>NC_092320.1:30293556-35293556 GCF_036785885.1 Coffea arabica | reverse complement strand
AAACCACCTTGCGTCTCGGATACTTAATCCAACGAGACCTGCACGTTTACATTTTGTACCATCCAAAGGGGTAGTGCACAAGGTAAGGTGGGATCCGATCATTTTCATAGAGTGATCTTTGGAATATGAGCATCTAATGATCACTTTTTGGCCATTTTATCAAAAATTGGTAAAATTCCCTGGCATAAAGGACATTAATTTGAAGAAAATTCACAAATGATTCCTCCTATTGAGACGATAAATAAATTGAGGCCAAAATTTGATTTTTAGAAGGTCATAGACTAATGCACTTCAATAATTTTGAAATAACCAATGGCCGGACAATTCAACCAATCCATTTTGCCGATTCATTCGATAAATCGTCAATTCATTTGACCAATTTACCCTTTTTTAGGGTCATTCGGTCAATTTTTGAATAAATCGTCCTTTCATTTGACCAATTTACCCTTTTTAGGGTCATTTGACCAATTTACCCTTTTCAGGGTTACCTGGTCGATTTTGAATAAATCGTCAATTCATTTGACCAATTTACCCTTTTTGGGTGATTTGGTCGATTTTTGAATAAATCATCAATTTCATTAAATTCATTTGACCAGTTTACCCTTTTTTAGGGCGATTCGGTCAATTCTCGATTTTATTTAACTCATTTGACCAATTTCTTTTTTAAGATGTTTCGGTCAATTTTGAGTAAATTATCAAATTTTCATTCAATTTGTTTGACCAGTTTACCCTTTTAGGGCAATCCGGTCAATTTTGAATAAAATTCTCAATTTCATTCGATCAAGTTCCTTTTTAGGATGATTCGGTCAATTTTGAGGAAGTTTTTAAATTTCATTCATTTGACATGTTTTCCCTTTTTAGGGTAATCCGGTCGGTTTTTAATAAATTGTCAATTTCATTTGACCAATTAGGGTTTCAATGTCAATTTCAAGTTGGGAAACTTAGTCGATTTTTGAGAAAACCATCTATTGCATCCAGCCATTTGATCAGTTGGGGTTTTGACCCGTGCTTCACTGAAAAAATTTGGTCAACGAATTCCAATCTCTTCGATAGGAAGTTCGTCAAGGTCAAACCTGTGCGTTTTTGCAAATTCTTGTATCGATCAAAAGTGATCAATCCCTTTGGACGATATCCTCATTTTGACAAACGTCTCTTCTCACTCTAATTGACCAAATTTTTCAAAATTATTTCTCACTCAATGAGTTGATCAGATCCATCAGTTATGGTATAGTGTCTGCTCTGGAGGATTGCATTTTCATGCTAGGCCTACCCTTGGCACAAAAAGGGTTCCCCCATAGGACATGCATCCGAATTTTCTGGATATCTACTAACTCTTGCCTTTTTCTTTTTCTTTTCTTTTCTTTATTTTTATTATAACTAAGCGAGGGTTAAATCTAAAGGTAATCTTTCAAAAATTCTCAGGTAATATTTAAACATAGCTTCTCGTCGAAACCCCATCATAACGCGATCCCGTAGTCAAGTCCAAAGGAATCGTGTAAACATGAGTTCACAACCAGAACAGTCAGATAGGTCTGCTACTACCGCTCAACCCGAGACTACAAGTTTGGGGATTCAGTTGACTGAGATGCTTACCAAGTTTGGAGAGATGGCGTCTGAGATGGCCGCTCAAAGGAAGTTGGATGATGAGCTAATTAGCAGCGGAGTTCAACCTGAACCTGTACCCGCCAGACAGCCTGAGCAAGAGACATTTTGTCCTACCTTCGGCCCACGCCACTGTTACTCCATCATTCCCTATTGCACCCGAAGAAACTTTCACCTATCCCACCACAAATTTGCCATACACTTACCCTCCTCATCCTTCATTTTTTCTTACTCACATGCGAGGTCCACAACCCCAAATCACTTCAAATATACCACCTGAGCCACATACCTTTTATTACCCTGCTGCTGAGCCATTCCTGCCGGACCATACTTTTCAAACCAAGCCAGAAATGGGGGAATCTTCCGCTCCCGTTGATATGAAGCTGCTTAAGCGCCTTGATCGTTTTGATGAATTTATAAGGAAGAGTCAGGGGCTGAACAAGCAAGGAGTCCTGGATTACGATGAGCTTTGCCTTTTCCCGAATGTGCAATTGCCTGAGGGGTTCAAAACTCCGAAGTTTAACAAGTATGATGGGACGGGCAATCCCAAGACACACCTCCGACTGTTCGCCAACAAGTTGGGTAGGCCAACAGATGATGAAAATCTGCCTTTGAGGCTATTCCCGGAAAGTCTGGAGGGGGATGCCCTTGACTGGTACTCAAATTTGAAGCCCGAAGAAGTAAGAACCTGGATTGACTTGTCCAATGCTTTTGTAAGGCAATACGAGTATAACTGCGAGCTGGCTCCAACACGAAACACGTTGGAAGGAACAAAAAGAAAACCCTCCGAGGATCACAAGACTTATGCCAAGAGATGGAGGAAAATAGCTGCCAAAGTCGAGCCACCGATGACTGAGGACGAAATCATACGCACTTTCATTAAGGCACATGATCCTCCATATTTCGAAGAAATTTTTCGCATGACTGGATGCTCGTTCGCTGCTATTGTCAATAAACTTGAGGAGTACGATGACTTCGTGAAAGCTGGGAAGATTGTTAATGTCTCTACCCTCAAGTCACAGTTGGATGCTTTGCAAGGTCAGGGGACTAGTGGGAAGAACCCGCAATTCAAAAAGCAAGAGGGGGAAACTGCCTTCACATGGAATCAAAACCCTGTCCCAAGACCCAGACCTCGACAATACCTTACCTACTCAAACCCTTACCCCTACTACTCAAATCCTCGTTCTGTTTACCACACTAATATCACTCATCCTCGACCTCGCCCAAATTATGCCAACCCGCATACAACCCCTTTCCAAATATTTCAACCAAGCTTTCAACAAACTCGTCCTCGACCCCCTTACCACCAAAGATTTTCCCCACCAAATAGACCCACCTACAACTATCCCCGACCCACTCAGACCTACAATCAAAGCCGTACCCGAACCTTCGCCAACCTAGGCAGGCCTTTGGACCAATTGTATGAGCAATTGAAGGCTGCCAACAAAATAGGCGTGATTCCCCCTCCAACTTACCTTCATGGCATGCCTGCTGGGTACAATCCACATGCTATTTGTGCCTATCATTCGGGAGTACCTGGTCACTCAACCGTCGATTGTAGGGCACTCAAGCACAAAGTCCAAGACATGATCGAGGCAGGGGAAATAATGCTAAGGAAAAGAGGTGAACAAGGGCCGAGCATAAGTACAAATCCTTTCCCTGAACACAAGGACACCTTCGAAGCATCCACCTCCAATGACAGAATTTGAAAATCCTGAAGGAGCTTTGCATAATTTGAATGGCCGAGTATCTTCCCTCTCGAAGGGAATTTCGGTAAATCTAGGGGTTGTTATTTACTAAGGTTCACGAAAACCATTTCTTGCATATGTGAATAGCTTAATGAAAACATCTTTTGCAACTAAGTTTTTGTCTTGTTTCCGTTTTGATTAGTTTTTCCATCAAATGCATAATTTGTTTTTTCTGTTTATTTGATTATTGTCCCGAATTTTTAATTCTTTTAGATGGCCAAAGATGGAATTATTTGACCATTTGAATATCACTGTTCTGGATTCCGATAATACCATTCATTCAAAAATTTCTTCGTGAAAAATTCCTTTGTTGAAAAGGCCAAAAATCCCTTCGTTTGAAAAGGCCACAAATCCCTTCGTTTGAAAATGCCAAAAATCCCTTCGTTGAAAAATCCCTTCTTTGAGAAGGACAAAAATCTCTTCTTTGAGAGACCCCTTCATGAAAAATCCCTTCATTGAGAAAGTCTTCATTGAGAAATTCCTTCATTGAGAAAGTTTTCATTGAGAAATTCCTTCATTGAGAAAGCCTTCATTGAGAAATCCCTTTATTAAGAATTCGTTCATTGAGGAAGCCTTCATTGAAAAATCTCTTCATTGAGAAAATCCCTTCTTTGCCAAGTTCGAAGCTGATTGATTAAAGCAGCGTCACCGACAATTGATTTTGATGGATGAAAAGCAGCTGAACGCCATGTGTCATGGCTAATGTTATCAAAGTGCGTGGCCTGTGTTCATAACAAAAAGGTCCGCCTCCGAGCCTTTAGAGAAGGAGGACAAAGAGTTAAAGCGAGTTTTGCCAATGCAAGATGAAGTCAAAGACAAATTTGATCTAAACTGGTAAGAACATTTGTCATTCAAAAAGGTGCCACCGAGTGGAGCACTTATCCTTGAAGAGATGGATGGGCAAACATTCTCTCAACCTATCAAATCAGACATGTGTAAGAAGTCTTTATTTTTGATTATGCAAATTTCTTTTGGAAATCATGCAAGGGACGAGGTAAAAGTCAGGCCATCTTCCTTTCCAATCAAAACATTTCATCCCTAGTTATCCCTTTTGAGCCATCAGAGCAGTAATTTTCGTTTGGCAGCCCCTGAGAGTTGCAAACCCCACACTGGGGCCAAGTTATTTTGGAAAAGAGATGATCAAAAGAAAAGAAAACCCTACACTGGGGCAAATTTATTTTGAAAGAGAAAGAAAAAGCAGAAAACCCTACACTGGGGCAAATTTTTGAAAAAGTTCAAAAGAATGGCAAAAGGCCAAAAGACAAATCAATCAAAAAGAGATGAAAGAAAAAGCAGAAAACCCTACACTGGGGCAAATTTAGCTTTGAAGAAAAATGCAAAAAAAAAAAAAAAAAACAAAGAGAGAAAATTCAATCAAACTGGGGCAAATTTCCCTCAATTTCATTCGAAATTGAAGATGATTTCAAATGATCTCAGGTTATTTCACCTCTCATAAGAACAAATTGCGTTCAAGCCTTAACTTTTCTTGAAACACCCCACCTGACCTCATTACAAAAGCCCAAAAGTCCTGACTTTCGTTCTTTGCTGTATCTCTATCAAGAAAATTTGCTAATCAACTGGCAGGTGATGTCCGTAATGTTTTCGCCTAATCTCATAAGGGAAGTACATTCTACTGATGCCAGAAATCTTCAAATCATGTTTCTAAGTCGATCATGGTCGAGATATTTCTTTGTTCTTTAGGTGAAAATCCGAAAGGGCGAAAAAAAAAAAAAAAAAAAAGGGTGAGGGCAACCTTGGTGAAAACCCGAAAGGGCGCCAAGGCAGGTTTTTGGCAGCAAGCAAGCATGAAAAGGAACAGCTGATGACTTGGTTCATTTGGATTTTCTCCTTATTTTTGTCATACCTCAGCCAACATTGAATTCCAGAGCAAAGATGTCCAGAGAATTGAATATGACATCCGTTGGCTAAAGCTGTGTCATTTTGTAAAAACATTCTTTTGCAAATACATTCTTAGGAAACTCATTTTTTCCAAATTACTTGCATTTATGGCATTTTTGTAGAATTTAAGCACAAATGGTTATGTGTGCATTCTTGTGCATATTCTTTCTTACATGACATGTGAATTTTCTTGCATACCTCATTCTTTATCATTGAATTTTGGTGAATAACAATCCCAGTGGTTTATTTCAAAAGTATGCTTGGATTCAGTCATCTTTTGGGAATAGTTGAAATTCAGCCAAACCAGCTACACAGACTTCGCAATATGGCAAAGCACATATCTGGTCAGTTTGAAAATCGAAAAAGCCTTAGGGTGAGAAATCCAACTCAATCAACTGCCGCAGCAAAAGTTGATAAAGGCCTTGAAAGACTCATGTTTACACGATTCTCAAAGGAAAACGGATCAAATGATGGTGGCAATTTCTTTGTTTTTTCTCTTTTTTACAGAAAATTGCATACACAGATGAAAATAAGCACACATCGCACTGGAATCGGTGTCGGAAAGAGTCCTCCGGTGAACAAAGGCAGATTGAAAATGTCGCAAGCAAATTTCATCAAAAAATGCAACAGCATGGCGACACAGAATCAACTCTGGACTCACATTGCAAAAATTCGTCATACTGGGGCAAATTAATTTTTTGGAAAGATTTTCAAAAGTCAAAAAGAAGAGCAAAGGGAAAAAATCATCAATCAAAAATCAATACAAATTTTATCACGGCAGGCTCGGGTTTAATCCCACTGACCGATTGTCAAAGCATTTTCGGGTCAGTCCCATGATCAAAAGCATTTTCGGGTCAGTCCCATGATCAAAAGCTTATTCGGGTCAGTCTCATGATCAAAAGCATTTTCGGGTCAGTCCCACGATCAAAAGCATTTTCGGGTCAGTCCCACGATCAAAAGCATATTCGGGTCAGTCCCACGATCAAAAGCATTTTTGGGTCAGTCCCACGATCAAAAGCATTTTCGGGTCAGTCCCACGATCAAAAGCTTATTCGGGTCAGTCCCACGATCAAAAGCATTTTCGGGTCAGTCCCACGATCAAAAGCTTATTCCGGTCAGTCCCACGATCAAAAGCTTATTCGGGTCAGTCCCACGATCAAAAGCATTTTCGGGTCAGTCCCACGATCAAAAGCATTTTCGGGTCAGTCCCACGATCAAAAGCATTTTCGGGTCAGTCCCATGATCAAGAGCTTATTCGGGTCAGTCCCACGATCAAAATCATTTTCGGGTCAGTCCCATGATCAAAAGCATTTTCGGGTCAGTCCCACGATCAAAAGCTTATTCGGGTCTGTCCCACGATCAAAAGCTTATTCGGGTCTGTCCCATGATCAAAAGCATTTTCAGGTCAGTCCCACGATCAAAAGCATTTTCGGGTCAGTCCCACGATTCAAAGCTTATTCGGGTCAGTCCCATGATTCAAAGCATATTCGGGTCAGTCCCATGATTCAAAGCATATTCGCGTCAGTCCCATGATTCAAATCATATTCGGGTCAGTCCCATGATTCAAAGCTTATTCGGGTCAGTCCCTGATTCAAAGCTTACTCGGGTCAGTCCCATGATTCAAAACTTGTTCGGGTCAATCCCATGATTCAAAACTTATTCGGGTCAGTCCCATGATTCAGATTTTATACGGGCCAGTTCCATGATTTTCAGTTTATTCGGGCCAGTCCTAAGATTTTTATTTTATTCGGGTCAGCCCCATAACTTTCGTTTTTATTCGGGTCAGTCCCATGATTTAAATTTCCTTCTCTAGTCAGTCCCAATTTTAATTTTCCTGTGCGGGTCAGTCCTGTTTTAAATTTCTGTCTGGGTATATCCCATTTTACATTTTCTGTCCGGATCTATCCCGTTTGCAGTTTCTGTTCGGGTCAGTCCCGTTTAAATTCCATGTTCGGGTCAGTCCCGTGTTAGAATTCTTGTTCGTTGGAATCTTTTGCAGCCAAATAACACAGGTAAGTATTTGGTGTCTAATTCTTTGTCTCAAGTTTTTCCAAAACTCAGACAAAGAGGGGCAAACTGTAGACACCAAATTTTTGGTGTAATTTCATTCACTTTTTATTTTTTAGTTTTTTATTTGTCGTATTAATTTTATTCGTTTCTTAGTTTTTAGTTTATGGTTTTATTCTTATTTTTAAGTTTTTAGCATAGAATTTCTCGAAAAGGAAAGAAAAAGCATTCAAAAATATGTTTTAATTGTTTTGATTCAAATTCACTGTTTTCTTGAAAAAATGGAAAATGAGGAAAATGGAAAATGAAAAAAGGAAAAATGAAAATTTGCATTTTTATTGTTTCTAGTTTATTTACTCTTCATCCAATGATTAATTAATTTTTCTTTGTTATTTATTTTTATTATTATCATTTTAGTCTTATTTAAAAAAAAAAAAAAAGAAAGAGTGTGTCGCGCATGCAAGCTGCATATTTTGCAGCTTGCCAGAAAGGGGCTTCGGGCAGCCCTTGGCAGCAAATATGAAAGAAAGGACAAGGGTTTTAGGGATTTGAAAGTTCCATATAAATAGAAGAGGGAGGAAGTAGCCGCTAGAGAGGAGGACTCGGCTGAAAGAGAAAAATAAAAAAAACAGAAACCAGGGAGGCTGAGAGAGGGTAGAGGTTTTGGGACGGTTTGAGGGAAAACAAAAAAGGCTGAGATTGGAGAGAGGACTGGGCTAGGATCTTAGAGGGAAGAGGTTTTATAACAACGGCAAAAGAGAGCGATCAAGAGAGAGGCTTGGGACGGCTGGAAAATCAGAAGACTGGCGGCTGAAGGAAGAAGAGAGCTGTGACTTCGGACAGAAAGAGGAAAAGGGCAGCAAGTGAACAAGGGATGAAGGGCCTGGTTTCCAATTCAGCAGCCAGCAATCATTGAAGCCACTGGTACCAACACTGTCCCCGCCATCAAACTGCCGCACTCGGAGGAGCTGCCACCACTTCACCAAATATACAGCTTCATCATCGCAGGGCTTTCACGTAGAAAAGGAACACGGTAAGTCGTTTTCTCATATTTCAGTTTCTTCAAGCTCCTGAAATTTGTTCTTCTATGCCTGGGTTTTAGCAACTTACGGTGGGCTATTTATGAATTTGGAGTATGTATGTTATATATGATGAATGGAATTGAAATTTCTTTTTGTGTTCTGATAATTTTTGGGATAGATCATGGCTTCAATCGAGTAGAGAATCAATGACCTTTTGCACACCCGTCAGTCGTTTGATAAATGCCTAAGCCAAAGTTTTGAACCAAAATGAGGAGAGTTTCTGCGTTTTTTGTATACATGTGAAGGGGATTCCAGCCAACGTGCGTTTGTTACTGGGGTTGATGAACGCTTCATCATGTTGGTTTTTATTTCTCCAAGTGTATAAGGCAGAAATTCGCTTTTATGTTGCTCACTTGCTGTCTTCTATAGCTGCCCGATAGTATGGATTCTTTCCCTCACTCCCCTCTCCCTGTGAGCAAAGTACTTTGAGTTTTACAAAGCTAAAACTTGGTCAAAAATAGGAAGGAGCTTCTTGGTTTGTTGCAGTAACAGAGGTAGACATTGTTTTGCAAATAATCGAAACTTTCGCTGCTCCAAGTTCATCTTCTTTGTTGTTTCCATGTTCAGCTCCCTCGTTTGATTTCAGTAGGGGAAACAATGATATTTGGTTGATGTTAATCGCATAGGCTTGGGGTCATTGCATCTGTGTTTGATTTGGTTTCACTTGTTTCATCAATGTGTTTCGGCTGGTTTGAGAAAAGTTGCAGCAAAGCTTTCTTTTGTTTTTCCAGATTTTTGCCGAATGCATGAGCTTTCTTTGCGTCCTTTTGCATGAGTTCCTTCTATGTTTTGCTTTGATTGGATGTTGAAATTGTGTTGTATGTTGCTACGATAAGTTTTGGGATGTTTTGGTCGAAAGGTTTTGATCAAATTGATTAAGGTTGATGTCTGCTGGCGGGAATGTGATTTGCGATGGTTTCTTGGCTGCAGAAATGTTTGTTGTTTTTAGTTGCAGAAGGTTTGAAATGCAGAAATCTTCTTCGTAGCATGCATGAGAAATTTTCCAAAAATTGTACTTTGACCCCTCAAGTTCCCCCTTGGCTCACTATGGCCCAAATAATTTGAATATTTAATCAATTTAATCCCTCAAGCTTCTCCATGTTCCACAAAGGCCCAAGCATGTTCTCATTTCTTTACAATTAGGTCCTAAGGTGGGTGTATTTTGAGTCATCATTTGGCCTTTCATTGTTTTTGGGACTTTCGAAGTTTTTAAATTTCTCAATTGGTTTTATTTGATTGATTAATGGTTGCTATTGAGTTTTCAAAATGCATGTTCAAATCATTCATGGGCCTTTGTTCATTCTTGGACCTTCGAAATTCCATAATGTTTGGATCTTGTTATTTACTTGGGGAACTTTTTGTGTTTTTAAATGTTTCAATTAGGTTCAGTTGATTGAGTAGTGCTTGCTTTTGGGTCTTTAGTAGATGTTATGTTTGTGGATTGGATGATCATGCATTTTGCCTTGGTCTTTAAGTAGTTTTGACTTCATTGAGTTGCAATTGAGGGAAAGTTTGATGTTTTGGTGGATTCAAATTGTTTAGTTTATATCTTATCACTAAATTGGTGCATTAATCTTTTGTTTTTTGGTGATTTTAGCCTAAGTTAGTCTTTTCTTGGGTGATTCTAGCCAAGTTGAGTTTGTTTACTTCCTTAGTATCACCAACGGGGAGGTATAATCTCTTTTACCTTTTTTGTTTCTCTCCTATGTGAACTAATGTGCTAATTGAAATTTGCATGTCTACTTGCTTTCCTAGCCTCTCCTTATTTCCTTTCATTTATTTCATTTACTTTTGATTTTTGTTAATGGGGTATGTGTACACCTCTTGGCTTGTAATAGATAGGGCGTAGCAAGTAATTTGGTCCATTTTCCCTTTCCCTTTGTTTTAGTTAGCAAATGTGATGGTTGCATGCCTATGTGTTATATGTTAAATGCTTTACTAGGATCTTGCATCTAGTCGAGCATGATAAGTGCTACATGATTTAGGTGATTAGCATGTCTACTCGCTTTTTGTAGTATAGATGAATAGAATGGATGAATGTACGTCACCACACTAGTCCAACGCTAGTTGTGGCTTCTTTTATCGTTTCCACTAGTCCAACGCTAGTCGGAATTCATAGGATGGGCTAGTCCAATGCTAGACCCAATAGGTTCTTTTTTCCCTTTTTCATTAAGTGCATGATCACCACATATCACGCATTTTTCCTCAGTTTATCACTTGGTATGTTCCTCAAACCCCTTCCCCTTCACTTTAGGACTTGCACCTCATGCTAGTTAGGGTTCACTTGCGTGAAAGTCCCCTCCGATAAGGGAAACGAGCGAGTGTGGCTACTCAATAGCCTTAGCACGCTAGTTTCACCTTCTAATCAAAGGGAAAATCGAAGTCGAAAAGTTAGAAGTCAACCCCCGTACCCGACTTGTTGCATTCCCCTAGGGTCATACTTTCATTTTTATCACTTCCATACTCTTTTAATCACATTTTTCTTACATTTCTCAATCCATATTTTTCACTACATCTTTATCATTTATTTACTTTACTTCACAAATGAAATTCAAGTTTCACTTATATATGTACTATTCTATCTTCACTCATTTGCACACACAAGCACTTTGATTTTCATACAAATTCACACATGCACTTCCTTTACACATTCGCACACAAACACTTTGATTTTCACACAATTTCATACATGAACCCTTTATACACTTGCACACTTGCACTTGAGTCACCATTTGCATCAATCGACCTCTATGAGGTTTTCCTTTATTGGCCGCCACAATTCATGTGGTGTGGGACCAAAAACCTCACGAGAGACATCGTAGAATTTAGGATTGCATTTTCTCGTTTTTGCATTCATATAGGCATAATCCAACATGCGATACATACCTTGGGTAGAAAGTTAGGAAAGTTAGGGTTAAGTCACGCAACTAGCCTTGGCTAGGTCAAAGGGGTGCCTTGGAGTCTATCCTTGCCTTCCCCTTTGTCAAACGTGACTCCCGAACCATTTTCTTTGTTTTACGTAGACTAGGAGTCGTTTTAAAAAGGGTTTATTACTACTTGACTTTAAAACTCATTTTTTAGGTGACTTGGTACACCTTAAATCATTACCAAGTGGCGACTCCAAACTTTTCATTTCAAAGCCCTTTTTAAAACTATTTTTTGGGTCAAATCGTCGCTTTCCAAGTCCCATTGAGACCCATGTCTTTTCAACTCACAAAAAATCATTTTCCAATCACAATTGAATAAAAAACATCTTTCTCAAACCATTATTTTTATTTATCAAAAAATGGGGCGCGACAACCATAAGATTAAGTATTGGACTTTGACTACACTATTCCCTACTTTACCAAATAAATCAAAAAATTGCCAAAAATCATCCTTATTTCTAAAGCTTCATAGCCGGCTCTCTCTCAAAGGAAAATAAAGAAAAGCTATCAATTTCTTCCTTCTATTTCTTGCTCAATCTTCAAATCCAACCAAAAAAACTCCAAATCATTGCATAAAATCTCTTTGCTAAGTGGTCTTGAGGTGTTTTGTGAAGTTGTTTGGAAAGCTAAGGTGACTAGTTGCTCTATCTCTTGTATTGCTAAGGTGAGTTGTGAAGGACCCCTCTCCTCCCTCTAATGATGCTTAATTGATTATTAGTGGTGGTATAAGGTGCAACTTTATGGATTATATTGTGATTTTTGGTTGAATTGGTGAAGTTTTATAATTATTGGGAATTTTTCTGTTTTAATATGAACATGATTGTGTGGCTATATATGATGATTGGAAATGATGTTTAAGGACTCTATGAGGTGGAAGAAGTGGTTAATTGCAAACAATTTCTGTTTTGGAAGAAATCTTGGAAAGTTAGGGTTTGATGTTCTTCATTCTGCCCGAATTTGTAAATCATAGATAGAGGCCGAATTGGCTTTGGCTTAAAACATGAAAGTTGTAGGGAATGACATTTTAGAGGTGCCTACAAAATTTCAGGTCAATCGGAGCAGCGTAACATGAGAAAAGTCGAAATTACCCTTGCTGTCCTGGTTTTACCCGAATTTGGGAATTGCTTCTGTAATTGGTTGTTTTGTTCGGGAATCCTTCCGAATTGGTTGTTGAGGTCTTCTGATGAAATGTAACCATGTTTCTTAGCTTTCAGCTGGTTTATGAATTTCTGGATTTGGACATGGATAGCCTGATTTATGATGTTTCCGCTAGAATACGTTCTGTGAATCTGTTTTTCCGGTTCTGGTGTAGTTTCTTGCATTTTTGACCGGGTACACTCGAAACTGGGTTGAGTGACCTTCTGCAGTATTGTAGCCCTGTCTCTTAGCTTCGAAACGGTGGGTCTTGAACCTTCATCCGACAATCGTAGCGCCTTTGGTATCATTACCGTAAAATGGCGTCAAAACTGTTTTTCTGGTTTTGATCTTAACTTTCATTTCCGGACTTTTCCCTAGCTTGACTTGTACTAGTACTACTTGGAGCTTGCTGAATGACTATTGGATGAATTTGTTGTTGTGTGTGTACCTTTGGGACTGGCGGAGGAAATAATGAAGCCATGATGGCTGGAAAAGTTAGCAAATTTAGGGGAAGAGCTGTCCGAACTTTGAAGGGACTTGTTTGCATTGAGTTTGTGATCTAAGACTTGGATTTGAACAAGGCAATGTTATATGATGGATGATTTCTGAGCCATGGAGGTGAGTGACCCTAAACTATTTCCAAAGTACTTGTGAAATGCTTCTTGCATTATTTATTCGATTGCATATCATGCGTGCTTCCATGTGGATTCATGACATGGTTTGGCTTCAATGAGTTCTGGGAAAGTCTAGTGCTGGACACCAACGTCTCCACCTTGTTTATGGTTGATGTTCATGTTTATCTGGAGCTCAAAAAGGGGCTCCCTCTAAATGTTAATGTTAAATGATCTATTTGAGTGTTGGGTGTTCAAGTGCAATGATTTCACCGGCTCATGAGAGCAATAAACGTACATTTGATCTCTGAATCATGACATCATCGAAATGATCGAAATGCATTATTGTGAAATATATTTGATTTCTAATTTTACTGGTTACTCGCTGAGATTCTAGCTCACCCCAAAACTATTTTATTCCCCTCCACAGGGCTCGTGGCGAAGGAAGGCTTGTTGTGATTTTATTGTTGTGGAATTCCTCTTGTATAAGAATTGGGATCATGGATCAGAGTGGCGCAGTGGAAGCGTGGACGCTTCGCTTTTGATATGTAAATGTTGGAACATTTGATGTATATATGAGATTTATCTTGTAATTTGTTTGAGGAATGTAGTGAACGACTGAGTCCCGGCGAGAGCTGGGCAGGCGGCCCGCCGAACCCTTTGGTTCGCCCTAGGGGGAGGTGGGGCCGTCACAGTTGGTATCAGAGCTTAGGTTTCAGATCTCTGTAGTGTATCCTAAGCTTGAAGTTTAGAATGCCGGACTGTGGGTCTGGTTTGCAATATTAGCGATTCTTGCGGGATATCTCGACTTGATTGGTACAAGATGGAATATCGAGGACGACATTCTTTTAAGGAGGGGATTTTGTGACGCCCCGAAAAAAAAGAATGAGTTTGAGAACCCGGAAATTTTCTAAATTTCTAGGGTTTATTTTATTTAATCGCCCGCCTTTTCTACATTTTCTTTATTAGAAAAATTCCCCAAATAAAGTTTATGAGCAAAGATAGTTTTAAAATGATTTTTCTAGTATCGGTTAGTTTTTGAGAAATTAAGAGCGTATTTTCGACGTGGGACCCCCTACTGCGGTAAATGCATTATATTTTTGACAACTTGTTAAAAATTTGTATTAAGTGATATTATTTTACAAGGTAATAAGATATTTGAATTAGAGAGACAAAAAGATAAGTTTTGAACCAAAAGGTGACAAGTGTCACCATAACATTAAGTATTGGACTTTGACTACACTATTCCCTACTTTACCAAATAAATCAAAAAATTGCCAAAAATCATCCTTATTTCTAAAGCTTCATAGCCGGCTCTCTCTCAAAGGAAAATAAAGAAAAGCTATCAATTTCTTCCTTCTATTTCTTGCTCAATCTTCAAATCCAACCAAAAAAACTCCAAATCATTGCATAAAATCTCTTTGCTAAGTGGTCTTGAGGTGTTTTGTGAAGTTGTTTGGAAAGCTAAGGTGACTAGTTGCTCTATCTCTTGTATTGCTAAGGTGAGTTGTGAAGGACCCATCTCCTCCCTCTAATGATGCTTAATTGATGATTAGTGGTGGTATAAGGTGCAACTTTATGGATTATATTGTGATTTTTGGTTGAATTGGTGAAATTTTATAATTATTGGGGATTTTTCTGTTTTAATATGAACATGATTGTGTGGCTATATATGATGATTGGAAATGATGTTTAAGAACTCTATGAGGTGGAAAAAGTGGTTAATTGCAAACAATTTCTGTTTTGGAAGAAATCTTGGAAAGTTAGGGTTTGATGTTCTTCATTCTGCCCGAATTTGTAACTCATAGATAGAGGCCGAATTGGCATTGGATTAAAACATGAAAGTTGTAGGGAATGACATTTTAGAGGTGCCTACAAAATTTCAGGTCAATCGGAGCAGCGTAACATGAGAAAAGTCGAAATTACCCTTGCTGTCCTGGTTTTACCCGAATTTGGGAATTGCTTCTGTAATTGGTTGTTTTGTTCAGGAATCCTTCCGAATTGGTTGTTGAGGTCTTCTGATGAAATGTAACCCTGTTTCTTAGCTTTCAGCTGGTTTAGGAATTTCTGGATTTGGACATGGATAGCCTGATTTATGATGTTTCCGCTAGAATGCGTTCTGTGAATCTATTTTTCCGGTTCTGGTGTAGTTTCTTGCATTTTTGACCGGGTACACTCGAAACTGGGTTGAGTGACCTTCTGCAGTATTGTAGCCCTGTCTCTTAGCTTCGAAACGGTGGGTCTTGAACTTTCATCCGACAATCGTAGCGCCTTTGGTATCATTACCGTAAAATGGCGTCAAAACTGTTTTTCTGGTTTTGATCTTAACTTTCATTTCCGGACTTTTCCCTATCTTGACTTGTACTAGTACTACTTGGAGCTTGCTGAATGACTATTGGATGAATTTGTTGTTGTGTGTGTACCTTTGGGACTGGCGGAGGAAATAATGAAGCCATGATGGCTGGAAAAGTTAGCAAATTTAGGGGAAGAGCTGTCCGAACTTTGAAGGGACTTGTTTGCATTGAGTTTGTGATCTAAGACTTGGATTTGAACAAGGCAATGTTATATGATGGATGATTTCTGAGCCATGGAGGTGAGTGACCCTAAACTATTTCCAAAGTACTTGTGAAATGCTTCTTGCATTATTTATTCGATTGCATATCATGCGTGCTTCCATGTGGATTCATGACATGGTTTGGCTTCAATGAGTTCTGGGAAAGTCTAGTGCTGGACACCAACGTCTCCACCTTGTTTATGGTTGATGTTCATGTTTATCTGGAGCTCAAAAAGGGGCTCCCTCTCAATGTTAATGTTAAATGATCTATTTGAGCGTTGGGTGTTCAAGTGCAATGATTTCACCGGCTCATGAGAGCAATAAACGTACATTTGATCTCTGAATCATGACATCATCGAAATGATCGAAATGCATTATTGTGAAATATATTTGATTTCTGATTTTACTGGTTACTCGCTGAGCTTCTAGCTCACCCCAAAACTATTTTATTCCCCTCCACAGGGCTCGTGGCGAAGGAAGGCTTGTTGTGATTTTATTGTTGTGGAATTTCTCTTGTATAAGAATTGGGATCATGGATCAGAGTGGCGCAGTGGAAGCGTGGACGCTTCGCTTTTGATATGTAAATGTTGGAACATTTGATGTATATATGAGATTTATCTTGTAATCTGTTTGAGGAATGTAGTGAACGACTGAGTCCCGACGAGAGTTGGGCAGGCGGCCCGCCGAACCCTTTGGTTCGCCCTAGGGGGAGGTGGGGCCATCACAGTTGGTATCAGAGTTTAGGCTTCAGATCTCTGTAGTGTATCCTAAGCTTGAAGTTTAGAATGCCGGACTGTGGGTCGGGTTTGCAATATTAGCGATTCTTGCGGGATATCTCGACTTGATTGGTACAAGATGGAATGTCGAGGACGACATTCTTTTAAGGAGGGGAGTTTGTGACGCCCCGAAAAAAAAGAATGAGTTTGAGAACCCGGAAATTTTCTAAATTTCTAGGGTTTATTTTATTTAATCACCCGCCTTTTCTACATTTTCTTTATTAGAAAAATTCCCCAAATAAAGTTTATGAGCAAAGATAGTTTTAAAATGATTTTTCTAGTATCGGTTAGTTTTTGAGAAATTAAGAGCGTATTTTGGACGTGGGACCCCCTACTGCGGTAAATGCATTATATTTTTGACAACTTGTTAAAAATTTGTATTAAGTGATATTATTTTACAAGGTAATAAGATATTTGAATTAGAGAGACAAAAAGATAAGTTTTGAACCAAAAGGTGACAAGTGTCACCATAAGATTAAGTATTGGACTTTGACTACACTATTCCCTACTTTACCAAATAAATCAAAAAATTGCCAAAAATCATCCTTATTTCTAAAGCTTCATAGCCGGCTCTCTCTCAAAGGAAAATAAAGAAAAGCTATCAATTTCTTCCTTCTATTTCTTGCTCAATCTTCAAATCCAACCAAAAAAACTCCAAATCATTGCATAAAATCTCTTTGCTAAGTGGTCTTGAGGTGTTTTGTGAAGTTGTTTGGAAAGCTAAGGTGACTAGTTGCTCTATCTCTTGTATTGCTAAGGTGAGTTGTGAAGGACCCATCTCCTCCCTCTAATGATGCTTAATTGATGATTAGTGGTGGTATAAGGTGCAACTTTATGGATTATATTGTGATTTTTGGTTGAATTGGTGAAATTTTATAATTATTGGGGATTTTTCTGTTTTAATATGAACATGATTGTGTGGCTATATATGATGATTGGAAATGATGTTTAAGAACTCTATGAGGTGGAAAAAGTGGTTAATTGCAAACAATTTCTGTTTTGGAAGAAATCTTGGAAAGTTAGGGTTTGATGTTCTTCATTCTGCCCGAATTTGTAACTCATAGATAGAGGCCGAATTGGCATTGGATTAAAACATGAAAGTTGTAGGGAATGACATTTTAGAGGTGCCTACAAAATTTCAGGTCAATCGGAGCAGCGTAACATGAGAAAAGTCGAAATTACCCTTGCTGTCCTGGTTTTACCCGAATTTGGGAATTGCTTCTGTAATTGGTTGTTTTGTTCAGGAATCCTTCCGAATTGGTTGTTGAGGTCTTCTGATGAAATGTAACCCTGTTTCTTAGCTTTCAGCTGGTTTAGGAATTTCTGGATTTGGACATGGATAGCCTGATTTATGATGTTTCCGCTAGAATGCGTTCTGTGAATCTATTTTTCCGGTTCTGGTGTAGTTTCTTGCATTTTTGACCGGGTACACTCGAAACTGGGTTGAGTGACCTTCTGCAGTATTGTAGCCCTGTCTCTTAGCTTCGAAACGGTGGGTCTTGAACTTTCATCCGACAATCGTAGCGCCTTTGGTATCATTACCGTAAAATGGCGTCAAAACTGTTTTTCTGGTTTTGATCTTAACTTTCATTTCCGGACTTTTCCCTATCTTGACTTGTACTAGTACTACTTGGAGCTTGCTGAATGACTATTGGATGAATTTGTTGTTGTGTGTGTACCTTTGGGACTGGCGGAGGAAATAATGAAGCCATGATGGCTGGAAAAGTTAGCAAATTTAGGGGAAGAGCTGTCCGAACTTTGAAGGGACTTGTTTGCATTGAGTTTGTGATCTAAGACTTGGATTTGAACAAGGCAATGTTATATGATGGATGATTTCTGAGCCATGGAGGTGAGTGACCCTAAACTATTTCCAAAGTACTTGTGAAATGCTTCTTGCATTATTTATTCGATTGCATATCATGCGTGCTTCCATGTGGATTCATGACATGGTTTGGCTTCAATGAGTTCTGGGAAAGTCTAGTGCTGGACACCAACGTCTCCACCTTGTTTATGGTTGATGTTCATGTTTATCTGGAGCTCAAAAAGGGGCTCCCTCTCAATGTTAATGTTAAATGATCTATTTGAGCGTTGGGTGTTCAAGTGCAATGATTTCACCGGCTCATGAGAGCAATAAACGTACATTTGATCTCTGAATCATGACATCATCGAAATGATCGAAATGCATTATTGTGAAATATATTTGATTTCTGATTTTACTGGTTACTCGCTGAGCTTCTAGCTCACCCCAAAACTATTTTATTCCCCTCCACAGGGCTCGTGGCGAAGGAAGGCTTGTTGTGATTTTATTGTTGTGGAATTTCTCTTGTATAAGAATTGGGATCATGGATCAGAGTGGCGCAGTGGAAGCGTGGACGCTTCGCTTTTGATATGTAAATGTTGGAACATTTGATGTATATATGAGATTTATCTTGTAATCTGTTTGAGGAATGTAGTGAACGACTGAGTCCCGACGAGAGTTGGGCAGGCGGCCCGCCGAACCCTTTGGTTCGCCCTAGGGGGAGGTGGGGCCATCACAGTTGGTATCAGAGTTTAGGCTTCAGATCTCTGTAGTGTATCCTAAGCTTGAAGTTTAGAATGCCGGACTGTGGGTCGGGTTTGCAATATTAGCGATTCTTGCGGGATATCTCGACTTGATTGGTACAAGATGGAATGTCGAGGACGACATTCTTTTAAGGAGGGGAGTTTGTGACGCCCCGAAAAAAAAGAATGAGTTTGAGAACCCGGAAATTTTCTAAATTTCTAGGGTTTATTTTATTTAATCACCCGCCTTTTCTACATTTTCTTTATTAGAAAAATTCCCCAAATAAAGTTTATGAGCAAAGATAGTTTTAAAATGATTTTTCTAGTATCGGTTAGTTTTTGAGAAATTAAGAGCGTATTTTGGACGTGGGACCCCCTACTGCGGTAAATGCATTATATTTTTGACAACTTGTTAAAAATTTGTATTAAGTGATATTATTTTACAAGGTAATAAGATATTTGAATTAGAGAGACAAAAAGATAAGTTTTGAACCAAAAGGTGACAAGTGTCACCATAAGATTAAGTATTGGACTTTGACTACACTATTCCCTACTTTACCAAATAAATCAAAAAATTGCCAAAAATCATCCTTATTTCTAAAGCTTCATAGCCGGCTCTCTCTCAAAGGAAAATAAAGAAAAGCTATCAATTTCTTCCTTCTATTTCTTGCTCAATCTTCAAATCCAACCAAAAAAACTCCAAATCATTGCATAAAATCTCTTTGCTAAGTGGTCTTGAGGTGTTTTGTGAAGTTGTTTGGAAAGCTAAGGTGACTAGTTGCTCTATCTCTTGTATTGCTAAGGTGAGTTGTGAAGGACCCATCTCCTCCCTCTAATGATGCTTAATTGATGATTAGTGGTGGTATAAGGTGCAACTTTATGGATTATATTGTGATTTTTGGTTGAATTGGTGAAATTTTATAATTATTGGGGATTTTTCTGTTTTAATATGAACATGATTGTGTGGCTATATATGATGATTGGAAATGATGTTTAAGAACTCTATGAGGTGGAAAAAGTGGTTAATTGCAAACAATTTCTGTTTTGGAAGAAATCTTGGAAAGTTAGGGTTTGATGTTCTTCATTCTGCCCGAATTTGTAACTCATAGATAGAGGCCGAATTGGCATTGGATTAAAACATGAAAGTTGTAGGGAATGACATTTTAGAGGTGCCTACAAAATTTCAGGTCAATCGGAGCAGCGTAACATGAGAAAAGTCGAAATTACCCTTGCTGTCCTGGTTTTACCCGAATTTGGGAATTGCTTCTGTAATTGGTTGTTTTGTTCAGGAATCCTTCCGAATTGGTTGTTGAGGTCTTCTGATGAAATGTAACCCTGTTTCTTAGCTTTCAGCTGGTTTAGGAATTTCTGGATTTGGACATGGATAGCCTGATTTATGATGTTTCCGCTAGAATGCGTTCTGTGAATCTATTTTTCCGGTTCTGGTGTAGTTTCTTGCATTTTTGACCGGGTACACTCGAAACTGGGTTGAGTGACCTTCTGCAGTATTGTAGCCCTGTCTCTTAGCTTCGAAACGGTGGGTCTTGAACTTTCATCCGACAATCGTAGCGCCTTTGGTATCATTACCGTAAAATGGCGTCAAAACTGTTTTTCTGGTTTTGATCTTAACTTTCATTTCCGGACTTTTCCCTATCTTGACTTGTACTAGTACTACTTGGAGCTTGCTGAATGACTATTGGATGAATTTGTTGTTGTGTGTGTACCTTTGGGACTGGCGGAGGAAATAATGAAGCCATGATGGCTGGAAAAGTTAGCAAATTTAGGGGAAGAGCTGTCCGAACTTTGAAGGGACTTGTTTGCATTGAGTTTGTGATCTAAGACTTGGATTTGAACAAGGCAATGTTATATGATGGATGATTTCTGAGCCATGGAGGTGAGTGACCCTAAACTATTTCCAAAGTACTTGTGAAATGCTTCTTGCATTATTTATTCGATTGCATATCATGCGTGCTTCCATGTGGATTCATGACATGGTTTGGCTTCAATGAGTTCTGGGAAAGTCTAGTGCTGGACACCAACGTCTCCACCTTGTTTATGGTTGATGTTCATGTTTATCTGGAGCTCAAAAAGGGGCTCCCTCTCAATGTTAATGTTAAATGATCTATTTGAGCGTTGGGTGTTCAAGTGCAATGATTTCACCGGCTCATGAGAGCAATAAACGTACATTTGATCTCTGAATCATGACATCATCGAAATGATCGAAATGCATTATTGTGAAATATATTTGATTTCTGATTTTACTGGTTACTCGCTGAGCTTCTAGCTCACCCCAAAACTATTTTATTCCCCTCCACAGGGCTCGTGGCGAAGGAAGGCTTGTTGTGATTTTATTGTTGTGGAATTTCTCTTGTATAAGAATTGGGATCATGGATCAGAGTGGCGCAGTGGAAGCGTGGACGCTTCGCTTTTGATATGTAAATGTTGGAACATTTGATGTATATATGAGATTTATCTTGTAATCTGTTTGAGGAATGTAGTGAACGACTGAGTCCCGACGAGAGTTGGGCAGGCGGCCCGCCGAACCCTTTGGTTCGCCCTAGGGGGAGGTGGGGCCATCACAGTTGGTATCAGAGTTTAGGCTTCAGATCTCTGTAGTGTATCCTAAGCTTGAAGTTTAGAATGCCGGACTGTGGGTCGGGTTTGCAATATTAGCGATTCTTGCGGGATATCTCGACTTGATTGGTACAAGATGGAATGTCGAGGACGACATTCTTTTAAGGAGGGGAGTTTGTGACGCCCCGAAAAAAAAGAATGAGTTTGAGAACCCGGAAATTTTCTAAATTTCTAGGGTTTATTTTATTTAATCACCCGCCTTTTCTACATTTTCTTTATTAGAAAAATTCCCCAAATAAAGTTTATGAGCAAAGATAGTTTTAAAATGATTTTTCTAGTATCGGTTAGTTTTTGAGAAATTAAGAGCGTATTTTGGACGTGGGACCCCCTACTGCGGTAAATGCATTATATTTTTGACAACTTGTTAAAAATTTGTATTAAGTGATATTATTTTACAAGGTAATAAGATATTTGAATTAGAGAGACAAAAAGATAAGTTTTGAACCAAAAGGTGACAAGTGTCACCATAAGATTAAGTATTGGACTTTGACTACACTATTCCCTACTTTACCAAATAAATCAAAAAATTGCCAAAAATCATCCTTATTTCTAAAGCTTCATAGCCGGCTCTCTCTCAAAGGAAAATAAAGAAAAGCTATCAATTTCTTCCTTCTATTTCTTGCTCAATCTTCAAATCCAACCAAAAAAACTCCAAATCATTGCATAAAATCTCTTTGCTAAGTGGTCTTGAGGTGTTTTGTGAAGTTGTTTGGAAAGCTAAGGTGACTAGTTGCTCTATCTCTTGTATTGCTAAGGTGAGTTGTGAAGGACCCATCTCCTCCCTCTAATGATGCTTAATTGATGATTAGTGGTGGTATAAGGTGCAACTTTATGGATTATATTGTGATTTTTGGTTGAATTGGTGAAGTTTTATAATTATTGGGGATTTTTCTGTTTTAATATGAACATGATTGTGTAGCTATATATGATGATTGGAAATGATGTTTAAGGACTCTATGAGGTGGAAGAAGTGGTTAATTGCAAACAATTTCTGTTTTGGAAGAAATCTTGGAAAGTTAGGGTTTGATGTTCTTCATTCTGCCCGAATTTGTAAATCATAGATAGAGGCCGAATTGGCTTTGGCTTAAAACATGAAAGTTGTAGGGAATGACATTTTAGAGGTGCCTACAAAATTTCAGGTCAATCGGAGCAGCGTAACATGAGAAAAGTCGAAATTACCCTTGCTGTCCTGGTTTTACCCGAATTTGGGAATTGATTCTGTAATTGGTTGTTTTGTTCGGGAATCCTTCCGAATTGGTTGTTGAGGTCTTCTGATGAAATGTAACCCTGTTTCTTAGCTTTCAGCTGGTTTATGAATTTCTGAATTTGGACATGGATAGCCTGATTTATGATGTTTCCGCTAGAATACGTTCTGTGAATCTGTTTTTCCGGTTCTGGTGTAGTTTCTTGCATTTTTGACCGGGTACACTCGAAACTGGGTTGAGTGACCTTCTGCAGTATTGTAGCCCTGTCTCTTAGCTTCGAAACGGTGGGTCTTGAACCTTCATCCGACAATCGTAGCGCCTTTGGTATCATTACCGTAAAATGGCGTCAAAACTGTTTTTCTGGTTTTGATCTTAACTTTCATTTCCGGACTTTTCCCTAGCTTGACTTGTACTAGTACTACTTGGAGCTTGCTGAATGACTATTGGATGAATTTGTTGTTGTGTGTGTACCTTTGGGACTGGCGGAGGAAATAATGAAGCCATGATGGCTGGAAAAGTTAGCAAATTTAGGGGAAGAGCTGTCCGAACTTTGAAGGGACTTGTTTGCATTGAGTTTATGATCTAAGACTTGGATTTGAGCAAGGCAATGTTATATGATGGATGATTTCTGAGACATGGAGGTGAATGACCCTAAACTATTTCCAAAGTACTTGTGAAATGCTTCTTGCATTATTTATTCGATTGCATATCATGCGTGCTTCCATGTGGATTCATGACATGGTTTGGCTTCAATGAGTTCTGGGAAAGTCTAGTGCTGGACACCAACGTCTCCACCTTGTTTATGGTTGATGTTCATGTTTATCTGGAGCTCAAAAAGGGGCTCCCTCTCAATGTTAATGTTAAATGATCTATTTGAGCGTTGGGTGTTCAAGTGCAATGATTTCATCGGCTCATGAGAGCAATAAACGTACATTTGATCTCTGAATCATGACATCATCGAAATGATCGAAATGCATTATTGTGAAATATATTTGATTTCTGATTTTACTGGTTACTCGCTGAGCTTCTATCTCACCCCAAAACTATTTTATTCCCCTCCACAGGGCTCGTGGCGAAGGAAGGCTTGTTGTGATTTTATTGTTGTGGAATTCCTCTTGTATAAGAATTGGGATCATGGATCAGAGTGGCGCAGTGGAAGCGTGGACGCTTCGCTTTTGATATGTAAATGTTGGAACATTTGATGTATATATGAGATTTATCTTGTAATCTGTTTGAGGAATGTAGTGAACGACTGAGTCCCGGTGAGAGCTGGGCAGGCGGTCCGCCGAACCCTTTGGTTCGCCCTAGGGGGAGGTGGGTCCGTCACAGTTGGTATAAGAGCTTAGGCTTCAGATCTCTGTAGTGTATCCTAAGCTTGAAGTTTAGAATGCCGGACTGTGGGTTTGGTTTGCAATATTAGTGATTCTTGTGGGATATCTCGACTTGATTGGTACAAGATAGAATGTCGAGGACGACATTCTTTTAAGGAGGGGAGTTTGTGATGCCCCGAAAAAAAGGAATGAGTTTGAGAACCCGGAAATTTTTTAAATTTATGGGGTTTATGTTATTTAATCGCCCGCCTTTTCTACATTTTCTTTATTAGAAAAATTCCCCAAATAAAGTTTATGAGCAAAGATAGTTCTAAAATGATTTTTCTAGTATCGGTTAGTTTTTGAGAAATTAAGAGCGTATTTTGGACGTGGACCCGCTACTGCGGTAAATGCATTATATTTTTGACAACTTGTTGAAATTTTGTATTAAGTGATAATATTTTACAAGGTGTTAAGATATTTGAATTAGAGAGACAAAAAAATAAGTTTTGAACCAAAAGGTGACAAGTGTCACCATAAGATTAAGTCTTGGACTTTGACTACACTATTCCCTACTTTACCAGATAAATCAAAAAGTTGCCAAAAATCATCCTTATTTCTAAAGCTTCATAGCCGGCTCTCTCTCAAAGGAAAAGAAAGAAAAGCTATCAATTTCTTCTTTCTATTTCTTACTCAATCTTCAAATCCAACCAATAAAACTCCAAATCATTCCATAAAATCTCTTTGCTAAGTGGTCTTGAGGTGTTTTGTGATGTTGTTTGGAAAGCTAAGGTGACTATTTGCTCTATCTCTTGTATTGCTAAGGTGAGTTGTGAAGGACCCCTCTCCTCCCTCTAATGATGCTTAATTGAAGATTAGTGGTGGTATAAGGTGCAACTTTATGGATTATATTGTGATTTTTGGTTGAATTGGTGAAGTTTTATAATTATTGGGGATTTTTCTGTTTTAATATGAACATGATTGTGTGGCTATATATGATGATTGAAAATGATGTTTAAGGACTCTATGAGGTGGAAAAAGTGGTTAATTGCAAACAATTTCTGTTTTGGAAGAAATCTTGGAAAGTTAGGGTTTGATGTTCTTCATTCTGCCCGAATTTGTAGCTCATAGATAGAGGCTGAATTGGCTTTGGCTTAAAACATGAAAGTTGTAGGGAATGACATTTTAGAGGTTCCTACAAAATTTTAGGTCAATTGGAGCAGCGTAGCATGAGAAAAGTCGAAATTACCCTTGCTGTCCTGGTTTTACCCGAATTTGGGAATTGCTTCTGTAATTGGTTGTTTTGGTCAGGAATGCTTCCGAATTGGTTGTTGAGATCTTCTGATGAAATGTAACCCTATTTCTTAGCTTTCAGCTGGTTTTGGAATTTTTGGATTTGGACTTGGATAGCCTGATTTATTATGTTTCCGCTAGAATGCGTTCCGTGAATCTGTTTCTCCGGTTCTGGTGTAGTTTCTTGCATTTTTGACCTGGTTACACTCGAAACTGGGTTGAGTGACCTTCTGCAATATTGTAGCCCTGTCTCTTTGCTTCGAAACGGTGGGTCTTGAACCTTCATCCGACAATCGTAGAGTCTTTGGTACCATTACCGCAAAATGACGTCAAAACTGTTTTTCTGGTTTTGATCTTAACTTTCATTTCCGGACTTTTCCCTAGCTTGACTTGTACTAGTACTACTTGGAGCTTGCTGAATGACTATTGGATGAATTTGTTGTTGTGTGTGTATCTTTGGGACTGGCGGAGGAAATAATGAAGACACGATGGCTGGAAAAGTTAGCAAATTTAGGGGAAGAGCTGTCCGAACTTTGAAGGGACTTGTGTGCATTGAGTTTGTGATCTAAGACTTGGATTTGAGCAAGGCAATGTTATATGATGGATGATTTTTGAGCCATGGAGGTGAGTGACCCTAAACTATTTCCAAAGTACTTGTGAAATGCTTCTTGCATTATTTATTCGATTGCATATCATGCGTGCTTCCATGTGGATTCATGACATGATTTGGCTTCAATGAGTTCTGGGAAAGTCTAGTGCTAGACACCAACGTCTCCACCTTGTTTATGGTTGATGTTCATGTTTATCTGGAGCTCAAAAAGGGGCTCCCTCTCAATGTTAATGTTAAATGATCTATTTGAGCGTTGGGTGTTCAAGTGCAATGATTTCACCGGTTCATGAGAGCAATAAACGTACATTTGATCTCTGAATCATGACATCATCGAAATGATCGAAATGCATTATTGTGAAATATATTTGATTTCTGATTTTACTGGTTACTCGCTGAGTTTCTAACTCACCCCAAAACTATTTTATTCCCCTCCACAGGGCTCGTGGCGAAGGAAGGCTTGTTGTGATTTTATTGTTGTGGAATTCCTCTTGTATAAGAATTGGGATCATGGATCAGCGTGGCGCAGTGGAAGCGTGGACGCTTCGCTTTTGATATGTAAATGTTGGAACATTTGATGTATATATGAGATTTATCTTGTAATCTGTTTGAGTAATGTAGTGAACGACTGAGTCCCGGCGAGAGTTGGGCAGGCGGCCCGCCGAACCCTTTGGTTCGCCCTAGGGGGAGGTGGGGCCGTCACAGTTGGTATCAGAGCTTAGGCTTCAGATCTCTGTAGTGTATCCTAAACTTGAAGTTTAGAATGCCGGACTGTGGGTCTGGTTTGCAATATTAGTGATTCTTGCGGGATATCTCGACTTGATTGGTACAAGATGGAATGTCGAGGACGACATTCTTTTAAGGAGGGGAGTTTGTGACGCCCCGAAAAAAAGGAATGAGTTTGAGAACCCGAAAATTTTCTAAATTTATGGGATTTATGTTATTTAATCGCCCGCCTTTTCTACATTTTCTTTATTAGAAAAATTCCCCAAATAAAGTTTATGAGCAAAGATAGTTCTAAAATGATTTTTCTAGTATCGGTTAGTTTTTGAGAAATTAAGAGCGTATTTTGGACGTGGGACCCGCTAGTGCGGTAAATGTATTATATTTTTGACAACTTGTTGAAATTTTGTATTAAGTGATATTATTTTACAAGGTATTGAGATATTTGAATAAGAGAGACAAAAAGATAAGTTTTGAACAAAAAGGTGACAAGTGTCACCATAAGATTAAGTCTTGGACTTTGACTACACTATTCCCTACTTTACCAGATAAATCAAAAAGTTGCCAAAAATCATCCTTATTTCTAAAGCTTCATAGCCGGCTCTCTCTCAAAGGAAAAGAAAGAAAAGCTATCAATTTCTTCCTTCTATTTCTTGCTCAATCTTCAAATCCAACCAATAAAACTCCAAATCATTCCATAAAATCTCTTTGCTAAGTGGTCTTGAGGTGTTTTGTGAAGTTGTTTGGAAAGCTAAGGTGACTAGTTGCTCTATCTCTTGTATTGCTAAGGTGAGTTGTGAAGGACCCCTCTCCTCCCTCTAATGATGCTTAATTGATGATTAGTGGTGGTATAAGGTGCAACTTTATGGATTATATTGTGATTTTTGGTTGAATTGGTGAAGTTTTATAATTATTGGGGATTTTTGTGTTTTAATATGAACATGATTGTGTGGCTATATATGATGATTGGAAATGATGTTTAAGGACTCTATGAGGTGGAAAAAGTGGTTAATTGCAAACAATTTCTGTTTTGGAAGAAATCTTGGAAAGTTAGGGTTTGATGTTCTTCATTCTGCCCGAATTTGTAGCTCATAGATAGAGGCCGAATTGGCATTGACTTAAAACATGAAAGTTGTAGGGAATGACATTTTAGAGGTGCCTACAAAATTTTAGGTCAATCGGAGCAGCGTAGCATGAGAAAAGTCGAAATTACCCTTGATGTCCTGGTTTTACCCGAATTTGGGAATTGCTTCTGTAATTGGTTGTTTTGGTCAGGAATGCTTCCGAATTGGTTGTTGAGATCTTCTGATGAAATGTAACCCTATTTCTTAGCTTTCAGCTGATTTTGGAATTTTTGGATTTGGACTTGGATAGCCTGATTTATGATGTTTCCGCTAGAATGCGTTCTGTGAATCTGTTTTTCCGGTTCTGGTGTAGTTTCTTGCATTTTAGACCTGGTACACTCGAAACTGGGTTGAGTGACCTTCTGCAGTATTGTAGCCCTATCTCTTAGTTTCGAAACGGTGGGTCTTGAACCTTCATCCGACAATCGTAGCGCCTTTGGTACCATTACCGTAAAATGGCGTCAAAACTGTTTTTCTGGTTTTGATCTTAACTTTCATTTCCGGACTTTTCCCTAGCTTGACTTGTACTAGTACTACTTGGAGCTTGCTGAATAACTATTGGATGAATTTGTTGTTGTGTGTGTACCTTTGGGACTGGCGGAGGAAATAATGAAGCCATGATGGCTGGAAAAGTTAGCAAATTTAGGGGAAGAGCTGTCCGAACTTTGAAGGGACTTGTTTGCATTGAGTTTGTGATCTAAGACTTGGATTTGAGCAAGGCAATGTTATATGATGGATGATTTCTGAGCCATGGAGGTGAGTGACCCTAAACTATTTCCAAAGTACTTGTGAAATGCTTCTTGCATTATTTATTCGATTGCATATCATGCGTGCTTCCATGTGGATTCATGACATGATTTGGCTTCAATGAGTTCTGGGAAAGTCTAGTGCTGGACACCAACGTCTCCACCTTGTTTATGGTTGATGTTCATGTTTATCTGGAGCTCAAAAAGGGGCTCCCTCTCAATGTTAATATTAAATGATCTATTTGAGCGTTGGGTGTTCAAGTGCAATGATTTCACCGGCTCATGAGAGCAATAAACGTACATTTGATCTCTGAATCATGACATCATCGAAATGATCGAAATGCATTATTGTGAAATATATTTGATTTCTGATTTTACTGGTTACTCGCTGAACTTCTAACTCACCCCAAAACTATTTTATTCCCCTCCACAGGGCTCGTGGCGAAGGAAGGCTTGTTGTGATTTTATTGTTGTGGAATTCCTCTTGTATAAGAATTGGGATCATGGATCAGAGTGGCGCAGTGGAAGCGTGGACGCTTCGCTTTTGATATGTAAATGTTGGAACATTTGATGTATATATGAGATTTATCTTGTAATCTGTTTGAGGAATGTAGTGAACGACTGAGTCCCGACGAAAGTTGGGCTGGCGGCCCGCCGAACCCTTTGGTTCGCCCTAGGGGGAGGTGGGGCCGTCACATAGTAAGATCATCGTAAGAATAATTCTCTTTTTTTTTCCTTCAAATTCCACTTTCACAACCTGTAGGCAGAAAAAACTAAATTTCAAATTAGTCTTACAGCTTAGAACTTGCAAGCTTAACTTTTAAGATCTAAGATTCTACATAGTTCAAGGTGCTCGGATTATCAATTCCCCAGCATTCCAAAATGATAGGTTCTTGAGCTAGCAACACACTCAAGGCTGTTTAACTTCAACTGTAAGGGGTCTCATTTCTATTGCAACTCTGGTGTCAAATCATTCATATTTGAAACGAGATTATGAGCTCAATGTTATCGAAAGCACAATTTAATTTGAGGCTCTAAATAGCTAAGCTTGCTTAGGCAAAAGGCAGAGTCCAACGCTCTCATCTCATTGAGTGAGACTGCAAAACACTTACACATTTCCAGTCCAATTACTCAAGGTGAGATTCATAATTATCCTTTGTCTGGGTGTACTACCTGACCAAACAAATGGAAGAAATTTCTTAAGGTTTGAAAGAAGGCACAGATGATAGAATTGAACAGAGGCTAGAAGACTATACATGTAATTCAAGACATTCACATGCAGAAAAGCCTGACTTAGATCATAGGGACTACTACATCAAACTTAGTTGTGCTAACAAGTCAATTTAGAACCAGAAAAAAAAATGCCAAATATACATATCCAGGAAATCCACAAAGGATTCCTAAAGAAAGTTGGGCATGGACTGACGAGAGGCATTTCTGTCTGAAACCAACTTACCAAAAAACTGAGGTACATTTTAGGTATCTTATATGAACCTTGGTGCATAAGGTGCTTCCTTTAGACTACTGAGCTTGAGTTACTGGATATTCCTCATGAGTATTTCTTTGTCATATGCATCTTCATTTCTCTCAAGTCTTATTATGGATATTGGAGAATACCCCCTAAGCTACAAACTAGATCTGACATTTGTTTTTTAAACATTTTCTCTTCCTGCCTTCAAAAGTAAAGATTCCCAGTTGAAAAGTGTACAGCAGCTTAATGAAACAAAAATTGGAAAACAGAAGGGGATTATTATCAAGCTTGCTAGATGTCAAAGACGAGCAAAAACATTTTGTAAATCAAATTTCAGGTGAAATCTGTTCAGAGGCATTAAAATGACGCATGTGGCTAATCTATATATCACCTATCAATCCACATAAGAACATATTTGTCAGCCAGGGTCAAGGGAGACAATAAAGATTTCATTGTCAGCTCAATCCACCGTTAGATGAAACTCAACTTGCAATCTTCTTCAAATATATGAAATCACCTAGTTTGATAAAAATTTAGGATAAACAGACGACAAGATGAACAATCATCATATAGACCAGCAAGAAAAATATGAGAAGAAATAAGCAAGAAAGGAACAATAAGGATTTCAGCAATTCTCTAAACAGAAATCTCCTAGTCTAGGGTCCTAGCTCCAACAGAAGCTGGGATCAAGTTTAGAAGGATAACTTAGTCCACTTGGGCGTTTGAAGCTGACTCAGACACCAACGTTTCCAAATCACCATTTAAGAAACAAAATTTGAAAACACAGGGGATTATCAAGCTTTCCTATAGCCAGGAACCCAACAATTAAAGATTGGCATAATTTGCCTTCGTGACCAGCTTTTAGATTTTGGCTTCAAAGAAATCAACAATTTTATGTTGCAACTACCGTTTCACTCCGGCTTTTGGCTTTTGTGAAGCTAAAACAGCTGAACAGAAGCCGGTGTTGCTAGCTTTTCAGAACAACTTTCCCGCTGTTGTTTTACAACAGATACAGCAAATGTACATATGTCACATGCTAAACTTGAATACCCAGATTACACATAATAACTCCCTGCAAAATAGTTTGCTCGAATGACCAACAAAACCTTGGTACCGCAACTTAGAAAGAAAGACTGATAACCAGCAAAGCTTATCATTTAATAGACGGTAGAAGACCTAATAGATCCCTTTGACCAAAAGTCTCTTTTAAGTGAAGTACTTGCTAGTCATAGTGAAGCAGCAACAAGCAGCACAAGAATTTCATAGGGTTTCAGATTTTTTATTGCATAAAAATTTTCTGAATCTGGTTGAAAGCTTTGAGAATCAAAAGATAGGAGAGGAAGAAGTAAGAATGTAGAAGCAAGAAGGAAAGAATGAATTCAACGATTTTCTCTAAAGATTCAAATCAATAGCACAATTTCTATAATTCCATTCTTCTTCATGATGCTATAACATCAGACATCTGTATACACTTTTAAGGCTAAGATCCTCTTGTATCAAGAAAATTTAAAGATTAAGACAACTTAAAAATCTACAGCATGAAGTGGGAAGTTAAGTTGAATTCTACTACCTTAGGTTCGACAGCCAAAATTTGGATTAATACTAAAAGTTTGACTAATGTAGAAACCCTCACTTCGAGCAGCACCATCCCATTTTATTGATGGAATTTCAAAAATACCTGCAGCACTATGAACACCACCAAAATTCACCTTCATTTGACCATGAACACCTTTGTTTGACCAAAATCTTATTTTCAATGACGTGATGTCTTACATTTTCAGTAGGGTTATGTCTTTCAGCGACGAGCTATACATACATATACATATATAATGATAGGTATCTCTTTCTCCAACACATACATATATGCATATAAATGTTCATCTATACAAGTAATTGGAGAAAGAGAGAGAGATGCCTATGCATTAATATTAGCATCACAAGTGGTATTCACATAGTACCATAAATCTCAATGCAACAAATTTTGAAGCTATTGCCTAAAAAAAAATACTAGATCTCTTACTTTTTGGGGATTTCTAACTCCAAGATCAGGAAATACTAAATCTAGAAGTATGGCCCCACATGAGTGAAATTTTATGCTTATCTCAATGTAGTTTACTGGTTTATGTCCAGCCTTATGGAGAACTATGAAGAACTTGTGAAAACTTTAGATGTCTATGCTGCATGTCAATAGCTTGTTTAGCAGCAAATCCTAGTTTTTGTTACAAAAAATAATTGTACAAATGTAACTCACATCGTATCTATAAATTAAAAGTTTCATTCTGGTTAATTATTTGTCATCACTAGCATAAAGCTTTCAGTAAGACATTTATAAAACTAAAGAACAAGGAAGATTTTGCAATCATTGATGATAAGAAACACATGTAATAAATTACTATGATCAACCAAGCATGAGTACTGTTGAATATATCTAGATACGTGTGATATATTATACATCAATTATAGGGATTAGATAGCCTGATTATTAGCCTGATTATCCTAGTTTAATTATAGGAAGTAGATAGCTAATTATTCTAGCTCGATTCTAGGATCTTGATAGCTTGATTTTAGGATCTAGATTATTTCAATCTTGTATATATATGTCAGTTGTATTACTCACAAAGATGGGTAGGAATGTCATCCCAAAATATCTTCCTCTCTTGCTTCTTCTCTTTCATGTATTAGAGCAAGTGAGAAAAAGAAATTCGTTTTCTAATCATCCCCCACCCAGTGATTTTACCCGGTGATTTTCTTTAACCCAATATCATTATTTCTACATCCGATACATCTATAACATCTACATCTAAATCCACAACTCCTCTCATGGCCAATCCATCTATTACTAGTTCTACTATTATTACTACCGAAAAACTAAAAGACAGTAACTACTCTACTTGGGCTGCTGACGTTGAGCTATGGTTTATGCGACAAGGATATAAAGATCATCTTACTACTAAACCTGATGATACTATGACTGATCCATCCAAGTGGGAGCAAATCGATGCTCAATTGTGTAGCATACTTTGGCAGACCATTGATTCTTCACTAAAGCAAATTTTCCGTCCACATAAGACTTGCTTTAGTGTTTGGGAGCAGGCCAAAGCATTATACACTATTGATATATCTCGTGTTTATGCTATTTGTTCTGATTTGATGAGTTTCATTGCACCTCGAAAACTTGATATGCCTATGAATTCTTACTTAGGCAGAATTCAAGGGGTCCTTTCCGATTTCAATGAGTTGCTAGCCCCTGCTGCAACTCAGCAGGAACAACTCTCTCAGCGTGATACATTTTTTATGCTTTTGGCTCTCTTTGGATTACCTGCAGAATATTCTCCCATTCATGATCAGATTCTTGCTAGCCCTACAATTCCTACTTTGTATCAAGCTTTTTCACGGCTGTTACGACTCCCGGATGAATCAAAATCATCTTCGGAGACTATCGTTGTTGGTTCATCAGCTTTGGCATCTCAATCCAGCCAAAGAGGAGGTCGTGGAAGTGGCCGTGGTCGAGGTGGTTATAATGGTAACAAAAATCGACCCTACTGTGACTATTGTAAAAAGGTTGGCCACACAGAAGATCGGTGTTGGCTCTTGCATGGACGTCCTCCCCAACAAGTGGCGAATATTGTTCAATCTGAACCTTGCGCCAGTTCAAAACCAACTCTCAAGCCTGAGTATGAAGATTTTGTGAAATGGTTTACAGCCAAACAGTCTTCCACACCTACTGCCTCAGTTGTACACACTAGTAATGTTAGCGCATGTGTCTCTCAATCTCCATCTCTTGGCCCATGGGTTTTAGATTCTGCTACCATAGATCATATTTCTGGTAATCCACAACTTTTCTCTTCACTCCATAGTTCTATTTCTCTACCCAATATTACTTTTACTGATGGCTCACAAACCCAAGCTAAAGGGATTGGCAAGGCTAACCTTTTACCTTCTGTGCCTCTCGATTCTGTTTTTTTTATACCCAATTGTCCTTTTAGTTTAGTATTTGTCCATCGTTTGTGTCGTTCTCTTAACTACTTAGTTACATTTGATGAGGAATAAAATGTATTTTCCGCCATATACCTCCCAAAGAATTTCTGTTTTGAAATTCTAAAGAACAACTAGGATGTACTATTTTGATTTTCAACCGATGATTGGGAATAATATATATATGCTTTAAGTATATGTAATTTTCTGATTTTGGTAAAAATGTGAATTTTACTTGAATTTCAAATTTGAAAATTTATGAATAACTGATGAATTGTTGAATTTGGTATATGATGGGTTGATACAAGATTAAAGTTTTCTAAACTAAGTTTTCCCTCTTGATTGTATACTGGTGTAATCTCACACTTGAATTTGTATCTTGAGTTTTCGGAAGAATGGCGAACTTGTGTTTTATAATGTAAATCTTGACTTCGATAAGATTTTGGTTACTTTAAATACTCATCTTATGCTTTAAAATTCTTGGTCTTTAAGAAGAGTGAGCCTACCTTTAGGCATACAGACTGAGGGAACTTTGAGATATAGAGTAACTGCATCCAAGAGTACGAAGCTAGTGTGAATTGACTTGGTTTCCATTTGACACGTCAGTTAGCAAGTTGTACTTATTACTTGGGTTTGAACTCGGAGCTTGAGACTTTAACTATAAAACCCTAAGACTGGTTATTCTTAGAGATGATGGTGCTCTGGCTAGTGGCTTGGTTATTAAAGATTTTAAACTTCGAATGGATAACCTTTAGTTTCGGCTTGTGTTATGGATTGATTGGATCTAATTTCGTAAAGGCATGTGATCTGATTGAAATTAGTAATATTTGGACCCTTTGGTTTAACTATGGACTTAGGAAGGATGGTGCACGTCGTGAGACCTTTTGTATCCTGCTTGCATATATTTCTATATTTTGTAACACTTAATTGCCTATATGCAATATTTAACATATTGGCCTTATTTTGTGACTTCTAACTCGTGCTATAACTTTTGATACGTGTAAAGAATCATGTCCTGATTCTAAATATTTTTATACCTTGTATATGCATTAAGCTCTTTTATGCTTAATTATGCCTTTTCCTATGCTTATAGACTTCTATTCAGTAGGGCAGCAGGAATAGGAAAAGGGGATCATGGTCGAGGGCTTAGACAACCCTGTACTCGTGAAACAAATTGATGGATAGTCTTATATAATATAAGGAGTCCCTAGTACTGAATATGAATCAAGAATAAACTCGAAAATTAGATCTACCCGTGTATAATGGATTAACCTAGTTGGGAATTTAGTAAGATTTTCCTATGCGCAATTTTAATAGTTGCTTTATAAACATATTATGATTGCTCCTGTGGCCACATTTCAATTTTATGAAAGCTTGAACTCCGAAAATATTTCGTTGATTTGATGAGATGCTTGAACTACCTGAGGCTGACCATGAACTGTCTGAAACTGATTAGACTGAACTTACTTGAGACTTGACCTTGTGTAGGCAAGTGTGTTCTTATTCGTACTCATGCACCTTGAACTTGAACTTGAACCTGTGCTCTTATTGGTGCCCATGCTTCATGAACCTGAAATATTTGACCCTGCTTTTGAACTTCTTCATACTCATGCTCCATGAACCTAAAATATTTGGTCCTGCTTTTGAACTTATATGTTTGAACCCTATTTTGACCCTACTTTTGAACTTATTCGTACTCGCGTTGTTGTATACCGGCTACTACTCTTCTATAGCGGTTGAACTGAACCTTTCTGGCGAGGCATTACCTGTTGTGTTTTCAAGCACCGCCATTCTTTTGGCGAAACATGCCTGTTGTGTTTTCAAGCACCATCAGGGATGAAAATTTTGAGCTGAGATCCTTTGGTGGGATATAGCCGTTGTGTTAACTTGTTGTGTTTTCAAGCACCACCAAGGACAAATTCATGCACTTAGGCTTTTGGTGAAGCATAGCCGTTGTGCTAGCTTGTTGTGTTGTCCAGCACCACCAGGGCCAACTTCTTGAACTGAAACTCTTTGGTGAAGCATAGTCGTTGTGCTAGCTTATTGTGTTGTCCAGCACCACCAGGGGTGAATCTTCGATCTGAGGCTTCGCTATATCCTAAATTTCTTCCAAATATCTGGGACTTTAAGTCCAACTTCAAACCTTTTGCCTGTTTTATCTGGTTACTTGATTAACTATCTATTAGATCATGATTATTTGATAAGCTGGATTGTGGTGCTTCTTAGTACTTGATTGTGATAAGTGAGATTTGAGTGATTCTTAGTACGTGACCGATTTTCAAGGGCTATTCTGATCTGATTAGTATAAGTTGGAATGTCGAGGACGACATTCTTTTAAAGAGGGAAGTTTGTGACGCCCGAAGGAAAAGAAAAGGGAAAATTTTCCTTATTTATTTATTTTCCGCGTTGCACAAATCGACTTGCTAAGGGAGTTTGAAGGACTTGGTGGAGTTGTTTTGGAAGAAAAACCCCTAAGCTACTACCTTTCTTGAGGAGTTAAGGTATTTTGCTTGAAACTCACTTTTTGTTCCTAATAATGGTCAATTGGTGACTTATGGTAGCTAACTAGTTGATTTTATGGAATATTTTATGGATTAGAGTGAAGTTAGCTAAATTTCTGATTTTTGTGAGAATTTTTCTGTTTTCCTATGATGGATATGGTTGGGCTGGAATTGATGACTCTAAATGGTGTTAAATGGATCTCTTGTGCATTAATTACGATTGTTTGCGAAAAATTTCAGAGTTTATGCGGAATTTCCACTTTAGGGTTTCATCCGACCCTGTTCTGCCCGAACCTGTTAAGCCATGATGGAGGCCAAATCAGCCTTTGCCCAAAACATGAAAGTTGTTGGTAATTGAGTTAGCTAGCTGCCTGTAAAATTTCAACTCAATCAGAGTACTGTAGCATGTTAAATGACCGAAATACCCTTGACTGCCCATGACCCCTGTTTCGCGCCCAGATTTCTATTTTCGTGAGGAATTCCATTTTTGACCATGAAAATGCATGTTTTAGCTTTGGAAGCCTTCATAAAAAATGTAGGTATATGTTTTGGTTTCGAAACGCCATAAGATACACCTCAATTGGATTTCGGTAGCCTGAGTTATTGTCATTTAACCATAGTGCGGTTAGCTAACCTGTTTGTGGGATTCTGGTTTTGTATAGTGCAATTTCGACTTAGCTACACTACGAACTGGACTGAATGGTTTTCATCAAAGTTGTAGTCATTTGTCTTAGCTTCAAAACGGTATAAATTGCATCCCAATCCGATAAGCGTAGCCGCCGTTGTGTCCGTTACGCAAAACAACATCAAATCTATCTTTTGTTTTCGGACTTAAACTTCATTCCCAGACTTTTCCTAACTTGAATTTGTACTTGTACCACTTTGAACCTATTGAACAGCTATTGAAATGAGATTATTTTTGTGTGTGCTGTTTTGAATGGATATTGGTGATTGTTGTAGGATGGAAATAATGAAGCATTTATGAGGAAATGTTGTCCGAACTTTGAGAATATATGTTTGCTTTGACTTTGTGATTTAGGTTTTTTTTGGCCTCGGGTAAGGTAATGATATATGATGGATGGTTTCTGAGCCGTGGAGGTGAGTGACCCTAAACTGTTTCCAAAGTACTTTTGAAATGTTTCTTGCATTATTTACTCGACTGCATATCATGTGTGCGCGCATGTAAGTTCATGACATGATTTGGTTTAAATGAGTTCTTGGGGAGTCTTGTGCTGAACACTAACGTCTCCATTCCTGTTTATTGTTCATGACATGATCTGGAGCACCAACGTTGCTCCCCCTTATTGTTTAATGTTAAGTAATCTATTTAAGTATTGGGTGTTTAAGTACAATGATTTCACTGGCTCATGAGAGCAATAAACGTACATTTGATTACTGATTCATGATATCATTGAAATGAACGATTGTGAAATATATTTGATTACTGATTTTATTGGTTACTCACTGAGCTTTTAACTCACCCCAAAACTATTTTATTCCCCTCCACAGGGCTCATGGCAAAGGAAAGGCTTATAATACTTATTCATGTGATCGGATAGATTATCTCATGTATAGTTTGAATTTGAAATTCCTCTTGTGTAATAGTTGGTATCAAGGATTGTATGAATATTTGGAATCGATCGGCTGTATGTATACATTCCATGCTTGGGAACTAGTTTCTGCTTCGCTTATAATATGTAAATTTGTGGAACATCTGATGTATATTTGAAACTTATATTGTAATTTATTTGAGGATTGTAGTGAACGACTAAATCCCGGCGAGAGTTGGGCAAGCGGTCCGCCGAACCCTCTAGTTCGCCTTAGGGGGAGGTGGAGCCGTCACAACATTGAAGTTGATTGCCATTTTGTTAGAGAAAAATTGATCTCCAAAGTTATTGAGACGGGTTTCGTTAATTCAAGTGATCAACTTGCAGATTTTCTTACCAAGTCCCTAAGAGGTCCTCGTATAAAATATATATGTGGCAAGCTTGGTGCATATAATTTGTATGCTCCAACTTGAGGGGGAGTGTTGAATATATCTAGATACGTGTGATATATTATACATCAATTATAGGAATTAGATAGCCTGATTATCTTAGTTTAATTATAGGAAGTAGATAGCTAATTATTCTAGCTTGATTCTAGGATCTTGATAGCTTGATTTTAGGATCTAGATTATTTCAATCTTATATATATATGTCAGTTGTACTACTCACAAAGATGGGTAGGAATGTCATCCCAAAATATCTTCCTCTCTTGCTTCTGCTCTTTCAAGTACAAATCCATGCTTTATTCATCGGCATAGTAAAAGATAAGGATCTGAATCCACTAAGACTGTAAAATCGAGGTGCATCATGTTTATGTATCCACTTTCAGGATTTAAAAAAAAATAGATAAGAAAATTAAAAAGGACTGACTTGATTTATCACTGAACATACGAGTAAAATGAGGGATGGAAAAATAAAAAAGCTGCACATTAAATCCCAAGATATATTACTTATTCCCTGATTACAGAATAAACACAGAAACATTATTCTGAGCTCTGCATTTCTGCAGCATATTATCTAAAGATCATATGAAATAGGTTTCCAAGGTCAAACTGCTCCTTCTTCGATGGGGGAAAATAACAGACTGCAACAACTGGAAGTACAACTAAGAATTAATTTATTAAATGCAATAATCATTACATTATGTTGTCAAATTAATGAATCTCTGAAATCAAACTCGTAGTATTCTGTTCAGTTTTCTTCATTTTCTTGTGATTTTTTCTGTCACTTTAGATGTTGAAAATGCCAATAGGATACAGGGTGTAGCCTTTAGACTGATTTCCTAGCCCCGTTGAATGTGATAAAGGTAAGTTTATTGCCAAAATTACGAGTTATACAAATGTCAAGTATAAGACTTTAATTCAATTTGAATTTTATAGAGTCTTCACTACCACACACGTTGTACAGTTAAGTTCAATACAGTTGCAAGTTTCACAATATCAGATAATCTCAGCTGGAATGACGTGTATGCATATGATGAGCTAGGATAAATAGTATGTATCTCTTCATTCTAAAGAAATCACAGTCCTTTTAGTTAGAAAATAAAAGCCAGAGAGCTAGAGGAGACAGGATAATTGAAACTGAATAAATTCCACCCAAGGAAACACCTAACATTTGTCCAGTTATACTTACCAGTACAAGTATTCAGTTTATACCAGTCATACTCAAAAATGCATATGGCTTTTTGCAAAACAAATTTATTTTGCTACCTTTTGCTCCTAAGCAAGAAGTATCTCATTTGCTTTTGTTTGTCCACCAGTTTAATTATCAACTCAAATCATCATTTTTGGTGCAATTTCCTCCATATGTATGTTTTGGAGTATAACAAAGAATGAACCAACAAAAACAAGACCATTGCTTAAAACTACCATACCTGTAAATCTCACTTTCACAATGACAATGAGCAATTATAGAATTCTGAAACAAATTGAAAACCAAAAAACATTATGAGCAAAATCACCATGATACATTTCATCACTCGGTTTGTTAAAGCACTCAACAGTTAAACCTTCTTCTGCTCAAAGGATTATGCTATGCTTTCTTTTTCCTTTCCTCCTTTTTATATTGAAGGTTAACGGTGGTACTGCAATATAGTATGAGTAAACAGGACAATGCAGACTGACAGAAATGCCAAATTGAGTTGTAGATTACTAACCTGGATTTGTTCCTAGCATATATCCCGAACAAAGCCCAGGTTTCAGGCCAAATTGAAGAATTCAATATCCCAGAGGCACATGAGCCCTAAATTGAAAAAATTCAATATCCCAGAGACACACGAGCCCAAACTTCAGCAAGCTGCCATGGCCTAGCTTGTAATAATAATGGGGGGAACTCCGGATAAAAAAAATGCCTTATCCCATTTTTTCATAACTAAGAGGTAATCTTTTCATACGTCAGCTCAAACATTTCACCAAGAACATATATAAATGTCAAAGTTATGTAATTAATATTCTATAAAAGAAGCCAAAGGCTGTCTTTGAAGCTTCCTGTATATGTGGCACCATTCCAGGAGCAAAGCACCCAGGACTTTGCTCCTATTCTACATCGTTGAGTCATCCAGGTCCAGAACTGGAAAGAGCGATATTTTTTGAAGGAGTTGGGAGTGTCGTACAAGTATTTAGAGAACAAGACCGTGCCCTCTCAAAGAGCAGCACTCTACTAAATGGCCCAATGTCCTCTACATAGCAGATCTGGTTGTCGCAGGAAAAGGGTTGTCCAAGAACTTCATACTTTAAATTCTCTGTTCATAACAACCCGGTACACTAATGCCAACTAGCATTTGCATACTAAGATAATCATACATTAAATTTTACATCTTAATCACGCGACATCACATCTGTGCCATATCATGGCCATGCAATCTGTCTATCTTCTTGCTTCTCAAATACTCTTAGCAGAGATAATGTTTCATATCTTTAATTGGAGATCACAAAATTCTTACCTCTACTTAAAAAGTTAAACCATGAGGAACAACAATTAGACCAGACAATCATTGTATTACAGTAAGACAAATGTCAGACCGTTACATGTTGCTTCATCTTCCTTCTGTGAAAAGGCTATTTCGTTGTCAAGGATAAGCAACAGGAATTCCTCAAAATGGAAAGAAGAACAAAAAGTTGAACAAAGACCATTTATGAAAAGAGGAGACAATATATCAGCTTTCAACATATCCAACGGTTTCTCGCTGTTACCAGGATCAAAGTCGAGAGAAAAGGTGTTCACGCAAAACCAAGCAATCAGAACGAGAGACAAGCTGTTTGATTGAAGAGTATTCTATTATGCCTTACCTCTTTGGCATCCCAGTAAATTCAACATTATACTTACACCTATTCACTAGGATTGGAGCACTTACAATCTGATTAACTTCAATCCTGTGTAAAAATGATGCACATGCCATAGCCTACTCCTCAAAACTCCCTATGAAAACTATACATTTCAATAGCTCTAACTAACCAATCAATTAAACAGTGGGTGCATCGTAGTAAGATAATGTACATGTCGATAATTAGCAAAATATTAGTTGACAAACAGTAGCCAATCTTAAAAGTTTTGAGCTTTTTGATAACCATCAATAACTTCCTGTCAAGTTCATCCTTGTCATTGTTATTTAGTCATCCATATAAAATACTTCTCTTCTAAATTAAGCTTTTTAATCTTCAGTAAAGAACAAGTTGTTTTCCTCTCCACAACTGCCCATAAGACCACCTATAAGTATTTTCAGACTAAAGCCCTATTTGATAACCCAGTTCAGCACTTAAAGTTAATGGATTCAAATCTTAACATATTCAGACTGTTTGATAACCAAAAATTGAACATTTGAATTAATTAAATAGTACTGAATTTCCTAGGCAAAACTTGCTCCCACAATTAAGTGATAAACTATTCACTTATCACTGAATGTAATATACACTCAAATGTATTAGATTTAATACTTAACAACTCAATAACTTGATGGATTCATATTTCAAACTTCAGTTTTCAGACTTCAATTTTATCAAATACACCCTAAATACTAGTACCATCCCATAGTTGAGGTACAATGAGTTAGTTTCTATCCGTATGGGACTAAATTTTGTGGCGATAACTGTTTCTCATGGTAAAGGTAATATAGAAATAAAACAGCCAAAAGCGACAAGAAGAATCAGAAAAACAACTATAGAAATATAGAAAAGTGCTCTTTCTTGCATATTATGCTATACTGAGTCCTTATATGCCGAAATAACAGAATCATGAACTATATTTCAGCAGCAGAAACTAGTTTAGATCAGCTTAGATTACAGATCAAACCTGTAAATTAGTCAATTTACAATTTGGGACATGACTACCACGCTGCAGCAATGCATATCTTCCGTCCAGTCAAAGCTTGACGTGATGAAGTTACTGAAGTTCAAATCCATATATGTTCAGAAAGTAAACTTAAGAAATGATGTCCTAGATTACTAGAGAGTTCCCCAATCCTTACAGCTGTCATATCCAAAACCCAAGTACATCAGAACATCATCAGATTTGATGAAGTCCCAACTACAAAGGGCTCCATTAACAACCGCGTCAAAAAGTAAAATATGACCCCCAAAGCAATCGAAATTGGAAGCGCTGGCAAAGCATGACGACAAACAGCCAACAATATCAATGTGCAGCCAAGTCCTGATATAATAGCGAGATAACAAGCATAAACTGTCATCAGATCATACATGGCTGCCCTTCCTACCAATACACTGTAGAACACAAAGTCCCCTAACCCAAGCTTAATTCCCCTACCATTCATTACCTCAATCATCTCATCACCATCTCTTTCCCTACGCGGTCTCATCATTTCTGCAACTGCTACTTCATTCAATCGCCTACTACTGTTATCAGTACTCTCATACATCATTGGAGATCTCGACCTTTCCCTTGAATTACCAGCCATCAAGGGCGAATTCTCCTCTTGATCTTCTCTCACAACTTCAACCTCCTCCTCATCATCATTGTCCATATTTATAACCATATGCCCACTCTCACTTGCAATCTCATTCTCATAATTCCCAATATTCGTTCTTGGTGATGCTGACACAGCCTGAAGCTCAACTCCATGATCACTACCATCATTCTGCGACATCCCAGCAACAAGAAGGCCAGCCAAAGTAGATCCTCCTCGAGACCCCGAAATGTTAGCATTAGTTGTAGGCCTAGCCTCATAAACCAAAGCTGGGAGCTCCTCCTCCCGTCTAGACGCCAATTCAACCAAAATTTTCAAAGGCCCACCGGGCGCCAAAACTGCAACCAAGTCATACAATGCCAGTGCCACCAGTAAAACCCAAGTAGTCCACTCGGGCAATCTCGTAAACCAAGCAGCCACAACAATTCCCAAAGCAACCATGTAAGACTGCCTAATTAAGATCGGGACCCCATTTGAAAAAACCGACAAAACCCCCAGAATTGAGAAATTGAAAAGTAGTATAAAGCAAGTTACTGAATCGACTGGGATGTTGAAATGTTGAATGATAGTGAGAAATATAGGCCCACCCATAAAGGAGAGGACAAAGAAGGCGGAGAAGCGAGTATAGTGCTTGAGAAAACTTGTGCAACGGTAGTAGTAGAGAAGGACTAAGACGAAAGTGACAAAGGCAATGAGGATCACAAAAACGAGAGCGTTCAAGAGTGCACCTTCGAGTTTCTCAGCAGGGGTATCGGTGGGGGACTCGAGGTAGACGAGATTGGCGGCCGTACGGACGGCGGAGGAGGCGGAGGTGTTGGTGAGGGAGTAGACTAGCAGAACTACTAAGAACATGCAGATTGACACCGGAGACATTACTCCGATTATTTCCGAGCCGATTGATTCTAGTATGCTGCCGCCGCCGCCGTCTTCCATTTCCGATTTGGAGATTTCTTCTTCTGTTTCTTTCTTCTTTCTTTTAGTTAAATTGCCATATTGGGAAGAGATGAATTTTGGGAAAGAAAAGTCGCGGAAAATTCTACTGTTTGATGTTAAGCAATATTGGGTTCAGCGCGTGCGATTCGCTCCCTACTTCAAATAGTCCGTGACTTAGGGCCGGTTAGGGTTGCGGTAACTTATTTAAAAGCACTAGTACAAGTTTTAATAAAAATTAGGATTTTTATCACTTTATCCCCTTCGACTATATTATTACTATCAGTTTACCCTCTAACATTATCTTTTAGTTATTTCACCTCATAAGTAATTCAACTCAATATGTTAAGAAATTTTGGACAAAAATACCCTTTTATTCTATAGCATCACTATATTGTTATTATTACTTTATTTTTTTAAATTATAGTGATATAATTGCTTTAATTCTTAACATTATTTTTTAGGCATTTTACTTCATCGTTAATCTAATTAGTATAGTTAAAAAATTTTAAATATATTGAATTTTTTATATATATAATTAAAAATAAAAGAGTTGAAATGATTATTCTTCTTTTTTTTTACTTTAAAAGATCCAAAAATATAAAATTAAAAGGATTTTCTCAAATTTCTTTTTTCACACTTATTAATATTAGGAAAAGAAAAAGAAATACGAAAGAAGGAGACAGAAAATTAGATTTTGTAAAGAAAATAATGAAGAAAAATCTAACATTATCGTGTTAATTTAAGATTATTGGGATTAGGATTGAAATTTAGTAGTAAACAGTAAAATAAAATAATTTTAAAATAATAAAAGTATTTAATTATTTCTTATTTATATTTAATAAAAAAATTGATCTCTCTCTCTCTCTATCTCTCTCTCCCCCTCTCCGTCCCCCTCCCAATCTTTGTATTTGTTTTAATATTAATAAGATTACTAAGAAGAAAGAGATTAATGTTTTGACTTTTTTTCTTGATACTAAAGATGAAAAGAGCCACTTTAAATTTTTTTTATTGTTTTTATTATACAAAGAGGAGGGTACTTTCTCTAAAGTTTTTTAACTTGTTAAGTTGGTTTAATAATGGGATTAATTGCCTAAAAAATAACTTTATAGGGTAAATTAATAATGAGACTATAGTTTATGGGGGTAAAGTGATAATAACTTTTAGGGCTAAACTTGTCTTTTTACTTTAATTAACAAATTCCGTTAAGTTTGACCGTTAGTCTTGGGGATAAAGTGACTAAAAAATAACGTTAAGGGGGAAATTGATAATGACACCAAACGTTAAGGGGGTAAAGTGATAATAACCCTAAAAATAATTATAAACTGCTTTTAAATATATTGTTTGGAGATATAATTCAATAAGATACATATTATATTAGATAATATGTAATTTGAAAATTGTTAAAAGTGTTTATCTCTTTATTTGGTTCATAATACAGGATGATTAAATTTGATGTTTTATTTTTCATAATACAAGATGATTAAATTTGATGTTTTAATTTTTGTGCTTAAAAAAATTTTTAATTACAAAATCTACTCTAAAAGCACCAAATTTGAGCTTTTACTAATGTGTTTTTAATGCCAAAAACTCTACTCCTAATTTTATGGGATGATGTTTACCAAACACTTTAAAAGTACTTTAACACCTAAAAGTGTTTTTTTACCAAAAGTACCGCAACCCCAAACGGGGCTTTAATCTGTAGTCTTTTTGACAAGTACTCGAATTAGATTAACAAGTTAATTGGGTGTTTTGGATATCAAATTTTTTTTTTCTAAATATTACTTTACATCCATCACAAACACCTTTTTTAATCATATTTCTATCTTCTCAACCATCTTTTTCATGTATATCACATTACAAAAATTGATACAATACTTATTTTAAATAATCTCATGTCCAAACACATCGATTTTCACTCAAACTAGCCGAGAAAAGGGAGGAACAATGGATATAGCGTTTAAACAAACTACAACTCATTATGAGTTTGTTTGGATAGGAGTTTGTTTGGATGATTTATTTGAGATAATTACTGTAGCATTTTTTGTGATATGATATATGTGAGATAAAAAGGTGATTGGAATTTGTGAAGTAAATTATTTTATTTCAAATCTTGTTAATCCAAATACACCCATTGTTAACTAATTGTATAACTTGACAAAAGAGGGGTGATATTCAGTTACTATTCACTTGTACACATTAACTTCATCTTTATCTTGAATAATTGTCTACATAATGTTTGTTGAACGCCTTCTCAACCTTAGCACATGGTATACATTCAATTGGTGCATTTAGCAGAGGTGGAGTAGTCGAGACACAGGCAATTTTTTCATGTTTGAGAATAATATTGAAGTTGCATTGTCAATCCAAGAAATTATAACCATTAAACTTGCACAAATCAAGGATAATACGCAAATTCAAATTATTCATTCTACAACAAAAGTAAAGATAAACAAGAAGAGTAAATATTTTATGAACTAATAGTGTATACATATGCAGGTTCAGATACATGTCACATATATAAAATTTGATGTTTAAATTCAAATTCAGATGATATGACGGTAGGTTTTCTCACCCAATCGTCACTCGGAAGTCTTTTTCAGAACTATTCTCATCCTAATCATCTCAACCTGGTCTTTCGATTAGGGCTGCGTCTACCACTCATAAGGGGGAGTGATGCGAATGAGTAAGCCTCAAAAGGAGGATTGGGCCTCGATTAAGTAGCTCTTGTTGAGCTTAGCTTCGGCCATGTGGGCCTTAGGTCCAATAGTACTTTAGTTAATCATTAAGCTAGTTAATTAGTAGGTTAGCTTTCGGCCAAGAGAGACCCAATGGGCTGGCCAATTTTCCCTTAATGTTTTCCAAGCTTTATTAGGTTTAGTCAAGGCTATAAATAGCCCTAAAGCTGATGGTACATTTAGTTTTTGCGATATTATTAATAAAATTCCAGAATTTTGTCTTCCATTAAGGCAAATTCCTTTAGCTTGTGAAAGTTAAGTTGAACATCCTAGCGTAGTTCCTAGATTGTTTATTGACGTATCAATCAAGCAAACACACTTGATTGTGGCGTCCTCTACCGTTGAATTCGTTCTTGAGTGGTCCGATTTTAGGTTCAACTCCGTCGATTCCGCAACGTGTCCTCTAAGATCCTAAGTTGCTTCCGCGCTCACTTCAGTACTCGACCAAGGTTAATAAGAAAAACATTTTCTCGCTACCCACTCTCAAGGTCACAAGTTCGAGTCAAGTTAAAGGAGATTTACTCGCTAAATCATTAAAATAATGTTCAACGAGAACTCAGAGGTCGCTTTTTATTCAAGTCGTGGTAAATAAATCTCAATTCCAAAAGAAAGTACCATATTTACTTTCGGCACGAAAATCGAGAAGAAGGGTAGATAGTTTCCATCTCTCAAACTTCTAATCTCATGTCCAAACTTTGGAATATAAAGAGTATTCACATTTTCCAAACTAATGGAGTCAAAATTGTGAGAACCCAAAAATTTTCACATTTTCTCAGCATTATTCTATTTCTTTGCTTACATTTTATACTTTCCTTGGAAATATTAAATTTTCTATGCATTTTTATAAGTAAGTACAGTTTTAAAATCATTTTTCTAATATGAATTAGTGTACATTAATTTGAAGTACATTATAGACGTGGGACCCGCTAGTGCGTAAGTGCGATATAATTTTGGTGATTAAGTGAGTTTTGTGCTAAGTGTTATTATTTTACAAGGTGCTAAAGGATAATTAGAGGTTTGTTATATGATAAAACCATTGGAAGCCAAAAGGATTAGGGAAAACACTAGAAAATGCCAAGTGTCATGATACCATTGAAGGATGGCTTTTGACTTACTATTCATCACCTTTACTAAAACCAATTTTTGACCAATTTTCTCTCAATTTTCTTTGTCTTGGCCAGCTGCTCTTGAGGAGAGAACAAAAGAGAGAGCTCTTCAATTTTAGCTTCCAAACTTGCTCAAATCTTGTGCTCGAGCCAACCAAAATTGAAACTACACCATACAAGTGCTTATTAAGGAAGGTTGAAGGAGTTGGTGGAGTTGTTTTAGAGGAGGAAAGACTAAGCTACCATTTTCCTTGAGGTTCTAAGGTAAATTGATAAGAAACACCTTCCTTTGTTCCTAGTAGTTGTAAATTAGTGGCTTGTGGTTGCCACTCTGGAAGTTTTATGCAATATTTCTTGGTTAGAAGTGGTGATTGAGGAATTTTCAGTTTTATGGTGTAATTTTTGCTCACATGTGATGATTAATGGTTGGTCATGATTTACTAGCTTTGATATGTTAAAAATCTAGTGTTTTGGTGTTAATTTCATTTGCCTAAAGAAATTTCTGGTTTATATGCATAAATTCCAGATTAGGGTATCCAATTTTGGTAGCAATCTGCCCTGTTCTGACCGGCTTTATTCGTGCATGTTAGAGACTGAATCAGGCTTAGGTTAAAACATAAAAGTTGTAGAAAATGGTGTTAAATAGCTGCCTGCAACATTTCAGCTCGATCCAAGCACGGTAGCATGTGAAATGACCGAAATACCCTTGACTGCCCATAAGCCCTGTTTCGCGGACAGATTTCTGTTTTCATGAGGAATTCCATTTTTGACCAAGAAAATGCACGATTTGGCTTTGGAGGCATTCATAAGGAATGTAGGTATATGTCTTGGATTCGAAACGCCATAAGATTCGTTTCCATCCGATAAGTATAGCTTAGGTTGTGGTTGTTATGCCGAAAGGTGTTTTATCGCCTATGATTTGTATGTGAAATTGTATTTGATTTGGGATGAGATTTGGTCTTTGATTGCAGGATGGAAAGTGAAGAAATTAAGGGGAAATGCTATCCGTTTATTTTCTTGAAGTTTGAATAAGTAAAAGTAAGATTTGAAATGTGATTTGGGGATGCGTTGGACTTACTTTTCTTAGACTCACTTAGGTCCACTTTAATGGTGTTACTTGAACTAGATTCCATTTGAACTTGTACCTTTTCGCATGGTGAATGTGACAACCGTTTTAAGCATGATACTTGTAGACACCAAATTTTTGATTTTTTTAATTAATTTTATTTTTGTTTAATTAATTTAATTTTAGATTATTTGTTTCAATTCTAGGGTTTTTATTTTATTTTATTTATTTTTATTTTGTTCTAGTTTATTTTGGTCTTTATACTAAAAAAAGGGGGGGAAAAGAAAAAAAAATTGACAAGTGGAAACTTGCATGTGGGACAAGTGTCCCTTCTTGAATTTTAACAACACATCACTTAGGAGGAGGGGAGATGGAGACACTTGTAGGTTGAGGATTTGGAAAAAAGAAAAGAAAAGGGGAAAAGGCAATAAAAAACAGAAAAAGAAAGCGGCTAGGGTCGGAGGGCTAGTGGGCGGTTGTAGAAAAAAAACAGAAGGCTGGGGCTGAGTAGAAAAGGAGAGGACGGACAAGGAAACAAATAGGGGGGAGCTTGAGAGAGTTTTGGGGACGGCCGAAAAAGGGATGGCCGGAGCTGGAAATTTCAAAAGAGAGAACAGAGCAAAAATGGAGGGGTTTTTTGTCTGAAAGCAAAGGGAAAAATGAAAGTTTCGGTTGAGAGGAAAGGAAAGGCAGCAGGAGGCGGCGGCTAAAAAAAGAAAAACAGAGACGGACAGAAAGGAAAAAACAGGGAAGAGGACTACGAAAATCAGGGAAGAACGGCGGAAAGAAAAACTAGAAGGCTTCATCTGAGAGTGAGAGATAGGAAGAACCGAGAGGGGTTTCGTCCTAAAAAAAAAAAGAAAAGCGAAAAAGAAAAAGGTTCTGCGTCTGAAAAGGAAGAACAGAGGGAAAGCTAAGGAATAGGGGAGGCTTACGGCTGTGGAAATTTTTGAAAAGAGCCAGAGGGCAAAAGAAAAAGGAAAAAAAAAAGCCACGAAAGGGCTAAGAAATCTGGAAAATCAGAGGAGAAAGGGCTTCGACAAATTGGGGAGAAAGGAACCGGAAAAATCTGAAGAGCAACAGGGAGGAGGAAGAAACGAGCTTTGGCAGGGAAAAAAAAGGGAAAACAAGAAAACCAAAGCAGAAGGCTGCGGGCTGGAAGAACTAAGTGAGGGAAAAGAATTGGTGAAGACTCAAGGAAAAGACAGAGAAAAAGGCCGCGGCTGCTAACGGAAACGAAGGAAGAAATTTCGGCAAAGCAAAGGATGAACTTGGAAAACAGAGCAACCAGAGCCATCACCATTCCGTCGGAAGCCGCCACTGTCATCCACGAGTCTCCACCGTGAAGAGGTCACTGTAAGATAATCTTCCCCTTTACATTTCAGTTTTTCGTTCGAATACAAGCTCTGAAAGTTTTCAGAGCATGTCTGCCAATGAACATGCCATGTCCGCTGTTAGCCTGTTATTTCAAATTTCATGTCCATTGTTCAGGGCCTTTTCTGTATGTTGGTTGGACTGAAATTCTGGGTTTGGTGAAATTTTTGGGGCCAATTATAGCTTCAGTTGAGTAAGGAGGTAGTGAAGTTTCCAATGCCCCCAACCTGTTTGATAAAATGCTTAACTGAAAATTCTAATTGAAGGGTGAATTTTGTTGCATTTTTTGTACGTGAGAAAACTAGTATGGTCTTTGTGAAAGTTTGAATCCAAGAAAACAAACCTAGGAAGATAAGTGGCCTGCATTTTGCTTGTAAATAGAATCTGGTAGCATTTTCAGAAGAAAAGAGCCCGAGCATCGCGAGGAAGACGTACTGGGTTGAAGAAATGTTTATGAATTTTCAGTTTGGCCCCTGCCATGTGATGAAATCACATTAAAGCCCACATAACTTCCAGATCTTGTTCAATTAAGTCCCTATTTTGTAGTGTTTGAACCCCAAGTTCCCCCCTTATTCTGATATGGCCCAAAATCTGGAAAATTGAACTAATTTTACCCTTTTAAGTTTAATCCTTTGTTTGCATATTTTATGTGACTTTTTGGATAGATTAATTCTTGATTTCAGGTCATAATTGTGGCTTAATAATTTTAGTTGATTTGCTAATCTTATTGGGTTTAGTTTGGATTTAGGTTGTGGGCAATAATATTTGTTTGGATTTGTAAAAGTGGATTTAATTTGTTTTGTTTGGGTTTCTGGTTTGGGCTTGGGAGGTAAAGCCCACTCTTTTGGTTGGGTTTGTTTGATTGATAAGTAGAAGCCAGCCCATATGTAGCCTCTGGGCTTTGCGGCAGGCTGAAGGGATCTTTGGCCCAAAAATAGACAAAAGTTGGCCCAGTGGCCTTGTCTCTTAAGAGACCAGAAATGAATTTGCAAATCAGCCCCTGCATGTTCCCTTAACTATACTGTGGCCCTGGAAGCTTTCCCTTTCTTTCAATTCGGTCCTTACTTTAATTGCAAATGAGTCCCTGAACTTTATTTTTCTTTAAATTTTGACCCCAAGACTTTATTAATTTTTGCAATCAAGTACTTTCTTCTCTTGACTTCTTAAATATGGTTTGTTGACATGATTTAATTGATTCAAATTCATGTTTATTTTTTATCCTTTGTGATTATTTGCCAAATAAATTGGTACCTTGACCTTTTCTTTTATTTTGGAGGATAAATAAGCGATTTCACTCCATTAGGGCTCCGACTCAAGGGAGGTATACCTTATCCCTTATTTCCTGCTTTATGTGACGGCCCCACCTCCCCCTAAGGCGAACCAAAGGGTTTGGCGAGTCGCCTGCCCGGCTCTCGCTGGGACTCAGTCGTTCCTTAATCAAATCCAGAATAAATCACAAGAATAAATAGGGCAGCAATCCAAACTTAAAGCGGAACTTATATATATTGCTATCTCAAAAGGAAGTACAGCCATCAAATGTACAAAGGTTCTCACTTCACCATACAACCAACCCGTGCCAAGCACTAGGGCGAGAACCATTACAAAAGAAACAAAATACCTAGACTAGGCTAGTCTATGCTCTCATCCTGCTCGCCGTCCCCTGTTAAGGAAAACAAAACTAAAGGGGTGAGCTAAAAGCTCAGTGAGGTTCCGAACAGATAATCAACAATCAATTCAATACATTAAACATGGAGTATTAATAATTCAAGAAACATTTACAATGGAAAGCGATAGTAACATTCATTAAAAGGATACGGGCTCACATGGAGCTATTCGTTTGTTCGGTCGTTCCCCTGACATTTCCCCTTATTCCTCCAATCGTTTGAAAATACATTTTTTTGTAAGTAAAATCCCTCGTTCATCCTTTTGTTCGTTCATCCCCTTTTCCAGACGTTGACCGGACTCCACCCATCCGACCATTGGCCGGACTCCACCCATCCGGACGTAGCCGGACTACAAGGTAATACTCGAGTATACCAAATTCACCCAGGGTCACCATATCGCCCGACCGAGTCCGCTTCTGGCTCGAGTCGATCGGTAACGAAGGGCAGGGCCCAATTCAGCCAAAAGGCTTACATCATGCGCAACTAATGTTTCCATCATTAAATCATTGAAAATTTCACGTTTCAGTAAGGTCGAGCGCGATTGGGAAATTTTGAAAAAGAAAAAAAGAAAAGGGGAAAGGGAATCGCGAATTGGGGAAATTTGACTCTACCTGAGCTTCAATTTTGAGAAAAAGAAGAGAGAAAAGAAAAAGGAAGAGTTTTGTCCGGTGGATCACCTATGCTTCACCGATTTCGATGAATAGGGTCTTCCTCAGTCAGTTAATTCAGATACATGCCAGAAATTTCTCATTAATGAAAGTTTCCTTTCAGAATTATTGTAAGGAACAGAATAAAAGTCAGGCCCTCTTCTTTTCCAATCAAACGTTCTATCCTTAGTTTTCCCTTTTGAGCAAAATACTTCATTTGGCAACCCCTGAGAATCGCAAACCCCACACTGGGGCAAGTTTGAGTTGAAAAGGAAAGTTTCAAGAAGTGAAAAGTGAAAAGCCACAAAATCAAAAGCAAAAGAAGAAAAGAGAACCTCAGTTCAAAAATAAACTGGGGCAAATTTTGTGAAAGTTTCAAAGAATGGCAGAAGGCCGAAAAATCAAAAAAAAGAAAGAAAATGAAAGAGAAAAAGCCTCAATTGAGCATAAATTGAGGCAAATTCCGATTTAGCCCTAAAATAGGGTTGGCACAACAATGCGATCTCAGATTACTTGAACCACTCTTGAAATCTGCCTTCAAGCCTTAACTTTTCTAAACACCCCACCAGACCCCATTACAAAAGCCGAAAGTCCTGACTTCTGTTCTTTGCAATAGCCCTGTCAAGAAAATTTCTGATGCCGGAAAATTTTAGCTGTATTTCTGAATTGCTTGGGTATGGGGTTGGCGCTACTCACCATGTGAAAATTCACCAAGTTGAGGGAAAAGAAAAAGAGGCAAAAAGCAAAGCAAGAAAAGTAAATGCAAGAAAATGCAGAAAATTCGACGCTGAAGTCCCTGGTGAATGATGAGAAGAATACAAACAAATTCTGAGATCTTTGAGTTCAGAATAGGGGCAATTTTGGAAAAATGCGATCTTCGGTACAATGTCCTTGAAAGACTTATCCTTCAACTAGCATTTCAAGCCACATTACAAGTTAATAAAGTCCATCGTTGACTTATTCCTTCATGACAATCCAAAGTGAGGATTATGCTCGTAAGAAATCCATCAATCATTTGTGATCATGGGGGTATAACAAGTTTTCACAGGTTTAGCTATCGCTTCTACCCATTTTGTTGCAAGCCTACAAAGCTTATACGTTGACTAAGTTTTCTTAAGAAATAAGGGTGACAAACTATTTGCTTTCACTAAGATGTGATATAGATTACATACAATTGGAGCACAAAAATAAGACAAATCTTGACCTCCCATTTCCTTCAGCCACTTCCAAATCAAAAATAAAGTCACTTGATTGGTCCTGACAGATGAGCCGACAAGAAATGGTGACCCATCACCCAAAGCAGTGATGCCAAAGTGGGGAAGAAATCTTTCGTAATTTGGCATTATTTTGAGAAATTCATCATGAAATTTGCTATATGAGTTTAAGCAAGACATTTCAACTTTCTTCACATGCTATGTTAGGAAAAGCAATTGCTTACTTTGTTCAAATAAATGGAGAGTCATTCAAAACAAATTTTTTGCAATTAAATAGGCCCACATGGGGGCAAATTTTCATTTGAGAGATTTTACAAAATAGCCCACACTGGGGCAAAAATTTTTGTAATACATTTGAGGATGTCAAACCAATCACACTGTTCTTTTCAAATAAGAAATTTGAATGCATGTCATACTTTGATGAACCCCTTGTACAGGTATTCATGGTTCAAAATGACGAAAAACATCCAGTGAGGTGGAAGGCCGATACTGCAAAAAGAAGCAAGAAGAAGGAAGAAAAATGGACCCGACACTGGGGCAAATTATTTTGGGAAAGATTCTCTCGGAAAAAAAAAATCAGAAAGAAGTCAAAAATAAAAAAAATCAAAGTTTAAATTCTTGTTTCTTGGCAAATCAAATTCAATTTCTTGTTCACAAGATCACGTTGGGCTTGGACTTCGTGCCGCCAACTTCACAACATCGTTGGGACCGGGTTTTATCCCGCCAACCTGTCGCGCCCCCATTTTTTGATAAATAAATAAATAAATGGTTTAAAAATGTATTTTTTTTATTCAATTTGTGATTTGGAAAATGAATTGTGATTTAAAAGGAAAATGGGTCTAAATGGGGGTTTTGAGAGTGCGACGATTTGACCCAAAAAGTATGGTTTAAAAAGGGTTTTTGAAATAAAAAACGGAGTCGCCACTTGGTAATGAGTTAAGGTGTACCAAGTCACCTAAAAATGAATTTTTTAAAGAAAAAATGGGAAAGAGTAGTAAGAAACCCCTTTTAAATGACTCCTAGTCCACGTAAACCAACGAAAAAGGTTCGGGTGTCACATTTGACGAAGGGGAAGGCAAGGATAAAAATCCAAGGCACCCCTTCGACCTACCCAAGGCTAGTTGCGTGATTTAATCAAAGTTTTTCTTATTTTAGCCAAAGAATTTATTACATTTGGATGCACTACATGAATGCAAAAAGAAGGAAAAAATGCAAACCTAAATTCTAAAATGTCTCTTGTAAGGTTTTTGGTCCCAACCACATGAATTGTGGCGGCCAATAAAGGAAAACCTTATAGAGGTCGATTAATGCAAATGATGGCTAAAGTGCAAGTGTGCAAGTGTATAAAAAGGTGCACGTGTGAAATTGTATGAAAAATCCAAGTGTTTGTGTGCAAGTGTATGAAATATAGTGATAAGTGCATATAGGTGTAATTAAGTGCAATTTTGTGAAGTAGAAATCAAAATGAACAATAAGGAAAGGAAAAGTGATAAGGAAATGTGAATTGAAAAAAAATGAGTAAGTGATAAATGAGAATGAATGAACCTAAAGGAATGCATCAGGTCGGGTATGGGAATGACTCCTAACTTTTTCGACTTCGATTTTCCCTTTGATTAGAAAGCAAAACTAGCGTGCTAAGGCTATCGAGTAGCCACACTCGCTCGTTTCCCTTATCAGAAGGGGACTCTTCAGGCAAATGTACCCTAACTAGCATGAGATGCAAGACCTAAAGTGAGGGGAAAGGGGATTAGAGGGACATGCCAAATGATAGAAAAACTAAAAGAATGCATGACATGTAATGAACATGCAAACATGTACTAACGAGGGGAAATCCCTAAGGGTCTAGCGTTGGACTAGCCCATTCTATGAATTCCGACTAGCGTTGGACTAGTGGAAACGTACATTCATCCATCACATTCATTCAAGCTATGGAAAGCGAGTAGACATGCCAAACACTTATAAACACATAGCACATAACATTTAGCATGCTCGACTAGATGCAAGGCCCTAATAAAGCAAATTAACACGTAGTAACTAAGCATGCAAGACACATAAGACAATTAAAGCCCTAACTATTACATTTGCTAGCTAGGCACATGATTTTGATAGGTCTTCATTGAATGCCCCTCCAAGCCCTATCTATTACAAGCCGAGAGGTGTACACATACCCCATAAAGAATAACTTAAATAAAAGCAAAAAGTAAATGACATAAATAAAAGGAATTAAGGAAAGGCTAGGAAAGCAAAGTAGACATGCAATTTTCACTTAGCACGTTGGATCACATAGGAGACACAAAAAGAGATAAAAGAAATTATACCGCCCCCTTTGAATGGTGTCCAAATGAAAGAAAAATGGCTTCAAAACAATAAAAAGGTCACGGTACCTCAAATAGTAAAGTATAACAAAGTCACCAAATCTCTCCTAATTGCAATTTAAATGAAATCAAATAATACATAGTTTCCAATAAAGGGATCCACCAAAGATCCAATTGCAAGCATTTATCAACCATCCAAAGCCAATTGAAACATTTTAGAAACTTTGAAAGCCAAAGAGCAAGAAAAAGGCCAAAGCCCATTTATTTCAGAAAATTCAAGAAATTAGGCAAAACACAAGCTCATTTGAACACAAAGTTCTTAAACTCTTGCATTAAGTACCACCCAAACAAATGAAAGCAAATGAGCAATCGAGTTGCAAAGTTGAGGCTACCATGGACTCAATTGTGAACACTAACCAAGCATTCAAGCTCAATCAAACACTTTTAGGAACTTCAAAGGTCCAAAGGCAAAGAGAAGGTGGAGGAATGGTTCAAATGCAAATATCTTAGGACCTAATTGCAAGAACATGGAATGTAATTGAGCTATAATGCATTGCTGCAAAAATCACGGGGACCCAATTGATTAGTTTTCTCCATTTTGTGGGTCATAATGGCATAAAGAGAAACTTGAGGGGGTTAAGAGGCAATTTTGAAGAATTATTTCATGCATGCTACGTAGAAACTTAAGATTCTGCAACTAAACCAAAAGCTGCTCCCTTTTATTTCCCAAGCTTCGGCAATATCCAACAACAATTACATCCATTTCATCATACAAACAAGTTCATCAAACCAGAAATTGTTGACTAAATCAAAGCATGAAATTTGTTTGCAGGATTAAGATGGCAAATCTGATTTTGATCGACAACAAAAGAAAGAAAGAAAACTGCAGCAAGGTTTCTTTCTCTGCAACATGCTGGGTTTCTCAAATGCAATTTCATATCCATCCAAACACAAGTAGTGGCTCCAATCAACTAAACCAGGGATCAAAGTGAGAAGATAACCACACATTTTTCCACTTTTAGACATGACACTTCAGTACAGAATTCGTAGGAAAAGAATATGTTAAATCTAAAAACGAATTTCTGCAACTTTCTTGACTATGCTTTGAAATTTCAGCAATCTCATGCGGCCAGATTCAAGGACCATCTCAAACCAGAATCCAGCTAAAAACTCCTACCAAACTTATCATGCATGCAAGAGCCAGAATGAAGAAGATTTTCATACACACTCCATGCAAGTAACATGGGAAAACATACAAACAAGCTTCTGCAAAGAAACAGTTTCAGCAATTCTCTAAGGTTTCTGCACCATTCCAGCCGAGACTTTTTTTACTTCATCATGCAAACCAGATTTTTGATGTAAATACACAGCTTGGATTAGATATTCCTCATTTCAAAATCCCATTTTACTGAGCAACAAAAACTACATGATGATCACAATCAAATGACCAGAAACTTGGAAAGGTACCATACGATAAATCTGGAAAAAAAAATGCAGAAAAGGAAGGACAAAAACTGCTATAACTTTCTTATTATTTCATCAACTCAGGCTGAATATCAGAATTTTGGCTTGGGCATGCATGTGGTGTATGAACTGAGCAACAAATCCCAGATTTCAGTCCAAACAAAAAGTTCCAACAACAACCAAGACAAATGCTCCAACATCCGAACCAAACCAGACAATTAAAAACGAAACATGCGACTTTTCTTCATGATTGTATTCGACAAATCAAATGGACAGGCCATGCTAAAATCCTTTCTTTTCAAAGCTAGGAACTTGCTATTGAATTTCAATCTAGGAACGAAATATGATCGACACCCAACAAATTTCAGACCCTACCATGCCCAACATGCCAAAAAACATCAAAAGTCCACAGCTTTAAACTACAAACCATAAGCCAACGATATTCTTCCCATTACCTTCTGCCAAAATCAAAAGTTTCAAACCCAAACATGGCAAGGCTACAACGTTAACATTAAACAGATTTGAAAAGAGGAAGTAAACATCCATATACCTGAACAGCAAAAGGAGGCAGCTTGGAAAGATCTTCAGCGGGCAGCTTTGCCTTTCAACGATGATAGAAGCCGACTATGGAGGCGCTGGATTTCTCCTTCACGAACTACTTGCCCTTTCTTTTACTTGGAATCCCTCAGCGTTTTCTCTCTAGCTCTTTCTATCTCTCGGCTCTCCCCCCATAAGCCGTCAAAATCTCCTTCCTTTGTTCTTTTTGTTTCCGCCGTCAATTCCCAACTTCCTTCTCTCCCTCTGTTTCTTTCTTTTGCTGTTAAAAAAAATCTCTCAGCCGTTGCTCCTTTCCGTATCGCGTTTCCCTTCTCTAGTTTTTCTTTCTAGCCATCCCACTCTCCCCGTATCCCACACTCTTGGTTTCTTGGACAAACCCTCTTGTTTTTCTTTCTTTCCGATCCTATCCCCCCCTGTTGCGGTTGCTATTTCTGTCCTATTTATACCAAGCTAACAACCCTAAAACCCTCAGCTATCCTCTGCTATATTTGCAACCAAGGACTGCCCAAGTTCTCTCTTTGCAAGCTGCGTAGAAACGCAGCTTGCATTGCTGCGGCTTTGCTTTTTTTTTTTTTTTGAGATTAATTAAATAACAATAAAAACAATAATAATTCAAACAAAATTAAATTTAAATAAAATGTACAAAATTAGCAACTGAAAGATAAAAAATAAAAATAAATAATAAATAATAAAAAAACTAAGATTTTCCTCTTTTTTCCATTTTTTTCATTTTTCAATTTTTCCATTTTTTTTCTTTTTTTTTTCTAAATGAACCAAACTAAAATAAAGCTAAATAAAAGAAAATTGCTATTTTTCCTTTTTCCTTTTTTTTTTCTTTCCAAGAAATTCTATGCTAAACTTAAAAATAAACTAAAAACTAAAAACTAAAAACCGAATAAAAGTAACACGACTAATAAAAAAACTAAAAATAAACAGTAAATGAAATTACACCAAAAATTTGGTGTCTACAGTTTGCCCCTCTTTGTCTGAGTTTTGAAAAAACTTGAGACAAAGAAGTAGACACCAAATATTTACCTGCATTATTCGGCTGCAAAATGATTCCAACGAACAAGAATTCTAAAATGGGACTGACCCAAACATGAAATTACAATGGGACTGACCCGAACATGAAATTAAAACGGGACTGTCCCGAACAGGAAATTTAAAACGGGACTGACCCGAACAGAAATTTACAACGGGACTGACCCGAACAGGAATTTAAAAACAGATGAATTGAAGTGAAATGGAGTGTTGGTGGGATTGACCCATGTTCATTGATGATACAAATGAAAGAAGTGAATGAAGTGAAATGAAGTGTTAACGGGACTGACTCATGTTTGTTAATAATGCAAATGAAATGCTCGCTAGTGAGACTGACCCACGGCTAATGGCGAACGAAAAGAAATGCTCACTAGTGGGACTAACCCACGGCTAGTGGCGAAGAAAATGCTCACGGATGGGACAAACCCAGCTCCAATAGCAATGAGAATGAGATGCTTACTGACGGGACAAACCCAGTTCCCGTAGCAATAAAATGATTTTGATAATCGGACAGTGGGATCAAACCCGAGCCTGCCTAGGTCGGAGGGATAAAACCCATGCCCAACGAGAGTAAAAGCGGTCAGTGGGATAAAACCCGAGCCTGCCGAGGTCGGAGGGATAAAACCCGTGCCCAACGAAAGTAAAAGCGGTCAGTGGGATAAAACCCGAGCCTGCCAAGGTCGGAGGGATAAAACCCGTACCCAACGAAAATAAAAGCGGTCAGTGGGATAAAACCCGAGTCTCGGAGGGATAAAACCCGTGCCCAACGAAAATAAAAGCGGTCAGTGGGATAAAACCCGAGCCTGCCGAGGTCGGAGGGATAAAACCCGTGCCCAACGAGAGTAAAAGCGGTCAGTGGGATAAAACCCGAGCCTGCCGAGGTCGGAGGGATAAAACCCGTGCCCAACGAAAGTAAAAGCGGTCAGTGGGATAAAACCCGAGCCTGCCGAGGTGAACTTGATTTGATTTTTGATTTTTTGATTTTTTAATTTTTTTGATTTTTTGATTTTTGATTTGATTTGATTGATTTTTTTTTGACTTTTCTTTTTGACTTTTGAGAATCTTTCCAAAAAATTAATTTGCCCCAGTTGGATGAATTTTTGCAATTTGAGTCCATAGTTGATTCGGTATCGCCATGTTACTGCACCTTTTGATCAAATTTGATTGCAACATTTTCAAATCTGCCTTTGTTCCCCGGAGGCCTCTTTCCAACACCAATTCCAGTGCGAGGTGTGATTACTTTCTCCTGTGCATGCAATTTTTCCTGTGAAAGAAAAAAAACAAAGAAATTGCCACCACCATTTGATCCGTTTTCCTTCGAGAATCGTGTAAACATGAGTCTTTCAATGCCTTTATCAACTTTTGCTGCGGCAGCCAATTGAGTTGGATTTCTCACCCTGAGGCTTTTCCAATTTTCAAACTGACCAGGTATGTGCTTTGCTATATTGTGAAGTCTGTGTAGCTGGCTTGGCTGAATTTCAACTGTTCCCAAAAGATGACTTTATTCAAGCATGCTTTTTGCAATAAACCACGGGGATTGTCATTCACCACAATTCAATGATAAAGAATGAGGTATGCGAGAAAATTCACATGTCATGTAAAAATAATTATGCACAAGAATGCACACTTAACCATTTGTGCTTAAATTCTACAAAAAAAAAAAAAATGCCATGAATGCAAGTAATTTGGAAAAAATGAGTTTCCTAAGAATGTATTTGCAAAAGAATGTTTTACAAAATGACACAGTTTTGGCCAACGGATGTCATATTCGAATCTCTGGGTATCCTTGTTCTGGGATTTAGTATTGGCAGAAGTATGACAAAAATGAGGAGAAATCCACATGAACCAGGTCGCCAGCCGTTCCTCCTCGTGCTCGCTTACTGCAAAAACCTTACCTTGGCGCCCTTTCGGGTTTTCACCAAGGTTGCCCCCACCCTTTTCTGTTTTGTTTTGTTTTTCTCTCTTTTTTTTTCTTTTTTCTTTTTTCTCTTTTTTTTCTCTTTTCTTTTCGTGTTTTTCTCTTTTCTTTCTTTTCTTTTGAGGTATCCTTTCGGGTTTTCACCTAAGGAAGCAAATGGAAGAGTTCAACCATGATCGACTCAGAAATGTAAGTTGAAAAATTGCTGACATCAGTAAAACGCGCTTCCCTTATAGACTTAAGCGAAGGCATCATGGACATCATTTGTCAGTTGACTAGCAAACTTCCCAATAGAAATACAACAAGTGACAAAAGCCAGGACTTTGGGCTTTTGTAATGAGGTTAGGTGGGGTGTTTTCAAGAAAAGTTGAGGCTTGAAAGCAATTTGTGCTTATAAGAGGTGAAATAACCTGAGATTGCATCATTTTGCAATTATCTCCAATTTCTGAACAAAACCGAGGAAATTTGCCCCAGTCTGATTGGATTTTTCTTTCTTTGCATTTTCATTGCATATTTCTCACTTTTGCATTTTTCTTCAAAACTAAATTTGCCCCAGTGTGGGGTTCCTTCTTTTCCATTTTTCTTTTTTCTTTTTTTTTCAAAAATAAATTTGCCCCCAGTGTAGGGCTTTCCCCTTCTAATCATCTCTTTTCAAAATGAATTTGCCCCAGTGTGGGGTTTGCAATCTTCAGGGGCTGCCAAACGAAAAAATTATTGTTCTGATAGCTCAAAAGGGACGACTAGGGATGAAATGTTTTGATTGGAAAGGAAGATGGCTTGACTTTTGCCTCGTCTCTTGCATGACTTCCTAGAAGGAATTTGCATAATCAAAATAAAAAATTTCTTACACATGTCTGAGTTGACAGGTTGAGAAAATGTCTGTCTATCCATGAATGCCCCGCCAGGTAATACCTTTTGAACACCCAATGAGCTTTGCCAATTTGAAGCAAACTTGCCTTCGACTTCATCTTTCATTACTTTAGCACTTTGTTCCCTTCTTCAGAAGATCGGTGGCGGCCCCTTTTATTATGAACACAGGCCATGCATTTTGACAAAATTGGTCATGGTACATAGCATTCAACTGCTTTTCATCAATCAGAATCAATCGTTGATGATACTGCTCTAACCAATCAACTTTCAGCCTGGCCGGAAAAGGATTTTCTCAAATGAAAGGATTTCTCACATGAAGGGATTTTTAATGAATGGTTTTTTCAATGGTTTTCTCAATGAAAGCTTGCCTCGAGGAAGGGATTTTTAAACGAAGGGATTTTTAATGAAGGGATTTTCAATGAAGGGATTTTCAATGCAGGGTTTCATCAAATTCCAGAACAGTGATATTCAAAGAGTCACATAACTTCACCTTTGGCCATCTCAAAGAATCAACAAAAATCAGAACAATCATCAAATAAACAAATAATTAAATTGCACATTTCATGAAACTATAAATCAAAGCAGAAACAAAACAAAACTCGATTGCAAAAACACTTTTATTAAGCTATTCACATATGCAAGAAAAAGTTTTCGTGAATTTTAGTAAATGACAACCCGTAGATTTATCAAAATTCCTTTCGAGAGGGAGGATAGTCAGCCATCCAAACTGCGCAGAGCTCCTTTATGATTTTCAAATTTCGTCACTGGAGGTGGATGCCTCAAAGGTGTCACTGTGCTTGGGAAAGGGGTTTGTACTTATACTTGGTCCTTGTTCAACTTTTCCCCTCAAAATTATGTCTCCGGCCTCAATCATGTCTTGGATTTTGTGTTTAAGTACCCGACAATTGGCAGTAGAATGTCCAGGAGCTCCAGAATGATAGGCACAAAAAGTTTGAGGATTATAATCAGGAGAAACTCCTTTAGCATAGGCTTTAGGAGGTATTGTACCAATTTTCCCTGCGGCCTTGAGCTGCTCATATAGTTGATCCAAGGGCCGACCTAAATTGGTAAAAGTTCTATATCGGGCTGGGTCTTGGGTGCCAGCGGTCTGTTGATAGTTGTAGTTATGGTTGACGGGTAAGGTGGGTCTGGGATGATAAGGAGAGCGAGGTCTAGTTTGAAAGTTAAGTGGAGAAATATGAAATGGTGTTGTAGGGGTGTTTGGGTAATTTGGTCGAGGTCGAGGATGAGTGGTATTGGTATGGTGAACAAGATGAGGGTTTGAATAGTAAGGGTAAGGGTTTGAGTAGGTAGGGTATTGTCGAGGTCTGGGTCTTGTAACAGGGTTTCGATTCCAGACAAAAGCAGTTTCCCCCTCTTTCTTTTGGAATTGTTGCTTCTTCCCATTACTACCTTGGCTTTGCAAAGCATCCAACTGTGATTTGAGGGCAGACACATTAACAATCTTTCCAGCCTTCACGAAGTCATCGAATTCTTCAAGCTTATTGACAATAGCAGCAAACGAGCATCCAGTCATACGGAAAATTTCTTCAAAGTACGGTGGATCATGTGCCTTAATGAAAGTGCGTATGATTTCGTCCTCGGTCATTGGTGGGTCGACTTTTGCTGCTATTTTCCTCCACCTCTTAGCATATGTCTTGTGGTTCTCAGAAGGTTTTCTTTTTGTTCCTTCCAACGTGGTTCGCGTCGGAGCTAGCTCGCAATTATACTCGTACTGTCTTACAAAAGCGTTGGACAAGTCAAACCAGGTCTTTGCTTCTTCGGGTTTCAGCTTGGAATACCAGTCGAGTGCATCCCCCTCCAGACTTTCTGGGAATAGCCTCAAAGGCAGATTTTCATCATCTGTTGGGCTACCCAACTTGTTGGCAAACAGTCGGAGGTGTGTCTTGGGATTGCCCGTTCCATCATACTTGTTGAATTTCGGGGTTTTGAACCCTTCAGGCAACTGCACATTTGGGAAAAGGCAAAGCTCATCGTAATCCAGGACTCCTTGTTTGTTCAACCCCTGACTTTTCCTTATGAATTCGTCAAAACGGTCAAGGCGTTTGAGAAGCTTTATATCAATAGGAGCAGAGGATTCCCCCATTTCTGGCTTGGTTTGAATGGTATGGTTTGGCAATAAAGGCTCAGCAGCAGCGTGATAAAAGGCTTGTGGATTCAGAGGCATGTTTGGATCACTTTGAGACTGAAATCCTTGCCCATAGGGAGGATAGAACGGAGGATTTTGAGCATAGGCATACTGCGGATTATAAACTCCCTCAAAAGTGGTTTGAATTTGAGGAATGACAAATGGCTCGGATTTCGGTTGTTTGATGGGCGCAAGTTCGGGCTGCACTCCGCTACTAACGAGCTCATCAATCAACTTCTTTTGTGCGGCCATTTCAGATGCCATTTCCCTAAATTTGGTGAGCAATTCAGTCAACTGAATCCCAGGACTTGTAGCTTCTGGCTGGGTGGTTGCAGCGGCCTTATCGGACGATTCTGGCCAAGTACTCATGTCTACACGATTCCTTTGGGCTTTACTACGGGATCGCGTTATGATGGGGTTTTGACGAGAAGCTATGTTTAAATATTACCTGAGAATTTTGAAAGGAATTGCCTTTAGATTTAACCCTCGCTTAGTTATTCCAATAAAAATAAAGAAAAAGAAAAGAAAAAGGCAAGAGTTAGTAAATATCCAGAAAATTCGGATGCATGTCCTATGGGGGAACCCTTTTTGTGCCAAGGGTAGGCCTAGCATGAAAATGCAATCCTCTGAGGTAGGCACTATACCATACCTGATGGATCTGATCAACTTATTGAGTGAAAAAATAATTTTGAAAATTTGGCCAATTGGAGTGACGAGAGACACTTGCATAAACGCACGGGTTTGACCTTGACGAACTTCCTATCGAAGAGACTGGAATTCGTTTGACAAAATTTCCTCAGTAAAGCGCAGGTCAAAACCCCAACTGATCAAATGGCTGGATGCAATGATTGGTTTTCTCAAAATCGACTAGATTTCTCCATTTGAAATTGACATTGAAACCCTAATTGGTCAAACGGGTTGAATGAAATTGACCATTTATTTAAAATCGACCGAATTACCCTAAAAAGGGAAACAGGTCAAATGAATTAAATGAAATTTAATTTATCCAAAATTAATCAGATCACCCTAAAAAGGGTAAATTGATCAAATAGATTGAACGAAACTTGATTTATTCAAAATCGGCTCGGTTTGCCCTACAAATGGGTAAATTGACCAAATAAATGAAATTGAATTAGTGTTTTATTCAAAAATCGGTCGAATGACCCTAAAAAGGGTAAATTGGTCAAATGAATTGACGATTTATTCAAAATCGACCAGGTGACCCTAAAAAGGGTAAATTGGTCAAATGAATTGACGATTTATTCAAAATCGACCAGGTGACCCTAAAAAGGGTAAATTGGTCAAATGACCCTAAAAAGGGTAAATTGGTCAAATGAATTGATGATTTATTGAATGAATTGGCAAAATGGATTGGTTGAATTGTCCGGCCATTGGTTATTTCAAAATTATTGAGGTACATTAGTCTATGACCTTCTAAAAATCAAATTTTGACCTCAATTTATTTATCGTCTCAATAGGAGGAATCATTTGTGAATTTCTTCAAATTAATGTCCTTCACGCAAGGGAATTTTACCAATTTTGATAAAATGGCCAAAAGGTGATTATTAGATGCCCATATTCTAAAAATCGCTCTTATGAAGACGATCGGATCCTACCTTACCTTGTGCACTACCCCTTTGGATGGTACAAAATGTAAACGTGCAAGTCTCCTTGGATTAAGTATCCGAGACACAAGGTGGCTTATTCCTAACGCGGGATCCCCTAAATGGCATTCCCTTTCTAGGGTTTATGCATGATGCCATTTTATCAAAGCAGGAAAAGATGCAATTCGAAATGAAACGTGACCTAAGGAACCCTTTATCTGCCAGGGTAAGCCCAAAATGGTATGGCATTATGAATTTATGAACAAAATACACCACAATTTTTAAACATGCAATAGCCTATCTACAAGGGTAGGTCCTAAAAGGAGGTCATGCCAGACCTCTTATTTCCTAACGTTTGTGAATGCAAAAGATAAGAAACAAGGAAATGTTAGTTCATAACACGTAATCACATAACACATTTGGACAATTAGATAATATAAAAGCAACAAAGACAGATAAGGAAGGAGGTGGGATCCCTCCCCTCGTGAATAATGTCCCTAGCTCAGGATAAGGCCGACTCTACTCTAGGCAATTCTAATATGGATGCATGAGGTTGGGGTTCGCTAATGCATCTAGACTCGATAAACTCAATAGGTCCCCGAGCCTTCAGACTTGGAAACCAAGGGTCATCAATCCCAAGGTTCTTTGTCGGTGGCTCGAGCGATTCCCCAAACACCGCTACGCACACATCGTGTCACGGCTACGTGTTTGAGTGAATCTATCAAAATCCTCAACCTTCGACTAAAAGCTAAAGGCTATCAACCCATAGCTTAAAGCGGAAGATTGAGTGACCCATTGGATCATGCTACACACACATCGTGTCCTGATCACATGTCCAAGTGGGTCGCCTAATCCTAGTAGGGTGGAGTGGCGTGACAAGCCACTAAAAGAAAAATAAATGAAGGGATAAAAAAATAAAGCGTATGCACGTATGCTAGTGCTCGTTTGGAGGGGAGGGATCGAGAACCAACGCGAGGCTCTAAGGTGATGTCCCCCACCCAAATGCAATGCAAGCGCGAAATAAGCAAGTAAACATACATCCAATCAACCAATCATACATTCGCGAGTGAGGGAGTAGTTGGATACGCGTGAAATGTAAAATCCTAAAAAAGGAAAAAATGCAACCCTAAAACACCCAAATGTGATATATGAAAAGGTTAAAAGAAGAAAAAGGTTGATTAAATCAAATTTGCTCGGACTCTCGAATTTCCCCAGTGGAGTCGCCAACTGTCGCGCCCCATTTTTTGATAAATAAATAAATAAATGGTTTAAAAATGTATTTTTTTATTCAATTTGTGATTTGGAAAATGAATTGTGATTTAAAAGGAAAATGGGTCTAAATGGGGGTTTTGAGAGTGCGACGATTTGACCCAAAAAGTATGGTTTAAAAAGGGTTTTTGAAATAAAAAACGGAGTCGCCATTTGGTAATGAGTTAAGGTGTACCAAGTCACCTAAAAATGAATTTTTTAAAGAAAAAATGGGAAAGAGTAGTAAGAAACCCCTTTTAAACGACTCCTAGTCCACGTAAACCAACGAAAAAGGTTCGGGAGTCATATTTGACGAAGGGGAAGGCAAGGATAAAAATCCAAGGCACCCCTTCGACCTAGCCAAGGCTAGTTGCGTGATTTAATCAAAGTTTTTCTTATTTTAACCAAAGAATTTATTACATTTGGATGCACTACATGAATGCAAAAAGAAGGAAAAAATGCAAACCTAAATTCTAAAATGTCTCTTGTAAGGTTTTTGGTCCCAACCACATGAATTGTGGCGGCCAATAAAGGAAAACCTTATAGAAGTCGATTAATGCAAATGATGGCTAAAGTGCAAGTGTGCAAGTGTATAAAAAGGTGCACGTGTGAAATTGTATGAAAAACCCAAGTGTTTGTGTGCAAGTGTATGAAATATAGTGATAAGTGCATATAGGTGTAATTAAGTGCAATTTTGTGAAGTAGAAATCAAAATGAACAATAAGGAAAGGAAAAGTGATGAGGAAATGTGAATTGAAAAAAAATGAGTAAGTGATAAATGAGAATGAATGAACCTAAAGGAATGCATCAGGTCGGGTATGGGAATGACTCCTAACTTTTTCGACTTCGATTTTCCCTTTGATTAGAAAGCAAAACTAGCGTGCTAAGGCTATCGAGTAGCCACACTCGCTCGTTTCCCTTATCAGAAGGGGACTCTTCAGGCAAATGTACCCTAACTAGCATGAGATGCAAGACCTAAAGTGAGGGGAAAGGGGATTAGAGGGACATGCCAAATGATAGAAAAACCAAAAGAATGCATGACATGTAATGAACATGCAAACATGTACTAACGAGGGGAAATCCCTAAGGGTCTAGCGTTGGACTAGCCCATTCTATGAATTCCGACTAGCGTTGGACTAGTGGAAACGTACATTCATCCATCACATTCATTCAAGCTATGGAAAGCGAGTAGACATGCCAAACACTTATAAACACATAGCACATAACATTTAGCATGCTCGACTAGATGCAAGGCCCTAACAAAGCAAATTAACACGTAGTAACTAAGCATGCAAGGCACATAAGACAATTAAAGCCCTAACTATTACATTTGCTAGCTAGGCACATGACTTCGATAGGTCTTCATTGAATGCCCCTCCAAGCCCTATCTATTACAAGCCTAGAGGTGTACACATACCCCATAAAGAATAACTTAAATAAAAGCAAAAAGTAAATGACATAATTAAAAGGAATTAAGGAAAGGCTAGGAAAGCAAAGTAGACATGCAATTTTCACTTAGCACGTTGGATCACATAGGAGACACAAAAAGGGATAAAAGAAATTATACCGCCCCCTTTGAATGGTGTCCAAATGAAAGAAAAATGGCTTCAAAACAATAAAAAGGTCACGGTACCTCAAATAGTAAAGTATAACAAAGTCACCAAATCTCTCCTAATTGCAATTTAAATGAAATCAAATAATACATAGTTTCCAATAAAGGGATCCACCAAAGATCCAATTGCAAGCATTTATCAACCATCCAAAGCCAATTGAAACATTTTAGAAACTTTGAAAGCCAAAGAGCAAGAAAAAGGCCAAAGCCCATTTATTTCAGAAAATTCAAGAAATTAGGCGAAACACAAGCTCATTTGAACACAAAGTTGTTAAACTCTTGCATTAAGTACCATCCAAACAAATGAAAGCAAATGAGCAATCGAGTTGCAAAGTTGAGGCTACCATGGACTCAATTGTGAACACTAACCAAGCATTCAATCTCAATTAAACACTTTTAGGAACTTCAAAGGTCCAAAGGCAAAGAGAAGGTGGAGGAATGGTTCAAATGCAAATATCTTAGGACCTAATTGCAAGAACATGGAATGTAATTGAGCTATAATGCATTGCTGCAAAAATCACAGGGACCCAATTGATTAGTTTTCTCCATTTTGTGGGTCATAATAGCATAAAGAGAAACTTGAGGGGGTTAAGAGGCAATTTGAAGAATTATTTCATGCATGCTACGTAGAAACTTAAGATTCTGCAACTAAACCAAAAGCTGCTCCCTTTTATTTCCCAAGCTTCGGCAATATCCAACAACAATTACATCCATTTCATCATACAAACAAGTTCATCAAACCAGAAATTGTTGACTAAATCAAAGCTTGAAATTTGTTTGCAGGATTAAGATGGCAAATCTGATTTTGATCGACAACAAAAGAAAGAAAGAAAACTGCAGCAAGGTTTCTTTCTCTGCAACATGCTGGGTTTCTCAAATGCAATTTCATATCCATCCAAACACAAGTAGTGGCTCCAATCAACTAAACCAGGGATCAAAGTGAGAAGATAACCACACATTTTTCCACTTTTAGACATGACACTTCAGTACAGAATTCGTAGGAAAAGAATATGTTAAATCTAAAAACAAATTTCTGCAACTTTCTTGACTATGCTTTGAAATTTCAGCAATCTCATGCGGCCAGATTCAAGGACCATCTCAAACCAGAATCCAGCTAAAAACTCCTACCAAACTTATCATGCATGCAAGAGCCAGAATGAAGAAGATTTTCATACACACTCCATGCAAGTAACATGGGAAAACATACAAACAAGCTTCTGCAAAGAAACAGTTTCAGCAATTCTCTAAGGTTTCTGCACCATTCCAGCCGAGACTTTTTTTACTTCATCATGCAAACCAGATTTTTGATGTAAATACACAGCTTGGATTAGATATTCCTCATTTCAAAATCCCATTTTACTGAGCAACAAAAACTACATGATGATCACAATCAAATGACCAGAAACTTGGAAAGGTACCATACGATAAATCTGGAAAAAAAAATGCAGAAAAGGAAGGACAAAAACTGCTATAACTTTCTTATTATTTCATCAACTCAGGATGAATATCAGAATTTTGGCTTGGGCATGCATGTGGTGTATGAACTGAGCAACAAATCCCAGATTTCAGTCCAAACAAAAAGTTCCAACAACAACCAAGACAAATGCTCCAACATCCGAACCAAACCAGACAATTAAAAACGAAACATGCGACTTTTCTTCATGATTGTATTCGACAAATCAAATGGACAGGCCATGCTAAAATCCTTTCTTTTCAAAGCTAGGAACTTGCTATTGAATTTCAATCTAGGAACGAAATATGATCGACACCCAACAAATTTCAGACCCTACCATGCCCAACATGCCAAAAAACATCAAAAGTCCACAGCTTTAAACTACAAACCATAAGCCAACGATATTCTTCCCATTACCTTCTGCCAAAATCAAAAGTTTCAAACCCAAACATGGCAAGGCTACAACGTTAACATTAAACAGATTTGAAAAGAGGAAGTAAACATCCATATACCTGAACAGCAAAAGGAGGCAGCTTGGAAAGATCTTCAGCGGGCAGCTTTGCCTTTCAACGATGATAGAAGCCGACTATGGAGGCGCTGGATTTCTCCTTCACGAACTACTTGCCCTTTCTTTTACTTGGAATCCCTCAGCGTTTTCTCTCTAGCTCCTTCTATCTCTCGGCTCTCCCCCCATAAGCCGTCAAAATCTCCTTCCTTTGTTCTTTTTGTTTCCGCCGTCAATTCCCAACATCCTTCTCTCCCTCTGTTTCTTTCTTTTGCTGTTAAAAAAAATCTCTCAGCCGTTGCTCCTTTCCGTATCGCGTTTCCCTTCTCTAGTTTTTCCTTCTAGCCATCCCACTCTCCCCGTATCCCACACTCTTGGTTTCTTGGACAAACCCTCTTGTTTTTCTTTCTTTCCGATCCTATCCCCCCCTGTTGCGGCTGCTATTTCTGTCCTATTTATACCAAGCTAACAACCCTAAAACCCTCAGCTATCCTCTGCTATATTTGCAACCAAGGACTGCCCAAGTTCTCTCTTTGCAAGCTGCGTAGAAACGCAGCTTGCATTGCTGCGGCTTTGCTTTTTTTTTTTTTTGAGATTAATTAAATAACAATAAAAACAATAATAATTCAAACAAAATTAAATTTAAATAAAATGTACAAAATTAGCAACCGAAAGATAAAAAATAAAAATAAATAATAAATAATAAAAAAAACTAAGATTTTCCTCTTTTTCTTCTTTTTTCCATTTTTTTTCCATTTTTCAATTTTTCCATTTTTTTTCTAAATGAACCAAACTAAAATAAAGCAAATAAAACAAAATTGCTATTTTTCCTTTTTCCTTTTTTTTTCTTTCCAAGAAATTCTATGCTAAACTTAAAAATAAACTATAAACTAAAAACTAAAAACCGAATAAAACTAACACGACTAATAAAAAAACTAAAAATAAACAGTAAATGAAATTACACCAAAAATTTGGTGTCTACACAACCTCGGCAGGATCGGGTTTTATCCTGCTGACCGCTTACTTAGTTGGGACCGGGTTTTATCCCGCCAACCTCGGCAGGACTGGGTTTTATCCCGCTGACCGCTTACTTCGTTGGGACCGGGTTTCATCCCGCTAACCTCGGCAGGACCGGGTTTTATCCCGCTGACCGCTTACTTAGTTGGGATCGGGTTTTATCCCGCCAGCCTCGGCAGGACCGGGTTTTATCCTGCTGACCGCTTATTTCGTTGGGACCGGGTTTCATCCCGCCAACCTCGGCAGGACCGGGTTTTATCCCGCTGACTGCTTACTTCGTTGGAACCGGGTTTCATCCCGCCAACCTCGGCAGGACCGGGTTCTATCCCGCTGACCGTCCACACCCCGTCAGGCTCAGATGTTATCCCACTGACCAATTCACACTGGGGCAAATTTTTAGATAATTTTTCAAACAAGTCTTATACAGTTATTCATTTTACATTTCATTTTCACAGCCACTGGAGCGTGGGTTAGTCCCGCCAGTGAGCATTTCATTTATATCGCTACTGGAGCGTGAGTTAGTCCCGCCAGTGAGCATTTTCTTTTATTTCGCCGCTAGCCGTTGGGTCAGTCCCACTAGCGTGCCTTTCATTTTCACTGCCACTAGCCGTGGGTCAGTCCCACTAGTGAGCATTTCCTTTTTTGCACCGCCACTAGCCGTGGGTCAGTCCCACTAGTGAGCACTCCATGATTTTATTTTATTCGGGCCAGTCCTATAATTTTTAAATTTCTGTCCGGATCTATCCCGTGGGTCTATCCCATTTACATTTTTGTCTGGGTCTATCCCATTTGCATTTTCTGTCCAGGTCTCTCCCGTGGGTCTATCCCATTTACATTTCTGTCCGGGTCTATCCCGTGGGTCTATCCCATTTAAACTTCTGTCCGGGTCTATCCCGTGGGTCTATCCCATTTACATTTCTGTCTGGGTCTATCCCATTTACATTTCCATTCGGGTCTATCCCATTTAAATTTCTGTCCGGGTCTATCCCGTGGGTCTATCCCATTTACATTTCTGTCCGGGTCTATCCCGTGGGTCTATCCCATTTAAATTTCTGTCTGGGTCTATCCCATTTAAATTTTTGTCCGGGTCTATCCTGTGGGTCTATCCCATTTACATTTCCGTTCGGGTCTATCCCATTTAAATTTCTGTCCGGGTCTATCCCGTGGGTCTATCCCATTTACATTTCTGTTCGGGTCTACCCCGTGGGTCTATCCCATTTACATTTCTGTCTGGGTCTATCCCATTTGCATTTTCTGTCCGGGTCTATCCCGTGGGTCTATCCCATTTAAATTTCTGTCCGGGTCTATCCCGTGGGTCTATCCCGTGGGTCTATCCCATTTACATTTCTATTCGGGTCTATCCCGTGGGTCTATTCCATTTATATTTCATGTTCGGGTCAGTCCCGTTTTAAATTTCTGTTCGGGTCAGTCCCGTTTTAAATTCTTGTTCGGGCCAGTCCCGTTTTAAATTCCTGTTCGGGCCAGTCCTATTTTAAATTCCTATTGGGGTCAGTCCCCTTTTAATTTTCCCGTCTGGGTCAATCCCATTTTAAAGTTTTCATTAGAAAAAAAAAAGAAGAGAAAAATCAAAAACAGCAGTCAGTCGAGGAGCGGCAGCTGAATAACACAGGTAAGTATTTGGTGTCTACTTCTTTGTCTCAAGTTTTTTCAAAACTCAGACAAAGAGGGGCAAACTGTAGAAACCAAATTTTTGATTTTTTTTTAATTAATTTTATTTTTGTTTAATTAATTTAATTTTAGATTTTTTGTTTCAATTCTAGGGTTTTTATTTATTTTATTTATTTTTATTTTGTTCTAGTTTATTTTGGTCTTTATACTAAAAAAAAAAGGGAAAAGAAAAAAAAATTGACAAGTGGAAACTTGCATGTGGGACAAGTGTCCCTTCTTGAATTTTAACAACACATCACTTAGGAGGAGGGGAGATGGAGACACTTGTAGGTTGAGGATTTGGAAAAAAAAAAAAGAAAAGGGGAAAAGGCAATAAAAAACAGAAAAAGAAAGCGGCTAGGGTCGGAGGGCTAGTGGGCGGTTGTAGAAAAAAAACAGAAGGCTGGGGCTGAGTAGAAAAGGAGAGGACGGACAAGGAAACAAATAGGGGGGAGCTTGAGAGAGTTTTGGGGACGACCGAAAAAGGGATGGCCGGAGCTGGAAATTTCAAAAGAGAGAACAGAGCAAAAATGGAGGGGGTTTTTTGTCTGAGAGCAAAGGGAAAAATGAAAGTTTCGGTTGAGAGGAAAGGAAAGGCAGCAGGAGGCGGTGTAGACACCAAATTTTTGACTTTATTTTTTTTATTATTAGTTTTATTGATATTTATTTTAGTTTGGTTTTACTAATCTCATTTTTAGACATTTTAGGAAAAAAGAAAAAGAAAAAGCATTCAAAAAAATATGATTTAGTCGTTTGTAATTTAAATTCAATGCTTTCTTGAAAGTGAAAAAAAAGAAAAAAGTGAAAAATGATGAAAAATGAAAAATGAAAGAAAAGATTGAAAATGGCAATTTTGTTGTTTTAGTTTGTTTATTTTGATGTAAAATTGTTGTTTTTTATTACTTAGTTTTTATTATTATTTTGTTAAATTAATCTCAAAAAAAAAAAGTGAATATGCGACATTGTTGCTGCGTTTTTTGCAGCTTTGCAAGGAGGGGCTCAGGAGACCTTAGGCTGCAAATATAGAAGAGATGTTTTGAGTGTTTAGGGTTGGGAGGTCCCAGATAAATAGATAGAGAGATTGAGAGCCGCAGGGGGAGAGAGGATAGGATCGGAAAGAAAGAAAAACAGAGGAGGAAAAAACAACGGCTGAGAGCAGGGGGGTTTGGTGGTAACAACTGCTGAGAGTTTTGACGGCTAGGGTTAAGGAGGCTGTGAAAGAGTGAGGAACCGAGAGACCAAGAGAGGACCTTCAGGAGAGTGGAGAAGAAAATAGGGAATAACAAACAACGAGAGGGTGAGAGGGAGAGATTGAGAGAGTTTCGGCTGAAGAGAAACCCAGCAAAAGAAAAGGAGAAGCTGTAAACGAGAAGGTGACAGCAATCAGTGGCAACTAAGAAGCGGAGGAGGAACCCAACGCCACCATTATCGTCTTCGATCTTCATCAAGAAAGCACGTGTACTGTAAGTTGTTTTTCTCCTTTAAATTCCAGTATTTCTTCCAAACGCAGACATCTTTAAATTGTCAAAGCATGTGTTTTCGTTGACTTTGCTTATGGGAAATTCACTGTTTTGTTGTCTACTCTTCCGCCCTTTTCTGTTTCATATTCCCAAGACTTTGTTTCTTTGTTTATGAGTGAAAAATCAAGTCTTGTGGTTGAACATGGGTCGTGTTTTGATTTAGTATGGTTGAAAATTTGTTAACCCAGAAAGCCATCCGCTTTGCATTTCTCTTCCCCAAAATCAAATAGATGTGGTCCGTGAGTTTTCGTTTGGTGATCCCTGATGTTTAAAAGATTTAGTTTTTGATGATTAAGAATGATTGAATCCTTTGTTGTTGTTAAAATTGTTGCTGTCGCGTGGGTGGCTAAACGTCAAAACATCGAATAAACTTCAGAAATTTGCCGAAGGTTTTAGCCGAAAGTTTGTGTGTTTGGATGGAGGAATTTATGTGATTTCTTTGTTCCAGATTAAAGTTTGATGCCTAGTTCAGATTTTTATTATGTTCAGTGAGGGGGAACCTGCACACTTGCACGAAAACTTAGGAATTGGCAGAAAGCTTCATGCAGTTCTTATGTTCTCCTCCTCGCGACAGTCCACCAAATGATCTTCATTGCCTAATGGATCATTTAATCTTGTGTTTGAAAGAAGAAATTGGGTGATTGATGTTGGGGTCATGTGTTCTTGGGCCAAATCCCCATAAATCAAGCATGTTTGGTTTCTTGAACTGTTTGGCATGAATATACCTAAGCTAAAATGAAAGAAGCAAAAGCTGCTGCATTTTTTTTTTCTGCTGGGTTTCCTTCTCCCTAGTTACTAGTTGAGTGTCACACTTCAGTTTCATGTTTAATCTTGTGTTTGGGGGGGGAGGAAATGGAAGGTTTGACGTTGAGCTTGTATGCTTGAAAATCTGAAACACTTGAGCTATAGTCGAACATTTTGCTGGAGAATGAGTTTCAGATTGCCAAACCATTTTTTTTTGCATGAGTATTCTTCCAGAATTTTGCATCAGTTCCCTCTGTGTTGTTTGTTGGTTTGGATGTTGAGGTTATGCGTTTGTTGTTTAGTTTCAAGGCATGATTTTGGTTGAAATTTTCTGAACAAAGCCTGTGTGTTTGGGTCTGAAACGTGAGCTTGGAAATGGAAGTGCAGCAGGCTGGTTTCATGTTGGTTGCAGAAATGTGTTCCGTAGCTTATGCATGGTTTTGCATGCAAAAATATCTTCTTTTGCTAGCTTAATTTGGTGTTGAAGGAATGAAATGGAAGGTTTGGGGTTAATGTTTGTGTGTTTGGGTTCAAGGAAAGTTTGAAACATGTCTAAACATTGCTGGAAAAATGCACAAGAGCAGGATTGCCGAATCATTTTGCATAAAATTCTCCAGCATTTGTATAATTTCTTTCAATGTTTGGTTTGTTGGATGAGTTTATTTGCTTTGCTGGTTAAGTTCAATGTTTGAGAGATGAAATGGCTATACTCAAAGCTGTCTAGAATCCATTTGTAAATGAAAATGCAGCAGATTTCTCTTTCGGTTGTAGCAGTTTTCGTTCTTCAATGTTTGCATGATTTCCTCCTATGTCTTTGCTGGTTTGGGATGTCAAATTTATGTTTTTGCTGTCTAGTTTAAAGTTTTGGATGTTAGCTTTGGTTAAGGTATGTAGTTGAATTTGAAGTTGGCGTTTGAGAGTGAAACATAAAAGAAATGCAGCTGAATTGGTGCAGAAATGAAAGGCTTCTACGTAATTTGCATGCATGGATAATTTCAGAATTGGCATTTTAACCCCGCTAGTTTCCCTTTGTTCCTTTATGGCCCAGAAGTTTGGAAACTCATTCGATTTTGCCCCCTTTAACATGCTATTTTCTTGGTTTGCTTTCATGTGATTATGGAACAAAACATGCATGAGCTTTTGGGAGGAATTGTTGAGGTTTCATAGCGTTTAAGAGATTTATGACTTTAATTTCGTTTGTTTCTTTAGCAAGATTTTGGGATCTTTGGTGTTTAATCTTAGCCAATTGATTTTCATTTGTTTTTATGTGATTTTTATCATTTGATTGGGGGTCTCCCTCTAGGTCCTTAATGTTTTTTTATTTATTTCTTGTTAGGCTTTTAATTTTATGGTAATAATAAATTAATCCTTTGGATCTTCTTTGATTTTTTTTTGTTTTGTTTTTGTTTTAATTAGGATGAATGGGGGTTATTTAACTCATTTTGAATGCTTTGTTTAGTCACTTAATTTTATTTTATTTCCTTCCTTGAGATTTGGTTAAATAAATTGGTACCTTGACCATTTCTTTTATTTTGGAGGATAAATAAGTGATTTCACTCCATTTAAGGCATCAACTCAAGGGAGGTATAACTTCTTTTATCTTTTTTGTCTCTCCCGTATGTGATCCAATGTGCTAAGTGAGAATTGCATGTCTACTTTGTTTTCCTTGCTTTTCCTGAATCTCTTTCATTTATTTCATTTACTTTTGCTTTTTGTTAAGTTATTCTTTTATGGGGTATGTGTACACCTCTTGGCTTGTAATAGATAGGGCTTGGAGGAGCATTTGATGAAGACCTATTGAAGACGTGTGCCTAGCTAACAAATGTAATAGGTTTATTAGTTTGATTGCTTGCTATGTGTTAATTTGCTTTATTAGGCTCTTGCATCTAGTCGAGCATGCTAAGTGTTATGTGCTATGTGTCTATAAGTGTTTGGCATGTCTACTTGCTTTCTATAGTCGTAGATGAATGTGATGGATGAATGTACGTCACCACACTAGTCCAATGCTAGTTGTGGTTTATTATTCCGTTAGGAATTCATAGAATGGGCTAGTCCAATGCTAGACCCAATAGGCCGTCCCCTTTCGTAGGTGCATATTTGCGTGTTTCACTTCATTTCACGCATTTTTCCTAGTTTTTCTATCATTTGGCATGCCCCTCTAATCCCTTCCCTCTCACTTTAGGTTTTTACATTTCACGCTAGTTATAGGGTACATTTGCTTGAAGGGTCTCCTTAAATATGGGATATAGACGAGTGTGGCTTTTTCTAAGCCTTAGCACGCTTGTATTCCCTCTATCAAAGGAAAAATTGAGTCACGATTTAGGTCTTCCCGTGCCCAATATGCATGCATTCCCTAGGCTCATGCACTTTAAATCCACCCTATCATTTTATACCCTCATTACACTTTCATTTTTCCTCCCATTTGCACACGTACACCTTTATATCCCTTCACTTGCACACGAACACTTTTATCTTCATTTGCACACTGACACTTTCACACTTTTCTCTAATTGCATATATGCATTTTGCCCACTTGCACTTGGAGTATATTTTTGCGTTCAAAGACATTTTTTGCACACCTCTCATATTTTCTCTCCTTGTTTGAGCATTCCACTTGCATTATTCGTGACTTCTTCGAAGAGTTTTATTGGGTGTCACATTTAATGTGATTAGTACTAAGTAAGCTTCGAAGATACATTTCAACCCCCCATACCCCTAGGTCTAGGGTTTGCATTCATGTAGTACATCCAAATGTAATAAATTCTTTGGTTAAAACAAGAAAATCTTTAATTAAATCACGCAACTAGCCTTGGCTAGGTCAAAGGGGTGCCTTGGATTGTATCCTTGCCTTCCCCTTCGTCAAATGTGACTCCCGAACCTTTTTCGTTGGTTTACGTAGACTAGGAGTCGTTTAAAAGGGGTTTCTTACTACTTCTTCCTATTTTTTTAAAAATTCATTTTTAGGTGACTTGGTACACCTTAACTCATTACCAAGTGGCGACTCCGATTTTTTATTTCAAAAAACTGTGACAGCCCCATCTTCCCCTAAGGCGAACCAAAGAGGTTAGCGGACTGCCTGCCCAGCTCTCGCTAGGACTAACGGTGCAGTATAAAGCGATCTATCACGTTCTGAAACTTATAAGGCGCGCAAACAAGGCAAAAGGGCAAAATAACCCAAAATAAAAGAAATGAAATCCAGAGTCGGCCATGAATAGTAACCGACCCGTCCGAAACCCAACCAAACATCGAAATACACATACAACATAACATTAACCATTTACAAGCCACAATGGCATTTAAAAGTGATACAAAAGTCACTACATATGTGGGTTGCCAAAACAAAAGTGAAAACGACCCTAATGATACATTTAGGGTCCCATTTTATATACAATACAAAAGAGGTATTCATCTAGTTCATTCGGCAACCATTTAACAAAATTCATTCCAAAAGAGTCATATTCCTGTAAGGAAAACAAAAGAAACGGGGTGAGCTAAGTGCCCAGTGAGAATACAACCACCATAGCAACTAAGATCACATAAGCATAACCGTTCAGTTCAAGTATGCAAATAAGAAGTAAATTAAATCAGTGAAAGGATACGGACGGCTCTCAAGAGCCCATTTCCTCGCTTATTTTCTTGATCCAATCTCACTGACCCTCCGTCAATGTTAAAAGTACCAAACCGTAGACCTCACTTTACTTCCATTCCTTCCACCCAACATACCCCAACCGGGCCCGCACTCCAATTCAGTAGCTTTTGGTAATACTCGAGTATACCGGAACCAAAGGTCTCATTACCACAAGATTCCACAGTACAGTCTCCGAGGTATGTCAATTTTCACGACCAAGCCCTCGCCGGCTCGATTCAATTGACTACCTACGGGGTTGAGCTCGGTAATGCAGTAAGGCCGTTGGATATTCGTCCAAACGACACCAAATCAATTGTCCATGAGTGGAATTCAATATTTCATATAGCAAGTGCAGTATTTCAGTATAACGGTAAACAGTCAAGAATGGAATCACAAGGGATGAGGGCGGTCAAGTACACCCTCACCTTGATCAATTTCAATAACCAAATAATCCTTCAAGGCATCACATTCACACATAACAAAGCCACATTGTAACAATTTAAGTGAGTAGTATACTCACCAATCACGTAGGTGATATTTCATGCACCAACGTTAAAATGGTCGCCGTGAACCCTCGTCACGTCCTAGAACACGTAAACAAAGACCATGAGACTCGATAACGAGTCATAAAGCAATACCAATCACAACCCCAATAGGGTTTCATATGCATTTTAAGCATAAAAGCAAACCAGAAAATCAGGAAATGTAACTCATTTGTTCCAACAACAAAAAACAGTTTTGACCTCCTAATGCGGTAATGGCACAAAATGCGCTATGCTTATCGGATTAGGGTGTAAGACCCACCGTTTCGAAGCTAAGAACCAGGGTTACAACAATGTAGAAGGCCACTCAGTCCAAATCCTAGCACAACTAGGACAAAAATGCAGAATACCAAACCAGAACCGTAATTGCAGGTTCACAAATCACACAATGCTGTAATTGGTCTAACTCAGTCTATACAGGTCCAAATGCTGAATTTCCAAAGGCATATGATAGCTAAGACATCCAGCTACATTTCATGAGAAGACACTAACATCAAAATCCACACCAATTCCAGTCAAAACAGTCAATTACAAGTGCAGTTTTCACATTCTGAGCAACCCAGATCAGCAATAGTAAAATCGACATATCTCACTCTACACTAGTCCAAATGATCTGAAATTTTACAGGCACCTCAAACATATCAATACCTAAAACTTTCATGTTTTGAGCAAAGACCAATTCGGCCTCTAACCCTATGATCCAAAACCGGACAGAAAAGGGGGTTGAAAAACCCTAACTTTTCTCATTTCACTCCAAACCAAAAATTGGTTGCATTTATCACTAATTCACACCTACTAGAGTCTTTATAGACTATTGCCAATCATCAAAGATAGCCACAACATCACATTCATATTAAACCAGAAAATTCCTCAAAAAAAATAAAAACTTCACCAAATCAACTCAAACCAAGAAATAAATCACATAATCCACCACTTTGGCTTCCATTAGGCACAATTTAAACATCATTAAGTATAGGAGGAAGTTTAAGCTTCACTTACCTAGTAAACAAGAGAGAGGGAGTTGTAGGACACCTTAGCTCTCCAAGAAAACTTCACTAATCAACTTACTAGCACCTAATGGAGGGATAATATGGAGTAGAAACTAATTTAGGTAAGTGGTTTGGATGATTTGTGCTAGTTGGGAGCTTGAAAATTGAAGAAATCCTCTTCCTTCTTGAGCTTAAGAGAGCCGGCCATGGAGGAGTAAAAATGAGTGAATTTTGAGCAATTTTTAAGATATTTAACCTTTTGGTCAAAAAAGTAAAAAATTGGAATAGTAACTCTTAAATCCTATCCAATGATACCATGACACTTGGCACCTCATTAATGTATTCCTATCCTTTCTTTTCTCTCTCACATCAATCATTTCACACACTCTACTTATCTCTTAACACGCGATAAATTTTACACAGTATCCAGAATTTAACCTAATTGGCAGAATTTTTCAGAACTTTTCGCACTAGTGGGTCCCACGTCCAATATATATTCTTAATTTTCTAAAAATTCTCCAATACTAGAAAAATCATCTAAAAACTATAATTACTCATAAAATTCACCAGGAAAATATTCCTAGGCTTGAAGATGCAGAAAACATGCAATTAAGGGGAAAAACCCTAGGAAAAATATTAGGGAAATACGGGTTCTCACACTCTCTCCCCCTTAAAAAAATTTCGTCCTCGAAATTTCTCACCTTAATTTCCGAAAAGGTTTGGATACTTCTTTCGCATTTCCTCTTCCACTTCCCAGGTAGCTTCCTCTACTCCGTGGTTTCTCCATAGCACTTTCACTAGTAGAATCCGCTTGTTTCTGAGCTCTTTGACTTTCCGATCAAGCACTTGGACCGGTTTTTCTTCATAGGCAAGCGATTCGTCTACTTCGATCTCCTCCGGTTGTAAGACATGGGATGGATCAGGATGATACTTCTTTACCATCGAGATGTGAAACACATCGTGGATTCGAGAGAGACTGGATGGCAGTTCCAGTCGATACGCGACCGCTCCAACCCTCTGAAGAATCTTGTAGGGTCCGACGTACCGCGGTTGAAGCTTCTTTCCTTTACCCGCTGTAAGACTTCGTAAGGGTGTGATCTTGAGAAATACGTAGTCTCCAACTTCAAACTCCAAGTCTTTTCTTCGATTATCAGCGTAGCTCTTTTGTCGGCTTTGAGCTATTTGGATTCGTTGCCGTATCAACTTGACCTTCTCGTAAGCCTCTTCCATCCATGGAATAGTTGCCGGGTCCAGTGCTTTCTTTTCGCCAACTTCGTCCCAGTAAATCGGTGACCGGCACTTGCGTCCGTAGAGAGCTTCGTACGGAGCCATTTGAATCGACGAATGGAAGCTGTTGTTGTACGCAAACTCTACCAAGGTCATGTGCTGACCCCAGTTGCCTCCAAAGTCCAGAACGCACGTTCGTAGCATGTCCTCGAGAGTTTGAATCGTCCGTTCTGACTGGCCATCCGTCTGAGGATGATAGGTCGTGCTCAAATTGAGTTTAGTCCCCAGGGTTTCTTGAAACTTCTGCCAAAATCGAGATACAAACCGTGGATCTCGGTCAGAGACAATGCTCACAGGCACGCCGTGTAGTCTTACTATCTCGTCCATGTACAGTCGGGCCAACTTGTCCATTGAATACTTCATGTTCACCGGCAAGAAATGGGCCGACTTGGTTAATCGATCCACGATCACCCAAACGGCATCGTGTCCTCTTTGCGTCCTCGGTAAACCGGAAACGAAGTCCATTGTGATGTTTTCCCACTTCCACTCTGGTATCTCCAAGGGTTGTAACAAACCTGATGGTTTTTGATGCTCTGCTTTCACCTGTTGGCAAACATTTCTGCACGTACTGAGCGATTTCCTTCTTCATATTGTCCCACCAATAAGTTCCTTTCAGGTCTTGATACATCTTGCTGCTACCCGGATGGATTGTATACTTGGACCGATGGGCTTCCTCCAAAATCTCTGCTTTCAACGGCTCATCCTTTGGTACCACTATTCGGTTTCGATACTTCAAAATACCCTCAGGACTCAAATTGAAGTCCGTAGTTTCTCCCTTTTCCACTTTCTCTCTCTCCACTTCCGTACCATCAAATCTTCGCCTTGCGCCTCTTTAATACGTTCCAGTAGAGTAGAGGTTAGCCTAACATTGCCAAATATCACCTTATGACTCCTAAGACAGGGTCTCCACTCGCACACGGATTCTAATAAATCCCACTCCTTAATCATTAGCCCTGCTACTTGCACCTTACGACTCAAGGCATCTGCTACCACATTTGCCTTTTCCGGATGGTAATTGATTGTACAGTCGTAATCTTCCAGGAATTCCATCCATCGCCGTTGTCTCATGTTCAGTTCCTTCTGGGAGAAAAGGTACCTAAGACTTTTATGGTCCGAGTACACTTCGAAAGTCACCCCATATAGGTAATGCCTCCACTTTTTTAGAGCAAAGACAACTGCAGCTATTTCCAGATCGTGAGTCGGATAGTTCTGCTCGTGAAACTTTAACTTCCTAGAAGCGAAAGAAATCACATTCCGGTTCTGCATCAAAACGCACCCTAGGCCTTCTCGCGACGCGTCCGCATAAACCGCAAACCCGTCCACTCCATTTGGCAAAACTAGCACTGGAGCCATGGTCAATCTTCTCTTTAATTCCTGAAAACTTGTTTCGCATCGGCCGTTCCAGATAAATTGGCCATGCTTCTTCGTCAGGTCAGTTAGAGGTCCTGCTAGTTTGGAAAAATCTTTAATGAACCTTCGGTAGTACCCAACTAACCCTAGAAAGCTGCGAATTTCCGTGGGATTTTCTGGCCTCTTCCAATTTGTCACGGCCTCTACCTTCGCCGGGTCCACCGAAATACCTTCGTGGGAGATCACGTGACCTAGAAACGCTACTTTCTCCAACCAGAACTCGCATTTACTAAACTTAGCGTACAGCTGATGTTCCCTCAATGTCTGCAACACCACTCTCAAATGCTCCTCATGCTCCTCGCGTGTCTTAGAGTAGACCAAAATGTCATCAATGAACACCACGACAAATCGGTCTAGATAGGGTTTAAAAACCCGATGCATTAGGTCCATAAAGGCGGCGGGAGCATTGGTCAGTCCAAAGGGCATAACGGCGAACTCGTAATGCCCGTATCTTGGGTTGAAAGCAGTTTTCGGAATGTCCTCCTTCCTAATCAACAACTGATAGTATCCCTGCCGGAGGTCCAACTTGGAGAAGACCACTGCTCCTTGCAGCTGGTCAAACAACTCGTCGATGTGAGGCAGTGGGTACTTATTCTTGATGGTTACGTTGTTCAGCCCCCGGTAATCAATGCACATCCTCAAGGTTCCGTCCTTCTTCTTCACAAATAGGACAGGAGCTCCCCAAGGAGACCCACTCTCGTGAATGAATCCCCGCTCCAAAAGATCTTGCAATTGCAACTTAAGTTCCTTAAGTTCTGCAGGCGCCATTCGGTAAGGGGCTTTTGAGATAGGTGAAGTTCCAGGTAATAGATCTATTCGGAATTCTATCTCCCTTTCCGGAGGTAAGGCTACTAACTCATCAGGAAAAACATCCGAAAATTCCCTCACTATGGCCACGTCTTGCACTTTTAACTTATCCGTAGGGGTGTTAATTAAAAAGGCCAAAAAACCTTGCGCCCCTCTACTTATCAGTTTCCTAGCTCGGATGCCCGAAATTAGAGCAGATGAGGCTAACCTACCCCTTATATCCAACCTTAAGGTTGCCTCGCCAGGAATACGAAATTCTACTATTTTTGTTTTACAATCCAGTTGAGCGTTATATTTGGCTAGCCAGTCCATACCCAGAATCACGTCATACCCCTTAATGGACAAGCTAATCAGGTCTCCTAAAAATCTCTTTTCACCTACCCATACATCGCAATCCCTATATACCATACTAGTTAGCAAACGTTGATTCCCCGTAGGTGTACTAACTTCTAGGTCATATGGTAAACTAGCAGGTTTTATATCGATGCCACACATGAAATCAGGGTTAATGTAACAGCCCCACTTTCCCCTAAGGCGAACCAAAGGGGTTAGCGGACTGCCTGCCCAGCTCTCGCCAGGACTACGGATCAGATTAGAGCTATCTGCTTCACTCCGGAACTTACAAACGCGCGTAAACAAGTCAAAATGGTAAAATAACCCAAAATAAAAAAAATGAAATCCGGAGCCGGCCATGAATAGTAACCGACCCGTCAGAACCCAACCGAAATAGCTAACAAACATTCACATCTGAACTTTATCGTTTACAAATCAAAATGACATACAAAAGCTTTCAAAAGTTAATACATATACACGGTTTGCCAAATCCAAAGAGAAAACGCCCCAAAAGTACACTTAGGGTTTTAATACATGAGCTATACAAAAGATATGTTCATCTAGCTCAATTTGGCAGCCATTTGTCAAATCCAGACCAAAAGGGTTTATTTTCCTGTAAGGAAAACAAAAGGAACGGGAAGGGGTGAGTTTGCGCTCAATGAGGTACCAAACAAATAGCATTAAAATCATGGCATTTCACATTTAACAAATCAGATACACATGTCAAATGTAAAGCACAGAAACCAATGATTCAAATCAGAAGGATACGGGTGGCTCTCAGGAGCCAAATTTCCAGCGCAGTACTTGATCCAAACCGGTTGACTCTCCGTCAACGTATATAGAACCAATGCGTCCGTAGACCCCTCTTTACTCCGAATTCCGTCCACCAAACACCCCTTTACCGGGCCCGCTCACCGTAACCGAACAGAAATGGTAATACTCGAGTATACCGGAATCAAGGGTCTCAATACCCAAAAATCCCCGAACAGACTACCGTGGTTCGTTATCTAATCGTCCAGGCCCTTGCCGGCCCGACTCGAATAACTTAGCCACAAGATTTGAGCTCATAGGTCACAGAAATCCGAACAGATGCAGACACAGATAACAGATTCAGATACAGATACAGGATAGCAGATTCAAATAGCAGATTCAGACGGCAGATTTAGATAGACACTCAAAATTGGCATATGAACAGATAGAAGAACGAGTGTGATAAAGTACACCCTCGCCTCCATTTTATCAAAACAGTATTTGGCTTCAATAGTCATAAATCAAGTATTCAGATATTCAGATATTTCACATAATGGGTAGCAGGTAGTGGAACACTCACCGGCTCAACTTCAAAAGTTTTCACTTCAGATTGGCCTTAATCGCCAAGAAACCCTAAAATAATCAAAATAAACCAATTGAAGGTTTTACTTCCAGAATCGAGTAAACAGAATGCACAGGTGAGGCTCGACTACACGTCGTACGCCTTGCCAAATAAATACTAATGCAAGAATGCAAAAACATGATTTCCTTGGAAACGAAAAGGTAGCATGAAGACTTAGGCGCAAACAACCCAAAAGCCTTTCATTTCCACCAAAAGGCAGATCCAACTTAAAGGAACCAAACGGCCTAGAAAATCGGGCAGCACCTCCCCTAAAATTCTTACTTTTCCAGCCATTAAGGCTTCATTATTTCCTCAAATCAGTCCCAACATTTCATACCAAAGGCCATCTCATTTCCCAAAAGCCGTTCAGTAGGCTCAAAGTAGTACAAGTACAAAAGTTAGCTAGGAAATGACCGGAATGAGAGCGAGCCCTAAAACATGTAAACAAGTACATGGAGACTCGATAACGAGTCATATAGCCATACCAATTATAACCCTAATAGGGTTTCATATGCATAAATAAGCATCATAGGTAACCAGAAATTAAGAAATGGCTTTAACTTAGGCCTTAACAAAAAAAAAACGTATTTGACCTCATAATGCGGTAATGACACCACTTTCACTACGGTTATCGGATGGGGGTGCAAGACCCACCGTTTCGAAGCTATGAATCAGGGCTACAATAATGTAGAAGGCCACTCAGTCCAAATTGTGACGACCCCACTTCTCCCAAGGGCGAACCCAAGGGTATCGGCGGGCCGCCTGCCTAGCTCGCGCCAGGACTCAAAACTTAAAGTTCGAAAGAGCACTAAATACAATATATACAACCCCAAAAGAGTTATAATTACATTCTCCAAAAGTATCGAGTCAAACCACCAAAACAAAAACAAACATCCTAACTGTTCAACTATTACAAGCCAATCTAACTATACTAGTATACGAGCCAAAAGTCCCCGCGTCGGCCCCTGCTAAGGAAAACAAAAGGAATGGGGTAAGCTATATGCTTAGTAAGTAAACAGGGGCGAAAGCATAAATTTCACGTAACAGTTACACAATAAGAGTAAAGCAAAAGCAGAAAAGTAACATCACATAATAAGGATACAGGTGGCTCCAAAGCCAACTCATGTGCCATGCGTGATCTCCTACCGACACTCCGTCGACTGCAAATAATAGTCCGTAGAACTTCACTTGTACACCCACCGACACCTTATCACCCTCACTGGCCAGTCACCTCACAAACTTGCCCGGGCGAACGAAATCACAAACTTGAGCTTGAGTCACAAGTTCGGGTCACAAACTTGGTCACCTTCTCGGTGAACCGGATTCACAAAATTGGTTCATAACATGAACCTACAAACTTGGTGACCTCAGACTAAGTTGGACTGCCTTCGACCAAGCCCTAACCGGCTCGAATAGTCCAACCAGGTCAAGAGTTCGCCCCAAACTCACAAACTTCACAAAATTATTCAAAATCACAAACTTTGCAAACTTCCCAAACTTTATTCGAAAGTCGCCCCGAGCCACAAGCTCAAGGGTTTTGGTTCCAAAAGGTTCATATACATATGCCAAGTACAATTATACATTCAAATTAGGGTTTAGGTCGAGTGCGATAAAGTACACCCTCGCCTAAGTGCCCTTTTCACATATCTCAAACACATAGCAAAGAAAACACACCAAACCGGGCTGAATACTTACTCAAAATACCAAAAGTAGTACGGAAGCAAAATCGCTTCGCGCGTTCGCTAGTAGTGGGCCCCACCGGCTCCGCCTAGCTCACCGCTGTCTGAAATAGAAGATTTTATCACAAACGGCCACTAACATGCCCAAAACAAGCAAAACGGCAAAACAACACGCGCGCACGTAAATATGACAGACGGAAACGGAAACGGCAGATTTGACACTCGTTTCTAGTTTACTCATAAGTTGAGTTACGAATATCGGATTAAGGCGTATGAGACGCCATATCGAAGCTTAAAGGATGAACAACAACTGTTATGAAGACATCCAGAACTGAAACTGGAGGCTTTAGTCCCAAATGAACCAAACACAATCACTTACGAAATCTGGCCAATGCACAAATGGTCAGTTTTGAGTGCTAACTGTTTTCTATGATACACATGGTCAAAAGAGCTGAAAATTGGCAGTTAGATAGTTCATTCCAAATGGAACAACTTTCATGAAGGTCGGCAATCCAAATTCGGAACGGAAATTGGTCATCAGGACCAAAACAGATTTCTGGTCATTTTCACGGGCAGGCCTTGTTTGCTCGGCTATACCTCAGGTTTTATAAATCCGATTCATGAAATTCCAAGGGCGTTAGAAAGCCCTGATATAGGGCTATAAGTTTGGTGTTTTGGTCGGAAGCCCAAACAGCTTGTAACTCAGTCAAATGTGAAGCCAAAGTTCCAGCCATAAACTTTCCAAAAACGTACCAGAATCACAAATCGTATTTGACCTCAATATGCGGTAATGGCACCAAATTCACTACGGGTATCGGATGGGGATGTAAAACCCACCGTTTCGAAGCTATGAAACAGGGCTACAACAATGTAGAAGGTCACTCAATCCAAATCCTAGCACAACTAGGTCAAATATGCAAAATACAAATCCAGAATTACCAAAACAGGTTTGCAAATCACACAAAACTGTAATTACTATAACTTAGTCTATACAAGTCCAAATGCCGAAATTCCAAAGGCATATGTTAGCTAAGACATCCTGCTACATTTCATCAGAAGACACCAACTTCAAAATCCAAACCAAAACCAGTCAAAATGGCCAATTACTATCGCAGTTTTCGCATTCTGTCCAAAGCAGAACAGCTACAGTAATTTCGTCATAACTCATTCTACATTAATCTAAATGACCTGAAATTTTGCAGACATCTCAATCACATCAATACCTACAACTTTCATGTTTTGAGAAAAGTCAAATTCGGCCTCTAACCCTATGATCCAAAACCGGACAGAATTGGGGATTTAAGAACCCTAGCTTTGCAATTTTCACACCAAATCCAAAATTGGTTGCATTTATCCACATTTCACATCCACTTGAGCCATTATAGTCCATTGCCAATCATCACAAACAACCACACCATCATAATCCAATTAAACCAGAAAAATCATCATAAAATGGAAAACTTCACCAAATCAATTCAAACCAAGATAAAAACCAGAAATTTCAGCACTCTTATCACTAATAAGCACAACATAAGCATCATTAGGTGTAGTAGGATGTTTCAAGCTTCACTTACCAAAAACCAAGAGAGAGGAAGATGATGGACACCTTAGCTCTTCCAAAAAGCTTCAATAAACCAACCAATATCACCAAAAGGAAAGATTGTATGGAGTAAAACTAACTTAAACTCTTGATTTGGTGGATTTTGGTCCAATTGGAAGCTTGAAAGTTGAAGAATTTCCTTCTTCTTTGAGAGAGAAAGGGCCGGCCAACACAAGGAAGAAAATGGTGATTTTTGAGCAATTTTTGGATATTTAATCTTTTGGTCAAAAAAGTCAAGAAAGTGAATAGTAATTCTTAAGTCTTCTCCAATGAAATGGTGACACTTGTCACCACCATTAATGCATTCCTATCCTTTCTTTTCTCTCTCACATCAATCATATCTCACTCTCTACTTATCTCTTAACACCCGATAAATTTTACACAGTATCCGGAATTTAACCTAATTGGCCGAATTTTTCCGAACTTTTCGCACTAGTGGGTCCCACGTCTGATATACGTTCTTAATTTCTCAAAATCTAACCAATACTAGAAAATCATCTAAAACTATATTTACTCATAAAATTATCTGGGGAATTTTTTCTAATAAAGAAAATGCGGAAAAAGGCGGGCGATACATAAAACTCCACTTAAGCTTTCTAATATTGTAACACTAGAGGTTTGCTAATCCAGAGTTTGCCAACCATTTTCAAACTTGTTAAACCTCTGCAAACTATAACGAATCCTATTTTTACTTGTGCCAAAACACACACTAGAATACCGCATATAAACTATAGCTCGAGCTTACGAATAATACATAAACTAGGGTTTTATCATAAGCAAGTTAGGGTTTTCAATCTTAGCCGAGATCAGGGTTTCTCCCTAGCCCTAAAACCTTAATTTAACCGTACAAAATAATGAATAACCCTAATATCAACTTACGAACGGACTGGGGCCTCACAATCTCCCCCACTTAGGACAATTTCGTCCTCGAAATTACTTCTTTGGTTAAAGCGTAGCTTCGAAACCCGCCGAAGGGTCAGTCACCTCCACCTCGAGTACCGGAGGCCATTTAAATGCCAAAAGTCTATGGATCCAAGCATAACGTGTACTTAGTATTCAAAATAGAAACAAAACAAAAACACAAACAGATACACAAAAGGCACGCAAAGGATAGGTGCAAAAGATAATACTCGAATATATACATTTATTTACAAAGTCACACCAAAATATATACAAATTACCCGACCTCCAGTCGGGTCAAAACCCAGTATACACACGAGCACTTTGGCTCCAAAATCTAGTCAGCCAACCAGATAACAAAAGAAATTAGCCAGGCCAATTCTAACAAAAGTAATCTGCCAGCTAATCAAAATACGAAAACGACCCTAAACGCCTCCCCTAGGGCCCCGGTTCCCTACGGAACCTAAAGTACCTATCTCACCTATCTGCTCTGGCCCGGTAGCTCGTGGGGGTGCCTCCGCGGCCATGTCTAGTAAGACCCCACAATCAAACGTGATACTCCGGGCCCTCTCCCTGAGCTGCCTCTTCATAGCGAAGAGGTGCTGGTGTGCGTCTCGGAGATCCCGCTCCAGGTCCCTAACGCGTAACGCCTGCCAGCGGCTAAACTCTCTAGCCTCCTCCAGCTGCGCCCTCAAAGTCTCGACCGTCTGGTCTAGGTGATAACGCTCGTCATCCATCGCTAAGACAACCTCATCAGGATAGCTATAGGTATACCAGCACGCACAGGGTCGGCGCGACACCTGGCCGAAGGGAGAATACAAAGTGTAGGGCTCCCCAAGCCTCATCCGATAGCGGATTGCCCGCTTACGCAGCACCCGGTCATCCGAGCCCCTCCCACTCGGAGGTCTCGGTCCCGGTCCCACGCCGCTAGAACTGCCCGGATCCATACCTACAAACATTAATTCGTTAGTTAACCGACATTTCAACTTAAAATATATCATTCAACTTAAAGAGAATCACGTAATCCTAATGAACCTATCACGTATGTCCCACAATTGCCCAAGTCCTCTAACCTAGGCGCTCTGATACCAACTGTGACGACCCCACTTCTCCCAAGGGCGAACCCAAGGGTATCGGCTGGCCGCCTGCCTAGCTCGCGCCAGGACTCAAAACTTAAAGTTCGAAAGAGCACTAAATACAATATATACAACCCCAAAAGAGTTATAATTACATTCTCCAAAAGTATCGAGTCAAACCACCAAAACAAAAACAAACATCCTAACTGTTCAACTATTACAAGCCAATCTAACTATACTAGTATACGAGCCAAAAGTCCCCACGTCGGCCCCTGCTAAGGAAAACAAAAGGAATGGGGTAAGCTATATGCTTAGTAAGTAAACAGGGGCGAAAGCATAAATTTCACGTAACAGTTACACAATAAGAGTAAAGCAAAAGCAGAAAAGTAACATCACATAATAAGGATACAGGTGGCTCCAAAGCCAACTCATGTGCCATGCGTGATCTCCTGCCGACACTCCGTCGACTGCAAATAATAGTCCGTAGAACTTCACTTGTACACCCAGCGACACCTTATCACCCTCACTGGCCAGTCACCTCACAAACTTGCCCGGGCGAACGAAATCACAAACTTGAGCTTGAGTCACAAGCTCGGGTCACAAACTTGGTCACCTTCTCGGTGAACCGGATTCACAAAATTGGTTCATAACATGAACCTACAAACTTGGTGACCTCAGACTAAGTTGGACTGCCTTCGACCAAGCCCTAACCGGCTCGAATAGTCCAACCAGGTCAAGAGTTCGCCCCAAACTCACAAACTTCACAAAATTATTCAAAATCACAAACTTTGCAAACTTCCCAAACTTTATTCGAAAGTCGCCCCGAGCCACAAGCTCAAGGGTTTTGGTTCCAAAAGGTTCATATACATATGCCAAGTACAATTATACATTCAAATTAGGGTTTAGGTCGAGTGCGATAAAGTACACCCTCGCCTAAGTGCCCTTTTCACATATCTCAAACACATAGCAAAGAAAACACACCAAACCGGCCTGAATACTTACTCAAAATACCAAAAGTAGTACGGAAGCAAAATCGCTTCGCGCGTTCGCTAGTAGTGGGCCCCACCGGCTCCGCCTAGCTCACCGCTGTCTGAAATAGAAGATTTTATCACAAACGGCCACTAACATGCCCAAAACAAGCAAAACGGCAAAACAACACGCGCGCACGTAAATATGACAGACGGAAACGGAAACGGCAGATTTGACACTCGTTTCTAGTTTACTCATAAGTTGAGTTACGAATATCGGATTAAGGCGTATGAGACGCCATATCGAAGCTTAAAGGATGAACAACAACTGTTATGAAGACATCCAGAACTGAAACTGGAGGCTTTAGTCCCAAATGAACCAAACACAATCACTTACGAAATCTGGCCAATGCACAAATGGTCAGTTTTGAGTGCTAACTGTTTTCTATGATACACATGGTCAAAAGAGCTGAAAATTGGCAGTTAGATAGTTCATTCCAAATGGAACAACTTTCATGAAGGTCGGCAATCCAAATTCGGAACGGAAATTGGTCATCAGGACCAAAACAGATTTCTGGTCATTTTCACGGGCAGGCCTTGTTTGCTCGGCTATACCTCAGGTTTTATAAATCCGATTCATGAAATTCCAAGGGCGTTAGAAAGCCCTGATATAGGGCTATAAGTTTGGTGTTTTGGTCGGAAGCCCAAACAGCTTGTAACTCAGTCAAATGTGAAGCCAAAGTTCCAGCCATAAACTTTCCAAAAACGTACCAGAATCACAAATCGTATTTGACCTCAATATGCGGTAATGGCACCAAATTCACTACGGGTATCGGATGGGGATGTAAAACCCACCGTTTCGAAGCTATGAAACAGGGCTACAACAATGTAGAAGGTCACTCAATCCAAATCCTAGCACAACTAGGTCAAATATGCAAAATACAAATCCAGAATTACCAAAACAGGTTTGCAAATCACACAAAACTGTAATTACTATAACTTAGTCTATACAAGTCCAAATGCCGAAATTCCAAAGGCATATGTTAGCTAAGACATCCTGATACATTTCATCAGAAGACACCAACTTCAAAATCCAAACCAAAACCAGTCAAAATGGCCAATTACTATCGCAGTTTTCGCATTCTGTCCAAAGCAGAACAGCTACAGTAATTTCGTCATAACTCATTCTACATTAATCTAAATGACCTGAAATTTTGCAGACATCTCAATCACATCAATACCTACAACTTTCATGTTTTGAGAAAAGTCAAATTCGGCCTCTAACCCTATGATCCAAAACCGGACAGAATTGGGGATTTAAGAACCCTAGCTTTGCAATTTTCACACCAAATCCAAAATTGGTTGCATTTATCCACATTTCACATCCACTTGAGCCATTATAGTCCATTGCCAATCATCACAAACAACCACACCATCATAATCCAATTAAACCAGAAAAATCATCATAAAATGGAAAACTTCACCAAATCAATTCAAACCAAGATAAAAACCAGAAATTTCAGCACTCTTATCACTAATAAGCACAACATAAGCATCATTAGGTGTAGTAGGATGTTTCAAGCTTCACTTACCAAAAACCAAGAGAGAGGAAGATGATGGACACCTTAGCTCTTCCAAAAAGCTTCAATAAACCAACCAATATCACCAAAAGGAAAGATTGTATGGAGTAAAACTAACTTAAACTCTTGATTTGGTGGATTTTGGTCCAATTGGAAGCTTGAAAGTTGAAGAATTTCCTTCTTCTTTGAGAGAGAAAGGGCCGGCCAACACAAGGAAGAAAATGGTGATTTTTGAGCAATTTTTGGATATTTAATCTTTTGGTCAAAAAAGTCAAGAAAGTGAATAGTAATTCTTAAGTCTTCTCCAATGAAATGGTGACACTTGTCACCACCATTAATGCATTCCTATCCTTTCTTTTCTCTCTCACATCAATCATATCTCACTCTCTACTTATCTCTTAACACCCGATAAATTTTACACAGTATCCGGAATTTAACCTAATTGGCCGAATTTTTCCGAACTTTTCGCACTAGTGGGTCCCACGTCTGATATACGTTCTTAATTTCTCAAAATCTAACCAATACTAGAAAATCATCTAAAACTATATTTACTCATAAAATTATCTGGGGAATTTTTTCTAATAAAGAAAATGCGGAAAAAGGCGGGCGATACATAAAACTCCACTTAAGCTTTCTAATATTGTAACACTAGAGGTTTGCTAATCCAGAGTTTGCCAACCATTTTCAAACTTGTTAAACCTCTGCAAACTATAACGAATCCTATTTTTACTTGTGCCAAAACACACACTAGAATACCGCATATAAACTATAGCTCGAGCTTACGAATAATACATAAACTAGGGTTTTATCATAAGCAAGTTAGGGTTTTCAATCTTAGCCGAGATCAGGGTTTCTCCCTAGCCCTAAAACCTTAATTTAACCGTACAAAATAATGAATAACCCTAATATCAACTTACGAACGGACTGGGGCCTCACAATCTCCCCCACTTAGGACAATTTCGTCCTCGAAATTACTTCTTTGGTTAAAGCGTAGCTTCGAAACCCGCCGAAGGGTCAGTCACCTCCACCTCGAGTACCGGAGGCCATTTAAATGCCAAAAGTCTATGGATCCAAGCATAACGTGTACTTAGTATTCAAAATAGAAACAAAACAAAAACACAAACAGATACACAAAAGGCACGCAAAGGATAGGTGCAAAAGATAATACTCGAATATATACATTTATTTACAAAGTCACACCAAAATATATACAAATTACCCGACCTCCAGTCGGGTCAAAACCCAGTATACACACGAGCACTTTGGCTCCAAAATCTAGTCAGCCAACCAGATAACAAAAGAAATTAGCCAGGCCAATTCTAACAAAAGTAATCTGCCAGCTAATCAAAATACGAAAACGACCCTAAACGCCTCCCCTAGGGCCCCGGTTCCCTACGGAACCTAAAGTACCTATCTCACCTATCTGCTCTGGCCCGGTAGCTCGTGGGGGTGCCTCCGCGGCCATGTCTAGTAAGACCCCACAATCAAACGTGATACTCCGGGCCCTCTCCCTGAGCTGCCTCTTCATAGCGAAGAGGTGCTGGTGTGCGTCTCGGAGATCCCGCTCCAGGTCCCTAACGCGTAACGCCTGCCAGCGGCTAAACTCTCTAGCCTCCTCCAGCTGCGCCCTCAAAGTCTCGACCGTCTGGTCTAGGTGATAACGCTCGTCATCCATCGCTAAGACAACCTCATCAGGATAGCTATAGGTATACCAGCACGCACAGGGTCGGCGCGACACCTGGCCGAAGGGAGAATACAAAGTGTAGGGCTCCCCAAGCCTCATCCGATAGCGGATTGCCCGCTTACGCAGCACCCGGTCATCCGAGCCCCTCCCACTCGGAGGTCTCGGTCCCGGTCCCACGCCGCTAGAACTGCCCGGATCCATACCTACAAACATTAATTCGTTAGTTAACCGACATTTCAACTTAAAATATATCATTCAACTTAAAGAGAATCACGTAATCCTAATGAACCTATCACGTATGTCCCACAATTGCCCAAGTCCTCTAACCTAGGCGCTCTGATACCAACTGTGACGACCCCACTTCTCCCAAGGGCGAACCCAAGGGTATCGGCTGGCCGCCTGCCTAGCTCGCGCCAGGACTCAAAACTTAAAGTTCGAAAGAGCACTAAATACAATATATACAACCCCAAAAGAGTTATAATTACATTCTCCAAAAGTATCGAGTCAAACCACCAAAACAAAAACAAACATCCTAACTGTTCAACTATTACAAGCCAATCTAACTATACTAGTATACGAGCCAAAAGTCCCCACGTCGGCCCCTGCTAAGGAAAACAAAAGGAATGGGGTAAGTTATATGCTTAGTAAGTAAACAGGGGCGAAAGCATAAATTTCACGTAACAGTTACACAATAAGAGTAAAGCAAAAGCAGAAAAGTAACATCACATAATAAGGATACAGGTGGCTCCAAAGCCAACTCATGTGCCATGCGTGATCTCCTGCCGACACTCCGTCGACTGCAAATAATAGTCCGTAGAACTTCACTTGTACACCCAGCGACACCTTATCACCCTCACTGGCCAGTCACCTCACAAACTTGCCCGGGCGAACGAAATCACAAACTTGAGCTTGAGTCACAAGCTCGGGTCACAAACTTGGTCACCTTCTCGGTGAACCGGATTCACAAAATTGGTTCATAACATGAACCTACAAACTTGGTGACCTCAGACTAAGTTGGACTGCCTTCGACCAAGCCCTAACCGGCTCGAATAGTCCAACCAGGTCAAGAGTTCGCCCCAAACTCACAAACTTCACAAAATTATTCAAAATCACAAACTTTGCAAACTTCCCAAACTTTATTCGAAAGTCGCCCCGAGCCACAAGCTCAAGGGTTTTGGTTCCAAAAGGTTCATATACATATGCCAAGTACAATTATACATTCAAATTAGGGTTTAGGTCGAGTGCGATAAAGTACACCCTCGCCTAAGTGCCCTTTTCACATATCTCAAACACATAGCAAAGAAAACACACCAAACCGGCCTGAATACTTACTCAAAATACCAAAAGTAGTACGGAAGCAAAATCGCTTCGCGCGTTCACTAGTAGTGGGCCCCACCGGCTCCGCCTAGCTCACCGCTGTCTGAAATAGAAGATTTTATCACAAACGGCCACTAACATGCCCAAAACAAGCAAAACGGCAAAACAACACGCGCGCACGTAAATATGACAGACGGAAACGGAAACGGCAGATTTGACACTCGTTTCTAGTTTACTCATAAGTTGAGCTACGAATATCGGATTAAGGCGTATGAGACGCCATATCGAAGCTTAAAGGATGAAAAACAACTGTTATGAAGACATCCAGAACTGAAACTGGAGGCTTTAGTCCCAAATGAACCAAACACAATCACTTACGAAATCTGGCCAATGCACAAATGGTCAGTTTTGAGTGCTAACTGTTTTCTATGCTACACATGGTCAAAAGAGCTGAAAATTGGCAGTTAGATAGTTCATTCCAAATGGAACAACTTTCATGAAGGTCGGCAATCCAAATTCGGAACGGAAATTGGTCATCAGGACCAAAACAGATTTCTGGTCATTTTCACGGGCAGGCCTTGTTTGCTCGGCTATACCTCAGGTTTTATAAATCCGATTCATGAAATTCCAAGGGCGTTAGAAAGCCCTGATATAGGGCTGTAAGTTTGGTGTTTTGGTCGGAAGCCCAAACAGCTTGTAACTCAGTCAAATGTGAAGCCAAAGTTCCAGCCATAAACTTTCCAAAAACGTACCAGAATCACAAACCGTATTTGACCTCAATATGCGGTAATGGCACCAAATTCACTACGGGTATCGGATGGGGATATAAGACCCACCGTTTCGAAGCTATGAAACAGGGCTACAACAATGTAGAAGGTCACTCAATCCAAATCCTAGCACAACTAGGTCAAATATGCAAAATACAAATCCAGAATTACCAAAACAGGTTTGCAAATCACACAAAACTGTAATTACTATAACTTAGTCTATACAAGTCCAAATGCCGAAATTCCAAAGGGATATGTTAGCTAAGACATCCTGCTACATTTCATCAGAAGACACCAACTTCAAAATCCAAACCAAAACCAGTCAAAATGGCCAATTACTATCGCAGTTTTCGCATTCTGTCCAAAGCAGAACAGCTACAGTAATTTCGTCATAACTCATTCTACATTAATCTAAATGACCTGAAATTTTTCAGGCATCTCAATCACATCAATATCTACAACTTTTATGTTTTGAGAAAAGTCAAATTCGGCCTCTAACACTATGATCCAAAACCGGACAGAATTGGGGATTTAAGAACCCTAGCTTTGCAATTTTCACACCAAATCCAAAATTGGTTGCATTTATCCACATTTCACATCCACTAGAGCCATTATAGTCCATTGCCAATCATCACAAACAACCACACCATCATAATCCAATTAAACCAGAAAAATCATCCTAAAATGGAAAACTTCACCAAATCAATTCAAACCAAGATAAAAACCAGAAATTTCAGCACTCTTATCACTAATAAGCACAACATAAGCATCATTAGGTGTAGTAGGATGTTTCAAGCTTCACTTACCAAAAACCAAGAGAGAGGAAGATGATGGACACCTTAGCTCTTCCAAAAAGTTTCAATAAACCAACCAATATCACCAAAAGGAAAGATTGTATGGAGTAAAACTAACTTAAACTCTTGATTTGGTGGATTTTGGTCCAATTGGAAGCTTGAAAGTTGAAGAATTTCCTTCTTCTTTGAGAGAGAAAGGGCCGGCCAACACAAGGAAGAAAATGGTGATTTTTGAGCAATTTTTGGATATTTAATCTTTTGGTCAAAAAAGTCAAGAAAGTGAATAGTAATTCTTAAGTCTTCTCCAATGAAATGGTGACACTTGTCACCACCATTAATGCATTCCTATCCTTTCTTTTCTCTCTCACATCAATCATATCTCACTCTCTACTTATCTCTTAACACCCGATAAATTTTACACAGTATCCGGAATTTAACCTAATTGGCCGAATTTTTCCGAACTTTTCGCACTAGTGGGTCCCACGTCCGATATACGTTCTTAATTTCTCAAAATCTAACCAATACTAGAAAATCATCTAAAACTATATTTACTCATAAAATTATCTGGGGAATTTTTTCTAATAAAGAAAATGCGGAAAAAGGCGGGCGATACATAAAACTCCACTTAAGCTTTCTAATATTGTAACACTAGAGGTTTGCTAATCCAGAGTTTGCCAACCATTTTCAAACTTGTTAAACCTCTGCAAACTATAACGAATCCTATTTTTACTTGTGCCAAAACACACACTAGAATACCGCATATAAACTATAGCTCGAGCTTACGAATAATACATAAACTAGGGTTTTATCATAAGCAAGTTAGGGTTTTCAATCTTAGCCGAGATCAGGGTTTCTCCCTAGCCCTAAAACCTTAATTTAACCGTACAAAATAATGAATAACCCTAATATCAACTTACGAACGGACTGGGGCCTCACACAAATCCTAGCACAACTAGGTCGAAAATGCAGAATACCACAACCTGAACCGTAATTGCAGGTTTACAAATCACACAAAACTGTAATCAGTACAACTCGGTCTATACAGGCCCAAATGCATTGATTCCAAAGGCATATGGTAGCTAAGACATTCAGCTACATTTCATCAGAAGACACCAACAACAAAATCCAAACCAATTCCAGTCAAAATGGCCAATTACTATTGCAGTTTTCACATTCTGATCAACCCAGAACAGCAACAGTAAAAACGCCATATCTCACTCTACACTAATCCAAATGACCTGAAATTTTGCAGGCACTTCAAACTCATCAATACCTACAACTTTCATGTTTTGAGCAAAGTTCAATTCGGCCTATAACCCTATGATCCAAAACCGGACAGAATTAGGGGTTTTGAAACCCTAACATTTCACAATTCACTCCAAACCCAAAATTAGTTGCTATTATCACCAATTCACACCCACATGAGTCATTACCCCTCATTATCAACCATCATAGATGGTCACAACATCCCATTCATATTAAACGAGAAAATTCATCATAAAATTGAAAACTTCACCAAAACTCTTCAAATCAAGAAATAAATCACATAATCCATCACTTTAGCCACTACTAAGCATAATTTATGCTTTATTAAGTATAAGAGGGAAGTCACACACCACTTACCAAGTAAACAAGAGAGATAGAGATGTTGGACACCTTAGCTCTTCAAACAAACTTCACTAGACCACTCACTAGCACCCAATGGATAGATTTTATGGAGTAGAATCTAATTTATGTGGTTGGTTTTGGAAGATTGAGTGAAATGGAAGCTAGAAAGTTGAAGAATTTCTTTCTTCTTAGCTCAAGGAAGAACCGGCCATGGAGGAGAAGAAAATGGTGATTTTTGAGCAATTTTTCAAGATATTTACTCAATTTGGTCAAAAGTCAAAATAGTGAATAGTAAATCGTAAAGTAAAACCAATAAGAGGGTGACACTTGTCACCTCATTAATGCAATCTTATCACTTCTTTTTCTCTCTCACATCAATCATTTCACACACTCTACTTATCTCTTAACAGCCGATAAATTTTACACAGTATCCGGAATTTAACCTAATTGGCCGAATTTTTCCGAACTTTTCGCACTAGTGGGTCCCACGTCCAATATATATTCTTAATTTTCTAAAAACTCTCCAATATTAGAAAAATTATCTAAAAACTATAATTGCTCATAAAATCCACCAAGCAAATATTTCTAAGCCAGAAAATGCAGAAAACATACCATTAAAGGAAATAAACCCTAAGAAAATTATTAGGGAATTTACGGGTTCTCACACTCTCTCCCCCTTAAAAGAATTTCGTCCTCGAAATTCCTTATCATTGATTACTCCGGGATTAAATTGAGCATTAGACTTAGCTAACAGATCTGTACCCCTTCTAGGGCTTCGTCCAATTATTTATATCTTAATCAGGGTCGATCACGCTTAACCACACCCGAACAAACCACACGAAATTCCATAGAATCGCCTTTCTAGTTCACCAAATCCTTTCTAACCTAGGCCCTCATATCTTTCGTATCCGGGCGCAAGAATCCCATCTAAGATAATTCACAACTCGAGCCGGCCGGTCCCAAGAGTAAACCATCTTTATTAAGGATTCCTACCCGGCATACATACCTAACTTCCTCGAGTTCCATGATAATGATTCGTACACTTATCACATTCCCGGTTCATAACTTATGCTCAAACGAGCACTTAGACATATTCATGAAATTAGGACCACAACACCACTTGGCCCAGTCTCACTCCGCGCAGAGACCACGCGAAGTGGCTCTGATACCACTTGTAACAGCCCCACTTTCCCCTAAAGCGAACCAAAGGGGTTAGCGGACTGCCTGCCCAACTCTCGCCAGGACTACGGATCAGATTAGAGCTATCTGCTTCACTCCGGAACTTACAAACGCGCGTAAACAAGTCAAAATGGTAAAATAACCCAAAATAAAAAAAATGAAATCCGGAGCCGGCCATGAATAGTAACCGACCCGTCAGAACCCAACCGAAATAGCTAACAAACATTCACATCTGAACTTTATCATTTACAAATCAAAATGACATACAAAAGCTTTCAAAAGTTAATACATATACACGGTTTGCCAAATCCAAAGAGAAAACGCCCCAAAAGTACACTTAGGGTTTTAATACATGAGCTATACAAAAGATATGTTCATCTAGCTCAATTTGGCAGCCATTTGTCAAATCCAGACCAAAAGGGTTTATTTTCCTGTAAGGAAAACAAAAGGAACGGGAAGGGGTGAGTTTGCGCTCAATGAGGTACCAAACAAATAGCATTAAAATCATGGCATTTCACATTTAACAAATCAGATACACATGTCAAATGTAAAGCACAGAAACCAATGATTCAAATCAGAAGGATACGGGTGGCTCTCAGGAGCCAAATTTCCAGCGCAGTACTTGATCCAAACCGGTTGACTCTCCGTCAATGTATATAGAACCAATGCGTCCGTAGACCCCTCTTTACTCCGAATTCCGTCCACCAAACACCCCTTTACCGGGCCCGCTCACCGTAACCGAACAAAAATGGTAATACTCGAGTATACCGGAATCAAGGGTCTCAATACCCAAAAATCCCCGAACAGACTACCGTGGTTCGTTATCTAATCGTCCAGGCCCTTGCCGACCCGACTCGAATAACTTAGCCACAGGATTTGTGCTCATAGGTCACAGAAATCTGAACAGATGCAGACACAGATAATAGATTCAGATACAGATACAGGATAGCAGATTCAGATAGCAGATTCAGACGGCAGATTTAGATAGACACTCAAAATTGGCATATGAACAGATAGAAGAACGAGTGTGATAAAGTACACCCTCGCCTCCATTTTATCAAAACAGTATTTGGCTTCAATAGTCATAAATCAAGTATTCAGATATTCAGATATTTCACATAATGGGTAGCAGGTAGTGGAACACTCACCGGCTCAACTTCAAAAGTTTTCACTTCAGATTGGCCTTAATCGCCAAGAAACCCTAAAATAATCAAAATAAACCAATTGAAGGTTTTACTTCCAGAATCGAGTAAACAGAATGCACATGTGAGGCTCGACTACACGTCGTACGCCTTGCCAAATAAATACTAATGCAAGAATGCAAAAACATGATTTCCTTGGAAACGAAAAGGTAGCATGAAGACTTAGGCGCAAACAACCCAAAAGCCTTTTATTTCCACCAAAAGGCAGATCCAACTTAAAGGAACCAAACGGCCTAGAAAATCGGGCAGCACCTCCCCTAAAATTCTTACTTTTCCAGCCATTAAGGCTTCATTATTTCCTCAAATCAGTCCCAACATTTCATACCAAAGGCCATCTCATTTCCCAAAAGCCGTTCAGTAGGCTCAAAGTAGTACAAGTACAAAAGTTAGCTAGGAAATGACCGGAATGAGAGCGAGCCCTAAAACATGTAAACAAGTACATGGAGACTCGATAACGAGCCATATAGCCATACCAATTATAACCCTAATAGGGTTTCATATGCATAAATAAGCATAATAGGTAACCAGAAATTAAGAAATGGCTTTAACTTAGGCCTTAACAAAAAAAAAACGTATTTGACCTCATAATGCGGTAATGACACCACTTTCACTACGGTTATCGGATGGGGGTGCAAGACCCACCGTTTCGAAGCTATGAATCAGGGCTACAACAATGTAGAAGGCCACTCAGTCCAAATCCTAGTAAAACTAGGTCGAAATGCAGAATACCACAACCTGAACCGTAATTGCAGGTTTACAAATCACACAAAACTGTAATCAGTACAACTCGGCCTATACAGGCCCAAATGCATTGATTCCAAAGGAATATGGTAGCTAAGACATTCAACTACATTTCATCAGAAGACACCAACAACAAAATCCAAACCAATTCCAGTCAAAATGGCCAATTACTAGTGCAGTTTTCGCATTCTGATCAACCCAGAACAGCAACAGTAAAAACGCCATATCTCACTCTACACTAATTCAAATGACCTGAAATTTTGAAGGCACTTCAAACTCATCAATACCTACAACTTTTATGTTTTGAGCAAAGTCCAATTCGGTCTCTACCCCTATGATCCAAAACCGGACAGAATTAGGGGTTTTGAAACCCTAACATTTCACAATTCACTCCAAACCCAAAATTAGTTGCTATTATCACCAATTCACACCCACATGAGTCATTACCCCTCATTATCAACCATCATAGATGGTCACAACATCCCATTCATATTAAACCAGAAAATTCATCATAAAATTGAAAATTTCACCAAAACTCTTCAAATCAAGAAATAAATCACATAATCCATCACTTTAGCCACTACTAAGCATAATTTAAGCTTTATTAAGTATAAGAGGGAAGTCACACACCACTTACCAAGTAAACAAGAGAGATAGAGATGTTGGACACCTTAGCTCTTCAAAAAAACTTCACTAGACCACTCACTAGCACCCAATGGATAGATTTTATGGAGTAGAATCTAATTTATGTGGTTGGTTTTGGAAAATTGAGTGAAATGGAAGCTAGAAAGTTGAAGAATTTCTTTCTTCTTGGCTCAAGGAAGAACCGACCATGGAGGAGAAGAAAATGGTGATTTTTGAGCAATTTTTCAAGATATTTACTCAATTTGGTCAAAAGTCAAAATAGTGAATAGTAAATCTTAAAGTAAAACCAATAAGAGGGTGACACTTGTCACCTCATTAATGCAATCTTATCACTTCTTTTTCTCTCTCACATCAATTATTTCACACACTCTACTTATCTCTTAACACCCGATAAATTTTACACAGTATCTGGAATTTAACCTAATTGGCCGAATTTTTCCGAACTTTTCGTACTAGTGGGTCCCACGTCCAATATATATTCTTAATTTTCTAAAAACTCTCCAATATTAGAAAAATTATCTAGAAACTATAATTGCTCATAAAATCCACCAAGCAAATATTTCTAAGCCAGAAAATGCAGAAAACATACCATTAAAGGAAATAAACCCTAAGAAAATTATTAGGGAATTTACGGGTTCTCACAGTTAACAAACGAATGAGTGGCACCAGGATCAATTAAAACTTTGGCAAAACGGTGGAAAATAGGGATCGTACCTTCTACAACCTCGGAAGACTCTGGGACCTGATGGGGCTCTAAGGAATACACCCTAGCTGGAACTTTAGGTTTGGATCCGTCTCCCTTGACTGGTCCAGTATTGGTCCTCGACGATGGTTGGCTCCCCTTTCCGTCTTGTTTCAGGACCGGGCATGTAGCCAATTGGTGGTCCGCGCTTCCACATCGCAGACATTTGCCCTGTTTCCTCCAGCAATTATCTTCGGTGTGGTTTGCTTTTCCACAATGCCCACAGGGACCACGAGGTGCCGAAGCCGAGCCACTCTGAGCGTTTCCTCTTTGTCCTCGCCCAGCTTGACCACCCCTGAACGGAGTCCCTCTGCCTGAACCCGATTGTCGACCACCACCCGTTCCTCGTCCAAATTTAGAGGGAGTGCTCTTCTCACCTTGTCCAGACGTACTCCCAGGAAAACCACGCTTCTTAGCCTGGAAGTTTCGGACCTGCAGCCGTGCACTTTCAACTCGTTGGGCTTTTTCCATTGCCTCGCTAAACGTAGTGATTTGAGCCGCCGCGAGGTCTTTCTGGATCTCAACATTCAACCCCTGAATGAAGCGCCGAATCCGTCGTTGTTCAGTCATGATTAACTCAGGCGCAAATTTGGACAGGCGGGTAAATTGACTCTCATATTCCGCCACAGTCTGAGCCCCTTGCCGGAGCCGGATAAACTCGTCCTCCTTCCTCTCCTGGACTAGAGGAGGGAAAAACTTTGCATTAAATTCTCGGATGAAGTTCACCCAAGTCCTAGGCGTCTGCTCCCGCTCCCATTTCTGTCTAATTACGTTCCACCAGGAACGGGCAGCCCCCTCAAGTTGAAACACGGCAAAAGTCACCTGCCGTTCGTCTGGGTAATGTAGAGCTGCAAATATATCAACCATCTTCTCAAGCCATTTCTCAGCAACGTCCGGGTCGGGTCCCCCAACAAACTTCGGTGGGGAAAACTTTTGAAAACGTTCGAGAGCTCTATCCTCGCTCTCGATATGGTTACCAGGGTTTCCGGGGTTAGGGTTTGGGTTCTGGCCCTGTTGTTGCACTACTTGTGCTAGTAAATTGGTCATTTGCTGCATAGCAGCAGCTATTTGCACATTCGGATCTATTTGCGGTCCAGGATTGGGTCCAGTAGAGGTTTCCCCCGTTTCCCTAACCGGTGTGGGTTGTCTAGTTCCGCGCCCACGTCCCCGACCACTCCGTGTACCTTCCATGAGTTTTACTCGGTCTAGGCAAGAAAACTAAACCAAAGTAGTAACAAGACATATAAGTAACACTTAAACTTTGCACAATAACACATATTTATACAGTCCAAGCATAATCACAAACACACATACATACAAGCCAAACACATATATACAATCAGTCAAGTCAAGTACGGCCAAAGCATGTACAAACACAAACGATCCCCCCGAGGATTGGCCTATCAAAAGAGATTTACACGTAGCTAACCCAACCCAAAACGGTTAGCTAAGGCTCTATCCCTATCCCTATGTACATACAAAACCACGAACTATCCAAAAGATGCCTAAAGATCAAGGCCTAGTCAGTCGCTGGGGTCTGGGACCCAGGCGACGGGGTAGACTCCTCCCCAGCATCGGCCCCAGCACACGAGGCCTCATCGCTAGACTCCTCGAGCCCGTCGTCGCACAGATTAAGGATCGCCTCAGCACGACCCCTAACTTTGCGAGCTCGCTTAACCTCGCGCTCGCGTGCATCCCTCAGTTGGTCGCATAGATCATCAACTCTGTCCTCGACCTCGTGCACGTCATACTCTAGCTCCTTGATGCGTGCAGCCTGCTTCTCGTTGGTTGCCTTAACCTGAGTCACCTCAGCTTCCAACTTAGCAACCCCAGCTTCCAACTTAGCGTTATCCTTAGCAAGCTCCTCACGCTCCTTTGCCACAGCCAAAACTAAGGCGTTCGGGTAAGCATAAGTATCACGGCACTCACACTGTCGAAGGCGGTTGGCCGGGCTCCAACGCACCACGGCCCCTTTCTGCCTGATCTGATATGGAATCAAGGGGAGTGCTCTGGGAGGTCTCACTCCCGAAGGACTAGCACTAGGGTCACCACTCGCATCCATCCTATAGCAAAGGAAGAAATAACATGAATACACTTAATAGGCATAAACAATAGAATCCTCAAGTCAAGCATTCCTATAACACCCAGGCTAATTCAAACCTAGGCTCTGATACCACCTGTGACAGCCCCACCTTCCCCTAAGGCGAACCAAAGAGGTTAGCGGACTGCCTGCCCAGCTCTCACCAGGACTAACGGTGCAGTATAAAGCGATCTATCACGTTCTGAAACTTATAAGGCGCGCAAACAAGGCAAAAGGGCAAAATAACCCAAAATAAAAGAAATGAAATCCAGAGTCGGCCATGAATAGTAACCGACCCGTCCGAAACCCAACCAAACATTGAAATACACATACAACATAACATTAACCATTTACAAGCCACAATGGCATTTAAAAGTGATACAAAAGTCACTACAAATGTGGGTTGCCAAAACAAAAGTGAAAACGGCCCTAATGATACATTTAGGGTCCCATTTTATATACAATACAAAAGAGGCATTCATCTAGTTCATTCGGCAACCATTTAACAAAATTCATTCCAAAAGAGTCATATTCCTGTAAGGAAAACAAAAGAAACAGGGTGAGCTAAGTACCCAGTGAGAATACAACCACCATAGCAACTAAGATCACATAAGCATAACCGTTCAGTTCAAGTATGCAAATAAGAAGTAAATCAAATCAGTGAAAGGATACGGACGGCTCTCAAGAGCCCATTTCCTCGCTTATTTTCTTGATCCAACCTCACTGACCCTCCGTCAATGTTAAAAGTACCAAACCGTAGACCTCACTTTACTTCCATTCCTTCCACCCAACATACCCCAACCGGGCCCGCACTCCAATTCAGTAGCTTTTGGTAATACTCGAGTATACCGGAACCAAAGGTCTCATTACTACAAGATTCCACAGTACAGTCCCCGAGGTATGTCAATTTTCACGACCAAACCCTCGCCGGCTCGATTCAATTGACTACCTACGGGGTTGAGCTCGGTAATGCAGTAAGGCCGTTGGATATTCGTCCAAACGACATGTGACGCCCCGAAAAAAAAGAGTTTGAGAACCCGGAAATTTTCTAATTTTCTAGGGTTTATTTTTTTTAACGCCCGCCTTTTCTACATTTTCTTGATTAGAAAAATTTCCCAGATAAAGTTTATGAGCAAAAATAGTTTTAAAATGATTTTTCTAGTATCGGTTAGTTTTTGAGAAATTAAAAGCGTATTTTGGACGTGGGACCCGTTAGTGCGGTAAATGCATTATATTTTTGACAACTTGTTGGAATTTTGTATTAAGTGATATTATTTTACAAGGTGCTAAGAGATAATTAGAGATTACTTAGATGGTTTAATCTTGGAGAGACAAAAGGATAAGATTAAAATCCTAGAGGACCATTTGTCACCTAACTATTGGACCTTGACTTTGACTTGGACTTGTCTTAACCTTTACTAAACCAAATTTTGACCCAATTTCTTCCATTTTTATTGTCTTGGCCGAAATTTTTGGTGAGGAAAGAACAAGAGAGAGTTTCTTCAACTTCAACTTCAATTCTTGCTCAAATCTTGAGTTCCAACCGATTAAATTGCAAATCACTCCATAAAACTTGCTAGCTAAGGAAGATTGAAGCTCTTGGTGGAGTTATTTGGAAGGTTAAGGTGCCTAGTTGTTCTCTCTCTTCTATTGTTAAGGTGAGTGGTGATTGAACTTCCTCCTACATTTAATGAAGCTTAAGTTATGCCTAGTGGGAGCTAAAGTGCTGAAATTTGTGGTTTATTTCTTGGTTTGAGATGAATTGGTGAAGTTCTTGATTTATTGATGATTTTTCTGGTTTAATTTGATCATGATGTTGTGGCTGTCCATGATGGTTGGAAATGATGTTTAATAACTCTAGTAGGTGTAAATGATTGGTAATTGCAACCAATTTTGGGTTTGGAAGGAATTTGAGAAAGTTAGGGTTTTATATCCCCAATTCTGTCCGGTTTTTTATCTCATGGTTACAGGCCGAATTGACCTTGGCTTAAAACATGAAAGTTGTAGGTATTGATGTTTTAAAGGTGCCTGTAAAATTTCAGGTCAATTGGAGTAGTGTGAAGTGAGAAACGTCGGAAATACTGAGACTGGTCTGGGAAGGGGTGCTGCGAACAGGGTTGCCTTTTCACTCAATTTGACCGTGACCTTTCACCATGATTCTCACCGAATTAGATTTTGGCCAAAACATGAAAGTTGTAGCCAAGGCTATAAACTAGTTGCCTGTAAATTTTCAGCTTGATCCGACCACTGTATCATGTGAAATGACCAAAATACCCTTGACTGTTTTTGAAACCTGTTTCGCGCCCAGATTTCTGTTTTCGTGTAGTCTTCCATTTTCGATCATGAAAATGCATGACTTGGCCTTTGAGGTCTTCTGATGAAATGTAGCTTGATGTATTAGCTACCATATGCCTTTGGAATTTCTGGATTTGGACTTGTAGAGCCTGAGTTATGATGTTTCCGCTAGAATACGTTTTGGTGAATCTGTTTTACGGTTTTGACATAGTATCTTGCCTTTTTGACTTGTTTACACTCGAAACTGGGTTGAGTGACCTTCTGCAATATTGTAGCCCTGTCTCTTAGTTTCGAAACGGTGGGTCTTGCACCTTCATCCGACAATCGTAGCGCATTTGGTACCATTACCGCAAAATGACGTCAAAAGCTATTTTTTTCTGGTTTTGAACTTAACCTTCATTTCCGAATTTTTCCTAGCTTGACTTGTCTTTGTACTACTTAGAGCTTGCTGAATGGCTATTGGATGAACTTGTTGTTGTGTGTATACCTTTGGGACTGGCTGAAGAAATAATGAAGCCATGACGGCTGGAAAAGTAAGCAAATTTAGGGGAAGTGCTGTCCGAACTTTTAAAGGATTTGTTTGCATTGAGTTTGTGATCTAAGACTTGGATTTGAGCAAGGCAGTGATATTTGATGGATGATTTCTGAGCCATGGAGGTGAGTGACCCTAAACTATTTCCAAAGTTACTTTTGAACTGTTTTCTTGCATATCATGCGTGCTTATATGAGAGTGTTCCTTGTTTGATATATTTTCTTGACTTATTGGCTTGTTATTATGGATTGATAATGTGTTAAGTGCTTTCAATGATTGTTAAAACGAGTTTTCGAGGCGAGTGTGTACTTTATCGCACTCGACCTCGATAAATGTGAAATTTTCGATTGAAATGTTACTTGCGCATGAATGTAAGCCTTTTGGGCTGAACTGGCCATTGCCCCTTGTTACCGGTCGTCTTGAGCCAGAAGCGGACTCGGTCAGGCGATTAGGAACTTGGGTGAACGTTTGGTATACTCGAGTATTACCTATGTAGGTTGGTGGAGCCTGGCCAAAAGCCAGGGACGGGGTGAATGAAATGAAATGAATGACCAAATGAGCGAGGAAATGTCAGGAGAATGAATGTATCCTTTCATGAATGTTACTATCGCTTTCCATTGTAAATGTTTCTTGAATTATTGATAATCCATATTTACTGTTTTGCAAATGATGTAGTTGTTTCCGGATTTATCATTTAATTTATGACATCATTGCTATAGGACATCATTGAAATGAACTATTGTGAAACCGATTTGATTAATGATTTTCTGGTTACTCGCTGAGCTTCTAGCTCACCCCAAAAATATTTTATTCCCCTCCACAGGGCTCAAGGCGAAGGCAGGACTTGTTGTGCTTATTCACGTGAATGGATGGCCTATATATTATACAGTTTTGGATTTGGAATCATTTGATGTATAGTTGGGAATTAGTTTCCGCTGCATTTGTGACATGTAATTATTGGAGACTTGGATGTATATTTGTGGATCATGTGATGTATATTTGAGATTTTTATTGTAATATATTTGAGGATTGTAGTGATCGACTGAGTCCCGGCGAGAGTTGGGCAGGCGGCCCGCCGAACCCTCTGGTTCGCCCTAGGGGGAGGTGGGGCCGTCACACGACACCAAATCAATTGTCCATGAGTGGAATTCAATATTTCATATAGCAAGTGCAGTATTTCAGTATAACGGTAAACAGTCAAGAATGGAATCACAAGGGGTGAGGGCGGTCAAGTACACCCTCACCTTGATCAATTTCAATAACCAAATAAGCCTTCAAGGCATCACATTCACACATAACAAAGCCACATTGTAACAATTTAAGTGAGTAGTATACTCACCAATCACGTAGGTGATATTTCATGCACCAACGTTAAAAAGGTCGCCGTGAACCCTCGTCACGTCCTAGAACACATAAACAAAGACCATGAGACTCGATAACGAGTCATAAAGCAATACCAATCACAACCCCAATAGGGTTTCATATGCATTTTAAGCATAAAAGCAAACCAGAAAATCAGGAAATGTAACTCATTTGTTCCAACAACAAAAAACAGTTTTGACCTCCTAATGCGGTAATGGCACAAAATGCGCTACGCTTATCGGATTAGGGTGTAAGACCCACCATTTCGAAGCTAAGAACCAGGGCTACAACAATGTAGAAGGCCACCCAGTCCAAATCCTAGCACAACTAGGTCAAAAATACCGAATACCAAACCAGAACCGTAATTGCAGGTTCACAAATCACACAATGCTGTAATTGGTCTAACTCAGTCTATACAGGTCCAAATGCTGAAATTCCAAAGGAATATGATAGCTAAGACATCCAGCTACATTTCATCAGAAGACACTAACATCAAAATCCACACCAATTCCAGTCAAAACAGTCAATTACAAGTGCAGTTTTCACATTCTGAGCAACCCAGATCAGCAATAGTAAAATCGACATATCTCACTCTACACTAGTCTAAATGACCTGAAATTTTACAGGCACCTCAAACACATCAATACCTACAACTTTCATGTTTTGAGCAAAGACCAATTCGGCCTCTAACCCTATGATCCAAAACCGGACAGAAAAGGGGGTTGAAAAACCCTAACTTTTCTCATTTCACTCCAAACCCAAAATTGGTTGCATTTATCACTAATTCACACCTACTAGAGTCTTTATAGACTATTTCCAATCATCAAAGATAGCCACAACATCACATTCATATTAAACCAGAAAATTCCTCAAAAAAAATAAAAACTTCACCAAATCAACTCAAACCAAGAAATAAATCACATAATCCACCACTTTGGCTCCCATTAGGCACAATTTAAACATCATTAAGTATAGGAGGAAGTTTAAGCTTCACTTACCTAGTAAACAAGAGAGAGGGAGTTGTAGGACACCTTAACTCTCCAAGAAAACTTCACTAATCAACTTACTAGCACCTAATGGAGGGATAATATGGAGTAGAAACTAATTTAGGTAAGTGGTTTGGATGATTTGTGCTAGTTGGGAGCTTGAAAATTGAAGAAATCCTCTTTCTTCTTGAGCTTAAGAGAGCCGGCCATGGAGGAGTAAAAATGAGTGAATTTTGAGCAATTTTTAAGATATTTAACCTTTTGGTCAAAAAAGTCAAAAATTGGAATAGTAACTCTTAAATCCTATCCAATGATACCATGACACTTGGCACCTCATTAATGCATTCCTATCCTTTCTTTTCTCTCTCACATCAATCATTTCACACACTCTACTTATCTCTTAACACGCGATAAATTTTACACAGTATCCGGAATTTAACCTAATTGGCAGAATTTTTCGGAACTTTTCGCACTAGTGGGTCCCACGTCCAATATATATTCTTAATTTTCTAAAAATTCTCCAATACTAGAAAAATCATCTAAAAACTATAATTACTCATAAAATTCACCAGGAAAATATTCCTAAGCCTGAAGATGCAGAAAACATGCAATTAAGGGGAAAAACCCTAGGAAAAATATTAGGGAAATACGGGTTCTCACAAAAACCCTTTTTAAACTATAATTTTGGGTCAAATCGTCGCATTCTCAAAACCCCCATTGAGGCCCACTTTTCTTTTAAATCAAAATTCATTTTCCAACCACAAATCGAATCAAAAATACATTTTTTTAAAACCATTCATTTATTTATCAAAAAATGGGGCGCGATAGGCGGTGGCTAAAAAAAGAAAAACAGAGACGGACAGAAAGGAAAAAACAGGGAAGGGGACTACGAAAATCAGGGAAGAACGGCGAAAAGAAAAACTAGAAGGCTTCATCTGAGAGTGAGAGATAGGGAGAACCAAGAGGGGTTTCGTCCTAAAAAAAAAAGAAAAGCGAAAAAGAAAAAGGTTCTGCGTCTGAAAAGGAAGAACAGAGGGAAAGCTAAGGAATAGGGGAGGCTTACGGCTGTGGAAATTTTTGAAAAGAGCCAGAGGGCAAAAGAAAAAGGAAAAAAAAAGCCACGAAAGGGCTAAGAAATCTGGAAAATCAGAGGAGAAAGGGCTTCGACGAATTGGGGAGAAAGGAACCAGAAAAATCTGAAGAGCAACAGGGAGGAGGAAGAAACGAGCTTTGGCAGGGAAAGAAAAGGGAAAACAAGAAAACCAAAGCAGAAGGCTGCGGGCTGGAAGAACTAAGTGAGGGAAAAGAATTGGTGAAGACTCAAGGAAAAGACAGAGAAAAAGGCCGCGGCTGCTAACGGAAACGAAGGAAGAAATTTCAGCAAAGCAAAGGATGAACTTGGAAAACAGAGCAACCAGAGCCATCACCATTCCGTCGGAAGCCGCCACTGTCATCCACGAGTCTCCACCGTGAAGAGGTCACTGTAAGATAATCTTCCCCTTTACATTTCAGTTTTTCGTTCGAATACAAGCTCTGAAAGTTTTCAGAGCATGTCTGCCGATGAACATGCCATGTCCGCTGTTAGCCTGTTATTTCAAATTTCATGTCCATTGTTCAGGGCCTTTTCTGTATGTTGGTTGGACTGAAATTCTGGGTTTGGTGAAATTTTTGGGGCCAATTATAGCTTCAGTTGAGTAAGGAGGTAGTGAAGTTTCCAATGCCCCCAACCTGTTTGATAAAATGCTTAACTGAAAATTCTAATTGAAGGGTGAATTTTGTTGCATTTTTTGTACGTGAGAAAACTAGTATGGTCTTTGTGAAAGTTTGAATCCAAGAAAACAAACCTAGGAAGATAAGTGGCCTGCATTTTGCTTGTAAATAGAATCTGGTAGCATTTTTAGAAGAAAAGAGCCTGAGCATCGCGAGGAAGACGTACTGGATTGAAGAAATGTTTATGAATTTTCAATTTGGCCCCTGCCATGTGATGAAATCACATTAAAGCCCACATAACTTCCAGATCTTGTTCAATTAAGTCCCTATTTTGTAGTGTTTGAACCCCAAGTTCCCCCCTTATTCTGATATGGCCCAAAATCTGGAAAATTGAACTAATTTTACCCTTTTAAGTTTAATCCTTTGTTTGCATATTTTATGTGACTTTTTGGATAGATTAATTCTTGATTTCAGGTCATAATTGTGGCTTAATAATTTTAGTTGATTTGCTAATCTTATTGGGTTTAGTTTGGATTTAGGTTGTGGGCAATAATATTTGTTTGGATTTGTAAAAGTGGATTTAATTTGTTTTGTTTGGGTTTCTGGTTTGGGCTTGGGAGGTAAAGCCCACTCTTTTGGTTGGGTTTGTTTGATTGATAAGTAGAAGCCAGCCCATATGTAGCCTCTGGGCTTTGCGGCAGGCTGAAGGGATCTTTGGCCCAAAAATAGACAAAAGTTGGCCCAGTGGCCTTGTCTCTTAAGAGACCAGAAATGAATTTGCAAATCAGCCCCTGCATGTTCCCTTAACTATACTGTGGCCCTGGAAGCTTTCCCTTTCTTTCAATTCGGTCCTTACTTTAATTGCAAATGAGTCCCTGAACTTTATTTTTCTTTAAATTTTGACCCCAAGACTTTATTAATTTTTGCAATCAAGTACTTTCTTCTCTTGACTTCTTAAATATGGTTTGTTGACATGATTTAATTGATTCAAATTCATGTTTATTTTTTATCCTTTGTGATTATTTGCCAAATAAATTGGTACCTTGACCTTTTCTTTTATTTTGGAGGATAAATAAGCGATTTCACTCCATTAGGGCTCCGACTCAAGGGAGGTATACCTTATCCCTTATTTCCTGCTTTATTTGACTCTACGTGCCCTATGTGACTTTACATGTTTGATTGTATGCTTCTTGAATGTTTTTTTTTTCATTTCATTTATTTATTCATTTGCTTTATTGGCTTTGTATATTTCTTTTAGTCCAATTTTTATCATTGGGGAGGCACTCGAATGCCAAAATTGTAATAGTTAGGGATTTAATTGTTTTATTCCATCTTATTCCCCCTTTTAGATTGTAGTAGGCCTTCTCCCCCAATAATGTAATAGTTAGGGCCTTAATTGCCTTATGTGTTGTGCATGCTTACGTGCGACGTGTTACTTGCTTTATTAGGCTCTTGCATTTAGTCGAGCATGCTAAGTGTTATGTGCTATGTGTTTATAGGTGATTTGCATGTCTACTTGCTTTCCATAGCCATGAATGAATGTGATGGATGAATGTACGTTTCCACTAGTCCAACGCTAGTAGGATTTCATAAAATGGCCTAGTCCAACGCTAGACCCAATAGGCCGTCCCCCTTTTGTTAGTGCATATTTGCATGTCCACTGCATTTCATGCATTTTTCTTAGTTTTTATCATTTGGCATGCTCCTCCAATCCTTTTCCCCTCATTCTAGGCGTTTTCCATTCTCATGCTAGTTATAGGGTACATTTACTTGAAGAGTCCCCTTTCGATAAGGGAAACGAGCGAGTGTGGCTACAAAAATAGCCTTAGCACGCTAGTTCTCCCTTCTAATCAAAGGAAAAATTGAAGTCACAAAATTAGGAGTCCTTCCCGTGCCCAACTTGATGCATCCCCTTAGGGTCATACACTTGCATTCTTTTTATATCACCTCTTCACTTTTTAACCACATTTTCTCACTTTTCTCAATCCACACTTTTTCAACATCTTTTTATCACTTATTTATTTCTCATCTCACAAATGGCACTCAAAATTGCACTGATATGTATCTACTATTCTATTTTTTCATCCATTTACACACGAACACCTTTATTTTATCACATTTGCACACTTGCACTTACCTTGTTTTTACATTTCGCATCCTTCATACATTTTCACACTTGCACATATTTGAGTTTTCATTTGCATTTTCCTATGACCTCTATGAGATTCTTCCTATTGGCCTTCACAAACCCATGTGATTGGGACCAAAAATCTCATAACAGACATTTTAGATTTAGGTTTGCATTTTTCTTTCCATTTTGCATCCATTAGTCATATCCAACATGCGATACATACCTTGGGTAGAAAAATTAGGAAACATGGGGCTAAGTCACGCAACTAGCTTTGGCTAGGGTAAGGGAGTGCCTTAGGCGTTGCCTTTGCCTTCTCCCTTATCAAATGTGACCCCCGATCCCTTTCTTTGGTTGCGTAGACCTAAAAGTTCTTTAAAAGGGTTTATTTACTTTTTCGTTCAAAAACAAAAATCATTTTTTTGGGTGACTTGGTACACCCTAACTCTATACCAAGTGGCGACTCCATTTTTCATACAAAAACCCTTTTTGAACTTTACTTGGCCAAACCGTCGCATTTCACCATCCCACGGCCTTTATTTTCACTTTCACACGTTCACATACATATCTCACACACCACACACACCCAACATCAAAAAGTGGGGCGCGACAATACTTAGTTACAAATGTCAAATTTTGAATTTCAAATGTTTACTTATTTCTTCCCCAAAACAAAGAAGAATTGCTAAGGGTTTCTTGGCCGCAAAACCTAATTTTATCAAGCGAGGTTTTAGGTGTACATTTAGGGTTTGTTTATCTTTCTTTTCATATGATTTTACTCAAAACACTTGTTATACGTTATTTCTTTGCATGGTTTCGGACCTAACGAAGAGCTTTACGAAAATTTGAACACAACTGTCTTTTCATATCCGGCCGCATTCTGACGTGGCACTGTTCATTCGTTTTTCAATGAAATTTTCTAAAAACCTTTTTGAGTATAGTTTTATGTTTGATTTGGAAAACCCTTAGTTACTCATATCATTTGATCTAAATGTACTCTTTTCACTTTAAAACTCATATGTATATATTGTACTAGTAAGTATTCGGATTTTCTTTGAATCACTTAAACCTTTGATGGTTGACGCATAATGTGTTCTTTTGATTATATTAGGGTTCCTTGGTGATTGAGGGTGTTATCCGGAAGGATACTTTGGACGTTATTTTGCGTAAATAGATGAGTGTTCTTTGTACGTTATGTTTCCTATGTCTATGTGGAATGTTGTGACTATATATGACTATTTGTGAATGTTTGATTAAATGTTAAATGTTGTAAATGATTGCCAAAATGAATTTTGCTAGGCGAGTGTGTACTTTATCGCACTCGACCTAAACGAATGTGAAATTTTCAATGATCAAATGATTGAATGCTACATGCGCATGAATGTAAGCCTTTTGGCTGAATTGGACCCCTACCCATCGTTATCGATTGACTTGAGCCAGAAGCGGATTCGGTCGGGCGATTTGGTGACCCTGGGTGAATGTTTGTTATACTCAAGTATTACCTTGTTGTCGGGTAGAGTCCGGCCAACGTCCGGAAGGGGGTGAAATGAAATGAATGAACGAGTGGTAATGTAAATGATAGCCACCATTTACGCGCTAAGGCTTCATTCTAAACCATTCCCAACCATCATCCATGGCCACACCATATTACACATATAAAACAGAAAAATTCATGGAATAAAATAAAATTTTCACCAATCTCTACCAAAGTCAAGAAATCTTTCACCCAATCACACATTTAACCAACATAAGTCATTAATTTGGCATTATCAAAACCAAAGAAAGCATTCCCTAGCTACTCACCTTGAAATGCAAGAAAAGAAGCAACTAAACACCCTTGTTTCTCAAACCACTTCACCAACAACTTCACTACCACTCAACTAGGGGTTTTTATGGGGAAAATTCAAGATTAAACGGTTGGAATTGAAGATTGGGCAAGATTAGAGGTAAGAAAGTGGAGAGGTTTTTCTTCCTTTTTGCTTGAAGATGACCAGCCAAGAAGATGAAGAAAATGAGAAATTTTTGATCAATTTTGTATTAATTGGTAAAGTAATGAATAGTGGTCAAAATTCAAGAATAAATCACAAGGTGACACTTGTCACCCTCATAAATGCTAAGCTTTCCTTTTGTTTCCTCAACACTCATCCAAATGATATCTTCTAATTATCTCTTAGCACCTAGTAAATTAAACCCTGTATACAAAACTTAACCTAATTGGCCGAATATTACCGAACTTTCCGCACTAGCGGGTCCCACGCCCAGTATACGTTCTTAATTTCTCAAAAACTAACCGATACTAGAAAAATCATTTAAAAACTATATTTACCCATAAAAATTATCTAGAAAATTTTCCTACTAAAGAAAATGCGGAAAAGGCGTGCAAATAAATAAAATAAGGTCTAGAAATTGAGAAATTTACGGGTTCTCACACTCTCTCTCCCTTAAAAGAATTTCGCCCTTGAAATTTCTCACCTTGATTCAGGAACAGTTCTGGATATTTCTTTTGCGTCTCTTCTTCCACCTCCCAGGTAGCTTCCTCTACCCCATGGTTTTTCCACAGTATCTTAACCAACAGAATCTGCTTGTTTCTCAGCTGTTTAACTTTCCGGTCAAGCAATTGGACAGGTTTCTCTTCGTAAGCGAGCGATTCATCTATGTCGATTTCCTCTGGCTGTAAATATGGGATGGGTCGGGATAGTACTTTTTAAGCATTGAGACGTGGAAGACGTCGTGAATTCGAGAAAGACTGGACGGTAGTTCCAAGCGATACGCTACCTTACCAACCCTTTGGAGAATCTTGTAAGGTCCAACAAACCTCGGTTGGAGCTTCTTTCCTCTACCTGCCGTAACACTCCGTAACAGTGTAACTTTAAGAAACACATGGTCCCCAACTTCGAACTCCAAATCTTTTCTTCGATTATCCACGTAGCTCTTTTGTCGCCTTTGAGTTGTTTGGAGTCGTTGTCGTATCAATTTAACCTTTTCTCGAGCTTCTTCCATCCATGGAATAGTTGCTGGATTCAGTGCCTGTAACGACCCCACCTCCCCCTAGGGCGTACCCCAGGGTTCAGCGGGTCGCCTGCCCAGCTCTCGCCAGGACTCACTCACTATGGAACTCGAATCATGTATATACATCCATAGACAATAGATGCTCAAGTAAAAGATAAGAAACTTCTACACACCAGAAGTCTTCAAAGTTTTTACCATTCAAGTACAAACATCGAATATACAAGGGTTCTCATTCCTCATACAACCAGCCCGTGCCAAGCACTAGGGCGAGAACCATTACAAGGCCAAAGAACTAGATCAACTAGACTATACAGAACGCTCGTCCTTGCTCGCCTCCCCTGCTAAGGAAAACAATTGACGTGGTATGAGCTAAAAAGCCCAGTGAGGTTCTATATATATAAACAAGTAATTAAACAAGGAACTTTAGTCATGTAATAACATTTAATCCAGAAAACATGTCCAATATAAAGCAATGATAATACATTCATTAAAAGGATACAGGCTCACGAGGAGCTATTTGTTTGTTCGTTCGTTCCCTTGACATTTCCCCTTATTCCTCCAATGATTTAAAAATTTCCTTTTTGAGAAATAAAACCCTCGTGCCTGCGTTTGTTCATTCATCCCTTTCCGGACGTTGGCCGGACTCCACCCATCCGGACGTTGCCGGACTACAAGGTAATACTCGAGTATACCAAATTCACCCAGGTCACCATATCGCCCGACCGAGTCCGCTTCTGGCTCGAGTCGATCGGTAACAAGGGCAAGGGCCCAGTTCAGCCAAAGAGGCTTACATTCATGCGCAACTAGTATTTCAACATTTAATCACCGAAAATTTCATATTTATTTAGGTCGAGTGCGATAAAGTACACACTCACCTAGAAAAAGTTCATTTTAGAAATCATAGAAAACAATTAACATTTAATCAAATAGTCACAAATAATCCCATAGTCACAACAATCCTCATAGTCATAGAAACAAAACGTATATAGAACACTCACCTATGTATGAAAAACAACGGCAAAATATCTTTCCGGATATTATCTTTAATCACCGAGAAAACCTAAGATTAAACGAAAAGAATATTACAGCTCACCTAGCACAAACAATTAGGTGCAATCCAAGAAACTTGACAATTATAGAGTAGAATGTATAAAAGACTTTAAAGCGAAACGAGGACATTTAGACCCGTGGACAAAATAACTAGGGTTTCATAGACCAAACGTAAGTATACCAGTTCAAATAAAAACTTAGTCCTTGAGCGAAAATTTGGGCAGCATGCCCTTTGTGTTTACCTACTTTTCCAGCCATTTAGGCTTCATTCTTTTACTCAATCCAACCCAAAGTTATCCATAATACAATTTCAATTCAATAGCCATTCCATAGGCTCAAAACAATACAAGAACAAGAATTAAGCTAATATCAAGTGCGGAAATGAAGTTACAAAAGACAGATTTGACGTGTGGTCATGGATAGAACACATCCGAGGCTACGCTTATCGGATTTAGGTGAAACTTATACCAATTCGAAGCTAAAACAAAAGTCTACAATTTTCATGAAGAGCACTTAATCAAATTTTCAGTGTAATCTAATCAAATTCCTCAATTCATATAACCTGGTTCCAACTATTCGGCTAATCAACCGTAATGCATTCAAATGACCATATCTTAGTCTACCAAGGTCCGATTAAGGCGTTCTTGGCGGCACTGGAAATCTAAGACAGGGCACTAAAACTTTCATGTTTTAACAATTGACTAAATATGAACGGATTATAGTGAAAAAACACAACCAAAGAGACTAAACTGTCCACGCGGAATTCTGGAAAGTAACCTAGATCAGTGAGGGTATTTTCGTCTTTTCACAAGTTACGTTGCTCCGATTGAGCTGAAATTTTGTGGGCAACTATAAAATCTCATTCTCTACAACTTTCATGTTTTATACCAAGCCAAATTCGGCCTCTAACTAGGTGATATAGAAACGGGCAGAACTGAATTTTCAAGTCCCTGAAATCTGGAAATTCTTGAAATCAAATGCTAATTTCTTTATTTTTGGCTTGCTTCACCATCTTAACTTCCCATATTAGACTTTAAACATCAAAGCCCCAAATTTTAAGCACTAGAAGAATCATAGGAAAACTGTAAAAATTCCAATAAAATGGAAAAATCATGATCCAAGCCTCTATTTCACCACATACATCAATAATTCAACCATATGTGACATATTTAGCAACTAATCATGCATTTAATCGGAGAATCAAGGTTCTAGCATATATACCTTTCCAAGGCAACTAGAAACAAGTGTTCAAGGTCTTTGTTCCTCAAGAAAATTACACCGGTAGGTAGCACTTGAGCTAGATAACAACTTAATCGGAGTAGATTTGCGCGAATAGAAGAAACTTTTCAAGATTTGGAGAAGAAATGAAGGAGAATGAGATGAACTCTCTTTGTCTCTCTCTCTCTCTCTTATTTCGGCCAAGGAGAAGAAAAAATGAAGAAGAATGAGCTAAGTTTGTAAGATAAGAAAGCAAGAAGATTAGGATTAATTTGGACCACAAGTTTAGGCAACACTTGGCTTGATTTCCACCACAAAATTTTCTCTTTCTTTCCTTGCATTTTAGCCACAAATTTCGGTCAAGAGGTCATCATGAGAGAGGAGATATTTTGCTCCATTAGTAATAAACTTGTATGGCAAGAAAGTGGTGGTCAAGTGGTGGTTCAAACGGTAGTGCACGGTACACGTCGGTGTGACACGTTTTCTCTTAAATCGCACGTACTAGGGTTTTTACTTCCAATTGACTAACTTTTTATCATTGCTTCTAACCACATATTATTTCTCACTTAAAAGTCACTCTTAAGCACCAAATTTGATCCTTACTCGGTACCGGATAATTATACTGCGGTTACACGAAAAATCCGATTTCACCTTGAATTGAAAACGAATAGGAAAACCCTAATTTCCTATGGTCATTGGCACTTTTTCTAGGGTGATTGAACCATGGATAACATGAAATAATAATTTCCAAATAATTTTCAAATAAAAGGAAATTTTTGAGAAATATGCAAGGAATTTGCGAGTCCTCACAGTGCCTTCTTCTCGCCAACTTCATCCCAGTAGATCGGTGACCGGCACTTTCATCCATATAGTGCCTCGTATGGAGCCATTTGAATGGACGAATGGTAGCTATTATTATACGCAAACTCCACTAAGGTCATGTGTTGACCCCAGTTACCTCCAAAATCCAGAATGCAGGTCCTTAACATGTCCTCAAGAGTTTGGATTGTGTGCTCCGATTGCCCATCCGTTTGTGGGTGATGTGCTCAGGTTGAGTTTAGTCCCCAGGGTTTCTTGAAATATCTGTCAAAACCTAGATGAAACGGGGATCTCTATCGGAGACGATACTGACAGGAACGCCATGTAACCTCACAACCTCGTCCATATACACTTGAGCCAATTTGTTCATGGTATACTTCATGTTTACCTGCAGGAAGTGAGCCGATTTGGTTAATCGATTGACGATCACCCAAACGGCATCGTGTCCTCGTTGCATTCGCGGCAAACCCGAAACGAAGTCCATGGTGATGTTCTTCCATTTTCATTCGGGTATCTCAAGGGGTTGTAGTAAGCCTAATGGTTTTTGGTGTTCCGCCTTAACTTGTTGGCAAACGAGACATTTCTGCACATACAGAGCAATTTCCTTCTTCATATTATCCCACCAATAGGCTCTTTTCAGGTCCTGATACATCTTGCTGCTACCTGGATGGATCATATACTTGGATCGATGGGCCTCCTCTAAGATCTCCGTTTTCAACGCTTCATCCTTCGGTACCACTATTCGGTTCTGGTATTTTAAAATACTTTCAGGACTAAAGTTGAAATCAGTTGTTTCCCCTTTTTTCACCTTCTCTCCCCATTTTCGCACCATTGAATCCCCCTTTTGAGCTTCTTTAATCCGCTCTAGTAGGGTGGAGGTTACCCTAATATTACCAAAAATCACTTTATGACCCCAAGGCAGGGTTTTCACTCGCAAACGGATTCCAACAAATCCCATTCCTTGATCATCAGTCCTGCTACCTGAGCCTTGCGACTTAAGGCATCGGCTACCACGTTCGCCTTTCCCGGATGGTAGTTAATGGTTCAGTCGTAATCCTCTAAAAATTCCATCCATCGTCGCTGCCCATCCATCGTCGCTGCCTCATATTCAATTCCTTTTGACAGAAAAGATACCTAAGGCTTTTATGGTCGGAATACACCTCGAACGTTACCCCATATAGGTAGTGCCTCCATTTCTTCAGAGCAAAAACAACCACGGCTAATTCCAAATCATGGGTTGGGTAGTTTTGCTCGTGGGGTTTTAACTTCCTAAAGGCAAAAGATATCACATTTCGGTTCTGCATCAGTACACACCCTAAGCCTTTTTGTGAAGCATCGGTATAAACAGCAAACCCATCAACTCCGTTAGGCAGGACTAAAACTGGCGCCATAGTCAACCTTTTCTTTAACTCCTGAAAGCTCGCGTCACATCTGGCATTCCACACAAATCAGCCATGCTTCTTGGTTAGGTCGGTTAAAGAACCGGCCAATTTAGAAAAATCTTTAACGAAACGCCGGTAATACCCCGCTAGACCTAGAAAGCTACGAACCTCGGTGGGGTTTTCTGGCTTCTTCCAATTAGTCACGGCCTTTACTTTCGTCGGGTCAACTGAGATACCCTCTTGAGAAATTACGTGCCCTAGAAAAGAAATTTTCTCCAGCCAAAATTCGCACTTGCTGAATTTGGCGTACAGTTGATGGTCTCTTAGGGTTGTAAAATGATCCTCAAGTGTTGTTCGTGCTCCTTCTCTGAGGACCCGTAAATTTTCCTAATTTTATATATTATTTATTTCATTTCCTCGCCTGCATTTTCCGTCATTATACCATATTATATTTATATTTTTGAGATTTTATAAGTAAATATAGTTTTTAAACTATTTTTCTAGTATAAATTAGTTCCTGAGAAATAAAGAGTGTATATTGGACGTGGGACCCACTAGTGGCGTTAAGCGTGATAAATTCGACCGATTAGGTTATGTTTTGTATACCGGGATTAATATACTAGGTGTTAAGAGATAATTATAAGTTACTTATATGGATGAGTATTAGAGAGACAAAGAGATAAGCTTTAAGCAAAAGGTGACAAGTGTCTGTGACGACCCCACCTCCCCCTAAGGCGAACAGAGGGTTCGGCGGGCCGCCTGCCCGGCTCTCGCCGGGACTCAGTCGTTCACTACATTCCTCAAACAGATTACAATATAAATCTCAAAATTACATTAAATTCTCCACAAATATACATCCAAGTCTCCAATAATTACATGTCACAAATGCAGCGGAAACTAATTCCCAACTATACATCCATATCAATTTCAAATATTTATACAAGACCAACTCGTACATAAAATAGATCCAAACTTAAACTGTACACGATATAAGCCATCTAGTCACGTGAATAAGCACTCCAAGCTTTTCTTCGCCTTGAGCCCTGTAGGGGGGGAATAAAACATTTTTGGGGTGAGCTAAAAGCTCAGCGAGTAACTAGAAAATCAGTAATCAAATCGGTTTAACAATATTTCATTTCAATGATGTCATAAATCAAATGATAAGTCCAGAAACAATTACAACATTTACAAAAACATTAAATATAGAGTATCAATAATTCAAGAAACATGTACAATGGAAAGCGATAGTAACATTCATGAAAAGGATACGTTCATTTTTTTATAAATAATCCCTCGTTCATCTTTTTATTCGTTCATCTCATCTTTTTTTTTCCGGACGTTGGCCGGTCTCCACCCATCCGGACGTAGCCGGACTACAAGGTAATACTCGAGTATACCAAATTCACCCAGGGTCACCATATCGCCCGACCGAGTCCGCTTCTGGCTCGAGTCGATCGGTAACGAAGGGCAGGGCCCAATTCAGCCAAACGGCTTACATTCATGCGCAACTAGCATTTAATCATTAATCATTGAAAATTTCATATTTATTTAGGTCGAGTGCGATAAAGTACACACTCGCCTAGAAAACTCGTTTTGGAAATCATTCAAAGCACTTAATATATTATCAATCAATAATAACAAGCCAATAAATCAAGTGATATAGCAAACAAGGAACACTCATATGCAAGCATGCATGATATGCAAGAAAACAGTTCAAAAGTAACATTGGAAACAGTTTAAAGGTAAATAATGAAAAAAACGGTTCATAAATAACTTTAGAAATAGTTTGAGGTCACTCACCTCAATGGCTCAGAAATCATCCATCATGTATCATTGTCTTGCTCAAACCCAAGTCTTAGATCACAAACTCAATGCAAACAAATCCTTTAAAAGTTCGGACAGCACTTCCCCTAAATTTGCTTACTTTTCCAGCCGTCATGGCTTCATGATTTCCTCATTCCAACCCAAAGGTACACACACAACAACAAGTTCATCCAATAGCCATTCAGCAAACTCCAAGTAGTACTAGTACAAGTCAAACTAGGGAAAAGTTTGGAAATGAAAGTTAAGCTCAAAACCAGAAAAATAGTTTTGACGTCATTTTGCGGTAATGGTACCAAAGGCACTACGATTGTCGGATGAAAGTACAAGATACACCGTTTCGAAGCTAAGAGATAGGGCTACAATATTGAAGAAGGTCACTCAACCCAGTTTTGAGTGTAACCAGGTCAAAAATGCAAGATACTACACCAGAATCACAAAAACAGATTCACAGAACGCATTCTAGCGGAAACATCATAACTCAGGCTCTCCAAGTCCAAATCCAGAAATTCCAAAACCAGCTGAAATCTAAGAAATAGGGCTAAATTTCATCAGAAGGCCTCAGCATCCAATTCGGAAGCAATTCCAGCCAAAACAACCAATTACAGTCGCAAATCCCAATTTCGGGTAAACCAGAACAGCAATAGTAATTTCGACTTTTCTCACTCTACGCTACTCCGATTGACCTGAAATTTTGTAGGAACCTCTAAAATGTCATTCCCTACAACTTTAATGTTTTAAGCAAAGGCTAATTCGGCCTCTATATAGGACCTAAAAATTCGGACAGAATGTTCATCACAAAACCCTCACTTTTCAATTTTTGGTCCAAAACAGAAATTGGTTGCAATTAATCACTTTTTCCACCTCCTAGAGTCATTAAACATCATTTACAATCATCATACATGACCCCATAATCATATCCATATGAAAACAGAAAAATCCCCAATAATTATAAAACTTCACCAATTCAACCAAAATCAAGATATAATCCATAAAACCATCTCTTTAGCCATCACAAGTCTCTAATTTAGCATAATCAAGAACAAAGAAAGGATGGCTAGACATGATACCTTCAAATATCAAGAAAGGTGATGACTTAGGGATTTTTCTTCCAAAACAACTCCACCAAGAGCTTCAATCTTCCTTAGCTAGCAAGTTTTATGGAGTGATTTGCAATTCCATCGGTTAAAACTCAAGATTGAAGTAAGAAATTGGAGTGAAAGATGAAGGTTTTTCTCTCTCTCTTGCTCTCCAAGTTTCAGCCATGAGAAGGAAGAAAATGGCTTGATTTTTGGTCAATTTTTTTGTATTTATTTGGTAAAGGTAAAGGTAAAGTCAAATGGTCAAAGTCAAGAGTAAATTAGATGGTGACACTTGTCACCTTTTGGTTCAAAACTTATCTTTTTGTCTCTCCAATACAAATATCTTAACACTTTGTAAAATAATATCACTTAATACAAAATTCTAACAAGTTGTCAAAAATATAATGCATTTACCGCACTTGCGGGTCCCACGTTCAAAATACGCTCTTAATTTCTCAAAAACTAATCAATACTAGAAAAATCATTTTAAAACTATCTTTGCTCATAAACTTTATCTGGGGAATTTTTCTAATCAAGAAAATGTAGAAAAGGCGGGCGATAAAAAAAATAAACCCTAGAAAATTAGAAAATTTCCGGGTTCTCAAACTCATTTTTTTTCGGGGCGTCACAGTGTCACCATCCTATTCACTCTTGGACTTTGACCATTTAACTTTACCTTTACCAATAAATCAAAAATTGACCAAAATTCATTCATTTTCTTGTCTTCCTTGGCTGAATTAGAGAGAGAGAAAAGAGAGAAAATTCCTTCATCTTCCACTTCAATTTCTTGTCCAAATCTTGAGTTTTAACCGATTAATTTGCAAACTACACCATAAAACTTACTTTCCAAGTAGTTTCCAAGGTATTTGTGGAGTTATTTTTGGAGGACAAAGCCTAAGCTACCATCTTTCTTAGGGAGATAAGGTATTTTGCCAAGAACATCCTCTTTACTTCAATTCATTGCTTATTAGTGGTTTTTAGTTGTTTTAGATGTTGTTTTGTGGAAGATTAACACTTGAAGGCATTAATTCCAGTTTAGGGTTTTCAATTTTTCTTATTCTATCCGGTGCTGTTACACCTAGTTAGAGGCCGAATTGACCTTAGCACAAAACATAAAAGTTGTAGAGGATGATGTTTTATAATAGCCAGCAAAATTTCAGCTCAATCGGAGCAACGTAGCCTATGAAAAGACCAAAATACCCCTGCTACCCTGTTTCTATCCGAGAATATTAATCAGCTTTGGTAATTGGGTAGTTTGACTGGGAATACTATCGATTTGGTTGTTGATGTCTTCTTAAGAATTCTAGCCTTTATCTTAGCTTTCAAATGGCTTTGGAATTACCTGAATTGGAGTTGTGTGTGCTGAGATATGAGTGAATGAATCAGGACTGCTAGTTGAATTCTGCAGTGAATTTCGAACTGGAAAATCTGGGGTTGTTTTGGTAAATTTGACCTACTTAGGGTGAGAACTGGACTAAATGGTCTTCATGAAAGTTGTAGAGAATGATGTTGTATAGGTTCCTATAAATTGTCAGCCCAATCTGAGCTTGGTAGCTTGTGCAAATTTGGAAATACCCAGACTGGCCTAGGTAGGAGTTCAGCAAACAGGGTTGTCATTTCACCCAACCTGACCGTGACTTTTCACCCTGATCCTTATCGAATTAGATTTTGTCCAAAACATGAAAGTTGTAGCCAATGGTATAAAATAGTTGCCTACAAAATTTCAACTTGATCCAACCACTGTAGCATGTGAAATGACCGAAATACCCTTATCTGTCCATGAAAATGCATGATTTGGCCTTGGAGGTCTTCATAAGAAATGTAGGGTTGTGTTTTGGCTTCGAAACACCATAAGATACACTTCAATCAAACTTCGGTAGCCTGAGTTATTGCTGTTTAACAATTGTGCGGTTAGCCAACCTGTTTGTGAGATTTTGGTTTCGTATATTTCAATTTTGACCTAGCTACACTATGAACCGGACTGAGTGGTCTTCATCAAAGTTGTAGGCATTTGATTTAGCTTCGAAACGGTATATATTTCACCCCAATCCGATAAGCGTAGCCTCAGTTGTGTCTGTTCCGCTAAGAGACATCAAACCTGCTATTTAGCTTTTGTCTTTAAAAACTTGATTTCTAGTTGCATTCCTAGACTTGCTTTGTGTTTGGATGGACTTGAGCCTAGTTGAAGGGCTATTGTATTGAGATTTCTTATGTGTTGAATTGGACTGACTTGAGGAAAAACAAGGAAGTCATGATGGCTGGAAAAGTAAGCAAATTAAGGGGAAATGCTGTCAAATTTTCTAGGCCGTTTGGTTCCTTTAAGTTTGAGTTGCCTTTTGATAGAACTGAAGGGCTTTTGGGTTGTTTGAGCTCTAGGTCTTCATATTACCTTTTCGTTCCCAAAAAATCATGTTTTGCACCCTTGCATTAGTAATTATTTGGCGAAGCATGTGACTAGTAGTCGAGCCTCACATGTGCATTCTGTGACGACCCCACTTCTCCCAAGGGCGAACCCAAGGGTATCGGCGGGCCGCCTGCCTAGCTCGCGCCAGGACTCAAAACTTAAAGCAATAAAACGAGATAAATCGAAAGAGCACTATATACAATATATACAATCCCAAAAGTTATATTTACATCTTCAAAAGTCTCGAGTCAAACCACTCTAATATACTATAACCACAACCAACAGAAGATAGACCCTAAGAAGGGTTCTTATACAAACCACCAAAACAAAAACAAACATTCTAACTGATCAACTATTACAAGCCAATCTAACTATACTAGTGTGCGAGCCAAAAGTCCCCGCGTCGGCCCCTGCTAAGGAAAACAAAAGGAAAGGGGTAAGCTATATGCTTAGTAAGTAAACAGGGGCGAAAGCATAAATTTCACATAACAGTTACACAGTAAGAGTAAAGCAAAAGCAGAAAAGTAACATCACATAATAAGGATACAGGTGGCTCCAAAGCCAATTCATATGCCATGCGTGATCTCCTACCGACACTCCGTCGACCACACTCAATGGTCCGTAGAACTTCACTTGTACACCCACCGACACCTTATCACCCTCACTGGCCAGTCACCTCACAAACTTGCCCGGGCGAACGAAATCACAAACTTGAGCTTGAGTCACAAGCTCGGGTCACAAACTTGGTCACCTTCTCGGTGAACCGGATTCACAAAATTGGTTCATAACATGAACCTACAAACTTGGTGACCTCAGACTAAGTTGGACTGACTTCGACCAAGCCCTAACCGGCTCGAATAGTCCAAACAGGTCTTAGATCGGGCCCACGAACTCACAAACTTTGCAAACTTCACAAACTTTACTCGAAAGTCGCCCCGAGCCACAAGCTCAAGGGTTTTGGTTCCAAAAGATTCATATACATATGCCAAGTACAATTATACATTCAAATTAGGGTTTAGGTCGAGTGCGATAAAGTACACCCTCGCCTAAGTACCCTTTTCACATATCTCAAACACATAGCAAAGAAAACACACCAAACTGGCCTGAATACTTACTCAGAAATTGAAATAGCAAAAGTACGAAGTCGGATCGAAATGAACAGCTAGTAGTGGGCCCCACCAGTTCCGCCCAGCTCACCACCGTCTGAAATAGAAGATTGTGTCACATAATATCGTAAACGGCTACTATCATGACTAAAACAAGCAAAACGGCAAAACGACACGCGCGCACGTAAATATGACGAACGGAAACGGAAACGGCCGTTAGCGGAAACGGCAGATTTGACACTCATTTCTAGTTTACTCATAAGTTGAGCTACGAATATCGGATTAAGGCATATGAGATGCCATATCGAAGCTTAAAGGATGAACAACAACTGTTATGAAGACATCCAGAACTGAAACAGGAGGTTTCAGTCCCAAATGAACCAAACACAATCACTTACGAAATCTGGCCAATGCACAAATGGTCAGTTTTGAGTGCAAACTGTTTTCTATGCTACACATGGTCAAAAGAGCTGAAAATTGGCAGTTAGATGGTTCATTCCAAATGGAACAACTTTCATGAAGGTCGGCAATCCAAATTCGGAACGGAAATTGGTCATCAGGACCAAAACAGATCTGACCAGAAAATGGTCATTTTCACGGGCAGGCCTTGTTTGCTCGGCTATATCTCAGGTTTTATAAATCCGATTCATGAAATTCCAAGGGCGTTAGAAAGCTCTGATATAGGGCTATAAGTTTGGTGTTTTGGTCGCAAGCCCAAACAGCTTGTAACCCAGTCAAATGTGAAGCCAAAGTTCCAGTCATAAACTTTCCAAAAAAAACGTAACAGAATTTGACGGTCAAAACAGGTCTGAGTATTTCGTTTATAGCTCAGGATATACTAATCCGTTTAACCTGAAATTTACAGGAATATCCAGGACTTAAGGGGCTACAATGTTGAAGAAGGAAACTTTGTCCAATTTTGAATGTAACAAGGTCAAAAATGCAAGACACTATACCAGAATCGCAAAACAGGATCACAAACCGTATTTGGCCTCAATATGCGGTAATGGTACCAAATTCACTACGGTTATCGGATGGGGGTGTAAGACCCACCGTTTCGAAGCTAAGAAACAGGGCTACAACAATGTAGAAGGCTACTCAGTCCAAATCCTAACACAACTAGGTCAAATATGCAAAATACGAAACCAGAATTACCAAAATAGGTTTGCAAATCACATAATACTGTAATGAGTCCAACTCAGTCTATACAAGTCCAAATGCATTGATTCCAAAGGCATATGGTAGCGAAGACATTCCTCTATATTTCATCATAAGACACCAACATCCAAATCCAAGGTAATTCCAGTCAAAATAGCCAAATACAAACGCAGTTCTGCCATCCTGATCAACCCAGAACAGCCACAGTAAAATTGACATATCTCACTCTACACTAATTCAAATGACCTGAAATTTTACAGGCACCTCCAACACATCAATACCTACAACTTTCATGTTTTAAGAAAAGTCCAATTCGGCCTATAACCCTATGATCCAAAACCGGACAGAATAAGGGGTGATAAAACCCTAACTTTCCACAATTCAATCCAAACCCAAAATTGGTTGCAATTATCACTAATTCACACCTACTAGAGTCTTTCCCCCCCATTATCAACCATCATAGATGACCACAACAACACATTCATATTAAACCAGAAAATTCCTCAAAAATATAAAAACTTCACCAATTCATCACAAATCAAGAAATAATTCACATAATCCATCACTTTAGCCCACATTAGGCACAAATTAACCATCATTAAGTATAGGAGAAAGTTTAAGCATCACTTACCTAGTAAACAAGAGAGGGGAAGTTGTAGGACACCTTAGCTCTCCAAGAAAGCTTCACCAAATCACTCACTAGCACTAACTAAAGGGATTTTATGGAGTGAAATCAAGTTTAGTTGGTTGAGTTGTTGAATTGGAGCAAGATGAAATCAAAACTTGAAGAGGTTTTCTCCCTTCTTGAGCTCAAGGTGGCCGGCCAACAAGAGGTAAGAAATGGTAATTTTTTTTGTGAATTTTAAAGATATTTAATCAAATGGGTCAAAAGTCAAAAAAATGAATAGTGCTCCATAAGTCAAATCCAATGATATAGTGACACTTGTCACTCTCATAAATGCAATCTTATCTTTTCTTTTCCTCTCACATCAATCAATTCACACTCTCTACTTATCTCTTAACACCCGATAAATTTCACACAGTATCCGGAATTTAACCTAATTGGCCGAATTTTTCCGAACTTTTCGCACTAGTGGGTCCCACGTCCAATATATATTCTTAATTTCTCAAAATCTAACCGATACTAGAAAAATCATCTAAAAACTATATTTACTCATAAAAATTATCTGGGGAACTTTTCTAATAAAGAAAATGTGGAAAAAGGCGGGCGATAAATAAAACTCCACTTAAGCTTTCTAATATAGTAACACTAGAGGTTTGCTAATCATTCAAACTTACTAAACCTTTGTAATTAAAACAAATCCTATATTTACCTATGTCAAGGCACACACTGGAATACCGAATATAAATTATAACTTGAACCTTATAATCATAATACGTAAACTAGGATTTTCAAGCTCAACCGAATTAGGGTTTCCTTCCTAGTCATAAAACCCTGATTTTTTTCTATACCGAATATCAAATAACCCTAATATCGATTTGCGAACGGACTGGGGCCTCACACATTCTGTTTACTCGATTTTGGAAATGGAACCTTCAATTATTTTACTTCGGTTATTTTAGGGTTTCTTGGCGATTAAAGCAGTTTGAAGTGAAAACTTTTGAAGTATCCGTACTTGAACCGGTGAGTGTACCACTCCCTTCACTTGTTGTTTAACTCAGTTTCTGTACATGCAATCTGTGATATGAACGACTGAACTATCTGTTTATTTTGTTTGAGACGAGGGTGTACTTTATCACACTCGTTCTCTTGTCTGTTCATATGCCAATTTTGGTGCGAATCTGAATCTGTTATCTGTATCTGTATCTGTATCTGTTCTGACGTCGTTTGGATGCTTGTATCCAACGACCTTTCTGTAACCTCTAAGCTCAACACCTATGGCTAGTTACTCGAGTCGGGCCGGCAAGGTCCTGGTCGATTAGATAATTAACCACGGTAGTCTGTTTTGGGATCTTTGGGTATTGACACCCTTGATTCCGGTATACTCGAGTATTACCATTTCTGATCTGATTGGAGTTCGGGCTCGGTAGGGGTATGTGAGGTGGAAGGAATCGGAGAAAGTGGAGTCTACGGTATTGGTTACTCCTTTAGCGTTGACGGAGTGTCAACTATTATTTCGATCAAGCTCCGGTGAAGCAAATGGGAATTTGGCTCCTGAGAGCCACCTGTATCCTTCCTATTTGAATCGTTGTGTCTAACTACTTTATTTTACATCTGGCATGTGTACCTGATTTGTTAAACGTGAAATGCCATGATTTTACTGCTATATGTCTGGTACCTCATTGAGCGCAAGCTCGCCCCTTTCCATTTCCTTTGTTTTCCTTACAGGGTTTCATGTTTTGAAACCAAGATTTTTGGAAGAAAAGAGTTGAGCTTGTAGTAGGACTTCTCTTGTTTATGCTCATCAGTAACTGAAACCCTAATTGTATTTTGTGTAGCGTGAATACTCTGACTTGTATTTTGGTTCATTTGTTCAAGACTCCAATGTAAATATATGTATAAGTGTTTAATCGGCGTCCCGTACTTCCGTATGGTTTGGTGGTCTCCAATTGTTCGTTTTCGTTGAGTTCCCGCGCGTACTATATAGGGTTTGTGTGAATCGACTCCATAGTCCTGGCGAGAGTTGGGCATGCGGTCCGCTGAACCCTTTGGTTCGCCTTAGGGTGAGGTGGGACTGTCACACCTCCTGCGTCTTGGAATAGACTAGGATGTCATCGATGAAGACCACGACAAATCGATCCAAGTAGGGCTTGAAAATCCTATGCATTAAATCCATGAAGGCCGCAGGGGCATTGGTCAGTCCGAAGGGTATAACTGCGAACTCATAATGCCCGTATCTCGAATTGTTCAGGCCCCGGTAATCAATACACATCCTCAAACTACAGTCTTTTTTCTTCACAAACAGGACAGGGGCTCCCCAAGGAGACCCACTCTCTTGAATGAACCTGCTCCAGAAGGTCTTGTAATTGCAATTTTAGCTCCTTGAGCTCCGCAGGGGCCATTCGGTATGGGGTTTTCGAGATAGGCGAGGTTTCAGGTAGCAGGTCGATTTTGAATTCTATCTCCCTCTCCGGAAGCAAAGATACTAGCTCGTCGGGAAATACATCCGGGTATTCCCTTACTATGGGTACGTCCTCTACCTTTAACTTATCCGTGGGGGTGTTGATTAGAAAGGCTAAAAACCCTGCACCCCTCTATTTAATAGTTTTCTAACCCGAATGCCCGAGATCAGGGCAGTGGAGGCTAACCTTCCTCTTATATCTAACCTTAGGGTCGCCTCCCCGGGAATGTAGAACTCCACCACCTTCGTTTTGCAGTCTAGTCGGGCATTATACCTAGCTAATCAGTCTATGCCCAGAATCACATCATAGCCCTTGATGGACAGGCTAATCAAGTCTCCTAACAATCTTCTCTCTCCTACCCAAACCTCACAATCCCTATAAACCAGACTAGTAACCAAATGATGATTCCCCGTCGGCGTACTAACTTCTAGATCGTAGGGTAAATTAGCAGGTTTTATATCAATGCCACACATGAAATCAGGGTTAACAAAGGAATGGGTGGCACCAGGATCTACTAAAACTTTTGCAAAGCGGTGGAAGATAGGGATCGTACCTTCTACGACCTCAGAGGAATCTGGGACTTGTTGAGGCTCTAACGAATACACTCGAGCTGGCACCCTAGGTTTAGTTTCATCTCCCTTAGCTGGTCCCGCATTAGTCTTTGGGGCTGGTTGGGCTCCCTTTTTGTCTTGCTTTAGGACTGCGCAGGTGGCAAGCCGATGGTCTGCCCTTCTGCAGCGCAGACATTTGCCCTCCTTCTTCTAGCAATTATCCTCGGAGTGATTCGACTTGCCACAGTACCCACAAGGCCCACGGGACACCGAACCTAAACCCTTCTGGAAGTTTCCGCCTTGGCCTCTCCCAGCTGAGTCACCCCTGGACTGAGCCCCCCGGCTGAAACCCGACTGTCGACCACCTCCAGCTCCCCGTCCGAACTTGGAGGGGTACCTTTATCTCCTTGCCCGGAACTGCTTCCAGGAAAGCCTCGCTTCTTTGCCTGGAAGTTCCGTATTTGTACCCTAGCGCTCTCTACCCGTTGAGCTTTCTCCACGGCCTCGCTAAAAGCATTAATCTGGGCCACCGTGAGGTTCTTCTGGATTTCTACGTTCAGACCCTGGATAAAGCGCCTTATTCGACGTTGTTCGGTCATGATCAGCTCAAGAGCAAATTTAGATAGGCGGGTGAACTGGCTCTCGTACTCCGCTACCGACTGGGCCCCTTGACGAAGTCGGATAAACTCATCTTCCTTCCGTTCCTGGTGTAGACACCAAATTTTGGTGTAATTTCATTTTTAGTTTTATCATTTTAGTTTTATTCGAATTTTAGTTTTAGTTTCTAGCTTTATTTTTATTTTTAAGTTTTTAGCATAGAATTTCTTGAAAAGGATAAGGAAAACCATTCAAAAATATGCTTTAGTCGTTTTTGTTTTAAATTCAATGTTTTCTTGAAAAAAATAATATAAAAAAATAAAAAAAAAAAGAAATTTGCTCACAAAATATGTTTATTTCTTTTAAATTCAACCTTTTGGCATTTTATTTTATTAAGTTATTTTGAAAAAAAGTGAAAAATGAGAAAAATGAAAAATGGAAAAATGGAAAGTTGCATTTTTGTTGTTTCTAGTTTATTTATTTTTATCCAATGTTAATTAAGTTGTTTTTGTTATTATTATTATTGTTATTATTATTATCAATTTTGTTTAATTAATTAATTAGTTTAAAAAAAAAGTGTGTCGCGGCATGCACGCTGCAATTTTTTGCAGCGTGCAAAGCACAATCACAGAGGCCAAAAATTGCAGCGTGCAAAGCACAATCACAGAGGCCCCGTTGGATGGCTGGATGTGAAGGAAGGACAGGCCTTTCATCCTCACCATTGGGGTGAGGGTTTAGGAACCTGGAATTCCATATAAAAGGGAAACAACATCCGAGAGATGAAAGGAAGGGGGAGTAGCGGCGCATAAAAATCAGACGGCTAAGTGAAAAAGGAGAAGAAAGAGAGGCGCAGACGTGAGGAGAAAAGGAGAATCAGAAAAGAAAAACTAAGAAAGTAAGCAGAGGGTTTAGTAAAAGAGGAGAAACAAACCGTAAAAGGGAAGCTTTAGGCTGAGAAAGAAGAGATTGGTGCAGAAAGCTGAAGGGAAAAGCTGGTGGGAGCCTCAGGAACGAAGGAGGAAGAAAACGATTTCAGGTAAGAGTGGAACAAGCAAGGGAAACCTTGAGCAGCGAGGAAGACAGTGGATTCGCAAGGAGCTATTGCGCAAGGACCTGGATCTGGCTTTGATTTCTTGAAGGGCTAAAGGTAATCTTTCCATCTCTATGTTCATGGGTTATGGGGTTTACATTTTAAGTTTCAGAATCTTCGCTGCTAATGCTGTTTCCGTACCATTTCATTTTTTCCTTCCCGGTACCTGCTATTTGTGCATCTGGTAAAAAAGGGAGAAGCTTTGATTTATGTTTTGCGTTAAGTAATGTGTAAAATATATCAGTCCAAGGCTTGCTATCCGTGACAGTTTGTTTTTTCTTTCTCTGTTTCATTTTTCCCGCACAAGACTAGATTTTTGTATTTAGTTTTCTGAAGTTTTGTGTTAAGAATGGAGTTTGTAATTCTCTTTGAGCCAAAACTTGATGATTATTGGTAGATTGATGCTTGTTTGTATTTCGACATGAACCCCAGAAGCTGTCAACTTTCATGCTATCTTTCTTCCGTGAAGCTAAGTGGATATGACACGTAGGTTTGGTCTGGTTTTTGGGGATGGGAGTTTGAGATCTTTTCTATAGGATTAGCTGATGAGTTCATGGTTGTTTTCTTTGGTTGTTTTTTTTTTGGCGCAATCTGGGTAGAAAATTCTGGGAAATGCATGATGCTGATCTGGTTTGTTTAAGTAAGAAACTAAAAGCTGCATTTTTCTTCATCATTTTTCTTTCTTGAACAGCCGTTAATCTGGGTTCCTTTTTGTATGTTTAGATGCTGCAATCCTGTGGGTTTTGGTTCATATCAAAGTCTTGTTTGTTTGTTTGAATTTGTTTCCGTTTGAAGTTGAGTTTTAAGGGAAGGATGATACACAAAAATCTGCTGCAACAAGATCATAGTCTTGGGTTGGTTGTGACAGTACTTGCTAGTTTCTTTTCTTCCTGATTTGTTGAAGTTTAAGAATTGATTGCGGAAGCTTCTTGACCTTCTTTTGTTGCATGAATCTTGTTTGCTGGAAGTTGCTTGGAGGTGCTGCAATTTTTGTTCTTCAAATGTGTGCTTATTTTTAGAATTGTGCATGGAATCTTTTCTCAGTTTTTGCATGTTTGGACGATGACAATGATGTAGTTGGTTATTTAGTTTAAAGCTGTGAATTCGGATTTGAATTTCTGTTCTTGAATAGCAAGTGGTATGCTTGAGTTTTGGTCTCGGTTGATGAGAGTGGTAGCAGAAAATTGCAGAAGTAAAGAAGCCTTTGGCATTCGTTTGCATGCATGCAAAATGTTATAAAAATTGCACTTTAACCCCTCTAATTCCCCTTTGTTGCACTAATGCCCAATTATGGGCTGATTCCTTGCAATTGAGTCTTTGGCAGCATTAACGTTTCAATTCATTTGGCTTGTGTGTCTTCATTGGTTACCATGTTTTGCTAAGGTGATATTTAATGCATGGATTTGTGAACCTTGTGTCTAAATGAGCTTGTGTTCGCCTATTTTCTTGAATTTTCTGAAATAAATTGGCTTTTGGCCTTTTTCTTGCTTTCGGACTTTCAAAGTTTTCTAAAATTTTTCAATTGGCTTTGAATGGTTGATTTATACTTGCAATTGGGTCCTTGGCGGATCCTTTTATTGGAAACTATGTAGTATTTGATTTCATTTAAATTGCAATTAGGAGAGATTTGGTGACTTTGTTATACTTTACTATTTGAGGTACCGTGACCTTTTTATTGTTTTGAAGCCAATTTTCTTTCATTTGGACTCCATTCAAAAGGGGGCGGTATAATTTCTTTTATCCCTTTTTGTGTCTCTCCTATGTGATCTAATGTGCTAAGTGAAATTTGCATGTTTAATTTGCTTTCCTTGCCTCTCTTTAGTTCCTTTACTTTATTTACTCTTGCTTTTAGTAAGTTATTTTTTTAATGGGTATGTGTACACCTCTTGGCTTGTAATAGTTAGGGATTTAATTATTTTATTCCTTTTCCCCCTTTTAGATTGTAGTAGGGTCTCCCTAATGTAACAGATAGGGCTTGGAGGAGCATTCAATGAAGACCTATCGAAGTCATGTGCCTAGCTAGCAAATGTAATAGTTAGGGCTTTAATTGTCTTATGTGTCTTGCATGCTTAGTTGCTACGTGTTAATTTGCTTTGTTAGGGCCTTGCATCTAGTCGAGCATGCTAAATGTTATGTGCTATGTGTTTATGAGTGTTTGACATGTCTACTCGCTTTCCATAGCCATGAATGAATGTGATGGATGAATGTACGTTTCCGCTAGTCCAACGCTAGTAGGAATTCATAGAATGGGCTAGTCCAACGCTAGACCCTTAGGGATTTCCCCTCGTTAGTACATGTTTGCATGTTCATTACATGTCATGCATTCTTTTTAGTTTTATCATTTTGCATGCCCCTCGAACCCCTTTTCCCTCCATTTTAGGATTTTTGCATTTCATGCTAGTTATAGGGTTCATTTGCTTGAGAGTCCCCTTAAATATGGGATATAGACGAGTGTGGCTTTTTCTAAGCCTTAGCACGCTTGTATTCCCTCTATAAAAGGGCAAATTCAGTCACGATTTAGGTCTCCCCGTACCCAATATGCATGAATTCCCTAGGCTCATGCATTTTTAAATCCACTCTACCATTTTATACCCTCATCACACTTTCATCTTTCCTCCCATTTTGCACACGTGCACCTTTATGTTTCTTCACTTGCACACGAACACTTTTATCATCACTTGCACACATGTAATTCATATTATCATTTCATATACCGCACCTTACCCACTCACGTGCACATTTTCACTTACATATTATTGCCTTTTATTACTTTTTCAAACTCATGTCCTCACATTGCATACATGCATTCCATTCATTTGCATCCCACTCGCATTATTCGTGACTTCTTCAAAGGATCGTTATTGGGCTTCACAATTAATGTGATTGGCACCACTCAACCTTTGAAGAGAAATTTCCCCCAATACCCCTAGGTCTAGGGTTTGCATTCATGTAGTGCATCCAAATGTAATTCTTTGGTTAAAACAAGAAAATCTTTGATTAAATCACGCAACTAGCCTTGGCTAGGTCGAAAGGGTGCCTTGGATTTTTATCCTTGCCTTCCCCTTCGTCAAATGTGACTCCCGAACCTTTTTCATTGGTTTACGTGGACTAGGAGTCGTTTAAAAGGGGTTTCTTACTACTTTTTCTTTAAATTCATTTTTAGGTGACTTGGTACACCTTAACTCATTACCAAGTGGCGACTCCGATTTTTTATTTCAAAAAATCCTTTTTAAACTATAATTTTGGGTCAAATCGTCGCATTCTCAAACCCCCATTTAGACCCATTTTTCTTTTAAATCACAATTTATTTTCCAATCACAAATTGAATCCAAAAATACATTTTTTAAACCATTTATTTATTTATCAAAAAGTGGGGCGCGACAGTTGGCGACTCCACTGGGGACTTTCGAGAGTCCGAGCAAATTTGATTTAATCATCATTTTTCTTCTTTTAACCTTTTTCATATATCACATTTGGGTGTTTTAGGGTTGCATTTTGTCATTTTTTAGGATTTTGCATTTCACGCATGTCCAACTACTCCCTCGCTCGCGAATGTATAATTGGCTGATTGGATGTATGTTTACTTGTTTATCTCGCGCTTGCATTGCATTTGGGTGGGGGACATCACCTTAGAGCCTCGCGTTGGTTCTCGATCCCTCCCCTCCAAACGAGCACTAGCATACGTGCATACGCTTTAATTTTTCACCCCTCATTTATTTTTCTTTTAGTGGCTTGTCACGCCACTCCACCCTATTAGGATTTTAGGCGACCCACTTGGACATGTGATCACGACACGATGTGTGTGTAGCATGATCCAATGGGTCACTCAATCTTCCGCTTTAAGCTATGGGTTGATAGCCTTTTTAACTTTTAGTCGAAGGTTGAGGATTTTTTATAGATTCACTCAAACACGTAGCCGTGACACGATGTGTGCGTAGCGGTGTTTGGGGAATCGCTTGAGCCACCGACAAGGAACCTTGGGATTGGTGACCCTTGGTTTCCAAGTCTGAAGGCTTGGGAGCCGAAGCTTGTCGAGTCTAGATGCATTAGTGAACCCCAACCTCATGCATCCATATTAGAATTGCCTAGGGTAGAGTCGACCTTACCCTAAATTAGGAAACACTATTTCACGAGGGGAGGGGTCCTACCCCTTTTTCCTTATCTGTCTTTGTTGCTTAATTGTCCAATGTGTTATGTGATTACGTGTTGAACTCACGTTTCCTTGTCTCTTGTCTTTTACATTCACAAACCCTGGCAAATAAGAGGTCTGGCATGACTTTCTTTTAGAACCTACTCTTGTAGATAGGCTATTGCACGTTTAAAGATTTTGGTATATTGCATTCATAGATTAATGATTGCATATCATTCTAGGCCTACCCTGGCAGATAAAGGGTTCCTTAGGTCACGTTTCATTTCGAATTGCATTTTTTTCCTGCTTTAATAACTGGCATCATGCATTAAACCCTAGAAATGGAATGCCATTTAGGGGATCCCATATTAGGAATAAGCCGCCTTGTGTTTCGGATACTTAATCCAAAGAGACTTGCACATTTACATTTTGTACCATCCAAAGGGGTAGTGCAAAAGGTAAGGTAGGATCCGATCATTTTCATGGAGTGATCTTTGGAATATGAGCATCTAATAATCACTTTTTGGCCATTTTATCAAAAGTTGGTAAAAAAATCCCTTGCGCAAAGGACATTAATTTGAAGAAATTCACAAATAATTCCTCCTATTGAGACGATAAATAAATTAAGGCCAAAATTTGATTTTAGAAGGCTCATAGGCTAATGCTTCTAATAAATTTTTGAAACTACCAGTGGATAGCTTGATTTTTTAATAAGCTCCCAATTCCATTCAATCCATTAGACCTTTTCATTCATCAATTTCATCCAGTCCATTTTATCAACTTGTTCATTTTTAAGGCAACCTAGTCGATTTGGAATTCATTTGACCAATTTACCCTTTTTTAGGGCAGTCTAGTTGATTTTGAATAAATCATCAATTTCAATCAATTCATTTGACTAATTTACCCTTTCTGGGTGATTTGGTCGATTTTTGAATAAATCATCAATTTCAATCAATTCATTTGACTAATTTACCCTTTTTGGTGATTTGGTTGATTCTTGAATAAATCATCAATTTCATTAAATTCTTTTGACCAGTTTACCCTTTTTTAGGGCGATCTGGTCAATTTTGAATAAATTCTCGATTTCATTCAACTCATTTGACCGATTTCTTTTTTAGGATGATCCGGTCAATTTTGAGTAAGTTATTAAATTTCACTCAATTCATTTGACCAGTTTCCCTTTTTAGGGTAATCCGGTCGATTTTAAATAAATTGTCAATGTCATTCAATCCATTTGACTAATTAGGGTTTCAATGTCGAATTCCAAATTGAGAAATTTAGTCGATTTTGGGAGAACCATCCATTGCATCCAGCCATTTGATCAGTTGGGGTTTTGACCCGCGCTTTACTGAGGAAATTTTGTCAACGAATTCCAATCTCTTCGATAGGAAGTTCGTCAAGGTCAAACATGTGCGTCTTTGCAAATTCTTGTATCGATCAAAAGTGATCAATCCCTTCGGACGATGTCCTCATTTCGACAAACGTCTCTTCTCATTCCAATTGACCAAATTTTTCAAAATTATTTTTCACTCAATGAGTTGATCAGATTCATCAGGTATGGTATAGTGCCTACCTCAGAGGATTGCATTTTCATGCTAGGCCTATCCTTGGCATAAAAAGGGTTCTCCCATAGGACATGCATCCGAATTTTTTGGAACATCTACTAACTCTTGTCTTTTTCTTTCTTTTTCTTTGTTTTGTTTTGTTGAAAAGGCTAAGCCAGGGCTAAATTTTAAAGCGAGCCATTTCGTGTTTTCAGGTAAAATTTCAAAATAGCTTTTCGGAAAAGCCCCATTATTACGCGATCCCGAAGTAAGGCCCAAAAGAATCATGTAGACATGAGTACTCGGCCAGAATCGTCCGATAAGGCCACCGCAACTACCCAGCCGGAAGCCACAAGTCCCGGGGTTCAGTTGACTGAATTACTCGCCAAATTTGGGGAAATGGCATTTGAAATGGCAGCGCAAAAGAAGTTGATCGACGAGCTCGTTAGTAGCGGAGTGCAGCCCGAGTTTGCGCCCATCAAACAACTGGAATCCGAACCATTCGTCATCCTTCCGACTCAAATCACCGTTACTCCACCTTTCCTTATTCCACCCGAAGGAACTTTCACTTATCCATACAATTACCTCCCTAATCCTTCATTTTTTCCTACTCACATACAAGGCCCACAACCCCAAGCTACTTCAAACATACCACCAGAGCTACATACTTTTTATCACACTGCTGCTGAGCCATTCCTACCCGACCATATTGTTCAAACCAAGCCAGAAATGGGGGAATCTTCCGCTCCCGTGGATATAAAGCTGCTCAAACGCCTTGATCGTTTTGACGAATTCATAAGGAAAAGTCAGGGGTTGAACAAACAAGGAGTCCTGGATTACGACGAGCTTTGCCTTTTCCCGAATATGCAGTTGCCTGAGGGGTTCAAAACCCCGAAATTCAACAAGTATGATGGGACGGGCAATCCCAAGACACATCTTCGATTGTTCGCCAACAAGTTGGGTAGGCCAACAGATGATGAAAATCTGCCTTTGAGGCTATTCCCAGAAAGTCTGGAGGGGGATGCACTCGACTGGTATTCCAAGCTGAAACTCGAAGAAGCGAAGACATGGCTGGACCTGTCCAATGCGTTTGTAAGGCAATACGAGTCTAATTGCGAGCTGGCTCCAACACGAACCACGTTGGAAGGGATAAAGAGAAAACCCTCCGAAGATCACAAGACTTATGCCAAAAGATGGAGGAAAATAGCTGCAAAAGTTGAGCCACCAATGACTGAGAACGAAATCATACGCACTTTTATTAAGGCACATGATCCGCCGTACTTTGAAGAAATTTTCCGCATGACTGGATGCTCGTTTGCTGCTATTGTCAATAAGCTTGAAGAGTTCGATGACTTCGTGAAAGCTGGAAAAATTGTTAATGTCTCTGCCCTCAAATCCCAGTTGGATGCCTTGCAAAGCCAAGGTAGTAATGGGAAGAAGCAACAATTCAAAAAGCAAGAGGGGGAAATTGCTTTTGTCTGGAATCGAAACCTTGTTCCAAGACCCTGACCTCGACAATACCCTACCTACTCAAACCCTTATCCTTACTATTCAAGCTCTCGTCCTGTTTACCATACCAATACCACTCACCCTCGACCTCGCCCTAACTACAACAACTCGCCTATGGCCCCTTTTCAAATATCCCAACCTAACTCCCAACAAGTTCGACCCCGACCTCCCTATAATCAACAATTTCCCCCACCAAATAGACCTACCTATAGTTATCCCCAACCCACTGAAACCTACAATCAAAGCCGCACCCGGACCTTCACCAACCTAGGCAGGCCTTTGGACCAATTGTATGAGCAATTGAAGGCTGCCGGCAAAATAGGCATGATTCCCCCTCCATCTTATCCTTATGGCATGCCAGCTGGATACGATCCACAGTCTACTTGTGCCTATCATTCGGAAGCACCTGGTCACTCAACCGCTGCTTGTAAAGCCCTTAAGCACAAAGCTCAAGACATGATCGAGGCAGGGGAAATAGTGCTAAGAGGAAAAGGTGAACAAGGTCCGAGTATAAGTACAAACCCTTTTCCCAAGCACCAGGATACCTTCGAGACATCCACCTCCAATGACGAAATTTGAAAATCCTGAAGGGTCTTTGCACAATTTGGATGGCCAAATATCTTCCCTCTCGAAGGGAGTTTCAGTAAATCTAAGGGTTGTTATTTACTAAAGTTCATGAAAACTTTTTCTTGCATATGTGAATAGCTTAATGAAAGCGTCTTTTGCAATTGAGTTTTGTCTTTAGTTTGGAGTTTCACAAAATGCATAATTTGTTTTATTTGTTTATTTGATTAATGTCGTGAATTTTTTTAATTCTTTAAGATGGCCAAAGATGAAATTATGTGACCCTTTGAATATCATTGTTCTGGAATCCGATGAAGCCATACATTGAAAAATCTCTTCATTTGAGAAATCCCTTCATTTGAGAAAATCCCTTTCCGGCCAGGCTGAAAGTTGATTGGTTAAAGCAGTGTCATCAACGATTGATTCTGATTAATGAAAAGCAGTTGAATGCTATGTACCATGACCAATTTTGTCAAAATGCATGGTCTGTGTTCGTAATAAAAGGGGCCGCCACCGATCTTCTGAAGAAGGGAACAAAGTGCTAAAGTAATGAAAGATGAAGTCGAAGGCAAATTTGCTTCAAATTGGCAAAGCTCATTGGGTGTTCAAAAGGTATTACCTGGCGGAGCATTCATGGATAGACAGGCATTCTCTCAATCTATCAACTTAGACATGTGTAAGAAATTCTTTATTTGATTATGCAAATTCCTTCTAGGAAATCATGCAAGAGACGAGGCAAAAGTCAGGCCATCTTCCTTTCCAATCAAAACATTTCATCCCTAGTCGTCCCTTTTGAGCTATCAGAACAATAATTTTTTCGTTTGACAGCCCCTGAGGATTGCAAACCCCACACTGGAGCAAATTCATTTTGAAAAAGAGATGATCAGAAAGGGAAAGCCCTACACTGGGGCAAATTTATTTTTGAAAAAAGAAAAAGAAGAAGAAAAAATGGAAAAGAAGGAACCCCACACTAGGGCAAATTTAGTTTTGAAGAAAACTGCAAAAGTGAGAAATATGCAATGAAAATGCAAAGAAAGAAAAATCCAATCAGACTGGGGCAAATTTCCTCGGTTTTTTTCAGAAATTGGAGATAATTTCAAAATGATGCACTCTCAGGTTATTTCACCTCTCATAAGCACAAATTGCTTTCAAGCCTCAACTTTTCTTGAAAACACCCCACCTGACCTCATTACAAAAGCCCAAAGTCCTGACTTTCGTCACTTGTTGTATTTCTATTGGAAAGTTGCTAATCAACTGACAAGTGATGTCCATGATGCCTTCGCTTAAGTCTATAAGGGAAGCGCATTTTACTGATGTCAGTAATTTTTCAACTGACAAGTGATGTCCATGATGCCTTCGCTTAAGTCTATAAGGGAAGCGCATTTTACTGATGTCAGCAATTTTTCAACTTACATTTCTGAGTCGATCATGGTTGAACTCTTCCATTTGCTTCCTTAGGTGAAAACCCGAAAGGACACCTCAAAAGAAAAGGAGGAAAAGAAAGAAAAGAGAAAAACACGAACAAAAAAAAAAAAACAAGACAAAACAGAAAAGAGTGGGGGCAACTTTGGTGAAAACCCGAAAGGGCACCAAAGTAGGGTTTTTGCAGCAAGCGTGCACGAGGAGGAACGGCTGGCGACCTGGTTCATTTGGATTTCTCCTCATTTTTGTCATCCTTCTACCAATGTTGGATTCCAGAATAAAGATATCCAGAGATTTGAACATGACATCTGTTGGCCAAAAGCTGGGTCATTTTTGTAAAATATTCTTTTGCAAAATACATTTTTTAGGGAGCTCATTTTTCCAAATTGCTTGCATTCATGGCATTTTGTAGGCTTTAAACACAAATGGTTATGTTTGTATTCTTGTGCATATTCATTCCTGCAGGACATGTGAATTTACCTTGCATACATCATTCTTGGTCACTGAATTTTGGTGAATAACAGTCCTTGTGGTTTACTCGAAGCATACTTGGATTCAGTCATTTTTTGAAAAGGGTTAAGGTTCAACAAAGCCAGTTACACAAGCTTCATAATATGGCAAAATGCATACCCGGTCAATTTGGGAAAAGCAGAAAAGTGAAAGTGACAAATCCAACCAAGTCAGATGCCACAGCAAAAGTTGGCAAAAGCATCACAAGACTCATGTTTACGCGATTCTCAAGGCAAATTGGATCAAATGATGGTGGCAAGTCCATTATTTCTTCTTTTCTTGCAGGAACGTTGCATTTACAAACAAAAGCAGCCACTTTCCTTTTCGCACCTAAATCGATGTCAGAAAAGCTCCACAGCAAGCAAAAACGTAGTGATAATGTTATTGGCAAAGCATGATCATAAGAAACAACATCAGCTATCATTTCAGCCACAGAGATCAAATCTCCCTTTTGGTACAAAATTTGAACTACCCCGAGGTAAAAACTCAATTCATTGTTTAAACTTCCCCAGTGGAGTCATGATTTCAAGCTTTATTCGGGTCAGTCCCATGATTTTAAGCTTTATTCGGGTCAGTCCCATGATTTCAAGCTTATTCGGGTCAGTCCCATGATTTTAAGCTTTATTCGGGTCAGTCCCATGATTTCAAGTTTATTCGGGCCAATCCCATGATTTAAAGCTTATTCGGGTCAGTCCCATGATTTCATTTTATTCGGGTCAGTCCCATGATTTTCATTTTATTCGGGTCAGTCCCATGATTTTCGTTTTGTTCGGGCCAGTCCCATGATTTAAAAGCTTATTCGAGTCAGTCCCACGATTAAAAGTTTATTCAGGTCAGTCCAATGATTTTCGTTTTATTCGGGTCAATCCCATGATTTTCGTTTTGTTCGGGCCAGTCCCATGATTTTCGTTTTATTCGGGTCAGTCCCATGATTTTCATTTTATTCGGGTCAGTCCCATGATTTTCGTTTTGTTCGGGCCAATCCTATGATTTAAAAGCTTATTCGGGTCAGTCCCATGATTTTAATCTTTATTCGGGTCAGTCCCATGATTTCAAGCTTATTCGGGTCGGTCCCATGATTTTAAGTTTTATTCGGGTCAGTCCCATGATTTCAAGTTTATTCGGGCCAATCCCATGATTTAAAGCTTATTCGAGTCAGTCCCATGATTAAAAGCTTATTCGGGTCAGTCCCATGATTTTCGTTTTATTCGGACCAGTCCCATGATTTTCGTTTTATTCGGGTCAGTCCCATGATTTTCATTTTATTCGGGTCAGTCCCATGATTTTCGTTTTGTTCGGGCCAATCCCATGATTTAAAGCTTATTCGGGCCAGTCCCATGATTTTGATTTTGTTCGGGCCAGTCCCATGATTTAAAAGCTTATTCGGGTCAGTCCCATGATTTTCGTTTTGTTCGGGCCAGTCCCATGATTTAAAAGCTTATTCGGGTCAGTCCCATGATTAAAAGCTTATTCGGATCAGTCCCATGATTTTCGTTTTATTCGGGCCAGTCCCATGATTTTTGTATTTGTTCGGGCCAGTCCCATGATTTTCATTTTTTGTTCGGGCCAGTCCCATGATTTAAAACTTATTCGGGTCAGTCCCATGATTTTCGTTTTATTCGGGTCAGTCCCATGATTTTCATTTTATTCGGGTCAGTCCCATGATTTTCGTTTTGTTCGGGCCAATCCCATGATTTAAAGTTTATTCGGGTCAGTCCCATGATTTTCGTTTTGTTCGGGCCAATCCCATGATTTAAAGCTTATTCGGGTCAGTCCCATGATTTTCATTTTATTCGGGTCAGTCCCATGATTTTGGTTTTGTTCGGGCCAGTCCCATGATTTAAAAGCTTATTCGGGTCAGTCCCATGATTAAAAACTTATTCGGGCCAGTCCCATGATTTTCGTTTTTTTCGGGCCAATCCCGTGATTTAAAGCTTATTCGGGCCAATCCCATGATTTTCGTTTTATTCGGGTCAGTCCCATAATTTTCATTTTATTCGGGTCAGTCCTATGATTTTCGTTTTGTTCGGGCCTATCCCATGATTTAAAGTTTATTCGGGTCAGTCCCATGATTTTCATTTTATTCGGGTCAGTCCCATGATTTTCGTTTTGTTCGGGCCAGTCCCATTATTTAAAAGCTTATTCGGGTCAGTCCCATGATTAAAAACTTATTCGGATCAGTCCCATGATTTTCGTTTTATTCGGGTCAGTCCCATGATTTTCGTTTTGTTCGGGCCAGTCCCATGATTTAAAAGCTTATTCGGGTCAGTCCCATGATTAAAAGCTTATTCGGGTCAGTCACATGATTTTCGTTTTATTCGGGCCAGTCCCATGATTTTCGTTTTGTTCGGGCCAATCCCATGATTTAAAGCTTATTCGGGTCAGTCCCATGATTTTCGTTTTATTCGGGTCAGTCCCATGATTTTCATTTTATTCGGGTCAGTCCCATGATTTTCATTTTGTTCGGGCCAGTCCCATGATTTAAAAGCTTATTCGGGTCAGTCCCATGATTTTCGTTTTATTCGGGTCAGTCCCATGATTTTTGTTATGTTCGGGCCAGTCCCATGATTTAAAAGTTTATTCGGGTCAGTCCCATGATTAAAAGCTTATTCGGGTCAGTCCCATGATTTTCGTTTTATTCGGGCCAGTCCCATGATTTTCGTTTTTGTTCGGGCTAGTCCCATGATTTAAAGCTTATTCGGGTCAGTCCCATGATTTTCGTTTTATTCGGGTCAGTCCCATGATTTTCGTTTTGTTCGGGCCAGTCCCGTGATTTAAAAGTTTATTCGGGTCAGTCCCATGATTAAAAGCTTATTCGGGCCAGTCCCATGATTTTCGTTTTTTTCGGGACAGTCCCATGATTTAAAGCTTATTCGGGTCAGTCCCATGATTTTCATTTTATTCGGATCAGTCCCGTTATTTTCGTTTTGTTCGGGCCAATCCCATGATTTAAAGCTTATTCGAGTCAATCCCAAGATTTTCGTTTTATTCGGGCCAGTCCCATAATTTTCATTTTATTCGGGTCAGTCCCATGATTTTCGTTTTGTTCGGGTCAGTCCCATGATTTAAAAGCTTATTCGGGTCAGTCCCATGATTTTCGTTTTATTCGGGTCAGTCCCATGATTTTCGTTTTGTTCGGGCCAGTCCCATGATTTTAAAGCTTATTCGGGTCAGTCCCATGTTTAAAAGCTTATTCGGGTCAGTCCCATGATTTTCGTTTTATTCGGGGCAGTCCCATGATTTTCGTTTTTGTTCGGGCCAGTCACATGATTTAAAGTTTTATGTCAGTCCCATGATTTTCGTTTTATTCGGGTCAGTCCCATGATTTTCATTTTATTCGGGCCTGTCCCATTTTAAAATTCCTGTTCGGGTCAGTCCCCTTTAAAATTCCTGTTCGGGTCAGTCCCGTTTTAAATTCCTGTTCGGGTCAGCCCCGTTTTAAAATTCCTGTCTCGGGTCAGTCCCGATTAAATTTTCTGTTTAATTTTCTTGACTGGGTCAGTCCCATTTCACAGTTTGATAAAGGGGTCAGTCCCCGTTTCTAAAGCGTCCATTTGTTTGAGACGTTTTCACCGCCAAATAACACAGGTAAGTATTTGGTGTCTAATTCTTTGTCTCAAGTTTTTCCAAAACTCAGACAAAGAGGGGCAAACTGTAGACACCAAATTTTGATGTAATTTCATTTTTAGTTTTATCATTTTAGTTTTATTCGAATTTTAGTTTTAGTTTCTAGCTTTATTTTTATTTTTAAGTTTTTAGCATAGAATTTCTTGAAAAGGATAAGGAAAACCATTCAAAAATATGCTTTAGTCGTTTTTGTTTTAAATTCAATGTTTTCTTGAAAAAAATAATATAAAAAAAAAGAAATTTGCTCACAAAATATGTTTATTTCTTTTAAATTCAACCTTTTGGCATTTTATTTTATTAAGTTATTTTGAAAAAAAGTGAAAAATGAGAAAAATGGAAAAATGGAAAGTTGCATTTTTGTTGTTTCTAGTTTATTTATTTTTATCCAATGTTAATTAAGTTGTTTTTGTTATTATTATTATTGTTATTATTATTATCAATTTTGTTTAATTAATTAATTAGTTTAAAAAAAAAAGTGTGTCGCGGCATGCACGCTGCAAAAATGCAGCGTGCAAAGCACAATCACAGAGGCCCCGTTGGATGGCTGGATGTGAAGGAAGGACAGGCCTTTCATCCTCACCATTGGGGTGAGGGTTTAGGAACCTGGAATTCCATATAAAAGGGAAACAACATCCGAGAGATGAAAGGAAGGGGGAGTAGCGGTGCATAAAAATCAGACGGCTAAGTGAAAAAGGAGAAGAAAGAGAGGCGCAGACGTGAGGAGAAAAGGAGAATCAGAAAAGAAAAACTAAGAAAGTAAGCAGAGGGTTTAGTAAAAGAGGAGAAACAAACCGTAAAAGGGAAGCTTTAGGCTGAGAAAGAAGAGATTGGTGCAGAAAGCTGAAGGGAAAAGCTGGTGGGAGCCTCAGGAACGAAGGAGGAAGAAAACGATTTCAGGTAAGAGTGGAACAAGCAAGGGAAACCTTGAGCAGCGAGGAAGACAGTGGATTCGCAAGGAGCTATTGCGCAAGGACCTGGATCTGGCTTTGATTTCTTGAAGGGCTAAAGGTAATCTTTCCATCTCTATGTTCATGGGTTATGGGGTTTACATTTTAAGTTTCAGAATCTTCGCTGCTAATGCTGTTTCCGTACCATTTCATTTTTTTCTTCCCGGTACCTGCTGTTTGTGCATCTGGTAAAAAAGGGAGAAGCTTTGATTTATGTTTTGCGTTAAGTAATGTGTAAAATATATCAGTCCAAGGCTTGCTATCCGTGACAGTTTGTTTTTTCTTTCTCTGTTTCATTTTTCCCGCACAAGACTAGATTTTTGTATTTAGTTTTCTGAAGCTTTGTGTTAAGAATGGAGTTTGTAATTCTCTTTGAGCCAAAACTTGATGATTATTGGTAGATTGATGCTTGTTTGTATTTCGACATGAACCCCAGTAGCTGTCAACTTTCATGCTATCTTTCTTCCGTGAAGCTAAGTGGATATGACACGTAGGTTTGGTCTGGTTTTTGGGGATGGGAGTTTGAGATCTTTTCTATAGGATTAGCTGATGAGTTCATGGTTGTTTTCTTTGGTTGTTTTTTTTCTGGCGCAATCTGGGTAGAAAATTCTGGGAAATGCATGGTGCTGATCTGGTTTGTTTAAGTAAGAAACTAAAAGCTGCATTTTTCTTCATCATTTTTCTTTCTTGAACAGCCGTTAATCTGGGTTCCTTTTTGTCTGTTTAGATGCTGCAATCCTGTGGGTTTTGGTTCATATCAAAGTCTTGTTGTTTGTTTGAATTTGTTTCCGTTTGAAGTTGAGTTTTAAGGGAAGGATGATACACAAAAATCTGCTGCAACAAGATCATAGTCTTGGGTTGGTTGTGACAGTACTTGCTAGTTTCTTTTCTTCTTGATTTGTTGAAGTTTAAGAATTGATTGCGGAAGCTTCTTGACCTTCTTTTGTTGCATGAATCTTGTTTGCTGGAAGTTGCTTGGAGGTGCTGCAATTTTTGTTCTTCAAATGTGTGCTTATTTTTAGAATGGTGCATGGAATCTTTTCTCAGTTTTTGCATGTTTGGACGATGACAATGATGTAGTTGGTTATTTAGTTTAAAGCTGTGAATTCGGATTTGAATTTCTGTTCTTGAATAGCAAGTGGTATGCTTGAGTTTTGGTCTCGGTTGATGAGAGTGGCAGCAGAAAATTGCAGAAGTAAAGAAGCCTTTGGCATTCGTTTGCATGCATGCAAAATGTTATAAAAATTGCACTTTAACCCCTCTAATTCCCCTTTGTTACACTAATGCCCAATTATGGGCTGATTCCTTGCAATTGAGTCTTTGGCAGCATTAACGTTTCAATTCATTTGGCTTGTGTGTCTTCATTGGTTACCATGTTTTGCTAAGGTGATATTTAATGCATGGATTTGTGAACCTTGTGTCTAAATGAGCTTGTGTTCGACTATTTTCTTGAATTTTCTGAAATAAATTGGCTTTTGGCCTTTTTCTTGCTTTCGGACTTTCAAAGTTTTCTAAAATTTTTCAATTGGCTTTGAATGGTTGATTTATACTTGCAATTGGGTCCTTGGCGGATCCCTTTATTGGAAACTATGTAGTATTTGATTTCATTTAAATTGCAATTAGGAGAGATTTGGTGACTTTGTTATACTTTACTATTTGAGGTACCGTGACCTTTTTATTGTTTTGAAGCCAATTTTCTTTCATTTGGACTCCATTCAAAAGGGGGCGGTATAATTTCTTTTATCCCTTTTTGTGCCTCTCCTATGTGATCTAATGTGCTAAGTGAAATTTGCATGTTTAATTTGCTTTCCTTGCCTCTCTTTAGTTCCTTTACTTTATTTACTCTTGCTTTTAGTAAGTTATTTTTTTAATGGGTATGTGTACACCTCTTGGCTTGTAATAGTTAGGGATTTAATTATTTTATTCCTTTTCCCCCTTTTAGATTGTAGTAGGGTCTCCCTAATGTAATAGATAGGGCTTGGAGGAGCATTCAATGAAGACCTATCGAAGTCATGTGCCTAGCTAGCAAATGTAATAGTTAGGGCTTTAATTGTCTTATGTGTCTTGCATGCTTAGTTGCTACGTGTTAATTTGCTTTGTCAAGGCCTTGCATCTAGTCGAGCATGCTAAATGTTATGTGCTATGTGTTTATGAGTGTTTCGCATGTCTACTCGCTTTCCATAGCCATGAATGAATGTGATGGATGAGTGTACGTTTCCGCTAGTCCAACGCTAGTAGGAATTCATAGAATGGGCTAGTCCAACGTTAGACCCTTAGGGATTTCCCCTCGTTAGTACATGTTTGCATGTTCATTACATGTCATGCATTCTTTTTAGTTTTATCATTTTGCATGCCCCTCGAACCCCTTTTCCCTCCATTTTAGGATTTTTGCATTTCATGCTAGTTATAGGGTTCATTTGCTTGAGAGTCCCCTTAAATATGGGATATAGACGAGTGTGGCTTTTTCTAAGCCTTAGCACGCTTGTATTCCCTCTATAAAAGGGCAAATTGAGTCACGATTTAGGTCTCCCCGTACCCAATATGCATGAATTCCCTAGGCTCATGCATTTTTAAATCCACTCTACCATTTTATACCCTCATCACACTTTCATCTTTCCTCCCATTTTGCACACGTGCACCTTTATGTTTCTTCATTTGCACACGAACACTTTTATCATCACTTGCACACATGTACTTCATATTATCATTTCACATACCGCACCTTGCCCACTCACGTGCACATTTTCACTTACATATTATTGCCTTTTATTACTTTTTCAAACTCATGTCCTCACATTGCATACATGCATTCCATTCATTTGCATCCCACTCGCATTATTCGTGACTTCTTCAAAGGATCGTTATTGGGCTTCACAATTAATGTGATTGGCACCACTCAACCTTTGAAGAGAAATTTCCCCCAATACCTCTAGGTCTAGGGTTTGCATTCATGTAGTGCATCCAAATGTAATTCTTTGGTTAAAACAAGAAAATCTTTGATTAAATCACGCAACTAGCCTTGGTTAGGTCGAAGGGGTGCCTTGGATTTTTATCCTTGCCTTCCCCTTCGTCAAATGTGACTCCCGAACCTTTTTCGTTGGTTTACGTGGACTAGGAGTCGTTTAAAAGGGGTTTCTTACTACTTTTTCTTTAAATTCATTTTTAGGTGACTTGGTACACCTTAACTCATTACCAAGTGGCGACTCCGATTTTTTATTTCAAAAAACCCTTTTTAAACTATAATTTTGGGTCAAATCGTCGCATTCTCAAACCCCCATTTAGACCCATTTTTCTTTTAAATCACAATTTATTTTCCAATCACAAATTGAATCCAAAAATACATTTTTTAAACCATTTATTTATTTATCAAAAAGTGGGGCGCGACACCTGGACTAGAGGAGGGAAGAATTTCGCATTGAATTCTCTCATAAAATTCACCCAAGTCCGGGGCGTTTGTTCCCATTCCCATTTTTGCCGAATAACATTCCACCAGGAACGGGCCGTCCCTTCTAGCTGAAAGACAGTGAAAGTCACCTGCATTTCCTCGGTATAGTGTAGGGCCGTAAAAATATCCACCATCTTCTCGAGCCACCTTTCGACTATATCCGGATCGGGCCCCCCAATAAACTTGGGTGGAGCAAACTTTTAGAATCTTTCGAGAGCTCTGTCCTCGCTCTCGACGTGGTTGCCAGGGTTTCCAGAGTTAGGATTAGGGTTTTGACCCTATTGTTGCACCACTTGTGCCAGCAGATTGGTCATTTGCTGCATAGTGGCAGCTATTTGCACGTTGGGGTCAACCCTCGGTTCAGGATTAGGTCCCGATGAGGTTTCCCCAACACCCCGGTCCGACATAGGTTGCCTACTCCTACGCCCACGTCCCCGTCCACTACGTGTGCCTTCCATGAAATCTATTAATCTAGGCAAACGTAACTAGAGCAATAAGTAACCATACCGGTAAATAAGAACCCAAAACTTTATTAACAAAGTATATATATACATTCCAAACCAAACAAGTCAAACAACACACATATCATCCAGCAGTCAAGTTAGGTACAACAAAACATGCCACAAGGGAAAGGCATTATCAAAAGTAATATACACATTGCTAGTCCAACGTACAAAACGGCTAGCTAACGCTCTTTCCCAAGTCTATCCATCCCTATCCGTCCTATATACAAGAGTCAAAACCTCCAAAAGACCCCAAAAGTACGGCCTAGTCCGTTGTCGGGCTAGTGGATCCACCCGACGGGGTGGATTCACCTCCTGCCCTGGCCCCCGTACACGATTCCCCATCGCTCTCCTCCTCAAGCAAGTCGTCGCAGAGGTTCAGGATTGACTCTGCTCGAACCCTAACCTTCCGAGCTCGCGTAGTCATACGCTCGCGTGCCTTCCTAAGCTGAGCACAGAGGTCGTCCACCCTATCTTCACACTCGATCACATCGTACTCTAAATCCTTGATTCGCTTGGCTTGTTTCTTGTTGGCCGCCCTCAATTGGTTCACCTCGGCCTCGAGCCTAACGTTATCTTTTGCCAACTCCTTCCATTTCTCCGCCACGGCCAACACTAAAGTGTTAGGGTAGGCGTAAGTGTGACGGCACTCGCAACATCGGAGGCGGTTCGCCGGACTCCAACGCACGACGGCCCCTCTTGGCCGGATCTGGTACTTAATCACCGGAAGCACCCCATGCGGTCGCTCACCAGCAGGGCTATCACTAGGCCCACTATGTCCGTCCATCCTACACCAAAAGGGTAAATAAACGTAAATAACCTTAAGGAACATAATCAAAGTAATCCTCAAGTCGAGCATTTCTAACACGCCCAGGCCAATTCAAACCTAAGCTCTGATACCACCTGTGACAGCCCCACCTCCCCCTAAGGCGAACCAAAGGGGTTAGCGGACTGCCTGCCCAGTTCTCGCGAGGACTAACGAGACAGTTCAAAGCGACCTAAAACGTTCTGAAACATACAAGCGTGCTTAAACAAGTCAAAATCACAAAATAAAAAAAAATGAAAATCGGAGCCGAACATGAATAGTGCCTGCCACGTCAGAATTCGGCCGGAATCTGGCCGGATTTTTGGCCAGAAACTAGCCAGAGAGCAAAGCCGGATTTTCAAAAATTCTTAGGGCAATTTAGCTGCCAATTCGGCCAATTTCTGGCCGGATTCTTAGCCGGATTCGACTCGGTTCTTTCCCGCCAAAATTTTTCTTTTCGCCATTTGAAATCCGAATCTGTCCGAAATCCAACCCAACATCAATCAAACATATACACCTTGGAATTAAGCATTTACAAGCCAAAATAGCATATACAAGCTATCCAACAAGTTTATACATGTACGGTTTGCAAATTACAACGCAACGAATTGGTTGGATCAAAATGCACTTAGGGTTTCGCTCAAAAGGAGCTATTCAAAAATACATTCACATAAGCTCAACTCGGCAACCAACATTCATAGCTTTTCCAAAAGTATTCAAATTCCTGTAAGGAAAACAAAAGGATTAGAGTGAGCTTACGCCCAATGAGATACTACCACTCAAGCAGCGAAGATCATATAAGCATATAGCATGTCATTCCAATTCATTTAGTAGGAAGTAAGCCAAGAGCACTCATCAATAGAATTGGTAAAAGGATACGGATGGTTCTCAAGAGCCCCTTTCCTCGCTTGTATTCTTGATCGGACTTCATTGACCCTCCGTCAATGTTTACAAATAACCAACCGTAGGCTCCACTTTACTTCCATTCCTTCCACCCAACATACCCCTACCGGGCCCGAGCTCCATACAGTATAAATTTGGTAATACTCGAGTATACCGGAATCAAGAGTCTCATACTACAAGATTCTATATAACAGTCACCATGGCTCGTCAATTTTCACGACCAAACCCTCGCCGGCTCGATTCAATCGACTACCAATGGGGTTGAGCTCAGTAGTAACAGTAGTGGTTGTTGGATACTCGTCCAAACGACACCAAATCTAGTATTTCATGTATCATTCAGTTACCACAGTAAACAGTTAGATATAAGACAAAAAGGTGAGAGCGATCAAGTACACCCTCACGTTAATCAGTTTCAATGGTGGCATTCAAGGCATCAAGTTCAAATGTAACAAAGCCACATAGTAACAAGCAAGTGAGTAGTATACTCACCGAGCATGCAAATGATATTTCATACACTTCTGCCCAAAGAGCGTCTTGAACCACCATCACGCCCTAAAACATTCAAATAATCACAATAAGACTCGATTACAAGTAATAACCCAAATCCACATACTACCAAAAATAAGGCTCCAATAGAACGTATAAGTGCTAGAGTAAGTTAGGGAAAGTCCGGAAATGAAAGTTAAGCTCTAAGACATAAAAATAGTTTTGACGTCATTAAGCGTATTGGACACAACCAGCACTACGATTATCGGATGGATGTACAATATACACCATTTCGAAGTTAACAGAAAGGGCTACAATGTTGAAGAAGGCCACTCAGTCCAGTTTGTAGTGCAATTAAGTCAAAAGTTCAATGTATCAAACTAGAACCGTATAAACAGGTTAACGAACCGCATTCTGGTTAAATAACCATAATTCAGGCTACCAAAGTCCAATTCAAGTGATTCTAAAGCCATCCGAAAGCTAAGATACCAGGCTATATTTCTTAAGAAGACATCAACAACCAAATCAATAGTATTCCAAATCAAATTAACCAATTACCAAAGCTGATCACCAGGTTCGGACAGAAACAGGGCAGCAGGGGTATTTCATTCTTATCACAGACTACGTTGCTCCGATTAGCCTAAAACTTTGCAGACAACTATAAAATATCATTCCCTACAACTTTCATGTTTAACCCAAGGCTAATTCGGCCTCTAACTAGGGGAAACAGTACCAGGAAGAATGGGTTTAATTGAAACCCTAATTTCTGAAATTTCCTTTCAAAGCGGAAATTTTCCGCAAATAGTCACCATTTACGCCCTAAGGCTTCATTCTAAACCATTCCCAACCATCATCCATGGCCACACCATATTACACATATAAAACAGGAAAATTCATGGAATAAAATAAAAATTTCACTAATCTCTACCAAAGTCAAAAAATCTTTCACCCAATCACACATTTAACCAACATAAGTCATTAATTTGGCATTATCAAAACCAAAGAAAGCATTCCCTAGCTACTCACCTTGAAATGCAAGAAAGGAAGCAACTAAACACCCTTGTTTCTCAAACCACTTCACCAACAACTTCACTACCACTCAACTAGGGGTTTTTATGGAGAAAATTCAAGATTAAACGGTTGGAATTGAAGATTGGGCAAGATTAGAGGAAAGAAAGTGGAGAGAATTTTCTTCCTTTTTGCTTGAAGATGGCCGGCCAAGAAGATGAAGAAAATGAGAAATATTTGATCAATTTTTGTATTAATTGGTAAAGTAATGAATAGTGGTCAAAATTCAAGAATAAATCACAAGGTGACACTTGTCACCCTCATAAATGTTAAGCTATCCTTTTGTTTCCTCAACACTCATCCAAATGATATCTTCTAATTATCTCTTAGCACCTAGTAAATTAAACCCTGTATACAAAACTTAATCTAATTGGCCGAATATTACCGAACTTTCCGCACTAGCGGGTCCCACGCCCGGTATACACTCTTAATTTCTCAAAAACTAACCGATACTAGAAAAATCATTTAAAAAATATATTTACCCATAAAAATTATCTAAAAAATTTTTCTACTAAAGAAAATGCGAAAAAGGCGTGCAAATAAATAAAATAAGGCCTAGAAATTGAGAAATTTACGGGTTCTCACAGGCATACACTAGATTGGTGCTCCAAACTATACAGTAAGAGTGATCGGAATTAAAAGAGATCACTCAAACTGATTGGTTTGTCTCGAAAGACCCAATGCAATACCTTTTTCTCCTTCACTGTACAATTCATATTTTGCCCACTTTTATTAACCCCAAAATAAAATCAGTTACATTAATTGATAAATTGTAAATTGGGGCAATCTTTGCTTGAAAATGTCCACTGTGTCTAATCAGATTCAATCCACATCTAAGTAAAGCAAAAATGTACATTATTCTTATTTGTTTTGAAAATTTGGAATGATACTTCAAGCGTTCGTTTCTCTATCTATACAGATTTTATCATTTGCTCTCCCATTTGAGCCTTTAAAAGAATAATTTCGTTTCAAATAAGAGCCTTAATGATCACTACCCTACATGGGAAAATTTTCAAATATCAAAAGAGGGAATGGATTCTCAATGAGCTATTCTTTGCTTTGGTTGTCATAAGTTATAAGAATGATATTTTGGCCATTGTTTCTACAATCTAAACACTATTTATCCCTTGCATCCTCATTTGAACTAAAATTGGTGGTTCTTTTCAAAGCACTTATGATCGCACCCTACACTGGGGAAGGAGATTGGAGAATTTGTAAAAAAAAAAAAAAAAGGAGAAAGAAGAGAGGGATTGCAAATTGGGGAAATTTGATTCTACCATTAATATCTGGGCTTCAATTTTAAAAAAAGAAAGAGAAAAGGAAAAGGAAGTGTATTGTCCGACAGATCACTTATGTTTCACAGATATAGATGAACAGGAGTCTTCCTCCATCAATTAATTCAGATACATGCAAGAAACTTCGCATTGATGGAAGCTTCCTTTCAGAATTAATGTAAAGAACGGAATAAAAAGTCAGGCCCTTTTCTTTTCCAATCAAACATTCTATCCCTAACTATCCCTTTTGAACCTTCAAAATAAATTACTTCGTTTGGCAACTCCTGAGAATTGCAAACCCCACACTGGGGCAAATTTGAGTTGAAAAGGGAAGAAAAGTCTCAAGAGATAAAAAGTGATAAAGCAACAAAAGCAAAAATAATAAAAAAAAAAGAGAAAAGAAAACCTCGATTGAGCATAGATTGGGGCAAATTTTGAAAAGTTCAAAGGAATGGCAGAAGGCCGGAAAAAGGAAAATGAAAGAAAAGAAAACCTCGGTTGAGCATAAACTGGGGCAAAATTTTTTGAAATTTCAAAGGAATAGCAGAAGGCCGAAAAGAGAGAGGGAGAAAAAAAAAACCTCAATTGATAATAAATTGGGGCAAGTTTTGATTTAACCCTAAAATAGGGTTGACGCAACAATGTGATTTCAGATCATTTAAACCACTTTTAAAATTCGCTTTCAAACCTAAACCTTTTTTAAGCACCCCACCAGACCCCATTACAAAAGCCGAAAGTCCCGACTTCTGTTCTTTACAATGTCTCTGTCGAGAAGTTTTCTAATTAATTGGCAAGTGATGCTCATATACTGATGCCAAGAAATTTTTTAGATGTATTTCTGAATTGATTAGGTGTGAGTTTGACACTGCTCATCATATGAAAACCCGCAAGAACGCCTTTAAAAAAAAGAGAAAAAAGAGAAGAGAGAGAAAAAGAAAAGAGAAAAGAAAAATCAATACAAAGGAAATGCAAAAAAGATTCGATGCTGAAAGTCCCTATTGAGTGATAATAGAAGTCAAACAAAGTCCAAGATTTTGGATTCCAAAATTGGGGCAATTATTGGGAAGAAATGCGATCTTCAGTGCAATGTACTTAAAAATCTTATTTTTTTAGCTATCGTTTTCAAGCCACATTACAAGCTCATAAAGTCCATCGTTGACTTATCCTTCATGACAATTCGAAGTAAGGATCATGCTTCTAAGGAATCCATCAATCATTCGTGATCATAAGACTATAATCTGTTTCCACATATTTAGCTATCGTTTCTATCCATATGTTATGAGCTTATAAAACTTATATGTTGACTAATTTTTCTTAAAAAATAAGGGTGATAATCTATTTGCTTTCACTGAGATGTAATATTGAATGGATTATATACAAATTTGGGCACAAGAATAAGACAGATCCTAACATCTCATTTTCCTTAGCAGTTTCAAAATCAGAAATAACATCACTTTATTGATCTTGAAAAATGAGTTAACAAGAAGTGGTGACCTATTACACTAAGCATCGATGCTAAAAGTGAGGAAGAAATCTTCTGTAACTTGGTATTATTTTGAGAGATTCATCATGAAATTTTTTGTATGAGTTTAAGTAAGATGCTTAATTTTGTTCACATTGTATGTTAGGAAACACAGTTTCTTACTTTGTTCAAATAAATGGAGAGTCTATCAAATTTTTTTGTAATACAATTGATGATTTCGCACAAGAGTCCAGTAATATACTTTCGAATCAATTATGTTGTTCTTTTCATGAGTAGTAGTTGCATAAGAAATTGAAGTGCATGTTGTACTGCGATAAGCCCCCTATGCAGGTATTCATGGATGAAATCGATGAAAAAACATCTAGTGATGTGGAAGGCCGATACCGAAAAAAAGAGAAGAAAGAAGAAAAAAAAAAGGGCCCTACACTGGGGCAAATTATTTTTGAAAAGATTCTCTCGAAAAGATAAAAAAATCAAAAAAATTCCAAAAAATCAAAAAAAATCAAAAATCAAAAATAAAAATCAGAAAAATAAAAAATCAAATTCAATTTCTTGTTTCTTGAAAATTAAATTTAATTCTTGTTGGCGATGTCTCAGCATCCGCCGCGCACCCTTCTATCCCCCATTTCTTGACAATCACACTTAATTTCTTGACCAATTATCAAGACAGACTCGAGTATTCATCTCGCTAACCAAATGAAGGCAGGCTCGGGTATTTATCCCACTGACCAAATGAATGCATGCTCGGGTATTCATCCTACTAACCCAAGTCAAGGTAGGCTCGGGTGTTATCCTACTGCCCATTTATCAAGGCAGGTTTGGGTGTTATCCCACTGACCAATTATCAAGGCAGGTTCGGGTGTTATCTCACTGACCGATTGTCAAGGCAGGTTCGGGTATTTATCCCACTGACCAAATGAAGGTAGGTTCGGGTATTTATCCCACTGATCAAATGAAAGCAGGCTCGAGTATTCATCCCACTGACCCAAGTCAAGGCAGGCTCGGGTGTTATCCCACTGACCGATTGTCAAGATAGGCTTGGGTATTCATCCCACTGACCAATCATCAAGACAGGCTCGGGTGTTATCCCATTGACCGATTGTCAAGGCAGGTTCGAGTAGGCGTCCCACTGGCCAAATGAATGGCAAGACCGGATTTTATCCCGCTGACCGTTTATATCACGTTAGGGCCGGGTTTTATCCCGCCAATCTCGGCAAAACCGAGTTTTATCCTACTGACCGATTGTCAGGGCAGACTCGGGTATTGATCCTACTGACCTAAGTCAAGGCAGGCTCGGGTGTTATCCCACTGACTGATTGTCAAGGTAGGCTCAGGTATTCATCCCACTGACCAATCATCAAAGCAGGCTCGGGTGTTATTCCACTGACCGATTGTCTAGGCAGACTCGGGTAGGCAGGCTCGGGTATTCATCCCACTGGCCAAATGAATGGCAGGATCGGATTTTATTCCACTGACCGTTTATATCACGTTGGGACCGGGTTTTATCCCGCCAACTTCAGCAGAACCGGGTTTTATCCTACTGACCGATTGTCAAGGCAGGCTTGGGTATTCATCCCACTGACCCAAGTCAAGGTAGGTTCGGGTGTTATCCCACTGACCGATTGTCAAGGCAGGCTTCCCACTGACCAATTATCAAGGCAAACTCGGGTATTCATCCCACTTGCCAAATGAATGGCAGGACCGGGTTTTATCCAGCTAATCGTTTATATCACATTGAGACCGGGTTTTATCCCGCCCACCTCGGTAGGACTGGATTTTATCCCGTTGACCGTTTATACTTCGTTGGGATCGGGTTTTATCCCACCAAATGAATTTTTACATTTTCATGTTTCAGTTCAAGGCAGAATAACGAAAGGTAAGTATTTGGTGTCTACGTCTTTGTCTCGAGTCTCTTCGAAATTCAGACAAAGAGGGGCAAACTATAGACACCAAAATTTCATTGATTCAAATTTAAACTTTATTTACTTAGCTTTATTCATTCAATTTTGGCTTTATTTATTTCAATTTTAGTTTTTTATTATTATCATTTATTCTTGTTTCATATTTATTATTTTATTTTTAATTGATTTAATATTGCAAATAGTGACTGGTGTTTATTCTTATTTTTTGGTACATTAAAATTCATCATTTTCTTTTCTTTTAAAAGCATTTTTTTTAACACAAAAGTTCAGAAAAAGAAAAATGAAAAATGACAAGTAGGGGACATGCAATAGGGGCAAGTGTTTCTTTATGTATTTAACAACACACCACCTAGAAGGTGAGGTGTTGAGACACTTGGAGGCCTAAGATTTGAATGAAAAGAGAAAAAAAACAACAAAAAACAGAGGAAAAGAGAGGCGGCGGACAAGGATAGATGAAAAAAGAAAAGACTAAGGGCGAACAAGATAAAAAAATAAGGGAATAGGGTGAGAGATAGAGACAACCGAGTTTGATCTGGAAAGGAAAAAACTAAGGAAAGAGGTCTGAGCGAGGGAAGAACGGGAAAAACTAAGAAAAAGGCAACGGAAAACCAGAGGAAAAAAGAGAGAAAAAGGGGGCGACATGGGCGAGACAAAAACAGAGGTCTTGCGGCTGAAAAGAAAATAGAGCAAAAGAAAGCGGCGGAGGAAGAGTCGAGACTGCCACCAATTCGTCGGAATCTGCCACTGTCGCCCGTGAATTGCTACCGTGAGAGGCCATTGTAAGGTAGCCTCTTCATTCACATTTCATTCTTCCGTCAAAATATATCTTCTGTGAAGTTGGTATTTCAATTTTCATGTCGATTGTTCATGGCCTTTTTGAATACACATGTTCTGTATGTTGATTGGAACGCATTTCTTGGGTTGTTGACAAAGTTTTGGGGCTAGTTACAACTTCAATTTATGCAAGAATCTAGTGAAATTTTAATGCCCATTTGCTGTTTGATGAAATACTTGTTTGAAAATTCTAATTGGAAGGTAGTTTATCTACATTTGCGAGTGAGGAAAACAAATGGTCAGTGAGTTCCATGCCTGTCCGAATAATTGATTTTCGTGAAAAAGTAGAGTTTAAAGAGCTTCGTTTTCTTAATTTCCCTTTTGCATGAACTCGATTTAATGACATGAATTCGAATGAGAAGGGATTCGTGTGAGTCCAAAGTTGATTTTTTTGGATATTTTTCCTTTGTGAGAAAGTTGCGATGGCGGTCTGATGTTGAATTCATTTGGAGAAGATGACTAATTTGCAATTTTCATCCCCAGTTTTCCCTTTCTTCAAATGTGACTTCCGAATCTTTTTCTCTGATTTTCGTAGATTTGGAGTCGTTTAAAAAGGATTTTTCTACTTTTTCTTTACAAAATTCACTTTAGGTGACTTGGTACACCTTAATTCAATACCAAGTGGCGACTCCATTGTGAGAGCCCGAAATTTTCTTAAGTACTAGGTTTTATTTATTTTTCTTTTAATTGCACGTTTTTCCACATCTTATTTATTTGAAAAATTGTGAAAATAATTTTTTTTAGTAAATATAGTTTTTAGATGATTTTCTAGTATTGGTTAGTTTTTGAGAAATTTAAGAGCGTATACCGGACGTGGGATCCACTAGTGCGATAAGTGTGGTAAATGTGGTTCATTTGGAGTAGCTTTGTATACTTCGTTTATATTACATGGTGTTATGAGATAATTAGGGGTTTGGTTAGTTCATTAATTCTTGCAAGACAAAAGAAATGAGATAAGCTTGGAATGGACACATGTTGCCTTGTGATTGGAGCTTGGCATTTGACTAGTCTTTCTTTACCTTTACTAAACCAATTTTGACCAAAATTTGTCTTTCATTTTCACCTTCTTGGCCGGCCAACTCTAGAGAGAAAAGAAAGAGAGCTCTTCAATTTTTGCTCCATTTTCTTGCCAAAATCTTGTAATCCAACCATTTATTTCTTAAATTCCTCCATAAAACTTACTTGCTAGGAGTGATTGAAGTGCTTGGTGGTTTTTGTTTGGAGGGAGAGACTCTCATCTACCTTGCATCTAGTGTTTGTAAGGTAAGTGGTTAAGAAATTGTTTCCTTGTTGGTTATGAGGTGAAATTAGTAGGTGTGGTAGTTGAACAAGTGATCTTTTGGATGATTTCATGACTTATGGTGAAGATTGATGACATTTTCTATTTAATCATGAATTTTCTGATTTAATATGATTCATATGTTGTGGCTTTGTATGATGATTGGAAATGATATTGAAGAAAGCTAGAAGGTGGAAAGTGTGGTTAATTACAAGAAATTTCTGTTTTGGAAGGAAAATGGGAAAGTTAGGGTTCATTATCTTACATTCTGTCCGGTTTTATTGCACCATGTTAGAGTCCGAATTGGCCTTAGCTTAAAACATGAAAGTTGTAGGGAATAATATTTTTGAGGGCCTACAAAATTTCAGGTCAATCGGAGTAGCGTAGCCTGAGAAAAGCCGAAATTACCCTTGCTGTCCTGGTTTTACCTGAATGTAAGAATTGCGCCTGTAATTGGGTGTTTTGGTTGGCATTGCTTCGGAATTTGTTGTTGAGGTCTTCTGATGAAATGTATCCCTATTTCTAAGCTTTTGGATGGCTTTGGAATTTCTGGATTTGGACTTAAGTAGGCTGAGTTATGCTGTTTGCAGCAGAATGTGGTTTGTGAATCTGTTTTTGCGGTTCTAGTGTAGTATCTTGCATTTTTGACCTGTTTGCACTGGGAACTGGGCTGAGTGACCTTCTTCAATATTGTAGCCCTGTTTCTTAGCTTCGAAATGGTGGGTCTTACACCTTCATCCGATAATCGTAGTGCCTTTGGTGCCATTACCGCAAAATGATGTCAAAAAACTATTTTTCTGGTTTTGAGCTTAACTTTCATTTCCGGACTTTTTCCTAGCTTGAATTGTACTTGTACTACTTGGAGCTTACTGAATGGCTATTGAATGAACTTATTTTGTGTGTGCCTTTGGGAGTGATTGAGGAAAACAAAAGAAGCCTAGATGGCTGGAAAAGTAAAGAGAGACAAGGGGAAGTGCTGTGCAAATGTTTGTAGGAGTTTCGGTACAGTCTCAGGGAATTTACTATATCTTAATGTAGAAATGTCAGAATTGAGTCCCTTTTGTTGCGTTTTAAACTAGAGTCATAGGGCTATAAACCGTGTGAATTTCAGATCCTGTTTCTATTTGTCCAATTTATGGTGATTTTTCAAAGTTGGCTGAAATTTTGTACCTGTTCTGTCCTCCACTGGATAAAGCAGCAACTTACGACTTGAATTCGACTGACTTACGTTCTGAATCTTACAATAGTGTTTTCTGGAAAGTTATAGCACTTTGAATGTACTTTTCAACGGTATAACGTTTATTAATTTTGGACTTACAAAACTTGAGATATGATTTTTCATATAAGGTCGCGCGGAACTGGAAAAATTCTGTTTTCCTAGTATTGATCTTGCTTTCTTTATCTACTTCAAATTTGGAGTTGGTCAGTCATTGTAGGAAGGCCTTTGAGGTTGTTCATGCTTTTAAGACTAATTGTTACCTTTTCGCTCCGAGGTCACCTCTTTGCTTTGCATTAATGGTTCTGTTGACTAGGCATATGGCTCGTAACCGAGTCTCACTTGCGAATTCCATACTCGGTCTTGGAGTCGAGTCTTAAGTGTTTGCCTTGATTGTTCTAGGAGGTAACGACGAGTGAAGCCACACTTGGGGAGGAAACTTTTGAAATTATCCTTGTTTGATCAGGTGAGTGTACCACTCCCCTGATTTATTGTTCAACTGGTTTTCTGTACTTGCAACTTGCTACTTGAATATCTTTCATGACCGTTTATCTTGTATGTGACGAGGGTGTACTTTATCACACTCGTTCTCTTGCCTGTACTGAACAAACTGGAATCTATTACTTGTACTTGTTATGTACTTGCACTTGTTATTCGATCGTTTGGAAGTGTGTCCACGATCGTCCTGTTAAACTTGATCGTCCTGTTAAACCTGAGCTCAACCTCATGGGGAGTCAATTAAATCGAGCCATGCAAGGGCCTGGTCGAGAAAATTGACAATCCGTGGGTGCCTGTTTTTATGGAATCTTTGAGTATTGAGACTCTTGATTCCGGTATACTCGAGTAATACCATTCCTGTTTTATTTGGCGTTCGGGCCCGGTAAGGGGGTATGATTGGTGAACGGGATTCGGTATTAAAGCGGTGTTCTACTGGACTGGTTTTCTTTAGTTGAAAGTTGACGGAGGGTCAACGTAGTCGGATCAAGTACTGCAACGGGAAATTGGCTCATGAGGGCCATCTGTATCCTTTCTATCTCAGTGTTTACATATCACCTTAATTGGTACACCTATGTGATTAATTGAGCATGAAGTTCCTTGGTCCTTGACTGTTATAATTTTTGTACCTCATTGAGCTTATAGCTCACCCCGTTTTGTTATCCTTGTTTTCCTTACAGGAAAATCTTTTGGGAACAATGATGTTTGGAAGCATGAGTTGAGCTAGATATATATTCTTTTGTATAGCTCCTCAAGAGATATAAACCTTGAATGTATTTTGATCCAACAACTCCCTTTTAATGTGTAATTTTGCAATCATGTATTTATATAAAAGTGTTTAATCATGTACATGTGTTACCCCGCTCGAACGTGTTCATTCTTTTGGATACATGGAATTCAATGACATTACTGAGGTTTCGGACGAGTGTAGTATCCAAGTGTGAAAAGGAAAAAAAAACAAAATAAAAATAAAAATCTGGCAGGGATTTTTACCATATTATGGGTTGGTAAGTTACATTTAACTTGGAGGTTTCCCAATCGTTCGTTTTCTTTGGTTTCTTTCACGCGTGCTATAGAAGTGGGAGTGATTCGACCCCGTAGTCCCGGCGAGAGCTGGGCAGGCGGTCCGCCGAACCCTTTGGTTCGCCTTAGGGGGAGGTGGGGCTGTCACATCCATTCCATTCAAAAAAACCCTTTTTAAACTATTTTTTTGGGCCCAAAATCGTCGCACTTTCAAACCCCATTTTCTTTTAAATTAAAAAATCATTTTTTCACTAAAAAATAATCCAAAAATTCATTTTCCTTAAAACAATTTATTTCTCTTTATTTTTTTTTCAAAAAATGGGGCGCGAATGAGTCATTTCCTTGTGTGATCAAGTACAAAGCTGGCAAGACCAACGTCGTTGCCGATGCACTATCTAGGAGGTATGCCTTGATTGCTCTACTTGATGCTAAACTCCTTGGATTTGATCTCATCAAAGAGCTCTATGATAATGACTTTGATTTTTCTACTATCTATAAGTCTTGTGCTAAGTCGGGTCAAGTTCTTCATACATGATGGATTTTTGTATTGTAATGGTAAATTGTGTATTCCGTCATGTTCTATTCGTGAGTTACTAATTAGTGAAACTCACGGAGGTGGGCTGATGGGACACTTTGGTATCACCAAGATTTTGAGTGCTTTATAGGAACATTTCTATTGGCCACGCATAAGGCGGGATGTGGAGCGAGTAGTGTCACGCTGCATTACCTGTCACCGTGGCAAGTCCAAACTCCAACCCTTCGGTTTGTATATACCTCTACCTAGTCTTTCGGAATCTTGGGTTGACATTTCAATGGATTTTGTGCTTGGTCTGCCTAGGAGTAAAAAGGGTCATGATAGCATTTTTGTCATTGTTGATAGATTTTCTAAAATGGCTCATTTCATTCCATGTCATAAGACGGACGATGCCACTCATATAGCTGATCTTTTCTGTCGCACCCCATTTTAAAAATAAAATTTAACATGTTTTGTAGAAAATGGATTTTTGATTTATTTTTAGTGAAAAATGAATTTTGAATCTAGACAATGAATAAAGAGATTAATTTTGATTAAAAATGATTTTTGATTTTTAGTAAATGAATAAAGAAAATGATGAGGGCCTAAAATGGAGTTTAAAAACGGTTTTGAATAAAAAATCAGAGTTGCCACTTGGTATCGAGTTAAGGTGTACCAAGTCACCTAAAAATGAAATTTTTAAAGAAAAAAATAAAAAACCTTTTTTAAATGACTCCAAGTCTACGAAAATCAAAGAACAAGGTTCAGGAGTCACATTTGAAGAAAGGGAAGGCAATGATAAAAATCCGAGGCACCCTTTCGACCTAGCCAAAGCAAGTTGTGTGATTTAGTCAAAGATTTTTTTATTTTAACCTAAAGATTTATCACATTTGGATGTGCTATATGAATGCAAACCCTAGACCTAAGAGGGTATCAGGGGGTCAAAATATCTCTTCAAAACTTAATTGATGCCAATCACATTAATTGTGATGCCCAATACAGACTCTTTAAAGAGGTTACGAATAATGCAAAAATATGAGACTCTAAGAAAAGAAAAAGGAAAATAATAATATACAAATATACATGACCTAAAGGGATACATCATAACGGGTACGGGGAACCAATGTTCGTGACTCAATTTTCCCTTTCGTAGAGGGAATATGAGCGTGCTAAGGTTAGAAAGCCAAACTCGTCCATATCCCATACTCAAGGGATTTTTCCTAGTCTAATCAAGCAAATGTACTAACCTAGTTCTAAGGTTTATATGAAATGCAAGTCTAATGTCATGTTTTCATACAAATGGGTAAAGAATATACATATAAGGGGAAATACGAGACAAGGGATATACATATAAGGGGAACATGGGGTAAGGGATATACGTATAAGGGAAATTCATGTAAAAGTGGTAAAAACCCTAAAAAGTGAAAAAGATGCATGAGATGAAATGATTTTATCACACAATCATGTTCTAATGCATGGATGGGCCCTAAGGGTCTAGTGTTGGACTAACCTACATCTATGAGTCCTCACTAGTGTTGGACTAATGGAAAATCGAAACAAAGAGCCACAACTAGCGTTGGACTAGTGTGGGTTCGGGAAATAGACCACAACTAGCGTTGGACTAGTGTGGTGACGTCACACATCGATTATAATTAAACAAATGATATAAAGTATAATAAAGCAAGTAAACACATAATATCACATAAACACATAACACATAATCATGATATCTAAATGCAATGGCGAAAGAAAACGGATAACACATAACACCTAAGCATGCAAAACATACCAAGCAAATAAAGCAAACAAGCCCTAACTATTACATTAGGGGGACCCTACTACAATCTAAGGGGAAAAATGAAATAAATAAAATAAATACCTAACTATTACATATTCTATCTAAATACAGGTCTTGAACCCCCTAACTATTACGACTTGGCATTTAAATCCTTCCCAAATAATTACAAATTAAATTAAAATAAATATATAAAATTAAAAACAAAAAAAGGTACTAAATGAATAAATAAATGAGAATATTCAAAAAGCATGCAATTTCACACAAAAGTCATATAGGGGCACATAGGGTCAAATAAATTAGAGATAAGGGATAGAGTGTACCTCCCTTAAATTGGAGCCCTAATGAAACGAATTTATTTATTTACCCTCCAAAATAATAAAAAGGGTCAAGGCATCACTTTAATTAACAATTAATTACATGAAACGAAAATTAAACACAAAAGTGAAAATTAAACACGGAATAAAGCAAACACGGTCCCAAATAAAAAAGTTTTAAGAATTTAAAAATGAAATACTAAAATTTAATGGCTTAAGATGGGACCAATCACAATCACATGCTAAAACTTCACAAAAGATGAATGGAAACCGATTGATTAGGATTAAACGACAAAATTATCTAAAATTCTAATCGAATGGAAATCAAAACTATAAATTCTTCAAAATTATTAAACTTTCACCGTTTCATCCTAAAATTCATGAAGAATCTGTCCATAAATCACATGAAAGCATACCAAGACAAAAATAACATGTTAAAGGGATAAAAGTGATTAAATTAACCAAGAAACAAGGGACTAGAATACAATTTTCGGAACATTTCATGCAAGTTTTCATGCAAACTACGAAGACAACAAGCTTCTGCAACTACTTTCTATTAAGCTTCAACAACCGAAACTGAAACCTATTGCACTTTGTTTTCAAACTCAGATTTCCGATTCAAATACACAACTTTGATTAGATGTTTTCAACCCAACATCACAACTTTAGACTAAGCAACAAACTACATAACCACCACAATCCAAACAAGCAAAAACTTAGAAAGATATCATGCAAAATTCTGGAAAAACATTCATGCAAAAATGGTTCGGCAACCTGATTGTTTAATTTCCAGCAAATATTCGAACATGATTCAAGTGTTTTTTTAGACCCAAACATGAAGACTCAAACTACTCATCCAACCTCCCCTTTCCAGAACAAGATTAACTAGCAAATTAGATGATGAAACTCACTTAAAGGGCTGCTAGGGAGAAGAAAACAGCAGATACATAAGGATAAACACATCAGCTTTTTACTTCTTTCTACCTCAACTTAGATATGTTTACATGCAAATAGTTAAACAAATTCTACTAATCTAACATTCAAACCAAAATGCCAAGCTTCAATTCATTGTCATTAACATCCCCAAGCATAATTAGTCCTTGAAGATTCAAACAAAGCAATTGGATAAAAAAAAATGCAGCAAAGAAGAGAGTGAAACTTGCGGTAAAAAGACTCATACAACTACTTTGAACCAACCATGGCTCAAGACCTCTTAACAAACGAGTCAAACACTTCAAACAATCAAAACATCAGCAACCAAAGGGAAGGAAAGGAATCTATTCGCACCGCTGCAACAAGGCAGAGGGTTTCCGCCATATTGCAGCAAAATTTCTCTTCCCCGCGAACAAACCTTCTGTAGTTCTAAAATTTTGATTTTCAGCAACCCAGGAAACTCGCATAAAGTTCTAAACAAAGACCAAGCATTCTATACAACCATCATTGACACAAGGCTGACCATGCAAGCAAAGGAGAACTATAGTAAAGAGGGGCCAAAACATGCATTTTCCAACATTTCACGTAGCCCAGGCTGGGAATTCATCTTATTTTGCTTATTTTCTCAAACATAGCAGGCAAGCAAGATAGTCTACGTGAATTGCTACTTTCTATACCATAAAACAAAAAGGAACCAGAGCATTGCTTGCAAGAAACCAATGACTTCAAGCAAACTAAGAACTTCAATTTAAACAGTAAGACCACTGGAATTTAACATCTAAACTTGCAAAAGGAAACTTAGAATAGGATCATGAAGCTTTTTGTGAGAACCCGTAAATTTTCTCATTTTCTAGGTTTTATTCTAGTTAATGGCATGTTTTCCTGCATTTTCTTTATTAGAAAAATTTCTAGATAATTTTTATGAGTCAATATAGTTTTAGATGATTTTTCTAGTATCGGTTAGTTTTTGAGAAATTAAGAGCGTATACCGGACGTGGGACCCGCTAGTGCGGAAAGTTCGAAAAAATTCGGCCAATTAGGTTAAGTTTTGGATACTGGGTTTAATTTTGTGATACCCCAAATTTTAGAATACTATTTTTGTTTAATCTCAAAGAAAGGATTACGGTTTCTTTATTTTATTTTTTTCTTAAAACATTGTTTTATTTTAAAAAAGACTAGAAACCTTACTTGTACTTTAAAACCCTAGTTTACTTGTGACTAGCAGGTTATGTTTAAATCCCTCATATTTGATTCAAAACCCTAATTTTATTCTATGGAATTGTAAAATTCATCACACTTTTCTTAAAATTCCTTTTATTTGGAAATTATTCATTTAATATGATCCTACTACTCAAGTACTCCACAATAAGTGCAAATGAACCTAGAAAGTAGGGTTTCACTCTTCGTTTTCAAGATTGGAGCAAATTAGGGTTTTCGCGATTTTCCGCCGGATGATTTTTCGGTACGGAGCAAAGATCAAATTTGGTGATTAAAAGTGACTTTTAGGTGAGAAATAATATGTGATTAGATGCAATGATATAAAGTTAGTGAATAGGAAGAAAAAAACCCTAGTACGTGATCAAATTTGGTGATTAAAAGTGACTTTTAGGTGAGAAATAATATGTGATTAGATGCAATGATATAAAGTTAGTGAATAGGAAGAAAAAAACCCTAGTACGTGTGTTTTAAGAAAATCGGCCCGAATCGACGGGTACCGTTTGTTACCAAGTGAGTACACCACTTGACCACCACTTTATTACCTTAATCTCCTTGTTTTAGTTGAGCTAATTAGCTCTTAATTAACCCTTAAGCCAGCCACCATTATTGACTAAGGAAAAGAGAGATATTTTGGTGGACATATTTGGGATTAAGCCATGTGTCACAAATCCAACCAAGGTCTTGACCAAAACCTTTGACCAAGACATTTTCCTTCCTTTTTATCTTCTTCTTGGCTCCATTTTCTTCCATTTTTCTTGAGCTTGGCCGAAATTTTAGGGGAGGGAAAAAACAAGAGAGAAACCTTCAACTCCAACTATAACTTGTGCTTGAATCTTGAGTTCCAATCAAAGTTTGTACCAACTACTCCATAAAACTTGCTCACTAAGGAGATTTAAAGGCTTTGGTGGAGTGATTTTGGAGAGGAAAACTCTATGCTACCGTCTTTATTGAGGTATTGGCTGTCCCTTATCTTTGGTGCTTTTATTCTTGCTCAAGTTGCTATATAACTCAAGTTTTGATTAAATTGGTAACTATACAAGTTGTTGTGGTGATTTTTTAAGGTGATATATGTAAGTAAGGGTTTGATGATTTCTGCCTATACTTGCTATATGTATGAGATATGTTGTATCTAAGCTTATATAGGAGGTTGGGGTGGTGGATTGAGGCAAGAAATGAAGAAAGTTTCATTGAATCCCAAAATTTCCAGATTTCTGGAAAATTTCATTTCAGTTCTGACCAGTTTCTTTGCCCTATGTTAGAGGCCGAATTAGGCTTAGCATAAAACATGAAAGTTGTATATAATGGTATTTTATAGGTTACTACAAAACTTCAGCTCAATCGGAGCAACGTAGCCTGTGAAAAGACCGAAATACCCCTGCTGCCCTGTTTCTATCCGAACATGCTAATCAGCTTCTGTAATTGGTTGTTTTGACCAGGAATACTACTGATTTGGTTATTGATGTCTTATTAAGAATTATAGCCTTGTATCTTAGTTTTCAAATGGCTTTGGAATCACTTGAATTGGAGTTGTATATTCTGAGATATGACTGAATGAGTCAGGACTGCTATAAGAAACTTCGAATTGGAAAATCTGGAGTTGTTTTGGTAAATTTGACCTAGATACATTACAAAATGGACTGAGTGACCTTATTCAACCTTGTAGCCCCCTGTCTTAGCTTCAAAATGGTATAAGTTGAATCTCAATCCGATAAGCGTAGCCTCAGATGTGCCCATTCCGTAAAACCCGTCAAAACTGTCTTTTGTAAACTTCGTTTCCACACTTGTTGTTAGCTTAAATTTTTGTCCTTGTATTGTCTTGAGGATATTGAGTGGCTGTTTATGTTGTGTGTAATGTTGGGATTGATTGAGGAAAATAATGTAGCCATAAATGGCTGGAAAATAGGTAAATACAAAGGGCTTGCTGTCCAAATTCTCGCTCGAGGACTAATTTTCTATTTGAACTTGTATATTTTCATTTGGCAAATACTATGACTGTTTTTCCATCTTAAAACATGGTCCTTCTTCAATTGGAAACTCCAAATGTTTGCTTACTCTTGCCAAATAAAGAGAAGTGGTTTAGGGTTTTCTTGGGTACTTTGTTCTCCTTTTTACATGAATTTCATTAAGACCTTTAGTTTATAACATCTACTTGAATATGAGATGATTTTGAACCATATAAATGATTCCGAAAACAGCATTTCTTAGCCTATCTAGTTGGATTCCGACTTGTCTTTGGTTCAAGTGTTTTCATTGGAAAATTTTATAATCCTTTTGAGTTTGGTTTTACATGTGGTCTACGAAACCCTAACTATTTTGTCTACGGGTCTAAATGTCCTCGTTTCACTTCAAATACGTAATTGTTTGTGCTAGATGAACTGAAATATTCTGTCTCGTTAACTTTAGGTTTTCTCGGTGACTAAGGATAATATCCGGAAGGATATTTTGCAAGTTGTTTTGCATACATAGGTGAGTGTTCCTTGTTTGCTATATTTTACTTGACTTTATGACTTGTATTCTTGTTCGATAACGTGTTAAGTGCTTTCAAGGATTTCCAAAACGAGTTTCTAGGCGAGCGTGTACTTTATCGCGCTTGACCTAAATGAAACATGAAATTTTCAAGGATTTAATGATTGATACATTAGTTGCGCATGATATAAGCCTTTTGGGCTGAACTGGCCATTGCCCCTTGTTACCGGTCGTCTCGAGCCAGAAGCGGACTCGGTCGGGCGATTAGGGACCTGGGTGAACGTTCCGATATACTCGAGTATTACCTTGTAGGTTGGTGGAGCCTGGCCAAAAGCCAGGGACGGGGTGAATGAAATGAACAAACGAAAGAATGAACGGGGGTTTTACTTACAAAAATGAAATCTTCAAAAGAATGAAGGAATAAGGGGGAAATGTCAGGAGAACGAACGAACGAACGAACATATGGCTCCCTGCGAGCCCGTATCCTTTTCATGAATGTGTTTATCGCTTTATTTGTACTTGTATCTTGAATTATGGGTTATATGTAATGAATGCAATGAACTTCTTGTTTGTCTATGTGTTCGGAACCTCACTGAGCTTTTATCTCATCCCTTTAGTTTTGTTTTCCTTAGCAGGGGAAGGCGAGCAAGGTCGAGAGCCTGTATAGACTAGCTGGGTCTAGCTCTTGGTTTTCTTTTGTAATGGTTCTCGCCCTAGTGCTTGGCACGGGCTGGTTGTATGGTGAATTGAGAACCTCTGTATATTTGACAGTTGTACTTCTTTTTGAGATAGTAATGTATATAAGTTTTGTTTTAAGTTGGACCGTTATTATGATATTCTTATGGTTTTTCGATGGTTGCTGGGAGTGATCGACTGAATCCCGGCGAGAGCTGGGCAGGCGGTCCGCCGAACCCTCTGGTTCGCCTTAGGGGGAGGTGGGGCTGTCACAAATTTACCGGGTGTTATGAGATAAGTAGAGGTTACTAAATGGATTGGTGTGAGAGGAACAAAGAGATAGCTATGCATTTAATGAAGTGACAAGTGTCACTTGGAGAGAAAGTTTTACTTTTTGACCACTATTCACTCTTTTACTAAATAAATCAAAATTTGACCCAAAAATCCTCCAAATTTGCAAGCTTGTGGCCGGCCATCTCTCCAAGGAAGAAAGAAAGAAAAGCTCTCCAAATTCTTGATTCAATCTTGCTCAAATCCAACAAACCAACCGTTTAATCTTCCATTTACTCCATAAAAGCCCTTAAGTGAGGGGTTGTGAGGGGATTAGTGAAGTTGTTTGGAAGCTTAAGGTGCTAAGTGGTCTCTTTTCTTTGGTTACTAAGGTGAGTAGTGAAGGAACCCCTCTCCTCTATCTAATGATGTCTAATTAATGACTTGTGGTAGCCAAAGAGGTGATTTTGTGGATTATATCATGATTTTGGTTGAATTTGGTGAAATTTTATAATTATTCATGATTTTTCTGTTTTAATATGATTCATATGTTGTGGCCATGGATGATGATTGGAAATGATCTTGAATGAAGCTAGAAGGTGTAAATTGTGGTTAATTGCAGAAAATTTCTGCTTTGGAAAGAAATTTTGGAAGTTAGGGTTTCATTTCCCCTCATTCTGCCCGGCACTGTTCATCATAGTTAGAGGCCGAATTAGCCTTGGGTTAAAACATGAAAGTTGTAGGGAATGATATTTTAGAGATGCCTGCAAAATTCAGGCCAATCGGAGTAGCGTAGCTTATGAAAAGACTAAAATACCCCTGCTGCCCTGTTTCTACCCGAACTTGATAATTGCTTCTGTAATTGGTTAATTTGGTTGGGAATACTTCTGATTTGGTTGTTGATGTCTTCTTAAGAAATGTATCCTGGTGTCTTAGCTTTCGGATGGCTTTGGAATCACTTGATTTGGACTTAGGTAGCCTGAATTACGGTTCGTTAACCAGAATGCAGTTTGTTCACCTGTTTTTGCTGTTCTGGTTTAGTATACTGAATTTTGACCTAGTTGCACTATGAACTGGATTGACTGACCTTCTGTAACATTGAAGCCCTAGCTGTTAGCTTCGAAATGGTGTATCTTGTACCTCCATCCGATAATCGTAGTGCCTATGGTGCCAAAACCGCTAAATGATGTCAAAAACTGTTTTTTTGGGTTTAGAACTTAACTTCATTCCCGGATTTCCCTAGTTACTTTAGTACTTATACACTCTAATGGAACCTTACTTTGGTAGTATGCGGAATTGGTTTATGACTTGTAATTGAGTCTTATTGTGCTTATTTGAATGTTTTAGGACGTGACGGTGGTTCAAGACGCTCTTTGGGCGGAAGTATATGAAATATCATTTGCTTGCTTGGTGAGTGTACTACTCACTTATTTGTTTACAATGTGGCTTTATTATATTGAACCTGATGCCTTGAAGGCTTATTTGCACTATTGAACCTGATTAAAGTGAGGGTGTACTTGATCGCCCTCACCCCTTTTTGTATTATATACAACTGTCTACTGTTTCACTGTGGTACTTGAAATGTACATGGAAAACTGGATTTGGTGTCGTTTGGACGAGGATCCAATGGCTTTTACTGTTACTAATGAGCTCAACCCCATTGGTAGTCGATTGAATCGAGCCAGCGAGGGTTTGGTCGTGAAAGTCGACGAGCCATGGGGACTGTTATATGGAATCTTGTAGTAGTGAGACTCTTGATTCCGGTATACTCGAGTATTACCAAATTTATACTGAATGGAGTTTGGGCCCGGTAGGGGTATGTTGGGTGGAAGGAATGGAAGTAAAGTGGAGCCTACGGTTGGTTACTCTTAAACATTGACGGAGGGTCAATGAGGTCCAATCAAGAATGCAAGCGAGAAAAGGGGCTCTTGAGAGCCGCCCATATCCTTTTATCACCACTATTGATGTGTGCCTTGGCTTACTTTTGATGTATTGGAATGAGAAACTTGATGCTTATATGAACTTTGCTGCTTGAGTGATAGTATCTCACTGGGCGTAAGCTCACTCTTTTCCTTTTGTTTTCCTTACAGGAAATTGAATACTTTTGGAAAGGCGATGAATATGGATTGCTGAGTTGAGCTTATGCATATATATATATTGAATAGCTCCTTTTGGGCAAAACCCTAAATGTATTTTGACCTAATTATCTCGCGTTTGTTTTGTAAATTACAAACGTATGTATATAACACTGCTTAACCCTGTTTATGGGTCCTATTTGGATTGGAAATGTTTTTTCGAGTTATATGACATGACACCCACAACTCACCGACGATTTGATTTACGTTTGGCTATCTTGTGATTCCGGCTTGTGTGAGCACGTCTTATTTTTCCCGGAACGTTTTAGATCGTGTTTGTCTGCACCGTTAGTCTTGGCGAGAGTTGGATAGGCAGTCCGCTAACCTCTTTGGTTCGCCTTAGGGGAAGGTGGGGCTGTCACACTTTTGTAGCTTTCTCCTTTCTAGTTTTCATTTACTGCAACATGCGGCATTTACAAACGCAGCTTGCAAACAGGGTCGAATCCCATTTGAACTACAACAAACAAAATCACCACCTAAGCTTCTCACTTTGCAACATGAAATTTCTGGATTTAAACACGAAGATTGAACAAAAAGGGCATGCAAGCATCGAAATAACATTCTGAAATTTTCCCTGCTAGAATTCTCTACCCTCGCTGTGTTCATGCTTTTCATCCAAACCCAACTAACATCTTTACCAAGTATCAAAGCTTCGATCTTAAGCCAGAAAAATAACAACCTTCAACGTCTAAACATACGAAAATCAGTCCCAAAATGCAATCTTTTCTCTAAAAATTTCTTCTTCAGTTCATAGGTTTTTAATATAATCACTTTCTGGGTTCATTCATTCAGCATACGTACACCAGTCATGAACCATGATGCAATCTTATAGAAGACCTAAATTTCTGCCCCAAAACCCTAGTCCAAACCCAACCAGATTCACGAATGGCAGCAAGTATGACAAGAAGCATTGCAAAACAACTTCAACTTTCTGATGCAGACCCAACAGCATATGCGTGAAAAAAAAGAGAAGAAAGAAACTACCTTTTTTCAAATTTTTCCTCCCTTCCTTTCTCAGCCGAACCCTTCTTGTAACTTTAGATTGTCTCTTCACTCTCTACACTTTTTCCCAGTTTTCTTCTCCTCTAGCCCTACCCGAAGCTTTCTTCTTTTTGTTCTCAATCATCTCTTCTTTTCAGCTCCTAAACTCTAGCTCTTGCTCGTTCTTTTTCTCTCGATTTTTTCTTCTTCACTTTTTGCTTCCCTTTCACTCTATATCTCTCTACCACCCTCTTCTCTTCTAAACCCTCGCTACATTTGCCTTTTAAACCCTCCGACCCTTGGCCGGATGATGCGGATGAAGCCCTTTCTTCATCCGTTTTTAGAACCGTTTGATGGTTCTTGATGCCCAAGACAATTGAGTCTTCTAGATTAAAGCCATATGGCTTGTACTACAACATCCCAACGGAGCCAAAAATGAGAAAAATTGATGAGAAAGAGCTGGAAAAAGAACGTAGCTGCCATTCCATTTCTGTACTGGCCGAAGCCAAAAGTTGAAGGAAATGGCGCGCGTGGACCTCTCCCTTTTTTTCTTTTTTTTTCTTCAAAAATCAATTTAAGTAATGCTAAAACAATTTGTGTGGAAATTTCTTTTTCTGAAATTTAATACAAAATATCTTAGCAATAAAAATCAAAACAACGAACCCAATTTGTAAAAAAATAAATAATAATAATTAAAAACCCTTACTATCATTTAATCAATTACAATAAAAATAAGAAAAATAAATAATAATAGAATAAGGTTAAAAATAAAAATTTGGTGCCTACAGCTTGCCCCTCTTTGTCTGAGTTTCGAAGAGACTCAAGACAAAGACATAGACACCAAATACCTACCTGTAGTTATTTAACCTTGAACTGGAACATGAAAACATAAAATGGTGAGTTGGTGGGATAAAACCCGATCCCAACGTAATATAAACGGTCAGCGGGATAAAACCCGGTCCTGCCGATATTCCAAATAGAATATAATAGAATGGTCAGTGGGACACACCCAAGCCTGCCAAAATTCCAAGTCCAATATGATAGAACGGTCAGTGGGACACATCCAAGCCTGCCCAGTTCAATATGATAAAATGGTCAGTGGGACACACCCAAACTTCCAACTCCAATTCGATAAAGCGGTCAGTGGGATACTCCCAAGTCTACCGATATTCCAACCTCAATAATCAAATCCAACACGATAAATGGTTCGTGGAATACTCCCAAGCCTACCGAAATTTTAACTCCAACTGAGATTCCAATTCGATAAAATGGTTAGTGGGATGCTCCCAAGCCTACTGACATCCCAAATCCAACTCCATAAACAGCGGTCAGCAGGATACTCCCAAACTTGCCAATATCTCAACTCCAACTGAGATTCCAACTCGATAAAACGGTTAGTGGGATACTCCCAAACTTACCGAGATTCCAACCTCAATAATCAAATCCAACACGATAAACGGTCAGTGGGATACTCCCAAACCTACCGAAATTTTAACTCCAACTGAAATTCCAATTCGATAAAACAGTTAGTGGAATACTGCCAAGCCTACCGACATCCCAAATCCAACTCCATAAACAACGGTCAGCGGGATACTCCTAAGCCTACCGATATCTCAACTCCAAATGAGATTCCAATTCGATAAAACGGTTAGTGGGATCGTCCCAAGCCTACCGACATCCCAAATCCAACTCCATATACAACGGTCAGCGGGATACTCCCAAGTCTGCCGATATCTCAACTCCAACTGAGATTCCAATTCGATAAAACGGTTAGTGGGATACACCCAAGCCTACCGACATCCCAAATCCAACTCCATAAACAACGGTCCGCGGGATACTCCAAAGCCTACCGATATCTCAACTCCAACTGCGATTCCAATTCGATAAAACGATTAGTGGGATACTCCTAAGTCTACCGAAATTCCAACTCTCTCATCATAGAGTGGTCTTGATGTCGAATTGGTCAAGGAATTAAATGTTATTAAAAAGAAGCTGGCATAGAAGGGTGTGACGGCCCACTTCTCCCTAGGGCGTACCCCAGGGTTCGGCGGACCGCCTGCCCAGCTCTCACCCGGGACTCAGTCGTTCACTACAATCCTCAATTGAATTACAAGAATAAACCTCAAATATTACAATGTAAATCTCCAATATACATCAAATTCTCCAAAAATTACATGTCAAAAGCGAAGCGGAAACAATTCCCAACTATACATAAAATGATTCCAACATCCAAATTGTACAAGATATAGGCCATCCAAACACGTGCACAAGTACTACAAGCCTTCCTTCGCCACGAGCCCTGTGGAGGGGAATAAAATATTTTTGGGGTGAGCTAAAAGCTCAGCGAGTAACCAAATAAAACCAGTAATCAAATATCTTTCACAATAATGCATTTCGATGATGTCATGATGTCATGATTCAAGTATCAAATGCACGTATTTTCGCTCTCGTGAGCCAGTGAAATCATTGAAACTAAACACCCAACGCTCAAACAGATCACGAAACCATAAACATTAAAGGGGAGCAGCATCGGTGCTCCAGATCATATCACAAACTCATGAAAGTGGTGGAGACGTTGGTGTCCAGCACAAGCCTTCTCAAGAACTCATTAAAGCCAAACCATATCAAGAACTCGTATGCGCGCAGACATGATATGCAAACCAAAGAAACAATGCAAGGAACATTTCAAAAGTAATTTTGGAAACAGTTTAGGGTCACTCACCTCCACAGCTCAGAAACCATCCATCATGTATCATTGCCTTGCTCAAATCCAAGTCTTAGATCACAAACTCAATGCAAACAAGTCCTTTAAAAGTTCGGACAGCACTTCCCCTACATTTGCTAACTTTTCCAGCCATCATGGCTTCATTATTTCCTCAGCCAGTCCCAAAGGTACACACACAACAACAAGTTCATCCAATAGTCATTCAGCAAGCTCCAAGTAGTACAAAGAAAAGTCAAGCTAGGAAAAAGTCCGGAAATGAAAGTTAAGTTCAAAACTAGAAAAACAGTTTTGACGTCATTTTGCGGTAATGGCACCAAAGGCACTAAGATTGTCGGATGAAGGTACAAGATACACCGTTTCGAAGCTAAGAGATAGGGGTACAATATTACAGAAGGTCACTCAACCTAGTTTCGAGTGTAACGAGGTCAAAAACACAAGAAACTACACCAGAATCACAAAAACAGCTTCCCAGAACGCATTCTAGCGGAAACATCATAACTCAGGCTCTCCAAGTCCAAATCCAGAAATTCCAAAACCAGCTGAAAGCTAAGAAACAGGGATAAATTTCATCAGAAGGCCTCAGCATCCAATTCGGAAGCAATTCCAGCCAAAACAACCAATTACAGTCGCAAATCCCAATTTCGGGTAAACCAGAACAGCAATAGTAATTTCGACTTTTCTCACTCTACGCTACTCCGATTGACCTGAAATTTTGTAGGCACCTCTAAAATGTCATTCCCTACAACTTTAATGTTTCAAGCAAAGGCTAATTCGGCCTCTATCTAGGACCTAAAAATTCGGACAGAATGTTCATCACAAAACCCTCACTTTTCAATTTTTGGTCCAAAACAGAAATTGGTTGCAATTAATCACTTTTTCCACCTCCTAGAGTCATTAAACATCATTTACAATCATCATACATGACCCCATAATCATATCCATTTGAAAATAGAAAAATTCCCAATAATTATAAAACTTCACCAATTCAACCAAAATCAAGTTTTAATCCATAAACTTGCATCTCCTACTATCACCAAGCATGAATTTAACATCATTAGAGGGAGGAGAGGTGTTCATACACTACTCACATTAGTAAAACAAGAGAGAGAGCAACTAGGCACCATAACTTTCCAAACAACTTCACAACCAAGCTCAACTCCACCAAACTAAGAGGTTTTATGGAGTAATTGGAAGTTTAAACGGTTAAATTGTTTGATTGGAGCAAGAAATGAAGAAGTAAGATGAAAGCTTTCCTTTCTTTTCTCCTTGTGAAGCTCAGCCAAGATGATGAAGAATGAAGGTAATTTTGGATCAATTTGGTACTTATTTGGTAAAGGTAGTAAGATGGTCAAATGTCAAAGTCCAACCTTCAATAACAAGGTGACACTTGTCACCCTTTAAGCTTGAGATTATCTTCTTGTCTCTCCAAGACAAATATCTTAACACCTTATAAAATAATATCACTCAATTCAAAATTCCTACAAGTTGTCAAAAATATAATGCATTTACCGCACTTGCGGGTCCCACGTCCAAAATACGCTTTTAATTTCTCAAAAACTAACCGATACTAGAAAAATCATTTTAAAACTATCTTTGCTCATAAACTTTATCTGGGGAATTTTTCTAATCAAGAAAATGTAGAAAAGGCGGGCGATTAAAAAAAAAACCCAAGAAAATTAGAAAATTTCCGGGTTCTCAAACTCATTTTTTTCGGGGCGTCACAATCTCCCCTTCTTAAAAGCATGTCGTCCTCGACATTCCACTTGTACTAATCAAGTCGAGATATCACGCAAGAATCACTAATATTGCAAACCAAACCCACAGTCCGGCATCCTAAACTTCAAGCCTAGGATACACTACAGAGATCTGAAACCAAAGCTCTGATACCAACTGTGACGGCCCCACTTCTCCCTAGGGCGTACCCCAGGGTTCGGCGGACCGCCTGCCCAGCTCTCGCCGGGACTCAGTCGTTCACTACAATCCTCAATTGAATTACAAGAATAAACCTCAAATATTACAATGTAAATCTCCAATATACATCAAATTCTCCAAAAATTACATGTCAAAAGCGAAGCGGAAACAATTCCCAAGTATACATAAAATGATTCCAACATCCAAATTGTACAAGATATAGGCCATCCAAACACGTGCACAAGTACTACAAGCCTTCCTTCGCCACGAGCCCTGTGGAGGGGAATAAAATATTTTTGGGGTGAGCTAAAAGCTCAGCGAGTAACCAAATAAAACCAGTAATCAAATATCTTTCACAATAATGCATTTCGATGATGTCATGATGTCATGATTCAAGTATCAAATGCACGTATTTTCGCTCTCGTGAGCCAGTGAAATCATTGAAACTAAACATCCAACGCTCAAACAGATCACGAAACCATAAACATTAAAGGGGAGCAGCATCGGTGCTCCAGATCATATCACAAACTCACGAAAGTGGTGGAGACGTTGGTGTCCAGCACAAGACTTCTCAAGAACTCATTAAAGCCAAACCATGTCAAGAACTCGTATGCGCGCACACATGATATGCAAACCAAAGAAACAATGCAAGGAACATTTCAAAAGTAACTTTGGAAACAGTTTAGGGTCACTCACCTCCACGGCTCAGAAACCATCCATCATGTATCATTGCCTTGCTCAAATCCAAGTCTTAGATCACACACTCAATGCAAACAAGTCCTCTAAAATTTCGGACAGCACTTCCCCTACATTTGCTAACTTTTCCAGCCATCATGGCTTCATTATTTCCTCAGCCAGTCCCAAAGGTACACACACAACAACAAGTTCATCCAATAGTCATTCAGCAAACTCCAAGTAGTACAAAGACAAGTCAAGCTAGGAAAAAGTCCGGAAATGAAAGTTAAGTTCAAAACTAGAAAAACAGTTTTGACGTCATTTTGCGGTAATGGCACCAAAGGCACTAAGATTGTCGGATGAAGTTACAAGATACACCGTTTCGAAGCTAAGAGATAGGGGTACAATATTACAGAAGGTCACTCAACCTAGTTTCGAGTGTAACCAGGTCAAAAACACAAGAAACTACACCAGAATCACAAAAACAGCTTCCCAGAACGCATTCTAGCGGAAACATCATAACTCAGGCTCTCCAAGTCCAAATCCAGAAATTCCAAAACCAGCTGAAAGCTAAGAAACAGGGATAAATTTCATCAGAAGGCCTCAGCATCCAATTCGGAAGCAATTCCAGCCAAAACAACCAATTACAGTCGCAAATCCCAATTTCGGGTAAACCAGAACAGCAATAGTAATTTCGACTTTTCTCACTCTACGCTACTCCGATTGACCTGAAATTTTGTAGGCACCTCTAAAATGTCATTCCCTACAACTTTAATGTTTTAAGCAAAGGCTAATTCGGCCTCTATCTAGGACCTAAAAATTCGGACAGAATGTTCATCACAAAACCCTCACTTTTCAATTTTTGGTCCAAAACAGAAATTGGTTGCAATTAATCACTTTTTCCACCTCCTAGAGTCATTAAACATCATTTACAATCATCATACATGACCCCATAATCATATCCATTTGAAAACAGAAAAATTCCCAATAATTATAAAACTTCACCAATTCAACCAAAATCAAGTTTTAATCCATAAACTTGCATCTCCTACTATCACCAAGCATGAATTTAACATCATTAGAGGGAGGAGAGGTGTTCATACACTACTCACATTAGTAAAACAAGAGAGAGAGCAACTAGGCACCATAACTTTCCAAACAACTTCACAACCAAGCTCAACTCCACCAAACTAAGAGGTTTTATGGAGTAATTGGAAGTTTAAACGGTTAAATTGTTTGATTGGAGCAAGAAATGAAGAAGTAAGATGAAAGCTTTCCTTTCTTTTCTCCTTGTGAAGCTCAGCCAAGATGATGAAGAATGAAGGTAATTTTGGATCAATTTGGTACTTATTTGGTAAAGGTAGTAAGATGGTCAAATGTCAAAGTCCAACCTTCAATAACAAGGTGACACTTGTCACCCTTTAAGCTTGAGATTATCTTCTTGTCTCTCCAAGACAAATATCTTAACACCTTATAAAATAATATCACTCAATTCAAAATTCCTACAAGTTGTCAAAAATATAATGCATTTACCGCATTTGCGGGTCCCACGTCCAAAATACGCTTTTAATTTCTCAAAAACTAACCGATACTAGAAAAATCATTTTAAAACTATCTTTGCTCATAAACTTTATCTGGGGAATTTTTCTAATCAAGAAAATGTAGAAAAGGCGGGCGATTAAAAAAAAATCCAAGAAAATTAGAAAATTTCCGGGTTCTCAAACTCATTTTTTTCGGGGCGTCACAATCTCCCCTTCTTAAAAGCATGTCGTCCTCGACATTCCACTTGTACTAATCAAGTCGAGATATCCCGCAAGAATCACTAATATTGCAAACCAAACCCACAGTCCGGCATCCTAAACTTCAAGCCTAGGATACACTACAGAGATCTGAAACCAAAGCTCTGATACCAACTGTGACGGCCCCACTTCTCCCTAGGGCGTACCCCAGGGTTCGGCGGACCGCCTGCCCAGCTCTCGCCGGGACTCAGTCGTTCACTACAATCCTCAATTGAATTACAAGAATAAACCTCAAATATTACAATGTAAATCTCCAATATACATCAAATTCTCCAAAAATTACATGTCAAAAGCGAAGCGGAAACAATTCCCAAGTATACATAAAATGATTCCAACATCCAAATTGTACAAGATATAGGCCATCCAAACACGTGCACAAGTACTACAAGCCTTCCTTCGCCACGAGCCCTGTGGAGGGGAATAAAATATTTTTGGGGTGAGCTAAAAGCTCAGCGAGTAACCAAATAAAACCAGTAATCAAATATCTTTCACAATAATGCATTTCGATGATGTCATGATGTCATGATTCAAGTATCAAATGCACGTATTTTCGCTCTCGTGAGCCAGTGAAATCATTGAAACTAAACACCCAACGCTCAAACAGATCACGAAACCATAAACATTAAAGGGGAGCAGCATCGGTGCTCCAGATCATATCACAAACTCACGAAAGTGGTGGAGACGTTGGTGTCCAGCACAAGACTTCTCAAGAACTCATTAAAGCCAAACCATGTCAAGAACTCGTATGCGCGCACACATGATATGCAAACCAAAGAAACAATGCAAGGAACATTTCAAAAGTAACTTTGGAAACAGTTTAGGGTCACTCACCTCCACGGCTCAGAAACCATCCATCATGTATCATTGCCTTGCTCAAATCCAAGTCTTAGATCACAAACTCAATGCAAACAAGTCCTTTAAAATTTCGGACAGCACTTCCCCTACATTTGCTAACTTTTCCAGCCATCATGGCTTCATTATTTCCTCAGCCAGTCCCAAAGGTACACACACAACAACAAGTTCATCCAATAGTCATTCAGCAAACTCCAAGTAGTACAAAGACAAGTCAAGCTAGGAAAAAGTCCGGAAATGAAAGTTAAGTTCAAAACTAGAAAAACAGTTTTGACGTCATTTTGCGGTAATGGCACCAAAGGCACTAAGATTGTCGGATGAAGGTACAAGATACACCGTTTCGAAGCTAAGAGATAGGGGTACAATATTACAGAAGGTCACTCAACCTAGTTTCGAGTGTAACCAGGTCAAAAACACAAGAAACTACACCAGAATCACAAAAACAGCTTCCCAGAACGCATTCTAGCGGAAACATCATAACTCAGGCTCTCCAAGTCCAAATCCAGAAATTCCAAAACCAGCTGAAAGCTAAGAAACAGGGATAAATTTCATCAGAAGGCCTCAGCATCCAATTCGGAAGCAATTCCAGCCAAAACAACCAATTACAGTCGCAAATCCCAATTTCGGGTAAACCAGAACAGCAATAGTAATTTCGACTTTTCTCACTCTACGCTACTCCGATTGACCTGAAATTTTGTAGGCACCTCTAAAATGTCATTCCCTACAACTTTAATGTTTTAAGCAAAGGCTAATTCGGCCTCTATCTAGGACCTAAAAATTCGGACAGAATGTTCATCACAAAACCCTCACTTTTCAATTTTTGGTCCAAAACAGAAATTGGTTGCAATTAATCACTTTTTCCACCTCCTAGAGTCATTAAACATCATTTACAATCATCATACATGACCCCATAATCATATCCATATGAAAACAGAAAAATTCCCAATAATTATAAAACTTCACCAATTCAACCAAAATCAAGTTTTAATCCATAAACTTGCATCTCCTACTATCACCAAGCATGAATTTAACATCATTAGAGGGAGGAGAGGTGTTCATCCACTACTCACATTAGTAAAACAAGAGAGAGAGCAACTAGGCACCATAACTTTCCAAACAACTTCACAACCAAGCTCAACTCCACCAAACTAAGAGGTTTTATGGAGTAATTGGAAGTTTAAACGGTTAAATTGTTTGATTGGAGCAAGAAATGAAGAAGTAAGATGAAAGCTTTCCTTTCTTTTCTCCTTGTGAAGCTCAGCCAAGATGATGAAGAATGAAGGTAATTTTGGATCAATTTGGTACTTATTTGGTAAAGGTAGTAAGATGGTCAAATGTCAAAGTCCAACCTTCAATAACAAGGTGACACTTGTCACCCTTTAAGCTTGAGATTATCTTCTTGTCTCTCCAAGACAAATATCTTAACACCTTATAAAATAATATCACTCAATTCAAAATTCCTACAAGTTGTCAAAAATATAATGCATTTACCGCACTTGCGGGTCCCACATCCAAAATACGCTTTTAATTTCTCAAAAACTAACTGATACTAGAAAAATCATTTTAAAACTATCTTTGCTCATAAACTTTATCTGGGGAATTTTTCTAATCAAGAAAATGAAGAAAAGGCGGGCGATTAAAAAAAAACCCAAGAAAATTATAAAATTTCCGGGTTCTCAAACTCATTTTTTTCGGGGCGTCACAATCTCCCCTTCTTAAAAGCATGTCGTCCTCGACATTCCACTTGTACTAATCAAGTCGAGATATCCCGCAAGAATCACTAATATTGCAAACCAAACCCACAGTCCGGCATCCTAAACTTCAAGCCTAGGATACACTATAGAGATCTGAAACCAAAGCTCTGATACCAACTGTGACGGCCCCACTTCTCCCTAGGGCGTACCCCAGGGTTCGGCGGACCGCCTGCCCAGCTCTCGCCGGGACTCAGTCGTTCACTACAATCCTCAATTGAATTACAAGAATAAACCTCAAATATTACAATGTAAATCTCCAATATACATCAAATTCTCCAAAAATTACATGTCAAAAGCGAAGCGGAAACAATTCCCAACTATACATAAAATGATTCCAACATCCAAATTGTACAAGATATAGGCCATCCAAACACGTGCACAAGTACTACAAGCCTTCCTTCGCCACGAGCCCTGTGGAGGGGAATAAAATATGTTTGGGGTGAGCTAAAAGCTCAGCGAGTAACCAAATAAAACCAGTAATCAAATATCTTTCACAATAATGCATTTCGATGATGTCATGATGTCATGATTCAAGTATCAAATGCACGTATTTTCGCTCTCGTGAGCCAGTGAAATCATTGAAACTAAACACCCAACGCTCAAACACATCACGAAACCATAAACATTAAAGGGGAGCAGCATCGGTGCTCCAGATCATATCACAAACTCACGAAAGTGGTGGAGACGTTGGTGTCCAGCACAAGACTTCTCAAGAACTCATTAAAGCCAAACCATGTCAAGAACTCGTATGCGCGCACACATGATATGCAAACCAAAGAAACAATGCAAGGAACATTTCAAAAGTAACTTTGGAAACAGTTTAGGGTCACTCACCTCCACGGCTCAGAAACCATCCATCATGTATCATTGCCTTGCTCAAATCCAAGTCTTAGATCACAAACTCAATGCAAACAAGTCCTTTAAAATTTCGGACAGCACTTCCCCTACATTTGCTAACTTTTCCAGCCATCATGGCTTCATTATTTCCTCAGCCAGTCCCAAAGGTACACACACAACAACAAGTTCATCCAATAGTCATTCAGCAAGCTCCAAGTAGTACAAAGACAAGTCAAGCTAGGAAAAAGTCCGGAAATGAAAGTTAAGTTCAAAACTAGAAAAACAGTTTTGACGTCATTTTGCGGTAATGGCACCAAAGGCACTAAGATTGTCGGATGAAGGTACAAGATACACCGTTTCGAAGCTAAGAGATAGGGGTACAATATTACAGAAGGTCACTCAACCTAGTTTCGAGTGTAACCAGGTCAAAAACACAAGAAACTACACCAGAATCACAAAAACAGCTTCCCAGAACGCATTCTAGCGGAAACATCATAACTCAGGCTCTCCAAGTCCAAATCCAGAAATTCCAAAACCAGCTGAAAGCTAAGAAACAGGGATAAATTTCATCAGAAGGCCTCAGCATCCAATTCGGAAGCAATTCCAGCCAAAACAACCAATTACAGTCGCAAATCCCAATTTCGGGTAAACCAGAACAGCAATAGTAATTTCGACTTTTCTCACTCTACGCTACTCCGATTGACCTGAAATTTTGTAGGCACCTCTAAAATGTCATTCCCTACAACTTTAATGTTTTAAGCAAAGGCTAATTCGGCCTCTATCTAGGACCTAAAAATTCGGACAGAATGTTCATCACAAAACCCTCACTTTTCAATTTTTGGTCCAAAACAGAAATTGGTTGCAATTAATCACTTTTTCCACCTCCTAGAGTCATTAAACATCATTTACAATCATCATACATGACCCCATAATCATATCCATATGAAAACAGAAAAATTCCCAATAATTATAAAACTTCACCAATTCAACCAAAATCAAGTTTTAATCCATAAACTTGCATCTCCTACTATCACCAAGCATGAATTTAACATCATTAGAGGGAGGAGAGGTGTTCATCCACTACTCACATTAGTAAAACAAGAGAGAGAGCAACTAGGCACCATAACTTTCCAAACAACTTCACAACCAAGCTCAACTCCACCAAACTAAGAGGTTTTATGGAGTAATTGGAAGTTTAAACGGTTAAATTGTTTGATTGGAGCAAGAAATGAAGAAGTAAGATGAAAGCTTTCCTTTCTTTTCTCCTTGTGAAGCTCAGCCAAGATGATGAAGAATGAAGGTAATTTTGGATCAATTTGGTACTTATTTGGTAAAGGTAGTAAGATGGTCAAATGTCAAAGTCCAACCTTCAATAACAAGGTGACACTTGTCACCCTTTAAGCTTGAGATTATCTTCTTGTCTCTCCAAGACAAATATCTTAACACCTTATAAAATAATATCACTCAATTCAAAATTCCTACAAGTTGTCAAAAATATAATGCATTTACCGCACTTGCGGGTCCCACATCCAAAATACGCTTTTAATTTCTCAAAAACTAACTGATACTAGAAAAATCATTTTAAAACTATCTTTGCTCATAAACTTTATCTGGGGAATTTTTCTAATCAAGAAAATGAAGAAAAGGCGGGCGATTAAAAAAAAACCCAAGAAAATTATAAAATTTCCGGGTTCTCAAACTCATTTTTTTCGGGGCGTCACAATCTCCCCTTCTTAAAAGCATGTCGTCCTCGACATTCCACTTGTACTAATCAAGTCGAGATATCCCGCAAGAATCACTAATATTGCAAACCAAACCCACAGTCCGGCATCCTAAACTTCAAGCCTAGGATACACTATAGAGATCTGAAACCAAAGCTCTGATACCAACTGTGACGGCCCCACTTCTCCCTAGGGCGTACCCCAGGGTTCGGCGGACCGCCTGCCCAGCTCTCGCCGGGACTCAGTCGTTCACTACAATCCTCAATTGAATTACAAGAATAAACCTCAAATATTACAATGTAAATCTCCAATATACATCAAATTCTCCAAAAATTACATGTCAAAAGCGAAGCGGAAACAATTCCCAACTATACATAAAATGATTCCAACATCCAAATTGTACAAGATATAGGCCATCCAAACACGTGCACAAGTACTACAAGCCTTCCTTCGCCACGAGCCCTGTGGAGGGGAATAAAATATGTTTGGGGTGAGCTAAAAGCTCAGCGAGTAACCAAATAAAACCAGTAATCAAATATCTTTCACAATAATGCATTTCGATGATGTCATGATTCAAGTATCAAATGCACGTATTTTCGCTCTCGTGAGCCAGTGAAATCATTGAAACTAAACACCCAACGCTCAAACACATCACGAAACCATAAACATTAAAGGGGAGCAGCATCGGTGCTCCAGATCATATCACAAACTCACGAAAGTGGTGGAGACGTTGGTGTCCAGCACAAGACTTCTCAAGAACTCATTAAAGCCAAACCATGTCAAGAACTCGTATGCGCGCACAAATGATATGCAAACCAAAGAAACAATGCAAGGAACATTTCAAAAGTAACTTTGGAAACAGTTTAGGGTCACTCACTTCCACGGCTCAGAAACCATCCATCATGTATCATTGCCTTGCTCAAATCCAAGTCTTAGATCACAAACTCAATGCAAACAAGTCCTTTAAAATTTCGGACAGCACTTCCCCTACATTTGCTAACTTTTCCAGCCATCATGGCTTCATTATTTCCTCAGCCAGTCCCAAAGGTACACACACAACAACAAGTTCATCCAATAGTCATTCAGCAAACTCCAAGTAGTACAAAGACAAGTCAAGCTAGGAAAAAGTCCGGAAATGAAAGTTAAGTTCAAAACTAGAAAAACAGTTTTGACGTCATTTTGCGGTAATGGCACCAAAGGCACTAAGATTGTCGGATGAAGGTACAAGATACACCGTTTCGAAGCTAAGAGATAGGTGTACAATATTACAGAAGGTCACTCAACCTAGTTTCGAGTGTAACCAGGTCAAAAACACAAGAAACTACACCAGAATCACAAAAACAGCTTCCCAGAACGCATTCTAGCGGAAACATCATAACTCAGGCTCTCCAAGTCCAAATCCAGAAATTCCAAAACCAGCTGAAAGCTAAGATACAGGGATAAATTTCATCAGAAGGCCTCAGCATCCAATTCGGAAGCAATTCCAGCCAAAACAACCAATTACAGTCGCAAATCCCAATTTCGGGTAAACCAGAACAGCAATAGTAATTTCGACTTTTCTCACTCTACGCTACTCCGATTGACCTGAAATTTTGTAGGCACCTCTAAAATGTCATTCCCTACAACTTTAATGTTTTAAGCAAAGGCTAATTCGGCCTCTATCTAGGACCTAAAAATTCGGACAGAATGTTCATCACAAAACCCTCACTTTTCAATTTTTGGTCCAAAACAGAAATTGGTTGCAATTAATCACTTTTTCCACCTCCTAGAGTCATTAAACATCATTTAAAATCATCATACATGACCCCATAATCATATCCATATGAAAACAGAAAAATCCCCAATAATTATAAAACTTCACCAATTCAACCAAAATCAAGTTTTAATCCATAAACTTGCATCTCCTACTATCACCAAGCATGAATGTAACATCATTAGAGGGAGGAGAGGTGTTCATCCACTACTCACATTAGTAAAACAAGAGAGAGAGCAACTAGGCACCATAACTTTCCAAACAACTTCACAACCAAGCTCAACTCCACCAAACTAAGAGGTTTTATGGAGTAATTGGAAGTTTAAACGGTTAAATTGTTTGATTGGAGCAAGAAATGAAGAAGTAAGATGAAAGCTTTCCTTTCTTTTCTCCTTGTGAAGCTCAGCCAAGATGATGAAGAATGAAGGTAATTTTGGATCAATTTGGTACTTATTTGGTAAAGGTAGTAAGATGGTCAAATGTCAAAGTCCAACCTTCAATAACAAGGTGACACTTGTCACCCTTTAAGCTTGAGATTATCTTCTTGTCTCTCCAAGACAAATATCTTAACACCTTATAAAATAATATCACTCAATTCAAAATTCCTACAAGTTGTCAAAAATATAATGCATTTACCGCACTTGCGGGTCCCACGTCCAAAATACGCTTTTAATTTCTCAAAAACTAACCGATACTAGAAAAATCATTTTAAAACTATCTTTGCTCATAAACTTTATCTGGGGAATTTTTCTAATCAAGAAAATGTAGAAAAGGCGGGCGATTAAAAAAAAATCCAAGAAAATTAGAAAATTTCCGGGTTCTCAAACTCATTTTTTTCGGGGCGTCACAATCTCCCCTTCTTAAAAGCATGTCGTCCTCGACATTCCACTTGTACTAATCAAGTCGAGATATCCCGCAAGAATCACTAATATTGCAAACCAAACCCACAGTCCGGCATCCTAAACTTCAAGCCTAGGATACACTACAGAGATCTGAAACCAAAGCTCTGATACCAACTGTGACGGCCCCACTTCTCCCTAGGGCGTACCCCAGGGTTCGGCGGACCGCCTGCCCAGCTCTCGCCGGGACTCAGTCGTTCACTACAATCCTCAATTGAATTACAAGAATAAACCTCAAATATTACAATGTAAATCTCCAATATACATCAAATTCTCCAAAAATTACATGTCAAAAGCGAAGCGGAAACAATTCCCAACTATACATAAAATGATTCCAACATCCAAATTGTACAAGATATAGGCCATCCAAACACGTGCACAAGTACTACAAGCCTTCCTTCGCCACGAGCCCTGTGGAGGGGAATAAAATATTTTTGGGGTGAGCTAAAAGCTCAGCGAGTAACCAAATAAAACCAGTAATCAAATATCTTTCACAATAATGCATTTCGATGATGTCATGATGTCATGATTCAAGTATCAAATGCACGTATTTTCGCTCTCGTGAGCCAGTGAAATCATTGAAACTAAACACCCAACGCTCAAACACATCACGAAACCATAAACATTAAAGGGGAGCAGCATCGGTGCTCCAGATCATATCACAAACTCACGAAAGTGGTGGAGACGTTGGTGTCCAGCACAAGACTTCTCAAGAACTCATTAAAGCCAAACCATGTCAAGAACTCGTATGCGCGCACACATGATATGCAAACCAAAGAAACAATGCAAGGAACATTTCAAAAGTAACTTTGGAAACAGTTTAGGGTCACTCACCTCCACGGCTCAGAAACCATCCATCATGTATCATTGCCTTGCTCAAATCCAAGTCTTAGATCACAAACTCAATGCAAACAAGTCCTTTAAAAGTTCGGACAGCACTTCCCCTACATTTGCTAACTTTTCCAGCCATCATGGCTTCATTATTTCCTCAGCCAGTCCCAAAGGTACACACACAACAACAAGTTCATCCAATAGTCATTCAGCAAGCTCCAAGTAGTACAAAGACAAGTCAAGCTAGGAAAAAGTCCGGAAATGAAAGTTAAGTTCAAAACTAGAAAAACAGTTTTGACGTCATTTTGCGGTAATGGCACCAAAGGCACTAAGATTGTCGGATGAAGGTACAAGATACACCGTTTCGAAGCTAAGAGATAGGTGTACAATATTACAGAAGGTCACTCAACCTAGTTTCGAGTGTAACCAGGTCAAAAACACAAGAAACTACACCAGAATCACAAAAACAGCTTCCCAGAACGCATTCTAGCGGAAACATCATAACTCAGGCTCTCCAAGTCCAAATCCAGAAATTCCAAAACCAGCTGAAAGCTAAGATACAGGGATAAATTTCATCAGAAGGCCTCAGCATCCAATTCGGAAGCAATTCCAGCCAAAACAACCAATTACAGTCGCAAATCCCAATTTCGGGTAAACCAGAACAGCAATAGTAATTTCGACTTTTCTCACTCTACGCTACTCCGATTGACCTGAAATTTTGTAGGCACCTCTAAAATGTCATTCCCTACAACTTTAATGTTTTAAGCAAAGGCTAATTCGGCCTCTATCTAGGACCTAAAAATTCGGACAGAATGTTCATCACAAAACCCTCACTTTTCAATTTTTGGTCCAAAACAGAAATTGGTTGCAATTAATCACTTTTTCCACCTCCTAGAGTCATTAAACATCATTTAAAATCATCATACATGACCCCATAATCATATCCATATGAAAACAGAAAAATCCCCAATAATTATAAAACTTCACCAATTCAACCAAAATCAAGTTTTAATCCATAAACTTGCATCTCCTACTATCACCAAGCATGAATGTAACATCATTAGAGGGAGGAGAGGTGTTCATCCACTACTCACATTAGTAAAACAAGAGAGAGAGCAACTAGGCACCATAACTTTCCAAACAACTTCACAACCAAGCTCAACTCCACCAAACTAAGAGGTTTTATGGAGTAATTGGAAGTTTAAACGGTTAAATTGTTTGATTGGAGCAAGAAATGAAGAAGTAAGATGAAAGCTTTCCTTTCTTTTCTCCTTGTGAAGCTCAGCCAAGATGATGAAGAATGAAGGTAATTTTGGATCAATTTGGTACTTATTTGGTAAAGGTAGTAAGATGGTCAAATGTCAAAGTCCAACCTTCAATAACAAGGTGACACTTGTCACCCTTTAAGCTTGAGATTATCTTCTTGTCTCTCCAAGACAAATATCTTAACACCTTATAAAATAATATCACTCAATTCAAAATTCCTACAAGTTGTCAAAAATATAATGCATTTACCGCACTTGCGGGTCCCACGTCCAAAATACGCTTTTAATTTCTCAAAAACTAACCGATACTAGAAAAATCATTTTAAAACTATCTTTGCTCATAAACTTTATCTGGGGAATTTTTCTAATCAAGAAAATGTAGAAAAGGCGGGCGATTAAAAAAAAATCCAAGAAAATTAGAAAATTTCCGGGTTCTCAAACTCATTTTTTTCGGGGCGTCACAATCTCCCCTTCTTAAAAGCATGTCGTCCTCGACATTCCACTTGTACTAATCAAGTCGAGATATCCCGCAAGAATCACTAATATTGCAAACCAAACCCACAGTCCGGCATCCTAAACTTCAAGCCTAGGATACACTACAGAGATCTGAAACCAAAGCTCTGATACCAACTGTGACGGCCCCACTTCTCCCTAGGGCGTACCCCAGGGTTCGGCGGACCGCCTGCCCAGCTCTCGCCGGGACTCAGTCGTTCACTACAATCCTCAATTGAATTACAAGAATAAACCTCAAATATTACAATGTAAATCTCCAATATACATCAAATTCTCCAAAAATTACATGTCAAAAGCGAAGCGGAAACAATTCCCAACTATACATAAAATGATTCCAACATCCAAATTGTACAAGATATAGGCCATCCAAACACGTGCACAAGTACTACAAGCCTTCCTTCGCCACGAGCCCTGTGGAGGGGAATAAAATATTTTTGGGGTGAGCTAAAAGCTCAGCGAGTAACCAAATAAAACCAGTAATCAAATATCTTTCACAATAATGCATTTCGATGATGTCATGATGATTCAAGTATCAAATGCACGTATTTTCGCTCTCGTGAGCCAGTGAAATCATTGAAACTAAACACCCAACGCTCAAACACATCACGAAACCATAAACATTAAAGGGGAGCAGCATCGGTGCTCCAGATCATATCACAAACTCACGAAAGTGGTGGAGACGTTGGTGTCCAGCACAAGACTTCTCAAGAACTCATTAAAGCCAAACCATGTCAAGAACTCGTATGCGCGCACACATGATATGCAAACCAAAGAAACAATGCAAGGAACATTTCAAAAATAACTTTGGAAACAGTTTAGGGTCACTCACCTCCACGGCTCAGAAACCATCCATCATGTATCATTGCCTTGCTCAAATCCAAGTCTTAGATCACAAACTCAATGCAAACAAGTCCTTTAAAAGTTCGGACAGCACTTCCCCTACATTTGCTAACTTTTCCAGCCATCATGGCTTCATTATTTCCTCAGCCAGTCCCAAAGGTACACACACAACAACAAGTTCATCCAATAGTCATTCAGCAAGCTCCAAGTAGTACAAAGACAAGTCAAGCTAGGAAAAAGTCCGGAAATGAAAGTTAAGTTCAAAACTAGAAAAACAGTTTTGACGTCATTTTGCGGTAATGGCACCAAAGGCACTAAGATTGTCGGATGAAGGTACAAGATACACCGTTTCGAAGCTAAGAGATAGGGGTACAATATTACAGAAGGTCACTCAACCTAGTTTCGAGTGTAACCAGGTCAAAAACACAAGAAACTACACCAGAATCACAAAAACAGCTTCCCAGAACGCATTCTAGCGGAAACATCATAACTCAGGCTCTCCAAGTCCAAATCCAGAAATTCCAAAACCAGCTGAAAGCTAAGATACAGGGATAAATTTCATCAGAAGGCCTCAGCATCCAATTCGGAAGCAATTCCAGCCAAAACAACCAATTACAGTCGCAAATCCCAATTTCGGGTAAACCAGAACAGCAATAGTAATTTCGACTTTTCTCACTCTACGCTACTCCGATTGACCTGAAATTTTGTAGGCACCTCTAAAATGTCATTCCCTACAACTTTAATGTTTTAAGCAAAGGCTAATTCGGCCTCTATCTAGGACCTAAAAATTCGGACAGAATGTTCATCACAAAACCCTCACTTTTCAATTTTTGGTCCAAAACAGAAATTGGTTGCAATTAATCACTTTTTCCACCTCCTAGAGTCATTAAACATCATTTAAAATCATCATACATGACCCCATAATCATATCCATATGAAAACAGAAAAATCCCCAATAATTATAAAACTTCACCAATTCAACCAAAATCAAGTTTTAATCCATAAACTTGCATCTCCTACTATCACCAAGCATGAATTTAACATCATTAGAGGGAGGAGAGGTGTTCATCCACTACTCACATTAGTAAAACAAGAGAGAGAGCAACTAGGCACCATAACTTTCCAAACAACTTCACAACCAAGCTCAACTCCACCAAACTAAGAGGTTTTATGGAGTAATTGGAAGTTTAAACGGTTAAATTGTTTGATTGGAGCAAGAAATGAAGAAGTAAGATGAAAGCTTTCCTTTCTTTTCTCCTTGTGAAGCTCAGCCAAGATGATGAAGAATGAAGGTAATTTTGGATCAATTTGGTACTTATTTGGTAAAGGTAGTAAGATGGTCAAATGTCAAAGTCCAACCTTCAATAACAAGGTGACACTTGTCACCCTTTAAGCTTGAGATTATCTTCTTGTCTCTCCAAGACAAATATCTTAACACCTTATAAAATAATATCACTCAATTCAAAATTCCTACAAGTTGTCAAAAATATAATGCATTTACCGCACTTGCGGGTCCCACGTCCAAAATACGCTTTTAATTTCTCAAAAACTAACCGATACTAGAAAAATCATTTTAAAACTATCTTTGCTCATAAACTTTATCTGGGGAATTTTTCTAATCAAGAAAATGTAGAAAAGGCGGGCGATTAAAAAAAAATCCCAAGAAAATTAGAAAATTTCCGGGTTCTCAAACTCATTTTTTTCGGGGCGTCACAATCTCCCCTTCTTAAAAGCATGTCGTCCTCGACATTCCACTTGTACTAATCAAGTCGAGATATCCCGCAAGAATCACTAATATTGCAAACCAAACCCACAGTCCGGCATCCTAAACTTCAAGCCTAGGATACACTACAGAGATCTGAAACCAAAGCTCTGATACCAACTGTGACGGCCCCACTTCTCCCTAGGGCGTACCCCAGGGTTCGGCGGACCGCCTGCCCAGCTCTCGCCGGGACTCAGTCGTTCACTACAATCCTCAATTGAATTACAAGAATAAACCTCAAATATTACAATGTAAATCTCCAATATACATCAAATTCTCCAAAAATTACATGTCAAAAGCGAAGCGGAAACAATTCCCAACTATACATAAAATGATTCCAACATCCAAATTGTACAAGATATAGGCCATCCAAACACGTGCACAAGTACTACAAGCCTTCCTTCGCCACGAGCCCTGTGGAGGGGAATAAAATATTTTTGGGGTGAGCTAAAAGCTCAGCGAGTAACCAAATAAAACCAGTAATCAAATATCTTTCACAATAATGCATTTCGATGATGTCATGATGTCATGATTCAAGTATCAAATGCACGTATTTTCGCTCTCGTGAGCCAGTGAAATCATTGAAACTAAACACCCAACGCTCAAACAGATCACGAAACCATAAACATTAAAGGGGAGCAGCATCGGTGCTCCAGATCATATCACAAACTCACGAAAGTGGTGGAGACGTTGGTGTCCAGCACAAGACTTCTCAAGAACTCATTAAAGCCAAACCATGTCAAGAACTCGTATGCGCGCACACATGATATGCAAACCAAAGAAACAATGCAAGGAACATTTCAAAAATAACTTTGGAAACAGTTTAGGGTCACTCACCTCCACGGCTCAGAAACCATCCATCATGTATCATTGCCTTGCTCAAATCCAAGTCTTAGATCACAAACTCAATGCAAACAAGTCCTTTAAAAGTTCGGACAGCACTTCCCCTACATTTGCTAACTTTTCCAGCCATCATGGCTTCATTATTTCCTCAGCCAGTCCCAAAGGTACACACACAACAACAAGTTCATCCAATAGTCATTCAGCAAGCTCCAAGTAGTACAAAGACAAGTCAAGCTAGGAAAAAGTCCGGAAATGAAAGTTAAGTTCAAAACTAGAAAAACAGTTTTGACGTCATTTTGCGGTAATGGCACCAAAGGCACTAAGATTGTCGGATGAAGGTACAAGATACACCGTTTCGAAGCTAAGAGATAGGGGTACAATATTACAGAAGGTCACTCAACCTAGTTTCGAGTGTAACCAGGTCAAAAACACAAGAAACTACACCAGAATCACAAAAACAGCTTCCCAGAACGCATTCTAGCGGAAACATCATAACTCAGGCTCTCCAAGTCCAAATCCAGAAATTCCAAAACCAGCTGAAAGCTAAGAAACAGGGATAAATTTCATCAGAAGGCCTCAGCATCCAATTCGGAAGCAATTCCAGCCAAAACAACCAATTACAGTCGCAAATCCCAATTTCGGGTAAACCAGAACAGCAATAGTAATTTCGACTTTTCTCACTCTACGCTACTCCGATTGACCTGAAATTTTGTAGGCACCTCTAAAATGTCATTCCCTACAACTTTAATGTTTTAAGCAAAGGCTAATTCGGCCTCTATCTAGGACCTAAAAATTCGGACAGAATGTTCATCACAAAACCCTCACTTTTCAATTTTTGGTCCAAAACAGAAATTGGTTGCAATTAATCACTTTTTCCACCTCCTAGAGTCATTAAACATCATTTAAAATCATCATACATGACCCCATAATCATATCCATATGAAAACAGAAAAATCCCCAATAATTATAAAACTTCACCAATTCAACCAAAATCAAGTTTTAATCCATAAACTTGCATCTCCTACTATCACCAAGCATGAATTTAACATCATTAGAGGGAGGAGAGGTGTTCATCCACTACTCACATTAGTAAAACAAGAGAGAGAGCAACTAGGCACCATAACTTTCCAAACAACTTCACAACCAAGCTCAACTCCACCAAACTAAGAGGTTTTATGGAGTAATTGGAAGTTTAAACGGTTAAATTGTTTGATTGGAGCAAGAAATGAAGAAGTAAGATGAAAGCTTTCCTTTCTTTTCTCCTTGTGAAGCTCAGCCAAGATGATGAAGAATGAAGGTAATTTTGGATCAATTTGGTACTTATTTGGTAAAGGTAGTAAGATGGTCAAATGTCAAAGTCCAACCTTCAATAACAAGGTGACACTTGTCACCCTTTAAGCTTGAGATTATCTTCTTGTCTCTCCAAGACAAATATCTTAACACCTTATAAAATAATATCACTCAATTCAAAATTCCTACAAGTTGTCAAAAATATAATGCATTTACCGCACTTGCGGGTCCCACGTCCAAAATACGCTTTTAATTTCTCAAAAACTAACCGATACTAGAAAAATCATTTTAAAACTATCTTTGCTCATAAACTTTATCTGGGGAATTTTTCTAATCAAGAAAATGTAGAAAAGGCGGGCGATTAAAAAAAAACCCAAGAAAATTAGAAAATTTCCGGGTTCTCAAACTCATTTTTTTCGGGGCGTCACAATCTCCCCTTCTTAAAAGCATGTCGTCCTCGACATTCCACTTGTACTAATCAAGTCGAGATATCCCGCAAGAATCACTAATATTGCAAACCAAACCCACAGTCCGGCATCCTAAACTTCAAGCCTAGGATACACTACAGAGATCTGAAACCAAAGCTCTGATACCAACTGTGACGGCCCCACTTCTCCCTAGGGCGTACCCCAGGGTTCGGCGGACCGCCTGCCCAGCTCTCGCCGGGACTCAGTCGTTCACTACAATCCTCAATTGAATTACAAGAATAAACCTCAAATATTACAATGTAAATCTCCAATATACATCAAATTCTCCAAAAATTACATGTCAAAAGCGAAGCGGAAACAATTCCCAACTATACATAAAATGATTCCAACATCCAAATTGTACAAGATATAGGCCATCCAAACACGTGCACAAGTACTACAAGCCTTCCTTCGCCACGAGCCCTGTGGAGGGGAATAAAATATTTTTGGGGTGAGCTAAAAGCTCAGCGAGTAACCAAATAAAACCAGTAATCAAATATCTTTCACAATAATGCATTTCGATGATGTCATGATGTCATGATTCAAGTATCAAATGCACGTATTTTCGCTCTCGTGAGCCAGTGAAATCATTGAAACTAAACACCCAACGCTCAAACAGATCACGAAACCATAAACATTAAAGGGGAGCAGCATCGGTGCTCCAGATCATATCACAAACTCACGAAAGTGGTGGAGACGTTGGTGTCCAGCACAAGACTTCTCAAGAACTCATTAAAGCCAAACCATGTCAAGAACTCGTATGCGCGCACACATGATATGCAAACCAAAGAAACAATGCAAGGAACATTTCAAAAATAACTTTGGAAACAGTTTAGGGTCACTCACCTCCACGGCTCAGAAACCATCCATCATGTATCATTGCCTTGCTCAAATCCAAGTCTTAGATCACAAACTCAATGCAAACAAGTCCTTTAAAAGTTCGGACAGCACTTCCCCTACATTTGCTAACTTTTCCAGCCATCATGGCTTCATTATTTCCTCAGCCAGTCCCAAAGGTACACACACAACAACAAGTTCATCCAATAGTCATTCAGCAAGCTCCAAGTAGTACAAAGACAAGTCAAGCTAGGAAAAAGTCCGGAAATGAAAGTTAAGTTCAAAACTAGAAAAACAGTTTTGACGTCATTTTGCGGTAATGGCACCAAAGGCACTAAGATTGTCGGATGAAGGTACAAGATACACCGTTTCGAAGCTAAGAGATAGGGGTACAATATTACAGAAGGTCACTCAACCTAGTTTCGAGTGTAACCAGGTCAAAAACACAAGAAACTACACCAGAATCACAAAAACAGCTTCCCAGAACGCATTCTAGCGGAAACATCATAACTCAGGCTCTCCAAGTCCAAATCCAGAAATTCCAAAACCAGCTGAAAGCTAAGAAACAGGGATAAATTTCATCAGAAGGCCTCAGCATCCAATTCGGAAGCAATTCCAGCCAAAACAACCAATTACAGTCGCAAATCCCAATTTCGGGTAAACCAGAACAGCAATAGTAATTTCGACTTTTCTCACTCTACGCTACTCCGATTGACCTGAAATTTTGTAGGCACCTCTAAAATGTCATTCCCTACAACTTTAATGTTTTAAGCAAAGGCTAATTCGGCCTCTATCTAGGACCTAAAAATTCGGACAGAATGTTCATCACAAAACCCTCACTTTTCAATTTTTGGTCCAAAACAGAAATTGGTTGCAATTAATCACTTTTTCCACCTCCTAGAGTCATTAAACATCATTTAAAATCATCATACATGACCCCATAATCATATCCATATGAAAACAGAAAAATCCCCAATAATTATAAAACTTCACCAATTCAACCAAAATCAAGTTTTAATCCATAAACTTGCATCTCCTACTATCACCAAGCATGAATTTAACATCATTAGAGGGAGGAGAGGTGTTCATCCACTACTCACATTAGTAAAACAAGAGAGAGAGCAACTAGGCACCATAACTTTCCAAACAACTTCACAACCAAGCTCAACTCCACCAAACTAAGAGGTTTTATGGAGTAATTGGAAGTTTAAACGGTTAAATTGTTTGATTGGAGCAAGAAATGAAGAAGTAAGATGAAAGCTTTCCTTTCTTTTCTCCTTGTGAAGCTCAGCCAAGATGATGAAGAATGAAGGTAATTTTGGATCAATTTGGTACTTATTTGGTAAAGGTAGTAAGATGGTCAAATGTCAAAGTCCAACCTTCAATAACAAGGTGACACTTGTCACCCTTTAAGCTTGAGATTATCTTCTTGTCTCTCCAAGACAAATATCTTAACACCTTATAAAATAATATCACTCAATTCAAAATTCCTACAAGTTGTCAAAAATATAATGCATTTACCGCACTTGCGGGTCCCACGTCCAAAATACGCTTTTAATTTCTCAAAAACTAACCGATACTAGAAAAATCATTTTAAAACTATCTTTGCTCATAAACTTTATCTGGGGAATTTTTCTAATCAAGAAAATGTAGAAAAGGCGGGCGATTAAAAAAAAACCCAAGAAAATTAGAAAATTTCCGGGTTCTCAAACTCATTTTTTTCGGGGCGTCACAATCTCCCCTTCTTAAAAGCATGTCGTCCTCGACATTCCACTTGTACTAATCAAGTCGAGATATCCCGCAAGAATCACTAATATTGCAAACCAAACCCACAGTCCGGCATCCTAAACTTCAAGCCTAGGATACACTACAGAGATCTGAAACCAAAGCTCTGATACCAACTGTGACGGCCCCACTTCTCCCTAGGGCGTACCCCAGGGTTCGGCGGACCGCCTGCCCAGCTCTCGCCGGGACTCAGTCGTTCACTACAATCCTCAATTGAATTACAAGAATAAACCTCAAATATTACAATGTAAATCTCCAATATACATCAAATTCTCCAAAAATTACATGTCAAAAGCGAAGCGGAAACAATTCCCAACTATACATAAAATGATTCCAACATCCAAATTGTACAAGATATAGGCCATCCAAACACGTGCACAAGTACTACAAGCCTTCCTTCGCCACGAGCCCTGTGGAGGGGAATAAAATATTTTTGGGGTGAGCTAAAAGCTCAGCGAGTAACCAAATAAAACCAGTAATCAAATATCTTTCACAATAATGCATTTCGATGATGTCATGATGTCATGATTCAAGTATCAAATGCACGTATTTTCGCTCTCGTGAGCCAGTGAAATCATTGAAACTAAACACCCAACGCTCAAACAGATCACGAAACCATAAACATTAAAGGGGAGCAGCATCGGTGCTCCAGATCATATCACAAACTCACGAAAGTGGTGGAGACGTTGGTGTCCAGCACAAGACTTCTCAAGAACTCATTAAAGCCAAACCATGTCAAGAACTCGTATGCGCGCACACATGATATGCAAACCAAAGAAACAATGCAAGGAACATTTCAAAAGTAACTTTGGAAACAGTTTAGGGTCACTCACCTCCACGGCTCAGAAACCATCCATCATGTATCATTGCCTTGCTCAAATCCAAGTCTTAGATCACAAACTCAATGCAAACAAGTCCTTTAAAATTTCGGACAGCACTTCCCCTACATTTGCTAACTTTTCCAGCCATCATGGCTTCATTATTTCCTCAGCCAGTCCCAAAGGTACACACACAACAACAAGTTCATCCAATAGTCATTCAGCAAACTCCAAGTAGTACAAAGACAAGTCAAGCTAGGAAAAAGTCCGGAAATGAAAGTTAAGTTCAAAACTAGAAAAACAGTTTTGACGTCATTTTGCGGTAATGGCACCAAAGGCACTAAGATTGTCGGATGAAGGTACAAGATACACCGTTTCGAAGCTAAGAGATAGGGGTACAATATTACAGAAGGTCACTCAACCTAGTTTCGAGTGTAACCAGGTCAAAAACACAAGAAACTACACCAGAATCACAAAAACAGCTTCCCAGAACGCATTCTAGCGGAAACATCATAACTCAGGCTCTCCAAGTCCAAATCCAGAAATTCCAAAACCAGCTGAAAGCTAAGAAACAGGGATAAATTTCATCAGAAGGCCTCAGCATCCAATTCGGAAGCAATTCCAGCCAAAACAACCAATTACAGTCGCAAATCCCAATTTCGGGTAAACCAGAACAGCAATAGTAATTTCGACTTTTCTCACTCTACGCTACTCCGATTGACCTGAAATTTTGTAGGCACCTCTAAAATGTCATTCCCTACAACTTTAATGTTTTAAGCAAAGGCTAATTCGGCCTCTATCTAGGACCTAAAAATTCGGACAGAATGTTCATCACAAAACCCTCACTTTTCAATTTTTGGTCCAAAACAGAAATTGGTTGCAATTAATCACTTTTTCCACCTCCTAGAGTCATTAAACATCATTTACAATCATCATACATGACCCCATAATCATATCCATATGAAAACAGAAAAATTCCCAATAATTATAAAACTTCACCAATTCAACCAAAATCAAGTTTTAATCCATAAACTTGCATCTCCTACTATCACCAAGCATGAATTTAACATCATTAGAGGGAGGAGAGGTGTTCATCCACTACTCACATTAGTAAAACAAGAGAGAGAGCAACTAGGCACCATAACTTTCCAAACAACTTCACAACCAAGCTCAACTCCACCAAACTAAGAGGTTTTATGGAGTAATTGGAAGTTTAAACGGTTAAATTGTTTGATTGGAGCAAGAAATGAAGAAGTAAGATGAAAGCTTTCCTTTCTTTTCTCCTTGTGAAGCTCAGCCAAGATGATGAAGAATGAAGGTAATTTTGGATCAATTTGGTACTTATTTGGTAAAGGTAGTAAGATGGTCAAATGTCAAAGTCCAACCTTCAATAACAAGGTGACACTTGTCACCCTTTAAGCTTGAGATTATCTTCTTGTCTCTCCAAGACAAATATCTTAACACCTTATAAAATAATATCACTCAATTCAAAATTCCTACAAGTTGTCAAAAATATAATGCATTTACCGCACTTGCGGGTCCCACGTCCAAAATACGCTTTTAATTTCTCAAAAACTAACCGATACTAGAAAAATCATTTTAAAACTATCTTTGCTCATAAACTTTATCTGGGGAATTTTTCTAATCAAGAAAATGTAGAAAAGGCGGGCGATTAAAAAAAAACCCAAGAAAATTAGAAAATTTCCGGGTTCTCAAACTCATTTTTTTCGGGGCGTCACAATCTCCCCTTCTTAAAAGCATGTCGTCCTCGACATTCCACTTGTACTAATCAAGTCGAGATATCCCGCAAGAATCACTAATATTGCAAACCAAACCCACAGTCCGGCATCCTAAACTTCAAGCCTAGGATACACTACAGAGATCTGAAACCAAAGCTCTGATACCAACTGTGACGGCCCCACTTCTCCCTAGGGCGTACCCCAGGGTTCGGCGGACCGCCTGCCCAGCTCTCGCCGGGACTCAGTCGTTCACTACAATCCTCAATTGAATTACAAGAATAAACCTCAAATATTACAATGTAAATCTCCAATATACATCAAATTCTCCAAAAATTACATGTCAAAAGCGAAGCGGAAACAATTCCCAACTATACATAAAATGATTCCAACATCCAAATTGTACAAGATATAGGCCATCCAAACACGTGCACAAGTACTACAAGCCTTCCTTCGCCACGAGCCCTGTGGAGGGGAATAAAATATTTTTGGGGTGAGCTAAAAGCTCAGCGAGTAACCAAATAAAACCAGTAATCAAATATCTTTCACAATAATGCATTTCGATGATGTCATGATGTCATGATTCAAGTATCAAATGCACGTATTTTCGCTCTCGTGAGCCAGTGAAATCATTGAAACTAAACATCCAACGCTCAAACAGATCACGAAACCATAAACATTAAAGGGGAGCAGCATCGGTGCTCCAGATCATATCACAAACTCACGAAAGTGGTGGAGACGTTGGTGTCCAGCACAAGACTTCTCAAGAACTCATTAAAGCCAAACCATGTCAAGAACTCGTATGCGCGCACACATGATATGCAAACCAAAGAAACAATGCAAGGAACATTTCAAAAGTAACTTTGGAAACAGTTTAGGGTCACTCACCTCCACGGCTCAGAAACCATCCATCATGTATCATTGCCTTGCTCAAATCCAAGTCTTAGATCACAAACTCAATGCAAACAAGTCCTTTAAAATTTCGGACAGCACTTCCCCTACATTTGCTAACTTTTCCAGCCATCATGGCTTCATTATTTCCTCAGCCAGTCCCAAAGGTACACACACAACAACAAGTTCATCCAATAGTCATTCAGCAAACTCCAAGTAGTACAAAGACAAGTCAAGCTAGGAAAAAGTCCGGAAATGAAAGTTAAGTTCAAAACTAGAAAAACAGTTTTGACGTCATTTTGCGGTAATGGCACCAAAGGCACTAAGATTGTCGGATGAAGTTACAAGATACACCGTTTCGAAGCTAAGAGATAGGGGTACAATATTACAGAAGGTCACTCAACCTAGTTTCGAGTGTAACCAGGTCAAAAACACAAGAAACTACACCAGAATCACAAAAACAGCTTCCCAGAACGCATTCTAGCGGAAACATCATAACTCAGGCTCTCCAAGTCCAAATCCAGAAATTCCAAAACCAGCTGAAAGCTAAGAAACAGGGATAAATTTCATCAGAAGGCCTCAGCATCCAATTCGGAAGCAATTCCAGCCAAAACAACCAATTACAGTCGCAAATCCCAATTTCGGGTAAACCAGAACAGCAATAGTAATTTCGACTTTTCTCACTCTACGCTACTCCGATTGACCTGAAATTTTGTAGGCACCTCTAAAATGTCATTCCCTACAACTTTAATGTTTTAAGCAAAGGCTAATTCGGCCTCTATCTAGGACCTAAAAATTCGGACAGAATGTTCATCACAAAACCCTCACTTTTCAATTTTTGGTCCAAAACAGAAATTGGTTGCAATTAATCACTTTTTCCACCTCCTAGAGTCATTAAACATCATTTACAATCATCATACATGACCCCATAATCATATCCATATGAAAACAGAAAAATTCCCAATAATTATAAAACTTCACCAATTCAACCAAAATCAAGTTTTAATCCATAAACTTGCATCTCCTACTATCACCAAGCATGAATTTAACATCATTAGAGGGAGGAGAGGTGTTCATCCACTACTCACATTAGTAAAACAAGAGAGAGAGCAACTAGGCACCATAACTTTCCAAACAACTTCACAACCAAGCTCAACTCCACCAAACTAAGAGGTTTTATGGAGTAATTGGAAGTTTAAACGGTTAAATTGTTTGATTGGAGCAAGAAATGAAGAAGTAAGATGAAAGCTTTCCTTTCTTTTCTCCTTGTGAAGCTCAGCCAAGATGATGAAGAATGAAGGTAATTTTGGATCAATTTGGTACTTATTTGGTAAAGGTAGTAAGATGGTCAAATGTCAAAGTCCAACCTTCAATAACAAGGTGACACTTGTCACCCTTTAAGCTTGAGATTATCTTCTTGTCTCTCCAAGACAAATATCTTAACACCTTATAAAATAATATCACTCAATTCAAAATTCCTACAAGTTGTCAAAAATATAATGCATTTACCGCACTTGCGGGTCCCACGTCCAAAATACGCTTTTAATTTCTCAAAAACTAACCGATACTAGAAAAATCATTTTAAAACTATCTTTGCTCATAAACTTTATCTGGGGAATTTTTCTAATCAAGAAAATGTAGAAAAGGCGGGCGATTAAAAAAAAACCCAAGAAAATTAGAAAATTTCCGGGTTCTCAAACTCATTTTTTTCGGGGCGTCACAATCTCCCCTTCTTAAAAGCATGTCGTCCTCGACATTCCACTTGTACTAATCAAGTCGAGATATCCCGCAAGAATCACTAATATTGCAAACCAAACCCACAGTCCGGCATCCTAAACTTCAAGCCTAGGATACACTACAGAGATCTGAAACCAAAGCTCTGATACCAACTGTGACGGCCCCACTTCTCCCTAGGGCGTACCCCAGGGTTCGGCGGACCGCCTGCCCAGCTCTCGCCGGGACTCAGTCGTTCACTACAATCCTCAATTGAATTACAAGAATAAACCTCAAATATTACAATGTAAATCTCCAATATACATCAAATTCTCCAAAAATTACATGTCAAAAGCGAAGCGGAAACAATTCCCAACTATACATAAAATGATTCCAACATCCAAATTGTACAAGATATAGGCCATCCAAACACGTGCACAAGTACTACAAGCCTTCCTTCGCCACGAGCCCTGTGGAGGGGAATAAAATATTTTTGGGGTGAGCTAAAAGCTCAGCGAGTAACCAAATAAAACCAGTAATCAAATATCTTTCACAATAATGCATTTCGATGATGTCATGATGTCATGATTCAAGTATCAAATGCACGTATTTTCGCTCTCGTGAGCCAGTGAAATCATTGAAACTAAACATCCAACGCTCAAACAGATCACGAAACCATAAACATTAAAGGGGAGCAGCATCGGTGCTCCAGATCATATCACAAACTCACGAAAGTGGTGGAGACGTTGGTGTCCAGCACAAGACTTCTCAAGAACTCATTAAAGCCAAACCATGTCAAGAACTCGTATGCGCGCACACATGATATGCAAACCAAAGAAACAATGCAAGGAACATTTCAAAAGTAACTTTGGAAACAGTTTAGGGTCACTCACCTCCACGGCTCAGAAACCATCCATCATGTATCATTGCCTTGCTCAAATCCAAGTCTTAGATCACAAACTCAATGCAAACAAGTCCTTTAAAATTTCGGACAGCACTTCCCCTACATTTGCTAACTTTTCCAGCCATCATGGCTTCATTATTTCCTCAGCCAGTCCCAAAGGTACACACACAACAACAAGTTCATCCAATAGTCATTCAGCAAACTCCAAGTAGTACAAAGACAAGTCAAGCTAGGAAAAAGTCCGGAAATGAAAGTTAAGTTCAAAACTAGAAAAACAGTTTTGACGTCATTTTGCGGTAATGGCACCAAAGGCACTAAGATTGTCGGATGAAGTTACAAGATACACCGTTTCGAAGCTAAGAGATAGGGGTACAATATTACAGAAGGTCACTCAACCTAGTTTCGAGTGTAACCAGGTCAAAAACACAAGAAACTACACCAGAATCACAAAAACAGCTTCCCAGAACGCATTCTAGCGGAAACATCATAACTCAGGCTCTCCAAGTCCAAATCCAGAAATTCCAAAACCAGCTGAAAGCTAAGAAACAGGGATAAATTTCATCAGAAGGCCTCAGCATCCAATTCGGAAGCAATTCCAGCCAAAACAACCAATTACAGTCGCAAATCCCAATTTCGGGTAAACCAGAACAGCAATAGTAATTTCGACTTTTCTCACTCTACGCTACTCCGATTGACCTGAAATTTTGTAGGCACCTCTAAAATGTCATTCCCTACAACTTTAATGTTTTAAGCAAAGGCTAATTCGGCCTCTATCTAGGACCTAAAAATTCGGACAGAATGTTCATCACAAAACCCTCACTTTTCAATTTTTGGTCCAAAACAGAAATTGGTTGCAATTAATCACTTTTTCCACCTCCTAGAGTCATTAAACATCATTTACAATCATCATACATGACCCCATAATCATATCCATATGAAAACAGAAAAATTCCCAATAATTATAAAACTTCACCAATTCAACCAAAATCAAGTTTTAATCCATAAACTTGCATCTCCTACTATCACCAAGCATGAATGTAACATCATTAGAGGGAGGAGAGGTGTTCATCCACTACTCACATTAGTAAAACAAGAGAGAGAGCAACTAGGCACCATAACTTTCCAAACAACTTCACAACCAAGCTCAACTCCACCAAACTAAGAGGTTTTATGGAGTAATTGGAAGTTTAAACGGTTAAATTGTTTGATTGGAGCAAGAAATGAAGAAGTAAGATGAAAGCTTTCCTTTCTTTTCTCCTTGTGAAGCTCAGCCAAGATGATGAAGAATGAAGGTAATTTTGGATCAATTTGGTACTTATTTGGTAAAGGTAGTAAGATGGTCAAATGTCAAAGTCCAACCTTCAATAACAAGGTGACACTTGTCACCCTTTAAGCTTGAGATTATCTTCTTGTCTCTCCAAGACAAATATCTTAACACCTTATAAAATAATATCACTCAATTCAAAATTCCTACAAGTTGTCAAAAATATAATGCATTTACCGCACTTGCGGGTCCCACGTCCAAAATACGCTTTTAATTTCTCAAAAACTAACCGATACTAGAAAAATCATTTTAAAACTATCTTTGCTCATAAACTTTATCTGGGGAATTTTTCTAATCAAGAAAATGTAGAAAAGGCGGGCGATTAAAAAAAAACCCAAGAAAATTAGAAAATTTCCGGGTTCTCAAACTCATTTTTTTCGGGGCGTCACAATCTCCCCTTCTTAAAAGCATGTCGTCCTCGACATTCCACTTGTACTAATCAAGTCGAGATATCCCGCAAGAATCACTAATATTGCAAACCAAACCCACAGTCCGGCATCCTAAACTTCAAGCCTAGGATACACTACAGAGATCTGAAACCAAAGCTCTGATACCAACTGTGACGGCCCCACTTCTCCCTAGGGCGTACCCCAGGGTTCGGCGGACCGCCTGCCCAGCTCTCGCCGGGACTCAGTCGTTCACTACAATCCTCAATTGAATTACAAGAATAAACCTCAAATATTACAATGTAAATCTCCAATATACATCAAATTCTCCAAAAATTACATGTCAAAAGCGAAGCGGAAACAATTCCCAACTATACATAAAATGATTCCAACATCCAAATTGTACAAGATATAGGCCATCCAAACACGTGCACAAGTACTACAAGCCTTCCTTCGCCACGAGCCCTGTGGAGGGGAATAAAATATTTTTGGGGTGAGCTAAAAGCTCAGCGAGTAACCAAATAAAACCAGTAATCAAATATCTTTCACAATAATGCATTTCGATGATGTCATGATGTCATGATTCAAGTATCAAATGCACGTATTTTCGCTCTCGTGAGCCAGTGAAATCATTGAAACTAAACATCCAACGCTCAAACAGATCACGAAACCATAAACATTAAAGGGGAGCAGCATCGGTGCTCCAGATCATATCACAAACTCACGAAAGTGGTGGAGACGTTGGTGTCCAGCACAAGACTTCTCAAGAACTCATTAAAGCCAAACCATGTCAAGAACTCGTATGCGCGCACACATGATATGCAAACCAAAGAAACAATGCAAGGAACATTTCAAAAGTAACTTTGGAAACAGTTTAGGGTCACTCACCTCCACGGCTCAGAAACCATCCATCATGTATCATTGCCTTGCTCAAATCCAAGTCTTAGATCACAAACTCAATGCAAACAAGTCCTTTAAAATTTCGGACAGCACTTCCCCTACATTTGCTAACTTTTCCAGCCATCATGGCTTCATTATTTCCTCAGCCAGTCCCAAAGGTACACACACAACAACAAGTTCATCCAATAGTCATTCAGCAAACTCCAAGTAGTACAAAGACAAGTCAAGCTAGGAAAAAGTCCGGAAATGAAAGTTAAGTTCAAAACTAGAAAAACAGTTTTGACGTCATTTTGCGGTAATGGCACCAAAGGCACTAAGATTGTCGGATGAAGTTACAAGATACACCGTTTCGAAGCTAAGAGATAGGGGTACAATATTACAGAAGGTCACTCAACCTAGTTTCGAGTGTAACCAGGTCAAAAACACAAGAAACTACACCAGAATCACAAAAACAGCTTCCCAGAACGCATTCTAGCGGAAACATCATAACTCAGGCTCTCCAAGTCCAAATCCAGAAATTCCAAAACCAGCTGAAAGCTAAGAAACAGGGATAAATTTCATCAGAAGGCCTCAGCATCCAATTCGGAAGCAATTCCAGCCAAAACAACCAATTACAGTCGCAAATCCCAATTTCGGGTAAACCAGAACAGCAATAGTAATTTCGACTTTTCTCACTCTACGCTACTCCGATTGACCTGAAATTTTGTAGGCACCTCTAAAATGTCATTCCCTACAACTTTAATGTTTTAAGCAAAGGCTAATTCGGCCTCTATCTAGGACCTAAAAATTCGGACAGAATGTTCATCACAAAACCCTCACTTTTCAATTTTTGGTCCAAAACAGAAATTGGTTGCAATTAATCACTTTTTCCACCTCCTAGAGTCATTAAACATCATTTACAATCATCATACATGACCCCATAATCATATCCATATGAAAACAGAAAAATCCCCAATAATTATAAAACTTCACCAATTCAACCAAAATCAAGTTTTAATCCATAAACTTGCATCTCCTACTATCACCAAGCATGAATGTAACATCATTAGAGGGAGGAGAGGTGTTCATCCACTACTCACATTAGTAAAACAAGAGAGAGAGCAACTAGGCACCATAACTTTCCAAACAACTTCACAACCAAGCTCAACTCCACCAAACTAAGAGGTTTTATGGAGTAATTGGAAGTTTAAACGGTTAAATTGTTTGATTGGAGCAAGAAATGAAGAAGTAAGATGAAAGCTTTCCTTTCTTTTCTCCTTGTGAAGCTCAGCCAAGATGATGAAGAATGAAGGTAATTTTGGATCAATTTGGTACTTATTTGGTAAAGGTAGTAAGATGGTCAAATGTCAAAGTCCAACCTTCAATAACAAGGTGACACTTGTCACCCTTTAAGCTTGAGATTATCTTCTTGTCTCTCCAAGACAAATATCTTAACACCTTATAAAATAATATCACTCAATTCAAAATTCCTACAAGTTGTCAAAAATATAATGCATTTACCGCACTTGCGGGTCCCACGTCCAAAATACGCTTTTAATTTCTCAAAAACTAACCGATACTAGAAAAATCATTTTAAAACTATCTTTGCTCATAAACTTTATCTGGGGAATTTTTCTAATCAAGAAAATGTAGAAAAGGCGGGCGATTAAAAAAAAATCCAAGAAAATTAGAAAATTTCCGGGTTCTCAAACTCATTTTTTTCGGGGCGTCACAATCTCCCCTTCTTAAAAGCATGTCGTCCTCGACATTCCACTTGTACTAATCAAGTCGAGATATCCCGCAAGAATCACTAATATTGCAAACCAAACCCACAGTCCGGCATCCTAAACTTCAAGCCTAGGATACACTACAGAGATCTGAAACCAAAGCTCTGATACCAACTGTGACGGCCCCACTTCTCCCTAGGGCGTACCCCAGGGTTCGGCGGACCGCCTGCCCAGCTCTCGCCGGGACTCAGTCGTTCACTACAATCCTCAATTGAATTACAAGAATAAACCTCAAATATTACAATGTAAATCTCCAATATACATCAAATTCTCCAAAAATTACATGTCAAAAGCGAAGCGGAAACAATTCCCAACTATACATAAAATGATTCCAACATCCAAATTGTACAAGATATAGGCCATCCAAACACGTGCACAAGTACTACAAGCCTTCCTTCGCCACGAGCCCTGTGGAGGGGAATAAAATATTTTTGGGGTGAGCTAAAAGCTCAGCGAGTAACCAAATAAAACCAGTAATCAAATATCTTTCACAATAATGCATTTCGATGATGTCATGATGTCATGATTCAAGTATCAAATGCACGTATTTTCGCTCTCGTGAGCCAGTGAAATCATTGAAACTAAACATCCAACGCTCAAACAGATCACGAAACCATAAACATTAAAGGGGAGCAGCATCGGTGCTCCAGATCATATCACAAACTCACGAAAGTGGTGGAGACGTTGGTGTCCAGCACAAGACTTCTCAAGAACTCATTAAAGCCAAACCATGTCAAGAACTCGTATGCGCGCACACATGATATGCAAACCAAAGAAACAATGCAAGGAACATTTCAAAAGTAACTTTGGAAACAGTTTAGGGTCACTCACCTCCACGGCTCAGAAACCATCCATCATGTATCATTGCCTTGCTCAAATCCAAGTCTTAGATCACAAACTCAATGCAAACAAGTCCTTTAAAATTTCGGACAGCACTTCCCCTACATTTGCTAACTTTTCCAGCCATCATGGCTTCATTATTTCCTCAGCCAGTCCCAAAGGTACACACACAACAACAAGTTCATCCAATAGTCATTCAGCAAACTCCAAGTAGTACAAAGACAAGTCAAGCTAGGAAAAAGTCCGGAAATGAAAGTTAAGTTCAAAACTAGAAAAACAGTTTTGACGTCATTTTGCGGTAATGGCACCAAAGGCACTAAGATTGTCGGATGAAGTTACAAGATACACCGTTTCGAAGCTAAGAGATAGGGGTACAATATTACAGAAGGTCACTCAACCTAGTTTCGAGTGTAACCAGGTCAAAAACACAAGAAACTACACCAGAATCACAAAAACAGCTTCCCAGAACGCATTCTAGCGGAAACATCATAACTCAGGCTCTCCAAGTCCAAATCCAGAAATTCCAAAACCAGCTGAAAGCTAAGAAACAGGGATAAATTTCATCAGAAGGCCTCAGCATCCAATTCGGAAGCAATTCCAGCCAAAACAACCAATTACAGTCGCAAATCCCAATTTCGGGTAAACCAGAACAGCAATAGTAATTTCGACTTTTCTCACTCTACGCTACTCCGATTGACCTGAAATTTTGTAGGCACCTCTAAAATGTCATTCCCTACAACTTTAATGTTTTAAGCAAAGGCTAATTCGGCCTCTATCTAGGACCTAAAAATTCGGACAGAATGTTCATCACAAAACCCTCACTTTTCAATTTTTGGTCCAAAACAGAAATTGGTTGCAATTAATCACTTTTTCCACCTCCTAGAGTCATTAAACATCATTTACAATCATCATACATGACCCCATAATCATATCCATATGAAAACAGAAAAATCCCCAATAATTATAAAACTTCACCAATTCAACCAAAATCAAGTTTTAATCCATAAACTTGCATCTCCTACTATCACCAAGCATGAATGTAACATCATTAGAGGGAGGAGAGGTGTTCATCCACTACTCACATTAGTAAAACAAGAGAGAGAGCAACTAGGCACCATAACTTTCCAAACAACTTCACAACCAAGCTCAACTCCACCAAACTAAGAGGTTTTATGGAGTAATTGGAAGTTTAAACGGTTAAATTGTTTGATTGGAGCAAGAAATGAAGAAGTAAGATGAAAGCTTTCCTTTCTTTTCTCCTTGTGAAGCTCAGCCAAGATGATGAAGAATGAAGGTAATTTTGGATCAATTTGGTACTTATTTGGTAAAGGTAGTAAGATGGTCAAATGTCAAAGTCCAACCTTCAATAACAAGGTGACACTTGTCACCCTTTAAGCTTGAGATTATCTTCTTGTCTCTCCAAGACAAATATCTTAACACCTTATAAAATAATATCACTCAATTCAAAATTCCTACAAGTTGTCAAAAATATAATGCATTTACCGCACTTGCGGGTCCCACGTCCAAAATAAGCTTTTAATTTCTCAAAAACTAACCGATACTAGAAAAATCATTTTAAAACTATCTTTGCTCATAAACTTTATCTGGGGAATTTTTCTAATCAAGAAAATGTAGAAAAGGCGGGCGATTAAAAAAAAATCCAAGAAAATTAGAAAATTTCCGGGTTCTCAAACTCATTTTTTTCGGGGCGTCACAATCTCCCCTTCTTAAAAGCATGTCGTCCTCGACATTCCACTTGTACTAATCAAGTCGAGATATCCCGCAAGAATCACTAATATTGCAAACCAAACCCACAGTCCGGCATCCTAAACTTCAAGCCTAGGATACACTACAGAGATCTGAAACCAAAGCTCTGATACCAACTGTGACGGCCCCACTTCTCCCTAGGGCGTACCCCAGGGTTCGGCGGACCGCCTGCCCAGCTCTCGCCGGGACTCAGTCGTTCACTACAATCCTCAATTGAATTACAAGAATAAACCTCAAATATTACAATGTAAATCTCCAATATACATCAAATTCTCCAAAAATTACATGTCAAAAGCGAAGCGGAAACAATTCCCAACTATACATAAAATGATTCCAACATCCAAATTGTACAAGATATAGGCCATCCAAACACGTGCACAAGTACTACAAGCCTTCCTTCGCCACGAGCCCTGTGGAGGGGAATAAAATATTTTTGGGGTGAGCTAAAAGCTCAGCGAGTAACCAAATAAAACCAGTAATCAAATATCTTTCACAATAATGCATTTCGATGATGTCATGATGTCATGATTCAAGTATCAAATGCACGTATTTTCGCTCTCGTGAGCCAGTGAAATCATTGAAACTAAACATCCAACGCTCAAACAGATCACGAAACCATAAACATTAAAGGGGAGCAGCATCGGTGCTCCAGATCATATCACAAACTCACGAAAGTGGTGGAGACGTTGGTGTCCAGCACAAGACTTCTCAAGAACTCATTAAAGCCAAACCATGTCAAGAACTCGTATGCGCGCACACATGATATGCAAACCAAAGAAACAATGCAAGGAACATTTCAAAAGTAACTTTGGAAACAGTTTAGGGTCACTCACCTCCACGGCTCAGAAACCATCCATCATGTATCATTGCCTTGCTCAAATCCAAGTCTTAGATCACAAACTCAATGCAAACAAGTCCTTTAAAATTTCGGACAGCACTTCCCCTACATTTGCTAACTTTTCCAGCCATCATGGCTTCATTATTTCCTCAGCCAGTCCCAAAGGTACACACACAACAACAAGTTCATCCAATAGTCATTCAGCAAACTCCAAGTAGTACAAAGACAAGTCAAGCTAGGAAAAAGTCCGGAAATGAAAGTTAAGTTCAAAACTAGAAAAACAGTTTTGACGTCATTTTGCGGTAATGGCACCAAAGGCACTAAGATTGTCGGATGAAGTTACAAGATACACCGTTTCGAAGCTAAGAGATAGGGGTACAATATTACAGAAGGTCACTCAACCTAGTTTCGAGTGTAACCAGGTCAAAAACACAAGAAACTACACCAGAATCACAAAAACAGCTTCCCAGAACGCATTCTAGCGGAAACATCATAACTCAGGCTCTCCAAGTCCAAATCCAGAAATTCCAAAACCAGCTGAAAGCTAAGAAACAGGGATAAATTTCATCAGAAGGCCTCAGCATCCAATTCGGAAGCAATTCCAGCCAAAACAACCAATTACAGTCGCAAATCCCAATTTCGGGTAAACCAGAACAGCAATAGTAATTTCGACTTTTCTCACTCTACGCTACTCCGATTGACCTGAAATTTTGTAGGCACCTCTAAAATGTCATTCCCTACAACTTTAATGTTTTAAGCAAAGGCTAATTCGGCCTCTATCTAGGACCTAAAAATTCGGACAGAATGTTCATCACAAAACCCTCACTTTTCAATTTTTGGTCCAAAACAGAAATTGGTTGCAATTAATCACTTTTTCCACCTCCTAGAGTCATTAAACATCATTTAAAATCATCATACATGACCCCATAATCATATCCATATGAAAACAGAAAAATCCCCAATAATTATAAAACTTCACCAATTCAACCAAAATCAAGTTTTAATCCATAAACTTGCATCTCCTACTATCACCAAGCATGAATTTAACATCATTAGAGGGAGGAGAGGTGTTCATCCACTACTCACATTAGTAAAACAAGAGAGAGAGCAACTAGGCACCATAACTTTCCAAACAACTTCACAACCAAGCTCAACTCCACCAAACTAAGAGGTTTTATGGAGTAATTGGAAGTTTAAACGGTTAAATTGTTTGATTGGAGCAAGAAATGAAGAAGTAAGATGAAAGCTTTCCTTTCTTTTCTCCTTGTGAAGCTCAGCCAAGATGATGAAGAATGAAGGTAATTTTGGATCAATTTGGTACTTATTTGGTAAAGGTAGTAAGATGGTCAAATGTCAAAGTCCAACCTTCAATAACAAGGTGACACTTGTCACCCTTTAAGCTTGAGATTATCTTCTTGTCTCTCCAAGACAAATATCTTAACACCTTATAAAATAATATCACTCAATTCAAAATTCCTACAAGTTGTCAAAAATATAATGCATTTACCGCACTTGCGGGTCCCACGTCCAAAATACGCTTTTAATTTCTCAAAAACTAACCGATACTAGAAAAATCATTTTAAAACTATCTTTGCTCATAAACTTTATCTGGGGAATTTTTCTAATCAAGAAAATGTAGAAAAGGCGGGCGATTAAAAAAAAAACCCAAGAAAATTAGAAAATTTCCGGGTTCTCAAACTCATTTTTTTCGGGGCGTCACAATCTCCCCTTCTTAAAAGCATGTCGTCCTCGACATTCCACTTGTACTAATCAAGTCGAGATATCCCGCAAGAATCACTAATATTGCAAACCAAACCCACAGTCCGGCATCCTAAACTTCAAGCCTAGGATACACTACAGAGATCTGAAACCAAAGCTCTGATACCAACTGTGACGGCCCCACTTCTCCCTAGGGCGTACCCCAGGGTTCGGCGGACCGCCTGCCCAGCTCTCGCCGGGACTCAGTCGTTCACTACAATCCTCAATTGAATTACAAGAATAAACCTCAAATATTACAATGTAAATCTCCAATATACATCAAATTCTCCAAAAATTACATGTCAAAAGCGAAGCGGAAACAATTCCCAACTATACATAAAATGATTCCAACATCCAAATTGTACAAGATATAGGCCATCCAAACACGTGCACAAGTACTACAAGCCTTCCTTCGCCACGAGCCCTGTGGAGGGGAATAAAATATTTTTGGGGTGAGCTAAAAGCTCAGCGAGTAACCAAATAAAACCAGTAATCAAATATCTTTCACAATAATGCATTTCGATGATGTCATGATGTCATGATTCAAGTATCAAATGCACGTATTTTCGCTCTCGTGAGCCAGTGAAATCATTGAAACTAAACATCCAACGCTCAAACAGATCACGAAACCATAAACATTAAAGGGGAGCAGCATCGGTGCTCCAGATCATATCACAAACTCACGAAAGTGGTGGAGACGTTGGTGTCCAGCACAAGACTTCTCAAGAACTCATTAAAGCCAAACCATGTCAAGAACTCGTATGCGCGCACACATGATATGCAAACCAAAGAAACAATGCAAGGAACATTTCAAAAGTAACTTTGGAAACAGTTTAGGGTCACTCACCTCCACGGCTCAGAAACCATCCATCATGTATCATTGCCTTGCTCAAATCCAAGTCTTAGATCACAAACTCAATGCAAACAAGTCCTTTAAAATTTCGGACAGCACTTCCCCTACATTTGCTAACTTTTCCAGCCATCATGGCTTCATTATTTCCTCAGCCAGTCCCAAAGGTACACACACAACAACAAGTTCATCCAATAGTCATTCAGCAAACTCCAAGTAGTACAAAGACAAGTCAAGCTAGGAAAAAGTCCGGAAATGAAAGTTAAGTTCAAAACTAGAAAAACAGTTTTGACGTCATTTTGCGGTAATGGCACCAAAGGCACTAAGATTGTCGGATGAAGTTACAAGATACACCGTTTCGAAGCTAAGAGATAGGGGTACAATATTACAGAAGGTCACTCAACCTAGTTTCGAGTGTAACCAGGTCAAAAACACAAGAAACTACACCAGAATCACAAAAACAGCTTCCCAGAACGCATTCTAGCGGAAACATCATAACTCAGGCTCTCCAAGTCCAAATCCAGAAATTCCAAAACCAGCTGAAAGCTAAGAAACAGGGATAAATTTCATCAGAAGGCCTCAGCATCCAATTCGGAAGCAATTCCAGCCAAAACAACCAATTACAGTCGCAAATCCCAATTTCGGGTAAACCAGAACAGCAATAGTAATTTCGACTTTTCTCACTCTACGCTACTCCGATTGACCTGAAATTTTGTAGGCACCTCTAAAATGTCATTCCCTACAACTTTAATGTTTTAAGCAAAGGCTAATTCGGCCTCTATCTAGGACCTAAAAATTCGGACAGAATGTTCATCACAAAACCCTCACTTTTCAATTTTTGGTCCAAAACAGAAATTGGTTGCAATTAATCACTTTTTCCACCTCCTAGAGTCATTAAACATCATTTAAAATCATCATACATGACCCCATAATCATATCCATATGAAAACAGAAAAATCCCCAATAATTATAAAACTTCACCAATTCAACCAAAATCAAGTTTTAATCCATAAACTTGCATCTCCTACTATCACCAAGCATGAATTTAACATCATTAGAGGGAGGAGAGGTGTTCATCCACTACTCACATTAGTAAAACAAGAGAGAGAGCAACTAGGCACCATAACTTTCCAAACAACTTCACAACCAAGCTCAACTCCACCAAACTAAGAGGTTTTATGGAGTAATTGGAAGTTTAAACGGTTAAATTGTTTGATTGGAGCAAGAAATGAAGAAGTAAGATGAAAGCTTTCCTTTCTTTTCTCCTTGTGAAGCTCAGCCAAGATGATGAAGAATGAAGGTAATTTTGGATCAATTTGGTACTTATTTGGTAAAGGTAGTAAGATGGTCAAATGTCAAAGTCCAACCTTCAATAACAAGGTGACACTTGTCACCCTTTAAGCTTGAGATTATCTTCTTGTCTCTCCAAGACAAATATCTTAACACCTTATAAAATAATATCACTCAATTCAAAATTCCTACAAGTTGTCAAAAATATAATGCATTTACCGCACTTGCTGGTCCCACGTCCAAAATACGCTTTTAATTTCTCAAAAACTAACCGATACTAGAAAAATCATTTTAAAACTATCTTTGCTCATAAACTTTATCTGGGGAATTTTTCTAATCAAGAAAATGTAGAAAAGGCGGGCGATTAAAAAAAAACCCAAGAAAATTAGAAAATTTCCGGGTTCTCAAACTCATTTTTTTCGGGGCGTCACAATCTCCCCTTCTTAAAAGCATGTCGTCCTCGACATTCCACTTGTACTAATCAAGTCGAGATATCCCGCAAGAATCACTAATATTGCAAACCAAACCCACAGTCCGGCATCCTAAACTTCAAGCCTAGGATACACTACAGAGATCTGAAACCAAAGCTCTGATACCAACTGTGACGGCCCCACTTCTCCCTAGGGCGTACCCCAGGGTTCGGCGGACCGCCTGCCCAGCTCTCGCCGGGACTCAGTCGTTCACTACAATCCTCAATTGAATTACAAGAATAAACCTCAAATATTACAATGTAAATCTCCAATATACATCAAATTCTCCAAAAATTACATGTCAAAAGCGAAGCGGAAACAATTCCCAACTATACATAAAATGATTCCAACATCCAAATTGTACAAGATATAGGCCATCCAAACACGTGCACAAGTACTACAAGCCTTCCTTCGCCACGAGCCCTGTGGAGGGGAATAAAATATTTTTGGGGTGAGCTAAAAGCTCAGCGAGTAACCAAATAAAACCAGTAATCAAATATCTTTCACAATAATGCATTTCGATGATGTCATGATGTCATGATTCAAGTATCAAATGCACGTATTTTCGCTCTCGTGAGCCAGTGAAATCATTGAAACTAAACATCCAACGCTCAAACAGATCACGAAACCATAAACATTAAAGGGGAGCAGCATCGGTGCTCCAGATCATATCACAAACTCACGAAAGTGGTGGAGACGTTGGTGTCCAGCACAAGACTTCTCAAGAACTCATTAAAGCCAAACCATGTCAAGAACTCGTATGCGCGCACACATGATATGCAAACCAAAGAAACAATGCAAGGAACATTTCAAAAGTAACTTTGGAAACAGTTTAGGGTCACTCACCTCCACGGCTCAGAAACCATCCATCATGTATCATTGCCTTGCTCAAATCCAAGTCTTAGATCACAAACTCAATGCAAACAAGTCCTTTAAAATTTCGGACAGCACTTCCCCTACATTTGCTAACTTTTCCAGCCATCATGGCTTCATTATTTCCTCAGCCAGTCCCAAAGGTACACACACAACAACAAGTTCATCCAATAGTCATTCAGCAAACTCCAAGTAGTACAAAGACAAGTCAAGCTAGGAAAAAGTCCGGAAATGAAAGTTAAGTTCAAAACTAGAAAAACAGTTTTGACGTCATTTTGCGGTAATGGCACCAAAGGCACTAAGATTGTCGGATGAAGTTACAAGATACACCGTTTCGAAGCTAAGAGATAGGGGTACAATATTACAGAAGGTCACTCAACCTAGTTTCGAGTGTAACCAGGTCAAAAACACAAGAAACTACACCAGAATCACAAAAACAGCTTCCCAGAACGCATTCTAGCGGAAACATCATAACTCAGGCTCTCCAAGTCCAAATCCAGAAATTCCAAAACCAGCTGAAAGCTAAGAAACAGGGATAAATTTCATCAGAAGGCCTCAGCATCCAATTCGGAAGCAATTCCAGCCAAAACAACCAATTACAGTCGCAAATCCCAATTTCGGGTAAACCAGAACAGCAATAGTAATTTCGACTTTTCTCACTCTACGCTACTCCGATTGACCTGAAATTTTGTAGGCACCTCTAAAATGTCATTCCCTACAACTTTAATGTTTTAAGCAAAGGCTAATTCGGCCTCTATCTAGGACCTAAAAATTCGGACAGAATGTTCATCACAAAACCCTCACTTTTCAATTTTTGGTCCAAAACAGAAATTGGTTGCAATTAATCACTTTTTCCACCTCCTAGAGTCATTAAACATCATTTAAAATCATCATACATGACCCCATAATCATATCCATATGAAAACAGAAAAATCCCCAATAATTATAAAACTTCACCAATTCAACCAAAATCAAGTTTTAATCCATAAACTTGCATCTCCTACTATCACCAAGCATGAATTTAACATCATTAGAGGGAGGAGAGGTGTTCATCCACTACTCACATTAGTAAAACAAGAGAGAGAGCAACTAGGCACCATAACTTTCCAAACAACTTCACAACCAAGCTCAACTCCACCAAACTAAGAGGTTTTATGGAGTAATTGGAAGTTTAAACGGTTAAATTGTTTGATTGGAGCAAGAAATGAAGAAGTAAGATGAAAGCTTTCCTTTCTTTTCTCCTTGTGAAGCTCAGCCAAGATGATGAAGAATGAAGGTAATTTTGGATCAATTTGGTACTTATTTGGTAAAGGTAGTAAGATGGTCAAATGTCAAAGTCCAACCTTCAATAACAAGGTGACACTTGTCACCCTTTAAGCTTGAGATTATCTTCTTGTCTCTCCAAGACAAATATCTTAACACCTTATAAAATAATATCACTCAATTCAAAATTCCTACAAGTTGTCAAAAATATAATGCATTTACCGCACTTGCTGGTCCCACGTCCAAAATACGCTTTTAATTTCTCAAAAACTAACCGATACTAGAAAAATCATTTTAAAACTATCTTTGCTCATAAACTTTATCTGGGGAATTTTTCTAATCAAGAAAATGTAGAAAAGGCGGGCGATTAAAAAAAAACCCAAGAAAATTAGAAAATTTCCGGGTTCTCAAACTCATTTTTTTCGGGGCGTCACAATCTCCCCTTCTTAAAAGCATGTCGTCCTCGACATTCCACTTGTACTAATCAAGTCGAGATATCCCGCAAGAATCACTAATATTGCAAACCAAACCCACAGTCCGGCATCCTAAACTTCAAGCCTAGGATACACTACAGAGATCTGAAACCAAAGCTCTGATACCAACTGTGACGGCCCCACTTCTCCCTAGGGCGTACCCCAGGGTTCGGCGGACCGCCTGCCCAGCTCTCGCCGGGACTCAGTCGTTCACTACAATCCTCAATTGAATTACAAGAATAAACCTCAAATATTACAATGTAAATCTCCAATATACATCAAATTCTCCAAAAATTACATGTCAAAAGCGAAGCGGAAACAATTCCCAACTATACATAAAATGATTCCAACATCCAAATTGTACAAGATATAGGCCATCCAAACACGTGCACAAGTACTACAAGCCTTCCTTCGCCACGAGCCCTGTGGAGGGGAATAAAATATTTTTGGGGTGAGCTAAAAGCTCAGCGAGTAACCAAATAAAACCAGTAATCAAATATCTTTCACAATAATGCATTTCGATGATGTCATGATGTCATGATTCAAGTATCAAATGCACGTATTTTCGCTCTCGTGAGCCAGTGAAATCATTGAAACTAAACATCCAACGCTCAAACAGATCACGAAACCATAAACATTAAAGGGGAGCAGCATCGGTGCTCCAGATCATATCACAAACTCACGAAAGTGGTGGAGACGTTGGTGTCCAGCACAAGACTTCTCAAGAACTCATTAAAGCCAAACCATGTCAAGAACTCGTATGCGCGCACACATGATATGCAAACCAAAGAAACAATGCAAGGAACATTTCAAAAGTAACTTTGGAAACAGTTTAGGGTCACTCACCTCCACGGCTCAGAAACCATCCATCATGTATCATTGCCTTGCTCAAATCCAAGTCTTAGATCACAAACTCAATGCAAACAAGTCCTTTAAAATTTCGGACAGCACTTCCCCTACATTTGCTAACTTTTCCAGCCATCATGGCTTCATTATTTCCTCAGCCAGTCCCAAAGGTACACACACAACAACAAGTTCATCCAATAGTCATTCAGCAAACTCCAAGTAGTACAAAGACAAGTCAAGCTAGGAAAAAGTCCGGAAATGAAAGTTAAGTTCAAAACTAGAAAAACAGTTTTGACGTCATTTTGCGGTAATGGCACCAAAGGCACTAAGATTGTCGGATGAAGTTACAAGATACACCGTTTCGAAGCTAAGAGATAGGGGTACAATATTACAGAAGGTCACTCAACCTAGTTTCGAGTGTAACCAGGTCAAAAACACAAGAAACTACACCAGAATCACAAAAACAGCTTCCCAGAACGCATTCTAGCGGAAACATCATAACTCAGGCTCTCCAAGTCCAAATCCAGAAATTCCAAAACCAGCTGAAAGCTAAGAAACAGGGATAAATTTCATCAGAAGGCCTCAGCATCCAATTCGGAAGCAATTCCAGCCAAAACAACCAATTACAGTCGCAAATCCCAATTTCGGGTAAACCAGAACAGCAATAGTAATTTCGACTTTTCTCACTCTACGCTACTCCGATTGACCTGAAATTTTGTAGGCACCTCTAAAATGTCATTCCCTACAACTTTAATGTTTTAAGCAAAGGCTAATTCGGCCTCTATCTAGGACCTAAAAATTCGGACAGAATGTTCATCACAAAACCCTCACTTTTCAATTTTTGGTCCAAAACAGAAATTGGTTGCAATTAATCACTTTTTCCACCTCCTAGAGTCATTAAACATCATTTACAATCATCATACATGACCCCATAATCATATCCATATGAAAACAGAAAAATTCCCAATAATTATAAAACTTCACCAATTCAACCAAAATCAAGTTTTAATCCATAAACTTGCATCTCCTACTATCACCAAGCATGAATGTAACATCATTAGAGGGAGGAGAGGTGTTCATCCACTACTCACATTAGTAAAACAAGAGAGAGAGCAACTAGGCACCATAACTTTCCAAACAACTTCACAACCAAGCTCAACTCCACCAAACTAAGAGGTTTTATGGAGTAATTGGAAGTTTAAACGGTTAAATTGTTTGATTGGAGCAAGAAATGAAGAAGTAAGATGAAAGCTTTCCTTTCTTTTCTCCTTGTGAAGCTCAGCCAAGATGATGAAGAATGAAGGTAATTTTGGATCAATTTGGTACTTATTTGGTAAAGGTAGTAAGATGGTCAAATGTCAAAGTCCAACCTTCAATAACAAGGTGACACTTGTCACCCTTTAAGCTTGAGATTATCTTCTTGTCTCTCCAAGACAAATATCTTAACACCTTATAAAATAATATCACTCAATTCAAAATTCCTACAAGTTGTCAAAAATATAATGCATTTACCGCACTTGCGGGTCCCACGTCCAAAATACGCTTTTAATTTCTCAAAAACTAACCGATACTAGAAAAATCATTTTAAAACTATCTTTGCTCATAAACTTTATCTGGGGAATTTTTCTAATCAAGAAAATGTAGAAAAGGCGGGCGATTAAAAAAAAACCCAAGAAAATTAGAAAATTTCCGGGTTCTCAAACTCATTTTTTTCGGGGCGTCACAATCTCCCCTTCTTAAAAGCATGTCGTCCTCGACATTCCACTTGTACTAATCAAGTCGAGATATCCCGCAAGAATCACTAATATTGCAAACCAAACCCACAGTCCGGCATCCTAAACTTCAAGCCTAGGATACACTACAGAGATCTGAAACCAAAGCTCTGATACCAACTGTGACGGCCCCACTTCTCCCTAGGGCGTACCCCAGGGTTCGGCGGACCGCCTGCCCAGCTCTCGCCGGGACTCAGTCGTTCACTACAATCCTCAATTGAATTACAAGAATAAACCTCAAATATTACAATGTAAATCTCCAATATACATCAAATTCTCCAAAAATTACATGTCAAAAGCGAAGCGGAAACAATTCCCAACTATACATAAAATGATTCCAACATCCAAATTGTACAAGATATAGGCCATCCAAACACGTGCACAAGTACTACAAGCCTTCCTTCGCCACGAGCCCTGTGGAGGGGAATAAAATATTTTTGGGGTGAGCTAAAAGCTCAGCGAGTAACCAAATAAAACCAGTAATCAAATATCTTTCACAATAATGCATTTCGATGATGTCATGATGTCATGATTCAAGTATCAAATGCACGTATTTTCGCTCTCGTGAGCCAGTGAAATCATTGAAACTAAACATCCAACGCTCAAACAGATCACGAAACCATAAACATTAAAGGGGAGCAGCATCGGTGCTCCAGATCATATCACAAACTCACGAAAGTGGTGGAGACGTTGGTGTCCAGCACAAGACTTCTCAAGAACTCATTAAAGCCAAACCATGTCAAGAACTCGTATGCGCGCACACATGATATGCAAACCAAAGAAACAATGCAAGGAACATTTCAAAAGTAACTTTGGAAACAGTTTAGGGTCACTCACCTCCACGGCTCAGAAACCATCCATCATGTATCATTGCCTTGCTCAAATCCAAGTCTTAGATCACAAACTCAATGCAAACAAGTCCTTTAAAATTTCGGACAGCACTTCCCCTACATTTGCTAACTTTTCCAGCCATCATGGCTTCATTATTTCCTCAGCCAGTCCCAAAGGTACACACACAACAACAAGTTCATCCAATAGTCATTCAGCAAACTCCAAGTAGTACAAAGACAAGTCAAGCTAGGAAAAAGTCCGGAAATGAAAGTTAAGTTCAAAACTAGAAAAACAGTTTTGACGTCATTTTGCGGTAATGGCACCAAAGGCACTAAGATTGTCGGATGAAGTTACAAGATACACCGTTTCGAAGCTAAGAGATAGGGGTACAATATTACAGAAGGTCACTCAACCTAGTTTCGAGTGTAACCAGGTCAAAAACACAAGAAACTACACCAGAATCACAAAAACAGCTTCCCAGAACGCATTCTAGCGGAAACATCATAACTCAGGCTCTCCAAGTCCAAATCCAGAAATTCCAAAACCAGCTGAAAGCTAAGAAACAGGGATAAATTTCATCAGAAGGCCTCAGCATCCAATTCGGAAGCAATTCCAGCCAAAACAACCAATTACAGTCGCAAATCCCAATTTCGGGTAAACCAGAACAGCAATAGTAATTTCGACTTTTCTCACTCTACGCTACTCCGATTGACCTGAAATTTTGTAGGCACCTCTAAAATGTCATTCCCTACAACTTTAATGTTTTAAGCAAAGGCTAATTCGGCCTCTATCTAGGACCTAAAAATTCGGACAGAATGTTCATCACAAAACCCTCACTTTTCAATTTTTGGTCCAAAACAGAAATTGGTTGCAATTAATCACTTTTTCCACCTCCTAGAGTCATTAAACATCATTTACAATCATCATACATGACCCCATAATCATATCCATATGAAAACAGAAAAATTCCCAATAATTATAAAACTTCACCAATTCAACCAAAATCAAGTTTTAATCCATAAACTTGCATCTCCTACTATCACCAAGCATGAATGTAACATCATTAGAGGGAGGAGAGGTGTTCATCCACTACTCACATTAGTAAAACAAGAGAGAGAGCAACTAGGCACCATAACTTTCCAAACAACTTCACAACCAAGCTCAACTCCACCAAACTAAGAGGTTTTATGGAGTAATTGGAAGTTTAAACGGTTAAATTGTTTGATTGGAGCAAGAAATGAAGAAGTAAGATGAAAGCTTTCCTTTCTTTTCTCCTTGTGAAGCTCAGCCAAGATGATGAAGAATGAAGGTAATTTTGGATCAATTTGGTACTTATTTGGTAAAGGTAGTAAGATGGTCAAATGTCAAAGTCCAACCTTCAATAACAAGGTGACACTTGTCACCCTTTAAGCTTGAGATTATCTTCTTGTCTCTCCAAGACAAATATCTTAACACCTTATAAAATAATATCACTCAATTCAAAATTCCTACAAGTTGTCAAAAATATAATGCATTTACCGCACTTGCGGGTCCCACGTCCAAAATAAACTTTTAATTTCTCAAAAACTAACCGATACTAGAAAAATCATTTTAAAACTATCTTTGCTCATAAACTTTATCTGGGGAATTTTTCTAATCAAGAAAATGTAGAAAAGGCGGGCGATTAAAAAAAAATCCAAGAAAATTAGAAAATTTCCGGGTTCTCAAACTCATTTTTTTCGGGGCGTCACAATCTCCCCTTCTTAAAAGCATGTCGTCCTCGACATTCCACTTGTACTAATCAAGTCGAGATATCCCGCAAGAATCACTAATATTGCAAACCAAACCCACAGTCCGGCATCCTAAACTTCAAGCCTAGGATACACTACAGAGATCTGAAACCAAAGCTCTGATACCAACTGTGACGGCCCCACTTCTCCCTAGGGCGTACCCCAGGGTTCGGCGGACCGCCTGCCCAGCTCTCGCCGGGACTCAGTCGTTCACTACAATCCTCAATTGAATTACAAGAATAAACCTCAAATATTACAATGTAAATCTCCAATATACATCAAATTCTCCAAAAATTACATGTCAAAAGCGAAGCGGAAACAATTCCCAACTATACATAAAATGATTCCAACATCCAAATTGTACAAGATATAGGCCATCCAAACACGTGCACAAGTACTACAAGCCTTCCTTCGCCACGAGCCCTGTGGAGGGGAATAAAATATTTTTGGGGTGAGCTAAAAGCTCAGCGAGTAACCAAATAAAACCAGTAATCAAATATCTTTCACAATAATGCATTTCGATGATGTCATGATGTCATGATTCAAGTATCAAATGCACGTATTTTCGCTCTCGTGAGCCAGTGAAATCATTGAAACTAAACATCCAACGCTCAAACAGATCACGAAACCATAAACATTAAAGGGGAGCAGCATCGGTGCTCCAGATCATATCACAAACTCACGAAAGTGGTGGAGACGTTGGTGTCCAGCACAAGACTTCTCAAGAACTCATTAAAGCCAAACCATGTCAAGAACTCGTATGCGCGCACACATGATATGCAAACCAAAGAAACAATGCAAGGAACATTTCAAAAGTAACTTTGGAAACAGTTTAGGGTCACTCACCTCCACGGCTCAGAAACCATCCATCATGTATCATTGCCTTGCTCAAATCCAAGTCTTAGATCACAAACTCAATGCAAACAAGTCCTTTAAAATTTCGGACAGCACTTCCCCTACATTTGCTAACTTTTCCAGCCATCATGGCTTCATTATTTCCTCAGCCAGTCCCAAAGGTACACACACAACAACAAGTTCATCCAATAGTCATTCAGCAAACTCCAAGTAGTACAAAGACAAGTCAAGCTAGGAAAAAGTCCGGAAATGAAAGTTAAGTTCAAAACTAGAAAAACAGTTTTGACGTCATTTTGCGGTAATGGCACCAAAGGCACTAAGATTGTCGGATGAAGGTACAAGATACACCGTTTCGAAGCTAAGAGATAGGGGTACAATATTACAGAAGGTCACTCAACCTAGTTTCGAGTGTAACCAGGTCAAAAACACAAGAAACTACACCAGAATCACAAAAACAGCTTCCCAGAACGCATTCTAGCGGAAACATCATAACTCAGGCTCTCCAAGTCCAAATCCAGAAATTCCAAAACCAGCTGAAAGCTAAGAAACAGGGATAAATTTCATCAGAAGGCCTCAGCATCCAATTCGGAAGCAATTCCAGCCAAAACAACCAATTACAGTCGCAAATCCCAATTTCGGGTAAACCAGAACAGCAATAGTAATTTCGACTTTTCTCACTCTACGCTACTCCGATTGACCTGAAATTTTGTAGGCACCTCTAAAATGTCATTCCCTACAACTTTAATGTTTTAAGCAAAGGCTAATTCGGCCTCTATCTAGGACCTAAAAATTCGGACAGAATGTTCATCACAAAACCCTCACTTTTCAATTTTTGGTCCAAAACAGAAATTGGTTGCAATTAATCACTTTTTCCACCTCCTAGAGTCATTAAACATCATTTAAAATCATCATACATGACCCCATAATCATATCCATATGAAAACAGAAAAATCCCCAATAATTATAAAACTTCACCAATTCAACCAAAATCAAGTTTTAATCCATAAACTTGCATCTCCTACTATCACCAAGCATGAATTTAACATCATTAGAGGGAGGAGAGGTGTTCATCCACTACTCACATTAGTAAAACAAGAGAGAGAGCAACTAGGCACCATAACTTTCCAAACAACTTCACAACCAAGCTCAACTCCACCAAACTAAGAGGTTTTATGGAGTAATTGGAAGTTTAAACGGTTAAATTGTTTGATTGGAGCAAGAAATGAAGAAGTAAGATGAAAGCTTTCCTTTCTTTTCTCCTTGTGAAGCTCAGCCAAGATGATGAAGAATGAAGGTAATTTTGGATCAATTTGGTACTTATTTGGTAAAGGTAGTAAGATGGTCAAATGTCAAAGTCCAACCTTCAATAACAAGGTGACACTTGTCACCCTTTAAGCTTGAGATTATCTTCTTGTCTCTCCAAGACAAATATCTTAACACCTTATAAAATAATATCACTCAATTCAAAATTCCTACAAGTTGTCAAAAATATAATGCATTTACCGCACTTGCGGGTCCCACGTCCAAAATACGCTTTTAATTTCTCAAAAACTAACCGATACTAGAAAAATCATTTTAAAACTATCTTTGCTCATAAACTTTATCTGGGGAATTTTTCTAATCAAGAAAATGTAGAAAAGGCGGGCGATTAAAAAAAACCCAAGAAAATTAGAAAATTTCCGGGTTCTCAAACTCATTTTTTTCGGGGCGTCACAATCTCCCCTTCTTAAAAGCATGTCGTCCTCGACATTCCACTTGTACTAATCAAGTCGAGATATCCCGCAAGAATCACTAATATTGCAAACCAAACCCACAGTCCGGCATCCTAAACTTCAAGCCTAGGATACACTACAGAGATCTGAAACCTAAGCTCTGATACCAACTGTGACGGCCCCACTTCTCCCTAGGGCGTACCCCAGGGTTCGGCGGACCGCCTGCCCAGCTCTCGCCGGGACTCAGTCGTTCACTACAATCCTCAATTGAATTACAAGAATAAACCTCAAATATTACAATGTAAATCTCCAATATACATCAAATTCTCCAAAAATTACATGTCAAAAGCGAAGCGGAAACAATTCCCAACTATACATAAAATGATTCCAACATCCAAATTGTACAAGATATAGGCCATCCAAACACGTGCACAAGTACTACAAGCCTTCCTTCGCCACGAGCCCTGTGGAGGGGAATAAAATATTTTTGGGGTGAGCTAAAAGCTCAGCGAGTAACCAAATAAAACCAGTAATCAAATATCTTTCACAATAATGCATTTCGATGATGTCATGATGTCATGATTCAAGTATCAAATGCACGTATTTTCGCTCTCGTGAGCCAGTGAAATCATTGAAACTAAACACCCAACGCTCAAACACATCACGAAACCATAAACATTAAAGGGGAGCAGCATCGGTGCTCCAGATCATATCACAAACTCACGAAAGTGGTGGAGACGTTGGTGTCCAGCACAAGACTTCTCAAGAACTCATTAAAGCCAAACCATGTCAAGAACTCGTATGCGCGCACACATGATATGCAAACCAAAGAAACAATGCAAGGAACATTTCAAAAGTAACTTTGGAAACAGTTTAGGGTCACTCACCTCCACGGCTCAGAAACCATCCATCATGTATCATTGCCTTGCTCAAATCCAAGTCTTAGATCACAAACTCAATGCAAACAAGTCCTTTAAAATTTCGGACAGCACTTCCCCTACATTTGCTAACTTTTCCAGCCATCATGGCTTCATTATTTCCTCAGCCAGTCCCAAAGGTACACACACAACAACAAGTTCATCCAATAGTCATTCAGCAAACTCCAAGTAGTACAAAGACAAGTCAAGCTAGGAAAAAGTCCGGAAATGAAAGTTAAGTTCAAAACTAGAAAAACAGTTTTGACGTCATTTTGCGGTAATGGCACCAAAGGCACTAAGATTGTCGGATGAAGGTACAAGATACACCGTTTCGAAGCTAAGAGATAGGGGTACAATATTACAGAAGGTCACTCAACCTAGTTTCGAGTGTAACCAGGTCAAAAACACAAGAAACTACACCAGAATCACAAAAACAGCTTCCCAGAACGCATTCTAGCGGAAACATCATAACTCAGGCTCTCCAAGTCCAAATCCAGAAATTCCAAAACCAGCTGAAAGCTAAGAAACAGGGATAAATTTCATCAGAAGGCCTCAGCATCCAATTCGGAAGCAATTCCAGCCAAAACAACCAATTACAGTCGCAAATCCCAATTTCGGGTAAACCAGAACAGCAATAGTAATTTCGACTTTTCTCACTCTACGCTACTCCGATTGACCTGAAATTTTGTAGGCACCTCTAAAATGTCATTCCCTACAACTTTAATGTTTTAAGCAAAGGCTAATTCGGCCTCTATCTAGGACCTAAAAATTCGGACAGAATGTTCATCACAAAACCCTCACTTTTCAATTTTTGGTCCAAAACAGAAATTGGTTGCAATTAATCACTTTTTCCACCTCCTAGAGTCATTAAACATCATTTACAATCATCATACATGACCCCATAATCATATCCATATGAAAACAGAAAAATTCCCAATAATTATAAAACTTCACCAATTCAACCAAAATCAAGTTTTAATCCATAAACTTGCATCTCCTACTATCACCAAGCATGAATGTAACATCATTAGAGGGAGGAGAGGTGTTCATCCACTACTCACATTAGTAAAACAAGAGAGAGAGCAACTAGGCACCATAACTTTCCAAACAACTTCACAACCAAGCTCAACTCCACCAAACTAAGAGGTTTTATGGAGTAATTGGAAGTTTAAACGGTTAAATTGTTTGATTGGAGCAAGAAGTGAAGAAGTAAGATGAAAGCTTTCCTTTCTTTTCTCCTTGTGAAGCTCAGCCAAGATGATGAAGAATGAAGGTAATTTTGGATCAATTTGGTACTTATTTGGTAAAGGTAGTAAGATGGTCAAATGTCAAAGTCCAACCTTCAATAACAAGGTGACACTTGTCACCCTTTAAGCTTGAGATTATCTTCTTGTCTCTCCAAGACAAATATCTTAACACCTTATAAAATAATATCACTCAATTCAAAATTCCTACAAGTTGTCAAAAATATAATGCATTTACCGCACTTGCGGGTCCCACGTCCAAAATAAACTTTTAATTTCTCAAAAACTAACCGATACTAGAAAAATCATTTTAAAACTATCTTTGCTCATAAACTTTATCTGGGGAATTTTTCTAATCAAGAAAATGTAGAAAAGGGGGGCGATTAAAAAAAAATCCAAGAAAATTAGAAAATTTCCGGGTTCTCAAACTCATTTTTTTCGGGGCGTCACAATCTCCCCTTCTTAAAAGCATGTCGTCCTCGACATTCCACTTGTACTAATCAAGTCGAGATATCCCGCAAGAATCACTAATATTGCAAACCAAACCCACAGTCCGGCATCCTAAACTTCAAGCCTAGGATACACTACAGAGATCTGAAACCAAAGCTCTGATACCAACTGTGACGGCCCCACTTCTCCCTAGGGCGTACCCCAGGGTTCGGCGGACCGCCTGCCCAGCTCTCGCCGGGACTCAGTCGTTCACTACAATCCTCAATTGAATTACAAGAATAAACCTCAAATATTACAATGTAAATCTCCAATATACATCAAATTCTCCAAAAATTACATGTCAAAAGCGAAGCGGAAACAATTCCCAACTATACATAAAATGATTCCAACATCCAAATTGTACAAGATATAGGCCATCCAAACACGTGCACAAGTACTACAAGCCTTCCTTCGCCACGAGCCCTGTGGAGGGGAATAAAATATTTTTGGGGTGAGCTAAAAGCTCAGCGAGTAACCAAATAAAACCAGTAATCAAATATCTTTCACAATAATGCATTTCGATGATGTCATGATGTCATGATTCAAGTATCAAATGCACGTATTTTCGCTCTCGTGAGCCAGTGAAATCATTGAAACTAAACATCCAACGCTCAAACAGATCACGAAACCATAAACATTAAAGGGGAGCAGCATCGGTGCTCCAGATCATATCACAAACTCACGAAAGTGGTGGAGACGTTGGTGTCCAGCACAAGACTTCTCAAGAACTCATTAAAGCCAAACCATGTCAAGAACTCGTATGCGCGCACACATGATATGCAAACCAAAGAAACAATGCAAGGAACATTTCAAAAGTAACTTTGGAAACAGTTTAGGGTCACTCACCTCCACGGCTCAGAAACCATCCATCATGTATCATTGCCTTGCTCAAATCCAAGTCTTAGATCACAAACTCAATGCAAACAAGTCCTTTAAAATTTCGGACAGCACTTCCCCTACATTTGCTAACTTTTCCAGCCATCATGGCTTCATTATTTCCTCAGCCAGTCCCAAAGGTACACACACAACAACAAGTTCATCCAATAGTCATTCAGCAAACTCCAAGTAGTACAAAGACAAGTCAAGCTAGGAAAAAGTCCGGAAATGAAAGTTAAGTTCAAAACTAGAAAAACAGTTTTGACGTCATTTTGCGGTAATGGCACCAAAGGCACTAAGATTGTCGGATGAAGGTACAAGATACACCGTTTCGAAGCTAAGAGATAGGGGTACAATATTACAGAAGGTCACTCAACCTAGTTTCGAGTGTAACCAGGTCAAAAACACAAGAAACTACACCAGAATCACAAAAACAGCTTCCCAGAACGCATTCTAGCGGAAACATCATAACTCAGGCTCTCCAAGTCCAAATCCAGAAATTCCAAAACCAGCTGAAAGCTAAGAAACAGGGATAAATTTCATCAGAAGGCCTCAGCATCCAATTCGGAAGCAATTCCAGCCAAAACAACCAATTACAGTCGCAAATCCCAATTTCGGGTAAACCAGAACAGCAATAGTAATTTCGACTTTTCTCACTCTACGCTACTCCGATTGACCTGAAATTTTGTAGGCACCTCTAAAATGTCATTCCCTACAACTTTAATGTTTTAAGAAAATGCTAATTCGGCCTCTATCTAGGACCTAAAAATTCGGACAGAATGTTCATCACAAAACCCTCACTTTTCAATTTTTGGTCCAAAACAGAAATTGGTTGCAATTAATCACTTTTTCCACCTCCTAGAGTCATTAAACATCATTTAAAATCATCATACATGACCCCATAATCACATCCATATGAAAACAGAAAAATCCCCAACAATTATAAAACTTCACCAATTCAACCAAAATCAAGTTTTAATCCATAAACTTGCATCTCCTACTATCATCAAGCATGAATTTAACATCATTAGAGGGAGGAGAGGTGTTCATCCACTACTCACATTAGTAAAACAAGAGAGAGAGCAACTAGGCACCATAACTTTCCAAACAACTTCACAACCAAGCTCAACTCCACCAAACTAAGAGGTTTTATGGAGTAATTGGAAGTTTAAACGGTTAAATTGTTTGATTGGAGCAAGAAATGAAGAAGTAAGATGAAAGCTTTCCTTTCTTTTCTCCTTGTGAAGCTCGGCCAAGATGATGAAGAATGAAGGTAATTTTGGATCAATTTGGTACTTATTTGGTAAAGGTAGTAAGATGGTCAAATGTCAAAGTCCAACCTTCAATAACAAGGTGACACTTGTCACCCTTTAAGCTTGAGATTATCTTCTTGTCTCTCCAAGACAAATATCTTAACACCTTATAAAATAATATCACTCAATTCAAAATTCCTACAAGTTGTCAAAAATATAATGCATTTACCGCACTTGCGGGTCCCACGTCCAAAATACGCTTTTAATTTCTCAAAAACTAACCGATACTAGAAAAATCATTTTAAAACTATCTTTGCTCATAAACTTTATCTGGGGAATTTTTCTAATCAAGAAAATGTAGAAAAGGCGGGCGATTAAAAAAAACCCAAGAAAATTAGAAAATTTCCGGGTTCTCAAACTCATTTTTTTCGGGGCGTCACAATCTCCCCTTCTTAAAAGCATGTCGTCCTCGACATTCCACTTGTACTAATCAAGTCGAGATATTCCGCAAGAATCACTAATATTGCAAACCAAACCCACAGTCCGGCATCCTAAACTTCAAGCCTAGGATACACTACAGAGATCTGAAACCTAAGCTCTGATACCAACTGTGACGGCCCCACTTCTCCCTAGGGCGTACCCCAGGGTTCGGCGGACCGCCTGCCCAGCTCTCGCCGGGACTCAGTCGTTCACTACAATCCTCAATTGAATTACAAGAATAAACCTCAAATATTACAATGTAAATCTCCAATATACATCAAATTCTCCAAAAATTACATGTCAAAAGCGAAGCGGAAACAATTCCCAACTATACATAAAATGATTCCAACATCCAAATTGTACAAGATATAGGCCATCCAAACACGTGCACAAGTACTACAAGCCTTCCTTCGCCACGAGCCCTGTGGAGGGGAATAAAATATTTTTGGGGTGAGCTAAAAGCTCAGCGAGTAACCAAATAAAACTAGTAATCAAATATCTTTCACAATAATGCATTTCGATGATGTCATGATGTCATGATTCAAGTATCAAATGCACGTATTTTCGCTCTCGTGAGCCAGTGAAATCATTGAAACTAAACACCCAACGCTCAAACACATCACGAAACCATAAACATTAAAGGGGAGCAGCATCGGTGCTCCAGATCATATCACAAACTCACGAAAGTGGTGGAGACGTTGGTGTCCAGCACAAGACTTCTCAAGAACTCATTAAAGCCAAACCATGTCAAGAACTCGTATGCGCGCACACATGATATGCAAACCAAAGAAACAATGCAAGGAACATTTCAAAAGTAACTTTGGAAACAGTTTAGGGTCACTCACCTCCACGGCTCAGAAACCATCCATCATGTATCATTGCCTTGCTCAAATCCAAGTCTTAGATCACAAACTCAATGCAAACAAGTCCTTTAAAATTTCGGACAGCACTTCCCCTACATTTGCTAACTTTTCCAGCCATCATGGCTTCATTATTTCCTCAGCCAGTCCCAAAGGTACACACACAACAACAAGTTCATCCAATAGTCATTCAGCAAACTCCAAGTAGTACAAAGACAAGTCAAGCTAGGAAAAAGTCCGGAAATGAAAGTTAAGTTCAAAACTAGAAAAACAGTTTTGACGTCATTTTGCGGTAATGGCACCAAAGGCACTAAGATTGTCGGATGAAGGTACAAGATACACCGTTTCGAAGCTAAGAGATAGGGGTACAATATTACAGAAGGTCACTCAACCTAGTTTCGAGTGTAACCAGGTCAAAAACACAAGAAACTACACCAGAATCACAAAAACAGCTTCCCAGAACGCATTCTAGCGGAAACATCATAACTCAGGCTCTCCAAGTCCAAATCCAGAAATTCCAAAACCAGCTGAAAGCTAAGAAACAGGGATAAATTTCATCAGAAGGCCACAGCATCCAATTCGGAAGCAATTCCAGCCAAAACAACCAATTACAGTCGCAAATCCCAATTTCGGGTAAACCAGAACAGCAATAGTAATTTCGACTTTTCTCACTCTACGCTACTCCGATTGACCTGAAATTTTGTAGGCACCTCTAAAATGTCATTCCCTACAACTTTAATGTTTTAATCAAAGGCTAATTCGGCCTCTATCTAGGACCTAAAAATTCGGACAGAATGTTCATCACAAAACCCTCACTTTTCAATTTTTGGTCCAAAACAGAAATTGGTTGCAATTAATCACTTTTTCCACCTCCTAGAGTCATTAAACATCATTTAAAATCATCATACATGACCCCATAATCATATCCATATGAAAACAGAAAAATCCCCAATAATTATAAAACTTCACCAATTCAACCAAAATCAAGTTTTAATCCATAAACTTGCATCTCCTACTATCACCAAGCATGAATTTAACATCATTAGAGGGAGGAGAGGTGTTCATCCACTACTCACATTAGTAAAACAAGAGAGAGAGCAACTAGGCACCATAACTTTCCAAACAACTTCACAACCAAGCTCAACTCCACCAAACTAAGAGGTTTTATGGAGTAATTGGAAGTTTAAACGGTTAAATTGTTTGATTGGAGCAAGAAATGAAGAAGTAAGATGAAAGCTTTCCTTTCTTTTCTCCTTGTGAAGCTCAGCCAAGATGATGAAGAATGAAGGTAATTTTGGATCAATTTGGTACTTATTTGGTAAAGGTAGTAAGATGGTCAAATGTCAAAGTCCAACCTTCAATAACAAGGTGACACTTGTCACCCTTTAAGCTTGAGATTATCTTCTTGTCTCTCCAAGACAAATATCTTAACACCTTATAAAATAATATCACTCAATTCAAAATTCCTACAAGTTGTCAAAAATATAATGCATTTACCGCACTTGCGGGTCCCACGTCCAAAATACGCTTTTAATTTCTCAAAAACTAACCGATACTAGAAAAATCATTTTAAAACTATCTTTGCTCATAAACTTTATCTGGGGAATTTTTCTAATCAAGAAAATGTAGAAAAGGCGGGCGATTAAAAAAAAACCCAAGAAAATTAGAAAATTTCCGGGTTCTCAAACTCATTTTTTTCGGGGCGTCACAATCTCCCCTTCTTAAAAGCATGTCGTCCTCGACATTCCACTTGTACTAATCAAGTCGAGATATCCCGCAAGAATCACTAATATTGCAAACCAAACCCACAGTCCGGCATCCTAAACTTCAAGCCTAGGATACACTACAGAGATCTGAAACCTAAGCTCTGATACCAACTGTGACGGCCCCACTTCTCCCTAGGGCGTACCCCAGGGTTCGGCGGACCGCCTGCCCAGCTCTCGCCGGGACTCAGTCGTTCACTACAATCCTCAATTGAATTACAAGAATAAACCTCAAATATTACAATGTAAATCTCCAATATACATCAAATTCTCCAAAAATTACATGTCAAAAGCGAAGCGGAAACAATTCCCAACTATACATAAAATGATTCCAACATCCAAATTGTACAAGATATAGGCCATCCAAACACGTGCACAAGTACTACAAGCCTTCCTTCGCCACGAGCCCTGTGGAGGGGAATAAAATATTTTTGGGGTGAGCTAAAAGCTCAGCGAGTAACCAAATAAAACCAGTAATCAAATATCTTTCACAATAATGCATTTCGATGATGTCATGATGTCATGATTCAAGTATCAAATGCACGTATTTTCGCTCTCGTGAGCCAGTGAAATCATTGAAACTAAACACCCAACGCTCAAACACATCACGAAACCATAAACATTAAAGGGGAGCAGCATCGGTGCTCCAGATCATATCACAAACTCACGAAAGTGGTGGAGACGTTGGTGTCCAGCACAAGACTTCTCAAGAACTCATTAAAGCCAAACCATGTCAAGAACTCGTATGCGCGCACACATGATATGCAAACCAAAGAAACAATGCAAGGAACATTTCAAAAGTAACTTTGGAAACAGTTTAGGGTCACTCACCTCCACGGCTCAGAAACCATCCATCATGTATCATTGCCTTGCTCAAATCCAAGTCTTAGATCACAAACTCAATGCAAACAAGTCCTTTAAAATTTCGGACAGCACTTCCCCTACATTTGCTAACTTTTCCAGCCATCATGGCTTCATTATTTCCTCAGCCAGTCCCAAAGGTACACACACAACAACAAGTTCATCCAATAGTCATTCAGCAAACTCCAAGTAGTACAAAGACAAGTCAAGCTAGGAAAAAGTCCGGAAATGAAAGTTAAGTTCAAAACTAGAAAAACAGTTTTGACGTCATTTTGCGGTAATGGCACCAAAGGCACTAAGATTGTCGGATGAAGGTACAAGATACACCGTTTCGAAGCTAAGAGATAGGGGTACAATATTACAGAAGGTCACTCAACCTAGTTTCGAGTGTAACCAGGTCAAAAACACAAGAAACTACACCAGAATCACAAAAACAGCTTCCCAGAACGCATTCTAGCGGAAACATCATAACTCAGGCTCTCCAAGTCCAAATCCAGAAATTCCAAAACCAGCTGAAAGCTAAGAAACAGGGATAAATTTCATCAGAAGGCCTCAGCATCCAATTCGGAAGCAATTCCAGCCAAAACAACCAATTACAGTCGCAAATCCCAATTTCGGGTAAACCAGAACAGCAATAGTAATTTCGACTTTTCTCACTCTACGCTACTCCGATTGACCTGAAATTTTGTAGGCACCTCTAAAATGTCATTCCCTACAACTTTAATGTTTTAAGCAAAGGCTAATTCGGCCTCTATCTAGGACCTAAAAATTCGGACAGAATGTTCATCACAAAACCCTCACTTTTCAATTTTTGGTCCAAAACAGAAATTGGTTGCAATTAATCACTTTTTCCACCTCCTAGAGTCATTAAACATCATTTACAATCATCATACATGACCCCATAATCATATCCATATGAAAACAGAAAAATTCCCAATAATTATAAAACTTCACCAATTCAACCAAAATCAAGTTTTAATCCATAAACTTGCATCTCCTACTATCACCAAGCATGAATTTAACATCATTAGAGGGAGGAGAGGTGTTCATCCACTACTCACATTAGTAAAACAAGAGAGAGAGCAACTAGGCACCATAACTTTCCAAACAACTTCACAACCAAGCTCAACTCCACCAAACTAAGAGGTTTTATGGAGTAATTGGAAGTTTAAACGGTTAAATTGTTTGATTGGAGCAAGAAATGAAGAAGTAAGATGAAAGCTTTCCTTTCTTTTCTCCTTGTGAAGCTCAGCCAAGATGATGAAGAATGAAGGTAATTTTGGATCAATTTGGTACTTATTTGGTAAAGGTAGTAAGATGGTCAAATGTCAAAGTCCAACCTTCAATAACAAGGTGACACTTGTCACCCTTTAAGCTTGAGATTATCTTCTTGTCTCTCCAAGACAAATATCTTAACACCTTATAAAATAATATCACTCAATTCAAAATTCCTACAAGTTGTCAAAAATATAATGCATTTACCGCACTTGCGGGTCCCACGTCCAAAATACGCTTTTAATTTCTCAAAAACTAACCGATACTAGAAAAATCATTTTAAAACTATCTTTGCTCATAAACTTTATCTGGGGAATTTTTCTAATCAAGAAAATGTAGAAAAGGCGGGCGATTAAAAAAAAACCCAAGAAAATTAGAAAATTTCCGGGTTCTCAAACTCATTTTTTTCGGGGCGTCACAATCTCCCCTTCTTAAAAGCATGTCGTCCTCGACATTCCACTTGTACTAATCAAGTCGAGATATCCCGCAAGAATCACTAATATTGCAAACCAAACCCACAGTCCGGCATCCTAAACTTCAAGCCTAGGATACACTACAGAGATCTGAAACCTAAGCTCTGATACCAACTGTGACGGCCCCACTTCTCCCTAGGGCGTACCCCAGGGTTCGGCGGACCGCCTGCCCAGCTCTCGCCGGGACTCAGTCGTTCACTACAATCCTCAATTGAATTACAAGAATAAACCTCAAATATTACAATGTAAATCTCCAATATACATCAAATTCTCCAAAAATTACATGTCAAAAGCGAAGCGGAAACAATTCCCAACTATACATAAAATGATTCCAACATCCAAATTGTACAAGATATAGGCCATCCAAACACGTGCACAAGTACTACAAGCCTTCCTTCGCCACGAGCCCTGTGGAGGGGAATAAAATATTTTTGGGGTGAGCTAAAAGCTCAGCGAGTAACCAAATAAAACCAGTAATCAAATATCTTTCACAATAATGCATTTCGATGATGTCATGATGTCATGATTCAAGTATCAAATGCACGTATTTTCGCTCTCGTGAGCCAGTGAAATCATTGAAACTAAACACCCAACGCTCAAACACATCACGAAACCATAAACATTAAAGGGGAGCAGCATCGGTGCTCCAGATCATATCACAAACTCACGAAAGTGGTGGAGACGTTGGTGTCCAGCACAAGACTTCTCAAGAACTCATTAAAGCCAAACCATGTCAAGAACTCGTATGCGCGCACACATGATATGCAAACCAAAGAAACAATGCAAGGAACATTTCAAAAGTAACTTTGGAAACAGTTTAGGGTCACTCACCTCCACGGCTCAGAAACCATCCATCATGTATCATTGCCTTGCTCAAATCCAAGTCTTAGATCACAAACTCAATGCAAACAAGTCCTTTAAAATTTCGGACAGCACTTCCCCTACATTTGCTAACTTTTCCAGCCATCATGGCTTCATTATTTCCTCAGCCAGTCCCAAAGGTACACACACAACAACAAGTTCATCCAATAGTCATTCAGCAAACTCCAAGTAGTACAAAGACAAGTCAAGCTAGGAAAAAGTCCGGAAATGAAAGTTAAGTTCAAAACTAGAAAAACAGTTTTGACGTCATTTTGCGGTAATGGCACCAAAGGCACTAAGATTGTCGGATGAAGGTACAAGATACACCGTTTCGAAGCTAAGAGATAGGGGTACAATATTACAGAAGGTCACTCAACCTAGTTTCGAGTGTAACCAGGTCAAAAACACAAGAAACTACACCAGAATCACAAAAACAGCTTCCCAGAACGCATTCTAGCGGAAACATCATAACTCAGGCTCTCCAAGTCCAAATCCAGAAATTCCAAAACCAGCTGAAAGCTAAGAAACAGGGATAAATTTCATCAGAAGGCCTCAGCATCCAATTCGGAAGCAATTCCAGCCAAAACAACCAATTACAGTCGCAAATCCCAATTTCGGGTAAACCAGAACAGCAATAGTAATTTCGACTTTTCTCACTCTACGCTACTCCGATTGACCTGAAATTTTGTAGGCACCTCTAAAATGTCATTCCCTACAACTTTAATGTTTTAATCAAAGGCTAATTCGGCCTCTATCTAGGACCTAAAAATTCGGACAGAATGTTCATCACAAAACCCTCACTTTTCAATTTTTGGTCCAAAACAGAAATTGGTTGCAATTAATCACTTTTTCCACCTCCTAGAGTCATTAAACATCATTTAAAATCATCATACATGACCCCATAATCATATCCATATGAAAACAGAAAAATCCCCAATAATTATAAAACTTCACCAATTCAACCAAAATCAAGTTTTAATCCATAAACTTGCATCTCCTACTATCACCAAGCATGAATTTAACATCATTAGAGGGAGGAGAGGTGTTCATCCACTACTCACATTAGTAAAACAAGAGAGAGAGCAACTAGGCACCATAACTTTCCAAACAACTTCACAACCAAGCTCAACTCCACCAAACTAAGAGGTTTTATGGAGTAATTGGAAGTTTAAACGGTTAAATTGTTTGATTGGAGCAAGAAATGAAGAAGTAAGATGAAAGCTTTCCTTTCTTTTCTCCTTGTGAAGCTCAGCCAAGATGATGAAGAATGAAGGTAATTTTGGATCAATTTGGTACTTATTTGGTAAAGGTAGTAAGATGGTCAAATGTCAAAGTCCAACCTTCAATAACAAGGTGACACTTGTCACCCTTTAAGCTTGAGATTATCTTCTTGTCTCTCCAAGACAAATATCTTAACACCTTATAAAATAATATCACTCAATTCAAAATTCCTACAAGTTGTCAAAAATATAATGCATTTACCGCACTTGCGGGTCCCACGTCCAAAATACGCTTTTAATTTCTCAAAAACTAACCGATACTAGAAAAATCATTTTAAAACTATCTTTGCTCATAAACTTTATCTGGGGAATTTTTCTAATCAAGAAACTGTAGAAAAGGCGGGCGATTAAAAAAAAACCCAAGAAAATTAGAAAATTTCCGGGTTCTCAAACTCATTTTTTTCGGGGCGTCACAATCTCCCCTTCTTAAAAGCATGTCGTCCTCGACATTCCACTTGTACTAATCAAGTCGAGATATCCCGCAAGAATCACTAATATTGCAAACCAAACCCACAGTCCGGCATCCTAAACTTCAAGCCTAGGATACACTACAGAGATCTGAAACCTAAGCTCTGATACCAACTGTGACGGCCCCACTTCTCCCTAGGGCGTACCCCAGGGTTCGGCGGACCGCCTGCCCAGCTCTCGCCGGGACTCAGTCGTTCACTACAATCCTCAATTGAATTACAAGAATAAACCTCAAATATTACAATGTAAATCTCCAATATACATCAAATTCTCCAAAAATTACATGTCAAAAGCGAAGCGGAAACAATTCCCAACTATACATAAAATGATTCCAACATCCAAATTGTACAAGATATAGGCCATCCAAACACGTGCACAAGTACTACAAGCCTTCCTTCGCCACGAGCCCTGTGGAGGGGAATAAAATATTTTTGGGGTGAGCTAAAAGCTCAGCGAGTAACCAAATAAAACCAGTAATCAAATATCTTTCACAATAATGCATTTCGATGATGTCATGATGTCATGATTCAAGTATCAAATGCACGTATTTTCGCTCTCGTGAGCCAGTGAAATCATTGAAACTAAACACCCAACGCTCAAACACATCACGAAACCATAAACATTAAAGGGGAGCAGCATCGGTGCTCCAGATCATATCACAAACTCACGAAAGTGGTGGAGACGTTGGTGTCCAGCACAAGACTTCTCAAGAACTCATTAAAGCCAAACCATGTCAAGAACTCGTATGCGCGCACACATGATATGCAAACCAAAGAAACAATGCAAGGAACATTTCAAAAGTAACTTTGGAAACAGTTTAGGGTCACTCACCTCCACGGCTCAGAAACCATCCATCATGTATCATTGCCTTGCTCAAATCCAAGTCTTAGATCACAAACTCAATGCAAACAAGTCCTTTAAAATTTCGGACAGCACTTCCCCTACATTTGCTAACTTTTCCAGCCATCATGGCTTCATTATTTCCTCAGCCAGTCCCAAAGGTACACACACAACAACAAGTTCATCCAATAGTCATTCAGCAAACTCCAAGTAGTACAAAGACAAGTCAAGCTAGGAAAAAGTCCGGAAATGAAAGTTAAGTTCAAAACTAGAAAAACAGTTTTGACGTCATTTTGCGGTAATGGCACCAAAGGCACTAAGATTGTCGGATGAAGGTACAAGATACACCGTTTCGAAGCTAAGAGATAGGGGTACAATATTACAGAAGGTCACTCAACCTAGTTTCGAGTGTAACCAGGTCAAAAACACAAGAAACTACACCAGAATCACAAAAACAGCTTCCCAGAACGCATTCTAGCGGAAACATCATAACTCAGGCTCTCCAAGTCCAAATCCAGAAATTCCAAAACCAGCTGAAAGCTAAGAAACAGGGATAAATTTCATCAGAAGGCCTCAGCATCCAATTCGGAAGCAATTCCAGCCAAAACAACCAATTACAGTCGCAAATCCCAATTTCGGGTAAACCAGAACAGCAATAGTAATTTCGACTTTTCTCACTCTACGCTACTCCGATTGACCTGAAATTTTGTAGGCACCTCTAAAATGTCATTCCCTACAACTTTAATGTTTTAATCAAAGGCTAATTCGGCCTCTATCTAGGACCTAAAAATTCGGACAGAATGTTCATCACAAAACCCTCACTTTTCAATTTTTGGTCCAAAACAGAAATTGGTTGCAATTAATCACTTTTTCCACCTCCTAGAGTCATTAAACATCATTTAAAATCATCATACATGACCCCATAATCATATCCATATGAAAACAGAAAAATCCCCAATAATTATAAAACTTCACCAATTCAACCAAAATCAAGTTTTAATCCATAAACTTGCATCTCCTACTATCACCAAGCATGAATTTAACATCATTAGAGGGAGGAGAGGTGTTCATCCACTACTCACATTAGTAAAACAAGAGAGAGAGCAACTAGGCACCATAACTTTCCAAACAACTTCACAACCAAGCTCAACTCCACCAAACTAAGAGGTTTTATGGAGTAATTGGAAGTTTAAACGGTTAAATTGTTTGATTGGAGCAAGAAATGAAGAAGTAAGATGAAAGCTTTCCTTTCTTTTCTCCTTGTGAAGCTCAGCCAAGATGATGAAGAATGAAGGTAATTTTGGATCAATTTGGTACTTATTTGGTAAAGGTAGTAAGATGGTCAAATGTCAAAGTCCAACCTTCAATAACAAGGTGACACTTGTCACCCTTTAAGCTTGAGATTATCTTCTTGTCTCTCCAAGACAAATATCTTAACACCTTATAAAATAATATCACTCAATTCAAAATTCCTACAAGTTGTCAAAAATATAATGCATTTACCGCACTTGCGGGTCCCACGTCCAAAATACGCTTTTAATTTCTCAAAAACTAACCGATACTAGAAAAATCATTTTAAAACTATCTTTGCTCATAAACTTTATCTGGGGAATTTTTCTAATCAAGAAACTGTAGAAAAGGCGGGCGATTAAAAAAAAACCCAAGAAAATTAGAAAATTTCCGGGTTCTCAAACTCATTTTTTTCGGGGCGTCACAATCTCCCCTTCTTAAAAGCATGTCGTCCTCGACATTCCACTTGTACTAATCAAGTCGAGATATCCCGCAAGAATCACTAATATTGCAAACCAAACCCACAGTCCGGCATCCTAAACTTCAAGCCTAGGATACACTACAGAGATCTGAAACCTAAGCTCTGATACCAACTGTGACGGCCCCACTTCTCCCTAGGGCGTACCCCAGGGTTCGGCGGACCGCCTGCCCAGCTCTCGCCGGGACTCAGTCGTTCACTACAATCCTCAATTGAATTACAAGAATAAACCTCAAATATTACAATGTAAATCTCCAATATACATCAAATTCTCCAAAAATTACATGTCAAAAGCGAAGCGGAAACAATTCCCAACTATACATAAAATGATTCCAACATCCAAATTGTACAAGATATAGGCCATCCAAACACGTGCACAAGTACTACAAGCCTTCCTTCGCCACGAGCCCTGTGGAGGGGAATAAAATATTTTTGGGGTGAGCTAAAAGCTCAGCGAGTAACCAAATAAAACCAGTAATCAAATATCTTTCACAATAATGCATTTCGATGATGTCATGATGTCATGATTCAAGTATCAAATGCACGTATTTTCGCTCTCGTGAGCCAGTGAAATCATTGAAACTAAACACCCAACGCTCAAACACATCACGAAACCATAAACATTAAAGGGGAGCAGCATCGGTGCTCCAGATCATATCACAAACTCACGAAAGTGGTGGAGACGTTGGTGTCCAGCACAAGACTTCTCAAGAACTCATTAAAGCCAAACCATGTCAAGAACTCGTATGCGCGCACACATGATATGCAAACCAAAGAAACAATGCAAGGAACATTTCAAAAGTAACTTTGGAAACAGTTTAGGGTCACTCACCTCCACGGCTCAGAAACCATCCATCATGTATCATTGCCTTGCTCAAATCCAAGTCTTAGATCACAAACTCAATGCAAACAAGTCCTTTAAAATTTCGGACAGCACTTCCCCTACATTTGCTAACTTTTCCAGCCATCATGGCTTCATTATTTCCTCAGCCAGTCCCAAAGGTACACACACAACAACAAGTTCATCCAATAGTCATTCAGCAAACTCCAAGTAGTACAAAGACAAGTCAAGCTAGGAAAAAGTCCGGAAATGAAAGTTAAGTTCAAAACTAGAAAAACAGTTTTGACGTCATTTTGCGGTAATGGCACCAAAGGCACTAAGATTGTCGGATGAAGGTACAAGATACACCGTTTCGAAGCTAAGAGATAGGGGTACAATATTACAGAAGGTCACTCAACCTAGTTTCGAGTGTAACCAGGTCAAAAACACAAGAAACTACACCAGAATCACAAAAACAGCTTCCCAGAACGCATTCTAGCGGAAACATCATAACTCAGGCTCTCCAAGTCCAAATCCAGAAATTCCAAAACCAGCTGAAAGCTAAGAAACAGGGATAAATTTCATCAGAAGGCCTCAGCATCCAATTCGGAAGCAATTCCAGCCAAAACAACCAATTACAGTCGCAAATCCCAATTTCGGGTAAACCAGAACAGCAATAGTAATTTCGACTTTTCTCACTCTACGCTACTCCGATTGACCTGAAATTTTGTAGGCACCTCTAAAATGTCATTCCCTACAACTTTAATGTTTTAAGCAAAGGCTAATTCGGCCTCTATCTAGGACCTAAAAATTCGGACAGAATGTTCATCACAAAACCCTCACTTTTCAATTTTTGGTCCAAAACAGAAATTGGTTGCAATTAATCACTTTTTCCACCTCCTAGAGTCATTAAACATCATTTACAATCATCATACATGACCCCATAATCATATCCATATGAAAACAGAAAAATTCCCAATAATTATAAAACTTCACCAATTCAACCAAAATCAAGTTTTAATCCATAAACTTGCATCTCCTACTATCACCAAGCATGAATTTAACATCATTAGAGGGAGGAGAGGTGTTCATCCACTACTCACATTAGTAAAACAAGAGAGAGAGCAACTAGGCACCATAACTTTCCAAACAACTTCACAACCAATCTCAACTCCACCAAACTAAGAGGTTTTATGGAGTAATTGGAAGTTTAAACGGTTAAATTGTTTGATTGGAGCAAGAAATGAAGAAGTAAGATGAAAGCTTTCCTTTCTTTTCTCCTTGTGAAGCTCAGCCAAGATGATGAAGAATGAAGGTAATTTTGGATCAATTTGGTACTTATTTGGTAAAGGTAGTAAGATGGTCAAATGTCAAAGTCCAACCTTCAATAACAAGGTGACACTTGTCACCCTTTAAGCTTGAGATTATCTTCTTGTCTCTCCAAGACAAATATCTTAACACCTTATAAAATAATATCACTCAATTCAAAATTCCTACAAGTTGTCAAAAATATAATGCATTTACCGCACTTGCGGGTCCCACGTCCAAAATACGCTTTTAATTTCTCAAAAACTAACCGATACTAGAAAAATCATTTTAAAACTATCTTTGCTCATAAACTTATCTGGGGAATTTTTCTAATCAAGAAAATGTAGAAAAGGCGGGCGATTAAAAAAAAACCCAAGAAAATTAGAAAATTTCCGGGTTCTCAAACTCATTTTTTTCGGGGCGTCACAATCTCCCCTTCTTAAAAGCATGTCATCCTCGACATTCCACTTGTACTAATCAAGTCGAGATATCCCGCAAGAATCACTAATATTGCAAACCAAACCCACAGTTCGGCATCCTAAACTTCAAGCCTAGGATACACTACAGAGATCTGAAACCAAAGCTCTGATACCAACTGTGACGGCCCCACTTCTCCCTAGGGCGTACCCCAGGGTTCGGCGGACCGCCTGCCCAGCTCTCGCCGGGACTCAGTCGTTCACTACAATCCTCAATTGAATTACAAGAATAAACCTCAAATATTACAATGTAAATCTCCAATATACATCAAATTCTCCAAAAATTACATGTCAAAAGCGAAGCGGAAACAATTCCCAACTATACATAAAATGATTCCAACATCCAAATTGTACAAGATATTGGCCATCCAAACACGTGCACAAGTACTACAAGCCTTCCTTCGCCACGAGCCCTGTGGAGGGGAATAAAATATTTTTGGGGTGAGCTAAAAGCTCAGCGAGTAACCAAATAAAACCAGTAATCAAATATCTTTCACAATAATGCATTTCGATGATGTCATGATGTCATGATTCAAGTATCAAATGCACGTATTTTCGCTCTCGTGAGCCAGTGAAATCATTGAAACTAAACACCCAACGCTCAAACAGATCACGAAACCATAAACATTAAAGGGGAGCAGCATCGGTGCTCCAGATCATATCACAAACTCACGAAAGTGGTGGAGACGTTGGTGTCCAGCACAAGACTTCTCAAGAACTCATTAAAGCCAAACCATGTCAAGAACTCGTATGCGCGCACACATGATATGCAAACCAAAGAAACAATGCAAGGAACATTTCAAAAATAACTTTGGAAACAGTTTAGGGTCACTCACCTCCACGGCTCAGAAACCATCCATCATGTATCATTGCCTTGCTCAAATCCAAGTCTTAGATCACAAACTCAATGCAAACAAGTCCTTTAAAAGTTCGGACAGCACTTCCCCTACATTTGCTAACTTTTCCAGCCATCATGGCTTCATTATTTCCTCAGCCAGTCCCAAAGGTACACACACAACAACAAGTTCATCCAATAGTCATTCAGCAAGCTCCAAGTAGTATAAAGACAAGTCAAGCTAGGAAAAAGTCCGGAAATGAAAGTTAAGTTCAAAACTAGAAAAACAGTTTTGACGTCATTTTGCGGTAATGGCACCAAAGGCACTAAGATTGTCGGATGAAGGTACAAGATACACCGTTTCGAAGCTAAGAGATAGGGGTACAATATTACAGAAGGTCACTCAACCTAGTTTCGAGTGTAACCAGGTCAAAAACACAAGAAACTACACCAGAATCACAAAAACAGCTTCCCAGAACGCATTCTAGCGGAAACATCATAACTCAGGCTCTCCAAGTCCAAATCCAGAAATTCCAAAACCAGCTGAAAGCTAAGAAACAGGGATAAATTTCATCAGAAGGCCTCAGCATCCAATTCGGAAGCAATTCCAGCCAAAACAACCAATTACAGTCGCAAATCCCAATTTCGGGTAAACCAGAACAGCAATAGTAATTTCGACTTTTCTCACTCTACGCTACTCCGATTGACCTGAAATTTTGTAGGCACCTCTAAAATGTCATTCCCTACAACTTTAATGTTTTAAGCAAAGGCTAATTCGGCCTCTATCTAGGACCTAAAAATTCGGACAGAATGTTCATCACAAAACCCTCACTTTTCAATTTTTGGTCCAAAACAGAAATTGGTTGCAATTAATCACTTTTTCCACCTCCTAGAGTCATTAAACATCATTTACAATCATCATACATGACCCCATAATCATATCCATATGAAAACAGAAAAATTCCCAATAATTATAAAACTTCACCAATTCAACCAAAATCAAGTTTTAATCCATAAACTTGCATCTCCTACTATCACCAAGCATGAATTTAACATCATTAGAGGGAGGAGAGGTGTTCATCCACTACTCACATTAGTAAAACAAGAGAGAGAGCAACTAGGCACCATAACTTTCCAAACAACTTCACAACCAATCTCAACTCCACCAAACTAAGAGGTTTTATGGAGTAATTGGAAGTTTAAACGGTTAAATTGTTTGATTGGAGCAAGAAATGAAGAAGTAAGATGAAAGCTTTCCTTTCTTTTCTCCTTGTGAAGCTCAGCCAAGATGATGAAGAATGAAGGTAATTTTGGATCAATTTGGTACTTATTTGGTAAAGGTAGTAAGATGGTCAAATGTCAAAGTCCAACCTTCAATAACAAGGTGACACTTGTCACCCTTTAAGCTTGAGATTATCTTCTTGTCTCTCCAAGACAAATATCTTAACACCTTATAAAATAATATCACTCAATTCAAAATTCCTACAAGTTGTCAAAAATATAATGCATTTACCGCACTTGCGGGTCCCACGTCCAAAATACGCTTTTAATTTCTCAAAAACTAACCGATACTAGAAAAATCATTTTAAAACTATCTTTGCTCATAAACTTATCTGGGGAATTTTTCTAATCAAGAAAATATAGAAAAGGCGGGCGATTAAAAAAAAACCCAAGAAAATTAGAAAATTTCCGGGTTCTCAAACTCATTTTTTTCGGGGCGTCACAATCTCCCCTTCTTAAAAGCATGTCATCCTCGACATTCCACTTGTACTAATCAAGTCGAGATATCCCGCAAGAATCACTAATATTGCAAACCAAACCCACAGTTCGGCATCCTAAACTTCAATCCTAGGATACACTACAGAGATCTGAAACCAAAGCTCTGATACCAACTGTGACGGCCCCACTTCTCCCTAGGGCGTACCCCAGGGTTCGGCGGACCGCCTGCCCAGCTCTCGCCGGGACTCAGTCGTTCACTACAATCCTCAATTGAATTACAAGAATAAACCTCAAATATTACAATGTAAATCTCCAATATACATGAAATTCTCCAAAAATTACATGTCAAAAGCGAAGCGGAAACAATTCCCAACTATACATAAAATGATTCCAACATCCAAATTGTACAAGATATTGGCCATCCAAACACGTGCACAAGTACTACAAGCCTTCCTTCGCCACGAGCCCTGTGGAGGGGAATAAAATATTTTTGGGGTGAGCTAAAAGCTCAGCGAGTAACCAAATAAAACCAGTAATCAAATATCTTTCACAATAATGCATTTCGATGATGTCATGATGTCATGATTCAAGTATCAAATGCACGTATTTTCGCTCTCGTGAGCCAGTGAAATCATTGAAACTAAACACCCAACGCTCAAACAGATCACGAAACCATAAACATTAAAGGGGAGCAGCATCGGTGCTCCAGATCATATCACAAACTCACGAAAGTGGTGGAGACGTTGGTGTCCAGCACAAGACTTCTCAAGAACTCATTAAAGCCAAACCATGTCAAGAACTCGTATGCGCGCACACATGATATGCAAACCAAAGAAACAATGCAAGGAACATTTCAAAAATAACTTTGGAAACAGTTTAGGGTCACTCACCTCCACGGCTCAGAAACCATCCATCATGTATCATTGCCTTGCTCAAATCCAAGTCTTAGATCACAAACTCAATGCAAACAAGTCCTTTAAAAGTTCGGACAGCACTTCCCCTACATTTGCTAACTTTTCCAGCCATCATGGCTTCATTATTTCCTCAGCCAGTCCCAAAGGTACACACACAACAACAAGTTCATCCAATAGTCATTCAGCAAGCTCCAAGTAGTATAAAGACAAGTCAAGCTAGGAAAAAGTCCGGAAATGAAAGTTAAGTTCAAAACTAGAAAAACAGTTTTGACGTCATGTTGCGGTAATGGCACCAAAGGCACTAAGATTGTCGGATGAAGGTACAAGATACACCGTTTCGAAGCTAAGAGATAGGGGTACAATATTACAGAAGGTCACTCAACCTAGTTTCGAGTGTAACCAGGTCAAAAACACAAGAAACTACACCAGAATCACAAAAACAGCTTCCCAGAACGCATTCTAGCGGAAACATCATAACTCAGGCTCTCCAAGTCCAAATCCAGAAATTCCAAAACCAGCTGAAAGCTAAGAAACAGGGATAAATTTCATCAGAAGGCCTCAGCATCCAATTCGGAAGCAATTCCAGCCAAAACAACCAATTACAGTCGCAAATCCCAATTTCGGGTAAACCAGAACAGCAATAGTAATTTCGACTTTTCTCACTCTACGCTACTCCGATTGACCTGAAATTTTGTAGGCACCTCTAAAATGTCATTCCCTACAACTTTAATGTTTTAAGCAAAGGCTAATTCGGCCTCTATCTAGGACCTAAAAATTCGGACAGAATGTTCATCACAAAACCCTCACTTTTCAATTTTTGGTCCAAAACAGAAATTGGTTGCAATTAATCACTTTTTCCACCTCCTAGAGTCATTAAACATCATTTACAATCATCATACATGACCCCATAATCATATCCATATGAAAACAGAAAAATTCCCAATAATTATAAAACTTCACCAATTCAACCAAAATCAAGTTTTAATCCATAAACTTGCATCTCCTACTATCACCAAGCATGAATTTAACATCATTAGAGGGAGGAGAGGTGTTCATCCACTTCTCACATTAGTAAAACAAGAGAGAGAGCAACTAGGCACCATAACTTTCCAAACAACTTCACAACCAATCTCAACTCCACCAAACTAAGAGGTTTTATGGAGTAATTGGAAGTTTAAACGGTTAAATTGTTTGATTGGAGCAAGAAATGAAGAAGTAAGATGAAAGCTTTCCTTTCTTTTCTCCTTGTGAAGCTCAGCCAAGATGATGAAGAATGAAGGTAATTTTGGATCAATTTGGTACTTATTTGGTAAAGGTAGTAAGATGGTCAAATGTCAAAGTCCAACCTTCAATAACAAGGTGACACTTGTCACCCTTTAAGCTTGAGATTATCTTCTTGTCTCTCCAAGACAAATATCTTAACACCTTATAAAATAATATCACTCAATTCAAAATTCCTACAAGTTGTCAAAAATATAATGCATTTACCGCACTTGCGGGTCCCACGTCCAAAATACGCTTTTAATTTCTCAAAAACTAACCGATACTAGAAAAATCATTTTAAAACTATCTTTGCTCATAAACTTATCTGGGGAATTTTTCTAATCAAGAAAATGTAGAAAAGGCGGGCGATTAAAAAAAAAACCCAAGAAAATTAGAAAATTTCCGGGTTCTCAAACTCATTTTTTTCGGGGCGTCACAATCTCCCCTTCTTAAAAGCATGTCATCCTCGACATTCCACTTGTACTAATCAAGTCGAGATATCCCGCAAGAATCACTAATATTGCAAACCAAACCCACAGTTCGGCATCCTAAACTTCAAGCCTAGGATACACTACAGAGATCTGAAACCAAAGCTCTGATACCAACTGTGACGGCCCCACTTCTCCCTAGGGCGTACCCCAGGGTTCGGCGGACCGCCTGCCCAGCTCTCGCCGGGACTCAGTCGTTCACTACAATCCTCAATTGAATTACAAGAATAAACCTCAAATATTACAATGTAAATCTCCAATATACATCAAATTCTCCAAAAATTACATGTCAAAAGCGAAGCGGAAACAATTCCCAACTATACATAAAATGATTCCAACATCCAAATTGTACAAGATATAGGCCATCCAAACACGTGCACAAGTACTACAAGCCTTCCTTCGCCACGAGCCCTGTGGAGGGGAATAAAATATTTTTGGGGTGAGCTAAAAGCTCAGCGAGTAACCAAATAAAACCAGTAATCAAATATCTTTCACAATAATGCATTTCGATGATGTCATGATGTCATGATTCAAGTATCAAATGCACGTATTTTCGCTCTCGTGAGCTAGTGAAATCATTGAAACTAAACACCCAACGCTCAAACAGATCACGAAACCATAAACATTAAAGGGGAGCAGCATCGGTGCTCCAGATCATATCACAAACTCACGAAAGTGGTGGAGACGTTGGTGTCCAGCACAAGACTTCTCAAGAACTCATTAAAGCCAAACCATGTCAAGAACTCGTATGCGCGCACACATGATATGCAAACCAAAGAAACAATGCAAGGAACATTTCAAAAGTAACTTTGGAAACAGTTTAGGGTCACTCACCTCCACGGCTCAGAAACCATCCATCATGTATCATTGCCTTGCTCAAATCCAAGTCTTAGATCACAAACTCAATGCAAACAAGTCCTTTAAAATTTCGGACAACACTTCCCCTACATTTGCTAACTTTTCCAGCCATCATGGCTTCATTATTTCCTCAGCCAGTCCCAAAGGTACACACACAACAACAAGTTCATCCAATAGTCATTCAGCAAGCTCCAAGTAGTACAAAGACAAGTCAAGCTAGGAAAAAGTCCGGAAATGAAAGTTAAGTTCAAAACTAGAAAAACAGTTTTGACGTCATTTTACGGTAATGGCACCAAAGGCACTAAGATTGTCGGATGAAGGTACAAGATACACCATTTCGAAGCTAAGAGATAGGGGTACAATATTACAGAAGGTCACTCAACCTAGTTTCGAGTGTAACCAGGTCAAAAACACAAGAAACTACACCAGAATCACAAAAACAGCTTCCCAGAACGCATTCTAGCGGAAACATCATAACTCAGGCTCTCCAAGTCCAAATCCAGAAATTCCAAAACCAGCTGAAAGCTAAGAAACAGGGATAAATTTCATCAGAAGGCCTCAGCATCCAATTCGGAAGCAATTCCAGCCAAAACAACCAATTACAGTCGCAAATCCCAATTTCGGGTAAACCAGAACAGCAATAGTAATTTCGACTTTTCTCACTCTACGCTACTCCGATTGACCTGAAATTTTGTAGGCAACTCTAAAATGTCATTCCCTACAACCTTCATGTTTTAGGCAAAGGCCATTTCGGCCTCTATATAGGACCTAAAAAATTCGGACAGAATGTTCATCACAAAACCCTCACTTTTCAATTTTTGGTCCAAAACAGAAATTGGTTGCAATTAATCACTTTTTCCACCTCCTACAGTCATTAAACATCATTTACAATCATTATACATGACCCCATAATCATATCCATATGAAAACAGAAAAATCCCCAATAATTATTGTCGCGCCCCATTTTTTGATAAATAAATAAATGGTTTAAAAAATGTATTTTTTGTGATTGAAAAAATGAATTGTGATTTAAAAGAAAAGTGGGCCTAAATGGGGGTTTGAGAATGCGACGATTTGACCCAAAATTGTAGTTTAAAAAGGGTTTTTGGAATAATAAAATTGGAGTCGCCACTTGGTAATGAGTTAAGGTGTACCAAGTCACCTAAAAAATGAGTTTTTTAAAGAAAAAATAGGAAAAAGTAGTAAAAAACCCCTTTTAAACAACTCCTAGTCCACGTAAACCAACGAAAAAGGTTCGGGAGTCACATTTGACGAAGGGGAAGGCAAGGAGAAAAATCCAAGGCACCCCTTCGACCTAGTCAAGGCTAGTTGCGTGATTTAATCAAAGTTTTTCTTGTTTTAACCAAAGAATTTATTACATTTGGATGCACTACATGAATGCAAAAGAAAAGAAAAAAATGCAAACCTAAATTCTAAAATGTCTCTTGTAAAGTTTTTGGTCCCAACCACATGAATTGTGGCGGCCAATAAAGGAAAACCTTATAGAGGTCGATTAATGCAAATGATGGCTAAAGTACAAGTGTGCAAGTGTATAAAAAGGTGAACGTGTGAAATTGTATGAAAAATCCAAGTGTTTGTGTGCAAGTGTATGAAAATAGAATAATAAATATATAAGGTAAAGTGGAATTCCATTTGTGAGGTGAAAATGAGCGCGTGATAGGAAAAATGTAGTGAGAAAGTATGGTTTGAGAAATGTGAAAAAATGTGGTTAAAAGAGTATGTAGGTGATAAAAATGAAAGTATGACCCTAGAGGAATGCAACAAGTCGGGTACGGGGGTTGACTCCTAACTTTTCGACTTCTATTTTCCCTTTGATTAGAAGGCAAAACTAGCGTGCTAAGGCTATTGAGTAGCCACACTCGCTCGTTTTCCTTATCGGAAGGGGACACTCAAGCAAAATGAACCCTATAGCTAGCATGAGATGCAAAACCTAAAGTGAGGGGAAAGGGATTCGAGGAACATGCCCAATGATAAAACTAAAGAAAGTTGTATGATATGTGGTGAACAAGCAAATGATACACTAATGAAAAGAAAGGAAAAAGCCTATTGGGTCTAGCGTTGGACTAGCCCTTTCTATGGATTTCTACTAGCATTGGACTAGTGGAAACGGAACAATGAACCACAACTAGCGTTGGACTAGTGTGGTGACGAGAAAGGGGGCCACAACTAGCATTGGACTAGTGTGGTGACGGGAAAGGGGGCCACAACTAGCATTGGACTAGTGTGGTGACGTCCATTCATCCATCACATTCATTCATGACTATAAAAAGCGAGTAGACATGCGAATCACTTATAAACACGTAGCACATAACACTTAGCATGCTTGACTAGATGCAAGGACCTAATAAAGCGATTAAACACGTAGCAACGAAAGCAAGCAATGAACTTATTACATTTGCTAACTAAAACAAAGGGGGAAAGGGAAAATGGACAAGAAAGCTCACCCTATCTATTACAAGCCAAGAGGTGTACACATACCCCATTTAAAAGAATAATTTAATAAAAGCAAGAATGAATGAAATAATGGAACTAAAGAATGGTAATGAAAACAAATTAGGCATGCGATTCACACTTAGCACATTGGATCACATAGGAGAGACAAAAGGGATAAAAGAAATTATACCTCCCTTGAAATGAAGCTCTAATGGAGTGAAATCAACTTATTTACCCTCCAAAATAATAAAGGAGTCAAGGTGCCAATTTATTTGACAAATAATCACAAAGGATAAAAATAAACATGAATTTGAATCAATTAAATCATGTCAACAAACCACATTTAAGAAGTCAAAAGAAGAAAGGACTTGATTGCAAAAATTAATAAAGTCTTGGGGTCAAAATTAAAGAAAAATAAAGTTTAGGGGCCTATTTGCAATTAAATTAAGGACCGAATTGAAAGAGGTTAAAAAAAAAATCCAGGGCCACAGTACAGTTATGGAAAAATGCAGGGGCTGATTTGCAATACAATTCCTGGTTTCTTAATGGACCAAACCATTAGGCTATTTCCTTTATTTATTTGGGCCAAAGCTTCCCAGCCCAATGGAAATTCAGAACAAAAGGGAATGGGCCATTTTATTTGTTCGTCTGGGCCGAACCCTTCCTAACCCAACCGAAAACCCAAGCAAAAACAGATGGGCTAGTTTAACTATTTTGGCCCAAAATTAGCCAACCAAACAGATGGGTCATGGTTCTCTGGCCCAAACCAAAAACCCAAAAATAAATTGAATCTCTTACACAAACCCAGCCAAATATTAATACCCAAAAACCCAAATCATAAAACTAAACCCAACAAGATTAGCAAATCAAGTAAAATTATCAAGCCACAATTATGATATAAAATCAAGAATTAACCCACCCAAAAGACTACTTAAAAAAAATGAAAGGATAATTAAAGTCTAAAAGCGCAAAATTGGTTTAATTACCAAAGGTTTTAGGCCATATCAGAATAGGGGAAATTCGAGGGATTCAAATGCAATCAAAGCAGGGACCTAATTGAAGGACTTATGAAGGTTTTGGGCCTTAGTACAATCGGACAAAAGTTGGGGGGTTGAAATAAAATATCAGAAATTATTATGCATCCTGCCCGAAGCTCTCGTGCAGCTTTCTTCTTCATTTCTTTCTTCTGTAGCTCTCCCCCAGGAATCACACGAAATAGATTCGAAGCAAACAAAACCCTTTAACAAATTCAAACCCCCCCTTTTGATCAACACAAAACCAGCCATGCGTATTAACCATTACAGCTCAAAAGAACATCGGCGGCCATATAGCCTTTCTTCGCAGCATAAGAACATCAAAGCAAAACACAAGTCAATCATCCCTCAAGCAGAATTTTTAGCCGGGCATTTCATCAAACAGATAAAGGGCATTAAAATTCATCGAATTTTGACTCATTTGGGGTTATAATTAGCCCAGAAATTCTTCAGAGAACAAGCATTTCAATCCAATTTTCATATACGGTATGCACATTCAAAAATTGAAGTCAATTAACAACAAATTGCACTAATTGGAGCCACGGCAATCCCACTTCAGAAGTTTAGGAAGAACTGAAATTCAAAGAGAAGACTTATGGGGCTCTTGCTTGAGCAGCGGCGATTTGAATGGCTTCTTACGGCGTCAATTCACGAGCGGCAAATCAAAAATTCTGGAGTTGCAATTCCTTTCCTCCTTATGTTTTAATTTTTGCTTGCCGTGAATCGAACATATGACTTGGTGTGGCTGTGCAGTTCTCCAGGAGCTAATCCAAAGTGTGAGAACCCGTAAAACCCTAATTATTTTCCTAGGGTTTATTACCCCTTAATTGCATATATTTTTGCATTTTCGGGTTTAGAAATATTTTCTGGTAGATTTTATGCGTAATTATAGTTTTAAGATGATTTTTCTAGTATTGGAGAGTTTTTAGAAAATTAAGAGTAAATAGTGGACGTGGGACCCACTAGTGCGAAAAGTTCGAAAAAATTCGGCCAACTAGATTAAGTTTTGGATACTGGAATTATTTTATCGGGTGTTAAGAGATAAGTAGAGGATGTTATTTGGATTGGTATGAGGGGGAAACAAAGAGATAGAGATTCATTTATGAAGTGACAAGTGTCACCATTTGATTGGTTGGACACTATTCACTTTTTGACTTTTTTTACCAAGTGATTAAATATCTTAAAATTTCACAAAAATCACCATTTCTTCTCTCTCTCATGGCCGAACCTCTTGCAAGGAAAAGGAAGAAAACTTCTCCAAGTTTCAAGCTTCAAACTAGCTCAAATCTTCCAAGAAAATTACTTAAACTAGTTTCTACTCCATAAATTCCCTCTAGTTGGTGCTAGTAAGTGATTTGGTGAGATTTTTTGGAGAAGCTAAGGTGTCCTACAACTCTCCCTCTCTTGTTTACTAGGTAAGTAGTGGTTCAACTTCCCCATATACTTCATGAAGCTTAAGTTATGCTTAGTAGTGGCTAAAGTGTTTAGATTTGTGATTTATTTCTTGTTCTTGGAGAAATTGATGGAGTTTTCAATTTTTTTGGGATTATTGCTGTTTTCATATGATCATGATGGTGTGATGACTTATGATGATTGGAAATAAGGGGTAATGGCTCTAGTAGGTGCATATGATAGAAAATTGCAATCAATTTTGGATTTGGAAGAATTTCTGGAAAATTAGGGTTCTTGGTTGAACATTCTGTCCGAAATTTTTGGTCATAGATAGAGGCCGAATTGGACTTTGCTCAAAACATGAAAGTTGTAGGTATTGATGAGTTTGAAGTGCCTGCAAAATTTCAGGGCATTTGGAGTAGTGTAGAGTGAGATATGTCGATTTTACTGTTGCTGTTCTGGGTTGATCAGAATGCGAAAACTGCACTGGTAATTGGCCATTTTGACTGGAATTGCTTTGGATTTGGATGTTAGTGTCTTCTGATGAAATGTAGCTGGATGTCTTAGCTTCCATATGCCTTTGGAATCAATGCATTTGGACCTGTACAGACTGAGTTATACCAATTACAGCATATTGGGATTTGTGAACCTGTTTTAGTGGTTCTGGTTTGGTATTTTTGGCATATTCGACCTAGTTGTGCTAGGATTTGGATTGAGTGGCCTTCTATATTGTTGTAGCCCTGTTTCATAGCTTCGAAACGGTGGGTCTTACACCCCCATCCGATAATCATAGTGAAATTGACACCATTACCGCAAAATGACGTCAAAACTGTATTTTTCCGGGCCAATGCTAGTTACATTTCCGAAATTTCTGGTTTCCTCTATTGTTTGTAAATGTTTATGGAACCTTATTGGGGTCATGTTTGGCCTTGGTTTATGACTCTTTATCGAGTCTCATTGTATTTGTTGCATGTTTTTAGGGCGTGACGGTGGTGCACAACGTCCTTTTGACTAAAGTGTTTGAAACCACATTGTGCTAGCTTGGTGAGTGTACTACTCACTTATGTGCTATTACATGGCTTTGATCTTGGTACTTGAGATGTTGAATGTTGATTGATCCAAGTGAGAGTGTACTTTATCACTTTCACTTATTGTTTCGCATGTTATTGGAAAGTTATATGAAATGTTATATGAAATGAAATACATGACTTCAAATATTATCCATGAGCTCAACCCCATTGGTTATTGATTGAATCGAGCCGGCGAGGGCTTGGTCGTGCCAATTAATGTGCCTTGGGGCAACATCATAGGGAATCCTGTAGTATGAGAGACTCTTGATTCCGGTTTACTCGAGTAATACCACAATGCATGCGTTTGGATTTCGGGCCCGGTTGAGGAATGTTAGGAGGAAGGGAATGGAAGTTAAGAGGAGTCTACGGTTGGTTACCTTTCAGACATTGACGGAGAGTCAATGAGACCTGATCAAGAATTCAAACGAGGAAAAAGGGCTCTTGAGAGCCACCCGTATCCTTTTATCCTCATTATTAATGTGTGGCTTTATTTATTTTGGTAAATTGGACTGTTAAACTTGATGTATTCATGAACTTGGTTGCTTGAGTTGTATTCTCACTGGGCAATTAGCTCACCCCGTTCCTTTTGTTTTCCTTACAGGAATATGACTCTTTTGGAATGAATTTTGATAAATGGTTGTCGAATGAACTAGATGAATGACTCTTTTGTATTGTATATAAAATGGGACCCTAAATGTATCATTAGGGCCGTTTTCACTTTTGTTTTGGCAAACCATATATGTAGTGACTTTTGTATCACTTTTAAATGTCATTTTTGGTTTGTAAAGGCTAAATGTTATGTGGTATATGTAATTCGATGTTTGGTTGGGTTCGGACGAGTCGGTTACTATTCATGGCCGACTCCGGATTTTCATTTTCTTTTATTTTGGGTTATTTTGCCCTTTTGCCTTATTTGCGCTCGTTATAAGTTCCGGAATGTGAAAGATCGCTCTATACTGCACCGTTAGTCCTGGCGAGAGCTGGGCAGGCAGTCCGCTAACCCCTTTGGTTCGCCTTAGGGGAAAGTGGGGCTGTCACAGGTGGTATCAGAGCCACTTCGCGTGGTCTCTGCGCGGAGTGAGCCTAGGGCCAAGTGGTGTTATGGTCCTGATTTCATGGAGATGTCTAAGTGCTCGTTTGAGCGTAAGTTATGAATGGGACATGTTATAAGTGTAAAAATCTTTATTATGCAACTTGAGGAAGATAGATATGTATGTCGGGTAGGAATCTATAATATGGATGATTTATGCTTGGGACCGGCCGGCTCGAGTTGTGAATTATCTTAAATGGGATTCTTGCGCCCGGATACGAAAGAGACGAGAGTCTAGGTTAGAAAGAATGGGGCGAACTAGAAATTGCGATTCTATGGATGACTTTATATGTACTTGACTGACTGTTCTGTATACATGTTGATACTGTTATGTGTTCTCTGTATATGTGTTATGTGTTTAAATGCTCGACGAGGGAGTGGAGTAGTTATTTGTTCTTGTTTACTTGTTCCTGTTTCGGGCTGCGAAAAGGAGGGGTTAGGTGCCCATTGCCCATTAACAGCATATTTATTTTGTGACCTAGATCGACTTAGATTGTATGGACGGTACACGTAGTGGACGGGGCCGTGGGCGCGGGAATAGGCAACCTACGCCAGACCGGGGTACTGGAGAAACCTCCTCTGGACCCCATCCTGAACCGAGAGTTGACCCTAATGTACAGATAGCTGCCGCTATGCAGCAAATGACAAACCTGTTGGCACAAGTGGTGCAGCAACAAGGCCAGAATCCAAACCCTAATCCTGGAAACCCTGGAAACCCTGGCAATCATGTTGAGAGCGAAGACAGAGCTCTGGAACGATTTCAAAAGTTTGCCCCACCCAAGTTCATCGGGGGACCTGATCCGGATGTTGCCGAAAGGTGGCTTGAAAAGATGGTCGATATTTTTGCCGCCCTGCACTATACCGAAGAACGGCAGGTGACTTTTGCCGTTTTCCAGCTGGAAGAGGCGGCCCGCTCCTGGTGGAATGTCATTCGGCAAAAATGGGAGAGGGAACAAACGCCCAGGACTTGGGTAAATTTTATGAGGGAGTTTAACACGAAATTCTTCCCTCCTCTAGTTCAGGAAAGGAAGGAAGATGAGTTCATCCGACTCCGCCAAGGAGCTCAATCGGTGGCGGAATACGAGAGCCAGTTCACCCGCCTGTCCAAATTTGCGCCTGAGTTGATTGTGACGGAGCAACGGCGAATTAGGCGTTTTATCCAGGGCCTAAACGTGGAGATTCAGAAGGACCTCGCAGTGGCTCAAATCAATGCTTTTAGCGAGGCCGTTGAGAAGGCCCAACGGGTAGAGAGTGCCAGATTGCAAGTAAGAAATTTCCAGGCGAAAAAGCGAGGATTTCCTGGAAATAATTCGGGGCAGGGGAATGAGAGTACCCCTTCCAAGTTTGGGCGAGGAATTGGGGAAGAAAGGGTACCGGGAGTGTCACGAGAGAGCCCGTCACGAGGCAGCCAGTTGGGGAGAGGCCAGAGAGGAGGCTCGGCTTCTGCAGCACGCGGACCTTGCGGGTATTGCGGAAAGTTGAATCATTCTGAAGACAATTGCTGGAAGAAAGGAGGCAAATGTCTGCGTTGTGGAAGCGCAGACCACAAGCTTGCTACCTGCCTACTTATGACGCAAGAAGGAAGGGGAGCTCAAACTATGTCAAAGACCAACACGGGACCGGATAAGGGGAATGGGACGAAACCTAAGGTAGCAGCTCGCGTGTATTCACTGGAGCCACAACAGGTCCCCGATTCTCCTGATATTGAGGAAGGTACGATTGTGGTATTTCTGCGGAAATATTAGTAGATCTCGGTGTTACTCATCCATTTGTCAGTCCCAATTCTGATGGACGAAATAGATATCACGCCTACCTGAAAGTAGTAATCCTTTGGGGAAAATCATCGTTTGAGTCTTGGTATGGTTTGTAAGGATCGCAGGGTTTGGGTAGGAGAGAGAATAGTGTTCGCGAAGAAAAAAAAACATGGGATAGAAAAGGCTACAATACCCTGAGCTATTTGTGAACCATGGTGAGAAATTTCGAGGACGAAATTCTTTTAAGGGGGAGAGAGTGTGAGAACCCGTAAAACCCTAATTATTTTCCTAGGGTTTATTACCCCTTAATTGCATATATTTTTTCATTTTCGGGTTTAGAAATATTTTCTGGTAGATTTTATGCGTAATTATAGTTTTAAGATGATTTTTCTAGTATTGGAGAGTTTTTAGAAAATTAAGAGTAAATAGTGGACGTGGGACCCACTAGTGCGAAAAGTTCGAAAAAATTCGGCCAACTAGATTAAGTTTTGGATACTGGAATTATTTTATCGGGTGTTAAGAGATAAGTAGAGGATGTTATTTGGATTGGTATGAGGGGGAAACAAAGAGATAGAGATTCATTTATGAAGTGACAAGTGTCACCATTTGATTGGTTGGACACTATTCACTTTTTGACTTTTTTTACCAAGTGATTAAATATCTTAAAATTTCACAAAAATCACCATTTCTTCTCTCTCTCATGGCCGAACCTCTTGCAAGGAAAAGGAAGAAAACTTCTCCAAGTTTCAAGCTTCAAACTAGCTCAAATCTTCCAAGAAAATTACTTAAACTAGTTTCTACTCCATAAATTCCCTCTAGTTGGTGCTAGTAAGTGATTTGGTGAGATTTTTTGGAGAAGCTAAGGTGTCCTACAACTCTCCCTCTCTTGTTTACTAGGTAAGTAGTGGTTCAACTTCCTCATATACTTCATGAAGCTTAAGTTATGCTTAGTAGTGGCTAAAGTGTTTAGATTTGTGATTTATTTCTTGTTCTTGGAGAAATTGATGGAGTTTTCAATTTTTTTGGGATTATTGCTGTTTTCATATGATCATGATGGTGTGATGACTTATGATGATTGGAAATAAGGGGTAATGGCTCTAGTAGGTGCATATGATAGAAAATTGCAATCAATTTTGGATTTGGAAGAATTTCTGGAAAATTAGGGTTCTTGGTTGAACATTCTGTCCGAAATTTTTGGTCATAGATAGAGGCCGAATTGGACTTTGCTCAAAACATGAAAGTTGTAGGTATTGATGAGTTTGAAGTGCCTGCAAAATTTCAGGGCATTTGGAGTAGTGTAGAGTGAGATATGTCGATTTTACTGTTGCTGTTCTGGGTTGATCAGAATGCGAAAACTGCACTGGTAATTGGCCATTTTGACTGGAATTGCTTTGGATTTGGATGTTAGTGTCTTCTGATGAAATGTAGCTGGATGTCTTAGCTTCCATATGCCTTTGGAATCAATGCATTTGGACCTGTACAGACTGAGTTATACCAATTACAGCATATTGGGATTTGTGAACCTGTTTTAGTGGTTCTGGTTTTGTATTTTTGGCATATTCGACCTAGTTGTGCTAGGATTTGGATTGAGTGGCCTTCTATATTGTTGTAGCCCTGTTTCATAGCTTCGAAACGGTGGGTCTTACACCCCCATCCGATAATCATAGTGAAATTGACACCATTACCGCAAAATGACGTCAAAACTGTATTTTTCCGGGCCAATGCTAGTTACATTTCCGAAATTTCTGGTTTCCTCTATTGTTTGTAAATGTTTATGGAACCTTATTGGGGTCATGTTTGGCCTTGGTTTATGACTCGTTATCGAGTCTCATTGTATTTGTTGCATGTTTTTAGGGCGTGACGGTGGTGCACAACGTCCTTTTGACTAAAGTGTTTGAAACCACATTGTGCTAGCTTGGTGAGTGTACTACTCACTTATGTGCTATTACATGGCTTTGATCTTGGTACTTGAGATGTTGAATGTTGATTGATCCAAGTGAGAGTGTACTTTATCACTTTCACTTATTGTTTCGCATGTTATTGGAAAGTTATATGAAATGTTATATGAAATGTTATATGAAATGAAATACATGACTTCAAATATTATCCATGAGCTCAACCCCATTGGTTATTGATTGAATCGAGCCGGCGAGGGCTTGGTCGTGCCAATTAATGTGCCTTGGGGCAACATCATAGGGAATCCTGTAGTATGAGAGACTCTTGATTCCGGTTTACTCAAGTAATACCACAATGCATGCGTTTGGATTTCGGGCCCGGTTGAGGAATGTTAGGAGGAAGGGAATGGATGTTAAGAGGAGTCTACGGTTGGTTACCTTTCAGACATTGACGGAGAGTCAATGAGACCTGATCAAGAATTCAAACGAGGAAAAAGGGCTCTTGAGAGCCACCCGTATCCTTTTATCCTCATTATTAATGTGTGGCTTTATTTATTTTGGTAAATTGGACTGTTAAACTTGATGTATTCATGAACTTGGTTGCTTGAGTTGTATTCTCACTGGGCAATTAGCTCACCCCGTTCCTTTTGTTTTCCTTACAGGAATATGACTCTTTTGGAATGAATTTTGATAAATGGTTGTCGAATGAACTAGATGAATGACTCTTTTGTATTGTATATAAAATGGGACCCTAAATGTATCATTAGGGCCGTTTTCACTTTTGTTTTGGCAAACCATATATGTAGTGACTTTTGTATCACTTTTAAATGTCATTTTTGGTTTGTAAAGGCTAAATGTTATGTGGTATATGTAATTCGATGTTTGGTTGGGTTCGGACGAGTCGGTTACTATTCATGGCCGACTCCGGATTTTCATTTTCTTTTATTTTGGGTTATTTTGCCCTTTTGCCTTATTTGCGCTCGTTATAAGTTCCGGAATGTGAAAGATCGCTCTATACTGCACCGTTAGTCCTGGCGAGAGTTGGGCAGGCAGTCCGCTAACCCCTTTGGTTCGCCTTAGGGGAAAGTGGGGCTGTCACTTTGTGCTTTACTGCCCAAATCTTTTCTTGTTCTGATTCTTGTTTTTTTCCTAGATTCCTAAGCTGTTCGAAGCCTTCTCCCAATTTCCAGTTTTTCGTGCCAGCCCTTGAAATAAAACTCTCTGCTTTCTCCGTCAGCCTCTTGCTCGGTTTTTGAGCCCCAATCTTTCTCTTGGCCGCTGTTTTTGTTCGGCCAAACTTTTTTCTCTAACTCACTCGGTCTCCCCAGATGAAGTTCTCCCTGTTTTTGGTCTCCTCATCCACAGCCGCCGCACTTCAGCTTTACAGACTTCCTTTTCTTCCTTCCTTTTGTTCTCAGCCGAAGTCCCAAAACTCCCCCCCAGCTTTCCCCTGCGTTTTTCTCTTCTTTTGTTTTCTTTTTCCTGTTTTTTTTCTCCGAGAGCTCTCTGTTCTTGTTTAAGGCCGAAGCTCCCTTTTTCCCTGCATCTCTTTCTTGCTTCGTTTTTTTTTTCAGTTTCTGAAACCAGAGCTCTCCTTCCGCCGCCCTTTTCTTGCTGTTTCTTGCTCTCATTCTCTGTTTTTCTCTCAGAATTTCCCATCCAATTTCCAAGTTTTTCCCTCTGTTGTTGCTGCCCTTTTTCCGTTGTGTTTTTCCTTTTGTTCTCTGAAGCCCAGTCCGCCGCCCCTAATCTGTCCTCTGTTTCTTTTTCCCTCAAAACCTAGCCGTCCTCCCCCTTCCTTGCTCCCTCTGTTTTTTTTTCACACGATGGTTTTTCTTTTGTTTCTTTTTTTTTCTCAGCTATTCCCCCGTTGCCCTCTCTCTCCATCCCCCCTCCTAAGCTAAACAAGTGTCCCCCTAAATGTTGTGTTGTCAAAATAAGCAAAGGGACACTTGTCCCCAAATTCCTTAACCACTTGTCCAATGATTGTTTTGTACACTTGTTCAACATACACATTTCCACCTATTTTGCCACTTTCATTTTTCTTCAAAAAAATCGATTAAAAATAAATTAACAATTTTCAAACCAAATTTAAGAGAATTAAGGCCACTTTTAATATCTTACAAAAAATGAAAATGATGAATCTAACCCAATTAAAAATTTAAAATAAAAATAAATAATAAATAAATAAATAATAAATGATAAAGAAAAAATGAAATTACAAATAATCAAAATTTGGTGTCTACAATTATAAAACTTCACCAATTCAACCAAAATCAAGTTTTAATCCATAAACTTGCATCTCCTACTATCACCAAGCATGAATTTAACATCATTAGGGGGAGGAGAGGTGTTCATCCACTACTCACCTTAGTAAAACAAGAGAGAGAGCAACTAGGCACCATAACTTTCCAAACAACTTCACAACCAAGCTCAACTCCACCAAACTAAGAGGTTTTATGGAGTAATTGGAAGTTTAAACGGTTAAATTGTTTGATTGGAGCAAGAAATGAAGAAGTAAGATGAAAGCTTTCCTTTCTTTCTCCTTGTGAAGCTCAGCCAAGATGATGAAGAATGAAGGTAATTTTGGATCAATTTGGTACTTATTTGGTAAAGGTAGTAAGATGGTCAAATGTCAAAGTCCAACCTTCAATAACAAGGTGACACTTGTCACCCTTTAAGCTTGAGATTATCTTCTTGTCTCTCCAAGACAAATATCTTAACACCTTATAAAATAATATCACTCAATTCAAAATTCCTACAAGTTGTCAAAAATATAATGCATTTACCGCACTTGCGGGTCCCACGTCCAAAATACGCTTTTAATTTCTCAAAAACTAACCGATACTAGAAAAATCATTTTAAAACTATCTTTGCTCATAAACTTTATCTGGGAAATTTTTCTAATCAAGAAAATTTAGAAAAGGCGGGCGATTAAAAAAAAAACCCAAGAAAATTAGAAAATTTCCGGGTTCTCAAACTCATTTTTTTCGGGGCGTCACAATCTCCCCTTCTTAAAAGCATGTCGTCCTCGACATTCCACTTGTACTAATCAAGTCGAGATATCCCGCAAGAATCACTAATATTGCAAACCAAACCCACAGTCCGGCATCCTAAACTTCAAGCCTAGGATACACTACAGAGATCTGAAACCTAAGCTCTGATACCAACTGTGACGGCCCCACTTCTCCCTAGGGCGTACCCCAGGGTTCGGCGGACCGCCTGCCCAGCTCTCGCCGGGACTCAGTCGTTCACTACAATCCTCAATTGAATTACAAGAATAAACCTCAAATATTACAATGTAAATCTCCAATATACATCAAATTCTCCAAAAATTACATGTCAAAAGCGAAGCGGAAACAATTCCCAACTATACATAAAATGATTCCAACATCCAAATTGTACAAGATATAGGCCATCCAAACACGTGCACAAGTACTACAAGCCTTCCTTCGCCACGAGCCCTGTGGAGGGGAATAAAATATTTTTGGGGTGAGCTAAAAGCTCAGCGAGTAACCAAATAAAACCAGTAATCAAATATCTTTCACAATAATGCATTTCGATGATGTCATGATGTCATGATTCAAGTATCAAATGCACGTATTTTCGCTCTCGTGAGCCAGTGAAATCATTGAAACTAAACACCCAACGCTCAAACAGATCACGAAACCATAAACATTAAAGGGGAGCAGCATCGGTGCTCCAGATCATATCACAAACTCACGAAAGTGGTGGAGACGTTGGTGTCCAGCACAAGACTTCTCAAGAACTCATTAAAGCCAAACCATGTCAAGAACTCGTATGCGCGCACACATGATATGCAAACCAAAGAAACAATGCAAGGAACATTTCAAAAGTAACTTTGGAAACAGTTTAGGGTCACTCACCTCCACGGCTCAAAAACCATCCATCATGTATCATTGCCTTGCTCAAATCCAAGTCTTAGATCACAAACTCAATGCAAACAAGTCCTTTAAAAGTTCGGACAGCACTTCCCCTACATTTGCTAACTTTTCCAGCCATCATGGCTTCATTATTTCCTCAGCCAGTCCCAAAGGTACACACACAACAACAAGTTCATCCAATAGTCATTCAGCAAGCTCCAAGTAGTACAAAGACAAGTCAAGCTAGGAAAAAGTCCGGAAACGAAAGTTAAGTTCAAAACTAGAAAAACAGTTTTGACGTCATTTTGCGGTAATGGCACCAAAGGCACTAAGATTGTCGGATGAAGGTACAAGATACACCGTTTCGAAGCTAAGAGATAGGGGTACAATATTGCAGAAGGTCACTCAACCTAGTTTCGAGTGTAACCAGGTCAAAAACACAAGAAACTACACCAGAATCACAAAAACAGCTTCCCAGAACGCATTCTAGCGGAAACATCATAACTCAGGCTCTCCAAGTCCAAATCCAGAAATTCCAAAACCAGCTGAAAGCTAAGAAACAGGGATAAATTTCATCAGAAGGCCTCAGCATCCAATTCGGAAGCAATTCCAGCCAAAACAACCAATTACAGTCGCAAATCCCAATTTCGGGTAAACCAGAACAGCAATAGTAATTTCGACTTTCCTCACTCTACGCTACTCCGATTGACCTGAAACTTTGTAGGCAACTCTAAAATGTAATTCCCTACAACTTTCATGTTTTAAGCAAAGGCCAATTCGGCCTCTATCTAGGACCTAAAAAATTCGGACAGAATGTTCATCACAAAACCCTCACTTTTCAATTTTTGGTCCAAAACAGAAATTGGTTGCAATTAATCACTTTTTCCACCTTCTACAGTCATTAAACATCATTTACAATCATTATACATGACCCCATAATCATATCCATATGAAAACAGAAAAATCCCCAATAATTATAAAACTTCACCAAATCAACCAAAATCAAGTTTTAATCCATAAACTTGCATCTCCTACTATCACCAAGCATGAATTTAACATCATTAGAGGGAGGAGAGGTGTTCATCCACTACTCACCTTAGTAAAACAAGAGAGAGAGCAACTAGGCACCATAACTTTCCAAACAACTTCACAACCAAGCTCAACTCCACCAAACTAAGAGGTTTTATGGAGTAATTGGAAGTTTAAACGGTTAAATTGTTTGATTGGAGCAAGAAATGAAGAAGTAAGATGAAAGCTTTCCTTTCTTTCTCCTTGTGAAGCTCAGCCAAGATGATGAAGAATGAAGGTAATTTTGGATCAATTTGGTACTTATTTGGTAAAGGTAGTAAGATGGTCAAATGTCAAAGTCCAACCTTCAATAACAAGGTGACACTTGTCACCCTTTAAGCTTGAGATTATCTTCTTGTCTCTCCAAGACAAATATCTTAACACCTTATAAAATAATATCACTCAATTCAAAATTCCTACAAGTTGTCAAAAATATAATGCATTTACCGCACTTGCGGGTCCCACGTCCAAAATACGCTTTTAATTTCTCAAAAACTAACCGATACTAGAAAAATCATTTTAAAACTATCTTTGCTCATAAACTTTATCTGTGGAATTTTTCTAATCAAGAAAATGTAGAAAAGGCGGGCGATTAAAAAAAAAACCCAAGAAAATTAGAAAATTTCCGGGTTCTCAAACTCATTTTTTTCGGGGCGTCACAATCTCCCCTTCTTAAAAGCATGTCGTCCTCGACATTCCACTTGTACTAATCAAGTCGAGATATCCCGCAAGAATCACTAATATTGCAAACCAAACCCACAGTCCGGCATCCTAAACTTCAAGCCTACGATACACTACAGAGATCTGAAACCTAAGCTCTGATACCAACTGTGACGGCCCCACCTCTCCCTAGGGCGTACCCCAGGGTTCGGCGGACCGCCTGCCCAGCTCTCGCCGGGACTCAGTCGTTCACTACAATCCTCAATTGAATTACAAGAATAAACCTCAAATATTACAATGTAAATCTCCAATATACATCAAATTCTCCAAAAATTACATGTCAAAAGCGAAGCGGAAACAATTCCCAACTATACATAAAATGATTCCAACATCCAAATTGTACAAGATATAGGCCATCCAAACACGTGCACAAGTACTACAAGCCTTCCTTCGCCACGAGCCCTGTGGAGGGGAATAAAATATTTTTGGGGTGAGCTAAAAGCTCAGCGAGTAACCAAATAAAACCAGTAATCAAATATCTTTCACAATAATGCATTTCGATGATGTCATGATGTCATGATTCAAGTATCAAATGCACGTATTTTCGCTCTCGTGAGCCAGTGAAATCATTGAAACTAAACACCCAACGCTCAAACAGATCACGAAACCATAAACATTAAAGGGGAGCAGCATCGGTGCTCCAGATCATATCACAAACTCACGAAAGTGGTGGAGACGTTGGTGTCCAGCACAAGACTTCTCAAGAACTCATTAAAGCCAAACCATGTCAAGAACTCGTATGCGCGCACACATGATATGCAAACCAAAGAAACAATGCAAGGAACATTTCAAAAGTAACTTTGGAAACAGTTTAGGGTCACTCACCTCCACGGCTCAGAAACCATCCATCATGTATCATTGCCTTGCTCAAATCCAAGTCTTAGATCACAAACTCAATGCAAACAAGTCCTTTAAAAGTTCGGACAGCACTTCCCCTACATTTGCTAACTTTTCCAGCCATCATGGCTTCATTATTTCCTCAGCCAGTCCCAAAGGTACACACACAACAACAAGTTCATCCAATAGTCATTCAGCAAGCTCCAAGTAGTACAAAGACAAGTCAAGCTAGGAAAAAGTCCGGAAACGAAAGTTAAGTTCAAAACTAGAAAAACAGTTTTGACGTCATTTTGCGGTAATGGCACCAAAGGCACTAAGATTGTCGGATGAAGGTACAAGATACACCGTTTCGAAGCTAAGAGATAGGGGTACAATATTGCAGAAGGTCACTCAACCTAGTTTCGAGTGTAACCAGGTCAAAAACACAAGAAACTACACCAGAATCACAAAAACAGCTTCCCAGAACGCATTCTAGCGGAAACATCATAACTCAGGCTCTCCAAGTCCAAATCCAGAAATTCCAAAACCAGCTGAAAGCTAAGAAACAGGGATAAATTTCATCAGAAGGCCTCAGCATCCAATTCGGAAGCAATTCCAGCCAAAACAACCAATTACAGTCGCAAATCCCAATTTCGGGTAAACCAGAACAGCAATAGTAATTTCGACTTTCCTCACTCTACGCTACTCCGATTGACCTGAAACTTTGTAGGCAACTCTAAAATGTAATTCCCTACAACTTTCATGTTTTAAGCAAAGGCCAATTCGGCCTCTATCTAGGACCTAAAAAATTCGGACAGAATGTTCATCACAAAACCCTCACTTTTCAATTTTTGGTCCAAAACAGAAATTGGTTGCAATTAATCACTTTTTCCACCTTCTACAGTCATTAAACATCATTTACAATCATTATACATGACCCCATAATCATATCCATATAAAAACAGAAAAATCCCCAATAATTATAAAACTTCACCAAATCAACCAAAATCAAGTTTTAATCCATAAACTTGCATCTCCTACTATCACCAAGCATGAATTTAACATCATTAGAGGGAGGAGAGGTGTTCATCCACTACTCACCTTAGTAAAACAAGAGAGAGAGCAACTAGGCACCATAACTTTCCAAACAACTTCACAACCAAGCTCAACTCCACCAAACTAAGAGGTTTTATGGAGTAATTGGAAGTTTAAACGGTTAAATTGTTTGATTGGAGCAAGAAATGAAGAAGTAAGATGAAAGCTTTCCTTTCTTTCTCCTTGTGAAGCTCAGCCAAGATGATGAAGAATGAAGGTAATTTTGGATCAATTTGGTACTTATTTGGTAAAGGTAGTAAGATGGTCAAATGTCAAAGTCCAACCTTCAATAACAAGGTGACACTTGTCACCCTTTAAGCTTGAGATTATCTTCTTTTCTCTCCAAGACAAATATCTTAACACCTTATAAAATAATATCACTCAATTCAAAATTCCTACAAGTTGTCAAAAATATAATGCATTTACCGCACTTGCGGGTCCCACGTCCAAAATACGCTTTTAATTTCTCAAAAACTAACCGATACTAGAAAAATCATTTTAAAACTATCTTTGCTCATAAACTTTATCTGTGGAATTTTTCTAATCAAGAAAATGTAGAAAAGGCGGGCGATTAAAAAAAAAACCCAAGAAAATTAGAAAATTTCCGGGTTCTCAAACTCATTTTTTTCGGGGCGTCACAATCTCCCCTTCTTAAAAGCATGTCGTCCTCGACATTCCACTTGTACTAATCAAGTCGAGATATCCCGCAAGAATCACTAATATTGCAAACCAAACCCACAGTCCGGCATCCTAAACTTCAAGCCTACGATACACTACAGAGATCTGAAACCTAAGCTCTGATACCAACTGTGACGGCCCCACCTCTCCCTAGGGCGTACCCCAGGGTTCGGCGGACCGCCTGCCCAGCTCTCGCCGGGACTCAGTCGTTCACTACAATCCTCAATTGAATTACAAGAATAAACCTCAAATATTACAATGTAAATCTCCAATATACATCAAATTCTCCAAAAATTACATGTCAAAAGCGAAGCGGAAACAATTCCCAACTATACATAAAATGATTCCAACATCCAAATTGTACAAGATATAGGCCATCCAAACACGTGCACAAGTACTACAAGCCTTCCTTCGCCACGAGCCCTGTGGAGGGGAATAAAATATTTTTGGGGTGAGCTAAAAGCTCAGCGAGTAACCAAATAAAACCAGTAATCAAATATCATTCACAATAATGCATTTCGATGATGTCATGATTCAAGTATCAAATGCACGTATTTTCGCTCTCGTGAGCCAGTGAAATCATTGAAACTAAACACCCAACGCTCAAACAGATCACGAAACCATAAACATTAAAGGGGAGCAGCATCGGTGCTCCAGATCATATCACAAACTCACGAAAGTGGTGGAGACGTTGGTGTCCAGCACAAGACTTCTCAAGAACTCATTAAAGCCAAACCATGTCAAGAACTCGTATGCGCGCACACATGATATGCAAACCAAAGAAACAATGCAAGGAACATTTCAAAAGTAACTTTGGAAACAGTTTAGGGTCACTCACCTCCACGGCTCAGAAACCATCCATCATGTATCATTGCCTTGCTCAAATCCAAGTCTTAGATCACAAACTCAATGCAAACAAGTCCTTTAAAAGTTCGGACAGCACTTCCCCTACATTTGCTAACTTTTCCAGCCATCATGGCTTCATTATTTCCTCAGCCAGTCCCAAAGGTACACACACAACAACAAGTTCATCCTTTAGTCATTCAGCAAGCTCCAAGTAGTACAAAGACAAGTCAAGCTAGGAAAAAGTCCGGAAATGAAAGTTAAGTTCAAAACTAGAAAAACAGTTTTGACGTCATTTTGCGGTAATGGCACCAAAGGCACTAAGATTGTCGGATGAAGGTACAAGATACACCGTTTCGAAGCTAAGAGATAGGGGTACAATATTGCAGAAGGTCACTCTACCTAGTTTCGAGTGTAACCAGGTCAAAAACACAAGAAACTACACCAGAATCACAAAAACAGCTTCCCAGAACGCATTCTAGCGGAAACATCATAACTCAGGCTCTCCAAGTCCAAATCCAGAAATTCCAAAACCAGCTGAAAGCTAAGAAACAGGGATAAATTTCATCAGAAGGCCTCAGCATCCAATACGGAAGCAATTCCAGCCAAAACAACCAATTACAGTCGCAAATCCCAATTTCGGGTAAACCAGAACAGCAATAGTAATTTCGACTTTTCTCACTCTACGCTACTCCGATTGACCTGAAATTTTGTAGGCACCTCTAAAATGTCATTCCATACAACTTTCATGTTTTAAGCAAAGGCCAATTGGGCCTCTATCTAGGGCCTAAAAATTCGGACAGAATGTTCATCACAAAACCCTCACTTTTCAATTTTTGGTCCAAAACAGAAATTGGTTGCAATTAATCACTTTTTCCACCTCCTAGAGTCATTAAACATCATTTACAATCATCATACATGACCCCATAATCATATCCATATGAAAACAGAAAAATCTCCAATAATTATAAAACTTCACCAATTCAACCAAAATCAAGTTTTAATCCATAAACTTGCATCTCCTACTATCACCAAGCATGAATTTAACATCATTAGAGGGAGGAGAGGTGTTCATCCACTACTCACCTTAGTAAAACAAGAGGGAGAGCAACTAGGCACCATAACTTTCCAAACAACTTCACAACCAAGCTCAACTCCACCAAACTAAGAGGTTTTATGGAGTAATTGGAAGTTTAAACGGTTAAATTGTTTGATTGGAGCAAGAAATGAAGAAGTAAGATGAAAGCTTTCCTTTCTTTCTCCTTGTGAAGCTCAGCCAAGATGATGAAGAATGAAGGTAATTTTGGATCAATTTGGTACTTATTTGGTAAAGGTAGTAAGATGGTCAAATGTCAAAGTCCAACCTTCAATAACAAGGTGACACTTGTCACCCTTTAAGCTTGAGATTATCTTCTTTTCTCTCCAAGACAAATATCTTAACACCTTATAAAATAATATCACTCAATTCAAAATTCCTACAAGTTGTCAAAAATATAATGCATTTACCGCACTTGCGGGTCCCACGTCCAAAATACGCTTTTAATTTCTCAAAAACTAACCGATACTAGAAAAATCATTTTAAAACTATCTTTGCTCATAAACTTTATCTGTGGAATTTTTCTAATCAAGAAAATGTAGAAAAGGCGGGCGATTAAAAAAAAAACCCAAGAAAATTAGAAAATTTCCGGGTTCTCAAACTCATTTTTTTCGGGGCGTCACAATCTCCCCTTCTTAAAAGCATGTCGTCCTCGACATTCCACTTGTACTAATCAAGTCGAGATATCCCGCAAGAATCACTAATATTGCAAACCAAACCCACAGTCCGGCATCCTAAACTTCAAGCCTACGATACACTACAGAGATCTGAAACCTAAGCTCTGATACCAACTGTGACGGCCCCACCTCTCCCTAGGGCGTACCCCAGGGTTCGGCGGACCGCCTGCCCAGCTCTCGCCGGGACTCAGTCGTTCACTACAATCCTCAATTGAATTACAAGAATAAACCTCAAATATTACAATGTAAATCTCCAATATACATCAAATTCTCCAAAAATTACATGTCAAAAGCGAAGCGGAAACAATTCCCAACTATACATAAAATGATTCCAACATCCAAATTGTACAAGATATAGGCCATCCAAACACGTGCACAAGTACTACAAGCCTTCCTTCGCCACGAGCCCTGTGGAGGGGAATAAAATATTTTTGGGGTGAGCTAAAAGCTCAGCGAGTAACCAAATAAAACCAGTAATCAAATATCATTCACAATAATGCATTTCGATGATGTCATGATTCAAGTATCAAATGCACGTATTTTCGCTCTCGTGAGCCAGTGAAATCATTGAAACTAAACACCCAACGCTCAAACAGATCACGAAACCATAAACATTAAAGGGGAGCAGCATCGGTGCTCCAGATCATATCACAAACTCACGAAAGTGGTGGAGACGTTGGTGTCCAGCACAAGACTTCTCAAGAACTCATTAAAGCCAAACCATGTCAAGAACTCGTATGCGCGCACACATGATATGCAAACCAAAGAAACAATGCAAGGAACATTTCAAAAGTAACTTTGGAAACAGTTTAGGGTCACTCACCTCCACGGCTCAGAAACCATCCATCATGTATCATTGCCTTGCTCAAATCCAAGTCTTAGATCACAAACTCAATGCAAACAAGTCCTTTAAAAGTTCGGACAGCACTTCCCCTACATTTGCTAACTTTTCCAGCCATCATGGCTTCATTATTTCCTCAGCCAGTCCCAAAGGTACACACACAACAACAAGTTCATCCTTTAGTCATTCAGCAAGCTCCAAGTAGTACAAAGACAAGTCAAGCTAGGAAAAAGTCCGGAAATGAAAGTTAAGTTCAAAACTAGAAAAACAGTTTTGACGTCATTTTGCGGTAATGGCACCAAAGGCACTAAGATTGTCGGATGAAGGTACAAGATACACCGTTTCGAAGCTAAGAGATAGGGGTACAATATTGCAGAAGGTCACTCTACCTAGTTTCGAGTGTAACCAGGTCAAAAACACAAGAAACTACACCAGAATCACAAAAACAGCTTCCCAGAACGCATTCTAGCGGAAACATCATAACTCAGGCTCTCCAAGTCCAAATCCAGAAATTCCAAAACCAGCTGAAAGCTAAGAAACAGGGATAAATTTCATCAGAAGGCCTCAGCATCCAATTCGGAAGCAATTCCAGCCAAAACAACCAATTACAGTCGCAAATCCCAATTTCGGGTAAACCAGAACAGCAATAGTAATTTCGACTTTTCTCACTCTACGCTACTCCGATTGACCTGAAATTTTGTAGGCACCTCTAAAATGTCATTCCATACAACTTTCATGTTTTAAGCAAAGGCCAATTGGGCCTCTATCTAGGGCCTAAAAATTCGGACAGAATGTTCATCACAAAACCCTCACTTTTCAATTTTTGGTCCAAAACAGAAATTGGTTGCAATTAATCACTTTTTCCACCTCCTAGAGTCATTAAACATCATTTACAATCATCATACATGACCCCATAATCATATCCATATGAAAACAGAAAAATCTCCAATAATTATAAAACTTCACCAATTCAACCAAAATCAAGTTTTAATCCATAAACTTGCATCTCCTACTATCACCAAGCATGAATTTAACATCATTAGAGGGAGGAGAGGTGTTCATCCACTACTCACCTTAGTAAAACAAGAGGGAGAGCAACTAGGCACCATAACTTTCCAAACAACTTCACAACCAAGCTCAACTCCACCAAACTAAGAGGTTTTATGGAGTAATTGGAAGTTTAAACGGTTAAATTGTTTGATTGGAGCAAGAAATGAAGAAGTAAGATGAAAGCTTTCCTTTCTTTTCTCCTTGTGAAGCTCAGCCAAGATGATGAAGAATGAAGGTAATTTTGGATCAATTTGGTACTTATTTGGTAAAGGTAGTAAGATGGTCAAATGTCAAAGTCCAACCTTCAATAACAAGGTGACACTTGTCACCCTTTAAGCTTGAGATTATCTTCTTGTCTCTCCAAGACAAATATCTTAACACCTTATAAAATAATATCACTCAATTCAAAATTCCTACAATTTGTCAAAAATATAATGCATTTACCGCACTTGCGGGTCCCACGTCCAAAATACGCTTTTAATTTCTCAAAAACTAACCGATACTAGAAAAATCATTTTAAAACTATCTTTGCTCATAAACTTTATCTGGGGAATTTTTCTAATCAAGAAAATGTAGAAAAGGCGGGCGATTAAAAAAAAAACCCAAGAAAATTAGAAAATTTCCGGGTTCTCAAACTCATTTTTTTCGGGGCGTCACAATCTCCCCTTCTTAAAAGCATGTCGTCCTCGACATTCCACTTGTACTAATCAAGTCGAGATATCCTACAAGAATCACTAATATTGCAAACCAAACCCACAGTCCGGCATCCTAAACTTCAAGCCTAGGATACACTACAGAGATCTGAAACCTAAGCTCTGATACCAACTGTGACGGCCCCACTTCTCCCTAGGGCGTACCCCAGGGTTCGGCGGACCGCCTGCCCAACTCTCGCCGGGACTCAGTCGTTCACTACAATCCTCAATTGAATTACAAGAATAAACCTAAAATATTATAATGTAAATCTCCAATATACATCAAATTCTCCAAAAATTACATGTCAAAAGCGAATCGGAAACAATTCCCAACTATACATAAAATGATTCCAACATCCAAATTGTACAAGATATAGGCCATCCAAACACGTGCACAAGTACTACAAGCCTTCCTTCGCCACGAGCCCTGTGGAGGGGAATAAAATATTTTTGGGGTGAGCTAAAAGCTCAGCGAGTAACCAAATAAAATCAGTAATCAAATATGTGACAGCCCCACTTTCCCCTAAGGCGAACCAAAGAGGTTAGCGGACTGCCTGCCCAACTCTCGCTAGGACTAACGGTGCAGTATAGAGCGATCTTTCACGTTCTAAAATTATAACGCGCGCCAATAAGGCAAAAGGGCAAAATAACCCAAAATAAAAGAAAATGAAATCTGGAGTCGGCCATGAATAGTAACCGACTCGTCCGAACCCAACCAAACATCGAATTATATATACCACATAACATTTAGCCTTTACAAACCAAAATGACGTTTAAAAGTGATACAAAAGTCACTACATATATGGTTTGCCAAAACAAAAGTGAAAACGGCCCTAATGATACATTTAGGGTCCCATTTTATATACAATACAAAAGAGTCATTCATCTAGTTCATTTGGCAACCATTTATCAAAATTCATTCCAAAAGAGTCATATTCCTGTAAGGAAAACAAAAGGAACGGGGTGAGCTAATTGCCCAGTGAGAATACAACTCAAGCAACCAAGTTCATGGATACATCAAGTTTAATAGTCCAATTTACCAAAATAAATAAAGCCACACATTAATAATGAGGATAAAACGATACGGGTGGCTCTCAAGAGCCCTTTTCCTCGTTTGATTTCTTGATCAGGTCTCATTGACTCTCCGTCAATGTCTGAAAGGTAACCAACCGTAGACTCCTCTTAACTTCCATTCCCTTCCTCCTAACATTCCTCAACCGGGCCCGAAATCCAAACACTTGCATTGTGGTATTACTCGAGTAAACCGGAATCAAGAGTCTCTCATACTACAAGATTCCCTATGATGTTGCCCCAAGGCACATTAATTGGCACGACCAAGCCCTCGCCGGCTCGATTCAATCAATAACCAATGGGGTTGAGCTCATGGATAATATTTGAAGTCATGTATTTCATTTCATATAACATTTCATATAACTTTCCAATAACATGCGAAACAATAAGTGAAAGTGATAAAGTACACTCTCACTTGGATCAATCAACATTCAACATCTCAAGTACAAAGATCAAAGCCATGTAATAGCACATAAGTGAGTAGTACACTCACCAAGCTAGCACAATGTGGTTTCAAACACTTTAGTCAAAAGAACGTTGTGCACCACCGTCACGCCCTAAAAACATGCAAACAAATACAATGAGACTCGATAACGAGTCATAAACCAAGGCCAAACATGACCCCAATAAGGTTCCATAAACATTTACAAACAATAGAGGAAACCAGAAATTTCGGAAATGTAACTAGCATTGGCCCGGAAAAATACAGTTTTGACGTCATTTTGCGGTAATGGCACAACTCTCACTACAATTATCGGATGGGGGTGTAAGACCCACCATTTCGAATCCAAGAAACAGAGATACAACAATGTAGAAGGTCACTCAATCCAGTTCCTAACACAACTAGGTCAAATATGCAAAATACTATACCAGAATTCCCAAAACAGGTTTGCAAATCACACAAAACTGTAATTACTATAACTCAGTCCATACAAGTCCAAATGCCGAAATTCCAAAGGCATAAGTTAGCTAAGACATCCAGCTACATTGCATTAGAAGACACCAACTCCAAAATCCAAACCAATTCCAGTCAAAATGGCCAATTACTATCGCAGTTTTCGCATTCTGATCAAAGCAGAACAGCTACAGTAATTTCGTCATATCTCACTCTACACTAATCCAAATGACCTGAACTTTTGTAGGCACCTTTAAAATGTCATTCCCTACAACTTTCATGTTTTGAGCTAAGGCCAATTCGGCCTCTATATAGTACCTAAAAATTCGGACAGAATGTACCCTTAAGAACCCTAGATTTTCCAATTTTCTTCCAAAACAGAAATTGGTTGCAATTAATCACTTTTCCCACCTCCTTAAGTCATTATAGATCATTTCCATACATCATAGAGAGCCACACCATCATGCTTGAATTAAAACAGAAAATTCCCCAAAAATAATAAAAAGTCATCAATTCAACCACAAATCAAGAATTAATCCATAAACTTGCATCTTCTACTTCCACTAAGCATGATTTGAGCATCAATTAAAGAAGGAGGGTGGTTCTTCACAACTTACCTTTAAAACAAGAGAGAAAGAGCTATGGGTCACCTTAACCTTCCAAATAACTTCACACAACAACTCACCACCACTACTTGAAGGTGTTTTATGGAGAAAAATCAAGGTTGGATGGTTGGTTTTGATGATTGAAGCAAGATTGAAACCAAAACTTGAAGAGGTTTTCTTTCTTCCTTTGAGAGAGAGGGCCGGCACTTGAGAGGAGAAAATGGTGCAATTTTTGGTTAATTTTGTGATTTATTTGGTCAATGGTAAGACATGGAATAGTAGTCTTAAAGGTAATCCAATCAAATGGTGACACTTGTCACCCAATTTAATGCAAGTCTATCACTTTGTTCCCTCTCACATCAATCCAAATAGCTTCCTCTAATTATCTCTTAACACCCGATAAAATAATTCCAGTATCCAAAACTTAATCTAGTTGGCCGAATTTTTCCGAACTTTTCGCACTAGTGGGTCCCACGTCCACTATTTACTCTTAATTTTCTAAAAACTCTCCAATACTAGAAAAATCATCTTAAAACTATAATTACGCATAAAATCTACCAGAAAATATTTCTAAACCCGAAAATGCAAAAATATATGCAATTAAGGGGTAATAAACCCTAGGAAAATAATTAGGGTTTTACGGGTTCTCACAAAATATCTTTCACAATAATGCATTTCGATGATGTCATGATTCAAGTATCAAATGCACGTATTTTCGCTCTCGTGAGCCAGTGAAATCATTGAAACTAAACACCCAACGCTCAAACAGATCACGAAACCATAAACATTAAAGGGGAGCAGCATCGGTGCTCCAGATCATATCACAAACTCACGAAAGTGGTGGAGACGTTGGTGTCCAGCACAAGACTTCTCAAGAACTCATTAAAGCCAAACCATGTCAAGAACTCGTATGCGCGCACACATGATATGCAAACCAAAGAAACAATGCAAGGAACATTTCAAAAGTAACTTTGGAAACAGTTTAGGGTCACTCACCTCCACGGCTCAGAAACCATCCATCATGTATCATTGCCTTGCTCAAATCCAAGTCTTAGATCACAAACTCAATGCAAACAAGTCCTTTAAAAGTTCGGACAGCACTTCCCCTACATTTGCTAACTTTTCCAGCCATCATGGCTTCATTATTTCCTCAGCCAGTCCCAAAGGTACACACACAACAACAAGTTCATCCAATAGTCATTCAGCAAGCTCCAAGTAGTACAAAGACAAGTCAAGCTAGGAAAAAGTCCGGAAATGAAAGTTAAGTTCAAAACTAGAAAAAAACAGTTTTGACGTCATTTTGCGGTAATGGCACCAAAGGCACTAAGATTGTCGGATGAAGGTACAAGATACACCGTTTCGAAGCTAAGAGATAGGGGTACAATATTGCAGAAGGTCACTCAACCTAGTTTCGAGTGTAACCAGGTCAAAAACACAAGAAACTACACCAGAATCACAAAAACAGCTTCCCAGAACGCATTCTAGCGGAAACATCATAACTCAGGCTCTCCAAGTCCAAATCCAGAAATTCCAAAACCAGCTGAAATCTAAGAAACAGGGATAAATTTCATCAGAAGGCCTCAGCATCCAATTCGGAAGCAATTCCAGCCAAAACAACCAATTACAGTCGCAAATCCCAATTTCGGGTAAACCAGAACAGCAATAGTAATTTCGACTTTTCTCACTCTACGCTACTCCGATTGACCTGAAATTTTGTAGGCACCTCTAAAATGTCATTCCCTACAACTTTCATGTTTTAAGCAAAGGCCAATTGGGCCTCTATCTAGGGCCTAAAAATTCGGACAGAATGTTCATCACAAAACCCTCACTTTTCAATTTTTGGTACAAAACAGAAATTGGTTGCAATTAATCACTTTTTCCACCTCCTAGAGTCATTAAACATCATTTACAATCACCATACATGACCCCATAATCATATCCATATGAAAACAGAAAAATCTCCAATAATTATAAAACTTCACCAATTCAACCAAAATCAAGTTTTAATCCATAAACTTGCATCTCCTACTATCACCAAGCATGAATTTAACATCATTAGAGGGAGGAGAGGTGTTCATCCACTACTCACCTTAGTAAAACAAGAGGGAGAGCAACTAGGCACCATAACTTTCCAAACAACTTCACAACCAAGCTCAACTCCACCAAACTAAGAGGTTTTATGGAGTAATTGGAAGTTTAAACGGTTAAATTGTTTGATTGGAGCAAGAAATGAAGAAGTAAGATGAAAGCTTTCCTTTCTTTTCTCCTTGTGAAGCTCAGCCAAGATGATGAAGAATGAAGGTAATTTTGGATCAATTTGGTACTTATTTGGTAAAGGTAGTAAGATGGTCAAATGTCAAAGTCCAACCTTCAATAACAAGGTGACACTTGTCACCCTTTAAGCTTGAGATTATCTTCTTGTCTCTCCAAGACAAATATCTTAACACCTTATAAAATAATATCACTCAATTCAAAATTCCTACAAGTTGTCAAAAATATAATGCATTTACCGCACTTGCGGGTCCCACGTCCAAAATACGCTTTTAATTTCTCAAAAACTAACCGATACTAGAAAAATCATTTTAAAACTATCTTTGCTCATAAACTTTATCTGGGAAATTTTTCTAATCAAGAAAATGTAGAAAAGGCAGGCGATTAAAAAAAAAACCCAAGAAAATTAGAAAATTTCCGGGTTCTCAAACTCATTTTTTTCGGGGCGTCACAATCTCCCCTTCTTAAAAGCATGTCGTCCTCGACATTCCACTTGTACTAATCAAGTCGAGATATCCCGCAAGAATCACTAATATTGCAAACCAAACCCACAGTCCGGCATCCTAAACTTCAAGCATAGGATACACTACAGAGATCTGAAACCTAAGCTCTGATACCAACTGTGACGGCCCCACTTCTCCCTAGGGCGTACCCCAGGGTTTGGCGGACCTCCTGCCCAGCTCTCGCCGGGACTCAGTCGTTCACTACAATCCTCAATTGAATTACAAGAATAAACCTCAAATATTACAATGTAAATCTCCAATATACATCAAATTCTCCAAAAATTACATGTCAAAAGCGAAGCGGAAACAATTCCCAACTATACATAAAATGATTCCAACATCCAAATTGTACAAGATATAGGCCATCCAAACACGTGCACAAGTACTACAAGCCTTCCTTCGCCACGAGCCCTGTGGAGGGGAATAAAATATTTTTGGGGTGAGCTAAAAGCTCAGCGAGTAACCAAATAAAACCAGTAATCAAATATCTTTCATAATAATGCATTTCGATGATGTCATGATGTCATGATTCAAGTATCAAATGCACGTATTTTCGCTCTCGTGAGCCAGTGAAATCATTGAAACTAAACACCCAACGCTCAAACAGATCACGAAACCATAAACATTAAAGGGGAGCAGCATCGGTGCTCCAGATCATATCACAAACTCACGAAAGTGGTGGAGACGTTGGTGTCCAGCACAAGACTTCTCAAGAACTCATTAAAGCCAAACCATGTCAAGAACTCGTATGCGCGCACACATGATATGCAAACCAAAGAAACAATGCAAGGAACATTTCAAAAGTAACTTTGGAAACAGTTTAGGGTCACTAACCTCCACGGCTCAGAAACCATCCATCATGTATCATTGCCTTGCTCAAATCCAAGTCTTAGATCACAAACTCAATGCAAACAAGTCCTTTAAAAGTTCGGACAGCACTTCCCCTACATTTGCTAACTTTTCCAGCCATCATGGCTTCATTATTTCCTCAGCCAGTCCCAAAGGTACACACACAACAACAAGTTCATCCAATAGTCATTCAGCAAGCTCCAAGTAGTACAAAGACAAGTCAAGCTAGGAAAAAGTCCGGAAATGAAAGTTAAGTTCAAAACTAGAAAAACAGTTTTGACGTCATTTTGCGGTAATGGCACCAAAGGCACTAAGATTGTCGGATGAAGGTACAAGATACACCGTTTCGAAGCTAAGAGATAGGGGTACAATATTGCAGAAGGTCACTCAACCTAGTTTCGAGTGTAACCAGGTCAAAAACACAAGAAACTACACCAGAATCACAAAAACAGCTTCCCAGAACGCATTCTAGCGGAAACATCATAACTCAGGCTCTCCAAGTCCAAATCCAGAAATTCCAAAACCAGCTGAAAGCTAAGAAACAGGGATAAATTTCATCAGAAGGCCTCAGCATCCAATTCGGAAGCAATTCCAGCCAAAACAACCAATTACAGTCGCAAATCCCAATTTCGGGTAAACCAGAACAGCAATAGTAATTTCGACTTTTCTCACTCTACGCTACTCCGATTGACCTGAAATTTTGTAGGCACCTCTAAAATGTCATTCCCTACAACTTTCATGTTTTAAGCAAAGGCCAATTGGGCCTCTATCTAGGGCCTAAAAATTCGGACAGAATGTTCATCACAAAACCCTCACTTTTCAATTTTTGGTCCAAAACAGAAATTGGTTGCAATTAATCACTTTTTCCACCTCCTAGAGTCATTAAACATCATTTACAATCATCATACATGACCCCATAATCATATCCATATGAAAACAGAAAAATCTCCAATAATTATAAAACTTCACCAATTCAACCAAAATCAAGTTTTAATCCATAAACTTGCATCTCCTACTATCACCAAGCATGAATTTAACATCATTAGAGGGAGGAGAGGTGTTCATCCACTACTCACCTTAGTAAAACAAGAGGGAGAGCAACTAGGCACCATAACTTTCCAAACAACTTCACAACCAAGCTCAACTCCACCAAACTAAGAGGTTTTATGGAGTAATTGGAAGTTTAAACGGTTAAATTGTTTGATTGGAGCAAGAAATGAAGAAGTAAGATGAAAGCTTTCCTTTCTTTTCTCCTTGTGAAGCTCAGCCAAGATGATGAAGAATGAAGGTAATTTTGGATCAATTTGGTACTTATTTGGTAAAGGTAGTAAGATGGTCAAATGTCAAAGTCCAACCTTCAATAACAAGGTGACACTTGTCACCCTTTAAGCTTGAGATTATCTTCTTGTCTCTCCAAGACAAATATCTTAACACCTTATAAAATAATATCACTCAATTCAAAATTCCTACAAGTTGTCAAAAATATAATGCATTTACCGCACTTGCGGGTCCCACGTCCAAAATACGCTTTTAATTTCTCAAAAACTAACCGATACTAGAAAAATCATTTTAAAACTATCTTTGCTCATAAACTTTATCTGGGGAATTTTTCTAATCAAGAAAATGTAGAAAAGGCAGGCGATTAAAAAAAAAACCCAAGAAAATTAGAAAATTTCCGGGTTCTCAAACTCATTTTTTTCGGGGCGTCACAATCTCCCCTTCTTAAAAGCATGTCGTCCTCGACATTCCACTTGTACTAATCAAGTCGAGATATCCCGCAAGAATCACTAATATTGCAAACCAAACCCACAGTCCGGCATCCTAAACTTCAAGCCTACGATACACTACAGAGATCTGAAACCTAAGCTCTGATACCAACTGTGACGGCCCCACTTCTCCCTAGGGCGTACCCCAGGGTTCGGCGGACCGCCTGCCCAGCTCTCGCCGGGACTCAGTCGTTCACTACAATCCTCAATTGAATTACAAGAATAAACCTCAAATATTACAATGTAAATCTCCAATATACATCAAATTCTCCAAAAATTACATGTCAAAAGCGAAGCGGAAACAATTCCCAACTATACATAAAATGATTCCAACATCCAAATTGTACAAGATATAGGCCATCCAAACACGTGCACAAGTACTACAAGCCTTCCTTCGCCACGAGCCCTGTGGAGGGGAATAAAATATTTTTGGGGTGAGCTAAAAGCTCAGCGAGTAACCAAATAAAACCAGTAATCAAATATCTTTCACAATAATGCATTTCGATGATGTCATGATGTCATGATTCAAGTATCAAATGCACGTATTTTCGCTCTCGTGAGCCAGTGAAATCATTGAAACTAAACACCCAACGCTCAAACAGATCACGAAACCATAAACATTAAAGGGGAGCAGCATCGGTGCTCCAGATCATATCACAAACTCACGAAAGTGGTGGAGACGTTGGTGTCCAGCACAAGACTTCTCAAGAACTCATTAAAGCCAAACCATGTCAAGAACTCGTATGCGCGCACACATGATATGCAAACCAAAGAAACAATGCAAGGAACATTTCAAAAGTAACTTTGGAAACAGTTTAGGGTCACTCACCTCCACGGCTCAGAAACCATCCATCATGTATCATTGCCTTGCTCAAATCCAAGTCTTAGATCACAAACTCAATGCAAACAAGTCCTTTAAAAGTTCGGACAGCACTTCCCCTACATTTGCTAACTTTTCCAGCCATCATGGCTTCATTATTTCCTCAGCCAGTCCCAAAGGTACACACACAACAACAAGTTCATCCAATAGTCATTCAGCAAGCTCCAAGTAGTACAAAGACAAGTCAAGCTAGGAAAAAGTCCGGAAATGAAAGTTAAGTTCAAAACTAGAAAAACAGTTTTGACGTCATTTTGCGGTAATGGCACCAAAGGCACTAAGATTGTCGGATGAAGGTACAAGATACACCGTTTCGAAGCTAAGAGATAGGGGTACAATATTGCAGAAGGTCACTCAACCTAGTTTCGAGTGTAACCAGGTCAAAAACACAAGAAACTACACCAGAATCACAAAAACAGCTTCCCAGAACGCATTCTAGCGGAAACATCATAACTCAGGCTCTCCAAGTCCAAATCCAGAAATTCCAAAACCAGCTGAAAGCTAAGAAACAGGGATAAATTTCATCAGAAGGCCTCAGCATCCAATTCGGAAGCAATTCCAGCCAAAACAACCAATTACAGTCGCAAATCCCAATTTCGGGTAAACCAGAACAGCAATAGTAATTTCGACTTTTCTCACTCTACGCTACTCCGATTGACCTGAAATTTTGTAGGCACCTCTAAAATGTCATTCCCTACAACTTTCATGTTTTAAGCAAAGGCCAATTGGGCCTCTATCTAGGGCCTAAAAATTCGGACAGAATGTTCATCACAAAACCCTCACTTTTCAATTTTTGGTCCAAAACAGAAATTGGTTGCAATTAATCACTTTTTCCACCTCCTAGAGTCATTAAACATCATTTACAATCATCATACATGACCCCATAATCATATCCATATGAAAACAGAAAAATCTCCAATAATTATAAAACTTCACCAATTCAACCAAAATCAAGTTTTAATCCATAAACTTGCATCTCCTACTATCACCAAGCATGAATTTAACATCATTAGAGGGAGGAGAGGTGTTCATCCACTACTCACCTTAGTAAAACAAGAGGGAGAGCAACTAGGCACCATAACTTTCCAAACAACTTCACAACCAAGCTCAACTCCACCAAACTAAGAGGTTTTATGGAGTAATTGGAAGTTTAAACGGTTAAATTGTTTGATTGGAGCAAGAAATGAAGAAGTAAGATGAAAGCTTTCCTTTCTTTTCTCCTTGTGAAGCTCAGCCAAGATGATGAAGAATGAAGGTAATTTTGGATCAATTTGGTACTTATTTGGTAAAGGTAGTAAGATGGTCAAATGTCAAAGTCCAACCTTCAATAACAAGGTGACACTTGTCACCCTTTAAGCTTGAGATTATCTTCTTGTCTCTCCAAGACAAATATCTTAACACCTTATAAAATAATATCACTCAATTCAAAATTCCTACAAGTTGTCAAAAATATAATGCATTTACCGCACTTGCGGGTCCCACGTCCAAAATACGCTTTTAATTTCTCAAAAACTAACCGATACTAGAAAAATCATTTTAAAACTATCTTTGCTCATAAACTTTATCTGGGGAATTTTTCTAATCAAGAAAATGTAGAAAAGGCAGGCGATTAAAAAAAAAACCCAAGAAAATTAGAAAATTTCCGGGTTCTCAAACTCATTTTTTTCGGGGCGTCACAATCTCCCCTTCTTAAAAGCATGTCGTCCTCGACATTCCACTTGTACTAATCAAGTCGAGATATCCCGCAAGAATCACTAATATTGCAAACCAAACCCACAGTCCGGCATCCTAAACTTCAAGCCTACGATACACTACAGAGATCTGAAACCTAAGCTCTGATACCAACTGTGACGGCCCCACTTCTCCCTAGGGCGTACCCCAGGGTTCGGCGGACCGCCTACCCAGCTCTCGCCGGGACTCAGTCGTTCACTACAATCCTCAATTGAATTACAAGAATAAACCTCAAATATTACAATGTAAATCTCCAATATACATCAAATTCTCCAAAAATTACATGTCAAAAGCGAAGCGGAAACAATTCCCAACTATACATAAAATGATTCCAACATCCAAATTGTACAAGATATAGGCCATCCAAACACGTGCACAAGTACTACAAGCCTTCCTTCGCCACGAGCCCTGTGGAGGGGAATAAAATATTTTTGGGGTGAGCTAAAAGCTCAGCGAGTAACCAAATAAAACCAGTAATCAAATATCATTCACAATAATGCATTTCGATGATGTCATGATTCAAGTATCAAATGCACGTATTTTCGCTCTCGTGAGCCAGTGAAATCATTGAAACTAAACACCCAACGCTCAAACAGATCACGAAACCATAAACATTAAAGGGGAGCAGCATCGGTGCTCCAGATCATATCACAAACTCACGAAAGTGGTGGAGACGTTGGTGTCCAGCACAAGACTTCTCAAGAACTCATTAAAGCCAAACCATGTCAAGAACTCGTATGCGCGCACACATGATATGCAAACCAAAGAAACAATGCAAGGAACATTTCAAAAGTAACTTTGGAAACAGTTTAGGGTCACTCACCTCCACGGCTCAGAAACCATCCATCATGTATCATTGCCTTGCTCAAATCCAAGTCTTAGATCACAAACTCAATGCAAACAAGTCCTTTAAAAGTTCGGACAGCACTTCCCCTACATTTGCTAACTTTTCCAGCCATCATGGCTTCATTATTTCCTCAGCCAGTCCCAAAGGTACACACACAACAACAAGTTCATCCAATAGTCATTCAGCAAGCTCCAAGTAGTACAAAGACAAGTCAAGCTAGGAAAAAGTCCGGAAATGAAAGTTAAGTTCAAAACTAGAAAAACAGTTTTGACGTCATTTTGCGGTAATGGCACCAAAGGCACTAAGATTTTCGGATGAAGGTACAAGATACACCGTTTCGAAGCTAAGAGATAGGGGTACAATATTGCAGAAGGTCACTCAACCTAGTTTCGAGTGTAACCAGGTCAAAAACACAAGAAACTACACCAGAATCACAAAAACAGCTTCCCAGAACGCATTCTAGCGGAAACATCATAACTCAGGCTCTCCAAGTCCAAATCCAGAAATTCCAAAACCAGCTGAAAGCTAAGAAACAGGGATAAATTTCATCATAAGGCCTCAGCATCCAATTCGGAAGCAATTCCAGCCAAAACAACCAATTACAGTCGCAAATCCCAATTTCGGGTAAACCAGAACAGCAATAGTAATTTCGACTTTTCTCACTCTACGCTACTCCGATTGACCTGAAATTTTGTAGGCACCTCTAAAATGTCATTCCCTACAACTTTCATGTTTTAAGCAAAGGCCAATTGGGCCTCTATCTAGGGCCTAAAAATTCGGACAGAATGTTCATCACAAAACCCTCACTTTTCAATTTTTGGTCCAAAACAGAAATTGGTTGCAATTAATCACTTTTTCCACCTCCTAGAGTCATTAAACATCATTTACAATCATCATACATGACCCCATAATCATATCCATATGAAAACAGAAAAATCTCCAATAATTATAAAACTTCACCAATTCAACCAAAATCAAGTTTTAATCCATAAACTTGCATCTCCTACTATCACCAAGCATGAATTTAACATCATTAGAGGGAGGAGAGGTGTTCATCCACTACTCACCTTAGTAAAACAAGAGGGAGAGCAACTAGGCACCATAACTTTCCAAACAACTTCACAACCAAGCTCAACTCCACCAAACTAAGAGGTTTTACGGAGTAATTGGAAGTTTAAACGGTTAAATTGTTTGATTGGAGCAAGAAATGAAGAAGTAAGATGAAAGCTTTCCTTTCTTTTCTCCTTGTGAAGCTCAGCCAAGATGATGAAGAATGAAGGTAATTTTGGATCAATTTGGTACTTATTTGGTAAAGGTAGTAAGATGGTCAAATGTCAAAGTCCAACCTTCAATAACAAGGTGACACTTGTCACCCTTTAAGCTTGAGATTATCTTCTTTTCTCCCCAAGACAAATATCTTAACACCTTATAAAAAAATATCACTCAATTCAAAATTCCTACAAGTTGTCAAAAATATAATGCATTTACCGCACTTGCGGGTCCCACGTCCAAAATACGCTTTTAATTTCTCAAAAACTAACCGATACTAGAAAAATCATTTTAAAACTATCTTTGCTCATAAACTTTATCTGGGGAATTTTTCTAATCAAGAAAATGTAGAAAAGGCAGGCGATTAAAAAAAAAACCCAAGAAAATTAGAAAATTTCCGGGTTCTCAAACTCATTTTTTTCGGGGCGTCACAATCTCCCCTTCTTAAAAGCATGTCGTCCTCGACATTCCACTTGTACTAATCAAGTCGAGATATCCCGCAAGAATCACTAATATTGCAAACCAAACCCACAGTCCGGCATCCTAAACTTCAAGCCTACGATACACTACAGAGATCTGAAACCTAAGCTCTGATACCAACTGTGACGGCCCCACTTCTCCCTAGGGCGTACCCCAGGGTTCGGCGGACCGCCTGCCCAGCTCTCGCCGGGACTCAGTCGTTCACTACAATCCTCAATTGAATTACAAGAATAAACCTCAAATATTACAATGTAAATCTCCAATATACATCAAATTCTCCAAAAATTACATGTCAAAAGCAAAGCGGAAACAATTCCCAACTATACATAAAATGATTCCAACATCCAAATTGTACAAGATATAGGCCATCCAAACACGTGCACAAGTACTACAAGCCTTCCTTCGCCACGAGCCCTGTGGAGGGGAATAAAATATTTTTGGGGTGAGCTAAAAGCTCAGCGAGTAACCAAATAAAACCAGTAATCAAATATCTTTCACAATAATGCATTTCGATGATGTCATGATTCAAGTATCAAATGCACGTATTTTCGCTCTCGTGAGCCAGTGAAATCATTGAAACTAAACACCCAACGCTCAAACAGATCACGAAACCATAAACATTAAAGGGGAGCAGCATCGGTGCTCCAGATCATATCACAAACTCACGAAAGTGGTGGAGACGTTGGTGTCCAGCACAAGACTTCTCAAGAACTCATTAAAGCCAAACCATGTCAAGAACTCGTATGCGCGCACACATGATATGCAAACCAAAGAAACAATGCAAGGAACATTTCAAAAGTAACTTTGGAAACAGTTTAGGGTCACTAACCTCCACGGCTCAGAAACCATCCATCATGTATCATTGCCTTGCTCAAATCCAAGTCTTAGATCACAAACTCAATGCAAACAAGTCTTTTAAAAGTTCGGACAGCACTTCCCCTACATTTGCTAACTTTTCCAGCCATCATGGCTTCATTATTTCCTCAGCCAGTCCCAAAGGTACACACACAACAACAAGTTCATCCAATAGTCATTCAGCAAGCTCCAAGTAGTACAAAGACAAGTCAAGCTAGGAAAAAGTCCGGAAATGAAAGTTAAGTTCAAAACTAGAAAAACAGTTTTGACGTCATTTTGCGGTAATGGCACCAAAGGCACTAAGATTGTCGGATGAAGGTACAAGATACACCGTTTCGAAGCTAAGAGATAGGGGTACAATATTGTAGAAGGTCACTCAACCTAGTTTCGAGTGTAACCAGGTCAAAAACACAAGAAACTACACCAGAATCACAAAAACAGCTTCCCAGAACGCATTCTAGCGGAAACATCATAACTCAGGCTCTCCAAGTCCAAATCCAGAAATTCCAAAACCAGCTGAAAGCTAAGAAACAGGGATAAATTTCATCAGAAGGCCTCAGCATCCAATTCGGAAGCAATTCCAGCCAAAACAACCAATTACAGTCGCAAATCCCAATTTCGGGTAAACCAGAACAGCAATAGTAATTTCGACTTTTCTCACTCTACGCTACTCCGATTGACCTGAAATTTTGTAGGCACCTCTAAAATGTCATTCCCTACAACTTTCATGTTTTAAGCAAAGGCCAATTGGGCCTCTATCTAGGGCCTAAAAATTCGGACAGAATGTTCATCACAAAACCCTCACTTTTCAATTTTTGGTACAAAACAGAAATTGGTTGCAATTAATCACTTTTTCCACCTCCTAGAGTCATTAAACATCATTTACAATCATCATACATGACCCCATAATCATATCCATATGAAAACAGAAAAATCTCCAATAATTATAAAACTTCACCAATTCAACCAAAATCAAGTTTTAATCCATAAACTTGCATCTCCTACTATCACCAAGCATGAATTTAACATCATTAGAGGGAGGAGAGGTGTTCATCCACTACTCACCTTAGTAAAACAAGAGGGAGAGCAACTAGGCACCATAACTTTCCAAACAACTTCACAACCAAGCTCAACTCCACCAAACTAAGAGGTTTTACGGAGTAATTGGAAGTTTAAACGGTTAAATTGTTTGATTGGAGCAAGAAATGAAGAAGTAAGATGAAAGCTTTCCTTTCTTTTCTCCTTGTGAAGCTCAGCCAAGATGATGAAGAATGAAGGTAATTTTGGATCAATTTGGTACTTATTTGGTAAAGGTATGGGTGTTTAGTTTCAATGATTTCACTGGCTCACGAGAGCGAAAATACGTGCATTTGATACTTGAATCATGACATCATCGAAATGCATTATTGTGAAAGATATTTGATTACTGGTTTTATTTGGTTACTCGCTGAGCTTTTAGCTCACCCCAAAAATATTTTATTCCCCTCCACAGGGCTCGTGGCGAAGGAAGGCTTGTAGTACTTGTGCACGTGTTTGGATGGCCTATATCTTGTACAATTTGGATGTTGGAATCATTTTATGTATAGTTGGGAATTGTTTCCGCTTCGCTTTTGACATGTAATTTTTGGAGAATTTGATGTATATTGGAGATTTACATTGTAATATTTGAGGTTTATTCTTGTAATTCAATTGAGGATTGTAGTGAACGACTGAGTCCCGGCGAGAGCTGGGCAGGCGGTCCGCCGAACCCTGGGGTACGCCCTAGGGAGAAGTGGGGCCGTCACAGTTGGTATCAGAGCTTAGGTTTCAGATCTCTGTAGTGTATCGTAGGCTTGAAGTTTAGGATGCCGGACTGTGGGTTTGGTTTGCAATATTAGTGATTCTTGCGGGATATCTCGACTTGATTAGTACAAGTGGAATGTCGAGGACAACATGCTTTTAAGAAGGGGAGATTGTGACGCCCCGAAAAAAATGAGTTTGAGAACCCGGAAATTTTCTAATTTTCTTGGGTTTTTTTTTTAATCGCCTGCCTTTTCTACATTTTCTTGATTAGAAAAATTCCCCAGATAAAGTTTATGAGCAAAGATAGTTTTAAAATGATTTTTCTAGTATCGGTTAGTTTTTGAGAAATTAAAAGCGTATTTTGGACGTGGGACCCGCAAGTGCGGTAAATGCATTATATTTTTGACAACTTGTAGGAATTTTGAATTGAGTGATATTTTTTTATAAGGTGTTAAGATATTTGTCTTGGAGAGAAAAGAAGATAATCTCAAGCTTAAAGGGTGACAAGTGTCACCTTGTTATTGAAGGTTGGACTTGAAAGGATTTGGGTTAGAATGCTTGCGTGAGTCCTGGCGAGAGCTGGGCAGACGGCCCGCCAACCCTTTGGTTCGCCTTAGGGGGAAGTGGGGTCGTTACATGAGTAGCATTTGAGGGTGGTGTTGCAGACCCTAAGGGAGCATCAGTTGTATGCCAAGTTTAGTAAGTGCGAGTTTTGGTTGGAGAAAATCGCTTTCCTAGGGCACGTAATCTCCCACGAAGGCATCTCAGTTGACCCGGCGAAAGTAGAGGCGGTGACTAATTGGAAGAGGCCAGAAAATCCCACCGAGGTCCGTAGCTTTCTAGGGCTGGCTGGATATTACTGGCGTTTCATCAAGGACTTTTCCAAACTGGCCGGTCCCCTAACCGATTTGACAAAGAAACATGGTCGGTTCATTTGGAATGCCCGAAGTGAGACAAGTTTTCAAGAGCTAAAGAAAAGATTGACCATGGCTCCAGTTCTAGTCTTACCTAACGGAGGTGACGGGTTTGTCATGTATACCGATGCGTCACAGGAAGGTCTAGGGTGTGTACTGATGCAGAACCGGAATGTGATATCTTTTGCCTAGAGAAAATTAAAACCTCACGAGCAGAACTACCCAACCCATGATCTGGAGTTAGCCGTTGTTGTTTTTGCTCTAAAGAAATAGAGACACTACCTGTGAGAGCCTTGAAAAATATATATATATACATATATATACATGTCGCATGTGCATTTTAGACTTTGAATAAATTTTATTATTATTTGTTTTAGTTATGTGACAGCCCCACCTTCCCCTAAGGCGAACCAAAGAGGTTAGCGGACTGCCTGCCCAGCTCTCGCCAGGACTAACGGTGCAGTTTAGAGCGATCTATTTCGTTCCGGAACTTATAAACACGTGTAAACAAAGCAAAAGGGCAAAATAACCCAAAATAAAAAAAAATGAAATTCGGAGTCGGTCATGAATAGTAACCGACCCGTCAGAATGCAACCAAATATCGAACAAACATTCACATCTTGAACTTTAGCAAATACAATCCAAAGTGACATACAAAAGTTGTCAAAAGTGAATATATACAAGGTTTGCCAAATTGAAAGTGAAAACGGCCCTAAAGATACATTTAGGGTTTCACTTCATACACAATACAAAAAAATATACATTTAGTTCATTCGGCAACCATCTATCAAGATTCATTCCAAAAAAGTCATATTCCTGTAAGGAAAACAAAAGAAACGGTGTGAGCTAATTGCCCAGTGAGATACTATCACTTACGCAACCAAGTGCATATAAGCATCAAGCTTTCAATCAATATAATAAAAATAAGCAAAGGCACACGTCAAATATGGTGATAAAAGGATACAGATGGCTCTCAAGAGCCCTTTTCCTCGTTTGCATTTCTTGATCGGACGTCATTGACTCTCCGTCAATGTTCAACAATAACCAACCATAGACTCCACTTTACTTCCATACCTTCCACCTAACATTCCCCAACCGGGCCCGAAATCCAAACACTTGCATTGTGGTATTACTCGAGTAAACCGGAATCGAGAGTCTCTCATACTACAAGATTCCATATAACATTGCCCCAAGGCACATTAATTGGCACGACCAAGCCCTCGCCGGCTCGATTCAATCAATTACCATGGGGTTGAGCTCATTGATAACATTTGTAGTCGTTGGAGACTCGTCCAAACGACACCAAGTCATGCATTTCATTTCATATAACGTCTCATATAACATTCCAATAATTTTTAAATAACATGCGAAACAATAAGTGAGAATGATAAAGTACACTCTCACTCCAATCAATTAACATTCAACATCTCAAGTTCAAATATCAAAGCCATATAATAGCACACAAGTGAGTAGTACACTCACCAAGCTCGCAAATGTGGTTTCATGCACTTCCGTTAAAAGAACGTTGTGCACCACGGTCATGTCCTAAAACATGCAAACAAATACAATGAGACTCGATAACGAGTCATAAACCAAGGCCAAACATGACCCCAATAGGGTTCCATAAGCATATATAAACATTAAAGGAAACCAGAAATTTCGGAAATGTAACTAGCTTTGGCCTTGAAAAAAACAGTTTTTGTCCTCATTTTGCGGTAATGGTACCAATTTCACTATGATTATCGGATCAGGGTACAAGACCCACCATTTCGAAGCTAAAAGACAGGGCTACAACATCACAGAAGGTCACTCAACCCAGTTTTGAGTGCAAACAGGTCAAAAATGCAAGATACTACATAAAAAACGTAAAACAGATTCACCAAAACGCATTCTAGCGGAAACATCATAAATCAGGCTCTACAAGTCCAAATCCAGAAATTCCAAAATCAGCTGAAAGCTAAGAAACAGGGCTAACTTTAATCAGAAGGTCTCAACAACCAATTCAGAAGCAATTTCAGCCAAAACAACCAATTACAGGCGCAATCCTTACATTCGGGTAAAACCAGAACAGCAATAGTAATTTCGACTTTTCTCATTCTACACTACTTCGATTGACCTGAAATTTTGTAGGCACCTCTAAAATGCCATTCCCTACAACTTTCATGTTTTAAGCTAAGGCCAATTCGTCCTCTATCTAGGACCTAAAATTTCGGACAGAATGCCCCCTCAAGAACCCTAGTTTTCTGAAATTTCTTCCAAACCAGAAATTGGTTGCAATTAATCACTTTTCCCACCTCCTTAAGTCATTATAGACCATTTCCAATCATCATAGATAGCCACACAATCATGCTTATATTAAAACAGAAAAATCCCCAAAAATAATAAAACTTCATCATTTCAACCACAAATCAAGAATTAATCCATAAACTTGCATCTTATACTACCACTAAGCATGATTTAAGCATCAATTAAAGGAGGAGGGTGGTTCTTCACAACTTACCTTAAGAACAAGAGAGAGAGAGCTATTGACCACCTTAACTTTCCAAACAACTCCACAAATCCACTCACTAACTCTAATTGAAGAGGTTTTATGGAGAAATTTCAAGGTTGGATGGTTAGTTTTGATGATTTGGAACAAGATTGAAGTGTTTTCTTCCTTGTGCTTGGAGTAAGAGAGAGAGAAAGAGAGCAAGAGAGGGCCGGCTTCAAGGAGGATTTTTTTGAGGATTTTTGGGTCATTTTTTTGGTTATTTAAGTCAATGGTAAGAAAAGTCTTAAGGTAAGCCCAATCAAATGGTGACACTTGTCACCTTTTATTAAATGCTCACCAACCTTGTCTCTCTTATATCAATCCACTTAGCACCCTCTACTTATCTCTTAACACCCGGTAACTTAATTCCAGTATGCAAAACTTAACCTAGTTGGCCGAATTTTTTCGAACTTTTCGCACTAGCAGGTCCCACGTCCGATATATATCCTTAATTTTTCAAAAACTATCCAATACTAGAAAAATCATCTAAAAACTATATTTACTCATAAAATTCACCAAGAAACTTTTCCTAAGCCAGAAAATACAGAAAACATGCCATTAAGGGGAAAAACCCTAGGAAAATATTAGGAGGAATTTACGGGTTCTCACAAGTTAGGTATGTAAAAATAATTCTTATGATACAAATCATTTAATTGTGCAACATACTAAACTATTTGAATTTTTGCCAAGCTAAATTAATATTTCTTGATGTAGAGTATTTTATTGCTTTAATATTAATCCTTTGAATTCCGATAGCTAATTTTAAGTGTTAATAACGTTAAGTGTTAACGAGAACCCTAAAATTAAGACGAAATCGATATATTTTAGATAAACTGTTACAAGGACTCTGGGTACACTTAGGACGTTAAAATCTCGATAATTGAATCTTTGCGAGAGTAGTATATCATTAGGCATTCAATTATTTTGGGGTAAATTTTGGAATTAGACTAGAATTGAGGACTTAAGTGAAAATTTGGAGGAAACGAGAAAAGACTAAAATAGCCTCCACTATCTCGGAAATCACCATGCAAACACCAAAGATCCATTGGCCAATCCTTTTAAACCACTAACATTTCCCTTCTGCCGGATTACATTTCATTTCCCTACGCACACACTCCATCAGCCTCACCACGGTTTTTCTCCATTTCCTCTCCGTACTACCACACCTCAAACCCACAACAACATTCTCCTTTGCCTTGTTATCATCGACAAGGAGTGAGAGAGAGCTGCACTCAGCAAGTCGAGAGGAAAGAAAAGAAAGGAAGCCGCGCGAGCTGCAACCTTTATGTTCTGTCCGAGCAAGTTAAGTGAGAGAGATAGAGAGAGAGAGAGAGAGAGAGAGAGAGAGAGAGAAAGCAAAAGGCAGTTGCGGGAGCTGCCGATCATCACCACCTTCATGAGCTCCAGCCATCAAAACCACAGCTGCAACCATCCGCAACCAGGACCAACACCTGCAGTCCTTGCGCGAGCTGAGAGGAGGAGAAGTTGACAGCTTTCTTGTCGCGTGTATAAGCTTCAATTTAAGGTAATTTCCGAGCTAAGATAAGTTGATCAGAGGTAGATTAAATTTTTTATGGCCATGCATGTGAAGTTTAGGCGTTCGGATGATGAATTGAATAAGAGGAAAAATCTGATTTTGAAGGTTATGGGTTTGCCGAGAAGCTGAAATGGAACTGCCGCTTTAATCTTGTTTCTCTGAAGTAATCTAAGCTCATAAATGTGATTAGCTAACTAAAAAACTAAGTGATTAAGTCTTGCATGAGGTTAGTTAGCTCGGATTAAGCCAGAAAAATAAGAATGAAATGGATTCTGTTGCATGCAAGATTAGCCGAGAAGAACTGGACAAATTTCTGGAATTTTGGATGAATGTGGCTGTTGTCTGAATCTGATTTTGAACTAGAAATGTTAATTAATTAGTTAAGGAGTTGCATGCTGGATTTGAGTGCCAAATACAAGGCTTTGGCCGAAAGAAAAGCTGGATTATGACCAACTAAGTGCTAGAAAAATTTCTGTTGTGCCGAGGGAGTGAAGCTGGAATTGCAGCTTGTTTTTGGAAATTTTCTTTGGAAATGATGTTTAGAAATGCCTGAAATACGTGTGTCTTAAGTCTTGTAAGCTATATAGATGTGAAACTCTTGATATGTTGGGAGATTGAACTAGAAATAGTTAAATGAAGCTGCTGGAATTTTTCCAGTATAGCCGAGTGAAGAAGAAAAGATTTTTCCAGTTTTCTTTAGGAATTTTGGGATTCCAAATTGTTGCATTTAAAGTTTGACAAGCTGTAAAATATTCCACACTTGTTGATTTCACTCTAGAATATTTTAAGAGGGTCATGCATGTGAAAGTTGGGGTGACAATTTAATGTTTATGGCTAAAATGTTGAGATGGAAATTCTTGGCTAATTGAGTGAATTGCACAAGCGTTAAATTTTGATGGAATTAACTGCTGGAATTACATGTTATTAGTTTCACTTGGTGGATAAAACCCTTGCGGTTTAGTCGATGGAATTGCCTGGAGGCCTTGAATTTGTTTGTTTAATTGTGATCTGATATGAGCCTGTTGGATACCAAGAGCTAATGATTGACGAAGCCTTGGTCATTTGTCTAATTTTAATCAGATATGAATCTGTTGAAACCCAGGGCTAATGATTGACGAAGCCCTAGTGAAATTGCTGGTTGAAATGTGATTTTACTATATTGGCAAATCTGAGATATAATGTGCTTGTAAATCGGAATCTGAAAAGTTCGTTTTGACCCTGTGAACTTGAGTATTTTCAAATCAAGCTACGTGAATATATTTTACTCTATGTATTAAACTACAAAAAAAATTCGTCTTGTACATCACGTGAGAAATTCGGGATTTGAAACACATTGTCAACTAGTTATTTCTTTTCCTGGCTTAAATTAGCTTTATTATTTTTAGAAAATAATTTCACTAGTTTTTAAAACCCTAAGCCTTACTTTATTCCCTTTTCTTTTCTTAAAAATTTGTTTCCACCTAGTGTCTGGGGAAAAACTTGTTCGGCAAGAAACTTATTCAAGTAAAGTAGTTTTAGTTGCATGTTGAGAAAGAAAAATATTTTACTACCCTTACCAGTTTTAAAATTAAGTGGATGGTCGACTTATCTCTAGAAAAATACACTAGTCATATGTTAGGTAATCTTTTACACTCACAAACCCAGAACTTGAATAGAAAACTTATAATTTTAAAACATGAATTTTCTAGGGTTTAGCGAGGAAGCGGATTTTGACTCCCAGCTTGACCTGTAACTCCACTCTTGGTGAGTGTCCCTGCCTGTTTTATGACTATTTGGTTAAAGTGCTTTATCGACTCGTTATGAGATAATTGCCAAAAATGATTGCTGATCCGTCGAAGTGTGCAGTGTGAACTTTATCACCCTAGCCTTTCGAGTGGTGACTTGCTTGAAGTGTTTTTTTTTTTTTTGTGAATATCTTGCTTGCGCTTGCTAAGTGCTAAATTACTAGGCAGGGGAATGTACCACACCTTAAGGGTGGGAGGGCCTCTTATCCTGACCTGGTAATCAAGTGTTGGACGTAAAGTCATTGGGTGAATCTGTGACGCCCCGAAAAAAAAAAATGAGTTTGAGAACCCGGAAATTTTGTAATTTTCTAGGGTTTATTTTTTTAATCGCCCGTTTTTCTACATTTTCTTGATTAGAAAAATTCCCCAGATAAAGTTTATGAGCAAAAATAGTTTTAAAATGATTTTCCTAGTATTGGAGAGTTTTTAGAAAATTAAGAATATATAACGGACGTGGGACCCACAAGTGCGAAAAGTTCGGAAAAATTCGGCCAATTAGGTTAAATTCCGGATACTGTGTAAAATTTATCGGGTGTTAAGGGATAAGTAGAGGATGTGAATTGATTGATGTGAGAGGAAAAAGAAAAGATAAGATTGCATTTATGGAAGTGACAAGTGTCACCATTGTATTGGAAATAGCTTATGACTTACTATTCATTTTCTTGACTTTTTGACCAATTGCTTAAATATCTTAAAAATCACACAAAATTCATTCTTGTCTTCAACCTCTTGGCTGATTCTCTCTCTAGCAAAGAAGGAAGAAAAAACCTCTTCAAAGTTTGGCAATTATCTAGCTCAAATCCTCCAAAACACTTGCTTGATCTAGTTTCTACTCCATAAAACCTCTTCTTTTAGTGATAGTGAGTTGTTTGGTGAAGTTGTTTGGAAGCTTAAGGTGACAAGTAGCTCTTGTGACGACCCCACCTCCCCCTAAGGCGTACCAAAGGGTTCGGCGGAGCGCCTGCCCAGCTCTCGCCAGGACTCACTCACTATCTCAATCGAGTCATGTACACACATCCATGAACCATAAATAATATCCGCAATTCAAGCTTATAATTTACATTGATAGAAATCGAGGTACAAAGCCTCAATACACCAAACTAGTTCAAAACCTATACAATCCAAGTACAACATGTTCCATTCGAGGAATAGCGCGAGTACAAGACCAAAAGTCAAAAGTCAAAACAAAAGGCTACGCTAGTCTTTTACAAGTCTCACGCGTCACTCGTACCCCCTGTAAGGAAAACAAATAGCGTGGTATGAGCTAAAAGCCCAGTGAGGTTCCAAATAGCAAATTGACCATTATTTATAAGTACAAGTTTTCGATATAGCAAAGTAACGAGCACGAAGAGTTCATAAATGTGAGCAATAACACGTCAAGTAGCAATCTTAAAATGAGCGAGTGTAGAAGTTTTTCAAAAGAAACAATAATCCAATAAACAATAATCACTCCAAAGTATAAGGATACGGATGGCTCTCAGGAGCCAAATTCCCATTGCATTACCAGAAGCTTGATCACGTAGTAGTTGACACTCCATCAACTTTCAAGTAAGTAACCAATCCAGTAGAACACCACTTACACGACTCTCCGTCCACCGTTCAAACCCCCAACTGGGCCCAAAATCCTCAAGAAAGACGGGTGGTAATACTCGAGTATACCGATTAGTCGAGGAGATATCACTCCACTCGACAATACAAGAGACCCAGGGTTCGTTACCCAATCGACCAAGCCCTTGCCGGCTCGACTAGAGTAACTCGCCACAGGGTTTCTGGAATTCCAGGGAGTGCGCGCATCATAACAAGTATGTCAAGTCAATTGCAACCATAAACAAGTGTATATCATGTAAGGGCAAGTGCGATAAAGTACACTCTTGCCCTAACAATTCACGTATATAACAGGTAATCATATTGGTCACATATCAAGTTCAAGTATCAAGTTCAATTCGGTATTTGAAAGCACTCACCAAAAGATATAGTGCCTTCACTGGTCACTTTCAGGTTATACTCCGGGTTCGGAGTTCAAAATCTGCGATAAAACTTAGTTTGAGAACTTTGAAACATGACTAGAATTCGAAACTTATACGTTTCGTTCAATAAGAATCAAGAAATGGAAATTCACTTGGAGAATACTCGTGAAATACTCGCTCACTTTTTAAATGATAAAACTTTGTAACATTTATACTTGAAATGGTCATGCGAGTCGAAAGTACAAGGAAAACGTACTTTGAGCAATCATTATTTCATTTCTCAAGGGTACAAGTTCGGCCAAGTCCTTATTTATATATCTTGGGACAAGAAGACTTAAGTACCCTAGACGGTTCAAGCAATAATCACTCTTAACCCTTACTCAAGTTGCAAGTAGTTCTCTAGTCTTCGAGCGTAAATTTGGGCAGCATGCCCTTTGTGTTTACCTAATTTTCCAGCCTTTTAGGCTTCATTGTTTTCTCAACAACAACCCAACATCACACATAAAACAATTCAAGCCAAGAGCTGTTCCCTAGGCTCACAATATCATAACAACAAGAATTGCATCAAGTACAAGTGCAGAAATTCAATGTGGCACAAGACAGATTTGACGTATAAAAGCGGAAATAACTTGTCCGAGGCTACGCTTATCGGATTAAGGCGAAACCTATGCCGTTTCGAAGCTAAGACACAAAGCTACAACATTCATGAAGGTCACTTAGTCCATTTCCTAATGTAACTTAGTCAAAATCTCAGATTACTAAACCAGAAACCAATTCACCGGCTGTTTAAATGCAGAACACTGTAATGGACATAACTCAGTGCACACAAGTCCGAATCAGGTTTTCTTTGAGGCATTTTAAAGCTACTTCAGAACACTACAACTTTTATGTTTTGGCCCAGAGCTAAATCAGAATGGATCCTGGTCAAAAATCATGATAAACTGGACTGAACTGAAGAAACGGACTGCTGGGAAATTCTTAAAACAGTAGGGGTATTTTGGACTTTTCACGTTCTGCGTTGCTCCGTTTGAGCTGAAATTTTGTAGGCACCTATAAAATGTCATTCGCTACAACTTTTATTCTTTGACCTAAGGCCAAAACAGCCTCTAACATATAGATAAAAATTCGGACAGAATGTTAAGACCATTTTCCAGATTTTGGAAATTTTAAGTTTCTAGTGAATCTTTCCTCAATTTCTTGGTCCAATCACTACCAAAACACCATATAACACCTCAATTGCAACATATAAACATCATACAATCATTTGGGCAGAATTTCCATAAGCCCTAGTGCATCAAATAAATTGGGGAAAACTACTAAAACATGCTCATCATCCATAATCTCACCATAAAATCAAGTTACTAGGCTTAATATAACAAGATTAGAAGTAAAACTTGGAGAGATAAACTCTCTTACCTTGAATAAAAGTCACCAAGAGTAGCACAAGCTCTCCCCCTCAAGAATCACTCCACAACTCACTAGCTAGTCACTAGAAAACAAGTTTAATCGGTTTACTTTGCTCGATTCCTCACTTATTTGTTGGATTTGGAGATGAAATGAAAGATTTTCCTTTGGAGTTTCTCTCCTTGTTGTTCTCAGCCAGCCCAGCAGAAATGAAGAAGAAATTGCTAAGTGTTGGATTTAAATGGTTACTAATGGTCTTGGTTAAGAAGCCATGAGGTGGTGACAAGTGTCACCACCACCACCCTTTCTTTTTCTCTTTCTTTCTTGCCTTTCTTGGCCACTAATTTCGGTCAAGGCTGCTACAATATAAGAAGATATTATGTACAAAGTCAACAAACTTGTTGGGTAAGAAAAATGGTGGTCAAGCAGTGCGTTCAATCGGTAATGCGCGGGACCCGCCGGTTCGCGCCGTTTTTCTTAAAACTCACGTACTAGGGTTTTTACTTCTCATTCACTAACCTTATATCATTGCTACTACTCACATATTATTTCTCACTTAAAAGTCACTTTTAATCACCCAATTTGGTCCTTGCTTCGTACCGAAAATTCATCCGGCAGAAAATCGCGAAAACCCTAATTTTGCTCCAAACTTGAAACCGAAGAATAAAACCTTATTTTCTAGGTTTATTTACACTTATCATGGAATAATTGGATAGTAGGGTTTTAATAAATGATAATTTTCAAATAAAAAGAAATTTTTAAGAAAACGTGAGGAATTTTCCAATTCCAGTAATTTAAAATTAGGGTTTCAATTAAAATATGAGAGATTTAGGAAAACCGGTTAGTCACAAGTAAACAAGGGTTTTGGGCTACAATATTAGGGTTTCTAGTCTTTTTAAAACAAAATTAGGTTTTAAATCAACCCAAAGAAATGCACTTTAATATTTTCTTCATAACCAACCTCCTAATATTCGGGATGTTACAGCTCTCCCTCTTGTTTTGCTAAGGTAAGTGGTGGATGAACACCTCTCCTTCCTCTAATGATGTTCAATTCATGATTAGTGGTGTTATAAGATGCAATTTCATGGATTATTTCTTGAGTTTGGTTGAATTGGTGAAGTTTTATTATTTTTGGGGATTTTTCTGTTTTCATAGGGATATGATTGGGTGGCCATGTATGATGATTGGAAATGATGTTTAATGACTCTAGGAGGTGGAAAAAGTGATTAAGTGCAATCAATTTCTGTTTTGGAAGAAATTTCAGAAAATTAGGTTTTGTAGTTCTTCATTCTGCCCGAATTTATTGCACCATGTTAGAGGCCGAATTGGACTTTGCTCAAAACATGAAAGTTGTAGGTATTGATGATTTTGAAGTGCCTGTAAAATTTCAGGTCATTTGGATTAGTGTAGTGTGAGATATGCCGATTTTACTGTTGCTGTTCTGGGTTGATCAGAATGCGAAAACTGCACTTGTAATTGGCCATTTTGACTGGAATTGCTTTGGATTTAGGTGTTGGTGTCTTCTGATGAAATGTATCTGGATGTCTTAGCTACCATATGCCTTTGGAATTTCGGCATTTGGACCTGTATAGACTGAGTTATAGTAATTACAGCATTATGTGATTTGTAAACCTGTTTTTGGTGTTTCCGGTTGAGTATTTGGCACATTTGACCTAGTTGTGCTAGGATTTGGACCCAGTGGCCTTCTACATTGTTGTAGACCTATCTCTTATCTTCGAAACGGTGGGTCTTGTACCTTCTTCCGACAATCATAACGCCTTTGGTACCATTACCGCAAAATGACGTCAAAACTGTTTTTCTGGTTTTGAGCTTAAGTTTCATTTCCGGATTTTTTTTCCCCCTAGCTTGACTTGCACTAGTATTACTTGGAGCTTGCCAAATGACTATGGATGAACTTGTTGTTGTGTGTGTACCTTTGGGACTGGCTGAGGAAATAATGAAGCCATGATGGCTGGAAAAGTTAGCAAATGTAGGGGAAGTGCTGTCCGAACTTTTAAAGGATTTGTTTGCATTGAGTTTGTGATCTAAGACTTGGGTTTGAGCAAGGCAATGATACATGATGGATGATTTCTGAGCCATTGAGGTGAGTGACCTCAAACTATTTCTGAAGTTACTTTTGTACCGTTTTCTTGCATTATTTACTTTTAAACTATTTCCAAAGTTACTTTTGAACTGTTTTCTTGCATATCATGCGTGCTTGCATATGAGTGTTCCTTGTTTGCTGTAATTCTTGACTTATTGTCTTGTTATTATTGATTGATAATGTGTTAAGTGCTTTCGATGATTGTTAAAACGAGTTTTCTAGGCGAGTGTGTACTTTATCGCACTCGACCTAAATAAATATGAAAATTTCAATGATTAATGATTAAATGCTAGTTACGCATGATGTAAGCCTTTGGGCTGAATTGGCCACTGCCCTTTGTTACCGATCGACTCGAGCCAGAAGCGGACTCGGTCGGGCGATATGGTGACCCTGGGTGAATTTGGTATACTCGAGTATTACCTTGTAGTCCGGCTACGTCCGGATGGGTGGAGTCCGGCTACGTCCGGATGGGTGGAGTCCGGCCAACGTCGGATGGGTGGAGTCCGGTCAACGTCTGGAAAAGGGGATGAACGAATAAAAAGATGAACGAGGGTTTATTTATAAAAATGAAATTTTCAAATAATTGGAGGAATAAGGGGAAATGTCAGGGGAACGAACAAATGAATAGCTCCATGTGAGCGGTATCCTTTTAATGGATATGTTACTATCGCTTTCCATTGTAATTGTTTCTTGAATTATTGATTATTGATGGTTAATGTGTTGGCTTTGTTATGAAATTTCATGTTCGGAACCTTATTGAGATTTTAGCTCATTGAGCTTTGTGGAATTACCATGTGGTGTCATTTTCTGCTTTTGTTTTACTCTCACTGTGCAAATGTTGACCTGTAACAAAATTACATTTTTACCCCCGGTTACTTATTAAACTTCTAAAACATTACAATGATTTCACTGGCTCACGAGAGCAAAAATACGTACATCTGATTTCTGAACCATGACATCAATGAAATGAATTTTTGTGAAAACTATTTGATTACTGATTTTACTGGTTACTCACTGGGCTTTTAGCTCACCCCAAAAATGTTTTATTTCCCCCCCCACAGGGCTCAAGGCGAAGGAAGGGCTTGTTGTGCTTATTCACGTGACTGGATGGCTTATATCGTGTACAGTTTAAGTTTGGATCTATTTTATGTACGAGTTGGTCTTGTATAAATATTTGAAATTGATATGGATGTAAATATACATTCCACGATTGGAATCAGTTTCCGCTGCATTTGTGATATGTAATTATTGGAGAATTTGATGTAATTTTGAGAGTTATATTGTAATATATTTGAGGATTGTAGTGAACGACTGAGTCCCGGCGAGAGCTGGGCAGGCGGCCCGCCGAACCCTCTGGTTCACCTTAGGGGGAGGTGGGGTCGTCACAGAATCCCTCGGCCAGTCTATAAAAAAGTCGCTGGGGTGAATCCCTCGACCAGTCTATAAGTGTTGGACGTAACGTCGTTGGGTGAATCCCTCGACCAGTCTAAAGTATACTCGAGTATTATCGCTTTCCTATTTGTTTACTTCAGTCGAATCAATACGTCTTAATTGTTTTAATTGATTGCATGTTTTGGGGCACCACTGAGTTTTAGCTCACCCCACGTTTATTTGTTTTCGTTGACAGGTCGTGACGATTAAGAAATCTGAGCTACTTATGTGACGCCCCAAAAAGAATGAGTTTGAGAACCCGGAAATTTTCTAATTTTCTAGAGTTTATTTTTTTTAATCGCCCGCCTTTTCTACATTTTCTTGATTAGAAAAATTCCCCAGATAAAGTTTATGAGCAAAGATAGTTTTAAAATGATTTTTCTAGTATCGGTTAGTTTTTGAGAAATTAAGAGCGTATTTTGAACGTGGGACCCGCAAGTGCGGTGAATGCATTATATTTTTGACAACTTGTTGGAATTTTGTATTAAGTGATATTATTTTACAAAGTGTTAAGATATTTGTATTGGAGAGACAAAAGGATAGAGTTGCATTAAAAAGGGTGACAAGTGTCACCTTCCTATTCAACCTGCAAGCTTGGCCGAACCTCTTGGAGCAAAAATACAAGAAGAAAGCCTTCAACTCCAACTCCATTTCTTGCTCAATCTTGTGAATCAACCGTTAAACTTTCAAATTCCTCCACAAAAGTCACTTGTTTAGGAAGATTGAAGGTAGTGGTGGAGTGATTAGAGAAGGCAAAGGACTAAGCCATCAACTTTCTTGATATTTCAAGGTTCATGTCTAGCAATCCTTTCTTTGTTCTTGATTATGCTAAATTAGTGACTTGTGATGACTAAAGAGATGGTTTGATGGATTATATCTTGAGTTGTGGTTGACTTGATGAAGTTTTATAATTTTTGGGGATTTTTCTGTTTTAATATGAACATGGTTGTGTGGTTATATATGATAATTGGAAATGATGTTTAAGGACTCTATGAGGTGGAAAAAGTGGTCAATTGCAATCAATTTCTGTTTTGGAAGAAATTTCAGAAAATTAGGTTTTGTGAAGGAACATTCTGCCTGAATTTTTAGAGGGCAAATTGGCCTTGGCTTAAAACATGAAAGTTGTATGGAATGACATTTTAGAGGTGCCTACAAAATTTCAGGCCAATCGGAGTAGTGTAGAATGAGAAAAGTTGAAATTACTATTGCTGTTCTGGTTTTATCCGAATGTAAGGATTGCGCCTGTAATTGGTTGTTTTGGCTGGAATTGTTTCCGAATTGGTTGTTGAGGCATTCTGATGAAATTTAGCCCTGTTTCTTAGCTTTCAGCTGGTTTTGGAATTTCTGGATTTGGACTTGGATAGCCTGATTTATGATGTTTCCGCTAGAATACGTTCTGTGAATCTGTTTTTCCGGTTCTGGTGTAGTTTCTTGCATTTTTGACCTGGTTGCACTCGAAACTGGGTTGAGTGACCTTCTGTAATATTGTAGCCCTATCTCTTAGCTTCGAAAAGGTGGGTCTTGTACCTTCATCCGACAATCGTAGCGCCTTTGGTACCATTACCGCAAAATGACATCAAAACTATTTTTCTGGTTTTGAGCTTAACTTTCATTTCCGGACTTTTCCCTAGCTTGACTTGTACTAGTACTACTTGGAGCTTGTTGAATGACTATTGGATGAACTTGTTGTTGTGTGTGTACCTTTGGGACTGGCTGAAGAAATAATGAAGCCATGATGGCTGGCAAAGTAAGCAAATTTAGGGGAAGTGCTGTCCGAAGTTTTAAAGGACTTGTTTGCATTGAGTTTGTGATCTAAGGCTTGGATTTGAGCAAGACAATGTTATGTGATGGATGATTTCTGAGCCACGGAGGTGAGTGACCTCAAACTATTTCTGAAGTTATTTATGAACCGTTTCCTGCATTATTTACTTTTGAACTGTTTCCAAAGTTACTTTTGTACCGTTTTCTTGCATTATTTACCTTTAAACTGTTTCCAAAGTTACTTTTGAACTGTTTCCTTGCATATCATGCGTGCTTGCATGTGAGTGTTCCTTATTTGCTATATTTTCTTGACTTCATGACTTGTATTATTGATTGATAATGTGTTAAGTGCTTTCGATGATTGTTAAAACGAGTTTTCTAGGCGAGTGTGTACTTTATCGCACTCGACCTAAATAAATTTGAAATTTTCAATGATTAATGATTAAATGCTAGTTGCGCATGATCTAAGCCTTTGGGCTGAACTGGCCACTACTCTTTGTTACCGATCGACTCGAGCCAGAAGCGGACTCGGTCGGGCGATATGGTGACCCTGGGTGAATTTGGTATACTCGAGTATTACCTTGTAATCCAGCTACGTCCGGATGGGTGGAGTCCAGCTACGTCCGGATGGGTGGAGTCCGGTCAACGTCCGGAAAGGGGATGAACGAATAAAAAGATGAACGAGGGTTTATTTATACAAATGATATTTTCAAATAATTGGAGGAATAAGGGGAAATGTCAGGGGAACGAACGAATGAACGAATAGCTCCATGTAAGCCGTATCCTTTTAATGAATGTGTTACTATCGCTTTCCATTGTACATGTTTCTTGAATTATTGATACTCCATATTTAATGTTTTTGTAAATGTTGTAATTGTTTCTGGACTTATCATTTGATTTATGACATCATTGAAATGAAATATTGTTAAACCGATTTGATTACTGATTTTACTGGTTACTCGCTGAGCTTTTAGCTCACCCCAAAACTATTTTATTCCCCTCCACAGGGCTCGTGGCGAAGGAAGGCTTGTAGTACTTATTCACGTGGCTGGATGGCAAGTATTTTGTACAATTTGGATTTGGAATCATTTTATGTATAGTTTGGGGAAATGTTTCCGCTTTGCTTATGACATGTAATTATTGGAGAATTTGATGTAATTTTTGAGATTTATATTGCAATCTGTTTGAGGAATGTAGTGAGCGACTGAGACCCGGCGAGAGCTGGGCAGGCGACCCGCCGAACCCTCTAGTTTGCCTTAGAGGGAGGTGGGTCGTCACAACTTATATTTTTCTTATGAATGTATTTGAACCTCGTGATTTCCGCTTTGTGGGTTGTAATGTGTTTTAGTCTTAAATAATGTACTTTTTATTTTGGGTTGCCACTTGAAGCTGGAAAAATGTAAGCTCTGGAATTGTGATATTGCAGGTATGCACTTATATATAGTTGGGATTGTGCGACTTTATTCCTTGGTTGTAACGTGTGAGGTGTTTAAGAGCCGTCGATTGGCTATTTTAAATTTCTGTTATCTCTGAAGTTAATGTGGTTTAGTTATTGATCATTTTGGAGGGAAGCGATATTGTAATAGTTTAGGATATTCTTCGAAAGGATTTGGGTTAGATTGCTTGCGTGAGTCCTAGCGAGAGTTAGGCAGACGGCCCGCCAACCCTCTAGTTCGCCTTAGGGGGAAGTGGGGTCACCACAGGTGGTATCAGAGCTCTAGGTTTCAGATCTCTGTAGTGTGTAGACACCAAATTTTTGGTGTAATTTCATTTTTAGTTTTTTATTTGTCGTGTTCGTTTTTTAGTTTTTAGTTTCTAGTTTTATTTTTATTTTTAAGTTTTAACATAGAATTTCTTAAAAAAAAAAGGAAAAGGAAAAGAAAAAGCATTCAAAAAATATGATTTTGTCGTTTTTGTTTTATTCATTGCTTTCTTGAAAAAAAAAAGGATAAAAATGAAAAATGAAAAAAAAACGCTCGCGACAGTGTTGCTGCATTTTTCGCAGCTTTGCAAGGAGGGGCTCAGGAGACCTTAGGCTGCAAATATAGAAGAGATGTTTTGACTGTTTAGGGTTGGGATGTCCCATATAAATTGATAGAAGGATGGACAGCCGGCAGAAGAGAGAACAGAGCAAAAATGGAGGGGGTTTCGTCTAAGAGCTGAAGAAAAACAGAACAAAAAACAGAGGAAGAAAGGGGCGCGCTAAAAAAGGAGACAGAGGAGGCTGGGGAAATACGGAGGGGAAGCAACTTAAAAACAGAGCAAAAAAGGAGGAATCTGGGGGGGAAGAGGCTTTGAGAGCTGCCGACTAGAACAAGCGAAGGGAAAAACAAGGGAGTAGTCGGCTGGAAAAATGGAAACTGAGGGAAAGAAAGAAGAAAAACAGAGAGCCGGGAAGGGGGATCTGGAAAAACAAAAGGAAAATAGGAGGGGACTTAGAAAATTGAGGAAAAGGGAACACGAGGAGAGTTTTTGAAACAGAAACAGAGGAGGAAAGGAAAGATTACGGACGAAATAGAGACCAGAGGAGGAAAAGTCCGAAGAGGTCTGCATCCGAGGAGCCAGGGAAAGAAGAGAGACATCAGAGCAAGGGGCGGCACAATGAGAGCCCACACCAACTGGGTTACGGCCGCCACCACTCGGCTCACTCCAATCGACCACACCGACAGAACCTATGACGTCCCTCGGCTGGAGGAGATGGAAAAACGCAGAAAGGGAAAAGAAAGCCAGGGAGAAAGAAACTGAAAACAGAGAAAGTGGATGGCGGAGGAACGGAATCCACCACTGCCGCCACTGGAATCCACCACCACCTCGTCTGAATCCAGCACTGCCACTTGCAGATCACCGTAAGTCATTCCTTTTATTTGCAATTCAGTTTTTCCCTCAAACGCAGGCCTTGAAAATTTTCAGAAAACATGTATGCCTTACCTTTGTGCCGTGCTATTTTTCTTGTTGATTGTTCATGAATTTCAGAACATACATGCTTTGTGTATTGATTGAGTTAAATTGTTTGGTATTTCTGGTAATTTTGGGTGTTGATTTATTTCAAATTGAGCAAAAATCTAGTGCAGTTTCAATGCGTCTCACCTGTTCGTTAAAATGTCTGAACGAGAAGTTTGAATCGAAGAGAATAAGTCTTAGCCGTTTTTGTGCTGGACGATGTTTGTGTGTTTCTTGCCGTGTGACTTTGCTGGATTTTTGAAGCATCAGAAGTCGCAGAAACCTTTCCCTCTCATTTGCATCGAAGAAGAGAACTTCTGCGATTCATGAATGAATGAATTGCTGAAAATTGCAATTTAACCCCTTAATTTTTGCCCAAATTCACTTTGACCCAAAATCTGGAAAAATCGACCTAATTTTGCCCTTTTAAGCTTATTCCTCTGTTTGCATATTTTATGTGATTTGTTGGATAGATTAATTCTGGGATTTGGATTATAATTATGACCTAATAATTTTAGTTGATTTGCTAATCTTGTTAGGTTTGATATTATGATTTGGGTTGTGGGTAATAATAATTTGTTTGGATTTATGAAAGTGGGTTTAGTTTATTTTGTTTGGATTTTTGACTTGGGCTTAGGGGGGGTAAAGCCCACTCTTTTGTTGGGTTTGTTTTATTGATAAGTAGAGGCCAGCCCACATGTAGCCTCTGGGCTTTGCGGCAGGCTAAGGAGTCTTGGCCCAAACAAATAGAGAAAAGGGCCCAATGGCCTGTTAAGTCAAGTAGCCCAATGACGAAATTTCATTCCAGTCCCCTGACTTTTGGATATTTTTACTGTGGCCCTAGACATTTCCATTCCTTTCAATTGAGTCCCTGGTTTAATTGCAAATAGGCCCCTAAACTTTATTTTTCTTTAATTTTGACCCCAAAGCTTTGTTAATTTTTGCAATCAAGTCCTTTCTTCTCTTGACTTCTTAAATGTGGTTTGTTGACATGATTTAATTGATTCAAATTCATGTTTATTTTTTATCCTTTGTGATTATTTGCCAAATAAATTGGTACCTTGATCTTTTCTTTTATTTTGGAGGATAAATAAGCGATTTCACTCCATTAGGGCTCCGATTCAAGGGAGGTATACCTTATCCCTTATTTCTTGCTTTATTTGACTCTACGTGCCCTATGTGACTTTACATGTTTGATTGTATGCTTCTTGAATGTTTATTTATTTATTTATTTATTATTTATTTATTATTCATTTCATTTATTTATTCATTTGCTTTATTGGTTTTGTATATTTCTTTTAGTCCAATTTTTATCATTTGGGAGGCACTCGAATGCCAAAATTGTAATAGTTAGGGATTTAATTGTTTTATTCCATCTTATTCCCCCTTTTAGATTGTAGTAGGCCTTCTCCCCCAATAATGTAATAGTTAGGGCCTTAATTGCCTTATGTGTTGTGCATGCTTACGTGCGACGTGTTACTTGCTTTATTAGGCTCTTGCATTTAGTCGAACATGCTAAGTGTTATGTGCTATGTGTTTATAGGTGATTTGCATGTCTACTTGCTTTCCATAGCCATGAATGAATGTGATGGATGAATGTACGTTTCCACTAGTTCAACGCTAGTAGGAATTCATAGAATGGGCTAGCCCAACGCTAGACCCAATAGGCCGTCCCCCTTCCGTGAGTCCATGCTTGCATGTTTCACTTCATTTCATGCATTTTTTTAGTTTTTACCATTTGGCATGCTCCTCGAACCCCTTTTCCCCTCATTTTAGGATTTTTGCACTTCATGCTAGTTATAGGATACATTTGTTTGAGAGTCCCCTTCCGATAAGGGAAATGAGCGAGTGTGGCTTCAAAATAGCCTTAGCACGCTAGTTCTCCCTTCTAATCAAAGGGAAAATTGAGTCACGATTTAGGTCTCCCCGTGCCCAATATGCATGTATCCCTAGGCTCATGCATTCTGAATCCACTCTATCATTACACTTTCACTTTTCCCTTCACTTACACACGAACACTTTTGTCTCATGCGCACACATGCACCTTTTTATCCCTTCACTTACACATGAACACTTTTGTCTCATTCGCATACATGCACCTTTTTATCCCTTCACTTACATACGAACACTTTTGTCTCATTCGCACACATGCACCTTTTTATCCCTTCACTTGCACACGAACACTTTTGTCTTCATTTGCACACCTCTCATATTTTCTTTCCTTGTTTGAGCATTCCACTTGCATTATTCGTGACTTCTTCGAAGAGTCTTTATTGGGTGTCACATTTAATGTGATTAGTACCAAGTAAGCTCCGAAGATATATTTCAACCCCCAATACCCCTAGGTCTAGGGTTTGCATTCATGTAGTGCATCCAAATGTAATAAATTCTTTGGTTAAAACAAGAAAATCTTTGATTAAATCATGCAACTAGCCTTGGCTAGGTCAAAGGGGTGCCTTGGATTTTATCCTTGCCTCCCCCTTTGTCAAATGTGACTCCCGAACCTTTTTCTTTGGTTTACGTGGGTTAAGAGTCGTTTAAAAAGGGTTTCTCACTACTTTTTTTCTATTTTCCTTTAAAATTCATTTTTAGGTGACTTGGTACACCCTAACTCTATACCAAGTGGCGACTCCGTATTTTGTTTCAAAAAACCCTTTTTAAACTATAATTTTGGGTCAAATCGTCGCATTCTCAAACCCCTATTTAGACCCATTTTTTTTAAATCACAATTCATTTTCCAATCACAAATTGAATCAAAAAATACATTTTTTAAACCATTTATTTATTTATCAAAAAATGGGGCGCGACAGTTGGCGACTCCACTGGGGACATTTGAGAGTCCGAGCAAATTTGATTTAATCAACCTTTTTCTTCTTTTAACCTTTTCATATATCACATTTGGGTGTTTTAGGGTTGCATTTTTCCTTTTTAGGATTTTGCATTTCGCGCGTATTAATTACTCCCTCACTCACGCATGTATGATTGGTTGGTTGGATGTATGTTTACTTGTTTATCTCACGCTTGCATTGCATTTGGGGTGTCACCTTTAGAGCCTCGCGTGGTTCTCAACCCTTTCCCTCAAAATAGGGAACACTTCATACGTGCACGTTTATTTATTGTTATCCCATTTTATTTTATTTTCGTGGGCGTTTCCCACACCGCCTTGTAGGATTAGGATCGATCGCCTTGGGTAGGCGGATGGTGTGCGCTGCGCCCATAGCGCTACCTAAGGGATCACTCGAGCCACCGACCAAGGGCCCTGGGAGTGACGACCCTTCGCCTTCAGGTCTGAAGGCTTGGGAGCCGAAGCCTTATCGAGTCTAGTCGCATTAGTGAACCCCAGCCTCATGCATCCATGTTAGAATTTTTCCTAGGTTAGAGTCAGCCTCACCCTTTTTTAAGCACATTAGGCACGAGGGAAGGGGTTCCACCCCTTTTACTTGTTCTATTGTATTTCTTATTCTTAATTGCTCCCAATATGTTATGTGTACTATCAATTGTACTAACCATTCTTTTGTTTTCTTGGATTGCATTCATGTGCCCTAGCAATAAGAGGCCTCTGTGGCACTCTTTAGTGACCTACCCACTAGATAACTTACATGTTTAAATTTCGGTTATTGCACTCAATTTTCAATAAGTACATTTCACTTTAGACCTTTTCCCCTCGATGCATTATCTATGTCCTTTAGGCCATATTTATCACATATTTACATCGCTTTAATAAATGGCATCATGCATAAACCCTAGAAAGGGAATGCCACATAGGGAATCCCGTGTTTAGGAATAAGCCACCTTGTGTCTCGGATACTTAATCCAGTGAGACTTGCACGTTTACATTTTGTACCATCCAAAGGGGTAGTGCACAAGGTAAGGTAGGATCCGATCATTTTCATAGAGTGATCTTTGGAATATGAGCATCTAATAATCACTTTTTGGCCATTTTATCAAAATTGGTAAAAATCCCTTGCGTGAAGGACATTAATTTGAAGAAATTCACAAATGATTCCTCCTATTGAGACGACAAATAAATTGAGGCCAAAATTTGATTTTAGAAGGCTCATAGGCCAATGCATCATAATAAATTTTTGAAACTAACAGTGGATAGCTTGATTTTTTAATAAGCTCCCAATTCCATTCAATCCATTGGATCATTTCATTCATCAATTTCATCCAAGCCATTTCATTAATTTGTTCATTCTTAGGGCAATCTAGTCGACTTCGAATTCATTTCACCAATTTACCCTTTTTAGGGTGATCTGGTCGATTTTTGAATAAATCAGCAATTTCATTCAATTCATTTGACCAATTTACCCTTTTTAGGGTGATCTGGTCAATTTTTTGAAATAAATTAAATTTCATTCACTTCATTTGACCTGTTTCCCTTTTTAGGGTAATCCGGTCGATTTTTAATAAATTGTCAATTTCATTTGACCAATTAGGATTTCAATGTCGAATTTCAAAATGGAAAACCTAGTCGATTTTGGGAAAACCATCCATTGCATCCAGCCATTTGATCAGTTGGGGTTTTGACCCGCACTTTACCGAAGAAATTTTGTCAACGAATTCCAATCTCTTCGATAGGAAGTTCGTCAAGGTCAAACCCGTACGTTTTTTGCAAGTTCTTGTATCGATCAAAAGTGATCAATCCCTTCGGACGAGGTCCTCATTTTGACCAACGTCTCTTCTCATTCCAATGGGCCAAAATTTTCAAATTATTTTTCACTCCATGAGTTGATCGGATCCATCAGGTATTGTATAGTGCCTATTCTAGCGGATTGCATTTTCATGCTAGGCCTACCCTTGGCACAAAAAGGGTCCCCCCATAGGACATGCATACCGATTTTATATTCTTTCTTACTAACTCAGGGTATTTTTCTTTTGTTTCCCCCCTTCCCTTGCATTCATAAAAAACACTTCAATAAAAGGGAAAATATTTTTCTATATCTGATGACACTTCTGATCTAATAAGGTGTCAAAATTGCAAGTATTGTGTGATTTTTGTGCAGATCCTACAATGAAAACATAAAAGATCTATCCGGAAGCTCTACGCTAAAGCATCTGAGAGATTTTGTAATTATTTCCAAAGGAAAATTTTGTATATTTGATTTGTTAATACATTTTGTTCCAAAAAGAAAAGAAGACAAAAAGTGTATATGTGGAGCTCTTTACAAGTTTCTCTCTTCTCATTTGTATCGTAATTGAATGAGAAATTTTGTTTCAAACTTTTTCAACAATAAAATTTTTGAACAATCATTGTTTTGTGTATATTTATGTACATTTCATTCTGTATTCTTATTCATTGGAGATTTCATGATGAATTTTAAGAAATAAGACTAAATTGGGATTTTTTCAACCTCCTGCCTGAAAATTCACAATAAGAGTGCTTAGAATTAAAAGATGTCACTCAAAAAGCCCTATGAGATTCCTTTTCTCCTTCATTTGACCCCAAAATAAAATCAGTCACATTGATTGATAAATTGGGGCCATCTTTGCTTGAAAATATCCATTGTGTTTAACTGATTCAGTTCACATCTAAGTGAAAGCAAAAATGTGCATTATTCTTGTTTGTTTTGAAAATTTGGAATGATACTTCGAGCATTCTTTTCTCTTCCTATACACATTTTATCATTTGCTCTCCCATTTGAGCCTTTGAAAGAATAATTTTGTTTCAAATAAGAGCCTTAATGATCACTACCCTACATTGGGAAGATTTTCAAAAGAGGAATGGATTTTCAATGACCATTTCACTACTTTGGTTGTTATGAGGTGTAAGAATGATACTTTGGCCATCGTTTCTACAACCTAAATACCATTTATCCCTTGCATCCTCATTTGAGCCAAAAAAAAATTGGTGGTTCTTTTAGAGTGCACATATGATTGCACCCCACATTGGGGAAGGAGATTGGGGAATTTTAAAAAAGAAAAAAAGAAAAAGGGGAAAGGGAACTGCAGATTGGGAAAATTTGATTCCACTTGGGTTCCAATTTTGAAAAAAAGAAAAGGAAGAGATTTGTCCGCACGGACCGCCTATGTTTCACAAATATGGATGAACAAGGGTCTTCCTCAGTCAGTAATTCAGATACATGCAAACAATTTCGCATTAACGAAAGTTTTCTTTCAGAGTTATTGTAAGGGACGGAACAAAGGTCAGGCTCTCTTCTTTTCCAATCAAACATTCTATCCCTAGTTATCCCTTTTGAGCCATCAGAATAAATTATTTCGTTTGGCAACCCCTGAGAATCGCAAACCCCACACTGTGGGCAAGTTTGAATTGAAAAGGGAAAAAGTTTCAAGAAGTGAAAAGTGACAATGCAACAAAATCAAAAGGAAAAGAGAAAAGAGAACCTCAGTTCAAAAATAAACTGGGGCAGATTTTGTGAAAGTTCAAAAATGGCAGAAAGCCGAAAAATCAAAAGAAGAAAGAAAATGACAGAGAAAAGCCTCAATTGAGCATAAACTGGGGCAAAGTTCTGATTTACCCCTAAAATAGGGTTGGCGCAACAATGCGATCTCAGATTCTTCAAACCATTTTTAAAATCTGCCTTCAAGCCTTAACTTTTCTAAAACACCATACCTGACCCCATTACAAAAGCCGAAAGTCCTGACTTCTATTCTTTGCAATGGCCCTGTCAAGAAAATTTCTGATGCCGGAAAATTTTAGCTGTATTTCTGAATTGCCTGGGTATGGGGTTGACGCTACTCACCACGTGAAAGCCCACCAAATTGAGGGAAAGGAAAAAGAGGCAAAAAGCAAAGCAAGAAAAGTAAATGTAAGAAGATGCAGAAAATTCGACGCTGAAGTCCCTGGGGAATGATGAGAAAATCCAAACAAAGTCTGAAATCTTTTGAGTTCAAAATAGGGGCAATTTTGGGAAAATGCGATCTTCGGTGCAATGTCCTTGAAAGTTTTATTCTTTAGCTATCGTTTTCAAGCCAAATTACAAGCTAATAAAGTCCATCGTTGACTTATTCCTTCATGACAATCCAAAGTGAGGATCATGCTCCTAAGAAATTCATCAAATCATTTGTGATCATAAGGGTATAACCCGTTTCCACATGTTTAGCTATCACTTCTGTCCATACGTTACAAGCCTAGAAAGCTTGTATGTCGACTAAGTTTTCTTGAAAAATAAGGGTGACAAACTCTTTGCTTTCATTAAGATGTGACATTGAATGGATTACATACAACTGGGGCACAAAATGAGACAGATTCTGACCTCCCATTTCCTTAGCCATTTCAAAAATAAAGTCACTTGATTGGTCCTGAAATATGAGCCAACCACAAGTGGTGACCCGTTACCCTAAGCACCAATGCTAAAAGTGAGGAAGAAATCTTCTTGAATTTGGTGTTACTTCGAGAAATTCATCATGAAATTTCTGCATGAGTGCAAACTTGACGTTTAAAGTTTCTTCACATTGTTGCATATGTGCATTCTTTTCTAAATTTTAGAAAGTGCGGTTTTTCTTTGTTCAAATAAATGGGAAATCATCTGAACAAATTTTTGCAATCAAGGGAGCCCACACTGGGGCAAAAATTTTATTTGTGAGATTTCATGAAATAAGTCCATACTGGGGCAAATTTTTTTGTAATACATTTGAGATTTTTGTCCAAAAATCAAATAATAACATTTTTCGAATCAATCCCGCCGCTCTTTTCATGGAATTTAAGTGCATGTCATGCTTTGTTAAGCCCCCCTGTGCAGGTATTCATGGTTCAAAATGACGAAAAGCATCCAGTGAGGCGGAAGGTCGATACTGCAAAGAGAAGCAAGAAGAAGGAGGAAAAAATGGACTCGACACTAGAGCAAATTATTTTGAAAAATTCTCTCGGAAAAATCCGAAAGGAAGGGAAAAATCAGAAAAATCAAAAAATCAAAAATCAAAATCAATCAAAAATAAAAAATCAGAAAAAGTCAAAAATAAAAATCAAGGTCAAATTCATATTTTTTGGAAAATAAAATTTAATTTCTTGACCGCTTTTATTCTCGGCAGGCTCGGGTTTTATCCCACTGACCGTTTTTTTACCTCGGTAGGACCGGATTTTATCCCGCTGACTGCTCATATCTCGTTGCGACCGGGTTTTATCCCGCCATTTTCGGCAGGACCGGGTTTTATTCCGCTGACCGTTCATATCTCGTTGGGACCGGGTTTTATCCCACCAACTTCGGCAGGACCGGGTTTTATCCCGCTGACCGTTCATATTTCGTTGGGACCGGGTTTTATCCCTTCAACCTCGGCAGGACCGGTTTTATCCCGCTGACCGTTCATATTTCGTTGGGACCGGGTTTCATCCCGCCAACCTCGGCAGGACCGGGTTTTATCCCGCTGACCGTTCGTACTTCATTGGGACCGGGTTTTATCCCGGCAACGGTCATCCCGCCAACCTCGGCAGGACCGGGTTTTATCCCGCTGACCGTTCGTACTTCGTTGGGACCGGGTTTTATCCCGCTGACCGTTCGTACTTCGTTGGGACCGGGTTTTATCCCGCCAACCTCGGCAGGACCGGGTTTTATCCCGCTGACTGTTCATATTTCGTTGGGACCGGGTTTTATCCCGCTAACCTCGGCAGGACCGGGTTTTATCCCGCTAACCGTTCGTATTTTGTTGGGACCGGGTTTTATCCCGCCAACTTCGGCAGGATCGGGTTTTATCCCGCTGACCGTTCATATTTCGTTGGGACCGGGTTTTATCCCGCCATCCTCGGTAGGACCGGATTTTATCCCGCTGACCGTTCATATGACGTTGGGACCGGGTTTCATCTCGCCAACCTCGACAGGACCGGGTTTTATCCCGCTGACCGTTCATATCACATTGGGACCGGGTTTCATCCCGCCAACCTCGGCAGGACCGGGTTTTATCCCTCTGACCGTTTATATCTCGTTGGGACCGGGTTTCATCCCGCCAACCTCGGCAGGATCGGGTATTATCCCACTGGCCGATTATCATGGCAGGTTCAGGTTTAATCCCACTGACCAATTCATTACTGGGGCAAATCTTTGGATAAATTTTCAAATAAAGTCTTATACAGTTTTCTTCATACATACCCGCATTTTCACTTTGCATCGTCACTAGCCGTGGGTCAGTCCCACTAGTGAGCATTTCATTTTCCCCCGCTGCTAGCCGTGGGTCAGTCCTACTAGCGTGAGTCCCATGATTTTCATTTCATTCGGGTCAGTCCCATGATTTTCATTTTATTCGGGCCAGTCCCATGATTTTTGTTTTATTCGAGCCAGTCCCATGATTTTCGTTTTATTCGGGTCAGTCCCATGATTTTCATTTTATTCGGGTCTATCCCGTTTTAAATTTTGTTCGGGTCAGTCCCGTTTAAATTTCTGTTCGGGTCAGTCCCGTTTAAATTGCTGTTCGGGTCAGTCCCGTTTAAATTCCTGTTCGGGTCAGTCCCGTTTAAATTCTTGTTCGGGTCAGTCCCATTTAAATTTCTGTTCGGGTCAGTCCCATTTCTCAACATTTTGATATAGAGGTCAGTCCTCATTTCAGAAGCGTCCATTGCAGCCGAATAATACAGGTAAGTAGTTGGTGTCTATTTCTTTGTCTCAAGTTTTTTCAAAACTTAGACAAAGAGGGGCAAACTGTAGACACCAAAATTTTGGTGTAATTTCATTTATAGTTTTTTATTTGTCGTGTTCGTTTTTTAGTTTTTAGTTTCTAGTTTTATTTTTATTTTTAAGTTTTAACATAGAATTTCTTAAAAAAAAGGAAAAGGAAAAGAAAAAGCATTCAAAAAATATGATTTTGTCATTTTTGTTTTATTCATTGCTTTCTTGAAAAAAAAAAGGATAAAAATGAAAAAAAAACTCTCGCGACAGTGTTGCTGCGTTTTTCGCAGCTTTGCAAGGAGGGGCTCAGGAGACCTTAGGCTACAAATATAGAAGAGATGTTTTGAGTGTTTAGGGTTGGGATGTCCCATATAAATAGATAGAAGGATGGACAGCCGGCAGAAGAGAGAACAGAGCAAAAATGGAGGGGGTTTCGTCTAAGAGCTGAAGAAAAACAGAACAAAAAACAGAGGAAGAAAGGGGCGCGCAAAAAAAGGAGACAGAGGAGGCTGGGGAAATACGGAGGGGAAGCAACTTAAAAACAGAGCAAAAAAGGAGGAATCTGGGAGGGACGAGGCTTTGAGAGCTGCCGACTAGAACAAGCGAAGGGAAAAACAAGGGAGTAGTCTGCTGGAAAAATGGAAACTGAGGGAAAGAAAGAAGATAAACAGAGAGCCGGGAAGGGGGATCTGGAAAAACAAAAGGAAAATAGGAGGGGACTTAGAAAATTGAGGAAAAGGGAACACGAGCAGAGTTTTTGAAACAGAAACAGAGGAGGAAAGGAAAGATTACGGACGGAAGAGAGACCAGAGGAGGAAAAGTCCGAAGAGGTCTGCATCCGAGGAGCCAGGGAAAGAAGAGAGACATCAGAGCAAGGGGCGGCACAATGAGAGCCCACACCAACTGGGTTACGGCCGCCACCACTCGGCTCACTCCAATCGACCACACCGACAGAACCTATGACGTCCCTCGGCTGGAGGAGATGGAAAAACACAGAAAGGGAAAAGAAAGCCAGGGAGAAAGAAACTGAAAACAGAGAAAGTGGATGGCGGAGGAACGGAATCCACCACTGCCGCCACTGGAATCCACCACCACCTCGTCTGAATCCAGCACTGCCACTTGCAGATCACCGTAAGTCATTCCTTTTATTTGCAATTCAGTTTTTCCCTCAAACGCAGGCCTTGAAAATTTTCAGAAAACATGTATGCCTTACCTTTGTGCCGTGCTATTTTTCTTGTTGATTGTTCATGAATTTCAGAACATACATGCTTTGTGTATTGATTGAGTTAAATTGTTTGGTATTTCTGGTAATTTTGGGTGTTGATTTATGTCAAATTGAGCAAAAATCTAGTGTAATTTCAATGCGTCTCACCTGTTCGTTAAAATGTCCGAACGAGAAGTTTGAATCGAAGAGAATAAGTCTTAGCCGTTTTTGTGCTGGATGATGTTTGTGTGTTTCTTGCCGTGTGACTTTGCTGGATTTTTTAAGCATCAGAAGTCGTAGAAACCTTTCCCTCTCATTTGCATCGAAGAAGAGAGCTTCTGCGATTCATGAATGAATGAATTGCTGAAAATTGCAATTTAACCCCTTAATTTTTGCCCAAATTCACTTTGACCCAAAATCTGGAAAAATCGACCTAATTTTGCCCTTTTAAGCTTATTCCTCTATTTGCATATTTTATGTGATTTGTTGGCTAGATTAATTCTGGGATTTGGATTATAATTATGGCCTAATAATTTTAGTTGATTTGCTAATCTTGTTAGGTTTGATATTATGATTTGGGTTGTGGGTAATAATAATTTGTTTGGATTTATGAAAGTGGGTTTAGTTTATTTTGTTTGGATTTTTGACTTGGGCTTAGGGGGGGTAAAGCCCACTCTTTTGTTGGGTTTGTTTTATTGATAAGTAGAGGCCAGCCCACATGTAGCCTCTGGGCTTTGCGGCAGGCTAAGGAGTCTTGGCCCAAACAAATAGAGAAAAGGGCCCAATGGCCTGTTAAGTCAAGTAGCCCAATGACGAAATTTCATTCCAGTCCCCTGACTTTTGGATATTTTTACTGTGGCCCTAGACATTTCCATTCCTTTCAATTGAGTCCCTGGTTTAATTGCAAATAGGCCCCTAAACTTTATTTTTCTTTAATTTTGACCCCAAAGCTTTGTTAATTTTTGCAATCAAGTCCTTTCTTCTCTTGACTTCTTAAATGTGGTTTGTTGACATGATTTAATTGATTCAAATTCATGTTTATTTTTTATCCTTTGTGATTATTTGCCAAATAAATTGGTACCTTGATCTTTTCTTTTATTTTGGAGGATAAATAAGCGATTTCACTCCATTAGGGCTCCGATTCAAGGGAGGTATACCTTATCCCTTATTTCTTGCTTTATTTGACTCTACGTGCCCTATGTGACTTTACATGTTTGATTGTATGCTTCTTGAATGTTTATTTATTTATTATTCATTTCATTTATTTATTCATTTGCTTTATTGGCTTTGTATATTTCTTTTAGTCCAATTTTTATCATTTGGGAGGCACTAGAATGCCAAAATTGTAATAGTTAGGGATTTAATTGTTTTATTCCATCTTATTCCCCCTTTTAGATTGTAGTAGGCCTTCTCCCCCAATAATGTAATAGTTAGGGCCTTAATTGCCTTATGTGTTGTGCATGCTTACGTGCGACGTGTTACTTGCTTTATTAGGCTCTTGCATTTAGTCGAACATGCTAAGTGTTATGTGCTATGTGTTTATAGGTGATTTGCATGTCTACTTGCTTTCCATAGCCATGAATGAATGTGATGGATGAATGTACGTTTCCACTAGTTCAACGCTAGTAGGAATTCATAGAATGGGCTAGCCCAACGCTAGACCCAATAGGCCGTCCCCCTTCCGTGAGTCCATGCTTGCATGTTTCACTTCATTTCATGCATTTTTTTAGTTTTTACCATTTGGCATGCTCCTCGAACCCCTTTTCCCCTCATTTTAGGATTTTTGCACTTCATGCTAGTTATATGATACATTTGTTTGAGAGTCCCCTTCCGATAAGGGAAATGAGCGAGTGTGGCTTCAAAATAGCCTTAGCACGCTAGTTCTCCCTTCTAATCAAAGGGAAAATTGAGTCACGATTTAGGTCTCCCCGTGCCCAATATGCATGTATCCCTAGGCTCATGCATTCTGAATCCACTCTATCATTACACTTTCACTTTTCCCTTCACTTACACACGAACACTTTTGTCTCATGCGCACACATGCACCTTTTTATCCCTTCACTTACACATGAACACTTTTGTCTCATTCGCATACATGCACCTTTTTATCCCTTCACTTACATACGAACACTTTTGTCTCATTCGCACACATGCACCTTTTTATCCCTTCACTTGCACACGAACACTTTTGTCTTCATTTGCACACCTCTCATATTTTCTTTCCTTGTTTGAGCATTCCACTTGCATTATTCGTGACTTCTTCGAAGAGTCTTTATTGGGTGTCACATTTAATGTGATTAGTACCAAGTAAGCTCCGAAGATATATTTCAACCCCCAATACCCCGAGGTCTAGGGTTTGCATTCATGTAGTGCATCCAAATGTAATAAATTCTTTGGTTAAAACAAGAAAATCTTTGATTAAATCATGCAACTAGCCTTGGCTAGGTCAAAGGGGTGCCTTGGATTTTATCCTTGCCTCCCCCTTTGTCAAATGTGACTCCCGAACCTTTTTCTTTGGTTTACGTGGGTTAAGAGTCGTTTAAAAAGGGTTTCTCACTACTTTTTTTCTATTTTCCTTTAAAATTCATTTTTAGGTGACTTGGTACACCCTAACTCTATACCAAGTGGCGACTCCGTATTTTGTTTCAAAAAACCCTTTTTAAACTATAATTTTGGGTCAAATCGTCGCATTCTCAAACCCCTATTTAGACCCATTTTTTTTAAATCACAATTCATTTTCCAATCACAAATTGAATCAAAAAATACATTTTTTAAACCATTTATTTATTTATCAAAAAATGGGGCGCGACAGTTGGCGACTCCACTGGGGACATTTGAGAGTCCGAGCAAATTTGATTTAATCAACCTTTTTCTTCTTTTAACCTTTTCATATATCACATTTGGGTGTTTTAGGGTTGCATTTTTCCTTTTTAGGATTTTGCATTTCGCGCGTATTAATTACTCCCTCACTCACGCATGTATGATTGGTTGGTTGGATGTATGTTTACTTGTTTATCTCACGCTTGCATTGCATTTGGGGGGGTGTGTGTCACCTTTAGAGCCTCGCGTGGTTCTCAACCCTTTCCCTCAAAATAGTGAACACTTCATACGTGCACGTTTATTTATTGTTATCCCATTTTATTTTATTTTCGTGGGCGTTTCCCACACCGCCTTGTAGGATTAGGATCGATCGCCTTGGGTAGGCGGATGGTGTGCGCTGCGCCCATAGCGCTACCTAAGGGATCACTCGAGCCACCAACCAAGGGCCCTGGGAGTGACGACCCTTCGCCTTCAGGTCTGAAGGCTTGGGAGCCGAAGCCTTATCGAGTCTAGTCGCATTAGTGAACCCCAGCCTCATGCATCCATGTTAGAATTTTTCCTAGGTTAGAGTCAGCCTCACCCTTTTTTAAGCACATTAGGCACGAGGGAAGGGGTTCCACCCCTTTTACTTGTTCTATTGTATTTCTTATTCTTAATTGCTCCCAATATGTTATGTGTACTATCAATTGTACTAACCATTCTTTTGTTTTCTTGGATTGCATTCATGTGCCCTAGCAATAAGAGGCCTCTGTGGCACTCTTTAGTGACCTACCCACTAGATAACTTACATGTTTAAATTTCGGTTATTGCACTCAATTTTCAATAAGTACATTTCACTTTAGACCTTTTCCCCTCGATGCATTATCTATGTCCTTTAGGCCATATTTATCACATATTTACATCGCTTTAATAAATGGCATCATGCATAAACCCTAGAAAGGGAATGCCACATAGGGAATCCCGTGTTTAGGAATAAGCCACCTTGTGTCTCGGATACTTAATCCAGTGAGACTTGCACGTTTACATTTTGTACCATCCAAAGGGGTAGTGCACAAGGTAAGGTAGGATCCGATCATTTTCATAGAGTGATCTTTGGAATATGAGCATCTAATAATCACTTTTTGGCCATTTTATCAAAATTGGTAAAAATCCCTTGCGTGAAGGACATTAATTTGAAGAAATTCACAAATGATTCCTCCTATTGAGACGACAAATAAATTGAGGCCAAAATTTGATTTTAGAAGGCTCATAGGCCAATGCATCATAATAAATTTTTGAAACTAACAGTGGATAGCTTGATTTTTTAATAAGCTCCCAATTCCATTCAATCCATTGGATCATTTCATTCATCAATTTCATCCAAGCCATTTCATTAATTTGTTCATTCTTAGGGCAATCTAGTCGACTTCGAATTCATTTCACCAATTTACCCTTTTTAGGGTGATCTGGTCGATTTTTGAATAAATCAGCAATTTCATTCAATTCATTTGACCAATTTACCCTTTTTAGGGTGATCTGGTCAATTTTTTGAAATAAATTAAATTTCATTCACTTCATTTGACCTGTTTCCCTTTTTAGGGTAATCCGGTCGATTTTTAATAAATTGTCAATTTCATTTGACCAATTAGGATTTCAATGTCGAATTTCAAAATGGAAAACCTAGTCGATTTTGGGAAAACCATCCATTGCATCCAGCCATTTGATCAGTTGGGGTTTTGACCCGCGCTTTACCGAAGAAATTTTGTCAACGAATTCCAATCTCTTCGATAGGAAGTTCGTCAAGGTCAAACCCGTACATTTTTTGCAAGTTCTTGTATCGATCAAAAGTGATCAATCCCTTCGGACGAGGACCTCATTTTGACCAACGTCTCTTCTCATTCCAATGGGCCAAATTTTTCAAATTATTTTTCACTCCATGAATTGATCGGATCCATCAGGTATTGTATAGTGCCTATTCTAGCGGATTGCATTTTCATGCTAGGCCTACCCTTGGCACAAAAAGGGTCCTCCCATAGGACATGCATACCGATTTTATATTCTTTCTTACTAACTCAGGGTATTTTTCTTTTGTTTTCCCCCCTTCCCTTGCATTCATAAAAAACACTTCAATAAAAGGGAAAATATTTTTCTATATCTGATGACACTTCTGATCTAATAAGGTGTCAAAATTGCAAGTATTGTGTGATTTTTGTGCAGATCCTACAATGAAAACATAAAAGATCTAACCGGAAGCTCTACGCTAAAGCATCTGAGAGATTTTGTAATTATTTCCAAAGGAAAATTTTGTATATTTGATTTGTTAATACATTTTGTTCCAAAAAGAAAAGGAGACAAAAAGTGTATATGTGGAGCTCTTTACAAGTTTCTCTCTTCTCATTTGTATCGTAATTGAATGAGAAATTTTGTTTCAAACTTTTTCAACAATAAAATTTTTGGACAATCATTGTTTTGTGTATATTTATGTACATTTCATTCTGTATTCTTATTCATTGGAGATTTCATGATGAATTTTAAGAAATAAGACTAAATTGGGATTTTTTCAACCTCCTGCCTGAAAATTCACAATAAGAGTGCTCAGAATTAAAAGATGTCACTCAAAAAGCCCTATGAGATTCCTTTTCTCCTTCATTTGACCCCAAAATAAAATCAGTCACATTGATTGATAAATTGGGGCCATCTTTGCTTGAAAATATCCATTGTGTTTAACTGATTCAGTTCACATCTAAGTGAAAGCAAAAATGTGCATTATTCTTGTTTGTTTTGAAAATTTGGAATGATACTTCGAGCATTCTTTTCTCTACCTATACACATTTTATCATTTGCTCTCCCATTTGAGCCTTTGAAAGAATAATTTTGTTTCAAATAAGAGCCTTAATGATCACTACCCTACATTGGGAAGATTTTCAAAAGAGGAATGGATTTTCAATGACCATTTCACTACTTTGGTTGTTATGAGGTGTAAGAATGATACTTTGGCCATCGTTTCTACAACCTAAACACCATTTATCCCTTGCATCCTCATTTGAGCCAAAAAAAAATTGGTGGTTCTTTTCGAGTGCACATATGATTGCACCCCACATTGGGGAAGGAGATTGGGGAATTTTAAAAAAGAAAAAAAGAAAAAGGGGAAAGGGAACTGCAGATTGGGAAAATTTGATTCCACTTGGGTTCCAATTTTGAAAAAAAGAAAAGGAAGAGATTTGTCCGCACGGACCGCCTATGTTTCACAAATATGGATGAACAAGGGTCTTCCTCAGTCAGTAATTCAGATACATGCAAACAATTTCGCATTAACGAAAGTTTTCTTTCAGAGTTATTGTAAGGGACGGAACAAAGGTCAGGCTCTCTTCTTTTCCAATCAAACATTCTATCCCTAGTTATCCCTTTTGAGCCATCAGAATAAATTATTTCGTTTGGCAACCCCTGAGAATCGCAAACCCCACACTGTGGGCAAGTTTGAATTGAAAAGGGAAAAAGTTTCAAGAAGTGAAAAGTGACAATGCAACAAAATCAAAAGGAAAAGAGAAAAGAGAACCTCAGTTCAAAAATAAACTGGGGCAGATTTTGTGAAAGTTCAAAAATGGCAGAAAGCCGAAAAATCAAAAGAAGAAAGAAAATGACAGAGAAAAGCCTCAATTGAGCATAAACTGGGGCAAAGTTCTGATTTACCCCTAAAATAGGGTTGGCGCAACAATGCGATCTCAGATTCTTCAAACCATTTTTAAAATCTGCCTTCAAGCCTTAACTTTTCTAAAACACCATACCTGACCCCATTACAAAAGCCGAAAGTCCTGACTTCTATTCTTTGCAATGGCCCTGTCAAGAAAATTTCTGATGCCGGAAAATTTTAGCTGTATTTCTGAATTGCCTGGGTATGGGGTTGACGCTACTCACCACGTGAAAGCCCACCAAATTGAGGGAAAGGAAAAAGAGGCAAAAAGCAAAGCAAGAAAAGTAAATGTAAGAAGATGCAGAAAATTCGACGCTGAAGTCCCTGGGGAATGATGAGAAAATCCAAACAAAGTCTGAAATCTTTTGAGTTCAAAATAGGGGCAATTTTGGAAAATGCGATCTTCGGTGCAATGTCCTTGAAAGTTTTATTCTTTAGCTATCGTTTTCAAGCCAAATTACAAGCTAATAAAGTCCATCGTTGACTTATTCCTTCATGACAATCCAAAGTGAGGATCATGCTCCTAAGAAATTCATCAAATCATTTGTGATCATAAGGGTATAACCCGTTTCCACATGTTTAGCTATCACTTCTGTCCATACGTTACAAGCCTAGAAAGCTTGTATGTCGACTAAGTTTTCTTGAAAAATAAGGGTGACAAACTCTTTGCTTTCATTAAGATGTGACATTGAATGGATTACATACAACTGGGGCACAAAATGAGACAGATTCTGACCTCCCATTTCCTTAGCCATTTCAAAAATAAAGTCACTTGATTGGTCCTGAAAGATGACCCAACCAGAAGTGGTGACCGTTACCCTAAGCACCAATGCTAAAAGTGAGGAAGAAATCTTCTTGAATTTGGTGTTACTTCGAGGAATTCATCGTGAAATTTCTGCATGAGTGCAAACTTGACGTTTAAAGTTTCTTCACATTGTTGTATATGTGCATTCTTTTCTAAATTTTAGAAAGTGCGGTTTTTCTTTGTTCAAATAAATGGGAAATCATCTGAACAAATTTTTGCAATCAAGGGAGCCCACACTGGGGCAAAAATTTTATTTGTGAGATTTCATGAAATAAGCCCATACTGGGGCAAATTTTTTTGTAATACATTTGAGATTTTTGTCCAAAAATCAAATAATAACATTTTTGGAATCAATCCCGCCGCTCTTTTCATGGAATTTAAGTGCATGTCATGCTTTGTTAAGCCCCCCTGTGCAGGTATTCATGGTTCAAAATGACGAAAAGCATCCAGAGAGGCGGAAGGTCGATACTGCAAAGAGAAGCAAGAAGAAGGAGGAAAAAATGGACTCGACACTGGGGCAAATTATTTTGAAAAATTCTCTCGGAAAAATCCGAAAGGAAGGGAAAAAATCAGAAAAATCAAAAAATCAAAAATCAAAAATCAAAAAAATCAAAATCAATCAAAAATCAGAAATCAGAAAAAGTCAAAAATAAAAATCAAGGTCAAATTCTTATTTTTTGGAAAATAAAATTTAATTTCTTGACCGCTTTTATTCTCGGCAGGCTCGGGTTTTATCCCACTGACCGCTTTTATTCTCGGCAGGCTCGGGTTTTATCCCACTGACCGCTTTTTTACCTCGGCAGGACCAGGTTTTATCCCGCTGACCGCTCATATCTCGTTGGGACCGGGTTTTATCCCGCCAACTTCGGCAGGACCGGGTTTTATCCCGCTGACCGTTCATATCTCGTTGGAACCGAATTTTATCCCGCCAACTTCGGCAGGACCGGGTTTTATCCCGCTGACAGTTCATATTTCGTTGGGACCGGGTTTTATCCCGCTGACCGTTCATATTTCGTTGGGACCGGGTTTCATCCCGCCAACCTCGGCAGGACCGGGTTTTATCCCGCGGACCGTTCGTACTTCGTTGGGATCGGGTTTTATCCCGCCAACCTCGGCAGAACCGGGTTTTATCCCGCCGACCGTTCGTATTTCGTTGGGACATGGTTTTATCCCGCCAACTTCGGCAGGAACGGGTTTTATCCCACTGACCGTTCATATTTCGTTGGGACCGGGTTTTATCCCGCCAACCTCGGCAGGATTCGTACTTCGTTGGGACCGGGTTTTATCCCGCCAAGCTCGGTAGGACCGGGTTTTATCCCGCTGACCGTTCGTACTTCGTTGGGACCGGGTTTTATCCCGCCAACCTCGGCAGGACCGGGTTTTATCCTGCTGACCGTTCATATTTCGTTGGGACCGGGTTTTATCCCGCCAACCTCGGCAGGACCGGGTTTTATCCCGCTGACCGTTCATATCACGTTGGGATCGGGTTTCTATCCCACCAACCTCGGCAGGACCGGGTTTTATCCCGCTGACCGTTCATATCTCGTTGGGACCGGGTTTCATCCCGCCAACCTCGGCAGGATCGGGTATTATCCCACTGGCCGATTATCATGGTAGGTTCAGGTTTAATCCCACTGATCAATTCATTACTGGGGCAAATCTTTGGATAAATTTTCAAATAAAGTCTTATACAGTTTTCTTCATACATACCCGCATTTTCATTTTGCATCGTCACTAACCGTGGGTCAGTCCTACTAGTGAGCATTTCATTTTCCCCCGCTGCTAGCCGTGGGTCAGTCCCACTAGCGTGAGTCCCATGATTTTCATTTCATTCGGGTCAGTCCCATGATTTCATTTTATTCGGGCCAGTCCCATGATTTTTGTTTTATTCGGGCCAGTCCCATGATTTTCGTTTTATTCGGGTCAGTCCCATGATTTTCATTTTATTCGGGTCTATCCCGTTTAAAATTTTGTTCGGGTCAGTCCCGTTTAATTTCTGTTCGGGTCAGTCCCGTTTAAATTCCTGTTCGGGTCAGTCCCGTTTAAATTCTTGTTCGGGTCAGTCCTGTTTAAATTTCTGTTCGAGTCAGTCCCGTTTAAATTCTGTTCGGGTCAATCCCGTTTAAATTTCTGTTTGGGTCAATCCCATTTCTCAACATTTTGATATAGAGGTCAGTCCTCATTTCAGAAGTGTCCATTGCAGCCGAATAATACAGGTAAGTATTTGGTGTCTACTTCTTTGTCTCAAGTTTTTTCAAAACTCAGACAAAGAGGGGCAAACTGTAGACACCAAATTTTTGGTGTAATTTCATTTTTAGTTTTTTATTTGTCGTGTTCGTTTTTTAGTTTTTAGTTTCTAGTTTTATTTTTATTTTTAAGTTTTAACATAGAATTTCTTAAAAAAAAGGAAAAGGAAAAGAAAAAGCATTCAAAAAATATGATTTAGTCGTTTTTGTTTTATTCATTGCTTTCTTGAAAAAAAAAGGATAAAAATGAAAAATGAAAAAAAAACTCTCGCGACAGTGTTGCTGCGTTTTTCGCAACTTTGCAAGGAGGGGCTCAGGAGACCTTAGGCTGCAAATATGGAGTAGAAACTAATTTAGGTGAATGGTTTTGGAAGATTGAGCTAAATGGAAGCTAAAATTGTTGAAGAGTTTCTTCTTCTTTGTCCAAGTGAGAGCCGGCCATGGAGTAGGAGGAAATGGTGATTTTTTTAGCAATTTTTTCAAGATATTTACTCAATTTGGTCAAAAGTCAAAAGTGTGAATAGTTGCCACAAAGTCTAACCAATGGTTGTGTGACACTTGTCACTCCATTAATGCAATCTTATCGCTTCTTTTTCTCTCTCACATCAATCATTTCACACACTCTACTTATCTCTTAACACCCGATAAATTTTACACAGTATCCGGAATTTAACCTAATTGGCCGAATTTTTCCGAACTTTTCGCACTAGTGGGTCCCACGTCCGATATACATTCTTAATTTCTCAAAAACTAACTAATACTAGAAAAATAATCTAAAAACTATATTTACTCATAAAAATTATCTGGGGAATTTTCTAATAAAGAAAATGTAGAAAAAAAACGGGTTTTCAATCTTAACCGGAACTTAGGGTTTAAATCTTAATTCCTACTTAGGGTTTTCGAAATACTCCCAAAACCAAACGTTACCGCCAAATTAATGAATATATCAACGTAGTACGAACTGGGGCCTCACAGCTGCAATAAGTCAAGGCATTAAAACTTGTTGCGGCAAAACCTCCAAACGGATTCCCAAAGTTCCTAACAGATCCAAGCTACGCAAATAGGGACCAAAGATGCAACCTTTGGCTCGCCAGATTGGAGAAAATTATATCCAAAGTTTTAATGAATCGATCTAAGCAAGATTTCATTTTTCTGCAAAAAAAAAGAACTTTGGACTATGCATTTCTTGATTGAAACATAAGCATACTCATTTGACAACCAAGAACATGTAGCCTGCTAAGCCAGATTCCACAACATTCAAGTGAACAAGAAACCCATGATACAAAAAAAAAACAAAATAACAACGAAAAGGCAGCAGCTTTGGGTTGTATCATGAAAAGGAACGCATGAAACAGCATCTGTCTAGTAATCAGATTTTATGGAAAATAGACAAGTGAAAGGGTCGAAGGATACCTGTTCACCACCTTTAGATTTGCAGCTTCAGCTTGGATGTGATGAAGATCAACTGCAGATTCTGATGAAGTAGCTACCTGGGCTTCTCTCGGTCTTTTCCTTTCTCCCCGCAATCCCTCGATGCTCTCTGTCTCACGCGATAGCTCTCCTCTCAGCCGCCCCTTATTTCTTTTTGTTCCAGCCGTTAAGTTTCTTTTTTACTTGCTTGGTTTCAATCGTCACCTTCTTTAATTTTCCAGCCGTCACTGTCTTCAAAAAACTCCCCCCTCGTATGCTCTCGTTTTCCTTGTTGCGCCGCCCCCCCAGATGAAGCCCCTGCCTTTCACAGCCGACCTCCTAAACTCCCTCTTGCTCTCGGATTTAAACACTACCAAACCTTTCTCTCGTTTCCTTTTCTTTTCTGCCCAGAAACCTCGCCGCACATCCTTGTTTTCTAGTTCCCTCCCAGATTTTAGCCGTCACTTCCCCTTCTTTGATCCTTTCCTCTTAGCTATTTTTGTTTGCCCTCTATTCTTGCTTTTCCCTTCTATCTCTTCGCCCCCATATTTTTATCTGCCGCCTCTCTCTTGCTCTCTCCTCCCCCAGAAATCTTCCCTTGCCGTTCTCTCCTTTTCTTTTTTTTCTCTCCCCTCTGGCTGCGCTTCTTTCTTTTTATATGAGACCCAAACCCTCACCTCAAAGGTGAGGATGAAGGGTTTTTCTGCACCTTAAACCCCAGCCATTCGATCCATTCCCCGCTTGCCATATTTTCTGCAAATGTTTTTTATGCCGAATGCATGTGCGCCTATTCCACTTTTTTTTTTTAACAAAAATGATAATAAATAAAAAACAACAATTTAAGTAAATCATTTAACAACAATTTAAATCATTTTTCATTTTCATCATTTTTCTCTTTTTTTTAAGAAAACATTGAATTTAAAAAACAACTAAATCATATTTTTTGAATGCTTTTCCTTTTCCTTTTTCTTTTTCCTCTTTTTCTTTTTCGAGAAATTCTATGGTAAAAACTTACAAATAAAAATAATAAAATAAAAACTAAAAAACTTAAAACTAAAAAGTGAATAAAACTAACACGACAAATAAACTAAAAAGTAAATGAAATTACTCTAAAATTTGGTGTCTACAGGGATCGTACATTCTACAACCTCAGAGGAATCAGGGACTTGATGTTGCTCAAGGGAGTATACCCGAGCTGACACCCTCGGCTTTGTCCCTTCCACCTTGGACTATCCCGAGTTGGTCTTCGGCGATTGGGTGGTTACTCTCGCCTCCTGAGGTAACACCGGGCAGTTGGCTATTTGATGCTCCGCACTTCCACAGCGTAAGCATTTTCTTTCTTTCCTCCAACAGTTGTCCTCAGTGTGATTTGATTTCCCACAAAATTTGCAGGGTCCACGAGAATTTGAGGCCGAACTTTCCTGTGAGGCACTTCTCTGTGGGCCCCGTCCATTGTGTCCACCCCTCGGCGGAGTCCCTCGTGCCATCCCCGGTAGCCCTTCTCCTCCGGCTCCTCTTCCAAACTTGGGAGGGGTACCTTTATCCCCTAGGGTAGAACTACTCACAGAGAATCCCCGTTTTTTCACCTGGAAATTCCTTACTTGAAGCCTTGCATTTTCAACTCGCAAAACTTTTTCCACAGCGTCACTAAAGGTACTGATTTGAGCTACCGCCATATCCTTTTGAATTTCCACATTGAGCCCCTGAATAAATGCCGAACTCTCCTTTGCTCCGTCAGAATGAGTTCAGGGGCGAACTTGGATAAGCGAGTAAACTGGCTCTCGTACTTAGCCACCGATTGAGTCCCCTGACGGAGCCTAATTAACTCGTCCTCCTTCTTTTCCTGGATTAGAAGGGGAAAGTATTTTGCGTTGAAGTCCCTCATAAAGTTCACCCATGTTCTTGGTGTTTGTTCCCGATCCCATTTCATTCGTATCACGTTCCACCAAGAACGTGCAGCCCCTTCCAATTGGAAGACTACAAAAGTAACCTGTCTCTCCTCTGAATAGTGTAGGGCGGCAAAAATGTCTATCATTTTCTCTAACCACCTTTCGGCCACATCCGGATCTGGCCCGCCCAGAAATTTTGGTGGAGAGAATTTCTGAAATCTCTTCATCTTCTACTAAATGGCCAGGGTTCCCAGATTGCTGGACAGGAGGTTGGCCCTGATGTTGCACTACGTGGGCTAACAAGTCAGTCATTTGCTGCATAGCAGCAGCTATCTGGACACTAGGGTCAACCCTAGGTTCATGGTTTGGTTCAGACGTGGTGTCCCTAGTACCCCCGTCAGTTATGGGTTGCCTAGTATCGCGCCCACGGCCTCGTCCACTATAAGTGCCCTCCATAGATCTAAGTCAATCTAAGGTCGAGGCACAAAGATAAGATTAAAAGTGCATATAAACATAGTCATATAAGCATGAACAAAGAACCAAAAGTAAACACCACATAAGGCATTATACACATAGATCAGTTATACATAGAACACATAACTGTGTCAAACAGTCATACATGAGCTGTGAGAACCCATAAATCCCTTAATAATTTTCCTAGGGTTTATTTCCTTTAATGGCATGTTTTCTGCATTTTCTGGCTTAGGAAATTTTTCCTGGTGAATTTTATGAGTAATTATAGTTTTTAGATGATTTTTCTTGCATTGGAGAGTTTTTGAAAAATTAAGGATATATAACGGATGTGGGACCCACTAGTGCGAAAAGTTCGGAAAAATTCGGCCAATTAGGTTAAGTTTCGGATACTGGTTGAAATTTATCGGGTGTTAAGAGATAAGTAGAGGATGTGAAGTGATTGATGTGAGAGGGAAAAAGAAGGATAGAGATGCATTAATGGAGGTGACAAGTGTCACCTTGTGAGTGGTTGACACTTGTAGACAACTATTCATGGTTTTGACCTTTTTGACTAATTGGTTAAATATCTCAAAAATTAACCAAAATTCACTCTTTTCTTTCACCATTGTGGCCGGCCCTCTCTCTAGCAAAGAAGGAAGAAAAACCTCTTCAAAGTTTGGCAATTATCTAGCTCAAATCCTCCAAAACACTTGCTTGATCTAGTTTCTACTCCATAAAATCCCTCTAGTTGGTGCTAGTAAGTGATTTGGTGAAGTTTTTGGAGAAGCTAAGGTGTCCAACAACTCTACCTCTCTTGTTTTCTAGGTGAGTGGTTATTGAACTTCCTCCTTCACTTAATGAAGCTTAATTTGTGCCTAATGGGAGCTAAAGTGCTGAAATTTGTGGTTTATTTCTTGGTTTGAGATGAATTGGTGAAGTTTTTAATTTATTGATGAATTTTCTGGTTTAATATGAATGTAATGTTGTGACTATCCTTGATGATGGGAACTGATGTTTAATGACTCTAGTAGGTGTATAGGATAGATAATTGCAACCAATTTTGGATTTGGAAGGAATTTGAGAAAGTTAGGGTTTTATATCCCCAATTCTGTCCGGTTTTGTATCTCATGGTTAGAGGCCGAATTGGCCTTGTCTTAAAACATGAAAGTTGTAGGTATTGATGTGTTTGAGGTGCCTATAAAATTTCAGGTCATTTGGAGTAGTGTAGAGTGAGAAATGTCGAATTTACTATTGCTGTTCTGGGTTCATCAGGATGGCAGAACTGCGCCTGTAATTGGCTGTTTTGACTGGAATTGCTTTGGAATTTGTTGTTGAGGTCTTCTGATGAAATGTAGCTTAACGTCATAGCTACCACATGCCTTTGGAATTTCGGAATTTGGACCTGTATAGACTGAGTTGTACTGATTACAGTAACATGCAGTTTGCAAACCTGTTATTGCGGTTCTGGTTTGGTATTTTGCATATTTGACCTAGTTGTGCTAGGAATTGGACTGAGTGACCTACTACATTGTTGTATCCCTGTTTCTTAGCTTCGAAATGGTGTGTCTTGCACCCTCATCCGATAATCGTAGTGAAATCGGTGCCATTACCGCAAAATGAGGACAAAACTGTTTTTTTTGGGCCAAGCTAGTTACATCACCAAAAATTTCTGGTTGCCTATGATGCTTGTATATGTTTATAAAACCCTATTGGGGTTGTGATTAGCATTGTTTTATGACTCGTTATCGAGTCTCATTGTACTTGTTTGCGTGTTCTAGGGCGTGACGGTGGTTCACGACGCACTTTTGACCACGGTGTATGAAACATCACTTACTTGATTGGTGAGTATACTACTCACTTGAATGTTTATAATGTGGCTTTGCTAATATGTGATTGTGATGCCTTGAAGGCTTGTTTGGCTATTGGAAATAATTAAGGTGAGGGTGTACTTGACCGCCCTCATCCCTTTTATCCTATTAATGACTATTTCACTGTTTACCGTTGCATTTGCTATATGAGATATTGAATTCCATTCATGGGAAACTATTTGGGTGTCAGTTGGACGAGTATCCAACGGCCCTACTGTGTTACTGAGCTCGACCCCGTTGGTAGTCGATTGAATCGAGCCAGTGTCGGCTTGGTCGTGAAAATTGACTAGCCACGGGGACTGAAATGGGAATCTTGTGGTAATGAGACCTTTGGTTCCGGTGTACTCGAGTATCACCAAAAGCTACTATTTGGAGTGCGGGCCCGGTTGGGGTATGTCGGGTGGAAGGAACGGAAGTTAAGTGAGGTCTACGGTTGGTTACTCGTAAGCATTGACGGAGGGTCAATGAGGTTGGATCAAGAATGCAAGCGTGAAAATGGGCTCTTGAGAGCCGTCCGTATCCTTTTACCAACTTGTTACATTCCTTATTTGTGTACTTGAAATGAAAGGTTATGCTAAATGCTCTTTGTTGCTTATGTGGTAGTGACTCACTGGGCTTGAGCTCATTCCGTTCCATTTGTTTTCCTTACAGGAAAATGACCACTTTTGGAAAAGATTGTGTTAGTTGGTTGTCAAGTTGAGCTCATGTAAATGTATCTTACGAATAGCTCTTTGAATGAAACCCTAATGTGTATTGGGTTCATTTTCTTTTGATTGGCAAACCAAACATGTATATTCATGATGAATGGTTTTTGTGGCATGCCATTTGGTTGTAAATGTTGAATTTCAATGTATGTATATGTTGGATTGATGTATGGTTGAACTCCGGATTCTGACGTGTCCGGCATTGTTCATCATCGGCGCGTTTTCATTTTTATTTTTATTTTGTGATTTTGACTTGTTTGCGCGCGTGGGTATGTTTCGGAACGTATTAGATCGACGTAAACTGACCCGTTAGTCCTGGCGAGAGCTGGACAGGCAGTCCGCTAACCTCTTTGGTTCGCCTTAGGGGAAGGTGGGGCTGTCACATGAGCAGTCAAGCAAATATATACAAAAATACTCCCATGAAGCCAAAAGAAGGTCTTTCAAAATACACTATACAACTAGGTCCCAAAAGTACAACACAACCAACCAAAAGCTTTTCCTAGGCATCCCTCACACGGGATCGAAACATAGTCCAAAGAACTCTAGCCTAGTTCTCAACCGAGCCAACTGACTCCTCCCCAAAGCTAGAGCTAGGGGCGCCTCCCTCACCTGGAGCTCCGTCACCCAGAATTGCTCTTGGCACATTGGCACCAATCACACTCGTTAATAATGCCACCGGACCGGTCTCGAACCTCTCGGACCACCCTAGTGAGACGGCCGTTGGCTACGTGTAACTGCTCCCTCAGAGCATTCGTCCTCTCCTGCTCCATGGCTACGTCCCCTTGGAGCTCCCGAATGCGATCCGCCTGCATCCTCATGATACCCCTCACACGTTGCAGCTCGGTGTGATCTCTAGCGGCGGCACGTCTGAGCCTCCTCCTCTCATCTAACACAGCCACGACGACATGGTCAGCATAGGAGTAGTGCTGGCAACGACCACAGCACCTAGTCCGACTGGCCATGCTCCAGCGCCGAACCGGTCCTCCGGGCCTCTACTCGTAGTCGATAACAAGAAAATGCCTCCAAGGCGGCCCACCTCCGCTCCTACTAGCTCCGTCCATGACCTATAAGGATATCCACAGTTTACAACTTAGACAAAGTAATCATACTTAAACATATCCTAACACAATCTCCAAAAGTTCTAAGATTCAAGTTTCGGGTTCGCTCAGGTTATTTCTAACCTAGACTCTGATACCACCTGTGACAGCCCCACCTTCCCCTAAGGCGTACCAAAGGGTTAGCGGATTGCCTGCCTCTCGCCAAGACTGCTACGGCAGTAATACATAACCTCAAATCGTTCTGGACTATACTAGCGCGCTTAACCAAACCAACAAGCATGAGACGGGAAAACAAAAAAAAATTCGAAACGGAAAGTAATAGTGACTGCCACGTCGCAATCCGACCAAGACCCAATCGAATACAAGTAACTTCCTACAATCCTTGAAATGAATATATACAAACCAAATATGACACATGAACATGAGCACACACACTTTTATAAACCACATTCGTATGTTTACAAATCAAAAGGAAGCATTTAAATCCAAGTACAATTAGGGTTTCCAACTATTGAGGAGCTATACAAAATATCTCAACTAGCTCCACTCAACTCATTCTTCAAAATCAAAAGTCCAAAAGATAGTTCCCTGTAAGGAAAACAAAATTAACGGAGTGAGCTTTCATCCAATGAGGTACCATCACGTAAATATACCAGGATCATATAAACACAAGAATATTCAATCCAAATACGTTCGTCAAGTAAGCAAAATCAACACCACCCAAGTATAGGGAATAAAAAGATACGGATGGCTCTCAAGAGCCCTTTTCCTCTTTTGCAATACTTGATTTCATCTCATTGACTCTCCGTCAATGTATACAGGGTAATCATAACCGTAGACTCCTCTTTGCTCTGATTTTCCATCCATCACACATTTCCCTTACCGGGCCCGAACACCAAGCAGTACAGAATTGGTAATACTCGAGTATACCGGAATCAAGGGTCTCAAACCCAAAGATTCCCAAATACAGTCCCCATGGCTTGTTGTGAGGACCCAAAAATTTTCACATTTTCTCAGCATTATTTTATTTCTTTGATTATGTTTTATACTTTCCTTGGAAATATTGAATTTTCTATGCATTTTTACAAGTAAATACAGTTTTAAAATCATCTTCCTAGTAAGAGTTAGTGTACGTTGAGTTTGAAGTGTATTATGGACGTGGGACCCGCTAGTTCGGTAAATGCGATATATTTTTGACAACTTGTTGGAGTTTGGTTAAGTGATATTATTTTACAAGGTGCTAAGAGATAATTAGAAGTTACCGATATGGATTAGTATTAGAGAGACAACGAGATAAGCTTAAGCAAGCAAGGTGCCAAGTGTCACAAATCCATTGGATGTTGGATTTGACCAAGACCTTCTTAACTTTCCTAAAATCAATTTTGACTCAATTTTCTCTCATTTTTCTTGTGTCTTGGCTGAACCTCTTGAGGAGGAAAACAAGAGAGAGCTCTTCAATTTTTAGCTTCCAAATTTGCTCAAATCTTGAGTTTCAACCAACCAAATAACAAACCACACCATACAAGTGATCATTAGGGAAGGTTAAAGGTGTTGGTGGAGTTGTTTTGGAGAAGGAAAGATTAAGCTCCTACCTTTCTTGTGGTTTTAAGGTATTTTACCAAGAACATCCTCTTTACTTCAATTAATTGCTTATTAGTGGTTTTTAGTTGTTTTAGATGTTGTTTTGTGGAAGATTAGCACTTGAATGCATGAATTCCAACTTGGCTGATAACCTGCCCTGCTTCTGCCCGGTTCAATTTTACCTTATTAAAAGCCGAACTAGCCTTATCACAAAACATAAAAGTTGTAGAGAATAATGTTTTATAATTTCCTACAAAATTTCAGCTCAATCGGAGCAACGTAGCCTATGAAAAGACCGAAATACCCCTGTTGCCCCGTTTCTGTCCGAAAATGAAAATCAGCCTCTGTAAGTGGTTAGTTTGACCAGAAATATTACCGAACTGGTTGATGATGTCTCTTAAGAATTATAGCCTTGTATCTTAGCTTTCAAATGGCTTTGGAATTACCTGAATTGGAGTTGTGTGTGCTGAGATATGAGTGAATAAAGCAGGACTGCTAGTTGATTTCCGCAGTGAATTTCGAACTGGAAAATCTGGAGTTGTTTTGGTAAATTTGACCTAGTTAGGGTGAGAACCGGATTGAGTAGTCTTCATTAACATTGTAGGTCTTTGTCTTAGCTTTTCAACGCCTCCAAGAACACCTTAAATGCACTTTGGTAGCCTACGATATGACCATTTCAAGGTAGTACAGTTAATTAGCCGATTAGTTGGAACTTGGTTCTGGGAATTGGGAATTTGACTAGGTTACACTGGAATTTGTGTGACGGCCCCACCTCCCCCTAGGGCGAACCAGAGGGTTCGGCGGGTCGCCTGCCCAACTCTCGCCGGGACTCAATCGTTCACTATAGTCCTCAAATGAATTACAAGAATAAACCTCAAATATTACAATATAAATCTCCAATATTTACATGTCATAAGCGAAGCGGAAACAATTCTCAACTATACATAAAATGATTCCAAATCCAAATTATACAAGATATATGCCATCCAGTCACGTGAACAAGTACTACAAGTCCTTCCTTCGCCACGAGCCCTGTGGAGGGGAATAAAATAGTTTTGGGGTGAGCTAGAAGTTCAGCGAGTAACCAGTAAAATCAGAAATCAAATATATTTCACAATAATGCATTTCGATCATTTCGATGATGTCATGATTCAGGGATCAAATGTACGTTTATTGCTCTCATGAGCCGGTGAAATCATTGCACTTGAACACCCAACGCTCAAATAGATCATTTAACATTAACATTGAGAGGGAGCCCCTTTTTGAGCTCCAGATAAACATGAACATGAACCATAAACAAGGTGGAGACGTTGGTGTCCAGCACTAGACTTTCCCAGAACTCATTAAAGCCAAATCATGTCATGAATCCACATGCAAGCACGCATGATATGCAATCGAATAAATAATACAAGAAGCATTTCACAAGTACTTTGGAAATAGTTTAGGGTCACTCACCTCCATGGCTCAGAAATCATCCATCATATAACATTGCCTTGCTCAAATCCAAGTCTTAGATCACAAACTCAATGCAAACAAGTCCCTTCAAAGTTCGGACAGCACTTCCCCTGAATTTGATAACTTTTCCAGCCATCATGGCTTCATTATTTCCTCAGCCAGTCCCAAAGGTACACACACAACAACAAGTTCATCCAATAGCTATTCAGCAAGCTCCAAGTAGTACAAAGACAAGTCAAGCTAGGGAAAAGTTCGGAAATGAAAGTTAAGCTCAAAACCAGAAAAATAGGTTTTGACGTCATTTTACGGTAATGGTACCAAAGGCGCTACGATTGTCGGATGAAGGTCCAAGACCCACTGTTTCGAAGCTAAGAGATAGAGATACAATATTGCAGAAGGTCACTCAACCCAGTTTCGAGTGTAACCAGGTCAAAAATGCAAGATACTACACCGGAATCACAAAAACAGATTCACAGAACGCATTCTAGCGGAAACATCATAAATCAGGCTATCCAAGTCCAAATCCAGAAATTCCAAAACCATCTGAAAGCTAAGAAACAGGGTTAACTTTCAACAGAAGGCCTCAACAACCAATTTGGAAGCAATTCCAGCCAAAACAACCAATTACAGTCGCAAATCCCAATTTCGGGTAAACCAGAACAGCAATAGTAATTTCGACTTTTCTCGCTCTACGCTACTCCGATTGACCTGAAATTTTGTAGGTACCTCTAAAATGTCATTACCTACAACTTTTATGTTTTAAGCATAGGCCAATTCGGCCTCTATCTAGGACCTAAAAATTCGGACAGAATGTTCATCACAAAACCCTCACTTTTCAATTTTTGGTCCAAAACAGAAATTGGTTGCAATTAATCACTTTTTCCACCTCCTAGAGTCATTAAACATCATTTCCAATCATCATATATCACCACACAACCATGTTCATATTAAAACAGAAAAATCCCCAATAATTATAAAACTTCACCAATTCAACCAAAATCAAGATATAATCCATCAAACCATCTCTTTAGCCATCACAAGTTACTAATTCACCATTATTGGAAACAAACAATGAATCTTTACACACCATACCTTGATACCTCACAAAAGATAGTAGCTTAGTGGTTCCTTCTCCAAAATAACTCCACCAAGACCTTGGAATCTCTTTAGTAACCAACTTTTATGGAGTGATTTGCAATTCCATCGGTTAAAACTCAAGATTGAAGTAAGAAATTGGAGTGAAAGATGAAGGTTTTTCTCTCTCTCTTGCTCTCTGTCGCGCCCCATTTTTTGATGAAATAAATAAATGGTTTAAAAAAATGTATTTTTTGTGATTGAAAAATGAATTGTGATTTAAAAGAAAAAATGGGTCTAAATGGGGGTTTGAGAATGCGACGATTTGACCCAAAATTATAGTTTAAAAAGGGTTTTTTGAAACAAAATACGGAGTCGCCACTTGGTAATGAGTTAAGGTGTACCAAGTCACCTAAAAATGGATTTTTAAAGAAAAATAGGGAAAAGTAGTAAGAAACCCCTTTTAAACGACTCCTAATCCACGTAAACCAAAGAAAAAGGTTCGGGAGTCACATTTGACAAAGGGGAAGGCAAGGATAAAATCCAAGGCACCCCTTTGACCTAGCCAAGGCTAGTTGCATGATTTAATCAAAGATTTTCTTATTTTAATCAAAGAATTTATTACATTTGGATGCACTACATGAATGCAAACCCTAGACCTAGGGGGATTGGGGGAAATTTCCCTTCAAAGGTTGAGTGGTGCCAATCACATTAATTGTGAAGCCCAATAACAATCCTTTGAAGAAGTCACGAATAATGCGAGTGGGATGCAAATGAATGGAATGCATGTATGCAATGTGAGAACATGAGTTTGAAAAAGTAATAAAAGACAATAAATATGTAAATGAAAATGTGCACGTGAGTGGGCAAGGTACAGTATGTGAAATGATAATATGAAGTGCATGTGTGCAAGTGATGATAAAAATGTTCGTGTGCAAGTGAAAATATAAAGGTGCACGTGTGCGAAATGGGAGGAAAAAATGAAAGTGTGATGAAGGTAGAAAATGGTAGAGTGGATGCATGAACCTAGGGAATTCATGCATATTGGGTATGGGGAGACCTAAATCGTGACTCAATTTGCCCTTTTATAGAGGGAATACAAGCGTGCTAAGGCTTAGAAAAAGCCACACTCGTCTATATCCCATATTTAAGGGGACTCTCAAGCAAATGAACCCTATAACTAGCATGAAATGCAAAAATCCTAAAATGGAGGAAAAAGGGGTTCGAGAGGCATGCAAAATGATAAAACTAAAAAGAATGCATGACATGTAATGAACATGCAAACATGTACTAACGAGGGGAAATCCCTAAGGGTCCAGCGTTGGACTAGCCCATTCTATGAATTCCGACTAGCGTTGGACTAGCGGAAACGTACATTCATCCATCACATTCATTCATGGCCATGAAAAGCGAGTAGACATGCCAAAACACTCATAAACATATAGCACATAACACTTAGCATGCTCGACTAGATGCAAGGCCCTAACAAAGCAAATTAACACGTAGCAACTAAGCATGCAAGACACATAAGACGATTAAAGCCCTAACTATTACATTTGCTAGCTAGGCACACGTCTTCAATAGGTCTTCATCAAATGCTCCTCCAAGCCCTATCTATTACAAGCCAAGAGGTGTACACATACCCCATAAGAGAATGAATTAACAAAAAAGCAAGAGTAAATGAAATAAAGGCACTAAAGCAAGACAAGGAAAGCGAATTTAGACATGCAACATTCATATAACACATAGGAGCACGTAGGATCACATAAGGAGAGGCAAAAAGATAAAAGAAAATTATACCTTCCCCCACTTGTGAAGCTTAGTAAAAGAGAAATGGCTTCAAAACAATAAAGGAATCAATGCACCAATTAAGTAGTAAAGTATAAGGAAAATCACCAAAATTCCCTTAATTGCAACTCAAATGAAAACACACGGTGCATAATTACCAAGAAAGTGGAATGATCCATCAAATCCCCAAAAATAGCAACTACTAGGGACCCAACAGTAACCCTTGACCAATCAACTCAAGCTCAAATGAAACATTTTGGGAATTTTAAAGGTTCAAAGGCAAGAAAAGGTCAAATAACCAATTTATTTAGGGAAATTAAAGAAAATAGGCAAACACGAGCTCATTTGGTCATAAAACCCATAAAGTCATGACTTAAGCGCAATTGAAACAAAGCATGGTAGTTAATTGAAACAAACAAACAATGAAGTTGCACAAATTAAAATTTATCAAGGACCAAATTGATGAAATTATTTAATTGATTGGGTCCTAGTGGAACAAGGGGAGACTTGGGGGGTCAAAGTGCAATTTCTGGAAAACATTTTCATGCAAATGCATGCAATCTCACGAAGAAACACATCTCTGCAATGTTTCTGCTATTCTTTCACCAACCGAAACCCAAATCTCAAACATACCACTTGCTATTCAGGAGCAGCAATTTAAATACGAATTCACAACTTTTAAACTAAATAACCAATTACATTGTTGTCATCATCCAAACATGCAAAACTTAGGAAAGATCTCATGCAAAAATCTGGAAAAGAAGAAAAGAAAAAAAAACAAACATGAAACTGCTGCAAGCTTCTCGGCTTCACCTTCCAAGACCAAATTCAGATTCAAACCTATACCTTAACCAAAGTTTCCTTGATCTAACATCTGAACTTTGAACTAAACAAACAAGACATGGACAATCAATCAAGCAAAGACATAGGGAGGAGTTCAAAAATAGAAAAAGCTGATGCAAAATTTCTGGAACCAAAACTCAAAACACAGTTTTTTTCTTTGAAGGAACGGACACTGCTGCAATTTTTCTATAAATTTCAGCTTTTCTCGCAACCACATTCGTGCCATTTCCTTATTCAGTTTAAGAGTGTTCAGGCAAACAAACCAAAAAGAAATGAGATGGAATCGTTATCTAAACAAAACCACAACTGAAAGGCCGAAAGGGCAGGACAAAACTCAAGAACAAAACCTTAAAAATTCTGTTCGGCAAAACTGAAATTATTCTTTAACAAGTATTTGAACATAATTCAGATACCCTTCAAACCCAAATGCCCAAACTCAAAACCAAATTTTCCATTTCTGTCCTCCTAATACAAGAGCCAGCATGAGACTGAAGAGCAAAACTTAGCTAGCAACTAAAAGGAAGGAAAACAGCACAAAGAAAAAAAATGACAGCTTTTTAACAAAACACAATCTCTTCGGCTGCCAAAAGAAACATAACAGCAAAAACAAAGTTCACAACAAAACATAGCGTGACCTTTGGGCATATTCAGAGAAGATCCAGGCTTGTATAAGAAGTGGAAGGCAAAAGAGATTACCTTTGCGTCTTGCGGAATCTACAGAGCAAGGAGCCGGTTGACAAAAATTGTATCTGGATGCAGACTTTAAAATGGCGGATTGCTGGTGAAGATAGTCTAAGGGCCCTTCTGATTTTTCTTTCGGTCCTCTTCAGTTGCTGTCCCAAACTTCTTAGCCGTAATCCCCAGCCTTTTCTCTCTGCCGTCCCTTTGTATATCCTCCCTCAAGCTTTTCACGTAGCCTTTCTTCTCTTTTTCTCTCTGCCCAGCAACCCCCCCCCCCGCCGCCTCTCTTTTTCTGTCTTCTTTTTTTTTTGCCGTTCCTTTTGCTTCCCTCTTCCCGTAACTCACCCTTGCCGTAACTCCCTCTTCTTTTCTCCTCAAACTTCCCCAAAATCCTCCCTTTCAGTCCCCTCCTGCCGCAGCTCTCTTTTTCTGGTTCCTTCTCTTTGCTTTTGCCGTATCTCCCTCTTTCTCTCCCGTCTCCCTCTCGTAGTCCCCCTCCTTGCAGCTGTCTTTCTTTTTTTCCTTTTATATGAGAGCCCTTCAACCCTAAAACCCCAGCAATCCTTCTGTATTTGCAGCCTAAGGGACTGCCGAGCCCCTCTTGTGCAAACTGCCAAAAATGCAGCTTGCCGCGACTGGAAATAATAAAAAAATTTTTTAACTAATAAAAACAGAGAATGATAATTAATAATAATAAGACAAATAACAAAACAAATTAATTAACATTGAATGGAAAATAATTGAACTAAAAACCACAAATTACAACTTCCATTTTTCATCGATTTTCCTTTTCCATTTTCGGCACTTTTCCCTTTTTTTTCAATTTTAAACTTTTTTTTCATTTTTTCAAAGATAAGCCAATATGCATTAAACCATTTTTTTTCACTTTCTCTCTTTTTTTTATTTTCACTTTTTTCTCTCTTTTTCTAAAAATTCTACGCTAAAACTTACAAAAATACAAAAATAAAAACTACAAAAACAACTAAAACTAAAAAGTGAATGAAACTAAAATAAAATAGCACAAACAATAATGAACTAAAATGCCAACAAAGCATACCAATTAATTCAAAATTTGGTGTCTACAGTTTGCCCCTCTTTGTCTGAGTTTTGAAAAAACTTGAGACAAAGAAGTAGACACCAAAACACTTACCTGTGTTGCTTGGCAGCAAAATGATCTCAACGAACTGGAATCCTAAAATCTGCGACCGACCTCAATAGAAAATTAAACGGGACTGACCCGAACAAGAAATTAAAACGGGACTGACCCGAACAAGAATTTAAACGGGACTGACCCGAACAGAAATTTAAACGGGACTGACCCGAACAGAATTTAAACGGGACTGACCCGAACAGGAATTTAAATCAGATGAATTGAAGTGAGATGGAGTGTTGGTGGGATTGACCCATGTTTATTGGTGATGCAAATGAAAGAAGTGAAATGAAGTGTTAATGGGACTGACCCATGTTTGTTAGTGATGCAAATGAAATGCTCACTAGTGGGACTGACCCACGGCTAGTGGCTAACGAAAATGAAATGCTTTTGACAATCGGACAGTGGGATCAAACCCGAGCCTGCCGAGGTCGGAGGGATAAAACCCATGCCCAACGAAAATAAAAACGGTCAGTGGGATAAAACCCGAGCCTGCCGAGGTCGGAGGGATAAAACCCGGGCCCAACGAAAATAAAAGCGATCAGTGGGATAAAACCCGAGCCTGCCGAGGTCGGAGGGATAAAACCCGTGCCCAACGAAAGTAAAAGCGGTCAGTGGGATAAAACCCGAGCCTGCCGAGGTCGGAGGGATAAAACCCGTGCCCAACGAAAATAAAAGCGGTCAGTGGGATAAAACCCGAGCCCAACGAAAATAAAAGCGGTCAGTGGGATAAAACCCGAGCCTGCCGAGGTCGGAGGGATAAAACCCGTGCCCAACGAAAGTAAAAGCGGTCAGTGGGATAAAACCCGAGCCTGCCGAGGTCGGAGGGATAAAACCCGTGCCCAACGAAAATAAAAGCGGTCAGTGGGATAAAACCCGAGCCTGCCGAGGTCGGAGGGATAAAACCCGTGCCCAACGAAAATAAAAGCGGTCAGTGGGATAAAACCCGAGCCTACCGAGGTCGGAGGGATAAAACCCGTGCCCAACGAAAATAAAAGCGGTCAGTGGGATAAAACCCGAGCCTGCCGAGGTGAACTTGATTTGATTTTTGACTTTTCTGATGATAATTTTTGATTTTTTGATTTGATTTGATTGATGATTTTTTTCGCTTTTCTTCTTGACTTTTGAGAATCTTTCCAAAAATTAATTTGCCCCCAGTATGATGAATTTTTGCAATTTGAGTCCATAGTTGATTCGGTATTGCCATGTTGTTGCACCTTTTGATCAAATTTGCTTGCAACATTTTCGATCTGCCTTTGTGCACCGGAGGACTCTTTCCAACACCAATTCCAGTGCGAGGTGTGATTACTTTCTCCTGTGCATGCAATTTTCTTGTGAAAGAAAAAAAAACAAAGAAATTGCCACCACCATTTGATCCGTTTTCCTTCGAGAATCGTGTAAACATGAGTCTTCCAATGCCTTTATCAACTTTTGCTGCGGCAGCCGATTGAGTTGAATTTCTCACCCTGAGGCTTTTCCAATTTTCAAACTGACCAGGTATGTGTTTTGCCATATTGTGAAGTCTGTGTAGCTGGCTTGGCTGGATTTCAACTGTTCCCAAAGGATGACTGAATCCAAGCATACTTTTTGCAATAAACCGCGGGAATTGTCATTTACCACAATTCAATGATAAAAAAAAAATGAGGTATGCAAGAAAATTCACATGTCATGTAAGAATGAATATACACAAGAGTGCACACCTAACCATTTATGCCTAAATTCTACAAAAATGCCATGAATGAAAGTAATTTGGAAAAAATGAGCTTCCTAATAATGTATTTACAAAAGAATATTTTTACAAAATGACACAGCTTTTGGCCAACAGATGTCATATTCAAATCTTTGGATATCTTAGCTATGGAATTCAATGATGCCAGAGGTATGACAAAAATGAGAAGAAATCTAAATGGACCAAACCACCAGTTGTTCCTCTTTGTGCTTGCTCATTGCAGAAACCTACCTTGGCGCCCATTCGGGTTTTCACCAAGGTTGCCCCCCACCCTCTTTGTTGGTTTTTTCTTTCTCTTTTTTTTTCTTTCTCTCTTGAGGTGCCCTTGTGGGTTTTCACCTAATGAAACAATGGAAGAGCTCACCCATAGTCGACTCAGGATTGTAAGTTGAAAATTGCTGGCATCAGTAAAATGCGCTTCTCTTATAGACTTAAACGAAGGCATTATGAACATCACGTGCCAGTTGATTAGCAAAATTCCTAATAGAAATGCAGCAAGTGACGAAAGCCAGGACTTTTGGGCTTTTGTAATGAAGTCAGGCGGGGTGTTTTCTAGAAAAGTTGAGGCTTGAAAGCAATTTGTGCTTATGAGAGGTGAAATAACCTGAGATTGCATCATTTTGAAATTATCTCCAATTTTGAACGAAACCGAGGAAATTTGCCCCAGTCTGATTGGATTTTTCTTTCTTTGCATTTTCATTGCATATTTCTCACTTTTGCATTTTTCTTCAAAACTAAATTTGCCCCAGTGTGGGGTTCCTTCTTTCCCATTTTTTCTTTTTTCTTCTTTTTTTCAAAAATAAATTTGCCCCAGTGTAGGGCTTTCCCCTTCTAATCATCTCTTTTCAAAATGAATTTTCCCCAGTGTGGGGTTTGCAATCTTCAGGGGCTGCCAAAAGAAAAAATTATTGTTCTGATAGCTCAAAAGGGACGACTAGGGATGAAATGTTTTGATTGGAAAGGAAGATGGCCTGACTTTTGCATCGTCTCTTGCATGACTTCCTAGAAGGAATTTGCATAATCAAAATAAAAAATTTCTTACACATGTCTGAGTTGACAGGTTGAGAGAATGTCTATCCATGAATGCCCCGCCAGGTAATACCTTTTGAACACCCAATGAGCTTTGCCAATTTGAAGCAAACTGGCCTTCGACTTCATCTTTCATTACTTTAGCACTTTGTTCCCTTCTTCAGAAGATCGGTGGCGGCCCCTTTTATTATGAACACAGGCTATGCATTTTGACAAAATTGGTCATGGTACATAGCATTCAACTGCTTTTCATTAATCAGAATCAATCGTTGATGACACTGCCTTAACCAATCAACTTTCAACCTGGTCGGAAAGGGATTTTCTTAAACGAAGGAATTTCTCAATGAGGGGGATTTTTCAAATGGAGGTATTTTCCACTGTATGGCTTCCTCAAAGAAAGGATTTCTCAATGAGGGGGTTCTTAATGAAGGGTTTTCTCAATGAAAGCTTTCTCAAAGAAGGGATTTCTCGATGAAGAGATTTTTCAAATGAAGGGATTTTTCAATGAAGGAATTCTCAAAGAAGGGTTTCCTGATGAAGGAATTTTCAATGAAGGGATCATCGGATTCCAGAACAATGATATTCAAAAGGGTCAAATAATTTCATCTTTGGCCATCTCAAAGAATAATCAAATAAACAAATAAACAAATTATGCATTTCATGAAACTCCAAATCAAAGCAGAAACAAGACAAAACTCAATTGCAAAAGATGCTTTCGTTAAGCTATTTACATATGCAAGAAAAAGTTTTCGTGAATTTTAGTAAATGACAACCCCTAGATTCATCGAAATTTCCTTCGAGAGGGAGGATAATCAGCCATCCAAATTGTGCAGAGCTCCTTCAGGATTTTCAAATCTCGTCATTGGAGGTAGATGCCTCAAAGGTGTCCTTGCGTCTGGGAAAAGGGTTTGTACTTATACTTGGTCCTTGTTCTTCTCTCCCCCTCAAAATTATGTCTCTGGCCTCAATCATGTCTTGGATTTTGTGTTTAAGTACCCGACAATTGGCAGTAGAATGTCCAGGAGCTCCGGAATGATAGGCACAAAAAGATTGAGGATTATAATCAGGAGGAAATCCTTTAGCATAGGCTTTAGGAGGTATTGTACCAATTTTCCCTGCGGCCTTGAGCTGCTCATATAGTTGATCCAAGGGCCGACCTAAATTGGTAAAAGTTCTATATCGGGCCGGGTCTTGGGTGCCAGCGGTTTGTTGATAGTTGTAATTATGGTTGACGGGTAATGTGGGTCTTGGATGATAAGGAGAGCGAGGTCTAGTTTGAAAACTATGTGGAGAAATATGAAATGGTGTTGTAGGTGTGTTTGGGTAATTTGGTCGAGGTTGAGGATGAGGGGTGTTAATGTAATAAACAGGATGAGGGTTTGAATAGTAAGGGTAAGGGTTCGAGTAGGTAAAGTGTGGTCGAGGTCTAGGTCTTGGGGTAGGGTTTTGATCCCAAACAAAAGTAGTTTCCTCCTCTTGCTTTTTGGACTGTTGCTTCTTCCCATTACTACCTTGGCTTTGCAAAGCATCCAACTGCGATTTGAGGGCAGACACATTAACAATCTTTCCTGCCTTCACGAAATCATCGTATTCCTCAAGCTTATTGACAATGGTAGCGAACGAGCATCCAGTCATGCGGAAAATTTCTTCGAAATACGGCGGATCATGTGCTTTGATGAAAGTGCGTATGATTTCATCCTCAGTCATCGGTGGCTCGACTTTGGCAGCTATTTTCCTCCACCTCTTGGCATAGGTCTTGTGATCCTCGGAGGGTTTTCTTTTTGTTCCTTCCAGTGTGGTCCGCGTTGGCGCTAGCTCACAATTGTACTCATATTGCCTTGTAAAGGCATTGGACAGGTCCAACCAGGTCTTTGCCTCTTCGGGTTTCAACTTGGAATACCAGTCGAGCGCATCCCCCTCCAGACTTTCTGGGAATAGCCTCAAAGGCAGATTTTCATCATTTGTTGGCCTACCCAACTTGTTGGCGAATAATCGGAGGTGCGTCTTGGGATTGCCCGTCCCATCATATTTGTTAAACTTCGGGGTTTTGAACCCTTCAGGCAATTGTACATTCGGGAAGAGACAAAGCTCATCATAGTCCAGCACTCCTTGTTTGTTTAAACCCTGACTTTTCCTTATAAATTCATCAAAACGGTCAAGGCGTTTGAGCAGCTTTATACCAACGGGAGCGGAGGATTCCCCCATTTCTGGCTTGGTTTGAATAGTATGGTCTGGTAAGAAAGGCTCAACTGCGGCGTGATAAAAGGTATGCGGCTTAGGGGGTATATTCGAAGTGATTTGGGGTTGTGGGTCTTGCATGTAAGTAGGGAAAAATGAAGGATCGGGAGGGTAAGTGTATGGTAAATGTATGGTGGGATATGTGAAAGTTCCTTCGGGTGGAATAGGGAAAGATGGAGTATCAGTGACTTGAGTTGAAGGGATGACAAATGGCTCTTGCTCATCCTGCTTGACGGGTATAGGTTCGGGTTGAACTCCGCTGCTGATTAGCTCGTCAATCAATTTCCTTTGGGCCGCCATCTCAGTGGTCATCTTGTCGAACTTAGTGAGCATCTCAGTCAACTGAAACCCCAAACTCATGGTCTCGGGTTGAGCGGTAGTAGCAGACCTATCTGATTGTTCCGGTTGTGAACTCATGTTTACACGACTCCTCTGAGCTTGGGCTACGGGATCGTGTTATGATGGGGCTTCGACGAGAAGCTATGTTTAAATATTACCTGAGAATTTTTGAAAAGATTGCCTTTAGATTTAACCCTCGCTTAATTATTCCAATGAAAATAAAGAAAATAAAAAGAAAAAGACAAGAGTTAGTAAATATCCCAGAAAATTCGGATGCATGCCCTATGGGGGAGCCCTTTTTATGCCAAAGGTAGGCCTAGCATGAAAATGCAATCCTCTAGGGTAGGCACTATACCATACCTGACGGATCCAATCAGCTTATGGAGTGAAAAATAATTTGAAAAATTTGGCCCATTGGAATGAGAAGAGACGTTTGTCAAAATGAGGACCTCATCCGAAGGGATTGATCACTTTGGATCGATACAAGAACTTGCAAAAACGCACGGGTTTGACCTTGACGAACTTCCTATCGAAGAGATTGGAATTCGTTTTGACAACTTTTCTCAGTGAAGCACGGGTCAAAACCCCAACTGATCAAATGGCTGGATGCAATGGATGGTTTTCTCAAAAATCGACTAAGTTTTGAAATCCGACATTGAAACCCTAATTGGTCAAATGAAATTGACAATTTATTAAAAATCGACCGGATTACCCTAAAAAGGGAAACGGGTCAAATGAATTGAGTGAAATTTAAAACTTACTCAAAATTGACCGAATCATCCTAAAAAAGGAACTTGATCGGATGAATTGAATGAAATTGAGAATTTTATTCAAAATTGACCGGATCGTCCTAAAAAAGGAACTTGGTCAAATGAATTGAATGAAATTGAGAATTTATTCAAAATTGGCCAGATCGCCCTAAAAGGGTAAATTGGTCAAATGAATCGACGATTTATTCAAAATCGACCGGATGACCCTAAAAAGGGTAAATTGGTCAAACGACCCTAAAATGGGTAATTTGGTCAAATGAATTGATGATTTATTCAAAAATCGACCAGATGACCCTAAAAAGGGTAAATTGGTCAAACGACCCTAAAAAGGGTAATTTGGTCAAATGAATTGATGAATTGGTCAAACGACCCTAAAAAGGGTAATTTGGTCAAATGAATTGATGATTTATTTAAAAATCGACCGGATGACCCTGAAAAGGGTAAATTGGTCAGATGAATTGAATGGAATTGATGTATTCAAATATGGGTTGAATTGTCCACCCATTGGTAGTTTCAAAATTCTATTGCGATGCATTAGCCTATGAGCCTTCTAAAATCAAATTTTGGCCTCGATTTATTTATCGTCTCAATAGGAAGAATCATTTGTGAATTTCTTCAAATTAATGTCCTTTGCGCAAGAGATTTTTACCAGCTTTGATAAAAATGGCCAAAAGGTGATTATTAGACGCTCATATTCCAAAAATCGCTATTATGAAGACGATCGGATCCTACCTTACCTTGTGCACTACCCATTTGGATGGTACAAAATGTAAACGTGCAAGTCTCTTTGGATTAAGTATCCGAGACACAAGGTGATTTATTCCTAACACGGGATCCCCTAAATGGCATTCCCTTCTAGGGTTTATGCATGATGCCAGTTTATTAAAGCGATAAAACATGCAAAATGGAAACGTGACCTAAGGAGCCCTTTATATGCCAGGGTAGGCCTAAAATGGTATGACATTATTAATTTATGAACGAAATATATCAAAACTGCTTAAACATGCAATATCCTATCTACACGGGTAGGCTTCTAAAAGAAGGTCATGCCAGACCTCTTATTTGCTAGGGTTTGTGAATGCAACGGGGACACAACACCAAGAAAAGTTAGTTCAGCCAGATAAATACACATAACACATTGTAGCAACGAAATCAATACAAAGAAATAAAGCAATAAAAGGGAAAGAGGGGTTGGATCCCTCCCCTCGTGAATCATGTCCCTAATAGGGTAAGGTCGACTCTACCCTAGGCAATTCTAATATGGATGCATGAGGTTGGGGTTCACTAATGCATCTAGACTCGACAAGCTTCGGCTCCCAAGCCTTCAGACCTGGAAACCAAGGGTCATCAATCCCAAGGTTCCTTGTCGGTGGCTCGAGCGATTCCCCAAACACCGCTACGCACACATCGTGTCACGGCTACATGTTTTGAGTGAATCTATCAAAATCCTCAACCTTCGACTAAAAGCTAAAGGCTATCAACCCATAGCTTAAAGCGGAAGATTGAGTGACCCATTGGATCATGCTACACACACATCGTGTCGTGATCACATGTCCAAGTGGGTCGCCTAATCCTAGTAGGGTGGAGTGGCGTGACAAGCCACTAAAAGAAAAATAAATGAAGGGATAAAATAATAAAGCGAATGCACGTATGCTAGTGCTCGTTTGGAGGGGAGGGATCAAGAACCAACGCGAGGCTCTAGGGTGACACACCCCCACCCAAATGCCATGCAAGCGCGAGATAAGCAAGTAAACATACATCCAATCAACCAAACATACATTCGCGAGCGAGGGAGTAGTTGGATATGCGTGAAATGCAAAAATCCTAAAAAAGGGAAAAATGCAACCCTAAAACACCCAAATGTGATATATGAAAAGGTTAAAAGAAGAAAAAGGTTGATTAAATCAAATTTGCTCGGACTCTCAAATGTCCGCAGTGGAGTCGCCAACTGTCGCGCCCCATTTTTTGATGAAATAAATAAATGGTTTAAAAAAATGTATTTTTTGTGATTGAAAAATGAATTGTGATTTAAAAGAAAAAATGGGTCTAAATGGGGGTTTGAGAATGCGACGATTTGACCCAAAATTATAGTTTAAAAAGGGTTTTTTGAAACAAAATACGGAGTCGCCACTTGGTAATGAGTTAAGGTGTACCAAGTCACCTAAAAATGGATTTTTAAAGAAAAATAGGGAAAAGTAGTAAGAAACCCCTTTTAAACGACTCCTAATCCACGTAAACCAAAGAAAAAGGTTCGGGAGTCACATTTGACAAAGGGGAAGGCAAGGATAAAATCCAAGGCACCCCTTTGACCTAGCCAAGGCTAGTTGCATGATTTAATCAAAGATTTTCTTATTTTAATCAAAGAATTTATTACATTTGGATGCACTACATGAATGCAAACCCTAGACCTAGGGGGATTGGGGGAAATTTCCCTTCAAAGGTTGAGTGGTGCCAATCACATTAATTGTGAAGCCCAATAACAATCCTTTGAAGAAGTCACGAATAATGCGAGTGGGATGCAAATGAATGGAATGCATGTATGCAATGTGAGAACATGAGTTTGAAAAAGTAATAAAAGACAATAAATATGTAAATGAAAATGTGCACGTGAGTGGGCAAGGTACAGTATGTGAAATGATAATATGAAGTGCATGTGTGCAAGTGATGATAAAAATGTTCGTGTGCAAGTGAAAATATGAAGGTGCACGTGTGCGAAATGGGAGGAAAAAATGAAAGTGTGATGAAGGTAGAAAATGGTAGAGTGGATGCATGAACCTAGGGAATTCATGCATATTGGGTATGGGGAGACCTAAATCATGACTCAATTTGCCCTTTTATAGAGGGAATACAAGCGTGCTAAGGCTTAGAAAAAGCCACACTCGTCTATATCCCATATTTAAGGGGACTCTCAAGCAAATGAACCCTATAACTAGCATGAAATGCAAAAATCCTAAAATGGAGGAAAAAGGGGTTCGAGAGGCATGCAAAATGATAAAACTAAAAAGAATGCATGACATGTAATGAACATGCAAACATGTACTAACGAGGGGAAATCCCTAAGGGTCCAGCGTTGGACTAGCCCATTCTATGAATTCCAACTAGCGTTGGACTAGCGGAAACGTACATTCATCCATCACATTCATTCATGGCCATGAAAAGCGAGTAGACATGCCAAAACACTCATAAACATATAGCACATAACACTTAGCATGCTCGACTAGATGCAAGGCCCTAACAAAGCAAATTAACACGTAGCAACTAAGCATGCAAGACACATAAGACGATTAAAGCCCTAACTATTACATTTGCTAGCTAGGCACACGTCTTCAATAGGTCTTCATCAAATGCTCCTCCAAGCCCTATCTATTACAAGCCAAGAGGTGTACACATACCCCATAAGAGAATGAATTAACAAAAAAGCAAGAGTAAATGAAATAAAGGCACTAAAGCAAGACAAGGAAAGCGAATTTAGACATGCAACATTCATATAACACATAGGAGCACGTAGGATCACATAAGGAGAGGCAAAAAGATAAAAGAAAATTATACCTTCCCCCACTTGTGAAGCTTAGTAAAAGAGAAATGGCTTCAAAACAATAAAGGAATCAATGCACCAATTAAGTAGTAAAGTATAAGGAAAATCACCAAAATTCCCTTAATTGCAACTCAAATGAAAACACACGGTGCATAATTACCAAGAAAGTGGAATGATCCATCAAATCCCCAAAAATAGCAACTACTAGGGACCCAACTGTAACCCTTGACCAATCAACTCAAGCTCAAATGAAACATTTTGGGAATTTTAAAGGTTCAAAGGCAAGAAAAGGTCAAATAACCAATTTATTTAGGGAAATTAAAGAAAATAGGCAAACACGAGCTCATTTGGTCATAAAACCCCTAAAGTCATGACTTAAGCGCAATTGAAACAAAGCATGGTAGTTAATTGAAACAAACAAACAATGAAGTTGCACAAATTAAAATTTATCAAGGACCAAATTGATGAAATTATTTAATTGATTGGGTCCTAGTGGAACAAGGGGAGACTTGGGGGGTCAAAGTGCAATTTCTGGAAAACATTTTTATGCAAATGCATGCAATCTCACGAAGAAACACATCTCTGCAATGTTTCTGCTATTCTTTCACCAACCGAAACCCAAATCTCAAACATACCACTTGCTATTCAGGAGCAGCAATTTAAATACGAATTCACAACTTTTAAACTAAATAACCAATTACATTGTTGTCATCATCCAAACATGCAAAACTTAGGAAAGATCTCATGCAAAAATCTGGAAAAGAAGAAAAGAAAAAAAAACAAACATGAAACTGCTGCAAGCTTCTCGGCTTCACCTTCCAAGACCAAATTCAGATTCAAACCTATACCTTAACCAAAGTTTCCTTGATCTAACATCTGAACTTTGAACTAAACAAACAAGACATGGACAATCAATCAAGCAAAGACATAGGGAGGAGTTCAAAAATAGAAAAAGCTGATGCAAAATTTCTGGAACCAAAACTCAAAACACAGTTTTTTTCTTTGAAGGAACGGACACTGCTGCAATTTTTCTATAAATTTCAGCTTTTCTCGCAACCACATTCGTGCCATTTCCTTATTCAGTTTAAGAGTGTTCAGGCAAACAAACCAAAAAGAAATGAGATGGAATCGTTATCTAAACAAAACCACAACTGAAAGGCCGAAAGGGCAGGACAAAACTCAAGAACAAAACCTTAAAAATTCTGTTCGGCAAAACTGAAATTATTCTTTAACAAGTATTTGAACATAATTCAGATACCCTTCAAACCCAAATGCCCAAACTCAAAACCAAATTTTCCATTTCTGTCCTCCCAATACAAGAGCCAGCATGAGACTGAAGAGCAAAACTTAGCTAGCAACTAAAAGGAAGGAAAACAGCACAAAGAAAAAAAATGACAGCTTTTTAACAAAACACAATCTCTTCGGCTGCCAAAAGAAACATAACAGCAAAAACAAAGTTCACAACAAAACATAGCGTGACCTTTGGGCATATTCAGAGAAGATCCAGGCTTGTATAAGAAGTGGAAGGCAAAAGAGATTACCTTTGCGTCTTGCGGAATCTACAGAGCAAGGAGCCGGTTGACAAAAATTGTATCTGGATGCAGACTTTAAAATGGCGGATTGCTGGTGAAGATAGTCTAAGGGCCCTTCTGATTTTTCTTTCGGTCCTCTTCAGTTGCTGTCCCAAACTTCTTAGCCGTAATCCCCAGCCTTTTCTCTCTGCCGTCCCTTTGTATATCCTCCCTCAAGCTTTTCACGTAGCCTTTCTTCTCTTTTTCTCTCTGCCCAGCAACCCCCCCTGCCGCCTCTCTTTCTCTGTCTTCTTTTTTTTTTGCCGTTCCTTTTGCTTCCCTCTTCCCGTAACTCACCCTTGCCATAACTCCCTCTTCTTTTCTCCTCAAACTTCCCCAAAATCCTCCCTTTCAGTCCCCTCCTGCCGCAGCTCTCTTTTTCTGGTTCCTTCTCTTTGCTTTTGCCGTATCTCCCTCTTTCTCTCCCGTCTCCCTCTCGTAGTCCCCCTCCTTGCGGCTGTCTTTCTTTTTTTCCTTTTATATGAGAGCCCTTCAACCCTAAAACCCCAGCAATCCTTCTGTATTTGCAGCCTAAGGGACTGCCGAGCCCCTCTTGTGCAAACTGCCAAAAATGCAGCTTGCCGCGACTGGAAATAATAAAAAAAATTTTTAACTAATAAAAACAGAGAATGATAATTAATAATAATAAGACAAATAACAAAACAAATTAATTAACATTGAATGGAAAATAAATGAACTAAAAACCACAAATTACAACTTCCATTTTTCATCGATTTTCCTTTTCCATTTTCGGCACTTTTCCCTTTTTTTTCAATTTTAAACTTTTTTTTCATTTTTTCAAAGATAAGCCAATATGCATTAAACCATTTTTTTTCACTTTCTCTCTTTTTTTTATTTTCACTTTTTTCTCTCTTTTTCTAAAAATTCTACGCTAAAACTTACAAAAATACAAAAATAAAAACTACAAAAACAACTAAAACTAAAAAGTGAATGAAACTAAAATAAAATAGCACAAACAATAATGAACTAAAATGCCAACAAAGCATACCAATTAATTCAAAATTTGGTGTCTACACTCTCCAAGTTTCAGCCATGAGAAGGAATAAATGGCTTGATTTTTGGTCAAATTTTGGTTTTAGTAAAGTTAAGGTAAGATGGTCAAAAGTCCAAGAGTGAATAGGATAGTGACACTTGTCACCTTTAGGTGTAAAACTTATTTTTTTGTCTCTCCAATACAAATATCTTAACACTTTGTAAAATAATATCACTCAATACAAAATTCCTACAAGTTGTCAAAAATATAATGCATTTACCGCACTAGCGGGTCCCACGTCCAAAATACGCTCTTAATTTCTCAAAAACTAACCGATACTAGAAAAATCATTTTAAAACTATCTTTGCTCATAAACTTTATTTGGGGAATTTTTTTAATCAAGAAAATGTAGAAAAGGCGGGCAATTAAAAAAAAATAAACCCTAGAAAATTAGAAAATTTCCGGGTTCTCAAACTCATTTTTTTCGGGGCGTCACAATTTGGACTAAGTGGCTTTCATCAAAATTGTAGCCCTCTGTCTTAGCTTCAAAATGGTATAAATTACATCCCAATCCGATAAGCGTAGCTTCAGATGTATCCGTTACGCAAAACCCGTCAAATCTGTCTTTTGTTAAACTTCATTTCCGCACATGTTGTTAGCTTGATTTTTGTACTTATATGACTTTGAGCCTATGGAATGGCTATTGAAATGAGATGATATTGTGTGTGACTTTGGGATTGATTGAGGAAAACAATGAAACCATAAATGGCTGGAAAAATAAGTAAATACAAAGGGCGTGCTGCCCAAATTTTCGCTCGAGGGCTAAATTTATATTTGAATTTGTATATTTTCGTTTGGCAAATACTATGACCGTTTTCCATCTTAAAACATGATCCTTCTTCAATTGGAAACTCCAAATGTTTACTTACGCTTACCAAATAAAAAGGAGTGGTTTAGGGTTTACTTGGGTGTTTTGTTCTCCCTTTTACATGTATTTCATTAAGACATTTAGTCTATAATATTTACTTGAATATGAGATGATTTTGAACCATATAAACGATCCCGAAAACAGTATTTCTTGGCCTATCTAGTTGGATTCCGACTTGTCTTTGGTTCAAGTGTGTGACGGCCCCACCTCTCCCTAAGGCGAACCAGAGGGTTCGGCGGGTCGCCTGCCCAGCTCTCGCCGGGGCTCAGTCGCTCACTACATTCCTCAAACAGATTGCAATATAAATCTCAAAAATTACATCAAATTCTCCAATAATTACATGTTATAAGCGAAGCGGAAATGATTCCCAACTATACATCAAATGAATCCAAATCCAAACTGTACAAGATATAGGTCATCCATTCACGTCAATAAGTACTACAAGTCTGATCCACGCTTATAACGAATCGTCCATGCTTCCACTGCGCCACTCTGATCCATGATCCCAATTCTTATACAAGAGGAATTCCACAACAATAAAATCACAACAAGCCTTCCTTCGCCACGAGCCCTATGGAGGGGAATAAAATAGTTTTGGGGTTCTCAAACTCATTCTTTTCGGGGCGTCACAAAGTGTTTCCATTGGAAACTTTTATAACCCTTTTGAGTTGGGTTTTACGTTTCGACTGTGAAACCCTAGTTATTTTTGTCCACGGATCTAAATGTTCTCGTTTCACTTTAAAGTCTTTTATACGTTCTACTCATCAATTGTCGAGTTCTTTGATTTCACCTAATTGTTTGTGTTAGATGAGCTGTAATATTCTTTCTTGTTTAATCTTAAGTTTTCTTGGTGACTAAAGATAATATCCGGAAGGATATTTTGCACGTTGTTTTGCGTATATAGGTGAGTGTTCCTTGTTTGTTATATTTCCTTGACTTATTGGCTTGTTATTATTGATTGATAATGTGTTAAGTGCTTTCAATGATTGTTAAAACGAGTTTTCTAGGCGAGTGTGTACTTTATCGCACTCGACCTAAATCAATGTGAAATTTTCAATGATTAAATGATTAAATGCTAGTTGAACATGAATGTAAGCCGTTTGGTTGAACTGGGCCCTACCCTTCGTTACCGATCGACTTGAGCCAGAAGCGGACTCGGTCGGGCGATATGGTGACCCTGGGTGTGAACTTTGGTATACTCGAGTATTACCTTGTAGGTTGGTGGAGCCTGACCAACGTCCAGGAGGGGGTGAATGAAATGAAACGAACGAACGAACGAGGGTTTTACTTATAAAAATGCATTTTCAAACAATTGGAGGAATAAGGGGAAATGTCAGGAGAACGAATGAACGAACGAAAGCATGGCTCCCTGTGAGCCCGTATCCTTTTAATGAATGTGTTATTATCACTTTCTATTGTAAATGTTTCTTGAATTATTGATACTCTATGTTTAATGTATTGGATTGATTGTTTGGTTATGTGTTCGGAACTTCACTGAGCTTTTAGCTCATTCCTTTAGTTTTGTTTTCCTTAACAGGGAAGGCGATCCAGGACGAGAGTTTTGGATAGACTAGCCTAGACCAGTTTCTTGGTTTTCTTTTGTAATGGTTCTCGCCCTAGTGCTTGGCACGGGTTGGATGTATGAAGAATTGAGAACCTTTGTATATTCGATGTTTGTACTCTAATGTACATAAGTTTTGCGTTAAGTTTGGATTGTCGTTATATTTATTCCTATGTTTTATTTCGATTTTAATTGAGAACTGAAGTGAATGACTGAGTCCCGGCGAGAGCTGGGCAGGCGGTCCGCCGAACCCTCTGGTTCGCCTTAGGGGGAGGTGGGGCTGTCACAGTTGGTATCAGAGCCAGGTTCGTGTGGTCTCTGCGTGGAGTGAGCCTGGATTGAGTGGTGAATAGGTATGACGGATTAAGTACTCGTTCGAGCATAAGCTATGAATTGCGAATGTTATAGGCCTTAAATCTTTCCCCTGGTATCTGAGGATCATAGATAGGTACGTCGAGTAGGAATTTCGATTGTAGATAGTTTACTCTTGGGACTGGCCAACTCGAGATATGAATTGTCTTATTTCGGATTCTTGTGCCTGAGTACTCCAAAGTTGAGGTGGCGTTAAGTACTTGAAAATTTCATTTTGGGAACATGAACAGGCTTTGTCTGGCTAGAATGAGCACAGGAGGTCAATGGATATCTAGTTTGGATAGTAAGTGACGTGAGAGACCTGACGGGGTTATGCAACTGAAACTAGGACGAAATCGCCTTTTCTTTTGATTTGTCCTTATATTATTATTACATGACGTTAGTAGGTGTATTTGTGCATATGATTATCTGTCTAATTTGATATGCCTTTGTGTATTTGTTCATCTGTCTTCTTGATATATGGTGTGTTATGTACGTATATGTTTATTTGTGTATTTGGTATGCTAGAATTTGTTACTTTAGTCAATTTACTGTGTTTATTCACTAAATTGCCTTTTTGGGGGGAAAAGAAAAGAAAAGAGAGAGGGAAAACATATATATGGACGGGAGACGTAGTCATGGACGTGGACGTGGCCGTGGGAATAAACGAGCTCAAGAGCCGAGAGAGGAAAGGGAAACAACAACTGCACAAGAGCAAGGACCAAGGGTTGAAGCGGGGGACCAAATGGCAACGGCAATTCCACAAATGACAAACATTTTAGCAAGGTTGGTGGACCAACAAGGTCAAATACCTGTGAATCAACCTCCGAACCCTGAAATAGGAGAAGATCGGGCTCTTGAGAGGTTTCAGAAGTTTGCTCCTCCCAAATTCCTTGGAGGGTCTGATCCGGATGTAGCCGAACAGTGGCTGGAGGCTATGATCAACATCTTTGTAGTTTTGAACTATACCGAACAAAGGCAAGTAAACTTTACGGTATTTCAATTTGAAGGACCGGCCCGAGCATGGTGGAATGTGATTAAGGCAAAGTGGGAAAGAGAACAAACTGTATGGACATGGGCTAACTTCCTAAGGGAATTTAATGAAAAGTATCTCCCACCTTTAGTCCAAGAAAGGAGGGAGGATGAGTTTATTGGACTACGCCAGAGAACCCAAAGTGTGGCCGAATATGAAACGAAATTCACCAAACTATCCAAGTTTGCTTCCGAATTAGTAGCCACGGAACCGAAAAGGGTAAGACGATTTATACAAGGATTGAATCTAGAAATTCAAGAAGCACTAGCAGCGGTTCAAGTGAATACGTTTACGGAGGCCCTTGAGAAAGCCCAACGAATCGAGAATGCAAAAGCACAGATAAAAGCCTCCCAAAACCGAAAAAGGGGTACACCTGGTAGTGTGACTGAGGAACCAAGTGAATCGATAGTCCCTTCCAAAGTGCAGAAAGTGAACTTTTTGTCCCACCCACCATAGACAATAGGGGCGATAGATGAACAATCTACAAAAGGAAGTCAAGTAGGCCATGGGGAGATTTTTCAAAAAAGCCAACAAGTGGCTTCTTCCTTGACTTGTAGCTACTGTGGAAAGGCCAATCACACTGAGAGTGATTGTTGGAGGAAAGGGCGGAAGTATTTGATTTGCGGGAGTGGTGACCACCAAATTAGCAACTGTCCGAGGAAACAGTCACGTGAAAGTAGTACCCAGCAACTGGAGGGCACCAAATCAAAACAAGCAAATGAAAGAGGGAACCGAACAAAAGTACCGGCAAAGGGTATATGCTTTAGACAACCAACAAGTTCCTGAGCCATCTGAAGGTAAAAATTTCGAGGACGAAATTTCTTAAGGGGGAGAGAGTGTGAGGACCCAAAAATTTTCATATTTTCTCAGCATTATTTTTTTTCTTTGATTATATTTTATACTTTCCTTGGAAATATTGAATTTTCTATGCATTTGTACAAGTAAGTTGTGAGGACTCGCAAATTTCTTGTATTTTTATCAAAAATACCCTTTTATTTGAAAATTATTATTTACCAAAGCCCACTACCCAATTATTTCACAATAAGTGTAAGTAAACCTAGAAAATAGGGTTTTACGCTTCGGTTTCAAGTTTGGAGCGAAATTAGGGTTTTCGCGATTTTCGCCGGATGAATTTTCGGTACAGAGTAAGGATTAAATTTGAGGATTAAAAGTGACTTTTAAGTGAGAAATAATATGTGAGTGGTAGCAATGATATAAGGTTAGTGAATAGGAAGTAAAAACCCTAGTACGTGAGTTTTTAAGAAAAATGGCGCGAACCGGCGGGTCCCGCGCACTACCGATTGAACGCACCACTTGACCACCATTTTTCTCACCAAACAAATTTATTGAACTTGAACAAAATATCTTCTCTCTTGGCAGCAAGGTTGACCAAAAATTAGTGGCTAAAATGACAAGGAAAGAAAGAGAAAAAAAGAAAGGTGGTGGTGGCGACACTTGTCGCCACCATAGAGGTTCTTAACTAAGACCAAGACCATCTATTTAGACCCCAAAACTTAGCAACTTTCTTCTTCATTTTGTTGCTGCTGGCTGAGTGGAGCAAGAAGAAAAACAACAAGGGAAAACATTCCATTTCATCTTCAATCCAACAACCAAGTGAGAAATCAAACAAAACAAACCGATTAAACTTGTCCTTGAGTGATTAGTTAGTGACTTGTGGTGTGATTTTTGAAAGAGAAAGCTTGGGCTACTCTTAGTGAACTCTAGTCAAGGTAAGAAAGCTTATCTCTCCAAGTTTTACTTTCAATCTTGTTAAATTAAGCTTAGCAACTTGATTTTGTGGTGGAATCATGGATATTATCTTGTTTTGGAAGTTTTCCCCAATTTATATGATGAACTAGGGCTTGATGAATTTCTGCCCAATTTGTTGTATGAAGTATATATGTTGAAATTAAGGTTATAAGAGAGGCTTTGGTAGTGATTAGACCAAGAAATTAAGGAAAGTTCCACTAAAAACTAGAAATTCCAGAATCTGGAAATTTTTCCCAACATTCTGTCCTAATTTGAATCCCTATGTTAGAGGCCGAATTGGCCTTAGGTCAAAGAAGGAAAGTTGTAGAGAATGGTATTTTATAGGTTCCTACAAAATTTCAGCTCAATCGGAGCAACGTAGGACATGAAAAGTCCAAAATACCCTTACTGTTTTAAGTATTTCCCAAGCAGTCCGTGTGATCAGTTAAGTCCTATTTATCACGTTTTTCGACTAGGATGCATTCTGATTTAGCTTTTTGCCAAAACATGAAAGTTGTAGTATTCTGAATTAGCTTTCAAATGCCTCTAAGAACACCTGATTCAGACTTGTGTACTCTGAGATATGTCCATTACAGTGTTCTGCCTTTAAACAGCCGACGAATTGGTTTCTGGTTTAGTAATTTGAGAATTTGACTAAGTTACATTACGAACTGGACTAAGTGACCTTCATGAATGTTGTAGCCCTGAGTCTTACTTCGAAACAGCATAGGTTGCGTCTTAATCCGATAAGCGTAGTCTCGGATAAGTTATTTCCGCTTTCATACGTCAAATCTGTCTTTTGCTAAATTGAATTTCTGCACTTGTTATTACTGTATTTCTTATTCTTATGATATTGTGAGCCTATGGAACGGCTCTTGACTTGAATTGCTTATGTGTGATGTTGGGTTGTGGTTGAGGAAAAATAATGAAGCCAAAATGGCTGGAAAATTAGGTAAACACAAAGGGCGTGCTGCCCAAATTTTCGCCCGAGGGCTAGGCTTCTATTTGAACTTGTATACTTTTGTTAGGCCAACACCATGACCGGTTTTCCATTTTAAAACATGATTTTTCATCCTTGGGTTCAAACAACCCTCTTCTTACTTGAAAGTCATCTTTACACGTTTTACTCCTAATTAGTCGGGTTTCTTTGTTTCCCTTAAATGTTTTGCTCGATAAACTGTAATATGTTCTCTTGTTCAACCTTAGGTTTCATTGGTGACTAAGGGTAATATCCTGAAGGATATTTTGCACGTTATTTTGCATATCTAGGTGAGTGTTCCTTATTTGACTTTATGGCTTGTTGTTATCATTTGCTAATGTGTTAATTGCTTTTAATGACTTCCAAAACGAGCTTTCTAGGCGAGTGTGTACTTTATCGCACTCGACCTAAATAACTGTGCAATTTTCAAGGATTTAATGATTGAAATGTTACTTGCGCATGAATGTAAGCCTTTTGGGCTGAACTGGCCATTGCCCCTTGTTACCGGTCGTCTCGAGCCAGAAGCGGACTCGGTCGGGCGATTAGGGACTTGGGTGAACATTTGCTATACTCGAGTATTACCCTGTAGGTTGGTGGAGACTGGCCAACGGCCAGGACGGGGGTGAATGAATGAATGAACGAACGAACGAACGAACGAGGGTTTATTGATAAACGAAAAATGCATTTTCAAATGATTGGAGGAATAAGGGGAAATGTCAGGAGAACGAATGAACGAATTGCTCCTTGTGAGCCGTATCCTTTTAATGAATGTTACTATTGCTTTCCATTGTAAATGTTTCTTGAATTATTGATACTCCAGGTTTAATGTATTGAATTGATTGTTTGATTATCTGTTTGGAACCTCACTGAGCTTTTAGCTCACCCCTTTAGTTTTGTTTTCCTTAACAGGGGACGGCGAGCAGGATGAGAGCATAGACTAGCCTAGTGTAGGTCTTTTGTTTCTTTTGTAATGGTTCTCGCCCTAGTGCTTGGCACGGGCTAGTTGTATGGTGAAGTGAGAACCTTTGTACATTTGATGGTTGTACTTCCTTTTGAGATAGCAATGTATATAAGTTCCACTTTAAGTTTGGATTGCTGCCCTATTTATTCTTGTGATTTGTTCTGGATTTGATTAAAGAACGACTGAGTCCCGGCGAGAGCGGGGCAGGTGGCCCGCCGAACCCTCTGGTACGCCTTAGGGGGAGGTGGGGTCGTTACATAAGTACAGTTTTAAAATCATCTTCCTAGTATGAGTTAGTGTACGTTGAGTTTGAAGTGTATTATGGACGTGGGACCCGCTAGTGCGGTAAATGCGATATATTTTTTGACAATTTGTTGGAGTTTGGTTAAGTGATATTATTTTACAAGGTGCTAAGTGATAATTAAAAGTTACCTATATGGATTAGTATTAGAGAGACAAAGAGATAAGCTTAAACAAGCAAGGTGCCAAGTGTCACAAATCCATTGGATGTTGGATTTGACCAAGACCTTCTTAACTTTCCTAAAATCAATTTTGACTCAATTTTCTCTCATTTTTCTTGTGTCTTGGCTGAACCTCTTGAGGAGGAAAACAAGAGAGAGCTCTTCAATTTCTAGCTTCCAAATTTGCTCAAATCTTGAGTTTCAACCAACCAAATAACAAACCACACCATACAAGTGATCATTAGGGAAGGTTAAAGGTGTTGGTGGAGTTGTTTTGGAGGAGGAAAGATTAAGCTCCTGCCTTTCTTGTGGTTTTAAGGTATTTTACCAAGAACATCCTCTTTACTTCAATTAATTGCTTATTAGTGGTTTTTAGTTGTGTCGCGCCCCATTTTTTGAATAAATAAATAAATGGTTTTAAAAAAATGTATTTTTTGTGATTGAAAAATGAATTGTGATTTAAAAGAAAAATGGGTCTAAATGGGGTTTTGAAAATGCGACGATTTGACCCAAAATTATAGCTTAAAAAGGGTTTTTGAAATGAAGAACGGAGTCGCCACTTGGTAATGAGTTAAGGTGTACCAAGTCACCTAAAAAATGAATTTTTTAAGAAAAAAGAGAAAAAATTAGTAAGAAACCCCTTTTAAACGACTCCTAGTCCACGTAAACCAAGGAAAAAGGTTCGGGAGTCACATTTGACAAAGGGGAAGGCAAGGATACAATCCAAGGCACCCCTTTGACCTAGCCAAGGCTAGTTGCGTGATTTAATCAAAGATTTTCTTGTTTTAACCAAAGAATTTATTACATTCGGATGTGCTACATGAAATGCAAAACCCTAGATTCTAAGATGTCTCTTGTAAGGTTTTTGGTCCCAACCACATGAATTGTGACGGCCAATGAAAGAAAACCTTATAGAGGTCGATTAATGCAAATGATGATTCAAGTGCAAGTGTGCAAGTGTATAAAAAGGTGCATGTGTGCAATTGTATGGAAATTCAAGTGTTTGTGTGCAAGTGTATGAAATATAGTGATAAGTGTATATAGATCGTAATTAAGTGCAATTTTGTGAAGTAGAAACCAAAATTGAACAATAAGGAAAGGAAAAGTAATGAGGAAATGTGAATTGAAAAAGTGAGTAAGTGAAAAATTGAGAATGAATGAACCTAAAGGAATGCATCAGGTCGGGTATGGGAATGACTCCTAACTTTTTCGACTTCGATTTTCCCTTTGATTAGAAGGCAAAACTAGCGTGCTAAGGCTATCGAGTAGCCACACTCGCTCGTTTCCCTTATCGGAGGGGACACTTCAAGCAAATGTACCCTAACTAGCATGAAATGCAAGACCTAAAGTGAAGGGGAAAGGTTTAGAGGAGCATGCCAAATGATAAAACTAAGGAAAATTGCATGATATGTAGTGAACATGCAAACTATGCACGAATGAAAAGGAAATGGACCTATTGGGTCTAGCGTTGGACTAGCCCATTCTATGAATTCCGACTAGCGTTGGACTAGCGGAAACGTACATTCATCCATCACATTCATTCATGGCTATGGAAAGCGAGTAGACATGCCAAACACTCGTAAACACGTAGCACATAACATTTAGCTTGCTCGACTAGATGCAAGGCCCTAATAAAGCAAATTAACACGTAGCAACTAAGCATGCAAGACACATAAAGCAATTAAAGCCCTAACTATTACATTTGCTAGCTAGGCACATGTCTTCAACAGGTATTCATCGAATGCTCCTCCAAGCCCTATCTATTACAAGCCAAGAGGTGTACACATACCCCATAATGAATAGCTTAAGTAATAGTAAAAATAAATGAAATAAATGCAAGGAATTAAGGAAGGTGAAGAAAGCGAAATAGGCATGCATATTCACATAACACGTAGGAGCACGTAGGAGAAATGAAAATCAAGGAGATAGAGGTTACCTCCCTTGCAATTGGGCACCAATGAAGTGAAATCACTTATTTATCCTCCAAAATAAAAGAAATGGTCAAGGTACCAATTTATTCGGGAAAATTAAAGGAAATAGGCAAACACAAACTCACTTGATCATAAAACCCCTAAAGTCATGACTTGAGTGAAATTGAAACAGAGCATAGTGATTAATTAAAACAAACAAGCAATGAAGTTGTAGAATTAAAACTGCCAAGGACCAAATTGAGGAAATTTTTCAATTGGTTGGGCCATAGTGAGACAAAAGGGAACTTGGGGGACCAAAGTGCTATTTCCAGCAATTATTTCATGCAAAACTCATGCAAGCTACGTGAGCAAACAAGAAGGTTGAAACATCTGCTGGGTTTCTCAAATGCAATTTCCCATCCATCTTAACACAAGTAATGGCTCCAATCAACTAAACCAAGGATCAAAGTGAGAAGGTAACCACACATTTCTTCCACTTTTTAACTACCCAACTCTCATGTTTCAATGCAAAAATAGGGGTAAAGAGCATGCAAAAAGCTGGAAAATCTTCTGCAATTTTCTTGCTGCAACTTTGCAGCTTATCGGCAAACCAGAAAAAAAAAAAAAGACAAAAACTTCAGAACACAATCCAAACCTCGTCAAATCATCTACCACTATCCTTGACATAGGGTTGAACATGGAAACAAATTGAGGAAAAACCATCTTTATGGGTTGTTACGGGACAAGGGAAAACAGCAAAAACACGAGAATTGAATGCAGCTTTCTTTCATTCGGAACATGTTCACGCGAAGCAGTTCAAACAAACCTTAATTGATTCGACAACTAAACCTGAATGCATGACCTTGGGATCAGGGAGAAAGGAAAGATAACATGCAGCAAAGCTCTCGGATGTAAAATACAGCAAGGTGAAATCAACAATTGCAGCACCTTTGAACCCACAGATCTTCAAGGAGAAAAAAAACAGACAAAACAACTTAAGATCCGAGCTTCACGCATGAAAGAAAGCTAATGGCTTCTGTCCCTAAGTTCCCAAACAAGACAGATTGTAAACATGTTCATAGCATCCCAGTCCAGCAGCAAACAGAAACAAGGACGTCAAACCAACCATGACTTCAGCAACTAAAGAAAGAAAATATATTCTGCCCGTACTGCTGCAAAACGCACCCCAACAACTCTAACAGACCCAAACACAGAAAAAGAAAGCAAGCTAGACAAGAACTTCAACCAAATCAAAACTTCAGCTTTAACTAAATCAGACGCAAGATGGATGCATATTGGTTTAGCCGAAACCCAGCAAAAGAATCAAAGGACCAGATTTCAGCTTAGCGGATTGGGTTCCATGTGAAGATTAGAACGGCAAGAAAAAGAGTTGAATATTACCTGTTTCACGGAATTGAAATCTCAGCAAGAAACCGCGAGGAGGCGTACCTCCCCAGAAATCAAAAGAAACACTCTTTCAGCAGGCTTCGCTGGCGGTGACTGCTGATACTGGTGATGGAGGCGGCTCCAGTCCTTGGCAATGAGCTGGGTGTTGACAGTCTCGCGGTCGATGTCCCAGATGGTGCAGGTGGTGTCGATGCTGGAGGCGCCGATGCGCTTGGGCTCGGCCTCGTTCCAGTCGAAGGAGGTGAGGGGGTTGGAGAACTCGCTGTTGCAGTTGTTGTTGAGGAGGCTCTTCATGTCGACGCGGGTTCCATCGTCGGCGACCCTTCAGACTCGGAGGTAGTCACTGGAGGTGACGAGGAGGTCGGGCTTCTGGCACTCCTCGTCAGGGATGAAGATAACCTTCGCTGCTGTTCGCCAGACCCATCTTCGGTGGGATCGCTGCTAGCCCCCCAAACTCTCCCTGCTCTCTCCAGTTTTAGCCGTTCTCTCCTCTCAGTTTTCTTTCTTTTTGCCGTCCCCGAAACTCTCCCGCACACCTCTCTCCTTGCTCTCCCCTTTGCGGCTACTCTCAAATGCAACCCAACTTCCCCAGAACCCTTCATCCTACGGCCCTCTACTCTCTTGTCCTTCCTCTCAAATTGCAGCCGTCAACCAAAAAACCCCCTTTATCCCTTTCAAGTGCCGAACAAGGGCTGAAATGATCGACAAAAGGGCCTTTGTTGAACCCAAAGATGCTATCTTTCCTGCTTCTGGGCTCTCTTCCTTCAGATTTGATCCCCCGCCTCTCTCTATTTCCCTGTCGGCTGCTTTTCTTTTGTTGCCTTCTAAAACTTCCTCCCTCTTTCTGGTTTTCTTTTCTGCTGTGCCTGAACCTCTCCTCTCTCTTTCTAGCTTTCAGCCGTTGTTTCTTTCTTGCGGCTCTCTCGTTTTTTCCTTGTGTTTCTCTTTTCTCTTTTCTTTTCTCAAAATAACTAAATAAAAATAACTAAAATGCCAAAAGAAAGAAATAAACATATTTTTGTGAATAAATTTTCCTTTTTCCTGTTTTTTCATTTTTTTTTTCAAGAAAACTAAAGCCTATTTTTTGAATGTTTTTCTTTTTCTTTTTTTTTTTTCTAAAAACTCTATGCTAAACTTAAACTTAAAAAAACAAAACAAAAAACTAAAAACTAAAACTAAAAAAAAATGATTAAAAACCACAAATGACAAAAATAAATAGCAAATGAACTAGACAAACTCAAAGGGCAAAACGAATAAAACTAAAATAAAAATAACAACTAAAAATGCAAAACACACCATAATGAACTAAAATGCGAGCAATCTAAAACAAAAAATCATGAAATAGATGCTACATAAAATTATTCAAAATTTGGTGTCTACAAGTTGTTTTGTGGAAGATTAGCACTTGAATGCATGAATTCCAACTTGGATGATAACTTGCCCTGCTTCTGCCCGGTTCTATTTCACCTTATTAGAAGCCGAACTAGCCTTATCCCAAAACATAAAAGTTGTATAGAATGATGTTTTATAGTTTCCTACAAAATTTCAGCTCAATCGGAGCAACGTATCCTATGAAAAGACCGAAATACCCCTGTTGCCCTGTTTCTGTCCGAAAATGAAAATCAGCCTGTGTAAGTGGTTAGTTTGACCAGGAATATTACCGAACTGGTTGATGATGTCTTCTTAAGAATTATAGACTTGTATCTTAGCTTTGAAATGGCTTTAGAATTACCTGAATTGGAGTTGTGTGTGCGGAGATATGAGTGAATAAAGCAAGACTGCTAGTTGATTTCTGCAGTGAATTTCGAACTGGAAAATCTGGAGTTGTTTTGGTAAATTTGACCTAGTTAAGGTGAGAACTGGATTGAGTAGTCTTCATAAAATTTGTAGGTATTTGTCTTAGCTTATCAACGCCTCTAAGAACGCCTTAAACGGACTTTGGTAGCCTGCGATATGACCATTTCAAGGTAGTACGGTTAATTAGCCGATTAGTTGGAACTTGGTTCTGGGAATTGGGAATTTGACTAGGTTACACTAGAATTTGGACTAAGTGGTCTTCATCAAAATTGTAGCCCTCTGTCTTAGCTTTGAAACAGTATAAATTACATCCCAATCCAATAAGCATAGCTTCAGATGTGTCCGTTACGCAAAACCCGTCAAATCTGTCTTTTGTTAAACTTCATTTCCGAACATGTTGTTAGCTTGATTTTTGTACTTATATGACTTTGAGCCTATGGAATGGCTATTGAAATGAGATGATATTGTGTGTGACTTTGGGATTGATTGAGGAAAACAATGAAGCCATAAATGGCTGGAAAAATAGGTAAATACAAAGGGCGTGCTGCCCAAATTTTCGCTCGAGGGCTAAATTTCTATTTGAATTTGTATATTTTCGTTTGGCAAATACTATGACCGTTTTCCATCTTAAAACATGATCCTTCTTCAATTGGAAACTCCAAATGTTTACTTACGCTTGCCAAATAAAAAGGAGTGGTTTAGGGTTTTCTTGGGTGTTTTGTTCTCCCTTTTACATGTATTTCATTAAGACATTTAGTCTATAATATCTACTTGAATATGAGATGATTTTGAACCATATAAACGATCCCGAAAATAGTATTTCTTAGCCTATCTAGTTGGATTCCGACTTGTCTTTGGTTCAAGTGTTTCCATTGGAAACTTTTATAACCCTTTTGAGTTGGGTTTTACGTTTCGACTATGAAACCCTAGTTATTTTTGTCCACGGGTCCAAATATCCTTGTTTCACTTTAAAGTCTTTTATACGTTCTACTCATCAATTGTCGAGTTCTTTGATTTCACCTAATTGTTTGTGTTAGATGAGCTGTAATATTCTTTCTTGTTTAATTTTAGGTTTTCTTGGTGACTAAAGATAATATCCGGAAGGATATTTTGCACGTTGTTTTGCGTATATAGGTGAGTGTTCCTTGTTTGTTATATTTCCCTGACTTATTGGCTTATTATTATTGATTGATAATGTGGCAAGTGCTTTCAGTGATTGCTAAAACGAGTTTTCTAGGCGAGTGTGTACTTTATCGTACTCGACCTAAATAAATGTGAAATTTTCAATGATTAAATGATTAAATGCTAGTTGCACATGAATGTAAGCCGTTTGGCTGAATTGGACCCTGCCCTTTGTTACCGATCGACTCGAGCCAGAAGCGGATTCGGTCGGGCAATATGGTGACCCTGGGTGTGAACTTTTGTATACTCGAATATTACCTTGTAGGTTGGTGGAGCCTGGCCAACGTCCAGGAGGGGGTGAATGAAATGAAACGAACGAACGAATGAGGGTTTTACTTACAAAAATGCATTTTCAAACAATTGGAGGAATAAGGGGAAATGTCAGGAGAACGAATGAACGAACGAAAGCATGGCTTCCTGTGAGCCCGTATCCTTTTAATGAATGTGTTATTATCGCTTTCCACTCACCTTGTGAGATTGTTTATGGCTTTAACCCGCTGACCCCTCTCGATTTGGTACCCTTATCTTCCTCTGAGCACACAAGTTTAGATGGGAAAAAGAAGGCTGATGTTGTGCGCAGGTTACATGAAGCCGTTCGAGCAAACATTGAGAGGTGTACTCAACAATACACCCAGCAGGCTAACAAGCACTGTCGCAAGATGATTTTCAAGCCTGGTGATTGGGTTTGGCTACACTTGCGAAAAGAGAGGTTCCCTAAGCAACGATAAAGCAAGCTATCCCCAAGAGGTGATGGACCCTTCCAAGTGCTCCAACGAGTTAATGACAACGCTTACAAATTGGAGCTACTTGGGGAATACAATGTTAGCGCGACCTTCAATGTCACGGACCTGAGCCCATTTCTTGATGAGGAGGATCCAGATTTGAGGGCAAATCCTTCTCAAGAGGAGGGGACTGATGTGTGCATGGATCAGGGCCCGCGCAATGACCCAGTTCGAGTCCCATTGGGCCCAGTCACACGTGCACGGGCCAAACTCTTCAAAGAATCCCTCCAAGCCCTTGTTCGAGTTGTCCATGATCAACATGGAGCCCATAGAGATATTGAAGGCTTGGAAAGAGACAATCAAGCAATTTACACTTTGATCCAAGCCCATGAATAATCAAGTGGGCCTCTTTGTGAGTCGGCTGAGTAGGGCCTTAGTCATTGTTATTTATTTAGTTGGACTAGTTGCTTAGTAAAAGGCATGGGCGGGCCCATTTTGAAGTCAAGATGGCCGAGTTTTCCTTTAGGGTTTCTTTAGGGTTTTTCTTGTTACCTTTATCCTATAAATAGGCTAGCTTTGTAAGGTTAAAGATACAAGTTTTATGAATAAAATTTTTAGTATTTCGTTTTCTTCCTAAGAGAGAATTCGAGCCTCTAAGTTGCCTTGGCAAGGGTTCTTGAGCAATCTTGCGTCCTGTCCTCGATTGTTCAGCCGACCTATTCCCTTGGAGTATTCACCTTCATCGGAGTGTCGTCCTACCGTCTTGAATCAAATCGTGTCGTCCGTTTGGTTCTAGATTCCGCAATTCCAAACGTTGGACAACCTCGCTAGATCCTTGGGCAAACGTGCTACGTGTCTCGAAACAAGTTGATCGAGGAACGTATCATAGGGGTACTCCCTTCTTCAGGTGTTTCATCACTAGAAGCCTCCACTTGCGCATTGGCGCCAATCACTCCTTGGATTAGCGCCTCGCACTCATTAATGATGCCGCCGAAACTATCTCTAACTTCCCGGACCACATTCGTGAGATGGTTGTTAACCACTTGCAACTGCTCCCTCAGAGCATTTGTTCGCTCTTGCTCCGTGGCTATATCCCCCTGGCGCTCTCCAATCCGATCTGCTTGCATCCTCATAATGCCCCTCAGTCTAAGCGTTTTAATGTGATCCCTGGCGGCGGCACATCTAAGCCTCTTCCTTTCATCTAGTACCGCCACGACCACATGGTCAGCATGAGAGTAATGCTGACAACGCCTACAGCGACGGGTCCGACTAGCAGTATACCAAAGTCGGATCGGACCTCCCGGCGTCTTTTGGTAATCGATGACTCGTGGGCGCCTCCGAGGTGGCTCACCTCCGCCCTCTCTACTGGTTACAAGGATAGCAAAGATTCACATCTTAGACAAGGTAGCCACACTTAATGACACCTTAACACAAACCCCACAAGTCCGAAAAAACACAGTTCTAACTCGCTCAAGTCACTTCTAACCTAGGCTCTGATACCAACTATAACAACCCCACCTTCCCCTAAGGCGTAGCAAAAGGGTTAGCGAACTGCCTGCCCAGCTCTTGCCAGAACTACTAAGACAGTTATACACAATCTAAAATATTCCGGAATATATTAGCGCACTTAAACGATTTAACAACCACGAAATGAAAAAATGAAAATCAAAACGGAAAGTGAATAGTGACTGCCACATCACAATCTCGCCGGATTCCTGGCCGGATTGGAGGCAGTAGCTGAAAACCAACATATTCAAAAAATCCATGTCAATCCGGCCGGCAATCCCGCCAAAAACTGGCCGGATTCCCCTGCAGCAATTCCTGCCAAAATTTTTCCTTCTTCGTTCAAATTCTAAACCTGTCCGAAACCCAACCGAATACAAGTAATTTCATATAATCCTAGAAAAGGGATATATACAAACCCAATATACACATGAACATGATTACACACTTTTATATACCACATTCGTACATTTACAAATCAAAAGAGAAATATTTGAATCAAGGTACATTTAGGGTTTCCAACCACTGAGGAGTTATACAAAAATATCTAGACTAACTCAACTCATTCTTCAAAATCACAAGTCCAAAAGATTGTTCCCTGTAAAGAAAATAAAATTTAACGGAGTGAGCTTTCGCCCAATGAGGTACCATCACCCAAGCATTCAAAAAGCACATAAACACAATGATACTCAATTCAAATACATTCATCAAGTGAGCAAAACTAACACCACACAACAAATGAGAGTAAAGGATACGGACGGCTCTCAAGAGCCCTTTTCCTCTTTTGCCGTACTTGATCTCACCTCATTGACTCTCCGTCATTGTATAAAGATTAACCATAACCGTAGACTCTACTTTACTCCGATTTCCGTCCACCACAAATTCTCCTTATCAGGCCCGAACACCAAATAGATCAGGAGTGGTAATACTCGAGTATACCGGAATCAAGAGTCTCATACCCATAGATTCCTCAAAACAGTCCCCATGGCTTGTCAATTTTTCCTTGACCAAGTCCTTACTGGCTCGAGTCAATTGACTTCCAATGAGGTTGAGCTCAGAGATAACAGTAAAGGTCGTTGGATACACGTCCAAATGACATTAGTTCAAGTATAATCAAGAGAATTTCATACAATAAACGATCAAATGAGCCGTAGAGTACGAGAGCGATCAAGTACACCCTCGTCTTATCTAGCATAAGCAGTAAGCACAAGCAGTCCAATCACAGATATCAAGTACAATAAAGCCATGAAATAATAATAATGTGAGTAGTGCACTCACCACTTCAAACAAAGAAATTTCACAAGTTTCCACCATACGTATGCCTTGGATCACCGGCACGTCCTATAACAATCAAGATAACACAATGAGACTCGAACACGAGTAATAAACCCAATCAATTAACTACTAATGCAAGGCCAAGTAGAACGTAAAAATGAAAATAAGGAACACTTGGTGCCAAAGGTTCAAACAACTCCCAAAGTCACTCATTTCCACTCACAACAAGCCAATACCATGAAATTACCTAGACTTAAGAATTGGACAGCATTTCCCCTAGAATTTCAGATTTTCCATCCTACAAATAACCATTTATATTCATCCAACACCACCACAATTACAATTACAAGTCATAAGCTATTCAATACACTTTCATAGGGTTACAATGCCCTTTAATCTTAGCCAAATCAAGAGTTCCACAACAACCCCAGAAAAGCCCCAAATTGAAACCCTAAAACTGAAACTTTCGCACAAAGCTAAAATTTTCCGCAAATAACTACAATTAACACACCAAATTTCCACTTTAGACCATATCAAGCCATCATCGATGGCCAACCAACAAATATCATATAAAATCAGAAAAATCACTAATAAATCAGAAATTTATCAAACTCTACTAAAAATCATGAAATCTTCCACAAAACAACTTATTTAGCTATCACAAGTCACTAATAAATCATTATTAGGAACAAACAATGAATTTCTACACAACATACCTTGACACCTCAAGAAAGGTAGTAGCTTAGGGTTCACTCTTCCAAAACAACTCCACCACCTTCTTTAATCCTACCTAGCAAAGGGTTTTTATGGAGTGATTTAAAGTTTTGGTAGTTGAATCACAAGATTTGTGCAAGAAATGGAAGAAGTAGTTGAAGCTTTCCTTTCTTTTCCTCCCTATGAAGCTCGGCCAAGATGCTAAGAAATGAAGATGATTTTGGGTCAATTTTGATATTTAGTAAAGGTAAAGTAAGATGGTCAAAGTCCAAGTTGAATAAGAAAGTGACACATGGCTCCTTTTGGGTTTAAACTTATCCTTTTGCCTCTCCAAGATTAAACCATCTGAGTACACTCTAATTATCTCCCAACACCTAGTAATTTAATCCATCTATGCAAAACTTAACCTAATTGGCCGAATTTATCACACTTAACTTACTAGTGGGTCCCACGTCCAATATACACTCCTAATATCTCTTGAACTAATTTATACTAGAAAAATGATTTAAAAACTATATTTACTCATAAAAATTATTTAAAAATTTTTCATAATAAAGAAAATATAGAAATTGTGTGCAAATAAATAAAAAATGTCTAGAAAATAAGAAAATTTCGGGTTCTCACAAGTTACATGCCTTCAACTCAATCTTGTTAAGATGGCTACAGATGCCATCCAATGCAAAACCCACATGCTAAGTTGGAAAATAACCCTTGTCGAACCTTGAATCTCACAAACTATCTTCAATGCATGCTCAACTTGATCGTTTGTGGTCATGAGATAAGGGTCCTCAAAGTGGTGTGAAGTGTATCTCATGAAATCAAACTCCGGCCCGAACACACTTGCAATGCCCCAAGGCGGATTTGGTGATGTTGGAGCTTCATGTGGACGAAGAGCAAGACGAAAATCATAATGGTCATTGAGGTACTTGTTCTTTAAACGAACCATTGGTACACAACCATCCCCAAAATGTGGAGTGTTCCCTTCAAGATGAGCTCGAATCAACTCCCCTTTGGTGTGGACTGATTGGAGTTGACATTGTTCCATGAATGGATATCAACGGGGTTTAACTCTTGGAGTACCAACTCCATGGAGGCTTGCAAGGTCTACATTTGATTTTGGAATGGAACACACCAAGATCAGCTCAACATGCCTTTGCTTGATTTGTATAAAAGAAGAAACACTAAACAAAGCAAAGGTAAGTTCATTAGGAAAATAATAGGCCTTCACCGGGTTGCTCAAGATCAGCCCACTTTCTCTCTTTTCTTCGTTTTACCACCTATCTCATCAGATTTTTCCATCTCTTTTTCTAGTTCAACAGCTGACCCTTTCATCTCATTGCTTTCAACTCCCTCGGGTTTTACCTCGTCAGGCGCAATTCCCTCATCTAGCTTTTTCTCCATTCTATAATGCTCAAGCTCACTTTTTATGTATGCTAGATCAATACAAAGCTGGTCATAAGTAAGTGATACAAGTACAAAACGACGACGACTATTAAATAAGAAAGAATACTTATTAGTATGTCCGTCATATTTAACTTCTCACCTCGACATCCATGCTTTGCCCAACAACACATGTGTCACTTGAATTGGGACTACATCACATAACACCTCGTCCACATATTTGCCGATTTGAATAGGTACAAGTGTGTGCTTAGTAACCCAAACAACACCAGGAGTACTTATCAACTTGTACGGTTGAAGATGATCAATGGTTGGAAGATTTAATTTCTCAACCATGATAGCACTTGTAAGGTTGACTTCACAACTCCCATCAATGGCCAAGCTACAAATTTTATCTTTGACACCGCAACGAGTATAAAACCAACCAAGCAACTGAGATTTGACGAGATCCAATTGCTCATCTACACCACATAATGCCACTTCTTTGACTTCCTTAGGATCAGTAAGACAATATTGTGGGCTAGCTTTTATGCGTCTTGTATTCGCCATGACGTATGAGGGAACCAGCAAAAGGTTAGCAACGAAACTGAAGATAGTGCCTTTCATGCTCCTTTACGTGTATCCACTCGCACTCGTGTATATGGATGTCACTCTAATGGACTTACCAAATACCTTTACCTGTTAGATTAGGTAGTTGAGAAATGCCGCTCAAGTCTAATAATTGTCACCAACTTTTTCCACAAGAGTAACCAAGAAGGTAAGACACAAATATGGGTGCAAAATGAAGTGGGAATGGATGAATTTGAAAGGCCAATAGTGGCGGACAAAAATGGAAGAGTGCTAATGTGAACACAAAAGAAAGAAAACCCTAGCTTCCTATAATGTAGGAGTGAGTTTCGGAAATGTAGTAGAGAATGTAAGAGAGTGTCCTAAAATATAGGAGAGAATATAGGAGAGTGTCCAAGTGAAACAAAGAAGGTACCCAAGTGTTTTGCTTAGTTTCCTAAAGTGATTTGGAAAACAAGTTAGTTTTGGAAACTCTTTAGAAAACCTTTCTTGAACAACTTTTAGAAACTTCCAAATTCCTCTCCAAGTAGACTTGCAAATCAGATTTGATATCTACCTCTTCAACCGAAATTTTCCAGATTTTCTCCTTCCAAAACACCTCACCAAGGTCGGCTGGAATTCTATAAATCCTTCAAGGAAACCCGACACCCTCTCACACACAACACAATTCAGTTTCGGCTTCCTTCTCCCTTGCGCAACACACAAACAATTTCAGCCTTTGGTGCAAGATAATGGCATCTCAAGAAGATGTAAGCAACCTCACTCAAGCTTTCCCCCAACGGGCAGCTCAAGAGTTGCCCAAGAATTTCACTTCCAAACCAAGGAAGCCCTTCACCACCGCAAGAGAGTATAGAAAGATGTTTATTTAAAAGGTGAAACAAGTTCCCAAGGCACAAGAAGTTCAAGAACTTCAAGAAGAGGTGAGCCAAAACTTTTGAATTCCTTTTCTTTTTGTTCGAATTTTCTATTTAGGGATAGGACACAATGTAAGAAACTGATTTGGCAATAAAGATTCACTTCCCTCTATCTTATGGCTTTGTTTTCTTGCCACCCGAATGCCTTTTTCTCTCTTTCTTTTTCATTTCTTTTTTTTTGACTTAGCAACGTCACAACACTTGGCCGAATGGTTCAAAATCAGATTCTGGTCAGCCCTCTATTTTTTCACACAAGCAACATTCAAATCAGCAAGTTCTTGCAAGAACCCTCCAAGAAACTTTCAAGAACTTCAAGAGCTTCAAGATTGGTTTCAGGAAACTCAAGAAACCCTAGATTCTTGTAGGTTTCCTTCAAGATTCACAAGTACCAACAAGATTAACCACAAATCAGATTAGAAAATTGTGATACCCCAACTTTTAGGATCAACTTTTGTTTAGTCTCAAAGAGGATATTATGGTTTCTTTAGTTTATTTTTATTTTAAACCATTATTTTGTTTTAAAGAAGAAACTAAAGTTATTTCTTTGGGTTTGATTTAAAACCTTATTTTATTTTAAAAGACTAGAAACCCTAAAAGTCTAATCAAAACCCTAGTTTCACTTGTGACTGACCGTTTTCTCAAATTTCTCATATTTTAACCGAAACCCTAAATTCAATTTATGGAATTGTAAAACCCCTCACGTTTTTCTTAAAAATCCCCTTTTATTTAGAACTTATGATTTTATAGTAGCCCTACCACCCAATCACCCCACAATAAGTGCAAATGAACATGAAAGTAAAGGTTTTCCTTTTCCATTTTTAAGTTAGCGCGAATTAGAGTTTTCACGTCTTTTCATAGTGTGATTAGCCGGTACGGGGTGTGTACTAAATTTGATGATTTAGAGTGAGTTTTAGATGAGAAATAATGTGTGATTAGAAATGGTAATAATAAGTGAGTGAATTATAAGTTCAAATCTTAGTATATGCGATTTAAGAAAAATCGGTTAAAACCGACAGGTATCGATCACTACTGATTGAACCCACCACTTGACCACCACCTCCCTACCACCACATACCCTTGATATTTTTGCAAAATATCTCCCTCATCTGTGACGCTCCAAAAGGATGAGTGTGAGAATCCGAAAATTTTTGTATATTTTCTAGACATTATTTCGTTTCCTTGTCTATAATTTTATACCTTTCTTCAATATATTAATTTCTTATACATTTTTGTAAGGGAATATAGTTTTCCAACCATTTTTCTAGTACCAGTTAGCCCAAGTTAATTTTGAAGTGCGTTTTGAACGTGGGACCCGCTAGTGCGGTAAATGCGATATATTTTTGACAACTTGTTGGAGTTTTGTATTAAGTGATATAATTTTACAAGGTGCTCAGAGATAATTAGAAGTTACCTATATGGATTAGTGTTAGAGAGACAAAGAGATAAACTTAAGCAAGCAAGGTGACAAGTGTCACTTTGTGATTGGGTTGGACTTTGACCTTTGGACCAACTTTACCAATAAATCAAAAATTGACCAAAATCATCTTCATTCTTCATGCTTCTTGGCTGAACCCATTGAGAGAGAAAAGAGAGAAAACCTTTCATTTGGTCACTTCAATTCTTGTCCAAATCTTGAGTTCCAACCGATTAAATTGCAAACCACTCCATAAAACTTGCTAGCTAAGGAAGATTGAAGCTCTTGGTGGAGTTGTTTTGGAAGAAAAATCCCTAAGTCATCACCTTTCTTGATATTTGAAGGTATCATGTCTAGCCATCCTTTCTTTGTTCTTGATTATGTTAAATTAATGACTTGTGATGGCTAAAGAGATGTTTTTGTGGAAGATTAGCACTTGAATGCATGAATTCCAGTTTAGGGTTTCAATTTTTTTCCTATTCTGCCCGGCCCTGTTACCCCTAGTTAGAGGCCGAATTGGCCTTAGCACAAAACATGAAATTTGTAGCGAATGATGTTTTATAGTTGCCTGTAAATTTTCAGCCCAATCTGAGTTCGGTAGCCAGTGCAAAGACCGAAATACCCCTGCTGCCCTGTTTCTATCCGAACTTGATAATTGCTTCTGTAATTGGTTACTTTGATTGGGTTACACTGGAAATTTGACTAGGTGATCTTCATGAACATTGTAGCCAATGGTATAAACTAGTTTCCAACAAAATTTCAGCTCGAGGTTCGTACTGTAGCTTGTGAAATGACCGAAATACCCTTGACTGTCCATGAAACCAGTTTCGCGCCCAGATTTCTATTTTCATGTAGTTTTCCATTTTTGACCATGAAAATGCATGATTTGGCCTTGGAGGTCTTCATAAGAAATGTAGGGTTATGTTTTGGCTTCGAAACACCATAAGACACACTTCAATCGGACTTCGGTAGCCTGAGTTATTGCTGTTTAACAATTGTGCAGTTAGCCAACCTGTTTGTGAGATTCTGGTTTCGTATATTTCAAATTTGACCTAGTTAGGGTGAGAACTGGACTGAGTTGCCTTCATTAAAGTTGTAACCCTCTGTCTTAGTTTCACAAGGGTATAAATTGCACCCCAATCCGATAAATGTAGCTTCGATTGTATCCGTTACGCAAAAACACGTCAAATCTGTCTTTTGCTAAACCTTTTCCGCACATGTCGTTAGCTTGATTTTGTATTTGTATGACTTGGAGCCTATGGAATGGCTAGTGAAATGAGATGAATTGATGTTGTTTGTAGGTTGGAAATGAAGCATTTATGGGGAAATGCTGTCCGAACTTTGAGTATGTATGATTGCTTTGAGTATGTGATTTAGGGCTTGGACTCGGACAAGGTAATGATATATGATGGATGATTTCTGAGCCGTGGAGGTGAGTGACCTCAAACTATTTCCAAAGTTACTTTTGAACTGTTTTCTTGCATTATTTACTCGATTGCATATCATGCGTGCTTGCACGTGAGTGTTCCTTGTTTGCTATATTTTCTTGACTTCATGACTTGTATTATCGTTTGATAACGTGTTAAGTGCTTTCAATGATTTCCAAAACGAGTTTTCTAGGCGAGTGTGTACTTTATCGCACTCGACCTCGATAAATGTGAAATTTTCAAAGATGAAATGATTGAAATCTTACTTGTGCATGAATGTAAGCCTTTTGGCTGAACTGGCCACTGCCCCTTGTTACCGATCGACTCGAGCCAGAAGCGGACTCGGTCGGGCGATATGGTGACTTGGGTGAACGTTTGGTATACTCGAGTATTACCTTGTAGGTTGGTGGAGGTTGGTGGAGCCTGGTCAATGTCCAGGAAAGGTTGAATGAACGAACGAACGAACGAGGGTTTTATTGACAAATGAAAAATGCATTTTCAAATGAATGAAGGAAAGGGGAATGACAGGAGAACGAACGAATGAACGAACGAACGAATGAACGAACGAACGTATCCTTTTCATGTATGGTTTCTTGTAAATGTTGTAATTGTTTCTTGACTTATCGTTTGATTTATGACATCATTGAAATGAACTATTGTGAAACCAATTTGATTACTGATTTTACTGGTTACTCGCTGAGCTTTTAGCTCACCCCAAAACTATTTTATTCCCCTCCACAGGGCTCAAGGCGAAGGAAGGACTTGTAGTACTTATTCACGTGACTGGATGGCCTATATTTTTGTACAGTTTAGATTTGGAATTCCTCCGGTATAATAGCTGGTTTCAAGGATCAGAGTGGCGCAGCAGAAGCGTGGACGCTTCGCTTATAACATGTAATTCTTGGAGAATTTGATGTAAAATTTGAGATTTTATTCGATTTTAATTAAGGACTGAAATGAAAGACTGAGTCCCGGCGAGAGCTGGGCAGGCGGTCCGGCGAACCCTTTGGTTCGCCCTAGGGAGAGGTGGGGCTGTCACAGTGGGCTGTCACATGATCGTCACCCTTATAGCTCAAATTATTGACCCAAAATGCAAGGAAAAGAAAACAAAATTTTAGTTGGTTTTGGTGGTGACAAGTGTCGGCCACCTATGGTTCCTTGACCAAGCCAATTTTCTTTGCTTCTTATCTTCACATTGGCTCCATTTCTTCACCATTTTCCCGTGGTTTTGCCGAGCTTAAGGGAGAGAAAGAGAGCAAGAGAAACAACTTCAATCCATCTTGAGTTTGAACCATTTGAGTGAAAACAAGAAAAACTAAACCGATTAATCAATAGTTTGAGAGTTTGGGAAGTTTAAGGAACCAAAAATTTCTAAGAGAGGTGGAGGATATCCTTTGAAAGCTTTTTCTTGAGGTATATTGGTTGTCCCTTATCTTTGGTTCTTTTACTTTTGTTTCAGTTGTTATATAACTCATGATTCGGTCAAATTGGTAGCTATGGAAGTAGTTGTGGTGATTTTGGGAGAATTGGTGAGCTAGGATTTGTATTGATCAGCCATATTTCTTCTTGTTTAGATGGATTATGATGGGAATAAGTGTAGATAAGGAGGTGAGGTAGTGTTTTAAGCTAGAATTATGAAGATTAGCACTTGTAGGCATAAATTCCAGATTTTCGGTTTTGCACATCCCCTGTTCTGCTCGGTTCTAGTTCACCATGTTATAGGTCGAACTAGGCTTAGCACAAAACATAAAAGTTGTAGAGAATGATATTTTAGGGCTTCCTACAAAATTTCAGCTCAAAACGAGAAAGATAAACTAGCCTTTGGAGTTCTAGTTTTATATTTTGCAAATTTAACTTAGATACACTAAAAAATGGGTTGAGGTATCTTCATGGAAGTTGTAATCTTTTGTTTAAGTTTCGAGACACTACCTAGTACATTTTGATTCGATAACCACAGCTCCAGTTATGGGCAAAATCGTGTAACCCATTTTGTACCATTTTCATTTCCACGCACGCGCAAGTGCATTTCTCAACCGTTTTTACTGTTTTGGACCGTTTAGGTCTACTTTTGTTATTTTGTTACCATTCCAGCCCTTTTGGCCAATTTCGATATTCTTTTGGCCTTAACGTTATTTTTTACCGTTTTTTATTGTTTTTGACCGTTTTCGACCATATTCGATCGTTTAAGTTATAAACTGCTATTGTATGGCCGTTTCACTTATGTGTGTATATAATCTGTCAATACAGATTGTGATGCTTTTGACGGTGACGGTCAAGCTCAGTGAATTGTATCGTTTTCGTGCCAAGCTTTATCAAGTGAGTAATTGTGTTGTTATTGATGTAGAATTGTTAAAAGGGCTTTGTATATGTTAAATAGATACTTAGACGAGGGTGTACTTTATCTCACTCGACCTAAGCCCATCCTTTGTTTTGATTTCCTATGTGAGAATACATGTCTTATGTTGAGTATCACCCTTTTGCTGTGTGCTGATGGGGGTGATTACATGACTTGAATTGAACCCCATTTACTGTGTGCTGTTTGGGGTAAGTACTTTGTTGTGTACTTTGTTGAGAGATACCATCTATTGAGAGATCGGATATCTCAGGGCTTGGTTCCAGCCCGGTTCCAAGGGTTAGACGAACTATTCGAGCTAGCTGGGGTTTGGTCGAAGATAGTTCCATGCTAAACTTGGGATTTAGTTTCTTGTTAAAGCTTTGACGAAAGCTAAGTTATTTTGTTTCGCTCGAGCTGCTGTGTACTGTTGACTGGTCAGCGGGAGTTAATATGGTGAACAGGGAAAGTTAAGTGGAGTCTACGGACCATGAGTACTTTGGTTGACGGAGTGTCAACAGACATTCAAGCTCGGGGAATTGAACTGATTTTGGAGCCACCCGTATCCTACCCTTGTGATGTTACTTTTCTGTTATTGATGTGAAATATCCTAATTTATTTCTTTAATTATGCGAGTTTACATTTTTACCCCTGGTTATTCACTAAGCATATAGCTTATCCCATTCTATTTGTTTTCCTTAGCAGGGGGCCGACGCGGGGATCGCTCGGAAAGGTGTTTAGTGTTTTGATTATGGACGAGTTGAATTTGTACTTGTTATAAGTTGACGAGTAAGATGTATATAGTTGTCGTGGTGGTTGTAGTTATCACCTTTTCTAGGGTTTACTTTTTGGTACTCATGGTATGTATGACTTGATGTACTAGTTCATACAACTTTTGAGGATGTAATCGTTTAAACAGAACTTTCTTTTAGCGTGAATCTATTTTCTAGTTTTAGAGTATCGAGTCCTGGCGCGAGCTAGGCAGGCGTCCCGCCAATACCCTCGGGTTCGCTCTTGAGAGAAGTAGGGGCATCACAGGTGGTATCAGAGCCTACTTCGTGTGGTCTCTGCGCGGAGTGAGATTGGGCTAAGTGTTGAATAAGTATGAAGGACTAAATGCTCGGTCGAGCATAAGCTATGAATCATAAGTGTTATAGGCCTTAAATCTTTCTTATGATATTTGAGGACAATAGATAGGTACATCAGGTAGGAATTTCGAATGTAGATAGTTTACTCTTGGGACTGGCCAGCTCGAGATGTGAATTATCTTATTTCGGATTGTAACGACCCCACCTCCCCCTAAGGCGTACCAGAGGGTTCGGCGGGCCGCCTGCCCAACTCTCGCCGGGACTCAGTCGTTCTTTAATCAAATCCAGAACAAATCACAAGAATAAATAGGGCAGCAATCCAAACTTAAAGTGGAACTTATATACATTGCTATCTCAAAAGAAAGTACAACCACCAAATGTACAAAGGTTCCCACTTCACCATACAACTAGCCCGTGCCAAGCACTAGGGCGGGAACCATTACAAAAGAAACAAAAGACCTAGACTAGGCTAGTCTATGCTCTCATCCTGCTCGCCGTCCCCTGTTAAGGAAAACAAAACTAAAGGGGTGAGCTAAAAGCTCAGTGAGGTTCTAAACAGATAATCAAACAATCAAACAATCAATTCAATACATTAAACATGGAGTATCAATAATTCAAGAAACATTTACAATGGAAAGCAATAGTAACATTCATTAAAAGGATACGGCTCACAAGGAGCAATTCGTTCATTCGTTCTCCTGACATTTCCCCTTATTCCTCCAATCATTTGAAAATGCATTTTTCGTTTATCAATAAACCCTCGTTCTTTCGTTCGTTCGTTCATTCATTCATTCACCCCCGTCCTGGCCGTTGGCCAGTCTCCACCAACCTACAGGGTAATACTCGAGTATACCAAACGTTCACCCAAGTCCCTAATCGCCCGACCGAGTCCGCTTCTGGCTCGAGACAACCGGTAACAAGGGGCAATGGCCAGTTCAGCCCAAAAGGCTTACATGCATGCGCAAGTAACATTTCAATCATTAAATCCTTGAAAATTGCACAGTTATTTAGGTCGAGTGCGATAAAGTACACACTCGCCTGGAAAGCTCGTTTTGGAAATCATTAAAAGCAATTAACACATTAACAAATGATAACAACAAGCCATAAAGTCAAATAAGGAACACTCACCTAGATATGCAAAATAACGTGCAAAATATCCTTCCGGATATTACCCTTAGTCACCAATGAAACCTAAGGTTGAACAAGAGAACATATTACAGTTTATCGAGCAAAACATTTAAGGGAAACAAAGAAACCCGACTAATTAGGAGTAAAACGTGTAAAAATGACTTTCAAGTAAGAAGAGGGTTGTTTGAACCCCAGGATGAAAAATCGTGTTTTTAAAATGGAAAACCGGTCATGGTATTGGCCAAACAAAAGTATACAAGTTCCAATAGAAACCTAGCCCTCGAGCGAAAATTTGGGCAGCACGCCCTTTGTGTTTACCTAATTTTCCAACCATTTTGGCTTCATTATTTTTCCTCAACCACAACCCAACATCACACATAAGCAATTCAAGTCAAGAACCATTCCATAGGCTCACAATATCATAAGAATAAGAATTACAACAATCACAAGTGCAGAAATTCAACTTAGCACAAGACAGATTTGACGTACGAATGCGGAAATAACATATCCAAAGCTACGCTTATCGGATTGAGACAAAACCTATGCCGTTTCGAAACTAAGACACATAGCTACAATATTCATGAAGGTCACTTAGTCCAGTTCCTAATGTAACTTAGTCAAATTCTCAAATTACTAAACCAGAAACCAATTCGTCGGCTGTTTAAATGCTGAACACTATAATGGACATATCTCAGAGTACACAAGTCCAAATCAGGTGTTCTTAGATGCATTTGAAAGCTAATTCATAATACTACAACTTTCATGTTTTGGAAAAAAGCTAAATCAGAATGGATCCTAGTCGAAAAACGTGATAAACTGGACTTAACGGATCACACGGACTGCTTGGGAAATACTTAAAACAGTAAGGGTATTTTGGACTTTTCACATCCTACGTTGCTCCGATTGAGCTGAAATTTTGTAGGAACTTATAAAATACCATTCTCTACAACCTTTCTTCTTTGACCTAAGGCCAAGTCGGCCTCTATCATATAGATACAAATTCGGACAGAATGTTGAGCAAAAATTCCAGATTCTGAAATTTTGAGTTTCTAATGCAACTTTCCTTAATTTCTTGGTCCAATCACTACCAAAACACCTTATACAACCTCAATTGCAACATATAAGCATTATACAACAATTTGGGCAGAATTTCCACAAGCCCTAGTTCATCATATAAAAAGGGGAAACCTCCAAGAATCATCACAACATCTTGTTTATCTTGTAATCAAGCTACAACATGATCTAAATAACATCTTAAACCCAAAATTTAGAGGAACAAGGGTCATGATCAGACTTTTACCTCAAAGACAAGGCTTGGAAGAGATATACTTCACCCCCTTTGAAATTTCTTAGTTCCTCAAGCTTCCCAACTCACAACCCTCACTTTAATCGGTTTAGAATTTTTGTTTCTCACTTGGATGGTGTAAATCAAAAAGAAAATGGTTGTTTCTTGCTCTCCCTTTTCTCTCTCTCTTGTTCGGCTGTGAAGGTGCAGAAATGAGGAAGAAAGGCTGCTAATATGGTGTTAATAAGACAAGAGGATTAGGACTAATTGTAGCCACAATTTGGCCTAACACTTGGTTTAATTTCAACCGCACAAATTTTCTCTTTCCTTGCTTTTTCTTTGCCTTAAATTTCGGCCAATAGGAGAGCTAAGAGGGGGAAGATATTTTGCTCAAGTTCAATAAATTTGTTTGGTAAGCAAAAATGGTGGTCAAGTGGTGCGTTCAAACGGTAGTGCGCGGGACCCGCAGGTTCGCGCCGTTTTTCTTAAAACTCACGTACTAGGGTTTTTACTTCCCATTCACTAACCTTATATCATTGCTACTACTCACATATTATTTCTCACTTAAAAGTCAGTTTTAATCACCCAATTTGGTCCTTGCTCCGTACCGAAAATTCATCCGGCGGAAAATCGCGAAAACCCTAATTTTGCTCCAAACTTGAAACCGAAGAATAAAACCCTACTTTCTAGATTCATTTGCACTTATTATGGAATAATTGGATAGTAGGGCTGTGACAGCCCCACTTTCCCCTAAGGCGAACCAAAGGGGTGAGCGGACTGCCTGCCCAACTCTCGCCAGGACTAACGATGCAGACCAGAACTATCTATAGCGATCCGGAACTTACAAACGAGCGTAAACAAGTCAAAATGGTAAAATAACCCAAAATAAAAAAATGAAATCCGGAGTCGGCCATGAATAGTAACCGACCCGTCAGAACCCAACCGAAATAGCTAACAAACATTCACATCTGAACTTTAGCGTTTACAAATCAAAATGACATACAAAAGTTTTCAAAAGTTAATATATACACATGGTTTGCCAAATCAAAAGAGAAAACGCCCCCAAAAGTACACTTAGGGTTTTAATACATGAGCTATACAAAAGATATGTTCGACTAGCTCAATTTGGCAGCCATTTGTCAAATCCAGACCAAAAGGGGTTTATTTTCCTGTAAGGAAAACAAAAAGAACAGAAAGGGGTGAGCTTGCGCTCAATGAGGTACCAAACATATAGCAGAAAAATCATGGCATTTCACATTTTACAAAATCAGATACACATGCTAGATGTAAAGCAAAGGAACCAAGGATTCAAATCAGAAGGATACGGGTGGCTCTCAGGAGCCAAATTTCCAGCGCCGTACTTGATCCAAATCGGTTGACTCTCCGTCAACGTATATAGAACCAATGCGTCCGTAGACCCCTCTTTACACCGAATTCCGTCCACCAAACACCCCTTTACCGGGCCCGCTCACCGTAACCGAACAGAAATGGTAATACTCGAGTATACCCGGAATCAAGGGTCTCAATACCCAAAATCCCCGAACAGACTACCGTGGTTCGTTATCTAATCGTCCAGGCCCTTGCCGGCCCGATTCGAATAACTTAGCCACAGGATTGAGCTCATAGGTCATAGAAATCCGAACAGATGCAGACACAGATAACAGATTCAGATACAGATACAGAATAGCAGATTCAGATAGCAGATTCAGATAGGCACTCAAAATTGGCATAGGGACAGACAAGAGAACGAGTGTGATAAAGTACACCCTCGTCTCCAACAATTAAACAGATTGCAGAGCAAAAATCAAGTTAAACAGCAATGGAGGGGAGTGGTACACTCACAGGCTCAATTTCAAAAGTTTTCACTTCAGATTGGCCTTAATCGCCAAGAAACCCTAAAATAATCAAAATAAACCAATTGAAGGTTTTACTTCCAGAATCGAGTAAACAGAATGCACATGTGAGGCTCGACTACTAGTCGTATACGTCGCCAAATAATTACTAATGCAAGGGTGCAAAACATGATTTTCTTGGAAACGAAAAGGTAGCATGAAGACCTAGGCGCAAACAACCCAAAAGCCTTTCATTCTACCAAAAGGCAAACCCAACTTAAAGGAACCAAACGGCCTAGAAAATCGGGCAGCACTTCCCCTAAATTTCTTACTTTTCCAGCCATTAAGGCTTCATTCTATCCTCAAATCAGTCCCAACATCTCACACAAAATTCATCTCATTTCCCAAAAGCCGTTCACTAGGCTCAAAGTGGTACAAGTACAAAAGTTAACTAGGAAACAACCGAAATGAAAGCAAGCCCTAAAAGAGACTCGATAACGAGTCATAAACCAATGCCAACCACAACCCCAATAAGGTTTCATATGCATGTCGCGCCCCATTTTTTGATAAATAAATAAAATGGTTTAAAAAATGTATTTTTTGATTCAATTTGTGATTAAAAAATGAATTGTGATTTAGAAGAAAAATGGGTCTAAATGGGGGTTTGAGAATGCGACGATTTGACCCAAAATTATAGTTTAAAAAGGGTTTTTGAAATAGAAAAACAGAGTCGCCACTTGGTAATGAGTTAAGGTGTACCAAGTCACCTAAAAATGAATTTTTTAAAGAAAAAATGGGAAAGAGTAGTAAGAAACCCCTTTTAAACGACTCCTAGTCCACGTAAACCAACGAAAAAGGTTCGGGAGTCACATTTGACGAAGGGGAAGGCAAGGATAAAATCCAAGGCACCCCTTCGACCTAGCCAGGGCTAGTTGCGTGATTTAATCAAAGTTTTTCTTATTTTAACCAAAGAATTTATTACATTTGGATGCACTACATGAATGCAAAAGAAAGAAAAAATGCAAACCTAAATTCTAAAATGTCTCTTGTAAGGTTTTTGGTCCCAACCACATGAATTGTGGCGGCCAATAAAAGAAAACCTTATAGAGGTCGATTAATGCAAATGATGATTCAAGTGCAAGTGTGCAAGTGTATAAAAAGGTGCATGTGTGCAATTGTATGGAAAAATCCAAGTGTTTGTGTGCAAGTGTGTGAAAATAGAATAATAGATATATAAGGTAAAGTGGAATTCCATTTGTGAGGTGGAAATGAGCACGTGATAGGAAAAATGTAGTGAGAAAGTATGGTTTGAGAAATGTGAAAAAATGTGGTTAAAAGAGTATGTAGGCGATAAAAATGAAAGTATGACCCTAGAGGAATGCAACAAGTCGGGTACGGGGGGTTGACTCCTAACTTTTCGACTTCTATTTTCCCTTTGATTAGAAGGCGAAACTAGCGTGCTAAGGCTATCGAGTAGCCACACTCGCTCGTTTCCCTTATCGGAAGGGGACACTCAAGCAAAATGAACCCTATAACTAGCATGAAATGCAAAAATCCTAAAATGGAGGGAAAAGGGGTTCGAGGAGCATGCCAAATGATAAAACTAAGAAAAATGCATGACATGTAGTGAACATGCAAATATGTACTTAATGAGGGGAAGTCCCTAAGGGTCTAGCATTGGACTAGCCCATTCTATGAATTCCGACTAGCGTTGGACTAGCGGAAACGTATATTCATCCATTCACATTCATTCATGGCTATGGAAAGCGAGTAGACATGCCAAACACTTGTAAACACATAGCACATAACACTTAGCATGCTCGACTAGATGCAAGGCCCTAACGAAGCAAATTAACACGTAGCAAATAAGCATGCAAGACACATAAGACAATCAAAGCCCTAACTATTACATTTGCTAGCTAGGCACACGTCTTCGATAGGTCTTCATTGAATGCTCCTCCAAGCCCTATCTATTACATTCACTAACTAAAACAAAAGGGGGAAGGGGAAAATGGACCAAATTGCTCGCCAAAGCCCTATCTATTACAAGCCAAGAGGTGTACACATACCCCAAAAGAATAACTTAATGAAAACAAAAAGTAAATGACATAAGTAAAAGGAATTAAAGAAAAGCTAGGAAAGCAAAGTAGACATGCAATTCACTTAGCACATTGGACCACATAGGAGAGATACAAAAAGATAAAAGAAATTATACCGCCTCCTTTGAATGATATCCAAATGAAAGAAAAATGGCTTCAAAACAATAAAAATGTCACGGCACCTCAAATAGTAAAGTATAACGAAGTCACCAAATCTCTCCTAATTGCAATTTAAATGGAATCAAACAATACATAGTTTCCAATAAAGGGATTCACCAAAGACCCAATTGCAAGCATTAATCAACCATTCAAAGCCAATTGAAACATTTTAGAAACTTTGCAAGTCCAAGAGCAAGAAAAAGGCCAAAGCCAATTTATTTCAGAGAATTCAAGAAGATAGGAGAACACAAGCTCATTTGGACACGAAGTTTTTAAACTCTTGCATTAAGTACCGCCTATACAAAACATGGTAACCAATAAAGACAAACAATCAAAATGAATTGAAACATTAATGCGGCCAAAGGCTCCATTGTGAACGCTAATCAAACATTCAAGCCAAATCAAACACTTTAAGGAACTTCAAGGGTCCAGGGGCAAAGAAAGGTCCATGAGTGGTTTCACTTGCATTTTAGGATCCCAAAAGCAACCATTAATCAAACAAACAAAACCCATTGAAACATTTAAAAGCTTCAAAGGTCCCAAAAGATAATAAAAAGTCAAATGACGACTCAACTTGCATCCATCTTAGGACCTAATTGCAAGAAAATGGAATGTAATTGGGCCATAATGCATTGCTGCAAAAGTCACAGGGACCCAATTGATTAGTTTTCTCAATTTTGTGGGTCATAAAAGCATAAGGTGAAACTTGAGGGGATTAAGAAGCAATTTTGAAGAATTATTATACATGCAGCAACGTAAGAAACGAAATTTTCTGCAAACTACAAGAAACTGCTGCGTTCCTCAAGCTTTCGGCAAGTTCCAGCAAACAAACTCCATCCATTTTATCATGTAAACAAGTTCATCAACCCAGAAATTATTGACCCAATTCACAACATGAAATTTTGAGTGCAAGATTAAGATGGCAAAACTGGTTTTGATCAGCAACAAAAGAAGAAAGGAAAGCTGCGGCAAGATACATTTCCAAACCAAGCAAAACTGCTGCATTTTTATTTGTTCATAACCAGATTTTGAACGCGACAACTTGGTTATTTATTTTCCCAGCAAAGCATTTGAATGTGGTTCATGTAAACCCAACATTTCTTATCCTCTTGATAGATTAACAAGTAAATTGAATAGCCGCAACTTTGATTGTGGGCTATTGAAGAGCAGAAAGACAGCAAAGACTCACAAATGAATGCAACAGCTTTTTGCTTCTTTTTATTCCAACTTAGATAGATTTGTATGCAAGAACTCAGACCAGCTTTGTTAATCTAACAATCAAACCTGAAATGCAAGGTTTCAACTCATGCTTGCACGCAAATATCTACTTCTATTAAGTTCACTAAAGCAGCTTAGCCATGAAAAGTACATCTAAGATGCTAGGAAGGAACTTGCAATGAACTTGTTCATGGTATGCCAATTGAAAAACATACAAAACACAACCTTAGTCCAATTCGCAGAACCTGCGACTAAAGTGAAAAATTGGTGCTATCCGTTTCCAACACACATTCCAGGTCCAAACACGCAGATTTGATCAGACTTTCCATCCAACATCAGAATTTTAAACCAAACAACAAAATACATTGCTGTCACAAATCGCAGTTGAAGCTTGGCTTGGACATGCATGTGATGTATCAAAAGAACAAACAAATCCCAGATTTCAATCACATCATAGGCTTCAGCAGCAACTAATACAAAACTCTAATATCCGAACGGACCAAGACTGGTTCAAAAAAAAATGAAACAGGCCACCTTTCTTCATAACCTTCCAAACATTCCAAACATACAAGCCATGTAAAAAAAAAAAATAAAATCTTTTCTTTTCAAAATTGTAGTCTTGTTACTGAGCTGTAGCCTAGGAATCGAAATCAAACTCACCACAAATCTTAAACATCAAACATGCAGCATAGCAGCCGAAGATAGCGGCTTTAGATTATGAAAATCAAATGAAGCGCACAGAAAATTCAGCGAACTTGAAGATTCGATCATCAAAGGAAAACTAATATAAAGAGAGAATGAAAATCGTACAGTTTTTGCTCTCTCTTTCGATGTCCACGGCCGAAATTATCGTGACAACTTCCTGTGAGAGTCAGCAGCCTCAATAGCTTCTTGGTTTGCCGCAGGAACGGATTTCATTTGGCCATCACTCTTGGTTCCTCACTCTACCCGAGAGCTCTCCAATTTCCTTTCCTTCTCTCGGTCCTTTCTGTCCAACCACACCTTAGCCGCCTTCTGCTTTCCCAGTCGACTCTCCTTTTCTTTTCGTTTTGTTTCCTCCGTCACTACCTCTTTCAGCCGTCCTCTCCCTTTTGCTCTCGGTTTCAGCCGCTCTCCAACCTTCCTCCTGCTTCCTTTTCTTTTTGTCGAAAGCCCTCGCCGCTAATTCTTCTTCTTCTCCTCTTTTAGATTCCTACTGCCCAGCCGAAGTTCTCCTATAGCCTTCGTAACTCTCTTTTGCCGTTTCTTCCCCTTTCCCCGTAACTCCCTCTGTTATTCACTCCTTTGATTTCCTCTCTTTCAACCACACTCTCCCCTCTTTAATCCTAGCCGCTGCTCTAGACACTCTCTTATTCTCCCCCAATCTTCAGTCTTCTTCACACCTCGTTCATAGCTCTCTGTATCTTTTCTTTTTTTTTTCATTCAGGCTTTTTCTCATTTTTCTTATGCAGCTGTCCTTTCTTGCTTGTTTCCGTCACTCTCTCCGTAAAAAATCCCTGTTGCGGCTGATCCTTTCTCTCGTTTTTATATGGTGAATCAACCCTAAAACCTGATTGTACTTGCTTCAGTAATTGCACTCCCAGGAGCCGTCCCAATCCTCTTTGCAAGCTGCGCAAGTCCGCAGCTTTCATGCTGCGGCAAAATTTTTTTTTTCTTTTTCTTTACTTAAATGAAATTGACAAGATATAAATAATAGAAATAACAATAAAATGCAATCAAAAACACAAATGCTTGTAACCTGAAATATTAATATTTTTTGGAATTTTTCTTTTCTTTGAAAAATAATTAAAATGTATCAAAAAGTAAATAATGCCTATTACACTAAAAGCTTCTTCTTTTTTTTAATTTTCAAACTTTTCATTTTTTTCTTTTTCCCAAAAATAGGCCAATATGCATTAAACCATTTTTCCCTTTTCTTTTCCCCCCCTTTTTTCATTTTTCACTTTTCCTCTTTTTCCTTTTTTCTCTAAAAATTCTACGCTAAACTTACAAAATAAAAACTACAAAAACAACTAAAAACTAAAAAGGGAATAAAACTAAAATAAAATAAACCTAAAAGGGCTAGACAAACAAATAATGAACTAAAACGCAAATCATCTAAACACAAAGCATTAATTCAAAATTTGGTGTCTACAGTTTGCCCCTCTTTGTCTGAGTTTTGAAAAAACTTGAGACAAAGAAGTAGACACCAAATACCTACCTGCTTTATTTGGTGGCGAACGTCATGAACGGTGGACGTTTTTAGAAATGGGGACTGACCCCTCTTGACAAAACTTAAAGTGTAATTGATTTAGATCAGGAAATTAAAAGCGGGACTGGCCCGAACAAAAATTAAAGATGGGACTGGCCCGAACAGGAATTAAACGGGACTGACCCGAACGGAAATTTAAACGGGACTGACCCGAACAGAAATTTAAAACGGGACTGACCCGAACAGAAATTAAACGGGACTGACCCGAACAGAAATTAAACGGGACTGACCCGAACAGCAATTTAAACGGGACTGACCCGAACCAGAATTAAAACGGGACTGACCCGAACAAAAATTAAAACGGGACTGACCCGAACAGACATTTAAACGGGACTGACCCGAACAGCAATTTAAACGGGACTGACCCGAACCAGAATTAAAACGGGACTGACCCGAACAAAAATTAAAACGGGACTGACCCGAACAGACATTTAAACGGGACTGACCCGAACGGAAATTTAAACGGGACTGACCCGAACAGAAATTTAAAACGGGACTGACCCGAACAGAAATTAAACGGGACTGACCCGAACAGAATTTAAACGGGACTGACCCGAACGGAAATTTAAACGGGACTGACCCGAACAGAAATTTAAAACGGGACTGACCCGAACAGAAATTAAACGGGACTGACCCGAACAGAAATTTAAACGGGACTGACCCGAACAGAATTTAAACGGGACTGACCCGAACAGAATTTTAGACGGGACTGACCCGAAAATGCTTTTGATCGTGGGACTGACCCGAATAAGCTTTTGATCATGGGACTGACCCGGATAAGCTCTTGATCGTGGGACTGACCCGAAAATGCTTTTGATCATGGGACTGACCCGAAAATGCTTTTGATCGTGGGACTGACCCGAATAAGCTTTTGATCATGGGACTGACCCGGATAAGCTCTTGATCGTGGGACTGACCCGAAAATGCTTTTGATCATGGGACTGACCCGAAAATGCTTTTGATCGTGGGACTGACCCGAATAAACTTTTGATCATGGGACTGACCCGGATAAGCTCTTGATCGTGGGACTGACCCGAAAATGCTTTTGATCATGGGACTGACCCGAAAATGCTTTTGATCGTGGGACTGACCCGAATAAGCTTTTGATCATAGGACTGACCCGAAAATACTTTGACAATCGGACAGTGGGATTAAACCCAATCCTGCCGTGATGAAACTTGATTTATTTTTTGATTTTTTTTTATTTTTGATTTTTTTGATTTTTTGATTTTTTGATTTTTTGATTTTTTTTTGATTTTTTGATTTTTTGATTTTTTGATTTTTTTTTTGAGAAACTTTCCAAAGATAATTTGCCCCAATATGATGAATTGATCAGTGGGATTATACCCGAGCTTGCCTTGGTTGCACTGGCGGCACAAATTTCAGACTCATTGGGATGTTGGCGGCACAAATTCCAGGCCCAACGGAATTTTGTGAAGTTGGCGGCACAAATTCCAGGCCCAACGTGATTTTTTTTTGAGGTTGGCGGCACGAAATCCAGGCCCAACGGAATTTTTGGAAGGTTGGCGGCACTAAATCCAGGCCCAACTTGCTGTTTGGAATGTTGGCGGCACGAAATCCAGGCCCCACGTGATTTTTGAAATATTCAGTGGGGTAAGATCCAATCCTGCCTCCAATTGGTCAAGAAATTAAGTGTGATTGTCAAGAAACAAGAAATTTGATTTTCCAAGAAACAAGAATTTGAACTTGATTTTTTGATTTTTTGAATTTTGAATTTTCTGATTTTTCGAGAAAATCTTTTTCAAAATAAATTGCCCTCAGTGTAGGGTCTCTTTTCCCTTCTCTCTTTTCTTCCTTCGGCGTTGGCCTTTCACATCACCAGATGCTCCTTCGTCGATTTCAACTATGAATACCTGTACAGGGGGCTTACAAAAATATGACATGCACTTGAATTTCATGAAAAGAAACAGCGTGTTTGATTTGAAAAATGCATTATTTGATTCTTGGACGAAATCCTCAAATGAACTATAAAAATTTTGCCCCAGTGTGGGCTTATTCTGTGAAATCCCATGAATAAAAATTTGCCTCAATGTGGGCCCATTTAATGGAAAAAGCTTGTTCGGATGACTTTCCATTTATTTGAACACTGTAAGAACTATGTTTCCTACAAGGAAATTTCATGATGAATTTCTTGAAATAATACCAAATTACAAGTGATTCTTTCCTCATTTTAGCACCGATGCTTTGGGTAATGGGTCACCATTTCCTGTTGGCTCAATCTTTCAGGACCAACCGAGTGGGTGTTATTTCTGATTTTGGGGTGGCTAAGGAAAATGAGAAGTCAAGATTTGTCTTGTTATTGTGCTCCCAATTGTTTGTAATCACATCTTAGTGAAAGCAAAGAGTTTGTCACCCTTATTTCTCAAGAAAATTTAGTCAATATATAAGCTTTCTGGGCTTGTAACGTATGGGCGGAAACGATAGCTAAACAGGTGAAAACTGGTTATACCCTTATGATCCGAATGATCGTGGGATTCTTTAAAAGCATAATCCTCACTTCAAGTTGTCATGAAGGATAAGTCAACGATGGACTTTGTGAGCTTGTAATGTGGCTTGAAAACGATAGTTAAAGAATAAGACTTTCAAGGATATAGCACTGAAGATCGCATTTTCCCAAAATTGCCCCTATTTTGAACTTGAAGATCCTGAATTTTGTTTGATCACTCAATAGTGACTTCACCATCGAATCCTTTGTATTTCATTTTTCCTTTTTGCTTTTCCGTTTTCTTTTCTTTGATCTGGTGGGTTTTCACATGGTGAGTAGCGTCAACCCCATACCCAAGCAATTCAGAAATACAGCTAAACTTTTCCGGCATCAGAAATTTTCTTGACAGGGCCATCGCAAAGAACAGAAGTCAGGACTTTCGGCTTTTGTAATGGGGTCAGGTGGGGTGCTTAGAAAAGTTAAGGCTTGAAAGCAGATTTCAAGAATGGTTTAAGTAATCTGAGATCGCATTGTTGTGCCAACCCTATTTTAGGGCTAAATCGGAATTTGCCCCAATTTATGCTCAATTGAGGCTTTTTCTCTTTCATTTTCTTTCTTCTTTTGATTCTTCGGCCTTCTGCCATTCTTGAACTTTCACAAAATTTGCCCCAGTTTATTTTTGAACTGAGGTTCTCTTTTTCCTCTTGTTTTTGATTTTGTGGCTTTGTCACTTTTCACTTCTTGAAAACTTTTCTTTTCAACTCCAACTGCCCCCAGTGTGGGGTTTGCGATTCTCAGGGGTTGCCAAACGAAGTATTTATTCTGATGGCTCAAAAGGGATAACTAGGGATAGAATGCTTGATCGGAAAAGAAGAGGGCCTGACTTTTATTCCGTTCCTTACAATAACTCTGAAAGGAAACTTTCATTAATGGGAAATTTCTGGCATGTATCCGAATTAACTGACTGAGGGAGACCCTTGCTCATCCATATTTGTGAAACATAGGCGGTCCGTGCGGACAAATCTCTTCCTTTTCTTCTTTTTTTTTTCAAAATTCCCCAATCTCCTTCCCCAATGTAGGGTGTGATCATATGTGCACTCGAAAAGAACCATCAATTTTTAGCTCAAATGAGGATGCAAGGGATGATCAGTGTTTAGGTTGTAGAAATGACGGCCAAAGTATCATTCTTACACCTCATGACAACCAAAGTAGTGAAATGGTCATTGAAAATCCATTCCCCTTTTTGATATTTGAAAATTTTTCAATATAGGGTAGTGATCATTAGGGCTCTTATTTGAAACGAAATTATTCTTTTAAAGGCTCAAACGGGAGAGCAAATGATAAAATGTGTATAGGTAGAGAAACGAATGCTCAAAGTATCATTCCAAATTTTCAAAACAAACAAGAATAATGCACATTTTTGCTTTCATTTAGATGTGATTTGAATATAATTAGACACAGTGGACATTTCTCAAGCAAAGATTGCCCCAACTTGTAATTCATCAATCAATGTGACTGATTTTATTCTGGGCTAATAGAAGTGGGCAAAAAATATGAATTGTACAGTGAAGGAGAAAATGTATCTCATGAGGCCTTTGGAGTGACCATTCACCTTTTTCAGAGCACTCTTATTGTATAGCTGGGATCACCAACCTAGTGTACATGAGAATTTTAAAAAACTTACACTTGTGAATTTTCAGGCTGGAGGTTGAAAAATCTCAAATTGGGTCTTATTTCTCAAAATTCACCATGAAATCTCCGATAAGTAAGAATAAAGAATGAAATGTACATAAATATATACAAAACAATAATTGTCCAAAAATTTTATTGCTGAAAAAGTTTGAAACAAAATTTCTCGTTCAATTATGATACAAATGAGAATGGAAAACTTGTAAAGAGCTCAACATATACACTTTTATCTCTCTTTCCTTTGGAACAAAATTTATTAACAAATCAAATAAACAGAATTTTCCTTTGGAAAACAATTACAACATCTCTCAGATAGATCATTTATGTTTTCATTGTAGGATCTGCCCAAGAATCAAATAACACTTGTAATCTTCAAACTTTATTGGATTAAAATTATCATCAGATATAGAAGAATATTTTCGCCTTATTTGAAACATTTTTATGAATGCAGGGGAGGGGAAGAACAAAAGAAAAATACCCAGAGTTAGTAGGTAAAACTGCAAAATCGGTATGCATGTCCTATGGGGGAACCCTTTTTGTGCCAAGGGTAGGCCTAGCATGAAAATGCAATCCTCCAGAGCAGGCACTATACAATACCTGATGGATCCAATCAGCTTATGGAGTGAAAAATAATTTGAAAAATTTGGCCCATTGGAATGAGAAGAGACGTTTGTCAAAATGAGGACCTCGTCCGAAAGGATTGATCACTTTTGATCGATTCAAGAATTTGCAAAAACGCCCGTGTTTGACCATAACAAACTTCCTATCGAAGAGATTGGAGTTTGTTGACAAAAATTTTTCAGTGAAGCACGGGTCAAAACCTCAGCTGATCAAATGGATGGATGCAATGGATGGTTTTCTCAACAATCGACTGAGTTTCCCAATTTGAAATTGACATTGAAACCCTGATTGGTCAAATGGGTTTGAATGAAATTGACCAAAAATCGACCGGATTACCCTAAAAAGGGAAACGGGTTAAATGGATTGAGTGAAATTTAAAAAACTTACTCAAAATTGGCCGAATCATCCTAAAAAAGGAATTTAATCACATGAAATTGAGAATCTTATTCAAAGTGAACCGGTTCATCCTAAAAACTAAAATTGGTTAAATGAATTGAATAAAATCGAGAATTTATTCAAAATTGACCGGATCGCCCTAAAAGGGTAAATTGGTCAAATGAATGATTTATTCAAAAATCGACCGGATGACCCTAAAAAGGGTAAATTGAATTGACGATTTATTCAAAATCGACCAGGTAACCCTAAAAAGGGTAAATTGGTCAAATGAATTGATGATTTATTCAAAAATCGACCAGGTGACCCTAAAAAGGGTAAATTGGTCAAATGAATTGATGATTTATTGAATGAATTGGCAAAGCGGATTGGTTGAATTGTCCGGCCATTGGTTATTTCAAAGTGCATTAGTCTATGACCTTCTAAAAATCAAATTTTGGCCTCAATTTATTTATCGTCTCAATAGGAGGAATCATTTGTAAATTTCTTCAAATTAATATCCTTTTACGAAAGGGATTTTTACCAACTTTGATAAAATGGCCAAAAAATGATTGTTAGACGCTCATATTCCAAGGATCACTCTATGAAAATGATCAGATCCTGCCTTACCTTGTGCACTACCCCTTTGGATGGTACAAAATGTAAACGTGCAAGTCTCTTTGGATTAAGTATCCGAGACACAAGGTGGCTTATTCCTAACACGGGATCCCCTAAATGGCATTCCCTTTCTAGGGTTTAATGCATGATGTCATTTATTAAAGCGATGTAAATATGTGACAAATATGGCCTAAAGGACATGAATAATGCATCGGGGGGAAGAGGTCTAAAGTGAAATGTACTTATTGAAAATTAAGTGCAATAACTGAAATTTAAACATGCGAGTTATCTAGTGGGTAAGTCACTAAAAGAGTGCCAAAGAGGCCTCTTATTGCTAAGGCATATGGATGCAAGCCAAGAAAACAAAAGAATGGTTAGTGCAATTGATAGTACACATAACACATTGGGAGCAATTAAGAAAAGAAATAGAATAAAGCAAGTAAAAGGGGTAGAACCCCTTCCCTCGTGCCTAATGTGCTTAAAAAAGGGTGAGGCCGACTCTAACCTAGAAAAATTCTAATATGGATGCATGAGGTTGGGGTTCACTAATGCATCTAGACTCGATAAGGCTTCGGCTCCCAAGCCTTCAGACCTAAAGGCGAAGGGTCATCACTCCCAGGGCCCTTGGTCGGTGGCTCGAGTGATCCCTTAGGTAGCGCTATGGGCGCAGCGCACACCATCCGCCTACCCAAGGCGATCGATCCTAATCCTACAAGGCGGTGTGGGAAACGCCCACGAAAATAAAATAAAATGGGATAACAATAAGTAAACGTGCACGTATGAAGTGTTCCCTATTTTGAGGGAAGGGGTTGAGAACCACGCGAGGCTCTAAAGGTGACACACACCCCCCCAAATGCAATGCAAGCGCGAGATAAGCAAGTAAACATACATTCAATCAACCAATCATACATTCGCGAGCGAGGGAGTAGTTGGACAAGCGTGAAATGCAAAAATCCTAATAAAAGGAAAAATGCAATCCTAAACACCCAAATGTGATATATGAAAAGATTAAAAGAAGAAAAAGATTGATTAAATCAAATTTGCTCGGACTCTCGAATGTCCCCAGTGGAGTCGCCAACTGTCGCGCCCCATTTTTTGATAAATAAATAAAATGGTTTAAAAAATGTATTTTTTGATTCAATTTGTGATTAAAAAATGAATTGTGATTTAGAAGAAAAATGGGTCTAAATGGGGGTTTGAGAATGCGACGATTTGACCCAAAATTATAGTTTAAAAAGGGTTTTTGAAATAGAAAAACGGAGTCGCCACTTGGTAATGAGTTAAGGTGTACCAAGTCACCTAAAAATGAATTTTTTAAAGAAAAAATGGGAAAGAGTAGTAAGAAACCCCTTTTAAACGACTCCTAGTCCACGTAAACCAACGAAAAAGGTTCGGGAGTCACATTTGACGAAGGGGAAGGCAAGGATAAAATCCAAGGCACCCCTTCGACCTAGCCAGGGCTAGTTGCGTGATTTAATCAAAGTTTTTCTTATTTTAACCAAAGAATTTATTACATTTGGATGCACTACATGAATGCAAAAGAAAGAAAAAATGCAAACCTAAATTCTAAAATGTCTCTTGTAAGGTTTTTGGTCCCAACCACATGAATTGTGGCGGCCAATAAAAGAAAACCTTATAGAGGTCGATTAATGCAAATGATGATTCAAGTGCAAGTGTGCAAGTGTATAAAAAGGTGCATGTGTGCAATTGTATGGAAAAATCCAAGTGTTTGTGTGCAAGTGTGTGAAAATAGAATAATAGATATATAAGGTAAAGTGGAATTCCATTTGTGAGGTGGAAATGAGCACGTGATAGGAAAAATGTAGTGAGAAAGTATGGTTTGAGAAATGTGAAAAAATGTGGTTAAAAGAGTATGTAGGCGATAAAAATGAAAGTATGACCCTAGAGGAATGCAACAAGTCGGGTACGGGGGGTTGACTCCTAACTTTTCGACTTCTATTTTCCCTTTGATTAGAAGGCGAAACTAGCGTGCTAAGGCTATCGAGTAGCCACACTCGCTCGTTTCCCTTATCGGAAGGGGACACTCAAGCAAAATGAACCCTATAACTAGCATGAAATGCAAAAATCCTAAAATGGAGGGAAAAGGGGTTCGAGGAGCATGCCAAATGATAAAACTAAGAAAAATGCATGACATGTAGTGAACATGCAAATATGTACTTAATGAGGGGAAGTCCCTAAGGGTCTAGCATTGGACTAGCCCATTCTATGAATTCCGACTAGCGTTGGACTAGCGGAAACGTATATTCATCCATTCACATTCATTCATGGCTATGGAAAGCGAGTAGACATGCCAAACACTTGTAAACACATAGCACATAACACTTAGCATGCTCGACTAGATGCAAGGCCCTAACGAAGCAAATTAACACGTAGCAAATAAGCATGCAAGACACATAAGACAATCAAAGCCCTAACTATTACATTTGCTAGCTAGGCACACGTCTTCGATAGGTCTTCATTGAATGCTCCTCCAAGCCCTATCTATTACATTCACTAACTAAAACAAAAGGGGGAAGGGGAAAATGGACCAAATTGCTCGCCAAAGCCCTATCTATTACAAGCCAAGAGGTGTACACATACCCCAAAAGAATAACTTAATGAAAACAAAAAGTAAATGACATAAGTAAAAGGAATTAAAGAAAAGCTAGGAAAGCAAAGTAGACATGCAATTCACTTAGCACATTGGACCACATAGGAGAGATACAAAAAGATAAAAGAAATTATACCGCCTCCTTTGAATGATATCCAAATGAAAGAAAAATGGCTTCAAAACAATAAAAATGTCACGGCACCTCAAATAGTAAAGTATAACGAAGTCACCAAATCTCTCCTAATTGCAATTTAAATGGAATCAAACAATACATAGTTTCCAATAAAGGGATTCACCAAAGACCCAATTGCAAGCATTAATCAACCATTCAAAGCCAATTGAAACATTTTAGAAACTTTGCAAGTCCAAGAGCAAGAAAAAGGCCAAAGCCAATTTATTTCAGAGAATTCAAGAAGATAGGAGAACACAAGCTCATTTGGACACGAAGTTTTTAAACTCTTGCATTAAGTACCGCCTATACAAAACATGGTAACCAATAAAGACAAACAATCAAAATGAATTGAAACATTAATGCGGCCAAAGGCTCCATTGTGAACGCTAATCAAACATTCAAGCCAAATCAAACACTTTAAGGAACTTCAAGGGTCCAGGGGCAAAGAAAGGTCCATGAGTGGTTTCACTTGCATTTTAGGATCCCAAAAGCAACCATTAATCAAACAAACAAAACCCATTGAAACATTTAAAAGCTTCAAAGGTCCCAAAAGATAATAAAAAGTCAAATGACGACTCAACTTGCATCCATCTTAGGACCTAATTGCAAGAAAATGGAATGTAATTGGGCCATAATGCATTGCTGCAAAAGTCACAGGGACCCAATTGATTAGTTTTCTCAATTTTGTGGGTCATAAAAGCATAAGGTGAAACTTGAGGGGATTAAGAAGCAATTTTGAAGAATTATTATACATGCAGCAACGTAAGAAACGAAATTTTCTGCAAACTACAAGAAACTGCTGCGTTCCTCAAGCTTTCGGCAAGTTCCAGCAAACAAACTCCATCCATTTTATCATGTAAACAAGTTCATCAACCCAGAAATTATTGACCCAATTCACAACATGAAATTTTGAGTGCAAGATTAAGATGGCAAAACTGGTTTTGATCAGCAACAAAAGAAGAAAGGAAAGCTGCGGCAAGATACATTTCCAAACCAAGCAAAACTGCTGCATTTTTATTTGTTCATAACCAGATTTTGAACGCGACAACTTGGTTATTTATTTTCCCAGCAAAGCATTTGAATGTGGTTCATGTAAACCCAACATTTCTTATCCTCTTGATAGATTAACAAGTAAATTGAATAGCCGCAACTTTGATTGTGGGCTATTGAAGAGCAGAAAGACAGCAAAGACTCACAAATGAATGCAACAGCTTTTTGCTTCTTTTTATTCCAACTTAGATAGATTTGTATGCAAGAACTCAGACCAGCTTTGTTAATCTAACAATCAAACCTGAAATGCAAGGTTTCAACTCATGCTTGCACGCAAATATCTACTTCTATTAAGTTCACTAAAGCAGCTTAGCCATGAAAAGTACATCTAAGATGCTAGGAAGGAACTTGCAATGAACTTGTTCATGGTATGCCAATTGAAAAACATACAAAACACAACCTTAGTCCAATTCGCAGAACCTGCGACTAAAGTGAAAAATTGGTGCTATCCGTTTCCAACACACATTCCAGGTCCAAACACGCAGATTTGATCAGACTTTCCATCCAACATCAGAATTTTAAACCAAACAACAAAATACATTGCTGTCACAAATCGCAGTTGAAGCTTGGCTTGGACATGCATGTGATGTATCAAAAGAACAAACAAATCCCAGATTTCAATCACATCATAGGCTTCAGCAGCAACTAATACAAAACTCTAATATCCGAACGGACCAAGACTGGTTCAAAAAAAAATGAAACAGGCCACCTTTCTTCATAACCTTCCAAACATTCCAAACATACAAGCCATGTAAAAAAAAAAATAAAATCTTTTCTTTTCAAAATTGGAGTCTTGTTACTGAGCTGTAGCCTAGGAATCGAAATCAAACTCACCACAAATCTTAAACATCAAACATGCAGCATAGCAGCCGAAGATAGCGGCTTTAGATTATGAAAATCAAATGAAGCGCACAGAAAATTCAGCGAACTTGAAGATTCGATCATCAAAGGAAAACTAATATAAAGAGAGAATGAAAATCGTACAGTTTTTGCTCTCTCTTTCGATGTCCACGGCCGAAATTATCGTGACAACTTCCTGTGAGAGTCAGCAGCCTCAATAGCTTCTTGGTTTGCCGCAGGAACGGATTTCATTTGGCCATCACTCTTGGTTCCTCACTCTACCCGAGAGCTCTCCAATTTCCTTTCCTTCTCTCGGTCCTTTCTGTCCAACCACACCTTAGCCGCCTTCTGCTTTCCCAGTCGACTCTCCTTTTCTTTTCGTTTTGTTTCCTCCGTCACTACCTCTTTCAGCCGTCCTCTCCCTTTTGCTCTCGGTTTCAGCCGCTCTCCAACCTTCCTCCTGCTTCCTTTTCTTTTTGTCGAAAGCCCTCGCCGCTAATTCTTCTTCTTCTCCTCTTTTAGATTCCTACTGCCCAGCCGAAGTTCTCCTATAGCCTTCGTAACTCTCTTTTGCCGTTTCTTCCCCTTTCCCCGTAACTCCCTCTGTTATTCACTCCTTTGATTTCCTCTCTTTCAACCACACTCTCCCCTCTTTAATCCTAGCCGCTGCTCTAGACACTCTCTTATTCTCCCCCAATCTTCAGTCTTCTTCACACCTCGTTCATAGCTCTCTGTATCTTTTCTTTTTTTTTTCATTCAGGCTTTTTCTCATTTTTCTTATGCAGCTGTCCTTTCTTGCTTGTTTCCGTCACTCTCTCCGTAAAAAATCCCTGTTGCGGCTGATCCTTTCTCTCGTTTTTATATGGTGAATCAACCCTAAAACCTGATTGTACTTGCTTCAGTAATTGCACTCCCAGGAGCCGTCCCAATCCTCTTTGCAAGCTGCGCAAGTCCGCAGCTTTCATGCTGCGGCAAAATTTTTTTTTTCTTTTTCTTTACTTAAATGAAATTGACAAGATATAAATAATAGAAATAACAATAAAATGCAATCAAAAACACAAATGCTTGTAACCTGAAATATTAATATTTTTTGGAATTTTTCTTTTCTTTGAAAAATAATTAAAATGTATCAAAAAGTAAATAATGCCTATTACACTAAAAGCTTCTTCTTTTTTTTAATTTTCAAACTTTTCATTTTTTTCTTTTTCCCAAAAATAGGCCAATATGCATTAAACCATTTTTCCCTTTTCTTTTCCCCCCCTTTTTTCATTTTTCACTTTTCCTCTTTTTCCTTTTTTCTCTAAAAATTCTACGCTAAACTTACAAAATAAAAACTACAAAAACAACTAAAAACTAAAAAGGGAATAAAACTAAAATAAAATAAACCTAAAAGGGCTAGACAAACAAATAATGAACTAAAACGCAAATCATCTAAACACAAAGCATTAATTCAAAATTTGGTGTCTACAATGCATATATAAGCATCATAGGTAACCAGAAATTAAGAAATGGCTTTAACTTAGGCCTTAACAAAAAAACGTATTTGACCTCATAATGCGGTAATGACACCACTTTCACTACGGTTATCGGATGGGGTACAAGACCCACCGTTTCGAAGCTATGAAACAGGGCTACAACAATGTAGAAGGTCACTCAATCCAGTTCCTGGCCCAACTAGGTCAAAAATGCCAAACACTAAACCAGAATCACCAAAACAGGTTTGCAAAACACAGAAAACTGTAATCGGTATATCTCAGTCCTTACAAGTCCAAATGCCGAAATTCTAAAGGCATAAGTTAGCTAAGACATCCAGCTACATTTCATCAGAAGACACCAACTTCAAAATCCAAACCAATTCCAGTCAAAAGGGCCAATTACTATCGCAGTTTTCGCATTCTGATCAAAACAGAACAGCTACAGTAAAAACCGCATAACTCACTTTACACTCATCCAAATGACCTGAAATTTTACAGACACCTCAAACACATCAATACCTACAACTTTCATGTTTTGAGCAAAGTCTAATTCGGCCTCTAACCCAGTGATCTAAAACCGGACAGAATTGGGATTTTATTAACCCTAACTTTCCATTTTTCACACCAAATCCAAAATTGATTGCATTTAACCACAATTCACACTCACTAGAGTCATTTCCAACCATTACAATTCATCATACAAGCCCCCAACATCAAGATCATATTAAACCAGAAAAATTCCCAATAAAATAAAAACTTCACCAAAACAAGCCAAATCAAGAGATAAATCGCATTTTCAAACACTCAAGCCACTTCTAAGCATCATATAACCATTATTAGAGGTAGTAGGGTGTTCAAGCAACACTTACCAAGAAATCAAGAGAGAGAGGGATTGTGGACACCTTTGCTCTTCAAACAAACTTCACTACAACCCTTACTAGCACTAGAAGGTAAGGTTTTATGGAGTGAAATCTAACTAAACACTTGATTTGGTGGATTTTGGACCAAATGGAAGCTTGAAGTTGATGAAGTTTCTTCTTTCTTCTTGGTAGAAGGGCCGGCCAACACAAGGTAAGAAAATGGTGTTTTTTTGTGAATTTTTGGAATATTTACTTAAGTGGTCAAAAGTCAAAAAATTGTCAAAAGGTGAATAGTGTTTCTTAAGTCACAACCAACCATATTGTGACACTTGTCACACTCATTAATGCATTCTTATCTTTCTTTTTCCCTCTCACATCAATCACTTCACACATTCTACTTATCTCTTAACACCCGATAAATTTCACACAGTATCCGAAACTTAACCTTATTGGCCGAATTTTTCCGAACTTTTCGCACTAGTGGGTCCCACGTCCACTATTTACTCTTAATTTTCTAAAATTTCTCCAATGCTAGGAAAATCATCTTAAAACTATAATTGCTCATAAAATTCACTAAGAAAATATTTCTAAGCCAGAAAATGCAGAAAACATGCAATTAAGGGGAAATAAACCCTAGGAAAATAATTAGGGTTTTATGGGTTCTCACACTCTCCCCCCCTTAAAAGAATTTCGTCCTCGAAATTCCTTATCAGCGGAATCCATCAAATCTAAGGTACCCAACGGATCGTACCTTCTGCGTCCTCAGACGAGTCAGGGACCTGATGCTGCTCTAGAGAATATACTCGAGCTGGTGCCTTCGATCCCGTCCCTTCTCCTTTCGTCTGTCCAAGGTTGCTCTTGGCGGGTTGCTGAGAATTGGGCTTGGTTGGTGGCAGAGTCCCTCTCCGCTCGCGCAGGCGAGCTGGACAGTTAGCAATCCGATGTTCAGCGCTTCCACAGCGTAAGCATTTTCCTTCTTTCTTCCAGCAATTTGTTTCCGTATGACTTGGCCCTCTGCAATATCCACAGGGACCACGAGCAGCAGAGACCGTTCCTCCCTGAGGAACATCACGCGACACCCCTGGTTGTCGTACTCCTCCGTTTCCCTTTCCAATCTTAGGGGGTGTATTTGTACCTTCTTGTTCAGAGCTACTCCCAGGAAAGCCCCTTTTCTTGGTTTGGAAGTTTCTAACTTGTAGCCTCGCATCTTCAACCCGTTGAGCTTTCTCCACAACGTCACTAAAGGTACTAAGTTGAGCTACAGCCAAATCCTTTTGAATCTCAACATTTAGCCCCTGAATAAAACGCCTTATCCGTCTTTGTTCGGTTATGATCAGTTCAGGCGCAAACTTAGACAACCGAGTGAATTGACTCTCATACTCGGCTACGGTTTGTGTTCCCTGGCGAAGCCGAATAAATTCATCTTCCTTCTTTTCTTGGATGAGAGGAGGGAAAAACTTGGCATTAAATTCTCTCATAAAGTTCGCCCACGTCCTCGGGGTTTGTTCTCTTTCCCATTTCATTCAAATGACATTCCACCAGGAACGGGCGGCTCCCTCTAGTTGAAAGACAGCAAATGTCACCTGTCTCTCCTCGGTATAGTGTAAGGCAGCGAAAATATCGATCATCTTCTCCAGCCACTTCTCAGCTACGTCAGGATCAGGGCCTCCAAGAAATTTGGGTGGGGAGAACTTCTGAAATCTCTCAAGGGCTCTATCCTCGCCCTCCATGTGATTACCAGGATTCCCAGGGTTAGGGTTAGGGTTTTGACCTTGTTGGTGCACCACTTGGGCTAGCAAAGTAGTCATTTGCTGCATGGCAGTAGCTATTTGGACATTGGGATCAACCCTAAGTTCAGGGTTTAGTCCAGATGAGGTTTCCCCAGTACCCCTTTCAGGTGTAGGTTGCCTATTTCCACGCCCACGGCCCCGTCCACTCCGTGTACCTTCCATGAGTTTTACTTGGTCTAGGCAATAATACTAAACCAAAATAAGCACGATGCATGTAAGTAACACTCAAAACTTTTATGATAACACACATTTATACATTCCAAACAAGATCAAAGCATATATATACAAGCCAGTCAAAATTAGGCCGCACACATACATACAGCTAGTTAAGTCAAGTACAAACATAGACGATCCACCGAGGAAAGGCCTTTCTAGTTCACCAAATCCTTTCTAACCTAGGCCCTCACATCTTTCGTATCCGGGCGCAAGAATCCCATCTAAGATAATTCACAACTCGAGCCGGCCGGTCCCAAGAGTAAACCATCTTTATTAAGGATTCCTACCCGACATACATACCTAGCTTCCTCGAGTCCCATGATAATGATTCGTACACTTATCACATGCCCGGTTCATAACTTACGCTCAAACGAGCACTTAGACATATTCATGAAATTAGGACCACAACACCACTTGGCTCAGTCTCACTCCGCGCAGAGACCACACGAAGTGGCTCTGATACCACTTGTGACAGCCCCACTTTCCCCTAAGGCGAACCAAAGGGGTGAGCGGACTGCCTGCCCAACTCTCGCCAGGACTAACGATGCAGACCAGAACTATCTATAGCGATCCGGAACTTACAAACGAGCGTAAACAAGTCAAAATGGTAAAATAACCCAAAATAAAAAAAATGAAATCCGGAGTCGGCCATGAATAGTAACCGACCCGTCAGAACCCAACCGAAATAGCTAACAAACATTCACATCTGAACTTTAGCGTTTACAAATCAAAATGACATACAAAAGTTTTCAAAAGTTAATATATACACATGGTTTGCCAAATCAAAAGAGAAAACGCCCCCAAAAGTACACTTAGGGTTTTAATACATGAGCTATACAAAAGATATGTTCGACTAGCTCAATTTGGCAGCCATTTGTCAAATCCAGACCAAAAGGGGTTTATTTTCCTGTAAGAAAAACAAAAGGAACAGAAAGGGGTGAGCTTGCGCTCAATGAGGTACCAAACATATAGCAGAAAAATCATGGCATTTCACATTTTACAAAATCAGATACACATGCTAGATGTAAAGCAAAGGAACCAAGGATTCAAATCAGAAGGATACGGGTGGCTCTCAGGAGCCAAATTTCCAGCGCCGTACTTGATCCAAATCGGTTGACTCTCCGTCAACGTATATAGAACCAATGCGTCCGTAGACCCCTCTTTACACCGAATTCCGTCCACCAAACACCCCTTTATCGGGCCCGCTCACCGTAACCGAACAGAAATGGTAATACTCGAGTATACCCGGAATCAAGGGTCTCAATACCCAAAATCCCCGAACAGACTACCGTGGTTCGTTATCTAATCGTCCAGGCCCTTGCCGGCCCGACTCGAATAACTTAGCCACAGGATTGAGCTCATAGGTCATAGAAATCCAAACAGATGCAGACACAGATAACAGATTCAGATACAGATACAGAATAGCAGATTCAGATAGGCACTCAAAATTGGCATATGGACAGACAAGAGAACGAGTGTGATAAAGTACACCCTCGTCTCCAACAATTAAACAGATTGCAGAGCAAAAATCAAGTTAAACAGCAATGGAGGGGAGTGGTACACTCACCGGCTCAATTTCAAAAGTTTTCACTTCAGATTGGCCTTAATCGCCAAGAAACCCTAAAATAATCAAAATAAACCAATTGAAGGTTTTACTTCCAGAATCGAGTAAACAGAATGCACATGTGAGGCTCGACAACTAGTCGTATGCGTCGCCAAATAATTACTAATGCAAGGGTGCAAAACATGATTTTCTTGGAAACGAAAAGGTAGCATGAAGACCTAGGCGCAAACAACCCAAAAGCCTTTCATTCTACCAAAAGGCAAACCCAACTTAAAGGAACCAAACGGCCTAGAAAATCGGGCAGCACTTCCCCTAAATTTCTTACTTTTCCAGCCATTAAGGCTTCATTCTATCCTCAAATCAGTCCCAACATCTCACACAAAATTCATCTCATTTCCCAAAAGCCGTTCACTAGGCTCAAAGTGGTACAAGTACAAAAGTTAACTAGGAAACAACCGAAATGAAAGCAAGCCCTAAAAGAGACTCGATAACGAGTCATAAACCAATGCCAACCACAACCCCAATAAGGTTTCATATGCATATATAAGCATCATAGGTAACCAGAAATTAAGAAATGGCTTTAACTTAGGCCTTAACAAAAAAACGTATTTGACCTCATAATGCGGTAATGACACCACTTTCACTACGGTTATCGGATGGGGTACAAGACCCACCGTTTCGAAGCTATGAAACAGGGCTACAACAATGTAGAAGGTCACTCAATCCAGTTCCTGGCCCAACTAGGTCAAAAATGCCAAACACTAAACCAGAATCACCAAAACAGGTTTGCAAAACACAGAAAACTGTAATCGGTATATCTCAGTCCATACAAGTCCAAATGCCGAAATTCCAAAGGCATAAGTTAGCTAAGACATACAGCTACATTTCATCAGAAGACACCAACTTCAAAATCCAAACCAATTCCAGTCAAAAGGGCCAATTACTATCGCAGTTTTCGCATTCTGATCAAAACAGAACAGCTACAGTAAAAACCGCATAACCCACTTTACACTCATCCAAATGACCTGAAATTTTACAGGCACCTCAAAAACATCAATACCTACAACTTTCATGTTTTGAGCAAAGTCTAATTCGGCCTCTAACCCAGTGATCTAAAACCGGACAGAATTGGGATTTTATGAACCCTAACTTTCCATTTTTCACACCAAATCCAAAATTGATTGCATTTAACCACAATTCACACTCACTAGAGTCATTTCCAACCATTACAATTCATCATACAAGCCCCCAACATCAAGATCATATTAAACCAAAAAAATTCCCAATAAAATAAAAACTTCACCAAAACAAGCCAAATCAAGAGATAAATCACATTTTCAAACACTCAAGCCACTTCTAAGCATCATATAACCATTATTAGAGGTAGTAGGGTGTTCAAGCAACACTTACCAAGAAATCAAGAGAGAGAGGGATTGTGGACACCTTTGCTCTTCAAACAAACTTCACTACAACCCTTACTAGCACTAGAAGGTAAGGTTTTATGGAGTGAAATCTAACTAAACACTTGATTTGGTGGATTTTGGACCAATTGGAAGCTTGAAGTTGATGAAGTTTCTTCTTTCTTCTTGCTAGAAGGGCCGGCCAACACAAGGTAAGAAAATGGTGTTTTTTTGTGAATTTTTGGAATATTTACTTAAGTGGTCAAAAGTCAAAAAATTGTCAAAAGGTGAATAGTGTTTCTTAAGTCACAACCAACCATATTGTGACACTTGTCACACTCATTAATGCATTCTTATCTTTCTTTTTCCCTCTCACATCAATCACTTCACACATTCTACTTATCTCTTAACACCCGATAAATTTCACACAGTATCCGAAACTTAACCTTATTGGCCGAATTTTTCCGAACTTTTCACACTAGTGGGTCCCACGTCCACTATTTACTCTTAATTTTCTAAAATTTCTCCAATGCTAGGAAAATCATCTTAAAACTATAATTGCTCATAAAATTCACTAAGAAAATATTTCTAAGCCAGAAAATGCAGAAAACATGCAATTAAGGGGAAATAAACCCTAGGAAAATAATTAGGGTTTTATGGGTTCTCACAAGGGCTTTAATAAATGATAATTTTCAACTAAAAGGAAATTTTTTAAGAAAACGTGAGGAATTTTTCCAATTCCAGTAATTAAAATTAGGGTTTCAATTAAAATAGGAGAGATTTAGGAAAACCGGTTAGTCACAAGTAAACTAGGGTTTTTGACTAAAAAATTAGGGTTTCTAGTCTTTTAAAACAAAATAAGGTTTTAAATCAAACCCCAAAGAAATACACTTTAATATTTTCTTCACAAACAACCTCCTAATATTCGGGATGTTACACGGATTCTCGTGTCTGAGTACTCCAGAGTTAAGTAAGACTTGCATTTTGGGAATATGAATAGGCTTTGTCTGGCTAGAGTGAGTACAAGAGATCAACGGGCACCTTGGGAAGTGGAGTAAGAAATCAGACGGGGGTGATTTTCACTGAGTGTGGGACGACAAGTCGCGTTTTCTTTCATTTTGCCCTTGCATTGTCCCTACATGTCATTTACTTGTGGTATGTTAATGCCTACATATATAGTACTTACTGCACCTGACTTTGTCTAACTTGAAATGTCCCTTGGTGTATATGGTGCATTATATTGTGTATATTTTTGGCGTGACTTGTATATATATGTACACATTTTGATCTTTTGATTATTTCGTGCATTTTATAACTTTTCATGTGAGAACCCTAGAATTTGCATATTTCCTTAGTCTATTGTTTCTTCTCCTTTTCTCCTCTTAAGTGCAAAATTTGTTAACTAATCGTTGGAAACAGAGGAAGGCCTAGTTGTTATGTGCATTTATGTAGGAAATATGTATGTAAGTGTATGTGTTAGAAGTACGCTTGAGCGCGACAATTGAATTCGGAAAAGAGGAAAAATTTTGAGAAAAGCTGAAGGGGCCGAATCCGGCCGCAAATCCGGCCAGTTCTTGGCCGGATTGTTGGCCGGATTGTGGTGCAGTTTTGAAAAAAAATTGGATTCGTCTCTGCCTCATATCCGGCCAGGAATCTGGCCGGAAATCCGGCCAGAAACCGGCCGGATTGTGACAGGACAGCTGGTTTGACCAGCGTTTTTTCTTCCTTCTTATCACCTTTTTGGCCCAAAATATCTCATTTTCTTTCCTTCTCAACCGAGAGCTTTGGGAGCAAAGTGAGAGAGAACTCTTCAATCTTCATCTTTGGTTTTGCTTCAATCTTGATATTTCACCGTTAGAATTTTATTTTACTCCACACAAGTGTTGGCTAAGGTGGATTCAAGGTGCTAGTGGAGTTATTTTTGGAAGTGAAGTCCTAACTCTCTACCTTTGCTTGAGTTTAAGGTGAGTGGTTAAGTTCAAAATTCTTTGTTGGTTCTCTTCTTGGTTCATTAGTGATTAGTAATGGCTAGTAGTGTTATATTGTGAATGATTTCATGAGATTAGTGGATTATGGTGAAGTTTTTAATTATTATGATTTTTTTCTGTTTTCATATTATTATTGCTTTTGGCTAGGTGCGGTGAATGGAAATGATATAGAATGAGGCTAGTTGGTATGAATGATGGTTAATTGCAAGAAAATGTTGTTTGGAAGGAAATTTGGAAAACTTAGGGCTTCATTATCTTCAATTCTGTCCGGCACTGTTCACCCTAGTTAGAGGCCGAATTGGCCTTTGCTTAAAACATGAAAGTTGTAGGTATTGATGTGTTTGAGGTGCCTGTAAAATTTCAGGTCAATCGGAGTAGTGTAAAGTGAGAAAAGTCGAAAATACCCCTGCTGCCCTGGTTTCATCCGAACTTGGGACTTGCTTCTGTAATTAGCTGTTTTGGCTAGGAAAACTTCTGAACTGGTTGTAGAGGTCTTCTAATGAAATGTAGCCTGATGTTCTAGCTATCATTTGGCTTTGGAATCAATGGATTTGGACCTAAGTAGACCGAATTGTAGTTCGTTAACCAAAACGTGGTTGGTCCCCCTGCTCTTACGGTTCTGAACTAGTGTCTTGTATTTTTGACCTAGTTGCACTACAAACTGGACTGAGTGACCTTCTACATTGTTGTAGCCCTGTCTCATAGCTTCGAAACGGTGGGTCTTTTACCCTAATCCAATAATCGTAGTGCCTTTAGTGCCATTCCCGCAAAATGATGTCAAGCATTGTTTTATCTGAAAATGTTTCTAGCTTGCTTTTCATAGTTATTGTTGTATTTATATGACTTTAAGCCTAGTGAACGGCTTTTGGACATGAGATTATTCTATACGACATGTTGGGACTGATTTGAGAAAAATAATGAAGCCATTAATGGCTGGAAAAATAGGTAAACACAAGGGACATGCCGTCCGTTTATTTTCTTGTAAATTGAATAAGTTAAAGTGGTTTTTGGGAATGTATTTGTATCAAATTGAACGTATTTCCTTGGAAGTATCTTTAGGTCTTTGAATAAGGGTTCAAAGACTAAATTTCTATTCGAACTCGTATATTGTCTTTTGGCAAATAATGTGAGCATTTTATCTTTTGAAAACATGATACCTCTTTCGTTTCAAACTTCAAATGGTCATTAAGCCTTTCCAACCGATAGAGGTATGAGTTCGGGTTTTAACGGCCACAAGTGAATTGCTTTTAAACAAGGTTTTAAGTGTGGAGGTTAAAGTATTGTATCCTCCTTTTTACATGATTTTTATCAAGGCATTGGTTATTTTATTGGCCACTTGAATAAATATGTTTTCGAGTCACATAAGCAATTCCGAAAGAATGTTTTCTTAGCCCCTCTTCTGGAACTTTGAATTGTTTTGAGTCAAGTGTTTCCTTTTAGAGACTTTATAACCCTCTTGGTTTGGGTTGCATTAGGATTATTCTTGATTACGGATCCAAATGCCTCTTTACACTTTGAAAGTCTTTTGTACGTTTACTCGCGAGTAGTCGGGTATTTCTTGATTTCATCTAAATCATGCTAGATGAATTGTAATGTGATCTTTGTGGAATTTTAGGTTTCATTGGTGATTGAGAATTGGGCGTTGTTTTGCGGTTATAGGTGAGTGTTCCTTGTTTGTTATGTTTCCTGATTTTATGGCTTGTTTGAATGATTGATAACATGTTAAACGCTTTCAATGATTGCTAAAATGATTTTCGAGGCGAGTGTGTACTTTACCGCACTTAGCCTAAATGATTGTGAAATTTTAATGATTGAGCGATTGAAATGTTAATTGTGCATGAATGTAGGCCTTCGGGCTGAACTGGCCATTGCCCCTTGTTACCGGTCGTCTCGAGCCAGTTGGACTCGGTCGAGCGATTAGGAACTTGGGTGAACGATCCGGTATACTCGAGTATTACCCTGTAGGTTGGTGGAGCCTGGCCAAAAGCCAGGGACGGGGTGAATGAAATGAATGAATGAATGAACGAGGGGTTTTACTTATACAAAATGCATTTTCAAATGATTGAAGGAAGGAGAATGGAAGGAGAATGAATGAATGAATGAATGAACGATTGGCTCCTTGTGAGCCCGTATCCTTTTAATGAATGTGTTTATCGCTTTATTGTACTTGTATCGTGAATTGTTGTTTACATGCATTTGTTTCTCTTGTTGCCTATGTGTACGGAACCTCACTGAGCTTTCCAGCTCATCCCTTTAGTTTTTGTTTTCCTTAGCAGGGGAAGACGTGCGAGGACGGAAGCTACGAATAGATTAGCCGTTTTAGTACTTTGGTTTCTTTTGTAAAGGTTCTCGCCCAAGTGCTTGGCACGGGCTGGTTGTATGGTGAATTGAGAACCTATATTTTGACAGTTGTACTTCCATTGAGACAGTAATGTATATAAGTTTACGTTTAAGTTTGGAATTATTGTTATTTCGATTGTTTTGTGGATTTTCTTATCTTTTCTTATCGTGACTGACTGAGTCCCGGCGAGAGCTGGGCAGGCGGTCCGCCGATACCCTGGGGTACGCCCTAGGGAGAAGTGGGGCCGTTACATTTCAACACTTTGATCTTGTACCATATTTTGTCCCAATTATATAAACTATAAAACCAACAAATGGAAACTCGTGGTGGGGGTAGAGGACGAGGACAAGGAACCCAAGGGGTAACCAATGAAAATGCGAATACACAAGCCAAAACCCAAATAGCTGCAGCCATACAGCGAATGGCTGATTTATTGGAATGAATGGTCAACCAACAGGGTCAAGGCCAAGTACAGCATCCTGGGAATCATGAGGGAGAGGATCGTGCCTTAGAACGATTCCAGAAATTTCTATCGCCAAAATTTTTGGGTAGACCTAGCCCTAATATAGTGGAAAATTGGTTGGAGCGAATGTTAGACATTTTTGCTGCGTTAGGATACCCGAAGGAACGGAAGATAGCTTTCGTCATTTTTCAATTTGAGGGAGTGGCTCGTGCCTAGTGAAATGTGATTCTAGCCAAATAGGATAGAGAGCAAACCCCATGGATATGGGTGAATTTCACTCGTGAGTTTAATGAGAAGTACTTATCGCCACTTGTTCACGAGAGGCAGGAAGATGAGTTCATACGCCTACGTCAAGGGACTATGAGTGTGGCGGAGTACGAGACACAGTTTACCAAGCTCTCTCGTTTTGCTCCAGAATTAGTACTGACAGACCAAAGGAGAATTCGTCGATTTGTTCAGGGTTTGAATGTAGAGATTCAGGAAGCACTGGCAACTGCTGAATTGGAGACTTATAGTTAAGCGATTGAAAAGGCACAAAGAATTGAAATTACTAAGAGTCAAGTAAAGGCCTTTCATGATAAGAAAAGAAGGCACCCAAATACAAGTAGTTATATTGAGGGACAGAGCTCAGGGAGCGAGCCGCCACCTAAGAAGGGTCGAGGAATAGGTGAGCCACGATCCACTGGGATCTCAAATCAAGGAAATGTTGAGAAAAATCAGGTAGGGAGAGAAACCCAAAGGGGTATCTCGCGAGGAGGTCCGACATCAGGACCTAGAATGACATGCAGATTTTATGGGGCTGCTAATCACATAGAAGATAATTGTTGGAAGAAAGGACAAGTACGAAAATGCTACCGATGTGGTAGTGCTGAGCATCTGATTGCTCAGTGCCCTCACCTGCCAAAAGAAGGAAATTTGCCAAGGGCGGAAGGGAACACGTCTAAGCCGACCAATGCAACGGGTAATCGACCAAAAGTGCCGGCAAGGACCTATGCAATAGGAAGCCAAGAGGTGACAAACCCATTGGCAATCACCGAAGGTACCTTCCCTATTTTCCATCGTATTGAGGTTTTCTTCTACTCGTTTTACAAGATATTTAAAGACCATTGAGACTGTGAGATAAGGATTATACGGTTGGATCTTGGATTGCGATACATAGAGTGACCAATTCTTGAGGTAATCTTTACCACTACTGATGAACTCACTAATGAGGTATTCGAGTATTCCAACCCTTAGCTCGTTGATTGTAATTTCGAGAACAAAATTCTTTGAAGGAGGGGAGATTGTGATACCCCAACTTTTAGGATCATCTTTTGTTTAGTCTCAAAGAGGATATTACGGTTTCTTTAGTTTATTTTATTTTAAATCATTATTTTGTTTTAAAGAAGAAACTAAAGTTATTTCTTTGGATTTGATTTAAAACCTTGTTTTATTTTAAAAGACTAGAAACCCTCAAAGTCTAATCAAAACCCTAGTTTCACTTGTGACTGACCGTTTTCTCAAATTTCTCATATTTTAACCAAAACCCTAAATTCAATTTATGGAATTGTAAAACCCCTCACGTTTTTCTTAAAAATCCCCTTTTATTTAGAACTTATGATTTTATAGTAGCCGTACCACCCAATCACCCCACAATAAGTGCAAATGAACATGAAAGTAAAGGTTTTCCCTTTCCATTTTTAAGTTAGCGCGAATTAGAGTTTTCACGTCTTTTCATAGTGTGATTAGCCGATACGGGGTGTGTACTAAATTTGATGATTTAGAGTGAGTTTTAGATGAGAAATAATGTGTGATTAGAGATGGTAATAATAAGTGAGTGAATTATAAGTTCAAACCTTAGTATACGCGATTTAAGAAAAATCGACTAAAACCGACGTGTATCGATCACTAGCGATTGAACCCACCACTTGACCACCACCTCCCTAGCACCACATACCCTTGATATTTTTGCAAAATATCTCCCTCATCCTCAGCCTTATAGCCGAAATTATTGACCCAAAATGCAAGGAAAAGAAAACAAAATTTTAGTTGGTTTTGGTGGTGACAAGTGTCGGCCATCTATGGTTCCTTGACCAAGCCAATTTTCTTTGCTTCTTATCTTCACATTGGCTCCATTTCTTCACCATTTTCCCCTGGTTTGGCTGAGCTTAAGGGAGAGAGGGAGAGAAAGAGAAACAACTTCAATCCATCTTGAGTTTGAACCATTTGAGTGAAAACAAGAAAAACTAAACCGATTAATCAATAGTTTGAGAGATTGAGAAGCTTAAGGAACCAAAACTTTCTAAGAGAGGTGGAGGATATCCTTTGAAAGCTTGTTCTTGAGGTATATTGGCTGTCCCTTATCTTTGGTTCTTTTACTTTTGTTTCAGTTGTTATATAACTCATGATTTGGTCAAATTGGTAGCTATGGAAGTAGTTGTGGTGATTTTGGGAGAATTGGTGAGCTAGGATTTGTATTGATCAGCCATATTTCTTCTTGTTTAGATGGATTATGATGGGAATAAGTGTAGATAAGGAGGTGAGGTAGTGTTTTAAGCTAGAATTATGAAGATTAGCACTTGTAGGCATAAATTCCAGATTTTCGGTTTTGCACCTCCCCTGTTCTGCCTGGTTCTAGTTCACCGTGTTAGAGGCTGAATTAGGCTTAGCATAAAACATGAAAGTTTTAGAGAATGATAGTTTAGAGTTTCCTACAAAATTTCAGCTCAATCGGAGTAACATAGCCTGTGAAAAGATGAAAATACCCTGACTGCCATAGGAGTAAAGTCAGTGGACAGTTTTGACAGTACACTAAGTTGGTTGCGTCTGTTCACCTTGATACATACTGAACTAGCTTTTAGTCAAAACATGAAAGTTTTAGCCCTATGTTTCAGCTTTCAACGCAACTGAAAACACCTCAATCGGACTTTGGTAGCCTGAGTTATTATCATTTATGCATAATGCTGTTAACTAGCCCGAATATGAGATTTTGGTTCTGTAATCCGGACTTTTTACCTAGATACACTATGAACTGGACTGAGTAGTCTTCATCAAAGTTGTAGCACTCTATCTTAGCTTCAAAATGGTATCAATTGTACCCCAATCCAATAGGCGTAGCTTCGGTTGTCCTCGTTACGCTAAGTGCTGGAAAATCTGTCTTTTGATTTATGCCTTACATTTCATTTCCGGACATATACCTAGTTTAATTTTGAATTTGAATGACTTTGAGCCTATTGAACGGCTATTGAAATGAGGTTATTCTATGTGTGACTTTGGGACTGTTTGAGGAAAATATTGAAGCCATAAATGGCTGGAAAAATGGGTAAACACAAGGGGCATGCCGCCAAATTTTCACGAGAAAGATAAACTAGCCTTTGGAGTTCTAGTTTTATATTTTGCAAATTTAACTTGGATACACTAAAAAATGTGTCGTGCCCCACTTTTTGATGATGCGGTGTGTGTGGTGTGTGAGATATGTATGTGAACGTGTGAAAGTGAAAATAAAGGCCGTGGGATTGGGAAATGCGACGGTTTGGCAAGTAAAGTTCAAAAAGGGTTTTTGTATGAAAAATGGAGTCGCCACTTGGTATAGAGTTAGGGTGTACCAAGTCACCCAAAAATGATTTTTGTTTTTTGAACGAAAAGGTAAACAAACCCTTTTAAAGAACTTCTAGGTCTACGTAACCAAAGAAAGGGATTGGGGGTCACATTTGACAAAGGAAAAGGCAAAGGCAAAGCCTAAGGCACTCCCTTATCCTAGCCAAAGCTAGTTGCGTGACTTAGCCCTACTTTTCCTAATTTTTTTACCCAAGGTATGTATCGCATGTTGGATATGACTAATGGATGCGAAAAGAAAAGAAAAAATGCAATCTTAAATCTAAAATGTTTCTTATGAGGCTTTTTGGTCCCAACCACATGAATTGTGATGGCCAATAAGGAAAGCTCTCATAGAAGTCGTGATTAATGCAAATGAGGACTCAAATATGTGCAAGTGTGAAAATGTATGAAGGATGCAAAATGTAAATAAAAAGGTAAGTGCAAGTGTGCGAATGTGTGCAAGTGTGAGAAAATAAAGGTGTTTGTGTGTGCAAATGAATGAAAATAGGATAGTAGATACATATAAGTGCAATTGGGTGCCATTTGTGAGATAGAAAAATAAATAAGTGATAGGAAGAAAGTGGTGAAAAAGTATAGATTGAGAAAAGTATAAGTAGTGAGAAAATGTGGCTAAAAGAGTGAGAAGGTGATATAAAAAGAATGCACGTGTATGACCCTAAGGGAATGCATCAAGTTGGGTACGGGAATGACTCCTAACTTTACGACTTTGATTTTCCCTTGGATTAGAAGGAAGAGCTAGCATGCTAAAGCTATTTTGTAGCCAAACTCGCTCGTTTCCCTTATCGAAAGAGGACTCTCAAGCAAATGTACCCTATAACTAACATGAGATGCAAAAACGTAAAATGAGGGGAAAAGGGTTAGAGGAGCATGCCAAATGATAAAAGCTAAGAAAAATGCATGAAATGTAGTGAACATGCAAGTATGCACTAACGAAAGGGGGACGCCCTATTGGGTCTAGCGTTGGACTAGCCCTTTCTATGAATTTCTAACGGAATAATGAGCCACAACTAGCATTGGACTAGTGTGGTGACGTACATTCATCCATCACATTCATCTATGACTATAGAAAGCAAGTAGATATGCCAAACACTCATAAACACATAGCACATAACACAGGCATGGTATCTAGATGCAAAACCCTAATAAAGCAAGTAACACGTAGCACGTAAGCATGCAAATCACACATGGAGCAAATAAAACAAACGAAGCCCTAACTATTACATTTGAGGGGGGCCCTACTACAATCTAAAAGGGAAATGAATTAAATAATAAATACCTAACTATTACAAATTTGGCATTCGAGTGCCCATCAAATAATCAATTCGAACTAAAATAAATGTATAAAGCCCATAAAGTAAATAAATAAATAAATGAAATGAATAAAAACATTCAAGACGCATAAAATCAAACATGTTAAGTCACATAAGGCACGTAGAGTCAAATATAGTAAGAAATAAGAGATTAGGGTGTACCTCCCTTGAATTAGGGACTCAGGAGATGGATTTTACTTATTTACCCTCCAAAATAATAAAAAAGTCAAGGCATCACTTTAAACAAGAAATAATTACAAAAGATAGACATGAAATTGAATCAATTAAATCATATAAACAACCTATTTTAAGAAGTCAAAACAATGAAGGATTTGATTGCAAAAATTAACAAAAGTTTTGGGGGGTCAAAATTAAAGAAAAATAAAGTTCAAGGACTTATTTGCAATTAAAGCAAGGACCCAATTGAATGAAGTTGAAAGTTTGTAGGGCCATAATGAAAACATCCGAAAGTTGGGGGACTGGAATGAAATTTCGTCATCAGGCCTCTTGGCAAAACAGGCCATTGGGCCATTTTATTTGTTTGTTTGGGCCAAAACTTTCAAAGCCCATTTGAAAATCCAAAGCAAATGGAATGGGCCAGTCTATTACTTTATCAAGTAAAAGCCAAACAAAATGCATGGGCTTCAAATCTCGAGCCCAAATTACTAACCCAGGAAATAAACAAAACAAAACCCAATCCAAACAAACAAACCACCATCAAGACCCAATCAAAATAAACCTAATCCAATTTCCAACTAATTCTTGTTAAACCCATCAAAATAATAAGATAACTAAAAAACATACCTAATCATATCATAATCTCAGAATTAATCTACCTAACAACTCACTGAAAAACATAAAAGGCAAATTGAAACTTAGAAGGGCCAAAACAACTTGATATTTATTAGTTTTGGGCCACAATGAAATTAGACAAAAAAATGAAGGGTTCAATCACAATTTTTCAGAAATTTATGCTTCAGGTTCCGCAGAAGCTTTCTTCTTTGATGCGAATCAGAGGAAAAGTTTCTGCAACTTTTGATGCTTCTAAAATCCAGCAAACCATCGAACAAAACACTCAAACATAGCATCTCAAAATGCAAACGACAAAATGAAAGAAAACAACTTCAAAATCATGATTTTTCCTTCCCTTCCATCAGCTAAACAAACGCACAGATTCTACCTAACTTTAGATTGGCCGGAGTCCCTATTGACGAAAACATAAAAAACTCCTTTTGGTTCAAAATTTCCATTCGGGCATATTGTCAAACACTATGTGGGCATGGAGGATTTTAACAATTTCTATATCAAATGATGTAAATCAGAGCCCAAAATTTTTTCAGAAAAAGAACTCAGTCCAATCAATTCATGAAATATGCGTATGCTAAAATCATGAACAATCAATAGGATGCAATAGACAAAGCCACGGCAGACATGCTCTGAAGGAAAGCTGAAATGTAAGGGAAAACGTTAACTTACCGGGTTCTCTCAACGAGCTTCGTTGACGGGGACGGAGGATTCCGGCAGAGTGGTGATGTTGGATTCAGACGAGGTGGTGGTGACAACTTCAGTTCTTGGGCAGGCAGTTGGCCACCTGGGGGTCATGCTGGAGAAGAAAGACTATGGCTGCCTGGTGGCTGCGATGGAAGTTGTGCGCGGCGGTGGCGATGGCGGACAGCACCAGCAGCTTCTTTGAATACTCGTTTGCCCTGGTTTTGACCATCAAAAATGCAATTTGAACCCACTATTTTAGCCCAAGCCATTCACCTTCGTTGCCCTCTTCTGTTTTTTAGCCTATCTCCCCGCCTCTGCTTTTCTCTTCTCTGTTGCTCCTGTCTTGCTATGTTTTTAGTTCCTTTGCCGAAGCCTTTCTCTTCGTTAGCCGCAGCCCGTAGACCTTGATTTTCCGTTTTCGATTCCCAACCTTTCTTGCTCCCTTTTCGTTCCTTTTTATTATGTCCATCCGCGACTCTTCCTCTGTTTCCTTTCGCCTTTTTCCACGCTCTCCGACCCCCTCCTTTTTCCTTCGGCCATCTCCACTCATTCGATTGCCTTCAACCCCCCTTTCAGCCCGTCCCCCCTGTTTCTTTCTTTTCTTCCCTTTTTCCTCTCCTCGGCCGAAGCCCCTTCTCATCCGCGGCCTCCCCAACTCTTTTTCCAAAACAGCCGCCTCTCCTTTTTCCTTTTCCTTTTTTTTCCTTTTCTTTCCAAAATTCTCTATCCTACAAGTGTCTTCTCCCTCTGCCACCTAAGTGATGTGTTGTTAGCAAATAAGAAGGGACACTTGTCCCACATGCAAGTTTCCACTTGTCAAGTTTCTTCTTCTTTTTTTTCTGCAATTTAGTATAAGGACCAAAATAAACTATAATAAAATAAAGTAAAAGACCTAAAAATAAAAATAAATAAATAAACTAAAAAAAAACCTAAAAATTGAACACATAAATCAATTAAATAAACAGAGTTGAAAATAGAAAATTTGGTGTCTACAGTTTGCCCCTCTTTGTCTGAGTTTTGGAAAAACTTGAGACAAAGAAGTAGACACTGTGATAGCCCCACCTTCCCCTAAGGCGAACCAAAGGGGTTAGCGGACTGCTTGCCCAGCTCTCGTCAGGACTAACGGATTAGTTTACGTCGATCTAATACGGTCCAGAACATACCCACGCGCGCAATCAAGTCAAAATCACAAGATAAATAAAAATGAAAACGCGCCGATGATGAACAATGCCGGACACACCAGAATCCGGAGCTCAACCATACATCAATCCAACATATACATACATTGAAATTCAACATTTACAACCAAATTGGCATGCCAAAACTAGTTATCATGGTTATACAATGTTCGGTTTGCCAATCAAAAGATGAACCCAATACACATTAGGGTTTCATGCGAAGAGCTATTCAAAATAGACATATACATGGCTCAATTTGGCAACCAACAAGTATGATCTTCCAAAAATGATCATTTTCCTGTAAGGAAAACAAATGGAACGGAGTGAGCTAAAGTTCAGTGAGTTACTACCACAATAGCAACTAAGGTCACATAAGCATAACCATTCAGTTCAAGTATGCAAATAAGAAGTAAATCAAATCAGTGAAAGGATACGGACGGCTCTCAAGAGCCCATTTCCTTGCTTATATTCTTGATCCAACCTCATTGACCCTCCGTCAATGTTAAAAGTACCAAACCGTAGACATCACTTTACTTCCATTCCTTCCACCCAACATACCTCAACCGGGCCCGCACTCCAATCAGTAGCTTTTGGTAATACTCGAGTTTACCGGAATCGAGAGTCTCATTACTACAAGATTCCCCAGTACAGTCCCCATGGCATGTCAATTTTCACGACCAAACCCTTGCCTGCTCGATCCAATTGACTACCTAACGGGGTTGAGCTCAGTGATATAGTAAGGCCGTTGGATCTTCGTCCAAACGACACCAAATCAGTTTTCCATGACAGTAATTCAATGTCTCATATAGCATGTGCAGTATTTTAGTAAAACAGTAAGCAGTCATGAATGAAATCACAAGGGGGTGAGGGCGGTCAAGTACACCCTCACCTCAATCACTTCCAATAGCCAAATAAGCCTTCAAGGCATCAAATTCACATATAACAAAGCCACATTGTAACATTTAAGTGAGTAGTATACTCACCAACCAAGTAGGTGGTGTTTCATGCACCACGATCACCAATACGTCGTGAACTACCGTCACGCCCTAGAACATGCAAACAATTACAATGAGACTCGATACCGAGCCATAAAACAATGCCAATCACAACCCCAATAGGGTTTTATAAACATATACAAGCATGATAGCAAACCAGAAATTAAGAAATGGCTGTAACTTAGGCCTTGATAAGGAAACCGGGTTTGACCTTATTTTGCGGTAATGGCACCAAATTCACTACGATTATCGGATGAGAGTGTAAGACCCACCGTTTCGAAGCTAAGAAACAGGGCTACGACATTGTAGAAGGTCACTCAGTCCAATTCCTAGTAAAACTAGGTCAAATGGGAAAAATACTAAACCAGAACCGTAATTTGCAGGTTTACAACTCACACTATGCTGTAATTAGTCTAACTCAGTCTATACAGGTCCAAATGCATTGATTCCAAGGGCATATGGTAGCTAAGATATCCAGATACATTTCATCAGAAGACACCAACATCCAAATCCAAAGTAATTCCAGCCAAAACAGTCAATTACAAGTGCAGTTTTCGCATTCTGACCAACCCAGAACAGCAACAGTAAAATCGACATTTCTCACTCTACATTACTTCAAATGACCTGAAATTTTACAGGCACCTCAAACACATCAATACCTACAACTTTCATGTTTTAATAAAAGGACAATTCGGCCTCTAACCACACGATACAAGACCGGACAGAAAGAGGGATTATGAAACCCTATCTTTTCACAATTCATTCCAAACCCAAAATTGGTTGCAAATTCCTATCAAACACACCTACTAGAGTCATTACCCCTCATTACCAACCATCATACATCACCACAACATCATGATCACATTAAACCAGAAAATTCCTCAAAAAAATAAAAACTTCACCAATTCATCTCAAACCAAGAAGTAAATCACAAATATCATCACTTTAGCTTCCACTAGGCACAAATTAAGCATCAATAGATGTAGGGGAAAGTTTATACACCACTTACCTAGTAAACAAGAGAGGGAGAGGTATAGGACACCTTAGCTTCTTCAAGAACTTCACCAAACTAACCACTAACACCAAATGGTAAGATTGTATGGAGTAGAAACTAGTTTAAACACTTGGTTTGGTTGATTTGAGCTAGTTGGAAGCTTGAAATATTGAAGAGTTTTCTTCCTTCTTGCAAGAGAGAGAGCCGGCCACAATGGTAAGAGAAAATGGTGATTTTTGGTTAAATTTAAGATATTTAACCAATTTGGTCAAAAGTCAAAAAAAATGGAATAGTAAATCTTAAGTCAAAACCAATAAAATGGTGACACTTGGCACTACCATTAATGCATTCCTATCCCTTCTTTTTCCTCTCACATCAATCACTTCACATACTCTACTTATCTCTTAACACCCGATAAATTTCACACAGTATCCGGAATTTAACCTAATTGGCTGAATTTTTCCGAACTTTTCGCACTAGTGGGTCCCACGTCCATTATATATTCTTAATTTTTCTAAAACTTTCCAATACTAGAAAAATCATCTAAAAATTATAATTACTCATAAAATTTACCAGAAGAATTTTTCTAAGCCAGAAAATGCAAAAATTATGCCTTTAAATGGGGAAAAACCCTAAGAAAATTATTAGGGATTTACGGGTTCTCACACTCTCTCCCCCTTAAAAGAATTTCGTCCTCGAAATTTCTCACCTTAATTCTCGAAAAGGTTTGGATACTTCTTTCGCATCTCTTCCTCCACTTCCCAAGTAGCTTCCTCTATCCCATGGTTTCTCCATAGCACTTTTACTAACGGAATCTGCTTGGTTCTGAGCTCTTTGACTTTCCGGTCAAGCACTTGGACAGGTTTCTCTTCGTAAGCAAGTGATTTTTCTACCTCAATCTCGTCCGGTTGTAATACATGGGATGGGTCGGGATGATACTTCTTTAGCATCGAGACATGGAACACATCGTGAACTCGAGAGAGACTGGATGGCAATTCTAATCGATACGCGACCGCTCCTACCCTCTGAAGGATCTTGTAGGGTCCGACGTACCGCGGTTGAAGGTTCTTTCCTTTACCCGCTGTAAGACTTCGTAAGGGTGTGATCTTGAGAAATACGTGGTCTCCAACTTCAAACTCCAAGTCCTTTCTTCGGTTATCCGCGTAGCTCTTTTGTCGACTCTGAGCTGTTTGGATTCGTTGCCGTATCAACTTGACCTTCTCTTGAGCCTCTTCCATCCATGGAATAGTTGCTGGATCTAGTGCTTTCTTTTCGCCAACTTCATCCCAGTAAATCGGCGACCGGCACTTGCGTCCGTAGAGGGCTTCGTACGGAGCCATTTGAATCGACGAATGGAAGCTGTTGTTGTACGCAAACTCTACTAAGGTCATGTGCTGACCCCAGTTGCCTCCAAAGTCCAGAATGCAAGTTCGTAGCATGTCCTCAAGAGTTTGAATTGTCCGTTCTGACTGGCCATCCGTCTGAGGATGATAGGTCGTGCTCAAATTGAGTTTCGTCCCCAGGGTTTCTTGAAACTTCTGCCAAAACCGGGATACAAACCGTGGATCCCGATCGGAGACGATGCTTACTGGAACACCGTGTAGCCTTACTATCTCATCCATGTACAGTCGGGCCAACTTGTCCATTGAATACTTCATGTTTACTGGCAAGAAATGAGCCGACTTGGTTAATCGATCAACGATCACCCAAACGGCGTCATGTCCTCTTTGCGTCCTCGGTAAACCTGAAACAAAGTCCATTGTGATGTTCTCCCACTTCCACTCGGGTATCTCCAAGGGTTGTAACAGACCCGACGGTTTTTTATGCTCTGCTTTCACTTGTTGGCAAATGAGACATTTCTGCACGTACTGAGCAATTTCCTTCTTCATATTGTCCCACCAATAAGTCCCTTTCAGGTCTTGATACATCTTGCTGCTGCCCGGATGGATTGTATACTTGGACCGATGGGCTTCCTCCAGAATCTCCATTTTTATTGACTCTTCCTTCGGTACCACGATTCGGTTTCGATATTTCAAAATGCCCTCAGGACTCAAATTGAAGTCCGAAGTTTCTCCCTTTTCCACTTTCTCTCTCCACTTCCGTACCATCAAATCTTCGCTTTGCGCTTCTTTAATGCGTTCCAGTAGAGTGGAGGTCACCCTAACATTGCTAAATATCACCTTATGGCTCCCAAGACAGGGTCTCCATTCACACACGGATTCTAATAAATCCCACTCCTTAATCATCAATCCTGCTACTTGCACCTTACGACTCAAAGCATCTGCTACCACATTTGCCTTTCCCGGATGGTAATTGATTGTGCAGTCGTAATCTTCCAGGAATTCCATCCACCGTCGTTGCCTCATGTTCAGTTCCTTCTGAGAGAAAAGGTACCTAAGACTTTTGTGATCCGAATACACTTCGAAGGTCACCCCATATAGGTAATGCCTCCACTTTTTCAGTGCAAAGACAACTGCGGCTAGTTCCAGATCGTGAGTTGGGTAGTTCTACTCGTGAAGCTTCAATTTCCTAGAGGCGAAAGAAATCACATTCCGGTTCTGCATCAATACGCACCCCAGGCCTTCTCACGACGCGTCGGCATATACCGCAAACCCGTCCACTCCATTTGGCAAAACTAGCACTGGAGCCATGGTCAATCTTCTCTTTAGTTCCTGAAAACTTGTTTCGCATCGGGCGTTCCAGATAAATTGACCATGCTTCTTCGTCAGGTCAGTTAAAGGTCCGGCTAATTTGGAGAAATCTTTAATGAACCTTCGGTAGTACCCAGCTAGTCCTAGAAAGCTGCGAATTTCCGTCGGGTTTTCTGGCCTCTTCCAATTTGTCACGGCCTCTACCTTCGCCGGGTCCACCGAAATGCCTTCGTGGGAGATTACGTGCCCTAGGAATGCTACTTTCTCCAACCAGAACTCGCATTTACTAAACTTAGCGTACAACTGATGTTCCCTTAACGTCTGCAATACCACTCTCAAATGCTCCTCATGCTCCTCGCGTGTCTTAGAGTAGACCAAAATGTCATCGATGAACACAACGACAAATCGGTCCAGATAGGGTTTGAAAACTCTATGCATTAGGTCCATAAAGGCGGCGGGAGCATTGGTCAGTCCAAAGGGTATAACGGCGAACTCGTAATGCCCGTATCTTGAGTTGAAAGCAGTTTTCGGAATGTCCTCCTTCCTTATTAACAACTGATAGTATCCTTGTCGGAGGTCCAACTTGGAGAAGACCACTGCTCCTTGCAGCTGGTCGAACAACTCGTCAATGTGGGGCAGTGGATATTTATTCTTGATCGTAACATTGTTCAGCCCCCGGTAGTCAATACACATTCTCAAGGTCCCGTCCTTTTTCTTTACAAATAGGATAGGAGCCCCCCAAGGAGATCCACTCTCGTGAATGAATCCCCGCTCCAACAGATCTTGTAATTGCAACTTAAGCTCCTTAAGTTCTGCAGGCGCCATTCGGTAAGGGGTTTTTGAGATAGGTGAGGTTCCAGGTAACAAGTCTATTCGAAATTCTATCTCCCTTTCCGGAGGTAAGGCTACTAACTCATCAGGGAATACATCTGGAAATTCCCTCACTATGGCCACGTCTTCCACTTTTAACTTATCCGTAGGGGTGTTAATTAAAAAGGCCAAAAACCCTTGCGCCCCTCTACTTATCAGTTTCCTAGCTCGAATGCCCGAAATTAGAGCAGATGAGGCTAACCTACCCCTTACATCCAACCTTAAGGTTGCCTCGCCCGGAATACGAAATTCCACTACCTTCGTTTTACAATCCAGTTGGGCGTTATATTTGGCTAGCCAGTCCATACCCAGAATCACGTCATACCCCTTAATGGACAAGCTAATCAGGTCTCCTAAAAATCTCTTTTCACCTACCCATACATCGCAATCCCTATAAACCATACTAGTCACCAAACGTTGATTCCCCGTAGGTGTACAAACTTCTAGGTCATATGGTAAACTAGCAGGTTTTATATCGATGCTACACATGAAATCAGGGTTAACAAACGAATGAGTGGCACCAGGATCAATTAAAACTTTGGCAAAGCGGTGGAAAATAGGGATCGTACCTTCTACAACCTCAGAAGATTCTGGAACCTGATAGGGCTCTAAGGAATACACCCTAGCCGGCACCTTAGGTTTGGACCCATCTCCCTTCGCTGGTCCAGTATTGGTCCTCGACGATGGTTGGCTCCCCTTTCCGTCTTGTTTCAGGACCGGGCATGTAGCCAATTGGTGGTCTGCGCTTCCACATCGCAGACATTTGCCCTGTTTCCTCCAGCAATTATCTTCAGTGTGGTTTGCTTTCCCACAATGCCCACAGGGACCACGAGGTGCCAAAGCCGAGCCACTCTGAGCATTTCCCCTTTGTCCTCGCCCAGCTTGACCACCCCTGAATGGAGTCCCTCCGCCTGAACCAGAATGTCGGCCACCACCCGTTCCTCGTCCAAATTTAGAGGGAGTGCTCTTCTCACCCTGTCCAGAAGTACTCCCAGGAAAGCCACGCTTCTTTGCCTGGAAGTTTCAGACCTGCAGTCGCGCACTTTCAACTCGCTGGGCCTTTTCCACAGCCTCGCTAAACGCAGTGATCTGAGCCGCCGCGAGGTCTTTCTGAATCTCAACGTTCAACCCCTGGATAAAGCGCCTAATCCGTCGTTGCTCAGTCATGATTAGCTCAGGTGCGAACTTGGACAGGCGGGTGAATTGGCTCTCATATTCCGCCACAGTTTGAGCCCCTTGACGGAGCCTAATAAACTCGTCCTCCTTCCTCTCCTGGACTAGAGGAGGGAAAAACTTTGCATTAAACTCTCTAATGAAGTTCACCCAAATCCTGGGTGTCTGCTCCCTTTCCCATTTCTGTCTAATTACGTTCCACTAGGAACGAGCCGCGCCCTCAAGCTGGAACACAGCAAAAGTGACCTGCCGTTCGTCAGGGTAGTGTAGGGCCACGAATATATCAACCATTTTCTCAAGCCATTTCTCAGCAACGTCAGGGTCGGGTCCCCCAACAAACTTTGGCGGGGAAAACTTTTGAAAACGTTCGAGGGCTCTATCTTCGCTCTCGACGTGGTTACCAGGGTTTCCGGGATTAGGGTTTGGATTCTGGCCCTGTTGTTGCACTACTTGTGCGAGTAGGTTTGTCATTTGCTGCATAGCAGCAGCTATTTGCACATTGGGGTCTATTTGGGGTTCAGGATTGGGTCCAGTAGAGGTTTCCCCCGTACCCGTAACCGGTGTGGGTTGTCTAGATCCGCGCCCACGTCCCCGACCACTTCGTGTTCCTTCCATAGGTTTTTCTTGGTCTAGGCAAGAGTACTAAACCAAAGTAGTAACAAGACATATAAGTAACACGCAAAACTTTCACAATAACACATATTTATACATTTCAAACATGATCACAAGCACTTATATACAAGCCAGACAAGATCCAGCCACACACATATATACAATCCATCAAGTCAAGTACGGCCAAGGCACGTACGAACATAAACGATCCACCCGAGGATTGGCCTATCAAAAGAGATTTACACGTAGCTAACCCAAGCCAAAACGGTTAGCTAAGGCTCTATCCCTATTCCTATGTACATACAAAAACCACCAACTATCCAAAAGATGCCTAAAGATCAAGGCCTAGTCAGTCGCTGGGGTCTGGGACCTAGGCGACGGGGTGGACTCCTCCCCAGCCTCGCCCCCCGCACACGAGGCCTCATCGCTATCCTCCTCGAGCCCATCATCACACAGATTAAGGATCGCCTCAGCGCGACCCCTGACTTTGCGAGCTCGCTTGAGTTCGCGCTCTCATGCCTGCCTTAATTGGTCACATAGGTCATCAACTCTGTCCTCGACCTCGAGCACGTCATATTCTAGCTCTTTAATACGCGAGGCTTGCTTCTCGTTGGTCGCCCTAACCTGAGCCACCTCGGCCTCCAACTTGGCAACCCCAGCTTCCAGCTTAGCATTATCATCCGCTAGCTCCTCACGCTCCTTCGTCACCGCCAACACTAGAGCGTTCGGATAGGCGTAGTTGCTACGGCACTCACACTGTCGGAGGCGGCTGGCCGGGCTCCAACGCACCACGCCCCCTTCTGCCTGATCTGATACTTAATTGGCGGTAGCCCGCTACGAGGACGATCTCCTGTCGGGCGGTCACTCGGGTCACCACTCGCGTTCATCCTATATCAAAGGAAGGAAATCACATGAATAAACTCAAAAGCATAAGCAACGAAACCCTCAAGTAGATCACTTCTATTGCACCCAGGCTAATTCAAACCTAGGCTCTGATACCACCTGTGACAGCCCCACCTTCCTCTAAGGCGAACCAAAGGGGTTAGCGCACTGCCTGCCCAGCTCTCGCCAGGACTAACGGATCAGTTTACGTCGATCTAATACGGTCCAGAACATACCCACGCGCGCAATCAAGTCAAAATCACAAAATAAATAAAAATGAAAACGCGGCGATGATGAACAATGCCGGACACACCAGAATCCGGAGTTCAACCCTACATCAATCCAACATATACATACATTGAAATTCAACACTTACAACCAAATTGGCATGCCAAAACTAGTTATCATGGTTATACAATGTTCGGTTTGCCAATCAAAAGATGAACCCAATACACATTAGGGTTTCATGCGAAGAGCTATTCAAAATAGACATATACATGGCTCAATTTGGCAACCAACAAGTATGATCTTCCAAAAATGATCATTTTCCTGTAAGGAAAACAAATGGAACGGAGTGAGCTAAAGTTCAGTGAGTTACTACCACAATAGCAACTAAGGTCACATAAGCATAACCATTCAGTTCAAGTATGCAAATAAGAAGTAAATCAAATCAGTGAAAGGATACGGACGGCTCTCAAGAGCCCATTTCCTTGCTTATATTCTTGATCCAACCTCATTGACCCTCCGTCAATGTTAAAAGTACCAAACCGTAGACATCACTTTACTTCCATTCCTTCCACCCAACATACCTCAACCGGGCCCGCACTCCAATCAGTAGCTTTTGGTAATACTCGAGTTTACCGGAATCGAGAGTCTCATTACTACAAGATTCCCCAGTACAGTCCCCGTGGCATGTCAATTTTCACGACCAAGCCCTTGCCGGCTCGATCCAATTGACTACCTAACGGGGTTGAGCTCAGTGATATAGTAAGGCCGTTGGATCTTCGTCCAAACGACACCAAATCAGTTTTCCATGACAGTAATTCAATGTCTCATATAGCATGTGCAGTATTTCAGTAAAACAGTAAGCAGTCATGAATGAAATCACAAGGGGGTGAGGGCGGTCAAGTACACCCTCACCTCAATCACTTCCAATAGCCAAATAAGCCTTCAAGGCATCAAATTCACATATAACAAAGCCACATTGTAACATTTAAGTGAGTAGTATACTCACCAACCAAGTAGGTGGTGTTTCATGCACCACGATCACCAATACGTCGTAAACTACCGTCACGCCCTAGAACATGCAAAGAAATACAATGAGACTCGATACCGAGCCATAAAACAATGCCAATCACAACCCCAATAGGGTTTTATAAACATATACAAGCATGATAGCAAACCAGAAATTAAGAAATGGCTTTAACTTAGGCCTTGATAACGAAACCGGGTTTGACCTTATTTTACGGTAATGGCACCAAATTCACTACGATTATCGGATGAGAGTGTAAGACCCACCGTTTCGAAGCTAAGAAATAGGGCTACGACATTGTAGAAGGTCACTCAGTCCAATTCCTAGTACAACTAGGTCAAATGGGCAAAATACTAAACCAGAACCGTAATTTGCAGGTTTACAAATCACACTATGCTGTAATTAGTCTAACTTAGTCTATACAGGTCCAAATGCATTGATTCCAAGGGCATATGGTAGCTAAGACATCCAGCTACATTTCATCGGAAGACACCAACATCCAAATCCAAAGTAATTCCAGCCAAAACAGTCAATTACAAGTGCAGTTTTCGCATTCTGACCAACCCAGAACGGCAATAGTAAAATCGACATTTCTCACTCTACATTACTCCAAATGACCTGAAATTTTACAGGCACCTCAAACACACAATACCTACAACTTTCATGTTTTAAGCAAAGACCAATTCAGCCTCTAACCACATGATAAAAGACCGGACAGAAAGAGGGATTATGAAACCCTATCTTTTCACAAATCATTCCAAACCCAAAATTGGTTGCAAATTCCTATCAAACACACCTACTAGAGTCATTACCCCTCATTACCAACCATCATAAATCACCACAACATCATGATCACATTAAACCTGAAAATTCCTCAAAAAACTAAAAACTTCACCAATTCATCTCAAACCAAGAAGTAAATCACAAATATCATCACTTTAGCTTCCACTAGGCACAAATTAAGCATCAATAGATGTAGGGGAAAGTTTATACACCACTTACCTAGTAAACAAGAGAGGGAGAGGTATAGGACACCTTAGCTTCTTGAAGAACTTCACCAAACTAACCACTAACACCAAATGGTAAGATTGTATGGAGTAGAAACTAGTTTAAACACTTGGTTTGGTTGATTTGAGCTAGTTGGAAGCTTGAAATATTGAAGAGTTTTCTTCCTTCTTGCAAGAGAGAGAGCCGGCCACAATGGTAAGAGAAAATGGTGATTTTTGGTTAAATTTAAGATATTTAACCAATTTGGTCAAAAGTAAAAAAAATGGAATAGTAAATCTTAAGTCAAAACCAATGAAATGGTGACACTTGGCACAACCATTAATGCATTCCTATCCCTTCTTTTTCCTCTCACATCAATCATTTCACATACTCTACTTATCTCTTAACACCCGATAAATTTCACACAGTATCCGGAATTTAACCTAATTGACCGAATTTTTTCGAACTTTTCGCACTAGTGGGTCCCACGTCCATTATATATTCTTAATTTTTCTAAAACTTTCCAATACTAGAAAAATCATCTAAAAATTATAATTACTCATAAAATTTACCAGAAGAATTTTTCTAAGCCAGAAAATGCAAAAATTATGCCTTTAAATGGGGAAAAATCCTAAGAAAATTATTACGGATTTACGGGTTCTCACAGACACCAAATACTCACCTGTATTATTGGGCTGCGAACGACCCGAACAACGGATGCTTCTGAAATGAGGAATGACCATTTTAACAGTTTTTTTTTTTGAAATGAAATGGGATTGACCCAAATGAGAAATTTTAAAATCGGGACTGTGTGACGCCCCGAAAAAAATGAGAACCCGGAAATTTTTTAATTTTCTAGGGTTTATTTTTTTAGCGCCCGCCTTTTCTACATTTTCTTGATTAGAAAAATTCCCCAGATAAAGTTTATGAGCAAAAATAGTTTTAAAATGATTTTTCTAGTATCGGTTAGTTGTTGAGAAATTAAAAGCGTATTTTGGACGTGGGACCCGCAAGTGCGGTAAATGCATTATATTTTTGATAACTTGTAGGAATTTTGTATTGAGTGATATTATTTTACAAGGTGTTAAGATATTTGTCTTGGAGAGACAAGAAGATAATCTCAAGCTTAAAGGGTGACAAGTGTCACCTTGTTATTGAAGGTTGGACTTTGACATTTGACCATCTTACTACATTTACCAAATAAGTACCAAATTGATCCAAAATTACCTTCATTCTTCATCATCTTGGCTGAGCTTCACAAGGAGAAAAGAAAGGAAAGCTTTCATCTTACTTCTTCATTTCTTGCTCCAATCAAACAATTTTACCGATTAAACTTGGATTTCCTCCATAAAACCTCTTAGTTTAGTGGTATTAAGGTTGGTTGTGAAGTTGTTTGGAAGACCAAGGTGCTAAGTTGCTTCCTTTCTTGAGTTGGTAAGGTGAGTAGCTAAGGAACCTCTCTTTTCTTCTCAATCATGTTTAATTAGTGGCTTATGTGAGTTAAAGAGATGGTTTGATGGATTATATCTTGATTTTGGTTGAATTGGTGAAGTTTTATAATTATTGGGGATTTTTCTGTTTTCATATGGATATGATTATGGGGTCATGTATGATGATTGTAAATGATGTTTAATGACTCTAGGAGGTGGAAAAAGTGATTAATTGCAACCAATTTCTGTTTTGGACCAAAAATTGAAAAGTGAGGGTTTTGTGATGAACATTCTGTCCGACTTTTTAGGTCCTAGATAGAGGCCGAATTGGCCTTTGCTTAAAACATGAAAGTTGTAGGGAATGACATTTTAGAGGTGCCTACAAAATGTCAGGTCAATCGGAGTAGAGTAGAGTGAGAAAAATCGAAATTACTATTGCTGTTCTGGTTTTACCCGAATGTAAGGATTGCGACTGTAATTGGTTGTTTTGGCTGGAATTGCTTCCGAATTGGATGTTGAGGCCTTCTGATGAAATTTAGCCCTGTTTCTTAGCTTTCATCTAGTTTTGGAATTTCTGGATTTGGACTTGGAGAGCCTGAGTTATGATGTTTCCGCTAGAATGCGTTTTGGTGAATCTGTTTTTGTGATTCCGATGTAGTATCTTGCATTTTTGACCTGGTTACACTCGAAACTGGGTTGAGTGACCTTCTGTAATATTGTACCCCTATCTCTTAGCTTCGAAATGGTGGGTCTTCCACCTTCATCCGACAATCGTAGCACCTTTGGTACCATTACCGTAAAATGACGTCAAAACTATTTTTTTGGTTTTGAGCTTAACTTTCATTTCCAAACTTTTCCCTAGTTTGACTTGTACTAGTACTACTTAGAGTTTGCTGAATGGCTATTGGATGAACTTGTTGTTGTGTGTGTACCTTTGGGTTGGAATGAGGAAATCATGAAGTCATGATGGCTGGAAAAGTAAGCAAATTTAGGGGAAGTGCTGTCCGAACTTTTAAAGGACTTGTTTGCATTGAGTTTGTGATCTAAGACTTGGATTTGAGCAAGGCAATGATATATGATGGATGGTTTCTGAGCCATGGAGGTGAGTGACCCTAAACTATTTCTGAAGTTATTTATGAACCGTTTCCTGCATTATTTACTTTTGAACTGTTTCCAAAGTTACTTTTGAACTGTTTTCTTGCATATCATGCGTGCTTGCATATGAGTGTTCCTTGTTTGCTGTATTTCTTGACTTATTGGCTTGTTATTATTGATTTATAAAGTGTTAAGTGCTTTTGATGATTGTTAAAACGAGTTTTCTAGGCGAGTGTGTACTTTATCGCACTCGACCTAAATAAATATGAATTTTCAATAATTAATGATTAAATGCTAGTTGCGCATGATGTAAGCCGTTTGGCTGAATTGGGCCCTGCCCTTCGTTACCGATCGACTCGAGCCAGAAGCGGACTCGATCGGGCGATATGGTGACCCTGGGTGAATTTGGTATACTCGAGTATTACCTTGTAGTCCGGCTAAGTCCGGATGGGTGGAGTCCGGCTATGTCCGGATGGGTGGAGACCGGCCAACGTCCGGAAAAAAAAAAAAAGATGAACGAGGGATTATTTATAAAAAAATGAACGTATCCTTTTCATGAATGTTACTATCGCTTTCCATTGTACATGTTTCTTGAATTATTGATACTCCATATTTAATGTTTTGTAAATGCTGTAATCGTTTCTGGACTTATCATTTGATTTATGACATCATTGATTTATGACATCCTTGAAAAGAAATATTGTTAAACCGATTTGATTACTGATTTTCTGGTTACTCGCTGAGCTTCTAGCTCACCCCAAAAATATTTTATTCCCCTCCACAGGGCTCAAGGCGAAGGCAGGACTTGTTGTGCTTATTCACGTGAATGGATGGCCTATATCTTGTACAGTTTTGGATTTGGAATCATTTGATGTATAGTTGGGAATTAGTTTCCGCTGCATTTGTGACATGTAATTATTGGAGACTTGGATGTATATTTGTGGACCATGTGATGTATATTTGAGGTTTATTCTTGTAATTCATTTGAGAACTTTAGTGAACGACTGAGTCCCGGCGAGAGCCGGGCAGGCGGCCCGCCGAACCCTCTGGTTCGCCTTAGGGGGAGGTGGGGTCGTCACAAACTGACCCGAGACAGGAAATTTAAACGGGACTGACCCGGGGGGACTGACCCCAACAGAAATTGAAAATCGGGACTGACCCGAACAAGAAATTTAAAACGGGATAGACCCGAACAAAAAATTTAAAACGGGATAGACCCGAACAGGAAATTTAAAACGGGATAGGCCCGAACAAGAAATTAAAAACGGGACTGAAAATGAAGCGCGCGCTAGTGGGACTGACCCATGTTTAGCGGTGATAGAAATGAAACGCACACTAGTGGGACTGACCCACGGCTAGTGACTAACGAAAATAAAATGCACACTAGTGGGACTAACCCACGGCTAGTGGCAGAATAAAAGGAAATGCTCACTAGTGGGACTGACCCACGGCTAGTGGCTAAATAAAAGGAAATGCTCACTAGTGGGACTGACCCACGGCTAGTGGCGATACAAAATGAAATACGCACTAGTGGGACTGACCCACGGCTAGTGGCGTTGCAAACGAAATGCTCACTAGTGGGACTGACCCACGGCTAGTGGCGATACAAAATAAAATGCTCACTAGTAGGACAAACCCACGGCTAGTGGCGATACAAAATGAAATGCGCACAAGTGGGACTGACCCACGGCTAGTGGCGATACAAACGAAATGCTCACTAGTGGGACTGACCCACGCCTAGTGGCGATACAAAATGAAATGCGCACTAGTGGGACTGACCCACGGCTAGTGGCGATGCAAAAAATGAAATGCGCACTAGTGGGACTGACCCACGGCTAGTGGGGCTGACTCACTAGTGGGACTGACCCACGGCTAGTGGCGATACAAAATGAAATACGCACTAGTGGGACTGACCCACGGCTAGTGGCGTTGCAAACGAAATGCTCACTAGTGGGACTGACCCACGGCTAGTGGCGATACAAAATAAAATGCTCACTAGTAGGACAAACCCACGGCTAGTGGCGATACAAAATGAAATGCGCACTAGTGGGACTGACCCACGGCTAGTGGCGATACAAACGAAATGCTCACTAGTGGGACTGACCCACGGCTAGTGGCGATACAAAATGAAATGCGCACTAGTGGGACTGACCCACGGCTAGTGGCGATGCAAAAAATGAAATGCGCACTAGTGGGACTGACCCACGGCTAGTGGCGATACAAAATGAAATGCGCACTAGTGGGACTGACCCACGGCTAGTGGCGATGCAAACGAAATACGCACTAGTGGGACTGACCCACGGCTAGTGGCGATGTAAATGAAATGCTTACTGGCGGGACAAACCCACGCTCCAGTAGCGATACAAATGAAATGCTCACTGGCGGGACAAACCCACGCTCCAGTGGCTGTGAAAATGAAATGCTTGCTGGCGGGACTAACCCTACGCTCCAGTAGCGATACAAATGAAATGCTCACTGGCGGGACAAACCCACGCTCCAGTGGCTGTGAAAATGAAATGCTTACTGGCGCGACTAACCCTACGCTCCAGTAGCGATACAAATGAAATGCTCACTGGCGGGACAAACCCACGCTCCAGTGGCTGTGAAAATGAAATGCTTACTGGCGGGACTAACCCTACGCTCCAGTTGTGAGGCCCCAGTCCGTTTTACGTTGATATATTCATTAGTTGGGCGGTAACGTTTGGTTTCGGGAGTATTTCGAAAACTCTAAGTAGGGATTAAGATTTAAACCCTAGTTATGTATTGGTTACAAGTTCGAGTGGTGATTAAAGTTAGTAAAGTTAATGTGTGTCTTAGTGTGGATAAGTATAGGATTTAATCCATTTTGTATAGGTTAATTAAGTTTAAGAAGGGTAGAAACCCTAAGTGAGCAAAATCCCTAATTTTGCCCTTGACAAAAAGGTTCTTGTTTAATTACTTTTATGTGGGATAAAGCATGCTTAAGTGTAAGTGATTAAGATGAGAAAGTGATTAGTGAAGTAATTAAGTGTGATTACATGTTTTAAAAGAGATTAAGTTATGACTTATGGAGTAAATTGAAAGATTATCAAATGTGTGAGGGAAATTGTGTAAGAAAGAGAAAGTTAAAGTGCAAGGGTTTAAACAACAAATAAAGCATTTTTGTGATTGGTTAGCTATAAGAAATATCTCCCAAAGCTTTGACTATATGTTGTCTTACAACTTATAAGAAACAAGAGAAAACAAAACAAAACAAAACTAAGAAAAAAAGAAAGGAAGAGCCGAGAGAGAGAGGGAGAGAAAGTGAGAAAATTTCTTCAAAAATCTTCAAGTTTTAGCTTCCATCTTGGGTTTGAATCTTGGAGCAACAACTTGGGTGCTTGATTAGTGAAGGTTAATCATCTACAAAGCTTAATTGAAGGTATGTCTCTTACTTGAAAGATAAACTTTTGGGGTTTTGATCTTTAAGACATGGAAATGATGTATTATGTTATGATTATGGACTTATATGGTTGATTTGATGTTTATATGGAAGTTTCATGGTTAATTTTAGTGTTATTTGGTTGCTGAAAATTCGGCCAAGAAGGGGGGAAAATTTGGGTTTCTTGCTTAATGTTTTCCTTAGTTGCTTTGCTTGAGAATTGATGTGTAGTGGTTGTGTTTGATAGATTGCCTCACTTGATTTGGTTGGTTGCTAGCAAAAATCTTATTTGGGTTAAGAAACCCTAGACTCCATGAGGTTAGTTTTGTTTAGCCTAAGGCTTTTGGGTTAGGGTTTGGTTAGTGGGATGTTAGATCAAGTCTTTAGTGCATATGAAGATAGGTTAGGGAGTATGGTTTGTGTTTGGTAATTTTGTGGTAAAATAAGGAGAGAAATTCGAACCATTAATAGACCTTTTAGAAGCTGGTATAAGTGTGTTTCATTGGTAGGAATTTGGTTGGAAACTAGTATAAGAACCATAGAAACGGACCGTGCGATTGTGACGCGCAAAGCCGGCAAATCTGGGAAAACAGGACAGTTCAACGACTGAACTTCAGCTTCATTTTTCTTAATGCTATGTACGGATTTAGGAATTCCTCAAAACATGAAAGTTGTAGCCTTGTAAGTATTGAGTATGCCTGCAAAATTTCAGGTCCATCGGATTAGCGTAACCTGAGTTATCGACGAAATACTCAAGCCTGTTTTGACCCTTTGATTCTGCGCGTTTTTCTAGTTTAGCTTCTGCCGTGATTTTTCGGTTTTGATCCCATTCGATCTGGGTGTCGACTCCTTCATAAGAAATTTAGATATTGGTCTCAGCTTCGAAATGGTATAAAGTATGTCGAAAACCGAGTTCCGTAGCTCCGGTTATGATCGAAACAATATCGATCATCAGAACTGCCCGGTATTTGGACAGTTCTGACGGTACTTTGGCACTCGAATTTTGTTCTGTTCTGAATAGATTCAGGTCTTGGCCAAAACATGAAAGTTTTAGCCTTATGTTTCAGCTTTCTAATGCCTTTGGAATTTCTGAATTTCGATTTCTGTGCTGTGAGTTACGGCCTTGCAAACAGGGCCTGTTTGGTAACCCGCAAGGAAACAGCTGGCACTATTTCGTGCATTTTTGACCTATACCTAGTGAGATCTGGGTTGAAATGTCTTCACGAAAATTGTAGCCCTTTATCTTAGCTTCGAAACGGTGTCTCACCCACTTTGATCCGACACTCCTAGCCTAATTTTTGACCAAAACGGTTTGAGATGGCCGATTTGGCCATTTCCGTTTGCCGTTCCGCGCGGACGTGTGCGGCCGTTTTGCCGTTTCCGCACTTGCGCGTGCCAATTTTGCCGTTTGGCTTGTTTTAAGTACGTTAGTTGCCGTTGTGCTAACCTGTTGTGTTGTCCAGCACCGCCATGGACAAAATCCTGCATCTGAAATTCTGGTGAAGCTTAGCCATAGTGCTAGTTTGTTGTGTTTTAAAGCACCACCAGGGGTAATTTCTGACTTGAGACATCGTTATGTCCTGGATTGTTTTTTCAAATATCAGGGACTTTAAGTCCGATTTCGAGCCTTTTGTATATGTATCCAGTTACTCGTCTGACTATCTATTGGATCAAGATTATTTGATAAGTTGGATTGGAGTACTTTTAGTACTTGATTGTGATGAGTGATTCTTAGTATGTTATTGGCCTTTGAGATATTTGATCTGATTAGTATTTGATTATGATAAGCGAGATTGAAATGATTCTTAATACGTGATCGACTTTCGAGAACTATTTTGATCTGATTAGTACAAGTTGGAATGTCGAGGACGACATTCTTTTAAGGAGGAGAGTTTGTGACGCCCCGAGGCAAAAGAAAAGGGAAAATTTTTCTGGTGAATAGTGTTTTGTGGAGAATCCGGCCAGAAGCCGTGCAAATTCCCTTATATTTTTCTTAAAATTCCCTTTTCTTTGACAAATACTACTTTATAATGGCTCTACTACTCAATCACCCCACAATAAGTGCCAATGAACCTAGAAAGTAGGGTTTCACTCTTCGGTTTCAAGATTGGAGCAAATTAGGGTTTTCGCAATTTTTCGCCGGATGAATTTTCGGTACGGAGCAAGGATCAAATTTGGTGATTAAAAGTGACTCTTAAGTGAGAAATAATATGTGATTAGGAGCAATAAGATAAGGTTGGTGAATAGGAAGTAAAAACCCTAGTACGTGTGTTTTTAAGAAAAACTGCGCGAATCGGCGGGTCCCGCGCACTACTGATTGAAGGCACCACTTGACCACCACTTTCTTACCATACAAGTTTATTGATATTTGAGCAAAATATCTCCTAATTTACAGCTAAGCTTGACCGAAATTTGTGGCTCGAATGCAAGGAGGGAAAGAGAAAATTTTTGTGGTTGAGGTTAAGCCAAGTGTTGGCCAAACTTGTGGTTAGAATTAATTCTTATCTTTCTACTTTCTTATAAGACAAACTTAGCTTAATCTCCTTCATTATTTTCTGCATCTTAGCCGAGCAAGAGAAAGAGAAAGGGAGAGCAAGAGAAAACAAATTCCTTCTTGATTTACACCAACCAAGGGCTAAAATCGAATTCTAAACCTATTGATTGTAAGTTTGGAAGCTTGGCAAGCTAAGGGAACCAAAAACTTCAAGAAATAGTGGAGGATCACTCTTGCAAGCCTTCTTTTTGAGATATAAAATCTGATCTATGGCTTTGATCCTTTTATTCTTGTTTAAGATGTTAAATAGTCCATGTTTTGGTTTGATTACAAGCGATGCAAGTTGTTGTGGTGATTTTTGGATGGAATATGTAAGTTAGAGTTTGATTAATTTCTGCCTAAACTTGTTATATAGTTAGTATATGTTGTATATAAGGTTATATAGGGGGTTTTGGTAGCAAGTGTAGCAAGAAATTATGAAAACTATCATTGAAACCAAAAGATTTCAGATTTCTGGAAATTTTCATCCTATTCTGACCGTTTTTGTTGCCTCATGATAGAGGCCGAATTGGCCTTAGATCAAAACATGAAAGTTGTAGAGAATGGTATTTTATAGTTTTCTACAAAATTTCAGCTCAATCGGAGCATTGTAGCTTGTGAAAAGATGAAAATACCCTTGCTGATTTAGGTTACATTTCAGAGTTCCGCGTGGACAGTTTAGTCTATTTGATTACGTTTATTCATTATAATCCGTTTGGATTTAGCCTTTCACCAAAACATGAAAGTTTTAGTGCCCTGTCTTAACTTTGTAACGCCACCAAGAACGCCTTAAAAGGACCTTGGTAGACTGAGATATGGTCACCTGAATGCAGTACGGTTGATTAGCCGAATAGCTGAAACCAGGTTATGTGAGTTGGGAATTTGATCGGGTTACATTGAAAATTTGACTAAGTGATCTTCATGAACATTGTAGCCCTGTGTCTTAGCTTCGAAACGGCATGAGTTGCGCCTCAATCCGATAAGCATAGCCTTGGATGTGTTATTTCCGCAACCACACGTCGAATCTGTCTTTTGCTAGATTGTATTTCCGCACTTGTTATTACTTTAATTCTTATTCTTATGATGTTATGAGCCTATGGAACGGCTTTTGACTTGAATTTTTGATATGTGTGACTTTGGGTTTTGGTTGAGGAAAAATAATGAAGCCTAAATGGCTGGAAAATTAGGTAAACACAAGGGGCATGCTGCCAAATTTTCACGAGAAAGATAAACTAGCTTTTGGAGTTCTAGTTCTATATTTGGAAAATTTGACTTGGATACACTGAAAACTAGGTTGAGGTGTCTGCATGAAAGTTGTAACTCTTTGTCTAAGTTTCGAGACACTACCTAGTACATTTTGATCTGATAACCACAGCTCCAGTTATGGGCAAAATCGTGTAACCCATTTTGTACCATTTTCTTTTCCGCGCACGCCCGATGCATTCCTTTTTTGTTTTTCCGCTTTGATCGTTTTAGTCCTTATTTCCATTTGTGATCTAGGGTTTGGACTTGAGCAAGACAATAATAAATGATGGATGAGGTTCGTGAGTTGTGGTTGGTGAGTGATCTCTCAACTATTTCCAAAGTTACTTTGAACTAATTCTTGCATTTATTACTCCATTGCATATCATTTGGGTTTGGGTGTGTGCCATGACATAATTTGGCTCCAATGAGTTCCTGGAAAGTCTCATGCTTAGAACCAATGTCTCCACTACTGTTTACACATTCTTTGGAGTACGATGGCTCCTTACTTCTGTTTCACGGTTACCTGATCTAAACGAGCATTGGGTATTTAAGTACAAGAACTTCACTGGCTCACATGAGCAATAAATGAACATTTGATTACTGCATCATGACATCATATCAATGCTTTATTGTGAAATATACTTGGCTGTTGCTTTTACTAGTCATTCACTGAGCTTCTAGCTCACCCCCTATTATCTTCTTCTCCCCACAGGGATCGAAGTAAAGGAGATCTTGTATTTGGATCTTTGTGTGGCTGGATGGCGTACATCTTGTATAGTTTAGATTTGGTTTTGGTTTATGTACTTTGGGCTTGTATAAATATTTGGAATTGAATCGGATGTATATCTACATTCTACGCTTAGAACTAGTTTCCGCTTCGCTTATGATATGTAATTTTGGAGAATTGGATGTATCATTCGAGTTGTACCTTGTAATTTACTTGAGGAATGTAGTAAGTGAGTCCCGACGAGAGTTGGGCAGGCGATCCGCCGAACCCTTTGGTACGTCTTAGGGGGAGGTGGGGTCGTCACATAATCATTGGACTATGCGTAGTGAAATTTTTATGCAGTAAGTCGTATTCCGTTAGAAATAGTAGACTTGGTACCTGCTGTTTTAATGAGTGATATTAAATATTGGTGGTTGGGCAATATTGGATCCTTATCCATGAATCTTTTACTATAATTTAGTCTTGAAGTTAAGTGAGAATTTTCATTTGTGGTTAGAAAGGAAGAAATTTTGATTTGAAAGGGTGATACGGGTCTTGTGTTACAATTGTAAAGATCGAGGGGGCCTTACGTTATCAGTGATTAGTCAATGTACAGTGTATGGGTTTAAGAGCTGGCAAGAATAGTAACCAAGTTTTAACTCTTCTTTTCATCGAGATTAAAGGTTGTGTCACTTCTCACCTTTGGATATCTTTACTGATTTTTCTTAGCATGGTATTTTAGCCATTGCATTATTACGATTTTCTCTCTAGATAGATGGTGGTAGTGGCATGAGTGAGGAGAAGCTCTTAAAAAGTAGAAGAAAACACTGTAGAATCGAGTTTTCTGAGCAAAGAAGAGAATTTCGAGGACAAAATTCTATTAAGAAAGAGAGAGTGTAAGAACCCGGAAAACTTGGTTGTATTTTATTTGTTTCTTTGAATGCATTTTCTTTACTTTAAATTATTGCCTTAATTTTCTCGATATTTTTATGAATCAAGCTTTTAAATCATTTTCTTGGTATAAGTTCGTACATATTAAGTTTGAAGTGCATTATGGACGTGGGACCCGCTAATACAGTGAATGTGTGACAACGGGAAAATTTACTTATATTTCTTAAAATTCCCTCTTATTTTGATTAAATTACTTTATAATATCTTTACTACTTAATTACTCCCTCAATAGTTGCAATAAATCATAAGATTAAGAGTTTTACCCTTAGTTTTATAGTTCGCGTAAGTTAGGATTTTTGCCTTTTTGGCCGTGTGATTAATTGGTGAGGTCTGTGTACTAAATTTGGTGGTTAAGAGTGAGTTTTAGATAAAATAAAGTGTGTGATTAGAAGTGCTAATAAGAAGTTAGTGAATCATAAGTGAAAACACTAGTACGCGCGAGTTAAGAAAAATTGACTTGAACCGATGTGCACCGTTTGCTACCGATTGAATATATCACTTGAACATTACTTTATTACCTTAATCTCCTTGTTTTTAATTGAGCTAATTAGCCCTTAATTAACCCTTAAATCAGCCACCATTATTGACTAAGGAAAAGGAAGAAAACAAAACAAAACAAAGAAAAGATCTTAAAGTGACAAGTGTTGGAAATCCATGGAAGATTGACCAAGACATTTTCCTTTCTTCTTATCTTTCCTTTTGGCTAAAATCCTCTTCATTTTGCTTCCTTTTTGGCCGAACTAGAGAGAAAGAAAAGAGAGGAGAAACTTCAAATTCCATCTTGGGTTTTGCTTGATTTGGAGAGAAATCAACAAGAACCACAAATCTAATCCGAACAAAGGTGACAAAGGAAGCTTGAGGTAGAGTGATTTTGCATAGATAACTCTTGTTTTTGTATTTTCTTTGGAGGTTTGAAGGTATGAAGTTGAGGAACTTCCTTCTCTTTCTATTCTTGCAATTTATTGGGAAGATGACTTGAAATTGGAAGTTTGATGGAAGATAACCTAGATTTGTGAAGATTGGTGAAATTTCCAGCTTAGGGTTTCATTTTCCAACTATGAAATGATAAATTTAGTTTGATTGATATTTTCCAGATTTGATATAAGTTATTTCATCTATGATTTGGCATGTATATGATTAGTAGAAGCTAGTGTAGTGTGAAGGTGGAATTTCTAGCTTTTAATCGCAATTACTGATGGTTATATGCAAATTTTAGCTTAAGAAGTGTAATTTCAGTTCTGTCCTGTTTTTGGAACCGATCTGACCTTCATATTTGTCCATGATAAAGGCTGAATCAGTTTTTGCTCAAAACATTAAAGTTGTAGGGAATGGAGTTAACTATCTACCTGAAAAGTTTCAGCTCAATCGGAGAACTGCAGCTTGTGAAATGACTAAAATACCCCTGACTGCCAAATGCCTTATTTCGCGGGCAGCTTTCTGTTTTCTCTGAGATTTCACATTTTAACCTTGAGAATGCATGAAATGGATGTTGATGTCTTTATAGGAAATGTAGGTCTCTGTCTTAGCTTCGAAATGCCATAAAGTGTACCCCAATCCGATAAGCGTAGCTTCAGTTGTGACCAAAATGCAAAAAGACATCAAACCTGCTATTTAGCTATTCATCTTTAAAACTAGTTTCCGGTTGCATTGCTAGACTTGCCTTGTATTTGGATGACATTAAGCCTAGTTGAAGGGCTATTGTGTTAATATTGCTTATGTGTGACTTTGGGCAGAGTTGAGGAAAATAATGAAGCCATAAATGGCTGGAAAATAGCGAAATACAAAGGGCATGCTGCCCATATTTCTATTACTTGCTCTTGTTATTCTTGGTTTTGATGATCACAAAAGTTTGTTTATACAGACCAAGAAAGTGAACACTTTGATCAGGCCTGTTGGAACAAGGAAAGCATATGTTTGATTGACTCCAGTCTACGATGCTTTGGATGTGGCAAACAAGATTGAAATAATATAAACGAATTTAGTCATTGTTTTGTTCCGATCAAAGATACTGTCTTTTAAGTATGTCTAGTTTATCATTCTTGGTACTTTGAAATGTTTATCTAACCTTCTTCAAATACAAGTGTTTTTGTCTATCCAAGAATCAGGTTCAAATATGTCATGAAATGCAAAACAACCAAAATGAGAAGCAAAAACAGGACAATCAGGTCGGACGGCCAAAAGGAAACTGTCGGACGTCCGAAAGGATAAAGAACATCAGGAAGGAAGCACCGTCGGACGCTCACATGGGAGCATCGGACGTCCGGAAGGATCGGACGCACACCTCGGACACATATCAACCAGATCGGACGTCCGAAAAATTCCAAGATAACTTGCTAGCTCTCGGCCCATGGTCGGACGCTGTGCTGTCGGACGACAAAAAACTCATCGGACGTCCGAACTTCAACTTGGCTATCATCGGACGATTGGTTCGGACGATGATTCGATCGTCGGACGTCCGACAGCCCCAACGGCTAGTTGACTCTTCAGCTGCCTTCTATCCGTTGGAAGCATTGATGAAGCCCATTTCTGGTTCCCTTTAAAATCATATTTGTCTGAACCAAGCAGGGACTTTTGCACACTTTGTTTACAAGATCTCAAGAGATATTTTAGCTAGAAAATAGTCTCCAAAGCAAGATTTGTTTTAAAGTGGTGTGAATTTCTGGTGAGCATTTCTTTTGTGGTTGAAAGGATCTTTAGTGTAGCTTTGTTGAGGGTTTTCTGAGTGATTGTAAAACTTCTTAGCTTGACTAAGTGAGGCTTAGGGCAAGGAGGAAGTGCTCCCTCCATTGTACATCTAGTTGATCTTCTTTCATCAAAGAAAAGTTGCTCTTCCTAGTGTTTGGTCTTCAAGTTTGAGGATAGCTTGGTAGACACTTGGTTTGATTCCCTATCTTACTTTTCTGTTTAATAAAAATTCTTATTGCTTATCTATACTTGTTTTTCTGATCAATATTGCTATTGTCTTCTAATTTACTTAGTTGATCATTACTAGAAAAGAAGGTAAATTTTTATTAAAGAAAAAGTGCATAAATTTGGTTAAGATTTTAATCAACCCAATTCACCCCCCTCTTGGTTGTCTTTGGGACTTACAATTGGTATCAGAGCTTGGTCTCTTTGAGATTAAGCTCTAACGGCTTGGAGTAAAGATGACAACCAGTCATGCTATGTTTGTTGAGGGGCAATCTGTTACTAGGCCTCCCATGTTTAGTGGCTCTAACTATGTTAGCTGGAAAGAACGGATGATTATCTTTTTGCAATCTATTGATATTGAACTATGGTTTATTGTGAGTGAAGCACCGCATGAAGCTAACTTTCTTGATGCAGATACAGGGTTGCTTCGGCCAAAAACGAGAGCTGAAATGAATGCTCAAGATAGGACTAACCTCACATTGAATGCCAAGGTCATGAATGTTCTTTATAGTGCCCTAGATTCAAATGAATCAATTGATTAAGGGTGGAAGGAATTTCTCATTGAATTCCCTCGTGAAGTTTAACCAGGTACGTGGAGTTTGCTCCCTTTCCCACCTGGCCCTTACTACGTTCCACCAGGAACGGGCCGCGCCTTCTAGCTGGAAAACGGCAAAGGTAACTTGCCTCTCTTCAGAGTAATGCAACGCGGCGAATATATCCTCCATTCGCTCGAACCAATTCTAAGCAACTTCAGGTTCAGGTCCTCCAAGAAATTTTGGAGGAGCAAACTTTTGAAACCGCTCCAGGGCCCTATCCTCGCCTACTTCGGGGTCCCTTTGTTGGTTACCAGGTACTTGACCCTGCTGGTCAACCAAACGGGCCAACAAATCAGTCATTCGATTAATAGCTGTTGCTACTTGGTCCCCTCCATCACCTCGGGGTCCCTGGTTTTGATTCGCCACCGAACCTTGTTCCTCCCCTTGATCTTGGACTTGCCTAGGTTCTCGTCCACGGCCCCGAGTACGTCTTTGTCTAGTCTCCATCATTACTCAGTGGCCTAGTGCCCAAGTACGATAACTAACCGGGTAAGCAATATGATATATGATAGATGCTCATATGAAAAGTCAAGTAAGAAATGAAAATCGAAAACACGACAAGCAAGTGAAATGCACTGTAGTTAAAATTAATGATGGAATAAAGTCAAAGGTCAAAAGTCAATAGTCAGCAGTCAATAGTCAAAGATCAAGATCAACAGTCAAGGTATTATACATTAAAAGACTCATAGCAGTCATTTACAAGCTAACGAAACCAAAATAGCAAGTACGAGTCCCAAAAGTACAGATATAGTCATATCAAGCAAAACCTAACACGAGTAGTCAAAAGGAACTATACAACCACCAGGTCACTACATCCCCTAACCTGTCTATGTACAATGTCAAAATCATCCACTATCCTAGCCTAATGGTGAAGACCTAGTCAACGGCGGGACTAGCTGACCCCCCAGCCTCAGTAGGTTCATCTCCTGAACCAATATCCATATAAGAAGCCTCATCGCTTGCTTCTCCTAGAAGGTCGTCACAAACATTCAGAATGGACTCCGCCCTAGTCCTCACCTTCATTGTCCTAGTCACCATGCGTTCTTCAGTTTCCTCCTACTGTGCGCAAAGGTCGTCAATCCTTTCTTGGCCCTCAACATTATCATACTCGAGCTCTTTAATCTGCTCGGCTTGCATCTTATTGGCTTCCTTTAGTTGTTTCACTTCGGCTTCAAGCCTAGCATTATCCCTGGCAAGCTCCTTACGCTCTTTTACTACCGCCAATACCACTTCATTAGGGTAGCCATAAATATGACGGCACTCGCAACGCCTATAGCGGTTTGACGGGCTCCAATAAACTCTAGATCCTCCAGGCCGGATTTGATACTTAATCACGGGAAGGGCTCCTTGGGGCTTCTCACCAACAGGACTATTACTATGGCCGCTAGGTCCGTCCATCCTACATAAAAGTGTAAATAAACTTTAGTACTTTTAAGGGAATTAATAAAATAGAATCCTTAAGTCGGAAATTTCTAATTCGCCCAGGCTAATTCAAACCTAGGCTCTGATACCAACTGTGACAGCCCCACCTCTCCCTAGGGCGAACCCTAGAGTATCAGCGGACTGCCTGCCCAGCTCTCGCCGGGACTCAGTCGATCAAAGAACTAGCAACTCAAAATAACTGGGAAAAATAGCTTCAAATTAAATCATACGACCCTAATAACACATAACTATCAATCAACTTTCAAAACTTAATACGGCAAGCTAAGAGTCACACTTACCATTCCATACTACGAATTACATGACATAAGTCAACTTATAGATTCAAGCTTACAAGAGTAAAAGTAAAGTCATCTTAACAAAAGTTTCAAGTTCAAGCAAAACAAAGCTAAGAAAGCTCTTGACCGTTAGTCCATCCCCGATCTGTTAAGGAAAACAAAGGGAGTGGGGTGAGCTAAAGCTCAGTGAGGTTCCAAGTAAAGCAAGTAAACACATAGCCAAATTAAGGCATAGAATAATTCAAATAAATACCGTATGATACAATAACAATTAACCACAATTCAAATCAAGGATACGGGTGGCTTTCAAAAGCCAAAATCCCCTTGAGCTTGATCATAAATGTCTTCGTTGACACTCCGTCAACACTTGTATACACAGAATATTAAGTCCGTAGAACACCACTTTCACCTGCCTCCGTCCACCAATCAACCCCCCACCGGGCCCGCACTTCATAAACAGTAGTTAGGTAATACTCGAGTATACCGGTTTCAGTGAACAGTAAACAGTCCTCAAGGTTTATCGGCCTTCTCGACCAAGCCCTGGCCGGCTCGATAGAACCGACTCACCTATGAGGTTGGGTACCCAAACAGTAGTAGTAGTTGATGGGACATCACCCAAACAACTCAAGAACAATCACATATAGAGGATTCACATTTCACAATAGCAGTATACAGAGCCTCAATGGAATGTAAGGGAGGACGAGTGCGATAAAGTACACACTCGCCTCCAATTTTATCAAATCAGGGTTGGGCTCAAACAGTCGTAAATCAAGTATTCAAATATTTCACATAAGTAGGTAGCAGGTAGTGGAACACTCACCTGTCAATCAAAAGAAGCAATCGATGTCAAACGTCTTAGTTACGGTCACCTTCGTTTCCCAAACCTAGGGCAACGAGCGAAATCGTTAACAATTAGATTCATGCCCCACTAGGTTAGGCTTAATAAGAGACTAAGTGAGTAGTCTAAGCTACTTAATCCGTCATGCAAACAAGGTCCAAACCATGGTAAAAGTTCATGAGAAAACAGGTTTAGTAGGTGCATGAAAGTTTGACAAAAGAAAAGTTCCAATTATGCTTAAGGATTTCTTCTCGGGTTGCACAGTCATGCCCTGGCAGTCTTAGGAAAACGGTCATAACTCACTGTAGAAAAGTCGAAATTAGGTGCTGTCAGTGGCGTTGGAAACTAGACTCGAAGGGCTTTCCAACGGTACCAAGATCACACTGTGGTTCGTCTCCTATCAACAACAGTAATTCAGACAAGGTGGATGTTTTTCCAACCCTGGATCAATATTAATCCTATACCAAACTACTCTAGTTCTAGGGCTAACTTCATTAGTTTTGATTCAAATTCACCCAATTCACTCCTCAAGTGATCATATATAAGGATTCAAGTCACTTAGAATCAATGGAGTTTACAATATAACATACAACATGATTTAAGGTAGCCATAATGATCCCATAACCACAAGAATCCTAAAACAGTCTACTAATGGTTCAAAATCACCACTTTACTTGCTTCAACTCCATTCCAACTTGCTCAGAGGCTTAACCAATAGTTAACCTAGTTTATTAGGCTTGATGAGGACAAAATTTAACAGCAAAATTGAGGGAAAATCCCTCCTACAAGAACCGGCCAGCCTAGACAAAGCAACCAGCCCATACTTTTCAACATTTGTTCAATCTTCACCCTTACATGTTTTCTACTCAATCATCATATCAAGTGGTAGTTCTAGCTCAAAAGAGGTTTAAAACATAATAATACCTCATAAACAAACATGAATAAGAATCAAACATTTCATCAAACACTTGGTATACATACTAAGAAACCTAGCTACTACTTGTTTACTTCAAGAAACTAACTCAACATCTCAACCAAACAACTTATATGTTTGCTATTAACAATTCAAGTGCATGATCTATCATCAAAAACCAAGATTTAAAGGACATATACCTCTCTTATAGTGAGCTTGCACCACCAAAATCACTTCACCAAAGTAAGTCTTCAAGCTTGGATCAAACACTTGGAGTTGTAGGAACTCTCTCACTAATTCAGATTTTTTTTCTCTCTTGATTGTTGTTCTTGGTTTGCTAGAGTAAGAAAACAAGTTTATGGAGCTCACTCTCTCTCTCTCTTGAAGCCAAGAAATTCGGCCAACACAAGAAAAGAAAAGGCCTTGGCTAGTTTAAATAATCTTCTAATCTTGGTTCCAACAAAATACTTGGCTAGGATTTTGCCACATGTCCACTTACTTGTCCAACTCTCTCTTAATCTTTGACTAATGGTGTCTTAACCTTTCCAAATGCACCAATCATTCTTTAACACCTCTAACTAATCTTTCCAAATGCACCAATAAGATTTTAACACCTCTAACTAACCTTTCCAAATGCACCAATAATATTTTAACACCTTTAACTAATCTTTCCAAGTGTACCAATCATATTTTAGCACCTATAATCCTACATGTAAGATTTCTACCACTAATATAAAGACACTTGGTAAAATGTAAGTGGTGCATTAATTAAAATTATCTTAAAAAAAATGTTTTACTACAAGTAAAAGGAATAAAGTGTAATGCATGAAAATTATTGTAACACCTAGAAAAGCAAATGTAATGGCATATAATATATGATTTAAATCCTAGAATAAGGCAATTAATTTGAGGAAATTGTGTTTTAAAAATGAGGGTTCTCACACATATACACGGTTTGCCAAATCAAAAGAAAATGAACCCGTTACACATTAGGGTTTCATATCAAGAGCTATACAAAAGACATTTACATGCTCAACTTGGCAATTAACTATCCAATCCATTCCCAAAAGTAATTATATCCCTGTAAGGAAAACAAATAACACGGAATGAGCTAAAGCCCAGTGAGCAACTACCACAATAACAGTTAAGATCACATAAGCATAACCATTCAATTCAAGTATGCAATTTCGAAGTAAAGCAAATCAGTGAAAGGATACGGTCGGCTCTCAAGAGCCCATTTCCACGCTTGCAATCTTGATCCAACCTCATTGACCCTCCGTCAATGTTAAGAGTACCAAACCGTAGACCTCACTTTACTTCCATTCCTTCCACCCAACATACCCCAACCGTGCCCGCACTCCAATTCAGTAGCTTTTGGTAATACTCGAGTATACCGGAACCAAGAGTCTCATTACTACAAGGTTCCCCAGTACAGTCCCCGTGGCATGACAATTTTCACGACCAAGCCCTCGCCGGCTCGATCCAATTGACTACCGAACGGGGTTGAGCTCAGTAATACAGTAAAGCCGTTGGATACTCGTCCAAACGACACCAAATCAGTTTTCATGCATGGAATTCAGTATCTCATATAACAATTGCAGTATTTCAGTAAAACAGTAAATAGCCATGAAGGAAATTACAAGGGGTGAGGGCGGTCAAGTACACCCTCACCTCAATCACTTCCAATAACCAATTAAGCCTTCAAGGCATCAAATACACATGGAACAAAGCCACATTATAACAAGTAAGTGAGTAGTATACTCACTAAGCAATTAAGTGCTATGTCATGCACTTCCGTCAGGGGAATGTCGTGAACCACCGTCACGCCCTAGAACACATAAGCAAGTACAATGAGACTCAATAACGAGTCATAAAGCAATGCCAATCACAACCCCAATAGGGTTTCATAAGCATATACAAGCATTATAGCAAACCAGAAATTCAAACAATAGCTTTAGCCTTGGCCCTGAAAATAAAACTGTTTTGTCCTTACTTTGCGGTAATGGCGTCAATTTCACTACGATTATCGGATGGGGGTGTAAGACCCACCGTTTCGAAGCTATGAAACAGGGCTACAACAATGTAGAAGGTCACTCAATCCAGTTCCTAGCTTAACTAGGTCAAAAATGCCAAATACTAAACCAGAATGACCAAAACAGGTTTGCAAATCACACAAAACTGTAATTACTATAACTCAGTCTATATAGGTCCAAATGCCGAAATTCCAAAGGAATATGGTAGCTAAGACATCCAGATACATTTCATCAGAAGACACCAACTTCAAAATCCAAACCAATTCCAGCCAAAATAGCCAAATACCAACGCAGTTTTCGCATTCTGTCCAAAGCAGAACAGCTACAGTAATTCCGACATAACTCACTCTACACTAAGACAAATGGCCTGAAATTTTACAGGCACCTCAAACTCATCAATACCTACAACTTTCATGTTTTAAGCAAAGTCCAATTCGGCCTCTAGCCCTATGATCCAAAACCGGACAAAATTAGGGATTTATGAACCCTAACTTTCCATTTTTCCATCCAAATCCAAAATTGATTGCATTTATCAACAATTCACACCTACTAGAGTCATTTTAAACCATTACCATTCATAATACAAGGCCACAACATCAAGATCATATTAAACCAGAAAATTCATCATAAATTGGAAAATTCCACCAAATCACTCCAAATAAAGAAATAAATCACATATTCCATCACTCATGCCACCATTAAGCACAAAATAAGCATCATTAGAGGTAGTAGGGTGTTCAAGCATCACTTACCAAGAAATCAAGAGAGAGAGGGATGTTGGCCACCTTAGACCTTCAAACAAACTTCACTAAGACACTTACTAGCACTAGAAGAAAAGATTTTATGGAGTGGAACCTAGTGTAGGCTTTTGTTCTTGGAAGATTGAGTGAAATGGAAGCTTGAAAGTTGAAGAAATTTCCTTCCTTCTTGAGCTAGGAGGGCCGGCCAACATGGAGAAGAAAATGGTGATTTTTGGGCAATTTTGAGATATTTAATCCTTTGGTCAAAAAAGTCAAGAAAGTGAATAGTAATTCTTAAAGTCCAACCAATGAGAATGTGACACTTGTCACCTCATTAAATGCATTCCTATCCTTTCTTTCTTCTCTCACATCAATCATTTCACACACTCTACTTATCTATTAACACCCGATAAATTTTACACAGTATCCGGAATTTAACCTAATTGGCCGAATTTTTCCGAACTTTTCGCACTAGTGGGTCCCACATCCAATATACATTCTTAATTTTCTAAAACTCACCAATGCTAGAAAAAATCAACTAAAAACTATAATTACGCATAAAATCTACTAGAAAAATATTTCTAAACCAGAAAATGCAAAATTTATGCAATTAAGGGAACTAAAACCCTAGGAAAAATAATTAGAGTTTTACGGGTTCTCACACCGAGGACCAGCAAGCTCCGCAAATTCTAGAATTTTGGGTTGTCGGGTAGAGTACTTCTAGGGTCTTCAAAAAAATCAGCCTTGAAGTCATTTGTCTTGTTTCTTTTTGAGTCATTAGTCCTAATCTGAGTTTAGGTCGCGTCTAGGTCCTCCATTCATTGCTACCATCTCGTGTCACTTGTTGACTAGTCAAGAACGAGCCTTACGGTGACGCCTAACTTGTTCAACCTGAGCAACTAGCGAGCCTAAGGAATTGCTGGTGAGATTATTAGAGAGTGATACACTTAAGTGAAACACGAGCATGAGTGACTATATTGTATAAAAAATAAAAAATAAAAAAAAGGAGAGAGGTAGTTCTTTTGTTTGTTTTTGCAGGTATACCTAAGCATGTCAAGTGGAATTGGAGACCAAACTGTGGGCCTAAAACTACACATGGAGGCCATGATGGAAGAATTCACGTAGAGTTTGGATGAAGCTTTCGAGCCTCTTCATCGATGCCTTGACCGAATGGTGAATAAGGATGTCAAGAGGAGGGGTTCTCCACAATTCCACCCCAACGTCCAATCTACCTCTTCAAAGTCAGTATATTCAAAGAGAAGGGAGAAGGTTCATTCGACAACAAAGCATGCCAATACATTATCCATAGATGAAGGAGTTAGTAGAGTGTGGGAGACATATCAACAACTTCTCCAACCAAAACTTGAAAAAGAGCGAGTTGAGTGTGGTGGTGAGAATGCACTTGAGGAATGTGAGTTAGAAAAAGAGGTGAAAAATCTAAGGAGATGAATGAAACATCAAGTGAGTTGATTGTGCATGGGAAGGCGAGTGTTTATAGTTTTCCTAACAAACTTAACTTTGCCTTCATTAGTGTTTCTGCTTTTGTACAGATTAAGCGAAGTCAAGTGAAGTTAGTCATGCAATGTTCTATTCCAAAGTCACTTGTACAATTCACTAGCTTCCATGGAGTTTGTCTTCTAGGAGATAAATCTATTTGGTATCACTTCATGGAACAACTTCAATCCAAATCTGTCTGCACCAATGGAGAATTAATCCAAACTCATCATGAAGGGAGAATTCCATATTTCTATTCTTGTTTGTTACCTATGGTTCATTCATCATCTTTACCTTCTTTTGAGCATCATTTCCATCCTCACACTTGTATTTCCTATGCAGATTTTGGGGGAAAATGTAAAGAGCCATCAATGCAGTCTCAAGTTGAATCGATTGATGGAAGGAATCATGTGTCAAAGGGAGCTTTTGCATTTAACTCTTATTCTAGACCTTCTTACCGCTTAATTAATGATGTTCCATTGCTTATATATCTAATCTCTAGTACAAAATAAGCTGAGACTTATTTTGTTTTTGCAGGTTGTAAGGCTGTTCGAAATTTTCCAGCTTTGATTAAAGAGTTGCAACCTGATTTCATGCTTGTGTCAGCTACTTTTTGTGATCTTCCATGCATATTTATACATCAAAAAGCTGGTCACCATGAGCTCATTTTATCAACTCCAACTGGCGCAAATTCATGTGAGTGATCTTCACTTCATTGCTGACACTTATGTTGGGTGATGCATACAAGTGTGTCAATCAAGACCCGAATGTTGTTCATACCTCACTAGTTCATGCTTCCACGGAAGTGCAACACTATTGGCTCATTGTTCTATCTCCAGATGGGCATGTAGTGCCAAATCAGCAACAACTAGGGTCGAATTATACTACCTTGCACAATCATATTCGAGATTTTTCTACGCTGAATGAGAGTCATCATGAAGATCCCTATCTAGTGCATGTGAAACGTAAGTTGTCAAGTAGTATTAACCCTACATATACTAATAGTGTGATTTGTTCTGTAAGTTTGAATTTGACATGCAACAACCAAGGGTTGATGAGAGAGTTTTACAAGCTTTATACAAGGAGTTTCTTGTCTTGGAAAATGTTCTTGTTCAAGAGCATCATGAGGTTGTCCAAGCGACATGTGACATGGCTGGTGCTCATTCATCTAGTTTCCACATTGCTATCCTATAAGCGCACCAACATGGAGTTCCACCTTTTTCCCAAGATTTGAGGACAAATCCTTTTCAAGAGAAGGAGAATGATACGAATAAGCAAGCTAGCCATGGCGTTCACATAAACCCTGTGAAGGTCCATCAAGGACCCATGACATGTGCAAGAGCTAAGAGGTTCAAAGAGTCACTTCAAGTCTTGGTTCATGCTGTTCAAGCTCAAAAGAAACCAAGCATTGAAGGACTTGACATGGAGGATCCTTGCAAGACTACCAAGATTTTGTTTACAATTGAAGATGCAAGTGATCAAGCTTCAACAGCCGATTGGGCCAATATTAGTTAGCTCATATTGAGCTTAGAGGGCCGGCCTTGTGGGCCTTAGTTTCGTTAGTTAGTTAGTCAATTAGCTAGTTAATTAGGTTAAGTTTCGGCCAAGAGGAAGATAACAAGCTGGCCGAATTTCTTTAGTAAGTTTTCAAGCTTTATTAGGGTTAAACAAGGCTATAAATAGCCCTAAGTTGACGTTTACATTCAATTTTTGACATTGAATAAAAGAAATTCCAGAAATTTGTCACCTAGAGTTGATCCTAGGTTGTTTCTTAACTTATCAATCAAGCACACACACTTGGAGTGGTCCAACTGATACAAACTTGGACCACTCAAGAATGGATTTTACTAGTGGTACTACTCGACTCACTAGTGCACCAGTTGGCTCAAATTGGAGAGCCTATCTGCCCAAGAGAGAGGAGAAACCAATGGTAGGAGCTGCGGGTGGAACCACACGAATTGACCCTAAGGTTGAGGGCCTCAAGAAGGACACCAAGGCAGTGAATGATACCTCCAAGCCTCGTAACCATCATGATGGTTTCACCAATAAGTACACTTTCATGCACGACAACAGGAAGGTGACACTTGTTTCTCTCACTCCCAAACAAGTGCATGAGGTTCAAGTCCGATTATAACAAGAGAGTGAGGAGCAAAGGAAAGTGAAAGGAGCCGAGAAAAGTGGGGGGAAAATGGCATTAAGTGATTCGGCCCTTGAGAAGAAAATCGAGATGATGTGTGCATGGATCAGGGCCCACGCAATGACCCGGTCCGAGTTCCATTGGGCCCAGTCACACGTGCACGGGCCAAGCTCTTTAAAGAATCCCTCCAAACCCTCATTCGAGTTGTCCAAGACCAACATGGAGCCCATAGAGAAATTGAAGACTTAGAAAGAGATAATCAAGTAACTTACACCTTGATCCAAACTCATGAAGAAACAAGTGGGCCTCCGCGTGAGATGGCCAAGTAGGGTCTTAATCCTTAATGCTTATTAGGTTGGATTAGTTGTTTAGAAGAACATGGGCCGGCCCATCTTGTCCACCAAAAGGGCCGACTGCTCTTAGGGTTTCTCTAGGGTTTGCTTATTGTTACCTTTAGCCTATAAATAGGCTAGCTTTGTAAGGTTACAAACAACAAGTTTTATGAATAAAATTCTTAGTATTTTCGTTTTCTTCTTAAGAGAGAATTCGGGCCTCTAACTTGCTTTGGCAAGGGTTCTTGAGCAATCTTGCGTCTTGTCCTTGATTGTTCAGCCGACCTATTCCCCTGGAGTATTCACCTTCATCGGAGTGTCGTTCTACCACTTTAAATCCAAGCGTGCCGTCCGTGTTGGTTTAAAGTTCTGCAATCCAAACGTAGGACAATCTCGCTAGATCCTTGGGCAAACGTGCTACGTGTCTCGAAACGAGTTGATCGAGGAACGTATCAGTTGGCTTCAGAGCTTTGGTGGAGGTATCTTCTGTTATATCCGTAGTTTTGTCTTAGTTTTCCTTATTTCTGCTGCCTTGTTTTACAAAAAAATTCTGTTCATTAGCATTGTTGCTTTGTTGTGCCGTTTCGTTCTTTTGTTGTCAAGAAATTCTGGTCGCTGTCTTGTTGTTGAAGTCGAGTCCAAAACTGTCCGTTTGTGTCTTGTGTTAAAAAAAAACAAAAAAAAAACAAATCTGACCGAGCAACTTCTTGTTGCAACCCGTATCCCATGTCACAAAATTCTGGCCGAAGTTGTTGTTCTTGTTGCACCATTGTTAGTCAAAAAAAAAAAATTCTGTTCGTAGAAGTTGTTGCTCCATTGTTACGTTTAAATCTGTCCATGCTTGTGTTGATGTTGCCGTTGGTAATCTGACCAGATTTTGTGCTCATTGTTGCGTCAATTCTGCCCAGCATTGGGTTATAGCCAAACTACAAAAAAAAAAGAAAAAGAAGAAGGCGGCTAGGGTTTTCCAAGTTGCAGCTAGGGTTTTTCTCTTTGTTGTCAAATTTGTCCAAGCTTTGTTTGGGTCATTCAAGTTGTTTTAGTTAGTTTTCTAAACTGATTTGTGGATCAAACTTGTTGGAGTTGCGAATCTTGAAGAGAATCTCCAAGGTTTTTTAAGGTTCTTGAATTCTTGAAACTACCTTGAAGTTCTTAACAACGTTGATACATATCTTGAAAGTTCTTGGAAGATTGAAGGGTGAATTGGAGAGCCGGCTGTAATTCTGGAATTTTGTTGTTTGCGGCAAGAGTTGGGTCGTTCTTAATGATGTGAAACCCTGATCTAGACAACCAAAACACCATGACTTAGGCAGAGGAAATTTGACCCAACTAATCCCTAGAAGTCACGAACAATTTTGATATTATCTCAACCCGTAACTACTCGAATTAACGAACCAAATTGGAGGTAGTAGAACGCCACAATCAAGGAGATACTGGATTGATAAGTTCGGGTGAATAACTTGAGAAGATTCTCAAGTATTCAAAGGCAACTCTCTTGCCAAAGAGAAAGTGAAAACTCACTAATTGTATTTAATAGCCAAAAACTCGTCCCAAATAAAGAGGAAGTAGGGCTATTTATAGCCCTTACAAGCATTAACCATAATCCAAAAGTTGACCAAACTACCCTACATACTTAAGAAAGATTTTGGGCCTTACTTACTAACAAATGGGCTGCAATTAAACTATCTTAATTACCTAGACTTTTTAAAACGAGAAATAACCAAAATCAACGAGGAAAATTAAATAATCCTACTAAACTCAAGCATTCGTGCAATCAACTAGTCTTCACTTGAATCTTCCAATTCCCCATGTGCTTGAATGGGCCTTGGTCTTTATATTCTCATCATTCCCCTCCTCTTAAAAGCAATTTGCCCACAAATTGAAGCACGAATGGTGACAAGACGAGTTACATGCCTTCGACTCAATCTTGTTATGATGGCTACAGATGGCATCCAATGCAAAGCCCATGTGCTAAGTTGGAAAATAACCCTCGTCGAACCTTGACTCTCATAAACCATCTTCAATGTATGCTCAACTTTATTGTTTGTGGTCATGAGGTAAGGGTCCTCAAAGTGGTATGAAGTGTATCCCGTGAAATCGAACTCCGGCTCGAACACACTTGCAAGGTACCAAGGCGGATTTGGTGATGTTGGAGCTGCATGTGGACTCAGAGCAAGACGAAAATCATAATGGTCATTGAGGTACTTGTTCTTTAAACGAACCCTTGGTACACAACCATCCCTAAAATATGGAGTGTTCCCTTCAAGATGAGCTCGAATCAACTCCTCTTTGGTGTGGACTGATTTGAGTTGACATTGTTCCATGAATGGATACCAAGGGGGTTTAACTCTTGGAGTACCAACTCCATGGAGGCTTGCAACGTCTACAATTGATTTTGGAATGGAACACACCAAGATCAGCTCAACTTGCCTTTGCTTGATCTGTATAAAAGAAGAAACACTAAACAAAGCAAAGGTAAGTTTGTTAAGAAAATAATAGGCCTTCACTGGGTTGCTCAAGATCAGCCCACTTTCTCTTCTTTCTTCCTTTTTACCACCCATGTCATTAGATTTTTCCATCTCTTTTTCTAGTTCAACAGCTGACCCTTTTATCTCATTACTTTCAACTTCCTCGGGTTTTGCCTCTGCAGGCACAATTCCCTCATCTAGCTTTTTCTCCATTCTATAACGCTCAAGCTCACTTTTCATGCATGCTAGATCAATACAAAGTTGGTCATAAGTAAGTGATACAAGTGCAAGACGACGACTATTAAATACGAAGGAATACTTATTAGTATGTCCATCAATTTTAACTTCTCGCCTCGACATCCATGCTTTGCCCAACAACACATGTGTCACTTGAATTGGGACTACATCACACAACACCTCATCCATATATTTGCCGATTTGAATAGGTACAAGTGTGTGCTTAGTAACCCAAACATCCCCATGAGTGCTCGTCAACTTGTACGGTTGAAGATGATCAATGGTTGGAAGATTTAATTTCTGAACCATGATAGCACTTGCAAGATTGACTTCATAACTACCATCAATGGCCAAGCTACAAATTTTATCTTTGACACCGCAACGAGTATAAAACCAACCAAGCAACTGATATTTGACGAGGTCCAATTGCTCATCTACACCACGTAATGCCACTTCTTTGACTCCCTTAGGATCAGGAAGATAATGTTGTGGGCTAGCTTTTATGCGTCTTATACTCGCCATGACGTATGAGGGAACCTGTAAAAAGTTAGCAACGAAACCGAAGATATTGCCTTTCACGCTGCCTTACGTGTATCCACTCGCCCTCGTGTATGTCACTCAAAGCGCTTCAATGGACTTACCAAACACCTTTACCTATTGGGTTAGGTAGTTTGAGAAATGCTGCTCAAACCCAAATAATTGTCACCAACTTCTTCCTCAAGAGTAATCACGGAGATGTAGGAGAAAGTGTAGGGAAATGTTCCTAAAAACTAGGAGAAAATGCCTACAAACTTACAGGTGAGTATGGGGTACATGCTACTTTTAATGTATCTGACATGAGTCCTTTTCATGCAGACGATGAGTTTGATTTGAGGACAAATCGCCTTCAAGAGGAGGGGACTAATGAGGAGGGGCTCAAGGCTGCTCAAACTTCTAGTGCTCAAGTCATGCAAATACCCAGTGGTCCAATTACAAGAGCGCGTGCTAGGAGAATTCAAGAATCACTTCAAGCTCTTGTTTGCACGATTCAAGAACGAGTTGGTGATGACTTGAGGACCATTGAAGGATTACATAATGGAGAAACTACTCTATACACTTTCCTTCAAATGGAAGAACCAAGTGAAGACTAGTTCACGGAGCACTAGCTTGCTAATTAGGGTTTTAGTTACCATTATTAGTTGTTTGTTAGCATTAATAATTTCGGTCAATTTTCACTTCACTTTGGCCGAATTCAGAGTCTTAATTTTAGTCAATTAGTTGTTAGATATTTTCACCCTTAATGAAGGGCAAGGTCGTCCATTGGACATTCTAGGGTTTGAGTCTTGTAAGGCTATATATAGCCTAGGTTTTCATTCATTAAAGGGGGAATTCAGATTTTATAAAATATTCGTGAGTTTATTCACTCTCTCTTGCCTCAAGAGAATTTCCTTTGAATACTTGAGAATTAATCTCAAGCTGTTCATCGAACTTATCAATCAAGTAGTCTCCTTGATTGTGGCGTTCTTCTAACTATACTTTTGGTTCACTAAATTTGCTCGTCTTGGGTTAAGGAGTCTCCTTAGTTCGTGACTTGTGATTCTAGAAGGGTCAAGGTTCCGCAATCAACCCAACTTGGTGTTCGTCTAGATCCGTCGCACATCACTTAAGTCAAAAAAAAAAAGAGAAAAAAAAACAGAAACGCAAGAAAAACAAGAAGACCAATCGGGTAGCAAGAAAACCAAGAAGGAAAATCGTACTTTTATTGCCCAAATCTGTCTTATTGCCTTTTATACCGCCCAAACCAGAAACTACATCAAGAAGGAGAAGGGAAAAAAAGAAAAAAAAAGAGAGAGAGAAACTTAAAAGTTTTGGCCAACCTCTTCTTGAACTTCTTGATCACCTTGAACTTTGATTACTTGTACCACTCTTTGAGGTTATTGGGAGTCTTGATCATCTTGTTTCTTGAAGACTTGCACCTCTTTTCGAATAAAGAGTGTCTTGTAAGTTCTTGCATCCATACGGGGTTTTTTTGGTTTAGGAATAAATTCCTTGGAAGTTTCTTGAGCAGCTCGTGGGGGGAATCCGTGAGAGACATTGCTCACATTGTCTTGAGACGCCATTGACTTGAACAACAACCCGAATCTGTCTTGCTCTTGTGAGGGAAGAAGGGAACCGAATTGTTTGTGTTTTACGAGTAGAGGGAGAGCCAAACTACTTGGGTGAAGTGTGCGGCTGTGAGAGGAGACTTTATAGGGAGTAATAGCCGACTTTGGGAAGGATTCAAAGGGGAAGAAATCTGGAAAATTCAGAGTTCCAAATCTGGGTTGTGTTGGGTGTGAAGTGTGCGGCTGCCTAAGAGGGTTTTATAGGGGTTTATAGCCGACCTTGGGGAGGAATTAAGAGGAAGGAATTCTGGAAATTTTCGGTTAAGGGAAGAAAGAGACCAATCTGTTTTGAGAAGGATTAGGAAGTTGTTCAAGAAAGGTCTTCAAAGGATTTTCCAACTCCAACTTGTTTTCCAAACTTAGCTTAGGAGACTAAGTACAACACTTGGATAACTCTTGGACACTTTCCTAAATTTTCTCATCCACTTTAGGAAACCCTCCTAAATTTTCTCATCCACGTTAGGAAACCCTCCTCTATTCTCTCATCCACCTTAGGAAACCCTTCCTATATCTTAGGAATCCTAGGGTTTCTTTTCCTAGCATTATTTCCAAATCTGTCCGCCACCATTAGCCTACCAAAACCGTCCCTCCCTTTCCAAAATCTCACCTAATTGTGTCCTGCACTCTTGTTTACTCTTGAGGGGAAAAGGTTGGTGACGATTATTGGACTCGAGCAACATTTCTCAACTACCCAAACCAACAGGTAAAGATACTTGGTAAGTCTAATAGAGCGACTTGAGTGCTATACACGAGCGTGAGTGATACACTAAAGGAGTGAAGTGAGGTTATTCTTGCACTTTCTTTGTTTGTTACTAACCTTTTGCAGGGCATCAAGAAAGACATGGAGCAACAACAAGCAACCACCAATCACTCATTATTGTTCGCCGCAATGAAGAATGAGCTCCGGCGAATCAGTGAGCAACAAATGGAGGAGTTGCACACTCGTTTCGACGAGTTATCCAAGAGTCTCACACGAGGCTCTCGTTCGAGGTCCCATAACCGGAGTAACCATGGCCCCAAGGAGGCAAATAGCGAAGACTACTCCGCTAGTGAGGATGAGGAGCAACCCGAGAGGCCTCGACGGGACACGCCCAAGAACGAGCTGAAGGGGCTTAAGATTCAAGTACCCGCGTTCAAAGGCAAGAGTGACCCTGAGGCATACTTGGAGTGGGAAGGCCGCATCGAAATGGTCTTTGACTGCGACGACTATAGCGAGGAACAAAAAGTCAAAGTTGCCACCGTTGAGTTCACCGACTACGCCCTAGTTTGGTGGGACCAAGTGAGGACCCATAGGCGACGAATGGGGGAACCGCGAGTCCGAACATGGCGAGAGCTCAAGGCATTGATGCGTAAGCGCTTCGTTCCAAGCTACTACAACCGAGATCTCCACTCCAAACTGCAAACCCTCACTCAAGGCAACATGAGTGTAGAGGATTATTACAAGGAGATCGAAATGGCCATGATGAGGACAAACCTCCAAGAAGATAGTGAGGCAACCATGGCTAGATTTCTTCGAGGTCTCAACCCAGACCTTCAAGAAGCCTTAGAGCTTCAACACTATGTGGACATGCATGACCTGCTCGAACTCGCTATCAAGGCTGAGAGGGGAAAAAAACTAAGGCGAGGAGCCCGTACCTTCCAGTCTTCAAACTCCACCTCGTGGAAGGGCAACCAACTGTCGCGCCCCATTTTTTTGATAAGAAAAATAAATGGTTTGAGAAAGATGTATTGTTTCAATTTTGATTGGAAAATGATTTTTGTGAGTTGAAAATACATGGGTCTCAATGGGACTTTGGAAAGCGACGATTTGACCCAAGAAAAATAGTTCAAAAAGGGTTTTTTATATGAAAAATGGAGTCGCCACTTGGTATAGGGTTAGGGTGTACCAAGTCACCCAAAAAGTGAATTTTTTAAGGAAAAAAAGTAAGAAACCCTTTTGAACGACTCCTAGTCCACGCAAACAAAGAAAAAGGTTCGGGAGTCACATTTGACGAAGGGGAAGGCAAGGATAAAAATCCAAGGCACCCCTTCGACCTAGCCAAGGCTAGTTGCGTGATTTAACCCTTATTTTCCTAATTTTTTCTACCCAAAGTATGTATTTGCAATTTGGACAAAGACTAATGAATGAGAAATGCAATCCTAAATCTAAGAAATGTCTTTTATGAGGCTTGTGGTCCCATTCACATGAATTGTGAAGGCCAATAAAAAAAACCTCATAGAAAATCGTGAATGATGCAAATGAGGACTCAAATAAGAGTGTAAGTGTGCAAAGTGTAGAGAAGGGCATGTGTGCAATTTGAAAGTATTTGTGTGCAAATAAATGAAAATATAAGTGCTCGTGTGTAAGTGAACAAAAATAGTAAATATATATAAGTAAAAAGATAGGTGCAATGTGTGAGGTGAAAAATAAAGAAGTGAATAGGTGTGTGAATATGGCATATGGATTAAAAAATTTAATGAGGAGAATAATGAGAAAATGAAAATGTATGAACTTAGAGGAATGCATCAAGTCGGGTACGGGGATGACCTCTAGTTTTATGATTTTAATTTTCCCTCGGATTAGAAGGTAAAACTAGCGTGCTAAGGCTATCGAGTAGCCACACTCGCTCGTTTCCCTTATCAGGAGGGGATTTTCACGCAAATGAACCCTAACTAGCATGAGATGCAAGTCCTAAAGTGAAGGGGAAAGGGTTTGAGGAACATACCAAGTGATAAACTAAGGAAAAATGGGTGATATGTGGTGATCATGCACTTAATGAAAAAGGAAAAAAACCTATTGGGTCTAGGATTGGACTAGTGGAAACGATAAAAGAAGCCACAACTAGCGTTGGACTAGTGTGGTGACGTACATTCATCCATTCCATTCATCCACACTATAAAAAGCGAGTAGACATGCGAAACAATCATAAACACGTAGCACGTAACACTTAGCATGCTCGACTAGATGCAAGAGCCTAGTAAAGCATTTAACATGTAACACATGGGCATGCAACTATTACATTTGCTAATTTAAAACAAAAGGGAAAGGGAAAATGGACCAAATTACTATCTAAGCCCTATCTATTACAAGCCAAGAGGTGTACACATACCCCATAAAGAATAACTTGAATAAAGCAAAAGTAAATGAAGTAAATGAAAGTAATGAAGATGAAACAAGGAAAGCAAAATAAACATGCGATTCACACTTAGCACATTAGATCACATAGGAGAGAAACAAAAGGGGTAAAAGAAATTATACCGCTCCTTTTTGTGGTGCTAATAGGGTGGAGTGAACTTAATTTGGGCTAAACCATCAAAACAAAGGATTAATGCACCAATATAATGATAAAAATGTAAACAAAACAAATTGAATCACCAAGTCAACAAGTCATTCCTCGATTACAACTTAATGGAGTCAAAAGTTAATTAAAGACCACGAAAAAGGTATGATCATCCAATCCCCAAGCATGACATCTACTAAAGACTTCAAACATAACACTTAAACAATCACTCGAGCTCAATTGAACATTTAAGAACTTCGAGGGTCCAAAACAAAGCAAGGGTCAAATAACCACAAACAATCACATAAATATGGAATTGAACGGTTAAAAGCATTTAGATGCCTAAGCATTCCATATTCATGAAATAAGGCCCCAACTATTGTGATTAAAATCATCAAAAACATCCAAATTCCACATAAAGCCAAATTATCCCATAAAGTTCTTGAAATCCTTTGATCTCAACCTAAAAAAAACCTTACAAGAGTCTAACCAAAACAAACCAGCAGCAATGAAGACTATAGAGTAACAAGATTGATCAAATAAGTCAAGTAATTGGGCCATAGTACATTGCTGCAAAATCCAAAGGACCCAATTGATTAAATTTTCAAAGTTTCTGGGCCTTAGTGGCTTAAGGGGAGACTTGGGGGGTAAAAATGAAAATTCAGAAAAAAAAACCATGCATGCATACGAGGAAGATTTCTGCAATGAAAACCATTCAACAACTTTGAAGCTTTCTGCAATTTTTGGCTAACATTTTTGCGCAACCTTTTCCATTTAGCCTTACAAAACGAACCAATGAATTTAACAACTCAAATTGAATGCAACAACTTGGGACAGAGGGGAGGGGAAGGAAACGAGAAAAATGTCATGGAGTGCTGTGATCATTTGCCTAAACCAGATTTCCAAGAAGACTAACCAACACAGGATAAAAATCTGACGGCTACCTATCCTTAATGCAATGAACACATGCATGTTTTGTGAATGGAAACAGCCACCAAAAGCTTCACTTGATGTTAACACATCCCTAAAATCTTTCAAACTATTGAACCAACCCCATGATTACGCAGAAATACAAGAAAAGACAGCTACTGGAACAAATATAAGAAAAAGAGTCGCAAGCACTGGAACCATTCCTGCGTTTTCCTGTTGCAGCTTTTACCGCAAACTCCCCTGGTGTTTTCTTTGGGTTTTAAACAATTCATGCACCAGTCATTTGACACAAGATCTGATCATGCAAACAAAACTGAGGACAACCAGCTTTAAGAGTTGTTACGGGACCAAGGAAAACAGCAAAACATGAGAATAAAATGCAGCTTTCTTTCATTTCCTGTGTTTTCTTTTAATACAAGCATGCAAGAATCTTCTGCAATCTCAAACCAAGCTAATAAACTCATTTACCCAATCCATTAAACTCACATCACTGGATTAATACGACACTAGATGCAGTAAAACAATCATTGAATATCAAACTAACAACCGAACGGGCAGCATGCAACAAAAGAGAACAAGGAACAGCTCTACGGTGAGTCCTAGATGAGCTTATCAAAAGCTAACATCTTTCACTAATCACAACCTAATAACAAAGTCTAATAACAGCACCAAACAAATCCCAAGCATTAACGTAGCATATGAACCAGACACTTGAAAGTCAGAGCTTCAGCAATCAAAGCAAAGAAAATCTGTTTTGCCTTGTGGTTACAAACCGCAATTCAAAGGTTCTAATAGACCCAAGCTACGGAAATGGGGACTAACGATACAACTCACAAACATCACCAGATTAGAGAAAATTATGATCTTTCAACCCACATAACACAACAACAGACCACACCAAGTGTTATCTTAGCAACAGAAAGAATACGGTTGTAACCAGTCCAAAGTTCCATCTTGCTTGCAAGGGTTTTAGCCGAAATATGAATCACTAACACAAGTAAAGAGTGGGACTTTAAACAGAAAACTTATGTCATCTTCCCTAATTTTGGCCTATCAAACATCCGAGAATAACTATAAACATCCGACAAATCTAATGGGTTCATTATAGACTGTGCTGAGAACATTAAAATCATAGACATGGCATGGCTACAACATCATCATCACATAGATAGAGAAGAAGTAATATACCTGGACAGCAAAATGGAAGCGGATTGGACAGATCTTCAGCAGACAGCTTCACCTTTCCCTGATGATGGAAACCGACGATGGAGGCGCTGGTTTCCTCCTTCACTTTCTATCTTTCCTTTTCTTTTGCTTCAAATCTGTCCCAGTTTCACTCTCGGCTCTCTCGGTTTTCTTCTTCCTCTGTTTTTTCTGTTTCTTTGTCTCAATGCCCCATAGCTCCTCTTTCGGTCTCTCTCTTTTCAAATTTCCAGCCTTCACACCGTTTTTCCTCTTGCCGTTCGTCTCTTGCCGTTGTTGTTTTCTTTTCTCCTTTTATAACAGCCGCCACTTCCCCTACCAGATAAAGCTCTCCAAGCCCTCAGTTTTTCTTACAGCCGTCCACTTCCTAGCCTCTCTCTCGGTCGCTCAGTTTTCTTTCCGCCGTTCTCTAAAAACTCCTCTCGCGGCTGATGCTTTCTTTTGTCTTTTATATCCTACCTCCCAAACTCCTAAACCCTTGCTTGTAAGGTGAGGATGAGGGGCAAGGACAGGCCCTCTCATCCAGCCCTCCAAAAGGCAAGCCTGGCCATCCTTTGCACGCTGCAAAAAAATGCAGCGTGCATGCTGCGACATTTTTTTTTTTTTTTTTTTACAAAAACAACTAATTAACGAATGCAGAAAAACATAAATGTTATTTAAATGCAGAAAAACAAAAGTGCAGAAATGCTAATTAAGATAAAACGAAAATGTTATTTTTCTTTCTTTCTTTTTCTTTTTTTTTTCTTTTTTTAAAGTAGCCTAACAAAACGATAATAAAATTAAGTAAAAACAATCTAACAATCTAATAAAATAAACTAGAAAATAAACAGCAAAAATGGCAATTTTGATTTTTCTTTTCATTCATTTTTCTATTTTTCATTTTTCCAATCCAACTAAAGCCTATTTTTGAATTTTTCCTCTTTTTCCTTTTTTTCTTTTCTCTTTTCTCATTTTTATGATTTTTCTTTTCTTTCGAAAACTCTATAAACTTAAAAACTAAAAAACTAAAAAACTAAAAACTAAAATCTAAAACTTAAAAGTGATTAAAACCTGAAATGACAAAATAAAAATGAATAGACAAACTAAAAGGGCAAAATGAATAAAACTAAAATAAAATAACAACTAAAAATGCAAAACACGCAACAATGAACTAAATGCAAGTGGTCTAAAATAAAAATCATGAAGTAGAAGCCACATACAAATTATTCAAAATTTGGTGTCTACACCAACCACGGAGGGCAACCCACGAAGCTGGATATTCGGCCACACCAACTTCTTCAAACCGAATTCAAGGTAATGCTCCTAACCGAAATTCCAATTCTACCCCTAACAAAGTTATCAATACCTCCAGGTTTACTTCGAAGGCACCACTTGAGACTCCTAAGACTAGCAGTAGGGGCATCAAATGCTTTAAGTGCCAAGGGTTTGGACATATCCAGTCTCAATGTCCAAACCAACGAGTCATGCTAATCACTCACAATGGCGAGATCATGTCCGATGATGACAACTGTGAGAAGATACCCAAATTGATCAAAGGCGACTGCCTGGATGACGACTCCGCTGAGGAAGATTGCTCGCCCACACAAGGGGAAGTAGGGTGCTTGGTGGCACGACGAGTGCTAACTACCCGAGTTAAGGAGGACGAGCAACTACAACGGGAGAACCTGTTTTACACCCGTTGTAAAGTAGGTGACAAGATGTGTAGCCTCATTATTGACGGTGGGAGTTGCACAAACGTGGCAAGCTTACTCATGGTTGATGTAATGCCCGGTGCAACCCAATGAGTACAAACAATTTCACAATGATGCACAAAGATATATCAAATATAAGCACAATAAAGAAAACTTAATTAAAGAGAAAAGATAAGAAATGCAAACCAAATATCAATCCAATAGCCTCTTCAATTGATGGCGATGCTAACCAAGATGTACAAGTGAAGGTTCACTCCTTCCTCACCCCAAATACTCTTTGGTTGAGCCAAGGAGTTTTACAACAATTCTAGTTAACCCTCAACAACCTACACTTGAAAGATCACTCACCCAATTAAGAACTATTTTATACAAATGAGGCAACCTTCACCAAGGTTTTACCACTCCAAGTGATAGGTTCACCTTCACCAAGGTTTTCACTTGAGCAACCTCACAACCCAACTTTCCCAACCCCTTATACAACCAACAAAGAATCTTTCTACTCAAAAATCTCACTTGTAAGCTTGTATTTTGTGTTGGCAAAAGTCTCTAGTCTTCTTGTGCTTTGGGGTTTTTATAGAAGGTGAGAAATGGCTCCAAAAGACTCTCCAACGGTCAAATATTAAATGCTGTCAAAACTAGCCGTTGGCCTGTCGGACGTCCGACAGGTGCCTGTCGGACGTCCGAACCACCTGTCGGACGTCCGAACCCTGCGTCCGAACGTAGGCAGAGAGTCATCAAATCTTTGCGAAATTTCTCGGACGTCCGATGCGATCGATGTGCGTCCGAGGCGTGCGTCCGATCCTTCCGGACGTCCGATGCTTCCTCACGAGCGTCCGACAGAGTTTCCTTCTTGATGTTCTTCATCCTTTCGGACGTCCGATAGCGTCCGACATGAGTGCCCTGTTTTTGCTTCTTCTTTTATGCCACATAAAAACATTAGCCCAAATCTACATTTTGGTTTGTTAATCATCAAAACCAAGGATTGATCATAAAAACATTTTGGTTTGTTAAAAACATTAGCCCAAATCTACATTTTGGTTTGTTAATCATCAAAACCAAGGATTGATCGACCAAGGTCAACAATCTCCCCCTTTTTGATGATGACAAACAAAATGAAAATTTCTTTTATCAAATAAGTTCAAATAAAGCTCCCCCTTAGAAAGTGCCAACATACAAAGAAATTTCAATAAATCCTACTCCCCCTTTTGGCATCAATCAAAAACAAACTCCCCCTTTATTTTTCAAATCAAGACCATATTGAATATCAAAATTTTCAATTGTACTTACAACTATATAGCACTTCTTGGATCAAATCATCATGATGTGCCTAAATATGAGAAATTTCATTTGGTACCCTTTCTTTATAGGGTCCTTGGGAGTTAATACGACATGATCTAGCAATCCACATGAATTTCATGCCTTTTCTCATATTTTTCTTTACATAGCAATCATTTTGCATATGTCCAAATTTGCAACAAAAGTTACACATGATAGAAGTATTTTGCACATAGGTGGATTTAATGCAACTAATTTTCTTACTTCTTATCATAGCAAACTTATTTGTGCCTTGAAAAGATTTGCTTTCTTTTGTTTGAGAAAACTTTTGTTTTTCATTTTGGAGAAACTCGTTCAAGTCATTAATTCTTTTCTTTAACACATTTTGTTCCTCCAACATTTTTTCATAAAACTTTGTTTTCTCTTCTAACTTTCTTTTCAAATTATTTTTGCAATCAAAAACACTTTTTTGTTTTTTTAAATCATCATTTTCCATTCTCAAACATTTGTTTTCTTGAAACAGTTTGGAGTTTTCTTCCAACAAATCATTTATTTTTGTTTTCAAATCTTTATTTTTAGCATAAGATTTTCTCAAACTTTTATGCATTTTAATCATAAGAATTTTCACATCATCATCTTCATTATCTTCATCACAAGAAGAGTGATAAGAACTTACCTCATCTTCTCCAACGGCCATTAGTGCCATTTGGGCCAACTCTTCTTTTTCTCTTTTTGAATTGCATTCATCCCATGTAATTTTGCAATCTCCTCTTGAGCATCTCTTGTTGAAGGTCTTCTTGGAACTTTTGATGTGAGGAGTTGTATCATTGTCCACTTCCATGAATTCATTACCCATGAAGGATGGGTTATCCCCCACTTGAGATGCTTTAAAAGCTATGCCTCTCTTATACATTCTTGCATTTTCTTCCTCTTGCACTTTGAATTTCAGCTTTAATTCATAAGAGGTTAGGGTATCCACAAGAGATTCAATGGACATAGAATTTAAATCCTTTGCCTCTTCTATAGCATTTATTTTGTTTTCCCATTCTTTTGGCAAGGCATTCAAAATCTTTCTATTTTTCTCACCCAAAGAATATTCTTTTCCAAGCAATTTAAGATCTTCAATAATGTCACAAAATCTACTACACATCTTATCAACATTTTCAAGAGGATGCATTTTGAAAAATTCATATTGAGAAACAAGCAAAGATTTCTTTTGTTCTTTAATATCTTGGTTACCTTCATGAAATACACACAATTTATCCCAAATATCTTTAGCTGATTTACAACCTTTAATCCTGCTAGATTCATTTACATCTAATGCATTGTACAATATACACATGGCCTTGGCATTTAAAGAAAGGTATCTCTTGTCTTTTTCATTCAATTCTTGTCTAGTCTTTAATCTACTCAAATTGGTGGTGGAGTCAACTATTCTAGCTTCATAAGGACCATCTTCTACCACATACCATAATTCAATATAAACGGATTGTAAGAAAATCATCATTCTTTGTTTCCACATGCTAAAATGAGAACCATTAAACATAGGTGGTCTATCAATAGATTGCCCTTCTAAAAAAGAAACTTTTATGGTTGCCATGATCTTTACTCTAAGCGGTTAAGCTTGATCAAAAGAGACCAAGCTCTGATACCAATTGTAATGCCCGGTGCAACCCAATGAGTACAAACAATTTCACAATGATGCACAAAGATATATCAAATATAAGCACAATAAAGAAAACTTAATTAAAGAGAAAAGATAAGAAATGCAAACCAAATATCAATCCAATAGCCTCTTCAATTGATGGCGATGCTAACCAAGATGTACAAGTGAAGGTTCACTCCTTCCTCACCCCAAATACTCTTTGGTTGAGCCAAGGAGTTTTACAACAATTCTAGTTAACCCTCAACAACCTACACTTGAAAGATCACTCACCCAATTAATAACTATTTTATACAAATGAGGCAACCTTCACCAAGGTTTTACCACTCCAAGTGATAGGTTCACCTTCACCAAGGTTTTCACTTGAGCAACCTCACAACCCAACTTTCCCAACCCCTTATACAACCAACAAAGAATCTTTCTACTCAAAAATCTCACTTGTAAGCTTGTATTTTGTGTTGGCAAAAGTCTCTAGTCTTCTTGTGCTTTGGGGTTTTTATAGAAGGTGAGAAATGGCTCCAAAAGACTCTCCAACGGTCAAATATTAAATGCTGTCAAAACTAGCCGTTGGCCTGTCGGACGTCCGAACCACCTGTCGGACGTCCGAACCCTGCGTCCGAACGTAGGCAGAGAGTCATCAAATCTTTGCGAAATTTCTCGGACGTCCGATGCGATCGATGTGCGTCCGAGGCGTGCGTCCGATCCTTCCGGACGTCCGATGCTTCCTCACGAGCGTCCGACAGAGTTTCCTTCTTGGTTCTTCATCCTTTCGGACGTCCGATAGCGTCCGACATGAGTGCCCTGTTTTTGCTTCTTCTTTTATGCCACAAGAATCTGTTCTAACAAATTACTCACATAAAAACATTAGCCCAAATCTACATTTTGGTTTGTTAATCATCAAAACCAAGGATTGATCGACCAAGGTCAACAGTTGAGAGCTTAGGGCTTCCAACTACTAGACATCCACACCCTTATCGCCTCCAATGGGTGAGTGAGGATGGAGAGGTACGTGTCTTCAAACAGGTACGCGTTCCCTTTTCCATTAGAACTTACACTGATGAAGTTGTTTGTGACGTCATGCCTATGCATGCTACCCATGTTATCTTGGGTCGACCATGGTAATTTGACAAACACGTCACATTCGACGAAAGGGCCAACAAATACACACTCTTGCATGATGGCAAACGCAAGGTCCTCACACCACTCACACCTGCACAAGTGTATGAGGACCAACTTAAGCTACAAAGAGAGTGCGAGCAAGACCGTCAAAGGAAGAAACAAAAGGTTGTCGACCCTGGCAAAGGCTCTACTTCTACAAGTGAGCCATCGACCAAGGGTCAAGTGGGCACACCTAGTATTACACATGACAAATCATCCACTACACCTACCACTAGGAAGCAAAACATGATTATTAAGGCTAAGGACGTTAGGAAATTGTCAATTCTGATCAGCCTGTACTTCTCATGATTTACAAGCATATGCTTTTAGATGTTGCTGAACTCGATAAGACGTTGCCTTCGAGTATAGTTGCTCTTTTGCAGGAATTTGAGGATGTTTTTCCCGACGAGGTCCCTGATGGCTTACCACCCATTCGAGGGATTGAGCACCAAATCGACCTCATTCCTGGAGCACCACTGCCCAACAAACCTGCCTACCGCATGGGCCCTGAGGAGACAAAGGAGCTTCAAAGGCAAGTAGACGGCCTATTAGGTAAGGGTTGGGTAAAGAAGAGTCTCAGTCCTTGTGTTGTGCCTGTGGTACTTGTCCCCAAAAAGGATGGTACTTGGCGCATGTGCACTGACTGTAGGGCCGTCAACGCCATTACTGTCAAGTATCGCCATCCCATTCCTAGATTAGATGATATGCTTGATGAACTCGATGGTGCTGTCATATTCACCAAAATCGATTTAAGGAGTGGTTATCATCAAATTAGGATGAAAGAAGGCAATGAGTGGAAAACGGCCTTCAAAACCAAGCATGGTCTCTATGATTGGCTAGTCATGCCTTTTGGGTTGACTAACGCCCCTAGCACCTTCATGCGACTAATGAACCATGTCTTGAGGGAGTTTATTGGCAAGTTTGTCATAGTGTACTTTGATGACATTCTGATATATAGTCGCAGCGAACATGAGCACTTGGAGCATGTGAGACTAGTTCTTGAGACACTTCGAAAGGCGCGTTTATACGCTAACCTTAAGAAGTGCACCTTTTGTACTAATGAACTTGTGTTTTTGGGCTATGTAGTGTGTCGCGCCCCATTTTTTGATAAAATAAATAAATTAAATGGTTTTAAAAAAAATGTATTTTGTGATTGGAAAATGAATTGTGATTTAAAAGAAAGATGGGTCTAAATGGGACTTTTGAAAATGCGACGATTTGACCCAAGAAAAATAGTTCAAAAAGGGTTTTTTATATGAAAAATGGAGTCGCCACTTGGTATAGAGTTAGGGTGTACCAAGTCACCCAAAAAGTGAATTTTTAAGGAAAAAAAGTAAGAAACCCTTTTGAACGACTCCTAGTCCACGCAAACAAAGAAAAAGGTTCGGGAGTCACATTTGACGAAGGGGAAGGCAAGGATAAAAATCCAAGGCACCCCTTCGACCTAGCCAAGGCTAGTTGCGTGATTTAATCAAAGATTTTCTTGTTTTAACCAAAGAATTTATTACATTTGGATGTACTACATGAATGCAAACCCTAGACCTAGGGGTATTGGGGGAAATTTCCCTTCAAAGGTTGAGTGGTGCCAATCACATTAATTGTGAAGCCCAATAACGATCCTTTGAAGAAGTCACGAATAATGCGAGTGGGATGCAAATGAATGGAATGCATGTATGCAATGTGAGGACATGAGTTTGAAAAAAAGTAATAAAAGGCACTAATATGTAAGTGAAAATGTGCACGTGAGTGGGCAAGGTGCGGTGTGTGAAATGATAATATGAGGTACATGTGTGCAAGTGATGATAAAAGTGTTCGTGTGTAAGTGAAGGGATAAAAAGGTGTACGTGTGCAAATGAGAGAAAAAGTGTTCGTGTGCAAGTGAAGGGATAAAGGTATACGTGTGCAAATGAGAGGAGAAGTGTTCGTGTGCAAGTGAAGGGATAAAGGTATACGTGTGCAAAAAGGTATACGTGTGCAAATGAGAGGAGAAGTGTTCGTGTGCAAGTGAAGGGATAAAAGGTGTACGTGTGCAAATGGGAGGAAAAAAAATGAAAGTGTAATGATAGAGTGGATGCATGAACCTAGGGAATTCATGCATAATGGGTACGGGGAGACCTAAATCGTGACTCAATTTGCCCTTTGATAGAGAGGATACAAGCGTGCTAAGGTTTAGAAAAAGCCACACTCGTCTATATCCCATATTTAAGGGGACCCTCAAGCAAATGAACCCTATAACTAGCATGAAATGCAAAAATCCTAAAATGGAGGGAAAAGGGGTTCGAGGGGCATGCAAAATGATAAAACTAAAAAGAATGCATGACATGTAATGAGCATGCAAATATGTGCTAACGAGGGGAAATCCCTAAGGGTCTAGCGTTGGACTAGCCCATTCTATGAATTCCGACTAGCGTTGGACTAGTGGAAACGTCCATTCATTCATCACATTCATTCAGGCTATAGAAAGCGAGTAGACATGCCAAAACACTCATAAACACATAGCACATAACACTTAGCATGCTCGACTAGATGCAAAATCCTAATAAAGCATTTAACATATAACACATAGGCATGCAACCATTACATTTGCTAACTAAAACAAAAGGGAAAGGGAAAATGGACCAAATTACTTACTACGCCCTATCTATTACAAGCCAAGAGGTGTACACATACCCCATTAATAAAAATCAAAAGTAAATGAAATAACTGAAAGGAAATAAGGAGAGGCTAGGAAAGCAAATAGACATGCAAATTTCAATTAGCACATTAGTCCACATATGAGAGAAACAAAAGGGGTAAAAGAGATTATACCTCCCCGTTGGTGATACTAAGGAAGTAAACAAACTCAACTTGGCTAGAGTCACCCAAGAAAAGACTAATTTAGGCTAAAATCACCAAAAACAAAAGATTAATGCACCAATTTAGTGATAAGATATAAACTAAACAATTTGAATCCACCAAAACATCAAACTTTCCCTCAATTGCAACTTAATGAAGTCAAAACTACTTAAAGACCAAGGCAAAATGCATGATCATCCAATCCACAAACGTAACATCTACTAAAGACCCAAAAGCAAGCACTACTCAATCCATTGAACCTAATTGAAACATTTACAAACACAAAAAGTTCCCCAAGTAAATAACAAGATCCAAACATTATGGAATTTCGAAGATCCAAGAATGAACAAAGGTCCATGAATGATTTGAACATGCATTTTGAAAACTCAATAGCAACCATTAATCAATCAAATAAAACCAAATTGAGAAATTTAAAAACTTCAAAAGTCCCAAAAACAATGATAGGCCAAATGATGACTCAAAATACACCCAACTTAGGACCTAATTGTAAAGAAATGAGAACATGCTTTGGCTTTTGTGGAACATGGAGAAGCTTGAGGGATTAAATTGATTAAGTATTCAAATTACTTGGGCCATAGTACATTGCTGCGAAATCCAAGGGACCCAATTGATTAAATTTTCAAAGTTTCTGGGCCCTAGTGGCTTAAGGGGAGACTTGAGGGGTTAAAGGACAATTTTAGAAAAATGATTTCATGCAATCTCATGCAAACCCACGAAAGCTTAAACTTCTGCAATGATACTTCCGCAGCTTCAGGAGCTTTCTCCTCTTTCGCAACCATTCCCATACAATTTCTCTATCAAACTTAGATGCATCTTCGACATATTCATGCAAACCATCCAAGAAGAGATATGATCACATTGTTATCTAGACGCAATATCAACTTGGAAACAAAACGAACAGTATACTAAGATTATGAAGCATAAAGTTTAGCAAACTGATATATTTCCCAGCAACGTTTAGGCAATGTTTCAAGCTTTTCCTTAAACAAAACACACCAACATCAACTCCCAACCTTCCCTCTCATCTCTTCAACACCAAATGCAAGAAACAAAAGATAACTAAACTCAGCTCTGCGAGCTGTTGTGGGAAGAAAAAGAAAGCAGCAAATTATTGAAGATGAAATGCAGCCAAAAGAAAAGACACTTGCGGCAATATTCCTGCTGCAACTTTCTTTGTTCATTCAAGAAAAATTTCATGCCAACCGATAATCAAACGGACGCCCCCATTGCAGCCCACTGTTGCCGCAGATGGCTGCTATAAATTGCGGTCAGCACAAGCATGAAGACATGATCAAACAAAACCAAAGGAAAAATTCGAACCAGTCCAGAAATTTCAACAAAAGACTATCATAACTGAGCACTTCAAACTATCAAACGGAACCCCAACATCTAAACATTTGAACTGATTCGAATTGATACCATAGGATAGTCTTAAACAGAAAAAAAAACATCTAAACATTTGTCAAGTTTCCATAAACATCGCCAAAACCCATCAGCCCTCAAATTTATTTGCTAAAAACTGAAACTAAAACTTCTCTAAATGCAATTTTAGAAGCAGATATTGTCACGGCACCCAGTCAGGCATCGAACCAAATCAAACATACCAGCTAAAACACAGCTTTGACGACCAAAGAAAGGAAACACTGCAGCAACAAGCCAAGACTCTTATTGCAGCGCACCTTCACATGCAATCCAAAAACTCTAACAAATCCAGATTACACCAATAAGGACCAAGGATACAGCCTTTCCAACAAAATTGTCAAGCATCTGTTTGGCTCTTCAACTCACGGACAAGATAGGCAAGTTTTTGAGCAAAATAAATGAGAGGAGGGAATGGGAAACAAAAAGGGACCGATGATGAACAATTAAATGACGTTCATTTCTAGCTAAAATGCAAATTTTAGATGTCTTAAAAGAACACAAACAGCATGCAATTGATGCAAGACCCATAACAGAGCAAGAACTCAGATTTCATACAGAATGACAATAGACAAACAAAAGGGTGAAAGTTACCTATTCACTGCCGTTGGAATTGAAGCTTCATCCTGGGTTTGACAACAATAGGGAAACAGCTTCTGATGAGGAAATCTACTGGGGATGTCCAGCCTCCTCCTTGTTTTCTTTTGAATCGATCAATTCCTCCCTTTCTCCCGTTCCTGCTTGATTTTTCCTCAGCCTTCAATGCTTTCGTAAACCACAAAGTCTAACCAGCCGCCCTTCGTCATTTGATTTCTTCCTTTGTTTCTCTCCTGTCACTCCACCCTCGGACTTCCCTCTGTTTTCCTTTCTTTTCTGGTTCTTCTCCGTCAACTCCACGCCGCTACTCCAGACGCTCTCTTATTCTCCCACAATCTTCAGTCTTCTTCATTTCTGGTTCATAGCTCTCTGTATCTTTTCCTTTCCACCCCCCAGTCAGACTTTCTCTGATTTTTCTTATATTGCTGTCCTCTTTTCTATCTCCTTTTGTCTTGCTGTTTTTGTTTTCCTTTTCTGTCCGTCCCTCTCCCTCGTAGTCTCCCTTTTTCCTTTTTCAGCCCAGCCCTCTCTAGCCTCTCTACTTCAGCCTCTCTTTCCACCCTTTTTCAAACTCTCAGCCGACCTCCCTCTATCTCCCCCTTGCGGCTATCCTTCCTCTGTCTATTTATATCAGCAAAACCAACCCTAAAACAACTCAGCCCTCTTGCCATATTTGCAGCTAAGGGCCGCTAAATCCTTTGTTTGCAAGCTGCGTAAAAACGCAGCTTGCAGCCGCGTATCATTTTTTTTTTTTCGAAACTATTAATACCAAAATGATAACATATAAATAATAATAAATAACAAATTAACAAAATTGACAACAAAACCTAAATAATAATAATAATAATGAAAACAAATTAAAAAACAAAAAAAACAAATTAAACAAATAAAAACAAATAAAATGGCCATTTTCAATTTTCTTCATTTTTCCTTTTTCTTTTTTTTCTCTTTCAAAATAAACAAAATGCCAACAGATTGAACTTAAAAGAAATGAACGTATTTTTGTGAACCATTTTCTTTTTCCTTTTTTTTTATTTTTCATTTTCATTCTCATTTTTTCCATTTTTCCAAGAAAACATTGAATTTAAATCAAAACAAGTAAAACATATATTTTTATATATATATATATTATTATTTTATTTATTTATTTTTTTTTTTGAATTCTTTTCTTTTCTTTTCGAGAAATTCTATGTTAAAAACTTAAAAATAATAATAATAACATGAAAAACTAAAAAAACTAAAAACTAAAAAGTGAATAAAATTAACAAACTGAAAACACTAAAATTTTGGTGTCTACAGTTTGCCCCTCTTTGTCTGAGTTTTGAAAAAACTTGAGACAAAGAAGTAGACACCAAATACTCACCTGCGTTATTCGGTTGCGAATGTCTGGAACGACTGAGGATTGACCCCGACAAGAAATTTAAAACGGGACTGACCCGAACAGGAAAATTTAAAACGGGACTGACCCGAACAGGAATTTTGAAATCGGGACTGACCCGAACAGGAATTTAAAACGGGACTGACCCGAACATGGATTGAAAACGGGACTGACCCGGACAGGAATGTAAATGGGATAGACTCACGGGATAGACCCGAACAGAAAGGTAAATGGGATAGACCCAGACAGAAATTTAAATGGGATAGACCCAGACAGAAATTTAAAATTGGGACTGACTAGAGCGGGAAATTCAAATCATGGGACTGGCCCGAACAAGCTTTAATCGCGGGACTGACCCGAATAAGCTTTGAATCGCGGGACTGACCCGAACAAGCTTTAATCGCGGGACTGACCCGAATAAGCTTTGAATCGCGGGACTGACCCGAACAGGCTTTGAATTGTGGGACTGACCCGAATAAGATTTTGATCATGGGACTGACCCGAAAATGCTTTTGATCGTGGGACTGACCCGAAAATGCTTTTGATCATGGGACCGACCCGGATATGCTTTTGATCGTGGGACTGACCCGAAAATGCTTTTGATCATGGGACTGACCCGGATATGCTTTTGATCGTGGGACTGACCCGAAAATGCTTTTGATCATGGGACTGACCCGAAAATGCTTTTGATCATGGGCCTGACCCGAAAATGCTTTTGATCGTGGGACTGACCCGAAAATACTTTTGATCTGACCCGAAAATGCTTTTAATCGTGGGGCTGACCCGAAAATGCTTTTGATCATGGGCCTGACCCGAAAATGCTTTTGATCGTGGGACTGACCCGAAAATGCTCTTGATCATGGGACTGACCCGAAAATGCTTTTGATCATGGGACTGACCCGAAAATGCTCTTGATCATGGGCCTGACCCGAAAATGCTTTTGATCGTGGGACTGACCCGAAAATGCTTTGACAATCGGTCAGTGGGATTAAACCCGAGCCTGCCGTGATAAAATTTGTGTTGATTTTTGATTGATGATTTTTTTTCCTTTGCTCTTCTTTTTGACTTTTGAAAATCTTTCCAAAAAATTAATTTGCCCCAGTATGATGAATTTTTGCAATGTGAGTCCAGAGTTGATTCTGTATCGCCATGCTGTTGCATTTTTTGATGAAATTTGCTTGCGACATTTTCAATCTGCCTTTGTTCACCGGAGGACTCTTTCCGACACCGATTCCAGTGCGAGGTGTGCTTACTTTCGTCTGTGTATGCAATTTTTCTGCAAAAGAGAAAAAACAAAGAAATTGCCACCATCATTTGATCCATTTTCCTTTGAGAATCGTGAAAACATGAGTCTTTGGACGCCTTTATCAACTTTTGCTGCGGCAGTCGATTGAGTTGGATTTTTCACCCTAAGGCTTTTCCGATTTACAAACTGATCAGGTATGTGCTTTGCCATATTGTAAAGTCTGCGTAACTGACTTTGTTGAACCTTAACCCTTTTCAAGAGATGACTGAACCCAAGTATGCTTTGAATAAACCACGGGGATTGTTATTCACCAAAATTCAAAGAATGAAGTATGCAAGAAAATTCACATGTCATGAAAGAATAAATATGCACAAGAATGCACACATAACCATTTGTGCTTAAATTCTACAAAAATGCCATGAATGCAAGTAATTTGGAAAAATGAGCTTCCTAAGAATGTATTTGCAAAAGAATGTTTTACAAAATGACACAGTTTTGGCCAACAGATGTCATATTTGAATCTTTCGGGTATCCTTGTTCTGGGATTCAGTATTGGCAGAAGTATGACAAAAATGAGGAGAAATTCACATGAACCAGGTCGCCAGCCGTTCCTCCTTGTGCTCGCTTACGGCAAAAAACTTACCTTGGCGCCCTTTCGGATTTTCACCAAGGTTGCCCCTACATTTTTTTGTTTTGTTTTATCTTTTCTCTTTTTTTCTTTTTTTCTTTTTTTCTTCTTTTCTTCTTTTTTTTTTCTTTTTGAGGTGTCCTTTCGGGTTTTTACGTAAGGAAGCAATGGAAGAGCTCAACCATAATCGCCTCAGGAGTATGAGTTAAAGATTTCTGACATCAGTAAAATACACTTCCCTTGTAAGATTAAGCGAAGGCATTATGGACATCACTTGTCAGTTGATTAGCAAACTTTCCAATAGAAATATAGCAAGTGACGAAAGCCAGGACTTTGGGCTTTTGTAATGGAGTCAGGTGGGGTATTTCAACAAAAGTTAAGGCTTGAAAACAAATTTTGATGAGAGAGGTGTGAAATGACCTGAAATTGCATCATTTGAAATCATTTCCAAATTTTGAACGAAGCTGAGGAAAATTTGCCCCAGTTTGATTGGATTTTCTCTCTTTGCATTTTCATTGCATTTCCTCACTTTTGCATTTTTCTTTAATGCTAATTGCCCCGGTGTGGGGTTTTCTTTTCTCTTTTCCTCTTTTTCCTTTTGATCATCTCTTTTCCAAAATGAATTTTGCCCCAGTATGGGGATTTTTCCTTTTCCCTCTCTGATAATCTCGTTTCAAGATGAATTTGCCCCAGTGTGGGGTTTGCAATTCTCAGGGGCTGCCAAACGAAAATTACTGTTCTGATGGCTCAAAGGGGATAACTAAGGATGAAATGTTTTGATTGGAAAGGAAGATGGCCTGACTTTTACCTCGTCCCTTGCATGATTTCCAAAAGAAATTTGGATAATCAAAAATGAAGATTTCTTACACATGTCTGATTTGATAGATTGAGAGAATGTTTGCCCATCCATCTCTTCAAGGATAAGTGCTCCACTCGGTGGCACCTTTTTGAATGACAAATGTCCTTACCAGTTTAGATCAAATTCGTCTTTGACTTCATCTTGCATTGGCAAAACTCGCTTTAACCCTTTGTCCTCCTTCTCTAAAGGCTCGGAGGCAGACCTTTTTGTTATGAACACAGGCCACGCACTTTGATAACATTAGCCATGGCACATGGCGTTCAGCTGCTTTTCATCAATCAGAATCAATCGTTGATGACACTGCTTTAACCAATCAGCTTTCAACCTGGTCGGAAAGGGATTTTCTTAAATGAAGGAATTTCTCAAATGAAGGGATTTTTCAAGTAAAGGGATTTTTCAAATGAAGGGATTTTTCAAATAAAGGGATTTCTCAAATGGAGGTATTTTTCAAATGGAGGTATTTTCCAATGTATGGCTTCCTCAAAGAAAGGATTTCTCAATGAGGGCTTTTTAATGGAGGGTTTTCTCAATGAAGGCTTTCCCAAGGAAGGAATTTCTCAATGAGGGCTTTTTAATGGAGGAATTTTCAATGAAGGGCTTTATCAAATTCCAGAACAGTGATATTCAAAGAGTCAAATAACTTCACCTTTGGCCATTTCAAAGAATTAACAAAAATCAGAACCATAATCAAATAAACAAATAATTAAATTAGGCATTTCATGAAACTCCAAATCAAAGCAGAAATAAAACAAAACTTGATTGCAAAAAAAAAAAAAAACGCTTTCATGAAACTATTTACATATGCAAGAAAAAGTTTTCGTGAACTTTAGTAAATGACAACCCCTAGATTTATCGAAATTCCCTTCGTGAGGGAAGATAGTCAGCCATCCAAATTGCGCAGAGCTCCTTCAGGATTTTCAAATTTCGTCATTGGAGGGGGATGCCTCAAAGGTGTCCTTGTGTTTAGGAAAGGGATTTGTACTTATACTTGGTCCTTGTTCACCCTTTCCCTTTAGCACTATTTCCCCAGCCTCGATCATGTCCTGGACTTTGTGCTTAAGTGCCCTGCAATCGACGGTTGAGTGGCCAGGTACTCCCGAATGATAGGCACAAATAGCATGTGGATTGTACCCAGCAGGCATGCCATGAAGGTAAGTTGGAGGGGGAATCACGCCTATTTTGTTGGCAACCTTCAATTGCTCATACAATTGGTCCAAAGGCCTGCCTAGGCTGGTGAAGGTTCGGGTACGGCTTTGGTTGTAGGTTTCAGTGGGTCGGGGATAGTTGTAGGTGGGTCTATTTGGTGGGGGAAATCTTTGGTAGTAAGGAGGCCGAGGATGAGTTTGTTGAAAGCTTGGTTGAAATATTTGGAAAGGAGTTGTAGGCGGGTTGGCATAATTTGGGCGAGGTCGAGGATGGGTGATATTGGTGTGGTAAACAGGATGAGGGCTTAAATAGTAAGAGTAAGGGTTTGAGTAGGTAGGGTATTGTTGAGGTCTGGGTCTTGGAACAGGGTTTTGACTCCAGGTGAAGGTAGTTTCCCCCTCTTGCTTTTTGAATTGTTGCTTCTTCCCATTACCTCCTTGGCTTTGCAAAGCTTCCACTTGAGTTTTTAGGGCAGACACATTAACAATTTTTCCAGCCTTCACGAAATCATCAAATTCCTCAAGCTTATTAACAATTGCGGCAAATGAGCATCCAGTCATGCGAAAAATTTCTTCGAAGTACGGCGGATCATGTGCCTTAATGAAAGTGCGTATGATTTCGTCCTCCGTCATTGGTGGCTCGACTTTTGCAGCTATTTTCCTCCACCTCTTGGCATAAGTCTTGTGATCTTCAGATGGCTTCCTCTCTGTCCCTTCCAACGTGGTTCGTGTTGGAGCCAGCTCGCAATTATACTCGTACTGCTTTACAAACGCATTGGACAGGTCCAGCCAGGTCTTTGCTTCTTCAGGTTTCAGCTTGGAATACCAGTCGAGTGCATCCCCCTCTAGACTTTCTGGGAATAGCCTCAAAGGCAGATTTTCATCATCTGTTGGCCTACCCAACTTGTTGGCGAACAGTCGGAGGTGTGTCTTGGGATTGCCCGTCCCATCATACTTGTTAAACTTCGGAGTTTTGAACCCCTCAGGCAATTGCACATTCGGGAAAAGGCAAATCTCATCGTAATCCAGGACTCCTTGCTTGTTCAGCCCCTGATTCTTCCTTATAAATTCATCAAAATGATCAAGGCGCTTAAGCAGCTTCATATCAACGGGAGCGGAAGATTCCCCCATTTCTGGTTTGGTTTGAAAAGTATGGTCCGGCAGGAATGGCTCAGCAGCAGGGTAATAAAAGGTATGTGGCTCAGGTGGTATATTTGAAGTGATTTGGGGTTGTGGACCTGGCATGTGAGTAAGAAAAAATGAAGGATGAGGAGGGTAAGTATATGGCAAATTTGTGGTGGGATAGGTGAAAGTTTCTTCAGGTGCAATAGGGAATGATGGAGTAATAGTGGCGTGGGCCGAAGGTAGGACAAATGGCTCTTGTTCAGGCTGTCTGGCGGGTACAGGTTCGGGTTGAATTCCGCTGCTAATTAGCTCATCATTCAACTTCCCTTGGGCGGCCATCTCAGACGCCATCTCTCCGAATTTGGTAAGCATCTCAGTCAACTGAATCCCCAAACTTACAGTCTCGGGTTGAGCGGTAGTAGCAGACCTATCTGACTGTTCCGGTTGTGAACTCATGTTTTCACGACTCCTCTAGGCTTGATTACGAGATCGTGGTATGATGGGGTTTTGACGAAAAGCTAAGTTTAAATATTACCTGAAAATTTTTGAAAAATTGCCTTTAGATTTAACCTTCGCTTAGTTATTCCAAGAAAATAAAGAAAAGGAAAAGAAAAAGACAAGAGTTAGTAAATATCTAAAAAAAAAAATCGGATGCATGTCCTACGGGGGAGCCCTTTTTGTGCCAAGGGTAGGCCTAGCATGAAAATGCAATCCTCTGAGGTAGGCACTATACCATACCTGATGGATCTGATCAACTCATTGAGTGAAAATAATAATTTTTTTTTTTTGAAAAATTTGGTCAATTGGAGTGACGAGAGACACTTGTCAAAACGAGGACCTCGTCCGAAGGGATTGATCACTTTTGATTGATACAAGAATTTGCAAAAACGCACAGGTTTGACTTTGACGAACTTCCTATCGAAGAGATTGGAATTTGTTGACAAATTTCTCAGTGAAGCACGGGTCAAAACTCCAACTGATCAAATGCAAAGGATGGTTTTCTCAAAATCGACTAAGTTTCCATATTTGAATTTCGACATTGAAACCTTAATTGGTCAAATGAAATTGACCATTCATTTAAAATCGACCGGATTACCCTAAAAAGGGAAACGGGTCAAATGAATTGAGTGAAATTTAGAAACTTACTCAAAATTGACCGGATTATCCTAAAAAAGGAACTTGGTCAAATGAATTAAATGAAATCGATAATTTATTCAAAATTGACCGGATCGCCCTAAAAGGGTAAACTGGTCAAATGAATCGGACGAAATTAATGATTTACTCGAAATCGATAAGATCACCCTAAGAATGGAAAAATTGGTGATTTATTCAGAAAATCGACTAGATTGCCCTAAAAATGGGTGAATTGGCCAAATGAAATGAAATGAAGATTTATTCAAAAATCGACCAGATGACCCTAAAAAGGGTAAATTGGTCAAATGAATTAATGAATTTGATTTTATTCAGAAAAATCGACCGAATGACCCTAAAAAGGGTAAATTGGTCAAAATAAATGAATGAAATTGATTTATTCCAAAATCGACCAAATGACCCTAGAAGGGTAAATTGGTCAAACGAAATGAATGAAATTGATTTATTCAAAAATTGACCAAACGACCCTAAAAAGGGTAAATTGGTCAAATGAAATTGATTTATTCAAAAGTAGACCGAATGACCCTAAAAAGGGTAAATTGGTAAAATGATGGTTCATTCAAAATTAATCGACAAAACGGATCGACTGAATCGTTCGGCCATTGGTGGTTTCAAAAAAAATTAGTCTATGAGCCTTCTAAAATCACGATTTGGCCTCAATTTATTAATTGTCTCAACGATAAGGAATTATTTGTGAATTTCTTCCAATTAACGTCCTTTACGCAAGGGAATTTTACCAATTTTGATAAAAAAAAAAATGACCAAAAAGTGATTCCTAGACGCTCATATCCTAATGTGCAAAAGTTGCTTTATTCTCTTCAAAAGGATCGGATCCTTACCTTATCTTGTGCACTACCCCTTTGGATGGTACGAGAAAGGTAAACATGCAGGTCTCATTGGATTAAGTATCCGAGACACAAGGTGGCTTATCCCTAAACACGGGATTCCCTATGTGGCATTCCCTTTCTAGGATTTATGCATGATGCCATTTATTAAAGCGATAAAACATGCAATTTGAAATGGAAACGTGACCTAAGGAGCCCTTTATATGCCAGGGTAGGCCTAAAATGGTATGGCATTATTAATTTATAAACAAAATATACTAAAACTTCTTAAACATGCAATATCCTATCTATACGGGTAGGCTCCTAGAAGAAGGTCATGCCAAACCTCTTATTTGCTAGGGTTCGTGAATGCAATAGGGACACGAAACCAAGAAAAGTTAGTTCAGCCAAATAAATTCACATAACACATTGTAGCAACGAAATCAACACAAAGAAATAAAGCAATAAAAAGGAAAAAGGGGTTGGACCCCTCCCCTCGTGAATAGTGTCCCTAATAGGGCAAGGTAGACTTTTCCTAAGGCAATTCTAATATGGATGCATGAGGTTGGGGTTCGCTAATGCATCTAGACTCGATAAGCTCAGGTCCCCAAGCCCTCAGACTCGTGGCCAAGGGTCATCAATTCCAAGGCCCTTTGTCGGTGGCTCGAGCGATTCCTCAAACACCGCTACGCACACGTCGTGTCACGGCCGCATGTTTGAGTGAATCTATAAAAAATCCTCAACCTTCGACTAGAAACTAAAGGCTATTAACCCAAAGTTTAAAGCGGAAGATTGAGTGACCCATTGGATCGTGCTACGCACACGTCGTGTCACGATCACACGTCCAAGTGGGTCTCCTAATCCTAACAGGGTGGAGTGGCGTGACAAGCCACTAAAAGAAAAATAAAGAGGGATGAATAATAAAGCGTATGCGCGTATGCTAGTGCTCGTTTTGAGGGGAGGGATCGAGAACCAGCGCAAGGCTCTAAGGTAGAATCCCCTCCCAAATGCAATGCAAAGCGCAGAATAAGCAAATAAACATACATCCAATCAACCAATCATGCGAGCGAGGGAGTAGTTGGACACGTGTGAAATGTAAAATCCTAAAAAAGGAAAAAATGCAACCCTAAAACACCCAAATGTGATATATGAAAAGGTTAAAAGAAGAAAAAGGTTGATTAAACCAAATTTGCTCGGACTCTCGAAAATCCCCAGTGGAGTCGCCAACTGTCGCGCCCCATTTTTTGATAAAATAAATAAATTAAATGGTTTTAAAAAAAAATGTATTTTGTGATTGGAAAATGAATTGTGATTTAAAAGAAAGATGGGTCTAAATGAGACTTTTGAAAATGCGACGATTTGACCCAAGAAAAATAGTTCAAAAAGGGTTTTTTATATGAAAAATGGAGTCGCCACTTGGTATAGAGTTAGGGTGTACCAAGTCACCCAAAAAGTGAATTTTTAAGGAAAAAAAGTAAGAAACCCTTTTGAACGACTCCTAGTCCACGCAAACAAAGAAAAAGGTTCGGGAGTCACATTTGACGAAGGGGAAGGCAAGGATAAAAATTCAAGGTACCCCTTCGACCTAGCCAAGGCTAGTTGCGTGATTTAATCAAAGATTTTCTTGTTTTAACCAAAGAATTTATTACATTTGGATGTACTACATGAATGCAAACCCTAGACCTAGGGGTATTGGGGGAAATTTCCCTTCAAAGGTTGAGTGGTGCCAATCACATTAATTGTGAAGCCCAATAACGATCCTTTGAAGAAGTCACGAATAATGCGAGTGGGATGCAAATGAATGGAATGCATGTATGCAATGTGAGGACATGAGTTTGAAAAAAAGTAATAAAAGGCACTAATATGTAAGTGAAAATGTGCACGTGAGTGGGCAAGGTGCGGTGTGTGAAATGATAATATGAGGTACATGTGTGCAAGTGATGATAAAAGTGTTCGTGTGTAAGTGAAGGGATAAAAAGGTGTACGTGTGCAAATGAGAGAAAAAGTGTTCGTGTGCAAGTGAAGGGATAAAGGTATACGTGTGCAAATGAGAGGAGAAGTGTTCGTGTGCAAGTGAAGGGATAAAGGTATACGTGTGCAAATGAGAGGAGAAGTGTTCGTGTGCAAGTGAAGGGATAAAAGGTGTACGTGTGCAAATGGGAGGAAAAAAAATGAAAGTGTAATGATAGAGTGGATGCATGAACCTAGCGAATTCATGCATAATGGGTACGGGGAGACCTAAATCGTGACTCAATTTGCCCTTTGATAGAGAGGATACAAGCGTGCTAAGGCTTAGAAAAAGCCACACTCGTCTATATCCCATATTTAAGGGGACCCTCAAGCAAATGAACCCTATAACTAGCATGATATGCAAAAATCCTAAAATGGAGGGAAAAGGGGTTCGAGGGGCATGCAAAATGATAAAACTAAAAAGAATGCATGACATGTAATGAGCATGCAAATATGTGCTAACGAGGAGAAATCCCTAAGGGTCTAGCGTTGGACTAGCCCATTCTATGAATTCCGACTAGCGTTGGACTAGTGGAAACGTCCATTCATTCATCACATTCATTCAGGCTATAGAAAGCGAGTAGACATGCCAAAACACTCATAAACACTTAGCACATAACACTTAGCATGCTCGACTAGATGCAAAATCCTAATAAAGCATTTAACATATAACACATAGGCATGCAACCATTACATTTGCTAACTAAAACAAAAGGGAAAGGGAAAATGGACCAAATTACTTACTACGCCCTATCTATTACAAGCCAAGAGGTGTACACATACCCCATTAATAAAAATCAAAAGTAAATGAAATAACTGAAAGGAAATAAGGAGAGGCTAGGAAAGCAAATAGACATGCAAATTTCAATTAGCACATTAGTCCACATATGAGAGAAACAAAAGGGGTAAAAGAGATTATACCTCCCCGTTGGTGATACTAAGGAAGTAAACAAACTCAACTTGGCTAGAGTCACCCAAGAAAAGACTAATTTAGGCTAAAATCACCAAAAACAAAAGATTAATGCACCAATTTAGTGATAAGATATAAACTAAACAATTTGAATCCACCAAAACATCAAACTTTCCCTCAATTGCAACTTAATGAAGTCAAAACTACTTAAAGACCAAGGCAAAATGCATGATCATCCAATCCACAAGCGTAACATCTACTAAAGACCCAAAAGCAAGCACTACTCAATCCATTGAACCTAATTGAAACATTTACAAACACAAAAAGTTCCCCAAGTAAATAACAAGATCCAAACATTATGGAATTTCGAAGATCCAAGAATGAACAAAGGTCCATGAATGATTTGAACATGCATTTTGAAAACTCAATAGCAACCATTAATCAATCAAATAAAACCAAATTGAGAAATTTAAAAACTTCAAAAGTCCCAAAAACAATGATAGGCCAAATGATGACTCAAAATACACCCAACTTAGGACCTAATTGTAAAGAAATGAGAACATGCTTTGGCTTTTGTGGAACATGGAGAAGCTTGAGGGATTAAATTGATTAAGTATTCAAATTACTTGGGCCATAGTACATTGCTGCGAAATCCAAGGGACCCAATTGATTAAATTTTCAAAGTTTCTGGGCCCTAGTGGCTTAAGGGGAGACTTGAGGGGTTAAAGGACAATTTTAGAAAAATGATTTCATGCAATCTCATGCAAACCCACGAAAGCTTAAACTTCTGCAATGATACTTCCGCAGCTTCAGGAGCTTTCTCCTCTTTCGCAACCATTCCCATACAATTTCTCTATCAAACTTAGATGCATCTTCGACATATTCATGCAAACCATCCAAGAAGAGATATGATCACATTGTTATCTAGACGCAATATCAACTTGGAAACAAAACGAACAGTATACTAAGATTATGAAGCATAAAGTTTAGCAAACTGATATATTTCCCAGCAACGTTTAGGCAATGTTTCAAGCTTTTCCTTAAACAAAACACACCAACATCAACTCCCAACCTTCCCTCTCATCTCTTCAACACCAAATGCAAGAAACAAAAGATAACTAAACTCAGCTCTGCGAGCTGTTGTGGGAAGAAAAAGAAAGCAGCAAATTATTGAAGATGAAATGCAGCCAAAAGAAAAGACACTTGCGGCAATATTCCTGCTGCAACTTTCTTTGTTCATTCAAGACAAATTTCATGCCAACCGATAATCAAACGGACGCCCCCATTGCAGCCCACTGTTGCCGCAGATGGCTGCTATAAATTGCGGTCAGCACAGGCATGAAGACATGATCAAACAAAACCAAAGGAAAAATTCGAACCAGTCCAGAAATTTCAAAAAAAGACTATCATAACTGGGCACTTCAAACTATCAAACGGAACCCCAACATCTAAACATTTGAACTGATTCGAATTGATACCATAGGATAGTCTTAAACAGAAAAAAAAACATCTAAACATTTGTCAAGTTTCCATAAACATCGCCAAAACCCATCAGCCCTCAAATTTATTTGCTAAAAACTGAAACTAAAACTTCTCTAAATGCAATTTTAGAAGCAGATATTGTCACGGCACCCAGTCAGGCATCGAACCAAATCAAACATACCAGCTAAAACACAGCTTTGACGACCAAAGAAAGGAAACACTGCAGCAACAAGCCAAGACTCTTATTGCAGCGCACCTTCACATGCAATCCAAAAACTCTAACAAATCCAGATTACACCAATAAGGACCAAGGATACAGCCTTTCCAACAAAATTGTCAAGCATCTGTTTGGCTCTTCAACTCACGGACAAGATAGGCAAGTTTTTGAGCAAAATAAATGAGAGGAGGGAATGGGAAACAAAAAGGGACCGATGATGAACAATTAAATGACGTTCATTTCTAGCTAAAATGCAAATTTTAGATGTCTTAAAAGAACACAAACAGCATGCAATTGATGCAAGACCCATAACAGAGCAAGAACTCAGATTTCATACAGAATGACAATAGACAAACAAAAGGGTGAAAGTTACCTATTCACTGCCGTTGGAATTGAAGCTTCATCCTGGGTTTGACAACAATAGGGAAACAGCTTCTGATGAGGAAATCTACTGGGGATGTCCAGCCTCCTCCTTGTTTTCTTTTGAATCGATCAATTCCTCCCTTTCTCCCGTTCCTGCTTGATTTTTCCTCAGCCTTCAATGCTTTCGTAAACCACAAAGTCTAACCAGCCGCCCTTCGTCATTTGATTTCTTCCTTTGTTTCTCTCCTGTCACTCCACCCTCGGACTTCCCTCTGTTTTCCTTTCTTTTCTGGTTCCTCTCCGTCAACTCCACGCCGCTACTCCAGACGCTCTCTTATTCTCCCACAATCTTCAGTCTTCTTCATTTCTGGTTCATAGCTCTCTGTATCTTTTCCTTTCCACCCCCCAGTCAGACTTTCTCTGATTTTTCTTATATTGCTGTCCTCTTTTCTATCTCCTTTTGTCTTGCTGTTTTTGTTTTCCTTTTCTGTCCGTCCCTCTCCCTCGTAGTCTCCCTTTTTCCTTTTTCAGCCCAGCCCTCTCTAGCCTCTCTACTTCAGCCTCTCTTTCCACCCTTTTTCAAACTCTCAGCCGACCTCCCTCTATCTCCCCCTTGCGGCTATCCTTCCTCTGTCTATTTATATCAGCAAAACCAACCCTAAAACAACTCAGCCCTCTTGCCATATTTGCAGCTAAGGGCCGCTAAATCCTTTGTTTGCAAGCTGCGTAAAAACGCAGCTTGCAGCCGCGTATCATTTTTTTTTTTTTCGAAACTATTAATACCAAAATGATAACATATAAATAATAATAAATAACAAATTAACAAAATTGACAACAAAACCTAAATAATAATAATAATAATGAAAACAAATTAAAAAACAAAAAAAAAACAAATTAAACAAATAAAAACAACTAAAATGGCCATTTTCAATTTTCTTCATTTTTCCTTTTTCTTTTTTTTCTCTTTCAAAATAAACAAAATGCCAACAGATTGAACTTAAAAGAAATGAACGTATTTTTGTGAACCATTTTCTTTTTTCTTTTTTTTTATTTTTCATTTTCATTCTCATTTTTTCCATTTTTCCAAGAAAACATTGAATTTAAATCAAAACAAGTAAAACATATATTTTTATATATATATTATTATTATTTTATTTATTTATTTATTTTTTTTTGAATTCTTTTCTTTTCTTTTCGAGAAATTCTATGTTAAAAACTTAAAAATAATAATAATAACATGAAAAACTAAAAAAACTAAAAACTAAAAAGTGAATAAAATTAACAAACTGAAAACACTAAAATTTTGGTGTCTACATAGTGAGTTCGCAGGGTATCAAGGTTGACAAGTCCAAAATTGAGGCCATCAAGCAGTGGCCAACTCCCACATCCGTTCCTGAGGTGCGCAGTTTTCTTGGATTGGTGGGTTTCTATCGGCGCTTTGTCAAGGACTTCAGCACCATTGCCGCCCCAATGACTGCCGTGACCAAGAAACATGACAAGTTCTCTTGGGGGGAAGACCAAGAACAAGCATTTCTTACCCTCAAAAACAAACTCACCCATGCACCTGTTTTAGCATTACCAAACTTTAACAAGACTTTTGAAATCGAGTGTGATGCTTCTGGTGTAGGTATTGGCGTTGTCCTCATACAAGACAAGAGGCCTTGTGCCTTTTTTAGTGAGAAACTGGGAGGAGCTGCTTTAAATTACCCAACGTATGACAAGGAGTGGTACGCACTGGTGAGGGCCTTGGAGACCTGGCAACACTATCTTCGCCCTCGAGAGTTCGTGATACACACCGATCACGAGTCACTGAAGTTTCTCAAGGGGCAACCCAAGTTAAGCAAGAGACATGCCAAATGGGTAAGCTTCATTGACACCTTCTCCTATGTGATTAAATACAAGACTGGCAAGACAAATGTGGTAGTTGATGTCTTGTCACGTAGACACTCCTTACTTGCCTGTCTTGATGATAAGTTATTAGGGTTCGAAATGATTAAGGAACTCTACACACATGATCATGACTTTGGTGACATATATGCTACGTGTGTTAAGAACCTACATGGAAAGTACTTTTTGCATGATGGATTCCTATTTCATGTGGATAAACCGTGTGTGCCTAATTCTTCCATCCGTGATCTTCTGGTTAGGGAAGCACATAGTGGTGGTCTCATGGGACACTTTGGCATGGTTAAGACTCTTGCCATGTTACAAGAGCATTTCTACTAGCCTCACATGCGTTGAGATGTGGAGCACATGGTTGGTATATGTGTCACTTGTCACAAAGCGAAGTCTAAGACACACCCATACGGCCTGTATACCCCATTGCCTATTCCCAACTATCCTTGGATAGACTTGTTCATGGACTTTGTCTTAGGACTCCCTAGATCACCTAGGGGAAATGATTCCATCTTTGTAGTAGTTGATAGATTCTCTAAGATGGCTCATTTTATTCCTTGTCACAAAACTGACGATGCATCCCATGTTGCTACTTTGTTCTTCAAAGAAATTGTCCGTCTGCATGGCATGCCTAGGATCATCGTTATTGATAGAGATGTCAAATTTCTGAGTTACTTTTGGAAGACTTTATGGTCTAAACTTGGCACTAGGTTATTATTCTCCACCACCAGTCATCCACAAAGCGATGGGCAAACTGAAGTTGTCAATCACACACTTGGCACACTACTTCGAGCTTTGATTCAAAAGAATCTTAAAACTTGGGAAGAGTGCTTGCCTCATGTTGAATTCGCCTACAATAGAGTTGTTCACAGTGCTACCCACTACTCACCTTTTGAGATTGTTTATGGCTTTAACCCGCTGACCCCTCTTGATTTGGTACCCTTACCTTCCTTTGAGCACACAAGCTTAGATGGAAAAAAGAAGACTGATTTTGTTCACAGGTTACATGAAGCCGTTCGAGCAAACATTGAGAGGCGTACTCAACAATACACCCAGCAGGCTAACAAGCACCGTCGCAAGATGATTTTCGAGCCTGGTGATTGGGTTTGGCTACACTTGCGAAAAGAGAGGTTCCCCAAGCAACGACAAAGCAAGCTATCCCTAAGAGGTGATGGACCCTTCCGAGTGCTCCAACGAGTTAATGACAACGCTTACAAATTGGAGCTACCTGGGGAATACAATGTTAGCGCGACCTTCAATGTCGCGGACCTAAGCCCATTTCTTGATGAGGAGGATCCAGATTTGAGGGCAAATCCTTCTCAAGAGAAGGAGACTGATGTGTGCATGGATCAGGGCCCACGCAATGACCTGGTCCGAGTTCCATTAGGCCCAGTCACACGTGCATGGGCCAAGCTCTTTAAAGAATCCCTCCAAACCCTCGTTTGAGTTGTCCAAGACCAACATGGAGCCCATAGAGAAATTGAAGGCTTAGAAAGAGATAATCAAGTAACTTACACCTTGATCCAAGCCCATGAAGAAACAAGTGGGCCTCCAAGTGGGCCTCCGCGTGAGATGGCCAAGTAGGGCCTTAGTCCTTAATGCTTATTAGGTTGGATTAGTTGTTTAGAAGAACATGGGCCGGCCTATCTTGTCCATCAAGAGGGCCGACTGCTCTTAGGGTTTCCTTATTGTTACCTTTAGCCTATAAATAGGCTAGCTTTGTAAGGTTACAAACAACAAGTTTTATGAATAAAATTCTTAGTATTTTCGTTTTCTTCCTAAGAGAGAATTCAGGCCTCTAACTTGCTTTGGCAAGGGTTCTTGAGCAATCTTGCGTCCTGTCCTTGATTGTTCAGCCGACCTATTCCCCTGGAGTATTCACCTTCATCGGAGTGTCGTTCTACCACTTTAAATCCAAGCGTGCCGTCCGTGTTGGTTTAAAGTTCCGCAATCCAAACGTAGGACAACCTCGCTAGATCCTTGGGCAAACGTGCTACGTGTCTCGAAACGAGTTGATCGAGGAACGTATCACGAGAGGAAGCAAAGCATGTTTGCAAAAGCCAGGGAAGTCAAAAAAGCTTTACTTTCTCACCAACCTTTGCGTATGTTAGTATGTAAAGATGTCTTGCTCGCTTCTAATGATTCTACTAACTCTTTACACCCTCATGTGATATCATTGTTGCAGGAATTCGAAGATGTGTTCCCCGAGGAGATCCCGGATGGATTACCTCCCATCCATGGTATTAAACATCAAATAGACCTCATTCCGAGCACTTCATTACCCAACAAGGCTGCCTATCACATGAGTCCTGAAGAAACCAAGGAACTTCAAAGGCAAGTGGACGAACTACTCAAGAAAGGTTGGGAGCGCGAAAGTTTAAGTCCTTGTGCCGTCCCCATCATCTTGGTGCTAAAGAAGGATGGAAGCTCATGTATGCGTGTGGATTGCAGAGCCATCAATTCGATAACGGTAAAGTATCGTCATCCTATACCTAGGTTAGATGACATGCTAGATGAACTAAATGGAGCTGTAATTTTCACGAAAATTGATTTAAAAAGTGGATATCACCAAATCCGAATGAAGGAGGGGGACGAATGGAAAATGGCTTTTAAGACTACTTATGGGTTGTATGAATGGCTAGCCATGCCCTTTGGTTTATCTAATGCCCCTAGTACATTCATGAGGCTAATGAAACATGTTATACGCTCTTTTCTTGGTTGATGATATCTTAGTCTATAGTCGAAATCTTGATGAACACATGGAGCATTTACGTGCCGTTTTGAATGCCTTATGCCAAGCAATCTTGTACGCTAACTTGGAAAAGTGTTCTTTTTGCTCTAATCAGTTAGTCTTTCTAGGATATGTTATTAGTGCACAGGGCATACAGGTAGATGAAAGCAAGGTGAAAGCCATCCAAGAGTGGTCGACACCAAAGACTGTGAGTGAAGTAAGAAGCTTCCATGGATTAGCTAGTTTTTACCGTAGGTTTGTGCGAGATTTCAGCACCATTGCCGCTCCATTGACTGCCGTAATCAAGAAGAATGTTGCCTTTCATTGGGGAGCTGACCAAGATAAGGCATTTCAATTGCTTAAACACAAACTCACACACACACCCCTGTACTTTCTTTACCTAGTTTTGACAAGATGTTTGAAATCAAATGTGATGCTTCAGGTGTTAGTATTGGAGCTGTGCTAATGCAAGAGGGTAGGCCAATTGCCTACTTTAGCGAGAAACTGAATGGAGCAGCCTTGAACTACTCCACCTATGATAAGGAGCTATACTCTCTTATTAGGGCTCTTGAAACCTAGCAACATTATTTGAGAGCAAGGGATTCGTCATTCATATTGATCACGAGTCACTCAAACACTTGAAGTCACAACAAAAGTTGAACAAAAGGCATGCACGATGGATTGCTTTTGTTGAGACTTTCCCATACGTGATCAAGTATAAGACAAGTAAAACCAATGTAGTAGCTGATGTGATACGGTCCTCGATCAACTTGTTTCGAAACATGTAGCATGCTTGCCCAAGGATCTAGCGAGGTTGTCCTACGCTTGGATTGCGGGTCCTAAAATCAACACGAACAACACGAGTTGGTTTAAGGCGGTAGAACGACGACTCCAATCGAGGTGGTTACTCAAGTGGATAGGTCGGTAGAACAATCAAGGACAAGACGCAAGATTGCTCAATTACCCTTGCCAAAGCAAGTAGAAGGCTCGAATCTCTCTTAACAAGAAGAATAAAAAATAATCAAACTTTAATGATAAAACATCTACCCTAAAACCTTACAAAGCAAGCCTTTATATAGGCTAAGGGACTAATGAAAACCTAATGACTAAAGAAAAGGGAAAGGGGGTTCGGCCATCCTTGGACAAGATGGGCCGAATCCATGACTCAACAAGCCTTATAACTAGTAACTAATCCAAACAATAACTTGATGGTTCAAGACTAAAAAAAGGCCCACCAGATGGCCGACTCTCTTTAATTGGAAAAACTACAAAGACCAACTAGCGTGCTAGAGCCCAAACTGTGACAGCCCCACCTTCCCCTAAGGCGAACCAAAGGGGGTAGGTGGGGCTGTCACAGGTGGTATCAGAGCCTAGGTTTGAATTAGCCTGGGTGTTATAGGAATGCTTGACTTGAGGATTCTATTGTTTATGCCTATTAGGTGTAATCATATTATTTCTTCCTTTGCTATAGGATGGATGCGAGTGGTGACCCGAGTGACCGTCCGGCAGGAGATCGTCCTCGTAGTACGCTGCCGCCAATTAAGTATCAACTTAGGCAGAAGGGGGCCGTGGTGCGTTGGAGCCCGGCCAGCCGCGTTCGACAGTGCGAGTGTCGTAGCAACTACGCCTATCCAAACGCTCTAGTGTTGGCGGTGGCAAAGGAACGTGAGGAGTTTGCTAAGGATAATACTAAGCTTGAAGCTGCGGTTGCTACATTGGAAGCTGAGGTGACTCAGGCTAGGGCAACCAATGAGAAGCAAGCCGCACGTATCATGGAGCTAGAGTATGACGTGCATGAGGTCGAGGAGAGAGTTGATGACCTATGTGACCAACTGAGAGATGCACGCGAACGCGAGGTTAAGCGAGCTCGCAAGGTCAAGGGTCGTGCTGAGGCGATCCTTAACCTGTGCGACGACCGGCTCGAGGAGTCTAGTGATGAGGCCTCGTATGCTGGGGCCGAGGCCGGGGAGGAGTCTACCCCATCGCCTGGGTCCCAGACCCCAGCGACTGATTAGGCCTTGACTATTAGGCCTCTTTTGGATAGTGGTGGTTTTGAATGTACATAGGGATAGGGATAGAGCCTTAGCTAACCGTTTTGGATGTAGAGTTAGCTACATGTAAATTTCTTTTGATAGGCCTATCCTCGGGAGGATCGTTTATGTACGTACGTGCCTTGGCCGTACTTGACTGACTGCTTGTATATATATGTTTGGCTTGTATATATGTGTGCTTGTGACCCTGTGTGAAATGTATCAATATGTGTTATGTGAAAGTTTATGTGTTACTTACCTGCTTTATTACTGCTTTGGTTTAGTACTTTTGCCTAGACCGAGTGAACTTATGGAAGGAACACGAAGTGGTCGGGGACGCAGGCGCGGTAGGTAAGCCACACCGGTTAGGGAAACGGGGGAAGCTTCTACTGGACCAAATCCTGAACCCCAAATAGACCCTAATGTGCAAATCGCTGCTGCTATGCAGTAAATGACCAATTTATTAGCACAAGTAGTGCAACAACAGGGTCAGAACCCAAACCCTAACCCCGGAAACCCTGGCCATCATATCGAGAGCGAAGATAGGGCGCTAGAACGTTTCCAAAAGTTTTCTCCGCCAAAGTTTATTGGAGGACCCGACCCTGACGTTGCTGAGAAATGGCTTGAGAAGATGGTAGACATATTTGCAGCTTTACACTACCCAGAGGAACGGCAGGTGACATTTGCCGTGTTTCAACTCGAGGGAGCTGCCCGTTCCTGGTGGAACGTGATTAGGCAGAAATGGGAACGGGAACAGACACCGAGAACTTGGGTGAACTTCATCCGAGAATTTAATGCTAAGTTTTTCCCTCCTCTAGTCCAGGAGAGGAAGGAGGACGAGTTTATCCGGCTCCGGCAAGGGGCTCAGACTGTGGCGGAGTACGAGAGTCAATTTACCCGCCTGTTCAAATTTGCGCCTGAATTAATCATGACCGAGCAACGACGCGCGAGACGCTTTATTCAGGGCTTGAACGTTGAGATCCAGAAAGACCTCGCGGCGGCTCAAATCACTACGTTTAGCGAGGCTATGGAAAAAGCCCAACGAGTTGAGAGTGCACGGCTTCAGGTCCGAAACTTCCAGGCTAAGAAGCGTGGTTTTCCTGGGAGTACGTCCGGACAAGGTGAGAAGAGCACTCCCTCCAAGTTTGGATGAGGAACTGGAGGTGGTCGTCATTCTGGGTCAAGCAGAGGGACTCCGTTCAGGGGTGGCCAAGCTGGGCGAGGACAAAGGGGAAACGCTCAGGGTGGCTCGGCTTCGGCACCTCGTGGGCCCTGTGGGCACTGTGGAAAGCTGAACCACACCGAAGACAACTGCTGGAGGAAACAGGGTAAATGTCTGCGGTGTGGAAGTGCGGACCATCAACTGGCTACATGCCCGGTCCTGAAACAAGACGGAAAGGGGAGTCAACTACCGCCGAGGACCAACACTGGACCAGCCAAGGGAGACGGATCCAAACCTAAGGTGCCAGCTAGGGTGTACTCCTTAGAGCCCCATCAGGTCCCAGAGTCTTCCGAGGTGGTGGAAGGTACGATCCCTATTTTCCACCGCTTTGCCAAAGTTTTAATTGATCCTGGTGCCACTCATTCGTTTGTTAACCCTGATTTCATGTGTGGCATCGATATAAAACCTGCTAGCTTACCATATGACCTAGAAGTTAGTACACCTACGGGGAATCAATGTTTGGTGACTAGTATGGTTTATAAGGATTGCGATGTATGGGTAGGTGAAAGGAGATTTTTAGGAGACCTGATTAGCTTGTCCATTAAGGGGTACGATGTGATTTTGGGTATGGACTGGTTAGCCAAATATAACGCCCAACTGGATTGTAAAACAAAAGTAGTTGAATTTCGCATTCCTGGCGAGGCAACCTTAAGGTTAGATATAAGGGGTAGGTTAGCCTCATCTGCTCTCATTTCGGGCATTCGGGCTAGGAAACTGATAAGTAAAGGGGCGCAAGGATTTTTGGCCTTCTTAATTAACACCCCTACGGATAAGTTAAAAGTAGAAGACGTGGCCATAGTGAGGGAATTTCCGGATGTTTTTCCTGATGAATTAGTGGCCTTACCTCCGGAAAGAGAGATAGAATTCCGTATAGACCTGTTGCCTGGAACCGCACCTATCTCGAAAACCCCTTACCGAATGGCACCTGCAGAACTAAAGGAGCTTAAGTTGCAGTTACAAGATCTTTTGGAGCGGGGATTCATCCACGAGAGTGAGTCTCCTTGGGGAGCTCCTGTCCTATTTGTGAAGAAAAAGGATGGAACGTTGAGGATGTGTATTGACTATAGGGGGTTGAACAACGTTACGATCAAGAATAAGTATCCACTGCCCCACATCGACGAGTTGTTTGACCAGCTGCAAGGAGCAGTGGTCTTCTCGAAGTTGGACCTCCGACAGGGATACTACCAGTTGTTGATTAGGAAGGAGGACATTCCGAAATCTGCTTTCAATTCAAGATACGGGCATTACGAGTTCGCCGTTATGCCCTTTGGACTGACTAATGCTCCCGCCGCCTTCATGGACCTAATGCATAGGGTTTTTAAACCCTATCTAGACCGATTTGTCGTTGTGTTCATTGATGACATTTTGGTCTACTCTAAGACACGCGAGGAGCATGAGGAGCATTTGAGAGTGGTGTTGCAGACATTGAGGGAACATCAACTGTACGCCAAGTTTAGCAAATGCGAGTTCTGGTTGGAGATAGTAGCGTTTCTAGGGCACGTGATCTCCCACGAAGGTATTTCGGTGGACCCGGCGAAGGTTGAGGCCGTGGTAAATTGGAAGAGGCCAGAAACCCCCACGGAAATTCGTAGCTTTCTAGGGCTAGCTGGGTATTACCGACGGTTTATTAAGGATTTTTCCAAACTGGCAGGACCTTTAACTGACTTGACAAAGAAGCATGGCCAGTTTATCTGGAATGGCCGATGCGAAACGAGTTTTCAGGAATTAAAGAAAAGATTGACCATGGCTCCGGTACTGGTCTTGCCAAAGGGAGTGGACGGGTTTGCAGTACATGCAGACGCGTCGCGAGAAGGATTGGGATGCGTTTTGATGCAGAACCGGAATGTGATTGCTTTTGCCTCTAGGAAATTGAAGCTTCACGAGCAGAACTACCCGACTCACGATCTAGAATTAGCTGCAGTTGTGTTCGCTCTGAAAAAATGGAGGCATTACCTATATGGGGTGACTTTCGAAGTGTATTCGGATCACAAAAGTCTTAGATACCTCTTCTCCCAGAAGGAACTGAACATGAGGCAACGAAGGTGGATGGAATTCCTGGAAGATTACGACTGTACAATCAATTACCATCCGGGAAAGGCAAATGTGGTGGCAGATGCCTTGAGTCGTAAGGTGCAAGTAGCAGGACTAATGATCAAGGAATGGGATTTGCTAGAATCCGTGTGCGAGTGGAAACCCTGTCTTGGGAGTCATAAGGTGATATTTAGCAATGTAAGGGTGACATCCACTCTACTGGAACGTATAAAAGAGGCGCAAGGCGAGGATTTGATGGTACGGAAGTGGAGAGAGAAAGTGGAAAAGGGAGAAACAACGGACTTCAATTCGAGTCCTGAGGGTATTTTGAGGTATCGAAATCGAATGGTGGTACCAAAGGACGATTCGTTGAAAGCAGAAATTTTGGAGGAAGCTCATAGGTCCAAGTATACAATCCATCCGGGTAGCAGCAAGATGTATCAAGACCTGAAAGGAACCTATTGGTGGGACAATATGAAGAGGGAAATCGCGCAGTACGTGCAGAAATGTCTCATTTGCCAGCAAGTGAAGGCAGAGCATAAAAAACCATCGGGTTTGTTACAACCCTTGGAGATACCCGAGTGGAAGTGGGAAAACATCACCATGGACTTCGTTTCAGGTTTACCAAGGACGCAAAGAGGACACGATACCGTTTGGGTGATCGTTGATCGATTAACCAAGTCGGCCCATTTCTTGCCGGTGAACATGAAGTACTCAATGGACAAATTGACCCAATTGTACATGGATGAAATTGTAAGGTTACACGGCGTGCCGGTGAGCATTGTCTCTGATCGGGATCCACGGTTCGTATCTCAGTTTTGGCAGAAGTTCCAAGAAACCCTGGGGACGAAACTCAACTTGAGCACGACCTATCATCCTCAGACGGATGGCCAGTCAGAACGGACGATTCAGACTCTTGAGGACATGCTACGAACCTGTATTCTGGACTTTGGAGGCAGTTGGGGTCAGCACATGACCTTGGTAGAATTTGCGTACAACAATAGCTTCCATTCGTCAATTCAAATGGCTCCGTATGAAGCTCTCTACGGACGCAAGTGCCACTCACCGATTTATTGGGATGAAGTAGGTGAAAAGAAAGCACTGAACCCGGCAACCATTCCATGGATGGAAGAGGCTCAGGAAAAGGTCAAGTTGATACGACAACGACTTCAAACCGCCCAAAGTCGTCAAAAGAGCTACGCGGATAACCGAAGAAAAGATTTGGAATTTGAAGTTGGAGATCATGTATTTCTCAAAATCACACCCTTACGAAGTCTTACAACGGGCAAAGGAAAGAAACTTCAACCGCGGTACGTCGGACCCTATAAGATCCTTCAGAGGGTTGGAGCGGTCGCGTATCGATTGGAACTGCCATCCAGTCTATCTCGAATCCACGACGTATTTCACGTCTCGATGCTAAAGAAGTACCATCCTGACCCATCTCATGTTTTACAACCGGAGGATATCGAAGTAGATGAATCACTGGCCTATGAAGAGAAACCGGTCCAAGTGCTCGATCAAAAAGTCAAAGAGCTCAGAAACAAGCGAATTCCGCTAGTGAAGGTGCTATGGAGAAACCACGGAGTGGAGGAAGCTACCTGGGAGGTGGAAGAGGAGATGCGAAAGAAATACCCAAACCTTTTCGGGAATTAAGGTGAGAAATTTCGAGGATGAAATTTCGAGGATGAAATTCTTTTAAGGGGGAGAGAGTGTGAGAACCCGTAAAACCCTAATTATTTTCCTAGGATTTTTTCCCCTTAATTGCATGTTTTCTGCATTTTCTGGCTTAGAAATATTTTCTTAGTGGATTTTATGAGCAATTATAGTTTTAAGATGATTTTTCTAGCATTGGAGAAATTTTAGAAAATTAAGAGTAAATAGTGGACGTGGGACCTACTAGTGCGAAAAGTTCGAAAAAATTCGGCCAATAAGGTTAAGTTTCGGATACTGTGTGAAATTTATCGGGTGTTAAGAGATAAGTAGAATGTGTGAAGTGATTGATGTGAGAGGGAAAAGAAAGATAAGAATGCATTAATGAGTGTGACAAGTGTCACAATATGATTGGGTGGACTTTAAGAAATACTATTCACATTTTTGACTTTTTTGACCCAAGGATTAAATATCAAAAAAATGCCCAAAATTCACCATTTTTCTCTTCCTTGTGGCCGGCTCTCTCCTTGCAAAGAAGAAGGAAATTCCACCAACTTTCAAGCTTCCATAAGCTTCAATCTTCCATAAACAAAAGCTTAGACTAGATTTCACTCCATAAAATCCTATCTTCTAGTGCTAGTAAGGGTTGTAGTGAAGTTTGTTTGAAGAGCTAAGTGTCCAACACCTCTCTACATCTCTTGTTTCTTGGTAAGTTATGCTTGAACACCCTACTACACCTAATGATGGTATTATTATGCTTAGAAGTGGCTTGAGTGTTGGAATATGTGATTTATCTCTTGATTTGGCTTGTTTTGGTGAATTTTTTATTTTATTGGGAATTTTTCTGGTTTAATATGAAATGAATGTTGTGGCCATCTTTGATGATTGGAAATGGACTATAATGGCTCTAGTAGGTATGTTTGATAAGTATTTGCAATCAATTTTGGATTTGGATGGAAAAATGGAAAATTAGGGTTCATAAAACCCCAATTCTGTCCGGTTTTAGATCATAGGTTTAGAGGCCGAATTAGACTTTGATTAAAACATGAAAGTTGTAGGTATTGATGTGTTTGAGGTGCCTGTAAAATTTCAGGTCATTTGAATTAGTGTAGAGTGAGATATGACGAAATTACTGTAGCTGTTCTGCTTTGATCAGAATGCGAAAACTGCGATAGTAATTGGCCATTTTGACTGGAATTGGTTTGGATTTTGGAGTTGGTGTCTTCTGATGAAATGTATCTGGATGTCTTAGCTAACTTATGCCTTTGGAATTTCGGCATTTCGACTTGTATGGACTGAGATATACCGATTACAGTTTTCTGTGTTTTGCAAACCTGTTTTGGTGATTCTGGTTTAGTGTTTGGCATTTTTGACCTAGTTGGGTCAGGAACTGGATTGAGTGACCTTCTATATTGTTGTAGCCCTGTTCCATAGCTTCGAAACGGTGGGTCTTACACCCCCATCCGATAATTGTAGTGAGAGTTGTGCCATTACCGCATTGTGACGTCAAAACCGGTTTTCTTATCAAGGCCTAAGTTAAAGCCCTTTTGTTAATTTCTGGTTTGCTTTCATGCTTGTATATGTTTATAAAACCCTATTGGGGTTGTAATTGGCATGGCTTTATGGCTCGGTATCGAGTCTCATTGAATGTGTTACATGTTTTAGGACGTGACGGTAGCTCACGACGTCTTGGTGATCACGGTGTATGAAACACCACTTTCTTGCTTGGTGAGTATACTACTCACTTACTTGTTATAATGTGGCTTTGCTATGTGTATTTGATGCCTTGAAGGCTTAATTGGTTATTGGAAGTGATTGAGGTGAGGGTGTACTTGACCGCCCTCACCCCTTGTAATTTCCTTTATAGCTATTTACCGTTTTACTGAAATACTGCATTTGTTATATGAGATACTGAATTCCATGTATGGAAACTGAATTGGTGTCGTTTGGGATGATTGTCCAACGGCTTTACTGTATCACTGAGCTCAACCCCGTTTGGTAGTCAATTGGATCGAGCCGGCGAGGGCTTGGTCGTGAAATTTGTCATGCCACGGGGACTGTACTGAGGAACCTTGTAGTAATGAGACTCTTGGTTCCGGTATACTCGAGTATTACCAAAAGCTACTGAAATGGAGTGCGGGCCCGGTTGGGGTATGTTGGGAGGAAGGAAGTGGAAGTAAAGGGTGGTCTACGGTTTGGTACTTGTAACATTGACGGAGAGTCAATGAGGTTGGATCAAGATTTCAAGTTTGGAAATGGGCTCTTGAGAGCCGACTGTATCCTTTTACCATTTTACTCCATTGCTTATGGTGTACTTTAAGTGATTGGTTATGCTTATGTGACTTTGGTTGCTAATGTAGTAGTATACCACTGGGCTTTAGCTCATTCCGTGTTATTTGTTTTCATTATAGGGATATAACTACTTTTGTGAATGGATTGGATAGTCATTTGCCAAATTGAGCTTGTAAATGTCTTTTGTATAGCTCTTGAAATGAAACCCTAATGTGTAACGGGTTCATTTCCTTTTGATAGGCAAACCGAATATGTACTTCTTTATGGATGGTTTGTATTGGCCTAATTGCACTTGTCTGAACTAGTTAGATATTTTGGCATGCCGTTTTGGGCTTGTAAATGTTGAATTGATGTATATATATGCTTGGTTGACGTTTGGATGAATTTCGGATCAATGCGATTTTCAAACGGAAAGAAAAAAAAAATTGGCGAAGTTGAACAGTGGCGAATCCGGCCAGGAATCTGGCCAGAAACTGGCCGGATTGCAGGCCGGTATCCGGCCAGACAATCCGGCGGGAATCTTGGCCGGATTGGCGGCCGGATTGCGATGGAAAAAAAAATAATAATTTTTTTTTGGGGCTTGCTCTCAGCCCAGTATCCGGCCGAGAATCCGGCCGGAAATCCGGCCAGATTCTGGCCGGATTCTGAGGTGGCCTGCACTATTCATTTCGGCTTCGAATTTTCATTTTTTTTTATTTTGTGATTTTGACTTGTTTGCGCGCAATGGGATGTTCCGGAACGTAATAGATTGACGTAAACTGTACCGTTAGTCCTGGCAAGAGCTGGGCAGGCAGTCCGTTACCCCCTTTGGTTCTCCTTAGGGGAAGGTGGGGCTGTCACACAAACTAACAACCATCACTTGGCTCCTCGTGGGGCTTGGATCAATGTATAGGTAACTTGATTAACATCCTTCAAACCTTCAAGGTCCCGCCACCCCGTGCACACATCAGTCCCCTCCACTTGAGAAGGATTTGTCCTCAAATCTGGATGGAAATGAATGACACGAACAAGGGTTGGTAGTATGAAACCTCAAATCGAACGCCACCACACATTGGCCCACTTTGATTGAATGATACTCGCAGACGTCATGGTTATGATAATTTGGCTCACATGTCTCTTGGTCAGCTTGAAAATACCCACAACTCGCCAAGAGCAATTTTTGGATATTTAATCTTTTGGTCAAAAAAGTCAAGAAAGTGAATAGTAATTCTTAAGTCTTCTCCAATGAAATGGTGACACTTGTCACCACCATTAATGCATTCCTATCCTTTCTTTTCTCTCTCACATCAATCATATCTCACTCTCTACTTATCTCTTAACACCCGATAAATTTTACACAGTATCCGGAATTTAACCTAATTGGCCGAATTTTCCGAACTTTTCGCACTAGTGGGTCCCACGTCCGATATACGTTCTTAATTTCTCAAAATCTAACCAATACTAGAAAAAACATCTAAAAACTATATTTACTCATAAAATTATCTGGGGAATTTTTTCTAATAAAGAAAATGCTGAAAAAGGCGGGCGATACATAAAACTCCACTTAAGCTTTCTAATATTGTAACACTAGAGGTTTGCTAATCCAGAGTTTGCCAACCATTTTCAAACTTGTTAAACCTCTGCAAACTATAACGAATCCTATTTTTACTTGTGCCAAAACACACACTAGAATACCGCATATAAACTATAGCTCGAGCTTACGAATAATACATAAACTAGGGTTTTATCATAAGCAAGTTAGGGTTTTCAATCTTAGCCGAGATCAGGGTTTCTCCCTAGCCCTAAAACCTTAATTTAACCGTACAAAATAATGAATAACCCTAATATCAACTTACGAACGGACTGGGGCCTCACAATCTCCCCTACTTAGGACAATTTCGTCCTCGAAATTACTTCTTTGGTTAAAGCGTAGCTTCGAAACCCGCCGAAGGGTCAGTCACCTCCACCTCGAGTACCGGAGGCCATTTAAATGCCAAAAGTCTATGGATCCAAGCATAACGTGTACTTAGTATTCAAAATAGAAACAAAACAAAAACACAAACAGATACACAAAAGGCACGCAAAGGATAGGTGCAAAAGATAATACTCGAATATATACATTTATTTACAAAGTCACGCCAAAATATATACAAATTACCCGACCTCCAGTCGGGTCAAAACCCAGTATACACACGAGCACTCTGGCTCCAAAATCTAGTCAGCCAACCAGATAACAAAAGAAATTAGCCAGGCCAATTCTAACAAAAGTAATCTGCCAGCTAATCAAAATACGAAAACGACCCTAAACGCCTCCCCTAGGGCCCCGGTTCCCTACGGAACCTAAAGTACCTATCTCACCTATCTGCTCTGGCCCGGTAGCTCGTGGGGGTGCCTCCGCGGCCATGTCTAGTAAGACCCCACAATCAAACGTGATACTCCGGGCCCTCTCCCTGAGCTGCCTCTTCATAGCGAAGAGGTGCTGGTGTGTGTCTCAGAGATCCCGCTCCAGGTCCCTAACGCGCAACGCCTGCCAGCGGCTAAACTCTCTAGCCTCCTCCAGCTGCGCCCTCAAAGTCTCGACCGTCTGGTCTAGGTGATAACGCTCGTCATCCATCGCTAAGACAACCTCGTCAGGATAGCTATAGGTATACCAGCACGCACAGGGTCGGCGCGACACCTAGCCGAAGGGAGAATACAAAGTGTAGGGCTCCCCAAGCCTCATCCGATAGCGGATTGCCCGCTTACGCAGCACCCGGTCATCCTAGCCCCTCCCACTCGGAGGTCTTGGTCCCGGTCCCACGCCGCTAGAAGTGCCCGGATCCATACCTACAAACATTAATTCGTTAGTTAACCGATATTTCAACTTAAAATATATCATTCAACTTAAAGAGAATCACGTAATCCTAATGAACCTATCACGTATGTCCCACAATTGCCCAAGTCCTCTAACCTAGGCGCTCTGATACCAACTGTGACGACCCCACTTCTCCCAAGGGCGAACCCAAGGGTATCGGCGGGCCGCCTGCCTAGCTCGCGCCAGGACTCAAAACTTAAAGTTTGAAAGAGCACTAAATACAATATATACAACCCCTAAAGAGTTATAATTACATTCTCCAAAAGTATCGAGTCAAACCACCAAAACAAAAACAAACATCCTAACTGTTCAACTATTACAAGCCAATCTAACTATACTAGTATACGAGCCAAAAGTCCCCGCGTCGGCCCCTGCTAAGGAAAACAAAAGGAATGGGGTAAGCTATATGCTTAGTAAGTAAACAGGGGCGAAAGCATAAATTTCACGTAACAGTTACACAATAAGAGTAAAGCAAAAGCAGAAAAGTAACATCACATAATAAGGATACAGGTGGCTCCAAAGCCAACTCATGTGCCATGCGTGATCTCCTGCCGACACTCCGTCGACTGCAAATAATAGTCCGTAGAACTTCACTTGTACACCCACCAACACCTTATCACCCTCACTGGCCAGTCACCTCACAAACTTGCCCGGGCGAACGAAATCACAAACTTGAGCTTGAGTCACAAGCTCAAGTCACAAACTTGGTCACCTTCTCGGTGAACCGGATTCACAAAATTGGTTCATAACATGAACCTACAAACTTGGTGACCTCAGACTAAGTTGGACTGCCTTCGACCAAGCCCTAACCGGCTCGAATAGTCCAACCAGGTCAAGAGTTCGCCCCAAACTCACAAACTTCACAAAATTATTCAAAATCACAAACTTTGCAAACTTCACAAACTTTATTCGAAAGTCGCCCCGAGCCACAAGCTCAAGGGTTTTGGTTCCAAAAGGTTCATATACATATGCCAAGTACAATTATACATTCAAATTAGGGTTTAGGTCGAGTGCGATAAAGTACACCCTCGCCTAAGTGCCCTTTTCACATATCTCAAACACATAGCAAAGAAAACACACCAAATCGGCCTGAATACTTACACAAAATACCAAAAGTAGTACGGAAGCAAAATCGCTTCGCGCGTTCGCTAGTAGTGGGCCCCACCGGCTCCGCCTAGCTCACCGCTGTCTGAAATAGAAGATTTTATCACAAACGGCCACTAACATGCCCAAAACAAGCAAAACGGCAAAACAACACGCGCGCACGTAAATATGACAGACGGAAACGGAAACGGCAGATTTGACACTCGTTTCTAGTTTACTCATAAGTTGAGCTACGAATATCGGATTAAGGCGTATGAGACGCCATATCGAAGCTTAAAGGATGAACAACAACTGTTATGAAGACATCCAGAACTGAAACTGGAGGCTTTAGTCCCAAATGAACCAAACACAATCACTTACGAAATCTGGCCAATGCACAAATGGTCAGTTTTGAGTGCTAACTGTTTTCTATGCTACACATGGTCAAAAGAGCTGAAAATTGGCAGTTAGATAGTTCATTCCAAATGGAACAACTTTCATGAAGGTCGGAAATCCAAATTCGGAACGGAAATTGGTCATCAGGACCAAAACAGATTTCTGGTCATTTTCACGGGCAGGCCTTGTTTGCTCGGCTATATCTCAGGTTTTATAAATCCGATTCATGAAATTCCAAGGGCGTTAGAAAGCCCTGATATAGGGCTATAAGTTTGGTGTTTTGGTCGGAAGCCCAAACAGCTTGTAACTCAGTCAAATGTGAAGCCAAAGTTCCAGCCATAAACTTTCCAAAAACGTACCAGAATCACAAACCGTATTTGACCTCAATATGCGGTAATGGCACCAAATTCACTACGGTTATCGGATGGGGGTGTAAGACCCACCGTTTCGAAGCTATGAAACAGGGCTACAACAATGTAGAAGGTCACTCAATCCAAATCCTAGCACAACTAGGTCAAATATGCAAAATACAAATCCAGAATTACCAAAACAGGTTTGCAAATCACATAAAACTGTAATGACTATAACTTAGTCTATACAAGTCCAAATGCCGAAATTCCAAAGGAATATGTTAGCTAAGACATCCTGCTACATTTCATCAGAAGACACCAACTTCAAAATCCAAACCAAAACCAGTCAAAATGGCCAATTACTATCGCAGTTTTCGCATTCTGTCCAAAGCAGAATAGCTACAGTAATTTCGTCATAACTCATTCTACATTAATCTAAATTACCTGAAATTTTGTAGGCATCTCAATCACATCAATACCTACAACTTTCATGTTTTGAGCAAAGTCAAATTCGGCCTCTAACCATATGATCCAAAACCGGACAGAATTGGGGATTTAAGAACCCTAGCTTTGCAATTTTCACACCAAATCCAAAATTGGTTGCATTTATCCACATTTCACACCCACTAGAGTCATTATAGTCCATTACCATTCATCATACAAGGCCACAACATCCCATTCATATTCAACCAGAAAAATTCCCAATAAAATAAAAACTTCACCAAAACTCTTCAAATCAAGAAATAAATCATATATTCCATCACTCAAGCCACCATTAAGCACAAAAAAACCATCATTAAGTATAGGGGAAAGGTTGAAGCATCACTCACCTAATAACAAGAGAGAGGAAGATGATGGACACCTTAGCTCTTCCAAAAAGCTTCAATAAACCAACCAATATCACCAAAAGGAAAGATTGTATGGAGTAAAACTAACTTAAACTCTTGATTTGGTGGATTTTGGTCCAATTGGAAGCTTGAAAGTTGAAGAATTTCCTTCTTCTTTGAGAGAGAAAGGGCCGGCCAACACAAGGAAGAAAATGGTGATTTTTGAGCAATTTTTGGATATTTAATCTTTTGGTCAAAAAAGTCAAGAAAGTGAATAGTAATTCTTAAGTCTTCTCCAATGAAATGGTGACACTTGTCACCACCATTAATGCATTCCTATCCTTTCTTTTCTCTCTCACATCAATCATATCTCACTCTCTACTTATCTCTTAACACCCGATAAATTTTACACAGTATCCGGAATTTAACCTAATTGGCCGAATTTTTCCGAACTTTTCGCACTAGTGGGTCCCACGTCCGATATACGTTCTTAATTTCTCAAAATCTAACCAATACTAGAAAAAACATCTAAAAACTATATTTACTCATAAAATTATCTGGGGAATTTTTTCTAATAAAGAAAATGCGGAAAAAGGCGGGCGATACATAAAACTCCACTTAAGCTTTCTAATATTGTACCACTAGAGGTTTGCTAATCCAGAGTTTGCCAACCATTTTCAAACTTGTTAAACCTCTGCAAACTATAACGAATCCTATTTTTACTTGTGCCAAAACACACACTAGAATACCGCATATAAACTATAGCTCGAGCTTACGAATAATACATAAACTAGGGTTTTATCATAAGCAAGTTAGGGTTTTCAATCTTAGCCGAGATCAGGGTTTCTCCCTAGCCCTAAAACCTTAATTTAACCGTACAAAATAATGAATAACCCTAATATCAACTTACGAACGGACTGGGGCCTCACACACCCTTGTGTGGAGTAGCTTCCAAAACCATCGGTTAAAACTCAAGATTTTGGCAAAGATTGAAGTTAGGAAATTTGAGAGTTTTCTCTCTATGAAGCTCGGTTGAGCAGGGGCAAAAATGAAGAACAAAAGCAGCCAAAACAAGATATTTATCAAGGAAACAGCCGGTCAAAACTGCTGACCGGCTGTGCCACGTCAGAATCTGGCCAGTTTCTGGCCGGATTCCCGGCCGGATTCCTGGCCGAGACTGAACCATTTTTTTTTCAAAATTGCAAGGCAATCCGGCCAGCTATTCGGCCGGATTTGGCCCTTTCCTTTTTCCAAAATTTTTTCGTTTCTTAACCGAGTTGAAAACCTGTTTTACTCCACTCGTCCAACAAAAGATCCATCAAATGAAAACCCTAATTTTCGGGGCGTCACAATCTCCCCTCCTTAAAAGAATGTCGTCCTCGACATTCCAACTCCTATACATCTGGTCAAGATATCGCTCAGAAACCAATCAAGCATTAGATTTCAATCTAATCCAACTTGTATTCATCAGGTCCAATTAGTTTCCCCAAAATCAGTCAAATACTAAGAATCATTCTAATCTCACTTATCATATTTTCATCATCCAGTAAAGCACGACTTATCAAATAATCACTTATAATTCAAGTACTAAATATCACGCCAATTCAACTTATCAAATAGTCATGATCTGCTAGGGAGTTAATCAAGTGATTAGATAAAACAGGCAAAAGGCTTGAAGTCGGACGTAAAGTCCCAGACATTCGGAAGAAATTCTGGATATATCGAAACTTTAGATCGAAAATTTCATCTTTGGTGGTGCTGGACAACACAACAAGCTAGCACAACGGCCATACTTCACTAAAGAATTTCAGTTCAGTAAGTTGGCCCTGGTGGTGCTGGACAACACAACAAGCTAGCTCAACGGCTATGCTTCACCAAAAGCCTCAGTTCAAGTATTTGTCCCTGGCGGTGCTGGACAACACAACAAGTTAGCACAACGGCTAAACTTCGCCAGAGAGCTTCAGTTCCAGTATTTCATCCCTGGTGGTGCTGGACAACACAACAGGCATGCCTCGCCAGAAGAATGGCGGTGCTGGACAACACAACAGGCAATGCCCCACCAGAGAGGTTCAGTTCAACCGGTACAGAAGAAGTAGCCGGTCTACAACCACATGAATACAAATGAATTCAAGAGTAGGGTCAAAGCAGAGTTCAACCAAACAAGTTTTAAAGCAGAGCCAATTATTTCAGGTTCATAGTGCACGAGTACGAAGAAGTTCAAAAGCAGGGTCAGATATTGCAGGTTCAGGGAACACGAGCACAAGTAAGAGCACAAGTTCAAGTTCAAGGACCACGGTTACGAGTAAGAACACACCAGTCTAGCCTCTGTCCAGCAAATCACATTCTTAAGCAATCACAAATCCAAGTCCACATTCTATATATTCAGTCGAATTAGGTCTATTAAAGCCACATAAAGGCACCTTAGACTAAACAGGTTCAAGTCTCAAGTAAACTCAGTCTAATCGGTTTCAGACAGTTCGAATTCTCTTACCAACCCAATACACTACTTGCGGAGTTCAAACTTCCTAAGATTGAAATATGGTCACAGAACCAATCATAACATATGTTACACACAAGAAAATCTCACCAAGTTTCCGACTAAGTCGCTCCGCTGTACACTGGTAGCTCAAATCTTTTGGTTTAATCTCGATTCATATTCAGTACTAGGGACCCATTACATTACATAAAACTATCCATCAATTTGTCTCACTAGTGTAGGGTTGTCTAAGCCCTCGGCCACAATCCCTTTCTCCCAGTCCTGTTGGCCTATTTAATAGAAGTCTATAAGCACAGGAAAATGCATAATTAAGCATAAAAGAGCTTAATACATATACATGGTATACAAATATTTAAAATCAGGACATGATTCTTTACAGGTATCACAAGTTATAGCATGACTTAAAAGTTACAAAATAAGGCCAATGGGTTATATATGGCATATAGGCAATTAATTGCCACCAAATATGGAAATATATGTAAGCAAGATACAAAAGTCTCACGACGTACCCCATCTTTCCTGGGTCTAAGGTTAAACCAAAAGTCCAATTATTGCTACTTTCAATCAAATCCCATGCCCTTACAAAAGTAGATCCAATCCATCCATAACACAGGCTGAAACCGAAGTTTGTCACTTCGAAGTTCAAATTTTCTAACCAAGCCACCAAAGCCACCAACCAGAGCACTATCATCTCTAAGAATAACCCGTCTTAGGGTTTTATAGATAAAAGCTCTATTTCCCAGTTCAAACCCAAGAAACAAGTACAACTTGCCAACTTACGTGTCAAATAGGAATCAAGTCACTTCACATTAACCTCGTGCCCTTAAATGCAATTACTCTATATAAGTCCCTCAGTCCTTACACTTAAAGATAGGTTTACCCAGTCAAGAATTTTAAACCATACCCGAAACTTATCAAGGTCAAGATTTACATTATCAACCGTAAGCTCGCCATAATTTCGAAAACACAAGATTTTCCATCTATATATATATCTATTTCCGTACAAAGCAGAGACAATTCAAGTGTGAGCATATGCCAATTTACAATCAAGGGAAAAACTTAGTATAGAAAATTTTAACCTTGTCACCACTGATCAGATACAAAATTTAATCACTCATCGGTTATTCATAAATTTTCAAATTTGAAATTCAAGCAAAATTCACATTTTTAGTAAAATCGACAAATTACATATACTCAAAACATATATATCTTTTTTTTTCAATTATCAATTGCAAATAAAACTAGTACATCCTAGTTTTTCTTTAAAATCCCAAAGCAGAATTTCTTTACAAGGTATGTGGGTGGAAAATGCATTTTACTTCTTTGGTACCTCTTATCTTGGTTCAAAATCATCACCCATGGAATTTAACTATCAAATCTCGGTCTCTTATCCTCCATAGCCCGTACAATAAGTACCTCAACTCTTTCCACACTTAGAAGTATCAGGATAATTCAAATTCGTCCAATCTTTCACTAGTCATCAAATTCCTCAATTTTTCCTACAAGTCCCAAATAGGAAATTTCAAATAATCATTTTCTTTGACCCACTAGGATACAATAGATCCTCGTTCACATAATATTCAAATTAATCTCACAGTCAGGCATTCTCAATTTCAAGCCTAGGATACGACACAGAGATCTGAAGCCTAAGCTCTGATACCAATTGTAACGACCCCATTTTCCCCTAAGGCGAACCAGAGGGGCCAACGGGCCGCCTGCCCAACTCTCGCCAGGACTCAGTCAATCACTACAGTTCTCCAATAAATTACAATATGAGATTCAAATATATACATCACATTCTCCAAGAATTACATATCACACACACAGCGGAATGTCCACGTACATCCATTCAAGTCCAATCATTTACTACAAACCCCAATACTAAGCTATTACACAAGAGGCAATCCAAATTCAAACCGTACAAGGTATAATCCATCCATTCCAATTCCAAACAGTCACCCTAGCCCAACTATTACACAAACGAAACCAAATCTAAACTATACAAGATACATGCCATCCGGTCATACACATAACGTCATACAAGCGCTTCCTTTGTCTCGATCCCTGTGGGGAGAAGAAAAACATTTAGGGGTGAGCTAAAAGCTCAGCGAGTGAACAGTAAAAGCAGTAATCAAATAAACTTTACAGTAGTGCATGTAAATGATGTCATGAATTAGTGATGAAAGATGCATATATTGCTCTTTGGAGCCAGTGAAATCCTTGTACTTAAATATCCAACGCTCCCTTAAATCAAGTAATCAAATAAACAGAAATAAGGAGCCATCATGCTCCAAAGAATGCATAAACAGTAGCGGAGACATTGGGTTTAAGCACAAGATTTTCTCACAAACTCATTGGAGCCAAAATGTCATGGCACACACACATACACAATGAGATGCCATCATGTAATCAATGCAAGAATTATTTCAAAATAACTTTTGGAGAAATATTTGAGGTTCACTCACCAACCACGGCACACGAACCTTTTTCCAGCATACATCCTTGCCTTGATCAACTCTAGATAACAAATAGCATGTCAAATAAAAGGCATTCTAAAACTAACAAGTTCCTGCCACCTTTTGGCATTTTAATCACAATTGAAAATACGCTTATCCGATTGACACGAATCTTATGGCATTATGAAGCTAAGACATATACCAACATTTTATATGAAGACCTCCAAAGTCAAAACATACAATTTCAGGGTCAAATATCGAAATCTAGGAGAGGACAGAAAACTGTCCGCAAAACAGGATTTATAGGCAGTCAGGAGCAATTCAGTCATTTCTCAAGCTACGGAGGTCCAATCAATCTGAAATTTTGTAGGCAAGTAGTCAACTCATATATCTACAGGTTTCATGTTTTGAGCAAGAGTTGATTCTGTCTTTAACATGGTCAAATGTACAGTACAAAAACAGGGCAGATTAACCTTAAGCTGGAATTCATGTAATCTAGCGGACAAACCAGTATACCAAAGCTTCATTGATCCCAATACCAAGCTATCATGCACTTATCACATGAGGACAGAAATAATACAACAAAAGCTGATATCACACTTCCAAACCAACCATTGTAAATAACTATCAATAATCATGATTAAGGCTAGAAATTCCACCTTAAGACACTAGAATAGCTTATTACTCATATACACGGCAAATCGAAGATGAAATCACATTACTAAAGTCCGGAAATACCACTAACATGGGATTTCATCATCCCGACCTCCAAATCACAAGAATTTCCATAAAACTAGTCAAGATCACACAAATTCAAATCAATCATATACCCTCCAAAAATGGGACAGCATTTCCCCTTAATTTTACACATTTCCAACCTACCATTCAATACCAAATATACCTCCATTCAACCCCAATTTTACATACAATTATAGACTAGCAAATATACTCAATTAGAGCCACAATGCCCCTTCAATTAAAGCCATATAAACCAATCCTAAGAAAATCCCCAATTTAAACCCTAGAAACCGGAAATCACATCACAAGCGGAAATTTTCCGTAAACAACCGTAATTAACGTATAACGGTTCCATTTAACACCATTTCCATCCATCAATTCGAGACCAATTCATGCTTGTCATATAAAATCGGAAAAATGACCAATAAATCAGAAATTCACCATAACTTGCTTCAACCCATGAACTACTCCACAAAATATCACACATGGCCACCACAAACCATTAATTAACCAATACTAGAGCAAAAGTAACTTGTATAACCAACTTACCTCAAATTCAAGAGCAAGAGAGTTATCAAACTAAAGCTTCCCCTTCAAAACCAATCCATCAAAAGCTTTAAACCACCATAGTGCACCCTTCTGTGGAGTAGCTTCCAAAACCATCGGTTAAAACTCAAGATTTTGGCAAAGATTGAAGTTAGGAAATTTGAGAGTTTTCTCTCTATGAAGCTCGGTTGAGCAGGGGCAAAAATGAAGAACAAAAGCAGCCAAAACAAGATATTTATCAAGGAAACAGCCGGTCAAAACTGCTGACCGGCTGTGCCACGTCAGAATCCGGCCAGTTTCTGGCCGGATTCCCGGCCCGGATTCCTGGCCGGATATGAGGCCGAGACTGAACCATTTTTTTTCAAAATTGCAAGGCAATCCGGCCAGCTATCCGGCCAGTTTCTGGCCGGATTTCCTGCCGGATTTGGCCCTTTCCTTTTTCCAAATTTTTTTCGTTTCTTAACCGAGTTGAAAACCTGTTTTACTCCACTCGTCCAACAAAAGATCCATCAAATGAAAACCCTAATTTTCGGGGCGTCACATTCAAAGTCATATAAGTACAAAATCAAGCTAACGACATGTGCGGAAATGAAGTTTAGCAAAAGGACAGATTTGATGTGGTTTTGCGTAATAGACACAACCGAGGCTATGCTTATCGGATTGAGGTACAATTTATACCGTTTTGAAGCTAAGACAAAGAGCTATAACTTTGATGAAGACTACTTAGTCCAGTTCTCACCCTAACTAGGTCAAATTTACCAAAACAACTCCAGATATTCTAGTTCGAAGCTCACTGTGAAATTCAACTAGCAGTCCTGATTCATTCACTCATATCTCAGCACACACAACTCCAATTCAGGTAATTCCAAAGCCATTTGAAAACTAAGATAAAGGCTATAATTCTTAAGAAGACATCAACAACCAATTCGATAATATTCCTGGTCAAACTAACCACTTACATAAGCTGATTATCAGTTTCGGACAGAAACAGGGTAGCAGGGTATTTCGGTCTTTTTATAGGTTACGTTGCTCCGATTGAGTTGAAATTTTACAAGAAACTATCAAACATCATTTCCTACAACTTTCATGTTTTGGGCAAGAGCTGATTTGGCCTCCATCATGGCCTAACAGGGTAAAAATGAAACCCTAAACTGGAATTCATGCATTCAAGTGCTAATCTTCCACAAAACAACATCTAAAACAACTTGTAACATCCCGAATATTAGGAGGTTGTTTGTGAAGAAAATATTAAAGTGTATTTCTTTGGGTTTGATTTAAAACCTAATTTTGTTTAAAAAGACTAGAAACCCTAATATTGTAGCCAAAAACCCTAGTTTACTTGTGACTAACCGGTTTTCCTAAATCTCTCATATTTTAATTGAAACCCTAATTTTAATTACTGGAATTGGAAAATTCCTCACGTTTTCTTAAAAATTTCTTTTATTTGAAAATTATCATTTATTAAAGCCCTACTATCCAATTATTCCATGATAAGTGCAAATGAATCTAGAAAGTAGGGTTTTATTCTTCGGTTTCAAGTTTGGAGCAAAATTAGGGTTTTCGCGATTTTCCGCCGGATGAATTTTCGGTACGGAGCAAGGACCAAATTGGGTGATTAAAAGTGACTTTTAAGTGAGAAATAATATGTGAGTAGTAGCAATGATATAAGGTTAGTGAATGGGAAGTAAAAACCCTAGTACGTGAGTTTTAAGAAAAACGGCGCGAACCGGCGGGTCCCGCGCATTACCGTTTGAACGCACCACTTGACCACCACTTTCTTACCCTACAAGCTCATTGACAATTGAGCAAAATATCTTCTTATATTACAGCTAAGGGGACCGAAATTAGTGGCTAGAAAGCAAGAGAAAGAAAGAGAAAAAGGAAGGGTGGTGGTGGTGACACTTGTCACCACCTCATGGCTTCTTACCCAAGACTAAACCCAACCATTTAACTCCAACACTTAGCCAATTTCTTCCTCATTTCTGCTGCTGCTGGCCGAGAACATCAAGGAGAAAAACTCCAAGGGAAAATCTTTCATTTCATCTCCAAATCCAACAAATAAGTGAGGAATCGAGCAAAGTAAACCGATTAAACTTGTTCTTGAGTGACTAGCTAGTGAGTTGTGGTGTGATTCTTAAAGGGGAGAGCTTGTGCTACTCTTGGTGACTTTTATTCAAGGTAAGAGAGTTTATCTCTCCAAGTTTTACTTCTAATCTTGTTAAATTTAAGCTTAGTAACTTGATTTTAGGGTGAGATTATGGATGATTAGCATGTTTTAGTAGTTTTCCCCAATTTATTTGATGAACTAGGGCTTGTGGAAATTTTGCCCAAATGATTGTATGATGTTTATATGTTGCAATTGAGGTGTTATATGGTGTTTTGGTAGTGATTGGACCAAGAAATTAAGGAAAGATTCACTAGAAACTCAAAATTTCCAAAATCTGGAAAATTGTCTCAACATTCTGTCCGAATTTTTATCTGTATGTTAGAGGCTGTTTTGGCCTTATGTCAAAGAATAAAAGTTGTAGAGAATGGCATTTTATAGGTGCCTACAAAATTTCAGCTCAATCGGAGCAACGTAGGACATGAAAAGTCCAAAATACCCTTACTGTTCTAAGTATTTCCCAGCAGTCCGTTTCAGCAGTTGAGTCCAGTTTATCACGATTTTTGACCAGGATCCATTCTGATTTAGCTCTGGACCAAAACATGAAAGTTGTAGTGTTCTGAAGTAGCTTTAAAATGCCTCTAAGAACACCTGATTTGGACTTCTGTACACTGAGTTATGTCCGTTACAGTGTAATGCGTTTAAACAGCCGACAAATTGGTTTCTGGTTTAGTAATTTGAGAAATTGACCAAGTTACATTAGAAACTGGACTAAGTGACCTTCATGAACATGGTAGCTCTGTGTCTTAGCCTTTTGTTTTGACTTTTGACTTTTGGTCTTGTACTCGCGCTATTCCTCGAATGGAACATGTTGTACTTGGATTGTATACGTTTTGAACTAGTTTGGTGTATTGAGGCTTTGTACCTCGATTTCTATCAATGTAAATTATAAGCTTGAATTGCGGATATTATTTATGGTTCATGGATGTGTGTACATGACTCGATCGAGACAGTGAGTGAGTCCTGGCGAGAGCTGGGCAGGCGGTCCGCCGAACCCTTTGGTACGCCTTAGGGGGAGGTGGGGTCGTCACAGATGGTATCAGAGCTCCTATTGAGCTCGTGCCGGGAGAGGGTTCTCGGGCTGTGGGGATTGACTTGTTAAGTATGGAACAATTGTCTATTGTTGGGAACCTTAGATATGTATGTTGGGTAGGAATCTCTAATACGGGTGATTTGCTCTTGAGCCTGGCCAGCTTGAGTGGTGAATTATCATATTTTCGGATTCTTGTCCCCGAATACCAAAGAGTGACATCTTTACGATCAGTTGAGATCTCGTGTAATATTCGGATAAGTTTGGATGGTGAAAACAAAGGCACAGGGAATGCGAGTAGTCTGGACTTGAAAAATATTGAAAATATTCATGGGATTTGGGATCCTTCTTATTCACGTGTTTCGAGCCTTGATTAAGTGTAGTGCCTGAGCGATACCTAGGGTTAATGCTCTATAAGCTATGTGACTTGTTTTGATCGAATGTGTTGTATTGCCTTGTTTTATGATTTAGAGGGGTTTATGATTTGCATTATTCTGTTTTGTGCTGTTGATATTTATATAGTTACTTAGTGGCTATATTCTATTATTGATTAGTTGGTTATATTGTTATAGTTGATTCGCTACGAACCATGGAGGGTAGAAGAAGTCAAGCTAGGGGAACTAATCGAGGACGCGTGTAACGACCCCACCTCCCCCTAAGGCGAACCAAAGGGTTCGGCGGACCGCCTGCCCAGCTCTCGCCGGGACTCAGTCAGTCACTATAAGAAAAGGGCAATAAAACCCACAAAGCAAACGAAATAACAATAATTCCAAACTTAAACGTAAACTTATATACATAACCATCCCAAAAGCAATACAACGTATGTACAAAGGTTCTCTATTCTCCATACAACTAGCCCACCAAACATTGGGGCGAGAACCATAAAAAAAAAAAGTCAAAAGTTCTAGACCGGCTAGTCTATAAGTAGCTTCCGTCCTTGCACGTCTTCCCCTGCTAAGGAAAACAAAAACTAAAGGAATGAGCTGGAAAGCTCAGTGAGGTTCCGCACACATAGGCAAGAAGAGAATCAATGCATTCAATACATATAAACAACAATTCAAGTTACAAGTACAAATAAAGCGATAAACATATTCATGAAAAGGATACGGGCTCACAAGGAGCCATTCGTTCATTCGTTCATTCATTCATTCTCCTTTCATTCCCTTATGTCTCCAATCATTTGAAAAATGCATTTTATATAAGTAAAACCCTCATTCATTCATTCGTTCATTCATTCATTCACCCCGTCCCTGGCTTTTGGCCAGGCTCCACCAACCTACAAGGTAATACTCGAGTATACCAAAACGTTTACCCAAGTCCCTAGTCGCCCGACCGAGTCCGCTTCTGGCTCGAGATGACCGGTAACAAGGGGCAATGGCCAGTTCAGCCCAAAGGCTTACATTCATGCACAAATAACATTTCAATCGTTCAATCATTGAAACTTTCACAATCATTTAGGCCGAGTGCGATAAAGTACACACTTGCCTCAAAAACTCGTTTTAGCAATTATTGAAAGCATTTAACATTTATCAATCATTCATACAAGCCATACCATCATGAAACATAACAAACAAGGAACACTCACCTAATTACGCAAAATAACGTGCAAAATATTCTTCCAGATATTACCCTCGGTCACCGAGAAAACCTAAGATTTAACGAAAAGAATATTACAAGACGAAAAGAATATTACAAGTCATATAGCAAAACAAGTAAGTGAAATCAAGGAATTCGGCTAAGTACGAGTAAAGCGAGTAAAACAGATAAAGGTGACTTTAAAGTGAAAGGAGTCCATTAGGGCCAGTGGATGAAATAACTAGGGTTGGTAAATTAAGTACAAAACTAACTCCAAAAAGGTTAATAAGTTTCCGACGGAAAATACCTAACTAGAACACTTTATAACCCAACTTGATAAATAAATTTGTTCACGTGGTTCAAAATCAACTCATTTTCAAAGAAATAGTATAGGCTAAATGTCTTCACTATAAAGCATGCGAAAGGAAGACAAAATACGTTAACTTCCACACTTAGAGCCTCGCTTAAAAATAATTCACTTGTATTCATAGGAAAGGCATAAAGAACATTTGGGGTTTCATGCTTTCGAATGGTAAAATGGTCACATTAGTTGCCTTGCAGAAATATACAAATGTAACTAGAACTTAGCCCTCGAATCCTTAGTTGAACGATCCAATGAAATTCTCAAGGAAATACACCCAAATTTGATACAAAATACATTTCCAAAACCATTTTAACTCATTCAATTTCCAAGAAAATAAATGGACGGCATAACAACAACCCAGAAAATGTAACTATAGCAAACCAGAAAATCAGGAAATGTAACCATATTAGCCCTAATAACAAAAACAGTTTTGGCCTCCTAATGCGGTAATGGCACAACTCTCACTACAATTATCGGTTGGAGATGTAAGACCCACCGTTTCGAAGCTAAGAAACAGGGCTACAACAATGTAGAAGACCACTCAATCCAGTTCTTAACACAACTAGGTCAAATATGCCAAATACTAACCCAGAATTCCCAAAACAGGTTTGCAAAACACAGAAAACTGTAATCGGTATATCTCAGTCCATACAAGTCCAAATGCCAAAATTCCAAAGGCATATGATAGCTAAGACATTCAGCTACATTTCATCAGAAGACACCAACTCCAAAATCCAAACCAATTCCAGTCAAAAAGGCCAATTACTATCGCAGTTTTCGCATTCTGATCAAAGCAGAACAGCTACAGTAAAAACGGCATAACTCACTCTACACTCATCCAAATGACCTGAAATTTTACAGGCACCTCAAACACATCAATACCTACAACTTTCATGTTTTGAGCAAAGTCCAATTCGGCCTCTAACCCAGTGATCTAAAACCGGACAGAATTGGGATTTTATGAACCCTAACTTTCCAATTTTCCATTCAAATCCAAAATTAATTGCATTTATCCACAATTCACACCCACTAGAACCATTATAGTCCATTTCCAATCATCCAAGATAGCTACAACAATCATTTCATATTAAACCAGAAAAATTCCCAATAAAATAAAAACTTCACCAAAACTCTTCAAATCAAGAAATAAATCATATATTTCATCACCCAAGGCACCTCTAAGCATATTATAAGCATCATTAGGTATAGGGGAGAGGTTGTAGCATCACTTACCAAGAAACAAGGGAAAGAGAGGTTGTGGACACCTTTGCTCTTCAAAACAACTTCACTACAACCCTTACTAGCACTAGAAGGTAGGATTTTATGGAGTGAAATGGATGGAAGCAAATGTTTTTGGTTGATTTGCACCAAGTAGAAGCTAGAACTTGAAGAGTTTCTCCTTCCTTCTTTGCTCAAGATGGCCGGCCAACAAGAGAAGAAAAATGGTGGTTTTTGTGCATTTTTTTGATATTTAATCCTTTGGTCAAAAAAGTCAAGAAAGTGAATAGTGTTTCTTAAAGTCCATCCAATGAGAAGGTGACACTTGTCACCTCCATTAATGCATTCTTATCATTCTTTTCTCTCTCACATCAATCACTTCACACACCCTACTTATCTCTTAACACTCGATAAATTTTTCACAGTATCCGAAACTTAACCTTATTGGCCGAATTTTTCCGAACTTATCGCACTAGTGGGTCCCACGTCCAATATATATTCTTAATTTTTCAAAAACTACCCAATGCTAGGAAAATCATATTAAAAACTATAATTACCCATAAAATCCACCAAGAAATTTTTCTAAGCCAGAAAACATGCAATTAAGGGAAAAACCCTAGGACAATATTAGGGAAATACGGGTTCTCACAACGCGGTCCTAGTCGTAGCCGTGGGGGTAGACAAGCCCAGGAACCGGTACGAGAATCGAGAGAGGAAAGAGAGGCAACGGTTGAGCCACAACCTGAACCCCAAGCTACAGGGGGAGATCAAGTGGCAACTGCCATGTTGCAAATGACTAATATTCTGGCCCGTTTAGTGGAACAACAGGGTCAAGCCCCTGTAAACCAATCTCGGGACCCCGGTATGGGGCAGGATAGAGCTTTGGAGAGATTCCAAAAGTTCTCCCCACCCAAGTTTTTAGGAGGGCCAGACCCGTATGAGGCTGAGAAATGGCTGGAGGCCATGATAAATAATTTTGCTGCCCTAAACTATACGGAGGAGAGACAAGTCCAATTCGCTGTATTTCAGTTCGAGGGGCCAGCTAGGGCCTGGTGGAATGTAGTGAGGGCCAAGTGGGAGAGAGAAGGAAATGCATGGACTTGGCTAAACTTTGTACGGGACTTCAACGAAAAATACCTTCCACCCATCGTCCAGGAGAGGAGAGAGGACGAATTCATTAAACTCCGTCAAGGAATATTGAGTGTAACTGAGTATGAGACTCAGTTTACAAAGTTATCCAAATTTGCTCCGGAACTGATAGCTAAGGAGCCCAGAAAAGTACGGAGGTTTATACAAGGGCTGAATGTGGAGTTACAAGAAGCTTTAGCGGCAGTCCAAATTAATACATTCACGGAGGTTCTAGAGAAGGCCCTAAGGATAGAGACTGCTAGGGCACAAGTGAGAGCTTTTCATGCAAAAAGGAGAGGTGCGCCTGGTGGAAGTCAAAGGCAAGGACAAAGTGATTTAGATATGCCACCTTCTAAGATAGGTCGAGAAGATGGTAGTGAGAAAATTTCAAGGACGGCTAAGGAAAGTACTCCAAGAGGAGTTTCGCATGGCTGGGGCCAAGCAAGAGGTGCCTCACAAGGAGGTCAGACCTCAACCCCTCAAGTACCTTGCGGGTACTGTGGGAAGGCCAATCACGTGGAGAGTGATTGTTGGCGAAAGGCGGGAAAATGTTTATGGTGTGGTAGCACCGAACACCAGCTTGCAACCTGTCCCCGTAGATCACGCCTAAACCCTGAACAAGCAAGTGTAGGAGGGACTAAGCCAAGAGTGCCAGCTAGAGCATATGCCTTGAACCAGCAGGCAGTACCTGAACCAACAGAGATAGTAGAAGGTACGATTCGTGATTTCTATTGTTTCCCTAAGTTTTGGCTATAGTGAGACCTGGGAGCCGGAAATGAATATATATGAGAAATACCCTACATTATTCGAAGTGCATGTATGAATTTCGAGGACGAAATTCTTTTAAGGAAGGGAGATTGTAACATCCCGAATATTAGGAGGTTGTTTATGAAGAAAATATTAAAGTGTATTTCTTTGGGTTTGATTTAAAACCTAATTTTGTTTAAAAAGACTAGAAACCCTAATATTGTAGCCAAAAACCCTAGTTTACTTGTGACTAACCGGTTTTCCTAAATCTCTCATATTTTAATTGAAACCCTAATTTTAATTACTGGAATTGGAAAATTCCTCACGTTTTCTTAAAAATTTCTTTTATTTGAAAATTATCATTTATTAAAGCCCTACTATCCAATTATTCCATGATAAGTGCAAATGAATCTAGAAAGTAGGGTTTTATTCTTCGGTTTCAAGTTTGGAGCAAAATTAGGGTTTTCGCGATTTTCCGCCGGATGAATTTTCGGTACGGAGCAAGGACCAAATTGGGTGATTAAAAGTGACTTTTAAGTGAGAAATAATATGTGAGTAGTAGCAATGATATAAGGTTAGTGAATGGGAAGTAAAAACCCTAGTACGTGAGTTTTAAGAAAAACGGCGCGAACCGGCGGGTCCCGCGCATTACCTCTTGAACGCACCACTTGACCACCACTTTCTTACCCTACAAGCTCATTGACAATTGAGCAAAATATCTTCTTATATTACAGCTAAGGGGACCGAAATTAGTGGCTAGAAAGCAAGAGAAAGAAAGAGAAAAAGGAAGGGTGGTGGTGGTGACACTTGTCACCACCTCATGGCTTCTTACCCAAGACTAAACCCAACCATTTAACTCCAACACATAGCCAATTTCTTCCTCATCTCTGCTGCTGCTGGCCGAGAACATCAAGGAGAAAAACTCCAAGGGAAAATCTTTCATTTCATCTCCAAATCCAACAAATAAGTGAGGAATCGAGCAAAGTAAACCGATTAAACTTGTTCTTGAGTGACTAGCTAGTGAGTTGTGGTGTGATTCTTAAAGGGGAGAGCTTGTGCTACTCTTGGTGACTTTTATTCAAGGTAAGAGAGTTTATCTCTCCAAGTTTTACTTCTAATCTTGTTAAATTTAAGCTTAGTAACTTGATTTTAGGGTGAGATTATGGATGATTAGCATGTTTTAGTAGTTTTCCCCAATTTATTTGATGAACTAGGGCTTGTGGAAATTTTGCCCAAATGATTGTATGATGTTTATATGTTGCAATTGAGGTGTTATATGGTGTTTTGGTAGTGATTGGACCAAGAAATTAAGGAAAGATTCACTAGAAACTCAAAATTTCCAAAATCTGGAAAATTGTCTCAACATTCTGTCCGAATTTTTATCTGTATGTTAGAGGCTGTTTTGGCCTTATGTCAAAGAATAAAAGTTGTAGAGAATGGCATTTTATAGGTGCCTACAAAATTTCAGCTCAATCGGAGCAACGTAGGACATGAAAAGTCCAAAATACCCTTACTGTTCTAAGTATTTCCCAGCAGTCCGTTTCAGCAGTTGAGTCCAGTTTATCACGATTTTTGACCAGGATCCATTCTGATTTAGCTCTGGACCAAAACATGAAAGTTGTAGTGTTCTGAAGTAGCTTTAAAATGCCTCTAAGAACACCTGATTTGGACTTCTGTACACTGAGTTATGTCCGTTACAGTGTAATGCGTTTAAACAGCCGACAAATTGGTTTCTGGTTTAGTAATTTGAGAAATTGACCAAGTTACATTAGAAACTGGACTAAGTGACCTTCATGAACATGGTATCTCTGTGTCTTAGCTTCGAAACGGCATAGGTTACGCCTCAATCCAATAAGCGTAGCCTCGGATATGTTATTTCCGCATTTGTACGTCAAATCTGTCTTGTGCTAAGTTGAAATTCTGCACTTGTGATTGTTGTGAATCTTGTTTTTATGATATTGTGAGCCTATGGAACGGCTCTTGACCTGAATTTTTTTTATGTGTGATGTTGGGTTGTTGTTGAAGAAAAATAATGAAGCCTAAATGGCTGGAAATTAGGTAAACACAAAGGGCATGCTGCCCGAATTTTTACTCGAAGTCTAGAAAACTATCTTTGCGACTTGAGTGAAGGTTAAGTGATTATCACTTGAACTATCGAGGACCTTTGCCACTTGTTTATCGAGGGTTATACGTTAGGACTTGGCCGAACTTGTACCCTTAGGAAAACGATTTGAATCACTACGAAACCGTTCTACTTGCACTTTTGACTCAAGAGTCATCTTCAAGCAAAAATGTTATCAAATTTTTCAGTTTGAAGAGCGAGCAATTATTTCACGACTCTTTTCAAGTGAACTTCAATTTCTTGATTCTTATTGAACGGAACGCTTAAGTTTCGAACCTTGGTTGATTTTCAAAGTTCTCAAGTTAAGTTTTATCGCAGATTTGGACTCCCAACTCGGAGTACCACCCAGACACGAGCACTAGAAGCACTATTTTGGTGAGTGCTTCCAAATATCCGATTGTACTTGATATGTGTGCTTCTTACTTGACTTGCATGATTACATGACAATGAATGAAAGGGCAAGGGTGTACTTTATCGCACTTGCCCTAATATGACCTGTTCTTGCTATTGATCATACTTGACTTGTTGTACATGTACTTGAATTATATCTTGTCTGGAATTCCAGAAACCCTGTGGCTAGTTAATCAAGTCGAGCCGGCAAGGGCCTGGTCGATTAGATAACAAACCCTGGGTCACTTGTAATGTCGAGTGGAGTGTTATCTCCTCGACTAAACGGTATACTCGAGTATTACCACCCGTGTTTATTGAGGATTTTGGGCCCAGTAGGGGGTGTGAATGGTGGACGGAGAGTAGTGTAAGTGGTGTTCTACTGGATTGGCTCCTTACTTGAAAGTTGACGGAGTGTCAACTACTATGTGATCAAGCCCTGATGATGAATGGAAGTTGGCTCCTGAGAGCCATCCGTATCCTTATGCTTTGGAATGATTATTGTTTATTGGATTATTGTTTCTTCTGAAAACTTTTACACTCGCTCATTTTGAGATTGCTCACTTTTATGAACTCTTCATGCTCGTTACTTTGCTATATCGAAAACTAGTACTTATAAATAATGGTCAATTTGCTATTTGGAACCTCACTGGGCTTTAGCTCACACCACGCTATTTGTTTTCCTTACAGGGGGTACGAGTGACGCGTGAGACTTGTAAAAGACTAGCGTAGCCTTTTGTTTTGACTTTTGACTTTTGGTCTTGTACTCGCGCTATTCCTCGAATGGAACATGTTGTACTTGGATTGTATACGTTTTGAACTAGTTTGGTGTATTGAGGCTTTGTACCTCGATTTCTATCAATGTAAGTTATAAGCTTGAATTGCGGATATTATTTATGGTTCATGGATGTGTGTACATGACTCGATCGAGACAGTGAGTGAGTCCTGGCGAGAGTTGGGCAGGCGGTCCGCCGAACCCTTTGGTACGCCTTAGGGGGAGGTGGGGTCGTCACACAACTAAAAACCACTAATAAGCAATTAATTGAAGTAAAGAGGATGTTCTTGGAAAAATACCTTAAAACCACAAGAAAGGTAGGAGTTTAATTGTTCCTCCTCCAAAACAACTCCACCAACACCTTTAACCTTCCCTAATGATCACTTGTATGGTGTGGTTTGTGATTTGGTTGGTTGAAACTCAAGATTTGAACAAATTTGGAAGCTAGAAATTGAAGAGCTCTCTCTTGTTTTCCTCCTCAAGAGGTTCAGCCAAGACACAAGAAAAAATGAAAGAAAATTGAGTCAAAATTGATTTTAGAAAGTTAAGAAGGTCTTGGTCAAATCCAACATCCAATGGGTTTGTGACACTTGGCACCTTGCTTGCTTAAGCTTATCTCTTTGTCTCTCTAATACTAATCCATATAGGTAACTTCTAATTATCTCTTAGTACCTTGTAAAATAATATCACTTAACCAAACTCCAACAAGTTGTCAAAAATATATCGCATTTACCGCACTAGAGGGTCCCACGTCCATAATACACTTCAAACTCAACGTATACTAACTCATACTAGGAAGACGATTTTAAAACTGTACTTACTTGTAAAAATGCATAGAAAATTCAATATTTCCAAGGAAAGTATAAAATATAATCAAAGAAATAAAATAATGCTGAGAAAATGTGAAAATTTTTGGGTCCTCACAGTAACACTAGTAACGTCAATTGTTTTTGAAATCTTTGAGTTGGAAGACTCCAGAGGTTCATTGGCCTGAGTATGACCTGATCCCTCTAGCTGTAATATAAAATTTATTTTCTCTATATACATCAAAACCAAGTAAAAGATCTTTTCCAGAATCAAGATTGGCTCCTGCAGAGGTCGAACAATTTCCAGATTCGCCCCTTGTTGTTTTCTCCTTTAATAGTCTAAGTCACATTCTCTTTGCAATTTAAGTTGGTCCTCGTACACTTGTGATAGTGTGAGAGGAGTTAAGGCCATTCGTTTACCATTGTGCAAAAGAGTATATTTGTTAGACCTACCATCAAAATTAACATGCTTATCAAATTGCCATGGCCTTCCTAGTATCACATGAGTAGCATGCATGGGTACAATATCGCACATGACTTCATCACAGTACTAACCAATCAAGAAAAGAACGCGTACCTGCTTGTAGACTCGGGCTTCACCATTTTCACTTAACCCTTGAAGTCGATAGGGATGCGGGTGTCTAGTTGTAAGCAGCCCTAAGCTCTCCACCATGACCAAACTTGCTACATTTGCTAAATTTTTGCGCTGTAATTGCTCATCCTCCTTAACACGGGCGGTTAGCACTCTCCTTGCGACCAAGCAACCAATTTCACCCTAGGTTGGTGAACATTCTTCCTCGGCCGAGTCAATTTCCAAGCTCTCCTCTTTGGTCAACCCGGGCGTCTCCTCACAATCGTCGTCATCCGACACTATATCGCCATTGTGAGAGATAAGCATTACCCATTGATTTGGACACTGAGATTGTATATGGCCAAATCCTTGACATTTGAAGCACTTAATGTCCCTACTCCTAGGCTTAGGAGTTTCTTGAGGGGACTTGGAAGTGGACCTAGAAGCATCAACAAACTTATTAGGGGTAGAGTTGGAACTTCGGTCAGGGACGTTACCTTGAGTTCGGCTAGAAGCAGGTGGTGTGGCCAAGAAACCCGCTTCGTGTGATGTCTTCCTCGGTTGACTTCCTTTCCACCACTCGGGCTTGGAGTGGTGTGTGGTCGACCACTTCTCCTCAATTTCGTTCCCTTTTCGGCCTTGATGGCTAACTCAAGAAAGTCATGCATGTCCAAGTAAGGTTGGAGCTCTAAGGCCTCTTAGAGGTCAGGGTTGAGACCTCTAAGGAACCTTGCCATCATGGCCTCACTGTCCTCTTGAATGTTGGCCCTCATCATGGCCATCTCGATCTCTTTGTAGTAATCCTCCACACTCATGTTACCTTGAGTAAGGGTTTGAAGTTTAGAGTGGAGATCGTGATTGTAGTAGCTAGGAACAAATCGCTTGCGCATCAGTGCCTTGAGTTCTCGCCAAGTCTGGACTCGTGGGTCTCCTATGCTCCTCCTATGGGTCCTTACTTGGTCCCACCAAATTAGGGCGTAGTCAGTGAACTCAACGGTGGCAACTTTTACCTTTTGTTCCTCACTATAATCGTAGCAATCGAAGACCATCTCGATGCGGCCTTCCCATTCCAAGTAAGCTTCAGGGTCACTTTTGCCTTTGAACGCGGACACTTGAATTTTAAGACCCTCGAATTCGTTCTTAGACGTGTCCCCTCTAGGCTTCTCGGGTCGTTCCTCATCCTCACTAGCAGAGTAGCCCTCGCTATTTGCCTCTTTGGTGTCATGGTTACTCCGGTTGTGAGACCTTGAACGGGAGCCACGTGTGAGACTCTTGGATAGCTCGTCAAACCGCGAGTGCAACTCCATTTGTTGCTCACTGATTCGCCTGAGCTCGTTCTTCATGGCGGTGAACATCAAGGAGTAGTCTATGGTTGGGTGTTGTTGCTCCATGTCCCTCTTTATGCCCTGCAAAAGGTTAGTAACACGAAAAATAATGCAAGTATATCCTCTTTCTTAAAATGCTCTTTTTACTTTTTTGTAAAGACGTGGTCATCTCACTTCACTCCCTTAGTGTATCAATCTCTCTCGTGTTTTATCACTCAAAACACTCTTTAAAGATCTTTACCCGATACCTTTACCTGTTAGTTTAGGTAGGTGAGAAATGCCGCTCAAGTCCCGAAAATTGTCACCAAATTTTTCCACAAGAGTAACCAAGAATGTAAGACACAAATGGAATGCAATTTAAGGTGGAAATGGCGGTTTTGGGAGGACTCTAGTGGCGGACAGCAAGGGGAAAAGTGCTAATGTGAATAAAAAGAAAGCAAAGCTTCCTATAATGTAGGAGTGAGTTTCAGAAATTTAGTAGAGAATGTAGGTGAGTGTCCTAAAATATAGGAGAGAATATAGGATAGTGTCCAAGTGAAAACAAAGAGGGTATCCAAGTGTTTTACTTAGTTTCCTAAATTGATTTGGAAAACAAGTTGGTTTTGGAAACTCTTTAGAAACACTTTCTTGCACAACCTTTAGAAACTTCCAAATCCCTCTCCAAGTAGACTTGCAAATCAGATTTGGTTTCTACCTATGCCAACCGAAAATTTCCAGATTTTTTCCTCCTTCCAAATCACTTTACCAATGTCGATTGGGACTCTATAAAGTTCCCCAAGGCAGCCGCACTCTCTTTCACCAACACAATTCAGATTCGGCTTCAAGAAACAAGGCAATTGGTCTCTTCCTCCCTTGTGCGACACACAAACAGTTTCGCCCCTTTGGTGCAAGGAAATGACGTCTCAAGACGATGGGAGCAATGTCACTCAAGCCTCTCCCCAACAGGCTGCTCAAGAATCCTCCAAGAAATTTATTCCCAAACCAAGAAAGCCTTTCACCACCGCTAGGGAGTATAGGAAATTGTTTATTCGAAGGGAGGTTCAAGTTTTCAAGAAACAAGGTGGTCAAGAAATTCAAGAACCTCGAAGGGTGGTTCAAGTTATCAAGGCACAAGGTGATCAAGAATTGCAAGAAGAGGTAGGCCAAAACTTTTGAGTTTCTTTCCTTTTTGTTCGAATTTTCTGTTTGGGGGTACAAGCACGATGTAAGAGACTGATTTGGCAATAAAATTCGGCTTCCTTTTGCTTCTTCTTGTGCCACCCGAATGCTCTTCTTTCTTTTCTTTTCGTTTCTTTTTTTTTTTTGACTTAAAGAACAACTCAAAGACTTGGCCGATGAGTAAAAATTCCAGCAATCTGGTCGGCTCTCCAATGCAGTCCTTCAATCCTCCAAGAACTAGCAAGATACTGTTATGACCCGATTCCAGAATTAAGAAAAGAATTGAGGTGGAGTTTAGGGAAGAGAGAAAAGTCAGAAATTAGGGAGAATGAGAAAGGCTTTTGATTTCATCTTTCCGAATGAATCAGTAGTACACGGAAGTAGCTTATTTATCAAGCTTCTAGTCACTTCCTATAACAGAATAACTACTTGCTACTCTAGTCGGTTGAGCTGTAACTTCTCCAACTATCTCTAGCACGTCGCTATGATATGAGAATACCACCAAAATATAGCATTAATGGATTTATTATACAAGCCATAACAAATACGTTTCAAGGTTTCAAGAACTTCAAGGTAGTAACCAAGAACTTCAAGAACCTTAAAATCTTGTAGATTCTCTTCAAGATTCTCAACCTCAACAAGTTTTTAACCAAAAACCAGATTAGAAAAATTAAATAAAATAACTTGGATAACCAAAATAAACTTGGACAAAATTAAAGACAAGAACCCTAGCGCAAAACACAACCCTAGCCGCGCAAGAGGCCCAAGCTGCACAAGAAACCCTAGCAGCTGTTTTTTTTTTGGAACACGGGCAGATCATAGACAACAACAATGCTCGAGTGGACAAGAATTGGTCTCACGAAGTTCGCTCAAGTTCCGGGCAGATCGCAGCTCAATGCACGCGGCAAGGCAAACCCTAGTTGCCGCTGCTATGTTTGCTCTATTTTCTTGCGAGTCACGGCACAACTCCTTTGGCTAGTGACTACGGACACAAGGCAGCAAGACACGACCAGAATTTTCTACACACAAACGCGGACAGAAATTGATGTCAATGAGGAGCCAAGCTGTGGACAGATTCGTGACATGCGGGACACAAACGACGGACTGACTCTATGGCAACAAGCTGACCACACACACGGACAGTTTATGCATGAACAACAAAAAGACAATAGCCCAATAGATTTGACGCAATAAAAGGACACAGGTGCTGCCAAATTGCAAGCAACTAATGATGCAACACAACAAGCAAGTTGCGGCCAGATTGAGTTGAGAACTTTAACAAGAAACTACACGGACAGGTTTCTATTTTTTTTTTAGACAATGCAGCGGACACAAAGGAAAACCAACGATAAACAAAGACAAACAATGGATATAACGAAAGATACCTCCACCCAAACTCTGAAGCCAACTAATACAGCCCTCGATCAACTTGTTTCGAGACACGTAGCACGTTTGCCCAAGGATCTAGCGAGGTTGTCCTACACTTGGATTATGGGTCCTAAAATCAACACGGACGACACGAGTTGGTTTAAGGCAGTAGAACAACAACTCCAATCGAGGTGGTTGCTCAAGTGGATAGGTTGGTAGAACAATCAAGGAAAAGATGCAAGATTGCTCAATAACCCTTGCCAAAGCAAGTAGAAGGCTCGAATCTCTCTTAACAAGAAGAATAAAAAGTAATCAAACTTTATTGATAAAACGTCTACCTTAAAACCTTACAAAGCAAGCCTTTATATAGGCTAAGGGACTAATGAAAACCTAATGACTAAAGGAAAGGGAAAGGGGGTTCTTCCATCCTTGGACAAGGTGGGCCGAATCCATGACTCAACAAGCCTTACAACTAGTAACTAATCCAAACAATAACTTGACGGTTCAAGACTAAAAAAAGGCCCACCAGGTGGCTGACTCCCTTTAATTGGAAAAACTACAAAGACTAACTAGCGGGCTAGAGCCCAAACTAACAACCATCACTTGGCTCCTCGTGGGTGTGGATCAATGTGTAGGTAACTTGATTAACATCCTCCAAACCTTCAAGGTCCCGCCACCCATGCACACATCATGATGCCTTGTCACGCAGGTACTCTTTACTTACCTTACTCGACACTAAGCTACTTGGTTTTCAGACCATCAAGGAGTTATATGCAAAAGATCCAGATTTTAGTGAATGCTATGTACAATGCTTAAAATCTTGGTTGGATCACTTTTTTATACATGATGGTTACTTGTTTCGAGTTGATAAACTATGCATCCCTCAGTCTTCCATTTGATTATTGTTAGTCCATGAAGCATATTCATGAGGTTTAATGGGACACTTTAGTGTTGCAAAGATTTTGGCTGTTTTGCAGGAACACTTCTATTAGCCAAAGATGAGAAGAGATGTGGAACTTGTGACGGCCCCACCTCCCCCTAAGGCGTACCAAAGGGTTCGGCGGGTCGCCTGCCCAGCTCTCGCCGGGACTCACTCACTCACTACAATCCTCCAATGAAGTATAAAATAAATCTCAAGTATTACATCCAATTCTCCAAGAATTACATATTACGAGTACCAGAAAGTAAAATCTAGAAAAACTGATAACTACAACCACCACGCCAACTATATACATCTTACTCGTCAACTTTTAACAAATACAAATTCAAGTATTCTATAGCTCAAAATCTAACCACCTTCCCGAGCGATCCCCGCGTCCGCCCCCTGCTAAGGAAAACAAATGGAACGGGGTAAGCTATATGCTTAGTAAGTAAATAGGGGCAAAAGCGTAAATTTCACGTAACAACAGTTACACAATAAGAGTAAAGCAAAAGCAGAAAAGTAACATCACATAATAAGGATACAGGTGGCTCCAAAGCCAGATCGTTTGCCATGCGTGACCTCCTGCCGACATTCCGTCGACCACAAATAATGGTCCGTAGAACTTCACTTGTACTCCCACCGTACACCTTATCACCCTCTCTGGCCAGACACCTCACAAACTTGCTCGAGCGAACGAAATTGAGCTTGGTTCACAAGCTCGGGTCACAAACTTGGTCCACATAATCGGTGAACCGGATTCACAAACTTGGTGACCTCAAACCAGGTTGGACTGACTTCGACCAAGCCCTAACCGGCTCGAATAGTCCATCTAGGTCATGAGATCGGGCCCCAAACTCACAAACTTCACAAAATTTACTCAAAAGTCACCCCGAGCCACAAGCTCAAGAGGTTTAGTTCCAAAATGATTCATATACATATGTCATGTACAAATATGTGCGTAAATTAGGGTTTAGGTCGAGTGCGATAAAGTACACCCTCACCTAGGTACCCTTTTCATACATATCGAAACACATAAGCAGCTAACACATAAGAGCGGCCTGAATACTTACTCAACGAACAAGGATAACAAAAGGATGAAATTCGCGTCGCGAAGAGTAGCTAGTAGGCCCCACCGGCTCTACCTAGCTCACCACTGTCTGAAATAGAAGATTACGTCACATAATATCACAAACGGCTACTATTATGCCTAAAACACGCAAAACGACAAAATGGGTACATGCAAGTGCGGAAACGGCGTACGGAAACGGGAATGGCGGCCTAGCCGTTTTGCCGTCAAAACTGCTTTTGAGCACAATCGAGGCTATGCATGTCGGATCAAGGTACATGAGGTACCGTTACGAAGCTAAGATAAAAGTCTATAACTTTCATGAAGACACATAAATCCGGATTTGAACAGAGATGGGTCGAAAGTAGGGAAAACAGTGCCAGAAATGTGCACTTTAAGGTGACGGACAGGGTAAGTTTGCTGGATTGTAACTCCCAGCTCACAAATTGAAATCAAGAAATTCCAGAGGCATTAGAAAGCTGAGACATAAGGCTAAAACTTTGATGTTTTGGCCAAGACCTGGATTGTGACAGCCCCACCTCACCCTAAGGCGAACCAAAGGGTTCGGCGGACCGCCTGCCCAGCTCTCGCCAGGACTAACGATGCAGACTAGAGCTATCTATTGCGATCCGGAACTTACAAACGAGTGGAAACAAGTTAAAATGGTAAAATAACCCAAAATAAAAAAAATGAAATCCGGAGTCGGCCATGAATAGTAACCGACCCGTCAGAACCCAATCGAAAGAGCACGCAAACATTCACATCTGAACTTTAGCGATTACAATCCAAAATGACATACAAAAGTTTTCAAAAGTTGATACATATACACGGTTTGCCAAATCAAAAGAGAAAACGCCCCAAAAGTACACTTAGAGTTTTAATAAATGAGCTATACAAAAGATATGTTCCACTAGCTCAATTTGGCAGCCATTTGTCAAATCCAGACCAAAAGTGTTTATTTTCCTGTAAGGACAACAAAAGGGACAGAAAGGGGTGAGCTTGCGCTCAATGAGGTACCAAACATATAGCAGAAAAATCATGGCATTTCACATTTTACAAATCAGATACGCATGCTGTGACGCCCCGAAAAAAAAGAGTGTGAGAACCCGTAAAAACCCTAATATTTTCCTAGGGTTTTAGTTCCTTTAATTGCATAATTTTTGCATTTCTGGCTTAGAAATATTATCTGGGTGGATTTTTATGAGCAATTATAGTTTTAAGATGATTTTTCTAGCATTGGAGAAATTTTAGAAAATTAAGAGTAAATAGTGGACGTGGGACCCACTAGTGCGAAAAGTTTGGAAAAATTCGGCCAATATGGTTAAGTTTCGGATACTGTGTAAAATTTATCGGGTGTTAAGAGATAAGTAGAGTGTGTGAAGTGATTGATGTGAGAGAGAATAGAAAGATAAGAATGCATTTATGGAGGTGACAAGTGTCACCTCCTCATTGGTTGAACTTTAAGAATTACTATTCACATTTTTGACTTTTTTGACCAAAGGATTAAATATCCAAAAATTCACCAAAAATCACCATTTTTTCTTCTCTTGTTGGCCGTCCACCTTGAGCAAGGAAGGAAGGAACTTTCTTCAACATTCAAGCTTCTACTTGGTGCAAATCAACCAAAAACTTTGGTTACAACCAATTCCACTCCATACAATCTTACCTTTTAGTGATAGTGAGAGCTTTAGTGAAGTTTATTTGAAGGCCTAAGGTGGTCAACATCCCTCTCTCTCTTGGTTCTTGGTAGGTGAAGCTTGAAACACCCTACTACATCTAATAATGCTTATTTGGTGCTTAATGGGGGCATGAGTGAAGGAATATATGGTTTGTTTCTTGATTTGGCTTGTTTTGGTGAAGTTTTTATTTTATTGGGAATTTTTCTGGTTTAATATGAAATGAATGTTGTGGCCATCTTTGATGATTGGCAATGGACTATAATGGCTCTAGTGGGTGTGAAATGTGGATAAATGCAACTAATTTTGAATTTGGATGGAAAAATGGAAAGTTGGGGTTCTTAAATCCCCAATTCTGTCCGGTTTTGGATTATAGGGTTAGAGGCCGAATTGGACTTTGCTCAAAACATGAAAGTTGTAGGTATTGATGTGTTTGAAGTGCCTGCAAAATTTCAGGTCATTTGGATGAGTGTAGAGTGAGTTATGCCGTTTTTACTGTAGCTGTTCTGCTTTGATCAGAATGCGAAAACTGCGATAGTAATTGGACATTTTGACTGGAATTGGTTTGGATTTTGAAGTTGGTGTCTTCTGATGAAATGTAGCTGAATGTCTTAGCTAACATATGCCTTTGGAATTTCGGCATTTGGACTTGTATGGACTGAGATATACCGATTACAGTTTTCTGCGTGTTGCAAACCTGTTTTGGGAATTCTGGTATAGTATTTCGTATTTTTGACCTAGTTGGGCCAGGAACTGGATTGAGTGACCTTCTACGTTGTTGTAGCCCGGTTTCATAGCTTCGAAACGGTGGGTCTTACACCCCCAACCGATAATTGTAGTGAGAGTTGTGCCATTACCGCATTATGACGTCAAAACTGTTTTTCTGGTTTTGAGCTTAACCTTCATTTCCGGGCTTTTCCCTAGCTTGACTTGTCTTTGTACTACTTGGAGCTTGCTGAATGGATATTAGATGAACTTATTTGTGTGACTTTGGGACTGGTTGAAGTAATAATGAAGCCATGATGGCTGGAAAAGTTAGCAAATGTAGGGGAAGTGCTGTCCGAACTTTGAAGGGACTTGTTTGCATTGGGTTTGTGATCTAAGGCTTGGATTTGAGCAAGGCAATGTTATATGATGGATGGTTTCTGAGCCGTGGAGGTGAGTGACCTCAAACTACTTCTAAAGTTATTTATGAACCGTTTCTTACATTATATACTTTTGAACTGTTTCCAAAGTTACTTTTGAAATGTTTTCTTGCATATCATGCGTGCTGGCATGTGAGTGTGCCTTGTTTGCTATGTTTCTTGACTTCATGACTTGTATTTTGGTTGATAACGTGTTAAGCGCTTATAATGATTTCCAAAACGAGTTTTCGAGGCGAGTGTGTACTTTATCGCACTCGACCTCGATAAATGTGAAATTTTCGATTGAAATGTTACTTGCGCATGAATGTAAGCCTTTTGGGCTGAACTGGCCATTGCCCCTTGTTACCGGTCGTCTTGAGCCAGAAGCGGACTCGGTCAGGCGATTAGGAACTTGGGTGAACGTTTGGTATACTTGAGTATTACCTATGTAGGTTGGTGGAGCCTGGCCAAAAGCCAGGGACGGGGTGAATGAAATGAAATGAATGACCAAATGAGCGAGGAAATGTCAGGAGAATGAATGTATCCTTTCATGAATGTTACTATCGCTTTCCATTGTAAATGTTTCTTGAATTATTGATAATCCATATTTACTGATTTTAATGGTTACTCGCTGAGCTTCTAGCTCACCCCAAAAATGTTTTATTTCCCCCCCCACAGGGCTCAAGGCGAAGAAAAGCTTGGAGTGCTTATTCACGTGACTGGATGGCTTATATCGTGTACAGTTTAAGTTTGGATCTATTTTATGTATGAGTTGGTCTTGTATAAATATTTGAAATTGATATGGATGTAAGTATACGTTCCACGATTTGAATCAGTTTCCGTTGCATTTGTAATATGTAATCATTGGAGAATTTGATGTAATATTTGAGGTTTATTCTTGTAATTCATTTGAGGACTGTAGTGAGCGACTGAGTCCCGGCGAGAGCTGGGCAGGCGGTCCGCCGAACCCTCTGGTTCGCCTTAGGGGGAGGTGGGGCCGTCACACATGCCAGATGTAAAGCAAAGGAACCAATGATTCAAATCAGAAGGATACGGGTGGCTCTCAGGAGCCAAATTTCCAGCGCAGTACTTGATCCAAACCGGTTGACTCTCCGTCAACGTATATAGAACCAAAACGTCCGTAGACCCCTCTTCACACCGAATTCCGTCCACCAAACACCCCATTTACCGGGCCCGCTCACCGTAACCGAACAGAAATGATAATACTCGAGTATACCGGAATCAAGGGTCTCAATACCCAAAAATCCCCGAACAGACTACCGTGGTTCGTTATCTAATCGTCCAGGCCCTTGCCGGCCCGACTCGAATAACTTAGCCACAGGATTGAGCTCAGAGGTCATAGAAATCCGAACAGATGCAGACACAGATAACAGATTCAGATACAGATACAGAATAGCATATTCAGATAGCAGATTCAGACGGCAGATTCAGATAGGCACTCAAAATTGGCATATGAACAGACAAGAGAACGAGTGTGATAAAGTACACCCTCGTCTCAAACAAATTAAACAGATTGCAGAGCAGAAATCAAGTTAAACAGCAATGGAGGGGAGTGGTACACTCACCGGTTCAACTTCAAAAGTTTTCACTTCAGATTGGCCTTAATCGCCAAAAACCCTAAAATAATCAAAATAAACCAATTGAAGGTTTCACATCCAAAATCAAGTAAACGGAATGCGCAAGTGAGGCTCGACTACACGTCGTACGCCTTGCCAAATAAATACTAGTGCGAGGGTGGAAAACATGATTTTCTTGGAACAAAAAGATAACATGAAGACCTAGGCGCCAAACAACCCAAAAGCCTTTTATTTCTATCAAGAGGCAAATCCAACTTAAAGAATCAAACGGCCTAGAAAATTGGGCAGCACTTCCCCTGGATTCCTTACTTTTCCAGCCATTAAGGCTTCATTATTTCCTCAAATCAGTCCCAACATCTCACACAAAAGTCATCTCATTTCCCAAAAGTCATTCACTAGGCTCAAAGTAAAAGTTAACTAGGAAATGACCGGAATAAAAGTAAGCCTTAAAACATACAAACAAGTACAATGAGACTCGATAACTGATCATAAATCAATGCCAAATATGACCCCAATAGGGTTCCATGAACATATACAAACAGTAGAGAAAACCAGAAAATTCGGAAATGCAATTAGCTTTGGCCTTGAAAAATAGTTTTTGACCTCTTTTTGCGGTAATGGCACCAAATGCCCTATGATTATCGGATGAAGGTGTAAGACCCACCATTTCGAAGCTAAAAGACAGGGCTACAACATCATAGAAGGTCACTCAGCCCAGTTTTGAGTGAAAACAGGTCAAAAATGCAAAATACTACATCCAAAACGTAAAACAGATTCACCAAAACACATTCTAGCGGAAATATCATAACTCAGGCTCTACAAGTCCAAATCTAGAAATTCCAAAACCAGATGAAAGCTAAGAAACAGGGCCAAATTTCTTCAGAAGGCCTCAACAACTAATTCGGAAGCAATCCAGACCAAAACAACCAATAACAGTCACAAATCCCAATTTCGGGTAAAACCAGAACAGCAATAGTAATTTCGACTTATCTCATTCTACACTACTCCAATTCATCTGAAATTTTGTAGGCACCTATAAAATATCATTCTACACAACTTTCATGTTTTGAGCTAAGGCCAATTCGGCTTCTAACTATGAGATATAAATTCAGGCAGAATGAAGAATCAAGAACCCTAATTTTTCAATTTTTGGTCCAAAACAGAAATTGATTGCAATTGTCCACTTTTTCCACCTCATAGAGTCCTTAAACATTATTTCCAATCATCATACATGACCACATAATCATACTCATATGAAAACAGAAAAATCCCCAAAAATTACAAAATTTCACCAATTCAACCAAAACCAAGAAATAATCCATAAAGTTGCACCTTATACCACCACTAATCATGATTTAAGCATCAATTAAAGAAGGAGGGTGATTCTTCACAACTTACCTTAAGAACAAGAGAGAGAGAGCTATTGGTCACCTTAACTTTCCAAGAAACTCCACCAAACAACTCACTATCACTCCCTTAAGTGTTTCTATGGAACAAAAACAAGTTTAGATGGTTGAATTCTTGGATTTGAGCAAGAGAGAATCAAGAAGTTGAAGAGGTTTTCTTTCTTCCTTTCCTAGAGAGAAATTCAGCCAAGCTTGAAGAAAAATGGAAGATATTTGGTCAATTTTTGGTTTTATTTAGTAATTGGTAAAAGGTTGATTAGTAAGTAAGTCAATTGTAGGATTTAATCTCCAAGTGACACATGTCAAGACACTTGTCCCTCTCATTAATGTCATGCCTAACCTTTTTGTCTTTCTCACACCTATGCACTTGGCACCTCTAAATATCTAATAACACCCGATAAATTAAACCCAGTATCCAAAACTTAACCGAACTGGCCGAATTTTTCCGAACTTTTCGCACTAGTGGGTCCCACGTCCGATATACACTCTTAATTTCTCAAAAACTAACCGATACTAGAAAAATCATTTTAAAAATTATATTTACTCATAAAATTTATCTAGAAAATTTTCCGGATACAAAAAGTGCAGAAAACAAACCATTGAAAATAAGAAAACCTGGAAATATAATAAAACCTAGAAAATGGAAAAATTACGGGTTCTCACACTCTCTCCCCCTTAAAGAAATTTCGCCCTCGAAATTTTACCTTCAAAATTTAAAGTAACCAGACCTAGTCCCAGACCCAATTAAAATAACCCCGTCCGATCCCTCACGTCACTTACTATGCAAACTAGATATCCAATAACCTCTTGGACTCATTCCAGCCGAACAAAGCCCATTCAGTTTCCCAAAATGCAAATCTCACATACTTAACACCGCCTCAACTCTGGAGTACTCAGGCACAAGAATCCGAAATAAGACAATTCACCTCTCGAGTTGGCCAGTCCCAAGAGTAAACCATCTACAATCGAAATTCCTACCAGACGTACCTATCTATGGTCCTCAATTACCACGGAAAAGTTTTAAGGCCTATAACGTTCATAATTCAGAGCTTAGGCTCAAACGAGCACTTATTCCTTCATACCTATTCACCACTTAGTCCAGGCTCACTCCGCGCAGAGACCACGCGAAGCAGGCTCTGATACCACCTGTGACAGCCCCACCTCACCCTAAGGCGAACCAAAGGGTTCGGCGGACCGCCTGCCCAGCTCTCGCCAGGACTAACGATGCAGACTAGAGCTATCTATTGCGATCCGGAACTTACAAACGAGTGGAAACAAGTTAAAATGGTAAAATAACCCAAAATAAAAAAAATGAAATCCGGAGTCGGCCATGAATAGTAACCGACCCGTCAGAACCCAATCGAAAGAGCACGCAAACATTCACATCTGAACTTTAGCGATTACAATCCAAAATGACATACAAAAGTTTTCAAAAGTTGATACATATACACGGTTTGCCAAATCAAAAGAGAAAACGCCCCAAAAGTACACTTACAGTTTTAATACATGAGCTATACAAAAGATATGTTCCACTAGCTCAATTTGGCAGCCATTTGTCAAATCCAGACCAAAAGTGTTTATTTTCCTGTAAGGACAACAAAAGGGACAGAAAGGGGTGAGCTTGCGCTCAATGAGGTACCAAACATATAGCAGAAAAATCATGGCATTTCAAATTTTACAAATCAAATACGCATGCCAGATGTAAAGCAAAGGAACCAATGATTCAAATCAGAAGGATACGGGTGGCTCTCAGGAGCCAAATTTCCAGCGCAGTACTTGATCCAAACCGGTTGACTCTCCGTCAACGTATATAGAACCAAAACGTCCGTAGACCCCTCTTCACACCGAATTCCGTCCACCAAACACCCCATTTACCGGGCCCGCTCACCGTAACCGAACAGAAATGATAATACTCGAGTATACCGGAATCAAGGGTCTCAATACCCAAAAATCCCCGAACAGACTACCGTGGTTCGTTATCTAATCGTCCAGGCCCTTGCCGGCCCGACTCGAATAACTTAGCCACAGGATTGAGCTCAGAGGTCATAGAAATCCGAACAGATGCAGACACAGATAACAGATTCAGATACAGATACAGAATAGCATATTCAGATAGCAGATTCAGACGGCAGATTCAGATAGGCACTCAAAATTGGCATATGAACAGACAAGAGAACGAGTGTGATAAAGTACACCCTCGTCTCAAACAAATTAAACAGATTGCAGAGCAGAAATCAAGTTAAACAGCAATGGAGGGGAGTGGTACACTCACCGGTTCAACTTCAAAAGTTTTCACTTCAGATTGGCCTTAATCGCCAAAAACCCTAAAATAATCAAAATAAACCAATTGAAGGTTTCACATCCAAAATCAAGTAAACGGAATGCGCAAGTGAGGCTCGACTACACGTCGTACGCCTTGCCAAATAAATACTAGTGCGAGGGTGGAAAACATGATTTTCTTGGAACAAAAAGATAACACGAAGACCTAGGCGCCAAACAACCCAAAAGCCTTTTATTTCTATCAAGAGGCAAATCCAACTTAAAGAATCAAACGGCCTAGAAAATTGGGCAGCACTTCCCCTGGATTCCTTACTTTTCCAGCCATTAAGGCTTCATTATTTCCTCAAATCAGTCCCAACATCTCACACAAAAGTCATCTCATTTCCCAAAAGTCATTCACTAGGCTCAAAGTAAAAGTTAACTAGGAAATGACCGGAATAAAAGTAAGCCTTAAAACATACAAACAAGTACAATGAGACTCGATAACTGATCATAAATCAATGCCAAATATGACCCCAATAGGGTTCCATGAACATATACAAACAGTAGAGAAAACCAGAAAATTCGGAAATGCAATTAGCTTTGGCCTTGAAAAATAGTTTTTGACCTCTTTTTGCGGTAATGGCACCAAATGCCCTATGATTATCGGATGAAGGTGTAAGACCCACCATTTCGAAGCTAAAAGACAGGGCTACAACATCATAGAAGGTCACTCAGCCCAGTTTTGAGTGAAAACAGGTCAAAAATGCAAAATACTACATCAAAAACGTAAAACAGATTCAGCAAAACACATTCTAGCGGAAATATCATAACTCAGGCTCTACAAGTCCAAATCTAGAAATTCCAAAACCAGATGAAAGCTAAGAAACAGGGCCAAATTTCTTCAGAAGGCCTCAACAACTAATTCGGAAGCAATCCAGACCAAAACAACCAATAACAGTCACAAATCCCAATTTCGGGTAAAACCAGAACAGCAATAGTAATTTCGACTTATCTCATTCTACACTACTCTAATTCATCTGAAATTTTGTAGGCACCTATAAAATATCATTCTACACAACTTTCATGTTTTGAGCTAAGGCCAATTCGGCTTCTAACTATGAGATATAAATTCAGGCAGAATGAAGAATCAAGAACCCTAATTTTTCAATTTTTGGTCCAAAACAGAAATTGATTGCAATTGTCCACTTTTTCCACCTCATAGAGTCCTTAAACATTATTTCCAATCATCATACATGACCACATAATCATACTCATATGAAAACAGAAAAATCCCCAAAAATTACAAAATTTCACCAATTCAACCAAAACCAAGAAATAATCCATAAAGTTGCACCTTATACCACCACTAATCATGATTTAAGCATCAATTAAAGAAGGAGGGTGATTCTTCACAACTTACCTTAAGAACAAGAGAGAGAGAGCTATTGGTCACCTTAACTTTCCAAGAAACTCCACCAAACAACTCACTATCACTCCCTTAAGTGTTTCTATGGAACAAAAACAAGTTTAGATGGTTGAATTCTTGGATTTGAGCAAGAGAGAATCAAGAAGTTGAAGAGGTTTTCTTTCTTCCTTTCCTAGAGAGAAATTCAGCCAAGCTTGAAGAAAAATGAAAGATATTTGGTCAATTTTTGGTTTTATTTAGTAATTGGTAAAAGGTTGATTAGTAAGTAAGTCAATTGTAGGATTTAATCTCCAAGTGACACATGTCAAGACACTTGTCCCTCTCATTAATGTCATGCCTAACCTTTTTGTCTTTCTCACACCTATGCACTTGGCACCTCTAAATATCTAATAACACCCGGTAAATTAAACCCAGTATCCAAAACTTAACCGAACTGGCCGAATTTTTCCGAACTTTTCACACTAGTGGGTCCCACGTCCGATATACACTCTTAATTTCTCAAAAACTAACCGATACTAGAAAAATCATTTTAAAAATTATATTTGCTCATAAAATTTATCTAGAAAATTTTCCGGATACAAAAAGTGCAGAAAACAAACCATTGAAAATAAGAAAACCTGGAAATATAATAATGTGACGCCCCGCAAGAAGGAGGTTTTCCTTTGGTAGAAATCTTTGTTGGACAAGTGGAGTAAAACAGTTTTTCAACTCGGATAAGAAACGAAAAAATTTTGGAAAAAAGAAAGGGCCAAATCCGGCCGGAAATCCGGCCAGAAACTGGCCAGATTGCTGGCCGGATTGCCTTGCAATTTTGAAAAAAAATGGTTCAGTCTCGGCCTCATATCCGGCCAGGAATCCGGCCGGGAATCCGGCCAGAAACTGGCCGGATTCTGACGTGGCACAGCCGGTCAGCAGCTTTGACCCGCTGTTTCCTTGATAAATATCTTGTTTTGGCTGCTTTTGCTCTTCATTTTTGCCCCTGCTCAACCGAGCTTCATAGAGAGAAAACTCTCAAATTTCCTAATTTCAATCTTTGCAAATATCTTGGGTTTCAACCGATGGTTTTGGAAGCTACTTCACACAAGGGTTTGCTATGGTGGATTAAAGCTTGTGATGGATGGGTTTTTGAAGGGAAGCTCTAGGTTGATAGCTCTCTTGAATTTGAGGTGAGTTGAATAAACAAGTTTCCTTTGGTTCTAATATTGGTTAATTAGTGGTTTGTAGTGGCCATGTGTATTATTTTGTGGAGTATTTCATGGGTTTGAGATAAGTTGGTCCAATTTCTGATTTATTGGATATTTTTCTGATTTACTATGATTATGGTTAGTTGGCTTGAATTGATGGATTGAAATGGTGTTAAATGAAGTGATTGTGCGTTAATTGTGATCGTTTGCGGAAAATTTACGCTTATGGTATAATTTCTGGTTTTAGGGTTTCAATTTGGGAATTTTTCCAAGGTTGGCTTATGAGCTTCTAATTGGCTCAATTGAGGGGTATTAAGGCCCTAATTGGATATGTTTTATCGTTTGTGAATTGTATGAGCAATTGTGGTTAATTGCTATGTGATTGGGTTTGTTTGTAGGTTGGAAAAATAAAGGAATTAAGGGGAAATGCTGTCCGATTTTGGATAGCGTTGGTTGCTTTGAGTTAAGTTAAACGGCTTGGACTTGAACGATGAAATTGGCTATATTGGACGAGGATTGTGAGCCGTGGAGGTGAGTGACCTCAAACGATTTCCAACGTTACCTTTGAAATGTTTCTTGCATTGTTTCTTTGATTGCATATCCTGTGTGCCGGCATATAAGTTCTTGACATGTTTTGGCTCAAATGAGTACTTGGAATTCGTGTGCTGGACCCCAACGTCTCCTCCACCGTTTAATGTTCCTGTAGAGCACCAATGGGCTCTTTCTCAATGTTCAATGTTCAATGTTAAGTGTTTAATGTTAAATGATTGTTTGGAGCGTTGGACGTCTAAGTACCATGATTTCACTGGCTCACGAGAGAAATGAAAGTGCATTGATTATTGAATCATGACATTATCGAAATGAATGTTTGTGAAACTGATTTGATAATTGATTTTATTGGTTACTCGCTGAGCTTCTAGCTCACCCCAAAATGTTTTATTCCCCTCCACAGGGCTCAAGGCAAAGCGAAGGCTTGTAGTGCTTATTCATGCGAGTGGATAGATTATCTTGTGTACAGTTTGAATTTGGATTTCCTGTTGTGTAATAGTTCATATTAGGGATTGTATTGAACGTTTGGAATTGATTGGATGTGTAATAGTCTAGTGTTGGACTTCCCATGGATCAGAGTGGCGCAGCGGATGCGTGGACGCTTCGCTCTCGACGTGTAATCATTGGTTAAGTTGATATATATTTGAGTTTTATATTGTAATTTGTTCGAGGACTGTAGTGTTTGACCGAGACCTGGCGAGAGCTGGGCAGGTGGCCCGCCGAACCCTCTGGTACGCCTTAGGGGGAGGTGGGGTCGTCACAAATAAAACCTAGAAAATGGAAAAATTGCGGGTTCTCACTTGGATCCACTCAGAACAGAACGAAAATTGAGTGCCAAAGTACGCGTCAGAACTGTCCAGATTCAAGGGCAGTTCTGACGATCGATCTTGTTTTGGTCATAACTGGAGCTATGGAACTCGGATTTTGATGCACTTTATACCGGATAGGTATCTGAAGACCATAGATAGGTACGTCAGGTAGGAATTTCGATTGTAGATAGTTTACTCTTGGGACTGCAGCTCGAGATGTGAATTATCTTATTTTGGATTCTTGTGCCTGAGTACTCCAGAGTTTAGGCGCTGCTAAGTACTTGAGACTAGCATTTTGGGAACATGAACAGGCTTTGTCTAGCTAGAGTGAGTACAAGATATCAACGGGCACCTTGGGAAGTGGAGCAAGAAACCGGACGGGGGTGGTTTCACTGAGTGTGGGACGACAAGTCGCGTTTCTTTCATTTAGCCCTTGCATTGTCCCTACATGTCATTTACTTGTGGTATGTTAATACCTACATATATAGTACTTACTGCACTTGACTTTGTCTAACTCGAAAAAATAGGGTTTTCATTTTATGTATATTTTGTTGGATGAGCGGAGAAACACAGCTTTTCAACTCGGAAAAGAAAAGAAAAGTTTCGAAAAATGGCAGTGGCCAAATCCGGCAGGAAATCCGGCCAGTTTCTGGCCGGATAGCTGGCCGGATTGCCCTGCAGTTTTGAAAAAATTTTGATCAGCCTCGGCCTTGTATCCGGCCAGGAATCCGGCCGGAAATCCGGCCAGATTCTGGCCGGATTGTGACGTTTCACAGCCGGTCAGCTTTGACCGGCTGCCTTTTCTTCCTTCTTATCTCATTGTTTTGGCCAAAATATCTCATTTTCTTCCCTGGTTCATCCGAGCTTCATAGAGAGAAATACTCTCAATTTTCCTAGTTCAATTTTTGGCAAATATCTTGAGTTTTAACCAATGATTTTGCAAACTATTTCACACAAGGGTGCACTATGGTGGTGTAAAGCTTTTGATGGATTGGGTTTTGAATGGAAGCTCTAAGTGGGTAGCTCTCTTGCATTTGAGGTAAGTTGAATAAACAAGTTCCTTTTGGTTCAAATATTAATTAATCTAGGGGTTGTGATGTTTAAATATGTTATATTGTGGAGTATTTCATGGGTTGAAGGAATTGATGGTGAATTGTTGATTTATTGGGTATTTTTCTGATTTTATATGAAAGTTATGATTAGTGTTGGATTGATGAATTGAAATGGTGTTAATTGAAGCTTTTATGCGCTAATTGTGATCATTTGCGGAAAATTATGCTTGTAGTGTGATTTCCGGTTTTTAGGGTTTCAATTTGAGGAATTTTCTAATAGTTGGTTTATAAGCTTTTAATTGGCTTGATTGAGGGGCATTGTGGCCCTAATTGAGTATATTTACTAGCTTATTGTTTGTATGTAAAAATGGAGTTGAATTGAGATATATTTGGTATTGAATGGTAAGTTGGATATGTGTTAATTAAGGGGAAATGCCGTCCCATTTGTTGGAAAATATTTGATTAATTTGAATTTGAGTGATCTTGACTAATTTTATGGAATTCTTATGATTTGGAAATTGGGATAATAAGGTTCCATGTTAGTGACATTTCTAAACTTGGTTTAAGTTCATTCATCCTTGTTTTGGCCTGTGCATGATTGGTATAGGCTAGTCGGATTTCTAGCCTTAATTGTGATTAGTAATGGTGGTATAAAAAGGTTGGTTCAAGAAGAGTAATTTTAGTTTTCCCCTGTTTCTGGACTGGACTTGGACTGTCATTTTCTCTGTATTGTAGACCGAACCAGCTTTTGCTCAAAACATGAAACTTGTAGATATATGAGTTAGCTACTTACCTGCAAAATTTCAGATTGTTTGGACCTCTGTAGCTTGAGAAATGACTGAATTACCCCTGACTGTTTATAGACCCTGTTTTGCGGACAGTTTTCTGTCCTCTCCTAGATTTCGATATTTGACCCTGAAATTGTACGTTTTGACTTTGGAAGTCTTCATAAGAAATATTGGTTTATGACTTAGCTTCGTAACGCCATAAGAATCGTTTCAATCAGATAAGCGTAGTTTCAAATGTGATTAAAATGCCAAAAGGTGGCAGGAACTTGTGAAGTTTAGAATTCATTTGCTTGACTTGATATTTGTAATTTAGGGCTCCGACTTGAGCAAGTCAATGATGTATGCTGGAAAAGGTTCGTGTGCCGTGGTTGGTGAGTGAACTTTAACTATTTCTCCAAAAAGTTCCTCTTGAAATAATTCTTGCATTGCTTACATGATTGCATCTCATTGTGTATGTGTGTGTGCCATAACATTTTGGCTTTAATGAGTTCTTGGGAAAATCTTGTGCTTAGAACCAACCTCTCCATTACTGTGTACGCTTTCTTTGGAGCACGATGGCTCCTTGTTTCTGTTTATTTGATTACCGGATCTAGGGGAGTGTTGGATTTTAAGTACAAGGATTTACACTGGCTCTAAAGAGAATTATTTGCACATTGGACCGTTAGTCCATGACAGCATTGAAATACACTACTGTTAAGTTTATTTAATCATTACTGATTTTATTGTTCACTCGCTGAGCTTTTAGCTCACCCCAAATGTTTTTCTTTTCCCCACAGGGATCGAGGCAAAAGAAGCGCTTGTATTACATTATATGTATGACCGGATGGCATGTATCTTGTATAGTTTAGATTTGAATCCGTTTTGTATAATAGTTGAGCTAGGGTGACTGTTTGGAATTGGAATTGGAATGGATGGATTATACCTTGTACGGTTTGAACTGGATTGTCTCTTGTGTAATAGTTTAGTATTAGGGTTTGTAATAAATGTTTGGACTTGAATGGATGTACGTGTACATTCCGCTGCGTTTGTGATCTGTAATTCGTGGAGAGTTTGATGTAAAATACGAGATATATATTGTAATTTACTTGAGGACCGTAGTGAACGACTGAGTCCTGGCGAGAGCTGGGCAGGCGGCCCGTTGACCCCTCTGGTTCGCCTTAGGGGAAAATGGGGTCGTTACAAGTGGTATCAGAGCCTAGGTTTCCGATCTCCGTAGTGTTTCCTAAGTTTGAAATTTAGGATGCCGAACTGTGGGATTAATTTGAATATTATGTGAACAAGGATCTATTGTATCTCGGGGGTTAAAGAAATTGATTATTTGGGAGTTCTTATTCGGGACTTGCAGAAGAAACTGAGGAATTAGGTGATGTTGTATTGAAGGAAGATATAGGATGAGAGATTTGCAATGAAAGATTGGATAAATTTGAGTTATTATTATACTTATAAGTGTGGAAAGAATTGAGGTAAGTATTAGTACTGGCTATGGGGGATAAGAGACCGAGATTTGTTGGCCAAGCTCCACGTATGATGATTTTGGAACCAAGATAAAAGAGTTTCAATGAATAAAATGTATTTTCTGCCCTGTATACTTCCTAGAGAAGGTTTGCTTTGGAATTTTAAAGGAAAACTAGGATGTACTAGTTTTATTTGCAAGCGATGACTGGAAATAAGATATATATGCTTTAAATATGTGTAGTTTTCGATTTTGGTAAAAATGTGAATTTTGCTTGAATTTCAAATTTGAAAATTTGTGAATAACTGAGGAGTTGTTGAATTTTGTATATGATGTGTTGATACAATTTCTAAACTACGTTTTTCCCCGTGATTGTATACTGGTGTAATTTCATACTTGAATTTGTCCATGCTTTATACGAAGAAAGTATATATATATCCTGAATTTTCGAGAGAATGGCAAGTCTATGGTTAATAATGTGAATCCTGAACTTGATAAGATTTTGATTACTTTAAACACTCATCTTATGTTTTAAAATTCTTGACTTTCAAGAAAAGTGAGCCAATTTTAAATGTACGGATTGAGGCAACTTTGAGATATAGAGTGACTGTATTCAAGAGTACGAAGTTAGTGTGAATTGACTTGGGTTCCATTTGGCACGTTAGTTAGCAAGTGTATTCATTTCTTGGGTTTGAACTTGGAACTTGCGACTGTACTATAGAACCTAAGATTGGTTATTCTTGGAGATGATGGCATTTTGAACTTCGACATGGATAACCTTTGACTTCGGCTTGTGTTATGGATTTCTTGGATCTAATGTCGTAAAGGCATGTGATCTGATTGAAATGAGCAATAAGTGGACCATTTGGAAGACCTAGGAAGGGTGGTCCACATCGTGAGACTTTTGTATCTAGCTTACATATGCTTTTATCTTTTATGGTACCTAAGTGTTTATATACAAAATCTGACATATTGGCCTTATTTTGTGACTTTTAACTCAGGTTATAACTTTTGATACATGTAATAAATCATGACCTGATTTTAAATGTTTTTACAACTGGTATACGTGTTAAGTTCTTTCATGCTTAGTTAATCCTTTTCCTGCACTTATAGATTTCTATTAAGTATGGTAGCAGGACTAGGAGTAAAGGGTTGTGACCGAGGGTTTAGCCAACTCCGTATTCATGGGAGAAATTGATGGACAGTTTCATACAATTTAATAGGTCCCTAGTACTGAATATGAATCGAAAATAAACCCGAAGATCAGATCTACTAGTGTATAATGGATTAATCTAGTCGGAAACTTGGTGAAATTTTCTTGTGCGCAACATATGTTATGGTTGGTTCTGTGCCAATATTACAACCTTAGGAAGTTTGAACTCCGAAAGTATTGTACTGGGTTGATAAGAGAACTCGAACTGCCTGAAACCGATTAGACTGAGCTTACTTGAGACTTGAACCTGTTTAGGCTAGTGTGCCTTACGTACCTTGATGGACCTAATTTGACTGAATATATGGAATGTGAACTTGAATCTTGTGACTGCTTAAGAATGTGATTTGCTGGGCATAAGTTAGACGAGTGAGTTCTTAATTGTACTGGTGCTCCATGAACCTAAAGCATTTGACCCTGCTTTTGAACCTCTTTCTATTCGTGCTTCATGAACCTGAAATATTCCGTCCTGTTTTGAACCTATTTGTTTGAGCTCTACTGTTACCCTACTCGTGAACTTACTCGTACTCATATGGTTGTAGACCGGCTACTACTCTTCTGTAGCGGTTGAACTGAACCTCTCTGGTGGGGCATTGCCTGTTGTGTTGTCCAGCACCGCCATTCTTCTGGCGAGGCATGCCTGTTGTGTTGTCCATCACCACCAGAGATGGAATTATGAACTGAGGTTCTCTGGCGAAGTTTAGCCGATGTGCTAACTTGTTGTGTTGTCCAGCACCGCCAGGGACGAATACATGAACTGAGGTTGTCTGGCGAAGTTTAGCCGATGTGCTAACTTGTTGTGTTGTCCAGCACCGCCAGGGACAAATACTTGAACTGAGGCTTTTGGTGAAGTATAGCCGTTGAGCTAGCTTGTTGTGTTGTCCAGCACCACCAGGGCCAACTTACTGAACTGAAATTCTTTGGTGAAGCGTAGCCGTTATGCTAGCTTGTTGTGTTGTCCAACACCACCAATGATGAATTTTCGATCTAAAGCATCGCTATATTCTGAATTTCTTCCAAATATCTGGGACTTTACGTCCGATTTCAAGCCTTTTGCCTGTTTATATGGGTACGTATTTAACTCCCTACTGAACCGTGACTATTTCATAAGTTGGATTGGCGTGATATTTAGTACTTGAATTTGATAGGTGATTATTTGATAAGCCATGCTTTACTGGATCATGAATTACGATAAGTGAGATTGGAGTGATTCCTAGTATTCGACCGACTTTGGGGACACTAATTGGACCTGGTGTATACAAGTTGGGGTAGGTTGAATCCTACTGCTTGATTGGTTTTTGAGCGATATCTTGACCGGATATATATGAGTTGGAATGTCGAGGACGACATTCTTTTAAGGGGCGAAGATTGTGACGCCCCGGAAAAAATAGGGTTTTCATTTTATGTATATTTTGTTGGATGAGCGGAGAAACACAGCTTTTCAACTCGGAAAAGAAAAGAAAAGTTTCGAAAAATGGCAGTGGCCAAATCCGGCCGGAAATCCGGCCAGTTTCTGGCCGGATAGCTGGCCGGATTGCCCTGCAGTTTTGAAAAAATTTTGATCAGCCTCGGCCTTGTATCCGGCCAGGAATCCGGCTGGAAATCCGGCCAGATTCTGGCCGGATTGTGACGTGTCACAGCCGGTCAGCTTTGACCGGCTGCCTTTTCTTCCTTCTTATCTCATTGTTTTGGCCAAAATATCTCATTTTCTTCCCTGGTTCATCCGAGCTTCATAGAGAGAAATACTCTCAATTTTCCTAGTTCAATTTTTGGCAAATATCTTGAGTTTTAACCAATGATTTTGCAAACTATTTCACACAAGGGTGCACTATGGTGGTGTAAAGCTTTTGATGGATTGGGTTTTGAATGGAAGCTCTAAGTGGGTAGCTCTCTTGCATTTGAGGTAAGTTGAATAAACAAGTTCCTTTTGGTTCTAATATTAATTAATCTAGGGTTTGTGATGTTTAAATATGTTATATTGTGGAGTATTTCATGGGTTGAAGGAATTGATGGTGAATTGTTGATTTATTGGGTATTTTTCTGATTTTATATGAAAGTTATGATTAGTGTTGGATTGATGAATTGAAATGGTGTTAATTGAAGCTTTTATGCGCTAATTGTGATCATTTGCGGAAAATTATGCTTGTAGTGTGATTTCCGGTTTTTAGGGTTTCAATTTGAGGAATTTTCTAATAGTTGGTTTATAAGCTTTTAATTGGCTTGATTGAGGGGCATTGTGGCCCTAATTGAGTATATTTACTAGCTTATTGTTTGTATGTAAAAATGGAGTTGAATTGAGATATATTTGGTATTGAATGGTAAGTTGGATATGTGTTAATTAAGGGGAAATGCCGTCCCATTTGTTGGAAAATATTTGATTAATTTGAATGTGAGTGATCTTGACTAATTTTATGGAATTCTTATGATTTGGAAATTGGGATAATAAGGTTCCATGTTAGTGACATTTCTAAACTTGGTTTAAGTTCATTCATCCTTGTTTTGGCCTGTGCATGATTGGTATAGGCTAGTCGGATTTCTAGCCTTAATTGTGATTAGTAATGGTGGTATAAAAAGGTTGGTTCAAGAAGAGTAATTTTAGTTTTCCCCTGTTTCTGGACTGAACTTGGACTGTCATTTTCTCTGTACTGTAGACCGAACCAGCTTTTGCTCAGAACATGAAACTTGTAGATATATGAGTTAGCTACTTACCTGCAAAATTTCAGATTGTTTGGACCTCTGTAGCTTGAGAAATGAATGAATTACCCCTGACTGTTTATAGACCCTGTTTTGCGGACAGTTTTCTGTCCTCTCCTAGATTTCGATATTTGACCCTGAAATTGTACGTTTTGACTTTGGAAGTCTTCATAAGAAATATTGGTTTATGACTTAGCTTCGTAACGCCATAAGAATCGTTTCAATCAGATAAGCGTAGTTTCAAATGTGATTAAAATGCCAAAAGGTGGCAGGAACTTGTGAAGTTTAGAATTCATTTGCTTGACTTGATATTTTTAATTTAGGGCTCCGACTCGAGCAAGTCAATGATGTATGCTGGAAAAGGTTCGTGTGCCGTGGTTGGTGAGTGAACTTTAACTATTTCTCCAAAAAGTTCCTCTTGAAATAATTCTTGCATTGCTTACATGATTGCATCTCATTGTGTATGTGTGTGTGCCATAACATTTTGGCTTTAATGAGTTCTTGGGAAAATCTTGTGCTTAGAACCAACCTCTCCATTACTGTGTACGCTTTCTTTGGAGCACGATGGCTCCTTGTTTCTGTTTATTTGATTACTGGATCTAGGGGAGTGTTGGATTTTAAGTACAAGGATTTACACTGGCTCTAAAGAGAATTATTTGCACATTGGACCGTTAGTCCATGACAGCATTGAAATACACTACTGTTAAGTTTATTTAATCATTACTGATTTTATTGTTCACTCGCTGAGCTTTTAGCTCACCCCAAATGTTTTTCTTTTCCCCACAGGGATCGAGGCAAAAGAAGCGCTTGTATTACGTTATATGTATGACCGGATGGCATGTATCTTGTATAGTTTAGATTTGAATCCGTTTTGTATAATAGTTGAGCTAGGGTGACTGTTTGGAATTGGAATTGGAATGGATGGATTATACCTTGTACGGTTTGAACTGGATTGTCTCTTGTGTAATAGTTTAGTATTAGGGTTTGTAATAAATGTTTGGACTTGAATGGATGTACGTGTACATTCCGCTGCGTTTGTGATCTGTAATTCGTGGAGAGTTTGATGTAAAATACGAGATATATATTGTAATTTACTTGAGGACCGTAGTGAACGACTGAGTCCTGGCGAGAGCTGGGCAGGCGGCCCGTTGACCCCTCTGGTTCGCCTTAGGGGAAAATGGGGTCGTTACACCAAGCATAATCACAAACACACATATATACAATCAGTCAGTCAAGTACGGCCAAGGCACGTACGTACACAAACGATCCTCCCGAGGATAGGCCTATCAAAAGAAATTTACACGTAGCTATCCCTACATCCAAAACGGTTAGCTAAGGCTCTATCCCTATCCCTATGTACATACAAAAAAACCACCACTATCCAAAAGATGCCTAAAGATCAAGGCCTAGTCAGTCGCTAGGGTCTGGGACCCAGGCGATGGGGTAGACTCCTCCCCAGCCTCGGCCCCAGCATACGAGGCCTCATCACTAGACTCCTCGAGTCCGTCGTCACACAGATTAAGGATGGCCTCCGCACGGCCCCTGACCTTGCAAGCTCGCTTAACCTCGCGCTCGCGTGCATCCCTCAATTGGTCACAGAGGTCATCAACTCTGTTCTCGGCCTCATGCACGTCATACTCTAGCTCCATGATACGTGCCGCCTGCTTCTCGTTGGTTGCCCTAACCTGAGTCACCTCAGCTTCCAACGTAGCAACCACAGCTTCCAACTTAGTGTTATCCTTAGCAAGCTCCTTACGCTCCTTCGCTACCGCCAAAACTAAGGCGTTCGGGTAAGCATAAGTATCACGGCACGCACACCGTCGAAGGCGGTTGGCCGGGCTCCAACGCACCACGGCCCCCTTCTGCCTGATCTGATATGGAATCACGGGGAGTGCTCTGGGAGGCCTCACTCCCGAAGGACTAGCACTAGGGTCACCACTCGCATCCATCCTATAGCAAAGGAGAAATAACATGAATACACTTAATAGGCATAAACAATAGAATCCTCAAGTCAAGCATTCCTATAACACCCCGGCTAATTCAAACCTAGGCTCTGATACCACCTGTGACAGCCCCACCTTCCCCTAAGGCGAACCAAAGGGGTTAGCGGACTGCCTGCCCAACTCTCGCCAGGACTAACGGTACAGTTTACGTCGATCTATTACGTTCCGGAACTTACCATTTCGCGCAAACAAGTCAAAATCACAAAATAAAAAAAAACGAAAATCGAAGCCGAAATTTATCCAAACCACGGCCAAGCATATATATACATTGGAAATCAACATTTACAAGCCAAACGGCAAACCAAGATGTTCGTCTAGTTCATACATGTACCAAAAGCCATTTACACACCATACATTGGTGGAAACAAAACACTTAGGGTTTTTACCCTCAAGGAGCTATTCAAAAATACATGTACAAGAGCTCAACTTGTCATCCAACTATCACAATCTTTTCCAAAAGTTTCATTTTCCTATAAGGAAAACAAATGACACGGAATGAACTAAAGCCCAGTGAGCAACTATCACAATAGCAGTTAAGATCACATAAGCATAACCATTCAATTCAAGTATGCAATTTCGAAGTAAGGCATATCAGTGAAAGGATACGGTCGGCTCTCAAGAGCCCATTTCCACACTTGCAATCTTGATCCAACCTCATTAACCCTCCGTCAATTTTAAAAGTACCAAACAACCGTAGACCTCGCTTAACTTCCATCCTTCCACCCATCATACCCCAACCGGGCCCGCACTCCATTCAGTCATTTTGGTAATACTCGAGTTTACCGGAACCGAGAGTCTCATTACTACAAGGTTCCTCAGTACAGTCCCCGTGGCATGACAATTTTCACGACCAAACCCTCGCCGGCTCGATCCAATTGACTACCAAACGGGGTTGGGCTCAGTAATACAGTAAGGCCGTTGGACAATCGCCCAAACGACACCAATTCAGTTTCCATGAATGGAATTCAATGTACCATATAACCAGTGCAGTATTACAGTAATACGGTAAATAGCCATGAATGAAATCACAAGGGGTGAGGGCGGTCAAGTACACCCTCACCTCAATCACTTCCAATAACCAATTAAGCCTTCAAGGCATCAAATACACATAGAGCAAAGCCATATTATAACAAGTAAGTGAGTAGTATACTCACCAACCAAGTAAGTGGTGTTTCATGCACCACGATCACCAAGACGTCGTGAGCTACCGTCACGCCCTAAAACATGTAACACATACAATGAGACTGAAGAACGAGTCACAAAACAATGCTAAACACAATCCCAATAGGGTTCCATATGCATAAATAAGCATGATAGCAAACCAGAAATTAGAAATAGCATTAGTCTTGGCCCAGAATAGAAAAACTGTTTTGCCCTTATTTTGCGGTAATGGCGTCAATTTCCCTACGACTATCGGATGGGAGTGTAAGACCCACCGTTTCGAAGCCAAGAAATAGGGCTACAACAACGTAGAAGGCCACTCAATCCAGTTCCTAACACAACTAGGTCAAATATGCAAAATACCAAACCAGAATTACCAAAACAGGTTTGCAAAACACACAAAACTGTAATCGGTATAACTCAGTCTATACAAGTCCAAATGCCAAAATTCCAAAGGCATATGATAGCTAAGACATCCAGCTACATTTCATCAGAAGACACCAACATCCAAATCCAAAGTGATTCCAACCAAAATAGCCAAATACCAACGCAGTTTTCGCATTCTGACCAAAGCAGGACAGCTACAGTAATTCCAACATAACTCACTCTACACTAATCCAAATGATCTGAAATTTTACAGGTACCTCAAACACATCAATACCTACAACTTTCATGTTTTGAACAAAGTCCAATTCGGCCTCTAACCCTATGATCTAAAACCGGACAGAATTAGGGGATTATGAACCCTAACTTTTCTTAATTCACTCCAAATCCAAAATTGGTTGCAATTATCAACAATTCACACCTACAAGAGTCATTATAGTCCATTGCCAATCATAAAAGATAGCCACAACATCCCATTCATATTAAACCAGAAAATTCATCATAAAATTGAAAACTTCACCAAAACACTTCAAATCAAGAAATAAATCACACATTCCATCACTCAAGCCACCATTAGGCACAAAATAACCATCATTAAGTGTAAGGGAGTAGTCAAACATCACTTACCTAAGAACAAGAGATGTAGAGATGTTGGCCACCTTAGACCTTCAAACAAACTTCACTAAGACACTTACTAGCACTAGAAGAAAGGATTTTATGGAGTGGAATCTAGTTTAGGCTCTTGTTTGTGGAAGATTGAACCAAGTGGAAGCTTGAAAGTCGATGGAATTTCTTCCTTCTTGAGCTTGGGATGGCCGGCCAACAAGAGGTAAGAGATGGTGAATTTTTATGATTTTTTGAAGTATTTAACACTTAGTCAAAAATAGTCAAAAGTATGAATAGTGTTTCTTAAGTCAAACCTAATGGTAGAGTGACACTTGTCACTCTCATAAATGCATTCCTATCCTTTCTTTTCTCTCTCACATCAATCATTTCACACACCCTACTTATCTCTTAACACCCGATAAATTTTACACAGTATCCAAAACTTAACCTTATTGGCCGAATTTTTCCGAACTTTTCGCACTAGTGGGTCCCACGTCCATTATATATCCTTAATTTTCCAAAAATTCACCAATGCTAGAAAAATCATCTAGAAACTAGAACTGCTCATAAAATCTACCAGAAAAATATTTCTAAGCCCGAGAATGCAGAAAACATGCAATTAAGGGGAAATAAACCCTAGGAAAAATAATTAGGGTTTTACGGGTTCTCACATTTGGACCTGTATAGACTGAGTTGTACGAATTACAGCATAGTGTGATTTGTAAACCTGCAATTACGGTTCTGGTTTGGTATTCTGCATTTTTGACCTAGTTGTGCTAGGATTTGGACTGAGTGGCCTTCTATATTGTTGTATCCCTGTCTTTTAGCTTCGAGATGGTGGGTTTTACACCCTCATCCGATAAGCGTAGCGCATTTTGTGCCATTACCGCATTAGGAGGCCAAAACTGTTTTTGTTGTTGGGTCAAATGAGTTACATTTCCTGATTTTCTGGTTTGCTATAATGTTGGTATATGTTTGCAAACCCTATTGGGGTTGTGATTGGCATTGCTTTATCACTCGTTATCGAGTCTCATTGTACTTGCTTACGTGTTCTAGGGCGTGACGGTGGTTCACGACATTTGTAACATCCCGAATATTAGGAGGTTGTTTGTGAAGAAAATATTAAAGTGTATTTCTTTGGGTTTGATTTAAAACCTTATTTTGTTTTAAAAGACTAGAAACCCTAATGTTTTAATCAAAAACCCTAGTTTACTTGTGACTAACCGGTTCTCCTAAATCTCTCACATTTTGATTGAAACCCTAAATTTAATCATTGGAATTGGAAAATTCCTCACGTTTTCTTAAAAATTTCCTTTTATTTGAAAATTATTATTTATTAAGGCCCTACTACCCAATCGTTCAACAATAAGTGCAGATGAACCTGGAAATAGGGTTTTACACTTCGGTTTCAAGATTTGAGCAAAATTAGGGTTTTTCGATTTTTCCGCCGGATGAATTTTCGGTACTAGCCAAGGATCAATTTGATGATTAAAAGTGACTTTTAAGTGAGAAATAATATGTGAGTAGTAGCCATGAGACAAGGTTAGTGAATGGAAAGAAAAAAACCTAGTACGTGAGTTTTTAAGAAAACGGCGCGAACCGGCGGGTCCCGCGCACTACCGTTTGAACGCACCATTGGACTACCACTTTCTTGCACCACAAGCTCATTGATATTTAAGCCAAAATATCTTCTTATATTCAGCTAAGAAGGACCGAAATTTGTGGCTAAGAAGCAAGGGGAAGAAAGAGAAAAATTAGTGGACAAGATTAGTCCAAGTGTTAGTAGAAATTTGTGGTCATAATTAACTCTAACCTTCTTACTTCTTATAAGACCAACACTTAGCTTCATTCCTCTTCATTTTGCTGCTGAAGAACCGTGAGTGAGAGAGAGGAAAAACAAGAGAGCAAACCTTCCATTTCATCTTCAAATCCAACAACTTAGTGAGAAAATAAACAAAGTAAACCGATTAAACTTGTTCTTGAGTGACTAAGTGTTGATTTGTGGTAAGTTTTTGAAGGAAGGAAGCTTGGACTACTCATAGTGACCTCTACTCAAGGTAAGAGAGATTATCTCTCCAAGTTTTGCTTTTAATTTGGTTAAATTAAGATGGGCAACTTGATTTTAGGGTGAGATTATGGATGATTAGCATGTTTTAGTAGTTTTCCCCAATTTATTTGATGAACTAGGGTTCCTGATTTTCTGCTCAAGTTGATGTATGATGCATGAATGTTGCAATTAAAGTTATATAAGGTTGTTTAGTGGTGATTGGAACCAGAAATTTGAGGAAACTACACTTAGAGCTAAAAATTCCAGATTTCTGGAAAATTTCCCAAGCATTCTGTCCGAAATTGTATCTGTATGTTAGAGGCCGAATTGGCCTTTGGTCAAAGAAGGAAAGTTGTAGAGAATGGTGTTTTATAGGTGCCTACAAAATATCAGCTCAATCGGAGCAACACAGAACGTGAAAAGTCCAAAATACCCCTACTGCTTTAAGAATTTCCCAGTATTCCGTTTCTTCAGTTGAGTCCAGTTTATCATGATTTTTGACCAGGATCCATTCTGATTTAGCTCTGGACCAAAACATGAAAGTTGTAGTGCTCTGAAGTAGCTTTAAAATGCCTCTAAGAACACCTGATTCGGACTTGTGTACACTGAGGTTTGTCCATTACAGTGTTCTGCGTTTAAACAGCCGACGATTTGGTTTCTGGTTTAGTAATCCGAGAATTTGACCAAGTTACATTAGAAACTGGACTAAGTGACCTCATGAATATTGTAGCCCTGTGTCTTAGCTTCGAAACGGCATAGGTTATGCCTCAATCCAATAAGCGTAGCCTCGGATATGTTATTTCCGCAATTGTACGTCAAATCTGTCTTGTACTAAGTTAAATTTCTGCACTTGTAATTGTTGTGAATCTTGTTTTTATGATATTGTGAGCCTATGGAACGGCTTTTGGCTTGAATTGTTGAGATATGTAATGTTGGGTTGTGTTTGAGAAAAACAATGAAGCCTAAAAGGCTGGAAAATTAGGTAAACACAAAGGGCATGCTGCCCGAATTTACGCTCGAGGACTATATAAATACACTTGCGACTTGGGTCGAATTGATATGAATAGTACTTGAACCATCTAGGGTACTTGAGTCTTCTTGTTTCGAGGTATATAAGTAAGGACTTGGCCGAACTTGTACCCTTGAGAAATGAAATAATGATTGCTCGAAGTATGTTTTCCTTGTACTTCAACTTGCAAGACAATTTCAAGTATAAATGTTACAAAGTTTTACCATTTAAAAAGCGAGCAAGTGTTTCACGACTACCATCCGAGTGAATTTCAATTTCTTGATTTTATTGAACGAAACGTCTAAGTTTCGAATCTTAGTCATGTTTCAAAGTTCTCAAACTGAGTTTTATCGCAGATTTGGACTCCGAACCCGGAATATAACCTGAAAGTGACCAGTAAAGGCACTATATCTTTTGGTGAGTGCTTTCAAATACCAAATTGAACTTGATACGTGACCAATCCGATTACATGTTATATACGTGAATTGTAAGGGCAAGAGTGTACTTTATCGCACTTGCCCTTACGTGATATACTTGTTTATTGTTGCAATTGAATTGATATACTTGATTATGATGCGCGCACTTCCTGGAATTCCAGAAACCCTGTGGCGAGTTACTCTAGTCGAGCCGGCAAGGGCTTGGTCGATTGGGTAACGAACCCTGGGTCTCTTGTATTGTCGAGTGGAGTGATATCTCCTCGACTAATCGGTATACTCGAGTATTACCACCCATGTTCTTGAGGATTTTGGGCCCAGCTGGGGGTTGAACGGTGGACGGAGAGTCGTTTAAGTGGTGTTCTACTGGATTGGTTACTTACTTGAAAGTTGACGGAGTGTCAACTACTACGTGATCAAGCTTCTGGTAATGCAAAGGGGAATTTGGCTCCTGAGAGCCATCCGTATCCTTATGCTTTGGAATACTTATTGTTTGTTGGATTATTGTTTCTTTTGAAAAACTTTTACACTCGCTCATTTTAAGATTGCTACTTGACGTGTTACTGTTCACATTTATGAACACTTCATGAACACTTTATGCTCGTTACTTGGCTATAACGAAAACTCGTACTTATAAATAATGGTCAATTTGCTATTTGGAACCTCACTGGGCTTTTAGCTCATTCCACTCCATTTGTTTTCCTTTCAGGGGTACGAGCGAGGTGCGAGATATGTAAAGTCTAGCATAGACTAGTTGTTTGATTTTTGACTTGTACTCGTGCTATTCCTCGAATAGAATGTTTTGTATTTGGATTGTATACGCCTTGAACCAGTTTGAGTATATTGAGACTTTGTACCTCGATTTCTATCAATGTAAATTATAAGCTTGAATTGGGATTGTTATTTATGGTTCATGGTTGTGTGTACATTATTCGATAGAGATAGTGAGTGAGTCCTGGCGAGAGCTGGGCAGGCGGTCCGCCGAACCCTTTGGTACGCCTTAGGGGGAGGTGGGGTCGTCACAACATTCTCCTGACGGAAGTGCATGAAATAGCACTTAATTGATTGGTGAGTATACTACTCACTTAAATGTTACAATGTGGCTTTGGTATATGTCAATTTGATGCCTTGACGGCTAATATGGCTATTGAAAATGATTGAGGTGAGGGTGTACTTGACCGCCCTCACCCCCTTGTGATTCCATTCATGACTGTTTACCGTTTTACTGAAATACTGCACTTGCTATATGAGATATTGAATTCCATTCATGGAAAACTGATTTGGTGTCGTTTGGACGAATGTCCAACGGCCTTACTGTATTACTGAGCTCAACCCCGTAGGTAGTCAATTGGATCGAGCCGGCGAGGGCTTGGTCGTGAATATTGACGTGCCACGGGGACTGTACTGGGGAATCTTGTAGTAATGAGACTCTTGGTTCCGGTATACTCGAGTATTACCAAAATGACTGATTGGAGTGCGGGCCCGGTTGGGGTATGTTTGGTGGAAGGAATGGAGTGAAGTGAGGTCTACGGTCGGGTATTCTTAAACATTGACGGAGGCTCAATGAGATTGGATCAAGAATGTAAGCGTGGAAATGGGCTCTTGAGAGCCATCCGTATCCTTTTACCGACTTGTTTTACTTCTTAATTGTGTACTTGAAATGAAAGATTTTGCTTATGTGATCTTTATTGCTTATGTGGTAGTAACTCACTGGGTTTAAGCTCATTCCGTTCCATTTGTTTTCCTTACAGGAAAATGACCACTTTTGGAAAGGTTATACTTGTTGGTTGTCAAGTTGAGCTCATGTAAATGTATCTTTTGGATAGCTCTTCGAATGAAACCCTAATGTGTATTGGGTTCACTTTCTTTTGATTGGCAAACCGAACATGTATATTCGCAATGAATGGTTTTTGATATGCCGCTTTGGCTTGAAATTGTTACATTTCAATGTGTGTATGTTTGGTTGATATTTGGTTGAATTTCGGATCAACTCGTATTTCAAACGGCAAAAGAAAAATTTTGGCTACTCTCGGCCTAGTATCTGGATTCTGATGTGGCCGGTACTGTTCATCATCGGCTTCGATTTTCATTTTTTTTTATTTGTGATTTTGACTTGTTTATGCGCGTGGGTGTGTTTCGGAACGTATTAGATCGACGTGCACTAATCCGTAGTCCTGGCGAGAGCTGGGCAGGCAGTCCGCTAACCCCTTTGGTTCGCCTTAGGGGAAAGTGGGGCTGTTACAAGTGGTATCAGAGCCACTTCGCGTGGTCTCTGCGCGGAGTGAGACTGGGCCAAGTGGTGTTGTGGTCCTAATTTCATGAATATGTCTAAGTGCTCGTTTGAGCGTAAGTTATGAACCGGGCATGTGATAAGTGTACGAATCATTATTATGGGACTCGAGGAAGCTAGGTATGTATGTCGGGTAGGAATCTTTAATAAGGATGGTTTACTCTTGGGACCGGCCGGCTCGAGATGTGAATTATCTTAGACGAGATTCTTACGCCTGGATACGAAAGATATGAGGGCCTAGGTTAGAAAGGATTTGGTGAACTAGAAAGGCGATTCTATGGAACTTCGTGTGGTTTGTTCGGGTGTGGTTAAGCGTGATCGACCTTGATTAAGATATAAATATTTGGACGAAGCCCTAGAAGGGGAAAAGCTTTTCGTGAGTTCTTTTGCACTTGTGACCTAGGTGTCTATAGTACTTTTGGAGGACCCTTTTGTTTCATGGAATGACTTCGTATGTACTTGACTGACTGTTCCGTATAATTGCTTAACCTGGTTATGTGATCTATGTATACGTGTTATGTGTTTAAATGCTCTTCGCGGTAATTGTTTGAGTTACTTATTCTTGTTTCATTGTTCCTGTCTGGTGCTACGGAAGGAAGGGTTAGGTGCCCTTTAACAGTGTATTTATTTGATGACCTAGATTGACTTAGATTGATGGAAGGCACCCGAAGTGGTCGAGGCCGTGGACGCAGGGGTAGGCAACCCACACCGGTTAGGGGTACGGGGGAAACTTCTACTGGACCCAATCTGGAACCGCAAGTAAACCCTAATGTACAAATAGCTGCTGCTATGCAGCAAATGACAGACTTGCTCGCACAAGTGGTGCAGCAACAGGGCCAAAACCCAAACCCTAACCCCGGAAACCCTGGTAACCATATCGAGAGCGAAGATAGAGCTCTTGAACGCTTACAAAAGTTCGCTCCGCCAAAGTTTGTTGGGGGACCCGACCCAGACGTTGCCGAAAGATGGCTTGAAAAGATGGTGGATATATTTGTAGCCTTACACTACCCTGACGAACGGCAGGTGACTTTTGCCGTGTTTCAGCTTGAGGGGGCAGCCCGTTCCTGGTGGAACGTAATTCGGCAGAAGTGGGAACGAGAACAGACACCTAGGACTTGGGTGAACTTCATCAGAGAGTTCAATGCGAAGTTTTTCCCTCCTCTAGTTCAGGAGAGGAAGGAAGACGAGTTCATTCGACTCCGCCAAGGAGCTCAAACTGTGGCGGAATATGAGAGCCAATTCACTCGCCTATCTAAATTCGCGCCCGAACTCATCATGACCGAGCAACGAAGAATACGGCGATTTGCCTAGGGGCTGAACGTAGAAATCCAGAAGGACCTCGCGGCAGCCCAAATTAACGCCTTCAGCGAAGCAGTGGAGAAGGCACAACGAGTAGAGAATGCTAGGCTCCAAGTGAAAACCTTTCAGCCGAAAAAGAGAGGATTTTCTGGAAGTAGTTCGAGGCAGGAGGATGAAAGTACCCCTCCCAAGTTTGGACGAGGAACGGGAGGAGTAAGGATGCCGGGAGTGTCACAAGAGATCCCGTCAAGAGGAGGCTCGGTTTCTGTAGCACGCGGACCCTGCGGGTATTGCGGAAAATTAAACCACTCGGAGGACAATTGCTGGAGGAAAGGAGGAAAATGCTTGCTCCGTGGGAGTGCCGAACATCAAATTGCTAACTGTCCAGCTCGCCTGCGCGAGCGGCAAGGGACTCTGCCACCAACTACGACCAACCCTGCCCAGCCGAAGGGGGACAAGGATGGATCAAAAGTGTCCTCTCGGGTGTACTCCTTGGAACAACATCAAGTCTTTGACCCCTTAGAGGACGTGGAAGGTAATAATTTACTGAACCTGGCCAGTGAAGGGGTACCGATCTGTTAGCTAAGTATAGTGCTCAATTTAATCCCGGAGTAATCAATGATAAGGAATTTCGAGGACGAAATTCTTTTAAGGGGGAGAGAGTGTGAGAACCCGTAAAAACCCTAATCTTTTCCGAGGGTTTTATTTCCTTTAATAGCATGTTTTCTGCATTTCCTGGCTTAGGAAATTTTCCTGAGGAATTTTTATGAGTAATTATAGTTTTTAGATGATTTTTCTAGCCTTGGAGAGTTTTTGGAAAATTAAGAATATATAATGGACGTGGGACCCACTAGTGCGAAAAGTTCGGAAAAATTCGGCCAATAAGGTTAAGTTTCAGATACTGTGTAAAATTTATCGGGTGTTAAGAGATAAGTAGAGGATGTGAAGTGATTGATGTGAGAGGAAAAGAAGAGATAGGAATGCATTTATGGAAGTGACAAGTGTCACATAGCCATTGGTTGGACTTGGTGAACACTATTCATGCTTTTTGATTTTTGACCACATTGAGTAAATATCTCCAAAAATCACCAAAATTCACCATTTTCTTTCTCCTTGGTGGCTGGCTCTCCTAAGCTCAAGAAGGAAGAAAAACTCTTCAAGTTTTAGCTACCAATTAGTGCAAATCACCCAAAATATTTGCTTGATTGTGTTTCTACTCCATAAAATCCTTCCACTTGGTGCTAGTGAGTGCTTTAGTGAAGCTTTTTGGAAGAGTTAAGGTGTCCAACATCTATACCTCTCTTGGTTACTAGGTGAGTGGTGTGTGAATTCCCTCTTACACTTAATGAAGCTTAAGTTATGCTTAGTAGTGGCTAAAGTGATGATATTTGTGGTTTATTTCTTGGTTTGAAGTGATTTGGTGAAGTTTTTATTTTTTTGAGGAATTTTCTGGTTTAATATGAATGTGATGTTGTGGTCATCTATGATGGTTGATAATGAGGGGTAATGACTCTAGTAGGTGTGAATTAGTGATAATTGCAACCAATTTTGGGTTTGGATTGAAATGAGAAAAGTTAGGGTTTCATAACCCCCTTTTCTGTCCGGTTTTGCATCATAGGGTTAGAGGCCGAATTGGCTTTTACTCAAAACATGAAAGTTGTAGGTATTGATGAGTTTGAGGTGCCTGTAAAATTTCAGGTCATTTAGAGTAGTGTAGAGTGAGATATATCGATTTTACTGTTGCTGTTCTGGGTTGATCAGGATGGCAGAACTGCACTTGTATTTGGCTATTTTGACTGGCATTGCTTTGGATTTGGATGTTGGTGTCTTCTGATGAAATGTAGCTGGATGCCTTAGCTACAATATGCCTTTGGAATCAATGCATTTGGACCTGTATAGACCGAGTTGTATGAATTACAGCATAGTGTGATTTGTAAACCTGCAATTACGGTTCTGGTTTGGTATTCTGCGTTTTTGACCTAGTTGTGCTAGGATTTGGACTGAGTGGCCTTCTACATTGTTGTAGCCCTGTCTTTTAGCTTCGAGATGGTGGGTTTTACACCCTCATCCGATAAGCGTAGCGCATTTTGTACCATTACCGCATTAGGAGGCCAAAACTGTTTTTGTTGTTGGGTCAAATGAGTTACATTTCCTGATTTTCTGGTTTGCTATAATGCTGGTATATGTTTGGAAAACCCTATTGGGGTTGTGATTGGCATTGCTTTATGACTCGTTATCGAGTCTCATTGTACTTGCTTACGTGTTCTAGGGCGTGACGGTGGTTCACGACATTCTCCTGACGGAAGTGCATGAAATAGCACTTAATTGATTGGTGAGTATACTACTCACTTAAATGTTACAATGTGGCTTTGGTATATGTCAATTTGATGCCTTGACGGCTAATATGGCTATTGAAAATGATTGAGGTGAGGGTGTACTTGACCGCCCTCACCCCCTTGTGATTCCATTCATGACTGTTTACCGTTTTACTGAAATACTGCACTTGCTATATGAGATATTGAATTCCATTCATGGAAAACTGATTTGGTGTCGTTTGGACGAATGTCCAACGGCCTTACTGTATTACTGAGCTCAACCCCGTAGGTAGTCAATTGGATCGAGCCGGCGAGGGCTTGGTCGTGAATATTGACGTGCCACGGGGACTGTACTGGGGAATCTTGTAGTAATGAGACTCTTGGTTCCGATATACTCGAGTATTACCAAAATGACTGATTGGAGTGCGGGCCCGGTTGGGGTATGTTTGGTGGAAGGAATGGAGTGAAGTGAGGTCTACGGTCGGGTATTCTTAAACATTGACGGAGGGTCAATGAGATTGGATCAAGAATGTAAGCGTGGAAATGGGCTCTTGAGAGCCATCCGTATCCTTTTACCGACTTGTTTTACTTCTTAATTGTGTACTTGAAATGAAAGATTTTGCTTATGTGATCTTTATTGCTTATGTGGTAGTAACTCACTGGGCTTAAACTCATTCCGTTCCATTTGTTTTCCTTACAGGAAAATGACCACTTTTGGAATGGTTATACTTGTTGGTTGTCAAGTTGAGCTCATGTAAATGTATCTTTTGGATAGCTCTTCGAATGAAACCCTAATGTGTATTGGGTTCACTTTCTTTTGATTGGCAAACCGAACATGTATATTCGTAATGAATGGTTTTTGATATGCCGCTTTGGCTTGAAATTGTTACATTTCAATGTGTGTATGTTTGGTTGATATTTGGTTGAATTTCGGATCAACTCGTATTTCAAACGGCAAAAGAAAAATTTTGGCTACTCTCGGCCTAGTATCTGGATTCTGATGTGGCCGGTACTGTTCATCATCGGCTTCGATTTTTGTTTTTTTTATTTGTGATTTTGACTTGTTTATGCGCGTGGGTGTGTTTCGGAACGTATTAGATCGACGTGAACTAATCCGTAGTCCTGGCGAGAGCTGGGCATGCAGTCCGCTAACCCCTTTGGTTCGCCTTAGGGGAAAGTGGGGCTGTTACATGTCATCTGATCTATTGACTGTTCCTGTGAAAATATGAAGTGTGCTTGATTGCTTTTCAAGATTTAAATTCCTATTGTCCTTCATTGGACATATTTAGATTTATATATTCATTTATTTATTATTTTTGGTCCTCCGTAAGAATTAGAAATAAAGGGTAGAAGGGATCGAGACTATGGGCCAAGGGGGCCAGGCAAACCCCTAAGCGTGGAAGATAATTGGGAAATAAAGTTGAGGGTTAGTGAATGATGGCAAAGAGATAACTAGTGGAGTATATATTGAATTATAAAAAAAAAAGTAGCTACACGGATATAAACTAGTGGATAAGATAAGATGTTATTAAGAAGTTTCAATTAGTGCGAGTGTGACAAAATTTATGGTAAACTTTGGAGATCTAAGACTTGTTATAGTTAGGGTTGGAGTTTTGGATGAGATAGGTGTTTGAACTCGTTAGATGTACAAGTTTATGGTTAAATTCAATGATTTCCGGTTAATTGAGCTTGGGTTATGGAAGAGATTCCTTGGACTTTGATTACTAGGCTAGATGCCTCAGGAATTCTCTATGCTTCATAGTGTAAAATTTTGGTGAATCTTGCCGGATAAGATAAGAGAGCTTGATATATGTTGATTATGGGATATTGTGGTTAATTCATGAGATTGATGAATTATAATAGGGAAGTGATGATAGGATCGGTGAAAATTTTTGGTAGTATCGCTGCTGGCCGAACACGTTTAGTTATCTTTAGCCCTGTTTTCTTACAAATCATTGGCAAAATTTTGCTTACTATTTTAAACGTTGATTCTTGAAAATGAAATTTGAAGTTGAAAGGAAATAATTTTTAAATCTGGTTTTGCTAAATTTTTTTTTCCCAAAAAGGGAACACCGTACAGTTTTAAAATTTGTGATGCATTGGTGTAATATATATAAATATACACACATATATACTTACACATATATCATTAAAAAAATCCAAAATTTAGTTTCGTTTATTAGATTTAAAAGTTGACAATGGCTCTTTTCACCGTGTAAAAATTTCCAAATTTTCTTAAATTCTATGAGCATCAGAAATTTTCCTAAGATAAATGAAATGTCAAATCCATTCTTGTTTTTCCTATTCGTTAAAGCTGTAATTTAAGGTCAAGATCTATTTATTTACAAATTTTATCTTGCAAGGATGCCTTTTGGGACAAATGTAGAACTTTTGATTGGTATAGGACTGGTGATTTTTGGATTTATGGAACTTAAAAATACAGACAATTTTAGTTTGAAATAAAAAGTGTCCTTTTAAACCTTACAACCTTAAATTTGAAAATATTGATCCGATTTGAACTTGAAAAGAGACACGAGAAAAAGTTAAGATTAACTCGTCAAAGGATATTAATGGTTTGAAACTGTTAGAAGAGTTATATAGATAATAGAAGGAAAGATTGATAGATAGTCTTGTATAATCCAATGGGATCCTAGTACTTGATCTAAATCGAAACTGAACGAGGAGATGAGATCTGCTGGTATTATGATGGATTGACCTAGTTGAGTAACTAGTAGGGTTCTCCCTTGTGAATTTAATGATTACGTTACATCTATCTTGTGATTGGCCCTATACGCATGTTTTAAATTTTTACGAATATTTGAACTTCCAAGTTTTGTATTCATTATTTGTGGTGTGACCTGGATGGAATGAAAGTCCTTTCAATTTTTGTTTAACCATTACTGGGTATATATCCAATTACTTGTTGTTCCTTTATACAAAAAAAATATATATATATATATATTTATATATATGTATATACTTTGAACTCGCATAAAAATTGAAAATCGGGCAGAGTTTGGGTATGGACCTTTTCTTAGAAATAAGAATGAATATTGGTCGTGAATTGGAGAGTAAATAGTTAAGTTTTATGTGGCATAAAAACTAATTCTCAGATTAGGTGTGAAGAGTAGAGGCGTTGGACCGAAGTTTAAGTAAATACGAACCTGCATGTCTGCTTATTTTCTTAAAAGCATTTTATTCTCAAAAGTGATTTGTGGGGTTAAATGATTTTTCTTGATCAAACGTCCAAATAACAAATGTTAAACTTCTTACCAAAAGTCGAATGCATTTGGAAATTTTGACTATCAAGATCAGAACCAATTTCTTTTCTTCTTGTCTTCCATTCGAATAGCCATTTTATTTATATTTATATAGACCACAATTTTTCCAAATGTGTATTTAATATCCTGTTATTAGTTTGGTTACGAAAGGTACGTGAAAAAGCTTTCCTCGAACGAATAAGATTTTCAGTTTGGGACAAAGGAACTGGGTCATTTCTAAAATTGTTAATTTTGAAAATCGCATACTAGTAAATAATTTTGGACAATTTGAGTACGACAATTTGGTGAGTGAAATCTTTTATAGAAAATATATCTTTGTACTCGAGTTTTGAACTACATAATTGAGTCATTTGATTTAGTCGAGAAAAAAAAGAGTAAATTTCGAGGACGAAATTCATTTAAGGGGGGAGGATGTGAGAGCCTTGAAAAAAAATATATATATACATATATACATATATATACATGTTGCATGTGCATTTTAGACTTTGAATAAATTTTATTATTATTTGTGTTAGTTAGGTATGTAAAAATAATTCTTATGATACAAATCATTTAATTGTGCAACATACTAAACTATTTGAATTTTTGCCAAGCTAAATTAATATTTCTTGATGTAGAGTATTTTATTGCTTTAATATTAATCCTTTGAATTCTGATAGCTAATTTTAAGTGTTAATAACGTTAAGTGTTAACGAGAACCCTAGAATTAAGACGAAATCGATATATTTTAGATAAACCGTTACAAGGACTTTGGGTACACTTAGGACGTTAAAATCTCGATAATTGAATCTTTGCGAGAGTAGTATATCATTAGGCATTCAATTATTTTGGGGTAAATTTTGGAATTAGACTAGAATTGAGGACTTAAGTGGAAATTTGGAGGAAGAGAGGAAAGACTAAAATAGCCTCCACTATCTCGGAAATCACCATGCAAACACCAAAGATCCATTGGCCAATCCTTTTAAACCACTAACATTTCCCTTCCGCCGGATTACATTTCATTTCCCTACCCACACACTCCATCAGCCTCACCACGGTTTTTCTCCATTTCCTCTCCATACTACCACACCTCAAACCCACAACAACATTCTCCTTTGCCTTGTTATCATCGACAAGGAGTGAGAGAGAGCTGTACTCTGCAAGCCGAAAGGAAAGAAAAGAAAGGAAGCCGTGCGAGCTGCAACCTTTATGTTCTGTCCGAGCAAGTTAAGTGAGAGAGATAGAGAGAGAGAGAGAGAGAGAAAGCAAAAGGCAGTTGCGGGAGCTGCTGATCATCACCACCTTCATGAGCTCCAGCCATCAAAACCACAGCTGCAACCATCCGCAACCAGGACCAACACCTGCAGTCCTTGCGCGAGCCGAGAGGAGGAGAAGTTGACAGCTTTGTTGTCGCGTGTATAAGCTTCAATTTAAGGTAATTTCCGAGCTAAGATAAGTTGATCAGAGGTAGATTAAATTGTTTATGGCCATGCATGTGAAGTTTAGGCGTTCGGATGATGAATTGAATAAGAGGAAAAATCTGATTTTGAAGGAAATGGGTTTACCGAGAAGCTGAAATGGAACTGCCGCTTTAATCTTGTTTCTCTGAAGTAATCTAAGCTCATAAATGTGATTAGCTAACTAAAAAACTAAGTGATTAAGTCTTGCATGAGGTTAGTTAGCTCGGATTAAGCCAGAAAAATAAGAATGAAATGGATTCTGTTGCATGCAAGATTAGCCGAGAAGAGCTGGACAAATTTCTGGAATTTTGGATGAATGTGGCTGTTGTCCGAATCTGATTTTGAACTAGAAACGTTAATTAATTAGTTAAGGAGTTGCATGCTGGATTTGAGTGCCAAATACAAGGCTTTGGCTGAAAGAAAAGCTGGATTATGACCAACTAAGTGCTGGAAAAATTTCTGTTGTGCCGAGGGAGTGAAGCTGGAATTGCAGCTTGTTTTTGGAAATTTTCTTTGGAAATGATGTTTAGAAATGCCTGAAATATGTGTGTCTTAAGTCTTGTAAGCTATATAGGTGTGAAACTCTTGATATGTTGGGAGATTGAACTGGAAATAGTTAAATGAAGCTGCTGGAATTTTTCCAGTATAGCCGAGTGAAGAAGAAAAGATTTTTCCAGTTTTCTTTAGGAATTTTGGGATTCCAAATTGTTCCATTTAAAGTTTGACAAGCTGTAAAATATTCCACACTTGTTGATTTCACTCTAGAATATTTTAAGAGGGTCATGCATGTGAAAGTTGGGGTGACAATTTAATGTTTATGGCTAAAATGTTGAGATGGAAATTCTTGGCTAAGTGAGTGAATTGCACAAGCGTTAAATTTTGATGGAATTAACTGCTGGAATTACATGTTATTAGTTTCACTTGGTGGATAAAACCCTTGCGGTTTAGTCGATGGAATTGCCTGGAGGCCTTGAATTTATTTGTTTAATTGTGATCTGATATGATCCTGTTGGATACCAAGAGCTAATGATTGACGAAGCCTTGGTCATTTGTCTAATTTTAATCAGATATGAATCTGTCGAAACCCAGGGCTAATGATTGACGAAGCCCTAGTGAAATTGCTGGTTGAAATGTGATTTTACTATATTGGCAAATCTGAGATATAATGTGCTTGTAAATCGAAATCTGAAAAGTTCGTTTTGACCCTGTGAACTTGAATATTTTCAAATCAAGCTACGTGAATATATTTTACTCTATGTATTAAACTAAAAAAAAAATTCGTCTTGTACATCACGTGAGAAATCGGGATTTGAAACACATTGTCAACTAGTTATATTCTTTTCCTGGCTTAAATTAGCTTTATTATTTTTAGAAAATAATTTCACTAGTTTTTAAAACCCTAAGCCTTACTTTATTCCCTTTTCTTTTCTTAAAAATTTGTTTCCACCTAGTGTCTGGGGAAAAACTTGTTCGGCAAGAAACTTATTCAAGTAAAGTAGTTTTAGTTGCATGTTGAGAAAGAAAAATATTTTACTACCCTTACCAGTTTTAAAATTAAGTGGATGGTTGACTTATCTCGAGAAAAATACACTAGTCATATATTAGGTAATCTTTTACACTCACAAACCCAGAACTTGAATAGAAAACTTATCATTTTAAAACTTGAATTTTCTAGGGTTTAGCGAGGAAGCGGATTTTGACTCCCAACTTGACCTGTAACTCCACTCTTGGTGAGTGTCCCTGCCTGTTTTATGACTACTTGGTTAAAGTGCTTTATCGACTTGTTATGAGATAATTGCCAAAAATGATTGCTGATCCATCGAAGTGAGCAGTGTGAACTTTATCACCCTAGCCTTTCGAGTGTTGACTTCCTTGAAGTGTTTTTTTTTTGTGAATATCTTGCTTGCGCTTGCTAAGTGCTAAATTACTAGGCAGGGGAATGTACCACACCTTAAGGGTGGGAGGGCCTCTTATCCTAACTTGGTAATCAAGTGTTGGACGTAAAGTCGTTGGGTGAATCCCTCGGCTAGTCTATAAAAATCAAATGTTGGACGTAAAGTCGTTGGGTGAATCCCACGACCAGTCTATAAAAATCAAGTGTTGGACGTAAAGTCGTTGGGGTGAATCCCTCGACCAGTCTATAAGTGTTGGACGTAACGTCGTTGGGTGAATCCCTCGACCAGTCTATAAGTGTTGGACGTAACGTCGTTGGGTGAATCCCTCGACCAGTCTAAGGTATACTCGAGTATTATCGCTTTCCTATTTGTTTACTTCAATTGAATCAATACGTCTTAATTGTTTTAATTGATTGCATGTTTTGGAGCACCACTGAACTTTAGCTCACCCCACATTTATTTGTTTTCCTTGACAGGTCGTGACGATTAAGAAATCTGAGCTACTTATATTTTTCTTATGAATGTATTTGAACCTCGTGATTTCCGCTTTGTGGGTTGTAATGTGTTTTAATCTTAAATAATGTACTTTTTATTTTGGGTTGCCACTTGAAGCTGGAAAAGTGTAAGCTCTGGAATTGTGATATTGCAGGTATGAACTTATATATAGTTGCGATTGTGCGACTTTATTCCTTGGTTGTAACGCGTGAGGTGTTTAAGAGCCGTCGATTGGCTATTTTAAATTTCTGTTATCTCTGAAGTTAATGTGGTTTAGTTATTGACCATTTTGGGGGGAAGCGATATTGTAATAGTTTAGGATATTCTTCGAAAGGATTTGGGTTAGATTGCTTGTGTGAGTCCTGGCGAGAGTTAGGCAGACGGCCCGCCAACCCTCTGGTTCGCCTTAGGGGGAAATGGGGTCGCCACACTACCTATATGGGGTTACCTTTGAGGTTTACTCGGACCACAAGAGTCTTAGGTACCTCTTCTCCCAGAAGGAATTGAACATGAGCCAACGACGGTGGATGGAATTTCTGGAAGATTACGACTGCACAATTAACTACCATCCGAGAAAGGCAAACGTGGTAGCCGATGCCTTAAGTCGTAAAGTTCAAGTAGCAGGATTGATGATCAAAGAGTGGGATTTATTAGAATCCGTATGTGAGTGGAAACCCTGTCTTGGGAGTCATAAGGTGAGTTTTAGCAATGTTAAAGTAACCTCCACTCTACTGGAACGCATTAAAGAGGCTCAAAAAGAAGATTTGATGGTAAGGAAGTGGGGAGAGAAAGTAGGGAAAAGAGAAACAACGGATTTCAATTTTAATCCTGAGGGTATTTTAAAATACCGGAACCGAATAGTGGTGCCGAAGCATGAATCATTGAAAACGGAGAGTAAGATGTATACTATCCATCGGTCCAAGTATACTATCCATCCGGGTAGCAGTAAGATGTATCAAGACCTAAAAGGAACCTATTGGTGGGACAATATGAAGAAGGAAATCGCTTTGTACGTGCAAAAATGTCTTGTTTGCCAACAGGTGAAAGCAGAGCATCAAAAACCATCGGGCTTGTTACAGCCCCTTGAGATACCCGAATGGAAGTAGGAAAACATCACCATGGATTTCGTTTCAGGTTTGCCGCGGACGCAAAGAGGGCACGATGCCGTTTGGGTGATCGTCGATCGATTAACCAAATCGGCCCATTTCTTGCCAGTAAACATGAAGTACTCCATGGACAAGTTGGCCCAACTGTACATGGACGAGATTGTAAGGCTACACGGCGTTCCTGTGAGTATCGTTTCCAATAGAGATCCCCGGTTCGTATTTCGATTTTGGCAGAAGTTCCAAGAAACGCTAGGGACTAAACTCAACTTGAGCACGACCTATCACCCTCAGACGGATGGACAATCGGAGTGGACGATCCAAACTCTCGAGGACATGCTACGGACTTGCATTCTAGATTTTGGAGGCAACTGGGGTCAACACATGACCTTAGTAGAGTTTACGTACAACAACAGCTACCATTCGTCGATTCAAATGGCTCCATACGAGGCACTATACGAACAAAAATGCCGGTCACCGATCTACTGGGATGAAGTTGGTGAGAGAAAGGCGCTAGATCCAACAACTATTCCATGGATGGAAGAGGCTCGAGAAAAGGTCAAGTTGATACGGCAACGACTCCAAACAGCTCAAAGCCGACAGAAGAGTTACGCTGACAATCGAAGAAAGGACTTGGAGTTCGCAGTTGGAGACCATGTGTTTCTCAAGGCCACACCCTTACGGAGCGTCACAGCAGGCAAAGGGAAGAAGCTCCAACCGAGGTTTGTTGGACCCTACAAGATCCTCCAGAGGGTAGGAGCAGTAGCATATCGATTAGAGCTGCCGTCCAGTCTCTCTCGAATTCACGACGTCTTCCACGTCTCGATGCTCAAGAAGTACTATCCCGACCCATCCCATATCTTACAACCAGGGGAGATCGACGTAGACGAATCACTTGCTTATGAAGAGAAACCTGTCCAAGTACTTGACCGGAAAGTCAAAAAACTAAGAAACAAGCAGATTCCGTTGGTTAAGATACCGTGGAGAAATCATGGGGTAGAGGAAGCTACCTGGGAGGTGGAAGAAGAGATGTAAAAGAAATACCCAGAACTTTTCGTGAATTAAGGTGAGAAATTTCGAGGGCGAAATTCTTTTAAGGGGGAGAGAGTGTGAGAACCCATAATTTTCTCATTTTTCTAGGGTTTATTTTCTTTTAATGGCTTGTTTTCTGTATTTTCCTTATTAGGAAAATTTTTTCAATAAATTTTATGAGTAAATATAGTTTTTAGATGATTTTTCTAGTATCAGTTAGTTTTTGAGAAATTAAGGGCGTATACCGGATGTGGGACCCGCTAGTGCGGAAAGTTCGGAAAAATTCGCCCAACTAGGTTAAGTTTTGGATACTGGATTTAAATTACCGGGTGTTATGAGATAATTAGAGGTTGCTATATGGATTGATGTGAATGGAAACAAAGAGATATAGATGCATTTAATGAGGTGACAAGTGTCACCATATGATTGGTTTTACTTTTTGGACTACTATTCACCTTTTACCATTTGACCAAATAAATAAAAAAACTACCAAAAATTCACCATTTTCTCCTTCATCTTGGCCGGCCACTTCAAGCAAAGAAAGAAAGAAAACTCTTCAAATTCTTGCCTCCATCTTGCTCAAATTCAACTAATCAACCACTTAATCTTGCTTTTGTTCTATAGAAACCTTTAAGTGAGTGATTGTGAGGTGTTTGGTGGAGTTGTTTGGAAAGCTAAGGTGACAAGTTGCTCTCTCTCTTGTTTTACTAAGGTGAGTAGTGAAGAAACCCCTCTCCTCCACCTAATGATGTTTAATTTGTGACTTGAGGTAGTTGAAGTGATGATTTTTGGTGTTATTTTTTGATTTTTGGTGAAATTGGTGAAGTTTTACATTTATGGGTGATTTTTCTGTTTTAATATGATTGTTATGGTGTGGCTATGTATGATGATTGGAAATGATCTAGAATGAAGCTAGTTGGTGTGAATGGTAGTTAATTGCAGAAAATTTCTGGTTTGGAAGAAAAATTGAAAAGTTAGGGTTTCATTGTCTTACATTCTGCCTGGCACTATAACTCATAGTTAGAGGCCGAATTGGCCTTGGGTTAAAACATGAAAGTTGTATAGAATGATATTTTAGAGATGCCTGTAAAATTTCAGGTCAATCAGAGCAACGTAGCTTGTGAAAAGACTGAATTACCCCTGCTACCCTGTTTCTACTCGAATTTGATAATTGCATCTGTGATTGGTTAATTTGAGTGGGAGTGCTTCTGATTTGGTTGTTGATGTCTTCTGATGAATTGTATTCTTGTATCTTAGCTTTCGGATGGCTTTGGAATTGTGAGAACCCTGAAAATAGACATATAAATATCAGTGCATATTTTATTTGCATTTTAATTCCTTAATAAATTTTAGCACTAAGTCTAATTGTTTTTAGATAAGTGCGTAGAAATAAACGTTATGTGCAAAATAAAAGAATTGTGCGAAACTACTAAACTTCTTGGTTTTGTTACATTAACTTCATATTTCGATGGTAAACTATTTCATTGATCTAATCATTAATTTCTTCGAATTCTAGAATGGTAATTAATTGTTTTGAAATAAAAGTGTAGAGATAATTTTTAAGTAATAAATAATATAATTGTGCCAATATTGAATTATTCGGTTTTGCTATATTAAATTAATATTTCTTGAGTTAGATTAATTTATCGCCTTAAAATAAAATACTAAAATACTTAGTTTTCTTAATGTTGAAAATTAATGTTACCTAAGTAGATTAAGTATATAAAATTTCTTGAATTCCTATAACTAATTCTAAATTAGTGAATAACGTTAAATACTAATAAGAATGTTCACTATAAGACAATGTGAGAACCCGTATTTCCCTAATATTTTTCCTAGGGTTTTCCCCCTTAATTGCACGTCTTCTGCATTTTCTGGCTTAGGAATATTTCTTGGTGGATTTTATGAATAATTATAGTTTTTAGATAATTTTTCTAGTATTGGAGAGTTTTTAGAAAATTAAGAATATATAATGGACGTGGGACCCACTAGTGCGAAAAGTTCGGAAAAATTCGGCCAATTAGGTTAAATTCTGGATACTGTGTAAAATTTATCGGGTGTTAAGAGATAAGTAGAGGATGTGAAGTGATTGATGTGAGAGGAAAAAGAAAAGATAAGATTGCATTTAAGGAGTGACAAGTGTCAACCTTTTATTGGATTTGACTTATGGAACACTATTCACTTTTTGACTTTTGACCCATTTGATTAAATATCTTGAAAATTCACAAAAAAATTACCATTTCTTACCTCCTTGTTGGCCGGCCACCTTAAGCTCAAGAAGGGAGAAAACCTCTTCAAATTTTGATCTCATCTTGCTCCAATTCAACAACTCAACCAACTAAACTTGCTTTTAATCCATAAAATCCCTCTAGTTAGTGCTAGTGAGTGTTTTGGTGAAGTTTTTTTGGAGAGCTAAGGTGTCCTACAACTTCCCCTCTCTTGTTTACTAGGTAAGTGATGCTTAAACTTCCTCCTATACTTAATGATGTTTAATTTGTGCCTAATGGGAGCTAAAGCGATGGATTATGTGATTTATTTCTTGGTTTGTGATGAATTGGTGAAGTTTTTATTTTTTGAGGAATTTTCCGGTTTAATGTGATCATGGTGTTGTGGTTGTTTATGATGGTTGATAATGAGGGGTTATGGCTCTAGTAGGTGTGAATTATTGATAAATGCAACCAATTTTGGGTTTGGATTGAAATGTGAAAAGTTAGGGTTTCAAAATCCCCTTTTCTGTCCGGTTTTGTATCATATGGTTAGAGGCCGAATTGGCCTTTCCTTAAAACATGAAAGTTGTAGGTATTGATGTGTTTGAGGTGCCTGCAAAATTTCAGGTCATTTGGAGTAATGTAGAGTGAGATATGTCGATTTTACTGTTGCTGTTCTGGGTTGATCAGAATGTGAAAACTGCACTTGTAATTGACCGTTTTGGCTGGAATTACTTTGGGTTTGGATGTTGGTGTCTTCTGATGAAATGTAGCTGGATGTCTTAGCTACCATATGCCCTTGGAATCAATGCATTTGGACCTGTATAGACTGAGTTAGACTAATTACAGCATAGTGTGATTTGTAAACCTGCAAATTACGGTTCTGGTTTGGTATTTTGCCCATTTGACCTAGTTGTACTAGGAATTGGACTGAGTGACCTTCTACAATGTCGTAGCCCTGTTTCTTAGCTTCGAAACGGTGGGTCTTACACTCTCATCCGATAATCGTATTGAATTTGGTGCCATTACCGCAAAATAAGGTCAAACCCGGTTTCCTTATCAAGGCCTAAGTTAAAGCCATTTCTTAATTTCTGGTTTGCTATCATGCTTGTATATGTTTATAAAACCCTATTGGGGTTGTGATTGGCATTGTTTTATGGCTCGGTATCGAGTCTCATTGTATTTGTTTGCATGTTCTAGGACGTGACGGTAGTTCACGACGTATTGGTGATCGTGGTGCATGAAACACCACCTACTTGGTTGGTGAGTATACTACTCACTTAAATGTTACAATGTGGCTTTGTTATATGTGAATTTGATGCCTTGAAGGCTTATTTGGCTATTGGAAGTGATTGAGGTGAGGGTGTACTTGACCGCCCTTACCCCCTTGTGATTTCATTCATGACTGCTTACTGTTTTACTGAAATACTGCACATGCTATATGAGACATTGAATTACTGTCATGGAAAACTGATTTGGTGTCGTTTGGACGAAGATCCAACGGCCTTACTATATCACTGAGCTCAACCCCGTTAGGTAGTCAATTGGATCGAGCCGGCAAGGGCTTGGTCGTGAAAATTGACATGCCACGGGGAATCTTGTAGTAATGAGACTCTCGATTCTGGTAAACTCGAGTATTACCAAAAGCTACTGATTGGAGTGCGGGCCCGGTTGGGGTATGTTGGGTGGAAGGAATGGAAGTAAAGTGATGTCTACGGTTTGGTACTTTTAACATGGACGGAGGGTCAATGAGGTTGGATCAAGAAAATAAGCAAGGAAATGGGCTCTTGAGAGCCGTCCGTATCCTTTCACTGATTTGATTTACTTCTTATTTGCATACTTGAACTGAATGGTTATGCTTATGTGACCTTAGTTGCTATTGTGGTAGTAACTCACTGAGCTTTAGCTCACTCCGTTCCATTTGTTTTCCTTACAGGAAAATGATCATTTTTGGAAGATCATACTTGTTGGTTGCCAAATTGAGCCATTTATATGTCTATTTTGAATAGCTCTTCGCATGAAACCCTAATGTGTATTGGGTTCATCTTTTGATTGGCAAACCGAACATTGTATAACCATGATAACTAGTTTTGGCATGCCAATTTGGTTGTAAATGTTGAATTTCAATGTATGTATATGTTGGATTGATGTATGGTTGAACTCCGGATTCTGGTGTGTCCGGCATTGTTCATCATCGGCGCGTTTTCATTTTATTTATTTTGTGATTTAGACTTGATTGCGCGCGTGGGTATGTTCTGGACCGTATTAGATCGACGTAAACTGATCCGTTAGTCCTGGCGAGAGCTGGGCAGGCAGTCCGCTAACCCCTTTGGTTCGCCTTAGGGGAAGGTGGGGCTATCACAGACAAAGCCTATAAATTTTAGATAAACATGATACAAGTATACTAAACATAATTAAGGTGTGAAAATTTCGATAATTAAAGCCTTGCAAGATTAGCATATTATTAGGCGATCAAATTATACTTGGGATTAATTTGTGGGATCAAACTAGAATCAAGGACTTAAGTGTTCATTATAAGGAATGTGAAAAGACTAAACTACCCTCCCAAGCTCACTAAAACCACCATGCAAACCCAGCAAATTTCGGACAACATAATTACCTCACCTCTCATTCGGCCAATACACTTCTTTCACCACTTTCACACTCCACCCTCTTGCACACTCAACCTCTATTCAAAACCACGGCACCATACCCCTTCCTCTTCATTCCATATTCCAAACCATCACTGCATCTGTACTCTGCTTTGCTATTGTCGGCAAAGGGAGAGAGTGAGAGAGGCCGAGCTGCACTCTGCAGCCGAGAGGAAGAAAAGAAACCGCAGGTTGAATGTTTCTGGTTCTGTCCGTGAGCTGGAGTAAAAGCAGGGAGAAACCGTGAGCAAGTTCCACACATTCTGCACCTCCATTTGCACCCAACTTCACGATTTCAACACCACCAGCTCCACCGACAACCACAACCACAACCACTGTCGCGTGTGTGAGAGCCGAGAGGAAGAAAAATTTTTCAGACTTGCTGTGCGAGAGCTTAGCTTGCTGTGAGGTAATTTCTGGATCATTTTAGGAGTTATCAGAGGTAGATTGAACCATCTAGGGGCATGCATGTATTGTGGTACAGTCGGATGATGAAATCAGAGTTTTAGAAAAATCTGCTTGGAAGTAAACGGTTCAGCCGAGGAGCTGAATTGAAATGTAGCTTTATTTTTGCTTACCTGTGACAATCTGAACTTAAAGATGTGTCTCCCTAACTTAAGACAAGATGAATAAGTTAGTTCCAGCTTTGCATGTTGATTTTTGAACCATCGGATAAAAAATTTTTTTTCTGATATGCGCATCATTTAGCTGCCGAGGCTGATTAAGAGATGCTGTAATTAATTTGTTTAATTCCGACAATTTGAGGTTATAATCCTAACTATCCGAGTAAAGATAAAATGTTTAAGGACATGCATGTTGAGTTATGTGATTGGATGATGGAATCAAGAACCTGGAAAATTCTGTTTTGATAAAAAGTTGCTGCCGAGAGATTTTCTTGTTAATGTAGCTTCATTTGGTATAGTTTTCTGTTTTGGAGCCTCTAACTTTGATTAACTAGTAAGTAACGAGAAATTTTAGCTTGGCATGCAGTTAATTAGTTGAGTTAGAACTGAAAATAAAAAAATAAAATGCAACCAGATTTTGTGCAGCTCAAACCGAGGCTAGCTGGAGATTCTATCTGGGAAATTTGATGACTTGTGTTGTTAATCAAACCAAATTTTTGAACTAGAAATGTTACTCAGTTAATTAAGTATCTATATGCCGAATTTGAGTAATTAAATCCCTGAATAAGCCAAGGAAGAATTATATACAAGATAAATGGTTGCTGGAAAATTTAGCTAACCAAACGTTTGAGCAGAAAATATTGAATTGTTTCCGGATTTCACCAGTTGACGTTTGAAAATTTTCCTTAGCATAAAATGGTTCCGAAGCGTAGGAAAAAGGTGTATTTTGAGATATACATGTTGTTTAGCAATGAAACATTTGATATCGCGAATGATTTAACCCAAAACGTTGGTATACGAATGCTGGAAATTTTCCTTGTGGTGGCCAAAGTTGAGTAAGAATTTCCAGTTTGAATGTGAAATTATTCTTTGAAGACATAAAGGTTGAAATACCTGGAACAAGTTGTTTTAAAGTTTATAAGATATATGGATGTGAAACTCTCGATATCTTGGGAGATTAAATTGGAGATAGTGAAGTGTGGCTGTGGATATAAGCTGGGAAAAATTTTCAAGCCTTAGTCAAGTCTGATAAAGAATTTCTTATTGATTTCCTTATAGATTTTGGGGCTGTGAAAAATTATATTATTGTTGAATTCACTTTATAATACCTTGAAATGGTCATGTATTTGAATTTTGGGGTGACAAGGTGATAGTATGGTTGGAATTTCCTGGCTGTGGAACAATTACTTGAGTATGAAGCCCTTGACCATTTGAATGATTTTTATATAAATGTTAAAGTGAGGAAATTAAATTGCTGGAATTGCTTGAAGACCTTACGTTATTTTAATTAAGTGAGATGTGATTTGAGATTTGCCAAAAACCAAGTGCTAATGATTGACGAAGCCTTGGTCGTTTAATTTGGTCTTAATCTGAAATGAATCTGCTGAAACCTAGGGCTAATGATTGATGAAGCCCTAGTGAGACTTCTATTTGAAATGTGAGTTTGATATATTGACGAATCTGAAAATATTACACGTGTGTGTGAATCGGAATGGTAAGGAATCCGTTTTGGTCTGGTAAACTTGAGAAAATTTTAAGCAAGCCTTTTAAATATATCCTAGCTCTAGTATGGTACGATAAAACTTAGCACAGTGTGTTAAAGTTAGAAATTACATGTAGGGATTTTCTAAACCTTGTCAACTCGATATTTCTTCTTTAAGCTTAAACTAGCCTTATTACTTTTAGAAAATGATTTCACTAGTTCCTAAGACCTAAGTCTTGATTTATTTCATTTCCTTTAAATAGGCCCTGGCTAGTTGTTTAGAGGAACATTTCCAAAAATACAAGATTTTAGTGACTTTAACTAAAACCATCAGAAACTTACTCGGCAAGAAAACTTACTTTAAATAAAATAATACTAGCCGCACTCTTATAAAGAAAAGTATTTAAAGGAAAGCCATGTAAAACATTTCCTACTTTTACTAACCCTTAATCCTTAGTGGATTGTCGAATTATTTCGAGAGAATAAACCATTTATAAACTAGAGAATCTTTTATACTTATAAACCTAGAACTTGAATAGAAATTGAAAATGTTATATTTGTACTTTAAAGGTCAAACTTGATTTTAATAATTTACGCAGAAAACTTGTTTGGCAAGAAACCTTATTCAAAGCAAATTGGTTATGGTTTGCACCTCTAGAAAGAAAGAAATCCTATGAAGTATTTCATCACTTTCACTAGTTTAACTCTAGGGAAATTGTTAATTTATTTGGAGTAGATAAACTAGTTATATACCAGATAACTTTGTATTTATAAACCAAGAACCGTACAACAACACTTATAGTTTTAAATTCTGGATTTCTAGGGTATAGCGAGGACGTGGATTTTTGAATCCCAGCTTGAACTCTGAACTTCACTTTTGGTGAGTGTCCCTGCTTGTTTTATGTTATGTGGTTAAGCGCTTTATCAACTCGCTATGTGATAATTGTCAAAAAGAAATAAATGGTTTCTGATCCATCGAAGTGAGCAGTGTGTACTTTATCGCACTAGCCGTTCGAGTGGTGAAGTGTGTGAAACATTTTCTAATGAATCCGTGAATCTAAATGTAGTTGCGTCGTTGGGTGAATCCCTCGACTCGTGAATCCAACTACCATAACTAATGAATCCGTGAATCTAAATGTAGTTGCGTCGTTGGGTGAATCCCTCGACTCGTGAATCCAACTACCATAACGTCGTTGGGTGAATCCCTCGACTAATTTTATACGGGTATATCTCGAGTATACTGCGTCGGTAGACGAAGTTCGGGCCCGAAGCAGAGGTATGAATTGTGACGGGTTAGGATTAAAATAAGTGGATCTACATGGACTATAAGTAGTGAAAGTTGACGGAGGGTCAACTACGAGGGTATCTGATCAAGCGAGGAGAATGGCTCCCGAGAGCCCCTGTATCCTACCTTGTGCTGTTATACGCTTTCTTAATTGATTAAATTTGTTTAAATTGTTATCCGTTGTTTGATTTATGTGATTGCATGTTTTGGGGCACCACTGAGCTTTAGCTCACCCCACGTTTATTGTTTTCCTTAACAGGTTCTGGAAACTGAAAGCTGGATGCTTACTTAAGTTTTCCTTTAGGATTGTTGTGACGCCCCGAAAATTAGGGTTTTTATTTGATGGATCTTTTGTTGGACGAGTGGAGTAAAACAGGTTTTGAACTTGGAAAAGAAGAAAAAATTTTGGAAATATGAAGGGGGCCAAATCCGGCTGGAAATCCGGCCAGTTTCTGGCCGGATAGCTGGCCGGATTGCCTGGCCATTTTGAAAAAAATTGAGTTTGCTTCGGCCTTGAATCCGGCCAGATTCTGGCCGGATTGTGACGTGTCACAGCCGGTCAGCTTTGACCGGCTGCCTTTTCTTCCTTCTTATCTCACTTTTGCACCTAAAATATCTCATTTTCTTTCCCTGGTTCAGCCGAGCTTCATAAGAGAAAAACCTCTTCATTTTCCAACTTCAATTTTGTCCCAAAATCTTGAAATTTCACCAATGGTTTTGGAAGATATTTCACACAAGGGATCACTAGGGTGTTTTAAAGCTTTTGATGGATTGGTTTGTGAAGGGAAGCTCTAGGTGGTTAGCTCTCTTGAATTTGAGGTAAGTTTGATATACAAGTTTCTTTTGTTCTAGTATTGGTTGATTAATGGTTTGTAGTGGCCATGTGTGTTATTTTGTGGAGTATTTCGTGGGTTGAAGGAATTTATGGTGGATTTCTGATTTATTGGGAATTTTCTGACTTAATATGGTTATGGTTCATTAGCCTTGGATTGATAGCTTTAAATGATATTAAATAGAGCTCTTGTGCGTTAATTTCGGTGGTTTGCGGAAAATTTCTGGTTTGTGCATAGATTCCGGTTTCTAGGGTTTGAATTGGGGATTGTGCTAATGGTTGGGTTATAAGCTCCTAATTGCCTTGAATTGAAGGATTTTGTGGCCTTAATTGAGTATATTTGCTAGCCTATAAATTGTATGAAAAATGGGGTTGAATGGATATATATTTGGTATTTGAATGGTAGGTTGGAAATGTGTAAAATTAAGGGGTTATGCCGCCCAATTTTTGAGAGTATGTGGTTGTTTTGAATTTGAATTGGTCTTGATTCATTTTATGGAAATTCTTGTGATTCGGAAGTTGGGATGATAAAGTTTCATATTAGTGATGTTTCTCAACTTTGTCTAAGTTAATTCATCCTTGTTTTGGCATGTATATGATTAGTATAGGCTAATCTCATGTTACGTGGGGATTTCTAGCCCTTAATTGTGATTAGTAATGGTTGTATAAAAAAGGTTGGTTCAAGAAGGATAATTTCAGTTTTTCCCTGTTTCTGGACTGAACTTGGACTGTCATTTTCTCTGTGTTTTAGACCGAACCAGCTTTTTCTCAAAACATGAATTTTGTAGATATATGAGTTAAATACCTACCTGCAAAATTTCAGATTGTTTGAACCACTGTAGCTTGTGAATTGACCGAAATACCCTTGACTGTTCATAGACTCTGTTTTGCGGACAGTTTTCTGTCCTCTTCTAGATTTCGATATTTGACCCTGAAAATGTATTATTTGGCCTTGGAAATCTTCATAAGAAATGTTGATATATGTCTTAGCTTCGTAACGCCATAAGATTTGTGTCAATCGGATAAGCGTATTTTCAATTGTGTTTGAAATGCCAAAAGGTGGCAGGAACTTGTTAGTTTTAGAATGCCTTTTATTTGACATGCTATTTGTTATCTAGACTTGATCAAGGCAAGGATGTATGCTGGGATAAGCTTCGTGAGCCGTGCTTGGTGAGTGTATCATTAAATGGTTCAATGTACTTGTTATATGACTTGAATAGGTCGAGGGTGTACTTTACCGCTCTTGACCACTTGCTTGCACTATTGCTACTGTTGGACTGTGAAATTTCATGAATATGTGATTTGATATTTGTTAGGGCAATGCCCTATTATTTCTGTGAAAACTGAGCTCATTCCCTTGGACCGTTATTTGAGTCGAGCCAGCAAGGGCTTGGGCGATTCGTTAACGAGCCTTCGGGTCTCTGATAGGCAAGTGGAGTGTTATCTCCTCGACCTTGTGGTATACTCGAGTATTACCTTTTGAAACTATGAGGTGTGCGGGCCCGAATAGGGGGTGAATGGTGGAAGGAGTTGGTGCGAAGTGGTGTCTACGGATTTTGGTTATTCTCAATGGTTGACGGAGTGTCAACGAGTACGATCAAGTATGGACCTCGGAAACAGCCCTTGAGGGCCGAATGTATCCTTTTATACATGGTTGAGTTCATAAAACACTTATGTGTGTTGTTGGATTGTACGACTTATTTGTGCATTTGGTACCTCACGAGCGCAAGCTCACCCCCGTTGTTTTGTTTTCCTTACAGGGACACTGTTGGACTCAAGTTTTGAAATGAGTGGAGCTAGTTATGTAGCTAGTTTTGAGTTGCTCCTCGAAAACTTGAAATTTTGATGTAAATGAATTCAAGTACTTTTGAAGTGTACAATTGAACCTTTCTCATGTATATCTATGTCCTTATCAAGTCTTCGATAAACTGCATTACGTGTTTGATGTGTTTATGCGAGTACCGGTTTCGAACAAAGGAAGAGCTGTATTACGTTATCGGTGTACCTGGATGGCTTGTAATTTGTATAGTTTAGATTTGGAATCGTTTGTGTAATTGTTGGGCTAGGGGAATTGGAATGGATGGAATTACACTTTGTACGGTTTGAATTTGGATCGCCTCTTGTGTAATAGCTTGTGGATATGGTTTGTAATGAATGATTGGACTTGAATGGACGTACGTGTACATTCCGCAGCGTTTATGATATGTAGTTCTTGGAGAATTTGATAAATATATTTGAGATTTATAGTGAAATTTTTTGGAGAACTGTAGTGATTGACGGAGTCCTGGCGAGAGCTGGGCAGGCGGCCCGTTGACCCCTCTGGTTCGCCTTAGGGGAAAATGGGGTCGTTACAATTGTATTTGAATACTATAACTTATTCTGTGGGCTGTAATGTGTTATTTGAGATAATGCACTTTTCTTTTGGGTTGCCACTTGAAACTGGAAAATGTGTAAACCCTAATTCGATTACTTGGCCTGTAAATTTGTAATAGAGATTTATGTATTTATCTACCCGGATTGGTACGACTTTATATTTTGGTACGTAGCACGTGGGACGTTTAAGAGCCTCGACTGGCTAATTTATCTCTGCTATCTCTGAAGTTAAGTTGGATGTAAGGATGATCTTATTCGGGAAGATTTGTTTTATCACAGATTAAGTTATCCTTTGAAAGGATTTGGGTTAGAATGCTTGCGTGAGTCCTGGCGAGAGCTGGGCAGACGGCCCGCCAACCCTTTGGTTCGCCTTAGGGGGAAGTGGGGTCGCCACAGGTGGTATCAGAGCTCTTATCGAGCTCAAATCGGGAAAAGGTTCTCGGACCGTGGGGAAATGGCCTATTAAGTGTTGAACTAATTGCTATTGCTAAAGGAATTAGATATGTACGTTGGGTAGGAATCTCAAATATAGGTGATTCATGCTTGGGACTGGCCAGCTTGAGTTGTGAATCATCTCATTTTCGGATTCTTGTACCCGAGTACGAAATATTACATTTAATGGAGTATTTGCAATTGAAAAGAATCCAGTATACTGCATTACGATGTGACTAGAAACCATGATTAAGTTTGGAAAGGAAGAATTAAAGAGACCAAGGTTAGCTTTTGAAAGTTAAAAGTGAAAAGGCTTTATTGGTGGCCTTACTAGCCTTTTTGATAGTAAATGAACGTTATACCATCCCTTACCCTAAAAATGTGGCTTTAGACCTAGAATCTGAGTGAAACGGCAGTTTAAGTAAGAGCTACGCAGTTGTGAGTGGCTTTAAAACTGGGGAAGAGATAAGTTTGACGAATTTATCATGTGGTTAGTATGCTACCATTTGCAAATGACTAGAGGTGAGTTCTAGATGACATTGTGGTCTTTCAGTTTTATTGGAGGATTAGTTGGGGCTAATGTTCAAAAGGATAAAGATAATTAGTTGTTAGGATAGTAGAAAAGCCAATGCATGAAATGTTTGAGACCCTTTAGAATACTTAAGAGCCACTGATGTACTTAAGTAATGATCATATTATTTGATTTGATATTAGACGTAGTAGATCTACAATTTATTAAGGAAGTTTGATTAATGTTACTAAGGGGGTCTAGTGGGATTGTCCAGGACTAAACTAAAGGAGGTTAAGTTGAATCTAAACTAAGGGTTAGGCTATTAGCTATGTGATTATAAAAATTTGTGTATTGTTGTATTGTTTCCTTTCATGCTTATAAAGGTTGAAGTTTGAGTTATGTATGAAAATATTGAATGTATTCGTGAATTATCTGGCTTTTGAAGTTGTATGAATTTGGTATGCAATGTGACTTATATTGTGAGTATATAATTTGATGATTACGTGTTTAATTTTTGTAACGCTGTAATATTTATTAGTCCCGGGAATTAAATAATTACTAACCTGAGTGAATTTCGGTAACCAAAGTGGTGTATAGAACTATGAGATTAAGGAAAAAAATAAAAATAAATAATATATGGAGTAGGTGGTGATTATTAGGGCAATCATGTCTTGGTAAATCGTTGCAGTTTACGAGTTAAAGAAATAGTTATCGTATCATGTATACAAGTTGTTGATATAACCATTATTAATAACCAGAAATAGGAAAGGGTAAGAACCTGAATAAAATTTAAAAGTTAGTAAACTCGATCTATTTATCAGCTCATACCTTTAGAAGAAAGGTTAGGCCAACGTTGAACCAATGACTTGATAGATCCAGTGAATGGAAAAAAAATGAAATAAACTGAACTTTTGTGAATAAAGGTAGGAATTTCAAGGATTTACCAACTCTATTGCGGATAGAAATCAATAGGATGGGATGTTGGAGTCGGAACTTTGCCATGTTTGGATATTGAATGCACTTAAAAAGAGATTTGTTTGATTTCTGATTAGAGTGTACTTAAGCTTGATATATGTTGTAATTGACTTTGTTCTGTGATGTAATTAAATTGATCATGAATTTGCTTGGTATTAATGATATATATTGAGTGAAATTAACAGTAATCGTATGTATGCATAATTGGTTATTACTTATTTTAAATCAAACCATTGTGAGAAATATAGAGCCTAGGGAGCGATAATGTCAGAGTGATAATGCTATCTTGGGTGAGAATTTTTAATTGAGTATGACGCGCAGATAAATTGTAAATTCAAGTAGTTGAACTTTTATATACTTTGGGAAACAGTCGATTCGACACTTAAATTACGGGGAAAACACTAAGACCAAATTCCTTTAGTTAAGGCTTCGTGGCAAACATGAATGATTAGGCGAAGTGATGTGGAAATGGAAGATAAAATACGGAAAGGATACCCGGAAATCTCTACGATTAAAAGTGTGAAATTTTGACTATCCAGATCAGAACCAATTTCTTTTCTTCTTGTCCTCCATTCGAATAACCATTTTATTTATATATGTAAATAGACCACACTTTTTTTTTCCAAATGGGTAATTAATATCCTGTTATTAGTCACGAAAGGTACGTAAAATTTTGAAAGTTGAGCCTTTAAGGATGTTATAATTGTTGCAAGAGCTAATGGTAGACAGATTTCGACAAAGGTGCTATCAATGGGAATTTAGAAGGAACCCACCCACGTAGTTACCCTATTGACCATATGACTGATAGTGGAGTACCAAAGCTCTAGGCCAATCAACTGACCTAGGAACCAAAAGAGTTGCGAAAATGGAATGACTCTTGAAATTCGTCTATCTAGGTTTCATGGGGAATCTGACTTCAAAATAATAAGATTGAATCGAAGGAATACAACAAGGCTCTAGTGAGAATAAGAAGTATGACTGTGGTTTCAAACAACTTTGAAGGTAAATATTGAATAGCACACTAAGACATGAAAATTTTCCTTGGGATAAGGCTTCCTTATTCTGTCGTGATAGTGTTTAACGATGGTAATCTCGGTAACACTTAAGAACTTGCTAGATTAAGTAGAAAGTAGTAAGGTTTATATCTTGGAGTAACCATCAGCAAAAGGATGAAAGAGTATTACGGCTCAAGTTCCAGTATGAATAGTTGCTTACCTTGATCCTATGATTTGTCTGGCAGGCTAGCTATTTGACTTAAGCCAACTAGTAAGATGACAACTTTGGAAGAAATACGTAAGGAAATAGACATCCTCCGAAATGAGGTACAATTTCAAAGGAAATTGGCTGACTACTGGGAAGGACGATGGAAACAAGAATATGCAGAGAAAATTGAGCTGCTACGCCAGAACGTAGAACCAGAGAAGAAACATAAGAAAAATCCCCGAAATGTCCAGGCCGCCACCTCTCATACAAAATGTGGGTATTGTAGGAAAGCTGGTCATACCGAGAAGGAATGCTGGAAAAAGGGAGGAAAGTGCTTGAGGTGTGGTAGCAGCGAGCACCAAATTGCCGGTTGCCTAAAAATGTAAGAAGGTGAGAATTTTGAGGACAAAATTCATTTTAAGGAGGGGAGGATGTGAGAACCCTGAAAATAGACATATAAATATCAGTGCATATTTTATTTGCATTTTAATTCCTTAATAAATTTTAGCACTAAGTCTAATTGTTTTTAGATAAGTGCGTAGAAATAAACGTTATGTGCAAAATAAAAGAATTGTGCGAAACTACTAAACTTCTTGGTTTTGTTACATTAACTTCATATTTCGATGGTAAACTATTTCATTGATCTAATCATTAATTTCTTCGAATTCTAGAATGGTAATTAATTGTTTTGAAATAAAAGTGTAGAGATAATTTTTAAGTAATAAATAATATAATTGTGCCAATATTGAATTATTCGGTTTTGCTATATTAAATTAATATTTCTTGAGTTAGATTAATTTATCGCCTTAAAATAAAATACTAAAATACTTAGTTTTCTTAATGTTGAAAATTAATGTCACCTGAGTAGATTAAGTATATAAAATTTCTTGAATTCCTATAACTAATTCTAAATTAGTGAATAACGTTAAATACTAATAAGAATGTTCACTATAAGACAAAGCCTATAAATTTTAGATAAACATGATACAAGTATACTAAACATAATTAAGGTGTGAAAAATTCGATAATTAAAGCCTTGCAAGAATAGCATATTATTAGGCGATCAAATTATACTTGGGATTAATTTGTGGGATCAAACTAGAATCAAGGACTTAAGTGTTCATTAGAAGGAATGTGAAAAGACTAAACTACCCTCCCAAGCTCACTAAAACCACCATGCAAACCCAGCAAATTTCGGACAACATAATTACCTCACCTCTCATTCGGCCAATACACTTCTTTCACCACTTTCACACTCCACCCTCTTGCACACTCAACCTCTATTCAAAACCACGGCACCATACCCCTTCCTCTTCATTCCATATTCCAAACCATCACTGCATCTGTACTCTGCTTTGCTATTGTCGGCAAAGGGAGAGAGTGAGAGAGGCCGAGCTGCACTCTGCAGCCGAGAGGAAGAAAAGAAACCGCAGGTTGAATGTTTCTGGTTCTGTCCGTGAGCTGGAGTAAAAGCAGGGAGAAACCGTGAGCAAGTTCCACACATTCTGCACCTCCATTTGCACCCAACTTCACGATTTCAACACCACCAGCTCCACCGACAACCACAACCACAACCACTGTCGCGTGTGTGAGAGCCGAGAGGAAGAAAAATTTTTCAGACTTGCTGTGCGAGAGCTTAGCTTGCTGTGAGGTAATTTCTGGATCATTTTAGGAGTTATCAGAGGTAGATTGAACCATCTAGGGGCATGCATGTATTGTGGTACAGTCGGATGATGAAATCAGAGTTTTAGAAAAATCTGCTTGGAAGTAAACGGTTCAGCCGAGGAGCTGAATTGAAATGTAGCTTTATTTTTGCTTACCTGTGACAATCTGAACTTAAAGATGTGTCTCCCTAACTTAAGACAAGATGAATAAGTTAGTTCCAGCTTTGCATGTTGATTTTTGAACCATCGGATAAAAAATTTTTTTTCTGATATGCGCATCATTTAGCTGCCGAGGCTGATTAAGAGATGCTGTAATTAATTTGTTTAATTCCGACAATTTGAGGTTATAATCCTAACTATCCGAGTAAAGATAAAATGTTTAAGGACATGCATGTTGAGTTATGTGATTGGATGATGGAATCAAGAACCTGGAAAATTCTGTTTTGATAAAAAGTTGCTGCCGAGAGATTTTCTTGTTAATGTAGCTTCATTTGGTATAGTTTTCTGTTTTGGAGCCTCTAACTTTGATTAACTAGTAAGTAACGAGAAATTTTAGCTTGGCATGCAGTTAATTAGTTGAGTTAGAACTGAAAATAAAAAAATAAAATGCAACCAGATTTTGTGCAGCTCAAACCGAGGCTAGCTGGAGATTCTATCTGGGAAATTTGATGACTTGTGTTGTTAATCAAACCAAATTTTTGAACTAGAAATGTTACTCAGTTAATTAAGTATCTATATGCCGAATTTGAGTAATTAAATCCCTGAATAAGCCAAGGAAGAATTATATACAAGATAAATGGTTGCTGGAAAATTTAGCTAACCAAACGTTTGAGCAGAAAATATTGAATTGTTTCCGGATTTCACCAGTTGACGTTTGAAAATTTTCCTTAGCATAAAATGGTTCCGAAGCGTAGGAAAAAGGTGTATTTTGAGATATACATGTTGTTTAGCAATGAAACATTTGATATCGCGAATGATTTAACCCAAAACGTTGGTATACGAATGCTGGAAATTTTCCTTGTGGTGGCCAAAGTTGAGTAAGAATTTCCAGTTTGAATGTGAAATTATTCTTTGAAGACATAAAGGTTGAAATACCTGGAACAAGTTGTTTTAAAGTTTATAAGATATATGGATGTGAAACTCTCGATATCTTGGGAGATTAAATTGGAGATAGTGAAGTGTGGCTGTGGATATAAGCTGGGAAAAATTTTCAAGCCTTAGTCAAGTCTGATAAAGAATTTCTTATTGATTTCCTTATAGATTTTGGGGCTGTGAAAAATTATATTATTGTTGAATTCACTTTATAATACCTTGAAATGGTCATGTATTTGAATTTTGGGGTGACAAGGTGATAGTATGGTTGGAATTTCCTGGCTGTGGAACAATTACTTGAGTATGAAGCCCTTGACCATTTGAATGATTTTTATATAAATGTTAAAGTGAGGAAATTAAATTGCTGGAATTGCTTGAAGACCTTACGTTATTTTAATTAAGTGAGATGTGATTTGAGATTTGCCAAAAACCAAGTGCTAATGATTGACGAAGCCTTGGTCGTTTAATTTGGTCTTAATCTGAAATGAATCTGCTGAAACCTAGGGCTAATGATTGATGAAGCCCTAGTGAGACTTCTATTTGAAATGTGAGTTTGATATATTGACGAATCTGAAAATATTACACGTGTGTGTGAATCGGAATGGTAAGGAATCCGTTTTGGTCTGGTAAACTTGAGAAAATTTTAAGCAAGCCTTTTAAATATATCCTAGCTCTAGTATGGTACGATAAAACTTAGCACAGTGTGTTAAAGTTAGAAATTACATGTAGGGATTTTCTAAACCTTGTCAACTCGATATTTCTTCTTTAAGCTTAAACTAGCCTTATTACTTTTAGAAAATGATTTCACTAGTTCCTAAGACCTAAGTCTTGATTTATTTCATTTCCTTTAAATAGGCCCTGGCTAGTTGTTTAGAGGAACATTTCCAAAAATACAAGATTTTAGTGACTTTAACTAAAACCATCAGAAACTTACTCGGCAAGAAAACTTACTTTAAATAAAATAATACTAGCCGCACTCTTATAAAGAAAAGTATTTAAAGGAAAGCCATGTAAAACATTTCCTACTTTTACTAACCCTTAATCCTTAGTGGATTGTCGAATTATTTCGAGAGAATAAACCATTTATAAACTAGAGAATCTTTTATACTTATAAACCTAGAACTTGAATAGAAATTGAAAATGTTATATTTGTACTTTAAAGGTCAAACTTGATTTTAATAATTTACGCAGAAAACTTGTTTGGCAAGAAACCTTATTCAAAGCAAATTGGTTATGGTTTGCACCTCTAGAAAGAAAGAAATCCTATGAAGTATTTCATCACTTTCACTAGTTTAACTCTAGGGAAATTGTTAATTTATTTGGAGTAGATAAACTAGTTATATACCAGATAACTTTGTATTTATAAACCAAGAACCGTACAACAACACTTATAGTTTTAAATTCTGGATTTCTAGGGTATAGCGAGGACGTGGATTTTTGAATCCCAGCTTGAACTCTGAACTTCACTTTTGGTGAGTGTCCCTGCTTGTTTTATGTTATGTGGTTAAGCGCTTTATCAACTCGCTATGTGATAATTGTCAAAAAGAAATAAATGGTTTCTGATCCATCGAAGTGAGCAGTGTGTACTTTATCGCACTAGCCGTTCGAGTGGTGAAGTGTGTGAAACATTTTCTAATGAATCCGTGAATCTAAATGTAGTTGCGTCGTTGGGTGAATCCCTCGACTCGTGAATCCAACTACCATAACTAATGAATCCGTGAATCTAAATGTAGTTGCGTCGTTGGGTGAATCCCTCGACTCGTGAATCCAACTACCATAACGTCGTTGGGTGAATCCCTCGACTAATTTTATACGGGTATATCTCGAGTATACTGCGTCGGTAGACGAAGTTCGGGCCCGAAGCAGAGGTATGAATTGTGACGGGTTAGGATTAAAATAAGTGGATCTACATGGACTATATGTAGTGAAAGTTGACGGAGGGTCAACTACGAGGGTATCTGATCAAGCGAGGAGAATGGCTCCCGAGAGCCCCTGTATCCTACCTTGTGCTGTTATACGCTTTCTTAATTGATTAAATTTGTTTAAATTGTTATCCGTTGTTTGATTTATGTGATTGCATGTTTTGGGGCACCACTGAGCTTTAGCTCACCCCACGTTTATTGTTTTCCTTAACAGGTTCTGGAAACTGAAAGTTGGATGCTTACTTAAGTTTTCCTTTTGGATTGTATTTGAATACTATAACTTATTCTGTGGGCTGTAATGTGTTATTTGAGATAATGCACTTTTCTTTTGGGTTGCCACTTGAAACTGGAAAATGTGTAAACCCTAATTCGATTACTTGGCCTGTAAATTTGTAATAGAGATTTATGTATTTATCTACCCGGATTGGTACGACTTTATATTTTGGTACGTAGCACGTGGGACGTTTAAGAGCCTCGACTGGCTAATTTATCTCTGCTATCTCTGAAGTTAAGTTGGATGTAAGGATGATCTTATTCGGGAAGATTTGTTTTATCACAGATTAAGTTATCCTTTGAAAGGATTTGGGTTAGAATGCTTGCGTGAGTCCTGGCGAGAGCTGGGCAGACGGCCCGCAAACCCTTTGGTTCGCCTTAGGGGGAAGTGGGGTCGCCACACGAATCACCTGATTTGGACTTAGGTAGCCTGACTTATGATGTTTGAACCAGAATGCGGTTTGTGAACCTATTTTTACGGTTCTGGTGTAGTATATCGCATATTTGACCTGGTTACACTCGAAACTGGACTGAGTGACCTTCTACAACTTTGTAGCCCTATCTCTTAGATTCAAAACGGTGTATTTTACACCTCCATCCGATAATCGTAGTGCCAATGGTGCCAAAACCGCATAATGACGTCAAAAACTGTTTTTTTCTAGCTTAGTGCTTAATGCCATTTCCGGATTTTCCTGGTTTACTCTAGTGTTTATATATTCTCGTGGAACCTTATTTTGGTGGTATGTGGACTTGGTTATGAATTGTAATCGAGTCTTATTATGCTTATTTGAATGTTTTAGGACGTGACGGTGGTATAAGACGCTCTTAGGCTGAAGTGCATGAAATATCATTTGCTTGAGTGGTGAGTGTACTACTCACTTGTTGTTTACAATGTGGCTTTGCTATATGTGAATGTGATGCCTTGAAGGCTTATTTGGCTATTGAATTTGATTAAGGTGAGGGTGTACTTGATCGCCCTCACCCCTTTGATATTATTACTGACTGTCTACTGTTTCACTGTGATACTGGATATGTACATGGAAAAACTGACTTCTGGTGTCGTTTGGACGAGTATCCAACGACCTTTACTGTACTACTGAGCTCAACCCCATTGGTAATCGATTGAATCGAGCCGGCGAGGGCTTGGTCGTGAAAGTCGCTGAGCCATGGGGACTGTTATTTGGAATCTTGTAGTAGTGAGACTCTTGATTCCAGTATACTCGAGTATTACCAAATTTCTACTGTTTGGAGTTCGGGCCCGGTAGGGGTATGTTGGGTGGAAGGAATGGAAGTAAAGTGGAGCCTACGGTTGGTTACTTTGTAAACATTGACAGAGGGTCAATGAAGTTCGATCAAGTATACGAGTGAGGAAAGGGGCTCTTGAGAGCCGTCCGTATCCTTTTACCATCTTGTTAATGTGTGATCTTGGTTTATTTCTTTTGACCGCTTTATGCCTATATGACTTGGTTGCTTGAGTGATAGTATACCATTGGGCGTAAGCTCACTCTGCTCCTTTTATTTTCCTTACATGAAAATAAATACTTTTAGGCTGGATTTGATAGTCGGTTGCCGAATCGAGCTAGTTGTACATATCTTTTGTATAGCTCATTGATTGAAACCCTAAATGTACTTTTGGGTCCGATTTCTCTTTTGATTTGGCAAACCGTAAGTGTATAAACTTATGGGATAATTTTGTAAGCCATTTTAGTTTATAAATGCTGAATTTCAGGATGCGTGATGTTTGGCCCGATTTTGACGTGTCGGTTACTATTCATGACCGGCTCTAGTTTTGTTTTTTTTATTTTGATTTTGACGTGTTTATGCGCGTTGTATGTTCCGGAACGTATTAGATCGCTTTAAATTGCACCGTTAATCCTGGCGAGAGCTGGGCAGGCAATCCGCTAACCCCTTTGGTTCGCCTTCGGGGAAGATGGGGCTGTCACACCGTTCCTAGTGGAACGTCATACGGCAAAAGTGGGAATGGGAACAGGCGCCAAGGATGTGGGTAAATTTCATGAGAGAATTTAATGCCAAGTTTTTCCCTCCTTTGGTTCAGGAAAGGAAAGAAAATGAGTTTATTTGGCTTTGCCAGGGGGCTCAGATCGTAGTTGAGTACGAAAGCTAATTCACTCGCCTATCCAAATTCGCCCCCGAACTAATCATGACCGAACAACAAAGGATATGGTGCTTTGTTCAGGGCCTGAACGTGGAGATCCAGAAGGACCTCGCTGTAGCCCGAATTAACGGTTTTAGTGAGGCCGTGGAGAAGGCTCAATGGGTGGAAAGCACCAGGCTTCAAGTGTGGAATTTTCAAGCTAAAAGCTAGGATTTCTTGGTAGTAGCTCAAGACAGGGGGTTAAGAGTACCCCTCCCAAGTTTGGACGGGGAGCCGGAGGTGGAAGGCTGCCGGGAGTATTGAGAGGGGCTCAGTCAAGAGGCGGCCAAGCTAGGCGAGGCCAAAGAGGAAATTTCCAGGGGGGCTCAGCTTCGGCATCTAGCGGTCCCTGTGGGCATTGTGGGAAGTCAAATCACACGGAGGATAATTGCTAGAGGAAGGAAGGAAAATGTTTACTCCGTGGGAGTGCCGACCACCAACTTGCAACTTGCCCGGTTCTAAAACAAGATGGAAAGGGGAGCCAACAAACGCCGGGGACCAATTCTGGACCAATTAAGGTGGATGGGACTAAACCCAAGGTGTCGGCTCGAGTGTACTTGTTAGAGCCACAACAGGTCCTTGACTCTTCCGAGATCGTAGAAGGTACGATTTCTATATTCCACCAATTTGCGAAGGTCTTAGTAGATCCTGGTGCCACCCATTTCTTTGTTAACCCCAATTTCATGTGTGGTATTGATATAAAACCTGCCAGTTTACCTTATGACCTAGAAGTCAGTACCCCTACGGGAGATCATCGTCTGATTACTAGTATGGTTTATAAGGATTGCGAGGTTTGGGTTGGAAAGAGGAAATTGTTAGGGGATTTGATAAGCCTGTCTATTGAGGGATATGATGTAATCTTGGGCATAGGCTGGTTAGCCAGGTATAATGCATAACTTGATTGTAAAAGAAAGGTGGTAGAATTCCGCATTCCTGGGAAGGCGACCTTAAGGTTAGATATAAGGGGTAGGTTAGCCTCATCTGCATTGATCTCGGGCATTCGAGCTAGAAAACTGCTGAGTAGAGGGGCGCAAGGGTTCTTAGCCTTTCTAATCAATACTCCCACTGATAAATTGAAGATAGAGAAAGTGTACATAGTGAAGGAATATCCAGATGTATTTCCTGATGAGTTAGTAGCCCTACCTCCGGAAAGAGAGATAGAATTCAAAATTGATCTATTACCGGGAACGTCACCTATCTCTAAAATCCCATACCGAATGGCACCTGCTGAGCTTAAGGAGTTGAAATTGCAGTTACAAGACTTTTTGGAGCGGGGGTTCATTCGTGAGAGTGGGTCTCCTTAGGGAGCCCCTGTGTTGTTTGTGAAGAAAAAGGACGGGAGTCTGCGGATGTGTATAGACTACTGGGGACTGAACAATGTAATGGTTAAAAATAAGTATCCACTATCCCATATTGATGAGTTGTTCGACCAGTTGCAAGGAGCAGTGGTCTTTTCGAAATTAGATCTTTGACAGGAGTATTACCAATTGTTGATTAGGAAGGAGGATATCCCAAAAACCGCTTTCAATTCGAGATATAGGCACTATGAATTTGCGGTCATGCGCTTTGGACTGATCAATGCCCTTGCTGCCTTCATGGATTTAATGCATAGGATTTTTAAGCCCTATCTGGATCGATTTGTCGTTGTCTTTATTGATGACATCCTGGTTTACTCCAAGATGTGTGAGGACCATAAGCAGCACCTAAGAATCGTTTTGCAAACCCTAAGAGAGCATCAGTTATATGCCAAGTTTAGCAAGTGTGAGTTTTGGCTGGAAAAAATTTCTTTCTTAGGGCACGTAATTTCCCCAGAGAACATCTCGGTTGACCCAGCGGAAGTAGAGGTTGTGACTGATTGGAAGAGGCTAGAAAACCCCACGGAAATTCGTAGTTTCCTAGGGTTGGTTAGATACTATAGGCGTTTCATTAAAGACTTTTCCAAACTGGCCGGGCCTTTAACCGACCTAACGAAGAAACACGGTCGTTTTATGTGGGATACCAAGTGCGAAGCGAGTTTTTGAGAGTTAAAGAAAAGATTAACCATGGCACTGATTCTAGCTTTGCTTAACGGAGTAGATGGTTTTACCGTTTATACCGACGTGTCGCGAGAAGGCCTAGGGTGTGTGCTGCTGCAAAATCGAAATATAATATCTTTTGTCTCTAGGAAGTTGAATCCTCATGAGCAAAACTACCCAACCCACGACCTGGAATTAGCTGCAGTTGTTTCACTCTAAAAAAGTGGAGACACTATCTATACGGGGTAACTTTCAAGGTTTACTCAGACCATAAGAGCCTTAGATACCTCTTCTCATAGAAGGAATTAAACATAAGACAGCGACGGTGGATGGACTTTCTGGAGAACTATGACTGCACTATCAACTATCATCCGAGGAGAGCCAACGTGGTGGCGGATGCCTTAAGCCGGAAGGCTCAAGTAGCGGGGTTAATGCTTAAGGAGTGGGATCTGTTAGAATCGGTTTGTGAGTGGAAACCCAGTCTTGGAGGTCATAAGGTGATCTTTGGTAATGTTAAGGTAACACCCACCCTACTGGAGTGAATTAAAGAAGCTCAAAAAGAAGATTCTGTGGTATGGAAGTAGGGAGAGAAAGTGAAAAAAGAGGAATTGTCGGATTTTAATTTCAGTCCCGAGGGAGTTTTGAAATTTCGAAACCGAGTGGTGGTGCCCAAAAATGAAATGTTAAAGAAGGAGATCTTAGAGGAAACTCATCGGTCCAAGTATACGATCCATCCGGGTAGTAGCAAGACGTACCAGGACCTAAAAGGAGCCTATTGGTGGGACAACATGAAGAAGGAAATTGCTCAATACGTGCAAAAATGTCTTATTTGCCAACAAGTTAAGGCGGAGCATCAAAAACCATCTGGCCTGTTACAACCTCTTGAGATACCTGAATGGAAGTAGGAAAACATCACAATGGACTTCGTTTTAGGTTTGCCACGAACGTAACGAGGACATGATGCCATTTGGGTGATCGTCGACCAGTTAACCAAATCGGCCCATTTCTTACCAGTAAACATGAAGTATTCCATGGATAAATTGACTCAGGTGTACATGGACGAGATCGTCAGACTACATGGAGTTATTGTGAGCATCGTTTTGGATAGAGATCCCCACTTTGTATCTAGGTTTTGGTAGAAATTCCAAGAGACTTTGGGGACTAAACTCAACCTAAGTACCACTTATCATCCCCAGACGGATGGACAGTCGGAGCGAACAATTCAAACTCTCGAGGATATGTTAAGAACTCGTATTCTGGATTTTGGGGGTAACTGGGGTCAGCATATGACTTTTGTGAGAACCCGTAAATCCCTAATAATTTTTCTAGGGTTTATTTCCCTTTAAAGACACGTTTTCTGCATTTTCTAGCTTAGGAAAATTTTCCTGGTGAATTTTATGAGCAGTTATAGTTTTTAGATGATTTTTCTAGCATTGGAGAGTTTTTGAAAAATTAAGAATGTATATTGGACGTGGGACCCACTAGTGCAAAAAGTTCGGAAAAATTCGGCCAATTAGGTTAAATTCCGGATACTGTGTGAAATTTATCGGGTGTTAAGAGATAAGTAGAGTGTGTGAAATGATTGATGTGAGAGGAAAAAGAAGGGATAGGAATGCATTAATGGTAGTGCCAAGTGTCACCATCTCATTGGATAGGACTTATGATTTACTATTCCATTTTTTTGACTTTTGACCAAGAGGTTCAATATCTTAAAATTGCTCAAAAATTACCATTTCTTTCACCATTGTGGCCGGCTCTCTCTCTTGCAAAGAAGGAAGAAAACTTCTTCAATTTTTAAGTTTCCAACTAGCTCAAATCATCCAAACCAATTGCCTAAAGTTGTTTCTACTCCATAAAATCTTTCTAGTTGGTGTTAGTGGTTGGTTTGGTGAAGTTTTTGGAAGAGCTAAGGTGTTCTACAACTCCTTCTCTCTTGTTTACTTGGTAAGTGGTGATTGACTATCCTCCTATACTTAATGATGCTTAATTTGTGCTTAATGGGAGCTTTAGTGATGAAATATGTGGTTTATATCTTGCTCTTGGATGACTTGATGAAGTTTTCTATTTATTGATGAATTTTCTAGTTTAATGTGATCATGATGTTGTGGTTGTTTATGATGGTTGGTAATGAGGGGTAATGACTCTAGTAGGTGTGAATTATTGATAATTGTAACCAATTTTGGGTTTGGATTGAAATGTGAAAAGTTAGGGTTTCATAACCCCCTTTTCTGTCCGGTTTTGGATCATATGGTTAGAGGCCGAATTGGCCTTTTCTTAAAACATGAAAGTTGTAGGTATTGATGTGTTTGAGTTGCCTGTAAACTTTCAGGTCATTTGGAGTAGTGTAGAGTGAGATATGTCGATTTTACTGTGGCTGTTCTGGGTTGATCAGAATGTGAAAACTGCACTTGTAATTGACCATTTTGGCTGGAATTACTTTGGATTTGGATGTTGGTGTCTTCTGATGAAATGTAGCTGGATTCTTAGCTACCATATGCCCTTGGAATCAACGCATTTGGACCTGTATAGACTGAGTTAGACTAATTACAGCATAGTGTGATTTGTGAACCTGCAATTACGGTTCTGGTTTGGTATTCTGCATTTTGACCTAGTTGTGCTAGGATTTGGACTGAGTGGCCTTCTACATTGTTGTAGCCCTGTCTTTTAGCTTCGAGATGGTGGGTTTTACACCCTCATCCGATAATCATAGTGAATTCGGTGCCATTACCGTAAAATGAGGTCAAACCCGGTATCCTTATCAAGGCTTAAGTTAAAGCCATTCCTTAATTTCTGGTTTGCTATCATGCTTGCATATGTTTATAAAACCCTATTGGGGTTGTAATTGGCATTGTTTTATGACTCATTATCGAGTCTCATTGTAATTGTTTGCGTGTTCTAGGGCGTGACGGTAGTTCACGACGTATTGGTGACCGTGGTGCATGAAACACCACTTACTTGACTGGTGAGTATACTACTCACTTAAATGTTACAATGTGGCTTTGTTATATGTGAAATTGATGCCTTGAAGGCTTATTTGGCTATTGGAAGTGATTGAGGTGAGGGTGTACTTGACCGCCCTCGCCCCCTTGTGATTTCATTCATGACTGCTTACTGTTTTACTGAAATACTGCACATGCAATATGAGACATTGAATTACTGTCATGGAAAACCGATTTGGTGTCGTTTGGATGAATATCCAACGGCCTTACTATATCACTGAGCTCAACCCCGTTAGGTAGTCAATTGAATCGAGCCGGCGAGGGCTTGGTCGTGAAAATTGACATGCCACGGGGACTGTACTGGGGAACTTCGTAGTAATTAGACTCTTGGTTCCGGTATACTCGAGTATTACCAAAAGCTACTGACTGGAGTGCGGGCCCGGTTGGGGTATATTGGGTGGAAGGAATAGAAGTAAAATGAGGTCTACGGTTTGGTACTTTTAACATTGACGGAGGGTCAACGAGGATGGATCAAGAATATAAGCGAGGAAATGGGCTCTTGAGAGCCGTCCGTATCCTTTCCCTGATTTGATTTACTTCTTAATTGCATACATGTACTGAACGGTTATGCTTATGTGATTTTGGTTGCTTATGTGGTAGTAACTCACTGAGCTTTAGCTCTGTGACGCCCCGAAAAAAAAAAAGAGTTTGAGAACCCGTAAAAACCCTAATCTTTCCCGAGGGTTTTATTTCCTTTAATAGCATGTTTTCTGCATTTCCTGGCTTAGAAAATTTTCCTGAGGAATTTTTTATGAGTAATTATAGTTTTTAGATGGTTTTTCTAGTATTGGAGAGTTTTTGGAAAATTAAGAGTGTATAATGGACGTGGGACCCACTAGTGCGAAAAGTTCGGGAAAATTCGGCCAATTAGGTTAAATTCCGGATGCTGTGTAAAATTTATCGGGTGTTAAGAGATAAGTAGAGAATGAGATTTGATTGATGTGAGAGGAAAGAGAAAGATAAGATTGCATTTATGAAGGTGACAAGTGTCACCACTACATTGGTTTTGACTTAAGAGTTACTATTCACCTTTTTGACTTTTAACCCATTTGAGTAAATATCTTCAAAAATTGCCCAAAAATCACCATTTTTCACCTCTTGTTGGCCGGCCCTCTTAGCTCAAGAAGGAAGAAAGCTTCTTCAATTTTCAAGCTCCCAATTAGCTCAAATTAACCAAAACAATTGCCTAAATTAGATTCTACTCCATAAAATCCTTCCATTTGGTACTAGTGAGTGTTGTGGTGAAGTTTGTTTGAAGAGTTAAGGTGTCCTGTGAGGCCCCAGTCCGTTCGTAAGTTGATATTAGGGTTATTCATTATTTTGTACGGTTAAATTAAGGTTTTAGGGCTAGGGAGAAACCCTGATCTCGGCTAAGATTGAAAACCCTAACTTGCTTATGATAAAACCCTAGTTTATGTATTATTCGTAAGCTCGAGCTATAGTTTATATGCGGTATTCTAGTGTGTGTTTTGGCACAAGTAAAAATAGGATTCGTTATAGTTTGCAGAGGTTTAACAAGTTTGAAAATGGTTGGCAAACTCTGGATTAGCAAACCTCTAGTGTTACAATATTAGAAAGCTTAAGTGGAGTTTTGTTTATCGCCCGCCTTTTTTCGCATTTTCTTTATTAGAAAAAATTCCCCGGATAATTTTATGAGTAAATATAGTTTTTAGATGATTTTTCTAGTATTGGTTAGATTTTGAGAAATTAAGAACGTATATCGGACGTGGGACCCACTAGTGCGAAAAGTTCGGAAAAATTCGGCCAATTAGGTTAAATTCCGGATACTGTGTAAAATTTATCGGGTGTTAAGAGATAAGTAGAGAGTGAGATATGATTGATGTGAGAGAGAAAAGAAAGGATAGAAATGCATTAATGGTGGTGACAAGTGTCACCATTTCATTGGAGAAGACTTAAGAATTACTATTCACTTTCTTGACTTTTTTGACCAAAAGATTAAATATCCAAAAATTGCTCAAAAATCACCATTTTCTTCCTTGTGTTGGCCGGCCCTTTCTCTCTCAAAGAAGAAGGAAATTCTTCAACTTTCAAGCTTCCAATTGGACCAAAATCCACCAAATCAAGAGTTTAAGTTAGTTTTACTCCATACAATCTTTCCTTTTGGTGATATTGGTTAGTTTATTGAAGCTTTTTGGAAGAGCTAAGGTGTCCATCATCTTCCTCTCTCTTGGTTTTTGGTAAGTGAAGCTTGAAACATCCTACTACACCTGATGATGCTTATGTTGTGCTTATTAGTGATAAGAGTGCTGAAATTTCTGGTTTTTATCTTGGTTTGAATTGGTTTGGTGAAGTTTTCCATTTTATGATGATTTTTCTGGTTTAATTGGATTATGATGGTGTGGTTGTTTGTGATTATTGGCAATGGACTATAATGGCTCTAGTGGATGTGAAATGTGGATAAATGCAACCAATTTTGGATTTGGTGTGAAAATTGCAAAGCTAGGGTTCTTAAATCCCCAATTCTGTCCGGTTTTGGATCATAGGGTTAGAGGCCGAATATGACTTTTCTCAAAACATGAAAGTTGTAGGTATTGATGTGATTGAGATGCCTGCAAAATTTCAGGTCATTTAGATTAATGTAATATGAGTTATGACGAAATTACTGTAGCTGTTCTGCTTTGGACAGAATGCGAAAACTGCGATAGTAATTGGCCATTTTGACTGGTTTTGGTTTGGATTTTGAAGTTGGTGTCTTCTGATGAAATGTATCAGGATGTCTTAGCTAACATATGCCTTTGGAATTTCGGCATTTGGACTTGTATAGACTAAGTTATAGTCATTACAGTTTTATGTGATTTGCAAACCTGTTTTGGTAATTCTGGATTTGTATTTTGCATATTTGACCTAGTTGTGCTAGGATTTGGATTGAGTGACCTTCTACATTGTTGTAGCCCTGTTTCATAGCTTCGAAACGGTGGGTCTTACACCCCCATCCGATAACCGTAGTGAATTTGGTGCCATTACCGCATATTGAGGTCAAATACGGTTTGTGATTCTGGTACGTTTTTGGAAAGTTTATGGCTGGAACTTTGGCTTCACATTTGACTGAGTTACAAGCTGTTTGGGCTTCCGACCAAAACACCAAACTTATAGCCCTATATCAGAGCTTTCTAACGCCCTTGGAATTTCATGAATCGGATTTATAAAACCTGAGATATAGCCGAGCAAACAAGGCCTGCCCGTGAAAATGACCAGAAATCTGTTTTGGTCCTGATGACCAATTTCCGTTCCGAATTTGGATTGCCGACCTTCATAAAAGTTGTTCCATTTGGAATGAACTATCTAACTGCCAATTTTCAGCTCTTTTGACCATGTGTAGCATAGAAAACAATTAGCACTCAAAACTGACCATTTGTGCATTGGCCAGATTTCGTAAGTGATTGTGTTTGGTTCATTTGGGACTAAAGCCTCCAGTTTCAGTTCTGGATGTCTTCATAACAGTTGTTGTCCATCCTTTAAGCTTCGATATGGCATCTCATACGCCTTAATCCGATATTCGTAGCTCAACTTATGAGTAAACTAGAAACGAGTGTCAAATCTGCCGTTTCCGTTTCCGTCTGTCATATTTACGTGCGCGCGTGTTGTTTTGCCGTTTTGCTTGTTTTGGGCATGTTAGTGGCCGTTTGTGATAAAATCTTCTATTTCAGACAGCGGTGAGCTAGGCGGAGCCGGTGGGGCCCACTACTAGCGAACGCGCGAAGCGATTTTGCTTCCGTACTACTTTTGGTATTTTGAGTAAGTATTCAGGCCGGTTTGGTGTGTTTTCTTTGCTATGTGTTTGAGATATGTGAAAAGGGCACTTAGGCGAGGGTGTACTTTATCGCACTCGACCTAAACCCTAATTTGAATGTATAATTGTACTTGGCATATGTATATGAACCTTTTGGAACCAAAACCCTTGAGCTTGTGGCTCGGGGCGACTTTCGAATAAAGTTTGTGAAGTTTGCAAAGTTTGTGATTTTGAATAATTTTGTGAAGTTTGTGAGTTTGGGGCGAACTCTTGACCTGGTTGGACTATTCGAGCCGGTTAGGGCTTGGTCGAAGGCAGTCCAACTTAGTCTGAGGTCACCAAGTTTGTAGGTTCATGTTATGAACCAATTTTGTGAATCCGGTTCACCGAGAAGGTGACCAAGTTTGTGACCCGAGCTTGTGACTCAAGCTCAAGTTTGTGATTTCGTTCGCCCGGGCAAGTTTGTGAGGTGACTGGCCAGTGAGGGTGATAAGGTGTCGGTGGGTGTACAAGTGAAGTTCTACGGACTATTATTTGCAGTCGACGGAGTGTCGGCAGGAGATCACGCATGGCACATGAGTTGGCTTTGGAGCCACCTGTATCCTTATTATGTGATGTTACTTTTCTGCTTTTGCTTTACTCTTATTGTGTAACTGTTACGTGAAATTTATGCTTTCGCCCCTGTTTACTTACTAAGCATATAGCTTACCCCATTCCTTTTGTTTTCCTTAGCAGGGGCCGACGCGGGGACTTTTGGCTCGTATACTAGTATAGTTAGATTGGCTTGTAATAGTTGAACAGTTAGGATGTTTGTTTTTGTTTTGGTGGTTTGACTCGATACTTTTGGAGAATGTAATTATAACTCTTTTGGGGTTGTATATATTGTATTTAGTGCTCTTTCGAACTTTAAGTTTTGAGTCCTGGCGCGAGCTAGGCAGGCGGCCCGCCGATACCCTTGGGTTCGCCCTTGGGAGAAGTGGGGTCGTCACATGTCCAACATCTCTATCTCTCTTGGTTACTAGGTGAGTGGTGTGTGAATTCCCTCTTGCACTTAATGAAGCTTAAGTTATGCTTATTAGTGATTAAAGTGCTGAAATTTCTGGTTTTCACCTTGGTTTGAAGTGATTTGGTGAAGTTTTTATGTTATTGATGATTTTTCTGGTTTAATTGGATTATGATGGTGTGGTTGTTTATGATGATTGGCAATGGCCTATAATGACTCTAGTAGGTGTGAATTAGTGATAATTGCAACCAATTTTGGGTTTGGAATGAATTGAGAAATGTTAGGGTTTCAAAACCCCCTTTTCTGTCCGGTTTTGTATCTCAGGCTTAGAGGCCGAATTGGCCTTTGCTCAAAACATGAAAGTTGTAGGTATTGATGTGGTTGAGGTTTCTGTAAAGTTTCAGGTCATTTGGACTAGTTTAGAGTGAGATATGTCGATTTTACTGTTGCTGTTCTGGGTTGATCAGAATGCGAAAACTGCACTAGTAATTGGCCATTTTGACTGGAATTGCTTTGGATTTGGATGTTGGTGTCTTCTGATGAAATGTAGCTGGATGTCTTAGCTACCATATGCCTTTGGAATCAATGCATTTGGACTTGTATGGACCGAGTTGGACTCATTACAGCATTGTGTGATTTGTGAACCTGTTTTAGTGGTTCGGGTTTGGTATTTTTGGCATATTTGACCTAGTTGTGCTAGGAACTGGACTGAGTGACCTTCTACATTGTTGTAGCCCTGGTTCTTAGCTTCGAAACGGTGGGTCTTACACCCCCATCCGACAATCGTAGTGCCTTTGGTACCATTACCGTAAAATGACGTCAAAACCTGTTTTTCTGGTTTTGAAAATAACTTTCATTTCCAGACTTTTCCCTAGCTTGACTTGTCTTTGTACTACTTGGAGCTTGGTGAATGACTATTGGATGAACTTGTTGTTGTGTGTGTACCTTTGGGACTGGCTGAGGAAATAATGAGGCCATGATGGCTGGGAAAGTAAGCAAATTCAGGGGAAGTGCTGTCCGAACTTTTAAAGGACTTGTTTGCATTGAGTTTGTGATCTAAGACTTGGATTTGAGCAAGGCAATGATACATGATGGATGATTTCTGAGCCATGGAGGTGAGTGACCTCAAACTATTTCTGAAGTTATTTATGAACCGTTTCCTGCATTATTTACTTTTGAACTGTTTCCAAAGTTACTTTTGTACCGTTTTCTTGCATTATTTACTTTTGAACTGTTTCCAAAGTCACTTTTGAAATGTTTTCTTGCATATCATGTGTGCTGGCATTTGAATGTGCCTTGTTTGCTATATTTCTTGACTTCATGACATGTATTTTGGTTGATAACGTGTTAAGCGCTTATAATGATTTCCAAAACGAGTTTTCGAGGCGAGTGTGTACTTTATCGCACTCGACCTCGATAAATGTGAAATTTTCGATTGAAATGTTACTTGCGCATGAATGTAAGCCTTTTGGGCTGAACTGGCCATTGCCCCTTGTTACCGGTCGTCTTGAGCCAGAAGCGGACTCGGTCAGGCGATTAGGAACTTGGGTGAACGTTTGGTATACTCGAGTATTACCTATGTATGTTGGTGGAGCCTGGCCAAAAGCCAGGGACGGGGTGAATGAAATGAAATAAATGATCAAATGAACGAGGAAATGTCAGGAGAATGAATGTATCCTTTCATGAATGTTACTATCGCTTTCCATTGTACATGTTTCTTGAATTATTGATACTCCATATTTAATGTTTTGTAAATGCTGTAATCGTTTCTGGACTTATCATTTGATTTATGACATCATTGAAAAGAAATATTGTTAAACCGATTTGATTACTGATTTTAATAGTTACTCGCTGAGCTTCGAGCTTACCCCAAAAATGTTTTATTTCCCCCCCCCCACAGGGCTCAAGGCGAAGAAAAGCTTGGAGTGCTTATTCACGTGACTGGATGGCTTATATCGTGTACAGTTTAAGTTTGGATCTATTTTATGTATGAGTTGGTCTTGTATAAATATTTGAAATTGATATGGATGTAAGTATACGTTCCACGATTGGAATTAGTTTCCGCTGCATTTGTAATATGTAATCATTGGAGAATTTGATGTAATATTTGAGGTTTATTCTTGTAATTCATTTGAGGACTGTAGTGAGCGACTGAGTCCCGGCGAGAGCTGGGCAGGCGGTCCGCCGAACCCTCTGGTTCGCCTTAGGGGAAGGTGGGGCCGTTACAAGCTCACTCCGTTACATTTGTTTTCCTTACAGGAAATGACTATTTTGGGAAGGTTTTGCTAGTTGGTTGTCAAGTTGAGCATGTAAAATGTATTTTGAATAGCTCCTTGAGGGTGAAAACCCTAAGTGCTTTGTTCCAACCAATGATTGGCTTGTAAATGACTATTTGCACATGTATGGACTAGTTGGATATTTTGGTATGCCGTTTGGCTTTTAAACGTTGGAATTCCATGTATATATGTTTGGATGATGTTTGGTTGGATTTCGGATCGATACGTGTGACGCCCCGAGGCAGAAGAAAAGGGAAAAATTTCTGGTGAATAGAGTTTTGTGGGAAAATCCGGCCAGAAGCCGTGCAAATTCCTTATATTTTTCTTAAAATTCCCTTTTCTTTGACAAATACCACTTTATAATGGCCATACTACTCAATCACCCCACAATAAGTGCCAATGAGCCTAGAAAATAGGATTTTTCACTTCGGTTTCAAGATTTGAGCAAAATTACGGTTTTGCGATTTTTCCGCCGGATGAATTTTCGGTACTGGCCAAGGATCAATTTGATGATTAAAAGTAACTTTTAAGTAAGAAATAATATGTGAGTAGTAGCAATGATATAAGGTTTGTGAATGGAAAGTAAAAACCCTAGTACGGGTGTTTTTAAGAAAAACGGCGCGAACCGGCGGGTCCCGCGCACTACCGTTTGAACGCACCATTTGACCACCACTTTCTTACCCTACAAGCTCATTGATTTTTGAGCAAAATATCCTCTCAATATCAGCTAAGTCTGACCGAAAATGTTGACTAATTATGCAAGGAAAGAAAGAAATAAATTGAGTGGATGTGGTAGTGCCAAGTGTTGGCAAATGAATGACCAAGACCTTACTTAACCATCTTACCTTCTTATATCCCAAATTAGCTAAGTCTTCCACCTTATTTCTGCTGCTAAGAGCCGAGAGAGGGAGAGAGGAAGAATAAGAGAGAAACCTCTTCATTTCTTCTTGGATTCATCTATAAAGCAAGAATCAAACCAAACCAAACCGATTAATCTTCTCCTTGAGTGATTAGCTAGTGTTTGGTGGTGAAAGTTTGGCAAGGGAAAGCTTGGGGCTGCCCTTAGTGATCTCTAACCAAGGTAAGAGAGCTTATCTCTCCAAGTTTTAGTTTCAATCTTGTTCAATTAAGCTTGGTAACTTGATTTTACGGTGAAATCATGGATGATTAACATGTTTTTGTAGTTTTCCCCTTTCTTATTTGCTGAACTAGGGCTTGGGGAAATTCTGCCCAAATTGTTGTAAGATGCTTATATGTTGCAATTGAGGTTTCATAAGGTGTTGTGGTAGTGATTAGACCAAGAAATTAGGGAAAGTTTCACTAGAAACTACAAATTCCAGATTTCTGGAAAATTCTTGATCATTTCTGTCCGAATTTGTATCTATGTGTTAGAGGCCGAATTGGCCTTGGGTCAAAGAATGAAAGTTGTAGGAAATGATGTTTTATAGGTGCCTATAAAATTTCAGGTCAATCGGAGCAACGTAGAACGTGAAAAGTCCAAAATACCCCTACTGTTTTAAGAATTTCCCAGCAGTCCGTTTCTTCAGTTCAGTCCCGTTTATCATGATTTTTTACCAGGATCCATTCTGATTTAGCTCTGGGCCAAAACATAAAAGTTGTAGTGTTCTGAAGTAGCTTTAAAATGCCTCTAAGAACACCTGATTCGGACTTGTGTACACTGAGTTAGGTCCGTTACAGCATAATGCGTTTAAACAGCCGACGAATTGGTTTCCGGTTTAGTAATTCGAGAATTTGACTAAGTTACATTAGGAACTGGACTAAGTGACCTTCATTAATGTTGTAGCTCTGTGTCTTAGCTTCGAAACGGCATAGGTTTCATTTTAATCCGATAAGCGTAGCCTCGGATATGTTATTTCCGCATTTGTACGTCAAATCTGTCTTGAACTAAATTAAATTTCTGCACTTGTACTTAATGCGATTCTTGTTATTATGATATTGTGAGCCTATGGAACGGCTCTTGACATAAATTGCTGATATGTATGATGTTGGGTTGTGTTTGAGAAAAACAATGAAGCCTAAAAGGCTGGAAAATTAGGTAAACACAAAGGGCATGCTGCCCGAATTTATACTCGAGGACTAGGAAACGAGACTTGTAACTTGTGTAAAGTTAAGTGATTATTACTTGAACTAGCAAGCACCTTTGCTACTTTGTTTATCGAGGGTTATACATTAGGACTTGGCCGAACTTGTACCCTTGAGGAAAAGACATAATGGCCAATGTAAACTTGTATTTCCTTGTACTTTCAACTCAAGTGTTATTTCCAAGTATCTATACTACAAAACCTTATGATTTGAAAAGCGAGCAAGTGTTTCGCGAATGCCTTTCAAATGAATTTTAATTGGTTGATTCTTAATGAACGGAACGTTTAAGTTTCGAATCTTACTCGTGTTTCAAGTTCTCAAATTGGATTTTTATCGCAGAGCTGGACTTCAAACCTGGAGTATAGTTGAACGTGAATACTTGAAGCACTATATTTTGTGTGAGTGATCCCTCGACTGTCCCAAAGTTACTTTTGAACTAATTCTTGCATTTATTACTCCATTGCATATCATTTGGGGGTTCGGGTGTGTGCCATGACATAATTTGGCTCCAATGAGTTCCTGGAAAGTCTTGTGCTTAGAACCAATGTCTCCACTATTGTTTACACGTTCTTTGGAGCACGATGGCTCCTTACCTCTGTTTCATGGTTACATGATCTAAACGAGCATTGGATATTTAAGTACAAGAACTTCACTGGCTCACATGAGCAATAAATGAACATTTGATTACTGCATCATGACATCATATTAATGCTTTATTGTGAAATATACTTGGCTGTTGATTTTACTGGTCACTCGCTGAGCTTCTAGCTCACCCCCTATTATCTTCTTCTCCCCACAGGGATCGAGGTAAAGGAAGACCTTGTATTTGGATCTTTGTGTGGCTGGATGGCGTACATCTTGTATAGTTTAGTTTTGGTTTTGGTTTATGTACTTTTGGGCTTGTATAAATATTTGGAATTGAATCGGATGTAAATCTACATTTTTCGCTTAGAACTAGTTTCCGCTTCGATTGTGATATGTAAATTTTGGAGAATATGATGTAAAAGTTGAGTTTTATCTTGTAATTCATTCGAGGACTGTAGGGAATGACTGAGTCCTGGCAAGAGCTGGGCAGGCGGCCCGTTGACCCCTCTGGTTCGCCTTAGGGGAAAATGGGGTCGTTACAATACGCATTTCAAACGGAAAAGGAAAAGAATTGGCGGGAATGAACAGGGCCGAATCCGGTCAGGAATCCGGCCAGAAACTGGCCGGATTGCCCTGTGGAAAAATGGATCCGGCCAGACAATCCGGTCGGAATCTTGGCCGGATTGTCGGCCGGATTACGAAGGGAAATGAAATTCTTTGGAAACTCTCTGGCCAGTATCCGGCCGGATTCCGGCCGGATTCTGACGTGTCCTGCACTGTTCATCTTCGGCTTCGATTTTCATTTTTTTTATTTTGTGATTTTGACTTGTTTGCGCGCGTTGATATGTTCCGGAACGTATTAGATCGACGTAAACTGATCCGTTAGTCCTAGCGAGAGCTGGGCAGGCAGTCCGCTAACCCCTTTGGTTCGCCTTAGGGGAAGGTGGGGCTGTCACAACTTTAGTAGAGTTTGTTTACAATAACAGCCACCATTCGTCAATTCAAATAGCCCCATACGAAGTGCTTTATGGGAGGAAGTACCGGTCATCGATCTATCGGGATGAAGTCGGAGAAAGGAAAGTTCTAGATCCAACGGCTATTCCATGGATAGAGGACGCATGAGAAAAAGTTAAGTTGATACGGCAAAGACTCCAAACAACTCAAAACCGACAAAAGAGCTACGCGGACAATCGAAGAAAAGATCTGAAGTTCGAAGTTGGGGATCGCGTTTTCCTGAAGGTCACACCATTACAAAGCATCACGGTGGGTAGAGGAAAGAAACTGCAACCGAGGTTCGTCGGACCTTTCAAGATTCTCCAAAGAATTGGTAAAGTAGCGTATCGACTTGAACTACCATCAAGTCTATCCAAAATTCACGACGTCTTTGCACGTCTCGATGCTTAAGAAGTATTATCCCGACCCATCTCACATCTTACAACTGAAGGAAATTGAGATAGATGAAACACTCACCTACGAAGAGAAACCTGTACAGTTGCTTGATCGTAAGGTTAAGGAGCTGAGAAACAAACAAATTCCTTTGGTAAAGATCTTGTGGAGAAATCATGGGATAGAAGAGGCTACTTGGGAGGTGGAAGAAGAAATGAAAAAGAAATACCCTGAACTATTTGAAAATCAAGGTGAGAAATTTCGAGGGCGAAATTCTTTTAAGGGGGAGAGAGTGTGAGAACCCGAAAATTTTCTTATTTTCTAGGTTTTATTTTATTTAATTGCACGCCTTTTCTATATTTTCTTTATTAGAAAATTTTTCTAAATAATTTTTATGAGTAAATATGGGTTTTAAATCATTTTTCTAGTATAAGTTAGTTCATGAGATTTTAGGAGTGTATATTGGACGTAGGACCCGCTAATACAATAAGTGCGATAAAATTCGGCCAATTAGGTTAAGTTTTGTGTACAGGGATTAATTTACTAGGTGTTAGGTGATAATTAGAGGTTACCAAATGGATTGATGTTGGAGAGACAAAAGGACAACTTTAAGTCTAAAAGGTGACAAGTGTCACTTTCTTACTCAAGGGTGGACTTTGACCATCTTACTTACCTTTACCAATTAACCAAAAATTGACCCAAAATCATCTTCATTTCAAGCATCTTGGCTGAAACTTTTTGAGAGAAAAGAGAGAAGAAGCCTTCAACTTTCTTCATCCCAAGCTTGCTCAATTTTCAAATCTAACCGATAAAACTCCAACTTTCTCCATAAAAACCCTTTGCTAAGTAGTATTGAGGTAGTTGGTGGAGTGATTTGGAAAGAGGAGGTGCTAAGTTGTTTCTTTTCTTGAGTTTGCAAGGTAAGTGGCTAAGGAATCCTTCTTTTGTTCTTGATAATGTTCAATTAGTGACTTGTGTTAGTCAAAGAGATGGTTTTGTGTAAGATTTCATGACTTTTGGTAGAGATTAATGAATTTCTATTTTTATTCATGATTTTTCTGATTTTATATGATTAATATGGGTTGGCCATGGATGATGGCTTAGCAAGGTCTAGAATGAAGTTTTGGTGTGTTAATTGTAGCTATTTGTGAAAAATTTCCGCTTTGTACGGAAAATTTCAGATTTAGGGTTTTGAATTGGGGCTTTTCTAGGGTTATTGTGGAGCTCTTGAATTGGCTTTATTTAAAGGGTATTGTGACCCTAATAAGTTGTATTGAATGGCCTATGACTTGCAATGGTAATTGTGGTTGTGTTGGGGAAACATAAGTGAGTGATTGTAGGATGGAAATTTGAAATTTTAAGGGGAAATGCTGTCCAAATTGTAGGTTCATATGCTTTCTTGGATTTGGGTTGCTTTAGGGGTTAATAAGGGACCTTAGGGTTGTCTAAACCTTTAGCACCAAGTGTAGCTTACATTATTTTCAAGTTCTTTTGGTTTTACATTAGTGATATGTGGTTTGGATTTATGACTCGTAATCGAGTCTCATTACATTTTATTGAATGTTTTAGGGCGTGCCGGTGACCCAAGGCGCTCGTTGGACGGAAATTTGTGAAATTTTCCTTGTTTGATTGGTGAGTGTACTACTCACGTGATTGTTACTTCGTGGCTTTGTTATACTTGAAATCTATGACTTGAATGCTTGTGTATACTGTTGAGATTGATCGAGACGAGGGTGTACTTTATCACTCTCGCACTCTATGGCTTATGTGACTATTTACTGTAACAATTGAATTTCACTTGAATATAGTTGAACCGGTGTCGTTTGGACGTGTGTCCAACGACCTTTACTGTTATCATTGAACTCAACCTCATTGGTGGTTAATTGAATCGAGCCAGCAAGGGCTTGGTCAAGGAAATTGACACGCCATGGGGACTCTTTATGTGGAATCATTGGGTATGAGACTCTTGATTCCGGTGTAGACACCAAATTTTGAATAATTTGTATGTATCATCTATTTCATGATTTTCATTTTTAGATTGCTTGCATTTTAGTTCGTTATTGTGTGTTTTGCACTATTAGTTGTTATGATATTTTAGTTTTATTCATTTTCGCCCTTTTAGTTGACCTATTTCATTTGCTTTTTATTCTTATTTACTTTTAGTTTTAGTTTTTAGTTTTAGCTTTTAAGTTTAAGATTAGCATAGAGTTTTTAGAAAAAGAAAAAGGAAAATTTGTTCACAAAAATATGTTTATTTCTTTAAATTCAATCTTTGGGCACTTTAGTTATTTTTATTAAGTTATTTTGAGAAAAAAATAATAAAAAAATATAAAATATAAAAAATAATAAAAAGGGGAAAAGAAGAAAAGAAAAAAAGAAGAAAAGGGGAAAATTGACAAGTGGAAACTTGCATGTGGGACAAGTGTCCCTTCTGGAATTTGACAACACAACATTTAGAGGGACACTTGTTTAGCTTAGGAGGGGGGATGTCAGCGGAGGTTTTGGTAAAGGAAAAACAGCAGAAAAAAAAGGGGGCAGAGCAGGCGGCTGGGTTTTGGGGGAAGAAAAAAAGAAAAATAGAAAAAAAGAAAGAGAGCCGCAACAGGGAGTTTTGGGGAGAGAGGCATCGACAAAAACGGAGAGAGTAGGAAAATTGGGAGGGAGCTATGGCGGCTAGGTCTTCGGTCGGCAACAAAAGGAACGGAAAAAACAAGGGAGAGCTTCGGGTGGAAGAGACTTTTGGCCAAAGAAAAACAGAGGGAAAAACCGAGAGGGGGGAGCCTCGGCTAAAGAATGCAGGAAAAATCTGGAAATTGGGAGTCAGGACGGAGAGCAAGAAAAAAAAAAGGCCGACAGGGGGTTTTTGGGTCTGGGAAAAAAATAGAAGAAACGAGAGCAGGGGCGGCGGACAAGGAATTGGGGGGAGGTTACGGAAGCAAGGGGGACGGAAGAAAAAGAACAGAGGCCAAGAGAGGTTTGGGCGAAGAAAAAAGCAGAGGAAGAAAGGGGGCTGAGGGGGTTTTTGCGGATGAAGAAAGAAAAAAAACAGGGAGGAGGGCTACAATCAAACAGACGGGAAAAAACCGGAAAAGAAGAAAAGAGGAAGAAAAAAAAACAAAGCAAAAGAGGAGAGTTACGGGCAAAACAAAAGAAAAAAAAGAGAAAAGAAACGCAAATAGAGGGCGGCGACGGAGCTGAGAAGAAGGGGCGGCGGGCTAAGAAAATTGGAAGGCTTCTGAGCCGAGAGTAAGAGAGGGAAAGCTGGGATTGACGGACTGGAGATAGCAAAAGACAAAGAAAAATGGCAGCAGCAGCACCGCCACCGCCTTCCTCCCCTGCTGCCATGCCCGAAGTCATCGTTCCAGGAACCGCCGCCGCTCATAGCCGCCATCACCACCCTTCAACTCCCGCTGCCGTCGCTGCCACCATAGCCGTCGGAGTAGCAGGGGCTTCTACTGCCATCTCCACAGAGCCGTCTACCATCAGCGCCACCCCCTCCTCCAGATTCAATCCAACTTCAGAAATTAAGAGCCCTGTAAGTTATCCTCTTTAAATTTCAGTTCCTCTCAAACTTCTGGAATGGTTTTGCCGTGAGCATTTTGTTTCAATTTTATGCTGTTTGTCCATGGATTTTGGTTCATACATGCTATCTGTGTTGGCTGGACTGAAACTTCTATGTTTTGGACAATTTTGGGGCAAATTATAACCTCAATTTAGCAAAAGAGCGGTGAAATTTTCGATACCCAGTTGATGTTCGATGAAGTGTCTGACTGAAATTTTTGCTTGAAAATGATTTTTTTTCCTGCACTTTGTAGAACAGCCGATTGCTTGGAGTTCTGTACGATTCATTACCCAATGTTTGTATTTGGGAGGAAAATTTGTTGTTCGATGTTTAGGTTGAGATTGGGTTGCTGAAGCCCTGTGTTTGCGTGAAGTCAATGTTTAATTTACTGTTCGTGATTTTGGATTGTCTGTGCCTTACGTGCTAAATTGGACTGAAATCTGGATTCTCTGCGCAATTTCTGGGCTGAATTTCTTTGTTTTTTGACAAATTTGTGGGCCAGTGACAGCATTGATTGAATAAAGAGTCATTAAAATTTTTATGCTCTTTTGGTTGCCTAGACTCGGATGGTGTTTGACTGAGATTTATAAAAACAAAACTGCTGCAATAAGATGTTAGGTATGGTTTATTGCTGTGTTATCACCTTGTTTGCATACTCAATCTTGTGTCAATGATGGTTGTAGAAGAATTAATGAAGCGTGAGCACTGCTTAAAACTGTTGCAATCTTGCTGGGTTGCTAAGGAAAATTGCAACTAGTTTGACTGCTAAAAATTTCATCAAATTACCGAAACTTTTCTGTTGCATGAAGCCTTTGATACTTGCACCTCCATATTTCGGTCCTCTTTTGTTTTCCTTGTTTGCATTTTTACTGGTGGTATTTTAAGTTTGTCCCATGTATCTCAAGGTGCTAAAGCGAGCTCCATGATTAGATAAAATCACGTCTTGTCCAATTTGCTGCACTACGATTCCATAGCTCATGAATCCGCAGCTTATAAAGCCTTCTAAAGCTGTTGTCACTTTCTCTCTGTTGTTTATTGAGCAATACATTTGCCTGATGAATAAGCTGAAAGGTGTCGAATCTTTGAAGCAGAAATTTGCAGGAAATTCTGGCCAAAGTGTTTTCTTTCCTTCGCTGTTTACTCATATTCCAGATTCTGCTGCCTTTGGGTTTGGTTGATGTTTGGGGAGTGGGATCTTATGGTTGTTCGATGCGAAAGTGATTGTTTGTCGCTAATGTACTTTGTTTGGAAATGGGACGCTGCATGTTGCAAAGGGAAGGAAGTCTGAAATGAGAAAAGTTTCTTCGTGTGTTGCATGAACATGCATGAAATATTTCTGAAACTGTGCACATTAATCCCCTCAATTTCTGTCTAGTTTCTTTGTGGCCCAAAACTAAAAAACATCAAATTGATTTGGCCCTTCTAAGTTTCAATTTGCCCCTTTATATTTTCAATGAGTTGTGGGCTTATTTTCTGGGTTGCGATTTGGGCTTAGAAGATTGACATCTAACACTTTTTAATTGGATTTTGATGGCGAGTTTATCTATTTTGATTTGGGTTTAGTTTATTGTTCTTTTGGGCTTTGATTTGGGCTAGAAGGGAGAAGTCCACCTGCTTGGTTGGCTAATTTTGGGCCAAAATGGTGGACTGGCCATTTTCTTTTGCTTTAAGTTTCGATTGGGCTAGGAGGAGGCCCAAACCAACAAAGAAGATGGCCCAATGGCCTGTTTGACCTAGAACCAGAGAACGGATTTGTAAATCAGTCCTCAGACTTTTCCTTAATTATGCTACGGCCCTGCAAACTTCATGCTTCTTTCAATTCGGTCCTTAATTTAATTGCAAATAGGTCCCTGAACTTTATTTTTCTTTAATTTTGACCCCAATACTTTATTAATTTTTGCAATCAAGTCCTTTCTTCTTTTGACTTCTTAAATGTGGTTTGTTGACATGATTTAATTGATTCAAATTCATGTTTATTTTTTTTTATCCTTTGTGATTATTTGCCAAATAAATTGGTACCTTGACCATTTCTTTTATTTTGGAGGATAAATAAGTTGATTTCACTCCATTAGAGCTCCATTTCAAGGGAGGTATAATTTCTTTTATCTTTTTTGTGTCTTTCCTATGTGACCCAACGTGCTAAGTGCATTGCATGTCTACTTTGCTTTCCTAGCTTTTCTTTAATTCCTTTTACTTATATCATTTACTTTTTGTTTTCATTAAATTATTCTTTTAATGGGGTATGTGTACACCTCTTGGCTTGTAATAGATAGGGCTGTGGCGAGCAATTTGGTCCATTTTCCCCTTCCCCTTTTTGTTTTAGTTAGTGAATGTAATAAGTTCATTAGCTTGGTTGCATGCCTATGTGTTACTTGTTACTTGCTTTATTAGGGTCTTGCATCTAGTCGAGCATGCTAAATGTTACGTGCTACGTGTTTATGAGTATTTGGTATGTCTACTTGCTTTCCATAGTGTGGATGAATGGAATGGATGAATGTACGTCACCACACTAGTCCAACGCTAGTTGTGGCTTCTTTTATCGTTTCCACTAGTCCAACGCTAGTCGGAATTCATAGAATGGGCTAGTCCAACGCTAGACCCAATAGGCTTTTTCCTTTCTTTTCATTAGTGCATCATTTGCTTGTTCACCACATATCATGCAACTTTCTTTAGTTTTATCATTGGGCATGCCCCTCAAACCCCTTTTCCCTCCATTTTTAGGGTTTTTGCATCTCATGCTAGCAATAGGGTTCATTTGCCTGAAGAGTCCCCTTCTGATAAGGGAAACGAGCGAGTGTGGCTACTCGATAGCCTTAGCACGCTAGTTTTGCTTTCTAATCAAAGGGAAAATCGAAGTTGAAAAATTAGGAGTCATTCCCATACCCGACCCGATGCATTCCTTTAGGTTCATTCATTCTCATTTATCACTTACTCATTTTTTTTTTCACATTTCCTCATCACTTTTCCTTTCCTTATTGTTCTTTTTTTATTCCTACTTCACAAAATTGCACTTAATTACACCTCTATGCACTTATCACTATATTTCATACACTTGCACACAAACACTTGGATTTTTCCATACAATTGCACACATGCACCTTTTTATACACTTGCACACTTGCACTTGAATCATCATTTGCATTAATCGACCTCTATAAGGTTTTCTTTCATTGGCCGCCGCAACTCATGTGGTTGGGACCAAGAACCTTACAAGAGACATCCTAGAATCTAGGGTTTGCATTCATGTAGTGCATCCAAATGTAATAAATTCTTTGGTTAAAACAAGAAAATCTTTGATTAAATCACGCAACTAGCCTTGGCTAGGTCGAAGGGGTGCCTTGGATTTTTATCCTTGCCTTCCCCTTCGTCAAATGTGACTCCCGAACCTTTTTCGTTGGTTTACGTGGACTAGGAGTCATTTAAAAGGGGTTTCTTACTACCTTTTCCTATTTTTCTTTAAAAAATTCATTTTTTAGGTGACTTGGTACACCTTAACTCGTTACCAAGTGGCGACTCCGATTTTGATTTCAAAAACCCTTTTTAAACTACATTTTGGGTCAAATCGTCGCATTCTCAAAATCCCATTTAGACCCATTTTTCTTTTAAATCACAATTCATTTTCCAATCACAAAAAAAAAATATTTTTAAAACCATTTATTTATTTATCAAAAAATGGGGCGCGACATCCGGTATACTCGAGTATTACCATTTTTGAACTGATTGGAGTTCGGGCCCGGTAGGGGTATGAGAGGTGGACAGAAATTGGAAAAAGTGGAGTCTATGGTATTGGTTACTTCTCAAACGTTGACGGAGGGTCAACGGGGCAATATCAAGTACGGCAAGCAAGGAAAAGGGCTCTTGAGAGCCGCCCGTATCCTTTTACAAATCTTGATTGAAATTTGGTGTTAGTTAACTCACTTATTGAATGAATTCGGATTGAGTGGCTTTGTGCTTACATGAACTTTGTTACTTGAGTGATGGTACCTCATTGGGCGAAAGCTCACTCTATTGCCTTTGTTTTCCTTACAGGGATATGAATAACCTTTTGGAAGACCATGATGTTTTGTTGCCGAGTTGAGCTAGTTTTAACATTCTTTTGTATAGCTCCTCAATAGTTGAAAAACCCTAAGTGTATTTTGATCCATCATCTCTTTTGAGTTGTAAATCTACATCTTTATGTGTATAAACGTATTTGGGCATGCTCATGTGTTACTTTGGGTTGTAAATGTTTAATTTCAAGGTTTTTATAATTTGATAGAAATCGGTTGGGCTTCGGACAGGTGCGGATTTCAAACGGCAAAAGGAAAAAAATTTTGGCGGGAAAGGACAGGGACGAATCCGGCCGAAAATCCGGCCATAACTTGGCTGGATTGCTGGCCGGATTGTCTTGGAAATTTTGGAATTCGGGCAGTTGCTCACTGCCTCCAATCCGGCCGGATTGTGACGTGGTCGGCACTGTTCATGTGCGGCTCCAATTTTCGTTTTTCCGTTTCGTGATTTTTGTTTCATTTGAGCGTGCTTTTATCTTTCGGAATGTTTTAGATTGTATTTAATTGCCTCGTTAGTCCTGGCGAGAGCTGGGCAGGCAGTCCGCTAACCCCTTTGGTACATCTTAGGGGAAGGTGAGGCTGTCACAATTTCGGATAGAGAACCTCGTTTTGTGTCTAGATTTTGGCAAAAATTTCAGGAAACCTTGGGGATCAAACTCAACCTTAGTACCACTTATCACGCCCAGACGGATGGACAATCGGAGCGAACCATTCAAACCCTTGAAGACATGTTACGGACTTGCATCTTAGATTTTGGGGGTAATTGGGGCCAATATATGACTTTAGCAGAGTTCGCCTACAATAATAGTTACCATTCGCCCATTCAAATGCCAGTATATGAAGCCCTCTACGGACGGAAGTGTTGCTCACCGATTTATTGGGATGAAGTAGGGGAAAGAAAGGTTCTAGATCCAACAACTATTTCGTGGATGGAGGATGCACAAGAAAAGGTTAAGTTGATCCGTCCAAGACTCCAAACAGCTCAAAGCCGACCAAAAAGCTACGCGGACAACTGAAGAAAAGATTTGGAGTTTGAGGTTGGAGACTGTGTTTTCCTTAAGATCACGCCACTATGAAGTGTCACTGCAGGTAGAGGAAAGAAACTTCAACCTCGGTTCATAGGACCTTATACGATTTTTCAAGGAGTTGGGAAAGTGGCGTACTGACTCTAGTTGCCGCCAAGTTTATCCCGAATTCATGACGTCTTTCATGTCTTGATGCTCAAAAGGTATTACCCCGATCCAACTCACATCATACAACCGGAGGAGATTGAGATAGATGAATCACTCACCTATGAGGAGAAACCTGTACAACTATTCGACCGAAAAGTTAAGGAGCTGAGAAATAAACAAATCTCTTTGGTGAAGATTTTGTGAAAAAATCACGAGGTAGAATGTGACGACCCCACTTCTCCCAAGGGCGAACCCAAGGGTATCGGCGGGCCGCCTGCCTAGCTCGCGCCAGGACTCAAAACTTAAAGCAATGAAACTAGATAAATCGAAAGAGCACTATATACAATAAATACAATCCCAAAAGTTATATTTACATCTTCAAAAGTCTCGAGTTAAACCACTCTAATATACTATAATCACAACCAGCAGAAGATAGACCCTAAGGAGGGTCCTTATACAAACCACCAAAACAAAAACAGACATACTATATGTCCAACTATTACCATCAAACCTAACTATACTACTGTACGAGCCAAAAGTCCCCGCGTCGGCCCCTGCTAAGGAAAACAAAAGGAAAGGGGTAAGCTATATGCTTAGTAAGTAAATAGGGGCGAAAGTATAAATTTCACGTAACAACAGTTACACGGTAAGAGTAAAGCAAAAGCAGAAAAGTAACATCACATAATAAGGATACAGGTGGCTCCAAAGCCAATTCATGTGCCATGTATGATCTCCTGCCGACACTCCGTCGACTACAATTAATGGTCCGTAGAACTTCACTTGTACTCCCACCGTACACCTTATCACCCTCTCTGGCCAGGCACCTCACAAACTTGCTCGAGCGAACGAAATTGAGCTTGGTTCACAAGCTCGGGTCACAAACTTGGTCCACATAATCGGTGAACCGGATTCACAAACTTGGTGACCTCAAACTAGGTTGGACTGACTTCGACCAAGCCCTAACCGGCTCGAATAGTCCATCTAGGTCATGAGATTGGGCCCCAAACTCACAAACTTCACAAAATTTATTCAAAAGTCACCCAGAGTCACAAGCTCAAGGGGTTTAGTTCCAAAATGATCCATATACATATGTCATGTACAAATGTGTGCGCAAACTAGGGTTTAGGTCGAGTGCGATAAAGTACACCCTCGCCTAGGTACCCTTTTCATACATATCGAAACACATAATCAACTAACACGTAAAAGCGGCCTGAATACTTACTCAAAATACAAAAGTAGTACAAAAGCGGAAATCACTTCGTGTGTTGGCTAGTAGTGGGCCCCACCAACACCGCCTAGCTCACCACTGTCTGAAATAGAAGATTTTATCACATTATATCACAAACGGTTACTAACAGACCCAAAACAAGCAAAACGGCAAAAGCCGACACACGCAAGTACGGAAACGGCAAAATTGGCACATGCAAGTGCGCGGAACGGCAAAAGGAAACGGCCAAATCTGCCATCTCAAACCGTTTTGATCAAAGATTAGGCTAGGAAAGTCGGATCAAAGTGAGCGAGATACTGTTTTGAAGCTATGAGAAAGGGCTACAAATCTCCTGAAGAAACTTTAATCTACATCTGAATGGAAGCATGTCAAAATTGTAGAAAACAATACCAGAAATTTACGTCTTAGGGTGACAAACAGGGTTGTTTGCTGGACCATAACTCCCAGCTCACAAATCCAAATCAGGAAATTCCAAAGGCATTAGAAAGCTGAGACATAAGGCTAAAACTTTGATGTTTTGGCTAAAACCTGAATTGTGACAGCCCCACTTTCCCCTAAGGCGAACCAAAGGGGTTAGCGGACTGCCTGCCCAGCTCTCGCCAGGACTAACGGATCAATTAATGTCGATCTAATGCGTTCCGGAACCTACCCACGCGCGTACACTAGTCAAAAGCACAAAATAAAAAAAATAATAAAAATCGAAGCCGAAGATGAGCAGTGCCGGCCACGTCAGAATCCGGATACTAGGCCGAGAGTAGCCAAAATTTTTCTTTTGCCGTTTGAAATACGAGTTGATCCGAAATCCAACCAAATATCAACCAAGCATATATATACATTGAAATCTAACATTTACAACCAAATGGCATGCCAAAAACCATTCATCATGAATATACATGTTCGGTTTGCCAACCAAAAGAAAATGAACCCAATACACATTAGGGTTTCATTCACAGAGCTATTCAAAAGATATATTTACATTAGCTCAACTTGACAACCAACTAGCACAACCTTTTCCAAAAGTGGTCATTTTCCTGTAAGGAAAACAAATGGAACGGAATGAGCTTAAGCCCAGTGAGTTACTACCACATAAGCAACTAAGAGCATATAGCATAACCTTTCATTTCAAGTACACAATTAAGGAATGAAACACATCGATAAAAGGATACGGACGGCTCTCAAGAGCCCACTTCCACGCTTCCATTCTTGATCCAACCTCATTGACCCTCCGTCAATGTTGAAGAGTAACCAACCGTAGACTCCTCTTCTCTCCCATTCCTTCCACCAAACATCCCCCTACCGGGCCCGCACTCCAAACACTTGCACTGTGGTATTACTCGAGTATACCGGAATCAAGAGTCTCTCATACTACAAGATTCCTTATAACTTTACCCAAGGCTCATTAATTGTCACGACCAAACCCTTGTCGGCTCGATTCAATCAACTACCAATGGGGTTGAGCTCAATGATAACATTTGTAGTCGTTGGATACTTGTCCAATCGATACCAAGTCATGTATTTCATTTCATATAACAGTTCATATAACTTTCCAATAACTTTTCAATAACATGTGAAACAATAAGTGAGAGTGATAAAGTACACTCTCACATCAATCCATTAACATTCAACATCTCAAGTTCAAATATCAAAGCCATATAATAGCACACAAGTGAGTAGTACACTCACCAATCAAGCAAGTGTTGTTTCAAGCACTTCCTTCAAAAGGACGTCGTGAACCACCGTCACGCCCTAGAATCACGCAACAAATGCAATGAGACTCGATAACGAGTCATATAGCAATGCTAAACACAACCCCAATAGGGTTTCATATGCATAAATGTGCATAATAGCAAACCAGAAATTAGAAAATGGCCTTAGTCTTGGCCCCCAAATAGAAAACTGTTGTACACTTATTATGCGGTAATGGCGTCAATTTCACTACGGTTATCGGATGGGGGTATAAGACCCACCGTTTCGAAGCTATGAAACAGGGCTACAACAATGTAGAAGGTCACTCAATCCAGTTCCTAGCTTAACTAGGTCGAAAATGCCAAATACTATACCAGAATTACCAAAACAGGTTTGCAAAACACAGAAAACTGTAATCGGTATATCTCAGTCCATACAAGTCCAAATGCCGAAATTCCAAAGGTATAAGTTAGCTAAGTCATCCAACTAAATTTCATCAGAAGACACCAACTCCAAAATCCAAACCAATTCCAGTCAAAATAGCAAATTACTATCGCAGTTTTCGCATTCTGTCCAAAGCAGAACAGCTACAGTAATTTCGTCATAACTCATTCTACATTCATCCAAATACCCTGAAATTTTACAGGCACCTCAAACACATCAATACCTATAACTTTCTTGTTTTGAACAAAGTCTAATTCGGCCTCTAACCCAGTGATCTAAAACCGGACAGAATTGGGATTTTAAGAACCCTAACTTTTCAAATTTCCAACCAAATCCAAAATTGATTGCATTTGCCTATCCAATACACCTCATAGAGTCATTATCAACCATTACCATTCATCATACAAGGCCACAACATTCATTCCATATTAAACCAGAAAAATTCCCAATAAAATAAAAACTTCACCAAAACAAGCCAAATCAAGAAACAAATCATATATTCCTTCACTCATGCCACCATTAAGCATAATATAACCATCATTAGGTATAGGGGAGAGGTTGTAGCATCACTTACCAAGAAACAAGGGAAAGAGAGATTGTGGACACCTTAGAGCTTCAAACAAACTTCACTACAACCCTTACTAGCACTAGAAGATAGGATTTTATGGAGTGAAATCTAGTCTAAGCTTTTGTTTATGGAAGATTGAAGCTTATGGAAGCTTGAGAGTTGAGGAATTTTCTTCTTCTTTGAGAGAGAGAGGGCCGGCCAACACAAGGAAGAAAAATGGTGAATTTTGTGAATTTTTGGAGATATTAACTAATTTTGGTCAAAAGTCAAAAATTGTGAATAGTAATTCTTAAAGTCCACCCAATAGGAAAGTGACACTTGTCACCTCCATTAATGCCTTCTTATCTTTCTTTTCTCTCTCACATCAATCACTTCACACACACTACTTATCTCTTAACACCCGATAAATTTTTCACAGTATCCGAAACTTAACCTTAATGGCCGAATTTTTCCGAACTTTTCGCACTAGTGGGTCCCACATCCAATATACATTCTTAATTTTCTAAAAATTCACCAATACTAGAAAAATCATCTTAAAACTATAACTGCTCATAAAATCCACTAAGAAAATATTTCTAAGCCAGAAAATGCAGAAAACATGCAATTAAGGGGTAATAAACCCTATGAAAAAAAATATTAGGGTTTTACAGGTTCTCACATGAATCTATTCAGAACAGAACGAAAATGGAGTGCCAAAGTACCCGTCAGAACTGTCCAGATTCAAAGGCAGTTCTGACGATAAATCTTGTTTCGGTCATAACGGGAGCTACGAAACTCGGATTTCGATGCACTTTATACCGTTTCGAAGCCAAAACCAAGATCTACATTTCTTATGAAGGAGTTACCACCCAGATCGTATGGTATCAAAACCAAAAAAGTCACGGGCAGAAGCTAAACTAAAAACGCACAGAACCTGATGTTCAAAACAGGCTTGAGTATTTCATCTATAACTCATGATACCCTAATCCGTTTGACGTGACATTTTACAGGCATATTCAGGACTTAAGGTTCTACAATGTTGAAGAAGGCCACTCAGTCCAATTTCGAGTGTAACTACATCAAAAATGTAACATACTACACCAGAATCGCAAAACAGGTTCACAAACCGTATTCTAGTACAAACATCATAAAACAGCCTACATAAGTCCAAATCCAGAAATTCCAAAGCCATATGAAAGCTTAGAAATAGGGCTACATTTCATTAGAAGACCTAAACAACCAATTCTGAAGCATTCTAAACCAAAATAACCAATTACAATCGCAGTTCTCAGGTTCGGGTAGAAACAGGACAGCAAGGGTAATTCCGTCTTTTCACAAGCTACTCTACTCCGATTGACCTGAAATTTTGTAGGCACCTCCAAAATGTCATTCCCTACAACTTTCATGTTTTAAGCTAAGGCCAAATCGGCCTCTAACCATGAGATACAAAACCGGACAGAATTGAAGGGTATGAAACCCTAGCTTGCTAATTTCTCTTCCAAAACAGAAATTTCTTGCAATTAACTACCATTCACACCAACTAGCTTCATTCTCAATCATTTCCAATCATCATACATAGCCACATAATATTAATCATATGCAACCAGCAAAAATCCCAAATAAATAGAAAACTTCATCAATCTTAACTAAAATCAAGAAATAGTCCACCAAATCACACTTATAACAACCACAAGTCATTACTTAAGCATCTTTAGATAGAAGAGAGGGGTTCCATAGTCACTCACCTTAGAACCAAAGAAGAGAGACCACTTAGCACCTTGAGCTTCCAAACAACTTCACCACACAACTCACTATCACTCACTTAATGATTTCTATGGAACAAAAACAAGGTTAAGTGGTTGTATTCTTGGATTTGAGAAAGAGAGAATCAAGAAGTTGAAGAGGTTTTCTTTCTTCCTTTCTTGAGAGAGAGGTTCGGCCAAGCTTAGAAAAAAAATGAGGAATTTTTGGTGATTTTTATGATTTATTTAGTCAATGGTAAGACAATCAATAGTAGTCTTACTTAAGGACCAATCCAAGGGTGACACTTGTCACCTCCATTAATGCAAGTCTATCACTTTGTTCCCTCTCACTCTAATCCATAAAGTATCCTCTAATTATCTCTTAGCACCCGATAAATTAAACCCAGTATCCGAAACTTAACCTAATCGGCCGAATTTTTCCGAACTTACCGCACTAGTGGGTCCCACGTCCGATATACGTTCTTAATTTCTCAAAAACTAACCGATACTAGAAAAATCATCTAAAACCTATATTTACTCATAAAAATTATCTGGGGAATTTTTCTAATAAAGAAAATGTGGAAAAAGACGGGCGATAAATAAAACTCCACTTAAGCTTTCTAATATTGTAACACTAGAGGTTTACTAATCCAGAGTTTGCCATCCATTTTCAAACATGTTAAACCTCTGTAAACTATAACGAATCCTATTTTTCTCTTGTGCTAAAACACACACTAGAATACCGCATATAAACTATAGCTCGAGCTTACGAATAATACATAAACTAGGGTTTTATCATAAGCAAAGTTAGGGTTTTCAATCTTAGCCGAGCTTAGGGTTTCTCCTTAGCCCTAAAACCTTAATTTAACCGTACAAAATAATAAATAACCCTAATATCAACTTACGAACGGACTAGGGCCTCACATAGAAGAGGCGACATAGGAGGTGGAAGAGAAGGTGAAAAAGAAATACCCTGGTCTATTTACAAATCACGGTCTATTTAAGATGTTATTTAGCTTAAGTTTTGGCTTGATTTCAAGATGTGCAAGTAGTTGTGATGATTATTGGATGAGATATGCAAGTTAGGGTTTAATAATTTTCTGCCTAAACATGTTGTATAGTTAGTATATGTTGTATATAAGGTTATATAAGGGGCTTTGGTAGTGATTGGAACAAGAAATTTGAGAAAGTTTCATTGAAGACCAAAAATTCCAGAATCTGGAAAATTTGTTCCCCTTTCTGTCCGGTTTTGTAGCCCTATGATAGAGGCCGAATTGGCCTTGGCTTAAAACATGAAAGTTGTAGGGAATGACATTTTAGAGGTGTCTACAAAATTTCAGCTCAATCGGAGCAACGTACCCTGTACAAAGACTAAATTACCCCTGCTGCCCTGTTTCTACCCGAATTTGATAATTGCGTCTGTAATTGGATTATTTTGGTTGGGAATACTTCGGAATTGGTTTTTGAGGTCTTCTGATGAATTGTATCCATGTTTCTAAGCTTTCGTATGGCTTTGGAATTTCTGGATTTGGACTTATGTAGGCTGTTTTATGATGTTTGTACTAGAATACGGTTTGTGAACCTGTTTTGTGATTCTAGTGTAGTATATTACATTTTTCACGTAGTTACACTTGAAATTGGACTGAGTAGCCTTCTTAAATATTGTAGCCCCTTAAGTCCTGTATATTCCTGTAAAATTTCAGGTCAAACGGATTAGTGTATCATGAGTTATAGATGAAATACTCAAGCCTGTTTTGAACATCAGATTCTGTGCGTTTTTAGTTTAGCTTCTGCCCGTGACTTTTTCGGTTTTGATACCATACGATCTGGGTGTTGACTCCTTCATAATAAATGTAGATCTTGGTTTTAGCTTCGAATTGGTATAAAGTGCATCGAAATCCGAGTTTCGCAGCTCCCGTTATGACCGAAACAAGATGTATCGTCAGAACTGCCTTTAAATCTGGACAGTTCTGACGGGTACTTTGGCACTCCATTTTCGTTCTATTCTGAATAGATTCAGGTCTTAGCCAAAACATAAAGGTTTTATCCTTATGTCTCAGCTTTCTAATGCCTTTGGAATTTCCTGATTTGGATTTGTGAACTGGGAGTTATGGTCCAGCGAACAACCCTGTTCGTCACCCTAAGACGTAAATTTCTGGTACTGTTTTCCACAATTTCGACCTGCTTCCATTCCGATCTAGATTAAAGTGTCTTCATGAGATTTGTAGCTCTTTCTCATAGCTTCGAAACGGTATCTTGCTCACTTTGATTCGACATTTCTAGCCAAATCTTTGATCAAAACGGTTTGAGATGGCAGATTTGGCCATTTGCTTTTGCCGTTCCGCGCACTTGCATGTGCCAATTTTGCCGTTTCCGTACTTGAGTGTGTCGGATTTTGCCGTTTTGCTTGTTTTAAGTATGTTAGTAGCCGTTTGTGATATATTGTGACACAATCTTCTATTTCAGACGGTGGTGAGCTAGGTGGAGCCGGTGGGGCCTACTAGCTACTTTTCGCGACGTGAATTTTGTCCTTTTGTTATCCTTGTTCGTTGTGTAAGTATTCAGGCCGCTCTTGTGTGTTCGTTGCTTATGTGTTTCGATTTGTATGAAGAGGGTACCTAGGCGAGGGTGTACTTTATCGCACTCGACCTAGACCCTAATTTGCGCACATATCTGTACATGGCTTGTGTATATGACCAATTTTGGAACTAAAACCCTTGAGCTTGTGGCTCAGGGTAACTTTTGAATAATTTTGTGAAATTTGTGAGTTTGGGGCTGATCTCAATACCTCGAGGGACTATTCGAGCCGGTTAGGGCTTGGTCGAAGTTAGTCCAACTTGGATTGAGGTCACCAAGTTTGTGAATCCGGTTCACCGAGTTGTGAACCAAGTTTGTGACCCGAGCTTGTGACTCAAGCTCAAGTTTGTGATTTCGTTCGCCTGGGCAAGTTTGTGAGGTGACTGGCCAGTGAGGGTGATAAGGTGTTCGGTGGGTGTACAAGTGGAGCTCTACGGACCTTATTGTGGTCGACGGAGTGTTGGCAGGAGATCATACCCGACACATGAATTGGCTTTGGAGCAACCCGTATCCTTATTATGTGATGTTACTTTTCTTCTTTTGCTTTGCTCTTACTGAGTAACTGTTGTTACGTGAAATTTACGCTTTTACCCCTGTTTATGTGACGACCCCACTTCTCCCAAGGGCGGACCCAAGGGTATCGGCGGGCCGCCTGCCTAGCTCGCGCCAGGACTCAAAACTTAAAGTTCGAAAGAGCACTAAATACAATATATACAATCCAAAAGTTATATTTACATCTTCAAAGTCTCGAGTCAAACCACTCTAATATACTACAACCACAACCAGCAGAAGATAGACCCTAAGAAGGGTCCTTATATAAACCACCAAAACAAAAACAAACATCCTAACTGTCCAACTATTACAAACAAACTTAACTACACTAGTGTAAGTGCCAAAATCCCCGCGTCGGCCCCTGCTAAGGAAAACAAAGGAAACGGGGTAAGCTGGAAGCTTAGTAAGTAAACAGGGGCAAAAGCGTAAATTTCACGTAACCACATTTACACAGTAGGAGTAAAGCAAAAGCAGAAAAGTAACATCACATAATAAGGATACAGGTGGCTCCAAAGCCAATTCATATGCCATGCGTGATCTCCTGCCGACACTCCGTCGACCACACTCAATGGTCCGTAGAACTTCACTTGTACACCCACCGACACCTTATCACCCTCAATGGCCAGTCACCTCACAAACTTGCCCGGGCGAACGAAATCACAAACTTGAGCTTGAGTCTCAAGCTCGGGTCACAAACTTGGTCACCTTCTCGGTGAACCAGATTCACAAAATTGGTTCATAACATGAACCTACAAACTTGGTGACCTCAGACTAAGTTGGACTGACTTCGACCAAGCCCTAACCGGCTCGAATAGTCCAAACAGGTCTTAGATCGGGCCCACGAACTCACAAACTTTGCAAACTTCACAAACTTAACTCGAAAGTCGCCCCGAGCCACAAGCTCAAGGGTTTTGGTTCCAAAAGTTTCATATACATATGCCAAGTACAATTATACATTCAAATTAGGGTTTAGGTCGAGTGCGATAAAGTACACCCTCGGCTAAGTACCCTTTTCACATATCTCAAACACATAGCAAAGAAAACACACCAAACTGGCCTGAATACTTACTCAAAATACCGAAAGTAGTATTAAAGCAAATCGCTTCGCGCGTTCGCTAGTAGTGGGCCCCACCGGCTCCGCCTAGCTCACCGCTGTCTGAAATGAAAGATTTTATCACATTATTATCACAAACGGCCACTAACATGCCCAAAACAAGCAAAACGGCAAAATTGGCACGCGCAAGTGCGGAAACGGCAAAAAGGGGCACACGCGCACGCGCGGAACGGCAAACGGGACGGCCAAATCTGCCATCTCAAGCCGTTTTGGTCAAAAGTTAGGCTAGGAATATCGGATCAAGGTGAACGAGACACCATTTCGAAGCTATGAGGAAGGCCTACAACTCTCATGAAGACACCTTAAACTGGATCCGAATCAAAACAAGTTGAAATCATGGAAAACTGTACCAGAAGTTTGCACTTTGAATGACAGACAGGGTCTGTTTACTAGACCATAACTTCTATCTCACAAGTCCAAATCAGGAAATTCCAAAGGTATTAGAAAGCTGAGACATAAGGCTAAACCTTTGATGTTTTGACCAAGATCTGAATCCACTCAGAACAGAACGAAATTCGGGTGTCAAAATACCCGTCAGAACTGTCCAGATACAAGGCAGTTCTGACGATCGCTTTTGTTTCGGTCATAACAGGAGCTACGGAACTCGGATTTCGACGTACTTTATACCGTTTCGAAACTGAGACCAAGATCTAAATTTCTTATGAAGGAGGCGACACCCAGATCGAATGGAATCACTACGGAAAAACCCACTGTCAGAAACTGAAATTCAAAACGTACACAAACGAACGTCTAAAACAGGCCTGATGGTTTTGTCCATAACTCAGGATACGCTAATCCGTTTGACCTGAAATTTTACAAGTCGATTCAGGACCTAAGAGGCTACAATGTTGAAGAAGGCCACTCAATCCAGTTTCGAGTATAACTAGGTCAAAAATGCAAGATACTACACCAGCATCGCAAAAACAGATTCACAAAACGTATTCTAGCACAAACATCATAAAACAGGCTACCTAAGTCCAAATTCCGAAATTCCAAAGCCATATGAAAGCTAAGATTTAAGACTACATTTCATCAGAAGACCATAACAATCAATTCAGAAGCAATCCCAACCAAAACAACCAATTACAATCGCAGTTCTTACATTCGGCCAAAATCAGAACAGCAAGGGTAAATTCGACTTTTCTCACTCTACGCTTCTCCGATTGACCTGAAATTTTGTAGGAACCACTAAAATGTCATTCCCTAAAACTTTCATGTTTTAAGACAAGGCCAATTCGGCTTCTATCTATGACCAAAACTTTCGGACAGAATGAAGAACCAAGAACCCTAATTTTCCAGATTTCTTCCAAAACAGAAATTCCTTGCAATCTTCCACCTTTTCCACCCTCTAGAATCATTATATACCATTTCCAATCATCATAGATAGCCACACAATCATGCTTATATTAAAACAGAAAAAAATACCAATAAATAGAAAACTTCACCAATCCAACCAAAATCAAGATGTAATCCATAAACTTGCATCTCATTTCATCACCAAGCATGAATTAAACATTATTAGAAGAAGGAAAGTGGTCCTTCACAACTTACCTTAGAACAAGAGAGAGAGAGAGTACTAGGTCCTCTAGCTTTCCAACCAACTCCACACAACACCTTACAAGCACTAAACTAAGAGGTTTTATGGAAGGAATTCAAGATTAACCGGTTAGTTTGTGAGATTGGGCAAGATTGGAGTATGAAATTGAGAGAGGTTTTTCTTGTTTCTTCAAGGGAGAGAGCCGGCCAAGCTTCTATGTTTTTGAGGGATTTTTGGTCAATTTTTTTGGTTTTATTTAGAATTTGGAAAAAGGTTGAACAAAAAGTCAAAACAAGAATTAATCATATGGTGACACATGTCACCCTATTTAATGCAAGTTTATCACTTTGTCTCTCTCCACTCTCATCCATATATCAACCTTCAATTATCTCATAACACCCGGTAAATTAAATCCAGTATTCAGAACTTAACCTAGTTGGCCGAAATTTTCCGAACTTTTCGCACTAGTGGGTCCCACGTCCGATATACGTTCTTAATTTCTCAAAAACTAACTAATACTAGAAAAATCATCTAAAAACTCTATTTACTCAATAAAAATTATCTGGGGAATTTTCTAATAAAGAAAATGTAGAAAAACGGGTTTTCAATCTTAACCGGAACTTAGGGTTTAAATCTTAATCCCTACTTAGGGTTTTCGAAATACTCCCAAAACCAAACGTTACCGCCCAATTAATGAATATTCAACGTAGAACGAACTGGGGCCTCACAGTTTACTTACTAAGCATATAGCTTACCCCTTTCCTTTTGTTTTCCTTAGCAGGGGGCCGACGCGGGGATCGCTCAGGAAGGTGTTTAGTGTTTCGATTATAGACGAGTGAACTTGTACTTGTTTTAGTTGACTAGTAAGATGTATATTTGAGTTTTATCTTGTAATTTATTTGAGGACTGTAGTGCTTGAGTGAGTCCCGGCGAGAGCTGGGCAGGCGGTCCGCCGAACCCTGGGGTACGCCCTAGGGGGAGGTGGGGCCGTCACACGAAGTGTCTCAAGAACTAATCGGACATGCTCCAAGTGCTCATGCTCACTACGACTATAGATCAAGATGTCATCAAAGTAAACAATGACAAATTTGTCAATAAAATGTCTCAAAACATGGTTCATTAGTCGCATGAAAGTGCTAGGGGCATTAGTCAAACCAAAAGGCATGACTAGCCACTCATAGAGACCATGTTTGGTTTTGAAGGCTGTTTTCCACTCATCGCCTTCTTTCATCCTAATTTGATGATAGCCACTCCTTAAGTTGATTTTGGTGAAAATAATAGCACCATCGAGTTCATCAAGCATATCATCAAGTCTAGGAGTGGGATGCCGATACTTGACAGTGATAGCATTCACAGCCCGGAAGTCAGTGCACATGCGCCAAGTACCATCCTTTTTGGGGACAAGGACCACAGGCACAGCGCAAGGACTTAGACTCTCTTTCACCCAACCCTTACCTAGTAGGCCATCAACTTGCCTTTGCAGCTCCTTGGTCTCCTCAGGGCCCATGCGGTAGGCAGGTTTGTTGGGTAGTGGTGCTCCAGGAATGAGGTCGTTTTGGTGCTCAGTCCCTCGAATAGGTGGTAAGCCATCAGGGACTTCGTCGGGGAAAACATCCTCAAATTCCTGCAAGAGAGCAACCATACTCGCAGGCAATGCCTTATCGAGTTCAGCAACATCTAAAAGCACATGTTTACAAATCATAAGAAGTACAGGCTGATCAGAATTGACAACTTTCCTAACGTCCTTAGCCTTAATGATCATGTTTTGCTTCCTAGTGGTAGGTGCAGTGAGTGATTTGTCACGCGTAACACTAGGTGTGCTCCTTTGACCCTTGGTCGATGGCTCGCTTGCAGGAGTAGAGCCGTTGCCAGGGTCGACCGCCTTTTGTTTCCTCCTTTGACGGTCTTGTTCACACTCTCTTTGTAGCTTAAGTTGGTCCTCATACACTTGTGTAGCTGTGAGTGGTGTGAGAACCTTGCATTTGCCATCATGCAAGAGCGTGTACTTGTTGGCCCTTCCATCGAATGTGACGTGTTTGTCAAATTGCCAAGGTCGACCCAAGATAACATGGGTAGCATGCATAGGCACGACGTCACAAACAACTTCATCGGTGTAGGTTCCAATGGAAAAAGGAATGCGTACCTGTTTGAAGACACGTACCTCTCCTTCCTCGCTCAACCATTGAAGGCGATAAGGGTGTGGATGTCTAGTGGTTGGAAGCCCTAAGCTCTCAACCATGAGTAAGCTTGCCACGTTTGTACAACTCCCACCGTCGATGATGAGGCTACACACCTTGTCACCGCAATGGGTGTAAAATAGGTTCTCCTGTTGTAGCTGCTCGTCCTCCTTAACTCGGGCAGTTAGCACTCGTCGTGCCACCAAACACCCTACTTCCCCTTGTGTAGGCGAGCAGTCTTCCTCAGCAGAGTCGTCACCCAGGTAGTCGCCTTTGGTCAATTCGGGTAGCTTCTCACAGTCGTCGTCATCGGACACGATCTCACCAGTGTGAGTGATTAGCATGACCCGTTGGTTTGGACATTGAGATTGAATATGCCCAAACCCTTGGCACTTAAAATATTTGATGTCCCTACTCCTAGTTTTAGGAGTCTCTTGTGGTGCCTTAGAAATAGACCTGGACACATCGGAAACCTTGTTAGGTGTAGAATAGGCATTACGGGTTGAGGCGTTACCTTGGATTCGGGTAGAAGAGGTTGGTGTGGTCGCACTTCCAACTTCGTGGGTCGCTCTTCGTGGTTGGTTGCCCCTCCATGAAGTGGTGTTAGAAGATTGGAAAGTACGGGCTCCTCGTCTTTGCTTCTTTCCCCGCTCGGCCTTAATAGCGAGTTCTAGAAGGTCGTGCATGTCCAAGTAATGTTGGAGCTCCAAGGCTTCTTGAAGGTCAGGATTAAGACCTCTAAGAAACCTTGCCATCGTGGCTTCATTGTCTTCTTGAATATTGGCCCTCATCATGGCCATCTCGATTTCTTTGTAGTAGTCCTCCACACTCATGTTGCCTTGCGTGAAAGTTTGAAGCTTAGAGTGGAGATCGCGATTGTAGTAGTTAGGAACAAATCGCTTCCGTATCAGTGCCTTGAGTTCTCGCCAAGTCCGGACACGTGGTTCTCCCATTCTCCTCCTATTGGTCCTCACTTGGTCCCACCAGACTAGTGCGTAGTCAGTGAACTCCACGGTGGCAACTTTAACCTTTTGTTCCTCGCAATAGTCGTAGCAGTCGAAGACCATCTCGATACGGCCTTCCCACTCCAAGTAAGCTTCAGGGTCACTTTTGCCTTTGAATGCGGGGACTTGAATCTTAAGCCCCTTGAGTTCATTCTTGGGCGTGTCCCTTGGAGGCCTCCCAGGTCGCTCCTTATCCTCACTAGCGGAGTAGTCTTCGCCATTTGCTTCTTTGGTGCTGTGGTTACTCCGATTGTGGGACCTAGAACGTGAGCCTTGTGTAAGGCTCCTGGACAACTCGTCAAAACGAGTGTGTAACATCTCCATTTGTTGCTCACTGATTCGCCTGAGCTCATTCTTCATCGCGGCGAATAACAATGAGGGATTGGTGGTGGTTTGTTTTTGGTGGTGGTGTTGTTGCTCCATGTCTCTCTTGATGCCCCCTGCAAAGGTTAGTAACAAGCAAAGAAAGTGCAAATATAATCCTCACTTCACTCCCTTAGTGTATCCCTCACGCTCGTGTGTAGTGCTCAATTCACTCTATTAGACTCACCAAGTACCTTTACCTATTAGTTTAGGTAGTTGAGAAATGTTGCTCGAGTCCAATAATCGTCACCAACTTTTCCCGGCAAGAGTAAACAAGAGTGAAGGACACGGTTGGGTGAGATTTTGTGAAGGAAGGACGGTTTTGGAAGGCTTAGGGGCGGTGGACAAATTTGGAAAATATTGCCAAGAAAGGAAACTCTAAGAATCCTAAGATGTAGGAGTGGTTTCCTTAAGTGGATGAGAGAATATAGGAGAGTATCCTAAAATGGAGGAGAAAATATAGGAAAGTTTCCTAAAATAGATGAGAAAAGGTAGGAAAGTGTCCAAGAGTGATCCAAGTGTTGTACTTAGTCTCCTAAACTAAGTTGGGAAACAAGTTGGAGTTGGAAACTCCTTGAGAGACCTTTCTTAAGCAACTTCCTAACCCTTCCCCAAAACAGGTTGGTCTCTTTCTTCCCTCAACCGAAAATTTCCAGAATTCCTTCCTCTTAATTCCTTCCCCAAGGTCGACAAAAACCCCTATAAACCCCCTTAGGCAGCCGCCCACTACACACACAATACAAACCAGATTTGGAACACTGAAATTTCCAGGTTTCTTCCTTCTTGAACCCCTCCCAAAGTCGGCTATTGCTCCCTATTAAACCTCCTCTCACAGCCGCACACTTCACCTATTATCGCTTTCTTTTGTATTTGAATTATTGGTAACACGTAATGAATGCATTGAACTTCTTGTTGCCTATGTGTTCGGAACCTCACTGAGCTTATAGCTCACCTCTTTAGTTTGTTTTCCTTAACAGGGGAAGGCGAGCAAGGACGAGAGCCGGTATAGACTAGCTGGGTCTAGCCCTTGGTTTTCTTTTGTCATGGTTCTCGCCCTAGTGCTTGGCACGGGCTGGTTGTATAGTGATTTGAGAACCTCTGTATATTTGACGGTTGTACTTCTTCTTGAGATATTATTGTATATACGTTTTGTTTTAAGTTGGATCGTGGTTAGATGTTCTTATGGTTGCTTGAAGTGATCGACTGAGTCCCGGCGAGAGCTGGACAGGCAGTCCGCCGAACCCTTTGGTTCGCCTTAGGGGAAATTGGGGCTGTCACATTGCCATCCCAAAAGGGAGTATAAAGATTGAATATGCAAAGGTTCTCAATTCTTCATACATCCAGCCCGTGCCAAGCACTAGGCGAGAACCACTACAAAAGAAACAAAAGAAACAAAAGAACTAGACTGGCTAGTCTATGCTCTCATCCTGCTCGCCGTCCCCTGTTAAGGAAAATAAAACTAAAGGGGTGAGTTAAAAGCTCAGTGAGGTTCAGAACACATAATCAAATAATCAATTCAAGACATTAAACATGGAGTATCAATAATTCAAGAAACATTTACAATGGAAAGCGATAGTAACACATTCATTAAAAGGATACGGGCTCACAAGGAGCAATTTGTTATTTTGTTCGTTCGTTCTCCTGACATTTCCCCTTATTCCTCCAATCGTTTGAAAATGCATTTTTGTAAATAAAATCCCTCGTTTGTTCTTTCGTTCATTCGTTCACCCCCTTCCAGGCCGTTGGCCTGGCTCCACCCATCCGGTCGTTGTCCGGACTACAAGGTAATATTCGAGTATACCAAATTCACCCAGGGTCACCATATCGCCCGACCGAGTCCACTTCTGGCTCGAGTCGATCGGTAATGAAGGGCAGGGCCCAATTCAGCCAAAAGGCTTACATCATGCGCAACTAATGTATCAACCATTAAATCATTGAAAATCTCACGTTTCATTTAGGTCGAGCGCGATAAAGTACACACTCGCCTAGAAAATTCGTTTTGGAAATTATTGAAAATACTTAACACATCTTCAAACAACAACAACAAGTCATGAAGTCAAGGAGAATATAACAAACAAGGAACACTCACCTATGTACGCAAAACAACTTGCAAAATATCCTTCCAGATTAATTCCTTAGTCACCGAGAAAACCTAAAATTAACGAGAAAGAATATTACAGCTCATCTAGCACAAACAATTAGGTGAAATCAAAGAAACTCGCCAATTGATGAGTAGATCGTAATAAAAGACTTTAAAGTGAAACGAGGACATTTAGACCCGTAGACAAAATAATTAGGGTTTCATAGACCAAATGTAAAACCAAACTCAAAAGGATTATAAAATTTTCCAATGGAAACAATTGAACCAAAGACAAGTCGGAAACCAACTACATAGGCTAAGAAATACTGTTTTCGAAATCGTTTATATGGTTCAAAATCATCTCATATTCAAGTAGATATTATAAACTAAAGGTCTTAATGAAATTCATGTAAAAGGAGGACAACGTGCCCAAGAACCCTAAACCACTTCTCTTTATTTGGTAAGAGTAAGTAAACATTTGGAGTTTCCAATTGAAGAAGCACCATGTTTTAAGATGGAAAAACGGTCATAGTATTTGCCAAACGAAAATATACAAGTTCAAATAGAAAATTAGTCCTCGAGCGAAAATTTGGGTAGCACGCCCTTTGTATTTACCTATTTTCCAGCCATTCATGGCTTCATTGTTTTCCTCAATCAATCCCAACATAAACAATCACTCAATATGCTCAAGACAATACAAGGACAAAAATTAAGCTAACAACAAGTGCGGAAACGAAGTTTACAAAAGATAGTTTTGACGGGTTTTTGCGGAATGGGCACATCCGAGGCTACGCTTATCAGATTGAGGTGAACCTTATACCATTTCGAAGCTAAGACAGGGGGATACAAGGTTGAAGAAGGCCACTCAGTCCAGTTTGTCGCGCCCCATTTTTTGATAAATAAATAAATTGTTTAAAAAATGTATTTTTTGATTCAATTTGTGATGGGAAAATGAATTGTGATTTAAAAGAAAAATGGGTCTAAATGGGGGTTTGAGAATGCGACGATTTGACCCAAAATTATAGTTTAAAAAGGGTTTTTTGCATGAAAAATGGAGTCGCCACTTGGTAATGAGTTAAGGTGTACCAAGTCACCTAAAAATGAATTTTTTAGAGAAAAATAGGAAAAAGTAGTAAGAAACCCCTTTTAAACGACTCCTAGTCCACGTAAACCAACGAAAAAGGTTCGGGAGTCACATTTGACGAAGGGGAAGGCAAGGACAGAAATCCAAGGCACCCCTTCGACCTAGCCAAGGCTAGTTGCGTGATTTAATCAAAGATTTTCTTGTTTTAACCAAAGAATTTATTACATTTGGATGCACTACATGAATGCAAACCCTAGATCTAGGGGTATTGGGGAAAATTTCTCTTCAAAGGTTGAGTGGTGCCAATCACATTAGTTGTGAAGCCCAATAACGATCCTTTGAAGAAGTCACGAATAATGCGAGTGGGATGCAAATGAATGGAATGCATGTATGCAATGTGAGGATATGAGTTTGAAAAAAGGTAATAAAAGACAATAATATGTAAGTGAAAATGTGCACGTGAGTGGGCAAGATACGATAAAATGATAATATGAAGTGCATGTGTGCAAGTGATGATAAAAGTGTTCGTGTGCAAGTGAAGAAACATAAAAGTGCGCGTGTGCAAAATGGGAGGAAAGATGAAAGTGTGATGAGGGTATAAAATGGTAGAGTGGATTTAAAAATGCATGAGCCTAGGGAATTTATGCATATTGGGTACAAGGAGACCTAAATCGTGACTCAATTTGCCCTTTTATAGAGAGGATACAAGCGTGCTAAGGCTTAGAAAAAGCCACACTCGTCTATATCCCATATTTAAAGGGACTCTCAAGCAAATGAACCCTATAACTAACATAAAATGCAAAAATCCTAAAATGGAGGGAAAAGGGGTTCGAGGGGCATGCAAAATGATAAAACAAAAAAGAATGCATGACATGTAATGAACATGCAAACATGTACTAACGAGGGGAAATCCCTAAGGGTCTAGCGTTGGACTAGCCCATTCTATGAATTCCGACTAGCGTAGGACTAGCGGAAACGTACATTCATCCATCACATTCATTCATGGCTATGAAAAGCGAGTAGACATGCCAAACACTCATAAACACATAGCACATAACATTTAGCATACTCGACTAGATGCAAGGCCCTAACAACGCAAATTAACACTTAACACGTAGGCATGCAACCAAGCTAATGAACCTATTACATTCACTAACTAAAACAAAAGGGGAAAGGGAAAATGGACCAAATTGCTCGCCACAGCCCTATCTATTACAAGCCAAGAGGTGTACACATACCCCATTAAAAGAATAACTTAATGAAAACAAAAAGTAAATGACATAAGTAAAAGGAATTAAAGAAAAGCTAGGAAAGCAAAGTAGGCATGCAATTCACTTAACACGTTGGGTCACATAGGAGAGAAACAAAAGGGATAAAAGAAATTATACCGCCCCTTTGAATGGTGTCCAAATGAAAGAAAAATGGCTTCAAAACAATAAAAAGGTCAAGGTACCTCAAATAGTAAAGTATAACAAAGTCACCAAATCTCTCCTAATTGCAATTTAAATGAAATCAAATAATGCATAAGTTTCAAGAAAATGACCCACCAAGGACCCAATTACCAACTAAAGACCCAATTGCAAACCTTAGTCAACCATTCGAATTCAATCGAAACATTTAAGCACTCCAAAGGTCTCAAGAGCCAAGAAAAGGTCAAACAACCAATTTATTTAGGGAAATTAAAGAAAATAGGCAAACACGAGCTCATTCGGTCATAAAACCCCTAAAGTCATGACTTAAGTGCAATTGACAAAGCATGGTAGTTAATTGAAACAAAACAAGCCATGAAGTTGCACAAATTAAAATTGCCAAGGACCAAATTGATGAAATTATTTAATTGATTGGGTTCTAGTGGAACAAGGAGAGACTTGGGGGGCCAAAGTGCAAATTTTTGAAAGTTCCATGCATGCAAATCACGTAGAAGCCTTTCATTTCTGCGCCAATTCAGCTGCATTTCTTTTATGATTCACTCCCAAATGCCAACTCCAAATCCAACTACATACCTTAACCAAAGCTAACATCAAAAACTTTAAACTAGACAGAAAAAACATAAATTTAACATCCCAAATCAGCAAAGACATAGGAGGAAATCATGCAAACATTGAAGAATGAACATGCAAACATTGAAGAATGAAAACTGCTACAACCGAAAGTGAAATCTGCTGCTTTTTTTTGCTTGGAAACTGACTCAGATTTTCTGGTTCAAATACATAACTTCGACTAAGATTAAGCAACAAACAACTTTGGCTTGAGCAACCATGATCCAAGCAAGCAAACAACTCAGAAAAACATCATATTCAGGTCTGAAATAACATGCAGGCAACGATAAAAGGTTTCAGCTTCAGCAATGTTTCCGGCCAAACAACTTTGCAGCAATTTTCTTATAAACTCAGATTCTTATCACAACCTTGATTAGATGTATTTAAACCCAACGTCACAACTTTAGACCAAGCCCACAACTAAACCACCATCATAATCCAAACAAACAAGAAACCCAAGAAGATATCATGCAAATTTCTGGAACACTTTGCCCTTAAGCTTTCAGCAGCCAAAACAAAATCTGAACGTAGCTTGCTTTCAAATTCAGATTTCAAACCCAAACACATAGCTTTAAACTAGACACAAGCTACATACTCTCTATTATCCAAACAAACAATAAATCTTAGGAAGATTTCATGTAAAATTCTGAAAAAACATGCAAAACATTGGAAGAAACAAAAACTGCTGCAACTATTTCATCAACACGGACAGGCTGCTGGAAATTTTCCTACACCTCTCTTTGCTACTCTCTGCAATCTGCTGTGCTTTGTTACCAACCCTCAACACATCAACTTCGAATCAACAAAACACAAGATACAAACACCCCACTTATCAGGCAAACCAAACTACTCCAACTTTAACGCAGAATCAAAACAGAAAAAACCGGGATGATAACTGTCGGGGATACCAGAAGTAAAAGCAAAAGAAAGAAACAAAAGTGCAGCAAGCAATCTGTAACTTTACAGCTTATTAACAACCCAAAGAGCTTTGCTTTAGACTCCAGAAAAACATGATAAAACACTGGATTGAACACGCAAACAAATAACCCATTCAAAGCTCATTTCCAGCAGATTCAAAGGTGCCACTGAAACAGGAAAATGCAGCAGAGACCGAAAGAAAAAATCTTGCGCTAACCATGTACATGGGAAACCAGTCAAACAACAAACAAGTCTCGGACCTCAAACAACCCAAGAGCTGAAGCAACCAAGAAAAAAAAAACTTTATGTTCATTCAACGGATTTTCAATAAAATATCCAACCTATTGGGCTACCGTAAGCAGTAAAATAGCGAAGCATATCTATGAACAGAACGTAGCAAAAATCTTTGGCAGATTTGATGAAGATCTGGGTGTGTGCAAGAAGTAAAGGACGAAAAGAAATTACCTTTGATGTCTCTCGGAATCTACTGAACGAAGAACGGCTGACAAGAGTGCATTCGGATGAAGCTTCGCGGGCGGTCATGGCAGATTCCGACGACGTGATGCTGCTGCGATTCCTTTCCTCCTCTGCTTTTCATTTCCGCCAAACCTCTCTAGTTTCCGTTGCTTTTCCTTCTTGTTTTGCAGCTCACGGTCTCCCCTCTTTCTTTTCAGATTTTCCCGTCACTTTTTCTGGTTCCTCCCTATCCCCCATGCAGCCGTCGTCAAAACCTCCCCTTTTGGTTCAGCCCTCAAGCTCTCGTTGGTTCTCTCCCTTTCTCATACTCATCTCTCCTCTCCGCCGCCAATCTTCACTTTTCCTCCCTTCTTGTTCTCAGACCTCCAGCCGTTGTTCCCACCTTTCTATATCTCCAAAACTCTCTCCCTCTTGCGGCTCTCGGCTCTCTCTTTTTGTTTTGTTTTTTCTAAAGACCTCCCCCTTGCGGCTGCGATTTTTGCTTCCCAAGCTCAGCCGTCCTTGTTTCTCTCTATCCCCCCCTTGCGGCTATCCATCCTATTGCTATTTATATGGGAGCCTCCCCTAAACCCTCAAACAATTTCTACTCTATTTGCAGCCAAGGGCTGCTCGAGCCCTTCTTTTGCAAGCTGCAAAAAATTGCAGCTTGCATGCTACGGCAGTTTTTTTTTTTTTAAATAGTTAAAAATGGATAATAAAATAATTTAATTAACCTTGGATAAAACAAATAAACTAGAAACAACAAACTATAAAATTCAATGACTAAAATAGATAAATAAAACCAAATAAAACAAAATTGCTATTTTTCCTTTTCCTTTTTTTTCTATTTTTTTCATTTTTTCTTGATTTTCCTTTTTCTCTTTTTTATTCATTTTTCCTTTTTCTCTTTTTTTTATTTTTTCCAAGAAATTCTATGCTAAAAACTTAAAAATAAAAATAAACCTATAAACTAAAAACTAAAAATCGAATAAAACTAACACGACAAATAAAAAACTAAAAATAAACAGTAAATGAAATTACACCAAAAATTTGGTGTCTACACAATTTGCAATGTATCTAGGTCAAAATTACCAAAACAACTCCAGATTTTCCAGTTCGAAGTTCACTGTGGCAGTCCTAACTCCGTCAGTCATATCTCAGAATATACAACTCCAATTCAAGCAATTCCTGTGAGAACCCGTAAAACCCTAATTATTTTCCTAGGGTTTATTTCCCCTTAATTGCATGTTTTCTGCATTTTCTGGCTTAGAAATATTTTCTTAGTGAATTTTATGAGCAATTATAGTTTTAAGATGATTTTCCTAGCATTGGAGAAATTTTAGAAAATTAAGAGTAAATAGTGGACGTGGGACCCACTAGTGCGAAAAGTTCGGAAAAATTCGGCCAATAAGGTTAAGTTTTGGATACTGGAGTTAATTTATCGGGTGTTAAGAGATAAGTAGAGGATGTTATTTGGATTGGTATGAGGGGGAAACAAAGAGATAGAGATTCATTTATGAAGTAACAAGTGTCACCATTTGATTGGTTGGACACTATTCACTTTTTGACTTTTTTACCAAGTGATTAAATATCTTAAAATTTCACAAAAATCACCATTTCTTCTCTCTCTCATGGCCGAACCTCTTGCAAGGAAAAGGAAGAAAACTTCTCCAAGTTTCAAGCTTCAAACTAGCTCAAATCTTCCAAGAAAATTACTTAAACTAGTTTCTACTCCATAAATTCCCTCTAGTTGGTGCTAGTAAGTGATTTGGTGAAATTTTTTTGGAGAAGCTAAGGTGTCCACAATCCCTCTCTCTCTTGATTTCTTGGTAAGTGTTGCTTGAACACCCTACTACCTCTAATAATGGTTATATGATGCTTAGAAGTGGCTTGAGTGTTTGAAAATGTGATTTATCTCTTGATTTGGCTTGTTTTGGTGAAGTTTTTATTTTATTGGGAATTTTTCTGGTTTAATATGATCTTGATGTTGGGGGCTTGTATGATGAATTGTAATGGTTGGAAATGACTCTAGTGAGTGTGAATTGTGGTTAAATGCAATCAATTTTGGATTTGGTGTGAAAAATGGAAAGTTAGGGTTCATAAAATCCCAATTATGTCCGGTTTTAGATCACTGGGTTAGAGGCCGAATTAGACTTTGCTTAAAACATGAAAGTTGTAGGTATTGATGTGTTGGAGGTACCTGTAAAATTTCAGGTCATTTGGATTAATGTAGAATGAGTTATGACGAAATTACTGTAGCTGTTCTGCTTTGGACAGAATGCGAAAACTGCGATAGTAATTGGCCATTTTGACTGGTTTTGGTTTGGATTTTGAAGTTGGTGTCTTCTGATGAAATGTAGTTGGATGTCTTAGCTAACTTATGCCTTTGGAATTTCGGCATTTGGACTTGTATGGACTGAGATATACCGATTACAGTTTTCTGCGTTTTGCAAACCTGTTTTGGGAATTCTGGTATAGTATTTCGTATTTTTGACCTAGTTGGGCCAGGAACTGGATTGAGTGACCTTCTACATTGTTGTAGCCCTGTTTCATAGCTTCGAAACGGTGGTTCTTGCACCCCCATCCGATAACCGTAGAGAATTTTACACCATTACCGCATAATAAGGGCAAAACAGTTTTCTATTTGGGGCCAAGACTAAGGCCATTTTCTAATTTCTGGTTTGCTATTATGCTCATTTATGCATATGAAACCTTATTGGGGTTGTGGTTGGCATTGGTTTATGACTCGTTATCGAGTCTCTTTTAGGGCTTGCTTTCATTTCGATTGTTTCCTAGTTAACTTTTGTACTTGTACCACGTTGAGCCTAGCGAACGGCTTTTGGGAAATGAGATGAATTTTGTGTGAGATGTTGGGACTGATTTGAGGATAGAATGAAGCCTTAATGGCTGGAAAAGTAAGAGATTTAGGGGAAGTGCTGCCCGATTTTCTAGGCCGTTTGGTTCCTTTAAGTTGGGTTTGCCTTTTGGTAGAATGAAAGGCTTTTGGGTTGTTTGCACCTAGGTCTTCATGCTACCTTTTCGTTTCCAAGAAAATCATGTTTTGCACCCTTGCATTAGTAATTATTTGGCGAGGTATACGACTAGTAGTCGAGCCTCACATGTGCATTCTGTTTACTCGATTCTGGAAGTAAAACCTTCAATTGGTTTATTTTGATTATTTTAGGGTTTCTTGGCGATTAAGGCCAATCTGAAGTGAAACTTTTTGAAGTTGAATCGGTGAGTGTACCACTCCCCTTCATTGTTGTTTAACTTGATTTTGCTCTGCAATCTGTTTATTTGTTCGAGACGAGGGTGTACTTTGAATCTGTTATCTATGTCTGCATCTGTTCGGATTTCTATGACCTATGAGCTCAATCCTGTGGCTAAGTTATTCGAGTCGGGCCGGCAAGGGCCTGGACGATTAGATAACGAACCACGGTAGTCTGTTCGGGGATTTTGGGTATTGAGACCCTTGATTCCGGGTATACTCGAGTATTACCAATTCTGTTCGGTTACGGTGAGCGGGCCCGGTAAAGGGGTGTTTGGTGGACGGAATTCGGTGTAAAGAGGGGTCTACGGACGTTTGGTTCTATATACGTTGACGGAGAGTCAACCGATTTGGATCAAGTACTGCGCTGGAAATTTGGCTCCTGAGAGCCACCCGTATCCTTCTGATTTGAATCATTGGTTCCTTTGCTTTACATCTGGCATGTGTATCTGATTTGTAAAATGTGAAATGCCATGATTTTCTGCTATATGTTTGGTACCTCATTGAGCGCAAGCTCACCCCTTTCTGTCCCTTTTGTTTTCCTTACAGGAAAATAAACACTTTTGGTCTGGATTTGACAAATGGCTGCCAAACTGAGCTAGTCGAACATATCTTTTGTATAGCTCATGTATTAAAACCCTAAGTGTACTTTTGGGGCGTTTTCTCTTCTGATTTGGCAAACCGTGTATATGTATCAACTTTTGAAAACTTTTGTATGTCCTTTTGGATTGTAATTGCTAAAGTTCAGATGTGAATGTTTGTTAGCTATTTCGGTTGGGTTCTGACGGGTCGGTTACTATTCATGGCCGACTCCGGATTTCATTTTTTATTTTGGGTTATTTTACCATTTTGACTTGTTTACGCTCGTTTGTAAGTTCCGAATCGCTATAGATAGTTCTGGTCTGCATCGTTAGTCCTGGCGAGAGCTGGGCAGGCAGTCCGCTAACCCCTTTGGTTCGCCCTAGGGGAAAGTGGGGCTGTCACAAGTGGTATCAGAGCCATTTGAAAGCTAAGATACAAGGATATAAGTCTTAAGAAGTCATTGACAATCAAATCAGTAATATTCCTGGTCAAAACAGCCAATTACAGAAGCTGATTAGCATGTTCGGGTAGAAACAGGGAAGCCGGGGTATTTCGGTCTTTTCACAAGATACGATGCTCTGATTGAGCTGAAATTTTGTAGGCTACTATAAAACACCATTCTCTACAACTTTGATGTTTTAACCCAAGGCTAATTCGGTCTATAACATACTCAAACAGAAACAGACAGAATTGAGGAATCTAGAAACCCTAATCTGAAATTCATGCATTCAAGTGCTAATCTTCCACAAAACAACATCTAAAACAACTAAAAACCACTAATCACCAATTAATTGAAGTAAGAGGAAGTTCTTGGCAAAATATCTTGGAAACTCAAGACAAAAATGGTAGCTTAGACTTTCCTCCTCCAAAACAACTCCACCAAAACCTTTAAGCTTCCTAGTTGAGCATTTGTATGGTGTAGTTTGTGATTTGGGTGGTTGAAACTCAAGATTTGAGCAAGAATTGAGGCTAGAAAATGAAGAAATTTCCTCTCTTTTTTTGCTCCTCAAATGGGTCGGCCAAGACAAGAAAAAATGGAAGAAAATTGGGTCAAAAATTGGTTTTTAGTAAAGGTAAAAGTTAGGTCAAAGTCCAAGAGTGAATTGGATGGTGACACTTGTCACCTTTTGATTTATAGCTATCCCTTTGTCTCTCCAAGATTAATCCCACTAAGTAACCTCTAATTATCTCTTAACACCTTGTAAAATAAACCCTGTATACAAAACTTAACCTAATTGGCCGAATTTCACCGAACTTTCCGCACTAGTGGGTCCCACGTCCGATATATGCTCTTAATTTCTTAAAAACTAACCGATACTAGAAAAATAACTTAAAACCCCTATTTGCTCATAAAAATTATCTAGACAATTTTCCTAATAAAGAAAATGCATAAAAGGCGTGCAAATAAATAAAATAAAGCCTAGAAAATAAGAAAATTTACGGGTTCTCACACTGTTTCCCCCTTAAGAAATTTCTTCATCGAATTTTTTTTTTGAACGGAATCTATCAAATCTAAAGTAACCAATGACCTGTACCTTCTACGTCCTCAGAAGAAATGAGGCTCTTCATTCCAGTCCCTTTTCTAGTTGACGGTCCAGGGTCGGTCTGGGTTGGCTACTGGGTTCCTTTCTTTTCGTTCAATAAATCCGGGCAATTAGCAATCCGATGCTCGGCGCTCCCACAGCACAGACATCTCCTCCCCTTTCTCCAACAATCCACTTCAATATGATTGGATTTTCTACAATAACCACAAATTGTCACTCCACCCGCTCCACGACCCTTCTTAGCAAATGACCTACCTCGCTTACCCTGTTCTGGCCTTTGACTCTCAAGAGATGCGCTCCTTTTCTTTGCATGGAAGGTCTTCACTTGTGGCCTTGCAATTTCTGTCCTTTGAGTTTTCTCTAGAACCCCCATAGAAGTAGTGTTTTGTGCCATTGCTAAGGCCTCTTCGGAAATCCCTTTGTATTTCCTTTTTAGCTCTAAGTTCTTGTGCAAGAGCTCAATTTTCTCTGAATACTCGTGCTTCCATCGCCCTTCCCAATATGCGGCTAGTTTCTTTTGGACTTCTATTTCGTCTCGAAGAACCGCGATTTCCTTATACATCTCAACCCAATGTGCCATCTCACAGAATTGCTGGAACTCAGATGATAGCCTGTCGGGCAAGACAATGGGTCATAATAAATTCTTGAATACAAGTGGCACTCTCGGTCCATGTTTTGTTCAGCTGTTGTTTCCTCCCTTTCTTCTCCTGACTCTTGGCCTCGTTTTGTTCCACGGCTATGACCATGTCCGCGACTACGTCTTCCTTCCATATATATATATATATAGTTTTTCCCCTCCCTCTCTCTTTTCTTTTCAAAAGGGTACTTTAATGAATGAATGCAGTAAATTGACTAAAATAACAAAATCCAACATACCAATTACACAAATAACATATCGCACATAACACGCCATATCAAAAGACGGATAAGCAAGTACACAAATACAAATCAAGTTGGACAGATAACCATGTACACAGACACATTTACTAACGTCAGGTGGTAGTAATATATGGGCGAACCAAAAGGAAAAGGTGAAGTCGTCCCAGTATCAGCTCGTCTGGTCTCTCACGTCACTTACTATCCAAACTAGATGTCCATTGACCTCTTGTGCTCATTCTAGTCAGACAAAGCCTGTTCATGTTTGCAAAATGAAATTTCCAAGTACTTAACGCCGCCTCAACTTTAGAGTACTCGGGCACGAGAATCCGAAATAAGATAATTCATGTCTCGAGCTGGCCAGTCCCAAGAGTAAACTATCTACAATCGAAATTCCTCCCTGACGTACGTATCTATGGTCCTTAGATACCACGAGGAAGATTTAAGGCCTATAACATTCACAATTCATAGCTTATGCCCGAACGAGCACTTAGTCCCTTATACTCATTCACCACTTAGTCCAGACTTACTCCGCGCAGAGACCACGCGAAGCAGTTATAGGTTTTATCTCTAAATTGCTTAACTTTCAAATCGAATCGAATCCCACAGTCCGGCATCCTAAACTTTAGCCTAGGATACACTACAGAGATATGAAGCCTAAGCTCTAATACCACCTATGATGGCCCCACCTCCCCTAGGCTGTACCCCAGGGTTCGGTGGGTCGCCTGCCCAGCTCTCGCCGGGACTCACTCCCTCATTACAGTCCTCAAATGAAATCAGAATAAATCACAAGAATAAATAGGGCAACAATCCAAAACTTGAAGCGAAACTTATATATATTGCCTGTGAGGACCCGTACTTTTCTTAATTGCACGTTTTCTGCATTTTCTTTATTATAAAATTTTTCTAGATCAATTTTATGAGTAAATATAGTTTTTAAATAATTTTTCTAGTATCGGTTACTTTTTGAGAAATTAAGAGCGTATATCGGACGTGGGACCCGCTAGTGTGGAAAATTCGGAAAAATTCGGCCAGTTCAGTTAAGTTTTGGATACTGGGTTTAGTTTACCGGGTGTTATGAGATATTTAGAGGTTGCCAAGTGGATTGGTGTAAGAGAGACAAAAAGTTAGGCAAGCAATTAATGAAGAGGACATGTGTCACTTGAGGATTTATTCTTACCTTTTTGACCTTTTGACCACTATTCATGCCTTTACCATTTAAACCAAAATTGACCCAAAATTCTTCTTATTTTGAAGCTCTTGGCCGAATTTCTCGCTAGGAACAAAGGAAAGAAAACTCTCTCAATTTTCAAGCTCCAATCTTGCCCAATCTTTCAATTCAACCGTTTAATCTTCAAATTTCCATAGAACTTCTTAGTTTGGTGATATTGAGGTTGGTTGTGGAGTTGTTTGGAAGAATTTGGTGCTAAGTTGCTTACTTTCTTGAGCTTGCAAGGTGAGTAACTAGGGAATTCTTTCTTTGATCTTGCTAATGTCAAATTAATGGTTTATGTTGGTTATAGATGTGATTTTATGGAAGAATTGGCACATGAATGCATGAATTTCCAGATTAGGGTTCCATTTTTCCCCTTTCTGCCCGTTTCTGTTTGACTGGGTTAGAAGCCAAATTGGCCATAGCACAAAACATGAAAGTTGTATACAATGATGTTTCCTAGTTGCCTGTAAATTTTCAGCCCAATCCGAGCTCAGGAACCTGAGATAAGATGGAAATACCCAGACTGGTCTAGTAGGAGTTCAGGGAACAGGGTTGTCTTTTCACCCAATCTGACCGGGACTTTTGCACCATGATCCTTACCGAATTAGATTTTGGCCAAAACATAAAAGTTGTAGCCAATAGTATAAAATAGTTTCCTACAAAATGTCAGCTTGATCCGACCACTGTATCATGTGAAATGACTGAAATACCCTTGACTATTCATGAAACCTGTTTCGCGCCCATAATTCTGGTTTTGGTGTAGTTTTCCATTTTTGATCATGCAAATGCATGATTTGGCCTTGGAGGTCTTCATAATAAATGTAGGGTTGTGTTTTAGCTTCGAAACACCATAAGATATACTTCAATCGGACTTCGGTAGCCTGAGTTATTGCTGTTTAACAATTGTGCGGTTAGCCAACCTATTTGTGAGTTTCTGGTTTCATATATGTCAATTTTGACCTAGTTGTACTACAAACTGGACTGAGTGGCCTTCTTCAACATTGTAGCCCTATCTGTTAGGTTCGGAACGGTGTATCTTTCACCTTCATCCGATAATCGTAGCGCCAATGGTGCCAAAATCGTAAAATGGTGTCAAAAACTGTTTTTATCCGGAAATGTTTTTTAGCTTGATTTTTGTATTTATATGACTTTAAGCCTAGTGAACGGCTTTTGGACATGAGATTATTCTATATGAGATGTTGGGACTGTTTTGAGGAAAATAATGAAGCCATTAATGGTTGGAAAATAGGTAAACACAAGGGACATGCCGTCCATTTATCTTCTTGTAATGTGAACAAGTTAAAGTGATTTTGCGAATGTATTTTGTGACGAATTGGACGTATTTACTGAAAATGTTACCGGCTCTTTCAAAAGGTGGCCGAGGGCTAAATTTCTATTTGAACCTGTATATTTCCGCTTGGCAAATAAAATGATCATTTTACCATTCTAAAACCTAATACCTCTTTAGGTTGGTTTATGAACCCTAGTAATTCCCGTCCACGGATCCATATGCTTTATTGACACTTTAAAAGTCATTTTATACGTTTACTCGCGAGTAGTCGGGTAATCCTTGATTTCATCCAAATCATGCTAGATGGATTGTAATGTGTTCTTTGTTTACTTTTAGGTTTCATTGGTGATTGAGAAGTGGACGTTATTTTCCGTGTATAGGTGAGTGTTCCCTATTTGATATGTTTCATGATTTTATGGCTGGTATGAATGATTGATAACATGTTATATGCTTTCAGTGATTGTTAAAACGAGTTTTCTAGGCAAGTGTGTACTTTATCGTACTCGGCCTAAACGATTGTGAAATTTTCAATGATTGAATGATTGAAATGTTATTTGTGCATGAATGTAAGCCTTTTGGCTGAACTGGCCATTGCCCCTTGTTACCGGTCGTCTCGAGCCAGAAGCGGACTCGGTTGGGCGATTAGGGACCTGGGTGAACGTTTTGGTATACTCGAGTATTACCTTGTAGGTTGGTGGAGGTTGGTGGAGCCTGGCGAATGAATGAATGAACGAATGAATGAATGAGGGTTTTACTTATATACAAATGCATTTTCAAATGATTGAAGGTATAAGGGAACGAAAGGAGAATGAACGAACGAATGAATGAACGAATGGCTCCTTGTGAGCACGTATCCTTTTAATGAAGGTGTTTATCGCTTTCTTTTATATTTGAATTATTGGTAACACGTAATGAATGCATTGAACTTCTTGTTGCCTATGTGTTCGGATCCTCACTGAGCTTATAGCTCACCCCTTTAGTTTGTTTTCCTTAACAGGGGAAGGCGAGCAAGGACGACAGCCGGTATAGACTAGCTGGGTTTAGCCCTTGGTTTTCTTTTGTCATGGTTCTCGCCCTAGTGCTTGGCACGGGCTGGTTGTATAGTGATTTGAGAACCTCTGTATATTTGACGGTTGTACTTCTTCTTGAGATATTATTGTATATACGTTTTGTTTTAAGTTGGATCATGGTTAGATGTTCTTATGGTTGCTTGAAGTGATCGACTGAGTCCCGGCGAGAGCTGGACAGGCAGTCCGCCGAACCCTTTGGTTCGCCTTAGGGGAAATTGGGGCTGTCACATTGCCATCCCAAAAGGGAGTATAAAGATTGAATATGCAAAGGTTCTCAATTCTTCATACGTCCAGCCCGTGCCAAGCACTAGGCGAGAACCACTACAAAAGAAACAAAAGAAACAAAAGAAACGAAAGAACTAGACTGGCTAGTCTATGCTCTCATTCTGCTCGCCGTCCCCTGTTAAGGAAAATAAAACTAAAGGGGTGAGCTAAAAGCTCAGTGAGGTTCCGAACACATAATCAAACAATCAATTCAAGACATTAAACATGGAGTATCAATAATTCAAGAAACATTTACAATGGAAAGCGATAGCAACATATTCATTAAAAGGATACGGGCTCACAAGGAGCAATTTGTTTGTTTGTTTGTTCGTTCTCCTGACATTTCCCCTTATTCCTCCAATCGTTTGAAAATGCATTTTTGTAAATAAAATCCCTCGTTTGTTCTTTCGTTCGTTCGTTCACCCCCTTCCCGGCCGTTGGCCAGGCTCCACCCATCCGGTCGTTGTCCGGACTACAAGGTAATACTCGAGTATACCAAATTCACCCAGGGTCACCATATCACCCGACCGAGTCCACTTCTGGCTCGAGTCGATCGGTAATGAAGGGCAGGGCCCAATTCAGCCAAAAGGCATACATCAAGCGCAACTAATGTATCAACCATTAAATCATTGAAAATCTCACGTTTCATTTAGGTCGAGCGCGATAAAGTACACACTCGCCTAGAAAATTCGTTTTGGAAATTATTGAAAACACTTAACACATCTTCAAACAACAACAACAAGTCATGAAGTCAAGGAGAATATAACAAACAAGGAACACTCACCTATGTACGCAAAACAACTTGCAAAATATCCTTCCAGATTAATTCCTTAGTCACCGAGAAAACCTAAAATTAACGAGAAAGAATATTACAGCTCATCTAGCACAAACAATTAGGTGAAATCAAAGAAACTCGCCAATTGATGAGTAGATCGTAATAAAAGACTTTAAAGTGAAACGAGGACATTTAGACCCGTAGACAAAATAATTAGGGTTTCATAGACCAAATGTAAAACCAAACTCAAAAGGATTATAAAATTTTCCAATGGAAACAATTGAACCAAAGACAAGTCGGAATCCAACTAGATAGGCTAAGAAATATTATTTTCGAAATCGTTTATATGGTTCAAAATCATCTCATATTCAAGTAGATATTATAAACTAAAGGTCTTAATGAAATTGATGTAAAAGGAGGACAAAGTGCCCAAGAACCCTAAATCACATCTCTTTATTTGGTAAGAGTAAGTAAACATTTGGAGTTTCCAATTGAAGAAGGACCATGTTTTAAGATGGAAAAATGGTCATAGTATTTGCCAAACGAAAATATACAAGTTCAAATAGAAAATTAGTCCTCGAGCGAAAATTTGGGTAGCACGCCCTTTGTATTTACCTATTTTCCAGCCATTCATGGCTTCATTGTTTTCCTCAATCAATCCCAACATAAACAATCACTCAATATGCTCAAGACAATACAAGGACAAAAATTAAGCTAACAACAAGTGCGGAAACAAAGTTTACAAAAGACAGTTTTGATGGGTTTTTACGGAATGGGTACATCCGAGGCTATGCTTATCGGATTGAGGTGAACCTTATACCATTTCGAAGATAAGACAGGGGGCTACAAGGTTGAAGAAGGCCACTCAGTCCAGTTTGCAATGTATCTAGGTCAAAATTACCAAAATAACTCCAGATTTTCCAGTTCGGAGTTCACTGTGGCAGTCCTAACTCCGTCAGCCATATCTCAGAATATACAACTCCAATTTAAGTGATTCCAAAGCCATTTGAAAGCTAAGATACAAGGCTATAAGTCTTAAGAAGACATTGACAATCAAATCAGTAATATTCCTGGTCAAAACAGCCAATTACAGAAGCTGATTAGCATGTTCGGGTAGAAACAGGGCAGCAGGGGTATTTCGGTCTTGTCACAAGATACGATGCTCTGATTGAGGTGAAATTTTGCAGGCTACTATAAAACATCATTCTCTACAACTTTGATGTTTTAACCCAAGGCTAATTCGGTCTATAACATACTCAAACAGAAACAGACAGAATTGAGGAAACTAGAAACCCTAATCTGAAATTCATGCATTCAAGTGCTAATCTTCCACAAAACAACATCTAAAACAACTAAAAACCACTAATCACCAATTAATTGAAGTAAGAGGAAGTTCTTGGCAAAATACCTTGGAAACTCAAGACAAAAATGGTAGCTTAGACTTTCCTCCTCCAAAACAACTCCACCAAAACCTTTAAGCTTCCTAGTTGAGCATTTGTATGGTGTAGTTTGTGATTTGGGTGGTTGAAACTCAAGATTTGAGCAAGAATTGAGGCTAGAAAATGAAGAAATTTCCTCTCTTGTTTTGCTCCTCAAATGGGTCGGCCAAGATAAGAAAAAATGGAAGAAAATTGGGTCAAAAATTGGTTTTTAGTAAAGGTAAAAGTTAGGTCAAAGTCCAAGAGTGAATTGGATGGTGACACTTGTCACCTTTTGGTTTATAGCTATCCCTTTGTCTCTCCAAGATTAATCCCACTAAGTAACCTCTAATTATCTCTTAACACCTTGTAAAATAAACCCTGTATACAAAACTTAACCTAATTGGCCGAATTTCACCGAACTTTCTGCACTAGTGGTGCCCACGTCCAATATACGCTCTTAATTTCTTAAAAACTAACCGATACTAGAAAAATAACTTAAAACCCCTATTTGCTCATAAAAATTATCTAGACAATTTTCCTAATAAAGAAAATGCATAAAAGGCGTGTAAATAAATAAAATAAAGCCTAGAAAATAAGAAAATTTACGGGTTCTCACAACCAGGCCTTTGCCGACTCGACTCGATTAACTAGCCACAGGGTTTCTAGAATTCCAGAGAGTGCTCATGCATACACAAGTATATCAAGTCAAGTGAAATCAAAGCATAGTAACAAGTCACGTTTCAGATAAGTACGATAAAGTACACCCTTGTCCGTCCAAACAAGTCAAAGATTGTCCAAGCACATTGGTAGAACGTGCAAAAGCAAGTATCATGTGAGGCCCCAGTCTGTTCGTAAGTTGATATTAGGATTATTCATTATTTTGTACGGGTAAATTAAGGTTTTAGGGCTTAGGAGAAACCCTAAGCTCGGCTAAGATTGAAAACCCTAACTTGCTTATGATAAAACCCTAGTTTATGTATTATTCGTAAGCTATAGTTTATATGCGGTATTCTAGTGTGTGTTTTGGCACAAGTAAAAATAGGATTCGTTATAGTTTACAGAGGTTTAACAAGTTTGAAAATGGTTGGCAAACTCTGGATTAGCAAACCTCTAGTGTTACAATATTAGAAAGGTTAAGTGGAGTTTTATTTATCGCCCTCCTTTTTCCACATTTTCTTTATTAGAAAAATTCCCCAGATAATTTTTATGAGTAAATATAGTTTTTAGATGATTTTTCTAGTATCGGTTAGTTTTTGAGAAATTAAGAACGTATATCGGACGTGGGACCCACTAGTGCGGAAAGTTCGGAAAAATTCGGCCAACTAGGTTAAGTTTTGGATACTGGATTTCATTTACCGGGTGTTATGAGATAATTGAAGGTTGTTATATGGATGAGAGTGGAGAGAGACAAAGTGATAGAGATGCATTAAATAAGGTGACAAGTGTCACCATAAGATTAACTCTTACAATTTGACTTACTATTCATACTTTTACCATTTTGCTTAAATATCTCAAAAATTTGACCCAAAAATTATAAAAAATTCCTCCATAAGAGCCGGCCCTCTCTTCTTCTCTTTCTCTCTCTCTTACTCCAAGCACAAGGAAGAAACACTTCAATCTTGTTCCAAATCATCAAAACCAACCATCCAACCTTGATTTTGCTCCATAAAACACCTTCAAGTGGTGGTTGTGAGTTGTTTTGTGGATTTGTTTGGAAAGTTAAGGTGGTCAATAGCTCTCTCTCTCTTGTTTTAAAGGTAAGTCATGAAGAACCACCCTCCTCCCTTACTTGATGCTTAAATCATACTTAGTGGTAGCATAAGATGCAAAGTTATGGTTTATTTCTTGATTTGTGGTTGTAGTGATGAAGTTTTATTATTTTTGGGAATTTTTCTGTTTTAATATAAGCATGATGGTATGGCTATCTATGATAATGGGAAATGGTATATAATAACTCTAGGAGGTGGAACAAGTGATTAATTGCACCCAATTTCTGGTTTGGAAGGAATTTGAGAAAGTTAGGGTTTTATATCCCCAATTCTGTCCGGTTTTGTATCTCATGGTTAGAGGCCGAATTGGCCTTGGCTTAAAACATGAACGTTGTAGGTAATGATGTTTTAAAGGTGCCTGCAAAATCTTAGGTCAAATGGATTAGTGTACTCTGAGTTATGGACAAAAACCTCAGGCCTGTTTTAGATATTACTTGGTGTACGTTTGGAATTTCAGCTTCTGACCGTGGGTTTTTACGTTTTGATACCTTGCGAATTGGGTGCTTATCCCTTCATAAGAAATTTAGATCGTGGTCTCAGCTTCAAAATGGTATAGAGTGCGTCAAAATCTGAGTTCCGTAGCTCCTGTTAGGACCAAAACAATATCGATCGTCAGAACTGCCTTGTATCTGGACAGTTCTGACGGGTACTTTGACACTCGAATTTCGTTCTATTCTGAGTGGATTCAGGTCTTGACCAAAACATCAACGTTTTAGCCTTATGTCTCAGCTTTCTAACGCCTCTGGAATTTCTTGATTTCAATTTCTGAGCCATGAGTTACGGCCTTGCCAACAGGGCCTGTTTGGTAACCTGTAATGAAACAGCTGGCACTATTTCGTGCATTTTTGACCTATACCTATTGAGATCTGGGTTGAGATGTCTAAATTAAAGTTGTAGGTGTAGACACCAAAATTTTAGTGTTTTCAGTTTGTTAATTTTATTCACTTTTTAGTTTTTAGTTTTTTTAATTTTTCGTGTTATTGTTATTATTTTTAAGTTTTTAGCATAGAATTTCTCGAAAAGAAAAGGAAAAGCATTCAAAAAATATGTTTTAATTGTTTTGATTTAAATTCAATGTTTTCTTGGAAAAAATGAAAAAATGAAAATGGAAAAAGAAAAAAAGAGAATAATGATGGAAGTAAAGATTGCAACTTTGCTGTTTATTATTTCTAGTTTGTTTATTTATTTTTATCTGATGTTATTTAAATTGTTGGTTTTTACTTAATTTTATTATCATTTTGCTAAAATTATTTAAAAAAGGAAAAATAAAAAAAAAGTGGAAAAAGAAAAAAGGAAAATTTGTTCACAAAAATATGTTTATTTCTTTAAATTCAATCTTTGGGCACTTTAGTTACTTTTATTAAGTTATTTTGAGAAAAAGAAGATGATGAAAAATGAAAAATTGAAAAAATTAAAAATGGCCATTGTTGTTAGTTTTTTGTTTAAAATTATTTTTTGTTTTGTTATTATTATTATTACCTGGTTTTTGTAATTTTGTTATTATCATTATTTATATTTTATTTTATCATTTCTGTAGTTATTAAGTTGTGTTAAAAAAAAAAAGAAAAAAAAGAAAAGGGGGAATAATTTCATGCAAGCTGCGTTCGTCCGCAGCTTGCAAGTAAGGGCTCAGGAGCCCTTTGGCTGCAAATATAGTAGAGATTGGCGAGAGCTTAGGGTTTTTTTGGCCCCCACATAAATAGAAAAACAAGAAGTAGCCGCAAGGGGAGAGAGCTCGGTGAGGGGGAGGAAAAAACAGCAAAGGGAAAAGAAAGAAAGGCTGCGGGCTTTGGAGGAGAAGTAGCTAAGCATAGTTGACAGCAGGGAGCTTTAGAGAAGGTCGTGGGGAAAGCGAAAAGAAACGGGAAAAGGAAAGAGAAACCAGAGGAAGAAGGAAGGGCGGCTGGGGGTTCGAGCGAGAGTAAGAGGGAAGCGAACGGCGGAAGAAAAACTGAGCAGAGGGAAAAACAAAGGAGAGGTTTGGAGGGGGAATCTGGGAAGCAAAAGAGACCAAGGAGGAAAGTGAGGAGAGCTTCGGGTCAAGCCAAAAAGAAGGAGAGGAGCTGCTGGAGTTTTTTCCATACCCGCTGCCAACCTTTGCCGAAACAGAAGCTTTGCGGTAACCCTTTTTTTTATCTTCATAGCTTAAAGTCGCTGCCTTTCGTTGATTATTTTTGCATGACAAGTTCGATAGGTTTCCAAATCTGTTTGTTGTTGTTAATTTCATCCTCAAGTTGTAGTTTAGTGGTAAAGGTGTTAACTTTGAAAAGAAAAATAACATTTTCGTTGGCTGATTCGTTCGATTCTGCGTTTGAAATCACATGTCGGATGGTTGTTAAAGTTTCCAGTTTGTATGTGTTTCATATTCGGATGCTCATGTTGAAATCTCAATTCCCTACGTTTGCAAAGTTTGAAGATAGCTTGAGGATTTTTTTTGCTGGTTGAATTCAAATGAGGTTTGATTGTTTTTGCGCATGAAAGGGAGTCTGCTGCAATGACGGTTGTCGGCCCATTTGCCGCAGCCTTTCTCTTGCTTTCGGATGATGAAATTGCAGTAGCTTGATCACCTTGTTATTTGTATAGTTGGATGTCGATTTTCAGTAGTAAAACATTCAAGTTAGGCATCCTAGCTGAAATGATAAAGCTGCGGCAATGATCCAATTAGGAAATGCAGGAATGTTTGCGATTGTTTCTGGTTTGCTTGGGTCGGATTTTAGCATGAATATGTATCATTTCTGATGTATCTTGAATCTGAAAGTTTGTTGGAAATTCATGATATGAGCTGCAGAGTTGCAGCAACAAATTGGAGATTGTGGCTTTTCTCTGTTTTGACTTTTTTGTTTAGCATGATTAACTGCTGTATGTGATGTCGGTCTTATGGAAGCTAATCAATATTGAGCTGGGAGTTTGTCTGAGTTGTTTGGGTAATTGGTGAGAAGCTTTGGCAGAAATTTAGCAACCAGAAATGGAGAAGGTTTCATTCGGTTCATGGGCTGGTTGGAGCATATGTTCTTGCAACTATCTTTGCTGCATTCTTGCTGTTTGTTTTTTTTTGATTTCTTGGTTTGATTTCTATCCAAGGGGTTCATGAAAACTGAACAAAAATGATTGAGTTGAAAATTTGTGAATGAACAATGGAATGTAGGAAATGTTTGGATGGATTTCGTTTAGAGTTTTCTTACCAAAAGCTTCACAAGTTTGTGAAAGTGATTGCAGAAGCATTGTCTAAAGAAGAAAGCTACGTGATTGCATGCTTATGCATGAAGTAATTTCTACAAATTGCACTTTGATCCCCCAAATCCCCTCTTGATCTACTAAAGCCCAATTACATTCAAATTTCTTGCAATTAGATCCTAGGATAGTTGCAATTGGAACCATGGCTTGACTTTTTCTTTGCTATTTGACCTTTTAAAATTCCTTGAACATTTTGAGTGGGCTTGCATGGTTGATTAATTTTCGCAATTGGATCTCTTTTGTGTGATTATGCCTTGATATGTTTTTTTCATGTGAATTGTGGACAATGTTAATAGAATTCTAGGATCAAATCATGAAAGTTTGGTAGCTTGGAAACATTGGTGGTCTTGATTTTGTTTGATTTAAATTTTGCTTAGCTAATCTTGTTTCTAAAACTTTAATAATTTTCCATTTCTTCCTTTCGTGATTTTTTGCACTTGATGGCGATAGATTCCACTCTCAGCATTTCAATTTAGCACTCCATTTTAGATTCTTGAGGCTTTTTATTTGAGACCGAGTTTTGCTTGCACATGCATGGTCTATTCCATATTTAATTTTCGTTTCATGCTCAATTTCCATTTGTTTGTGTTTAATGGTTGTTTCGTGTGATTATTCGATAATTTAAGTGGTACCTTGACCTGTTTATTATTTTGGAGGGTAAATTAGTAATTTCACTACGTTAGGGCGTCGCTTCAAGGGAGGTACACTCTATCCCTCATTTGCACTTCATTTGACCCTACGTGCTCCTACGTGTTATGTGAATATGCATGTCTAATTCGCTTTCCTTACCTCCCTGCGTGCATTTACTTGCTTTTTACTTTTATTTAAGTTTTCATGGGGTATGTGTACACCTCTTGGCTTGTAATAGATAGTGCTCGGAGAGCATCTGGTCCATTCACCCTTTCCCTTTTATGCTTTTATGGGGTATGTGTACACCTCTTGGCTTGTAATAGATAGCGCTCGGAGCGCACCTGGTCCATTTCCCCTTCCCCTTGGTTGCTTGTTTTTGTTGCTACATGTTTAATTGCTTTATTAGGCTCTTGCATCTAGTCGAGCATGCTAAGTGCTATGTGCTATGTGTTTACGAGTGTTTTGGCATGTCTACTTGCTTTCATAGCCATGAATGAATGGAATGGATGAATGTACGTTTCCGCTAGTCCAACGCTAGTCGGAATTCATAGAATGGGCTAGTCCAACGCTAGACCCTTAGGGATTTCCCCTCATTAGCATATCATTTGCTTGTTCACCACATATCACGCATTTTCCTTAGTTTTATCATTTGGCATGATCCTCTAACCCGTTTTCCCTCCATTTTAGGATTTTTGCATTTCATGCTAGTTATAGGGTTCATTTTGCTTGAGCGTCCCCTTCTGATAAGGGAAACGAGCGAGTGTGGCTACTCGATAGCCTTAGCACGCTAGTTTTGCCTTCTAATCAAAGGAAAAATCAAGTCGAAAAGTTAGGAGTCCACCCCCGTACCCGACTTGTTGCATTCCTCTAGGGTCATACTTTCATTTTTATCACCTACATACTCTCTTAACCACATTTCTTCACATTTCTCAAACCATACTTTTTACTACATTTTACCTATCACTTGCTTATTTTCACTTCACAAATGAAATTCCACTTTACCTTATATATCTATTATTCTATTTTCATACACTTGCACACGAAAACACTTGAATTTGTTTTACAATTTCACACAAGCACCTTTATACAATTTCGCACACTTGCACTTGCATTTCTTGCATCTTTCATACACTTTCACACTTGCACGCTTGAATCTCATTTGCATTAATCGACCTCTATGAGGTTTTCCTTTGTTGGCCGCCACAATTCATGTGGTTTGGGACCAAAAGCCTCACAAGAGACATCGTAGAATTTAGGATTGCATTTTTCTTTCCGTTTTGCATTCATATAGTCATATCCAACGTGCGAACATATATTGGGTAGAAAATTAGGAAAGGTAAGGTTAAGTCGCGCAACTAGCCTTGGCTAGGTCAAAGGGGTGCCTTGGATTCTATCCTTGCCTTCCCCTTTGTCAAACGTGACCCCCGGACCTTTTTCTTTGGCTTACGTGGACTAGGAGTCGTTTTAAAAAGGGTTTTACTACTTTGTCTTTAAAAACACTTTTTGGGTGACTTGGTACACCCCAAATCTATACCAAGTGGCGACTCCGTTTTTCATATTTAAAAAGCCCTTTTTAAATTCCATTTGGCCAAATCGTCGCTTTCCAAAGTCCCATGGCCTTTTACTTTTAATTTTGCACACATTCACACCACACTTCACATCTCACATCATCACACACATTCATTCACTTATCAAAAAGTGGGACGCGACAGTAGGTCTTCCTCTTAGCTTCGAAACGGTGTCTCACCCACCTTGATCCGACACTCCTAGCCTAACGTTTGACCAAGACGGTTTGAGATGGCAGATTTGGCCGTCCCGTTTGCCGTTCCGCGCGCGCGTGTGCCCCTTTTTGCCGTTTCCGCACTTGCGTGTGCCAATTTTGTCGTTTTGCTTGTTTTAAGTACGTTAGTGGCCGTTTGTGATATATTATGACACAATCTTCTATTTCAGACAGTGGTGAGCTAGGCGGAGCCGGTGGGGCCCACTACTAGCGAACACGCGCGAAGCAATTTTGCTTTAGTACTACTTTTGTATTTTGAGTAAGTATTCAGGCCGCTTTTGTGTGTTCGTTGCTTATGTGTTTCGATTTGTATGAGGAGGGTACCTAGGCGAGGGTGTACTTTATCGCACTCGACCTAGACCCTAATTTGCGCACATATCTGTACATGGCTTGTGTATATGGGCAAATTTGGAAGTAAACCCTTGAGCTTGTGGCTCGGGGTGATTTTGAATAATTTTGTGAAGTTTGTGAGTTTGGGGCGAGCTCTTGACCTAGATGGACTATTCGAGCCGGTTAGGGCTTGGTCGAAGTCAGTCCAACCTGGTTGGAGGTCACCAAGTTTGTGAATCCGGTTCACCGAGTATGTGGACCAAGTTTGTGACCCGAGCTTGTGACTCAAGCTCAAGTTTGTGATTTCGTTCGCCCGGGCAAGTTTGTGAGGTGACTGGCCAGTGAGGGTGATAAGGTGTCGGTGGGTGTACAAGTGAAGTCTACGGACCATTAAATGTGGTCGACGGAGTGTCGGCAGGAGATCACGCATGGCATATGATTGGCTTTGGAGCCACCTGTATCCTTATTATGTGACGTTACTTTTCTGCTTTTGCTTTACTCTTACTGTGTCACTGTTGTTACGTGAAATTTACGCTTTTGCCCCTGTTTACTTACTAAGCATATAGCTTACCCCATTCCTTTTGTTTTCCTTAGCAGGGGCCGACGCGGGGACTTTTGGCACACACACTAGCATAGTTAGGTTTGATTGTAATAGTTGGACTTATAGTATGTTTGTTTTTGTTTTAGTTTTGGTGGTTTGTATAAGGACCCTCCTTAGGGTCTACATTTTGGTTTTGGTGGTAATTATAAGGATGTAATAGTGTGAGCAGGTACTTTTCAGAATGTAATTATAACTCTTTTGGGATTGTATATAGAACTCTTTTGAAGTTTCTGGCTTTTATTGTTTTAAGTTTTGAGTCCTGGCGCGAGCTAGGCAGGCGGCCCGCCGATACCCTTGGGTTCGCCCTTGGGAGAAGTGGGGTCGTCACATATCAAGTACAACCATGTAGTTGGAAGCACTCACCAAAGATCTAGTGCTTTTCAAGGTCACGCTCAGTTGCAACTCCTTGGATGGAGTCCAAATCAGCGGCAAAATATTATGCTAGAGTTTAAAATCAACTAGGGTTTGAAACATAGGAGTTTCGCTTCAAGAAAATCAAGTAAATGAAACTCATTTTAAGTAGTATTCAAGTTACTTATCAAACTCTAGAAAATTCATGCTCGCTTATTTTGTTTCGATAAAGAAGTGGTTTATACTTTTGAAGCCGCACTTAGTATAAAAGATCGAGAAAATCATATTTTCAAGGGTCACTACTTTCACTTTTTCAAGGGCACGAGTTCCAGCAAAATTTCAGCTTATATACCTCTACTAAAGAAAACTCGAATGCCATAGACGATCCAAGTTCAATTCAACCTCAAATCTTCGCTCAAGTCGCGAGTACATACGCCTAACCCTCGAGTGAAAATTTGGACAGCATGCCCTTTGTATTTATCCATTTTCCCATTCAAATACAACTTGGATTCATAAGCCAACAAACCAACAACATACAGCTATTCAAGGCCTCAAAACCAACCAAACAAACCAAATAATAAACTTATCACCATGGATATCAAAGCTGGAAACTAGTTTAGAGAAGAAATTATAAGTGGCAGATTTGTCATCCTTCGGTGTTTTGGTCAAAACTGTAGCTAGGTATATAAAATCAAGGTAAATTTTATGGCGTTTCGAAGCTAAGACATAGACCTACATTTCTTATGTAGACATCAACACTCAGTTCTCGCATTTTCAGGGTCAAAATAGACGATCAGAAGCACATGAAAAACAGGTCAGGAAAATTAGAGTGTTTGCGCAGCCCGGAGTGCTCTGGCCAAATCATAAGCTAAAATAATCCAATTGATCTGAAATTTTGCAGGTACAAATTTAACTCAAATCTCTATAACTTTTATGTTTTGTCCAAAAGTGATTCAGTCTAAAACATAGAAAAATTCACAGCTCAAGTTGATTCCAAAACTAGGGCAGAACTGAAATTCACCACCAAATGTTGGAATTTTACATATCAACCCTAAAACTACTCATCAAAGCTGGAAATTGCTTGACAAAGCTGAAATTTCATCTTTTAAGGCTAAATATCACAATCAAGCCACTAATCATATCATAAGTTCCATTTCCAAGCTCAATACCAACATATTAGAGATAAACATCATAAATCAAAGCTGAAAATTCACAAACCTAGCTGAAATTTGCTAATCTTCACCAAAACTAGAGTATCATCCAACATAATTCAAGATTCAAGGCATCTATCCCATATTTTGCTAAAACAAGAAAGAAAAAGGAAGTTTTAGACTTATACCTGTGGAAAACACTTGAAGAAAGTGAAGAACCAAGCTATTTCTCTCCAAACAAGTCCACAATAATCTTCCTTAGCTCCTTGGTGCTAGTTTAATCGGTTTAATTTTGTGGTTTCAACTCAAACAAGGCAAGATTCAAGGTTGGAGTTGAAGGTTTTCTCTCTTGTTTTTGTAAACAAGGATCGGTTTTTTAGCAAGGTCGTCAAATATTCAATATGATTCCACAAGATCTAGTTTCGTTTTCTCTCTTGTTTTTCTCTCAAAATTTTCGGCCACCATAAGCAGGAAATGAAGCAAATTTGGTCCAAGGGAAAGATAAGGAGAAAGAAAGGTGTTTTAGTCAAACAACCTTTGGATTTTTTACACTTGGCAAGGCCAAGTTTTCTCTCTTTTTTTTATTTTCTTTCCTTTTCCTTAGTCAACAAAGATGGCTGGATTACGGGGTAATTTAGGGAGGATTGGGTGAAATAAAAACAAGAGGATTAGGGTAAGAAAGTATCGGTGATGTGTGCACGGATGGCGGTCTTGACTCAAGGCTTTCATAGAGATCTTGAAGGCTTGAAGGATGTTAACCAAGCGGCCTACACATTGATCCAAGCCCATAAAGAGTCAAGTGGACCTCCAAGTGAGTTGGCTGAATAGGGCCTTAGGCCTTAGTGTTAGGGTGCGGTTATTTAGAGTTGGATTAGTTTGTTTTAGTAGCGCATGGGCCAACCCATCTTGACCCAAGATGGCCGAATTCCTTTTCCTGTGTTCCTTAGGTTTTATTAACCCTTAGCCTATAAAAAGGCTTGCTTTGTAAGGTTTTGGAGAGACTCAATTGATTAATCAAATTGTTCTTTTTGATTTTCTTATTGTGAGAATTTCGTTCCTTTACTTGCTTTGGCAAGGGTGTTTGAGCAATCTCGCGTAGGTCCATGATTGTTCTACCGACCTATCCATTAGAGTAGTCACCTCTGTTGGAGTCATGTTCTACCACCTTCTACCAATTCGTGTCATCTGTGTTGGTTTTAGGTTCCGCAATCCAAGCATTGGACAATCTCGCTAGATCCTTCGGCAAACGTGCTACGTGTCTCGAAACGTGTTGATCGAGGAGCGTATCAGTTGGCTTCAGAGCTTAGGTGGAGGTATCTTTCATTATATCCTTGTTTTTCGTAGTTGTGTCGTAAGGATTGGTGTTATTTCCACTGCATTATACCAAAAAAAAAAGTCACTGTTCATCGTACTGTTCACCGACACTGTTCACGTTACTGTTCATCCAAACACAAAATCTGTTGGTGTGTTATCTCCTTTGTGTTTGTGTCTAGTTTGTTGATAATTTCTGTCCACAACTTGTTTCTTGCGTTTGAGTTGTTAGTTGTATCACCAATTCTGTCCGTTGGTGTGTCACGTCGTTGCTCAAAAATCTGTCCAAACTTGTGTTTGTTCTGCGTCTTCAATTCTGCCGTGCATGTTTCTTTGTTGTGTCAAATCTGTCCAGAATTTTGTTTGATCTTCGTGAGTCCAATTTCTGTCCATTCGTCCATTGTTGTTGATGAGAACATGAAGATCGAGCTCAAGAATCATTGAAGATCTGAACTTGTGTCATGATTATTTCTTGTTATTTATTTAATTAAGTTTTCAACAATAATTGTTAGTTAATTAGAGTTAGTTGAGTTATTTTTGAATCCTTAATAAGGGAAATAAAGGCTAAGGTCATGTTGACCATAATTAAGCCAATTTTAGTTAGTTAGGTTACTTTTCTAAGCCAATTTCGGTTAGTTAGTTAAGTTAGCCTTTATTCCCCTTATTAAGGATTCAAAAATAACTCAAGACTAACTCTAATTAACTAACAATTATTGCTGAAAACTTAATTAAATAAATAACAAGAAATAATCATGACACAAGTTCAGATCTTCAATGATTCTTGAGCTCGATCTTCATGTTCTCATCAGCTGTTGTGACCACTCTGTCCACAAATTGTTTCTTGGTATTGAGTCATTTGTTGCATCAAAAATTCTGATCGTTGGTGTTTCAACGTTGCTCCCAAATCTGTCTCGTTAGTTAGTTGTTGCTTGGGCAGCAAGAACAATAACGTGACGGCTGCTAGGGTTTCCATATCTTGCACTAGAGTTTCTTGTTTCCAAATCTCTCCAAGTTGATTCTTGAGTCGTCCAAGCTGGTTTCTTAATTTTCTAAACTGATTTTTGGTTAAACTTGTTGGTGTTGTGAATCTTGAAGGAAACCTACAAGAATCTAGGGTTTCTTGAGTTTCTTGAAATTAATCTTGAAGCTCTTGAAGTTCTTGATAATTTCTTGATAAGTTCTTGCAAGATCTTGGAGTTTTTGGACTGTTGGTTATGGTTAAATTAGGGGCTGACCAGAATCTGGTTTTGAACCATTCGGGCAAGTGTTGTGACATTGCTAAGTCAAAAAAAAAAGAAAGACAGAAACGAAAAAGAAAAGAGAAAAGACATTCGGGTGGCAAGAAAACAAAGCCATAAGATAGAGGGAAGTGAATCTTTATTGCCAAATCAGTTTCTTACATTGTGTCCTATCCCAAGCAGAAAATTCAAACAAAAAAAAGGAAGTCAAAAGTTTTGGCCCACCTCTTCTTGAAGTTCTTGAACTTCTTGGTTCTTAGGAACTTGTTTCACCTTTCGCTTGAACAACTTCTTGTACTCTCTAGCATCGGTGAAGGGCTTTCTTGGCCTTGGTGTGAATTTCTTGGGAATATCTTGGGGAGGCCAAAGAGGGTTGCTTGAATTTCCTTGTTGATTCTCCATTATTTGCGTCTTGACCGAAACGGATTTTTCTCCTTGGCCGAAACTGATTTGCAGCTGACTTGATATTGTGTGTGCAAGAGGAAGGTTGTGTGGTGGAACTTAAATAGAATACTCTACAACCGACTTGTGTGTGAACTTGAGGGAGATAAAATCTGATTTGCGTGAAGGAAGTGTGGAACCGGAGCTGATTTGCAATTCTTGTAGGAGTAGAATTTGGAACCTTCTGAAGTTGTTACAAGAAGGAAAGGGATTTTTCCAAAAGGTTTCCTAAACCAATCAGATTTGCACAATCCTTCTGGGATTAGAATTTGGAAGTTTCTAAAGGTTGTTACAAGAAGGAAAGGGATTTTTCCAAAAGGTTTCCTAAACCAATCAGATTTGTGCAATCCTTCTTGGAGGGAATTTGGAAATTTCTAAAAGTTGTTTCAAGAAGAAAAGGATTTCTAAAAGGTTTCCAAAAACTAACTTGTTTCCAAATTCATTTAGGAAACTAGTGGACAACTTGGATAACTCTCCTTTTTCCACTTTACGAAGTCCATTCGAATTAGGAAACTAGGGGTTTTCTTATTTCCTTTTTCCATTCTCGCGTATTCCAAATCTGTCCGCCTTAGGAAATTACCAAAACCCTACACCATCGTGTCCAAATTGTTTCCAAATTGGTCCTTGTTCTTGATTACTCTTGTGGAAAAGTTTGGTGACAATTGTTGGATCTTTGTGCGGCATTTCTCAACTACCCAATTCGACAAGTAAAGGAATTTTGGTAAGATCATTAGAGTGCTTTGAGTGAAGATACGAGGATGAGTGATACACGAGAGTAGAGTGTACATGCATGAGCTTGTGTGTAGGAGGAAAATTCCTTTTCGTTGCTAACTTTTTGTAGGTTCCCCCATACATCATGGCGAGTACAAGACGCATAAAAGCTAACTCACAACATTGTCTTCTTGATCCTAAGAGAGTCAAAGAAGTGGCATTACGTGGCGTAGATGAGCAATTGGACATCGTCAAATCTCAATTCCATGGTTGGTTTTATACTCGTTGTAGTGTCAAAGATAAAATCTGCAGCTTGGCCATTGATGGGAGTTGTGAAGTCAACCTTACAAGCTCTATCATGATTGAGAAATTAAATCTTCCAACCATTGATCATCTTCAACCATACAAGTTGATGAGTACTCATGGTGATGTTTGGGTTACTAAGCACACACTTGTACCTATTCAAATTGGCAAATATATGGACGAGGTGTTGTGTGATGTAGTCCCAATTCAAGTGACACATGTGTTGTTGGGCAAAGCATGGATGTCAAGGCGAGAAGTTAAAATGACGGACATACTAATAAGTATTCCTTCGTATTTAATGGTCGTCGTTTAGTTCTTGTAGCACTTACTTATGACCACCTTTGTATTGATCTAGCATACATGAAAAGGGAGCTTTGTGACGCCCCGAAAGGTTGAGTGCGAGGACTCGCAAATTCCTTATATTTTCTCAAAAATGACCTTTTATTTGGAAATTATTCTTTCACTATGGCCCTACTACTCAATCACCCCACGATAAGTGTAAATGAACCTGGAAAGTAGGGTTTCACTTTTCGTTTTCAAGTTGGAGCAAGTTAGGGTTTTCACGTGTATCCGTAGTATAATTATTCGGTACCGAATGAGGATCAAATTTGGTGTTTAAGAGTGACTTTTGGGTGAGAAATAATATGTGATTAGAAGCAATGATATAAAGTTAGTGAATAGGAAGTAAAAACCCTAGTATGTGTGATTTAAGGAAAAATGGTGCAAACCGACGGGTATCGATCACTACCGATTGACCGCACCACTTGACCACCACTTTCTTACCACATGAGCTCATTAATATTTGAACAAAATATCCCCTCAATTCCAGCTAGCTTTGACCGAAATTATGGACCAAAATAACAAGGAAAAGAAACAAAAAAATGAGTGGAGGATGGTGAGGACACTTGTCGGCCACCTAAGGGCCCTTGACCAAGACAACTTGTCTTACCTTCTTATCACCTTGGGCAACCTTTCTTCTTCATTTTTCTGCTACTTGGCTGAGACAAGAGAGGAGAGAAAGAGAGTAAGAAACCAACTTCCTTCTTCTTGAGTTGAGCCGTCCAAGTGAGGAATTAAAATTCTAAACCGATTAAAGTGTGAGTTGTGAGCTTGAGAAGCTAGGGGAACCAAGAATTCCAAGAGGAGGTGAAGTATTACTCTTGCAAGCTTCATTTGTTGAGGTATTTGCTGCCTATACTTGCTATATGGATGATATATGTTGTATCTAAGCTTATATAAGTGGTTGTAGTGATGATTGAAGCAAGAAATGAAGAAAGTTTCATTGAATCCCAAAAATTCCAGGTTTCTGGAAATTTTCAGCTCTATTCTGTCCGGTTTTGTAGCCCTATGTTAGAGGCCTATTTGGCCTTAGGTCAAAGCATAAAAGTTGTATATAATGGTATTTTATAGGTGCCTACAAAATTTCAGCTCAATCGGAGCAACGTAGGTAGTGAAAAGTCCAAAATACCCTTACTGTTTTAAGTTTTTCCCCAGCAGTCCGTTTGGTCAGTTTATCCAGTTTATCACGTTTTTCCACTAGGATTCGTACTGATTTAGTTTTTTACCAAAACATGAAAGTTGTAGTATTCTTGCTTAGCTTTCAAACGCCTCGAAGAACACCTGAATCGGACTTTTGTAACTTGAGATATGACCATTACAGTACAATGCGGTTAGACAGCCAACGAGTGAGATTTTTGGTTCTGTAAATTGAGGATTTGACTAGGTTGCATTGGAAACTGGACTAAGTGATTTTCATGAACATTGTAGCCTTGTGTCTTAGCTTCGAAACGGTATAAGTTTCACCTCAATCCGATAAGCGTAGCCTCAGATGTACCCATTCCGCAAAAACCCATCAAAACTGTCTTTTGTAAACTTCGTTTCCACACTTGTTGTTAGCTTAAATTTTGTCCTTGTATTGTTATGAGCCTATGGAACGGCTACTGACTTGCATTTATGATATATATGACTTTGGGATTGGCTGAGGAAAAATAATGAAGCCTAAATGGCTGGAAATTAGGTAAACACAAAGGGCATGCTGCCCAAATTTACGCTTGAGGAAATGAATTCCGGTTTCCAAGGTTTAATTGGGGGTTTTTCTAATGGTGGCTTTTAAGCTTCTAATTAGCTTTGATTGAGGGATATTGTGGCCTAATTGGATATATTTTATTGCTTATTAACCGTATGTGTGATCGGTAATATATTGTAGGTTGGAAATGAAGCATTTATGGGGAAATGTTGTCCGAACTTCGAGAATGTATGATTGCTTTGAGTTTGTGATTTAGAGCTTGGATTCGGACAAGATAATGGTTTATGACGGATGGGTTCTGAGCCGTGGAGGTGAGTGACCTCAAACTACTTCTAAAGTTATTTATGAACCGTTTCTTACATTATTTACTTTTGAACTGTTTCCAAAGTTACTTTTGAAATGTTTTCTTGCATATCATGTGTGCTGGCATTTGAGTGTGCCTTGTTTGCTATATTTCTTGACTTCATGACTTGTATTTTGGTTGATAACGTGTTAAGCGCTTATAATGATTTTCAAAACGAGTTTTCGAGGCGAGCGTGTATTTATCGCACTCGACCTCGATAAATGTGAAATTTTCGATTGAAATGTTACTTGCGCATGAATGTAAGCCTTTTGGGCTGAACTGGCCATTGCCCCTTGTTACCGGTCGTCTTGAGCCAGAAGCGGACTCGGTCAGGCGATTAGGAACTTGGGTGAACGTTTGGTATACTCGAGTATTACCTATGTAGGTTGGTGGAGCCTGGCCAAAAGCCAGGGACGGGGTGAATGAAATGAAATGAATGACCAAATGAGCGAGGAAATGTCAGGAGAATGAATGTATCCTTTCATGAATGTTACTATCGCTTTCCATTGTAAATGTTGCTTGAATTATTGATAATCCATATTTACTGTTTTGCAAATGATGTAGTTGTTTCCGGATTTATCATTTAATTTATGACATCATTTCTATATGACATCATTGAAATGAACTATTGTGAAACCGATTTGATTAATGATTTTCTGGTTACTCGTTGAGCTTTTAGCTCACCCCAAAAACTATTTTATTCCCCTCCACAGGGCTCGTGGCGAAGGAAGGACTTGTAGTACTTGTGCACGTGTATGGATGGCCTAAACTTTGTACAATTTTGGATTTGGAATTATTTTATGTATATTTGGGATTAGTTTCCGCTGCATTTGTGACATGTAATTATTGGAGACGGATGTGTATTTGTGGACCATTTGATGTATACTTGAGATTTATATTGTAATCTGTTTGAGGAATGTAGTGAACGACTGAGTCCCGGCGAGAGCTGGGCAGGCGGCCCGCCGAACCCTTTGGTTCGCCTTAGGGGGAGGTGGGGCCGTCACAGTTGGTATCAGAGCTTAGGCTTCAGATCTCTGTAGTGTATCCTAAGCTTGAAGTTTAGGATGCCGGATTGTGGGTTTGGTTTGAAATATTAGTGATTATTGCGGGATGTCTTGACTTGATTGGTACAAGATGGAATGTCGAGGACGACATTCTTTTAAGGAGGGGAGTTTGTGACGCCCCGAAAGGTTGAGTGCGAGGACTCGCAAATTCCTTATATTTTCTCAAAAATGACCTTTTATTTGGAAATTATTCTTTTACTACGGCCCTACTACTCAATCACCCCACGATAAGTGTAAATGAACCTGGAAAGTTGGGTTTCACTTTTCGTTTTCAAGTTGGAGCAAGTTAGGGTTTTCACGTGTATCCGTAGTGTAATTATTCGGTACCGAATGAGGATCAAATTTGGTGTTTAAGAGTGACTTTTGGGTGAGAAATAATATGTGATTAGAAGCAATGATATAAAGTTAGTGAATAGGAAGTAAAAACCCTAGTATGTGTGATTTAAGGAAAAATGGTGCAAACCGACGGGTATCGATCACTACCGATTGACCGCACCACTTGACCACCACTTTCTTACCACATGAGCTCATTAATATTTGAACAAAATATCCCCTCAATTCCAGCTAGCTTTGACCGAAATTATGGACCAAAATAACAAGGAAAAGAAACAAAAAAAATGAGTGGAGGATGGTGAGGACACTTGTCGGCCACCTAAGGGCCCTTGACCAAGACAACTTGTCTTACCTTCTTATCACCTTGGGCAACCTTTCTTCTTCATTTTTCTGCTACTTGGCTGAGACAAGAGAGGAGAGAAAGAGAGTAAGAAACCAACTTCCTTCTTCTTGAGTTGAGCCGTCCAAGTGAGGAATTAAAATTCTAAACCGATTAAAGTGTGAGTTGTGAGCTTGAGAAGCTAGGGGAACCAAGAATTCCAAGAGGAGGTGAAGTATTACTCTTGCAAGCTTCATTTGTTGAGGTATTTGCTGCCTATACTTGCTATATGGATGATATATGTTGTATCTAAGCTTATATAAGTGGTTGTAGTGATGATTGAAGCAAGAAATGAAGAAAGTTTCATTGAATCCCAAAAATTCCAGGTTTCTGGAAATTTTCAGCTCTATTCTGTCCGGTTTTGTAGCCCTATGTTAGAGGCCTATTTTGTGACGACCCCACTTCTCCCAAGGGCGAACCCAAGGGTATCGGCGGGCCGCCTGCCTAGCTAGCGGCAGGACTCAAAACTTAAAACAACGAAAGCTAGCAAAATCCAAAAGAGTACTATACATATATATGCAATCCCAAAAGAGTTATAAGTACATTCCCCAAAAGTACTTGCTCAAACTATTACATCCTCATAATTACAACCAAAACCAAAAGGTAGACCCTAAGAAGGGTCCTTATACAAACCACCACAATAAAAACAAACATCCTAATTGTCCGCTATTACAAGCAAGTCTAACTATACTATACTAGTGTAAGTGCCCAAACGTACCCGCGTCGGCCCCTGCTAAGGAAAACAAAAGGAATGGGGTAAGCTAAAAGCTTAGTAAGTAAACAGGGGCAAAAGCGTAAATTTCATGTAGCATCAATTACACAGTAAGAGTAAAGCAAAAGCAGAAAAGTAACATCACATAATAAGGATACGGGTGGCTCCAAAGCCAAGTCATTTGCCATGCGTGATCTCCTGTCGACACTCCGTCGACCATAAATAAGGTCCGTAGAACTTCACTTGTACACCCACCGACACCTTATCACCCTCACTGGCCAGTCACCTCACAAACTTGCCCAGGCGAACGAAATCACAAACTTGAGCTTGAGTCACAAGCTCGGGTCACAAAATTGGTCCACATACTCAGCGAACCGGGTTCACAAACTTGGTGACCTCAAACCAAGTTGGACTGACTTCGACCAAGCCCTAACCGGCTCGAATAGTCCCTCTAGGTATTGAGTTCAACCTCAAACTCACAAAATTCACAAAATTATTCAAAAGTCACCCTGAGCCACCAGCTCAAGGGTTTTAGTTCCAAAATTGTTCATATACATAAGCCATGTACAAATATGTGCGCAAATTAGGGTTTAGAGCGAGTGCGATAAAGTACACCCTCGTCTAAGTACCCTCTTCATACATATCGAATCACATAAGCAACTAACATACAAAAGCGGCCTGAATACTTACTCAAAATACAAAAGTAGTACAAAAGCGGAAATCACTTCGTTTGTTGGCTAGTAGTGGGCCCCACCGGCTCCGCCTAGTTCACCACCGTCTGAAATCGAAGATTGTGTCACAATATATCACAAACGGCTACTAACATATGTAAAACAAGCAAAACGGCAAAATTGGCACGCGCAAGTGCGAAAACGGCAAAAAGGGGGCACACGCGCGCGCGCGGAACGGCAAACGGGACGGCCACATCGGCCATCTCAAACCGTTTTGTTCAAAAGTTAAGCTAGGAATATCAGATCAAGGTGAACGAGACACCGTTTCGAAGCTATGAGAAAGGGCTACAATTTTCGTGAAGACACCTTAATCTAGATCTGAATCAAAGTAGGTTAAAATCAAGGAAAACGGTACCAGAAATTTGCATTTTGAATGCCAAACAGGGTCTGTTTACTGAACCATATCTCCCAGCTCACAAGTCCAATTCAAGAAATTCCAAAGGCATTAGAAAGCTGAAACATAAGGTTAAAACTTTCATGTTTTGGCCAAGACCTGAATCTATTCAGAACAGAACAAAATTCGAGTGCCAAAGTACCCGTCAGAACTGTCCAAATACAAATCAGTTCTGACGCGTGATATTGTTTCGATCATAACCGGAGCTACGGAACTCGGATTTCGACGTGCTTTATACCGTTTCGAAGAAGAGACTAAGATCTAAACTTCTTATGAAGGAGTCGACATCCAAATCGAATGGGATCAAAACGGAAAAATGCCCGGCAGAAACTGAAATGCAAAAGTGTACCCAAACAAACGTCTCAAGCAGGTTTGAGGGTTTTGTCTATAACTCGGAATACACTAATCCGTTTGACCTGAAATTTTACAGGTAGATTCAGGACCTAAGAGGCTACAATGTTGAAGAAGGCCACTCAGTCAAAATTCTAGTACAACTAGGTCAAAAATGCCGAATACCAAACCAGAACCGTAATCGCAGGTGTACAAATCACACTATGTTGTAATTAGTCTAACTCAGTCTATACAGGTCCAAATGCATTGATTCCAAAGGCATATGGTAGCTAAGACATCCAGCTACATTTTATAAGAAGGCACCAACATCTAAATCCAAAGCAATTCCAGTCAAAAGGCCAATTACAAGGGCAGTTTTCGCATTCTGATCAACCCAGAACAGCAACAGTAAAATCGACATATCTCACTCTACACTAATCTAAATGATCTGAAATTTTACAGGCACCTCAAACACATCAATACCTACAACTTTCATGTTTTAAGCAAAGGCCAATTCGGCCTCTAACATGGTGCTAAAAATTCGGACAGAATGTAGTCATAAGAACCCTAAGTTTTTCCAATTTCTCCCAAAACATAAATTGATTGCAATTACTCACTTTTTCCACCTCCTAGAGCCATTACCCCTCATTTCCAACCCTCATAAACAATCACAACATCATGATCACATTAAATCAGAAAATTCATCAAAAAAAATAAAAACTTCACCAATTCATCCAAAAATCAAAATATAATCCATAAATTTGCGTCTCATATCATCACCAAGCATGAATTAAACATTATTTGGTGAAGGAGAAAGTTCAATCACTACTCACCTAGTAAAACAAGAGAGAGAGAGTTGCTTGTCCTCTTAGCTTGCCAAAACACTTCACCAAACCACTTACTAACACCTAATAAAGAGGTTTTATGGAGTAGAAACAAGTTTCAATGGTTGGTTTTGATGATTTGGAGCAAAATGGAAGCAAAACTTGAAGAGTTTCTTCCTTGTTTTGAGAGAGAGAAAGTCGGCCAAGCTATGAGAGAAATGGAAGATATTTAGTCAATTTTTTTTGGTTTTATTTAGAATTTGGAAAAAAGTTGAATAAAAGTCAAAACAAGGTTTAATCAAATGGTGACACATGTCACCCTATTTAATGCATCTTTATCACTTTGTCTCTCTCCACTCTCATCCACATCTCAACCTTCAATTATCTCATAACACCCGGTAAATTAAATCCAGTATTCAGAACTTAACCTAGTTGGCCGAATTTTTCCGAACTTTTCGCACTAGTGGGTCCCACGTCCGATATATATTCTTAATTTCTCAAAAACTAACTAATACTAGAAAAATCATCTAAAAACTATATTTACTCATAAAACTTATCTGGGGAATTTTTCTAATAAAGAAAATGTAGAAAAGGCGAGTTTTAAATCTTAACCGGAAATTAGGGTTTTTGCTCACTTAGGATTTCTAACCTTCTTAAACTTAAGTAACCTACACAAAATGGATTAAATCCTATACTTACCCACACTAAGACACACATTAACCTAACTAACTTTAATCACCACTCGAACTTGGAAGTAATACAGAACTAGGGTTTCCGAAATACTCCCAAAACCAAACGTTACCGCCCAACTAAGGAATATATCAACGTAGAATGAATTGGGGCCTCACAATCTCCCCCACTTAGGACAATTTCGTCCTCGAAATTTTTCCTTCAAAATCTAAAGTAACCAACGGCCTGTACCTTCTTCGTCTTCAGAGTCAAAAGAAACGAGGTTCTTCATTCCAGTCCTTCCTCTATTTGACGGTCCAGGGTCGGTCTGGGTTAGCGGCTGAGTTCCTTTCTTTTCACGCAATAAACTAGGGCAATTAGCAATCCGATGCTCGGTGCTCCCGCAACGCAGACACCTTCCATCCTTTTTCCAGCAATCCACCTCCATATGGTTGGATTTTCTACAGTAGCCACAAAATGAGAGAGCGATTGGGGTCTGATCCTCTTGTGAGACATCATGCAGTGGTCCTTCTCCACTTGGGTTTCCTCCCGGAGTATCCTCCTTAAGTGTCTCCAAAATTTTCACACCCCTTACTCCACGACCCTTCTTAGCGACTGGCCTACCTCGCTTACACTGTTCTGGCCTTTTACCTCTTTTCTTTGCATGGAAGATATTTACTTGTGGCCTTGCAATTCCTGTCCTTTGAGCTTCCTCTGGAAACCCCATAGCAGTAGTGTTTTGTGCCATTGTTAAGGCCTCCTCAGAAATCCCTTCGTATTTCCTTTTTAGCTCCAAGTTCTGGTGCAAGAGCTCAATCTTTTCTGAATACTCGTGCTTCCATCGCCCTTCCCAGTATGCGGCTAGTCTCCTTTGGACCTCTATTTCGTCTCGAAGAACTGCGATTTCCTTATACATCTCGACCCAATGTGCCATCTCACGGAGTTGCTGGACCTTCGATAGTAGCCTGCTGGCCAAAACAATGGGTCATAATAAATTCCTAAATACCAATGACACTCTCGGTCCCTGGTTTTGTTCAGTGGTTGTTTCCCCTTTTTCTTGACTCTTGGCCCCGCTTGGCTCCACGGCCACGACCATGTCCGCGACTACGTCTTCCCTCTATGTTTTTTTTTTCTTCCAAAGGGTACTTTAATAAATGAAATACGCAAATAAACTTATACGCACATAACACGCCATATTAAGGAGACAGATAATCAATTACACAAATACATATCAAATTGGACAGATAACCATGTACACACACACACATACTAACATCATGTAGTAACTATATACGGGCGAGTCAAAAGAAAAGGTGAAATCGTCCCAGTCTCAAATAAATAACCCCGTCCGATCTATCACGTTACTTTCTATCCAAACTAGACGTCCATTGACCTCTTGTGCTCATTCTAGTCAGACAAAGCCTGTTCATGTTTCCAAAATGAAATTTCAAGTACTTAACACTGCCTCAACTTTAGAGTACTCGGGCACAAGAATCCGAAATAAGATAATTCACATCTCGAGCTGGCCAGTCCCAAGAGTAAACTATCTACAATCGAAATTCCTACCCGACGTACCTATTTATGATCCTCAAATACCACGGAAAAGATTAAAGGCCCATAACATTTGCAATTCACAGCTTATGCTCGAACGAGCACTTAGTCCTTCATATTTATTCACCACTTAGTCCAAGCTCACTCCGCGCAGAGACCACGTGAAGCAGCTATATATTTTATCCCTCAATTGCTTAACTTTCAGATCAAATCCAATCCCACAGTCCGGCATCCTAAACTTCAAGCCTAGGATACACTACAGAGATCTGAAGCCTAAGCTCTGATACCAACTGTGACGACCCCACTTCTCCCAAGGGCGAACCCAAGGGTATCGGCGGGCCGCCTGCCTAGCTAGCGCCAGGACTCAAAACTTAAAACAACGAAAGCTAGCAAAATCCAAAAGAGTACTATACATATATATGCAATCCCAAAAGAGTTATAAGTACATTCCCCAAAAGTACTTGCTCAAACTATTACATCCTCATAATTACAACCAAAACCAAAAGGTAGACCCTAAGAAGGGTCCTTATACAAACCACCACAATAAAAACAAACATCCTAATTGTCCGCTATTACAAGCAAGTCTAACTATACTATACTAGTGTAAGTGCCCAAACGTACCCGCGTCGGCCCCTGCTAAGGAAAACAAAAGGAATGGGGTAAGCTAAAAGCTTAGTAAGTAAACAGGGGCAAAAGCGTAAATTTCATGTAGCATCAATTACACAGTAAGAGTAAAGCAAAAGCAGAAAAGTAACATCACATAATAAGGATACGGGTGGCTCCAAAGCCAAGTCATTTGCCATGCGTGATCTCCTGTCGACACTCCGTCGACCATAAATAAGGTCCGTAGAACTTCACTTGTACACCCACCGACACCTTATCACCCTCACTGGCCAGTCACCTCACAAACTTGCCCAGGCGAACGAAATCACAAACTTGAGCTTGAGTCACAAGCTCGGGTCACAAAATTGGTCCACATACTCAGCGAACCGGGTTCACAAACTTGGTGACCTCAAACCAAGTTGGACTGACTTCGACCAAGCCCTAACCGGCTCGAATAGTCCCTCTAGGTATTGAGTTCAACCTCAAACTCACAAAATTCACAAAATTATTCAAAAGTCACCCTGAGCCACCAGCTCAAGGGTTTTAGTTCCAAAATTGTTCATATACATAAGCCATGTACAAATATGTGCGCAAATTAGGGTTTAGAGCGAGTGCGATAAAGTACACCCTCGTCTAAGTACCCTCTTCATACATATCGAATCACATAAGCAACTAACATACAAAAGCGGCCTGAATACTTACTCAAAATACAAAAGTAGTACAAAAGCGGAAATCACTTCGTTTGTTGGCTAGTAGTGGGCCCCACCGGCTCCGCCTAGTTCACCACCGTCTGAAATCGAAGATTGTGTCACAATATATCACAAACGGCTACTAACATATGTAAAACAAGCAAAACGGCAAAATTGGCACGCGCAAGTGCGAAAACGGCAAAAAGGGGGCACACGCGCGCGCGCGGAACGGCAAACGGGACGGCCACATCGGCCATCTCAAACCGTTTTGTTCAAAAGTTAAGCTAGGAATATCAGATCAAGGTGAACGAGACACCGTTTCGAAGCTATGAGAAAGGGCTACAATTTTCGTGAAGACACCTTAATCTAGATCTGAATCAAAGTAGGTTAAAATCAAGGAAAACGGTACCAGAAATTTGCATTTTGAATGCCAAACAGGGTCTGTTTACTGAACCATATCTCCCAGCTCACAAGTCCAATTCAAGAAATTCCAAAGGCATTAGAAAGCTGAAACATAAGGTTAAAACTTTCATGTTTTGGCCAAGACCTGAATCTATTCAGAACAGAACAAAATTCGAGTGCCAAAGTACCCGTCAGAACTGTCCAAATACAAATCAGTTCTGACGCGTGATATTGTTTCGATCATAACCGGAGCTACGGAACTCGGATTTCGACGTGCTTTATACCGTTTCGAAGAAGAGACTAAGATCTAAACTTCTTATGAAGGAGTCGACATCCAAATCGAATGGGATCAAAACGGAAAAATGCCCGGCAGAAACTGAAATGCAAAAGTGTACCCAAACAAACGTCTCAAGCAGGTTTGAGGGTTTTGTCTATAACTCGGAATACACTAATCCGTTTGACCTGAAATTTTACAGGTAGATTCAGGACCTAAGAGGCTACAATGTTGAAGAAGGCCACTCAGTCAAAATTCTAGTACAACTAGGTCAAAAATGCCGAATACCAAACCAGAACCGTAATCGCAGGTGTACAAATCACACTATGTTGTAATTAGTCTAACTCAGTCTATACAGGTCCAAATGCATAGATTCCAAAGGCATATGGTAGCTAAGACATCCCGCTACATTTTATAAGAAGGCACCAACATCTAAATCCAAAGCAATTCCAGTCAAAAGTCCAATTACAAGGGCAGTTTTCGCATTCTGATCAACCCAGAACAGCAACAGTAAAATCGACATATCTCACTCTACACTAATCTAAATGATCTGAAATTTTACAGGCACCTCAAACACATCAATACCTACAACTTTCATGTAAGCAAAGGCCAATTCGGCCTCTAACATGGTGCTAAAAATTCGGACAGAATGTAGTCATAAGAACCCTAAGTTTTTCCAATTTCTCCCAAAACATAAATTGATTGCAATTACTCACTTTTTCCACCTCCTAGAGCCATTACCCCTCATTTCCAACCCTCATAAACAATCACAACATCATGATCACATTAAATCAGAAAATTCATCAAAAAAAATAAAAACTTCACCAATTCATCCAAAAATCAAAATATAATCCATAAATTTGCGTCTCATATGTGAGGACTCGCAAAAACTATTATTTTATGCCTAATTTATGGCTTAATAAATTATTTAATTGGATTTTATTTCCAAGGAATATTTTCTAGTCTTATGAGACCTAAACGCATGATAATATAACTTCGTTATATTTTTAAAATGATTCGTTTCGAAAATTAATTTCCTAGAGCGCGTTTAGTAAAAATAGTGAATAGTACTTGGAGATTTTATCCGCGTAGTAGCACGATAAGCTTGGAATATTGGGGACTTGTACTATGGTCCTAAAATAGGTAATTTTATGAATAAATATTCAAGTGATAGTTAGTAGTGAAATCGTTATAAGAATTTTTCGGAAGTTTCGCGTTATAGCGGTAAAATTGACGGTACGCGTTTTCACACGCGCGACTTCATTTGAGGGACTTTAGACCCTTATTTCGGGACAATTAAGAGTGAATAATATCTACAAGAATATATATGCCTTGGAGGTTTAGTGCACTAGTGAACCAAACGCGCGAGAAAAATCGAGTCCAAACGCACCCTAAATTGCACTATTTCAAGTTGACTTTGAGGTGCATTTTGCACCACACAAAGAATCTTCCTTTGGAAGCCAATTGCATCAGCACTCTCTCTCTCTTCACCTCACTTGGCCGAACAACAAGAAGGAGAAGAGCTCTCCATTGTCTTCATTTTTCACCTTCAATCCATGCACCAAAATCCACCCAAATCACACCAAACTTGGAGATCTCTTAGCAAACCACTTGGAGACTACATCTAGCTAAGGAGGAAGGGAACTCTCACGGTTTCTTGGAGCTTCAAGAGGGCCGAAAATTCTGACCTTGCAAACCAAAGGAGTAGGTAATGATCAACCCTTGGATTCTTATCTTTTGGAGATTATGTGACAAGATTAAGCTCATGCATGCACTTAGTTACTTGTTTATGGTGTAAAAATGTGATTGTGGGCTCTTGGAATTCCCACACTTGGGTTGTTGTTGCTGATGTGATGATTAATGGTGATTATATTGTTGGTTTAGTGATTATAATGATGCATTAGTGATGGATAATTAGTGGAAACTTCATTGGGTGTAAGAGGCTAAAACTTCCGATTTTGCCCCTGCTATATTCGGCCATTTCCAGGCCAATTTTTAATGGTTTAATGGCTTAGATTGGATGTTTATAGGATGTATTAGATGTGTGAAAAATTTCATTGGAAAATATTGAGGTTTGATGGAGCAAATGAATTTTTTTTCGAAACCAGCAAATCTGGAAACTGATTCGCGTATGTCTCTGACCAGCAGTAGTATTTTGGCTATAACTCTGTCCTCGGATGTCGAAATCATGTGCCGTCGGTGGCGTTTGAAACTAGACATTCCTAGATTTAATTTGGTATATAATGCACGTTCTGATTCTTTGTGACCAAGTCGAACCAAATGTTTTAAGTTCGCTGTCCTGTCACTCTGTTCATCTGGAATGAAGTGTTCAGGCAGCAACTTGATGCCCGAATTTGAACCAGGTGGGTGCCGAATTTGGTAATGATTTCTTCTGTGATATTTTAACTCTATGAATTTATTTTCCAACGGCGTAAGCCACGCTCGATTTTGAGCTATATTGACTGAGTTGTGACTGAAACAAGCGGTCTGCTCTGTTTTGGAAAACCCTAATGTTGGACTGGTTTGGAACAAAATCTCGGAGTGAACTTGTTAGTTGATGTTTTTGATATTAAACACTTACCAAAGGTATCATGGGTATATCTTAGACCCTTATTTCACAAATGAACCATGGTTGGATAACTTTCTTGGTTAAACGATTGGAAATTTGGGAAATGAAAGTCAAAGGCAGAATGCCTTAGGAATTTTCTTGAACTTCGGTTGGCTCATTAACTACCTTGCCGAAGGTATTTTTCCCCGAAATTCGATAGAGAGATACTTTCCATATATTATTGAAATACTGCCAATTTTGGTGCCGATTCAAGTTCGTTTCGATACCCAATTGAATTACTAAAGTTAGAGGTTCAAATCTGGAAAATTCTCATCCAGTCTTGAATTTCCCCAACTTCGGGCTACCGTATCTCGGTACTCGAAACTCCGATTCTTGATCCGCTTGTTTTGTCATACACTTCACTTGCAACACTAATTGAGCTGAAAATTTCAGAGGCCGGTTTGCAACGTGCGAATCGTGCCGAATTTTCAAAGTTGGCCAAAATCCAACTCAATTCTGCCTTGTAAACTGAAGCTGCGTCTTCAAACCCATTTTTGATCACTTTCCACTTCGATTCATGGAAAAGTGTCTTCTAGGAACTTATAGTACTCTCTAAGAGGTTTCTAACGGTATAAAGTTTTCCAATTCTCGACTTATACCGAGCGAGTTATGATTTTTCAAAGATTCATCATCAAACTGGAAAATTTTCCAATTTCAAAGAAATAGAGTTTTTCAAAAACTCTTTATTCTTTTGATGTTCTTAAACGTTTTGTTTACGATTTTCATGATCAAAAACTCAAATAATATTGTACCTAATAAAAGGCAAGTCGAACCTCGATTTACGTGTAATTGAGGTTCCTTTTGCAAAATAATTCTTAGATTGTACTAGTGAACAATCTTTCTTGATAAGTGGGTTAATTGTGTAATTATCCACTATTAAATTGCCAGGCGCGCAAGGAGACCTTCAAGAGGATCTCACCGTGGACACTTGAACTTCCGGGAAATAATTCTTATTGAATTGCTCGGTGAGTGTCAAGTGTATGAATTTGATACTTGCTTATTGTGATACTTGTTGGGAGTTTTAAAAATAAGGGCGGGTGCGTACTTTATCGCACTCGTTCTAATTTCAAATGAATGAATGAATGAATGAAATGTATTGAATGAATGAATGAAATGCAATGTCATGTCATGAATGCTTGTGTCGTTGGAGTGAATCTCCTCGACTACCAAATGAATGGGGGACGCCCAAACTCATAGGCCGTCCTTAGACTCGAGCCAGCAATGGGCTTGGTCGGGGATTTGGACGAGCCATGAGATACACATAAGCTCGACCTAATAAGAGGTCTTGCTTGGCATACTCGTTGAGTATCGCCCAATTATGGTCATTGTGGGCCCTTGGGGTGTACGGTGGACGGAGGGAAGAAAGTGGTGATCTACGGAAATGGAAATACCGACCCGGTTGACAGGAGGGTCAATGCGGGAAAGTATACGAATGACATCGACAGATCGAGTGGAACTTAGCTCCTGAGAGCTACTATATCCTTGAATTGTTTCTGATTACTTTTCCTGTTTGATAGATTGATTATTGAAAAGACATGGCTTTATTTATTAAAGTTGGGATTGTTATTTGATTACGTGCTTGCATGTGTGTTCTTGGCCTCACGAGCGTTTAGCTCACCCTATAGTTTTGTTTTCCTTAACAGGACCGACTCTTGGAGAATTATGGAGAAACCATCCGTTGAAATTTTGTTAAGACTCCTGTTATATATTTTGACTAGGCCCTGGTTTGGGTTGTACTTTTGGAAATTGTAAACTTGAAAAGTTTGGGCCCTGATGTGTACTTTGAATTTAAGTCGTTTCATGATTACCCGATGTACTGGTTATACATTAAGTGACTTATTAAGCTTGAACGCTTCCGCATTATTGTATTCATGTTGCTCTCATCGAAGTGCTTAATTCGGTTTTAAATTGAATGGAATTGCTTGAGTCCTGGCGAGAGCTGGGCAGGCGTCCGCGGATACCCTTTGGTCCGCCTTAGGGAGATGTGGGGCGTCACAGTTGGTATCAGAGCCCTAGGTTTGAGGTCTATATGGGAGACATATTAGATACTCTACCTTTAAGACTCGATATGGGATAACTTAATCCTACCCTAAGTGATACTTGAGGCGAGCTAGCAACTAAGTTAGTCCTACCTCAAGTGACGAATGGGATGAACCAGCTATTAAGATAGACATGCATTGCAGGATATTGGAACTGAGTAGTGATTTAAGTTCTAACCTGAAAATATTATTATTGTTATTATTTTGCAGGGATGGCTGATGGAAACGGAGCCCCGGCAGCTAACGGGAATGGCCATGCGAATGGTCATTACGAGCCCCTTAGGACTATCTACTACCGATCTATAGCAGGAGGAGCTCGTGTACGCTACTCACCCTATGACAGATACCCTCGATGTTCGTGTAGGTTGACTTTCGCCTACCCGGACTATGTGGTACTTGCTTTGGACGACGAGCGTCGTCAGTTGGTGGATGCCAACCGTGATTTGCAGACTGAGGTAGATGAGCTTAGGCAGATGGTTGGCGCTCAGGGTGAGCGGATTGCTGAGCTTGAGGAGGTGCTAGAGGGTGAGGTAGCCACATCTGCAGTGGTTAATGAGGAGCTTCGGGATACTAGGGCTCGACTCATTAGGTTAGCACGAGATGTCCGTACTCGGGCTTTCGAGATGCTGGTTGATGCTACTAGTCTGGTTGAGGACGCTACTGCGGTGATTCCTGATGATGAGGAGGAGGATCCGGAGGAGGATCCCGAGGAGGAGGTTCCTCCTGATAGCCCTGCTATGGACTAGGATCTTGGTCGTTGACCCCTTTTGACTTTTGACTGGTACAGTTAGGACTAGTTAGGGTGACGCGAGTGCTGAGGCCATTGTATTTTGCATGCTTGTGTGGCCTACTTTTGGGCACTTGTTCTTACTTTAGTCTTCTGTGACTAGAAGTATACTTCTGAGCACCTGTGTGCTATATTTTGTGAATTGTCCCTAACTTGCTAATTGTACGAACTTGACATGCTTATGAATGTAAATTATTGTTAATTTCAATGCTTTCTTGGTTAGTTCTAAATTCGATATAATTCTTGTTTTCTGCTTAAATTAATTTATTTCTTGCACTAGGCACGTTTAGACTAATGGAAGGATTAAGGAGTGGTCGAGGCCGTGGACGAGCGTCTAGACAGGCCCAACCTCAGGGGGATGACCAGGGATCGGCAACTGGACCGACCCAGGGACAGGAAAACGTTGAGGGTAACCAAGTGGCTACTGCCATCAATAGGATGACTGATATCCTAGAACGTCTAGCGGAGAGACAGGGTCCTGGACCATTTAACCAACCTGGGGGCCAGGATAGGGGAGAGGATAGAGCCCTGGAAAGATTCCTAAAGTTTAACCCGCCTAAGTTTATGGGTGAACCTGACCCCGAAGTAGCGGAGAATTGGTTAGAAAGGATGACCAACATATTCGCCGCTCTAGACTATACTGAGGATAGGCGAGTGAACTTTGCTGCTTTTCAATTTGAGGGAGTAGCCCGTGCTTGGTGGGATTTGATAAAAGGAAAATGGGAAAGAGCTCGAACCCCTTGGACTTGGGAGAATTTCACCAGGGAGTTTAATGAAAAGTTTCTTCCGCCCTTGATCCAAGAGAAAAGGGAGGACGAATTTATTAAGTTGAAACAAGGAACCCTTACTGTAGCAGAGTATGAAGGGAAGTTCACTAAACTTTCCAAATACGCTCCTGAGTTAGTAGCCGATGAACGGAGAAGGATTAGAAGGTTCATACAGGGACTTAATGTGGAACTTCAGGAGGGCCTGGCTGCAGCCCAAATCTCTACTTTTACTGAGGCTTTAGAGAAAGCGCAAAGGGTTGAGAATGCAAGATCTCAAGTGAGGGATTTCCACAATAGAAAAAGAAATTTCCCTAGTCGCACTACTGGGCAGACCAGTAAGTTTGTACACCCTTCTAAAAAGGGAAGAGGAGAAGGAGGAACGAGAACTGCTGGAGCTTCTAGGGGAGCTCTATCTAGGGGAGGTCGTAGCGGGACGACTCAAGCTAGGGGAGCACCATCTGTTGGATCGACTGTGACCCCTCAAGTTACTTGTGGGTATTGTGGTAAATCCAACCACTCTGAGAATGACTGCTGGAGAAAGCTGGGAAAATGCTTGCTGTGTGGGAGCACTGAGCATCAAATCGCGAATTGTCCGAAATCGTTGAAGACAGGGGGAAGCCTGCAGAGGCCTGAAAAATCAACCTCTAAGCAGACCAGTGCCGGAGGGAGTCGACCGAAAGTACCGGCTAGGGTCTACGCATTGGACTATCCACAAGCTCCAGATGCGACCGAAGTGGTCGAAGGTACAATTCCAATCTTTCACCGCCTAGCTAGGGTTTTAATTGATCCGGGTGCAACGCACTCTTTTGTAAACCCTGATTTCATGAGTGGAATAGACTTGAAGCCAATTAAGTTACCATATGACTTGGAGGTTAAAACACCCACTGGGGACAAAAGTCTAATTGCTAATATGGTGTATAAGAATAGTGAAATTTGCGTGAGGGAAAGAAAATTGCTGGCCGATTTGATAGGCTTAGCGATTAAAGGATATGATGTGATCCTAGGGATGGATTGGTTAGCCCGTTATAATGCTCAGTTAAATTGTAGGACGAAAATTGTAGAATTGTGTATTCCAGGGGAGGCAACCCTGAAATTGGATGTGAGGGGTAAGTTAGCCTCGTCTGCACTTATTTCGGGAATTCGGGCTAGAAAGTTGTTAAGTAAAGGAGCTCAAGGGTATTTGGCTTTTCTTATTAATACCCCTAACGATAAGGTGAATCTGGGAGACACCCCGGTAGTAAAAGAATTTTCTGATGTTTTTCCTGAAGAATTGGAGTCTCTACCTCCGGAACGGGAAATAGCTTTTAAAATTGATTTAACTCCGGGAACAGCACCTATATCAAGGACACCATACAGGATGGCTCCAGCTGAGTTGAAGGAGTTGAAGTTACAATTACAGGATTTGTTGGAACGGGGTTTTATACGAGAGAGTGATTCTCCGTGGGGAGCCCCAGTTTTGTTTGTAAAGAAGAAAGATGGGAGTTTGAGGTTATGTATAGATTATCGAGGTTTAAATGATGTTACGGTTAAGAATAAATACCCACTACCCCACATCGATGAACTGTTTGATCAATTGCAAGGGGCGGTAGTGTTTTCAAAGTTGGATCTAAGGCAAGGTTACTATCAATTGAGGATTTTGGAGAAGGACATACCTAAGACTGCTTTTAACTCGAGGTATGGGCACTTCGAGTTTGCAGTAATGCCTTTTGGGTTAACCAATGCACCTGCCGCTTTCATGGATTTAATGCATAGGGTTTTTAAGCCTTACTTGGATCAATTTGTGGTGATCTTCATTGATGACATTTTGGTGTATTCTAAGAATGTGAAAGATCATGAGAAACATTTGAGAATGGTTTTACAAATCTTGAGGGAACATCAGTTATATGCTAAGTTTAGCAAGTGTGAATTTTGGCTAAAGGAAGTGACTTTCCTAGGGCATATAATTTCTAAGGATGGGATTAAAGTGGATCCAGCTAAAGTGGAAGCTGTTTCGAAATGGAAACGACCGGAAAACCCAACGGAAGTTCGGAGTTTTATAGGATTGGCAGGGTATTACCGGAGATTCATCCAGGATTTTTCGAAAATCGCTGGACCTATGACTGAGTTGACCAAGAAAAATGGAAAGTTTATTTGGAGTTCTAAGTGTGAAGGAAGTTTTCAGGAGTTGAAAAGACGGTTGACTAGAGCGCCTGTTCTAGCTCTACCAAATGGACATGATAGTTTTGTGGTTTACACAGATGCATCTAAGGAAGGTTTGGGATGTGTTTTGATGCAAAATGATAAAGTGATAGCTTATGCCTCTAGAAAATTGAAGCCGCATGAAGGAAACTATCCGACCCATGATTTGGAGTTAGCGGCTGTGGTCTTTGCTTTGAAGAAATGGAGACACTATTTATACGGAGTGACATTTGAGGTTTTTACAGATCACAAAAGCCTTAAGTACTTATTTTCTCAGAAGGAGCTGAATTTAAGGCAACGTAGATGGATGGAATTTCTGGAAGATTATGACTGCACGATTAAGTACCATCCTGGGAAGGCCAATGTAGTGGCCGATGCTTTGAGCCGTCAGGTACAAATGGCTGGATTGATGGTTAAGGAATTTCGATTGTTGGAAGAAGTTAGCTATTGGAATCCCCGATTAGAACCAAGGAAAGTGATTTTGGGGAACATTGTGATAACCTCCACTTTATTGGAACGTAGTAAGGAATCTCAGGAAAAGGACCCTGAAATGCAAAAGTTGGTGGAGAAAGTCAAGATGGGAGACCAGACCGATTTCACTTTGGGATCAGATGGAATATTAAGATTTCGAAATCGGGTGGTTATGCCAAAGGACGAAGGGCTTAGAAAAGAAATTTTGGAAGAAGCCCACCGATCAAAGTTTACAGTACATCCAGGAGGGAATAAAATGTACCAAGACTTGAAGAGTCTATATTGGTGGAAAAATATGAAGAAGGAAATTGCCCAATTTGTTCAGACATGCTTGGTTTGTCAACAGGTTAAAGCCGAACATCAGAAACCATCTGGGCTTTTGCAACCTCTAGAAATACCTGAGTGGAAATGGGAAAATGTTACCATGGACTTTGTATCAGGTTTACCAAGGACACAGAGAGGCCATGATGCCATTTGGGTGATAGTGGATAGATTGACTAAATCGGCTCATTTTCTGCCGATTAATATGAAATATCCATTGGAGAAGTTGGCCAGATTGTACTTGGATGAGATCATCAGACTACATGGTATACCTGTGAGTATTGTGTCGGATAGGGATCCAAGATTTGTTTCGAGGTTTTGGCAAAAGATGCAAGAAGTGTTGGGGACTAAGTTGAACTTTAGTACCACCTATCATCCCCAGACTGATGGACAATCTGAAAGAACAATTCAAACTCTTGAGGACATGTTGAGGACTTGTGTACTGGACTTTGGAGAGAATTGGAGTAAGTTCTTGACTTTAGTGGAATTTGCCTATAACAATAGTTTCCACTCTTCTATTCAAATGGCTCCGTATGAGGCACTTTATGGTCGGAAGTGTAGATCCCCAATTTGTTGGGATGAAGTAGGTGAACGGAAAATTTTAGACGCGACTACTGTATCTTGGATTGAGGAGGCCAATGAAAAGGTGAAATTGGTACGGCAAAGAATTCAAACCGCTCAGAGTAGACAAAAAAGTTATGCCGACAATCGGAGGAAGGATTTGGAGTTCACTGTTGGAGATATGGTATTTCTCAAGATTACGCCATTAAAAGCAAGTTTGATGTCCGGAAAAGGGAAGAAACTACAACCAAGGTTTGTAGGGCCTTATAAGATTATTCAGCGAGTTGGGAATGTAGCCTATAAGCTGGAATTACCACCGAGTTTATCTCGTATCCATAACGTGTTTCATGTGTCCATGCTTAAGAAGTATCATCCAAACCCCTCTCATGTTGTACAACCGGAGAATATTGAGATCGATGAAACCCTAACCTATGAGGAGAGACCGGTAAAACTTCTGGATCGAAAGGTGAAGGAATTGAGGAACAAGCAGATACCACTAGTGAAAGTTTTATGGAAGAACCATGGAGTAGAAGAAGCAACATGGGAAGTTGAAGAGACAATCAGAGAGAAGTATCCAGACTTGTTCACCAACCAAGGTAAATTTCGAGGACGAAATTTTCTTAAGGGGGAGAGGATGTGAGGACTCGCAAAAACTATTATTTTATGCCTAATTTATGGCTTAATAAATTATTTAATTGGATTTTATTTCCAAGGAATATTTTCTAGTCTTATGAGACCTAAACGCATGATAATATAACTTCGTTATATTTTTAAAATGATTCGTTTCGAAAATTAATTTCCTAGAGCGCGTTTAGTAAAAATAGTGAATAGTACTTGGAGATTTTATCCGCGTAGTAGCACGATAAGCTTGGAATATTGGGGACTTGTACTATGGTCCTAAAATAGGTAATTTTATGAATAAATATTCAAGTGATAGTTAGTAGTGAAATCGTTATAAGAATTTTTCGGAAGTTTCGCGTTATAGCGGTAAAATTGACGGTACGCGTTTTCACACGCGCGACTTCATTTGAGGGACTTTAGACCCTTATTTCGGGACAATTAAGAGTGAATAATATCTACAAGAATATATATGCCTTGGAGGTTTAGTGCACTAGTGAACCAAACGCGCGAGAAAAATCGAGTCCAAACGCACCCTAAATTGCACTATTTCAAGTTGACTTTGAGGTGCATTTTGCACCACACAAAGAATCTTCCTTTGGAAGCCAATTGCATCAGCACTCTCTCTCTCTTCACCTCACTTGGCCGAACAACAAGAAGGAGAAGAGCTCTCCATTGTCTTCATTTTTCATCTTCAATCCATGCACCAAAATCCACCCAAATCACACCAAACTTGGAGATCTCTTAGCAAACCACTTGGAGACTACATCTAGCTAAGGAGGAAGGGAACTCTCACGGTTTCTTGGAGCTTCAAGAGGGCCGAAAATTCTGACCTTGCAAACCAAAGGAGTAGGTAATGATCAACCCTTGGATTCTTATCTTTTGGAGATTATGTGACAAGATTAAGCTCATGCATGCACTTAGTTACTTGTTTATGGTGTAAAAATGTGATTGTGGGCTCTTGGAATTCCCACACTTGGGTTGTTGTTGCTGATGTGATGATTAATGGTGATTATATTGTTGGTTTAGTGATTATAATGATGCATTAGTGATGGGTAATTAGTGGAAACTTCATTGGGTGTAAGAGGCTAAAACTTCCGATTTTGCCCCTGCTATATTCGGCCATTTCCAGGCCAATTTTTAATGGTTTAATGGCTTAGATTGGATGTTTATAGGATGTGTGAAAAATTTCATTGGAAAATATTGAGGTTTGATGGAGCAAATGAATTTTTTTTCGAAACCAGCAAATCTGGAAACTGATTCGCGTATGTCTCTGACAAGCAGTAGTATTTTGGCTATAACTCTGTCCTCGGATGTCAAAATCATGTGCCGTCGGTGGCGTTTGAAACTAGACATTCCTAGCTTTAATTTGGTATATAATGTACGTTCTGATTCTTTGTGACCAAGTCGAACCAAATGTTTTAAGTTCGCTGTCCTGTCACTCTGTTCATCTGGAATGAAGTGTTCAGGCAGCAACTTGATGCCCGAATTTGAACCAGGTGGGTGCCGAATTTGGGAATGATTTCTTCTGTGATATTTTAACTCTATGAATGTATTTTCCAACGGCGTAAGCCACGCTCGATTTCGAGCTATATTGACTGAGTTGTGACTGAAACAAGCGGTCTGCTCTGTTTTGGAAAACCCTAATGTTGGACTGGTTTGGAACAAAATCTCGGAGTGAACTTGTTAGTTGATGTTTTTGATATTAAACACTTACCAAAGGTATCATGGGTATATCTTAGACCCTTATTTCACAAATGAACCATGGTTGGATAACTTTCTTGGTTAAACGATTGGAAATTTGGGAAATGAAAGTCAAAGGCAGAATGCCTTAGGATTTTTCTTGAACTTTGGTTGGCTCATTAACTACCTTTCCGAAGGTATTTTTCCCCAAAATTCGATAGAGAGATACCTTCCATATAGTATTGAAACACTGCCAATTTTGGTGCCGATTCAAGTTCGTTTCGATACCCAATTGAATTACTAAAGTTAGAGGTTCAAATCTGGAAAATTCTCATCCAGTCTTGAATTTCCCCAACTTCGGGCTACCGTATCTCGGTACTCGAAACTCCGATTCTTGATCCGCTTGTTTTGTCATACACTTCACTTGCAACACTAATTGAGCTGCAAATTTCAGAGGCCGGTTTGCAACGTGCGAATCGTGCCGAATTTTCAAAGTTGGCCAAAATCCAACTTCATTCTGCCTTGTGAACCAACCCAGCATCTTCAAGCTCATTTTTGACCACTTTCCACTTCGATTCATGGAAAAGTTTCTTCTAGGAACTTATAGTACTCTCAAAGAGGTTTCTAACGGTATAAAGTTTTCCAATTCTCGACTTATACCGAGCGAGTTATGATTTTTCAAAGATTCATCATCAAACTGGAAAATTTTCCAATTTCAAAGAAATAGAGTTTTCAAAAAACTCTTTATTCTTTTGATGTTCTTAAACGTTTTGTTTACGATTTTCATGATCAAAACTCAAATAATATTGTACATAATAAAAGGCAAGTTAAACCTCGATTTACGTGTAATTGAGGTTCCTTTTTGCAAAATAATTCTTAGATTGTACTAGTGTACAATCTTTCTTGATAAGTGGGTTAATTGTGTGATTATCCACTATTAAATTGCCAGGCGCGCAAGGAGACCTTCAAGAGGATCTCACCGTGGACACTTGAACTTCCGGGAAATAATTCTTATTGAATTGCTCGGTGAGTGTCAAGTGTATGAATTTGATACTTGCTTATTGTGATACTTGTTGGGAGTTTTAAAAATAAGGGCGGGTGCGTACTTTATCGCACTCGTTCTAATTTCAAATGAATGAATGAATGAATGAAATGTATTGAATGAATGAATGAAATGCAATGTCATGTCATGAATGCTTGTGTCGTTGGAGTGAATCTCCTCGACTACCAAATGAATGGGGGACGCCCAAACTCATAGGCCGTCCTTAGACTCGAGCCAGCAATGGGCTTGGTCGGGGATTTGGACGAGCCATGAGATACACATAAGCTCGACCTAATAAGAGGTCTTGCTTGGCATACTCGTTGAGTATCGCCCAAATATGGTCATTGTGGGCCCTTGGGGTGTACGGTGGACGGAGGGAAGAAAGTGGTGATCTACGGAAATGGAAATACCGACCCGGTTGACAGGAGGGTCAATGCGGGAAAGTATACGAATGACATCGACAGATCGAGTGGAACTTAGCTCCTGAGAGCTACTATATCCTTGAATTGTTTCTGATTACTTTTCCTGTTTGATAGATTGATTATTGAAAAGACATGGCTTTATTTATTAAAGTTGGGATTGTTATTTGATTACGTGCTTGCATGTGTGTTCTTGGCCTCACGAGCGTTTAGCTCACCCTATAGTTTTGTTTTCCTTAACAGGACCGACTCTTGGAGAATTATGGAGAAACCATCCGTTGAAATTTTGTTAAGACTCCGTTATATATTTTGACTAGGCCCTGGTTTGGGTTGTACTTTTGGAAATTGTAAACTTGAAAAGTTTGGGCCCTGATGTGTACTTTGAATTTAAGTCGTTTCATGATTACCCGATGTACTAGTTATACATTAAGTGACTTATTAAGCTTGAACGCTTCCGCATTATTGTATTCATGTTGCTCTCATCGAAGTGCTTAATTCGGTTTTAAATTGAATGGAATTGCTTGAGTCCTGGCGAGAGCTGGGCAGGCGTCCGCGGATACCCTTTGGTCCGCCTTAGGGAGATGTGGGGCGTCACACTAGTCACCTTAGTTTTCCAAACAACTCCACAAAACACCTCAAGACCACTTAGCAAAGAGATTTTATGGAATGATTTGGAGTTTTATTGGTTGGATTTGAAGATTGAGCAAGAAATAGAAGGAAGAAATTGAGAGCTTTTCTTTCTTTTCCTTTGAGAGAGAGCTGGCTATGAAGCTTTAGAAATAAGGATGATTTTTGGCAATTTTTTGATTTATTTGGTAAAGGTAAAGGTAAAGTTAAATGGTCAAAGTCCAAGATTAAATCACAAGGTGACTGTGACGACCCCATCTTCCCCTAAGGCGAACCAGAGGGGTCGACGGACCGCCTGCCCAGCTCTCGCCAGGACTACAGGTCGCAAACAAATCAAATTTTGTTTAATATATAAAGGAAAATTCAACAAAGTGAACGATTTATTCCATTATCTTGTTCCTATAACCATAATATCATTATGCAAGAAAGTATAGCGCTCGAGCACTTCAATCGGACAAGAAAACGGAAAATGAAAATTTGCCGCGGATGAACAGTAACCGGCCACGTCACTATCCGGCCAGAATCTGGCCGGATAGGAGGCCGAGGCTAGACCCCAAAGGGGTCGAAATTCCCCTGTCAATCCGGCCAACAATCCGGCCGGATTCTGGCCAGTAGCCAAAGTCCAAATTTTTTCTTTTCCCCTGCCTATCCGGCCTTCTATCCGGCCAGAAACTGGCCGGATTCTGGGCCGGATTCCAGGCAGTGATTTTTCCAAAATTTTTCCTACTTTTATTTGAAAACCAGCGATCGTACAAATACATCAAACGCACAATATAACGAATCCAAGACTTGGTAAAGACATATATTGTGACGACCCCACTTCTCCCAAGGGCGAACCCAAGGGTATCGGCGGGCCGCCTGCCTAGCTCGCGCCAGGACTCAAAACTTAAAGTTCGAAAAAGCACTAAATACAATATATACAATCCCAAAAGTTATATTCACATCTTCAAAAGTCTCGAGTCAAACCACTCTAATATACTACAATCACAACCAGCAGAAGATAGACCCTAAGAAGGGTCCTTATACAAACCACCAAAACAAAAACAAACATTCTAACTATTCAACTATTACAAGCCAATCTAACTATACTAGTATACGAGCCAAAAGTCCCCGCGTCGGCCCCTGCTAAGGAAAACAAAAGGAATGGGGTAAGCTATATGCTTAGTAAGTAAACAGGGGCGAAAGCATAAATTTCACGTAACAGTTACACAATAAGAGTAAAGCAAAAGCAGAAAAGTAACATCACATAATAAGGATACAGGTGGCTCCAAAGCCAACTCATGTGCCATGCGTGATCTCCTGCCGACACTCCGTCGACTGCAAATAATAGTCCGTAGAACTTCACTTGTACACCCACCGACACCTTATCACCCTCACTGGCCAGTCACCTCACAAACTTGCCCGGGCGAACGAAATCACAAACTTGAGCTTGAGTCACAAGCTCGGGTCACAAACTTGGTCACCTTCTCGGTGAACCGGATTCACAAAATTGGTTCATAACATGAACCTACAAACTTGGTGACCTCAGACTAAGTTGGACTGACTTCGACCAAGCCCTAACCGGCTCGAATAGACCAACCAGGTCAAGAGTTCGCCCCAAACTCACAAACTTCACAAAATTATTCAAAATCACAAACTTTGCAAACTTCACAAACTTTATTCGAAAGTCGCCCCGAGCCACAAGCTCAAGGGTTTTGGTTCCAAAAGGTTCATATACATATGCCAAGTACAATTATACATTCAAATTAGGGTTTAGGTCGAGTGCGATAAAGTACACCCTCGCCTAAGTGCCCTTTTCACATATCTCAAACACATAGCAAAGAAAACACACCAAACTGGCCTGAATACTTACCCAGAAACTGGAATAGCAAAAGTACGAATCGGATCGAAATGAACAGTTAGTAGTGGGCCCCACCAGTTCCGCCCAGCTCACCACCGTCTGAAATAGAAGATTGTATCACATAATATCGCAAACGGCTACTATCGTGCCTAAAACAAGCAAAACGGCAAAAACGGCACGCGCGCACGTAAATATGACGGACGGAAACGGAAACGGCCGTTAGCGGAAACGGCAGATTTGACACTCGTTTCTATTTTAATCATAAGTTGAGCTACGAATATCGGATTAAGGCGTATGAGATGCCATATCGAAGCTTAAAGGATGAACAACAAATGTTATGAAGACATCCAGAACTGAAACTGGAGGTTTCAGTCCTAAATGAAGCAAACACAATCGCTTACGAAATCTGGCCAATGCACAAATGGTCAGTTTTGAGTGCAAACTGTTTTCTATGTTACACATGGTCAAAAGAGTTGAAAATTGGCAGTTAGATAGTTCATTCCAAATGGAACAACTTTCATGAAGGTCGACAATCCAAATTCGGAACGGAAATTGGTCATCTGGACCAAAACAGATCTGACCAGAAAATGGTCATTTTCACAGGCAGGCCTTATTTGCTCGGCTATATCTCAGGTTTTATAAATCCGATTCATGAAATTCCAAGGGCGTTAGAAAGCTCTGATATAGGGGTATAAGTTTGGTGTTTTGGTCGGAAGCCCAAACAGCTTGTAACTCAGTCAAATGTGAAGCCAAAGTTCCAGCCATAAACTTTCCAAAAACGTACCAGAATCACAAACCGTATTTGACCTCAATATGCGGTAATGGCACCAAATTCACTACGGTTATCGGATGGGGGTGTAAGACCCACCGTTTCGAAGCTAAGAAACAGGGGTACAACAATGTAGAAGGCCACTCAGTCCAAATCCTAGCACAACTAGGTCAAATATGCAAAATACGAAACCAGAATTACCAAAACAGGTTTGCAAAACACAGAAAACTGTAATCGGTATATCTCAGTCCATACAAGTCCAAATGCCGAAATTCCAAAGGCATATGTTAGCTAAGACATCCAGTTACATTTCATCAGAAGACACCAACTTCAAAATCCAAACCAATTCCAGTCAAAATGGCCAATTACCAGTACAGTTTTCGCATTCTGTCCAAAGCAGAACAGCTACAGTAATTTCATCATATCTCATTCTACACTAAACCAAATGACCTGAAATTTTACAGGCACCTCAAACACATCAATACCTACAACTTTCATGTTTTGAGTAAAGTCAAATTCGGCCTCTATCTATGACCTAAAATTTCGGACAGAATGTTCAACCAAGAACCCTAATTTTCCAGAAATTCTTCCAAATTCAAAATTGATTGCAATTTCCTATCAAATGCACCTACTAGAGCCAAAGCCCCTTATTACCAACCATCAAAAACAACCACACCATCAAGATCATATGAAACCAGAAAATTCCAAAAAAAAATAAAAACTCAACCAATCATTCCAAACCATGAAATAAACCACAATTTCTAACACAATAGCCACCATTAGGCATAAATTCAACATCATTAGATATAGGAGGGTGTTCATATACCACTTACCAAGTAACCAAGAGAGAGGAAGATGTTGGACACCTTAAGTCTTCAAACAAACTTCAATAGACCACTCACAAGCACCCAAAGGATAGATTTTATGGAGTAGAATCTAAGTTATGTGGTTGGTTTTGGAAGATTGAGTGAAATGGAAGCTTGAAAGTTGAAGAATTTCTTTCTTCTTGAGCTTGAGAGGTTCGGCCATCAAGAGGTGAAAAATGGTGATTTTTTTGTGAATTTTTGGAGATATTAACTAATTTTGGTCAAAAGTCAAAAATGTGAATAGTAAACCATAAAGTCCAACCAATCATATTGTGACACTTGTCACACTCATTAATGCATTCTTATCTTTCTTTTTCCCTCTCACATCAATCACTTCTCACTCTCTACTTATCTCTTAACACCCGATAAATTTTACACAGTATCCGGAATTTAACCTAATTGGCCGAATTTTTCCGAACTTTTCGCACTAGTGGGTCCCACGTCCGATATACGTTCTTAATTTCTCAAAAACTAACTAATACTAGAAAAATCATTTAAAAACTATATTTACTCATAAAAATTATCTGGGGAATTTTCTAATAAAGAAAATGTAGAAAAAAACGGGTTTTCAATCTTAACCGGAACTTATGGTTTAAATCTTAATTCCTACTTAGGGTTTTCGAAATACTCCCAAAACCAAACGTTACCGCCAAATTAATGAATATATCAACGTAGTACGAACTGGGGCCTCACAATCTCCCCTCCTTAAAAGAATTTCGTCCTCGAAATTCCAACTTGCACTAATCAGATCAAATAATCCTCAAAAGCAGTCAAGTACACAACAGGCAATGCCTCAAAAGTTCAACCACTCGAGTAGTAGCCGGTCTACAACCACACAAGTACGAATAAGTTCAAAAGCCGGGTTCAAACAAATAAGCTCAAAAGATTATACTCAAATATACATATTTTTACAAAGTCACACTAAAAATATACAAGTTATCCGACATCCGGTCGGTGCAAAATCCATTATTTACGTGAGCACTACGGCTCCAAAAATGTAGTCAATCACTGGGTAACAAAAGAAGCCAGGCATACTGGTTATAACAAAATAAACATGGCAGATATAACAAATTAAACATATCAGATAGTCAAAAGGAAATTCCATCAGCGGTCCTAAACGCCTCCCCTACAGAACCTACCTAATCCACCAGCACCGCCCCCGCGGCCCTAGGGTGCAAACCTAAAGAATAGGTCCAAATAGCTAACTTCAATATTAAGTAAGAACCAAATCGATTCACACTGGGACTGGCCATCTCCAAGTGCAATCAACTCAATCCCCACTTTGCCTTATGGAAAATTACAAAAGTCAATATCAAAATCTTAGCATTCAATATTTACCTTAATAGCCAAGTATCCCACAGTCCGGCATCCTAAACTTCAAGCCTAGGATACACTACAGAGATCTGAAGCCTAAGCTCTGATACCAACTGTGACGACCCCACTTCTCCCAAGGGCGAACCCAAGGGTATCGGCGGGCCGCCTGCCTAGCTCGCGCCAGGACTCAAAACTTAAAGTTCGAAAAAGCACTAAATACAATATATACAATCCCAAAAGTTATATTCACATCTTCAAAAGTCTCGAGTCAAACCACTCTAATATACTACAATCACAACCAGCAGAAGATAGACCCTAAGAAGGGTCCTTATACAAACCACCAAAACAAAAACAAACATTCTAACTATTCAACTATTACAAGCCAATCTAACTATACTAGTATACGAGCCAAAAGTCCCCGCGTCGGCCCCTGCTAAGGAAAACAAAAGGAATGGGGTAAGCTATATGCTTAGTAAGTAAACAGGGGCGAAAGTATAAATTTCACGTAACAGTTACACAATAAGAGTAAAGCAAAAGCAGAAAAGTAACATCACATAATAAGGATACAGGTGGCTCCAAAGCCAACTCATGTGCCATGCGTGATCTCCTGCCGACACTCCGTCGACTGCAAATAATAGTCCGTAGAACTTCACTTGTACACCCACCGACACCTTATCACCCTCACTGGCCAGTCACCTCACAAACTTGCCCGGGCGAACGAAATCACAAACTTGAGCTTGAGTCACAAGCTCGGGTCACAAACTTGGTCACCTTCTCGGTGAACCGGATTCACAAAATTGGTTCATAACATGAACCTACAAACTTGGTGACCTCAGACTAAGTTGGACTGACTTCGACCAAGCCCTAACCGGCTCGAATAGACCAACCAGGTCAAGAGTTCGCCCCAAACTCACAAACTTCACAAAATTATTCAAAATCACAAACTTTGCAAACTTCACAAACTTTATTCGAAAGTCGCCCCGAGCCACAAGCTCAAGGGTTTTGGTTCCAAAAGGTTCATATACATATGCCAAGTACAATTATACATTCAAATTAGGGTTTAGGTCGAGTGCGATAAAGTACACCCTCGCCTAAGTGCCCTTTTCACATATCTCAAACACATAGCAAAGAAAACACACCAAACTGGCCTGAATACTTACCCAGAAACTGGAATAGCAAAAGTACGAATCGGATCGAAATGAACAGTTAGTAGTGGGCCCCACCAGTTCCGCCCAGCTCACCACCGTCTGAAATAGAAGATTGTATCACATAATATCGCAAACGGCTACTATCGTGCCTAAAACAAGTAAAACGGCAAAAACGGCACGCGCGCACGTAAATATGACGGACGGAAACGGAAACGGCCGTTAGCGGAAACGGCAGATTTGACACTCGTTTCTATTTTAATCATAAGTTGAGCTACGAATATCGGATTAAGGCGTATGAGACGCCATATCGAAGCTTAAAGGATGAACAACAAATGTTATGAAGACATCCAGAACTGAAACTGGAGGCTTCAGTCCTAAATGAAGCAAACACAATCGCTTACGAAATCTGGCCAATGCACAAATGGTCAGTTTTGAGTGCAAACTGTTTTCTATGCTACACATGGTCAAAAGAGCTGAAAATTGGCAGTTAGATAGTTCATTCCAAATGGAACAACTTTCATGAAGGTCGACAATCCAAATTCGGAACGAAAATTGGTCATCTGGACCAAAACAGATCTGACCAGAAAATGGTCATTTTCACAGGCAGGCCTTATTTGCTCGGCTATATCTCAGGTTTTATAAATCCGATTCATGAAATTCCAAGGGCGTTAGAAAGCTCTGATATAGGGGTATAAGTTTGGTGTTTTGGTCGGAAGCCCAAACAGCTTGTAACTCAGTCAAATGTGAAGCCAAAGTTCCAGCCATAAACTTTCCAAAAACGTACCAGAATCACAAACCGTATTTGACCTTAATATGCGGTAATGGCACCAAATTCACTACGGTTATCGGATGGGGGTGTAAGACCCACCGTTTCGAAGCTAAGAAACAGGGGTACAACAATGTAGAAGGCCACTCAGTCCAAATCCTAGCACAACTAGGTCAAATATGCAAAATACGAAACCAGAATTACCAAAACAGGTTTGCAAAACACAGAAAACTGTAATCGGTATATCTCAGTCCATACAAGTCCAAATGCCGAAATTCCAAAGGCATATGTTAGCTAAGACATCCAGTTACATTTCATCAGAAGACACCAACTTCAAAATCTAAACCAATTCCAGTCAAAATGGCCAATTACCAGTACAGTTTTCGCATTCTGTCCAAAGCAGAACAGCTACAGTAATTTCATCATATCTCATTCTACACTAAACCAAATGACCTGAAATTTTACAGGCACCTCAAACACATCAATACCTACAACTTTCATGTTTTGAGTAAAGTCAAATTCGGCCTCTATCTATGACCTAAAATTTCGGACAGAATGTTCAACCAAGAACCCTAATTTTCCAGAAATTCTTCCAAATTCAAAATTGATTGCAATTTCCTATCAAATGCACCTACTAGAGCCAAAGCCCCTTATTACCAACCATCAAAAACAACCACACCATCAAGATCATATGAAACCAGAAAATTCCAAAAAAAAATAAAAACTCAACCAATCATTCCAAACCATGAAATAAACCACAATTTCTAACACAATAGCCACCATTAGGCATAAATTCAACATCATTAGATATAGGAGGGTGTTCATATACCACTTACCAAGTAACCAAGAGAGAGGAAGATGTTGGACACCTTAAGTCTTCAAACAAACTTCAATAGACCACTCACAAGCACCCAAAGGATAGATTTTATGGAGTAGAATCTAAGTTATGTGGTTGGTTTTGGAAGATTGAGTGAAATGGAAGCTTGAAAGTTGAAGAATTTCTTTCTTCTTGAGCTTGAGAGGTTCGGCCATCAAGAGGTGAAAAATGGTGATTTTTTTGTGAATTTTTGGAGATATTAACTAATTTTGGTCAAAAGTCAAAAATGTGAATAGTAAACCATAAAGTCCAACCAATCATATTGTGACACTTGTCACACTCATTAATGCATTCTTATCTTTCTTTTTCCCTCTCACATCAATCACTTCTCACTCTCTACTTATCTCTTAACACCCGATAAATTTTACACAGTATCCGGAATTTAACCTAATTGGCCGAATTTTTCCGAACTTTTCGCACTAGTGGGTCCCACGTCCGATATACGTTCTTAATTTCTCAAAAACTAACTAATACTAGAAAAATCATCTAAAAACTATATTTACTCATAAAAATTATCTGGGGAATTTTCTAATAAAGAAAATGTAGAAAAAAAACGGGTTTTCAATCTTAACCGGAACTTATGGTTTAAATCTTAATTCCTACTTAGGGTTTTCGAAATACTCCCAAAACCAAACGTTACCGCCAAATTAATGAATATATCAACGTAGTACGAACTGGGGCCTCACATATATACATGCCATATAGACATGAGAAAGGTTCAATTTACACCTCAAAGGTACACGAAGTCATATACATCAAAAGTTCAAGTTCTCGAGGAGCCTTTCAAAACTATCACTTAACTAGCTCAACTCATATCAAAACTTGTTTCCAATCATGCTCCTGTAAGGAAAACAAAACAACGGGGGTGAGCTTACGCTCGTGAGGTACCAAATGCACAATTTCATGATACAACTTTTAACACCTATACGTAAACACCTTCATACAAACATACACATATAAAAGGATACATGTGACCCTCAAGGGCCGGTTTCCGATTGCCATACTTGATCGCACACGTTGACACTCCGTCAACCATTTAAACAAACCAAGATCCGTAGACACCACTTCGCACCATTTCCTTCCACCATTCACCCCCTATTCGGGCCCGCCGCCTCATAGTTTCAAAAGGGTAATACTCGAGTATACCACAAGGTCGAGGAGTTAACACTCCACTCGCCTATCAAGAACCCAAAGGCTCATTAACGAATCGCCCAAGCCCTTGCCGGCACGACTCGAATAACGGTCTAAGGGCATGAGCTCAAATTCACATTAATATTAAGGCATTGCCCCATCAAATGTTCAATCAAGTATATATACCATTTCACATCCAAACGATAATGATAAATGCAAATAAGTGGTCAAGAGCGATCAAGTACACTCTCGACCCAAATCAAGACATTTAAAATCACGTAACAAGTATGTTCATCATATGCTGGTACACTCACCAGATTTTCAAGCAAGTCACACGTTTGAATCAGGTGTAGGTCCCGGTCCACCGGTACGACCTAAAACAAGCAAATAACCATATTGAAAACTCAAACACAATTCAACGTACAACGTAACTTACTAATGCAAGTTGTTCAAAAGACAATACAATGAAACATTAAGGTGTGGAATGTGAGTAAAAGCCCAAAACTCATCCATTTCCACTTCATTCCTTCCAAATGCTAAACCATCCTCATTTCTCACCATTTGAACGGCATAACCCCTTAATTTCTTTGATTTCCCCAAACTAATCAACAACATCCAACTCATACCATTACACTTAGATATCACCAATTGATCCATTCATCACATTTAAGTCACAAACTACTCAATTACCCATCAAATACTAGCATATACACAATACATAGAAAAACCCCAATTTATACCAAAACCTAAAAACCGAAAATCCTACAAATGCTGAAATTTTTCCACAATTAACCACAATAAACATATCTAGGCTCCAAATCATACCATGTAAACCCATTACACCTTCCACAACCATGAGTTATCATATAAAACAGAAAATTCCTCAATAAATAGAAAATTTCCATAACTCAACCACAAGTCTTGAAATAACCCATAAAATGGCTTCTATAACCACTAACATGTACTAATTTCATCTCACAACCAACACATAAACATTTCCTAACTTGCTTACCTTACAAATGTGGAATACAAGGTAGAGGATAGCTTTTCTCTTCAAACAAAACCCACCAAGTAGTTCAACCCTTCCTAGCAAGCAAGTTTTGTGGAGAAATTTGAAAGATTAATGGTTGGTTTGCAAGATTTGGCCAAGAAATGAAGCAAAAGTTGAAGAGGTTTCTTTATTTCTTTCTTCAAGGTTGGTCGGCAATGAGCAAGAGAAAAATGAGTAATTTTGGATCAATTTTTCTCTTAATAAGAAAGGTAAAGTGAAAGTCAAAAGTCCAACTTCCAATAAGATCTCAACATGTGTTTTCCAAGCTTATCCAACATCTTTGTCTTCTAAAAACTTAATTATACTAGCTAACCACTAATTAGCTCATAACACTAGGTACTAAAGCTTCCGTATAGAAAATTTCCCAAAGTCACATTTACCGGTACCGATTACCCTAGTGGGTCCCACATGCACTGTACACCTCTATAAGCACAGAAATTGACCTAAACCCAGAAAATGATGCAAAATTCATATTTTCTCATAAAATTCCCCAGAAAACCTACATATAAAATAAAACCCCAAAAATAGACTTAAAAGCCCCAAAATAAATACCCGGAAAATAAAAATAAATAATAAAATAAAAAAAAATTTTCGGGGTCTCACACTCTCTCCCCCTTAAGTAATTTCGTCCTCGAAATTTCTCACCTGAGTCAGTAAACAGTTCTGGATATTTGGTTTTCATCTCACTCTCCATTTCCCAGGTTGCTTCCTCAACTCCGTGGTTCTTCCACAGAATTTTCACCAGCGGAATTTGTTTATTCCTCAGCTCCTTCACTTTTCTATCGAGTACTTGCACAGGTTTTTCTTCGTAAGTAAGAGCCTCGTCGATTTCAATCTCTTCCGGCTGAACAACGTGAGCTGGATCGGGGTAATATCTCTTGAGCATAGACACATGAAATACGTCATGAATCCGTGACAGGCTCGATGGCAACTCAAGCCAGTAAGCTACTTTTCCAACCCGCTGAAGGATCGGAAAAGGGCCTACGAATCGGGGTTGGAGTTTCTTTCCTTTTCCAGCAGTAAGACTCCGTAATGGTGTAATCTTCAAGAATACTTGGTCTCCTACTTCAAACTCCAGATCCTTCCTTCGATTATCGGCGTAGCTCTTCTGGCGACTTTGGGCTGTCTGGAGTCTTTGACGGATTAACTTAATCTTTTCTTGTGCATCCTCCATCCACGGGATAATAGTAGGGTCTAGGATCCTTTTCTCTCCCACTTCATCCCAATATATCGGTGAACGGCACTTTCGCCCATAAAGGGCTTCGTACGGTGCCATTTGGATTGATGAATGGTAGCTGTTATTATAGGTGTAGACACCAAATTTTAAACAATTTGTATGTGGCATCTACTTCATGATTTTTTGTTTTAGATTGCTCGCATTTTAGTTCATTATGGTGTGTTTTGCATTTTTAGTTGTTATTTTTATTTTAGTTTTATTCGTTTTGCCCTTTGAGTTTGTCTAGTTCATTTGCTATTTATTTTTGTCATTTGTGGTTTTTAATCATTTTTTTTTTAGTTTTAGTTTTTTGTTTTGTTTTTTTAAGTTTAAGTTTAGCATAGAGTTTTTAGGAAAAAAAAAGAAAAAGAAAAACATTCAAAAAATAGGCTTTAGTTTTTTTTGAAAAAAATGAAAATGACAAAAAGTAAAGGAAAATGCGTGGATAGGTGGAAATGTGCATGTTGAACAAGTGTACAAAATAATCATTAGACAAGTGTCTAAGGAATTATAGGACAAGTGTATAGGAGGGAGGTGTTAAGGACACTTGGAGACTTGGGGGGAGCTGCGACTAGAAAACAGAAAAAGGGGCTAAAAACGGAAAAAAACAGAGCAGAGGAAATGGAGGAAAAACAGAGCAGCAAGGGATAGAAAAAAAAAACAACAGAAAAAGGAAAAAAATCTGGAAAAACAGGGAGCTTCGGTGAGAGGAAAAACCAAGAAATAGAGAGAGCTGAGGTTGGCGGCTGGGCTTTAAAAAAAAAAAAAAAAAAAACAGAAGAAACGAGAGCAAGAGGGAGAATGCAAGCTGCGTTTTTCCTTGGAAAAGGCTGATCATCCAGCTTTCTTGAGTGAAGATTTTCTCCATCGAGGCATCATTCACCAAGCTGTTAGCTTCTGCATACTCTGTGACATCAGGAGAGAGATTTCCGTTCAGAGATCTTGGAGAAATAACATCAGGAGATCCCTCGAATTTGGACCTGAAGTCGTTGATCCCATCTCCCTGTTCCATGTCAAAAGCTGCAACGAATCAGCTCCAAACGACTCCTTCGCGCGTTTCCTGTTTGGATTTCGATTCAACAAAAAGCCTTCATCAGGTACCATCCCAAAATAATGTCCCAACTCGTCTCGCTTTTATTTTGCTTTTTTTTCCAGGGTCTTGTTTCTTTTAGTGTTCCTGCGGATTTTTCTTTTCTTCCAAGGCCTGCAATCTGTCCATTTGTTTTGCAATCTGTCTTGTCGGAATTCCTTGCATAATATTGGATTGGCTTTGTCGGCGATTTGGGTATATGTGTATCGTGCACTTGGGCTTGAAATCTTGAGGTGATGTCGCTAAGTTGCCGTAGAAATTACAGCAGGAAAAAACTAACAAAGAAGAAGAAGATGCATCGTGAGCTGGTATGAAAATGTTTAACAAATCACGTTTTGACCCCCAAATCTTTGAGTAATTTCACTAAGGCCCGAAAACTTCTGTAAATTAATAATTTTTACCCCCTTTCAAGCTTAATTATTATTATTATTTTTTTGTTGTTTTAAGTATGCTTCTAAAATAATTAATCCTGGATTTTGGAATGAAATTAGACCTATTAGCTTTGTTGGGTTTTTGGTAAAACAAAAGAGGAATTGGGTTTGGCTATTTGTTTGGGCTACTTGGAACTGGGTTTGGTTTTCTTTCATTTGGGATCGTCCTGGGCTGGAGGATTAAAGCCCACCAGTTTGTTGGTTTATTTTGGGGTCAGAATAGTGGACTAGCCCATTCCATTTGCCTTGGATTTTCTATTGGATTTGATAAGTCTTGGCCCACGAAATAAATACAAAGGCCCAATGGTTTGGTCCATTAAGAAACCAGAAAACGATTTTGCAAATCAGTCCCTGAATTTTTTCTTGACTGTACTGTGGCCCTGGATATTTTCAACTTCTCTCAATTCGGTCCTTAATTTAATTGCAAATAGGTCCCTGAACTTTATTTTTCTTTAATTTTGACCCCAAAACTTTGTTTATTTTTGCAATCAAGTCCTTTCTTCTTTTGACTTCTTGAATGTGGTTTGCTTACATGATTCAATTGATTCAATTTCAAGTTTGCTATTTTATTTTTTATGATTGTTTGATAAATAAATTGGTACCTTGACTCATTTATTATTTTTGGAGGGTAAATAAGTGGTTTCACTCAATTTAAGACATCAACTCAAGGGAGGTATAACTTCTTTTATCTTTTTTGTCTCTCCTATGTGATCCAACGTGCTACGTGAAAATTGCATGTCTACTTGCTTCCCTTTTTTTTTTTTTTCTTTAATTCCTTTCATTTATGTCATGTACTTTTGCTTTTTATTTAAGTTATTCTTTATGGGGTATGTGTACACCTCTTGGCTTGTAATAGATAGGGCTTGGAGGAGCATTCGATGAAGAGCTGTTGAAGACTTGTGCCTAGCTAGCAAATGTAATAGTTAGGGCCTTAATCACCTTATGTGTCTTGCATGTCTATGTGTTATATGTTTAATCGTTTTCTTAGGTTTTGGCATTTAGATATGCATGCTAAGTGTTATGTGCTATGTGATTGACATGTCTACTCGCTTTCCATAGCCTGAATAAATGTGATGGATGAATGTACGTTTCCACCAGTCCAACGCTAGTCGGAATTCATAGAATGGGCTAGTCCAACGCTAGACCCTTAGGGATTTCCCCTCGTTAGTACATGTTTGCATGTTCATTACATGTCATGCATTCTTTTTAGTTTTATCATTTTGCATGCCCCTCGAACCCCTTTTCCCTCCATTTTAGGATTTTTGCATTTCATGCTAGTTATAGGGTTCATTTGCTTGAGAGTCCCCTTAAATATGGGATATAGACGAGTGTGGCTTTTTCTAAGCCTTAGCACGCTTGTATTCCCTCTATAAAAGGGCAAATTGAGTCACGATTTAGGTCTCCCCGTGCCCAATATGCATGCATTCCCTAGGCTCATACACTTTAAATCCACCCTATCATTTTATACCCTCATCACACTTTCATTTTTCCTCCCATTTTGCACACATGCACCTTTATGTTTCTTCACTTGCACACGAACACTTTTTGCACACATGCACTTCATATTACCATTGCACATACCATACCTTGCCCACTCACGTGCACATTTTCACTTATGCATCTTTGTTTTTTATTACTTTTTCAAACTCATGCCTTCACATTGCATACATGCATTCCCTTCATTTGCATCCCACTTGCATTATTCGTGACTTCTTCAAAGGATCGTTATTGGGCTTCACAATTAATGTGATTGGCACCACTCTACCTTTGAAGGGAAATTTCCCCCAATACCCCTAGGTCTAGGGTTTGCATTCATGTAGTGCATCCAAATGTAATAAATTCTTTGGTTAAAACAAGAAAATCTTTGATTAAATCATGCAACTAGCCTTGGCTAGGTCGAAGGGGTGCCTTGGATTTTTATCCTTGCCTTCCCCTTCGTCAAATGTGACTCCCGAACCTTTTTCATTGGTTTACGTGGACTATGAGTCGTTTAAAAGGGGTTTCTCATAACTTTTTCCTAAAAAATTCATTTTTAGGTGACTTGGTACACCTTAACTCATTACCAAGTGGCGACTCCCATTTTTTTTAAAAACCCTTTTTAAACTATAATTTTGGGTCAAATCGTCGCATTTTCAAACCCCCATTTAGACCCATTTTTCTTTTAAATCACGATTCATTTTCCAAATCACAAAATACATTTTCAAACCATTTTATTTATTTATCAAAAAATGGGGCGCGACAGTTGGCGACTCCACTGGGGACTTGAGAGTCCGAGCAATCGATTTAGTCAATTCTTTTCTTCTTTTAACCTTTTCATTTATCACATTGGATGTTTAGGATTGCATTTTTCCCTTTTTTTAGGATTTTTGCATTTCGCGTATCAATTCACTTCCTCACACATTCGCCTACGATTGTTTGGATGGATGGATGATTTATTTATGTATGATTTCGCGCTATGCATTGCATTTGGGGGGGGTGTGTGTCACCCTTAGAGCCTTGCGATTGGTTCTCGACCCCTTCCCTCAAAATAGGGAACACTTCATACGTGCACGTTTACTTATTGTTATCCCACTTTATTTTATTTTTTCGTGGGCGTTTCCCACACCGCCTTGTAGGATTAGGATCGATCGCCTTGGGTAGGCGGCTGGTGTGCACTGCGCCCATAGCGCTACCTAAGGGATCACTCGAGCCACCGACCAAGGGCCCTGGGGGGTGATGACCCTTCGCCTTTAGGTCTGAAGGCTTGGGAGCCGAAGCCTTATCGAGTCTAGTTGCATTAGTGAGCCCCAGCCTCATGCATCCATGTTAGACTTGCCTAGGGTAGAGTCGACCTTACCCTATTAAGCACATTAGGCACGAGGGAAGGGGTTCTACCCCTTTTACTTGCTTTATTATATTTCTTTTCTAAATTGCTCCCAATGTGTTATGTGTACTATCAATTGCACTAACCATTCTTTTTGTTTTCTTGGCTTGCATTCATGTGCCTTAGCAATAAGAGGCCTCTTTGGCACTCTTTTAGTGACTTACCCACTAGATAGCTTACATGTTTAAATTTCAGTCATTATGCTTAATTTTTAATAAGTACATTTCATTTTAGACCTTTTTCCCCCGATGCATTATTCATGTCCTTTAGGCCATATTTGTCACATATTTACATCGCTTTAATAAATGACATCATGCATTAAACCCTAGAAAGGGAATGCCATTTAGGGGATCCCGTGTTAGGAATAAGCCACCTTGTGTCTCGGATACTTAATCCAGTGAGACTTGCACGTTTACATTTTGTACCATCTAAAGGGGTAGTGCACAAGGTAAGGTAGGATCCAATTATCTTCATAAGAGCGATTTTTGGAATATGAGCATCTAATAATCACTTTTTGGCCATTTTATCAAAATTGGTAAAATTCTCTTGCGTAAAAGGACATTAATTTGAAGAAAATTCACAAGTGATTTATCCTATTGAGACGATAAATAAATCGAGGCCAAAATTTGATTTTAGAAGGCTCATAGGCTAATGCATCGCAATAGAATTTTGAAACTACCAATGGATATTTGAATACATCAATTCCATTCAATTCATTTGACCAATTTACCCTTTTTAGGGTCATCTGGTCGATTTTGAATAAATTGTCAATTCATTTGACCAATTTTCCCTTTTTTAGGGTCATTTGACCAATTTACCCTTTTTAGGGTCATTTGACCAATTTACCCTTTTTAGGGTCACCTGGTCGATTTTGAATAAATCATCAATATATTTGACCAAATTACCCTTTTTAGGGTTGTTTGACCAATTTACCCTTTTTAGGGTCACCTGGTCGATTTTGAATAAATCATCAATTCATTTGACCAAATTACCCTTTTTAGGGTCGTTTGACCAATTTACCCTTTTTAGGGTCATCCGGTCGATTTTGAATAAATCATCAATTTATTTGACCAAATTACCCTTTTTAGGGTCGTTTGACCAATTTACCCTTTTTAGGGTCATCCGGTCGATTTTGAATAAATCGTCGATTCATTTGACCAATTTACCCTTTTAGGGCGATCTGGCCAATTTTGAATAAATTCTCAATTTCATTAAATTCATTTGACCAAGTTCCTTTTTTTAGGACGATCCGGTCAATTTTGAATAAAATTCTCAATTTCATTCAATTCATCCGATCAAGTTCCTTTTTTAGGATGATTCGGTCAATTTTGAGTAAGTTTTAAATTTCACTCAATTCATTTGACCCGTTTCCCTTTTTAGGGTAATCCGGTCGATTTTTAATAAATTGTCAATTTCATTTGACCAATTAGGGTTTCAATGTCGGATTTCAAAACTTAGTCGATTTTTGAGAAAACCATCCATTGCATCCAGCCATTTGATCAGTTAGGGTTTTGACCCGTGCTTCACTGAAAAAATTTGGTCAACGAATTCCAATCTCTTCGATAGGAAGTTCGTCAAGGTCAAACCCGTGCGTTTTTGCAAGTTCTTGTATCAATCAAAAGTAATCAATCCCTTCGGACGAGGTCCTCATTTTGACAAACGTCTCTTCTCATTCCAATGGGCCAAATTTTTCAAAATTATTTTTCACTCAACAAGTTGATCGGATCCATCAGGTATTGTATAAGTGCCTATTCTAGCGGATTGCATTTTCATGCTAGGCCTACCCTTGGCACAAAAAGGGTTCCCCCATAGGACATGCATACCGATTTTGCAGTTTTGCCTACTAACTCTGGGTATTTTTCTTTTGTTTTCCCCCTCCCCTGCATTCATAAAAATGTTTCTATAAGACGAAAATATTCTTCTATATCTGATGATAATTTTGATTCAATAAAGTTTGAAGATTACAAGTATTACTTGATTCTTGGGCAGACCTTGCCACGAAAACATGTAAGATCTATCTGGAAGCTCTATGCTAAAGCCTCTGAGAAATTTTGTAATTATTTCCAAAAGGGAAATTCTATTTATTTGATTTGTTAATACATTTTGTTCCAAAAGAAAAGGAGACAAAAAGTGTATATGTTGAGCTCTTTACGAGTTTCTCTCTTCTCATTTGTATCATAATTGAATGAGAAATTTTGTTTCAAACTTTTTCAACAATAAAATTTTTTGGATAATTATTGTTTTGTGTATATTTATGTGCATTTCATTCTTTATTCTTACTTATCGGAGATTTCATGGTGAATTTTGAGAAATAAGACCCAATTTGAGATTTTTCAACCTCCAGCCTGAAAATTCACAAGTGTAAGCTTTCTAAAACCCTTACACTCGATTGGCAATCCGAGCCATACAATAAGAATGCTCAGGAAAAGAGGTGAATGGTCACTCAAAAAGCCTGATGAGATACCTTTTCTCCTTCACTTAACCCCAGAATAAAATCAGTCACATTGATTGATAAAATGCAAATTGGAGCGAACTTTGCTTAGAAAAAATGCCCATTGGCTTAACCAGATTCAATTCACATCTAAGTGAAAGCAAAAATGTGCATTATTCTTGTTTGTTTTGAAAATTTGGAATGATACTTCGAGCATTCTTTTCTCTACCCATACACATTTTATCATTTACTCTACCATTTGAGCCTTTGAAAGAGTAATTTCGTTTCAAATAAGAACCCTACTGATCACTACCTTTCATTGGAAGATTTTCAAATATCAAAAAAAGGGAGTGGATTTTCAATGAGCATTGCGTTACTCTGATTGTCATGAGGTGTAAGAATGATGCTTTGGCCATCGTTTCTACGACCTAAACACCATTTATCCCTTGCATCCTCATTTGAGCCGAAAAAATTGGTGGTTCTTTTCGAGTGCACATATGATCGCACCCCACATTGGGGAAGGAGATTGGGGAATTTTAAAAAAAGAAAAAAGGAAAAGGGGAAAGGGAACCGCGAATTGGGGAAATTTGATTCCACTTGGGCTCCAATTTTCGAAAAAGAAGAAAAGGAAGGGTTTTGTCCGACGAACCACTTATGGAGAGTCTTCCTCAGTCAATTAATTCAGATACATGCAAGAAATTTCGCATTAATGAAAGTTTCTTTTCAGAGTTATTGCAAGGAACGGAACAAAAGTCAGGCCCTCTTCTTTTCCAATCAAACATTCTATCCCTAGTTATCCCTTTGAGCCATCAGAATAAATTATTTCGTTTGGCAACCCCTGAGAATCGCAAACCCCACACTGGGGCAAGTTGGAGTTGAAAAGGAAAACTTCAAGAAGTGAAAAAGTGAAAAGCCACAAAATAAAAGACAAAAAAAGAGAAAAGAACCTCAGTTCACAAATAAACTGGGGCAAATTTTGAAAATTTCAAAAAATGGCAGAAAGCCGAAAAATCAAAAGAAGAAAGAAAATGAAAGAGAAAAAGCCTCAATTGAGCATAAACTGGGGCAAATTTTGATTTAACCCTAAAATAGGGTTGACGCAACAATGCGATCTCAGATTCTTCAAACCACTCTTAAAATCTGCCTTCAACCCTTAACTTTTCTAAACACCCCACCTGACCCCATTACAAAAGCCGAAAGTCCTGACTTCTGTTTTTTGCAATGGCCCTGTCAAGAAAATTTCTGATGCCGGAAAAGTTTAGCTGTATTTCTGAATTGCTTGAGTATGAGGTTGACGCTACTCACCATGGAAAACCCACCAGATCAAAGAAAAGAAAACGGAAAAGCAGAAAGGAAAAATGAAATACAAAAGATTCGATGGTGAAGTCCCTATTGAGTGATCAAACAAAGTTCAGAATCTTCGAGTTCAAAATAGGGGCAATTTTGGGAAAATGCGATCTTCAGCGCTATGTCCTTGAAAGTTTTATTCTTTAGCTATCGTTTTCAAGCCACATTACAAGCTAACAAAGTCCATCGTTGACTTATTCCTTCATGACAATCCAAAGTGAGGATCATGCTCATAAGAAATTCATCAAATCATTTGTGATCATAAGGGTATAACCCGTTTCCACATGTTTAGCTATCACTTCTGCCCATACGTTGCATGCCTAGAAAGCTTGTATGTTGACTAAGTTTTCTTGAAAAATAAGGGTGACAAACTCTTTGCTTTCACTAAGATGTGGTATTGAAGGAATTACAATTTTGGGCACAAGAACCAAACAAATCTCATCTTCTCATTTCCCTTAACCCCCTCAAAAATCAGATCACTTGATTGGTCCTGACAGATGAACCAACAAGGAATGGTGACCCATCACCCAAAACATTGATGCTAAAAGTGGGGAAGAAATCTTTCGTAATTTGGCATTATTTTGAGAAATTCATCATGAACTTGCTATATGAGTTTAAGCAAGACATTCAATTTTCTTTACATGATATGTTAGGAAAAGCAATTGCTTACTTTGTTCAAACAAATGAAAGGTCATTCAAACAAATTTTTTGCAATTAAATAGGCCTACACTGGGGCAAATTTTCATGCGAGAGATTTTGCAAAATAGCCCACACTGGGGCAAAAATTTTTGTAATACATTTGAGAATATCAAACCAGTCACGCTGTTCTTTCCAAATAAGAAATTTGAATACATGTCATACTTTGATGAACCCCTTGTACAGGTATTCATGGTTCAAATTGACGAAAAGCATCCCGTGAGGCGGAAGGCCGATACTGCAAAGAAAAGCAAGAAGAAGGAGGGAAAAATGGACCCGACACTGGGGCAAATTATTTTGAAAAAATTCTCTCGGAAAAATCCGAAAGGAAGGGAAAAAGGGGAAGGAAAAAATCAAAAAAAATCAAAAAAAAAATCAAAAAAAATCAAAAAAAATCAAAAAAATCAAAAAATCAAAAAAATCAAAAAAATCAAAAAATCAAAAATCAAAAAATCAAAAAATCAAAAAAAATCAAAAAAATCAAAAATCAAATCAAGTTCATCATGGCAGGCTCGGGTTTGATCCCACTATCCGATTGTCAAGACATTTCATTTTCACAGCTACTGGAGCTGGGTTAGTCCCACTAGTAAGTATTTCATTTGCAACACTAAAAAACATGGGTCAGTCCCATTAACACTTCATTTCACTTCTTTCATTTGCATCACCAATAAACATGGGTCAATCCCACCAACACTCTGTCTCACTTCAATTCATAAGATTTAAATTTCTGTTCGGGTCAGTCCCGTTTTAAATTCTGTTCGGGTCAGTCCCGTTTAATTTCTGTTCGGGTCAGTCCCGTTTTAAATTCTGTTCGGGTCAGTCCCGTTTAAATTCTGTTCGGGTCAGTCCCGTTTAATTTCTGTTCGGGTCAGTCCCGTTTTAATTCCTGTTCGGGTCAGTCCCGTTTAAATTCCTGTTCGGGCCAGTCCCGTTTAAATTCTGTTCGGGTCAGTCCCGTTTTTCAATTCTTGTTCGGGTCAGTCCCGTTTTCAATTCTTGTTCGGGTCAGTCCCGTTTTATTTTTCATGTTCGGGTCAGTCCCGTGTTAGAATTCCTGTTCGTTGGAATCGTTTGCAGCCCAATAACACAGGTAAGTATTTGGTGTCTACTTCTTTGTCTTAAGTTTTTTCAAAACTCAGACAAAGAGGGGCAAACTGTAGACACCAAATTTTAAACAATTTGTATGTGGCATCTACTTCATGATTTTTTGTTTTAGATTGCTCGCATTTTAGTTCATTATGGTGTGTTTTGCATTTTTAGTTGTTATTTTTATTTTAGTTTTATTCGTTTTGCCCTTTGAGTTTGTCTAGTTCATTTGCTATTTATTTTTGTCATTTGTGGTTTTTAATCATTTTTTTTTTAGTTTTAGTTTTTTGTTTTGTTTTTTTAAGTTTAAGTTTAGCATAGAGTTTTTAGGAAAAAAAAGAAAAAGAAAAACATTCAAAAAATAGGCTTTAGTTTTTTTGAAAAAAATGAAAATGACAAAAAGTAAAGGAAAATGTGTGGATAGGTGGAAATGTGCATGTTGAACAAGTGTACAAAATAATCATTAGACAAGTGTCTAAGGAATTATAGGACAAGTGTATAGGAGGGAGGTGTTAAGGACACTTGGAGACTTGGGGGGAGCTGCGACTAGAAAACAGAAAAAGGGGCTAAAAACGGAAAAAAACAGAGCAGAGGAAATGGAGGAAAAACAGAGCAGCAAGGGATAGAAAAAAAAAACAACAGAAAAAGGAAAAAAATCTGGAAAAACAGGGAGCTTCGGTGAGAGGAAAAACCAAGAAATAGAGAGAGCTGAGGTTGGCGGCTGGGCTTTAAAAAAAAAAAAAAAAAAAACAGAAGAAACGAGAGCAAGAGGGAGAATGCAAGCTGCGTTTTTCCTTGGAAAAGGCTGATCATCCAGCTTTCTTGAGTGAAGATTTTCTCCATCGAGGCATCATTCACCAAGCTGTTAGCTTCTGCATACTCTGTGACATCAGGAGAGAGATTTCCGTTCAGAGATCTTGGAGAAATAACATCAGGAGATCCCTCGAATTTGGACCTGAAGTCGTTGATCCCATCTCCCTGTTCCATGTCAAAAGCTGCAACGAATCAGCTCCAAACGACTCCTTCGCGCGTTTCCTGTTTGGATTTCGATTCAACAAAAAGCCTTCATCAGGTACCATCCCAAAATAATGTCCCAACTCGTCTCGCTTTTATTTTGCTTTTTTTTCCAGGGTCTTGTTTCTTTTAGTGTTCCTGCGGATTTTTCTTTTCTTCCAAGGCCTGCAATCTGTCCATTTGTTTTGCAATCTGTCTTGTCGGAATTCCTTGCATAATATTGGATTGGCTTTGTCGGCGATTTGGGTATATGTGTATCGTGCACTTGGGCTTGAAATCTTGAGGTGATGTCGCTAAGTTGCCGTAGAAATTACAGCAGGAAAAAACTAACAAAGAAGAAGAAGATGCATCGTGAGCTGGTATGAAAATGTTTAACAAATCACGTTTTGACCCCCAAATCTTTGAGTAATTTCACTAAGGCCCGAAAACTTCTGTAAATTAATAATTTTTACCCCCTTTCAAGCTTAATTATTATTATTATTTTTTTGTTGTTTTAAGTATGCTTCTAAAATAATTAATCCTGGATTTTGGAATGAAATTAGACCTATTAGCTTTGTTGGGTTTTTGGTAAAACAAAAGAGGAATTGGGTTTGGCTATTTGTTTGGGCTACTTGGAACTGGGTTTGGTTTTCTTTCATTTGGGATCGTCCTGGGCTGGAGGATTAAAGCCCACCAGTTTGTTGGTTTATTTTGGGGTCAGAATAGTGGACTAGCCCATTCCATTTGCCTTGGATTTTCTATTGGATTTGATAAGTCTTGGCCCACGAAATAAATACAAAGGCCCAATGGTTTGGTCCATTAAGAAACCAGAAAACGATTTTGCAAATCAGTCCCTGAATTTTTTCTTGACTGTACTGTGGCCCTGGATATTTTCAACTTCTCTCAATTCGGTCCTTAATTTAATTGCAAATAGGTCCCTGAACTTTATTTTTCTTTAATTTTGACCCCAAAACTTTGTTTATTTTTGCAATCAAGTCCTTTCTTCTTTTGACTTCTTGAATGTGGTTTGCTTACATGATTCAATTGATTCAATTTCAAGTTTGCTATTTTATTTTTTATGATTGTTTGATAAATAAATTGGTACCTTGACTCATTTATTATTTTTGGAGGGTAAATAAGTGGTTTCACTCAATTTAAGACATCAACTCAAGGGAGGTATAACTTCTTTTATCTTTTTTGTCTCTCCTATGTGATCCAACGTGCTACGTGAAAATTGCATGTCTACTTGCTTCCCTTTTTTTTTTTTTCTTTAATTCCTTTCATTTATGTCATGTACTTTTGCTTTTTATTTAAGTTATTCTTTATGGGGTATGTGTACACCTCTTGGCTTGTAATAGATAGGGCTTGGAGGAGCATTCGATGAAGAGCTGTTGAAGACTTGTGCCTAGCTAGCAAATGTAATAGTTAGGGCCTTAATCACCTTATGTGTCTTGCATGTCTATGTGTTATATGTTTAATCGTTTTCTTAGGTTTTGGCATTTAGATATGCATGCTAAGTGTTATGTGCTATGTGATTGACATGTCTACTCGCTTTCCATAGCCTGAATAAATGTGATGGATGAATGTACGTTTCCACCAGTCCAACGCTAGTCGGAATTCATAGAATGGGCTAGTCCAACGCTAGACCCTTAGGGATTTCCCCTCGTTAGTACATGTTTGCATGTTCATTACATGTCATGCATTCTTTTTAGTTTTATCATTTTGCATGCCCCTCGAACCCCTTTTCCCTCCATTTTAGGATTTTTGCATTTCATGCTAGTTATAGGGTTCATTTGCTTGAGAGTCCCCTTAAATATGGGATATAGACGAGTGTGGCTTTTTCTAAGCCTTAGCACGCTTGTATTCCCTCTATAAAAGGGCAAATTGAGTCACGATTTAGGTCTCCCCGTGCCCAATATGCATGCATTCCCTAGGCTCATACACTTTAAATCCACCCTATCATTTTATACCCTCATCACACTTTCATTTTTCCTCCCATTTTGCACACATGCACCTTTATGTTTCTTCACTTGCACACGAACACTTTTTGCACACATGCACTTCATATTACCATTGCACATACCATACCTTGCCCACTCACGTGCACATTTTCACTTATGCATCTTTGTTTTTTATTACTTTTTCAAACTCATGCCTTCACATTGCATACATGCATTCCCTTCATTTGCATCCCACTTGCATTATTCGTGACTTCTTCAAAGGATCGTTATTGGGCTTCACAATTAATGTGATTGGCACCACTCTACCTTTGAAGGGAAATTTCCCCCAATACCCCTAGGTCTAGGGTTTGCATTCACGTAGTGCATCCAAATGTAATAAATTCTTTGGTTAAAACAAGAAAATCTTTGATTAAATCATGCAACTAGCCTTGGCTAGGTCGACGGGGTGCCTTGGATTTTTATCCTTGCCTTCCCCTTCGTCAAATGTGACTCCCTGTGACGCCCCGAAAAAAAAACTGAGTTTGAGAACCCGGAAATTTTCTAATTTTCTAGGGTTTATTTTTTAATTGCCCGCCTTTTCTACATTTTCTTGATTAGAAAAATTTTCCAGATAAAGTTTATGAGCAAAAATAGTTTTAAAATGATTTTTCTAGTATCGGTTAGTTTTTGAGAAATTAAAAGCGTATTTTGGACGTGGGACCCGCAAGTGCGGTAAATGCATTATATTTTTTTTACAACTTGTTGGAAATTTGTATTAAGTGATATTATTTTACAAGGTGTTAAGATATTTGTAATTGGAGAGACAAAAGATAAGTTTTAAACCTAAGGGTGACAAGTGTCACCATAAGATTAAGTCTTGGACTTTGACTTACTATTCAACCTTTTACCATTTACCATAATAACTTCAAAAATTGACCAAAATATCTTCATTGCTAAGCTTCATATGGCCGGCCACCTTCAAGCAATAAGGGAAGAGAAGCTCTCCAATTTCTTTGCTCCAAGCTTGCTTAATCTTTACTTTTAACCGTTTAATTTTAGTTTTACTCTATAAAAACTCTTCTCTTGGTTGGATTAAGGTTCTTGGTGAAGTGATTTGGAAGATTTAAGTGCAAGGTTGCTCCATCTCTTTGGTTACTAAGGTGAGTTGAGAAGGACCCCTCTCCTCCCTCTAATGATGTTAAATTCATGCTTGGTGATAGTAGGAGATGCAAGTTTATGGATTAAAACTTGATTTTGGTTGAATTGGTGAAGTTTTTTATTTTTTTGAGGAATTTTCTGGTTTAATGTGATCATGGTGTTGTGGTCATGTATGATGATTGGAAATGATGTTTAATGACTCTAGGAGGTGGAAAAAGTGATTAAGTACAATCAATTTCTGTTTTGGAAGAAATTTCAGAAAATTAGGTTTTGTAGTTCTTCATTCTGCCCGAATTTATTGCACTATGTTAGAGGCCGAATTGGCCTTTGCTCAAAACATGAAAGTTGTAGGTATTGGTGAGTTTGAAGTGCCTGCAAAATTTCAGGTCAGTTGGATATGTGTAGAGTGAGTTATGTCGATTTTACTGTTGCTGATCTGGGTTGCTCAGAATGTGAAAACTGCGCTTGTAATCGTTTGTTTTGACTGGAATTGGTTTGGATTTTGTTGTTGGTGTCTTCTGAGGAAATGTAGCTGGATGTCTTAGCTAACATATACCTTTGGAATTTCGGCATTTGGACCTGTATAGACTGAGTTGTGTTCATTACAGCTTTGTGTGATTTGTAAACCTGTTTTTGGTGGTTCTGGTGTAGTATTTGGCATATTTGACCTAGTTGTGCTAGGATTTGGATTGAGTGGCCTTCTACATTGTTGTAGCCCTGTTTCTTAGCTTCGAAACGGTGGGTCTTGCACCTTCATCCGACAATCGTAGCGCATTTGGTACCATTACCGCAAAATGACGTGAAAACTGTTTTTCTGGTTTTGAGCTTAACCTTCATTTCCGGACTTTTCCCTAGCTTGACTTGTATTAGTACTACTTGGAGCTTGCTGAATGGCTATGGATGAACTTGTTGTTGTGTGTGTACCTTTGGGACTGGCTGAGGAAATAATGAAGCCATGATGGCTGGAAAAGTTAGCAAATGTCAGGGGAACGAACGAACAAACGAATAGCTCCATGTGAGCCCGTATCCTTTTAATGATTGTTACTATCGCTTTCCATTGTAAATGTTTCTTGAATTATTAATACTCCATGTTTAATGTATTGAATTGATTGTTGATTATCTGTTCGGAACCTCACTGAGCTTTTAGCTCACCCTTTAGTTTTGTTTTCCTTAACAGGGGACGGCGAGCAGGATGAGAGCATAGACTAGCCTAGTCTAGGTATTTTGTTTCTTTTGTAATGGTTCTCGCCCTAGTGCTTGGCACGGGCTGGTTGTATGGTGAAGTGAGAACCTTTGTACATTTGATGGCTGTACTTCCTTTTGAGATAGCAATATATATAAGTTCCGCTTTAAGTTTGGATTGCTGCCCTATTTATTCTGGATTTGATTAAGGAACGACTGAGTCCCGGCGAGAGTCGGGCAGGCGACTCGCCGAACCCTTTGGTTCGCCTTAGGGGGAGGTGGGGCCGTCACACTCCCGAACCTTTTTCATTGGTTTACGTGGACTATGAGTCGTTTAAAAGGGGTTTCTCATAACTTTTTCCTAAAAAATTCATTTTTAGGTGACTTGGTACACCTTAACTCATTACCAAGTGGCGACTCCCATTTTTTTTAAAAACCCTTTTTAAACTATAATTTTGGGTCAAATCGTCGCATTTTCAAACCCCCATTTAGACCCATTTTTCTTTTAAATCACGATTCATTTTCCAAATCACAAAATACATTTTCAAACCATTTTATTTATTTATCAAAAAATGGGGCGCGACAATAGGCGAACTCTACTAATGTCATGTGCTGTCCCCAATTACCCCCGAAATCTAAAATACTCGTTCGTAACATATCTTCGAGAGTCTGAATCGTCCGCTCCGATTGTCCATCCGTCTGAGGATGATAGGTAGTACTCAGATTCAGCTTCGTCCCTAAGGTCTCCTGAAACTTTTGCCAAAATCTAGACACGAAACGAGGGTCTCGATCAGAAACGATACTCACGGGCACTCCATGTAATCGCACAATCTCCTCCAGATATACTTGGGCTAACTTATCCATGGAATACTTCATATTCACAGGTAGGAAATGAGCCGACTTGGTCAATCGATCAACGATCACCCATACGGCATCATGTCCTCTTTGAGTCCTAGGTAGTCCAGAAACGAAGTCCATAGTGATATGTTCCCATTTCCATTCAGGAATTTCCAAAGGTTGTAGCAATCCCGAAGGCTTCTGATGTTCAGCCTTAACTTGCTGACACACTAGGCAGGTTTGCACGTACTGAGCTATCTCTTTCTTCATCTTGTCCCACCAGTACAATTGTCGTAAGTCACGATACATCTTGTTACTTCCTTGATGGATTGTATATTTAGATCGATGAGCCTCCTCCAAAATTTCCCTTCTCAAAGTTTCATCATCAGGTACCACTATGCGATTTCGAAATCTTAAAATCCCTTCAGAGCTCAAACTAAAATCGGAAATTTCTCCTTTCTTCACCTTTTCTACCCACTTTTGAACCATCGAATCCTTAATTTGAGCTTCCTTGATCCTTTCCAAAAACACGGACGTCACTCGGATGTTTCCAAAGGTTATCCTATTATGCTCCAGCTTTGGATTCCATTCTCCTACAACTCTCAATAATTCCCACTCTTTCACCATCAATCCAGAAATCTGAGCCTTTCGACTTAAGGCATCGGCTACCACATTAGCCTTACCAGGATGGTAGTTAATGGTATAATCGTAATCCTCTAAGAATTCCATCCAACGGCGCTGTCTCATGTTCAACTCCTTCTGGGAAAAGAGGTATTTAAGGCTTTTATGGTCAGAGTAGACTTCAAAAGTCACCCCGTACAGATAGTATCTCCACTTTTTAAGAGCGAAGACAACTGCAGCCAGTTCAAGGTCATGAATAGGATAGTTTTGCTCATGGGTTTTCAATTTTCTGGAAGCATAAGCTATCATGTTTTGGTGTTGCATCAGTACGCACCCTAAACCCTCCTTGGAGGCGTCAGTGTAAACAGTGAAACCATCCGGACCATTAGGTAAAGCCAGAATAGGGGCCATAGTTAACCTCCGTTTCAGCTCTTGAAAGCTACCCTCACACTTATCACTCCAGAGAAAACCTCCACCCTTCTCTGTTAGATCGGTTAAGGGACTGGCAAGTTTTGAAAAATCTTTAATAAACCGCCGATAATAACCTGCCAACCCTAGAAAGCTCCGTATCTCCGTGGGGTTATCGAGTCTCTTCCACTCAGTTACTGCCTCTACCTTGGCCGGATCCACAGCAATTCCTTCTTTAGAAATCACGTGCCCCAGAAAAGAAACTTTCTCCAGCCAAAACTCACATTTGCTGAATTTGGCGTACAACTGGTGCTCCCTCAGGGTTTGTAGGACCTCTTTCAGATGTTGTTCATGCTCCTCACGGGTTTTTGAATAGACCAATATGTCATCGATAAAAACAACGACAAATCGGTCGAGATAGGGTTTGAAAATTCGGTGCATGAGGTCCATGAAGGCAGCAGGGGCATTAGTCAGTCCAAAAGGCATCACGGCAAATTCGTAATGCCCATACCGAGAATTGAAGGCGGTTTTAGGCACATCTTCTTTTCTAATCAACAGCTGGTAATACCCCTGTCGAAGATCTAATTTTGAAAAGACCTCCGCACCTTGTAATTGATCAAATAACTCATCGATGTGAGGTAGGACTTATTCTTAATGGTCACGTTGTTCAACCCTCGGTAATCGATACATAGCCTCAAGGTCCCGTCTTTCTTTTTAACAAAGAGAACAGGTGCCCCCCAAGGTGATCCACTCTCGTGAATAAACCCTCGCTCTAGAAGGTCTTGCAACTGTAATTTCAGCTCTTTGAGTTCCGCAGGTGCCATTCGGTAAGGAGTTTTGGAAATAGGGGAAGCCCCTGGACAAAGGTTAACTTCAAACTCAACTTCTCTTTCCGGAGGCAGATTCACTAACTCGTCAGGAAAAACATCCAGGTATTCACTCACGACTGGAACATCTTCTATTTTCAGTTTGTCAGCAGGAGTGTTAATAAGAAAAGCTAGGAACCCCTGTGCCCCTCTACTCAATAATTTCCTAGCTCGAATACCCGATATCATAGCAGATGAGGCTAGACTACCCCTCACATCTAACCTCAAAGTTGCCTCCCCAGGAATACGAAATTCAACAGTTTTCCTCTTGCAGTCCAGCTGGGCATCGTATCGAGCCAACCAATCCATGCCTAATATCACATCGTATCCCTTTATGGCTAAACTTATCAAATTCCCCAATAACTTCCGCTCACCTACCCAGATCTCACAATTCGTGTACATTTTGCTAGAAATCAAACGTTGGTCCCCCGTAGGAGTACTAACTTCTAACTCATAAGGAAGAATAACAGGGTTTATATCAATTCCACACATAAACTCGGGGTTAACAAAGGAATGGGTAGCTCCAGGGTCTATCAAAATTCTAGCTAGGCGGTGGAAGACAGGAATCGTACCTTCCACTACCTCGGCGGAATCAGGAACTGGCCGTTGCTCAATGGAGTACACCCGAGCGGGTACCTTTGGTTTGGTACTGTCTACCCGGGATTGACTGGAGGTAGCCTTAGATGTCATCGGGGTAGTTCCTCTCGCGTCACGTGCCTGGACCGGACAGTTGGCGAACCGGTGCTCCGCACTTCCGCACCGCAAACACTTATTCTGCTTCCTCCAGCAGTCGTCCTCCGTGTGATTGGGTTTCCCACAGAAGTTACACGGACCACGCGCTACAGTAACGGAACTCCCTTGTGTGGTGCTCCTCGGCGGCCCTCGGCCTGGTTGGCTTCCTCGGGAAGAAGCCCCTCTAGCTGGACTCGAAAATCGTCCCCCTCCAGCTCCCCTTCCAAATTTAGGAGGGGGAGGGGTACTCTTATCCCCTTGAGTTGAGCTACTCCCAGCAGCTCCCCGCTTTCGATTTTGGAAGTTTCTCACCTGAAGCCTCGCATTCTCGGATCGTAAGGCCTTCTCAACAGCATCACTAAAAGTAGTGATTTGGGCAACGGCTAAATCCTTTTGGATTTCCACATTAAGCCCCTGAAGAAAACGCCTAGCCCTTCTTTGTTCGGTTAAAATGAGCTCAGGAGCAAATTTAGATAAACGTGTGAATTGGCTCTCATATTCGGCCACCGATTGCGTACCTTGGCGTAGACGAATAAATTCGTCCTCCTTTTTCTCCTGAACCAACGGTGGAAAATACTTAGCGTTGAACTCCCTTACAAAGCTCGCCCATGTTCTTGGCGTCTGTTCTCGCTCCCATTTTGTTCGAATAATGTTCCACCAAGAGCGAGCAGCCCCTTCAAGTTGAAAAACCGCAAAGGTCACTTGCCTCTCCTCCGAGTAACGCAGGGCGGCAAAAATGTCTATCATCTTCTCCAACCATTGTTCCGCTACGTCCGGATCGGGCCCTCCGAGAAATTTAGGTGGAGAAAATTTTTGGAATCGTTCGAGAGCTCGGTCTTCGCTCTCGACATGATTTCCAGGATTTCCAGGGTTTCCAGGGTTGCCGACAGGTGGATTAGGGTTTGGGCCCTGCTGCTGCACCACCTGGGCCAGGAGATCGGTCATCCGCTGGATAGCAGCGGCCACTTGCACATTAGGGTCGATTTGGGGTTCAGGAGTTGGTTCGGGCACTTCAGTTCCCGTACCCTGTTCAGTCGTGGGCTGTCTACTCCCACGTCCTCTACCTCAGCCACTACGCGTGCCTTCCATCGTTCTAGATCAATCTAGGGCCAAAATATACCCATAAATATAACATTAACAATAAAGGGTACATACCCTTGTACACAACAAACATGAGCACTTAACCAAACAATCATTTCACAACACACTTAGGCACCTAACACATAGTCATGGCATTCACAACAAGATCAAACATTTATACAAAACAGTCAGTCAAGTACAAACAGGGAGAATCCCTTACGGAAATGGCGTTACAAAAGTAATATATACAAGACTAGTCCAACTTACAAAACGACTAGATAAAGGTCCTCCCCGACCCACCATTCCGTATCCCATATATATACAAGAGTCAAAATTTCCCCAAAATGGCTTAAAAGCCATACCCTAGCCTACCGTGGGACTAGAAGACCTACTCGCTTGAGCGGATTCGACTCCGACCGAACCCCTCATGTAAGAGTCCTCGTCACTCTCGTCCCCTAATAGGTCATTACACATGTTCAGAATCGATCCGGCCTTCTCCTTCATTTGCCTCGCCCTCTTGACCATTCGTTCACGTGCCTCTCCTAATTGCGTACACAGGTCGTCCACCCTATCTTGACCTTCACCCAGGTCATATTCCAACTCCTTAATTCGCTCAGCTTGCCTCTTGTTGGCCTCACTTAATCGATTTACTTCAGCTTCAAGCCTTGCACAATCCTTGGCCAACTCCTTCCTTTCTTTGTCCACGGCCAATACTAGAGTATTGGGATAGGCAAACCTCTGACGGCACTCACAACGCCGAAGGCGACTAGCCGGACTCCAACGTACAGTTGACCCTCTCGGCCGGATCTGGTACCTAATCATAGGAAGTACTCCACGGCCCCGTTCCACGGTCGGTCTCTCACTAGACCCACTAGGCACGTCCATCCTACACGAAAACGCAAATAAACTTAACACCCTTAAGAAAATAATCGCATACAAGTCCCAAGTCAAGAAATTTCTAACAAACCCAGGTTAATCTAAACCTAGGCTCTGATACCACTTGTGACGACCCCATCTTCCCCTAAGGTGAACCAGAGGGGTCGACGGACCGCCTGCCCAGCTCTCGCCAGGACTACGGGTCGCAAACAAATTGAATTTCGTTTAATATATAAAGGAAAATTCAACAAAGTGAACGATTTATTCCATTATCTTGTTCCTATAACCATAATATCATTATGCAAGAAAGTATAGCGCTCGAGCACTTCAATCGGACAAGAAAACGGAAAACGAAAATTTGCCGCGGATGAACAGTAACCGCCCACGTCACTATCCGGCCAGAATCTGGCCGGATACCCGGACGGATTCTCGGCCGGATAGGAGGCCGAGGCTAGACCCCAAAGGGGTCGAAATTCCCCTGTCAATCCGGCCAACAATCCGGCCGGAAATCGGCCGGATTGCTCTGGCCGGATTCTGACCAGTAGCCAAAGTCCAAATTTTTTCTTTTCCCCTGCCTATCCGGCCTTCTATCCGGCCAGAAACTGGCCGGATTCCAGGCAGTGATTTTTCCAAAATTTTTCCTGCTTTTATTTGAAAACCGGCGATCGTACAAATACATCAAACGTACAATATAACGAATCCAAGACTTGGTAAAGACTTGAGAAAGGTTCAATTTACACCTCAAAGGTACACGAAGTCATATACATCAAAAGTTCAAGTTCTCGAGGAGCCTTTCAAAACTATCACTTAACTAGCTCAACTCATATCAAAACTTGTTTCCAATCATGCTCCTGTAAGGAAAACAAAACAACGGGGGTGAGCTTACGCTCGTGAGGTACCAAATGCACAATTTCATGATACAACTATTAACACCTATACGTAAACACCTTCATACAAACATACACATATAAAAGGATACATGTGACCCTCAAGGGCCGGTTTTCGATTGCCATACTTGATCGTACACGTTGACACTCCGTCAACCATTTAAACAAACCAAGATCCGTAGACACCACTTCGCACCATTTCCTTCCACCATTCACCCCCTATTCGGGCCCGCCGCCTCATAGTTTCAAAAGGGTAATACTCGAGTATACCACAAGGTCGAGGAGTTAACACTCCACTCGCCTATCAAGAACCCAAAGGCTCATTAACGAATCGCCCACCCCTTGCCGGCACGACTCGAATAACGGTCTAAGGGCATGAGCTCAAATTCACATTAATATTAAGGCATTGCCCCATCAAATGTTCAATCATGTATATATACCATTTCACATCCAAACGATAATGATAAATGCAAATAAGTGGTCAAGAGCGATCAAGTACACTCTCGACCCAAATCAAGACATTTAAAATCACGTAACAAGTATGTTCATCATATGCTGGTACACTCACCAGATTTTCAAGCAAGTCACACGTTTGAATCAGGTGTAGGTCCCGGTCCACCTGTACGACCTAAAACAAGCAAATAACCATATTGAAAACTCAAACACAATTCAACGTACAACGTAACTTACTAATGCAAGTTGTTCAAAAGACAATACAATGAAACATTAAGGTGTGGAATGTGAGTAAAAGCCCAAAACTCATCCATTTCCACTTCATTCCTTCCAAATGCTAAACCATCCTCATTTCTCACCATTTGAACGGCATAACCCCTTAATTTCTTTGATTTCCCCAAACTAATCAACAACATCCAACTCATACCATTACACTTAGATATCACCAATTGATCCATTCATCACATTTAAGTCACAAACTACTCAATTACCCATCAAATACTAGCATATACACAATACATAGAAAAACCCCAATTTATACCAAAACCTAAAAACCGAAAATCCTACAAATGCTGAAATTTTTCCACAATTAACCACAATAAACATATCTAGGCTCCAAATCATACCATGTAAACCCATTACACCTTCCACAACCATGAGTTATCATATAAAACAGAAAATTCCTCAATAAATAGAAAATTTCCATAACTCAACCACAAGTCTTGAAATAACCCATAAAATGGCTTCTATAACCACTAACATGTACTAATTTCATCTCACAACCAACACATAAACATTTCCTAACTTGCTTACCTTACAAATGTGGAATACAAGGTAGAGGATAGCTTTTCTCTTCAAACAAAACCCACCAAGTAGTTCAACCCTTCCTAGCAAGCAAGTTTTGTGGAGAAATTTGAAAGATTAAGGGTTGGTTTGCAAGATTTGGCCAAGAAATGAAGCAAAAGTTGAAGAGGTTTCTTTCTTTCTTTCTTCAAGGTTGGTCGGCAATGAGCAAGAGAAAAATGAGTAATTTTGGATCAATTTTTCTCTTAATAAGAAAGGTAAAGTGAAAGTCAAAAGTCCAACTTCCAATAAGATCTCAACATGTGTTTTCCAAGCTTATCCAACATCTTTGTCTTGTAAAAACTTAATTATACTAGCTAACCACTAATTAGCTCATAACACTAGGTACTAAAGCTTCCGTATAGAAAATTTCCCAAAGTCACATTTACCGGTACCGATTACCCTAGTGGGTCCCACATGCACTGTACACCTCTATAAGCACAGAAATTGACCTAAACCCAGAAAATGATGCAAAATTCATATTTTCTCATAAAATTCCCCAGAAAACCTACATATAAAATAAAACCCCAAAAATAGACTTAAAAGCCCCAAAATAAATACCCGAAAAATAAAAATAAATAATAAAATAAAAAAAAATTTTCGGGGTCTCACAGTGACACTTGTCACCTTTTGGTTCAAAACTTATCTTTTTGTCTCTCCAATACAAATATCTTAACACCTTGTAAAATAATATCATTTAATACAAAACTCCAACAAGTTATCAAAAATATGTTGCATTTACCGCACTAGCGGGTCCCACGTTCAAAACGCACTTCAAAATTAACTTGGACTAACTTGTACTAGAAAAATGGTTGGAAAACTATATTCCCTTACAATAAATGTATAGGAAATTAATATATTGAAGAAAGGTACAAAATTATAGACAAGGAAACAAAATAATGTCTTGAAAATATGAAAAATTTTTCGGGTTTTCACACTCAATCTTTCGGGGCGTCACAAACTCCCCTCCTTAAAAGAATGTCGTCCTCGACATTCCATCTTGTACTAATTAAGTCAAAACATCCCGCAAGAATCACTAATATTTCAAACCAAACCCACAGTCCGACATCCTAAACTTCAAGCCTAGGATACACTACCGAGAACTGAAGCCTAAGCTCTGATACCACCTGTGACGGCCCCACCTCACCCTAAGGCGAACCAGAGGGTTCGGCGGGCCGCCTGCCCAGCTCTCGCCGGGACTCAGTCGTTCACTACATTCCTCAAACAGATTACAATATAAATCTCAAAAATTACATCAAATGTTCCCACAATTACACATCCAAGTCTCCAATAATTACATGTCACAAGCGAAGCGAAAACAATTTCCAACTATACATAAAATGATTCCGAATCCAAATTGTACAAAATATAGGCCATCTATTCACGTGAATAAGCACAACAAGCCTTCCTTCGCCACGAGCCCTGTGGAGGGGAATAAAACATTTTTGGGGTGAGCTAGAAGCTCAGCGAGTAACCAGTAAAATCAGAAATCAAATATATTTCACAATAATGCATTTCGATCATTTCGATGATGTCATGATTCAGAGATCAAATGTACGTTTATTGCTCTCATGAGCCGGTGAAATCATTGCACTTGAACACCCAACGCTCAAATAGATCATTTAACATTAACATTGAGAGGAAGCCCCTTTTTGAGCTCCAGATAAACATGAACATGAACCATAAACAAGGTGGAGACGTTGGTGTCCAGCACTAGACTTTCCCATAACTCATTGAAGCCAAATCATGTCATGAATCCACATGCAAGCACGCATGATATGCAATCGAATAAATAATGCAAGAAGCATTTCACAAGTACTTTGGAAATAGTTTAGGGTCACTCACCTCCATGGCTCAGAAACCATCCATCATAGATCATTGCCTTGCTCAAATCCAAGTCTTAGATCACAAACTCAATGCAAACAAGTCCTTTAAAAGTTCGGACAGCACTTCCCCTAAATTTGCTTACCTTTCCAGCCATCATGGCTTCATTATTTCCTCAGCCAGTCCCAAAGGTACACACACAACAACAAGTTCATCCAATAGTCATTCAGCAAGCTCTAAGTAGTACGAGTACAATTCAAGCTAGGGAAAAGTTCGAAAATGAAAGTTAAGCTCAAAACCAGAAAAATAGCTTTTGACATCCTTTTGCGGTAATGGTACCAAAGGCGCTACGATTGTCGGATGAAGGTACAAGATACACCGTTTCGAAACTAAGAGATAGGGATACAATATTACAGAAGGTCACTCAACCCAGTTTCGAGTGTAACAAGGTCTAAAATGCAAGATACTACACCAAAAACGTAAAACAGATTCACCAAAATGCATTCTAGCGGAAACATCATAACTCAGGCTCTCCAAGTCCAAATCCAGAAATTCCAAAACCAACTGAAAGCTAAGAAACAGGGCTAAATTTCATCAAAAGGTCTCAACAACTAATTCGGAAGCAATCCTGACCAAAACAACCAATTACAGGCGCAATTCTTACATTCGGGTAAAACCAGAACAGCAATAGTAATTTCGATTTTTCTCTTTCCACACTACTCCGATTGACCTTAAATTTTTTAGGTACCTTTAAAATGTCATTCCCTACAACTTTCATGTTTTAATCCAAGGCCAATTCGGCCTCTAACTAGGAGCTATAAAACCGGACAGAATGAAGCTTCATGAACCCTAGGTTTTTCAATTTTCTTCGAAAACAGAAATTACTTGCAATCTTCCACTTTTTCCAGCTTCTAGATGCCTTATATACCATTTCCAATCATCATACATAGCCACACAATCATATTCATATTAAAACAGAAAAATCCCCAAAAATAATAAGACTTCATCACTTCAACCACAAATCAAGAAATAATCCATAATATTGCATCTCATACCACCACCAATCATGAATTGAACATCATTAGAGGAAGGAGAGGGGTCCTTCACAACTCACCTTAGCAATACAAGTGATAGAGCAACTAGTCACCTTAGCTTTCCAAACAACTCCACAAAACACCTCAAGACCACTTAGCAAAGAGATTTTATGGAATGATTTGGAGTTTTATTGGTTGGATTTGAAGATTGAGCAAGAAATAGAAGGAAGAAATTGAGAGCTTTTCTTTCTTTTCCTTTGAGAGAGAGCTGGCTATGAAGCTTTAGAAATAAGGATGATTTTTGGCAATTTTTTCATTTATTTGGTAAAAGTAAAGGTAAAGTTAAATGGTCAAAGTCCAAGATTAAATCACAAGGTGACACTTGTCACCTTTTGGTTCAAAACTTATCTTTTTGTCTCTCCAATACAAATATCTTAACACCTTGTAAAATAATATCATTTAATACAAAACTCCAACAAGTTATCAAAAATATGTTGCATTTACCGCACTAGCGGGTCCCACGTTCAAAACGCACTTCAAAATTAACTTGGACTAACTTGTACTAGAAAAATGGTTGGAAAACTATATTCCCTTACAATAAATGTATAGGAAATTAATATATTGAAGAAAGGTACAAAATTATAGACAAGGAAACAAAATAATGTCTTGAAAATATGGAAAATTTTTTGGTTTTCACACTCAATCTTTCGGGGCGTCACAAACTCCCCTCCTTTAAAGAATGTCGTCCTCGACATTCCATCTTGTACTAATTAAGTCAAAACATCCCGCAAGAATCACTAATATTTCAAACCAAACCCACAGTCCGACATCCTAAACTTCAAGCCTAGGATACACTACCGAGATCTGAAGCCTAAGCTCTGATACCACCTGTGACGGCCCCACCTCACCCTAAGGCGAACCAGAGGGTTCGGCGGGCCGCCTGCCCAGCTCTCGCCGGGACTCAGTCGTTCACTACATTCCTCAAACAGATTACAATATAAATCTCAAAAATTACATCAAATGTTCCCACAATTACACATCCAAGTCTCCAATAATTACATGTCTCAAGCGAAGCGAAAACAATTTCCAACTATACATAAAATGATTCCGAATCCAAATTGTACAAAATATAGGCCATCTATTCACGTGAATAAGCACAACAAGCCTTCCTTCGCCACGAGCCCTGTGGAGGGGAATAAAACATTTTTGGGGTGAGCTAGAAGCTCAGCGAGTAACCAGTAAAATCAAAAATCAAATATATTTCACAATAATGCATTTCGATCATTTCGATGATGTCATGATTCAGAGATCAAATGTACGTTTATTGCTCTCATGAGCCGGTGAAATCATTGCACTTGAACACCCAACGCTCAAATAGATCATTTAACATTAACATTGAGAGGAAGCCCCTTTTTGAGCTCCAGATAAACATGAACATGAACCATAAACAAGGTGGAGACGTTGGTGTCCAGCACTAGACTTTCCCATAACTCATTGAAGCCAAATCATGTCATGAATCCACATGCAAGCACGCATGATATGCAATCGAATAAATAATGCAAGAAGCATTTCACAAGTACTTTGGAAATAGTTTAGGGTCACTCACCTCCATGGCTCAGAAACCATCCATCATAGATCATTGCCTTGCTCAAATCCAAGTCTTAGATCACAAACTCAATGCAAACAAGTCCTTTAAAAGTTCGGACAGCACTTCCCCTAAATTTGCTTACTTTTCCAGCCATCATGGCTTCATTATTTCCTCAGCCAGTCCCAAAGGTACACACACAACAACAAGTTCATCCAATAGTCATTCAGCAAGCTCTAAGTAGTACGAGTACAATTCAAGCTAGGGAAAAGTTCGGAAATGAAAGTTAAGCTCAAAACCAGAAAAATAGCTTTTGACATCCTTTTGCGGTAATGGTACCAAAGGCGCTACGATTGTCGGATGAAGGTACAAGATACACCGTTTCGAAACTAAGAGATAGGGATACAATATTACAGAAGGTCACTCAACCCAGTTTCGAGTGTAACAAGGTCTAAAATGCAAGATACTACACCAAAAACGTAAAACAGATTCACCAAAACGCATTCTAGCGGAAACATCATAACTCAGGCTCTCCAAGTCCAAATCCAGAAATTCCAAAACCAACTGAAAGCTAAGAAACAGGGCTAAATTTCATCAAAAGGTCTCAACAACTAATTCGGAAGCAATCCTGACCAAAACAACCAATTACAGGCGCAATTCTTACATTCGGGTAAAACCAGAACAGCAATAGTAATTTCGATTTTTCTCTTTCCACACTACTCCGATTGACCTTAAATTTTTTAGGTACCTTTAAAATGTCATTCCCTACAACTTTCATGTTTTAATCCAAGGCCAATTCGGCCTCTAACTAGGAGCTATAAAACCGGACAGAATGAAGCTTCATGAACCCTAGGTTTTTCAATTTTCTTCGAAAACAGAAATTACTTGCAATCTTCCACTTTTTCCAGCTTCTAGATGCCTTATATACCATTTCCAATCATCATACATAGCCACACAATCATATTCATATTAAAACAGAAAAATCCCCAAAAATAATAAGACTTCATCACTTCAACCACAAATCAAGAAATAATCCATAATATTGCATCTCATACCACCACCAATCATGAATTGAACATCATTAGAGGAAGGAGAGGGGTCCTTCACAACTCACCTTAGCAATACAAGTGATAGAGCAACTAGTCACCTTAGCTTTCCAAACAACTCCACAAAACACCTCAAGACCACTTAGCAAAGAGATTTTATGGAATGATTTGGAGTTTTATTGGTTGGATTTGAAGATTGAGCAAGAAATAGAAGGAAGAAATTGAGAGCTTTTCTTTCTTTTCCTTTGAGAGAGAGCTGGCTATGAAGCTTTAGAAATAAGGATGATTTTTGGCAATTTTTTCATTTATTTGGTAAAAGTAAAGGTAAAGTTAAATGGTCAAAGTCCAAGATTAAATCACAAGGTGACACTTGTCACCTTTTGGTTCAAAACTTATCTTTTTGTCTCTCCAATACAAATATCTTAACACCTTGTAAAATAATATCATTTAATACAAAACTCCAACAAGTTATCAAAAATATGTTGCATTTACCGCACTAGCGGGTCCCACGTTCAAAACGCACTTCAAAATTAACTTGGACTAACTTGTACTAGAAAAATGGTTGGAAAACTATATTCCCTTACAATAAATGTATAGGAAATTAATATATTGAAGAAAGGTACAAAATTATAGACAAGGAAACAAAATAATGTCTTGAAAATATGGAAAATTTTTTGGTTTTCACACTCAATCTTTCGGGGCGTCACAAACTCCCCTCCTTAAAAGAATGTCGTCCTCGACATTCCATCTTGTACTAATTAAGTCAAAACATCCCGCAAGAATCACTAATATTACAAACCAAACCCACAGTCCGGCATCCTAAACTTCAAGCCTAGGATACACTACCGAGATCTGAAGCCTAAGCTCTGATACCACCTGTGACGGCCCCACCTCACCCTAAGGCGAACCACAGGGTTCGGCGGGCCGCCTGCCCAACTCTCGCCGGGACTCAGTCGTTCACTACATTCCTCAAACAGATTACAATATAAATCTCAAAAATTACATCAAATGTTCCCACAATTACACATCCAAGTCTCCAATAATTACATGTCACAAGCGAAGCGAAAACAATTTCCAACTATACATAAAATGATTCCGAATCCAAATTGTACAAAATATAGGCCATCTATTCACGTGAATAAGCACAACAAGCCTTCCTTCGCCACGAGCCCTGTGGAGGGGAATAAAACATTTTTGGGGTGAGCTAGAAGCTCAGCGAGTAACCAGTAAAATCAGAAATCAAATATATTTCACAATAATGCATTTCGATCATTTCGATGATGTCATGATTCAGAGATCAAATGTACGTTTATTGCTCTCATGAGCCGGTGAAATCATTGCACTTGAACACCCAACGCTCAAATAGATCATTTAACATTAACATTGAGAGGAAGCCCCTTTTTGAGCTCCAGATAAACATGAACATGAACCATAAACAAGGTGGAGACGTTGGTGTCCAGCACTAGACTTTCCCATAACTCATTGAAGCCAAATCATGTCATGAATCCACATGCAAGCACGCATGATATGCAATCGAATAAATAATGCAAGAAGCATTTCACAAGTACTTTGGAAATAGTTTAGGGTCACTCACCTCCATGGCTCAGAAACCATCCATCATAGATCATTGCCTTGCTCAAATCCAAGTCTTAGATCACAAACTCAATGCAAACAAGTCCTTTAAAAGTTCGGACAGCACTTCCCCTAAATTTGCTTACTTTTCCAGCCATCATGGCTTCATTATTTCCTCAGCCAGTCCCAAAGGTACACACACAACAACAAGTTCATCCAATAGTCATTCAGCAAGCTCTAAGTAGTACGAGTACAATTCAAGCTAGGGAAAAGTTCGGAAATGAAAGTTAAGCTCAAAACCAGAAAAATAGCTTTTGACATCCTTTTGCGGTAATGGTACCAAAGGCGCTACGATTGTCGGATGAAGGTACAAGATACACCGTTTCGAAACTAAGAGATAGGGATACAATATTACAGAAGGTCACTCAACCCAGTTTCGAGTGTAACAAGGTCTAAAATGCAAGATACTACACCAAAAAAGTAAAACAGATTCACCAAAACGCATTCTAGCGGAAACATCATAACTCAGGCTCTCCAAGTCCAAATCCAGAAATTCCAAAACCAGCTGAAAGCTAAGAAACAGGGCTAAATTTCATCAAAAGGTCTCAACAACTAATTCGGAAGCAATCCTGACCAAAACAACCAATTACAGGCGCAATTCTTACATTCGGGTAAAACCAGAACAGCAATAGTAATTTCGACTTTTCTCATTCCGCACTACTCCGTTTGACCTTAAATTTTGTACGTACCTTTAAAATGTCATTCCATACAACTTTCATGTTTTAATCCAAGGCCAATTCGGCCTCTAACTAGGAGATATAAAACCGGACAGAATGTAGCTTCATGAACCATAGGTTTTTCAATTTTCTTCCAAAACAGAAATTACTTGCAATCTTCCACTTTTTCCAGCTTCTAGATGCCTTATATACCATTTCCAATCATCATACATAGCCACACAATCATATTCATATTAAAATAGAAAAATCCCCAAAAATAATAAGACTTCATCACTTCAACCACAAATCAAGAAATAATCCATAATATTGCATCTCATACCACCACCAATCATGAATTGAACATCATTAGAGGAAGGAGAGGGGTCCTTCACAACTCACCTTAGCAATACAAGAGATAGAGCAACTAGTCACCTTAGCTTTCCAAACAACTCCACAAAACACCTCAAGACCACTTAGCAAAGAGATTTTATGGAATGATTTGGAGTTTTATTGGTTGGATTTGAAGATTGAGCAAGAAATAGAAGGAAGAAATTGAGAGCTTTTCTTTCTTTTCCTTTGAGAGAGAGCTGGCTATGAAGCTTTAGAAATAAGGATGATTTTTGGCAATTTTTTGATTTATTTGGTAAAGGTAAAGGTAAAGTTAAATGGTCAAAGTCCAAGATTAAATCACAAGGTGACACTTGTCACCTTTTGGTTCAAAACTTATCTTTTTGTCTCTCCAATACAAATATCTTAACACCTTGTAAAATAATATCATTTAATTCAAAACTCCAACAAGTTATCAAAAATATATTGCATTTACCGCACTAGCGGGTCCCACGTTCAAAACGCACTTCAAAATTAAGTTGGACTAACTTGTACTAGAAAAATGGTTGGAAAACTATATTCCCTTACAATAAATGTATAGGAAATTAATATATTGAAGAAAGGTACAAAATTATAGACAAGGAAACAAAATAATGTCTTGAAAATATAAATTTTTTTTCGAGTTTTCACACTCAATCTTTCCGGGCATCACTGAATGGGAATCAAATTTGGTGATTAAGAGTGAGTTTAGATGATATTAAGTATGTGAATGGTGGTGATAATAATAAGTTAGTGAATTAGAAGTTAAAACCCTAGTATACGTGATTTGAGAAAAAACGGGTTGAACCGACGGGTACCGTTTGTTACCTAGTGAGTGCACCACTTGAACACTACTTTATTACCTTAATCTCCTTGCTATTAAGTGATTAATATCAGCCCCAAAATAACCCTTATGGCAGCTGAAATTATTGACTCACAAAGTAGAGAAAAAAAAAAAGTGAGATGCAAATTGGTTGTGACAAGTGGCGGTCATCCATGGCTTGATTGACCAACTAATTTGCACCATCTTTATCACTAAAAACTACTCAAAATGCTCTTCATTTTGCACCATACCAGCTGAGAGAGTGAGAGAGAGAAAAGCAAGAGAAAGGAACTTCAATTTCATCTTGAATCAAGCTTTGTTTGAGTGAAAACAAGAAACTAAACCGATTAGCTTACAACTTAAGAGCTTGGGAAGCTTAGGGAGCTAAAGTTTGCAAAGGGAAGTGAAGGATAACTCTTGAAAGCTCTTTCCTTGAGGTATAATGGCTGACTAACCTTTCCTTTTCCCTTAATCATGTTTGAGTTGTGTAGTAGCTTGTAATTTTGCTTATGATGCCTTATTCAAGTGGTTTTGATGATTGGGGTGATGAATTTTGAGTTAGGGTTTTGATTGATTCACTTATAATTCTTGTTGGTTGAATGGTACTTGGTGTATATAAGTTGGTATATGAGGTGGTAGTGATGGTTTTAAACTAGAAATGGGACTTATACCTTGATTGTAGCAAATTTCCAGAATTGAAGTCAAGGTATACCCTGTTCTGCCCGGTTCTAGTTCACCATGTTAGAGGCTGAATTTGTGAGGACTTGCAAATTCCATATATTTTTCTTAAATATTCCTTTTTATTTGAAAATTATTACTTTATAATGGCCCTACTACCCAATCACCCCACAATAAGTGTAAATGAATATAGAAGTAAGAGTTTTCGTTGTCCGTTTTCAAGTTAGAGCGAATTAGGGTTTTCACGTTTTTCTGTAGTGTGACTATTCGGTACGGAGTGAGGATCAAATTTGGTTGGTAAGAGTGACTTTTGGATGAGGAAATATTATATGATTTGAACTGATAATGATAAGTTAGTGATTAGAAGGTAAAAACCATAGTATACGCGATTTGAGAAAAATCGGCTCAAACCGACGGGTATCGATCACTAACACACCACTTGACCACCACATACCCTTGATATTTGTGCAAAATATCCCCCCTCATCCTCAGCCATGTGGCCAAAAATTGTGGCCCAAAATGCAAGGAAAAAGAAAGAAAAATTTAGTTGGTTTTGGTGGTGACAAGTGTCAACCACTTATGGTTCCTTGACCAAGCCAATTTTCTTTGCTTCTTACCTTCACATTGGCTCCATTTCTTCACCATTTTCCCCTGGTCTGGCCGAGCTTAAGAGAGAGAGAGAGAGTGCAAGAGAAACAACTTCAATCCATCTTGAGTTTGAACCTTTTGAGTGCAACCAAGAAAAACTAAGCTGATTAATCACTAGTTTGGAAGCTTGGGAAGCTTAAGGAACCAAAGATTTCAAGGAGAGGTGAAAGATCATCCTTGCAAGCTTGTGTCTTGAGGTATAACGGCTGATCAACCATTCTTTCTCCATTAATCATGATTAAGTTGGGTATTAATGTTGGTATTGTGCTTGTGATGCTTGTTTCAAGTGATTTTGATGATTAGATAGATGACTTTTGAGTTAGGGTTTCTTGTGGGTTATGTGAGAACCGTCATTTTTAAAATACAATTTTCCCAAACTATATGCCTTGCACCAAGATTTAAACCACCTCTTATATGCCCTACCATTATATTTTACAATGTGTTACAACAAATCCCTTGTATTGACCCTCACTTTAAAACACAGTTTTCTTATTTACATGCCTTATTATAATATCTAGACCATTTAATATATGCCCTTACAATATATTTCCTATGTATTATAATAATTTTCATGCATTACACTTCATTCCTTTTTACTTGAAGTAAAACATTTTTCTTGAGTTGATTTTAATTAATGCACCACTTGCATTTGTCCAAGTGTTATTTTATTAGTGGTAGAGATTTTATGTAAGAGATTAGGTGTGTTAAACAAGTATTGGTACAATTGGAAAGGTTAATATACCATTAGTCAAAGATTAATAAAGGATTGGACCAAGATGGAGCCAAGTGGCAAAACCCTAGCCATTGATTTTGTTTGACCATAAGTTAGAAGATTATTTAAGCTAGCTTTAGCCATTTTTTCTCCCTCATAGCCGACTTTCTTGAAGCTTGGAGAAGAAGGGAAAAACTCCATTTTTACCTTGTTCTTAACCCTAGTAAATCTTGAGAGAAATATCTTGAGTTAGGGTGAAACTTTCCTCCAACCCTAAGTGCTTGATTCAAGCTTGAAGCTTCACTTTGGTGGATTGATTTGGTGGTTCAAGCTCACTACAAGAGAGGTATATGTTCTTTAATCTTGGTTTTATGATGATAGATCATGCACTTGAAGTGTTAATGGCAAAATACAAGTTGTTTGGTTGAGATTTGAGGTTGATCTCTTGGATTAAACAAGTAGTAGTTAAGCTTCTTATTATGCACACCAAGTGTTTGATGAAATGTTTGGATCTTGTTCATGTTTGTTTATGAGGTATTATTATGTTTTAAACCTCTTTTGAGTTAGATCTACCACTTGATATGTTATTTTAAGAGAAATCATGCAAGAATGAAGGTTGAACAAATATTGGAAGTTGTGGGCTGTTTGTTCTTTTCTTGGCTGGCCGATTCTTGAAGGAGGGGTTTTCCCTCGATTTTGTTGTTCATTTATGCCCTAATCAAGCCTAATAAACTAGGTTAACTAATTGGTTAAGCCTATGAGTGAGTTGGAATGGAATTGAAGCAAGTAAAGTGGGGATTTTGAACCATTAGTAGACTGTTTGAATTCTTGTAATTATGAGACTATTGTGGTTGTCTTAAATCATGTTTGTGTGTTGCATTGTGAACTCCATTGATTCTAGGTGACATGAATCCTTGTATATGATCACTTGAGGAGTGATTGGGGTAAATTTGGACCAAAACAAACAGAGTTAGAATCTAGAACTAGAGTAGTTTGGAATACGGTCAATGCTGATCCAGGGTTGGAAAAACAGCCACATTTTCTGCATTACTGTTGGTGATAGGGGATGAACCATGGTGTGAGTTTGGTACCGTTGGAAAGCCCTTCGAGTCTAGTTTCCAATGCCACTGACGGCACCTAATTCCGACTTTTCTACAGTGAGTTATGACCATTTTCCTAAGACTGCCAGGGCAAGACTGTTCAACCCGAGAAGAAACTCTTAAGCTTGAATGAAACTTTTCTCTTGCCGAACTCTCATGCACTTATTAGACTTTTTTTCTCATGAACTTTTACCATGGTTTGGACCTTATTTGTATGATGGATTAAGTAGCTTAGACTACTCACTTGGTCTCTCAATGAGCCTAACTTAGTAAGGCATGAACCTAATGGTTAACAATTTTCACTCGTGCCCTAGGGGTGAGAAACGAAGGTGATCGTAACTGAGAAACTTGACGTTTGACGTTGATTGGTACTTTTGCTTGACAGATGAGTGTTCCACTACCTGCTACCTGTTATGTGAAATATCTGAGATACTTGATTGATAACTGTTGGAACGAAACACTGTTTTGATAAAATGGAGGCGAGTGTGTACTTTACCGCACTCAATCTCTCTCGTTTTCACTGAAGTTATATATGTATTGTTATCATGAGATGTGATATCTCTATGAATGCCTATGATTGAGTTGTTTGGGTGATATCCCATCGACTACTGTTACTGTTTGGATACCCAACCTCATAGGTGAGTTGGTCGTATCGAGCCGGCAAGGGCTTGGTCGAGAAGGCCGACAAACCTTGAGGATTGTTTACTGTATACTGGAAATCGGTATACTCGAGTATTACCAAACTACTGTTATGGAGTGCGGGCCCGGTAGGGGGTTGATTGGTGGACGGAGATTGGTGAAAGTGGTGTTCTACGGACCTTATATACTGTGCATACAAGTGTTGACAGGAGACAATTATGATCAAGCTCAAGTGGATCTTTGGTTTTTGAAAGCCATCCGTATCCTTGAATTGAACTGTGATTAAACTGTTATTCTATTGTACAGTGTTTATTTGGTTATTTTGTGACCTTATGTGGCTATGTGTTTAATTGTTTTATTTGGAACCTCACTGGGCTTTAGCTTACCCCATTCCCTTTGTTTTCCTTAACAGATCGGGAAGGGACTTGTTCAAGGGCTTTCTGTGACAGCCCCACATTCCCCTAAGGCAAACCAAAGAGGTTAGCGGACTGCCTGCCCAACTCTCGCCAGGACTGATGGTGTAGCCAAACATGATCTAAAATGTTTCGGAAAAATAAAACGCGCTCACACAAGCCGAAATCGCAAGTATAAGTACTAAAGTACGAAAGTAGGCTCAAGTCGGTGTATAGTGGGTGCCATGTCATATAACTCGGAAAAACATTCCCAAACTAAATAGGATACATAAACAGGATTAAACAGTGTTATACACATACATTTGTAAATTTATAAAATAAAAAGGAGTTAATTAGATCAAAATACATTTAGGGTTCTGCCCAAAAGGAGCTATTCAAAATACATTCACATAAGCTCAACTCGGCAACCAACATTCATAGCCTTTCCAAAAGTATTCAAATTCCTGTAAGGAAAACAAAAGGAATATGTAGACACCAAATTTTTAAATAATTTGTATGTTGCATCTAATTCATGATTTTGTTTTAGATTGTCTGCATTTTAGTTGTTACCTTTTTATTTGTCTTTTATTTGCTAATTATTTTTAGTCATATTAATTTTGTTCACGTTTTAGTTTTAGTTTTAGTTTTAAGTTTTAACGTAAAATTTGTGAAAAAAAAAAGAGAAAGAAGAGAAAAAGAAAATGGTTCACAAAATACGTTCATTTCTCTTAAATTCAATCTTTTGGCATTTTGTTTATTTTTGTTAATTTATTTTGAAAAAAAAAGAGAAAAAGAGGAAATTGATGAAAAATGGAAATTTGTGCTTTGTTGATTCTAGTTTATTTAGTTTCTATCCAATGTTAATTAAATTATTTTTTGTTGTTTGTTATCTATTTTTATTACCAATTTTATTTAATTAATCTTTAAAAAAAAAAAAGTGTGTCGCGGCAGCAAGCTGCATTTATTTTTGCAGCTTGCACAAGAAGGACTGGAGCGACCCCTTGGATGCAAATATGAAGAAAGGACTGAAGGGTTTTAGGGTTGATTCCCACATAAAAAGGAAGGGGGGATTCAGCCGCAAAGGGAGATTTTTTTTTACGAGGAGAGAGTGACGGATAGGAAAGCAAAGAAACAGCGAGAGAAAGAAAAAGGAACCAGAGAATCCGAAGGAGAAGGAGCCGTGAGTTTACAAGGGAAACAACCAGAAAGTGAAAAGAAAAAGGAGTGAAACAGAGGGGAAGGGGGAGATAGAAAGCTAAGAGATTTGAGTTGAGAGCAAAAAGGGAGACAAAAGAACCGTGAAGTGAAGGAGGATGACGAAGCTGAGTGTGGTTCTTCCATCGCAGCGGCTGGTTTCCTGGAGAAGCAGTCGGCGCTCCACCACGCCTTGGTAGCCCAGACCATCGAACAAAGGAGAGGCCACAGTAAGCTATTCTCCCCTCTAAACTTTGAGTTTAAGTGCTGATTCTTTAGGCTTTCCCAGCATATATATACCTGATTAGGCATTTACAAGTTCAAGTCTACGAGTTCCATGTTGCGTCAAAATTGGTTTTTTTTATGCCTGCCGTTGTCTTGCACGATCAGTGGGGAAAGTTTGAAGTTCATTGGTGTTTTGTTCCTAGGTTGAAATTCAATAGCAATCTCCTAGCCTTGAAAAGGAAGGATCTTTTTGGCCTGTTCATTTAATTTGTCAAATGCAAATCATGAAAAAGTCGCCTGTTTCATTCTATTGTCTGTTGTGGTTTGGATTGTGAAGCCTTTGTCTTGGCTGTTGTTGGAACCTTTTGTTTGGATTGAAATCTGGGAATGGTTGCTCTGTTCATACATCACATGTTTGCCCAAGCCAAAATTCTGATATTCAGCTTGAGTTGAGAATTTAAGAAAGTTACGGCAGTTTTGTTCTTCAAGTAGTTGCATTTTTCCAGAATTTTCGTGTGGTACCTTTCCAAGTTTTTGGTCATTTGATTGTGATCATCATGTAGTTTTTGTTGCTCAGTAAAGTGGGATATTGAAATGAGGAATATCTAATCAAAGCTGTGCGTTTGAATCAAAAATCTGGTTTGCATGATGAAAGTGAAAAGAAATGCCGTGGATGAGATCTGCCGCATGCATGAGTTTTTTTTTTTTTTTTGTGTCTTTTGCATGAAAGTTTCTATGCTCTGTTCTTTACTTGATTAGATGTCAAAGTTAGGTGTTATGCTACCTCTTTTAGATTCTGGGTGCTGGATGGAGGAATGTTGGGACAAACTTCATGCATTGTAATCTGAAATTTGAGTTTGGAAAGTGAAAGGCAGCAGGCCTGCACTTTTGGCTGCTGAGGTTTTTCATGTTGTTTGAAAATGTGAATTTCATGCTTTGATTTGAGTCAATAATTTCTGGTTTGATGAATTTGTTTGTACGATGAAATGGATGTAGTTGTTGTTGGATATTGCCGAAGCTTTGGAAATAAAAGGGGAGCAACCTTTGTTTTTAGTTGCAGAATCTTAATCTTCTACGTTGCATGCATGGAGTAATTCTGAAATTTATGCTTTAACTCCCTAATTCTTCAATCATTTCTTCAAAGGCCCAAATATGTGCTGATTTCTTGCAATTAGGCCCTAAAATGTTTGTATTTGAACCATTGCTTGATCCTTTCTTGGCTATTGGGACCTTTGAAGTTCCTAAAAGTGTTTGATTAAGCTTGAATGTTTGGCTAGTGTTCACAGTTGAGCCTTTGGTAGTATTAATGTTTCAATTCAATTGCTTGTTGGCCTTCATGGGTTACCATGTTTTGCTAAGGTGATGCTTAATGCATGGATTTGTGAACCTTGTGACTAAATGAACTTGTGGTGACCCATTTTCTTTAATTTCCCTAAATAAGTTGATTAATTGACCTTTTCATGCTCATGGACCTTTTGAATTCTAAAATGTTTCATTTGGCTTTGAATGGTTGATTAATGCTTGCATTTGGGTCCTTGGTGGATTCCTTTATTGGAAATTATGTATAGTTTGATTTCATTTAAATTGCAACTAGGAGAGTTTTGGTGACTTTGTTATACTTTACTATTTGAGGTACCGTGACCTTTTTATTGTTTTGAAGCCATTTCTCTTTCATTTGGACACCATTCAAAGGGGGGCGGTATAATTTCTTTTATCCCTTTTTGTGTCTCTCCTATGTGATCCAACGTGCTAAGTGAAACTTGCATGTTTACTTGCTTCCCTTGTTTTTCTTTAATTCCTTTCATTTACTTCATTTACTTTTGCTTTTTATTTAAATTATTCTTTATGGGGTATGTGTACACCTCTTGGCTTGTAATAGATAGGGTTTGGAGGAGCATTCGATGAAGAGCTGTTGAAGACTTGTGCCTAGCTAGCAAATGTAATAGTTAGGGCCTTAATCACCTTATGTGTCTTGCATGTCTATGTGCTATATGTTTAATCGTTTTCTTAGGTTTTGGCATTTAGATATGCATGCTAAATGTTATGTGCTATGTGTTTATGAGTGTTTGGCATGTCTACTAGCTTTCTGTAGTGTAGATGAATGGAATGGATGAATGTACATTACCACTAGTCCAACGCTAGTCGGAATTCATAGAATGGGCTAGTCCAACGCTAGACCCTTAGGGATTTCCTCTCGTTAGTACATGTTTGCATGTTCATTACATGTCATGCATTCTTTTTAGTTTTATCATTTTGCATGCCCCTCGAACCCCTTTTCCCTCCATTTTAAGATTTTTGCATTTCATGCTAGTTATAGGGTTCATTTGCTTGAGAGTCCCCCTTAAATATGGGATATAGACGAGTGTGGCTTTTTCTAAGCCTTAGCACGCTTGTATTCCCTCTATAAAAGGGCAAATTGAGTCACGATTTAGGTCTCCCCGTACCCAACATGCATGAATTCCCTAGGCTCATGCATTTTTTAAATCCACTCTACCATTTTATACCCTCATTACACTTTCTTTTTTTCCTCCCATTTTTGCACACGTGCACCTTTATGTTTCTTCACTTGCACACGAACATTTTTATCATCACTTGCACACACATGTACTTCATATTATCATTTCACATACCGCACCTTGCCCACTCACGTGCACATTTTCATTTACATATTTATTGTTTTTTTATTACTTTTTCAAACTCATATCCTCACATTGCATACATGCATTCCATCCATTTGCATCCCACTCGCATTATTCGTGACTTCTTCAAAGGATCGTTATTGGGATTCACAATTAATGTGATTGGCACTACTCAACCTTTGAAGAGAAATTTCCCCCAATACATCTAGGTCTAGAGTTTGCATTCATGTAGTGCATCCAAATATAATAAATTCTTTGGTTAGAACAAGAAAATCTTTGATTAAATCATGCAACTAGCCTTGGCTAGGTCAAAGGGGTGCCTTGGATTTTATCCTTGCCTTCCCCTTTGTCAAATGTGACTCCCGAACCTTTTTCTTTGGTTTACATGGATTAGGAGTCGTTTAAAAGGGGTTTCTTACTACTTTTTCCTATTTTTTCTAAAAATTCATTTTTTTTAGGTGACTTGGTACACCTTAACTCATTACCAAGTGGCGACTCCAATTGTTTCAAAAACCCTTTTTAAACTACATTTTAGGTCAAATCGTCGCATTCTCAAACCCCCATTTAGACCCATTTTTCTTTTAAATCACAATTCATTTTCCAATCACAAATTGAATCAAAAAATACATTTTTTAAAACCATTTATTTATTTATCAAAAAATGGGGCGCGACAGTTGGCGACTCCACTGGGGACATTCGAGAGTCCGAGCAAATTTGATTTAATCAACCTTTTTCTTCTTTTAACCTTTTCATATATCACATTTGGGTGTTCTAGGGTTGCATTTTTTTTCCTTTTATTAGGATTTTTTGCATTTCACGCATACCAACTCCCTCACTTACTCATTTGGCGTTTTGATTGATGAATGGTTTATGTATGTACTCCGCGCTTGCATTGCATTTGGGGGGGGTATGTCCCACCTTAGACCCTCGCGTTGGTTCTTGATCCCTCCCCTCCAAACGAGCACAAGCATACGTGCATACGCTTTTATTTATACCCCTCATTTATTTTTCTTTTAGTGTTTTGTCACGCCACTCCACCCTATTAGGATTAGGTGACTTACTTGGACGAGTGATCGCGACACGACGTGCGCGTAGCCCGATCCAAGGGGTCACTCAATCTTCCGCTTAAAGTTTTGGGTTAATAACCTTTAGCTTTTAGTCGAAGGTTGAGATTTGTTTTAGATTCGCCCAGGCGTGTAGCCGTAACACGACGTGTGCGAAGCAACGTCTGGGGAATCGCTCGAGCCACCGACGAGGAACTTTGGGGGTGATGACCCTTGGTTTCCAAGTCTGAAGGCTTGGGGACCTGAGCTTATCAAGTCTAAATGCATTAGTGAACCCTAACCTCATGCATCCATTTTAGAATTGCCTAGGGTAGAGTCGGCCTTACCCTAAATTAGGAAACACTATTCACGAGGGGAGGGGTCCCACCCCTCTTTCCTTATCTGTCTTTGTTGCTTAATTGTCCAATGTGTTATGTGATTATGTGTTGAACTAACGTTTCCTTGTTTTTATCTTTTGCATTCACAAACATTAAGAAATAAAGGGTCTGGCATGACCTCATTTTAGGACCTGCCCTTATAGATAGGCTATTACACGTTTAGAAATTCTGATGTATTTCATTCATAAATCAATGGCATACCATTTTAGGCCTACCCTGGCAAATAAAGGGTTCCTTAGGTCACATTTCATTTCAAATTACATATTCTCCTGCTTTAATAACTGGCATCATGCATTAAACCCTAGAAAGGGAACGCCATTTAGGGGATCCCGTGTTAAGGAATAAGCCGCCTTGTGTCTCGGATACTTAATCCAAAGAGACTTGCACGTTTACATTTTGTACTATCCAAAGGGGTAGTGCACAAGGTAAGGTAGGATCCGATCATTTGTCATAGAGTGATTTTTGGACTATGAACGTCTAATAAATCACCTTTTGGCCGTTTTATCAAAATTGGTAAGAATCCCTTGCTTAAAGGACATTAATTCGAAGAAATTCATAAATATTTCCTTACTATTGAGACAATAAATAAATGGAGGCCAAATTGTGATTTTAGAAGGCTCATAGACTAATTTTTTTTTGAAACCACCAATGGCCGGACGATTCAATCGATCCATTTTGTCAATTCATAATCAATTTTAAATAAACCATTCCTTTGACCAATTTACCCTTTTTAGGGTCATTCGGTCGATTTTGAATAAATTATCAATTCATTTGACCAATTTACCCTTTTTGGGTGATTTGACCGATTTTTGAGTAAATCATTAACTTCATTTCATTCATTTGGCCAATTTACCCTTTTTAGGGTCATCTGGTCGATTTTTGAATTAACCATCAATTTCATTCAATTCACTTGACCAATGTACCCTTTTAGGGTGATTTGGTCGATTTTTTGCATAAATCATCAATTTTCAATTTCATTCATTTGGCCAATTTACCCATTTTTAGGGGTAATCAAGTTGATTTTGAAGAGATCAACAATTTCATTCAATTCAGTTGACCAAGTTTACCTATATTTAGGGCAATTCGGTCGATTTTAAACAAATCATCATTTCATTCAATCTGTTTGATCATTTGATTTTATTTAATTCATTCGATTAATTTAATTCATTTTTAGGGTTATCCATTTAATTTTGAATAAATAATCAAAATTTTTTTAATGCATTTGACCATTTTACCCTTCTTAAGGTGATCTTCTCAATTTTTGGAATAAATCATCAATTTCATAAAATTCATTTGACTAGTTTACCCCTTTTAGGGCGATCTGGTCAATTTTTTAAATTCTCGATTTCATTTGACCAAATTCTTTTTTAAGGATGATCTGGTCCATTTTGAATAAAATTCTCAATTTCATTCGATCAGGTTCATTTTTTAGGACGGTTTGGTCATTTTTGAGTAAATTTCACTCAATTCATTTGACCCGTTTCCCTTTTTAGGGTAATTCGGTCGATTTTAAATAATTGGTCAATTCCATTCAATCCATTTGACCAATTGAGGTTTCATTGTCAAATTTCAAATTGGGAAATCCAGTCGATTTTGAAGAAAACCGTCCATTGCATCCAATCATTTGATCAATTAGGGTTTTGACCCGTGATTCACCGAGAAATCTTGTCAACGAATTCAAATTTTTTCGATAGGAAGTTCGTTAAGGTCAAACCCATGCATTTTTTGCAAAATCTTGTATCGATCAAAAGTGATCAGTCCATTCGAATGTTGACCTCATGACTCTCGTCTTTCCAATTGATCAATTTTTTTTCAAAATTGTTTTTCACTCAAGAAGTTGATCAGATCCATCAGGTATGGTATAGTGCCTACCTCAGAGGATTGCATTTTCATGCTAGCCCTACCTTTGGCATAAAAAGGGCTCCCCCATAGGGCATGCATCCGAATTTTCTTGGATATTTACTAACTCTTGTCTTTTTCTTTTCATTTTCTTTATTTTCATTGGAATAATTAAGCGAGGGTTAAATCTAAAGGCAATTCCTTTCAAAATTCTCAGGTAATATTTAAACATAGCTTCTCGTCGAAGCCTTATCATAACACGATCCCGTAGTCAAGCCCAGAGGAGTCGTGTAAACATGAATTCACAACCGGAACAATCAGATAGGTCTGCTATTACTGCTCAACCCGAGACCGCAAGTTTGGGGGTTCAGTTGACTGAGATGCTTGCTAAGTATGGTGAGATGGCATCTGAAATGACGGCCCAAAGGAAGTTGATTGATGAGCTAATCAGCAGTGGAGTTCAACCCGAACCTATACCCGTCAAGCAGGCTGAGCAAGAGCCATTTGTCATCCCTTTAACTCAAGTCACTGTTACTCCATCTTTCCCTATTCCACCTGAAGGAACTTTCACATATCCTACCATACATTTGCCATACACTTACCCTCCTGATCTTTCATTTTTCCCTACTTACATGCAAGGCCCACAACCCCAAATCACTTCGAATATACCCCCTAAGCCACATACTTTTTATCACACTGCTGCTGAGCCATTCCTACCAGACCATACTGCTCAAACCAAGCCAGAAATGGGAGAATCTTCCGCTCCCGTTGATATAAAGCTGCTCAAATGCCTTGACCGTTTTGATGAATTTATAAGGAAAAGTCAGGATTTAAACAAGCAAGGAGTGCTGGACTATGACGAGTTTTGTCTCTTTCCAAATGTACAATTGCCTGAGGGATTCAAAACTCCGAAGTTTAACAAGTATAATGGGACAGGCAATCCCAAGACGCACCTCCGATTGTTCGCCAACAAGTTGGGTAGGCCAACAGATGATGAAAATCTGCCTTTGAGGCTATTCCCAGAAAGTCTGGAGGGGGATGCACTCGACTGGTATTCCAAGCTGAAACCCGAAGAAGCGAAGACCTGGCTTGACTTGTCCAACGCTTTTGTAAGGCAGTACGAGTATAATTGTGAGCTAGTGCCAACACGGACCACACTGGAAGGAACAAAAAGAAAACCCTCCGAGGATCATAAGACCTATGCTAAGAGATGGAGGAAAATAGCCGCAAAAGTCGAGCCACCAATGACTGAGGATGAAATCATACGCACCTTTATTAAGGCACATGATCCGCCATACTTTGAAGAAATTTTTCGAATGACTGGGTGTTCCTTTGCTGAGATCGTTAATAAATTAGAAGAATATGATGAGTTTATAAGGGCAGGAAAGATTATTAACGTGTCGGCTCTGAAATCGCAATTGGAAGCGATGCAAAATCAAGGCAGCGGTAACAAGAAATCCCCATTCAAAAAGAGAGAAGAGGAAGCTTTATTTGTCTCGAATCGAGGCCCTGCTCCCCAACTGAAATACCGACAGAACTCCACCTATTCACCCCGTTACCCGTACCAATCACACTTTCAACCTGTGCACCATACCACTGGTAACCATCCTCGACCTCGACCAAATTATCCAAACACACCTACGACACCATTTCATATTTCTCCACATAGCTTTCAAACTAGACTTCGCTCTCCTTATCATCCAAGACCCACCTTACCCGTCAACCATAACTACAACTATCAACAGACCGCTGGCACCCAAGACCCAGCCCGATATAGAACTTTTACCAATTTAGGTCGGCCCTTAGATCAACTATATGAGCAACTCAAGGCCGCAGGGAAAATTGGTACAATACCTCCTAAAGTCTATGCTAAAGGAGTTCCCCCTGGTTATAATCCTCAATCTTTTTGCGCCTATCATTCTGGAGCTCCGGGACATTCTACTGCCAATTGTTGGGTACTCAAACCCAAAATTCAAGACATGATTGAGGCCGGAGACATAATTTTGAGAGGGAGAGAAGAACAAGGACCAAGTATAAGTACAAACCCCTTTCCCAGACACAAGGACACCTTTGAGGCATCCACCTCCAATGACAAAATTTGAAAATCCTGAAGGAGCTCTGCACAATTTGGATGGCTGATTATCCTCCCTCTCGAAGGGAATTTCGATGAATCTAGGGGTTGTCATTTACTAAAATTCGCGAAAACTTTTTCTTGCATATGTGAATAGCTTAACGAAAGCATCTTTTGCAATTGAGTTTTGTCTTGTTTCTGCTTTGATTTGGAGTTTCATGAAATGCACAATTTGTTTTATTTGTTTATTTGATTATTGTCCTGAATTTTTGATTAATTCTTTGAGATGGCCAAAGATGAAATTATTTGATCCTTTGAATATCACTGTTCGGGAATCTGATGTAGCCCTTCATTGAAAACCCCTTCATTAAAAATCCTTTCGTTGAAAATCCCTTCCTTGGGAAAGCCTTCATTGAGAAAGCCATTGAAAACCCCTCCATTAAAAATCCCTTCATTGAGAAATCTCTTCTTTGAGAGACCCCTTTATGGAGAAAGCCTTCAAAAAAAAAAAAAAAAAAAAGAGCCTTCATTGAGAAATTCCTTCATTGAGAAAATCCCTTTCCTGCCAGGTTGTAAGCTGATTGGTTAAAGCAGTGTCATTAACGATTGATTCTGATTAATGAAAAGCAGTTGAATGCTATGTGCCATAACCAACGTTGTCAAAACGCATGACCTATGTTCATAACAAAAGGATCCGCCACCGATCTTCTGAAAAAGGAAACAAAGTGCTAAAGCGATGAAAGACGAAGTCGAAGGCAAATTTGCTTCAAATTGACAAAGCTTATTAGGTGTTCAAAGGAGAGATGAAAGGACAAACATTCCCTCAACCTATCAACTCGGACATGTGTAAGATGTTCTTTATTTGATTATGCAAAGTTTCTTTTAGGAAATCATGCAAGAGACGAGACAAAAGTCAGGCCATCTTCCTTTCCAATCAAAACATTTCATCCCTAGTCATCCCCTTTGAACTATCAGAACAATAATTTTCGTTTGGCAACCCCTGAGAATTGCAAACCCCACACTGGGGCAAATTCATTTTGAAAAATGATCAGAAAGAAAAGGAAAACCCCACACTGGGGCAAATTTATCTTTGAAAGGGATATGGGAAAAAGAAAGAACCCTACACTGGGGCAAATTTAATTTTTTGAAGAAAAATGCAAAAAGTGAGAAAAATGCAATGAAGAAAATGCAAAGGGAAAAATCCAAGCAAGCTGGGGCAAATTTTCCTCGGTTTCGTTCAAAAATTAGAGATAATTTCAAAATGATGCAATCTCAATTTATTTCACACCTTTCATCAAGCCTGCTTTCAAGCCTAAACTTTTCTTGAAAAACACCCCACCTGACCTCATCACAAAAGCCCAAAAGTCCTGGCTTTCGTCACTTGTTGCTTTTCTATTAGGAATTTTGCTAATCAACTGGCACGTGATGTCCATAATGCCTTCGTTTAAGTCTATAAGGGAAGCGCATTTTACTGATGCCAGCAATCTTCAACTTACATTCCTGAGTCGACTATGGGTGAGCTCTTCCATTGTTTCATTAGGTGAAAACCCACAAGGGCACCTCAAGAGAAAAAAAAAGAAAGAAAAAAAAGAAAAAGAATAGAAAAAACCAACAAAAAAGGTGATGACAACCTTGGTGAAAACCCGAAAGGGCGCCGAGGTAGGTTTCTGCAATGAGCAAGCACGAGGAGGAACGGCTGGCGACCTGGTTCATGTGGATTTCTCCTCATTTTTGCCATACTTCTGCTAATGCTGAATCCCAGAACAAGGATATTCAGAGATTCGAATATGACATCCGTTGGCCAAAGCTGTGTCATTTTGTAAAACATTCTTTTGCAAATACATTCTTAGGAAGCTCATTTTTTCCAAATTATTTGCATTCATGGCATTTTTGTAGAATTTAGGCATGAATGGTTATGCGTGCATTCTTGTGCATATTCGTTCTTATACGACATGTGAATTTTATTGCATACCGTCGAATGGTGGTAAATGACAATCCTTGTAGTTTATTTCAAAAGTATACTTGGATTCAATCATCCTTTGGGAATAGTTGAAATTCAGCCAAGCCAGCTACACAAACTTCATAATAGGGCAAAGCACATACCTGGTCAGTTTGAAAATCGGAAGAGTCTTAGGGTGAGAAATCCAACTCAATCGGCTGCCGCAGCAAAAGTTGATAAAAGCGTCGAAAGACTCATGTTTACACGATTCTCAAAGGAAAACGGATCAAATGGTGGTGGCAATTTCTTTGTTTTTCTCTTTTGCAGGAAAATTGCATGCACAGACGAAAGTAGTCACACCTCGCACTGGAATCGGTGTCGGAAAAAGTCCTCTGGTGAACAAAGGCAGATCAAAAATATTGCAAGCAAATCTGATCAAAAGGTGCAACAACATCAACTATGGACTCAAAATTGCAGAAAATTCACCGTACTTGGGCAAATTTTTGGGATTTCGTGAAGCCAGAATCTTACGAATCAAGGTCTCAAGGAGGAGCAACCATAATACAAATCAATTGATCGGTTGCACAAATTGGGGGAGACTGGGGCAAATTATTTTGACAAGATTTCTCTCAATCAGGATTTCTGGAAAAATCAAATTCAATTTCTTGTTTTTTGAAAAATCACATTGAATTCTTGTTGGCGATATCTCAGCGCCCGCCGCGCTCCCTTCTATTTTCCCCTTTTGACAATCACACTTAATTTCTTGACCAATTGGACGGCAGGACCGGGTTTTATCCCGCTGACCGCTTACCTCGGCAGGACCGGGTTTTATCCCGCTGACCGCTTACTTCGGCAGGACCGGGTTTTATCCCGCTGACCGCTTACCTCGGCAGGACCGGGTTCTATCCCGCTGACCGTCCACATCACGGCAGGCTCGGGTTTGATCCCACTGTCCGATTGTCAAGACGTTTCATTTTCATTGCCACTAGCCGTGGGTCAGTCCCACTAGTGAGCATTTTCTTTTCGTTCGCCACTAGCCGTGGGTCAGTCCCACTAGTGAGCATTTCATTTGCATCATTAACAAACATGGGTCAGTCCCATTAACACTTCATTTCACTTCTTTCATTTGCATCACCAATAAACATGGGTCAATCCCACCAACACTCCACCTCACTTCAATTCATCTGATTTTCATTTTATTCGGGCCAGTCCCATGATTTTCGTTTTATTCGGGTCAGTCCCATGATTTTAAATTTTCTGTTCGGGTCAGTCCCGTTTTAAATTCGTGGGTCTATCCCATTTAAATTTTCTGTCTGGGTCTATCCCATTTATATTTCTGTCCGAGTCTATCCCGTGGGTCTATCCCATTTAAATTTCTTGTTCGGGTCTATCCCGTTTAAATTTCTGTTTGGGTCTATCCCGTTTACATTCCTGTTCGGGTTAGTCCCGTTTTTAATTTTCCTGTTCGGGTCAGTCCCGCTTTTATTTTATGTTTAGGTCAGTCCCATTTTAGAATTCTTGTTCGTTGGAATCATTTTGCAGCCGAATAATGCAGGTAAGTATTTGGTGTCTATTTCTTTGTCTCAAGTTTTTCCAAAACTCAGACAAAGAGGGGCAAACTGTAGACACCAAATTTTTAAATAATTTGTATGTTGCATCTAATTCATGATTTTGTTTTAGATTGTCTGCATTTTAGTTGTTACCTTTTTATTTGTCTTTTATTTGCTAATTATTTTTAGTCATATTAATTTTGTTCACGTTTTAGTTTTAGTTTTAGTTTTAAGTTTTAACGTAAAATTTGTGAAAAAAAAAGAGAAAGAAGAGAAAAAGAAAATGGTTCACAAAATACGTTCATTTCTCTTAAATTCAATCTTTTGGCATTTTGTTTATTTTTGTTAATTTATTTTGAAAAAAAAAAGAGAAAAAGAGGAAATTGATGAAAAATGGAAAATTGTGCTTTGTTGATTCTAGTTTATTTAGTTTCTATCCAATGTTAATTAAATTATTTTTTGTTGTTTGTTATCTATTTTTATTACCAATTTTTATTTAATTAATCTTTAAAAAAAAAAAAATGTGTCGCGGCAGCAAGCTGCATTTATTTTTGCAGCTTGCACAAGAAGGACTGGAGCGGCCCCTTGGATGCAAATATGAAGAAAGGACTGAAGGGTTTTAGGGTTGATTCCCACATAAAAAGGAAGGGGGGATTCAGCCGCAAAGGGAGATTTTTTTTTACGAGGAGAGAGTGACGGATAGGAAAGCAAAGAAACAGCGAGAGAAAGAAAAAGGAACCAGAGAATCCGAAGGAGAAGGAGCCGTGAGTTTACAAGGGAAACAACCAGAAAGTGAAAAGAAAAAGGAGTGAAACAGAGGGGAAGAGGGAGATAGAAAGCTGAGAGATTTGAGTTGAGAGCAAAAAGGGAGACAAAAGAACCGTGAAGTGAAGGAGGATGACGAAGCTGAGTGTGGTTCTTCCATCGCAGCGGCTGGTTTCCTGGAGAAGCAGTCGGCGCTCCACCACGCCTTGGTAGCCCAGACCATCGAACAAAGGAAAGGCCACAGTAAGCTATTCTCCCCTCTAAACTTTGAGTTTAAGTGCTGATTCTTTAGGCTTTCCCAGCATATATATACCTGATTAGGCATTTACAAGTTCAAGTCTACGAGTTCCATGTTGCGTCAAAATTGGTTTTTTTTATGCCTGCCGTTGTCTTGCACGATCAGTGGGGAAAGTTTGAAGTCCATTGGTGTTTTGTTCCTAGGTTGAAATTCAATAGCAATCTCCTAGCCTTGAAAAGGAAGGATCTTTTTGGCCTGTTCATTTAATTTGTCAAATGCAAATCATGAAAAAGTCGCCTGTTTCATTCTATTGTCTGTTGTGGTTTGGATTGTGAAGCCTTTGTCTTGGTTGTTGTTGGAACCTTTTGTTTGGATTGAAATCTGGGAATGGTTGCTCTGTTCATACATCACATGTTTGCCCAAGCCAAAATTCTGATATTCAGCTTGAGTTGAGAATTTAAGAAAGTTACGGCAGTTTTGTTCTTCAAGTAGTTGCATTTTTTCAGAATTTTCGTGTGGTACCTTTCCAAGTTTTTGGTCATTTGATTGTGATCATCATGTAGTTTTTGTTGCTCAGTAAAGTGGGATATTGAAATGAGGAATATCTAATCAAAGCTGTGCGTTTGAATCAAAAATCTGGTTTGCATGATGAAAGTGAAAAGAAATGCCGTGGATGAGATCTGCCGCATGCATGAGTTTTTTTTTTTTTGTGTCTTTTGCATGAAAGTTTCTATGCTCTGTTCTTTACTTGATTAGATGTCAAAGTTAGGTGTTATGCTACCTCTTTTAGATTCTGGGTGCTGGATGGAGGAATGTTGGGACAAACTTCATGCATTGTAATCTAAAATTTGAGTTTGGAAAGTGAAAGGCAGCAGGCCTGCACTTTTGGCTGCTGAGGTTTTTCATGTTGTTTGAAAATGTGAATTTCATGCTTTGATTTGAGTCAATAATTTCTGGTTTGATGAATTTGTTTGTACGATGAAATGGATGTAGTTGTTGTTGGATATTGCCGAAGCTTTGGAAATAAAAGGGGAGCAACCTTTGTTTTTAGTTGCAGAATCTTAATCTTCTACGTTGCATGCATGGAGTAATTCTGAAATTTATGCTTTAACTCCCTAATTCTTCAATCATTTCTTCAAAGGCCCAAATATGTGCTGATTTCTTGCAATTAGGCCCTAAAATGTTTGTATTTGAACCATTGCTTGATCCTTTCTTGGCTATTGGGACCTTTGCAGTTCCTAAAAGTGTTTGATTAAGCTTGAATGCTTGGCTAGTGTTCACAGTTGAGTCTTTGGTAGTATTAATGTTTCAATTCAATTGCTTGTTGGCCTACATGGGTTACCATGTTTTGCTAAGGTGATGCTTAATGCATGGATTTGTGAACCTTGTGACTAAATGAACTTGTGGTGACCCATTTTCTTTAATTTCCCTAAATAAGTTGATTAATTGACCTTTTCATGCTCATGGACCTTTTGAATTCTAAAATGTTTCATTTGGCTTTGAATGGTTGATTAATGCTTGCATTTGGGTCCTTGGTGGATTCCTTTATTGGAAATTATGTATAGTTTGATTTCATTTAAATTGCAACTAGGAGAGTTTTGGTGACTTTGTTATACTTTACTATTTGAGGTACCGTGACCTTTTTATTGTTTTGAAGCCATTTCTCTTTCATTTGGACACCATTCAAAGGGGGGTGGTATAATTTCTTTTATCCCTTTTTGTGTCTCTCCTATGTGATCCAACGTGCTAAGTGAAACTTGCATGTTTACTTGCTTCCCTTGTTTTTCTTTAATTCCTTTCATTTACTTCATTTACTTTTGCTTTTTATTTAAATTATTCTTTATGGGGTATGTGTACACCTCTTGGCTTGTAATAGATAGGGTTTGGAGGAGCATTCGATGAAGAGCTGTTGAAGACTTGTGCCTAGCTAGCAAATGTAATAGTTAGGGCCTTAATCACCTTATGTGTCTTGCATGTCTATGTGCTATATGTTTAATAGTTTTCTTAGGTTTTGGCATTTAGATATGCATGCTAAATGTTATGTGCTATGTGTTTATGAGTGTTTGGCATGTCTACTAGCTTTCTGTAGTGTAGATGAATGGAATGGATGAATGTACGTTTCCACTAGTCCAACGCTAGTCGGAATTCATAGAATGGGCTAGTCCAACGCTAGACCCTTAGGGATTTCCCCTCGTTAGTACATGTTTGCTTGTTCATTACATGTCATGCATTCTTTTTTGTTTTATCATTTTGCATGCCCCTCGAACCCCTTTTCCCTCCATTTTAGGATTTTTGCATTTCATGCTAGTTATAGGGTTCATTTGCTTGAGAGTCCCCCTTAAATATGGGATATAGACGAGTGTGGCTTTTTCTAAGCCTTAGCACGCTTGTATTCCCTCTATAAAAGGGCAAATTGAGTCACGATTTAGGTCTCCCCGTACCCAACATGCATGAATTCCCTAGGCTCATGCATTTTTTAAATCCACTCTACCATTTTATACCCTCATTACACTTTCTTTTTTTCCTCCCATTTTTGCACACGTGCACCTTTATGTTTCTTCACTTGCACACGAACATTTTTATCATCACTTGCACACACATGTACTTCATATTATCATTTCACATACCGCACCTTGCCCACTCACGTGCACATTTTCATTTACATATTTATTGTTTTTTTATTACTTTTTCAAACTCATATCCTCACATTGCATACATGCATTCCATCCATTTGCATCCCACTCGCATTATTCGTGACTTCTTCAAAGGATCGTTATTGGGCTTCACAATTAATGTGATTGGCACCACTCAACCTTTGAAGAGAAATTTCCCCAATACCTCTAGGTCTAGGGTTTGCATTCATGTAGTGCATCCAAATGTAATAAATTCTTTGGTTAGAACAAGAAAATCTTTGATTAAATCATGCAACTAGCCTTGGCTAGGTCAAAGGGGTGCCTTGGATTTTATCCTTGCCTTCCCCTTTGTCAAATGTGACTCCCGAACCTTTTTCTTTGGTTTACATGGACTAGGAGTCGTTTAAAAGGAGTTTCTTACTACTTTTTCCTATTTTTTCTAAAAATTCATTTTTTTAGATGACTTGGTACACCTTAACTCATTACCAAGTGGCGACTCCAATTGTTTCAAAAACCCTTTTTAAACTACATTTTGGGTCAAATCGTCGCATTCTCAAACCCCCATTTAGACCCATTTTTTTTTTAAATCACAATTCATTTTCCAATCACAAATTGAATCAAAAAATACATTTTTTAAAACCATTTATTTATTTATCAAAAAATGGGGCGCGACAGAATAGAGTGAGCTTACGCCCAGTGAGATACTACCACTCAAGCAACGAAAATCATATAAGCCGATAGCATTTCATTCTAATTCATCTAATAAAGTAAGCCAAGAGTACACATCAATAGAATTGTTAAAAGGATACAGACGGCTCTCAAGAGCCCCTTTCCTCGCTTGTATACTTGATCGGACTTCATTGACCCTCAGTCAATATTTACCAGGTAACCAATCGTGGACCCCACTTTACTTCCATTCCTTCCACCCAACATACCCCTACCGGGCCCGAACTCCATACAGTATAAATTTGGTAATACTCGAGTATATCGGAACCAAGAGTCTCATACTCAATGATTCCTTGTAACAGTCCCCATGGCTCGTCAATTTTTACGACCAAGCCCTCGCCGGCTCGATTCAATCGACTACCAATGGGGTTGAGTTCAGTAGTAACAGTAATGGCCGTTGTGTGACAGCCCCACCTTACCCTAAGACGAACCAAAGGGTTCGGTGGACCGCCTGCCCAACTCTCGCCGGGACTCATTCGTAACTTCATCAAAACCGGAATAAAAACTTCACGAATCAAATCGAATTGGACGGGCCGCTGCCACGTCATCATCCAACCAGGTACAAGCAATCATGATGTGACATGAGAGAATGTACATTCTCAAATACAAATTTCACTTCAACATGAGGAAACACTTTAATATATACATAGTAGTAAGTTTACAAACCAAAAGGAACCATTGTATTCAAATACATTTAGGGTTTCCAACTTTCAAGGAGCTATACAAACTAGTAGTTATATAAGTTCAATTCGTTCTTCAAAATGATCATTGGTCCAAAAGACGATTTCCTGTAAGGAAAACAAGGATAACGGGACGGGGTGAGCTAGAAGCTCAATGAGGTACCAAAACTATGAATAGTAGAAATCATGAGAAAACATTTATAGGTCACATATCCACATCAAGTAAAAGAAATGAACGAACATCACACTTTAAAGGATACAGATGGCTCTCAGGAGCCAGATTTCCATTTGCAGTACTTGATCCGAACCCGTTGACTCTCCGTCAACGTAAATAGAACCAACATGTCCGTAGACCCCACTTTACACCAATTCCGTCCACCAAACATACCCCTACCGAGCCCACACACCGAACAGAGCAGAAGTGGAAATACTTGAGTATACCCGGAATCAAGGGTCTCAATACCCAAAGATCCCAAAACAAACTACCGTGGTTCGTTATCTAATCGACCAGGCCCTTGCCGGCCCAACTTGAATAACTAGCCACAGGGGTTGAGCTCAGAGGTCACAGAAAGGTCGTTGGATACAAGTTCCAAACGACGTCCGAACAGATACAAATACAGATACAGATACAGATTCAAATTCGCACCAAAATTGGCATATGAACAGACAAGAGAACGAGTGTGATAAAGTACACCCTCGTCTCAAACAAATTAAACAGATAGTGTAGTCATTTAACTCACAGATGGCAGGCCAGAAATCAAGTTAAACAGCAATTGAGGGGAGTGGTACACTCACCGGTTCAAATACAGACACTTCAAAACTTTTCACTTCAGATTGGCTTTAATCGCCAAGAAACCCTAAAATCATCAAAGTAAACCAATTGAAGGTTTCACATCCAAAAATCGAGTAAACGGAATGCATAAGTAAAGCTCGACTAGATATCGTATGCTTTCCCAGGTTAAGTACTAATACAGAGTAAAAAGATAACAGTTGGTCCTAGGGTTATAAACAACCCCTAAAACCCTTCATTTGTACTAAGATCAACTCTATTGAAGGAAATCACATAACCCTAAAATTTTGGGCAGCATGCCCTTTGTGTTTACCTATTTTCCCAGCCACTAATGGCTTCGTTATTTTCCTCAAATCAGTCCCAACATCTCATACATAATAATCTCATTTCCAAAAGCCGTTCACTAGGCTTAAAGTCATTCAAGTACAAATTTTAGCGAGGAAAATGACCGGAAAGGAAAGTCAAGCCCTAAAATATTCCAATAAGCACAATAAGACTCGATTACAAGTCATAAACCAATGCCAAATACTACCGAAATAGGGTTCCATAAGCATATACAAGCATTAGAGGAAACCAGAAAAATCCGGAAATGGAATTAGCTTTAGCCCTGAAAAAAAAATAGTTTTTGACCACATTTTGCGGTAATGGTATCAAAGGCACTACGATTATCGGATGAAGGTACAAGACCCACTTTTTCGAAGCTAAGAGATAGGGCTACAATGTTCCAGAAGTCAACTCTGTCCAGTTTCGAGTGTAACAAGGTCAAACATGCAAGATACTACACCAGAACCGGAAAAACAGATTCACAAACGCATTCTGGTGTAAACATCATAACTCAGCCTACACAAGTCCAAATCCAGAAATTCCAAAGGCACTCAAAAGCTTAGAAACAGGGCTACATTTCATCAGAAGACCTCAACAACCAATTCCAAACCAATTCCAGCCAAAACAACCAATTACAGACGCAATTCTTACATTCGGATAAAACCAGGACAGCAAGGGTAATTTTGACTTTTCTCATTCTACACTACTCCGATTGACCTGAAAATTTTTAGACACCTCTAAAATGTCATTCCCTACAACTTTCATGTTTTAAGCTAAGGCCAATTCGGCCTATAACTAGGAGCTACAAAACCGGGCAGAATGTAATTCCAAAAAACCCTAATTTTTTCAATTTTTCTTCCAAACAGAAATTGCTTGCAATTATCCACTTTTTCCACCTCCTAGATGCCTTAAATACCATTTCCAATCATCATACATAGCCACACAATCATATTCATATGAAAACAGAAAAATCCCCAATAATTAGAAAACTTCACCAATTCAACAAAAAATCAAGATATAAACCATAAAATTGCATCTTATACTACCACTAATCATGGATTAAACATCATTAGAGGGAGGAGAGGGGTCCTTAACTACTCACCTTGGCAACACAAGAGAGAGAGCAACTAATCCCTTTGGCCTTCCAAACAACTCCACAAAACTCCTCACTATCACTCCCTTAAGTGTTTCTATGGAGCAAAAACAAGATTCAATGGTTGATTTGGTAGATTGGAGCAAGATTGAAGCCAAAACTTGAAGAGTTTTCTTTCCTTCTTTCTTGAGAGAGAGGGTCGGCCAAGCTTGCAGAAATTTGGGTGCTTTTTGGGTCAAAATTGAATATTAGTAAAGGTAAGAAATAATGGTCAAAGTCAAGGTTGAATAGGAAGGTGACACTTGTCACCCTTTTTAATGCAACTCTATCCTTTTGTCTCTCCAATGATAGTCCATCTAGGTATCCTCTAATTATCTCTTAACACCTGATAAATTAAATCCATTATACAAAACTTAACCTAGTTGGCCGAAATTTTCCGAATTTTCCGCACTAGCGGGTCCCACGTCCGATATATACTCTTAATTTCTCAAAAACTATTCGATACTAGAAAAATCATTTAAAAACTATATTTACTCATAAAATTTATTTGCACAATTTTTCGAATAAAGAAAAGGTGGAAAAATGTGTAATTAAAAGAAATTAAAACCTAGAAATTAAAAAAATTACGGGTCCTCACACGTTGGATACTCGTCCAAACGACACCAAATCAAGTATTTGCATGTATCACTCAATTATACAGTAAACAGTCATATAAAACAAAAGGGTGAGAGTAATCAAGTACACCCTCACCTCAATCAAGGTCAACAACGCAATTAAGCCATCAAATCATCGATTTCAAGTGTAACAAAGCCACATAGTAACAATCAAGTGAGTAGTATACTAACCAAGCAAGCAAGTGAAATTTCATAAACTTCCGCCCAAAGAGCGTCTTTAATCACCGTCACACCCTAAAATATTCAAACAAGCACAATAAGACTCGATTACAAGTCATAGATCAATTCCACATACTACCAAAAATAAGGCTCCATTAGAACGTATAAGTACTAAAGTAAGCTAGGGAAATCTGGAAATGGAAGTTAAGATCTAAACCCTAAAACAATTTTTGACATCGTTTAGCGGTTTTGGCACCACTAGCACTACGATTATCGGATGGATGTACAATATACACCATTTTGAAGCTAAAAGAAAGGGCTACAATGTTGAAGAAGGCCACTTAGTCCAGTTTGTAGTGCAACTAGGTCAAAAGTTCAATGTACTACACTAGAACCGCAAAAACAGGTTAACAAACCGCATTCTGGTTAAATAACCATAATTCAGGCTACCAAGGTCCAATTCAAGTGATTCCAAAGCCATCCAAAAGATAGGATACCAGGATATATTTCTTAAGAAGACATCAACAACCCAATCAGTAGTATTCCCAATCAAATTAACCAATTACCAAAGCTGATTTTCAGTTTCGGACAGAAATAGGGCAGCAGGGGTATTTCAGTCTTTTCATAGGCTACGCTGCTCTGATTGGTCTGAAATTTTGCAGACAACTATAAAATACCATCTTTTACAATTTTCATGTTTTAACCCAAGGCTAATTCGGCCTCTAACTAGGAGGAACAGTACCGGGCAGAATGAGGGTAATTGAAACCCTAACTTTTGAAATTTCCTTTCAATGCGAAAATTTCCGCAAATAGCCACAACTTACACCCTCTAGCTTCATTTTAGATCATTTCCAACCATCATCCATAGCCACACCATAATAATCATATTAAAATAGAAAAATCATGAATAAATATAAAACTTCACCAATATCAACCAAAATCATGAAACAACACCTAAATCCATCACTTCATCTCACATAAGTCCATAATTAAGCATTATTGAGAAGAAAGAAAGGTCCCTTAGTTACTCACCTTAACAACCCAAGAAAAAGAGCAACTTGGCACCTTAATCCTCCGAACCACATCACTAATCACCTCACAACCACTCACTTAAGGGTTTTTATGGAGCAAATACAAGATTAAACTGTTGGAATTGAAGATTGAACAAGATTGGAGACTAGAAAATTGAGAGATTTTCCTTTCTTTTTCCTTGAAGAGGGCCGGCCACAATAGCTTGAAATGAAGAGGATTTTTGACCAATTTTTGGTTTATTTAGTAAAATGGTAAAAGAGTGAATAGTGGTCAAAAAGTAAGAATTAATCTCTAAGTGACACTTGTCACTTTCATTAAATGCATGGCTATCTCTTTGTTCCTCTCACACCAATCCATTTGGAAACCTCTAATTATCTCTTAACACCTGGTGAAATAAACCCAGTATCCAAAACTTAACCTAACTGGCCGAATTTTCCGAACTTTCCGCACTAGCAGGTCCCACGTCCGGTATACGCTCTTAATTTCTCAAAAACTACCCGATACTAGAAAAATCATCTAAAACTATATTTACTCATAAAAATTATCTAGAAAATTTTTCCTAATAAAGAAAATGCAGAAAAACATGCCTTTAAATAGAATAAACCTAGAAAATGAGAAAATTACGGGGTCTCACACTTTCTTAGCTTTCTTTTGCTTGTACTTGTGTTTTGAGGTTGTAATTTTTGTTTAAGCAGACTGGTAAGCTTGTACCCGTAAGTTCGACTTATGCTATGTAATTTTGAGTATGGAGTGGTAGTAGACAATTAGTTATCTAAATACTAAGCCTGAACATTGAATTCGTGATTATGTATCAATCAGGGTTTCATTCCCTTGCTTGGAAGATATCTCGTCCGTTTCATCGGTGTTATTAGTACTTTGAAAGACTGAGCCCCGGCGAGAGCTGGGCAGGCAGTCCGCTGATACCTTAGGGTTCGCTCTAGGGAGAGGTGGGGCTGTCACAGTTGGTATCAGAGCTTAGGTTTCAGATCCATGTAGTATATCCTAGACTTAAACGTTTGGGATGCTGGACTGTTGGATTGGTCTAAAAAGTTAAGTGACCACTAAAAGGGATAAGAATTAGAGCCTAGAGTTGAATTGGCTTGGACGAGTTGAGTATTTTCGACTTGAGGATTATATGTGATTATTTTTCCTTAAGAGTACTTACGTTTTATCTACACTTTGTGTAGGATGGACGGATCTAGTGGCCTAGCGATAGACCGGTTGGTGAGACGCCCTGTGAGGACTTACCGATGATTAGATACCAGACCAGGCCCAAAGGAGTTAGAGCATATTGGAGCCCATCTGACCATTATAGGCATTGCGAGTGTCAGCATATTTACACTTATCCTAATGAAGTAGTTTTGAACGTAGTGAATGAACGGAAAAATCCTAGTGAGGGATAATACTTGGCTTAGATTTGAAGTGAATTACCTGAAGAAAACTATTGAAATGCAAGCTGAGCGGATTAAGGAACTTGAGTATGATGTGGTCAAGGATCAAGAAAGGGTTGATAACCTGAGCGCGTAACTTGGCGAAGCTCAAGGGCGCATGGTTAAGAGAGCCAGGAAAGTGAGGATTAGAGCAGAGTCTATTCTGAATATTTGTGATGATCTGCTGGGAGAAGTGAGTGACGAGGCTTCTTACATAGGGGGCGAGATTAGAGACGAACCCGTCCAGTCTGGGGGGGTCAACTAGTCCTACGATGGATTAAGCCTCTACTCCTAGGCTACTACCTTGGACGATTTTGACTATTGCACATAGAAAGGATAGGGGAGGTTGTGGCTCGGTGGTTGTACAGTTTTCTTTTGACACTTGTACTAGGTTTTTGTTTGATATTACTGTACTACTATATCTGTACTTTTAAGGCTTGTACTTGTTACTTTTGGTCCTGTTATCTTATAAATGGCTGTTAAGAGCCTTTATGTACAGTGTTTTGACTATTGACTTGGATCTTTGACTTTTGACTTTGACTTTATTTCGGCATTGGCCTTTAACTGCTTTTCAATTTCACTCGTTTATCGTGACTCTGATCCCATTTCTTATATGACCTTTAAATACGTATAAGCATATATTTTATACCCCTATTTGCTTATCCTATTAGTTATAATACTTGGGCCCTAGATTAATGAGTAATAATGAAGACTAGACGACAATATGGTTGGGGGCATGGGTATGGATCTAGGTAGGTCCAAGACTAAGAGGAGGAATAAAGGTCTGTAGCAAATTAGAACCAAGAACCCAAATGTGGAGAAGGAGACCAGGTGGCTACAGTTATCAATCGTATGACCGATCTACTGTTTACTAGCCCGTTTGATTGGCCATCGAGGTCAAGTACCGGGTAACTAGTAAAGGAACCTTGAAGTAAGTGAAGATAGGGCCTTGAAACGGTTCCAAAGTTCTCTTCCCCTAAATTTCTTAGAGGACCAGATCCCAATGCTGCCGAGAATTGATTTGAAAGAATGGAAGATATTTTTACTGTTTCGCATGGTCTCTGCGCAGAGTGAGATTAGGATCAGGTGGTGTTCTTGGGCGTAAGTTATGAATCAAGACTGTTATAAGCATAAACCATTTATTAGGATATTTGGGAGGAATAGATATGTACTACGGGTATGAATCTCTAATATGGGTGATTTACTCTTGGGATCGGCCGGCTCGAGTTGTGAATTACTTTATTGTGGATTCTTGTACTTGAGTACCAAAAAGAGGAGAGCACTAGAATAAGGGTCTGTATTTTGATTGCACTTGAGATAAGTTTTAATGCCAAAAGTCAAGGCGCGCAAGATTCTAACACTTGACCTAGTTATTGGACTAATTGAGAGAACGGATCCTGAAAAGTTATCATGTACTAATCTAGTAATAGTCTGACTAGGGTTTCTATAGACGGTGACCAAATTGTTGTGTACGTCAAAAAATTTGCACTCAGGATATGTTTCCTTCTCTTATGATTGTGAGGACTTGATAAGTGCTTATTGGATTTTGAGGCGGTTAACTATAACTATATAGGTATTTCTACCTCTCTTGTAATATCTGATACCTGTAGCTTGGTCCTCAATGAACTACCCTTGCCTATACTTCCTTGACACCTATCCACTAATGCCAAAGTATGGACTTGGCTTAATTATTACCGTGTTGAGATCGAGAGTTTTGGAATTATGTATGGGATTTGAGAAAAAGAGTTGGCTCCTATACCTGTATGCCAAAGGTTGAGATAGGATGTTGTGACGCCCCGAAAAAAAATGAGTTTGAGAACCCGGAAATTTTCTAATTTTCTAGGGTTTATTTTTTTAACGCCCGCCTTTTCTACATTTTCTTTATTAGAAAAATTTCCCAAATAAAGTTTATGAGCAAAGATAGTTTTAAAATGATTTTTCTGGTATCGGTTAGTTTTAAGAAAAACGGCGCGAACCGGCGGGTCCCGCGCACTACCGGTTGAACGCACTACTTGATCACCACTTTCTTGCCACACAAGTTTATCACTAATGGAGCAAAATATCCCCCCCCCATACTTATCCACATGGCTGAAATTTGTGGCCAAAAATGTAAGGGAGAGAGAGAAAAATTTGTATGGTTTTGGTGGTGACACTTGGCTCTTTGATTAATTTTTTTTCCTTGTTCTTTTATCCTTCATTTTAGCTCATTTTTCTTCATTTCTTTCTGTTTTGGTCGAGCTCAAGAGAGAGAGAAAGGGAGAGCAAGAAAAACAACCATTTCATCTTGAGTTTGCACCAACCAAGTGAGGAAATCAAATTCTAAACCGATTAAAGAGTGAGTTGTGATCTTGGGAAGCTAGGGGAACTAAAAATTTCCAAAGGAGGTGAAGTATCACTCTTCCAAGCTTTGTCTTTGAGGTATGAAATCTGATCATGGTCTTTGATCTTGTGAATCTTGTGTAAATTAGCTTGGCAACTCAAATTTGGTGGTGAATCATGGATGCAATCATGTTTTGGGGGTTTTTTCCTTGTGGTATTATGAACTAGGGTTTGCTGATTTCTACCCAAACTTGCTATATGGTTACTATATGTTGAATATAAGATTATACAAGGGGCTTTGGTAGTGATTGGAACAAGGAATTGAAGAAAGTTCAATTGAAACCAAAAGATTTCAGATTTCTGGAAATTTTCATCCTATTCTGCCCGTTTTTGTTGCACCATGTTAGAGGCCGAATTGGCCTTGGCTTAAAACATGAAAGTTGTAGGGAATGACATTTTAGAGGTGCCTGTAAAATTTCAGGTCAATCGGAGCAGTGTATCTTGTGAAAAGACGGAATTACCCTTGCTGTCCTGGTTTACCCCGAATTGGAGAATTGCGACTGTAATTGGTGAATTTGGTCTGGAATGCTTCCGAATTAGTTGTTTAGGTCTTCTGATGAAATGTAACCCTGTTTCTAAGCTTTCGGGTGGCTTTGGAATTTCTGGATTTGGACTTGTGTAGGCTGAGTTATGATGTTTATGCCGGAATGCGTTTTGTAAACCTGTTTTTGTGATTCTGGTGTGGTATCTTGCATTTTTGACCTGGTTACACTCGAAACTGGGTTGAGTGACCTTCTACAATATTGTAACCCTATCTCTTAGCTTCAAAACGGTGGGTCTTGCACCTTCATCCGACAATCATAACGCCTTTGGTACCATTACCGCAAAATGACGTCAAAACTGTTTTTCTGGTTTTGAGCTTAAGTTTCATTTCCGGATTTTTTTCCCCCTAGCTTGACTTGCACTAGTACTACTTGGAGCTTGCTGAATGACTATGGATGAACTTGTTGTTGTGTGTGTACCTGTGGGACTGGCTGAGGAAATAATGAAGCCATGATGGCTGGAAAAGTTAGCAAATGTAGGGGAAGTGCTGTCCGAACTTTTAAAGGATTTGTTTGCATTGAGTTTGTGATCTAAGACTTGGGTTTGAGCAAGGCAATGATACATGATGGATGATTTCTGAGCCATTGAGGTGAGTGACCTCAAACTATTTCTGAAGTTCTTTATGAACCGTTTCCTGCATTATTTACTTTTAAACTGTTTCCAAAAGTTACTTTTGAACTGTTTTCTTGCATATCATGCGTACTTGCATATGAGTGTCCCTTGGTTGCTGTAATTCTTGACTTATTGGCTTGTCATTATTAATTGAAAATGTGTTAAGTACTTTCGATGATTGTTAAAACGAGTTTTCTAGGCGAGTGTGTACTTTATCGCACTCGACCTAAATAAATATGAATTTTCAATGATTAATGATTAAATGCTAGTTGCGCATGATGTAAGCCTTTTGGCTGAACTGGCCACTGCCCTTCGTTACCGATCGACTCGAGCCAGAAGCGGACTCGGTCGGGCGATATGGTGACCCTGGGTGAATTTGGTATACTCGAGTATTACCTTGTAGTCCGGCTACGTCCGGATGGGTGGAGTCCGGCCAACGTCGGATGGGTGGAGTCCGGTCAACGTCCGGAAAAGGGGATGAACGAATAAAAAGATGAACGAGGGTTTATTTATAAAAAATGAAATTTTCAAATAATTGGAGGAATAAGGGGAAATGTCAGGGGAACGAACAAATGAATAGCTCCATGTGAGCGGTATCCTTTTAATGAATATGTTACTATCGCTTTCCATTGTAATTGTTTCTTGAATTATTGATTATTGATGGTTAATGTGTTGGCTTTGTTATGAAATTTCATGTTCGGAACCTTATTGAGATTTTAGCTCATTGAGCTTTGTGGAATTACCATGTGGTGTCATTTTCTGCTTTTGTTTTACTCTCACTGTGCAAATGTTGACCTGTAGCAAAATTACATTTTTACCCCCGGTTACTTATTGAACTTCTAAAACATTACAATGATTTCACTGGCTCACGAGAGCAAAAATACGTACATCTGATTTCTGAACCATGACATCAATGAAATGAATTTTTGTGAAAACTATTTGATTACTGATTTTACTGGTTACTCACTGGGCTTTTAGCTCACCCCAAAAATGTTTTATTTCCCCCCCACAGGGCTCAAGGCGAAGGAAGGGCTTGTTGTGCTTATTCACGTGATTGGATGGCTTATATCGTGTACAGTTTAAGTTTGGATCTATTTTATGTACGAGTTGGTCTTGTATAAATATTTGAATTTGATATGGATGTAAGTATACATTCCACGATTGGAATCAGTTTCCGCTGCATTTGTGACATGTAATTATTGGAGACTTGGATGTATGTTTGTGGACCATGTGATGTATATTTGAGATTTATATTGTAATTCATTTGAGGATTGTAGTGATCGACTGAGTCCCGGCGAGAGCTGGGCAGGCGGCCCGCCGAACCCTCTGGTTCGCCTTAGGGGGAGGTGGGGCCGTCACAGTTGGTATCAGAGCTTAGGCTTCAGATCTCGATAGTGTATCATAGGCTTGAAGTTAAGGATGCCGGACTGTGGGTTTGGTTTGAAATATTAGTGATTCTTGCGGGATGTCTCGACTTGATTAGTACAAGTGGAATGTCGAGGACGACATTCTTTTAAGGAGGGGAGATTGTGACGCCCCGAAAAAAAATGAGTTTGAGAACCCGGAAATTTTCTAATTTTCTAGGGTTTATTTTTTTAACGCCCGCCTTTTCTACATTTTCTTTATTAGAAAAATTTCCCAAATAAAGTTTATGAGCAAAGATAGTTTTAAAATGATTTTTCTGGTATCGGTTAGTTTTAAGAAAAACGGCGCGAACCGGCGGGTCCCGCGCACTACCGGTTGAACGCACTACTTGATCACCACTTTCTTGCCACACAAGTTTATCACTAATGGAGCAAAATATCCCCCCCCATACTTATCCACATGGCTGAAATTTGTGGCCAAAAATGTAAGGGAGAGAGAGAAAAATTTGTATGGTTTTGGTGGTGACACTTGGCTCTTTGATTAATTTTTTTTCCTTGTTCTTTTATCCTTCATTTTAGCTCATTTTTCTTCATTTCTTTCTGTTTTGGTCGAGCTCAAGAGAGAGAGAAAGGGAGAGCAAGAAAAACAACCATTTCATCTTGAGTTTGCACCAACCAAGTGAGGAAATCAAATTCTAAACCGATTAAAGAGTGAGTTGTGATCTTGGGAAGCTAGGGGAACTAAAAATTTCCAAAGGAGGTGAAGTATCACTCTTCCAAGCTTTGTCTTTGAGGTATGAAATCTGATCATGGTCTTTGATCTTGTGAATCTTGTGTAAATTAGCTTGGCAACTCAAATTTGGTGGTGAATCATGGATGCAATCATGTTTTGGGGGTTTTTTCCTTGTGGTATTATGAACTAGGGTTTGCTGATTTCTACCCAAACTTGCTATATGGTTACTATATGTTGAATATAAGATTATACAAGGGGCTTTGGTAGTGATTGGAACAAGGAATTGAAGAAAGTTCAATTGAAACCAAAAGATTTCAGATTTCTGGAAATTTTCATCCTATTCTGCCCGTTTTTGTTGCACCATGTTAGAGGCCGAATTGGCCTTGGCTTAAAACATGAAAGTTGTAGGGAATGACATTTTAGAGGTGCCTGTAAAATTTCAGGTCAATCGGAGCAGTGTATCTTGTGAAAAGACGGAATTACCCTTGCTGTCCTGGTTTACCCCGAATTGGAGAATTGCGACTGTAATTGGTGAATTTGGTCTGGAATGCTTCCGAATTAGTTGTTTAGGTCTTCTGATGAAATGTAACCCTGTTTCTAAGCTTTCGGGTGGCTTTGGAATTTCTGGATTTGGACTTGTGTAGGCTGAGTTATGATGTTTATGCCGGAATGCGTTTTGTAAACCTGTTTTTGTGATTCTGGTGTGGTATCTTGCATTTTTGACCTGGTTACACTCGAAACTGGGTTGAGTGACCTTCTACAATATTGTAACCCTATCTCTTAGCTTCAAAACGGTGGGTCTTGCACCTTCATCCGACAATCATAACGCCTTTGGTACCATTACCGCAAAATGACGTCAAAACTGTTTTTCTGGTTTTGAGCTTAAGTTTCATTTCCGGATTTTTTTCCCCCTAGCTTGACTTGCACTAGTACTACTTGGAGCTTGCTGAATGACTATGGATGAACTTGTTGTTGTGTGTGTACCTGTGGGACTGGCTGAGGAAATAATGAAGCCATGATGGCTGGAAAAGTTAGCAAATGTAGGGGAAGTGCTGTCCGAACTTTTAAAGGATTTGTTTGCATTGAGTTTGTGATCTAAGACTTGGGTTTGAGCAAGGCAATGATACATGATGGATGATTTCTGAGCCATTGAGGTGAGTGACCTCAAACTATTTCTGAAGTTCTTTATGAACCGTTTCCTGCATTATTTACTTTTAAACTGTTTCCAAAAGTTACTTTTGAACTGTTTTCTTGCATATCATGCGTACTTGCATATGAGTGTCCCTTGGTTGCTGTAATTCTTGACTTATTGGCTTGTCATTATTAATTGAAAATGTGTTAAGTACTTTCGATGATTGTTAAAACGAGTTTTCTAGGCGAGTGTGTACTTTATCGCACTCGACCTAAATAAATATGAATTTTCAATGATTAATGATTAAATGCTAGTTGCGCATGATGTAAGCCTTTTGGCTGAACTGGCCACTGCCCTTCGTTACCGATCGACTCGAGCCAGAAGCGGACTCGGTCGGGCGATATGGTGACCCTGGGTGAATTTGGTATACTCGAGTATTACCTTGTAGTCCGGCTACGTCCGGATGGGTGGAGTCCGGCCAACGTCGGATGGGTGGAGTCCGGTCAACGTCCGGAAAAGGGGATGAACGAATAAAAAGATGAACGAGGGTTTATTTATAAAAAATGAAATTTTCAAATAATTGGAGGAATAAGGGGAAATGTCAGGGGAACGAACAAATGAATAGCTCCATGTGAGCGGTATCCTTTTAATGAATATGTTACTATCGCTTTCCATTGTAATTGTTTCTTGAATTATTGATTATTGATGGTTAATGTGTTGGCTTTGTTATGAAATTTCATGTTCGGAACCTTATTGAGATTTTAGCTCATTGAGCTTTGTGGAATTACCATGTGGTGTCATTTTCTGCTTTTGTTTTACTCTCACTGTGCAAATGTTGACCTGTAGCAAAATTACATTTTTACCCCCGGTTACTTATTGAACTTCTAAAACATTACAATGATTTCACTGGCTCACGAGAGCAAAAATACGTACATCTGATTTCTGAACCATGACATCAATGAAATGAATTTTTGTGAAAACTATTTGATTACTGATTTTACTGGTTACTCACTGGGCTTTTAGCTCACCCCAAAAATGTTTTAATTCCCCCCCACAGGGCTCAAGGCGAAGGAAGGGCTTGTTGTGCTTATTCACGTGATTGGATGGCTTATATCGTGTACAGTTTAAGTTTGGATCTATTTTATGTACGAGTTGGTCTTGTATAAATATTTGAATTTGATATGGATGTAAGTATACATTCCACGATTGGAATCAGTTTCCGCTGCATTTGTGACATGTAATTATTGGAGACTTGGATGTATGTTTGTGGACCATGTGATGTATATTTGAGATTTATATTGTAATTCATTTGAGGATTGTAGTGATCGACTGAGTCCCGGCGAGAGCTGGGCAGGCGGCCCGCCGAACCCTCTGGTTCGCCTTAGGGGGAGGTGGGGCCGTCACAGATGTGGAATTTTTTACGTACAAAGTACACTTTAGGATTTCATTATGTACATAAGTGGTAAGGATACTCCTTGTGTTAAAATCTCTGGATAAGAATAAGTGGCATAGTGTTTCGAGATATTGCTCTAAATATACCTTATTTTCTTGTCTATCTCATCTGAGAATAGTTACATTTAGTTTCTCGTGGTTGGATTGGAAGTGAATGAATTTAAAAGTTATATGGTTAGAATTTCCAATTATAATTAGTTACTTATTCTGCTCCTTTGATTTGCCTGGCAAGTTATCATCAAGTTAAGTGGATCGACGAGATGACAAATTTGACTGATTTGCACAAGAAAACAAAGATTATTCGAAAGGAAGTATAGTTCTAAAAGAGATTAACTGAGCACTGGAATGACGATGGGCACAAGAGTACTTGGAGAAAAATTGAACTACTGCACCAGAACATAGACTTGAAAAAGAAACATGAAGGGATTCCAGAAGAGGTACGCAATAAGTTTGAATTAGTGCCTTTGCCTAGTCGAATAGCATCTCAAGACATCCCTTGTCAAGTTAGCCATTAGTGAGTGGTTGGGCAGTATGGGATCCTTGCCCATGAGTCTATTGCTATAATTTAGTCTTTAAGTTAAGTGAAGATTTTCGTTTGTCGTTCCAAAGGAATAAACTTAACGTATAGTGTATGGGTTTGAGAGCTAGCAAGAATAGTAGCCAAGTTTTAACTCTTCTTTTTATCAAGATTAAAGTTTGTGTCACATTCTTCACCTTGACTAAATCAAAAAGTTGACTAAATTATTTTCATTTTTCATCTTGCTTGGGCGAACAAATGGAGAAGAAAAACCAAAGAGAGACCTTCAACTCTTTTTCAAATTTGTACTTGAATCTTGAGTTTCAACCAACTAATTTGCAAATTACTCTATAGAAATGATAACTAAGGTGGATTTCTAGGTGCTGGTGGTGTGATTTTGGAGGAAGAAGCTCTAAGTTTTCATCTTTCTTGAGGTTACAGGGTAACTTTGGCAATAAACTTTCCTTTACTTTAAATATATGCAAACTGGAGGTTTAGGGTTTCCATTTCGGTTGTTTTATAAGAAAATATCATGGTTTTAAGTTGTGTTGTGAAATTTTCAGTTTTATGGTACTTTTCTGTCCACACATGATACTTAAGTGTTGCCCACGGTTTGGTAGCTTTGCTATGTGAAATTTCTAGCTTTTATATGCTAGTTTGACTTGCCTAAAGAAACTTCCAGCTTGTGATTAGGAATTTCAGCTTAGGGTTCATTTTCTAACTTGAATAGGTGATAGTTATACGCTTGATGTAGTGAGTTGTTGGCTTGATATTTATATGCTTGGGTTGAAGCTATTTCATGGGAAGAATGAAGCCTTGAATGGGCTGGGAAAAAGTTAGTAAACAAAGGAAGTGCCGCTAAAAAGTTTACCGCAGGGAACCTTGGAAAGTTTTACGAAAGCTGTTATATCCTGATGTAGAAAAGTCAAAATTAAGTTTCGTTTATTATGTTTGAAACTAGGTTCAGAGTATCAGTATTGTTCTCAATTCCCCATGAATATCTACGATTTTTCAAAGTTGACTGAAATTGTATACCTGTTCTGTCTGTTACTTGGTGAAGCAGCAACTTTAGGTTGGAATTTAACTGATTTGTGGATTGGATCTTACAATGGTACCTTCTAGAAAGTTGTAACAATTAGAATCTAAATTCTGATGGTATATAGTTTATAAGTTTTGGACATAAGAATTTCGAATTATGATTTTCAAATAAGATCACGCAAAACTGGAAAATTTTTATTTTCCTAGGATTATTCCTACTTACATTCTCAACTTTAGGATTGGAGTTGGTAAACTATTTTGAGGTTGGTTTATGAATGGATTGAGGCTTAAATAAAAGGAAAATGAGTTCTTCAAATCATTTTAGGTCAGACAGTTTACAACTTGGCATTTTGAACGTCTTTTCTACTTTCTCCAAACATTTGGCTATAAGTGATACTTTTCTGCTCTAAATGACTTTTGCAACATTGATTAGTAAGGACATGAGGATTATGTCTCGATTGGAACAAGCTAGTGTTATATTTTGATAGGCTATACGAGTATGAATCTTGTAAATTGATACATGTTCTAAATAAAGATTTGGAGCCTCAATTCCTACAAAATATGGCTTTGTATTGCTGGTCTTTTACTAAAACATGTGCTCACAGGACTCGAGAGAGTTAAGATGGATATTCACTGAAAATATTTTGAACTACTCAGTAAATAAGCTGAGAATTTCAAGGGCGAAATTCTTTAAGGGGGAGAGAGTGTGAGAACCCTCATTTTTAAAATACAATTTTCCCAAACTATATGCCTTGCACCAAGATTTAAACCACCTCTTATATGCCCTACCATTATATTTTACAATGTGTTACAACAAATCCCTTGTATTGACCCTCACTTTAAAACACAATTTTCTTATTTACATGCCTTATTATAAGATCTAGACCATTTAATATATGCCCTTACAATATATTTCCTATGTATTATAATAATTTTCATGCATTACACTTCATTCCTTTTTACTTGAAGTAAAACATTATTCTTGAGTTGATTTTAATTAATGCACCACTTGCATTTGTCCAAGTGTTATTTTATTAGTGGTAGAGATTTTATGTGAGAGATTAAGTGTGTTAAACAAGTATTGGGACAATTGGAAAGGTTAATATACCATTAGTCAAAGATTAATAAAGGATTGGACCAAGACGAAGCCAAGTGGCAAAACCCTAGCCATTGATTTTGTTTGACCATAAGTTAGAAGATTATTTAAGCTAGCTTTAGCCATTTTTTCTCCCTCATAGCCAACTTTCTTGAAGCTTGGAGAAGAAGGGAGAAACTCCATTTTTACCTTGCTCTTAACCCTAGTAAATCTTGAGAGAAAAATCAAAGAGAAAGATCTTGAGTTAGGGTGAAACTTTCCTCCAACCCTAAGTGCTTGATTCAAGCTTGAAGCTTCACTTTGGTGGTTCAAGCTCACTACAAGAGAGGTATATGTTCTTTAAATCTTGGTTTTATGATGATAGATCATGAACTTGAAGTGTTAGTGGCAAAATACAAGTTGTTTGGTTGAGATTTGAGGTTGATCTCTTGGATTAAACAAGTAGTAGTTAAGCTTCTTAGTATGCACACCAAGTGTTTGATGAAATGTTTGGATCTTGTTCATGTTTGTTTATGAGGTATTATTTTGTTTTAAACCTTTTTTAAGTTAGATCTACCACTTGATATGTTATTTTAAGAGAAATCATGCAAGAATGAAGGTTGAACGAATATTGGAAGTTGTGGGCTGTTTGTTCTTTTCTTGGCTGGCCGATTCTTGAAGGAGGGGTTTTTGTAACGGCCCCACCTCCCCCTAAGGCGAACTAGAGGGTTCGGCGGGTCGCCTGCCCAGCTCTCGCCAGGACTAATGATGCAGACTAGAGCTATCTATTGCGATTCGAAACTTACAAACGAGTGGAAACAAGTTAAAATGGTAAAATAACCCAAAATATTAAAAAAAAATGAAATCCGGAGTCGGCCATGAATAGTAACCGACCCGTCAGAACCCAATCGAAAGAGCACGCAAACATTCACATCTGAACTTTAGCGAGTACAATCCAAAATGACATACAAAAGTTTTCAAAAGTTGATACATATACACGGTTTGCCAAATCAAAAGAGAAAACGCCCCAAAAGTACACTTAGGGTTTTAATACATGAGCTATACAAAAGATATGTTCCACTAGCTCAATTTAGCAGCCATCTGTCAAATCCAGACCAAAAGTGTTTATTTTCCTGTAAGGAAAACAAAAGGGACAGAAAGGGGTGAGCTTGCGCTCAATGAGGTACCAAACATATAGCAGAAAAATCATGGCATTTCACATTTTACAAATCAGATACACATGCTAGATGTAAAGCAAAGGAACCAATGATTCAAATCAGAAGGATACGGGTGGCTCTTAGGAGCCAAATTTCCAGCACAGTACTTGATCCAAATCGGTTGACTCTCCGTCAACGTATATAGAACCAAAACGTCCGTAGACCCCTCTTCACACCGAATTCCGTCCACCAAACACCCCCTTTACCGGGCCCGCTCACCGTAACCGAACAGAAATGGTAATACTCGAGTATACCGGAATCAAGGGTCTCAATACCCAAAAATTCCCGAACAGACTACCGTGGTTCGTTATCTAATCGTCCAGGCCCTTGCCGGCCCGACTCGAATAACTTAGCCACAGGATTGAGCTCATAGGTCATAGAAATCCGAACAGATGCAGACACAGATAACAGATTCAGATACAGATTCAGATAGCAGATTCAGACGGCAGATTCAGATAGGCACTCAAAATTGGCATATGAACAGACAAGAGAACGAGTGTGATAAAGTACACCCTCGTCTCAAACAAATTAAACAGATTGCAGAGCAGAAATCAAGTTAAACAGCAATGGAGGGGAGTGGTACACTCACCGGCTCAACTTCAAAAGTTTTTACTTCAGATTGGCCTTAATCGCCAAGAAACCCTAAAATAACCAAAATAAACCAATTGAAGGTTTCACATCCATAATCGAGTAAACACAATGCACATGAGGCTCGACTACTAGTCGTATGCCTCGCCAAATAATTACTAATGCAAGGGTGGAAAACATGATTTTCTTGGAAACGAAAAGGTAACATGAAGACTTAGGCGCAAACAACCCAAAAGCCTTTCATTTCCACCAAAAGGCAAATCCAACTTAAAGGAACCAAACGGCCTAGAAAATCGGGCAGCACCTCCCCTAAAATTCTTACTTTTCCAGCCATTAAGGCTTCATTATTTCCTCAAATCAGTCCCAACATTTCACATAAAAGTCATCTCCTTTCCCAAAAACCGTTCACTAGGCTCAAAGTAGTACAAGTACAAAAGTTAGCAAGGAAATGACCGGAATGAGAGCGAGCCCTAAAACATGCAAACAAGTACATGGAGACTCGATAATGAGTCATAAAGCCATGCCAACCACAACCCCAATAAGGTTTCATATGCATATATAAGCATTGTAGCAAACCAGAAAATCAGGAAATGTAGCCATCTTGGCCATAACAACAAAAACAGTTTTGCCTTCATTATGCGGTAATGGTACAAATTGCACTACGATCATCGGATGAGGGTGTAAGACCCACCGTTTCGAAGCTAAGAACCAGGGGTACAACAATGTAGAAGGCCACTCAGTCCAAATCCTAGCACAACTAGGTAAACAATGCAGAATACCAAACCAGAACCGTAATTGCAGGTTTACAAATCACACCATGCTGTAATTAGTCCAACTCAGTCTATACAGGTCCAAATGCATTGATTCCAAAGGCATGAGGTAGCTAAGACCTCAAGCTACATTTCATAAGAAGACACCAACATCCAAATCCAAAGCAATTCCAGTCAAAACAGACGATTACAAACACAGTTTGCACATTCTGATCAACCCAAAATAGCTACAGTAAAATCGACATATCTCACTCTAAACTACTCTAAATGACCTGAAATGTTACAGGCACCTCAAACACATCAATACCTACAACTTTCATGCTTTGAGCCAAGGCCAATTCGGCCTCTAACTAGGTGCTAAAAATTGGGACAGATTGTGCAACCCAAAAACCCTAACTTGCTGAAATTTTTCCCAAACCAGAAATTGGTTGCAATTGTTCACTTTTCCCACCTCCTTAAGTCATTATATACCATTTCTAATCATCCTAGATAGCCACACAATCATGCTTATATTAAAACAGAAAAATCCCCAAAAATAATAAAACTTCATCATTTCAACCACAAATCAAGAATTAATCCATAAAATTGCCTCTTATGCCACTACTAAACATAAATTAAACATCATTAGAGGGAGGAAAGGGGTTCATCCACCACTCACCTTAGTAAAACAAGAGGGAGAGCAACTTGTCACCTTAAGCTTCCAAACAACTTCACCAAACAACTCACTATCACTAAATGAAGAGGTTTTATGGAGTAGAAACAAGTTTAGAAGGTTGGATGGTTTGATTGAAGCAAGATGAAAGCCAAAACTTGAAGAGTTTTTCTCTCTTTTGAAGCTCAAGAAAGTCGGCCAAGAGGAAGACAAGAATAAGAGATTTTTGGTTAATTTTTTAGATATTTAACCAATTTGGTCAAAAGTCAAAAATCATGAATAGTTGTCATAAGCCATACCCAATGAAATGGTGACACTTGTCACCTCAATTAATGCATTCCTATCCCTTCCTTTTCCTCTCACATCAATCACTTAACATCCTCTACTTATCTCTTAATACCCGATAAATTTCACACAGTATCCGAAACTTAACCTTATTGGCCGAATTTTTCCGAACTTTTCGCACTAGTGGGTCCCACGTCCATAATCTCTCCGTAATTTTTCAAAAACTACCCAATGCTAGGAAAATCATCTAAAAACTATAATTACTCATAAAATTCACCAGGAAAATTTTTCTAAGCCAGAAAATGCAGAAAACATGCCATTAAAGGAAATAAACCCTAGGAAAATTATTAAGGGATTTACGGGTTCTCACAGTTTTCCCTCGATTTTGTTGTTCATTTATGCCCTAATCAAGCCTAATAAACTAGGTTAACTAATTGGTTAAGCCTATGAGTGAGTTGGAATGGAATTGAAGCAAGTAAAGTGGGGATTTTGAACCATTAGTAGACTGTTTTGAATTCTTGTAATTATGAGACTATTGTGGTTGTCTTAAATCATGTTTGTGTGTTGCATTGTGAACTCCATTGATTCTAGGTGACTTGAATCCTTGTATATGATCACTGTGACGCCCCGAAAAAAATGAGTTTGAGAACCCGGAAATTTTCTAATTTTCTAGGGTTTATTTTTTTTTTAACACCCGCCTTTTCTACATTTTCTTGATTAGAAAAATTCCCCAGATAAAGTTTATGAGCAAAAATAGTTTTAAAATGATTTTTCTAGTATCGGTTAGTTTTTGAGAAATAAAAGCGTATTTTGGACGTGGGACCCGCAAGTGCAGTAAATGCATTATATTTTTGACAACTTGTTGGAATTTTGTATTAAGTGATATTATTTTACAATGTGTTAAGATATTTGTATTGGAGAGACAAAAAAGATAAGATTAAAACCCTAAAGGACCATTTGTCACAAAACCATTGGACCTTGACTTTTGACCAAGACTTTTCTAACTTTACTAAAACCAATTTGGACCCAATTTCTCTCCATTTTAGCTTGTCTTGGACGAAATTTTGAGAGAAAAAGAGAGAGAAAATCCATCATCTTGCACTTCAATTTCTTGTCCAAATCTTGAGTTCCAACCGATTAAATTGCAAATCACTCCATAAAACTTGCTAGCTAAGGAAGATTGAAGCTCTTGGTGGAGTTGTTTTGGAAGAAAAATCCCTAAGTCATCACCTTTTTGATATTTGAAGGTATCATGTCTAGCCATCCTTTCTTTGTTCTTGATTATGCTAAATTAGAGACTTGTGATGGCTAAAGAGATGGTTTTATGGATTATATCTTGATTTTGGTTGAATTGGTGAAGTTTTATAATTATTGGGGATTTTTCTGTTTTCATATGGATATGATTATGGGGTCATGTATGATGATTGTAAATGATGTTTAATGACTCTAGGAGGTGGAAAAAGTGATTAATTGCAACCAATTTCTGTTTTGGACCAAAAATTGAAAAGTAAGGGTTTTGTGATGAACATTCTGTCCGAATTTTTAGGTCCTAGATAGAGGCCGAATTGGCCTTGTCTTAAAACATAAAAGTTGTAGGGAATGACATTTTAGAGGTGCCTACAAAATTTCAGGTCAATCGGAGTAGCGTAGAGTGAGAAAAGTCGAAATTACTATTGCTGTTCTGGTTTACCCGAAATTGGGATTTGCGACTGTAATTGGTTGTTTTGGCTGGAATTGCTTCCGAATTGGATGTTGAGACCTTCTGATGAAATTTAGCCCTGTTTCTTAGCTTTCAGCTGGTTTTGTAATTTCTGGATTTGGACTTGGAGAGCCTGAGTTATGATGTTTCCGCTAGAATGCATTCTGTGAATCTGTTTTTGTGATTCTGGTGTAGTATCTTGCATTTTTGACCTTGTTACACTCGAAACTGGGTTGAGTGACCTTCTGTAATATTGTATCCCTATCTCTTAGCTTCGAAATGGTGTATCTTGCACCTTCATCTGACAATCGTAGTGCCTTTGGTGCCATTACCGCAAAAGGATGTCAAAAGCTATTTTTCTGGTTTTGAGCTTAACTTTCATTTCCGGACTTTTCCCTAGCTTGACTTGTACTAGTACTACTTGGAGCTTGCTGAATGGCCATTGGATGAACTTGTTGTTGTGTGTGTACCTTTGGGACTGGCTGAGGAAATAATGAAGCCATGATGGCTGGAAAAGTAAGCAAATTTAGGGGAAGTGCTGTCCGAACTTTTAAAGGACTTGTTTGCATTGAGTTTGTGATCTAAGACTTGGATTTGAGCAAGGCAATAATATATGATGGATGGTTTCTGAGCCATGGAGGTGAGTTACCTCAAACTATTTCTGAAGTTATTTATGAACCGTTTCCCGCATTATTTACTTTTGAGCTGTTTCCAAAGTTACTTTTGTACCGTTTTCTTGCATTATTTACCTTTAAACTGTTTCCAAAGTTACTTTTGAACTGTTTTCTTGCATATCATGCGTGCTTGCATGTGAGTGTTCCTTATTTGCTATATTTTCTTGACTTCATGACTTGTATTATTGATTGATAACGTGTTAAGTGCTTTGAATGATTTCCAAAACGAGCTTTCTAGGCGAGTGTGTACTTTATCGCACTCGACCTAAATAACTGTGTAATTTTCAAGGATTTAATTATTGAAATGCTAGTTCCGCATGAATGTAAGCCGTTTGGCTGAATTGGCCACTGCCCTTTGTTACCGATCGACTCGAGCCAGAAGCGGACTCGGTCGAGCGATATGGTGACCTGGGTGAATTTGGTATACTCGAGTATTACCTTGTAGTCCGGCTACGTCCGGATGGGTGGAGTCCAGCTACGTCCGGATGGGTGGAGACCGGCCAACGTCCGGAAAAAAAAAAGATGAACGAGGGATTATTTATAAAAAAATGAACGTATCCTTTTCATGAATGTTACTATCGCTTTCCATTGTACATGTTTCTTGAATTATTGATACTCCATATTTAATGTTTTGTAAATGCTGTAATCGTTTCTGGACTTATCATTTGATTTATGACATCATTGATTTATGACATCATTGAAATGAAATATTGTTAAACCGATTTGATTACTGATTTTCTGGTTACTCGCTGAGCTTCTAGCTCACCCCAAAACTATTTTATTCCCCTCCACAGGGCTCAAGGCGAAGGCAGGACTTGTTGTGCTTATTCACGTGAATGGATGGCCTATATCTTGTACAGTTTTGGATTTGGAATCATTTGATGTATAGTTGGGAATTAGTTTCCGCTGCATTTGTGACATGTAATTATTGGAGACTTGGATGTATATTTGTGGACCATGTGATGTATATTTGAGGTTTATTCTTGTAATTCATTTGAGGACTTTAGTGAACGACTGAGTCCCGGCGAGAGCCGGGCAGGCGGCCCGCCGAACCCTCTGGTTCGCCTTAGGGGGAGGTGGGGTCGTCACAATCACTTGAGGAGTGATTGGGGTAAATTTGGACCAAAACAAATGGAGTTAGCATCTAGAACTAGAGTAGTTTGGAATACGGTCAATGCTGATCCGGAGTTGGAAAAACAGCCACATTGTCTGAGTTACTGTTGTCGATAGGGGATGAACCTCGGTGTGAGTTTGGTACCGTTGGAAATCCCTTCGAGTTTAGTTTCCACGCCACCGGTGGCACCTAATTCTGACTTTTCTACAGTGAGTTATGACCGTTTTCCTAAGACTGCTAGGGCAAGACTGTTCAACCCGAGAAGAAACTCTTAAGCTTGTATGAAACTTTTCTTTTGCCAAACTATCATGCACTTATTAAACTTGTTTTCTCATGAACTTTTACCATGGTTTGGACCTTATTTGTATGATGGATTAAGTAGCTTAAACTACTCACTTGGTCTCTCAATGAGCCTAACTTAGTAAGGCATGAACCTAATGGTTAACAATTTTCACTCGTGCCCTAGGGGTGAGAAACGAAGGTGATCGTAACTGAGAAACTTGACGTTTGACGTCGATTGCTACTTTTGCTTGACACATGAGTGTTCCACTACCTGCTACCTGTTATGTTAAATATCTGAGATACTTGATTGATAATTGTTGGAACGAAACACTGTTTTGATAAAATGGAGGCGAGTGTGTACTTTACCGCACTCAATCTCTCTCATTTTCACTGAAGTTATATATGTATTGTTATCATGAGATGTGATATCTCTATGAATACCTATGATTGAGTTGTTTGGGTGATATCCCATCAACTATTGTTACTGTTTGGGTACTCAACCTCATAGGTGAGTTGGTCGTATCGAGCCGGCAAGAGCTTGGTCGAGGAGGCCGACAAACCTTGAGGACTGTTTACTGTACACTGGAAATCGGTATACTCGAGTATTACCAAACTACTGTTATGGAGTGCGGGCCCGGTAGGGGGTTGATTGGTGGACGGAGATTGGTGAAAGTGGTGTTCTACGGATCTTATATACTGTGCATACAAGTGTCGACGGAGTGTCGACAGGAGACAATTATGATCAAGCTCAAGTGGATCTTTGGCTTTTGAAAGCCACCCATATCCTTGAATTGAATTGTGATTAAACTGTTATTCTACTGTACGGTGTTTATTTGGTTATTTTGTGACATTATGTGGCTTTGTGTTTAATTGCTTTAATTGGAACTTCACTGGGCTTTAGCTCACCCCATTCCCTTTGTTTTCCTTAACAGATCGGGAAAGGACTTGATCAAGGGCTTTCTTAGCTTTCTTTTACTTGTACTTGTGTTTTGAGGTTGTAACTTTTGTTTAAGCAGACTGGTAAGCTTGTACCTGTAAGTTCGACTTATGCTATGTAATTTTGAGTATGGAGTGGTAGTAGACAATTAGTTATCTAAATACTAAGCTTGAACATTGGATTTATGATTATGTATCAATCAGGGTTTCATTCCCTTGCTTGGAAGATATCTCGTCTGTTTCATCGGTGTTATTAGTACTTTGAACGACTGAGTCCCGGCGAGAGCTGGGCAGGCAGTCCGCTGATACCTTAGGGTTCGCCCTAGGGAGAGGTGGGGCTGTCACAGGTTAGGTGTTGTATGATGTATATATATGGTATATGATCTTGTAAAGGTTAAAGTAGTGGTAGTTTCAAGGTAAAATTGTGAATTATAGCTTGAATATAGCAAAATTCCAGATTTCTGGAAATTGTAGCTTCTGTTCTGTCCGATTCTATTTCATCATGTTAGAAGCCAAATCAGGCTTGGCAGAAAACATGAAAGTTGTAGATAATGATATTTTATGGTTGCCTACAAAATTTCAACTCAATCAGAGAAACGTAGCCTGTGAAAAGATGAAAATACCCTGACTGCCCTAGGAGTAAAATCATCGAACAGTTTTGACAGTACACTAAGTTGGTTGCGTTTGTTCACCTTGATACGTGCTGAACTAGCTTTTATCCAAAACATGAAAGTTTTAGTACTTTGTCTTAGCGTTTCAACGCCTCCAAGAACGTCTTAAACGGACTTTGTTAGCTTGAGATATGGCCATTTGAAGGCAGTACAGTTAACTGGCCGGTTAGTTGGAACTTGGTTCTGTGAATTGGGAATTTGACTAGGTTACACTGGAATTTGGACTCAGTGGTCTTCATAAAAATTGTAGCCCTTTGTCTTAGTTTCGAAACGCTATAGATTTCACCCCAATCCGATAAGCGTAGCTTCGGTTTAAACACAAATGGTCATGTAATCACATTGGTCAAGTATTAAACACAAATGTCAAGTTCAATCAGATATTCGGAAGCACTCACCAAAGATGTAGTGCCTTTACGGATCACGGTCAGGTATTATTCTTGTTGGGAGTCTAAATCTGCGATAAAACATAGTTGACGAGCTTTGAAAATCAACTAAGGTTCGAAACTTAAAAGTTTCGTTTAACAAGAATCAAGTAATTGAAACTCATTTAGAGAATATTCGAAAACTCTTGCTCATTTTTCAAACTGTAAAACTTTGAAACAATTATACTTTGAAATACCATTTGAGCCGAAAAAACAAGGAAAACGTATTTCTATTAGTCTTAAATTTCATTTTTCCAAGGGTACAAGTTTCGGCCGAATTCTAACTTATATACCTTTATGAAAGAAGACTTGAATATCCTAAACGATTCAAGTGATATTCATTCTCAAATCCTTACTCAAGTCGCACTTACATCTACCTAGCCCTCGAGTGCAAATTTGGGTAGCATGCCCTTTGTGTTTACCTATTTTTCAGCCATTTATGGCTTCATTATTTTTCTCAATTCAGCCCCAAAATGATACACAAATAATCTAACCACAATAGCCTTTCAACAGGCTCAATGTCATTCAATTACAAAACAATGCTAGAAAATGGAAAGACAATTAACAAAATCACAGGTTTGACGTCTCTTAGCATTTTGGTCACTATCGAAGCTACACTTATCGGATTGGGGTGCACCTTATACCATTTTGAATCTAAAACAAAGGGTTACAACTTTCACGAAAATGACTCAACCTAGTTCACATTTGATCTAGGTCGAATTTGCAAATTACAGAACCAGAATTCATTATCAGTCTGGTTATAAGCACTGGATTTAAATGGCAATAACTCAAACTACAAAATTCCGATTGAAACTGATGCGTTGGAAATCTGAAACATAGAGTTAAAACTTTCATGTTTTGGCCAAATACTGATTTGATATGGATAAAAGTGAAAATGAAGCAAAACCTGTGAAATCTCAAAACTGCCTGCTGAAAAGAACATTTGGCAGTCAGGGTTATTTCAGTCATTTCACATGATACAGTGCTCCGATTGAGCTGAAATTTTATAGACAGCTATATAACATCATTTCCTACAACTTTTATGTTTTGACCTAAGCTTGATTCGGCCTCTAACATGGACGAATTACACTGGTTAGAACAGAGCAGATTCCACTATCAAAGCTGGAAATTCAACTTTTAAGGCTAAAAATCACAATCAAGCTACTAATCATCTCACAAATTCCATATCCAAACCCATTACCAACATTTGAAAGTTAAACAACATATTCAAGGCTTAAAATTATGAAACCCTAGCTGAAATTTCATGAATCACCACCAAAACTACAAAATCTTCCATAAAACCTACTACAAACAAGCATAATCTCATTCAAGTGCAAGATTAAAGAAATAAAGTAGCTTCTTGCCGAAAGTACCTTCAAACCTCGAGAAAGATGGAAGCTTAGTGCTTTTCCTCCAAAAATCTCTCCACTCAAGTCCTTAATCTTCCCTAGTGAACCACTTTTATGGAGTATTTTGCAAGCTTGTGGATTGAAACTCAAGATTCAAGCATGAAGTTGGGGTTGAAGATGAACTTTTCTCTCCTATTTTTCCTCTCAAACTCATGGCCAAGATGGAGAAAAAGTGCAGGAATTTTTGGTCCAAAACAAAGTTAAGAAGATAGGAAAGCTTGTTGGTCAAACTTGGTTGGTCAACACTTGTCAAGCCGTCATTGGTCCTCTTGTTTTTTTTTTCTTTCTTCCTTTTCTTTTGGTAAAAAATGGTGGCTGTTTTATAGGATATTTTAGGAGTGATTAAGGTAATAAAGTAGTGTTCAAGTGGTGTACTCACTCGGTGACAAATAGCACATGTCGGTTCATACCGTTTTTCCTTAACTCACACATACTAGGGTTTTCACTTATAATTCACTAACTTATTATTATTACTTCTAATCACACATTTTTTCTTATTTAAAACTCACTCTTAACCACCAAATTTAGTAGACACTCTGTATCTTACTCACACTACCAAAAGATGTAAAACCCCGTAGAAACCCTAATTTACCCTAACGATGAAAGTAAAGGGAAAATTCTTAATTCTATTCTTTATTCCAACTATTGAGGGAGTAAATAAATAGCAAAATATTATTATAAAGTAATTTAATCAAAATAAGAGGGAATTTTAAGAAAACATGAGCGAATTTTCCAGTCGTCACACAAACATGCAAGGAACACTCACCACTTGATCACAATCGTTTCACTTCAACCCTGGTTCGTCCTCTTGGACAGGCTCAATTCTTGTGATCATGCAATCCATCAAGAGTCTAGCCACTTAAAACCTAAATGATGAGAAAATATGAGATTCGAAGCTTCACTTAGCAACCACAGAAACTACAGGTTTAACCCTAGTATAAGAACACCAAAAGGGCCACGGTTCCTAGTTTAAATCAAGTTCTTATCAAGTGAAATATTTCATGAATGTTAAGATTAATACATCACCAAGTATTTCAAATCAAAATATGCAGGATTTAACCAAAGAAAGTTAGGTTTAAAACCCAAAAAATTTTTCTAAAGTCCCACTCAATCCATTAGATAAAATTTCCAGCTTTGGTGACATTCTTTGAAAAGGTATAACTTGAGCTCTATAGGTCAAAATGTGACGACCCCACTTCTCCCAAGGGCGAACCCAAGGGTATCGGCGGGCCGCCTGCCTAACTCGCGCCAGGACTCAAACCTTAAAGCGATAAAAACCAGAAAATCCAAAAGAGTACCTTACATACTATATACAAATCCCAAAAAGGTTATAATTACATTCTCCAAAAGTACCTGCTCAAACTATTACACCCTTATAATTACAACCAAAACTAAAAGGTAGACCCTAAGGAGGGTCCTTATACAAACCACCACAATAAAAACAAACATCCTAATTGTCCAACTATGACAAACCAATACTAGTGTAAGTGCCCATAAGTCCCCGCGTCGGCCCCTGCTAAGGAAAACAAAAGGAACGGGGTAAGCTATATGCTTAGTAAGTAAACAGGGGCAAAAGCGTAAATGTCACGTAACCACAGTTACTCAATAAGAGTAAAGCAAAAGCAGAAAAGTAACATCACATAATAAGGATACAGGTGGCTCCAAAGCCAAGTCGTTGCCATGCGTGACCTCCTGTCGACACTCCATCGACCATACATAAGGTCCGTAGAACTCCACTTGTACACCCACCGAACACCTTATCACCCTCACTGGCCAGTCACCTCACAAACTTGCCCAGGCGAACGAAATCACAAACTTGAGCTTGAGTCACAAGCTCGGGTCACAAAATTGGTTCACATACTCAGCGAACCGGGTTCACAAACTTGGTGACCTCAAACCAAGTTGGACTGACTTCGACCAAGCCCTAACCGGCTCGAATAGTCCATCTAGGTATTGAGTTCAACCTCAAACTCACAAAATTTACAAAATTATTCAAAAGTCACCCTGAGCCACCAGCTCAAGGGTTTTAGTTCCAAAATTGCTCATATACATAAGCCATGTACAAATATGTGTGCAAATTAGGGTTTAGAGCGAGTGCGATAAAGTACACCCTCGTCTAAGTACCCTCTTCATACATATCGAAACACATAAGCAACTAACATACAAAAGCGGCCTGAATACTTACTCCAAATACAAAAGTAGTACAAAAGCGGAAATCACTTCGTTGGTTGGCTAGTAGTGGGCCCCACCGGCTCCGCCTAGTTCACCACCGTCTGAAATCGAAGATTGTGTCACAATATATCACAAACGGCTATTAACATACGTAAAACAAGCAAAACGGCAAAATTGGCACGCGCAAGTGCGAAAACGGCAAAAAGGGGCACGCGCGCGCGCGCGAAACGGCAAACGGGACGGCCAAATCTGCCATCTCAAACCGTTTTGGTCGAAAGTTAGGCTAGGGGTATCGGATCAAGGTGAACGAGACACCGTTTCGAAGCTATGAGAAAGGGTTACAATTTTCGTGAAGACACCTTAACCTAGATCTGAATAGGTATAGGTCAAAAAGGCACGAAATAGTGCCAGCCGTTTCATGGCGGGTTACCAAACAGGCCCTGTTTACAAGGCCGTAACTCACGGCTCAAAAATAGAAATCAAGAAATTCCAGAGGCGTTAGAAAGCTGAGACATAAGGCTAAAACTTTGATGTTTTGGCTAAGACCTGAATCCATTCAGAACAGAACGAAAATCGAGTGTCAAAATACCCGTCAGAACTGTCCAAATACAAGGCAGTTCTGACGATCGATATTGTTTTGATCATAACAGGGGCTACTGAACTCGGATTTTGACGTACTTTATACCGTTTCGAAGCTAAGACCAAGATCTAAATTTCTTATGAAGGATTCGACACCCAGATCGTACGGGATCAAAACGGAAAAATGCACGGCAGAAACTGAAATTCAAAACGTACACAAACGGACGTCTAAAACAGGTCTGAGGATTTTGTCTATAACTCGGAATACATTAATCCGTTTGACCTGCAATTTTACAGGTAGATTCAGCACTTAAAAGGATACAACGTTGAAGAAGGCCACTTAACCCAGTTTCGAGTATAACTAGGTCAAAACTGTAAGATACTAAACCAGAATCGTAAAACAGGTGAACAAACCGCAACCTGGTGCAAACAGCATAACTCAGCCTACTTAAGTCCAAATTCAGAAATTTCAAAGGCATACGAAAGCTTAGAAACAGGGCTACATTTCATCAGAAGACTAGAACAACCAATTCTGAAGTAATCCTATCCAAAATCACCAATTACAAGTGCAGTTCTTACATTCGGACAAAACCAGAACAGCAAGGGTATTTTCGACTTTTCTCACTCTACGCTACTCCGATTGACCTAAAATTTTACAGGTACCTATAAAATGTCATTCCCTACAACTTTCATGTTTTAAGCCAAGGCCAATTCGGCTTCTATATAGGACTAAAATTTTCGGACAGAATGAAGAACCAAGAAACCCCAATTTTCCAGATTTCATTCAAAACAGAAATTACTTGCAATCTTCCACTTTTTCCACCATCTAGCATCATTACATACCATTTCCAACCATCATATATAGCCACACAATCATGCTTATATTAAAACAGAAAAAATCCCAATAAATATAAAACTTCACTAAATCATCCACAAATCAAGATATAAGCCATAATTTTTCATCTCTTAACACCACTAAGCATGAATTAAGCTTCATTAGGTGAAGGAGAGAGTTCATTCATTACTCACCTAGTAAAACAAGAGAGAGGGAGTTGCTTGTCACCTTAGCTTCCACAAACACTTCACCAATCAACTTACTAATACCAGATGAAGAGGTTTTATGGAAGGAATTCAAGATTAACCGGTTAGTTTATGAGATTGAGCAAGATTAGGACAAGGAATTGAGAGAGATTTTTCTTTCTTCCTTTGGAGAGAACTTCGGCCAAGAGAGAGAAAAGAATGTGGAAGATTAAGCTTCATTTGTCTTATAAGAAGGTTGGAAAAAATAAGAATTAATTCTAGCCACAAGTTTGGTTAACACTTGGTTGAATCACAACCACACAATTTTCTCTCTCTTGTTGCATTTTGAACCACTAATTTTCGGCCAATAAGAAGCTAAGAGGGGGGAAGATATTTTGTTCTATTAGTGAGAAACTTGTATAGCAAGTAAGTGGTGGTCAAATGCTGCGTTCAATCGGTAATGCGCGGGACCCGCCGGTTCGCGCCGTTTTTTCTTAAAACACACGTACTAGGGTTTTTACTTCCTATTCACTAATCTTATCTTATTGCTCCTAATTACATATTATTTCTCACTTAAAAGTCACTTTTAATCACCAAATTTGATCCTTTTTCCGTACCAAAATTTCATCCGGCGAAAATTGCAAAAACCCTAATTTTGCTCCAAACCTGAAACCGAAGAGTGAAACCCTACTTTCTAGGCTCACTTGCACTTATTATGGAATAATTGGATAGTAGGGCTTTAAATCTTAATCCCTACATAGGGTTTTCGAAATACTCCTAAAACCAAACGTTACCGCCCAGCTAATGAATATATCAACGTAGAACGGACTGGGGCCTCACAATCTCCCCCACTTAGAACAATTTCGTCCTCGAAATTTTTCTATGAACGGAACCTATCGAATCTAAAGTAACCAGTGGCCTGTACCTTCTTCGTCCTCAGAAGAAACGAGGCTTTTCATTCCAGTCCCTTCTCTATTTGACGGTCCAGGGTCGGTCTGGGTTGGCTGATGGGTTCCTTTCTTTTCACGCAATAAACTAGGGCAATTAGCAATCCGATGCTCGGTGCTCCCGCAACGCAGACACCTTCCATCCTTTTTCCAGCAATCCACCTCCATATGGTTGGATTTTCTACAGTAGCCACAAAATGAGAGAGCGATTGGGGTCTGATCCTCTTGTGAGACATCATGCAGTGGTCCTTCTCCACTTGGGTTTCCTCCCGGAGTATCCTCCTTAAGTGTCTCCAAAATTTTCACACCCCTTACTCCATGACCCTTCTTAGCGACTGGCCTACCTCGCTTACACTGTTCTGGCCTTTTACCTCTTTTCTTTGCATGGAAGATATTTACTTGTGGCCTTGCAATTCCTGTCCTTTGAGCTTCCTCTGGAAACCCCATAGCAGTAGTGTTTTGTGCCATTGTTAAGGCCTCCTCAGAAATCCCTTCGTATTTCCTTTTTAGCTCCAAGTTCTGGTGCAAGAGCTCAATCTTTTCTGAATACTCGTGCTTCCGTCGCCCTTCCCAGTATGCGGCTAGTCTCCTTTGGACCTCTATTTCGTCTCGAAGAACTGCGATTTCCTTATACATCTCGACCCAATGTGCCATCTCACGGAGTTGCTGGACCTTCGATAGTAGCCTGCTGGCCAAAACAATGGGTCATAATAAATTCCTAAATACCAATGACACTCTCGGTCCCTGGTTTTGTTCAGTGGTTGTTTCCCCTTTTTCTTGACTCTTGGCCCCGCTTGGCTCCACGGCCACGACCATGTCCGCGACTACGTCTTCCCTCTATGTTTTTTTTTTCTTCCAAAGGGTACTTTAATAAATGAAATACGCAAATAAACTTATACGCACATAACACGCCATATTAAGGAGACAGATAATCAATTACACAAATACATATCAAATTGGACAGATAACCATGTACACACACACACATACTAACATCATGTAGTAACTATATACGGGCGAGTCAAAAGAAAAGGTGAAATCGTCCCAGTCTCAAATAAATAACCCCGTCCGATCTATCACGTTACTTTCTATCCAAACTAGACGTCCATTGACCTCTTGTGCTCATTCTAGTCAGACAAAGCCTGTTCATGTTTCCAAAATGAAATTTCAAGTACTTAACGCTGCCTCAACTTTAGAGTACTCGGGCACGAGAATCCGAAATAAGATAATTCACATCTCGAGCTGGCCAGTCCCAAGAGTAAACTATCTACAATCGAAATTCCTACCCGACGTACCTATTTATGATCCTCAAATACCACGAAAAAGATTAAAGGCCCATAACATTTGCAATTCACAGCTTATGCTCGAACGAGCACTTAGTCCTTCATATTTATTCACCACTTAGTCCAGGCTCACTCCGCGCAGAGACCACGCGAAGCAGCTATATATTTTATCCCTCAATTACTTAGCTTTCATATCAAATCAAATCCCACAGTCCGGCATCCTAAACTTCAAGCCTAGGATACACTACAGAGATCTGAAGCCTAAGCTCTGATACCAACTGTGACGACCCCACTTCTCCCAAGGGCGAACCCAAGGGTATCGGCGGGCCGCCTGCCTAGCTCGCGCCAGGACTCAAACCTTAAAGCGATAAAAACCAGAAAATCCAAAAGAGTACCTTACATACTATATACAAATCCCAAAAAGGTTATAATTACATTCTCCAAAAGTACCTGCTCAAACTATTACACCCTTATAATTACAACCAAAACTAAAAGGTAGACCCTAAGGAGGGTCCTTATACAAACCACCACAATAAAAATAAACATCCTAATTGTCCAACTATGACAAACCAATACTAGTGTAAGTGCCCATAAGTCCCCGCGTCGGCCCCTGCTAAGGAAAACAAAAGGAACGGGGTAAGCTATATGCTTAGTAAGTAAACAGGGGCAAAAGCGTAAATGTCACGTAACCACAGTTACTTAATAAGAGTAAAGCAAAAGCAGAAAAGTAACATCACATAATAAGGATACAGGTGGCTCCAAAGCCAAGTCGTTGCCATGCGTGACCTCCTGTCGACACTCCGTCGACCATACATAAGGTCCGTAGAACTCCACTTGTACACCCACCGAACACCTTATCACCCTCACTGGCCAGTCACCTCACAAACTTGCCCAGGCGAATGAAATCACAAACTTGAACTTGAGTCACAAGCTCGGGTCACAAAATTGGTTCACATACTCAGCGAACCGGGTTCACAAACTTGGTGACCTCAAACCAAGTTGGACTGACTTCGACCAAGCCCTAACCGGCTCGAATAGTCCATCTAGGTATTGAGTTCAACCTCAAACTCACAAAATTCACAAAATTATTCAAAAGTCACCCTGAGCCACCAGCTCAAGGGTTTTAGTTCCAAAATTGCTCATATACATAAGCCATGTACAAATATGTGTGCAAATTAGGGTTTAGAGCGAGTGCGATAAAGTACACCCTCGTCTAAGTACCCTCTTCATACATATCGAAACACATAAGCAACTAACATACAAAAGCGGCCTGAATACTTACTCCAAATACAAAAGTAGTACAAAAGCGGAAATCACTTCGTTGGTTGGCTAGTAGTGGGCCCCACCGGCTCCGCCTAGTTCACCACCGTCTGAAATCGAAGATTGTGTCACAATATATCACAAACGGCTATTAACATACGTAAAACAAGCAAAACGGCAAAATTGGCACGCGCAAGTGCGAAAACGGCAAAAAGGGGAACACGCGCGCGCGCGGAACGGCAAACGGGACGGCCAAATCTGCCATCTCAAACCGTTTTGGTCGAAAGTTAGGCTAGGGGTATCGGATCAAGGTGAACGAGACACCGTTTCGAAGATATGAGAAAGGGTTACAATTTTCGTGAAGACACCTTAACCTAGATCTGAATAGGTATAGGTCAAAAAGGCACGAAATAGTGCCAGCCGTTTCATGGCGGGTTACCAAACAGGCCCTGTTTACAAGGCCGTAACTCACGGCTCAAAAATCGAAATCAAGAAATTCCAGAGGCGTTAGAAATCTGAGACATAAGGATAAAACTTTGATGTTTTGGCTAAGACCTGAATCCATTCAGAACAGAACGAAAATCGAGTGTCAAAATACCAGTCAGAACTGTCCAAATACAAGGCAGTTCTGACGATCGATATTGTTTTGATCATAACAGGGGCTACTGAACTCGGATTTCGACGTACTTTATACCGTTTCGAACCTGAGACCAAGATCTAAATTTCTTATGAAGGATTCGACACCCAGATTGTGACGCCCCCACTTCTCCCAAAGGCGAACCAAAGGGTATCCGCGGGACGCCTGCCCAGCTCTCGCCAGGACTCACTACAATCCATCATTCAAAAGCTCGAAATACTTTAAGTAACTTCAATATATAATTAAAGTACTCCAAATATCTCACACTTACAATTATGCAGCTTCCAAGCTTAAATACAACCCAACGGAAAAGGGTACAATAGCCATCCGTTATAATATAACTTAAAGTTTTCAAAAGAAAACAATCTAGTACTACTCACGAGCACCCTTGGTCTCGAACCCTGTAAAAGAAAACCACAACGTGGGATGAGCTACACAGCCCAGTGAGGTTCCAAGACACTCTAACAGTTCAAATAAATCAAGTAAGTTGGGCATATCATATGCATGGTTCAATGTTACACAATGGCGTGTTTTCATGAGGTGATAATCATTGTACGAGTAATTTGAGACATTTATCATGGTATGAGACATTTATCATGAGACAGGTATCATGATATAAGTACATTGGTCAGGTAACAGGTATGGAGCATATCACAGGCATAGTTCAGGATTTCATGTTGACATTTTAGCATGAAACAATTATCATGATACAAGGTAAACATATACGGTAGGATACGGTGTTCCAGTGGAACTCTGTCGGTCATCTGCACCTTATGACTTCTGATCCCCACGGTACGGTCTGGCCATCGCCTTATCCCTCCAGTGGTAATACTCGAGTATACCGAAACGGTGGCCCAGGGTTCCAACCTACCCGACCGAGCCCAGTCCTGGCTCGAGTAGGTCAGTAACCAAGGGCAGGGCCCAAGTTCAGCTTAGAGCTTACAACATGCACAGGTAACCAAGTAATTCGACAAAAGGTAAAATTCATCATTTGAGTAGGTCGAGTGAGGTAAAGTACACACTCGCCTAATAATGATGGATAGCTTCATATAACATGTGATTCATGATAATCAAGTAATCAGGTGGTCAAGTAACCAAGTAAGTTGGTGATCACGTAAGCAGATAACCAAGTAAGCAAGTAACCAAATAGATTAGAAAACGGTAAGTAAACACGGTTAACGGTAAACGGTAAACGGTTAACGGTAGTAATTACGGTTAATTGGTAGACATATGTCATTTCAATAGGCCGCCATTGGCCGTTTTTCACTTTCACCACGTAAGAGTCGAGGAGATTTACTCCAACCGACTTATGCTTCCATAGCATAATTAATCATTTAAACACATCATGAAAATATGCTCTCCAAACATTTCATATCTAGTATTTCAAGTAATCACATAAGTATGCTCTTTAAGCATTTCATATCGAATAGTTCAAATATACCTACTTCAGGTGTTTCATGTCGAGTAATTCAAGTATACATTATTCAAATGTGCATGAGTGTGGTAAATACTTAATGACCATGGGTTAAGCATGTCATAGACTTATTCCAATTACGTATTCCTATATGGAACACTCACCTAGTCAAAACAAGCGAGTAGTTCTTAAACAAGCGTCTTAGGTGTCCGCTCCGAGTTCCTCTGGGAGATTCCCTCGAGTGCCTGAGCAAACAATAATCAACTACCACTCAAAATCATTCTAATTATCGAGGAAAATTGTACACTAGTACAATCTAAGAAATTAACGCAGAGACGAATCTAAGAGTTCGTGTAACTCGAGGTTCAAAAGTGGGTTTTAAAATACAAGACAAATCTGATTTCCATCTTTGAAATCAAATGTAAAACGATCAAATGATATTGAAGGAAAATGGAGGGTTTGAAACCCTTAGTTTCCTTTAAGTTAGAAAATTCCAGATTTAACAAGCAATATTTGAAAAATCATATTTCACTCTCCACAAGTCCAAAATTGGAAAACTTGGTACTGTTGGAATCCTCTTTCAAAGTACTAAAAGTTCTTAGAAGACACTTTTCAATGATTCCCAGTGGAAGACATTCAAATTTAGGCTCAAAATCGGTAACTTGAATTACCAAGACAGATTTAAGTTGGTTTTTGGCCAACTTTGGAAATTCGGCAAAATTCACTTGTTTTGAACTAACCTTTGAAATTTGGAAATCAATTAGTGTTGCAATCCAAGAGTATAACAAAACACGCAGAACGAGAAACGGAGTTTCGAGCACCAAGATATAGTACCTCCAAGTTACTGAAAAAGTTAAGACTGTTGGGCTATTTTCCAGGTTTAAAAACTAGATTTGAAGTATCATTTGGTCATCGAGTTAGCATTAGAAATACATCAAACTTGGTACACTAAATCTTCCATGTGTGAACAACATTTCTACTAAGTTTCGTACAAAAACTCTCACGGTAAGGTAGTCATTAAAACAACCAAAGTTTATGAAGAGTTTCAAGGCTAAACTACCTTCTCACTTTTCTTTCGTTTACAAACTTTTTGTACCATGAAATCAGTTCCAAATCTCTCCATTATTGAAACCAAGAGTTCATAAACATCCACTGAGCAATTTAAAGACCATTGACATCCAAATTCTAGAAATAAAACTCTCCAAATCAGATTTGACCATTTGGCTAAGAGAAAACGAAAAGTTTTCCAGATTCGATGAGCGAATTTTGTGACATCATTTGCATATCAAAATGGTCTTAGAATATTACCAAATTTTGTACAATTAAACCTCCATATGAGGATTACTCTTCTATCAAATTTCATTTGAAAATTCACACGGGAAGGTAGTTAACTAAACCATCAAAGTTCAGGAAATTTCCCAAGGTAAAACTGTCTTCTAGCTCTTCTTTCCTTTTTAAACATTTTGTCCAAAGCAACCAACCCAAATCTGGTTTATTTGTGAAACAAAGTCCAAGGAACATCTAATCTAAAGTTTGGTAGATGTCGGACATCAAAGTTCCCAAAACAACAAGTCCCAAATCATTGTTAGTTACAAATCTGCCCAAGTGGAAAATTCTATCACTGTAGCAGTTTCAAACTTTGGCCACAACTCACTCAATTCAACTTGGAATTGCACGTGGTTGATGGCGTTGGAAAGCTCTCTTATAAATCTGAATTTTCTCAGAAGAAACCATTTTCAAATTCCATTCACAAATAGCTCGTTTTTGAGCATCAAGAAGCAATTTCTGTCCTGTCTCCTGGAGAGCAACGAAACAGGACAGTGATATTCAATCGAATGGTGTGGCTCACTCAAGTGGAACCAGAATGTGAAATTGGTACCGATGGAAAGCTAGGAATGTCTAGTTTCCAATGCCGCAAACTGCACTTGATTTCAACATCGGAACAAAGAGTTATGGCCGTTACAAAATGACTGCCTGGGCAATACGGGATTCATTTTCCAGTTTTGCTAACTTTGGAAATCAACTCATTTGACCAACCAAATCATGTTATTTTTCAATGAAATTTTGTACACACTTACAATAATAGATAAACAACATAATCAATTCATTAGAATCTCAAAATCTGGCACGAAAACGGTCGGACAAGGCAGGGGTAAAACGGTCACTTTTGCTCCAAGCACCTCCTTTGATTTTCTACCAACAATACAACATTAATCTACTAATATAAGCACTAAACCACCATTAATTTCATCATCCAACATCAAATCAGCAACAACCCAAGAGTGGGAGTTCATAGAGCCCACACACACAAATCCACCATAAACAAGACCACCCACATGCATGCAAGAGTTTATACGTGTAATAGAGCTTCCGTAAACTAAGATTCAAGGAGTTGATCGTCCATTACCTCTCTTGATGAACTAGGACAGAATTTCGGCCCCTTAGATGCTCAAGAAAACCGTGGATAGCAGCCCTCTTTCTTAGCTTGATGTAATCTCCAAGTAATTAGCTAAGAGTGGTTGAAATTTGAAGTGAAATGGAGAAGATTTGGTGAAGAAATTTGGATGGAATTTGAGTTGTTTTTCTCCTTTGTTAGCCGGCCAAATGAGGGAGCAAGAGAGAGAGTGTAATCAGATTTCTAAGCTTCCAAGAGAAGACATTAACTTGTGGCCTCAAATCACCCATTAGTCAACTCACCTTAGGGTGCGTTTGGCGCGATTAGGGCTCGATTTCTCGCGCGTTTGTTTCACTAGCGCACTAAACCTCTAAGGCACTTATATTCATATAAATATTATTCACTCTTAATTGTCCTCAAATAAGGGTCTAAAGTTCCTCAATTGAAATCGCGCGTGTGAAAACGCGTATCTCCAATTTAAGCGCGATAACGCGAAACTTCCGAGAAATTCTTATAACGATAGTACTAATAACTACCACTTGAGTATTTAAACATTAAAATTCCTATTTTAAGACTAAGGCACGTATCTCCAATTTTTCTGAGCTCAGTGTATCCTCAAATCGGCTATCGTTCCAAATGCACGTGCACTATTTCACTTATCGGGCTTTCGAAAATTAATTTTTGAAACAAGTCATTTTAAAAATATAATGAAACTATATTTCCATGTAATTAGGTCTCAAGAGCTTAGAAAATAATATTCGGAGTAAAAGACCAAATAAATAATTAAATAAGCTAGAAATAGGAGATTAAATAAGTAAATTTTGCGAGTCCTCACACAGATCGTACGGGATCAAAACGGAAAAATGCACGGCAGAAACTGAAATTCAAAACGTACACAAACGGACGTCTAAAACAGGTCTGAGGGTTTTGTCTATAACTCGGAATACATTAATCCGTTTGACCTGCAATTTTACAGGTAGATTCAGCACTTAAAAGGATACAACGTTGAAGAAGGCCACTTAACCCAGTTTCGAGTATAACTAGGTCAAAACTGTAAGATACTAAACCAGAATCGTAAAACAGGTGAACAAACCGCAACCTGGTACAAACAGCATAACTCAGCCTACTTAAGTCCAAATTCAGAAATTTCAAAGGCATACGAAAGCTTAGAAACAGGGCTACATTTCATCAGAAGACTAGAACAACCAATTCTGAAGTAATCCTATCCAAAATCACCAATTACAAGTGCAGTTCTTACATTCGGACAAAACCAGAACAGCAAGGGTATTTTCGACTTTTCTCACTCTACGCTACTCCGATTGACCTGAAATTTTACAGGCACCTATAAAATATCATTCCCTACAACTTTCATGTTTTAAGTCAAGGCCAATTCGGCCTCTATCTAGGACTAAAATTTTCGGACAGAATGAAGAACCAAGAAACCCCAATTTTCCAGATTTCATTCAAAACAGAAATTACTTGCAATCTTCCACTTTTTCCACCATCTAGCATCATTACATACCATTTCCAACCATCATATATAGCCACAAAATCATGCTTATATTAAAACAGAAAAAATCCCAATAAATATAAAACTTCACTAAATCATCCACAAATCAAGATATAAGCCATAATTTTTCATCTCTTAACACCACTAAGCATGAATTAAGCTTCATTAGGTGAAGGAGAGAGTTCATTCATTACTCACCTAGTAAAACAAGAGAGAGGGAGTTGCTTGTCACCTTAGCTTCCACAAACACTTCACCAATCAACTTACTAATACCAAATGAAGAGGTTTTATGGAAGGAATTCAAGATTAACCGGTTAGTTTATGAGATTGAGCAAGATTAGGACAAGGAATTGAGAGAGATTTTTCTTTCTTCCTTTGGAGAGAACTCGGCCAAGAGAGAGAAAAGAATGAGGAAGATTAAGCTTCATTTGTCTTATAAGAAGGTTGGAAAAAATAAGAATTAATTCTAGCCACAAGTTTGGTTAACACTTGGTTGAATCACAACCACACAATTTTCTCTCTCTTGTTGCATTTTGAACCACTAATTTTCGGCCAATAAGAAGCTAAGAGGGGGGAAGATATTTTGTTCTATTAGTGAGAAACTTGTATAGCAAGTAAGTGGAGGTCAAATGGTGCGTTCAATCGGTAATGCGCGGGACCCGCCGGTTCGCGCCGTTTTTTCTTAAAACACACGTACTAGGGTTTTTACTTCCTATTCACTAATCTTATCTTATTGCTCCTAATTACATATTATTTCTCACTTAAAAGTCACTTTTAATCACCAAATTTGATCCTTTTTCCGTACCAAAATTTCATCCGGCGAAAATTGCAAAAACCCTAATTTTGCTCCAAACCTGAAACCGAAGAGTGAAACCCTACTTTCTAGGCTCACTTGCACTTATTATGGAATAATTGGATAGTAGGGCTTTAAATCTTAATCCCTACATAGGGTTTTCGAAATACTCCTAAAACCAAATGTTACCGCCCAGCTAATGAATATATCAACGTAGAACGGACTGGGGCCTCACAATCTCCCCCACTTAGAACAATTTCGTCCTCGAAATTTTTCTATGAACGGAACCTATCGAATCTAAAGTAACCAGTGGCCTGTACCTTCTTCGTCCTCAGAAGAAACGAGGCTTTTCATTCCAGTCCCTTCTCTATTTGACGGTCCAGGGTCGGTCTGGGTTGGCTGATGGGTTCCTTTCTTTTCACGCAATAAACTAGGGCAATTAGCAATCCGATGCTCGGTGCTCCCGCAACGCAGACACCTTCCATCCTTTTTCTAGCAATCCACCTCCATATGGTTGGATTTTCTACAGTAGCCACAAAATGAGAGAGCGATTGGGGTCTGATCCTCTTGTGAGACATCATGCAGTGGTCCTTCTCCACTTGGGTTTCCTCCCGGAGTATCCTCCTTAAGTGTCTCCAAAATTTTCACACCCCTTACTCCATGACCCTTCTTAGCGACTGGCCTACCTCGCTTACACTGTTCTGGCCTTTTACCTCTTTTCTTTGCATGGAAGATATTTACTTGTGGCCTTGCAATTCCTGTCCTTTGAGCTTCCTCTGGAAACCCCATAGCAGTAGTGTTTTGTGCCATTGTTAAGGCCTCCTCAGAAATCCCTTCGTATTTCCTTTTTAGCTCCAAGTTCTGGTGCAAGAGCTCAATCTTTTCTGAATACTCGTGCTTCCATCGCCCTTCCCAGTATGCGGCTAGTCTCCTTTGGACCTCTATTTCGTCTCGAAGAACTGCGATTTCCTTATACATCTCGACCCAATGTGCCATCTCACGGAGTTGCTGGACCTTCGATAGTAGCCTGCTGGCCAAAACAATGGGTCATAATAAATTCCTAAATACCAATGACACTCTCGGTCCCTGGTTTTGTTCAGTGGTTGTTTCTCCTTTTTCTTGACTCTTGGCCCCGCTTGGCTCCACGGCCACGACCATGTCCGCGACTACGTCTTCCCTCTATGTTTTTTTTTTCTTCCAAAGGGTACTTTAATAAATGAAATACGCAAATAAACTTATACGCACATAACACGCCATATCAAGGAGACAGATAATCAATTACACAAATACATATCAAATTGGACAGATAACCATGTACACACACACACATACTAACATCATGTAGTAACTATATACGGGCGAGTCAAAAGAAAAGGTGAAATCGTCCCAGTCTCAAATAAATAACCCCGTCCGATCTATCACGTTACTTTCTATCCAAACTAGACGTCCATTGACCTCTTGTGCTCATTCTAGTCAGACAAAGCCTGTTCATGTTTCCAAAATGAAATTTCAAGTACTTAACGCTGCCTCAACTTTAGAGTACTCGGGCACGAGAATCCGAAATAAGATAATTCACATCTCGAGCTGGCCAGTCCCAAGAGTAAACTATCTACAATCGAAATTCCTACCCGACGTACCTATTTATGATCCTCAAATACCACGAAAAAGATTAAAGGCCCATAACATTTGCAATTCACAGCTTATGCTCGAACGAGCACTTAGTCCTTCATATTTATTCACCACTTAGTCCAGGCTCACTCCGCGCAGAGACCACGCGAAGCAGCTATATATTTTATCCCTCAATTACTTAGCTTTCATATCAAATCAAATCCCACAGTCCGGCATCCTAAACTTCAAGCCTAGGATACACTACAGAGATCTGAAGCCTAAGCTCTGATACCAACTGTGACGACCCCACTTCTCCCAAGGGCGAACCCAAGGGTATCGGCGGGCCGCCTGCCTAGCTCGCGCCAGGACTCAAACCTTAAAGCGATAAAAACCAGAAAATCCAAAAGAGTACCTTACATACTATATACAAATCCCAAAAAGGTTATAATTACATTCTCCAAAAGTACCTGCTCAAACTATTACACCCTTATAATTACAACCAAAACTAAAAGGTAGACCCTAAGGAGGGTCCTTATACAAACCACCACAATAAAAACAAACATCCTAATTGTCCAACTATGACAAACCAATACTAGTGTAAGTGCCCATAAGTCCCCGCGTCGGCCCCTGCTAAGGAAAACAAAAGGAACGGGGTAAGCTATATGCTTAGTAAGTAAACAGGGGCAAAAGCGTAAATGTCACGTAACCACAGTTACTTAATAAGAGTAAAGCAAAAGCAGAAAAGTAACATCACATAATAAGGATACAGGTGGCTCCAAAGCCAAGTCGTTGCCATGCGTGACCTCCTGTCGACACTCCGTCGACCATACATAAGGTCCGTAGAACTCCACTTGTACACCCACCGAACACCTTATCACCCTCACTGGCCAGTCACCTCACAAACTTGCCCAGGCGAATGAAATCACAAACTTGAGCTTGAGTCACAAGCTCGGGTCACAAAATTGGTTCACATACTCAGCGAACCGGGTTCACAAACTTGGTGACCTCAAACCAAGTTGGACTGACTTCGACCAAGCCCTAACCGGCTCGAATAGTCCATCTAGGTATTGAGTTCAACCTCAAACTCACAAAATTCACAAAATTATTCAAAAGTCACCCTGAGCCACCAGCTCAAGGGTTTTAGTTCCAAAATTGCTCATATACATAAGCCATGTACAAATATGTGTGCAAATTAGGGTTTAGAGCGAGTGCGATAAAGTACACCCTCGTCTAAGTACCCTCTTCATACATATCGAAACACATAAGCAACTAACATACAAAAGCGGCCTGAATACTTACTCCAAATACAAAAGTAGTACAAAAGCGGAAATCACTTCGTTGGTTGGCTAGTAGTGGGCCCCACCGGCTCCGCCTAGTTCACCACCGTCTGAAATCGAAGATTGTGTCACAATATATCACAAACAGCTATTAACATACGTAAAACAAGCAAAACGGCAAAATTGGCACGCGCAAGTGCGAAAACGGCAAAAAGGGGCACGACGCGCGCGCGCGGAACGGCAAACGGGACGGCCAAATCTGCCATCTCAAACCGTTTTGGTCGAAAGTTAGGCTAGGGGTATCGGATCAAGGTGAGCGAGACACCGTTTCGAAGCTATGAGAAAGGGTTACAATTTTCGTGAAGACACCTTAACCTAGATCTGAATAGGTATAGGTCAAAAAGGCACGAAATAGTGCCAGCCGTTTCATGGCGGGTTACCAAACAGGCCCTGTTTACAAGGCCGTAACTCACGGCTCAAAAATCGAAATCAAGAAATTCCAGAGGCGTTAGAAAGCTGAGACATAAGGCTAAAACTTTGATGTTTTGGCTAAGACCTGAATCCATTCAGAACAGAACGAAAATCGAGTGTCAAAATACCAGTCAGAACTGTCCAAATACAAGGCAGTTCTGACGATCGATATTGTTTTGATCATAACAGGGGCTACTGAACTCGGATTTCGACGTACTTTATACCGTTTCGAAGCTGAGACCAAGATCTAAATTTCTTATGAAGGATTCGACACCCAGATCGTACGGGATCAAAACGGAAAAATGCACGGCAGAAACTGAAATTCAAAACGTACACAAACGGACGTCTAAAACAGGTCTGAGGGTTTTGTCTATAACTCGGAATACATTAATCCGTTTGACCTGCAATTTTACAGGTAGATTCAGCACTTAAAAGGATACAACGTTGAAGAAGGCCACTTAACCCAGTTTCGAGTATAACTAGGTCAAAACTGTAAGATACTAAACCAGAATCGTAAAACAGGTGAACAAACCGCAACCTGGTGCAAACAGCATAACTCAGCCTACTTAAGTCCAAATTCAGAAATTTCAAAGGCATACGAAAGCTTAGAAACAGGGCTACATTTCATCAGAAGACTAGAACAACCAATTCTGAAGTAATCCTATCCAAAATCACCAATTACAAGTGCAGTTCTTACATTCGGACAAAACCAGAACAGCAAGGGTATTTTCGACTTTTCTCACTCTACGCTACTCCGATTGACCTGAAATTTTACAGGCACCTATAAAATGTCATTCCCTACAACTTTCATGTTTTAAGTCAAGGCCAATTCGGCCTCTATCTAGGACTAAAATTTTCGGACAGAATGAAGAACCAAGAAACCCCAATTTTCCAGATTTCATTCAAAACAGAAATTACTTGCAATCTTCCACTTTTTCCACCATCTAGCATCATTACATACCATTTCCAACCATCATATATAGCCACACAATCATGCTTATATTAAAACAGAAAAAATCCCAATAAATATAAAACTTCACTAAATCATCCACAAATCAAGATATAAGCCATAATTTTTCATCTCTTAACACCACTAAGCATGAATTAAGCTTCATTAGGTGAAGGAGAGAGTTCATTCATTACTCACCTAGTAAAACAAGAGAGAGGGAGTTGCTTGTCACCTTAGCTTCCACAAACACTTCACCAATCAACTTACTAATACCAAATGAAGAGGTTTTATGGAAGGAATTCAAGATTAACCGGTTAGTTTATGAGATTGAGCAAGATTAGGACAAGGAATTGAGAGAGATTTTTCTTTCTTCCTTTGGAGAGAACTTCGGCCAAGAGAGAGAAAAGAATGAGGAAGATTAAGCTTCATTTGTCTTATAAGAAGGTTGGAAAAAATAAGAATTAATTCTAGCCACAAGTTTGGTTAACACTTGGTTGAATCACAACCACACAATTTTCTCTCTCTTGTTGCATTTTGAACCACTAATTTTCGGCCAATAAGAAGCTAAGAGGGGGGAAGATATTTTGTTCTATTAGTGAGAAACTTGTATAGCAAGTAAGTGGTGGTCAAATGGTGCGTTCAATCGGTAATGCGCGGGACCCGCCGGTTCGCGCCGTTTTTTCTTAAAACACACGTACTAGGGTTTTTACTTCCTATTCACTAATCTTATCTTATTGCTCCTAATTACATATTATTTCTCACTTAAAAGTCACTTTTAATCACCAAATTTGATCCTTTTTCCGTACCAAAATTTCATCCGGCGAAAATTGCAAAAACCCTAATTTTGCTCCAAACCTGAAACCGAAGAGTGAAACCCTACTTTCTAGGCTCACTTGCACTTATTATGGAATAATTGGATAGTAGGGCTTTAAATCTTAATCCCTACATAGGGTTTTCGAAATACTCCTAAAACCAAACGTTACCGCCCAGCTAATGAATATATCAACGTAGAACGGACTGGGGCCTCACAATCTCCCCCACTTAGAACAATTTCGTCCTCGAAATTTTTCTATGAACGGAACCTATCGAATCTAAAGTAACCAGTGGCCTGTACCTTCTTCGTCCTCAGAAGAAACGAGGCTTTTCATTCCAGTCCCTTCTCTATTTGACGGTCCAGGGTCGGTCTGGGTTGGCTGATGGGTTCCTTTCTTTTCACGCAATAAACTAGGGCAATTAGCAATCCGATGCTCGGTGCTCCCGCAACGCAGACACCTTCCATCCTTTTTCCAGCAATCCACCTCCATATGGTTGGATTTTCTACAGTAGCCACAAAATGAGAGAGCGATTGGGGTCTGATCCTCTTGTGAGACATCATGCAGTGGTCCTTCTCCACTTGGGTTTCCTCCCGGAGTATCCTCCTTAAGTGTCTCCAAAATTTTCACACCCCTTACTCCATGACCCTTCTTAGCGACTGGCCTACCTCGCTTACACTGTTCTGGCCTTTTACCTCTTTTCTTTGCATGGAAGATATTTACTTGTGGCCTTGCAATTCCTGTCCTTTGAGCTTCCTCTGGAAACCCCATAGCAGTAGTGTTTTGTGCCATTGTTAAGGCCTCCTCAGAAATCCCTTCGTATTTCCTTTTTAGCTCCAAGTTCTGGTGCAAGAGCTCAATCTTTTCTGAATACTCGTGCTTCCATCGCCCTTCCCAGTATGCGGCTAGTCTCCTTTGGACCTCTATTTCGTCTCGAAGAACTGCGATTTCCTTATACATCTCGACCCAATGTGCCATCTCACGGAGTTGCTGGACCTTCGATAGTAGCCTGCTGGCCAAAACAATGGGTCATAATAAATTCCTAAATACCAATGACACTCTCGGTCCCTGGTTTTGTTCAGTGGTTGTTTCCCCTTTTTCTTGACTCTTGGCCCCGCTTGGCTCCACGGCCACGACCATGTCCGCGACTACGTCTTCCCTCTATGTTTTTTTTTTCTTCCAAAGGGTACTTTAATAAATGAAATACGCAAATAAACTTATACGCACATAACACGCCATATTAAGGAGACAGATAATCAATTACACAAATACATATCAAATTGGACAGATAACCATGTACACACACACACATACTAACATCATGTAGTAACTATATACGGGCGAGTCAAAAGAAAAGGTGAAATCGTCCCAGTCTCAAATAAATAACCCCGTCCGATCTATCACGTTACTTTCTATCCAAACTAGACGTCCATTGACCTCTTGTGCTCATTCTAGTCAGACAAAGCCTGTTCATGTTTCCAAAATGAAATTTCAAGTACTTAACGCTGCCTCAACTTTAGAGTACTCGGGCACGAGAATCCGAAATAAGATAATTCACATCTCGAGCTGGCCAGTCCCAAGAGTAAACTATCTACAATCGAAATTCCTACCCGACGTACCTATTTATGATCCTCAAATACCACGGAAAAGATTAAAGGCCCATAACATTTGCAATTCACAGCTTATGCTCGAACGAGCACTTAGTCCTTCATATTTATTCACCACTTAGTCCAGGCTCACTCCGCGCAGAGACCACGCGAAGCAGCTATATATTTTATCCCTCAATTACTTAGCTTTCATATCAAATCAAATCCCACAGTCCGGCATCCTAAACTTCAAGCCTAGGATACACTACAGAGATCTGAAGCCTAAGCTCTGATACCAACTGTGACGACCCCACTTCTCCCAAGGGCGAACCCAAGGGTATCGGCGGGCCGCCTGCCTAGCTCGCGCCAGGACTCAAACCTTAAAGCGATAAAAACCAGAAAATCCAAAAGAGTACCTTACATGCTATATACAAATCCCAAAAAGGTTATAATTACATTCTCCAAAAGTACCTGCTCAAACTATTACACCCTTATAATTACAACCAAAACTAAAAGGTAGACCCTAAGGAGGGTCCTTATACAAACCACCACAATAAAAACAAACATCCTAATTGTCCAACTATGACAAACCAATACTAGTGTAAGTGCCCATAAGTCCCCGCGTCGGCCCCTGCTAAGGAAAACAAAAGGAACGGGGTAAGCTATATGCTTAGTAAGTAAACAGGGGCAAAAGCGTAAATGTCACGTAACCACAGTTACTTAATAAGAGTAAAGCAAAAGCAGAAAAGTAACATCACATAATAAGGATACAGGTGGCTCCAAAGCCAAGTCGTTGCCATGCGTGACCTCCTGTCGACACTCCGTCGACCATACATAAGGTCCGTAGAACTCCACTTGTACACCCACCGAACACCTTATCACCCTCACTTGCCAGTCACCTCACAAACTTGCCCAGGCGAATGAAATCACAAACTTGAGCTTGAGTCACAAGCTCGGGTCACAAAATTGGTTCACATACTCAGCGAACCGGGTTCACAAACTTGGTGACCTCAAACCAAGTTGGACTGACTTCGACCAAGCCCTAACCGGCTCGAATAGTCCATCTAGGTATTGATTTCAACCTCAAACTCACAAAATTCACAAAATTATTCAAAAGTCACCCTGAGCCACCAGCTCAAGGGTTTTAGTTCCAAAATTGCTCATATACATAAGCCATGTACAAATATGTGTGCAAATTAGGGTTTAGAGCGAGTGCGATAAAGTACACCCTCGTCTAAGTACCCTCTTCATACATATCGAAACACATAAGCAACTAACATACAAAAGCGGCCTGAATACTTACTCCAAATACAAAAGTAGTACAAAAGCGGAAATCACTTCGTTGGTTGGCTAGTAGTGGGCCCCACCGGCTCCGCCTAGTTCACCACCGTCTGAAATCGAAGATTGTGTCACAATATATCACAAACGGCTATTAACATACGTAAAACAAGCAAAACGGCAAAATTGACACGCGCAAGTGCGAAAACGGCAAAAAGGGGCAGACGCGCGCGCGCGGAACGGCAAACGGGACGGCCAAATCTGCCATCTCAAACCGTTTTGGTCGAAAGTTAGGCTAGGGGTATCGGATCAAGGTGAGCGAGACACCGTTTCGAAGCTATGAGAAAGGGTTACAATTTTCGTGAAGACACCTTAACCTAGATCTGAATAGGTATAGGTCAAAAAGGCACGAAATAGTGCCAGCCGTTTCATGGCGGGTTACCAAACAGGCCCTGTTTACAAGGCCGTAACTCACGGCTCAAAAATCGAAATCAAGAAATTCCAGAGGCGTTAGAAATCTGAGACATAAGGCTAAAACTTTGATGTTTTGGCTAAGACCTGAATCCATTCAGAACAGAACGAAAATCGAGTGTCAAAATACCAGTCAGAACTGTCCAAATACAAGGCAGTTCTGACGATCGATATTGTTTTGATCATAACAGGGGCTACTGAACTCGGATTTCGACGTACTTTATACCGTTTCGAACCTGAGACCAAGATCTAAATTTCTTATGAAGGATTCGACACCCAGATCGTACGGGATCAAAACGGAAAAATGCACGGCAGAAACTGAAATTCAAAACGTACACAAACGGACGTCTAAAACAGGTCTGAGGGTTTTGTCTATAACTCGGAATACATTAATCCGTTTGACCTGCAATTTTACAGGTAGATTCAGCACTTAAAAGGATACAACGTTGAAGAAGGCCACTTAACCCAGTTTCGAGTATAACTAGGTCAAAACTGTAAGATACTAAACCAGAATCGTAAAACAGGTGAACAAACCGCAACCTGGTGCAAACAGCATAACTCAGCCTACTTAAGTCCAAATTCAGAAATTTCAAAGGCATACGAAAGCTTAGAAACAGGGCTACATTTCATCAGAAGACTAGAACAACCAATTCTGAAGTAATCCTATCCAAAATCACCAATTACAAGTGCAGTTCTTACATTCGGACAAAACCAGAACAGCAAGGGTATTTTCGACTTTTCTCACTCTACGCTACTCCGATTGACCTGAAATTTTACAGGCACCTATAAAATGTCATTCCCTACAACTTTCATGTTTTAAGTCAAGGCCAATTCGGCCTCTATCTAGGACTAAAATTTTCGGACAGAATGAAGAACCAAGAAACCCCAATTTTCCAGATTTCATTCAAAACAGAAATTACTTGCAATCTTCCACTTTTGCCACCATCTAGCATCATTACATACCATTTCCAACCATCATATATAGCCACAAAATCATGCTTATATTAAAACAGAAAAAATCCCAATAAATATAAAACTTCACTAAATCATCCACAAATCAAGATATAAGCCATAATTTTTCATCTCTTAACACCACTAAGCATGAATTAAGCTTCATTAGGTGAAGGAGAGAGTTCATTCATTACTCACCTAGTAAAACAAGAGAGAGGGAGTTGCTTGTCACCTTAGCTTCCACAAACACTTCACCAATCAACTTACTAATACCAAATGAAGAGGTTTTATGGAAGGAATTCAAGATTAACCGGTTAGTTTATGAGATTGAGCAAGATTAGGACAAGGAATTGAGAGAGATTTTTCTTTCTTCCTTTGGAGAGAACTCGGCCAAGAGAGAGAAAAGAATGAGGAAGATTAAGCTTCATTTGTCTTATAAGAAGGTTGGAAAAAATAAGAATTAATTCTAGCCACAAGTTTGGTTAACACTTGGTTGAATCACAACCACACAATTTTCTCTCTCTTGTTGCATTTTGAACCACTAATTTTCGGCCAATAAGAAGCTAAGAGGGGGGAAGATATTTCGCGCCGTTTTTTCTTAAAACACACGTACTAGGGTTTTTACTTCCTATTCACTAATCTTATCTTATTGCTCCTAATTACATATTATTTCTCACTTAAAAGTCACTTTTAATCACCAAATTTGATCCTTTTTCCGTACCAAAATTTCATCCGGCGAAAATTGCAAAAACCCTAATTTTGCTCCAAACCTGAAACCGAAGAGTGAAACCCTACTTTCTAGGCTCACTTGCACTTATTATGGAATAATTGGATAGTAGGGCTTTAAATCTTAATCCCTACATAGGGTTTTCGAAATACTCCTAAAACCAAACGTTACCGCCCAGCTAATGAATATATCAACGTAGAACGGACTGGGGCCTCACACAAAAAATTACAAAACTTGCACCGTTAGAAAATAGACTCGATTCACTAACAGGCTTTAAAAGACATCTTCATGAAATTCAACTCATAGACTAGTCAAATTTCAGTTCAAACTCACTGCTATCACAAGTGCAGAAACAAAACAGTCATGATTTTCAAGAAACTTTGTAGATTTGCTAGTATTTATAGAAATTGAACCAAATGCTGAATTTTACATTGTTGGAATCTCTATGAGTCTAGTTTCAAATGCAACAAACAGAACTCAATTATGACTTTTCTATACGAAACTATACCCAATTTTCCAAAACTGCATAGAGCTTCCTTCAAAAATTTTCAGATTTCTAACAACTTGAGAAAATGAAACTTTTCTTAACAAAATCTTACTCCCTTGGCTTAAATTCAACATACATATGAAGAGAAAGGTTTTAACAAATGTCTTGAACAAGAGTATGTCAAAATCACCACAAAATTTCAATAAAGAAAGCTGAAATTTGCTCTCTCCCTCTCGGCCAGCCATAACAGAAATTTTTCCAGCAAAATCTCCAACAAAATTTCGAACTTTCTTACTTAATTCCATGACAAATGCACTATATCATATAACTAACATGTCATGAGGCTTATGACATATGTTCTTGGCAAGAAAATCCATCACAACTCCACATATATATAAAGGTTCAAGTAACTACATCAAGGCTGGAATTTTGCCTTTCAAAGCTGGAAATTTGCATACCAAGACTAAAATTCACATATCAAAGTTTAAAATTTCATATCAAAGCTAGAACATCTCTTATGAAAGCTGGAAATTCATCTCAAAGTTAGAAAACCTCACATCAAAGCTAAAAATTGACCAAACCCTAGCAAAACCATGAAATTACCATAAACATACTTCCTTTAACTTCAATCATAACATATTTTGCATAAATCTCAACAAACAAGTAAAAAGAGATGTTATCTAGAAAATTTACCTCAAAACCCTAAGATGACAAGCAACTCAAGTGTGAGAACCCGTAATTTTCTCATTTTTCTAGGGTTTTTCTCGTTAATGGCACGTTTTCTGCATTTTCTTTATTAGGAAAATTTTCTTGATAATTTTTATGAGTAAATATAGTTTTTAGATGATTTTTCTAGTATCGGTTAGATTTTGAGAAATTAAGAGCGTATACCGGACGTGGGACCCGCTAGTGCGGAAAGTTCGGAAAAATTCGGCCAACTAGGTTAAGTTTTGGATACTGGGGTTAAATTATCGGGTGTTATGAGATAATTAGAGGTTGTTATATGGATTGGTGTGAGAGGGAACAAAAGGATATGTATGCATTAAATAGGGTGACAAGTGTCACCATTTGGTTGGTTGTACTTTATGACCACTATTCATTTTCTTACCAATTGACCAAATAAATCAAAAAAAATACCAAAAATTCACCATTTTCTTCCTCTTCATAGCCGGCCTCTTCAAGCAACAAAAGAAAGAAAACTCTTCAAGTTTTTGGCTTCAATCTTGCTCAAATCTACCAAATCAACCACTTAAACTTGCTTTTGTTCCATAAAACCTCTTCAATTAGTGTTGGTGAGGTGATTGGTGAAGTTGTTTGGAAAACTAAGGTGACTAGCTGCTCTCTCTCTTGTGTTGCTAAGGTGAGTTGTGAAGGAACCCCTCTCCTCCACCTAATGATGTTTAATTTGTGACTTGAGGTAGTTGAAGTAATGATCTTTGGTGTTATTTCATGATTTTTGGTTGAATTGGTGAAATTTTATAATTATTGGTGAATTTTCTGTTTTCATATGATTATTATTATGTGGGCATGTATGATGATTGGAAATGATATTTAAGGAAGCTAGAAGGTGGAAAAAGTGGTTAATTGCAGGAAATTTCTGTTTTGGAAGAAAATTGGAAAAGTTAGGGTTTCATTGTCTTACATTCTGCCTGGCACAGTACCTCATAGTTAGAGGCCGAATTGGCCTTGGATTAAAACATTAAAGTTGTATCGAATGATATTTTAGAGATGCCTACAAAATTTCAGGTCAATCGGAGCAACGTAGCTTGTGTAAAGATGGAATTACCCCTGCTGCCCTGTTTCTACCCGAATTTGATAATGGTGTCTGTGATTGGTTAATTTGAGTGGGAATGCTTTTGATTTGGTTGTTGATGTCTTCTGATGAATTGTATCCTTGTATCTTAGCTTTTGGATGGCTTTGGAATCACCTGATTTGGACTTAGGTAGCCAGACTTATGATTTTTGAACTAGAATGCGGTTTGTGAACCTGTTTTTATGGTTCTGGTGTAGTATATTGCATTTTTGACCTGGTTACACTCGAAACTGGACAGAGTAGCCTTATGTAACTTTGTAGCCCTATCTCTTATCTTCAAAATGGTGTATCCTACACCTCCATCCGATAAACATAGTGCCATTGGTGCCAAAACCGCATAATGACGTCAAAAACTGTTTTTCTAGCTTAGTGCTTAATTCCATTTCCGGATTTCCCTGGGTTACTCTAATGTTTATACATTCTTATGGAACCCAATTTTGATGGTATTTGGTAGTGGTGTATGACTTAGAATTGAGTCTTATTGTGCTTATTTGAATATGTTAGGACGTGACGTTGGTGCAAGACACTCTTAGGCGGAGGTGCATGAAATATCATTTGCTTAATTGGTGAGTGTACTACTCACTTGTTTGTTTACAATGTGGCTTTGCTATATGTGAATGTGATGCCTTGAAGGCTTATTTGCCCATTGAATTTGATTAAGGTGAGGGTGTACTTGATCGCCCTCATCCCCTTTTGATATTATTACTGATTGTCTACCGTTTCACTGTGATACTAGATATGTACATGGAAAACTGATTTTGGTGTCGTTTGGACGAGTATCCAATGGCTTTTACTGTACTACTGAGCTCAACCCCATTGGTAATCGATTGAATCGAGCCAGCGAGGGCTTGGTCGTGAAAGTCGATGAGCCATGGGGACTGTTATTTGGAATCTTGTAGTAGTGAGACTCTTGATTCCGGTATACTCGAGTATTACCAAATTTCTACTATTTGGAGTTCGGGCCCGGTAGGGGTATGTTGGGTGGAAGGAATGGAAGTAAAGTGGAGCCTACGGTTGGTTACTTTGTAAACATTGACGGAGGGTCAATGAAGTTCGATCAAGTATACGAGCGAGGAAAGGGGCTCTTGAGAGCCGTCCGTATCCTTTTACCATCTTGATATTGTGTGATCTTGGTTTATTTCTTTTGACCGCTTTATGCCTATGTGACTTGGTTGCTTATGTGATAGTATAGCACTAGGCGTAAACTCACTCTATTTCTTTTGTTTTCCTTGCATGAAAATAAATACTTTTGGACTGGATTTGATAGTTGGTTGCCGAATTGAGCTAGATGTACATAGCTTTTGTATAGCTTGTGAGAACCCGTATGTCCCTAATATTTTTCTAGGGTTTATTTCCCTTTAAAGACATGTTTTCTGCATTTTCTGGTGTAGACACCAAATTTTGAATTAATTGGTATGCTTTGTTGGCATTTTAGCTCATTATTGTTTATGCTATTTTATTTTAGTTTCATTCACTTTTTAGTTTTAGTTGTTTTGTAGTTTTTATTTTTGTATTTTTGTAAGTTTTAGCGTAGAATTTTTAGAGAAAGAGAGGAAAAAGTGAAAAAAGAAAAAAAGAGGAAAAGTGAAAAATGAAAAAAGGGGGGAAAAAAGAAAAGGGAAAAATGGTTTAATGCATATTGGCCTATTTTTGAAAAAGGAAAAAATGAAAAGTTTGAAAATTAAAAAAAAAAGAGCTTTTTAGTATAATAGGTTTTATTTACTTTTTGATACATTTTAATTATTTTTTAAAGAAAAGAAAAATTCCAAAAATATTAATATTTCAGGTTACAAGCATTTGTGTTTTGATTGCATTTTATTGTTATTTCTATTATTGTTATTATTCATTTTATTATTATCAATTTCTGTTATTTTGAAAAAAAAAAAAAAAAAAGGTTGCCGCAGCATGAAAGCTGCGGATATACGCAGTTTGCAAAGGGACAATGGAGCGGCCCCTGAAGCTGCAAATACAGGAAAAGGACCAGAGTTTCTTAGGGTTGGGGGGCTCTGATATATAAGCAAAAGGAAGACACAGCCGCAAAAGGGATAGAGGAGATTGACAGCAAGAAATCGAAAAAAGGAAACGGCAGAGAACAAAGAAGAACAAGAGGGCAGCCGTAAGAATTGAGTGGAGAACCAGAAAAGCTGTGAAGAGAGAGGAGAGAGCTGGGGGCTGAGGGAGAAAAGGAAAGACAGAGGGATAGAAAGAGAGTGACGGGAGGCAAACAAAACAGACGAAAAGAAAGGAAGTGACGAAAGATTGAGGAGGGAAGATACGGCAAAACAACAAGGAAAAGGAACCAGAAAACATGGCCGAGCAATCTGAGAGAGAGCAAGTGGAGGAGGTGATTCGAGTTGAAGCTTAAGGCTCAGGATTGGCCGCTAATACTTCCATTGAATCCAGGCTGAAGTGTCTAATCCGCAGCTGTGAACAGGTAGCTTTCTATTCTGCTTAGTCTGTTAACATCTAACCTATATTACTAGAATTCCTGAGTTCTTAGTTATGTTGGCCTGTTTGAATGAGTGTGTTGCGTGTTAGAGTAGAAAGTTTTGGTTAGGTCGTGTTTTTTGATAGGGAAACTATGAGTTTGAATCTGCAATGTGTTTTGAAACTGATAAACAATCTGGTTTTGCCGCACTTCACAGTCCAAAGTTTTGTTGCTGCATTTCATTCGATATTTCTCTGGGGTTCATGGTTGGATTGCGTGGTTCATGGAAGCTTTAATTTTTCTCCAGTTTTTGCTAAGAAAACCCGTGGATTTAACTTGGATTTGGGGAACAAAAGTGGGTGATTTACTTGTTTGTTAATTGACATGCCAAATGTGTTTGCCTCAAGGTGCATTTTATTTCTTTGATGCATTTCTGGTTCATTGGTTTCGATTGGTTTTTCCAGGATTGATGTTTATGTAGTGAATAATGGGATGAAGGCCTTGTGTTTGGGTTTGGCGGTTTAAACTAGTAGAAACTTGTTAGAATTTCGGCACATGAACACAATTCTGTTGTTGCAACGACTGGTATGAAATAATTCCATGGTTAACAATTGTTTGCCCCTGTTTAGTTGAAATTAGTCCAAAGGATTATGTGAATTCTTGTGGTCGAAAGTTTATAAGTTGTAACAGAAATTTGGAATCAAACCCTCCTTTTGGTTGCTGCATTTATTTTCTTCCCCTTGGCCGAGAGTCTTGTCCTCATTCTAGGCTTGAACGAAGGTCCCTATTTGTCTTTAATTCGGTCATCCCTTTGTAGGTATCATAGGATTTTGAATCAAGACTTCTTTTAATTTGAAGTGTTAAGTGCATATGCCATGCTAAATACTAAAATTCAAAAGCAATGCTTGCTGAATTTAATCATTTCAAGTCGCTGAATCAGTTTTTCTTGCGTGCATATGTTCTAGGATCTTGGCATGGTTTTCCATCATGATTTTTGTTGGCCTTGATGGGTTGTTTGGTGTAGTTAATTGCTTAGTGTAGGGCTGTGAACCTGGAGTTGAAAGTATTTGATCAAAGCTGTGTGTGTTTGGGTTCAAGAAAGCTTGAAGCACGTTTGATTGTTTGCTAAAAGATATATGAGCAAGTGGCCGAAATTTCTGTTGCATTCTTATTGCTGTCTTCTTTTTCCATGGCTGTTCAATGAGTTTTCGCACTTAAATGGCACACTTAATCTTATGTAGAAGAAAAGGAAGGGGAGTTTAGGTGTTTGAGTTTGCATATTTGAATCCTTAAAACGTTTGAGCTGTGGTCGAATGATTGCTGAGAATAAGCGAGTCAAAACTGCTGAACTTTTTTGCCCAGTATTTTCCAGCCATGATACATGAAGTTCCTTGCTGCATTTTTCATCTAGCTGTGAACCATCACCTCTAGTTCCTTTGCTGCATTTTCCTTATGTAGCCGTGAGCTTGCACACCTTGATTCCATTGTTGCATTTGTTCGTTAAGTCGCGAGCTTTTATCTATTGTTCTTAGCTGCATTTTCTTTTAGCCGTGAACTTGCATGTTGTTCCTTCTATGTCTTGGTTGTTTGGGGAATCAAGTTGGGTGTTATGTTGTTTGGCTCAAAGTGAGGATGCTGCTAGATAGAATTTGTCTAAGGTTGGCATTATTTTTGGCCCAAAACCTGGTTGAAAAAAAATGAAAATGCGGCAGTCCTTGAGTTGGTTTGTAACAAAAGTGCAGCAGCTTTTGGGTTTGTAAACTTGCAAGAAATTACTTTGGTTAAGTGTTGTTTAAGCATGTTTTAATTAGAGTTAGTTTAATGCTTTGATAGCTAGCTTAGCCTGCCAAGATTTTCTTGTCGCTACCAAAATTTCCTTGTTGTTTGCCGAAAGGTTCTTGTTGCCGCAAAGTTGCAAAATGAAGGAAAACATTGCAGAAACTCTAATTCTCGTATGCATGCATGGTAGAATTCTAAAGATTAACACTTTGGCCCTCCAAGTCTACCCTTATGCCACTATGGCCCAAGTAATTGGAACATTTAATCAATTTGATCCCTCTAAGTTTCTCTTTGTGCCGCAATAGCCCAAGCATGTTTTAGTATCTTGTAATTAAGTCCTAAAATCATTGCAACTTCAATCATTGTTTGACTCTTTCTTCATTTTTGGAATCTTTGAAGTGCTTAAACGATTTGTTAGGTTCAAATGATTGAGTAGTGCTTGCATTTGGGTTTTTTAGTAGATGTTATGCTTGGGGATTGGATGATCATGTTTTTGCCTCGGTCTTTAAGTAATTTTGACTTCATTGAGTTGCTATTGAGGGAAAGTTTGATGTTTGGTGGATTCAAATTGTTTAGTTTATATCTTATCATTAAATTGGTGCATTAATCTTTTGTTTTTTGGTGATTTTAGCTTAAATTAGTCTTTTCTTGGGTGACTCTAGCCAAGTTGAGTTTGTTTACTTCCTTAGTATCACCAACGGGGAGGTATAATCTCTTTTACCCCTTTTGTTTCTCTCCTATGTGGACTAATGTGCTAATTGAAATTTGCATGTCTACTTGCTTTCCTAGCCTCTCCTTATTTCCTTTCAGCTATTCCATTTACTTTTGATTTTTATTAATGGGGTATGTGTACACCTCTTGGCTTGTAATAGATAGGGCGTAGTAAGTAATTTGGTCCATTTTCCCTTTCCCTTTTGTTTTAGTTAGCAAATGTAATGGTTGCATGCCTATGTGTTATATGTTAAATGCTTTATTAGGATTTTGCATCTAGTCAAGCATGCTAAGTGTTATGTGCTACGTGTTTATAAGTGATTCGCATGTCTACTCGCTTTTTTATAGTGTGGATGAATGAAATGGATGAATGTACGTCACCACACTAGTCCAACGCTAGTTGTGGCTTCTTTTATCGTTTCCACTAGTCCAACGCTAGTCGGAATTCATAGGATGGGCTAGTCCAATGCTAGACCCAATAGGTTCTTTTTTTTTCCTTTTTTCATTAAGTGCATGATCACCACATATCACGCATTTTTCCTTAGTTTATCATTTGGCATGTTCCTCAAGCCTCTTCCCCTTCATTTTAGGACTTGCATCTCATGCTAGTTAGGGTTCATTTGCGTGAAAATCCCCTCTCGATAAGGGAAATGAGCGAGTGTGGCTTCAAATAGCCTTAGCACGCTAGTTTTTTCCTTCTAGTCAAAGGGAAAATTAAAATCATAAAACTAGAGGTCATCCCCGTACCCGACTTGATGCATTCCTCTAAGTTCATACATTTTCATTTTTCTCATTATTCTCCTCATTAAATTTTTTAATCCATATGCCATATTCACACACCTATTCACTTCTTTATTTTTCACCTCACACATTGCACCTATCTTTTTACTTATATATATTTACTATTTTTGTTCACTTACACACGAGCACTTATATTTTCATTCATTTGCACACAAACACTTTCAAATTGCACACATGCCCTTCTCTACACTTTGCACACTTACACTATTATTTGAGTCCTCATTTGCATCATTCACGATTCTCTATGAGGTCTTTCTTATTGGCCTTCACAATTCATGTGAATGGGACCACAAGCCTCATAAGAGACATTTCTTAGATTTAGGATTGCATTTCTCATTCATTAGTCTTTGTCCAAATTGCAAATACATACTTTGGGTAGGAAAAAATTAGGAAAATAAGGGTTAAATCACGCAACTAGCCTTGGCTAGGTCGAAAGGGATGCCTTGGATTTTTTATCCTTGCCTTCCCCTTCGTCAAATGTGACACCCGAACCTTTTTCTTTGTTTGCGTGGACTAGGAGTCGTTCAAAAGGGTTTCTTACTTTTTTTCCTTAAAAAATTCACTTTTTTGGGTGACTTGGTACACCCTAACTCTATACCAAGTGGCGACTCCATTTTTCATATAAAAAACCCTTTTTGAACTATTTTTCTTGGGTCAAATCGTCGCATTTTCAAAAGTCCCATTTAGACCCATTTTTATTTTTATCAAAAAAATTCACTTTTTCCAAACCAATAAAATCACAAAAACTATCATTTTATTTATCAAAAAAATGGGGCGCGACAGGTGGCGACTCCACTGGGGACTTCCTAAGTGGGTCCGAGCTTTTTTTGATTTAGCCATTCTTTTCTATTTTTCTACCCCTATTATGCATTTCATTTGGATATTAGGGTGCATTTTTTCCTTTTTTTAGGATTTTGGCCCATACGCGCATATCAAACGATTCCCTCACTCACGTATGTATGAATGTGTGGATGTATGTTTAATTGCTTGTTTCGCGCTTTGCATTGCATTTTGGGGGAGGTGTGTGTCACCCTTAGAGGCTCGCGTGGGTTCTCGATCCCTCCCCTCCAAAACGTGCACTATCATACGCGCATACGCTTTACTATTCATCCCCCTTTATTTTTCTTTTTAGTGGCTTGTCACGCCACTCCACCCTATTAGGATTAGGAGACCCACTTGGACGTGTGATCGTGACACGACGTGTGCGTAGCACGATCCAATGGGTCACTCACTCTTCCGCTTTAAACTTTGGGTTAATATCCTTAGTTTTTAGTCGAAGGTTGAGGTTTTTTATAGATTCACTCAAACATGCGGCCGTGACACGACGTGTGCGTAGCGGTGTTTGGGGAATCGCTCGAGCCACCGACAAAGGGCCTTGGGAGTGATGACCCTTGGTCACGAGTCTGAAGGCTTGGGGACCTATGACTTATCGAGTCTAGATGCATTAGTGAACCCCAATCTCATGCATCCATTTTAGAATTGCCTAAGGTAGAGTCGACCTTACCCTATTAGGGACACCATTCACGAGGGGAGGGATCCCATCCTTTTCCTTATTTACTTTTCCTGTTTTTTATCATTTAATTGTCCAACGTGTTATGTGATTAAATGTGGAAATAACTTTTGTCGCGCCCCATTTTTGAAAGAAAAAATAAAAGATTTGTTTTTGTTGAATTTTATTGATTTGGGAAAAATGAATTTTTTGATAAAAATAAAAATGGGTCTAAATGGGACTTTTGAAAATGCGACGATTTGACCCAAGAAAAATAGTTCAAAAAGGGTTTTTCATATGAAAAATGGAGTCGCCACTTGGTATAGAGTTAGGGTGTACCAAGTCACCCAAAAAGTGAATTTTTTAGTAAAAGCAAGAAACCCTTTTGAACGACTCCTAGTCCACGTAAAACAAAGAAAAAGGTTCGGGAGTCACATTTGACGAAGGGGAAGGCAAGGACCAAAATCCAAGGCACCCCTTCGACCTAGCCAAGGCTAGTTGCGTGATTTAACCCTTATTTTCCTAATTTTTCTACCCAAAGTATGTATTGCAAATTGGGACATAACTAACGAATGAGAAATGCAATCCTAAATCTAAAAAATGTTTCTCATGAGGCTTTTGGTCCCATTCACACGAATCGTGACGGCCAATAAGGAAAGACCTCATAGAAAATCATGAATGATGCAAATGAGGACTCAAAATAAGAGTGTAAGTGTGTAAAGTGTAGAAAAAGTGTATGTGTGAAATTTGAAAGTGTTTGTGTGTGCAAATGAATGAAAATATAAGTGCTCGTGTGCAAGTGAATGAAAATAGTAAATATACATAAAAATAGGTGCAATGTGTGAGGTGAAAAATAAAGAAGTGGAAAAGTGTGTGAATATGGCATGTGGATTAAAATATATAATTAGATGGAAAAGAGAAAATGATATGAAAATGAACCTAGGGGAATGCATCAGGTCGGGTACGGGAATGACCTCTAATTTTTGTGATTTTAATTTCCCCTTTGATTAGAAGGAAAAACTAGCGTGCTAAGGCTATTTGAAGCCACACTCGCTCGTTTCCCTTACCCAAGGGGGTTCTCAAGCAAATGTACCCTAACTAGCATGAAATGCAAGACCTAAAGTGAGGGGAAAAGGGGTTCGAGGCTCATGCCAAATGATAAAACTAAGGAAAATGCGTGATATGTGGTGAACAAGCAAATGATGTACTAACAAGGGAAAAACCCTAAGGGTCTAGCGTTGGACTAGCCCATTCTATGAATTCCGACTAGCGTTGGACTAGTGGAAACGATAAAAGAAGCCACAACTAGCGTTAGACTAGTGTGGTGACGTACATTCATCCATTCCATTCATCCACACTATAAAAAGCGAGTAGACATGCGAATCACTTATAAACATGTAGCACATAACACTTAGCATGCTCGACTAGATGCAAGGCCCTAACAAAGCAAATTAACACTTAACACGTAGGCATGCAACCAAGCTAATGAACCTATTACATTCACTAACTAAAACAAAAGGGGAAAGGGAAAATGGACCAAATTGCTCGCCACAGCCCTATCTATTACAAGCCAAGAGGTGTACACATACCCCATTAAAAGAATAACTTAATGAAAACAAAAAGTAAATGACATAAGTAAAAGTAATTAAAGAAAAGCTAGGAAAGCAAAGTAGACATGCAATTCACTTAGCACGTTGAGTCACATAAGAGAAACAAAAAAAGATAAAAGGAATTATACCGCTCCCTTTTGTAGTGTTAAATGGCCGAGACTTAAACTGGGCTAAGTCACCAACTAACGGGATAACATATGCTAAAACCATTCAAAGCAAAGGATTAACGCACCAATTTAGTTATAAGATATAAACAAAACAATTGGAATCCACCAAATCATCAAACTTTCCCCCAATGGCAACTTAATGAAGTAAAAAGCTAATTAAAGACCAAGCAAAGGCATGATCATCCAACCTCCAAGCATAACATCTACTAAAGACCCAAATGCAAGCACTACTCAAATCATTTGAACCTAATTGAAGCATTTAAAAACTCAAAGGTCCCCAAGTAAAAAAAATAAAGTCCAAGCAAACATTATATCTCAAGAATCCAAGAGTGAATGAAGGTCCATGAATGGTTTAAACTTGCATTGCTAGGACCCAATAATAACCACTAATCAATCACAATCAACGTCAAAATGAATCATCAAAGAGCTTCAAAGTTCCCCAAAATAATAAAGATCAATTAATGATTCAAATGCAAACACCTTAGGACCTAATTGCAAGAACATGGAATGTAATTGGGCCATAATGCATTGCTGCAAAAATATCAGGGACCCAATTGATTAGTTTCTCTCAATTTTGGGTCATAGTAGAATAAGGGGAAGCTTGAGGGGTCAAAGTCTAATTTTAAAGAATATTTTCATGCAGAAACATACAACCTACGTAAAAAACTCTCTGCAAATATTTCACAGGCTTTGAAGCTTAGACAACCTCACATGACAGATTTTTAAGAAAAGAAAACAAAGCAAACTCTCAACCGAAACTCAAAACTTAAGTTCCTACCAAACTCATCGTGCATGCAAGAGCCCAAAACGAAGAAGATTTTATGCGAATTTGGTACAACAACTGAAAACCATTCCAGCAACAAAAGGGCTTTCAGCAGCAACGAATGAAGCTTGCTGCAATTTGGGTTTCCAAGCATGCGGCAACTTCATCATGCAAACAGATTTATCCAACCAGAAATTACTGATGACCTCTGACACTAAGTTCTCAATCATGTACAGGACATTTCAGTCAAGCTACAGACTAAATCAAACATTTGAAACAAAACCAAAGCTTCAGCCATCTAAAGAAAAGACAAGGCTTTCACGCATGCTGCTGCAACAGGATCAAGAGCTTTGAGCTCATTGCTGCAGATTTTATGTGCAAGTTTCTGCAACTAGAATGAATGCCGGCTGCATTTTTATCTTCAACCATGGAATTCAAGAACTAACTCAAACTTTGAATTAAACAAACAAAGCAACACACAACTTTGACATTCAAACAAGTGTAACACAGAAAAGAAGTGATGCAAAACATGGAAACTTTCATGCCAAATGATCCAGCTACCCATTGTCTATGTAGCCAGCAAGCATTTAATTCCAGCTCAAGTATGTTTAAACACAAACACCCCAAAACCAATCTAAGTGTCATAACAATCATTTCAACATTCGAACCAACCCAAAACATAGAAGAAAAAACATGCAAAAGCTGGAAAATTCTGGGCAAAAGGTTCGGCAATCCTGACTGGTTTAGCAAAAACATTTGGCCAACTCCAGTATTTTTTTTTTTGTTCCCAACCATGCAAACTCAACACCACTCTTCTAATTTCCCTTTTCGAAACAATATTAACTAGCCCATTATGTGGCAAAACTCCTTTGATGAGCTGTTGTGTAGAGGAAAACAACAAAAACATAAGAAATGCAGCAGCTTTTTCTACTTGGGCCCAGACATGTTTGTGCAATGAGAACTCAAACAAACTTCACTAACCCAAAGTTATCATCCTCACCAAAGCACTATCATCTACCTTTCCTCATAACTGGTTTCATTTCTGCAATTCTCATACTGCTTTGAAAAACTTTTTCTGGTTCCCTAAAACATTTCATTCAACCAGCCAATCATTTGCAAATTTGTCACCGTGAGAAAAAACCAAAGCAAACAAATCAAGTCTCAATTAAGGTTCATAGCAAAATCATCCAATATATCAATAACAACCATGACCTCAATTTGAAGGCAACAGCTTCTCGGGTAGACCAGTGAACATGACAAAACAGAAATTAAAACAATGAGGACGACAGACAAAGCGTAACTAAGGAGCCTGAATCTAATCGCACTTCATATCCGGTCTTCCCTTTTGCAACAAAGTGCAGCTTGAACTTAGCAAATCATGGCCATAATCATTTAATAACAAAAACCATACAACCGGGTCAAAGCTTGCACTTTTATTACTAAAACAGCAACATAGACTATGGGAACAAAACAAATAACGGAACTTTTGATTACAGAAAAGGATAAAAGAAAAGGTTACCTTGAGAAGTGATTAAGTTCCTCAGTTCAACATACACGCAGCCACAAAGTAATGATGATGGAAACCTTCTCGACTAAGAACTCAGCAGCGTGAGGATCAGCGGTTTAAGAAGTTCCTTTGCTCTTTGAAGATTATCACCTGACCAGCTTTATCCTCTTCAAACCTCCCTCTCGGTTTCGTTTCTTTGCTGTATTTTCCTTTTGATGTTCACTAGCCCCCAACCCTTCCTTTCATTCTCTTGTTTTTCTAGTTTTCTTCTCAGCCTTAGCCGTCAAACTCTCAGATGAAGCTCCTTGCCCAGTTTTCGTTTTTTCCTTCTTCTCTCAGCCGCTGTTTTCTTTTTCTCCCCCTTCTCTCGGGTTTCCTTAGCCGCTAACTCTCTCTCAGCCCAAAAACCTTGCTCAGTTTTTTCTCTTAGCTTGCCGATGCTCTCCCTCAAAAATCCCCCTTGCGGCTGATGCTTTTCTTTGCTCTTTTATATGGAACTCCAAGTTCCTTAAACCCTCCACTGAATGGTCAGGATGAAGGCCAGCCTCTGCCTTCATCCTGCCCCTCCATGGCACGCATGAAATGTCCTTAGCAAGCTGCAAAAACAAATGCAGCCTGCCTGCCGCAAACGTTTTCTTTTTTTTTTTTTTTTTTAACTTTCAACTTAATAAATACAGAAATGATAAAATATAAATAATAATAATAATAACAAAATGACAAAACTATGTAATAATAATGAAAACAAATAAATAAAAATAAAATAAAATAAAAACAACAAACTAAACAAATAAAAACAACAAAAATGTCCATTTTTCAAATTTTCTTCATTTTTCCCCTTTTTTTCTTTTTTTTTTTTCTTTTCCTTTTCTCAAAATAACTTAACAAAAATAACTAAAGTGCCAAAAGATTGAATTTGAACGTATTTTTGTGAACAATTTTCTTTTTTTCTTTTTTTATGATTTTCCTTTTTTCTTTTTTTTCCTTTTCCAAGAAAACATTGAATAAAAACAAAATGACTAAAACATATTTTTGATGTTTTCCTTTTCTTTTTCTAAAAACTCTATGCTAATCTTAAACTTAAAAGCTAAAACTAAAAACTAAAACTAAAAGTAAATAAAAAGCAAATGAAATAGGTCAACTAAAAGGGCGAAAATGAATAAAACTAAAATATCATAACAACTAATAGTGCAAAACGTACAATAACGAACTAAAATGCAAGCAATCTAAAATGAAAATCATGAAATAGATGATACACACAAATTATTCAAAATTTGGTGTCTACAACTTTCCTTGTTTCTTGTTTTTGCATTCACAACCCTAGCAAATAAGAGGTCTGGCATGACCTTCTTTTAAGAAGCCTACCCGTGTAGATAGGACATGGCACGTTTAAGAAGTTTTGTATATCTTTGTGCATAAATAATAATGTCATGTCATTTTGGGCCTACCCTGGCAAATCAAGGGTCCTTTAGGTCATATTGCATATTTTATTGCTTTAATAAAATGGCATCATGCATCTACCTTAGAAGGGAATGCCACATAGGGAATCCCATTTTATAAATAAACCACCCCATGTCTCGGATATATAATCCAATGAGACCTGCACGTTTACCTTTCTCGTACCATCCAAAGGGGTAGTGCACAAGGTAAGGTAAGGATCCGATCCTTTTAAAGAGAATAAAGCAACTTTTGCACATTAGGATATGAGCGTCTAGGAATCACTTTTTGGCCATTTTTTTATCAAAATTGGTAAAATTCCCTTGCGTGAAGGACATTAATTTGAAGAAAATTCACAAATGATTCCTCCTATTGCGACGATAAATAAATTGAGGCCAAAATTTGATTTTTAGAAGGTCATAGACTAATGCACTTCAATAATTTTGAAACCACCAATGGCCGGCCGATTCAATCGATCCATTTTGTCAATTCATAATCAATTTTGAATAAACCATCATTTGACCAATTTACCCTTTTTAGGGTCGTTTGGTCGATTTTGAATAAATCGCCAATTCATTTGACCAATTTACCCTTTTTAGGGTCGTTTGGTCGATTTTGAATAAATCGTCAATTCATTTGACCAATTTACCCTTTTTAGGATCATTTGACCAATTTACCCTTTTTAGGGTCATTTGACCAATTTACCCTTTTTAGGGTCATCTGGTCGATTTTGAATAAATTGTCAATTCATTTGACCAATTTACCCTTTTTAGGGTCATCCGGTCAATTTTTGAAAAATCATCCATTCATTTGACCAATTTACCCTTTTTAGGGTCATTCGGTCGATTTTGAATAAAACGTCAATTCATTTGACCAATTTACCCTTTTTAGGGTCATCCGGTCAATTTTTGAAAAATCATCCATTCATTTGACCAATTTACCCTTTTTAGGGTCATTCGGTCGATTTTGAATAAAACGTCAATTCATTTGACCAATTTACCTATTTTTAGGGTCATCCGGTCAATTTTTGAAAAATCATCCATTCATTTGACCAATTTACCCTTTTTAGGGTCACCTGGTCGATTTTGAATAAATCGTCAATTCATTTGACCAATTTACCCTTTTTAGGGTCACCTGGTCGATTTTGAATAAATCGTCAATTCATTTGACCAATTTACCCTTTTTAGGGTCATTTGACCAATTTACCCTTTTTTGGGTCACCTGGTCGATTTTGAATAAATTGTCGATTCATTTGACCAATTTACCCTTTTAGGGCGATCTGGTCAATTTTGAATAAATTCTCAATTTCATTCAATTCATTTGACCAAGTTCCTTTTTTAGGATGATTCGGTCAATTTTGAGTAAGTTTAAATTTCACTCAATTCATTTGACCCGTTTCCCTTTTTAGGGTAATCCGGTCGATTTTTTGTCAATTTCATTTGACCAATTAGGGTTTTAATGTCGGATTTCAAAACTTAGTCGATTTTTGAGAAAATCATCCATTGCATCCAACCATTTGATCAGTTGGGGTTTTGACCTGTAATTCACTGAGAAAATTTGTCAACAAATTCCAATCTCTTCGTTAGGAAGTTCGACAAGGTCGAACCTGTGCGTTTTTGCCAATTCTTGTATCGATCAAAAGTGATCAATCCCTTCGGACGAGGTCCTCATTTTGACCAACGTCTCTTCTCATTCCAATGGGCCAAATTTTTCAAATTATTCTTCACTCCATAAGCTGATCGGATCCATCAGGTATTGTATAGTGCCTGCTCTGGAGGATTGCATTTTCATGCTAGGCCTACCCTTGGCACAAAAAGGGTCCCCCCATAGGACATGCATACCGATTTTATATTCTTTCTTACTAACTCTGGGTATTTTCCTTTTGTTTTTCCCCTTCCCCCCTGCATTCATAAGAATATTTCAATAAGGCAAAAATATTTTTCTATATCTGATGATAATTTTAATCCAATAAAGTTTGAAAATCACAAGTATTATTTGATTCTTGGGCAGATCCAACAATGGAAACCTGAAAGACCCATCTGAAAGCTCTAGGCTAAGAGCTTCTAAGAGATTTCATAATTATTTTCAAAGAAAATTCTATATATTTGACTTGTTAGTATATTTTTGTGTCAAGAGAAAAGGAGATAAAAGTGTATATGTGGAGCTCTTTACAAGTTTCTCTCTTCTCATTTGTATTATAATTGAATGAGAATTTTTGTTTCAAACTTTTTCAGCAATAAAATTTTTGGGACAATCATTGTCTTGTGTATATTTATGTACATTTCATTCTTTATTCTTACTCATTGGAGATTTCATGATGAATTTTGAGAAATAAAATCAAATTGAGATTTTTTTTTAACCTCCAGCCTAGAAATTCGCAAGTGTATGCTTTCTAACTCTTGTATACACTAGATTGGTGATCTAAGCTACACAATAAGAGTGCTCAAGATTGAAAGAGGTCGCTCAAAAGGCCTCATGAAATACCTTTTCTCTTTCACTGTACAATTCATATTTTTGCCCACTTCTATTGACTCCAAAATAAAACCAGTCACATTGATTGATTGCAAATTGGGGCCATCTTTGCTTGAAAATATCCATTGTGTAACCGATTCAATTCACATCTAAGTGAAAGCAAAAATGTGCATTATTCTTGTTTGTTTTGAAAATTTGGAATGATACTTCGAGCATTCTTTTCTCTACCCATACACATTTTATCATTTGCTCTACTATTTGAGCCTTTAAAAGAATAATTTCGTGGAAATTTTTCAAATATCAAAAGGGAGTGGATTTTCAATGAGCATTGCGTTACTCTGATTGTCATGAGGTGTAAGAATGATACTTTGGCCACCGTTTCTACGACCTAAACACCATTTATCCCTTGCATCCTCTTTTGAGCAAAAAAAAAAAAAAAAAAAATTGGTGGTTCTTTTCGAGTGCACATATGATCGCACCCCACATTGGGGAAGGAGATTGGGGAATTTTGAAAAAGGAAAAAAAGAAAAGGGGAAAGGGAATCGTGAATTGGGGAAATTTGATTCCACTTGGGTTTCAATTTTGAAAAAAAGAAAAGGAAAAGAAAAGGAAGAGATTTGTCCGCACGGACCGCCTATGTTTCACAAATATGGATGAACAAGGGTCTTCCTCAGTCAGTTAATTCAGATACATGCCAAAGATTTCCCATTAATGAAAGTTTCCTTTCAGAGTTATTGTAAGGAACGGAATACAAGTCAGGCCATCTTCTTTTTTCGATCAAGCATTCTATCCCTAGTTATCCCTTTTGAGCCTTCAAAATAAAATACTTCGTTTGGCAACCCCTGAGAATCGCAAACCCCACACTGGGGCAAGTTTGCAAAAGAAAGGAAAAACTTCAAGAAGTAAAAAAGTGACAATGCAACAAAATCAAAAGCAAAAGAAGAAAAGAGAACCTCAGTTCAAAAATAAACTGGGGCAGATTTTGTGAAAGTGCAAAAATGGCAGAAAGCCGAAAAATCAAAAGAAGAAAGAAAATGAAAGTGAAAAAGCCTCAATTGAGCATAAACTGGGGCAAAATTCTGATTTAACCCTAAAATATGGTTGGTGTAACAATGCGATCTCAGATTCTTTAAACCACTTTTGAAATCCGCTTTCAAGTCTTAACTTTTCTAAGCACCCTACCTGACCCCATTACAAAAGCCGAAAGTCCTGACTTCTGTTCTTTGCAAGGGCCCTGTCAAGAAAATTTCTGATGCCGGAAAATTTTAGCTGTATTTCTGAATTGTTTGGGTATGGGGTTGACACTACTCACCATGTGAAAACCCACCAAGTTGAGGGAAAGGGAAAAGAGGCAAAAAGCAAAGTAAGAAAAGTAAATGCAAGAAAAGCAGAAAAATTCGACGTTGAAGTCCCTGGTGAATGATGAGAAGAATACAAACAAATTCTGAGATCTTTGAGTTCAGAATAGGGGCAGTTTTGAAAAAATGCGATCTTCGGTGCAATATCCTTGAAAGACTTATCCTTCAGCTATCGTTTCAAGCCACATTACAAGTTAATAAAGTCCATCGTTGACTTATTCCTTCATGACAATCCAAAGTGAGGGTTATGCTCGTAAGAAATCCATCAATCATTTGTGATCATGGGGGGTATAACCAGTTTTCACAGGTTTAGCTATCGCTTCTACCCATTTTGGTACAAGTTTAAAGCTTATATGTTGACTAAATTTTCTTAAGAAATAGGGGTGACAAACTATTTGCTTTCACTAAGATGTGATATTGAATGGATTACATACGATTGGGGGCACAAAAACAAGACAAATCTTGATTTTTCATTTTCCTTAGCCACCTCAAAATCAAAAATAACACCCACTTGATTGGTCCTGAAAGATGAGAAGTGGTAATCCATTACCCTAAGCATTTATGCTAAAGTGGGAAAGAAATCTTTTGTAATTTGGAATTATTTCGAAAGATTCATCATCAAATTTTCTGTTAGGAAACACAGTTTCTTACATTGTTCAAATAAATGGAGTGTCATCCAAATCAATTTTTGCAATCAAATGGGCCCATAATGGGGCAAATTTTCATTTACAAGATTTCGCAAATTGTGCCCACACTGGGGCAAATTTTTATTCATGGGATTTCACAGAATAAGCCCACACTGGGGCAAAATTTTTATAGTTCATTTGAGGATTTCGTCCAAAAATCAAATAATGCATTTTTCAAATCAATCACGCTGCTCTTTTCATGAAATTCAAGTGCATGTCATATTTTGGTAAGCCCCTGTGCAGGTATTCATGGCTCAAGACAATGGAGAAACATCAATTGAGGTGGAAGGTCGATGCCGGAAAAGCGAAGCAAGAAGAAAAAGGAGAAAGGATCCGACACTGGGGCAAATTATTTTTGAAAAAAAAAAATTCTCTTGGAAGGAAAAATCAAATCAAATTCAATGTCTTGTTTCTTGAAAAATCAAGTTGAATTCTTGTTGGCGATATTTCAGCGTCCGCCGCGCTTCCTTCTATCTTCCTCTTTTGACAATCACACTTGATTTTTCAACCAATTATCATGTCAGGACCGGGTCCAATCCCGCTGACCAATGCTCGGCAGGCATGGGTTTTATCCCTCTGACCGCTTTTATCCTCGGCAGGCATGGGTTTTATCCCTCTGACCGCTTTTATTCTCGTTGGGCACGGGTTTTATCTCTCCGACCTCGGCAGGCATGGGTTTTATCCCTCTGACCGTTTTTATTCTCGTTGGGCATGGTTTTTATCCCTCCGACCTCGGTAGAACTGGTTTCTATCCCGCCAACATCACATCACATCTCGTTGGGCCTGAGTTTCGTGCCGCCAACATTCCAAAATTCATGTTGGGCCTGAGTTTCGTGCCGCCAACATTCCAAAGATCAAGTTGAGTCTGGATTTCGTGCCGCCAACTTCACAAAATCACGTTGGGCCTGGAATTTGTGCCGCCAACATCCCATTGAGTCTGAAATTTGTGCCGCCAATACAACCAAGGCAGGTTCGGGTGTAATCCCGCTGATCAATTCATCATACTGGGGCAAATTATTTTTGGGAAGTTTTTCAAAAAAATCAAAAAATCAAAAAATCAAAAAATCAATCAATCAAAAAAATCAAAAAATCAAAAATCAAAAAAAAAATCAAAAATCAAATCAAGTTTCATCACGGCAGGATTGGTTTTAATCCCACTGTCCGATTGTCAAAGCATTTTCGGGCCAGTCCCATGATTAAAAGTTTAGTCGGGTCAGTCCCATGATTTTAACGTTTAAATTCCTGTTCGGGTCAGTCCCGTTTAAATTCCTGTTCGGGTCAGTCCCGTTTAATTTCTGTTCGGGTCAGTCCCGTTTAAATTCCTGTTCGGGTCAGTCCCGTCAGTCCCGTTTAAATTCCTGTTCGGGTCAGTCCCGTTTAAATTTCTGTTCGGGTCAGTCCCGTTTAAATCCTGTTCGGGTCAGTCCCGTTTAAATCCCGTTCGGGTCAGTCCCGTTTAAATTCTGTTCGGGTCAGTCCCGTTTAATTTCCGTTCGGGTCAGTCCCGTTTAAATCCTGTTCGGGTCAGTCCCGTTTAAATCCTGTTCGGGTCAGTCCCGTTTAAATTCCTGTTCGGGTCAGTCCCGTTTAATTTCTGTTCGGGTCAGTCCCGTTTAAATTCTGTTCGGGTCAGTCCCGTTTAAATTCCGTTCGGGTCAGTCCCGTTTAAATTCCTGTTCGGGTCAGTCCCGTTTAAATTCCTGTTCGGGTCAGTCCCGTTTAATTCCTGTTCGGGTCAGTCCCGTTTAAATCCTGTTCGGGTCCCGTTTAAATCCTGTTCGGGTCAGTCCCGTTTAAATCCCGTTCGGGTCAGTCCCGTTTAATTTCCGTTCGGGTCAGTCCCGTTTAAATCCTGTTCGGGTCAGTCCCGTTTAAATTCCTGTTCGGGACTGACCCGTTTAAATCCTGTTCGGGTCAGTCCCGTTTAATTTCTGTTCGGGTCAGTCCCGTTTAAATTCCTGTTCGGGTCAGTCCCGTTTAAATTCCGTTCGGGTCAGTCCCGTTTAAATTCTTGTTCGGGTCAGTCCCGTTTAAATTCCTGTTCGGGTCAGTCCCGTTTAAATCCTGTTCGGGTCAGTCCCGTTTAAATCCTGTTCGGGTCAGTCCCGTTTTCAATTCTGTTCGGGTCCCGTTTTATTTTTCATGTTCGGGTCAGTCCCGTGTTATAATTCCTGTTCGTTGGAATCTTTTGCAGCCCAATAACACAGGTAAGTATTTGGTGTCTATTTCTTTGTCTCAAGTTTTTTCCAAAACTCAAACAAAGAGAGGCAAACTGTAGACACCAAATTTTGAATTAATTGGTATGCTTTGTTGGCATTTTAGCTCATTATTGTTTATGCTATTTTATTTTAGTTTCATTCACTTTTTAGTTTTAGTTGTTTTGTAGTTTTTATTTTTGTATTTTTGTAAGTTTTAGCGTAGAATTTTTAGAGAAAGAGAGGAAAAAGTGAAAAAAGAAAAAAAGAGGAAAAGTGAAAAATGAAAAAAAGGGGGGAAAAAGAAAAGGGAAAAATGGTTTAATGCATATTGGCCTATTTTTGAAAAAGGAAAAAATGAAAAGTTTGAAAATTAAAAAAAAAAAGAGCTTTTTAGTATAATAGGTTTTATTTACTTTTTGATACATTTTAATTATTTTTTAAAGAAAAGAAAAATTCCAAAAATATTAATATTTCAGGTTACAAGCATTTGTGTTTTGATTGCATTTTATTGTTATTTCTATTATTGTTATTATTCATTTTATTATTATCAATTTCTGTTATTTTGAAAAAAAAAAAAAAAAAAGGTTGCCGCAGCATGAAAGCTGCGGATATGCGCAGTTTGCAAAGGGACAATGGAGCGGCCCCTGAAGCTGCAAATACAGGAAAAGGACCAGAGTTTCTTAGGGTTGGGGGGCTCTGATATATAAGCAAAAGGAAGACACAGCCGCAAAAGGGATAGAGGAGATTGACGGCAAGAAATCGAAAAAAGGAAACGGCAGAGAACAAAGAAGAACAAGAGGGCAGCCGTAAGAATTGAGTGGAGAACCAGAAAAGCTGTGAAGAGAGGGGAGAGAGCTGGGGGCTGAGGGAGAAAAGGAAAGACAGAGGGATAGAAAGAGAGTGACGGGAGGCAAACAAAACAGACGAAAAGAAAGGAAGTGACGAAAGATTGAGGAGGGAAGATACGGCAAAACAACAAGGAAAAGGAACCAGAAAACATGGCCGAGCAATCTGAGAGAGAGCAAGTGGAGGAGGTGATTCGAGTTGAAGCTTAAGGCTCAGGATTGGCCGCTAATACTTCCATTGAATCCAGGCTGAAGTGTCTAATCCGCAGCTGTGAACAGGTAGCTTTCTATTCTGCTTAGTCCGTTAACATCTAACCTATATTACTAGAATTCCTGAGTTCTTAGTTATGTTGGCCTGTTTGAATGAGTGTGTTGCGTGTTAGAGTAGAAAGTTTTGGTTAGGTCGTGTTTTTTGATAGGGAAACTATGAGTTTGAATCTGCAAATGTGTTTTGAAACTGATAAACAATCTGGTTTTGCCGCACTTCACAGTCCAAAGTTTTGTTGCTGCATTTCATTCGATATTTCTCTGGGGTTCATGGTTGGATTGCGTGGTTCATGGAAGCTTTAATTTTTCTCCAGTTTTTGCTAAGAAAACCCGTGGATTTAACTTGGATTTGGGGAACAAAAGTGGGTGATTTACTTGTTTGTTAATTGACATGCCAAATGTGTTTGCCTCAAGGTGCATTTTATTTCTTTGATGCATTTCTGGTTCATTGGTTTCGATTGGTTTTTCCAGGATTGATGTTTATGTAGTGAATAATGGGATGAAGGCCTTGTGTTTGGGTTTGGCGGTTTAAACTAGTAGAAACTTGTTAGAATTTCGGCACATGAACACAATTCTGTTGTTGCAACGACTGGTATGAAATAATTCCATGGTTAACAATTGTTTGCCCCTGTTTAGTTGAAATTAGTCCAAAGGATTATGTGAATTCTTGTGGTCGAAAGTTTATAAGTTGTAACAGAAATTTGGAATCAAACCTTCCTTTTGGTTGCTGCATTTATTTTCTTCCCCTTGGCCGAGAGTCTTGTCCTCATTCTAGGCTTGAACGAAGGTCCCTATTTGTCTTTAATTCGGTCATCCCTTTGTAGGTATCATAGGATTTTGAATCAAGACTTCTTTTAATTTGAAGTGTTAAGTGCATATGCCATGCTAAATACTAAAATTCAAAAGCAATGCTTGCTGAATTTAATCATTTCAAGTCGCTGAATCAGTTTTTCTTGCGTGCATATGTTCTAGGATCTTGGCATGGTTTTCCATCATGATTTTTGTTGGCCTTGATGGGTTGTTTGGTGTAGTTAATTGCTTAGTGTAGGGCTGTGAACCTGGAGTTGAAAGTATTTGATCAAAGCTATGTGTGTTTGGGTTCAAGAAAGCTTGAAGCACGTTTGATTGTTTGCTAAAAGATATATGAGCAAGTGGCCGAAATTTCTGTTGCATTCTTATTGCTGTCTTCTTTTTCCATGGCTGTTCAATGAGTTTTCGCACTTAAATGGCACACTTAATCTTATGTAGAAGAAAAGGAAGGGGAGTTTAGGTGTTTGAGTTTGCATATTTGAATCCTTAAAACGTTTGAGCTGTGGTCGAATGATTGCTGAGAATAAGCGAGTCAAAACTGCTGAACTTTTTTGCCCAGTATTTTCCAGCCATGATACATGAAGTTCCTTGCTGCATTTTTCATCTAGCTGTGAACCATCACCTCTAGTTCCTTTGCTGCATTTTCCTTATGTAGCCGTGAGCTTGCACACCTTGATTCCATTGTTGCATTTGTTCGTTAAGTCGCGAGCTTTTATCTATTGTTCTTAGCTGCATTTTCTTTTAGCCGTGAACTTGCATGTTGTTCCTTCTATGTCTTGGTTGTTTGGGGAATCAAGTTGGGTGTTATGTTGTTTGGCTCAAAGTGAGGATGCTGCTAGATAGAATTTGTCTAAGGTTGGCATTATTTTTGGCCCAAAACCTGGTTGAAAAAAAATGAAAATGCGGCAGTCCTTGAGTTGGTTTGTAACAAAAGTGCAGCAGCTTTTGGGTTTGTAAACTTGCAAGAAATTACTTTGGTTAAGTGTTGTTTAAGCATGTTTTAATTAGAGTTAGTTTAATGCTTTGATAGCTAGCTTAGCCTGCCAAGATTTTCTTGTCGCTACCAAAATTTCCTTGTTGTTTGCCGAAAGGTTCTTGTTGCCGCAAAGTTGCAAAATGAAGGAAAACATTGCAGAAACTCTAATTCTCGTATGCATGCATGGTAGAATTCTAAAGATTAACACTTTGGCCCTCCAAGTCTACCCTTATGCCACTATGGCCCAAGTAATTGGAACATTTAATCAATTTGATCCCTCTAAGTTTCTCTTTGTGCCGCAATAGCCCAAGCATGTTTTAGTATCTTGTAATTAAGTCCTAAAATCATTGCAACTTCAATCATTGTTTGACTCTTTCTTCATTTTTGGAATCTTTGAAGTGCTTAAACGATTTGTTAGGTTCAAATGATTGAGTAGTGCTTGCATTTGGGTTTTTTAGTAGATGTTATGCTTGGGGATTGGATGATCATGTTTTTGCCTTGGTCTTTAAGTAATTTTGACTTCATTGAGTTGCTATTGAGGGAAAGTTTGATGTTTGGTGGATTCAAATTGTTTAGTTTATATCTTATCATTAAATTGGTGCATTAATCTTTTGTTTTTTGGTGATTTTAGCTTAAATTAGTCTTTTCTTGGGTGACTCTAGCCAAGTTGAGTTTGTTTACTTCCTTAGTATCACCAACGGGGAGGTATAATCTCTTTTACCCCTTTTGTTTCTCTCCTATGTGGACTAATGTGCTAATTGAAATTTGCATGTCTACTTGCTTTCCTAGCCTCTCCTTATTTCCTTTCAGCTATTCCATTTACTTTTGATTTTTATTAATGGGGTATGTGTACACCTCTTGGCTTGTAATAGATAGGGCGTAGTAAGTAATTTGGTCCATTTTCCCTTTCCCTTTTGTTTTAGTTAGCAAATGTAATGGTTGCATGCCTATGTGTTATATGTTAAATGCTTTATTAGGATTTTGCATCTAGTCAAGCATGCTAAGTGTTATGTGCTACGTGTTTATAAGTGATTCGCATGTCTACTCGCTTTTTTATAGTGTGGATGAATGAAATGGATGAATGTACGTCACCACACTAGTCCAACTCTAGTTGTGGCTTCTTTTATCGTTTCCATTAGTCCAACGCTAGTCGGAATTCATAGGATGGGCTAGTCCAATGCTAGACCCAATAGGTTCTTTTTTTTTCCTTTTTTCATTAAGTGCATGATCACCACATATCACGCATTTTTCCTTAGTTTATCATTTGGCATGTTCCTCAAGCCTCTTCCCCTTCATTTTAGGACTTGCATCTCATGCTAGTTAGGGTTCATTTGCGTGAAAATCCCCTCTCGATAAGGGAAACGAGCGAGTGTGGCTTCAAATAGCCTTAGCACGCTAGTTTTTTGCTTCTAGTCAAAGGGAAAATTAAAATCATAAAACTAGAGGTCATCCCCGTACCCGACTTGATGCATTCCTCTAAGTTCATACATTTTCATTTTTCTCATTATTCTCCTCATTAAATTTTTTAATCCATATGCCATATTCACACACCTATTCACTTCTTTATTTTTCACCTCACACATTGCACCTATCTTTTTACTTATATATATTTACTATTTTTGTTCACTTACACACGAGCACTTATATTTTCATTCATTTGCACACAAACACTTTCAAATTGCACACATGCCCTTCTCTACACTTTGCACACTTACACTATTATTTGAGTCCTCATTTGCATCATTCACGATTCTCTATGAGGTCTTTCTTATTGGCCTTCACAATTCATGTGAATGGGACCACAAGCCTCATAAGAGACATTTCTTAGATTTAGGATTGCATTTCTCATTCACTAGTCTTTGTCCAAATTGCAAATACATACTTTGGGTAGGAAAAAATTAGGAAAATAAGGGTTAAATTACGCAACTAGCCTTGGCTAGGTCGAAAGGGATGCCTTGGATTTTTTATCCTTGCCTTCCCCTTCGTCAAATGTGACTCCCGAACCTTTTTCTTTGTTTGCGTGGACTAGGAGTCGTTCAAAAGGGTTTCTTACTTTTTTTCCTTAAAAAATTCACTTTTTTGGGTGACTTGGTACACCCTAACTCTATACCAAGTGGCGACTCCATTTTTCATATAAAAAACCCTTTTTGAACTATTTTTCTTGGGTCAAATCGTCGCATTTTCAAAAGTCCCATTTAGACCCATTTTTATTTTTATCAAAAAAATTCACTTTTTCCAAACCAATAAAATCACAAAAACCATCATTTTATTTATCAAAAAAATGGGGCGCGACATCTGGCTTAGGAAAATTCTCCTGGTAAATTTTATGAGTAATTATAGTTTTTAGATGATTTTTCTAGTATTGGAGAGTTTTTGAAAAATTAAGAATATATAATGGACGTGGGACCCACTAGTGCGGAAAGTTCGGAAAAATTCGGCCAATTAGGTTAAATTCCGGATACTGTGTGAAATTTATCGGGTGTTAAGAGATAAGTAGAGTGTGTGAAATGATTGATGTGAGAGGAAAAAGAAGGGATAGGAATGCATTAATGGTAGTGCCAAGTGTCACCATCTCATTGGATAGGACTTATGATTTACTATTCCATTTTTTTTGACTTTTTGACCAAGAGGTTAAATATCTTAAAATTGCTAAAAAATTCACATTTCTTACCTCCATTGTGGCCGGCCCTCTCTCTAGCAAGAAGGAAGAAAACTTCTTCAATTTTCAAGTTTCCAACTAGCTCAAATCATCCAAACCAATTGCCTAAAGTTGTTTCTACTCCATAAAATCTTTCTAGTTGGTGTTAGTGGTTGGTTTGGTGAAGTTTTTGGAAGAGCTAAGGTGTTATACAACTTCCTCTCTCTTGTTTACTTGGTAAGTGGTGATTGACTATCCTCCTATACTTAATGATGCTTAATTTGTGCTTAATGGGAGCTTTAGTGATGAAAAATGTGGTTTATATCTTGCTCTTGGATGACTTGCTGAAGTTTTCCATTTATTGATGAATTTTCTGGTTTAATGTGATCATGATGTTGTGGTTGTTTATGATGGTTGGTAATGAGGGGTAATGACTCTAGTAGGTGTGAATTATTGATAATTGTAACCAATTTTGGGTTTGGATTGAAATGTGAAAAGTTAGGGTTTCATAACCCCCTTTTCTGTCCGGTTTTGGATCATATGGTTAGAGGCCGAATTGGCCTTTGCTTAAAACATGAAAGTTGTAGGTATTGATGTGTTTGAGGTTCCTGTAAAATTTCAGGTTATTTAGAGTAGTGTAGAGTGAGATATGTCGATTTTACTGTTGCTGTTCTGGGTTGATCAGAATGTGAAAACTGCACTTGTAATTGACTGTTTTGGCTGGAATTACTTTGGATTTGGTTGTTAAGGTCTGCTGATGAAATGTAGCTGGATGTCTTTGCTACCATGTGCCTTTGGAATCAATGCATTTGGACCTGTATAGACTGAGTTGGACTAATTACAGCATAGTGTGATTTGTGAACCTGCAATTATGGTTCTGGTTTGGTATTCTGCATTTTTGACCTAGTTGTGCTAGGATTTGGATGGAGTGGCCTTCTACATTGTTGTAGCCCTGTCTTTTAGCTTCGAGATGGTGGGTTTTACACCCTCATCCGATAAGCGTAGCGCATTTTGTGCCATTACCGCAAAAGGAGGACGAAAACTATTTTTTGGTTAAGGTCAAGTTAGTGCCTTGCTGAAATTTCTGGTTATCTATGCTACTTGTCTATGCATTTGAAACCCTATTGGGGTTGTGATTGACATTGCTTTGTGACTCGTTATCGAGTCTCATTGTATTTGTTTGCTTGTTCTAGGAGGTAACGGTGGTGCACGACGTTCGTTTAACGACGGTGCATGAAACATCACTTTCTTGAGTGGTGAGTATACTACTTACTTAATTGTTACAATGTGGCTTTGTTATATGTGTATTTGATGCCTTCAAGGCGTATTTGGCTATTGGAAGTGATTGAGGTGAGGGTGTACTTGACCGCCCTCACCCCCCTTGTGATTCCATTCATGACTGTTTACCGTTTTACTGAAATATTGCACTTGATATATGATATACTGAATTCCTGTCATGGAAAATGATTTGGTGTCGTTTGGATGGATATCCAACGGCCTTACTGTATTACTGAACTCAACCCCGTTGGTAGTCACTTGAATCGAGCTGGCGAGGGCTTGGTCGTGAAAATTGGGGTGCCACGGGGACTGTACTGGGGAATCTTGTAGTAATGAGACTCTTGATTCCGGTAAACTCGAGTATTACCAAAAGTGACTGATTGGAGTGCGGGCCCGGTTGGGGTATGTTGGGTGGAAGGAATGGAAGTAAAGTGAGGTCTACGGTTTGGTACTTTTAACATTGACGGAGGGTCAATGAGGTTGGATCAAGAATATAAGCGAGGAAATGGGCTCTTGAGAGCCGTCCGTATCCTTTTACCGTTTTGTTTCATTCCTTAATTGTGTACTTTAATTGAAAGGACTTGCTATATGTTTTTTGTTGCTTATGTGGTAGTAACTCACTGGGCTTAAGCTCATTCCATTCCATTTGTTTTCCTTACAGGAAAATGAACACTTTTGGAAAAGGTTGTGATAGTTGGATGACAAGTTGAGCTCATGTACGTGTATTTTGAATAGCTCCTTGAGGGTGAAAACCCTAAGTGTTTTGTTTCCACCAATGGTTGGCTTGTAATTGGCTCATTGTACATGTATGAATTAGATGGATATTTTGGTAGGCCGTTTGGCTTGTAAATGTTGAATTTCAATGTATATATATATGCATGGTTGATGTTTGGTTGGATTTCGGATCGATAAGCATCTCAATCGAAAAGGAAAAAAATTTGGCGGGAATGAACAGGACCGAATCCGGGCAGGAATCCGGCCAGAAACTGGCCGGATTGCCGGCCGGATTACATGGCGTTTTTGAAAAAAATTTGGACTGCTCTCTGGCCAGTATCCGGCCAGGAATCTGGCCGGATTCTGACGTGTCCGGCACTGTTCATCTTCGGCTTCGATTTTCATTTTTTTTATTTTGTGATTTTGACTTGTTTGCGCGCGTTGATATGTTCCGGAATGTATTAGATTGACGTAAACTGATCCGTTAGTCCTGGCGAGAGCTGGGCAGGCAGTCCGCTAACCCCTTTGGTTCGCCTTAGGGGAAGGTGGGGCTGTCACATAGCTCATTGATTGAAACCCTAAATGTACTTTTGGATCCGATTTCTCTTTTGATTTGGCAAACCGTATATGTATAAACTTATGGGATAATTTTGTATGCCATTTTGGTTTGTAAATGTTGAATTTCAAGATGTGTATGTTTGCGTGATGTTTGGCCTGATTTTGACATGGCCGGTACTATTCATGACCGGCTCTAATTTTCATTTTTTTTATTATTATTTTGTGATTTTGACTGGTTTACGCGCGCTTGTATGTTCCGAAACGTATTAGATCGATGTAACTGCACCGTTAGTCCTGGCGAGAGTTGGGCAAGCAGTCCGCTAATCCCTTTGGTTCGCCTCAGGGGAAGGTGGGGCTGTCACAGGTGGTATCAGAGCCTAGGTTTGAATTGGCCTGGGTGTATTAGAAATGCTTGATTTGAGGATTATTTTGATTACGTCCTTTAAGATTATTATACTTATTTCTTCTTTTGGTGTAGGATGGACGGTCATGGTGAGCCTAGTAGTCCCCCTGCTAGAGAACTACCCCGTGGGGTGCTCCCGGTGATTCCGTACCAGATTAGGCCAAAGGGGGCCGTCGTTCGTTGGAGCCCGGCCAACCACCTCCGACAGTGTGAGTGTCGCCACACGTATGCCTATCCTAACACATTAGTATTGTTTGTGGCGGAGGAGTGTAAGGAATTAGCTCGAGATAACGCTAGGTTGGAGGCCGAGGTGACCCATCTTAGGGCGGCCAATGTGAAACAGGCCGAGCGCATTAAGGGGCTGGAGTACGATGTGCTTGAGGTTGAGGATCGGGTGGATGACCTGTGCACCCAGCTTAGGGAAACTCGTGAGCGCGAGACTATGCGAGCGCGAAAGGTTAAGGTTCGAGCCACATCGATCCTGAACCTATTGCGCAGACGTGGTCGAGGGCATGGGTGACGAGGACTCGTGTGCGGGGCCCGAGGCTAGGGTTGGATCCATCCCGTCGGGTGGGTCTACTAGCCCGTCGATGGACTAGGTCTCAACTCCTAGGGTTTTGGGATAGTTTTGTTTCTTGTATATAGGGATAGGGAAAGAGCCTTAGCTAATCGTTTTGTATGTTGGATTAGCTACGTGTATATTCCTTTTGATGAGGCCATTCCCTTGTGGTTATCCATGCTTGTACTTGACCTGACTGACTGTGAATATGTGACTGTTTGATGTGATATATATATGTGAAAAGTTTTTGAGTGCTTACTTATCATGCTCTTTATTGTATAGCTATTTTTTTGCCTAGCTTGATCTAGACCAATGGAAGGGACACGTAGTGGACGGGGACGTGGGCGCGGTAATAGGCAACCTACGTCAGACCGAGGTGCTGGGGAAACCTCCTCTGGACCGAATCCTGAACCGCAAGTGAACCCCAACATTCAAATAGCTGCCGCTATGTAGCAAATGACCAACTTGCTAGCACAAGTGGTACAGCAACAGGGCCAAAACCCAAACCCTAATCCTGGAAACCCTGGCAACCACATCGAGAGCGAAGACAGAGCTCTTGAACGATTTCAAAAGTTTGCTCCACCCAAGTTTATTGGGGGGCCCAACCCGGATGTAGCGGAAAGGTGGCTCGAGAAGATAGTGGATATCTTCGCGGCCTTGCACTATACCGACGAATAGCAGGTGACCTTTGCCGTTTTCCAGCTAGAAGAGGCAGCCCGTCCCTGGTGGAACGTCGTTCGGCAAAAATGGGAGCAGGAACAAACGCCTAGAACGTGGGTGAATTTTATGAGAGAATTCAATGCCAAATTTTTCCCTCCTCTGGTCCAGGAGAGAAAAGAAGATGAGTTCATCCGACTTCGTCAAGGGGCGCAGTCGGTAGCAGAATACGAAAGCCAGTTCACCGGCTTATCGAAATTTGCCCCTGAGTTGATTATGACGGAGCAAATGCGGGTCAGACATTTTATCTAAGGTTTGAATGTCGAGATCCAGAAGGACCTCGCAGTGGCTCAGATTAACACATTTAGCGAGGCCGTTGAGAAGGCGCAGCGGGTAGAAAGCGCTACACTTCAAGTGAGGAACTTCCAGGCCAAGGAGCGAAGTTTTCCTGGAAGCAGTTCGGGACAGGGGGAGAAGGGTGTTCCTCCTAAGTACGGACGAGGGTCTGGCGGTGGACGAGTGGGAGTAGGCAGAGGGACTCCGGCGAGGGGTGGCCAAGCTGGGCAAGGACAAAGAGGTAATTTTCAGAGTGGCTCAGCTTCAGCACCTCACGGTCCCTATGGGCATTGTAGGAAACCAAACCACACGGAGGATAATTGCTGGAGGAAGGAAAGGAAGTGTTTACGCTGCGGGAGCGCAGACCACCAATTGGCCACTTGTCCTGTCCTAAAACAAGACGGAAAGAGGAGTCAACAACCGCCGAGGACCAATTCTGGACCTGCTAAAGGTGAGGGGACAAAACCTAAAGTCGCGGCTCGCGTGTATTCGTTAGAGCCCCAACAGGTCCTAGACTCTTCCGAGGTCATGGAAGGTACGATCCCTGTATTCCACCGCTTTGCCAAAGTTTTAGTAGATCCTGATGCCACTCATTCCTTTGTTAATCCTGCTTTCATATGTGGCATCGATATAAAACCTGCTAGTTTACCGTATGATCTAGAAGTTAGTACACCTACGGGGAATCAACATTTGGTTACTAGTATGGTTTATAGCGATTGTGAAGTTTGGGTAGGAGAGAAATGGTTGTTAGGGGATTTAATTAGTCTGGCCATCAAAGGGTATGATGTAATTTTGGGTATGGACTGGCTAGCCAAATATAATGCCCAACTGGACTGTAAAATGAAAGTGATAGAATTCCGCATTCCTGGTGAGGCAACCTTAAGGTTGGACATAAGGGGTAGGTTAGCCTCATCTACTTTGATTTCGGGCATTAGGGCTAGAAAATTGCTAAGTAGAGGGGCACAAGGATTTTTAGCCTTTTTGATTAACACCCCTACGGATAAGTTAAAGGTGGAGGACGTGGCCATAGTAAAGGAATTTCCGGATGTATTTCCTGATGAGTTAGTAGCCCTACCTCCGGAAAGAGAAATAGAATTCAAGATAGACCTGTTACCTGGAACCTCACCTATCTCCAAAACATCATACCGAATGGCCCCCGCGGAGCTCAAGGAGCTAAAGTTGCAATTGCAAGACCTTCAGGAGCGGGGATTCATTCAAGAGAGTGGGTCTCCTTGGGGAGCTCCTGTCCTATTTGTGAAGAAAAAGGACGGAAGTTTGTGGATGTGTATCGACTACCGGGGCTTGAACAACATCGCGATTAAGAATAAATATCCACTGCCCCACATTGATGAGTTGTTCGACCAGCTGCAAGGAGCAATGGTTTTCTCAAAACTGGACCTCCGACAAGGGTACTACCAATTTTTGATTAGGAGGGAGGATATTCCGAAAACTGCTTTCAACTCGAGATATGGGCATTACAAATTCGCGGCTATGCCCTTCGGACTAACCAATGCTCCTGCCGCCTTCATGGACCTTATGCATAGGGTTTTTAAGCCCTATTTAGATCAATTTGTCGTTGTTTTTATTGATGACATTTTGGTCTACTCCAAAACTCGCGAGGAGCATGAGCAGCATTTGAGAGTGGTGTTGCAGACCCTAAGGGAGCATCAGTTGTATGCCAAGTTCAGTAAGTGTGAGTTTTGGTTGGAGAAAATCGCTTTTCTAGGGCACATAATCTCCCAAGAAGGTATCTCGGTTGACCCGGCAAAAGTAGAGGCCGTGACCAATTGGAAGAGGCCAGAAAACCCCACAGAGATCCGTAATTTTCTAGGGCTAGCTGGGTATTACCGACGTTTTATTAGAGACTTCTCCAAATTAGTAGGACCTTTAACTGACCTGACGAAAAAACATGGTCAGTTTGTATGGAATGCCCGATGTGAGACGAGTTTTCAAGAACTAAAGAAAAGGTTGACCATGGCTCCAGTGCTAGTCTTGCCAAATGGAGTGGACGGATTTGCTGTGTATACTGACGTGTCACAAGAAGGCCTAGGTTGCGTTTTAATGCAGAACCGTAATGTGATCTCTTTGGCCTCTAGGAAGTTGAAACTTCACGAGCTGAATTACCCGACCCATGATCTGGAGCTAGCTGCCGTTGTTTTCACTCTTAAAAAGTGGAGACACTACCTATATGGGGTAACCTTCGAGGTTTACTCCGATCACAAAAGCCTTAGGTACCTCTTCTCACAGAAGGAATTGAACATGAGACAACGACGATGGATGGAATTTCTGAAAGATTACGACTGCACAATCAACTACCATCCGGGAAAGGCAAACGTGGTAGCCGATGCCTTAAGTCGTAAGGTGCAAGTAGCAGGATTGATGATCAAAGAGTGGGATTTATTAGAATCCGTATGTGAGTGGAAACCCTGTCTTGGGAGTCATAAGGTCAGTTTTGGCAATGTTAAAGTAACTTCCACTCTACTGGAATGCATTAAAGAGGCGCAAAAAGAAGATTTGATGGTAAGGAAATGGGGAGAGAAAGTGGAGAAAGGAGAAACAACGGATTTCAATTTTAGTCCTGAGGGTATTTTGAAATACCGGAACCGAATAGTGGTGCCGAAGGATGAATCATTGAAAATGGAGATTCTAGAGCATCGGTCCAAGTATACAATCTATCCGAGTAGTAGCAAGATGTATCAAGACCTAAAAGGAACCTATTGGTGGGACAATATCAAGAAGGAAATCGCTTTGTACGTACAAAAATGTCTCGTTTGCCAACAGGTGAAAGCAGAGCATAAAAAACCATCGGGCTTGTTACAGCCCCTTGAGATACCCGAGTGGAAGTGGGAAAACATCACCATGGACTTCGTTTCAGGGTTGCCGCGGACGCAAAGAGGGCACGATGCCGTTTGGGTGATCGTCGATCGATTAACCAAATCGGCCCATTTCTTGCCAGTAAATATGAAGTACTCCATGGACAAGTTGGCCCAACTGTACATGGACGAGATTGTAAGACTACACGGTGTTCCTGTGAGCATCGTTTCCGATAGAGATCCCCGGTTCGTATCTCGGTTTTGGCAGAAGTTCCAAGAAACCCTGGGGACTAAACTCAACTTGAGCACGACTTATCACCCTCAAACGGATGGACAATCGGAGCAGACGATCCAAACTCTCGAGGACATGCTACGGACTTGCATTCTGGATTTTGGAGGCAACTGGGGTCAACACATGACCTTAGTAAAGTTTGCGTACAACAACAGCTACCATTCGTCGATTCAAATGGCTCCATACGAGGCACTATATGGACGAAAATGCCGGTCACCGATCTACTGGGATGAAGTTGGTGAGAGAAAGGCGCTAGATCCAACAACTATTCCATGGATGGAAGAGGCTCGAGAAAAGGTCAAGTTGATACACCAACGACTCCAAACAGCTCCAAGCCGACAGAAGAGTTACGCTGACAATCGAAGAAAGGACTTGGAGTTCGCAGTTGGAGACCATGTGTTTCTCAAGGTCACACCCTTACGGAGCGTCACAGCAGGCAAAGCGAAGAAGCTCCAACCGAGGTTCGTTGGACCCTACAAAATCCTCCAGAGGGTAGGAACGGTTGCGTATCGATTAGAACTGTCGTCCAGTCTCTCTCGAATTCACGACGTCTTCCACGTCTCGATGCTCAAGAAGTACTATCCCAACCCATCCCATATCTTACAACCAGAGGAGATCGACGTAGATGAATCGCTTGTTTATGAAGCGAAACCAGTCCAAGTGCTTGACCAGAAAGTCAAAGAGCTAAGAAACAAGCAGATTTCGTTGGTTAAGATACTGTGGAGAAACCATGGGGTAGAGGAAGCTACCTGCGAGGTGGAAGAAGAGATGCAAAGGAAATACCCTGACCTTTTCGGGAGTTAAGGTGAGAAATTTCAAGGGCAAAATTTTTTTTAAGGGGGAGAGAGTGTGAGAACCCGTAATTTTCTCATTTTTCTAGGGTTTTTCACGTTAATGGCATGTTTTCTGCATTTTCTTTATTAGGAAAATTTTCTTGATAATTTTTATGACTAAATATAGTTTTTAGATGATTTTTTTAGTATCAGTTAGATTTTGAGAAATTAAGAGCGTATACCGGACGTGGGACCCGCTAGTGCGGAAAGTTCGGAAAAATTCTGCCAACTAGGTTAAGTTTTGGATACTGGGGTTAAATTATCGGGTGCTATGAGATAATTAGAGGTTGTTATATGGATTGGTGTGAGAGGGAACAAAAGGATATGTATGCATTAAATAGGGTGACAAGTGTCACCATTTGGTTGGTTGTATTTTATGACCACTATTCATTTTCTTACCAATTGACCAAATAAATCAAAAAATTACCAAAAATTCACCATTTTCTTCCTCTTCATAGCCGGCCTCTTCAAGCAACAAAAGAAAGAAAACTTTTCAAGTTTTTGGCTTCAATCTTGCTCAAATCTGTGAGGCCCCAGTCCGTTCGCAAATCGATATTAGGGTTATTTGATATTCGGTATAGAAGAAAATCAGGGTTTTATGACTAGGAAGGAAACCCTAATTCGGTTGAGCTTGAAAATCCTAGTTTACGTATTATGATTATAAGGTTCAAGCTATAATTTATATTCGGTATTCCAGTGTGTGCCTTGACATAGGTAAATATAGGATTTGTTTTAATTGCAAAGGTTTAGTAAGTTTGAATGATTAGCGAACCTCTAGTGTTACAATATTAGAAAGTTTAAGTGGAAGATTATTTATCGCCCGCCTTTTCTACATTTTCTTTATTAGAAAAGTTCCCCAGATAATTTTTATGAGTAAATATGGGTTTTAGATGATTTTTCTAGTATCGGTTAGTTTTTGAGAAATTAAGAACGTATATCGGACGTGGGACCCACTAGTGCGATAAGTTCGGAAAAATTCGGCCAAATAGGTTAAATTCCGGATACTGTGTGAAATTTATCGGGTGTTAAGAGATAAGTAGAGGATGTGAAGTGGTTGATGTGAGAGGAAAAGAAAGGATAGAAATGCATTTAATGGAGTCACAAGTGTCACATTTCCATTGGTTGGAACCTAAGACAACTATTCACCTTTTTGACTTTTCTTACCCATGAAATAAATATCTCAAAAATTGACCAAAATTCACCATTTCTTCCCCTTCTTGTGGCCGACCAACATCAAGCAAAGGAAAGGAAAAGCTCTCCAAATTTCATGCTCCAATCTTGCACAAATCAACAAACTAACCGATTAAACTTGAAACCTCTCCATAAAATCCCTTAAGTGAGTGGTAGTGAGTGGTGTGGTGAAGTTTTTGGAAGAGCTAAGGTGGTCTACAACTCCTCTTCTCTTGTATACTAGGTAAGTGATGATTGAACATACTCCTACACCTAATGATGCTTAAGTTATGCTTAGTAGTGGCTAAAGTGATGATATTTGTGATTTATTTCTTGAATTGAAGTGATTTGGTGAAGTTTTTATATTTTTGAGGAATTTTCTGGTTTAATATGAATGTGATGTTGTGGTCATCTATGATGGTTGATAATGAGGGGGAAAGACTCTAGTAGGTGTGAATTAGTGATAATTGCAACCAATTTTGGGTTTGGATTGAATTGTGGAAAGTTAGGGTTTTATCACCCCTTATTCTGTCCGGTTTTGGATCATAGGGTTAGAGGCCGAATTGGACTTTTCTTAAAACATGAAAGTTGTAGGTATTGATGTGGTGGAGGTGCCTGTAAAATTTCAGGTCATTTGGATTAGTGTAGAGTGAGATATGTCGATTTTACTGTGGCTGTTCTGGGTTGATCAGGATGGCAGAACTGCGTTTGTATTTGGCTATTTTGACTGGAATTACTTTGGATTTGGATGTTGGGGTATTCTGATGAAATATATAGGAATGTCTTAGCTACCATATTCCTTTGGAATCAATGCATTTGGATTTGTATAGACTGAGTTGGACTCATTACAGTATTATGTGATTTGCAAACCTGTTTGGGTAATTCTGGTTTCGTATTTTGCATATTTGACCTAGTTGTGCTAGGATTTCGACTGAGTGGCCTTCTACATTGTTGTAACCCTATTTCTTAGCTTCGAAACGGTGGGTCTTACACCCCCATTCGATAACCATAGTGAATTTGGTGCCATTACCGCATATTGAGGCCAAATACGGTTTGTGATCCTGTTTTGCGATTCTGGTATAGTGTCTTGCATTTTTGACCTTGTTACATTCAAAATTGGACAAAGTTTCCTTCTTCAACATTGTAGCCCCTTACGTCCTGGATATTCCTGTAAATTTTCAGGTTAAATGGATTAGTATATCCTGAGCTATAAACGAAATACTCAGACCTGTTTTGACCGTCAAATTCTGTTACATTTTTTTTTTGGAAAGTTTATGACTGGAACTTTGGCTTCACATTTGACTGGGTTACAAGCTGTTTGGGCTTGCGACCAAAACACCAAACTTATAGCCCTATATCAGAGCTTTCTAACGCCTGTGGAATTTCATGAATCGGATTTATAAAACCTGAGATATAGCCGAGCAAACAAGGCCTGCCCGTGAAAATGACCATTTTCTGGTCAGATCTGTTTTGGTCCTGATGACCAATTTCCGTTCTGAATTTGGATTGCCGACCTTCGTGAAAGTTGTTCCATTTGGAATGAACCATCTAACTGCCAATTTTCAGCTCTTTTGACCATGTGTAGCATAGAAAACAGTTTGCACTCAAAACTGACCATTTGTGCATTGGCCAGATTTCATAAGTGATTGTGTTTGGTTCATTTGGGACTGAAACCTCCTGTTTCAGTTCTGGATGTCTTCATAACAGTTGTTGTTCATCCTTTAAGCTTCGATATGGCATCCCATACGCCTTAATCCGATATTCGTAGCTCAACTTATGAGTAAACTAGAAATGAGTGTCAAATCTGCCGTTTCCGCTAACGGCCGTTTCCGTTTCCGTTCGTCATATTTACGTGCGCGCGTGTCCTTTTGCCGTTTTCCTTGTTTTAGGCACGATAGTAGCCGTTTGCGATATTATGTGACACAATCTTCTATTTCAGACGGTGGTGAGCTGGGCGGAACTGGTGGGGCCCACTACTAGCTGTTCATTTCGATCCGACTTCGTACTTTTGCTATTTCAGTTTCTGGGTAAGTATTCAGGCCAGTTTTGTGTGTTTTCTTTGCTATGTGTTTGAGATATGTGAAAAGGGTACTTAGGCGAGGGTGTACTTTATCGCACTCGACCTAAACCCTAATTTGAATGTATAATTGTACTTGGCATATGTATATGAACCTTTTGGAACCAAAACCCTTGAGCTTGTGGCTCGGGGTGACTTTCGAGTAAAGTTTGTGAAGTTTGCAAAGTTTGTGAGTTCGTGGGCCCGATCTAAGACCTGTTTGGACTATTCGAGCCGGTTAGGGCTTGGTCGAAGTCAGTCCAACTTAGTCTGAGGTCACCAAGTTTGTAGGTTCATGTTATGAACCAATTTTGTGAATCCGGTTCACCGAGAAGGTGACCAAGTTTGTGACCCGAGCTTTTGACTCAAGCTCAAGTTTGTGATTTCGTTCGTCCGGGCAAGTTTGTGAGGTGACTGGCCAGTGAGGGTGATAAGGTGTCGGTGGGTGTACAAGTGAAGTTCTACGAACCATTGAGTGTGGTCGACGGAGTGTCGGCAGGAGATCACGCATGGCATATGAATTGGCTTTGGAGCCACCTGTATCCTTATTATGTGATGTTACTTTTCTGCTTTTGCTTTACTCTTACTGTGTAACTGTTGTTACGTGAAATTTATGCTTTCGCCCCTGTTTACTTACTAAGCATATAGCTTACCCCTTTCCTTTTGTTTTCCTTAGCAGGGGCCGACGCGGGGACTTTTGGCTCGTACAATAGTATAGTTAGATTGGCTTGTAATAGTTGATCAGTTAGAATGTTTGTTTTTGTTTTGGTGGTTTGTGTAAGAACCCTTCTTAGGGTCTATCTTCTGTTGGTTGTGGTTATAGTGTATTAGAGTGCTTTGACTCAAGACTTTTGAAGATGTAAATATAACTTTTGGGATTGTATATATTGTATATAGTGCTCTTTCGATCCATCTCATTTTATTGCTTTAAGTTTTGAGTCCTGGCGCGAGCTAGGCAGGCGGCCCGCCGATACCCTTGGGTTCGCCCTTGGGAGAAGTGGGGTCGTCACAAAATCTACCAAATCAACCACTTAAACTTGCTGTTGTTCCATAAAACCTCTTCAATTAGTGTTGGTGAGGTGATTGGTGAAGTTGTTTGGAAAGCTAAGGTGACTAGTTGCTCTCTCTCTTGTGTTGCTAAGGTGAGTTGTGAAGGAACCCCTCTCTTCCACCTAATGATGTTTAATTTGTGACTTGAGGTAGTTGAACTAATGATCTTTGGTGTTATTTCATGATTTTTGGTTGAATTGGTGAAGTTTTATAATTATTGGTGAATTTTCTGTTTTCATTTGATTATTATTATGTGGGCATGTATGATGATTGGAAATGATATTTAAGGAAGCTAGAAGGTGGAAAAAGTGGTTAATTGCAAGAAATTTCTGTTTTGGAAGAAAATTGGAAAAGTTAGGGTTTCATTGTCTTACATTCTGCCTGGCACAGTACCTCATAGTTACAGGCCGAATTTGCCTTGGATTAAAACATGAAAGTTGTAGGGAATGATATTTTAGAAATTCCTGCAAAATTTCAGGTCAATCGGAGCAACGCAGCTTGTGAAAATACTGAATTACCCCTGCTGCCCTGTTTCTACCCGAATTTGATAATGGCGTCTGTGATTGGTTAATTTGACTGGGAATGCTTCTGATTTGGTTGTTTATGTCTTCTAATGAATTGTAGCCTTGTATCCTACCTTTCAGATGGCTTTGGAATCACCTGATTTGGACTTAGGTAGCCTGACTTATGATGTTTGAACTAGAATGCGGTTTGTGAACCTGTTTTTACGGTTCTGGTGTAGTATATTGCATTTTTGACCTGGTTACACTCGAAACTGGACAGAGTAGCCTTCTGTAACTTTTTACCCCTATCTCTTAGCTTCGAAACGGTGTACCAAGTCACCCAAAAAGTGATTTTTTTTGGAAAGAAAAGTAAACAAACCCTTTTTAAAGAATATTTTAGGTCTACGTAACCAAAGAAAGGGATCGGGGGTCACATTTGATAAGGGAGAAGGTAAAGGCAAAGTTTAAGGCACTCCCTTACCCTAGCCAAAGCTAGTTGCGTGACTTAGTCCTTCTTTTCCTAATTCTTCTACCCAAAATATGTGTTGCACGTTGGATGTGACTAATGGATATGAAAAAAAATGCAATTCTAAATCTAAAATGTCTCTTATGAGGCTTTTTGGTCCCAACCACATGAGTTGTGATTGCCAATAAGGAAAACTCTCATAGAGGTCACGGGTAATGCAAATGAAGATCCAAATATGAGTGCAAGTGTGAAAATGTAAGAAGAATGCAAAATAAAATAAAAATAAAAATACAAATGTAAGTGCAAGTGTGAAAATGTAAGAAAAGTGCAAGTGTGCCAATTGAGAAAATGAAGGTGTATGTGTGCAAGTGGATAAAAATATGGTATAATAGTAGTAAATGCATATAAGTGCAACTGGGTGCAATTTGTGAGGTAGAAAATAAATAAGTGATAGGGAAAGAAGAGAAATGTGTGAACACGGCATGTGGAGTGAGAAAAATATAAATAGTGAGAAAAATGTAGATAAAAAAATGAGAAAATGATATGGTAAAATGGAGGTGCATGAACCTAGAGGAGTGCATCAAGTCAGGTACGGGAATGACCCCTAACTTTGTGATTTTAATTTTCCCTTTGATAGAGGGAATACAAGCGTGCTAAGGCTTAAAAAAGCCACACTCGTCTATATCCCATATTTAACGGGTAACTCTCAAGCAAATGTACCCTATCACTAGCATGGAGATGCAAAAAGTCTAAAATGAAAGGGAAAGGGTTAGAGGGGCATGCCAAATGCTAGAAAACTAAGAAAATGCATGAAATGTAGTGAGACATGCAAGTATGTACTAACGAGAGGGGACAGCCTATTGGGTCTAGCATTGGACTAGCCCTTTTCTAAAATTCTCTCACAAGCATTGGACTTGCGAGAGCTCGAGGGGAAAGACCATGGCCAGTGTTGGACTAGCCACGGTGACGCATTCATCCATCACATTCATCTATGACTATAGAAAGCGAGTAGACATGTCAATCACCTATAAACACGTAGCACATAACATTTAGCATGCTCGACTAAATGCAAGAGCCTAATAAAGCAAATTAACACGTAGCAACAAAAGCAAGCAATCAAGCTAATGAACCTATTACATTTGCTAACTAAAACAAATGGGGAAGAGGAAAAATGAATAAAAATGCTCTCCAAACCCTATCTATTACAAGCCAAGAGGTGCACACATACCTCATAAAAGAATAACTTAATAAAAGCAAAAGTAAATGAAATAAATGAAGGGAATTAAGGAAGGGCAAGTGTAGACACCAAATTTTTGACTTTATTTTTCCATTATTAGTTTTATTGATATTTATTTTAGTTTGGTTTTACTAATCTCATTTTTAGACATTTTAGCATAAAATTTGTAAGGAAAAAAGAAAGAAAAAAAAAGAGAAAAAAGAAAAGAAAATTATTCACAAAATATGTTTATTTCTTTTAAATTCAATCTTTTGGGCATTTTATTTATTTTTCTATTATTTAAAAAAAAAGAAGCCCGTAGCATGCAAGCTGCATTTTTTCGTAGCTTGCAAGGGAGGGCTTGGTCAGCCCCTTGGCTGCAAATATGGAAGAAATGGTTGGGAGTTTAGGGTTGAGGTCCTATATAAATAGAAAACAGCAGCCGCAAGAGGGGAGGTACGAAAGGCTAACGAAAAAATCTAAAAGGGAAACAAGGAGGGCTTCGGCTAAAATGGAGTAAAGAAAGGCTAAAAGAGACAGAGGAAGAAAAGAACAAGAAAAAAGGAGCTTCAGAGGGGGGAACGATCTAAATTTTCAGGGGAAAGGAAGAGAGCTTCGGCTTAGGAAGAAAACGAAAGGCAGAAAAGGAAAAACAGAGCAACAAGCGAGGTTAGAAAGGGCTTCGTCCAGGGGAGCCAAGGGAAGGGAAAGGAAAGAAACGGGCGGCGAACGGAGGAGCTCTGGGGAGAGCAAAAGAAAAAGGAAACAAGCGACGGGGGAGAGATTTTGGGGCTGAGCGAAAAACAGAGAAGGAAATAAGGGCGGCGGAGGGAGAGTTCTGGCAGGAGGCTAACAGCGGCTAAGAGGAAAAGCCGAGGAAGAGAGATGAAAACTGACGGCTAGGTTTTGGGGTAGGGAGAGAGCTAGAAAACAAAAAGAAAGGGCTGAGGACTGAGGGCCGAGTTTGAGAAGAAAGGGCCGAAAAGAAGCAGAGCAAAACCGAGAGCTAAGAGTGGAAAAGGAAGCCAGCAGTTTGAAGAGAGCCCCTGAAACTGCTAACCTCCACGTCGTCAACAGTCGCGGGTTTTCATCAAGAGAAAACACGAGCATTGTAAGCTATTCTTTCCTTTAAGTTCCAGTTCCGTTGTAGCTGTAGATCCCTTAAGCTTTCAAAGCATGTATTCCGTGACTCTGCTTGTGGAAATTTTACTGTTCTTCATTGTTTATCTTTCCTCCCTCCTTTTCCATGCTCATCAAGAATCTGTCCTCTCGTTTTGTGAGTTAGAATCTGCTGTTTGTTTGGTCATAACTTAGGGAGTGGATTACCACTCCAGTAGTGGCGCTTTGAAGTGTTTGATTGGAAGTTTTGCAACCAAAAAGCTGTTAGCTTTCGTGTTTTTTCTGTGAAAACTGAATGAGGGTGGCCCGTAGGTTGCAAGTGTCGTCTTGGGCATCCTGTTTACTCATATGATTTCGGTCTGGGTCTTTTGGGCAGAGGCTGTTGCATATGGTCAGCGTTGATAACGCCTTGGCTTTGGGGTTTGGTGGATAAGAAAATTGCAGAGGAACCTTGCTGCGTTTTTTTTTCTTCCTGTCGGTCAATTCAAACTTTTTGCTTTAATCCTGCAACAAAACGTAGTATTTGGTTTAGATGATGATTGAGACTTGTTTCGTTCGTTCGTTTTGACTCGGAAAATTTTGATATTCGTTGGACTTGTTTGCGTGATGAAATGGAAGAATGCCATGGTTGAAAGTTGCAGAAATTTCCAGATTTCGCATGTCTTTTTCCCTTCTATGAAATTTTCAGTTTTTGGAGTCACAAAGTAGAGAGAATGCTCGGTGAACTTGTTATTTTGGCCCAAGCTGTTGTTGGTTGAGTTGTTAACAATGTTTATATGGAAGGGATTGCATTCGAATAACCCAGAAATAAGTCCTCTCGGGTTGTGGCAGCAAAGTCTTTTCCTAGCATTTACATAAAGTCTGCCTGAAAGTTTGTTCAGAATTTGCATGATTTCCTTCAATGTTTGGTTTGTTGGGTGAGGAGTTTATTTGCTTTGCTGGTTAAATTGAAAGTTGGACAGGTGAAATGGCTATACTCAAAGCTGTCTAGAGTCCATTTGTAAACGAAAATGCAGCAGACCTCTCTTTCAGTTGCAACAGTTTTTGAACATCAAATGTTTGCATACTTGCCCAGAATTTTGCATGGGATTTTTCTAAGTTTTCTGCCTGCTTGGATGATGGTAATGATGTGGTTTGTTGCTCAGTTCATACACCACATGCATGCCCAAGCCAAAATTCTGGTATTCAGCCTATGTTGATGAAATGATAAGAGAGTTTTTGTTCTTCTTTTTCTGCATTCTTTTCCAGAATTTTAGTATTATATCTTTCCAAGTTTCTGGTCATTTGATTGTGATCATCATGTAGTTTTTTACTCAGTAAAGTTGTGATATTGAAATGAGGAATATCTAATCAAAGCTGTGAGTTTGAATCAAAAATCTGGTTTGCATGATGAAAATGAAAAGAAATGCCGTGGCTGGAATCTGCTGAATGCATGAGCTTCCTTGTGTCTTTGCATCAGTTTTCTTCTATATTTGGGTTTGTTTGAATTCTGAATTTGTGTGTTATGATGTTTAGATTAGCTTTGAATGTTTGGTTGAAAGATTTTTGATCAAAATTAGTGTTGAGGTTGATATCCTTGCAAGAAAAAATTTTGCAGCAAGCTTTGAAACAAAAATGGAAGCATGTTTCATTGTTATAGTTGCAGAAGTTTAATACTTCCGTAAGCTTTTGCATGGGTTTTGCATGGAAAAATCTTTCCAAAATTGCCTTTTAACTCCCCCAAGTTCTCCCTTATGTCACTATGACCCAACCAATTGAATAATGTCCTCAATTTGGTCCTTGGCAGCTTTAGTTTTTGCAATTTCATTGCTTGCTTTGCTTCAATTAACTACCATGCTTTGTCAATTGCACTTAAGCCATGATTTTAGGGGCTTTACGATCAAGTGAGCTTTGGATTTGCGTTTTTGTTTAATTTTTCTCAATTACAGTGGTACCTTAACCTTTTTATTGTTTTGAAGCCATTTTTTTCTTTCTTTCATTTGGACACCATTCCAAGGGAGGTATAACTTCTTTTATTCTTTTTTTTTATTCTCTTCTATGTGATCCAACGTGCTAAGCGAAAATTGCATGTCTACTTGCTTCCCTTGCCTTTCCTTAATTCCTTTCATTTATTTTATTTTTACTTTTGCTTTTTATTTAAGTTATTCTTTATGGGTATGTGTACACCTCTTGGCTTGTAATAGATAGGGCTTGGAGGAGCATTTGATGAAGACCTATTGAAGACGTGTGCCTAGCTAGCAAATGTAATAGGTCCATTAGCTTGATTGCTTGCTTTTGTTACTATGTGTTAATTTGCTTTATTAGGTTCTTGCATCTAGTCGAGCATGCTAAGTGTTATGTGCTATGTGTTTATGAGTGTTTGGCATGTCTACTTGCTTTCTATAGTCGTAGATGAATGTGATGGATGAATGTACGTCACCACACTAGTCCAATGCTAGTTGTGGCTCATTATTCCGTTAGGAATTCATAGAAAGGGCTAGTCCAACGCTAGACCCTTAGGGATTTCCCTTTCGTTAGTGCATACCTCCATGTTCATTACATTCCATGCATTTTTCTTAGTTTTTATCATTTGGCATGGTCCTCCAATCCTTTTCCCCTCATTTTAGGCTTTTAGCATCCTCATGCTAGTTATAGGGTATATTTGCTTGAGAGTCCCCTTTCGATAAGGGAAACGAGCGAGTTTGGCTACAAAATAGCCTTAGCACGCTAGTTTTTCCTTCTAATCCAAGGGAAAATTAAAGTCGTAAAGTTAGGAGTCCTTCCCGTACCCGACTTGATGCATTCCCTTAGGGTCATACACTTACATTCTTTTTATATCACATCCACACTCTTTTAGCCACATTTTCTCACTACTTAGATTTTTTCTCAATCTACACTTTCTCACCACTTTCTTCCTATCACTTATTTATTTTCTACCTCACAAATTACACTCAAATTGCACTTATATGTATCTAGTATCCTATTTTCATTCATTTGCACACACAAACACCTTCATTTTCTCACACTTGCACACTTACACTTAAGTTCTCACTTGCATTAATCACGACTTCCATGAGAGCTTTCCTTATTGGCCACCACAATTCATGTGGTTGGGACCTAAAAGCCTCATGAGAAACATTTTAGGTTTAGGATTGCATTTTTCTTTCCTTTTCGCATGCACTAGTCATATCCAACATGCGATACATACCTTGGGTAGAAAAAATTAGGAAAAGTGGGGCTAAGTCACGCAACTAGCTTTGGCTAGGGTAAGGGAGTGCCTTAGGCTTTGCCTTTGCCTTCTCCCTTATCAAATGTGACCCCCGATCCCTTTCTTTGGTTACGTAGACCTAAAAGTTCTTCAAAAGGGTTTGTTTACTTTTTCTTTCAAAAACAAAACAAAATCATTTTTGGGTGACTTGGTACACCCTAACTCTATACCAAGTGGCGACTCCATTCAAAAACCCTTTTTTGAATTTTGTTTGGCCAAACCGTCGCATTTCACAATCCCACGGCCTTTATTTTCACTTTCACACATTCACACATATCTCACACACACCACACACACCATTTCAAAAAGTGGGGCGCGACAGCAAGGAAAGCAAAGTAGACATGCAATTCTCACTTAACACGTTGGATCACATAGGGGAGAGACAAAAAAGATAAAAGAAGTTGTACCTCCCCGTTTGTGATGCTAGTAAAGTGAACAAGACTTAACTTGGGCTAAAGTCACCAGAGAAAGAGATAACTTGGGCTAAAACCATCAAAGTAAGGGATTAATGCACCAATTTAACGGTAAAATGTAAATAAGACAATTTGAATCCACTAAATCATCGAATCCTTCCTCAATTGCAACTTAAAAAATAATCAAATAACGCATAATTACAAAGAAGGAAAATTAACAATCAATCCCAAAAGTAATCATTGACCAAATCTTTTCAAGTCCAATTAAACTATTTGGGAACTTCAAGGGTCCAAGAGTAAAGAAAAGGTCGAGTAATGATTCAAGTTGCAATTACTCTAGGACTCAAATGAAATAAATTGGCACACAATAGGGCCTTAGTAGCATGAACAGAAACTAAGGGGAGCCAAGTACAATTTCATGAAGATTTGCATGCATGCACATGCAAAAATACGATGCATATGTTTCTGCAATTCCATTTCCAGACAACGCAATTTCTGCAACTCCCTTTATTTAGCCAAGATGTATTCATACAAAAGCAACCCAAACTAACTTAAACATTTGCTGAGACTTCAAATCAAATCCACAAAATGAGAACTAAGATCCCAACCATCACCTTACAATCAAGAATAAAATAAAAGACTCAACATTCATAGCAAACATAGCTCCAGATTCTCGGATGAAGGCGAATTGACAACTTTTATTCAAAAGACAAAAAATGAAAGGACAATGGCAACCAGACAGAAAATGGAGTAACTAAATGTTTCCAAGCTGCAGGCAATGCCTGTTGCTGCAACAAACAAATGCCTTTAAATTATGGCAAGCATAAACACGGCATCACCATCCCGTAGCAAACAGCCCAAATGAAAAAAAAAAACTGAGGCAAGCATAAACTTCAGCAAGCAAGAGAAAGAAAGAAAAAAGCAAGGTCTGTCTGGATGCAAAGTTCTGGAAAAACATTCATGCAAAAAAATGGTTTGGCAACCCAAAATTCATTTTCCAGCAAAGTGTTCTACCATAGCTCAAGTATTTCAGACTTTAAACATACAAACTCAACACCAAAACTTCCATTTCCTTCCCTTCAACATCAGATTAAGCTAGCAAAGGATGACTAAAAACCAATTTTGTGAGCTGTTGCGGGAGGAAAATAGAAAGTAGCGAAGCATGAGGATGAAATGCAGCTTTTCATCAATCAAACAAGAATTCCAGATTTCCATTTTTAACAACATCCAATGATAAAGCATGATATGGGCAAGACTAAAGCAAATAAAGATGACTTAAAGCTCAACGTTATAGCTTTCTACCCGTGTTGTTAATTATCATCCAAATACAATGGTCTACACCTAACAAATTCACCCATACGACTGGACAATATGACGACAGCTTGGGGTGAATGCATACATGGTATACCTATCGGACTACAAGCGAACCAAGGAATTTTTGGTTGTGTGCATTCTGGGCATGACTCATATCCATCCAAAGGATTCCAACAGTCAACAGGTGAATTAAAGAAAACATGGATCAAAAGGAACCCGCAAAATGAAAGCAACAAGCCAAGAAAATCAGCGCGCATGATCCAGTGCAAGCAAGACTGCATTTTTCCTAGAAAACTTAGACTGGACATTTTCAGACCACAGAACCATAGCCATGAAAGCTAATCTTCATAAACCCCCCGTCAAAATATCAGATTAAGCACCCACAACAGGAAACAAATTCTGAGTTAGGAGGAAAAGACTTGCAGATCTAGTTTCATCCATGAACCTTTCCTTGGGCTCGTTGTTAACTAAAAGAAAAACTGGATCATCACCACATAAAAGATCATATGGTCCACAATAATGCAATATTCAGGGGCAGGGGTATGCAGCCAACAACTGAATCAGCAACGCATGAAAAGGAAAGAACCGAAGGAAAGGAAAAAAAAACAGAACATGAAAAACAGAAATCAAGTTCGAAGCATATAAATCTGAACATGTGTAGGCGGAAAAAGATGAAAAGAAAGGATCACCTTGAAGATCTTAACTTGAGGAAAATGAAGACCCGCAAGTTTGGAAGATGATCGTTTCTCACAGAAATCAAAAGCGACCTGCGACTGGCTCTGATGAAGGCAACGTGAAGTCTGGAATTTTTCCTGGTCCTTCCTGTAGCTATTCGTCTTAGTCCGTAACCCTTTTTGCTGTTCACTCTTCTCCTCCCTCAAGATTTTTCAGCCATCACTCGGTGCTTCCTCTCTCTGTTTTCTTTCTTCCCTAGCCGTCCAGACTCTCCCAGATTTTTTTCCTAATCTCACTTCAACCGTCATAAAAATCCTCTCCCCGTCACAGAACCTCAGCTCTCTCTCTCTTCTTTCGAACCCCTTTTCCCGTTTCCTTTTCGATATCTCTCCCCTTTGCTTCTTGCGGCCAGCCTTGTTTTTTTCAAAAACCCTTCATCCGACGCTGCTCCACATCTCACGTCCTTCCTCTTTCATTTCCACCCTCCACCTATCCTCTTCTAGAATTCTCTAGGACCTAAGGTGTCCTAGACACCTGGCCATTCATCACTTAAATTGCCCTCAAGGGCCTTGCTGCAACTCTTCTTTGCAAGCTGCGGATGAACGCAGCTTGCATGTAATAAAATTTTTTTTTATTTTTTAAAAATAATTTTTTAAAATTTTTTACATTTAAGGCCACCTAAATGAATATCAGAGAAAGAAGATAATAGTAATAATAAAAATGCTATAAAAATACTAGAAAATACCCAAAACAAAAATTATGAAATTAATAGATAATAATTATCATTAAAAATAAAATAAAATAAAATAAAAGTAAAATAATAATAAATAAAACGGTTCAAAAATTTGGTGTCTACAGGGTCAATGAAGTTCGATCAAGTATACGAACGAGGAAAGGGGCTCTTGAGAGCCGTCCGTATCCTTTTACCATCTTGATAATGTGTGATCTTGGTTTATTTCTTTTGACTGCTTTATGCCTATGTGACTTGGTTGCTTATGTGATAGTATACCACTGGGCGTAAGTTCACTCTGTTCCTTTTGTTTTCCTTACAGGAAAATAAATACTCTTGGACTGGATTTGATAGTTGGTTGCCGAATTGAGCTAGATGTACATAGTTTTTGTATAGCTCATTGATTGAAACCCTAAATGTATTTTTGGGTCCGATTTCTCTTTTGATTTGGCAAACCGTATATGTATAAACTTATGGGATAATTTTGTATGCCATTTTGGTTTGTAAATGTTGAATTTCAAGATGTGCATGTTTGCGTGATGTTTGGCCGGATTTTGACGTGGCCGGTACTATTCATGACCGGCTCCAATTTTCAAATTTTTTTTTGTGATTTTGACTGGTTTACGCGCGCTTGTATGTTCCGGAATGTATTAGATCGATGTAACCACACCGTTAGTCCTGACGAGGGTTGGGCAGGCAATCCGCTAACCCCTTTGGTTCGCCTCAGGGGAAGGTGGGGCGTCACATGAAGAGTTTTCTCCCTCAAATAACTCCATCAAGGGCTCACCTCCAAGCTTAACTCAAGGTTTATCGGAGTGGATTAGGGTTGATCTTTGGAATCTTCACAAATCAAGCAAGGAAATCAAGATGAAATTGAAGTTTTTTCTCTCTTCTCTATCTCTCTCTTAGGTTCGGCCATAATGAAAAAAAAATGAGAGATTTTGACTAATTTTGGAAGATAAAGGGTTGATCGTTGGATTCTTCACAAATCAAGCAAAGAAATCAAGGTGAAATTGAAGTTTTTTCTCTCTTCTCTGTCTCTCTCTTAGGTTCCGCCATAAGGAAGAAAAAAATGAGAGATTTTGGCTAATTTTGGAAGATAAACACAAGACTTCTCTTGGTCCAAGTCTTGGTCAAGACTTCATGGATGTGCGACACTTGTCAATGCATGGTTTCATGTCTATCCCTTTGTCTCTAATAACCAATCTATCTTATGTTCATCTAATACACTTTTAACACTTCTAATCACATAATTCCTCTAGCACCACATCCATTTCGTCCACCAAATATAATGCGCATACCTCACTAGTTAGTCACACTACCTTAATGTATCATGCACTAAATTATAAAAAGGGAAAATAGAAAAATCTTAACCTAACCTTTAATATCACCATAAAATTAAGGCTAGTAAATAGGTAAGTAAAGTAAAATAAAAGAAAAGATAAATTAATTTTTCCAAAAATAAGAGAAAATATAAAATAATTTCAGGTCCTCACAACTTGCCTATTATTTGCCTACTGGTTGTTTTGCTACGTTTCTCTATGATGATTTGTCCTGCTAAGTTTCTCTATGCATCTGGTCTTACCATAAAACCCATGTAAATTGATTGTGTAAAGTGATGATTTTGGTTATTCACTTGTTTGGTAAGGTCGAGGGTGTAGAAACAGAAGAAGGTTAGTGCTATTAAATGCACTTTAGTATCTTTTGTGGGTATCTTTGGTTATAGCTCTATGTCATTAGGAAGTTTGAATACTTATAAAGATAGCAATTTCAAAAATTTTGTGGAATTCAGTTAACATTGATACTGTATAAGTCTGTCACATATCACAAATTTGTTGAGAATGACCCTTACTAGGAGGCAAGGAATTTTTTAGGGTTTCTTAACAATGAATGCTTAAATTTCTCAGCTCTTGTTTAGTTGTTGCTTGTGTTTTCAAATTAACTGAAATTATCAATTTTGTTGGTTCTTAATCATGTCTCTACCATTGTTGATTTCCAATGGAATTGAACTTATTTTGTCTTTGGTATAGTTTTGAATAAGTTTTAACTAATTGTGGAAAAGATGGTTAAAGTGGCAAAAATTTGTTAGATTAGTTTGTAGATGCACTCATTGGCCATAAATGTCATTATGAAAGGTGTATTCTTAGAAAAAACCTATTATTTAGAAGAAAAATATCCCTGGATCCTTTCTCCTTGTTTAACCAACTGATGGAGTATGTTATTCACCTTCTTAGAAGCTATCCTAATGCCATAAGCCTTTGGCTCCAAATAAACTTGCCTTGGGACATTGGAACTGATCACCATTTAAGTTATGAGGAATGAATGGAAAAAGCATTCCTAGCAAAAAAACTCCTTCCCCTTTTTTATCAAGTTCCTTGGGGTACTATGACTTCTTTTGCTTGTTGGTCCTTGGTGAATTATCAAAATAAAACTAATCTTTTTATGTTGGCAAAACTCAATCCTCTCTTCTTTCAAATATTTCTGTTTACTTCTTTCTAGGACCCATGCAGACCATAACTAAAGAAAAATCTGAAGTTATGACTATGTAGACTCCTGCTAAGGATGGCTTTTGGAAACTTATCATTAGTGGGGCTTCAAAAGCCAATCCTATAAAAACATAACTGTTGCAAATTGGAATTGGAAGTTGATGCTATTAATGTTTTTAAGCTTTTAAACGAAGTTGATAGTGCAACTTACAATATGCTATGGTTATATGTCATTGCAGGTACCTCCTCGTATTGGTGCAATAAGTCTAAATCAAAGCATAAATTCCATGAAGCAAAGTGGGTGATAAACCATCTAGCTAATGTATAGATGCTAGCAACAGGATGTTTTTTTTATTATGATGTTAAGCCACAACATTTTTAAATAGTGACAAGATGACTATTTGGGGATTTTATCCTCATTTTGTATTTGGATATGAATGTATATTATTTTAAAGTTCCTTTTATGCAAACTTATTGACTTAAAAAATTATTTTGCACTTGAAATATTTTAATTGTGCAATTATTTGATTTGGTTTTCCAGAACTCATTCCTTCTATCAATAAGATTTTAGGTATGAAATAATGGTTTGTTTATCTTATCATGGACAAGAAAGTATATGTAGTTCTCTAGTCCTTTTCGTGTTGAGTCTTGTAACTCTTGCAATGAGAACTTGCAAATTCCTGATATTTTTTCTCAAAAATGCCCTCTTATTTGGAAATTATTCATTTATTATAGCCCTACTACCCAATCATTCCATAATAAGTGCAAATGAACCTAGAAAGTAGGGTTTCACATTTCGTTTTCAAGTTGGAGCAAGTTAGGGTTTTCACGTGTATCCGTAGTGTAATTATCCGGTATAGAGCAAGGATCAAATTTGGCGATTAAGAGTGACTTTTGGGTGAGAAATAATATGTGATTAGGAGCAATGATAAAAAGTTAGTGAATAGGAAGTAAAAACCCTAGTACGTGTGATTTAAGGAAAAACGGTGCGAACCGACGTGTACCGTGCACTACCGATTGAACACACCACTTGATCACCACTTTCTTACCATACAAGCTCATTACTATTTGAGCAAAATATCCCCTCATTCTCAACTGCTTTGGCCAAAAATGTTGACCAAATTTGCAAGGAAAAAGAAACAACAAAATGAGTGGAAATTGGTGGTGACACTTGTTGGCTATTGAGGGCCTTGACCAAGACCAAATAGTCTTGCCTTCTTATCACCATGGAGCTTCATTTCTTCATCATTTTTCTGCTGCTTTGGCTGAGAGAGAGGGAGAGAAAAACCAAGGGAGAGCTGCACCAATTCCTCTTGGGTTTGAGTCATCTAAGTGAGGAAACATGAAACTAAACCGATTAAAACCTTCCTTGAGTGTTTAGCTAGTGGTGTGTTGGTGAAATTTTGGAAGGAAAAGCTAGGACTGCTCTTGGTAGTCACTTTAGCAAGGTAAAAATGTTGATTTCCCCATTTCTTACTCTTAATCTTGCTTAACTTGGCATAGCACCTTAAATTTGTGGTGGATGATAGCTATTATAATGATTTGAGTGGATATAGTGTATGTTTTTTTTTAGTTACATGAGTTAGGGTTTGAAGGAGTTGCTGCCTATACTTGTTGTATGGATAGTATATGTTGTATCTAAGCTTATATAAGAGGTTGTGGTAATGATTGAAGCAAGAAATGAATAAAGTTTCTTTTGAAACCGTAAAATTTCAGATTTCTGGAAAATTGTAGTTCAGTTCTGTCTGGTTCCATTTTGTGATGTTAGAGGCCGAATTAGGCTTAGAATAAAACATTAAAGTTGTAGAGAATGATATTTTATAGGTTCGTACAAAATTTCAGCTCAATCGGAGCAACGTAACCTATGAAAAGACCAATATACCCTCACTGCCCTAGGATGCATCCAGTGATCCGTTTTAGACAGTTCATCCAATTGACTGTGTCTATTCACTATGATCCATGCTGATTTAGCCATTTTCCAAAACATGAAAGTTTTAGTACTCTGTCTTAGCTTTTTAACGCCTCTAAGAATGCCTTAAAAGGACTTTGGTATCCTGAGATATGGCCATTTAAAGGTAGTATGGTTAACTGGCCGGTTAGTTGGAAGTTGGTTCTGTGAATTGGGAATTTGACTAGGTTACACTGGAATTTGGACTAAGTGGTCTTCATCCAAATTGTATCCCTATGTCTTAGCTTCGAAACAGTATAAGTTTCACCTCAATCCAATAAGCGTAGCCTCGGATGTGTCCATTCCGTAAAAACACGTCAAATCTGTCTTTTGTTAAGTTTCATTTCCACACTTGTTATTAGCTTGATTTTTGGTCCTTGTATTGTCTTGAGCCTATTGAACGGCTATTAAAATAAAATTGTGTTGTGTGTAACTTTGGGCTTAATTGAGGAAAAGAATAAAGCCATAAATGGCTGGAAATAGGAAAATACAAAGGGCATGCTGCCCAAATTTACGCTCGAGGACTAGAAAAATATACTTGCGACTTGAGTAAGGGTTAAGAGTGATTACTACTTGAACCACCTAGGATACTTGCGTCTTCTCGTTCCGAGGTATATAAGTAAGGACTTGGCCGAACTTGTACTCTTGAAAAATAAAATAATGACTGCTCGAAGTATGTTTTCCTTGTACTTTTGAATCAAATGGCATTTCCAAGTATAAATGTTACAAAGTTTTACCGTTTAAAAAGCGAGCAAGTGTTTCATGACTACTCTCCAAGTGAATTTCAATCTCTTGATTCTTATTGAACGAAACGTCTACGTTTCGAACCTTGGTCGATTTTCAAAGTTCTTAAGTTAAGTTTTATCGCAGATTTGGACTCCAAACCCAGAGTACCACCCAGACGTGAACACTAGAGGCACTACTTTTGGTGGGTGCTTCCAAATATCTAATTGAACTTGATATTTGTGATTTATCTTTGACCAACGTGATTACATGATATATAAGTGATTTGATAGGACAAAAGTGTACTTTATCGCACTTGCCCTATCCAGATTTGTTCTTGTTTATCGATTTCACTTGACTTGCTCTACATGCATACGACTTGTATCTTGCCTGGAATTCCAGAAACTCTGTGGCTAGTTAATCGAGTCGAGCCGGCATGGGCTTGGTCGATTAGATAACGAACCCTGGGTAACTAGTAATGTCGAGTGGAGTGTTATCTCCTCGGCTAATCGGTATACTCGAGTATTACCACCCGTGTTTCATGTGGCGTGCGGGCCCGGAAAAGGGGGTTGATCGGTGGACGGAGACTGGCGTGAAGTGGGGTTTCCTTTCTGGACTAGTTATTACTTGAAAATTGACAGAGTGTCGACTACCAATCGATCAAGCTGGGATGGAGCCAAGACATGAGCCACTGTATCCTTACATGTGAATATGATCCATATATATATTTCTTGACTACCTGAAGGATTAGTTCTTTGATTGGACTTGTTTGCTCGCTTTTTCACTATCACACTGTTATTACTTTGTTCGATGGCCAATTTGATATTTGGAACTTCACTGAGTTTTGGCTCACTCCGTTAGTTTTGTTTTCCTTACAAGGGTACGAGCGAGGCGTGAGACGTGTAAAGACTAGCGTAGTCTAGTTGTTTTGACTTTTGACTTATACCCGCGCTATTCCTCGAATAAAATGTCTTGTATTTGGATTATATACACTTTGAACCAGTTTGGGTATATTGAGGCTTTGTACCTTGATTGTGCATCAATGTAAATTATAAGCTTTAATTGCGATGTTATTTATGGTCCATGGATGTATACATGTGATACGAGTGACTGAATCCTAGTGAGAGTTGGGCAGGCGGTCCGCCGAACCCTTTGGTATGCCTTAGGGGGAGGTGGGTTCATCACAGGTGGTATCAGAGCTTAGGGGTGAATTGATCCGGATAGATTGAGTGCTTGATATGATAGGTTAGGGTTTTATTCTTGAGATTAGCCTTTAGCCTTTTTTTCTAGGTGTTGTGTACTTACTTTTACAATGTTACTTGTAAACCTAGGTGATGGCGGGTACTGACGCTTCTGGGGGTGCGGGGCCGTCTCAGCCCGTACCTACTGATGTACCTACTGACATACCTTCTGACGCTCCTACCGACGAGCCATATCTGGAGGGGCTCGTCTCTTACGTGATCACATACCAGGAGAGCCCCGGTGAGCCAGTGCAGCGGTGGTCCCCAGCGCGCAAGATCCGATGCTGCGACTGCTAGAAGACCTTCTCCTACCCCGATCGGGTAGTACTCGCAGTGGACGACGAGCGGAGACGATTGGGTAGCGCCAATCGTAGGTGCCAGTCGGAGATAGAGCGTCTCCAGGCTACTCTCCGAGTCCAGGGAGCTAGGATCCGAGAGCTGGAGGCCTCGATTCTGGAGGAGCAGCAGCGGACTGATGCTTTTCACGAGCAGGCTCAGGCGACTACTGGACGCCTCATGCGAGTGGTTGAGGACATCCGAGACCGGACCGGCCATATCCTGACTGAGTGCGAGGCACTGGTAGAGGATGTGATACAGGACTTGGTCGAGGAGGGTCAAGTGCCTATAGCCCCTGAGGTTCCTGAGGAGGACCTAGAGGAGGAGCCGAGTGCATCCTCGAAGTCAGTTGGGTCGACGTCTAGCCGAACGACTTGTTAGGATTGAGGATTGAGGAGATTTTTGTGGGATAGTTAGGAACATAGTAGGACGACACGTTTTCTTTTGTTTTTGACTTTGACGTGTCACGGTGGATGTAAATAGGGTTTCTTTTGTTCTATGTTCCTTGGCTAGTATAGTCTTTGACTTGCCTAGGTTGGCATGTATATGTAACTTGTTTGCTATGTATATCGAGTACCTGTTTATTATGCGTTTTATTGCCTCTGTCTATCCTTTTGAAACGTGCTACATGAGCCATACCTTATTTTGTTTATATGTTTATAGTTGGTTAAATCCAAAACATGGAGGGTAGAAGAAATCAAACCAGGGGAACTAACCGAGGACGCGGTCCTAATCGTGGCCGCGGGGGTAGACAAGCACAGGAACTGGTGCAAGAACCGAGAGAGGAGAGAGAGGCAATGATTGAGCCACAACCTGAACCCCAGGCTGCAGGGGGAGATCAAGTGGCAACCGCCATCTAGCAAATGACCAATATTCTGGCCCATTTAATGGAACAACAGGGTCAAGCCCCTGTAAATCAACCTAGGGACCCCGATATCAGGCAAGATAGGGCCTTGGAGAGATTCCAGAAATTCTCTCCACCTAAGTTCTTAGGAGAACCAGACCCGGACGGAGCTGAGAAATGGCTAGAGGCCATGATCAACATTTTTCCTGCTTTAAACTATATAGAGGAGAGGCAAGTGCAGTTCACTGTTTTCCAGTTTGAATGTCCAGCCAGGGCATGGTGGAATGTAATTAGGGCCAAATGAGAGAGAGAAGGAACTGCATGGATTTGGTTAAACTTTGTACGGGAGTTTAACGAGAAATACCTTCCACCTATCGTCCAGGAGAAGAGAGAGGACGATTTTATTAAGTTTCGACAGGGAACTTCTAGTGTAGCTGAGTATGAGACTCAGTTTACGAAACTGTCAAAATTTGCTCCTAAACTGATCGCTACGGAGCAAAGAAGAGTACGGAGATCTGTGCAAGGGCTCAATATAAAGATACAAGAGACCTTGGCGGCGGCCCAAATTAATACATTTATGGAGGTTTTGGAAAAGGCCCAAAGGATAGAGACTACCAGGGCACAAGTGAGAAATTTCCACGCCAAACGAAAAGGGGTACCTAATGGAGCCCAAGGGTCAGTGCGGAGTGATCGGAACATGCCACCTGCTAAATCCGGTCGTGGCGCTGGAGGTGGACGGTTTTCGAGTGCATCTAGGGGTGGTGCTCAGAGAGGAGGTGCCCAGAGGGGAGGGCAAAGTGGTAAAGGACAAGGTAGAGGTATTCCACAGGGGGGCCAGACCTCCACTCCCAGAGTAACATGCGGATATTATGAGAAACTGAACCACACAGAGGATGAATGCTAGAGAAAGGCTCGAAAGTGCCTAAGGTGTGGAAGTACGAAGCATCAGATAGTCAACTGCCCGTTGATCAGTAATATTCAGTCGATTGCCAGGTCAAACCCAAAGCCGACCAATGTTGGAGGGACCAGGTCGAGGGTACCGGCCAGAGTATATTCACTAGACCAACAATCGGTACTGTTATTCTTGATTTTGATGATCACAAAGCATTTTGAAATGTTTATCTAATTCTCTTCAAATATAAGTGTTTTGCTTTTAAGAGAATCAGGTACAAAGGTGTCAAGGAAAGAAAATCAACCGAAAGAAGAAGCAAAAACAGGGCACTCATGTCGGACGTCCTAAAGGAAGCTGTCGGACGTCCGAAAGATTGAAGAACATCAAGAAGGAAACTCTGTCGGACGCACGTAAGGAAGCATCGGACGTCCGGGAGGATCGGACGCACGCTTCGGACACACATCGATCGCATCGGACGTCCGAGAAATTCTGCAAAGTTTTGATGACTCTCTGACGACGTTCGGACGCAGATGCTGTCGGACGATAATATCCCATCGGACGTCCGAACGACAACTTGGCTGATTTTCGGACGGTCATTCATCTGTCGAACGTCCGACGGCCCCAACGGCTAGCTGACTCTTCATCTACCTACTATCCGTTTGAAGCATTATTGAAACCCATTTTTGGTCCCCTTTAAATACAAACGATTCTGAACCAGTGAGGGACTTTTGCACACTTTGTTTACAAGATCTCAAGAGATATTTTAGTTAGGAAATAGTCTCCCAAGCAAGATTTGTTCTCCAAGTGGTGTGAATTTCTTGTAAACACTTCTCTTGTGTTTGAAATTTTCAATAGTGTAGCTTTGTTGAGGGTTATCTGAGTGATAGTAAAACTTCCTAACTTGACTAAGTGAGGCTTGGGGCAAGGAGGAAGTGATCCCTCCATTGTACATTGAGTTGATTTTTGTTCATCAAAGAGAAGGTGCTCATCCTTGTGATTGGTCTTCAAGTTTGAGGAAAGCTTGGTAGACAATCGATTTGATACTCTATCTTATTCTTTTTGTTTAATAAAATTCTTTTTGCTTATATATATTTTTATTTTTGATCAACATTGTTCTCTTCTTTAAATTTACTTGTTTGATCACTACTAGAAAAGAAGGTAAATTTTTTATTAAGGAAAAAGTGCATAAACTCAATTAAGTTTTCAATCAACCTAATTCACCCCCCTCTTAGGTTGTCTTTGGGCCTTACAATTGGTATCAGAGTTTGGTCTCCTAGAGATTAAGCTCAATCGGCTTGGAGTAAAGATGACAACCAATCATGCCATGTTTGTTGAGGGGCAATCTGTCACTAGGCCTCCCATGTTTACTGGTTCCAATTATGTTAGTTGGAAAGAAAGAATGATTATCTTTTTGTAATCCATTGATATTGAGCTATGGTTTATTGTGAATGAAGGACCGCATGATGCTAACATTCTTGATGCAGATATAGGTTTGTTTCGACCAAAAACAAGAACTGAGTTGAATGCTCAAGATAAAACCAATCTCACATTGAATGCTAAAGCCATGAATGTTCTTTATAGTACCTTAGACTCAAATGAATCCATTGGAGTAAAAGGATGTAAATCTGCCAAAAAAATGTGGGATAAGTTAAGAGAAATTCATGAGGGCAGCGACAACGTGAGAGAACAGAAAAAGTCTATCTTGGTCACAAAGTATGAATCATTTAAAATAGAACCCCTTGAGAATATTGACAAAATGTATTGCAGGTTCAATGACTTGATCAAAGATCTCGAGGTGTTGGGCAAAGAGTACACCTTGGGAGAGAAAAACAGGAAAATTCTCAATGCGTTGGGCAAAGAATGGGAAAGTAAAGTGACTGCAATAGAGGAGGCTAAGGATTTGAATTCTATGCCTATTGAATCTCTCATTAACTCACTAACCTCCTATGAGTTGAAGTTGAAAACTAAAGTGCAGGAGGAAGAGGACGCGAGAGCAAAGAGAAACATCGCTCTAAAGGCAGTCCAAGGTGATGATGATCCAGCTCTGTTGGATGATGAAGACTCGAATGGTGATGACAACGATCTTGCTCTCATCACAAAAACCTTCAAAAGAATCTTGAGTAAAAGGAAGTTTAGAAGGGGAGGACCTAGCAATCAATTCCAGAATCAGTCTTCAAACGCAAGGAACAAAGGAAAACAAGAATTCAACAAGAAACTACTGGACAAATGCTATGAATGTGGACAGCCGGGACACTACACAAACGAATGCTCCCTGAAGAAAAAGAAAGATGGAAAAGCTGATCGAAAACCAAGGTTCAATAACTTCCAGATTACCTGGAATGAATGTAACTCCGAAGGCAAAGTTGAAGAAGAGGAAGAATTAGCTCAAATGGCCTTCATGGCTATTGGAGATAATGAAGTAACTTCCATACACTCTCAATCTGATAGTGATGATAAAGATGATGATGATCTTGAATCCTTTGTTGAAAAATTGCATAATGCCTTGAAGGAATCTTGTGATAAAAACAAGCAGCTAAAACAGAAAATTGTCTTTCTCATTCAAGAAAATGCAAGTCTTTTTCAACAAAATAAACAACTAAAAGTTGACAATGAGTGTCTTGTAAGAGCCGGATTTGATGTTCAAAATGAACTTGATAGAAAGACAAGTGTTTGTAAAATGCTAAAGAAAAGACATGGGGATTTGAATAAAAGGATAGACAAGTTGGATGAGACCTTAAAAGCTAGAAAACAAGACTATCTCAAAAGGACCATGTCAACCACCTGTCTTACTAATCAGAAAAGAACATTAACACACATAAAAAATGCACATGATTTCACAACACATAGAAGGAGTGGAATGAGATTTATCAAACCATTACATGTTGAAAACTCTTCCATTATGTGTAATTTTTGCTGTCAAAGAGGACATTTAAAAGGAGATTGTTATGTGAAAAGAAATCTGAACAGAGGAATGAGATGCATGTGGTTAGTTAGTCACAATGCTAACTATTGAGGACCCAAAAGTTAAAGGGTACCAAACACTCTCTCTTTTCAGGGAAAAGGCTCAAACAAGTCAAAATGGTTCATTGACAGTGGCTGTTCTAGGCATATGACCGGTGATCCTTCTTTGTTCATAAAGCTAAAATCAAAATCAAGTGGAAAGGTGACATTTGGTGATGATGTGAAAGCTAAGACAATTGGAATAGGTGATGTTGGTAAGGATGGTGAAACTTTTGTTCATAATGTGCTCTTAGTTGATAACTTAGGTTATAACTTGCTTAGTGTTAGTCAATTATGTGATAAAGACTTATATGTGTTGTTCAAAAAACATGAATGCATTGTACTTGACTCTAAATATAATGTTGTGTTCAAAGGTAAGAGGTTTAACGATATTTATATTGTTGTTCTTGATAAACTTGATTCATCTAGCTTCAAATGTCTTAAAGTTTCAAATGAAGATCCTTGGTTGTGGCATAGGAGACTTTGTCATTTTAACATGGATAATAAAGGAAATTTTGAAAAAGGAGTTGGTTAGAGGCTTGCCAAAAATCAGTTTTGAAAAGAACAAAATTTGTGATGCATGTCAATTTGGGAAGCAAACAAAAATTTCCTTTAAACCAAAGAAGTGTGTATCAACTTCTAAACCTTTGGAACTCTTGCATCTTGATTTATTTGGTCCTACTCAAATTACTAGCTTGGGAGGTAAGAGATACTATTTTGTGATTGTCGATGATTATTCTAGATATACTTGGGTAATATTTCTTGCTCATAAAGATGATGCCTTCAAGAATTTTACTTCATTATTTGCTAAAGTGCAAAATCTGCTTGATATAAAAATTGTTAGGATTAGAAGTAATAATGGAACAGAATTTAAGTATTGTGGTTTTCCAGAATTTTGTGATCATAATGGCATAACTCATGATTTTTCTATTGCAAGGACAAAGGAAAAATAGGACACTCCAAGAGGCTGCTAGAACTATGTTGAATGAATATAGTTTGCCAAAATATCTTTGGGCTGAAGCGGTAAACACCGTATGTTATGTGATGAATAGAATCCTCTTGAGACCTATTTTGAATAAAACATCTTATGAACTGATTTTTGATAAGAAACCTACAGTTGGATATTTCAAAGTTTTTGGTTGTAAATATTTTATTTTGAATTTAAAGGAACATCTTGGTAAGTTTGATAAAAAATCTGATGAAGGAGTATTTTTGGGGTATTGTGAGAACAAAAGAGGATATAGAGTCTTTAATAGAAGAACTCTTGTGATAGAAGAAGCTATACACATAACATTTGATGAAACTAATGATGATAATTCCAAAAGTTCATGTGAGGATGATGATATAGGTGTTCGTGAAGGAATGGAAAAGCTAACAATTGGAGATGAAGGAAACTCTAAACCAGCAGCAAAAGAAATGGAGAATGTAGCTCATGATGATCAAGAAAAGGAAGATGAAGACAAGAATGATGATTCATTCAAAGACCTTCCCAATGCTTGGAAATTTAGCCAAAATCATCCAAGAGAGCTTATAATTGGTGATCCATCCGAGAAGGTAAAGACTCGTTCCTCATCTAAGAAATTGATAGACAATTTTGCTTTAGTCTCTCTTTTTGAACCCAAAAATATCAATGATGCTTTAAAGGATGAAAACTGGATTTTGGCAATGCAAGAGAAACTTAATCAATTTGAGAGAAATAAGGTTTGGACACTTGTTGATAGACCTCAAAATCAACCTATCATTGGAACGAAGTGGATATTTAGAAATAAGTTAGATGATAAAGGTGTAGTTGTAAGAAATAAAGCCAGATTAGTTGCTAAAGGATATGCACAAGAAGAAGGAATTGATTTTGATGAAACATTGCTCCCGTAGCTAGATTAGAATCGATTAGAATGCTTCTTGCTTTTGCTTGCTTCAAAGGTTTCAAATTGTTTCAAATGGATGTTAAAAGTGCTTTCTTAAATGGTTTTATTGATCAAGAAGTATATGTGGATCAACCCCCCGGTTTTGAAAATACAAAATTTCCAAGTCATGTGTTTAAACTATCAAAAGCATTATATGGTTTAAAACAGGCTCCAAGAGCTTGGTATGAAAGATTGAGTGGTTTCTTGATTGAAAATGGTTTCAAAAGAGGTATTGTGGACACCACACTTTTTACTAAGCAAGTGTTGAATGATCTTCTTATTGTGCAAATATATGTAGATGATATTATTTTTGGTGCTACTAATAAGTATCTATGCAAGGATTTTTCCACCATTATGGAAAGTGAATTTGAAATGAGTATGATGGGAGAGTTAAAATTCTTTCTTGGACTTCAAATACATCAAGCCCTAGAGGGAATTTTTATAAATCAAGCAAAATACACCATGGAATTGCTGAAAAGGTTTGGCATGGAGGACTCAAAGCAAGTTGGAACTCCAATGTGCACTTCTACAAAACTTGACAAAGATGAAGAAGGTAATCATGTGGATGAAAAGCACTATAGAGGTATGATTGGAAGTGTGAGGCCCCAGTCAGTTCGTAAGTTGATATTAGGGTCAATTATTATTCGGTGTGGTGAAATTAGGGTTAGGGCTAAGAAGAAAACCCTAATCTCGGTTAAGATTTAAAACCCTAACTTTGCTTATGAGTAAACCCTAGTTTAGGTATTATTATTCGTAGGTTCGAGCTATAATTTATATTCGGTGTTCTAGTGTGTGTTTTGGTATAAGTAAATATAGGATTCGTTTTAGTTTACAAAGGTTTAGCAAGTTTGAAATGGTTAGCAAACTCTAGATTAGCAAACCTCTAGTATTACAATCTATTAGAAAGTTTAAATGGAGTTTTATTTATCACCCGCCTTTTCTACATTTTTTTTATTAGAAAATTCCCCCAGATAATTTTTATGAGTAAATATAGGTTTTTGATGATTTTTCTAGTATCGGTTAGCTTTTGAGAAATTAAGAACGTATATCGGACGTGGGACCCACTAGTGCGGTAAGTTCGGAAAAATTAGGCCAGTTAGGTTAAGTTTTGGATATTGGGTTTAATTTACCAGGTGTTATGAGATATTTAGAAGTACCAAGTGGATAGGTGTGAGAGAGACAAAAGTTAGGCAAGCATTTAATGAGGTGACAAGTGTCACCATAGGGTGGTAGAAACTTTTGACCATTCTTTCTTGTTTTACCATTTGACTTAAATAAACCAAAAAATCATCAAAAATCTTCCATCTTGTGGCCGGCTCTCTCTCTCTCTTTCTCTCTCTCTCTCTCTCTCTCTAAGCAAAAGAAAGAAAACTCTCCAAGCTTTGCGGCAATCTACCAAATCAACCATTGAATCTTGTTTTTGCTCCATAGAAAACATTAAGGGAGTGATAGTGAGGTGTTTTGTGGAGTTATTTGGAAAGCTAAGAGGACTTGTTGCTCTCTCTCTCTTGTTTCTAAGGTGAGTTATGAAGAACCACTCTCCTCCCTCTAATGATGCTTAATTTATGCTTAGTGATGGTGTTATTCTTGGTTTTGATGATCACAAAAGTTTGTTGAAATGTTTATACAGACCAAGAAAGTGAACACTTTGATCAGGCCTGATGGAACAAGGAAAGCATATGTTTGATTGACTCCAGTCTACGATGCTTTGGATGTGGCAAACAAGATTGGAATAATATAAACAAATTTAGTTATTGTTTTGTTCCGATCAAAGATACAGTCTTTTAAGTGTGACAATTTTGTTATAATGATCACAAAATACTTTGAATTGTTTATCTAACCTTCTTCAAATATAAGTGTTGTTGCTTACCAAAGAATCAGGTACGAATATGACATGAGATGCAAATCAACCAAAAGAAGAAGCAAAAACAGGACACTCATGTCGGACGCCCGAAAGGAATCTGTCGGACGTCCGAAAGGATAAAGAACATCAAGAAGGAAGCTCTGTCGGACGCTCATAAGGAAGTATCGGACGTCCGGAAGGATCGGACGCACACCTCGGACGCATATCAACCGCATCGGACGTCCGAAAAATTCCAAGATGACTTGCCAACTCTCTGCCTACGATCGAACGCTGTGTTGTCGGACGATAAAGACGTATCGGACGTCCAAACTTCAACTTGGCTGTTTTCGGACGATTGGTTCGGACGATGATTTGGTCGTCGGACGTCCGAAAGCCCAAACGGCTAGCTGACCCTTCATCTGCCTTCTATCCGTTGGAAGCTTTAATGAAGCCCATTTCTGTTCCCCTTTAAAAACAAACTGTTCTGAACGAAGGAAGGACTTTTGCACACTTGGTTTACAAGATCTCAAGAGATATTTTAGCTAGAAAATAGTCTCCAAAGTTAGATTTGTTCTCTAAGTGGTGTGAATTTCTGGTGAGCTTTTCTCTGGTGGTTGAAAGTTTCATTAGTGTAGCTTTGTTGAGGGTTAACTGAGTGTTTGTAAAACTTCTTAGCTTGACTAAGTGAGGCTTAGGGCAAGGAGGAAGTGCGCCCTCCATTGTACATCTAGTTGATCATCTTTCATCAAAGAGAAGTTGCTCAACCTTGTGATTGGTCTTCAAGTTTGAGGAGAGCTTGGTAGACAATTGGTTTGATTTCCTATTTTACTTTTTGTTTAATAAAATTCTCATTGCTTATCTATACTTGTTTTTTCTTATCATTATTGCTCTTGTCTTCTAATCTACTTGGTTGATCATTACTAGAAAAGAAGGTAAATTTTTATTAAAGAAAAAGTGCATAAATTTGGTTAAGATTTTAATCAACCCAATTCACCCCCCTCTTGGTTGTCTTTGGGACTTACAATTGGTATCAGATCTTGGTCTCCTTGAGATTAAGCTCTAACGGCTTGGAGTAAAGATGACAACCATTCATGCTATGTTTGTTGAGGGGCAATCTGTTACTAGGCCTCCCATGTTCAGTGGCTCTAACTATGTTAGCTAGAAAGAACGGATGATTATCTTTTTGCAATCTATTGATATTGAACTATGGTTTATTGTGAGTGAAGGACCGCATGAAGCTAACTTTCTTGATGCAGATACAGGGTTGCTTCGGCCAAAAACGAGAGTTGAAATGAATGCTCAATACAGGACTAACCTCACATTGAATGCCAAGGCCATGAACGTTCTTTATAGTGCCTTAGATTCAAATGAATCAATTAGAGTAAAAGGCTGTAAATCGGCCAAACAAATGTGGGATAAGCTAAGAGAAATCCATGAGGGTGGTGATAATGTGAGAGAGCAGAAAAAGGCTATCTTGGTCACAAAGTATGAATCATTTAAAATTGATCCTCTGGAGGATATTGACCAAATGTATTGCAGGTTCAATGACTTGATCAAAGATCTCGAGGTGTTGGGCAAAGAGTACACCTTGGGAGAGAAGAACAGGAAAATTCTCAATGCATTGGGCAAAGAATGGGAAAATAAAGTGACTGCAATAGAGGAGGCTAAGGATTTAAATTCTGTGCCTATTGAATCTCTCATTAACTCACTAACCTCTTATGAATTGAAATTGAAATCCAAAGTGCAGGAGGAAGAGGATGCTAGAGCAAAGAGAAATATTGCTCTAAAGACTACTCAAGGTGAGGATGATCCAGCTCACTTGGATGATGAAGACTCGGATGGTGATGATAATGATCTTGCTCTCATCACAAGAGGCTTCAAGAGAATCTTGAATAAAAGGAAGTTTAGAAAGGGAGGACCTAGCAATCAATTTCAAAATTATTCATCAAATGCGAGGAACAAAGGAAAACAAGAATTCAATAAGAAGCAAGTGGACAAATGCTATGAATGTGGACAGGCTGGACACTATGCAAACGAATGCCCCATGAAGAAAATGAAAGATGGGAAAGCTGATCGAAAGCCAAGATTCAACAACTTCCAGATTACTTGGAATGAATGCAAATCCGAAGGAGAAGTTGAAGAAGAGGATGAATTAGCTCAAATGGCCTTCATGGCTAGTGGAAATAATGAGGTAACTTCCACACACTCTCAATCTGAAAGTGATGATGAGGAAGATGATGATCTTGAATCCTTTGTTGAAAAACTGCATAATGCCTTGAAGGAATCTTATGATAAAAACAAGCAGTTAAAACAGAAAATGGCTTTTCTCATTCAAGAAAATGCAAGTCTTTTTCAACAAAATAAACAACTAAAGACTGACAATGAAAGTCTTGTAAGAGCCGGATGTAATGTTCAAAATGAGCTTGATAGAAAGACAAATATTTGTGAAATGTTGAAGGAAAGACATGGTGATTTGAAAAAAAGAATGGACAACTTGGATGAGACTTTGAAAGCAAGAAAGCAGGAGTTTATCAAAAGGAACATGTCATCTACCCATCCTACTACTTTTCAAAGAACATTTGCACACAACAAAAATGCACATGGTTTCACAACATATAGAAGAGGCGGATTGAGATATGTCAAACCAGTACATGTTAAGGACTCTTCCATTATGTGTGGTTTTTGTTGTCAAAAAGGGCATTTGAAAGGTGATTGCTATGTGAAAAGAAATCTGAACAAAGGAATGAAATGCATGTGGTTAGTTAGATACAATGCTAACTATTATGGACCCAAAAATTAAAAAGGGTACCAAACACTTTATCTTTTCAGGAAAAAGGATCAAACAAGTCCAAATGGTTTATTGATAGCGGCTGCTCAAGGCACATGACCGGTGATCCCTCTTTGTTCATAAAGCTGAAATCAAAATCAAGTGGAAAGGTGACATTTGGTGATGATGTGAAATCTAAGACAATTGGAATAGGTGATGTTGGTAAGGATGGTGAAACTTTTGTTCATAATGTACTCTTAGTTGATAAGTTAGGTTATAACTTGCTTAGTGTTAGTCAATTGTGTGATAAAAACTTGTATGTGTTGTTTAAAAAGCATGAATGCATTGTACTTGATCCCAAATATAATATTGTGTTCAAAGGGAAGAGGTTTAACGACATATATATTGTGATTCTTGATAAAGTTGATTCTTCTAGCTTAAAATGTCTTAAAGCTTCAAATGAAGATCCTTGGTTGTGGCATAGAAAACTTTGTCATTTTAACATGGATTTACTAAAGGAAATTTCGAAAAAGGAGTTGGTTAGAGGCTTGCCAAAAATCAGTTTTGATAAGGACAAAATATGTGATGCATGTCAATTTGGGAAGCAAACAAAAATTTCCTTTAAACCAAAGATGTGTGTATCTACTTCTAAACCTTTGGAACTCTTGCATCTTGATTTATTTGGTCCCACTCAAATTACTAGCTTGGGAGGTAAAAGATATTGTTTTGTAATTGTTGATGATTATTCTAGATACACTTGGGTGATATTTCTTGCTCATAAAGATGATGCCTTCAAGAATTTTACTTCATTGTTTGCTAAAGTGCAAAATCTGCTTGGGTTAAAAATTGTTAGGATTAGAAGTGATAATGGGACGGAATTCAAGTATTGTGGTTTTCCAGAATTTTGTGATCATAATGGTATAACACATGAGTTTTCTATTGCAAGGACTCCACAGCAAAATGGTGTTGTAGAAAGGAAAAACAGGACTCTCCAAGAGGCTGCTAGAACTATGTTGAATGAATGTAGGTTGCCTAAATATCTTTGGGCTGAAGCGGTAAACACTGCATATTATGTGATGAATAGAATACTCTTGAGACCTATTTTAAAGAAAACTCCTTATGAGCTGATTTTTGATAAGAAACCTACGGTTGGTTATTTCAAAGTATTTGGTTGTAAATGCTTTATTTTGAATCTAAAGGAACATTTTGTTAAGTTTGATAAAAAATCTGATGAAGGAATATTTTTGGGGTATTGTGAGAATAAAAGAGGATATAGAGTTTTTAATAGAAGGACTCTTGTGATTGAAGAAGCTATACATATAACATTTGACGAAACCAATGATGATAATTCCAAAAGTTCGTGTGAGGATGATGATGTAGGTGTTCGAGAAGGAATGGAAAAGCTATCAATTGGAAATGAAGGAAGCTCTAAACCAGCAGCAACTGAAATGGAAAATGAAGTTCATAATGATCAAGAAGAGGAAGATGAAGACAAAAATGATGATCCACTCAAAGATCTTCCCAAGGCTTGGAAATTCAGCCAAAATCATCCAAAAGAGCTTATAATTGGTGATCCATCCGAGAAGGTAAACACTCGTTCCTCATCTAGAAAATTGATTGACAATTTTGCTTTAGTTTCTCTTTTTGAACCCAAAAATATCAATGATGTTTTAAAGGATGAAAACTGGATTTTGGCAATGCAAGAGGAACTTAATCAATTTGAGAGAAATGAAGTTTGGACACTTGTTGATAGACCTCAAAATCAACCTATCATTGGCACAAAGTGGATTTTTAGAAATAAGTTGGATGATAAAGGTGTTGTTGTAAGAAATAAAGCTAGATTAGTTGCTAAAGGATATGCACAAGAAGAAGGAATTGATTTTGATGAAACATTTGCTCCCGTAGCAAGATTAGAATCTATTAGAATGCTTCTTGCTTTTGCATGCTTTAAAGGCTTCAAATTGTTTCAAATGGATATTAAAAGTGCTTTTTTAAATGGTTTTATTGATCAAGAAGTATATGTGGATCAACCCCTCGGTTTTGAAAATACAAAATTTCCAAGTCATGTGTTTAAACTATCTAAAGCTTTATATGGTCTAAAACAGACTCCAAGAGCTTGGTATGAAAGACTAAGTGGTTTTTTGATTGAAAATGGTTTCAAAAGGGGTGTTGTGGACACCACACTTTTTACTAAGCAAGTGTTGAATGACCTTCTTATTGTGCAAATATATGTTGATGATATTATTTTTAGTGCTACTAATGAGTATCTATGTAAGGAGTTTTCCACCAGTATGCAAAGTGAATTTGAAATGAGTATGATGGGAGAATTAAATTTCTTCCTTGGACTTCAAATACATCAAACTCTTGAGGGAATTTTTATAAATCAAGCAAAATATACCAAGGAATTGCTGAAAAGGTTTGGCATGGAGGACTCAAAGCAAGTTGGAACTCCAATGTGCACTTCTACAAAGCTTGACAAAGATGAAGAAGGTAATCATGTGGATGAAAAGCACTATAGAGGTATGATCGGAAGCCTACTCTATTTAACCGCAAGTAGACCTGATATTATGTTTGCTGTTTGCTTGTGTGCTAGATTTCAATCTTGTCCAAAAGAATCCCATTTGAATGCTGTAAAAAGGATTTTTAGGTATTTGAAAGGTACATTAGACTATGGTCTTTGGTATGCTAGATCTAGTAAGTTTGCATTATATGGTTATTCGGATGCTGATTTTGGAGGGTGTCGTGTGGATAGAAAGAGTACTAGTGGAACTTGTCACTTTCTTGGAAATTGTTTAGTCTCTTGGTTTAGCAAGAAACAAAATGCAATCTCTTTGTCTACAACCGAAGCGGAATATATTGCCGCTAGTGCATGTTGTGCTCAACTTTTATGGATGAAGCATACCCTGAATGACTATGGATTGTTGTATGACTGCATGCCTGTAGTCTGTGATAATACTAGTGCTATAAATTTGACCAAAAATCCTATTCAGCATTCTAGGACAAAGCATATAGATATAAAGCACCATTTTATTCGTGATCTTGTTCAAAAAGGTGAAATTTGTGTAAATTATGTTTGTTCCAAAGATCAATTTGCTGATATTTTTACAAAAGCCTTGCCATTAGATCAATTCATTCATCTAAGATCAAAATTGGAATAATTGAAAAATCAGCTTAAAATTTTCTTTCGGACGTCCGAAAGAGGATGAACGGACGTCCGATGATGTTCTTCAGCCATTTTCCAGATTGCGCCTGTTCGGACGCAGCTGTCGGACGCACAACTTCGTTCGGCCGTCCGACAGTGCAACGGATCAATTTTTTAAACAACTTTCTTTCTCATTTGCTTTAGACTCTTCCTATTCTATTTCCTCTCGGACGAAAACTCTCTCTTCCCTCACTCTCAAATTCGTACCATTTTGAAGCTCTCATTCTCAAATTGACTCAAACAAAACTTTTTCTGACTGATTGCGATTCATTTCTCCTGATCATTTCACCGAATCGCATAACATTTCACAAATTCTCAAATTTCCCTCAAAACCCTACTCTTTCATAACTGCTCTGACAACTCTTGATCAAGGCCTTTTTGTCCCAAAATTTCTGTGCGATTCACTTCCCTACTGCTGTGTGCATCATTTGCATCCTTCATTCCACACATTTCGCACAATGGTGAATCTAAGAGGAGGAAAGGTTACTGCCGGACACAAGCATCCACTCAGGGATGAGGATGAGGATCTTCCTACTGTCAAACGGACATCCAAACGCTTCAAAAGGGGAGCTATCAAGAGTCAAATGTCACGGCCTACACCACAACCCTCCTCTCAGCCTGAATCTGGACAGGGAACATCTTCTCAACCGCCTCCAAAATCAGCCCCTCCCCCTACATTCTTTGATGATACAGCAAGAGACAAACACTTCTTGATATCCCAGAAAGGTGTCATCCCTCAACGCACTGTAAACCCTTCTGAATTTCGTCTCATAGGTTTAGAACCCATTCTGAAGTTGTTTGCTTTTCAGAAATGGTCGCATATCATTTCTATGCCAAATGTTTACTATCCTAAAATGCTGCATCAATTCCTGTGACTCCTCATGGCCCTTCCACATCAGACAAAGGCAAGGCACCAATTGAAGAAGCTGCTGAAGATGATGAAGAAACTGATGAGGAAGACCTCTCTCAATATCAGCTCTCTCGAAGAACGCCTGGATCCACATAGTTCACTACTTAAGACATTTGCATTCTGTTTGTCTATTTTATGTGTTTGTAATGTTCAACATTTGTAATGTTTTTCTTGTTGGTACTGTATGTTTATGTTAAGTATTTTGAATGATGACTGTGTTTATGGATGTTTAAGTATTTTGGTGCAATGAATTTGGTTTTCATTGATGAATGTGTTTGTGGATGTGTTGATGTGATTGGTTGCCCTTTTGTGATGACAAAAATGGGGAGAGGACTGGATTGATTGATGATTGATGATTGGTGATGTTGGATATGTTGGAATGATTGTTTAAATTTGGATTGGCTGATATGCTTAATTGTCATATTTTTGGAAAATTGTTTAACTCGGATGGGCAGCCAAGTGAGGGGGAGTTTTTCAAAATTTTCAAAATTTTTTGATTCACTAAATAAGGGGGAGTTCTTGAGAAAGGGGGAGCTTATACTGCAATCATCAAATTTCATTTCAAACTTTTGTTTTGTCATCATAAAAAAGGGGGAGAATGTTATTCTTGGTTTTGATGATCACAAAAGTTCGTTGAAATGTTTATACAGACCAAGAAAGTGAACACTTTGATCAGGCCTGATGGAACAAGGAAAGCATATGTTTGATTGACTCCAGTCTACGATGCTTTGGATGTGGCAAACATGATTGGAATAATATAAACAAATTTAGTTATTGTTTTGTTCCGATCAAAGATACAGTCTTTTAAGTGTGACAATTTTGTTATAATGATCACAAAATACTTTGAATTGTTTATCTAACCTTCTTCAAATATAAGTGTTGTTGCTTACCAAAGAATCAGGTACGAATATGACATGAGATGCAAATCAACCAAAAGAAGAAGCAAAAACAGGACACTCATGTCGGACGGCCGAAAGGAATCTGTCGGACGTCCGAAAGGATAAAGAACATCAAGAAGAAAGCTCTGTCGGACGCTCATAAGGAAGCATCGGACGTCCGGAAGGATCGGACGCACACCTCGGACGCATATCAACCGCATCGGACGTCCGAAAAATTCCAAGATGACTTGCCAACTCTCTGCCTACGATCGGACGCTGTGCTGTCGGACGATAAAGACGCATCGGACGTCCAAACTTCAACTTGGTTGTTTTCGGACGATTGGTTCGGACGATGATTTGGTCGTCGGACGTCTGAAAGCCCCAACGGCTAGCTGACCCTTCATCTGCCTTCTATCCGTTGGAAGCTTTAATGAAGCCCATTTCTGTTCCCCTTTAAAAACAAACTGTTCTGAACGAAGGAAGGACTTTTGCACACTTGGTTTACAAGATCTCAAGAGATATTTTAGCTAGAAAATAGTCTCCAAAGTTAGATTTGTTCTCTAAGTGGTGTGAATTTCTGGTGAGCTTTTCTATTGTGGTTGAAAGTTTCATTAGTGTAGCTTTGTTGAGGGTTAACTGAGTGTTTGTAAAACTTCTTAGCTTGACTAAGTGAGGCTTAGGGCAAGGAGGAAGTGCTCCCTCCATTGTACATCTAGTTGATCATCTTTCATCAAAGAGAAGTTGCTCAACTTTGTGATTGGTCTTCAAGTTTGAGGAGAGCTTGGTAGACAATTGGTTTGATTTCCTATTTTACTTTTTGTTTAATAAAATTCTCATTGCTTATCTATACTTGTTTTTTCTGATCAATATTGCTCTTGTCTTCTAATCTACTTGGTTGATCATTACTAGAAAAGAAGGTAAATTTTTATTAAAGAAAAAGTGCATAAATTTGGTTAAGATTTTAATCAACCCAATTCACCCCCCTCTTGGTTGTCTTTGGGACTTACAGATGGTATAAGATGCAATTTTATGGATTATATTGTGATTTTTGGTTGAATTGATGAAGTTTTGTAATTATTGGGGATTTTTCTGTTTTAATATGAATATGATTGTGTGGTTATGTATGATGATTGGAAATGGTATGTAAGGGATCTAGGAGGTGGGAAAAATGGATAATTGCAAGAAATTTCTGTTTTGGAAGAAAAATTAGAAATTAGGGTTTCATTGTTCTTCATTCTGCCTAGCACTGTAGCACATAGTTAGAGGCCGAATTGGCCTTAGGTTAAAACATAAAAGTTGTAGGGAATGATATTTTAGAGGTGCCTACAAAATTTCAGGTTAATCGGAGTAGTGTAGCTCGTCAAAAGATGGAATTACCCTTGCTGTCCTGTTTCTACCCGAACCTGAGAACTGCGACTGTAATTGGTTATTTTGGTTTGGAATGATTCAGAATTGGTTGTTAAGGTCTTCTGATGAAATGTATCCCTGTATCTTAGCTTTCGGATGCTTTGGAATCACTTGGTTTGGACTTAGGTAGCCTGACTTATGATATTTGACCCAGAATGCGGTTTGTGAACCTATTTTTGCGATTCTGGTGTCGTATATTGCATTTTGATCTAGTTACACTCGAAACTGGACTGAGTGGCCTTCTTCAACATTGTAACCCCTTAAGTCTTGAATATGCTTGTAAAATTTCAGGTCAAACGGATTAGTGTATCCTGAGTTACAGACAAAACACTCAGGCCTGTTTTAGACATTAGTTTGTGCTGCGTTTTGAAATCAGCCTCTGACCATGCATTTTTCTGTTTTGATCCCGTACGATCTGGGTGTCAACTCCTTCATAAGAAATGTAGATCTTGGTTTTGGCTTCGAAACGGTAGAAAGTGCGTCGAAATCCGAGTTCCGTAACTCCTGTTATGACCAAAACAAGACCGATCGTCAGAACTGCCTTGTATCTGGACAGTTCTGACGGGTACTTTGACACTCAAATTTCGTCCTGTTCTGAGTGGATTCAAGTTTTGGCCAAAACATCAAAGTTTTAGCCGTATGTCTCAGATTTCTAATGCTTTTGGAATTTCCTGATTTAGATTTGTGAGCTGGGAGTTATGGTCCAGCAAACATACTCTGTTCCTTACTCTAGAGTGCGAATTTCTGGAACGGTTTTCTGTACTTTCGACCTATTTCCGTTTAGATCCGGATTGAGGTGTCTTCATGAAAATTGTAACCCTTCCTCTTAGATTCACAACGGTACCCCGTGTACCTTGATCTGACACTCATAGCCTCAATTAGACTCAAAATAGTTTTGACGGCAAAGCGATTAGGTTATCATTTCCGATTTCCGTATGCCGTTTCCGCACTCGTATGTGCCGATTTTGCCGTTTTGCTTGTTTTAAGTATGTTAGTAGCCGTTTATGATATTATGTGACGCAATCTTCTATTTTAGACGGAGGTGAGCTAGGTGGAGCCGGTGGGGCCTACTAGCTACTCTTCGCGGCACAAATTTCGAATTTTTGCTCTTTTGTTCGTTGTGTAAGTATTCAAGCCGCTCTTACGTGTTAGTTGCTTATGTGACGCCCCCACTTCTCCCTAAGGCGAACCAAAGGGTATCCGCGGGACGCCTGCCCAACTCTCGCCAGGACTCAATACACTCCATCATTCAAGAGCTCGAAATACTATAAGTAACTTCAATATATAATTAAAGTACTTCAAATATCTTACACTTACAACTATGTAGCTTTCAAGCTTAAATACAACCCAACGGAAAAGGGTACAATAGCCATTCGTTATAATATAACTTAAAATCTTCAAAAGAAAGCAATCTAGTACTACTCACGAGCACCCTTGGTCTCGAACCCTGTAAAAGAAAACCACAACGTGGGATGAGCTACACAGCCCAGTGAGGTTCCAAGACACTCTAACAGTTCAAATAAATCAAGTAGATTGGGCATATCATATGCATGGTTCAAGGTTACACAATGGCATGTTATCATGAGGTGATAATCATTGTACGGGTAATTTGAGACATTTATCATGAGACAGTTATCATGGTTCAAGACATTGGCATGTATAGTTCACCAGTGATTGGAGCTTATTACAGGCATAGCTCAGGATTTCATATTGGCATTTTAGCATGAAACAATTACCATGATACCAGGTAAACATATACTGTAGGATACGGTGCTCCAGTGGAACTCTGTCGGTCATCTGCACCTTATGACTTTCGGATCCCCACGGCACGGTCTGGCCATCGCCTTATCCCTCCAGTGGTAATACTCGAGTATACCGAAACGGTGGCCCAGGGTTCCAACCTACCCGACCGAGCCCAGTCCTGGCTCGAGTAGGCCAGTAACCAAGGGCAGGGCCCAAGTTCAGCTTAGAGCTTACAACATGCACAGGTAACCAAGTAATTCGACAAAAGGTAAAATTCATCATTTGAGTAGGTCGAGTGAGGTAAAGTACACACTCGCCTAACAATGATGGGCAGCTTCATATAACATGTGATTCATGATAATCAAGTAAACAAGTGGATACTTAGCACGTAAGCACGTAAGCAATACAAGTTGACTTCTTCAAAAGCACTAAAAGTTCCTAGAAGATACTTTTCCATGATTCCAAACGGAAGATATTCAAAAATTGACTCAAAGTTGCTGCTTGGGACCATTATGACAGTTTCGGGGTTGGTTTTTGACCAGCTTTGAAAATCCAGCAAAATTCACACAATACGAACTAGCCTCCGAAATTTAGAACTCAATTAGAGCTACAATCAAAGTTTAAAACAACACAAACGGAACAAGAATCAAAGTTTTGAGCGCCAAGATATAGCAGCTCAAAGTTGGCTAAAATTTCCTCCTCGATCAAGAATTTCCAGATTTAAACATGAACTTTGGGACGTTGGTTGAACACTGAAACGGACTTGGAATGGCACCAAATTTAGCAGTATTACACTGCCATATAGGGGTTATTCCTCTGCAAATTTTCAAGCAAAATCTAGTACGAAGAGTCAATTAACAAAACTGTTGAAGTTTTCAAGAATTTCCAAGGCAATCTGCCTCGTACCTTTGTTTTCCTTTTCTCAAACATTTGGCCACTAAAAACCTCTCAAATATGGTTCATTTGCGTAGATAATGCCTAATAAACATCCAAGCTGTATTTGGTAGGTGATTTATACCAAGAATTTCGAATGACAAGTCCCAAGTCAAAATTGGCTAATCGGCTAAGAGAAAAGGAAAAGTTTTCCAGATTCGAAGAGCAATTTCGGGGCATCATTTGCATATCAAAATGGTCTTAGAATATCACCAAATTTTGCACAATTAAACCTCCATATGGGGACCACTCCTCTATCAAATTTCATTTGAAAATTCACACGAGAAGGTAGTTAACTAAACCATCAAAGTTCAAGAAATTTCCCAAGGCAAAACTGTCTTCGAGCTCTTCTTTCTTTTTAAACATTTTGTCCAATGCAACCAACCCAAATCTGGTTTATTTGTAAAACAAAGTCCAAGGAACATCTAATATAAAGTTGGGTAGATGTTGGACATCAAAGTTTCCAGAACAACAAGTCCCAAATCAAGCTAGGCCATTCAACTAGTCAAAAGAGGATTTTTACTCACTGCATCAGTTTCGAAATATGGCCACAACGCACTAAATGCAACTTGGAATTGAGCGTGGTTGATGGCGTTGGAAATCTCTCTCATAAAGCTGAATTTTATCAGAAGAAACCATTTTGAAATTCTATCCACAAACAGCTCGTTTTTGAGCATCAAGATACAAGTCCTGTCCTGTCTCCTGGAGAGAAACGAAACAGGACAGTGATTTTCAATCGAATGGTGTGACTCACTCAAGTGGAACCAGAATGTGACATTGGTACCAATGGAAAGCTGGGAATGTCTAGTTTCCAATGCCACATACGGCACTTGATTTTAACATTGGAGCAAAGAGTTATAGCCGATACAAAATGACTGCCTGGGCAATACGGGATTCATTTTCCAGTTTTGTTAACTTTGGAAATCAACTCATTTGACCAACCAAATCATGTTATTTTTCAATGAAATTTTGTACACACTCACAATAACATGTAAACAACATAATAAAGTCATTAGAATCTCAAAATTTTGCACAAAAATGGTCGGACAAGGCAGGGGTAAAACGGTCACTTTTGCTCCAAGCACCTCCTTTGATTTTCTACCAACAATACAACATTAATCCACTAATATAAGTACTAAACCACCATTAATTTCATCATCCAACATCAAATCAGTCCTTCCATCAAAAGTGGGAGTTCATAGAGCCCACACAACACAAATCCACCATAAACAAGACCACCCACAAGCATGCAAGAGTTTATACGCGCAATTTAACCTCCATAAAACAAGATTTCGGTAGTTGATCGTTACCTACTTGTGTGGTGAACAAAGTCAGAATTTTTGGCCTTCCTTAGCACAAGAAAAACCCTGAATAGCAGCTCCTTTTCTTAGCTCAATGGGATCTCTAAATGTTTAGTTAAGTGTAGTTCGAATTTGGAGTGAATTGGAAGAGGTTTGATGAACATTTGATGAAGGAAAAATGAAGAACTTGGTCTTGTTTTTTCCTTGGAGTTGCACGGCTGGAATGAAGAAGGAAAAGAAGAGTTGCACGGCTGTTTGAGGTGATAAAGTGGAGAGTTTTGATCTGGTGTGATGCAACCATGTGAAACTAAAATGTGTGCCTCTCATTGATTCAAAGGTCAACTCTTTTTCCCGCGCGTTTCGTGTTCGATTCCTCTCGAATTTGTTTCACTAGTGCACTAAACCTCTAATGAACTTATATTCATATAAATATTATTCACTCTCAATCGTCCCAAAATAAGGGTCTAAAGTTCCTAAATTTAAATCGCGCGTATAAAAACGCGTATCTCCAATTTAAGCGCGATAACGCGAAACTTCCGAGAAATTCTTATAACGATAGTACTAATAACTATCACTTGAGTATTTAAACATTAAAATGCCTAATTTAGGTCCATTGTACATGTCTCCAATATTTCAAACCTATTGTACTCTCAATCGATCAAGATTTCCAAAGACGTGTTCACTATTTTCACTAAACGAGCTTCCGGAAATTAATTTTTGAAACAAGTCATTTTAAAAATATAATGAAACTATATTTTCATGTAATTAGGTCTCAAGAGCTTAGAAAATAATATTCAGAGCAAAAGGCCAAATAAATAATTAAATAAGCTAGAAATAGGAGATTAAGTAAGTAAATTTTGCGAGTCCTCACAGCTTATGTGTTTCGATATGTATGAAAAGGGTACCTAGGCGAGGGTGTACTTTATCGCACTCGACCTAAACCCTAATTTGCGCACATATTTGTACATGACATATGTATACAAATCATTTTGGAACTAAACCCCTTGAACTTGTGGATCGGGGTAACTTTTGAATAAATTTTGTGAAGTTTGTGAGTTTGGGGCCCGATCTCATGACCTAGATGGACTATTCGAGTCGGTTAGGGCTTGGTCGAAGTCAGTCCAACCTGGTTTGAGGTCACCAAGTTTGTGAATCCGGTTCACCGATTATGTGGACCAAGTTTGTGAACTGAGCTTGTGAACCAAGCTCAATTTCGTTCGCTCGAGCAAGTTTGTGAGGTGTCTGGCCAGAGAGGGTGATAAGGTGTACGGTGGGAGTACAAGTGAAGTTCTACGGACCATTATTTGTGGTCGACGGAGTGTCGGCAGGAGGTCACGCATGGCAAACGATCTGGCTTTGGAGCCACCTGTATCCTTATTATGTGATGTTACTTTTCTGCTTTTGCTTTACTCTTACTGTGTAACTGTTGTTACGTGAAATTTACGCTTTCGCCCCTGTTTACTTTCTAAGCATATAGCTTACCCCTTTCCTTTTGTTTTCCTTAGCAGGGGCCGACGCGGGGACTTTTGGCACATACACTAGTATAGTTAGGTTTGATTGTAATAGTCGGACAGTTAGTATGTTTGTTTTTATTTTAGTAGTTTGTATAAGGACCCTCCTTAGGATCTATCTTCTGCTGATTGTGGTTATAGTGTATTAGAGTAGTTTGACTCGATACTTTTGAAGATGTAAATAGAACTTTTGGCGGTTGGATATATTATGAATAGTTCTCTTGTGGTTTAATATAGATTTATTAGTTTTGTGTTTCGAGCCCTGGCGCGAGCTAGGCAGGCGGCCCGCCGATACCCTTGGGTTCGCTCTTGGGAGAATTGGGGTCGTCACAGGAAGCCTACTCTATTTAATCGCAAGTAGACCCGATATTATGTTTGTTGTTTGCTTGTGTGCTAGATTTCAATCTTGTCCAAAAGAATCACATTTGAATGCAGTTAAAAGGATTTTTAGGCATTTCAAAGGTACATTAAACTATGGTCTTTGGTTTGCTAGATCTTGTGAATTTGCTCTATATGGATATTCGGATGCGGATTTTGGTGGTTGTCGTGTAGATAGAAAAAGTACTAGTGGAACTTGTCACTTTCTTGGTAATTGCTTAGTTTCTTGGTTTAGCAAAAAACAAAATGCAATCTCATTGTCCACAACCGAAGCGGAATATATTGCCGCTAGTGCATGTTGTGCTCAACTTTTATGGATGAAGCATACCTTGAATGATTTTGGATTGTTATATGATTGCATGCCTATATTCTGTGATAATACCAGTTCTATAAATTTGACCAAAAATCCAATTCAACTTTCTAGGACAAAACATATAGACATAAAGCACCACTTTATTCGCGATCTTGTTCAAAAAGGTGAAGTTTGTGTGAATTATGTTTGCTCTAAAGATCAAATTGCTGATATTTTTACAAAAGTTTTGCCATTGGATCAATTCATTCATCTAAGATCAAAATTAGGAATAATTGAAAAATCATTTTAAAAAATTTTTTCTGTTCAAAGCTTTCGGACGTCCTAAAGCAGATGAACGGACGTCCGATGATGTTCTTCAGCTATTTTTCTAGAAAACATCTGTTCGGACGAAACCGTCGGACGCACGACTACGTTCGGCCGTCCGACAGTGCAACGGTACCCTTTTTAAAGTGACTTCCCTCCTTGTGACGCCCCCAAAAAAATGAGTTTAAGAACCCGGAAATTTTCTAATTTTCTAGGGTTTATTTTTTTAACGCCCGCATTTTCTACATTTTCTTGATTAGAAAAATTCCCCAGATAAAGTTTATGAGCAAAAATAGTTTTAAAATGATTTTTCTAGTATCGGTTAGTTTTTGAGAAATTAAAAGCGTATTTTGGACGTGGGACCCGCTAGTGCGGTAAATGCATTATATTTTTGACAACTTGTAGGAATTTTGTATTGAGTGGTATTATTTTACAAGGTGTTAAGATATTTGTCTTGGAGAGACAAGAAAATAATCTCAAGCTTAAAGGATGACAAGTGTCACCTTGTTATTGAAGGTTGGATTTTGACATTTCACCATCTTACTACCTTTACCAAATAAGTACCAAATTGATCCAAAATTACCTTCATTCTTCATCATCTTGGCTGAGCTTCACAAGGAGAAAAGAAAGGAAAGCTTTCATCTTACTTCTTCATTTCTTGCTCCAATCAAACAATTTAACCGATTAAACTTGGATTTTCTCCATAAAATCTCTTAGTTTAGGGGTATTAAGGTTGGTTGTGAAGTGGTTTGGAAGACCAAGGTGCTAAGTTGCTTCCTTTCTTGAGTTGGTAAGGTGAGTAGCTAAGGAACCTCTCTTTTCTTCTCAATCATGTTTAATTAGTGGCTTATGTGAGTTAAAGAGATGGTTTTATGGATTATATTGTGATTTTTGGTTGAATTGGTGAAGTTTTATAATTATTGGGGATTTTTCTGTTTTAATATGAACATGGTTGTGTGGTTATATATGATGATTGGAAATGATGTTTAAGGACTCTATGAGGTGGAAAAAGTGGTCAATTGCAATCAATTTCTGTTTTGGAAGAAATTTCAGAAAATTAGGTTTTGTGAAGCTACATTCTGTCCGGTTTTATAGCTCCTATTTAGAAGCCGAATTGGCCTTTGCTTAAAACATGAAAGTTGTAGATAATGACATTTTAGAGGTGCTTACAAAATTTCGGGTCAATCGGAGTACCGTAGAGTGAGAAAAGTCGAAATTACTATTGCTGTTCTGGTTTACCCGAAATTGGGATTTGCGACTGTAATTGGTTGTTTTGGCTGGAATTGCTTCCGAGTTGGATGTTGAGGCCTTCTGATTAAATTTAGCCCTGTTTCTTAGCTTTCATCTGGTTTTGGAATTTCTGAATTTGGACTTGGAGAGCCTGATTTATGATGTTTCCGCTAGAATGCGTTCTGTGAATCTGTTTTTGTGATTCTGGTGTACTATCTTGCATTTTTTACCTGGTTACACTTGAAACTGGGTTGAGTGACCTTCTTCAACATTGTAGCCCTATCTCTTAGCTTCGAAACGGTGTATCTTGTACCTTCATCCGACAATCGTAGTGCCTTTGGTACCATTACCGCAAAATGACGTCAAAACTGTTTTTCTGGTTTTGAGCTTAACTTTCATTTCCAAACTTTTCCCTAGTTTGACTTGTACTAGTACTACTTGGAGTTTGTGGAATGGCTATTGGATGAATTTGTTGTTGTGTGTGTACCTTTGGGTTGGAATGAGGAAATCATGAAGCCATGACGGCTGGAAAAGTAAGCAAATTTAGGGGAAGTGCTGTCCGAACTTTTAAAGGATTTGTTTGCATTGAGTTTGTGATCTAAGACTTGGGTTTGAGCAAGGCAATGATACATGATGGATGATTTCTGAGCCATTGAGGTGAGTGACCTCAAACTATTTCTGAAGTTATTTATGAACCGTTTCCTGCATTATTTACTTTTGAGCTGTTTCCAAAGTTACTTTTGTACCGTTTTCTTGCATTATTTACCTTTAAACTGTTTTTAAAGTTATTTTTGAACTGTTTTCTTGCATATCATGCGTGCTTGCATGTGAGTGTTCCTTATTTGCTATATTTTCTTGACTTCATGACTTGTATTATTGATTGATAACGTGTTAAGTGCTTTGAATGATTTCCAAAACGAGCTTTCTAGGCGAGTGTGTACTTTATCGCACTCGACCTAAATAACTGTGCAATTTTCAAGGATTTAATTATTGAAATGCTAGTTGCGCATGAATGTAAGCCGTTTGGCTGAATTGGCCATTGCCCTTTGTTACCGATCGACTCGAGCCAGAAGCGGACTCGGTCGGGCGATATGGTGACCCTGTGTGAATTTGGTATACTCGAGTATTACCTTGTAGTCCGGCTACGTCTGGATGGGTGGAGTCCGGCTACGTCCGGATGGGTAGAGACCGGCCAACGTCCGGAAAAAAAAAAAGATGAACGAATAAAAAGATGAACGAGGGATTATTTATAAAAAAATGAACGTATCACTTTCATGAATGTTACTATCGCTTTCCATTGTACATGTTTCTTGAATTATTGATACTCCATATTTAATGTTTTGTAAATGCTGTAATCGTTTCTGGACTTATCATTTGATTTATGACATCATTGATTTATGACATCATTGGAAAGAAATATTGTTAAACCGATTTGATTACTGATTTTCTGGTTACTCGCTGAGCTTCTAGCTCACCCCAAAAATATTTTATTCCCCTCCACAGGGCTCAAGGCGAAGGCAGGACTTGTTGTGCTTATTCACGTGAATGGATGGCCTATATCTTGTATAGTTTTGGATTTGGAATCATTTGATGTATAGTTGGGATTTAGTTTCCGCTGCATTTGTGACATGTAATTATTGGAGACTTGGATGTATATTTGTGGACCATGTGATGTATATTTGAGGTTTATTCTTGTAATTCATTTGAGGACTTTAGTGAACGACTGAGTCCCGGCGAGAGCCGGGCAGGCGGCCCGCCGAACCCTCTGGTTTGCCTTAGGGGGAGGTGGGGTCGTCACACTCCTCATTTGCTTCAGAACTCTCCTTGTGAGGACTCGCAAAATCCTTACATATTTCTCAAAAATTCCCTTTTATTTGAAAATTATTTGAAAATTATTATTTCATGTTATTCATGGTTCAATCACCCTAGAAAAGTGCCAATGACCATAGGAAATTAGGGTTTTCCTATTCGTTTTCAATTCAAGGTGAAATCGGATTTTTCGTGTAACCGCAGTATAATTATCCGGTACCGAGTAAGGATCAAATTTGGTGCTTAAGAGTGACTTTTAAGTGAGAAATAATATGTGGTTAGAAGCAATGATAAAAAGTTAGTGAATTGGAAGTAAAAACCCTAGTACGTGCGATTTAAGAGAAAACGCGTCACACCGACGTGTACCGTGCACTACCGTTTGAACCACCACTTGACCACCACTTTCTTGCCATACAAGTTTATCATTAATGGAGCAAAATATCTTCCCCCTCTTAGCCCTCCTATTGGCCGAAAATTAGAGGTTAGAAATGCAACAAGAGAGAGAAAATTTTGTGGTCAAGATTAGTCCAAGTGTTAGCCAAACTTGTGGCTATAATTAATCCTTAGCTTTCCAACCTTCTTATAACACAAGCTTAGCTTAATTTCCTTCATTAATTCTGCATCTTGGCCGAAATAAGAGAGAGAGAGAGAGAGACAAAGAGAGTTCATCTCATTCTCCTTCATTTCTTCTCCAAATCTTGAAAAGTTTCTTCTATTCGCGCAAATCTACTCCGATTAAGTTGTTATCTAGCACAAAGGCTACCTACCGGTGTAATTTTCTTGAGGAACAAAGGCCTTGAACACTTGTTTCTAGTCTCCTCGGAAAGGTATACATGCTGGAACCTTGACTCTCTGATTAAATTCACGATTAGTTGCTAAATATGTCACATATGGTTGAATTATTGAGGTATGTGGTGAAATAGAGGCTTGGGTCATGATTTTCCATTTTATTGGAATATTTTTCAGCTTTCCTATGATTTTTCTAGTGCTTAAAGTTTGGGGCTTTGATGTTTAAAGTTTAATATGGGAAGTTAAGATGGTGAAGCAAGCCAAAAATAAAGAAATTAGCATTTGATTTCAAGAATTTCCAGATTTCAGGGACTTGAAAATTCAGTTCTGCCTGTTTCTATATCACCTAGTTAGAGGCCGAATTTGGCTTGGCATAAAACATGAAAGTTGTAGATAATAATATTTTATAGTTTCCCACAAAATTTCAGCTCAATCGGAGCAACGTAGCTTGTGAAAAGACGAAAATACCCTCGCTGATCTAGGTTACTTTCCAGAATTCCGCGTGGACAGTTTAGTCTCTTTGGTTGTGTTTGTTCACTTTAATTCGTTCAAATTTGGCCAATTGTTAAAACATGAAAGTTTTAGTGCCCTGTCTTAGCTTTCCAGTGCCACCAAGAACGCCTTAATCGGACCTCGATAGACTGAGATATGGTCATTTGAATGCATTACGGTTGATTAACCGAATAGTTGGAACCAGGTTATATGAATTGAGGAATTTGATTAGATTACACTGAAAATTTGATTAAGTGCTCTTCATGAAAATTGTAGACTTTTGTTTTAGCTTCGAATTGGTATAATTTGCACCTCAATCCGATAAGCGTAGCCTCGGATGTGTTCTATCCATGACCACACGTCAAATCTGTCTTTTGTAACTTCATTTCCGCACTTGATATTAGCTTAATTCTTGTTCTTGTATTGTTTTGAGCCTATGGAATGGCTATTGAATTGAAATTGTATTATGGATAACTTTGGGTTGGATTGAGTAAAAGAATGAAGCCTAATGGCTGGAAAATTAGGTAAACACAAAGGGCATGCTGCCCAAATTTTCGCCCGAAAGCTAAGTTCTATTTGAACTTGTATAATACTATGACCGTTTTTCCATCTTAAAAACATGATCCTTCTTCAATTGGAAACTCCAAATGTTTACTTACTCTTACCAAATAAAGAGGAGTGGTTTAGGATTTTCTTGAGTATTTTGTCCTTTCTTTTTCATGAATTTCATTAAGACAATTAGTCTATAATATCTACTTGAAAATGAGATAAGTTTCAACCATATAAACGATTTAAAAAACGGTATTTCTTAGTCTATCTAGTTGGATTTTGACTTGTCTTTAGTTCAAGTGTTTCCATTAGAAAATTTTATAACCCTTTTGAGTTTGATTTTACGTTTGGTCTATGAAACCCTAGTTATTTTGTCCACGGGTCTAAATGTCCTCGTTTCGCTTTAAAGTCTTTTATACATTCTACTCTATAATTGTCAAGTTTCTTGGATTGCACCTAATTGTTTGTGCTAGGTGAGCTGTAATATTCTTTTCGTTTAATCTTAGGTTTTCTCGGTGATTAAAGATAATATCCGGAAAGATATTTTGCCGTTGTTTTTCATACATAGGTGAGTGTTCTATATACGTTTTGTTTCTATGACTATGTGGATTGTTGGGTCTATGTGATTATTTGTGACTATTTGATTAAATGTTACTTGTTTTCTATGATTTCTAAAATGAACTTTTGGTAGGCAAGTGTGTACTTTATCGCACTCGACCTAAATAAATATGAAATTTCCAATGATTTAATGATGGAAACATTAGTTGCGCATGATGTAAGCCTTTTGGCTGAATTGGGCCCTGCCCTTCGTTACCGATCGACTCGAGCCAGAAGCGGACTCGGTCGGGCGATATGGTGACCCTGGGTGAATTTGGTATACTCGAGTATTACCTTGTAGTCCGGCTACGTCCGGATCGGTGGAGTCCGGCCAATGTCCGGATGGGTGGAGTCCGGTCAACGTCCGGAAAAGGGGATGAACGAACAAAAGGATGAACGAGGGATTCTACTTAAAAAAAAAATGTATTTTCAAACGATTGGAGGAATAAAGGGAAATGTCAGGGGAACGAACGAACAAACAAATAGCTCCTCGTGAGCCTGTATCCTTTTAATGAATGTATTATCATTGCTTTATATTGAACATGTTTTCTGGATTAAATGTTATTACATGACTAATGTTCCTTGTTTAATTACTTGTTTATATATATAGAACCTCACTGGGCTTTTTAGCTCATACCACGTCAATTGTTTTCCTTAGCAGGGAAAGGCGAGCAAGGACGAGCGTTCTGTATAGTCTAGTTGATCTAGTTCTTTGGCCTTGTAATGGTTCTCGCCCTAGTGCTTGGCACGGGCTGGTGGTATGAGGAATGAGAACCCTTGTATATTCGATGTTTGTACTTGAATGGTAAAAACTTTGAAGACTTCTGGTGTGTAGAAGTTTCTTATCTTTTACTTGAGCATCTATTGTCTATGGATGTATATACATGATTTGAGTTCCATAGTGAGTGAGTCCTGGCGAGAGCTGGCCAGGCGACCCGCTGAACCCTGGGGTACGCCCTAGGGGGAGGTGGGGTCGTCACACTCCTCTTCTCCTCTCACTCGGATGGAAACCTCTATCTTTCTCACACTCAATTCGTGCTTTTCTGAAGCACTCATTCCAAAATTGACTCAACCAAAAACTTCTCCTGATCATTGCGAGTTCAATTTTCGGATCTTTTCACCAAATCTCATCACATTTCGAAAGATCCCAAATTTTCCTCAAAATCCTACTTTCTCATAACCGCTTTGCTCAATCATCTTCAAAGCTTCTTTAACCCAAAATTCTTGTGTGAGTCACTCCCATACCACTGTGTGCATCATTCGCATCATACTTCTCACACATTTCACACAATGGTGAATCTAAGGGGAGGAAAGGTCCCTGCCGGACGGAAGCACACACTCAGGGATGAAGATGTGGATTCTCCTAAGGTCATAAGATCATCCAAACACTTCAAAAGGGGAGCAGTAAAGACTCAAACTTCTCGGCCTTCCGCTCAGCCTGAATCCGGACAAGGAACTTCATCTCAACAGCCTTCCCAATCAACCACCGTCTCCCCATTCTTTGATGCTGCTGCCAAAGAAAAACATTCCTTGATAACCCAGAAATGTTTCATTCCTCAACGAACCATAAATCTTTCTGAATTCCGCAAGATTGGTTTAGAGTCAATTCTTAATCTCTTTGAATTCCAGAAATGGTCACATATCATTTCCATGCCTAACGTTTATTACCTTGAAATGCTGTATCAATTCTTTGCCAATCTTAGGAAAGGCACTGATCACACTGAAATCATGTCCAGGGTAAATGGGGTTGACTTAATATTTGATCATGAAACTGTGAATGCCATTTTAAATACTGTTATTGAACCAGGATGCAAAAGTAAAATTGTCAATTTCTTTTCTTATCAAGAGCATCCTGCTGCTGATAATCACTTTGATAATGCTAAAATGCTAACCTATTTTCGAAAGAAATTTTCTGCCCCTGCTGATGCAAAACTAAATGACCTTGCCCCTGTGAATTTTATTGCTTTCTCAATCATTTCAAATCTGCTTGTGCCTGATGATGGTCATAGAACAGATGCAAATAAAATGGAGCTGTATCTGTTTTATTGTTTTAGAGAAAAAATTCGCATTGATTTTGGCTTTGTCATGTGCAAGTTTTTACTTCGCTATACCACTGATTCTCGTAGAAAACTGTCCTATGGAAAATTCCTTCAAAAGGTTTTTGAATTTTACAAAGTACCTATCCTTGGTGTTTGTCCCAAAGAAACATTTTCCTCTGCCTTCACTAAGGCTTATTTTGAGCGCAAAAATCTTGTCTTTAGGGATAATTTGTGGGCGTATAAGGGGGACACTTCTAATGAACCTAGATCTAAGGCTGCATATGATCCACTTCACACCTCTATTGCACTGACCTCTATTCATCCTAGAAAGACTGCCACTAAAGCATCTTCTTCTTCAAATTCTGAGGTGGTTGAGCTCCTTCGAGACCTTAAGCAACATGTTCTGCTTCTTGAACATGGCCTCATGCTCACCATGTCATCCCAGCAACAAGCTGACTTCCTAGATAAAAAGAGTCTTCTTTTTCCCCCACCTGTGGTTGAGGAAGTCCCTTCTGGCAAGGAGCCACGCTCCAATGATCCAAGTTCATCAGCCCCTGTTCGCTCAATGAGTCCTGCTCCTATCGACCTTACCTCTACTCCCTTGGCACGACATGATCCTTCCACATCTGATAAAGGCAAGAAACCAGTTGGTGAAGTTGCTGAAGAGGATGAAGACACTGAGGAGGAGGATCTTTCTCAGTATCAGCTTACTCGAAGGACGCCTGGATCCTCTTAGCTTATCATTTAGGATCACTAGTCCTATTAGGATCATTTGCATTATGTTTGATTGTTTTTATTTGCTGAATGATTAAATAGTTGCCTTGAACTCTTGTAATGTTTTTATCTATTGAATTCTGGACATATGTTTGTAATGTTTGTGAATGGTTGAATCTTTACATTTTGCTTGGTTGAATGGTTGGAAATATGGATGTAATGCTCGTAAGATCATTTTGCTCTGAATGGTTGGATATATGGTCGAATCTTTGTTACTTGTTCTCCAAATGTATCTTTACATTTTGAATTTTGTGATGATAAAAAAGGGGAGAGATGGTGTAGATATGAATACGGATAATATGGATAATAAGTAGCCAAGTGAAAGGGAGTGTTTTTAAGTTTTTGTTCTGAATCTGTGGAGTCGCCAAGTGAGGGGGAGTTTTTTTTTTAAGCTTTTGTTCTGCTATTGACTAAGAAAGGGGGAGCCTATTTGTAATCATCAAATTTCATTTCAAACCATTGTTTTGTCATCATCAAAAAAGGGGAAATGTTATTCTTGATTTTGATGATCACAAAGCATTTTGAAATATTTATCTAATTCTCTTCAAATATAAGTGTTTTGCTTTTAAGAGAATCAGGTACAAAGGTGTCAAGGAAAGAAAATCAACCAAAAGAAGAAGCAAAAACAGGGCACTCATGTCGAATGTCCTAAAGGAAGCTGTCGGACGTCCGAAAGATTGAAGAACATCAAGAAGGAAACTCTGTCGGACGCACGTAAGGAAGCATCGGACGTCCGGGAGGATCGGACGCACGCTTCGGATGCACATCGATCGCATCGGACGTCCGAGAAATTCTGTAAAGTTTTGATGACTCTCTGACAACGTTCGGACGCAGATACTGTCGGACGATAATATCCCATCGGACGTCCGAACGACAACTTGGCTGATTTTCGGACGATGGGATCGGACGATCATTCATCTGTCGGACGTCCGACGGCCCCAACGGCTAGTTGACTCTTCATCTGCCTACTATCCGTTGGAAGCATTATTGAAACCCATTTTTGGTCCCCTTTAAATACAAACGATTCTAAACCAGTGAGGGACTTTTGCACACTTTGTTTACTGGATCTCAAGAGATATTTTAGTTAGGAAATAGTCTCCCAAGCAAGATTTGTTCTCCAACTGGTGTGAATTTCTTGTAAGCACTTCTCTTGTGTTTGAAATTTTCAATAGTGTAGCTTTGTTGAGGGTTATCTGAGTGATAGTAAAACTTCCTAACTTGACTAAGTGAGGCTTAGGGCAAGGAGGAAGTGATCCCTCCATTGTACATTGAGTTGATTTTTGTTCATCAAAGAGAAGGTGCTCATCCTTGTGATTGGTCTTCAAGTTTGAGGAAAGCTTGGTAGACAATCGATTTGATACTCTATCTTATTCTTTTTGTTTAATAAAATTCTCATTGCTTATATATATTCTTATTTTTGATCAACATTGTTCTCTTCTTTAAATTTACTTGTTTGATCACTATTAGAAAAGAAGGTAAATTTTTTATTAAGGAAAAAGTGCATAAACTCAATTAAGTTTTTAATCAACCTAATTCACCCCTCTCTTAGGTTGTCTTTGGGCCTTACAGGTACCTGAACCAACGGAGGTAGTAGAAGGTACGATCCCTATTTTTCACCGGCTAGCCAAAATTTTGATAGACCCCGATGCTACTCATTCTTTTGTTAACCCTACGTTTATGCTTGGAATTGGCATGAAAGTTGAAAGGCTACCTTATGATTTAGAAGTAAGGACACCTACGAGTAACCAAGTTTTACTTGCGAATGAGGTGTACAGGAATTGTGATATTTGGGTTGGTGAACGGAAGTTGGTAGTCGACCTCATTAGTCTAGTCATTAAGGGGTACGATGTCATTCTAGGTATGGATTGGCTAACTCATTACCATGCTCGGGTAGATTGTAGGATGAAGGTAGTAGAGTTTTGCATACCAGTTGAGGCAACTTTGAAGTTAGACGTAAGGGGTATATTAGCCTCATCTGCGCTCATTTCGAGAATAAGGGAGAGGAAATTACTTAGTTGGGGGGCACGCGATTATCTAGCTTTTCTAGTTAACACTCCGGGAGAAAAGATGAAGTTGGAGGACATGCCGGTAATCAGTGAATACCCGGACGTATTTCCGGAGGAGTTGGGGTCACTGCCACCCTAAAGGGAGATTGAATTTAAAGTTGATCTAGTACCCGGAACTACTCCCATCTCTAAAACCCTTATCGAATGGCACCTGCTGAGCTTAAGGAGTTAAAGGTGCAATTACAGGATTTGCTAGAACGGGGGTTCATACATGAGAGCGAGTCACCATGAGGAGCTCCAGTGCTATTTGTTAAAAAGAAGGATGGGAGTTTAAGGTTATACATTGACTATCGAGGATTGAATGCAGTAACTGTTAAGAATAAATATCCTTTGCCCCACATTGATGAGTTGTTTGATCAATTACAAGAGGCTGTGGTGTTTTCAAAATTGGATCTTCGACAGGGGTACTATCAGTTGAGAATCAGAAAGGAGGATGTACCAAAAACGGCGTTTAACACTCGATATGGGCATTTTGAGTTTGCAGTAATGCCTTTTGGCTTAACCAATGCTCCAGCGGCATTCATGGATTTAATGCATCGAGTGTTTAAACCTTACTTGGATAGGTTTGTAGTGGTGTTTATTGATGATATCCTAGTATATTCGAAATCAAGGAAGGAGCATGAACAACACTTGCGAATAGTGCTACAAACCCTAAGAGAGCACCAATTGTTCGCTAAGTTCAGCAAGTGTGAATTTTGGATGGAAAAAGTGGCTTTCCTAGGTCATATAATTTCAAAAGATGGGCTTGCTGTAGACCTGGCAAAAGTGGAAGCTGTAGCCAAATGGAAGCGACCAGAGAATTCCACAGAGGTACGAAGTTTTCTAGGTTTAGCAGGGTACTACCGCCGATTTATAAAGAACTTCTCGAAAATTGCGGGACCCTTAACTAACTTGACCAAGAAACAAGGAAAGTACATTTGGGATGTTAAGTGTGAGAGTAGTTTCCAAGAGCTTAAGAAACAATTGACTATGACTCCAGTTTTAGCTTTGCCCAATGGGAACGATAGCTACACGGTTTTTACCGATGCTTCAAAAGAGGGGTTAGGGTGCGTGTTGATGCAAAATAGGAATGTGATTGCCTATGCATCTCGGAAGTTAAAACCTCATGAGAAAAACTATCCAACCCATGACTTGGATCTTGCAGCTGCTGTGTTTGCTTTGAAAAAAAGATTATCCATACGGTGTAACTTTTGAGGTATATACGGATCACAAGAGCCTTAAGTATCTATTTTCTCAGAAGGAGCTAAATCTAAGACAACGTCGGTGGGTAGAGCTCTTAGAAGATTATAATTGAACGATTAACTATCATCCTGGAAAGGCCAACGTTGTAGCAGATGCTTTAAGCCGAAAGGCTCAACTAGCAAGTTCCATGGTGAGAGAGTGGAGCTTGTTAGAAGATGTATGTGAGTGGAAACCTCGTCTAAAATCGAAAAAGGTGATTTTTGGAAATATTGAGGTGAAGTCGACACTGTTGGATTGGATTAAAGAGAGCCAAGTGAAGGACCCAATGGTGCAAAAATGGGTGGAAAAAGTGAAGAAAGAAGAGTTGCCTAACTTTAACCTAGGTCCTGATGGAATCTTAAAGTTCCGAAATCGTGTCGTTGTACCTAGGGAGGAGGAGTTAAAGAGGGAGATTTTGGAGGAATCACACCGCTCTAGGTATACGGTGGACCCAGGGAAAAATAAGATGTACCAAGATCTCAAAAGTCTGTATTGGTGGGAGAATATGAAGGCGGAGATTGCCCAGTTTGTACAAAGGTGTCTCACGTGCCAACAAGTGAAAGCTGAGCATCAAAAACCGTCAGGTCTGTTACAGCCTTTAGAGATCCCTGAATGGAAATAGGAGCACATAACGATGGATTTTGTATCAGGGTTGCCACGAACACAAAAGGGGCATGATACGATTTGGGTAATAGTAGATCGATTAACTAAGACCGCATATTTTCGGCCAGTACATATGAAATATTCTTTGGAGAAACTTGCCAAACTTTATATGGATTGTAACGGCCCCACCTCCCCCTAAGGCGAACCAGAGGGTTCGGCGGGCCGCCTGCCTAGCTCTCGCCGGGACTCAGTCGCTCACTACAATCCTCAAATGAATTACAAGAATAAACCTCAAAATTACATCAAATTCTCCAATGATTACATATTACAAATGCAGCGGAAACTGATTCCAATCGTGGAACGTATACTTACATCCATATCAATTTCAAATATTTATACAAGACCAACTCGTACATAAAATAGATCCAAACTTAAACTGTACACGATATAAGCCATCCAGTCACATGAATAAGCACTCCAAGCTTTTCTTCGCCTTGAGCCCTGTGGGGGGGGAAATAAAACATTTTTGGGGTGAGCTAGAAGCTCAGCGAGTAACCATTAAAATCAGTAATCAATTCAGTTTCACAGTCGTTCATTTCAGTGATGTCATGATTTCAAGATCAACTGTACATTTATTGCTCTCGTGAGCCAGCGAAATCGTTGTACTGAAACACCCAACGCTCCAAACAAACATTAAACAGTAAACAGTCAGTGGGGGAGCCATTTGCTCCAGATGAACAGTACACAGAGGTGGAGACGTTGGTGTTCAGCATACGAATTCCAAGTACTCATTTAAGCCAAAACATGTCATGGGCCACATGCAAGCACTCATGATATGCAATCAAGTAAATAGTGCAAGAAACGGTTCATAAGAACTTTGGAAACAGTTTAGGGTCACTCACCTCCACGGCTCAGAAACCATCCATCATGTATCATTGACTTGCTCAAAACCAAGTCTTAGATCACAAACTTAACGCAAACAAGTCCCTTCAAAGTTCGGACAGCACTTCCCCTGAATTTGCTAACTTTTCCAGCCATCATGGCTTCATTATTACTTCAGCCAGTCCCAAAGTCACACAAATAAGTTCATCTAACATCCATTCAGCAAGCTCCAAGTAGTACAAAGACAAGTCAAGCTAGGGAAAAGTCCGGAAATGAAGGTTAAGCTCAAAACCAGAAAAACAGTTTTGACGTCATTTTGCGGTAATGGTACCAAGGGCGCTACGATTGTCGGATGGGGGTGTAAGATACACCATTTCGAAGCTAAGAGATAGGGCTTCAATATTACAGAAGGTCACTCAACCCAGTTTCGAGCACAACTAGGTCAAATATGCCAAAAATACCAAACCAGAACCACTAAAATAGGTTCACAAATCCCACTATGCTGTAATGAACACAACTCAGTCTATACAGGTCCAAATGCCAAAATTCCAAAGGCATATGTTAGCTAAGACATCCAGCTACATTTCATCAGAAGACACCAACTTCAAAATCCAAACCAATTCCAGTCAAAACAAACGATTACAAGCGCCGTTTTCGCATTCTGATCAACCCAGAAAAGCAACAGTAAAATCGACATATCTCACTCTACACTAGTCCAAATGACCTGAAATTTTACAGGCACTTCAAACACATCAATACCTACAACTTTCATGTTTTAAGACAAGGCCAATTCGGCCTATAACATGGTACAATAAATTCGGGCAGAATGTAGCTTCATGAACCCTAACTTTCCAAAATTTACTCCAAATCCAAAATTGGTTGCAAATATCAATCATTTCCATCCACTAGAGTCATAACCCCTCATTATCAATCATCATAAACAACCACAACACCATAATCCAATTAAACCAGAAAAATCATCAATAAAATCAAAACTTCACCAAATCACTTCAAACCAAGATAAAACCAGAAATTTCAGCACTTTAATCACTACTAATCATATCTTAAGCATCAATAGGTGTAGGTGGAAGTTTAAGCTTCACTTACCAAGTAAACAAGAGAGGGGAAGATGTTGGACACCTTAGCTCTTCCAAAAAACTTCACTAAAGCACTCACTATCACTAAAAGGAAAGATTGTATGGAGTAAAATGGATGTAAGCTAATGTTTTTGGGTGATTTGCACCAAGTAGAAGCTTGAAAGTTGATGGAGTTCTCTTCCTTTTGGAGCTTGAGAGGGCCGGCTATGGTGAAGAAAGAATGAGGAAATTTTAATGAATTTTGAAGATATTTAACCTTTGGTCAAAAAAGTCAAAAATGTGAATAGTAAACCATAAAGTCCAACCAACCACCAAGTGACACGTGGCACTCCATTAATGCATGTCAATCCTTTTCTTTTCCTCTCACATCAATCATATCACACACTCTACTTATCTCGTAACACCCGATAAAGTTTACACAGTATCCAAAACTTAACCTTATTGGCCGAATTTTTCCGAACTTTTCGCACTAATGGGTCCCACGTCCAATATATATTCTTAATTTTCCAAAAACTCTCCAAGGCTAGAAAAATCATCTAAAAACTATAATTACTCATAAAAATTCCTCAGGAAAATTTCCTAAGCCAGGAAATGCAGAAAACATGCTATTAAAGGAAATAAAACCCTCGGAAAAGATTAGGGTTTTTACGGGTTCTCACACTCATTTTTTTTCGGGGCGTCACATGGATGAAGTGGTGAAACTACATGGGGTGCCAGTAAGTATTGTATCGGATAGAGACCCTAGGTTTGTATCTCGATTCTGGCAGAAATTGCAAGAGGCTCTAGAAACTAAGTTAAACTATAGTACAGCGTATCACTCACAAACTGATGGACAATCTGAGAGAACCATTCAAACTCTTGAGGATATGTTGAGAGCCTGTATTGTGGATTTTGGAGGAAGTTAGAGTCAATACCTAACCTTGGTTGAATTTGCTTATAACAATAGTTATCATTCCTCTATTCAAATGGCCCCCATATGAAGCCTTGTATGGACGACGATGTCGATCCCCAATTCATTGGGATGAAGTAGGAGAGAGAAAGATTATAGATCCGACTTGTGACAGCCCCACTTTCCCCTAGGGCGAACCAAAGGGGTTAGCGGACTGCCTGCCCAGCTCTCGCCAGGACTACGGATCAGATTAGAGCTATCTATTGCGATCCGGAACTTACAAACGAGCGTAAACAGGTCAAAATGGTAAAATAACCCAAAATAAAAAAAAATGAAATCCGGAGTCGGTCATGAATAGTAACCGACCCGTCAAAACCCAACCGAAAGAGCACGCAAACATTCACATCTGAACTTTAGCGATTACAATCCAAAAGGACATACAAAAGTTTTCAAAAGTTAATACATATACACGGTTTGCCAAATCAAAAGAGAAAACGCCCCCAAAAGTACACTTAGGGTTTTAAAACAGTGAGCTATACAAAAGATATGTCCAACTAGCTCAGTTCGGCAACCGATTATCAAATCCAGACCAAAAGTGTTTATTTTCCTGTAAGGAAAACAAAAGGAACAGAAAGGGGTGAGCTTGCGCTCAATGAGGTACCAAACAGATAGCATTAAAATCATGGCATTTCACGTTTAGCAAATCAAGTACACATGCCAGATATAAAGCAAAGGAACCAATGATTCAAATCAGAAGGATACGGGTGGCTCTCAGGAGCCAAGTTTCCAGCGCAGTACTTGATCTAAACCGGTTGACTCTCCGTCAACGTATAAAGAACCAACGCGTCCGTAGATCCCCCTTTACACCGAATTCCGTCCACCAAACACCCCTTTACCGGGCCCGCTCACCGTAACCGAACAGAAATGGTAATACTCGAGTATACCTGGAATCAAGGGTCTCAATACCCAAAATCCCCGAACAGACTACCGTGGTTCGTTATCTAATCGTCCAGGCCCTTGCCGGCACGACTCGAATAACTTAGCCACAGGATTGAGCTCATAGGTCATAGAAATCCGAACAGATGCAGACATAGATAACAGATTCAAATTTTGCATAGTAAATTGGCATATGATCAGACTAGAGAACGAGTGTGACAAAGTACACCCTCGTCTCGAACAAATAAACAGATTGCAGAGCAAAATCAAGTTAAACAACAATGAAGGGGAGTGGTACACTCACCGATTCAACTTCAAAAAGTTTCACTTCAGATTGGCCTTAATCGCCAAGAAACCCTAAAATAATCAAAATAAACCAATTGAAGGTTTTACTTCCAGAATCGAGTAAACAGAATGCACATGTGAGGCTCGACTACACGTCGTACGCCTTGCCAAATAAATACTAATGCAAGGGTGCAAAACATGATTTTCTTGGAAACGAAAAGGTAGCATGAAGACCTAGGCGGAAACAACCCAAAAGCCTTTCATTCTACCAAAAGGCAAACCTAACTTAAAGGAACCAAACGGCCTAGAAAATCGGGCAGCACTTCCCCTAAATCTCTTACTTTTCCAGCCATTAAGGCTTCATTATTTCCTCAAATCAGTCCCAACATCTCACACAAAATTCATCTCATTTACCAAAAGCCGTTCACTAGGCTCAAAATAGTACAAGTACAAAAATTAACTAGGAAACAACCGAAATGAAAGCAAGCCCTAAAAGAGACTCGATAACGAGTCATAAACCAATGCCAACCACAACCCCAATAAGGTTTCATATGCATATATAAGCATCATAGGTAACCAGAAATTAAGAAATGGCTTTAACTTAGGCCTTAACAAAAAAACGTATTTGACCTCATAATGCGGTAATGACACCACTTTCACTACGGTTATCGGATGGGGGTGCAAGACCCACCGTTTCGAAGCTATAAAACAGGGCTACAACAATGTAGAAGGTCACTCAGTCCAGTTCCTAGCTTAACTAGGTCAAAAATGCCAAACACTAAACCAGAATCACCAAAACAGGTTTGCAAAACACAGAAAACTGTAATCGGTATATCTCAGTCCATACCAGTCCAAATGCCAAAATTCCAAAGGCATAAGTTAGCTAAGACATCCAGCTACATTTCATCAGAAGACACCAACTCCAAAATCCAAACCAATTCCAGTCAAAACAGACAATTACTATCGCAGTTCGCACATTCTGTTCACCCAGAACAGCAACAGTAAAAACGTCATAACTCACTCTACACTACTTCAAATGCCCTGAAATTTTGCAGGCACTTCAAAATCATCAATACCTACAACTTTCATGTTTTGAGCAAAGTCCAATTCGGCCTCTATCTATGACCTAAAATTTCGGACAGAATGTTCAACCAAGAACCCTAATTTTCCAGAAATTCTTCCAAATCCAAAATTGATTGCAATTTTCTATCATATGCACCTACTAGAGCCAAAGCCCCTTATTACCAACCATCAAAAACAACCACACCATCAAGATCATATGAAACCAGAAAATCATCAATAAAATGGAAAACTTCACCAAATCACTTCAAACCAAGATAAAAACCAGAAATTTCAACACTTTAATCACTAATAAGCATAACTTAGGCTTCATAAGGTGTAAGAGGGTGTTCAAGCTTCACTTACCAAGAAACAAGAGAGAGGAGGATGTTGGACACCTTAAACCTTCAAACAAGCTTCACTACAACACTCACTAACATCAACTAAAGAGATTTTATGGAGTAGAAATAGATGGAAGCAAGTATTTTGGGTGATTTGAGCTAGTTGGGACTTGAAAATTGAAGAGGTTTTCTTCCTTCCTTAGCACAAGAGGGCCGGCCATCCAAGAGTGAAAAATGGTGATTTTTGGGCAATTTTTGGATATTTAATCCTTTGGTCAAAAAGTCAAAATTGTGAATAGTAAATCTTAAAATTCACCCAATGAGAAAGTGACACTTGTCACTCTCATTAATGCATTCCTATCCTTCTTTTCTCTCTCACATCAATCATTTCACACACTCTACTTATCTCTTAGCACCCGATAAATTTTACACAGTATCCGAAACTTAACCGTATTGGCCGAATTTTTCCGAACTTTTCGCACTAGTAGGTCCCACGTCCAATATATATTCTTAATTTTCTAAAAACTCACCAATGCTAGAAAAATCATCTAAAAATTATAATTGCTCATAAAATCCACCCAGATAATATTTCCAAGCCAGAAATGCAAAAATTATGCAATTAAGGGAACTAAAACCCTAGGAAAATAATTAGGGTTTTTACGGGTTCTCACACGACTACAGTACCATGGGTTGAGGAAACCTACGAATGGGTAAAGGTGATCCGCCAGAGACTTCAAACAGCCCAAAGTCGACAAAAGAGTTATGCCGATCATCGGAGGAAGGATTTGGAGTTTGAGATAGGGGATAAGGTGTTTCTTCGGATTACCCCGTTGAAAGGAAAAATTAGAGCAGGAAAAGGGAAGAAATTGTAACCACGATACATAGGACCTTTCAATATACTCTAACGGATAGGAAAGGTAGCTTATCGACTTGAATTATCAGCTAGTTTGTCTCGGATCCATGATGTTTTCCATTTTCTTTGCTTAAGAAATACCATCCAGACCCGACTCACATTTTGCCACCAGAAGATATTGAACTAAACGAGTTCTTAACCTATGAAGAACGACCCATTCAAATATTGGATCGGAAGGTGAAGGACTTGAGAAACAAGCAAATTCCATTAGTAAAGGTTCTATGGAAGCATCATGAAGTGGAAGAAGCAACTTGGGAGCTAGAAAAAGACATGCAAGAGAAATATCCCGACCTGTTCACGACGAAAGGTATGAATTTCGAGGTCAAAATTCTTTTAAGGGGGAGAGAGTGTGAGGACTTGCAAATTCCTTATATTTTTTCTCCAAAATGCCCTCTTATTTGGAAATTATTCATTTATCATAGCCCTACTACCCAATCGTTCTATAATAAGTGCAAATGAACCTAGAAAGTAAGGTTTCACTTTTCGTTTTCAAGTTGGAGCAAGTTAGGGTTTTCACGTGTATCTGTAGTGTAATTATCCGGTATGGAGCAAGGATCAAATTTGGCGCTTAAGAGTGACTTTTGGGTGAGAAATAATATGTGATTAGGAGCAATGATAAAAAGTTAGTGAATAGGAAGTAAAAACCCTAGTACGTGTGATTTAAGGAAAAACGGTGCGAACCGACGTGTAACGTGCACTACCGATTGAACACACCACTTGATCACCACTTTCTTACCATACAAGCTCATTACTATTTGAGCAAAATATCGCCTCATTCCCAGCTGCTTTGGCCGAAAATGTTGACCAAATTTGCAAGGAAAAAGAAACAAAAAAATGAGTGGAAATTGGTGGTGACACTTGTTGGCTATTGAGGGCCTTGACCAAGACCAAATAGTCTTGCCTTCTTATCACCATGGAGCTTCATTTCTTCATCATTTTCTGCTGCTTTGGCTGAGAGAGAGGGAGAGAAAAACTAAGGGAGAGCTGCACCAATTCCTCTTGGGTTTGAGTCATCTAAGTGAGGAAACAAGAAACTAAACCGATTAAAACCTTCCTTGAGTGTTTAGCTAGTGGTGTGTTGGTGAAATTTTGGAAGGAAAAGCTAGGGCTGCTCTTGGTAGTCACTTTAGCAAGGTAATAATGCTGATTTCCCCATTTCTTACTCTTAATCTTGCTTAACTTGGCATAGCACCTTAAATTTGTGATGGATGATATCTATTATAATGATTTGAGTGGATATAGTGTATGTTTTTTTTGAGTTACATGAGTTAGGGTTTGAAGGAGTTGCTGCCTGTACTTGCTGTATGGATATTATATGTTGTATCTAAGCTCATATAAGAGGTTGTGGTAATGATTGAAGCAAGAAATGAAGAAAGTTTCTTTTGAAACCGTAAAATTTCAGATTTCTGGAAAATTGTAGTTCAGTTCTGTCCGGTTCCAGTTTGTGATGTTAGAGGCTGAATTAGGCTTAGAATGAAACATGAAAGTTGTAGAGAATGATGTTTTATAGATGTCTACAAAATATCAGATCAATCGGAGCAATGTAGCCTATAAAAAAACCAATATACCCTCACTGCCCTAAGATGCATCCAGTGATCCGTTTTAGACAGTTCATCCAATTGACCGTGTCTATTCACTATGATCCATGCTGATTTAGCCATTTGCCAAAACATGAAAGTTTTATTACTCTGTCTTAGCTTTTTAACGCCTTTAAGAACACCTTAAACAGACTTTGGTAGCCTGAGATATGGCCATTTAAAGGTAGTATGGTTAACTGGCCGGTTAGTTGGAAGTTGGTTCTGTGAATTGGGAATTTGACTAGGTTACACTGGAATTTGTGTGAGGACTCGCAAATTCCTTATATTTTTCTTAAAAATACCCTTTTATTTGGAAATTATTCATTTATTATAGCCCTACTACCCAATTATTTCACATTAAGTGCAGATGGACCTAGAAAGTAGGGTTTCACTTTTCGTTTTCAAGTTGGAGCAAATTAGGGTTTTCGCGTTTTTCCAAAGGGTGATTTTCGGTACGGAGTAAGGATCAAATTAGGTGATTAAAAGTGACTTTTAGGTGAGAAATAATATGTGATTAGAAGCAATGATAAAAAGTTGGTGAATAGGAAGAAAAAACCCTAGTACGTGTGATTTAAGAAAAAAAAGGCGCGAACCGACGGGTACTGCGCACTACCGATTGAACGCACCACTTGACCACCACTTTCTTACCACATGAGCTCATTAATATTTGAGCAAAATATCCCCCTCATTGCCAACTAGCCTTGACCGAAAATGTGGACCAAATTCAAGGAAAGAGAAAAAGAAAAATGAGTGGTGGTGGTGAAGCCACTTGTTGGCCACTTATGGACCATTGACCAAATGACTTATCTTACCATCTTATCCTCCATTTTGCATCTTTCTTCTCCATATTTCTGCTGGTTGGCCGAGACAAGAGAGGGAAAGAGAGAGCAAGAAAACCACCTTCCTTTATCTTGAGTTTTAGCTGCCAAGTGAGAAAGAAAGAAAACTAAACCGATTAAAGGCACCCTTGAGTGTTTATTTAGTGAGGTGTTGGTGAAATTTTGAAGGGGAAACCTAGGGTTGTTCTTGGAAGACACTTAAGCAAGGTAAGGATGATGATTTCCCTATTTCTTACACTTGATCTTGTTTAAATTAGCTTAGCATCTCAAAATTGTGGTGAATGATAGTTGTTGTCATGCTTTGGGTGATTTTCCTTTTATTTACATGAATTAGGGTTTGATGGATGGCTGCCTATACTTGATGTATGGTTAATATATGTTGTAACTAAGATTATATAGGAGGGTTTTGGTAGCAAGTGAAGCAAGAAATGAAGGAAGTTATTATTGAAACCAAAAATTTCAGATTTCTGGAAAAATTTCACCGTGTTCTGTCCGGTTCCAGTTCGTGTGGTTAGAGGTCGAATTAGGCTTGGAAAAGTTGTAGAGAATGGTATTTTATAGTTGCTTACAAAATTTCAGCTCAATCGGAGCAACGTAGCCTGTGAATAGACCAAAATACCCTCACTGCCCTAGGTTAAATTCCAGTGTTCCGCGTAGACAGTTCAGTCTATTTGGCTGTGTTTATTCACTATAATCGTGTGGATTTAGCCAATTGCCAAAACATGAAAGTTTTAGTACTCTGTCTTAGCTTTTCAACGCTGCCAAGAACGTCTTAAACGGACCTTGGTAGACTGAGATAAGGCCGTTTGAAGGCAGTACGGTTGAATAGCCGAATAGTTGAAATTAGGTTATGTGAATTGGGAATTTGGCTAGGTTACACTGGAAGATAGACTAAGTGTTCTTCATGAACATTGTAACCCTATGTCTTAGCTTCGAAAGGGTATAAGTTTCACCTCAATCCGATAAGCGTAGCCTCGGATGTGCCGTTCCACAAAAACCCGTCAAAACTGTCTTTTGTAAACTTCGTTTCCGCACTCGTTATTAGCTTGATTTCTTGTTCTTGTATTGTCTTAAGCCTATTGAATGGCTATTGAAATGAAATTATGTTATGGGTAACCTTGGGTTTGATTGAGTAAAAGAATGATGTGACAGCCCCACCTTCCCCTAAGGCGAACCAAAGAGGTTAGCAGACTGCCTGCCCAGCTCTCGCCAGGACTAACGGTGCAGTATAGAGCGATCTTTCACGTTCCGGAACTTATAACGAGCGCAAATAAGGCAAAAGGGCAAAATAACCCAAAATAAAAGAAAATGAAATCCGGAGTCGGCCATGAATAGTAACCGACTCGTCCGAACCCAACCAAACATCGAATTACATATACCACATAACATTTAGCCTTTACAAACCAAAAATGACATTTAAAAGTGATACAAAAGTCACTACATATATGGTTTGCCAAAACAAAAGTAAAAACGGCCCTAATGATACATTTAGGGTCCCATTTTATATACAATACAAAAGAGTCATTCATCTAGTTCAGTCGGCAACCATTTATCAAAATTCATTCCAAAAGAGTCATATTCCTGTAAGGAAAACAAAAGGAACGGGGTGAGCTAATTGCCCAGTGAGAATACAACTCAAGCAACCAAGTTCATGGATACATCAAGTTTAACAGTCCAATTTACCAAAATAAATAAAGCCACACATTAATAATGAGGATAAAAGGATACGGGTGGCTCTCAAGAGCCCTTTTCCTCGTTTGAATTCTTGATCAGGTCTCATTGACTCTCCGTCAATGTCTGAAAGGTAACCAACCGTAGACTCCTCTTAACTTCCATTCCCTTCCTCCTAACATTCCTCAACCGGGCCCGAAATCCAAACACTTGCATTGTGGTATTACTCGAGTAAACCGGAATCAAGAGTCTCTCATACTACAAGATTCCCTATGATGTTGTCCCAAGGCACATTAATTGGCACGACCAAGCTCTCGCCGGCTCGATTCAATCAATAACCAATGGGGTTGAGCTCATGGATAATATTTGAAGTCATGTATTTCATTTCATATAACATTTCATATAACTTTCCAATAACATGCGAAACAATAAGTGAAAGTGATAAAGTACACTCTCACTTGGATCAATCAACATTCAACATCTCAAGTACAAAGATCAAAGCCACGTAATAGCACATAAGTGAGTAGTACACTCACCAAGCTAGCACAATGTGGTTTCAAACACTTTAGTCAAAAGAACGTTGTGCACCACCGTCACGCCCTAAAAACATGCAAACAAATACAATGAGACTCGATAACGAGTCATAAACCAAGGCCAAACATGACCCCAATAAGGTTCCATAAACATTTACAAACAATAGAGGAAACCAGAAATTTCGGAAATGTAACTAGCATTGGCCCGGAAAAATACAGTTTTGACGTCATTTTGCGGTAATAGCACAAATTCCACTACGAGTATCGGATGAGGGTGCAAGACCCACCATCTCGAAGCTAAAAGATAGGGCTACAACAATGTAGAAGGTCACTAAGTCTAAATCCTAGCACAACTAGGTCAAATGTGCCAAATACTCAACCGGAAACACTAAAAACAGGTTTACAAATCACATAATGCTGTAATTACTATAACTCAGTCTATACAGGTCCAAATGCCGAAATTCCAAAGTCATATGTTAGCTAAGACATCCAGTTACATTTCATCAGAAGACACCAACTTCAAAATCCAAACCAATTCCAGTCAAAACAAACGATTACAAGCGCAGTTTTCACATTCTGAGCAACCCAGATCAGCAATAGTAAAATCGATATATCTCACTCCACACAACTCCGATTGACCTGAAATTTTGTAGGCACCTTTAAAATGTCATTCCCTACAACTTTCATGTTTTGAGTTAAGGCCAATTCGGCCTCTATCTAGTACCTAAAAATTCGGACAGAATGTACCCTTAAGAACCCTAGATTTTCCAATTTTCTTCCAAAACAGAAATTGGTTGCAATTAATCACTTTTCCCACCTCCTTAAGTCATTATAGACCATTTCCATACATCATAGATAGCCACACCATCATGCTTGAATTAAAACAGAAAATCCCCAAAAATAATAAAAAGTCATCAATTCAACCACAAATCAAGAATTAATCCATAAATTTGCATCTTCTACTTCCACTAAGCATGATTTGAGCATCAATTAAAGAAGGAGGGTGGTTCTTCACAACTTACCTTTAAAACAAGAGAGAGAGAGCTATGGACCACCTTAACTTTCCAAATAACTTCACCAATCACCTCAAAATCACTAAGTGGAGGAGTTTTATGGAACAATTGGAAGATTAATCGGTTGATTTGAGAGATTGAGCAAGATTGGAGACCAAAATTGTGAAGAGTTTTCTTTCCTTTGAGCTTCAAGAAAGTCGGCCACCCTTGGAGGAATTTTGATGATTTTTGGGTCATTTTTGGTTATTTAAGTCAATGGTAAGAAAGTCTTAAGGTAGCCCAATCAAATGGTGACACTTGTCACCTTTAATTAAATGCTCACCTACCTTGTCTCCCTTATATCAATCCACTTAGCACTCTCTACTTATCTTTTAACACCCGATAAATTAATTCCAGTATTCAAAACTTAATCTAGTTGGCCGAATTTTTCCGGACTTATCGCACTAGTGGGTCCCACGTCCGGTATCTGGTCTTAATTTCTCAAAATCTATTTGATACTAGAAAAATCATCTAAAAATTATATCTGCTCCTTAAATTTATCTAGAAAAATTTTCGAATCACGAAAATGCAGAAAACAAGTCATGAAAAATAATAAAACTTAGAAAATGAAAATTACGGGTTCTCACACTCTCTCCCCCTTAAAAGAATTTCGTCCTCGAAATTTCTCACCATGGTTCACAAATAGCTCAGGGTATTGTTTTTTTCCACCTCCCAGGTAGCCTTTTCTATCCCATGATTTTTTTTCTTCGCGAACACTATTCTCTCTCCTACCCAAACCCTGCGATCCTTACAAACCATACCAAGACTCGAACGATGATTTTCCCCAAAGGATTACTACTTTCAGGTAGGCGTGATATCTATTTCGTCCATCAGAATTGGGACTGACAAATGGATGAGTAACACCGGGATCTACTAATGTTTCCGCAGAAATACCGTAATCGTACCTTCCTCAATCTCAGGAGAATCGGGGACCTGTTGTGGCTCCAGTGAATACACTCGAGCTGCTACCTTAGGTTTCGTTCCCTTCCCCTTATCCGGTCCCGTGTTGGTCTTTGACATAGTTTGAGCTCCCCTTCCTTCTTGCGTCATAAGTAGGCAGGTAGCAAGCTTGTGGTCTGCGCTTCCACAACGCAGACATTTGCCTCCTTTCTTCCAGCAATTGTCTTCAGAATGATTCAACTTTCCGCAATACCCGCAAGGTCCGCGTGCTGCAGAAGCCGAGCCTCCTCTCTGGCCTCTCCCCAACTGGCTGCCTCGTGATGGGCTCTCTCGTGACACTCCCGGTACCCTTTCTTCCCCAATTCCTCGCCCAAACTTGGAAGGGGTACTCTCATTCCCCTGCCCCGAATTATTTCCAGGAAATCCTCGCTTTTTCGCCTGGAAATTTCTTACTTGCAATCTGGCACTCTCTACCCGTTGGGCCTTCTCAACGGCCTCGCTAAAAGCATTGATTTGAGCCACTGCGAGGTCCTTCTGAATCTCCACGTTTAGGCCCTGGATAAAACGCCTAATTCGCCGTTGCTCCGTCACAATCAACTCAGGCGCAAATTTGGACAGGCGGGTGAACTGGCTCTCGTATTCCGCCACCGATTGAGCTCCTTGGCGGAGTCGGATGAACTCATCTTCCTTCCTTTCCTGAACCAGAGGAGGGAAGAATTTCGCGTTAAACTCCCTCATAAAATTTACCCAAGTCCTGGGCGTTTGTTCCCTCTCCCATTTTTGCCGAATGACATTCCACCAGGAGCGGGCCGCCACTTCTAGTTGGAAAACGGCAAAAGTCACCTGCCGTTCTTCGGTATAGTGCAGGGCGGCAAAAATATCGACCATCTTTTCGAGCCACCTTTCGGCAACATCCGGATCAGGTCCCCCGATGAACTTGGGTGGGGCAAACTTTTGAAATCGTTCCAGAGCTCTGTCTTCGCTCTCAACATGATTGCCAGGGTTTCCAGGATTAGGGTTTGGATTCTGGCCTTGTTGCTGCACCACTTGTGACAACAGGTTTGTCATTTGCTGCATAGCGGCAGCTATCTGTACATTAGGGTCAACTCTCGGTTCAGGATGGGGTCCAGAGGAGGTTTCTCCAGTACCCCGGTCTGGCGTAGGTTGCCTATTCCCGCGCCCACGGCCCCGTCCACTACGTGTGCCGTCCATACAATCTAAGTCGATCTAGGTCACAAAATAAATATACTGTTAATGGGCAATGGGCACCTAACCCCTTCTTTTCGCTGCCCGAAACAGGAACAAGTAAACAAGAACAAATAACTACTCCACTCCCTCGTCGAGCATTTAAACACATAACACATATACAGAGAACACATAACAGTATCAACATGTATACAGAACAGTCAGTCAAGTACATATAAAGTCATCCATAGAATCGCAATTTCTAGTTCGCCCCATTCTTTCTAACCTAGACTCTCGTCTCTTTCGTATCCGGGCGCAAGAATCCCATTTAAGATAATTCACAACTCGAGCCGGCCGGTCCCAAGCGTAAATCATCCATATTATAGATTCCTACCCGACATACATATCTATCTTCCTCAAGTTGCATAATAAAGATTTTTACACTTATAACATGCCCCATTCATAACTTACGCTCAAACGAGCACTTAGACATCTCCATGAAATCAGGACCATAACACCACTTGGCCCTAGGCTCACTCCGCGCAGAGACCACGCGAAGTGGCTCTGATACCACCTGTGACAGCCCCACCTTCCTCTAAGGCGAACCAAAAAGGTTAGCGGACTGCCTGCCCAGCTCTCGCCAGGACTAACGGTGCAGTATAGAGCGATCTTTCACGTTCCGGAACTTATAACGAGCGCAAATAAGGCAAAAGGGCAAAATAACCCAAAATAAAAGAAATTGAAATCCGGAGTCGGCCATGAATAGTAACCGACTCGTCCGAACCCAACCAAACATCGAATTACATATACCACATAACATTTAGCCTATACAAACCAAAAATGACATTTAAAAGTGATACAAAAGTCACTACATATATGGTTTGCCAAAACAAAAGTGAAAACGGCCCTAATGATACATTTAGGGTCCCATTTTATATGCAATACAAAAGAGTCATTCATCTAGTTCATTCGGCAACCATTTATCAAAATTCATTCCAAAAGAGTCATATTCCTGTAAGGAAAACAAAAGGAACGGGGTGAGCTAATTGCCCAGTGAGAATACAACTCAAGCAACCAAGTTCATGGATACATCAAGTTTAACAGTCCAATTTACCAAAATAAATAAAGCCACACATTAATAATGAGGATAAAAGGATACGGGTGGCTCTCAAGAGCCCTTTTCCTCGTTTGAATTCTTGATCAGGTCTCATTGACTCTCCGTCAATGTCTGAAAGGTAACCAACCGTAGACTCCTCTTAACTTCCATTCCCTTCCTCCTAACATTCCTCAACCGGGCCCGAAATCCAAACACTTGCATTGTGGTATTACTCGAGTAAACCGGAATCAAGAGTCTCTCATACTACAAGATTCCCTATGATGTTGCCCCAAGGCACATTAATTGGCACGACCAAGCCCTCGCCGGCTCGATTCAATCAATAACCAATGGGGTTGAGCTCATGGATAATATTTGAAGTCATGTATTTCATTTCATATAACATTTCATATAACATGCGAAACAATAAGTGAAAGTGATAAAGTACACTCTCACTTGGATCAATCAACATTCAACATCTCAAGTACAAAGATCAAAGCCACGTAATAGCACATAAGTGAGTAGTACACTCACCAAGCTAGCACAATGTGGTTTCAAACACTTTAGTCAAAAGAACGTTGTGCACCACCGTCACGCCCTAAAAACATGCAAACAAATACAATGAGACTCGATAACGAGTCATAAACCAAGGCCAAACATGACCCCAATAAGGTTTCATAAACATTTACAAACAATAGAGGAAACCAGAAATTTCGGAAATGTAACTAGCATTGGCCCGGAAAAATACAGTTTTGACGTCATTTTGCGGTAATAGCACAAATTCCACTACGAGTATCGGATGAGGGTGCAAGACCCACCATCTCGAAGCTAAAAGATAGGGCTACAACAATGTAGAAGGTCACTAAGTCTAAATCCTAGCACAACTAGGTCAAATGTGCCAAATACTCAACCGGAAACACTAAAAACAGGTTTACAAATCACATAATGCTGTAATTACTATAACTCAGTCTATACAGGTCCAAATGCCGAAATTCCAAAGTCATATGTTAGCTAAGACATCCAGCTACATTTCATCAGAAGACACCAACTTCAAAATCCAAACCAATTCCAGTCAAAACAAACGATTACAAGCGCAGTTTTCACATTCTGAGCAACCCAGATCAGCAATAGTAAAATCGATATATCTCATTCCACACAACTCCGATTGACCTGAAATTTTGTAGGCACCTTTAAAATGTCATTCCCTACAACTTTCATGTTTTGAGATAAGGCCAATTCGGCCTCTATCTAGTACCTAAAAATTCGGACAGAATGTACCCTTAAGAACCCTAGATTTTCCAATTTTCTTCCAAAACAGAAATTGGTTGCAATTAATCACTTTTCCCACCTCCTTAAGTCATTATAGACCATTTCCATACATCATAGATAGCCACACCATCATGCTTGAATTAAAACAGAAAATCCCCAAAAATAATAAAAAGTCATCAATTCAACCACAAATCAAGAATTAATCCATAAATTTGCATCTTCTACTTCCACTAAGCATGATTTGAGCATCAATTAAAGAAGGAGGGTGGTTCTTCACAACTTACCTTTAAAACAAGAGAGAGAGAGCTATGGACCACCTTAACTTTCCAAATAACTTCACCAATCACCTCAAAATCACTAAGTGGAGGAGTTTTATGGAACAATTGGAAGATTAATCGGTTGATTTGAGAGATTGAGCAAGATTGGAGACCAAAATTGTGAAGAGTTTTCTTTCCTTTGAGCTTCAAGAAAGTCGGCCACCCTTGGAGGAATTTTGATGATTTTTGGGTCATTTTTGGTTATTTAAGTCAATGGTAAGAAAGTCTTAAGGTAGCCCAATCAAATGGTGACACTTGTCACCTTTAATTAAATGCTCACCTACCTTGTCTCCCTTATATCAATCCACTTAGCACTCTCTACTTATCTTTTAACACCCGATAAATTAATTCCAGTATTCAAAACTTAATCTAGTTGGCCGAATTTTTCCGGACTTATCGCACTAGTGGGTCCCACGTCCGGTATCTGGTCTTAATTTCTCAAAATCTATTTGATACTAGAAAAATCATCTAAAAATTATATCTGCTCCTTAAATTTATCTAGAAAAATTTTCGAATCACGAAAATGCAGAAAACAAGTCATGAAAAATAATAAAACTTAGAAAATGAAAATTACGGGTTCTCACAAATGAAGCCTAAATGGCTGGAAATAGGAAAAATACAAAGGGCAATGCTGCCCAAATTTACGTTCGAGGACTATAGAAATACACTTGCGACTTGCGTAGAGTTGAGATGAATATCACTTGAGCCATCTAGGACTTTGGCTACCTTGGTTATCGAGGGTCATACGTTAAAACCTAGCCGAACTTGTATCTTGAGGAAAAGACATAATAACCAATGTGAACCCGTTTTCCTTGCACTTTCGACTCAAATGTTATTTCCAAGTATATTTACTACAAAATCTTCCAGTCTGAAAAGCGAGCAAGTTTTTTTTTCACGAATGTCTTCCAGATGAACTTTAATTATTTGATTCTTATTGAATGAAATGATTAAGTTTCAAATCTTAGTCATGTTTCAAAGTTCTCAAACTGAATTTTTCCGCAGATCTGGACTCCAAACCTGGAGTATAACTGAACGTGAATACTTGAAGCATTACATTTTGGTGAGTGCTTACAAATATCCGATTGCACTTAATACATGAGTTTCTTACTTGACCTACGTGATTACATGATGCATGAATGATAGGGCAAGGGTGTACTTTACCGCACTTGCCCTAACATGACTTGTTCTTGTTTATTGGATACACTTGATTTGTTATACATGTACATGAGTTATATCCTGCCTGGAATTCCAGAAACCCTATGGCTAGTTAATCAAGTCGAGCCGGCAAGGGCCTGGTCGATTAGATAACGAACCCTGGGTAACTAGTAATGTCGAGTGGAGTGTTATCTCCTCGACTAAACGGTATACTTGAGTATTACCACTCGTATTTCGTGTGGCGTGCCGGCCCGAGGAAGGGGATTGATCAGTGAACGAAGACTGGCGTGTAGTGAGGTTTTATTTGGACTAGTTATTACTTGAAAGTTGACGGAGTGTCAACTACCAATCGATCAAGCTGGAACGGAGCCAAGACCTGAATTACTGTATCCTTACATGTGAATATGAACTTGATGTTGCCAGGATAGCTAAAATGCTATTTCCCTGATTTGACTTGTTTTCTCGCTATTACACTATTACTTTGCTATCACTTGGTTTGTTGGCCAATTTGATATTTGGAACTTCACTGAGCTTTGGCTCACCCCGTTAGTTTTGTTTTCCTTATAGGGGTACGAGCGAGGCGTGAGACATGTAAAGGCTAGCGTAGTCTAGTTGTTTGTGACTTTTGACTTGTACTCGCGCTATTGCTTGAATAGAATGTTTTGTACTTGGATTGTATACGCTTTGAACTAGTTTGGGTATATTGAGACTTTGTACCTTGATTTTTATCAATGTAAATTATAAGCTTGAATTGTGGATGTTATTCATGGTTCATGGATGTATGCACATGATTCGAGTGAGGGCAAGTGAGTGAGTCCTGGCGAGAGTTGGGCAGGCGGTCCGTCGAACCCTTTGGTACGCCTTAGGGGGAAGTGGGGTCGTCACAATTTGGACTAAGTGGTCTTCATCCAAATTGTAGCCCTATGTCTTAGCTTCGAAATGGTATAAGTTTCACCTCAATCCGATAAGCGTAGCCTCAGATGTATCCATTCCGCAAAAACACATCAAATCTATCTTTTGTTAAATTTCATTTCCACACTTGTTATTAGCTTGATTTTTGGTCCTTTTATTATCTTGAGCCTATTGAATGGCTATTGAAATGAATTTGTGTTGTGTGTAACTTTGGACTTAATTGAGGAAAGGAATGAAGCCATAAATGGCTGGAAATAGGAAAATACAAAGGGCATGCTGCCCAAATTTACGCTCGAGGACTAGAAAAATATACTTGCGACTTGAGTAAGAGTTAAGAGTGATTACTACCTGAACCACCTAGGATACTTGCGTCTTCTCGTTCCGAGGTATATAAGTAAGGATTTGGCCGAACTTGTACCCTTGAAAAATAAAATAATGACTGCTCGAAGTATGTTTTCCTTGTACTTTTGAATCAAATGGCATTTCCAAGTATAAATGTTACAAAGTTTTACCGTTTAAATGTGAGAACCCGTAATTTTCATTTTCTAAGTTTTATTATTTTTCATGACTTGTTTTCTACATTTTCGTGATTAGAAAATTTTTCTAGATAAATTTAAGAGCAGATATAATTTTAGATGATTTTTCTAGTATCGAATAGATTTTGAGAAATTAAGAGCAGATACCGGACGTGGGACCCACTAGTGCGAAAAGTCCGGAAAAATTCGGCCAACTAGATTAAGTTTTGAATACTGGAATTAATTTATCGGGTGTTAAGAGATAAGTAGAGAGTGCTAAGTGGATTGATATAAGGGAGACAAGGTAGGTGAGCATTTAATTAAAGGTGACAAGTGTCACCATTTGATTGGGCTACCTTAAGACTTTCTTACCATTGACTTAAATAACCAAAAATGACCCAAAAATCATCAAAATTCCTCCAAGGGTGGCCGACTTTCTTGAAGCTCAAAGGAAAGAAAAACTCTTCACAATTTTGGTCTCCAATCTTTCTCAATCTCTCAAATCAACCGATTAATCTTCCAATTGTTCCATAAAACTCCTCCACTTAGTGATTTTAAGATGATTGGTGAAGTTATTTGGAAAGTTAAGGTGGTCCATAGCTCTCTCTCTCTTGTTTTAAAGGTAAGTTGTGAAGAACCACCCTCCTTCTTTAATTGATGCTCAAATCATGTTTAGTGGAAGTAGAAGATGCAAGTTTATGGATTAATTCTTGATTTGTGGTTGAATTGATGACTTTTTATTATTTTTGGGGAATTTTCTGTTTTAATTCAAGCATGATGGTGTGGCTATCTATGATGTATGGAAATGATCTATAATGACTTAAGGAGGTGGGAAAAGTGATTAATTGCAACCAATTTCTGTTTTGGAAGAAAATTGGAAAATCTAGGGTTCTTAAGGGTACATTCTGTCCGAATTTTTAGGTACTAGATAGAGTCCGAATTGGCCTTAGATCAAAACATAAAAGTTGTATGGAATGACATTTTAAAGGTGCCTACAAAATTTCAGGTCAATCGGAGTTGTGTGGAGTGAGATAAGTCGAAAATACTATTGCTGTTCTGTTTTACCCGAAATTGGGATTTGCGACTGTAATGGGTTGTTTTGACTGGAATTGCTTCCGAATTGAGTGTTGAGGCCTTCTGATGAAATTTAGCCCTATATCTTAGCTTTCATTTGGTTTTGGAATTTCTGGATTTGGACATGTAGAGCCTGAGTTATGATATTTCCGCTAGAACGCGTTTTGGTGAATCTGTTTTACATTGTTGATGAAGTATCTTGCATTTTTGACCTGTTTGCACTCAAATCTGGGTTGAGTGACCTTCGGTGATGTTGTAGCCCTGTCTTTTAGCTTCGAGATGGTGGGTCTTGCACCCTCATCCGATACTCGTAGTGGAATTTGTGCTATTACCGCAAAATGACGTCAAAACTGTATTTTTCCGGACCAATGCTAGTTACATTTCCGAAATTTCTGGTTTCCTCTATTGTTTGTAAATGTTTATGGAACCTTATTGGGGTCATGTTTGGCCTTGGTTTATGACTCGTTATCGAGTCTCATTGTATTTGTTTGCATGTTTTTAGGGCGTGACGGTGGTGCACAACGTTCTTTTGACTAAAGTGTTTGAAACCACATTGTGCTAGCTTGGTGAGTGTACTACTCACTTATGTGCTATTACATGCTTTGATCTTTGTACTTGAGATGTTGAATGTTGATTGATCCAAGTGAGAGTGTACTTTATCACTTTCACTTATTGTTTCGCATGTTATTGGAAAGTTATATGAAATGTTATATGAAATGTTATATGAAATGAAATACATGACTTCAAATATTATCCATGAGCTCAACCCCATTGGTTATTGATTGAATCGAGCTGGCGAGGGCTTGGTCGTGCCAATTAATGTGCCTTGGGGCAACATCATAGGGAATCTTGTAGTATGAGAGACTCTTGATTCCGGTTTACTCGAGTAATACCACAATGCAAGTGTTTGGATTTCAGGCCCGGTTGACGAATGTTAGGAGGAAGGGAATGGAAGTTAAGAGGAGTCTACGGTTGGTTACCTTTCAGACATTGACGGAGAGTCAATGAGACCTGATCAAGAATTCAAACGAGGAAAAGGGCTCTTGAGAGCCACCCGTATCCTTTTATCCTCATTATTAATGTGTGGCTTTATTTATTTTGGTAAATTGGACTGTTAAGCTTGATGTATCCATGAACTTGATTGCTTGAGTTGTATTCTCACTGGGCAATTAGCTCACCCCGTTCCTTTTGTTTTCCTTACAGGAATATGACTCTTTTGGAATGAATTTTGATAAATGGTTGCCGAATGAACTAGATGAATGACTCTTTTGTATTGTGTATAAAATGGGACCCTAAATGTATCATTAGGGCCGTTTTCACTTTTGTTTTGGCAAACCATATATGTAGTGACTTTTGTATCACTTTTAAACGTCATTTTTGGTTTGTAAAGGCTAAATGTTATGTGGTATATGTAATTCGATGTTTGGTTGGGTTCGGACGAGTCGGTTACTATTCATGGCCGACTCCAGATTTCATTTTCTTTTATTTTGGGCTATTTTGCCCTTTTGCCTTATTTGCGCGCGTTAAAAGTTTCGGAACGTGAAAGATCACTCTATACTGCACCGTTAGTCCTGGCGAGAGCTGGGCAGGCAGTCCGCTAACCTCTTTGGTTCGCCTTAGGGGAAGGTGGGGCTGTCACATTAAAAAGCGAGCAAGTGTTTCATGACTACTCTCCAAGTGAATTTCAATTTCTTGATTCTTATTGAACGAAACGTCTACGTTTCGAACCTTAGTCGATTTTTAAAGTTCTTAAGTTAAGTTTTATCGTATATTTGGACTCCAAACCCGGAGTACTACCCAGACGCGAACACTAGAGGCACACTTTTTGTAAGTGCTTCCAAATATCTGATTGAACTTGATATTTGTGATTTATCTTTGACCAACGTGATTACGTGATATGTGACGCCCCCCACTTCTCCCAAGGGTGAACCCAAGGGTATCGGCGGGACGCCTGCCCAACTCTCGCCAGGATTCGGTACAATCCATATACTCAAAACTCGAAATACTTTAAACAACTTCAATACATAATTAAAGTACTCCAAAATATCTCACACTTACATTAAGTTAAATTTCAAGCTTAAATACAACCCAATGAAATATGTACTACAGCCATCCGCTATAATACAACTTAAGATTTTCAAAAGAAAGCAATCTAGTACTATTCTCTGGGACTTTTGGTCTCGAACCCTGTAAAAGAAATCCACAACGTGGAATGAGCTACACAGCCCAGTGAGGTTCCAAGACACTCTAGCAGTTCTATTAAATCAAGTAAAGGGAGCATACCACATGTATGGTTCAGGGTTGCACGTTGACATAAGAACATGTGACAATTATCATTCTACGAGTAATTTGAGCACATCACAGGTATAGCACATTTGCATGAAACGGTTATCATTATGTAAAAATAAACACACATTGAAGGATACGGTGTTCCATTAGAACCATGTCGGTCATCTGCACCTTATAACTTCTGGATCCCCTCGGTTTGTCTGGCCATCACCTTATCCCTCCAGTGGTAGTACTCGAGTATACCGAAACGGTGGCCCAGGGTTCCAACCTACCCGACCGAGCGCAGTCCTGGCTCGAGTAGGTCAGTAACCAAGGGCAGGGCCCAAGTTCAGCTTAGAGCTTACAACATGCACAGTAATCAAGTAAATCGATGAATGGTAAAATTTTATCATTTGAGTAGGTCGAGTGAGATAAAGTACACACTCGCCTTAAAATGGTGGACAATTTCATATGAGCAATTTCTAGCAACAATTAACACATAAACACATAAGCAATATTTGATAATTTCATGTGAACATGTAATTTACGGTAATCAAGTAATCAAGTAAGCAAGTAGTCAAATAAATTAGAAAACGGTAAGTAAACATGGTTAACGGTAAATGGTAAATGGTAAACAGTTAACGGTAGTAATTACGGTTAATTGGTAGACATATATCATTTTAATAGGCCGCCTTTGGCCATGTCCCACTATTACCATGTAAGAGTCGAGGAGATTCACTCCAATCGACTTATGCTTCCATAGCATAATTAATCATTTAAACACATCACGTAAATATGCTTTTTAAGCATTTTTTCTTATCAAGTAATTCAAGTAGTCATGTAAATATGCCCTTCAAGCATTTTATGTCAAGTAATTAAAATATATGCATTTCAAGTATTTCATGTTTTTATGCCGGAGAGTCTATGGAAGAAATGGGCTGCATCACTTCCACGGTTGCCGGTCTTTCATATCAGATGTATCCTTCCGGTTCTGATATGGTGGTTCCTCTGGAAGGGTCGAAACAAGGCACGTTTCGAAGGTCAGACATTCTCTGCGCAGCGAGTTAGTTGGGAGGTGGACAACTTCATACAGGATATGGGCCGTGCGGGGAGGCTGAGGAAGGCGCGGTTCTATGGTGACATGGAGGACACTTGGGCAAGGCTGGCTAGTTCGGTCACCCGTCAATGGCGGCCAACAGTGGTTTCCTGGCACAGGCCCCCACCCCATAGGAGCAAATTAAACACAGACGCCAGCGTGATCAATGACAGAGCGACTGGAGAAGGAGTTTTGCGGGACTCGGATGGTAGGCTTATTTTCGCGTTTTACAAGGAGTTTGGGGAGAAGGGGGTACTGGGGGCCGAGGCGTTGGCGCTTCAGGAAGGGTTGTGGGAATGTGTGACACGGGGGGGTTCAGGGGGTGTTGGTGGAAGTAGACTCGGCGGCTCTGGTATCTCTTGTCAACTCGTCGGCGTTGGGAGGGTGGGCGCATTGCAATCTGCTGCGTCAGATTCGCCGTCTACTGAGGCAGGTGGTTGGGACAATTACACACATTTTCAGAGAAGCAAACATGGTGGCAGACAGGTTAGCGGCCATGCATGGCTATCCAAGTACGGTTTTTGAGTCAGTTCGGTAGTTGTCGAGGGACGTTCGTGGGTGTCTAGCCTTGGATGCTAGGGAATTCCCGTCCATTAGATTAGTACCCGGGTAGACAGTGGTTCACATATATATGTCTACTTGATTTTGTTTTAAAAAAAAATGTTGAGTAATTCAAGTATACCTTACTTAAATATGCATGAGTGTGGTAAATACTTAACATGTGGCACTTAACACTTAATAATCATGGGATAAGCATGTCATGGACTTTTCAAATTACGTACTCCTATATGGAACACCCACCTATTCCAACAAGTGAGTACGTGCTCGAACAAGTGTTTAGGCGTCTGCTTCGAGTTTCTCTTGAAGGTCCCCTTGAGCGCCTGGGCAAATAACCATTAACTATTATACACTATCACTTAGAATTCCCTACTCATCGAGAACATTGTACTAGTGTTCACTCTAAGGAGAATTCATAAATTGAGCCTTAGTCATTCATAATCGAGGTTCGGAAGTGGCGTTCAAAAACACAAGAGAAATCTGATTTTCGCCTTTGAAATCAAGTGTAAAATGGTCTAGCAATATCGGAGGAAAATGGAGAGTTTGAAACCCTCAATTTCCTTTAAGTTCGGAAATTTCAGATTCGACAAGCAAACTTTGAAAAATCAGATCTCACTCTCTATAAGTCCAAAATTGGAAAACTTAGTACCGTTGGAAACTACCTCTAAAGTGCTAAAAGTTTCTAGAAGATACTTTTCCATGATTCCAAATGGATGACATTCAAAAGTTGGTTCAAAGTTACTGCTTTAGAATACCAAGACAGTTTCAAGGTTGGTTTTTGGGCAACTTTGGAAATTCTGTAAAATTCACACGTTGCAAACCAGCCTCCAAAATTTGTAACTCAATTAGAGTTACAATCAAAGTTTAAAACAAAACAAGCAGAACAAGAATCGAAGTTTTGAGCACCAAGATATGGTAGCTCAAAGTTAGTGAAAATGTGAAACTGTTAAGTAAATTCCAAGTTTAATTCACAACTTTGGGACTTTGATTGAACATCGGAATGGACTCAGAATGGCACCAAATTTGGAAGTATTATCCTACCATATAAGGGATATTCCTCTACAAAATTTCGTAGGAAAATTCATTCGAAAAGTTGGTTAACAAAATCACTAAATTCCCAAGAAGTTCCTCGGCAAATCTGCCTTGGACTTCCGTTTTCAAAATGTTTGGCCAATAAAACACCTCAAACATGGTTCATTTCAGTAGATAATGTTAAGATATGTCCAAGGTTTATTTGATAGGTGATTAACACCAAATATTTCGGATAACAAACCCCAAACTAAGATTAGTTAAGGATCAGTCCAAAATGAAGAATTTCATAACTGAGTCAGTTTCAAACTTTGGCCACAACTCACTCAATTCAACACAGAATTGAGCGTAGTTTGGTGGCTTTAGAAAAAACATTCATAAAGCTACAATTTCTCAGAAGAAACCATTTTCGAAATCTGTCCACAACTAGCCCCAATTTGAGCATCAAGTTGTAGTTCCTATTCTGCCTTCCAGTGAACCCGAGAAACAGAACAGTCAAGTTCAAATGAGTGGTACGGTTTGCTCAGGTGGAATCAGGATGCGTATTTTATACCGTTGGAAAGCTGGGAATGTCTAGTTTCTAGTGCCATAAACGGTACTCAATTCTGACATCAGAGCAAAAAGATATAGCCGAAACAAAATGACTGCCTGGGCAATCTGGGAAAATTTTCCAGATTTGGTGAACTTTGGAATTCAACACATTTAACCAACCAAATCATGTTATTTTTCAATGAAACTTTTCACACACTCACTATAACATATAAAAAACATAAAAAAGCCATTATAACCTCAAAAATTTGCACCAAAGTGCTCGAATATAGCAGGGGCAAAATGGTCACTTTTGGTCCAAGTACTCCTTTTGATTTTCTACCAACAATACAACATTAATCCACTAATTTAAGCACTAAACCACCATTAATTTCATCATCAATCATCAAATCAGTCCTTCCATCAAAAGTGGGAGTTCATAGAGCCCACACAATAAAATTCAACATAAATAAAGCTACCCACATGAAATTATGAACTTATAAGTGCTAGATAACTTCCATAAACAAAGGTTTAAGAGGTTGATCGTTCATTACCTCTCTTGATGACTAGATCAGAATTTTTGGTCACTTTGAAACTCAAGAAAACTGTGGAAATGAAGCCCCTTTTCTAGCTTAAGATGATCACCAAGTGTTTAGCAAAGTATAGTTAAATTTTGAGGTGATTTGGTGGAGATTTGAAGCAAGAATCGATGAAGGAAAAATGAAGAACTTGGTCTTGTTTTTCCTTGGAGTTGCACGGCTGGAATGAAGAAGGAAAAGAAAGAGTTGCATGGCTGTTTGAGGTGATAAAGTGGAGGGTTTTGATCTGGGGTGATGCTCCCATGAGAAGCCTAAGAATGTGTGGCCCAAAATGCTCCAAAAGTCAACTAAGGAGAGCGCGCGTAACCGTGCGTATGCGCTCGTTTCTCCTCGGGTTTGTTTCACTTGTGCACTAAACCTCTAATGCACTTGTTTTCATGTTAATATTATTCACTCTTAATAGTCTAGAATAATTTCTCAAATCTCCAATTTACCGCTCCGTCTCGGTATACGTGAACTTTCAATTTTCGTGCGATACGGCGAAATCTCCAAGAATTCTTATAACGATAACTTCACTAACTAATACTTGAATAGTTAAATATAAAAATATCTATTTTAATCCTAATGTACGTATCTCTAAATTTTTTTTTCCAAGCTTAGTGTATCCTCAAATCGGTTATCGTTCCAAACGCACGTGCACTATTTTCACTTAACGGCTTCCAAAATTTAATTTTTGAAATGAGACATTTTAAAAATATAACAAACCCATAGATTTATGAAATTAGGTCTAAAGACGTTAGAAAATAATATTCGAAGAAAACGGGAGGGCAAATAATTAATTAAGCCATAAAAATAGAATTATAAGTGAGAAAAATTCGGGTCCTCGCATGATATATAAGTGATTTGATAGGGTAAGGGTGTACTTTATCGCACTTGCCCTATCCAGATTTGTTATTGTTTATCGATTTCACTTGACTTGTTCTACATGCATATGACTTGTATCTTGCCTGGAATTCCAGAAACCCTGTGGCTACTTAATCGAGTTGAGTCGGCAAGGGTCTAGTCGATTAGATAACGAACCCTGGGTAACTAGTAATGTCGAGTGGAGTGTTATCTCCTCGGCTAATCGGTATACTCGAATATTACCACCCGTGTTTCATGTGGCGTGCAAGCCCGGAAAAGGGGGTTGATCGGTGGACGGAGACTAGCGTGAAGTGAGGTTTTCTTTCTGGACTAGTTATTACTTGAAAGTTGACGGAGTGTCAACTACCAATCGATCAAGCTGGGATGGAGCCGAGACATAAGCCACTATATCCTTACATGTGAATATGATCAATATATATTTCTTGACTACCTGAAGGATTTGTTCTTTGATTGGACTTGTTTGCTCGCTATTTCACTATCACACTGTTATTACTTTGTTTGATGTCCAATTTGATATTTGGAACTTCACTGAGATTTGGCTCACTCCGTTAGTTTTGTTTTCCTTACAGGGGTACGAGCGAGGCGTGAGACGTGTAAAGACTAGCGTAGTCTAGTTGTTTTGACTTTTGACTTATACTCGCGCTATTCCTCGAATAAAATGTCTTGTATTTGGATTATATACACTTTGAACCAGTTTGGGTATATTGAGGCTTTGTACCTTGATTGTGCATCAATGTAAATTATAAGTTTGAATTGCGATGTTATTTATGATCCATGGATGTATACACGTGATATGAGTGAGTGAGTCTTGGCGAGAGTTGGGCAGGCGGTCCGCCGAACCCTTTGGTACGCCTTAGGGGGAGGTGGGGTCGTCACACTTGCTATTTTATAGTGGTCCTTAATGTTTTACAATTAAATGTACTTCTTTTTCAACATGAATTAGCATTGTTTACAGATGTTGAGCTTACTCTTAAATTTGGTCATGAGCGACCCAAAACAAAGACATTTTTGGGGCACATCAAGGTAGTGCAACTACAACTAGCCAATGTAAAGCAATGCCATACAGTAATATATCATTCTTAAACTGATGATTTTGCCACTTTTGTTTAGTTAGCAAGTAAAGAAAAAACTACTTTTCTTTCTTTCTCTAATCTCTTTTCTTCCCTTTTCACTGCTAGACAAGTGCATCACTTGAGCTATTTAGATAAGCCTTCAACAATTACGTTACTCAAGAATGTTTTGTCCAAAAATAATTATTTGACAACTTTCAAATTTGTATATGAAAGAGTTGTTGTGAACAAAAAAAAGTTGAAAAAAAGAAGCAATGCAATCTTCCGAGCTGTTGAATCAATCTCCTAATGTGTTGTAGTGCTCATTCAATGATTATAGCTATTTATTTAGATATTAACTTCATCTAGTATCTATAGCATATATCAATTGCTGAACATGAAAAAAAGATATCGAGCTTCATTTTATCTCTTATAATTTCTTTTATTTTTAGAACAAGTGCATGATTATCTGATTCAATCAAACTAAAGTTTACGAACAAAATTATTAGCTTCTCTTCAATTACATGTATCTTTTTGTTTATTCTATTTTTGTTGTATGCAGAAACAAGAAACATCGTAATGATCTCAATAATCTACTCATTATATTGTCTTACATTTTCTTAACAAATTATGTATTTTTCACTACTTAATAAAACTACAAAAACATAACCACAAAGATATTGACACACCTTTATATAACTTTTCATATTTAATATTTGAATTTGAATAACTGGGCATTTGTAGGCAAGTTTGAAAATTACACCGTGCATTATGCTTAGAAATTGAATTATTGAAAATGTGCTTAGAAATTGAAACATTTAGAATTATATTTGCTTTTATCTAAACATTAAGAACTAAAACTATCAATATCCTAATATTTGGTACTAAAATTGCAATTAAAGAGTTGAAGATCGGTGATCTTTTAGGGAAAAATTGTTGAACGGCCAAAACAGTGCAATTTTAATTGAAATTGTGTTTAGAAATTGAAACATTTAGAAGTAGATTTGCTTTTATTTAAACATTAAGGACTAAAACTGATATTATCCTAAATATTGGTACTAAAATTGCAATTAAAGAGTTGACGATAGGTGACCTTTTATAAAAAAAAAATAAAATTGAATGACCATAACAGTGCAATTTTAAATAATTTGGTGATGTTTCTGGCCATCTACTCCGTGCCACTCCCTAGAATCGAGGTCCTTCAACTCCATTCGTCCCTGGAATTTAGGTGCTGGATTCGCAGGTCCTTCAACTCCATGCTACTTTGACAGAGATTTACTCCTCCTTAGGAAAGGGGCGGACCAGCTGGTAGTAACCTGCACCCCTGAATCCATTAACCCTGACATTTTTGGGCACTTTCGTCTCCACTTCGGCGGCGGCTTATATAGAAAATGAAAGTACCCATACTGAATGCAGGTTCGTTTATATCTCTCAAGGATACACTACGGTAATAAAAAAAATCGATAGGAACTATGTTAATTTCTATTAGTTTGATAAGTATGCCTTAATTCATGCTCCATTGATAAAAGAACTTTCAAGTACTATTGGAAATGTCCTCCTTTCCTTGTGGCAGTGATTTGTTCGTTGACGTTGTTGTGATAAATTGCTCATAAATGATAGTACCACTGGTCTAAATTATTTCGTTTGGTAAATGCTAACTATATTCAAGCCCAACCCGGATGAGTTTAGCTGCCTTTTCTTTCTTGTGGGGGTTTTTCTTCTCTTTTTCTCTTGAAATTTATTGGTGTTTTCATAGATTTTGAATTTTTCATTTGGTCATTTTAACTTTTCCAGTTGCCTGAGTACTCAATCAGTTGTTCGTGAATGAAATAAAGATGATTTAGTTCACTTGATGAGAATTGGTGGACATTATTCCTCTGGTTTTCTATACTTTGACACTATAGCCTTATGGAATTAGTAGTAGGTTAGTTAGTATAAGCTGCTAAGTTTTTTTGGCAAAATATTATGATATTTTTGGCTAATCTGGGTTTTAGTCTTGAACGTGATTAAAAAACTTTCAATAAAGTTGGTGTTTGCTTTTGGGCTTGTCATCTATGGTATGAAATGCAATCGTGGTAATAACGTAGAGGAGACTATTCACTACTTCAGTGGATAGCTGCTTGCAGGTGGATATGTCCTAGCAGTTCCAGTTGCAAGCAAACTGCCTCATTTTGTTGCTAAGTGGGATGTAGAACACAGAAAATAGAGAACATTTGGCTTCAAATTTTAGAGATATCAGATACGATGGATTTTTGAGTTTGATTGGACATCTTGGTAGTTCAATCAAAGAAAATGACTGGATGGAAGAAACCATTTTTTCTTAGTTCCATTCCAGTTTGTGAATAATTAGACACCTGTCTCCCCGCTCTCAAAAAAAAAAAAAAAAAAGAAGTAAGGAGAACTAGTGGAATAGACAACTGTGTCCTCTAATTGAAGGTATTAAACTATTCAAATATCTCAAATACTTAAAACCTAAAAGGAATTTTTTGATTAATACAAGAAAAACAACTTATTCTTGTGCTGTAGGCCTGATGCTTCACCGCTGCAACTTCTGTAATTATGGTGAATGACTAGCAAGTGAATGTAATGGTGAGAGGCCCAGAAAATGAACATCTTAACATATCAATATGCTACTTTGACGCTGAACGCACCCGTATTTCGTTTCTCAAGAAACATCCAAAATCTGAAATTGTCATTATTAGATTACACAAATCGGAGGTTCTACCCATGCATGTCTCAAGCGCACAAGAACCCAATATTTGTATGGCACACAGATTATTCCTGTCGACAATTCGCTTTGGCTGTAAGGTGTAAAAATCAGAATAATTCCACTATCTCTGTCAGTTTGGAGAATGGTGGTTATGATGCTTGTGCTCTGGAGAAATCTTACAGCCTTGAAAAAGTTCACCAAGAAACCCCTGAGAAGAATTTCTGGGGAGCTGTGGGTTTAATCGTGGGAACAGCTGTAGGGCCTGGAATGTTGGGATTACCTGCAGCAACCCTAAAATCAGGTCCAGTTCCATCAACATTTGCCCTAATCTTCTCTTGGCTCTACGTTATTTCTTCTGTTATTCTTGTTGCAGAGCTCAGCTTTGCAGTAATGAAACAAGATAGTGTTGCTGAAGTTAGCTTCACGGGCCTTGCTAGGAAGACATTGGGAAGTAGTCTTGGTACTTTTGTTGCTTTGGTTTATGCATCCTTGAGCTTTTCTTTGTTAGTGGCTTGTGTGTCAGGCATTGGTGCTATTGTCTCTCAGTGCTTCCCATGGTTAAATCCTATAATTGCAAATGGGTTGTTTCCATCTATGGTAGGACTAACTCTGTGGTTATTCCCATTTAAGGCCATTGACTCGGCTAATAGATTTCTATGCATCATGATGCTTTTCTCCATAATAGCACTTGTTGGAATTGGTTTCCTTGTTGGGCGAAATAATATCTTAGTTTCCTTTGTGTATGCTTCATGGGAGATTTCTTTAGTTTTGCCAGCTATACCCATTGCTGTTCTAACACTGGGGTTTCATGTGATCACTCCTTTTATTTGTAAAATTTCTGGGAACACTATACATGACGCTCGAAAAGCAATACTATTTGGTGGAAGTATTCCATTGCTTATGGTTCTATCATGGAATACTATAGTATTGGGGCTTGCTGGTACAAACAATACATCGTCAATTAAGGATCCCATTTCACTTTTGCTTTCAGTAAACCGTTCTGCTTTATCAGCCGTTCAAGCCTTTGCATTTTCAGCGCTGGCAACTAGCTTAATTGGTTATGCTGTTAGCTTTCCTAAACAGCTTGCCGATACACTAGAGTTCATCTTTGCTAAATCTAATTCAAGGCAAATGAGAAGCCAGGGACCTCAAGGATTTCAAAATGAAGTTGGAAAAATTGGGCAGACGACATTCACATATGCACAAGGCCCAGGAAATGCAGGCAGAATATCTTACAGTGGTCTTAATGTCCATTCTGGTTCCAAATTTAATTCAGCCTGTGTGTGGAATTCATTGAGAAGATTTGTGATGCCTTTTGTACTTGGTCTTCCTGTTCTAGTTGCTGCCTTATTTCCCTCTACATTTTCCAGAGCTCTTGACTATGCTGGGATATATGCCAATTGTTTTCTTTTTGGCATCCTCCCTCCGGTAATGATGCATGTTTACCAGCAGCAGACAAAACGCAGGTAAGCTGGAATTTTTTTTGTGTCCCAATGATCTAGAACAGATTAAAGAATACACTTGTTTGCTACATTTTGTTATGAACCATCCCAAGGATGTTCATTGCCGTTCCATGTTACACATTTCCTTTTCATTTATCTATCTTTCGCTATCACGCCAGAATTACATGTCTTCTGGTTAATGGACTGAAATTGTCTACTTCTGAAATCTAATAAAGATAATTACACGTGAAGCATTAAAATACGTCATTAAGAATGATGCAAAAGACAAAAGCTTTCCTAAGTTTTACTGTAAGCACAGTCACCGAATAAAAGTTATTTGTTGCTTTAGACATGTAGCTAATCAGTTTTTCCGATTCCTCCAGTCAGCATCTCTTGGGAATTGAATAGAATGTTTCTGAAGTTTAAGGTTTCTTTGAACAGGATAACGATTCTACCAGGGGGTAATTTTGGACTTCTGGTTCTCTTCAGCATTGCAGTCGTATTATCTATTAGGCATTGAATTGATGGCAGGGTTTGTAAGTGTAAGAAAGTGATTCTTGTTACAGAATATATGCAAGAAGATTGTCTGAATCCAAATACGCAACAGTAAATATATGGAATGGGGTCAGTTCCAATGCTTCGTCTCCTAGATCAGTTTTTTAATTCCTTATGGATCCGAACTCAACCATATGTTATGTATGCTTTTTCATATTCCAATTTTACCTTTTATGGTTCCCATATTTCAATTTTTACTGCCAATCCAGGACAAGATGTTACTAGTGCTTTAACAGAGTTCGTGTCTAGACTCCAGAGCATGCATTACGTGACATTCTCAGTTCATTACTGCTATCTGATTTGTTAAAAAGTTGAATGTATAGGTTAATTTTGTTAAATTTGATTTTACCTTCTAATGACAAATGATTTTGGAAGTGCAAGTTACGGTGGGTTGATTGGCTGCTAAATCCGCGGCAGACTTAGACTTGAGCTGTACGGGTAATTTAAGTTTGAATAATTTTAGCTCCATATCGATTGGCTTATTTCTCGAAATTTAGTTTTTCAAATACATTACTATAATAATATACGAACAAAATTAACTCCAAAAATATTTCATCCACACTATATGAAAAAAACTCCTAAATGTAAAAAAAAATTTAAAAAATAAATTCTACAACATTTTTTTTCTTCCACGCATCATGTCGCGCTCCACTTTTTGAGGTGTGAAAGTAGTGTGTGGGATATGTATGTGAACGTGTGTGAAAGTGAAAATAAAAGGCTGTGGGATTGTGAAATGCGACGGTTTGGCCAAACAAAGGGTTTTAGATAGAAAAGGAGTTGTCACTTGGTATAGAGTTAGGGTGTACCAAATCACCCAAAAAGTGATTTTTTTTGGAAAGAAAAGTAAACAAATCCTTTTTAAAGAAATTTTAGATCTACGTAACCAAAAAAAGGGATCGGGAGTCACATTTGATAAGGGAGAAGGCAAAGACAAAGTCTAAGGCACTCCCTTACCCTAGCCAAAGCTAGTTGCGTGACTTAGCCTTTCTTTTCCTAATTCTTCTACCCAAAGTATGTGTTGCATGTTGGATATGACTAATGGATGCGAAAAAAGAAAAATGCAATCCTAAATCTAAAATGTCTCTTATGAGGCTTTTTGGTCCCAATCACATGAATTGTGATGGCCAGTAAGGAAAGCCCTCATAGAGGTCATGAATAATGCAAATGAAGACTCAAGTATGAGTGTAAGTGTGCAAATGTAAGAAAAGTGCAAGTGTGCCAGTTAAGAAAATTGAAGGTGTATGTGTGCAAGTGGATAAAAATATGGTATAGTAAATATAAGTGCAATTGGGTGCAATTTGTGAGATAGAAAAATAAATAAGTGATAGGAAAAGAAGAAAAATGTGTGAACATGGCATGTGGATTGAGAAAAATATAAGTAGTGAGAGAATGTGGATAAAGAAAGTGAGGAAGTGATATGATAAAAATGAGAGTGTATGAACCTAGAGGAATGCATCAAGTCGGGTACGGGAATGACTCCTAACCTCACGATTTTAATTTTCCTTTTGATTAGAAAGAAGAACTAGCGTGCTAAGGCTATTTTGTAGCCACACTCGCTCGTTTCCCCTACCGAAAGGGGACTTTCAAACAAATATACCCTATAACTAGCATGAGGATGCAAAAACCTAAGATGAAGGGGAAAGGATTGGAGAAGCATGCCAAATGCTAAAAAACTAAGAAAAATATATGAAATGTAGTGAGACATGCAAGTATGTACCAACGAGAGGGGACGGCCTATTGGGTCTAGCATTGGACTAGCCCTTTTCTAAACTTCTCTCACAAGCATTGGACTTGTGAGAGATCGAGAGGAAAAACCATGACCAGCGTTGGACTAGCTATGGTGACGCATTCATCCATCACATTCATCTATGACTATAGAAAGCGAGTAGACATGCCAATCACCTATAAACACGTAGCACATAACATTTAGCATGTTCGACTAAATGCAAGAGCCTAATAAAACAAATTAACACGTAGCAACAAAACAAGCAACCAAGCTAATGAACCTATTACATTGACTAACTAAAACAAATGGGGAAGGGGAAAAGTGGATAAGAATGCTTTCCACAGCCCTATCTATTACAAGCCAAGAGGTGTACACATACCCCATAAATAAAGAATGAAAAAGTAAAAGTAAATGAAATAAATGACAGAAATTAAAGAAAGGTAAGGAATGCAAAGTAGACATGCAATTCTCATTTAACACGTTGGATCACATAGAGGAGAGACAAAAAAGGATAAAAGAATTTATACCTCCCCGTTTGTGATGTTAGTAAAGTGAACAAGACTTAACTTGGGCTAGAGTCACCAAAGAAAGAGATAACTTGAGCTAAAACCATCAAAGCAAGGGATTAATGCACCAATTTAACGGTAAAATGTAAATAAGACAATTTGAATCCACAAAATCATCGAATCCTTCCTCAATTGCAACTTAAAAATAATCAAATAACGCATAATTACAAAGAAGGAAAATTACCAACCAATCCCAAAAGTAATTATTAACCAAATCTTTTCAAGTCCAATTAAACTATTTGGGAATTTCAAGGGTCCAAGAGTAAAGAAAAGGTCAAGTAATGGTTCAAGTTGCAATTAATTCGGACTTAATTGCAAGAAATAAAACATAATTGGGCCTTTGTAGAATGAGGAGAAACATGTGAGGTTGAAATGCAAATTTTGAAAGAACTTCATGCATGCAAACCAAAGAGACGTTATTTTCATGAAGGTTCTGCAATTCCTTCTTCAGCAACCATTTTACGCACTTTTTATGCAGCTTAGATGTATACATGCCGAACATCACAAGAGAGTTCTAATTGGTTCGCTAGCTAAACACAGAATGCAAAAACTTGGGATAAGAGAGAGGAACAATAAAACAAGGCTGCTGAACTTTACGTGCAACTAAACTACATCAACATTTTGCAGCAAATTTCTGATACTTTGAGATTCCAGCAATTACATGCGACGCATTTTGGTACCAAACTCAAATCAAAAGCAAACATTCATCAACACGGATCCCCTAGAAACCCTCAACACCCTTTGATGAACACCATGGCCACTGACAATCCAAGCGAATGAAAACATGAGGGAATTGCAGGCTAAAGAAAACTGCAGTTGGTTTCTGATGAATTAATGGGGGGATCATCAGGAACAAAAGAAATTATTCAAACACTTCACTCAAACCATCAAACTTCAAATCGTTTCCAAATTTTCAGGTAAACGTAAGCCATAAAACCAAGTTCTTTTCTTTTTTTTCTTTTTCTTTCTTTTTTTTTTATAAATAATTTTCTCTTTTTCACAAATTCTATGCTAAAAAGTCTTACAATAAAAATAAACAACTAAAAGGGCGAAAATGAATGCAAAAATAAAAACTAAAATAAAACAACAGATAATAATAATAATAATCTAAAATGCTATACAAATACTAAAAATCTAATAACTAAAATCATGGAATTAAAATAATAGATAAAAATTACTAAAAATAAAAATAAAATTAGGATGAAAAATTATTTAAAAAAATTTGGTGTCTACAGTTTGCCCCTCTTTGTTTGAGTTTTGGAAAAACTTGAGACAAAGAATTAGACACCAAACACTTACCTGTGTTATTCGGCTGCAGCTACTATTCGAAGGACTGCCGTTTTTGAAAATGAGGACTGACCCTAACAAGAACTTAAAATGGGACAGACCCCAACAAGAAATTTAAATTCGGGACTGACCCCAACAGAAATTTAAATTCGGGACTGACCCGAGTGGGACGAACTCAATGCAAATGGAGATAAACTAAAAACAACAACACACACGTTAGTGAGATAAACTCAATGCTAACGGTGGTGGAATGAAAATGTGAGAGCCCGAAATTTTCTTAAGTACTAGGTTTTATTTTTTTTCTTTTAATTGCACGTTTTTCCACATCTTATTTATTTGAAAAATTGTGAAAATAATTTTTTTTGAGTAAATATAGTTTTTAGATGATTTTCTACTATTGGTTAGTTTTTGAGAAATTTAAGAGCGTATACCGGACGTGGGACCCACTAGTGCGATAAGTGTGGTAAATGTGGTTCATTTGGAATAGCTTTGTATACATGGTTTATATTATATGGTGTTATGAGATAATTAGGGGTTTGGTTAGTTCATTAATTCTTGCAAGACAAAAGAAATGAGATAAGCTTGGAATGGACACATGTTGCCTTGTGATTGGAGCTTGGCATTTGACTAGTCTTTCTTTACCTTTACTAAACCAATTTTAACCAAAATTTGTCTTTCATTTTCACCTTCTTGGCCGGCCAACTCTAGAGAGAAAAGAAAGAGAGCTCTTCAATTTTTGCTCCCTTTTCTTGCCAAAATCTTGTAATCCAACCATTTATTTCTTAAATTCCTCCATAAAGCTTACTTGCTAGGAGTGATTGAAGTGCTTGGTGGTTTTTGTTTGGAGGGAGAGACTCTCATCTACCTTGCATCTAGTGTTTGTAAGGTAAGTGGTTAAGAAATTGTTTCCTTGTTGGTTATGAGGTGAAATTAGTAGGTGTGGTAGTTAAACAAGTGATCTTTTGGATGATTTCATGACTTATGGTGAAGATTGATGACATTTTCTATTTAATCATGAATTTTCTGATTTAATATGATTCATATGTTGTGGCTTTGTATGATGATTGGAAATGATATTGAAGGAAGCTAGAAGGTGGAGAGTGTGGTTAATTACAAGAAATTTCTGTTTTGGAAGGAAAATGGGAAAGTTAGGGTTCATTATCTTACATTCTGTCCGGTTGTATTGCACCATGTTAGAGGCCTAATTGGCCTTGTCATAAACATGAAAGTTGTAGGAAATGATATTTTAGGGGTGCCTACAAAATTTCAGGTCAAGCGGAGTACTGTAGCTTGAGAAAAGTCGGAATTACCCTTGCTGCCCTGGTTTTACCCGAATTTGAGAGTTGTGTCTGAAATTGGTGAATTTGGTTGGGATTGCTTCTGATTTAGTTGTTGAGGTCTTCTGATGAATTGTAGCTCTGGGTCTTAGCTTTCGGATGGCTTTGGAATTACTGGATTTGGACTTAGGTAGCCTGATTTATGATGTTTGCACCAGAATGTGATTTGTGAACCTATTTTTGCGGTTCTAGTGTAGTATCTTACATTTTTGGCCTGTTTGCACTCGAAACTGGACAGAGTTTCCTTCTGGAACATTGTAACCCTGTTTCTGAGCTTCTAAATGGTGGGTCTTGCACCTTCATCCGATAATCGTACTGCCTTTGGTGCCATTACCGTAAAATGATGTCAAAAACCTATTTTTCTGGTTTTGAGCTTAACTTTCATTTCCGGACTTTTTCGTAGCTTGAATTGTACTTGTACTACTTGGAGCTTACTGAATGGCTATTGAATGAACTTATTTTGTGTGTGCCTTTGGGAGTGATTGAGGAAAACAAAAGAAGCCTTGATGGCTGGAAAAGTAAAGAGAGACAAGGGGAAGTGCTGTCCAAATGTTTGTAGGAGCTTCGGTACAGTCTTGGGGAATTTGCTATATCTTGATGTAGAAATGTCGGAATTGAGTTCCGTTTGTTGCGTTTTAAACTAAATTCATAGAGCTATAAACCATGTCAATTTCAGATCCTGTTTCTATTTTTCCAATTTATTGTGATTTTTCAAAGTTGACTGAAATCTTGTACCTGTTCTGTCCTCCACTGGATAAAGCAGCAACTTACGACTTGAATTCGACTGACTTATGTTCTGAATCTTACAATAGTGTTTTCTGGAAAGTTATAGCCCTTTGAATGTATTTTCCAACGGTATAACTTTTATTAATTTTGGACTTACAAAACTTGAGATATGATTTTTCATATAAGGTCGCGCGGAACTGGAAAATTTCTGTTTTCCTAGTATTGATCTTGCTTTCTTTATCTACTTCAAATTTGGAGTTGGTCAGTCATTGTAGGAAGGACTTTGAGGTTGTTTTCACTCCGAGGTCACCTCTTTGCTTTGCATTAATGGTTCTTTTGACTAGGCATATGGCTCGTACCCGAGTCTCACTTGCGAATTCCATACTCGGTCTTGAAGTCAAGTCTTAAGTGTTTGCCTTGATTGTTCTAGGAGGTAACGACGAGTGAAGCCACACTTGGGAAGGAAACTTTTGAAATTATCCTTGTTTGATCAGGTGAGTGTACCACTCCCCAGAGTTATTGCTAAACTGGTTTTCTGTACTTGCAACTTGCTATTTGAATATCTTTCCTGACTGTTTATCTTGTTTGAGACGAGGGTGTACTTTAACACACTCGTTCCCTTGCCTGTACTGAACAAACTGGGATCTATTACTTGTACTTGTTTTGTACTTGAACTTGTTACTTGCACTTGTTATGCGATCGTTTGGAAGTGTGTCCATGATCGTCCTGTTAAACTTGATCGTCCAGTTAAACCTGAGCTCAACCTCATGGGGAGTTAATTAAATCGAGCCATGCAAGGGCTTGGTCGAGAAAATTGACAATCCGTAGGTGCCTGTTTTATGAAATCTTTGAGTATTGAGACTCTTGATTCCGATATACTCGAGTATTACCATTCCTGTTTTATTTGGCGTTCGGGCCCGGTAAGGGGGTATGAATGGTGAACGGGATTCGGCGTTAAAGCGGTGTTCTACTGGACTGGTTTTCTTTAGTTGAAAGTTGACGGAGGGTCAACGTAGTCGGATCAAGTACTACAACGGGAAATTTGGTTCCTGAGAGCCATCCGTATCCTTTCTATCTAAGTTGTTTACATATTTCCTTATTTGGTACACCTATGTGAATAATTGAGCATGAAGTTCCTTGATCCTTGACTGTTATTATTTTTGGTAACTCATTGAGCTTATAGCTCACCCCGTTTTGTTATCCTTGTTTTCCTTATAGGAAAATCTTTTTGGAACAATGATGTTTGGAAGCATGAGTTGAGCTAGATATATATTCTTTTGTATAGCTCCTCAAGAGATATAAACCTTGAATGTATTTTGATCCAACAACTCCCTTTTAATGTGTAATTTTGCAATCATGTATTTATATAAAAGTGTTTAATCATGTACATGTGTTACCTCGCTCGAACGTGTTCATTCTTTTGGATACATGGAGTTCAATGACATTACTGAGATTTCGGACGAGTATAGTATCCAAGTGTGAAAAAAATAAAATCTGGCAGGGATTTCGACAATATTATGAGTTGATAAGTTACATTTAACCTGGAGGTTTCCCATTCGTTCGTTTTCTTTGGTTTCTATCACGCGTGCTACAGAGTTGGGAGTTTTGACCCCGTAGTCCCGGCGAGAGTTGGGCAGGCGGTCCGCCGAACCCTTTGGTTAGCCTTAGGGGAAGGTGGGGCTGTCACAGAAAACGCACACGTTAGTGAGATAGACTAGATGCTAACGGTGGTGGAATGAAAACGCACACGTTAGTGAGATAGACTCGATGCTAACGGTAATAGAATGAAAACGCACACGTTAGTGAGATAGAGTCGATGCTAACGGTGATAGAATGAAAACGCACACGTTAGTCAGATAGACTCGATCCTAACGGTGGTGGAATGAAAACGCACACGTTAGTGAGATAGACTCGATGCTAACGGTGGTGGAATAAAAATGCACATGTTAGTGAGATAGACTTGATGCTAACGGTGGTTGAAGGCAGTGAATTAAATGTGGTTGTCAAAAAAGGAGGTAGAAGGGTGCGCGGCGGACGTTGAGACTCGCCAACAAGAAATTAAAATCTGATATTGAAAAATGATTTTTATTTTTCCCGTTTTTTCCTTTTCGTTTGGGAGAAACTTTTCAAGAAATAATTTTGCCCCAGTTTCCACCACTTTATTGTGCAACCGATCATTTGATTTGCATTATGGCAGGGTTGCTCCTCCTTAAAACTTTGATTCACCTCTTCTTTGGTCCAAACCCCTCAGTCATATAAAAATTCTTGGGCGACATTCCTCAGTTCAAAAAAGTTACCCCAGTTTCGTCCTTTGAAACGCGTATGAACCTGCAAAAGAAAGAACAAATAATGCCACCACCATTCGATCAATTCCTCCTTCAAGAAATGTGTAAACATGAGTATTTTGATATTTTCCCCTTGATACTTCGAAAACTCAACTTTGCTGTGATCTGATCAAATTCCATTGACTTCCAATGCTAATAAGGCCCTTGGTATCCAGGGATTTTCAATAAATCAGGGGGATTGCCATCTGATGAACCTAAAGAGATAAATAAGACCATGAAACTGATGAAAGAATATTCTATTTACACAACAAATGATGAAAATTTCTGTAACATGAAAACAATCATTTATTTTTATTGAAAGAAAATTAATTTTAAAGAAATGAATCTATAAATTCGACAATTTACGCTTGAAAAAACAAAGTATTCCGACTCCAAACAAAATGCCACGCTTGACCCTTTAGATATCATCCGCCCGGAGTTCAATGTCGGCAACAGAAAAACCACAATGCGAAGAAGAATCCCAAATGAACCGAATCACTAGCTTTCTAATTCCAACCTCACTTTTTCTCATGAAACTCTACCTTAGCGCCCTTTTAGGTTTTCACTAAGGCTATTCCCATTTTTTTTTGTTTTTTTTCTTTTTCTTTTTTCATTTTTCATTCTTTTTGCTTTTTTTCTCTTTCTTTTCTTTCCTTCTTCTCTTTTCCTTTTCTTTTCAAAGGTGCCATTTTCGGATTTTTACCTGATGAACAAATCTTGCCAATAGCCTTTATCAACTCAAAAAATGTGTTTTAAGAAATAATGGCATCAGTGCGGCAACCCCTTCCCTTACAACATGAGTGAAGGCGTATTGACATCATTTGCCATGTGACTTAGAAAATTTCCTTAAAAGAGGTGATGCCAAGAACGAAAGCCAGGACTTTTTGGCTTTTGTAATGGGGTCTGGTGAGGTGCTAGGAAAGGTTAAGGCTTGAAGGCAGACTTCAAAAAGTGATTTAAATGATTTGAGATCGCATTTTCATGTTAACCCTATTTTAGGGTTAAATCAAAATTTGCCCTTGTAGACACCAAACTTTTGGTGTAATTTCATTTTTAGTTTTTTATTTGTCGTGCTCATTTTTAGTTTTTAGTTTCCAGTTTTATGTTTACTTTTAAGTTTTATCATAGAATTTGTTGAAAAAGAAAAAAAGAAAAAGCATTCAAAAAAATATGATTTAGTCGTTTGTAATTTTTATTCAATGTTTTTTTGAAAGAAAAATGAAAATGAAAAATCATAAAAAATGAAAAAATGAAAAAAAGAGAAAAAGGAAAAAAGGAAAAAAGGAAAAAAAGAAAAGAAGCAAAGAACAAAAAAATGAAAGTGGAAAATAAACAAATGAAAGCGAAAAGTAGAAAATAGCAGTTTTGCCGCTTTTTATTTTTAGTTTATTCATTTTCACTTGACGATTAATTAAATTACTGTTTTTTACTTTATTTTACCATTTCATCTATTAATTTGGAAAAAACAAGAGAAAAAGAAAAGAAAGGGAAAAAAGAATAATTAGCGTTAGCATTTCATTTTAATTTAGATTTTCTTCATTAGTTTTCTTTTATTATTATGTGTTTTGTTAATTAGTTATCAATGTTAATCAATTAATTTTCTTGAAAACTAAAAAAAAAAAAAAAAAAAAAATGATCGCGGCCTGCAAGCTGCATTTTTGGCAGCTTGCAAAGGGCTAACTTGGTACGTGCCATTGAAGGGCAGGATGAAGGCAGAGGCTGGCCTTCATCCTGACCATTCAGTGGAGGGTTTAAGGGCCTTGGAGTTCCATATAAAAGCAGAAAGAAAACATCAGCCGCAAGGGAGTTTTTTTTGGGGAGAACATCGACGGGAAAACAGAAAAACGAAGCAAGGGTTTTGGGAAGAAGGAAGTTTCAGGGCAAATAAAAAAAACACAGAGAGCTAGAGTGAACGGTTAAGGAAGAAACTGAGAAGTGAGAGACGACTGTGGAGAGAAGTATAGAGGAGGTTGACGGCTAAAGAGGGAGAAAAGGAGAGAAACCAAAAAAAAAAAAAAAACGCGAGGGAGAGGAGAAAGTTTCGATCTTTTCTCAACCACAACTGAAAGGGGGAGAGAGCAAAGAGGAGAGGAGGTCTGGCACTACTTCCCCAAGAAGCATAGGAGCTGACGGAACTATTAGCCTCCACGACTGCCATCGCTTCAGCTCTCCATCATCGCCAGATCCTTACCGAGGTATTTCAGTCCATAACCCATGCCAAGTTTGGATTTTTTTTTTTTTTTTTTCGTGTTTCCTGTCTTGATTCATGTTAGAAGAACGTATGGGGTGTTGGCCTGGGGGTTAGAGATAGTGCTTTGGATTCCTCAGTGGGGGTTCTATGATGAACTTAAGAGGCTTTTGTGTTTATGACTGACTGTTTGCGACAAGCGAGCCCAGGAAATTGCAGATGCTCTTCCTTTTTATCAGATTTGCGCGACCATCGTTTCTGATTTTGTTTTCTCCTGATTCGTGTGATCAATTATGTGAAGTGTCGGTAGTATAGTATGCTTAGTTTTGTTCCAAACTCCCTTTGGTTGCTTCTTGCAAATTTCTGGTTTGTTAGGGCAGTAGACATTACCATGAAAATGCTGGAACTCTAACCACTCCAAGCAGGATCCTTTGCTGCATTTTGTTTTCGGTGTTTGTGAGTAGCCTTTTTGGAGTATAGATGATTGTGTTTGAAGTTAGCTGCATGCGTTAAAGGTCATGGCATTGGGGGGGGTTTAATGGATGAATCCATAGACTTACTGGTTTTGTTTCACAGGCATGTCTCGGGTTTTTTTTAAAAGTAAATAGCAGAAGAGAAATGAAAGCTGGAAAATTTTTCAGAATGTTATTCCAATGTTTGCATCCCTTTTTCTCCAATTTTTGTGTTTGAAATCTAGAATTTTCATGATGCAAAGTGAGGAGTGTAGGCTCTGGTTTAGATTGAAGTTTGATGCTGATTTCGCATGTTTGGGGGGGGGTAGAGTTCCTGATTTAGGATCTAATGCCTGCTGGAAAATGAATGATTCAGGTTGTCAAACCAGTGTTGCACACATGTTTTCCAGAATTTCTGCATGATGTTTTGCTGAGTCTTGTTTGTTTGGTTTGGGTTGGTTACGTAGTTAGTTCTTTAATCTGAGTTTGGAAATGCAATGCAGCTGGTTTCTTTCTTAGTTAGTTGCAGAAACCTGCGCACAAAGTCTGCTGCAACGAGCTCAAAGCTCTTGGTTATGTTGCAGCAGCTTGCGCAGGTTTTATTTTTTCCTTTGCTGCATTTTGTTTTCACCTGGTTTGATGTCTATCTGAGGAGTTCATCAAAGCCGAACAAACCAGGACTTGATGAACCAGTTTCATATGTTTTCCAGATCTTCTAGTTTGCCGAATGCATTTCATTTTTTTTTTTGCACTAGAATCTTGCTAAGTGTTTGTTTGGATGATGATTTGCTGCCTAGTTGAAAGTCTTATGTTTAGGTTTGAAATCTTAAAAACAAGTTGTGTGTTTGGTTTCTGTTTAATTGCTGATGACTGAATAAGGAAATTGCAGAAGTTCTTCTCACGTTATTTTACTGCATTAATGTCATGTTTTATTCGGCAAGAGCTCATAAGTGGGTTTCATCACCTTGTTTGCATATTTAATTTTTGTGTTTGATTCTAGTTGACAATTGATAGTTAAAATCTTGTTTTGGTGAATTCGTCTGCATGATGAAATGGATGAAAGGTTGTGGTTGAAATTTGCAGAAACTAGCAATGAGAAAAGAAACCTTCTGCGTGTTGTTGCATGAATCTGCATGAAAAATGTTTCCAAAAATTGCACTCCCACCCCTTGACTTCTATCTAATGCATCCATGGCCCAATTAATTGGAAAACTTAATTAATTTTGTCCTCCTAGCATGCCATTTCCTCTTTAATACTTCTTGATTTGTTTTGAGTGGATACTTAAGGGATTGTAGAATGGTTTTAAAGGGTCTAGTAATATCTTTTTCCCATATTTGTAGTTAATTTGATTTTTCTTGGATTCTTTGGCATTTTGTTACTTAGATACTAGTAAATTGCTTCTCATTTACCTTTTTGTGAAATTTCTTGTTTGATTTGGTTTTGTTTCACCTTAGATTCTTAATTTTATGTTTTTTCAAGTCCCTTAGTGTTTATAATAAATTGGCTCTTTAAACCTCTTTAATTTCTCAATTGGGTCGTTGTTTGTCTTAATTGGTTAAGTACGAGTAGTTTACTTTCTTTGGAAGGCCTCAAGTGATTCAATTTGGCGTTTATTTCCATTTTCTTTGATTTATTTGATAATTTAAGTGGTACCTTGACCTTTTTATTATTTTGGAGGGTAAGTTAGTAATTTCACTACGTTAGGGCGTCGCTCCAAGGGAGGTACACTCTATCCCTCATTTTGCACTTCATTTGACCCTATGTGCTCCTATGTGTTATGTGAATATGCATGCCTACTCCGCTTTCCTTACCTCCTTGCATGCATTTACTTGCTTTTACTTTTATTTAAGTTTTATGGGGTATGTGTACACCTCTTGGCTTGTAATAGATAGGGCTGTGGCGAGCAATTTGGTCCATTTTCCCTTTCCCCTTTTGTTTTAGTTAGTGAATGTAATAGGTTCATTAGTTTGGTTGCATGCCTACGTGTTGAGTGTTTAATCGCTTTATTAGGTCCTTGCATCTAGTCAAGCATGTTAAGTGTTATGTGCTATGTGTTTATAAGTGATTCGCATGTCTACTCGCTTTTTATAGTGTGGATGAATGGAATGGATGAATGTGCGTCACCACACTAGTCCAACACTAGTTGTGGCTTCTTTTATCGTTTCCACTAGTCCAACGCTAGTCGGAATTCATAGAATGGGCTAGTCCAACGCTAGACCCTTAGGGTTTTTCCCTTGTTAGTACATCATTTGCTTGTTCACCACATATCACGCATTTTCCTTAGTTTTATCATTTGGCATGAGCCTCGAACCCCTTTTCCCCTCACTTTAGGTTTTGCATCTCATGCTAGCTATAGGGTTCATTTTGCTTGAGTATCCCCTTCCGATAAGGAAAACGAGCGAGTGTGGCTACTCGATAGCCTTAGCACGCTAGTTTTGCCTTCTAATCAAAGGGAAAATAGAAGTCGAAAAGTTAGGAGTCAACCCCCGTACCCGACTTGTTGCATTCCCCTAGGGTCATACTTTCATTTTTATCACTTCCATACTCTTTTAATCACATTTCTCTTACATTTCTCAATCCATATTTTTTCACTACATCTTTATCATTTATTTACTTTACTTCACAAATGAAATTCAAGTTTCACTTATATATGTACTATTCTATCTTCATTCATTTGCACACACTAATACTTTGATTTTTCATCCAAATTCACACGTGCACTTTCTTTACACACTCACACACTAATACTTTGATTTTTCATCCAAATTCACACGTGAACTTTCTCTTCACATGCGCACACAAACACTTTGTTTTTTTACACCATTTCATACATGAATCTTTTCATACACTTGCACACTTGCACTTGAGTCACCATTTGCATCAATCGACCTCTATGAGGTTTCCCTTTATTGGCCGCCACAATTCATGTGGTCTGGGACCAAAAACCTCACGAGAGACATCATAGAATTTAGGATTGCATTTTTTCGTTTTTGCATTCATATAGGCATAATCCAACATGCAATACATACCCTGGGTAGAAAGTTAGGAAAGTTAGGGTTAAGTCACGCAACTAGCCTTGGCTAGGTCAAAGGGGTGCCTTGGAGTCTATCCTTGCCTTCCCCTTTGTCAAACGTGACTCCCGAACCTTTTTCTTTGTTTTACGTAGACTAGGAGTCGTTTTAAAAAGGGTTTATTATTACTTGATTTTAAAACTCATTTTTTAGGTGACTTGGTACACCTTAAATCATTACCAAGTGGCGACTCCGAACTTTTCATTTCAAAACCCTTTTTAAAACTATTTTTTGGGTCGAATCGTCGCTTTCCAAGTCCCATTGAGACCCATGTCTTTTCAACTCACAAAAATCATTTTCCAATCACAAAAAAAATACATTTTTTAAACTATTTATTTATTTATCAAAAAAATGGGGCGCGACAGTTGGCGACTCCACTGGGGACTTCCTAAGTAGGTCCAAGCATTTTTGACTTAACCATTCGTTTCCTTTTTCTACCCTTTCTATGCATGGCATGTGGATATTAGGATTGCAATCTTCATTTTTAGGACCTTTTGTCTTATGTACGTAATCAAACCAATCCCTCGACTCACGAATGTATGTTTGAATGAATGTTTACTTGTTATCTCGCGCTTGCATTGCATTTTGGGGGGGGGTGTGTGTCACCTTTAGAGCCTCGCGTGGTTCTCAACCCCTTCCCTCAAAATAGGGAACACTTCATACGTGCACGTTTACTTATTGTTATCCCATTTTATTTTATTTTTCGTGGGCGCTATCCCACACCGCCTTGTAGGATTAGGATCGATCGCCTTGGGTAGGCGGATGGTGTGCACTGCGCCCATAGCGCTACCTAAGGGATCACTCGAGCCACCGATCAAAGGCCCTGGGAGTGATGACCCTTGGTCTTTAGGTCTGAAGGCTTGGGGACCTTTTAAACCTTATCGAGTCTAGTCGCATTAGTGAACCCCAACCTCATGCATCCATGTTAGAATTTTCCTAGGGTTAGAGTCAGCCTTACCCTCTTATAAGCACATTAAGCACGAGGGAAGGGGGTTCCACCCCTTTACTTGTTTTATTGTATTTTCCTTTCTTAATTACTCCCAATGTGTTATGTGTACTATCAATTGCACTAACCATTTCGTTGTTTTTTGTTTGCATTCATATGCCGTAGTAATAAGAGGCCCCTTAGGCACTCTTTAGCGACTTACCCATTAGATAGCTCACATGTTTAAATTTCAGTTGTTACATTTGATTCTCAATACGTACATTTTATTTCTAGACCTTTTTCCCCCGATGCATTATTCATGTCCTTTAGGCCATATTTGTCACATATTTACATCGCTTTAATAAATGCCATCATGCATTAAACCTTAGAAGGAACGCCAATTAGGCAATTCCCATGTTAGGGAAGCCAACCCTAATCCCATGGGTATTTAACCCGACCTTTGGGGATTTTGCACGTCTATTTTTGCAATTTAACCTAAGGGGTAAATCCCAAGGTAAGGTACTAAAAAAGTGAATTTCTCCCTCAGATGGCTCCGTGTCGAATGTTAGACCATATACCTCGTGAGCTGATTGATTGGAAGAACAACATGGGGCATGAAATGAACCGACTGTTCCCGTACGTAGGTCATCTACCAAATCTTTTGAATATAACCCCGAACACAGCAATCATTCAAGCACTGCTCGAGTACTGGGATCCCAATGGCTCCGTTTTTCGATTTAGGGAATGTGAGTTAACACCCACTCTAGAGGAGATAGAAGGGTTATTGCAAATGACTGGGCAAGGTAGCCCTATGGTGTACCCAACTAATGGAACTAGAGAGCAATTTTGCAAGTTTCTAGGTTTGAAGCAAGATAGCATGGATCAACACCCGGATGCAAAATCATGTCCACTCGAATTCTTGTACAAACGATTTGGGGAAAGGGATTCTTACGACCGACACCACGACGACTTTTTCATTAGCAGAGAACAATGGAAAGGTTACCTTAGGACTAGCCTTAGGACTAGCCTTGATCAGTTTACTACTATTCCCGCAAAAACATGGAAAGGTTACCTTCTCAACAGTTAACATGATTCAAAGTGTGTTTCTAGGAATCAAGGAAAAGACCCCTACTTTGGTGCCTATCATTATTGCTGATATCTTCACCGCTGTTACCGAATGCCAAAAGAAGAGGGGGTTTTTCTATGCATCCAACTTAGTGCTTCAAATGTGGGCGATGGAACATCTGTCAAAGAGAACACTGAATCCATTGGGGTCATGTCTTCCAACAGCAAACTGGGTTGAATCGCACCGAGAAAGAGTTATAAGATACTATCGAGTCGCATCTCCTAGTGTGTTTATTCAGGAATTCAATGCATTAACTTCAGATAAGATACAGTGGGTTCTCGATTGGACGAAAGTAAGGGATCCAGCCTTCAAGACTACACAATTTGACTTCATTCCGTTAGCAAGCACTAGTGGGTTGGTTATGTACATTCCACAACGAGTTATGAGACAGTTCGGGTACCCGCAGAGAGTGCCAACCATACAAGGAATGGGACGTATCGAAATCAATACAGTTGCTGAATGCCGAAGTATGGTGTTGGAAGCTTGGGGGAATCTGTGTAGTTTGGACAACCTGCATTTGGACCAAGTGAATAAAGAAGAGCCTAGGGTCGTCTTGGAGTACAACGACTGGATCAAATCAATAATAGAACAAGGAAGAGAAAGGGTACCGTCAGTCGCTATTACTTTAGAAGAGCAGAATGAGAAATTGAGGAGAGAATTGGAAGACCATCAGCTGCAGATCATGGTGGCTGACCAAACATTGGAAGCAGCCCGTGCGCAATTGAGGAAAGAGGCAAGGAAGACCGAGAAGTTGGAAAAGGCATTGAGTGCATTTGATAAAATCCAAGATGAAATTCGAAAGCTTAGTATCGGGAGTTCTAGGGAATCCCAACACACTAGACTAGCCAGGCATGAAGATTTTGTAAGAATGGTCAGTCGAACCATCAATGAAGTTGTAAAGAAGAACTGAGTTTATCCGTATTTTAATGAGAATTCCTGCTTTTATATTCACTTACAGGTTTGAAAATGGGATTTTACCCCGAAGGTTTGCATCATGCTAGGCCTACCCTTGGCACAAAAGGGCCCCCCAAATAGGACATGCATCCGAATTGTTCAAATAGTTACTAACTCATGTCTTTTTCTTTTTCTTTTTCTCTTTTGAATAAATTGCAGAAATTCAATAACGATTGGTTTATCTAAAGCAGTCTTTTGCACTCTCAGGTAAAATTTCCAAAAATAGCTTTCCGGAAAAGCCCCATTATTACGCGATCCCGAAGTAAAGCTCAAAGGAATCGTGTAAACATGAATATTCAACCAGAATCATCCGACAAGACTACAGCGACTACACAGCCGGAAGTCACGAGTCCTGGAGTCCAGTTGGCCGAGTTACTTGCTAAGTTTGGGGAAATGGCCTCTGAAATGGCCGCCCAAAAGAAATTAATAGATGAGCTTGTCAGTAGCGGGGTACAGCCGGAGCTTCCGCACGTAATACAATTGCAATCTGAACCCTTTGTTATTCCTACAGTTCAAACTACTGTTCCCATGCAAGGTCCACCCGAAGGGACTTTCACCTACCCCACCGTTCATCTGCCATACACTTACCCTCCTAATCCTTCATTTTTCCCTACTCATATGCAAGGCCCACAACCTCAAGTCACTGCAAATATACCACCTGAGACACAAGCTTTTTATTACCCCACCACTGAGCCTTATCTGCCGGACCATTTTATTCAAACCAAACCAGAGGTGGGAGGATCCTCTGCTCCCATTGATGTGAAGTTATTAAAGCGCCTGGACCGTTTCGATGAATTCATGAGGAAGAGTCAGGTGCTGAACAAGCAAGGAGTTTTGGATTACGATGAGCTGTGTCTCTTTCCGAATGTGCAACTGCCTGAGGGGTTCAAAACTCCTAAGTTTAACAAATACGATGGGACGGGTAATCCCAAGACGCACCTCCGACTATTTGCAAACAAATTGGGAAAGCCTGTGGACGATGAAAACTTGCCTCTAAGGTTGTTCCCCGAAAGTCTGGAAGGGGACGCACTTGACTGGTATTCAAATCTGAAACCTGAAGACGTAAGAACCTGGATTGACTTGTCCAAGGCTTTCGTAAGGCAATATGAGTATAATTGTGAGTTGGCACCGACTAGAACCACCTTGGAAGGAACCAAAAGAAAACCCTCCGAAGATCACAAGACTTATGCCAAGAGGTGGAGGAAAATAGCTGCCAAGGTGGAGCCTCCGATGACCGAGGAAGAAATCATCCGTACTTTCATCAAGGCCCATGATCCTCCATATTTTGAAGAAATTTTCCGTATGACTGGATGTTCATTCGCGGCAATTGTAAATAAACTTGAAGAATTCGACGACTTTGTACGAGCCGGGAAAATTGTTAATGTGTCTGCCCTGAAATCGCAAGTGGAAGCTTTGCAAGGGCGAGGAAGCAGTGAAAAGAAACCACAATTCAAAAAGAAAGAAGGAGATACAACCTTTGTTTGGAACCACAATCCTTCACCCCGACCCCGATACCAGCACAACCCAACCTACCAGCAACCTTACCATTACTACTCAAACCCACACCCTGTATATACTACCAACATCCACCACCCTCGACCTCGCCCAAACTATACTAACCCACCTTCAGCCCCTTTTCAAATTTCTCAACCAAATCCACCCCAAAACCGACCTCGACCTCCATTTAACCCAAGATTTCCTCCTCCAAATAGACCTGCTTACAACTATCCTCAACCCACTGAACCCTACAACAGACCCCCTAGCCGTACTTTTACCAATTTAGGCAGGCCTTTAGACCAATTATATGACCAGTTAAGGGCCTCCGGAAAAATTGGCACAGTACCCCCTCCTACCTATCCGTATGGCATGCCCGCCTGGTATAACCCGCAAGCTGTTTGCGCATATCATTCGGGGGCCCCTGGGCATGCAACTTTGGATTGCAAGGCGCTAAAGCATAAAGTTCAGGATATGGTTGAGTCTGGAGAAATCGTGATCAGAAAGAGGGAGCCGCAAGGGCCAAACGTAAATCAAAACCCCTTGCCAGAGCATGTTGGGGTTATTATGGACGATGCGGAGTACGAGGAACAAATCAAGAAATTGGCAATAGAAGCTGAAGTGTTTGGGGTCACGGACCAACCGTTTGTCATAGAGTTGCCATTCGAAGAAGATAACAAGCCTTTTGTCTTGGACCTCACGCCAGCAGAGAATGAAGCTTTGAAACCGGTAGTCATCGAATTCCCGAAGCAGGAGCCCGTATTAAGTCTGCAACAAGTGCCGTGGAATTACGATGAGCCTAGCATACAGATCGGGGAGAATTCAACCGCAAAGAAGGAAGTGTCAGTAGTTACCAGATCGGGGAAGACTGTAAATCCATTTGAGACTACTACTCCAATTCAAGCCAATAGTTCTGAGCCACCCATCAAACCAACAATCACCGAGAAAGAAGCCGTGGATTTCCTTAAACGACTCCAGAGAAGTGAATACAACATAGTGGAAAAGCTAAGCAAATCACCTGCCCAGATAACCATGTTGGACCTACTTTTCTCTTCGGACGTGCATAGGGATGCATTGATCGACGTATTAACAAGAGCTCAAATTCCGAGGGACATTTCTGTTGATAATTTTTCAAACGTGGTGGGGAGCGTATTATTCAACAAGCAAATTGTTTTTTCTGACGATGAATTGCCGACGGAGGGCATCGGACATAATAGGGCGTTGTACATAACAGTGAGGTGCAATGGAAAAATGCTGCCTAAGGTGTTAATCGATAATGGATCCGCACTGAATATCTGTCCTTGGAGTACCTTAGAGAAACTAGGGTTGCAAGACATCAAGCTGAGGCCTTCAGGGACTATCGTTAGAGGGTTTGATGGAGCGCAGAGGGAGCCAATAGGAGAGGCAGATTTAGTAATCGAGATGGGGCCCGCCCAATTTCAAATAACTTGCCAAGTCATGAACTTCCCGAGCATTTATAATATTTTACTTGGAAGGCCATGGATTCACAAGTCTGGGGCCGTGCCGTCTTCGTTGCATCAATTACTCAAGTTCGTGGTAAATGACAAACTAATCACTATCTTTGCTGAAGAGGACTGCCTGGTGATCACCGATTCTGGAGTTAAAGAGGAGGGTAGTCAAAGTGTTACCATGTCCCCTCACAGCACATCCGATATAGTCTCCGTAAGTTGGATAACCACGGAGGAACAAACTCTCTCAAAGGCCAGTGTAATGATGGCCAGAGAAATGATTCGTGGAGGATACAAATTCGACAAGGGGTTGGGGCGTGAACTGCAAGGGATCCTGAAGCCAGTGAAGATAGTAGAAAAGAGGGATACCTTCGGTTTGGGTTTCAGACCAACCGCCAAGGATTTCAAGGAGATGAAGGAGCGTAAAAGAGCAGAAAAAGAGGGCCGGCAAAGGGTTTTCGATATTCCACCGCTACGGTATACTTTTCCCCGGCCAGCTGAAATAATCACATCAGAGGGTAATTCAACTGAAGAAATCGAGGATAGTTTGTCCCAACTGTTCATTGGGGCAATATTTGAAGACAATTTCCCGAACGAGGCCGAATTTCCTGACATCCCTGAAGGGTCGATTTCCAATTGGACAGCTGAATTTCTGCCTATTCGGAAGGAGTTTCGGTAAACTGAAAGGGGTTTATCATTCATATGAATTCATGAAAAATACTTTTGCATCTGTAAATAGCCAATGAAAACAATTTTCCTTTTGCGCATGTAAATATTGTTAAATTTTCATTTTCACTTGCTTTCAATCAAAGGTCTTTATGAAAATGCACAAGTTGTTCTTGTCATGTTGTGTTGTCTATATTCATATGGTTTGTTCATTTGTTTGTTGTATGCTTATTTGCTTATTATCCCACATTCGTTAATTCTTTCAGATGGCCAAAAATAAAACTGTTTGACCCTTTGGATATTACTATTCTGGAATTCGATAATGGCAATCTCTATATCACTCACGACTTGGAGGTCTGTGAATCCGAACTCCAAAGTGAGAGTGATAATGAGGAGGTATTCGATTCTTTTGCAAAGGACCTTGAACAATATGAGGAAAAACCAAAACCGAACCTGGAAGAAACAGAAAAGGTTAACATTGGCACTGAGGATGAAGTTAAGGAGGTGCAGATAAGTATTCATTTGAATGAAAGGCAGAAAAAGGAGATGCTTGAATTCTTGACCATGTTCCAGGATGTATTTGCGTGGTCCTATGATGATATGACTGGCATTTCAACTGATGTGGTAGTGCATAGATTGCCCACAGACCCTTCTTTTCCACCCGTAAAACAAAAACCCAGAAAATTCAAACCAGATATAAGCCTCAAAATAAAAGAGCAAATTGAAAAACAACTCAAAACCAACATTATCATTGTTTCCCATTACCCAATTTGGCTTTCAAATCCAGTCCCTGTTCCAAAAAAGAGTGGAGAGGTGAGAGTTTGTGTTGACTATAGAGACCTTAATAAAGCCAGTCCTAAAGATGATTTCCCTCTACCAAATATTCACATTCTCTTAGACAATACTGCCGGACATGAGATTGAAACCTTTTGCGATTGTTTTGCTGGCTACCACCAAATTTTGATGGCAGAGGAGGATAGGGAGAAGACTGCTTTCATTACCCCTTGGGGTACCTTTTGCTACCGAGTCATGCCTTTCGGTTTAAAGAATGCTGGAGCAACATATCAGAGGACCATGACAACCCTATTTCATGATATGATCCACCGGGAGATGGAGGTCTACGTGGATGATATTATAATCAAGTCTAAAAGGGCAGAGGACCACTTGGTTGATCTGAAGAAATTATTCGAGAGGTTGCGGAAGTACAATTTAAAGCTAAATCCTGCGAAATGCGCCTTCGGAGCACCTGCGGGTAAGCTGTTGGGATTCATTGTTAGCAAGAAGGGCATAGAAATAGATCCGGCGAAAATCAAAGCAATTCGAGACATGCCAGTGCCAAAAACTCAGAAGGACGTGAAAAGCTTTTTAGGGAAGATCAATTTTATCGGGAGGTTCATTGGCCAACTAACTGCCACATGCGAGCCGTTGTTCAAATTATTGAGGAAGAACGTGCCGTTGTATTGGAATGAGGAGTGCCAACAGGCTTTTGACAAGATTAAAGATTATTTGTTGCATCCACCAGTCTTAGTGCCGCCCAAACCGGGCCGACCTTTGATTATGTATTTATCCGTGCTTGAAGGAGCAGTAGGGTGTGTTCTAGGTCAGCACGATGACTCTGGAAGGAAAGAACAAGCCATTTACTATCTAAGCAAAAAGTTCACGCAGTACGAGGCTAATTATTCATTCATTGAGAAAAGCTGCTGTGCATTGGCCTGGGCAGCCCAGAAGTTGAGACACTATCTGTTGAGTCATACCACGTATCTTATTTCCCGGTCTGATCCTTTGAAGTATCTTTTGGAGAAGCCGATGCTGACTGGGCGTTTGGCGAAATGGCAGATAATTCTCTCAGAATTCGATATTGTTTTCACCTCACAAAAGGCGGTCAAGGGGCAAGCTATAGCTGATCATTTGGCGGAAAATCCAAGGGATGATGATTATCAACCACTCCGTACTTATTTCCCTGACGAGAGGGTCCTATTTGTAGGCGCTGCAGATGATATAAGTGAACAAAGTCCTGAATGGAGGCTTTTCTTCGATGGAGCTTCGAATTCTCTCGGAGCTGGAATTGGAGTTGTTTTGGTGTCACCCGAAGGGAAGCACTACCCTGCCGCTGCCAAATTGCAATTCGCTTGTACGAATAACATGGCTGAATATGAAGCCTGCATTTTGGGTCTCAAAATGGCTTTAGAGATGGAAATCAAGGAGTTGATAGCTTTTAGTGATTCAGATTTGCTCGTGCACCAAACTTTGAAGCAATGGATAACCAAAGATTCGAAAATTCTACCCTACCATTGTAGTCTGCTCACTTTGGCCAAGCAGTTTCAAAATTTGGAGTTTAGGCATCTCCCGAGAGCCCGAAACGCATTTGCTGATGCTTTGGCCACCTTGGCTTCCATGATCCAATATCCAGATGAATTGAAGATCGAACCAATCCAAATTCAACTTCAAAACAAGCCAGCCCACTGCTGGGCTGCAGACGAGTCCTCGGATACTACTCGGTTTAATGATCTTAAAGAGTTTCTCAAAACTGGGTCCTACCCTCAGCATGCTGGTACAAAAGACAAGAGTTTTCTGCGTAGAATGGCTTCAAAATTTTTCTTAAATGGAGAAGTGTTGTACAAAAGAACCTCGGATTTGAACCTTTTAAGGTGCATTGATGAAGATGAAGCTCAATATATGATGAACGAAGTGCATAGTGGCGTTTGTGGACCTCACATGAATGGCCATTTGCTAGCGAAGAAAATCATGAGAACCGGATACTTCTGGCTTACTATGGAGCATGATTGCATAGACTTTGTCCGGAGATGTATAAAATGTCAAATGCACGGTGACATTATACGCGCTCCACCCACTGAGTTGCATAGCATGACCGCCCCGTGGCCCTGTTCAATGTGGGGTATGGACGTGATTGGTACAATCGATCCTCCTGCTTCAAATGGACATCGATTTATATTGGTGGCGATCGAGTACTTTACCAAATGGGTTGAAGCGGAGTCATTCAAACATGTCACGAAGAAGGTAGTAGCCAATTTCTTGAGAGATCACATCATCTGTCGCTTTGGAGTACCCGAGACGCTTATCACGGACAATGCCAAGAATCTGAACAATGACATGGTAGATGGACTATGTGAGCAATTCAAAATCAAACATCGCAATTCCGCCATTTATAGGCCTCAGATGAATGGAGCCGTAGAAGCCGCGAACAAGAATTTGAAAAAGATTATCCGCAAAATGACTGAAAGGCATCGCGATTGGCATGACAAGTTTCCTTATGCACTAATGGCGTATCGGACTTCTATCCGGACATCGACTGGGGCAACACCGTATTCACTCATGTATGGGATGGAAGCTGTATTACCAGCTGAGGTTGAAATTCCGTCGCTACGAATCCTTATGGAAGCTAAATTGGAAGAAGCTAATTGGATCAAGCAGCGCCATGAACAATTGACTTTGATCGATGAAAAGCGATTCAATGCTATCTGTCATGGTCAGTGCTATCAAAAACGTGTGGCCCGGGCTTACAACAAAAAAGTCCATCGGCGGGCATTTGAAGAAGGTGATAAGGTACTGAAGCGGATTTTGTCGATGCAAGATGAAGCTAAAGGCAAATTTGCTCCAAATTGGCAAGGGCCGTTCATTGTCCAAAAGGTATTACCTGGCGGAGCGCTTATTTTAGCAGAAATGGATGGACGAACTTTTCCTCAACCTATCAACTCAGATATGTGCAAAAAGTTTTTCATTTGATCATGCAAATTTTCTTTAAGAAATTCATGCAAATGGCAAAATGCAAGTCAGGCCATCTTCTTTTACACTAAAAACATTTTATCTCTACTTGTCCCCTTTGAGCCATCAGAATTGACAAATTTCGTTTGATAACCCCTGAGAATTGCGAACCCCACACTGGGACAAAATTTTAATTTTGAAAGAGAGATGAGCAAAAGAAAGGGAAAAGAACCCCACACTGGGGCAAATTTAGTTTTCAAAGAAAAATGCAAGAGTGAGGAAAATGCAATGAAGAAAATGCAAAGAGTGAAAATCCGATCAAACTGGGGCAAATTTTCCCCGGTTTCGTTCAAAATCGGAAATGATTTCAAAATAGGGCAATCTCAGTTTATTTTACCCTTGGCATCGAATTTGCTTTCAAGCCTTAACCTTTCTGGAAAAACACCCCACCTGACCTCATTACAAAACCCAAAGTCCTGGCTTCCGTCATTTGTCGCATTTCTATTAGCAAAATTTGATAATCAACTGGCAAGTGATGTCCGTAATGCCTTCGCCTAATCTACAAGGGAAGTGCATTTTACTGATGCCTGAAACCTTTAACTCATATTTCTGAGTCGATCATGGTCGAGACGTGTCTTTATTCTTTAGGTGAAAACCCGAAAGGGCGCCTTGTAAAAAAAAAAAAAAAAATCAAAAAGAAAAAGAAAAAGCAAAAACAAAAAGGGTAGGGGCAACCTTGGTGAAAACCCGAAAGGGCGCCAAGGCGGGTTTTTCACAACAGACAAGCGCGGGGAGGAACAGCTGGTGACCTGGTTCATTTGGACTTTCCCTCATATTTGTGATACTTCTGCCAATATCGGATTCCGAAGAGAAAATATCCGAAGTCTCGAATATGATATTCGTTGGCTAAATTTGTATTGTTCTTTACAAATATTCTTTTGCAAAATGTATCTTTTTGAACCTTTTGGGTTGTTCTCAATTATTTGTGTATGACTGCTTATGATTGTCTACATTCTTTTGCATGCTCATCTTTGCCTGACATAGGAAATAATCTTGCATATACATCGATTGTTATATGATAAATTTTCACGCATCACTCTTTCACCATTGAATTCAAATGAATGATAAACCCAAAGGTTTGTGCAAAAATAGGGGATTCAATCATCAGTTACAGGGAGTAACATACAACAAAGCTACCACCTGGATTGGGTGACGTGGTAAATCCGTATTTTATCAGTCTCAGAGTTTGAAAGGTTTCAAGTTCGACTAAGGCAGATGCCGCCAAGCCGAAGTACAAGCATCACAGGACTCATGTTTACACGATTCTCAAGGCGAACCGGATCAAATAATGGTGGCAGGTCCATTGTTTCTTCTTTTCTTGCAGGAATGTTGCATTTACAAACAAAAGCAACCACTCTCTTTGGGCGCCTAAATCAATGACAGACAAAGCTTCCCAGTAAGCAAGGATCGATGTTATTGGCGAAATTCGATCATAAGAAACAACATCAGCTCTCGCTTCAATCACAAAAATCCAAATTTCTCTCTTGATAAAAAAACTCAATTCATTGTTTGAACTTTCCCAGTGCAGTCCCGTTTAAATTCCTGTTCGGGTCAGTCCCGTTTAAATTCCTGTTCGGGTCAGTCCCGTTTAAATTCCTGTTCGGGTCAGTCCCGTTTAAATTCTTGTTCGGGTCAGTCCCGTTTAAATTCTGTTCGGGTCAGTCCCGTTTAAATTTCTGTTCGGGTCAGTCCCGTTTAAATTCTGTTCGGGTCAGTCCCGTTTAAATTCCTGTTCGGGTCAGTCCCGTTTAAATTCCTGTTCGGGTCAGTCCCGTTTAAATTCTGTTCGGGCCAGTCCCGTTTAAATTCCTGTTCGGGTCAGTCCCGTTTAAATTCCTGTTCGGGTCAGTCCCGTTTAAATTCTTGTTCGGGTCAGTCCCGTTTAAATTCTGTTCGGGCCAGTCCCGTTTAAATTCCTGTTCGGGCCAGTCCCGTTTAAATTCCTGTTTAGGTCAGTCCCGTTTAAATTCCTGTTCGGGTCAGTCCCGTTTAAATTCCTGTTCGGGCCAGTCCCGTTTAAATTCCTGTCCCGTTTAAATTTCTATCTCGGGTCAGTCCCGATTTTTAAATTTCCCGTCAGGGGTCAGTCCCCATCGTTTGAGTAATTCGCAGCTGAATAACACAGGTAAGTTTTGGTGTCTACTTCTTTGTCTCAAGTTTTTCCAAAACTCAGACAAAGAGGGGCAAACTGTAGACACCAAACTTTTGGTGTAATTTCATTTTTAGTTTTTTATTTGTCGTGCTCATTTTTAGTTTTTAGTTTCCAGTTTTATGTTTACTTTTAAGTTTTATCATAGAATTTGTTGAAAAAGAAAAAAAGAAAAAGCATTCAAAAAAATATGATTTAGTCGTTTGTAATTTTTATTCAATGTTTTTTTGAAAGAAAAATGAAAATGAAAAATCATAAAAAATGAAAAAATGAAAAAAAAGAGAAAAAGGAAAAAAGGAAAAAAAGAAAAGAAGCAAAGAACAAAAAAATGAAAGTGGAAAATAAACAAATGAAAGCGAAAAGTAGAAAATAGCAGTTTTGCCGCTTTTTATTTTTAGTTTATTCATTTTCACTTGACGATTAATTAAATTACTGTTTTTTACTTTATTTTACCATTTCATCTATTAATTTGGAAAAAACAAGAGAAAAAGAAAAGAAAGGGAAAAAAGAATAATTAGCGTTAGCATTTCATTTTAATTTAGCTTTTCTTCATTAGTTTTCTTTTATTATTATGTGTTTTGTTACTTAGTTATCAATGTTAATCAATTAATTTTCTTGAAAACTAAAAAAAAAAAAAAAAAAAAATGATCGCGGCCTGCAAGCTGCATTTTTGGCAGCTTGCAAAGGGCTAACTTGGTACGTGCCATTGAAGGGCAGGATGAAGGCAGAGGCTGGCCTTCATCCTGACCATTCAGTGGAGGGTTTAAGGGCCTTGGAGTTCCACATAAAAGCAGAAAGAAAACATCAGCCGCAAGGGAGTTTTTTTTGGGGAGAACATCGACGGGAAAACAGAAAAACGAAGCAAGGGTTTTGGGAAGAAGGAAGTTTCAAGGCAAAAAAAAAAAACACAGAGAGCTAGAGTGAACGGTTAAGGAAGAAACTGAGAAGTGAGAGACGACTGTGGAGAGAAGTATAGAGGAGGTTGACGGCTAAAGAGGGAGAAAAGGAGAGAAACCAAAAAAAAAAAAAACGCGAGGGAGAGGAGAAAGTTTCGATCTTTTCTCAACCACAACTGAAAGGGGGAGAGAGCAAAGAGGAGAGGAGGTCTGGCACTACTTCCCCAAGAAGCATAGGAGCTGACGGAACTATTAGCCTCCACGACTGCCATCGCTTCAGCTCTCCATCATCGCCAGATCCTTACCGAGGTATTTCAGTCCATAACCCATGCCAAGTTTGGATTTTTTTTTTTTTTCGTGTTTCCTGTCTTGATTCATGTTAGAAGAACGTATGGGGTGTTGACCTGGGGGTTAGAGATAGTGCTTTGGATTCCTCAGTGGGGGTTCTATGATGAACTTAAGAGGCTTTTGTGTTTATGACTGACTGTTTGCGACAAGCGAGCCCAGGAAATTGCAGATGCTCTTCCTTTTTATCAGATTTGTGCGACCATCGTTTCTGATTTTGTTTTCTCCTGATTCGTGTGATCAATTCTGTGAAGTGTCGGTAGTATAGTATGCTTAGTTTTGTTCCAAACTCCCTTTGGTTGCTTCTTGCAAATTTCTGGTTTGTTAGGGCAGTAGACATTACCATGAAAATGCTGGAACTCTAACCACTCCAAGCAGGATCCTTTGCTGCATTTTGTTTTCGGTGTTTGTGAGTAGCCTTTTTGGAGTATAGATGATTGTGTTTGAAGTTAGCTGCATGCGTTAAAGGTCATGGCATTGGGGGGGGTTTAATGGATGAATCCATAGACTTACTGGTTTTGTTTCACAGGCATGTCTCGGGTTTTTTTTAAAAGTAAATAGCAGAAGAGAAATGAAAGCTGGAAAATTTTTCAGAATGTTATTCCAATGTTTGCATCCCTTTTTCTCCAATTTTTGTGTTTGAAATCTAGAATTTTCATGATGCAAAGTGAGGAGTGTAGGCTCTGGTTTAGATTGAAGTTTGATGCTGATTTCGCATGTTTGGGGGGGGGTAGAGTTCCTGATTTAGGATCTAATGCCTGCTGGAAAATGAATGATTCAGGTTGTCAAACCAGTGTTGCACGCATGTTTTCCAGAATTTCTGCATGATGTTTTGCTGAGTCTTGTTTGTTTGGTTTGGGTTGGTTACGTAGTTAGTTCTTTAATCTGAGTTTGGAAATGCAATGCAGCTGGTTTCTTTCTTAGTTAGTTGCAGAAACCTGCGCACAAAGTCTGCTGCAACGAGCTCAAAGCTCTTGGTTATGTTGCAGCAGCTTGCGCAGGTTTTATTTTTTCCTTTGCTGCATTTTGTTTTCACCTGGTTTGATGTCTATCTGAGGAGTTCATCAAAGCCGAACAAACCAGGACTTGATGAACCAGTTTCATATGTTTTCCAGATCTTCTAGTTTGCCGAATGCATTTCATTTTTTTTTTTGCACTAGAATCTTGCTAAGTGTTTGTTTGGATGATGATTTGCTGCCTAGTTGAAAGTCTTATGTTTAGGTTTGAAATCTTAGAAACAAGTTGTGTGTTTGGTTTCTGTTTAATTGCTGATGACTGAATAAGGAAATTGCAGAAGTTCTTCTCACGTTATTTTGCTGCATTAATGTCATGTTTTATTCGGCAAGAGCTCATAAGTGGGTTTCATCACCTTGTTTGCATATTTAATTTTTGTGTTTGATTCTAGTTGACAATTGATAGTTAAAATCTTGTTTTGGTGAATTCGTCTGCATGATGAAATGGATGAAAGGTTGTGGTTGAAATTTGCAGAAACTAGCAATGAGAAAAGAAACCTTCTGCGTGTTGTTGCATGAATCTGCATGAAAAATGTTTCCAAAAATTGCACTCCCACCCCTTGACTTCTATCTAATGCATCCATGGCCCAATTAATTGGAAAACTTAATTAATTTTGTCCTCCTAGCATGCCATTTCCTCTTTAATACTTCTTGATTTGTTTTGAGTGGATACTTAAGGGATTGTAGAATGGTTTTAAAGGGTCTAGTAATATCTTTTTCCCATATTTGTAGTTAATTTGATTTTTCTTGGATTCTTTGGCATTTTGTTACTTAGATACTAGTAAATTGCTTCTCATTTACCTTTTTGTGAAATTTCTTGTTTGATTTGGTTTTGTTTCACCTTAGATTCTTAATTTTATGTTTTTTCAAGTCCCTTAGTGTTTATAATAAATTGGCTCTTTAAACCTCTTTAATTTCTCAATTGGGTCGTTGTTTGTCTTAATTGGTTAAGTACGAGTAGTTTACTTTCTTTGGAAGGCCTCAAGTGATTCAATTTGGCGTTTATTTCCATTTTCTTTGATTTATTTGATAATTTAAGTGGTACCTTGACCTTTTTATTATTTTGGAGGGTAAGTTAGTAATTTCACTACGTTAGGGCGTCGCTCCAAGGGAGGTACACTCTATCCCTCATTTTGCACTTCATTTGACCCTATGTGCTCCTATGTGTTATGTGAATATGCATGCCTACTCCGCTTTCCTTACCTCCTTGCATGCATTTACTTGCTTTTACTTTTATTTAAGTTTTATGGGGTATGTGTACACCTCTTGGCTTGTAATAGATAGGGCTGTGGCGAGCAATTTGGTCCATTTTCCCTTTCCCCTTTTGTTTTAGTTAGTGAATGTAATAGGTTCATTAGTTTGGTTGCATGCCTACGTGTTGAGTGTTTAATCGCTTTATTAGGTCCTTGCATCTAGTCAAGCATGTTAAGTGTTTTGTGCTATGTGTTTATAAGTGATTCGCATGTCTACTCGCTTTTTATAGTGTGGATGAATGGAATGGATGAATGTGCGTCACCACACTAGTCCAACACTAGTTGTGGCTTCTTTTATCGTTTCCACTAGTCCAACGCTAGTCGGAATTCATAGAATGGGCTAGTCCAACGCTAGACCCTTAGGGTTTTTCCCTTGTTAGTACATCATTTGCTTGTTCACCACATATCACGCATTTTCCTTAGTTTTATCATTTGGCATGAGCCTCGAACCCCTTTTCCCCTCACTTTAGGTTTTGCATCTTATGCTAGCTATAGGGTTCATTTTGCTTGAGTATCCCCTTCCGATAAGGAAAACGAGCGAGTGTGGCTACTCGATAGCCTTAGCACGCTAGTTTTGCCTTCTAATCAAAGGGAAAATAGAAGTCGAAAAGTTAGGAGTCAACCCCCGTACCCGACTTGTTGCATTCCCCTAGGGTCATACTTTCATTTTTATCACTTCCATACTCTTTTAATCACATTTCTCTTACATTTCTCAATCCATATTTTTTCACTACATCTTTATCATTTATTTACTTTACTTCACAAATGAAATTCAAGTTTCACTTATATATGTACTATTCTATCTTCATTCATTTGCACACACTAATACTTTGATTTTTCATCCAAATTCACACGTGCACTTTCTTTACACACTCACACACTAATACTTTGATTTTTCATCCAAATTCACACGTGAACTTTCTCTTCACATGCGCACACAAACACTTTGTTTTTTTACACCATTTCATACATGAATCTTTTCATACACTTGCACACTTGCACTTGAGTCACCATTTGCATCAATCGACCTCTATGAGGTTTCCCTTTATTGGCCGCCACAATTCATGTGGTCTGGGACCAAAAACCTCACGAGAGACATCATAGAATTTAGGATTGCATTTTTTCATTTTTGCATTCATATAGGCATAATCCAACATGCAATACATACCCTGGGTAGAAAGTTAGGAAAGTTAGGGTTAAGTCACGCAACTAGCCTTGGCTAGGTCAAAGGGGTGCCTTGGAGTCTATCCTTGCCTTCCCCTTTGTCAAACGTGACTCCCGAACCTTTTTCTTTGTTTTACGTAGACTAGGAGTCGTTTTAAAAAGGGTTTATTATTACTTGATTTTAAAACTCATTTTTTAGGTGACTTGGTACACCTTAAATCATTACCAAGTGGCGACTCCAAACTTTTCATTTCAAAACCCTTTTTAAAACTATTTTTTGGGTCGAATCGTCGCTTTCCAAGTCCCATTGAGACCCATGTCTTTTCAACTCACAAAAATCATTTTCCAATCACAAAAAAAATACATTTTTTAAACTATTTATTTATTTATCAAAAAAATGGGGCGCGACAGCCCTAATTTATTCTCAACTGAGGTTCTCTTTTCTTTCATTTTCTCCCTTTTTTTTTCATCCATCTTTTGAAAATTCGCCCTAGTTTATTTTTAACTGAGGCGTTCTTTTGTTCATTTCCTTTTCTTTCGACTTTCCTTCAAAAATTGAATTTACCCCAGTGTGGGGTTTTCTCTCTTTTCTTTTCTTTCAAAACTAAATTTGGTCCAGTGTGGGGTTTGCGATTCTCAGAGGTTGCCAAATGAAATAATCTATTCTGAAGGCTCAAAAGGGATAACTAGGGATATAATGTCTTAATGGGAAAAGAAGAGGGCCTGACTTTCATTCCATTCTTCGCATTAACTCTAAAAGAAAACTTTCGTTTATCAGATGAAAATTTCTTACACATCTCCGAATTGATTGGCTGAGGGAACAAGTGCTCCGCCAGGCGATACCTTTTTGATAATAAGAGCACCTTACCAATTCGTGGCAAACTCTCCTTTTGGCTTCATTTTGTACTGACGAAAATCACCTTAATGCTTTGCCTTCTCGTCTGAATGGTCATGATTTGACCCTTTAATGATAATCACGGACCAATCCTTTTGATCATATTGAGCACGATGGACTGTGTTCAACTGCTTCTTATTCCTAATCTTGATCCCGATTCGGCTTGAACTTCTTTTATTCCATTCGGGCTTCTTTGAAACATTTTCGGATGCCTCTTCCCCACTCCTCTCATTTTTGAAATTCAAATTCACATTCGTGAGATCGCTGCCATCAAATTTCTGAACAGTGATATCCAAAGGGTCAGATGGTTTTATTCTGGGCCATCTGAAAAGAATGTGTAAGTCACAATATATATAAGACTATACATTTTATTGACTTTCCAGACAAAAACCAAACTTAATATCATGAAACGTGTCTTTAGCAATCACTTGATTGAAAACTATTTACAAAAAACATATTTAAACAAAAGACACATGTATGAATGATTTTCATTGGTTTTAACCAAAACAACTCCCCAAATTTATCGAAAACTTCCCTTCAAGAGGAACCTCACTAATTCAGCCATTTCCAGGATTTTCAAATTTCCTCATTGGGGGTAAATGCCTCAAAGGTGTCCTTGTGTTTAGAAAAAGGATTTGTACTTATGTTCAGTCCTTGTTCTTCCCTTTTCCTTAACACTATATCTCCTGTTTCGATCATATCCTGGATCTTATGTTTTAGTACCCAACAGTTACAACAGTTACTGGTCGAGTGACCGGGCGCTCCAAAATGGTAGGCACACATGGCTTGAGGGTCGTACCCAGAAGAGAGACCTCGACGAGAGTAGTTTGGAGGAGGTATGTCATCGATTTCACCGGCGGCCTTGAGCTGTTCGTACAGTTGGTCAATGGGTCGGCCTAAGTTGGTAAAAGTTCGAGATCGACCAGGTTTTTGTATTTTATTGGTTTGAGGAGGGTTGTAAGTCTGTTGGGTTGGTGGAGCAAGTCTGAGATTATAAGGTAGACAAGGTTGAATTTGAGGATTGTTGTGAGACATTGGGAAGGGTATTGTGGGTGGGCTTACACAGTTTTGCCGAGGTCGAGGGTGATTGATAGTAGTATGGTAAACAGGGCGTAGGTTTGGGTAGCGAGATGAATATGTATGGTAACGTTGGGATCTGGGTCTTGAAAACGGTCATTGGCCCCACACAAAAGTAGTTTCCTCCTCTTTCTTCTGGAGTTGAGGCTCCCTTTTGTTATTACTCTGACCTTGCAAGGCGTCCAACTATGATTTTAAAGTTGATACATTGACAATTTTTCCTGTTTTGACGTATTCGTTATATTCCTCCAACTTATTGATAATTGCTACAAATGAACACGGTCATGCGAAAAATCTCCTCAAAGTAGGGCGGGTCATGAGCTTTGATGAACGTACGAACAATCTCATCTTCAATCATAGGAGGCTCCACCTTGGCGGCCAATTTCCTCCATCTTTTCGCATATGTCTTGTGGTCCTCGGTTGGTTTCCTCTTGGTTCCCTCCAATGTGGTCCTCGTGAGAGCCAGCTCGCAAATGTATTCGTACTGCCTCATAAAAGCAGTTGACAAATCCATCCAAGATCTCATATCCTCAGGCTTCAAATTGGAATACCAATCCAATGCGTCGCCTTCTAGACTCTCGGGAAATAAGCGCATAGGTAGATTCTCATCATCTATCGGCTTCCCTAGCTTGTTTGCAAACATCCGAAGGTGTGTTTTGGGATTGCCAGTTCCATCGTACTTGCTAAATTTGGGTGCTTTAAAACCCATTGGCAATTACATATTCGGAAACAGGCACAGCTCGTTGTAGTCCAAACCTCCTTGCTTGTTCAAACCTTGGTTTTTCCTTATGAACTCTTCAAACCGATCTAATCTCTTTAATAAATTCTTGTCCACTGGTGCGGATGACTCCCCAGCTTCAGCTTTCCCTTGAGCGGCGGTATCTAAGGTGAATGGCTCAGCGGTGGAGTAATAATGAGGTCCCTATGGTTCGAATGGCATGCTCATAGTAATTGGCGGATAATTTTGGGGAATTTGGGCATGAGGGGGGGTTAATTTGGACGTTAGGTGCATAAGCAGGTGGTAGGCCATGAGTGGGATAGGTAAAGGCCTCTTCAGGTGGATTTATGACATGTGAAGTAACAGGAGCTTGAGTATAAGGTAAGAGTATTGGTTGAGGTTTAGATTGGCCAGGGGGTAAGGGCTCATGTTGTTGCTCACCGCTAGCACCACCAGCGACCAATTGGTCGATCATGCGCCGTTGGGCCATCATTTCAACACTTAACTCATTAAATCAGTTGAGAACTTCGTACAGCTGAGCTCCCAGATTTGCCAAATCAGTTGATGATATTGTTACGGGCCTATCAGATGGTTCTAGATGGGTACTCATGCTTACACTTTCTCTTGAAATTCGGCTATGTGATCGGGTAATAATGGGGCTTTTTTGTGTAGCAATATTTGTGATTACTACCTGAGAGTGTAAGAAAACCCTTATTAGATGCCCTTCTTGATTGACTGTTGTCAAAAAGAAAGAAAAAAGAAAAGAAAAAGATAGGAGTTAGTAAAAATTAAAGTAATTCGGATGCATGTCCTATTGGGGAACCCTTTTAATGCCAAGGGTAGGCCTAGCATGAGAATGCAATCCTCTGAGGTAGGCATTATACCATACCTGATGAATCCGATCAACTGATTGGGTGAAAAATGATTTGAAAAATTTGGCCAATTGGAATGCGAAGAGATATTTATCCTAAAACGAGGACAAAGTCCGAATGGATTGCTTTGTTTGATCAACACATAAAATGATGTGAGAAAGAGCCTACTCTTGATAGAATTGCAAAGTTTAGATTAGGTCATTCAGTGAACCTTAGACCGAAACCCTAAGAGAGGAAGATCAGGTCAAATGGATAGGATGAAATTGATGATTTATTTAAAATTGACTAGATTACCTTAAAAAGGGTAAAATGGTCAAATGCATTGAATGAAATTTGATTATTTATTCAAAATTGAATGGATAACCCTAAAAATGAATTGAATGAAATCAATTGATCAAACAAATCGAGTGAAATGATGATTTATTCAAAATCGACCGAATTGCCCTAAAAATAGGTAAACTGGTCAAATGGATCGGATGAAATTGATAATTTATTCAAAATCGATAAGACTGCCCTAAGAATGGGTAAACCAATCAAATGAATTGAATGAAGTTGGTGATCTATTCAAAATCAACTAGATTGCCCTAAAAAAGGGTAAACTGGTCAAATGAATTCCAAATCGACTAGGTTGCCTTAAAAATGAACAAGTCGATAAAATGGACTGGATGAAATTGATGAATGAAATGGTCCAATGGATTGAATGGAATTAACAGCTTATTTAAAAAGCAATCTATCAACTGGTAGTTTCAAAAATTTATTGCGATGCATTGGTCTATGAGCCTTCTAAAATCAGATTTTGGCCTCAATTCATTTATCATTTCAATAGTGAGGAATTATTTGTGAATTTCTTCGAATTAATGTCCTTTACGCAAGAGATTTTTACCAATGTTGACAAAATGGCCAAAAGTGATTATTAGACGCTCATATTCCAATGTGCAAAAATTGTTTTGCCATTTTCGAAAAGATCGGATCCTACCTTACCTTGTGCACTACCCCTTTGGATGGTACAAAATATAAACGTGCAAGTCTCCTTGGATTAAGTATCCGAGACATAAGATGGTTTTATTCTTAACACGGGATCCCCTAAATGGCATTCCCTTTCTAGGGTGGATGCATGATGTCATTTATTAAAGCGATGTAAATATGTGACAAATATGACCTAAAGAACATAAATAATGCATCGGGGGGAAAATGTCTAAAAATGAAATGTACTTATTGAAAATTAAGTGTAATAACTGAAATTTAAACATGTGAGTTATCTAGTGGGTAAGTCACTAAAAGAGTGCCAAAGAGGCCTCTTATTGCTAAGGCACATGAATGCAAGCAAAAAAAAAAAACAACGAAATAGTTAGTGCAATTGATAGTACACATAACATATTGGGAGCAATTAAGAAAAGAAATACAATAAAAGCATGTAAAAGGGGTGGAACCCCTTCCCTCGTGCCTAATGTGCTTAAAAAGGGTGAGGTTGACTCTAACCTAGGAAACCTCTAACATGGATGCATGAAGCTGGGGCTCACTAATGCAACTAGACTCTATAAGGTTTAAAAAGGTCCCCAAGCCTTCAGACCTAGGGGAATGGGTCATCAATCCCAAGACCCTCGGTCGGTGGCTCGAGCGATCCCCTAGGTACTGCTATGGGCGCAGAGCACACCATCCACATACCTAGAGAAACCATTCCTTGTCCTACAAGGCGGTGTGGGAAAGAGCCCACGAAAATAAAATAAAATGGGATAACAGTAAATAAACGTGCACGTATGAAGTGTTCCCTATTTTGAGGGAAAGGGTTGAGACCCAACGCGAGGCTCCAAAGGTGACACACCCCCCCCCCAAATGCAATGCAAAGTGCGAAATAAAACAAGTAAAACATACATCCAAGCAATCAATCATACATACGTGAGTGAGGGAGTAGTTTGATACGCGCGCGAGGCAAAAGGTCCTAAAATGGAAAATGCAACCCTAATATCAAAATGCTACGCATAACAAGGGTAGAAAACGGAAAAGAATGGCTAAATCAAATGCTTGGACCCACTTAGGAGTCCCCAGTGGAGTCGCCAAGCTGTCGCGCCCCACTTTTTGAGGTGTGAAAGTAGTGTGTGGGATATGTATGTGAACGTGTGTGAAAGTGAAAATAAAAGGCTGTGGGATTGTGAAATGCGACGGTTTGGCCAAACAAAGGGTTTTAGATAGAAAAGGAGTCGCCACTTGGTATAGAGTTAGGGTGTACCAAGTCACCCAAAAAGTGACTTTTTTTGGAAAGAAAAGTAAACAAACCCTTTTTAAAGAAATTTTAGGTCTACGTAACCAAAGAAAGGGATCGGGGGTCACATTTGATAAGGGAGAAGGCAAAGACAAAGCCTAAGGCACTCCCTTACCCTAGCCAAAGCTAGTTGCGTGACTTAGCCCTTCTTTTCCTAATTCTTCTACCCAAAGTATGTGTTGCAATGTTGGATATGACTAATGGATGCGAAAAAAGAAAAATGCAATCCTAAATCTAAAATGTCTCTTATAAGGCTTTTTGGTCCCAATCACATGAATTGTGATGGCCAGTAAGGAAAGCCCTCATAGAGGTCATGAATAATGCAAATGAAGACTCAAGTATGAGTGTAAGTGTGCAAATGTAAGAAAAGTGCAAGTGTGCCAATTAAGAAAAATGAAGGTGTATGTGTGCAAGTGGATAAAAATATGGTATAGTAAATATAAGTGCAATTGGGTGCAATTTGTGAGGTAGAAAAATAAATAAGTGATAGGAAAAGAAGAAAAATGTGCGAACATGGCATGTGGATTGAAAAAAATATAAGTAGTGAGAGAATGTGGATAAAGAAAGTGAGGAAGTGATATGATAAAAATGAGAGTGTATGAATCTAGAGGAATGCATCAAGTCGGGTACGGGAATGACTCCTAACCTCACGATTTTAATTTTCCCTTTGATTAGAAGGAAGAACTAGCGTGCTAAGGCTATTTTGTAGCCACACTCGCTTGTTTCCCCTACCGAAAGGGGACTTTCAAGCAAATGTACCCTATAACTAGCATGAGGATGCAAAAACCTAAGATGAAGGGGAAAGGATTGGAGAAGCATGCCAAATGCTAAAAAACTAAGAAAAATGTATGAAATGTAGTGAGACATGCAAGTATGTACCAACGAGAGGGGACGGCCTATTGGGTCTAGCATTGGACTAGCCCTTTTCTAAAATTTTCTCACAAGCATTGGACTTGCGAGAGCTCGAGGGGAAAAACCATGACCAGCGTTGGACTAGCCATGGTGACGCATTCATCCATTACAATCATCTATGACTACAGAAAGCGAGTAGACATGCCAATCACCTATAAACACGTAGCACATAACATTTAGCATGCTCGACTAAATGCAAGAGTCTAATAAAGCAAATTAACACGTAGTAACAAAACAAGCAACCAAGCTAATGAATCTATTACATTGACTAACTAAAACAAATGGGGAAGGGGAAAAGTGGATAAGAATGATTTCCACAGCCCTATCTATTACAAGCCAAGAGGTGTACACATACCCCATAAATAAAGAATGAAAAAGTAAAAGTAAATGAAATAAATGACAGAAATTAAAGAAAGGTAAGGAATGCAAAATAGACATGCAATTCTCATTTAACACGTTGGATCACATAGAGGAGAGACAAAAAAGGATAAAAGAAGTTATACCTCCCCGTTTGTGATGTTAGTAAAGTGAACAAGACTTAACTTGGGCTAGAGTCACCAAAGAAAGAGATAACTTGGGCTAAAACCATCAAAGCAAGGGATTAATGCACCAATTTAATGGTAAAATGTAAATAAGACAATTTGAATCCACAAAATCATCGAATCCTTCCTCAATTACAACTTAAAAATAATCAAATAACGCATAATTACAAAGAAGGAAAATTAACAACCAATCCCAAAAGTAATCATTGACCAAATCTTTTCAAGTCCAATTAAACTATTTGGGAAAGGGTCCAAGAGTAAAGAAAAGGTCAAGTAATGGTTCAAGTTGCAATTAATTCGGACTTAATTGCAAGAAATAAAACATAATTGGGCCTTTGTAGAATGAGGAGAAACATGTGAGGTTGAAATGCAAATTTTGAAAGAACTTCATGCATGCAAACCGAAGAGACGTTATTTTCATGAAGGTTCTGCAATTCCTTCTTCTGCAACCATTTTACGCACTTTTTATGCGGCTTAGATGCATACATGCCGAACATCACAAGAGAGTTCTAATTGGTTCGCTAGCTAAACACAGAATGCAAAAACTTGGGATAAGAGAGAGGAACAATAAAACAAGGCTGCTGAACTTTACGTGCAACTAAACTACATCAACATTTTGCAGCAAATTTCTGATACTTTGAGATTCCAGCAATTACATGCAACGCATTCTGGTACCAAACTCAAATCAAAAGCAAACATTCATCAACACGGATCCCCTAGAAACCCTCAACACCCTTTGATGAACACCATGGCCACTGACAATCCAAGCGAATGAAAACATGAGGGAATTGCAGGCTAAAGAAAACCGCAGTTGGTTTCTAATGAATTAATGGGGGGATCATCAGGAACAAAAGAAATTATTCAAACACTTCACTCAAACCATCAAACTTCAAATCGTTTCCAAATTTTCAGGTAAACGTAAGCCATAAAACCAAGTTCTTTTCTTTTTTCTTTTTATTTCTTTTTTTTATGAATAATTTTCTCTTTTTGACAAATTCTATGCTAAAAAGTCTTACAATAAAAATAAACAACTAAAAGGGCGAAAATGAATGCAAAAATAAAAACTAAAATAAAACAACATATAATAATAATAATAATCTAAAATGCTATACAAATACTAAAAGTCTAATAACTAAAATCATGGAATTAAAATAATAGATAAAAATTACTAAAAATAAAAATAAAATTAGGATGAAAAATTATTTTAAAAAATTTGGTGTCTACACATCACCGTCACCCATCATCACCATCACCATCACCATCCACCACAACCATCATCCTTTCCTCCTCCTCTTTCCTCCCCATGTCTCTGTCTCCTCCCTTTCCTTTCTCCTCCCCTCTTCCCCTTCCTTCTTCCTCCTTCCCTTCCCTTTCCCGCCACCCCCCGTCCCTCCCCTCCCCAGATCTAGCCTCGACCAGATCAAGGCCTCTGGTTGTGACCTTTGAGGCACATGAGTTGGCTCACTTCAAGCACATGAGAACCAAGGCAATTCATGAGACAAAAGATATAACAGTGGTCTTGGCAACTAAATTATGAAGCTTGGAGAAGCATGCATCAAAAGTCTATACTTGAAATCTTTTCTTTCAGTTGAAGAAGAACCTAAACAGACAAAGCCTCTATGATTATTATAAATGGAATTAAACTTGAAATGGCTGTGTATTTTTCCACAACAAGTATGCGGATAATAGAACATGGACAGTGCAGATCAATAGGAGGACCCAATCATTAAAGTGCTCATGCATGAAAATGGAATGGAGAGGGCTACCATGTCCACACATATCCTGTGTAATGTTGATAAAAAATATGCAATCAATACCAAAATCTTGCATCTTGAAAGTATGGACATGCGAGGGTAAAGAGGAGGTGGAAAATGAAGTTCTTGAAGAGATGTACTGAATTGGTTCAAACTGAAAGATTTGGAACTTTGACATCAATTTGCAAGGAAATGTGTTTCTTTGCATCCTATATGGACGATGGATTTGCTCGTGCAAGTAATGCTACAAATGAGACTAATACCTAGAGGAGAGCTTGGGTGGAGTGTGGTTTGACTGTGGCACAAATGGAAGATCGGTCGTAGACTCGGATGAAGCACATTTAAGGAAATGTTATGTGAAGAACCTCGAGAGGACAAGAACTAAAGTGTTTCTTTGCATCCTATGTGGACGATGGATTTGCTCGTGCAAGTAATGCTACAAATGAGACTAATACCTAGAGGAGAGCTTGGGTGGAGTGTGGTTTGACTGTGGCACAAATGAAAGATCGGTCGTAGACTCGGATGGAGCACATTTAAGGAAATGTTATGTGAAGGACCTCGAGAGGACAAGAGCTAAAGGTGATCGTGTTCATAGTAGCAAGAGCAAAGTTACTAAGTGTGGAAACTGAGGGTTAGTTGTCGTTCTATACATAGCAGTAACTGAAAATCATAAATTAGATTATCAATGCATTAGGTGTAATTCCATTCATTTTTTCCCTAATCATAGGTTGCGTGATGGCCACAACAAAAGACATGTCCCCGTAACTTGTGCGGTTATTGTGAGGCCCCAGTCCGTTCGTAAGCTGATATGAGGGTTATTCGTTGATCGGTGGGGTGGAATTAGGGTTTTAAGGCTAAGGAGAAAACCCTAACCTCGATTAGGATGGAAAACCCTAGTTCATTTTAGTAGAAAGCTTGAGTGGAGTTTGATTGTTCACCCGTCTTTTTGATATTTTCTTTATTAGAAAAGTTCCCCAGATAATTTTTATGAGTAAATAGAGTTTTTAGATGATTTTTCTAGTATCGGTTAGATTTTGAGAAAATAAGAACGTATATTGGACGTGGGACCCACTAGTGCGAAAAGTTCGGAAAAATTCGGCCAATTAGGTTAAATTCCGGATACTGTGTAAAATTTATCGGGTGTTAAGAGATAAGTGGAGTGTGTGAAGTGGTTGATGTGAGAGGAAAAGAAAGGATAGAAATGCATTTAATGGAGTGACAAGTGTCACATTTCCATTGGTTGAAACCTAAGACAACTATTCACCTTTTTGACTTTTCTTACCCATGAAATAAATATCTCAAAAATTGACCAAAATTCACCATTTCTTCTCCTTCTTGTGGCCGACCAACATCAAGCAAAAGGAAAGGAAAAGCTCTCCAAATTTCATGCTCCAATCTTGCACAAATCAACAAACTAACCGATTAAACTTGAAACCTCTCCATAAAATCCCTTAAGTGAGTGGTAGTGAGTAGTGTGGTGAAGTTTTTGGAAGAGCTAAGGTGGTCTACAACTCCTCTTCTCTTGTATACTAGGTAAGTGATGATTGAACATACTCCTACACCTAATGATGCTTAAGTTATGCTTAGTAGTGGCTAAAGTGATGATATTTGTGATTTATTTCTTGATTTGAAGTGATTTGGTGAAGTTTTTATATTTTTGAGGAATTTTCTGGTTTAATATGAATGTGATGTTGTGGTCATCTATGATGGTTGATGATGAGGGGGAAAGACTCTAGTAGGTGTGAATTAGTGATAATTGCAACCAATTTTGGACTTGGATTGAATTGTGGAAAGTTAGGGTTTTATCACCCCTTATTCTGTCCGGTTTTGGATCATAGGGTTAGAGGCCGAATTGGACTTTTCTTAAAACATGAAAGTTGTAGGTATTGATGTGTTGGAGGTGTCTGTAAAATTTCAGATCATTTGGATTAGTGTAGAGTGAGATATGTCGATTTTACTGTGGCTGTTCTGGATTGATCCGGATGGCAGAACTGCGTTTGTATTTGGCTATTTTGACTGGAATTACTTTGGATTTGGATGTTGGTGTCTTCTGATGAAATATAGAGGAATGTCTTAGCTACCATATGCCTTTGGAATCAATGCAGTTGGACTCATTACAGTATTATGTGATTTGCAAACCTGTTTTGGTAATTCTGGTTTCGTATTTTGCATATTTGACCTAGTTGTGCTAGGATTTGGACTGAGTGGCCTTCTACATTGTTGTAGCCCTATTTCTTAGCTTCGAAATGGTCGGTCTTACACCCCCATCCGATAACCGTAGTGAATTTGGTGCCATTACCGCATATTGAGGTCAAATACGGTTTGTGATCCTGTTTTGCGATTCTGGTATAGTGTCTTGCATTTTTGACCTTGTTACATTCAAAATTGGACAAAGTTTCCTTCTTCAACATTGTAACCCCTTAATTCCTGGATATTACTGTAAATTTTCAGGTTAAACGGATTAGTATATCCTGAGCTATAAACGAAATACTCAGACCTATTTTGACCGTCAAATTCTGTTACTTTTTTGGAAAGTTTATGACTGGAACTTTGGCTTCACATTTGACTGGGTTACAAGCTGTTTGGGCTTGCGACCAAAACACCAAACTTATAGCCTTATATCAAAGCTTTCTAACGCCCTTGGAATTTCATGAATCGGATTTATAAAACCTGAGATATAGCCGAGCAAACAAGGCCTGCCCGTGAAAATGACCATTTTCTGGTCAGATCTGTTTTGGTCCTGATGACCAATTTCCGTTCCGAATTTGGATTGCCGACCTTCATGAAAGTTGTTCCATTTGGAATGAACCATCTAACTGCCAATTTTCAGCTCTTTTGACCATGTGTAGCGTAGAAAACAGTTTGCACTCAAAACTGACCATTTGTGCATTGGCCAGATTTCGTAAGTGATTGTGTTTGGTTCATTTGGGACTGAAACCTCCTGTTTCAGTTCTGGATGTCTTCATAACAGTTGTTTTTCATCCTTTAAGCTTCGATATGGCATCTCATACGCCTTAATCCGATATTCGTAGCTCAACTTATGAGTAAACTAGAAATGAGTGTCAAATCTGCCGTTTCTGCTAACGGCCGTTTCCGTTTCCGTCCGTCATATTTACGTGCGCGCGTGTCGTTTTTGCCGTATTGCTTGTTTTAGGCACGATAGTAGCCGTTTACGATATTATGTGACACAATCTTCTATTTCAGACGGTGGTGAGTTGGGCGGAACTGGTGGGGCCCACTACTAGCTGTTCATTTCGATCCGACTTCGTACTTTTGCTATTTCAGTTTCTGAGTAAGTATTCAGGCCAGTTTGGTGTGTTTTCTTTGCTATGTGTTTGAGATATGTGAAAAGGGTACTTAAGCGAGGGTGTACTTTATCGCACTCGACCTAAACCCTAATTTGAATGTATAATTGTACTTGGCATATGTATATGAACCTTTTGGAACCAAAACCCTTGAGCTTGTGGCTCGGGGCGACTTTCGAGTAAAGTTTGTGAAGTTTGCAAAGTTTGTGAGTTCGTGGGCCCGATCTAAGACCTGTATGGACTATTCGAGCCAGTTAGGGCTTGGTCGAAGTCAGTCCAACTTAGTCTGAGGTCACCAAGTTTGTAGGTTCATGTTATGAACCAATTTTGTGAATCCGGTTCACCGAGAAGGTGACCAAGTTTGTGACCCGAGCTTGTGACTCAAGCTCAAGTTTGTGATTTCGTTCGCCCGGACAAGTTTGTGAGGTGACTGGCCAGTGAGGGTGATAAGGTGTCGGTGGGTGTACAAGTGAAGTTCTACGGACCATTGAGTGTGGTCGATGGAGTGTCGGCAGGAGATCACGCATGGCATATGAATTGGCTTTGGAGCCACCTGTATCCTTATTTTGTGATGTTACTTTTCTGCTTTTGCTTTACTCTTATTGTGTGATGGTTGCTACGTGAAAATTTACGCTTTTGCCCCTGTTTACTTACTAAGCATATAGCTTACCCCATTCCTTTTGTTTTCCTTAGCAGGGGCCGACGCGGGGACTTTTGGCTCGTATATTAGTATAGTTAGATTGGCTTGTAATAGTTGAACGGTTAGGATGTTTGTTTTTGTTTTGGTGGTTTGTATAAGGACCCTTCTTAGGGTCTATCTTCTACTGGTTGTGGTTGTAGTATATTAGAGTGGTTTGACTCGATACTTTTGAAGATGTAAATATAACTTTTGGATTGTATATATTGTATTTAGTGCTCTTTCGAACTTTAAGTTTTGAGTCCTGGCGCGAGCTAGGCAGGCGGCCCGCCGATACCCTTGGGTTCGCCCTTTGGAGAAGTGGGGTCGTCACAGTTATAATGCATATGGCAGTTCAGGAGTTGAAGCAATTCATTGTACGAACCCAAGATCAAGAAGAAAACAAATAGATGTATTAAGAATCCAAAGCCAAGTCACCACTGTTCAATACAATGACAACATGGGTGACTCAAGATGCCAGGTTGGTGCATCATCATATGGTGCTTTTCAAGGAGTTTAGAATCCACTAGTTCATTACTTTGTGAATGTTACATGGAGTAGGTCTAGAAGGAAGCAGCAGTAAGAATTGTAGATGATACTCAGTCTACATAGGTAACAATCACAATAAATCCTTTTCTAATTGTAATGAATCTTGTCTTAAGAATTTCTCACACGTTGCATGGGCCTTGGAGTGGGTGGAATGGAACAAGATCATACAAAATTCCTGGTGGAAATGAAAGAAGTTTAATGGATCCGAATATCTATTCAGCTCCAGTTTTTGGACAAGTAAATCACTAGGCTTTATTATGACAGGGATCATATAAGGCTTTCTTAGTGGCCCACCGTCTAGCATACAATGCTTATTCTAGACTACGTACACGAACAACTGCAATAGTAATGGTTAGCTATTGTGGCATGTAAAATCGAGCTTTGATTTTTACATTGAAGGAATGAAAGCTTTGAATTTAATGTCTACTCCTACCTGCTCAATCACGTTTTAGATTTTTAGTTGAAATTCAAACTTTTCAAGTTCATGTGAATTAAACTCGATTTCATCTTCACATACTTAGAACTTAAGCTTTCTTTGTTTAACATCAATAATGGCACCGATGATAGTTAAGAAAGGTCTACCAAGTATAAGTGGCATATTAACATTTTCTTCCATGTCAAGAATAACAAATTCAATAGGAATAATGAATTTCTTAAACTTTATTAACACATTTTCAAGCATACCAAAAGAATAATGCACCAACTTGTCCGTTACTTGCAAGGAAATGCTAGTGCACTTTAATTCACTTAATCTAAGTGAACTTAAGCATGATTAGGTCTAGTAGGAATTCACTTGATGGTGTAATAAAAAAAAAGTAGGATAGCGATTGAGACCAAAAAATGCTTAGCAAATTGCTTTTTCGAACACATCATCTTTGAATCAATCACTCCTTTAATTAAACATTTGCACCCAAATGACATAGAGCACTTGAAAAATTTATGTTACCAATAGTGCAAGGAATAGAGAAACTACCCATCTGCTTCAACTTTGGTGGGACTTTTTTTTATATCAATGCACCATATTCCTCCATCAATGCTATGGTTTCATGGTCCTCCAAATGCCTTTTCTTTGACATGATCTCCTTTAGAAACTTAGCATAGGATGAAATTTGAGCAATAGCATCTGTAAAAGGAATGTTAATATGCAATTATTTAAACATTTTCACAAAATTTTCAAACTCCTTGTGCAATCTAATTTGGTTGAGTCTTTCAGGGCATGATATCGGAGGTACTGGTACATTGGTTTGAGTGGTGATTCTACATTATCTACAATTTTCTCCTTACCTTTCTCCCCCGCACTTACCCTTTGGTCATCACTTGAGTTCTCACTTTCTTCTCTCTCATGCTCAGCACTAGAGGGGCCATCTAATTATCTACCGCTCTGGAGGGTAATTGCTTTGCAATGTTCCCTAGGTTTGATTTCGATTTTACTTGACAACTTCCTTTGGTTCCTAGAGTTAATGGCATTTGCAATTTGACTGAATTGGGCTTCAATGTTGTGAGGCCTCGAAATTTTACTTGTCTTTATAGCTCTTATTTGAACTTACTTACCTTAAATTCTTGGTTATTTTACTGGTTGAATCATACTTTTTACCCTATTACCTTATTTAACTTAGTGCATATTTAATTTGGTGCATGTTTAGTTTCATAGTGTATTATACTAGTGTGACCAACTAGTGAGGTATGTACAATTAATTTGGAGGATTAGAAGAAGTTTTGTGCAAAAGGATTTATGTGATAAGCAGTGTTAAGTGATGATTGGAGGAGTAATAGATATTTGGGTGCTTAAGAGAGACAAAAGATAGATATCTCTTCTTTTCTTGCCATTTGTTAAGGAGCCAACCAAAGTTGACCAAGAGCTTGACCAAGCCTTCTTCTTATCTTCACTATGCTTCCATTCAAGACCATAATTTCCTTCCTTCTTGCCTTGGCTGATTTTTGGAGAAAAAACACGAGAAAACAGAGAGAGAGAGGGTAGAACCTTGAGGTAAAAAAATAAAGGAAAAATTCATCCAATCTAGCTTCCATTTTGCTTAGATTTTGTAGGAAAAGGAAAGGGAGAACTTGGTTTATCCATCAAACTTGGCTTGAGCTTGGAAGGGAAGAAGAGTTGGTGGATTGTGGGGTGAGTTTCATCTTGGTTTGGAAAGCAAAAGAGGTAAAAATACTAGATCATCCTTCTTTTTTGTCTTATGTTTAAGATAAGTGAATCTTGTGGTGAATCTTGAAAGTTTGCCAAGTTGATGATTCTTGAACTTGATGTTTGAGTTCTTAGGTTTTGGATACTATATGCAAGTATGGTGGTTTTCTTGTTGATATTTTGGCTATAGATATCTCTTGTTATGTAGGTGATAACACCTTCTGGATTTGCTTGGTAGGTTTGGTTGAACTTGGGAAATTGGTTGGAGGAATGTTTGGAAAAATTTCTTCTGCTTGCTGGCTGAAAACAGGGGAGGAGGTTTTGAACCTGTTTTTTTTGAATTTTTATGGTGATTCTTGGTTAATTCTTGCTTTATACATGTTATCCTTCAATTCTATGTTGAATTTGAGACAAGTGAGTGAGATTTTGTTAGTGAAAGTTTCATTTTCTTAAGTTATTAACAATCTAGAAATTTTTGCAGGAAGCTTTGTGTAACTTTGAGAAATTTGCTATAACTTCATATAGGAATTTCAGAATTGAGTTCTGTTTATTGCGTTTGAAACTAGGCTCATAGAGCTTCCAATGAGAAAATTTTGGGTTTGGTTTTGTAAGACCCCGAAATTTCACTTGTCTTTATAACCCTTATGTGAACTCACTTACCTGTGATTCTTGGTTGCTTTAATGGTTGAATTTGAGCCAAGAGAGTGAATTTTGTTAAGAAAAGTTTCATATTCTCAAGTTGTTAGAAAATCTAAAAATTTTCGCAAGAAACTCTGCGCAGCTTTGGGAAATTAGCTATAACTTCATATAGGAAGGTCGGAATTGAGTTCCATTTGTTGCGTTTGAAACTAGACTCATAGGGCTTCCTATGGTGGAAAATTCAGAGTTTGATTCAATTTCTATAAATTCTAAAAAATTGGCAAATTTGACTGAAAATTCTGCCCTGCACAAGTAACAATAGGAATGTTGTAGTAGCTTATGGCTCAATTTGGACCAACTTATGAACTTTCTTTGAGGCGTCTTCTAAAAATTATTAGTATTTGAAGTCTAGTTTTTAACAGGCCAAGTTGTATGAATGTTTGACATTTATAACTCAAGTTATGATTTTTCTAAAGGGATGGCATAAGCTAGGGTTTTTTTTGTGCATACTAGGGTTTTTGGTGTGTTTTTGGTGCATTTTCGTAGTGTGACCACTTGGTGAGGTGTGTGTACTAAATTTAGTGGATAAGAATACGTATTAGGTAAGAAAAAATGTATGATTAGAAGTGATAATAATAAGCTAGTGAACCATAAGTGAAAACACAAGTACGTGCGAGTTAGGAAAAAAAGGCTTGAACTGACGTGTGCTGTTTGTTACCGGTTAAGTACACCGTTTGACCAATACTTTCTTACCTTAATACCCTTGTTTTTATTTGAGCTAATCAGTCCTAAATTACCCCTTAATCCAGCCATATTTGTTGACTAAGAAAAAGGAAAGAAAAGAGAAAAAAAGAGAGAAAACTTGGCTTTGACAAGTGTCAAAGATCCAAGAGTTGTTGACCAAGACCATTTCTTTCTTCTTGTCTCTCTTGTTGGCTAAATTTTCTTCATTTCTAGCTTGGCTTGGTTGAAATTTTTGGGAGAGGAAAACAAGAGGGAAGAAACCTCGAACTACATCTTGATTTAGCCTTGTTTGAGTTGAATCTCAAAATCTAAACCGATTAAACTCTTACTTAGGAACCTAGGAAGCTTTGTGTGTTAAATTTTTGGAAGGAAAGGTGGTAGATTTTTCTTGCAAGCATCTTGGTGAGATATTATGGCTTTCTTTCTTATTTCTCTCCCTTAATCTTGTTTAAGTTTGTATAGCAACTCCTACTCTTGGCTAATGATGGTTATTTAAGTAGTTTTGATGGATATGGTGGATTTTTGAGCTAGGGTTTAAGTTGTTCAGTTGTGTTTCTTGTTGTTTGTATATCATATGATAATGATAAGCTTGTATAGGAAGTTGAAGTAGTGGTTCAAGATATGAATGAGAATTTTAAACCTTGAATTCATCAAATTTTCAGCTTTAAGATTGAACTGCCCTGCTTCTGACCTGCTTCATTCGTCTATGTTAGAGGCCTGATGAAGCTTAGGTCAAAACATTAAAGTTGTATAAAATAGTGTTATATAGCTGTCTGTAAAATTTCAGCTCAATCGGAGCACCGTACCATATGAAATGACCAAAATACCCCTGACTGCCAAATGCCTCACTTCGCGGACAGTTTTGAGATTTCACCTTTCTGGCTTCATTTTTCACTTTGATCCGTATCAAATCAGCCTTTGGCCAAAACACAAAAATTTTAGCTCTATGTTTTAGCTTCCCAATGCATCTGAAAATGTCTCAATCAGAATTGTGTAGCCTGAGTTATTGCCATTTGAATCCAGTGCAGGCAACCAGACTAACAATGAACTTTTGGTCCTGTAATCTACAAATTCGACCTAGATCAGCTGTGAACTGGGCTGAGTTATCTTCATGAAAGTTGTAACCCTTTGTCTTAGCTTCGAAATGGTGTAAAGTGTATCCCAATCTGATAAATTTAGCTCTAATTGTGACCAAAATGCTATAAGATGTCAAATCTGTTGTTTAGCCTTTTGTCTTCAAAACTGATTTCCGGTTATATTATTAGACTTGTGTTGTAATTGGATGATTTTGGAGCTTAATTGAATAGCTATGGTGGTAACATTGCTTGTGTGTGATTTTGGGCTGAATTGAGGAAAATAATGAAGCCATAAATGGTTGGAAATTAGCTAAATACAAAGGGCATGCCGCCCAAATTTTCACTCGAGGGTTAGGCATATATACTCGCAACTTGAGCGAAGATTTGAGAATGAATTGGATTTGAATTGTCTAGGGTTTTCGAGTCTTCTTTCATAGACGTATATAAGTTGGAATTTGGCCGAAACTCGTACCCTTGGAAAAATGAAAGTAGTGACCACTCGAAATATGCTTTTCTCGTGTTTTAGACTCAAATATGAGTTCCAAAGTATTAGTTGCTTCTTAAGCAACACCAAAAGAGCGAGCATGAATTTTCCAGAGTTTGATACGTAACATGAACTCTATCTAAATGAGTTTCAATTACTTGATCTTCTTGAAGCGAAACTCTTAAGTTTCGAACCTTAGTTGATTACAAGCTTTTAAATGATATTGTATCGCAGATTTGGATTCCGACCAAGCAGTTACACCTGAACGTAATTTTTGACAAGCACTAAATCTTTGGTGAGTGCTTCCAAATACCTGATTAAACTTGACACTTGTTTCCAATACTTGACCAATGTGATCGAATGATATGTGATTGGTATGGTCGGGTAAGGGTGTATTTTATTGCACTTGCCCTAATGTGATATGTACTCGTTTATTGTTGCAAGTACCGTTTATTGTTGCAATTGACTTGATATACTTGTATTTGTACTTGTGGTTGTAAGTGCTGAGCTGCTGCATGTATCACACTCAATCCGAGTGGGAGGTGCCTCTCCTTCCCATCTCCGTACTTTTATCTTGATTCAGTTGATTGGAGTGTTATCTCATCAATTTTTTGGGGACCCAAACCCCATTGGCTAGTTAATCGAGTCGTGCAGGCAATGGCTTGGTCGATTAGATAACGAACCATGGGTATCTAGTGTTGTCGAGTGGAGTGTTATCTTCTCGACTAATCGGTATGCTCAAGTATTACCTCCAGTGTTTATTGAGGATTTTGGGCCTAGTAGGGGTTTGGATGGTGGACGGAAATTGTAGCTAAGTAGTGCTCTATTGGACTGGTTACTTTACTTGAAAGTTGACGGAGTGTCAATCACTACTTGATCAAGCTCTGGTAAAGCAATGGGAACTTAGCTCTTGAGAGCCATCCGTATCCTTATACTTTGAAATGATTATTGCTTATCGGGTTATTGTTTCTTTTGAAAAACTTTACACTCGCTCATTTTGAGATTTGCTACTTGAAGTGTTATTGCTCATTTTTATGAACTTATTCTGCTCGCTATTTTGCTACGTTGTTACTTGTACTTTTAAATAATTGTCAACTTGCTATTTGGAACCTCACTGGGCTTTTAGCTCATTCCATGCCATTTGTTTTCCTTACAGAGGATACGAGCAAGGCGTGAGACTGGTACAGGCTAGCATAGTCTAGTTTTTGGAAATTTTGCAATTGTATTCGCACTAGTCGCTCAATTAGGGTTGAATGTATTGAGAACTTAAATCTTTTGATATATTTGGAATTGTATGGATGTTTGAGATAGAAATGAATGTATTTGTATGTTCCAAACTTGGGAACTGTTATTTCTTTTATTCTTGAGGTTGCACCCTATTTATCTGATGTGAGTGAGTGAGTGAGTGTTGGCGAGAGTTGGGTAGGCGATCCGCTAAACCCTAGGGTATGCCCTAAGAAGAGGTGGGGTCGTCACATATGGTATCGGAGATGGTTTGTATGGTCTCTGCGTGAGGTGAGCTTGGGCCAAGTGGTGATATGGTCCCAATTATATGAATAAATATAAAGGATTTAGTGCTTTTCATGAGCGTAGGTTGTGAATCATAAAGGTTATAGGCATAAAATCTTTTTCATGATACTTGAGAAAGTTAGATATGTATGTCAGGTAGGAATCTTAAACTTGGATCCTTTGCACTTGGGAGCGTACGGCTTGAGATGTGAATTCTCTTAGTTTCGGATTCTTGTACCCGAATACCAAAAGTGCAGAGCACTAGAATAAGGGTCTATATCTGGATTGACTTAAGATAAATTTGGATGATAAACGTCAAGGTATGAAATATTCTAGTATTGGACTTGAGATTGAATTGATCAGAGAGAGTGGATCAATGAGTTTTGTCATGGACTAGTTTCGTGCATGTCTGGCTAGGGTTTCTATGGATGATGGCTAGTTGTGGACGTCGTGAACGTTAAGATGCTAGTATTTTAGATTGTTTCATTTCTCTCATACTTGCGTTGATTATGGTTACACATGTATTTCTTTTGAACTCGTTTTAACTCTTGTTTGACTATTTATTTTCTATTTTCTACCCTTCTATGATACCGCATAGGAACTTGATTTTGATTATTATCGTGCCGAGATTGAGAATCTTGGAATTAGGTATGGATATTTTAAGAAAAAGGATTTGAACAAGAATTCTCTATTTGTGGTTAATAATGAAGAAAGGCAGTTCGATTATTAGCATATTTTACGTGGTAAGACTTTCTCTCCAGGTAAGCTTGTGGTAGTACTATGAGTAAGAGAAAATCACTTGAGAGTTGAATGAAAATTCTATAGCATCAAGTTTTGTGCGAGCAAAAGTTAGAATTTCAAGGACGAAATTCTTTTAAGGGGGAGAGAGTGTGGGACCCCGAAATTTCACTTGTCTTTATAACCCTTATGTGAACTCACTTACCTGTGATTCTTGGTTGCTTTAATGGTTGAATTTGAGCCAAGAGAGTGAATTTTGTTAAGAAAAGTTTCATATTCTTAAGTTGTTAGAAAATCTAAAAATTTTAGCAGGAGGCTTTGCGCAGCTTTGGGAAATTGGTTATAACTTCGTATAGGAAGGTCGGAATTGAGTTCCGTTTGTTGCGTTTGAAACTAGACTCATAGGGTTTCCTACGGTGAAAAATTTAGAGTTTGATTCAATTTCTATAAATTCCAAAAAATTGGCAAAGTTGACTGAAAATTCTGCCCTGCACAAGTAACAATAGGACTGTTATAGTAGCTTATGGTTCAATTTGGACCAACTTATGAACTTTCTTTGAGGTGCCTTCTAAAGATTATTAGTATTTGAAGTCTAGTTTTTAACAGGCCAAGTTGTATGAATGTTTGACATTTGTAACTCAAGTTATGATTTTTCTACAGGGATGACATAAGCTATGTTTTTTTTATGCATACTAGGGTTTTTGGTGCATTTTGGTAGTGTAATCACTTGGTGAGGTGTGTGTACTAAATTTGGTGGATAAGAATGAGTATTAGGTAAGAAAAAGTGTATGATTAGAAGTGATAATAATAAGCTAGTGAACCATAAGTGAAAACACAAGTACGGGCGAGTTAGGAAAAAAAGGCTTGAACCGACGTGCGCTATTTGTTACCAGTTAAGTACACCGTTTGACTAATACTTTCTTACCCTAATCCCTTTGTTTTTATTTGAGCTAATCGGCCCTAAATTACCCCTTAATCCAGCCATCTTTGTTGACTAAGAAAAAGGAAAGAAAAGAAAAAAAAGAGAGAAAACTTGGCTTTGACAAGTGTCAAAGATCCAAGACCATTTCTTTCTTCTTATCTCTCTTGTTGGCTAAATTTTCTTCATTTCCAGCTTGGCTTGGCCAAAATTTTTGGGAGAGGAAAACAAGAGGGAATAAACCTCGAACTACATCTTGATTTAGCCTTGTTTGAGTTGAATCTTAAAATCTAAACCGATTAAACTCTTACTTAGGAACATAGGAAGCTTTGTATGTTAAAGCTTTGGAAGGAAAGGTGGTGGATTTCTCTTGCAAGAATCTTGGTGAGGTATTATGGCTGTCTTTCTTATTTCTCTCCCATAATCTTGTTTAAGTTTGTATAGCAACTCCTACTCTTGGCTAATGATGGTTATTTAAATAGTTTTGATGGATATGGTGGATTTTAGAGCTAGGGTTTAAGTTGTTCAGTTGTGTTTCTTGTTGTTTGTATATCATATGATGATGATAAGCTTGTATAGGAAATTGAAGTAGTGGTTCAAGATATGAACGAGAATTTTAAGCCTTGAATTCATCAAATTTCCAGCTTTAAGATTGAATTGCCCTGCTTCTAACCTGCTTCATTCGTCTATGTTAGAGGCTGGATTAGACTTAGGTCAAAACATAAAAGTTGTAGGAAATGATATTATATAGCTGCCTGTAAAATTTCATCTCAATCGGAGTATTGTATAATGTGAAATGACCGAAATAGCCCTGACTGCCAAATGCCTTACTTCGCGGACAGTTTTGAGATTTCACCTTTCTGGCTTCATTTTTCACATTGATCTGTATCAAATCAGCCTTTGGCCAAAATACAAAAATTTTAGCTCTATGTTTTAGCTTTCCAATGTATCTAAAAACGTCTCAATCAGAATTGTGTAGCTTGAGTTATTGCCATTTGAATCCAGTGCTGACAACCAGACTAACAATGAACTTCTAGTTCTGTAATCTGCAAATTCGACCTAGATCAACTGTGAAATGGGCTGAGTTGTCTTCATAAAAGTTGTAACCCTTTGTCTTAGCTTTGAAATGGTATAAAGTGTACCCTAATCTGATAAATTTAGCTCTAGTTGTGAGCAAAATGCTATTAGATGTCAAATCTGCTGTTTAGCCTTTTGTCTTCAAAACTAATTTCCGGTTGTATTATTAGACTTGTGTTGTAATTGGATGATTTTGGAGCCTAATTGAAGGGCTATGGTGGTAACACTACTTGTACATGATTTTGGACTGAATTGAGGTAAATAATGAAGTCATAAATGACTGGAAATTAGCTAAATATAAAGGGCATGCTGCCCAAATTTTCACTCGAGGGTTAGGCGTATGTACTCGCAACTTGAGCGAAGATTTGAGAACGAATTGAACTTGAATTGTCTAGGATTTCGAGTCTTCTTTTGTAGAGGTATATAAGTTGGAATTTGGTCGAAACTCGTACCCTTGGAAAAATGAAAGTAGTGACCACTCGAAATATGCTTTCTCGTGTTTTAGACTCAAATGTGAGTTTCAAAGTTTTAGTTGCTTCTTAAGCAACACCAAAAGAGCGAGCATGAATTTTCTAGAGTTTGATATGTTACATGAACCCTATCTAAATGAGTTTCATTTACTTGATCTTCTTGAAGCGAAACTCTTAAGTTTCGAACCTTAGTTGATTTCAAGCTTTTAAATGATATTGTATCGTAGATTTGGACTCCGACCAAGGAGTTACATCTGAACGTGATTTTTGACAAGCACTAAATCTTTGGTGAGTGCTTCCAAATACCTGATTGAACTTGACACTTGTTTCCAATACTTGACCAATGTGATCAAATGATATGTGATTGGTTTGGTCGGGCAAGGGTGTATTTTATCGCACTTGCCCTAATGTGATATGTACTCATTTATTGTTACAATTGACTTGATATACTTGTATTTGTACTTGTGCTTGTAAGTGCTGAGTGGCTGCATGTACCACACTCAATCCGAGTGGGAGGTGCCACTCCTTCCCGTCTCCGTACTTTTATCTTGATTCAGTCGACTGGAGTGTTATCTCATCAACTTTTTGGGGACCCAAACCTCATTGGCTAGTTAATCGAGTCGAGCCAGCAATGATTTGGTCGATTAGATAACGAACCATGGATATCTAGTGTTATCGAGTGGAGTGTTATCTCCTCGACTAATCGGTATGCTCGAGTATTACCACCAGTGTTTATTGAAGATTTTGGGCCCAGTTGGGGGTTTGGATGGTGGACGGAAATTGTAGCTAAGTGGTGCTCTACTGGACTGGTTACTTTACTTGAAAGTTGACGGAGTGTCAACTACTACTTGATCAAGCTCTGGTGAAGCAATGGGAACTTGGCTCTTGAGAGCCATCCATATCCTTATACTTTGAAATGATTATTGCTTATCGGGTTATTGTTTCTTTTGAAAAACTTTACACTCGCTCGTTTTGAGATTTGCTATTTGAAGTGCTATTGCGCACTTTTATGAACTTGTTCTGCTCGCTATTTTGCTACGTTGATACTTGTACTTTTAAATAATGGTCAACTTGCTATTTGGAACCTCACTGGGCTTTTAGCTCATTCCACTCCATTTGTTTTCTTTACAGGGGATACGAGCGAGGCGTGAGACTGGTATAGGCTCGCATAGTCTATTTTTTGGAAATTTTGCAATTGTATTTGCACTACTCGCTCAATTAGGGTTGAATGTATTAAGAACTTAAATCTTTTGATATATTTGAAATTGTATGGATGTTTGAAATATAAATGAATGTATTTGTATGCTCCAAACTTGGGAACTATTATTTCTTTTATTCTTGAGGTTGCACCCTATTTACTTGATATGAGTGAGTGAGTTCTGGCGAGAGTTAGGCAGGCGGTCTGCTAAACCCTAGGATACGCCCTAGGGAGAGGTGCGATCATCACAGGTTCAATATCTATAAAGACCAGCAAATCTGCACATTTTCTTGAAAATCATGTCTGTTCCGCTTCTGCACTTGTGATAGTAGGGAGTTTTAAACTGAAATTTGACTAATCTATGAATTGAATTTCATAAAGATGTCTCTAAAGCTTGTTAGTGCTTCGAGTCTATTCTAATTGTGATGACTGGAAAATTTGCTCATGTTTTCTTAAAATTCCCTCTTATTTTGATTAAATTACTTTATTATATTTTTTATTATTTATTTACTCCCTCAATAGTTGGAATAAAGAATAGAATTAAGAATTTCCCCTTTGCTTTCATCGTTAGGGCAAATTAGGGTTTCTACGGGGTTTTACGTCTTTTGGTAGTGTGAGTAATCGATATGGAGTGTGTACTAAATTTGGTGGTTAAGAGTGAGTTTTAGATAAGAAAAAAAAATGTGTGATTAGAAGTAATAATAATAAGTTTGTGAATTATAAGTGAAAACCCTAGTATGTGTGAGTTAAGGAAAAACGGTGTGAACCGACATGTGCCGTTTGTCACCGAGTGAGTACACCACTTGAACACTACTTTTCTACCTTAATCACCTTGCTTGTATTTCAGCTAATCACCCCTAAAATATCCTATTAAACGGCCACCATTTTTTACCAAAAGAAAAGGAAGAAAGAAAAAAAAACAAGAGGACCAATGACGGCTTGACAAATATTGGCCAACCAAGTTTGACCAACAAACTTTCCTATCTTCTTAACTTTGTTTTGGACCAAAAATTCCTGCACTTTTTCTCCATCTTGGCCGTGAGTTTGAGAGGAAAAATAGGAGAGAAAAGTTCATCTTCATCCCCAACTTCATGCTTGAATCTTGAGTTTCAATCCACAAGCTTGCAAAATACTCCATAAAAGTGGTTCACTAGGGAAGATTAAGGACTTGAGTGGAGAAATTTTTGGAGGAAAAGCACTAAGCTTCCATCTTTCTTGAGGTTTGAAGGTACTTTCAGCAAAAAGCTACTTTATTTCTTTAATCTTGCACTTGAATGAGATTATGCTTGTTTGTAGTAGGTTTTATGGAAGATTTTGTAATTTTGGTGGTGATTCATGAAATTTCAGCTAGGGTTTGATAATTTTAAGCCTTGAATATGTTGTTTAACTTTCAAATGTTGGTAATGGGTTTGGATATAGAATTTGTGAGATGATTAGTGGCTTGATTGTGATTTTTAGCCTTAAAAGTTGAATTTCCAGCTTTGATAGTGGAATCTGCTCTGTTCTGACCAGTGTAATTCGTCCATGTTAGAGGCCGAATCTGTGAGGCCCCAGTTCGTTCTACGTTGATATATTCATTAATTGGGCGGTAACGTTTGGTTTTGGGAGTATTTCGAAAACCCTAAGTAGGGATTAAGATTTAAACCCTAAGTTCCGGTTAAGATTGAAAACCCGTTTTCCTACATTTTCTTTATTGGAAAATGCCTCAGATAATTTTTATTGAGTAAATAGAGTTTTTAGATGATTTTTCTAGTATTAGTTAGTTTTTGAGAAATTAAGAACGTATATCGGACGTGGGACCCACTAGTGCGAAAAGTTCGGAAAAATTCGGCCAATTAGGTTAAATTCCGGATACTGTGTAAAATTTATCGGGTGTTAAGAGATAAGTAGAGTGTGTGAAATGATTGATGTGAGAGAGAAAAAGAAGTGATAAGATTGCATTAATGGAGTGACAAGTGTCACACAACCATTGGTTAGACTTTGTTGGCAACTATTCACACTTTTGACTTTTGACCAAATTGAGTAAATATCTTGAAAAAATTGCTCAAAAATCACCATTTCTTCTCCTCATATGGCCGGCCCTCTCTCTCCAAAAGGAAGCAAGAAACTCTTCAAGTTTTAGCTCCAATCTTGCTCAAGGTGAACCATCCAACCATTTGATCTTGCAATTACTCCATAAAATCCCTTTCGTTAGTGATAGTGAGTGATTTGGTGAAGCTTTCTTGGAGAGCTAAGGTGTCCTACTACTTCCTCTCTCTTGTTTTCTTGGTAAGTGATGCTCAAACTTCCTCCTACACCTAATGATGCTTAAGTTATGCTTAGTAGTGATTAAAGTGCTGAAATTTCTGGTTTTTATCTTGGTTTGAAATGATTTGGTGAAGTTTTTCTATTTTTGAGGAATTTTCTGGTTTAATATGATCTTGATGTTGGGGACTTGTATGATGAATTGTAATGGTGGAAAATGACTCTAGTGAGTGTGAATTGTTGATAAATGCAATCAATTTTGGATTTGGATGGAAAAATGGAAAGTTAGGGTTCATGAACCCCCAATTCTGTCCGGTTTTAGATCATAGGGTTAGAGGCCGAATTGGACTTTTCTCAAAACATGAAAGTTGTAGGTATTGATGTGTTTGAGGTGCCTGTAAAATTTCAGGTCATTTGGATTAGTTTAGTGTGAGTTATGTCGAAATTACTGTAGCTGTTCTGCTTTGGCCAGAATGCGAAAACTGCGTTTGTATTTGGCTATTTTGACTGGAGTTGGTTGGGATTTTGAAGTTGGTGTCTTCTGATGAAATGTAGCTGGATGTCTTATCTAACATATGCCTTTGGAATTTCGGCATTTGGACTTGTATAGACTGAGTTATACCGATTACAGTTTTATTGGTTTTGCAAACCTGTTTTGGTAATTCTGGTTTCGTATTTTGCATATTTGAACTAGTTGTGCTAGGATTTGGACTGAGTGGCCTTCTACATTGTTGTACTCCTATTTCTTAGCTTCGAAACGGTGGGTCTTACACCCCCATCCGATAACCGTAGTGAATTTGGTACCATTACCGCATATTGAGGTCAAATACGGTTTGTGATTCTAGTACGTTTTTGGAAAGTTTATGGCTGGAACTTTGGCTTCACATTTGACTGAGTTACAAGCTGTTTGGGCTTCCGACCAAAACACCAAACTTATAGCCCTATATCAGAGCTTTCTAACGCCCTTGGAATTTCATGAATCGGATTTATAAAACCTGAGATATAGCCGAGCAAACAAGGCCTGCCCGTGAAAATGACCAGAAATCTGTTTTGGTCCTGATGACCAATTTCCGTTCCGAATTTGGATTGCCGACCTTCATGAAAGTTGTTCCATTTGGAATGAACTATCTAACTGCCAATTTTCAGCTCTTTTGACCATGTGTAGCATAGAAAACAGTTCATACTCAAAACTGACCATTTGTGCATTGGCCAGATTTCGTAAGTGATTGTGTTTGGTTCATTTGGGACTGAAGCCTCCAGTTTCAGTTCTGGATGTCTTCATAACAGTTGTTGTTCATCCTTTAAGCTTCGATTTGGTATCTCATCCGCCTTAATCCGATATTCGTAGCTCAACTTATGGGTGAACTAGAAATGAGTATCAAATCTGCCGTTTGCCGTTTCCACACGCGTGCGTGTGCCCTTTCCGCCATTTCCGTACTTGCGTGTGCCGATGTTGCTGTTTTATTTGTTTTGGGCACGTTAGTGGCCGTTTATGACATCATGTGATGCAATCTTCTATTTCAGATCGTGGTGAGCTAGGCGGAGCTGGTGGGCCCTACTAGCGAACACGCACGAAGTGATTTTCACGTTTGTACTACTTTTGTACTTTGTGTAAGTATTCAGGCCGGTTTGGTGTGTTTTCTTTGCTATGTGTTTGAGATATGTGAAAAGGGCACTTAGGCGAGGGTGTACTTTATCGCACTCGACCTAAACCCTAATTTGAATGTATAATTGTACTTGGCATATGTATATGAACCTTTTGGAACCAAAACCCTTGAGCTTGTGGCTCGGGGCGACATTCGAATAAAGTTTGTGAAGTTTGCAAAGTTTGTGATTTTGAATAATTTTGTGAAATTTGTGAGTTTGGGGCGAACTCTTGACCTGGTTGGACTATTCGAGCCGGTTAGGGCTTGGTCGAAGGCAGTCCAACTTAGTCTGAGGTCACCAAGTTTGTAGGTTCATTTTATGAACCAATTTTGTGAATCCGGTTCACCGAGAAGGTGACCAAGTTTGTGACCCGAGCTTGTGACTCAAGCTCAAGTTTGTGATTTCGTTCGCCCGGGCAAGTTTGTGAGGTGACTGGCCAGCGAGGGTGATAAGGTGTCGGTGGGTGTACAAGTGAAGTTCTACGGACTATTATTTGCGGTCGACGGAGTGTCGGCAGGAGATCACGCATGGCACATGAGTTGGCTTTGGAGCCACCTGTATCCTTATTATGTGATGTTACTTTTCTGCTTTTGCTTTACTCTTATTGTGTAACTGTTACATGAAATTTATGCTTTCGCCCCTGTTTACTTACTAAGCATATAGCTTACCCCATTCCTTTTGTTTTCCTTAGCAGGGGCCGACGCGGGGACTTTTGGCTCGTATACTAGTATAGTTAGATTGGCTTGTAATAGTTGAACAGTTAGGATGTTTGTTTGTTTTTGTTTTGGTGGTTTGACTCGATACTTTTGGAGAATGTAATTATAACTCTTTTGGGGTTGTATATATTGTATTTAGTGCTCTTTCGAACTTTAAGTTTTGAGTCCTGGCGCGAGCTAGGCAGGCGGCCCGCCGATACCCTTGGGTTCGCCCTTGGGAGAAGTGGGGTCGTCACAGAATCAAGCTTAGGTCAAAACATGAAAGTTGTAGAAAATGATGTTATATAGATGTCTGTAAAATTTCAGCTCAATTAGAGTACTGTATGATGTGAAATGACCGGAATACCCCTGACTGCCAAAAGCCCCATTTCACGGACCGTTTTGTGATTTCACAATTTGAGCTTCATTTTTCACCTTGATCCGTATCAAATCAGCCTTTGGTCAAAACACAAATCTTTTAGCCTATGTTTTATCTTTCCAACGCATCTAAAAACGCCTCAAACGGAATTGTGTAGCCTGAGTTATTGCCATTTGAATCCAGTGCTGACAACCAGACTGACAATGAACTTTGTAAATTCGACCTGGATCAACTGTGAACTGGGTTGAGTTGTCTTAATGAAAATTGTAACCCTTTGTCTTAGCTTCAAAACAGTATAAAGTATACCCCAATCTGATAAACGTAGCTCCAGTTGTGACTAAAATGCTATAAAATGTCAAATCTGTTGTTTAGCTTTTATCCTCAAAACTGATTTTTGGTTGTTTTGTTAGACTTGTGTTGTAACTAGATGATTGTGGAGCCTAATTGAAGGGCTATGTTCGTAACATTTCTTGTGTGTGTTTTGGGACTGAATTGAGAAAAATAATGAAGCCATAAATGGCTGAAAAATAGGTAAACACAAAGGGCGTGCTGCCCAAATTTACACTCGAGGGCTAGGTAGATGTAAATGCGACTAGAGTAAGGATTTGAGAACGAATATCACTTGAATCGTTTAGGATATTCAAGTCTTCTTTCAAAAAGGTATATAATTGAGAATTCGACCAAAACTTGTACCCTTGGAAAACATGAAAGTAATGACTCATAGAAATACATTTTTCTCGTCACTTCGATTCAAATGGAGATTTCAAAGTTTAATCACTTCAAAGTTTCAATGTTTTAAGAGCGAGCATGAGTTTACAAATATTCTCCAAATAAGTTTCAATTACGTGATTCTTGTTAAACGAAACATTTAAGTTTCAAACCTGGTCGATTTTCAAAGCTCTTGAACGATGTTTGATCGCAGATTTGGACTCAAAACTAGGAGTACCCTGAGCGTGATCTGTAAACGCACTACATCTTTGGTGAGTGCTTTCAAATACATGATTAAACTTGACACTTGTGTTTAATATTTGACCAATGTGATTATATGATATATGAGTGGATTGATAGGGCAATAGTGTACTTTATCGCAGTTGCCCTAATGTGATTTATTCTTGTTTATTGATTTCAATTGAATTGATCTACATGCATATGAGTTGTATCTTGTCTGGAATTCTAGAAACCCTGTGGCTAGTTAATCGAGTCGGCCGGCAAGGGCTTGGCCGATTAGTTAACGAACCTTGGGTAGTTAGTGTTGTCGAGTGAAGTATTATCTTCTCGACGAATTGGTATACTCGAGTATTACCACCAGTGTTTATTGAGGATTTTGGGCCCAGTAGGAGATTTGGATGGTGGTCGGAGACTGTAGCTAAGCGGTGTTCTACTGAATTGGTTACTTTACTTGAAAGTTGACGGAGTGTCAACTACTACTTGAGCAAGCTCTGGTAAAGCAATGGGAACATGGCTCTTGAGAGCCACCTGTATCCTTATACGTTGATTGTTATTCATAGTGTTACTGTTTCTTTTAGAAAAGACTTTTACACTTGCTCATTTTGAGATTTACTACTCGAAGTATTAATGCTTATTTTCTTGTTTTGTTATGCTCGCTATTTTCCTATTCTAATACTTTCACTTTTAAATAATGGTCAACTTGCTATTTGGAACCTCACTGGGCTTTTAGCTCATTCCACACTATTTGTTTTCCTTACAGGGGGTATGAGTGAGGCGTGAGACTTGTACAGAGTAGTTTAGTTTTGAAAATTTGAATTGTAATCGCATTAGCACCCGGTTAGGGTTGATTGTATTTGGCTTGTTAATTGGGCATGTAGAAGCCTTGTAGCTGGATCTAAACATCAATGTATATATTAAGTGTGAATTATTGTGTTATTTGTTTTTCTATGGATATAAGTTATTGTCTCGAGTCATGAGTAAGTGAGTCTCGGCGAGAGCTGGGCAAGCGACTCGCTAAACCCTAGGGTACACCCTAGGGGGAGGTGGGGTCGTCACAGATGGTATCAGAGCTCCTATCAAGCTCGTGCCAGGAGATGGTTCTCAGACTGTGGGGATTGGCTTGTTAAGTGTGAAATAAATGTCTATTGTTGGGGACTTTAGATACGTATGTTGGGTAGGAATCTCAAAAGTGGTTGATTTCCTCTTAAGCCTAGCTAACTCGAGTGGTGAATTATCATATTTTCGAATTCCCATACCCGAGTACCTAAGAGTGATACCTTTATGATAAGTCGGTATCCCGAGTAATATGAGGATAAGTTTGGATGGCGAAAGCCACGGCAAGGGGGATGCGAATAGTCTAGACTTGGGTTATATTGAAGATATTAGTGAGATTGGGGACCCTTACTATTCACTCGTACGTACTTGGTTGTACTTCGTCAAGTTTTGAGCAATACTTAAGGTTAATGTCCCATAGGATATGTGACTTGCTCTGACATGTATATAAAGTATGTTATTTCCAATGTGTTCTATTATTTTTCGTTTTATGATTTGAAAATGCTTTTGTCGGCCTTTATAGCTACTTTATTTTGCTTATACTTATATGGAAAAAGAGGTATGGAGGGTAGACGGAGTCAAGAATGTGGAACTACCTGAGGACGCGGTTCTAGCCATGGCCGTGGGGCTAGACAGGCACAAGATCTATACGAGAACCGAGAGAGAAAAGAGGTGAAACAGTTGAACCGCAACCTAGATCCCGAGCGGAAGGGGAGGACCAGGTAGCAACGGCAATTCAACAAATGACAAATATTCTTGCTCGACTGGTAGAGCAGCAGGGTCAAGCCCCTGTTAATCATGTAGACACCAAATTTTTGCTGTAATTTCATTTTTAGTTTTTTATTTGTCGTGTTCGTTTTTTAGTTTTTAGTTTCTAGTTTTATTTTTTATTTTTAAGTTTAGCATAGAATTTCTTGAAAAAAGGAAAAAGAAAAAGAAAAAGCATTCAAAAAATATGACTTAGTCGTTTCTAACTTAAATTCAAAGCTTTCTTGAAAGTGAAAAAGAAAAGAAAAGTAAAAAACGATTAAAATGAAAAATGAAAAAAAAGGAATTGGAAATTGCACTTTGTTGTTTCTAGTTTATTTATTTTTCACCCAATGTTAATTAAATTGTTTTTGTTATTTATTTTTATTATTATCAATTTTGTTTTTATTAATAAAAAAAAAAGAGGATACGCGACTTGCAAGCTGCGTTTTTTCGCAGCTTGCAAAGAAGGGCTTGGGCAGCCCTTTGGTTGCAATTTTGGAGAGGATAGCTGAGGGTTTTAGGGTTCCTAGCTTGGTATAAATAGAACAGAAAAACACAGCTTTAGAGGAGAGCATACAGAGAGAGAGAGGTGGCGGCTGCAAAATCTGGAAGACGGCAAAAGAAAAATCAGAACAAAGTGACGGCTGGAGAGTTTCAGAGAATAAGAGAGGGCAGCAGCCGACAGGGAGAAAAATAGAGAGGGAATCGGGGAGATAGAAACACAGCAAAAGGAAAAGAAAGGAGAACACTGACGGCTAAGAAAAACTGAGAAACGAGAGAGAGCGTGAGAGAGCAAGGACGGAGGGATAGGGCGACGGCCGAAAAGGAAAAGAAAAGAAAAAGAGAAGCTAAGAGCTACGGGTAAGGTGGAAAAAGGCTGGAGAGGCGACGAGGAGCTGAGGGACAAACGCCGCCACCCACCACAGATCTCCTCTCTTCCTCACGCTATATGCCCAAGCCATCTCCAGTCTGTACCTGCCGCTGCTGCTGTCCGCCGTCGCCACATTGCGTGCAAACCCCATTGCAGCCACCGACAACCACCACCTTTCTTCTCCTGCGTAACCAGCAAGTGGCCAAAGGCCTGCTCAACTGCCGGAATGCCGCCACCATCACTGGAACCAACCGTCATCGTTTGCAGAATTTCACTAAACAAGAGCTCTGTAAGTCATTTTTCTTTTTTTTCCTCTTCAAGTGCAAACACTAGAAATCCCAACCCCAAGCATGTTTCTGTGAATTGGTTACTGCCATTTTTCTGTGATTGTCCACAATTGTTGAACACATATGCTTTTATGTGCTGATTGAGATTGCTGTGGCCAGAGCATCAGATTTTGCCGAAAAAAAACTTCTGCCAAGAGGATTGCATGTCTTTTTTTTATTATTTGTTTGGACGTTGATTTTTCTGTATTTTGTTGTTCCGAATCTTGCTTTTGATGGTTTTTGTACCTTGGTGGTTGAAGTGGCAGTTTGTTTAACGTTTGTTGTATGCGTTGCTTGACTGGGATATCATGAATATGCTTGCTACTAAGATTATGTTCAGAATCTTTTGATGGGAGCTTAGATCTAAAGGCCATCAATTTCTTGCATCTTGTTTAGGTGTGTTTTGCTGGAAATTTTGAATCCCTTTGCTAGTTAAGTCTTGTGCCTAAGTGTTTAATGATGAGGTTGTATGTTTTGGTCGAAGCTATAAAGGTTTTCGTGTGAACTTCAGATGAGTTGTGGCTGCCAAGGTTGCAGCAGGTGCACTCTCGATTGTTGAATTTTTCTATATAGCCAATGATCCTAGTTTTCATTTGTTTTGTTTTTGAGTGGAGATGGATCGAAGATTTTGTATATACTTTGTTTGCCAAAGGCCCGTGAATGAAGCTTGCGAATGAGAATCTGCAGAGAGAGTTTTTGCTGCATTTTTTCCTTTTCTTTTGCTGTTTAGTTCTTTGCGCCCCTGATGGGTATCTCGAATGCTTGGCTGCATTCCTGCGACAAGTTCATGTGCATTGGAGTTAGTTTTGATAACAGGAATCTGGCTGACTGGTGAGCTTTTGGCATGATTAAATATAGAAAACCACGGCTGGAATATTGCAGAAAACTTGCAGCACTTTTTCCTTTTTCTATTGCTGTTTTGCTGTTTAGTTTTTACCCTTGATGGTCAGCTTCAATTTTTGTTTTAATCCTGCAATGAAATTGCATGTTTAGTAAATGATTGATAGTTAAAATCCTGGCAGTTGGTGAACATGTTTGCATGATGAACTAAGAAGAAAGTCTCGGCTGGAATGGTGCTAAAATCTTAAAGAATTGCTGAAACCTTTTTTTTTGCAGAGGCTTGTTTGTATGTTTTCCCACGTTACTTGCATGGAGTGTGCATGAAAATCTTCTTCATTCTGGCTCTTGCAAGCATGATAAGTTTGGTAGGAGTTTGAGGTTGGGTTTTGGTGAGATGGTTGTGCGAATTTGCCGGGCAAAGTTGCTGAAGTTTAAGAGCATAAGAAATGTTACAGAAACATTCCCTTCGTAGCATTTGCATGCTTTGCATGAAAGTCTTTCTAAAAATTGTAGTTTGGCCCCCCAAGTCCCCCCTTGTTCTACTATGACCCAATCAATTGAATGATTTTTTCAATTTGATCCTTGGTAGCTTTTAATTTTACAACTTTATTGCTTGTTTACTTCAATTGACTACTATGCTTTATTTCAATTGCACTTAAGTCATGACTTTAGGAGCTTTACAATCAAGTGAGCTTTGTATTTGCGCATTTCTTTCAGTTCTTCTCAATTAAAGTGGTACCTTGACCTTTTTATTGTTTTGAAACCATTTTTCTTTCATTTGGACACCATTCCAAGGGAGGTATAATTTCTTTTATCCTTTTGTCTCTCCTATGTGATCCAACGTGCTAAGTGAGAATTGCATGTCTAATTTGCTTTTCTTACCTTTCTTTAGTTCCTTTATTTCATTTACTCTTGCTTTTATTAAGTTATTCTTTTAATGGGGTATGTGTACACCTCTTGGCTTGTAATAGATAGGGCTTGGAGGAGCATTTGATGAAGACCTATTGAAGACGTGTGCCTAGCTAGCAAATGTAATAGGTCCATTAGCTTGATTGCTTACTTTTTGTTGCTATGTGTTAATTTGCTTTATTAGGCTCTTGCATCTAGTTGAGCATGCTAATTGTTATGTGATATGTGTGATTGACATGTCTACTCGCTTTCCATAGCCATGAATGAATGTGATGGATGAATGTACGTTTCCACTAGTCCAATGCTAGTAGGAATTCATAGAATGGGCTAGTCCAACGCTAGACCCAATAGGCCGTCCCCCTTTTGTCAGTGCATATTTGCATGTTCACTAAATTTCATGCATTTTTCTTAGTTTTTATCATTTGGCATGCTCCTTCAATCCTTTTCCCCTCATTTTAAGCTTTTTGCATCCTCATGCTAGTTATAGGGTACATTTGCTTGAGAGTCCCCTTTCGATAAGGGAAACAAGCGAGTTTGGCTACAAAATAGCCTTAGCACGCTAGTTCTGTGACGGCCCCACCTCCCCCTAGGGCGTACCCCAGGGTTCAGCGGGTCGCCTGCCCAGCTCTCGCCAGGACTCACTCACTATGGAACTCAAATCATGTATATACATCCATAGACAATAGGTGCTCAAGTAAAAGATAAGAAACTTCTACACACCAGAAGTCTTCAAAGTTTTTACCATTCAAGTACAAACATCGAATATACAAGGGTTCTCATTCCTCATACAACCAGCCCGTGCCAAGCACTAGGGCGAGAACCATTACAAGGCCAAAGAACTAGATCAACTAGACTATACAGAACGCTCGTCCTTGCTCGCCTTCCCCTGCTAAGGAAAACAATTGACGTGGTATGAGCTAAAAAGCCCAGTGAGGTTCTATATATATAAACAAGTAATTAAACAAGGAACATTAGTCATGTAATAACATTTAATCCAGAAAACATGTTCAATATAAAGCAATGATAATACATTCATTAAAAGGATACAGGCTCACGAGGAGCTATTTGTTTGTTCGTTCGTTCCCCTGACATTTCCCCTTATTCCTCCAATCGTTTGAAAATACATTTTTTTGTAAGTAGAATCCCTCGTTCATCCTTTTGTTCGTTCATCCCCTTTTCCGGACGTTGACCGGACTCCACCCATCCGGACATTGGCCGGACTCCACCCATCCGGACGTAGCCGGACTACAAGGTAATACTCGAGTATACCAAATTCACCCAGGTCACCATATCGCCCGACTGAGTCCGCTTCTGGCTCGAGTCGATCGGTAACAAGGGCAAGGGCCCAATTCAGCCAAAGAGGCTTACATTCATGAGCAACTAGTATTTCAACATTTAATCACCGAAAATTTCATATTTATTTAGGTCGAGTGCGATAAAGTACACACTCACCTAGAAAAAGTTCATTTTAGAAATCATAGAAAACAATTAACATTTAATCAAATATTCACAAATAATCCCATAATCACAACAATCCTCATAGTCATAGAAACAAAACGTATATAGAACACTCACCTATGTATGAAAAACAACGGCAAAATATCTTTCCGGATATTATCTTTAATCACCGAGAAAACCTAAGATTAAACGAAAAGAATATTACAGCTCACCTAGCACAAACAATTAGGTGCAATCCAAGAAACTTGACAATTATAGAGTAGAATGTATAAAAGACTTTAAAGCGAAACGAGGACATTTAGACCCGTGGACAAAATAACTAGGGTTTCATAGACCAAACGTAAAATCAAACTCAAAAGGGTTATAAAATTTTTCTAATGGAAACACTTGAACTAAAGACAAGTCAAAATCCAACTAGATAGACTAAGAAATACCGTTTTCGGAATCGTTTATATGGTTGAAACTTATCTCATTTTCAAGTAGATATTATAGACTAATTGTCTTAATGAAATTCATGAAAAAGAAAGGACAAAATACTCAAGAAAATCCTAAACCACTCCTCTTTATTTGGTAAGAGTAAGTAAACATTTGGAGTTTCCAATTGAAGAAGGATCATGTTATTAAGATGGAAAAACGGTCATAGTATTATACAAGTTCAAATAGAACTTAGCTTTCGGGCGAAAATTTGGGCAGCATGCCCTTTGTGTTTACCTAATTTTCCAGCCATTTAGGCTTCATTCTTTTACTCAATCCAACCCAAAATTATCCATAATAAAATTTCAATTCAATAGCCATTCCATAGGCTCAAAACAATACAAGAACAAGAATTAAGCTAATATCAAGTGCGGAAATGAAGTTACAAAAGACAGATTTGACGTGTGGTCATGGATAGAACACATCCGAGGCTACGCTTATCGGATTTAGGTGAAACTTATACCAATTCGAAGCTAAAACAAAATTCTACAATTTTCATGAAGAGCACTTAATCAAATTTTCGGTGTAATCTAATCAAATTCCTCAATTCATATAACCTGGTTCCAACTATTCGGCTAATCAACCGTAATGCATTCAAATGATCATATCTCAGTCTACCGAGGTCCGATTAAGGCGTTCTTGGAGGCACTGGAAAGCTATGACAGGGCACTAAAACTTTCATGTTTTAACAATTGGCTAAATCTGAACGGATTATAGTGAACAAACACAACCAAAGAGACTAAACTGTCCACGCGGAAATTCTGGAAAGTAACCTAGATCAGCGAGGGTATTTTCATCTTTTCACAAGCTACGTTGCTCCGATTGAGCTGAAATTTTGTGGGCAACTATAAAATATCATTCTCTACAACTTTTATGTTTTATGCCAAGCCAAATTCGGTCTCTAACTAGGTGATATAGAAACGGGCAGAACTGAATTTTCAAGTCCCTGAAATCTGGAAATTCTTGAAATCAAATGCTAATTTCTTTATTTTTGGCTTGCTTCACCATCTTAACTTCCCATATTAGACTTTAAACATCAAAGCCCCAAATTTTAAGCACTAGAAAAATCATAGGAAAGCTGAAAAATATTTCAATAAAATGGAAAATCATGACCCAAGCCTCTATTTCACCACATACCTCAATAATTCAACCATATGTGACATATTTAGCAACTAATCGTGAATTTAATCGGAGAGTCAAGGTTCCAGCATGTATACCTTTCCAAGGAGACTAGAAACAAGTGTTCAAGGCCTTTGTTCCTCAAGAAAATTACACCGGTAGGTAGCCTTTGTGCTAGATAACAACTTAATCGGAGTAGATTTGCGCGAATAGAAGAAACTTTTCAAGATTTGGAGAAGAAATGAAGGAGAATGAGATGAACTCTCTTTGTCTCTCTCTCTCTCTCTTATTTCGGCCAAGATGCAGAATTAATGAAGGAAATTAAGCTGAGCTTGTGTTATAAGAAGGTTGGAAAGCTAAGGATTAATTCTAGCCACAAGTTTGGCTAACACTTGGACTAATCTTGACCACAAATTTTTCTCTCTCTTGTTACATTTCTAACCTCTAATTTTCGGCCAATAGGAGGGCTAAGAGGGGGAAGATATTTTGCTCCATTAATGATAAACTTGTATGGCAAGAAAGTGGTGGTCAAGTGGTGGTTCAAACGGTGACGCGTTTTCTCTTAAATCGCACGTACTAGGGTTTTTACTTCCAATTCACTAACTTTTTATCATTGCTTCTAACCACATATTATTTCTCACTTAAAAGTCACTCTTAAGCACCAAATTTGATCCTTACTCGGTACCGGATATTTATACTGCGGTTACACGAAAAAATCCGATTTCACCTTGAATTGAAAACGAATAGGAAAACCCTAATTTCCTATGGTCATTGGCACTTTTCTAGGGTGATTGAACCATGGATAACATGAAATAATAATTTCCAAATAATTTTCAAATAAAAGGGAATTTTTGAGAAATATGCAAGGAATTTGCGAGTCCTCACAAGTTCTTCCTTCTAATCCAAGGGAAAATCAAAGTCGTAAAGTTAGGAGTCCTTCCCGTGCCCGATTTGATGCATTTCCTTAGGGTCATACACTTGCATTCTTTTTATATCACCTTCTCACTCTTTTAGCCACATTTTTTCACTACTTAGATTTTTCTCAATCCATTTTCTCACCACCTTTTTCCTATCTCTCATTTATTTTTCTATTTCACAAATGGCACTCAAATTGCACTTATACGTATCTAATACCCTATTTTCATTCATTTGCACACACAAACACCTTTATTTTCTCACACTTGCACACTTGCACTTGAGTCCTCACTTGCATTAATCACAACTACCATGAGAGCTTTCCTTATTGGCCACCACAATTCATGTGGTTGGGACCTAAAAGCCTCATGAGAAACATTTTAGGTTTAGGATTGCATTTTTCTTTCCTTTTCGCATCCATTAGTCATATCCAACATGCGATACATACCTTGGGTAGAAAATTAGGAAAAGTGGGGCTAAGTCACGCAACTAGCTCTTGCTAGGGTAAGGGAGTGCCTTAGGCTTTTGCCTTTGCCTTCTCCCTTATCAAATGTGACCCCCGATCCCTTTTTTTGGTTGCGTAGACCTAAAAGTTCTTTAAAAGGGTTTATTTACTTTTTCGTTCAAAAGCAAAAAATCATTTTTTGGGTGACTTGGTACACCCTAACTCTATACCAAGTGGCGACTCCATTTTTCATACAAAAAACCCTTTTGAACTTTACTTGAGCAAAACCGTCGCATTTCACAACCCCACGGTCTTCTCTTTCACTTCTACACACGTTCACACACACCACACACACTCCTCTCACACATTTCAAAAAGTGGGGCGCGACAACTTGGCGACTCCACTGGGAACTTCCTAAGTGGGTCCAAGCATTTGACTTAGCCATTCTTTTCCTTTTTTTACCCCTTTTTATGCATTGCATCTTGGATATTAGGGTTGCATTTTCCCTTTTTAGGACTCTTTGCCTCACTCGCGTCTCAAATCCCTCACTCACGAATGTATGATTGGTTGATTGGATGTATGTTTACTTGTTTATCTCGCGCCTGCATTGCATTTAGGGGGGGTGTGTCACCCTAGAGCCTCGCGTTGGTTCTTGATCCCTTCCCTCCAAACGAGCACTAGCATACGTGCATACGCTTTAATTTTTTCACCCTTCATTTATTTTTCTTTTAGTGGCTTGTCACGCCACTCCACCCTATTAGGATTTTAGGCGACCCACTTGGACGTGTGATCGTGACACGACGTGTGCGTAGCACGATCCGAGGGGTCACTTAATCTTCCGCTTTAAGCTTTGGGTTAATAGCCTTTAACTTTTAGTCGAAGATTGAGGATTTTTTGATAGATTCACTCAGACATGTGGCCGTGACACGATGTGTGTGTAGCAATGTCTGGGGAATCGCTTGAGCCACCGACAAGGAACCTTGGGAGTGATAACCTTTGGTTTCCAAGTCTGAAGGCTCGGGGACCTGAGCTTATCGAGTCTAGATGCATTAGTGAGCCAAACCTCATGCATCCATTTTAAAATTGCCTAGGGTAGAGTCGACCTTACCCTATTAGGGACACCATTCACGAGGGTAGGGATCCCACCCTCTTTCCTTAATTCTTTGTTGCTTTTATATCATCTAATTGTCCAACGTGTTATGTGATTATGTGTTGAACTAACGTTTCCTTGTTTCTTATCTTTCGCATTCACAAACGTTAGGAAATAAGAGGTCTGGCATGATCCTCTTTTAGGACCTACCCTTATGGATAGGCCATTGCACGTTTAGAAATTTCGATATATTTCATTCGTAAATTAATAATGGCATGTCATTTTTAGGCCTACCCTGGCAAATAAAGGATTCCTTAGGTCACTTTTTCATTTCGAATTGCATATTCACATCGCTTTAATAAATGGCATCATGCATAACCCTAGAAAGGAAATGCCATTTAGGGGATCCCGTGTCAGGAATAAACCACCTTGTGTCTCGGATACTTAATCCAAAGAGACTTGCACGTTTACATTTCGTACTGTGAGAACCCGTAAAACCCTAATTATTTTCCTAGGGTTTATTTCCCCTTAATTGCATGTTTTATGCATTTTCTGGCTTAGAAATATTTTCTTAGTGGATTTTATGAGCAATTATAGTTTTAAGATGATTTTTCTAGCATTGGAGAAATTTTAGAAAATTAAGAGTAAATAGTGGACGTGGGACCCACTAGTGCGAAAAGTTCGGAAAAATTCGGCCAATAAGGTTAAGTTTCGGATACTGTGTGAAATTTATCGGGTGTTAAGAGATAAGTAGAATGTGTGAAGTGATTGATGTGAGAGGGAAAAAGAAAGATAAGAATGCATTAATGAGTGTGACAAGTGTCACAATATGGTTGGTTGTGACTTAAGAAACACTATTCACCTTTTGACAATTTTTTTTGACTTTTACCACTTGAGTTAAATATCTCAAAAATTACAAAAAAATTCACTCTTCTCCCTTCCCTCTTGGCCGGCCACCTTGAAGCTCAAAAGAAGGAAAACTCTTCCAAATTCTAGCCTCCATATAGCTCAAATCTTCCAAGAAAATTACTTAAACTAGTTTCTACTCCATAAAATCCTATCTTCTAGTGCTAGTAAGGGTTGTAGTGAAGTTTGTTTGAAGAGCTAAGTGTCCAACACCTCTCTACATCTCTTGTTTCTTGGTAAGTTATGCTTGAACACCCTACTACCTCTAATAATGGTTATATGATGCTTAGAAGTGGCTTGAGTGTTTGAAAATGTGATTTATCTCTTGATTTGGCTTGTTTCGGTGAAGTTTTTATTTTATTGGGAATTTTTCTGGTTTAATATGATCTTGATGTTGGGGGCTTGTATGATGAATTGTAATGGTTGGAAATGACTCTAGTGAGTGTGAATTGTGGTTAAATGCAATCAATTTTGGATTTGGTGTGAAAAATGGAAAGTTAGGGTTCATAAAATCCCAATTCTGTCCGGTTTTAGATCACTGGGTTAGAGGCCGAATTAGACTTTGCTCAAAACATTAAAGTTGTAGGTATTGATGTGTTTGAGGTGCCTGTAAAATTTCAGGTCATTTGGATGAGTGTAGAGTGAGTTATGCCGTTTTTACTGTAGCTGTTCTGTTTTGATCAGAATGCGAAAACTGCGATAGTAATTGGCCCTTTTGACTGGAATTGGTTTGGATTTTGAAGTTGGTGTCTTCTGATTAAATGTAGCTGGATGTCTTAGCTAACTTATGCCTTTGGAATTTCGGCATTTGGACTTGTATGGACTGAGATATACCGATTACAGTTTTCTGTGTTTTGCAAACCTGTTTTGGTGATTCTGGTTTAGTGTTTGGCATTTTTGACCTAGTTGGGCCAGGAACTGGATTGAGTGACCTTCTACGTTGTTGTAGCCCTGTTTCATAGCTTCGAAATGGTGGGTCTTCCACCCCCATCTGATAACCATAGTGAAAGTGGTGTCATTACCGCATTATGAGGTCAAATACGTTTTTTTGTTAAGGCCTAAGTTAAAGCCATTTCTTAATTTCTGGTTACCTATGATGCTTATATATGCATATGAAACCTTATTGGGGTTGTGGTTGGCATTGGTTTATGACTCGTTATCGAGTCTCTTTTAGGGCTTGCTTTCATTTCGGTTGTTTCCTAGTTAACTTTTGTACTTGTACCACTTTGAGCCTAGTGAACGGTTTTTGGGAAATGAGATGAATTTTGTGTGAGATGTTGGGACTGATTTGAGGATAGAATGAAGCCTTAATGGCTGGAAAAGTAAGAAATTTAGGGGAAGTGCTGCCCGATTTTCTAGGCCGTTTGGTTCCTTTAAGTTGGGTTTGCCTTTTGGTAGAATGAAAGGCTTTTGGGTTGTTTGCGCCTAGGTCTTCATGCTACCTTTTCGTTTCCAAGAAAATCATGTTTTTCACCCTTGCATTAGTAATTATTTGGCGAGGCATACGACTAGTAGTCGAGCCTCACATGTGCATTCTGTTTACTCGATTCTGGAAGTAAAACCTTCAATTGGTTTATTTTGATTATTTTAGGGTTTCTTGGCGATTAAGGCCAATCTGAAGTGAAAACTTTTGAAGTTGAGCCGGTGAGTGTACCACTCCCCTCCGTTGCTGTTTAACTTGATTTTTGCTCTGCAATCTGTTTAATTGTTGGAGACGAGGGTGTACTTTATCACACTCGTTCTCTTGTCTGTCCATATGCCAATTTTGAGTGCCTATCTGAATCTGCTATTCTGTATCTGTATCTGAATCTGTTATCTGTGTCTGCATCTGTTCAGATTTCTATGACCTATGAGCTCAATCCTGTGGCTAAATTATTCGAGTCGGGCCGGCAAGGGGCTGGACGATTAGATAACGAACCACGGTAGTCTGTTCGGGGATTTTGGGTATTGAGACCCTTGATTCCGGGTATACTCGAGTATTACCATTTCTGTTCGGTTACGGTGAGCGGGCCCGGTAAAGGGGTGTTTGGTGGACGGAATTCGGTGTAAAGAGGGGTCTACGGACGCATTGGTTCTATATACGTTAACGGAGAGTCAACCGATTTGGATCAAGTACGGCGCTGGAAATTTGGCTCTTGAGAGCCACCCGTATCCTTCTGATTTGAATCCTTGATTCCTTTGCTTTACATCTAGCATGTGCATCTAATTTTGTAAAATGTGAAATGCCATGATTTTTCTGCTATATGTTTGGTATCTCATTGAGCGCAAGCTCACCCCTTTCTGTTCCTTTTGTTTTCCTTACAGGAAAATAAACCCCTTTTGGTCTGGATTTGACAAATGGCTGCCAAATTGAGCTAGTCGAACATATCTTTTGTATAGCTCATGTATTAAAACCCTAAGTGTACTTTTGGGGGCGTTTTCTCTTTTGATTTGGCAAACCATGTGTATATATTAACTTTTGAAAACTTTTGTATGTCATTTTGATTTGTAAACGCTAAAGTTCAGATGTGAATGTTTGTTAGCTATTTCGGTTGGGTTCTGACGGGTCGGTTACTATTCATGGCCGACTCCGGATTTCATTTTTTTTATTTTGGGTTATTTTACCATTTTGACTTGTTTACGCTCGTTTGTAAGTTCCGGATCGCTATAGATAGTTCTGGTCTGCATCGTTAGTCCTGGCGAGAGCTGGGCAGGCAGTCCGCTCACCCCTTTGGTTCGCCTTAGGGGAAAGTGGGGCTGTCACACGTACCATCCAAAGGGGTAGTGCACAAGGTAAGGTAGGATCCGATCGTCTTCATAAGAGCGATTTTTGGAATATGAGCGTCTAATAATCACTTTTTGGCCATTTTATCAAAATTGGTAAAATTCCCTTGCGTAAAAGGACATTAATTTGAAGAAAATTCACAAATGATTCTTCCTATTGAGACGATAAATAAATTGAGGCCAAAATTTGATTTTAGAAGGCTCATAGGCTAATGCATCATAATAAATTTTTGAAACTACCAGTGGATAGCTTGATTTTTTAATAAGCTCCCAATTCCATTCAATCCATTGGACCATTTCATTCATCAATTTCATCCAGCCCATTTTATCAATTTGTTCATTTTTAGGGCAATCTAGTCGATTTTTTAATAAATCACCAATTTCATTCAATTCATTTGATTAGTTAGGGCAATTTTGTCGATTTTTGATAAATCATCAATTTCGTCCGATTCATTTGACCAGTTTACCCTTTTAGGGCGATCTGGTCAATTTTGAATAAATTCTCGATTTCATTCAATTCATTTGACCAATTTCATTTTTTAAGATGATCCGATCATTTTGAATAAAATTCTCAATTTCATTCGATCAACTTCCTTTTTTAAGATGATTCGGTCAATTTTGAGTAAATTTCACTCCATTCATTTGACCCGTTTCCCTTTTTAGGGTAATTCGGTCGATTTTAAATAAATTGTCAATTTCATTCCATCCATTTGACCAATTAGGGTTTCAATGAAGAAATTCAAATTGGAAAACCTAGTCGATTTTGAGAAAACCATCCATTGCATTCAGCCATTTGATCAGTTGGGGTTTTTACCCATGCTTCACTGAGAAAATTTTGTCAACAAATTCCAGTCTCTTCGATAGGAAGTTCGTCAAGGTCAAACCCGTGCGTTTTTGCAAATATCGATCAAAAGTGATCAATCCATTCGGACGTTGACCTCATTTTGACAAATGTCTCTCCTCACTCCAATTGACCAAATTTTTCAAAAAAATTTTTTCACTCAATGAGTTGATCGGATTCATCAGGTATGGTATGGTGCCTACTCTAGCGGATTGCATTTTCATACTAGGCCTACCCTTGGCATAAAAGGGTTCCCCCATAGGACATGCATACCGATTTTATATTTTTGTTTACTAACTCGGGGTATTTTTCTTTTGTTTCCCCCCTCCCCTACATTCATAAAAATTTCATAAAACGTGAAAACATGAAATAAAGTGTGAAAACAATTCTGATCTGATAAAGTTTGAAAATTACATGATTCTTGGGCAGGTCCTACAATGTGAAATCGAAAATTCGTCTGAAAGCACTCGTGCAAAACATCTAAGGGATTTCATTGCTCAAAGAAAAGGAGGCTATTAAGAGGGAAAAGTGTGTATACACGTGTAAAGGAGTTCTTTAGAATTTTTCTCATATATATTGCTTTTAAATTTTTCAAACATTGGCATTGATGAAGCTTTTATTCAGACAATTATTGTTTTGTATATATGTTCATGTACATTTCATTGTTTATTTTGGCTCATTGGAGATTTCATGATGAATTTTAAGAAATAAGACTAAATTGGGATTTGTTTTCAACCTCCAGCCTGAAAAATTCGCAAGTGTATGCTTTCTAAAATCCTTGTGTACACTAGATTGGTAGTCTGAGCTACACAATAAGAGTGCTCAAGATTGAAAGAGGTCGCTCAAAAGGCCCCATGAGATACCTTTTCTCTTTCACTGTACAATTCATATTTTTACCCACTTCACTTAACCCCAAAATAAAATCAGTCACATTGATTGATAAATTGCAAATTGGGGCAACCTTGGCTTGAAATGTCCGCTGTGTCTAATTATATTCAACTCACATCTAAGTGAAAGCAAAAATGTGCATTATTCTTGTTTGTTTTGAAAATTTGGAATGATACTTTGAGCATTCGTTTCTCTACCTATACACATTTTATCATTTGCTCTACCATTTGAGCCTTTGAAAGAATAATTTCATTTCAAATAAGAGCCCTAATGATCACTACCCTATATTGAAAAATTTTCAAATATCAAAAAAGGGAAATGGATTTTCAATGACCATCTCGTTACTTTGGTTGTCATGAGGTGTAAGAATGATACTTTGGTCGTCATTTCTACAACCTAAACACTGATCATCCCTTGCATCCTCATTTGAGCTAAAAATTGGTGTTTCTTTTCGAGTGCACATATGATCGCACCCCACATTGGGGAAGGAGATTAGGGAATTTTGAAAAAGAAGAAAAGGAAAAAGGAAAGGGAACCGCGAATTGGGGAAATTTGATTCCACCTGGGTTTCAGTTTGGAAAAGAAAAGGAAAGAACCACATATGGATGAACAAGAGTCTTCCTCAGTCAGTTAATTCAGATACATGCAAAAAATTTCGCATTAACGAAAGTTTCCTTTCAGAGTTATTGTAAGGGACGGAATAAAAGTCAGGTCCTCTTCTTTTCCGATCAAATATTCTATCCCTAGTTATCCCTTTTGAGCCTTCAGAATAAAATAATTCATTTGGCAACCCCTGAGAATCGCAAACCCCACACTGGGGGCAAGTTTGAGTTGAAAAAGGAAAATTTTCAAGAAGTGAAAAAGTGATAATGCCGCAAAATCAAAAGAAAAGAGAAGAGAGAACCTCAGTTCAAAAATAAACTGGGGCAAATTTTGTGAAAGTTCAAAAGAATGGCAGAAGGCTGGAAAATCAAAAAAGAAAGAAAATGAAAGAGAAAAAGCCTCAATTGAGCATAAACTGGGGCAAATCCTGATTTAACCCTAAAATAGGGTTGGCGCAACAATGCGATCTCAGATTCTTCAAACCATTTTTAAAATCTGCCTTCAAGCCTTAACTTTTCTAAAACACCATACCTGACCCCCATTACAAAAACCGAAAGTCCTGACTTCTGTTTTTTGCAATGGCCCTGTCAAGAAAATTTCTGATGCTGGAAAATTTTAGCTGTATTTCTGAATTGCTTGAGTATGGGGGCTGACGCTACTCACCATGGAAAACCCACCAGATCAAAGAAAAGAAAATGGAAAAGCAAAAAGGAAAAATGAAATACAAAAGATTCGATGGTGAAGTCCCTATTGAGTGATCAAACAAAGTTCAGAATCTTCGAGTTCAAAATAGGGGCAATTTTGGAAAAATGCGATCTGTGGTGCAATGTCCTTGAAAGTCTTATCCTTCAACTATTGTTTCAAGTCACATTACAAGCTAATAAAGTCCATAGTTGATTTATTCCTTCATGACAATCCAAAGTGAGGATTATGCTCGTAAGAAATCCATCAATCATTCGTGATCATGGGGGTATAACCAGTTTTCACAGGTTTAGCTATCGCTTTTACCCATTTTGTTGCAAGCCTACAAAGCTTATACGTTAACTAAGTTTTCTTAAGAAATAAAGGTGACAAACTCTTTGCTTTCACTAAGATGTGATATGGAATGAATTACATAGATTTGAGGGCACAAAAAATAAGACAAATTTTGGCCTCCCATTTCTTTCAGCCACTTTCAAATCAGAAATAGCGCCCACTTGATTGGTCTTGGAAGATGAGCCAACCAGAAGTGGTGACCCGTTACCCTAAGCATCAATGCTAAAAGTGAGGAAGAAATCTTCTTGAATTTGGGGTTATTTCGAAGAATTCATCATGAAATTTCTGCATGAGTTCAAACTTGACGTTTAAAGTTTCTTCACATTGTTGTATATGTGCATTCTTTTCTAAATTTTAGAAAGTGCGGTTTTTCTTTGTTCAAATAAATGGGAAATCATCTGAACAAATTTTTGCAATCAAGGGAGCCCACACTGGGGCAAAAATTTTATTTGTGGGATTTCATGAAATAAGCCCATACTGGGGCAAATTTTTTGTAATACATTTGAGGTTTTTGTCCAAAAATCAAATAATAACATTTTTCGAATCAATCTCGCTGCTCTTTTTGTGACGGCCCCACCTCCCCCTAAGGCGAACCAGAGGGTTCGGCGGACCGCCTGCCCAGCTCTCGCCGGGACTCAGTCGCTCACTACAGTCCTCAAATGAATTACAAGAATAAACCTCAAATATTACATCAAATTCTCCAATGATTACATATTACAAATGCAACGGAAACTGATTCAAATCGTGGAACGTATACTTACATCCATATCAATTTCAAATATTTATACAAGACCAACTCATACATAAAATAGATCCAAACTTAAACTGTACACGATATAAGCCATCCAGTCACGTGAATAAGCACTCCAAGCTTTTCTTCGCCTTGAGCCCTGTGGGGGGGAAATAAAACATTTTTGGGGTGAGCTAGAAGCTCAGCGAGTAACCATTAAAATCAGTAAATATGGATTATCAATAATTCAAGAAACATTTACAATGGAAAGCGATAGTAACATTCATGAAAGGATACATTCATTCTCCTGACATTTCCTCGCTCATTTGGTCATTCATTTCATTTCATTCACCCCGTCCCTGGCTTTTGGCCAGGCTCCACCAACCTACATAGGTAATACTCGAGTATACCAAACGTTCACCCAAGTTCCTAATCGCCTGACCGAGTCCGCTTCTGGCTCAAGACGACCGGTAACAAGGGGCAATGGCCAGTTCAGCCCAAAAGGCTTACATTCATGCGCAAGTAACATTTCAATCGAAAATTTCACATTTATCGAGGTCGAGTGCGATAAAGTACACACTCGCCTCGAAAACTCGTTTTGGAAATCATTATAAGCGCTTAACACGTTATCAACCAAAATACAAGTCATGAAGTCAAGAAACATAGCAAACAAGGCACACTCACATGCCAGCACGCATGATATGCAAGAAAACATTTCAAAAGTAACTTTGGAAACAGTTCAAAAGTATATAATGTAAGAAACGGTTCATAAATAACTTTAGAAGTAGTTTGAGGTCACTCACCTCCACGGCTCAGAAAGCATCCATCATATAACATTGCCTTGCTCAAATCCAAGCCTTAGATCACAAACCCAATGCAAACAAGTCCCTTCAAAGTTCGGACAGCACTTCCCCTACATTTGCTAACTTTTCCAGCCATCATGGCTTCATTATTACTTCAACCAGTCCCAAAGTCACACAAATAAGTTCATCTAATATCCATTCAGCAAGCTCCAAGTAGTACAAAGACAAGTCAAGCTAGGGAAAAGCCCGGAAATGAAGGTTAAGCTCAAAACCAGAAAAACAGTTTTGACGTCATAATGCGGTAATGGCACAACTCTCACTACAATTATCGGTTGGGGGTGTAAGACCCACCGTTTCGAAGCTATGAAACCGGGCTACAACAACGTAGAAGGTCACTCAATCCAGTTCCTGGCCCAACTAGGTCAAAAATACGAAATACTATACCAGAATTCCCAAAACAGGTTTGCAACACGCAGAAAACTGTAATCGGTATATCTCAGTCCATACAAGTCCAAATGCCGAAATTCCAAAGGCATATGTTAGCTAAGACATTCAGCTACATTTCATCAGAAGACACCAACTTCAAAATCCAAACCAATTCCAGTCAAAATGTCCAATTACTATCGCAGTTTTCGCATTCTGATCAAAGCAGAACAGCTACAGTAAAAACGGCATAACTCACTCTACACTCATCCAAATGACCTGAACTTTTGCAGGCACTTCAAACACATCAATACCTACAACTTTCATGTTTTGAGCAAAGTCCAATTCGGTTTCTAACCCTATGATCCAAAACCGGACAGAATTGGGGATTTAAGAACCCCAACTTTCCATTTTTCCATCCAAATTCAAAATTAGTTGCATTTATCCACATTTCACACCCACTAGAGCCATTATAGTCCATTGCCAATCATCAAAGATGGCCACAACATTCATTTCATATTAAACCAGAAAAATTCCCAATAAAATAAAAACTTCACCAAAACAAGCCAAATCAAGAAACAAACCATATATTCCTTCACTCATGCCCCCATTAAGCACCAAATAAGCATTATTAGATGTAGTAGGGTGTTTCAAGCTTCACCTACCAAGAACCAAGAGAGAGAGGGATGTTGACCACCTTAGGCCTTCAAATAAACTTCACTAAAGCTCTCACTATCACTAAAAGGTAAGATTGTATGGAGTGGAATTGGTTGTAACCAAAGTTTTTGGTTGATTTGCACCAAGTAGAAGCTTGAATGTTGAAGAAAGTTCCTTCCTTCCTTGCTCAAGGTGGACGGCCAACAAGAGAAGAAAAAATGGTGATTTTTGGTGAATTTTTGGATATTTAATCCTTTGGTCAAAAAAGTCAAAAATGTGAATAGTAATTCTTAAAGTTCAACCAATGAGGAGGTGACACTTGTCACCTCCATAAATGCATTCTTATCTTTCTATTCTCTCTCACATCAATCACTTCACACACTCTACTTATCTCTTAACACCCGATAAATTTTACACAGTATCCGAAACTTAACCATATTGGCCGAATTTTTCCAAACTTTTCGCACTAGTGGGTCCCACGTCCACTATTTACTCTTAATTTTCTAAAATTTCTCCAATGCTAGAAAAATCATCTTAAAACTATAATTGCTCATAAAAATCCACCCAGATAATATTTCTAAGCCAGAAATGCAAAAATTATGCAATTAAAGGAACTAAAACCCTAGGAAAATATTAGGATTTTTACGGGTTCTCACACTCTTTTTTTTCGGGGCGTCACACTTTTCATGGAATTTAAGTGCATGTCATGCTTTGTTAAGCCCCCCTGTGCAGGTATTCATGGTTCAAAATGACGAAAAGCATCCAGTGAGGCGGAAGGCCGATACTGCAAAGAGAAGCAAGAAGAAGGAGGGAAAAATGGACCCGACACTAGGGCAAATTATTTTGAAAAAATTCTCTCAAAAAAATAAAAAAAAAATCAAAAAATCAAAAAAATCAAAAAAATCAAAAATCAAAAAATCAAAAAATCAAAAATCAAATCAAGTTCATCACGGCAGGCTCGGGTTTGATTCCACTGTCCGATTGTCAAGACATTTCATTTTTACATCGCTACTGGAGCGTGGGTTAGTCCCGCCAGTGAGCATTTCATTTTCATAGCCACTGGAGCGTGAGGTTAGTCCCGCCAGTGTGCATTTCATTTTCACAGCCACTGGAGCGTGGGTCAGTCCCGCCAGTGTGCATTTTATTTTCATCGCCACTAGCCGTTGGGTCAGTCCCACTAGTGCGCCTTTCATTTTCCCCCGCCGCTAGCCGTGGGTCAGTCCCATGATTTTCATTTTTCGGGTCAGTCCCATGATTTTCATTTTTCGGGTCAGTCCCATGATTTTCGTCTTATTCGGGTCAGTCCCATGATTTAAAGCTTATTCGGGTCATTCCCATGATTTTCGTTTTATTCGGGCCAGTCCCATGATTTTCGTTTTTCGTTTTATTCGGGCCAGTCCCATGATTTTCGTTTTATTCGGGCCAATCCCATGATTTTGAATTTTATTCGGGTCAGTCCCATGATTCTAAGTTTTATTCGGGTCAGTCCCATGATTTTCATTTCATTCGGGTCAGTCCCATGATTAACAGCTTATTCGGGTCAGTCCCATGATTTAAAGCTTATTCGGGTCAGTCCCATGATTAAAAGCTTATTCAGGTCAGTCCCATGATTTTATGTTTATACGGGTCAGTCCCATGATTTTATGTTTATTCGAGTCAGTCCCATGATTTTAGGTTTTATTCGGGCCAGTCCCATGATTTTAAGTTTTTTATTCGGGTCAGTCCCATGATTTTAAATTTCTGTCTGGGTCTATCCCATTTACATTTCTGTTCGGGTCTATCCCGTGGGTCTATCCCATTTACATTTCTATCCCGTGGGTCTATCCCATTTACATTTCTGTTCGGGTCTATCCCGTTTACATTTCTGTCCGGGTCTATCCCGTGGGTCTATCCCATTTAAATTTCTGTCCGGGTCTATCCCGTGGGTCTATCCCATTTATATTTCTGTTCGGGTCTATCCCGTTTACATTTCTGTCCGGGTCTATCCCGTGGGTCTATCCCATTTACATTTCTGTTCGGGTCTATCCCGTTTACATTTCTGTCCGGGTCTATCCCGTGGGTCTATCTCATTTAAATTCCTGTCCGGGTCTATCCCGTGGGTCTATCCCATTTACATTTTTATCTGGGTCTATCCCATTTACATTTCTGTTCGGGTCAGTCCCGTTTTAATTTCCTGTTTGGGTCAATCCCATTTCAAAAAAAAAATTGTTGTTAAAGAGGTCAGTCCTCATTTCAGAAGCGTCCATTGCAGCCGAATAACACAGGTAAGTATTTGGTGTATACTTCTTTGTCTCAAGTTTTTTCAAAACTCAGACAAAGAGGGGCAAACTGTAGACACCAAATTTTTGGTGTAATTTCATTTTTAGTTTTTTATTTGTCGTGTTCGTCTTTTAGTTTTTAGTTTCTTGTTTTATTTTTTATTTTTAAGTTTAGCATAGAATTTCTTGAAAAAAGGAAAAAGAAAAAGAAAAAGCATTCAAAAAATATGACTTAGTCGTTTCTAACTTAAATTCAATACTTTCTTGAAAGTGAAAAAGAAAAGAAAAGTAAAAAACGATGAAAATGAAAAATGAAAAAAAAGGAATTGGAAATTGCACTTTGTTGTTTCTAGTTTATTTATTTTTAACCCAATGTTAATTAAATTGTTTTTGTTATTTATTTTTATTATTATCAATTTTGTTTTTATTAATAAAAAAAAAAAAGAGGATACGCGACTTGCAAGCTGCGTTTTTTCGCAGCTTGCAAAGAAGGGCTTGGGCAGCCCTTTGGTTGCAATTTTGGAGAGGATAGCTGAGGGTTTTAGGGTTGCTAGCTTGGTATAAATAGAACAGAAAAACACAGCTTTAGAGGAGAGCATACAGAGAGAGAGAGGTGGCGGCTGCAAAATCTGGAAGACGGCAAAAGAAAAATCAGAACAAAGTGACGGCTGGAGAGTTTCAGAGAATAAGAGAGGGCAGCAGCCGACAGGGAGAAAAATAGAGAGGGAATCAGGGAGATAGAAACACAGCAAAAAGAAAAGAAAGGAGAACACTGACGGCTAAGAAAAACTGAGAAACGAGAGAGAGCGTGAGAGAGCAAGGACGGAGGGATAGGGCGACGGCTGAAAAGGAAAAGAAAAAAAAAAGAGAAACTAAGAGCTATGGGTAAGGTGGAAAAAGGCTGGAGAGGCGACGAGGAGCTGAGGGACAAACGCCGCCACCCACCACAGATCTCCTCTCTTCCTCACGCTATATGCCCAAGCCACCTCTAGTCTGTACCTGCCGCTGCTGCTGTCCGCCGTCGTCACATTGCGTGCAAACCCCATCGCAGTCACCGACAACCACCACCTTTCTTCTCCTGCGTAACCAGCAAGTGGCCAAAGGCCTGCTCAACTGCCGGAACGCCGCCACCATCACTGGAACCAACCGTCATCGTTTGCAGAATTTCACTAAACAAGAGCTCTGTAAGTCATTTTTCTTTTTTTCCTCTTCAAGTGCAAACACTAGAAATCCCAACCCCAAGCATGTTTCTGTGAATCGGTTACTGCCATTTTTCTGTGATTGTCCACAATTGTTGAACACATATGCTTTTATGTGCTGATTGAGATTGCTGTGGCCAGAGCATCAGATTTTGCCGAAAAAAAACTTCTGCCAAGAGGATTGCATGTCTTTTTTTTATTATTTTTTTGGACGTTGATTTTTCTGTATTTTGTTGTTCCGAATCTTGCTTTTGATGGTTTTTGCACCTTGGTGGTTGAAGTGGCAGTTTGTTTAACGTTTGTTGTATGCGTTGCTTGACTGGGATATCATGAATATGCTTGCTACTAAGATTATGTTCAGAATCTTTTGATGGGAGCTTAGATCTAAAGGCCATCAATTTCTTGCATCTTGTTTAGGTGTGTTTTGCTGGAAATTTTGAATCCCTTTGCTAGTTAAGTCTTGTGCCTAAGTGTTTAATGATGAGGTTGTATGTTTTGGTCGAAGCTATAAAGGTTTTCGTGTGAACTTCAGATGAGTTGTGGCTGCCAAGGTTGCAGCAGGTGCACTCTCGGTTGTTGAATTTTTCTATATAGCCAATGATCCTAGTTTTCATTTGTTTTGTTTTTGAGTGGAGATGGATCGAAGATTTTGTATATACTTTGTTTGCCAAAGGCCCGTGAATGAAGCTTGCGAATGAGAATCTGCAGAGAGAGTTTTTGCTGCATTTTTTCCTTTTCTTTTGCTGTTTAGTTCTTTGCGCCCCTGATGGGTATCTCGAATGCTTGGCTGCATTCCTGCGACAAGTTCATGTGCATTGGAGTTAGTTTTGATAACAGGAATCTGGCTGACTGGCGAGCTTTTGGCATGATTAAATATAGAAAGCCACGGCTGGAATATTGCAGAAAACTTGCAGCACTTTTTCCTTTTTCTATTGCTGTTTTGCTGTTTAGTTTTTACCCTTGATGGTCAGCTTCAATTTTTGTTTTAATCCTGCAATGAAATTGCATGTTTAGTCAATGATTGATAGTTAAAATCCTGGCAGTTGGTGAACATGTTTGCATGATGAACTAAGAAGAAAGTCTCGGCTGGAATGGTGCTAAAATCTTAAAGAATTGCTGAAACCTTTTTTTTGCAGAGGCTTGTTTGTATGTTTTCCCACGTTACTTGCATGGAGTGTGCATGAAAATCTTCTTCATTCTGGCTCTTGCAAGCATGATAAGTTTGGTAGGAGTTTGAGGTTGGGTTTTGGTGAGATGGTTGTGCGAATTTGCCGGGCAAAGTTGCTGAAGTTTAAGAGCATAAGAAATGTTGTAGAAACATTCCCTTCGTAGCATTTGCATGCTTTGCATGAAAATCTTTCTAAAAATTGCAGTTTGGCCCCCCAAGTCCCCCTTGTTCTACTATGACCCAATCAATTGAATGATTTTTTCAATTTGATCCTTCGTAGCTTTTAATTTTAAAACTTCATTGCTTGTTTACTTCAATTGACTACTATGCTTTATTTCAATTGCACTTAAGTCATGACTTTAGGAGCTTTACGATCAAGTGAGCTTTGTATTTGCGCATTTCTTTCAGTTCTTCTCAATTAAAGTGGTACCTTGACCTTTTTATTGTTTTGAAGCCATTTTTCTTTCATTTGGACACCATTCCAAGGGAGGTTTAATTTCTTTTTTCTTTTTGTCTCTCCTATGTGATCCAACGTGCTAAGTGAGAATTGCATGTCTAATTTGCTTTTCTTACCTTTCTTTAGTTCCTTTATTTCATTTACTCTTGCTTTTATTAAGTTATTCTTTTAATGGGGTATGTGTACACCTCTTGGCTTGTAATAGATAGGGCTTGGAGGAGCATTTGATGAAGACCTATTGAAGACGTGTGCCTAGCTAGCAAATGTAATAGGTCCATTAGCTTGATTGCTTACTTTTTGTTGCTATGTGTTAATTTGCGTTATTAGGCTCTTGCATCTAGTCGAGCATGCTAATTGTTATGTGCTATGTGTGATTGACATGTCTACTCGCTTTCCATAGCCATGAATGAATGTGATGGATGAATGTACGTTTCCACTTGTCCAACGCTAGTAGGAATTCATAGAATGGGCTAGTCCAACGCTAGACCCAATAGGTCGTCCCCCTTTTGTTAGTGCATATTTGCATGTTCACTACATTTCATGCATTTTTCTTAGTTTTTATCATTTGGCATGCTCCTCCAATCCTTTTCCTCTCATTTTAAGCTTTTTGCATCCTCATGCTAGTTATAGGGTACATTTGCTTGAGAGTCCCCTTTTGATAAGGGAAACGAGCGAGTTTGGCTACAAAATAGCCTTAACACGCTAGTTCTTCCTTCTAATCCAAGGGAAAATCAAAGTCGTAAAGTTAGGAGTCCTTCCCGTGCCCGATTTGATGCATTCCCTTAGGGTCATACACTTGCATTCTTTTTATATCACCTCCTCACTCTTTTAGCCACATTTTTTCACTATTTAGATTTTTCTCAATCCATTTTCTCACCACCTTTTTCCTATCCCTCATTTATTTTTCTACTTCACAAATGGCACTCAAATTGCACTTATACGTATCTAATACCCTATTTTCATTCATTTGCACACACAAACACCTTTATTTTCTCACACTTGCACACTTGCACTTGAGTCCTCACTTGCATTAATCACGACTACCATGAGAGCTTTCCTTATTGGCCACCACAATTCATGTGGTTGGGACCTAAAAGCCTCATGAGAAACATTTTAGGTTTAGGATTGCATTTTTCTTTCCTTGTCGCATCCATTAGTCATGTCCAACATGCGATACATACCTTGGGTAGAAAATTAGGAAAAGTGGGGCTAAGTCACGCAACTAGCTCTTGCTAGGGTAAGGGAGTGCCTTAGGCTTTGCCTTTGCCTTCTCCCTTATCAAATGTGACCCCCGATCCCTTTCTTTGGTTGCGTAGACCTAAAAGTTCTTTAAAAGGGTTTATTTACTTTTTCGTTCAAAAACAAAAAATCATTTTTTGGGTGACTTGGTACACCCTAACTCTATACCAAGTGGCGACTCCATTTTTCATACAAAAAACCCTTTTGAACTTTACTTGACCAAAACCGTCGCATTTCACAACCCCACGGTCTTTTCTTTCACTTCTACACACGTTCACACACACCACACACACTACTCTCACACATTTCAAAAAGTGGGGCGCGACAAATCAACCTAGGGATCTCGATACAGGGCAAGATAGGACTCTAGAGAGATTCTAAAAGTTTTCCCCTCCTAAGTTCCTGGGAGGGCCGGACCCTGAGGCAGCTGAGAGGTGGTTAGAGTCGATGATCAATATTTTCACTGCCTTAAACTATATGGAGAATAGGCAGGTGCATTTCGTTGTATTTCAGTTTGAAGGACCAGCTAGGGCTTGGTGGAACGTGATTCAGGCTAAATGGGAGAGAGAGGGAACTGCCAGGACCTGGTTAAATTTCGTGCGGGAGTTTAACGAGAAATATCTGCCGCCGATAGTTCAAGAGAAGAGGGAGGATGAGTTTATTAAACTCCGTCAGGGAACTCTAAGTGTATCTGAGTATGAGACTCAGTTCACGAAACTATCTAAGTTTGCTCCCGAATTGATATCTACGGAGCAAAGGAGGGTAAGGAGGTTTGTCCAGGGACTAAATGTGGGAAAACAGGAGGCCTTAGCGGCGGCACAAATTAATACTTTTACGGAGGTTCTGGAGAAAGCCCAGAGAATAGAAATTGCTAGGGCACAAGTGAGGGCTTTTCATGCAAAAAGGAGAGGTGCATCTGGTCGAAGTCAAGGGCAGGAACAATGTGATCTAAATATGCCACTCTCTAAGGTGGATCGAGGAGATGGAGGTGAGAAAATTTTGGGGACACCTAAGGAAATTACTCCTAGAGGAGCCCCAGGTGGGAGGGGGCAAGCGAGAGGTGCCTCGCAAGGAGGTCAGACCTCAGCCCCTTGAGTATCTTGTGGGTACTGTGGGAAGACCAATCATACTGAGAATAATTGTTAGCGAAAGGCACGAAAATGTTTATGTTGTGGTAGTGCTGAGCACTAGCTTGCAACTTGCCCGTGCAGGTTACATCTAAACCTTGAACAAGCCAATGTAGGAAGGATTAGGCCAAGGGTGCCAGTTAGAGTGTACGCCTTGGACCAACAGGCAGTACCTGAACCATCGAAGGAAGTAGAAGGTATGATTTGTGTTTTCCATTGTTTAGCTAAATTTTGGCTACGGTGAGACTTAGGAGCTAGAAACGGATATGCAAGAAAAATATCCAAAGTTATTTATGAATGCATGTATGAATTTCGAGGTCGAAATTCTTTTAAGAAGGAGAGAGTGTGACGACTGGAAAATTCGCTCATGTTTTCTTAAAATTCCCTCTTATTTTGATTAAATTACTTTATAATATTTTTTTACTATTTATTTACTCCCTCAATAGTTGGAATAAAGAATAGAATTAAGAATTTCTCCTTTACTTTCATCGTTAGGGTAAATTAGGGTTTCTACGGGGTTTTACGTCTTTTGGTAGTGTGAATAATCGATACGGAGTTTGTACTAAATTTTGTGGTTAAGAGTGAGTTTTAGATAAGAAAAAATGTGTGATTAGAAGTAATAATAATAAGTTAGTGAATTATAAGTGAAAACCCTAGTACGTGTGAGTTAAGGAAAAAGGACACGAACCAACATGTGCCGTTTGTCACCGAGTGAGTACACCACTTGAACACTACTTTATTACCTTAATCACCTTGCTTTTATTTCAGCTAATCACTCCTAAAATATCCTATTAAACAGCCACCATTTTTTACCAAAAGAAAAGGAAGAAAGAAAAAAAACATGAGGACCAATGACGGCTTGACAAGTGTTGGCCAACCAAGTTTGACCAACAAACTTTCCTATCTTCTTAACTTTGTTTTGAACCAAAAATTCCTGCACTTTTTCTCCATCTTGGCCGTGAGTTTGAGAGGAAAAATAGGAGAGAAAAGTTCATCTTCAACCCCAACTTCATGCTTGAATCTTGAGTTTCAATCCACAAGCTTGGAAAATACTCCATAAAAGTGGTTCACTAGGAAAGATTAAGGACTTGAGTGTAGAGATTTTTGGAAGAAAAGCACTAAGCTTCCATCTTTCTTGAGGTTTGAAGGTACTTTCGGCAAGAAGCTACTCTATTTCTTTAATCTTGCACTTGAATGAGATTATGCTTGTTTGTAGTAGGTTTTATGGAAGATTTTGTAGTTTTGGTGGTGATTCATGAAATTTCAGCTAGGGTTTGATAATTTTAAGCCTCAAATATGTTGTTTAACTTTCAAATGTTGGTAATGGGTTTGGATATGGAATTTGTGAGGTGATTAGTGGCTTGATTGTGATTTTTAGCCTTAAAAGTTGAATTTTCAGCTTTGATAGTGGAATTTGCTTTGTTCTAACCAGTGTAATTTGCCCATGTTAGAGGCCGAATCAAGCTTAGGTCAAAACATGAAAGTTGTAGAAAATGATGTTTTCTAGCTTCCTGTAAAATGTCAACTCAATCGGAATACTATAACATGTTAAATGACTGAAATACCCGTGACTGCCAAAAGCCTCATTTCACAGACAGTTTTGTGATTTCACAATTTGGGCTTCATTTTTCACCTTGATCAGTATCAAATCAGCCATTGCCCAAACACAACAATTTTAGCCCTATGTTTTAGCTTTTCAATGCATCTAAAAACGCCTCAAACGGAATTGTATAGCCTGAGTTATTGCCATTTAAATCCAGTGCTGACAACCAGACTGACAATGAACTTTGTAAATTCGACCTGGATCAACTGTGAACTGGTTGAGTTGTCTTCATGAAAGTTGTAACCCTTTGTCTTAGCTTCGAAATAATATAAAGTGTACCTCAATCCAATAAACGTAGCTCCAGTTGTGACTAAAATGCTATAAGATGTCAAATCTGTTGTTTAGCTTTTGTCCTCAAAACTGATTTTTGGTTGTTTTGTTAGACTTGTTTTGTAACTGGATGATTGTGGAGCCTAATTGAAGGGCTATGTTCGTAACATTGCTTGTGTGTGTTTTGGGACTGAATTGAGAAAAATAATGAAGCCATGAATGGCTAGAAAATAAGTAAACACAAAGGGCGTGCTGCCCAAATTTATACTCTAGGGCTAGGTAGATGTAAGTGCGACTTGAGTAAGGATTTGAGAACGAATATCACTTGAATCGTTTAGGATATTCTGTGATAACCCCACCTTCCCCTAAGGCGTACCAAAGGGGTTAGCGAACTGCCTGCCAGCTCTCGCCAGGACTACCAAAACGGTAATACACAAACTAAAATGTTCTGAAATATATATATTAGTGTTGCTAAACGATTCAACAATCACAAAACGGAAAAACGAAAATCGAAACTGAAAGTGAATAGTGACTGCCACGTCACAATCCGACCGAAAACCCAATCGAATACAGATAATGTTATATAACTCTAGAGAAGGAACATTTTCAAGCCAAATATAATACATGAACATGATTAAACAGTTTTATGTACATACATTTGTAATTTACAAATCAAAAGAGAAATATTTGGATCAAGGTACATTTAGGGTTTTCCAACTCCCGAGGAGCTATACCAAAGAGTATTTATACTAGCTCAATTCATTCTTCAAAATGATCATTGGTCCAAAACATGGTTCCCTGTAAGGAAAACAAAGTTAACGGGGTGAGCTTTCGCCCAATGAGGTACCATCACTCAAGCATTCAAGGATCACCAAAATACAATGCTACTTATGTCAAATACATTCATCAAATGAACAGGAACAACCATCGTACATCATTTAGAGAGAAAGGATACGGACGGCTCTCAAGAGCCCTCTTCCTCTTTTGCCGTACTTGATCTCACCTTGTTGATTCTCTGTCAATGCTTAAGAGTAACCATTACCGTAGACCCTACTTTACTCCGATCTCCGTCCACCACACATACCCTTTACCGGGCCCGAACACCAATCAGAATAGAAATGGTAATACTCGAGTATACCGGAATCAAGAGTCTCATACCCAAAGATCTCCAAACAGTCCCCATGGCTTGTCAATTTCCCTCAACCAAGCCCTTGCTGGTGCGAGTCAATTGACTACCAGTGAGGTTGAGCTCAGAGTTAACAGTAAAGGTCGTTGGATACTCGTTCAAACGATACCAAATCAAGTACAATCAAGAGAATTCCAAGTGATACAGTAAACAGTCAAATAAGCCATAGAATACGAGAGTGGTAAAGTATACCCTCGTCTCATCTAGCATAAACAGAAATCACAAGTAGTCCAATCACAGATTTCAAGTACAATAAAGCCACGGAATAACAATCATGTGAGTAGTACACTCACCAAGTCAAACAAAGCAATTTCACAAGTTTTCGCCTGACGTAAGCCTCAGATCACCAGCACACCCTATAACAATCAAGAAAACACAATTGAGACTCGAACACGAATCGAATACCTCTTAAATGAACTGTCAAGGCAAAACCAAATATAGTTGGAATGGAAAATATATAACATTTAGGGCTAAAAGTAGAAACAAACCCCAAAACCTTTCATTTCTATCCAACCTCAACCTAAACTCACAAGAATCCAATATCCTCAACATTTGGACAGCATTTCCCCTATAATTTCAGATTTTCCAGCCTACAAACAACCATTTAAATTCATCCAAAACAACCACAAGTACACATACAAATCATAGGCTATTCAACACACCTCATTAGGGTTACAATGCCCCTCAATCTTAGCTAATTAGAAGCTCAACAACCATCCATAAGAAAGCCCTAATTAGAAGCCCTAAAACTGAAATTTTCATAACACTACTGAAATTTTCTGTAAACAACCGCAATTAATGCACAAGGGCTCTATTTAACACAATTTAGAGCTATCAATCCAAGGTCAACCATAACCATCATATGAAAACAGAAAAATCCCCAAAAAAATCAGAAATTTATCTAACTCCACTTTAATCCATGAAATCTTCTACAAAACAACTTATTTAGCTACCACAAGTCACTAATAAATCATTATTAGGAACAAACAATGAGTTTCTACACAACATACCTTGACACCTCAAGAAAGGTAGTAGCTTAGGGTTCCCTCTTCCAAAACAACTCCACCACCTTCTTTAATCCTACCTAGCAAAGGATTTTTATGGAGTGATTTAAAGTTTTGGTGGTTGAATCACAAGATTTGTGCAAGAAATGGAAGAAGTAGTTGAAGCTTTCTCTTCTTTTTCCTCCCTATGAAGCTCGGCCAAGATAGTGAAAATGAAGATAAATTTTGGGTCAATTTTGATATTTGGTAAAGGTAGAGTAAGATGGTCAAAGTCCAAGTTTGAATAAGAAAGTGACACATGACACCATTTGGGTTTAAACTTATCCTTTTGTCTCTCCAAAATTAAACCATCTAAATACACTCTAATTATCTCCTAACACCTAGTAATTTAATCCATTTATGCAAAACTTAACCTAATTGACCGAATTTATCGCACTTAACGCACTAGCGGGTCCCACGTCCAATATACACTCCTAATATCTCTTGAACTAACTTATATTGGAAAAATAATTTAAAAACTATATTTATTCATAAAAATTATTTAGAAATTTTTCATAATAAAGAAAATATAGAAAATGTGTGCAAATAAATAAAATAATGTCTAGAAAATAAGAAAATTTTAGGTTCTCACACTCTCTCCCCCTTAAAAAAATTTCATCCTTGAAATTTCTTACCGTGATTCGTAAATAGACTTGGGTATTTCTTTTGCATCTCCTCTTCCATCTCCCAGGTCGCCTCCTCTACCTCGTGATTTTTCCACAAGATCTTCACCAAAGGGATTTGTTTATTTCTCAGCTCCTTAACTTTTTGGTCGAGTAGTTGTACAGGTTTCTCCTCATAGGTGAGTGATTCATCTATCTCAATCTTCTCCGGTTGTAAGATGTGAGTTGGATCGGGGTAATACTTTTTGAGCATCAAGATATGAAAAACTTCAGGAATTCGGGATAAACTTGGCAGCAACTCGAGTCGGTACGCCACTTTCCCAACTCATTGAAGAATCGTATAAGGTCCTACGAACCGAGGTTGAAGTTTCTTTCCTCTACCTGCAGTGACACTTCGTAGTGGCGTGATCTTAAGGAAAACATGGTCTCCAATTTCGAACTCCAAATCTTTCATTCGGTTGTCCGCGTAGCTCTTTTGTCGACTTTGAGTTGTTTGGAGTCTTTGACGGATCAACTTAACCTTTTCTTGTGCATCCTCCATCCAAGGAATAGTTGTTGGATCTAGAACCTTTCTTTCCCTTGTTTCATCCCAATAAATCGGTAGCGACACTTCCGTCCGTAGAGGGTTTCATACGGTGCCATTTGAATGGATGAATAGTAACTATTAGTGTAAGCAAACTCTACTAAAGACATATGTTGGCCCCAATTGCCCCCAAAGTCTAAGATGCAAGTTCGTAACATGTCTTCAAGGGTTTGAATAGTTCGCTCCGATTGTCCATCCGTCTGGGGATGATAAGTGGTACTCAAGTTGAGCTTGGTCCCCAAGGTTTCTTGAAATTTTTGCCAAAATTTAGACACAAAATAAGGATCTCGATCCAAAACGATACTCACAGGGACTCCTTGTAGTCTTACAATCTCATCCATATATAATTGAGCCAATTTATCCATGGAATACTTCATGTTTACCGGTAAGAAATGGGCCGATTTGGTCAATCGATTGACGATCACCCAAACTGCATCATGTTCTCGTTGTGTTCATGGCAAACCCGAAACGAAATCCATTGTAATGTTTTTCCACTTCCATTCGGGTATCTCAAGGGGTTGTAACAATCCAGATGGTTTTTGATGTTCTGCCTTAACTTGCTGACAGATGAGACAAGTTTGCACGTATTGGGCAATTTTCTTTTTCATGTTGTCCCACCAATAGGCCCCTTTCAAGTCCTGATACATCTTACTACTACCTAGATGGATTGTATACTTTGATTGATGAGCTTCCTCCAAGATTTTTTTTTCAATACTTCATCCTTGGGTGCCACCACTCGATTGCGATACTTCAAAACTCTCTCGAGACTTAGATTGAAATCAGACGTTTCTCCCTTTTCCACTTTTTTCCCCCATTTTCGTACCATCAAATCTTCCTTCTGGGCCTCTTTAATTCTCTCCAATAAAGTGGATGTCACTCTAATGTTATCAAAAATCACCTTCTTATTGCCAAGACAAAGGTTTCATTCACTAATTAATGTTAACAAGTCCCACTCCTTAATCATTAATCCCGCAACTTGAGCCTTTCGACTTAAGGCATCAGCCACCACGTTAGCTTTTTCCGGGTGGTAGTTGATGGTGCAATCGTAGTCCTCCAGAAATTCCATCCATCGCTGCTGCCTCATGTTTAATTCTTTTTGCGAGAAGAGGTATCTAAGGCTCTTATGGTCAGAGTAAACCTCGAAAGTTACCCCATATAGATAGTGTCTCCACTTTTTCAGAGCAAAAATAACTGCAGCTAACTCTAAGTCGTGGGTTGGGTAGTTCAGCTCATGAGCTTTCAATTTCCTAGAGGCAAAAGATATCACATTCTTGTTCTGCATCAGCACACACCCCAAACCTTCCCTCGAGGCATCAGTATAAATAGTAAAGCTATCAATTCCGTTAGGTAAAGCTAGAACGGGGGCCATGGTTAATCTTCTTTTCAATTCTTGAAAACTAGTTTCACACCTAGTATCTTACACAAAACGACCATTTTTCTTCTTCAGATCGGTTAAAGGGCTGGCAAGTCTAGAAAAGTCCTTAATAAAATGCCTATAGTACCCAACCAACCCTAGAAAGCTACGAATTTCAGTGGAGTTTTCTGGCCGCTTCCATTCAGTCACTGCATTTACTTTCTCTGGATCAACAGAGATACTTTCTTGTGAAATTACATACCCTGAGAAAGAAATCTTCTCCAGCCAAAACTCACACTTACTAAATTTTGCGTACAATTGATGCTCTCTTAGGGTTTGTAAGACAATTTGTAGGTGCTGCTTATCCTCCTCTCGGGTTTTTGAATAAACCAAAATGTCATCGATAAACACAACGACAAATCGGTCCAGGTAGGGTTTAAAAATTCTATGCATCAAATCCATAAAAGCAGCAGGGGCATTGGTTAGTCCAAAGGGCATGACTGCAAATTCAAAATGCCCGTATCTAGAATTAAAGGCAGTTTTTGGTACGTCCTCCTTCCTAATCAACGATTGATAGTATCCCTGTCGAAGGTCTAACTTCGAAAAGACCACTGCTCCTTGCAACTGGTCAAATGTGACGACCCCACTTCTCCCAAGGGCGAACCCAAGGGTATCGGCGGGCCGCCTGCCTAGCTCGCGCCAGGACTCAAAACTTAAAACAATAAAACCCAGAAAATTCAAAAGAGTTCTATATACAATCCCAAAAGAGTTATAATTACATTCTCCAAAAGTACCTGCTCACACTATTACATCCTTATAATTACCACCAAAACCAAAATGTAGACCCTAAGGAGGGTCCTTATACAAACCACTAAAACTAAAACAAAAACAAACATACTATAAGTCCAACTATTACAATCAAACCTAACTATGCTAGTGTGTGTGACAAAAGTCCCCGCGTCGGCCCCTGCTAAGGAAAACAAAAGGAATGGGGTAAGCTATATGCTTAGTAAGTAAACAGGGGTAAAAGCATAAATTTCACGTAACAACAGTGACATAGTAAGAGTAAAGCAAAAGCAGAAAAGTAACATCACATAATAAGGATACAGGTGGCTCCAAAGCCAATTCATATGCCATGCGTGATCTCTTGCCAACACTCCGTCGACCACACTTAATGGTCCGTAGAACTTCACTTGTACACCCACCGACACCGTATCACCCTCACTGGCCAGTCACCTCACAAACTTGCCCGGGCGAACGAAATCACAAACTTGAGCTTGAGTCACAAGCTCGGGTCACAAACTTGGTCCACATACTCGGTGAACCGGATTCACAACCTTGGTGACCTCCAACCAGGTTGGACTGACTTCGACCAAGCCCTAACCGGCTCGAATAGTCCATCTAGGTCAAGAGATCGCCCCAAACTCACAAACTTCACAAAATTATTCAAAATCACCCCGAGCCACAAGCTCAAGGGTTTTAGTTCCAAAATGATTCACATACATATGTCATGTACAAATATGTGCGTAAATTCGGGTTTAGAGCGAGTGCGATAAAGTACACCCTCGCCTAAGTACCCTCTTCATACATGTCGAAACACATAAGCAACTAACACATAAGAGCGGCCTGAATACTTACTCAAAATACAAAAGTAGTACAAAAGCGGAAATCACTTCGTGTGTTGGCTAGTAGTGGGCCCCACCGACTCCGCCTAGCTCACCACTGTCTGAAATAGAAGATTTTATCACATTATATCACAAACGGCAACTAACAGACCCAAAACAAGCAAAACGGCAAAAGCCGACACACGCAAGTACGGAAACGGCAAAATTGGCACATGCAAGTGTGCGGAACGGCAAAAGGAACGGCCAAATCTGCCATCTCAAACCGTTTTGATCAAACATTAGGCTAGGAAAGTCGGATCAAAGTGAGCGAGATACTGTTTTGAAGCTATGAGAAAGGTCTACAAATCTCCTGAAGAAACTGTAATCTAGATCTGAATGGAAGCAGGTCAAAATTGTAGAAAACAATACCAGAAATTTACGTCTTAGGGTGACGAACAGGGTCGTTTGCTGGACCATAACTCCCAGATCACAAATCCAAATCAGGAAATTCCAAAGGCATTAGAAAGCTGAGACATAAGGCTAAAACTTTGATGTTTTGGCCAAGACCTGAATCCACTCAAAACAGAACGAAAATCGAGTGCCAAAGTACCCGTCAGAACTGTCCAGATACAAGGCAGTTCTGACGATCGCTTTTGTTTCGGTCATAACAGGAGCTACGGAACTCGGATTTCGACGTACTTTATACTGTTTCGAAACTGAGACCAAGATCTAAATTTCATATGAAGGGATCATCACCCAGTTCGTACATGATCAACACGGAAAAACCCACGATCAGAAACTAAAATTCAAAACGTACACAAACTAATGTCTAAAACAGTCCTGAGGGTTTTGTCCATAACTCAGGATACTCTAATCCGTTTGACCTGAAATTTTACAGGTAGATTCAAGACTTAAGAGGCTACAATGTTGAAGAAGGCCACTCAACCCAATTTTGAGTGTAACTACATCAAAAATGTAACATATTATACCAGAATCTCATAACAGGTTCACAAACCGTATTCTAGTGCAAACATCATAAAACAGCCTATATAAGTCCAAATCCAGAAATTCCAGAGCCACATGAAAGCTTAGAAACAGGGTTACATTTCATCAGAAGACCTCAATAACCAGTTCGGAAGCATTCCTAACCAAAATCACTAATTACAGGTGCAGTTCTTACATTCGGATAAAACCAGGACAGCAAAGGTAATTTCGACTTTTCTCACTCTACGCTACTCCGATTGACCTGAAATTTTGCAGACACCTCTACAATAACATTACCTACAACTTTCATGTTTTAATCCAAGGCCAATTCAGCCTCTATCTAGGACCAAAATATTCGGACAGAATGAAGAACCAAGGAACCCTAATTTTCCAGATTTCTTCCAAAACAGAAATTACTTGCAATCTTCCACTTTTTCCACCCTCTAGAATCATTATATACCATTTCCAATCATCATATATAGCCACACCATCATGTTCATATTAAAACAGAAAAATCCCCAAAAATAATAAAACTTCATCATTTCAACTACAAATCAAGAAATAACCCATAAATTTGCATCTCATACAACCACTAAGCATGATTTAAGCATCAAGTAAGGGAGGAGGGTGGTTCTTCATGACTTACCTTTAAAACAAGAGAGAGAGAGCTATAGGTCCTTCTAGTTTTCCAAATCACTCCACCAATCAACTTACTAACACTAATAGAAGAGGTTTTATGGAGTAAGTTCAAGTTTCAATGGTTAGTTTTGATGATTTGGAGCAAAATAGAAGCAAAACTTGAAGAGTTTCTTCCTTCCTTTTTGAGAGAGAGAGCAGGCCAAGCTTGAAGAAAAATGGAAGATATTTGGTAAATTTTTTGGTTTTATTTAGTAATTGGTAAAAGGTTGAATAGTGGTCTTATGTAAGAAACAATACTATGATGACACTTGTCACCTCATTTAATGACTTGCCTAACTTTTTTCTCTCTCTTCCACCTATCCACTTGATACCTCTAAATATCTCATAACACCCTGTAAATTAAACCCAGTATCCGAAACTTAACCTAATCGGCCGAATTTTACCGAACTTTCCGCACTAGTGGGTCCCACATCCGATATACGTTCTTAATTTCTTAAAAACTAACCGATACTAGAAAAATCATCTAAAACTATATTTAGTCAATAAAAATTATCTGCGGAATTTTCTAATAAAGAAAATGTAGAAAAAAAAATGGGCGATTAAATAGAATAAACCCTAGAAAATTTAAAAAAAATGCTTGGATTCTCGCACTCATTCTTTCGGGGCGTCACAACCTCCCCCACTTAGAACAATTTCGTCCTCGAAATTTCTATGAACGGAATCTATCAAATCTAAAGTAACCAGAAGCCTGTACCTTCCACGTTCTTAAAAGAAACGAGGCTCTTCATTCCAGTCCCTTCTCTAGTTGACGGTCCAGGGTCGGTCTGGGTTAGCTGCTGGGTTCCTTTCTTTTCGTGCTATAAACCCGGGCAATTAGTAATTTGATGCTTGGCGCTCCCACAGCCCAGACATCTCCTCCCCTTTCTCCAACAATTCACTTCAATGTGATTGCATTTTCTACAATAACCACAAATTGTCACACCACCCGCTCCACGACCCTTCTTAGCAGATGACCTACCTCGCTTACTCGGTTCTGGCCTTTGACTCTCAAGAGATGCGCTTCTTTTCTTTGCATGGAAGGTCTTCACTTGCGGCCTTGAAATTTCTGTCCTTTGAGTTTTCTCTGGAACCCCCATAGAAGTAGTGCTCTGTGCCATTGCTAAGGCCTCCCCGGAAATCCCTTCGTATTTCCTTTTTAGCTCTAAGTTCTTGTGCAAGAGCTCAATTTTCTCTCAATACTCGTGCTTCCATCGCCCTTCCCAGTATGCGACTAGTTTCTTTTGGACTTCTATTTCGTCTCGAAGAACCGCAATTTCCTTATACATCTCAACCCAATGTGCCATCTCACAAAATTGCTGGAACTCAGATGGTAGCCTGTCGGGCAAAACAATGGGTCATAATCAATTCTTGGACACAAGTGGCATTCTCGGTCCATGTTTTGTTCAGCTATTGTTTCCTCCCTTTCTTCTCTTGACTCTCGGCCTCATTTTGTTCCACAGCTATGACCATGTCCGCGACTATGTCCTCCTTCCACATATATACATATATATATATAGTTTTCCCTTCTCTCTCTTTTCTTTCCAAAAAGGTACTTTAATGAATGAATGCAGTAAATTGACTACAATAACAAAATCCAACATACCAATTACACAAATAACATATCGCACATAACACGCCATATCAAAAGACGGACAAGCAAGTATACAAATACATATCAAGTTGGACAGATAACCATGTACACAAACACATATACTAACGTCAGGTGGTCGTAATATACGGGCGAACCAAAAGGAAAAGGTGAAGTCGTCCCAGTATCAGCCCGTCTGATCTCTCACGTCCCTTACTATCCAAACTAGATGTCCATTGACCTTTTGTGCTCATTCTAGTCAGACAAAGCCTGTTCATGTTTCCAAAATACATGTCTCAAGTACCTAGTAGCTTGCATCGCCTCAATTCTGGAGTATTCGGGCACAAGAATCCGAAATACGATAGTTCACATCTCGAGCTGGCCAGTCCCAAGAGTAAACCATCTACAAATCGAACTTCCTACCCGACATACCTATCTATGGTCCTTAGATATCATGAGAAGGATTGAAGGCCTATAACACTTCAGGGTTCATAGCTTATGCTCGAACGAGCACTTAATCCTTCATACCCATTCACCGCTCAGCCCAAGCTCACTCCGCGCAGAGACCACGTGAAGCAGGCTCTGATACCAACTGTGACGACCCCACTTCTCCCAAGGGCGAACCCAAGGGTATCGGCGGGTCGCCTGCCTAGCTCGCGCCAGGACTCAAAACTTAAAACAATAAAAGTCAGAAAATTCAAAAGAGTTCTATATACAATCCCAAAAGAGTTATAATTACATTCTCCAAAAGTACTTGCTCACACTATTACATCCTTATAATTACCACCAAAACCAAAATGTAGACCCTAAGGAGGGTCCTTATACAAACCACTAAAACTAAAACAAAAACAAACATACTATAAGTCCAACTATTACAATCAAACCTAACTATGCTAGTGTGTGTGACAAAAGTCCCCGCGTCGGCCCCTGCTAAGGAAAACAAAAGGAATGGGTAAGCTATATGCTTAGTAAGTAAACAGGGGCAAAAGCATAAATTTCACGTAACAACAGTGACATAGTAAGAGTAAAGCAAAAGCAGAAAAGTAACATCACATAATAAGGATACAGGTGGCTCCAAAGCCAATTCATATGCCATGCGTGATCTCCTGCCGACACTCCGTCGACCACACTTAATGGTCCGTAGAACTTCACTTGTACACCCACCGACACCGTATCACCCTCACTGGCCAGTCACCTCACAAACTTGCCCGGGCGAACGAAATCACAAACTTGAGCTTGAGTCACAAGCTCGGGTCACAAACTTGGTCCACATACTCGGTGAACCGGATTCACAAACTTGGTGACCTCCAACCAGGTTGGACTGACTTCGACCAAGCCCTAACCGGCTCGAATAGTCCATCTAGGTCAAGAGATCGCCCCAAACTCACAAACTTCACAAAATTATTCAAAATCACCCCGAGCCACAAGCTCAAGGGTTTTAGTTCCAAAATGATTCACATACATATGTCATGTACAAATATGTGCGTAAATTCGGGTTTAGAGCGAGTGCGATAAAGTACACCCTCGCCTAAGTACCCTCTTCATACATGTCGAAACACATAAGCAACTAACACATAAGAGCGGCCTGAATACTTACTCAAAATACAAAAGTAGTACAAAAGCGGAAATCACTTCGTGTGTTGGCTGGTAGTGGGCCCCACCGGCTCCGCCTAGCTCACCACTGTCTGAAATAGAAGATTTTATCACATTATATCACAAACGGCAACTAACAGACCCAAAACAAGCAAAACGGCAAAAGCCGACACACGCAAGTACGGAAACGGCAAAATTGGCACATGCAAGTGTGCGGAACGGCAAAAGGAACGGCCAAATCTGCCATCTCAAACCGTTTTGATCAAAGATTAGGCTAGGAAAGTCAGATCAAAGTGAGCGAGATACTGTTTTGAAGCTATGAGAAAGGGCTACAAATCTCCTGAAGAAACTTTAATCTAGATCTGAATGGAAGCAGGTCAAAATTGTAGAAAATAATACCAGAAATTTACGTCTTAGGGTGACGAACAGGGTCGTTTACTGGACCATAACTCCCAGATCACAAATCCAAATCAGGAAATTCCAAAGGAATTAGAAATTTGAGACATAAGGCTAAAACTTTGATGTTTTGGCCAAGACCTGAATCCACTCAAAACAGAACGAAAATCGAGTGCCAAAGTACCCGTCAGAACTGTCCAGATATAAGGCAGTTCTGACGATCGCTTTTGTTTCGGTCATAACAGGAGCTACGGAACTCGGATTTTGACGTACTTTATACCGTTTCGAAGCTGAGACCAAGATCTAAATTTCATATGAAGGGATCAGCACCCAGTTCGTACATGATCAACACGGAAAAACCCACGATCAGAAACTAAAATTCAAAACGTACACAAACTAATGTCTAAAACAGGCCTGAGGGTTTTGTCCATAACTCAGGATACTCTAATCCGTTTGACCTGAAATTTTACAGGTAGATTCAGGAATTAAGAGGCTACAATGTTGAAGAAGGCCACTCAACCCAATTTCGAGTGTAACTACATCAAAAATGTAACATATTATACCAGAATCTCATAACAGGTTCACAAACCGTATTCTAGTGCAAACATCATAAAACAGCCTATATAAGTCCAAATCCAGAAATTCCAGAGCCACATGAAAGCTTAGAAACAGGGCTACATTTCATCAGAAGACCTCAATAACCCGTTCGGAAGCATTCCTAACCAAAATCACTAATTACAGGTGCAATTCTTACATTCGGATAAAACCAGGACAGCAAGGGTAATTTCAACTTTTCTCACTCTACGGTACTCCGATTGACCTGAAATTTTGTAGGCACCTCTAAAATAACATTCCCTACAACTTTCATGTTTTAAGCCAAGGCCAATTCGGCCTCTATCTAGGACCAAAATATTCGGACAGAATGAAGAACCAAGGAACCCTAATTTTCCAGATTTCTTCCAAAACAGAAATTACTTGCAATTTTCCACTTTTTCCACCCTCTAGAATCATTATATACCATTTCCAATCATCATATATAGCCACACCATCATGTTCATATTAAAACAGAAAAATCCCCAAAAATAATAAAACTTCATCATTTCAACCACAAATCAAGAAATAACCCATAAATTTGCATCTCATACAACCACTAAGCATGACTTAAGCATCAAGTAAGGGAGGAGGGTGGTTCTTCATGACTTACCTTTAAAACAAGAGAGAGAGAGAGCTATAGGTCCTTCTAGTTTTCCAAATCACTCCACCAATCAACTTACTAACACTAATAGAAGAGGTTTTATGGAGTAAGTTCAAGTTTCAATGGTTAGTTTTGATGATTTGGAGCAAAATAGAAGCAAAACTTGAAGAGTTTCTTCCTTCCTTTTTGAGAGAGAGAGCAGGCCAAGTTTGAAGAAAAATGGAAGATATTTGGTAAATTTTTTGGTTTTATTTAGTAATTGGTAAAAGGTTGAATAGTGGTCTTATGTAAGAAACAATACTATGGTGACACTTGTCACCTCATTTAATGACTTGCCTAACTTTTTTCTCTCTCTTCCACCTATCCACTTGATACCTCTAATTATCTCATAACACCCGGTAAATTAAATCCAGTATCCGAAACTTAACCTAATCGGCTGAATTTTACCGAACTTTCCGCACTAGTGGGTCCCACATCCGATATACGTTCTTAATTTCTCAAAAACTAACCGATACTAGAAAAATCATCTAAAACTATATTTAGTCAATAAAAATTATCTGGGGAATTTTCTAATAAAGAAAATGTAGAAAAAAAATGGGCGATTAAATAGAATAAACCCTAGAAAATTAAAAAAAATTCTTGGGTTCTCGCACTCATTCTTTCGGGGCATCACATCAAACAATTCATCAATATAGGGCAGTGGGTATTTATTCTTAACCATTACATTATTCAACCCCCGATAGTTTGTACATATGACAACCCCACCGTACCCAAAGGCGTACCAAAAGGCTTAGCAGATCGCCTACCTAACTCGCGTCGCGACTCAATGCTCTAAAACGAGAAAATAGGGTTCACGCCAAAAGAAAGTTCTATTTAAACTATTACATCTTCAAAAATTGGATAGACTATTACATTAAGCCATACACATCACTAATATCAAGAAGTAAACCCTAGAGAAGTTACTAACTATAACCACCACAACAAATATATACATTTCACTAGTCAACTTATAACAAGTACAAATTCAACTATTCTATAACCAAAAGTCTATACACCTTTCCGAACTTTCCTCGCGTCGGCCCCTGCTAAGGAAAACAAATGGAATGGGGTAAGTTATATGCTTAGTGAATAATCAAGGGTACAAATGTAAACTCACATCCAAATAGACAAGTAAATCAGGATATTTCACATCAATAACAGAAGGGTAACATCACAATCGTAGGATACGGGTGGCTCCAAAACCAATTCAATTCCCCGAGCTTGAACGCCTGTTGACACTCCATCAACCAAAGTACTCATGGTCCGTAGACTCCACTAACTTTTCCCATTCACCTTATCAACCCCTGCTAGCCAGCTAGCAGCACACAGCAGCTCGAGCGAAACAAAATCACTTAGTTTTGATCAAAGTTTTAACAAAGAACGAAATCCCAAGGTTAGCATGGAACTAATTTCAACCAAGTCCCGGCTGGCTCGAATAGTTAGTCTACCCTTGGAACCGGGCTGGAACCAAATCCTGACTTATCCAATCTCTCAATAGATGATATCTCTCAACAAAGTACTTACCCCAATAGCACACAGCAAAAAAAGGTTCAACTCAAGTCATGTAAACACCCCCATCAGCACACAGCAAAAGGGTGATATTCAACATAAGGCATGTATTCTCATATATGAAATCAAAATAAAGGATGGGTTTAGGTTGAGTGAGATAAAATACACCCTCGCCTAAGTACTAATTTAACATATACAAAGCACTTTGACAATTTCATATTAATAAACAACCTAATTACTCACTCAAAAGAGTTATCTTGTAAATCAAGGCACTTTATACGGGTCCACCGACTCCGTCCGGTTTGTCACTGCCTGTGCAGAAGATTATACTCAACTATCAGTGAATCAACCATCACAAATGGAAATAAGGACTAAAATGAACAAAGCAGTAAAACGGCAAAGGAATGCATGCGCGCGTGCACGGAAAAGAAAATGGTACAAAGCAGGTTACACGATTTTAACCATAACTGAAGTTGTGATTATCGGATCAAAATGTACTAGGTAGTGTCTCAAAGCTTAGACAAAGGGTTACAACTTTCATGAAGACACCTCAACCCAGTTTTCAGTGTATCCAAGTCAAATTTGCATATTATCGAACCAGAACTCCAAAGACCGGTTTACACCTCTAGTGAAAATTTGGGCGGCATGCCCCTTGTTTACCTATTTTCCAGCCATTTATGGTTTCATTCTTTTCCTCAATCAGTCCCAAAGTCACAAACAAAATAATCTCATTTCAATAGCTGTTCAATAGGCTCAATGTCATACAAGTACAAAATCAAGCTATGAAAATGTCCGGAAATGAAGTTTCAATCATAAAACAAAAGACAAATTTGACGTCGCTTAGCGTACGGACACAACCAAAGCTATGCTTATCAGATTGGGGTACAACTTATACTATTTTGAAGCTAAGACAGAGAACTACAAGTCTCATGAGACGTCAACAGAAAATTCATTCATTTCTAAGGTCGAATTTATCGATTACAGAACCAGAATTCCACCGTCAGGCTGGTTAACAGCATTGTGTCCAAATGACAATAACTCAGGCTACAAAAGTCCGATCGAGGCATTTTCAGATACCTTAGAAACCTACAACATAGCACTAAAACTTTCATGTTTTGGCCAAATGCTAATTCAATACAGATCAAGGTGAGAAACCCCGGCCAGAATGATGAAATGTCAAAACTGTCCACAGAGCTCTACCTATGGCAGTCAGGAGTATTTTTTGTCTTTTCACATGCTACAGTGCTTGGATTGAGCTAAAATTTTACAAACAGCTATAAAACATCATTCCCTAGAACTTTCATGTTTTGTACTAAGCCTAATTCAGCCTCCATCATGGCCAAATAGAACCGGTCAGAACAGGCCAGTGAAGAGCTTCAAATCTGGAATTCAATGAATTTAAGGTGCAACTTCACATTTCTAGCTTAAAACCACTACTACTACCTCCTATACAAGCCCACATACATCATATACCATCCAAACAACAAGAATTATAAGTGAACTATTCAAAATCCTAACTCAAAATTCATCACTACAATCATCAAAATTGTGACAGCCCCACCTCACCCTAAGGTGAACCAAAGGGTTCGGCGGACCGCCTGCCCAGCTCTCGCCAGGACTACGGACTCGATTCACACAAACCCAGCATAGTACGCGTGATAGGACTCAAAGAAAATGAACAATCGGAAACTACTAAGGTGAGAACATGCCTACCAAACCATAAAATCATAGTCTCAACGGAATACATTTAATTGACAAGGTTAAACACTTATACATACAGTTACATTGAAATCTTGAACAAATTAACATACAGTGTGAGCTGAGGTACTCATACTACACAAAATACAATTAGGGCTTCGTTTTCAAAAGAGTTTAACAACATGACACATATATACTAGCTTGACCCTTTTCTTCCAAAAACCGTGATTTCCAAGTTTGTCCCCTGTAAGGAAAACAAAGGCAACAGAAAGGGGGTGAGTTGAAGCTCAATGAGGTACCAAACATATAGGGGTAAAATCATGGCCTTTCACGTTTAATCAATCAGATACATATACCAGATATCAAGGAAAGCATTTAGACACAATGATTCAAAGGGAAAGGATACAAGTGGCTCTCAGGAGCCAGATTTTCATTTGCAGTACTTGATCCGTACCCGTTGATTCTCCATCAACGTAAATAGACCTAACATATCCGTAGACCCCACTTTACACCAATTTTCGCCCACCAAACATACCCCTACCGAGCCCGAACTCTATTCAGGAACAGTAATGGTAATACTCGAGTATACCGGAATCAAGAGTCTCAATATCCAAAAAATCCCAAAACAGACTACCGTGGTTCGTTATCTAATTGACCAGGTCCTTGCCGGCCCGACTTGAGTAACTAGCCACAGGTGTTGAGCTCAGAGGTCACAGAAAGGTCGTTGGATACCAGCCTCCAAACGACGTCCGAACAGCCTCAGATTATAGACAGTAAATAGGCATATGGACAGACAAGAGAACGAGTGTCATAAAGTACACCCTCGTCTCAAACAGAATAAACAGATAGTGCAGTCATTTAAATCGCAGATTGCAGGGGCAGAAACTAAGTTAACCAACAAATGAGGGGAGTGGTACACTCACCGGTTCAAGTACAGCTACTTCAAAAGTTTTCACTTCAAACTGGCTTTAATCGCCAAGAAACCCTAAAATCATCAAAGTAAAACAATTGAAGGTTTCACATCCAAAATCGAGTAAACGGAATGTACAAGTGAGGCTCGACTACATGTCGGACGTCTTTCCAGGTTAAGTACTAGTACAAAAGAATAAAATATGAATTTTGAGCAAAAAGATAACAGTTGGTTCTAGGGTTACAAACAACCCCCCAAAACCCCACATTTGTACTAAGATCAACTCAATTGAAGGAATCGTGTAGCCCTAAAATTTTGGGCAGCATGCCCTCTGTATTTACCTATTTTCCCCAGCCACTTATGGCTTCATTATTTTCCTCAATTAATCCCAAAGTCATACGCAATATAAATTCATTACAACAGTCGTTCAATAGGTTCAAAGTCATTCAAATACAAAATTTAGCTAGGAAAATGACCGGAAATGAAAGTTAAGCCCTAAAACCCAAAAATAGTTTTGACATTGTTTAGCGTATTGGACATAACCGGCGCTACGATTATCAGATGGATGTACAATATACACTGTTTCGAAGCTAAACGAAAGGGCTACAATGTTGAAGAAGGCCACTCAGTCCAGTTTACAATGTATCTAGGTCAAATTTACCAAAACAACTCCAGATTTTCCAGTTCAAAGTTTACTGTGGCAGTCCTGATTCATTTGATCATATCTCAGTACATACGACTCCAATTCAAGTGATTCCAAAGCCATCGGAAAGCTAAGATACAAAGCTATAATTCTTAAGAAGATATCGACAACCAAATCAGTAGTATTCCCTGTCAAACTAACCAATTACAGAAGCTGATTATCAGTTTCGGACAGAAACAGGGCAGCAGGGGTATTTCGGTCTTTTCATGTGCTACGTTGCTCCGATTGGGCTGAAATTTTTGCAGGCAACTATAAAACATCATTATTTACAACTTTTATGTTTTAACCCAAGGCTAATTCGGCCTCTAACTAGGAGAAACAGTACCGGGCAGAATGGGGTTAAATTGAAACCCTAATCTGGAATTTTCTGCACAAAGTGGAAATTTTCCGTAATTCACTACAATTTACGCACTATAGCTTCATTCTAGACTATCCCAAGTCATCATCTACAGCCACACAATATTAAACATATAAAAATAGAAAAATCTTGAATAAATAGAAAAATTCGCCAATCTCAATCAAAAGTCATGAAATTGTCCACAAAATCACCTCTTAGACTACTCCAAGCAACTAATGTAACATTCTTAGGCATAAAAGAGAGATTCCTTAGCTACTCACCTTGCAACCAAAGAAAGGAGACAACTTAGCACCTTAGTCTTCCAAACCACTTCACTAACCACCTCACAATCACTAAACTAAGGGTTTTTATGGAGAAATTGGAAATTTAAACGGTTGGTTTGCTAGATTGAGCAAGATTGGAGCAAGAAATTTGAGAGCTTTTTCCTTTCTTTTCTCTTGAAGATGTTCGGCCATAAGGATGAAGGAAATGATAAATTGTTGGTCAATTTTGGTTAATTGGTAAAGGTAAGTAAGTGTGAGGACTCGCAAAAACTATTATTTTTGTCGCGCCCCACTTTTTGATGAGTGTGAGAGTGTGTGTGGTAGTGTGTGTGAGATATGTATGTGAACGTGTGAAAGTGAAAATAAAGGCCGTGGGATTGTGAAATGCGACGGTTTGGCCAAATAAAGTTCAAAAGGGTTTTTTTGTATGAAAAATGGAGTCGCCACTTGGTATAGAGTTAGGGTGTACCAAGTCACCCAAAAATTGTTTTGTTTTTGAACGAAAAAGTAAACAAACCCTTTTAAAACTTTTAGGTCTACGAAACCAAAGAAAGGGATCGGGGGTCACATTTGATAAGGGAGAAGGCAAAGGCAACGCCTAAGGCACTCCCTTACCCTAGCCAAAGCTAGTTGCGTGACTTAGCCCCACTTTCCTAATTTTTTCTACCCAAGGTATGTATCGCATGTTGGATATGACTATATGAATGCAAAAACCTAGACCTAGGGAGACATGGGGGAAATTTCTCTTCAAAGGTTGAGTGGTGCCAATCACATTAATTGTGAAGCCCAATAATGATCCTTTGGAGAGGTCACACCTAATTCTAAATGACGTAAAAATGAATGGAATGAATGCATGCCATGTGAAAATGTGGGTTTGTATGTAGTGAAAAAGTAATAAAAATAATAGTGGGTAAGTGGAAGTGTGCAAATGGATTTACAAAGTAAGGTGAGTAGAAATGATAATGTGAAAATAACATAAAGTGCATGTGTGCGAGTGATATTGTATAAAGTGTGAGTGGTAGAGTGAAAACGTGCAGAATTAAAGTCGTGTGAAGTGAGAATGTGGGAAAAGGGATAGAATATAAAGTAGAAGTGTACGTGATAGTGAATGAATAAAATGCATGAATCCTATAGGAATGCATCAAGACGGGAACGGGGAGTCCTAATTTTGTGACTTTAATTTTCCCTTTGATTAGAAGGGAGAACTAGCGTGCTAAGGCTATTTTGTAGCCACACTCGCTCGTTTCCCTTATCGAAAGGGGACACTCAGGCAAATGTACCCTATAACTAGCATGAGATGCAAAAACCTAAAATGAGGGGAAAAGGGGTTTGAGGAGCATGCCAAATGATAAAAACTAAGAAAAATACATGAAATGAAGTGAAACATGCAAGTATGGACTCACGAGAGAAATCCCTAAGGGTCTAGCGTTGGACTAGCCCATTCTATGAATTCCTACTAGCGTTGGACTAGTGGAAACGTACATTCATCCATCACATTCATTCATGGCTATGGAAAGCGAGTAGACATGTCAATCACCTATAAACACATAGCACATAACACTTAGCATGCTTGACTAGATGCAAGAGCCTAATAAAGCAAATTAACACATAGCAACAAAAGCAAGCAATCAAGCTAATGAACCTATTACATTTGCTAGCTAAGCACATGTCTTCAATAGGTCTTCATCAAGTGCTTTCCAAGCCCTATCTATTACAAGCCAAGAGGTGTACACATACCCCATAAAGAATAACTTAAATAAAAAGCAAAAGTAAATGAAGTAAATGAAAGGAATTAAAGGAAAACAAGGGAAGCAAGTAGACATGCAATTTTCACGTAGCACGTTGGATCACATAGGAGAGACAAAAAAGATAAAAGAAGTTATACCTCCCTTGAGTTGGAGCTCTAATGGGGTGAAGTCACTTATTTATCTTCCAAAATAAAAGAAATGATCAAGGTACCAATTTATTAAGAAAAATTAAAGAAATGTGCAAAACAAAGCTCACTTGATCGTAAAGCCCCTAAAGTTATGACTTAAGTGCAATTGACAAAGCATGGTAGTTAATTAAAGCAAACAAACAATGAAGTTGCAAAAATCAAAGCTGCGAAGGACCAAATTGAGGACATTATTCAATTGGTTGGGTCATAGTGGCATAAGGAAAAACTTGGGGGTCTGAAGTGCAATTTTAGAAAGTTGAGTTGCATGCAAACCATGCAAACTAACGTGAGAAAACATTCTGTGAAAACTGATGTACCTTTGTCTCAAATTCAAACTCTAAAATCAGATTTGATCTCATACTTTAATCCAAAGATTACTTGATCCATCATCAAATTTCAAACCAAACAAACACAAAACATGAACTAGACATTCTGAACCAGAAAATTCATAGAAGGAAATCATGCAAACATTTAAAAACTTCATGCAAACCAAAACTAAGAAACTTCTCACAACAAGAAATTTGCTGCGGCTATGTTTCCAAATAGACACTTCAGATTTGAACACCAACCTTGGTCATAAACCTTTCAATCAAACCTCTAAACCTTGAACTAAACATTATGACACACAAATTCAAAGTCCAAACCAGTCAAGACGTAGAAGATACATCATGTTCATGCTGGAAAATTTTATGCGAAAGGTTCAGCAATCCTGATGAATTTTTCAGCAAATGCTCAAACATGATTCAAATATTTTAGACTCAAACATGCCAACTCAAACCAATCTTCACCCATCCAATTCCTCTCTCCAAATAAGATCAGACATCAAGTTGAATGGCCAAAATTTGGTGAAACAAATGCAAGAAATAAAACAGCAAAAGGTAAGACCGAATGCAGCAGCCTTTGTTTCTCTTATCTTAGCTTAAAAGTATTGACATGAAAAACTCAAATAAGCTCTACCCACTTGTCATCTAAACACCACATGTAAGGAATTCACCCCCCATTATCATCAAATGTCACCCAAGCATAAACTGCCTTGAAGATTCAAACAAAGCCAATGGACAAAAAATGCAGCAACAGAAAAAATGAAACTCACGGCAATCTTCCAACCGAGCTTGTTTGCAATTGTTATGTTCGTTCAAAACGCAATTTTCCCACCCAAACATAGCTAAAATCCCAGCCAAACAAAACATCAATATCAACCGAACACTAAAGATAACATAAGATGTAGAATCGACACTTGAACAAACAAAGAAAAGAAAGAAAATTCTGGTTGCCGCAGGTTTTAGCTACTTAGTGCCATCTAGTGGTCTCGAAATGACAACAAAACGTATACATAGGATATCATAGAGCAACAAACAAAACCCAAGAAGTAGCTTAAACCATTCTGGAAAACTTTTAACAACCCAAAAGATTGATTGATTTTTTTTTCTAAAACTGCTGGAATGAAACCAGAATTTCAAGACCTGTTGCAGCAAATCTTTGAACACGAACATAACCAAATTAAAACTTAAACAAACCTCATGGATTCATCAGGGAAAAACCTAGAGACAGACCTCTAAACACTTCATCAAGACTAAGCATGCAAACAAGAGTAAAATCTAAGTGGGAGGAAAAGCTAACCAAACACCAGTTTTGTTCATGAAAAACTCCACATAATTTCTGATTCCTTCTTTGCAATTTTTCCTTTTCATACATAAAAATCCCAAGCAAAATCATGCAAAATCTGGAAAAATGTTCTGTAGCTTCACAACCATGACATTCTGAGCACACACAACCAACAAAATTCAACGAAAGACATAATCTTTCGAATCAGCACAGCACTTTCTACCACTTTCAATGTCAAGGCTATAACAGGGGAGTGGAACTAAACTACTAAAGAAGAACACGCCATGTAGAAAGCAAAAGAACGGGATAAAGTTCAAAAAAGATTACCTCTTGGTAAGATGAATGGATTCAAGTTACTGATGGAGACCTGCAAAGTTTTCTCCTTTCCGCTATTTCTCAGGCTTTCTTCTAATTCCAAGAGTTCCAGATTGTTCCCTCTAGCTCTATTGTTTTTCTTTTTTTCTTTCCCGTCGGCTTGCTCTCTAAAACCTCTCTATATCCTCTCCTCTTTATGGTCTTTGTAAACACCAAAATTTTGGTGTAATTTCATTTACTATTTATTTTTTATTTTTTATTTTGTCGTGTTAGTTTTATTCGATTTTTAGTTTTTAGTTTATAGTTTTATTATTTTTAAGTTTTAGCATAGAATTTCTCGAAATGAAAAGAAAAGCATTTAAAAATATATATATATATATATATATGTTTTAATTTAAATTCAATGTTTTCTTGGAAAAAATGAAAAAATGAGAATGAAAATGAAAAATGAAAAAAGTGAAAAAATGAGGAAAATGAAAAATGGAAAATTGCAATTTTTGTTGTTTATCATTTTAGTTTAGTTTTTTTAGCCAATGTTAATTAATTTGTTGTTTTTTCTTCTTAATTTTATTATTATTATTATTATTATTATTATTATTATCATTTTTGTTAGATTATTTAAAAAAAAAAAAAAGCCAAAAGCTGCGTTTTTGCCGCAACTTGCAAATGGAAGTTGCGGGAGGTCCTGGGGGGAATTTTCAGCTGAAGAGGCCAGGTGTCTAGGACACCTGGAGGGGGGATGAATCTAGAAGGAGGGGGGCTAGGTTTTTGAGCTAAAAGAGAGAGAGTCGGGGGGCTGGAGAAAAACAGATCGGGGGGAACGGCAAAAAAAAAAAGGGAAGAGAGCAGCCGCAAGAAAAAAGGGACAGACGGCTAAGAAGAGAAACCAATGAGAGAGGTTGACGGGGGGGAGCTAGAAAGAAAACAGCGGCAGAGAGGAGAGGTCTTGGAACAAGGGCTGAGAGGTCTTTGATGAAAAAGAAAGAACGAGGGAGCCAGGACAGGCGGAGGGAAAGAAAGAGCGAAAGAGAGAAACCGAGAAAAATCTGAGAGGGAAGAGGACAGAAGCAGAGCATGGAGGGACGGCTGGGAATCTGAAAAAAAAGGAAAGGAAAAGATCTAGTGACGGCTGGAAAGGGGCAACCGAGAGAGCCGAGAGTAAAGGGAGCTTAGGGCAGCGGGAGGAAGGAAACTAAGGGAAAACCCACGGAGAAACAAGGAGTTTCAAGCTATAGCAAGGAAAGGGAAGGGCCGCTGGAAGAGAATCTGGAAAGCTAGAGAGCAGAGGAGAAGCAGCCAAGGAGGAGAGGAAAGTAAAGGCAACGGGACAAGAAGAAACCCAGAGACCAGAATTTCAAGCCCGCGTATCTTCATCGAAGTCTGCAAAATTCACCTCTTTCGATCCCTGGTGAAGTGTATTCAATCGATTGCGGGTGCCTGCTGCAGATTCAAATCCGAGTGTGGTGAAGGGGATCATTTCCTTTTTCGCTGTTAAATTTGGTAAGCTCGGTCAAGTCTCTCTTAGTTCAGATTTTAGTTGTTTTTATTTTCTGGGAATTTAGGGTCAAAAATTAGCAAGTGGTCAGGTCATTTTTCTGGTATCCTGATGTTTGAAGGCTTGATCTGCATGTTCCCCCCCTTGTTTTCATGTTTGTGTTTTAGATGCATTGAATCAATTTTCTGATTACTTGTGTGAGGAACCACGAATTACCGCAACAAGCTAGAAGCTTTCGGCTTGTTGTAGCAGCACGAACAGACGGACCCTGTTTCTTTCTTAGGCTCATTCAAGTATTGGCTGCTAGGTTGTGTCTTGTGTCTCTGGCTCCCTGTATATGTTCAAGCTATGAAGTGCCTCACCCTTGGCTCTTGTTTTCTTCTCCGCATGATTTCCAAGGCCATAGGACAGAGCGGCTCTCAATGTGCTTCATTTTGAGTTACTAGAAGTTGCCCTCATTTTATTATCTTTGTTGTCATATGTCTTGCTAGGTCTCTGTCGGATCTTCAGTAAGATTAGCATTAGAGTTGAGCATGTTAATGGTTTATGTCTTGGGGTATACTAGTGGATAGCATGCGATATTTGCCTAATTATGTTTTGATTGGAGCTCATGGATGGTCTGTACAAAGAGTAAGCCGCAAATTTGCAGCAGAAAGTTGCAGCAAGAAGTCTTGACCGAACTTAACCCAGAATAAATCTTGAATGGGCTTTTAGTTTGTTAGTTTTGCAGCTCCTTTTCGTTTGCATGATCGAGATTTTGTCTCAAATTCTTCCTGAGCGACGTGGGTTGCTAAAATAAATTCAGCTGCAGAATGTTTTTCTTTGCGGTTTTGTTGCATTTTATGTTCGGTTTCTTTGAGTAGATCTTTTAGGGAATAGATTATCGTTTTGAGGTTAACTATATGAGTTAGAAGTCATGGCATTGGATAGTTCACATGGACAGAATTACTAAGTTTTCATTCCCATTATTTCGCATGATCATCTTTCGGTCCGAAGCTAAAAATTTTGCAGAATGTTATTTCGATGTTTGCATGATCATTAGTCCGAGTTTCAGATGTTTAAACATAAGATTTTTGCGGCTAAAAGGCGGAAAAATGTTTGAGTAATCTTGTCACTTCAGTCCAAGCTTTTGTTTGTTGAGTTGTTAATTGTGTTCGGATGAGAAAGGATCGCATCAGGAAACCTGAAAGTGGAAATGAAAAATGCAGCAAAGTCTTCCCGTAGCTTTGCATGGGAATTTCAGAAAATTACAGTTCTAATCCCCCAAGTCTCCCCTTATGCCACTAGAACCCAATCAATTAAATAATTTCATCAATTTGGTCCTTGGCAATTTTAATTTGTGCAACTTCATGGCTTGTTTTGGTTTCAATTAATTACCATGCTTTGTCAATTGCACTTAAGTCATGACTTTAGAGGTTTTATGACCGAATGAGCTCGTGTTTGCCTATTTTTTTTAATTTCCCTAAATGAATTGGTTGTTTGAACTTTTCTTGGCTTTTGAGACCTTTGGAGTGCTTAAATATTTCGATTGAATTCGAATGGTTGACTCAGGTTTGCAATTGGGTCTTTAGTTGGTAATTGGGTCCTTGGGTGGGTCCTTTTCCTGAAACTTATGCATTATTTGATTTCATTTAAATTGCAGTTAGGAGAGATTTGGTGACTTTGTTATACTTTACTATTTGAGGTACCTTGACCTTTTTATTGTTTTGAAGCCATTTTTCTTTCATTTGGACACCATTCCAAGGGGGCGGTATAATCTCTTTTATCCCTTTTGTCTCTCCTATGTGATCCAATGTGCTAAGTGTGAATCGCATGCCTAATTTGCTCTCATTACCATTCTTTAGTTCCATTATTTCATTCATTCTTGCTTTTATTAAATTATTCTTTTAAATGGGGTATGTGTACACCTCTTGGCTTGTAATAGATAGGGCTGTGGCGAGCAATTTGGTCCATTTTCCCCTTCCCCTTTTTGTTTTAGTTAGTGAATGTAATAGGTTCATTAGTTGGTTGCATGCCTACGTGTTAAGTGTTTAATCGCTTTATTAGGTCCTTGCATCTAGTCGAGCATGCTAAATGTTACGTGCTACGTGTTTATGAGTATTTAGTATGTCCACTTGCTTTCCATAGTGTGGATGAATGGAATGGATGAATGTACGTCACCACACTAGTCCAACGCTAGTTGTGGCTTCTTTTATCGTTTCCACTAGTCCAATGCTAGTCGGAATTCATAGAATGGGCTAGTCCAACGCTAGACCCTTAGGGATTTTCCCTCGATAGTACATCATTTGCTTGTTCACCACATATCACGCATTTTCCTTAGTTTTATCATTTGGCATGATCCTCAAACCCCTTTTCCTCTCATTTTAGGTTTTGCATCCCATACTAGCTATAGGGTTCATTTTGCTTGAGTGTCCCCCTCCGATAAGGGAAACGAGCGAGTGTGGCTACTCGATAGCCTTAGCACGCTAGTTTCGCCTTCTAATCCAAGAGAAAATCGAAGTCGAAAAGTTAGAAGTCAACCCCCGTACCCGACTTGTTGCATTCCCCTAGGGTCATACTTTCATCACTTCCATACTCTTTTAATCACATTTTTCTTATATTTCGCAATCCATATTTTTCACTACATCTTTATCATTTATTTACTTTACTTCACAAATGAAATTCAAGTTTCACTTATATATGTACTACTCTATCTTCATTCATTTGCACACACAAACACTTTGATTTTCATACAAATTCACACATGCACTTTCTTTACACATTCGCACACAAACACTTTGTTTTTTACACCATTTCATACATGAATCTTTTCATACACTTGCACACTTGCACTTGAGTCACCATTTGCATCAATCGACCTCTATGAGGTTTCCCTTTATTGGCCGCCACAATTCATGTGGTTTGGGACCAAAAACCTCACGAGAGACATCGTAGAATTTAGGATTGCATTTCTCATTCATTAGTCTTTGTCCAAATTGCAAATACATACTTTGGGTAAAAAAAAAATTAGGAAAATAAGGGTTAAATCACGCAACTAGCCTTGGCTAGGTCGAAGGGGTGCCTTGGATTTTTATCCTTGCCTTCCCCTTCGTCAAATGTGACTCCCGAACCTTTTTCTTTGTTTGCGTGGACTAGGAGTCGTTCAAAAGGGTTTCTTACTTTTTTCCTTAAAAAATTCACTTTTTGGGTGACTTGGTACACCCTAACTCTATACCAAGTGGCGACTCCATTTTTCATATAAATAAAAACCCTTTTTGAACTATTTTTCTTGGGTCAAATCGTCGCATTCTCAAACCCCCATTTAGGCCCACTTTTCTTTTAAATCACAATTCATTTTTTTCAATCACAAAAAATACATTTTTTAAACCATTTATTTATTTATCAAAAAATGGGGCGCGACAGTCTTCCTTTTCTTTTCTTATTTTTCCCAGATTTTTGCAGATGCCCACCTCTCTCTCGGACTTTGGCTCAGATTTTCTCCCTTTGTTTTTCTTTTCCTCTCAGCCCAAAACCCTTAGTTTCCTCGCTGCCGTTGCTCTCTCCCTAGCCATTTTCTTTTCCCTCTATATTTCTCTTCTTTCCCTTGCAGCCGCTCTCTCCCAACACTCTTCCTTAGCCGACAGATTCTCTAAGCTTTTCGGCCGTCCCCCTTCTCTTACCCACTTCAGCCTCTTTCTCTGTTTTCTGCCGTCACTCCCCTCTCAAAACCCTCCTCTCGGCTGCCTTTTCTTTTGTTGCCTTCTAAAACTTCTCCCCTCTCCTAGTAACCTCACACGCCGCTAATCCTTTTCTCTGGTTTCTTCCCCTTGTTCCCGTCTCTCCCTTTTCGTTTCCCTCAAAACTCTCAGCCGTCGTCTATTCTTTTCGTGTCTTTCTTTTGCTGTCCTCCCCCCTCTTGCGGCTGCTATTTTTTCAGCTTTTATATCAAGTTTTCAACCCTTAAACCCTGCTCTCAATGGCCAGCAATCAATCTCCTCTCAACCTCTTGTCTTGGCCATCCAATGGGCATGCATCTGTCCTTTGCAATCTGCGACAATACGCAGCTTGCATGCTGCGGTCTTTTTTTTTTTTTAAATCACTTATTTTAAATCACAATAAAAATAATAATAATTCAAACAAACTTAAACTTAAATAAAATGTACAAAATTAATAACCACAAAAATAAAATAAAAAACTAAGATTTTCCTCTTTTTCTTTTTCTTCTTTTTCCTTTTTTTCCATTTTTTCAATTTTTCAATTTTTCTTTTCATTTTTAAATAATGAAACTAAATCCAAAACAACTAAAACATATTTTTTTGAAACTTTTCTTTTTCCTTTGAGAAATTCTACGCTAAAATGGCTAAAAAAAACTAAAACTAAAAGTAAATAAAACTAATTGTGACAAACAAACAAATAAAAATAGAACATATAAAAAACGAATAGTAAATAAATAATAAAACACCAAAAATCATGGGACTGGCCCGAATAAAATGAAAATCATGGGACTGACCCGAATAAAACGAAAATCATGGGACTGACCCGAATGAAATGAAAATCATGGGACTGGCCCGAATAAAACGAAAATCATGGGACTGGCCAGAATAAAACGAAAATCATGACTCCACTGGGGAAGTTTAAACAATGAATTGAGTCTTTACCTTGGGGTAGTTCAAATTTTGTACCAAGAGGGAGATTTGATCTCTGTGGCTGAAATGATAGCTGATGTTGTTTCTTATGATCAAGCTTTGCCAATAACATTATCACTACGTTTTTGCTTGCTGTGGAGCTTTTCTGACATCGATTTAGGTGTGAAAATGAGAGTGGCTGCTTTTGTTTGTAAATGCAACGTTCCTGCAAGAAAAGAAGAAATAATGGACTTGCCACCATCATTTGATCCAATTTGCCTTGAGAATCGCGTAAACATGAGTCTTGTGATGCTTTTGCCAACTTTTGCTGTGGCATCTGACTTGGTTGGATTTGTCACTTTCAAACTTTTCTGCTTTTCCCAAATTGACCGGGTATGCATTTTGCCATATTATGAAGCTTGTGTAACTGGCTTTGTTGAACCTTAACCCTTTTCAAAAAATGACTGAATCCAAGTATGCTTCGAGTAAACCACAGGAATTGTTATTCACCAAAATTCAGTGACCAAGAATGATGTATGCAAGGTAAATTCACATGTCCTGCAGGAATGAATATGCACAAGAATACAAACATAACCATTTGTGTTTAAAGCCTACAAAATGCCATGAATGCAAGCAATTTGGAAAAATGAGCTTCCTAAAAAATGTATTTTGCAAAAGAATATTTTACAAAAATGACACAGCTTTTGGCCAACAAATGTCATGTTCAAATCTCTGGATATCTTTATTCTGGAATCCAACATTGGTAGAAGGATGACAAAAATGAGGAGAAATCCAAATGAACCAGGTCGCCAGCCGTTCCTCCTCGTGCTCGCTTGCTGTAAAAACCCTACCTTGGTGCCCTTTCGGGTTTTCTCCTAAGGAAGCAAATGGAAGAGCTCAACCATGATCGACTCAGAAATGTAAGTTGAAAAATTACTGATATCAGTAAAATGCGCTTCCCTTATAGACTTAAGCGAAAGCATCATGGACATCACTTGTCAGTTGATTAGCAAACTTCCCAATAGGAATACAACAAGTGACGAAAGCCAGGACTTTGGGCTTTTGTAATGAGGTCAGGTGGGGTGTTTTCAAGAAAAGTTGAGGCTTGAAAGCAATTTGTGCTTATGAGAGGTGAAATAACCTAAAATTGCATCATTTTGAAATTATCTCCAATTTTTAACAAAACCGAGGAAATTTGCCCCAGTCTGATTGGATTTTTCTTTCTTTGCATTTTCATTGCATATTTCTCACTTTTGCATTTTTCTTCAATACTAAATTTGCCCCAGTGTGGGGTTCCTTTTTTCCATTTTTTTCTTCTTTTTTTTTTCTTTTTTTCCAAATATAAATTTGCCCCAGTGTAAGGCTTTCCCTTTCTGATCATCTCTTTTCAAAATGAATTTGCCCCAGTGTGGGGTTTGCAATCCTCAGGGGTTGCCACACGAAAAAATTATTGTTCTGATAGCTCAAAAGGGATGACTAGGGATGAAATGTTTTGATTGGAAAGGAAGATGGCCTGACTTTTGCCTCGTCTCTTGCATGATTTCCTAGAAAGAATTTGCATAATCAAATAAAGAATTTCTTACACATGTCTGAGTTGATAGGTTGAGAGAATGTCTGTCTATCCATGAATGCCCCGCCAGGTAATACCTTTTGAACACCCAATGAGCTTTGCCAATTTGAAGCAAATTTGCCTTCGACTTCATCTTTCATTACTTTAGCACTTTGTTCCCTTCTTCAGAAGATCGGTGGCGGCCCCTTTTATTATGAACACAGGCCATGCATTTTGACAAAATTGGTCATGGTACATAGCATTCAACTGCTTTTCATCAATCAGAATCAATCGTTGATGACACTGCTTTAACCAATCAACTTTCAGCCTGGCCGGAAAGGGATTTTCTCAAATGAAGGGATTTCTCAAATGAAGGGATTTTTCAATGAATGGATTTTTCAATGAATGGATTTTTCAATGGTTTTCTCAATGAAAGCTTTCTCAATGAAGGGTTTTCTTATTGAAGGCTTTCTCAAGGAAGGAATTTCTCAATGAAAGCTTTCTCGAAGAAGGGATTTCTCAATGAAGGCTTTCTCGAAGAAGGGATTTCTCAATGAAGGCTTTCTCGAAGAAGGGATTTCTCAATGAAGGGACTTTTCAATGTATGGCTTCATCGGATTCCAGAACAATGATATTCAAAGGGTCAAGTAATTTCATCTTTGGCCATCTTAAAGAATTAAAAAAATTTCAGGACATTAATCAAATAAACAAATAAAACAAATTATGCATTTCGTGAAACTCCAAACTAAAGACAAAAACTCAATTGCAAAAGACGCTTTCATTAAGCTATTCACATATGCAAGAAAAAGTTTTCATGAACTTTAGTAAATAACAACCCTTAGATTTACTGAAACTCCCTTCGAGAGGGAAGATATTTGGCCATCCAAATTGTACAAAGACCCTTCAGGATTTTCAAATTTCATCATTGGAGGTGGATGCCTCGAAGGTATCCTGGTGTTTGGGAAAAGGGTTTGTACTTATACTCGGACCTTGTTCACCTTTTCCTCTTAGCACTATTTCCCCTGCCTCGATCATGTCTTGAACTTTGTGCTTAAGGGCTTTACAAGCAGCGGTTGAGTGACCAGGTGCTTCCGAATGATAGGCACAGGTAGACTGTGGATCGTATCCAGCCGGCATACCATAAGGATATTATGGAGGGGGAATCATGCCTATTTTGCCGGCAGCCTTCAATTGCTCATACAATTGGTCCAAAGGCCTGCCTAGGTTGGTGAAGGTCCGGGTGCGGCTTTGATTGTAGGTTTCAGTGGGTTGGGGATAGCTATAGGTAGGTCTCTTTGGTGGAGGAAATTGTTGATTGTAGGGAGGTCGGGGTCGAACTTGTTGGAAGTTAGGTTGGGATATTTGAAAAGGGGCCATAGGCGAGTTGTTGTAGCTAGGGCGAGGTCGAGGATGAGTGGTATTGGTGTGATAAACAGGATGAGGGTTTGAATAGTAAGGGTAAGGGTTTGAGTAGGTAGGGTATTGTCGAGGTCTGGGTCTTGAGATAGGGTTTCGATCCCAGACAAAAGCAGTTTCCCCCTCTTGCGTTTTGAATTGTTGCTTCTTTCCATTACTACCTTGGCTTTGCAAGGCATCCAACTGGGATTTGAGGGCAGAGACATTAACAATCTTCCCAGCTTTAACGAAGTCATCGAATTCCTCAAGCTTATTAACAATTGCGGAAAATTTCTTCAAAGTACGGCGGATCATGTGCTTTAATGAAAGTGCGTATGATTTCGTCCTCCGTCATTGGTGGCTCGACTTTTGCAGCTATTTTCCTCCACCTCTTGGCATAAGTCTTGTGATCTTCATATGGCTTCCTCTTTGTCCCTTCCAACGTGGTTCGTGTTGGAGCCAGCTCGCAATTATACTCGTACTGCTTTACAAAAGCGTTGGACAAGTCAAGCCAGGTCTTCGCTTCTTCGGGTTTCAGCTTGGAATACCAGTCGAGTGCATCCCCCTCCAGACTTTCTGGGAATAGCCTCAAAGGCAGATTTTCATCATCTGTTGGCCTACCCAACTTGTTGGCGAACAATCGGAGGTGTGTTTTGGGATTGCCTGTCCCATCATACTTGTTAAACTTCGGAGTTTTGAACCCCTCAGGCAATTGCACATTCGGGAAAAGGCAAAGCTCATCGTAATCCAGGACTCCTTGTTTGTTCAAACCCTGACTCCTCCTCATAAACTCATCAAAACGGTCAAGGCGTTTGAGCAGCTTTATATCAACGGGAGCGGAAGATTCCCCCATTTCTGGCTTGGTTTGAACAATATGGTCGAGTAGGAATGGCTCAGCAGCAGTGTGATAAAAAGTATATAGCTCTGGTGGTATGTTTTGTATGTGAGTAGGAAAAAATGAAGGATTAGGAAGGTAAGTGTATGGATAAGTGAAAGTTCCTTCGGGTGGAATAAGGAAAGGTGGAGTAACGGTGGTTTGAGTCGGAGGGATGACGAATGGTTCGGATTCCGGCTGTTTGATGGGTGCAAGCTCGGGCTACACTCCGCTACTAACGAGCTCGTCGATCAACTTCTTTTGCGCTGCCATTTCCCCAAATTTGGCGAGTAATTCAGTCAACTGAACCCCGGGACTTGTGGCTTCCGGCTGGGTAGTTGCAGTGGCCTTATCGGACTATTCTGGCCGAGTACTCATGTCTACACGATTCCTTTGGGCCTTACTTCGGGATCGCGTAATAATGGGGTTTTTTCGAAAAGCTATTTTGAAATTTTACCTGAAAACACGAAATGGCTCGCTTTTAAATTTAGCCCTGGCTTAGCCTTTTCAACAAAAACAAAACAAAGAAAAAGACAAGAGTTAGTAGATGTTCCAAAAAATTCGGATGCATGTCCTATGGGAGAACCCTTTTTATGCCAAGGGTAGGCCTAGCATGAAAATGCAATCCTCTGAGGTAGGCACTATATCATACCTGATGGATCTGATCAACTCATTGAGTGAAAAATAATTTTGAAAAATTTGGTCAATTGGAGTGACGAGAGACATTTGTCAAAATGATGTCAACGTCCAAATGGATTGATCACTTTTGATCGATACAAGAATTTGCAAAAACGCATGGGTTTGACCTTGACGAACTTCCTATCGAAGAGACTGGAATTCCTTGACAAATTTTCTCAGTGAAGCACGGGTCAAAACCCCAACTGATCCAATGGCTAGATGCAATGGATGGTTTTCTCAAAAATCGACTAAGTTTCCCAATTTAAAATTGACATTGAAACCCTGATTGGTCAAATGGGTTGAATGAAATTGACCATTTATTTAAAATCGACCAGATTACCCTAAAAAGAGAAACTAGTCAAATGAATTGAGTGGAATTTAAAAACTTACTCAAAATTGAGAATTTTATTCAAAATGGACCGGATCATCCTAAAAATTTGAAATTGATCAAATGAATTGAACGAAATCGAGAATTTATTCAAAATTGACCAGATCGCCCTAAAAAGGGTAAATTGGTCAAATGAATCGGACGAAATTGATGATTATCGAAAATCGACAAAATTGCCCTAATTAATCAAATGAATTGAATGAAAATGGTGATTTATTCAAAAATCGACTAGATTGCCCTAAAAATGAGTGAATTGGCCAAATGAAATGAAGATTTATTCAAAAATCGACCGGATGACCCTAAAAAGGGTAAATTGGTCAAATGAGTTGATGATTTATTCAAAAATCGACCGGATGACCCTAAAAAGGGTAAATTGATAAAATAGACTGAATGAAATTGATGAATGAAATGGTCCAATGGATTGAATGGAATTGGGAGCTTAAAAAAAATCAAGCTATCCACTGGTAGTTTCAAAAATTTATTACGATGCATTAGCCTATGAGCCTTCTAAAATCAAATTTTGGCCTCAATTTATTTATCGTCTCAATAGGAGGAATCATTTGTGAATTTCTTCAAATCAATGTCCTTTACGCAAGGGAATTTTACCAATTTTGATAAAATGGCCAAAAGGTGATTATTAGACACTCATATTCCAAGGATCGTGTGAGAACCCGTAAAACCCTAATTATTTTCCTAGGGTTTATTTCCCCTTAATTGCATGTTTTCTGCATTTTCTGGCCTAGAAATATTTTCTTAGTGAATTTTATGAGCAATTATAGTTTTAAGATGATTTTCCTAGCATTGGAGAAATTTTAGAAAATTAAGAGTAAATAGTGGACGTGGGACCCACTAGTGCGAAAAGTTCGGAAAAATTCGGCCAATAAGGTTAAGTTTCGGATACTGTGTGAAATTTATCGGGTGTTAAGAGATAAGTAGAATGTGTGAAGTGATTGATGTGAGAGGGAAAAAGAAAGATAAGAATGCATTAATGAGTGTGACAAGTGTCACAATATGGTTGGTTGTGACTTAAGAAACACTATTCACCTTTTGACAATTTTTTGACTTTTGACCACTTAAGTAAATATTCCAAAAATTCACAAAAAAACACCATTTTCTTACCTTGTGTTGGCCGGCCCTTCTAGCAAGAAGAAAGAAGAAACTTCATCAACTTCGAGCTTCCAATTGGTCCAAAATCCACCAAATCAAGTGTTTAGTTAGATTTCACTCCATAAAACCTTACCTTCTAGTGCTAGTAAGGGTTGTAGTGAAGTTTGTTTGAAGAGCAAAGGTGTCCACAATCCCTCTCTCTCTTGATTTCTTGGTAAGTGTTGCTTGAACACCCTACTACCTCTAATAATGGTTATATGATGCTTAGAAGTGGCTTGAGTGTTTGAAAATGTGATTTATCTCTTGATTTGGCTTGTTTTGGTGAAGTTTTTATTTTATTGGAAATTTTTCTGGTTTAATATGATCTTGATGTTGGGGGCTTGTATGATGAATTGTAATGGTTGGAAATGACTCTAGTGAGTGTGAATTGTGGTTAAATGCAATCAATTTTGGATTTGGTGTGAAAAATGGAAAGTTAGGGTTCATAAAATCCCAATTCTGTCCGGTTTTAGATCACTGGGTTAGAGGCCGAATTAGACTTTGCTCAAAACATTAAAGTTGTAGGTATTGATGTGTTTGAGGTGCCTGTAAAATTTCAGGTCATTTGGATGAGTGTAGAGTGAGTTATGCCGTTTTTACTGTAGCTGTTCTGTTTTGATCAGAATGCGAAAACTGCGATAGTAATTGGCCCTTTTGACTGGAATTGGTTTGGATTTTGAAGTTGGTGTCTTCTGATTAAATGTAGCTGGATGTCTTAGCTAACTTATGCCTTTGGAATTTCGGCATTTGGACTTGTATGGACTGAGATATACCGATTACAGTTTTCTGTGTTTTGCAAACCTGTTTTGGTGATTCTGGTTTAGTGTTTGGCATTTTTGACCTAGTTGGGCCAGGAACTGGATTGAGTGACCTTCTACATTGTTGTAGCCCTGTTTCATAGCTTCGAAACGGTGGGTCTTGCACCCCATCCGATAACCGTAGTGAAAGTGGTGTCATTACCGCATTATGAGGTCAAATACGTTTTTTTGTTAAGGCCTGAGTTAAAGCCATTTCTTAATTTCTGGTTACCTATGATGCTTATATATGCATATGAAACCTTATTGGGGTTGTGGTTGGCATTGGTTTATGACTCGTTATCGAGTCTCTTTTAGGGCTTGCTTTCATTTCGGTTGTTTCCTAGTTAACTTTTGTACTTGTACCACTTTGAGCCTAGTGAACGGCTTTTGGGAAATGAGATGAATTTTGTGTGAGATGTTGGGACTGATTTGAGGATAGAATGAAGCCTTAATGGCTGGAAAAGTAAGAAATTTAGGGGAAGTGCTGCCCGATTTTCTAGGCCGTTTGGTTCCTTTAAGTTGGGTTTGCCTTTTGGTAGAATGAAAGGCTTTTCGGTTGTTTGCGCCTAGGTCTTCATGCTACCTTTTCGTTTCCAAGAAAATCATGTTTTGGACCCTTGCATTAGTAATTATTTGGCGAGGCATACGACTAGTAGTCGAGCCTCACATGTGCATTCCGTTTACTCGATTCTGGAAGTAAAACCTTCAATTGGTTTATTTTGATTATTTTAGGGTTTCTTGGCGATTAAGGCCAATCTGAAGTGAAAACTTTTCAAGTTGAGCCGGTGAGTGTACCACTCCCCTCCATTGCTGTTTAACTTGATTTTTGCTCTGCAATCTGTTTAATTGTTGGAGACGAGGGTGTACTTTATCACACTCGTTCTCTTGTCTGTCCATATGCCAATTTTGAGTGCCTATCTGAATCTGCTATCTGAATCTGCTATTCTGTATCTGTATCTGAATCTGTTATCTGTGTCTGCATCTGTTCGGATTTCTATGACCTATGAGCTCAATCCTGTGGCTAAGTTATTCGAGTCGGGCCGGCAAGGGCCTGGACGATTAGATAACGAACCACGGTAGTCTGTTCGGGGATTTTGGGTATTGAGACCCTTGATTCCGGGTATACTCGAGTATTACCATTTCTGTTCGGTTACGGTGAGCAGGCCCGGTAAAGGGGTGTTTGGTGGATGGAATTCGGTGTAAAGAGGGGTCTACGGACGCATTGGTTCTATATACGTTGACGGAGAGTCAACCGATTTGGATCAAGTACGGCGCTGGAAATTTGGCTCCTGAGAGCCACCCGTATCCTTCTGATTTGAATCCTTGGTTCCTTTGCTTTACATCTAGCATGTGTATCTGATTTTGTAAAATGTGAAATGCCATGATTTTTCTGCTATATGTTTGGTACCTCATTGAGCGCAAGCTCACCCCTTTCTGTTCCTTTTGTTTTCCTTACAGGAAAATAAACCCCTTTTGGTCTGGATTTGACAAATGGCTGCCAAATTGAGCTAGTCGAACATATCTTTTGTATAGCTCATGTATTAAAACCCTAAGTGTACTTTTGGGGGCGTTTTCTCTTTTGATTTGGCAAACCATGTGTATATATTAACTTTTGAAAACTTTTGTATGTCATTTTGATTTGTAAACGCTAAAGTTCAGATGTGAATGTTTGTTAGCTATTTCGGTTGGGTTCTGACGGGTCGGTTACTATTCATGGCCGACTCCGGATTTCATTTTTTTATTTTGGGTTATTTTACCATTTTGACTTGTTTACGCTCGTTTGTAAGTTCCGGATCGCTATAGATAGTTCTGGTCTGCATCGTTAGTCCTGGCGAGAGTTGGGCAGGCAGTCCGCTCACCCCTTTGGTTCGCCTTAGGGGAAAGTGGGGCTGTCACAAGTGGTATCAGAGCCACTTCGCGTGGTCTCTGCGCGGAGTGAGACTGGGCCAAGTGGTGTTGTGATCCTAATTTCATGAATATGTCTAAGTGCTCGTTTGAGCGTAAGTTATGAACCGGGCATGTGATAAGTGTACGAATCATTATCATGGGACTCGAGGAAGCTAGGTATGTATGTCGGGTAGGAATCCTTAATAAAGATGGTTTACTCTTGGGACCGGCCGGCTCGAGTTGTGAATTATCTTAGATGGGATTCTTGAGCCCGGATACGAAAGATGTGAGGGCCTAGGTTAGAAAGGATTTGGTGAACTAGAAAGGCCTTTCCTCGGTGGATCGTCTATGTTTGTACTTGACTTAACTAGCTGTATGTATGTGTGCGGCCTAATTTTGACTGGCTTGTATATATATGCTTTGATCTTGTTTGGAATGTATAAATGTGTGTTATCATAAAAGTTTTGAGTGTTACTTACATGCATCGTGCTTATTTTGGTTTAGTATTATTGCCTAGACCAAGTAAAACTCATGGAAGATACACGGAGTGGACGGGGCCGTGGGCGTGGATATAGGCAACCTACACCTGAAAGGGGTACTGGGGAAACCTCATCTGGACCAAACCCTGAACTTAGGGTTGATCCCAATGTCCAAATAGCTGCTGCCATGCAGCAAATGACTACTTTGCTAGCCCAAGTGGTGCACCAACAAGGTCAAAACCCTAACCCTAACCCTGGGAATCCTGGTAATCACATGGAGGGCGAGGATAGAGCCCTTGAGAGATTTCAGAAGTTCTCCCCACTCAAATTTCTTGGAGGCCCTGATCCTGACGTAGCTGAGAAGTGGCTGGAGAAGATGATCGATATTTTCGCTGCCTTACACTATACCGAGGAGAGACAGGTGACATTTGTTGTCTTTCAACTAGAGGGAGCCGCCCGTTCCTGGTGGAATGTCATTCGAATGAAATGGGAAAGAGAACAAACCCCGAGGACGTGGGCGAACTTTATGAGAGAATTTAATGCCAAGTTTTTCCCTCCTCTCATCCAAGAAAAGAAGGAAGATGAATTTATTCGGCTTCGCCAGGGAACACAAACCGTAGCCGAGTATGAGAGTCAATTCACTCGGTTGTCTAAGTTTGCACCTGACCTGATCATAACCGAACAAAGACGGATAAGGCGTTTTATTCAGGGGCTAAATGTTGAGATTCAAAAGGATTTGGCTGTAGCTCAACTTAGTACCTTTAGTGACGCTGTGGAGAAAGCTCAACGGGTTGAAGATGCGAGGCTACAAGTTAGAAACTTCCAAACCAAGAAAAGGGGCTTTCCTGGGAGTAGCTCTGAACAAGAAGGTACAAATACACCCCCTAAGATTGGAAAGGGAAACGAAGGAGTACGACAACCAGGGGTGTCGCGTGATGTTCCTCAGGGAGGAACGGTCTCTGCTGCTCGTGGTCCCTGTGGATATTGCGGAGGGCCAAGTCATACGGAAACAAATTGCTGGAAGAAAGAAGGAAAATGCTTGCGCTGTGGAAGCGCTGAACATCGGATTGCTAACTGTCCAGCTCGCCTGCGCGAGCGGAGAGGGACTCTGCCACCAACCATGCCCAATTCTCAGCAACCCGCCAAGAGCAACCCTGGACAGACGAAAGGAGAAGGGACGGGATCGAAGGCACCAGCTCGAGTATATTCTCTAGAGCAGCATCAGGTCCCTGACTCGTCTGAGGACGCAGAAGGTACGATCCGTTGGGTACCTTAGATTTGATGGATTCCGCTGATAAGGAATTTCGATGACGAAATTCTTTTAAGGGGGGGAGAGTGTGAGAACCCATAAAACCCTAATTATTTTCCTAGGGTTTATTTCCCCTTAATTGCATGTTTTCTGCATTTTCTGGCTTAGAAATATTTTCTTAGTGAATTTTATGAGCAATTATAGTTTTAAAATGATTTTCCTAGCATTGGAGAAATTTTAGAAAATTAAGAGTAAATAGTGGACGTGGGACCCACTAGTGCGAAAAGTTCGGAAAAATTCGGCCAATAAGGTTAAGTTTCGGATACTGTGTGAAATTTATCGGGTGTTAAGAGATAAGTAGAATGTGTGAAGTGATTGATGTGAGAGGGAAAAAGAAAGATAAGAATGCATTAATGAGTGTGACAAGTGTCACAATATGGTTGGTTGTGACTTAAGAAACACTATTCACCTTTTGACAATTTTTTGACTTTTGACCACTTAAGTAAATATTCCAAAAATTCACAAAAAAACACCATTTTCTTTCCTTGTGTTGGCCGGCCCTTCTAGCAAGAAGAAAGAAGAAACTTCATCAACTTCAAGCTTCCAATTGGTCCAAAATCCACCAAATCAAGTGTTTAGTTAGATTTCACTCCATAAAACCTTACCTTCTAGTGCTAGTAAGGGTTGTAGTGAAGTTTGTTTGAAGAGCAAAGGTGTCCACAATCCCTCTCTCTCTTGATTTCTTGGTAAGTGTTGCTTGAACACCCTACTACCTCTAATAATGGTTATATGATGCTTAGAAGTGGCTTGAGTGTTTGAAAATGTGATTTATCTCTTGATTTGGCTTGTTTTGGTGAAGTTTTTATTTTATTGGGAATTTTTCTGGTTTAATATGATCTTGATGTTGGGGGCTTGTATGATGAATTGTAATGGTTGGAAATGACTCTAGTGAGTGTGAATTGTGGTTAAATGCAATCAATTTTGGATTTGGTGTGAAAAATGGAAAGTTAGGGTTCATAAAATCCCAATTCTGTCCGGTTTTAGATCACTGGGTTAGAGGCCGAATTAGACTTTACTCAAAACATGAAAGTTGTAGGTATTGATGTTTTTGAGGTGCCTGTAAAATTTCAGGTCATTTGGATGAGTGTAGAGTGAGTTATGCCGTTTTTACTGTAACTGTTCTGTTTTGATCAGAATGCGAAAACTGCGATAGTAATTGGCCCTTTTGACAGGAATTGGTTTGGATTTTGAAGTTGGTGTCTTCTGATGAAATGTAGCTGGATGTCTTAGCTAACTTATGCCTTTGGAATTTCTGCATTTGGACTTGTATGGACTGAGATATACCGATTACAGTTTTCTGTGTTTTGCAAACCTGTTTTGGTGATTCTGGTTTAGTGTTTGGCATTTTTGACCTAGTTGGGCCAGGAACTGGATTGAGTGACCTTCTACATTGTTGTAGCCCTATTTCATAGCTTTGAAACGGTGGGTCTTGTACCCCATCCGATAACCGTAGTGAAAGTGGTGTCATTACCGCATTATGAGGTCAAATACGTTTTTTTGTTAAGGCCTAAGTTAAAGCCATTTCTTAATTTCTGGTTACCTATGATGCTTATATATGCATATGAAACCCTATTGGGGTTGTGGTTGGCATTGGTTTATGACTCGTTATCGAGTCTCTTTTAGGGCTTGCTTTCATTTCGGTTGTTTCCTAGTTAACTTTTGTACTTGTACCACTTTGAGCCTAGTGAACGGCTTTTGGGAAATGAGATGAATTTTGTGTGAGATGTTGGGACTGATTTGAGGATAGAATGAAGCCTTAATGGCTGGAAAAGTAAGAAATTTAGGGGAAGTGCTGCCCGATTTTCTAGGCCGTTTGGTTCCTTTAAGTTGGGTTTGCCTTTTGGTAGAATGAAAGGCTTTTGGGTTGTTTGCGCCTAGGTCTTCATGCTACCTTTTCGTTTCCAAGAAAATCATGTTTTGCACCCTTGCATTAGTAATTATTTGGCGACGCATACGACTAGTAGTCGAGCCTCACATGTGCATTCTGTTTACTCGATTCTGGAAGTAAAACCTTCAATTGGTTTATTTTGATTATTTTAGGGTTTCTTGGCGATTAAGGCCAATCTGAAGTGAAAACTTTTGAAATTGATCCGGTGAGTGTACCACTCCCCTCCATTGCTGTTTAACTTGATTTTTGCTCTGCAATCTGTTTAATTGTTGGAGACGAGGGTGTACTTTATCACACTCGTTCTCTTGTCTGTCCATATGCCAATTTTGAGTGCCTATCTGAATCTGCTATCTGAATCTGCTATTCTGTATCTGTATCTGAATCTGTTATCTGTGTCTGCATCTGTTCGGATTTCTATGACCTATGAGCTCAATCCTGTAGCTAAGTTATTCGAGTCGGGCCGGCAAGGGCCTGGACGATTAGATAACGAACCACGGTAGTCTGTTCGGGGATTTTGGGTATTGAGACCCTTGATTCCGGGTATACTCGAGTATTACCATTTCTGTTCGGTTACGGTGAGCGGGCCCGGTAAAGGGGTGTTTGGTGGACGGAATTCGGTGTAAAGAGGGGTCTACGGACGCATTGGTTCTATATACGTTGACGGAGAGTCAACCGATTTGGATCAAGTACGGCGCTGGAAATTTGGCTCCTGAGAGCCACCCGTATCCTTCTGATTTGAATCCTTGGTTCCTTTGCTTTACATCTAGCATGTGTATCTGATTTTGTAAAATGTGAAATGCCATGATTTTTCTGCTATATGTTTGGTACCTCATTGAGCGCAAGCTCACCCCTTTCTGTTCCTTTTGTTTTCCTTACAGGAAAATAAACCCCTTTTGGTCTGGATTTGACAAATGGCTGCCAAATTGAGCTAGTCGAACATATCTTTTGTATAGCTCATGTATTAAAACCCTAAGTGTACTTTTGGGGGCGTTTTCTCTTTTGATTTGGCAAACCATGTGTATATATTAACTTTTGAAAACTTTTGTATGTCATTTTGATTTGTAAACGCTAAAGTTCAGATGTGAATGTTTGTTAGCTATTTCGGTTGGGTTCTGACGGGTCGGTTACTATTCATGGCCGACTCCGGATTTCATTTTTTTATTTTGGGTTATTTTACCATTTTGACTTGTTTACGCTCGTTTGTAAGTTCCGGATCGCTATAGATAGTTCTGGTCTGCATCGTTAGTCCTGGCGAGAGCTGGGCAGGCAGTCCGCTCACCCCTTTGGTTCGCCTTAGGGGAAAGTGGGGCTGTCACAGATCGCTCTATGAAAATGATCGGATCCCACCTTACCTTGTGCACTACGCTTTGGATGGTACAAAAATGTAAACGTGCAAGTCTCTTTGGATTAAGTATCCGAGACACAAGGTGGTTTATTCCTGACACGGGTTCCCTTAAATGGCAGTCCCTTTCTAGGGTTATGCATGATGCCATCTATTAAAGCAGTAAAACATGCGATTTAAAGAAAACGTGCCCTAAGGAGCCCTTTATACGCCAGGGTAGGCCTAAAAATGACATGCCATTATTAATTTACGAATGAAATATACCGAAATTTCTAAACGTGCAATAACCTATCTATAAGGGTAGGTCCTAAAAGAGGATCGTGCCAGACCTTTTACTTCCTAACGTTTGTGAATGCAAAAGACAGGAGACAAGGAAAGTTAGTTCAACACATAATCACATAACACGTTGGACAATTTAGCAACAAAGACAAATAAGGAAAGAGGGGTGGGACCCTTCCCCTCGTGAATAGTGTTTCCTAATTTAGGGTAAGGTCGACTCTACCCTAGGCAATTCTAATATGGATGCATGAGGTTGGGGTTCACTAATGCATCTAGACTCGACAAGCTCAGGTCCTCAAGCCTTCAGACTTGGAAACCAAGGGTCATCACTCCCAAGGTTCCTTGTCGGTGGCTCGACCGATTCCCCAGACGTTGCTACGCACACGTCGTGTCACGGCTACCCGTCTGGGCGAATCTAAAAAGAATCCTCAACCTTCGACTAAAAACTAATAGGTCATCAACCTAAAGTTTAAAGCGGAAGATCGAGTGACCCCTCGGATCATGCTACGCACACGTCGTGTCACGATCACATGTCCAAGTGGGTCGCCTAAAATCCTAATAGGGTGGAGTGGCGTGACAAGCCACTAAAAGAAAAATAAATGAGGGGTGAAAAATTAAAGCGTATGCACGTATGCTAGTGCTCGTTTGGAGGGGAGGGATCAAGAATCAACGTGAGGCTCTAGGGTGATGTCCCCCACCCAAATGCAATGCAAGCGCGAGATAAACAAGTAAACATACATCCAATCAACCAATCATACATTCGTGAGCGAGGGAGTAATTTGAGAAAAGAGTCCTAAAAAGGGAAAATGCAACCCTAATATCCAAGATGCAATGCGTAAAAGGGGTAGAAAAAGGAAAAGAATGGCTAAATCAAATGCTTGGACCCACTTAGGATATCCCCAGTGGAGTCGCCAAGTTGTCGCGCCCCACTTTTTGATGAGTGTGAGAGTGTGTGTGGTAGTGTGTGTGAGATATGTATGTGAACGTGTGAAAGTGAAAATAAAGGCCGTGGGATTGTGAAATGCGACGGTCTGGCCAAATAAAGTTCAAAAGGGTTTTTTTGTATGAAAAATGGAGTCACCACTTGGTATAGAGTTAGGGTGTACCAAGTCACCCAAAAATGGTTTTGTTTTTGAACGAAAAAGTAAACAAACCCTTTTAAAACTTTTAGGTCTACGAAACCAAAGAAAGGGATCGGGGGTCACATTTGATAAGGGAGAAGGCAAAGGCAACGCCTAAGGCACTCCCTTACCCTAGCCAAAGCTAGTTGCGTGACTTAGCCCCACTTTTCTAATTTTTTCTACCCAAGGTATGTATCGCATGTTGGATATGACTATATGAATGCAAAAACCTAGACCTAGGGGGACATGGGGGAAATTTCTCTTCAAAGGTTGAGTGGTGCCAATCACATTAATTGTGAAGCCCAATAATGATCCTTTGGAGAAGTCACACCTAATTCTAAACGACGTAAAAATGAATGGAATGAATGCATGCCATGTGAAAATGTGGGTTTGTATGTAGTGAAAAAGTAATAAAAATAATAGTGGGTAAGTGGAAGTGTGCAAATGGATTTACAAAGTAAGGTGAGTAGAAATGATAATGTGAAAATAACATAAAGTGCATGTGTGCGAGTGATATTGTATAAAGTGTGAGTGGTAGAGTGAAAACGTGCAGAATTAAAGTCGTGTGAAGTGAGAATGTGGAAAAAGGGATAGAATATAAAGTAGAAGTGTACGTGATAGTGAATGAATAAAATGCATGAATCCTATAGGAATGCATCAAGACGGGAACGGGGAGTCCTAATTTTGTGACTTTAATTTTCCCTTTGATTAGAAGGGAGAACTAGCGTGCTAAGGCTATTTTGTAGCCACACTCGCTCGTTTCCCTTATCGAAAGGGGACACTCAGGCAAATGTACCCTATAACTAGCATGAGATGCAAAAACCTAAAATGAGGGGAAAAGGGTTTGAGGAGCATGCCAAATGATAAAAACTAAGAAAAATGCATGAAATGAAGTGAAACATGCAAGTATGGACTCACGAGAGAAATCCCTAAGGGTCTAGCGTTGGACTAGCCCATTCTATGAATTCCTACTAGCGTTGGACTAGTGGAAACGTACATTCATCCATCACATTCATTCATGGCTATGGAAAGCGAGTAGACATGTCAATCACCTATAAACACATAGCACATAACACTTAGCATGCTTGACTAGATGCAAGAGCCTAATAAAGCAAATTAACACATAGCAACAAAAGCAAGCAATCAAGCTAATGAACCTATTACATTTGCTAGCTAAGCACATGTCTTCAATAGGTCTTCATTAAGTGCTTTCCAAGCCCTATCTATTACAAGCCAAGAGGTGTACACATACCCCATAAAGAATAACTTAAATAAAAATCAAAAGTAAATGAAGTAAATGAAAGGAATTAAAGGAAAACAAGGGAAGCAAGTAGACATGCAATTTTCACGTAGCACGTTGGATCACATAGGAGAGACAAAAAAGATAAAAGAAGTTATACCTCCCTTGAGTTGGAGCTCTAATGGGTTGAAGTCACTTATTTATCTTCCAAAATAAAAGAAATGATCAAGGTACCAATTTATTAAGAAAAATTAAAGAAATGTGCAAAACAAAGCTCACTTGATCGTAAAGCCCCTAAAATTATGACTTAAGTGCAATTGACAAAGCATGGTAGTTAATTAAAGCAAACAAACAATGAAGTTGCAAAAATCAAAGCTGCGAAGGACCAAATTGAGGACATTATTCAATTGGTTGGGTCATAGTGGCATAAGGAAAAACTTGGGGGTCTGAAGTGCAATTTTAGAAAGTTGAGTTGCATGCAAACCATGCAAACTAACGTGAGAAAACATTCTGTGAAAACTGATGTACCTTTGTCTCAAATTCAAACTCTAAAATCAGATTTGATCTCATACTTTAATCCAAAGATTACTTGATCCATCATCAAATTTCAAACCAAACAAACACAAAACATGAACTAGACATTCTGAACCAGAAAATTCATAGAAGGAAATCATGCAAACATTTAAAAACTTCATGCAAACCAAAACTAAGAAACTTCTCACAACAAGAAATTTGCTGCGGCTATGTTTCCAAATAGACACTTCAGATTTGAACACCAACCTTGGTCATAAACCTTTCAATCAAACCTCTAAACCTTGAACTAAACATTATGACACACAAATTCAAAGTCCAAACCAGTCAAGACGTAGAAGATACATCATGTTCATGCTGGAAAATTTTATGCGAAAGGTTCAGCAATCCTGATGAATTTTTCAGCAAATGCTCAAACATGATTCAAATATTTTAGACTCAAACATGCCAACTCAAACCAATCTTCACCCATCCAATTCCTCTCTCCAAATAAGATCAGACATCAAGTTGAATGGCCAAAATTTGGTGAAACAAATGCAAGAAAGAAAACAGCAAAAGGTAAGACCGAATGCAGCAGCCTTTGTTTCTCTTATCTTAGCTTAAAAGTATTGACATGAAAAACTCAAATAAGCTCTACCCACTTGTCATCTAAAGACCACATGTAAGGAATTCACCCCCCGTTATCATCAAATGTCACCCAAGCATAAACTGCCTTGAAGATTCAAACAAAGCCAATGGACAAAAAATGCAGCAACAGAAAAAATGAAACTCACGGCAATCTTCCAACCGAGCTTGTTTGCAATTGTTATGTTCGTTCAAAACGCAATTTTCCCACCCAAACATAGCTAAAATCCCAGCCAAACAAAACATCAATATCAACCGAACACTAAAGATAACATAAGATGTAGAATCGACACTTGAACAAACAAAGAAAAGAAAGAAAATTCTGGTTGCCGCAGGTTTTAGCTACTTAGTGCCATCTAGTGGTCTCGAAATGACAACAAAACGTATACATAGGATATCATAGAGCAACAAACAAAACCCAAGAAGTAGCTTAAACCATTCTGGAAAACTTTTAACAACCCAAAAGATTGATTGATTTTTTTTTCTAAAACTGCTGGAATGAAACCAGAATTTCAAGACCTGTTGCAGCAAATCTTTGAACACGAACATAACCAAATTAAAACTTAAACAAACCTCATGGATTCATCAGGGAAAAACCTAGAGACAGACCTCTAAACACTTCATCAAGACTAAGCATGCAAACAAGAGTAAAATCTAAGTGGGAGGAAAAGCTAACCAAACACCAGTTTTGTTCATGAAAAACTCCACATAATTTCTGATTCCTTCTTTGCAATTTTTCCTTTTCATACATAAAAATCCCAAGCAAAATCATGCAAAATCTGGAAAAATGTTCTGTAGCTTCACAACCATGACATTCTGAGCACACACAACCAACAAAATTCAACGAAAGACATAATCTTTCGAATCAGCACAGCACTTTCTACCACTTTCAATGTCAAGGCTATAACAGGGGAGTGGAACTAAACTACTAAAGAAGAACACGCCATGTAGAAAGCAAAAGAACGGGATAAAGTTCAAAAAAGATTACCTCTTGGTAAGATGAATGGATTCAAGTTACTGATGGAGACCTGCAAAGTTTTCTCCTTTCCGCTATTTCTCAGGCTTTCTTCTAATCCCAAGAGTTCCAGATTGTTCCCTCTAGCTCTATTGTTTTTCTTTTTTTCTTTCCCGTCGGCTTGCTCTCTAAAACCTCTCTATATCCTCTCCTCTTTCTGGTCTTCCTTTTCTTTTCTTGTTTTTCCCAGATTTTTGCAGATGCCCACCTCTCTCTCGGACTTTGGCTCAGATTTTCTCCCTTTGTTTTTCTTTTCCTCTCAGCCCAAAACCCTTAGTTTCCTCGCTGCCGTTGCTCTCTCCCTAGCTATTTTCTTTTCCCTCTATATTTCTCTTCTTTCCCTTGCAGCCGCTCTCTCCCAACACTCTTCCTTAGCCGACAGATTCTCTAAGCTTTTCGGCCGTCCCCCTTCTCTTACCCACTTCAGCCTCTTTCTCTGTTTTCTGCCGTCACTCCCCTCTCAAAACCCTCCTCTCGGCTGCCTTTTCTTTTGTTGCCTTCTAAAACTTCTCCCCTCTCCCAGTAACCTCACAAGCCGCTAATCCTTTTCTCTGGTTTCTTCCCCTTGTTCCCATCTCTCCCTTTTCGTTTCCCTCAAAACTCTCAGCCGTCGTCTATTCTTTTCGTGTCTTTCTTTTGCTGTCCTCCCCCTTCTTGCGGCTGCTGTTTTTTCAGCTTTTATATCAAGTTTTCAACCCTTAAACCCTGCTCTCAATGGCCAGCAATCAATCTCCTCTCAACCTCTTGTCTTGGCCATCCGATGGGCATGCATCTGTCCTTTGCAAGCTGCGACAATACGCAGCTTGCATGCTGCGGTCTTTTTTTTTTTTAAATCACTTAATTTAAATCACAATAAAAATAATAATAATTCAAACAAACTTAAACTTAAATAAAATGTACAAAATTAATAACCAAAAAAATAAAATAAAAAGCTAAGATTTTCCTCTTTTTCTTTTTCTTCTTTTTCCTTTTTTTCCATTTTTTCAATTTTTCAATTTTTCTTTTCATTTTTAAATAATGAAACTAAATCCAAAACAACTAAAACATATTTTTTTGAAACTTTTCTTTTTCCTTTGAGAAATTCTACGCTAAAATGGCTAAAAAAAACTAAAACTAAAAGTAAATAAAACTAATTGTGGCAAACAAACAAATAAAAATAGAACATATAAAAAACGAATAGTAAATAAATAATAAAACACCAAAAATTTGGTGTCTACAATTTTATGCCTAATTTATGGCTTAATAAATTATTTAATTGGATTTTTATCCCAAGGAATATTTTCTAGTCTTATTAGACCTAAATACATGGTAATATAACTTCGTTATATTTTTAAAGAGACTCGTTTCAAAAATTAATTTTCTGGAGTACGTTTAGTAAAAATAGTGAATAGTGTTTGGAGATTTTATCCGCGTAGGAGCACAATAAGCTTGGAATATTGGAGACTTGTACTATGGTCCTAAAATAGGTAATCTTATGAATAAATACTCAAGTGATAGTTAGTAGTGCAATCGTTATAAGAATTTCTCGGAAGTTTCGCGTTACAGCGTTAAAATTGACGGTACGCGTCTTCGCACGCGCGACTTTACATGAGGGACTTTAGACCCTTATTTCGGGACAATTAAGAGTGAATAATACTTACATGAATATAAATGCATTGGAGGTTCAGTGCACTAGTGAACCAAACGCGCGAGAAAATCGAGCCTAAAACGTGCCAAACGAGCCCTAATAAGAGTTGACTTTGGAGTGAATGTGCACCACTCATTTAATCTTCTCTTGGAAGCTAACTTTGATCAAACTTCACTCCATCTTCTCTCACCAAGCAGCCGGCCACAACCTCCTCTCTCTCTCACTCTCTTGCTTCACAAATTCCTTCATCAAATCAACCCAAAACCTCAACCAATCTTCACCAAACTTGAAGATCATCTAGCAAACTACTTGGAGGTTGGATTTAGCTAACTAAAGGGCTGCATTTTCACGGTTTCTTGGAGCTCTTGAGGGCCTAAAATTTCTGGGTTAAGGCACTAAGGAGGTATAACTTCATCCTACACCTTAAACTTGGATTATGATGGTAGAAATGCATCTTTAAGCTATTGCATGTGTATGGATGGCTTGATATGGTTGTAAAATGTGAAAGTGGGCTCTTTGTATTCCCACACTTGGGTTGTTGTTGCTGATTAGAGGATTAATGTTGGATTTAATGGTAGTTTAATGGTTATAATGATGGATTTATGGAGTATTATTGTTGAAAACTCAAAGTTGAGGTCATGACAAGAAATTTCCGAAACTGCCCCTATTTTGTTCGGCCACTATAAGGCCAATTTTTGGTGATTTATTGGCATGAACCTGATGTTTATATGTTATATTATATGTGTAAAAATTTTCGTTGGAAAACATTAACGTTTGGATGGGCAAATGAATTTATTCGTGGACTAGGCAAGCTGGAAAGTTATTTTCGGGTAACCCTGTCCAGCGGTAGCATTTTGACCATAACTCTGTCCTCGGGTGTCAAAATCAAGTGCCGTTGATGGCGTTTGAAACTAGACATTCCTGGCTTTAATTTGAGATAAAATTCACATTCTGATTCTTTGTGAGTGAGCCGAACCAAATGTTTTAAGATAGCTGTCCTGTCTCTCGGATTTGCTGGAATGGTTTGTAGGGGCAGCAACTTGAGGCTCAATTTCGAGCTGGTTGCTTGCCAAATTTCAGAACATTTTCTTCTGTGAACTTTTAGTCCTATGAATTTATTTTCTAACGCCATAAACCATGCCTCATTCCGAGTTAAATTGACTGAGTTGTGACTGAAACAAGTGGACTGCCCTGTTTTGGAAAAACGTAATATTTGGACTGATTTTGGACAAAACTTGGGAGTGATTTTATTAATTGAAATTTTGGTGTTAAACCATTACCAAAGGTATCATGGATGTATCTTAGACCTTTATTTCACCAATGAACCATGGTTGGATAGCTTTCTTGGTTAAACGATTGGAAATTTGGAAATGAAAGTCAAAAGGCAGATTGCCTTAGAATTTTTCCTGAACTTTGGTTGACTAATTAACTATCCTTCCGAAGGTATTTTTCCCTGAAATTTGATAGAACGGTACCTTTCATATGGGAGTAAAATACTGCCAATTTTGGTACCAATCCAAGTTCGTTTCGATACCGAATTAAATTTCTAGTGTTGGAGGTTCAAATCTGGAAAATTCCTCTCCAGTCTTGAATTTCCCCAACTTTGAGCTACCGTATCTCTGTACTCGAAACTCCGATTCTTGATCCGCTTATTTTTTTATAAACCTCACTTGCAACACTACTTGAGTGACAAATTTCAGAGGCTGGTTTGCTACGTGTGAACCGTGCCGAATTTTCAAAGTTGGCCGAAATCCAACTTAATTCTGCCTTGTACGCCGAGTCTGTATCTTCAAGCTCATTTTTGAGTACTTTCCACTTAGATTCATGGAAAGGTGTCTTATAAGAACTTTTAAAAATTTCCAAAAGGTTTCCAACGGTATAAAGTTTACCAATTTTGGGCTTATATCGAGAGAGATACGAATTTTCAAAGATTTAGGATAAAACTGAAATTTCTCAATTTTCAAGGCAAAAGAGTTTTTCCAAAATTCTTAATTTTCTTAGTATTATTCAAACGTTTTGCCCTTGCTTTTCATGATAAAAACTCAAATAATATTGTACATAATAAAAGGCAAGTTGAACCTCGATTTGCGTGTAATTGAGGTTCCTTTTGTGAAATAATCTTTAGATTGTACTAGTGTACAATCTTCCTTGACAAGTGGGTTATTTGTGTGATTATCCGCTATTAATTGCCAGGCGCACAAGGAGACCTTCAAGAGGATCTCACTGTGGACACTTGAACTCCCAGAAAATAATTCTTATTGAATTGCTCGGTGAGTGTCAAGTGTGTGAATCTTTGATACTTGCTTATTTGTGGTAATTGTTGGAAGTTTTAAAAATAAGGATGGGTGCATACTTTATCGCACTCGTTCTAATTTCAAATGAATGATTGAAATGTATTGAATGAATGAAATGTATCGAATGAATGAATGAAATGCAATGTTATGTTATGATTACATATGTCGTTGGAGTGAACCCCCTCGACTTTCAAATGAATGGGGGACGCCCAAACTCATAGGCCGACCTTGGACTCGAGCCGGCAATGGGCTTGGTCGGGGACTGGGGCTAGCCATGAGATATATATAAGCTCGACCTAATGAGAGGTCTTGCTTGGCATACTCGTGGAGTATCGCCTTATAAATGACTTGTGGGCCCTTGAGGTGTACGGTGGACGGAGGGAAGTAAGTGGTGATCTACGGTAATGGAAATACCGACCCGGTTGACAGGAGGGTCAACGCGGGAAGGTATACGAATGACATCGGCAGATCGAGTGGAACTTAGCTCCTGAGAGCTACTATATCCTTGAATTGTTTCTGATTACTTTTCCTGTTCGAATGATTGATTATTGAAGGGACATGGTTTTATTTATTAAATTTGGGATTGCTATTTGAACAAAGTGCTTGCATGTGTGTTCTTGGCCTCACGAGCGTTTAGCTCACCCTATAGTTTTGTTTTCCTTAACAGGACCGAATCTTGGAGAAGTATGGAGAAACCATTCGTTATACTTTTGTTAAGACTCCTGCTATATTTTGACTAGGCCCTGGTTTGGGTTGTACTTTTGGAAATTGTAAATTTGAAAGTTTGGGCCCTGACGTGTATTTTGAATTTAAGTCGTATTATGATTATCCGATGTACTGGTTACATGTTAAGTGACTTGGTAAGTTCGAATGCTTCCGCATTGTTTGTATTCATGTTGCTCTCTTCGAAATGTTTAGTTCGGATTTAAATTGTATGGAATTGCTTGAGTCCTGGCGAGAGTTGGGCAGGCGTCCGCGGATACCCTTTGGTTCGCCTTAGGGAGATGTGGGGCGTCACAGTAAGATGGTCAAAGTCAAGAATAAACCACAAGGTGACACTTGTCACCCTTATTTAATGCAACTCTATCCTTTTGTCTCTCCAATGATAATCCATTTAGGTAACTTCTAATTATCTCTTCACACCTGATAAATTAAATCCGGTATACATAACTTAACCTAATTGGCCGAATTTTATCAAACTTATCGCACTAGTGGGTCCCACATCCGGTATATACTCTTAAAACCTTATAAACTAACTTATACTAGAAAAAATGATTTCAAAACCATCTTTACTCGTAAAAATTATTTTCACAATTTTTTGAATAAATAAAATATGGAAAAACATGCAATTAATAGAAAATAAAACCTAGCAATTAAGAAAATTACGGGTTCTCACAAAAATCACTTAGATTAGGTATCACCAAGCATGAATTCAAGTTACTGCATAACTCAAACAAGAGTAAGGGAAAAGGAAAGGATGGTCAGCCATAATACCTCAATAAAAGGGCTTGCAAGAGTTATCCTTCACCTCTCCTTGTGAAATTTAGCTCCCTAAGCTTCCCAAACTCTCAATTTGCAAGTTAATCGGTTTAGTTTTCTTGTTTTCTCACTAAATCAAGCAAAACCCAAGATGGAATTGAAGTTCTCTTCTCCCTTTTTTTCTCTCCTAGGTTCGGCCAAGAGGAATGAAAAATGAAGGGAAAATGAAGTCCAAGAAGGTTATAAGGCTTAGTCCTAATTTGTGTCAAATATGCATGGATTGATGCCACTTGTCACCACCAATTTCCATCTCAATTTTTTTCTTTTCTCTTGGTTCTTGAAGTCAAAAATTTCGGCCACCTTGATCAGATTTAGGGCTGATATTTAGGCTCTAATAACAATGAGATTAACTTGATAAAATGGTGGTCAAATGGTGTGTTCAATCGGTAGCGAACAATACCCGTCGGTTCGAGTCGATTTTCCTTAAATCGTATATACTTGGGTTTTATTTTCTAATTCACTAACTTATTATTATCACCTCTATTCACACACTTAATATCCTCTAAACTCACCCTTAATCACCGAATTTAGTGCACCCATCTTACCAAGTGATCACAGGGTCAAAATACGCAAAAAGCCCTAATTTACCTGAACTAAGAAACTAAAGGAAAAACCCTTAATTCTATGGTTGATTGCAATTACTGAGGGTGTGAATGAGTAGTAAAGTTATTAGAAAGGAATAAATGCCAAATAAAAGGAATTTTAAGTAAAATGTGAGTGATTTTATAATTTCATTGATTACAATTAGGGTTTCGATTAAAATATGAGAGATTTAAGAAAACCGGTTAGTCACAAGTAAATAGGATTTTTTATTAGAATTTAGGGTTTCTAGTCCCTTTAAAACAAATTAAGGTTTTAAATCAAACTCAGAGAAATAAACTTCAGTATCTTCTTTTAAAAACAATCTCCTAACATTCGGTGTATCACATTAGAGACTGGTTCGGTGGTATTATTAACGAGTGTGAGGCGCTAATCCAGGGAGTGATTGGCACTAATGTGCCAGGGGGAGTTCCAGGCGACGGAGCTCCAAGCAGGAGAGGCGCCCCTAGTTCTAGCTCTGGGGAGGAGTCGGTTGGCTCAGTTGAGAATTAGGTTAGAGTTCCCTGGGCCGTGTTTTGATCCCGTGTGAGGGGTACCTAAGACAAGCTCTCCGTTAGCGGTTTTTGTGTTTTGGCCTAGATTGTACATTGTATTTTGGAAGACCCCTTTAGTTTCATGGGATTCCTTTTGTATGTACTTGACTGATTGCTCCTGTATGACTGTTTGAACAGCTATGTGTTCTATGTATAAATACTCTATGTGTATACATGCCTTATGTGGTGTTTACTTCTAGTTATTTGCTCATGTTTATGCATTTATGTTTATATGTCTCTTTAACATTATATGTGTGCCTCGACCCCAGATTGACTTAAATCAATGAAGGACACTCGTAGTGGATGAGACCGTGTGTGACGCCCCGAAAGAATGAGTGCGAGAACCCAAGAATTTTTTTAAATTTTCTAGGGTTTATTCTATTTAATCACCCATTTTTTTTTCTACATTTTCTTTATTAGAAAATTCCCCCAGATAATTTTTATTGAGTAAATATAGTTTTTAGATGATTTTTCTAGTATCGGTTAGTTTTTGAGAAATTAAGAACGTATATCGGATGTGGGACCCACTAGTGCGGAAAGTTCGGTAAAATTCGGCCGATTAGGTTAAGTTTCGGATACTGGGTTTAATATACCGGGTGTTATGAGATATTTAGAGGTATCAAGTGGATAGGTGGAAGAGAGAGAAAAAAAGTTAGGCAAGTCATTAAATGAGGTGACAAGTGTCACCATAGTATTGTTTCTTACATAAGACCACTATTCAACCTTTTACCAATTACTAAATAAAACCAAAAATTTACCAAATATCTTCCATTTTTCTTCAAGCTTGGCCTGCTCTCTCTCTCAAAAAGAAAGGAAGAAACTCTTCAAGTTTTGCTTTCATTTTGCTCCAAATCATCAAAACCAACCATTGAAACTTGAACTTACTCCATAAAACCTCTTCAATTAGTGTTAGTAAGTTGATTGGTGGAGTGATTGGAAAAGCTAGGAGGACCTATAGCTCTCTCTCTCTTGTTTTAAAGGTAAGTCATGAAGAACCACCCTCCTCCCTTACTTGATGCTTAAATCATGCTTAGTGGTTGTATGAGATGCAAATTTATGGGTTATTTCTTGATTTGTGGTTGAAATGATGAAGTTTTATTATTTTTGGAGATTTTTTCTGTTTTAATAGGAACATGATGGTGTGGCTATATATGATGATTGGAAATGGTATATAATGATTCTAGAGGGTGGAAAAAGTGGTAGATTGCAAGTAATTTCTGTTTTGGAAGAAATCTGGAAAATTAGGGTTCCTTGGTTCTTCATTCTGTCCGAAAATTTTGGTCCTAGATAGAGGCCGAATTGGCCTTGGCTTAAAACATGAAAGTTGTAGGGAATATTATTTTAGAGGTGCCTACAAAATTTCAGATCAATCGGAGTAGCGTAGAGTGAGAAAAGTCGAAATTACCCTTGCTGTCCTGGTTTTATCCGAATGTAAGAACTGCACCTGTAATTAGTGATTTTGGTTAGGAATGCTTCCGAACTGGTTATTGAGGTCTTCTGATGAAATGTAGCCCTGTTTCTAAGCTTTCATGTGGCTTTGGAATTTCTGGATTTAGACTTATATAGGCTGTTTTATGATGTTTGCACTAGAATACGGTTTGTGAACCTGTTATGAGATTCTGGTATAATATGTTACATTTTTGACGTAATTACACTCGAAATTGGGTTGAATGGACTTCTTCAACATTGTAGCCTCTTATGTCCTGAATCTACCTGTAAATCACAGGTCAAACGGATTAGAGTATCCTGAGTTATGGACCAAACCCTCAGGCCTGTTTTAGACATTAGTTTGTGTACGTTTTGAATTTTAGTTTCTGATCGTGGGTTTTTTCGTGTTGATCATGTACGAACTGGGTGCTGATCCCTTCATATGAAATTTAGATCTTGGTCTCAGCTTCGAAACGGTATAAAGTACGTCAAAATCCAAGTTCCGTAGCTCCTGTTATGACGAAAATAAAAGCGATCGTCAGAACTGCCTTGTATTTGGACAGTTCTGACGGGTACTTTGGCACTCGATTTTCGTTCTGTTTTGAGTGGATTCAGGTCTTGGCCAAAACATCAAAGTTTTAGCCTTATGTCTCAGCTTTCTAACGCCTCTGGAATTTCTTGATTTCGATTTCTGAGACGTGAGTTACGGCCTTACAAACAGGGCCTGTTTGGTAACCCGTAATGAAACAGCTGGCACTATTTTGTGCATTTTTGACCTATACCGATTGAGATCTGGGTTGAGATGTCTAAATTAAAGTTGTAGCTCTTCCTCTTAACTTCGAAACGGTGTCTCACCCACCTTGATCCGACAATCCTAGCCTAACTTTTGACCAAAACGGTTTGAGATGGCAGATTTGGCCGTCCCGTTCGCCGTCCGCGCGCGCGCGCGTGCCCCTTTTTGCCGTTTCCGCACTTGCGTGTGCCGATTTTGCCGTTTTGCTTGTTTTAAGTATGTTCGTAGCCGTTTGTGATATATTGTGACACAATCTTCTATTTCAGACGTTGGTGAGCTAGGTGGAGCCGGTGGGGCCTACTAGCTACTCCTCGCGGCACGAATTTCGTATTTTGCCCTTTTGTTCGTTGTGTAAGTATTCAGGCCGCTTTTATGTGTTAGTTGCTTATGTGTTTCAACATGTATGAAGAGGGTACTTAGGCGAGGGTGTACTTTATCGCACTCGCTCTAAACCCGAATTTACGCTCATATTTGTACATGACATATGTATGTGAATCATTTTGGAACTAAAACCCTTGAGCTTGTGGCTCGGGGTGATTTTGAATAATTTTGTGAAGTTTGTGAGTTTGGTACGAGCTCTTGACCTAGATGGACTATTCGAGCCGGTTAGGGCTTGGTCGAAGTCAGTCCAACCTGGTTGGAGGTCACCAAGTTTGTGAATCCGGTTCACCGAGTATGTGGACCAAGTTTGTGACCCGAGCTTGTGACTCAAGCTCAAGTTTGTGATTTCGTTCGCCCGGGCAAGTTTGTGAGGTGACTGGCCAGTGAGGGTGATAAGGTGTCGGTGGGTGTACAAGTGAAGTTCTACGGACCATTAAGTGTGGTCGACGGAGTGTCGGCAGGAGATCACGCATGGCATATGAATTGGCTTTGGAGCCACCTGTATCCTTATTATGTGATGTTATTTTTCTGCTTTTGCTTTACTCTTACTATGTCACTGTTGTTACGTGAAATTTACGCTTTTGCCCCTGTTTACTTACTAAGCATATAGCTTACCCCTTTAGTTTTGTTTTCCTTAGCAGGGGAAGACGCGCAAGGACGGGATCTTGGCATACTAGCTTGGTCTAGTTTTTTATTTTTGTAATGGTTCTCACCCTAGTGCTTGGCACGGATTGGTTGTATGGTGAAGTGGGAACCTGTGTATATTCGACGGTTGTACTTCCTCTTGAGATAGTAATGTAGATAAGTTTTGTTTAGGTTTTGGATCGTTATTATGTTATTCTTATGGTTATTCCGGTAGTTGCTTGAAGTGATCAACTGAGTCCCGGCGAGAGCTGGGCAGGCGGCCCGTCGAACCCTCTGGTTCGCCTTAGGGAGAGGTGGGGCTATCACACCGTGGGCGCGGTACTGGGCAACCCACAACTGAAGGGGGTACTAGGAACACCACGTCTGAACCAAACCCTGAACCTAGGACAGATCCTAATGTCCAAATAGCTGCTACTATACAGCAAATGACTGACTTGTTATGTGACAGCCCCACCTCCCCCTAAGGCGATCCAAAGGGTTCGGCGGACCGCCTGCCCAACTCTCGCCGGGACTCACTCACTCACTACAGTCCTCAAACAAATTACAATATAAATCGCAAATATACATCAATTCCTCCGTGAATATACATATCAAAATGAAGCAAATACTAATTTCTAGGCGTGGAACATATACATATATCCGTTCAAGTCCAAACATTCATACAAACCCAACTATTACACAAGAGAAATCTAAAACTCAAACTATACATGAGATAATCCATCCGGTCACATGAATAAGTACTACAAGCCCTTCTTTCGCCTCGAGCCCTGTGGAGGGGAAATAAAATATTTTGGCGTGAGCTAGAAACTTAGCAAGTGACCAGTAAAATCAGGAATCCAACCAGTTTCACAATAATGCATTTAGATGATGTCATGGATTAGTGATCAAATGTATGTATGTTGCTCTTGTGAGCCAGTGAAATCCTCGTACTTAGAACTCCAACGCTCAAATAGATCAATGAACAATCAAATAGCAAAAGAGAGCCACCATGGCTCCAGGTAAACAGGGATGGAGAAGTTGATTCTAAGCACAAGATTCCCAAGAACTCAATGGAGCCAAATCAAGTCATGGCACACACACAAACACAAATGATATGCAATCGAGTAACCAATGCAACAATTAAGTCAAAAAATAACTTTGCAAATAGTTTGGAGATTACTCACCAACCACAGCTCAGGAACCATCCATCATATATCATTGCCTTGATCAAGTCCAAGCCCTAGATTACAAAGATCATGTCAAGCAAAGGGAATTCTAAAATCAGCAAGTTCCTATCACCTTTTGGCATTTTAATCACAAGTAAAGCTACACTCATCCGATTGAAACGAATCTTATGGCACGAAACTAAGACATATACCAACATTTCTTATGAAGACCTCCAAAGCGAAATCATACATTTTCAGGGTCAAAACCCGAAATCTTAGAGAAAAATGGAAACTATCCATGAAACAGGGCTTATAGGCAGTCAAGGGTATTTCGGTTATTTCATAGGCTACAGTACTCCAATCGATTTGAAATTTTGCAGGTAACTAGCTAACTCTTGTATCTACAAGTTTCATGTTTTGTCCAACAGCTGGTTCGGTCTAAAACATGGAGAAATGTGCAGTCCAAGTTAAGTCCAGAAACATGGTAAACGGAAATTACACTTCTAAACTAACCTTTGTATAGAACCACAAGTGCACATACTAATCATAAGATATACCACATAACTAATGAGGTCACAATGCCCCTTTAATATGAGCCAATTGATAGCTCCAAAACCACTCATAATTAAGCCCCAATTCGAAACCCTAACATTGATATTGACCTACACAAGCTGAAATTTCCAAAGGCAAGTGAAACTAGCGCATCTAACATCAATATTTCACATAACACAACTATCAAATGCTCTCAAAGATTGGACAGCATTTCCCTTTAATTTCCTTATTTTCCATCCTATAAATAACATCAATACCATCTCAATTCAATCACCATTACACATACAAATCATAGAATATAAAACACACCTAGTTAAGGCCACAATACCCTTAAATCTTAACCAAGTAAGAGCTCAATAACCAACCATAAGAAAGCCCCAAATTAAAACCCTAAAACTGGAGTTTTCGCACAAATTCTGAAATTTTTCGCAAACAACCACAATTAACACACAAAGGCCCCATTTCACACCATATCAAGCTATCATTCCGTGACCAACTAACCATAATCATATAAAATCAGAAAATTCCCCAATAAATCAGAAATTGGTCCAACTCTACTTAAAATCATGAAATTATCCACAAAACCACCTATTTAGCTACTATAAGTCACTAATCTACCATTATTAGAACAAAAAGAGAATTTTCTAGGTAAAGCACCTTATAACTCAAGAAAGATAATAGCTTAGAGCTTCCTCTTCAAAAATCACTCCACCAAAAGCTTTAAACCTCCTTAGTACACACTTGTATGGAATAGTTTCCAAAACTATCGATGAAATCTCAAGATTTGAGCAAAGATTGAAGCTAAAAAAATGAAGAAATCTCTCTCGTTTTTCCTCTCTGGAGAGCCCGGCAAGAGGGAGCAAAAATGAAGACCAACTTCAGCTAAAACAGGATAAGAATAAAGGAAAAACAGCCGGTCAAACCTAGCTGCTGAGGCGACACGTCACAATCCGGCCGGAATCTGGCTGGATTTCTGGCAGGATTCCAGGTCGAATTCAAGGCAGTGGAGACTTAAAATTTTTTCAAAACGCACCAACAATCCGGCCAAGAACTGGCCAGATTTGCGGCCGGATTTGGTCCTACCCTTTTTCACCAAAATTTTTCTTTTCCTTCGAGGCTTCACATGTTATCCCACATAGTGCAACACCAGGGCCAACATCCTATCCAGCAACCTGGGAACCCTGGCAATCCAGTAGAGGGTGAAGATTGAGCCCTCGAGAGATTTCAAAAGTTCTCTCCACCAAAATTTCTGGGAGGGCTAGATTCGGACGTGGCCGAAAGGCGGTTGAAGAAAATGATAGACATTTTTGCCGCCCTACACTATTCAGAAGAAAGACAGGTTACTTTTGCTGTCTTCCAGTTGGAAGGGGCTGCCCATTCTTGGTGGAATGTTAAGTCCCTGTACAAATCGCCTTATCCTTCTCTTCTCAGTGGCTACCAATTCTGGGGCATATCTAGAAAGTTTAGTAAATTTTCCTTCATACTCGGCCACACTAAATGCCTCCTGCTTCACTTTTATGAATTCGTCCTCCCATTTCTCTTGAACCAAGGGCGGAAGAAACTTCTCATTAAATTCTCCTAAAAGATTTTCCCAGATCCAAGGGGTTTGTGCTCTCTCCTATTTTTCCCTTATCATATCCCACCAAGCACGCGCTGCACCCTCAAATTGAAAGACGGCAAAAATCACTCTCCTCTCCTTCGCATAATCTAGGGCGGTGAAAATGTTAGTCATTCTTTCTAGCCAATTCTCCGCTAATTCAGGGTCAGGTCCTCCAATAAACTTAGGCGGATTAAATTTCAGAAACCTTTCTAAGGCTCTATCTTTCCCTCTATCCTATCCCCCTGGTTGGTTAAGTGGCCCTGGACCCTGTATCTCAGCTAACCATTCAAGAATATTAGTCATCCTATTAATGGCAGTAGCCATTTGGTTAACCTCTATATTCTCTTGTCCTTGGGTCGGTCCAGTTACCGGTTCTTGTTCATCCCCTTGAGGTTGGTCTAGTCTAGTCTCTCGCCCACGACCTCGACCACTCTTTCGTCCGTCCATATTTTTAGTTGTGCCTAGTGCAAGGAATGAATCAATCACACAGGGAAAATACTTAAAACAAAGACCAATCACGAAAAACATTGAAAATAGTAATAATTTACATTCATTATCATGTCAAGATCCATACAATTAGCAAGTCATAGGGGAATACAAAAATATAGCACACAAGTGCCACAAAAGTACTTTTAGTTACATGCGACTAAAGTAAAATCAAGTGCCTCAAAAGTAGGTCACACAGTCATACAAAAATACAATGGCCTTGGCACTAGCATCACCCCAGCTAATTCTAACTATATCAGCCAAAAGGATTGTTATTCTTGGTTTTGATGATCACAAAGTAATTTGAAATGTTTATATAAGAAATACAGACCAAGAAAGTGAACACTTTGATCAGGCCTGATGGAACAAAGAAAGCATATGTTCGATTAACTCCAGACTATGATGCTTTGGATGTGGCAAACAACATTGGAATAATATAAACGAATTTAGTCATTGTTTTGTTCCGATCTAAGATACTGTCTTTTAAGTATGACAATTTTGTTATTCTTGGTACTTTGAAATGTTTATCTAACTTTCTTCAAATATAAGTGTTTTTGCCTATCAAAGAATCAGGTACGAATATGTCATGAAATGCAAATCAACCAAAAGAAGAAGCAAAAACAGGACACTCATGTCGGACGGCCGAAAGGAATCTGTCGGACGTCCGAAAGGATAAAGAACATCAAGAAGGAAGCTCTGTCGGACGCTCATAAGAAAGCATCGGACGTCCGGAAGGATCAGACGCACACCTCGGACGTATATCAACCACATCGGACGTCCGAAAAATTCCAAGATGACTTGCCAACTCTCTGCCAATGATCGGACGCTGTGCTGTCGGACGATAAAAACTCATCGGACGTCCGAACTTCAACTTGGCTGTTTTCGGATGATTGGTTCGGACGATGATTTGGTCGTCGGACGTCCGAAAGCCCCAACGGCTAGCTGACTCTTCATCTGCCTTCTATCCGTTGGAAGCATTAATGAAGCCCATTTTTGATCCCCTTTAAAAACAAACTGTTCTGAACCAAGAAGGGACTTTTGCACACTTTGTTTACAAGATCTCAAGAGATATTTTAGCTAGAAAATAGTCTCCAAAGCTAGATTTGTTCTCTAAGTGGTGTGAATTTCTTGTGAGCTTTTCTCTTGTGGTTGAAAGTTTCATTAGTGTAGCTTTGTTGAGGGTTATCTGAGTGATTGTAAAACTTCTTAGTTTGACTAAGTGAGGCTTAGGGCAAGGAGGAAGTGCTCCCTCCATTGTACATCTAGTTGATCATCTTTCATCAAAGAGAAGTTGCTCAACCTTGTGATTGGTCTTCAAGTTTGAGGAAAGCTTGGTAGACAATCGGTTTGATATTCTATCTTACTTTTTGTTTAACAAAATTCTCATTGCTTATCTATACTTGTTTTTCTGATCAATATTGCTCTCGTCTTCTAATCTACTTGGTTGATCATTACTAGAAAAGAAGGTAAATTTTTATTAAAGAAAAAGTGCATAAATTTGATTAATATTTTAATCAACCTAATTCACCCCCCTCTTAGGTTGTCTTTGGGCCTTACAATTGGTATCAGAGCTTGGTCTCCTTGAGATTAAGCTCTAACGGCTTGGAGTAAAGATGACAACCAGTCATGCTATGTTTGTTGAGGGGCAATCTGTTACTAGGCCTCCCATGTTTAGTGGCTCTAATTATGTTAGCTGGAAAGAAATGATGATTATCTTTTTGCAATCTATTGATATTGAACTATGGTTTATTGTGAGTGAAGGACCGCATGAAGCTAACTTTCTTGATGCAGATACAGGTTTGCTTCGGCCAAAAACGAGAGCTGAAATGAATGCTCAAGATAGGACTAACCTCACTTTGAATGCCAAGGCCATGAACGTTCTTTATAGTGCCTTAGATTCAAATGAATCAATTAGAGTAAAAGGCTGTAAATCGGCCAAAGAAATGTGGGATAAGCTAAGAGAAATCCATGAGGGTGGTGACAACGTGAGAGAACAGAAAAAGGCTATCTTGGTCACAAAGTATGAATCATTTAAAATTGAACCTCTTGAGGATATTGACAAAATGTATTGCAGGTTCAATGACTTGATCAAAGATCTCGAGGTGTTGGGCAAAGAGTACACCTTGGGAGAGAAGAACAAGAAAATTCTCAATGCATTGGGCAAAGAATGGGAAAATAAAGTGACTGCAATAGAGGAGGCTAAGGATTTAAATTCTGTGCCTATTGAATCTCTCATTAACTCACTAACCTCTTATGAGTTGAAATTGAAATCCAAAGTGCAGGAGGAAGAAGATGCTAGAGCAAAGAGAAATATTGCTCTAATTAAAGACTACTCAAGGTGAAGATGATCCAGCTCACTTGGATGATGAAGACTCGGATGGTGATGATAATGATCTTGCTCTCATCACAAGAGGTTTCAAGAGAATCTTGAATAAAAGGAAGTTTAAAAGGGAGGACCTAGCAATCAATTTCAAAATTATTCATCAAATGCAAGGAACAAAGGAAAACAAGAATTCAACAAGAAGCAAGTGGACAAATGCTATGAATGTAGACAGGCTGGACACTATGCAAACGAATGCCCCATGAAGAAGATGAAAGATGGGAAAGCTGATCGAAAGCCAAGATTCAACAACTTCCAGATTACTTGGAATGAATGCAACTCCGAAGGGGAAGTTGAAGAAGAGGATGAATCAGCTCAAATGGCCTTCATGGCTATTGGAAATAATGAGGTAACTTCCACACACTCTCAATCTGAAAGTGATGATGATGAAGATGATGATCTTGAATCCTTTGTTGAAAAACTGCATAATGCCTTGAAGGAATCTTATGATAAAAACAAGCAGTTAAAACAGAAAATGGCTTTTCTCATTCAAGAAAATACAAGTCTTTTTCAACAAAATAAACAACTAAAGACTGACAATGAAAGTCTTGTAAGAGTCGGATGTGATGTTCAAAATGAGCTTGATAGAAAGACAAATATTTGTGAAATGCTGAAGGAAAGACATGGTGATTTGAAAAAAAGAATGGACAACTTGGATGAGACTTTGAAAGCAAGAAAGCAGGAGTTTATCAAAAGGAACATGTCATCTACCCATCTTACTACTTTTCAAAGAACATTTGCACACAACAAAAATGCACATGGTTTCACAACATATAGAAGAGGTGGATTGAGATATGTCAAACCAGTACATGTTAAGGACTCTTCCATTATGTGTGGTTTTTGTTGTCAAAGAGGGCATTTGAAAGGTGATTGCTATGTGAAAAGAAATCTGAACAAAGGGATGAAATGCATGTGGTTAGTTAGATACAATGCTAACTATTGTGGACCCAAAAATTAAAATGGGTACCAAACACTTTCTCTTTTTAGGAAAAATGCTCAATCAAGTCCAAATGGTTTATTGATAGCGGCTGCTCAAGGCATATGACCGGTGATCCCTCTTTGTTCATAAAGCTGAAATCAAAATCAAGTGGAAAAGTGACATTTGGTGATGATGTGAAAGCTAAGACAATTGGAATAGGTGATGTTGGTAAGGATGGTGAAACTTTTGTTCATAATGTGCTCTTAGTTGATAACTTAAGTTATAACTTGCTTAGTGTTAGTCAATTGTGTGATAAAGACTTGAATGTGTTGTTTAAAAAGCATGAATGCATTGTGCTTGATTCCAAATATAATGTTGTGTTCAAAGGTAAGAGGTTCAACGACATATATATTGTGGTTCTTGATAAAATTGATTCTTCTAGCTTAAAATGTCTTAAAGCTTCAAATGAAGATCCTTGGTTGTGGCATAGAAGACTTTGTCATTTTAACATGGATTTACGAAAGGAAATTTCGAAAAAGGAGCTAGTTAGAGGCTTGCCAAAAATCAGTTTTGAAAAGGATAAAATATGTGATGCATGTCAATTTGGAAAGCAAACAAAAGTTTCTTTTAAACCAAAGAAGTGTGTATCTACTTCCAAACCTTTAGAACTCTTGCATCTTGACTTATTTGGTCCTACTCAAATCACTAGCTTGGGAGGTAAGAAATACTGCTTTGTGATTGTGGATGATTATTCTAGATATACTTGGGGTAATATTTCTTGCTCATAAGGATGATGCGTTCAAGAATTTCACTTCATTGTTTGCTAAAGTGCAAAATCTGCTTGGTTTAAAAATAGTAAGAATTAGAAGTGATAATGGAACAGAATTCAAGTATTGTGGTTTTCCAGAATTTTGTGATTATAATGGCATAACACATGAGTTTTCTATTGCAAGAACTCCACAGCAAAATGGTGTTGTAGAAAGGAAAAATAGGACTTTACAAGAGGCTGCTAGAACCATGTTAAGTGAATGTAGTTTGCCAAAGTACCTTTGGGCTGAAGCGGTAAACACTGCATGTTATGTGATGAATCGAAACCTTTTGAGACCCATTTTGAATAAAACATCTTATGAACTGATTTTTGACAAGAAACTTACAGTTGAATATTTCAAGGTCTTTGGTTGTAAATGTTTTATTTTAAATTTAAAGGAACATCTTGGTAAGTTTGAGAAAAAATCTGATGAAGAAATATTTTTGGGATATTGCGAGAACAAAAGAGGATATAGAGTCTTTAATAGAAGGACTCTTGTGATAGAAGAAGCCATACACATAACATTTGATGAAACTAATGATGATAATTCCAAACGTTCGTGTGAGGATGATGATGTAGGTGTTCGTGAAGGAATGGAAAAGCTGAAAATTGGAGATGGAGGAATCTCTGAACCGGAAGCAAAGGAAATGGAGAATGAAGCTCATGAAGTTCAAGAAAGGGAAGATGAGGACAAAAATGATGATGCATTCAAAGATCTTCCCAAGGCTTGGAAATTTAGCCAAAAGAACTTATAATTGGTGATCCATCCGAGAAGGTAAACACTCGTTCCTCATCTAGAAAATTGATAGACAATTTTGCTTTAGTTTCTCTTTTTGAACCCAAAAATATCAATGATGCTTTAAAGGATGAAAACTGGATTTTGGCAATGCAAGAGGAACTTAATCAATTTGAGAGAAATAAGGTTTGGACACTTGTTGATAGACCTCAAAATCAACCTATCATTGGCACAAAGTGGATATTTAGAAATAAGTTGAATGATAAAGGTGTTGTTGTAAGAAATAAAGCCAGATTAGTTGCTAAAGGATATGCACAAGAAGAAGGAATTGATTTTGATGAAACATTTGCTCCCGTAGCTAGATTAGAATCTATTAGAATGCTTCTTGCTTTTGCTTGCTTCAAAGGCTTCAAATTGTTTCAAATGGATGTTAAAAGTGCCTTTTTAAATGGTTTTATTGATCAAGAAGTATATGTGGATCAACCCCCCGGTTTTGAAAATACAAAATTTCCAAGTCATGTGTTTAAACTTTCTAAAGCTTTATATGGTTTAAAACAGGCTCCAAGAGCTTGGTATGAAAGATTAAGTGGTTTTTTAATTGAAAATGGTTTCAAAAGAGGTATTGTGGACACCACACTTTTTACTAAGCAAGTGTTAAATGATCTTCTTATTGTGCAAATATATGTAGATGATATTATTTTTGGTGCTACTAATGAGTATCTATGCAAGGATTTTTCCACCACTATGCAAAGTGAATTTGAAATGAGTATGATGGGAGAATTAAATTTCTTCCTTGGACTTCAAATACATCAAACCCTTGAGGGAATTTTTATAAATCAAGCAAAATATACCAAGGAATTGCTGAAAAGGTTTGGCATGGAGGACTCAAAGCAAGTTGGAACTCCAATGTGTACTTCTACAAAGCTTGACAAAGATGAAAAAGGTAATCATGTGGATGAAAAGCATCATAGAGGTATGATCGGAAGCCTACTCTATTTAACCGCAAGTAGACCTGATATTATGTTTGCTATTTGCTTGTGTGCTAGATTTCAATCTTGTCCAAAAGAATCACATTTGAATGCTGTAAAAAGGATTTTTAGGTATTTGAAAGGTACATTAGACTATGGTCTTTGGTATGCTAGATCTAGTAAGTTTGCACTATATGGTTATTCGGATGCTGATTTTGGAGGGTGTCGTGTGGATAGAAAGAGTACTAGTGGATCTTATCACTTTCTTGGAAATTGTTTAGTCTCTTGGTTTAGCAAGAAACAAAATGCAATCTCATTGTCTACAACCGAAGCGGAATATATTGCCGCTAGTGCATGTTGTGCTCAACTTTTATGGATGAAGCATACCTTGAATGATTTTGGATTGTTGTATGACTGCATGCCTATATTCTGTGATAATACTAGTGCTATAAATTTGACCAAAAATCCTATTCAGCATTCTAGGACAAAGCATATAGATATAAAGCACCATTTTATTCGTGATCTTGTTCAAAAAGGTGAAATTTGTGTAAATTATGTTTGTTCTAAAGATCAATTTGCTGATATTTTTACAAAAGCTTTGCCATTGGATCAATTCATTCATCTAAGATCAAAATTAGGAATAATCAAAAAATCATCTTAAATTTTTCATAGCCTTCGGACGTCCGAAAGAAGATGAACGGACGTCCGATGATGTTCTTCAGCTATTTTCCAGATTGCACCTGTTCGGACGCAACTGTCGGACGCACAACTTCGTTCAGCCGTCCGACAGTGCAGCGGCTCATTTTTTAAATCAACTTTCTTCCTCATTTGTCTCAGACTCTTCCTATTCTATTTCCTCTCGGACGAAAACTCTCTCGTCTCTCACTCTCAAATTCATATCATTCTGAAGCCCTCATTCCCAAATTGACTCAACCAAAACTTTTCCTGATCAATTGCGATTCATTTCTCCTGATCATTTCACAAAATCGCCTATCATTTCACAAATTTCCAAATTTTCCTCAAAACCCTACTTTCTCATAACCGCTCTGTCAAATCTTGTTCAAGGCCTTTTTGTCCCAAAATTTGTGCGATTCACTTCCCTACTACTGTGTGCATCATTTGCATCCTTCATTCCACACATTTCGCACAATGGTGAATCTAAGAGGAGGAAAGGTTACTGCCGGACGCAAGCATCCACTCAGGGATGAGGATGAGGATCTTTCTACGGTCAAACGTTCATCCAAACGCTTCAAGAGAGGAGCCATAAAGCGTCAAATGTCACGGCCTACTCCACAACCCACCTCTCAGCCTGAATCTGGACAGGGAACCTCTTCTCAACCGCCTCCAAAATCAGCCACTCTCCCTACATTCTTTGATGATGCTGCAAAAGACAAACACTCCTGGATATCCCAGAAAGGTGTCATCCCTCAACGAACTGTAAACTCTACTGAATTTCGCCACATAGGTTTAGAATCCATTCTGAGTCTATTTGCTTTCCAGAATTGGTCACATCTCATTTCCATGCCCAATGTCTATTATCCTGAAATGCTGCATCAATTTTTTGCCAATCTTAGGAAAGGCACTGACCAAACTGAGATCATGTCCAGGGTTAATGGGGTAGACTTAGTCTTTGATTCTGAAACTGTGAATTCCATTTTAAATACTACCATTGAACGTGGATGCAAGGATAAAATTGCTAATTTCTTTTCCTATGAAGAGCACCCTACTGCTGATAATCATTTTGATGGGGCTAAAATGTTGAATTATTTTAAAAGAAGTTTTTCCTCCCCTGCTGATGCTAAACTGAATGATCTTGCCCCTGTGAATCTAATTGCTTTTTCAATCATTTCAAACCTGCTTGTGCCTACTGATAGTCATAGAACTGATGCAAACAAAATGGAATTATATCTCTTTTACTGTTTTCGAGAAAATATTCATATTGATTTTGGTTTTATCATGTGCAAGTTTTTACTTCGTTATACCACTGATTCTCGCAGAAAATTATCTTATGGGAAATTTCTTCAAAAGATTTTTGAGTTTTACAAAATTTCAATTCTAGGTGTTTGTCCCAAAGAAGCATCTTCTTATGCCTTTACCAAAGGATATTTTGAAAGGAAAAATCTTGTTTTTAAAGATAATCTGTGGGCTTATAAGGGGGCATCATCTAGTGAACCTAGGTCTAAGGCTGCACATGACCCTTCATCTATTGCACTTACTCCCATTCATCCCAGGAAGTCTGCCACTAAGGCATCTTCCTCCTCCAATGATGAAGTGATTGAGCTCCTTCGTCAACTCAAACAGCATGTTCTTCTTCTGGAACATGGTCTAATGATCACCATGTCCTCTGAACAACAATCAGCCTTCCTAGACAAAAAGAACCTTCTTTTTCCCCCACCTGTAGTTGAGGAAGTCTCACATGGCAAAGAGCCTCGCACCACTTGTAACGACCCCACCTCCCCCTAAGGCGTACCAGAGGGTTCGGCGGGCCGCCTGCCCAGCTCTCGCCGGGACTCAGTCGTTCTTTAATCAAATCCAGAACAAATCACAAGAATAAATAGGGCACCAATCCAAACTTAAAGTGGAACTTATATACATTGCTATCTCAAAAGGAAGTACAACCATCAAATGTACAAAGGTTCTCACTTCACCATACAACTAGCCCGTGCCAAGGACTAGGGCGAGAACCATTACAAAAGAAACAAAAGACCTAGACTAGGCTAGTCTATGCTCTCATCCTGCTCGCCGTCCCCTATTAAGGAAAACAAAACTAAAGGGGTGAGCTAAAAGCTCAGTGAGGTTCCAAACAGATAATCAAACAATCAAACAATCAATTCAATACATTAAACATGGAGTATCAATAATTCAAGAAACATTTACAATGGAAAGCAATAGTAACATTCATTAAAAGGATACGGGTCACAAGGAGCAATTCGTTCATTCGTCCATTCGTTCATTCGTTCTCCTGACATTTCCGCTTATTCCTCCAATCATTTGAAAATGCATTTTTCGTTTATCAATAAACCCTCGTTCGTTCGTTCGTTCATTCATTCATTCATTCACCCCCGTCCTGGCCATTGGCCAGTCTCCACCAACCTACAGGGTAATACTCGAGTATACCAAATGTTCACCCAAGTCCCTAATCGCCCGACCGAGTCCGCTTCTGGCTCGAGACGACCGGTAACAAGGGGCAATGGCCAGTTCAGCCCAAAAGGCTTACATTTATGCGCAAGTAACATTTCAATCATTAAATCCTTGAAAATTGCACAGTTATTTAGGTCGAGTGCGATAAAGTACACACTCGCCTAGAAAGCTCGTTTTCGAAATCATTAAAAGCAATTAACACATTAGCAAATGATAACAACAAGCCATAAAGTCAAATAAGGAACACTCACCTAGATATGCAAAATAACGTGCAAAATATCCTTCCGGATATTACCCTTAGTCACCAATGAAACCTAAGGTTGAACAAGAGAACATATTACAGTTTGTCGAGCAAAACATTTAAGGGAAACAAAGAAACCCGACTAATTAGGAGTAAAACGTGTAAAGATGACTTTCAAGTAAGAAGATGGTTGTTTGAACCCCAGGATGAAAAATCATGTTTTAAAATGGAAAACCGGTCATGGTATTGGCCAAACAAAAGTATACAAGTTCAAATAGAAACCTAGCCCTCGAGCGAAAATTTGGGCAGCACGCCCTTTGTGTTTACCTAATTTTCCAGCCATTTTGGCTTCATTATTTTTCCTCAACCACAACCCAACATCACACATAAGCAATTCAAGTCAAGAGCCATTCCATAGGCTCACAATATCATAAGAATAAGAATTACAACAATCACAAGTGCAGAAATTCAACTTAGCACAAGCCAGATTTGACGTACGAATGCGGAAATAACATATCCGAATCTAAGATTATCGGATTGAGACAAAACCTATGCCGTTTCGAAGCTAAGACACAGAGCTACAACATTCATGAAGGTCACTTAGTCCAGTTCCTAATGTAACTTAGTCAAATTCTCAAATTACTAAACCAGAAACCAATTCGTCGGCTGTTTAAACGCATAACACTATAATGGACATATCTCGGAGTACACAAGTCCGAATCAGGTGTTCTTAGAGGAATTTTAAAGATAATTCAGAATACTACAACTTTCATGTTTTGGCAAAAAGCTAAATCAGAATGGATCCTAGTCGAAAAATGTGATAAACTGGACTTAACTGATCACACGGACTGCTTGGGAAATACTTAAAACAGTAAGGGTATTTTGGACTTTTCACGTCCTACATTGCTCCGATTGAGTTGAAATTTTGTAGGCACCTATAAAATACCATTATATACAACTTTCCTTCTTTGATCTAAGGCCAATTCGGCCTGTAACATAGGGATTCAAATTCAGACAGAATGTTGGGAAAAATTTCCAGATTCTGGAATTTCTAGTTTTTAGTGAAACTTTCCTTAATTTCTTGGTCTAATCACTACCAACGCCTCTCTTATAACCTTAATTTCAACATATATACTTCATACAACAAATTGGGCAGAAATTCATCAAGCTCTAGTTCATCATATAAATTGGGGAAAACTTCCAAAACAAGATAATATCCATGATTCCACCACAAAATCAAGTTGCTAAGCTTAATTTAACAAGATTGAAAGTAAAACTTGGAGAGATAAGCTTTCTTACCTTGACTAGAGTTCACTAAGAGTAGCCCAAGCTTTCTCTTTCAAAAATCACACCACAAGTCACTAACTAATCACTCAAGGACAAGTTTAATCGGTTTGTTTTGTTTGATTTCTCACTTGGTTGTTGGATTGAAGATGAAATGGAATGTTTTCCCTTGTTGTTTTTCTTCTTGCTCCTCTAGGCCAGCAGCAACAAAATGAAGAAGAAAGTTGCTAAGTTTTGGTGTTTAAATAGATGGTCTTGGTCTTAATTAAGAAGCTCTATGGTGGCGACAAGTGTCGCCACCACCACCTTTCTTTTTTTCTCTTTCTTTCCTTGTCATTTTAGCCACTAATTTTCGGTCAACCTTGCTGCCAAGAGAGAAGATATTTTTCTCAAGTTCAATAAATTTGTTTGGTGAGAAAAATGGTGGTCAAGTGGTGTGTTCAATCGGTAGTGCGCGGGACCCGCCGGTTCGCGCCGTTTTTCTTAAAAACTCACGTACTAGGGTTTTTACTTCCCATTCACTAACCTTATATCATTGCTACCAATCACATATTATTTCTCACTTAAAAGTCACTTTTAATCCTCAAATTTAATCCTTACTCTGTACCGAAAATTCATCCGGCGAAAAATCGCGAAAACCCTAATTTTGCTCCAAACTTGAAACTGAAGCGTAAAACCCTATTTTCTAGGTTTACTTACACTTATTGTGAAATAATTGGGTAGTGGGCTTTGACAAATAATAATTTTCAAATAAAAGGGTATTTTTGAGAAAAATACAAGAAATTTGCGAGTCCTCACATTCTCTCCCCCTTAAAAAAATTTCGTCCTCGAAATTTTACCTTCAGTTGCCTCAGACGAGTCTGGAACTTGTCGGTTGTCTAAAGCATAAACCTTTGCCGGTCCGCTAGTTCGTTTCCCTCCTTCATTCACTTGTGATTTAGCTCCATCCAGTTGCAGAGTATTGCTTTCACGTGACTGTCTCCTCGGACAGTTGCTAACTTGATGATCGCCACTTCCGCAGATTAAACATTTCCGCCCCTTTCTCCAACAATCGCTTTCGACATGATTTGCCTTTCCACAGTACCCACAGACCACGTGAGAAGCCATCTTTTGGCTTTCTTGAAAACTTTTCCCAAATCTGATTTGGCTTTCTTTTGTAGATCCTTCACCTATCGCCCCTAATGTCCATGGTGGGTGGGACAAAAAGTTCACTTTTTGCACTTTGGAAGGGACTCTCGCTTCACTTAATTCCTCCGCTACACTACTCGATGCACTCCTTTTCTGGTCTGGGAAGCTTTTATCTGTGCCTTTGCAGTCTCGATTCTTTGAGGTTTCTCAAGGGCCTCCGTAAACGTATTCACTTGTACTGCCGCTAATGCTTCTTGGAGTTCCAAATTTAATCCCTGTATAAACCGTCTTACTCTTCGCCGCTCTGTGGCCACCAATTCAGAAGCAAACTTGGATAGTTTCGTAAATTTTGTTTCATATTCGGCCACACTTAGCGTTCCCTGGCGTAGTCCAATAAACTCTTCCTCTCTCCTCTCTTGAACTAAAGGAGGGAGGTATTTCTCGTTAAATTCCCTTATGAAATTCGTCCATGTCCATACGGTCTGTTCTCTTTCCCATTTTGCTTTAATAACGTTCCACCACGCTCGGGCCGATCCTTCAAATTGGAACACCGCAAAATTTACTTGTCTTTGCTCGGTGTAGTTCAAGACGGTGAAAATATTAAACATGGCCTCTAACCATTGTTCGGCTATATCCGGATCAGATCCTCCAAGGAATTTCAGAGGAGTAAACTTCTGAAACCTCTCAAGAGCCTTATCTTCTCCGATTTCAGGGTTCCGGGGCTGATTCACGGCCATTTGGCCTTGTTGATCCACCAGTCTTGCCAAGATATCTGTCATTTGTTGCATTACCGTTGCCATTTGGTCTTCGGCTTCAACCCTCGTTCCTTGCTCTTGTACAGATGTTGTTTCTCTTTCCTCTCTTGGCTCTTGAGCTCGTTCATTCCCACGGCCACGTCCACGTCCACGGCTACGTCTCCCATCCATATATATGTTTTCCCTCTCTTTTCTTTTCCCCCAAAAGGTAATTTAGTAAATAAACACGATAAGGTTACTAAAGTAACTATTGAGAGCACCAAATATTCAAATAAACATATACCCACATAACACGCCATACCAAGATGACGGATAAGCAAATACACAAATACATATCAAGTTGGACAGATAACCATGTACATACAGGTATACTAACGTCATGTAGTAACAATATACAGGTAAATCAAAAGGAAAAGGTGAAGTCGTCCCAGTATCAGCCCGTCCGGTCTCTCACGTCACTTACTATCCAAACTAGATGTCCCTGATCTCTTCTGCTCATTCTAATCAGACAAAACCTGTTCATGTTCCCAAAATGTAAGTCTCAAGTATTTAGCAGCACCTCAACTATAGTGTACTCAGGCACGAGAATCCGAAATAAGATAATTCACATCTCGAGCTGCAGTCCCAATAGTAAACTATCTACAATCGGAATTCCTACCTGACATACCTATCTATGGTCCTCAGATACCATTAGAAAGATTTAAGGCCTATAACATTCGCAATTCATAGCTTCACTTAGTCCCTCATACTTATTCACCACTTAGTCCAGGGTCACTCCACGTAGAAACCACGCGAAGCAACTATAAATTTTATCCCTCAATCGCTTAACTTTCAAGTCCAATCAAATCCCACAGTCCGGTATCCTAATCTTTAATCTAGGATACACTACAGAGATCTGAAGCCTAGGCTCTGATACCACTTGTAACGACCCCACCTCCCCCTAAGGCGTACCAGAGGGTTCGGCGGGCCGCCTGCCCAACTCTCGCCGGGACTCAGTCGTTCTTTAATCAAATCCAGAACAAATCACAAGAATAAATATGGCACCAATCCAAACTTAAAGTGGAACTTATATACATTGCTATCTCAAAAGGAAGTACAACCATCAAATGTACAAAGGTTCTCACTTCACCATACAACTAGCCCGTGCCAAGCACTAGGGCGAGAACCATTACAAAAGAAACAAAAGACCTAGACTAGGCTAGTCTATGCTCTCATCCTGCTCGCCATCCCCTGTTAAGGAAAATAAAACTAAAGGGGTGAGCTAAAAGCTCAGTGAGGTTCCAAACAGATAATCAAACAATCAATTCAATACATTAAACATGGAGTATCAATAATTCAAGAAACATTTACAATGGAAAGCAATAGTAACATTCATTAAAAGGATACGGCTCACAAGGAGCAATTCGTTCATTCGTTCATTCGTTCTCCTGACATTTCCCCTTATTCCTCCAATCATTTGAAAATGCATTTTTCGTTTATCAATAAACCCTCGTTCGTTCGTTCGTTCGTTCATTCATTCATTCACCCCCGTCCTGACCGTTGGCCAGTCTCCACCAACCTATAGGGTAATACTCGAGTATACCAAACATTCACCCAAATCCCTAATCGCCCGACCGAGTCCGCTTCTGGCTCGAGACGACCGGTAACAAGGGGCAATGGCCATTTCAGCCCAAAAGGCTTACATTCATGCGCAAGTAACATTTCAATCATTAAATCCTTGAAAATTGCACAGTTATTTAGGTCGAGTGCAATAAAGTACACACTCGCCTAGAAAGCTCGTTTTGGAAATCATTAAAAGCAATTAACACATTAGCAAATGATAACAATAAGCCATAAAGTCAAATAAGGAACACTCACCTAGATATGCAAAATAACGTGTAAAATATCCTTCCGGATATTACCCTTAGTCACCAATGAAACCTAAGGTTGAACAAGAGAACATATTACAGTTTGTCGAGCAAAACATTTAAGGGAAACAAAGAAACCCGACTAATTAGGAGTAAAACGTGTAAAGATGACTTTCAAGTAAGAAGAGGGTTGTTTGAACCCCAGGATGAAAAATCATGTTTTAAAATGGAAAACCGGTCATGGTATTGGCCAAACAAAAGTATACAAGTTCAAATAGAAACCTAGCCCTCGAGCAAAAATTTGGGCAGCACGCCCTTTGTGTTTACCTAATTTTCCAGCCATTTTGGCTTAATTATTTTTTCTCAACCACAACCCAACATCACACATAAGAAATTCAAGTCAAGAGCTGTTCCATAGGCTCACAATATCATAAGAATAAGAATTACAACAATCACAAGTGCAGAAATTCAACTTAGCACAAGACAGATTTGACGTACGAATGCGGAAATAACATATCTGAAGCTACGATTATCGGATTGAGACAAAACCTATGCCATTTCGAAGCTAAGACACAGAGCTACAACATTCATGAAGGTCACGTAGTCCAGTTCCTAATGTAACTTAGTCAAATTCTCAAATTACTAAACCAGAAACCAATTCGTCGGCGGTTTAAACGCAGAACACTGTAATGGACATATCTCGGAGTACACAAGTCCGAATCAGGTGTTCTTAGAGGAATTTGAAAGCTAATTTAGAATAATACAACTTTCATGTTTTGGTAAAAAGCTAAATCAGAATGGATCCTAGTCGAAAAACGTGATAAAATGGATTTAACTGATCACACGGACTGCTTGGGAAATACTTAAAATAGTAAGGGTATTTTGGACTTTTCACGTCCTACATTGCTCTGATTGAGCTGAAATTTTGTAGGCACCTATAAAATACCATTCTATACAACTTTCATTCTTTGACCTAAGGCCAATTCGGCCTGTAACATAGGGATTCAAATTCGGACAGAATGTTGGGAAAAATTTCCAGATTCTGGAATTTCTAGTTTTTAGTGGAACTTTCCTTAATTTCTTGGTCCAATCACTACCAAAGCCTCTCTTATAACCTTAATTTCAACATATATACTTCATACAACAAATTGGGCAGAAATTCATCAAGCCCTAGTTCATCATATAAATTGGGGAAAACTTCCAAAACAAGATAATATCCATGATTCCACCACAAAATCAAGTTGCTAAGCTTAATTTAACAAGATTGAAAGTAAAACTTGGAGAGATAAGCTTTCTTACCTTGACTAGAGTTCACTAAGAGTAGCCCAAGCTTTCTCTTTCAAAAATCACACTGTTGACCTTGGTCGATCAATCCTTGGTTTTGATGATTAACAAACCAAAATGTAGATTTGGGCTAATGTTTTTATGTGAGTAATTTGTTAGAACAGATTCTTGTGGCATAAAAGAAGAAGCAAAAACAGGGCACTCATGTCGGACGCTATCGGACGTCCGAAATGATGAAGAACATCAAGAAGGAAACTCTGTCGGACGCTCGTGAGGAAGCATCGGACGTCCGGAAGGATCGGACGCACGCCTCGGACGCACATCGATCGCATCGGACGTCCGAGAAATTTCGCAAAGATTTGATGACTCTCTGCCTACATTCGGACGCAGGGTTCGGACGTCCGACAGGAGGTCTCGGACGTCCGACAGGCCAACGGCTAGTTTTGACAGCATTTAATATTTGACCGTTGGAGAGCCTTTTGAAGCCATTTCTCACCTTCTATAAACACCCCAAAGCACAAGAAGACAAGAGACTTTTGCCAACACAAAATACAAGCTTACAAGTGAGATTTTTGAGTAGAAAGATTCTTTGTTGGTTGTATAAGGGGTTGGGAAAGTTGGGTTGTGAGGTTGCTCAAGTGAAAACCTTGGTGAAGGTGAACCTATCACTTGGAGTGGTAAAACCTTGGTGAAAGATGCCTCATTTGTATAAAATAGTTCTTAATTGGGTGAGTGATCTTTCAAGTATAGATTGTTGAGGGTTAACTAGAATTGTTGTAAAACTCCTTGGCTCAACCAAAGAGTGTTTGGGGTGAGGAAGGAGTGAACCTTCACTTGTACATCTTGGTTAGCATCGCCATCAATTGAAGAGACTATTGGATTGATATTTGGTTTGCATTTCTTATCTTTTCTCTTTAATTAAGTTTTCTTTATTGTGCTTAAATTTGATATATCTTTGTGCATCATTGTGAAATTGTTTGTACTCATTGGGTTGCACCGGGCTCTTACACACACCACAAGTCACTAATTAATCACTCAAGGACAAGTTTAATCGGTTTGTTTTGTTTGATTTCTCACTTGGTTGTTGGATTGAAGATGAAATGGAATGTTTTCCCTTGTTGTTTTTCTTCTTGCTCCTCTTGGCCAGCAGCAACAAAATGAAGAAGAAAGTTGCTAAGTTTTGGTGTTTAAATAGATGGTCTTGGTCTTAATTAAGAAGCTCACCTTTCTTTTTTTCTCTTTCTTTCCTTGTCATTTTAGCAACTTATTTTCGGTCAACCTTGCTGCCAAGAGAGAAGATATTTTGCTCAAGTTCAATAAATTTGTTTGGTGAGAAAAATGGTGGTCAAGTGGTGCGTTCAATCGGTAGTGCGCGGGATCCGCCGGTTCGCGCCGTTTTTCTTAAAAACTCACGTACTACCGGTTCGCGCCGTTTTTCTTAAAAACTCACGTACTAGGGTTTTTACTTCCCATTCACTAACCTTATATCATTGCTACCAATCACATATTATTTCTCACTTAAAAGTCACTTTTAATCCTCAAATTTAATCCTTACTCTGTACCGAAAATTCATCCGGCGAAAAATCGCGAAAACCCTAATTTTGCTCCAAACTTGAAACTGAAGCGTAAAACCCTATTTTCTAGGTTTACTTACACTTATTGTGAAACAATTGGGTAGTGGGCTTTGACAAATAATAATTTTCAAATAAAAGGGTATTTTTGAGAAAAACACAAGAAATTTGCGAGTCCTCACACCACTGATCCAAGAGCATCAATTCCAGATCCGAACTCATCAACTCCTGTGACTCCTCATGGCCCTTCCACATCAGACAAAGGCAAGGCACCAATTGAAGAATCTGCTGAAGATGATGAAGAAACTGATGAGGAGGACCTCTCTCAATATCAGCTCTCTCGAAGAACACCTGGATCCACATAGTTCACCATTTAGGACATTTGCATTCTGTTCGTCTATTTTATTTGCATTCTGTTTGTAGTGTTCAACAATGGAGATGTAGATGAATTCAACATTTGGTTATGCTTATGTTTATGTTTCTTTTGGTACGTTTTGATTGAGTATTTTGAATGATGACTGTGTTTGTGGATGTTTAAGTATTTTGAATGTTTAAGTATTTTGATGTAATGAATTTGGTTTGCATTGATGAATGTGTTTGTGGATGAGATGGATGTGATTGATTGCCCTTTTGTGATGACAAAAAGGGGGAGAGGACTGGATTGATTGATGATTGATGATGTTGGATATGTTGGATTGATTGATAGTTTAATTAAATTTGGATTGGCTGATGGATTGAATTGGTTAACTCGGTTGGGCAGCCAAGTGAGGGGGAGTTTTTCAAAATTTTTATGATTCACTAAGAAAGGGGGAGTTCTTGTCTATTGAGAAAGGGGGAGCTTTTATTGCAATCATCAAATCTCATTTCAAACCTTTGTTTTGTCATCATCAAAAAGGGGGAGAATGTTATTCTTGGTTTTGATGATCACAAAGTAATTTGAAATGTTTATATAAGAAATACAGACCAAGAAAGTGAACACTTTGATCAGGCCTGATGGAACAAAGAAAGCATATGTTCGATTAACTCCAGACTACGATGCTTTGGATGTGGCAAACAACATTGGAATAATATAAACGAATTTAGTCATTGTTTTGTTCCGATCTAAGATACTGTCTTTTAAGTATGACAATTTTGTTATTCTTGGCACTTTGAAATGTTTATCTAACTTTCTTCAAATATAAGTGTTTTTGCCTATCAAAGAATCAGGTACGAATATGTCATGAAATGCAAATCAACCAAAAGAAGAAGCAAAAACAGGACACTCATGTCGGACGGCCGAAAGGAATCTGTCGGACGTCCGAAAGGATAAAGAACATCAAGAAGGAAGCTCTGCCGGACGCGAATAAGGAAGCATCGGACGTCCGGAAGGATCGGACGCACACCTCGAACGCATATCAACCGCATCGGACGTCCGAAAAATTCCAAGATGACTTGCCAACTCTCTGCCAACGATCGGACGCTGTGCTGTCGGACGATAAAAACTCATCGGACGTCCGAACTCCAACTTGGCTGTTTTCGGACGATTGGTTCGGACGATGATTTGGTCGTCGGACGTCCGAAAGCCCCAACGGCTAGCTGACTCTTCATCTGCCTTCTATCCGTTGGAAGCATTAATGAAGCCCATTTTTTATCCCCTTTAAAAACAAACTGTTCTGAACCAAGAAGGGACTTTTGCACACTTTGTTTACAAGATCTCAAGAGATATTTTAGCTAGAAAATAGTCTCCAAAGCTAGATTTGTTCTCTAAGTGGTGTGAATTTCTTGTGAGCTTTTCTCTTGTGGTTGAAAGTTTCATTAGTGCAGCTTTGTTGAGGGTTATCTGAGTGATTGTAAAACTTCTTAGCTTGACTAAGTGAGGCTTAGGGCAAGGAGGAAGTGCTCCCTCCATTGTACATCTAGTTGATCATCTTTCATCAAAGAGAAGTTGCTCAACCTTGTGATTGGTCTTCAAGTTTGAGGAAAGCTTGGTAGACAATCGGTTTGATATTCTATCTTACTTTTTGTTTAATAAAATTCTCATTGCTTATCTATACTTGTTTTTCTGATCAATATTGCTCTCATCTTCTAATCTACTTGGTTGATCATTACTAGAAAAGAAGGTAAATTTTTATTAAAGAAAAAGTGCATAAATTTGATTAAGATTTTAATCAACCTAATTCACCCCCCTCTTAGGTTGTCTTTGGGCCTTACAAGGATCTATCACCTTGGACCTAGTCCACAGTAGGGCTACCAGGTGGAATCTCCTCCTCAGGGTTCTCCTCCGGATCCTCCTCCTGAACCGGGCTCTGGACAACATCCATGACATCATCAATCAACATAGAAGTGTCTGCCAAAATCCCGGAAGCCCGATCCCAAACCTCCTCGCCTATCCTAATAAGTCGAACCCTAATCCTCTGAATCTCATCACGAACGACCTCAGCCATAGTCATCTCGTTCGCTGCCATCCCCTCTAACTCTGCAATCCTATCATTTTGAGCATTTACCACAAAGCTTAGGTCCTCAATCTCCTGAAGTAGATCTCGGTTGGTGTTCACCAACTGACGACGCTCATTGTCAAGAGCTAGTATAAGGTAGTTCGGGTATGTGAATGTCAACCTACACGGACAATAAGGATACCTATCATCGGGTGAGTAACACACATGGGCTCCGCTACCCTGAGCCTGATAGTAAATAGGCCTAGGAGGCTCTACATGGCAATTAGAATGACCATTCCCATTTGTAGCAGGGTTCCTGTTTCCATTCTCCATCCCTACAAAACAACCACAATTTTCGGATTAGAAACTTAGTCACTAACTCGCTCAAATATCACTTAAAGTATGACTAAGTCATCTCATCTCAATTCTTAAGGATAAAATCCCTAATATATCTCCTCAAATAGATCTCTAACCTAGCGCTCTAATACCAACTACCATTCAAGAAACTCTCAGGTACTAATTCCCTTTAACCACCGGAATACAGTAGGTTAATAGTCAAGTGAATCCCACGGTCCGGTATCCTAAACTTTTAACCTAAGATACACTACAAAGATCTGAAACCTAGGCTCTGATACTAACTGTCACGCCGCCACTTCTCCCAAGGGCGAACCCAAGGGTATCGACGGAACGCCTGCTCAACTCTCGCCAGGACTCGAGACAATTCCATTACAAACTTAAAGTCTAATACTAACAATGAAAGTCGGAATAAAGGTACGAAGTCATTTCCATACATAAATATTCAATCTTACATCATAATTTCAAATTTACAATCACATTACCCAAAATATATAACATCCAAAAGTGTCTAGTCGATTACAATCAAAACACTAATACAAAAGTGCTCAAGATGGCATTTCCATAATTTCTTCCATTTCGGTTCCTGTTAAGGAAAATAATCTAATGAGATGAGCCAATACTCAGTGAGGTCAAGAAAGTCATGCAAGCACGTAGTTCAATTATCAGTAACATTTATACCATAAATAAAGCAATAAAGTCAAGTAATACATGATTAACAATTAAACACACTTGAGTAGGATACAGGAACTCTCAGGAGCTAATTTCCACTTGCTTTGCCAATGCTCGATCCACTACCTCTACGAGTTGACACTCTGTCAACTGGGTAGGTTTTGAAGTCTGTAGAAGCTCCACTTATTATTTCCTCCGACCAATATTTCACCCTCTTGGATCCGTAACCAAACACGCACGAAAAAGGTGAAACTTGACGAGTATGCCGAACAAGATCTCAAGAGATCAAGTTGTTTTTAAGAACACGCACGAAAAGGGCAATACTCCACGAGTATGCCGAACAATATATCAAGAGATCAAATTGTGTTTTTGTTATTCTCTTGGTTTATCAAGCTTCTCGACCAAACCCATGCCTACTCGAGTTGCAAGTTGGCTAAGAGAACTGGACGTCCCCATAAGTCAAGGAGGTTCACTCCGCTCGACAACACGACACGCACGAAAACACGACATGCACACGTAAACAAGTATATTTTGTCGATGAAATTCACTCCAATTGACTTTAAAAATCAAGTTTTATGCAAATAAGGTTTGAGTAGAGGAGAGCGAGTACGATAAGTACACACTCATCTTGTCAAGTGATATTCACGTATATAAGCAGATAAATCAAGTAAACACAACAAGTCATGCACTTGACACTCACCGATTCAAAATAAGTGAGCAAACAAAGTTTTAGGTGTCCGCACTTAGATTCCCTTCGAAATCTCCTTGAGCGTCCAAACAATTAACAAGTATTTTTCACTCACAATCACGAATTAATCAAGAAAGGAGTTACACTCATTTAGACTAGTCAATACCTCAAATCAAGAACCTTAGCCACTCAAAATAAAGGTTCAAAAGTGAGGTCTTATTAACACAAGAAAAATTGATTTCCTTCATGAAACCGAGTTTAAAACGATCAATCATTATCAAAGGGTAGCGAAAAGTTTTCCAAAAACTCATTTCTCCTCAAGTTCAAAAATTTCAGTTTCAAGGAGCAATTTTTGAAAAATCATATCTTGCACTTCTTAGGTCCAAAATTGGAAAAATTAGTACCGTTGGAAACTAATTCCAAGGTACTAAAAGTTACTAGAAGACACTTTTCCATGATTCAAAATACAAGACACTCAAATTTTGGCTTCAAGTTGCTGATTTGGACTACCAAGACAGTTCCGAGGTTGGTTTTTGGCAAATTTTGGAAATTTGGAAAAATTCACACAATGCGAACTAGTCTCTCAAATTTGAAACTCAATTAGAGTTACAATCAAGGTTTAAAACAAAATAAACAGAACAAGAATCGGAGTTTTAAGTGCCAAGATATAGTAGCTCAAAGTTGGTTCAAAATGAAGACCATAGGGCAATTTTCCAGATTTGAAACACAAACGTTGGGACTTTAGTTGAGCATCGAAATGGAGTTGATGTGATACCCTAACTTTTAGCATCATCTTTTGTTTAGTCTCAAAGAGGATATTACGGTTTCTTTAATTTATTTTTATTTTAAAAAAAACATTATTTTGTTTTAAAGAAGAAACTAAAGTTATTTCTTTGAGTTTGATTTAAAATCTTGTATTGTTTTAAAAGACTAGAAACCCTAAAAGTCTAATCAAAACCCTAGTTTCACTTGTGACTGACCGTTTTCTCAAATTTCTCATATTTCAACCGAAACCCTAAATTCAATTTATGAAATTGTAAAACCCTCACGTTATTCTTAAAAATACCCTTTTATCTGGAAATTATTAATTTATAATACCCTTACTACTCAATCACCCCACAATAAGTGCAAATGAACCTAAAAAGTAGGGTTTCACGTTTCGATTTTAAGTTATCATGAATTAGGGTTTTCACATTTTTCCGTAGTATGATTATTCGGTACGGAGTGAGGATCAAAATTGGTAGGTAAGAGTGACTTTTGGATGAGGAAATATTATATGATTATAAGTGATAATAATAAGTTAGTGATTAGAAGTTAAAAACCCTAGTATACGCGATTTAAGAAAAAATCGGCTCAAACCGACGGGTATCGATCACTACTGATTGAACCCACCACTTGACCACCACTTCCTTACCACCACATACCCTTGATATTTTTGCAAAATATCCCCCCTCATCTTCAGCCATGTGACCGAAATTTGTGGCCAAAATACAAGGAAAAGAAAGCAAAATCTTGGAAGCCTTTGGTGGTGACAAGTGTCAACCACCTATGGTTCCTTAGCTAAGACACGTCTCACCTTCTTATCTTCCATTTGAGTTCATCTTTCCTCATTTTCTTCCTGTTTTGGCTGAGAGCTAGGAGGAGCAAGAGAGTGAAGAGAGTTCAATCTTCTACCTTGAATCCAACCATTTGAGTGCAACCAAAAAAAACTAAACGGATTAATCACTAGTTGGAAGCTTGGGAAGCTTAAGGAACCAAGAATTTCAAGGAGAGGTGAAGGATCATCCTTGCAAGCTTGTGTCTTGAGGTATAATGGCTGATCAACCATTCTTTCTCCATTAATCATGATTAAGTTGGGTATTAATGTTGATATTGTGTTTGTGATGCTTGTTTCAAGTGATTTTGATGATTAGATGGATGACTTTTGAGATAGGGTTTCTTGTGAGTTAGGTGTGGTATGATGTATATATATGGTATATGATCTTGTGAAGGTAATAGTAGTGCTAGTTTCAAGGTGAAAATGTGAATTATAGCTTGAAATAACAAAAATTCTAGATTTCCGGAAAATTTAGCTTTAGTTCTGCCTGATTCTATTTCATCATGTTAAAGGCTGAATCAAACTTAGTACAAAACATGAGACTTGTAGAGAATGATATTTTATGATTGCCTACAAAATTTCAGCTTAATCAGAGCAACGTAGCCTATGAAAAGACGAAAATACCCTGACTACCATAGGAGTAAAGTCAGTGGACAATTTTGACAGTACACTAAGTTAGTTGAGTTTGTTCACCTTGATACGTACTGAAATAGCTTTTAGCCAAAACACAAAAATTTTAGTACTTTGTCTTAGCTTTTCAACACCTCCAAGAACGTCTTAAACGGACTTTGGTAACTTGAGATATGGCCATTTGAAGGTAGTGCGGTTAACTGGTTTATTAGTTGGAAATTGGTTCTGTGAATTGGGAATTTGACTGGGTTACACTGGAATTTGGACTAAGTGATCTTCATCAAAATTGTAACCCTTTGTCTTAGCTTCGAAATGGTATATATTGCATCCCAAACCGATAAGCGTAGCTTCGGTTGTGTCCGTTATGTAAAAACACTTCAAATCTGTCTTTTGCTAAACCTCATTTCCGCACATGTCGTTAGTTGATTTTGTACTTGTATTACCTTGAGCCTATTGAATGGCTATTGGAATTGTCGCTCCCTATTTTTTAATAAGAATAAAATAAAAGACGAGTTTAGAAAAATGGCTTTTGATTGAAAAAATGAATTTTTTGATTTAAAAAGAAAATGAAAAATATGGGTCTAAATGGGACTTGAAAATGCGACGATTTGACCCAAAATATAGTTTAAAAAGGGTTTTTGAATAAAAAATGGAGTTGCCACTTGGTATAGAGTTAAGGTGTACCAAGTCACCTAAAAATAAATTTTTAAAGGAAAAAAGTAGAAAACGCTTTTTAAATGACTCCAAGTCTACGAAAATCAGAGAAAAAGATTCGGGAGTCACATTTGAAGAAAGGGAAGGCAAGGATAAGAATCCAAGGCACCCTTTCGACCTAGCCAAGGCTAGTTGCGCGATTTAGTCAAAGATTTTCTTCTTTTACCCTTAAGATTTATCACATTTGGATATACTATATGAATGCATACCCTAGACCTAGGAGGGTGTCGGAGGGTCGAAATGTATCTTCAAAGCTTAATTGGTGCAAATCACATTAATGGTGATGCCTAATGTGGACTCTTTGGAGAGGTCACGAATAATGCAAAAATATGAGACTCTAGAAAAGAAAAGGAAAATAAAAATAATTGTATAAATATACATGACCTAAAGGAATGCATCATATCGGGTGCGGGGGACTAATGTTCGTGACTCAATGTTCTCTTTAATAGAGGGAATACGAGCGTGCTAAGACTTAGAAAAGCCACACTCGTCCATATCCCATATTTAAGGGATTTTTCTAGTCTAATCAAGCAAATGTACTAATCCTAGGTCTAATACTTAGATGAAATGCAAGTCTAATGTCATGTTTCATACAAAGGGGTAAGGAATATACATATAAGGGAAAATATGGGGGAAGGGATATACGTATAAGGAGGGATGTGATGCAAAAATGATAAAAGACCCTATAAAGTGAAACTATGCATGAGATGACATGATTTTATCACACAACCATGATCTAATGTGCGGATAGTTCCTAAGGGTCTAGCGTTGGACTAGCCCATGTCTACAATTTCCCACTAGCATTGGACTAGTGAGGAAAGTCAGAACAAAGGGCCACAACTAGTGCTGGACTAGTGTGGATTCGAGAAATTGACCACAACTAGCATTGGACTAGTGTGGTGACGTCACACATCGGTTACAATCAAATAAATCATGTAAGACCTAATAAAAGGATGTAAACACATAAATCACATATAGCACATAACACATAAGTATGATATCTAGATGCAAGACCCTAAAAAAGCAGTAACACATAGCACATAGACATGCAAAACACACATAAGGCAAATAAAGCAAATAAAGCCCTAACTATTACATTCGGGAGGCCTTACTACAATCTAGAGGGAAAGAAATAAATAAATAAAATAATAACCTAACTATTATAACCTTGGCATTAAATTGCCTTTCAAACAATTAAATTGAGTTAAAATAAATATATAAAGCCAATAAATCAAATAGATGAATAAATGAAATGAATAAAAAACATTCAAGAGGCATACAATCAAACAAGTAAAGTCACATAGGGCACATAGAGTCAAATAAAGTAAGAAATAAGGGATTAGGGTATACCTCCCTTGATTTGGAGATTTAAGGAAACGGAATTACTCTCTTATTTACCCTCTAAAAAACAAAGAAAGGGTCAAGGCATCACTTTAATTAACAAATAATCACATAACTATGAAATTGAACCATTAAAAGCATTTAAATAACCAAACAGTCCATATTCACAAAATGGGGATCCAATTGAAAGGAAAAAGAAAGTTTGAGGGATCAATTTGATTAATCTTTTCAATTGCTTGGGCCATAGTGAAACAAGGAGAGACCTGAGGGCTGAAGTGTAGTTTTGAAAAGTTTTTCATGCATGCAAGCAACAAAGAAAGGAAAAGAGTTTCTGCACCATTCCAGCCATAACCTTCTTTCCCTTTTCATCATGCATGCGAATTCACCAAAATACCAGAATTATTGACTAAATCAAAACGCGAAATTTTGTTGCAGGATTAAGGTAGAAAATCTGGTTTGACCGACAGCAAAAGAAAGAAAGAAAAATGCAGCAAGATTTTTTGCAACCGCAAACCAAGCAAACTGCTGCATTTTTATTTCACTTAGCTGGGACACATCCATGCAAAGCAACCCAAGAAATTCCCAACGGATTTGATAACTCAACTCAAATACAAGAACTTGGGACGAAGGGGAGAGGAAAGATAACAACGAAACAGAATGCTATGATCACTTGCTGAAAAATTTTACTCAGACTTTCCAAGAAAAACAAACCAAGAACCAGATAATAAACACTGATGGCCTTTGACACTAAGTTCCCAATCACGCACATGACGTCTCAGTCAAACCGCAAACCAATCAAGCGTTCAAACAAAGCCAAAACTTCGGCAATCTAAGGAAAAGAAAAGGGATCTGCGCACGCTGCTACAACAGGACCAAGAGCTTTGAGCTTGTTGCAGCAGATTTTATGCGCAATGCAAACTGAACCCAGGTGACAGGATCATCAAACATTCCTCTTAGTTTGGACACAAAAGGAAATCAAAATAAAATAGCATGCAAAGACTAAATAGCATTTGTAATTTCTGATGCTTCAGGGACTTTCGCAATCTCACGTACAAACAGCCAGCAACAAAAACTAAACTCCAAGTTCTCATTCAGTACTACAAACTTATCCTCCAAAATATCATACAAGGGGAAGGAAAACCTGGGATGGGAAAAGCTTTACAAGATCCAAGTTCATGCACAAATTTATGGGTTTGCTTTATCGAATTCACGGATGTAACGACCCCACCTCCCCCTAAGGCGTACCAGAGGGTTCGGCGGGCCGCCTGCCCAGCTCTCGCCGGGACTCAGTCGTTCGCTACAGTCCTCAATTAAAAATTGAAATAAATCACTAGAATAAATAGGGCATTGATCCAAACTTAAAGCGGAACTTATATACATTGCCAACCCAAAAGAGAATATAAACATCAAATATACAAGGGTTCTCAATCCTTCATACGTCCAGCCCGTGCCAAGCACTAGGTGAGAACCACTACAAAAGAAACAAAAGAAACAAAACTAGATTGGCTAGTCTATCTCAAGCTCACGTCCTCGCTCGCCTTCCCCTGTAAGGAAAACAAAACTAAAGGAATGAGCTAAAAGCCCAGTGAGGTTCCGAACACATAATCAGATAATCAATCCAATACATTAAACATGGAGTATCAATAATTCAAGAAACATTTACAATGGAAAGCGATAGTAACACATTCATTAAAAGGATACGGCTCACAAGGAGCAATTCGTTATTTCGTTCATTCGATCTCCTGACATTTCCCCTTATTCCTCCAATCATTTGAAAATGCATTTTTCGTTTATCAATAAACCCTCGTTCGTTCGTTCGTTCATTCATTCATTCATTCACCCCCGTCCTGGCCGTTGGCCAGTCTCCACCAACCTACAGGGTAATACTCGAGTATACCAAACGTTCACCCAAGTCCCTAATCGCCCGACCGAGTCCGCTTCTGGCTCGAGACGACCGGTAACAAGGGGCAATGGCCAGTTCAGCCCAAAAGGCTTACATTTATGCGCAAGTAACATTTCAATCATTAAATCCTTGAAAATTGCACAGTTATTTAGGTCGAGTGCGATAAAGTACACACTCGCCTAAAAAGCTCGTTTTGGATTTCATTAAAAACACTTAACACATTAGCAAATGATAACAACAAGCCATAGAATCAAATAAGGAACACTCACCTAGAAATGCAAAATATCGTGCAAAATATCCTTCCGGATATTACCCTTAATCACCAATGAAACCTAAGGTTGAACAAGAGAACATTATTATAGTTTATCGAGCAAAACATTTAAGGGAAACAAAGAAACCCGACTAATTAAGAGTAAAACGTGTAAAGATGACTTTTAGGTAAGAAGAGGGTTGTTTGAACCCAAGGATTAAAAATCATGTTTTATAATGGAAAACCGGTCATGGTATTGGCCAAACAAAAGTATACAAGTTCCAATAGAAACCTAGCCCTCGAGCGAAAATTTGGGCAGCACGCCCTTTGTGTTTACCTAATTTTCCAGCCATTTTGGCTTCATTATTTTTCCTCAACCACAGCCCAACATCACACATAAGCAATTCAAGTCAAGAGCCGTTCCATAGGCTCACAATATCATAAGAATAAGAATTACAACAATCACAAGTGCAGAGATTCAACTTAGCACAAGACAGATTTGACGTACGAATGCGGAAATAACATATCCGAAGCTACGCTTATCGGATTGAGACGAAACCTATGCCGTTTCGAAGCTAAGACACAGAGCTACAACATTCATGAAGGTCACTTAGTCCAGTTTGTGACGGCCCCACTTCCCCCTAGGGCGTACCCCAGGGTTCAGCGGGTCGCCTGCCCAGCTCTCGCCAGGACTCACTCACTATGGAACTCGAATCATGTATATACATCCATAGACAATAGATGCTCAAGTAAAAGATAAGAAACTTCTACACACCAGAAGTCTTCAAAGTTTTTACCATTCAAGTACAACCATCGAATATACAAGGGTTCTCATTCCTCATACAACCAGCCCGTGCCAAGCACTAGGGCGAGAACCATTACAAGGCCAAAGAACTAGATCAACTAGACTATACCGAACGCTCGTCCTTGCTCGCCTTCCCCTGCTAAGGAAAACAATTGACGTGGTATGAGCTAAAAAGCCCAGTGAGGTTCTATATATATAAACAAGTAATTAAACAAGGAACATTAGTCATGTAATAACATTTAATCCAGAAAACATGTCCAATATAAAGCAATGATAATACATTCATTAAAAGGATACAGGCTCACGAGGAGCTATTTGTTTGTTCGTTCGTTCCCCTGACATTTCCCCTTATTCCTCCAATCGTTTGAAAATACATTTTTTGTAAGTAGAATCCCTCGTTCATCCTTTTGTTTGTTCATCCCCTTTTCCGGACGTTGACCGGACTCCACCCATCCGGACACTGGCCGGACTCCACCCATCCGGACGTAGCCGGACTACAAGGTAATACTCGAGTATACCAAATTCACCCAGGTCACCATATCGCCCGACCGAGTCCGCTTCTGGCTCGAGTCGATCGGTAACAAGAGCAAGGGCCCAGTTCAGCCAAAAGGCTTACATTCATGCGCAACTAGTATTTCAACATTTAATCACCGAAAATTTCATATTTATTTAGGTCGAGTGCGATAAAGTACACACTCACCTAGCAAAAGTTCATTTTAAAAATCATAGAAAACAAGTAACATTTAATCAAATAGTCACAAATAATCACATAGATCCAACAATCCACATAGTCATAGAAACAAAACGTATATAGAACACTGACCTATTTACGCACAATAACGTGCAAAATATCCTTCCGGATATTACCCTTAGTCCCCAATGAAACCTATGGTTGAACAAGAGAGCATATTACAGTTTATCGAGCAAAACATTTAAGGGAAACAAAGAAACCCGACTAATTAGGAATGAAACGTGTAAAGATCACTTTCAAGTAAGAAGAGGGTTGTTTGAACCCAAGGATGAAAAATCATGTTTTATAATGGAAAACCGGTCATGGTATTGGCCGAACAAAAGTATACAAGTTCCAATAGAAACCTAGCCCTCGAGCAAAAATTTGGGCAGCACGCCCTTTGTGTTTACCAAATTTTCCAGCCATTTTGGCTTCATTATTTTTCCTCAACCACAGCCCAACATCACACATAAGCAATTCAAGTCAAGAGCCGTTCCATAGGCTCACAATATCATAAGAATAAGAATTACAACAATCACAAGTGCAGACATTCAACTTAGCACAAGACAGATTTGACGTACGAATGCGGAAATAACATATCCGAAGCTACGCTTATCGGATTGAGACGAAACCTATGCCGTTTCGAAGCTAAGACACAGAGCTACAACATTCATGAAGGTCACTTAGTCCAGTTTGTGATGGCCCCACTTCCCCCTAGGGCGTACCCCAGGGTTCAGCGGGTCGCCTGCCCAGCTCTCGCCAGGACTCACTCACTATGGAACTCGAATCATGTATATACATCCATAGACAATAGATGCTCAAGTAAAAGATAAGAAACTTCTACACACCAGAAGTCTTCAAAGTTTTTTACCATTCAAGTACAAACATCGAATATACAAGGGTTCTCACTCCTCATACAACCAGCCCGTGCCAAGCACTAGGGCGAGAACCATTACAAGGCCAAAGAACTAGATCAACTAGACTATACAGAACGCTCGTCCTTGCTCGCCTTCCCCTGCTAAGGAAAACAATTGACGTGGTATGAGCTAAAAAGCCCAGTGAGGTTCTATATATATAAACAAGTAATTAAACAAGGAACATTAGTCATCTAATAACATTTAATCCAGAAAACATGTCCAATATAAAGCAATGATAATACATTCATTAAAAGGATACAGGCTCACGAGGAGCTATTTGTTTGTTCGTTCGTTCCCCTGACATTTCCCCTTATTCCTCCAATCGTTTGAAAATACATTTTTTGTAAGTAGAATCCCTCGTTCATCCTTTTGTTCGTTCATCCCCTTTTCCGGACGTTAACCGGACTCCACCCATCCGGACATTGGCCGGACTCCACCCATCCGGACGTAGCCGGACTACAAGGTAATACTCGAGTATACCAAATTCACCCAGGTCACCATATCGCCCGACCGAGTCCGCTTCTGGCTCGAGTCGATCGGTAACAAGAGCAAGGGGCCAGTTCAACCAAAAGGCTTACATTCATGCGCAACTAGTATTTCAACATTTAATCACCGAAAATTTCATATTTATTTAGGTCGAGTGCGATAAAGTACACACTCACCTAGCAAAAGTTCATTTTAAAAATCATAGAAAACAAGTAACATTTAATCAAATAGTCACAAATAATCACATAGATCCAACAATCCACATAGTCATAGAAACAAAACGTATATAGAACACTCACCTATTTACGCACAATAACGTGCAAAATATCCTTCCGGATATTACCCTTAGTCCCCAATGAAACCTATGGTTGAACAAGAGAGCATATTACAGTTTATCGAGCAAAACATTTAAGGGAAACAAAGAAACCCGACTAATTAGGAATGAAACGTGTAAAGATCACTTTCAAGTAAGAAGAGGGTTGTTTGAACCCAAGGATGAAAAATCATGTTTTATAATGGAAAACCGGTCATGGTATTGGCCGAACAAAAGTATACAAGTTCCAATAGAAACCTAGCCCTCGAGCAAAAATTTGGGCAGCACGCCCTTTGTGTTTACCAAATTTTCCAGCCATTTTGGCTTCATTATTTTTCCTCAACCACAGCCCAACATCACACATAAGCAATTCAAGTCAAGAGCCGTTCCATAGGCTCACAATATCATAAGAATAAGAATTACAACAATCACAAGTGCAGACATTCAACTTAGCACAAGACAGATTTGACGTATGAAAGCGGAAATAATTTATCCGAGGCTACGCCTATCGGATTAAGACGCAACCTATGCTGTTTCGAAGCTAAGACTCAGGGCTACAATGTTCATGAAGGTCACTTAGTCCAGTTTCTAATGCAACTTGGTCAAATGCTCAAATTACTAAACCAGAAACCAATTCGTTGGCTGTTTAAACGCAGAACACTGTAATGGACATATCTCAGAGTACACAAGTCCGAATCAGGTGTTCTTAGAGGCATTTGAAAGCTAATTCAGAATGCTACAACTTTCATGTTTTGGCAAAACACTAAATCAGAATGAATCCTAGTCAAAAAATGGGATAAACTGGACTTAACTGATCACACGGACTGCTTAGGAAATACTTAAAACAGTAAGGGTATTTTGGACTTTTCACGTTCTGTATTGCTCCGATTTAGCTGAAATTTTATAGGCCCCTATAAAACATTATTTCCTACAACTTTTATTCTTTGACCCAAGGCCAATTCGGCCTCTAACACATAGATACAAATTCGGACAGAAATGATCAAGAATTTTCCAGAAATCTGGAATTTGTAGTTTCTAGTGAAATTTTCCCTAATTTCTCACTCCAATCACTCCCAAAACACCTTATAAAACCTCAATGGTAACATACAAGTATCACACATCAAGTTGGGCAGAAATTCCACAGCCCTAGTTCATCAATTAAATTGGGGAAAAACTTCTACACATGCTAGCATCCATGAATCCACCACCAATCAAGCTACTAAGCTTACTTTAACCATGATTGAAAGAGAAAGTTAGAGAGATATCATCCTCTTACCTTGATTTGAGTTCTCCAAGGGTAGCCCAAGCCTTCTCTTTCCAAAATTTCACCACCAAACACTAGCTAATCACTCAAGGAGAAGATTAATCGGTTTGGTTTGGTTTGATTCTTGCTTTATAGATGAATCCAAGAAGAAATGAAGAGGTTTCTCTCTTATTCTTCCTCTCTCCCTCTCTCGGCTCTTAGCAGCAGAAATAAGGTGGAAGACTTAGCTAATTTGGGATATAAGAAGGTAAGATGGTTAAGTAAGGTCTTGGTCATTCATTTGCCAACACTTGGCACTACCACATCCACTCAATTTATTTCTTTCTTTCCTTGCATAATTAGTCAACATTTTCGGTCAGACTTAGCTGATATTGAGAGGATATTTTGCTCAAAAATCAATGAGCTTGTAGGGTAAGAAAGTGGTGGTCAAATGGTGCGTTCAAACGGTAGTGCGCGGGACCCGTCGGTTCGCGCCGTTTTCCTTAAAAACACCCGCACTAGGGTTTTTACTTCCCATTCACTAACTTTATTTCATTACTTCTAATCACATATTATTTCTCACTTAAAAGTCACTCTTAAGCACCAAATTTGATCCCTACTCGGTACCGGATAATTATACTGCGGTTACACGAAAAATCCAATTTCACCTTGAATTGAAAACGAATAGGAAAACCCTAATTTCCTATGGTTATTGGTACTTTTCTAGGGTGATTGAACCATGGATAACATGAAATAATAGTTACCAAATAATTTTCAAATAAAAGGGAATTTTTGAGGAAAATACAAGAAATTTGCGAGTCCTCACATTCTCTCCCCCTTAAAAAAATTTCGTCCTCGAAATTTTACCTTCAGTTGCCTCAGACAAGTCCGGAACTTTTAGTAAATAAACACGATAAGGTTACTAAAGTAACTATTGAGGGCACCAAATATTCAAATAAACATATACCCACATAACACGCCATACCAAGATGACGGATAAGCAAATACACAAATACATATCAAGTTGGACAGATAACCATGTACATACAGGTATACTAACGTCATGTAGTAACAATATACAGGTAAATCAAAAGGAAAAGGTGAAGTCGTCCCCGTATCAGCCCGTCCGGTCTCTCACGTCACTTACTATCCAAACTAGATGTCCCTGATCTCTTGTGCTCATTCTAGTCAGACAAAGCCTGTTCATGTTCTCAAAATGCAAGTCTCAAGTACTTAACAGCGCCTCAACTCTAGAGTACTTGTGAGGACTCGCAAATTTCTTGTATTTTTCTCAAAAATTCCCTTTTATTTGAAAATTATTTGGTAACTATTATTTCATGTTATCCATGGTTCAATCACCCTAGAAAAGTGCCAATAACCATAGGAAATTAGGGTTTTCCTATTCGTTTTCAATTCAAGGTGAAATTGGATTTTTCGTGTAACCGCAGTATAATTATCCGGTACCGAGTAGGGATCAAATTTGGTGCTTAAGAGTGACTTTTAAGTGAGAAATAATATGTGATTGGAAGCAATGATAAAAAGTTAGGGAATAGGAAGTAAAAACCCTAGTACGTGTGTTTTTAAGAAAAACGGCGCGAACCGACGTGTACCACGTACTACCGATTGAACCACCACTTGATCACCACTTTCTGGCCATACAAGTTTAACACTAGTGAAGCAAAATATCTTCCCCCTCTTAGCCCTCCTATTGGCCGAAAATTAGAGGTTAGAAATGCAACAAGAGAGAGAAAAATTTGTGGTCAAGATTAGTCCAAGTGTTAGCCAAACTTGTGGCTAGAATTAATCCTTAGCTTTCCAACCTTCTTATAACACAAGCTTAGCTTAATTTCCTTCATTAATTCTGCATCTTGGCCGAAATAAGAGAGAGAGAGAGAGACAAAGAGAGTTCATCTCATTCTCCTTCATTTCTTCTCCAAATCTTGAAAAGTTTCTTCTATTCGCGCAAATCTACTCCGATTAAGTTGTTATCTAGCACAAAGGCTACCTACCGGTGTAATTTTCTTGAGGAACAAAGGCCTTGAACACTTGTTTCTAGTCTCCTTGGAAAGGTATACATGCTGGAACCTTGACTCTCCGATTAAATTCACGATTAGTTGCTAAATATGTCACATATGGTTGAATTATTGAGGTATGTGGTGAAATAGAGGCTTGGGTCATGATTTTCCATTTTATTGGAATATTTTTCAGCTTTCCTATGATTTTTCTAGTGCTTAAAATTTGGGGCTTTGATGTTTAAAGTTTAATATGTGAAGTTAAGATGGTGAAGCAAGCCAAAAATAAAGAAATTAGCATTTGATTTCAAGAATTTCCAGATTTCAGGGACTTGAAAATTCAGTTCTGCCCGTTTCTATATCACCTAGTTAGAGGCCGAATTTGGCTTGGCATAAAACATGAAAGTTGTAGATAATGGTGTTTTATAGGTGCCTATAAAATTTCAGCTCAATCGGAGCAACGTAGGATGTGAAAAGTCTAAAATACCCTCACTATTTTAAAAATTTCCCAGCAGTCCGTTTCATCAGTTAAGTCCAGTTTATCACGTTTTTTGACTAGTATTCATTCTGATTTAGCTTTTTGCCAAAACATGAAAGTTGTAGTATTCTGAATTATCTTTCAAATGCCTCTAAGAAAACCTGATTCGGACTTGTGTACTCTGAGATATGTCCATTACAGTGTAATGCATTTAAACAGCCGACGAATTGATTTCTGGTTTAGTAATTTGAGAATTTGACCAAGTTACATTAGAAACGGGACTAAGTGACCTTCATGAACATTGTAGCCCTGTGTCTTAGCTTCGAAACGGCATAAGTTGCGTCTTAATCCGATAAGCGTAGCATCGGATAAGTTATTTCCGCTTTCATACGTCAAATCTGTCTTTTGCTAAATTGAATTTCTGCACTTGTTATTTCTGTATTTCTTATTCTTATGATATTGTGAGCCTATGGAACGGCTCTTGACTTGAATTGCTTATGTGTGATGTTGGGTTGTGGTTGAGGAAAAATAATGAAGCCAAAATGGCTGGAAAATTAGGTAAACACAAAGGGCATGCTGCCCAAATTTTCGCCCGAAAGCTAAGGTTTATTTGAACTTGTAAAATACTATGACCGTTTTTCCATCTTAAAAACATGATCCTTCTTCAATTGGAAACTCCAAATGTTTACTTACTCTTACCAAATAAAGAGGAGTAGTTTAGGATTTTCTTGAGTATTTTGTCCTCTCTTTTCATGAATTTCATTAAGACAATTAGTCTATAATATCTACTTGAATATAAGATAAGTTTCAACCACATAAACGATTCCGAAAATGGTATTTCCTAGTCTATCTAGTTGGATTTTGATTTGTCTTTAGTTCAAGTGTTTCCATTAGAAAATTTTATAACCCTTTTGAGTTGGTTTTATGTGTGGTCTATGAAACCCTAGTTAATTTTATCCACGAGTCCAAATGTCCACGTTCCACTTTAAAGTCTTTTTATACGTTCTACTCATCATGCGACGAGTCTCTTTGATTGCACCTAATTGGTTGTGACAAATGAGTGGTAATATTCTTTTCATTTAATCTTAGGTTTTCTCGGTGACTAAAGATAATATCCGGAAGGATATTTTGCACGTTGTTGTGCGTAAATAGGTGAGTGTTCTATATACGTTTTGTTCCTATGACTATGTGGATTGTTGGATCTATGTGGTTATTTGTGACTATTTGATTACATGTTACTTGTTTTCTATGATTTTTAAAATGAACTTTTGCTAGGTGAGTGTGTACTTTATCGCACTCGACCTAAATAAATATGAAATTTTCGGTGATTAAATGTTGAAATACTAGTTGCGCATGAATGTAAGCCTTTTGGCTGAACTGGGCCCTTGCCCTTGTTACCGGTCGTCTCGAGCCAGAAGCGGACTCGGTCGAGCGATTAGGAACCTGGGTGAATTTGGTATACTCGAGTATTACCTTGTAGACCGGCCATGTCCGGGTAGGTGGAGTCCGGCCAACGTCCGGATGGGTGGAGTCCGGCCAACGTCCGGAAAGGGATGAATGAACGAAGGCAGGCACGAGGGTTTTACTTCTCAAAAGGGAAATTTTCAAATAATTGGAGGAATAAGGGGAAATGTCAGGGGAACGAACGAACGAACAAAGAGCTCCTTGGGAGCCCGTATCCTTTTAATGAATGCATTATCATTGCTTTATATTGGACATGTTTTCTGGATTAATTGTTATTACATGACTACTGTTCCTTGTTTAATTACTTGTTTATATATATATAGAACCTCACTGGGCTTTTTAGCTCATACCACGTCAATTGTTTTCCTTAGCAGGGGAAGGCGAGCAAGGACGAGCGTTCGGTATAGTCTAGTTGATCTAGTTCTTTGGCCTTGTAATGGTTCTCGCCCTAGTGCTTGGCACGGGCTGGTTGTATGAGGAATGAGAACCCTTGTATATTCGATGGTTGTACTTGAATGGTAAAAACTTTGAAGACTTCTGGTGTGTAGAAGTTTCTTATCTTTTACTTGAGCATCTATTGTCTATGGATGTATATACATGATTCGAGTTCCATAGTGAGTGAGTCCTGGCGAGAGCTGGGCAGGCGATCCGCCGAACCCTTTGGTACGCCTTAGGGGGAGGTGGGGTCGTCACAGGTGGTATCAGAGCTTAGGCTTCAGATCTCTGTAGTGTATCCTAGATTAAAGATTAGAATACCGGACTGTGGGATTTGATTGGACTTGAAAGTTAAGCGATTGAGGGATAAAATTTATAGTTGCTTCGCGTGGTTTCTACGTGGAGTGACCCTGGACTAAGTGGTGAATAAGTATGAGGGACTAAGTAAAGCTATGAATTGCGAATGTTATAGGTCTTTAATCTTTTCCATGGTATTTGAGGATCATAGATAGGTACGTCGGGTAGGAATTTCGATTGTAGATAGTTTGCTCTTGAGACTGCAGCTCGAGATGTGAATTATCTTATTTCGGATTCTTGTGCCTGAGTACTCTAGAGTTGAGGCGCTGCTAAGTACTTGAGACTTGCATTTTGAGAACATGAACAGGCTTTGTCTGACTAGAATGAGCACAAGAGATCAGGGACATCTAGTTTGGATAGTAAGTGACGTGAGAGACCGGACGGGCTGATACGGGGACGACTTCACCTTTTCCTTTTGATTTACCTGTATATTGTTACTACATGACGTTAGTATACCTGTATGTACATGGTTATCTGTCCAACTTGATATGTATTTGTGTATTTGCTTATCCGTCATCTTGGTATGGCGTGTTATGTGGGTATATGTTTATTTGAATATTTGGTGCCCTCAATAGTTACTTTAGTAACCTTATCGTGTTTATTTACTAAAAGTTCCGGACTTGTCTGAGGCAGCTGAAGGTAAAATTTCGAGGACGAAATTTTTTTTAAGGGGGAGAGAATGTGAGGACTCGCAAATTTCTTGTATTTTTCTCAAAAATTCCCTTTTATTTGAAAATTATTTGGTAACTATTATTTCATGTTATCCATGGTTCAATCACCCTAGAAAAGTGCCAATAACCATAGGAAATTAGGGTTTTCCTATTCGTTTTCAATTCAAGGTGAAATTGGATTTTTCGTGTAACCGCAGTATAATTATCCGGTACCGAGTAGGGATCAAATTTGGTGCTTAAGAGTGACTTTTAAGTGAGAAATAATATGTGATTGGAAGCAATGATAAAAAGTTAGGGAATAGGAAGTAAAAACCCTAGTACGTGTGTTTTTAAGAAAAACGGCGCGAACCGACGTGTACCGCGTACTACCGATTGAACCACCACTTGATCACCACTTTCTGGCCATACAAGTTTAACACTAGTGAAGCAAAATATCTTCCCCCTCTTAGCCCTCCTATTGGCCGAAAATTAGAGGTTAGAAATGCAACAAGAGAGAGAAAAATTTGTGGTCAAGATTAGTCCAAGTGTTAGCCAAACTTGTGGCTAGAATTAATCCTTAGCTTTCCAACCTTCTTATAACACAAGCTTAGCTTAATTTCCTTCATTAATTCTGCATCTTGGCCGAAATAAGAGAGAGAGAGAGAGACAAAGAGAGTTCATCTCATTCTCCTTCATTTCTTCTCCAAATCTTGAAAAGTTTCTTCTATTCGCGCAAATCTACTCCGATTAAGTTGTTATCTAGCACAAAGGCTACCTACCGGTGTAATTTTCTTGAGGAACAAAGGCCTTGAACACTTGTTTCTAGTCTCCTTGGAAAGGTATACATGCTGGAACCTTGACTCTCCGATTAAATTCACGATTAGTTGCTAAATATGTCACATATGGTTGAATTATTGAGGTATGTGGTGAAATAGAGGCTTGGGTCATGATTTTCCATTTTATTGGAATATTTTTCAGCTTTCCTATGATTTTTCTAGTGCTTAAAATTTGGGGCTTTGATGTTTAAAGTTTAATATGTGAAGTTAAGATGGTGAAGCAAGCCAAAAATAAAGAAATTAGCATTTGATTTCAAGAATTTCCAGATTTCAGGGACTTGAAAATTCAGTTCTGCCCGTTTCTATATCACCTAGTTAGAGGCCGAATTTGGCTTGGCATAAAACATGAAAGTTGTAGATAATGGTGTTTTATAGGTGCCTATAAAATTTCAGCTCAATCGGAGCAACGTAGGATGTGAAAAGTCTAAAATACCCTCACTATTTTAAAAATTTCCCAGCAGTCCGTTTCATCAGTTAAGTCCAGTTTATCACGTTTTTTGACTAGTATTCATTCTGATTTAGCTTTTTGCCAAAACATGAAAGTTGTAGTATTCTGAATTATCTTTCAAATGCCTCTAAGAAAACCTGATTCGGACTTGTGTACTCTGAGATATGTCCATTACAGTGTAATGCATTTAAACAGCCGACGAATTGATTTCTGGTTTAGTAATTTGAGAATTTGACCAAGTTACATTAGAAACGGGACTAAGTGACCTTCATGAACATTGTAGCCCTGTGTCTTAGCTTCGAAACGGCATAAGTTGCGTCTTAATCCGATAAGCGTAGCATCGGATAAGTTATTTCCGCTTTCATACGTCAAATCTGTCTTTTGCTAAATTGAATTTCTGCACTTGTTATTTCTGTATTTCTTATTCTTATGATATTGTGAGCCTATGGAACGGCTCTTGACTTGAATTGCTTATGTGTGATGTTGGGTTGTGGTTGAGGAAAAATAATGAAGCCAAAATGGCTGGAAAATTAGGTAAACACAAAGGGCATGCTGCCCAAATTTTCGCCCGAAAGCTAAGGTTTATTTGAACTTGTAAAATACTATGACCGTTTTTCCATCTTAAAAACATGATCCTTCTTCAATTGGAAACTCCAAATGTTTACTTACTCTTACCAAATAAAGAGGAGTAGTTTAGGATTTTCTTGAGTATTTTGTCCTCTCTTTTCATGAATTTCATTAAGACAATTAGTCTATAATATCTACTTGAATATAAGATAAGTTTCAACCACATAAACGATTCCGAAAATGGTATTTCCTAGTCTATCTAGTTGGATTTTGATTTGTCTTTAGTTCAAGTGTTTCCATTAGAAAATTTTATAACCCTTTTGAGTTGGTTTTATGTGTGGTCTATGAAACCCTAGTTAATTTTATCCACGAGTCCAAATGTCCACGTTCCACTTTAAAGTCTTTTTATACGTTCTACTCATCATGCGACGAGTCTCTTTGATTGCACCTAATTGGTTGTGACAAATGAGTGGTAATATTCTTTTCATTTAATCTTAGGTTTTCTCGGTGACTAAAGATAATATCCGGAAGGATATTTTGCACGTTGTTGTGCGTAAATAGGTGAGTGTTCTATATACGTTTTGTTCCTATGACTATGTGGATTGTTGGATCTATGTGGTTATTTGTGACTATTTGATTACATGTTACTTGTTTTCTATGATTTTTAAAATGAACTTTTGCTAGGTGAGTGTGTACTTTATCGCACTCGACCTAAATAAATATGAAATTTTCGGTGATTAAATGTTGAAATACTAGTTGCGCATGAATGTAAGCCTTTTGGCTGAACTGGGCCCTTGCCCTTGTTACCGGTCGTCTCGAGCCAGAAGCGGACTCGGTCGAGCGATTAGGAACCTGGGTGAATTTGGTATACTCGAGTATTACCTTGTAGACCGGCCATGTCCGGGTAGGTGGAGTCCGGCCAACGTCCGGATGGGTGGAGTCCGGCCAACGTCCGGAAAGGGATGAATGAACGAAGGCAGGCACGAGGGTTTTACTTCTCAAAAGGGAAATTTTCAAATAATTGGAGGAATAAGGGGAAATGTCAGGGGAACGAACGAACGAACAAAGAGCTCCTTGGGAGCCCGTATCCTTTTAATGAATGCATTATCATTGCTTTATATTGGACATGTTTTCTGGATTAATTGTTATTACATGACTACTGTTCCTTGTTTAATTACTTGTTTATATATATATAGAACCTCACTGGGCTTTTTAGCTCATACCACGTCAATTGTTTTCCTTAGCAGGGGAAGGCGAGCAAGGACGAGCGTTCGGTATAGTCTAGTTGATCTAGTTCTTTGGCCTTGTAATGGTTCTCGCCCTAGTGCTTGGCACGGGCTGGTTGTATGAGGAATGAGAACCCTTGTATATTCGATGGTTGTACTTGAATGGTAAAAACTTTGAAGACTTCTGGTGTGTAGAAGTTTCTTATCTTTTACTTGAGCATCTATTGTCTATGGATGTATATACATGATTCGAGTTCCATAGTGAGTGAGTCCTGGCGAGAGCTGGGCAGGCGATCCGCCGAACCCTTTGGTACGCCTTAGGGGGAGGTGGGGTCGTCACAGGTGGTATCAGAGCTTAGGCTTCAGATCTCTGTAGTGTATCCTAGATTAAAGATTAGAATACCGGACTGTGGGATTTGATTGGACTTGAAAGTTAAGCGATTGAGGGATAAAATTTATAGTTGCTTCGCGTGGTTTCTACGTGGAGTGACCCTGGACTAAGTGGTGAATAAGTATGAGGGACTAAGTAAAGCTATGAATTGCGAATGTTATAGGTCTTTAATCTTTTCCATGGTATTTGAGGATCATAGATAGGTACGTCGGGTAGGAATTTCGATTGTAGATAGTTTGCTCTTGAGACTGCAGCTCGAGATGTGAATTATCTTATTTCGGATTCTTGTGCCTGAGTACTCTAGAGTTGAGGCGCTGCTAAGTACTTGAGACTTGCATTTTGAGAACATGAACAGGCTTTGTCTGACTAGAATGAGCACAAGAGATCAGGGACATCTAGTTTGGATAGTAAGTGACGTGAGAGACCGGACGGGCTGATACGGGGACGACTTCACCTTTTCCTTTTGATTTACCTGTATATTGTTACTACATGACGTTAGTATACCTGTATGTACATGGTTATCTGTCCAACTTGATATGTATTTGTGTATTTGCTTATCCGTCATCTTGGTATGGCGTGTTATGTGGGTATATGTTTATTTGAATATTTGGTGCCCTCAATAGTTACTTTAGTAACCTTATCGTGTTTATTTACTAAAAGTTCCGGACTTGTCTGAGGCAGCTGAAGGTAAAATTTCGAGGACGAAATTTTTTTTAAGGGGGAGAGAATGTGAGGACTCGCAAATTTCTTGTATTTTTCTCAAAAATTCCCTTTTATTTGAAAATTATTTGGTAACTATTATTTCATGTTATCCATGGTTCAATCACCCTAGAAAAGTGCCAATAACCATAGGAAATTAGGGTTTTCCTATTCGTTTTCAATTCAAGGTGAAATTGGATTTTTCGTGTAACCGCAGTATAATTATCCGGTACCGAGTAGGGATCAAATTTGGTGCTTAAGAGTGACTTTTAAGTGAGAAATAATATGTGATTGGAAGCAATGATAAAAAGTTAGGGAATAGGAAGTAAAAACCCTAGTACGTGTGTTTTTAAGAAAAACGGCGCGAACCGACGTGTACCGCGTACTACCGATTGAACCACCACTTGATCACCACTTTCTGGCCATACAAGTTTAACACTAGTGAAGCAAAATATCTTCCCCCTCTTAGCCCTCCTATTGGCCGAAAATTAGAGGTTAGAAATGCAACAAGAGAGAGAAAAATTTGTGGTCAAGATTAGTCCAAGTGTTAGCCAAACTTGTGGCTAGAATTAATCCTTAGCTTTCCAACCTTCTTATAACACAAGCTTAGCTTAATTTCCTTCATTAATTCTGCATCTTGGCCGAAATAAGAGAGAGAGAGAGAGACAAAGAGAGTTCATCTCATTCTCCTTCATTTCTTCTCCAAATCTTGAAAAGTTTCTTCTATTCGCGCAAATCTACTCCGATTAAGTTGTTATCTAGCACAAAGGCTACCTACCGGTGTAATTTTCTTGAGGAACAAAGGCCTTGAACACTTGTTTCTAGTCTCCTTGGAAAGGTATACATGCTGGAACCTTGACTCTCCGATTAAATTCACGATTAGTTGCTAAATATGTCACATATGGTTGAATTATTGAGGTATGTGGTGAAATAGAGGCTTGGGTCATGATTTTCCATTTTATTGGAATATTTTTCAGCTTTCCTATGATTTTTCTAGTGCTTAAAATTTGGGGCTTTGATGTTTAAAGTTTAATATGTGAAGTTAAGATGGTGAAGCAAGCCAAAAATAAAGAAATTAGCATTTGATTTCAAGAATTTCCAGATTTCAGGGACTTGAAAATTCAGTTCTGCCCGTTTCTATATCACCTAGTTAGAGGCCGAATTTGGCTTGGCATAAAACATGAAAGTTGTAGATAATGGTGTTTTATAGGTGCCTATAAAATTTCAGCTCAATCGGAGCAACGTAGGATGTGAAAAGTCTAAAATACCCTCACTATTTTAAAAATTTCCCAGCAGTCCGTTTCATCAGTTAAGTCCAGTTTATCACGTTTTTTGACTAGTATTCATTCTGATTTAGCTTTTTGCCAAAACATGAAAGTTGTAGTATTCTGAATTATCTTTCAAATGCCTCTAAGAAAACCTGATTCGGACTTGTGTACTCTGAGATATGTCCATTACAGTGTAATGCATTTAAACAGCCGACGAATTGATTTCTGGTTTAGTAATTTGAGAATTTGACCAAGTTACATTAGAAACGGGACTAAGTGACCTTCATGAACATTGTAGCCCTGTGTCTTAGCTTCGAAACGGCATAAGTTGCGTCTTAATCCGATAAGCGTAGCATCGGATAAGTTATTTCCGCTTTCATACGTCAAATCTGTCTTTTGCTAAATTGAATTTCTGCACTTGTTATTTCTGTATTTCTTATTCTTATGATATTGTGAGCCTATGGAACGGCTCTTGACTTGAATTGCTTATGTGTGATGTTGGGTTGTGGTTGAGGAAAAATAATGAAGCCAAAATGGCTGGAAAATTAGGTAAACACAAAGGGCATGCTGCCCAAATTTTCGCCCGAAAGCTAAGGTTTATTTGAACTTGTAAAATACTATGACCGTTTTTCCATCTTAAAAACATGATCCTTCTTCAATTGGAAACTCCAAATGTTTACTTACTCTTACCAAATAAAGAGGAGTAGTTTAGGATTTTCTTGAGTATTTTGTCCTCTCTTTTCATGAATTTCATTAAGACAATTAGTCTATAATATCTACTTGAATATAAGATAAGTTTCAACCACATAAACGATTCCGAAAATGGTATTTCCTAGTCTATCTAGTTGGATTTTGATTTGTCTTTAGTTCAAGTGTTTCCATTAGAAAATTTTATAACCCTTTTGAGTTGGTTTTATGTGTGGTCTATGAAACCCTAGTTAATTTTATCCACGAGTCCAAATGTCCACGTTCCACTTTAAAGTCTTTTTATACGTTCTACTCATCATGCGACGAGTCTCTTTGATTGCACCTAATTGGTTGTGACAAATGAGTGGTAATATTCTTTTCATTTAATCTTAGGTTTTCTCGGTGACTAAAGATAATATCCGGAAGGATATTTTGCACGTTGTTGTGCGTAAATAGGTGAGTGTTCTATATACGTTTTGTTCCTATGACTATGTGGATTGTTGGATCTATGTGGTTATTTGTGACTATTTGATTACATGTTACTTGTTTTCTATGATTTTTAAAATGAACTTTTGCTAGGTGAGTGTGTACTTTATCGCACTCGACCTAAATAAATATGAAATTTTCGGTGATTAAATGTTGAAATACTAGTTGCGCATGAATGTAAGCCTTTTGGCTGAACTGGGCCCTTGCCCTTGTTACCGGTCGTCTCGAGCCAGAAGCGGACTCGGTCGAGCGATTAGGAACCTGGGTGAATTTGGTATACTCGAGTATTACCTTGTAGACCGGCCATGTCCGGGTAGGTGGAGTCCGGCCAACGTCCGGATGGGTGGAGTCCGGCCAACGTCCGGAAAGGGATGAATGAACGAAGGCAGGCACGAGGGTTTTACTTCTCAAAAGGGAAATTTTCAAATAATTGGAGGAATAAGGGGAAATGTCAGGGGAACGAACGAACGAACAAAGAGCTCCTTGGGAGCCCGTATCCTTTTAATGAATGCATTATCATTGCTTTATATTGGACATGTTTTCTGGATTAATTGTTATTACATGACTACTGTTCCTTGTTTAATTACTTGTTTATATATATATAGAACCTCACTGGGCTTTTTAGCTCATACCACGTCAATTGTTTTCCTTAGCAGGGGAAGGCGAGCAAGGACGAGCGTTCGGTATAGTCTAGTTGATCTAGTTCTTTGGCCTTGTAATGGTTCTCGCCCTAGTGCTTGGCACGGGCTGGTTGTATGAGGAATGAGAACCCTTGTATATTCGATGGTTGTACTTGAATGGTAAAAACTTTGAAGACTTCTGGTGTGTAGAAGTTTCTTATCTTTTACTTGAGCATCTATTGTCTATGGATGTATATACATGATTCGAGTTCCATAGTGAGTGAGTCCTGGCGAGAGCTGGGCAGGCGATCCGCCGAACCCTTTGGTACGCCTTAGGGGGAGGTGGGGTCGTCACAGGTGGTATCAGAGCTTAGGCTTCAGATCTCTGTAGTGTATCCTAGATTAAAGATTAGAATACCGGACTGTGGGATTTGATTGGACTTGAAAGTTAAGCGATTGAGGGATAAAATTTATAGTTGCTTCGCGTGGTTTCTACGTGGAGTGACCCTGGACTAAGTGGTGAATAAGTATGAGGGACTAAGTAAAGCTATGAATTGCGAATGTTATAGGTCTTTAATCTTTTCCATGGTATTTGAGGATCATAGATAGGTACGTCGGGTAGGAATTTCGATTGTAGATAGTTTGCTCTTGAGACTGCAGCTCGAGATGTGAATTATCTTATTTCGGATTCTTGTGCCTGAGTACTCTAGAGTTGAGGCGCTGCTAAGTACTTGAGACTTGCATTTTGAGAACATGAACAGGCTTTGTCTGACTAGAATGAGCACAAGAGATCAGGGACATCTAGTTTGGATAGTAAGTGACGTGAGAGACCGGACGGGCTGATACGGGGACGACTTCACCTTTTCCTTTTGATTTACCTGTATATTGTTACTACATGACGTTAGTATACCTGTATGTACATGGTTATCTGTCCAACTTGATATGTATTTGTGTATTTGCTTATCCGTCATCTTGGTATGGCGTGTTATGTGGGTATATGTTTATTTGAATATTTGGTGCCCTCAATAGTTACTTTAGTAACCTTATCGTGTTTATTTACTAAAAGTTCCGGACTTGTCTGAGGCAGCTGAAGGTAAAATTTCGAGGACGAAATTTTTTTTAAGGGGGAGAGAATGTGAGGACTCGCAAATTTCTTGTATTTTTCTCAAAAATTCCCTTTTATTTGAAAATTATTTGGTAACTATTATTTCATGTTATCCATGGTTCAATCACCCTAGAAAAGTGCCAATAACCATAGGAAATTAGGGTTTTCCTATTCGTTTTCAATTCAAGGTGAAATTGGATTTTTCGTGTAACCGCAGTATAATTATCCGGTACCGAGTAGGGATCAAATTTGGTGCTTAAGAGTGACTTTTAAGTGAGAAATAATATGTGATTGGAAGCAATGATAAAAAGTTAGGGAATAGGAAGTAAAAACCCTAGTACGTGTGTTTTTAAGAAAAACGGCGCGAACCGACGTGTACCGCGTACTACCGATTGAACCACCACTTGATCACCACTTTCTGGCCATACAAGTTTAACACTAGTGAAGCAAAATATCTTCCCCCTCTTAGCCCTCCTATTGGCCGAAAATTAGAGGTTAGAAATGCAACAAGAGAGAGAAAAATTTGTGGTCAAGATTAGTCCAAGTGTTAGCCAAACTTGTGGCTAGAATTAATCCTTAGCTTTCCAACCTTCTTATAACACAAGCTTAGCTTAATTTCCTTCATTAATTCTGCATCTTGGCCGAAATAAGAGAGAGAGAGAGAGACAAAGAGAGTTCATCTCATTCTCCTTCATTTCTTCTCCAAATCTTGAAAAGTTTCTTCTATTCGCGCAAATCTACTCCGATTAAGTTGTTATCTAGCACAAAGGCTACCTACCGGTGTAATTTTCTTGAGGAACAAAGGCCTTGAACACTTGTTTCTAGTCTCCTTGGAAAGGTATACATGCTGGAACCTTGACTCTCCGATTAAATTCACGATTAGTTGCTAAATATGTCACATATGGTTGAATTATTGAGGTATGTGGTGAAATAGAGGCTTGGGTCATGATTTTCCATTTTATTGGAATATTTTTCAGCTTTCCTATGATTTTTCTAGTGCTTAAAATTTGGGGCTTTGATGTTTAAAGTTTAATATGTGAAGTTAAGATGGTGAAGCAAGCCAAAAATAAAGAAATTAGCATTTGATTTCAAGAATTTCCAGATTTCAGGGACTTGAAAATTCAGTTCTGCCCGTTTCTATATCACCTAGTTAGAGGCCGAATTTGGCTTGGCATAAAACATGAAAGTTGTAGATAATGGTGTTTTATAGGTGCCTATAAAATTTCAGCTCAATCGGAGCAACGTAGGATGTGAAAAGTCTAAAATACCCTCACTATTTTAAAAATTTCCCAGCAGTCCGTTTCATCAGTTAAGTCCAGTTTATCACGTTTTTTGACTAGTATTCATTCTGATTTAGCTTTTTGCCAAAACATGAAAGTTGTAGTATTCTGAATTATCTTTCAAATGCCTCTAAGAAAACCTGATTCGGACTTGTGTACTCTGAGATATGTCCATTACAGTGTAATGCATTTAAACAGCCGACGAATTGATTTCTGGTTTAGTAATTTGAGAATTTGACCAAGTTACATTAGAAACGGGACTAAGTGACCTTCATGAACATTGTAGCCCTGTGTCTTAGCTTCGAAACGGCATAAGTTGCGTCTTAATCCGATAAGCGTAGCATCGGATAAGTTATTTCCGCTTTCATACGTCAAATCTGTCTTTTGCTAAATTGAATTTCTGCACTTGTTATTTCTGTATTTCTTATTCTTATGATATTGTGAGCCTATGGAACGGCTCTTGACTTGAATTGCTTATGTGTGATGTTGGGTTGTGGTTGAGGAAAAATAATGAAGCCAAAATGGCTGGAAAATTAGGTAAACACAAAGGGCATGCTGCCCAAATTTTCGCCCGAAAGCTAAGGTTTATTTGAACTTGTAAAATACTATGACCGTTTTTCCATCTTAAAAACATGATCCTTCTTCAATTGGAAACTCCAAATGTTTACTTACTCTTACCAAATAAAGAGGAGTAGTTTAGGATTTTCTTGAGTATTTTGTCCTCTCTTTTCATGAATTTCATTAAGACAATTAGTCTATAATATCTACTTGAATATAAGATAAGTTTCAACCACATAAACGATTCCGAAAATGGTATTTCCTAGTCTATCTAGTTGGATTTTGATTTGTCTTTAGTTCAAGTGTTTCCATTAGAAAATTTTATAACCCTTTTGAGTTGGTTTTATGTGTGGTCTATGAAACCCTAGTTAATTTTATCCACGAGTCCAAATGTCCACGTTCCACTTTAAAGTCTTTTTATACGTTCTACTCATCATGCGACGAGTCTCTTTGATTGCACCTAATTGGTTGTGACAAATGAGTGGTAATATTCTTTTCATTTAATCTTAGGTTTTCTCGGTGACTAAAGATAATATCCGGAAGGATATTTTGCACGTTGTTGTGCGTAAATAGGTGAGTGTTCTATATACGTTTTGTTCCTATGACTATGTGGATTGTTGGATCTATGTGGTTATTTGTGACTATTTGATTACATGTTACTTGTTTTCTATGATTTTTAAAATGAACTTTTGCTAGGTGAGTGTGTACTTTATCGCACTCGACCTAAATAAATATGAAATTTTCGGTGATTAAATGTTGAAATACTAGTTGCGCATGAATGTAAGCCTTTTGGCTGAACTGGGCCCTTGCCCTTGTTACCGGTCGTCTCGAGCCAGAAGCGGACTCGGTCGAGCGATTAGGAACCTGGGTGAATTTGGTATACTCGAGTATTACCTTGTAGACCGGCCATGTCCGGGTAGGTGGAGTCCGGCCAACGTCCGGATGGGTGGAGTCCGGCCAACGTCCGGAAAGGGATGAATGAACGAAGGCAGGCACGAGGGTTTTACTTCTCAAAAGGGAAATTTTCAAATAATTGGAGGAATAAGGGGAAATGTCAGGGGAACGAACGAACGAACAAAGAGCTCCTTGGGAGCCCGTATCCTTTTAATGAATGCATTATCATTGCTTTATATTGGACATGTTTTCTGGATTAATTGTTATTACATGACTACTGTTCCTTGTTTAATTACTTGTTTATATATATATAGAACCTCACTGGGCTTTTTAGCTCATACCACGTCAATTGTTTTCCTTAGCAGGGGAAGGCGAGCAAGGACGAGCGTTCGGTATAGTCTAGTTGATCTAGTTCTTTGGCCTTGTAATGGTTCTCGCCCTAGTGCTTGGCACGGGCTGGTTGTATGAGGAATGAGAACCCTTGTATATTCGATGGTTGTACTTGAATGGTAAAAACTTTGAAGACTTCTGGTGTGTAGAAGTTTCTTATCTTTTACTTGAGCATCTATTGTCTATGGATGTATATACATGATTCGAGTTCCATAGTGAGTGAGTCCTGGCGAGAGCTGGGCAGGCGATCCGCCGAACCCTTTGGTACGCCTTAGGGGGAGGTGGGGTCGTCACAGGTGGTATCAGAGCTTAGGCTTCAGATCTCTGTAGTGTATCCTAGATTAAAGATTAGAATACCGGACTGTGGGATTTGATTGGACTTGAAAGTTAAGCGATTGAGGGATAAAATTTATAGTTGCTTCGCGTGGTTTCTACGTGGAGTGACCCTGGACTAAGTGGTGAATAAGTATGAGGGACTAAGTAAAGCTATGAATTGCGAATGTTATAGGTCTTTAATCTTTTCCATGGTATTTGAGGATCATAGATAGGTACGTCGGGTAGGAATTTCGATTGTAGATAGTTTGCTCTTGAGACTGCAGCTCGAGATGTGAATTATCTTATTTCGGATTCTTGTGCCTGAGTACTCTAGAGTTGAGGCGCTGCTAAGTACTTGAGACTTGCATTTTGAGAACATGAACAGGCTTTGTCTGACTAGAATGAGCACAAGAGATCAGGGACATCTAGTTTGGATAGTAAGTGACGTGAGAGACCGGACGGGCTGATACGGGGACGACTTCACCTTTTCCTTTTGATTTACCTGTATATTGTTACTACATGACGTTAGTATACCTGTATGTACATGGTTATCTGTCCAACTTGATATGTATTTGTGTATTTGCTTATCCGTCATCTTGGTATGGCGTGTTATGTGGGTATATGTTTATTTGAATATTTGGTGCCCTCAATAGTTACTTTAGTAACCTTATCGTGTTTATTTACTAAAAGTTCCGGACTTGTCTGAGGCAGCTGAAGGTAAAATTTCGAGGACGAAATTTTTTTTAAGGGGGAGAGAATGTGAGGACTCGCAAATTTCTTGTATTTTTCTCAAAAATTCCCTTTTATTTGAAAATTATTTGGTAACTATTATTTCATGTTATCCATGGTTCAATCACCCTAGAAAAGTGCCAATAACCATAGGAAATTAGGGTTTTCCTATTCGTTTTCAATTCAAGGTGAAATTGGATTTTTCGTGTAACCGCAGTATAATTATCCGGTACCGAGTAGGGATCAAATTTGGTGCTTAAGAGTGACTTTTAAGTGAGAAATAATATGTGATTGGAAGCAATGATAAAAAGTTAGGGAATAGGAAGTAAAAACCCTAGTACGTGTGTTTTTAAGAAAAACGGCGCGAACCGACGTGTACCGCGTACTACCGATTGAACCACCACTTGATCACCACTTTCTGGCCATACAAGTTTAACACTAGTGAAGCAAAATATCTTCCCCCTCTTAGCCCTCCTATTGGCCGAAAATTAGAGGTTAGAAATGCAACAAGAGAGAGAAAAATTTGTGGTCAAGATTAGTCCAAGTGTTAGCCAAACTTGTGGCTAGAATTAATCCTTAGCTTTCCAACCTTCTTATAACACAAGCTTAGCTTAATTTCCTTCATTAATTCTGCATCTTGGCCGAAATAAGAGAGAGAGAGAGAGACAAAGAGAGTTCATCTCATTCTCCTTCATTTCTTCTCCAAATCTTGAAAAGTTTCTTCTATTCGCGCAAATCTACTCCGATTAAGTTGTTATCTAGCACAAAGGCTACCTACCGGTGTAATTTTCTTGAGGAACAAAGGCCTTGAACACTTGTTTCTAGTCTCCTTGGAAAGGTATACATGCTGGAACCTTGACTCTCCGATTAAATTCACGATTAGTTGCTAAATATGTCACATATGGTTGAATTATTGAGGTATGTGGTGAAATAGAGGCTTGGGTCATGATTTTCCATTTTATTGGAATATTTTTCAGCTTTCCTATGATTTTTCTAGTGCTTAAAATTTGGGGCTTTGATGTTTAAAGTTTAATATGTGAAGTTAAGATGGTGAAGCAAGCCAAAAATAAAGAAATTAGCATTTGATTTCAAGAATTTCCAGATTTCAGGGACTTGAAAATTCAGTTCTGCCCGTTTCTATATCACCTAGTTAGAGGCCGAATTTGGCTTGGCATAAAACATGAAAGTTGTAGATAATGGTGTTTTATAGGTGCCTATAAAATTTCAGCTCAATCGGAGCAACGTAGGATGTGAAAAGTCTAAAATACCCTCACTATTTTAAAAATTTCCCAGCAGTCCGTTTCATCAGTTAAGTCCAGTTTATCACGTTTTTTGACTAGTATTCATTCTGATTTAGCTTTTTGCCAAAACATGAAAGTTGTAGTATTCTGAATTATCTTTCAAATGCCTCTAAGAAAACCTGATTCGGACTTGTGTACTCTGAGATATGTCCATTACAGTGTAATGCATTTAAACAGCCGACGAATTGATTTCTGGTTTAGTAATTTGAGAATTTGACCAAGTTACATTAGAAACGGGACTAAGTGACCTTCATGAACATTGTAGCCCTGTGTCTTAGCTTCGAAACGGCATAAGTTGCGTCTTAATCCGATAAGCGTAGCATCGGATAAGTTATTTCCGCTTTCATACGTCAAATCTGTCTTTTGCTAAATTGAATTTCTGCACTTGTTATTTCTGTATTTCTTATTCTTATGATATTGTGAGCCTATGGAACGGCTCTTGACTTGAATTGCTTATGTGTGATGTTGGGTTGTGGTTGAGGAAAAATAATGAAGCCAAAATGGCTGGAAAATTAGGTAAACACAAAGGGCATGCTGCCCAAATTTTCGCCCGAAAGCTAAGGTTTATTTGAACTTGTAAAATACTATGACCGTTTTTCCATCTTAAAAACATGATCCTTCTTCAATTGGAAACTCCAAATGTTTACTTACTCTTACCAAATAAAGAGGAGTAGTTTAGGATTTTCTTGAGTATTTTGTCCTCTCTTTTCATGAATTTCATTAAGACAATTAGTCTATAATATCTACTTGAATATAAGATAAGTTTCAACCACATAAACGATTCCGAAAATGGTATTTCCTAGTCTATCTAGTTGGATTTTGATTTGTCTTTAGTTCAAGTGTTTCCATTAGAAAATTTTATAACCCTTTTGAGTTGGTTTTATGTGTGGTCTATGAAACCCTAGTTAATTTTATCCACGAGTCCAAATGTCCACGTTCCACTTTAAAGTCTTTTTATACGTTCTACTCATCATGCGACGAGTCTCTTTGATTGCACCTAATTGGTTGTGACAAATGAGTGGTAATATTCTTTTCATTTAATCTTAGGTTTTCTCGGTGACTAAAGATAATATCCGGAAGGATATTTTGCACGTTGTTGTGCGTAAATAGGTGAGTGTTCTATATACGTTTTGTTCCTATGACTATGTGGATTGTTGGATCTATGTGGTTATTTGTGACTATTTGATTACATGTTACTTGTTTTCTATGATTTTTAAAATGAACTTTTGCTAGGTGAGTGTGTACTTTATCGCACTCGACCTAAATAAATATGAAATTTTCGGTGATTAAATGTTGAAATACTAGTTGCGCATGAATGTAAGCCTTTTGGCTGAACTGGGCCCTTGCCCTTGTTACCGGTCGTCTCGAGCCAGAAGCGGACTCGGTCGAGCGATTAGGAACCTGGGTGAATTTGGTATACTCGAGTATTACCTTGTAGACCGGCCATGTCCGGGTAGGTGGAGTCCGGCCAACGTCCGGATGGGTGGAGTCCGGCCAACGTCCGGAAAGGGATGAATGAACGAAGGCAGGCACGAGGGTTTTACTTCTCAAAAGGGAAATTTTCAAATAATTGGAGGAATAAGGGGAAATGTCAGGGGAACGAACGAACGAACAAAGAGCTCCTTGGGAGCCCGTATCCTTTTAATGAATGCATTATCATTGCTTTATATTGGACATGTTTTCTGGATTAATTGTTATTACATGACTACTGTTCCTTGTTTAATTACTTGTTTATATATATATAGAACCTCACTGGGCTTTTTAGCTCATACCACGTCAATTGTTTTCCTTAGCAGGGGAAGGCGAGCAAGGACGAGCGTTCGGTATAGTCTAGTTGATCTAGTTCTTTGGCCTTGTAATGGTTCTCGCCCTAGTGCTTGGCACGGGCTGGTTGTATGAGGAATGAGAACCCTTGTATATTCGATGGTTGTACTTGAATGGTAAAAACTTTGAAGACTTCTGGTGTGTAGAAGTTTCTTATCTTTTACTTGAGCATCTATTGTCTATGGATGTATATACATGATTCGAGTTCCATAGTGAGTGAGTCCTGGCGAGAGCTGGGCAGGCGATCCGCCGAACCCTTTGGTACGCCTTAGGGGGAGGTGGGGTCGTCACAGGTGGTATCAGAGCTTAGGCTTCAGATCTCTGTAGTGTATCCTAGATTAAAGATTAGAATACCGGACTGTGGGATTTGATTGGACTTGAAAGTTAAGCGATTGAGGGATAAAATTTATAGTTGCTTCGCGTGGTTTCTACGTGGAGTGACCCTGGACTAAGTGGTGAATAAGTATGAGGGACTAAGTAAAGCTATGAATTGCGAATGTTATAGGTCTTTAATCTTTTCCATGGTATTTGAGGATCATAGATAGGTACGTCGGGTAGGAATTTCGATTGTAGATAGTTTGCTCTTGAGACTGCAGCTCGAGATGTGAATTATCTTATTTCGGATTCTTGTGCCTGAGTACTCTAGAGTTGAGGCGCTGCTAAGTACTTGAGACTTGCATTTTGAGAACATGAACAGGCTTTGTCTGACTAGAATGAGCACAAGAGATCAGGGACATCTAGTTTGGATAGTAAGTGACGTGAGAGACCGGACGGGCTGATACGGGGACGACTTCACCTTTTCCTTTTGATTTACCTGTATATTGTTACTACATGACGTTAGTATACCTGTATGTACATGGTTATCTGTCCAACTTGATATGTATTTGTGTATTTGCTTATCCGTCATCTTGGTATGGCGTGTTATGTGGGTATATGTTTATTTGAATATTTGGTGCCCTCAATAGTTACTTTAGTAACCTTATCGTGTTTATTTACTAAAAGTTCCGGACTTGTCTGAGGCAGCTGAAGGTAAAATTTCGAGGACGAAATTTTTTTTAAGGGGGAGAGAATGTGAGGACTCGCAAATTTCTTGTATTTTTCTCAAAAATTCCCTTTTATTTGAAAATTATTTGGTAACTATTATTTCATGTTATCCATGGTTCAATCACCCTAGAAAAGTGCCAATAACCATAGGAAATTAGGGTTTTCCTATTCGTTTTCAATTCAAGGTGAAATTGGATTTTTCGTGTAACCGCAGTATAATTATCCGGTACCGAGTAGGGATCAAATTTGGTGCTTAAGAGTGACTTTTAAGTGAGAAATAATATGTGATTGGAAGCAATGATAAAAAGTTAGGGAATAGGAAGTAAAAACCCTAGTACGTGTGTTTTTAAGAAAAACGGCGCGAACCGACGTGTACCGCGTACTACCGATTGAACCACCACTTGATCACCACTTTCTGGCCATACAAGTTTAACACTAGTGAAGCAAAATATCTTCCCCCTCTTAGCCCTCCTATTGGCCGAAAATTAGAGGTTAGAAATGCAACAAGAGAGAGAAAAATTTGTGGTCAAGATTAGTCCAAGTGTTAGCCAAACTTGTGGCTAGAATTAATCCTTAGCTTTCCAACCTTCTTATAACACAAGCTTAGCTTAATTTCCTTCATTAATTCTGCATCTTGGCCGAAATAAGAGAGAGAGAGAGAGACAAAGAGAGTTCATCTCATTCTCCTTCATTTCTTCTCCAAATCTTGAAAAGTTTCTTCTATTCGCGCAAATCTACTCCGATTAAGTTGTTATCTAGCACAAAGGCTACCTACCGGTGTAATTTTCTTGAGGAACAAAGGCCTTGAACACTTGTTTCTAGTCTCCTTGGAAAGGTATACATGCTGGAACCTTGACTCTCCGATTAAATTCACGATTAGTTGCTAAATATGTCACATATGGTTGAATTATTGAGGTATGTGGTGAAATAGAGGCTTGGGTCATGATTTTCCATTTTATTGGAATATTTTTCAGCTTTCCTATGATTTTTCTAGTGCTTAAAATTTGGGGCTTTGATGTTTAAAGTTTAATATGTGAAGTTAAGATGGTGAAGCAAGCCAAAAATAAAGAAATTAGCATTTGATTTCAAGAATTTCCAGATTTCAGGGACTTGAAAATTCAGTTCTGCCCGTTTCTATATCACCTAGTTAGAGGCCGAATTTGGCTTGGCATAAAACATGAAAGTTGTAGATAATGGTGTTTTATAGGTGCCTATAAAATTTCAGCTCAATCGGAGCAACGTAGGATGTGAAAAGTCTAAAATACCCTCACTATTTTAAAAATTTCCCAGCAGTCCGTTTCATCAGTTAAGTCCAGTTTATCACGTTTTTTGACTAGTATTCATTCTGATTTAGCTTTTTGCCAAAACATGAAAGTTGTAGTATTCTGAATTATCTTTCAAATGCCTCTAAGAAAACCTGATTCGGACTTGTGTACTCTGAGATATGTCCATTACAGTGTAATGCATTTAAACAGCCGACGAATTGATTTCTGGTTTAGTAATTTGAGAATTTGACCAAGTTACATTAGAAACGGGACTAAGTGACCTTCATGAACATTGTAGCCCTGTGTCTTAGCTTCGAAACGGCATAAGTTGCGTCTTAATCCGATAAGCGTAGCATCGGATAAGTTATTTCCGCTTTCATACGTCAAATCTGTCTTTTGCTAAATTGAATTTCTGCACTTGTTATTTCTGTATTTCTTATTCTTATGATATTGTGAGCCTATGGAACGGCTCTTGACTTGAATTGCTTATGTGTGATGTTGGGTTGTGGTTGAGGAAAAATAATGAAGCCAAAATGGCTGGAAAATTAGGTAAACACAAAGGGCATGCTGCCCAAATTTTCGCCCGAAAGCTAAGGTTTATTTGAACTTGTAAAATACTATGACCGTTTTTCCATCTTAAAAACATGATCCTTCTTCAATTGGAAACTCCAAATGTTTACTTACTCTTACCAAATAAAGAGGAGTAGTTTAGGATTTTCTTGAGTATTTTGTCCTCTCTTTTCATGAATTTCATTAAGACAATTAGTCTATAATATCTACTTGAATATAAGATAAGTTTCAACCACATAAACGATTCCGAAAATGGTATTTCCTAGTCTATCTAGTTGGATTTTGATTTGTCTTTAGTTCAAGTGTTTCCATTAGAAAATTTTATAACCCTTTTGAGTTGGTTTTATGTGTGGTCTATGAAACCCTAGTTAATTTTATCCACGAGTCCAAATGTCCACGTTCCACTTTAAAGTCTTTTTATACGTTCTACTCATCATGCGACGAGTCTCTTTGATTGCACCTAATTGGTTGTGACAAATGAGTGGTAATATTCTTTTCATTTAATCTTAGGTTTTCTCGGTGACTAAAGATAATATCCGGAAGGATATTTTGCACGTTGTTGTGCGTAAATAGGTGAGTGTTCTATATACGTTTTGTTCCTATGACTATGTGGATTGTTGGATCTATGTGGTTATTTGTGACTATTTGATTACATGTTACTTGTTTTCTATGATTTTTAAAATGAACTTTTGCTAGGTGAGTGTGTACTTTATCGCACTCGACCTAAATAAATATGAAATTTTCGGTGATTAAATGTTGAAATACTAGTTGCGCATGAATGTAAGCCTTTTGGCTGAACTGGGCCCTTGCCCTTGTTACCGGTCGTCTCGAGCCAGAAGCGGACTCGGTCGAGCGATTAGGAACCTGGGTGAATTTGGTATACTCGAGTATTACCTTGTAGACCGGCCATGTCCGGGTAGGTGGAGTCCGGCCAACGTCCGGATGGGTGGAGTCCGGCCAACGTCCGGAAAGGGATGAATGAACGAAGGCAGGCACGAGGGTTTTACTTCTCAAAAGGGAAATTTTCAAATAATTGGAGGAATAAGGGGAAATGTCAGGGGAACGAACGAACGAACAAAGAGCTCCTTGGGAGCCCGTATCCTTTTAATGAATGCATTATCATTGCTTTATATTGGACATGTTTTCTGGATTAATTGTTATTACATGACTACTGTTCCTTGTTTAATTACTTGTTTATATATATATAGAACCTCACTGGGCTTTTTAGCTCATACCACGTCAATTGTTTTCCTTAGCAGGGGAAGGCGAGCAAGGACGAGCGTTCGGTATAGTCTAGTTGATCTAGTTCTTTGGCCTTGTAATGGTTCTCGCCCTAGTGCTTGGCACGGGCTGGTTGTATGAGGAATGAGAACCCTTGTATATTCGATGGTTGTACTTGAATGGTAAAAACTTTGAAGACTTCTGGTGTGTAGAAGTTTCTTATCTTTTACTTGAGCATCTATTGTCTATGGATGTATATACATGATTCGAGTTCCATAGTGAGTGAGTCCTGGCGAGAGCTGGGCAGGCGATCCGCCGAACCCTTTGGTACGCCTTAGGGGGAGGTGGGGTCGTCACAGTCTAATCTTTAATCTAGGATACACTACAGAGATCTGAAGCCTAAACTCTGATACCACCTGTGACGGCCCCACTTCCCCCTAGGGCGTACCCCAGGGTTCAGCGGGTCGCCTGCCCAGCTCTCGCCAGGACTCACTCACTATGGAACTCGAATCATGTATATACATCCATAGACAATAGATGCTCAAGTAAAAGATAAGAAACTTCTACACACCAGAAGTCTTCAAAGTTTTTTACCATTCAAGTACAAACATCGAATATACAAGGGTTCTCATTCCTCATACAACCAGCCCGTGCCAAGCACTAGGGCGAGAACCATTACAAGGCCAAAGAACTAGATCAACTAGACTATACAGAACGCTCGTCCTTGCTCGCCTTCCCCTGCTAAGGAAAACAATTGACGTGGTATGAGCTAAAAAGCCCAGTGAGGTTCTATATATATAAACAAGTAATTAAACAAGGAACATTAGTCATGTAATAACATTTAATCCAGAAAACATGTCCAATATAAAGCAATGATAATACATTCATTAAAAGGATACAGGCTCACGAGGAGCTATTTGTTTGTTCGTTCGTTCCCCTGACATTTCCCCTTATTCCTCCAATCGTTTGAAAATACATTTTTTGTAAGTAGAATCCCTCGTTCATCCTTTTGTTCGTTCATCCCCTTTTCCGGACGTTGACCGGACTCCACCCATCCGGACATTGGCCGGACTCCACCCATCTGGACGTAGCCGGACTACAAGGTAATACTCAAGTATACCAAATTCACCCAGGTCACCATATCGCCCGACCGAGTCCGCTTCTGGCTCGAGTCGATCGGTAACAAGAGCAAGGGCCCAGTTCAGCCAAAAGGCTTACATTCATGCGCAACTAGTATTTCAACATTTAATCACCGAAAATTTCATATTTATTTAGGTCGAGTGCGATAAAGTACACACTCACCTAGCAAAAGTTCATTTTAAAAATCATAGAAAACAAGTAACATTTAATCAAATAGTCACAAATAATCACATAGATCCAACAATCCACATAGTCATAGAAACAAAACGTATATAGAACACTCACCTATTTATGCACAATAACGTGCAAAATATCCTTCCGGATATTACCCTTAGTCCCCAATGAAACCTATGGTTGAACAAGAGAGCATATTACAGTTTATCGAGCAAAACATTTAAGGGAAACAAAGAAACCCGACTAATTAGGAATGAAACGTGTAAAGATCACTTTCAAGTAAGAAGAGGGTTGTTTGAACCCAAGGATGAAAAATCATGTTTTAAAATGGAAAACCGGTCATGGTATTGGCTAAACAAAAGTATACAAGTTCAAATAGAAACCTAGCCCTCGAGCGAAAATTTGGGCAGCACGCCCTTTGTGTTTACCAAATTTTCCAGCCATTTCGGCTTCATTATTTTTCATCAACCACAACCCAACATCACACATAAGCAATTCAAGTCAAGAGCCGTTCCATAGGCTCACAATATCATAAGAATAAGAAATACAGTAATAACAAGTGCAGAAATTCAATTTAGCAAAAGACAGATTTGACGTATGAAAGCGGAAATAACTTATCCGAGGCTACGCTTATCGGATTAAGACGCAACCTATGCCGTTTCGAAGCTAAGACTCAGGGTTACAATGTTCATGAAGGTCACTTAGTCCAGTTTCTAATGCAACTTGGTCAAATGCTCGAATTACTAAACCAGAAACCAATTCGTTGGCTGTTTAAACGCAGAACACTGTAATGGACATATCTCAGAGTACACAAGTCCGAATCAGGTGTTCTTAGAGGAATTTGAAAGCTAATTCAGAATGCTACAACTTTCATGTTTTGGCAAAACACTAAATCAGAATGAATCCTAGTCAAAAAACGGGATAAACTGGACTTAACTGATCACACGGACTGCTTAGGAAATACTTAAAAGAGTAAGGGTATTTTGGACTTTTCACGTTCTGCGTTGCTCCGATTGAGCTGAAATTTTATAGGCACCTATAGAACATCATTTCCTACAACTTTCCTTCTTTGACCCAAGGCTAATTCGGCCTCTAACACATAGATACAAATTCGGACAGAAATGATCAAGAATTTTCCAGAAATCTGGAATTTGTAGTTTCTAGTGAAATTTTCCCTAATTTCTCACTCCAATCACTCCCAAAACACCTTATAAAACCTCAATGGTAACATACAAGTATCACACATCAAGTTGGGCAGAAATTCCACAGCCCTAGTTCATCAATTAAATTGGGGAAAAACTTCTACACATGCTAGCATCCATGAATCCACCACCAATCAAGCTACTAAGCTTACTTTAACCATGATTGAAAGAGAAAGTTAGAGAGATATCATCCTCTTACCTTGATTTGAGTTCTCCAAGGGTAGCCCAAGCCTTCTCTTTCCAAAATTTCACCACCAAACACTAGCTAATCACTCAAGGAGAAGATTAATCGGTTTGGTTTGGTTTGATTCTTGCTTTATAGATGAATCCAAGAAGAAATGAAGAGGTTTCTCTCTTATTCTTCCTCTCTCCCTCTCTCGGCTCTTAGCAGCAGAAATAAGGTGGAAGACTTAGCTAATTTGGGATATAAGAAGGTAAGATGGTTAAGTAAGGTCTTGGTCATTCATTTGCCAACACTTGGCACTACCACATCCACTCAATTTATTTCTTTCTTTCCTTGCATAATTAGTCAACATTTTCGGTCAGACTTAGCTGATATTGAGAGGATATTTTGCTCAAAAATCAATGAGCTTGTAGGGTAAGAAAGTGGTGGTCAAATGGTGCGTTCAAACGGTAGTGCGCGGGACCCGTCGGTTCGCCCCGTTTTCCTTAAAAACACCCGCACTAGGGTTTTTACTTCCCATTCACTAACTTTATTTCATTGCTTCTAATCACATATTATTTCTCACTTAAAAGTCACTCTTAAGCACCAAATTTGATCCCTACTCGGTACCGGATAATTATACTGCGGTTACACGAAAAATCCAATTTCACCTTGAATTGAAAACGAATAGGAAAACCCTAATTTCCTATGGTTATTGGTACTTTTCTAGGGTGATTGAACCATGGATAACATGAAATAATAGTTACCAAATAATTTTCAAATAAAAGGGAATTTTTGAGGAAAATACAAGAAATTTGCGAGTCCTCACATTCTCTCCCCCTTAAAAAAATTTCGTCCTCGAAATTTTACCTTCAGTTGCCTCAGACAAGTCCGGAACTTTTAGTAAATAAACACGATAAGGTTACTAAAGTAACTATTGAGGGCACCAAATATTCAAATAAACATATACCCGCATAACACGCCATACCAAGATGACGGATAAGCAAATACACAAATACATATCAAGTTGGACAGATAACCATGTACATACAGGTATACTAACGTCTTGTAGTAACAATATACAGGTAAATCAAAAGGAAAAGGTGAAGTCGTCCCCGTATCAGCCCGTCCGGTCTCTCACGTCACTTACTATCCAAACTAGATGTCCCTGATCTCTTGTGCTCATTCTAGTCAGACAAAGCCTGTTCATGTTCTCAAAATGCAAGTCTCAAGTACTTAGCAGCGCCTCAACTCTAGAGTACTCAGGCACAAGAATCCGAAATAAGATAATTCACATCTCGAGCTGCAGTCTCAAGAGCAAACTATCTACAATCGAAATTCCTACCCGACGTACCTATCTATGATCCTCAAATGCCATGGAAAAGATTAAAGACCTATAACATTCGCAATTCATAGCTTTACTTAGTCCCTCATACTTATTCACCACTTAGTCCAGGGTCACTCCACGTAGAAACCACGCCAAGCAACTATAAATTTTATCCCTCAATCGCTTAACTTTCAAGTCCAATCAAATCCCACAGTCCGGTATTCTAATCCCAATGAAAGTGGTGGTCAAATGGTGCATTCAAACGGTAGTGCGCGGGACCCGTCGGTTCGCGCCGTTTTCCTTAAAAACACCCGCACTAGGGTTTTTACTTCCCATTCACTAACTTTATTTCATTGCTTCTAATCACATATTATTTCTCACTTAAAAGTCACTCTTAAGCACCAAATTTGATCCCTACTCGGTACCGGATAATTATACTGCGGTTACACGAAAAATCCAATTTCACCTTGAATTGAAAACGAATAGGAAAACCCTAATTTCCTATGGTTATTGGTACTTTTCTAGGGTGATTGAACCATGGATAACATGAAATAATAGTTACCAAATAATTTTCAAATAAAAGGGAATTTTTGAGGAAAATACAAGAAATTTGCGAGTCCTCACACAGTTCCTAATGTAACTTAGTCAAATTCTCAAATTACTAAACCAGAACCCAATTCGTCGGCTGTTTAAACGCAGAACACTGTAATGGACATAACTCAGAGTACACAAGTCCAAATCAGGTGTTCTTAGAGGTATTTGAAAGCTAATTCAGAATACTACAACTTTCATGTTTTGGGAAAACACTAAATCAGAATGGATCCTAGTCAAAAAACGGGATAAACTGGACTTAACTGATCACACGGACTGCTTAGGAAATACTTAAAATAGTAAGGGTAATTTGGACTTTTCACATCCTACATTGCTCCGATTGAGCTGAAATTTTGTAGGCACCTATAAAATACCATTCTATACAACTTTCATTCTTTGACCTAAGGCCAATTCGGCCTGTAGTATAGGGATTCAAATTCGGACAGAATGTTGGGAAAACATTTCCAGATTCTGGAATTCCTAGTTTTTAGTGGAACTTTCCTTAATTTCTTGGTCTAATCACTACCAAAGCCTCTCTTATAACCTTAATTTCAACATATATACTTCATACAACAAATTGGGCAGAAATTCATCAAGCCCTAGTTCATCATATAAATTGGGGAAAACTTCCAAAACAAGATAATATCCATGATTCCACCACAAAATCAAGTTGCTAAGCTTAATTTAACAAGATTGAAAGTAAAACTTGGAGAGATAAGCTTTCTTACCTTGACTAGAGTTCACTAAGAGTAGCCCAAGCTTTCTCTTTCAAAAATCACACCACAAGTCACTAACTAATCACTCAAGGACAAGTTTAATCGGTTTGTTTTGTTTGATTTCTCACTTGGTTGATCAAACTCAAGATGAAATGGTTGTTTTTCTTGTTTTTCTTGCTCTCCCTTTTCTCTCTTTCTCTCGGCTGTGATGGTGCAGAAATGAAGAGCTTTGGAGTTGGTTTTAGGGATAAATATGATGGAAATTCATTAGTCAACCAACCAAGGAAAGTCTACCACTTGTTGCTTCAAGATTGGTTCTTAATTTTTTTCTTTTTCCTTGTTGTTTTTGGTCAAAAATTTCGGCTAGCTTGCTCAGCTTTATAGCTGATGTTTGGCTCTAATATTAAAGAGATTAAGTATATAAAAAATGATGGTCAAGTGGTGCGTTCAAACGGTAGTGCGCGGGACCCGCCGGTTCGCGCCGTTTTCTTAAAAACTCACGTACTAGGGTTTTTACTTCCCATTCACTAACCTTATATCATTGCCACTAGTCACATATTATTTCTCACTTAAAAGTCACTTTTAATCCCCAAATTAATTCTTACTCTGTACCGAAAATTCATCCAGCGGAAAATCGCGAAAACCCTAATTTCGCTCCAAACTTGAAACCGAAGCGTAAAACCCTATTTTCTAGGTTTATCTACACTTAATGTGAAATATTTGGGTAGTGGCCTTTGATAAATACTAATTTTCAAATAAAATGGTATTTTTGAGGAAAAATACAAGGAATTTGCGAGTCCTCACAGTTTCGCTTACCGTCCAAGTGTCATTGCTGTGAAGCTACGGGGGAGGAATTGTTGGACCATGTCATTTCTGGGGGACAGACAGCCATGGAGGTTTGGACCCATTTTAACTATGTGTGCGGCCTCGTCTTATCAAAAGAGAATATACGAGCACGGCTGGTATCGTGGTGTATGGCCCCACCCCAATTAGCCTACAAAAGGAAGTTTGTAGTTAAAATTCTGCCAAGTGTCATTTGTTGGAATATTTGGAAGGCAAGGAATAAAGCTGTTTTTGAAGGCAGTAAAATGCGTAGCAAGGATATTTGCTAGGCCATTTTCCATGACGTGACGACCTTGTTTGAGGCTCAATTCACGCAGCAAGCTGAAGGACAGACGTTCCATCACTTTTATGACCTTATCTCTCAGTCATGCCCGGTATACTAGATCCAACTTTTGCGTTGGACAGTAGGCATGGATGGGGTGCTAATGCTTAATACAGATGGCTGCTCTAAGGGAAATTCGGGAGTGTGTGGGGGAAGTGGTGTGCTCAGGGATTCGGATGGAGGCCTCGTTTTAGCATATTCAGCATTTTTAGGCGAGTCAACCAGTCTATGTGCAGAAACTCAGGCAGTTTTGATAGGTATCAACTTGTGCATTGAGAGGGGAATTTGTGACGACTGGAAAATTCGCTTATATTTTCTTAAAATTTCCTCTTATTTTGATTAACTTACTTTATAACATCTTGACTACTCATTTACTCCCTCAATAGTTGGAATGAATAAGAGATTTAACAGTTTTACCCTTAGTTTTATAGTTCGGCTAAACTAGGGTTTTTACGTCTTTCGGAAGTGTGATTACTCGATACGGAGTGTGTACTGAATTTGGTGATTAAGAATGAGTTTTAGACAAGAAAAAGTGTGTGATTAGAAGTAATAATAATAAGTTAGTGAATTATAAGTGAAAACCCTAGTACGTGCGAGTTAAGGAAAAACGGTGTGAACCGACTTGTACCGTTCGCTACTGATTGAATGCCACTTGAACACTACTTTATTACCTTAATATCCTTACTTTTATTTTAGCTAATTAACCCTAAAATATCTCTTAAACCAGCCACAATCTTTGACCAAAGAAAAGAGGAAAAAAAGAAAAAAATTGAGAGTTAATCCTACGGCGACACTTGGCGGCCATTTACCTAACTTTGACCAACCAATTTCCTTCATTTTTATCACCAAATTCACTTCATTTCCTCTTTATTTCTGTACATTCTGGCTGAGCTTCAAGAGAGAGAAACACAAGAGAGAAACTAGCAACTTTCACCTGAATCCATCCTTGTTTGAGTGCAAGCAACCGAACTCAACCAACTAACCTTTCCTTTTGTGCTTGGAAGACTTGGGGTGCTGAAAATTTGGAAGAAAGTGGTGTGTTTCTCACTTACAAGGGACTTTTGGAAGGTATCACGGCTGCCTTTCCTAGTTCTCTTCCTTAATCTTGTTTAAGTTTGGATAGAATCTTATATTCTTGGCTTGAGATGGTTAGTTTGTTAGTTTGGCATGATATGTTGGATTGTTTGTGAGAACCCGTAAATACCCTAAAAATTTTCCTAGGGTTTTAGTTCCCTTAATTGCATAATTTTTGCATTTTCTGGCTTAGAAACATTTTCTGGGTTGATTTTATGAGCAATTATAGTTTTTAGATGATTTTTCTAGTATTGGTGAGTTTTTAGAAAATTAAGAATATATACTGGACGTGGGACCCATTAGTGCGAAAAGTTTGAAAAAATTCGGCCAATTAGGTTAAATTCCGGATACTGTGTAAATTTTATCGGGTGTTAAGAGATAAGTAGAGTGTGTGAAGTGATTGATGTGAGAGAGAAAAGAAGTGATAAGAATGCATTAAATAGAGTGACAAGTGTCACCATGTTATTGGTTTTCCTTTAAGATTTACTATTCACAATTTTGACTTTTTTGACCAAAGGATTAAATATCCAAAAATTGCATAAAATTCACAATTTTTCTTCTCTTGTTGGCCGGCCCTCTCTCTCAAGTTCAAGGAAGGAAGAAAACCTCTTCAAGTCTTGATTTCTTCTTGCTTCAATCCATAACTCAACCAACTAAACTAGTTTCTACTCCATAAAATCTTTCTAGTTGGTGTTAGTGGTTGATTTGGTGAAGTTTTTGGAAGAGCTAAGGTGTCCAACACCTCTACCTCTCTTGTTACTAGGTGAGTGGTGTGTGTATCTTCCTCCTACATCTAATGATGCTTAAGTTATGCTTATTAGTGATTAAAGTGCTGAAATTTCTGGTTTTATCTTGACTTGAAGTGATTTGGTGAAGTTTTCCATTTATTGATGATTTTTCTGGTTTAATTGGATTATGATGGTGTGGTTGTTTGTGATGATTGGCAATGGCCTATAATAACTCTAGTGGGTGTGAAATGTGGATAAATGCAACCAATTTTGGATTTGGAATGAAAACTGAAAAGTTAGGGTTCTTAAATCCCCAATTCTGTCCGGTTTTGGATCATAGGGTTAGAGGCCGAATTTGACTTTGCTCAAAACATGAAAGTTGTAGGTATTGATGTGTTCGAGGTGCCTGTAAAATTTCAGGTCATTTGGATTAATGTGGAATGAGTTATAACGAAATTACTGTAGCTGTTCTGCTTTGGACAGAATGCGAAAACTGTACTGGTTATTGGCCATTTTGACTGGAATTGGTTTGGATTTAGTTGTTGGTGTCTTCTGATGAAATGTAGCTGGATGTCTTAGATAACATATGCCTTTGGAATTTCGGCATTTGGACTTGTATAGACTAAGTTATAGTAATTACAGTTTTGTGTGATTTGCAAACCTGTTTTGGTAATTCTGGTATAGTATTTGGCATTTTCGACCTAGTTAAGCTAGGAACTGGATTGAGTGACCTTCTTCATTGTTGTAGCCCTGTTCCATAGCTTCGAAGCGGTGGGTCTTACACCCCCATCCGATAATCGTAGTGAGAGTTGTACCATTACCGCATTATGAGGTCGAATCCGGTTTTCTTTCCAAGGCCTAAGTTTAAGGCCTTTCTTAATTCCTGGTTTGCTATCATGCTTGTATATGTTTATAAAACCCTATTGGGGTTGTGATTGGCATTGCTATATGACTCGTTATCGAGTCTCATTGCATTTGTTTACTTGTTCTAGGGCGTGACGGTGGTTCACGACATTCCCCTGACGGAAGTGCATGAAATAGCACTTATTTGATTTGTGAGTATACTACTCACTTAAATGTTACAATGTGGCTTTGTTATATGTGTAATTGATGCCTTGAAGGCTTATTTGCTTATTGAAAGTGATTAAGGTGAGGGTGTATGTGAGAACCCGTAAAACCCTAATTATTTTCCTAGGGTTTATTTCCCCTTAATTGCATGTTTTCTGCATTTTCTGGCGTAGAAATATTTTCTTAGTGAATTTTATGAGCAATTATAGTTTTAAGATGATTTTTCTAGCATTGGAGAAATTTTAGAAAATTAAGAGTAAATAGTGGACGTGGGACCCACTAGTGCGAAAAGTTTGGAAAAATTCGGCCAATAAGGTTAAGTTTTGGATACTGGAGTTAATTTATCGGGTGTTAAGAGATAAGTAGAGGATGTTATTTGGATTGGTATGAGGGGGAAACAAAGAGATAGAGATTCATTTATGAAGTGACAAGTGTCACCATTTGATTGGTTGGACACTATTCACTTTTTGACTTTTTTTACCAAGTGATTAAATATCTTAAAATTTCACAAAAATCACCATTTCTTCTCTCTCTCATGGCCGAACCTCTTGCAAGGAAAAGGAAGAAAACTTCTCCAAGTTTCAAGCTTCAAACTAGCTCAAATCTTCCAAGAAAATTACTTAAACTAGTTTCTACTCCATAAATTCCCTCTAGTTGGTGCTAGTAAGTGATTTGGTGAAATTTTTTGGAGAAGCTAAGGTGTCCACAATCCCTCTCTCTCTTGATTTCTTGGTAAGTGTTGCTTGAACACCCTACTACCTCTAATAATGGTTATATGATGCTTAGAAGTGGCTTGAGTGTTTGAAAATGTGATTTATCTCTTGATTTGGCTTGTTTTGGTGAAGTTTTTATTTTATTGGGAATTTTTCTGGTTTAATATGATCTTGGTGTTGGGGGCTTGTATGATGAATTGTAATGGTTGGAAATGACTCTAGTGAGTGTGAATTGTGGATAAATGCAACTAATTTTGGATTTGGATGAAAAATGGAAAGTTAGGGTTCATAAAAATCCCAATTCTGTCCGGTTTTAGATCATAGGGTTAGAGGCCGAATTTGACTTTGCTCAAAACATGAAAGTTGTAGGTATTGATGTGTTTGAGGTGCCTGTAAAATTTCAGGTCATTTGGATGAGTGTAGAGTGAGTTATGCCGTTTTTACTGTAGCTGTTCTGCTTTGATCAGAATGCGAAAACTGCGATAGTAATTGGCCCTTTTGACTGGAATTGGTTTGGATTTTGAAGTTGGTGTCTTCTGATGAAATGTAGCTGAATGTCTTAACTAACTTATGCCTTTGGAATTTCGGCATTTGGACTTGTATGGACTGAGATATACCGATTACAGTTTTCTGTGTTTTGCAAACCTGTTTTGGTGATTCTGGTATAGTATTTCGTATTTTTGACCTAGTTGGGCCAGGAACTGGATTGAGTGACCTTCTACATTGTTGTAGCCCTGTTTCATAGCTTCGAAACGGTGGGTCTTACACCCCCATCCGATAACCGTAGAGAATTTTACACCATTACCGCATAATAAGGGCAAAACAGTTTTCTATTTGGGGCCAAGACTAAGGCCATTTTCTAATTTCTGGTTTGCTATTATGCTCATTTATGCATATGAAACCTTATTGGGGTTGTGGTTGGCATTGGTTTATGACTCGTTATCGAGTCTCTTTTAGGGCTTGCTTTCATTTCGATTGTTTCCTAGTTAACTTTTGTACTTGTACCACGTTGAGCCTAGCGAACGGCTTTTGGGAAATGAGATGAATTTTGTGTGAGATGTTGGGACTGATTTGAGGATAGAATGAAGCTTTAATGGCTGGAAAAGTAAGAGATTTAGGGGAAGTGCTGCCCGATTTTCTAGGCCGTTTGGTTCCTTTAAGTTGGGTTTGCCTTTTGGTAGAATGAAAGGCTTTTGGGTTGTTTGCGCCTAGGTCTTCATGCTACCTTTTCGTTTCCAAGGGAATCATGTTTTTGCATTCTTGCATTAGTATTTATTTGGCAAGGCGTACGACGTGTAGTCGAGCCTCACATGTGCATTCTGTTTACTCGATTCTGGAAGTAAAACCTTCAATTGGTTTATTTTGATTATTTTAGGGTTTCTTGGCGATTAAGGCCAATCTGAAGTGAAACTTTTTGAAGTTGAATCGGTGAGTGTACCACTCCCCTCCATTGCTGTTTAACTTGATTTCTGCTCTGCAATCTGTTTATTTGTTCGAGACGAGGGTGTACTTTATCACACTCGTTCTCTAGTCTGTTCATATGCCAATTTACTATGTAAACTTTGAATCTGTTATCTGTGTCTGCATCTGTTCGGATTTCTATGACCTATGAGCTCAATCCTGTGGCTAAGTTATTCGAGTCGGGCCGGCAAGGGCCTGGACGATTAGATAACGAACCACGGTAGTCTGTTCGGGGATTTTTGGGTATTGAGACCCTTGATTCCGGTATACTCGAGTATTACCATTTCTGTTCGGTTACGGTGAGCGGGCCCGGTAAAGGGGTGTTTGGTGGACGGAATTCGGTGTAAAGAGGGGTCTACGGACGTTTGGTTCTATATACGTTGACGGAGAGTCAACCGGTTTAGATCAAGTACTGCGCTGGAAATTTGGCTCCTGAGAGCCACCCGTATCCTTCTGATTTGAATCATTGGTTCCTTTGCTTTACATCTGGCATGTGTATCTGATTTGTAAAATGTGAAATGCCATGATTTTTCTGCTATATGTTTGGTACCTCATTGAGCGCAAGCTCACCCCTTTCTGTCCCTTTTGTTTTCCTTACAGGAAAATAAACACTTTTGGTCTGGATTTGACAAATGGCTGCCAAACTGAGCTAGTCGAACATATCTTTTGTATAGCTCATGTATTAAAACCCTAAGTGTACTTTTGGGGCGTTTTCTCTTCTGATTTGGCAAACCGTGTATATGTATCAACTTTTGAAAACTTTTGTATGTCCTTTTGGATTGTAATTGCTAAAGTTCAGATGTGAATGTTTGTTAGCTATTTCGGTTGGGTTCTGACGGGTCGGTTACTATTCATGGCCGACTCCGGATTTCATTTTTTTTATTTTGGGTTATTTTACCATTTTGACTTGTTTACGCTCGTTTGTAAGTTCCGGATCGCTATAGATAGTTCTGGTCTGCATCGTTAGTCCTGGCGAGAGCTGGGCAGGCAGTCCGCTCACCCCTTTGGTTCGCCTTAGGGGAAAGTGGGGCTGTCACATGTGGTATCAGAGCCACTTCGCGTGGTCTCTGCGCGGAGTGAGACTGGGCCAAGTGGTGTTGTGGTCCTAATTTCATGAATATGTCTAAGTGCTCGTTTGAGCGTAAGTTATGAACCTGGCATGTGATAAGTGTACGAATCATTATCATGGGACTCGAGGAAGCTAGGTATGTATGTCGGGTAGGAATCCTTAATAAAGATGGTTTACTCTTGGGACCGGCCGGCTCGAGTTGTGAATTATCTTAGATGGGATTCTTGCGCCCGGATACGAAAGATATGAGGGCCTGGGTTAGAAAGGATTTGGTGAACTAGAAAGGCGATTCTATGGAACTTCGTGTGGTTTGTTCGGGTGTGGTTAAGCATGATCGACCCTGATTAAGATATAAATAATTGGACGAAGCCCTAGAAGGGGTACAGATCTGTTAGCTAAGTATAATGCTCAATTTAATCTCGGAGTAGTCAATGATAAGGAATTTCGAGGACGAAATTCTTTTAAGGGGGAGAGAGTGTGAGAACCCGTAAAACCCTAATTATTTTCCTAGGGTTTATTTCCCCTTAATTGCATGTTTTCTGCATTTTCTGGCGTAGAAATATTTTCTTAGTGAATTTTATGAGCAATTATAGTTTTAAGATGATTTTTCTAGCATTGGAGAAATTTTAGAAAATTAAGAGTAAATAGTGGACGTGGGACCCACTAGTGCGAAAAGTTTGGAAAAATTCGGCCAATAAGGTTAAGTTTTGGATACTGGAGTTAATTTATCGGGTGTTAAGAGATAAGTAGAGGATGTTATTTGGATTGGTATGAGGGGGAAACAAAGAGATAGAGATTCATTTATGAAGTGACAAGTGTCACCATTTGATTGGTTGGACACTATTCACTTTTTGACTTTTTTTACCAAGTGATTAAATATCTTAAAATTTCACAAAAATCACCATTTCTTCTCTCTCTCATGGCCGAACCTCTTGCAAGGAAAAGGAAGAAAACTTCTCCAAGTTTCAAGCTTCAAACTAGCTCAAATCTTCCAAGAAAATTACTTAAACTAGTTTCTACTCCATAAATTCCCTCTAGTTGGTGCTAGTAAGTGATTTGGTGAAATTTTTTGGAGAAGCTAAGGTGTCCACAATCCCTCTCTCTCTTGATTTCTTGGTAAGTGTTGCTTGAACACCCTACTACCTCTAATAATGGTTATATGATGCTTAGAAGTGGCTTGAGTGTTTGAAAATGTGATTTATCTCTTGATTTGGCTTGTTTTGGTGAAGTTTTTATTTTATTGGGAATTTTTCTGGTTTAATATGATCTTGGTGTTGGGGGCTTGTATGATGAATTGTAATGGTTGGAAATGACTCTAGTGAGTGTGAATTGTGGATAAATGCAACTAATTTTGGATTTGGATGAAAAATGGAAAGTTAGGGTTCATAAAAATCCCAATTCTGTCCGGTTTTAGATCATAGGGTTAGAGGCCGAATTTGACTTTGCTCAAAACATGAAAGTTGTAGGTATTGATATTTTTGAGGTGCCTGTAAAATTTCAGGTCATTTGGATGAGTGTAGAGTGAGTTATGCCGTTTTTACTGTAGCTGTTCTGCTTTGATCAGAATGCGAAAACTGCGATAGTAATTGGCCCTTTTGACTGGAATTGGTTTGGATTTTGAAGTTGGTGTCTTCTGATGAAATGTAGCTGAATGTCTTAACTAACTTATGCCTTTGGAATTTCGGCATTTGGACTTGTATGGACTGAGATATACCGATTACAGTTTTCTGTGTTTTGCAAACCTGTTTTGGTGATTCTGGTATAGTATTTCGTATTTTTGACCTAGTTGGGCCAGGAACTGGATTGAGTGACCTTCTACATTGTTGTAGCCCTGTTTCATAGCTTCGAAACGGTGGGTCTTACACCCCCATCCGATAACCGTAGAGAATTTTACACCATTACCGCATAATAAGGGCAAAACAGTTTTCTATTTGGGGCCAAGACTAAGGCCATTTTCTAATTTCTGGTTTGCTATTATGCTCATTTATGCATATGAAACCTTATTGGGGTTGTGGTTGGCATTGGTTTATGACTCGTTATCGAGTCTCTTTTAGGGCTTGCTTTCATTTCGATTGTTTCCTAGTTAACTTTTGTACTTGTACCACGTTGAGCCTAGCGAACGGCTTTTGGGAAATGAGATGAATTTTGTGTGAGATGTTGGGACTGATTTGAGGATAGAATGAAGCTTTAATGGCTGGAAAAGTAAGAGATTTAGGGGAAGTGCTGCCCGATTTTCTAGGCCGTTTGGTTCCTTTAAGTTGGGTTTGTCTTTTGGTAGAATGAAAGGCTTTTGGGTTGTTTGCGCCTAGGTCTTCATGCTACCTTTTCGTTTCCAAGGGAATCATGTTTTTGCATTCTTGCATTAGTATTTATTTGGCAAGGCGTACGACGTGTAGTCGAGCCTCACATGTGCATTCTGTTTACTCGATTCTGGAAGTAAAACCTTCAATTGGTTTATTTTGATTATTTTAGGGTTTCTTGGCGATTAAGGCCAATCTGAAGTGAAACTTTTTGAAGTTGAATCGGTGAGTGTACCACTCCCCTCCATTGCTGTTTAACTTGATTTCTGCTCTGCAATCTGTTTATTTGTTCGAGACGAGGGTGTACTTTATCACACTCGTTCTCTAGTCTGTTCATATGCCAATTTACTATGTAAACTTTGAATCTGTTATCTGTGTCTGCATCTGTTCGGATTTCTATGACCTATGAGCTCAATCCTGTGGCTAAGTTATTCGAGTCGGGCCGGCAAGGGCCTGGACGATTAGATAACGAACCACGGTAGTCTGTTCGGGGATTTTTGGGTATTGAGACCCTTGATTCCGGTATACTCGAGTATTACCATTTCTGTTCGGTTACGGTGAGCGGGCCCGGTAAAGGGGTGTTTGGTGGACGGAATTCGGTGTAAAGAGGGGTCTACGGACGTTTGGTTCTATATACGTTGACGGAGAGTCAACCGGTTTAGATCAAGTACTGCGCTGGAAATTTGGCTCCTGAGAGCCACCCGTATCCTTCTGATTTGAATCATTGGTTCCTTTGCTTTACATCTGGCATGTGTATCTGATTTGTAAAATGTGAAATGCCATGATTTTTCTGCTATATGTTTGGTACCTCATTGAGTGCAAGCTCACCCCTTTCTGTCCCTTTTGTTTTCCTTACAGGAAAATAAACACTTTTGGTCTGGATTTGACAAATGGCTGCCAAACTGAGCTAGTCGAACATATCTTTTGTATAGCTCATGTATTAAAACCCTAAGTGTACTTTTGGGGCGTTTTCTCTTCTGATTTGGCAAACCGTGTATATGTATCAACTTTTGAAAACTTTTGTATGTCCTTTTGGATTGTAATTGCTAAAGTTCAGATGTGAATGTTTGTTAGCTATTTCGGTTGGGTTCTGACGGGTCGGTTACTATTCATGGCCGACTCCGGATTTCATTTTTTTTATTTTGGGTTATTTTACCATTTTGACTTGTTTACGCTCGTTTGTAAGTTCCGGATCGCTATAGATAGTTCTGGTCTGCATCGTTAGTCCTGGCGAGAGCTGGGCAGGCAGTCCGCTCACCCCTTTGGTTCGCCTTAGGGGAAAGTGGGGCTGTCACAGTGTACTTGACCGCCCTCACCCCTTGTGATTTTATTCATGGTTAATGACTGTTCACTGAAATACTGTACTGGTTATATGAAATACTGAATTCCACTCATGGAAACTGATTTGGTGTCGTTTGGATGAATGTCCAACGGCTTTACTGTATCACTGAGCTCAACCCCGTTTGGTAGTCAATTGGATCGATGCCGGCGAGGGCTTGGTCGTGAAAATTGTCTTGCCACGGGGACTGTACTGAGGAACCTTGTAGTAATGAGACTCTTGGTTCCGGTATACTCGAGTATTACCAAAAGTGACTGAATGGAGTGCGGGCCCGGTTGGGGTATGATTGGTGGAAGGAAAGGAAGTAAAGTGAGGTCTACGGTTTTGGTACTTTTAACATTGACGGAGGGTCAATGAGGTTGGATCAAGATTGCAAGTGTGGAAATGGGCTCTTGAGAGCCAACCGTATCCTTTCACTGGTTTGATTTATCTCTTAATTGCATTTTTGAACTGAACGGTTATGATTATGTGATCTTGACTGCTTTTGTGTGATAGTTGCTCACTGGGCTTTAGCTCATACCGTGCCATTTGTTTTCCTTACAGGAAAATGACCACTTTTGGAAAGAATGTGCTAGTTGGTTCAAGTTGAGCTCATGTGAATGTATATTTTGAATAGCTCCTTGAGGGTGAAAACCCTAAGTGTTTTGTTGCAACCAATGGTTGGCTTGTAAATGGTTATTTGTACATGTATGAACTAGTTGAATATTTGATATGCCGTCTTGGCTTGCAAATGTTGGTTTCCAATGTATATATATGTTTGGTCGATGCTTGGTTGGATTTCGAACTGATACGCGTTTCAAACGGAAAAGAAAAAAAAATTTGGAAAAGGAAAGGGCCAAATCCGGGCGGATTCTGACGTGTCCTCTACTGTTCATCGCGGCTTCGATTTTCGTTTTTTTTTATTTTGTGATTTTGACCTATTTGCGCGCGTTGGTAAGCTCCGGAGCGCATTAGATCGACGTTAACTGATCCGTAGTCCTGGCGAGAGCTGGGCAGGCAGTCCGCTAACCCCTTTGGTTCGCCTTAGGGGAAAGTGGGGCTGTTACATTGTTGATCTTGGGTTTGAGATTTTCAGTATGTTTATTGTTGTTTACATAATATATGATTTGGTGGAGCTTGGATAGGGACTTGGGTAGTGATTCAAGACATGAATGTGATTAGTAAGCATTGAATCATTAAATTTCGAGCTTTAGAGAGGAACCTGTCCTGTTTCTGACCTGTTTAATTTGTCTATGTTAGAGGCCTAATTAGGCCTAGGTCAAAACATAAAAGTTGTAGGTAATGGAGTTATATAGATTTCTGTAAAATTTCAGTTCAATCGGGGTGCTGTAGCATGTGAAATGACAAAATTACCCGTAACTGCCAAAATGCACTGTTTCGCGGACAGTTTTCTGTTTCTCTGAGATTGCACATTTTGACCTTGAAAATGAACGAATTGGCTGTCAAAGTCTTCATAAGACTTGTATTTCTCTGTCTTAGCTTCGAAACCGTATAAAGTGTACCCCAAACTGATAGGCGTAGCTTCAGTTGTGACCAAAATGCCAAGAGACATCAAACCTGCTGTTTTGTTGTTTGTCCTTAAACTTGGTTTCCGGTCGCATTACCAGTATTGCTTTGTAATTGAATGACATTGATCCTAGTTGAAGGGCTATTGTGGTAACATTGCTTGTGTGTGACTTTGGGGCTGAATTGAGGAAAATAATGAAGCCATAAATGGCTGAAAAATAGCTAAATACAAAGGGCATGCCGCCCAAATTTTCACTCGAGGACTAGGCGTGTGTACTTGTGATTTGAGCGAAGAGTTGAGGTTGAATTGAACTTAAATTGTCTAGGTTATTCGAGTCCTCTTTCGTAGAGGTATATAAGCTAAAATTCGGCCGAAACTTGTACCATTGGAAAAATGAAAGTAACGACTGATAGAAATACGTTTTCCTCGTCACTTCGACTCAAATGGGGATTTCAAAGTTTAAACATTTCAAAGTTTCAAAGTTTTAAGAGCGAGCATGAGTTTTACAAATATTTCCCAAATGAGTTTCAATTACTTGATTTTCGTTAAACGAAACGTTTAAGTTTCGAACCTTAGTTGATTTTCAAATCTCTTAAACGATGTTTTATCGCAGATTTGGACTCCAAACAAGGAGTAATACCTGAACGTGATCCATAAAGGCACTACATCTTTGGTGAGTGCTTCCAAATACCTGATTGAACTTGACACTTGTGTTTAATACTTCACCAATGTGATTAAATGATATATGATTGGTTTGATCGGGTAAGAGTGTACTTTATCGCACTTGCCCTAATGTGATATATTCTTATTCATTGATTTCAATTCAATTGATATACGTGCGTATGAGTTGTATCTTGTCTGGAATTCCAGAAACCCTATGGCTAGTTACTCGAGTCGAGCCGGCAAGGGCTTGGTCGATTGAGTAACGAACTTGGGGTCTCTTGTTTTGTCGAGTGGAGTGATACCTCATCGACTAATCGGTATACTCGAGTATTACCACCAGTGTTTATTGAGGATTTTGGGCCCAATAGGGGGTTTGGATGGTGGACGGAGATTGTAGCTAAGTGGTGTTCTACTGAACTGGTTACTTTACTTGAAAGTTGATGGAACGTTAACTACTACTTGATCAAGCTCTGGTAAAGCAATGGGAACATGGCTCTTGAGAGCCACCTGTATCCTTATACTTGATTGTTATTCGTAGTGTTATTTAGAAAAGAATTTTACACTCACTCATTTTGAGATTTGCTACTTGAAGTATTATTGCTCATTTTCTTGACTTGTTATGCTCGCTATTTTCCTATTCTGATACTTTCACTTTTAAATAATGGTCAACTTGCTATTTGGAACCTCACTGGACTTTTAACTCATTCCACGCCATTTGTTTTCCTTACAGGAGGTACGAGCGAGGTGTGAGACTTGTATAGACTAGCGTAGTCTAGTTTTTTTTTTTTTAATTTTGTAAGTGTACTTGCACTAGTCACTCGATTAGGGTTGAAGGTATTTAGAACTCCAATCTTTTGATGTATTTAGGGTTGTATGGATGTTTGAGATAGAAATGAATGTAATTGTACTTGCCAAACTTGGTAACTGTTATTTCCTTTATTCTTGAGGTTGTACCCTATTTTAGTTGAAATAAGTGAGTGAGTCCTGGCGAGAACTGGGTAGGCAGTCCGCTAAACCTTGGGGTACACCCTAGGGGGAGATGGGGTCATCACAGAATTGATCAAATCTGCGTGCAATCAGACTCCGCTATTTTGGTTGGCATCTTGCAGCGATGGTTTCAGTGTCCTTGAAATATTTGGAGGACGGTGAGGCGTATATGGGAAATGGTGGCAGAGGACTCTCGATTCTCGCATTGCTATCAAGAGTCAAATAATGTGGCAGACATCTTAGCTAATGTTGGGGTGTCCCATCCTCAGGAGGCCATGTGTATTTATGACACAGTGGACAAACTGTGAGAACCCGAATTTTTACTTATTTTAATCTTATTTTAATGGCTTAATTAATTATTTATTCACCCGTTTTCTCCGAATAATTTATTTCAATCATTTTAAATCCATTTACACGAAACAATGTCTCACTTATGTTCTTAAAACGTTTCGTTAGAAAATTTTATTTTTCGAAGGCTCGTTCGGAAAGAAATAACGAGTACACATTTTTTGAGGTAAATTTGATCCGACAATACATTAGTCTTGGAGAATTAAGAATGATTAATAATAGACTAAGAAAAGTTAAGTGAGGTATTTGAGATGAGTGAGTATAAAAATTTCGCTTTATCGCGCGCGAATCGTAAGTTCACGTATATCGAGCCGAAACGGTTAAATGGAGATTTAAGAAACTAATACTAGACTACTAAGAGTGGATAATCACCATATTAAAGAAAGTACATTGGAGGTTTACTGCACAATTAAAACAAACCCGAGAGAAAACGGTGGTACGAAACCTTCGCGCGACCACTAGTGAGAGTTGACTTTTTGCACACAACCTAACGCTACTATTTCATTTTTTGTGACGACCCCACTTCTCCCAAGGGCGAACCCAAGGGTATCGGCGGGCCGCCTGCCTAGCTCGCGCCAGAACTCAAAACTTAAAGCAATAAAACTAGATAAATCGAAAGAGCACTATATACAATACGTACAATCCCAAAAGTTATATTTACATCTTCAAAAGTTTCGAGTCAAACCACTCTAATACACTATAACCACAACCAACAGAAGATAGACCCTAAGAAGGGTTCTTACACAAACCACCAAAACAAAAACAAACATTCTAACTGATCAACTATTACAAGCCAATCTAACTATACTAGTGTACGAGCCAAAAGTCCCCGCGTCGGCCCCTGCTAAGGAAAACAAAAGAAAAGGGGTAAGCTATATGCTTAGTAAGTAAACAGGGGCGAAAGCATAAATTTCACGTAACAACAGTTACACAGTAAGAGTAAAGCAAAAGCAGAAAAGTAACATCACATAATAAGGATACAGGTGGCTCCAAAGCCAATTCATATGCCATGCGTAATCTCCTGCCGACACTCCGTCGACCACACTCAATGGTCCGTAGAACTTCACTTGTACACCCACCGACACCTTATCACCCTCACTGGCCAGTCACCTCACAAACTTGCCCGGGCGAACGAAATCACAAACTTGAGCTTGAGTCACAAGCTCGGGTCACAAACTTGGTCACCTTCTCGGTGAACCAGATTCACAAAATTGGTTCATAACATGAACCTACAAACTTGGTGACCTCAGACTAAGTTGGACTGACTTCGACCAAGCCCTAACTGGCTCGAATAGTCCATACAGGTCTTAGATCGGGCCCACGAACTCACAAACTTTGCAAACTTCACAAACTTTACTGGAAAGTCGCCCCGAGCCACAAGCTCAAGGGTTTTGGTTCCAAAAGGTTCATATACATATGCCAAGTACAATTATACATTCAAATTAGGGATTAGGTCGAGTGCGATAAAGTAAACCCTCGCCTAAGTACCCTTTTCACATATCTCAAACACATAGCAAAGAAAACACACCAAACTGGCCTGAATACTTACCCAGAAACTGAAATAGCAAAAGTACGAAGTCGGATCGAAATGAACAGCTAGTAGTGGGCCCCACCAGTTCCGCCCAGCTCACCACCATCTGAAATAGAAGATTGTGTCACATAATATCGCAAACGGCTACTATCGTGCCTAAAACAAGCAAAACGGCAAAACGACACGCGCGCACGTAAATATGACGAACGGAAACGGAAACGGCCGTTAGCGGAAACGGCAGATTTGACACTCATTTCTAGTTTACTCATAAGTTGAGCTACGAATATCGGATTAAGGCGTATGGGATGCCATATCGAAGCTTAAAGGATGAACAACAACTGTTATGAAGACATCCAGAACTGAAACAGGAGGTTTCAGTCCCAAATGAACCAAACACAATCACTTACGAAATCTGGCCAATGCACAAATGGTCAGTTTTGAGTGCAAACTGTTTTCTATGCTACACATGGTCAAAAGAGCTGAAAATTGGCAGTTAGATAGTTCATTCCAAATGGAACAACGTTCATGAAGGTCAGCAATCCAAATTCGGAACGGAAATTGGTCATCAGGACCAAAACAGATCTGACCAGAAAATGGTCATCTTCACGGCCAGGCCTTATTTGCTCGGCTATATCTCAGGTTTTATAAATCTGATTCATGAAATTCCAAGGGCGTAAGAAAGCTTTGATATAAGGCTATAAGTTTGGTGTTTTGGTCGCAAGCCCAAACAGCTTGTAACCCAGTCAAATGTGAAGCCAAATTTCCAGTCGTAAACTTTCCAAAAACGTAACAGAATTTGACGGTCAAAACAGGTCTGAGTATTTCATTTATAGCTCAGGATATACTAATCCGTTTAACCTGAAAATTTACAAGAAAATCCAGGACTTAAGGGGCTACAATGTTGAAGAAGGAAACTTTGTCCAATTTTGAATGTAACAAGGTCAAAAATGCAAGACACTATACCAGAATCGCAAAACAGGATCACAAACCGTATTTGGCCTCAATGTGCGGTAATGGCACCAAATTCACTACGGTTATCGAATGGGAGTGTAAGACCCACCGTTTCGAAGCTAAGAAACAGGGTTACAACAATGTAGAAGGCCACTCAGTCCAAATCCTAGTACAACTAGGTCAAATATGCAAAATACAAAACCAGAATTACCAAAACAGGTTTGCAAATCACATAATACTGTAATGAGTCCAACTCAGTCTATACAAGTCCAAATGCTTGATTCCAAAGGCATATGGTAGCTAAGACATTCCTCTATATTTCATCAGAAGACCCCAACATCCAAATCCAAAGTAATTCCAGTCAAAATAGCCAAATACAAACGCAGTTCTGCCATCCTGATCAACCCAGAACAGCCACAGTAAAATCGACATATCTCACTCTACACTAATCCAAATGACCTGAAATTTTACAGGCACCTCCAACACATCAATACCTACAACTTTCATGTTTTAAGCAAAGTCCAATTCGGCCTCTAACACTATGATCCAAAACCAGACAGAATAAGGGGTGATAAAACCCTAACTTTCCACAATTCAATCCAAGTCCAAAATTGGTTGCAATTATCACTAATTCACACCTACTAGAGTCTTTCCCCCTCATCATCAACCATCATAGATGACCACAACATCACATTCATATTAAACCAGAAAATTCCTCAAAAATATAAAAACTTCACCAAATCACTTCAAATCAAGAAATAAATCACAAATATCATCACTTTAGCCACTACTAAGCATAACTTAAGCATCATTAGGTGTAGGAGTATGTTCAATCATCACTTATCTAGTATACAAGAGAAGAAGAGTTGTAGACCACCTTAGCTCTTCCAAAAACTTCACCACACCACTCACTACCACTCACTTAAGGGATTTTATGGAGAGGTTTCAAGTTTAATCGGTTAGTTTGTTGATTTGTGCAAGATTGAAGCATGAAATTTGGAGAGCTTTTCCTTTCCTTTTGCTTGATGTTGGTCGGCCACAAGAAGGAGAAGAAATGGTGAATTTTGGTCAATTTTTGAGATATTTATTTCATGGGTAAGAAAAGTCAAAAAGGTGAATAGTTGTCTTAGGTTTCAACCAATGGAAATGTGACACTTGTCACTCCATTAATTGCATTTCTATCCTTTCTTTTCCTCTCACATCAACCACTTCACATCCTCTACTTATCTCTTAACACCCGATAAATTTCACACAGTATCCGGAATTTAACCTATTTGGCCGAATTTTTCCGAACTTATCGCACTAGTGGGTCCCACGTCCGATATACGTTCTTAATTTCTCAAAAATTAACCGATACTAGAAAAATCATCTAAAACCCATATTTACTCATAAAAATTATCTGGGGAACTTTTCTAATAAAGAAATATAGAAAAGGCGGGCGATAAATAATCTTCCACTTAAACTTTCTAATATTGTAACACTAAAGGTTTGCTAATCATTCAAACTTACTAAACCTTTGCAATTAAAACAAATCCTATATTTACCTATGTCAAGGCACACACTGGAATACCGAGTATAAATTATAGCTTGAACCTTATAATCATAATACGTAAACTAGGATTTTCAAGCTCAACCGAATTAGGGTTTCCTTCCTAGTCATAAAACCCTGATTTTTTTCTATACCGAATATCAAATAACCCTAATATCGATTTGCGAACGGACTGGGGCCTCACATTTTTTCTCTCCAAGTTTCATCATCCAAAAAAACCCTCATCTCTCTCTCCTCGCTCCCTCATTTTTGGCCAGCAACTTCAAGGGAAGAAGGAAGAAAGCTCTCCACTCCATTTTTGCTCATTCTTGCTCCAAAACACTTCCAACTTTGCATCCAACCTCAAATCACTTGGAGATTAACCTTGGCCTGGAGGAAAGCTTCATCTTGGCGATTATCTTGGGAGTTTTAGTGGTGAAATTTTTGGTTTCTTCAAGAGCTAAGAGGTAGCCTTCATCCACTTCAAATCTTTCCATTTTCTTGGCTTTAATGGGTTTCGGTTTTGACTATGAAGCTTGTAGCTTCCATATTGTTGTTGTTATTTGGATTGAAAAGGTTGAAGTGGGCTCTATGAAATCCCACCTTGATGATATAGGACTGATACGATGTGTTGACCTTGGTCGATCAATCCTTGGTTTTGATGATTAACAAACCAAAATGTAGATTTGGGCTAATGTTTTTATGTGAGTAATTTGTTAGAACAGATTCTTGTGGCATAAAAGAAGAAGCAAAAACAGGGCACTCATGTGGGACGTCCGAAAGGAAGCTATCGGACGTCCGAAAGGATGAAGAACATCAACGGACGCACGCATCGGACGCACATCGATCGCATCGGACGTCCGAGAAATTTCGCAAAGATTTGATGACTCTCTGACGACGGTCGGACGCAGGGTTCGGACGTCCGACAGGTGGTTTGGACGCAGGGTTCGGACGTTCGACAGGTGATTCGGACATCCGACAGGCCAACGGCTAGTTTTGACAGCATTTAATATTTGACCGTTGGAGAGCCTTTTGGAGCCATTTCTCACCTTCTATAAACACCCCAAAGTACAAGAAGACAAGGGACTTTTGTCAACACAAAATACAAGCTTACAAGTGAGATTTTTGAGTAGAAAGATTCTTTGTTGGTTGTATAAGGGGTTGGAAAAGTTGGGTTGTAAGGTTGCTCAAGTGAAGGTTACTCTCTAGGAGGAGTAAAACCTTGGTGAAGGAGAACCTATCACTTGGAGTGGTAAAACCTTGGTGAAGGTTGCCTCATTTGTATAAAATAGTTTTTAATTGGGTGAGTGATCTTTCAAGTGTATGTTGTTGAGGGTTAACTAGAATAGTTGTAAAACTCCTTGGCTCAACCAAAGAGTGTTTGGGGTGAGGAAGGAGTGAGCCTTCACTTGTACATCTTGGTTAGCATCGCCATCTATTGAAGAGGCTATTGGATTGATATTTGGTTTGCATTTCTTATCTTTTCTCTTTAATTAAGTTTTCTTTATTGTGCTTAAATTTGATATATTTTTGTGCGTCATTGTGATATTGTTTGTACTCATTGGGTTGCACCAGGCCTTACAATTGGTATCAGAGCTTGGTCTCTTTTGATCAAGCTTAACCGCTTAGAGTAAAGATCATGGCAACCATAAAAGTTTCTTTTTTAGAAGGGCAATCTATTGATAGACCACCTATGTTTAATGGTTCTCATTTTAGCATGTGGAAACAAAGAATGATGATTTTCTTACAATCCGTTTATATTGAATTATGGTATGTAGTAGAAGATGGTCCTTATGAAGCTAGAATAGTTGACTCTACCACCAATTTGAGTAGATTAAAGACTAGACAAGAATTGAATGAAAAAGACAAGAGATACCTTTCTTTGAATGCCAAGGCCATGTGTATATTGTACAATGCATTAGATGTAAATGAATCTAGTAGGATTAAAGGTTGTAAATCAGCTAAAGATATTTGGGATAAATTGTGTGTATTTCATGAAGGTAACCAAGATATTAAAGAACAAAAGAAATCTTTGCTTGTTTCTCAATATGAATTTTTCAAAATGCATCCTCTTGAAAATGTTGATAAGATGTGTAGTAGATTTTGTGACATTATTGAAGATCTTAAATTGCTTGGAAAAGAATATTCTTTGGGTGAGAAAAATAGAAAGATTTTGAATGCCTTACCAAAAGAATGGGAAAACAAAATAAATGCTATAGAAGAGGCAAAGGATTTAAATTCTATGTCCATTGAATCTCTTGTGGATACCCTAACCTCTTATGAATTAAAGCTGAAATTCAAAGTGCAAGAGGAAGAAAATGCAAGAATGTATAAGAGAGGCGTAGCTTTTAAAGCATCTCAAGTGGGGGATAACCCATCCTTCATGGGTAATGAAATCATGGAAGTGGACAATGATATAACTCCTCACATCAAAAGTTTCAAGAAGATCTTCAACAAGAGATGCTCAAGAGGAGATTGCAAAATTACATGGGATGAATGCAATTCAAAAAGAGAAAAAGAAGAGTTGGCCCAAATGGCACTAATGGCCGTTGGAGAAGATGAGGTAAGTTCTTATCACTCTTCTTGTGATGAAGATAATGAAGATGATGATGTGAAAATTCTTATGATTAAAATGCATAAAAGTTTGAGAAAATCTTATGCTAAAAATAAAGATTTGAAAACAAAAATAAATGATTTGTTGGAAGAAAACTCCAAACTGTTTCAAGAAAACAAATGTTTGAGAATGGAAAATGATGATTTAAAAAATCAAAAAAGTGTTTTTGATTGCAAAAATAATTTGAAAAGGAAGTTAGAAGAGAAAACAAAGTTTTATGAAAAAATGTTGGAGGAACAAAATGTGTTAAAGAAAAGAATTAATGACTTGAACGAGTTTCTCCAAAATGAAAAACAAAAGTTTTCTCAAACAAAAGAAAGCAAATCTTTTCAAGGCACAAATAAGTTTGCTATGATAAGAAGTAAGAAAATTAGTTGCATTAAATCCACCTATGTGCAAAATACTTCTATCATGTGTAACTTTTGTTGCAAATTTGGACATATGCAAAATGATTGTTATGTAAAGAAAAATATGAGAAAATGCATGAAATTCATGTGGATTGCTAGATCATGTCGTATTAACTCCCAAGGACCCTATAAAGAAAGGGTACCAAATGAAATTTCTCATATTTAGGTACATCATGAAGATTTGATCCAAGTAGTGCTATATGGTTGTATGTACATTTGAAAATTTTGATATTCAATATGGTCTTGATTTGAAAAATAAAGGGGGAGTTTGTTTTTTTTTGATTGATTCCAAAAGGGGGAGTAGGATTTATTGAAATTTCTTTGTATGTTGGCACTTTCTAAGGGGGAATTTTATTTGAACTTATTTGATAAAAGAAATCTTCATTTTGTTTGTCATCATCAAAAAGGGGGAGAGTGTTGACCTTGGTCGATCAATCCTTGGTTTTGATGATTAACAAACCAAAATGTAGATTTGGGCTAATGTTTTTATGTGAGTAATTTGTTAGAACAGATTCTTGTGGCATAAAAGAAGAAGCAAAAACAGGGCACTCATGTGGGACGTCCGAAAGGAAGCTATCGGACGTCCGAAAGGATGAAGAACATCAACGGACGCACGCATCGGACGCACATCGATCGCATCGGACGTCCGAGAAATTTCGCAAAGATTTGATGACTCTCTGACGACGGTTGACAGGTGATTCGGACGTCCGACAGGCCAACGGCTAGTTTTGACAGCATTTAATATTTGACCGTTGGAGAGCCTTTTGGAGCCATTTCTCACCTTCTATAAACACCCCAAAGCACAAGAAGACAAGGGACTTTTGCCAACACAAAATACAAGCTTACAAGTGAGATTTTTGAGTAGAAAGATTCTTTGTTGGTTGTATAAGGGGTTGGGAAATTTGGGTTGTAAGGTTGCTCAAGTGAAGGTTACTCTCTAGGAGGAGTAAAACCTTGGTGAAGGAGAACCTATCACTTGGAGTGGTAAAACCTTGGTGAAGGTTGCCTCATTTGTATAAAATAGTTTTTAATTGGGTGAGTGATCTTTCAAGTGTATGTTGTTGAGGGTTAACTAGAATAGTTGTAAAACTCCTTGGCTCAACCAAAGAGTGTTTGGGGTGAGGAAGGAGTGAGCTTTCACTTGTACATCTTGGTTAGCATCGCCATCTATTGAAGAGGCTATTGGATTGATATTTGGTTTGCATTTCTTATCTTTTCTCTTTAATTAAGTTTTCTTTATTGTGCTTAAATTTGATATATTTTTGTGCGTCATTGTGATATTGTTTGTACTCATTGGGTTGCACCAGGCCTTACACGATGATGATAAGTGTTGTTTGTGTTAATTATGTGATAAATAAGATGAGATTTGTTGGAAAAGTGAAAGGAAAACCAAAGGAATTGCATAGGAAGCTTAGCCGAAAATCTGCCCTATTTTTCTCGAAGCTTTGGTTCAAAATTTTGATACTCAAATGACCTTGAATCTGATTTAGATATGTTGTATAGGATGTGTGTAAAGTTTCTACCGAAAATCACTTGATTTGGTTGAGAAAAAATTGAGTTTTGGCAAGAACAATTCTGGGAAATCGCATAGCAGGGTCCTCTGGCAGTAATTTTTGAACGAACATATCAATTCTGTACAGAGGTCAGAATTGAGTGCCATCAGTGGCATTCAAAACTAGGCATCCGTAGTTTTCTAACGGTGTAAAATGTACCCTCTAATTCGAACTGAGTGAGCTGTACTAGTTCACCAAAGTTACCTGTTCTGTTCTGCTGTGCTGTGCAAGTGACAATGATAAGCTACGGCTTGTCGCTTGAATTCGAGCTAGCTATGAACTGATTTTCAAAATGATTTCTTCTGATGCAATGTAGCCTTTTAATCTAGTTTCAAATGCCACTGACCATTCTGAATTTCAAGTTGTATTGAGTGAGATATGGTCCAATTACAGAACTGCACCAAAGCTGGAAATTTGGAAAATCCTTCTTTCTTGCTATCTGACTGGTCTAATTTGATTTGGGACATGTTGTTTCGAAAATTTTCGTGTCAATCACCTACCAAATGTATAATAGATGTTTCTAGGACCTTGGTTTCACAAATGAACTAAAATGGGACTGATTTCATGGTGCAAAATGTTTTGAAAAGAAAGGAAAGCAAGAAGACAGATTTGCTTTGAAACATTTTTCGAACTTCAGTCATTTTGTTAACTGCCTTCCCAAGAAATTTTTGGAATGAAATTTGATAGAGGAGTAGTCCTCATACGGGAGTTGAAGTGTACCAATTTTGGTGTCATTCTAAAACTGTTTTGATATACAAATAAGATCCCAAATTTACCTTTCAAATCTGGAAAAATGGACCGAGCGGTCCTTGTTTTTAACCAACTTTGAGCTGCTATATCTTGGCGCTCAAAAATCCGATTCTAGTTCCGTTTGTTGTGTTTAAAAATTTGATTGGAACTCTAATGTGTTGTAAATTTCAGAGGCTAGTTCACTTTCTGTGAATTTTGCCAAATTTCCAAAGTTTACCAAAAACCAAGACTGAAACTGTCTTGGAGATACAAGTCAGCCACTTTAAACTAAAATTTGAATGTCTTCCATTTAGAATCTTAGAAAAGTGTCTTCTAGGAACTTTTAGTACTGCGAACAAAGATTCTAATGGTATAAGGTTTTCCATTTGTCGACATGCCAAACTCCAGATTCGATTTTCCAAAAATTGCCGTGCAAAGCTGAAATTTGCCGATTACTTAGAAAATGCAATTTCGGGAACTTGACTTCTTTTCTCGATATCGATTGAACGTTTTGAATTCGATTTCATGGAAGATGATAGTCTCTCTTCGAACTTTAAAACTTCACTCTTGAACCTCAAGTTGAGAGAATTAAAACTCTCTTTTAAGACTTTGATTTAGTCTAAATGAGTGTGCATTCTTTCTTGGTAAATGCATGATTGTGAGTGAAGTTAATTATTATTTACTCAGGCGCTCAAGGGGACCTTCAAGAGGAACTCGAAGCGGACGCCTAAACACTTGTTTGAGCACTTACTCGCTTGTTTTGAATTGGTGAGTGTTCCATATAGGAGAACGTGATTTGAATAGTTTTACGACATGTTTACTCCATGGTCATTATGTGTTTAACTATTAAGTGCTACCGATAATTGCTCCTATGAACTTTTTCATTGTTTTAAGGCGAGTGTGTACTTTATCTCACTCGACCTACTAAAATGACAAATTTCTACCGTCCAACCGATTTATCGATTACCGATCTACCGTTTACCGATTTACTTGATTACCTGCTTACTTGATTACCGTAAATTCCATGTTCATATGAAATTACGGCATATTTCTTATGTGTTTAAGTGTTAAGTGTTACCTATAATTGCTCTTATGAAATTGCCACTATTTTAAGGCGAGTGTGTGCTTTATCGCACTTGACCTACTAAAACGACAAATTTCTACCATTCAACCGATTTACCGATTTACTTAATTACTTGCGCATGTTGTAAGGTTTAAGCTGAACTGGGCCCTGCCCTTGGTTGCTAACCTGCTCAAGCCAAGACTAGACTCGGTCGAGTAGGTTGGAACCCTAGGCCACCGTTTCGGTATACTCGAGTATTACCACTGGAGGGATAAGGTGATGGCCAGACAAACCAAGGGAATCTGAAGTTATAAGGTGAAATTGACCGAAATGATGCCACTGGAGTACCGTATCCTTCAATATGTGTTTATTTCTATATAATGATAACTGTTTCATGTTAATGTGCCAATATACAACCTTAAATCATACATGTATTATGCTCAAATTACTTGATTTAGTAGAACTACTAGAGTGTCTTAGAACCTCACTGGGCTGTTTAGTTCATTCCATGTTTTTGTTTTCCTTAACAGGGTTCAAGACCGAGAGTGCTTGTGAATAGTACTAAGTTGTTTCCTTTTGGAGACTTTAAGTTGTATTATAGTAGATGACTATGGTACATATTCCGTTGGGTTGTATTTAAGTTTGAAGGTTAACTAATTGTAAGTATGAAATGTTTTGAAGTACTTTAAATATATATTGATATTATTTGAAGTATTTCTAGTTTTGAATTATGGATTGTAGTGAGTTCCGGCAAGAGTTGGGCAGGCGTCCCGTCGATACCCTTGGATTCGCTCTTGGGAGAAGTAGGGGCGTCACACAAACTCCCATCATTGGCTCGAGGGGAAGTAAAGTTGGATAGACTAGGTGTACCATCCATTTGAAATAGAGTTGTTAAGAGTCGGTGTATTGAAGTATGAGGCCAATGCTCCCTGCTTTGGGTTGTAAGTTTATGCTTCTATGAATAAAGAGTATTATAAAAAAAAAAGAATATTATCCAAAAAAAAAAGTCTGGCAAATGTGGCACTGATGAAGTCCATCACTAAAACTATGCCTGCCATAGCACGATAGGCAACAATGTTTTTATTTTTTTAAAATTCCTGGGGCAGCCACCTTTTTTCATATGTAAAAAATCAAGGGCTGCCGTGCTAAGTTGGGAACCTTTCTAAGGGCAGCTACCTTTTTTTTTTAATAAAATTTCTTAGCCTGCCGGTTATCTTATGTTGGAAACCTTCATTTGCAAATTGATGAGGATTTGATGGTGTTGGTCTCCGCTAGCAAGAAAAGATAGGATTGATGGTGCTGTGAAACCCAATGCAAAAGAGCCACCATCCCATCTGTTTCAAAGATAGAAAATATCAAGAAAAGATTTTCACTAAAGAAAAAGAAAAGTTAGCGTGCCCATATCGATCCACATGCATCAAAAATCAGTGGCAACTTCGTGATTAGTAGTCGACTTGAATTACTTCATGAATTGGAGCACTTTTTTATTGAGTCAATTCAATTTTTAACTAAATACAGCTTGAAAATATTAAAATATTAAATACTCCCATTTGGATTGTTATTTTTACAAATTTTTGTAAAAAAATATACTGTAATGATTTGATATATGTGAGATAAAATTAAAAAGATGATTGGTAAATTTATTCACCCAAAACATAATAATTTTTCTGTAAAAAACCACAATCCAAACAAAGAATACACAATGGTTTCAGTCATACTTGACTTTTATTGACCTTTAATTTGTTGACCAGTTTACCAACTAATGGGCTTTAATTATTCAGTATAAAGGGTAATATTTTTAGATAATGAAATTGTCAATTGACTGAAAAGAAGGACATGAGAAATCTTGGTTTTACTTAAAATTGGAGTCAAAGCCTCCCTAGTGAAGAATTAGACCAAGAAAATGAGGAAAAAAGACTGATAACAAGGAATAGTCCTTATTTTGGGTACACAAAAAATTTCAAGAAGATAGAAATCCAAATGAAATTCACTGAATATTCAAGCATGTTTCAAGAAGATCTGTTTCTTCTTTTTCTTTTTTGAAAATAAACATTAACTATGATAAATTAGATACAGTAAATTACAGCAATTACAGCATGAATCTAGTCTACAATCTTTGTTTTCTTTGACTTAAAGAAATAGCATGGCATTGGGACTGGTTTTCTTTTGGAAAGAAAATAAAATTTCAGAGAATTCATCCAGAAAAAGCACACCATGAGTCCATGATTAAGTTATGTGACTTTTGTGTACTCTGGATCGGCCAGCGGAGACCACCACCATCAAATCCTCGTCAAATTGCAAATGAAAGGTTTCCAACTTGAGATAACCGGCAGGCTCGGAAATTTTCTTTTGGAAAAAGGGGCTGCCTTGAACTTTTATAAACAAAAAGTTGCCACCCAAGGAATTAGAAAAAATATAAAGACATCATTGCCTGTCAACACGGCAAGCATAGTTTTGGAAATGGAATTCGTCAGCGCCACATTTGCTAGATTTTTTTTTATTTTGGGTAATATTCTAAGGAATTAGATTATACCCATCCCGTAGTTTACTCATATGATTATACACGCTGTAATTACTAATACAATAAAGTATGGATGCACAAGATTATCTTTAACATTACCCCTGTGAAAAAGCGCTGAGTTTCCCCGGGCCGAACTGACCTGATGAGCTCGGCGTGCTGATGAGAGGAACGTATCCCAGCCCTGCAAAACAAACAAGAAGTAGTCTCTAGGGTGACTAACAGGGGAGCCCCGAGGTGATCCCCGGGGGCACTCCGACGGTCAAGTTAGTTTTCCGGTGAGTGAGATTCACGGGAAATAAAACAGTCGGGAGTAATTGGCGAATAGTGAGCGTACCTTGTGTAGTTGGTCTGCGTTACCATTTATACCTGCTCGACAGTCCGACCTCCGTACGTTTCGGGACTTACCCGGTATAGCCTCAATCCCGCGCCGAGGGGGATTCTCCCCGCCCTCTGCGGGATTGTTCCCTGGAGCCTTTCGGTGCCCTAGTGGTGGTATGCCCCAGGACGGCTGTCAGGGGCCTGGAGTCCAAGCCCAGCTCTGCCATTCTTGGGCTGCCACGTGTCCAGGCCCAAGACGAGGCCTCTGCACTAGCCCCCTAGATTAGGTAGAGCTTCCAGGCTGACCTAATCTATACCCCAGCCACGTGGGAAACCAGCGTCGCACACTGCTCTGACAGGGTCACCTCCGGTACAGCGCTGTTACTGAAAAGCCGCACTCATGTCCTTTCAGTTGTCGCGTCTCTTCGGTCTCCGTACCGCTTTTAAATGCGTTCAGATGGGACGGTTCAAATTCAAGCAGCCGTTTCCCCCCATTTCATTCCCTATAAATAGGGGCATCCGGATTTCCTCTAACTCTATTTGCCATTTTCCTTTCCTCGTGTATTTTCCATTTCCGGCGGCAAGACTTCCGGTTCTCAGTGCCCAGACTCCGGCGATTCCTTCATATTTCCCATTCTACTCACCAGTAAGCCCTTTTCCTTCCTCCTTCACTCTCTTTTTCCTTTGCCACCTTCTGCTTTTTATGTCGGATCGGTCCGACGTCACTTCCACTACCTCTCGGATTCCTACCCACCGTAGAACCCTTAGGATTCTCATTTCTTCTTCATCTTCGTCTTCATCTTCATTTCCCCCTCCTCCTCTTTCTTCCTCTTCTGCTTCTAATTCTAGCTTTCACATTCCTGATTTGTTTGAGCCCATAGTCGTCATGAGTTCTCCATTTGCCCACTCTCCTTCTGTCCGAATCCTGGAGGCGGTGGCCGAGCTCGATGCCCTCATCGAGCAGCAGGCCACTTCTGTTCCCTCCCCCAAGTCTCCTCACGACTCTTCTGGTGGAGCCCAGGGAGGAGTTGGGGAGGACAGGGACTCCTCCGAGGGGACCCCTGCTTCCGAGCGGGGGGATGATCCTGGATTCGACTTCAGTCATCCTGACCAACACGAGGTCACCCTCTCACCCGAGGTAGTGGCCGAGCTGGCCGGGTCTTTTTCTATTTCTCCGACCTTCGAGCCGAGGGCTGCCGGGTCCAACGACCTGGCAAGCCGACCTCCCCCTGGCTTCGTGGCCATTTATAGGGAGCAGCTAATTGCGAGACTCCGGCTCCCCATTCCTCCAGCCCTAGCCGAGATCCTGAACTATTGGGGGTTCAGGATCACCCAAGTCCATCCCAACTCGATCAGGATCATCATTGGATTCCTGATCTATTGTCAGATCTGCTCCATCCCCTATTCTCTCTCTCTTCCGAGCCTCCTACACTCTCAAAATCTCCCTCCCTGGGTGGTACTACTTCTCCCGCCGAACTATGAGCAAAGTTCGGGGGGGAAGGCACCCAAGATCTGCTCTTTGGGGTCCCCTCTTCCATAAAAAACTGGAAAGGGAACTTCTTCTTTGATAAATCCACACATTTCCCTCCTAATGTGTGGAAGGTCGGGGAGGTTGATTCCGACCCCTTTCCGGGGGATTTGGACTCCGAAGCCCTCAGCCAGCTGGTGAGCTCCAGGGTGAAACTCTACGCGGCCAGATTCTCTACCGAGTAGATTTCTAAGACCGAGTTGATGGGGACGATGTCCGGGTCCTCTGGAGAGGTGGTGCTCTTCCCGACAGACTACGACACTTGTAATGCCGACTCTGTCCCCCTGTTGTTTGTTGCTTCCTTCTTCCGTTTACTGACCTGTATGTACTAACCTGGTGGTGTTTGCTGTAGTGAGGAGGCTTTCCAAGCTGCTGGCACCCCTTCCGAGCCGATCACTCCCACGTCGCTCCACCAAGAAGGCCTCTCCGACTCCTGGGGGCAGCTCGGGCCCCCGGAAAGAAGCATCGTCCCCCTCCAAGCAGCTCGCCAGCAAGAAGAAGGCGGCCGAGCAGAAGAGGGGCCGAGAGGACGAAGCCTCCCAGCTCAAGAAGAGGCTCGTGCCCACCCCAGCTCAGCCCCCTCTCCTGCTGACGTCGGGGGGCACTCCTCATGGGGGTCCGGTCCACTTAGGGGTTGGCTCTGCGGAGAAGCATGCGCGGGAGATGCCGCCCCCCAGTTTGTGGCACTTCCGCCACGGCGCCCCCATGAAGCCAGGCCTGGCCCCCTCCATGCACGACCCCTGCCACTTCTGTCCATCCTGGGGGCTATCCATCAACGACCGAGCCCAGTTCCCCAAGGTGGCTCGCGAGCTAGTCACGGGCTCGGTCCTCCTGCGTGACAGGAGGTGGATGGAGCTGGCGAGCTCGTCCGAGCTCCAGGACATGTACTTCACTGCCCAGGCTCAAGTAAGTTCTCCACTTTTTAGGCCACTTGTGCCTTCTCTTTTCAGCTTGGTTGCGTAGTATGCTGACTTCCTTCTCCTCTCCTCAGGTCAATGCCGCTGGGGCTGCCCTGGCGACCCGTTTCTCCGAGCTGTCTCCCGACTTGAAAAAACTGCAGAAAAAGAATCGGGAGAAAGAGCAAAGGCTTGCCCATGCCCTTAAGGAGGCGGATTCCCTTAAGGTCAAGTTAGGCAAGACCGAGAAGGAGCTGGAAACGGCTCAGGTCCAGCTAGCCTCCACCAGGTCAGAGCTGGACCAGAAGAAGGCAGGCGTGGAGAAGCTAAGGGCGGACCACGCTATCGAGCTCTCCGGCACCGTCAGCCGGGAGCGCAAGAAGGCCGTTCGGGAGTTTATCTCTTCCGAACGGTTTGCTGAGGACGTGGCCCTCCTCAACCAGCCCATCCTCCAGGTCAGCTTCACGCGAGCCCTGGACCAGGTGAAGGGCCTCAACCTGCCTGGCTTCGACTTGGCCGCGTTCAAGGATTACAATCCTGTCGCCGAGGAGAAGCTAGACTGGTTCTTCGACTGGTACTGCAAGGGGCATGCCCTGAAGGACCTAGTGGGCCGGAGCGACGTGGGAGCCGAGCTGGCAGAGGTTCCCCTAGAGGAGGACGAGGCCCCCGGCAGAGCTTCCGGGAAGGAGCCGGTGGCTTAGGGGTGTTTAGGGGGGGCCAAGCTATACATAGCCAGGTTTTCATATCTGAAGAGGCGTTGAGCTCTCCATCTGGAGTAGAGAGAAAGCATATCTTCCCCAGTGTGAAGGGTGCGCATATCTAGCATCACCAACTCTCCCAGTATATGAAACCTGCTGCCGTGTTTTCCTCATGTCAGCAGTCACCGGCAAGAGGTTTGTCCGCCTAAGGTTAGCGACCATTCCAGAAACCCTTTCCATTTTCCTTTTATAGCTCGGTAGGCTTTGTAATTGATAGGTTGTATATACGTAATTCGAATGAAATTATCTAATCTCGATTTGTAATTCTCGCCTGCGCCAATTCTAACAATCAAGGCCATATGCCGACCTTCCCGGTCGAGCACCAAATAGATCCATCAAGGCGGCGTGCCAGCCTCTTGGACCGAGCATCTATCACATTTTAATCTAACAACTAAATTGTCAAGGACAATCAGACTGGGGAATCAACAAACTTCATCAAACTAATTCCCGCCGTGCCGACCTCTTGGGTTGAGCATCAAATTTTAAAGACAGTCATGCCGACCTCTTGGGTCGAGTGTCAAGATTTTAAAGATAGCCCTGCCGACCTCCTAAGCCGAGCATTAAACTTTAAAGGCAGCCATGCCGACCTCCTGGGTCGAGCATCAAGATTTTAAAAATAGTCCTGCCGACCTCTTAGGCTGAGCATTAAACTTTAAAGGCCTTCCATCCGTTACCATTCATCCCCAGCCCCCCACTAGGACACTTAGCATTGTCTGAGTGTGCTAGTGTAGGATCTAAATTTAAAAGTTAAACGGTGTTGATAAAAGGAAGGTTCAAAGTCAAGCGTTTATTTAATGATGAACTTGTATGCGAATTCTGAAGAGTAGACAGTAAGATACCCTAACCCAATCTAACCTACGAACAACCGCAAGTTCGAGAAATGCCAAGTACGGGGTACTTCCACTCCATCTAGTTTCGCAAGCCTGCAGTACCCAGCTCGGCTCGCCTCCAGGACCTTGTACGGTCCCTCACAGTTCGGGTCGAGCTTGTTGGAACTATGGGCTCGGCTGACGGAGTTCCTTCTTAAGACGAGGTCTCCTGGCTGGTACTGCGTGTTTCTCACTTTTGCGTTATGATAACGGGCGAGCTGGCTTTTGTATTTAGTCATCCGTATCGCCACTTCCTCGTGCTTGGCCTCCATCATGTCCAAGTTACACCTCAGCTCTTCTTCGTTGGCTGACGCAACGAAGTTCTATGTCCGAGGCGAGGGGAGGCCGATCTCCGCGGGCACCACCGCTTCTGCCCCATAAGTCAGGAAAAATGGGGTCTCCTGAGTGGCCATCCTCGGAGTGGTGCGGTAGGCCCAGAGGACACTAGAAAGCTCATCTAGCCAGTTAGACTGGGCCAGCTCCAACCTAGTCTTCAGTCCTAGCAGAATGGTTCGGTTAACGTTCTCTACCTGGCCATTTGCCTGGGGATGACCGACCGATGTGAAGTGTTGGCTGATCCCGAGCTCGGTACATCAGCTCCGGAAGCGAACTGCAGCCCATTGTCAGATATCAAGACATGTGGAATCCTGAAGCGCAGACTATATTCTTCCAGAAGAATTTCTGAACTGCCTTTCCAGAGATAGTGGCCAGGGGTTCGGCCTCCATCCACTTTGTGAAATAGTCGATGGCCACCACGAGATGCTCGTACCTTCCGGAAACTCGGGGAAAGGGGCCCAAAAGGCCTATTCCCCACTGGGCAAAGGGCCAAGGACTGTGGATGGGGACCATCTCCCGAGTGGGCTGGTGACGCAACGGGGCGTGCACCTGGCAAGCTCGGCATTTCTGAACTAGAGCCGCGGCATCTCGAAACACTGTGGGCCAATAGTAGCCTAAGAGCAGGCACTTTTTGGCCAACACTCAGGATCCCACATGTGCCGCACATAAGCCTTCGTGAACTTCACAGAAGATGTAGTCGCCCTCCTCAAGAGTCACGCACTTTAGCCAGGGAGACAGATACGACCTCCTGTAGAGGGTCCCCCCGGCGTAGGCGTATTTAGCAGCTTTGAACTGGAGTGGACGAGTTTCGGTTCTATCCCCGGAAAAGACACTCGAGTCGAGGAAGTCCACGAGGGGAGTCATCCAGGAGGCCAGATTGGTTATAGCCAAGATCCGGACCTGGTCAATGCTTTTTTGCTTGACCACCTCTACCAAAACTTCCTTACTCAAGTGAGCAAACGAGGAGAACGCCAGTTTTGACAGGGCGTCCGCGCGTTTGTTCTCTGATCTCGGCACCCACTCGATTTCAAAGGCATCAAACAGGGTTATCGCCTCTCGTGCCTTAACTAAGTATTTTTTTCATGACATCCTCCTTGGCCTCATACTCCCCGCGGACTTAGTGGACTACGAGCTGAGAGTCGCTCCGGACTTCGATCGCGGTTATACCCATCTGGTGGGCTATCCGCAACCCTGTCAGTAGGGCCTCGTACTCAGCCTCATTGTTGGATGTCAGGAAGTCGAACCTGAGCGCGTAGGTCAGTTCTTCCCCGGTGGGCGAGGTGAGCAACAGGCCGGCCCCGCTCCCTTCCTTACTTGAGACCCCGTCTACGGATAGTACCCACGGCTCTTCCGGTCGTACCTCCTCTGGCGGAGAGTTCGGCTCAGCCATGGACAAACTTGCCCCCTCAGCAAGGAAGTCTGTCAAAGCCTGAGCTTTGATAGCAGTGCGGGGTTGATAGCCGATGTCGTGCTCGGCCAGTTCGACGGTCCATTTGATCATCCTGCCCGAGACCTCAGGCTTCGTGAGTATCTGTCACAAGGGCTGATTGGTCATGACTACAATACTGTGGGCCTGGAAATAGGGTCGGAGTTTTCGGGCGACGTGTACCAGAGCGAGGACCAATTTTTCCGTCTGTGTGTACCGCGCCTCCGGCCCCTATAAAACTGGACTGACATAGTATATTGGCTTCTGGCCCCCCTATCTCCCACACCAGAACCGCACTAACAGTCTCGTTGGAAGCGGACAAGTATAAAAACAGGGTTTTCCCCTGCTCCGGGGAGGTCAAGATGGGCAGCTCGGCCAGATATGCTTTCAGGTCAGCAAAGGCTTTCTGGCATTTCTCAATCCATTGAAAGTCCTTAGGTGCTTTCAGGATTCGAAAGAAGGATAGCCCCCTCACCGTGGAGCGTGAGAGGAATCTATTCAGGGCGGCCATCCTTCCCGTGAGCCGCTGGACCTCCTTTATGCTCCTCGGAGGGGCCATGCCCATGATGGCTTGGAACTTATCCGGGTTGGCCCGGATCCCCTCTCGGGACACCAAGAATTCTAGGAACCTGCCCGACCTAACTCCGAAGGTACATTTCTTCGGGTTCAGTCGCATCTGGCACTCCCATAGGATATCCAAGATCTCCCTCAGGTCGGGGATAAGCCGCTGGTCAGTTCGGCTTTTGACGATCATGTCGTCAACGTAGACCTCCATGCTCCTGCCGATCTGATTTTGGAATAGTTTGTTGACCAGGCGCTGGTAGGTAACTCCAGCTTTTTTCAACCCAAACGGCATGGTCCGGTAGCAGTAAGTTCCTTCCTCAGTGATGAAGGAAGTTTTCTCCCGATCTTCTTCGGCTATCTCTATCTGGTGGTATCCTTTGAAGGCATCCAGGAAACACAAAACGTCAAAATCCACAATAGAGTCTACTAACCTGTCGATCCTCGGCAAGGGGAAGCAATCCTTCGGGCAGGCCTTATTGAGATCTGTAAAGTCAACGCACATCCTCCAGGACTGGTTCTCCTTCTTGACCAGGACGGGATTGGCTAACCAGGTCAGGCAATACACTTCTAGGATGATCTTGGATTCCAACAGCTTGCCGACCTCCATCTTGATCACCTCATTCCTTTCTGGGACGAAACTCCTCTTCTTCTACTTCACCGGCTTGAAGCGAGGATCCATGTTAAGGTGGTGGACAACCAGACCAGTCAAAATTCCAGGCATGTCTTCAACCGTCCATGCGAAAATCCGGGAATACTCCCTCAGCAGGGCCTTCAAACCCTCTTTCTCCTCAGAGGGTAGTCGCGCACCGATGCGGAGGACCTGGTCAGGCCGATCTTCCCTCAAGAGGAACTCCTCGATCTCGTCCTGGGTGCCCAGCTGTCGAGCCTCCTCTCCCAGGATGTACGGCTCCAAGCTGGTCGTCTGGGTGACCACCTTCTCCTGTCCCCGAAGCATGGTCAGGTAGCAAGCTCTGGCCACTTCTGGGTATCCATGCACCTCAGCTATCCCTCCGGGGGTGGGGAATTTCACGCTGAGGTCGAGCGAGAAACGAATAGCTCGGTGGGTGTTCAGAGCGGGCCTCCCCAAGAACACATTGTACGGGGATGGCTGCTTGACCACCACAAAGTTGACAGGGATGGTCCGGCATTTGGGGGCCTGCCCTACCGTAACCATCAGGGTGATCATTCCTTCCGGGTTGATTGGTGGTCCGGTGAAGCCTACTAGGGGTGTCCGAACCGGGGTCAACTGTCCGTCTTCCAGGCCGTCTTTGAATACCCGGTAAAACAGGATGTCCACCGCACTCCCTTGGTCGACGTAGATCTTCTTCACCCGATAGTTATTGGTGACGACGTCTATCACGATGGCCTCGTGATTCCTGAATGCCAGGGGATCGCATCCCTTGGCCCAAAGGTGATCTCCTCGTCCATGTGCAAGCGCTTCAGAGAATCATCCCCCTCGAGGGGAGGTCGCCTGTTCTTCCGAGCTGCGTGGCTGTCCCCCCCGTGAGGCCCCCAGCGATGGTGTTTATTACTCCTGCTAAGTTCTGGGTGTCCTGGTCGGGGGAGTGGCCCCGAAGCACGTCACGCTGCTCAGGGCGGTCGCGACGCTGGCCCTCGCCCCTGTCTCCGCGGTAGGCGCGTCCCGGCTCCTGGCCCGATCAACCTTGCCGCACGAATCGTCCCAAGAAACCGCGCTGGATCAGGTCCTCTATCTCCTTCCACAGGACCCAGCACCCCTCCGTGTCGTACCCGACGTCACGGTGAAAGGTACAGTATCGGTCCTGATTCCTTTTGTTTCGGGGGGTTCCTATCTTGGACGGTCGTTCCCCTAGGCCCTCTGCCTCCACGACGGCCAGGATCTGGGCCCTAGGCCGACTCAGGGGGTGTAGTCCTTCTCCGGGAGCGGTGGCGGAGTAGGGGCTTTCTCCTTTGAGAGTCGGTCGAAGACGTTCTTCTTGGGCGAGCCGTCCTTGTTTTCGAGAGGATTTCCCCGTCCTCTCCGATCACCAAGCTCTCGATCCGACTCCCTCTTCAAGCGTGCCACCTCCTCTGCGTTAGCGGCTGCATGCGCCCTGGTCAAGAGCTCCTCCAGGTCTCCAGGAGGCTTTTCGGCCAGCTTGTAGAAGAGCTCCTCTGCCCTGAGGCTGTTTATAAAGGCGGCCATCACCACCTTTTCATACTTGTCCCTGATCTGCAAGCTCTCCGTGTTGAAGCGGGCCATGAAATTCCTTAGGAACTCGTCCGGCTTCTGCCTGATTGCCATCAGGTGAGCCGCGTTCTTCGAATAAGTCTTTGAAGAAACGAACTAGGCGACGAACTGCCTGGCCAGTTCGGGAAAACTTCGGATGGACCTCGGTGCCAGACCCTGGAACCAGAGCCAGGCCCTCCCCTTCAGGAACATCGGGAAGGTCTTGCAACGGACTTCAACCGCAGCTGTCTGCAAACGCATGTGCGTGAGGAAGACCGAGAGGTGGTCTTCCGGGTCGGTCGAAGCATCGTACAACTCAATGTTCGGGATCTTAAAACTCCGAGGTAACGGGTAGTCCTCTATCCCACGAGTAAAGGGCGAGGCCGTGTAATTGTCCTCGTACAATTGCAGCCGCAAGATCTGCTCGAGCTCGTCCCGGACAGGTTTCCACTGGGAAGGTCACGCGGGTGACTCTTGACAGATCGGTCAGGGGAGCGTTCGGGCTCATTCCGCGCTGGCTTCCGCGGGGAGGGGTTTCTAGGTCGGCCCCCAGCGGACCGGTGGCGAGAATACCTCTCGCTATCCCCGACCACCGAGGCCCTTGGGCGAGGGGGAGTCCGTGGCCGTTTCCTCCTGGGGGGCTGGTCTCGGGACTCATCCTCCGAGGGGTCGGGGGGTGACTCCTTCTCGGAGGATGAGTCCTCCTTCCCCTTCGCCTTGGAGATTTGCACGCCTCCGGTTTCGTCTCCCTCCTTCGCCTGTCGGATTATGTCTTCCAGCATGGGGAGATTCTCCGACACGAACTAAAGAATCTGCTGTCTCCGTTCCCCTGAAAGGGTTGAGCCCCCGGCGTCCCATGCAGCCTCAATCTCCCTTCGCCGGGATCCCTCGCCGACTCCGGGATCGGTGGTCTCCATGGTTCGCTTGGAATGCGTTCTCGCCATCAACACAACTACACTTTATCTTTCGCTTCCCACAGACGGTGCCAACTGAAGAAGCGCTGAGTTTTTCCGGACCGAGCTGACCTGATGAGCTCGGCGTGCTGATGAGAAGAGCGTATCCCAGCCCTGCAAAACAAACAAGAAGTAGTCTCTAGGGTGACTAACAGGGGAGCCCCGAGGTGGTCCCCGGGAGCACTCTGACGGTCAAGTTAATTTTCCGGTGGTGAGATTCACGGGAAGTAAAACAGTCGGGAGTAATTGGCGAATAGTGAGCGTACCTTGTGTAGTTGGTCTGCGTTACCATTTATACCTGCTCGAGAGTCCGACCTCCGTACGTTTCGGGACTTACCCGGTATAGTCTCAATCCCGCGCCGAGGGGGATTCTCCCCGCCCTCTGCCGGATTATTCCCTGGAGCCTTTCGGTGCCCTAGTGGCGGTGTGCTCCAGGACGGCTGTCAGGGGCCTGGGGTCCAAATCCAGCTCTGCCATTCCTGGGCTGCCACGTGTCCAGGCATATGACGGGACCTCTGCACCCTGCAACAAATATGAGCCAAAAGAGCCAGTTGACGCATGTAGTACAGAGGGCAAGGCAATGCTGATTTTGCTCACTTAAATTCAGCCAAACTGAACTAATAGAAGCAAGATACCATCAAGCTGTACATTACATAATGTGCTTGCTCTCATCTATTTCTAGTTTTTGAAAGTTGATTTTATAGAATTCATTACTGACGATTAGACGCGTCAGGTTTCAGTAATTATCAATGGATTTTTTACGCTATTTTTGTCAGCACAAAAAAATAGCCCGCAGTCAAAATTCAAAGGTAGCATAGGATTTGCTTCTGATTTTGAGCTTTTTTGGGTCCCAAAAATCTATAATTAAAATACATAATGTAATTGAGAAGAAAAAAACCGGTTTTGAAAACTCAAAAGTTAAAATCAAGTCTCCAAATGTGTAAATAATTTAGTGAAACAAAAATTTGTGATAGATGGTTATTTTGGTAGATACTTATACTCCTAGTTGGTAGACAGAATAACTCAAGAATTCTTCTTGGATGGGATTCTTTCTATCGATTTCAGCTTTGTCAAAATATCCAAAAATGCCTTGGGCCGGTCGGAAAGTTCGAAAAGTTTCGTCTGAATGGATGGGTGTTCTAAAGAAAACAAGATCTAGGCTTAAGTGGTGGTTGGGGCTGTTTAAGGGATGCTTATGGAAGAATAACCTTGGCTTTCTCTTGTTTCTCTGGTATTGCTACCAGTATTCATGATGACGTCGATCTCTTCTCTTTGGGGATACTTTTTGTGTATCTAAGGGTTTCTCTAACTTGGTTATTGTTGTGGTATAGAACCAGAAATATTGCAAGAATGGAAGTAATGGATTGACAGAAAAGAATAATCTACACTCAAGCTGAATCGAATTCAATAAACACCTTCATTTTTATTGATAAGCTTCAAATTGGTTACAGAAAAGGAATTGGCGGGAAAAGGAAGAAGGGGAAAGAAGAAGGCAGGAAGAACTTGGGGAAAAGTTAACAGTAGGGATATTCTCCTTTCTGATTACAATAACAAAGATTTTAACTAGATGGTCCCTAAACAATTACATGATCATATCATTTATAGAAAGCTACTCTAACTAACTCCTCCCACTTGCTAATGAAGCAGTTGTCACGTGAGAGGGAATCTTCTGGATCGACTGGTCCCAACCATCAGCAAGAATAGCATGAACCCAGAAAAGGTGTGCTTCCCTGCTCGCGCCTTTTGCTCCCCTCATGCCTTCTCCTTTCCTGCTTTCACGCCTTGGTCTTTCTCGTGCACTGCTTGATGATTGACTTCTTCAGTTCACGTCTTCTCTTTACAACCTCCTGCCTGGCCACACCTCCCTTCAATTTTACTTCACGCCTTCTCTCCTTCTGCACTTCTTAGTTTCTTACTTCATTACAATACCTCCCTTTTAACCGCAAATCTTGTCCTCAAGATTGAAATGTCGGGAACTGTTTTTTAATCTCCTCAACATCTTCCCATGTGGCTTCTACAGGGTCCATACCCTACTAGTGGATTAGCCACTGAGTTGCAATAGCATTCTTCTTTTTTACCATCCTTCTGTCTAGTACTGCTACTGGCTTCACCCTCCAGTGACCCTTCTCATTTGTTTCGGGCAATTGGAGGATAGGAGTGACCTCGTTTTCCACCTTTCTCTTGAGCAAAGACACATGAAAGACAAGGTGGACTTTTAAAGACTTTGGCAGACTCAGCCTGTAAGCTACACTCCCAATCCTTTCCTCTATCTTGTATGGGCCAAAGTATTTTGCTGATAATTTGGTGTTTCCCCTCAGGGCTACTGAACTCTGTCTCTATGGTTGTAGCCGTAGGTACACCCAATCACCTTCATTGAACACCCTTTCACTCCTCTTTTCATCAGCATATTTCTTCATCCTTTCCTGAGCCTGCTTTAAGTTCTGTTTCAACATGTTATCCAATTGTTGCCTTTCCCTGATGTATTCTCCTACTGCATCTACCCTGGACTGCAAGTAAGGTCCTAGAGCTACTTGGGGATGGGGAAAGCCATATAATGCTTCAAAAGGAGTCATCTGAATTGCTATGTGGTGTGAGGTGTTGTACCACCACTCTGCCAAAGATAACCACTGGTTTCATCTCTTAGGTTCCATATGAGTCAGACACCTGAGGTACATCTCAAGCACTTGGTTTACTCTCCCAGTCTAGCTATCAGTCTAAGGGTGATAAGCTGTGCTGTAGTTTAATTTCGCCCCCAACATACTGAATAACTCCCTCCAGAATTGGCTAACAAATACCCTGTCCCTGTCTGAAAGCATGCTTTGAGGAATCCCATGTAATTTACTGACATAATCAATGAAAAGTCTGGCCACCTTTGGAGCATCAAAAGGGTGTGCCAGGCTGATGAAGTGGGAATACTTGGTGAATCTATCCCGTACGACCATTATGGTATTCTTCCCCTCTGACTATGGCAATCCTTCAATGAAATCCATGGTAACATTGCTCCATGAGTGTTGAGGGATAGGGAGTGGTTGCAGCAATCCTGGGTAGGCCATATGTTCATCCTTGCACTTTCTACAGGTATCACACTCCAGAACTGTCTTCTTGATCTCCTTGTACATTCCTGGCTAGTAGAATAGCTGCTTGGCCCTCAAATAGCTGGCTTGAATGCCTGAATGCCCTCCAAGTTAGGAGTCATGTAGTGCAGTAATAAGTTTCTTCCTGGTGTCACCTTGCCCTCCTATGACTAGCCTCTTCTTGTATCTGAGAATGCCATCCTGGTAGGAGTAGTCTGGTGCTAGTGTAGGGGTTAGAAACACCAGGGATATGGTCTTCTGAGGCCACTTGTAGACACCAAATTTTTGATTTTTTCAACTCTGTTTTTAATTGATTTAAGTTTAGATTTATGTGTTCAATTTTTAGGTTTTGGTTTATTTATTTATTTTATTTTATTTTATTTTATTTTATTTTATTTTTAGGCCATTTTAGTTTATTTTGATCTTCATACTAAATTTCAGGAAAAAAAAAAGAAAAAGAAGAAAAAAAGAAAAATTGACAAGTGGAAGCTTGCATGTGGGACAAGTGTCCCTTCTTATTTGCTAACAACACATTACCTAGGTGTCAAGGGGAGGAGACACTTGTAGGATGGGGATGATCAAAAGCAAAAAACAGAGGGGCGGCGGAAAAAAAAAGGCGGAGAAAAAAAGAAACAGAGGAGGGGACGCGACCAAAAAGAAAGGATAGCAGAAAGAAAAAGGGGAGCTTCATCGGAGGGGAAGAAAAAAAGAAATAATAAATAAAAAAATAGGAAAAGAAAGAAACGGCAGAGAAACAGAGAAACAAGGTCTCTGGACAAAGAGAAAACAGAGCAACCGCCGCAATCCAAGCTCCGCCACACCACCTCCATCTTCATCATCGGTCCACCATGGCCACGCTGACGGCCGCCAAATCACCCCAGCCCAAACTCTCCGATGCTCAGGTCAACGAAGCCACCGCCGTCGGCTGCTACCGATCCTACCATCATCAACCTCATGGTCCAGCAGCAGATGATTGTTGCCCATCCATCCCCCGCTCCATTCATGGCCAACCAATCATCCCTCTATCGACGCTGTGCAACCACCTCCAACCCCCATCTCTCCAACAGCGCAGCCACCAGATTTTTTTCCCCCTTCGCGCCACCTGCCCAAGCTATCACCAGTCTACGCTGCCGCTGCTGCTGTCTGCCGTCGTTACCGCCGTGCACAACCTCCTTGGCCGCTGCTGTTCTCTGCAACTCTAGATGAAAGCCCTCAGACGAAGTCTAGACTTCGTCACCTTCCAGTTCCAATTCACCGAAGTCAGATTTCGTCATGGCCGCCGTCGCCGCCGCGCAAGTAAAGAGCACGGTGAGTTCATCCTTTTACCTTGAGCTTCAGTTCTTTCCCAAGCCCTCTAAGCATGGTTGCCGTGGCTATACTTATCGCAATTTCCCTTTTGATTGCTCATAATTTTCTGATTGTACATGCTCTATGGTTTGATTGGAATGAAATTTTTGTTTTGATAAATTTTGAGGCCAGCCGCGACGTCACTTGAGTAGGAAATTGATGGAATTTCTATGCCTATGACTTGTTCGATGAAATGCCTGATTGGAATTTTTAATTGAAAGATGACTTGGCTGCATTGTTTTTTCTCACGTTTGAGAGCTTCCGATGCATTGTTGCCTTACAATTTTGCTATTCCTTTCGTTGCCATCGTATGAATTCTATTAAAGTTGGGGGAGGAAATTCTTGTGGGTTTCATTGCTTGACTGAGAATGGTTTGGAATTGAAACCAAATTTTCTGGTGCTGCTAACCGAAGAAGGAGCTGAAATGGCAGTGAACGTTGGGCCAATTTGGAGAAGAAGATTATTTGATTAAATTCATGATCCCAGTCCCTCAATTTCCCTTTCCATTATGATTTAACCCCAGAATTTTAGGACTTCATAATTTCGCCTCCAACACCTTCATAAGTCCTTCAATTAGGTCCCTGCTCTTGTTGCATTTGAACCCCTCAAGTTTCCCCAAATTCGCCGTGGCCCAAAATCTGGAAAAATCGAACTAATTTCACCCTTTTAAGCTTAATCCTCTGTTTGCATATTTTATGTGATTTGTTTGGATAGATTAATTCTTGTTTGTAGGTTATAATTGAGGTTTAATAATTTTATTGATTTTATCATGATTGGGTTCAATAAAACAAGTGATGTGGGCTAAGAGTTTTTTTTGTTGTTTGGGTTTAAGAAAGTGGGTTAGTTCATGATTTTGGGGTTTTGGTTTGGGCCAAGGGGTAAAAGCCCACCGGTTTCGTTGGTTAATTTTTGGGCCAAAATAGCAGATTGGCCTACTTCTCTTACCTTGGGTTTTCGGTTGGGCTTGGAAGGTTTTGACCCAAACAAATAGAGGAAATGGCCCAATGATCTGATCCATTAAGAAACCAGAGAACGCATTTGCAGATCAGTCCCTGTACTTTTCTTTAATTTCACTGTGGCCCTGGATATTTTCAACTACTTTCAATTCGGTCCTTACTTTAATTGCAAATATGTCCTTGAACTTTGTTTTTCTTTAATTTTGGCCCCAAAATTTTGTCAATCTTTGCAATCAAGTCCTTTCTTCTTTTGACTTCTTAAATGTGGGTTGTTGACATGATTTAATTGATTCAAATTCATGTTTATTTTTATCCTTTGTGATTATTTGTCAAATAAATTGGTGCCTTGACCCTTTTTATTGTTTTGAAGCTAATATCTCATTTACTCGATTTCCATTGCAAGGGAGGTAACTTCTATATTCTTGCGTTATTTTTCCTCCGTGCTCCTACGTGTTATGTGAATATACATGTCTACTTTGCTTTTCTAGCATTTCTTTAATTTCTTTTATTTATGTCATTTACTTTTGCTTTTTATTTAAGTTATTCTTTATGGGGTATGTGTACACCTCTTGGCTTGTAATAGATAGGGTTTGGAGGAGCATTCGATGAAGAGCTGTTGAAGACTTGTGCCTAGCTAGCAAATGTAATAGTTAGGGCCTTAATCACCTTATGTGTCTTGCATGTCTATGTGCTATATGTTTAATCGTTTTCTTAGGTTTTGGCATTTAGATATGCATGCTAAGTGTTATGTGCTATGTGATTGACATGTCTACTCGCTTTCCATATCCCTGAATGAATGTGATGGATGAATGTACGTTTCCACTAGTCCAACGCTAGTCGGAATTCATAGAATGGGCTAGTCCAACGCTAGACCCTTAGGGATTTCCCCTCATTAGTACATGTTTGCATGTTTCACTTCATTTCATGCATTTTTCTTAGTTTTATCATTTTGCATGCCCCTCGAACCCCTTTTCCCTCCATTTTAGGATTTTTGCATTTCATGCTAGTTAGGGTTCATTTGCCTGAAGAGTCCCCTTAAATATGGGATATAGACGAGTGTGGCTTTTTCTAAACCTTAGCACGCTTGTATTCCCTCTATAAAAGGGCAAATTGAGTCACGATTTTAGGTCTCCCCATACCCAATATGCATGAATTCCCTAGGCTCATGCATTTTTAAATCCACTCTACCATTTTTTACCCTCATCACACTTTCATTTTTCCTCCCATTTTGCACACGTGCACCTTTATGTTTCTTCACTTGCACACGAACACTTTTATCATCACTTGCACACATGCACTTCATATTATCATTTCACATACCGTACCTTACCCACTCACGTGCACATTTTCATTTACATATTTATTGTTTTTATTACTTTTTCAAACTCATGTCCTCACATTGCATACATGCATTCCATTCATTTGCATCCCACTCGCATTATTCGTGACTTCTTCAAAGGATCGTTATTGGGCTTCACAATTAATGTGATTGGCACCACTCAACCTTTGAAAAGAAATTTCCCCCAATACCCCTAGGTCTAGGGTTTGCATTCATGTAGTGCATCCAAATGTAATAAATTCTTTGGTTAAAACAAGAAAATCTTTGATTAAATCATGCAACTAGCCTTGGCTAGGTCAAAGGGGTGCCTTGGATTTTATCCTTGCCTTCCCCTTTGGCAAATGTGACTCCCGAACCTTTTTCGTTGGTTTACGTGGACTAGGAGTCGTTTAAAAGGGGTTTCTTACTACTTTTTCCTATTTTTCTTTAAAAATTCATTTTTAGGTGACTTGGTACACCTTAACTCGTTACCAAGTGGCGACTCCGATTTTAATTTCAAAAACCCTTTTTAAACTCCATTTTGGGTCAAATCGTCGCATTCTCAAACCCCCATTTAGACCCAATTTTCTTTTAAATCACAATTCATTTTCCAATCGCAAATACATTTTTTTTAAACCATTTATTTATTTATTCAAAAAATGGGGCGCGACACCACTCATCCTCTTTATAACTCTCCATTACCTCTTTGATCCAAACAAGCACTGCACAGGAAATGGCTATGCACTCTCCCACTTCTTCTCTGCCCTATCTAGAAAGTGCATCTGCAGCCAGATTATCCTTCCCCTTTTTGTAATGGATCTCATAGCTCAGTCCTAGCAACTTAGTGAGCCATTTCTGTTGGAGTGGGGTAGTGATCCTCTGATCCAGTAGATATTTTAAACTCTGATGGTCAGTATGTATGATGAAATGATGTCCTTCCAAGTAATGCCTCCATTTGGTTACAGCAGTTACTAATGCTAGCAATTCTTTTTCATAGATTAATAGTCCCATATTCTTCTGTCCCAGAGCCTGACTGAGGTAGGAAATAGGTCTCCTGTTCTGCATTAGTACAGCCCCTATGCTAGTGTAACATGCATCTGTCTCAATAATGAATGGCTGGGTGAAGTCAGGTACCGCTAAAACAGGGGTGCTGCACATGGCTCTCTTCAGCTTCTGGAAAGCCTGTTCTGAGTCCTCACTCCAGTGGAAATTATCCTTCTTCAGCAGGTCAGTCAGAGGCCTTGCTATGGCTCCATATCCTTTGACAAATCTTCTGTAGTAACCTGTCAACCCCAGAAATCCCCTCAGTTGCTTGATGTTAGTTGAATTGGGCCAGTTTTCCATGCATTCTATCTTCTTGGGGTCAACCTGAACTCCTTCTGCTGATATTATGTGCCCCAAGTACTCCACCTGCAGCTAAGCAAAGGAACATTTGCTCATTTTGGCAAACAACTGATACTGCCTCAGAATACTCATTACCTCCTTTACATCCTTCATATGCTCCTCCAATGTTGGGCTGTAGACGAGGATGTCATCAAAGAACACTAGCACATGCTTCCTCATCTGTTCTTGGAAGACCTGGTTCATCAAGCTCTGAAAGGCTGCTGGTGCATTTGTGATGCCCCCACTTCTCCCAAGGGCGAACCCAAGGGTATCGGCTGGACGTCTGCCCAACTCTCGCTAGGACTCGGTACAACCCATAATTCAAAACTAGGAATACTTCAAATAACTTCAATATATATATATTTAAAGTACTCCAAAACACTTCATACTTACAATAGTCAGCTCTCAAACTTAATACAACCCAAAAAAATATTTACTACAGTCATCTACTGTAATACAACTTAAAGTTTTCAAAAGAGAACAATCTAGTACTATTTGCGAGCACCCTTGGTCTCGAATCCTATTAAGGAAAACAAAAACATAAAATAAGCTACACAGCCTAGTGAGGTTCCAAAACACTCTAGCAGTTCTAATAAATCAATTAATTTGAGCATACCACATATATGGTTCAAGGTTGCATATTGGCACCTTAATATGAGATAGTCATCATTGTACGAGTACTTTGAGCATAACATATGCATGGTTCAAGATTGCACCTTAGAACATTAGCATGATACTGTTATCATTATGTAAAATAAACACACATTGAAGGATACGGTGTTCCAGTGGAACCATTTCGGTCAACTGCACCTTATAACTTCAAAATCCCCGCGGTTTGTCTGGCCATCACCTTATCTCTCCAGTGGTAGTACTCGAGTATACCGAAACGATGGCTCAGGATTCCAACCTACCCGACCGAGCCCAGTCCTGGCTCAAGTAGGTTAGTAACCAAGGAAAGGCCCAGTTCAGCTTAGAGCTTACAACATGCACAAGTAATCAAATAAATCGGTGAACGGTAAAAATTTATCATTTTAGTAGGTTGAATGAGATAAAGTACACACTCGCCTTAACATGGTGGATAATTTCATATGAGGAATTATTAGTAACATTTAACACATAAACACGTAAGCAATATGCGGTAATTTCATATAAACATATAATTTACTGTAATCAAGTAAGTTGGTAAGCGATAAGTAATTACGGTTAACGGTTAACGGTTAACGGTTTACGGTCAGTAATTACGGTTAATTAGTAGATATTTACCATTTTAATAGGCCGCCATTGGCCATTTCCCACTTTTACCACTTAAGAGTCGAGGAGATTCACTCTAGTCGACTTATGCAGCCATAGCATAATTAATCATTTAAACACTTCACGTAAATATGCAATTCAAGTATTTCATTTCGAGTAATTCAAGTATACCTTACTTAAATATGCATATGTGTGATAAATACTTAACATGTAGCATTTAACACTTAATGATCATGGAATGAGCATGTCATAGACTTATTCAAATTACGTACTCCTATATGGAACACTCACCTAGTCAAAACAAGTGAGTAAGCGCCAAACAAGTGTTTAGGCGTCCGCTCCGAGTCTCCCTTGAAGGTCCTTTTGAGCGTCTGAGCAAGTAATAATTAACTTTACTTAAAATCATGCATTTACCATGAAGGATGCACACTCAATTAGACTAAATCAAAATCTTAAAAGAAAGTTTCAATTCTCTCTACTCGAGGTTCAAGAGTGGAGTTTTAAAGTTCGAAGAGAGTCTAACATCGTTCATGAAATCGAGTTCAAAACGTTCAACCTATATCGATAAAAGAAGTCAAGGTTCTGAAATTGCATTTTCTAAGAAATTGGCAAAATTTAGCTTTGTGTGTCAAATTTAGAAAAATCATATCTTGCACTAAGTAGGTCCAAAAATGGAAAACTTAGTACCGTTGGAAACTAGTTCCGAAGTACTAAAAGTTCCTAGAAGATGCTTTTCTAAGATTCAAAATGGAAGACACTCAAATTTTGGCATAAAGTGGCTAACTTGGACTCCCAAGACAGATTCAGGTTGGTTTTTGGCAAACTTTGGAAATTCGACAAAATTCACACAACGCGAACTAGCCTCCAAAATTTGGAACTCAATTAGAGTTGCAATCAAAGTTTAAAACAAAACAAACAGAACAAGAATTGAAGTTTTGAAAGCCAAGATATATCAACTCAAAGTTGACCAAAATTTCCTCATTGATCAAGAATTTCCAGATTTGAAACATAAATTTTGGGACTTCAGTTGGACATTGAAATAGACTTGGAATGGCACAAAATTCAGTAGTATTACTCTACCAGGGCTATTCCTCTGTTTAATTTCATATAAAAATTCGTTCGGAAAGTCAGTTAACAAAGTCACTAAAATTCCAAGAATTTCCAAGGCAATTCTGCCTTGTACTTTAATTTTCCTTTTTTAAAAGCTTTGTTCCACACAATCAACTTAAATTAATTCAAGTATTGAAACCAATGTTCCATAAACATCCAATAAGTAATTTAGAAGTAATTGATATCAAGGTTTTCGAAATATAACTTCCCAAATCAGATTTGACCATTCGGCCAAGAGAAAACGAAAATTTTCCAGGTTCAAAAAGCAACTTTGGAACATCATTTGGGTATCAAAATGGTCTTAGAATAACACCAATTTTGGTACACTAAGACTTCCATATATGAACTATATCTCTACCAAATTTCACTCAAAAACTCACGTGGAAAGGCAGTTAACAAGATGACTGAAGTTTGTGAAATTTTCAAAGCAAATCTGCCAATGCAAGCTTCTCTTTCCTTTTCAAACACTTTGTATCATGAAATCAGTCCAATTTGGTTCATTTGTGAAACTAGTATTCTAGAAACATTTGATAAGTACTTGAGAAACTATGGACATCAAGAATTTCAAAACAACAAGTCTCAATCAAGATTTAGACATTTACTAGCCAAAAAGAGGGTTTCAAATCATTGAGTCAGTTTCGGATTTCGGCCACAACTCATTCAATTCAACTTGGAATTGATCATGGTTGGTGGTGTTGAAAACTAGATTCATAAAAATACAATTTCTTAGAAGAAATCATTTTCAAAAATCTATCTACAGCTAGCTCATATTTGAGCATCAATTCGCTGCTCAAAACAGAGCTCCCAGTGTAGACGCGAAACAGGACAGTCATGTTTAAACGATTGGTATGGGCTACTCAGGTGGAACCAGGATGTGCATTTTATACCGTTGGAAAGCTGGAAATGTCTAGTTTCCAGTGCCATAAACATGATTTCAACATCGGAGCAAAAAGTTATAGCCGTTTGAAAATCACTGCCAGACCAGTTACGGGAAAATTTCCTGTTTTTCTAGACTTTCGAAATCACCACATTTGGCCAACCAAATCACGAAATTTTTTGATGAAACTTTGTACACAACCTATATTACACATATACATCAGAAACAAGTCATTAGAGCCACAAAAAAATTGCTCTAAGGGCCACGGCATATACAGGGGCAGAAATGGAAAAAATTCCCCCTTCACTTCCTTTCAGCTTTCCTTCAACAATACAACCTATTTCCACTAGATTAAACACTAATCCAACATTAATAACTCAAAACACAACAAATCAGTCCATCAAGCCATAGTTGGAGTTCGTAGAGCCCACACACCAATTTTCCAACATAAATAAAGCTACCCACAAGAAGATATGAACTTATAAGTGCTATATTACGTCCATAAGTCAAGATTCAAGGGGTTGATCATCATTACCTCCTTAGATGATTAAGATCAAAAATTTTTGGTCACCTTAAGCCCAAGAAAAATCGTGGAAATGAAACTTCCTTCCAAGCTCAAGTGAATCTCCAAGTGGTTTTGTGGTTAGTTGCAAAGTGGGAGATGATTTGGAGCAAGAATGAGCAAGATGGATGAAGAGCTTTCTTCTCTTCTTTTCTTTCTTGTGGCTGGTCGGCTGATGCAAGGTGAGAGAGAGGAGGGTTTTGATCAAAATGAAGCTTTCAAGAGAAGCTTTAATGTGTGGCTATGATTCGTTCAAAAGTCAACCCTCTCCCGCGCGCGAACGCTCGCGTTTCGTGCTCGATTCCTCTCAAGTTTGTTTCACTTGTGCACTATACCTCTAATGCACTTTCATTTATTTTATTATTATTCACTCTTAATGATCTAAAAACAAAGGTCTAAAGTCCCTCAATTAATCGCGCGCGTAAAAACGCGTACTCCTGATTTTTGCGCGATAAAGCGAAATTTTCAAGAAATTCTTATAATGATAGTATCACTATCTAATAATTGAACACTTAAATATAAAAATATCTATTTCCAAGACTAATGTACAAGTCTCCAATTTTTCAAACTTATTGTACTCTCAAATCGGCTATAGTCTCCAAACGCGTATTCACTATTCTCACTTACCGAGCTTTCAAAAATTAAATTTTGAAACGAGTCATTTTAAAAATATAAGTAAGTCATAGTTTCATGTAATTGGGTCAAAAAAATTGAAATAAAACATTCAGAGCAAACGGGCAATTAAATATTTAAATAAGCTAGTAACAGGAGTTTAAAATAAGTAAATTTGCAGGTCCTCACAGCATTGGCTAAGCCAAATGGCATAACCTTGAACTCATAGAGCCCTTGGTGAGTTATGAAGGCTGTCTTTGAAATGTCTTCCACCAAAGTAACCTGCTCTCAAGTCAATTTTAATGAAGTACCTGGCTCCATGCAATTCATCTATTAATTCTTCGATCAAAGGCATGGGGAACTTGTTCTTTACTGTTAGCCCATTCAGTTGCCTGTAGTCCACACAGAATCTCCATGACCCATCTTTCTTCTTGACTAGCAGTACTGGTGAGGCAAAAGGGCTACTGCTAGGCTGTATGATGCCTAGTTCCAGCATTTCTTTCACCAATCTTTTAATATCTGTCTTCTATACGTAGGGGCACCTGTATGGCCTCACTTGAAAGGGCTTGGCACCCTCCTTGAGGACAATCTAATGTTCATGGCCCCTGGTTGGGGGCATTTCCTTAGGCTCCTCAAAAACATCCTTGTATTGATCTAGTACTTGTCTGATTTCAGCAGGTAACTGTCCTGGATTTTCTTCTTCTTCTACTGCCACCAGCTGGGCCACCACCCCATAGGCCTGCTTCCTCAGCCACTTTGCCAACCTACCTCTCTTGAGCCCCCTTAACTTGGTGCTAATATCCTCCCCCATCAGCACTACTTCTTGTTTTCCCTGATGGATTTTCATATTGAGTTCTCTGAAATTGAACTCTATAGGATTGTGTTTGGCCAACCAATCCACCCAAGGATCATGTCATAGCCTCCCAACCTTAGAGTATTGAAGGTATGTTGGAATTGATGACCCTGCATTTCCCACTGCAGAGGCTTATCCAGTCCCTTGGAATCCACCTTTTCTCCATTGGCCACATTGACTACCAAGTTTGGTCCCTGAGTACCCAGTTTTAACTCTCTTGCCAGTTGCTCATCCAGGAAACAGTGGGTACTGCCACTATCTATTAATGCAATGACCTGTCTCCCCTTAACCAGACCCTTCAATTTTATAGTTTTGTGACTTGTCCCTCCAACCAAGGCATGGATAGACACCTCTATGTGTTCATCTGCCAGTTCCCCATTAATGCAATCACAATAAACTTCTTCCTCTGGTTCCTTATCCTCCTCTATAATCTTAGCCTCCTCAGCTAACAAGAAATGCACATGTGATTGTTTGCATACGTGGCCCAAGGTATAAGGTTCAGCACATTTATAACATAGCCCCTTTTCCCTCTTCAAGTTAAATTCTGTGGGGGATATTCTTTTAAATTGGTTCTGATTGGTTGTATTCTGGTCATGGGATTTGTTGGTGTGTTTGGGGTGGTTTTGGTTCCATCTGAGGTGTGGTGTTATTTTACTGGGAGCTTCTTGGTTACTGAAACTAGTACTGACAGGTTTCTGCATTTTCTGGATAGCCTTGAGGTTCTTTTCTTGGAGTTTTGCCATTTCAATAGCAACAGCCAAGGTTTCAGGTTTGGACATCTTAACCATATTAACTATCTCCTCCTTCAGTCCACTCATAAAGCATGCTTTGTAATATGAATCAGATAAGTGGAGTAAGGATGGCATTACCAGGGCTTTGAGCATCTCAAATTTTTCAAGGTATTCAGCCACGGATCCAGACTGCACCAGCTTGTTGAATTCTTCAATGGCCTCTTCTGGACTCCCTTCTCCGAACCTGATACACAGAGCAGTAGATAATTCTGACCAGGGAATGGTCTCCTTCCCATGGAAGACACCATGGAACCATATGTCAACTCTGTCTCTGAAATAGAGTTCAGCCACCTCAGTCTTCATGTCCTCCTCTATCTCATGTATTTTGAAGTATTTGTTAGCCTTCCTGATCCACTCCCTTGGATTATCACCATCAAAAATTGGCAGATCCATTTTAGGCAGCCTGCCACTGATTCTGGCCTCTCTCTTACTGACCGCTTCCTTCTGTGATTCCATCCTGGATTCATTTGGTCTAGCTTCTCCGTGATACCCCAACTTTTAGGATACTGTTGTTGTTTAGTCTCAAAACGGATATTACAGTTTCTTTGTTTTATTTTACGACATTGTTTTGTTTAAAGACTAGAAACCCTAAATTCTAAAAAAAAAAAAGAAAAAAAACCCTAGTTAACTATGACTAATCGGTTTTCTTAAATCTCTTATGTTTTAATCGAAACCCTACTTTTAATGGAATTGTAAAATCCCGCACATTTTCTTAAAATTCCTTTTACTTGGAAATTATTACTTTATAATAGCCTTACTACCCAATCACCCCACAATAAGTGTAAATGAATATAGAAGTAAGGGTTTTCGTTGTCCGTTTTCAAGTTAGAGCGAATTAGGATTTTCACGTTTTTCCGTAGGATGACTATTCGATTCGGAGTGTGGATCAAATTTGGTGATTAAAAGTGAGTTTTAGATAATATTAAGTGTGTGATTAGAAGTGGTAATAATAAGTTAGTGAATTATAAATTAAAACCCTAGTATACGCGATTTAAGGAAAAACGGCTAAAACTGACGGGTATCGATCACTACCGATTGAACACACCACTTGACTACCACTTCCCTACCACCACATATCCTTGATATTGTTGCAAAATATCTCCCTCATCCTCAGCCCTTATAGCCGAAATATTTGACCCAAAATGCAAGAAAAAGAAAACAAAATTTTAGTTGGTTTTGGTGGTGACAAGTGTTGGCCACCTATGGTTCCTTGACCAAGCCAATGTCTTATCTTCTTATCTTTCATTTGAGTTCATTCTTCACCATTTTTTTCTGTTTTGGACGAGAGCAAGGAGAGGCAAAAGATTGAAGAGAGTTTTCAATTTTCAACCTTGAATCCAACCTTTTGAGTGCAAACAAGAAAAACTAAACCGATTAATCACTAGTTTGGAAGCTTGGGAAGCTTAACGAACCAAAAATTTCAAAGAATCGATTAACACGGGTTCGCGTGACCCCTCTTTTACTTTCCCTGAAGCAAGGGTTTTTGTAGCTTGCTTGCCTTCTTCACCGGCGCTTGCCGGATGTATCCCTCATCTCGCTTGTTTTGAGGTATAATGGCTGATCACCCTTTATTTCTCCATTACTCATGATTAAGTTGGGTATTAAGTTTAGAATTGTGCTTGTGATGCCTATTTCAAGTGGTGTTGATGATTGGAGTGATGAATTTTAAGTTAGGGTTTTGATTGATTTACTTATAATTCCTTTTGGTTAGGTGTTATATGGTATATAATCTTGTAAAGGAGAAAGTAGTGGTGGTTTTAAGGTAGAAATGTGAATTATAGCTTGAATACAACAAAATTTCAGATTTCTGGAAATTGTAGTTTCAGTTCTGCCTAGTTCCAGTTCATTATGTTATAGGCTGAATTAGGCTTAGTACAAAACATGAAGGTTGTAGAGAATGACATTTTATGATTTCCTACAAAATTTCAGCTCAATCGGAGAAACGTAGCTTGTGAAAAGACAAAAATACCCCTGACTACCATAGGTTAGTCCAATGGACAGTTTTAGCATTTCATCAATCTGATCGTGTCTTTTCACCTTGATACGTACAGAACTAGCATTTAGTCAAGACATGTAAGTTGTAGTGCTATGTCTTAGCTTTCCAACGCCCTTAAAAACACCTTAATCGGACTTCGGTAGCCTGAGTTATTGCCGTTTACACATAAGGCGGTTATCAAGCCTGAATGTGAGATTCTGAACCTGTTATTTGAGATTTTGACTTAGATACACTACAAACTGGACTGAGTGGTCTTCATCAAAGTTGTAGGCCTTTGTCTTAGGTTCGAAACGGTATCAATTATATCCCAATCCGATAAGCGTAGCTTTGGTTGTACTCGTTACGCTAAGTGACGGCAAATCTGTCTTTTGATTTATGCCTTACATTTCATTTCCGGACATGTACCTAGTTTAATTTTGTATTTGTATGACTTTGAGCCTATTGAACGGCTATTGAAATGAGGTTATTTTATGTGTGACTTTGGGACTGTTTGAGGAAAATATTGAAACCATAAATGGCAGGAAAATAGGTAAAAACAAGGGACATGCCGCCAAAGTTTCACTAGAGGACTAACCTAGCCTTTGGAGTTCTAGTTCTATATTTTACAAATGTGACTTGAATACACTAAAAACTGGGTCGAGGTGTCTTCATGGAAGTTATAACCTTTTGTTTAAGTTTCGAGACACTACCTAATACATTTTGATTCGATAACCACAGCTCCAGTTATGGTCAAAAATCGTGTAACCCATTTTGTACTATTTTCATTTCCGCGCACGCGCACGTGCATTTCTCAACCGTTTTTGCCATTTTGAACCGTTTAAGATTATTTTTATTATTTTGTTACCATTCCAGGCGTTTCGGCCAATTTCGACATTCTTTTGGCCTTAACGTCATTTTTTACCGTTTTTAATTATTTTTGACCGTTTTCGACCATATTCGATCGTTTAAGTTATAAACTGCTATTGTATGGCCGTTTCACTTATGTATGTATATAATCTATCAATACAGATTGTGAAGTTTTTGACGGTGACGGTCAAACTCAGTGAATTTTATCATTTTTCGTGCCAAGTTTTATCAAGTGAGTAATCGGGTTGTTATTAATGTGGAATTGTTAAAGTGCTTTATATTTGTTAAATAGGTACTTAGGCGAGGGTGTACTTTACTTCACTCGATCTAAGCCCATCCTTTGTTTTGATTTCCTATGTGAGAATACATGTCTTATATTGAGTATCACCTTTTGCTGTATGCTGATGAGGGTGATTAAATGACTTGAGTATCACCTTTTTGCTGTGTGCTGATGGGGATATTTACATGACTTGAATTAAACCCCTTTTTACTGTGTGCTGTTGGGGTAAGTATTTTGTTGTGTACTTTGTTGAGAGATCGGTTATCTCAGGGCTTGGTTCCAACCCGGTTCCAAGGGTTGACGAACTATTCGAGCCAGCCGGAGCTTGGTCGAAAATAGTTCCATGCTAAACTTGGGATTTAGTTCTTTGTTAAAGTTTTGACGAAAGCTAAGTTATTTTGTTTCGCTCGAACTGCTGTATGCTGTTGAATGGCCAGCAGGGGTTGATAAGGTGAACGGAAAAAGTTAAGTGGAATCTACGGACCATGAGTACTTTGGTTGACGAAATGTCAACAGGCGTTCAAATTCGGGGAATTGAACTGGCTTTGGAGCCACCCGTATCCTACCATTGTGATGTTACTTTTCTGTTATTGGTGTGAAATATCTTGATTTACTTGTTTAATTATGTGAGTTTACATTTTTACCCCCGATTATTCACTAACCATATAGTTTACCCCATTTTATTTGTTTTCCTTAGCAGGGGGCCTACGCGGGGGATCGCTCGAAAAGGTGTTTAGTGTTTTGATTATAGATGAGTTGAACTTGTACTTGTTATAAGTTGACGAGTAAGATGTATATAGTTGTCGTGGTGGCTGTAGTTATCAGCTTTTCTAGCGTTTACTTTCTGGTACTCATGGTATGTATGACTTGATGCACTAGTTTATGCAACTTTTGAAGATGTAATCATTTAAACAGAACTTTCTTTTGGCGTGAATCTATTTTCTAGTTTTAGAGTATCGAGTCCTGGCACGAGTTAGGCAGGCGTCCCACCGATACTCTCGGGTTCGCCCTTGGGAGAAGTGGGGGCGTCACATTCTCCTTTTGAGCTGCTACTTCCTTCTAGCTCCTTCCCACGGTCACTGACCTTGGCCATCAATTGAGCCATCATGTTCATCATTCCCTCATATTTTTGATCCAATCCTTTCAGTAATTTTTCTGTATCATCCTGTCTCCATTGTCCTGATGGCTTGTTCCATTCCCTCATTTTTGTTGGTAAAAGTCCTGACCACACTCCCTAGCTCCACCCGTCTCTTCTCAACGTTTCATCTTGGTGTTTTGTCATCCCTATGACTCAAAATCGAGCTCTGATACCACTGTTGTGGTACAGAACCAGAAATATTGCAGGAATGGAAGTAATGGATTGACAGAAAAGAATAATCTACACTCAAGCTGAATCGAATTCAATAAACACCTTCATTTTTATTGATAAGCTTCAAATTGGTTACAGAAAAGGAATTGGCGGGAAAAGGAAGAAGGGGAAAGAAGAAGGCAGGAAGAACTTGGGGAAAAAGTTAACAGAAGGGATATTCTCCTTTCTGATTACAATAACAAAGATTTTAACTGGATGATCCCTAAACAATTACATGATCATATCATTTATAGAAAGCTACTCTAACTAACTCCTCCCACTTGCTAATGAAGCGGTTGTCACGTGAGAGAGAATCTTCTGGATCGACTGGTCCGAACCATCAGCAAGAATAGCATGAACCCAGAAAAGGCGGGCTTCCCTGCTCGCGTCTTTTGCTCTCCTCGCGCCTTCTCCTTTCCTGCTTTCACGCCTTGGTCTTTCTCGTGCACTGCTTGATGATTGACTTCTTCAGTTCACGTCTTCTCTTTACAACCTCCTGCCTGGCCACGCCTCCCTTTAGTTTTACTTCACGCCTTCTCTCCTTCTACACTTCTTAGCTTCTTACTTCATTACAGCTATAGAGTCCGACTCTTTGGCTCTCATTCGTATTCTTAAGGGGATTTTATATGTATTATTGGTCTATTCAAATTTTTTATTTTTGGGAATGAAAAAGGTCAGGCGGGGTATGCCTAATTCCTGAGGATTTCTATTAGTTTCGTTTTTAAACGAGGGATTTGTCCCACCGTAATGTCACCAATTGAATTTAAATTCTATTCGTAATACTGAGAATCACAAGTCCAACTACTGCTAGTCATAATCCATTCATTTTGAAATCAAAGAATTACAAAAGTTATGTCTAGACCTTGATTGCGTGTCACATTTTTTCAATAAAACTAATATGCCTATTGATTTTTTATCCAAAATTGGATGCTCTAAGGGTTCTAGAGTTGTATGCAAGTATTTTGCTACTCTTCCATGCATGTTTAGAGTAGTTTAGAATTGATCGTCTAGGCTTCTCTTCACTTTGTAAAATTTGATCCTTGTAGTACGAATATTTTCTCTTTTTCTTTAATTTATCCAATCTTGTTTGTTTTTAGATGTTAGATTTAAAATTAATCTTTTATACATTAACAGTATATACACTTTCACCGTTGAATACATGACACATAATTTGAATATGAATTTAAAATCCAAATTTTATAGATATATAGTACATCTAACTATAATAGTGTATACACTATCAGTATATATAAGATTTACTTGTTAGATTTATATCCTCCATTATATTATTTGGGATTGGCATCCCTTTGTCATGATAAACAATGAAAAAAAAAGAGTGGGAGAGACTTCTACATTCCATTCATATATGATAAATCTAAAGTAAATATCTTGTTCATATATTTAAGAGTGACTGATTTAGTGGGTAACAGATTAGTTTTCTAGTTGTCAATAAGTGACTGATTTAGTGGATGTTTTGACTAATCAAGGGTATATTAGGAATAAAATTAAATGACACATATTGTAATACCACAAGAGCTCCCGAGCATTATATATCGTACGATGTACATGCCATTCCTTTAACTGGCATACTACAAATTCCTTTCTATCATATTCAACCCAAATTCAAGTAAAAACGTGACAGCACCAAACCTCGTCTAGGGTTGATTGGATATAATGCAAATTGACACTAACGAAACAACGAAATGTCTAGAATTGAAGATAAACCCATGGTAAGCCAAAAGCAAATTAACATTTGACACACTCCGATTAACACAATCACATCATCTGAAGAAGCAAATAGAAGTTAAGCTAGCAAAGTATCAATGAGTAGTTACATTGATTATGATCATGTCAAGAATCCAAAATCCTATATGACAGTCCAGTAAACTGAACATATTCAACGGTAGAAAATGGATTAGGCATATGAACTCTGAAGTTTGCAACTACTAAAACAGGATAAAACTTTGCACAGTTGACAAAGCTAATTTTTTAGACAATGAATCACCTAAATTCCTATTTTAAGTTTTCTTTTCCTTTGTGGGAGGTGGAAAAAGAGCTTTGAAAACCCAAGCAGCCAATATTGCCCCAGCAAAGGGGCAAATCCAATAGACATAGAACTGCTCCCAGGTGTTGTGCCTGTTATTTATATACGCCCACCCAAATGCCTGCAAAATTATAACGAATGTTGTGCCAGTCATGGAGTGTACAATTTGCAGGACGATTTTGAAAGTATTTAAAAATGTGACCTTGTCAAAATGTATAAAACAAAACAAGATAAAAGGAATTAAGAACTATGCTGAAAGTCCCCAAGCTTTGGCAACTTCACTCTAGTATTAAACTTCAAAGAGTGCCAAATTGCAGTTCAAGATACAGAAGCTCTCTTAAATGGCTTTTCATCCAACAACTTCTCAATCTCTTTTATAACCATTGGATGAAGAATAGTCTATAAGTTCCTCCACCTTAATGAGCCTTACCAAAAGTTGTTCATAGTAACCCCACCATTGAATGTGGAAGTTATGATGCAGTTTATAGGCCACAGACGCTTCATGTCATGGGGATTAAACAGGCTTTTAGAAAAAGGAATTGGAGTGTCGACTTCTATATGAACTTGCCCATTAAAAGAATAGGAACAGTTGTCTCTCTTTCAGTAGATGCTTATAAACATCTAGAAGCAATCAATCAGGTGCATGCAAAGTAAGGAAGAGAAAAAAAAATGGAGTATGCAGCAAAGAGTTTTTTCAAAAGGGATAAAAGTTTATGATTAAATTATACTGAAGGTAGCAAGATGTAATCATAAGCCAGTTTCAATTCTCTCAGTATTTCCAAGCCCTGAATATCCTGGTTTAAAACTCAAACTCCACAATTTTTACAGTATGATACTTTACATTTCATTTAATAACCAGGAAACACAACACCCAAATTGCAGCAGGGCTTCTGTCACAAGTTACATAAACACAATTACAGAAATCTAAAATTCATAGTTTTCAGATGCAGCTGCATTTTCATGGTTAGAGGAGTCTGAAGAGCATTGGCATCTAAAGATAAAGAACTAGACCAGAATTTTTTATCCTAAAAGAACATATTTGGTCATTGATAGTTTCTCGCTATCTTCTACAGTTCCATTAGTTTGAGGCACTCTGGCTATATTATAGTCTAGCTAGTTGTGAAAATCAGCACACTAGTAATCCAGAGATCAAGTTGGAGAACAAAAGCATTATGTTGTGGCACCACTATTTAAAGTATTTGACATGGTTCCTCTAAAAGTTCCTTGTTCAGATGAAAAAATCAATTCCAAATCTGCTAGATGTCGAATTTAGACTAAACGATAGGAATAATCAAGTAACAAGACTTACATTGGCAGGATTCATGGAGGGGCCAGTGTAGCTAGAACCTGCAACCACTAATGCAACAGTTGACATGGAGAGCAACCAATTTTTTAAAAGTGGGCTACTAGGTCCCCTCAGGACGATTAAGAGTACAAGAAAGGTGATTGTAAACGTCAAAACACCTTCAGCAATAGCACCGGTATGCAAGTCAACCTTCAAAGAAGGTCCTCCCAGCATGTGTTTATACTGCACCGGCATAAACTCCTTAATAGCAAGAGCACCACCCACTGCACCAGCTGCCTGTCAAATTAAGAAGTCAGTTTCCAAAATCAGTTTGAATCATCTTAAAAAATTCCCTCGTACTCTTGTTTAATATCATCATTATTCTGATTCGCCAATTTTGTTCTTTTTGCCTTTACCAGTGGTCCATTTGCTTTGCACCTTTTCTTTTTTTTCCCCCCCTTTGAAAATTTTTACTTTTGGGTGAAAAGAACATACCTTTAACTTCCTGCTTTGGGAACAACTTTTCCAGAAAATATCCCCAAAGCTCTCACCCAACAACTATGCCTATCCAGTTTCCCCAAAAAAGCAATCAAAACGAGCTTTCACTTTCTGAGCTAGAAATATATATATATATATATATATATATATATATATATATATATATATATATATATATATATGCTATATATGTTCCACAAACTCTCTTCCAAAAAAGCAATAAATGAAAAACAAAACCCAAGTCATGCTAACAACTGTTTAATCAAAATCCAATTTCCATCGTGATTCGTTTTTTCGGAATTGCCGGACTAACATGGGATTCAATTCTAACAGAACAAAGCACCAAGTAATTCAAATTCTTCAAATTAAGCAAAGAAAACAAATACACGAATAAATAAATGAACCTGGGCAGGGAAACGGAGGGCGGCGGAGAAAAGAGAGTTGGAGCCACCAAGACCGACGGCATGAAAGGCGGCGGTGGCGGTGGGGTTGAAGGTGGCTCCACCGAGGGCATCACCAATGATTGAAAAAACGAACAAGAAAACAAAAACAAGCACCGTGGTGATGAACAGAGAAGTTAACCACTGGGTCTTAGCCACCCCAAGAGCAGCAGCAATCAAGGAAGTTAGTACTCCCAAAGATGAAGCACAAAAAACCCACATGAAAGTCAACAGCCCATCAGCAATTGCTGCCTTTATCACACCCATAACTGGAAGATTCAACTTCTTGGTGATGGCTTCCTCCTCTTGATTCCTCTCTGGTTTTTTTCAGCGTTCGATTGAGAGGAGGAAACGGAAGAAAGAGATTAGGTGAGGATGAATGGTGATAATTGCTATGATGATGATAATGATATGATTAACATAAACACGGGAATAAGGGATCTGGAAATTCGGTTGACTGTTTGATAGAAGGCGTCCACATTGTGCGCGCCTGTGGTACTTGCCTTGTCTACCTAATTCTCACTGGTTTACTACTTTTACTTTGCCCGTGTTTTGCTCTGAAAAGGAAATTCTACGCCGCCAGGTGCAATTGTGGAAAGTCAATTTGTATTATGATGATTATTTGTTTTATTTTATGCAAGGCCAAAATATCAAGAAGAGGGTGTACCAGCCTTAGAGAGTTGGGAATACTAGGGTTTGTTTGGATTGCTTCATATTTTCCCAATTTTATTTGCTTACATCATATTTACAATTTTCAATACACTTTTTTATCTTTTCAATATCTTTTTATCTCACATACATCACATCACAAAAAGTGCTACAGTAAAAATATCTCAAATAATCCCAAATAACTTACAATCCAAACAGACCCCTAGGTTTGCTTGGATTGTCATCTACTTTTGAGGCAAAACATGAAGTAAATAAAATGTCGTACAAAATTATTAAAAAAAAGAGAACCAGAAGTGTTTTCTAATTTATTAATCAAAAGAAAATAAAAAGAAGAAAACGAACTATAATAATGAAGTTGTTTAGGGGACTAAGATGTAGATTGGTTATATATGTTAGACAATGAAATGGGAAAGAACCACACATAAAAGATTATATTGAATACCCGGGATCTTCTTTAGTGTGGTATTAGCGGTTTATACCACAGAAATGGTGTTAGACTGACACAAACCAGTACGGTGTATATGGTTTGGTCACATCTATTCCGTACAAAGATAGGGAGGAAAGAAGCTAAGAAAAAATATACAAAATAACCGGCAACCGAATGCTTGAAATAAGGACCAGCATGTCACGTGACTACCTAGTTGGAAATTTAGTTCCAAAAGACGGGATGGCCAAGAAGGGATAAGAAGTTGTCCACACCTCACCCTTTTACTCTGTCAGCGGCATAAGCATAAGCAGAAGCAGAGGCAGAGAGTATCAAAGGAAAAATCAGGAAGACAAATTGGGAAGAAACATGGAGAAGAAACAATTTTTGGCAATGACGTAGAGTAGATTAGGCGGAGAGAGACGTGGAAGGGGACAGACAATGCACATAGTTTGCCGGAGTGACTAAATACTGAATAGCTCGTGCACGAAGACCGAAGTTGTTTTGGAGTCCAGGAAGCATGAGTGAAACAATGAGCATATGGTCAAGCATCGTTCATGCAGCCCATTGATATGCAGCCCATTCATACAGCCCATTGATATGTTCAAGCATATGGGTTATGTTTGATTTGTCAAGAGGACGCCATACTGTATTAATGTATTATCAGTAAGAAGCCAACTTATGACGTGGGCCATGTATGACCATTTACAATCCCACTGAATCTGGATTTGTCCTTTACCCTCCCACATAATCATTTAATTAGGAATTACAATATTTTCATGCCAAATAAACAAAGAAGTGACTTTAAGTTTGATAATCATTACTTGTGGAAAAATTGGTGCTTCCAAATGGTTGTTTGATAATTTACCTCAATTAAATAAAGCTATGACAATCGTGATTACTTTGTTTCATATAAGGTACTTGGAGGTAGGTAGATTGAGTTAAGCAAGTAATTGTTGTTAGGGGTGATCATTAGCCACTGACAATCGTTTATATGTGTTAAATTACATTCAATTGATCCAATTTAATGCAAAACTAATTCAAGTTCTCTCTTTGATTACTAATGATTTTCATTAGTAATCGTTAATTTTTGAATTAGATTCAATTATTCCAATTTGTTGCAATTCTTGTCACATATGGGGCATCGTGAAACTTTAAAGGGTAAAACAAAATTGTCGAATACGATCCTATTGCTATGACAATCGTAATTATCCTATATTACATAAAATCGTTAATTAGTAGGTAAATTTAGTTAAGCGAGTAATTTAGGTGATAGGGGTGATTGTTCGCCACTAATAACCATTGATATGTTTTAAATTGCCTTAAATTGGTCCAATTGAATGCTAAACTCCACAAAGCTCTCTCTCTAATTAATAACGATATTTCATTGGTAATCGTTAATTTTTGAATTATATTAAATTATTTCAATTTATTGCAATTCCTGTCACATAAAGGGCATCGTGAAACTTTAAAGGGTAAAACAAAATTGTCGAATACGCTCCTATTGCTATGACAATCGTGATTATCCTGTTTTATATAAAGTCGTTAATCAGTAGGCAGATTTAGTTAAGCGAGAAATTTAGGTGATAAGGGTGATTGTTCGCCACTAATAACCATTGATATGTTTTAAATTACATTAAATTGTTCCCATTTAATGCTAAACTCCACAAAGTTCTCTCTCTGATTAATAACGATACTTCGTTGGTAATTGTTAATTTTTGAATTAGATTCAATTATTCCAATTTATTGCAATTCTTGTCACGTAAGGGGCATCATGAAACTTTAAAGGGTAAAACAAAATTGTCGAATATACTCCTATTGTTGTGACAATTGTGATTATCCTGTTTTTATATAAAGTTGTTAATTAGTAGGTGATCGTTTTTAACTATTGAATATGATTACCTACCCAAAACGTGTTTTTGGGATAGATCCATATTAATTTTTTCAATGAAATTGACTTTGTTCACTTAAATTGGGATGCTCCATTATGTGTATTTGATTAGAGTCTACAAGTTATACATAAGTCTAATAACATATTAGAAGTTTCATTAACATTTCGCAGTGATGAAAATCTTTTTAGTCAAGGTACAACTTCCACTTCTTCCATTACAATTTTTTTGGCCCATGTTTCCCAATAACCTGTACTGTTTGAGTTGCGTAACCGGCTCATGTGAGTCCATTAGCCTGCCTTGATTTCTGTGCTTTCTTATGCCCTTGATTTATTGGTCTGTCACAACTTTACCACAAATATGGTCTAAAACACTATACCATATTGTAGAATATCCCTTGAATACCCAGTACAATATTTAGCTAGTTAGGTGCTTTTCACATGCCGCCGGTACGCTCTGGTCCATTGTGTAAGGTCACTAGCCATTGATCAACGGCTAGCTTTAAAGTTTGCCTTTTTTCTGTTTTTTATTTTTAAATGTAAATAAAAGTTGGTCCGTCATTTCCACGAGACACGGCGAACCTTATTTGTAAAATAGTCCCTACTGTGTGGCAGGGACCTCAAAATAAATAATCAGCTCGACGTGTCTATTTCATATTAAAAAAAAAGGCCCACGGTAGTCATATAACAAGAAAACCCCCTCTACCCAACTATTTTTTCAACTTTTTTTTACCAATATTCCAAAAAATTTGTCCAACAGAATCGATTCCCCATCAGTTAAATGCTCCTCCTATCCTCCACCCCATATCTCACTAAACCATCCCCGCTCTGCTCTACTAGCTATCCCTCATGGTGCCCTCACCTCGCCTTATTACTATTTTTTTTAATGTGGCTTTATTTTTATATATGTGTAACACTAATACTAGATTTATTACTCATTCTTTTGAAGTTTCAACAAAAAAAGTTAACTCGAGATAAAGTTTAAAAATTATTTTAACCTTGTGAATCCATTTCTCTTTGTTTGATATAAACTGAATCCTAAATCAATTATAATTATTTTTTAATAAGCAACATGCCATAACCAAAAAAGAAAAGAAAAAGTAAACTAACATGGAAAAAACAAAAAATTGTAATATATTATCACAAGAAAATTTCATATTATTCATTTGATATTACATGTTATAATTATATTATATATATATATAAAATATTAAATTAAGGCGGGACGGCGTGAGAATATCCTCCCCTAGCCCTGCCTTGTTTAAAGTGGGTGGAGAAAAATCACCCCAATCTTACACTTCTCCCACTCTATTGAATCGTATGAGACCATCCACTTTTATTGTCATCCCTAATTAGAACAATAAAAAAACAACAAAAACCTTGTCTTGGCTTGTTCATTCGGACCGAGTCAATATAAAGCTGGACCGTATTTCAAGTAGTGTAAATGAGCGACCAGGATTAATCCAACCCTTCTAGAATTTACAATTCCGTGAACAAATTTGTTTGGGCTCTTGTACCAGAAATCGTGGCAAGATCTGGATTACTCAAAAACACTAGCATCAATAATCTTGAAACGCCATTTAACCATAGAACAACTAATGGAAATGTAGTTCTGTTTTCTATAATTATGCCGTATTAGGTGTGAAAACCATTTAGTATGATATACCACCTCATCAGGACACGTATTTCAAGTGTTTTTGTTATTTTCATTTTTTTATTTGTTTTTGTCTTGTAGAATTGAAGCGAGAAACAATCAACTTCAACTTCGACTTCAAGCAATTGAATTACGTGGAGGAATCTTGAGGTTTGACCGGGAAGGGCAAAGAGCAAATGAATGATCAGGCTTACTTGCTGTGCCCTCACCGCCAGGTGGTGGATTGTTGACAATGACGCGGATGGAATCGCCCACGTCATAGGTGCTCGCTCTCGAGTCTTGTCTACGTCTTCACTTATGACTCTCAGCCATTCTTTTCCCATATGATTATATGAAGGCCAAGGACTATTGGACTTAAATCTTAGTGAAGAAGAAAATGCTATCCTCGTTTTCATCGAGAAAAATCTTTCATTTCGTAGACTTAATGGGGAAGAAAATGGCATTTAGACGAAAAGACGAAGAGAAGGGTAAGAAAATGTGGATTTCTTCTCCTGGAACATAATTGCCATAACAAGGCACGTTAAATCCTCACATCTTTTCTTTAGTCCACTACTCTTGTCAACAGTTAGGTAGGCCTCTGATGAGGAAGGGTTGAATTAAGCGGCAAGTGGGAAGGATTATAATTAAGAGATTTTGGATTTAAAATTTTTTACTTAAAAAAAAAAATAGATCTTGACAATTTTAATCTTCTTGGCGAGATGGTTAAACTTGTCTTTCTTTTTTTTTTTTTATTGTTTTGTATTACTCAAAGGATCTAGATTTATAGTATCAAATTTTAAATTTGGAATTCTTCATTATTATATGTAGGATTAAATGCACTAAGCAATTAAAAGTTTGGTGATTTGCACTTTTGCTCTTAAATGTTAATTTTGTTCTACTTTCCTCCTTAACTAATGATCACTCTAATGATTTGCTTAAAAAAAATCAATGCCCTTAATTGACAATTAGTAAAAATAATAACCGAACAAGAGATCCACATGTATCCTTATACTATATAAGAACGAGTTTAGGATTAAATTTCAACCGCAGGGGTGAGGCTATTTTGGGAATGTGAAAATATTTGAAAAGTAATTGAAACATTGAGTACAAGTCATTATAACTTTAATTTCACTATAATTACTTATATAACCTTTCAGACATTTAAGGTTAGGGGCAGGTTTGGTATGTTACAATATTTAGTGTCAAATTGAGTATCAAGTACAACTGAATAAAGTTTGTATTTTGATAGAATTACATAAATGTCCTTTTAATCATTTATTATACTAACAACCAAGCCTTCCAATTTTCTGAAATCTTTATCATCCGTTAAGGAATTAATTGGATGTTTACATAATTGGATTTTAATTATAATTAATTAACTTAATTATTATCTGAACAATCATTATCATATTTATATCCCCATGTTTAGCCGATACTCTTTCTTCTTTTTCGGTTTCCTTTAAATTGAGGTGAGTTCTTTGAGTTTGTCTTTTTCGATTGTAGTTTTTTTTCTGATGATTGATTTATTCAAAAACTCTATATAGTTTGCCTTTTGATACTTCTAATTCAAAAAACTAATTAATTGTATTGTTTTTCTTAGTAGATCCCAGAGATTCTGTCTCTGGTCAAAGTACAATTTGAGATAATGTTGTCGCTTTCTAAAATAATCAGAAAAGCAATTTTATCATCTTTTCTTCCTCAACCAAGGTATTATCTCTTTTTTTAAGTCAAATAACCTTATTTTTCATGAACTTTCTCATATTATTCTTGACTTCAGGGATCTGTTGACTACATTCCAGTAGTTATGGTTCAAGTAGTTATTTTTTCATGTAATATGATTTGAAATTCAACTTGTGTTTATTTTAATTGAGAATTTTATGATTGTAAAATTTATTAACTTAGAATTTTATACTTCATTGAAACTAAAAAAGAAAATTAATCATGCTACATAGTGCTAAGATGTCATTTGCACTCTGTTTGCTTTCTATGTTATAACTTATAATCTCGTTCTTGTATTATACTGTTTATATAGTTTCAAATACAAAAAATTTGTTTTTTTATACCATGTAAAAGAATTTGTAATGGAACTTGATAAGTTTAAATGCTTTAACTACAGCACCATTTGGATTGCATTGTATTAATTCATTTACTTATAATTGTAAGTTGTACAATGATAAATAATGTTTTTTGATTTGATTGAAGCAATTATTATCCATAGTTCAAACGAGTCAATTAAGTAGAGATGTTATATTGAATACTTATACAAGTAAACATTGAAAAATATCATTAAGCAATTTCTATCCATAGTTTGCAATTCGAATTCATATGAGGAATTTCTTCTGATTTTACTTACCATTTTCTACAATTTCAATTTTAGAGAATATTTTTGCACCAATTGTTTATAATCAAGATAGTTTCAATTCAGATCTTTAACAATTATGCAGATTTGAACTTATTTATGAGATTATAAAGAAATACCCCTAGCAAAAAATACCAAATCTGAATAGTTTCTACAAAATTTTGAAAAATACCATTTAAGTTTCTTGTCTATCTATCATTTTTGGATATTATTATCTCTGTAAGAAACATGTGATTAAGTCGTATTATACCCACCAAATTATATAAATAGTTAGTAAAAAATAAAATTATTTTAGATTAGATTGGACGCAAAGTAATTGATGGATAAACTTGACTTGATAATTCAGGTTGAGCTTAAGTCGAGGGAGAAATCAGAAGCATTGCTTGAGGATCTTTCACGAATATATATAGATTCGAGAGATGAAGGGTCCAATTGATACTTTAAAATATTTTATCATATTGGATAAGTTTTAGAAGAGACATTTGGATACTTTTCAATTGCACTTCAAACATTTTTACATTTTCAAACTACCTTTATCTTTGCAGTTGAAATTCAAACATAACATTTGATCACAACAGATTCTTATATAGTATAACGATAAGGATGTTTTATTGCACATTATTTTTATTGATTCACTATGTAACTTATTATTTTTCTTTTAAAATCACACGATAAAATCATCATACTTCAGTTCCTATACTACAAAATATTAAACAATAATTTTTAATTATCTTGAATCACAAGCACCAAATTCCCGCGCGTCGTGCGGGCTGTCCCTTCCTAGTATATATATATATACATATATATGTAGGTGTGTGTGCATATATATGTATGTATGTATGACACACACAGAGTTAAGAATGGATGCAACCATTTGAAAAGATCACATATTTTTGGAATCTATTGACAAATATAAAATAACATCATTTTGTCAACACTAAAAGGACTTATGAAAAAATTATAAAAAATGAATACCCTACAATTCTCTAAATTTTGATATGTCCTTGGCATACATATGGGAGATATTTTATTACATTTACATCTCACTTCCACTTGTTGATGTTCAAAAATTGAGAAGGCATACCTTAAATAATAACAAGGTGTCATCGAATGTATTGACTTTTATGACATGGTTTTTTTTTTATAAAAAAAATAGAAGTGGAATATTGGGACTTAATTCTTCACTTTCCAAAAGAAAAAGGGAAAAAAGAAAAAATTGCAGCACCAAAATAGGTGATGAGGCGAAAGCTTGTATCATGAGAAGAGCAGTGAAAAAAATTAGAAATAAGGCATAGCTGAAGCTTTGGCCATTTTTTTGACGGTCAAAGTCGATTTAACTTGATAAAAAGGGCAAAGTGCAGGAGTGTTTGGATAGCATATTTCTTCAAATAATATTTCGCTTGCATCATAAATACATTTTCTAACATATCTTTTTATATTTCCAACCATTTTTTTATCTCACATACATCACATCACAAAAAGTGTTACAGTAATTATTCCAAATAATATTTCAAATAACACTCTATCCAAATCTCACTTATCTTCTTTGAATTGACATTTTTTTTAATAACATTTTAGCCTCTCCGAGAGAAATGCAAGAGAGATAAAATTTTACTCCCTAAGACTAGATTTGGTTTTTCTCCTGTGGGAGAGATGGAGGAGATTTTGATTGAAAGTATTTTAGAGAGAAGGAAAAAATAGTTTAAAGGGAAGTAAGAGAAGAGAGAAAGTAAAGTATACATGTAGTCCCCATACTATCTATCAATTGAATGCTTGTCAAAAAATTTTGAAAACATTTTCCTTGAGAGAATATGCAATTAAAAAAGTAGATGGAGTTAATGTGAAACATATGCATAATGAATAAACGATAGGGTTAATAACACTTTGACGCCCTGAACCTATGGGGCGATGACACTTTACCACCCTATACTTCAAAAATACACATTTTGCCCACTAAATGAATTTTGTTTTGTACTTTTAATTTTGGCCAACTCATGTGCATATTTTTCTTCCCAAATTACCTCCAAGTTTCCTAATTTTTCAGCAGTCAAATTTTATATTGTAGTATTTTCCTATTTTATATTCACCATAATATTCTTCCGTTGCATACTGTGTTATTGGATTATACCATAAATTAAATAAAAAAAATCCCCCAACTGCCACTTTATCCCTGTCTTTTTCACTATCTTGTAGGTGATCCCATTGTGACCACTATTATTTCTTATTTGATATGATTTTTTTAAAAAATATATAGCATCAATTATAATCACAATTATCAGTCAAATAATATTGCAATTATCAATTATTTTTTCAGATTTGATACTGTGCAAAATTGTGACAAGCCCACCTCCCCTTAAAGTGAACCTTTCAACAGACCACCTGCCCAATTCTCGTCAGGACTTATTCACTAACATTCTTGAAATAGTCTTTCACACCTCTAGATTAATATAAAAAGTTCCATTCATCCAAGAATTCCAACTTAATTTATAACCCAAAAGTGAAACATAAGATTTCATTAACAAAGATCCCAAATACATTTCATCTACAAAAGTACTAGTACATGAAGATTATTCACACTATTTCACGCTTACTTGCTCTGGCCTCCACTCCTGTAAGAAAAATAAAACTAAAGGAATGAGTTAAAAATTTAGTGAGATTCCCAAACAAGCAATCAGGTAGATAAAATATGGAAATATCACATTTAACAATTTGCACATTTTACACAGTAATAAACAGTCATTCAAGAAATGAACATTCAATCATTGGAAAGATACGTGCTCACTTGGAACCATTCATTCATTTAGTTATTCAGTAATTCAGTGTCCGACCATTTCTCCCTTATACCTCTAACATGTGAAAACATTTGAAATAAAACTCCAACGGTGATCATTTCATTCAACCAGTCATTTCATTCATTGCATTTCATTCACTGGCCGGTACTTCACCAGATTTCGTGGTCATACTCGAGTATACCAAACACTGTCTCAGGGTCACCAGCCGCAAGATCAAATCCGCTTCTGACTCGAGTGAACTGGTAACGAAGGGCAAGGATCTAATTCAGCCAAAGATTTACATTCATGCAGAAGTAACATTCAATCATTTGATCATTGAAAATCCACATTCACTTACGTTGAGTGCGATAAAGTACATACTCGCCCATTGAAAATCCATTTAACAATCATTGAAAAGCTTTTGGTCATTTGAAATACAATATGCAAAGAATACTCACCGATATCAGTAGATTAAACGTCAACTCTTTGGATGATAACCTTAATCTCTACCAAACCATGAGTCAAGATTCACAATTACAATAGATTTAAACTTAGTACATTCAAGTAGCCAAAACATACACGTCTAGTATTCCAAGGAATTCCATATGCTTCTCACTTTGAACTCGAGACTTTAAGATAAAATCCAACACAAGTATTCTAAAAGAGAGGAAAGCAATTTAAGCATCCAAAATCACACCAAATTAAGGTTTAAGACCTAAAAAAAAATTTTCAAAGTTTTTCAAGTCCCACTTAATTCATTTGACAAAATCCGTAACTTTGGTGACATTTTTGAAAGAGCATAACTTGAGTTCCGTATGTCAAAAAATCACAAACCTTACACCATTAGAAAATATGCTCGAAGCACTAACAGGTTTTAGAAGACATTTTCATGAAATTCAACTTATAGGTTAGTCAAATTTGAGTTCAAACTTACTGCTATCTCATGTGCAAAAGCAGAACAGTTATAGTTTTCAAGAAAATTTGTAGATTTGCTAGTATTTATAGAAGTTGAACCAAACCCTAAAATTTATACCGTTGAAAGACCTATGAGTCTAGTTTCAAACGCAATAAACGGAACTCAATTTTGACTTTTTTATACGAAGTTATAGCCAATTTCCCAAAGTTGCGCAGGGCTTCCTATGAAAATTTTTCAGCAAGCAATTAGTTTGGAAAACTAGGTTTTTCTCTTCTTAAACCTCTTTATTTTGGCTCAAAACTAACACATATGTAAAGAGATAGATTGTAACAAGTGTTTTGAGTAAAATCATATGCAAGAGGAAAATAAAATACCCAAAATTTACACCTCAACCCTCACTTGACCATTGAGGATGCTCACCTCGGCCACCCCGCATGTCCGAGGTGAACCCACCTCGTCCCTCATCAGAGTTCATCCGTGTCTTGAGCATAACCCCTGAGCTCGGCCGGATCCCTAATCTACCGTGTAGGTGACCTCGGCACCTCCACCTCAGCTGCATGCTGATGATCTCAAGCCACCTGACATCACCCGGGACCAGTGCTTTATCTGAAAAGCACTGGAGGCACTTAATGGCACCTGCACAATACTCTCCGTCATCATACCCAGAAGGCTACAGTGTCAGGGTCAGGCCTCCTGACAGGGGACAGAGCCGTAATGCCAGACAGTGGGTCCCACTAGCATGAGCCTTCCGTCCTGTCCTCTACTCTCCTATAAATACCCCACACACACTCCCAACAAGTAAGCATACTGTTCACTCACTCATACACTTATTATTCTCGTTCTCATACTAACTTGATCGTCGGAGTGATTCCAGGGGAAAAGCCCCGCCTCCCACTTCGACCGTGCAACCTCACTTCATTCCACCCTAGGTGAGATAATCGAGTTCACCTCACCAAATTAACAAGAGAGCTGATTTCGGTTGGACTAATTACCCGCCAAAAATCACCTCTTCAATTGGCGCCGTCTGTGGGAAAGAGATTACTACTAAAATGAGATCCACGCGCTCTAGAAGCGGAAGAGTTCCCTCAAACGGGGCTGGGCAGACCTCGGGAGCCCAGCAAGATTGCATTTCTGAAGAGCAAGGGTCCCAAAGGACCCAGCCCAACAACGAAGACGCCATCGCCAAGATGGCCTAGTTCGTCACGGACAACCCCAACATTTTTTAGGAGCTAGGAAGATATCTCAAGAGGCAAGGGAAAGAAAAAGCCGAGTCTTCCAAGAGGAGATCGACGAAATCCCCTGAAATACCTTCAGGTGAGGACTCCGAGGAGGGGCGTTTATCTCGGAGTACCTCCAGGCGCGCCTCCTCCAAGGCAACCTCCAAAATTGCCTCCATCTCCCGGGCGTTTTCCCTGGGACTAGTAGGAAAACGAGTCGAGGACCCACCTCGGCGCCCCGGGGGCCTAGCTTCTGACTACATGAGGGCTCCGCCCTTCACTGATGACATCAATGGGGAGATGGTGCCCCCGAACTTTAAGCTTCCAAACTTGCACACCTATGACGCCCGAGGTGACCCCGAGGATCACCTCCGCGCCTTCATCTCCGCATTCCGACTCTACTGCCTCCCTGACGCCGTGATCTGTCGGGTTTTTCCCATCTTCTTACATGAGATTGCCCGGAAGTGATTCTGGAGTTTAGAACCAAGGAGTATTTCCTCCCTGGATGAGCTGATAGACCGGTTCGTCCACCGCTTTGTGTCGTCCCGACCCATTACAAAGACTTCAGCTTACCTCCTGAATTTGCAACAGACTCCCGGCGAGTCACTGCGCTCATATGCGCAGAGGTTCAATGAGGAGAACATACAGATACCTGATCAAAATGAGCAAGTTACCATAGCCGCTTTCACCAACAGGCTGATTGCGGGAATCTTCAACACCGAAATACATCGAGACTACCCCCGCACACTTCGGAAACTTTGGGAACGAGTTGACCAAGGAATCCAAAGTGAGGACGTGAATCGCATGAAGCAGGAGGCCCAAGCAGCCCGTACCGGGCAAGAATCCCGGAGGAGAAAGGACACCGGCCGAGCTGAACAAGGCCCCGGTAGCTCATCCAGCCAGTTCCGAGACCGCCGAAGCATCTTCGATCGGATCGTGAAGGGGAGGTCGTCCACTTCGGACACCGAGCTGACACCCCTCAATTCCAGCCGATCCCATATTTTGGCTGTGATGAGGCAGAATCACCTACGTCGAACTCCTCCTGAGATCCCAGGAAGAAGGGATAAGAGGAATTCCAACCTCTACTGTGCCTACCACCGAGATGTGGGGCACGAGACCGACGACTGTAACGACTTGAAGCAAGAAATTGAAAACCTGATCCGACAAGGATACTTGAAGCAATTCGTCCGTAAAGATGGGGGCTTTAACCGAAGCGCCTCCCACCGGGAGAGCCGAGATCCTCGCCGAGAAGACAGGCGGGACACTAAACTTCAATGCCGAGGTCCCGAGGACCGAAAGGGGGATCAGAGGCCTCCACGCGACGGATCACCAGGCTATGACCCAAATATTGTCTGGGTGATCAACACTATCTCGGGTGGCCCCACGGGAGGAGACAGCCAGAACTCCCGAAAAAGGACCTACCGCCAAGCCGGTATGGAGGTGGCCGAGCAAAATTCTAGGCTGTCCGAGGATATAACCTATGGTCCCTGTGACCCTGTACCCGCCGCCTCCAATAATCACGAGACCCTAGTGATCGAGGTCCTTACTAATAATTATATAGTCAAAAAGGTCTATGTTGACCCCGGAAGCTCGGTAGACGTCCTGTACTACCGAACTTTCGAGAGTTTGAAGTTGACCCGGGAGCAACTCACTCCGGTCAGAACTCCCCTCATCGGCTTCGGGGGACACGTCGTACACCCGGAGGGTATGGTGACCTTGATGGTGACTATCGGGCGCCATCCCCACTGCCGAACCGTGCCTGTCAGTTTTGCGGTGGTCAAAGCGGACTCTCCTTACAACATGCTGATAGGCCGACCCACGCTCAATGCCTTGAGAGTTGTGTACTCTACCTACCATCTGAGTTTCAAGTTTCCAACGCCAGAGGGGGTGGCCGAGGTGAGCAGCGACGTGAGCGCCGCCCGGGAATGCTACCTCGCCACCATCCAAGCAGCAGTCGCACCTCGGCCCTCGCCGAGGTCAGAAGAGAAGAGGCCGGCTGTTCTCTCCATAGACTGCATCGACCCTCAGAAGGCAGGAGAGCCCAGCAGACTTGAGCTCGGAGATGAGGTGGAACAAGTGGTCTTGGATGAGGCGAGACCTGATCAAGTGGTCCAAGTAGGGGCCGGACTCCCCTCGCCCCTAAAGGAAGAAATGATCTCCTTGATCAAGGACCACCGAAACGTCTTCGCGTGGTCCGCTGATGAAGTGGTCGGAGTGCCACCCGAGCTCACTAGCTCAACGTTAACCCACAGGCGCGACCTGTGCGGTAGAAACGAAGGCACTTCGGCCCCGAACGTAGCAAGGCCATATCGGATGAGGTCGACAAGCTCTTGCCGGCCAAGATGATCCAAGAGGTCCAATATCCCACCTGGCTGTCCAACCCAGTCATGGTCAAAAAGGATATCGGTGGTTGGAGAATGTGTGTGGACTTCACTGATCTCAACAAGGTCTGCCCCAAAGATTGCTACCCTCTGCCGAGAATAGACGTCCTTGTCGACTCGGTAATGGGACACGTGATCCTTTGCTTCCTGGATGCCTTCAAAGGGTGCCATCAAATAGGAATGAGTGAAGAGGATCAAGAGAAGACGGCGTTCTACACCGACCAAGGTGTTTATTGTTATACTACCATGCCGTTCGGCCTAAAGAACGCCGGAGCGACCTACCAAAGGCTGATCAACCGACTCTTCAAAAATCAGATCGACCGTAATATGGAGGCCTATGTGGACGACATTCTCGTCAAAAGCCTCACCACTTCAGCCTTTCTGTCGGACGTAAGGGAGGTCTTCGGTGTCCTACGGGACTCAAGGATGAAACTCAATCCCAAGAAGTGCGTCTCGGCGTCACCTCGGAAAAATTCCTGGGGTATCTGGTTTTTCACCGGGGAATAGAGGCCAACCCCGACAAGGTTAAGGCCATTCAGGACATGTCCCTACCTCGGAACATCCGACAAGTCCAAAGGCTGAATGGACGCCTGACCGCGCTGAACCGCTTCCTGTCCCAATCAGCTGAGAAGGCTCTGCCCTTCTTTAAGGTGCTCAAGAAGGCTGATCAATTTGCCTGGACGGAAGAGTGCCAGTCTGCTTTCGACAAGTTGAAGCAATACCTCCATCACTTACCCACTCTCGCTTCACCTCGGCCCGAGGAGAAGCTCTACCTCTACCTCTCCGCAGCCGACGAGACTGTCAGCGCTGTGCTTATCCGAGATGAGGGCACTCAAGTGCCAGTCTACTATGTCAGCCGAGCTCTCCGCGGGCCAGAGACTCGGTACACCCAAGTGGAGAAACTCGTACTAGGACTGGTCCACGCAACCCGGCGGCTGAAGCCTTACTTCCTGGCTCATCCCATCTCCGTCAGGACCGACCAGCCCATCCGGCAGATATTGGTGCGTCCCGAGACTTCTGGTCGCCTCACCAAATGGGCTGTCGAATTGGGAGAGTATGACTTGTCATATGAGCCCCGCACTGCCATAAAAGCACAAGCCTTAGCCGACTTCCTCGCCGAGCTGACCTTCACGGAAGGTCCAGAGTCCACCTCCGCCAGTGCCGAGGTGTCCACCCCACCCCCATGGACATTGTATGTCGATGGATCCTCTAATGGAGATGGCTGCAGAGCCGGACTGCTCCTGGAAGGACCTCAGGGAGAGGTGTGCTCGTACGCCCTCCGCTTTGGCTTCCCGGCCACCAATAATGAAGTCGAGTACGAGACTCTGATCGCTGGATTCCAGCTAACCCGTAGACTCGGAGCCCAACAGATCCATGTCCGCAATGACTCCCAACTAGTAGTACGCCAGGTTCTTGGTGAATACAAAACCAAGAAAGAGACCATGCAACGGTATCTCTCCAAAGTTCATCAACTTACCGCGTACTTCGAGTCCTTCGAAATCCAAAGGATACCCCGGTCCCAGAATAAGCGGACCGACGCCTTATCCCGGCTGGCTTCCACATCATTCTCTGACCTCAACAAAACAGTTTTAGTGGAAGTCCTGAATGAATCGGGATACATGGAGGAGGTGGCCTACCCTGTGTACTCTGAAGATACTTGGATGACCCCGTTCATCCTCTTCTTGGGTCAGGGAACCCTTCCCGAAGACCGAGCCGAGGCGAGGAAGATACAACGCAAGGCTGTTCGGTATGCTCTCCGCGATGGAGAACTGTATAAGCGCTCCTACCTCGGCCCGTGGCTGAGGTGTGTCACCCCGAGGCAGGACGCCATGTCCTCCACGAGATCCACGAAGGCCTGTGTGGAGCTCACGTTGGCCACAGAATACTAGCCAAGAAGGCTTTGGTTCTCGAATATTTCTGGCCCTCTGTTCGGCAAGACGCCCATGATCTCGTTCTCGGCTGCCCTTCCTGCCAAGTCCACGCACCCGAACATCACCAGCCCGCAAGCTTCATGGTTCCCATCACTTCACCTTGACCGTTTGAGCAATGGGGGACAGACATCATAGGTCCTTTCCCCAGAGCCGTCGGGAGTTATACTTTTCTGGTAACCGCTGTGGATTATTTCACCAAGTGGGTTGAGGCCGAGCCTCTGAGGACCATCACCGGGCTGGCAATTCAAAAATTCTTTTAGAAATGCATCGTGTGCCGCTTCAGCATACCTCAGGTCATCATCTCGGATAATGGAAGGCAATTTGCCGAGAACCCCTTTAAAACTTGGTGCACAAACCTTGGCATCAAACAACATTTCACTTCGGTGGGCCACCTCCAGGCCAACGGTCAAGCAGAAAACTTCAACCGAACTCTCCTGCATGGTCTCAAGACCCGACTATACTGAGTTGGGTCATCTTGGGTGGAGGAACTCTCCAGTGTCCTGTGGTCGTATCGAACCACGCCGAGTTCAGCAACGCAAGAGACCCCCTTCTCCCTGACCTACGGCGCCGAGGCTGTCATCCAGGCTGAGATCCTTACCCACAACCCTCGGCTGGCAGCCTATGCCGCCGAGGTGAACGACGAAGAGAGACATCTGGATCTCGACCTCGTCGAGAAACGAAGGGACCTCGCCTCACCCCGGATAGCTTCCTACAAGAACACACTGGCACACTATTACAATGCCCGCGTCAGACACCGTAGATTCCAGCCTGGAGACTTGGTTCTCAGAAAAAACTCGATCAGCCGAGCTGAACCGCAAGGGAAATTGTGCTCGAAATGGGAATGCCCTTACCGAGTTGTGGAATCTGACCTTAAGGGATATTGTAAACTGAGCTACCGAGATGGCTCACCAGTGCCGAGGTCTTGGCACGCCGAGAACCTCAAAATGTATTATTCTTGAATTTTTAATCAAGTAATGACTTCGGATGTTATGTTATTTTTCAACATCGATATTACGCTATTCAAAAATAAGGGGGACAAGCAAGGGACGAAGTCAAGACAAGAAATTAAAGTGCCAAAATAAGAAGAAATAAACATTTCATTTAATGAAAGGACAACACAAAAAAGAATACAAGGCTGAGGTAGGGAGTGCTGCTAAGCATCTCCCACCTCGGAACCCTACCTAAATGACTACAAGCCGACCCCTGTCTCGGCTCTCTCCTCCGTCTCGGCTCCCTCCGGGACAGCCTTCTCTCCGGTCTCTTCCCCGCCGGGGTGAAGATCTCCTCCTCCCTGCTGTTCGCCGACGTCTCCCCCAGCTCCTACTCCATCGCCCACCTCGAATACCTCGTCGAGTTCGGACAGTCACTTGTTGAATTCGTCCCGGACTTCGGACAAGTTCCTTCCAGCTTGGAGGCCCTCGGCCATCCGATCGCACAATTCCTTGGAGTCCTCATTGTAGTTGGCATTGTCTTTCAGAGACTCCAAGGCTTCAGAGGAGAGGTGAGCTGCGGCCTCCTCCACGACTGACGTGAAGCCGAACATGAAGCTCGGCGCGAGTAGTTGGCCGAGATCCCGGGTGAAGTCCTCGGACCTCCGAAATGCGTTCACAGCCGAGGCCCCAGCACTCTCGAGGTCTTGTTCGTGGGACTTCTTCGCCTCGTCCCCCCTCTTCTGCTCTTCTTCGAGAGCCGATTTGAGGCTGTTGATTGTAGCCACGACCTCCTCATCCTTCGTCTCGGCCTCTTTAAGCTGTCCTTAAAGCTCGGTCTTCTCAAACTCTGACACGGCCAGTTTTTTTTTCAACTTGGAGATCTGATTTTGTAACTTGCCGGAGTCCTGCTCCTCGACCAGAGCACAGTATCGGTGTGTCATCTCGGCCACAAAGGTTGAGTTGGAGGCTGTGGTCACCATGAGGCTTTGAACCACTTCGGCCGGAGTCAGTTTCTTCATATACTCCAAGTCCCTTGGCAAGGTGGACTGCATCACCAGCTCTTGTGCAACCCAAGGATGGCTGCACCTGTCGTTGACCGTAAGTGTCCAGTTCGGACACCAATGCTCGCCGGGGTGCGTTTTCTCCTTCCCAGAAAACACCGGGGGGCTATGGAAACGGTTCCATAGTGAGGTCCCCGAGACCGGATTGACTGGGTGCTTCAGCTGCTTACCTCGGCCATAAGGAGGCGGGAGTGCCCTGACAATTTCAAGAGGCACTCCCTTTGACACAGGAGAGGTAGACCCAGTAGCCGCGGCGGCCGAGCTGCTTTGGGCTGCCGTGGCGGGAGTGCTCTTGGCCGCCGAAATCTTGGCGGCCTGCCCTTGTGACTTCTTCTTCGGCGGAGGGGCCGACGTCTCATCGGAGCTCTTCCTCTTCGACCTTTTGGCCACCTCGGCCGAACCCGATGTGACGATATCGGACAATTTGACCACTGCACAAGAAACAAACATTATTATTTGCCACAGCCGAAATGAAAGAAAAGCCATGAAAGAAAAATTACAAGGTTTTTTAAGTTTAGTGGAAGTGAAGGGAGCCTTGTCAGGACTGAGCAAAACTCGGCTAATCCCCCCGTCAACCAGCACGGCTTCGGGGTAGTCCAAACTGTATATCCGAAGTCCTGACCCCATTAGCTTCTGGAAGGCCTCCTCCTCGGCATCCCCTGCGGAGGGGTCGGCTTTCGCTTTAATTGGCCTTCACCAAAAACCCCTGGGGAAGTCCACTCCGGATACAAAGAAGAAGTCGCGCTTCCAATTCTTGATCGAACTGGGAGCACTAATCACGAACTTCGGGATGGCATTGTTCCGGTTGCAGATATAAAATCATCCCTTGTCCGTCCCATGCGCCTTGAGAGTGTAGCATCGGCGGAAGAGATCAACAGAGGGAGTCACCTCCTGATGTCGACACAACATCTCGAAGCCTACGAGGATGCGGACGGCGTTTGGAGTGAGTTGAGTCATCCTCACGCGGAAGTGACGAAGTACGTCTCTCAAGAATCTCGACGTCGGCATCCTCAGCCCGGCCTCCAACTGTTGGACGTAGATGGCCACCATGCCCATGGGGGGCTTCTCGGCTGAGTCATCTGGCCCGGGCGGTGTGATGATATACCCCGGCTGGAAAGGGTACTTGTTTAACACCTTTTCGGCCCTATCTCTTCCTATGCGACTTCTAAACTTCGGCATCTTGCCGAAGTCGATGTTGGTCGCGTCTCTCGGAGCGACTGGCTCCGGTATGCCCTCGTCATGGGGTATCTCGGTCCCGAGCTCGGTATCGTAGACGACCTCGGAACCACCCTCGCTCATCTCGGATGACTCCAATTCCGAGCCTGCCTCGCCGGCTCTCACCTCGGCTGATCCTTCCTCAGAACTCGGCGTCGACCCCTCAGAGCTGGACGTCGTCACTTTTTCAGGATCCGGCCTCATCTCGGTCTGGTAGGTCGGTGTCACGATTTCTTTATGGGTCTTAGCTATTTTGGCCATGTGTGTAAGACGAGATGGAAAGAAAATTACTTACTGTTGACTACGGTATCGAACGAAGATGATGAGTTCGGCTGGGATCTCGGCTGGCAGGATTGATCTCGGCAACATTCGTAAATTTTGCAAGTCGCAGGCAAAGAAAGAAAGTGATGGGCCATACGGTGAAAAAGACCCCCTATTTATAAGGGTTTGGGGGGAATCCGAAGAGGCGGCAAGAATGAGAAAAGACGGCCACGTTCGAATTCAAAACGCCGTGCCTCCCTCTCTCCTCATTAATGCCCCGTCCTTTCGACTGACACCCTCTACACGAAACGTCCCACTACTTCACGACGCGACGGTTACCAGTGACCACGTCCTGTCAACTGACTCGCCCATGTGTCACGTCCCCGCATCTTCCGGAGCAGTTTCGGGACCCCGACTCTTTACGACTTCGGCACAAGGAAGCCTCGGTACCTCCCTGGCCCGGAGCTCCAGAGGCTTGGGGGGCTTATTGAGGATGGTCACCTCGGCCACCCCGCATGTCCGAGGTGAACCCACCTCGTCCCTCATCAGAGCTCATCCGTGTCTTGAGTATAACCCCTGAGTTCGGCCGGATCCCTAGTCTACCGTGTAGGTGACATCGGCACCTCCACCTCAGCTGCACGCTGATGATGTCAAGCCACCTGACATCACCCGGGACCAGTGCTTTATCTGAAAAGCACTGGAGGCATTTAATGGCACCTGCACAATACTCTCCGTCATCATACCCAGAAGGCTACAGTGTCAGGGTCAGGCCTCCTGACAGGGGACAGAGCCGTAATGCCAGACAGTGGGTCCCACTAGCATGAGCCTTCCGTCCTGTCCTCTACTCTCCTATAAATACCCCACACACACTCCCAACAAGTAAGCATACTGTTCACTCACTCATACTCTTATTATTCTCGTTCTCATACTAACTTGATCGTCGGAGTGATCCCAGGGGAAAAGCCCCGCCTCCCACTTCGACCGTGCAACCTCACTTCATTCCACCCTAGGTGAGATAATCGAGTTCACCTCACCACATTAACCAGAGAGCTGATTTCGGTTGGACTAATTACCCGCCAAAAATCACCTCTTCAACCAACAAGGAGAAAATCCAACATTATGTCTCCATATCTCTTTAAATTAATCATCCAATTCAAATCTTAATTTCATAGTAAATGAATCCCAATCAAGAACACATATTGTAGGGGACAAATGGTGCATACACTAAGTTACAAAACTATTAATTTTAAACATATATATCAAGCTCCAAGTCACTTACACCAAAGCTGAAATTTTCATCTCAAAGTTGGAAATTAGCCACTAAAGCTGAAAAATCACACATAGGAGCTAGAAAACCTCATCTCAAGGCTAAAAAGTTTATCCAACCTCATATCAAAGCTAAACCATTCATATCAAGGCTGTCCAATAATTTCAAAACTGAAAATTACAACCTACTAAGCAAATCATGAAATCTTCCATAAAATTCATCACAATCAAGTCATATATTACTTAAATAGCAAAATAAGAAGGAAAAAGAGAGGTTCTTAGTATAATACCTCAAAACCCCAAGATAAGTTGCAAAACAAGAGTTTTCTTCCTCAAATAACTCCACCAAAAGCTTCCCTCCAAGCTTAACTCAAGATTACTTGGTATGGATTAGGGTTGGTGTTTGGATTTCTCATGGATTGAACAAGAAATCAAGGCTAGAAGTTGGTTTCTTTTCTCTCCCTTTCTCCTCTCTAATTTCGGCCAATGCAAGGAAAAGATGAAGGGATTTTGGTGTTAATTTGAAAGATAAATACAAGTTTTCTCTTAGTCAAAGTCTTAGTCAAGACTTGATGGATGATCGACAAGTGGCGAAGCAAGAGTAACACCTATCTCTTTGTCTCTTGTTTGTCTCTAATCTCCAAGATAACTCGGGTTTCTCTAGTACACTTTTAATACTTCTAATCCCATAATTCCTCTAGTACCACACTCGTTCTCGTCTACCAAATTTTAACGCGCACATCTCACTAGTCGGTCAAACTACCTTTATGCTCTACAAAACTTAACATGCACTAAAATATAAAAGGAGAATGATAAAATCTTGACTCAACAAATAAAATCACCATGAAATTAAAGCAAGCAAATAATCAAGTAAAGTAAAATTAAAAGGAAATATAAATTAATTTTTCAAAAATAGGAGAAAATTTAAAATAATTTTTGGGTTCTTACACTCTTTCCCCCTTAAGAAAATTTCGTCCTTGAAATTTTTACCTTCTATTGCCTCAGATGACTCTGGAGCTGTTACTTGTCTATGGCGTATACCCGCGCTGACACTCTTGGTCTGTTTCCTCTTTTATTAGCTTGTCTAGGGGTAGTTTTATTCACTTGTTGAGCATTATTTCCTCGTTGCTGGTTTCTCGGACAGTTGCTAATTTGATGGTTGGTACTCCTACAAATCAAGCACTTTCGCCCCTTCACCCAGCATTCATCCTCAGTGTGATTTGTCTTTTCACAGTATTCATAAGCCAAGTGAGGAGCCACTTTTTGGCTTTCTCGAGAAATTTCCTCTTGTTACCCTTTTCCTACTTGACTTCCTCTTGTAGAACCTTTTTCTAGTATTCTCATGTGTACTACTAGGTGCACCCCTTTTTCATATTTGAAAAACTTTTACTTGTGCCTTCGCATTCTCAATCTTTTAAACTTTCTCAAGAGCTTCCGTAAAGGTATTAACTTGAACCGTCGCTAAAGCTTCTTGGATCTCTAGATTCAATTCTTGTATAAACCGTCTCACTCTCCTTTGCTCTGTAATCACCAATTCAGGAATAAATCTGGACAATTTAATGAATTGTGTTTCATATTCAACCACACTCAGGGTTCCATAACGTAACCTAATAAAATCGTCCTCTAAACTCTCTCATAAAGTTTACCCAAGTCCATACAGTCTGTTCTCTCTCCCAATTTTTCCTAATAACATTCCACCATGTCGAGGCTAGTCTTTCGAATTGAAATACAACAAAATTCACCCGTCTTTCCTCCGTGTTGTTCAAAACTGCAAAGATATTAATCATTATCTCCGACCAATGTTCAGCTGTCTCCGGATCAGGCCCTCCAAAAAATTTTGGTGGAGAAAACTTTTGAAAATGCTCTAGGGCTCTATCCTCTCCTATCTCAGGATTCCTAGGCTGATTCCCTGAAGTTTGGCCTTATTGTTCTACCAATCTCGCAAAGATATTGGTTATTTGTTATATCGCCGTTGCTACTTGATCCCCTATTTCGACCCTCGGTCCTCGACTTTGCTCAGCCGCTGTTAGCCCGAAAACAATCTAAAAAGGGGGGTGAATTAGGTTGATTAGAAAACTAATCAAGTTATGGGCACTTTTTACTCAATATGAAATTTATCTTCTTTTTAAGTGATCACACAATGAATCAATCAATAAATGAACAATATCACTTGAGAGAAGTAGAAGAGATAAGCAATTTAAGAATTACAACATAAAAATAAGTAAATAAGAAGAGAAGAATTGTAAATCAATTGACTACTAAGCTCCTCTTGAACTTATAGACCACTTCAAATAAGATTTTTCAAATTGACGAAATACAACCAATCTTGTGTACAAAAGAAGGTTCACTTCTTCCTTGTCCCAATCTCCACTTGGTCAAATTAGAAAGTTTTACTATCTCTCAAGATAACCTTCACAAAGCTACACTATTGAAGTATTCACTCACAAATAAAAAACTTACAACGAATTTCACACCACTAAGACTACAAATCTTTCTTGAAAAGCATTTTCTCACTAAAATTACTCTAGATCTTTTGTATTTTCAGTGTACAAAAGTTATTTGAAATTTCTGATCATGCACTATTTATACAAGACCAAGAAAGTGCTTCATTAATACTTCCAATAGATAGAAAGTAGCTGAACAGTCAACTAGCCGTTAGGATATCGGACGTCCGGTAGTCTGGTTTCTTGCGTCCAACAGTAGGCAGTGGGTTTAAAAGATTTTTTTTAATTCTATTAGACGTCCGGTGCTTGCGTCCGAAAGCAGACAATGAGTTAGAAAAAATATTTCAATTCTATCGGACGTCCGGTATTGTCTTTGTGAGCGTTCGAAAGCTTTCGTCGAATTTGAAAGATCCTATCGGACGTCCGATACTTGCGTCCGATCGAGGTCAGTGAATTAGGAAAAATGTCTTATTTCTTTCGAACGTCCGGTGATGGAGTTTTTCATGCGTCCGAAGTTGCACAATGATTATCGAACGTCCGATCCTATCTTCACAAGCATCTGATAGCTTTCAACAACCTTTGTTTCTTTCAATTGCGTTTGATTTTTGAATTTGATTAGCTTCATAACTGAAAGTATATCTTGAAGAGATATTAGTATCATCCATTTATTTTGTAAACATCAAAAAATAGGGACTAAAATCAACAATCTCCCCCTTTTTGATGATGGCAAAATAATGGATGGAAGAAAAAAAGATTGAGCATAAGCTCCCCCTTACTCATTGCATCCAAAATTTTAAATTTATAATAACTCCCCCTTACACATAGCATCCATTTCTCCCCCTTTTTGTTATCATAAGATGAGAGTAAAAATTAACAACCATAATCCAGTAGTAATAACAGAGAATCCAATATTCGAACAAAAATAGAAAAATGATACCAGAATTCAGTAATCATCAACATACCAACATTCAGCAATCATCAGCCAAAAAACAGAAAATTGATACCAAACAAAGAAATAACAGTCAAAGTAATTATCAAAGCAAACCATCATTAGATCAGCATTATTCTTTTCACCCCATTTTTTGTTATCGTAAAAATTCAGTAATATGAAAAAACATCAAGAAAAAATCAGTTCAAAGCATCAGAAACATCAAAAGAAGATTGCAAAAGAACATTATGAACAAGAATCTCACCAATCTTACCATATCTCCTATTCCAATTGTTTTAGTTTTCATGTCATCTCCAAATATCACTTGCCACAAGATTTTAGCTTGAGTTTTGATGAATTGTGATGGATCACCAGTCATGTGTCTTGAACATTCATTGTCTATAAACCACTTTACTTTCTTAATAATGTTCACCAAATTCACCTACTCAAGAGATCAAGAACTAATATATGGTATTCAAAAATTTTTTGGATCATTGAGAGTTAGCAACATATCTAACTATCTATATGCATTTCATGCCATTTTTCATATTTTTCCTTACATAACAATTATTTTTCATGTGACCAACTTGACAACAGAAACTACACATAGTTAGGAAATTGCTTACATAAACTGGTTTAACAAATCTGACTTGTCTTCTTCTATCAATGGTAAATTCGTTTGCATTAGAATTCAACCTTTTCTTATGAATATTAAAGTGAGGTTTTGGTTCATTCCTTTGAAAACAGACTTGTTTTTTGTGTTTAAACAATTCATTTAGATCATTCATTTTTCTTTTCAAACTACTTTGTTCCTTTTTTAACAACTCACAAAGTTTTATTTTTCTATCAAGTTCAGCACGTAGATCAGTCTCAACATTTCTTAAGTTATCATTTTCAGCTTTCAGATTCTTGTTCAGTCGAAAAAGATTTGCATTATCCTGAATAAGAAAATTGATTTTCTATTTTAATTCCTTATTGTGACAGCCCCACCTTCCCCTAAGGCGAACCAAAGAGGTTAGCGGACTGCCTGCCCAGCTCTCGCCAGGACTAACGGTGCAGTATAGAGCGATCTTTCACGTTCCGGAACTTATAACGCGCGCAAATAAGGCAAAAGGGCAAAATAACCCAAAATAAAAGAAACAAAATCCGGAGTCGGCCATGAATAGTAACCGACTCGTCCGAACCCAACCAAACATCGAATTTATGAATTACATAAACCACATAACATTTAGCCTTTACAAACCAAAAATGACATTTAAAAGTGATACAAAAGTCACTACATATATGGTTTGCCAAAACAAAAGTGAAAACGGCCCTAATGACACATTTAGGGTCCCATTTTATATACAATACAAAAGAGTCATTCATCTAGTTCATTCGGCAACCATTTATCAAAATTCATTCCAAAAGAGTCATATTCCTGTAAGGAAAACAAAAGGAACGGGGTGAGCTAATTGCCCAGTGAGAATACAACTCAAGCAACCAAGTTCATGGATACATCAAGTTTAACAGTCCAATTTACCAAAATAAATAAAGCCACACATTAATAATGAGGAAAAAAAGGATACGGGTGGCTCTCAAGAGCCCTTTTCCTCGTTTGAATTCTTGATCAGGTCTCATTGACTCTCCGTCAATGTCTGAAAGGTAACCAACCGTAGACTCCTCTTAACTTCCATTCCCTTCCTCCTAACATTCCTCAACCGGGCCCGAAATCCAAACACTTGCATTGTGGTATTACTCGAGTAAACCGGAATCAAGAGTCTCTCATACTACAAGATTCCCTATGATGTTGCCCCAAGGCGCATTAATTGGCACGACCAAGCCCTCGCCGGCTCGATTCAATCAATAACCAATGGGGTTGAGCTCATGGATAATATTTGAAGTCATGTATTTCATTTCATATAACATTTCATATAACATTTCATATAACTTTCCAATAACATGCGAAACAATAAGTGAAAGTGATAAAGTACACTCTCACTTGGATCAATCAACATTCAACATCTCAAGTACAAAAATCAAAGCCATGTAATAGCACATAAGTGAGTAGTACACTCACCTAGCTAGTACAATGCGGTTTCAAATACTTTAGTCAAAAGAACGTTGTGCACCACCGTCACGCCCTAAAATCACGCAACAAATGCAATGAGACTCGATAACGAGTCATATAGCAATGCTAAACACAACCCCAATAGGGTTTCATATGCATAAATGAGCATAATAGCAAACCAGAAATTAGAAAATGGCCTTAGTCTTGGCCCCAAATAGAAAACTGTTTTGCCCTTATTATGCGGTAATGGTGTAAAATTCTCTACGGTTATCGGATGGGGGTGTAAGACCCACCGTTTCGAAGCTATGAAACAGGGCTACAACAAAGTAGAAGGTCACTCAATCCAGTTCCTAGCTTAACTAGGTCGAAAATGCCAAATACTATACCAGAATTACCAAAACAGGTTTGCAAATCACACAAAACTGTAATTACTATAACTTAGTCTATACAAGTCCAAATGCTTAAATTCCAAAGGCATATGTTAGCTAAGACATCCAGCTACATTTCATCAGAAGACACCAACAACTAAATCCAAACCAATTCCAGTCAAAATGGCCAATAACCAGTACAGTTTTCGCATTCTGTCCAAAGCAGAACAGCTACAGTAATTTCGTCATATCTCACTCCACACTAATCCAAATGACCTGAAATTTTGCAGGCATCTCAAACACATCAATACCTACAACTTTCATGTTTTGAGCAAAGTCCAATTCGGCCTCTATCTATGACCTAAAATTTCAGACAGAATGTTCAACCAAGAACCCTAATTTTTCCAGAAATTCTTCCAAATTCAAAATTGATTGCAATTTCCTATCATATGCACCTACTAGAGCCAAAGCCCCTTATTACCAACCATCAAAAACAACCACACCATCAAGATCATATGAAACCAGAAAATTCCTCAAAAAAATAAAAAACTCAACCAAATCACTTCAAACCAAGAAATAAATCATATATTCCTTCACTCATGCCACCATTAAGCATCATATAACCATCATTAGGTATAGGGGAGAGGTTGAAGCATCACTTACCAAGAAACAAGAGAGAGGAGGATATTGGACACCTTAGCTCTTCAAAACAACTTCACTAATACCCTTACTAGCACTAAAAGATAGGATTTTATGGAGTGAAATGGATGGAAGCAAATGTTTTTGGTTGATTTGCACCAAGTAGAAGCTAAAACTTGAAGAGTTTCTCCTTCCTTCCTTGAGCTAGAGAGTCGGCCAACAAGAGAAGAAAATGGTGAGTTTTAGTCAATTTTTTGAAATATTTAACTAATGGGTCAAAAGTCAAAAACATGAATAGTAAGCCTTAAGTCAAACCCAATGAAACAATGACACTTGGCACCTCAATTAATGCAATCCTATCCTTTCTTTTCTCTCTCACATCAATCATTTCACACACTCTACTTATCTCTTAACATCCGATAAATTTTACACAGTATCCGAAACTTAACCTTATTGGCCGAATTTTTCCGAACTTTTCGCACTAGTGGGTCCCACGTCCACTATTTACTCTTAATTTTCTAAAAACTCTCTAATACTAGAAAAATCATCTTAAAACTATAATTACGCATAAAATCTACCAGAAAATATTTCTAAACCAGAAAATGCAAAAATTATGCAATTAAGGGGTAATAAACCCTAGGAAAAAAAAATAGGGTTTTTACGGGTTAAAATAAATTTTTAAAGACAAAATAGTAAAACCCTTTTAAAAACGACTCCTAGTCCACGTAAGCCAAAGAAAAAGGTTCGGGGGTCACGTTTGACAAAGGGGAAGGCAAGGATAGAATCCAAGGCACCCCTTTGACCTAGCCAAGGCTAGTTGCGCGACTTAACCTTACCTTTCTTAATTTTCTACCCAATATATGTTAGCACGTTGGACATGACTATATGAATGCAAAAACCTAGACCTAGGGGAATCGGGGGAAATTTCTCTTCAAAGGTTGAGTGGTGCCAATCACATTAATTGTGAAGCCCAATAATGATCCTTTTGGAGAGGTCACACCTAAATCTAAATGACGTGGAAAATGAGTGGAATGCATGCCATGTGAAAGTGTGACTTTGTGTGAAGTGAGAAAAATGATAAAAGTAATAAGATAAGAGTGAAGGTGTGCAAATGTAGATGAAAGTACTCGTGTGCGAGTGAAGGTAAAACTGTTCGTGTGCAAGTGAAGATAAAAGGGTTCGTGTGCAAGTGGAGATAAAAAAGTGTTCGTGTGCAAGTGAAAGTGATAAAAAAGTGCATGTGTGCAAATGAGACAAAAGTGAAAATGTAATGATAGAGTGGCTTGAGAATGCATGAGCCTAAGGAATTCATGCATATTGGGTACGGGGAGACCTAAATCGTGACTTGATTTTCCCTTTGATTAGAAGGCGAAACTAGCGTGCTAAGGCTATCGAGTAGCCACACTCGCTCGTTTCCCTTATCGGAAGGGGACACTCAAGCAAAATGAACCCTATAGCTAGTATGGGATGCAAAACCTAAAATGAGGGGAAAGGGGTTCGAGGATCATGCCAAATGATAAATCTAAAGGAAATGCGTGATATGAGGTGAACAAGCAAATAATGCATTAATGAAAAACAAAGGGAAAATCCTATTGGGTCTAGCGTTGGACTAGCCCTTTCTATGAATTCCTAATGAAATAATGAGCCACAACTAGCGTTGGACTAGTGTGGTGACGTACATTCATCCATTCCATTCATTCATGGTTATGAAAGCAAGTAGACATGCCAAAACGCTCGTAAACACGTAGCACGTAGCACTTAGCATGCTCGACTAGATGCAAGAGCCTACTAAAGCAATTTAACATGTAACATCAAAAGCAAGTAACCAAGGGGAAGGGGAAATGGACCAGATGCTCTACGAGCCCTATCTATTACAAGCCAAGAGGTGTACACATACCCCATGAAAACATAAAGGGAAAGGGGAAATGGACCAGATGCTCTCCGAGCACTATCTATTACAAGCCAAGAGGTGTACACATACCCCATAAAACTTAAATAAAAGCAAAAGCAAGTAAATGCATGCAAGGAGGTAAGGAAAGCGGAGTAGGCATGCATATTCACATAACACGTAGGAGCACATAGGGTCAAATGAAGTGCAAAATGAGGGATAGGGTGTACCTCCCTTGAAGCGACGCCCTGACGTGGTGAAATTACTAACTTACCCTCCAAAATAATAAAAAGGTCAAGGTACCACTTAAATTATCAAATAAATCAGAGAAAATGGAAATAAACGCCAAATTGAATCACTTGAGGCCTTCCAAAGAAAGTAAACTACTCGTACTTAACCAATTAAGACAAGCAACGACCCAATTGAGAAATTAAAGAGGTTTAAAGAGCCAATTTATTATAAACACTAAGGGACTTGAAAAAACATAAAATAAAATTAAGAGTCTAAGGTGAAACAAAACCAAATCAAACAAGAAATTTCACAAAAAGGTAAATGAGAAGCAAATTACTAGTGTCTAAGTGACAAAATGCCAAAGAATCCAAGAAAAATCAAATTAACTACAAATATGGGAAAAAGATATTACTAGACCCTTCAAATCCATTCTACAACCCCTTAAATATCTACCCCAAAATAAATCAAGATGAATTAAAAAGGAAATGGCATATTAGGAGGACAAAATTAATTAAGTTTTCCAATTAATTGGGCCATGGCAGCACTAAACACAAGTTAAGGGGTTCAATTGCAAACACAAACCAATCATGTAGGACCAATTAAAAACACTCAAGAGACTTTAAAGGTCAATGGCAAAGCAGAAGTCAAACCATGGTGCCAATTGCAACTATCTTAGAATCTAATTGCAAGAAATCAGCTCATGATTGGGCCTTAGTGAAACCAAGGGGACTTGAAGGATCAAAAGGCAAAAATTCAGAAAATATTTTCATGCACAGCATGCAACTTACGAAGGAAAATTGTTTCTGCAGCCAGCTAGCAGCAATTTTTATTCTTACGGAAACATATCATCCTCAATCATCAGCTTTGATCCAAAAATCTTTTAAACAAAACACCTAAAAACGGATCTAAACATCATAACACATCATTGCAACATTCAAACCAGCTCAAACCGTAGAAGGAACTTCATGCCAATGCTGGAGAAAAAGTATGTAAAAAAAAGGTTCGGCAGTCTTGAGACTTTGGAATTTCAGCAAACTTATGCAACAAAAATTTCAACAAGGATTCAACCTCAAGCTCTCATTAAGCCTTCTAAATTCATCCTCAAAGTGCTATGCTATGCACACAAGAGAGAAAAATTTGGAATGAGGAACAAGCTAGCACTTGCAGGTTCATTCAAGAAAAACTTTCCACCAGTTCTGAGTTTTCTTTTTAATCACACGAAAACAGCTCACAAGCATGCGTATCAGTCCATGAAAAAGTGAAGCAATCAAGTCAGAACCCATTCAAAACCCAATGTTACAGTTTCAACCCATTGCCCTTAACATAATCCCCCGTCCTAGATGATTTAATCAAATTAAGTAAACCAGAAATGCAGCAAAGCAACGAAGTAACCATTCTGCGATTCTAAAAATGTTGCAGCAAACACCAAAATTTCATGTGAATCCAGAAAACATTCATTCAACCGTGTGAAATCAAGAGTTTACATTATCAAACATTTAGACACAAAAACATCCTAGACACAGGCGAGAAAGCTCATCCAAACCGTTGCTAGCTTTAAGCATGGAATTCACAGAGTCATAAAAATTGCGCATACAGAAAGCTAGGAAATAAAAATTCTGCAATTTTCTCGTGCATCCCAAAATTTGTTCGTGCAAAGTGAAACCTATCCAAACCTCATACATTAGCTTATTTCCATCAGAGTCATGAATTCAGCATAGAGGCTAGGAGAGGGACTTGTTCATGATGAACGACATTCATTCGGTTTCGAAAGATAAAGAAAGCACGCAAGCTAGCAGCTTTTTTTGGTTCCTAAACTTGCATCAAGGAGGTTCTAACACAGCTTTGATAGCCAACGAGTTCATGGCATTTCTCAGTCAAGCGATAAACAAAAGCAAGAAAAACAATCAGGTCACAACTTGGACGACCAGAGAAAGACAAGGGTGATTTACAGTCACATCCTCAGCCTCGGCAAAACTTAAGAAAGGAAGGAAATTATGTCAAACTAAGATGGAGAAGAATCCATGACTACCTGGAAACACCAATGCTGCTAAGCGAAATAGTAGAGGCTCCTGGGAATCGCACAGCTCCGGCAATAGAAATCCGCGAACTGGGTTGCGAGAGGCTCCAGCGTTGATGCAGGCGATACCTTCCCTTTCCCTCTCTGTTTTGCAGCCGAAACCCTCCTCACTGCTCCCTCTCTTGCTTCTACGTTTCTTTTCTTTCAGAACCCATGCCGCCAATCTCTTCCTTGCTTTGTTTTTCCTTCAGATTTTTTTAGCCATCACCCAATGCCCAGCCCCCTTTCTCTCCGCCTTCTCTCGGGTTTCCTTAGCCGCTAACTCTCTCTCCAACCAAAACCCTTGCTCAGTTTTTCTTTTAGCCTGCCGATCCTCTCCAAAAAACCCCTCCTTCTAGATTCATCCCCCCTCCAGGTGTCCTAGACACCTGGCCTCTTCAGCTGAAAATTCCTCCCAGGACCTCCCGCAACTTCCATTTGCAAGCTGCGGCAAAAAAGCAGCTTTTGGCTTCTTTTTTTTTTTTTTTAAATAATCTAACAAAAATGATAATAATAATAATAATAATAATAATAAAATTAAGAAGAAAAAACAACAAATTAATTAACATTGGCTAAAAAACTAAACTAAAATGATAAACAACAAAAATTGCAATTTTCCATTTTTCATTTTCCTCATTTTTCATTTTTTTCATTTTTCATTTTTCCTTCAAGAAAACATTGAATTTAAAACACAAACAACTAAAAACATATTTTTTCCTTTTTGAGAAATTCTACATTAAAATGACTAACATAACTAAAACTAAAAGTAAATAAAACTAATTGTGACGAATAAAAATAGAACAAATAAAAAACGAATAGTAAATAAATAAATAATAAAACACCAAAATTTTGGTGTCTACAGTTTGCCCCTCTTTGTCTGAGTTTTGAAAAAACTTGAGACAAAGAAGTAGACACCAAATATTTACCAGCATTATTCGGCGGTGAACTTCTCAAACGATGGGGACTGACTCCTGACAGGAAATTTTAAAACGGGACTGACCCGATCAGAAATTAAACGGGATCGACCCGAACAGGAATTTAAACGGGACCGACCCGAACAGAATTTAAACGGGACTGACCCGAACAGAATTTAAACGGGACAGACCCGAACAGAATTTAAACGGGACAGACCCGAACAGGAATTTAAACGGGACTGACCCGAACAGAATTTAAACGGGACTGACCCGAACAGAAATTAAAACGGGACTGACCCGAACAGAATTTAAACGGGACTGACCCGAACAGAAATTAAACGGGACTGACCCGAACAGAAATTAAAACGGGACTGACCCGAACAGAATTTAAACGGGACTGACCCGAACAGAAATTAAACGGGACTGACCCGAACAGAAATTAAACGGGACTGACCCGAACAGAAATTAAAACGGGACTGACCCGAACAGAATTTAAACGGGACTGACCCGAACAGAAATTAAACGGGACTGACCCGAACAGAAATTAAAACGGGACTGACCCGAACAGAATTTAAACGGGACTGACCCGAACAGAAATTAAACGGGACTGACCCGAACAGAAATTAAACGGGACTGACCCGAACAGAAATTAAAACGGGACTGACCCGAACAGAAATTAAAACGGGACTGACCCGAACAAAATTTAAACGGGACTGACCCGAACAGAATTTAAAACGGGACTGACCCGAACAGAAATTAAAACGGGACTGACCCGAACAGAATTTAAACGGGACTGACCCGAACAGAATTTAAACGGGACTGACCCGAACAGAAATTTAAACGGGATGAATTGAAGTGAGATGGTGTGTTGGTGGGATTGACCCATGTTTATTGGTGATGCAAATGAAAGCAGTGAAATGAAGTGTTAATGAGACCGACCCATGTTTGTTAGTGATGCAAATGAAATGCTCACTAGTGGGACTGACCCACGGATAGTGGCGAACGAAAAGGAAATGCTCACTGGCAGGACTAACCTCAGGCTCCAGTGGCTTTGAAAATGAAATGCTTTGACAATCGGACAGTAGGATTAAACCCGATCCTGCCGTGATGAACTTGATTTGATTTTTTGATTTTTTTGATTTTTGATTTTTTTTTGATTTTTTTGATTTTTTGATATTTTTTTGATTTTTTGATTTTTTGATTTTTTTTTGATTTTTTGATTTTTTTGATTTTTGATTTTTGATTTTTTTGAGAAACTTTCCAAAGATAATTTGCCCCAGTATGAAGAATTGGTCAGTGGGAATCGGTCAGTGGTATAAAGCACGGTCAGCGGGATAAAACCCGATCCTGCCGAGATTGGCGGGATGAAACCCGGTCCCAATTGATAAAAGCGGTCAGCGGGATAAAACCCGAGCCTGCCGAGAGAATTGGAGGGATAAAACCCATGCCCAACGAAACATAAAAGCGGTCAGTGGGATAAAACCCAAGCCTGCCGAGGTCGGAGGGATAAAACCCATGCCCAACGAAACATAAAAGCGGTCAGTGGGATAAAACCCAAGCCTGCCGAGGTCGGAGGGATAAAACCCATGCCCAACGGAACATAAAAGCGGTCAGTGGGATAAAACCCAAGCCTGCCGAGGTCGGAGGGATAAAACCCATGCCCAACGAAACATAAAAGCGGTCAGTGGGATAAAACCCAAGCCTGCCGAGGTCGGAGGGATAAAACCCATGCCCAACGGATCATAAAAGCGGTCAGTGGGATAAAACCCAAGCCTGCCGAGGTAATTGGAGGGATAAAACCCATGCCCAATGAAACATAAAAGCGGTCAGTGGGATAAAACCCAAGCCTGCCACCCAATTGGTCAAGAAATTGAATTTGATTTGTCAAGAAACAAGAAATTTGATTTTCCAAGAAACAAGAATTTGAACTTGATTTTTGATTTTTGAATTTGAATTTTTTCTGATTTTTCGAGAGAATCTTTTTCAAAATAATTTGCCCTCAGTGTAGGGCCCTTTTCCCCTTCTTTCTTTTCTTTCTTCGGCGTCGGCTTTCCACATCACCAGATGCTCCTTCGTCGATTTCAACTATGAATACCTGCACAGGGGCTTACCAAAATATGACATGCACTTGAATTTCATGAAAAGAAACAGCGTGATTGATTTGAAAAATGCATTATTTGATTCTTGGACGAAATCCTCAAATGAACTATAAAAATTTTGCCCCAGTGTGGGCTTATTCTGTGAAATCCCATGAATAAAAATTTGCCCCAGTGTGGGCACAATTTGCGAAATCTTGTAAATGAAAATTTGCCCCATTATGGGCCTATTTTGCAAAATCCCTCAAATGAAAATTTGCTCCAGCGTGGGCTTATTTAATTGCAAAAAATTTGTTTGGATGACACTCCATTTATTTGAACAATGTAAGAAACTGTGTTTCCTAACAGAAAATTTGATGATGAATCTTTCGAAATAATTCCAAATTACAAAAGATTTCTTTCCCACTTTAGCATAAATGCTTAGGGTAATGGATTACCACTTCTCATCTTTCAGGACCAATCAAGTGGGTGTTATTTTTGATTTTGAGGTGGTTAAGGGAAATGAGAAGATGAGATTTGTTTGGTTCTTGTGCCCAAAATTGTAATTCCTTCAATACCACATCTTAGTGAAAGCAAATAGTTTGTCACCCCTATTTCTTAAGAAAATTTAGTCAACATATAAGCTTTAAACTTGTACCAAAATGGGTAGAAGCGATAGCTAAACCTGTGAAAACTGGTTATACCCCCATGATCACGAATGATTGATGGATTTCTTACGAGCATAATCCTCACTTTGGATTGTCATGAAGGAATAAGTCAACGATGGACTTTATTAACTTGTAATGTGGCTTGAAACGATAGCTGAAGGATAAGTCTTTCAAGGACATTGCACCGAAGATCGCATTTTTCCAAAACTGCCCCTATTCTGAACTCAAAGATCTCAGAATTTGTTTGTATTCTTCTCATCATTCACCAGGGACTTCAACGTCGAATTTTTCTACTTTTCTTGCATTTACTTTTCTTACTTTGCATTTTGCCTCTTTTCCCTTTCCCTCAACTTGATGGGTTTTCACATGGTGAGTAGTGTCAACCCCATACCCAAACAATTCAGAAATACAGCTAAAATTTTCGGCATCAGAAATTTTCTTGACAGGGCCATTGCAAAGAACAGAAGTCAGGACTTTCCAGCTTTTGTAATGGGGTCTGGTGGGGTGCTTAGAAAAGTTAAGGCTTGAATGCAGACTTTAAAAAGGTTTGAAGAATCTGAGATCGCATTGTTGCGCCAACCCTATTTTAGGGTTAAATCAGAATTTGCCCCAGTTTATGCTCAATTGAGGCCTTTTCTTTTTCATTTTCTTTCTTCTTTTGACTTTTCGGCTTTCTGCCATTTTTGAAATTTTCAAAATTTGCTCCAGTTTATTTTTGAACTGAGGTTCTCTTTTTCCTCTTCTCTTCTTTTGCTTTTGTTGCTTTAGCACTTTTCGCCCTTTGGGACTTTTATTTCTTTTTTTCAATCTCAAAGTTACCCTAGTGTGGGGTTTGCGATTCTCAGGGGTCGCCAAACGAAATAATTTATTCTGAAAGCTCAAAAGGGACAACTAGGGATAGAATGTTCGATTGGAAAAGAAGAGGGCCTGACTTTTAATCCGTTCCTTACATTAACTCTGAAAGGAAAATTTTCATTAATGCGAAATTTTTGCATGCACCTGAATTAATTGACTGAGGAAGACGTTCATGATCCGCCGGGCAAAACTCTTCTTTTTCTTCTTTTTTTTTCCTTTTCTTTCAAAATTGAAGCTCAAGTAGAATCAAATTCCTCCGATTTATGATTCCCTCTTTTCCCTTTTTAATTTTAGCATTTTTGCTTTTTCTCCTTTTGGAAAATTCTCCAATCTCCTTCCCCAATGTGGGGTGCGATCATTAGTGCTTTGAAAAGAACCACCGATTTTAGCTCAAATGAGGATGCAAGGGATGATCAGTGTTTAGGTTGTAGAAACGACGGCCAAAGTATCATTCTTACACTCCATGACAACCAAAGTAACGAATTGCTCATTGAAAATTCATTCCCTTTTTTGATATTTGAACAATTTTCCTGTGTAGGGTAGTGATCATTAAGGCTCTTATTTGAAACGAAATTATTCTTTCAAAGGCTCAAATGGGAGATCAAATGATAAAAGCTATATGGATAGAGAAACAAACGCTTGAAATATCATCCCAAATTCCCAAAATAGATAAGGATAGTGCACCATTTTGCTTTCACTGAGATGTAGATTGAATCTAATTAGACACAATGGACATTTTTCAAGTAAAGATTGCCCCAATTTGCAATTTATCAATCAATGTGACTGATTTTATTTTGGGGTTAAATGAAGAAGAAAAGGTATCTCATTGGGCCTTTCGAGTGACCTCTTACTTTTTCCTGAGCACTCTTATTGTATAACTCGGATCACCAATCGAGTGTAAGGATCTTAGGAAGCATTCACTTGTGAATTTCCAGGCTGGAGGTTAAAAAAATCTCAATTTGATTTTATTTCTCAAAATTCATCGTGAAATCTCCAATGAGTAAGAATAAAGAATGAAATGTATATAAATATACACAAGACAATGATTGTCCCAAAAATTTTATTGCTGAAAAAGTTTGAAACAAAAATTCTCATTCAATTATGATACAAATGAGAAGAGAGAAACTTGTAAAGAGCTCCACATATACACTTTTTATCTCCCTTTCTCTTGACACAAAAATATACTAACAAGTCAAATATATAGAATTTTCTTTGAAAACAATTTTTGAAATCTCTTAGAAGCTCTTAGCCTAGAGCTTTCAGATGGGTCTTTCAGGTTTCCATTGTTGGATCTGCCCAAGAATCAAATAATACTTGTGATTTTCAAACTTTATTGGATTAAAATTATCATCAGATATAGAAAAATATTTTTGCCTTATTGAAATATTCTTATGAATGCAGGGGGGAAGGGGGAAAACAAAAGAAAAATACCCAGAGTTAGTAAGAAAGAATATAAAATCGGTATGCATGTCCTATGGGGGGACCCTTTTTGTGCCAAGGGTAGGCCTAGCATGAAAATGCAATCCTCCAGAGCAGGCACTATACAATACCTGATGGATCCGATCAGCTTATGGAGTGAAAAATAATTTGAAAAATTTGGCCCATTGGAATGAGAAGAGACGTTGGTCAAAATGAGGACCTCGTCCGAAGGGATTGATCACTTTTGATCGATACAAGAATTGGCAAAAACGCACAGGTTCGACCTTGTCGAACTTCCTAACGAAGAGATTGGAATTTGTTGACAAATTTTCTCAGTGAATTACGGGTCAAAACCCCAACTGATCAAATGGCTGGATGCAATGGATGATTTTCTCAAAAATCGACTAAGTTTTGAAATCCGACATTAAAACCCTAATTGGTCAAATGAAATTGACAAATTAAAAATCGACCGGATTACCCTAAAAAAGGAAACGGGTCAAATGAATTGAGTGAAATTTAAAACTTACTCAAAATTGACCGAATCATCCTAAAAAAGGAACTTGGTCAAATGAATTGAATGAAATTGAGAATTTATTCAAAATTGACCAGATCGCCCTAAAAGGGTAAATTGGTCAAATGAATCGACGATTTATTCAAAATCGACCGGATGACCCTAAAAAGGGTAAATTGGTCAAATGAATTGACGATTTATTCAAAATCGACCAGGTGACCCTAAAAAGGGTAAACTGGTCAAAATGAATTGACGATTTATTGAAATGAATCGGCAAAATGGATTGGTTGAATTGTCCGGCCATTGGTTATTTCAAGATCATTGAGGTGCATTAGTTTATGACCTTCTAAAAATCAAATTTTGGCCTTAATTTATTTATCGTCTCAAAAGGAGGAATCATTTGTGAATTTCTTCAAATTAATGTCCTTCACGCAAGGGATTTTTACCAATTTTTGATAAAACGGCCAAAAAGTGATTATTAGATGCTCATATTCCAAAGATCACTCTATGAAAATAATCGGATCCTACCTTACCTTGTGCACTACCCCTTTGGATGGTACAAAATGTAAACGTGCAAGTCTCATTGGATTAAGTATCCGAGACGCAAGGTGGTTTATTCCTAACACGGGATCCCCTAAGTGGCATTCCCTTTCTAGGGTTTAATGCATGATGCCAGTTTATTAAAGCGATGTAAATATGTGACAAATATGGCCTAAAGGACATAGATAATGCATCGAGGGGAAAAGGTCTAAAAATGAAAAATGTACTTACTGAAAATTAAGTGTAATGACTGAAATTTAAACATGTGAGTTATCTAGTGGGTAAGTCACTAAAAGAGTGCCCAAGGGGCCTCTTATTGCTAAGGCACATGAATGCAAGTCAGGAAAACAAAAGAATGGTTAGTGCAATTGATAGTACACATAACACATTGGGAGCAATTAAGGAAAAGAAATACAATAAAGCAGGTAAAAGGGGTGGAACCCCTTCCCTCGTGCCTAATGTGCTTAAGAAAAGGTGAGGCCGACTCTACCCTAGGTTATTCTAATATGGATGCATGAGGTTTGGTTCACTAATGCCTAGACTCGATAAAGCTTCGGCTCCCAAGCCTTCAGACCTAAAGGCGAAGGGTCATCACTCCCAGGGCCTTTGATCGGTGGCTCGAGTGATCCCTTAGGTAGCGCTATGGGCGCAGAGCACACCAGCCGCCTACCCAAGGCGATCGATCCTAATCCTACAAGGCGGTGTGGGAAACGCCCACGAAAAACAAAATAAAATGGGATAAAAGCAAGTAAACGTGCACGTATGAAGTGTTCCCTATTTTGAGGGAAAGGGGTGAGAACCACGCGAGGCTCTAAAGGTGACACACACCCCCCCAAATGCAATGCAAGCGCGAGATACATACATCCAATCAACCAAACAAACACACGTGAGTGAGGGAATAGTTTGATACGCGCGCGAGGCGAAAAAGTCTTAAAATAGAAAATGCAACCCTAATATCCAAATGCAATGCATAAAAAGGGTAGAAAAAGGAAACGAATGGTTAAGTCAAAATGCTTGGACCCACTTAGGAAGTCCCCAGTGGAGTCGCCAACTGTCGCGCCCCACTTTTGAATCGAGTGAAATAAATGGTTTGAGAAAGATGTTTTTGATTGAATTTTGATTGAAAAAGATATGGGTCTAATATGGGACTTGAAAAAGCGACGATTCGACCCAAAAAATAGTTTTTAAAAGGGTTTTGAATGAGAAATTGGAGTCGCCACTTGGTAATGATTAAGGTGTACCAAGTCACCTAAAAATAAATTTTTAAAGACAAAATAGTAAAACCCTTTTAAAAACGACTCCTAGTCCACGTAAGCCAAAGAAAAAGGTTCGGGGGTCACGTTTGACAAAGGGGAAGGCAAGGATAGAATCCAAGGCACCCCTTTGACCTAGCCAAGGCTAGTTGCGCGACTTAACCTTACCTTTCTTAATTTTCTACCCAATATATGTTAGCACGTTGGACATGACTATATGAATGCAAAAACCTAGACCTAGGGGAATCGGGGGAAATTTCTCTTCAAAGGTTGAGTGGTGCCAATCACATTAATTGTGAAGCCCAATAATGATCCTTTTGGAGAGGTCACACCTAAACCTAAATGACGTGGAAAATGAGTGGAATGCATGCCATGTGAAAGTGTGACTTTGTGTGAAGTGAGAAAAATGATAAAAGTAATAAGATAAGAGTGAAGGTGTGCAAATGTAGATGAAAGTACTCGTGTGCGAGTGAAGGTAAAACTGTTCGTGTGCAAGTGAAGATAAAAGGGTTCGTGTGCAAGTGGAGATAAAAAAGTGTTCGTGTGCAAGTGAAAGTGATAAAAAAGTGCATGTGTGCAAATGAGACAAAAGTGAAAATGTAATGATAGAGTGGCTTGAGAATGCATGAGACTAAGGAATTCATGCATATTGGGTACGGGGAGACCTAAATCGTGACTTGATTTTCCCTTTGATTAGAAGGCGAAACTAGCGTGCTAAGGCTATCGAGTAGCCACACTCGCTCGTTTCCCTTATCGGAAGGGGACACTCAAGCAAAATGAACCCTATAGCTAGTATGGGATGCAAAACCTAAAATGAGGGGAAAGGGGTTCGAGGATCATGCCAAATGATAAATCTAAAGGAAATGCGTGATATGAGGTGAACAAGCAAATAATGCATTAATGAAAAACAAAGGGAAAATCCTATTGGGTCTAGCGTTGGACTAGCCCTTTCTATGAATTCCTAATGAAATAATGAGCCACAACTAGCGTTGGACTAGTGTGGTGACGTACATTCATCCATTCCATTCATTCATGGTTATGAAAGCAAGTAGACATGCCAAAACGCTCGTAAACACGTAGCACGTAGCACTTAGCATGCTCGACTAGATGCAAGAGCCTACTAAAGCAATTTAACATGTAACATCAAAAGCAAGTAACCAAGGGGAAGGGGAAATGGACCAGATGCTCTACGAGCCCTATCTATTACAAGCCAAGAGGTGTACACATACCCCATGAAAACATAAAGGGAAAGGGGAAATGGACCAGATGCTCTCCGAGCACTATCTATTACAAGCCAAGAGGTGTACACATACCCCATAAAACTTAAATAAAAGCAAAAGCAAGTAAATGCATGCAAGGAGGTAAGGAAAGCGGAGTAGGCATGCATATTCACATAACACGTAGGAGCACATAGGGTCAAATGAAGTGCAAAATGAGGGATAGGGTGTACCTCCCTTGAAGCGACGCCCTGACGTGGTGAAATTACTAACTTACCCTCCAAAATAATAAAAAGGTCAAGGTACCACTTAAATTATCAAATAAATCAGAGAAAATGGAAATAAACGCCAAATTGAATCACTTGAGGCCTTCCAAAGAAAGTAAACTACTCGTACTTAACCAATTAAGACAAGCAACGACCCAATTGAGAAATTAAAGAGGTTTAAAGAGCCAATTTATTATAAACACTAAGGGACTTGAAAAAACATAAAATAAAATTAAGAGTCTAAGGTGAAACAAAACCAAATCAAACAAGAAATTTCACAAAAAGGTAAATGAGAAGCAAATTACTAGTGTCTAAGTGACAAAATGCCAAAGAATCCAAGAAAAATCAAATTAACTACAAATATGGGAAAAAGATATTACTAGACCCTTCAAATCCATTCTACAACCCCTTAAATATCTACCCCAAAATAAATCAAGATGAATTAAAAAGGAAATGGCATATTAGGAGGACAAAATTAATTAAGTTTTCCAATTAATTGGGCCATGGCAGCACTAAACACAAGTTAAGGGGTTCAATTGCAAACACAAACCAATCATGTAGGACCAATTAAAAACACTCAAGAGACTTTAAAGGTCAATGGCAAAGCAGAAGTCAAACCATGGTGCCAATTGCAACTATCTTAGAATCTAATTGCAAGAAATCAGCTCATGATTGGGCCTTAGTGAAACCAAGGGGACTTGAAGGATCAAAAGGCAAAAATTCAGAAAATATTTTCATGCACAGCATGCAACTTACGAAGGAAAATTGTTTCTGCAGCCAGCTAGCAGCAATTTTTATTCTTACGGAAACATATCATCCTCAATCATCAGCTTTGATCCAAAAATCTTTTAAACAAAACACCTAAAAACGGATCTAAACATCATAACACATCATTGCAACATTCAAACCAGCTCAAACCGTAGAAGGAACTTCATGCCAATGCTGGAGAAAAAGTATGTAAAAAAAAGGTTCGGCAGTCTTGAGACTTTGGAATTTCAGCAAACTTATGCAACAAAAATTTCAACAAGGATTCAACCTCAAGCTCTCATTAAGCCTTCTAAATTCATCCTCAAAGTGCTATGCTATGCACACAAGAGAGAAAAATTTGGAATGAGGAACAAGCTAGCACTTGCAGGTTCATTCAAGAAAAACTTTCCACCAGTTCTGAGTTTTCTTTTTAATCACACGAAAACAGCTCACAAGCATGCGTATCAGTCCATGAAAAAGTGAAGCAATCAAGTCAGAACCCATTCAAAACCCAATGTTACAGTTTCAACCCATTGCCCTTAACATAATCCCCCGTCCTAGATGATTTAATCAAATTAAGTAAACCAGAAATGCAGCAAAGCAACGAAGTAACCATTCTGCGATTCTAAAAATGTTGCAGCAAACACCAAAATTTCATGTGAATCCAGAAAACATTCATTCAACCGTGTGAAATCAAGAGTTTACATTATCAAACATTTAGACACAAAAACATCCTAGACACAGGCGAGAAAGCTCATCCAAACCGTTGCTAGCTTTAAGCATGGAATTCACAGAGTCATAAAAATTGCGCATACAGAAAGCTAGGAAATAAAAATTCTGCAATTTTCTCGTGCATCCCAAAATTTGTTCGTGCAAAGTGAAACCTATCCAAACCTCATACATTAGCTTATTTCCATCAGAGTCATGAATTCAGCATAGAGGCTAGGAGAGGGACTTGTTCATGATGAACGACATTCATTCGGTTTCGAAAGATAAAGAAAGCACGCAAGCTAGCAGCTTTTTTTGGTTCCTAAACTTGCATCAAGGAGGTTCTAACACAGCTTTGATAGCCAACGAGTTCATGGCATTTCTCAGTCAAGCGATAAACAAAAGCAAGAAAAACAATCAGGTCACAACTTGGACGACCAGAGAAAGACAAGGGTGATTTACAGTCACATCCTCAGCCTCGGCAAAACTTAAGAAAGGAAGGAAATTATGTCAAACTAAGATGGAGAAGAATCCATGACTACCTGGAAACACCAATGCTGCTAAGCGAAATAGTAGAGGCTCCTGGGAATCGCACAGCTCCGGCAATAGAAATCCGCGAACTGGGTTGCGAGAGGCTCCAGCGTTGATGCAGGCGATACCTTCCCTTTCCCTCTCTGTTTTGCAGCCGAAACCCTCCTCACTGCTCCCTCTCTTGCTTCTACGTTTCTTTTCTTTCAGAACCCATGCCGCCAATCTCTTCCTTGCTTTGTTTTTCCTTCAGATTTTTTTAGCCATCACCCAATGCCCAGCCCCCTTTCTCTCCGCCTTCTCTCGGGTTTCCTTAGCCGCTAACTCTCTCTCCAACCAAAACCCTTGCTCAGTTTTTCTTTTAGCCTGCCGATCCTCTCCAAAAAACCCCTCCTTCTAGATTCATCCCCCCTCCAGGTGTCCTAGACACCTGGCCTCTTCAGCTGAAAATTCCTCCCAGGACCTCCCGCAACTTCCATTTGCAAGCTGCGGCAAAAAAGCAGCTTTTGGCTTCTTTTTTTTTTTTTTTTTAAATAATCTAACAAAAATGATAATAATAATAATAATAATAATAATAATAAAATTAAGAAGAAAAAACAACAAATTAATTAACATTGGCTAAAAAACTAAACTAAAATGATAAACAACAAAAATTGCAATTTTCCATTTTTCATTTTCCTCATTTTTCATTTTTTTCATTTTTCATTTTTCCTTCAAGAAAACATTGAATTTAAAACACAAACAACTAAAAACATATTTTTTCCTTTTTGAGAAATTCTACATTAAAATGACTAACATAACTAAAACTAAAAGTAAATAAAACTAATTGTGACGAATAAAAATAGAACAAATAAAAAACGAATAGTAAATAAATAAATAATAAAACACCAAAATTTTGGTGTCTACACCGCCTAATTACGAGTAAAATGTATAAAGATGGATTTAAAGTGAAAAGAGGACATTTGGATCCATGAACGGGAATAACTAGGGTTTCATAAACCAACCGCGAAACCAAACTCAAAAGGGTTATAAAATTCCAACGGAAAACATTTGACTGAGGACAAATCAAAATCCAAATAGATAGGTTAAAGAAATATTATTTCTAAATAGTTTGTGTGGCTAAAAGTCAATATATATTCAAGTAGAGGTTATATAGCAAAGGTCTTAATGAAAATCATATGGAAAAGGAGGACACTTAAAACCTTACTTGAAAGTAGTTCACGTGTGGGCCGAGAAAACCCTAACTCATACCTCTTTATTTTGGGTACGGAGTAAGTAAATATTTGGCATTTCAAATCGAAGAGGTATCATGTTTTGAAATGGTAAAACGGTCATGGTATTTGCCAAGCGGAAATATACAAGTTCAAATAGAAACTTAGCCCTCGAACCCCTGTTGAAAGAACCGATGAAATTTTCAAGGAAATACGTCTAACTCGACACAAAACACATGTAAGGCCTGGTGCAACCCAATGAGTACAAACAATTTCACAATGATGCACAAAAATATATCAAATTTAAGCACAATAAAGAAAACTTAATTAAAGAGAAAAGATAAGAAATGCAAACCAAATATCAATCCAATAGCCTCTTCAATTGATGGCGATGCTAACCAAGATGTACAAGTGAAGGTTCACTCCTTCCTCACCCCAAACACTCTTTGGTTGAGCCAAGGAGTTTTACAACAATTCTAGTTAACCCTCAACAACCTACACTTGAAAGATCACTCACCCAATTAAGAACTATTTTATACAAATGAGGCAACCTTCACCAAGGTTTTACCACTCCAAGTGATAGGTTCACCTTCACCAAGGTTTTCACTTGAGCAACCTCACAACCCAACTTTCCCAACCCCTTATACAACCAACAAAGAATCTTTCTACTCAAAAATCTCACTTGTAAGCTTGTATTTTGTGTTGGCAAAAGTCTCTAGTCTTCTTGTGCTTTGGGGTTTTTATAGAAGGTGAGAAATGGCTCCAAAAGACTCTCCAACGGTCAAATATTAATTGCTGTCAAAACTAGCCGTTGGCCTGTCGGACGTCCGACAGGTACCTGTCGGACGTCCGAACCACCTGTTGGACGTCCGAACCCTGCGTCCGAACGTAGGCAGAGAGTCATCAAATCTTTGCGAAATTTCTCGGACGTCCGATGCGATCGATGTGCGTCCGAGGCGTGCGTCCGATCCTTCCGGACGTCCGATGCTTCCTCACGAGCGTCCGACAGAGTTTCCTTCTTGATGTTCTTCATCCTTTCGGACGTCCGATAGCGTCCGACATGAGTGCCCTGTTTTTGCTTCTTCTTTTATGCCACAAGAATCTGTTCTAACAAATTACTCACATAAAAACATTAGCCCAAATCTACATTTTGGTTTGTTAATCATCAAAACCAAGGATTGATCGACCAAGGTCAACAATCTCCCCCTTTTTGATGATGACAAATAAAATGAAGATTTCTTTTATCAAATAAGTTCAAATAAAGCTCCCCCTTAGAAAGTGCCAACATACAAAGAAATTTCAATAAATCCTACTCCCCCTTTTGGCATCAATCAAAAACAAACTCCCCCTTTATTTTTCAAATCAAGACCATATTGAATATCAAAATTTTCAATTGTACTTACAACCATATAGCACTTCTTGGATCAAATCATCATGATGTGCCTAAATATGAGAAATTTCATTTGGTACCATTTCTTTATAGGGTCCTTGGGAGTTAATACGACATGATCTAGCAATCCACATGGATTTCATGCCTTTTCTCATATTTTTCTTTACATAGCAATCATTTTGCATATGTCCATATTTGCAACAAAAGTGACACATGATAGAAGTATTTTGCACATAGGTGGATTTAATGCAACTAATTTTCTTACTTCTTATCATAACAAACTTATTTGTGCCTTGAAAAGATTTGCTTTCTTTTGTTTGAGAAAACTTTTGTTTTTCATTTTGGAGAAACTCGTTCAAGTCATTAATTCTTTTCTTTAACAAATTTTGTTCCTCCAACATTTTTTCATAAAACTTTGTTGTCTCTTCCAACTTCCTTTTCAAAACATTTTTTTGATTTTTTAAATCATCATTTTCCATTCTCAAACATTTGTTTTCTTGAAAAAGTTTGGAGTTTTCTTCCAACAAATCATTTATTTTTGTTTTCAAATCTTTATTTTTAGCATAAGATTTTCTCAAACTTTTATGCATTTTAATCATAAGAATTTTCACATCATCATCTTCATTATCTTCATCACAAGAAGAGTGATAAGAACTTACCTCATCTTCTCCAACGGCCATTAGTGCTATTTGGGCCAACTCTTCTTTTTCTCTTTTTGAATTGCATTCATCCCATGTAACTTTGCAATCTCCTCTTGAACATCTCTTGTTGAAGATCTTCTTGAAACTTTTGATGTGAGGAGTTATATCATTGTCCACTTCCATGATTTCATTACCCATGAAGGATGGGTTATCCCCCACTTGAGATGCTTTAAAAGCTATGCCTCTCATATACATTCTTGCATTTTCTTCCTCTTGCACTTTGAGTTTCAGTTTTAATTCATAAGAGGTTAGGGAATTCACAAGAGATTCAATGGACATAGAATTTAAATCCTTTGCCTCTTCTATAGCATTTATTTTGTTTTCCCATTCTTTTGGCAAGGCATTCAAAATCTTTCTATTTTTCTCACCCAAAGAATATTCTTTTCCAAGCAATTTAAGATCTTCAATAATGTCACAAAATCTACTACACATCTTATCAACATTTTCAAGAGGATGCATTTTGAAAAATTCATATTGAGAAACAAGCAAAGATTTATTTTGTTCTTTAAACTCTTGGTTACCTTCATGAAATACACACAATTTATCCCAAATATCTTTAGCAGATTTACAACCTTTAATCCTACTAGATTCATTTACATCTAATGCATTGTACAATATACACATGGCCTTGGCATTCAAAGAAAGGTATCTCTTGTCTTTTTCATTCAATTCTTGTCTAGTCTTTAATCTACTCAAATTGGTGGTGGAGTCAACTATTCTAGCTTCATAAGGACCATCTTCTACCACATACCATAATTCAATATAAACGGATTGTAAGAAAATCATCATTCTTTGTTTCCACATGCTAAAATGAGAACCATTAAACATAGGTGGTCTATCAATAGATTGCCCTTCTAAAAAAGAAACTTTTATGGTTGCCATGATCTTTACTCTAAACGGTTAAGCTTGATCAAAAGAGACCAAGCTCTGATACCAATTGTAAGGCCTGGTGCAACCCAATGAGTACAAACAATTTCACAATGATGCACAAAAATATATCAAATTTAAGCACAATAAAGAAAACTTAATTAAAGAGAAAAGATAAGAAATGCAAACCAAATATCAATCCAATAGCCTCTTCAATTGATGGCGATGCTAACCAAGATGTACAAGTGAAGGTTCACTCCTTCCTCACCCCAAACACTCTTTGGTTGAGCCAAGGAGTTTTACAACAATTCTAGTTAACCCTCAACAACCTACACTTGAAAGATCACTCACCCAATTAAGAACTATTTTATACAAATGAGGCAACCTTCACCAAGGTTTTACCACTCCAAGTGATAGGTTCACCTTCACCAAGGTTTTCACTTGAGCAACCTCACAACCCAACTTTCCCAACCCCTTATACAACCAACAAAGAATCTTTCTACTCAAAAATCTCACTTGTAAACTTGTATTTTGTGTTGGCAAAAGTCTCTAGTCTTCTTGTGCTTTGGGGTTTTTATAGAAGGTGAGAAATGGCTCCAAAAGACTCTCCAACGGTCAAATATTAATTGCTGTCAAAACTAGCCGTTGGCCTGTCGGACGTCCGACAGGTGCCTGTCGGACGTCCGAACCACCTGTCGGACGTCCGAACCCTGCGTCCGAACGTAGGCAGAGAGTCATCAAATCTTTGCGAAATTTCTCGGACGTCCGATGCGATCGATGTGCGTCCGAGGCGTGCGTCCGATCCTTCCGGACGTCCGATGCTTCCTCACGAGCGTCCGACAGAGTTTCCTTCTTGATGTTCTTCATCCTTTCGGACGTCCGATAGCGTCCGACATGAGTGCCCTGTTTTTGCTTCTTCTTTTATGCCACAAGAATCTGTTCTAACAAATTACTCACATAAAAACATTAGCCCAAATCTACATTTTGGTTTGTTAATCATCAAAACCAAGGATTGATCGACCAAGGTCAACAACACATTTGCAAAACCACTTTAACTCATTTACAAGACAAGAAAAGAAACGGACAGCATTTCCCCTAATTTTCTTCACTTTCACCCTACAATTAAAAACCCATTCTCATACCATTAATTACAATCACACATATGGTTCATAAGTAATAAAACATGTCCAATGAGGGCACAAAACCCTTCAATCAAAGCCAATTAGAGACTCCAAAACCAACTATAAGAAAACTCCCAAATTGAAACCCTAGAACCGGAAATTATCCCCACAAGCGGAAATTTTCCGCAATCAACCGCAATTAACGTATAAAGATCCCATTTAACACCATTTTAAACCACTAATTCAAGTCCAATCCATGACTATCATATAAAATCAGAAAAATTCCCAATAAATCGGAAATTGGACCAACTTCACTTAAAACCATGAAATCATCCATAATATAGCATATTTAACTTCCACTTAGCACTAATATCCCATTATCAAAACAACAAAGAAACTTGCTTAGCAACTCACCTTATAACTCAAGAAAGGTGATGACTTAGAGCTTCCCCTTCCAAGACAACTCCACCAATCTCTTTAAACCTCCTTAGCTAGCAATTGTATGGAGTGGTTTGAAAATCCAACGGTGAAAACTCAAGATTTGAGTGAAAATGGAAACTTGAAAATGAAGAGCTTTTCTTTCTTTTCTCTTGATGCACGGTTGAGCAAGGAAGAAATGAAGATATTTTTGGGGCCAAAACAGTATAAAAAGAGAAGAAAATAGGCGGTCAAAGTTGATGGCCGACATGCCACGTCACAATCTGGTCGGATTCAGACCAGAGACGAAACTATTTTTTTTCAAAAAACACAAGCAATCCAGCCAAGATCTGGCCGGATTTGCGGCCGGATTTGACCCTTTCGCTTTTCACAAAATTTTTCCTCTTTTCCGAATTCGATTGTCGCGTTCAACCGTACTTCTAGCACATACACACATATACATATCTCACACACAAATACACGTAACAATAAAACCGTCCTTTATTTAAAACAAATGGTTAACAAATTGTCACTTAAAAGGGGAAGTGAGAATAAACAAAAGCTGTGAAAATATGGAAACTTTTAGGGTTCTCACACTCTCTCCTCCTTAAAGAAATTTCGTTCTCGAAATTTTCCTTTTAATGGGATACATCAAAATCTAAAGTAACCAATGACTTGTACCTTCGACGTCCTCAGAAGAAACGAGGATCTTCATTCCAGTTCCTTCTCCATTTGACGGTCCTGGGTCGGCCTGAGTTGGCTGCTGGGTTCTTTTCTTTACGCGCAATTGAGCCTGGCAATTAGCAATCCGATGCTTGGCGCTCCCACAGCGCAGACATCTTCCCCCCTTTTTCCAACAACCCACCTCCAGATGGTTGGCTTTTCTGCAATAACCACAAAATGAGAATGGGATTGAGATTTGATTTTCTTGTGAGATACCTCTCAGTGATCCTTCTCCACTTGGGTTTCCTCCTGGAGTATTTTCCCTAAGCATCTCCAAAATTTTCACACCACCCGCTCCACGACTCATTTTAGCGAATGGCCTACCTCGCTTACCCTGTTCTGGCCCTTGACTTTCAAGAGATGTATCCCTTTTCTTTGCATGGAAGATCTTCACTTGCGGCCTTGTAGTTTCTGTCCTTTGAGCTTTCTCCGGAACCTCCATAGAAGTAGTACTTTGTGCCATAGCTAAGGCCTCCTCGGAAATCCCTTCGTATTTCCTTTTCAGCTCCAAATTCTTGTGCAAGAGCTCAATTTTCTCCGAATACTCGTGCTTCCATTGCTCTTTCCAGTATTCGGCTAGTTTCTTTTGGACCTTTATTTCGTCTCGAAGAACTGCAATTTCCTTATACGTATCAACCCAATGTGCCATCTCACGGAGTCGCTGGAACTCAGATGATAGCCTGTCGGGCAAAACAATGGGTCATACTAAGTTCCTAAATACGAGTGGCACTCTCGGTCCTTGTCTTTGTTCAGCTGTTGTTTCCGTTTCTTCTCTTGGCTCTTGGCCTCGCTTAGTTCCACGGCCACGGTCATGTCCACGACTACGTATTCCCTCTATATTTTTCCCCCTCTCTCTCTCTTTTTTTTTTCAAAAGGTAATTTAATGCATAAACGCAATAAGGTGACTAAAGTAACTAAAATTTAGGCCACCAAATACACGAATAAACATATACACACATAACACACTACATAAACATATCAGGAAAACAGATGATCAAAGACACACATACATATCAAATTAGATAGATAATCATATACACAAATACACAAACGAATGTCATGTCATAACGATATAAGGACAAATCAAAAGAAAAGGGATGTGTCGTCCCACACCCAATTAAAATAATCCCGTCCGGTCTCTCACGTCACTTTCTATCCAACTAGATGTCCATTGATCTCTTGTAATCGTTCTGGTCAAACAAAGCCTATTCAGGTTCCCAAAATGCACGTCTCAAATACTTAGCACCGCCTCAACTCTAGAGTACTCGGGTACGAGAATCCGAAATAAGATAATTTACCTCTCGAGCTGGCCAGTCCTAAGAGTAAACCATCTACAATCGAAATTCCTCCTTGACGTACCTATCTGTGGTCTCCAGATACTACGAGAATGATTCAAGGCCTACAACATTCACAATTCATAACTTATGCTCAAACGAGCACTTCATCCTTCATACTTATTCACCACTCAGTCCAGGCTTACTCCGCGCAGAGACCACGTGAAGCAGGCTCTGATACCAACTGTGATAGCCCCACCTCCCCCTAAGACCAACCAAAGAGTTCGGCGGACCGCCTGTCCAGCTCTCGCCGGGATTCAGTCGTTCACTTCCGTCCTCAATCGAAACCAAAACAAACCCACAAGAATAAACATAACAACGATCCAAAACTTAAAACAAAACTTATATACATTGTTATCTCAAAAGGAAGTACAAACGTCAAATATACAAAGGTTCTTAATTCACCATACAACCAGCCCGTGCCAAGCACTAGGGCGAGAACCATTACAAAAAAACCAAGAGCTAGACCAAGTTAGTCTATACAGGGCTCTCGTCCTTGCTCGCCTTCCCCTGTTAAGGCAAATAAAACTAAAGGGATGAGCTAAAAGTTCAGTGAGGTTCCGAACACATAGGCAAACAAGAAGTTCAATGCATTCATTACATATAACCAATAATTCAAGATACAAATACAATATAAAGCGATAAACACATTCATTAAAAGGATAAGGGCTCACAAGGAGCCATATATTCGTTCGTTCATTCGTTCTCCTGTCATTCCCCTTATTCCTCCAGCCATTTAAAAAATTGTATTTTGTAAGTAAAATCCTCGTTCGTTCGTTCATTTCATTCACCCCCTACCTGGACATTGGCCAGGCTCCACCAGAATACAAGGTAATACTCGAGTATACCAAATTCACCCAGGGTCACCATATCGCCCGACCGAGTCTACTTCTGGCTCGAGTCGATCGGTAACGAAGGGTAGGGCCCAATTCAGCCAAAAGACTTACATCTATGCACAAATAATGTTTCAATCGTTAAATCATTGAAAATTTTACATTGTATTTAGGTTGAGCGTGATAAAGTATACACTCGCCTAGAAAGCTCATTTTGGAAATCCTTGAAAGCACTTAACACATTATCAAACAATAACACAAGCCATGAAATCAATAAAATATAGCAAACAAGGAACACTCACCTATTTACGCAAAAATAATGTCCAAAATATCCTGCCGGATATTACCCTCAGTCACCGACAAAACCTAAAATTAAACAAGAAAAAATATTATAGTTCATCTAGCACAACAATTAGGTTAAATCGAAGAAAATCCGACTAATTATGAGTAAAACGTATAAAGATGGATTCAAAGTGAAAAGAGGACATTTGGATCCGTAGACGGGAGTAACTAGGGTTTCATAAACCAATCGCGAAACCAAATTCAAAAGGGTTATAAAATTCCAACGGAAAACATTTGACCAAGGACATTAAAATCCAAATAGATAGGTTAAGGATATATTCTTTCTAAATCGTTTGTGTGGCTAAAAGTCAATTTATATTCAAGTAGAGGTTATATAGCAAAGGTCTTAATGAAAATCATATGGAAAAGGAGGATACTTAAAACCTTACTTGAAAGTAGTTCACGTGTGGGCCGGGAAAACCCTAACTCATACCTCTTTATTTTAGGTACGGAGTAAGTAAACATTTGGCATTTCAAATCGAAGAGGTATCATGTTTTGAAATGGTAAAACGGTCATGGTATTTGCCAAGCGGAAATATACAAGTTCAAATAGAAACTTAGCCCTCGAACTCCTGTTGAAAGAACCGATGAAATTTTCAAGGAAATATGTCCAACTCGACACAGAACACATTTGCAAAACTACTTTAACTCATTTACAAGACAAGAAAAGAAACGGACAGCATTTTCCCTAATTTTCTTCACTTTCACCCTACAATTAAAAACCCATTCTCATACCATTAATTACAATCACACATATGGTCCATAAGTAATAAAACATGTCCAATGAGGGCACAAAACCCTTCAATCAAAGCCAATTAGAGACTCCAAAGCCAACTATAAGAAAACCCCCAAATTAAAACCCTAGAACCGGAAATTATCCCCACAAGCGGAAATTTTCCGCAATCAACCGTAATTAACGTATAAAAATCCCATTTAACACCATTTTAAACCACTAATCCAAGTCCAATCCATGACTATCATATAAAATCAGAAAAAACCCCAATAAATCAGAAATTGGACCAACTTCACTTAAAACCATGAAATCATCCATAATATAGCATATTTAACCTCCACTTAGCACTAAATCCCATTATCAAAACAACAAAGAAACTTGTTTAGCAACTCACCTTATAACTCAAGAAAGGTGATGACTTAGTGTGAGAACCTGTAATTTTTTTTCCATTTTTAGGTATTCGGGTTAATAGCTTGTTTTCTGCATTTTCTTTATTAAGAAAATTTTCTGGATAATTTTTATGCGTAAATATAGTTTTAGATGATTTTTCTAGTATCGAATAGTTTTTGAGAAATTAAGAGCGTATACCGAACGTGGGACCCACTAGTGCGAAAAGTTCGGAAAAATTCGGCCAACTAGGTTAAGTTTTGGATACTGGAATTAATTTACCGGATGTTAAGAGATAATTAGAGGGTGCTATTTGGATTGGTGTGAGAGGAAACAAAAAGATAGAGATGCATTAATGATGGTGACAAGTGTCACCATAGGGTTGGTAGAAACTTTTGACTACTATTCCATGTCTTACCATTTGACTTAATAAACTAAAAATTTACCAAAAATTGCTCCATTTCCTAGCTCAAGTGGCCGGCTCTCTCAAGGAAGGAAAGAAAGAAAACCTCTTCAATTTCTTGATTCCCTCTTGCTCAAATCCAATCACTCAACCATCTACTCTTGTTTTTGTTCCATAGAAAACCTTAACGGAGTGTTTGTGAGTTGTTTTGTGGAGTTACTTGGAAAGCTAAGAGGACTAGTTGCTCTCTTTCTTGTCTTGCTAAGATAAGTTGAGAAGGACCCCTCTCCTCCCTCTAATGATGTTTAATCCATGATTAGTGGTAGTATAAGATGCAATTTTATGGATTATATCTTGATTTGTGGTTGAATTGATGAAGTTTGGTAATTATTGGGGATTTTTCTGTTTTCATATGAATATGATTATGTGGTCATGTATGATGATTGAAAATGATATTTAAGGAAGCTAGAAGGTGGAAAAAGTGGTAAATTGCAAGCAATTTCTGTTTTGGAAGAAAAATTGGAAAGTTAGGGTTCTTTGAATTACATTCTGCCCGGTTTTGTAGCTCATAGTTAGAGGCTGAATTGGCCTTGGGTTAAAACATGAAAGTTGTAGGGAATGATATTTTAGAGATGTCTGCAAAATTTCAGGTCAATCGGAGTAGCGTAACTTGAGAAAAGTCGAAATTACCCTTGCTACCCTGGTTTTACCCGAATTTGAGAATTGCGTCTGTAATTGGTTATTTTGGTTAGGAATGCTTCAGAATTGGTTGTTGAGGTCTTCTGATGAAATGTAGCCCTGTTTCTAAGCTTTTGTATGGCTTTGGAATTACTGGATTTGGACTTAGGTAGCTTGTTTTATGATGTTTACACCAGAATGCGTTTTGTGAATCTGTTTTTCCAGTTCTGGTGTAGTATCTTGCATTTTTGACCTTGTTACACTCGAAACTGGACAGAGTTTCCTTCTGGAACATTGTAGCCCTATCTCTTAGCTTCGAAATGGTGAGTCTTGTACCTTCATCCGATAATCGTAGTGCCTTTGGTACCATTACCGTAAAATGAGGTCAAAAACTGTTTTTTTTCAGGGTTAAAGCTAGTTCCATTTCTGGATTTTTCTGGTTTCCTCTAATGCTTATGTATGCTTATGGAACCTTATTTTGGTATACTTGGCATTGGTTTATGACTCGTTATCGAGTTTCATTGTACTTGTTTGCATGTTTTAGGGCGTGACGGTGGTTCACGATGCTCCTTTGACGAGGTTGCATGAAATATCATTTGCAAGTTTGGTGAGTGTACTACTCACTTGTGTGTTACTATATGGCTTTGATACTTGAACTTGATGAGTTAAATGTTTATTGTACCATTGATATTGATTGAAGTGAGGGTGTACTTTATCACTCTCACTTATTTCTCATGTTATTGGAATGTTACATGAAATGAAAATACATGACTTGGTGTCATTTGGACGTGTATCCAACGACCATGATTGTTATCATTGAGCTCAACCCCATTGGTAATTGATTGAATCGAGCCGGCGAGGGTTTGGTCGTAACAATTAATGAGCCTTGGGAAAATGTTATATGGAATCTTGTAGTATGAGAGACTCTTGATTCCGGTATACTCGAGTAATACCACAGTGCAAATGTTTGGAATTCGGGCCCGATAGGGGAATGTTAGGTGGAAGGAATGGAAGTAAAGTGAAGTCTACGGTTGGTTACTTTTAAACATTGACGGAGAGTCAATGAGATCCGATCAAGAATGCAAATGAGGAAAAGGGCTCTTGAGAGCCGCCCGTATCCTTTTATCATCATTATTGATGGGTGTCTTTATTTACTTTTGATGAATTGGACTGAAAAACTTGATGCATCTATGAACTTGGTTGATTGAGTAGTATTATCTCACTGGGCAATTAGCTCACTCTATTCCTTTTGTTTTCCTTACAGGAAAATAAATACTTTTGGACTGCAATTGATATTTGGTTGCCGAATTGAGGTAGTTGGACATATCTTTTGTATAGCTCATTTATTGAAACCCTAAATGTACTTTTGGGTCCGTTTCTCTTTTGTTTTGGCAAACCATACATGTATCCACTTTTGAATATTTTTGTATGCTACTTTGGATTGTAAATACTAAAGTTCAAGATGTGAATGTTTGCTTGATATTTGGTTGGGTTCCGACGGGTCGGTTACTACTCATGGCCGACTCCGGATTTTTTTTTTATTTTGACATTTTGACTTGTTTATGCGCGTTTGTAAGTTCCGGAACGCAATAGATCGCTCTAAATTGCACCATTAGTCCTGGCGAGAGTTGGGCAGGCAGTCCGCTAACCCCTTTGGTTCGCCTTAGGGGAAGGTGGAGTTGTCACACTTAGAGCTTCCCCTTCCAAGACAACTCCACCAACCTCTTTAAACCTCCTTAGCTAGCAATTGTATGGAGTTGTTTGAAAATCCAATGGTGAAAACTCAAGATTTGAGTGAAAATGGAAACTTGAAAATGAAGAGCTTTTCTTTCTTTTCTCTTGATGCACGATTGAGCAAGGAAGAAATGAAGATATTTTTGGGGCCAAAACAGTATAAAAAAAGAAGAAAACAGGCGGTCAAAGTTGATGGCTGACATGCCAAGTCACAATCCGGCCGGATTCCTGGCCGGATTCAGACCAGAGACGAAACTATTTTTTTTTTTCAAAAAACTCAAGCAATCCAGCCAACAATCCGGCCAAGATTTGGTCGGATTTGACCCTTTCGGTTTTCACAAAATTTTTCCTCTTTTCCGAATTCGATTGTTGCGTTCAACCGTACTTCTAACACATACACACATATACATATCTCACACACAAATACACGTAACAACAAAACCGTCCTTTATTTAAAACAAATGGTTAACAAATTGTCACTTAAAAGGGGAAGTGAGAATAAACAAAAGCTGTGAAAATATGGAAACTTTTAGGGTTCCCACATTTTTCAGATTGTTTTTTGTTGGTCTTTTGCTTTCTTTTGTTTCTTGTATTGTTGAATTGATTTGAAAATGTATTGTTGGATCCTCCTCTTCTGAATCTTCTATTGTTGAGAATTCTTTTGAAACTCCTTGTAATGAGAGCAAGGTCATTGTCATCAACTTCAACATCTTCTCCATCTAAGGAAGTCGAATCATCTTCATCTTGAGAAGCTTTTAGAGCTATGCTTATCCTCACCTTAGCATCCTCTTCCTCTTGTACTTTAGACTTAAGTTTCAACTAATAAGATGTTAAAGAATTTACAAGAGATTCAATAGACATAGAATTCAGATCTCTTGCCTCTTCAATAGCAGTCATTTTACTTTCCCAATCTTTAGACAGAGCATTCAAGTTTTTCTGTTTTTCTCTCCTAAGGTATATTCCTTTTCCGGAACCTCTAGATCTTTAAGAAGATCATTGAATCTATAATATATTTGATCAATATTTTCATTAGGTTGCATCTTAAACGACTCATATTTAGTAATCAAGATAGATTTTTTCTGTTCTCTAACATTCTCACTACCTTCATGAATTTCTCGCAGTTTGTCCCAAATTTCTTTAGTTGACTTACATCCCTTGACTCTAATAAATTCATTTGAGTCTAAAGCACAATATAATACATTCATAACTTTTGCATTTAAGGTGAGATGATCTCTATCAACTGCAGTCAATTCATTTCTAATTTTTGATCTTGATCTATGAGTAATATTATCTACTATAGAGGCATCATATGGATCTTCATTAACAATAAATCACAATTCATTAACAATATCTTTACTCTTAACCCGATTGAACTTAATGTCTAGAAGACCAAACTCTAATACCAATTGTTAGACTCGAAAACAACCTAAGAGAGGGGTTGTCACTTTTATTTGATAATCACTTTTATTTGTTATTATAATCATAATGCTTGATCATAACCGATTGAAACTCATATCCACAAGTTGTACAACGATTTGTGTTATACTATTTACAACTAAAGTTATTATATACTCAAATTAAAATTTTCTTTTATATATGATTTATGTGTTATCATTTGTTGGTAATTAATTCAACGAAAATATGCTCTTTAAGCTAATATGTTTTGACAATGTGGATTACTTTTAAGGATTTTAATGAGATTTAGAACATTTTTTATGCATTTAATCTCATTCACACTTTATTTCATTTAAAATATAATTATTTAAAACATAAGGGACCAAAAAATATAAAATCAAACTTTTGACTATATGCTTCATAGGCTCTTGGTAGTTATTGCTCAAAGTGGATATATGCTCTGTCTGTAGGAATCCCAAAGAACTATGAAGCTTTTGTAACAAAGCAGATGGATATACTTACTTCCACCCGATAGCAGTAAAATTTTTTTTTAAACGCTGTCGGACCTTGTCAGTACGGCAGCACAAAACAAATTTTTTTTTTTTAAAAATTCGGTGGCTGCTGAGCTAAAGTCAGACTTGAAAAAAAAAAACCTCTTTTGCTGCCGGGTTGACACAACTCGACGGCCATAGTTTTACACGTACCACCATACATGTCCGACTTTTCTTTTTTCACCGATATTCTCAGTAATTAGCCACCGACAGCAGCTCCATCCTTTGATTTTTCCTCCTATTTATCTACTTTTGACTGTACAGACACTTCACCCCTTACTTATTTCGCCACCGCTCCAGAGTAAACTGATCTGCAGCAGATTCCATGGATTTTCCTCATGGCCATAACACCCACCACCACCGCCACCGCCCAGGTCCGGAAGAAGAAGCGTACCCACCCCCAGCACGGCCACATCCACCTCCCTACTATGAAAACGAGCCGCCGCCACCGCCACCACCAGTAGTCCACCATCCGCATCCAGCCCCTTACTATGCAAACGAGCCGCCACCGCCACCGCAAGTGACCCATGTTCACCATGGAGGAGTTGCCGGAGGGCCACATCCCCCAGATTTCCGCAACGATCCAGCACCATCACCACCACCTGTTGTTGAGCATGTTTCCCATCACTCCTTTCATCCCCACATGCCTTCTGTTTTCCACCATCACACCCATCACTCAAAGATCGCTGATAAGCCTTCTGTCAGAGTTTACACTAAGGCAGAGCCTAATTATTCTCTTACCATCCGTGATGGAAAGGTTATCCTTGCTCCATCTAATACATCTGACCCTTTTCAGGTGAGTTTTGCTTTTTGAATTTTAATGCCTTGGGATAACTCCTTTTTGTCTAAATTAGCTTATTTGGAGTTCTAAGATAGGCGGACTGAATATTATTTAGTGTCTTCGGTCTTTGTTAAGGAGAATTTGATCATTGTCCATTTTTCATCCCCTTGGAAGAGAGAGAGAGAGTTTCAGGAGGGATTTGGTAAAATGTTGTTCCTTTTAATTGTAATTTTAGGTTGAGAGAGGTGGTTGATCAGTTATTAGTTTTTTTTTTTTTTTAAACGGTTGTGATTGTGGTGTGGACATGGATTTTTGCAGCACTGGATCAAGGATGAGAAGTATAGCACCAAGGTGAAGGATGAAGAGGGGTTTCCCAGTTTTGCACTGGTCAACAAAGCCACTGGCCAGGCCATGAAGCACTCTATTGGGGCTACTCAACCTGTATGTTCTGCTGCTTTCTGTCTTTGTACAATTTCAGATGAAGATGTGTGAAGCATATTGAAAAGAACTTTTGATTTGCATTGTTTCCCTCTTGAAAGTTTTGATTAGCTGTTGTAGCAAACCTACAAAGAATCTATTGCAGTCAAATATAAATAATCAGTATTCTGTGACCTACAAAGCTCAAAATCTATTCTTAAATAGTTTGACTTTGGTCCTGGTAATAGGCCTAACCTGTAGAAGATGGTTAGCAAGGTGAGTTAAAAAGTAAAAAATTGTAGCTTCAGTAGATAATTCAGAGGTTCGATAAAGTAACAATTCTTTTCCACTAAAACCACATTCATACCTGTAGAGAATGGAGATATTGGCATATGGTCAAGTGTAAATGATGATGAAAGTTAGCAAAGTCATAACTTGGGAGGGATGAAGCTTGTAAATTATGTAAAGGTACTTGAAGGCTTCCAAAAGTGTTATAGAATTATCTGAAGCTCAACTCATTGTTTTAAAATTATGATTTAGTACAGCATTACATAGTGCCAAGTTAGGTGAATGTTTGATTCTAGTGATAGTTATCCTTGTGTTGGCGTTGAGCATCACTATCACCCATGAAGTGCAAAATTTTTTTATTTGGTTAAGAATCCAAACTGATTTTATTATAGTTCTGCAATGCTATGGATGATTATGTTGCCACCCATCTGCAGAGCACTAAGCTTCTCATCGCATGGCATGTGAGGCGTTTAAGTTGGCTAGATCTAGCTCTTTGATGGAATGGTGGTTCTTTGTTCCTTAACAAGTGTTTGGGACTTAATAGAAAGTTTTATTTTGTTAAATAATTACCTTCAAAAAACTAATGCCTGATTTTGACTCTCTCTTGAATATGGGTATTAGGGACTTTTTGAGCCAATTCTAGCCTACAACTAGTTCTAACTAAAATGGGATAATTTTTTTTTTCTAGTTGCCAGACTTTCTTATGGACTCTATGCAAGGAGCTTCTATTTTGTCAAATGCTTATTTATTTATTTTTTGTAAGTGGGACATCTTGAACCTAGGGTCTCCTACTTACATTCCTCCCACTTACCACCCAACCCAACCCTCCCCACTCGCCAAATGTTGTATTTTCTTCATTCAACTTAAACTTTTCTTTGCTTACTCTAACAAGTGTTGAAGGAATTAAAAGGGAAAATAGATAAACCCATCAAAAGGAGAAAGGCAGTATTGAGGGTATAAGAGGCACAAAAGATTTCCATTGGAAAGGAGGAATGTTGGGATCTATGAAAAGAGATAATGCCTTGCAGGATGGAGTATAAGAGATAGTTATCTCTGTCTATGTAAGAAGCCTGAATTCTTTGCAGAGAAGAGAACCCAACATGGAGAATCAAGATTTTAGGAAGCGTTAATGATCATACCTCAGGTTTAATAACCTGACTTGTTGAAACTCCTCATTTAGGTTGGTAATGCTCAAGCTTGTGGAGGAATTAGATTGGGATGAAAGTCCAGTATTGTGAGGATGCCAAAACCTTTCTTTCCATTCTAACTTTGTATTTTATGATAAGAAGTTTGAATACACTTCACAGCCACACTCAGACAGATTGAAACACGCATATATTTGTCTATGCACTGACCGTTTTAAGTGTCTTTTAATCAAGGAAGGTTAGATGCACGTTATGTTTACATGAGGAATACAGAATTCTGTATAAATCAAGTGACATGCATCTAAAAGTGTTTGGTAATGAAGAATTGTACCTATTAGTGCATGTAAAGATCAACCCCTTACATGTGTGTGTGGGTTTAGAGTCAGATCTTTATCTTTTGAACTGTTTCTGTAGACACCCTGCTCAAGTTAACTCCTTAAACACGCTCAAGGGTTCAGCTGCAGTAATTCTTATGTAAACTATGGATTTGGCAAACTAACTTGAACTGGCATGGATGGCATCTCATATTGTATTATTCTAGTGTAAGCTGGATGTATTTGGGAAAAGTATTAGATGGTCAAGGTACCCAAGTGGCATGTCATGTGGTGCACCAAAACCAATCATATCCCATCAATGGCAGTCCTTGTGTGGTGAGTACTAGACATGGAGGACCCACCCTGCTTGGTGGGATGTGATTGGTATTAGTGCACCACGTGGCACTTCAGTATGGCGTGCCTTGAGCATTTAATACCTTCTTGATATATGTGCTCTGTGATGGTTTGTTTCATGCCTTTAGTGGTACAGGTGTCAAGCAGAAAGAGTGATATCATTGATTTTCTATGGATTACTTAGCCATCTTTGCTGATCCATTTTGATTGGCAATGGATTTTACCATTCATGAATTGAGGAGTGTGATCAGTTTTAATCTAGACGTACTAGCTATGTCAAGTTACCAGTTTTGCATCTGTCAAAGCGCCAAATAAACGTCGCCTTAGAGACATACACAGGAATAGTTACCTGCAAAACCTGCATAAAGATAAATGTATAAACAAGGTTTTCAAGAGAGTTAATGGAGGACTATATCTTGTGGTTACTGCTTTATTTCTTTTCAACACCTTAGACATTCTTGCTGATTGCAATACATTTTCTTGATTTTATTGAATGTACACCTTACAAAACTGGACATCTGATATTTGACTTTTATAACCAAGAGCACAAAGAAAGAGAGAAGAAAACGTCAGAAATAAACATCATTGGTCTGGGCTCTAGCATTTCTGCTCTTTGATCTTTTTGCTTAATTTTGTAACCCTATTCTTATAGAACTTTTTTTCTAAGTGATCCCATGCATTTCTTCTTTGTTCTCATATATGTCTTCAGAAATTCACCATCTTTAGCATCATATTTAGTAGAATTGTCAAAGTTAGTACCTTTTTCTTAGCCTATTCACACATGATGGTAAGTTTAGGTGGTCATTTAGTCGGTACTATCTCCTTTTTTTTTCGTATTGTTTATGTTGTGAAAGGCCATCAGTCACTTGTCCACAACTTTACTACAATTTTTCAAGTGTTAAGTTGAGATTGCCCAAAATAGTCGTAGCTGTACGGTGTTGGTAAAAGTGAAGTTCATTTATTTTCCATGTTATTTTATAAGACGGTTTTAGTCCTGCAAAAGTAGTAGTAATATGCTAGATTCTTGAAGGTCTAGGGATTCATTTGTATGGTTCTATGGTTTGTTTTGGCTTTGGATCTCGTGCATTTGCATACCTAATCTCCTGGGGACTTCTACCCTCTTTCCCTGAGTACATGATAAGCTTGGGAATTAATTGTTTGACTTGTTGAGGATATTTAATGAAAGTCTACTAGGAAAATTATTACGTTTGACTGTTTGTGCCAAGATATATTCAACATTTCAATCTTTGCCAACAGGTGCAGCTAATCCCTTACAATCCTGATGTTCTTGATGAGTCAATCTTGTGGACCGAGAGCAGGGACTTGGGTGATACCTTCAGAACAATTAGAATGGTGAACAATATTCGCCTGAACGTGGATGCTTTCAATGGCGATAAAAATCATGGTGGTGTACATGACGGCACCGTTATTGTTCTATGGGAATGGAAGAAAGGGGATAACCAAAGATGGAAGATAGTGCGCTACTGTAAGTCTTAACATGTTTTGAACATTTTAAAATTTTTGAAGATATTAATTTTTGCGTTGCTTTTTTTTTTTAAAAAAAAAAAAATCTTTTTTCGTTTGATAGAGGTTTTATCTATTCCCATATGATAGGCGTTATTCCATTATCTGCAGAAATGGGTAATAGATTTAGAAAGCTTTTTCGTGTCAAATCTTTAGCAAATGCACTTTCCCATTTCTGCATGCATTTCGAGTCTCGGCAGCTTCTGTCTTCCCATCTTTCATTTGTCACCTTGCTTTCTTTTTCACTAGCACCTTATGTTGCTTGCAGAATATTCGGACCTGCAGAATGAATTGGCCTTCTTTCAGCTACTCTTCCATTTCTGTGATCTGGAAGAATGGGCTTCTTCTTTCAGGGCCTAAATATGTGTGTAAGGGAATTAAAATAAATTGTTGAGAAGTTTGTTCTCTATTAGTTGACTTGTGTGTCTTGTATTGTGCGTGTGAAATAATTGTGTTCAGCTTCCACTTGAAGAACCACTGGCAGCACATCTTTTAAGAGGGGGCTAAATTTATAACAGTATGTAAAATGATTTAATATAGTTCTCATATCTCGTATACCCATTGTCTTTTTTTTTTAAAACCATTTTCAAGTTGTCCGGTTGCATTTACCCTCTCAGATTCATCTAAAATTTTGTTTCTCTATTGAGTCATACAAATGCATTTACCTTTATAGGTTGACCTAAATTACAAAAGGCACGGTAGAAGGCAAGAAAACTAGATGCACGATTTATTAGGATAGCAAACAGTTTCTATTTAACTTCCAAACTGGAAATTACATTTGTATTTAGCAGTTTGTTTACCTAGAACTTGATTAATTGTCAAGACAAAATTTTAGGAATTATACTTACTTTGTAGAATTTTTTCTACAGCACAAAGAAAAACCAACGTAATTTCTATTTTTGGCTCTACTGTAGAGTTTGCTACCACTTACAATTTAAACTTTAACTGACGGTAGAAAATTAGTTAAATTGCTCTTAATATGTAAGTTATTGGTTGAATTAACTTGAAATAATTATCAGAGTGCGTGAAAAAGGTAGAAGCAAAAAGATAATTTATGTACGTAGCCCTTGTGTGGGCACATGCAAAGATAATGTACAGCTTGTATGGTTTGAAAATTTACATTTTAACTCCATATGCTTTAGAGTATATTGAACTATTAAATTTTAAGTTATAATTAAGGATTAATTACGTTTACCTCTCTTTGAGGTTTAACTAAATTACAAGACCAACCCTTAAGTTTGGCCATATTACAAACAACTTGCCTGAGCCTGATAACCGCATAACCACTACACCCTTGGTGTCAGTTTTCTAGCGTTGCCGTTAAATGATCAATGATATCAGCATCGCTTTCTTATAAAAATCCTATATTAACTAGAAGCAAAAATGCTTACTTTACGTTCCTCAAAAAAAGCACAAAAGGAAAAAAAAAATGTTGAAAGCCTGAAGCATAAATTTCCCACAAAAACCCATAGAAACTATACTTGATCTTATTGTCCTCAAAACCAAAGTTAAATCTACAAATACGCATTGCTTCCTTCCATTGCCGCCTGTATGATGCCCATTGCTTTTTTAATGAACATGTATGGAGTGGAGTACGCAAGTGAAAACTGCTGTCTCTATCACATATTTTATGCTCACTGGTGTGTGTTTTTGGGTGTGGATTTCTGGATGCGTTTTTGTCTATCAAACAAAGAGAAAAGTTCGATGAGAGAAAAAACTATTCAGGTCAGGAGTAAATTGAGAAAAATTAATGCTACCAAAAATTCTAGAGCTAGTGCGTCCAGATGATCAGAGCTTCGGGCACTTATATAGCTTTCATGAACTCTAAAATTGATATGGGTCCGGTTCATTGTTGTTGGTGATGGCAGCTTGTTTTCTTTGTTCTTCTGTTGTTTCTTCTATTCTCATGCTCCTCCTGGCTGTTGCATTTGGAATTTTTCCTTTTCTTCTGTTGGAATTTGGTGGTTGGGACATGGATTGGGTAAAGGCTGGAGAGACGTTGGAGCGAAATTTTCTTTTTCTTTTTCTTTTTTTCTGTTTTTTCTTTCTTTTGTTGCAGTGTGCGTTGCACGTTCTTAGATTTTTCAGCAATCTAAGATAGTTGTTAATTTTTATTTTCAGACTTTTTGTTCCTTTGTTTTTTTAGGGAAAATCGTTTAAAACGTCATTTACATTTTGTAAAATAACTTTTTTTGTCCCTCACTTTTAAAAATATAATTTTACGTCCCTTACAAATTTACATTGATCAAATTTTGTCCCTACTTAGGTTTCCGACTAGTTTTTGGTCGGAATTCACCACATGCCTTGCACGTGATCATATTTTAAAGGCAAAATTGTCAAATCAAATTTTATATAATTCGATTCATAATCCCTCACATTTCATAAAATAAATTTTTTCGTTCCTTACATTTTACAAAATGAAGTTTTTCATCCTTCACATTTTTCAAAATGAATTTTTTCATCTTTTATTGATCATATGTGTGAATAATTTTTTTTTAAATCCATATATATATCTATTTGATTTCACTTGAACAGTACGAATAGCATGGGAAATCAAATAGAGATATATTACATACTATTCGTACTGCTCAAGTGAAATCAAATAGATATATACATGTGTTTAAAAAAATTGTTAATTTTTCATTTATATTCATTTTCTTTTACTCAAAATTTGAAAATAAAGAAGACATTTAATCCTAAATATTATCGAGTGTTTATATCGAATTAAATTTGGACAGAAAAATAAACAAAAGAAAAGTATGACAAAAAGAAATAAGTGATTGGCATTTTCAAATTTTAAGACAATCACAAGGCAAGTAATTTAACTGTTGGTCTTAAAAGTGTCGAGTAGAAATTTCATATTTAAACTGAAATTTGTTAGCACAATTATAGAATTCAAGTTATGACCTATTAATTATTATACAATTCAATAAATAAATTATTACCAAAAGAGAAATGTCACAAATATTGAATCGGTTCAAATGGTGAAATTATATAAATATATACATGGGTTTGAAACAAAATTATTAGTTTTAAACCCCTATATATATCTATTGAATAGCATGTGTATAACTACGATTAGCATGTTCAGATGAAATTTAATAGAGATAAAGTACATGGTAATTGTACTGTTCAAATAAAATCAAATAGACATATACGTGGATTTCTAGAAAAAAAGATATTCATACACATGATCAATGAGGGATGACAAAATTCATTTTGAAAAATGTGAGGGATGAAAAAATTCATTTTTTTGAAATATGAGGAACGAAACAATTCATTTTGTAAAATGTTAGGGACGAAAAAATTTATTTTGTGAAATATAAGGGACTATGAATCAGATTATGTAAAAATTTGATTTGACAATTTTTTCCTTAAAAAATGATCACATGCAAATTACATGGTGGATTCCGGCCAAAAACTAGTCAAAAATCTAGGTAGGGACCAAATTTGGTCAATGTGAATTTGTAAGGGACGTAAAATTACACTTTTAAAAGTGAGGGATGAAAAAAATCATCTTGTAAAATATGAGGGATGTTTTGAATGATTTTCCTTTTTTTTTATTGTTAACCTATCTTTTCCTTTATTATAATTTTCACTTGTTTAACTTCAGCCAAACATGAGGGTTTCATCTGTAATTTGGTTAAACTTCAAAGAAGGTATTTGCAACTAATGCTACAATTAACTATCATAAAGGTTAGACTGATCATTTGATTATTAAGAGAATCATAAAAGAAAAGGTTATATTTGGATGTTATCATTTTCTGAAAATTAATCTGATTGTTTGAATTGGGAATTTTGAATGCCATTACTGTGGTGTCATAGCAGCTTTGATTCCTTCAGGGATAGCTACTGCCGAACTTTGATTATCTACTAATTACTTGAATTTATAGCTGATTGGGTACTCTTATCGCAAATTGAATTGAGTCCGCTGAACATGACTAAGAACACTGATGGGAACTTGAAGAAAGATATGGTAGATCTAGGTAGTATTGTTAGGGGGGGTTAGTAATAGAAGTGATAGGTTTGAGAGGACTTCATCTGTTATGGAAAATAGGCAGGAGAATGTGAAAAATTCAACTCATAACATGGATTTTAATTATGAAGGTTTGATGGCTATGGTTGCTTAGATGGTCACTGATATATTGAGCTTGAATACCACTGTCCATGGGTTGATATCTAGTATGGCAAAACTCTACAAGAAGGGGCATGATGATTATGTGAAGCTGGTAAGAAAGAGAACAGAAGAATAGAAGGAAATGATCTGGGAAGAATGATTGTAAGCAGAATAATAGACTCCCTAGGATTGACTTCCCTGTGTTTGAGGGAGAAGATCCCAGAGAGTGGGTGAGAAAGGCAACCCAATGCTTCAGGATCCATGAAATTGAGCGAGATAAGAGGACTGAGATTGTTGAGCTATATTTGAAGGGAAAAGCTGAAACATAGTTTCACAGTAACTTTAATAGGAGATTAGCAGTATCATGGGCTGAAACATGGTTTCACAGTAACTTTAATAGGAGGTTAGCAGTATCATGGCTGAGTTCATAGATGCCCTTTGTAAGAGATTTGGTGACAGATCTCTTGAGGAGATGTTGGAAGAGTTTTCCAAGATTTCTCAAGCTGGAACAGTCACTGACTACTAAGAGATGTTTGAGATTTTGAAAGCTCTATCTAATACCTTTTTTTACCACCTATGCATGAATCATATTATATCTCAATCCTCATGAGTGGACTTAAAGAAAAGATTAAAAACTAAGTGAAAATGTTTGAACACATTAACCTTAGCTCAAACAATGGAAGTTGCTGAACTGCAATAAAAAACAGTATTAGCTATTCATAAAGCCAGAAACCAACCTTTCAACCTCAAGAGCCAAATTTTTAGAAGAACCAACACTTCAGTTCTAATACTTAGAAACCTTTTTCAAAACATTCAACCACACCCAAATGGAACGTATACAACCTAAGAAACTAGAAAACTGCACCACCAAACCATTTCATCCTTCAATAAACCTTTGAATTAGTTTAAGAAGCAGAATTCAATGCTAAGGAGTAGAAGAGCCTTTGTTATAAGTGTGATGAATTAGTAAACCTTCGAATGATTTTTGGAGTTAACCAGTTGACCAGATTCAGTCCAATGGAATTTGATTGTAGGAAACTCAACATGAAATTTAAGAAAGATAAAGAAGAGGTAATGATGCAGAAAATGAGTGCAGTTGAAGCTAATTAGGGGAAAGATGGTAATTATATGGAGAACGAAACAAATAAATGGTATTGCTGCTGAACTAAGTGCAGTAAAAGAGGACAATGGAGCAGAAGAGCCGATTTTATCTGGGATAGCTGAACTGTTGGAAGAATATTAGGGTATTTTTGTTGTAACCAATGGATTACCTTCTTAGGGGAATCATGACTCCCAAATTGTGCTCAAGGATGGGGCAAAGCCTTTTAAGCTCAAACCTTATAGGTGTCCCTATATCCAAAAAACAAAGTTTTGAAGGATTTGGTTGCCAAAATAACAAAGATATATGTAGTTTACTTTAGAGCTTTATATATGTGAAATTTTGATGGATTTGGTTGCCAAAAAAATGTTTCATACACCCTAAGATATGTTATCTTGATTGATAGTGGTTTTGCTATGAAAATAGGGTTGAAAATTGGAAGGTTAACTTGAGGAATTTGGGGTTTTATTGCTGCAAATTCTTTCTTGGTTGGTCAAGTAAGAGAGTGAGAGTTGAGGTGTAAGTTTAGGGCGATTTTGACTTCCTATGCTTGAGTTACTTGCGAACACCTTGATTTTCACATATAGGTTGGTTTTGAGTTAAAGCAAAGCAATTTAAGAGGAGGAAAATGTTGTTTGCCATAAAAATGTTTTATAGTTGGAAGTGTCCAGCTTTAAACTCAAGATTTTTGTCACTTTGCTTCAAAAAGTCGTGTTTACACTTAACATATTTTTGCTCCATGTTGTGCCTATGGTAGTGAGCTACATCTACGTAGTTTTCACAAGTACAAGGTGTGATTTTTGAACCACTATGTTGGAAGTTTGATGGCTTCTTATTATATTATATCTAATCACAGATTTCGAGAGTGGCCAGGCAACAAAGCTTGAGCTTGTCATTGATAGACCTTAATTAGTTGGTGAGTGTACCAATTGCATGGTAGAACTTGCTCCTTGCTTGAAATGCTCTTTTGATGTGAATGACCAACACTTGACATGAGATCGTGATTCAGTGAATGTTACTGCTATGCTCTTGACTTGTTTTGGTTGGATGAGTGTGCTTTTTATCACACTTGCCCTAACTGGACTAAAGAATTGTGCACTGTTTCCAAGTGAATTGATATTCATGTGCATGACTTGAAAGTAACTGCCTAGGATTTCAAACCCCATCGGCTAGTTAGTCGAATCAAGCCAGTAAGGGCTTGGTTCAAGAGATTGATGAACCATGGGTACTGTTTATTGTTTATTCCACTAGATTTGGTCCATTGGATTCGGTATACTCGAGTATTACCTCTACTGTTATCTTTGGAATTTGGGCTCGATAATTGATTGATCGGTAGACGGAGATTGGAGATAAGCGGTACTCTACTGAATTTGTTATTATATTTCGATGGTTGACGGAGTGTCAACGGATCCTGATCAAGCTACTACCAGACTAGCTCACAAGAGCAAACTGTATCTTTATGCGTGAAAATGTTAATTGCTTATCTGACTTGTTTACTTGAAATGTTAATGACTTATCTTGTGAACATTTACTTTCTTCAGTTTGAGATTGAGATGTATGTAACTGCCAACTTGCTACATCATTTGCATGTTGTCCTGGAATCTCACTAGGCGATAGTTCACTCCGTTAGTTTGTTTCCTTATAGGTGGTGAAAACATGGGCGTGTGAGTTGGAGAAGGCTGGCGTATTGGTTTAGATTCTTTGTCTATTGTTCTAGTGTTCTTCTAGTTTTAGCGGGTTGACTTGAATTTGAATCTCTTGTGATATTTTGGGTTTGTATGGGAATTTGATGACCATGAATGTATATATCTATGTTTTGAAGTTGCTATTGCTTTTGTTATCAAGGTTCTTGTATTGCATTGGGACTTGTGCGTGAGACTTGGCAAGAGTTGGGCAGGCGGTCTGCCAAGCCCTAGGGTACACCCTAGAGGGAGGTGGGGTCGTCACAGTTCATTTGTGCCATTTTCTTGTACTGGCACCAAGAATGTTTAGGCTTTCTCTTGCTTGCCAAATAAAGGCGAGTTTGTTGAAAAAATTGGCTATTAACATAGTCAAATTAGAGCAATTTGATGGAGGTAATGCCATCTATTGGCAAATTGTTTTCTTCTAACTTCACTACAAGTGGTCTATGTGTTGACCACTCCAAAACTTCATGTTGTCAGCATTGAGGAAGAGATGCTTGATGATCTGCGAAGGCTCCCAAAATGGGAGAATGATAATGAGATTTGTCTCGGTCATATCCTTAGTGCAATAAGTCATGGCCTGTTTGATGTTTACCATACTATTAGCATCACCAAGGAACTATGGGATAATTTGGAGGCTAAGTACATCATGAAGTCACTTCAAGTAAGAAGTCCCTTGTTTCTAATTTTAATAACTATAAAATGGTAGATAATATATCTATCATGGAACAATTTGTAGAAATTGAAAGGTTTCTCAATCATTACAACCAATATAATTTAGATATGGATGAAGCCATAATTGACACCTTTTTGCCATAATTGTATGTTCCATAATAGATAAATTGACACCTTCTTAGAAGGACTTCAAGAGAGATCTCAAAACATAAGAAAGAGGAAATCTCTCTTGAAACTCATACTTAATCTCTTCGTGTAGAAGAAGAAATTTAATGCATAAAAAGAAGGACACTCGAGTTTTTGAAGAGAACAAAGATTCTTCAAAATAAAGTGCATGCGGTTAAAGAGAGATAACAAACAAATCCCAAGGAGGCAAGAGAAGACATCAATCCAAGAATAAACCCAACAATAATAAAAGGAAGAAGAGGGGGTGAATGCTTCTATGTCAAAATGAAGCATACTACAAGTCCAAGTGCAAGATTCTCAAAAACACATGAGAGAAGCAAGACCCTTCTTACAATTCTGGCAAAGTTCTTATGGCTATGATCTCTAAAATCAACCTTGTTGAAGATGACTTTGCTTGGTAAACTGATTCATGGACTACTTAACACATGCAAGAACAAGGAATTCTTCAAATCCATGAGAGTGGTTGATGATGACACCGTTGTTTGCATGAAAAATTCTCCCACCATTCCGATTATAGGAATTGGTGAAGTAGAATTAGTATTTACTTTTAGAAATGTTGTAACTCTTTCTAATATATTCTATGTATAATGTAAGTTCCAAAACAACCTAAAAGGGGCGTAAATTACGTTGACAAAAAAATAAAGCAAGCAAAGGCGAAATTTTTCACCAAATTTTCAACCAAAATAACTTAAATAATCAAGAACTCAAGTAAACACACTAACAAGAGATATAAACAAATTAAGACATACAAACAAGTAACGAAAAGAGAACAATAAAGTAAAAGGATTGCAAACCAATCAAACTCCCAAACTTCTTCCAAACTTGCAATTGAATCCACTAGCAAGTTCTTCAATTGTTGGTGAAACTAATCAACTTGCATAAGTGAAGGTTCACCCTTTGCTCACCCTAAAACTTTTTAGTTGAGTCAAAGAGTTTTACAACTTACCCAATTTAATCCTCAATTAGCTATAATTGAAAGATCACCCAATCAATTAGGAACTACATACAAGTGAGACTCACCTTGTCCAAGATTTTACTTCTCCTCAATGAGAAATCTCACAAATCTAAGAACTTTCCAGACCTATACAATATTCAAAGTATTTTTCTACCCAAAAGTCACTCTTGAAAGCTTGTATCTCATGTAGGCAAAAGTTCATCATATTTTCAAACTTGGGGTATTTATACATAGTGAAAATTTGTTCCAAACATCTCTCCAATGGTAAAAAAACTAGTTGTTAAAAAACTAGCCGTTAGAGTTGTCAAATGTTAGATCCTGTGTCTGACACCCTATTGAACGTCCTATCCTATTGCTTTACATCTGATAGCCTTGCATCCTACAGAAATAGATTGTTTGACTTCCTTTCTCAATTGTGTCGGATGGCCGATAGGAGAGATGAGTCTCCAATCGATATGTCCGATATTTTGCTTTGTCTTTTAGACGTACTACAGTTTTATTCTTTGTCCGAGGGGCTGTGTCTGAAAAGTACTCGCTAATTGTTGGACGTTCGATACTATGCCATGCATCTGATCCTTCCGTCTGATAGTCATTATTGTCTTTCAACCTTTCTTATTTGTTTACCTTCTCTTTCTATTTGGCAAGGTGACTATTCTAAATCGTTTGTCATGTAAAAACATTAGCCCAAATCATCATTTTGTTTGTTAATCATCAAAACTAAGGATTGATCAATCTAAATCTTTCAATCTCCTCCTTTTTGATGATGACAAATAAATTGATGATTTCTTTGTTGAAATAAAGTTAAAATAGACTCCCCCTCAACACAAGCCAACATTCAAAAAAATAACATCTAATCTACTCCCCTTTTTGGCGTCATAAAAAATAAAGTATGTAAGTACGAAGAGAAATTGCTTATAGATAATTGCAAGTAAAACTCCCCCAAAGATCAAATTCACATCAATTTTATCATCATTCTCATCAATTATCTTCTCCTTAAAATAACCATGTAAATCAAGTAAGTACAAAGGGATAAATCACATTCAAAGAGTTACTTCCCTTCAAAGGCATATCAACAAGTACACACAAGGGAATCGTTTAAAGGATTATTTTAAAGGCAATTTTTACTTATCCTTTCTATAGTACTTCCTATTTTGAAAAAAATATATAAATAGGCACCAATGGTAACATAAAAGTATCATCAAAACAAGCGTTGATCAACATTTAAACACACGTAATGCAACTTCCTCTATCATTGTGAGGTTAAGAATATTCCCTCTTTCTAAACATGAATGGATGGATAATAATACATTTTCTTGCATGATGTCGATAAGCATAGATATTGCATGTAAGTACAAAATTGACAATCAAGTCACTTATACCAAATAATATGTTAGGTTCAATTAAGTTAGGGTAGAATGTTCTCACACTTAAATTAGGGATACATTATACCTAGTGGTTAACCTATGTCAAATTTAGATAAGTAACATAATCTAATTTATAAAGGTCATAGGAAGTAGACATAAAGGATTTTCTACCACATATTGCTCTTGGTAAAACTCACCCATTTCTTTTGTAAATCATGAATATATTTGAGATAAATTTGGAAATTACTATAATCAAGCATTTATATGTCCAAATTCATCATTTTGAAAGACATTTTCACATATAGGACATATATAAATAGAATTTTAAAATAATTAGGCATAACAAATCCATGTGTTCTGTTCTCATAAGATGCAAATCAGGATACACATCAATTAAACATTCAAATATCACATATTTGCTTCATACACAATTTGAGATAAGAAAGTTTAGTTTTAAAAGTATACCTCAATAGCATTTCATCTATTTACAATAGTTATCATTCTTATTGTCCAAACTAAATGCAAGCTTTACTTTTTCTTTTGTTCTTCATCTACTCCATGATGCAAAGCTGAAATTGGAAGATGAGAACTCTATTTCTTTCTTCTTTCCAAACCTCCAAACTATTTGGATGATCATTTTATAAGTGTGGCAATAATCTTGATAATTCTTGAACTTTCTTGAGTACATCCTTGAAACCTTGAAGTTCTTGAATTACATCTTCAGGTTCTTGGAAATCTTGGGTTGAATTTTTATAATTCTTGATGTTCTTGAATAGCCCTAGTTCCAGTTCTTGAAACTTGCAGCTTGTTTGTGATTCTTCTTGAAGTTGTGAGTTCAAAAAAAAAAGAGGGAAAGAAGCACAAAAATGCAGTTCATTAGCTTCAGATTTGGTTGTGACAGGCCCACCTTCCCCTAAGGCGAACCAAAGGGGTTAGCGGACTGCCTGCCCAACTCTCGCCAGGACTAACGGGACAGTTCAATGCGATCTAAGACGCTCCGGAACATACAAGCGCACTTAAACAAGTCACAATCGTAAAATAAAAAAAATGAAAATAGGAGTCGGCCATGAATAGTACCGGCCACGTCAGAATCCGGCCACACATCACGCAAACATACACATCTTGAAATTCAACATTTACATAATCCCATAAGTTTATACATGTACGGTTGCAAATTACAATTCAATGATGGGTTGGGTCAAAATGAGTTTAGGGTTTTACCCAAAAGAGCTATCCAAAATATATATATACATAAGCTCAACTCGGCAATCCATATTCATCGCCTTTTCAAAAGTATTCAATTTCCTGTAAGGAAAACAAACGGAATAGAGTGAGCTTACGCCCAGTGAGATACTATCACTCAAGCAACCAAGTTCATATAAGCATAAAACTCTTCATTTCAAATCATCAAAAGTAAACCAAGAGCACACATTAATAGAGTTGATAAAAGGATACGGATGGCTCTTAAGAGCCCCTTTCCTCGCTTGCATTCCTGATCGAACCTCATTGACCCTCCGTCAATGTTTAAGAGTAACTAATCGTAGGCTCCATTTTACTTCCACTCCTTCCACCCAACATACTCCTACCGGGCCCGAACTCCACACAGTATAAATTTGGTAATACTCGAGTATACCGGAATCAAGAGTCTCACTACTACAAGATTCCATATAACAGTCCCCATGGCTCGTCAACTTTCACGACCAAGCCCTCGCTGGCTCGATTCAATCGACTACCCATGGGGTTGAGCTCAGTAGTAACAGTAATGGCCGTTGGATACTCGTCCAAACGACACCAAATCCAGTATATCAGGTATCATTTAAATACCACAGTGAAACAGTAAACAATCGTATATAGTACCAAAAGAGGTGAGGGCGATCAAGTACGCCCTCACTTTAATCAGTTTCAATGGCAAATAGGCCCTCAAGGCATCAAGTTCAAGTATAGCAAAGTCACATTGTAAACAAACAAGTGAGTAGTACACTCACCAAGCAAGCAAGTGAGATTTCATCAACTTTCGCTCAAAGAGCGTCTTGGACCACCGTCACGTCCTAAAACATTCAAATAAGTATAATAAGACTCGATTACAAGTCATAACCAAATCCACATACCACTAAAACAAGGTTCCACTAGAATGTATAAGCACTAGAGTAAACCAGGGAAAAGTCCGAAAATGAAGTTAAGCTGTAATCCAAAAAAATAGTTTTTGACATAAATTTGCGGTTTTAGCACCATTGGCACTACGATTATCGGATGGAGGTGCAAGATACACCGTTTCGAAGCTAACAAATAGGGCTACAATGTTACAGAAGGTCACTTAGTCCAGTTCATAGTGCAACTAGGTCAAAAATGCAGGATACTAAACCAGAACCATAAAAATGTGTGAACAAACCGCATTCTGGTTAACGAACTGTAATTTAGGCTACCTAAGTCCAAATTAAGTGATTCCAAAGCCATCCAAAAGCTAAGTGTTATTCTTGGTTTTGATGATCACAAAGTACTTTGAAATGTTTATCTAACTTTCTTCAAATAAGTGTTTTTGCCTATCAAAGAATCAGGTACGAATATGTCATGAGATGAAAACCAACCAAAAGAAGAAGTAAAAACAGGACACTCATGTCGGACGTCCGAAAGGATAAAGAACTTCAAGAAGGAACCTCTGTCGGACGCTCATAAGGAAGCGTTGGACGTCCGGAAGGATCGGACGCATGTCTCGGACGCACATCGACCATGTCGGATGTCCGAAAAATTCAAAGAAGATTTGCCAACTCTCTGACGACGATCGGACGCATTGCCTTCGGACGATGATACAACATCGGACGTCCGAACTATAACATGGCTGTTTTCAGACGATAGGTTTGGACGATAATTTGGTCGTTGGATGTCCGACAGCCCCAACGGCTAGCTGACTCTTCATCTGCCTACTATCCGTTGGAAGCATTATTGAAACCCACTTTTGGTTCCCTTTAAATACAAACGATTCTGAACCAGTGAAGGACTTTTGCACAGTTTGTTTACAAGTTCTCAAGAGATATTTTAGCTAGAAAATAGTCTCCAAAGCTAGATTTGTTCTCCAAGTGGTGTGAATTTCTTGTGAGCATTTCTTTTGTAGTTGAAAGTTTCATTAGTGTAGCTTTGTTGAGGGTTATCTGAGTGATTGTAAAACTTCTTAGCTTGACTAAGTGAGGCTTAGGGCAAGGAGGAAGTGCTCCCTCCACTGTACATCTAGTTGATCATCTTTCATCAAAGAGAAGTTGCTCAACCTTGTGATTGGTCTTCAAGTTTGAGGAAAGCTTGGTAGACAATCGGTTTGATATTCTATCTTACTTTTTGTTTAATAAAATTCTCATTGCTTATCTATACTTGTTTTTTGATCAACATTGCTCTCTTCTTCTAATCTACTTGGTTGATCATTACTAGAAAAGAAGGTAAATTTTTATTAAAGAAAAAGTGCATAAATTTGATTAAGATTTTAATCAACCTAATTCACCCCCCTCTTAGGTTGTCTTTGGGCCTTACAATTGGTATCAGAGCTTGGTCTCTTAGAGATTAAGCTCAAGCGGCTTGGAGTAAAGATGACAACCAGTCATGCTATGTTTGTTGAGGGGCAATCTGTTACTAGGCCTCCCATGTTCAGTGGCTCCAATTATGTTAGCTGGAAAGAAAGGATGATTATCTTTTTGCAATCTATTGATATTGAGTTATGGTTTATTGTGAGTGAAGGACCGCATGAAGCTAACTTTCTTGATGCAGATACAGGTTTGCTTCGGCAAAAAACGAGAGCTGAAATGAATGCTCAATATAGGACTAACCTCACATTGAATGCCAAGGCCATGAATGTTCTTTATAGTGCCTTAGATTCAAATGAATCAATTAGAGTAAAAGGCTGTAAATCGGCCAAAGAAATGTGGGATAAGCTAAGAGAAATCCATGAGGGTGGTGACAACGTGAGAGAACAGAAAAAGGCTATCTTGGTCACAAAATATGAATCATTTAAAATTGAATCTCTTGAGGATATTGACAAAATGTATTGCAGGTTCAATGACTTGATCAAAGATCTCGAGGTGTTGGGCAAAAAGTACACCTTGGGAGAGAAGAACAGGAAAATTCTCAATGCATTGGGCAAAGAATAGGAAAATAAAGTGACTGCAATAGAGGAGGCTAAGGATTTAAATTCTGTGCCTATTGAATCTCTCATTAACTCACTAACCTCTTATGAGTTGAAATTGAAATCTAAAGTGCAGGAGGAAGAGGATGCTAGAGCAAAGAGAAACATTGCTCTAAAGACTACTTAAGGTGAAAATGATTCAACTCAATTGGATGATGAAGACTCGGATGGTGATGATAATGATCTTGCTCTCATCACAAGAGGCTTCAAGAGAATCTTGAATAAAAGGAAGTTTAGAAGGGGAGGACCTAGCAATCAATTTCAAAATTATTCATCAAATGCAAGGAACAAAGGAAAACAAGAATTCAACAAGAAGCAAGTGGATAAATGCTATGAATGTGGACAGCCTGGACACTATGCAAACGAATGCCCCATGAAGAAGATGAAAGATGGGAAAGCTGATCGAAAGCCGAGATTCAACAACTTCCAGATTACTTGGAATGAATGCAACTCCGAAGGGGAAGTTGAAGAAGATGAAGAATCAGCTCAAATGGCTTTCATGGCTATTGGAAATAATGAGGTAACTTCCATATATTCTCAATCTGAAAGTGATGATGAAGAAGATGATGATCTTGAATCCTTTGTTGAAAAACTGCATAATGCCTTGAAGGAATCTTATGATAAAAACAAGCAGCTAAAACAGAAAATTGCTTTTTTCATTCAAGAAAATGCAAGTCTTTTTCAACAAAATAAACAACTAAAGACTGACAATGAATGTCTTGTAAGAGCCGGATGTGATGTTCAAAATGAGCTTGATAGAAAGACAAATATTTGTGAAATGCTGAAGGAAAGACATGGTGATTTGAAGAAAAGAATGGACAACTTGGATGAGACTTTGAAAGCAAAAAGGCAAGATTTTCTCAAAAAGAACATGTCATCTACCTATCTCACTGCTCATCAAAGAACATTTGCACACAACAAAAATGTACATGGTTTCACAACATATAGAAGAGGTGGATTGAGATATGTAAAACCATTACATGTTAAGGACTCTTCCATTATGTGTGGTTTTTGTTGTCAAAAAGGACATTTTAAAGGAGATTGCTATGTGAAAAGAAATTTGAACAAAGGGATGAGATGCATGTGGTTAGTTAGACACAATGCTAACTATTGTGGACCCAAAAATTAAAAAGGGTACCAAACACTTTCTCTTTTCAGGAAAAAGGCTCAAAAAAGTCCAAATGGTTTATTGATAGTAGATACTCAAGGCATATGACCGGTGATCCCTCTTTATTCATAAAGCTGAAATCAAAATCAAGTGGAAAGGTGACATTTGGTAATGATGTGAAAGCTAAGACAATTGGAATAGGTGATGTTGGTAAGGATGGTGAAACCTTTGTTCATAATGTGCTATTAGTTGATAACTTAGGTTATAACTTGCTTAGTGTTAGTCAATTGTGTGATAAAGACTTGAATGTGTTGTTTAGAAAACATGAATGCATTGTGCTTGATTCAAAATATAATGTTGTGTTCAAAGAAAAGAGGTTTAACGACATATATATTGTGGTTCTTGATAGAATTGATTCATCTAACTTCAAATGTCTTAAAGTTTCAAATAAAGATCCTTGGTTGTGGCATAGGAGACTTTGTCATTTTAACATGGAATTACTGAAGGAAATTTCGAAAAAGGAACTGGTTAGAGGCTTGCCAAAAATCAGTTTTGAAAAGGATAAAATTTGTGATGCATGTCAATTTGGAAAGCAAACAAAAGTTTCTTTTAAACCAAAGAAGTGTGTATCAACTTCTAAACCTTTAGAACTCTTGCATCTTGACTTATTTGGTCCTACTCAAATCACTAGTTTGGGAGGTAAGAAATACTGCTTTGTTATTGTGGATGATTATTCTAGATATACTTGGGTGATATTTCTTGCTCATAAGGATGATGTCTTCAAGAATTTCACTTCACTGTTTGCTAAAGTGCAAAATCTGCTTGGTTTAAAAATTGTTAGAATTAGAAGTGATAATGGAACGGAATTCAAGTATTGTGATTTTTCAGAATTTTGTGATCATAATGGCATAACACATGAGTTTTTTATTGCAAGAACTCCACAACAAAATGGTGTTGTAGAAAGGAAAAATAGAACACTACAAGAGGCTGCTAGAACCATGTTAAGTGAATGTAGTTTACCAAAATACTTTTGGGCTGAAGCTGTAAACACTGCATGTTATGTGATGAATATAATCCTTTTGAGACCCATTTTGAATAAAACATCTTATGAACTGATTTTTGATAAGAAACATACGGTTGGATATTTCAAAGTCTTTGGTTGTAAATGTTTTATTTTAAATCTAAAGGAACATCTTGGTAAGTTTGAGAAAAAATCTGATGAAGGAATATTTTTGGGTTATTGTGAGAACAAAAGAGGATATAGAGTCTTTAATAGAAGGACTCTTGTGATAGAAGAAGCCATTCACATAACATTTGATGAAACTAATGATGATAATTCCAAAAGTTCGTGTGAGGATGATGATGTAGGTGTTCGTGAAGGAATGAAAAAGCTGAATATTGGTGATAAAGGAATTTCTAAACCAGCAGCAATGGAAATGATGGATGGAGCTCATAATGATCAAGAAAAGGATGATGAAGATAAGAATGATGATTCAGTCAAAGACCTTCCCAATGCTTGGAAATTTAGCCAAAATCATCCAAAAGAACTTATAATTGGTGATCCATCCGAAAAGGTAAAGACTCGTTCTTCATCTAGAAAATTGATAGACAATTTTGCTTTAGTTTCTCTTTTTGAACCAAAAAATATCAATGATGCTTTAAAGGATGAAAACTAGATTTTGGCTATGCAAGAGGAACTTAATCAATTTGAGAGAAATAAGGTTTGGACACTTGTTGATAGACCTCAAAATCAACCTATCATTGGCACAAAGTGGATATTTAGAAATAAATTGGATGATAAAGGTGTTGTTGTAAGAAATCAAGCCAGATTAGTTGCTAAAGGATATGCACAAGAAGAAGGAATTGATTTTGATGAAACATTTGCTCCCGTAGCGAGATTAGAATCTATTAGAATGCTTCTTGCTTTTGCTTGTTTCAAAGGTTTCAAATTGTTTCAAATGGATGTTAAAAGTGCCTTTTTAAATGGTTTTATTGATCAAGAAGTATATGTGGATCAACCCCCCGATTTTGAAAATACAAACTTTCCAAGTCATGTGTTTAAACTATCTAAAGCATTATATGGTTTAAAACAGGCTCCAAGAGCTTGGTATGAAAGATTAAGTGGTTTCTTGATTGAAAATGGTTTCAAAAGAGGTTTTGTGGACACCACACTTTTCACTAAACAAGTGTTAAATGACCTTCTTATTGTACAAATATATGTTGATGATATTATTTTTGGTGCTACTAATGAGTATCTATGCAAGGATTTTTCCACCACTATGCAAAGTGAATTTGAAATGAATATGATGGGAGAATTAAATTTTTTTCTTGGACTTCAAATACATCAAGCCCTTGAGGGAATTTTTATAAATCAAGCAAAATATACCAAGGAATTGCTGAAAAAGTTTGGCATGGAGGACTCAAAGCAAGTTGGAACTCCAATGTGCACTTCTACAAAACTTGACAAAGATGAAGAAGGTAATCATGTGGATGAAAAGCACTATAGAGGTATGATCGGAAGCCTACTCTATTTAACCGCAAGTAGACCTGATATTATGTTTGCTGTTTGCTTGTGTGCTAGATTTCAATCGTGTCCAAAAGAATCACATTTGAATGCTGTTAAAAGAATTTTTAGGTATTTGAAAGGTACATTAGAATATGGTCTTTGGTATGCTAGATTTAGTGAGTTTGCCCTATATGGATATTTGGATGCTGATTTTGGTGGTTGTCGTGTGGATAGAAAAAGTACTAGTGGAACTTGTCACTTTCTTGGTAATTGCTTAGTTTCGTGGTTTAGGAAAAAGCAAAATGCAATCTCTTTGTCTACAACCGAAGCGGAATATATTGCCGCTAGTGCATGTTGTGCTCAATTTTTATGGATGAAGCATACCTTGAATGATTTTGGATTGTTATATCTGCATGCCTATATTCTGTGATAATACTAGTGCTATCAATTTGACCAAAAATCCAATTCAACATTCTAGGACAAAGCATATAGATATAAAGCACCACTTTATTCGCGATCTTGTTCAAAAAGGTGAAGTATGTGTAAATTATGTTTGTTCTAAAGATCAATTTGCTGATATTTTTACAAAAGTCTTGCCATTAGATCAGTTCATTCATCTAAAATCAAAATTAGGGATAATCGAAAAATTATCTTAAAATTTTTCAAAGCCTTCGGACGTTCGAAAGAAGATGAACGGACGTCCGATGATGTTCTTCAGCTATTTTCTCAGGATGCACCTGTTCGGACGAAACTGTCGGACGCACGACTTCGTTCGGCCGTCCGACAGTACAACGGCTCATTTTTTAAAAGTAACTTTCTTCCTCATTTGCTTCAAACTCTTCTTCTTCTATTTCCTCTCGGACGAAAACTCTCTCATCTCTCACTCTCAAATTCATACTATTCTGAAACTCTCATTCCCAAATTGACTCAAACAAAATTTTTCCTGATTGATTGCGATTCATTTCTCCTGATTATTTCACCAAATCGCATAACATTTCGCAAATTCCCAAATTTTCCTCAAAACCCTACTTTCTCATAACCGCTCTGTCAAATCTTGTTCAAGGCCTTTTTTGTCCCAAAACTTCTGTGTGATTCACTTCCATGCTACTGTGTGCATCATTTGCATCCTTCATTCCACACATTTCGCACAATGGTGAATCTAAGAGGAGGGAAGGTCACTGCCGGACGCAAGCATCCACTCAGGGATGAAGATGATGATCTTCCTACGGTCAAACGGTCATCCAAACGCTTCAAGAGAGGAGCTGTAAAGGGTCGAATGTCACAGCCTACACCACAACCCACCCCTCAGCCTGAATCTGGACAGGGAATCTCATCTCAACCGCCTCCAAAATCAACCACACTCCCTACATTCTTTGATGATGCTGCAAAAGACAAACACTCCTGGATATCCCAGAAAGGTGTTATCCCTCAACGCACTGTAAATTCTTCTGAATTTCGCCAAATAGGTTTATAATCCATTCTGAGTCTATTTGCTTTCCAGAAATGGTCACATCTCATTTCTATACCCAATGTTTATTACCCTGAAATGCTGTATCAATTCTTTGCCAATCTTAGGAAAGGCACTGACCAAACTGAGATTATGTCCAGGGTTAATGGGGTAGACTTAGTCTTTGATTCTGAATCTGTGAATGCCATCTTAAATACTACCATTGAACGTGGATGCAAGAGTAAAATTGCAAATTTCTTTTCCTATGAAGAGCACCCTACTGCTGATAATCATTTTGATGGGGCTAAGATGTTGACTTATTTCAAAAGAAGTTTTTCTTCCCCTGCTGATGCTAAACTGAATGATCTTGCCCCTGTGAATCTAATTGCTTTTTCAATCATTTCAAACCTGCTGGTGCCTACTGATGGCCATAGAACAGATGCAAACAAAATGGAGTTGTATCTCTTTTACTGTTTTCGAGAAAAGATTCGTATTGATTTTGGTTTTGTCATGTGCAAGTTTCTACTTCGTTATGCCACTGATTCTCGCAGAAAACTATCTTATGGAATATTTTTTCAAAAGATTTTTGAGTTTTACAAAGTACCAACTCTAGGTGTTTGTCCCAAAGAAGCATCTTCTTATGCCTTTACCAAAGGATATTTTGAAAGGAAAAATCTTGTTTTCAAGAATAATCTATGGGCTTATAAGGGGGCATCATCTAGTGAACATAGGTCTAAGGCTGCACATGATCCTTCAGTTGTTGCACTCACTCCCATTCATCCCAGGAAGTCTGTCACTAAGGCATCTTCCTCCTCCAATGATGAAGTGATTGAGCTCCTTCGTGAACTCAAACAACATGTTCTTCTTCTAGAACATGGTCTAATGCTCACCATGTCCTCTGAACACCATGTAGACACCAAATTTTGAATAATTTTATGTGGCATCTATTTCATGATTTTCATTTTAGATTGCTTGCATTCGTTGTTTACTTTTAGTTTTAATTTTTAGTTTTAGCTTTTAATTTTAAAATTAGCATAGAGTTTTTAGAAAAAAGAAAAGGAAGACATCAAAAAAAAATCATTTTAGTCATTTTGTTTTTATTCAATGTTTTCTTGAAAGAAAATGAAAATGAAAAATCATAAAAATGAGAAAAGAGAAAGAAAAAAGGAAAAAAAGGAAAAATGAAGAAAATTTGAAAAAATGGACATTTTTGTTGTTTTTATTTGTTTAGTTTGTTTTTTATTTTATTTATTTGTTTTCATTATTATTACATGGTTTTGTCATTTTGTTATTATTATTATTATTATTTATATTCTGTATTTATTAAGTTAAAAAAAAAAAAAAAAAGCTGCGTGCATGCAAGCTGCATTTTTTGCAGCTTGCAAAGGAACTTTGGGGAGCTCCTTAGCTGCAAATTTCAGGAAGTTGTTAAGGGTTTAGGTTGGAGTTCCCATATAAATAGAAAGGCAGGAAGACAGCCGCAAAAGGGATTGAGGAGAGAGTTACGAGAAAAAGAGGGAAGACAAGAGAGAGTAACGGGATAGAGATTGAGAAGCGGCAAAAGAAAGGAAAAATCAGAACAAAGGAGGGGCTGAAGAAAAGGAAGTAGCAACTGGGGAGAGCTAGGAGAACCTAAGAGCAAGAAACCAGAGGGAGAATTGAGACGTGAGGGATTGAAAAGAGAATAGAGGCTGTCAACCAAGCTTGAGAGGAAGTAGAGAGGAACGGCAAGGAAAAGACGGCAAGCAAGGAACCAAAACTGGGAGGCGGCAGGGAGTTTTCTTGAAAAATCTGAGAGCAAGAAAAAAGAAAGCCAAAGGGAAAGCAGCGTAAGAAAGGACCAGGGGGAAAAGGACGATTCTGAGGAGAACCAAAGAAAGAGCCCAACCTCATCATCGGCTCTGATTTGTATCAAGAAACCAGCAAGAGCTACGTGAGTATCGAGATTTATCTTACTGAAATTTTTAGTTCTTTCTGCCCACTTTCTGTTTCATGTCCCCAAGATTCTGTTTTCTTTGTTTATGAATGGAAAATCAAGTCTAGTGAATATGCATAAGCTGTGTTTTGAATTTGTTTTTGTGAAAATTGGGGAATCGAAAAAAGGCAGTCAGCTTTACATTTTTCGGTACCAGAAATTTGATGAACGTGGTCCATGTTTCTGATTAGATTTTCTGATTGCAAACCTGTGAATCAAAAAGCTGGTAGCTTGCTCGTTTGTTTTCTCTTTTGTTTGAAGCTGAATGAGTGAGGCCGACGGGTTGCAAGTATGAGTCTTTGCATCGTGTTTGTTCCTTTGATTTGGAGTCTTGGGCTGCTGTCTTGAATTTTTTGGTCTGAAGTTAGTTAGATGTCCGTATTGCTGACTTTGGTTGGAGTTTAAGAAGCTTATTTGGTTGTTTTCTTGCACGTATGAAAGCTGAGATTGCACAGAAAAGCACCCATGATTGAGTTCAAATTGCTGGTTTCATAGCTGTCTTTTGTTTACACATGTGAAGCATTAGAGACTGGGGTAGCTTGCATGTGATATTTCGGTTGTCAAAGCTGTTGATTTGCAGTTTTTGAAGATCTTATTGCCTGGTTTAAGTTTGTGTCAATTTGAGATAATGTGTATAAAATCTGTCACCAATAATCTTGAAACCTTTGGCTTTGTTGTAGCAGTGTTCGTTCCTTCAAGAAAAGTGTTTAAATGTGTCCATAGTTTTTGCATCGGTCCTGCCTGTGTGTTTTGCTGGCTTTGTTCCCCAGCTCTAGCATGCTTGATTCTTGGTGATTATCTTGCCATTGTTCTTTTCCTGTCATGTTTTGAAACAAAAGCATCAGCTGCACAATTTGGCCTGGGGTTTCCTGTCTTTGCGATTGAAATTTGGGAAGAATCAGCCTAGGGAGGTTGCAGCAGATTTGTTGCGAAAGACTCATTTATTTGAACGTCGAATTTCTGGTTTAGATGTTTGGGAATCATAATTTTGTTGTTTGGATCGGAAAGCTGGCTGTGTTTCACATCTGATGAACCCCTCACAAAGCATAGCTAATGGTGACTTGAAAATTGCAGCACCTTGTTCCTTTCTTTGGCTGATACGTCTTGTATATTTATAGTTGCCAATCCAGATTTTCTGTTTTAATCTTGTAACGGAAATGGTACTCGAATTGGTTGATGATTAGGAATGATGTTTTGTGGTTGTTGATGTTTGTTGGATGGGTAATGAATCATAGCAGAATTTTTAAAACTCCATAACCGAAGAGTTGCAGCAGCTTGTTCCGTAGCTTTGCATGTTTTGTTGCATGGAAATGACTTTCAAGAATCGTACTCTAGTCCCTCAAGTTTCTTTTTGTTGCACTATGGCCCGAGTAATTGAAAAGATTGATCAATTTGATCCTTCAAATTTTTATACTTTGCAAATTGGAATTCCATTTGATGAATATTGACTTGCTTTGTTTATTTGAGAGTTTTAATGGTTAAATTTCATAGCCACTTGTGGTGTTTTGATTTTATTTTATTTTTCAAATTGTCTTGTTTAATTTACTATTAAATTGATGCATTAATCCTTTGTTCAATGGTTTTAGCCCAATTTAGAACCTTTTCCATTCATTAGCTTCACAAGCAAGGGGACGGTATACTTTCTTTTATCTTTTTTGTCTCTCCTATGTGATCCAATGTGCTAATTGAGAATCATATGTCTACTTGGCTTTCCTAAATTTTCTTTAATTCCTTTCATTTTAAGTCTTTTATTTTATTTATGGGGTATGTGTACACCTCTTGGCTTGTAATAGATAGGGTTCGGCGAGTATTTTTGTCCATTTCCCCCTTTCCCCATTTGTTTTAGCTAGTAAATGTAATATGCTCCTTAGCCTAATCTCTCGTTTATTTGCTATGTGTTTAATTTGCTTTATTAGGCTATTGCATCTAGTCGAGCATGCTAAGTGTTATGTGCTACGTGTTATAAATGATTTTGCATGTCTAATTGCTTTCTATATTTATTAATGAATATGGTGAATGGAATGTACGTCACCACACTAGTCCAACGCTAGTTGTGGTTCATTGTCCCGTATTCCACTAGTCCAACGCTAGTAGGAGCTCCTAGTTATGGGCTAGTCCAACGCTAGACCCAATAGGCTCCTTTTTCATTAGTGCATATTTTGCATGTTCACTACATTTCATGCATTTTTCTTAGTTTTTTTATCATTTCGCATGTCCCTCTAATCCCTTCCCTCTCACTTTAGGTTTTGCATTTCATACTAGTTATAGGGTTCATTTGCTTGAGAGTCCCCTTAAATATGGGATATAGACGAGTGTGGCTTTTTATAAGCCTTAGCACGCTTGTATTCCCTCTATAAAAGGGCAAATTGAGTCACGATTTAGGTCTCCCCGTACCCAATATGCATGAATTCCCTAGGTTCATGCATTCTAAGTCCACTCTATCACTACACTAACACTTTTTCCTCCCATTTTGCACACGTACACCTTTATATGTTCACTTGCACACGAACACTTTTATCATCACTTGCACACGAACACTTTTATCATCACTTGCACACATACACTTCACATTTCACATACCGTACCTTGCTCACTCACGTGCACGTTTTCATTTACACATTCTTGTCTTTTATTATTTTTTCAAACTCATGTCCTCACATTGCATACATGCATTCCATTCATTTACATCGCACTCGCATTATTCGTGACTTCTTCAAAAGATCGTTATTGGGCTTTCACGATTAATGTGATTGGCACCACTCAACCTTTGAAGGGAAATTTCCCCCAATCCCCCTAGGTCTAGGGTTTGCATTCATGTAGTGCATCCAAATGTAATAAATTATTTGGTTAAAACAAGAAAATCTTTGATTAAATCATGCAACTAGCCTTGGCTAGGTCGAAGGGGTGCCTTGGATTTTTATCCTTGCCTTCCCCTTCGTCAAATGTGACTCCCGAACCTTTTTCATTGGTTTACGTGGACTAGGAGTCGTTTAAAAGGGGTTTCCTTATAACTTTTTCCTAAAAAATTCATTTTTAGGTGACTTGGTACACCTTAACTCATTACCAAGTGGCGACTCCCATTTTTTCAAAAACCCTTTTTAAACTATAATTTTGGGTCAAATCGTCGCATTTTTAAAACCCCCATTTAGACCCATTTTTCTTTTAAATCACGATTCATTTTCCAATCAAAAAAAATACATTTTTTCAAACCATCTTATTTATTTATTCAAAAAATGGGGCGCGACACACCAAACAGCCTACCTAGACAAAAAGAACCTTCTTTTTTCCCCACCTGTGGTTGAGGAAGTTTCACATGGCAAAGAGCCCCACTGATCCAAGTTCATCAATTCCAGACCCGAACTCATCAACTTCTGTGACTCCTCATGGCCCTTCCACATCAGATAAAGGCAAGGCACCAATTGAAGAAACTGTTGAAGAAAATGAAGAAACTGAAGAGGAGGACCTCTCCCAATATCAGCTCTCTCGAAGAACACCTGGATCCACATAGTTCATCATTTAGGACATTTGCATTTTGTTTGTCTATTTCATGTTTTCTAGTGTTTGTGGTGTTCAACAATGGATATGAAGATGTTATGTTCATGTTTTCTAGTGTTGTGTTTTTCTAGTATTTTTTTTGAAGATTATGGCTGTAATGGTTATGAATATGTGGATGGATGTTAAGTATTTTGAATGATGAATGTGTGGATGTGATGAATGTTTTTTGCTATTGGTTCTCCGTGATATGATTGATGAATATTTTTGTGGATGTGATGGATGTGATTGATTACCCTTTTGTGATGACAAAAAGGGAGAGAGGACTGGTTTGGATTGATTGATGATTTAATTGAAATTGGAATGGCTAATGGATTGAATTGGTAAAATGTTGGATGTTGGCTGTTTAATTGTTATGTTTTTGGATAATTGATTAATTCGGTTGGGTAGCCAAGTGAGGGGGAGTTTTTCAAAATTTTTGCTCTATGATCCACTAAGTAAGGGGGAGTTTTTGTCAATTGAGAAAGGGGGAGCTTATATTGCAATCATCAAATCTCATTTCAAACTTTTGTTTTGTCATCATCAAAAAGGGGGAGAATGTTATTCTTGGTTTTGATGATCACAAAGTACTTTGAAATGTTTATCTAACTTTCTTCAAATAAGTGTTTTTGCCCATCAAAGAATCAGGTACGAATATGTCATGAGATGAAAACCAACCAAAAGAAGAAGTAAAAACAGGACACTTATGTCGGACGTCCGAAAGGAAACTGTCGGACGTCCGAAAGGATAAAGAACTTCAAGAAGGAAGCTCTGTCGGACGCTCATAAGGAAGCGTTGGACGTCCGGACGCATGTCTCGGACGCACATCGACCACGTCGGACGTCTGAAAAATTCAAAGAGGATTTGCCAACTCTCTGACGACGATCGGACGCATTGCCTTCGGACGATGATACAACATCGGACGTCCGAACTACAACATGGTTGTTTTCGGATGATAGGTTCGGACGATGATTTGGTCGTCGGACGTCCGACAGCCCCAACGGCTAGCTGACTCTTCATCTGCCTACTATCCGTTCGAAGCATTATTGAAGCCCACTTTTGGTCCCCTTTAAATACAAACGATTCTGGATCAGTGAAGGACTTTTGCACACTTTGTTTACAAGTTCTCAAGAGATATTTTAGCTATAAAATAGTCTCCAAAGATAGATTTGTTCTTCAAGTGGTGTGAATTTCTTATGAGCATTTCTTTTATGGTTGAAAGTTTCATTAGTGTAGCTTTGTTGAGGGTTATCTGAGTGATTGTAAAACTTCTTAGTTTGACTAAGTGAGGCTTAGGGCAAGGAGGAAGTGCTCCCTCCATTGTACATCTAGTTGATCATCTTTCATCAAAGAGAAGTTGCTCAACCTTGTGATTGGTCTTCAAGTTTGAGGAAAGCTTGGTAGACAATCGGTTTGATATTCTATCTTACTTTTTGTTTAATAAAATTCTCATTGCTTATCTATACTTATTTTTCTGATCAACATTACTCTCTTCTTCTAATCTACTTGGTTAATCATTACTAGAAAAGAAGGTAAATTTTTATTAAAGAAAAAGTGCATAAATTTGATTAAGATTTTAATCAACCTAATTCACCCCCCTCTTAGGTTGTCTTTGGGCCTTATACTAAGACATCGGGATACATTTCTTCAGAAGATCTCAACAACCAAATCAGAAGTATTCCCAACCAAATTAACCAATTACAGAAGCAATTCTCAAGTTCGGGTAAAAACTGGGCAGCAAGCGTATTTCAGTCTTTTCACAAGCTATGCTACTCCGATTGGCCTGAAATTTTGCAGGCAATTCTAAAATATCATTCCCTACGACTTTCATGTTTTAACCCAGGGCTAAATTGGCGTCTAACTATGATGAACAGTGCCGGGCAGAATGAAGGAAATGAAACCCTAACTTTCCAAATTTCTTTCCAAAACAGAAATTTTCTGCAATTAACCACACTTTCCACCTTCTAGCTTCCTTCAATATCATTTCCAACCATTAGACATGGCCACACAACATTAATCATATGAAAATAGAAAAATCATGAATAAATAGAAAATGTCATCAATCTCAACCAAAATCATGAAATAACACCAAATATCATCCCTTAGGCTACCACAAGTCATGAATTAAACATCATTAGATGGAGAAGAGGGGTTCCTTCACTACTCACCCTAGCAATACAAGAGAGGGAGCAACTAATCACCTTAGCCTTCCAAACAACTCCACTAAACACCTTACAATCACTAAGTGAAGGGGTTTTATGGAACAAATGCAAGATCAAATGGTTGTTTTGGTAGATTTGAGCAAGAGTAGAGTTAGGAATTTGGAGAGTTTTCCTTTCTTTCTTCCTTGGAGAGGGCCGGCTATGAGCTTGCTAATTTTGATGATTTTTGAGTCAAATTTTGATTTATTTGGTAAAAGATGAATAGTAGTCAAAAGTAACAACAACTCTCTAAGTGACACTTGTCACTATAATTAATGCATGCATATCACTTTGTTTCCTCTCACACCAATCTACTTGGTAACCTCTAATTATCTCTTAACACCCGATAATTTAAACCCAGTATCCAAAACTTAACCTAGTTGGTCGAATTTTTCCGAACTTTCCGCACTAGCCGGTCCCACGTCCGGTATACGCTTTTAATTTCTCAAAAACTAACCGATACTAGAAAAAAATCATCCAAAAACTATATTGACTCATAAAAATTATCTAGAAATTTTCCTAATAAAGAAAATGCAGAAAACATGCCATTAAAGAGAATAAAACCTAGAAAATGAGAAAATTACGGGTTCTCACACTCTCTCCCCCTTAAAAGAATTTCGCCCTCGAAATTGCTCGCCTTAACTCCCGAAAAGTTCAGGGTATTTCTTTCGCATTTCTTCTTCCATCTCCCAGGTAGTTTCCTCTACCCCATGGTTTCTCCACAGTATCTTAACCAACGGAATCTGCTTGTCTCTCAACTTTTTGACTTTCCGGTCAAGCACTTGGACAGGTTTCTCTTCGTAAGCAAGCGATTCATCTATGTCGATTTCCTCTGGCTGTAAGATATGGGATGGGTCGGGATAGTATTTCTTGAGCATCGAGACGTGGAAAATGTCGTGAATTCGAGAGAGACTGGACGACAGCTCTAAACGATATGCAACCGTTCCTACCTTCTGGAGGATCTTGTAGGGCCCAACGAACCTCGGTTGGAGCTTCTTTTCTTTGCCTGCTGTGACGCTCCGTAAGGGGTAATCTTGAGAAACACATGGTCTTCAAATCTTTTCTTCGATTGTCTGCATAACTCTTTTGTCGGTTTTGAGCTGTTTGGAATCGTTGCCGTATCAATTTGACCTTTTCTCGCGCCTCTTCCATCCATGGAATAGTTGCTGGATCTAGCGTCTTTCTCTCGCCAATTTCATCCTAGTAGATCGGTGACCGGCATTTTCGGCCATATAGTGCCTCGTATGGAGCCATTTGAATCGATGAATGGTAGCCGTTGTTGTACGCAAACTCTACTAAGGTCATGTGTTGACCCCAGTTGCCTCCAAAATCCAGAATGCAAGTCCGCAGCATGTTCTCGAGAGTCTGGATTGTCCGCTCCGACTGTCCATCCGTTTGAGGGTGATAAGTCGTGCTCAAGTTGAGTTTAGTCCCCAGAGTTTCTTGGAATTTCTACCAAAATCGAGATACGAACCGGGGATCTCTATCAGAGACGATGCTCACAGGAACGCCATGTAGCTTTACAATCTCGTCCATGTACAGTTGGGCCAACTTGTCCATGGAGTACTTCATGTTTACTGGCAAGAAATGGGCCGATTTGGTTAATCAATCGACGATCACCCAAACGATGCCATGGTCTGCAGCAAACCTGAAACGAAGTCCATGGTGATGTTTTCCCACTTCCACTCGGGTATCTCAAGGGGCTGTAACAAGCCCGATAGTTTTTGATGCTCCGCTTTCACCTGTTTACAAATGAGACATTTTTGCACGCACAAAGCAATTTCCTTCTTCATATTGTCCTACCAATAGGTTCCTTTCAGGTCTTGATACATCTTGCTACTACTTGGATGGATTATATACTTGGACCGATGGGCTTCCTCTAGAATCTCCGTTTTCAATGATTCATCCTTCGGCACCACTATTTGGTTCCGGTATTTTAAGATACCCTCGGAGCTAAAATTAAAATCAGTTGTTTCCCTTTTTTTCACCTTCTCTCCCCACTTTTGCACCATCAAATCCTCTTTTTGTGCTTCTTTGATGCATTTCAATAGAGTGGAGGTCACCTTAATATTGCCAAAACTCACCTTATGACTCCCAAGATAGGGTTTCCACTCACAAACGGATTCTAACAAATCCCACTCTTTGATCATCAACCCTGCTACTTAAACCTTACGACTCAAGGCATCAGCTACCACGTTTGCCTTTCCCGGATGGTAGTTGATTGTGCAGTCGTAATCTTCCAGAAATTCCATCCACCGTCGTTGCCTCATGTTTAATTCCTTCTGGGAGAAGAGGTACCTAAGACTCTTATGGTCCGAGTACACTTCAAAGGTCACCCCATATAGGTAATGCCTCCACTTTTTCAGTGCTAAAACAACGGCGGCTAGCTCCAGATCGTGGGTCGGGTAATTCTGCTCGTGGGATTTCAATTTCCTAGAAGCAAAATAAATCACATTACGGTTCTGCATTAAAACGCATCCCAGGCCTTCTCGCGACGCATCAGTATACACAGCAAATCCGTCCACTCCGTTAGGTAAGACTAGCACTGGAGCCATTGTCAATCTTCTCTTTAACTTTTGAAAACTTGTCTCACATCGGGCATTCCATACGAACCGACCATGTTTCTTTGTCAGGTCAGTTAATGGACCCGCTAATTTGGAGAAGTCTTTAATGAAACGTCGGTAATATCCAGCTAGCCCTAGAAAACTGCGGATCTCTGTGGGGTTTTCTGGCCTCTTCCAATTTGTCACGGCCTCTACTTTCACCGGGTCAATCGAGATGCCTTCGTGGGAGATTACGTGCCCTAGAGAAGCGATTTTCTCCAGCCAAAACTCACACTTACTGAATTTGGCGTACAATTGATGCTCCCTTAGGGTCTGCAACACCACTCTCAAATGCTGCTCATGCTCCTTGCGCGTTTTGGAGTAGACTAAGATGTCATCAATAAAAACAACGACAAATTGGTCTAAATAGGGTTTAAAAACCCTATGCATTAAGTCCATGAAGGCGGCAGGAGTATTGGTTAGTTAGAAGGGTATAACTGCGAATTCGTAATGCCGATATCTTGAATTGAAAGCGGTTTTCGGAATATTCTCTCTTCTAATCAACAACTGGTAGTACCCTTGTCGGAGGTCCAGTTTTGAGAAGACCACTGCTCCTTGCAGCTGGTCGAACAACTAATCAATGTGGGGCAGTGGATATTTATTCTTAACCATAACATTGTTCAGGCCCCGGTAGTCGATACACATTCTCAAACTTCCGTCCTTTTTCTTCACAAACAGGACAGGAGCTCCCCAAGGAGACCCACTCTCTTGAATGAATCCCCGCTCTAGGAGGTCTTGCAACTGCAACTTTAGCTCCTTGAGCTCCGCGGGGGCCATTCGGTATGGTGTTTTGGAGATAGGTGAGGTTCCAGGTAGCAGGTCTATCTTGAATTCTATCTCTCTTTCCGGAGGTAGGGCTACTAACTCATCAGGAAATACGTCCGGAAATTCCTTTACTATGGCCACGTCCTCCACCTTTAATTTATCCGTAGGGGTGTTAATAAAAAAGGATAAAAATCCTTGTGCCTCTCTACTTAGCAGTTTTTTAGCCCTAATGCCCGAAATCAAAGCAGATGAGGCTAACCTACCCCTTATGTCCAACCTTAAGGTTGCCTCACTAGGGATGTGGAATTCTACTATTTTCGTTTTACAATCCAGTTAGGCATTATACTTGGCTAGGCAATCCATACCCAAGATCACATCATACCCCTTAATAACCAAACTTATCAAGTCCCCTAACAATCTCTTCTCTCCTACCCACACTTCACAATCCCTATAAAACCATACTAGTAACCAAACGTTGATTCCCCGTAGGTGTACTAACTTCTAGGTCGTATGGTAAACTAGCAGGTTTTATATCGATGCCACACATGAAATCAGGGTTAACAAAGGAATGAGTGGCACCAGGATCAATTAAAACTTTGGCAAAGCGGTGGAAAATAGGGATCGTACCTTCTACGACCTCTGAGGAATCTGGGACCTGTTGGGGCTTTAATGAATACACTCGAGCTGGCACCTTAGGTTTGGACCCATCTCCCTTAACTGGTCCAGCATTGGCCCTCGGCGGTGGTTGGCTCCCCTTTCCGTCTTGTTTTAGGACCGGGCAAGTAGCCAACTGGTGGTATGCGCTTCCACATCACAGACATTTGCCCTCCTTCCTCCAACAGTTATCTTCCGTGTGGTTTGGCTTCCCACAATGCCCACAGGGACCGCGAGGTGCTGAAGTTGAGCCTCCCTGAAAATTTCCTCTTTGGCCTCGCCCAACTTGGCCACCCCTAGACGGAGTCCCTCTGCCTGTACCCGACTGTCGTCCACCTCCCATCCCTCGTCCAAACTTGGAGGGGGTACTCTTCTCACCCTGTCCTAAACTACTCCCAGGAAAACCTCGCTTCTTTGCCTGGAAGTTCCGGACTTGCAACCTCGCACTCTCCACCCGTTGGGCCTTCTCTACGATCTCGCTAAAAGCATTGATTTGAGCCACTGCGAGGTCCTTTTGGATTTCGACATTCAAGCCCTGGATAAATCGCCGGATCTGCCGCTGCTCGGTCATGATCAGCTCAGGAGGAAATTTGGACAGGCAGGTGAATTGACTCTCGTATTCCGCCACAGATTAAGCCCCTTGGCGGAGTCGGATGAACTCGTCTTCCTTCCTCTCCTGAACTAGAGGAGGGAAGAATTTCGCGTTGAATTCCCTTATGAAATTCACCCAAGTCCTGGGCGTTTGTTCCCGTTCCCATTTTTGCCTAATGACATTCCACCAGGAACGGGCCGTCCCTTCCAGCTGGAAAACGGCAAATGTCACCTGCCGTTCTTCGGTGTAGTGCAGGGCAGCAAAAATATCGACCATATTCTCGAGCCACCTTTCGGCGACATCTGGATCAGGCCCCCAATAAACTTGGGTGGAGCAAACTTTTGAAATCGTTCGAGAGCTCTGTCTTCGCTCTCGATGTGGTTGCCAGGGTTTCCAGGATTAGGGTTTGGGTTTTGGCCCTGTTGCTGCACCACTTGTGCTAGCAAGTTAGTCATTTGCTGCATAGCGGTAGCTATTTGCACGTTGGGGTCAGGATTAGGTCCAGATGAGGTTTCCCCAATACCCCTGTCTGGCGTGGGTTGCCTATTTCCGCGCCCACGTCCCCGTCCACTCCGTGTACCTTCCATGAAGTCTACTTGGTCTAGGCAAATGTACTAAACTAATATAATAACAATGCATGTAAGTAAAACCCAAAAACTTTTACAATAACATATATATATACATTCCAAACAAGGTCAAACAACACACATATCAACAACCAGTCAAGTCAAGTACAGTCAAGTCAAGTACAAACATGGACAATCCACGAGGGAATGGCCTCATCAAAAGAAATATACATGTAGCTAATCCAAATGCACAAAACGATTAGCTAAGGCTCTATTCCCTATCCGCCCTATATACAGAAACAAAACTATCCAAAAAAAAACCCTAGGAGTCGTGACCTAGTCCGTCGACGGGCTAGTAGACCCACCCGATGGGGTGGATCCAACCCTAGCCTCAGGCCCCGCACACGAGGCCTCGTCATTCACTCCCTCGACCACGTCGGCGCAGAGGTTCAGGATCGATGCGGCTCGAACCTTAACCTTTCAAGCTCGTTTAGACTCACGCTCACGTGCTTTCCTAAGTTGAGTGCAGAGGCCGTCAACCCTATCCTCTACCTCGAGCATGTCGTACTTCAGTCCCTTAATGCGCTCAGCCTGTTTCTCATTGCCCGCCCTAAGCTGGGTTACCTCAGCCTCAAGCCTAGTATTATCCGCGGCCAACTCCTTCCGTTCCTCGGCCACGGCCAACACCAAAGTGTTAGGGTAAGCGTACGTGTGTCAACACTCGCAACGTCGGAGGCGGTTAGCCGGGCTCCAACGCACAATAGCCCTTCTGGGCCGGATCTGGTACGGAATCACCGGAAGCACCCCACGGGGTAGCTCTCCAGCAGGGGGATTACTAGGCTTACCATGTCCGTCCATCCTACACCAAAAGGTAAGTAAACGTAAATAACCTTAAGGGATATAATCAAAATAATCCTCAAATCGAGCATTTCTAACATGCCCAGGTCAATTCAAACCTAGGCTCTGATACCAACTGTGACAGCCCCACCTTCCCTTAAAGCAAACCAAAGGGGTTAGCGGATTGCCTGCCTAACTCTCGCCAGGACTAACGGGACAGTTCAATGCGATCTAAGACGTTCCGGAACATACAAGCACACTTAAACAAGTCACAATCGCAAAATAAAAACAATGAAAATCGGAGTCGGCCATGAATAGTACCGGCCACGTCAGAATCCGGCCACACATCACGCAAACATTCACATCTTGAAATTCAACATTTACATAATCCCATAAGTTTATACATGTACGGTTGCAAATTACAATTCAACGATGGATTGGGTCAAAATGAGTTTAGTGTTTTGCCCAAAAGAGCTATCCAAAATATATATATACATAAGCTCAACTCGGCAATCCATATTCATCGCCTTTCCAAAAGTATTCAATTTCCTGTAAGGAAAACAAACGGAATAGAGTGAGCTTACGCCCAGTGAGATACTATCACTCAAGCAACCAAGTTCATATAAGCATAAAGTTCTTCATTTCAAATCATCAAAAGTAAACCAAGAGCACACATTAATAGAGTTGATAAAAGGATACGGACGGCTCTCAAGAGCCCCTTTCCTCGCTTGCATTCTTGATCGAACCTCATTGACCCTCCGTCAATGTTTAAGAGTAACCAACCGTAGGCTCCACTTTACTTCCACTCCTTCCACCCAACATACCCCTACCGGGCCCGAACTCCACACAGTTTAAATTTGGTAATACTCGAGTATACCGGAATCAAGAGTCTCACTACTACAAGATTCCATATAACAGTCCCCATGGCTCGTCAACTTTCACGACCAAGCCCTCGCTGGCTCGATTCAATCGACTACCCATGGGGTTGAGCTCAGTAGTAACAGTAATGGCCGTTGGATACTCGTCCAAACGACACCAAATCCAGTATATCAGGTATCATTTAAATACCACAGTGAAACAGTAAACAATCGTATATAGTACCAAAAGGGGTGAGGGCGATCAAGTACGCCCTCACTTTAATCAGTTTCAATGGCAAATAGGCCCTCAAGGCATCAAGTTCAAGTATAGCAAAGCCACATTGTAAACAAACAAGTGAGTAGTACACTCACCAAGCAAGCAAGTGAGATTTCATCAACTTCCGCTCAAAGAGCGTCTTGGACCACCGTCACGTCCTAAAACATTCAAATAGGCATAATAAGACTCGATTACAAGTCATAACCAAATCCACATACCACCAAAACAAGGTTCCACTAGAATGTATAAGCACTAGAGTAAACCAGGGAAAAGTCCGGAAATGAAGTTAAGCTCTAATCCAAAAAAAATAGTTTTTGACATAATTTTGCGGTTTTAGCACCATTGGCACTACGATTATCGGATGGAGGTGAAAGATACACCGTTTCGAAGCTAACAAATAGGGCTACAATGTTACAGAAGGTCACTCAGTCTGGTTCACAGTTCAACTAGGTAAAAAATGCAGGATACTAAACCAGAACCGCAAAAACGGGTTACAAACCGTATTCTGGTTAACGAACTGTAATTCAGGCTACCTAAGTCCAAATCAAGTGATTCCAAAGCCATCTGAAAGCTAAGACATCAGGATACATTTCTTTAGAAGACCTCAACAACCAAATCAGAAGTATTCCCAACCAAATTAACCAATTACAGAAGCAATTCTCAAGTTCGGGTAAAAACAGGGTAGCAGGGGTATTTCAATCTTTTCACAAGCTACGCTACTCCGATTGGCCTGAAATTTTCCAGGCAACTCTAAAATATCATTTCCTACAACTTTCATGTTTTAACCCAGGGCTAAATTGGCCTCTAACTATGATGAACAGTGCCAGGCAGAATGAAGGAAATGAAACCCTAACTTTCCAAATTTCCTTCCAAAACAGAAATTTTCTGCAATTAACCACACTTTCCACCTTCTAGCTTCCTTCAATATCATTTCCAACCATCAGACATGGCCACACAACATTAATCATATGAAAATAGAAAAATCATGAATAAATAGAAAATGTCATCAATCTCAACCAAAATCATGAAATAACACCAAATATCATCCCTTAGGCTACCACAAGTCATGAATTAAACATCATTAGATGGAGGAGAGGGGTTCCTTCACTACTCACCTTAGCAATACAAGAGAGGGAGCAACTAATCACCTTAGCCTTCCAAACAACTCCACTAAACACCTCACAATCACTAAGTGAAGGGGTTTTATGGAACAAATGCAAGATCAAATGGTTGTTTTGGTAGATTTGAGCAAGAGTAGAGCTAGGAATTTGGAGAGTTTTCCTTTCTTTCTTCCTTGGAGAGGGCCGGCTATGAGCTTGCAAATTTTGATGATTTTTGAGTCAAATTTTGATTTATTTGGTAAAAGATGAATAGTAGTCAAAAGTAACAACAACTCTCTAAGTGACACTTGTCACTATAATTAATGCGTGCATATCACTTTGTTTCCTCTCACACCAATCCACTTGGTAACCTCTAATTATCTCTTAGCACCTGATAATTTAAACCCAATATCCAAAACTTAACCTAGTTGGCTGAATTTTTTCGAACTTTTCGTACTAGTGGGTCCCACGTCCGGTATACGCTCTTAATTTCTCAAAAACTAACCGATACTAGAAAAAATCATCTAAAAACTATATTGACTCATAAAAATTATCTAGAAATTTTCCTAATGAAGAAAATGCAAAAAACATGCCATTAAAGTGAATAAAACCTATAAAATGAGAAAATTACGGGTTCTCACATTGGTCTATTAACAAGAAATCTCCAAATCAGGTTCGAGTCATAAGGATTTCCAAATAAAACAGCTACACATCCAAGCCTTTTCCTAGTTATCTTTGGTTTCCAATTATCTTCGGTTTCCTTCTTTTCTATGAGTCTTTTCCAGTTATTTTAAAGTCCTAAAGTCATCTTTTGAGTAACAAATTCATCCGGGTCAGTTGTGCTTCTTGCCCTCATAAATTGCCAAAATCTTACTTGATTTAAGTTTTTAAGTTGGTCAACACTAGAAGGAACTCCAATTTCTTCAAGGAGTTGATCGAGAAGCCTTGAGAATTGATTTGGTAAGACTATTAGAGAGTGAAAACATGAGAGCTGAATGCACACACGTGAGGGAGTGTGCAAGGTAAATCATCTCTTTCCGTTGCTAACTCAATTTGACAGCTTTCTCTTTTTGCAGAAGCATTAAAAGGAGATTTGGGGCACATTATGGACCAAAAATTGGAGGCAATGAACTAGCGGATTGATAACTTGGAGATGTCTCAACGGAGTTCTAAAGGCAGCCAAGGGAAAACATTTATGCAAGAATCAAGTGACTCCAATTTTGAGGATGAATATTAAATAGGCAAAAGAGACCTAAACATGATACTAGACCAGTTGGTGACTCTATTAAGGGCATCAAGACGAAAATTCCTCCTTTCCAAGGAAGGTCGAATCCTGATGCGTATTTGGAATGGGAGAAATGGATCGAATTGGTTTTGAACTACAACACTTACTCTGAGGAACAAAAGCTGAAGTTAGCTGTTATAGAATTCATTGATTATGCTATTGTTTGGTAGGACCAAATTTCAACTAGTCGATGGAGAAGTAGAGAATTACCTATCCAAACATGGGCCAAGTTAAGACACCTCATGAGGAAGCAATTTGTACCTCATTATTACCGTGACTTGTTCCAAAAGCTTCAAACTCTTACTCAAGGAGCTCGAAGTGTTGAGGACTACAACAAAGAGATGGAAATCTTGATGTTATGGGCTGACATTGTGGAGGATAGAGAGGCTACAATAGCTCGTTTCTTGAGTGGGTTAAGGCCTAAAATTTCAGAGCAAGTGGAATTACAACATTATGTGGAGCTTAGTGACTTGGTGGAGAAAGCCATCAAGATTGAGACGAGGTTAAAGATGAGGGGATAGCGGAAAAACTACACAAATTTCTCATCTTCCTTTATGTGAACGTCATAGCCAAAGAAGGAAGAAAAAGGAGTAGCCAGTTCAAGTGCCTTAAACCGAAACAAGAGGGATCAAGATGGAATTCCAAACCAGCACTTAAGTCTAATTTTGATCTGGCTAAGGGAAGGAACCGTGACAATAAATGCTTCAAATGTCAAGGTAGCGGACATATAGCAAGTCAGTGTCTGAATCAATGAGTTATGACTATTCTACCAAATGAGGAAATCATCACTGATGATAAAGTGGAGTACAAAGATATGCCACTACTTACGGAAGAAGAAGAAGAGGAAGAGTTGCCAGTTAATGAGCAAGTTGGACTTCTTGTTAGGCGAGCTTTAACTACTCATGTTAAGGAGGCTGATAACTTACAAAGAGAAATATCTTCTACAACCAATGCCATATTAAAGGCAAAGTGTGTAGCTTGATAATAGATGGAGGGGACTTGTGCTAGCATTGCAAGTGCTCTAATAGTGGAGAAATTAGCACTTCCAACCTTATGACATCCTAAGCCTTATATGTTACAGTGCTAAAACGACAGTGGGGATGTTTATGTCATCAAGCAAGTTCAAGTTCCTTTCTACATTGGAAGGTATGAAGATGTCGTCTTATGCGATATAGTCCTAATGTAAGCTTGCCATATCCTGTTGGAAAGGTCATGGCAGTTTGCCAAGGGGATTAGCTTCGATGGAATTTCAAACAAATATTATTTTAAACATTGTAATAGAAAGGTCACCCTTGTACCATTAACTCCTAGTCAAGTGCGTGAAGATCAAGAGAGACTACAAAAAGAATGTGAGTTAGAGAATGAGAGGAAAAAGAAAGAAAAATCCGAAGATACAAAAAAAAGTGAAGCGGTCAAGCAAAATGAGAGGAAAAAGGCTATTTATGAGTTGGTCAAAGAAGAAAAACAACAGAGAAAACAAAGTAAGTTGGTAAAAGCCAAGAAAGTGAGGACAAAGTAAGTTGGTAAAAGCCAAGAAAGTGAGGAGAGGTTTTTATGCTCCGACACACCTTTATTTGTACTTTTATACAAAGTGGTGATTTTAATTTCAAGTGACCTTACCAACAGTTTACCTGTGACAACCCCACTTTCCCTAAAGGCGAACCAGAGGGGTCAGCGAACTGCCTGCCCAGCTCTCGCCGGGGCTCACTACAATCCATAATTCAAAAACTAGAAACATTTCAAATATTTTCAATATACATTTAAAGTACTCCAAAACATTAATACTTAAAATTAGCTAACCTTCAAGCTTAAATACAACCCAAAAGAATATGTACTACAGTCATTGCTATAATACAACTTGAAGTCTCTAAAAGAAAACAACTTAATACTATTCGTGAGCACTCTCGGCCTTGAAACCCTGTTAAGGAAAACAAAGGAATGGAATGAGCTAAATAACCCAGTGAGGTTCCAAAACACACAAACAGTTCTAATAAATCAAGTAAATTAAGCATAATGCACATACGGTTCAATGTTTCACATTGGCACATTAAAATGAAACATTTATCATTTTATAGAAATAAACACACACTAAAAGGATAGAGTGTTCCCGTGGAACAATTTTAGTCAGTTTCACCTTATAACTCCAATAATTCCCCCGGTTTGTCTGGCCATCGCCTTATTCCTCCAGTGATAATACTCGAATATACCGAAATGGTGGCCCAGGGTTCCAACCTACCTGACCGAGCCCAGCCTTGGCTCGAGCAGGTTAGCAACCAAGGGCAGGGCCCAGTTCAGCTAAGAGCTTACAACATACGCAAGTAATCAAATATACCGGTAAACGGCAGAAATTCACGGTTAAACGGTAGAAATTTGTTATTTTAGTAGGTCGAATGAGATAAAGTACACACTCACCTTAAAATGGTGAAAAATCACATAGGAGCAATTATAGAGAGCACATAACGCTTAAACACACGAGAAATATGAAGTAAATATATAGCAAAACTATTCAAGTCACACACATACAAGGAACACGCACCAATTCAAAATAAGTGAGTAAATAAGTCCTTTAGTGCTCCGCTTCGAGGTTTCCTTCAATCCTCTTGAGTGCCTGAAGAAATAGTGAGCAATTATCACTCACATATACTCACAATCACTTAACATGCAAGGAAGGAAATGTATTTGCTTAAATTTAGAACAATGCCTCAAATGAGCTTCACTCTATTGAAATTCAAGATTCAAAAGTGAGGATTTAAAGTCACAAGGGAAAACTCGTATCCTCCATGAAATGAAATTAAAATGGATGATCGATATCGAAAGACAATGAAAAGTTCTCAAAAACTCATTTCCCCAGAAATCATGAATTTTCAGCTTTGCGCGATAAACTTGGAAAAATCAGATCTTGAGTTTAGTACGTCCAAAAATTGGGAAACTTTATATCATTGGAAACTAGATTCAAAGTACTAAAATTTTCTAGAAGATACTTTTCTAAGATTCCAAACTGAAAGCATTCATTTTTCAGCTCAAAATTGCTAATTCAAGAAAGCAAGACAGAACCAGTCTTGGTTTTCGGCGACGTTTGGAAATTCGGCAAAATTCACAGAAAATGAATCAGTCACTAAAATTTATAACACAATAAGAGTTCCAAAAAAAGTTTCAAACATAACAAGCGGAACTAAATTTGGTGTTTTGAGAAACAACATATAACAGTTTGAGGTCGGTTAATTTTCATAGCCTGACCAGTGAATTTCCAGATTTGCGAAGCAATGTTTGGGGCATTATTTGGGTATCGACATGATATTGAAATCACACCAAATTTGGTACACTTAAACTTCCATATAGATAATACTTCTCTATAAAAATTCAGGAAAAAACTCGCACGGAAAGACAGTTAACAAAATGACCAAAATTTGGAAAAATTTCAAAGCTAATCTGCCAACCCTATTTTTCTTATTTTTCAAAAGTTTTCTCCAACAAAATCAGCCCCAATTCACTCCATTTTTGAAACTAAGATCCCAGAAACATTTAATAACCAATTGATGAGCAATTGACACTAAAATTTTTGAAATATAACATCCCAAAATAGATTTGACCATTCGGTAATCAAGGAAGGAAAAGTTTCCAATTTCCAGCTTTGTTGCATTTTCGAAATCATACCATATCTAACTCTACACAAGTTCAAATTGAAAATGGTCTATGGCATTGGAAACTAGGTTTAAAATGCTACAATTCATCAGAAAGCATTGTTTTGAAAATTGTAAGCATCGAAGACAACCTAAGAGGGTGGTGAATTAGGTGATTATAAAACTAATCAAGTTATGGGCACTTTTTGCTCAATATGAAATTTACCCTCTTTTCTTAAATGATCACACAATGAATCAATCAATGAAGGAACAATATCACTTGAGAGAAGTAGAAGATATAAGCAATTTAAAGATCACAATATAACAATAAATAAATAAGAAGGGAAGAATTGCAAACCAATTGACTACCAAGCTCCTCTTGAACTTGTAGATCAATTCAAACAAGTTTTTCAAATTGATGAAATACAATCAATCTTGTGTACAAACGAATGTTCACTTCCTTCTTGCCCCAAGTCTCACTCAGTCAAGCTAGAAAGTTTTACTATCCCTCAGGACAACCCTCTCAGAATTACACTATTGAAGTATTCACTCACAAATGAAAAGCTTATAATGAACTTCACACTACCAAGACTACAAATCTTCTTTGGTGAGTGTTTTCTCACTAAAACTACTCTAGATCTTTTGTATCTTCAGTGTGCAAAAGTTGTTTAAAGATTTTGATCATGCTCTATTCATAGGAAATCAAGAAAGTGCTTCATTAATGCTTCCAACGGATAGAAAGTAGCTGAAAAGTCAACTAGCCATTGGCAGTATTGGACATCCGGTAGTCTGATTTCTTGCGTCCGACAGCAGGTAGTGAGTTTAAGAGATTTTCTTCGATTCTATCAGACGTCCGGTGCTTGTATTCGAAAGCAGATAATGAATTAGAAGAAATATCTCAATTCTATCGGATGTCCAGTATTGTTTTTGTGAGCGTCCGACAGTTTTCGTCGAATTTGAAGGATCCTATCGGACGTCTGATGCTTGCATCCGATTGAGATCAGTGAGTCAGGGGGAATGTCTTATTTCCTTCGGACGTCCTTCATGTGCTCAAAATTACGCAATGATTATTGAACGTGCGCAATGATTATCGGACGTCCGTGTGAGAACCCGTAAAAACCCTAATTTTTTTCCTAGGGTTTATTTCCCCTTAATTGCATGTTTTCTGCATTTTCTGGCTTAGAAATATTTTCTTAGTGGATTTTATGAGCAATTATAGTTTTAAGATGATTTTTCTAGCATTGGAGAATTTTTAGAACATTAAGAGTAAATAGTGGACGTGGGACCCACTAGTGCGAAAAGTTCGGAAAAATTCGGTCAATAAGGTTAAGTTTCGGATACTGTGTAAAATTTATCGGGTGTTAAGGGATAAGTAGAGTGTGTGAAGTGATTGATGTGAGAGAGAAAAGAAGGATAGGAATGCATTTAATAAGGTGCCACGTGTCATTTTCTTATTGGTTGAACTTTTAAGAATTACTATCATTGTCTTGACTTATTTGACCAAGGGATTAAATATCCAAAATTCACCAAAAAATCACCATTTTTCTCTCTTGTTTGGCCGGCTCTCTCTCTCACTCTTGCAAGAAGGAAAACTTCTCCAATCTTCAAGTTTCTACTAGCAAATCATCTCAATCAAGGCCATAAACAAGATTTCACTCCATAAAAACTTTCCTTCTAGTGCTAGCAAGTTGTTTGGTGAACTTTGTTTGAAGGACTAAGGTGCTCCACATCTTCCTCTCTCTTGTTTCTTGGTAAGTGAAGCTTGAAACACCCTACTACCTTTAATGATGGTTATATGATGCTTAGAAGTGGCATGAGTGTGTGAAAATGTGATTTATTTCTTGATTTGGCTTGTTTTGGTGAAGTTTTTATTTTATTGGGAATTTTTCTGGTTTAATATGATCTTGATGTTGGGGGCTTGTATGATGAATTGTAATGGTTGGAAATGACTCTAGTGAGTGTGAATTGTGGTTAAATGCAATCAATTTTGGATTTGGTGTGAAATTTGAAAAGTTAGGGTTCTTGAACCCCAATTCTGTCCGGTTTCAGATCACTGGGTTAGAGGCCGAATTGGACTTTGCTCAAAACATGAAAGTTGTAGGTATTGATGTGTATAAGGTGCCTGTACAATTTCAGGGCATTTGGATTAGTGTAGAGTGAGTTATGACGAAATTACTGTAGCTGTTCTGCTTTGATCAGAATGCGAAAACGGAGTTTGTATTTGGCCATTTTGACTGGTTTTGGTTTGGATTTTGAAGTTGGTGTCTTCTGATGAAATGTAGTTGGATGACTTAGCTAACTTATGCCTTTGGAATTTCGGCATTTGGACTTGTATGGACTGAGATATACCGATTACAGTTTTTTGTGTTTTGCGAACCTGTTTTAGGAATTCTGGGTTAGTATTTGGCATTTTCGACCTAGTTAAGCTAGGAACTGGATTGAGTGGTCTTCTACATTATTGTAGCCCTGTTCCATAGCTTCGAAACGGTGGGTCTTACACCCCCAACCGATAATTGTAGTGAGAGTTGTGCCATTACCGCATTATGACGTCAAAACCGGTTTTCTTATCAAGGCTTAAGTTAAAGCCCTTTCTTAATTTCTGGTTTGCTATCATGCTTGTATATGTTTATAGAACCCTATTGGGGTTGTGAATTGGTGTTGTTTATGGCTCGGCATGGAGTCTTATTGTATGTGTTGCATGATTCTAGGGCGTGAAGGTAGTGCACGACGGCTTGGTGATCGTGGTACATGAAATACCACTTACTTGCTTGGCGAGTATACTACTCACTTACTTGTTATAATGTGGCTTTGTGCTATGTGTATTTGATGCCTTGAAGGCTTACTTGGTTATTGGAAATGATTGAGGTGAGGGTGTACTTGATCGCCCTCACCCCTTGTGATGTTATTCATGGCTATTGACTGTTTTACTGATATACTGCACTGATATATGAGATACTGCATTCCATTCATGGAAACTGATTTGATGTCGCTGGACGAGTATCCAATGGCTTTACTGCATGTATGAGCTCAACCCCGTATGGTAGTTAATTGGATCGAGCCAGCGAGGGCTTGGTCGTGAAAATTATCATGCCACGGGGACTGTACTGGGGAACCTTGTGGTAATGAGACCCTTGGTTCCGGTAAACTCGAGTATTACCAAAAGTTACTGAATGGAGTGCGGGCCCGGTTGGGGTATGTTGGGTGGAAGGAATGGAAGGAAAGTGAGGTCTACGGTTTGGTACTTTTAACATTGACGGAGAGTCAATGAGATTGGATCAAGATGGCAAGCGTGGAATCGGGCTCTTGAGAGCCGACCGTATCCTTTTACCGTTTTGTTTACTGCTTATTTGTGCACTTTAAATGAAAGTTCATCCTTATGTGACTTTGGTTGCTTATGTAGTAGTATACCACTGGGCTTTAGCTCACTCCGTTCCATTTGTTTTCCTTACAGGGATGTAATTACTTTTGGAATTGGAGTGGATAGTTGATTGTCAAGTAGAGCTAGAGTAAATGTCTTTTGTATAGCTCTCTAATGAAACCCTAATGTGCCTTGGGTTCATTTTCTTTTGATTGGCGAATCGATCTTGTACATTCATGATGAATGGTATTTGACATGCCAATGTGGTTGTAAATGTTGGATTTCAATGTATATATGGTAAATTGATGTTTGGTTGAACTTCGGACTGATTCACGTTTCAAACGGCCAAAGGAAAAATTTTGAACAAAAGACACTGGACAGAATCCGGCCAGGAATCCGGCCAGAAACTGGCCGGATTGCCGGCCGGATTGCATGGGGTTTTGGAAAAAAATTTGGATTGCTCTCGGCCCAGTATCCGGCCGAGAATCCGGCCGGAAATCCGGCCAGATTCTGGCCGGATTCTGACGTGGCCTGCACTATTCATCTTCGGCGCGAATTTTCGTTTTTTTTTATTTTGTGTTTTGACTTGTTTGCGCGCATTGTTATGTTCCGGGACGTAATAGACCGACGTAAACTGTACCGTTAGTCCTGGCGAGAGCTGGGCAGGCAGTCCGCTAACCCCTTTGGTTCGCCTTAGGGGAAGGTGGGGCTGTCACAGGTGGTATCAGAGTCTAGGTTTGAATTAGCCTGGGTGTAATAGAAGTGCTCGACTTGAGGGTTTTATTGATTATGGTTTTAAGGTTATTCATGTTGTTTATTCCTTTGCTATAGGATGGATGCCAGTGGTGACCCGAGTGACCGTCCGGCAGGAGATCGTCCTCGTAGCACGTTGCCGCCGATTAAGTATCAACTTAGGCAGAAGGGGGCCGTGGTCCGTTGGAGCCCGGCCAGCCGCGTTCGACAGTGTGGGTGTCGTAGCAACTTTGCCTGCCCAAATACACTAGTTTTGTCGGTGGCAAAGGAACGCGAGGAGTTTGCTAAGGAAAATACTAAGCTTGAAGCTGTGGTTGCTGCGTTGGAAGCTGAGGTGACTCAGGCTAAGGCGACCAATGAGAAGCAAGCCTCGCGTATTAAAGAGCTAGAATATGACGTGCAAGAGGTCGAGGAAAGAGTTGATGATCTATGTGATCAGTTGAGAGATGCACGCGAGCGCGAGACTAAGCGAGCTCGTAAGGTCAGGGGTCGTGCTGAGGCGATCCTTAACCTATGCGACGACGGACTCGAGGAGTCTAGTGACGAGGCCTCGTATGCTGGGGCCGAGGCTGGGGAGGAGTCTACCCCATCGCCTGGGTCTCAGACCCCGGCGACTGATTAGGCCTTGATCTTAGAGGCTTCTTTTGGCTAGTGGTGGCTCTTGTATGTATATAGGGATAGGGATAGTGCCTTAGCTAACCGTTTTGGATGTAGAGTTAGCTATGTGTAAATCTCTTTTGATAGGCCTATCCTCAGGTGGATCTTTTGTGTACGTACGTGCTTTGGCCGTACCTGACTGACTGCTTGTATATATGTGTTTGGCATGTATATATGTGTGATTGTGTTTATGCTTGGACTGTATAAATGTGTTTTTGTGCAAAACTTAAGTGTTACTTATATGCTTTGTTATTGCTTTGGTTTAGTACTTTTGCCTAGATCAAGTATACCTTATGGAAGGAACACGAAGTGGTCGGGGACGCGGGCGCGGTAGGCAACCCACACCGGTTAGGGAAATGGGGGAAGCCTCTACTGGACCAAATTCTGAACCCCAGATAGACCCCAACGTTCAAATAGCTGCTGCTATGCAGCAAATGACCAACCTACTCGCACAAGTAGTGCAACAACAGGGCCAAAACCCAAATCCTAACCCCGGAAACCCTGGCCATCATATCGAGAGCGAAGATAGGGCGCTAGAACGTTTCCAAAAGTTTTCTCCGCCAAAGTTTATTGGGGGACCCGACCCTGATGTGGCTGAGAAATGGCTTGAGAAAATGGTTGATATATTCGTGGCCCTACACTACCCGGACGAACGGCAGGTCACTTTTGCCGTGTTTCAACTTGAAGGGGCTGCCCGTTCCTGGTGGAACGTAATTAGGCAGAAATGGGAGCGAGAGCAGATACCGAGGACATGGGTGAACTTTATACGAGAGTTTAATGCCAAGTTTTTCCCTCCTCTAGTCCAGGAGAGGAAGGAAGACGAGTTTATCCGGCTCCGGCAAGGGGCTCAGACTGTGGCGGAGTATGAGAGCCAGTTTACCCGCCTGTCCAAATTTGCGCCTGAATTAATCATAACTGAGCAAAGACGAGTGAGGCGCTTCATTCAGGGCTTGAATGTTGAGATCCAGAAGGACCTCGCGGCGGCTCAAATTACCACGTTTAGCGAGGCTATGGAAAAAGCCCAACGAGTTGAGAGTGCACGGCTTCAGGTCCGAAACTTCCAGGCTAAGAAGCGTGGATTTCCTGGGAGTACGTCTGGACAAGGTGAGAAGAGCACTCCCTCCAAGTTTGGACGAGGAAATGGAGGTGGTCGTCATTCTGGACCAGGCAGAGGGACTCCGTTCAGGGGCGGCCAAGCTGGGCGAGGGCAAAGGGGAAACACCCAGAGTGGCTCGGCTTCGGCACCTCGTGGTCCCTGTGGGCACTGTGGGAAGACAAACCACACCGAGGATAATTGCTGGAGGAAACTGCGTAAATGCCTGCGGTGTGGAAGTGCGGACCATCAACTGGCTACATGTCCGGTCCTGAAACAAGACGGAAAGGGGAGCCAACTACCGTCGAGGACCAATACTGGATCGGCCAAGGGAGACGGATCCAAACCAAAAGTTCCGGCTAGGGTATATTCCTTAGAGCCCCACCAGATCCCAGAGTCTTCTGAGGTGGTGGAAGGTACGATCCCTATATTCCACCGCTTTGCCAAAGTTTTAATTGATCCGGGTGCCACTCGTTCGTTTGTTAACGCTGATTTCATGTGTGGCATCGATATAAAACCTGCTAGTTTACCATATAACTTAGAGGTTAGTACACCTACGGGGAATCAACGTTTGGTGACTAGTATGGTTTATAAGGATTGCGATGTATGGGTAGGTGAAAGGAGGTTTCTAGGGGACTTGATTAGCTTATCCATTAAGGGGTACGACGTGATTCTGGGTATGGACTGGTTAGCCAAATATAACGCCCAACTGGACTGTAAAACGAAAATAGTTGAATTTCGCATTTCCTGGAGAGGCAACCTTAAGGTTGGATATAAGGGGTAGGTTAGCCTCATCTGCTCTCATTTCGGGCATTCGAGCTAGGAAACTGATAAGTAAAGGGGCGCAAGGATTTTTGGCCTTCTTAATTAACACCCCTACAGATAAGCTAAAAGTAGAAGACGTGGCCATAGTGAGGGACTTTCCGGATGTTTTTCCTGACGAGTTAGTAGCCCTACCTCCGGAAAGAGAGATAGAATTTCGAATAGATCTTTTACCTGGAACTGCACCTATCTCGAAAACCCCTTACCGAATGGCGCCTGCAGAACTTAAAGAGCTTAAGTTGCAATTGCAAGACCTTTTGGAGCGGGGATTCATTCACGAGAGTGAGTCTCCTTGGGGAGCTCCGGTCCTATTTGTGAAGAAAAAGGATGGAACGTTGAGGATGTGCATTGATTACCGGGGGCTGAACAACGTGACCATCAAGAATAAGTATCCACTGCCCCACATCGATGAGTTGTTTGACCAGCTGCAGGGAGCAGTGGTCTTCTCCAAGTTGGACCTCCGACAGGGATACTATCAGTTATTGATAAAGAAGGAGGACATTCCGAAAACTGCCTTTAACTCGAGATACGGGCATTACGAGTTCGCCGTTATGCCCTTTGGACTGACTAATGCTCCCGCCGCCTTCATGGAACTAATGCATAGGGTTTTTAAACCCTATCTAGACCGATTTGTCGTGGTGTTCATTGACGACATTTTGGTCTACTCTAAGACACGTGAGGAGCATGAGGAGCATTTGAGAGTGGTACTGCAGACGTTACGGGAACATCAACTGTATGCCAAGTTTAGTAAATGCGAGTTTTGGTTGGAGAAAGTGGCGTTTCTAGGGCACGTGATCTCCCACGAAGGTATTGCAGTGGACTCGGCGAAGGTTGAAACTGTGACCAATTGGAAGAGGCCAGAAACCCCCACGGAAATTCGTAGCTTTCTAGGGCTAGCTGGGTATTACCGAAGGTTTATTAAAGATTTTTCCAAGTTAGCCGGACCATTAACTGACTTGACGAAGAAGCATGGCCAGTTTATCTGGAGCGGCCGATGCGAAACAAGTTTTCAGGAATTAAAGAAAAGATTGACCATGGCTCCAGTATTGGTCTTGCCAAATGGAGTGGACGGGTTTGCAGTATATGCGGACGCGTCGCGAGAGGGATTGGGATGTGTTTTGATGCAGAACCGGAATGTGATAGCTTTCGCCTCTAGGAAATTGAAGCTTCACGAGCAGAACTACCCGACTCACGACCTGGAATTAGCCGCTGTTGTATTTGCTCTGAAAAAGTGGAGGCATTACCTATATGGGGTGACCTTCGAAGTGTATTCGGATCACAAGAGTCTGAGATATCTCTTCTCCCAGAAGGAACTGAATATGAGACAACAGCGATGGATGGAATTCCTGGAAGATTACGACTGTACGATCAATTACCATCCGGAAAAGGCAAATGTGGTAGCAGATGCCTTGAGTCGTAAAGTGCAAGTGGCAGGGCTAATGATTAAGGAGTGGGATTTACTAGAATCCGTGTATGAGTGGAAACCCTGTCTTGGGAGTCATAAGGTGATATTTAGCAATGTAAGGGTGACCTCCACTCTACTGGAACGTATAAAAGAGGCGTAAGGCGAGGATTTGATGGTACGGAAGTGGAGAGAGAAAGTGGAAAAGGGAGAAACAACGGACTTCAATTTGAGTCCTGAGGGTCTTCTGAAGTATCGGAACCGAATTGTAGTACCAAAGGACGAGTCATTGAAAGCAGAAATTCTGGAGGAATCTCATAGGTCTAAGTATACAATCCATCCGGGTAGCAGCAAGATGTATCAAGACCTGAAGGGAACTTACTGGTGGGATAATATGAAGAGGGAAATCGCGCAGTACGTGCAGAAATGTCTCATTTGCCAGCAAGTGAAGGCGGAGCATCAAAAACCATCGGGTTTGTTACAACCCTTGGAGATACCCGAGTGGAAGTGGGAAAACATCACTATGGACTTCGTTTCAGGTTTACCAAGGACGCAAAGGGGACACGATGCCGTTTGGGTGATCGTTGATCGATTAACCAAATCGGCCCATTTCTTGCCGGTGAACATGAAGTACTCAATGGACAAATTGACCCGACTGTACATGGATGAAGTTGTAAGACTACACGGTGTTCCTGTGAGCATTGTCTCTGATCGGGATCCACGGTTCGTATCTCGGTTTTGGCAGAAGTTCCAAGAAACCCTGGGGACGAAACTCAATTTAAGCACAACCTATCACCCTCAGACGGATGGCCAGTCAGAACGGACGATTCAAACTCTCGAGGACATGCTACGAACTTGCATTCTGGACTTTGGAGGCAGTTGGGGTCAGCACATGACCTTGGTAGAGTTCGCGTACAACAATAGCTTCCATTCGTCAATTCAAATGGCTCCGTACGAAGCTCTCTACGGACGCAAGTGCCGCTCGCCGATTTACTGGGACGAAGTTGGTGAAAAGAAGGCACTGGACCCGACAACTATTCCATGGATGGAAGAGGCTCACGAGAAGGTCAAGTTGATAAAGCAACGGCTTCAAACCGCCCAGAGTCGCCAAAAGAGTTACGCGGATAACCGAAGGAAGGATTTGGAATTTGAAGTTGGAGATCAAGTATTTCTTAAGATCACACCCTTACGAAGTCTTACAACGGGGAAAGGAAAGAAGCTTCAACCGCGGTACGTCGGACCCTACAAGATCCTTCAGAGGGTTGGAGCGGTCGCGTATCGATTGGAACTACCGTCTAGTCTCTCTCGAATCCACGATGTATTTCACGTCTCGATGCTAAAGAAGTACCATCCTGACCCATCTCATGTTTTACAACCGGAGGATATCGAAGTAGATGAATCACTGGCCTATGAAGAGAAACCGGTTCAAGTACTCGATCGAAAAGTCAAAGAGCTCAGAAACAAGAAGATTCCACTAGTGAAAGTATTATGGAGAAACCACGGAGTGGAGGAAGCTACTTGGGAAATGGAAGAGGAAATGCGAAAGAAATACCCAAACCTTTTCGGGAATTAAGGTGAGAAATTTCGAGGACGAAATTCTTTTAAGGGGGGGAGAGTGTGAGAACCCGTAAAAATCCTAATTTTTTTCCTAGGGTTTATTTCCCCTTAATTGCATGTTTTCTGCATTTTCTGGCTTAGAAATATTTTCTTAGTGGATTTTATGAGCAATTATAGTTTTAAGATGATTTTTCTAGCATTGGAGAATTTTTAGAACATTAAGAGTAAATAGTGGACGTGGGACCCACTAGTGCGAAAAGTTCGAAAAAATTCGGTCAATAAGGTTAAGTTTCGGATACTGTGTAAAATTTATCGGGTGTTAAGGGATAAGTAGAGTGTGTGAAGTGATTGATGTGAGAGAGAAAAGAAGGATAGGAATGCATTTAATAAGGTGCCACGTGTCATTTTCTTATTGGTTGAACTTTTAAGAATTACTATTCATTGTCTTGACTTATTTGACCAAGGGATTAAATATCCAAAATTCACCAAAAAATCACCATTTTTCTCTCTTGTTTGGCCGGCTCTCTCTCTCACTCTTGCAAGAAGGAAAACTTCTCCAATCTTCAAGTTTCTACTAGCAAATCATCTCAATCAAGGCCATAAACAAGATTTCACTCCATAAAAACTTTCCTTCTAGTGCTAGCAAGTTGTTTGGTGAACTTTGTTTGAAGGACTAAGGTGCTCCACATCTTCCTCTCTCTTGTTTCTTGGTAAGTGAAGCTTGAAACACCCTACTACCTTTAATGATGGTTATATGATGCTTAGAAGTGGCATGAGTGTGTGAAAATGTGATTTATTTCTTGATTTGGCTTGTTTTGGTGAAGTTTTTATTTTATTGGGAATTTTTCTGGTTTAATATGATCTTGATGTTGGGGGCTTGTATGATGAATTGTAATGGTTGGAAATGACTCTAGTGAGTGTGAATTGTGGTTAAATGCAATCAATTTTGGATTTGGTGTGAAATTTGAAAAGTTAGGGTTCTTGAACCCCAATTCTGTCCGGTTTCAGATCACTGGGTTAGAGGCCGAATTGGACTTTGCTCAAAACATGAAAGTTGTAGGTATTGATGTGTATAAGGTGCCTGTAAAATTTCAGGGCATTTGGATTAGTGTAGAGTGAGTTATGACGAAATTACTGTAGCTGTTCTGCTTTGATCAGAATGCGAAAACGGAGTTTGTATTTGGCCATTTTGACTGGTTTTGGTTTGGATTTTGAAGTTGGTGTCTTCTGATGAAATGTATTTGGATGACTTAGCTAACTTATGCCTTTGGAATTTCGGCATTTCGACTTGTATGGACTGAGATATACCGATTACAGTTTTTTGTGTTTTGCGAACCTGTTTTAGGAATTCTGGGTTAGTATTTGGCATTTTCGACCTAGTTAAGCTAGGAACTGGATTGAGTGGTCTTCTACATTATTGTAGCCCTGTTCCATAGCTTCGAAACGGTGGGTCTTACACCCCCAACCGATAATTGTAGTGAGAGTTGTGCCATTACCGCATTATGACGTCAAAACCGGTTTTCTTATCAAGGCTTAAGTTAAAGCCCTTTCTTAATTTCTGGTTTGCTATCATGCTTGTATATGTTTATAGAACCCTATTGGGGTTGTGAATTGGTGTTGTTTATGGCTCGGCATGGAGTCTTATTGTATGTGTTGCATGATTCTAGGGCGTGAAGGTAGTGCACGACGGCTTGGTGATCGTGGTACATGAAATACCACTTACTTGCTTGGCGAGTATACTACTCACTTACTTGTTATAATGTGGCTTTGTGCTATGTGTATTTGATGCCTTGAAGGCTTACTTGGTTATTGGAAATGATTGAGGTGAGGGTGTACTTGATCGCCCTCACCCCTTGTGATGTTATTCATGGCTATTGACTGTTTTACTGATATACTGCACTGATATATGAGATACTGCATTCCATTCATGGAAACTGATTTGATGTCGCTGGACGAGTATCCAATGGCTTTACTGCATGTATGAGCTCAACCCCGTATGGTAGTTAATTGGATCGAGCCAGCGAGGGCTTGGTCGTGAAAATTATCATGCCACGGGGACTGTACTGGGGAACCTTGTGGTAATGAGACCCTTGGTTCCGGTAAACTCGAGTATTACCAAAAGTTACTGAATGGAGTGCGGGCCCGGTTGGGGTATGTTGGGTGGAAGGAATGGAAGGAAAGTGAGGTCTACGGTTTGGTACTTTTAACATTGACGGAGAGTCAATGAGATTGGATCAAGATGGCAAGCGTGGAATCGGGCTCTTGAGAGCCGACCGTATCCTTTTACCGTTTTGTTTACTGCTTATTTGTGCACTTTAAATGAAAGTTCATCCTTATGTGACTTTGGTTGCTTATGTAGTAGTATACCACTGGGCTTTAGCTCACTCCGTTCCATTTGTTTTCCTTACAGGGATGTAATTACTTTTGGAATTGGAGTGGATAGTTGATTGTCAAGTAGAGCTAGAGTAAATGTCTTTTGTATAGCTCTCTAATGAAACCCTAATGTGCCTTGGGTTCATTTTCTTTTGATTGGCGAATCGATCTTGTACATTCATGATGAATGGTATTTGACATGCCAATGTGGTTGTAAATGTTGGATTTCAATGTATATATGGTAAATTGATGTTTGGTTGAACTTCGGACTGATTCACGTTTCAAACGGCCAAAGGAAAAATTTTGAACAAAAGACACTGGACAGAATCCGGCCAGGAATCCGGCCAGAAACTGGCCGGATTGCCGGCCGGATTGCATGGGGTTTTGGAAAAAAATTTGGATTGCTCTCGGCCCAGTATCCGGCCGAGAATCCGGCCGGAAATCCGGCCAGATTCTGACGTGGCCTGCACTATTCATCTTCGGCGCGAATTTTCGTTTTTTTTATTTTGTGTTTTGACTTGTTTGCGCGCATTGTTATGCTCCGGGACGTAATAGACCGACGTAAACTGTACCGTTAGTCCTGGCGAGAGCTGGGCAGGCAGTCCGCTAACCCCTTTGGTTCGCCTTAGGGGAAGGTGGGGCTGTCACAGTCCGGTCCTGTCTTCACAAGTGTCCCACAGCTTTCAATAACCTTTGTTTCTTTCAATAGCATTTGATCTTTGAATCTGATTTGTTTCATAACTAAAAGTATATCTTGAAGAGATATTAGTATCATCCATTTGTTTTGTAAATATCAAAAACTAGGGACTAAGATCAACATTCTCCCCCTTTTTGATGATGACAAAACAATGGATGGAAGAAAGAAAAAAGATTGAGCATAAACTCCTCCTTACTTATTGCATTCAAAATTTTTAAGGGTCAAATTTAGAATCTCAGAAAAACTCCCCCTTACACATAGCATCCATTTCTCCCCCTTTTTGTCATCATAAGATGAAGGTAAAAATCAGCAACCATAATCCAGCAACAATAATTGAGAATCCAATATTCCAAACAAAAATAGAAAAATGATACCAAAATCAGCAATCATCGCCAAAAATTGATACCAAACAGAGAAATAACAACCAAAATAATTATCAAAACAAACTATTATTAGATTAGCATTATTCTTTTCTCCCCCATTTTTGCCATCGTAAAAATTCAGTAATATCCAAAAATATCAAGGAAAACTCAGTTCAAAACATCAGAAATATCAAAAGAATACTATGAACAAGAATTTCAGCAATCTTACTAATATCTTCTATTCCAATTGTTTTAGTTTTTATGTCATCTCCAAATGTCACTTGCCACAAGACTTTGGCTTGAGTTTTGATGAATTGTGATGGATCACCGGTCATATGTCTTGAACATTCACAGTCTATGAACCACTTTGATACCTTAACAATGTTCACCAAATTCACTTATTCAAGAGATCAAGAACTAATATATGGTACCCAAAAATTTTTGGGTTTTTGAGAGTTAGCATCATGTCTAACTATCCACATGTATTTCATACATCTTCTCATGTTTTTCCTCACATAGCAATCACTTTTCATGTGACTTTTTTGACAACAAAAATTACACATAACCAAAGAGTTATTTACATGAACAGATTTAAAAAATCTTACTTGTCTTCTCTTATAAACAGCAAAATCATTTGCACCAGAATTTTTCTTCTTCTCATAAGTGCCAAGATGAGCCTTTGATTCATTCCCTTGAAAACAGTTTTATTTTTTATGTTGGAGCAAATCATTTAAATTATCTATTTTTCTTTTCAAATCACCTTGTTCTTTTTTGAACAATTCACAAAGTTTTGTTTTTCTATTAAGCTCAAAATGTAAGACAGTCTCATTCTTTTTGAAGTAGTCCTTTTTAGCTTTCAACTTTTTGTTTTGTTGAAAAAGATTTGCATTATCTTGAAGTAAAAAACTAATTTTCTGTTTTAACACCTTGTTTCTAGCATAAGATTCTTTCAAATATCATGCAATTTTATAATGAAAGATTCAAGATCATCATCGGTTTTATCATTACTTTTAAGTTGAGAGTTAGAAGTTATTACCTTATTATCTTTAATGGCCATAAAAACCAATTGACCAGATTCTTCTTCCTCTTCAATTTCACCATTGGAGTTGCACTTATTCAAAGTGAATTGGAAGTTGTTGAATCTTGATTTTCTTCCTTCTTTCTTTTTCTTCATTGGACACTCACTCATGTAGTGTCCAAGTTAGCCGCATTCATAGCATTTGTCACCTTGCTTTTTGTTGGCCTTATGCTTTCCTTTGTTTCTTACAATGTTGAATTGATTAGAATCTGAATTGGTAGGTCCTCCTCTTGTGAATCTCCTTTTGTTGAGAATTCTCTTGAAACTTTGTGTGATGAGAGTAAGATCATTGTCATTAACATCCAAATCTTCTCCATCCAATGAAACTGAATCATCTACATCTTGAGATGCTTTTAGAGCAATGCTCCTTCTTACCTTTGCATCTTCTTCTTCTTGTACCTTAGTCTTAAGTTTCAGCTCATAAGAGGTTAGAGAATTAATAAGAGATTCAATAGGCATAGAATTCAAATCTTTTGCCTCTTCAATAGCAGTCACTTTACTCTCTCAATCACTAGACAAAGCATTAAAGATTTTTCTATTTTTCTCTCCTAAGGTATATTCCTTTTCCAAAACCTCTAAATCCTTAATAAGATCATTGAATTTATAATACATTTGATCAATATTTTCATGAGGTTCCATCTTAAACGACTCATATTTAGTAACTAAGATGGATTTCTTTTGTTCTCTAACATTCTCACTACCTTTATGAATTTCTTTCAATTTGTCCCAAATTTCTTTAGCTGACTTGCAACCTTTGACTCTAATAGATTCATTTGAGTCTAAATCACTACATAACACATTCATGGCTTTTGTATTTAAGGTGAGATGAGTTCTATCCTCAGCAGTCAGTTCATTTCTTATTTTTTGTTTAGATCTATGAGTATTTTTATCTATAACGGAGGTATCATATGGACCTTCACTAGCAATAAACCACAACTCAATATCAATTGATTGAAAAAAAAAATAATCATTTTTTCTTTCCAACTCACATAATTTGACCCATTAAATATAGGAGGTCTAATCACAGATTGTCCTTCAAAAAATATGGCATTGTTGGTTGTCATCTTTACTCCTAAATCGCTTGAGTTTAATCTCTAGGAGACCAAGGTCTGATACTAATTGTAAGGATCGAAGACAACTTAAAAGGGGGTGAATTAGGTTGATTATAAAACTAATCAAGTTATGGGTACTTTTTGCTCAATATGAAATTTATTCTTTTCTCTTAAGTGATCACACAATGAAGGAACAATATCACTTGAGAGAAGTAGAAGATATAAGCAATTTAAAGATCACAAGATAACAATAAATAAATAAGAAGGGAATAATTGCAAACCAATTGACTACCAAACTCCTCTTGAACTATATATCAATTCAAAAAAGTTTCTTCAAATTGATGAAATACAACCAATTTTGTATACAAAGGAAGGCTCACTTCCTCTTTGCCCCAAATCTCACTCGATCAAACTAGAAAGTTTTACTATCCCTCAGGACAACCCTCTCAGAGTTACATTATTGAAATATTCACTCACAAATGAAAAGGTTACAATGAAGTTCGCACCACCAAGACTACAAATCTTCTTTGGTGAGCGTTTTCTTACTAAAACTACTTTAAATCTTTTGTATCTTCAGTGTGCAAAAGTTATTTAAAAATTCTGACCATGTTCTATTTTTAGGAGATCAAGAAAGTGCTTCATTAATGCTTCCAACGGATAGAAAGTAACTGAAAAGTCAACTAGCCGTTGGGAGTATTGGATGTCCGGTAGTTTGGTTTCTTGCGTCCGATAGAGGGCAGTGAGTTTAAGAGATTTTATTCGATTCTATCGGACATCCGGTGCTTGCGTACGAAAGCAAACAATGAGTTAGAAGAAATATCTCAATTCTATCGAATGTTCGGTATTGTCTTTATGAGCGTCTGACAGCTTTCATCGAGTTTGAAGGATCCTATCGGACGTCCGATGCTTGCATCTAATCGAGGTCAGTGAGTTAGGGGGAATGTCTTATTTCCTTCGGACGTCCGATGATGGAGTCCTTCATGCATTCGAAGTTACGCAATGATTATCAGACTGCGCAATGATTATCGGACGTCCGATCCTGTCTTCACAAGTGTCCGACAGCTTTCAGTAACCTTTGTTTCTTTCAATAGCACTTGATTTTTGAATCTGATTTGCTTCATAACTGAAAGTATATCTTGAAGAGATATTAGTATCATCCATTTGTTTTGTAAACATCAAAAGCTAGGGACTAATATCAACAAAAATCTTTTCACAAGTGGGACAAAATCGAGCCACAAAATGCAGCTTCCTAGTTTCATTCGAATAGACAGTCAAAACAGAACAACCAACTTTACTGACTCGCTACAATTCACTCAAAATGAACTAGCAAGGGATTTTTATGCCGTTGGAAAGCTATGAATGTCTAGTTTTGAATGCCACTAACAATACTCAATTTTGACTTTTGTACAAAAGTTATGTTTAGACAAAGGACTACTGTCCAAGTACTCCGCTATTCGTTTTCCAGATTTGAATCTTTACCAAAACTCAAGTTTTGCACAATCATTCAATACAATTTTTGAAAGGCACTTTCTATACAATAATACAATATATATCCATCAATTTCACAGCCAAATAAGCATCAAAATTTCAAAATAAAAACATAACAACATGACCAGAATTTCGGCCAGCTTATCTTTCCCAATTTTTTCAACATTCTCTCCACTTTCTAACCATAATCAAGCTATATATCACATAAACAGTGACGATCCCACCTCCCCCTAGGGCGTACCCCAGGGTTCAGCGGACCGCCTGACCATCTCTCGCTAGGACTCACTTACTCACTTCAAATAAAATAGGTTACAATTTCAAGAGTAAAGGAAATAACAGTTCCCAAACTTGAAACGTACATGTACATTAATTTCTATTCCAAACATTCGTACAATCCCAATTATAACAAAAGATATGAATCCCAGATACATTCAACCCTAACCGAGCACTGGCGCGAGTACAATCACAAAAATTTTAAAAAAACTAGACTATGCCAGCTTGTACCAGTCTCACGCTCTCGCTCGTACTCCCTGTAAGAAAAACAAATTTAACGAAATAGGGTGAACTAAAACTCAGTGAGATTTCAAATAGCAAGTTGACCATTATGTAAAAGTGCACGTATCAAAGAAGCAAAGTAGCGAGCATAACAAGTCCATAAAAGTAAGGAATAACACTTCAAGTAGCAAATTTCAAAATGAGCGAGTGTAAAATTCTTTTTTCTAAAAGAAACAATAATACTACGAATAACAATCAAAGTATAAGGATACAGATGGCTCTCAGGAGCCAAATTCCCGTTGCTTCACCAGAGCTTGATCAAGTAGTAGTTGACACTCCGTCAATTTTCGAGTAAAATAACCAATCCAATAGTGCTTCGCTTAACACTAACCCGTCCACCATTCAACCCCTTTACTAGGCCCGAACACCAACTAAACACTGGTGGTAATACTCGAGCATACCGATTAGTCGAGGAGGTATCACTCCATTAGACAAAACAAGAGACCCATGGTTCGTTATCTAATAGACCAAGTCCTTGCCGGCTCGACTCGATTAACTAGGCAGTGGGGTTTGGATTCCCAAGTAGTCAACATAGTCGATGACCAATCGACTTAGTCAAGAGAAAAAGTACGGAGACGGGAATGAGAGGCATCTCTCACTCGGATAGAGTTTGGTACATACTGCCACTCAGTACTTACAAATCAAGTACAAGTACAAAAACAAGTACAGGTCAATGCAAATCAAGTTACTTGTACAAGCATGAATGAGATATCAAGTGTTTAGTTGAGTTAGGTCAAGTGCGATAAAGTGCACACTTGCCCGACCAACCAAGCAAATCTTATCCGATCACGTTGGTAAAGAATTTAATCAAGTATCAAGTTCAATAATGTATTTGGAAGCACTCACCAAAGGTTTAGTGCTTTTCAAAATCACGTTCAGGTCCAACTCCTTGGTTGGAGTCCAAATCACGTTCAAGTCCAACTCCTTGGTTGGAGTCGCTACTTTCACTTTTTAAAGGGTACGAGTTTTGGCCAAATTCAGTTCATATACCTTTTACTAACGAAACTCGAATACCATAACACGCGAAGTTCGCTTCAACCTCGAGTCGTCGCTCAAGTCTCAAGTTCACTTGCCTAACTCTTGAGTGAACATTTGGGCGGCATGCTCTTGTATTTAGTTATTTTCCAGCCATTTATGGTTTCATTATTTTCCTCAACTCAGCCCAAATTCACACATAAGCAATCTTAACACAATAACCCTTCAGCTAGGCTCAATGTCATCCCAATACAAGGCAATTCTAGCAATGTAACCATCAAAATCAAAGCTGGAAACCAGTTTTAAAGACGAATGGCTAAGTAGCAGGTTTGATGTCTTTTGGCGTTTTGATTACAACTGAAGCTACGCTTATCGGATTGGAGCAAATTTCATGGAGTTTTGAAGCTAAGACAGAGACCTATATTTCCTATGAAGACATCAACACCCAGTTCGTGCATTTTCAAGGTCAAACTATAAAATCTCAGAGAAAATAGAAAGCTGCTTGTGAAATGGGGCATTTGGGTAGTCAGGGGTATTTTAGTCATTTCACAAGATACAGTGCTCCAATTGAGCTAAAATTTTGTAAATAGATATTTAACTCCATTCCCTACAATTTTCATGTTTTAAGCAAGAACTGATTCGGCCTTTATCATGGACGAATATGCGGTCAGTTTGGTTCTAAAACAGGGTAGAATTACTACTAAGTGCTGGAATTCAACTTTTACTCTAAAAATTCATAGCCAAACACTTCACCACATTCATATCCTAGCTCAATACCATCAATTACTAGGTAAACAACCATAATCAAAGCTGAAAATGTAAACCCTAGCTAAACATTCTACTATATCATCAAAAACTGGGAATTCAATCATCACAATCCAAGATCAAGAACTTCTATGCCAACTTTAGCAAGATTAAACAAGAGAAAAGCAAGTTCAAGCCTTATTCCTTCCAAAAGCTCCTTGTAAGTGAGAAACAAACCACTATCGTCTCCAAATTTCAGCACACCAAGCCTTCCAAGTACCAAAAGGTAAGTTTAATCGGTTTGGCTTGGTTGATTTCAACTCAACAAGGAAGAATCAAGGTTGGAGTTGAAGTTATTTTTCTCTCTTTTTCCCCCTCTTATTTTCGGTCAACATGAAGAAATAAAGTAGGAAGATGAGCAAAATTGGAGATAAAAAGGAAGGAAAATTTGCTTGGTCAACCATCCCCAACTTTCCAACACTTGGCACCATAAGAGATTTTCTTAATTTTTTCCTTTTCTCCCCTTTATTTAGTCCACAAATTCAGCTCCTTTGGAGGATATTTTGGGTTGATATTTCTGAAATAATAACAAGGAGATTAAGGTAATAAATTAGTGTTCAAGTGGTGCACTCAGTCGGTAGTAAACGGTGCACGTCGGTTCAAGCCATTTTTCCCTTAACTCGCGCGTACTAGTGTTTTAACTTATGATTCACTAATTTATTATTAACACTTCTAATCACTCACTTTTCTTACATAATATTCATTCTTATCCACCAAATTTAGTACACACACCTCATCAAGTGATCACACTACCAAAATGCACCAAAGACACACCAAAAACCCTAGTATGCACAAAAAATCCTAACTTATGCCCTTCCTTAAGAAAAATCATAACTTGAGTTATAAATATCAAAATTCATACACTAGACTTCAAATACTAGTAATCTTTAGAAGACACCTCAAAGAGATTTAGTTCATAAGTTGGTCCAAATTGAGCCATAAGTTACTACAACATTCCTATTTTTACTTGTGCAGGGCAGAATTTCTAGTCAACTTTGCCAATTTTCTCGAATTTATAGAGATTGAATCAAACTCTAAATTTTATACCATAGGAAGTACTATGAGTCTAGTTTCAAATGCAACAAACGGAACTCAATTCTGACTTTCCTATACAAAGTTATAGCCAATTTTCCAAAGCTGCGTAGAGCTTCCTGCGAAAATTTCTAGATTTTCTAACAACTTGAGAATATGAAACTTTTCTTAACAAAATTCACTCTCTTAGCTCAAATTCAACCATTAAAGAAATCGAGAATTAAAGGTAAGTGAGTTGACATAAGGGTTATAAGAAAAAGTAAAATTTCGCGGTCTCATACTCTCTCCCTCTTAAAAGAATTTTGTTCTCGAAATTCTAACCTTTGCTCGCACAAAACTTGATGCTATAGAATTTTCCTCTAACTCTCAAGTGACTTTCTCTTACTCATAGTACTATCACAAACTTATCTAGAGAGAAAATCTTACCACATAAAGGCTACACTAATATGCTAAGGAAGTTTAACAAAGATATCAAAATGTGCAGGTTAATATAGACTTAAGAATCCGATGAAAAGAGAAAGTGATAACTACAAAACTTGGTTACTACTTCAACTAGATCTTGAAATCAAACACAGTACACTGGCAATATGCTATCTTCTCTAATTGAACTGCCTCCTTCATTATTAACCACAAATAGAGAATTCTTGTTCAAATCCTTTTTTCTCAAAATCTCCATACCTAATTCTAAAACTCGCAATCTCGACACGATGATAACCAAAATCAAGTTCCTATGCGGTATCGTAGAAGGGTAGAAAATAGAAAATAAATAGTCAAGCAAGAGTTAAAATGAGTTCAAAAGAAATACATGTGTAACGATAATCAAATCGTAAAAAAATCATAGAAATACGGAACAAGGATACACAGGTACGGGAGAAATGAAACAAGCTACAATACTAGTGTCTTAACGTTCACGACGTCCACAAACTAGCCATCATCCATAAAAACCCTAGCCAGACATGCATGAAACCAATCCATGACGACACTCATTGCTCCACTCTCTTTGATCAGTTCAATCTCAAGTCTAATACTAGAATCTTCCATGCCTTGACCTTTACCAACCAAATTTATCTCAAGTTCAATCGAGATATAGACCCTTATTCTAGTGCTCTCCACTTTTGGTACTCGAGTACAATAATCCGAAACTAGGAGAATTCACATCTTAGGCCGTAGGCTTCCAAGTGCAAATCGTCCAAGTTAAGATTCCTACCTGACATACATATCTAGATTTCTCAAGTAACATGATAAAGGTTTTATGCCTATAGCCTTCATGATTCACAACTTACGCTCATGAAGAGCACTAAGTCCTTTATACTTATTCATATAATTGGGACCATATCACCACTTGGCCCAAGCTCATCCTGCACAGAGACCACGCGAAGTAGCTGTGATACCATATGTGACGATCCCACCTCCCCCTAGGGCGTACCCCAGGGTTTAGCGGACCGCTTGCCGAACTTTCGCCTGGACTCACTCACTTACTTCAAATAAAATAGGTTACAACCTCAAGAGTAAAGGAAATAACAGTTCCCAAACTTGGAACGTACATGTCCATTCATTTCTATTCCAAACATTCGTACAATCCCAATTATAATAAAAGATATGAATCCCAGATACATTCAACCCTAACCGAGCATTAGCGCGGTACAATCGCAAAAATTTCAAAAAAACTAGACTATGCTAGCCTGTACCAGTCTCATGCTTTCGCTTGTACCCCCTGTAAGGAAAACAAATTTAACGGAATAGGGTGAGCTAAAACTCAGTGAAATTCCAAATAGCAAGTTGACCATTATTTAAAAGTGCACGTATCAAAGAAGTAAAATAGCGAGTATAACAAGTCCATAAAAGTGAGAAATAACACTTCAAGTAGCAAATTTCAAAATGAGTGAGTCTAAAATTCTTTTTTCTAAAAGAAACAATAACGTTACGAATAACAATCAAAGTATAAGGATACAAATGGCTCTCAAGAGCCAAATTCCCATTGCTTCACTAGAGCTTGATCAAGTAGTAGTTGACACTCCGTCAACTTTCGAGAAAAGTAACCAATCCAGTAGTGCTTTGCTTAACACCAACCCGTCCACCATTCAACCCCCTTACTAGGCTCGAACACCAACTAAACACTGGTGGTAAGGATGTGAGGACCTGAAAAGTTTCTTATTTTTATTTTATTTTACTGGCTTGTTTAATTATTTATTCACCCGTTTTCTTCGAATAATTTATTTCAATCATTTTAAATCCATTTCTGTGGAACAATGTCTTCCTTATGTTTTTAAAACATTTTGTTAGCAAAATTTATTTTTTGGAGGCTCGTTTAGTAAGGAATAACGAGTACACGTTTTTTGAGGTAAAATTTGATTCGAGAGTGTAATAATCTTGGAGAATTAAGAATGATCAATAGTAGACTAATAAAAGTTAATTGAGAGATTAGATGTGAGTAAGTTAAAACCAAATTTATACCGTGCGCGCGTTGAAAGTTTCCCAAAAATTGTGCTGGTACAAACTAATTGGGGATTTGAGAAATTAATACTAGACTCGTGTGAGGACTTATGTTTTTATTCTTAAATATTTATTTTATAATTAGTTGCCCTAGTATTAGTTAATTATATTATCGTTACATGAATTCCTTTTAGGTTTCGCTTTATCGCACGCGAACTTTTAGTTCACGTATTTAGAGCCGAAACGGTTAAATGGAAATTTAAGAAATTTATACTAGACTACTAAGAGTGAATAATTATAGTGTTAAAGGAATTACATTGGAGGTTTAGTGCACAGGTGAAACAACCCGAGAGAAAACAGACACGAAACGCTGGCGCGCGAGTACTATTCATAGTTGACTTTTGCAAAAATTATAACCACAAAACCCTCAAACTTCTCCAAGAAGCTTCATTCATCAGCTCACTCTCTCTCTCTCCTCACCACCTTGCTCTGCCGAAACCCTCCAAGGAAGAAGAAGAAAAGCTCTCTTCATTCCACTTCACTTTGTGCTTCCATTTCGCTTCAAATCTTTCACACAACCTCACAACTACCTGGAGACTTACTTACTCTTGGTGGAGGTCCTCATCTTGCCAGTTTTCTTAGGAGTTTTTGGGACAAAAATTTCTGGTTTCTCTCAAAGCTAGGAGGTAACCATCCAACGCCATCCAATCTTTCATTCTTGGCTTTAATGGGTTTTATTCTTAGCTTTGAAGCTTGTAGCTTCATTATTGTTGTTGTTACTTGGGTTGGAATGGTTGATGTGCACTCTATGAATTCTCACCTTGGTTGTATGGGATGATATGATGATATAATGCTTGATTTGAGTTGTTTAAGTGTTGGTTAAGATGATTATGGATAGAGAATCGAAGGAAAGTTGAAGGAAAATTTCGCATGGTTGCTGACCGAAATTTGTCTTGTTTTTGCCGTGCATTTAGTTCAAATTTTTGATGCTCAAATGAATTTGAAACTGATGTATATATGTTGTGTATGGTGTGTAGAAAGTTTCTACCAAAAATCACTTGGATTGGTTGGATAAAAAATTGAATTTTGGCAAGAACAAATCTGGAAAATTCGTGTAGCAGTGGTCCACTGGCAGTGTTCTTTGAACGAACATATCTCTCTGTTCGGAAGTCAGAATTGAGTGATGTCAGTGGCATTAAAAACTAGACATCTGTAGTTTTCTAATGGTATAAAATTCAATTTCTGGTTCGAAATGAGTGAGCTGTAGTGAGTCAGCAAATTTGCTGCCTTGTTCTGTTAGCCTATCCGAGAGAAAGGTAGAAGCTGCATTTTGTGGCTCTATTTTCTCTCACTTATGAATTGATTTTGAAAATGATTTGTTCTAATAAAATGTAGCCTTATGATTTTAGTTTCCAACACCATCAACCATTCTCAATTCCAAGTGGTATTGAGTGAGATATGGTTCAATTGCCAAACTGCAACAAAACTGGAAAACCCTTCTTTTGGGCTGGCCGACTGGTTTGGTTGCTTGTGAGATGTTTTATTTTGAAATTTTGATTTCAACCAACTATCAATTGCTTATGAAATGTTTCTTGGAACTTGATTTCACAAATGAACCAAAATGGGACTGTTTTCATGGTGCAAAGTATTTGAAAAGGGAAACAAAACAAGACGACAGATTTGTCTTGGAAATTTTTTGAATTTTGGTAGTTTTGTTAACTACCTTCCCGTATGAGTTTTTACGTGAAATTTGATAGAGGAGTAGTCCTCATATGGAAGTTGAATTGTACCAAATTTGGTGTTATTCGAAGACCATTTTGATACCCAAATGATGTGCCAAAGTTGTTCTTCAAACCTGGAAAATTTACTGAACTGTCTTCGATTTTGGCTAACTTTGAGCTGCAGTATTTTGGCACTCAAAACTCCAAATTTAGTTCCATTCATTGTGTTTGAAACCTTGTTTGAAATTCTTATTGTGTTACAAATTTCAGAGGCTAGTTCAGTTTCTGTGAATTTTACCGAATTTCCAAAGTTTGCCGAAAAACATGATCGAAACTGTCTTGTATGCTTATATCAGCCACTTTGAGCTGAAATTTGAATGTCTTCCGTTTAGAATCCTGGAAAAGTGTCTTCTAGGAACTTTTAGTACTTTGAACCAAGATTCTAACATTATAAATGTTTCCAATTTTGGACCTACTGAGTGCAAGCTCTAATTTTTTTAAGTTTGCCGTGCAAACTGAAATTTTCTGACTCGATGGGAAATGAGTTTTGGAAACTTTTCCCTTACCTTTTGATAATGATTGATCATTTTAAACTTGATTTCATTGAGAAAATCAGTTTTTCTTGTGTTAATAAATCCTCACTTTCGAACCTTTATTTTTAGTAGTTAAGGTTCTTTGTTTGAGGTATTGACTAGTTTAAATGAGTGTACTTTCTCTATCGATAAATACATGGTTGTGAGTGAGAATACTTGTTAATTGTCCACGCGCTCAAGGAGATCTGCAAGAGAATCTCGAAGCGGATGCCTAACGACTTACTTGCTCATTCACTCACTCTTATCTTGACTTGGTGAGTGTCAAGTGTGTGAAAAATTATTACGTGCTTAATTGTTATTAATGATTGAGTCTTTTGAATATGCCGAGTCGAGTGTGTACTTTATCGCATTCGTTCTTATGTAAGTGAAGTGTAATTGAATTGCTTGAAGTGAAGTGCTTGACGTGAATTGTTAAGTGAAATTAAGTGAAGTGTTGCAATAGTGAATTATGCTATAGTTGCATATGTCATTGGAGTGAATCTCCTCGACTCCTAGTGATAATAATGGGGGACGTCCAAATCTCATCGGCCGACCTTGCGACTCGAGCCGGCATGGGCTTGGTCAAGAAGCTTGGTGAGCCATGGGAAAAGTGTATAAGATTGATCTATTGGAGAGATCTCGCTTGGCATACTCGAGTAGTATCGCCTTATATAAAAGAAGTGCGGGCCCAGAGCAGGGGGAGTAATGGTAAACGGGAAACGTGTAAGTGAAGTTCTACGTATTATAACCTACCCGATTGACGGAGTGTCAACTCGTGGAGGTTCTGGATCGAGCAAGTGGAAATTAGCTCTTGAGAGCTCCTGTATCCTTAACAAATGTGTTTTATTGTCAATTGTGAATTACTTGAATGTTACAGTTTTCATTCTTGTTCAAGTGTTATTGTTATTTGAACTGCGTGTTTTGCATGTTTTCTTGGCCTCACGAGCATCCGCTCACCCCGTTAGATTTGTTTTCCTTAACAGGAGTTGAACTGGAAGGGATTATGGAAAAGCCTACTTGATGGCTCTTTTGGCTTGAATTTTGGAATGTAATTGTTTAGACATCTTTTGAGAAGTTGTATATTTTGGAAAAGTGGATGTATTTTGAACTTGTGGTGTAAGATTGGATATTTATATATGAAAGCGACTTCTCTTTCTTACTTCATCGTGTCTTATTAGTGATTGTGGTATTAAGCTTGAACGAAAATTGTATCGAGTCCTGGCGAGAGCTGGGCAGGCGTCCCGCCGATACCCTTTGGTTCGCCTTAGGGAGAAGTAGAGGCGTCACAATAATACTCGAACATACCAATTAGTCGAGGAGGTATCACTCCACTCGACAAAACAAGAGACCCATGGTTTGTTATCTAATCAACCAAGCCCTTGTCGGTTCAACTCAATTAACTAGCCAGTGGGGTTTGAGTTCCCAAGTAGTCAACATAGTCGATGACCAATCGACTTAGTCAAAAGAAAAAGTACGGAGATGGGAATGAGAGGCATCTCCCACTCGGATAGAGTCTGGTACATACTGCCGCTCAGCACTTACAAGTCAAGCACAAGTACAAAAACAAGTACAGGTCAATGCAAATCAAGTTACTTGTACAAGCATGAATGAGATATCAAGTGTTTAGTTGAGTTAGGTCAAGTGTGATAAAGTACACACTTGCCCGACCAACCAAGCAAATCTTATCCGATCACGCTGGTAAAGAATTTAATCAAGTATCAAGTTCAATTATGTATTTGGAAGCACTCACCAAAGGTTTAGTGCTTTTCAAAATCACGTTCAGGTCCAACTCCTTGGTTGGAGTCCAAATCTGCGATAAAATATCATTTAAGAATGCAAAACTCTCTAGAGTTCGAAACATAGGAGTTTCTGTGATGGCCCCACTTCTCCCAAGGGCGAACCCAAGGGTATCGGTGGGCCGCCTGCCTAGCTCGCGCCAGGACTCAAAACTTAAAACAATCAAAGCCAGAAAATTCAAAAGAGTACTATATACAACCCCAAAAGAGTTATAATTACATTCTCCAAAAGTATCGAGTCAAACCACCAAAACAAAACAAACGTCCTAACTGTTCAACTATTACAAGCCAAACCAACTATACTAGTATACGAGCCAAAAGTCCCCGCGTCGGCCCCTGCTAAGGAAAACAAAAGGAATGGGGTAAGCTATATGCTTAGTAAGTAAACAGGGGCGAAAGCGTAAATTCATGTAGCAACAATTACACAATAAGAGTAAAGCAAAAGCAGAAAAGAACAACATCATATAATAAGGATACGGGTGGCTCCAAAGCCAATTCATGTGCCATGCATGATCTCCTGCCGACACTCCGTCGACCACAAATAATAGTCCGTAGAACTTCACTTGTACACCCACCGACACCTTATCACCCTCACTGGCCAGTCACCTCACAAACTTGCCCGGGCGAACGAAATCACAAACTTGAGCTTGAGTCACAAGCTCGGGTCACAAACTTGGTCACCTTCTCGGTGAACCGGATTCACAAAATTGGTTCATAACATGAACCTACAAACTTGGTGACCTCAGACTAAGTTGGACTGACTTCGACCAAGCCCTAACCGGCTCGAATAGTCCAACCAGGTCAAGAGTTCGCCCCAAACTCACAAACTTCACAAAATTATTCAAAATCACAAACTTTGCAAACTTCACAAACTTTATTCGAAAGTCGCCCCGAGCCACAAGCTCAAGGGTTTTGGTTCCAAAAGGTTCATATACATATGCCAAGTACAATTATACATTCAAATTAGGGTTTAGGTTGAGTGCGATAAAGTACACCCTCGCCTAAGTGCCCTTTTCACATATCTCAAACACATAGCAAAGAAAACACACCAAACCGGCCTGAATACTTACTCAAAATACCGAAAGTAGTACGAAAACAAAATCGCTTCGCGCGTTCGCTAGTAGTGGGCCCCACCGGCTCCGCCTAGCTCACCGCTGTCTGAAATAGAAGATTTTATCACAACCGGCCACTAACATGCCCAAAACAAGCAAAACGGCAAAACGACACGCGCGCACGTAAATATGACGGACGAAAACGGAAACGGCAGATTTGATACTCATTTCTAGTTTACCCATAAGTTGAGCTACGAATATCGGATTAAGGCGTATGAGATGCCAAATCGAAGCTTAACGGATGAACAACAACTGTTATGAAGACATCCGGAACTGAAACTGGAGGCTTCAGTCCCAAATGAACCAAACACAATCGCTTACGAAATCTGGCCGATGCACAAATGGTCAGTTTTGAGTGCAAACTGTTTTCTATGCTACACATAGTCAAAAGAGCTGAAAATTGGCAGTTAGATAGTTCATTCTAAATGGAACAACTTTCATGAAGGTCGGCAATCCAAATTCGGAACGGAAATTGGTCATCAGTACCAAAACAGATCTGACCAGAAAATGGTCATTTTCACGGGCAGGCCATGTTTGCTCTGCTATATCTCAGGTTTTATAAATCCGATTCATGAAATTCCAAGGGCGTTAGAAAGCTCTGATATAGGGCTATAAGTTTGGTGTTTTAGTCTCAAGCCCAAACAGCTTGTAACCCAGTCAAATGTGAAGCCAAAGTTCCAGTCATAAACTTTCCAAAAACGTAACAGAATTTGACGGTCAAAACAGGTCTGAGTATTTCGTTTATAGCTCAGGATATACTAATCCGTTTAACCTAAAAATTTACAGGGATATCCGGGACTTAAGGGGCTACAATGTTGAAGAAGGAAACTTTGTCCAATTTTGAATGTAACAAGGTCAAAAATGCAAGACACTATACCAGAATTGCAAAACAGGATCACAAACCGTATTTGACCTTAATATGCGGTAATGGCACCAAATTCATTACGGTTATTGGATGGGGGTGTAAGACCCACTGTTTCGAAGCTAAGAAACAGAGCTACAACAATGTAGAAGGTCACTCAATCCAGTTCCTAACACAACTAGGTCAAATATGCAAAATACTATACCAGAATTCCCAAAACAGGTTTGCAAAACGCAGAAAACTGTAATCGATATAACTCAGTCCATACAAGTCCAAATGCCGAAATTCCAAAGGCATATGTTAGCTAATACATCCAGTTACATTTCATCAGAAGACACCAACTTCAAAATCCAAACCAATTCCAGTCAAAACAGCCAAATACCAACGCAGTTTTCGCATTCTGATCAAAGCAGAATAGCTACAGTAATTTCGTCATAACTCACTCTACACTAATCCAAATGCCCTGAAATTTTACAGGCACCTTATACGCATCAATACCTACAACTTTCATGTTTTGAGCAAAGTCCAATTCGGCCTCTAACCCTATGATCCAAAACCGGACAGAATTGGGATTTTATAAACCCTAACTTTCCATTTTTCCATCCAAATCCATAATTGATTGCATTTATCAACAATTCACACCTACTAGAGTTATTATAGTCCATTGCCAATCATCGTACAAGGCCACAACATCCCATTCATTTTAAACCAGAAAATTCATCATAAAATGGAAAACTTCACCAAAACTCTTCAAATCAAGAAATAAATCATATATTCTAACACTTATGCCACCATTAAGCACAAAATAACCATCATTAAGTATAAGGAAGTAGTAAAACATCACTTACCTAGTATACAAGAGAAGAGGAGTTGTAGACCACCTTAGCTCTTCCAAACAAATCCACAAAACAACTCACAACCACCACTTGAAGATGTTTTATGGAGCAAAATCAAGGTTGGATGGTTGGTTTGATGATTTGGAACAAGATTGAAGTGTTTCTTCTTTGTACTTGGAGCAAGAGAGAGAGAAAGAGAGAGAGGAGAGAGCCGGCCACAAGGTGCAAGAAAAATGGTGATTTTTGAGCAATTTTTGGATATTTAATCTTTTGGTCAAAAAAGTCAAGAAAGTGAATAGTAATTCTTAAGTCTTCTCCAATGAAATGGTGACACTTGTCACCACCATTAATGCATTCCTATCCTTTCTTTTCTCTCTCACATCAATCATATCTCACTCTCTACTTATCTCTTAACACCCGATAAATTTTACACAGTATCCGGAATTTAACCTAATTGGCCGAATTTTTCCGAACTTTTCGCACTAGTGGGTCCCACGTCCGATATACGTTCTTAATTTCTCAAAATCTAACCAATACTAGAAAAATCATCTAAAAACTATATTTACTCATAAAAATTATCTGGGGAATTTCCTAATAAAGAAAATGTAGAAAAAACGGGTTTTCAATCTTAACCGGAACTTAGGGTTTAAATCTTAATCCCTACTTAGGGTTTTCGAAATACTCCCAAAACCAAACGTTACCGCCCAATTAATGAATATATCAACGTAGAACGAACTGGGGCCTCACAGTTTCGCTTCAAGAAAATCAAATAAATGAAACTTGTTTAAGTAGTAGGCATATTGTGATGCCCTCACTTCTCCCTAAGGTGAACCAAAGGGTACCGATGGGATGTCTGCCCAACTCTCGCCAGGACTCAATACAATTCTAGTTCAAACTTAAAGGTACAATACTAACAATGAAATTGGAATAAAAGTACGAAGTCATTTCCATACATAAGCATTCAACCTTACATCACAAGTTCAAGGTACATCCCCTTGTCAAAATATACAACTTCCAAATTGTCTAGTCAAATACATTCAAATCCCTAATTAAAAGTTCAACCAAAAGGTTTCTCCGAGTGTCACTCCATATCGGTTCCTGTTAAGGAAAACAAATCTATGGGGTAAGCAATTGCTCGTGAGGCCAAGAAACACGCATGCAAGCACGTAATCCAAGTAGAAATCACAATTTAGCAAGTAAAACAGTAGTATTCAAGTAATTAACAATTCAAGTAAGAAAAGTAACCAGAAACAATTCAAGGATATGGAAGCTCTCAAGAGCTAAGTTTCACTTGCTTTGTCACTGTTCGACCAATTACCTCCCTGTGATGACACTCCGTCAATCGGGTATTTAGTCCGTAAAAACTTCACTTACTCGTTCCCCGTTCACCATTACATACCCTAGCATCGGGCTCGCTCTTCTTTTATATAAGGCGATACTACTCGAGTATGCCAAGCGAGATCTCTCCAATAGATCACTCTTATACACTTTTCCCCTGGCTCACCAAGTTTCTCGACCAAGCCCATGCCGGCTCGAGTCGCAAGGTCGGCCGATGAGATTTGGGCGTCCCTGTTATTATCACTGAGAGTCGAGGAGATTCACTCTAATCGACTTATGCAATCATAGCATAAATAATCACTGAAACACTTCACTTAAATTTGCACTTCATGTAATTCACTTCAAGTAATTCAAATGCACTTCAGTTAAATGAGAACGAGTGCGATAAAGTACACACTCGACTCGGCATTTTCAAAATACCCAATCACTAATAACAATTAAGCACGTAACACTTATACACACACTTGACACTCACCAATCAAAAACAAGGAAGTAGTGCTCAAATGAGGGTTTAGGCGTCCACTGTGAGATCCTCTTGAAGGTCCCCTTGAGTGCTTGAACAAATAATAATTAACTATTACTCACTATCACTTATAAATTCCTTATTAACAAGGGAGATTGTACACTTGTACAATCTAAGAAAATATCATGAAAGAGAGCCTTAATTGCTCAAAATTCAAGGTTCAAAAGTGGCATTTAACAACGTAAGGAAAAACTGTTTTCCCTCAAAAAATGTCTAAAACGGTCATTTAATATCGAAGGGTAGTGTAGAGTTTCTAAAAACTCAATTCCCTTCAAGTTCAAAATTTTCAGTTTTAAGGAATAATTTTTGAAAAATTGTATCTTACACTCTGTAGGTCCAAAATTCGAAAACTTGGCACCGTTGGAAACTAGTTTCAAAGTACTAAAACTTCTTAGAAGACACTTTTTCAAGATTCTAAATGAAAAACACTCAAGTTTCAGCTTAAAGTGGCTGATTCGCACCACAAGACAGTTTCAATCTTGGTTTTCGGCAAACTCTGAAAATTCAGCAAAATTCACAGAAAGGGAACTAGCCTCTAAAATTTGTCAATTAGAATTCCAATCAAGGTTTAAAACACAACAAGTGGAACTAGAATCGGAGTTTTGAGCGTCAAGATATAGCAGCTTAAAGTTGGTTAAAATTAAGGACTGTTCGGTCCATTTTCCAGATTTGGATGGACAACTTCAGTATCTTGTTTGTATATAAAAATAGTCTTAGAATGACACCTAAATTGGTACAGTTCAACTTATATAGGAGGACTACTCCTCTATCAAATTTCATTTGAAAATTCGCACGGGAAGGTAGTTAACAAAACTACCAAAGTTTAAGGAATTTCCAAAGCAAATCTGTTTTCTTGCTTCCGTTTTCTCTTTCAAACATTTGGTCCAATGAAATCAACTCAAATCTGACTCATTTGTGAAACAAAGGTCTAAGAAACATCTAATATACATTTGGTAGGTGATTGGTATCAAAATTTTCAAAACAACAAGTCCCAAGTCAAGCTAGGCCGTTTGGCTAGCCAAAATTAGGATTTTTCAGATTCAGTACAGTTCGGGAATTGGACTATATCTCACTCAATTTAACTTGAAATCGAACATGGTTGATGGTGTTGGGAACTTCATTCAACAGGCTACATTTCATCAAAAGAAGTCATTTTGAAATTCAGTTGGCAAGTAAGAGAAAATGGAGCCACAAATTGCAGCTTCTACAATTTTCTCAGTTGCACTGACAGAACAGGGCAGTCGACTTTGATCAGTCACTACAGATGACTCACTTCAAAATTAAAAGGTGCATGATACACCATTTTCAGATGTCTAGTTTCAAATGCCACAAACGACACTTGATTTTTGCCTTCGAGCAGAGAGTGATGATCGTTCAAAGATGCTCTATCCAGAACACCCGAACACAGTTTTCCAGATTTGAACCATTTCAAAATTTCAACTTTTACCCAACAAATTCACATGATTTTTGGTGAAAACATTCCACACATCCTACACAACATACTACATCAGATTCAAGGTCATTTGAGCATCAGAATTTTGGATTAAAGCTTCGAGAAAAACAGGGCAGAATTCGGCCTCTTCCTATACAATCTTCCTTTGGTTTTCCTTTCACTTTTCCAACTTATATCCATTTGATTAACACATAATTAACACCAACAACACTCATAATCACCATATCAGTCCAATATATCCATTGTGGGATTTCATAGAGCCCACTCCAACATTTAAACTCAATCCACAACAATAACCATGAAGCTGCAAGCTTCCTAGTAAAATTTAACCAACTAGAACTAAGATTAAGTGACCGGATGATTATCTTCTACTCCTTGGTGAAAAATCAGAAATTTTACACCTCTAAAGCCCCAAGAAAAACCGTGAGATGATGTTTCCTTCTTAGTCCAAGTGAATCTCCTAGTGTTTGTGAGTTTGTGTGAGAAATTTGAGTGAAAATGGAAGCTCAAATGAGGTGAAATGAAGAGAGACTCTTCTCCTTCTTCTTTGCTTGAGGATGGCAGGCCCTTGAGGATGAAAAGAGAGAGAAAAGGCTGATCAAAGAGGCTTCTTGGAGAAGCTTGATGGTTGGTGGTTCAAATTTGAGCAAAAGTCAACTTTGAATAGTGTTTCCTGCGCGCACGTTTCGTGTCCGTTTTCTCTCGGGTTTATTTCAGTTGTGCACTAAACTTCTAATGCACTTCTTTTAACACTATTATTATTCACTCTTAGTAGTCTAAAATAAATTTCTAAAGTCCTTCAATTAGTCGCGTGTGTGAAAATGCGAACTTCCGACTCGCGCGCGATAAAGCGCAATATCTAAGGAATTCTTGTAACGATGATATACCTAATCAATACTAGGGTATTTAATCATAAAATAACTATTTTAAGACTAGCGCATGAGTCCTCAAATCTCCAAGGTCACTGTACTCTCAAATCAAATATTGCCTTCAAATGCGTATTCAATAAATCTCGCTTAACAAGCTTCCAAAAATTAAATTTATTAACGGGACATTTTAAAAATATATGCAAGTCATAGTTCCATGTAAATGGTTCTAAAAGGGTTGAAATAAATTATTCAGAGAAAACAGGTGGATAAATATTTAAATAAGCCAATAATATGAGTTTAAAATAAGTAAATTTTTGGATTCTCACACATATGGCTTATCAAACTCTCGAAAATGCATGCTCGCTCTTTAAGATTTGATAAAGAAGTGATTTATACTTTGGAAGTCACACTTGGTATGACAAATCGAGAAAATCGTATTTTGAAGGGTCGCTACTTTCAATTATTAAAGCGTACGAGTTTTGGCCAAATTCATCTCATATACCTCTTACTAACAAAACATGAATACCATAACACGTGAAGTTTGCTTCAACTTCGAGTCATCGCTCAAGTCTCAAGTTCGCTTGCCTAACCCTTGAGTGAAAATTTGGGCGGCATGCCCTTTGTATTCAGCTATTTTCCAGCAATTTATGGCTTCATTATTTTCCTCAACTCAACCCAAATTCACACATAAAAAATCTTAACACAATAGCCCTTCAGCTAGGCTCAATGTCATCCCAATACAAGGCTATTCTAGCAATGCAACCATCAAAATTAAAGCTGGAAACCAATTTTAAAGACGAATGGCTAAGTAGCAGGTTTGACTTTTTTTGGCGTTTTGGTCACAGCTGAAGCTATGCTTATCGGATTGGGGAAAATTTCATGGCGTTTCAAAGTTAAGATAGATACCTACATTTCCTATGAAGACATCAACACCCAGTTCGTGCATTTTCAAGGTCAAATTGTAAAATCTCAAAGAAAATAGAAAGCTGCCTGTGAAATAGGGCATTTGGGCAGTCAGGGATATTCTTATCATTTCATAAGATACAGTGCTCCAATTGAGCTGAAATTTTGTAAGTAGATATTTAACTCCATTCCCTACAACTTTCATGTTTTGAGCAAGAACGGATTCGGCCTTTATCATGGACGAATATGCAGGTCAGTTTGGTTCTAAAACAGGGCAGAATTACTACTAAGTGCTGGAATTCAACTTTTACTCTAAAAATTCATAGCCAAGCACTTCACCACATTGATATCCTAGCTCAATACCGTCAATTACTAGGTAAAAAACCATAATCAAAGTTGAAAATGCAAACCCTAGCTAAACATTCCACTATATCATCAAAAACTAGGAATTCAATCATCACAATCCAAGATTAAGAACTTCTATGCCAACTTTAGCAAGATTAAACAAGAGAAAAACAAGTTCAAGCCTTATACCTTCCAAAAGCTCCTTGTAAGTGAGAAAAAACCACTATCTTCCCAAAATTTCAACACACCAAGCCTTCCAAGCACCAAAAGGTAAGTTTAATCGGTTTGGTTTGGTTGATTTCAGCTCAACAAGGAAGAATCAAGGTTGGAGTTAAAGTTGTTTTTCTCTCTTTTTCCCCCTCTTATTTTCGGCCAACATGAAGAAATAAATGAGGAACATGAGCCAAATTGGAGATAAGAAGGAAAGAATATTTGCTTGATCAACCATCCCTAACTTTCCAACACTTGGCACCATAAGAGATTTTCTTTTTTTTTTTCCTTTTCTCCCCTTTATTTAGTCCACAATTTCGGCTCCTTTGGAGGATATTTTTGGGTTGATATTTATAAAATAATAACAAGGAGATTAAGGTAATAAAGTAGTGTTCAAGTGGTGCACTCAATTGATAGTAAACGGTGCACCTCGGTTCAAGCCGTTTTTTCCTTAACTCGCGCGTACTAGTGTTTTAACTTATGATTCACTAACTTATTATTAACACTTCTAATCATACACTTTTCTTAACTAATACTCATTATTATCCACCAAATTTAGTACACACACCTCACCAACTGATCACACTACCAAAATGCACCAAAGACACACCAAAAACCCCAGTATGCACAAAAAAAACCCTAATTTATGCCCTTCCTTTAGAAAAATCATAACTTGAGTTATAAATATAAAAATTTCATACAACTTAGCTTGTTAAAAACTAGACTTCAAATGCTAATAATCTTTAGAAGACACCTCAAAGATATTTAGTTCATAAGTTGGTCCAAATTGAGCCATAAGCTACTATAACATTCCTATTGTTACTTGTGCAGGGTAGAATTTTCAGTCAACTTTGCCAATTTTCTGGAATTTATAGAGATGGAATCAAACTCTAAATTTTATACTGTAGGAAGCCCTATGAGTTTAGTTTCAAATGCAACAAATGGAACTCAATTCCGACTTTCCTATACGAAGTTATAGCCAATTTTCCAAAGCTGCGCAAAGCCTTCTGCGAAAATTTTTAGATTTTCTAACAACTTGAGAATATGAAACTTTTCTTAACAAAATTTACTCTCTTATCTCAAATTCAACCATTAAAGAAACCGAGAATCAAAGGTAAGTGTGTGAGGACTCGCAAATTTTCTTATTTTAAATTCCTATTACGAGCTCATTTAAATATTTATTTGGCCGTTTATTTCGAATATTTTATTTCAACATCTTTATACTCAATTACATGAAACTATGACCTACGAGTATTTTAAAAATGCCTTGATTCGAAAATTTATTTTTTTAAAGCTCGTTTAGAGTGAATAGTGGATGCGCGTTTGGAGACAATAATCAAATCGAGAATACAATAAGCTTGAAAAATTGGAGACTTGTACATTAGTCTTGAAATAGGTATTTTTATGTTTAAGTGCTTAAGTATTAGTAAGTAATACTATCGTTATAAGAATTTCTTGGAAATTCCACTTTATCGCGCATAAATCGGAAGTACGCATTTCCGCGCGCTCGATTAATTGAGGGACTTAAGACCTTTATTTTTAGACTATTAAGAGTGAATAATAATAGTATGAATGGAATTACATTAGAGGTTTAGTGCACTAGTGAAATAAACTCGAGAGGAATCGAGCACGAAACGCGCGCGTGCGCGCGTGAGAAGAGAGTTGACTTTTGAGGCATTCTTAGCCACATGTTAAAGCTTCTCAAGGAAGCTTCATTGCAGCACAAAAACTCTCCATTTCGCTCTCTCTTCTGGCCGGCCAACCAAGGGAGAAAAATAACCAAAGTTCTTCATTTGTCTTGCACTATTTCTTGACCAAATCTTCACCAAATTACCTCACAATTTACATACACCTTACTAACCATTTGGAGATCACCTCAAGCTAGGAAAAGAGCTTCATCTCATGGTTTTTTTTGAGCTTCAAGAGGCTGAAATTTTCTGCTTGTTCATCAAGGAAGGTAAACAACGATCAACTACCAAAATCTTAGTTTATGGAAGTTATCTTGCACTTATGAGTTCATAGTTTCACATGGGTAGCTTTAAATTGTTGGAATTCTTGTGAGTGGGCTCGATGAAATCCCACAATAGTTTGATGGACTGATTTGATGAGATTTGATGTTATTAATGTTGGATTAGTGCTTAATCTAGTGGAATTAAGTGGTATTGTGGATGAAAGTTCAAAGGAAGTGAAAAGGAAAATTTTACCCATTCTGCCCTTGCTATTGCCGTGACCCTTAGTGCAATTTTTCGTGGTTAAATTGACTTGTTTATGATGTATATATGTTGTGTGGGTTGTGTGGAAAGTATCCACAAAAAAATTACGTGATTTGGATGGGTAAATGTTGAGTTTTCGAAAATTTGTCAAAGGTGGAAATGGGTGTCCAGTGCACTTTGGTAGTGTATTTTTTTGACCATAACGTTTTGCTCCAATGTCAAAATCGAGTGCTGTTAGTGGCATTAGAAACTAGACACTTCCAGTTTTCCAACGGTATAAAGTGCATTCCTTGAATCCACTTGAGTAAGCCGTACCAACCTTGTAAAGTTGCCTGTTCTGTTTTGCGTCTGTAATGGAGGCCCTGTTATGAGCTGCGACTTGATGCTCAAATATGAGCTAGTTGTGGACAGACTTTTAAAACAATTTCTTCCAAGAAATTGTAGCCATATGAATATAGTTTCCAACGCCACCAACCACGCTCAATTCCAAGTTGAATTGAGTGAGTTGTGGCCAAAATTCGAAACTGACTTAGTGATGAAAAACCCTCTTTTGGCTAGTTGGATGCCTAAATTTTGATTGGGACTTGTTGTTTCGAAATTCTTGGTGTTAACCACCTACCAAATGTATCTTGATGTTTTTTAGACAATGTCTACACAAATGAACCATATTTGAGAGGTTTTTGTTGGCCAAACGTTTTGGAAAAGAAAACGGAACCACAAGACAGTTTGGTCTTGAAAGTTCTTAGAGATTTAATGATCTTGTTAACCGACTTCCCGAATGAGTTTTTGCATGAAAATTTACAGAGGAATAGCACTTAGATGGTAGTGTAATACTGCTAACTTTGGTACTATTCCAAGTTCATTTAGATGCTCAACTAAAGTACCAAATCTCAAGCTTTAAACCTGGAAAACCACTGTTTGAGGAGGAAATTTCGGTGACTTTGAGCCACTATATCTTGGTGCTCAAAGCTCCAATTCTTATTTCTCTTGTTGTGTTGAAAACTTTAATTGTAACTCTAATTGAGTTCCAAATTTCAGAGGCTAGTTCGCATTGTGTGAATTTTACCGAATTTCCAAACTTTGCCAAAAATCAACCCAAATCTGTCTTGGCATTCCAGAATAGCCACTTTGAGCCGAATTTTGAATGTCATCCATTTGAAATCATGGAAAAGTGTCTTCTAGGAACTTTTAGTACTTTGGAAGTAGTTTCCAATGGTACTAAGTTTTCCAATTTTGGACTTACAGAGAGTGAGATATGTTTTTTCAAATAATACTCCTAAATTCGATAATTCTTGGCAGGATTGTGGCGTGGCTCTTCTAAGTCCGTCTTCGATTGCTCGTTTAGAAAATTATTTACATGATTTCATACCTACTTGCTTCTGTCCAATGATTTCAAAGATGGAAATTGAATTTTCCTTGAATATTTAAGCCCCACTCTTGAGTCTCGATTTTCGAGAAATTAAGACTCGTTTTCGTGACATTTTTTTAGATTTTACAAGTGTGTAATCTTTCTTGATAATTAGGGATTTTGAGTGATAGTTCATTATTAATTGCTCAGGCACTCAAGGAGACCTTCAAGTGAAACTCGAAGCGGGCGCCTAAACACTTGTCTGATCTCTTACTCACTTGTTTTGAATAGGTGAGTGTTCCATATAGGAGTAGGTAATTTGAATAGTTTATGACATGATTATGCAATGGTCATTACGTGTTAAGTGTTTACCGCACTCGTTCTCATTTAAGTGAAGTGTACTTGAATTTCGTAACACGAAGTGCTTGAATTGCTTAAAGTGACTCGTTAAGTGAAATGTTAAGTGATTATTTATGCTATGGCTGCATAAGTCGATTGGAGTGAATCTTCTCGACTCTTAAGTGGTAAAAGTAGGGACGGCCAATGGGCGGCCTACGAAAATGATAAATGTCTACCAATTAACCGTTTACTATTTAACGTTTATCGTTTACCATTAACTGTAATTACTTACCGTTTACAAATCTACTTAATTACCTGACTACTTGATTATGTGATTACCGTAAATTACATGTTCATATGAAATTACCGCATATTACTTACGTGTTTAAGTGTTAGGTGTTACTGATAATTGCTCATATGAAATTGACCACCGTTTTTGTGAGACCCCAGTCCGTTCGTAAGTCGATATTAGGGTTATTTGATATTCGGTATGGAAAAAAAATTAGGGTTTTATGGCTAGGAAGGAAACCCTAATTCGGTTAAGTTTGAAAATCCTAGTTTACGTATTATTATTATAAGGTTCAAGGTATAATTTATATTCGGTATTCTAGTGTGTGCCTTGACATAATTAAATATAGGATTTGTTTTAATTACAAAGGTTTAGTAAGTTTGAATGATTAGCAAACCTTTAGTGTTCCAATTTATTAGAAAGCTTAAGTGGGGATTAAAAAAAAAAATCCTAATTTTGCCTAAGGTATAAAAGTTATTATTTGATTGTTTTAATTATGGGAATGGTATGTTTAAGTATAAGTTATTAAGATGAGGAAGCGATTAGTAAAGTGATTAAGTGTGATTACATGTTTTAAATGAGATTAAGTTATGACTAATGGAGTTAATTGAAATGGTATCAAATGTTTTTGGGCAAGAGTAGAATTAAAGTTAGGTTGAAGTGCAAGGGGTTTAAAGGCAAATAAAGCATCTTTTTTGTGATTGGTTGGCCTAAAATATCTCTTGTGTCTTCTTTGACTTATTTACCTCTTAGTCTTATAAGACAATTAGAAGAAATCAAAGTAAAAATTTAAGAGGAAAAAGAGAGAGAGGGGCCGAAATTCCTTGAGAGCAAGGGAGAGAGTTTTCCTTCAAAAATCTTCAATTTCTAGCTTGCATCTTGTCTTGGGAGCTTGGAGCAACCACTTAAGAGCTTGATTGTTAAAGTTTATCATCTACTAAACTCACTTGAAGGTATGCTATCTTCTTTGAAAGATTAATTTTGGGGCTTTAATCTCTAAGATATGGAAATGATGTATTATGTTATGATTATGGGTTTGTATGGTGAATATGAGGTTTATATTGAAGTTTCATGGTTTAATTATGATGGAGATGTTGCTGAAATTTTGATTTAAGATTAAGAGAATTAGGGCTTTTTATTTTAATGCTTTCCTTACTTGTTTTAGTTGAGAAATGGACTTGTAGTGGTTATGTTTGATGAATTGCCTCATGTGATTGGTTGGTTACTTGCAAAAATCTGATTTGGGTTAAGAAACCCTAGACTCCATTAGGCTAATGTAGCTTAGCTTATGGTTAGAGAGATAGGGTTTGGTTAGTGAGAGGTTGGATTAAGTTCATTGGTGCAAATGAAATTTGGTTAGGGATTGTGGTTGATGTTTGTTAAATTTGGACTGATTTGGGAAGGGAATTGTGACAGCCCCACCTTCCCCTAAGGCGAACCAAAGGGGTTAGCGGACTGCCTGCCCAGCTCTCGCCAGGACTAACGGTACGGTTTACGTCAATCTAAAACGTTCCGGAACATACCATTGCGCGCAAACAAGTCAAAACACAAAATAAAATAAAATAAAATAAAAACGAAAAAAACCGAAGCCGAAATTTATCTAAACCATAGCCAAGCATATATATACAACGGAAATCAACATTTACAACCATAATGGCATGCCAAAACCATTCATTAAGGAGTACACATTCGATTTGCCTATCAAAAGGAAATGAACCCGTTATACATTAGGGTTTCACTTCAAGAGCTATACAAAAGACATTTACAAGCTCAGTATGGCAATTGACTATCCAGTCCATTTTCAAAAGCAATTATATCCCTGTAAGGAAAACAAATAACACGGAATGAGCCAAAGCCCAGTGGTAAACCACCCAATAAGCAATCAAAGTCATATAAGAAAGAACTTCCATTTAAAGTGCTCAAATAAGCAATGAAGCAAAACGGTAAAAGGATACGGTCGGCTCTCAAGAGCCCATTTCCACGCTTGCAATCTTGAACCCACCTCATTGACTCTCCGTCAATGTTAAAATACCAAACCGTAGACAACTCTTTACTTCCATTCCTTCCACCAAACATACCCCAACCGGGCCCGCACTCCATTTCAGTAGCTTTTGGTAATACTCGAGTTTACCGGAACCAAGGGTCTCATTACCACAAGGTTCCCCAGTACAGTCCCCGTGGCATGATAATTTTCACGACCAAGCCCTCGCTGGCTCGATCCAATTAACTACCATACGGGGTTGAGCTCATAAATGCAGTAAAGCCATTGAATACTCGTCCAACGACATCAAATCAGTTTCCATGAATGGAATGCAGTATCTCATATATCCAGTGCAGTATTTCAGTAAAACAGTCAATAGCCATGAATAAAATCACAAGGGGTGAGGGCGATCAAGTACACCCTCACCTCAATCATTTCCAATAACCAAGTAAGCCTTCAAGGCATCAAATACACATAGCACAAAGCCACATTATAACAAGTAAGTGAGTAGTATACTCACCAAGCAAGTAAGTGGTATTTCATGTACCACGATCACCAAGCCGTCGTGCACTACCTTCACGCCCTAGAATCATGCAACACATACAATAAGACTCCATGCCGAGCCATAAACAACACCAATTCACAACCCCAATAGGGTTCTATAAACATATACAAGCATGATAGCAAACCAGAAATTAAGAAAGGGCTTTAACTTAAGCCTTGATAAGAAAACCGGTTTTGACGTCATAATGCGGTAATGGCACAACTCTCACTACAATTATCGGTTGGGGGTGTAAGACCCACCGTTTCGAAGCTATGAAACAGAGATGCAACAATGTAGAAGGTCACTCGATCCAGTTCCTAGCTTAACTAGGTCGAAAATGCCAAATACTATCCCAGAATTACCAAAACAGGTTTGCAAATCACAGAAAACTGTAATCGGTATATCTCAGTCCATACAAGTCCAAATGCCGAAATTCCAAAGGCATAAGTTAGCTAAGTCATCCAGATACATTTCATCAGAAGACACCAACTTCAAAATCCAAACCAATTCCAGTCAAAATGTCCAATTACTATCGCAGTTTTCGCATTCTGATCAAAGCAGAACAGCTATAGTAAAAACGGCATAACTCACTCTACACTCATCCAAATGACCTGAAATTTTACAGGCACCTCATTCACATCAATACCTACAACGTTCATGTTTTGAGCAAAGTCAAATTCGGCCTCTAACCTAATGATCTAAAACCGGACAGAATTGGGGTTTCAAGAACCCTAACTTTTCAAATTTCACACCAAATCCAAAATTGATTGCATTTAACCACATTTCACATCCACTAGAGTCATTTCCAACCATTACAATTCATCATACAAGCCCCCAACATCAAGATCATATTAAACCAGAAAAAATTCCAATAAAATAAAAACTTCACCAAAACTCTTCAAATCAAGAAATAAATCACATTTTCACACACTCATGCCACTTCTAAGCATCATATAACCATTATTAGAGGTAGTAGGGTGTTTCAAGCTTCACTTACCAAGAAACAAGAGAGAGGAAGATGTGGAGCACCTGAGTCCTTCAAACAAAGTTCACCAAACAACTTGCTAGCACTAGAAGGAAAGTTTTTATGGAGTGAAATCTTGTTTATGGCCTTGATTGAGATGATTTGCTAGTAGAAACTTGAAGATTGGAGAAGTTCTCCTTCTTGCAAGAGTGAGAGAGAGAGCCGGCCAAACAAGAGAGAAAAATGGTGATTTTTTGGTGAATTTTGGATATTTAATCCCTTGGTCAAATAAGTCAAGACAATGAATAGTAATTCTTAAAAGTTCAACCAATAAGAAAATGACACGTGGCACCTTATTAAATGCATTCCTATCCTTCTTTTCTCTCTCACATCAATCACTTCACACACTCTACTTATCCCTTAACACCCAATAAATTTTACACAGTATCCGAAACTTAACCTTATTGGCCGAATTTTTCCGAACTTTTCGCACTAGTGGGTCCCACGTCCACTATTTATTCTTAATTTTCTAAAATTCACCAATACTAAAAAAAATCATCTTAAAACTATAATTGCTCATAAAATCCTCTCAGAAAATATTTCTAAGCCTGAAAATGCAAAATTATGCAATTAAAGGGGAAATAACCCTAGGAAAAAATATTAGGTTTTTTTTTTTTTCGGGCTCTCACACTCTTCCCCCCTTAAAAGAATTTCGTCTTCGAAATTTCTCACCTTAATTCCCGAAAAGGTTTGGGTATTTCTTTCGCATTTCCTCTTCCATCTCCCAAGTAGCTTCCTCCACTCCGTGGTTTCTCCATAGTACTTTCACTAGTGGAATCTTCTTGTTTCTGAGCTCTTTGACTTTTCGATCGAGTACTTGAACCGGTTTCTCTTCATAGGCCAGTGATTCATCTACTTCGATATCCTCCGGTTGTAAAACATGAGATGGGTCAGGATGGTACTTCTTTAGCATCGAGACGTGAAATACATCATGGATTCGAGAGAGACTAGACGGTAGTTCCAATCGATACGCGACCGCTCCAACCCTCTGAAGGATCTTGTAGGGTCCGACGTACCGCGGTTGAAGCTTCTTTCCTTTCCCCGTTGTAAGACTTCGTAAGGGTGTGATCTTAAGAAATACTTGATCTCCAACTTCAAATTCCAAATCCTTCCTTCGGTTATCCGCGTAGCTCTTTTGGCGACTCTGGGCGGTTTGAAGCCGTTGCTTTATCAACTTGACCTTCTCGTGAGCCTCTTCCATCCATGGAATAGTTGTCGGGTCCAGTGCCTTCTTTTCACCAACTTCGTCCCAGTAAATCGGTGAGCGGCACTTGCGTCCGTAGAGAGCTTCGTACGGAGCCATTTGAATTGACGAATGGAAGCTATTGTTGTACGCGAACTCTACCAAGGTCATGTGCTGACCCCAACTGCCTCCAAAGTCCAGAATACAAGTTCGTAGCATGTCCTCGAGAGTTTGAATCGTCCGTTCTGACTGGCCATCCGTCTGAGGGTGATAGGTTGTGCTTAAATTGAGTTTCGTCCCCAGGGTTTCTTGGAACTTCTGCCAAAACCGAGATACGAACCGTGGATCCCGATCAGAGACAATGCTCACAGGAACACCGTGTAGTCTTACAACTTCATCCATGTACAGTCGGGTCAATTTGTCCATTGAGTACTTCATGTTCACCGGCAAGAAATGGGCCGATTTGGTTAATCGATCAACGATCACCCAAACGGCATCGTGTCCCCTTTGCGTCCTTGGTAAACCTGAAACGAAGTCCATAGTGATGTTTTCCCACTTCCACTCGGGTATCTCCAAGGGTTGTAACAAACCTGATGGTTTTTGATGCTCCGCCTTCACTTGCTGGCAAATGAGACATTTCTGTACGTACTGCGCGATTTCCCTCTTCATATTATCCCACCAGTAAGTTCCCTTCAGGTCTTGATACATCTTGCTGCTACCCGGATGGATTGAATACTTGGACCGATGAGCTTCCTCCAGAATTCCTGCTTTCAATGACTCGTCCTTTGGTACTACAATTCGGTTCCGATACTTCAGAAGACCCTCAGGACTCAAATTGAAGTCCGTTGTTTCTCCCTTTTCCACTTTCTCTCTCCACTTCCGTACCATCAAATCCTCGCCTTGCGCCTCTTTTATACGTTCCAGTAGAGTGGAGGTCTCCCTTACATTGCTAAATATCACCTTATGACTCCCAAGACAGGGTTTCCACTCACACACGGATTCTAGTAAATCCCACTCCTTAATCATTAGCCCTGCCACTTGCACTTTACGACTCAAGGCATCTGCTACCACATTTGCCTTTCCCGGATGGTAATTGATCGTACAGTCGTAATCTTCCAGGAATTCCATCCATCGCCGTTGTCTCATATTCAGTTCCTTCTGGGAGAAGAGATATCTCAGACTCTTGTGATCCGAATACACTTCGAAGGTCACCCCATATAGGTAATGCCTCCACTTTTTCAGAGCAAATACAACAGCGGCTAATTCCAGGTCGTGAGTCGGGTAGTTCTGCTCGTGAAGCTTCAATTTCCTAGAGGCGAAAGCTATCACATTCCGGTTCTGCATCAAAACACATCCCAATCCCTCTCGCGACGCGTCCGCATATACTGCAAACCCGTCCACTCCATTTGGCAAGACCAATACTGGAGCCATGGTCAATCTTTTCTTTAATTCCTGAAAACTTGTTTCGCATCGGCCGCTCTAGATAAACTGGCCATGCTTCTTCGTCAAGTCAGTTAATGGTCCGGCTAACTTGGAAAAATCTTTAATAAACCTTCGGTAATACCCAGCTAGCCCTAGAAAGCTACGAATTTCCGTGGGGGTTTCTGGCCTCTTCCAATTGGTCACAGCTTCAACCTTCGCCGGGTCCACTGCAATACCTTCGTGGGAGATCACGTGCCCTAGAAACGCCACTTTCTCCAACCAAAACTCGCATTTACTGAACTTGGCGTATAGCTGATGTTCCCTCAATGTCTGCAACACCATTCTTAAATGCTCTTCATGCTCCTCGCGTGTCTTAGAGTAGACCAAAATGTCGTCAATAAACACCACGACAAATCGGTCCAGGTAGGGTTTAAAAACCCTATGCATTAAGTCCATGAAGGCGGCGGGAGCATTAGTCAGTCCAAAGGGCATAACGGCGAACTCGTAATGCCCGTATCTCGAGTTGAAAGCAGTTTTCGGAATGTCCTCCTTCCTAATCAACAACTGGTAGTATCCCTGTCGGAGGTCCAACTTCGAGAAGACCACTGCTCCTTGCAGCTGGTCAAATAACTCGTCTATGTGAGGCAGTGGATACTTGTTCTTGATCGTCACGTTGTTCAGCCCCCTATAGTCAATACACATCCTCAAAGTTCCATTCTTTTTCTTCACGAATAGGACCGGAGCTCCCCAAGGAGACTCACTCTCGTGGATGAATCCCCACTCCAAAAGGTCTTGCAATTGCAACTTAAGCTCTTTAAGTTCTGCAGGCGCCATTCGGTAAAGGGTTTTCGAGATAGGTGCAGTTCCAGGTAAAAGATCTATTCGAAATTCTATCTCTCTTTCCGGAGGTAAAGCCACTAACTCATCAGGAAACACATCCGGAAATTCCCTCACTATGGCCACGTCTTCCACTTTTAACTTATCCGTAGGGGTATTAACCAGAAAGGCCAAATATCCTTGCGCCCCTCTACTTATCAGTTTCCTAGCTCGAATGCCCGAAATGAGAGCAGATGAGGCTAACCTACCCCTTATATCCAACCTTAAGGTTGCCTCGCCAGGAATGCGAAATTCTACTATTTTCGTTTTACAATCCAGTTGGGCGTTATATTTGGCTAACCAGTCCATTCCCAGAATCACGTCGTACCCCTTAATGGACAAGCTAATCAGGTCTCCTAAAAACCTCCGCTCACCTACCCAAACATCGCAATCTCTATAAACCATACTAGTCACCAAACGTTGGTTCCCCGTAGGTGTACTAACCTCTAAGTCATATGGTAAACTAGCAGGTTTTATATCGATGCCACACATGAAATTAGGGTTAACAAACGAATGAGTGGCACCAGGATCAATTAAAACTTTGGCAAAGCGGTGGAAAATAGGGATCGTACCTTCCACCACCTCGGAAGACTCTGGGATCTGGTAAGGCTCTAAGGAATATACCCTAGCCGGAACTTTTGGTTTGGATCCGTCTCCCTTGGCCGATCCAGTATTGGTTCTCGACGGTAGTTGGCTCCCCTTTCCGTCTTGTTTCAGGACCGGACATGTAGCCAGCTGATGGTCCGCACTTCCACACCGCAAACATTTCCCCAGTTTCCTTCAGCAATTGTCCTCGGTGTGGTTTGTCTTTCCGCAGTGCCCACAGGGACCACGAGGTGCCGAAGCCGAGCCACTCTGGGTGTTTCCCCTTTGCCCTCGCCCAGGTTGGCCGCCCCTGAACGGAGTCCCTCTGCCTGGTCCAGAATGACGACCACCTCCAGTTCCTCGTCCAAACTTGGAGGGAGCGCTCTTCTCTCCTTGTCCAGACGTACTCCCAGGAAATCCACGCTTCTTAGCCTGGAAGTTTCGGACTTGAAGCCATGCACTCTCAACGTGTTGGGCTTTTTCCATAGCCTCGCTAAACGTGGTAATTTGAGCCGCCGCGAGGTCCTTCTGGATCTCAACGTTCAAGCCCTGAATGAAGCGCCTCACTCGTCTTTGCTCAGTCATGATTAATTCAGGCGCAAATTTGGACAGGCGGGTAAACTGGCTCTCATACTCCGCCACAGTCTGAGCCCCTTGCCGGAGCCGGATAAACTCGTCTTCCTTCCTCTCCTGGACTAGAGGAGGGAAAAACTTGGCATTAAACTCTCGTATAAAGTTCACCCATGTCCTCAGTGTCTGCTCTCGCTCCCATTTCTGCCTAATTACGTTCCACCAGGAACGGGCAGCTCCTTCCAGTTGAAACACGGTAAAAGTGACCTGCCGTTCGTCCGGGTAGTGTAAAGCCGCGAATATATCAACCATCTTCTCCAGCCATTTCTCGGCGACGTCAGGGTCGGGTCCCCCAATAAACTTTGGTGGGGAAAACTTTTGAAAACGCTCAAGAGCTCTATCCTCGCTCTCAACGTGGTTACCAGGATTTCCGGGGTTAGGGTTTGGGTTTTGGCCCTGTTGTTGCACTACCTGTGCAAGTAGGTTGGTCATTTGCTGCATAGCAGCAGCTATTTGAACGTTGGGGTCTATCTGGGGTTCAGGATTTGGTCCAGTAGAAGCTTCCCCCGTTTCCCTAACTGGTGTGGGTTGCCTAATACCGCGCCCACGTCCCCGACCACTTCGTGTTCCTTCCATAAGGTATACTTGGTCTAGGCAAGATTACTAAACCAAAGCAGTAACAAAGCATGTAAGTAACAAATAAACTTTCACTTAGCACATAGCGATGCATTTCAAACAAGATCAAAAGCACACACATATACAAGCCAAACATATATACAAGCAGTCAGTCAGGTACGGCCAAAGCACGTACGTACACAAAAGATCCACCTGAGGATAGGCCTATCAAAAGAAATTTACACGTAGCTAACCCTACACCCAAACGGTTAGCTAAGGCTCTATCCCTATCCCTATGTACATTCAAAAACCACCACTAGCCAAAAGGTGCCTAGATATCATAGCTTAGTCGGTTGCCGGGGTCTGAGACCCAGGCGATGGGGTAGACTCCTCCCCAGCCTCGGCCCCAGCATACGAGGCCTCGTCACTAGACTCCTCGAGTCCGTCGTCGCATAGGTTAAGGATCGCCTCAGCACGACCCCTGACCTTACGAGCTCGCTTAGTCTCGCGCTCGCGTGCATCTCTCAACTGATCACATAGATCATCAACTCTTTCCTCGACCTCTTGCACGTCATATTCTAGCTCTTTAATACGCGAGGCTTGCTTCTCATTGGTCGCCTTAGCCTGAGTCACCTCAGCTTCCAACGCAGCAACCACAGCTTCAAGCTTAGTATTTTCCTTAGCAAACTCCTCGCGTTCCTTTGCCACCGACAAAACTAGTGTATTTGGGTAGGCAAAGTTGCTACGACACCCACACTGTCGAAAACTAGTGTATTTGGGTACGGTTTACGTCAATCTAAAACGTTCCGGAACATACCATTGCGCGCAAACAAGTCAAAACACAAAATAAAATAAAATAAAATAAAAACGAAAAAAACCGAAGCCGAAATTTATCTAAACCATAGCCAAGCATATATATACAACGGAAATCAACATTTACAACCATAATGGCATGCCAAAACCATTCATTAAGGAGTACACATTCGATTTGCCTATCAAAAGGAAATGAACCCGTTATACATTAGGGTTTCACTTCAAGAGCTATACAAAAGACATTTACAAGCTCAGTATGGCAATTGACTATCCAGTCCATTTTCAAAAGCAATTATATCCCTGTAAGGAAAACAAATAACACGGAATGAGCCAAAGCCCAGTGGTAAACCACCCAAAAAGCAATCAAAGTCATATAAGAAAGAACTTCCATTTAAAGTGCTCAAATAAGCAATGAAGCAAAACGGTAAAAGGATACGGTCGGCTCTCAAGAGCCCATTTCCACGCTTGCAATCTTGAACCCACCTCATTGACTCTCCGTCAATGTTAAAATACCAAACCGTAGACAACTCTTTACTTCCATTCCTTCCACCAAACATACCCCAACCAGGCCCGCACTCCATTTCAGTAGCTTTTGGTAATACTCGAGTTTACCGGAACCAAGGGTCTCATTACCACAAGGTTCCCCAGTACAGTCCCCGTGGCATGATAATTTTCACGACCAAGCCCTCGCTGGCTCGATCCAATTAACTACCATACGGGGTTGAGCTCATAAATGCAGTAAAGCCATTGAATACTCGTCCAACGACATCAAATCAGTTTCCATGAATGGAATGCAGTATCTCATATATCCAGTGCAGTATTTCAGTAAAACAGTCAATAGCCATGAATAAAATCACAAGGGGTGAGGGCGATCAAGTACACCCTCACCTCAATCATTTCCAATAACCAAGTAAGCCTTCAAGGCATCAAATACACATAGCACAAAGCCACATTATAACAAGTAAGTGAGTAGTATACTCACCAAGCAAGTAAGTGGTATTTCATGTACCACGATCACCAAGCCGTCGTGCACTACCTTCACGCCCTAGAATCATGCAACACATACAATAAGACTCCATGCCGAGCCATAAACAACACCAATTCACAACCCCAATAGGGTTCTATAAACATATACAAGCATGATAGCAAACCAGAAATTAAGAAAGGGCTTTAACTTAAGCCTTGATAAGAAAACCGGTTTTGACGTCATAATGCGGTAATGGCACAACTCTCACTACAATTATCGGTTGGGGGTGTAAGACCCACCGTTTCGAAGCTATGAAACAGAGATGCAACAATGTAGAAGGTCACTCGATCCAGTTCCTAGCTTAACTAGGTCGAAAATGCCAAATACTATCCCAGAATTACCAAAACAGGTTTGCAAATCACAGAAAACTGTAATCGGTATATCTCAGTCCATACAAGTCCAAATGCCGAAATTCCAAAGGCATAAGTTAGCTAAGTCATCCAGATACATTTCATCAGAAGACACCAACTTCAAAATCCAAACCAATTCCAGTCAAAATGTCCAATTACTATCGCAGTTTTCGCATTCTGATCAAAGCAGAACAGCTATAGTAAAAACGGCATAACTCACTCTACACTCATCCAAATGACCTGAAATTTTACAGGCACCTCATTCACATCAATACCTACAACGTTCATGTTTTGAGCAAAGTCAAATTCGGCCTCTAACCTAATGATCTAAAACCGGACAGAATTGGGGTTTCAAGAACCCTAACTTTTCAAATTTCACACCAAATCCAAAATTGATTGCATTTAACCACATTTCACATCCACTAGAGTCATTTCCAACCATTACAATTCATCATACAAGCCCCCAACATCAAGATCATATTAAACCAGAAAAAATTCCAATAAAATAAAAACTTCACCAAAACTCTTCAAATCAAGAAATAAATCACATTTTCACACACTCATGCCACTTCTAAGCATCATATAACCATTATTAGAGGTAGTAGGGTGTTTCAAGCTTCACTTACCAAGAAACAAGAGAGAGGAAGATGTGGAGCACCTTAGTCCTTCAAACAAAGTTCACCAAACAACTTGCTAGCACTAGAAGGAAAGTTTTTATGGAGTGAAATCTTGTTTATGGCCTTGATTGAGATGATTTGCTAGTAGAAACTTGAAGATTGGAGAAGTTCACCTTCTTGCAAGAGTGAGAGAGAGAGCCGGCCAAACAAGAGAGAAAAATGGTGATTTTTTGGTGAATTTTGGATATTTAAACCCTTGGTCAAATAAGTCAAGACAATGAATAGTAATTCTTAAAAGTTCAACCAATAAGAAAATGACACGTGGCATCTTATTAAATGCATTCCTATCCTTCTTTTCTCTCTCACATCAATCACTTCACACACTCTACTTATCCCTTAACACCCGATAAATTTTACACAGTATCCGAAACTTAACCTTATTGGCCGAATTTTTCCGAACTTTTCGCACTAGTGGGTCCCACGTCCACTATTTATTCTTAATTTTCTAAAATTCACCAATACTAAAAAAAAATCATCTTAAAACTATAATTGCTCATAAAATCCTCTCAGAAAATATTTCTAAGCCTGAAAATGCAAAATTATGCAATTAAAGGGGAAATAACCCTAGGAAAAAATATTAGGTTTTTTTTTTTTTTTTCGGGCTCTCACAGGAATTTCGGACCAATTAAGAACTGAGATACATAAGGTTATTTGGTATCAAAATGGATGGAAATCTGGTATAAGAATCGTAGGAACGGACCGTGCGACTTCGGCGCGCGATAACGGCAAAACTGGGAAAAACAGGACAGTTTAACGACTGAACTTCGGCTTCATTTTTCTTAATGCTATGTACGGATTTAGGAATTCCTCAAAACATGAAAGTCGTAGCCCCTTGGGTCCTGAATATGCCTGTAAAATTTCAGGTTAAACGGATTAGTATATCCTGAGTTACAAACGAAATACTCAGACCTGTTTTGACCGTCAAATTCTGTTACGTTTTTGGAAAGTTTCTGACCGTGACTTTTTCGATTTTGATAGAGTACGATCTGGGTGTTGACTCCTTCATATGAAATGTAGATCTTGGTCACAGCTTCGAAATGCTATAAAGTGCGTCAAAATCCAAGTCCCGTAGCTCTAGTTATGATCGAAATAAGAATGCATGTCAGAACTGTTTTTATATCTGGACAGTTTACGACTGGAACTTTGGCTTCACATTTGACTAGGTTACAAGCTGTTTGGGCTTGCGACCAAAACACCAAACTTATAGCCCTATATCATAGCTTTCTAACGCCCTTGGAATTTCATGAATCGGATTTATAAAACCTGAGATATAGCCGAGCAAATAAGGCCTGCCGGTGAAAATGACCATTTTCTGGTCAGATCTGTTTTGGTCCTGATGACCAATTTCCGTTCTGAATTTGGATTGCCAACCTTCATGGAAGTTGTTCCATTTGGAATGAACCATCTAACTGCCAATTTTCAGCTCTTTTGACCATGTGTAGCATAGAAAACAGTTTGCACTCAAAACTGACCATTTGTGCATTGGCCAGATTTCGTAAGTGATTGTGTTTGGTTCATTTGGGACTGAAGCCTCCAGTTTCAGTTCTGGATGTCTTCATAATAGTTGTTTTTCATCCTTTAAGCTTCGATATGGCTTCTCATACGCCTTAATCCGATATTCGTAGCTCAACTTATGATTAAAATAGAAACGAGTGTCAAATCTGCCGTTTCCGCTAACGGCCGTTTCCGTTTCCGTCCGTCATATTTACGTGCGCGCGTGTCATTTTTGCCGTTTTGCTTGTTTTAGGCACGATAGTAGCCGTTTGCGATATTATGTGACACAATCTCCTATTTCAGATGGTGGTGAGCTGGGCGGAACTGGTGGGGCCCACTACTAGCTGTTCATTTCGATCCGACTTCGTACTTTTGCTATTTCAGTTTCTGAGTAAGTATTCAGGCCAGTTTGGTGTGTTTTCTTTGCTATGTGTTTGAGATGTGTGAAAAGGGTACTTAGGCGAGGGTGTACTTTATCGCGCTCGACCTAAACCCTAATTTGAATGTATAATTGTACTTGGCATATGTATATGAACCTTTTGGAACCAAAACCCTTGAGCTTGTGGCTCGGGGCGACTTTCGAGTAAAGTTTGTGAAGTTTGCAAAGTTTGTGAGTTCGTGGGCCAGATCTAAGACCTGTATGGACTATTCGAGCCGGTTAGGGCTTGGTCGAAGTCAGTCCAACTTAGTCTGAGGTCACCAAGTTTGTAGGTTCATGTTATGAACCAATTTTGTAAATCCGGTTCACCGAGAAGGTGACCAAGTTTGTGAACCGAGCTTGCGCAGCAAGTTCAATTTCGTTCGCTCGAGCAAGTTTGTGAGGTGACTGGCCAGTGAGGGTGATAAGGTGCTCGGTGGGTGTACAAGCGGGGTTCTACGGACTATTATTTGTGGTCGACGGAGTGTCGGCAGGAGATCATACATGGCACATGAATTGGCTTTGGAGCCACCCGTATCCTTATTATATGGTGTTGTTCTTTTCTGCTTTTGCTTTACTCTTATTGTGTGATGGTTGCTACGTGAATTTATGCTTTCGCCCCTGTTTACTTACTAAGCATTCAGCTTACCCCTTTTCTTTTGTTTTCCTTAGTAGGGGCCGATGCGGGGATTTTGGCACTTACACTAGTATAGTTAAGTTTGTTTGTAATAGTTGGACAATTAGAATGTTTGTATTAGTTTTGGTAGGTTGTATAAGGACCCTCTTTAGGGTCTACCTTTTACTTTTGGTTGTAGTTATAAGAGTGTAATAGTGGATGGTCAGATACTTTTGGGAGATGTAAATAAGTACTCTTTCAATTTTTTTTTTAGTTTTATTGCGTTAAGTTTTGAGTCCTGGCGCGAGCTAGACAGACGGCCTGCTGATACCCTCAGGTTCGCCTTTGGGAGAAGTGGGGTCGTCACAGTTTTAAGGCGAGTGTGTATTTTATCTCACTCGACCTACTAAAAAGATAAATTTTTACCGTTAACTGAGAACTATTACCGTTTACCGTTTACCGTTTACTTGATTACTTGTACATGTTGTAAGCTCTAAGCTGAACTGGGCCTTGCCTTTGGTTTCTAACCTGTTCAAGCCAGGACTGGGCTCGGTCAGGTAGGTTGGAACCCTGGGCTACCGTTTCGATATACTCGAGTACTAGCACTGGAGGGATAAGGTGATGGCCAGACAAACCAAGGGGTTCTGAAGTTATAAGGTGTAGTTGACTGAAATGGTTCCACTGGAACACCGTATCCTTCAATGTGTGTTTATTTTGCATAATGATAACTGTCTCATGTTATTGTGCCAATGTGAAACCTTGAACCATACATGTGGTATGCTCAAATTACTTGATTTATTAGAACTACTAGAGTGTCTTGGAACCTCACTGGGTTGTGTAGCTCATTCCATGTTTTTGTTTTCCTTAATAGGGTTCGAGACCAAGAGTGCTCGTGAATAGTACTAGATTGTTTTCTTTTGAAGACTTTAAGTTGTATTATAGCGGATGGCTATAGTACATATTCTGTTGGGTTGTATTTAAGTTCGAAAGCTAACTAATTGTAAGTGTGAGATATTTTAGAGTACTTTAATTCTGTATTGAAGTTATTTGAAGTATTCCGAACTTTTGAATTATGGATTGTACTGAGTCCTGGCGAGAGCTGGGTAGGCGTCCTGCAGATACCCTTGGATTCGCCCTTGGGAGAAGTGGGTGCGTCACAAAGTGAGCTCACATAAGGGTTATAAAGACAAGGAAAATTTCGGGGTCTCACATAAACAACCATAATCAAACAATCAAGCCTCAAGTCAGCTACCTAGAGGTTTCATCAAGTCAGCTAGCCTATGATTTAAAGCGAAATGAATGGTTCCTCAAGTCTGCTAGCCTATAGCGCGGTTAGGGTTTCAAACCCATGAAGATTAACTGCTAACTTTGAAGAAATGAAAGGATTAAAGGGATGAAGTTGTTACCCTTGAAACCCTAGATGAATATCAGATTTTTCCACCGAAAATTCTCCAAGAAAATCCACAAGATTGCTCCTTGCTCCAAGATAGAGTGGTACTCCAAGTTGTGAGTGATTTGGTGGAGGATTTGTGGGTGAAATGGAAGCTAGAAGATGAAGTTTTTCCTTCCCTTTGTTCTTCCTTGAGGGCTGGCCGAAAATGGAGAGAGAGATAAGAGAGATGAGGCTTTGATTGTTGTGGCTTGTCTTGGAAGATTGGAGGAAAAAGTAGCTAGGAAGATTTGTCCAAAAGTCAACTTTGAATAGTTGTCGCGCGAGGGTTTCGTACCACCGTTTTCTCTCGGTTTGATACACTTATGCACTAATCCTCCAAGGTACTTCCTTTAACACTGTAATTACTCACTCTTACTAGTCTAATATTAATTTCTCAAATCTCCAATTAATCGTGCGGTGCGACTTTCGAGAAACTATCGACGCGTGTACGGTAAAAGTTTAATTGGAACTCACTCACCTCTAATCCCTCAATTAACTTTTCTTAGTCGACTATTAATCATTCTTAATTCTCCAAGATTATTGTGCTCTCGAATCGAGTATTGTCTCAAAAAAAAACGTGTATTCACCATTTCTCGCTAAACGAGCTGCAGAAAAATTAAATAACACTAGGGCAAATAATTATAAAATAAACTAAATTAAGAAATAAAACATGAGTCCTCACATTACCTTGAAGCATTGTTTCTCTTTTGCAGGACTATGAAGATGTCTTCCCAGATGAGATTCTAAGTGGACTTCTGCCAATTAGGGGAATAGAATATCAAATTGACTTGACTCTAGGGGCTGCATTTCCTAATAAGCCAGCTTATATAATGGGACTGGAAGAAGCTAAGAAGCCTCAATGCCAAGTTGATAAGCTCATGATGAAAGGATGGGCGAGGGAAAGCTAGAGTTTGTGCACGGTTCCTAAGAAAGATAGAAGTTGGTGAATGTGCACTAATTGTAGAGCTGTGAATGTGATAATTGTAAAGTATTGTCACCCAATTCCTAGACTAGATGATATGTTAGATGAACTATATGGTGCTATGATTTTCGCCAAAATCAATTTAAAAAGTGTTTATCATCAAATTAGGATGAAAGAGGGTGATGAGTGGAAAACAGCCTTTAAAACCAAACATGGATTGCATAAGTGGTTAGTCATGCTATTTGGTTTAATTAATGGACCTAATCATGTGCTTCGTTCATTCCTAGGGAAGTTTGTAGTTGTTTAATTTGATGGCATCCTAGTTTATAGTAGGCATTTAGAAGAATACATTAAGCATCTAAAACTTGTTCTTGAGGTACTTCGGTAGGAAAAGCTTTATGCTAATTTCAAGAAGTGCTCTTTTGGTACTAACCAGTTTATCTTCTTGGGTTTATTGTGAATGAGCAGGAATTAAAGTAGATGAAAGTAAGGTAAAAACCATCCAAGAATGGCCCAACACCTAAATTGGTTGGTGAGGTGTGTAGCTTCCATGGTCTTGAAAGTTTTCATAGATGGTTTAATAAAGATTTTTAGCACTACTGCTGCACCTTTAACTGCTGTAATTAAAAAGAATGAAAATTTTGCATGGTGAGAGATTTAAGAAAAGGCTTTCCAATTGCTTAAACACATGCTCACACATGCACCATTGCTTGCTTTGTCTAGTTTTGACAAAAGTTTTAAAATTGAGTGTGATGCTTCAGATGTCGAAATTGGGGCTGTTTTAATGCAAGATGGAAAGCCTATTGCATATTTTAGTGAGAAATTCAATGGGGAGGTTTTGAATTATTCTACATATGATAAAGAGTTGTACTCATTGATTAGGGCTTTAGAGATTTGGCAGCATTACTTACGGCCAAGGGAATTTGTCATTCACACTGACTATGAATCACTTAAACACATTAAGTCACAACATAAATTGAGTAAGCATCATATTAGGTGCATTGCTTTCATAGATACATTTTCTTATGTGATTAAGTACAAAATTAGGAAAACTAATGTAGCTGCCAATGCACTATCACATAGGCATTCCTTACTTATCATACTTGAGGCTAGCATTGCTTGGCTTTGAATTAGTTAAGGATTTGTATGTTAATGATCCCAATTTTTCTTCAATTTATTCATCATGTAGGATGATGGCTGATTAAGGTAAATTTTTCGTCCATGAAGGTTTCTTTTTCTACATCAATAAATTTGTTGGTTCTTGATCCTTCATTTTGATGTTAACAAAGCAAAACGATGATTTTTTACTAATGTCTTTCCAAGTGCTATGTGCTAGAACAGGTACATAATCAAAATAATCAAGGTTGGAAGTAATCAACAAAGCATGACAAAATGATCTAAAGATTCGGACATTACCATTGGATGCAAACCACGAGTTCGGATGTTCGATAGATAATGCCCAAGATCTTGGACGAAAAGCTTCAGACGTTCAAAAGAGGCATAGGATGTCTGACACAGTGAACCAGCCAACAGACGCTTTCTTCATACACTAAACCTAGCTTTTGACTGTCCAAAAAATTTGTAGGAAAGAAGGGAACTCTCTGTTTGTTGTCAGACGAAGAGGATCAAACCCAGGAAGAGGCTTTGGTCATCCGGTAGAAGCTGAGAAAAGCCTTCCACCATGACCATCGGATGCTCGCATTGGACACATCCCTAGCTTCGGACGTTCGATACTCCCAACAGCTAGATTTTTCTGTATTTAATGCATGGCCATTGGAGGAGTTTTGAAGGCAAATTTTGAACACTACAAATACCATAAGGATTGATAGAGTATAAAACATTTTACCTACACTCAATACAAGCCTTCTAGAGCAATTTAAGCAAGAAAATGTGTCTTCTTTATATTTTTTTAGTTAAGTGTGAGGTGAATCTAATAATAGTTTTTCAATTGTGAGTGAGTACTCATGTGTGTAGCTTAGTGAGGGTTTACAAGTATTGTAGTAAAACCTTTTGGCTCAACCAAAGAGTATTTGGGGTGAGCAAAAAGAGATCCTTTCTTGTACAACTTGGTGTAATTTCATCAAATTGAAGAAGCTTTCTAATGAAGATTTGGACTTCATAACCAACATTTTTTATACTCAACAAAATCATTGCATGCACAATTTTCACTTAATATAACAGTTTTATAATGAATTATAAACTTGTTCATGTGGAAAACTTATCTAACCTAAAACTTAATTTTTGCTATTTCTGGACTAATTTTTTTTAATCAAAAAGTATGCTAACTCTAACAATTTCAGCACCAGATGATGTTTATGAGTTGAATAAATAGCCTTAATGCAATCGTATGATTTACCTAAGCTGAGCTTCTTGTTGTTATATATATGAGTATTGTGTGACTTAAAAGTTTAACATGCAAATTTTCTCATGGAACCTAATTATCTTTATGCCATATAAGGTTTTTCTTTGTTACTTTTTGAAAAGCATATGTTAATTTTTGTTTCTTTTTTAGAGGGTGAAAAAAAGAATGGGAAGGAAGGTTTTGGTGAAATAATGAAATTGTCCCTGCTAAAATCGTGTGCATCTTGTGTGCTATGAATTTGGTCAAACTTAATCTAGAGAATAAAATTGTCAAATTAAAACAATTTTGAGAGTTCAAAGGGCCAATTGACACTGAAAATATATAATGGGTGAGATGAGATTTTGGAACACTAAGTGACATGCAAGAATTCTATCGTAACTATTAGTTGCATGTTGATCCTAAAATCTCGTATTTCACTCCTTATGATTGAATTTCATTGTAAGTATGTTTGATAGTTTTCTATTATAATAATAGTAAATAGCTTATTTTAAATTTTAATTGTTCTAAAATGTTTGTGGTTCCTACACATAGCATGGGGTATAAATATGGTAATTCTCAATTGTATTCAAACTTTTTATGATTTATCTTTTTATCCTTTCCTTAAGAATATTTGAATTTTATTAAGTTATATCCAATTCATTAGACAAGAACTTAGCTAGATTCTTATAATTATTTGCACTAGTCTAGACACAGCACGATGGAGTCATTATTGAAAGGAATTAAAAGGGAGGAGGAATAAAAAATATAAGAAATCTATATGAGATTTTTCTAACAATCGTTCAAAGTATGATAAAAAACGTACATCATTTATGAACTATCATTTTGATGGAAGTTGGATCTTGAAATAAAAATTAAAATGTATATTAGAAAATGATTGATATATGTATTGAAATGAATGTAATAGAATGTTTAATTTGGTTTGAAAATAAAATGCCTACAAACATTATGCATTCAATTTGATATTCTTGTATGAAAGTGCAAACATTTTTTATACCAATCGACCTTTAGTATGAAATACAATATTGATAAATTAATTAATTCTACTGAATTTTATGGAGTTCATACTATAAATGAGAAGACACAATCTTTGCATGAATTAATGCATTGGTCGAACCACATCCTTCCATTTTCTTGAGAATTAAAAGCGTACAAAATTTGAAATTAGTGTTTATTTACATAGTTTATAAATAGTATGTGATCGAAATTAATTGTGCAATTTATGTTTTATCTAGAATTGAATGTATTGCGATTGCTTGTTATTATTTAATTTATGAGTTTACTTATTTCTTGTGTTTAAACAACTTGAATATACCCTAAATTAGTGTAGGATCAACCCTTATAAAATTCACACTAACTAGAATAAGAATTTAGTAGGGGTACAACATAATAACTGTAACAGCCCCACTTTCCCCTAAGGCGAACCAAAGGGGTTAGCGGACTGCCTGCCCAACTCTCGCCAGGACTACGGATTAGTTCACGTCGATCTAATACGTTCCGAAACATACCCACGCGCGTAAACAAGTCAAAATCAAAAATAAAAAAAAATGAAAATCGAAGCCGATGATGAACAGTAAGGGACACGTCAGAATCCGGCCGGAATCTGGTCAGATTTACGGCCGGATTCTCGGCCGGATACAAGGCCGAGAGTAGCCAAATTTTTTTCCAAAAACCTTCCCAATCCGGCCGGCAATCCGGCCAAGTTCTGGCCGGATTCTTGGCCGGATTCGGTCCTGTTCATTCCCGCCAAAATTTTTCCTTCTCCGTTTGAAATGCGTATCGCTCCGAAATCCAACCAAACATATATAAACATTAAAATTCAACATTTAGCCGTTTGAAATACGAGTTGATCCGAAATTCAACCAAATATCAACCAAACATACACACATTGAAATGTAACAATTTCAAGCCAAAGCGGCATACCAAAATATCCAAAAGTTCATACATGTGCAACTAGCCAATTACAAGCCAACCATTGGTTGAAACAAAACAGTTAGGGTTTTCACCCTCAAGGAGCTATTCAAAATATACATTGACATGAGCTCAACTTGACAACCAACAAGTATAACCTTTCCAAAAGTGGTCATTTTCCTGTAAGGAAAACAAATGGAACGGAATGAGCTTAAGCCCAGTGAGTTACTACCACATAAGCAATAAAGATCACATAAGCAAAATCTTTCATTTCAAGTACACAATTAAGAAGTAAAACAAGTCGGTAAAAGGATACGGATGGCTCTCAAGAGCCCATTTCCACGCTTACATTCTTGATCCAATCTCATTGACCCTCCGTCAATGTTTAAGAATATCCGACCGTAGACCTCACTTCACTCCATTCCTTCCACCAAACATACCCCAACCGGGCCCGCACTCCAATCAGTCATTTTGGTAATACTCGAGTATACCGGAACCAAGAGTCTCATTACTACAAGATTCCCCAGTACAGTCCCCGTGGCACGTCAATATTCACGACCAAGCCCTCGCCGGCTCGATCCAATTGACTACCTACGGGATTGAGCTCAGTAATACAGTAAGGCCGTTGGACATTCGTCCAAACGACACCAAATCAGTTTTCCATGAATGGAATTCAATATCTCATATAGCAAGTGCAGTATTTCAGTAAAACGGTAAACAGTCATGAATGGAATCACAAGGGGGTGAGGGCGGTCAAGTACACCCTCACCTCAATCATTTTCAATAGCCATATTAGCCGTCAAGGCATCAAATTCACATATACCAAAGCCACATTGTAACATTTAAGTGAGTAGTATACTCACCAATTAATTAAGTGCTATTTCATGCACTTCCGTCAGGAGAATGTCGCGAACCACCGTCACGCCCTAGAACACGTAAGCAAGTACAATGAGACTCGATAACGAGTCATAAAGCAATGCCAATCACAACCCCAATAGGGTTTTGCAAACATATACCAGCATTATAGCAAACCAGAAAATCAGGAAATGTAACTCATTTGACCCAACAACAAAAACAGTTTTGGCCTCCTAATGCGGTAATGGCACAAAATGCGCTACGCTTATCGGATGAGGGTGTAAAACCCACCATCTCGAAGCTAAAAGACAGGGCTACAACAATGTAGAAGGCCACTCAGTCCAAATCCTAGCACAACTAGGTCAAAAATGCAGAATACCAAACCAGAACCGAAATTGCAGGTTTACAAATCACACTATGCTGTAATTCGTACAACTCAGTCTATACAGGTCCAAATTCATTGATTCCAAAGGCATATGGTAGCTAAGACATCCAGCTACATTTCATCAGAAGACACCAACATCCAAATCCAAAGCAATTCCAGTCAAAATAGCCAAATACAAGTGCAGTTCTGCCATCCTGATCAACCCAGAACAGCAACAGTAAAATCGACACATCTCACTCTACACTACTCCAAATGACCTGAAATTTTACAGGCACCTCAAAATCATCAATACCTACAACCTTCATGTTTTGAGCTAAATCTGTCCGGGTCTATCCCGTTTAAATTTCCTGTTTCGGGTCAGTCCCGATTTTAAAATTTTCTCATTTGGGTCAGTCCCATTTCAAAAAAAAAAAAAACAAAAAAAAAAATTTTCAGTCCTCGTTTCAGAAGCGTCCGTCGTCCGGATCGTTCGCAGCCGAATAACACAGGTAAGTATTTGGTGTCTACTTCTTTGTCTCAAGTTTTTTCAAAACTCAGACAAAGAGGGGCAAACTGTAGACACCAAATTTTAGCTCAAGTTCATTTACTCTTTATTTCTTAGTTTTTTGTTTTGTCATGTTTGTTTTAGTCATTTTTAGTTTTTAGTTTTTTTTTTAGTTTAGTTTTCATGTCATTATTTTATTTTTAAGCTTTTAGGATGGATTTTCTCAAAAGAAAAAGAAAACAATGGAAAAATCATGAAAAAAGAGAAAAAGGGAAAATTGATCACAAAAATACGTTCAAATTCAATCTTTTGGCACTTTAGTTATTTTTATTAAGTTATTTTGAGAAAAGAAAAGAAAAAAAGAAAAAAAGGGAAAATGAAGAAAATTTGAAAAATGGACATTTTTGTTGTTTTTATTTGTTTAGTTTGTTTTTTATTTTATTTATTTGTTTTCATTATTATTACATGGTTTTGTCATTTTGTTATTATTATTATTATTTTATTATCCATTTTTAACTATTTAAAAAATTAATTTAAAAAAAAAAAAAAACTGCCGTAGCATGCAAGCTGCAATTTTTGCAGCTTGCAAAAGAAGGGCTGGAGCAGCCCTTGGCTGCAAATAGAGTAGAAATTGTTTGAGGGTTTAGGGGAGGCTCCCATATAAATAGAAAAAGAGGATTCAGCCGCAAGGGGAGAGTTTCTTGGGAGAGAAAGGAGTGAACGGCAAAAGAAAAGGAGAAAAGAGGGAGAGAGTACAGAAGGCTACGGAGAAAAAAGGAGGGTTTTTACTGGAGCTGAAAGAGACCTTCACTACTGCCAACCTTCCATGGCCACCAGGAGCTCCTCACCGAAACAAAAGGGGGGGGCAAAAGAAAAATCAGGAGATGTTTTCTACGGCTCAAAACTAGCGGAAGTCTGGGGAGAGTTTTGGGAGTTGGTGGCTGAGGGAGAAAAGGGACGGTAGCTAAGAAAACTAGAGAGAAACTGAAGTGGAGATTGGGACGGCAGGGGATGAGGGCGAGGTCTTGAAGGAGGGGTAGACAGCTAGAATCTGAAGAGGGAGTGAAACAACGGCAGAGAAAAAGGGAGCTTTGAGGCAGGAGGAACGGCGGAAGAAGAAAACTGGGAGTGGAGATGATGGCTGGGGTTTTTGAGGGATAGAAAAATCAAGAGAGCATCGAGGGAGACTGGTGGCTGGAAGAGAAAGGAAGAAGCACTGGACAAGTTTCGGAGAGAGAGATAAAATTGAAAGGGAGGAGGAGTGAATTTTACAGAAAATCTGGTCATCAAGCTGACTTTTCAGCCATGTTGTGACCCAGATTTCTCTCCCAATATACCTACTTTCGAGGAGAGTTGCGTTGATTCCTCATCTACAATACTCAGGGAGGAAGTTTTGTGTTGATCTGTACCGGAAAAAACTGCTGCGGCATCATCAAATTCGAGGCCAAGCATACTGTCCTCGGCCTTTTTGAGAGCTGCAACCTGGGTTTCATATTGGGTGGAACTTTCGCATCTTCCTACGGATTTCAGTTGCAGTTTCAACTTCATAAGGAGGTGAAGGTAACCATAGCTCCCTTCCTGGCTTGATTTGACATGTTTTGCACGAAGAACAAAACCTGTTTGATGTCAACTTTGAATTTTTCTTTCCTTTCCTTGCTGCGGTGTTTCCATTGCTGTTTGGATCTCTTTCGTTGGACATTTGGGATTATGTTGATGTTTCGTGTTTGCTGAATCAATAGTTTTTCTTTTGGGGTTTGCGATGATTTGGTGTTGAATAAGTGTTTACAAGTGTTCAAAGCAGTAAAAACAAGAATTGCAAATGGCTTTTGAAGTTTGCTAAAATTGTCCCAGTATTGCATGATCTTCTCCTCTGATTTTTGTGTGTAAACAATGGTAAAAAATGGAAAAGGTTTGGTGTTCGTTGCCCATTGTTCAAGTTTTAGCTGTTTGAGCCATGAGATGCATTTGAATGAAAAGGAGATTGCACCTTAGAACTCAGTTGCTGAAGCTTTGTTGTGACTGAGTTTGGGGTTTTGGATACTTAATTAAGTTCTTTGATTTTCAATGTTTGTTGTTTATTACTTGGGTTGAGGCAGTCACAACAACTAGTTGTCAAAGGTTGTGTGTTTCTTTCTTTTATTTGAACTATGGTATGGTAGAAAGCTTCATCAGCCGCCCAGCATTCTTTTAGCAGGAAATTCATCTGTGTTCTTGTTTTTGCATGAAGATATCCAACGCTTCTGATTTTCCATCCCCTTGTATGCATGATAAACTTGATAAGAACTTGAGTTTGGATTTGTGATTTTAAATGATTGTGTGAATCTGCCATGCGAAGTGCTGAATCTCTAAAGCATTAACTGCTGAAGTTTGAAACTCTTTTCGCACAAAAATTTTCCAGAACTTGCATAACCTCTTGCTAAGTTTCTAGCTTGTTTGGATGTTAAAGTTATGCATTCGGTTGATCGTTTTAAAGTTGCTGCGCTTGATGAAAAAGTTTGGATTGGATTTGGGCATGTGAATTGGTAGTATACGTCTGAAAATCAGAGTTACAGAAAGCTTTAGTTGCAGAAATTTTCTTCTACGTAATTTGCATGCATGTTAACAAAAGAAAATTGCACTTTGACCCCTTGGCTTCTAACTAATGCTACTATGACCCAACCAATTGAATAATGTCCTTAATTTGGTCCTTGACAACTTCAATTTTTTCAACTCAATTGCTTGTTTGTTTCAATTAACTACCATGTTTTGTTTAAATTGCACTTCATGCATGAATTTAAGAGCTTTTATGACCATGTGAGCCCGTGTTTGCATGTTTTCTTTAATTTTTACAAATAAATTGGTACCTTGACCATTTCTTTTATTTTGGAGGATAAATAAGTGATTTCACTCCATTTAGAGCATCAATTCAAGGTGGCGGTATAATTCCTTTTATCTTTTTTTTCTCTTATGTGACTCAACGTGCTAAGTGAATTGCATGCCTACTTTGCTTTCCTAGCCTTTCCTTAATTCCTTTCATTTATGTCATTTACTTTCATTTTCATGAAGTTATTCTTTTAATGGGGTATGTGTACACCTCTTGGCTTGTAATAGATAGGGCTTTGGCGAGCAATTTGGTCCATTTTCCCCTTCCCCTTTTGTTTTAGTTAGTGAATGTAATAAGTTCATTAGTTTGGTTGCATGCCTATGTGTTACGTGTTACTTGCTTTATTAGGTTTTGCATCTAGTCAAGCATGTTAAGTGCTACGTGCTACGTGTTTATGAGTGTTTGGCATGTCTACTAGCTTTCCGTAGTGTAGATGAATGGAATGGATGAATGTACGTTTTCATTAGTCCAACGCTAGTCGGAATTCATAGAATGGGCTAGTCCAATGCTAGACCCTTAGGGATTTCCCTTCGTTAGTACATGTTTGCATGTTCATTACATGTCATGCATTCTTTGTAGTTTTATCATTTTGCATGCTCCTCGATTCCCCTTTCCCCTCACTTTAGGTCTTACATCTCATGCTAGTTAGGGTACATTTGCCTGAGGAGTCCCCTTTTGATAAGGGAAACGAGCGAGTGTGGCTACTCGATAGCCTTAGCACGCTAGTTTTGCTTTCTAATCAAAGGGAAAATCGAAGTCGAAAAAGTTAGGAGTCATTCCCATACCCAACCTGATGCATTCCTTTAGGTTCATTCATTCTCATTTTATCACTTATTCATTTTTCAATTCACATTTCCTTATCACTTTTCCTTTCCTTATTGTTCATTTTGATTTCTACTTCACAAAAGTGCACTTAATTACACCTATATGCACTTATCACTATATTTCATGCACTTGCACACAAACACTTGGATTTTTCATACAATTTCACACATGCACCTTTTCATACACTGGCACACAAACACTTGGATTTTTCATACAATTTCACACGTGCACCTTTTTATACACTTGCACACTTGTACTTTAGCCATCATTTGCATTAATCGACCTCTATAAGGTTTTCCTTTATTGGCCGCCACAATTCATGTGGTTGGGACCAAAAACCTTACAAGAGACATTTTAGAATTTAGGTTTGCATTTTTTTCTTTTCTTTTGCATTCATGTAGTGCATCCAAATGTAATAAATTCTTTGGTTAAAACAAGAAAAACTTTGATTAAATCACGCAACTAGCCTTGGCTAGGTCGAAGGGGTGCCTTGGATTTTTATCCTTGCCTTGCCCTTCGTCAAATGTGACTCCCGAACCTTTTTCGTTGGTTTACGTGGACTAGGAGTCGTTTAAAAGGGGTTTCTTACTACTTTTTCCTATTTTTCCTTTAAAAAACTCATTTTTTAGGTGACTTGGTACACCTTAACTCATTACCAAGTGGCGACTCCAATTTTATTATTCCAAAAACTCTTTTTAAACTACAATTTTGGGTCAAATCGTCGCATTCTCAAACCCCCATTTAGGCCCACTTTTCTTTTAAATCACAATTCATTTTTTCAATCACAAAAAATACATTTTTTAAACCATTTATTTATTTATCAAAAAATGGGGCGCGACAGTTGGCGACTCCACTGGGGACATTCGAGAGTCCGAGCAAATTTGATTTAATCAACCTTTTTCTTCTTTTAACCTTTTCATATATCACATTTGGGTGTTTTAGGGTTGCATCTTTTTCCTTTTTTAGGATTTTGCATCACTCGCGTCTCAAATTACTCCCTCGATCACGAATGTATGATTGGTTGATTGGATGTTTACTTACTTATCTCGCGCTTGCATTGCATTTGGGGGGGGGGTGTGTGTCACCTTTAGAGCCTCACGTGGTTCTCAACCCCTTCCCTCAAAAATAGGGAACACTTCATACGTGCACGTTTATTTATTGTTATCCCATTTTATTTTATTTTTCGTGGGCGCTATCCCACACCGCCTTGTAGGATTAGGATTGATTGCCTTAGGTAGGCGGATGGTGTGCACTGCGCCCATAGCGCTACCTAAGGGATCACTCGAGCCACCGATCGAAGGCCTTGGGAGTGATGACTCTTGGCCTTTAGGTCTGAAGGCTTGGGGACCTTTTAAACCTTATCGAGTCTAGTCGCATTAGTGAACCCCAACCTCATGCATCCATATTAGAATTTTCCTAGGTTAGAGTCGGCTTCACCCTCTTTTAAGCACATTAGGCACGAGGGAAGGGGTTCTACCCCTTTTACTTGCTTTATTATATTTCTTTTCTAAATTGCTCCCAATGTGTTATGTGTACTATCAATTGCACTAACCATTCTTTTGTTTTCTTGGCTTGCATTCATGTGCCTTAGCAATAAGAGGCTACTTTGGCACTCTTTTAGTGACCTACCCACTAGATGACTCACATGTTTAAATTTTAGTTATTACACTTGATTTTCAATAAATACATTTCATTTTAGACCTTTTCCCCCCGATGCATTGTTTATGTCCTTTAGACCATATTTGTCACATATTTACATTGCTTTAATAAATGGCATCATGCATTAAACCCTAGAAAGGGAATGCCACTTAGGGGATCCCGTGTTAGGAATAAAACCACCTTGTGTCTCGGATACTTAATCCAAAAAGAGACTTGCACGTTTACATTTTGTACCATCCGAAGGGGTAGTGCACGAGGTAAGGTAGGATCCGATCTTTTCGAAGACGGCAAAGCAATTTTTGAACCATTAGAATATGAGCATCTAACAATCATCTTTTGGCCATTTTATCAAAATTGGTAAAAATCCCTTGCGTAAAGGACATTAATTTGAAGAAATCCACAAATAATTCCTTATCATTGAAACAATTAATAAATTGAGGCCAAATCGTGATTTTAGAAGGCTCATAAACTAATTCTCTGAAACCACCAATGGCCGGCCGATTCAATCGATCCATTTTGTCAATTCATAATCAATTTTGAATAAACCGTCATTTGACCAATTTACCCTTTTTAGGGTCATCCGGTCGATTTTGAATAAATCGTCAATTCATTTGACTAATTTACCCTTTTTAGGGTCATCCGGTCGATTTTGAATAAATCGTCAATTCATTTGACCAATTTACCCTTTCAGGGTCATTCGGCCGATTTTTGAATAAATCACTAATTTATTTTCATTCATTTGGCCAATTTACCCATTTTTAGGGCAACCGAGCCGATTTTGAACAAATCAAGTTTCGTTCAATCTATTTGATCAATTTACCCTTTTTTAGGGTGATCTGATTAATTTTGGATAAATTAAATTTCATTCAATTCATTTGACCTGTTTCCCCTTTTTAGGGTAATCCGGTCGATTTTTAATAAATTGTCAATTTCATTTGACCAATTAGGATTTCAATGTCGAATTTCAAAATGGAAAACTTAGTCGATTTTTGAGAAAACCATCCATTGCATCCAGCCATTTGATCAGTTGGGGTTTTGACCCGTGCTTCACTGAAAACTTTTTTTGGTCAAACGAATTCCAATCTCTTTGATAGGAAGTTCGTCAAGGTCAAACCCGCGCGTTTTTGCCAATTATTGTATCGATCAAAAGTGATCAATCCCTTCGGACGAGGTCCTCATTTTGACCAACGTCTCTTCTCATTCCAATGGGCCAAATTTTTTTTTTTTTAAAATTATTTTTCACTCCATGAGTTGATCGGATCCATCAGGTATTGTATAGTGCCTACTCTAGCGGATTACATTTTCATGCTAGGCCTACCCTTGGCACAAAAAGGGTTCCTCCATAGGACATGCATACCGATTTTGCAGTTTTGCCTACTAACTCTGGGTATTTTTCTTTTGTTTTCCCCCTCCCCTGCATTCATAAAAATGTTTCAATAAGACGAAAATATTCTTCTATATCTAATGATAATTTTAATCCAATAAAGTTTGAAGATTACAAGTGTTATTTGATTCTTGGGCAGATCCTACAATGAAAACATAAATGATCTATCTGGAAGCTCTACGCTAAAGCCTCTGAGAGATTTTGTAATTGTTTTCCAAAGGGAAATTCTGTTTATTTGATTTGTTAATACATTTTGTTCCAAAAGGAAAGGAGACAAAAGTGTATATTTTGAACTCTTTACGAGTTTCTCTTTTCTCATTTGTATCATAATTGAACGAGAAATTTTGTTTCAAATTGTTTTTCAGCAATAAAAATTTCGGATAATCATTGTTTTGTGTATATTTATGTACATTTCATTCTTTATTCTTATTCATTGGAGATTTCATGATGAATTTTTGAGAAATAAAACCGAATTGAGATTTTTTCAACCTCCAGCCTGAAAATTCGCAAGTGTATGCTTTCTCACTCTTGTATACACTAGATTGGTGATCTGAGCTACACAATAAGAGTGCTCAAGATTGAAAGAGGTCGCTCAAAAGGCCTCATGAAATACCTTTTCTCTTTCACTGTACAATTCATATTTTTGCCCACTTCTATTCACCCCAAAATAAAAGCAGTCACATTGATTGATAATTTGCAAACTGGGGCACCTCTACTTCGAAATGTCCGTTGTGTCTAATTATATCTAACTCACATCTAAGTGAAAGCAAAAAATGTGTATTATTCTTATTTTGTTTCGAAAATTTGGAATGATACTTTGAGCATTCGTTCCTCTACCTATACACATTTTATCATTTGCTCTCCCATTTGAGCCTTTGAAAGAATAATTTCGTTTCAAATAAGAGCCCTAATGATCACTACCCTATATTGGAAAATTTTCAAATATCAAAAAGGGGAATGGATTTTCAATGACCATTTCGTTACTTTGGTTGTCGTAAGGTGTAAGAATGATACTTTGGCCGTCGTTTCTACAACCTAAACACCATTTATCCCTTGCATCCTCATTTGAGCCGAAAAAAATTAGTGGTTCTTTTCGAGTGCACATATGATCGCACCCCACATTGGGGAATGAGATTGGGGAATTTTTGAAAAAAAAAGAGGAGGAAAAGCAAAAATGCTAGAAAAAGGGGAAAGGGAACCGCAAATTGGGAAAATTTGATTCCACTTGGGGTCCAATTAAAAAAAAGAAAAAGAAAAAAAAGAGTTTTGTCCGCGTGGATCGCCTATGTTTCACAAATATGGATGAACAAGGGTCTTCCTCAGTCAGCAATTCAAATACATGCAAAAAAATTCGCATTAATGAAAGTTTCCTTTCAGAGTTATTGTAAGGGACGGAACAAAGGTCAGGCCCTCTTCTTTTCCAATCAAACGTTCTATCCCTAGTTATCCCTTTTGAGCCTTCAGAATAAAATACTTCATTTGGCAACCCCTGAGAATCGCAAACCCCACACTGGGGGCAAGTTTGAGTTGAAAAGGGAAAACTTCAAGAAGTGAAAATGTGAAAAGCCACAAAATCAAAAGACAAAAGAAGAAAAGAGAACCTCAGTTCAAAAATAAACTGGGGCAAATTTTGTGAAAATTTCAAAAAATGGCAGAAAGCCGAAAAATCAAAAGAAGAAGGAAAATGAAAGAGAAAAAGCCTCAATTGAGCATGAACTGGGGCAAATTCTGATTTAACCATAAAAAAAGGGTTGGCACAACAATGTGATCTCAGATTACTTAAACCACTCTGGAAATCTGCCTTCAAGCCTTAACTTTTCTAAGCACCCCACCTGACCCCATTACAAAAACCGAAAGTCTTGACTTCTGTTTTTTGCAATGGCCCTGTCAAGAAAATTTCTGATGCCGGAAAATTTAAGCTGTATTTCTGAATTGCTTGAGTATGAGGTTGACGCTACTCACCATGTGAAAACCCATCAGCTCGAGGGAAAAGAAAAGAAGCGAAAGAAAAGCAAGAAAAGAAAATGCAAAAAAAATTCGACGCTGAAGTCCCTGGTGAGTGATGAGAAAAATGCAAACAAAGTCTGAGATCTTTGAGTTCAAAATAGGGGCAATTTTGAAAAATGCGATCTTCGGTGCAATGTCCTTGAAAGTTTTATTCTTTAGCTATCGTTTTCAAGCCACATTACAAGCTAACAAAGTCCATCGTTGACTTATTCCTTCATGACAATCCAAAGTGAGGATTATGCTCATAGGAAATCCATCGATCACTCATGATCATAAGGGTATAACCAGTTTTCGCATGTTTAGCTATCGTTTAGGATAAAACCCGAACCTGCCGTGGTCGGAGGGATAAAACCCGTGCCCAACGAAAATAAAAGCGGTCAGTGGGATAAAATCCGAGCTTGTCGAGGTCGGAGGGATAAAACCCGTGCCCAACGAAAATAAAAGCGGTCAGTGGGATAAAACCCGAGCCTGCCGTGGTCGGAGGGATAAAACCCGTGCCCAACGAAAATAAAAGCGGTCAGTGGGATAAAACCCGAGCCTGCCGAGGTCGGAGGGATAAAACCCGTGCCTGCCGTGGTCGGAGGGATAAAACCCGTGCCCAACGAAAATAAAAGCGGTCAGTGGGATAAAACCCGAGCCTGCCGAGGTGAAACTTGATTTGATTTTTGATTTTTGATTTTTGATTGATAATTTTTCTTTTCTTTTTGCTTTTCTTTTTGACTTTTGAGAATCTTTCCAAAAAATTAATTTTGCCCCGAGTGTGATGAATTTTTGCAAATTGAACCCATAGTTGATTCTGTATCGCCATGTTGTTGCACCTTTTGATCAAATTCGCTTGCAACATTTTCAAATCTGCCATTGTTCACTGGAGGACTCTTCCCGACACCAATTCCAGTGCGAGGTGTGATTACTTTCATCTATGCATGCAATTTTTCCTGTGAAAGAGAAAAAACAAAGAAAATGCCACCACCATTTGATCCGTTTTCCTTCGAGAATCGTGTAAACATGAGTCTTTCACCGCCTTTATCAACTTTTGCTGCGGCAGCCGATTGAGTTGGATTTCTCACCCTGAGGCTTTTCCAATTTTCAAACTGACCAGGTATGTGCTTTGCTATATTGTGAAGTCTGTGTAGCTGGCTTGGCTGAATTTCAACTGTTCCCAAAAGATGACTGAATCCAAGCATGCTTTTTGCAATAAACCACGGGGATTGTCATTCACCACAATTCAATGATAAAGAATGAGGTATGCAAGAAAATTCACATGTCATGTAAAAATAATTATGCACAAGAATGCACACTTAACCATTTGTGCTTAAATTCTACAAAAAATGCCATGAATGCAAGTAATTTGGAAAAAATGAGTTTCCTAAGAATGTATTTGCAAAAGAATGTTTTGCAAAATAACACAGGTTTGGCCAACGGATGTCATATTCGAATCTCTGGGTATCCTTGTTCTGGGATGCAGTATTGGCAGAAGTATGACAACAATGAGGAGAAATTCACATGTTTTTTTTTTTTTTGAGGTGCCCTTTCGGGTTTTCACCTAAGGAAGCAATGGAAGAGCTCAACCATAATTGCCACAGGAGTGTAAGTTGAAGATTGCTGGCATCAGTAAAATGCACTTCCCTTTTGGATAAATCCCGAGCCGTTCATTTTGGATAAAACCCTGCCGTGGCTCATTCGAGAAAGCATCTGGGTTCATGAGTAGCAGAAAATTCCCATGTTTGTGTTTTTATTCTTGTTTGTATGCATAAAGCTTAAGGTTTCATGTCGGAAAAATGGGAAAGAATGTTTGGGGGTCTTGTTGCTTGAGTTTAGATGATTTCAATTGAGTTTGTTTGCGCATAAATTTGCTGCCGCAAGTTCAGAAATTTTCAGTTTGTTGCATCGATACGTGTGGTTGGTTTTTCTGAAGTAGTTGCAAATTTTGCTTTGGTCAAGTTTCTTCCTGTGGGTCTGTTTATCTAAGTCTTCGTCATATCACAAACTGGCTGCTGAATCTTTTTTACATAAAGTTTATGTTTCCAGATAAGCACGCCGCCAATTTCTTCTTCTTTTTCTCCTTTTTGTTGCAATTTTTTTTTCAAACCTGCGGCAACCAGAATTTCCTTTCTTTTCTTTGTTTGTTCAAGTGCCGATTCTACATCTTATGTTACCTTTAGTGTTCGGTTGATATTGATGTTTTGTTTGGCTGGGATTTTAGCCATGTTTGAGTGGGAAAATTGCGTTTTGAACAAACATAACAATTTGCAAACAAGCTCAGCTGGAAGATTGCCGTGAGTTCCATTTTTTCTGTTGCTGCATTTTTTGTCCATTGGCTTTGTTTGAATCTTCAAGGCAATTTATGCTTGGGTGACATTTGATGATAATGGGGGGTGAATTCCTTACATGTGGTCTTTAGATGACAAGTGGGTAGAGCTTATTTGAGTTTTTCATGTCAATACTTTTAAGCTAAGATAAGAGAAACAAAGGCTGCCGCATTCGGTCTTACCTTTTGCTGGTTTCTTTCTTGCATTTGTTTCACCAAATTTTGGCCATTCAACTTGATGTCTGTTCTTATTTGGAGAGAGGAATTGGATGGGTGAAGATTGGTTTGAGTTGGCATGTTTGAATCTAAAATATTTGAATCATGTTTGAGCATTTGCTGAAAAATTCATCAGGATTACTGAACCTTTCGCATAAAATTTTCCAGCATGAACATGATGTATCTTCTACGTCTTGACTGGTTTGGACTTTGAATTTGTGTGTCATAATGTTTAGTTCAAGGTTTAGAGGTTTGATTGAAAGGTTTATGACCAAAGTTGAGGTTCAAATCTGAAGTATCTATTTGGAAACATAGCCGCAGCAAACTTCTTGTTGTGAGAAGTTTCTTAGTTTTGGTTTGCATGAAGTTTTTAAATATTTGCATGATTTCTTTCTATGATTTTTCTGGTTCAGAATGTCTAGTTCATGTTTTGTGTTTGTTTGGTTTGAAATTTGATGATGGATCAAGTAATCTTTGGATTAAAGTATGAGATCAAATCTGATTTTAGAGTTTGAATTTGAGACAAAGGTACATCAGTTTTCACAGAATGTTTTCTCACGTTAGTTTGCATGGTTTGCATGCAAAACAACTTTCAAAATTTGCACTTTGACCCCTCAAGTCCCCCATTTGTTCCATAAAGGCCCAATAATGTTCTAAATTCTTGCAATCGAGTCCTAAAGTAGTTGCATTTTGAGCCATTACTTGACTTTTTCATTGCCCTTGGACCCTTGAAGTTCCTAAAAATGTTTAATTGAGCTTGAGTGTTTGGTTAATGTTCACAATTGAGTCCTTGGTAGCCTCAACTTTGCAACTCGATTGCTCATTTGCTTTCATTTGTTTAGGTGATACTTAATTCAAGAGTTTAAGAACTTTGTGTTCAAATGAGCTTGTGTTCGCCTATTTTCTTGAATTTTTTGAAATAAATTGGCTTTGGCCTTTTTCTTGCTCTTTGACTTTTAAAAGTTTCTAAAATGTTTCAATTGGCTTTGAATGGTTGATTAATGCTTGCAATTGGGTCTTTGGTGGATTCCTTTATTGAAAATTATGTATAGTTTGATTTCATTTAAATTGCAATTAGGAGAGTTTTGGTGACTTTGTTATACTTTACTATTTGAGGTACCGTGACCTTTTTATTGTTTTGAAGCCATTTTTCTTTCATTTGGACACCATTCAAAGGGGGCGGTATAATTTCTTTTATCCCTTTTGTGTCTCCTATGTGATCCAACGTGCTAAGTGAGATTTGCATGTCTAATTTGCTTTCCTAGCTTCTCCTTAATTCCTTTTATTTATGTCATTTACTTTTGTTTTCATTAAGTTATTCTTTATGGGGTATGTGTACACCTCTTGGCTTGTAATAGATAGGGCTTGGAGGAGCATTCGATGAAGATCTGTTGAAGACATGTGCCTAGCTAGCAAATGTAATACTTAGGGCTTTAATTGCTTTATGTGTCTTGCATGTTTAGTTACTATGTGTTAATTTGCTTTATTAGGCTCTTGCATCTAGTCGAGCATGCTAAGTGTTATGTGCTACGTGTTTATAAGTGTTGGACATGTCTACTCGCTTTCCATAGCTATGAATGAATGTGATGGATGAATGTACGTTTCCACTAGTCCAACGCTAGTAGGAATTTATAGAATGGGCTAGTCCAACGCTAGACCCTTAGGGATTTCTCCCGTGAGTCCATACTTGCATGTGTCACCTCATTTCATGCATTTTTTCTTAGTTTTATCATTTGGCATGCTCCTCTAACCCTTTCCCTTTCATTTTAGGTTTTGCATCTCATGCTAGTTATAGGGACATTTGCTTGACGAGTCCCCTTTCGATAAGGGAAACGAGCGAGTGTGGCTACAAAAATAGCCTTAGCACGCTAGTTATCCTTTCTAATCAAAGGGAAAATTAAAGTCACAAAGTTAGGAGTCCCCGTACCCGACTTGATGCATTCCTCTAGGTTCATACATTTTCATACCATTTTCTCACCTTTTTATCCATTTTTTTTACTACTTATACCTTTTTCATTTTAAAATGACATGTCTCACACATTGCACTTATTTACTACTATCATACCCTATTTTCATCTATTTTACACACAAACACTCTTACTTTCTCACTTGGCACACGTACACTTTCCTTACATGTGCACACATGCACTTTTATCACATTTGTACACTTCCACTTACACACTCTTGTTTTTATCACTTTTTCACTTCACACAAACTCACATTTTCACATGGCATGCATTCATTTCACTCATTTTTTACGTCATTTAGGATTATGTGTGACCTCTCCAAAGGATCATTATTGGGCTTCACAATTAATGTGATTGGCACCACTCAACCTTTGAAGAGAAATTTCCCCCCAATACCCCTAGGTCTAGGGTTTGCATTCATGTAGCACATCCAAATGTAATAAATTCTTTGGTTAAAACAAGAAAATCTTTGATTAAATCATGCAACTAGCCTTGGCTAGGTCAAAGGGGTGCCTTGGATTTGTATCCTTGCCTTCCCCTTCGTCAAATGTGACTCCCGAACCTTTTTCGCTGGTTTACGTGGATTAGGAGTCATTTAAAAGGGGTTTCTTACTACTTTTTCCTATTTTTTCTTTAAAAATTCATTTTTAGGTGACTTGGTACACCTTAACTCATTACCAAGTGGCGACTCCAATTTTTTATTTCAAAAAACCCTTTTTAAACTATAATTTTGGGTCAAATCGTCACATTCTCAAATCCCCATTTAGACCCACTTTTCTTTTAAATCACAATTCATTTTCCAATCACAAATTAAATCAAAAAATACATTTTTAAACCATTTATTTATTTATTCAAAAAATTGGGCGCGACAGTTGGGTACGGGTTTTATCCCTCCGACCACGGCAGGCTCGGGTTTTATCCCACTGACCGCTTTTATTTTCGTTGGGCACGGGTTTTATCCCACCGACCACGGCAGGCTCGGGTTTTACCCCACTGACCGCTTTTATTTTCGTTGGGCATGGGTTTTATCCCTCCGACCTCGGCAGGCTCGAGTTTTATCCCACTGACCACTTTTATCTTCGTTGGACACGGGTTTTATCCCTCCGACCACGGCAGGCTCGGGTTTTATCCCACTGACCGCTTTTATTTTCGTTGGGCACGGGTTTTATCCCTCCGACCTCGGCAGGCTCGGGTTTTATCCCACTGACCGCTTTTATTTTCGTTGGACACGGGTTTTATCCCTCCGACCTCGGCAGGCTCGGGTTTTATCCCACTGACCGCTTTTATTTTCATTGGGCATGGGTTTTATCCCTCCGACCTCGGCAAAACTGGGTTTGTCCCACCAGTGAGCATTTCATTCACATCGCCACTAGCCGTGGGTTAGTCCCACTAGTGAGCGCCCCATGATTTTAATTTTTCGGGTCAGTCCCGTTTAAATTCCTATTCGGGCCAGTCCCGTTTTAAAATTTCCTGTTCGGGTCAGTCCTGTTTAATTTCATGTTCGGGTCAGTCCCGTTTTAGAATTCCTGTTCGTTCGAATCATTTTGCAGCCGAATAACACAGGTAAGTATTTGGTGTCTATTTCTTTGTCTCAAGTTTTTTCAAAACTCAGACAAAGAGGGGCAAACTGTAGACACCAAATTTTAAATAATTTTTATGTTGCATCTAATTCATGATTTTTGTTTCAGATTATTTGCATTTTAGTTCATTATTGTTTGTTTCGCACTTTTAGTTGTTATTTCATTTTAGTTTTGTTCATTTTTGCTTTTTTTAGTTTGTCTAGTTCATTTGCTATTTATTTTTATTTGTCATTTTGGTTTTATTCATTTTTTAGTGTTAGTTTTAATTTTAGTTTTTAGTTTTGCTTTTTTTTAAGTTTAGCATAGAATTTCTCAAAAAGGAAAAGGAAAAACCATTCAAAAATATGCTTTAGTCATTTTTGTTTTAAATTCAATGTTTTCTTGCAAAAATAAAAAAAAGGAAAAAAGAAAGAAAAAGAAATTTGCTCACAAAATATGTTTATTTCTTTTAAATTCAACCTTTTGGCATTTTATTTTATTAAGTTATTTTGAAAAAAAAGTGAAAAATGAGAAAAATGAAAATGGGGAAAATTGGATTTTTGCATTTTGTTGTTTCTAATGTTAATTAAATTGTTTTTGTTTTTTAATGTTTATTAGTTTTTAATTTTGTTAAATTACTAAAAAAAAAAAAAAAAAAAAGCAAACCGCGGCATGCAGCTTGCAAGGACAGCCACGGAGGTCCCTTTGGAGGGCTGGATGTGAAGGCAAGGGAGACCTTTCATCCTCACCATTCGGGTCAGGGTTTATGGATTAGAGGTTCCATATAAAAGGGAAAGAAAAGAGTAGCCGCAAGAGAGTTTTTGGGGTAGTTAACGGCTGTAGAAAGAAAACAAGAGAGAAAGGAGGGGAGAGTGGACGGCTAAGGAAAAACGGAGAAGGGAGAGAGCAGAGAAAGTTTGGGGGGTTGAGGAAAGAAAGCATCGACTGACGGCTGGAAAATTGAAAAAGAGTGACGACCGCAAATCTGGAAACGAAAGCAAAAGAGGGAGAGCAAAAACAGAAGGGACGGATGAAAGGGGAGGCTAGATACGGCTAGGGCGTTAGAGATAAGAGAGAGTGAGAGAAAGCTAAGGCAGGGGAATCCCAGTTGACGGCGTAGAAAGAAACCACCGGGAACAGCGGCTGGAAAAGAAACCAGAGAAAGAAAAGGGACAGAAGAGGACTGGAGTGACAGCGGAGTGAGACAGAAAGAAGATTTGGGGATGCAAGGACTGTGCTGCATTTTCGTCTCTGTTCTCCATTGACGTCTTTCGAAAGCTTGGCAAGATCATCCGAATCCTCGACTCATTTTTTTGCGGTTAAGGTAATATCCTTATCTATCTTAGAGTCCGAAACTGTTTTCTTTTGTTGATTCACATCCTTTTGCTATCTGCTGATTCGGTTGTTGTTTGTAACCCTTTCATTTTTGTTTCAGTAAGTTTGGTTAAGTTTAGGTTTGAGTTTATGTTTCACAGTGAGATTGTTATGTTTGCTTGATTTGTGTGATGCTCGTCGAGATTGAAAGCATAGTAAGGTTTCGCAGTTTGCCTCTTGTTGCTGTTAACTGGGTTCGTTTAGCGTAGGGTTGCCAAAATTTGGCTGACTTCGCATGACCTCTCCGTCTGTCCTTTTGTTTCTTTATTTGAACCCACGGTTTGATGGCCATTAGAAATGTTTTGTATATGATGTTTGCTGCTCTTTTTGTTGCATATTCAGTTTTGTTGTGTTAATCAAAGTGTCCAGATGTTAAATGAGGTCAAGTGATAGTCTTTGCTGGTTTTGTTTGAAGTTTACTTGAAACCTGCATTTGAAAGCTTGAAGTTGCAAAAAAAATTCTGGATGAATATTGCCGCAAGCTTCACCTTTCACTTTTGCTGCATCTCATGCTTGGTTGTTTTCTTTTACCTGCATTTCCTGATTAAAGTTTCGGCCATCCATTTTTGCTAGCTGGGTTTGCATGCTTTGGGGTGTCTGAGTGCTGGTTGAAAAGAATTGGATCAGGGGGTGTTGGGTGTGTATGTTTAGGGGCTGAAAGGTGTGAACCATGTTCAAGTGCTTGCTGGAAAAGAGCAAGCCAGGTTGCCGAACCATGCCTGCATTTTTTTTCAGAATTTCGCATCAATTCTTTCTATGTTTCTTACTTGCTTGGATCATGATGGTGGTATAGTTAATTGCTCAATCCGAAGTTGTGAGTTGGGTTGGCAAACAAATGGGTTTTTTGTGTTTTTTTTTTTCTGGTATGAAGTACGCATAGTTTGAAGCTGTCCAAGTTTGCGGCAGAAATTTGCAGAAATAAAGAAGCTTCAGCTCTCGCTGCATGCATGAAAATGCTTTTGAAATTTGCACTTTGATCCCCCCAAGTCCCCTCTTGACTCACTATGGCCCAAGTAATTGGAACACTTAATCAATTCGATCCCTCAAGTTTCTCCATGTTCCACAAAAGCCCAAGCATATTCTAATTTCTTGCAAATGGGTTTTAGAATAATGCATTTTGAGCCATTACTTGACTTTTTCTTTGCCCTTGGACCCTTGAAGCTCTTAAAAATGTTTGATTAGGCTTGAGTGCTTGGTTAGCGTTCGCAATGGAGTCCTTGGTAGCCTCAACTTTGCAACTCGATTGCTCATTTGCTTTCATTTGTTTAGGTGATACTTAATTCAAGAGTTTAAGAACTTTGTGTTCAAATGAGCTTGTGTTCGCCTATTTTCTTGAATTTTCTGAAATAAATTGGCTTTGGCCTTTTTCTTGCTCTTTGACTTTCAAAAGTTTCTAAAATGTTTCAATTGGCTTTGAATGGTTGATTAATGCTTGCAATTGGGTCCTTGGTGGATTCCTTTATTGAAAATTATGTATAGTTTGATTTCATTTAAATTGCAATTAGGAGAGTTTTGGTGACTTTGTTATACTTTACTGTTTGAGGTACCGTGACCTTTTTATTGTTTTGAAGCCATTTTTCTTTCATTTGGACACCATTCAAAGGGGGCGGTATAATTTCTTTTATCCCTTTTGTGTCTCCTATGTGATCCAACGTGCTAAGTGAGATTTGCATGTCTAATTTGCTTTCCTAGCTTTTCCTTAATTCCTTTTATTTATGTCATTTACTTTTGCTTTTTATTTAAGTTATTCTTTATGGGGTATGTGTACACCTCTTGGCTTGTAATAGTTAGGGATTTAATTATTTTATTCCTTTTCCCCCTTTTAGATTGTAGTAGGGTCTCCCTAATGTAATAGATAGGGCTTGGAGGAGCATTCAATGAAGACCTATCGAAGTCATGTGCCTAGCTAGCAAATGTAATAGTTAGGGCTTTAATTGTCTTATGTGTCTTGCATGCTTAGTTACTACGTGTTAATTTGTTTTGTTAGGGCCTTGCATCTAGTCGAGCATGCTAAATGTTATGTGCTATGTGTTTATAAGTGTTTGGCATGTCTACTCGCTTTCCATAGCCTGAATGAATGTGATGGATGAATGTACGTTTCCACTAGTCCAACGCTAGTCGGAATTCATAGAATGGGCTAGTCCAACGCTAGACCCTTAGGGATTTCCCCTCGTTAGTACATGTTTGCATGTTCATTACATGTCATGCATTCTCTTTAGTTTTATCATTTTGCATGCCCCTCGAACCCCTTTTCCCTCCATTTTAGGATTTTTGCATTTCATGCTAGTTATAGGATTCATTTGTTTGAGAGTCCCCTTAAATATGGGATATAGACGAGTGTGGCTTTTTCTAAGCCTTAACACGCTTGTATTCCCTCTATAAAAGGGCAAATTGAGTCACGATTTAGATCTCCCCGTACCCAATATGCATGAATTCCCTAGGCTCATGCATTTTTAAATCCACTCTACCATTTTATACCCTCATCACACTTTCATTTTCCTCCCATTTTGCACACGTGCACCTTTATGTTTCTTCGCTTGCACACGAACACTTTTATCATCACTTGCACACATGCACTTCACATTATCATTCCACATACCGTACCTTGCCCACTCACGTGCACATTTTCATTTACATATTTATTGTTTTTTATTACTTTTTCAAACTCATGTCCTCACATTGCATACATGCATTCCATTCATTTGCATCCCACTCGCATTATTCGTGACTTCTTCAAAGGATCGTTATTGGGCTTCACAATTAATGTGATTGGCATCACTCAACCTTTGAAGAGAAATTTCCCCCAATAGCCCTAGGTCTAGGGTTTGCATTCATGTAGTACATCCAAATGTAATAAATTCTTTGGTTAAAACAAGAAAATCTTTGATTAAATCACGCAACTAGCCTTGGCTAGGTCGAAGGGGTGCCTTGGATTTTCTATCCTTGCCTTCCCCTTCGTCAAATGTGACTCCCGAACCTTTTTCGTTGGTTTACGTGGACTAGGAGTCGTTTAAAAGGGGTTTCTTACTACTTTTTCCTATTTTTCTTTAAAAATTCATTTTTAGGTGACTTGGTACACCTTAACTCATTACCAAGTGGCGACTCCGATTTTGATTTCAAAAACCCTTTTTAAACTACATTTTGGGTCAAATCGTCGTATTCTCAAACCCCCATTTAGACCCATTTTTCTTTTAAATCAAAACTCATTTTCCAATAAAAAAATTGAATCAAAAAATACATTTTTAAACCATTTATTTATTTATCAAAAAATGTGGCGCTACAGTTGGCGACTCCACTGGGGATAAAATCCGTTGGAAGGTTCGGGATTTATGTCTGACCATGGGTTCATTTTAAACATTATCCAACGGAAGGCTCGGGTTTTATCCCTCCGACCACGGCAGGCTCGGGCTTTCTCAAACTAACAAATGATGAAAAACATAATCATCCCCTAACTACTTCAAATAAAAAATATAAAAAGTTCATCTTCACCTAGGATATGAAAAAGTTTAGCTAGATATCATATTAAAAACATCTAAATATGAAACAAACTTGTAACGAAACATGACAAATAAGAACAAGAGACAAAGTTTAGGAAGAAGAATTCTTATTCAATGTCATGAAGGTTAAATTCTTGAATTCCTTCACAAGTTGATCTCTCAAATAAGCTTAATACAAGAGTGTTTTCACCTCCCTCTTAAAGTTCTTAAACTAAGAAAGAAACTTACAATATGAAAGTAGAGCTAAAACTATTCCTATCTCTACTTCTACTTTATACTACTTCTTGCTACAAGATGCTATCTCTTGCTAACATGATGCTCAAATGAATGAGGTACAAGAAGTATTTATAGATGTTTTTGGTCAAGAAAATGTGCTCATCATATGGTGAAAATTTTGTTCTTAGCTTTTCCAACTCAAATTTAGTTGGTTCCAGCCATATTTCTTCAGAAAAATTGGTCCAAAAAGTAGTGAGAAACGAATGCAAGTTGCAGAAGCAACTTGCAGCTCCATCTCAAGGATCCACGACCTACTAGCTCGTGGATCTTCTTTGTCTTCAGCTCTATACATTCAGCTCAAAACTCAATTTTGCTTTGTTTTTTGTCCAACTTCAACTGCAATTTTTTTGATGATAGAAGCTGAATTAACTCCTGCACAAAACATGAAAGTTTTAGATCTTTGAGTTAGTCCAATGCATCAAGAATCATCTCCTTTGGATCTGTGTAGGTTGAGAAATGACCAAAATACCCCTGACTGGTCGGTGCTTTATTTCACCTTTTGATAGAAATTTTGTCGACTGTATTTCAATTTTTTGACTAGGAAACTCAATGAAATGAATTTCAATGTCTTCGTAAGAATTGTAGAACTGTGTCTTGGCTTCAACATGGCTTAAGCATCACCTCAATTCATAATTGTAGCTCAAGATATAGCCAAAATACTAAGACGTGTCAATGCTATCCAACTCTTTTTTGACTTGAATCTTTTCACATGCTACCAAAACTTACAAAAACAACATAAAGTTGCATATTAAGCCACATTTTTGCATGTTTTGGTTAAGTAACACTACTTGTATGAAATGTAACCTATAAAGGAATTCAATTCTTCCATTTTATTTTAAAATATGCCAAAAACTTAACCTAAAATCTAACTAAAAATAGGTAAAATAAAGGCTAATCAATTACCCCAACTAGAGTTGCATTGATCAAAATAAGAATTGTAATGCCCAAATTCATCATAATAATCTGCACTATATGCTTGCATATATTGATAAGTAGTATAATAACCACCACACAAGTCACAAATCATATGATGAGAATTAAAAGCATTGTCATTCCTCTTTTATTCAAGTATAGATGTCAACATATCCAATTGAGCATTTAATGCGCTAATACCATCATTTGCATACATACATATGGGTTTTCCTTGGTTACCTCTATTGTAGAAGCATTGAATGTAGGGGTCCATTGCCAAACTCCCTTCTATCAAGCTTTTATCCACCCTTGTTTTTTGTCCTTCTCAAGCCCTAAAAATACTTACAAACTAACCCATAAGCACAATTAGACAAGAAGGATAGATTAATTAAAATACATAAATTATAAACATAAAATAAAGACAACAAATTCATGAAAATTAAGTAAAAATATCTAAACTAATAAAGTTGTTCTTAGCACCGATATTGAACCAAATCATCCTTGACAATGGCGCCAAAAACTTGACATGGTTTACACTTTCAAGTTATAAATTTCTAATTATCAAATCAATTAAACCCAATTACATAGATTTTTCACAAGCATACAGGTCAAACAAGTATAGTGATAATTAGGATCGATCCCACAAGAAAGATTGTCAACTACCCGTTGTTGTCGAATTCCTCTTTTGTTTAGACTATCACAAATAAAACAAATGAATTTACGCTACTAATATATAAAAAAAAAGTAGTAAAATTAACAAGAAAAAGTGCCTAGGGTTACGAAATTTGTATCTACTCATGCAAATGAAATAACCAATTAAATGAGTTCATTATTTTGGTTAGTTATGACGTAATTTTTGAATATACATGATACATGCTTTCGCCGATGTACCAACCATATCTATACCTATTTCACATCTACTAACGTGATATGAAACTAGTTATAATTACATGGAACAAGCCACCAAAAACCACAAAAAATGTATCCCTACATTAATAAGTTAACTCCCTAAGTTTAACACTTCCATGAACTAGTGTTAAACCACAATGATTATTAATGAAATAACACCTTTAAATAATCACAATTAATGGTACCAAGTTAATCACGATTGTAACAACAAAAGTGCTAAATATCATGCTCAAGAAATAAGCTTAAATAACCATGAACACTTCACTTAACAATCATAGAAGTTCAACCATTCTCTAGGTATAAAAACTAGCAAAACATGAAAGACAAGAAAACAAGAACCAAGCTTGTATTATAACCAAACATTCGAATCAATACAAGAAATAAAGTGATAGGAGAAATGTCACTCTTTTCCCATAAGCTTCAAACTCTCCATCTTCATCCTCAACTTCATCTAGCCTTAGTTACATACAAGATTTTAATGAAGCAAACTATAAAGTAATGAACTAAGAAAACTAATGAAGCTACATTTTTGTGATAGTTTCTAGCCTACTAAATTTAAGCAAATAAGCTCTCCAAAGCCTTTATTTATAGAGAATTAAAGTTCCAAACAATCATATTTCAAGTTGGCAATTTGTGTCTTGAAATCACCAAAAGGTGTTTCTTGATGTCTCTATGCCTTCTTGTTCAGATCCAGCCAGAATTCTTGCAGACAATTTGGTCAAAAGATTTGTGTGAAATAAATGCAAGTTGCAAAAAACTTGCAACCATGATTCAGGGATTTGGGAGGGTGGATCCGCGAACCTCATCTCACAGATCACCTCATGGTTCTTCCTCTTTTGCAATTTTGCACTTGTTGCTCAAATTTCAATTTTGCTTTGTTTTTGGTCTAAAACATACTGCAATTTTGTTGATGATGAAAGCCGAATTTGCTCTTATGCAAAGCATAAAATTGTAATTCTTTGAGTTAGTTTTGCAATACTTCAAGGATCATCTTATTTAGAGCTCTGTAAGCTGATGAATGATCATAATACCCTTGACTAGTCAATCCCTTGTTTCACCTTTTGACAGCAAATATGTACGACTGTATTATGACTTTTTGACCAGAAAAACTCATGAACTGGACTTTGATGTCTCACAAGAAATGTAGAGCTATGCCTTAACTTAAAATAACTCAAGAATCATTTCAATCCAATACTTATAACTCAAGATATAGTCGAAGTATCAAAAGATGTTAAAATTATCAAACTTTCCTTTGTTTGAAATTGATTGCATTTCACACTATGGACATATTACACTTCATATTCACTTCAAATCATTTCAAATTATCAACAATCATCCGAATATCTTCTCAATTCACTTCATTTGATGATTAAATCATTAAACCTACAAAAACATAAAGTTTTCACCACTTTAATTCATAGAAATGAAAATTTTCACACTTCAACCATAAAATGCATAATTCACTAGAAACCTAATTTCTTAACTACAAAAATGAATAATAACACACCAAAACTAAATAATAATACATGCTTAAAACACTCAAAATACAAAGTTATCAAAATCCATTGAAGTTAAAAGTATACACTAGGTAGCTTGGGATAAACGTTGCTACCTGGTTGCTGAAAGGGGATTAGGATTTCATTCAATTGGGGATATGAGTTTGGCGCTTGCTTGTAAACTCTGGTGGAGGTTGTGTAAGAATGACTTATAGGCGGCTTTTATGCACTCTAAGTACATAAAAGTGTTGCATCCATTGATTGCTCAAGTTAATAGGGCCCCTTCATCTTGGAGGCGGGTTGAGAGTTTTCTAGAAATAGCTGAGGGTAAAATTAGATGGTGTTTGGGCAGGGGTTTTGTTGATTTTTGGTTTGATTGATGGCTATTCGATCGGTATCTTGTTGAAGTCATGTCCATTATTGATCCTCCTCACATGTTGCTGGATGAATTTTATGGAGAAGTGGGCTGGAATCTGGATTTGTTGAAGTTTTGGTTGCCTCGCATTTGGTTTATCAAATTCAGCAAATTCATTTGTTTCCCGCTCAAGCGGATAATATGGTTTGGTTGGGATCTCCAACACGAGTGTTTTCGGTTAAATTGGCTTCCGAAATTATTCAACAGAAAAGGAACAAATTTGTGGTAGATAGTTTATATGGAATGATATTGTTCCATAATGTCATTTTTTCATCTTAGCATTTGTAATGGTCGAGGTTTTGGGGAGGTTTGCTTCGAGATCATGAGGGGAAGGTAATTTTTGCATTCTATAAGGAATTCGGGGAAGTTGATTTACTTACAGCTGAGAGCTTGTCACTATTGCATGGTCTTCAGTTATGTACAAATGTTTTTGTTGGACGGTTGCTTGTAGAAGTGAATTCAAAGAGTTTGGTTTTTCTGGTTAACTCAGAAAGAGTGTTGAAATGGCTTTCATGCAATTTTTTGTAAAGGATCTGTGCTTTACTTAAGAATTTGTCTGCTTCAATATTTCACATTTTTAGAGAAGCAAATAGTTGGGTAGAAAAGTTAGCTGGGTTACAGCTACAGACCAAGTGTTTTTGTACATCAATTAACAATCTACATGGGAAGATTGTGATACCCTAACTTTTAGGATACTATTGTTGTTAGTCTCCAAGAGGATATTACAATTTCTTTATTTAAGACATTGTTTTGTTTTAAAAAAAAAAGAGAGAGAAAACCCTAAATTCTAGAAACCCTAAAGTCTAAACAAAAACCCTAATTTACTTGTGACAAACCGGTTTTCTTAAATCTCTCATTTTGAATCAAAACCCTAATTATAATCACTGGAATTGTAAAATCCCTCATATTTTCTTAAAATTCCTTTTTATTTGGCATTTATTCCCTTATAATAGCTATACTACTCATTTACATCTCCAATGTTTAGAATAAAGAATAAAATTAAGAGTTTTCCTTTTTGCATTTATCGTTAGGGTAAACTAAGATTTTTACGCCTATCCGTAGTGTGACTATCCAGTACGGAGAGCAGATCAAATTTGGTGATTAAGAGTGAGTTTTAGATGATATTAAGTGTGTGATTAGAAGTGATAATAATAAGTTAGTGAATTATAAGTGAAAACCCTAGTACACGCGAAATAAGGAAAAATGGGTTGAACCGACGGGTACCATTTGTTACCGAATGAGTGCACCACTTGAACACTACTTTATTACCTTAATATTCTCACTTTTATTTCAGCAAAATTGGCCCTAAATATCTTCTTCAAAGGGCCAAAATTCTTGACCAGAAAATCAAGGAAAAGAACAAAAAATTGACTTCCAATCACAAGGTGACACTTGTCCAATTTTGACCCAAATGAATTCCAATCATCTTAACCTTCTTCAAGCTTCATTTCAGCCACCATTTCTGAACATTCCAGCCATGAGAGTGAGAGAGAAAAGAGGGAAGAAACCATTCAATTTCCATCTTGATTTTTAGCTTAATTTGAGTGAAAATCCAAAAACAAAACCGATTAAACTCTTCCTTTAGTACCTAACAGGCTTTGTGTGGTGACACTTTGGAGGGAAAGGTTTTGGTTCTCTCTTGCTAGAAACTTTGGTGAGTTATTATGGTTTTCTATCCTTTTCTTGCATTTAATCTTGTTAAAGTTTAGTTAGAAGCTCTTAATCTTGCCTTATGACGGTAAATTTGTTAGCTTGGAATGATATGTTGGAATATGGAGCTAGGGTTTATATTCTCAGCCTTGATTATGGTTATCTACCTCTTAATTGATGTTATTGAGTCAGTAATTGTTGAGTTTGATGATAGAACACTTGTTGGATATGAAATTCTAGAGGAAAAGTTCAAATTCCAGATTTGAGTTTTGTTATTGCCCTGTTCTGCCCGGTTCTGTTTGACCATGATGGAGGCTGAATTAGGCTTAGCACAAAACATGAAAGTTGTATAGAATGATGTTTTATAAGTTCCTACAAAATTTCAGCTCAATCAGAGCAGGATATCTTGTGAAATGACAAAATTGCCCCTGCTGCCCTGTTTCTGTCAAAAATGATAATCAGCCTCTGTAAGTGGTTAGTTTGACCAGGAATATTACCGAATTGGTTGTTGATATATTCTTAAAAATTATAGCCTGGTATCTTACCTTTCAAATGGCTTTTGAATACCTGAATTGGAGTTGTATGTGTTGAGACATGAGTGAATGAATCAGGACTGCTAGTTGAATTTCACAATGAGCTTCGAACTGGAAATTCTGGAGTTGTTTTGGTAAATTTGACGTATTTAGGGTGATAAATGAACTAAGTAGTCTCCATCAAAGTTATATATCTCTGTCTTAGCTTCGAAATGGTATAAATTACACCTCAATCCGATAAGCATAGCCTCAGTTGTGTCCGTTACGCAAAACAACGTCAAATCTGTCTTCCTTTCCGGACATTTTCCTAGCTTGAATTTGTACTTGTACCACTTTGAGCCTATTGAATGGCTATTGAAATGAGATTATTTTGTGTGTGACTTTGGGATTGATTGAGAAAAAATGAAGCCATGATGGCTGGAAAAATAAGCAAATTTAGGGGGAATGCTGTCCAATTTTCTTGGTTGTTTGGTTCCTTTAAGTTTGAGTTGCCTTTTGGTAGAAATGAAGGGCTTTTGGATTGTTTGAGCCCTAGGTCTTCATGCTACCTTTTCGTTCCCACAAAAAAATCATGTTTTGCACCCTTGCATTAGTAATTATTTGGCGAGGCATGCGACTAGTAGTCGAGCCTCACTTGTGCATTCTGTTTACTCGATTTTGGATGTGAAACCTTCAATTGTTTTACTTTGGTTCTTTTAGGGTTTCTTGGCAATTAAAACCACTATGGCGTAAAAACTTTTGAAGTATCTGTACTTGAACCGGTGAGTGTACCACTCTTCTGAATTATCGTTAAACTGGTTTTCTGTACTTGCAAATTGCTATTTGAATGTCTTTCTCGACTGTTTATCTTGTACGAGACGAGGGTGTACTTTATCACACTCGCTCTCTGGCCTGTGTGACTTGTTTCCTGTATATACTTGAATCTGTTACCTGCGCCTGTTATAATGTCATTTGGAAGTGTATCCAACGACTTTCTTGTTAAATCTGAGCTCAACCTCATGGGGAGTTGATTGAATCGAGCCAGCAAGGGCTTGGTCGAGAAAATTGACAATCCATGGGTGCCTGTTCCTGGGGAATCTATATGTATTGGAGACTCTGGATTTTCGGTATACTCGAGTATTACCATTCCTGTTCCTGTTTGGCGTTCGGGCCCGATAAGGGGTATGTTTGGTGAACGGGATTTTGGCGTTAAAGTGGTGTTCTACTGAATTGGTTCCTTTATTTGAACGTTGACGGAGAGGCTGGATCAAGTATTGCAACGGAGAATTTGGCTCCAGAGAGCCACCTGTATCCTTTAACTTGTGGTGTTCATTCATTTCTCGTATTTGATGTGAATATGTACCTTGAAAGTGATTTCTCATGAGTTATACTGTTTCTACTGTTTACACTTTTGGTACTTCATTGAGCTTTTAGTTCACCCTGTCCCGTTATCCTTGTTTTCTTTACAAGGAACCATCTTTTGGAACTTCGATGTTTTGAAGAATGAGTTGAGCTAGTTAGAAATTCTTTTGTTCTTTTGGTATAGCTCCTCGACAATTTGAAAACCCTAAATGTATCTTAATACAAGGTTTCCTTGTGATTTGTAAACTTACTAATAGGTATATTTTAAAGTGTTTCCTCATGTTTATGTGACATATGTATTTGGGAATGTACATTCTCTCATCTCAACCAAAGTTTACTTGTACTTGGTTGGATGGTGACGTGGCAGCGGCACTTCCATTTCGTTTTAATTTTCGTGGGAACGTAGTACCAGAGAATTATTGTATTTTTTTTTAATTTGGCTCAAACGGGTTGTGATTGTTATCTCCTTGAAGTTCTTTTGAGCGGCTGGTAGGGTTTACGTTTGTTCCAGATCCGCAGTTCCGGCGAGAGTTGGGCAGGCGGTCCGCCGACCCCTTTGGTTCGCCTTAGGGCGAGGTGGGGCTATCACAAAGATTAGAGGTGCAATTTAGTTAGACTATAGGGAATTCTCATGTGTGCGTGTCCAAGTTGTTAGGGAGCAGTACTCACTACAAGAAAATTGGCCTTTTGCGACAACAAAAAGTCGTCACTAAAAGCCACCAAGTCGTCATTATATGGATACAGTGACGACTTTTCCGTTTGTCACATGGTTGTCACAAATGGGTCCATGTGACAACCTTTCGAAGGTCGTCACAAAATCTTGTTATTCAATGACGAGAAAAAAGTCGTCACTAAAAGATAGCATTCTGTGATGACTTTTCTTGTCGCTATTTCACCTATAATTTTGTCATAGATATAGCAAAAGTCGTCACAAATTTTAAGTCTACAGTGATGACCTGAGTTTGTCACTATCAGTCCCATTATTCAGTGACAAGAATAGTCATCACTTAATGAACTTGTAAATCAGCTTTGTAACCATACGAATATAACATTTCCAATAAATTATAGCAGAACATTCAATTTGACAAAAGGCAAAATTAATGTAGAATGAAGTCACAAATTAATATATATAGAGCCACAAACATCTGTAAATTCATCAAACTAGAAGTCAACCAAAAATATTGGGTCCCAAAGCCCACAAATCAGTTCAAGCATTAATGGCTAATACATATCCTTCCCAAAAAATAGAGTACTAGATTTCTAAACTAATGTATAGATTGCACCACCAATGTCAAACTTCAACCATCTCTATTATTATATCCAACAGCCTCCTCATGATCAATATCAAATTGGACTGCATTGAAAATAAAGTATTGTATGCATTAGAATAGACTTTAGTCAAAAAATATGCTATTACAACCTTATATGACTAAATTTGAATGAATAGTCATACACAACAATGCTTTAAGATACTTCGAATTAGTTTGGGTATCTTGGTTTGGTTTTTTGTACACATACTTCAAATAATTTTAAAGTGATATTTACTTTTTAGAATTTCCAATGCATCCTGACCATGTTTCTTGTATATGCTTTCTTTTTGAGTTTGCAAACAAGGCGCAAATGAAAGTAAGAGGACATAGAGGTGCTGATCCTATTTTTGATGAAATTTTGGTTACAATTAATCTATACGTGATCATATATAGTCAAATGTTTATAAATGAGAGCATTTTCTTTTAGCTACTACTTTTGGTTATTGAGTTTGTGATAAAAATAACTGATTCCAATAGATAACTCAACTTTGACATCTATTTCTAGGTAAAAAACAGGATCGAAAGGATTTGTGGCTGTTTTAAAACAATATTGGAAACTTAAAATAATTTTCATATTAAAACAATATGGTCCAGTTTTCAAAGAAAGAAAAGGGTCCAAGTAACTTAAACCACAATGAGAAAAATAACTTGGAAAAGTTCTTGCCTTTGAATGTTAAATGTCTAAGCAGTTAACAAGTTGTGTTTAATCTAAAATATTGGAAAGTCAATTGCATAATTGCACTTTATTTGTAATATCTACAGATATGCTCAAAGAGGAGCAAGGGAATCAACATGTATTTTCTAATATTCTTTGTGGAAGAAACATATGAAAGAGAGCAAGCATCACCTTCTAACAAAGTGAAATAGCCTCTAAGTTGTGTTCCTGCTCTTCAATTAATCTTCTCTCAAGCTCCTTAACCTAAAAATGGAGAAGAGAACTGGTTATTTAAGCTTCTCTGGCCACCAGTTGAAGCATGAAATAGTGCTGATGTTACTAGTTGGATGAACAACCTTTTGTTGAGAATCAAAGGGAAGCTAATGTTGCTGAAGCCAATGCTCTTCTAGCTACCAGAAAGGCTGGATGGGCTTAGTAGGCAAAGTTGGCTGAAGTGGAGGCTGAAAAAGCCGCAGCTATTAGGGAGGCAGAGTTACAAAAAAGAAGTTGAGAGGAAAAATGCATTGGCCAAAAAAGGACTACAACCTATGATTAGTGTTTGGTCAAATGGAGAGGCCAGAGATGGATCAGGTGCTACAAATTCAGCCATGAAAGAAACAACATTAGTTTACGGTGCATTGCCACCTTTGTTCCAAACTGTGCACGAGCACACCAATATGTTGCCTCCGGCTTGGATGGGCAGTCTACCTAGTCTTGGTGCAAGCAAGGCTATAACAAACCAGCCAGAGAATTACATATCAGGACAGTTGCTTGTTATAGTGCAGTTTCTTAGGTGGAGATTTTCCAACAATAAGCTTCTAGATAGTTACTCATTTCATTGTTCTTGTTAGAAGAATTTACTTGTTATTCTAGTACATATTTGACGAAAAATTTTATCACTGCTGGATTGCAGTAGAATGGTCATCCATGTCTGATTAAGTTCATTTTGTGATTTCAATTTATGTTTTTCAGCATTCCCACAAAAAAAAATTTGTAAAATTACCTTATGAATCTAGCACACCAATAACTTACTATGGAAGACCTTGTTCTTGGAATTTTAATTGAAATAAAAGAAATAATTTTAAGTCCCAGTTTAGCAGGACCACTGAAGATGAAGTCTACAACTTTAGATATCTGCTTTCAGGTTTTATTAATGAAGGAATTGCAGGTGCTTAAATATCACTTCTTGTCTAACATGGATTTGGGAAGTACAGTGCTAAAGATGGTAGAGTAATTTTAGTGGCTAAAGGAAGGCAAGATAGTCTAAGTTTCCTTTTATTTGCTTCAACTTAAGACACATGGGTTAACTTGCCACCTCCCCACTGTCACTCATTTTGGTTGTATATCTACATTTCCTTTTGTGTGCATCAGCCTATGCCTGAGGGGCGAGTGATTTGCAGCTAGGAGGTTAAATCAGTAAAGTTTTAAGTCAGACAAGAAAGCCGAAAATGCAAATAATGTATTAAAAGATTTGGAGAAATTAGCTTAACTATTTATGAAACAAACTTGGATGTCATACCATAGAAAGTTATAGGCAGAAGTCTCAGTAGGAACAAGATTAAACAAGCACAAAAAATTACCTTATGAATCACATAAGGTAATCCTTTATCAGAGAAACATCTTGCAAACATGTCAAAATGGAAAACCATGACGGCGAAGTAAACCAAACAACACCAGATTTTGAAGATAGCAAAATTGGCCACAATATATATCTACAAAAGGGTAGACAAATTTTCATAGCTTAGATAGAACACAATACAAAACATTAAAGTATAAATAAACAAAAGAATTGGAATATGAAGTACAGCAAAATTAGCACTTTTGTGTAGATTTCAGTAAACTATAACCTTTGGGCCATAAAGAAGTTATCTTTTCCTTTAGGGATAACACGATTGTAGAAGGACTAAACTTGCTTGGTCCAATGTCACTACCATCAGCAAGCCTGAATTTCATCTCAATCAAATCTTCCACAGCCATCAAACAACCTCAACACATTAAACCAACCTCAAGTTCCTCGAGTCCATGAACTCAAATCATCTCCAACTCCACAAAAGAATGAAAAAGCAACAATCTTTCTTGCTTTTACCGAAAAACCAAATCAAAACTGAAGCGTTCACCCCTTTAAAACTCAAATTTTAGATTTCATAAAAAACCAAAATGGACTAGCTCGTTTATTATTCTTTTCAATTAGAAATAGCACTTCCAAAGAGACATGAGAAATTTGACCAAATTTTGCCAAAACCCAAATCAAGATTCACAGGAGTAGCCAAAAGTCAATAACAAAGAATCAATTCATGACAATCCAACATATCTATAAAACCAGAACAAAAAGGGATTCAAGAACCTAAAAACTAAATTTGACAAGAAACAGAGAAGGTGCAACTAGCCATAGCCACGAACATCCCTACCATGCAATGTAAAATTAGACACAAATATTGAAATTACCTCAAACTATGCCTTCAATCCCTAACTTCCCGTTTTCCCCAAGCTTCAAGCTCTAAACTCCAACTTTCACCGAAATTTTCAAGCCCTAATTTCTAATTTCTTGCCACCAAGCCAATGTAACAGCCGAATTAGGGATGTTGATGGTGCGAGCTCAACAAAGTTACCCAAATTGAAAGTGCTTGCACTAATTGTTTATGGAAGACAATAGAAAACTCTAGTTCATGGACGGATTTGGTAGTGCGAGCTTGATACAGAGTAGTACATTCGGTGAAGGGAGGAGGGTAAAGAGAGAGAGAGGAGATGTCTGAAATTTTGGCTAAGTGTTTTGGACATCAAGTGCATACTAATGAAGCAATGATGTCGTTTCCTTAAAACTCTTTCAGCGCGCCACACCTCTTGAATTTTTCAATTTGCCGGTCTTAGTTCTGAATGTATAAATAACACGCCTTCTTCTTATTTAGATGCAAAAAATTCACACTTTCTTCTTCTTTCTCCTATCTCACTATTTTTTCTTTTTCTCAACTTTATGTTATGTAATTAAGTTTTTCTATCGTTTTTTTTCACTCTTAGGTTGTATTAAAATAATAGGATATGAAAATTTAGTGTGTTTGGGCAAAAATTTTTAGCATTTTTAACTAATATAGGACTCTTTCTAATTTAATATATAATAAAATAGTACAAAAACTAAAAATGTTGTTAGAAATATATTAATGATTCGAAAAAAATAAACATTCTTTTAATCCAAATCTTATCGGTACTCATATTTTGGTGCTATCAATTATGTATGACTTATAGTCTAACAAAACCTGACAATCGAATTAGTTGATTGAACAAGCAAAATAGTTTACAAATACATGTATGAAACGCTAAATGTATTTGGTATAAGTACCAATTCATAAATGATAAATGTGACTATTATAATTAGTAACAACTTTTTGATCATGCAAATGTTAGGATTAGACTTAATTTCATATTCAGTTATTGTTAAATTCTACTATTAACGACCTCTATTTTCAGATTGTGCTATTTATTAATTTGCCACCATGTTGTCATCAGGATAAATAGGGAATGTATGAAAAATTTTTTAGATTTATAACAAATTATTACCTAAATTTGGAAAAATTATAAAATATGTATACATAGTTTATTAAGATACCATCTGTATTTTGCTAATAGAAAAAGGGCTAAATTGCAACACCATAGGGTGCCCTAGCAGAATTAATAAAATTCGTGTATTACATATGGGGATAAATTGTAAAAGTTAGAGTGCTATAGTTGACTTAATGAAATTTGTGAATTAAATATGGGGCTAAATTGCAAAAATTAGGGTGTAATAATAGAATTAAAGAAATTGGTGTATTACATATGAGGCTAAATTACAAAAGTTAAGGTGTCATAATAGAATTAATAATAAAAAATTTTATCACATTTGAGACTAAATCGCAAAAGTTAGGGTGGCATAGTAGAATTAATGAAAGTGATTTAGGAGCAAATACTTTAGACAGTGACAACTAATTGTTGTCACTACCTCTAAATTGGTAGAGTGACAATGACAATGTTGAAAGTTGTCACTATATGGACCATTTTAGTCATAACATTTTCCCAAATTGTCACAAAGATAATTTCCTGCCACACTTGTGACACCCCGAAAAGTATGAGTGTGAGAAACTGAAAATTTTTATATATTTTCTCGACATTATTTTGTTTTCTTCAATATATTAATTTTCTATACATTTTTATAAGGAAATATAGTTTTCAAATCATTTTCTTGATCCAAGTTAGTCCACGTTAATTTTGAAGTGTATTATGGACGTGGGACCCGCAAGTGCGGTAAATGCAATATATTTTTGACAACTTGTTGGAGTTTTGTGCTAAGTGATATTTTTCTACAAGGTGTTAAGAGATAATTATGGATTGGTATGAGAGAGACAAAAAGATAAGTTTTAAACCTAAAGGTGACAAGTGTCACCATCCAATTCACTCTTGACTTTGACTATTTAACTTTACCTTTACCATATAACAAAATTGACCCATAAATCTCTTCTTATTTCTTTCTTGTTGGCCGGCCATGGAGGAGAGAAAGAGAGAGAGAGTTTCTTCAATTTTCCTTCATTTCTAGCTTGAATCTTGCAAACCTACCGGTTAAATTCCAAATTTCTCCACAAAAGTGAGTTGCAAATCTAGTTTAAGGTGATTAGTGGAGTTGTTTGGAGGATTAAAGTGCCAAGTTGATCCTTTTCTTGCATTTCAAGGTGAGTAGCTAGGGAATGCTTCCTTTGGTCTTGATAATGTCAAAGTAATGATTTGTGGTAGCCTAAGAGGGAATTTTGTGGATTATATCTTGATTTTGGTTGAATTTGGTGAAGTTTTATAATTATTGATGATTTTTCTGATTTAATATGATTCATATGTTGTGGCTATGTATGATGATTGGAAATGATCTAGAATGAAGCTAGAAGGTGGAAAAAGTGGTTAATTGCAAGAAATTTCTGTTTTGGAAAGAAATTTGGAAAGTTAGGGTTTCAATTGTTTACATTCTGCCCGGCACAGTACCTCATAGTTAGAGGCCGAATTAGCCTTGGGTCAAAACATGAACGTTGTAGGGAATGATATTTTAGAGAAGCCTACAAAATTTCAGGTCAATCAGAGCAATGTAGCTTGTGAAAAGATGGAATTACCCCTGCTGCCCTGTTTCTATCCGAATTTGATAATTGCGTCTGTAATTGGTTATTTTGGTTGGGAATACTTTGGAATTGGTTGTTGAGGTCTTCTGATGAATTGTAGCCGTGTATCTTAGCTTTCATATGGCTTTGGAATCACTTGATTTGGACTTAGGGAGCCTGATTTATGATGTTTGAACCAGAATGCGGTTTGTGAACCTGTTTTTGCGGTTCTGGTGTAGTATATTGAATTTTTGACCTGGTTACACGCGAAACTGGACTGAGTGGCCTTCTTCAACATTGTAGCGCTATCTCTTAGCTTCGAAAAGGTATATCTTGCACCTCCATCCGATAATTGTAGTGCCAATGGTGCCGAAACCGCAAAATGATGTCAAAAATTGTTTTTATGGTTTAGAACTTAACTTTCATTTCCGGACTTTTCCCTAGCTTGAATTGTACTCGTACTACTTGGAGCTTATTGAACGGTTATTGAATGAACTTATTTGTGCGACTTTGGGACTGGCTGAGGAAATAATGAAGCCTTGACGGCTGGAAAAGTAAGCAAATTTAGTGAAAGTGCTGTCCGAACTTTGAAAGGACTTGATTGCATTGAGTTTGTAATCTAAGACTTAGATTTGAGCAAGACAATGATATATGATGGTTGGTTCCTGAGCCGTGGAGGTGAGTGACCCTAAACTATTTCCAAAGTTACTTTTGAATTGTTTTCCTGCATTATTTACTCGATTGCATACCATGCGTGCTTGCATGTGAGTGTTCCTTGTTTGTTGTATTTTCTTGACTTCATGACTTGTATTATTGTTTGATAACGTGTTAAATGCTTTCAATGATTTCCAAAACGAGTTTTTGTGACGCCCCGAAAAAAAAATGAGTTTGAGAACCTGGAAATTTTCTAATTTTCTAGGGTTTATTTTTTTTTAATCGCCCGCCTTTTCTACATTTTCTTGATTAGAAAAATTTCCCAGATAAATTTTATGAGCAAAGATAGTTTTAAAATGATTTTTCTAGTATCGGTTAGTTTTTGAGAAATTAAAAGCGTATTTTGGACGTGGGACCCGCCAGTGCGGTAAATGCATTATATTTTTGACAACTTGTTGGAATTTTGTATTAAATGATATTATTTTACAAGGTGTTAAGATATTTGTATTGGAGAGACAAAAAGATAAGTTTTGAACCAAAAGGTGACAAGTGTCACCATAAGATTTAGTCTTGAGTTTAACTACTATTCATAACTTTACCATTTAATTAAAATTGGCCAAAAATCTCTTCATTTTGCAAGCTTCTTGGCCGAATTTATTGGAGAGGAAAAGAAAGAAAAGCTCTCAATTTCTTCCTTCTATTTCTTGCTCAATCTTCAAATCCAACCAATAAAACTCCAAATCATTCCATAAAATCTCTTTGCTAAGTGGTATTGAGGTGTTTTGTGGAGTTGTTTGGAAAGCTAAGGTGACTAGTTGCTCTATCTCTTGTATTGCTAAGGTGAGTTGTGAATGACCCCTCTCCTTCCTCTAATGATGTTCAATTCATGATTGGTGGTGGTATGAGATGCAATATTATGGATTATTTCTTGATTTGTGGTTGAAGTGATGAAGTTTTATTATTTTTGGGAATTTTTCTGTTTTAATATAAGCATGGTTGTGTGGCTATCTATGATGATTGGAAATGATGTTTAAGGACTCTATGAGGTGGAAAAAGTGGTCAATTGCAATCAATTTCTGTTTTGGAAGAAATTTCAGAAAATTAGGTTTTGTGAAGGAACATTCTGCCCGAATTTTTAGCTCCTAGTTAGAGGCTGAATTGGCCTTGGCTTAAAACATGAAAGTTGTAGGGAAGGATATTTTAGATGTGCCTACAAAATTTCAGGTCAATCGGAGTAGTGTAGAATGAGAAAAGTCGAAATTACTATTGCTATCCTGGTTTTACCCGAATGTAAGAATTGCGCCTGTAATTGGTTGTTTTGGTCAGGATTGCTTCCGAATTAGAAAAGAAACTAGGAGGTGGTCTCCACGCTATGCGCGGTGGATCAATGCAATTATGCCCTAACTTGTATTGGCTATTGAGAGTTGGCGTGATGTTAGAGTAAGAAGAACGCAATGATTCCTTTCTTTTCTTTGCAGCCCTAGCTTCACATCACTACAAATACTTGAATTCAGGTGCTGAAGATTGCCCTTTATGTGAAGTCTACCTGAGCAAGAAATATGTCACCACAACTTGTTGGATCGCAATACTGTAACAAAATATTCTAATTATCAAATAAAGTAATAACCAATTCATTGTGTAAACCATCAAAATTTGGTGGCACTTACATACCTCCCATTTTATGTTCCATACATACACATGATATGGTCCTGAATTTTGTTGTTTGCAGTCCAATTTTAGTTCTTCCACCTCCAGATTTCAAGTGGAAGCCATAACAGCATGTTGTAAGTCTCTCTGGTTGCAATGCCAGCTCTATGGCATCATCCACTTCTCAGATTTAAAATATCAATTTCAATTACTCCTACTTTCTTCAAGTAAGCCATCAAAAGCAGTTCTTTCACACAAAAGTTAAGAAGAAATTCTAGTACAAAAAACTATGAAAGAGAAATAGAATTCAAACTACCATGACATGAAGATGCTACAAATTTTTTAGTCTAAGAACCCGACAACTACTCTGGTCAACTTAACACAATTTTCCTTGCATAATTACTTAGCAAAATATTAAAGCCTTACCTTTGAAATATATGAAGATTGGTGAGAATGCCAACTCTTCACACCTGCAATCGCAACAAGAAGAAAGTGAGTTTTGGAAAAGAAAAAGGAAACTGTAAAAAAAACACACACACACATATGGTGGGTAAAGGTTAATGTTTCCAGTAAAACATCTGGAACCATGGATGAATGTAAAACCTCCATCAAAATCATCATCAATTCATCTCCAATCTTAATCATCTTTTCCCACCTAACAAAAGGAAAAAATGGACAAAAAATGTAGCTATTATCCAAGTCCAGATTAAAATGATGAAAATATTTATTGATGAAACATGCAAGCTAAATCCTTAAAAGATGGGAAAAAATGAAGCATGTCAGAAAATTAAGTATAGTGGAGATTCAGTGATTACAAAGCCCAAAAAAAATGAAGTTTTCTTAATAGCAAAATATCTGAGAACATAACAAACAGAGACGCAGAGGAGAGGAGAAAATGATTTGTTGCTTTTAGCAAAGGAAAAAAAAGATTAGGGAAAAAAAGGCAAAAAAATAGAAGAAACTAACTATTATTACTCGAGGGAGGTAGGAGGGAAAAGGGAAATGAAGAAAAAAGAGAAAAATGGAAAGAGTAACCAAGACAGAAGATTACTAGCCCCTTACCTTCTTGAGCTCGTCATCCACCAAATCCCATCACCTTCTGAGAAGAAAAACAGCTCCTAACACCATACGAACAAGAAGGAAAATCGACGGCAAAGTCAAAGAAGCAGGTATAGTTTAAAAGGTTAGGCAAGGTGGAAAATAGGCCCAACCATTGAAGAAAAAGCACAATTATTGTCACTCTTTTGAGTGGAAGCAAAACATTCGGTGGCTCACAGAACAGTCCAATTTGCAAGTGTCTAGTGACAAAGAAAGAAAGTTCCTTACAGCAACCACAGACGAAGAAAGCTCATGCAAAATGTAAAGGGAAAACAGGGGAAAAAGGCAGAACACAAATAAGAACAAATAATGGATAAATGAAAGGTAGAATAAAGAATCAAAGAAGACAGGAAATTTAACATAGGCTTACCTTAATGCAACGGCAAAATATAAAACACCCATAAACAAAGTAAGTAAAGCTGAGTTAGTCCACGAATGTTCGACCAAAAAAACATATTGGAATAAACAGCATTATAGATGAGATAGTTCAGTAAAAGAAAAAGCTCACCTGACCAATCTGTATCAAGAAGAGCAAAACCAAGAAGAGGCTTCGAAGGAACGGAGCAATAAAAGAGAAAATAAGAACAGAGCAAAGCAACTACCAAAGACAATCATGTAAGAGGGAAGATAGGATGTCATGCTATAAAAAATTATACAAAAAAAGAATGCAAAGAGTAAACACATCACTAACCATTAGCATAAGCAGAAAATCCGAGCAACAATGTCGGTAGCGGTGAGTTGGACAGAGCAAAGAAAGTGCTACAGTCAAATCAAGAAACTCCTTTCAATAGCCGTCAACAATAATGGAATTATGTTATATTACAAATACAACCCAAGGGTAAGTAGAATTTTACCTCTTGACATGAGCACGAAGAAGATGAAGAAAACGGTAAAACCAAAACCAATTTCTTGTCATCGGCAAGAAAAATGCAATGGGATGGCAAAATTGTAATACAATTGTCCTTATGGTCAACCGAACTGAATTATTACAATGACCACAATCAAGGATTTAATTATTGAAATGCTAGTTGCGCATGAATGTAAGCCGTTTGGCTGAATTGGCCACTGCCCTTTGTTACCGATCGACTCGAGCCAGAAGCGGATTCGATCGGGCGATATGGTGACCCTGGGTGAATTTGGTATACTCGAGTATTACCTTGTAGTCCGGCTATGTCCGGATGGGTGGAGTCCGGCCAATGGTCGGATGGGTGGAGTCCGGTCAACGTCCGGAAAAGGGGATGAACGAACAAAAGGATGAACGAGGGATTCTACTTACAAAAAAAATGTATTTTCAAACGATTGGAGGAATAAGGGGAAATGTTAGGGGAACGAACGAATAAACGAATAGCTCCATGTGAGCGCGTATCCTTTTAATGAATGTTACTATCGCTTTCCATTGTAAATGTTTCTTGAATTATTGATACTCCATTTTAATGTATTGTAAATGTTGTAATTGTTTCTGGACTTATCATTTGATTTATGACATCATTGAAATGAACTATTGTGAAACCGATTTGATTACTGATTTTAATGGTTACTCGCTGAGCTTCTAGCTCACCCCAAAAATATTTTATTCCCCTCCACAGGGCTCGTGGCGAAGGAAGGACTTGTAGTACTTGTTCACGTGACTGGATGGCATATGTCTTGTATAATTTGGATTTGGAATCATTTTATGTATAGTTGAGAATCGTTTCCGCTTCGCTTATAACATGTAATTATTGGAGACTTGGATGTATGTTTGTGGACCATGTAATGTATAATATTTGAGATTTATATTGTAATGCATTTGAGGATTGTAGTGAACGACTGAGTCCCGGCGAGAGTTGGACAGGCGGTCCGCCGAACCCTGGGGTACGCCCTAGGGGGAGGTGGGGCCGTCACACCTGGTATCAGAGCTTAGGCTTCAGATCTCTGTAGTGTATCCTAGGCTTGAAGTTTAGGATGCCGGACTGTGGGTTTGGTTTGCAATATTAGTAATTCTTGCGGGATGTCTTGACTTGATTAGTACAAGATGGAATGTCGAGGACGACATTCTTTTAAGGAGGGGAGTTTGTGACGCCCCAAAAAAAATGAGTTTGAGAAACCGGAAATTTTCTAATTTTCTAGGGTTTATTTTTTTTTTAATCGCCCGCCTTTTCTACATTTTCTTGATTAGAAAAATTTCCCAGATAAAGTTTATGAGCAAAGATAGTTTTAAAATGATTTTTCTAGTATCGGTTAGTTTTTGAGAAATTCAAAGCGTATTTTGGACGTGGGACCCGCCAGTGCGGTAAATGCATTATATTTTTGACAACTTGTTGGAATTTTGTATTAAGTGATATTATTTTACAAGGTGTTAAGATATTTGTATTGGAGAGACAAAAAGATAAGTTTTGAACCAAAAGGTGACAAGTGTCACCATAAGATTTAGTCTTGAGTTTGACTACTATTCATAACTTTACCATTTAATTAAAATTGGCCAAAAATCTCTTCATTTTGCAAGCTTCTTGGCCGAATTTATTGGAGAGGAAAAGAAAGAAAAGCTCTCAATTTCTTCCTTCTATTTCTCGCTCAATCTTCAAATCCAACCAATAAAACTCCAAATCATTCCATAAAATCTCTTTGCTAAGTGGTCTTGAGGTGTTTTGTGGAGTTGTTTGGAAAGCTAAGGTGACTAGTTGCTCTATCTCTTGTATTGCTAAGGTGAGTTGTGAATGACCCCTCTCCTTCCTCTAATGATGTTCAATTCATGATTGGTGGTGGTATGAGATGCAATATTATGGATTATTTCTTGATTTGTGGTTGAAGTGATGAAGTTTTATTATTTTTGGGAATTTTTCTGTTTTAATATAAGCATGGTTGTGTGGCTATCTATGATGATTGGAAATGATGTTTAAGAACTCTATGAGGTGGAAAAAGTGGTCAATTGCAATCAATTTCTGTTTAGGAAGAAATTTCAGAAAATTAGGTTTTGTGAAGGAACATTCTGCCCGAATTTTTAGCTCCTAGTTAGAGGCCGAATTAACCTTGGCTTAAAACATGAAAGTTGTAGGGAAGGATATTTTAGAGGTGCCTACAAAATTTCAGGTCAATCGGAGTAGTGTAGAATGAGAAAAGTCGAAATTACTATTGCTATCCTGGTTTTACCCGAATGTAAGAATTGCGCCTGTAATTGGTTGTTTTGGTCTGGATTGCTTCCGAATTAGTTGTTGAGGCCTTCTGATGAAATTTATCCCTATTTCTTAGATATCAGCTGGTTTTGGAATTTCTGGATTTGGACTTGGAGAGCCTGAGTTATGATGTTTCCGTTAGAATGCGTTCTGTGAAGCTGTTTTTGTGATTCCGGTGTAGTATCTTACATTTTTGACCTGGTTACATTCGAAACTGGGTTGAGTGACCTTCTGTAATATTGTAGCCCTGTCTCTTAGCTTCGAAACGGTGGGTCTTGAACCTTCATCCGACAATCGTAGCGCCTTTGGCTCCATTACCGTAAAATGACGTCAAAACCTGTTTTTCTGGTTTTGAGCTTAACTTTCATTTCCGAAATTTTCCCTAGCTTGACTTGTCTTTGTACTACTTGTAGCTTGCTGAATGGCTATTGGATGAACTTGTTGTTGTGTATGTACCTTTGGGACTGGCTGAGGAAATAATGAAGCCATGATGGCTGGAAAAATAAGCAAATTTAGGAGAAGTGTTGTCCGAACTTTTAAAAGAGTTGTTTGCATTGAGTTTGTGATCTAAGACTTGGATTTGAGCAAGGCAATGATATATGATGGATGGTTTCTGAGCCATGGAGGTGAGTGACCTCAAACTATTTCTGAAGTTATTTATGAACCGTTTCCTGCATTATTTACTTTTGAGCTGTTTCTAAAGTTACTTTTGTACCGTTTTCTTGCATTATTTACCTTTAAACTGTTTCCAAAGTTACTTTTGTACCGTTTTCTTGCATTATTTACCTTTAAACTGTTTTTAAAATTACTTTTGAACTATTTTCTTGCATATCAAGCGTGCTTGCATGTGAGTGTTCCTTATTTGCTATATTTTCTTGACTTCATAACTTGTATTATTGATTGATAACGTGTTAAGTGCTTTGAATGATTTCCAAAACGAGCTTTCTAGGCGAGTGTGTATTTTATTGCACTCGACCTAAATAACTGTGCAATTTTCAAGGATTTAATTATTGAAATGCTAGTTGCGCATGAATGTAAGCCGTTTGGCTGAATTGGCCACTGCCCTTTGTTACCGATCGACTCGAGCCAGAAGCGGATTCGGTCGGGCGATATGGTGACCCTGGGTGAATTTGGTATACTCGAGTATTACCTTGTAGTTCGGCTATGTCCGGATGGGTGGAGTCCGGCCAATGGTCGGATGGGTGGAGTCCGCCCAATGGTCGGATGGGTGGAGTCCGGTCAACGTCCGGAAAAGGGGATGAACGAACAAAAGGATGAACGAGGGATTCTACTTACAAAAAAAATGTATTTTCAAACGATTGGAGGAATAAGGGGAAATGTCAGGGGAACGAACGAACAAACGAATAGCTCCATGTGAGCGCGTATCCTTTTAATGAATGTTACTATCGCTTTCCATTGTAAATGTTTCTTGAATTATTGATACTCCATTTTAATGTATTGTAAATGTTGTAATTGTTTCTGGACTTATCATTTGATTTATGACATCATTGAAATGAACTATTGTGAAACCGATTTGATTACTGATTTTAATGGTTACTCGCTGAGCTTCTAACTCACCCCAAAAATATTTTATTCCCCTCCACAGGGCTCGTGGCGAAGGAAGGACTTGTAGTACTTGTTCACGTGACTGGATTGCATATATCTTGTATAATTTGGATTTGGAATCATTTTATGTATAGTTGAGAATCGTTTCCGCTTCGCTTATGACATGTAATTATTGGAGACTTGGATGTATGTTTGTGGACCATATAATGTATAATATTTGAGATTTATATTGTAATTCATTTGAGGATTGAAATGAACGACTGAGTCTCGGCGAGAGCTGGGCAGGCGACCCGCCGAACCCTCTGGTTCGCCTTAGGGGGAGGTGGGGTCGTCACAGTTTTCTAGGCGAGTGTGTACTTTATCGCACTCGACCTCGATAAATGTGAAATTTTCAAAGATGGAACGATTGAAATGTTACTTGTGCATGAATGTAAGCCTTTTGGCTGAACTGACCACTGCCCCTTGTTACCGATCGACTTGAGCCAGAAGCGGACTCGGTCGGTCGATATGGTGACTTGGGTGAACGTTTGGTATACTCGAGTATTACCTTGTAGGTTGGTGGAGGTTGGTGGAGCCTGGTCAATGTCCAGGAAAGGTTGAATGAACGAACGAACGAATGAGGGTTTTATTGATAAATGAAAAATGCATTTTCAAATGAATGAAGGAAAGGGGAATGACAGGAGAACGAACGAAGGAGCGAATGAACGAACGAACGTATCCTTTTCATGTATGGTTTCTTGTAAATGTTGTAATTGTTTCTTGACTTATCATTTGATTTATAACATCATTGAAATGAACTATTGTGAAACCGATTTGATTACTGATTTTACTGGTTACTCGCTGAGCTTTTAGCTCACCCCAAAACTATTTTATTCCCCTTCACAGGGCTCAAGGCGAAGGAAGGACTTGTAGTACTTATTCACGTGACAGGATGGCTTATATCTTGTACAATTTGGATTTGGAAATCATTTTATGTATAGTTGGGAATTGTTTCCGCTTCACTTATGACATGTAATTATTGGAGAATTTAATGTAATATTTAAGATTTATATTGTAATCTGTTTGAGGAATGTAGTGAACGACTGAGCCCCGGCGAGAGTTGGGCAGACGGTCCGCCGAACCCTTTGATTCGCCTTAGGGTGAGGTGGGACTGTGACACTAATAGGTTGCGCGCTACCCTTGTTGTGACGACTAATCCCATGTTATCACTGATGATAAGTCTATGTGAGGTCATCTGTGACGACATCAAAAATCATCACTAAATTGGGTCAATTATGACAAGTGTTTCATCGTCACTGATAATATTGTCATAAAAGGCCAAATTTCTTGTAGTGACTCCTAGTTTTATAGTTTTCTCTAACCCTATGTACTGTTATTTTGTTTTGCATGAATAAAAGTTGGGGCTAGCATCCCCATCTGGTGGACGGAGTTTGTTGATAAAAAAAAAAAAAGTCTATATGCCACCAAAATAAAGTAAACATTCAATTTCAGTCAAAAGCCACAAAAAATATGCATAACTGTGGGGAGTTATAAGGCCACAAACATATTTGAAAAGTATAATTACAATAAAAGTTTATTACCAAAACTTTTTTTAATGATTTTAATGGGAGCTAGAATGTGAATTTTCTTCTTTGCCCCTTTGTCCACCTGCAGAATTTTGTGTCATTAGTGGTTCAATCCAAAAAGAACTAGGCTAGCTAGGCATATATAGTTGATCGACTAAATTGGTCACAATTAAGTTTAGCGACTATTCCAACTTCTGATATTTAGTTTAGAGACTATCGTAGCCTTTTGCTCTTAGAAAAGAAACTAGGAGGTGGTCTCCACGCTATGCGCGGTGGATCAATGCAATTATGCCCTAACTTGTATTGGCTATTGAGAGTTGGCGTGATGTTAGAGTAAGAAGAACGCAATGATTCCTTTCTTTTCTTTGCAGCCCTAGCTTCACATCACTACAAATACTTGAATTCAGGTGCTGAAGATTGCCCTTTATGTGAAGTCTACCTGAGCAAGAAATATGTCACCACAACTTGTTCGATCGCAATACTGTATCAAAATATTCTAATTATCAAATAAAGTAATAACCAATTCATTGTGTAAACCATCAAAATTTGGTGGCACTTACATACCTCCCATTTTATGTTCCATACATACACATGATATGGTCCTGAATTTTGTTGTTTGCAGTCCAATTTTAGTTCTTCCACCTCCAGATTTCAAGTGGAAGCCATAACAGCATGTTGTAAGTCTCTCTGGTTGCAGTGCCAGCTCTATGGCATCATCCACTTCTCAGATTTAAAATATCAATTTCAATTACTCCTACTTTCTTCAAGTAAGCCATCAAAAGCAGTTCTTTCACACAAAAGTTAAGAAGAAATTCTAGTACAAAAAACTATGAAAGAGAAATAGAATTCAAACTACCATGACATGAAGATCCTACAAATTTTTTAGTCTAAGAACCCGACAACTACTCTAGTCAACTTAACACAATTTTCCTTGCATAATTACTTAGCAAAATATTAAAGCCTTACCTTTGAAATATATGAAGATTGGTGAGAATGCCAACTCTTCACACCTGCAATCGCAACAAGAAGAAAGTGAGTTTTGGAAAAGAAAAAGGAAACTGTAAAAAAAACACACACACACATATGGTGGGTAAAGGTTAATGTTTCCAGTAAAACATCTGGAACCATGGATGAATGTAAAACCTCCATCAATATCATCATCTGTCGCGCCCCATTTTTTGATAAATAAATAAATGGTTTAAAAATGTATTTTTTGATTCAATTTGTGATTTGGAAAATGAATTATGATTTAAAAGAAAAATGGGTCTAAATGGGGGGTTGAGAATGCGACGATTTGACCCAAAATTATAGTTTAAAAAGGGTTTTTGAAAAAATGGGAGTCGCCACTTGGTAATGAGTTAAGGTGTACCAAGTCACCTAAAAATGAATTTTTTAGGAAAAAGTTGTAAAACCCCTTTTAAACGACTCCTAGTCCACGTAAACCAATGAAAAAGGTTCGGGAGTCACATTTGACGAAGGGGAAGGCAAGGATAAAAATCCAAGGCACCCCTTCGACCTAGCCAAGGCTAGTTGCATGATTTAATCAAAGATTTTCTTGTTTTAACCAAAGAATTTATTACATTTGGATGCACTACATGAATGCAAAAGAAAGAAAAAATGCAATCCTAAATTCTATGATGTCTCTCGTGAGGTTTTTGGTCCCAGACCACATGAATTGTGGCGGCCAATAAAGGGAAACCTCATAGAGGTCGATTGATGCAAATGGTGACTCAAGTGCAAGTGTGTAAGTGTATAAAAAGATGCACGTGTGAAATTGTATAAAAAATCCAAGTGTTTGTGTGCCAGTGTATGAAAAGGTGCATGTGTGAAATTGTATGAAAAATCCAAGTGTTTGTGTGCAAGTGTATGAAATATAGTGATAAGTGTATATAGATCGTAATTAAGTGCAATTTTGTGAAGTAGAAACCAAAATTGAACAATAAGGAAAGGAAAAGTAATGAGGAAAGGTGAATTGAAAAAAGTGAGTAAGTGAAAAATTGAGAATGAATGAACCTAAAGGAATGCATCAGGTCGGGTATGGGAATGACTCCTAACTTTTTCGACTTCGATTTTCCCTTTGATTAGAAGGCAAAACTAGCGTGCTAAGGCTATCGAGTAGCCACACTCGCTCGTTTCCCTTATCGGAGGGGACACTTCAAGCAAATGTACCCTAACTAGCATGAAATGCAAGACCTAAAGTGAAGGGGAAAGGTTTAGAGGAGCATGCCAAATGATAAAACTAAGGAAAATTGCATGATATGTAGTGAACATGCAAATTATGCACGAATGAAAAGAAAGGAAAAAGCCTATTGGGTCTAGCGTTGGACTAGCCCATTCTATGAATTCCGACTAGCGTTGGACTAGTGGAAACGATAAAAGAAGCCACAACTAGCGTTGGACTAGTGTGGTGACGTACATTCATCCATTCCATGCATCCACACTATGGAAAGCAAGTAGACATACCAGATACTCATAAACACGTAGCACGTAACATTTAGCATGCCCGACTAGATGCAAGGCCCTAATAAAGCTAGTAACAAGTAACACATAGGCATGCAACCAAGCTAATGAACTTATTACATTCACTAACTAAAACAAAAGGGGAAGGGGAAAATGGACCAAATTGCTCGCCACAGCCCTATCTATTACAAGCCAAGAGGTGTACACATACCCCATAATGAATAACTTAAATAAAAGAAAAAGTAGATGAAATAAATGCAAGGAATTAAGGGAAGGCAAGTAAAGCAAAGTAGACATGCATATTCACATAACACGTAGGAGCACGTAGGAAAAATAAAATCAAGGAGATAGAGGTTACCTCCCTTGAGTTGTGAAATGAAAAGAATATTAGCTTCAAAACAATAAAAGGGTCAAGGCACCAATCTATTTGGCAAATAATCACAAATGATAAAAATAAGCATGAATTTGAATCAATTGAATCATGTCAACAAACCACATTTAAGAAGTCAAAAGAAAAAGGGACTTAATTGCAAAAATGAACAAAGTTTTGGGGTCAAAATTAAAGAAAAATAAAGCTCAAGGACTCATTTGTAATTAAAGTAAGGACCCAATTGAATGGAATGGAAATGTCTAGGGCCACAGTAAAAATATCCAAAAGTCAGGGGACTGGAAAGAAATTTCGTCATTGGGCTACTTGACTTAACAGGCCATTGGGCCCTTTTCTCTATTGTTTGGGCCAAGACTCCTTAGCCTGCCGCAAAGCCCAGAGGCTACATGTGGGCTGGCCCTCACTTATCAATAAAACAAACCCAACAAAAGAGTGGGCTTTACCCCCCCCTTAAGCCCAAGTCAAAAATCCAAACAAAATAAACTAAACCCACTTTCAGAAATCCAAACAAATTATTATTACCCACAACCCAAATCATAATATCAAACCTAACAAGATTAGCAAATCAACTAAAATTATTAGGCCATAATTATAATCCAAATCCCAGAATTAATCTATCCAACAAATCACATAAAATATGCAAACAGAGGAATAAGCTTAAAAGGGCAAAATTAGTTTGGTTTTTCCAGATTTTGAGCCACAATGAAATTAGACAGAAATTGAGGGATTAAAATGCAACAAAAGCAAGGACCTAATTGAAGGACTTATGAAGATGTTGGGGGCAAAATTATGAAATCCTAAAATTCTGGGGTTAAATCATAATGGAAAAGGGAAATTGAAGGACTGGAATCATGAATTTAATAAAGTAATCTTCTTCTCCAAATTGGCTCAACGTCCGCTGCCATTTCAGCTCCCTTTTCCGTTAGCAGCACCAGCAATTGATTTCAAATCACATCATTCCCAGCAAAACATGGAAACTCATAACACTTCCTCTTATCACATCAATTCGGATTCAAGCATAAGGAAATATATAAAACACAGAAAAGGTACAAACCAACCAACAATATCTTCTCCCATAAAAATGGTTATTAAGCTCGGATAAGCAAATGAGCAAACTGAACGTTAATTTGCAGATGAATCGTCTTTCAAATAGAACTTTCAATTAGGCACTTAATCGAACAGCTACTGGGCATTACAAATTCAGCAATTTCTCTGTTCAAATGGTGTAATGATCAGCCCAAAAATCATCAGAAACAACAAGTAGTTCAACCCAATCGACACACGAAGCATGTATATTCTGAAAATAGCAAACAATCGGCATAAAAACTTGCCATATCCACTCACGGCAGTCATGCTCTGAGGGAAATACTGAAATGTAAAGGAAGGGAGCAACTCACAGGGGTCCCTCAGTGAGCTTTGCTGGCGGTGACAGTGGGTTCTGGTGGTGGTGGCTCCAGTTTTTGGGCAGGCGGCTGGTGGCGATGGCGGACAGCAGCAGCGACGGACACGGGCTGGTGGTGATGGCGGACAGCAGCAGCGACGAACACGGGCTGGTGGTGGCTTGGACAGACCTTCCCTGCCTTGTTCCTTCGCAGCCTTGAACCTCTGCTTTTTCTGTCCAAAGCCTCCCTCAAACCCGCAGCTCTCTGCTCTCTTTTTGGTCGGCAATACCAGAAAATAGTGCTTTTGTTCGATGAGCGTCCACAGGCGACGGTGGTGAATTCTGGCGAGATGGCGGCGCGCTGCGGTGGTGGATGAAGACTGGTGGTGGCAATGGTCTGCTCAAGAGCTATTGGAAAGGGAGTGGTCGTCCGCCGCCTCTGTTTTTTTACCCAGATGAAGCCTCCTCTCTGTTTTTCCTCTACCGAAAAGCCCTCCTTTTCTTTTTCTGTTTTCCCCAGCCCAAGCCTTCCCTCTTTCTCCTCTGTTTTTCCTAGCCTTCCTCTCTGTTTTTTTTACTCTCTTTTTCCCTTCCGTCCGTCCTCTCTCTCCAATTGGCCTCTTTTTTTTTTTTTGTTTTGCCCGTAACCTCCTTTCTAAGCTAAACAAGTGTCCTCCTAAATGTTGTGTTGTCAATTAAACAAAAGGGACACTTGTCCCATGATTGTTTTGTACACTTGTTCCACATGCACACTTCCACCTATTTTTTGCCATTTTCATTCTTTTTCTTTCATTTTGCATTTTTCATCATTTTTCCTTTTTCTCTCTCTATTTTTCATTTCAAGAAATTCTATGCTAAAAACTTAAAAATAAAAATAAAACTATAAACTAAAAACTAAAAATCGAATAAAACTAACAGGACAAATAAACAAACTAAAAATAAACAGTAAATGAAATTACACCAAAAATTTGGTGTCTACATCATCAATTCATCTCCAATCTTCATCATCTTTTCCCACCTAACAAAAGGAAAAAATGGACAAAAAATGTAGCTATTATCCAAGTCCAGATTAAAATGATGAAAATATTTATTGATGAAACATGCAAGCTAAATCCTTAAAAGATGGGAAAAAATGAAGCATGTCAGAAAATTAAGTATAGTGGAGATTCAGTGATTACAAAGCCCAAAAAAAATGAAGTTTTCTTAATAGCAAAATATCTGAGAACATAACAAACAGAGACGCAGAGGAGAGGAGAAAATGATTTGTTGCTTTTAGCAAAGGAAAAAAAAGATTAGGGAAAAAAAGGCAAAAAAATAGAAGAAACTAACTATTATTACTCGAGAGAGGTAGGAGGGAAAAGGGAGATGAAGAAAAAAGAGAAAAATGGAAAGAGTAACCAAGACAGAAGATTACTAGCCCCTTACCTTCTTGAGCTCGTCATCCACCAAATCCCATCACCTTCTGAGAAGAAAAACAGCTCCTAACACCATACGAACAAGAAGGAAAATCGACGGCAAAGTCAAAGAAGCAGGTATAGTTTAAAAGGTTAGGCAAGGTGGAAAATAGGCCCAACCATTGAAGAAAAAGCACAATTATTGTCACTCTTTTGAGTGGAAGCAAAACATTCGGTGGCTCACAGAACAGTCCAATTTGCAAGTGTCTAGTGACAAAGAAAGAAAGTTCCTTACAGCAACCACAGACGAAGAAAGCTCATGCAAAATGTAAAGGGAAAACAGGGGAAAAAGGCAGAACACAAATAAGAACAAATAATGGATAAATGAAAGGTAGAATAAAGAATCAAAGAAGACAGGAAATTTAAAATAGGCTTACCTTAATGCAACGGCAAAATATAAAACACCCATAAACAAAGTAAGTAAAGCTGAGTTAGTCCACGAATGATCGACCAAAAAAACATATTGGAATAAACAGCATTATAGATGAGATAGTTCAGTAAAAGAAAAAGCTCACCTGACCAATCTGTATCAAGAAGAGCAAAACCAAGAAGAGGCTTCGAAGGAACGGAGCAATAAAAGAGAAAATAAGAACAGAGCAAAGCAACTACCAAAGACAATCATGTAAGAGGGAAGATAGGATGTCATGCTATAAAAAATTATACAAAAAAAGAATGCAAAGAGTAAACACATCACTAACCATTAGCATAAGCAGAAAATCCGAGCAACAATGTCGGTAGCGGTGAGTTGGACAGAGCAAAGAAAGTGCTACAGTCAAATCAAGAAACTCCTTTCAATAGCCGTCAACAATAATGGAATTATGTTATATTACAAATACAACCCAAGGGTAAGTAGAATTTTACCTCTTGACATGAGCACGAAGAAGATGAAGAAAACGGTAAAACCAAAACCAATTTCTTGTCATCGGCAAGAAAAATGCAATGGGATGGCAAAATTGTAATACAATTGTCCTTATGGTCAACCGAACTGAATTATTACAATGACCACAATCAAGTCCCAAAACATCTGGGAAACGGCAAAAGACAAATACTAAAGCAGTCCAATAGGATACAACGAATTGAAGGCAAATAGTTATTATAATAAGAATAAGAAATAAAAAAAATGTAGCATTCTTTTAAAAAATATAATAACATCATTCCCATTCAGAAATTTTTTTTTTGCACAAACACGTGCAATTGTCATGTGCAAGGATGACCACAAATTGTCCAATGACGTTTAAGCACATCACAAAAAACGGAACTGCTTGGCACACTCCTACACATTTAGTACATATGTGTTAATAATCTTTGCACCATTGGTGTGGGAGAGATAAATTTTTTCACTTACTCCGTTGGTTTCTCTTCATAAGATTCAACATAGAGTTAGGCCCACTAATTTTGGCGCTTTACTAAAAGCTTGAAGCATATCACGTTCCTCCTTTGTCAAGCTCACTTGACAAAACATCCATGGACAAAATTCTAAAACTGATGCTACTATTGTATGTTTTTGTACTGCACTAATTTGTATAAACCTTTCCGGTGACAATTTAATACTTCATTCTGTCTTTTGCTTTTCTTTTTCTGTTCTCATGTTATTACTAAATACTAACCGTGCTTGGCTGCCTTTGATTAGGTGTCAAAGTCGACCACCTTCAGCACTATGGATGTGTCAGTACACCTAGGAATGACATGTCGAGGTTACAGTTATCCAGCTTGCTGTCCAAAACCATAACACTTGGCAGACATGTGTCACCCTATCTACAGTCTACTAATTTATTATCCAACGGTGGATGATATTGATTCTACAGATGTCTATGAAACTTATAGCAGTTTTCTGCACTAAATTGAAGGAGAATTCAGAGTTGTAGGTTGGGTTTTCCTTCCTTCCCTATCTTGATTTTCTCTTTCTTCATTCTTTCTTTAGCTCATTTTTTTATTAAAGCTTTACTTTGTATTTTCTTGAAGATTAGTTTTATGTCCTCCACCATTTACTAATTCTAAAAAAAAATCGAATTAGCATGCAATCTCTTATTTACGGGCTTGCCCTTTGTAAAAGAGAAGCAATGTTGTATTAAGAATATCCTAAATGTCAAAAATATAGAAAAAGATCATAATGTATCGAGGATGCTCACCTCGGCCACCGTCATGGCCGAGGTCCTCTCCACCTCGTTCGTTATACAGGCCGAGATGATGTCCAAGGGACATCATCCTTGAGTCCGGCCAGATCTCTGGTCTACGGCATGGATGACCTCCGCACCTTGCGCCTTCCACTTCGGCTGCACGCTGATGAGGTCAGCCTACCTAACACAATACGGGACCAGTGCTTTATCTGAAAAGCACCTGAGGCTCTTAAATGACTATTGTACGGAATCCCTCGTCAGTATGTCCAGGCTGCTACAGTGTCTGAGTCAGACCCCCTGGTATGGAATAGAGCCGTAATGGCCAGGACGTGGGTCCCACTAACATCAGCCCATTGTCCTGTCCTCCATTCATGCCCTATAAATAGCCCCCATTCACCCCCAACAAGTAAACACACTATTGCATTTTTACTGTTCATTACTCTTTATTCCTCCAATATACTGACTTGAACGTCGGAGTGATCTCAGGGGAGGAGCCCCGCCATTCACTTCGGATAAGCAGATTCATCACACCTCACTTGAGAGAGGACTGATTTAGGTCGGTTCTGCTACCCACCAGAAATCACCTCTTCAATTGGCGCCGTCTGTAGGAACGAGATTACTGCAAGATAAGATCCAAGCGCTCCAGAAGCGGGAGAGTTCCCTCAACCGAGGTTGGGCAAGCCTCAACCACTCAACAAGGTCACATCTCAGAAGAACAAGGGTCCCCGAAGACCCAACCCGCGAACGAAAACGCCATCGCCAGGATGGCTGAGTTCGTAGCGGACAAATCCCAACATTTTCAAAAAATTCAGAAGGTACTTCAAGAGGCAGGGAAAGGAGAAGGTCAAATCCTCCAAGAGACAATCGACGAAATCACCTGAGATGCCCTCAGGTGAAGACTCCGACAATTGGCATTTCTCCCAGAGCACTTCAAGGCACCCCTCCTCCAAGGCGACCTCCAAAATCGCCTCCATTTCTCGGGCTTTTCCCGAGATTTACTGGGAAGACGGGCTGAGGACGAACCTCGGCGCCCTGGGGGGCTAGCAGGCAATTACATGAGGGCTCCGCCCTTTACCGATGACATCAATGGGGAAATGGTTCCTCCCAACTTCAAGCTCCCAGTGTTACAGCCCTACGATGGCCGAGGTGATCCCGAGGATCACCTCCGTGCTTTCATCTCGGCATTTCGCCTCTACTGCATCCCCGACGCAGTGATTTGCCGAGTTTTTTCCATTTTCCTGCAAGGGACAGCACGAAAATGGCTTTGGGGCTTGGAACCAAGGAGTATTTCCTCATTGGACAAGTTGGTGGACAGGTTTATCCACCGCTTTGTATCGTCTCGTCCAGTCACGAAGATTTCAGCCTACCTCTTAGACCTACAGCAGACTCCCGGGGAGTCATTGCGCTTGTATGTGCAGAGGTTCAATGACGAAACTATGCAGATACTTGATCAAAATAAGCAGGTAACCATAGCTGCCTTCACCAACTGGTTGATCGTAGGAACCTTCCATACCGAAATACATGAGATTACCCCTGTTCACTCCGGGAGCTCTAGGAACGGGTGGATCGAGAAATCAGAAGTGAGGACCTAAACTGCATAAAGCGGGAAGCCCAAGCAACCCGCACTGGGCAGGGGTCCCCGAGAAGGAGAGAAATCGGCCGGATCGAATAGGGCCCCAGTGGCTCGTCGAGTCAATTCCGAGATCGCCGGAGTGTCTTCGACAGGATTGTAAAGTGGAGGTTGTCCACCTCTGACGCCGAGCTGACTCCCCTCAATTCCAGTCGATCTCACGTTTTGGCCGGATGAGACAGAACCACCTCGACTGAGCCCCTCCTGAGATTCTGGAGAGGAGGGAGAAGAGGAACTCCAACCTCTATTGTGCCTACCACCGAGATGTTGGGCACAAGACCGATCACTGCAACGATCTGAAGAGAGAAATCGAGAACCTGATCCGACAGGGACACTTGAAGCAGTTCATCCGCAAGGATAGAGGCTTCAGCCAAAGTGCCTCCCATCGAGATAACCGAGATCCCCGCAGAGAGGACAGACGAGACACATAGGGTCATTGCCGTGGGCCCGAGAAACATAGGGAAGACCAGCGGCCTCCCCGAGATGGGTCCCCAGGCTACGGCCCTAATATCGTCGGAGTAATCAATACAATCGCGGGTGGCCCGATGGGAGGAGACAGCCAGAACTCGCGGAAATGGACCTACCGTCAAGCTGGCCTGGAGGCCACCGAGCCGAGCTTAAGGTTATCCGAGATTATTACCTATGGTCCCAGCGACCTTGTCCCTGTTACCTCCAGCAACCACGAAACCCTCGTGATTGAAGTACTCACCAATAATTACATAGTCAAGAAGGTCTATGTCGATCCCGACAGCTCGGTAGACGTCTTGTACTGCCGAACCTTTGAAAGTTTGAAATTGACCAGAAAGCAGCTTACTCGTGTCAAAACCCCTCTCGTCGGCTTCAGGGAACACGTGGTCCACTAAGAGAGAATGGTATCCCTAATGGTGACTATCGGCCGTCACCCCCGCTGCCGAATCATACCCGTCAGCTTTGTGGTGGTCAAAGCAGATTCCCCTTACAACATGCTACTAGGCCAGTCCACGCTCAACGCTTTGAGAGCCGTGTACTCCACCTACCACCTGAGTTTCAAGTTCCCGACACCTGCGGGGGTGGCCGAGGTAAGCAGCGACGTGAACGCCGCCCAAGAATGCTACCTTGGCACCATCCAGGCAGTGGTCAATCCCCGAACCGCGTCAAAAGCTGAGGAGAAGAGGCCAACTGTCCTTTCCATAGATAGTATTGATCCTCAGAAGACTGGGAAGCCTGGCAGGTTAGAGCCAGGGGACGAGGTGGAGGAGGTGATTTTGGACAAGGCGAGACCGGACCAAGTGATCCAAATGGGGACGAGTCTTCCCTCACCCCTAAAAGAAGAAATGATCCACCTGATAAAGGACCACCGAAACGTCTTTGCGTAGTCCGCTGATGAAGTGGTCGGAGTACGCCCCGAGCTTATGACTCACCAGGTTAATGTCAACCCACAGGCCCGTCCTATGAGACAAAAGCGTAGGCACTTCGGTCCTGAACGCAGTAAGGCCATATCTGATGAGGTCGACAAATTCTTGCCTACCAAGATGATCCATGAAATCCAATACCCTACCTAGTTGTCCAACCCTATCATGGTCAAAAAGGACACCGGTGGGTGGAGAATATGTGTGGATTTCACCGACCTTAACAAGGCCTGCCCGAAAGATTGCTACCCGCTGCCGAGAATAGACGCTCTCGTCGACTCAGCGATGAGACATGAGATCCTCTGTTTCTTAGATATTTTCAAGGGGTACCATCAGATAGGAATGAGTGAGGAAGACCAGGAGAAAACAGCGTTTTACACCGACCAAGGTGTCTACTGTTATACCACAATACCGTTCGGGTTAAAGAACGTTGGGGCGACCTACCAAAGGCTGGTCAACCGTCTCTTCCAAGACCAGATCGGCCGCAATGTGGAGGCCTACATGGACGACATCCTCGTCAAAAACCTAACCATTTCACCCTTCTTGTCAGATGTGAGGGAGGTCTTCGGCATCCTGCGGGATTCAAGGATGAAATTAAATTCTAAGAAATGTGTTTTCGGCGTCACTTTAGAAAAATTCTTGGGGTATCTGGTTTCCCGCCGGGACATTGAAGCTAACCCCGATAAGATCAAGGCCATCCATGACATGTCTCCACCTCAAAAGTTTCGAGAAGTTCAGAGGCCAAACGAGCGCCTGGCCGCCCTGAATCGCTTCCTGTCCCAATCTGCTGAAAAGGCCTTACCCTTCTTTAAGGTGCTGAAGAAGGCCGACCAATTTGCCTGAACAGAAAAATACCAGCAACCTTTCGACCTACTGAAACAATACTTGCACCACCTTCCTATTCTCGCTTCACCTCGATCCGAGGAGAAACTGTTCCTCTACCTCTCCGCGGCTGACGAAGCCGTCAGCGCTGTGCTCATCCGAGATGAGGGCAGTCAAGTGCCCGTTTACTATGTCAGCCGAGCTCTTCGCGGGCCTGAAACTCGGTACACCCAAGTGAAGAAACTCGTGCTGGGATTGGTCCATGCGGCTCAACGGCTGAAGCTTTATTTTCTAACTCATCCCATCGCCGTTAGGACACATAAGCCTATTCGACAGATATTGATGCGTCCCGAAACTTCCGGGCGCATCACCAAGTGGGCTGTCGAATTAGAAAAATACGATCTGTCGTATGAGTCGCGCACAACCATCAAAGCTTAAGCATTAGCAGATTTGTTTGCCGAACTCACCTTCTGGGAGAGTCGGGATGCCACTTCCGCCGCCGCCAAAGCATCCGAGCCTCATCTATGGACGTTATATGTTGACGGATCCTCTAACGGAGATGGCAGCGGTGCAAGATTACTTCTGGAGGGCCCCTACGGAGAAGTGTGCTCCTATGCCCTTCGCTTTGATTTTTCGGCCACCAACAATGAATCCGAATACGAGGCCTTGATCGCGGGACTCTAGCTAACCCGCAGACTTGGTGCTCAGCGGATCCATGTCCGCAGCGACTCCCAGCTCGTAGTATGCCAAGTCTTGAGTGAATACGAAACCAAGAATGAGACCATGCAACGGTATCTCTCCAAAGTTCACCAACTCACCGCATATTTCGAGTCATTTGAAATTTAAAGAATACCCCGGTCGCAGAACAAGCAGGCCGATGCCTTATCCTGACTCGCTTCCACGTCATTTTCAAACCTCAACAAGACGGTCCTAGTGGAGGTGCTGAGCGAGTCAGGATACATGGAAGGAACGGCCTGCCCCGTACACTCGGGAGACACTTGGATGAGCCCATTCATCCTTTTCTTAAGTCAGGGAATCCTTCGCGAGGATCAAGCCGAAACAAGAAGGATCCAATACAAAGCTGCTCGGTAAGCACTCCGTGACGGAGTGCTATACAAACGATCCTACCTTGACCCATGGTTGAGATTCATTACACCCGAGGAAGGGCACTATGTTCTCCACGAGTTACATGAAAGCCTATGTGGGGCCCACGTCGGCCACAGGATGTTGGCCAAGAAGGCCCAAACTTCTCGGGTACTTCTGACCCTCTATTCGACAAGATGCTCAAGACCTTGTTCTCGGTTGCCCTTCCTGCCAGGTCCATACTCCCGAGTACCACCAGCCCGCCGACCTCATGGTCCCTATCACCTCGTCGTGGTCATTCGAGTAATAAGGGATAGATATTATCGGTCATTTCCCCAAAGCTGTAGGAGGATATGTCTTTCTGGTGACCGCTGTGGACTATTTCTCTAAGTGGATCGAGGCCGAGCCTCTAATGACCATTACCGGATTGGCGGTCCAAAAATTCTTCTGAAAATGCGTCGTTTGCCACTTCGGCATACCCCGGGTCATCATTTCAGATAATGGAAAGCAGTTCGCTGAGAATCCGTTTAAAGACTGGTGCAAGGACCTTGGAATCAAATAGCATTTTACTTCAGTAGGCCACCCCCAGGCTAACGATCAGGCCGAAAACTTCAACCGAACTCTCTTGCATGGCTTTAAGACCCGATTACACCAGGCCGGATCATCATGGGTGGAGGAACTTCCCAGTGTCCTGTGATCTTATCGACTACGCCGAGGTCGGCCACACAAGATACCCCCTTTTCCCTGACGTATGGCTCCGAGGCAGTTATTTTGGCCGAGGTCCTGACACCCAGTCCCCGGATCACGGCCTACATGGGCGAGGCGAATGAGGAAGAAAGACTGATGGATTTTGACCTCGTCAAGAAGAAAAGGAACATCACCTCGCCCCGAATGGATTCGTACAAAAACACCTTGGCCTGCTACTACAATGTCCGCGTGAAACATCGCCGATTCCAACTAGGAGACTTGATTCTCAGAAAAAACTCTGTCAGCCGAGATGAGCCGCAAAGGAAATTATCCCCTAAATGGGAGGGCCCCTATTGAGTCATGGAATCTAACATCAATGGGTATTGTAAATTAAACTACCGAGATGGTTCCCTAGTGCCGAAGACTTGGCACGCCGAAAACTTTAGGTTGTATTATGTTTGAGAATTCTAATGAATTGTTCATTGAGTCACTTTTTTATTTTTTAATATCTTGATACCACACCCGTTATTAAAAAATAAGAGGGACAAGCAGGGGAGGAAGTGAAAAAGTAAAAGAGCTGAGGTGAGAAGAAATAGAAAGTTCATTTCATAAAAAGAATATTACAAAAAGATTACAAGAACCGAGGTCAGAGGCACTGCTAAGCACCTCCCACCTCGGTATTTTCCTTTTTCCCCCAGCTAGCCTAGGTCCCGGTCTCGGTTCCTTGGCCGGTCTTCTCGGCAGTCTCTTCCCCGCCGGGATGAGCTTCCCCTTCCTCGTGCTCCTCGCCGGTCTTCTCGCCGGCATCTTCCTCATTGAAGCCAGCCTCCTCTCCTCCCTCTTCCTCCTCGAATGCCTCATCGAGTTCAGACAGCCATTTGTTGAATTCATTCCGAACCTCGATCAAGTTTCGTCCAGTTTGGATGCCCTCGGCCATTTGATCGCACAGCTCCTTGGAGTCCTCATTGTAATGGATTTTGTTCTTAAAGGACTCCAAGACCTCGGAGGAGAGGTGAGGAGCGACTTCGTCAATAGCTAAGGTGTCGCTGAACATAAACCTCGGCATGGTCAGCTCTCCGAGGTCCTTGGATAAGGCCTACACAACCGAGGCTCCAACATCCTCGAATGCCTGCTCATGGGATTTTTTCATCTCTTCCCCCCTTTTCTGCTCCTCCTCATGAGCTGACCTGAGGCTGTTCATAGTAGCCTCGGCCTCCTCCTCCTTCGCCTCGGCCTATTGCAGTCAGCTTTGAAGCTCGGACTTCTCAGACTCCGACACGGCCAGCTTCTTCTTCAGCTTCTCTATTTTATCTTGGAGCTTGCCGGTGTCTTGCTCCTCGACCAGGCCACAATATCGATGAGCCATCTCGGCCATGAATGCTGTGGTGGAGGCCGTGGCCTCCATGAGGCTTTGGACCACCTCGGCCGGAGTCAGCTTCCTTGTAAACTCCACGTCCCTCGGCAAGCTTGAGTGCATTACTAACTCCTGCGCAATCCGAGGCTGGGTGCATCTGTCGTTGACTGAGATCTTCCAGCTCGGACACCAGTGCTCGTTGGGGTGAGTCCTTTCTTCGCCGAAAAACACGGGGGGACTATGGAAACAATTCCATAGCGAGGACCCCGTGACCAGATTGAATGGGGGATTTAGTTATTTGCCTCGGCCATAAGGAGGTAGGGCAACTGTGACCCCTTGAGTGACCACCCCTTCCGGCACTGATGAGGTGGATTCCGTAGCTGCAGCAGCCAAACTACTTTTGGATGCCATGGCCGAGGTGCTCTTAGTCACCGTCACCTTGATAATTGGCCCTTGTGTTTTCTTTTTTAGCGGCGGTGCCGATGTCTCACCTGAACTCTTCCTTTTCAACCTCTTGGCCATCTCTGCCGAGCCGGAGGTTATGATATCGGACAATTTAGCCACTGCACAAGGAGCACACATTATTATTTGAAATAGCCGAAGTGAAAAGAAAACTAAGAAAGAAAATTACAAGGTTTCGAAAGTCTGGTGGAAAAAAAGGGAGGTTTCTCAGGGTCGATCACGGCTCGGCTAATCCCCGCATCAACCAATACTGTCTCAGGGTAGTCCCAACAGTTGATCCGAAATCCTGACCCCATCAGCTTCCGGAAGGCCTCTTCGTCATGATCCCCCGGGAAAGGGTCGGCTTTCGACTTAAGCGGCCTCCACCAGAAACCCCAAGGGAAGTCCCCAGCGGTGACGAAGAAGAAGCCACGCTTCCAATTCTTTATCGAGGTGGGAGCGTCGACCACGAGTTTCGGGATGGAATTGTTCCGGTTGCAGATATAGAACCACCCATTATTCGTCCCATGAGCCTTGAAGGTGTAGCACCGGTGGAAGAGATTAATGGTGGGGGTTACCTCTTGATGTCGGCATAGCATCTCGAATCTCACCAAAATACGGACTGCGTTCGGGGTCAGTTGAGTGATCCTGATGCCGAAATGCCGTAATACGTCCCTGAAGAACCTTGACGTCGGCATCCTCAGCCCGGCCTCAAGCTGCTGCAAATAGATCGCCACGGTGCCCATTGGTTGCCTCTCGGCCGAATGGTTCGGCCCGGGCAATTTGATGACATACTCCGCCCTGAAGGGGTATTTCCGTATCACCTTCTCGCCCTTATCTCTTCCGACGTGGCACCTGTACATCGGCATCTTGCCGAAGTCAATGCTGGAGACGTCCATCGGCGCGACTGGGTCCAGCACGCCCTCATTATGGGGGATTTCAGTTCGAGGTCATCATTGTATACGACCTCGGAACCACCATCACTCATCTCGGAAGATTCCTCTTCTGGGGTAGTTTCTGCAGTTTCTTTCGCGGCATTGGACGTTGACTCTGACGAGATCTCGGCTTCTGAGGGGTCGGGCCTCTCCTCGGCTTGGTAGTTCGGCGTTACGGTTTCTTTATAGGTTTTAGCTGTTCTATCCATGTGTGGAAAATGAGATGAAAAGAAAAATACTTACTAGTTGCTAAGGAATCGGACGAAAAAGAAGACCTCGGCTGAAGGAACTGATCTCGGCTGAAGAGTGACCTTTGCAGTGCTCACAAATTTGCGAAGGAAGAATAGAAAATGATGGGCGGTGCGGTGAAAAGAACCCCCTATTTATAGGGGTTGAAGGGAATCCGAAGAGGCGGCAAGAATGCGAAGAGGTGGCCACATTCAAATTCAAAAGGACGTCTCCCTCTCTCCTCATTAATGTCCTGTACTTTTAACTGACACCCTCTCTGCACGAAGCGTCCCACTACACCACGTCGCAACAGTTACCCATAACCGTCACGTCCACCACGTCCTCTCAACTGACCTGTCCACGTGTCACACCCCTCATCTTCCGGAATGGGTTCGGATCTTGGAATCTGAATGATCTTGAAACAAGGAAGCCTCAGTACCCCATGAGCTCCTGTGCTCCGGAGGCTTAGGGGGCTTATTGAGGATGCTCACCTCGACCACCATCATGGCCGAGGTCCTCTCCACCTCGTTCGTTATACAGGCCGAGATCTCTGGTCTACGGCATGGATGACCTCCGCACCTTGGGCCTTCCACTTCGGCTGTACGCTGATGAGGTCAACCTACCTGACACAATACGGGACCAGTGCTTTATTTGAAAAGTACCTGAGACTCTTAAATGACTATTGTATGGAACCCCTCGTCAGCATGTCCAGGCTACTACAGTATCAGAGTCAAACCCCCTGGTATGGGACAGAGCCGTAATGGCCAGGACGTGGGTCCCACTAACATCAGCCCACTGTCCTCTCCTCCATTCCTGCCCTATAAATACCCCCCATTCACTCCCAACAAGTAAACACACTATTGCATTTTTATTGTTCATTACTCTTTATTCCTCCAATATACTGACTTGATCGTCGGAGTAATCCCAGGGGAGGAGCCCCGCCATTCACTTCAGATAAGCAGATTCATCACACCTCACTTGAGAGAGGACTGATTTAGGTCGGTTCTGCTACCCACCAGAAATCACCTCTTCAGTATCTGAAGTGTTATCAAATGGAACTTCTCTTAACATATTATTTTAGCAATTTTTTGAATTTCACATTTTAACATAGTCTTAATTCAAATAGTTTGGATCAGATATTGGCTTCTGTTTTTGCGATCAAAATTTTATTTCTTTAGTAAAATTCAAAGCCTGCATTTAGCTTGGATTCAAAGATATAATTTCAGAAACCTCCCCTTATGTTTTTCATAATATCACTCAGTGCCTCACAAGTTCTTAAAATCTCACCTACCTCCCTTGAATTGACATTTTTTATGACATTTTAGTTCCTTTGGAAAAAATGCAAGACAGATAAAATTTTTGTTCCAATACTACCCTTATGTTTTCCTACTTATGAAATTTATGGCAGTAATAAAAATAAAATAAGGTTAAAAATTTTAAAGATAAAAATATGAGCGGTTAGAAATGCAATAACGAATCATTTTTAGATATTCAATAACTATTACTTAATATAATAAATGATATTTTAACAAAAAAAACATAGGATATTTCTAGATATATATTTGGTTGTTAGATCATTTTTTTTAATTAGTTTATTTCTGTAAGTAGGATTTATATTACAAGCTACATATATGAAGAGATTTTTTTAATTTTTCATTACAATTCAAATTACAACATGTATTAAAACATATTTTTTTAAAAAATTTTCTTAACTTCCTTATAATTGTCCCTTAAATTTTTTGAGGTATTAATCACTTACCAAAATCCTTCTAAATGGTTGACTTTAACTAGTTTAATTCACTTACGTCTTTTGGTTTCCCATCACTACCTTAATACAGAGAAATATTGACCTATATTGGATAGCGATTTGGTTATTTTTTTCATCAACATTTTTTGGTTTAAGAATTCTATTTTTGTTTTGGCTTTTTTGTTAAGTCTTTGTAGAGAGTGCAAGGGTAATGTTGTAAATTTGTGACCTTTAATAGGGACATTTGGTCTTGTCAAGTTAATAGGGAAGGTAAGTGAGATTTTAAAAAGTTCAAGGGAGCTGAATGATATTATGAAAAATCTCCGAGATTTCTAAAATTATCCCTAATCTAATTGCAGTTTTTTTTCTGAAAAAACAAATTATGTGCTTCATTTCCTATATATTCGACACCAAAATTATGTAGAGCAAGGGCGTTTCTATCAAATTAGTAAAATAGAGTAAATATGGAATTTTACCAAAGCTTATAATGGATTGAAAAACTCCTTAACCTTCATCCCATTTCCGATTAGTGAAAAAAAAAAATTTTCACAAGCCATTTTACTTCACTCTGCGTGTAACGCAAGGATTCACACATGTTCTTGTCTTATTACTGATTCGTTAAAGGTTTATATTGGAGCAAAAAATGATTCTTTTGAAAGTATTGGATAACCATTTTTCTACAAATGGTAATCACGCACGTTTCTACAAGTACACAAGCAGAACATGGAGTAAATTCTCAGACAATGCAGTTTCTCAAGGAAATACAGCTGTTATTGTTGTGTTTCCAGATTCTGGCAGAAATTTGGCAGATTTCTGGGTTAGTTAGGCTTATTGCCTTTTGAGGAAGTAATTCATTTCTGAATATAGTTAATCTGTCATCTTCAATTCTCAGTTGCCGTGTTCAGCAAGATCAATCCTCTTTGAATTATTATGAATGACGTAATCATAGGATAAAAATGTTAGGAATCTTCATTTTTCAGTAGCCGTGTCATCCTAGGAAGCAGCATAACACATGATCCTGAATATTTGCAGTTTCACAGTTAAGTCCTGCAGGGAACTTTTATAGCTAGTTTGGGAGTTCATGATAGAAAAGAAAAGATGAGAAAGCTTTCAGTTTTATGGTATCTGGCAGCATTTTCTAAATGAACTAATTTTACTTTGCACCCCCAAACTTATACCATTTTTCAGTTTACACGCTAAATTTCGATTTTAGACATTTGCTCCTTAAATTCTTAATTTGGAACACTTTACACCCTAAACACTCAAGTTGATCGCATTTAAATCCTATCAATGATAACATTTGCAAAATTAATGGCAAGAGTACCCTACAAATCAATGATAATTAGTTGAAATTCATCAAAAGGAGCCTAGCTAGAACAAAACAGTACACATTATCATTAACTTGCACTGTCTTTTATTTCGTTAATTTTACTAACAGTATTAATGATTATGATGACAACGTACTAAAAGTAGCCAATAAAAGGCAAGATTGCAATTAGAACAAAATGATACATTGTCATTAATTTGCATCATCATTTATTTCATTAATTTTGCTAATGTTATCATTGATTGGGACTTAAATAGAACAAACTTGAAAGTTCAGGGTGTAAAGTGTCTAAAATTGAGAGTTTAGAGTGCAAAGCATCCAAAATTAAAATTTAAGGTGCAAAGTATGAAAGTAATATAAGTTGGGATTGCAAAGTGGAATTAGTCCAAATAAAACTAATTTCAATTTCAAATAACAATCTTGTCTTTGTTTTTCACTTTTGTAATTATAGCTATCAAAGTTCAACTGGCAGTATAAGAAGGTCAACAACGACTTAACTAAATAATGTATTTATGTTATTAGCGGAATCAAATATTACGAATTTTTCTAAAGGGTGTTTGGGTTACTTGTTAGTTGTTAGCATGCACACTTTATTAATTAAATGCAAAGTCCCACATTTATTTTCCCCTATATTTAGGCATATTTTCCATCTAAGTTCACTTTTCCCAAAAGTTAACGATTATGTCACCGATTAACAAGTCCTCTGCATTTCGTAGCTTCTGGATGTGAGTTTCCCTTCTACCGTGTAAAAAATTAACACTTAGGAACCAACATTGCCATTCATCCAAATGTTAGAACCCATGAACCGAGAACCAAACTATTTGGCTAACATAATTGTGGGGTAATTCTTTGACTTGAAACTCTAATTCATACTTGTGTTGCATAAGGTAATATATGAGAGAGGATGATTTCAATCCTACCACACATATTGCTTACCAAAAACTAACTAAAAGTGGAGGCAAGCCTAGTTAGTAAATGCTCGTATTATACTTATATTACAGGTTTGTATGTATAATTAAAAAAACTTTAGTATTTTGTAGATTTCAAAAATACTCTACAAAATATTTGTATTTTCAATTAGTGATATAAAATACGTAATAAACTTTTGATGTATTATGCTTCACGAATTATACTTCAACTTTTAAAAAATTTAAAAATTTTAGTGAGGATAATGACTTACCTTCCTAGCTACATACAAAATAATAGCAACATATAACATAATTTTGTAAATTTATACATATAAAAGTAAAAATTTTAATAAATATAATGTGCCATATGTAAGGATAAGGGTTAAAATTGGTATAAATGGAGCATAATCTTTGAAAGGATTAAATGCATTAAACTCCCATTAACTTTCACTCTAGTTTCTTTAATAGGCACTATAGCCGCCCCCCCCCCCCCCTCCTTTTGATTTGTGGGACAAAATTGCCCTTACTATATATATATATATATATTTTTTACTTTTCTCCTCTTTCACTCATCCTTTTGTTTTCTTTTTTTTTTTTTGACCTTTTCTCATGATACTATTTCCTTCTCTTTCCTATTAGGATTACTAATTGTATGCTGAAATTGGTATTTTAGTTTTCTTCTACTTATAATATTATTCTTGTTGTAACTTATTTGCTTGTGTATTTTTATAATTAGCAATTCATAACAAATTATATGGCATGAAAAAAAAATGCTATATCCTTATCGTAATGAAAAGCATTTATAATCTAGCAACTTAATTACCTGAACAATTAAAAACAAACTAGAATACATAATTATTTAATGTTTAAAACCATCTATCAACTAATAAAACAACTAGTACTTTTACTTTTTTTTTTATTTTTTAAACACATATACTTGGCAAATAATTAATGGAACTCCTTTTTTGGTATTAGAATTCTTATAGACCTTTTAATTATGTGAATTAAACAAATGCAAGAATTGGCTAATGAGTGTCAGTAGGACACTCATTAGGATAGTTTCAAGTGTTAATTTTTTAGTAAGATTGAAATTAATTTGAGATAATGTCTAAATGGAAGAGAGCAATAAATATGAGTATGTGTAGTCACATGATAAGTTAGGTGTTGTTTAAGTGTTTTAACGAGTGTCCAAGGGGCACTCCTAAAGTCTTTAAACAAAATCCTTCATTAAATTTTGAATAAACTAATTTTGTGAAATAGTAAATAAGGTGTGTTTGGATAGGAAATTATTTAAAATATTATTTGGAATAACTATTGCAAAACTTTTTGGGATGTGATTATGTGAAAAAAAGTGGTTGGAAAGATAAAAAGTTGAGTGCAATTTGTGTTTGTGATGCAAGCAAAATATTATTTGGAATAATTTTTCTATCCATAAAAAAGTACAAAAATTTATGTTCTCAAATGTGTAAAAATTTCTAAAAAAGTGTAATTAATCAATAATATACTGCTACTAATATTTTCTTTTTTTGTTTTAATCTTTATTATTTGTCACTTGACTGTTAATAATTAGATTTACTATAAGCTCATATGTTTTAGATGCATCTAAATAATTTGAATACTATACAAAATATGCTTACACATATCTAACATATATTTGCAATTATTATTACTACTAATAACTGAACATAAAAAAGAGATGAAAAGAGAATAAGTTGAAGTTCATTAAAAATAATATTAAAAAATTAAAATAACTAGTCATACAAGACAGAAAACAATAAGAAAAATGCCAAAAATAATTGATATATAAAGGGCACTTTTGTCCTAAAATATCAAGGAGAGGGTAAAGTGCTTATAAATAAAGTGTAGAGGTGAAGTGCAATTAGGGATAAAGTTGATGGGGATTTTGTGCATTTGACGCTCTTTACAAATATAGTAATTTTAACGGTTTTTTAGTTCTATAACTTTTGAATATATTCATACTATTCCCGTACAAATTAATGTATGCAAGTTTACCAAACACATATTTTTTACCAAACTTTTAATTGTACTTATAAAAAAAATGCATATAATAAACATATGTATATTCTTTCATATTATATCCGTCCTTTATTTTACTAGCTGTGGTAATAAGAAGTAAGATCGGTCAGTCTAAATTGCATTTATTCTACTTTAATTGAAGAAATTTGCTCCATTCTTTTTTTTTAACACTACTATCTTTCTCAACACCCTTCCCACCCACAACTATCAGGCACAGAATTTGAACTTTAAAATTTACAGCGAAAAAGACCATAATAATCCTCTTCTCGATCACTTGACTGACCCAAGTGATTAAATTTGCCCTGTTCTTTATTCACAATGTGGTATTGTCATTTCTCAAAAGATATTCTTAAATATCCCGCAACCTGAAGATATGTTTGACAAATTTAAGGCTGCACAACTTCTTTTTAGCACATTTTGGATGTCCAAAATTTTTTGAAAATCTCATCTAACCCATTATAATTTTTTTGAGTCAGAAGACCCATTAACCTCTTGAAATGTTCATTTTGATCATTCCCCCTAACAAATTGGTAAAATCAAACAGATATGGCCGCGTGAGGCGCATGCTACATGTGTCGGGGCATTATTCACGTTTTATTACTTTATAATTAGACTACATGGGGCTAAATCGTAAAAGTATGAAAAATTGGGGTTAACATAGAAGAAGAAAAAATTGTGGGCTTGACCATGATTTTTGAAACATGTTTTCATCTTCCCTGTGACAGGAGGACAGGACTGGTGGGTAGGTTTCTAAAAATGAAAGGAAATAGTCTCTTCTTACTCGTCTGTGCCATACACAAAAGCAAAGAATCACCACAAACTTTCTTTCTCTATTTTGTATCTTTATAAAAATTTAATAGGTATAATAAACCCAAGAGTCATAGATTTTATTCAAGGTAAAATCTGCTTGAAAATGTTAATTCTTTAATGAAACTGAGTTTGATTCATGTCAAAGATTTGTTTATTGTGTTAATATGATGATTTTAATGTAATTATGAATGAAATTTTTACATGGTTGCAAAAAAAATAAAAAAAAAATAAAGAGGAACATAGTCACCTAGAGAATGAGTTACTGTTCATAGTTGATTAGGTGAATACCAAAAATGCGCCGTATATATCGTATGTGCGCATATGCTTCAAATTAAATGCCTTGTGAATTGACGGATTTATTCGACGGAATAGTCAAAATGAAGCATTAAAGAAGTTCAGTGGATTAATCTACACTAAAACAAATAAAGTGTACAAAATAAGATTTTAGAAAAGTTTAGTAACCATGGTGCATTTCAGTTCTTTTAATTTACTATAGAATCAACGTTTGACTCTTTTTTGGCCCAGTACACGGAAATTTCCAAGTCATATGGCGGTAAGAGAAAAATCGAAGGGTCTAAAAGTCGAATACTGACCAAACAATTGTCCCATCAATGTTTTACAAGTTGAGTTTAGTTTCGGTGATTAATGCCTCTTTGTCTTTCCAGTCTGGCCCCTCCCTTATCCGGTAGCCACTTTTATTTTCGGTGACTAATGTCTCTACCACTAAGTGGTGAGACAGCTCGACTCAAATGCTCTCTGAAAGATTCTCCACTAGTCAGTTTCCCATTTGCGGACATCTTCTAGCAGCTATATAGCACTGGCATGTCATCATGGCGTCAATCCCTTTAACAATTGTGAATGGCATTTATTTATTGGCAAGTTAAAAGTTAGGGATAATTTCAGAAACCTCCATTGACGTTTCTCATAAACCATAGCATCAATCCCTTCTACAATTGTGAATGGCATTTATTTATTGGCAAGTTAAAAGTTAGGGATAATTTCAGAAATCTCCATTGACGTTTCTCATAATATTATTTAGCACACCTTAAGTTTTTAAAATCTCATCCATCTCTCTTGGATTGACATTTTTGTAGCATTTTAGCCCCTAATGAGGCAATGCAAAAAAAAAATGAGGCAATGCAAGAAAGATAAAATTTTTGTTCCAATACTACCCTTATGTTATCCCACTTTTGAAGCTTACAACAACAATTAAAAATAAAATAACATTAAAAAGTAAAAGATGAAAATATAAGACGTTATAAATGCAATAATGAATAATATTTTAGATATACAATAGCTATTACCTAGTATAACAAATGATGTTTTAACAAAAAAAAAGTGATATTCTTAGATATATCTGGTTATTATATCATTTTTTATTAATTTTTTAAATTCTAACTTATTTATAAAAAAATTTTTCTACAAGTAGAATTTATAATACAAGCCACACATATGAATAGATTATTTTATTTTTAGTACAACTTAAAATTATATCATGTATTAAAATATATTTCCTAAGAGAATTTCTCCACTTCTTCATAATTGTCCAACAAAATTTTTCAATATGCTGATTACTTATTAAAATCCATTTAACTGCTTGACTTTGACTAAATTTAACTTATTCATGTTCTTTGATGTCCCACAACTACCTTGATACAAAAAAATATGGATCAATATTGAATAGCAATTTGGTTATTTTTTATCTACATTTTTTAGTTTGAAAATGTTTTTTTTTTTTTGCTTTGGATTATTGGTTAAATAGTTCTGAAGAATGCAATGGTAATCTTGTTAAGTTTTGACCTTTGATAGAGGCATTTGATCTTGTCATGTTGACAAAGGAAGAAAGTGGGATTTTAAAAAGTTCAGGGAGTCTGAGTGATATTATGGGAAGTCTCAAGGGATATTTCCAGAATTATCCCTGAAAGTTAAACCCCCAAGTAAGTTTGAAAAAATTCCAAATGTGATGGGACTTTTGATTAAGATTTGGGGCGTGTTTTTTCTTTTGGACAAACATGTCCCTTTAATTGTTCGTGTCACCCTTTTAGTCGGTTATATATGGTTGGAGGTGGTTAAAACTCAATTCTGCGGGAAAAGAAAGATTAGGGTACTTGGGGTTTTTCGTCTAGAAACCGTCATATCCACCTAAACCAGAAGCGAAGTCAATAGCTTTGACATTTAACGTCGTTTACCGGATTAGAAACTTTACTATGTTTAGAATAAGATTTAAAGAAACGATGACTAAACGAATCATATTTTAGCTGAGCGATGGTTGGAAAACCTTATACAAATTTATAGTAATTGCTGATTAGTATCATTTTAAAATAATGCAAACTACAAGTTAAAAATGCAAAAGTTACATTTATGAAATGAAAAATACAAGAATAATATGTTTAATTTTATGACACTGCTTCTTACCAAAGATAATGGTTTATGCAAATGTAAAGGGTTGAATCTAGTTAAGTGATAAAAGTGAAGAAAAAGATGTCCACTTTATGATTATTCCTTATTTTTTCTTCTCTTCTGCAGATAAAATTATGATGCTTCACTTTATATTAGAAATTCTGTATAATTAAACAGCTTTATCTTCTTTCAATTTAGAGGGAAAATGTTATTCAACCTTAGCTGAAGCCAATCAATATTCCGCAACGCATTTGGCACACCATTCTTTGCACCAAACACAAAATTCTCAAGAATGACTTCCCGAATGTAGGCTAAGATTTAGGAAATCAATCTCATAATAAATTTTACCGCAACTAACTTAGGTCGGTGATCAAACCGACCTTTTGATTCTCTGTCGATATTACTATTCCCACTAGTCCAATCTGATTCGAGTCAAAGACAAAAGAGAAACTAAAAGAAAGTATTTTTTCTTACTACTTTGATTGTTGTCTATTTCTATATTTTCCTTCTCTTATCTTTTAATTTTGTCTAGCCTTTTTTTTTTTTAATTCTTGATTGAGTCATTCAATAGTCAATCAAAATGGAGCCTCTTTTTTTTTTGTTTTGAAAGCATCAAAATGGAGCCTTAAATTAGTTCTTGATCGAAACACTTCCCTGTTTTGTATTATCCTTTTGTTGCGTGCTGGTAGATGGTGCTGAACTCAAAATGTCTAAAACCTTGAGACACACAATTAAAAACATATATTAAAAAAATAAAAATTAGTAAACATAAAATTAATTATAGAGAATTAATCTAGTGATTGTTCCGAAGCACTCATTAAAACATCTAAATCACACTTTATTTATCATGTGAATATATATACTCACATTTATTACCTACCTACATTTAGGTACTTTAACTAAATTAGTCCCGGTCTTGTAAAAAAATTAACAACTAAAATTATCTTAATGAGAGTACCTTGTTGGCCAAACCAAATAAAGTAATCCGATGAGACACACTTAGCGGGCAAAATGCAATAACTACGCCTCTTTTTCAGCCTAAAAGTTATGCATTTAAGCTATAATAATGGTACGCTTTTGAAGTAATCCAAGGAAATCAAGATACACGACTGGCATTGATGTCAATTTGTGATGCTGATACTTCAAGTTGTATAATTGCTTTTGTCTTTGTCGTTGTGGCCTACTAAACATTTGTTGATTCAGCCAGTTTGCTGACTTCATGATACTCCCCATCCGAAGGATTAGATTTAGAAGGGGAAAAGAAAATAAACAAAAAAGAAAGTGACAACACATCTCTTCTGTCATCCAGCCATTAGTGGTTATTAATGTCTTGTGATGATGGGTTACAAATTATTTGTATTATCTATGTTGACCAATCCGCAAAAATTGGACCAGCGCAGCCTCCCAAGCTAGTCTTCCTGCAAGAGACAGCCGCCAAGCTTGTTGCAGCTAAACGAACTTGCTCTATCATTGGCCAAATTACCGATCATGGTGCAAAAGGAATAGAGGGGCTGGATATGAATATTTAAATGTTATAGGTTTAAATTCAATTGATGTTTAAACTAACCATGTAACGCTTCGCCTTCTTTTACATATAACATGGTGAGGGCTTAGTTAAAAGAAGAAGGAATATAAAGTACGAAGTATGCCTGATGCTTGCCCGTTGTTAATTTAACTTTTCGGTTGTATTATATATTTCAGATATTTTTTCCTAAACGAAAGGAGTGAAATTTAAGAAGTGGGCAGAGACAGTAGATTAAAATCGATAATTTATAATTTCGTGTCTTGTATATTTGTGATTAAGAAGCAATATTAGGTGATAGTAATTTTTTTTTACAAGAAAAGCAATTTAACTTCCTTTTAAACAGAATGATTCGAGGATTGAATTTTTAGAGAAGAATCTTCATAATTTTTTTGCCCACTTGATATAATAATTGCTGATAAAGTGCTAGGTTTCCAATTATAACCAGCTTGGTGGAAATTTATGGTTAACTCCGTGTTGGTTGCAAAATAATTTTCGTTATGAGTTTCTAATTAAGCTCACTTTTCTTGCTTTAGAACACAAAAGCCCAAACTCAAATCAACTTCCGAAGATAACGCCTAATTAAAGGATAATAACTTTAGTTTAGGATGGCTTATGTTCAACCCTTGTTTAGTTTCTCATAGGACCTTTCATTGAGCCTAGGGGTCAATTTAACTCAGCGACCTCAAAGCAAAAGGAGTTAAACCCTTTTTTATTAGTATTTTTATTTTTAATACAAGTGTAAAGGTACCAACTAAAATTTTTTTTAATTGTACTCTCCCCTCTACCACTCAACCCTTCCCCCCTTGAGTTAAACCTTTCAGAAGAATGTTTAACTTAAAATAGGCATGTTCAACTCTTAATTATACATGATTCTAGCATTTTAATATATGGTTTCTTTTGGTTTGCTTTTCCACATAAGATTTCAAGACATTATTAGTCAACAAGGAAGATCAATCCAGGAAAGGTTATATCCGTTCAAATCAAACTGTTGTGACTGCAGCACGGACATACTACAGTATACAGAATTTTAGACATTATTCGTCAACAAGAAAAATCATCCAAGGTACAAGGTTATATCCGTTCAAATCAAACTGTGACAACAACACGGACATACTAGAATATACGGAAGTTTTCTACGGGTAGAAGCATTCTTTATGGTGACTAAGACTTAGTATGTCTAAAGCCTCATTTTCCCTCGGCCTTGCTTCTCTTGAGTGGATTCTCTCTCTATTTCCCTCCATTCATATTTGAATGTATGATATGTGTTTTCATTTATTAGCAAGGGATATGATCATTTTAAATTTAACTAATTCTAATATTTTTAACAAATGAAGACACATGTCATGTATTCATATGTGCATTGTGGAAAATAGAGAGATAATCTACTACAGAAGAGACAAATCCATTTTCCCTCTATGATAAGCTCCAATTGCTTTAATATCATTAGAAAACCGTGGAGAGATTATTTTGTATTTGCGATGTTTTTGTTAAAAAAAATACTTTTAAGTTATAGAGTTACTTTTAAAGTATTTTGTAACTATCATTCTTAGATCTAGGAGTATAGCTTTTGGTCTCTGAAACACTTTTCTTAAAAAAAGAAAAAAAACTCAAAATGGGTGCTTTTAGGGTTCAAAACTGAACAATATACTTTGACCGTTGTATTATAATTTCCAAACTGAATAAAGAGATAAATAAATTATTAATGTTATATGTTACGGAGTATCAAATACGAAAAGCATCTAAGCGCAATCCAAAAAATATAATTAAATGGTTAATAAATATTTCTTCCAAAATATTATTAAGATAAATATTTTCCCATAGGTGACCGCAATTTTAATTTAAACCGGCTGATGCTGTACAAAAGAGAATATACGGGAAAGCAGTTTCATGGAAGTCAGCTTTCAAACAGTTATCAAAGGATAAGGGTACAGAGCCTTGGCTTGGCTATGAAAACCGAATGCAAGAATATGTATTCTGAATTTTGGGGCCGTAAATCCACAAGCTTGCCCTGTTTATGATAAACATTACATGATCTTTCTATTGGTTGACAAGTAGTTTGTATTGCAGAGTTCAAATCTTTTTCCCTCCGCCCTGCTTTTTAAACCTCACTCCTCCATTGTTAGGGAACACTTTTTTTTTTTTTTTTAATGAAAAAAGTAGTTTGTATTGGATTACAACTTCTTAACTATATTAAATATTGTATATATCAAAATTAAACCCAACAATTTTCCCAGGAACCAAACCTGCATTATGCAACAATACTCACTCTGGAAGAAAAATTGTACTCAAGTGTTGGTAAAACTTCTAATTATGCTGTAGAAAAAAATTAGAGGTTTTCTTTCTTTTTTTTATAACAGTTGCATGATGAATAGTTGGTTCTCTTTAGAGTCGGTATGTCCACTGCCCGACACTTGTACAATGACTATTCAAGCGACTAACCTAATTATGCTGTAGAATTTTGTTTTTTTGGAATGCTTGTAAAAAGTAGATAAATACTTACCGAAAAAGTGAGCATAGATGAATAAATATATAGAGCATTAGCAAAGCCAAGAAATGATGTCATTTATAGTTAAAACCAATGATTTTTTTTTTTTTTTGTTAAACATGCGTTCTTTTCCTAAGTTTAATATGTTTTGAAGTTCAAATTATTCTTAAATTTAGAAGTGAAAATCATTCTCTCTATTCAAATCTAGAAGTTTTGAGAGAATTTATTCTTCAAATAACTTTCAGAATTACCTTTAAATAGATCCAACATTCTTATAGATGGCAATATTATGAATTTTTATTTGTTTGAGAGTCAGTAAAAATAAAAAAAATTGTTAAATTTTAGTAAGGTTAAATAAAAAGTAACTTTCGAAATTTCTAAATTCTCTACACTAAATTTTCTCAAAGATAATTGCCGCCGCTTAGATACATGTGGCTCCACCCAGGACAGACATTGACTAGGTGAAGGAAATGAGGTGGCAATATCGTCACCAATCGTCAGCCTCATAGAGATGTTTAAAGAAGTGAAGGAGCTTCCAAGGCAGCTCACATTTGCTGCGTTTCCAATTTCCATCCCCAAAAGTCAACACTTGAAAACAAGTTTTTAGCAGTATTTTCTAAGGAGTTAGGCTAACATTTCAATGCTTCTACTGCAATCCTCGGCCTTTTAGCCTGTGGGCCATACAAATTTATCTCTATATTTACCATATTACGTTCTTCTCTAGTACTTCATTGTTGCTTGAATTTATTTATTCATTCTGTTTTTGGATAGAAAATTATTTAAAATAATTAATATAGTATTTTTCATAATTTGATGTATAAGATTTAAAAAATGATTGAAAAGATAAAAAAAAATAATTACAAAATATGTTTATCATACAAGCAAAATAATATCAATCAAGAAAGACAGTAGTGAAATTCTTCCTTTAATTGGATTTGGATCTCAACTGGTTAGCAATCAGCTTTTGGGTTACTTCTGTTCAACAGCTCAATTAGAATTTAATACTTTCCTACCTCGAAATATGTCATTCCTCGCTTGAACATCAACTGTTCAAGATTATACACCAAACCGGTCAACAAGAAAAAATCAAATTGTGCAAGCATTTGACAAATAACTATGAGATGCACACACAGCCATGTGTATATCTTCCAAAATCCTCATGTCTGCTGTACAAAATATTTAAAAATTATGCAGTAATAAGCGAATGGACTTTATCAATTACAAGGAAGTAAATGGACTGGATAAATAAAAGGTAGACTATTTTATATACATACTTCAAAGGAAACAAAAATTCCATTCTAACAAATTTATTCTTATCAATGTCTGAGATCATACAAATTGTTGAATATCTAGAAAATTCACAGTTATCCGATCCATCTGATGTGCTGTTACCATAGAGTATTTATTTCTATGTGTCAAGCACATAAGAAACCGCAATCCCATTTTCAATTTAGTACATGGTGTGTTTGAGTCGTTATCTTGCACGTTTATGCGTGTTGAGGCCTCTAAATTTGGCTGTCCAACTCCTTCTGTTATTTCCGAGATTTCTTTTTTTTTTTCTTTTTTTTTAAAATTTTACCACTGATAAATTTTTTATTAATAAACAAGGCAACTTCATTGAAATAAATTTACACTAAAAGGCAAAAATATATTAAACATGAAATACATACAACAAGATTTAAAAATCTACAGATACAATAGATCTAAAAATCAACAAAGATAACATTTGGAAGGTAAGATATTTTCTATTCAGATTGATCACTGCCGTCAAATAGATAATCTGTGCATGATTTTAGCAAACATGATCTGATATAGGACTGTTTCAAATTGAAAGCTAGAAGGAAGAAGTTTACGCTTGAGGAATTTTAAAAGAGGAGGGTAGAATGAGTTTTTCAAAAATTGCGCAGTAATTATTCGATTAAGAAGTTCAAATTTCAGAGAAAGCAATCAATACGTGCGAGTATAGTGTATGATCTGATCATGAAAATTTCCTAGTAATTTCGGACGCAGCTTCAAGATTAGACTGGTCTTATATTCTATTGGCTGCCTAATATACAAGCATATGAAGGCTGTTGTGACTAGTGAGGAAACATTCTCTTGATTAGAAAAGCATTTTCATTTCTTCATTTGACAAATATTCTATACATTCTTACCGAGTCACACAAATACCTCCCCCCCCCCCCCCACAAAAACAAAAAAAAAAAAAAAGGGAGAGACAAAGATAGGACAAATATAAATTCTTTGTTATCATGGATTGATTCCATATTTAATTCACCAAAAAAAAAAAAAAAGAACTATGATAGGGCAAACAGCAGATTTGAAAGTGGAATATTTGAGAGTAAAATGTTCTGAGTTTGGATTAATCTATAATTTATTATTTTACCAAAAATTAACCACTTTTAAATTTGATGTAAACAGTTTACAGTCACATACGTGTGCTAAAATGTTTATAGAATGACTCAGAAGATTAGAAAACAAGAATGTTTTTATAGATTAAACTACTTTTAAGCCGAGTGAAGCCAATACAAAAGATTTGCCCAACTTTTTATTAAAAAGAAAGGGCAACATTAAAAAAGAGATTAGCACTGATTCTGCTGCCTGTATTTTGATATAATAATCGAGTTCGTTTGGAAGTATATGAGCTAAGGCGCTGGACGAAAACGACTTCCGATCTATAATTCTTTCAGTGAAAAAGATGCATTAACTTCATCCATAAATAACACTTGAAAGCGTTGAACAGAGACTTTCTGTATAGTTTCTTGACAAATTTAATAGAGACGGAAAAAGAGCTTAAAGTTGCTGGAAAATTAGGTTTATCCAGATAATATACTTTAATGCGATTAGACTCGAGGCCCCATCAATTTCCTACCTTCCAGCCTAGAATGCAATTTTACATTTTTTCCCGTTTAAAGTACATTAATTACTTTGACCTCCTTGAAAGTTTGTTAATGTTGCAAAGATCTCCCTGAATTTTGCTTACGCAGAGAATTTCTTTGTACATATTTTTTAATTATTTTTTTTATTTCATATATTGATAAAATGTATTTTTCTGTGCAAACTTAAAAAACTTGCAGTCCAAAGAGGGCCTGCTCTTCCTCTTCTTCTCAAAAGAAAAGTGTTCAAAAAATGCTTAATATTGACAAAGGATATTACTGCAATATTATTACAATCTAAAAAGTAAGGATATTTGTATAATTATGACAAAACTAGAGTAAGTTGTGTAATATTTTATTCTTTTTGGCTTTTCAATTAGTACTTTTTATGTGGCTTTTACCATTTCTTGGTTTCACATCCGTTGTCAAACGTTTCAGTTGTGCATAGTATGCCAACGAAAATACACAGTAGAAAACACTGATTAAAAAAAGCTTAAAAAGGACAAGAACCACGAGGCTTCCTTGAGAAATTCCTTGCATCTTACGGATCTTCAGAGTCCCAAGTTTGAAGCCTTCTTTCTATATAAGATATTCCTCTTGCCTTTGCTCTAGTTTCTCATTTGCCTCCTTGAAAACAATCTCCATTAAATAGATAAATACAGCAGAGGTTCTTCTTATTCATTTAATTTTTTGTGTATATAAAATATTTCTTGTCCCAAGGATTGCATTATTTGCTAGTTTTTGAACTAGTTAAACAAGCAAATTAGACGGCTTTATTCTGCTGCATCCGCATTAGACCAGATATGGAAGGAGTTCCAGTTGTGCTAAATGAAGAAGATGATCTCATGGATTTGCCACCGGGTTTTAGATTTCATCCCACTGATGAAGAGATCATAACTCACTATTTAACTAAAAAAGTGGTGGACAAGAATTTCGGTGCTATAGCTATTGCAGAAGTCGATATGAACAAGTGCGAACCCTGGGATTTACCAAGTAAGCTTTTCTTGATTCCTCTTGATGAAATATTATTATTCTCTTGGATCTTCTTTTCCGATACTAGCCAATAAGGTGCTTTTTATTTATTTATTTATTTATTTATTTTTTTGGGGAACCAGAGAAAGCTAAGATGGGAGAAAAAGAACACTTCTTCTTCTGCCAGAGGGATAGGAAGTACCCAACAGGGATGAGAACTAATAGAGCAACAGGATCAGGTTATTGGAAGGCTACTGGAAAAGATAAGGAGATCTACAAGGGAAAAGGTTGCCTTGTTGGAATGAAGAAGACCCTTGTTTTCTACAGAGGACGAGCTCCTAAAGGGGAAAAGACTAATTGGGTCATGCATGAATATAGACTTGAAGGCAGATTTTCTTATTACAACTTCCCTAAAGGAGCAAAGGTAGGTTGCTTTTCTCTATCTTGAAAAGTTATAGGCTTTTTGATAAATTTATTTTTTCCTTATTTTCATTGTTTATCCTTCAATTTTTAGCTAGCTTTTTTGTTGCTGAGAAGGATGAAAGATTCCACAATTATTTGACCCTTTTCTGTGGCAATTATTATTTATTAATGCAGGATGAGTGGGTTGTGTGTAGAGTATTTCACAAGAATGTAGGAATCAGAAGAAGTCCATTGAGAGATCTTACAAGGGCTGATTCTTTTCTGGATCATCTTCTTGATAGCCCTTCATCACTCCCACCATTAATGGACATCCCGAACTCCAGTAATAGACCTGGTATTTCAAGCTTTTCGCACGAGGAAGATCAAGAATTCAAAGGTGCAACAACTTCTTCAGGAAAATCATCAGATCATGGAACCCTTCCCTCCTACTTTTCCACAAACTTGAATAATTCTACGTTACAAATGCAACAAGACCTTAACACCTTCCTCATGCCCTCCTACAACTATGCTTTCAAAACTTCCTATGAAGCTGGTTCTAGTAACCATGATCCAAGCTCCTTTTTCCGCCCCCCAATTTCAGTTCCTGCTGCAAACTTTCACGGTTACCAGAACGAAAGCTACTCGTCATTCTCAGGCTTCGAAGCTACTCCTGATCATCAAGCTAATTCCACTACTCTTTCGGCGCCAAACCAGCAAGGAATTTCGGACCCCGGGAAGCAGTGCAAAATGGAACAATTCTCCTCTACCAACTCCATGGTCAGCCCTTCGCAAGATACTGGAATTAGTAATGATATGGCACCTGAAATATCATCTGTTGTATCCAAGATAAATGTCGAAAGTGACAAGTGCATGAAAGATCTTGAAGGCATCTCAGTTGATCCCAATATGTCTGACTTGGATTCCTTGTGGAATATTACTGATTTCACTACTGAAGAATAATTAATCATCGGCATAACAGAAAGTGCAGATTGCAGACAGTTTATTTTAATCAATCTGCAACTGTAATTGATTAGTCTGATCTTCTCTTCCACTGGTAGTAACGATAGTTAGTTCAAAAAGGTATGGTCCATGACGGTTTGAATTGGAGTAGCACGTAGTCTTGTACAGATTGGTTATTTTTAGGACATCTTAGACAGCATTTTAGTTCATTGATGATAGATTACTTCTTGAAAATCCTCTTGAAGAGTTATCTCTGTTGTACATTTCTGCTATTCTTTGAGTTTCTGTAGTGATTGATGTATGAACAATTATATGTAGTTGGTTTTTATGGATTGCTTGTTTGAATAATTACAGCAAATTTTTGGATTTCAACATAGTAGTCTTTTCAAGTTCCAAGCTTGGACTACAAGAATGACAGTTGTCTGCCCCATTTTCGGGTTCTAACATGTGATGTTTTGTGCCGCACTTTGAACTTAATTATTCTCCATGGCAAAAAGAAAACAGAAAGGGGGAAAAAAAGAATCTGTTGAGTCCATTTGGATTGAATTGCATATAAAAAGATTTTATTTCAGCAGTTCTTTTGATATGGTGATATGAGACAAAAATACGAAACGTGTTTAAGAAAGATTCCAAGCATTTTTCCCCCAATTGTGTCCAATAGCATATTTTGGAGAGTTTTTGGAAAAAAATATATTGTGAAACTCTTTTAAGGTATGATGTGTGCGAGGCAAAAAAATGCAATTGGAAATTAGTAAAAGAAATATTACCAGAAAATGGAAAATACTTTACTAAAAAAATAGCAATCCAAACAAAACCAATTTTTTTTTATCAAAATCTGTCGAAATACTTTTTTTTCCAAATGTTGTATTCCGAACTTTAGAATCAAAGGGTTAAAAAAAAAGGAAGGACCAAGTGGTGACATCCTTGTAGGGATCATATGCATTCAATAATTCTCAGTGTTGTCAAAATTCTAGGGGAAAGACGAATTCTTCGCTCACCTGATGCGTAGGGTATATTCCTATCACCATGTCAAAAATTAGCAAAAGACTCAGACAAATACAGATACAAATATGTATGATGTGATGGTTATAGTTTCTTTTATTCACTTATTTTTTGTGTATAATGCTCAATGCTTGTACTTCTGTCAAACGAAACTTAGTTCTTAAATTTGCTTCAGTTATTTATTCATATCCCAGAATTTCTGGGAGTGCTGCCACAGGAATATTCTCTTCTTCCTTCATTGAATCCTCAATTGACACGATTTCTCTTGCTTTTGGAGTCCACACACTTCAGCTTGTACAATAATTGTGTACCTTATCGCATTTGGGAACAGTCCATCAAGCTTTCTTCTCTAATATTTTAACTGTGTTTAATGGAGAAATGCAATATCAGTCCCTAAAATTTGGGTACTGTACCAAAATAGTCCCTAAAATCTTAGGGGAGAAAAAGAATAGTTTTGTTCTGATTTTTCCAATTCACACAAAGAAATTGAAAATTGACGAAATTGGGTCCTAGTTGTTCTCAATTTCAACCAGAAAAATATTAACTTACTAAATTTATGTAATCACTAACGGTGACAATCACATGACAAGTAATGTAAACATTGATATTGGCAAGGTAAATTCATAGGGGGACAACAAAGCACAACCTAACTAGTAATACGCTTTACTTATAACCAATAGGTCACATGTTCGAATCACCATATAGATCTCCTTTTTTTTTTTTCCCTTTTTAAAGGTAAATTCATAGGGAGAGGGTTGGGTTGGGTTAGGTTAGGTAATAAAGTGAGAGGAGTTGTAAGTAAAGTAAAAGATCATGGGTTCAAGTCTTCTCACTTACAAAAGAAAAAAAAGTAAATTAGTAAGGAGCTCGTAAATTATTTTATTTGTCAACTGTTGACCTCTCATTTATTCAAAATCATAAATTGGCCCCTCAATAATGAAAAGCATCAAAGGTTGATCCTTCACCCCATTTCCCCCATCGGATCCGTTGAATTTTAACCTTATGTGTATTAGTTTTAACAGTGGAGATGGACAAATTAACTCAAACTTTAACACTTTTTATTGTTAAGGTATCAATTTTGACACTTGAAATAGATGATGGATCAAAAGTGAACAATTGAAATGGTTTTGTGGATTCCCTAGGTAGTTTAAGGAAAGCATTTAACTCTTAAAATCAATTTGCAAAATTTTAAAGTATACTTGACTTTTCTTCATTAAAGTGGAAAGTGATTTGTGTAGATTATTTTATGTTTTAATTTTAGTATCCTAATTAGCATTCACAAGTCTATCACTATTAATAATTCGCCAAATTTCTTCAAAAGGTCCAATGCTTTGTCAAAATTAAAAACGTTATTAGATTAGTTTTCCTAAAACTTTTGGTCTTTTGGGAACATATCAGTCAAATTTAGAAGCATTAAAGACTATATCTGTTGTCACTGGAACTAACTCTATAATTACATTGCTGGAGGCCTAAACTTTAAGGACGATATAGCTATAATCATTTCAGTAAAGTTCGTTTGTTCATTCAACTTTATGTTGTAAATGGACATCATCACGAGACTAATAAGGAGATATAACAAATACGGTAAGGACATCATCACGAGACTAATAAGATGCTAATAAGGAGATATAACCGATATCGTATCTGTTGCTTTATAGTTCCCTTTATTTTTTTTTAAATTTTTTGTTATTATTTTCCCATGCCTGTTTCATAATGCATAAACTCAATTCAAGTTCTTCCTTGGAATCATTTTCATTTAGTGTCCATATACAGCATTTTATTGGGGAATCGGAATAATTTCAGATCGGCTATGGAAACAAAAGAAAACTTCCCATGAGTTGCTTTGGCCATTGGCTTGCTTTCTATTAAAAGCAAAGCTTCCCAATGTTTCATGCTTGTAGCGGAGGCAACTACCCCATTATTTCAATGTACTTGTTTCTAAATTACACATAAACATTGCAGCATATATATATATATATATATATATATATATATCTGTATCTATATATATATTGTTTACTTCTTGAAGGCAGATAATATGCAAGAAAAGGAACAAGCCAGCACATCCCCATCAAAAAGCCCTGATTTGTTGCATGAAAACATGGGCCATCACTTCATAAAGAAAGGGATAATTTATGGTTCATATTGGCTGTCCCAAATTTTGAGCGAATGTGCTACTTGTTTGCTAAGCTCTTCGCCACCGCTTCCTTAGATCCACGTTGGATATCACATTTCTTCACATTTCCATCGACGAGAAATGTAATATTTACAAGTGAAAACTGAAAAGACACCTCATCTTTCCATTACTTTGTTTTCTTCTAATTCACTTCCTTTTCATTCTTACCGCTTATCTAGAGGAATAAAGGAGTAAATCTGGGATTTTTTTTTTATCGAAACGGTAGGATTGCTTTTGTCCATTTTGTTTTGCCCTTTTTTAGTAAGAGGCTAAGAGCTACAGGATCTCAATTGTGGATAAGGATCCGGAAGTGAGTCTTACCGTTCTGTTGTGCATCTTGAGTGACTCAAAGCACTTTTTCTTTACCATAATTTGTGATTTCTATTTCCAAACTTTGGATAACAGAATTGTAAAAAAAAAATTTTATTCCATATTAACTAAGTAGAAATTTTTTTAATGGATGCAGAATAAACACTTGTTTGCACATTTAAATTTCTCTAATTTATCATGTGAATTCACAATTGCACATATTCACATTTACTATTCCTCTTATATTTGGATATGTTTTTACATTGACTACAATCTTGTAAAATATTAACACCCTTACAGGTGTTCATTGATACCGATTAGCCAAACCCAATAAATTATACAGCTTAAGATGATGATTGATTTAATTGGGCTTATTAAGCGTAAATTAACAAGCAAGCTTATGGCACGGGAGCCATAAATATGTACAAGTCTCTATTGTAGTTTAATTGGGCCTAAGTGTGGACAAGTCTATCACTGTTTGGGCTTATAAAGCAAGCCAATGCCACATTAGTTGACATTTGCGTATTGATCCTTGACTAGAGGTGTATGATTTTGAACAATTTATATTTATTGCAAATAGATCCTGAGATGGTTTGAAAGTTATTTATTTTATTTTTCTATGTGGGGTTATCTATATTATATATAAAGAGAGTGGAGGTTTTGGTGCTTTTGGCACTATATGATCTTCCTAAACTATCCTCAATAATTATCCACTATCAATTTTTTATACAAGTGACATCTAATATAATTATTCTACTTTTCAATTTATTTAATAAACTTTATATATTTTACTGCCAATTATATTTATGGGTTGTTAACGAACTATTTATTTCATATACTCTATTTTGGTGAACTTTCTACATACTATTATCAAAATACAAAATCAAATCTATGACAGCCCCACCTCCCCCTAAGGCGAACCAAAGGGTTAGGCGGACCGTGTGAGGCCCCAGTCCGATCGTAAGTCGATATTAGGGTTAGTTGATATTCGGTGTGGAAAAGAATAGGGTTTTATGGCTAGGAAGGAAACCCTAATTCGGTTAAGTTTGGAAATCCTAGTTTACGTATTATTATTATAAGGTTCAAGCTATAATTTATATTCGGTATTCTAGTGTGTGCCTTGACGTAAGTAGATATAGGATTTGTTTTAATTACAAAGGTTTAGTAAGTTTGAATGATTAGCAAACCTCTAGTGTTACAATATTAGAAAGTTTAAGTGGAGTTATTTATCGCCCGCCTTTTTCCGCATTTTCTTTATTAGAAAAATCTCCAGGATAATTTCATGAGTAAATATGGGTTTTAGATGATTTTTCAAGTATCGGTTAGATTTTGAGAAAATAAGAATATATATTGGACGTGGGACCCACTAGTGCGAAAAGTTCGTTAAAATTCGACCAATTAGGTTAAATTCCGGATACTGTGTAAAATTTATCGGGTGTTAAGAGATAAGTAGAGTGTGTGAAATGATTGATGTGAGAGAGAAAAGAAAGGATTGAATTGCATTTAATGAGATGCCAAGTGTCACAAGATCATTGGGTGGACTTTATGATTTTTATTCTTTTGTTTTGACCTTTTGACCAAGTGGTTAAATATCTTAAAATTTACCACAAAATCACCATTTCTTTCTCTTCTTTGGCCGACCAACCTTAAGGAAGAAAGGAAGAGAGCTCTTCACCATTTTAGCTTCCAACAAGCTCAAATCATCCAACTCAAGTGCTTAAGCTAGTTTCTACTCCATCAAATTCCTCCATTTGGTGCTAGTGAGTGTTTTAGTGAAGTTTTTTGGAAGAGCTAAGGTGTCCAACATCTTCCCCTCTCTTGTTTACTTGGTAAGTAAAGTTTAAACTTCCACCTACACCTATTGATGCTTAAGATATGATTAGTAGTGATTAAAGTGCTGAAATTTCTGGTTTTATCTTGGTTTGAAGTGATTTGGTGAAGTTTTGATTTTATTGATGATTTTTCTGGTTTAATTGGATTATGGTGTTGTGATTGTTTATGATGATTGATAATGAGGGGTTATGACTCTAGTGGATGGAAATGATTGATATTTGCAACCAATTTTGGATTTGGAATAAATTTTGGAAAGTTAGGGTTCATGAAGCTACATTCTGCCCGAATTTATTGCACCATGTTAGAGGTCGAATTGGCCTTGGCTTAAAACATGAAAGTTGTAGGTATTGATGAGTTTGAAGTGACTGCAAAATTTCAGGTCATTTGGATTTGTGTAGAGTGAGTTATGTCGTTTTTACTGTTGCTGTCCAGGGTTGCTCAGAATGTGAAAACTGCGCTTGTAATCGTTTGTTTTGACTGGAATTGGTTTGGATTTTGAAGTTGGTGTCTTCTGATGAAATGTAGCTGGATGTCTTAGCTATCTTATGCCTTTGGAATTTCGGCATTTGGACTTGTATAGACTGAGTTATACCGATTACAGTTTTGTGTGATTTGTAAACCTGTTTTGGTAATTCTGGGTTCGTATTTTGCATATTTGACCTAGTTGTGCTAGGATTTGGACTGAGTGACCTTCTACATTGTTGTAGCCCTGTTCCATAGCTTCGAAATGGTGGGTCTTACACCCCCATCCGATAACCGTAGTGAATTTGGTGCCATTACCGCATATTAAGGTCAAATACGGTTTGTGATCCTGTTTTGCAATTCTGGTATAGTGTCTTGCATTTTTGACCTTGTTACATTCAAAATTGGACAAAGTTTCCTTCTTCAACATTGTAGCCCCTTAAGTCCTGGATATCCCTGTAAATTTTCAGGTGAAACCGATTAGTATATCCTGAGCTATAAATGAAATACTCAGACCTGTTTTGACCAGCAAATTCTGTTGCGTTTTTGGAAAGTTTACGACTGGAACTTTGGCTTCACATTTGACTGGGTTACAAGCTGTTTGGGCTTCCGACCAAAACACCAAACTTATAGCCTTATATCAGAGATTTCTAACGCCCTTGGAATTTCATGAATCGGATTTATATAACCTGAGATATAGCCGAGCAAATAAGGCCTGGCCGTGAAGATGACCATTTTCTGGTCAGATATGTTTTGGTCCTGATGACCAATTTCCGTTCCAAATTTGGATTGCCGACCTTCATGAAAGTTGTTCCATTTGGAATGAACTATCTAACTGCCAATTTTCAGCTCTTTTTACCATGTGTAGCATAGAAAACAGTTCGCACTCAAAACTGACCATTTGTGCATTGGCCAGATTTCGTAAGTGATTGTGTTTGGCTCATTTGGGACAGAAGCCTCCAGTTTCAGTTCTGGATGTCTTCATAACAGTTGTTGTTCATCCTTTAAGCTTCGATTTGGCATCTTATACGCCTTAATCCGATATTCGTAGCTCAACTTATGGGTAAACTAGAAATGAGTATCAAATCTGCCGTTTCAGTTTCCGTCCGTCATATTTACGTGCGCGCGTGTCGTTTTGCCGTTTTGCTTGTTTTGGGCATGTTAGTGGCCGTTTGTGATAAAATCTTCTATTTCAGACAGCGGTGAGCTAGGCGGAGCCGGTGGGGCCCACTACTAGCGAACGCGCGAAGCGATTTTGCTTTCGTACTACTTTCGGTATTTTGAGTAAGTATTCAGGCCAGTTTGGTGTGTTTTCTTTGCTATGTGTTTGAGATATGTGAAAGGGTACTTAGGCGAGGGTGTACTTTATCGCACTCGACCTAAACCCTAATTTGAATGTATAATTGTACTTGGCATATGTATATGAACCTTTTGGAACCAAAACCCTTGAGCTTGTGGCTCGGGGCGACTTTCGAGTAAAGTTTGTGAATTTTGTGAAGTTTGTGAGTTCGTGGGCCCGATCTAAGACCTGTTTGGACTATTCGAGCCGGTTAGGGCTTGGTCGAAGTCAGTCCAACTTAGTCTGAGGTCACCAAGTTTGTAGGTTCATGTTATGAACCAATTTTGTGAATCCGGTTCACCGAGAAGGTGACCAAGTTTGTGACCCGAGCTTGTGACTCAAGCTCAAGTTTGTGATTTCGTTCGCCCGGGCAAGTTTGTGAGGTGACTGGCCAGTGAGGGTGATAAGGTGTCGGTGGGTGTACAAGTGAAGTTCTACGGACTATTATTTGCGGTCGACGGAGTGTCGGCAGGAGATCATACATGGCACATGAATTGGTTTTGGAGCCACCCGTATCCTTATTATATGATGTTGTTCTTTTCTGTTTTTGCTTTACTCTTATTGTGTAATGGTTGCTACGTGAATTTATGCTTTCGCCCCTGTTTACTTACTAAGCTTTTAGCTTACCCCATTCCTTTTGTTTTCCTTAGCAGGGGCCGACGCGGGGATTTTGGCACTTACACTAGTGTAGTTAAGTTTGTTTGTAATAGTTGGACAGTTAGGATGTTTGTTTTTGTTTTGGTGGTTTGTATAAGGACCCTTCTTAGGGTCTATCTTCTGCTGGTTGTGGTTGTAGTATATTAGAGTGGTTTGACTCGAGACTTTTGAAGATGTAAATATAACTTTTGGGATTGTATATATTGTATATAGTGCTCTTTCAATCTATCTCGTTTGATTGCTTTAAGTTTTGAGTCCTGGCGCGAGCTAGGCAGGCGGCCCGCCGATACCCTTGGGTTCGCCCTTGGGAGAAGTGGGGTCGTCACAGACCGCCTGCCCAACTCTCGCTGGGACTCAGTCGTTCACTTCAGTTCTCAATTAAAATCAGAATAAAACCACAAGAATAAATATGGCAACGATCCAAAACTTAAAGCGAAACTTATATACATCTTTATCTCAAAAGGGGGATACACATATCAAATATACAAAGGTTCTCAATTCTGCATACATTCTGCCCGTGCCAAGCACTAGAGCGAGAACCATTACAAAATCAGAGATCTAGCCTAAGCTAGTCTATACAAGCTCCCGTCCTGGCTCGCCTTCCCCTATTAAGGAAAACAAAACTAAAGGAATGAGTTAAAAGCTCGGTGAGGTTCCGAACACCTAATCCAACAAGCAATCCAACACATTAAACATAGAGTATCAATAATTCAAGAAACATTTACAATGGAAAGCGATAATAACACATACATTAAAAGGATACGGGCTCACAGGGAGCCATTCATTCGTTCCTTCATTCGTTCTCCTGTCATTCCCCTTATTCCTCCAATCATTTGAAAATGCATTTTTTGTAAGTAAAACCCTTGTTCGTTCGTTCATTTCATTCACCCTCTCCTGGACGTTAGCCAGACTCCACCTAACAACAAGGTAATACTCGAGTTTACCAAATATTCACTCAGGGTCACCATATCGCCCGACTGAGTCCGCTTCTGGCTCGAGTCGATCGGTAACGAAGGGCAGGATCCAATTCAGCCAAAAGGCTTACAACATGCACAAGTAACGTTTCAATCATTGAATCATTAAAAATTTCACATTCATTTAGGTCGAGTGCGATAAATTACACACTCGCCTAGAAAACTCGTTTTGGAAATCGTTGAAAGCACTTAACACATTATCAAATAACAACAACAAGCCATGAAATCAAGGAAATATAACAAACAAGGAACACTCACCTATGTATGCAAAACAACGTGCAAAATATCCTTCCGAATATTACCCTCAGTCATCGAGAAAACCTATGATTAAACGAGAAAGAATATTATAGTTCATCTAACACAAACAATTAGGTGAAATCGAAGAAACCTGACAAATGATGAGTAGAACGTATAAAAATGACTTTAAAGTGAAACGAGGGCATCTGGACCTGTGGACGGAAATAACTAGGGTTTCATAAACCAAACGCAAACCAAACTCAAAAGGGTTATAAAATTTCCAACGGAAAACACTTAACCAAAACAAATCAAAATCCCAATAGATAGGCTAAGAAAATATTCTTTCGGAATCATTTATGTGGCTAACAGTCAATATATATACAAGTAGATGTTATATAACAAAGGTCTTGATGAAAATCATATGAAAAGGAGGACACTTAAAATCGTACTTGAAAGTAGTTCACTTGTGGCCGGGAAAAAAAACCTAACTCATATCTCTTTATTCTGGTAAGGAGTAAGTAAACATTTGGCGTTTCAAATTGAGGAGGTATCATGTTTTGAAATGGTAAAACGGGCATGATATTCACCAAGCAGAAATATAGGAGTTCAAATAGGAATTAGTTTCTCGAACACCCTTTTAAGCCACCAATATGGGTTTCTATGAAATACGCCCAACTTGATACAAAACACATTTCAAAAACCACTTTAACCTACTCACATTACAAGAAAATAAAAGGACGGCACGTCCCCTTAATTTTTTTCACTTTACCCTACAATCCAAAACCCAACCTTACAAGAATCAACCACAATCACAAATTCGGTTTATAAACAATAAAACACGTCCAATTAGGTCACAATATCCTTCAATCAAAGCCAATTAGAGACTCAAAAGCCAACCATAAGAAAATCCCCAAATTAAACCCTAGAATCGGAAATTCACACCCACAAGCGGAAATTTTTCACAAACAATCGCAATTAACGTACACAAGCTTCAATTAACACCATTTTAATCCATCAATCCAAGACCAATCCATGACCATCATATAAAATCAGAAAAATTTCCAATAAATTAGAAATTGGACCAACTCCACTCAAAACCATGAATTCATCCACAATATAGCATAATTAACCCTTACAAACCACTAATCAACCAACTTTAGAACAAAAGGGGTGTTCTTAATCACTCACCTTATGAGCTCAAGAAAGGTAGGAACTTACAACTTCCCCTCCAAAAACAACTCCACTATCACCTTTAACACTGCTTAGCTAGCACTTGTACAGAGTGGTTTGAAAATCCAACGGTGAAAACTCAAGGCTTGAGTGAAAATTGAAACTTGAAATTGAAGAGTTTTCTCTCTTCACTCTAAGACCCACGGTTGAGCTAAGGAAGAAATAAAGATATTTTGGGCCAAAAGTAGGATAAGAAGGAAGGAAACAGCCAGTCAAAGCTGATGATCGGCTGTGACACGTCACAATCCGGCCGGATTTCCGGCCGGATTCAGGGCAGTAGAAAAAACCATTTTTTTTTCAAAACCCCACAACAATCCGGCCAGCAATCTGGCCAAGAACTGGCCGGATTTGCGGCCGGATTTGGCCCTTCAGTTTTTTCACAAAAATTTTCCTCTTTACCGAGTTTGATTGCCGCGCTCAACTACACTTCCAACACATACACATATATACATATCTCACACACAAATACACGAAATAACAAAACCTTCCTTTGTTTAAAACAATTGGTTAACAAATTGTCACTTAAAAGGGGAAGTGAGAATAAACCAAGAGGCTGAGAAAATGTGAAAGGTTTAGGGTTCTCACAATCTTCCCCCCTTAAGAAATTTCGTCCTCGAAATTTTTACCTTTATTTGCCTCAGACGAGTCCGGAACTGTTTGGTTGTCTATCGCATAAACTTTTGCCGGTACACTTGTTCGTTTCCCTCTTTCATTCGCTTGTTTCGATTTGGCTCCATCCAGTTGCGGAGTACTACTTTCACGTGACTGTCTCCTCAGACAGTTGTTAACTTGATGGTCCCCACTTCCGCAAATCAAACACTTCCGCCCTTTCCGCCAACAATCATTCTCGGTGTGATTAGCCTTTCCGTAGTAGCCACAAGTCAAATGAGAAGCCATCTTTTGGCTTTCTTGAGAAATCTGCTCAGGTCCGATTTGGCTTCCTTTTGTAGACCTTTCATCTACCGCCCCTAATGTCCATGATGGGCGGGATAACGGGTTTACTTTCTGCACCTTAGAGGGTGCTACCGATTCACTAGGTTCCTCGATCATATTACCAGTTGCACATCTTTTCCGAGTTTGGGAGGCTTTTACTTATGCCTTTGCATTCTCAATTTGTTGGACTTTCTCAAGGGCCTCCGTAAACAAATTCACTTGAACCGCCGCTAAAGCTTCTTGAATTTCCAAATTCAATCCTTGTACAAATCGTCTCACTTTTCTCGGTTCCGTGGCCACTAATTCGGAAGCGAACTTGGATAGCTTGGTAAATTTCGTTTCATATTCAGCCACACTTAAAGTTCCCTGGCGTAGTCCAATAAATTCATCCTCCCTCCTTTCTTGGACTAACGGTGGAAGGTACTTCTCGTTAAATTCTCTTACAATGTTTGCCCACCTCCATACAGTCCGTTCTCTTTCCCACTTTGCTCTAATCACATTCCACCATGCTTGAGCCGGCCCTTCAAATTGTAACACCACAAAGTTTACTTGTGTGACGGCCCCACCTCCTCCTAGGGCGTACCCTAGGGTTTGGCGGGTTGCCTGTCCCGCTCTCGCCGGGACTCACTCACTCACTTCAAATATAATAGGTTATAACCTCAAGAGTAAAAGAAATACTAGTTTCCAAACTTGGAACATACATGTACTTTCATTTCTATTTCAAACTTTCGTACAATCCCACATATATCAAAAGATGTGCATTTCAGATACAATCAGTCCTAATCGGGCACTAGTGCAAGTACAATTGCAAAATTCAAAAACTACTAGACTACGCTAGCCTGTACCAGTCTTACGCCTCGCTTGTACCCCCTGTAAGGAAAACAAATGGCGTGGAATGAGCTAAAAGCCTAGTGAGGTTCCAAATAGCAAGTTGACCAATATTGAAAAGTACAAATATTAACTAGCCGACCAAGCCCTTGCTGGCTCGACTCGATTAACTAGCCAGTAGGGTTTGGGTTCCCAAGAAGTCGATGAGATAACATCTCCAATCGACTGAATCAAAATAAAAGTACAGAGACGGGAATGAGAGGTACCCCCCACTCGGATGGTACATACTACTGCTCAGTACTTACAAGTCACGAACAAATATATCAAGTCATTTGCAACAATAAACAAGTACATATCACATTAGGGCAAGTGCGATAAAGTACACCCTTGCCCGATTATATCAATCACCTATCATTCGATCACATTGGTCAAATATTAAAAACAAGTGCCCAATTTAATCAGGTATTTGGAAGCACTCACCAAAGATGTAGTTCTTTTACGGATCACGGTCAGGTATTACTCCTTACGTGGAGTTCAACTCTGCAATAAAACGTCATTTAAGAACTTGAAATCAACCAGGGTTCAAGTTTCTTTTAAAGAAAATCAAGTAATTGAAAGTCATTTGGGGAATGTTTGTAAAACTTATGCTCGCTCTTAAAACTTTGAAACTTCGGAGCGATTAAATTTTGAAATTCCCATTTGAGTTGAAGAGATGAGGAAAACGTATTTCTATTAGTCGTTACTTTCATATTTTTTCAAGGGTACAAGATTCGGCCGAATTCTAACTTATATACCTCTATGACCGAAGACTTGAATGCCCTAGATGATTCGAGTTCAATTCGACCTCAAATTTTCGTTCAAACTACGAGTATACACGTCTCAGTGAAAATTTGGGCAGCATACCCCTTTGTATTTAGCTATTTTCCAGCAATTTATGGCTTCATTGTTTTTCTCAATTCAGCCCTAAAATCACATACAAATAATCTTACCACAATAGCATTTCACAAGGCTCAATGTCATCTACACACAAGACAATTTTAGCGTGTAAGCTTCACTTGGAAATTTGGAGATGACGGCTAAAAGCTAAGTACAAGTCTTGACCGCTTTAATTAAGGTAACTTGTTAAAAGAGTAAAACTTTGAGGAAATGAGAGATACATTAGCGAGAGAAGTTCCATAGGGATATATTTGATGTCAAGGAAGTGGAAAAATCAAGGTGAGAGGTTGGAAGTAGGCCGTCTGAGGTTTTAAAGTCAAGAAGTCCGTTTCTATGCTTCAGGAATCTACTGAGATGAATAGTAACAGTAAACTTTAAAAATTCGCAACTCGAGTTCCACAAATCAAACAATTATGAAAGTTATACTGTTGTAAAATAGATTTTTAGTACTATCACATCCCAGAAGACACTTTTCGGAGATTCAAATCACAAATAGGACAAAATATTCGATCCAAGTCAAAAATTCATTTTCCTGAAGAAACAAGACATTCAAGCAGGGCAGCCTACTTTGAGGAGTCACGGATAGCAGCACACATGGAGGAAAAATCTAAAATTTTTACAGAACAAAGCCCCATGATTATAGTTTCAAATGCCACTGACGGCACCTCAATCGGATTTTTCTACACCAAGATATAAGCATTTTACTGAGACAGGTCAGTGAAATCCGAAAATCTAGAAACTCATTTTTCACTTGTGAAAAACTCCTTTTTCTCTTTTAAAACCACAAGACTTTTATTCAAACCACCCATACATTTAAGTATGACATTCATACCAGCAATTTTAACATAATTTAAGCATCAAATTTCAACAGAAACCAAAGAAATATACATATATTCCAAGTTTAAAGTCTTGTAAGATGTTTAGACTAAGATTAAATCATTTTCTATCCAATATTCAAGGATTAAAGCAAATGAACTCTTCATTTGTTCCATTAAAGCTAAACCAGATTCCAAGTTGTTTGTAGTTTGGGTTTTGTTCCACTACACCAGCCCCTCACATTAATAGTCTTTAAAATATTAATGAACACAATATTAAATCATTAGAAGCCACTTTACGTATATAACTATCGTAACTTTCCACTCAATCGCATTAGTTTAACCCTACTTGTGGAACTAGGTATATCCATTAAATCTGAGAACAATTGTAGCTATCATTTATGAAAGCTTGCAAGATTGGAAATTAGAAAAAATGTTAGTTAAAAGTTGGTTTCCTCACGGCCATCATCAAAGCTGCATGCATGTGAAACAAAAGGAAAGGCAACGAGGAAGTCAGCTTTGCCATCCTCTGGTATTTCAATCATAACTAGAGCTATGCTTATCAGATTGAGGCAAATTTTATAGCGTTTCGAAGCTAAGATATAGACCTATATTTCTTATGAAGACACCAATACCCAGTTCTCACATTTTTAGGGTCAAAAATGGCTGGACAGAAACACATCCTGCTTCACTCTCTCGGACAGCAACCACAAAATTAATCCAGTACCGTTACTTCAACTTTTGTCAAAAACTCTATTCTTTCACTTGCTTAAAGCTCTAAATACTTAAGGCATATTCAGTCCAGCATATACAAGGTGAGTAACTCATAATTTCAGCATGTTGTTCGGCCAAAATCACACACAAAATCTGTCATCAGCTGTTGCATCATTCAACAAAGTTTTCTAGCAGTATAACAGTTCAACTTTGATGTTTTCTCAAATATTTCCTTTCAGGTTCATGCTCCAACTAGAAGTATAAAACATATCTTATTAAGCTACAAGGTAGCCTTAAACAAAACATATGAGGTTTACAACTAAAATTTGAAGGAAGATTAATTAAAAGTCCTTTTCTCTCTCTCTCGGCCTTCCTAGCAGGTTCCATCAACTTTAATCAAAATTTCGCCATTAGTTTTTCCATTATGCACTCAAATCTAACTTGCAATCATATTAAACATTAGACAGATCATAATACGTGAGTTCCAGTCACAATTTAGCAAACCTTTTAGAGAAATAACCAAAATGGCAGCTTTTCCCTCTCGATTTGCTGTGCAGAAAATTCCAGCTTTTGAGATTGCTTTAAAGTCAATCTTTTCTTGCTTTTAGCTCCTCAAATAACACATGGATGACTGGATTAGGAAGATGGCAGTTATATGAAGTGAGTTTTTAACTAAACTAACAAAATTTTCTGGAGATAAAGCTGGAAATTTCCAGCTTCATCCTATTGATCCTTCATGTAGTGTCCAAACAGAGATTCAGCAAAGTTTCTTCATATTTTACACTCATTCCACTTGAGTTCAGGTCAAGTACTGCACCCATGTCAAGATATGTATACTATGGAATATATATAATGCATGAAAACATAATCTAACACATTTTGAAGGAGAAATGACTAAAAAATTGCAGCTTTTCATCATCGGGTAGCATGCAGTAACTTTGAACAGAATTTCCCAGTTTTGAAGAAGTTTTATCAGTGATTTGCTTCCTTTCTTAGTTCTAATTCATTCTAAGATAGTATAAACCAAAGGGAGAAGGAAAATAAAGAAAAACTTAGCTATTTACCTCTTGTTCCTCACGGTTGTGGGCTGGAAATTTTCTGCCTTCACTCTCTCGATTTTTCTTAGCTAGAAGAGTTGAAGTTTTCCTTATTCTTGGCTGATGTACATGGTTGAAGAATGAAGAAAGTCCTGGTTTACTCTTGTGGCTTTCTCTCAGTTTTTTTTCTCGGTTTTTTTTTTTAGCAATCGAAGGAGGAGGATGAATTGGGTTCTTCCTATCTCTCTCTCTCAGCTATTTGGAGGGGAAGAAAGAATGAGGGTTGGTGTTAAGACTTTTGTCTTGGTCAAATATGTTCGGTCAAAAATTGTGGCTGATCATGCCATGAGCAAATTATCTCTCTCTCTTTCTCTCTCTCTCTCTCTCTCTCTCAGTTGAAGGCTGGTCTAGGAAGCTATTGGTCAAGATATTTTTGAGTCACAAGAGTTTTAGTCAAAACTTTATTTGACAAATGGACTAATGGCACAATTACAAATTAAGTCTATCCCGTTATCAATAATTCACCTAAATATCTATCTCTCATCTCATTAACTCTTAACATCTTGTAGTACAATGACCCTTTTGTACAAATTTCCCTTTAGTTCACAAAATTTATCGCACCTACCTCGCTAGTTGGACTAATTGTTTTATTACCCCAAGAAGACCAACGTGCAAAAACATTGAATGAGGCAATAGACGAAAAATCACGAGTCAATCGTTAGATTAACCAAAGATTCAAGGCAATTAGATGAGAATACAATATTTATATATATAGATTTTTTAAGAAATATAAAATATAAATATAATTATATTAGTAATGCTTGGACAGGTGTGAAGGCAAGTATCTTCCACGTTTTCTTTTCTTTATTTTTTTCTTCTAATACCACAACATATTCTAAATAATACTAATGTTTTATGGTGTAAATGATATAATCCTCCTAAGATGTATATCGACTCACTCATTTATTAAACGGACAATTTCGACCTATAAATCATTCTGTGACAGCCCCACTTCCCCCTAAGGCGAACCAGAGGGTTCGGCGGACAGCCTGCCCAACTCTCGCCGGGACTCAATCGTTCACTCCTGTCCTCAATTAAAATCGAAATAAAACACAGGAATAAATATAATGACAATCCAAAAGTTAACGCAAAACTTATGTACATTAGAGTACAGACATCGAATATACAAAGGTTCTCAATTTTTCATACATCCAACCCGTGCCAAGCACTAGGGCGAGAACCATTACAAAAGAAAACCAAGAAACTAGTCTAGGCTAGTCTATCAAAAACTCCCGTCCCGGCTCGCCTTCCCTGTTAAGGAAAACAAAACTAAAGAGATGAGCTAAAAGCTCAGTGAGGTTCCGAACACATAACCAAACAATCAATCCAATACATTAAACATAGAGTATCAATAATTCAAGAAACATTTACAATGGAAAGCGATAATAACACATTCATTAAAAGGATACGGGCTCACAGGGAGCCATGCTTCGTTCGCTCATTCGTTCTCCTGACATTTCCCCTTATTCCTCCAATTGTTTGAAAATGCATTTTTGTAAGTAAAACCCTCGTTCGTTCGTTCATTTCATTTCATTCACCCCCTCTTGGACGTTGGCCAGGCTCCACCAACCTACAAGGTAATACTCGAGTATACCAACGTTCATACCCAGGGTCACCATATCGCCCGACCGAGTCCGCTTCTGGCTCTAGTCGATCGGTAACGAAGGGCAGGGCCCAGTTCAACCAAATGACTTACATTCATGTGCAACTAGCATTTAATCATTGAAAATTTCACATTTATTTAGGTCGAGTGCGATAAAGTACACACTCGCCTAGAAAACTCGTTTTAACAATCATTGAAAGCACTTAACACAATATCAATCAATAATAACAAGCCAATAAATCAAGGAAATATAACAACAAGGAACACTATACGCAAAACAACGTGCAAAATATCCTTCCGGATATTATCTTTAGTCACCAAGAAAACCTAAGATTAAACAAGAAAGAATATTATAGCTCATCTAAAACAAACAATTAGGTGAAATCAAAGAACTCGACAATTGATGAGTAGAACGTATAAAAGACTTTAAAGTGAAACCAGGACATTTGGACCCGTGGACAAAAATAACTAGGGTTTCATAGTCGAAACGTACAACCCAACTTAAAAGGGTTATAAAATTTTCCAATGGAAACACTTGAACCAAAGACAAGTCGGAATCCAACTAGATAGGCTAAGAAATACTGTTTTCGGGATCGTTTATATGGTTCAAAATCATCTCATATTCAAGTAGATATTATAGACTAAATGTCTTATTGAAATTCATGTAAAAGGGAGGACAAAATACCCAAGAAAACCCTAAACCACTCCTTTTCATTTGGTAAGCATGAGTAAACATTTGGAGTTTCCAATTGAAGAAGGATCATGTTTTAAGATGGAAAATGGTCTTAGTATTTGCCAAACAAAAATATACAAATTCAAATAGAAACTTAGCCCTCGAGCGAAAATTTGGGCAGCACGCCCTTTGTATTTACTTATTTTTCCAGCCATTTATAGCTTCATTATTTTCCTCAATCAATCATAAAGTCACACACAATATCATCTCATTTCAATAGCCATTCCATAGGCTCAAAGTCATATAAGTACAAAAATCAAGCTAACAACATGTGCAGAAATAAAGTTTAACAAAAGATAGATTTGACGGGTTTTGCGTAACGGACACATCCGAAGCTACGCTTATCGGATTGGGATGTAATTTATACCATTTCGAAGCTAAGACAGAGGGCTACAATTTTGATGAAGACCACTTAGTCCAAATTCTAGTGTAACCTTGTAAAATTCCCAATTCCCAGAACCAAGTTCCAACTAATCGGCTAATTAACCATACTACCTTTAAATGGCCATATCGCAGGCTACCAAAGTCCATTTCGGGTGTTCTTGGAGGCGTTGAAAATCTAAGACAAAGATCTACAACTTTCATGAAGACCACTCAGTCCAGTTCTCACCCTAACTAGGTCAAATTTACCAAAACATCTCCAGATTTTCTAGTTCGAAATTCACTGCAGAAATCAACTAGTAGTCCTGCTTTATTCACTCATATCTCAGCACACACAACTCCAATTCAGGTAATTCCAAAGCAATTTGAAAGCTAAGATACAAGTCTATAATTCTTAAGAAGACATCATCAACCAATCATGTAATATTCCTGGTCAAACTAACCACTTACAGAGGCTGATTTTCATTTTCGGATAGAAACAGGGCAGCAGGGGTATTTTGGTATTTTCATTGGCTATGTTGCTCCGATTGTGCTGAAATTTTGTAGGAAACTATAAAACATCATTCTCTACAACTTTTATGTTCTGTGCTAAGGCTAGTTTGGCCTCTAACAAGGTGAAATAGAACCAGTCAGAAGCAGGGCAGGTTATCATCCAAGCTGGAATTCATGCATTCAAGTACTAATCTTCCACAAAACAACATCTAAAACAACTAAAAACCACTAATAAGCAATTAATTGAAGTAAAGAGGATGTTCTTGTCAAAATACCTTAAAACCACAAGAAAGGTAGGATCTTAATCTTTCCTCCTCCAAAACAACTCCACCAACACCTTTAACCTTCCCTAATGATCACTTGTATGGTGTAGTTTGTGATTTGGTTGGTTGAAACTCAAGATTTGAGCAAATTTGGAAGCTAGAACTTGAAGAGCTCTCTTGGTTTCTCTCTCACTAATTTCAGCCAAAGGAGACAAGAAAATGAATGAATTTTGGTCAAAAATCTGATTTTAGTAAAGTTACCAATCTTGGTCAAAAGTCCAACTTCTAATAGCCTAGTGACACTTGGCTCCTTTTAGGGTTTTAAGCTTATCCTTTTGTCTACCAATGGTAATTTATCTAGCTAACTTTCAATTGTCTCCTAGCACCTTGTCAAATAATATCACTTAATACAAAACTCCAACAAGTTGCCAATATAACACATTTACCGCACTAGCGGGTCCCACGTCAATAATACACTTCAAATTAACGTACACTAACTCATATTAGGAAGATGATTTTAAAACTGTACTTACTTGTAAAAATGCATAGAAAATTCAATATTTCCAAGGAAAGTATAAAATATAATCAAAGAAATAAAATAATGCTGAGAAAATGTGAAAATTTTTGGGTCCTCACACATTCAATAACAAAAAGAAAATAAAGTGGGACATGCACTAAATTTTAAATAACACATGAAAATTTTCTTACGTTCATCTAGTAGATTCTCACACATTTAACTTTAAGAAAAACTTATTGGTTTCTATCCATAATAGAGCTGGTAGATCCCAGAAATTCCTACCTTTATTCACAAAAGTTCAGTTTTTTTTTTCAAATATCCCAATAATATCATCCCATTCACTAGATCTATCAAGTCATGGCTTCATCATTAGTCCGTCCTTTCTTCTAAACGCATGAGCTGACAAATAGATCAAATTTACTAACTTTAACATATTATTCATGTTCTCACCCTTTCCTGCTTCTTGTTATCAATAATTGTTATATCCACAACTTGTAACCATGTTACGATAAATATTTCTTTAGACTCATAAACTGCAACGATTGACCATAACATCATTGCCCTAGTAATCACCACCTACTCCATATATTAATTTCTCTGAATTCCACTGCAAAATAATTCATTTTCTTATTTCATCCATCTAAGTCTTGCCTTAATAGTTAAAGCACCATTAACCTAAGTCTTGACTTACTCTTATCCATTGATAGACGTTTATTTTATACTGACTACCGTGTATAATCATCCCACCATAGTCAAGGTGACAATCGTTCAAGTGCATTTACTAAACCAATTACCCCATTAGTAACACTAATCAAAATTCCTTCGTAAATTATAAATCTACTACGTCTAATATCCAATCAAATAGTATGATCATTACATATGTACATCAATGAATCTTGAGTATTCTAAATGATCTCAAACATTTCATACAATAGCCCCAAATAATCCTCCAACAAAATTTAAGGAGCCACAATGCCATCGAGAACTCACATCACATGGAAAATTCGTCAAACTCATCTCACCTCAATTTTGAAACCGCTCCTCAAGGTTTAGAGCTATTCACAACTGTATAGTTCTTACTTAAACTACGATTTCACTCAAATTCTATGTCTAAACCAATATTTTGGGCAAGAGATGGCATATATTCCATTTACCATTGAATGACTAGTAAAATTATTCATCTTAAAAACAGAATTAGCACTAATCTTCAAGATCTCGCTATTGGCTCTTCATCTTTAACTTTCAAAAGCTAGACTTGGTCCTTTCGATTCTACTTTTCCAAATTTAATCATGCTTTCTAGTCACATCATAATGCAATATACTAAATTCTTCCCAATTTGCAAATACTTCCTTGAATGAAATATTTGGTATTCGGGTACAAGAATCTGACAATAGAATAATTCACACCTCAGGCTGGCCAGTCCCAAGAGTAACTTACCTATATTTGAAATTCCTACCCAACGTACATATCTAATATCCCCAACTATAAACCTTTGTTCCACACTTAACAAGCCAATCCCCACAGTCCGAGAATCCTCTCCTGGCACGAGCTCGATAAGAGCTCTAATACCAACTGTGACGGCCCCACCTCCCCCTAGGGTTTGGCGGGTCGCCTGCCCCGCTCTCGCCGGGACTCACTCATTCACTTCAAATATAATAGGTTATAACCTCAAGAGTAAAAGAAATACTAGTTTCCAAACTTGGAACATACATGTACTTTCATTTCTATTTCAAACTTTCGTACAATCCCACATATATCAAAAGATGTGCATTTCAGATACAATCAGTCCTAATCGGGCACTAGTGCAAGTACAATTGCAAAATTCAAAAACTACTAGACTACGCTAGCCTGTACCAGTCTTACGCCTCGCTTGTACCCCCTGTAAGGAAAACAAATGGCGTGGAATGAGCTAAAAGCCTAGTGAGGTTCCAAATAGCAAGTTGACCAATATTGAAAAGTACAAATATCACGTAGCAAAATAGCGAGCATAACAAGTTCATGAAAGTGAGCAATAACACTTCAAATAGCAAAATGTCAAAATGAGCGAGTGAAAACTCTCTTTTTGTTTTCTAAATGAACAATAACACTTTGAATAACAATCAATGTATAAGGATACAGATGGCTCTCAGGAGCCAAATTCCCATTTCTTCACTAGAGCTTGATCAAGTATTAGTTGACACTCCGTCAACTTTCAAATAAAGTAACTAGTCCAGTAGTACACCACTAAACTCCAATCTCCGTCCACCAACCAAACCCCTTACCGGGCCCGAACTCCAAGATAAACACTGGTGGTAATATTCGAGCATACTGATTAGTCGAGGAGATAACACTCCACTCGACAACACTAGATACCCATGGTTCGTTATCTAGTCGACCAAGCCCTTGCTGGCTCGACTCGATTAACTAGCCAGTAGGGTTTGGGTTCCCAAGAAGTCGATGAGATAACATCTCCAATCGACTGAATCAAAATAAAAGTACAGAGACGGGAATGAGAGGTACCCCCCACTCGGATCGAGTGTGGTACATACTACTGCTCAGTACTTACAAGTCACGAACAAATATATCAAGTCATTTGCAACAATAAACAAGTACATATCACATTAGGGCAAGTGCGATAAAGTACACCCTTGCCCGATTATATCAATCACCTATCATTCGATCACATTGGTCAAATATTAAAAACAAGTGCCCAATTTAATCAGGTATTTGGAAGCACTCACCAAAGATGTAGTTCTTTTACGGATCACGGTCAGGTATTACTCCTTACGTGGAGTTCAACTCTGCAATAAAACGTCATTTAAGAACTTGAAATCAACCAGGGTTCAAGTTTCTTTTAAAGAAAATCAAGTAATTGAAAGTCATTTGGGGAATGTTTGTAAAACTTATGCTCGCTCTTAAAACTTTGAAACTTCGGAGCGATTAAATTTTGAAATTCCCATTTGAGTTGAAGAGATGAGGAAAACGTATTTCTATTAGTCGTTACTTTCATATTTTTTCAAGGGTACAAGATTCGGCCGAATTCTAACTTATATACCTCTATGACCGAAGACTTGAATGCCCTAGATGATTCGAGTTCAATTCGACCTCAAATTTTCGTTCAAACTACGAGTATACACGTCTCAGTGAAAATTTGGGCAGCATACCCCTTTGTATTTAGCTATTTTCCAGCAATTTATGGCTTCATTGTTTTTCTCAATTCAGCCCTAAAATCACATACAAATAATCTTACCACAATAGCATTTCACAAGGCTCAATGTCATCTACACACAAGACAATTTTAGCGTGTAAGCTTCACTTGGAAATTTGGAGATGACGGCTAAAAGCTAAGTACAAGTCTTGACCGCTTTAATTAAGGTAACTTGTTAAAAGAGTAAAACTTTGAGGAAATGAGAGATACATTAGCGAGAGAAGTTCCATAGGGATATATTTGATGTCAAGGAAGTGGAAAAATCAAGGTGAGAGGTTGGAAGTAGGCCGTCTGAGGTTTTAAAGTCAAGAAGTCCGTTTCTATGCTTCAGGAATCTACTGAGATGAATAGTAACAGTAAACTTTAAAAATTCGCAACTCGAGTTCCACAAATCAAACAATTATGAAAGTTATACTGTTGTAAAATAGATTTTTAGTACTATCACATCCCAGAAGACACTTTTCGGAGATTCAAATCACAAATAGGACAAAATATTCGATCCAAGTCAAAAATTCATTTTCCTGAAGAAACAAGACATTCAAGCAGGGCAGCCTACTTTGAGGAGTCACGGATAGCAGCACACATGGAGGAAAAATCTAAAATTTTTACAGAACAAAGCCCCATGATTATAGTTTCAAATGCCACTGACGGCACCTCAATCGGATTTTTCTACACCAAGATATAAGCATTTTACTGAGACAGGTCAGTGAAATCCGAAAATCTAGAAACTCATTTTTCACTTGTGAAAAACTCCTTTTTCTCTTTTAAAACCACAAGACTTTTATTCAAACCACCCATACATTTAAGTATGACATTCATACCAGCAATTTTAACATAATTTAAGCATCAAATTTCAACAGAAACCAAAGAAATATACATATATTCCAAGTTTAAAGTCTTGTAAGATGTTTAGACTAAGATTAAATCATTTTCTATCCAATATTCAAGGATTAAAGCAAATGAACTCTTCATTTGTTCCATTAAAGCTAAACCAGATTCCAAGTTGTTTGTAGTTTGGGTTTTGTTCCACTACACCAGCCCCTCACATTAATAGTCTTTAAAATATTAATGAACACAATATTAAATCATTAGAAGCCACTTTACGTATATAACTATCGTAACTTTCCACTCAATCGCATTAGTTTAACCCTACTTGTGGAACTAGGTATATCCATTAAATCTGAGAACAATTGTAGCTATCATTTATGAAAGCTTGCAAGATTGGAAATTAGAAAAAATGTTAGTTAAAAGTTGGTTTCCTCACGGCCATCATCAAAGCTGCATGCATGTGAAACAAAAGGAAAGGCAACGAGGAAGTCAGCTTTGCCATCCTCTGGTATTTCAATCATAACTAGAGCTATGCTTATCAGATTGAGGCAAATTTTATAGCGTTTCGAAGCTAAGATATAGACCTATATTTCTTATGAAGACACCAATACCCAGTTCTCACATTTTTAGGGTCAAAAATGGCTGGACAGAAACACATCCTGCTTCACTCTCTCGGACAGCAACCACAAAATTAATCCAGTACCGTTACTTCAACTTTTGTCAAAAACTCTATTCTTTCACTTGCTTAAAGCTCTAAATACTTAAGGCATATTCAGTCCAGCATATACAAGGTGAGTAACTCATAATTTCAGCATGTTGTTCGGCCAAAATCACACACAAAATCTGTCATCAGCTGTTGCATCATTCAACAAAGTTTTCTAGCAGTATAACAGTTCAACTTTGATGTTTTCTCAAATATTTCCTTTCAGGTTCATGCTCCAACTAGAAGTATAAAACATATCTTATTAAGCTACAAGGTAGCCTTAAACAAAACATATGAGGTTTACAACTAAAATTTGAAGGAAGATTAATTAAAAGTCCTTTTCTCTCTCTCTCGGCCTTCCTAGCAGGTTCCATCAACTTTAATCAAAATTTCGCCATTAGTTTTTCCATTATGCACTCAAATCTAACTTGCAATCATATTAAACATTAGACAGATCATAATACGTGAGTTCCAGTCACAATTTAGCAAACCTTTTAGAGAAATAACCAAAATGGCAGCTTTTCCCTCTCGATTTGCTGTGCAGAAAATTCCAGCTTTTGAGATTGCTTTAAAGTCAATCTTTTCTTGCTTTTAGCTCCTCAAATAACACATGGATGACTGGATTAGGAAGATGGCAGTTATATGAAGTGAGTTTTTAACTAAACTAACAAAATTTTCTGGAGATAAAGCTGGAAATTTCCAGCTTCATCCTATTGATCCTTCATGTAGTGTCCAAACAGAGATTCAGCAAAGTTTCTTCATATTTTACACTCATTCCACTTGAGTTCAGGTCAAGTACTGCACCCATGTCAAGATATGTATACTATGGAATATATATAATGCATGAAAACATAATCTAACACATTTTGAAGGAGAAATGACTAAAAAATTGCAGCTTTTCATCATCGGGTAGCATGCAGTAACTTTGAACAGAATTTCCCAGTTTTGAAGAAGTTTTATCAGTGATTTGCTTCCTTTCTTAGTTCTAATTCATTCTAAGATAGTATAAACCAAAGGGAGAAGGAAAATAAAGAAAAACTTAGCTATTTACCTCTTGTTCCTCACGGTTGTGGGCTGGAAATTTTCTGCCTTCACTCTCTCGATTTTTCTTAGCTAGAAGAGTTGAAGTTTTCCTTATTCTTGGCTGATGTACATGGTTGAAGAATGAAGAAAGTCCTGGTTTACTCTTGTGGCTTTCTCTCAGTTTTTTTTCTCGGTTTTTTTTTTTAGCAATCGAAGGAGGAGGATGAATTGGGTTCTTCCTATCTCTCTCTCTCAGCTATTTGGAGGGGAAGAAAGAATGAGGGTTGGTGTTAAGACTTTTGTCTTGGTCAAATATGTTCGGTCAAAAATTGTGGCTGATCATGCCATGAGCAAATTATCTCTCTCTCTTTCTCTCTCTCTCTCTCTCTCTCTCAGTTGAAGGCTGGTCTAGGAAGCTATTGGTCAAGATATTTTTGAGTCACAAGAGTTTTAGTCAAAACTTTATTTGACAAATGGACTAATGGCACAATTACAAATTAAGTCTATCCCGTTATCAATAATTCACCTAAATATCTATCTCTCATCTCATTAACTCTTAACATCTTGTAGTACAATGACCCTTTTGTACAAATTTCCCTTTAGTTCACAAAATTTATCGCACCTACCTCGCTAGTTGGACTAATTGTTTTATTACCCCAAGAAGACCAACGTGCAAAAACATTGAATGAGGCAATAGACGAAAAATCACGAGTCAATCGTTAGATTAACCAAAGATTCAAGGCAATTAGATGAGAATACAATATTTATATATATAGATTTTTTAAGAAATATAAAATATAAATATAATTATATTAGTAATGCTTGGACAGGTGTGAAGGCAAGTATCTTCCACGTTTTCTTTTCTTTATTTTTTTCTTCTAATACCACAACATATTCTAAATAATACTAATGTTTTATGGTGTAAATGATATAATCCTCCTAAGATGTATATCGACTCACTCATTTATTAAACGGACAATTTCGACCTATAAATCATTCTGTGACAGCCCCACTTCCCCCTAAGGCGAACCAGAGGGTTCGGCGGACAGCCTGCCCAACTCTCGCCGGGACTCAATCGTTCACTCCTGTCCTCAATTAAAATCGAAATAAAACACAGGAATAAATATAATGACAATCCAAAAGTTAACGCAAAACTTATGTACATTAGAGTACAGACATCGAATATACAAAGGTTCTCAATTTTTCATACATCCAACCCGTGCCAAGCACTAGGGCGAGAACCATTACAAAAGAAAACCAAGAAACTAGTCTAGGCTAGTCTATCAAAAACTCCCGTCCCGGCTCGCCTTCCCTGTTAAGGAAAACAAAACTAAAGAGATGAGCTAAAAGCTCAGTGAGGTTCCGAACACATAACCAAACAATCAATCCAATACATTAAACATAGAGTATCAATAATTCAAGAAACATTTACAATGGAAAGCGATAATAACACATTCATTAAAAGGATACGGGCTCACAGGGAGCCATGCTTCGTTCGCTCATTCGTTCTCCTGACATTTCCCCTTATTCCTCCAATTGTTTGAAAATGCATTTTTGTAAGTAAAACCCTCGTTCGTTCGTTCATTTCATTTCATTCACCCCCTCTTGGACGTTGGCCAGGCTCCACCAACCTACAAGGTAATACTCGAGTATACCAACGTTCATACCCAGGGTCACCATATCGCCCGACCGAGTCCGCTTCTGGCTCTAGTCGATCGGTAACGAAGGGCAGGGCCCAGTTCAACCAAATGACTTACATTCATGTGCAACTAGCATTTAATCATTGAAAATTTCACATTTATTTAGGTCGAGTGCGATAAAGTACACACTCGCCTAGAAAACTCGTTTTAACAATCATTGAAAGCACTTAACACAATATCAATCAATAATAACAAGCCAATAAATCAAGGAAATATAACAACAAGGAACACTATACGCAAAACAACGTGCAAAATATCCTTCCGGATATTATCTTTAGTCACCAAGAAAACCTAAGATTAAACAAGAAAGAATATTATAGCTCATCTAAAACAAACAATTAGGTGAAATCAAAGAACTCGACAATTGATGAGTAGAACGTATAAAAGACTTTAAAGTGAAACCAGGACATTTGGACCCGTGGACAAAAATAACTAGGGTTTCATAGTCGAAACGTACAACCCAACTTAAAAGGGTTATAAAATTTTCCAATGGAAACACTTGAACCAAAGACAAGTCGGAATCCAACTAGATAGGCTAAGAAATACTGTTTTCGGGATCGTTTATATGGTTCAAAATCATCTCATATTCAAGTAGATATTATAGACTAAATGTCTTATTGAAATTCATGTAAAAGGGAGGACAAAATACCCAAGAAAACCCTAAACCACTCCTTTTCATTTGGTAAGCATGAGTAAACATTTGGAGTTTCCAATTGAAGAAGGATCATGTTTTAAGATGGAAAATGGTCTTAGTATTTGCCAAACAAAAATATACAAATTCAAATAGAAACTTAGCCCTCGAGCGAAAATTTGGGCAGCACGCCCTTTGTATTTACTTATTTTTCCAGCCATTTATAGCTTCATTATTTTCCTCAATCAATCATAAAGTCACACACAATATCATCTCATTTCAATAGCCATTCCATAGGCTCAAAGTCATATAAGTACAAAAATCAAGCTAACAACATGTGCAGAAATAAAGTTTAACAAAAGATAGATTTGACGGGTTTTGCGTAACGGACACATCCGAAGCTACGCTTATCGGATTGGGATGTAATTTATACCATTTCGAAGCTAAGACAGAGGGCTACAATTTTGATGAAGACCACTTAGTCCAAATTCTAGTGTAACCTTGTAAAATTCCCAATTCCCAGAACCAAGTTCCAACTAATCGGCTAATTAACCATACTACCTTTAAATGGCCATATCGCAGGCTACCAAAGTCCATTTCGGGTGTTCTTGGAGGCGTTGAAAATCTAAGACAAAGATCTACAACTTTCATGAAGACCACTCAGTCCAGTTCTCACCCTAACTAGGTCAAATTTACCAAAACATCTCCAGATTTTCCAGTTCGAAATTCACTGCAGAAATCAACTAGTAGTCCTGCTTTATTCACTCATATCTCAGCACACACAACTCCAATTCAGGTAATTCCAAAGCAATTTGAAAGCTAAGATACAAGTCTATAATTCTTAAGAAGACATCATCAACCAATCATGTAATATTCCTGGTCAAACTAACCACTTACAGAGGCTGATTTTCATTTTCGGATAGAAACAGGGCAGCAGGGGTATTTTGGTATTTTCATTGGCTATGTTGCTCCGATTGTGCTGAAATTTTGTAGGAAACTATAAAACATCATTCTCTACAACTTTTATGTTCTGTGCTAAGGCTAGTTTGGCCTCTAACAAGGTGAAATAGAACCAGTCAGAAGCAGGGCAGGTTATCATCCAAGCTGGAATTCATGCATTCAAGTACTAATCTTCCACAAAACAACATCTAAAACAACTAAAAACCACTAATAAGCAATTAATTGAAGTAAAGAGGATGTTCTTGTCAAAATACCTTAAAACCACAAGAAAGGTAGGATCTTAATCTTTCCTCCTCCAAAACAACTCCACCAACACCTTTAACCTTCCCTAATGATCACTTGTATGGTGTAGTTTGTGATTTGGTTGGTTGAAACTCAAGATTTGAGCAAATTTGGAAGCTAGAACTTGAAGAGCTCTCTTGGTTTCTCTCTCACTAATTTCAGCCAAAGGAGACAAGAAAATGAATGAATTTTGGTCAAAAATCTGATTTTAGTAAAGTTACCAATCTTGGTCAAAAGTCCAACTTCTAATAGCCTAGTGACACTTGGCTCCTTTTAGGGTTTTAAGCTTATCCTTTTGTCTACCAATGGTAATTTATCTAGCTAACTTTCAATTGTCTCCTAGCACCTTGTCAAATAATATCACTTAATACAAAACTCCAACAAGTTGCCAATATAACACATTTACCGCACTAGCGGGTCCCACGTCAATAATACACTTCAAATTAACGTACACTAACTCATATTAGGAAGATGATTTTAAAACTGTACTTACTTGTAAAAATGCATAGAAAATTCAATATTTCCAAGGAAAGTATAAAATATAATCAAAGAAATAAAATAATGCTGAGAAAATGTGAAAATTTTTGGGTCCTCACACATTCAATAACAAAAAGAAAATAAAGTGGGACATGCACTAAATTTTAAATAACACATGAAAATTTTCTTACGTTCATCTAGTAGATTCTCACACATTTAACTTTAAGAAAAACTTATTGGTTTCTATCCATAATAGAGCTGGTAGATCCCAGAAATTCCTACCTTTATTCACAAAAGTTCAGTTTTTTTTTTCAAATATCCCAATAATATCATCCCATTCACTAGATCTATCAAGTCATGGCTTCATCATTAGTCCGTCCTTTCTTCTAAACGCATGAGCTGACAAATAGATCAAATTTACTAACTTTAACATATTATTCATGTTCTCACCCTTTCCTGCTTCTTGTTATCAATAATTGTTATATCCACAACTTGTAACCATGTTACGATAAATATTTCTTTAGACTCATAAACTGCAACGATTGACCATAACATCATTGCCCTAGTAATCACCACCTACTCCATATATTAATTTCTCTGAATTCCACTGCAAAATAATTCATTTTCTTATTTCATCCATCTAAGTCTTGCCTTAATAGTTAAAGCACCATTAACCTAAGTCTTGACTTACTCTTATCCATTGATAGACGTTTATTTTATACTGACTACCGTGTATAATCATCCCACCATAGTCAAGGTGACAATCGTTCAAGTGCATTTACTAAACCAATTACCCCATTAGTAACACTAATCAAAATTCCTTCGTAAATTATAAATCTACTACGTCTAATATCCAATCAAATAGTATGATCATTACATATGTACATCAATGAATCTTGAGTATTCTAAATGATCTCAAACATTTCATACAATAGCCCCAAATAATCCTCCAACAAAATTTAAGGAGCCACAATGCCATCGAGAACTCACATCACATGGAAAATTCGTCAAACTCATCTCACCTCAATTTTGAAACCGCTCCTCAAGGTTTAGAGCTATTCACAACTGTATAGTTCTTACTTAAACTACGATTTCACTCAAATTCTATGTCTAAACCAATATTTTGGGCAAGAGATGGCATATATTCCATTTACCATTGAATGACTAGTAAAATTATTCATCTTAAAAACAGAATTAGCACTAATCTTCAAGATCTCGCTATTGGCTCTTCATCTTTAACTTTCAAAAGCTAGACTTGGTCCTTTCGATTCTACTTTTCCAAATTTAATCATGCTTTCTAGTCACATCATAATGCAATATACTAAATTCTTCCCAATTTGCAAATACTTCCTTGAATGAAATATTTGGTATTCGGGTACAAGAATCTGACAATAGAATAATTCACACCTCAGGCTGGCCAGTCCCAAGAGTAACTTACCTATATTTGAAATTCCTACCCAACGTACATATCTAATATCCCCAACTATAAACCTTTGTTCCACACTTAACAAGCCAATCCCCACAGTCCGAGAATCCTCTCCTGGCACGAGCTCGATAAGAGCTCTAATACCAACTGTGACGGCCCCACCTCCCCCTAGGGTTTGGCGGGTCGCCTGCCCCGCTCTCGCCGGGACTCACTCATTCACTTCAAATATAATAGGTTATAACCTCAAGAGTAAAAGAAATACTAGTTTCCAAACTTGGAACATACATGTACTTTCATTTCTATTTCAAACTTTCGTACAATCCCACATATATCAAAAGATGTGCATTTCAGATACAATCAGTCCTAATCGGGCACTAGTGCAAGTACAATTGCAAAATTCAAAAACTACTAGACTACGCTAGCCTGTACCAGTCTTACGCCTCGCTTGTACCCCCTGTAAGGAAAACAAATGGCGTGGAATGAGCTAAAAGCCTAGTGAGGTTCCAAATAGCAAGTTGACCAATATTGAAAAGTACAAATATCACGTAGCAAAATAGCGAGCATAACAAGTTCATGAAAGTGAGCAATAACACTTCAAATAGCAAAATGTCAAAATGAGCGAGTGAAAACTCTCTTTTTGTTTTCTAAATGAACAATAACACTTTGAATAACAATCAATGTATAAGGATACAGATGGCTCTCAGGAGCCAAATTCCCATTTCTTCACTAGAGCTTGATCAAGTATTAGTTGACACTCCGTCAACTTTCAAATAAAGTAACTAGTCCAGTAGTACACCACTAAACTCCAATCTCCGTCCACCAACCAAACCCCTTACCGGGCCCGAACTCCAAGATAAACACTGGTGGTAATATTCGAGCATACTGATTAGTCGAGGAGATAACACTCCACTCGACAACACTAGATACCCATGGTTCGTTATCTAGTCGACCAAGCCCTTGCTGGCTCGACTCGATTAACTAGCCAGTAGGGTTTGGGTTCCCAAGAAGTCGATGAGATAACATCTCCAATCGACTGAATCAAAATAAAAGTACAGAGACGGGAATGAGAGGTACCCCCCACTCGGATCGAGTGTGGTACATACTACTGCTCAGTACTTACAAGTCACGAACAAATATATCAAGTCATTTGCAACAATAAACAAGTACATATCACATTAGGGTAAGTGCGATAAAGTACACCCTTGCCCGATTATATCAATCACCTATCATTCGATCACATTGGTCAAATATTAAAAACAAGTGCCCAATTTAATCAGGTATTTGGAAGCACTCACCAAAGATGTAGTTCTTTTACGGATCACGGTCAGGTATTACTCCTTACGTGGAGTTCAACTCTGCAATAAAACGTCATTTAAGAACTTGAAATCAACCAGGGTTCAAGTTTCTTTTAAAGAAAATCAAGTAATTGAAAGTCATTTGGGGAATGTTTGTAAAACTTATGCTCGCTCTTAAAACTTTGAAACTTCGGAGCGATTAAATTTTGAAATTCCCATTTGAGTTGAAGAGATGAGGAAAACGTATTTCTATTAGTCGTTACTTTCATATTTTTTCAAGGGTACAAGATTCGGCCGAATTCTAACTTATATACCTCTATGACCGAAGACTTGAATGCCCTAGATGATTCGAGTTCAATTCGACCTCAAATTTTCGTTCAAACTACGAGTATACACGTCTCAGTGAAAATTTGGGCAGCATACCCCTTTGTATTTAGCTATTTTCCAGCAATTTATGGCTTCATTGTTTTTCTCAATTCAGCCCTAAAATCACATACAAATAATCTTACCACAATAGCATTTCACAAGGCTCAATGTCATCTACACACAAGACAATTTTAGCGTGTAAGCTTCACTTGGAAATTTGGAGATGACGGCTAAAAGCTAAGTACAAGTCTTGACCGCTTTAATTAAGGTAACTTGTTAAAAGAGTAAAACTTTGAGGAAATGAGAGATACATTAGCGAGAGAAGTTCCATAGGGATATATTTGATGTCAAGGAAGTGGAAAAATCAAGGTGAGAGGTTGGAAGTAGGCCGTCTGAGGTTTTAAAGTCAAGAAGTCCGTTTCTATGCTTCAGGAATCTACTGAGATGAATAGTAACAGTAAACTTTAAAAATTCGCAACTCGAGTTCCACAAATCAAACAATTATGAAAGTTATACTGTTGTAAAATAGATTTTTAGTACTATCACATCCCAGAAGACACTTTTCGGAGATTCAAATCACAAATAGGACAAAATATTCGATCCAAGTCAAAAATTCATTTTCCTGAAGAAACAAGACATTCAAGCAGGGCAGCCTACTTTGAGGAGTCACGGATAGCAGCACACATGGAGGAAAAATCTAAAATTTTTACAGAACAAAGCCCCATGATTATAGTTTCAAATGCCACTGACGGCACCTCAATCGGATTTTTCTACACCAAGATATAAGCATTTTACTGAGACAGGTCAGTGAAATCCGAAAATCTAGAAACTCATTTTTCACTTGTGAAAAACTCCTTTTTCTCTTTTAAAACCACAAGACTTTTATTCAAACCACCCATACATTTAAGTATGACATTCATACCAGCAATTTTAACATAATTTAAGCATCAAATTTCAACAGAAACCAAAGAAATATACATATATTCCAAGTTTAAAGTCTTGTAAGATGTTTAGACTAAGATTAAATCATTTTCTATCCAATATTCAAGGATTAAAGCAAATGAACTCTTCATTTGTTCCATTAAAGCTAAACCAGATTCCAAGTTGTTTGTAGTTTGGGTTTTGTTCCACTACACCAGCCCCTCACATTAATAGTCTTTAAAATATTAATGAACACAATATTAAATCATTAGAAGCCACTTTACGTATATAACTATCGTAACTTTCCACTCAATCGCATTAGTTTAACCCTACTTGTGGAACTAGGTATATCCATTAAATCTGAGAACAATTGTAGCTATCATTTATGAAAGCTTGCAAGATTGGAAATTAGAAAAAATGTTAGTTAAAAGTTGGTTTCCTCACGGCCATCATCAAAGCTGCATGCATGTGAAACAAAAGGAAAGGCAACGAGGAAGTCAGCTTTGCCATCCTCTGGTATTTCAATCATAACTAGAGCTATGCTTATCAGATTGAGGCAAATTTTATAGCGTTTCGAAGCTAAGATATAGACCTATATTTCTTATGAAGACACCAATACCCAGTTCTCACATTTTTAGGGTCAAAAATGGCTGGACAGAAACACATCCTGCTTCACTCTCTCGGACAGCAACCACAAAATTAATCCAGTACCGTTACTTCAACTTTTGTCAAAAACTCTATTCTTTCACTTGCTTAAAGCTCTAAATACTTAAAGCATATTCAGTCCAGCATATACAAGGTGAGTAACTCATAATTTCAGCATGTTGTTCGGCCAAAATCACACACAAAATCTGTCATCAGCTGTTGCGTCATTCAACAAAGTTTTCTAGCAGTATAACAGTTCAACTTTGATGTTTTCTCAAATATTTCCTTTCAGGTTCATGCTCCAACTAGAAGTATAAAACATATCTTATTAAGCTACAAGGTAGCCTTAAACAAAACATATGAGGTTTACAACTAAAATTTGAAGGAAGATTAATTAAAAGTCCTTTTCTCTCTCTCTCGGCCTTCCTAGCAGGTTCCATCAGCTTTAATCAAAATTTCGCCATTAGTTTTTCCATTATGCACTCAAATCTAACTTGCAATCATATTAAACATTAGACAGATCATAATACGTGAGTTCCAGTCACAATTTAGCAAACCTTTTAGAGAAATAACCAAAATGGCAGCTTTTCCCTCTCGATTTGCTGTGCAGAAAATTCCAGCTTTTGAGATTGCTTTAAAGTCAATCTTTTCTTGCTTTTAGCTCCTCAAATAACACATGGATGACTGGATTAGGAAGATGGCAGTTATATGAAGTGAGTTTTTAACTAAACTAACAAAATTTTCTGGAGATAAAGCTGGAAATTTCCAGCTTCATCCTATTGATCCTTCATGTAGTGTCCAAACAGAGATTCAGCAAAGTTTCTTCATATTTTACACTCATTCCACTTGAGTTCAGGTCAAGTACTGCACCCATGTCAAGATATGTATACTATGGAATATATATAATGCATGAAAACATAATCTAACACATTTTGAAGGAGAAATGACTAAAAAATTGCAGCTTTTCATCATCGGGTAGCATGCAGTAACTTTGAACAGAATTTCCCAGTTTTGAAGAACTTTTATCAATGATTTGCTTCCTTTCTCAGTTCTAATTCATTCTAAGACAGTATAAACCAAAGGGAGAAGGAAAATAAAGAAAAACTTAGCTATTTACCTCTTGTTCCTCACGGTTGTGGGCTGGAAATTTTCTGCCTTCACTCTCTCGATTTTTCTTAGCTAGAAGAGTTGAAGTTTTCCTTATTCTTGGCTGATGTACATGGTTGAAGAATGAAGAAAGTCCCTGGTTTACTCTTGTGGCTTTCTCTCAGTTTTTTTTTCTCGGTTTTTTTTTTTAGCAATCGAAGGAGGAGGATGAATTGGGTTCTTCCTATCTCTCTCTCTCAGCTATTTGGAGGGGAAGAAAGAATGAAGTTGTTTTCTCTCAATTCTCTCTCTTTTTCTCGGCTGTAAGGTAAGAGGAATACAAGAAGGGGTTGGTGTTAAGACTTTTGTCTTGGTCAAATATGTTCGGTCAAAAATTGTGGCTGATCATGCCATGAGCAAATTCTCTCTCTCTCTCTCTCTCTCAGTTGAAGGCTGGTCTAGGAAGCTATTGGTCAAGATATTTTTGAGTCACAAGAGTTTTAGTCAAAACTTTATTTGACAAATGGACTAATGGCACAATTACAAATTAAGTCTATCCCGTTATCAATAATTCACCTAAATATCTATCTCTCATCTCATTAACTCTTAACATCTTGTAGTACAATGACCCTTTTGTACAAATTTCCCTCTAGTTCACAAAATTTATCGCACCTACCTCGCTAGTTGGACTAATTGTTTTATTGCTGATGCGAGACGTGGAAGCAACTTCGGATCTAGAGGAACACGATGAAGATTGGATGGAGTTGAACCTGAACTTGGACCACTCAAGAACAGATTTAACGGTAGAGGACGCCACAATCAAGTATGTGTGCTTGATTGATAAGTCACGAACAGCCTAGGATCAGCTCTAGGATGTTCAACTTAGCTTTCACAAGCTAAGGGAATTTGCCACAAGGAATGGACGAAATTCTGGAAATTTTATTCAATACTCTCAAAAACTGAATGTAACATGCGGCTTGAGGCTATTAATAGCCGTGACTAAGACCTAAGATCCCCGTACGGCTCAGCGAGGGTACTTAACTGCAGCTTGGCCCGCTATTTGGAGCTTGAACACTTGCATCTTCAATTGTAAGCAGCATTTTAGTAGTCGTGCAAGGATATTCCAACTCAATTCCTTCAATGCCCGGTTTCTCTTGGATTTGGATGGCACGTACCAAGGCTTGGAGGGACTCCTTGAATCTCTTAGCTCGTGCTCGTGTCACCGGGCCTAGGGGCACTTTCACAGGGTCTACTTGTACACTTTGGGTCTCGTGCTCAATCGCATCAATTACCCCAAGAAGACCAACGTGCAAAAACATTGAATGAGGCAATAGACGAAAAATCACGAGTCAATCGTTAGATTAACCAAAGATTCAAGGCAATTAGATAAGAATACAATATTTATATATATAGATTTTTTTAAGAAATATAAAATATAAATATAATTATATTAGTAATGCTTGGACAGGTGTGAAGGCAAGTATCTTCCACGTTTTCTTTTCTTTCTTTTTTTTTCTTCTAATACCACAACATATTCTAAATAATACTAATGTTTTATGGTGTAAATGATATAATCCTCCTAAGATGTATATCGACTCACTCATTTATTAAACGGACAATTTCAACCTATAAATCATTCTGTGACAGCCCCACTTCCCCCTAAGGCGAACCAGAGGGTTCGGCGGACAGCCTGCCCAGCTCTCGCCGGGACTCAGTCGTTCACTCCTGTCCTCAATTAAAATCGAAATAAAACACAGGAATAAATATAATGACAATCCAAAAGTTAACGCAAAACTTATGTACATTAGAGTACAGACATCGAATATACAAAGGTTCTCAATTTTTCATACATCCAACCCGTGCCAAGCACTAGGGCGAGAACCATTACAAAAGAAAACCAAGAAACTAGTCTAGGCTAGTCTATCTAAAACTCCCGTCCCGGCTCGCCTTCCCTGTTAAGGAAAACAAAACTAAAGAGATGAGCTAAAAGCTCAGTGAGGTTCCGAACACATAACCAAACAATCAATCCAATACATTAAACATAGAGTATCAATAATTCAAGAAACATTTACAATGGAAAGCGATAATAACACATTCATTAAAAGGATACGGGCTCACAGGGAGCCATGCTTCGTTCGCTCATTCGTTCTCCTGACATTTCCCCTTATTCCTCCAATTGTTTGAAAATGCATTTTTGTAAGTAAAACCCTCGTTCGTTCGTTCATTTCATTTCATTCACCCCCTCTTGGACGTTGGCCAGGCTCCACCAACCTACAAGGTAATACTCGAGTATACCAACGTTCACACCCAGGGTCACCATATCGCCCGACCGAGTCTGCTTCTGGCTCGAGTCGATCGGTAACGAAGGGCAGGGCCCAGTTCAACCAAACGACTTACATTCATGTGCAACTAGCATTTAATCATTTAATCATTGAAAATTTCACATTTATTTAGGTTGAGTGCGATAAAGTACACACTCGCCTAGAAAACTCGTTTTAACAATCATTGAAAGCACTTAACACAATATCAAACGAAAACAACAAACCATGAAGTGAAGGAAAATATAACAAACAAGGAACACTCACATCTTTACACAAAATAACGTCCAAAATATCCTTTCGGATAACACCCTCAATTGGCTCTTGTGCTCGCTTAGTCCCACGGCCATGACCACGTCCGCGACTACGTCTTCCCTCCATATATATTTTTCCCTCTTTTTTTTTCTTTTCCCAAAAGGTAATTTAATGAATAAACGCAATAAGGTGACTAAAGTAACTAAAATTTAGGGCACCAAATACCCAAATAAACATATACACACATAACACACCACATAAACATTCAGGGAAATAGATGATCAAATACACAAATACGTATCAAGTCAGGCAGATATTCATATACACAAATACGCAAACTGACGGCATATAGTAACAATATACGGGCGAATCAAAAGAAAAGGGATATACCGCCTGCCCAGCTCTCGCCGGGACTTAGTCATACCTCAATCACATCCGAAATAAATCCACAAGAAAGAAATATCAGAACTTAAAGCAAAACTTATATACATTTCCATTTCCAAAAGGGAGTGCCAACTCAAAAATACAAAGGTTCTCAATTCTTCATACATTCAGTCCGTGCCAAGTGCTAGGGCAAGAACCATTACAAAAATTCAAGAAACTAGTCTATGCTGGTCTATACAGAGCTCTCGTCCTTGCTCGCCTTCCCTGTTAAGGAAAACAAACCTAAAGGAATGAGCTAAAAGCTCAGTGAGGTTCCAAACACATAAGCAAACAATAAGTCAAACAATAAGTCAAGAAACATTTACGATATAAAGCGATAATAACACATACATGCTCACAGGGAGCTATTTATTCATTCATTCATTCTCCTTTCATTCCCTTATTCCTCCAATCATTTGAAAATGCATTTTTGTAAGTAAAACCCCTCATTTGCATTGACATTCATTCATTCATTTCATTCACCCACTCCTGGACGTTGGCCAGGCTCCACCAGACTACAAGGTAATACTTGAGTATACCAAACATTCACCCAGGGTCACCATATCGCCCGATCGATTCCGCTTCTGGCTCGAGTCGATCGGTAACGAAGGGCATGGCCCAGTTTAGCCAAAAGGCTTACATTCATGCACAAGTAATGTTTCAATCATTGAATCATTGAAAATTTCACATTCATTTAGGTCGAGTGCGATAAAGTACACACTCGCCTAGAAAACTCGTTTTGGCAACCATGGAAAGCACTTAACACATTATCAAACGAAAACAACAAACCATGAAGTGAAGGAAAATATAACAAACAAGGAACACTCACATCTTTACGCAAAATAACGTCCAAAATATCCTTTCGGATAACACCCTCAATCACCAAGGAACCCTAATAGTAATCAAATGAACACATTATGTTTCAACCATCAAAACCTAAGTGATTCAAAGAGAATCCCAATACGTACTAGTGCAATACATAAATATGAGTTTTAAAGTGAAAAGTGTATATTTAGATTAGAGGACATTAGTAACTAAGAGTTTTCCTAAATCAAACACAAAACCATACTAAAAGGTTTTTAGAAAATTTCATTGAAAAATAAATGAATAGTGCCACGTCAAAATATGGCTGGATATGAAAAGACAGTTGTTCAAATTTTCTTAAAGCTCTTCGTTTGGTCCGAAACTAACTCATAAGCAAAGAAACAACGTATAACAAGTGTCTTGGGTGAAATCATATGAAAAGGAAGATAACAAACCCTAAATGCACACCTAAAACCTCGCTTGATAAAATTAGGGTTTGCGGCCGAGAAACCCTTGGCAATTCTTCTTTGTTTCGGAAAGAAAATGAGTAAACATTTGAAGTTCAAAACTTGACATTTGTGAAAGCCCCACCTCACCCTAAGGCAAACCAAAGGGTTCGGCGGACTGCCTATCCAGCTCTCGCCGGAACTCAGTTATACCTCAATCAAAACTAGAAGAAACCACAAGAATAAATATAACAACAATCCAAAGTTTAAAGCAAAACTTATATACATTTCTATCTCAAAAGGGAGTACAAAATCAAATATACAAAGGTGCTCAATTCTTCATACATCTAGCCCGTGCCAAGCGCTAGGGTGAGAACCATTACAAAAATTCAAGAAACTAGTCTATGCTAGTCTATACAGAGCTCTCGTCCTTGCTTGCCTTCCCCTGTTAAGGAAAACAAAACTAAAGGAATGAGCTAAAAGCTCAGTGAGGTTCCGAACACATAAGCAAACAATAAGTCCATTGAAAGCGATAATCAAACAATAAGTCAAGAAACATTTACAATATAAAGCGATAATTACACATTCATTAAAAGGATACATGCTCACAGGGAGCCATTCGTTCATTCATTCATTCATTCATTCTCCTTTCATTCCCTTATTCCTCCAATCATTTGAAAATGCATTTTTGTAAGTAAAACCTCTCATTTACAATATCAATCGTTCCTTCATTTCATTTCAACCCCTTCCGGACGTTGGTCGGACTCCACCAGACTACAAGGTAATACTCGAGTATACCAAACATTCACCCAGGGTCACCATATCGCCCGACCGAGTCTGCTTCTGGCTCGAGTCGATCAGTAACGAAAGGCAGGGCCCAGTTCAGCCAAAAGGCTTACATTCATGCACAAGTAACGTTTCAATCATTGAATCATTGAAAATTTCACATTCATTTAGGTCGAGTACGATAAAGTACACACTCGCCTAGAAAACTCGTTTTGGCAATCATTGAAAGCACTTAACACATTATCAAATGATAACAACGAGCCACGAAGTCAAGGAAAATATAACAAACAAGGAACACTCACCTATTTACGCAAAATAACGTCCAAAATATCTTTCTAGATAACACCCCCAATCCCCAAGGAAGCCTAATATAATCAAAAAACACATTATGCTTCAACCATCAAAGGTTTAAGTGATTCAAAGAAAACCCGAATACTTACTAGTACAATGTATACATATGAGTTTTAAAGTGAGAAGAGTACATTTAGATTTTACGTCCGAGAAAAGAAAAATAAATAAACCCTAAATTCACACCTAAAGTCTCGCTTGATAAAATTAGGTCTCGCGGCCGAGAAGCCCTATGCAACTCTTCTTTGTTTCGAACAGAAAAGGAATAAATATTTGAAGTTCAAAACTTGACATTGTAACTAAGTATCATGCTTCAAACGGTTGTCACAATCACCATGCGGAAAAGTACAAGTTCAAATGGAATCTAACTCAAGTAACACCATTAAAGAAAAGTAAGTCCAACGCATCCCCAAATCACATTTCAAATCTCACTTTTACTTATTCAAATTTCAAGAAAATAAATGGACAGCATTTCCCCTTAATTTCTTCACTTTCCATCCTACAATCAAAGACCAAATCTCATCCCAAATCAAGTACAATTTCACATACAAATCATAGGTGATAAAACACCTTTCGGCATAACAACCACAACCGAAACTATACTTATCGGATGGAAACGAATCTTATGGCGTTTCGAAGCCAAGACATATACCTACATTTCTTATGAAGACCTCCAAAGCCAAATCATGCATTTTCATGGTCAAAAATGGAAATCTCCATGAAAACAAAAATCTGTCCGCGAAATAGAGCTCATGGGCAGTCAAGGGTATTTCGGTCATTTCACATGCTATAGTGTTCCGATTGAGCTGAAAATTTACAGGTAGCTAGCTAACTCAATTACAAACAACTTTGATGTTTTGGGAAAGGGCTGATTCGGCCTTCTTCAAGGACGAACAAGCTGTGAAAAATCAAGACAGATTACTAACCCTAAGCTGAAATTTTCCGCACAAGCTGAAATTTTCCGCAAATAACCGCAATTAACACACAAGGGATCCATTTAACACAATTTAGAGTCATAAATCCAAGGCCAACCATAATCATCATATGAAAACAGAAAAATCACAAAAAAATCAGAAATTTAGCTAACTCCATTTTAATCCATGAAATCTTTCACAAAGTAGCATCTATAAGAACTATAAGCCACTACTTATCAATTAATTGAAGTAAAGAGGAAGTTTGTAAGCAAAGTACCTTGACACCTCAAGAAAGATGATAACTTAGGGTTTTTCCTTCATAAATCCCTCCACTAGAAGCTTTAATCCTCCTTAGGAAGCAACTTGGATGGAGTAATTTGATAATTCAACGGTTGAAACTCAAGATTTGAGCAAGAATTGAAGTTGAAGTTGAAGAAAGTCTCTCTTGTTCTTTCCTCTCCATAAATTTTGGCCAAGACAATGAAAATGGAAAGAAATTGGGTCAAAATTTGGTTTAATAAAGGTTATGACAATTCCAAGTCAAAGTCAAGGTCCAATATTTCAAGGACAAATGGCATCCAAGGGTTAATCCTCATCTTGTTGTCTTCCAATGGTTAATCTCTCTAGGTAACCTCTAATTATTTCCTAGCACCTTGTAAAATAATATTTCTTGATACAAAACTTCAATTAATCGGCAAAAATTTATCGTACTTAACGCACTAGCGGGCCCCACACCCATAATACGCTTCAAACTTAATATGAACTAACTTAAATTAGGAAAATGATTTGAAAACTCTATTCACTTATAAAAATCTATGGAAAATCAATATAATAGGGTATAATGTAGAAAATGCATGCGAGAAAATAAAATAAAAATATTATGAAATAAGGAAGATTTATGGGTGCTCACAGTCTCTCCCCCTTGAAATTTCGTCCTCGAAATTTTACCTTCAGTTGCTTCAAATGAGTCCGGAACTTGTCGGTTGTCTAAGGCATAAACCTTTGCCGGCACATTTGTTCGATCCCCTCTTTCTTTCACTGGTTTTGATTTGGTTCCATCCAGTGGTTGAGTACTACTCTCCCGTGACTATTTCCTCGGGCAGTTACTAACTTGATGATCGCCACTTCCACAAATCAAACACTTCCGCCCTTTCCTCCAACAATCGCTTTCGGTGTGATTTGCCTTTCCACAGTATCCACAAATCAAGTGAGAAGCCACCTTTTGGCTTTCTTGAGAAATCTCCCCATGTCTGATTTGACTACCTTTTGTAGACCTTTCATCTAACGCCCCTAATGTCCAGGGTGAGCGGGGTAAAGAATTCACTTTTTGCACTTTAGAAGGTGCTATCGTTTCACTAAATTCCTCAAATACACTACCAGATGCACCCCTTTCCTGGGTTTGGAAGGCTTTTACCTGGGCCTTTGCATCCTCAATTCTTTGAGCTTTCTCAAGAGCCTCCGTAAAAGTATTAACTTGCACCGCCGCTAATGTTTCCTGGATTTTCAAATTCAATCCCTGTATGAATCGTCTTACTCTTCGCCGTTCCGTGGCTACCAATTCGGAAGCAAAGTTGGATAGTTTCATAAATTTTATTTCATATTCGGCCACACTTTGAGTTCCCTGGCGTAGCCCAATAAACTCCTCCTCTCTCCTTTCTTGGACTAAAGGTGGGAGGGACTTCTCGTTAAATTCTCTTATGAAATTCGCCCATGTCCATGCAATTTGTTCTCTTTCCCACTTTGCTTTAAGAACATTCCACCACGCTCAGGCCGGTCCTTCAAATTGGAACACCGCAAAGTTCACTTGTCTTTGTTCAGTATAGTTCAAAGCTGTGAAAATATTTATCATGGCCTCTAACCACTGCTCAGCTATGTCCGGATCAGGCCCTCCAATGAATTTCGGAGGTACAAATTTTTGAAACCTCTTAAGAGCCTTATCCTCGCCTATCTCAGTATTCTGGGGTTGATTCACCAATCTTGCTAAGATATTCGTCATTTGTTGTATTGCCATCGCCATTTGGTCTCCGGTTTCGATCCTTGGTCCACGTTCTTGCTCGGCTGATGTTTCCCTTCCTTCTCTCAGTTCTTGGGCTCGCTTAGTCCACGGCCACGACCGCATCCACGACTACGTCTCCCCTCCATATTTTTTTCTCTCTTTTCTTTTCTTTTCCAAAAGGTAATTTAATAAATAAACGAAGTAAATTGACTAAATAACAAGATCTAACACACCAAATACACAGAGAGACATATACACGACATAACACACCATATACACAAAGAGACATATCACGTTAGACAAATAATCAAGAGCAGTCAATAGTACACACGTAGGTATTAACATACCACAAACAAAAGTCCAAAAGTCAAGGAGTAACAATACAAGGGCAAATCAAAAGAAAAGGGTGATGTCGTCCCAGTCTTAGTTAAAATAACCCCGTCTGGTCTCTCACGTCACTTTCTATCCAAACTAGACGTCCGTTGATCTCTTGTACTCATTCCAACCAAACAAAGCCTGTTCATGGTCCTAAAAATGCAAGTCTCACGCACTTAGCATCGCCTCAACTCTGGAGTATTCGGGCATGAGAATTTGAAATAAAACAATTCACATCTCGAGCTGGCCAGTCCCAAAAGTGAACTATTTACAATCAAAATTCCTACCTGACGTACCTATCTATGATCCTCAGCTACCACAAGAAAATTTAAGGCCTATAACATTCCCAATTCATAGCTTATGCTCGAACGAGCACTTAATCCTTCATACGTATTCACCACTTAGTCCAGGCTCACTCCGCGCAGAGACCACGCGAAGCAGGCTCTGATACCAACTATAACAGCCCCACCTCACCCTAAGGCGAACCAAAGGGTTCGGCGGACTGCCTGCCCAGCTCTCGCCGGGACCCAGTCACACCTCAATCAAAACCGGAAGAAACCACAAGAATAAATATAACAACAATCTAAAGTTTAAAGCAAAACTTATATATATTTCTATCTCAAAAGAGAGTATAAACTCAAATATACAAAGGTTCTTAATTTTTCATACATCTAGCCCGTGCCAAGCGCTAGGGCGAGAACCATTACAAAAATTCAAGAAACTAGTCTATGCTAGTCTATACAGAACTCTCGTCCTTACTCGCCTTCCCTGTTAAGGAAAACGAAACTAAAGGAATGAGTTAAAAACTCAGTGAGGTTCCGAACACATAAGCAAACAATAAGTCCATTGAAAGCGATAATCAAACAATAAGTCAAGAAACATTTACAATATAAAGTGATAATTACACATTCATTAAAAAGATATGTGCTCATAGGGAGCCATTCGTTCATTCATTCATTCTCCTTTCATTCCCTTATTCCTCCAATCATTTGAAAATGCATTTTTGTAAGTAAAACCCCTCATTTACAATATCAATCGTTCATTCATTTCGTTTCACCCCCTTCCGGACGTTGGTAGGACTTCACCAGACTACAAGGTAATACTCGAGTATACCAAACATTCACCCAGGGTCACCATATCGCCCGATCGAGTCCGCTTCTGCCTCGAGTCGATCGGTAATGAAGGGCAGGGCCCAGTTCAGCCAAAAGGCTTACATTCATGCACAAGTAACATTTCAATCATTGAATCATTGAAAATTTCACATTTATTTAGGTCGAGTGCGATAAAGTACAGACTCGCTTAGAAAACTCGTTTTGGCAATCATTGAAAGCACTTAACACATTATCAAACGATAACAACGAGCCATGAAGTCAAGGAAAATATAACAAACAAGGAACACTCACCTATTTACGCAAAATAACGTCCAAAATATCCTTCTGGATAACACTCCCAATGTGATGACCCCACCTCCCCCTAAGGCGTACCAAAGAGTTCGGCGGACCGCCTGCCCAGCTCTCGCCAGGACTCACTCCCTCACTCGTATCACGTGCATACATCCATGACCCATGAGTAACATTCACAACTCAAACTTATAATTTACATTGATACAAATCAAGGTACAAAGTCTCAATATACCCAAACTAGCTTAAAGCGTATACAAATCAAATACAAAATATTCTGTTCGAGGAATAGCGCGAGTACAAGACAAAAGTCAAAAGCCAAACAACTAGACTACGCTAGCCTTTACACGTCTCACGCCTCGCTCGTACTCCTGTAAGGAAAACAAAACTAACGGGGTGAGCCAAAGCTCAGTGAAGTTCCAAATATCAAATTGGTCAACAACCCAAGTGATGACGGAGTAATAGTGAAATAGCGAGAAAACAAGTCAAATCAGAGAAATATTACTTCAGCTAGTCAAGAAATATCAAGTTCACGTTCACATATAAGGATACAGTAACTCATCTCTCGGTTCCATTCCAGCTTGATCGGTCGGTAGTTGACACTCCGTTAACTTTTAAGTAATAACTAGTCCAAAAATAAAACCCCACTTCACGCCAGTCTCCGTCCACCGATCAACCCCCTTCTCCGGGCCCGCACGGCACACGAAACATGGGTGGTAATACTCGAGTATACTGTTTAGCTGAGGAGTTAACACTTCACTCGATATTACTAGTACCCAGGGTTCGTTATCTAATCGACCAGTCCCTTGCCGGCTCGACTCGATTAACTAGCCACAGGGTTTCTGGAATTCCAGACAAGACAAATTTTGTATGCAAGTATATCATTTCAAGTGAAATCATGGAATAATAACAAATTTGATTAGGGCAAGTGCGATAAAATACACTCTTGCCCCAAAATTGCACGTACATAACATGTAATCACATTGATCACGTATCAAATACAAGTACCAAGTGCAATTTGATATTTGAAAACACTCACCAAAACAAGTATAGTGTTTTTAATGGTCTCGTCCAGATGATACTCCTAGCTTGGAGTCCAGATCTGCGATAAAAATTCAGTTTGAGAACTTTAAAACATGTCCAAGATTCAAAACTTAAACGTTTCATTCAGTAAGAATCAGATAATTAAAGTTAATTTGGAAGACATTCGTAAAACACTTGCTCGCTTTTCAACTGGAAGAATTTGTAGCAAATACACTTGCAAATAACCTTTGAGTTGAAAATGCAAGGAAAACGGGTTTACATTGGTTATTATATCTTTTCCTCAAGGGTACAAGTTCGACTAGGTTTTAACGTATAACCCTCGATAACCAAGGTAGCCAAAGTCCTAGATGGCTCAAGTGATATTCATATCAACTCTACCCAAGTCGCAAGTGTATTTCTATAGTCCTTGAGCGTAAATTTGGGCAGCATGCCCTTTGTATTTACCTAATTTTCCAGCCATTTTGGCTTCATTATTTTTCTCAATCAAACCCAAAGTTACACACAATACAAATCCATTTCAATAGCCATTCCATAAGCCCAAGACAATACAAGGACATAAATCAACTAGTAACAAATGCGGAAATGAAGTTTACAAAAGACAGATTTGATGGGTTTTTGCAGAAAGAGCACATCTGAGGCTACGCTTATCGGATTAGTGTGAAACTTATACCATTTCGAAGCTAAGACACAGGGCTAGAATGTTCATGAAGAATACTTAGTCTAATTTCCAGTGTAACCTAACCAAATTCCCAATTCACATAACCTAACAACAACTATTCAGCTATTCAACCATACTGCCTTCAAATGGCCTTATCTCAGTCTACCAAGGTCCGTTTAAGACGTTCTTAGTGGCGTTGAAAATCTAAGACAGAGTACTAAAACTTTCATGTTTTAGAAAATGGCTAAATTTGAACAGATCATAGTGAATAAACATGATAAACTGACTAAAACGGAACACTGGAAACATCCTAAAATAGTGAGGGTATTTTGGTCTTTTCACAGGATACATTGCTCCGATTGAGCTGAAATTTTGTAGGCACCTATAAAATACCATTCTATACAATTTTCATGTTTTACACCAAGCCTAATTCGGCCTCTAACATGGTACAATAAAACCGGACAGAACAAGGCTGAAATTTTCCAGAAATCTGGAAATTTTGGGATTCAAAGAAACTTTCTTCATTTCTTGCTTCAATCCACCACCACAACCTCATATATAAGCTTAGATACAACATATCTCATCCATATAGCAAGTATAGGCAGAAATCATCAAACCCTAATTCATGTATCCACAAGGAAAAACAACACCCAAGACATGATAACAACCATTATTCACCACAAATTTGAAATGCTAAGCTAATTTAAGCAAGATTAAGAGTAAGAATTGGGGATATCACCATGCTTACCTTGCTTGGTGTCTACTAAGGGCAACCCTAGCTTTCCCCTTCAAAAATTCACCAACACCTCACTAAATCAATACTCAAAGGTAACTTTAATCGGTTTACTTTCTTTGTTTCCTCACTTTGTAGCTCAAATTCAAGATGAAGGAAGATGGGTTTTGCTCTCTCTTTTCCCCTCTCTTGTTCGGCCAACCAGCAGAAATAATGAAGAAGAAAGAGCAAAATTGGGGATAAGAAGGTTGGACTCTTGGTTGGTCAAGAAACCTTTAGGTGGCGACAAGTGGCGCCACCACCACCACTCTTTTTTTTTTCTCTTTCCTTTCCTTGCATTTGGTCCACATTTTTGGTCAAGACTAGCTGGAAATGAGAGGATATTTTGCTCAAATATTAATGAGCTTGTATGATAAGAAAGTGGTGGCCAAGTGGTGCGTTCAATCGGTAGTGCACGGTACACGTTGGTTCACACCGTTTTTCCTTAAATCACACGTACTAGGGTTTTTACTTCCTATTCACTAACTTTTTATTATTGAATCTAATCATATATTATTTCTCACCTAAAAGTCACTTTTAATCACCAAATTTGATCTTTACTCCGTACTGAAAAATCATTCGGCGAAAAATCGCGAAAACCCTAATTTGCTCCAATCTTGAAAATGAAGAGTGAAACCCTACTTTCTAGGTTCATTTGCACTTATTGTGGAATAATTGGGTAGTAGGGCTTTAATAAATAATACTTTCCAAATAAAAGGGTATTTTTGAGAAAAATATAAGAAATTTGCGAGTCCTCACACCCAATCCCCAAGGAAACCTAATATAATCAAAAGAATACATTATGCTTCAACCATTAAAGGTTTAAGTGATTCAAAGAAAATCTGAATACTTACTAGTACAATGTATACATATGAGTTTTAAAGTGAAAAGAGTACATTTAGATTTTACGGCCGAGAAAAGAAAAATAAATAAACCCTAAATTCACACCTAAAGTCTCGCTTGATAAAATTAGGTCTCGCGGCCGAGAAACCCTATGCAACTCTTCTTTGTTTCGAACAGAAAAGGAATAAATATTTGAAGTTCAAAACTTGACATTGTAACTAAGTATCATGCTTCAAACGGTTGTCACAATCACCATGCGGAAAAGTACAAGTTCAAATGGAATCTAACTCAAGTAACACTATTAAAGAAAAGTAAGTCCAACGCATCCCCAAATCACATTTCAAATCTCACTTTTACTTATTCAAATTTCAAGAAAATAAATGGACAGCATTTCCCCTTAATTTCTTCACTTTCCATCCTACAATCAAAGACCAAATCTCATCCCAAATCAAGTACAATTTCACATACAAATCATAGGTGATAAAACACCTTTCGGCATAACAACCACAACCGAAACTATACTTACCGGATGGAAACGAATCTTATGGCATTTCGAAGCCAAGACATATACCTACATTTCTTATGAAGACCTCCAAAGCCAAATCATGCATTTTCATGGTAAAAAATGCAAATCTCCACGAAAACAGAAATCTGTCCGCGAAATAGAGCTCATGGGCAGTCAAGGGTATTTCGGTCATTTCACATGCTATAATGTTCCGATTGAGCTGAACATTTACAGGTAGCTAGCTAACTCAATTACTAACAACTTTGATGTTTTGGTCAAGGGCTGATTCGGCCTCCTTCAAGGATGAACAAGCAGTGCAAAATCAGGACAGATTACTAATCCTAAGCTGAAATTTTCCGCAAATAACCGCAATTAACGCACAAGGGATCCATTTAACACAATTTAGAGTCGTCAATCCAAGGCCAACCATAATCATCATATACAAAACAGAAAAATCCCAAAAAAAAATCAGAAATTTGGCTAACTCCACTTTAATCCATGAAATCTTCCACAAAGTAGCATCTATAAGAACTATAAGCCACTACTTATCAATTAATTGAAGTAAAAAGGAAGTTTGTAAGCAAAGTACCTTGACACCTCAAGAAAGATGATAACTTAGGGTTTTTCCTTCACAAATCCCTCCACTAGAAGCTTTAATCCTCCTTAGTAAGCAACTTGGATGGAGTAATTTGATAATTCAACGGTTGAAACTCAAGATTTGAGCAAGAATTGAAGTTGAAGTTGAAGAAAGTCTCTCTTGTTCTTTCCTCTCCATAAATTTCGGCCAAGACAATGAAAATGGAAAGAAATTGGGTCAAAATTTGGTTTAGTAAAGGTTAAGACAAGTCCAAGTGAAAGTCAAGGTCTAATGTTTCAAGGACAAATGGCATCCAAGGGTTAATCCTCATCTTGTTTAATTGTAGGTCTATCGTATCAAAAAAAAAAAACTACTAGGGGGAATATCCCATGCCATTTGTAGGTGCCAGGTCGGTTTGTTTAAATATTTTTTAAAAATATCTTTTAGGTATTTTTTTAGGAACTATAGCAGTAAAAATTTTTATTAGCAATAATTTATTTAATTAGCAATGTTGATTTATTTAATTACAATTTAAAGATCATAAACGTAAGAATAAGTAAATAAAAAGGAAAGAATTGCAAACCAATTAACTACCCAACTCCTCTTGAGCTTGTAGATTGATTCAAACAAGCTACTTCAAGTTGATGAATTACAATCACTCTTGTGTACAAAGGAAGGATCACTTCCTCCTCGCCCCAAGCCGCACTTGGTCAAGCAAGAAAGTTTTACTATCACTCGGATAACCCTCACAGAGCTACACTCATGAAGTATTCACTCACAAATGAAAAGCTTACAATGAACCTCACACCACTAAGACTACAAATCTTCTTTGAAGAGTATTTTCTCACTAAAATCTCTCTAAATCTTTTGTATCTTCAGTGTGCCAAAGTTGTTTGAAGTGTCTGACCAACCACTATTTCTATAGGACCAAGAAAGTGCTTCATTAATGCTTCCAACGGATAGAAAGTAGCTGAACAGTCAACTAGCCGTTGGTAGTGTCGGACGTCCGATAGCACTGTTTTATGCGTCCGACAACAGGCAGTGAGTTTGAGAAATTTTCTTCAATTCTTTCGGACGTCCGATAGGCTGATTTTCTGCGTTCGAAGGTATGATGTAAAACTGAGAATTTTTCTTCAATTCCTTAGGACGTCCGATAGGCTGGTTTTCTGCGTCCGAAGATACTCAAAGGTTGTCGGACGTCCGATGCAATCTTTTTGAGCGTCCGACAGCTTTCAGCAACCTTTGTCTTCTTTCAATTGCAGTTGATCTTTGGAACTGATTTGCTTCATAACTGAATAGATCTTTGAAGAGATATTAGTAACATCAATTTGTTTTGTAAACATCAAAAGATAGGGATCAAGATCAACATTCTCCCCCTTTTTGATGATGACAAAATAATGGATGGAAGGAAAAAAGATTGAGCATATGAGCATAAACTCCCCCTCACTCATTGCATCCAAAACTATTAAAAGCCAAACTCATAATATCAGAAAAACTCCCCCTTACACATTGCATCCATTTCTCCCCCTTTTTGTCATCATAAGATGAGAATAAAACCAACTACTATAATCTAACAACAATAACAGAGAATCCAATATTTCAAATAAAAACAGAGAAATGACAGCAATCACCAACATATAACAGCAAATTATCATGAAATCAGCATTATTATTATTTTTTTTCCTTTTTGACATTATACAAATTCAGTAAAAAAAATAGAAAGAAAAAAACTCAGTTCAAAAATATCAGAAACATCAAAAGAAGATTATAAAAAAACATTGAACAAGAATCTTATCAATCTTATCATATTTCCTATTTGTTATAGTTAGCATCATATCTAACTATTCACATGCATTTCATGCCTCTTTACACGTTCTTTCTCACATAACAATCACTTTTCATGTGACCTTTTTGACAACAAATATTACACACAACCAAAGAATTATTTACATGAACGGGTTTAATAAATCTGACTTGCCTTTTCCTATGGATAGCAAATTTATTGGAATTAGAATTCAACCTATTCTTTTGAAAATAGACTTGTTTCTTGTGTTTAAGCAATTCATTTAAACCATCCATTCTTCTTTTCAAATCACCTTGTTCCTTTTTGAATAATTCACAAAGTTTTGTTTTTCTATCAAGCTCAAAATGTAAAGCAGTCTCACTCTTTTTGAAGTAATCATTTTCAGCTTTCAACTTTTTATTTTGTTGAAAAATATTTGCATTATTTCGAAGTAAAAACTAATTTTCTGTTTTAACTCCTTGTTTCTAGCATAAGATTCTTTCAAACTGTCATACAATTTTATAATGAAAGATTCAAGATCATCATCAGTTTCATCATCACTTTCAAATTGAGAGTTAGAAGATGTTATCTCGTCATCTCCAATAGCCATAAAAGCCAATTGAGCAGATTCTTCTTCCTCTTCAATATCACCATCGGAGTTACACTCATTCCATGTGAACTAGAAGTTGTTGAATCTTGGTTTTCTTTCACATTTTCTCTTCTTCATTGAACACTCACTTGCATAGTGTCCAGATTGGCCGCATTCAAAACACTTATCAGTTTGCTTTGTAGTGAACTCTAGCTTCCCTTTGTTTCTCAAGTTGTTGGACTGATTCGGGAAGGAGTTGCTAGGTCCACCTTTTCTGAATTTCCTCTTGTTGAGTATTCTTTTGAAGCCTCGTGTGATGAGTGCAATATCACTATCATCACCTTCCATGTCATCTTCACTCACGGAGGCTGGATCATCTTCATCTTGTGAAGCCTTCAGAGCAATATTCTTTCTTACTTTCGCATCCTCCTCCTCTTGCACTTTGGATTTAAGTTTCAGCTCATAAGAGATTAGAGAATTAATAAGAGATTCAATAGGTATAGTATTCAAATCTTTAGCCTCCTCAATAGCAGTCACTTTATTTTCCCAATCATTGGACAAGGCATTCAGGATTTTTCTATTTTTCTCACCAAGAGAATATTCTTTTTCCAGCACCTCTAAGTCCTTAATGAGGTCGTTGAATCTACAGTACATCTCATCAATATTTTCATGAGGTTGCATCTTGAAGGATTCATACTTTGTAACTAGAATGGACTTCTTTTGTTCTCTAACATTCTCACTACCTTCATTAATTTCTCTCAGTTTATCCCAAATTTCCTTGGCTGACTTGCAGCCTTTGACTCTAATAGATTCAATTGAATCTAAAGCACAATATAACACATTCATGGCTTTTGCATTTAATGTGAGATGAGCTCTATCCGCAGCAGTCAGTTCACTTCTTGTTTTTGGTCTAGATCTCTGAGTAGTTTCATCTATAAGAGAGGCATCATATGGACCTTCACTAATAATAAACCACAATTCAATATCAATAGATTGCAAAAAAATAATCATTCTTTCTTTCCAACTCACATAATTTGACCCATTAAATATAGGTGGTCTAATGACAGAATGTCCTTCGAAAAACATAGCGTTATTGGTTGTCATCTTTACTCCAAAGCCGATTGAGCTTAATCTCAAGGAGACCAAGCTCTGATACCAATTGTAAGGCCCGAAAACAACCCTTTTCTAGGCGACCACACAATGCAGCAGTTGATAAGAAAGCACAAGTGCTTGTGAGTAGAAGAGATAAACAATTTAAAGATCATAAACGTAAGAATAAGTAAATAAAAAGGAAAGAATTGCAAACCAATTAACTACCCAACTCCTCTTGAGCTTGTAGATTGATTCAAACAAGCTACTTCAAGTTGTTGAATTACAATCACTCGTGTGTACAAAGGAAGGATCACTTCCTCCTCGCCCCAAGCCGCACTTGGTCAAGCAAGAAAGTTTTACTATCACTCGGATAACCCTCACAGAGCTACACTCATGAAGTATTCACTCACAAATGAAAAGCTTACAATGAACCTCACACCACTAAGACTACAAATCTTCTTTGAAGAGTATTTTCTCACTAAAATCTCTCTAGATCTTTTGTATCTTCAGTGTGCCAAAGTTGTTTGAAGTGTCTGACCAACCACTATTTCTATAGGACCAAGAAAGTGCTTCATTAATGCTTCCAACGGATAGAAAGTAGCTGAACAGTCAACTAGCCGTTGGTAGTGTCGGACGTCCGATAGCACTGTTTCATGCGTCCGACAACAGGCAGTGAGTTTGAGAAATTTTCTTCAATTCTTTCGGACGTCCGATAGGCTGCTTTTCTACGTTCGAAGGTATGATGTAAAACTGAGAATTTTTCTTCAATTCCTTAGGACGTCCGATAGGCTGGTTTTCTGCGTCCGAAGATACTCAATGGTTGTAGGACGTCCGATGCAATCTTTTTGAGCGTCTGACAGCTTTCAGCAACCTTTGTCTTCTTTCAATTGCACTTGATCTTTGGAACTGATTTGCTTCATAACTGAATAGATCTTTGAAGAGATATTAGTAACATCAATTTGTTTTGTAAACATCAAAAGATAGGGATCAAGATCAACATTCTCCCCCTTTTTGATGATGACAAAATAATGGATGGAAGGAAAAAAGATTGAGCATATGAGCATAAACTCCCCCTCACTCATTGCATCCAAAACTATTAAAAGCCAAACTCATAATATCAGAAAAACTCCCCCTTACACATTGCATCCATTTCTCCCCCTTTTTGTCATCATAAGATGAGAATAAAACCAACTACTATAATCTAACAACAATAACAGAGAATCCAATATTTCAAATAAAAACAGAGAAATGACAGCAATCACCAACATATAACAGCAAATTATCATGAAATCAGCATTATTATTATTTTTTTTCCTTTTTGACATTATACAAATTCAGTAAAAAAAATAGAAAGAAAAAAACTCAGTTCAAAAATATCAGAAACATCAAAAGAAGATTATAAAAAAACATTGAACAAGAATCTTATCAATCTTATCATATTTCCTATTTGTTATAGTTAGCATCATATCTAACTATTCACATGCATTTCATGCCTCTTTACACGTTCTTTCTCACATAAAAATCACTTTTCATGTGACCTTTTTGACAACAAATATTACACATAACCAAAGAATTATTTACATGAACGGGTTTAATAAATCTGACTTGCCTTTTCCTATGGATAGCAAATTCATTGGAATTAGAATTCAACCTATTCTTTTGAAAATAGACTTGTTTCTTGTGTTTAAGCAACTCATTTAGACCATCCATTCTTCTTTTCAAATCACCTTGTTCCTTTTCGAATAATTCACAAAGCTTTGTTTTTCTATCAAGCTCAAAATGTAAAACAGTCTCACTCTTTTTGAAGTAATCATTTTCAGCTTTCAACTTTTTATTTTGTTGAAAAATATTTGCATTATTTCGAAGGAAAAAACTAATTTTCTGTTTTAACTCCTTATTTCTAGCATAAGATTCTTTCAAACTATCATACAATTTTATAATGAAAGATTCAAGATCATCATCAGTTTCATCATCACTTTCAAATTGAGAGTTAGAAGATGTTAACTCGTCATCTCCAATAGCCATAAAAGCCAATTGAGCAGATTCTTCTTCCTCTTCAATATCACCATCGGAGTTACACTCATTCCATGTGAACTGGAAGTTGTTGAATCTTGGTTTTCTTTCACATTTTCTCCTTTTCATTGGACACTCACTTGCATAGTGTCCAGATTGGCCGCATTGAAAACACTTATCAGTTTGCTTTTTAGTGAACTCTAGCTTTCCTTTGTTTCTCAAGTTGTTGGACTGATTCGGGAAGGAGTTGCTAGGTCCACCTTTTCTGAATTTTCTCTTGTTGAGTATTCTTTTGAAGCCTCGTGTGATGAGTGCAATATCACTATCATCACCTTCCATGTCATCTTCACTCACGGAGGCTGGATCATCTTCATCTTGTGAAGCCTTCAGAGCAATATTCTTTCTTACTTTCGCATCCTCCTCCTCTTGCACTTTGGATTTAAGTTTCAGCTCATAAGAGATTAGAGAATTAATTAGAGATTCAATAGGCATAGTATTCAAATCTTTAGCCTCCTCAATAGCAGTCACTTTATTTTCTCAATCATTGGACAAGGCATTCAGGATTTTTGTATTTTTCTCACCAAGAGAATATTCTTTTTCCAGCACCTCTAAGTCCTTAATGAGGTCGTTGAATCTACAGTACATCTCATCAATGTTTTCATGAGGTTGCATCTTGAAGGATTCATACTTTGTAACTAGAATGGATTTCTTTTGTTCTCTAACATTCTCACTACCTTCATGAATTTCTCTCTGTAGACACCAAATTTTTAAGGAATTTTGTTTACTATTATTTCTATTTTGATTAATTTCATTTTATTTTTATTTTTATTTTTATTTTATCATTTTATCATTTAATTAAACTTTAATCATTTAGTTTTTAATTTAATTTGTTTCAATGTTAGGGTTTTACTTTATCTTATTTTATTTTATTTTTTGCACATAAGCCTATTTTTGGGAGGATGAGATCTTAGCCTTTGATCTTAGGTTTAGTTTTTCTTGGGTGTGCCTTAAAAAGATGAAGGAGCCACAAATTACAAGGTGGGGGGGAACGATTAGAGAGAGTGGGAGAAAAAAGGCTAAAAAAAAAAATCCGAAAGGCTCTCGGTTGGAGGGGGCTGAAAATCTCAAAGGGAAAACAGAGGGGGCTTTGGGGTTGGGAAATAGAACGAGAAGAAGAAAAACTGGAAAATGGAAGGGAGGAGCTTCGGCGGAAGTCTGGGAAGAAAAAAAAGGATGAGAGTGACGGCTGAAAAGGGCCGCGAAAGAGAAAAACAAAAGGGCTTCGGTGAACGAAAAGGCTGAGAAAAACAGGGGGTAAGGGAATGAAAAGAAAAGCAGGGGAGTTTTTGAGAGGAAGGTTTCGGGGGAGAGACTAAAAGAAGGCTGCGGAAGAAACAAGCAAAGGAAACAGAGGGCTTCCGCTAAGAGGGAAACAACAAGAAGAAGAGACTGCCCCTGTTCCTTTCGTATGCCGCCGCTTACTCCAGATCTCCTCCTTTCCTCACGCCGTTAGCCCAGGCCGCCATCAGTCCTCATCCGCCGATGTTGCTGTCCGCCATCGCCACCCTTCAACTCCCACTGCCGTCGCTGGCACCGTAGCCATCGAAGCAGTAGGGGCTTCTACTGCCATCTCCACAGAGTCATCTACCATCAGCGCCACCCCCCCTCTAGATTCAATTCGGCTTTAGAAATTAAGAGCCCTGTAAGTTATCCTCTCTAAATTTCAGTTTCTCTCAAACTTCTGAAATGGGTCTGCCGTGGCGTTGTTTTGGTGCAAATCCCCTGTCAATTTGCCTAAACTTCTGAATACGTATGCTTGTATGCTGATCGGACTGAATTTCCTTGGGTTGCCGACAATTTCTGGATTGATTATAACCTCATTTGAGCTCAGAATTGATGACGTTTAAAGCCCAGTAGATGTTGGATGAAATGTCTGATTGAAAGTTCTAATTAAAAGATGACTTGCTTACATCTTGCGTAAAAGGAAAATGATATGGTCAGCAATGGTAGAAGGCAGAGTTTTACTTTTTTTTTTGAGGTTTTCTTGTGTGCTTATTTTGGTGTCATTTCTGTTTTCATTGCCTTGTCCTTCCCTACGTATCAAACTGCTGTTATGAGAGGGAATAGCTAGAGTTGAGACTGAATTGTTGATATTGCTCTGATTGGAAAGAAAGCTGAAATGATAATATTAATTGATGTTAGCTTATTTGATACGCCTTCCATTGAGATGTTTTTCATCATGTCTAGTCATTTGTTTGGGTTTTGCCGCATGTTTCATTACCTAATGTTTGTATTTGGGAGGAAAAACTTGATGTTTGATGTTCGGGTTGAGATCGGCATAAGAATTTGCCGCTTTGGGTTGCTGAAGTTCTGTGTTTGCTTGAAGTTGATGTTTAATTGGCTGTCCATAGTTTTAGATTGTCCGAACCTTATGGACTGAAATTTCTTGATTTGTTGAACAATTTCTGGAGTTTTGATTAACTTCAATTCAAGCAAAAATTTGATGAAATTCTAACGCCCTCAACCTGTTTGTTAAAATGACCGAACGATGATTGCTTGTATGAGCTCGACGAAAATGGAAACTGATGCTTATTCTCCTTGTCTTGTGGTTTAACCCCAGAATTTTAGAGCTTCATAATTTGACCCCAAAAATGTTCATAATTCTTTCAATCAGATCCTTGTTTTTGTTGTGTTGAAACCCCTAAATCTTCCCTCTTGTTCTAATATGACCTAGAAAATTGGAAAAAGTGAACTTGTTTCTTCCTTTTACGTCTTAATCATCTTTTAATATGCATAAGTAGTTTTTTAGCTTGATTATTTTCTTGTTTTTTTTAGATTATAGTTGTGGCTTAATAATTTTTTGTGGACTTCATTATGTTGGGTTTAAGGAAATTGGATTTCTTTTGGGTAAGAGGTGTTTTTGCTTGGATTTGGGTTAGATGTTCATTTGGCTGAGACCCATCAGTTTGTTGGATTATTCTTTGAGTCAATATAATAAAATGGCCTATTCCCCTTTTGTTTTTGGATTTCCGTTGGGTTGGGAAGCTTTGGCCCAAGCAAATAAGAAAAATGGCCCAATGGTTTGGTCCATTAAGAAATCAGAAAATGATTTTGCAAATCAGTCCCTGAATTTCTCCTTAATTATACTGTGGCCCTGGACATTTTCAACTTCTTTCAATTGGGTCCCAGGTTTAATTGCAAATGGGTCCCTAAACTTTATTTTTCTTTAATTTTGACCTCCAAACTTTGTTAATTTGTGCAATCAAGTCCTTTCTTCTTTTTGACTTCTTGAATGTGAGTTGCTTACATGATTCAATTGATTCAATTTCAAGTTTACCATTTTATTTTTTATGATTATTTGTTAAATAAAGCGATGCCTTGACTCGTTTATTATTTTGGAGGGTAAATAAGTGGTTTTACTCCATTGGAGCCTCAATTCAAGGGGAGGTACACCCTAATCCCTTATTTCTTGCTTTATTTGACTATACGTGCCTTATGTGCCTTCACATGTTTGATTGTATGCCTCTTGGGTGTTTTATTCATTTCATTTATTTATTTACTTTATGGGTTTTGTACATTTATTTTAGTTCAATTTGATCATTTGAAAGGCACTTGAATGCCAAAGTTGTAATAGTTAGGGATTTAATTATTTTATTCCTTTTCCCCCTTTTAGATTGTAGTAGGGTCTCCCTAATGTAATAGATAGGGCTTGGAGGAGCTTTCAATGAAGACCTATCGAAGTCATGTGCCTAGCTAGCAAATGTAATAGTTAGGGCTTTAATTGTCTTATGTGTCTTGCATGCTTAGTTACTACGTGTTAATTTGCTTTGTTAGGGTCTTGCATCTAGTCGAGCATGCTAAATGTTATGTGCTATGTGTTTATAAGTGTTTGGCATGTCTACTCGCTTTCCATAGCCTGAATGAATGTGATGGATGTGTGAGGACTCGCAAATTTCTTGTATTTTTCTCAAAAATTCCCTTTTATTTGAAAATTATTTGGTAACTATTATTTCATGTTATCCATGGTTCAATCACCCTAGAAAAGTGCCAATAACCATAGGAAATTAGGGTTTTCCTATTCGTTTTCAATTCAAGGTGAAATTGGATTTTTCGCGTAACCGCAGTATAATTATCCGGTACCGAGTAGGGATCAAATTTGGTGCTTAAGAGTGACTTTTAAGTGAGAAATAATATGTGATTAGAAGCAATGATAAAAAGTTAGGGAATAGGGAGTAAAAACCCTAGTACGTGCGATTTAAGAGAAAACGCGTCACACCGACGTGTACCGTGTATTACCAATTGAACCATCACTTGACCACCACTTTCTTGCCATACAAGTTTAACACTAGTGAAGCAAAATATCTTCCCCCTCTTGGCTCTCCTATTAGCCGAAATTTGTGGCCCAAGTGCAAGGGATGAAAGAGAAAATTTTGTGGTTGTAAGTAAGCCAAGTGTTAGCCAAACTTGTGGCTAGAATTAATTCTTATCTTTCCAACCTTCTTATAAGACAAACTAAGCTTAATCTTCCTCATTTCTTCTTCTTCATGGCCGACCAAAGAGAGAGAGAAAGGGAGAGCAAGTGAAAATAATTTTCTTCTTGAGTTACACCAACCAAGTGCTAGAATCGAATTCTAAACCGATTAAAGTGTGGGTTGTGAGTTAGGAAGCTTGTGGAACTAAATATTTTTCAAAGGAGGTGGAGTATCACTCATTCAAGCCTTGCTTTTGAGGTATAAAGTCTGATCTTGGTCCTTGTTCATTTAATTTTTGGTTAAAGATGTGATTTTATGGAGGATTAACACTTGAATGCATGAATTTCCAGATTTGGGTTCTCATTTCTTCTCTTTCTGCCCGGTTTTAGTACTCTATGTTAGAGGCCGAATCAGTTCTTACCCAAAACATGAAAGTTATAGAGAATGATGTTTTCTAGTTACCTGTAAAATTTCAGCTCAATCCAAGCTTGGTAGCATGTGAAAAGTCCAAAATACCCTTACTGTTTTAAGTATTTCCTAAGCAGTCCGTGTGATCAGTTAAGTCCAGTTTATCCCGTTTTTTTGACTAGGATTCATTCTGATTTAGTGTTTTACCAAAACATGAAAGTTGTATTATTCTGAATTAGCTTTCAAATGCCTCTAAGAACACCTGATTCGGACTTGTGTACTCCGAGATATGTCCATTACAGTGTTCTGCGTTTAAACAGCCGACGAATTGGTTTCTGGTTTAGTAATTCGAGCATTTGACCAAGTTACATTAGAAACTGGACTAAGTGACCTTCATGAACATTGTAACCCTGAGTCTTAGCTTCGAAATGGCAAAGGTTGTTTCTTAATCCGATAAGCGTAGCCTCGGATAAGTTATTTCCGCTTTCATACGTCAAATCTGTCTTTTGCTAAATTGAATTTCTGCACTTGTTATTACTGTATTTCTTATTCTTATGATATTGTGAGCCTATGGAATGGCTCTTGACTTGAATTGCTTATGTGTAATGTTGGGTTGTGGTTGAGGAAAAATAATGAAGCCGAAATGGCTGGAAAATTAGGTAAACACAAAGGGCGTGCTGCCCAAATTTTCGCTCGAGGGCTAGGTTTCTATTTGAACTTGTATACTTTTGTTTAGCCAATACCATGACCGGTTTTCCATTTTAAAACATGATTTTTCATCCTTGGGTTCAAACAACCCTCTTCTTACTTGAAAGTCATCTTTACACGTTTTACTCCTAATTAGTCGGGTTTCTTTGTTTCCCTTAAATGTTTTGCTCGATAAACTGTAATATGCTCTCTTGTTCAACCTTAGGTTTCATTGGTGACTAAGGGTAATATCCGGAAGGATATTTTGCACGTTATTTTGCATATCTAGGTGAGTGTTCTATATACGTTTTGTTTCTATGACTATGTGGATTGTTGGATCTATGTGATTATTTGTGACTATTTGATTAAATGTTACTTGTTTTCTATGATTTTTAAAATGAACTTTTGCTAGGTGAGTGTGTACTTTATCGCACTCGAACTAAATAAATATGAAATTTTCGGTGATTAAATGTTGAAATACTAGTTGCGCATGAATGTAAGCCTCTTTGGCTGAACTGGGCCTTGCCCTTGTTACCGATCGACTCGAGCCAGAAGCGGACTCGGTCGGGCGATATGGTGACCTGGGTGAATTTGGTATACTCGAGTATTACCTTGTAGTCCGGCAACGTCCGGATGGGTGGAGTCCGGCCAATGTCCGGATGGGTGGAGTCCGGTCAACGTCCGGAAAAGGGGATGAACGAACAAAAGGATGAACGAGGGATTCTACTTACAAAAAATGTATTTTCAAACGATTGGAGGAATAAGGGAAAATGTCAGGGGAACGAACGAACAAACAAATAGCTCCTCGTGAGCCTGTATCCTTTTAATGAATGTATTATCATTGCTTTATATTGGACATGTTTTCTGGATTAAATGTTATTACATGACTAATGTTCCTTGTTTAATTACTTGTTTATATATATAGAACCTCACTGGGCTTTTTAGCTCATACCACGTCAATTGTTTTCCTTAGCAGGGGAAGGCGAGCAAGGACGAGCGTTCTGTATAGTCTAGTTGATCTAGTTCTTTGGCCTTGTACTGGTTCTCGCCCTAGTGCTTGGCACGGGCTGGTTGTATGAGGAATGAGAACCCTTGTATATTCGATGTTTGTACTTGAATGGTAAAAACTTTGAAGACTTCTGGTGTGTAGAAGTTTCTTATCTTGTACTTGAGCATCTATTGTCTATGGATGTATATACATGATTCGAGTTCCATAGTGAGTGAGTCCTGGCGAGAGCTGGGCAGGCGACCCGCTGAACCCTGGGGTACGCCCTAGGGGGAAGTGGGGCCGTCACAAGTGGTATCAGAGCTTAGGCTTCAGATCTCTGTAGTGTATCCTAGATTAAAGATTAGAATACCGGACTGTGGGATTTGATTGGACTTGAAAGTTAAGCGATTGAGGGATAAAATTTATAGTTGCTTCGCGTGGTTTCTACGTGGAGTGACCCTGGACTAAGTGGTGAATAAGTATGAGGGACTAAGTAAAGTTATGAATTGCGAATGTTATAGGTCTTTAATCTTTTCCATGATATTTGAGGATCATAGATAGGTACGTCGGGTAGGAATTTCGATTGTAGATAGTTTGCTCTTGAGACTGCAGCTCGAGATGTGAATTATCTTATTTCGGATTCTTGTGCCTGAGTACTCTAGAGTTGAGGCGCTACTAAGTACTTGAGACTTGCATTTTGAGAACATGAATAAGCTTTGTCTGACTAGAATGAGCACAAGAGATCAGGGACATCTAGTTTGGATAGTAAGTGACGTGAGAGACCGGACGGGCTGATACGGGGACGACTTCACCTTTTCCTTTTGATTTACCTGTATATTGTTACTACATGACGTTAGTATACCTGTATGTACATGGTTATCTGTCCAACTTGATATGTATTTGTGTATTTGCTTATCCGTCATCTTGGTATGGCGTGTTATGTGGGTATATGTTTATTTGAATATTTGGTGCCCTCAATAGTTACTTTAGTAACCTTATCGTGTTTATTTACTAAAAGTTTCGGACTCGTCTGAGGCAACTGAAGGTAAAATTTCGAGAACGAAATTTTTTTTAAGGGGGAGAGAATGTGAGGACTCGCAAATTTCTTGTATTTTTCTCAAAAATTCCCTTTTATTTGAAAATTATTTGGTAACTATTATTTCATGTTATCCATGGTTCAATCACCCTAGAAAAGTGCCAATAACCATAGGAAATTAGGGTTTTCCTATTCGTTTTCAATTCAAGGTGAAATTGGATTTTTCGCGTAACCGCAGTATAATTATCCGGTACCGAGTAGGGATCAAATTTGGTGCTTAAGAGTGACTTTTAAGTGAGAAATAATATGTGATTAGAAGCAATGATAAAAAGTTAGGGAATAGGGAGTAAAAACCCTAGTACGTGCGATTTAAGAGAAAACGCGTCACACCGACGTGTACCGTGTATTACCAATTGAACCATCACTTGACCACCACTTTCTTGCCATACAAGTTTAACACTAGTGAAGCAAAATATCTTCCCCCTCTTGGCTCTCCTATTGGCCGAAATTTGTGGCCCAAGTGCAAGGGATGAAAGAGAAAATTTTGTGGTTGTAAGTAAGCCAAGTGTTAGCCAAACTTGTGGCTAGAATTAATTCTTATCTTTCCAACCTTCTTATAAGACAAACTAAGCTTAATCTTCCTCATTTCTTCTTCTTCATGGCCGACCAAAGAGAGAGAGAAAGGGAGAGCAAGTGAAAATAATTTTCTTCTTGAGTTACACCAACCAAGTGCTAGAATCGAATTCTAAACCGATTAAAGTGTGGGTTGTGAGTTAGGAAGCTTGTGGAACTAAAAATTTTTCAAAGGAGGTGGAGTATCACTCATTCAAGCCTTGCTTTTGAGGTATAAAGTCTGATCTTGGTCCTTGTTCATTTAATTTTTGGTTAAAGATGTGATTTTATGGAGGATTAACACTTGAATGCATGAATTTCCAGATTTGGGTTCTCATTTCTTCTCTTTCTGCCCGGTTTTAGTACTCTATGTTAGAGGCCGAATCAGTTCTTACCCAAAACATGAAAGTTATAGAGAATGATGTTTTCTAGTTACCTGTAAAATTTCAGCTCAATCCAAGCTTGGTAGCATGTGAAAAGTCCAAAATACCCTTACTGTTTTAAGTATTTCCTAAGCAGTCCGTGTGATCAGTTAAGTCCAGTTTATCCCGTTTTTTGACTAGGATTCATTCTGATTTAGTGTTTTACCAAAACATGAAAGTTGTATTATTCTGAATTAGCTTTCAAATGCCTCTAAGAACACCTGATTCGGACTTGTGTACTCCGAGATATGTCCATTACAGTGTTCTGCGTTTAAACAGCCGACGAATTGGTTTCTGGTTTAGTAATTCGAGCATTTGACCAAGTTACATTAGAAACTGGACTAAGTGACCTTCATGAACATTGTAACCCTGAGTCTTAGCTTCGAAATGGCAAAGGTTGTTTCTTAATCCGATAAGCGTAGCCTCGGATAAGTTATTTCCGCTTTCATACGTCAAATCTGTCTTTTGCTAAATTGAATTTCTGCACTTGTTATTACTGTATTTCTTATTCTTATGATATTGTGAGCCTATGGAACGGCTCTTGACTTGAATTGCTTATGTGTAATGTTGGGTTGTGGTTGAGGAAAAATAATGAAGCCGAAATGGCTGGAAAATTAGGTAAACACAAAGGGCGTGCTGCCCAAATTTTCGCTCGAGGGCTAGGTTTCTATTTGAACTTGTATACTTTTGTTTAGCCAATACCATGACCGGTTTTCCATTTTAAAACATGATTTTTCATCCTTGGGTTCAAACAACCCTCTTCTTACTTGAAAGTCATCTTTACACGTTTTACTCCTAATTAGTCGGGTTTCTTTGTTTCCCTTAAATGTTTTGCTCGATAAACTGTAATATGCTCTCTTGTTCAACCTTAGGTTTCATTGGTGACTAAGGGTAATATCCGGAAGGATATTTTGCACGTTATTTTGCATATCTAGGTGAGTGTTCTATATACGTTTTGTTTCTATGACTATGTGGATTGTTGGATCTATGTGATTATTTGTGACTATTTGATTAAATGTTACTTGTTTTCTATGATTTTTAAAATGAACTTTTGCTAGGTGAGTGTGTACTTTATCGCACTCGAACTAAATAAATATGAAATGTTCGGTGATTAAATGTTGAAATACTAGTTGCGCATGAATGTAAGCCTCTTTGGCTGCACTGGGCCTTGCCCTTGTTACCGATCGACTCGAGCCAGAAGCGGACTCGGTCGGGCGATATGGTGACCTGGGTGAATTTGGTATACTCGAGTATTACCTTGTAGTCCGGCAACGTCCGGATGGGTGGAGTCCGGCCAATGTCCGGATGGGTGGAGTCCGGTCAACGTCCGGAAAAGGGGATGAACGAACAAAAGGATGAACGAGGGATTCTACTTACAAAAAATGTATTTTCAAACGATTGGAGGAATAAGGGGAAATGTCAGGGGAACGAACGAACAAACAAATAGCTCCTCGTGAGCCTGTATCCTTTTAATGAATGTATTATCATTGCTTTATATTGGACATGTTTTCTGGATTAAATGTTATTACATGACTAATGTTCCTTGTTTAATTACTTGTTTATATATATAGAACCTCACTGGGCTTTTTAGCTCATACCACGTCAATTGTTTTCCTTAGCAGGGGAAGGCGAGCAAGGACGAGCGTTCTGTATAGTCTAGTTGATCTAGTTCTTTGGCCTTGTACTGGTTCTCGCCCTAGTGCTTGGCACGGGCTGGTTGTATGAGGAATGAGAACCCTTGTATATTCGATGTTTGTACTTGAATGGTAAAAACTTTGAAGACTTCTGGTGTGTAGAAGTTTCTTATCTTGTACTTGAGCATCTATTGTCTATGGATGTATATACATGATTCGAGTTCCATAGTGAGTGAGTCCTGGCGAGAGCTGGGCAGGCGACCCGCTGAACCCTGGGGTACGCCCTAGGGGGAAGTGGGGCCGTCACAGGATGAATGTACGTTTCCACTAGTCCAACGCTAGTCGGAATTCATAGAATGGGCTAGTCCAACGCTAGACCCTTAGGGATTTCCCCTCGTTAGTACATGTTTGCATGATCATTACATGTCATGCATTCTTTTTAGTTTTATCATTTTGCATGCCCCTCGAACCCCTTTTCCCTCCATTTTAGGATTTTTGCATTTCATGCTAGTTATAGGGTTCATTTGCTTGAGAGTCCCCTTAAATATGGGATATAGACGAGTGTGGTTTTTTCTAAACCTTAGCACGCTTGTATTCCCTCTATAAAAGGGCAAATTGAGTCACGATTTAGGTCTCCCCGTACCCAATATGCATGAATTCCCTAGGCTCATGCATTTTTAAATCCACTCTACCATTTTATACCCTCATCACACTTTCATTTTTCCTCCCATTTTGCACACGTACACCTTTATATTTCTTCACTTGCACACGAACACTTTTATCATCACTTGCACACATGCACTTCATATTATCATTTCTCATACCGTACCTTGCCCACTCACGTGCACATTTTTATTTACATATTTATTATTTTTTATTACTTTTTCAAACTCATGTCCTCACATTGCATACATGCATTCCATTCATTTGCATCCCACTCGCATTATTCGTGACTTCTTCAAAAGATCGTTATTGAGCTTCACAATTAATGTGATTGGCACCACTCAACCTTTGAAGAGAAATTTCCCTCAATACCCCTAGGTCTAGGGTTTGCATTCATGTAGTGCATCCAAATGTAATAAATTCTTTGGTTAAAACAAGAAAATCTTTGATTAAATCATACAACTAGCCTTGGCTAGGTCAAAGGGGTGCCTTGGATTTTATCCTTGCCTTCCCCTTTGTCAAATGTGACTCCCGAACCTTTTTCTTTGGTTTACGTGGACTAGAAGTCATTTAAAAGGGGTTTCTTACTACTTTTTCCTATTTTTTCTTTAAAAATTCATTTTTTTGGTGACTTGGTACACCTTAACTCATTACCAAGTGGCGACTCCAATTTTTATTTCAAAAACCCTTTTTAAACTATAATTTTGGGTCAAATCGTCGCATTCTCAACCCCCCATTTAGACCCATTTTTTCTTTTAAAATCACAATTCATTTTCCAATCACAAAAAATACATTTTTTAAACCATTTATTTATTTATTCAAAAAATGGGGCGCGACACTCTCAGTTTATCCCAAAGTTCCTTGTCTGACTTGCAGCCTTTGACTCTAACAGATTCATATGAATCTAAAGCACAATATAACGCATTCATGGCTTTTGCATTTAATGTGAGATGAGCTCTATCCGCAGTAGTCAGTTCACTTCTTGTTTTTGGTCTAGATCTCTGAGTATTTTCATCTATAAGAGAGACATCATATGGACCTTCACTAATAATAAACCACAATTCAATATCAATAGATTGCAAAAAAATAATCATTCTTTCTTTCCATCCCACATAATTTGACCCATTAAACATAGGAGGTCTAATAACAGAATGTCCTTCGAAAAACATAGCATTATTGGTTGTCATCTTTACTCCAAAGCCGATTGAGCTTAATCTCAAGGAGACCAAGCTCTGATACCAATTGTAAGGCCCGAAAACAACCCTTTTCTAGGCGACCACACAATGCAGCAGTTGATAAGAAAGCACAAGTGCTTGTGAGTAGAAGAGATAAACAATTTAAAGATCATAAACGTAAGAATAAGTAAATAAAAAGGAAAGAATTGCAAACCAATTAACTACCCAACTCCTCTTGAGCTTGTAGATTGATTCAAACAAGCTACTTCAAATTGATGAATTACAATCACTCTTGTGTACAAAGGAAGGATCACTTCCTCCTCGCCCCAAGCCGCACTTGGTCAAGCAAGAAAGTTTTACTATCACTCGGATAACCCTCACAGAGCTACACTCATGAAGTATTCACTCACAAATGAAAAGCTTACAATGAACCTCACACCACCAAGACTACAAATCTTCTTTGAAGAGTATTTTCTCACTAAAATCTCTCTAGATCTTTTGTATCTTCAGTGTGCCAAAGTTGTTTGGAGTGTCTGACCAACCACATTTTATATAGGACCAAGAAAGTGCCGCATTAATGCTTCCAACGGATAGAAAGTAACTGAACAGTCAACTAGCCGTTGGTAGTGTCGGACGTCCGATAGCACTGTTTTATGCGTCCGACAGCAGGCAGTGAGTTTGAGAAATTTTCTTCAATTCTTTTAGACGTCCGATAGGCTGGTTTTCTGCGTTCGAAGGTATGATGTAAAACTGAGAATTTTTCTTCAATTCCTTAGGACGTCCGATAGGCTGGTTTTCTGCGTCCGAAGATACTGAATGGTTGTCGGACGTCCGATGCAGTCTTTTTGAGCGTCCGACAGCTTTCAGCAACCTTTGTCTTCTTTCAATTGCACTTGATCTTTGGAACTGATTTGCTTCATAACTGAATAGATCTTTGAAGAGATATTAGTAACATCAATTTGTTTTGTAAACATCAAAAGATAGGGATCAAGATCAACATTCTCCCCCTTTTTGATGATGACAAAATAATGGATGGAAGGAAAAAAGATTGAGCATATGAGCATAAACTCCCCCTCACTCATTGCATCCAAAACTATTAAAAGTCAAACTCATAATATCAGAAAAACTCCCCCTTACACATTGCATCCATTTTCTCCCCCTTTTTGTCATCATAAGATGAGAGTAAAACCAACTACTATAATCTAACAACAATAACAGAGAATCCAATATTTCAAATAAAAACAGAGAAATGACAGCAATCACCAACATATCACAGCAAATTATCATGAAATCAGCATTATTATTATTTTGTTTCCTTTTTGACATTATACAAATTCAGTAAAAAAAATAGAAAGAAAAAAAACTCTATTCAAAAATATCAGAAACATCAAAAGAAGATTATAAAAAAACATTGAACAAGAATCTTATCAATCTTATCATATTTCCTATTTGTTCGAGTTAGCATCATATCTAACTATCCACATGCATTTCATGCCTCTTTTCACGTTCTTTCTCACATAACAATCACTTTTCATGTGACCTTTTTGACAACAAATATTACACACAACCAAAGAATTATTTACATGAACGGGTTTAATAAATCTGACTTGCCTTTTCCTATGGATAGCAAATTTATTGGAATTAGAATTCAACCTATTCTTTTGAAAATAGACTTGTTTCTTGTGTTTAAGCAATTCATTTAAACCATCCATTCTTCTTTTCAAATCACCTTGTTCCTTTTTGAATAATTCACAAAGTTTTGTTTTTCTATCAAGCTCAAAATGTAAAGCAGTCTCACTCTTTTTGAAGTAATCATTTTCAGCTTTCAACTTTTTATTTTGTTGAAAAATATTTGCATTATTTCGAAGTAAAAACTAATTTTCTGTTTTAACTCCTTGTTTCTAGCATAAGATTCTTTCAAACTGTCATACAATTTTATAATGAAAGATTCAAGATCATCATCAGTTTCATCATCACTTTGAAATTGAGAGTTAGAAGATGTTATCTCGTCATCTCCAATAGCCATAAAAGCCAATTGAGCAGATTCTTCTTCCTCTTCAATATCACCATCGGAGTTACACTCATTCCATGTGAACTAGAAGTTGTTGAATCTTGGTTTTCTTTCACATTTTCTCTTCTTCATTGAACACTCACTTGCATAGTGTCCAGATTGGCCGCATTCAAAACACTTATCAGTTTGCTTTGTAGTGAACTCTAGCTTCCCTTTGTTTCTCAAGTTGTTGGACTGATTCGGGAAGGAGTTGCTAGGTCCACCTTTTCTGAATTTCCTCTTGTTGAGTATTCTTTTGAAGCCTCGTGTGATGAGTGCAATATCACTATCATCACCTTCCATGTCATCTTCACTCACGGAGGCTGGATCATCTTCATCTTGTGAAGCCTTCAGAGCAATATTCTTTCTTACTTTCGCATCCTCCTCCTCTTGCACTTTGGATTTAAGTTTCAGCTCATAAAAGATTAGAGAATTAATAAGAGATTCAATAGGCATAGTATTCAAATCTTTAGCCTCCTCAATAGCAGTCACTTTATTTTCTCAATCATTGGACAAGGCATTCAGGATTTTTCTATTTTTCTCACCAAGAGAATATTCTTTTTCCAGCACCTCTAAGTCCTTAATGAGGTCGTTGAATCTACAGTACATCTCATCAATATTTTCATGAGGTTGCATCTTGAAGGATTCATACTTTGTAACTAGAATGGACTTCTTTTGTTCTCTAACATTCTCACTACCTTCATTAATTTCTCTCAGTTTATCCCAAATTTCCTTGGCTGACTTGCAGCCTTTGACTCTAATAGATTCAATTGAATCTAAAGCACAATATAACACATACATGGCTTTTGCATTTAATGTGAGATGAGCTCTATCCGCAGCAGTCAGTTCACTTCTTGTTTTTGGTCTAGATCTCTGAGTATTTTCATCTATAAGAGAGGCATCATATGGACCTTCACTAATAATAAACCACAATTCAATATCAATAGATTGCAAAAAAATAATCATTCTTTCTTTCCAACTCACATAATTTGACCCATTAAATATAGGTGGTCTAATGACAGAATGTCCTTCGAAAAACATAGCGTTATTGGTTGTCATCTTTACTCCAAAGCCGATTGAGCTTAATCTCAAGGAGACCAAGCTCTGATACCAATTGTAAGGCCCGAAAACAACCCTTTTCTAGGCGACCACACAATGCAGCAGTTGATAAGAAAGCACAAGTGCTTGTGAGTAGAAGAGATAAACAATTTAAAGATCATAAACGTAAGAATAAGTAAATAAAAAGGAAAGAATTGCAAACCAATTAACTACCCAACTCCTCTTGAGCTTGTAGATTGATTCAAACAAGCTACTTCAAGTTGTTGAATTACAATCACTCGTGTGTACAAAGGAAGGATCACTTCCTCCTCGCCCCAAGCCGCACTTGGTCAAGCAAGAAAGTTTTACTATCACTCGGATAACCCTCACAGAGCTACACTCATGAAGTATTCACTCACAAATGAAAAGCTTACAATGAACCTCACACCACTAAGACTACAAATCTTCTTTGAAGAGTATTTTCTCACTAAAATCTCTCTAGATCTTTTGTATCTTCAGTGTGCCAAAGTTGTTTGAAGTGTCTGACCAACCACTATTTCTATAGGACCAAGAAAGTGCTTCATTAATGCTTCCAACGGATAGAAAGTAGCTGAACAGTCAACTAGCCGTTGGTAGTGTCGGACGTCCGATAGCACTGTTTCATGCGTCCGACAACAGGCAGTGAGTTTGAGAAATTTTCTTCAATTCTTTCGGACGTCCGATAGGCTGCTTTTCTACGTTCGAAGGTATGATGTAAAACTGAGAATTTTTCTTCAATTCCTTAGGACGTCCGATAGGCTGGTTTTCTGCGTCCGAAGATACTCAATGGTTGTAGGACGTCCGATGCAATCTTTTTGAGCGTCTGACAGCTTTCAGCAACCTTTGTCTTCTTTCAATTGCACTTGATCTTTGGAACTGATTTGCTTCATAACTGAATAGATCTTTGAAGAGATATTAGTAACATCAATTTGTTTTGTAAACATCAAAAGATAGGGATCAAGATCAACATTCTCCCCCTTTTTGATGATGACAAAATAATGGATGGAAGGAAAAAAGATTGAGCATATGAGCATAAACTCCCCCTCACTCATTGCATCCAAAACTATTAAAAGCCAAACTCATAATATCAGAAAAACTCCCCCTTACACATTGCATCCATTTCTCCCCCTTTTTGTCATCATAAGATGAGAATAAAACCAACTACTATAATCTAACAACAATAACAGAGAATCCAATATTTCAAATAAAAACAGAGAAATGACAGCAATCACCAACATATCACAGCAAATTATCATGAAATCAGCATTATTATTATTTTTTTTCCTTTTTGACATTATACAAATTCAGTAAAAAAAATAGAAAGAAAAAAAACTCAGTTCAAAAATATCAGAAACATCAAAAGAAGATTATAAAAAAACATTGAACAAGAATCTTATCAATCTTATCATATTTCCTATTTGTTCGAGTTAGCATCATATCTAACTATCCACATGCATTTCATGCCTCTTTTCACGTTCTTTCTCACATAACAATCACTTTTCATGTGACCTTTTTGACAACAAATATTACACACAACCAAAGAATTATTTACATGAACGGGTTTAATAAATCTGACTTGCCTTTTCCTATGGATAGCAAATTTATTGGAATTAGAATTCAACCTATTCTTTTGAAAATAGACTTGTTTCTTGTGTTTAAGCAATTCATTTAAACCATCCATTCTTCTTTTCAAATCACCTTGTTTCTTTTTGAATAATTCACAAAGTTTTGTTTTTCTATCAAGCTCAAAATGTAAAGCAGTCTCACTCTTTTTGAAGTAATCATTTTCAACTTTCAACTTTTTATTTTGTTGAAAAATATTTGCATTATTTCGAAGTAAAAACTAATTTTCTGTTTTAACTCCTTGTTTCTAGCATAAGATTCTTTCAAACTGTCATACAATTTTATAATGAAAGATTCAAGATCATCATCAGTTTCATCATCACTTTGAAATTGAGAGTTAGAAGATGTTATCTCGTCATCTCCAATAGCCATAAAAGCCAATTGAGCAGATTCTTCTTCCTCTTCAATATCACCATCGGAGTTACACTCATTCCATGTGAACTAGAAGTTGTTGAATCTTGGTTTTCTTTCACATTTTCTCTTCTTCATTGAACACTCACTTGCATAGTGTCCAGATTGGCCGCATTCAAAACACTTATCAGTTTGCTTTGTAGTGAACTCTAGCTTCCCTTTGTTTCTCAAGTTGTTGGACTGATTCGGGAAGGAGTTGCTAGGTCCACCTTTTCTGAATTTCCTCTTGTTGAGTATTCTTTTGAAGCCTCGTGTGATGAGTGCAATATCACTATCATCACCTTCCATGTCATCTTCACTCACGGAGGCTGGATCATCTTCATCTTGTGAAGCCTTCAGAGCAATATTCTTTCTTACTTTCGCATCCTCCTCCTCTTGCACTTTGGATTTAAGTTTCAGCTCATAAAAGATTAGAGAATTAATAAGAGATTCAATAGGCATAGTATTCAAATCTTTAGCCTCCTCAATAGCAGTCACTTTATTTTCTCAATCATTGGACAAGGCATTCAGGATTTTTCTATTTTTCTCACCAAGAGAATATTCTTTTTCCAGCACCTCTAAGTCCTTAATGAGCTCGTTGAATCTACAGTACATCTCATCAATATTTTCATGAGGTTGCATCTTGAAGGATTCATACTTTGTAACTAGAATGGACTTCTTTTGTTCTCTAACATTCTCACTACCTTCATTAATTTCTCTCAGTTTATCCCAAATTTCCTTGGCTGACTTGCAGCCTTTGACTCTAATAGATTCAATTGAATCTAAAGCACAATATAACACATTCATGGCTTTTGCATTTAATGTGAGATGAGCTCTATCCGCAGCAGTCAGTTCACTTCTTGTTTTTGGTCTAGATCTCTGAGTAGTTTCATCTATAAGAGAGGCATCATATGGACCTTCACTAATAATAAACCACAATTCAATATCAATAGATTGCAAAAAAATAATCATTCTTTCTTTCCAACTCACATAATTTGACCCATTAAATATAGGTGGTCTAATGACAGAATGTCCTTCGAAAAACATAGCGTTATTGGTTGTCATCTTTACTCCAAAGCCGATTGAGCTTAATCTCAAGGAGACCAAGCTCTGATACCAATTGTAAGGCCCGAAAACAACCCTTTTCTAGGCGACCACACAATGCAGCAGTTGATAAGAAAGCACAAGTGCTTGTGAGTAGAAGAGATAAACAATTTAAAGATCATAAACGTAAGAATAAGTAAATAAAAAGGAAAGAATTGCAAACCAATTAACTACCCAACTCCTCTTGAGCTTGTAGATTGATTCAAACAAGCTACTTCAAGTTGTTGAATTACAATCACTCGTGTGTACAAAGGAAGGATCACTTCCTCCTCGCCCCAAGCCGCACTTGGTCAAGCAAGAAAGTTTTACTATCACTCGGATAACCCTCACAGAGCTACACTCATGAAGTATTCACTCACAAATGAAAAGCTTACAATGAACCTCACACCACTAAGACTACAAATCTTCTTTGAAGAGTATTTTCTCACTAAAATCTCTCTAGATCTTTTGTATCTTCAGTGTGCCAAAGTTGTTTGAAGTGTCTGACCAACCACTATTTCTATAGGACCAAGAAAGTGCTTCATTAATGCTTCCAACGGATAGAAAGTAGCTGAACAGTCAACTAGCCGTTGGTAGTGTCGGACGTCCGATAGCACTGTTTCATGCGTCCGACAACAGGCAGTGAGTTTGAGAAATTTTCTTCAATTCTTTCGGACGTCCGATAGGCTGCTTTTCTACGTTCGAAGGTATGATGTAAAACTGAGAATTTTTCTTCAATTCCTTAGGACGTCCGATAGGCTGGTTTTCTGCGTCCGAAGATACTCAATGGTTGTAGGACGTCCGATGCAATCTTTTTGAGCGTCTGACAGCTTTCAGCAACCTTTGTCTTCTTTCAATTGCACTTGATCTTTGGAACTGATTTGCTTCATAACTGAATAGATCTTTGAAGAGATATTAGTAACATCAATTTGTTTTGTAAACATCAAAAGATAGGGATCAAGATCAACATTCTCCCCCTTTTTGATGATGACAAAATAATGGATGGAAGGAAAAAAGATTGAGCATATGAGCATAAACTCCCCCTCACTCATTGCATCCAAAACTATTAAAAGCCAAACTCATAATATCAGAAAAACTCCCCCTTACACATTGCATCCATTTCTCCCCCTTTTTGTCATCATAAGATGAGAATAAAACCAACTACTATAATCTAACAACAATAACAGAGAATCCAATATTTCAAATAAAAACAGAGAAATGACAGCAATCACCAACATATCACAGCAAATTATCATGAAATCAGCATTATTATTATTTTTTTTCCTTTTTGACATTATACAAATTCAGTAAAAAAAATAGAAAGAAAAAAAACTCAGTTCAAAAATATCAGAAACATCAAAAGAAGATTATAAAAAAACATTGAACAAGAATCTTATCAATCTTATCATATTTCCTATTTGTTCGAGTTAGCATCATATCTAACTATCCACATGCATTTCATGCCTCTTTTCACGTTCTTTCTCACATAACAATCACTTTTCATGTGACCTTTTTGACAACAAATATTACACACAACCAAAGAATTATTTACATGAACGGGTTTAATAAATCTGACTTGCCTTTTCCTATGGATAGCAAATTTATTGGAATTAGAATTCAACCTATTCTTTTGAAAATAGACTTGTTTCTTGTGTTTAAGCAATTCATTTAAACCATCCATTCTTCTTTTCAAATCACCTTGTTCCTTTTTGAATAATTCACAAAGTTTTGTTTTTCTATCAAGCTCAAAATGTAAAGCAGTCTCACTCTTTTTGAAGTAATCATTTTCAGCTTTCAACTTTTTATTTTGTTGAAAAATATTTGCATTATTTCGAAGTAAAAACTAATTTTCTGTTTTAACTCCTTGTTTCTAGCATAAGATTCTTTCAAACTGTCATACAATTTTATAATGAAAGATTCAAGATCATCATCAGTTTCATCATCACTTTCAAATTGAGAGTTAGAAGATGTTATCTCGTCATCTCCAATAGCCATAAAAGCCAATTGAGCAGATTCTTCTTCCTCTTCAATATCACCATCGGAGTTACACTCATTCCATGTGAACTAGAAGTTGTTGAATCTTGGTTTTCTTTCACATTTTCTCTTCTTCATTGAACACTCACTTGCATAGTGTCCAGATTGGCCGCATTCAAAACACTTATCAGTTTGCTTTGTAGTGAACTCTAGCTTCCCTTTGTTTCTCAAGTTGTTGGACTGATTCGGGAAGGAGTTGCTAGGTCCACCTTTTCTGAATTTCCTCTTGTTGAGTATTCTTTTGAAGCCTCGTGTGATGAGTGCAATATCACTATCATCACCTTCCATGTCATCTTCACTCACGGAGGCTGGATCATCTTCATCTTGTGAAGCCTTCAGAGCAATATTCTTTCTTACTTTCGCATCCTCCTCCTCTTGCACTTTGGATTTAAGTTTCAGCTCATAAGAGATTAGAGAATTAATAAGAGATTCAATAGGTATAGTATTCAAATCTTTAGCCTCCTCAATAGCAGTCACTTTATTTTCCCAATCATTGGACAAGGCATTCAGGATTTTTCTATTTTTCTCACCAAGAGAATATTCTTTTTCCAGCACCTCTAAGTCCTTAATGAGGTCGTTGAATCTACAGTACATCTCATCAATATTTTCATGAGGTTGCATCTTGAAGGATTCATACTTTGTAACTAGAATGGACTTCTTTTGTTCTCTAACATTCTCACTACCTTCATTAATTTCTCTCAGTTTATCCCAAATTTCCTTGGCTGACTTGCAGCCTTTGACTCTAATAGATTCAATTGAATCTAAAGCACAATATAACACATTCATGGCTTTTGCATTTAATGTGAGATGAGCTCTATCCGCAGCAGTCAGTTCACTTCTTGTTTTTGGTCTAGATCTCTGAGTAGTTTCATCTATAAGAGAGGCATCATATGGACCTTCACTAATAATAAACCACAATTCAATATCAATAGATTGCAAAAAAATAATCATTCTTTCTTTCCAACTCACATAATTTGACCCATTAAATATAGGTGGTCTAATGACAGAATGTCCTTCGAAAAACATAGCGTTATTGGTTGTCATCTTTACTCCAAAGCCGATTGAGCTTAATCTCAAGGAGACCAAGCTCTGATACCAATTGTAAGGCCCGAAAACAACCCTTTTCTAGGCGACCACACAATGCAGCAGTTGATAAGAAAGCACAAGTGCTTGTGAGTAGAAGAGATAAACAATTTAAAGATCATAAACGTAAGAATAAGTAAATAAAAAGGAAAGAATTGCAAACCAATTAACTACCCAACTCCTCTTGAGCTTGTAGATTGATTCAAACAAGCTACTTCAAGTTGTTGAATTACAATCACTCGTGTGTACAAAGGAAGGATCACTTCCTCCTCGCCCCAAGCCGCACTTGGTCAAGCAAGAAAGTTTTACTATCACTCGGATAACCCTCACAGAGCTACACTCATGAAGTATTCACTCACAAATGAAAAGCTTACAATGAACCTCACACCACTAAGACTACAAATCTTCTTTGAAGAGTATTTTCTCACTAAAATCTCTCTAGATCTTTTGTATCTTCAGTGTGCCAAAGTTGTTTGAAGTGTCTGACCAACCACTATTTCTATAGGACCAAGAAAGTGCTTCATTAATGCTTCCAACGGATAGAAAGTAGCTGAACAGTCAACTAGCCGTTGGTAGTGTCGGACGTCCGATAGCACTGTTTCATGCGTCCGACAACAGGCAGTGAGTTTGAGAAATTTTCTTCAATTCTTTCGGACGTCCGATAGGCTGCTTTTCTACGTTCGAAGGTATGATGTAAAACTGAGAATTTTTCTTCAATTCCTTAGGACGTCCGATAGGCTGGTTTTCTGCGTCCGAAGATACTCAATGGTTGTAGGACGTCCGATGCAATCTTTTTGAGCGTCTGACAGCTTTCAGCAACCTTTGTCTTCTTTCAATTGCACTTGATCTTTGGAACTGATTTGCTTCATAACTGAATAGATCTTTGAAGAGATATTAGTAACATCAATTTGTTTTGTAAACATCAAAAGATAGGGATCAAGATCAACATTCTCCCCCTTTTTGATGATGACAAAATAATGGATGGAAGGAAAAAAGATTGAGCATATGAGCATAAACTCCCCCTCACTCATTGCATCCAAAACTATTAAAAGCCAAACTCATAATATCAGAAAAACTCCCCCTTACACATTGCATCCATTTCTCCCCCTTTTTGTCATCATAAGATGAGAATAAAACCAACTACTATAATCTAACAACAATAACAGAGAATCCAATATTTCAAATAAAAACAGAGAAATGACAGCAATCACCAACATATAACAGCAAATTATCATGAAATCAGCATTATTATTATTTTTTTTCCTTTTTGACATTATACAAATTCAGTAAAAAAAATAGAAAGAAAAAAACTCAGTTCAAAAATATCAGAAACATCAAAAGAAGATTATAAAAAAACATTGAACAAGAATCTTATCAATCTTATCATATTTCCTATTTGTTATAGTTAGCATCATATCTAACTATTCACATGCATTTCATGCCTCTTTACACGTTCTTTCTCACATAAAAATCACTTTTCATGTGACCTTTTTGACAACAAATATTACACATAACCAAAGAATTATTTACATGAACGGGTTTAATAAATCTGACTTGCCTTTTCCTATGGATAGCAAATTCATTGGAATTAGAATTCAACCTATTCTTTTGAAAATAGACTTGTTTCTTGTGTTTAAGCAACTCATTTAGACCATCCATTCTTCTTTTCAAATCACCTTGTTCCTTTTCGAATAATTCACAAAGCTTTGTTTTTCTATCAAGCTCAAAATGTAAAACAGTCTCACTCTTTTTGAAGTAATCATTTTCAGCTTTCAACTTTTTATTTTGTTGAAAAATATTTGCATTATTTCGAAGGAAAAAACTAATTTTCTGTTTTAACTCCTTATTTCTAGCATAAGATTCTTTCAAACTATCATACAATTTTATAATGAAAGATTCAAGATCATCATCAGTTTCATCATCACTTTCAAATTGAGAGTTAGAAGATGTTAACTCGTCATCTCCAATAGCCATAAAAGCCAATTGAGCAGATTCTTCTTCCTCTTCAATATCACCATCGGAGTTACACTCATTCCATGTGAACTGGAAGTTGTTGAATCTTGGTTTTCTTTCACATTTTCTCCTTTTCATTGGACACTCACTTGCATAGTGTCCAGATTGGCCGCATTGAAAACACTTATCAGTTTGCTTTTTAGTGAACTCTAGCTTTCCTTTGTTTCTCAAGTTGTTGGACTGATTCGGGAAGGAGTTGCTAGGTCCACCTTTTCTGAATTTCCTCTTGTTGAGTATTCTTTTGAAGCCTCGTGTGATGAGTGCAATATCACTATCATCACCTTCCATGTCATCTTCACTCACGGAGGCTGGATCATCTTCATCTTGTGAAGCCTTCAGAGCAATATTCTTTCTTACTTTCGCATCCTCCTCCTCTTGCACTTTGGATTTAAGTTTCAGCTCATAAGAGATTAGAGAATTAATTAGAGATTCAATAGGCATAGTATTCAAATCTTTAGCCTCCTCAATAGCAGTCACTTTATTTTCTCAATCATTGGACAAGGCATTCAGGATTTTTGTATTTTTCTCACCAAGAGAATATTCTTTTTCCAGCACCTCTAAGTCCTTAATGAGGTCGTTGAATCTACAGTACATCTCATCAATGTTTTCATGAGGTTGCATCTTGAAGGATTCATACTTTGTAACTAGAATGGATTTCTTTTGTTCTCTAACATTCTCACTACCTTCATGAATTTCTCTCTGTAGACACCAAATTTTTAAGGAATTTTGTTTACTATTATTTCTATTTTGATTAATTTCATTTTATTTTTATTTTTATTTTTATTTTATCATTTTATCATTTAATTAAACTTTAATCATTTAGTTTTTAATTTAATTTGTTTCAATGTTAGGGTTTTACTTTATCTTATTTTATTTTATTTTTTGCACATAAGCCTATTTTTGGGAGGATGAGATCTTAGCCTTTGATCTTAGGTTTAGTTTTTCTTGGGTGTGCCTTAAAAAGATGAAGGAGCCACAAATTACAAGGTGGGGGGGAACGATTAGAGAGAGTGGGAGAAAAAAGGCTAAAAAAAAAAATCCGAAAGGCTCTCGGTTGGAGGGGGCTGAAAATCTCAAAGGGAAAACAGAGGGGGCTTTGGGGTTGGGAAATAGAACGAGAAGAAGAAAAACTGGAAAATGGAAGGGAGGAGCTTCGGCGGAAGTCTGGGAAGAAAAAAAAGGATGAGAGTGACGGCTGAAAAGGGCCGCGAAAGAGAAAAACAAAAGGGCTTCGGTGAACGAAAAGGCTGAGAAAAACAGGGGGTAAGGGAATGAAAAGAAAAGCAGGGGAGTTTTTGAGAGGAAGGTTTCGGGGGAGAGACTAAAAGAAGGCTGCGGAAGAAACAAGCAAAGGAAACAGAGGGCTTCCGCTAAGAGGGAAACAACAAGAAGAAGAGACTGCCCCTGTTCCTTTCGTATGCCGCCGCTTACTCCAGATCTCCTCCTTTCCTCACGCCGTTAGCCCAGGCCGCCATCAGTCCTCATCCGCCGATGTTGCTGTCCGCCATCGCCACCCTTCAACTCCCACTGCCGTCGCTGGCACCGTAGCCATCGAAGCAGTAGGGGCTTCTACTGCCATCTCCACAGAGTCATCTACCATCAGCGCCACCCCCCCTCTAGATTCAATTCGGCTTTAGAAATTAAGAGCCCTGTAAGTTATCCTCTCTAAATTTCAGTTTCTCTCAAACTTCTGAAATGGGTCTGCCGTGGCGTTGTTTTGGTGCAAATCCCCTGTCAATTTGCCTAAACTTCTGAATACGTATGCTTGTATGCTGATCGGACTGAATTTCCTTGGGTTGCCGACAATTTCTGGATTGATTATAACCTCATTTGAGCTCAGAATTGATGACGTTTAAAGCCCAGTAGATGTTGGATGAAATGTCTGATTGAAAGTTCTAATTAAAAGATGACTTGCTTACATCTTGCGTAAAAGGAAAATGATATGGTCAGCAATGGTAGAAGGCAGAGTTTTACTTTTTTTTTTGAGGTTTTCTTGTGTGCTTATTTTGGTGTCATTTCTGTTTTCATTGCCTTGTCCTTCCCTACGTATCAAACTGCTGTTATGAGAGGGAATAGCTAGAGTTGAGACTGAATTGTTGATATTGCTCTGATTGGAAAGAAAGCTGAAATGATAATATTAATTGATGTTAGCTTATTTGATACGCCTTCCATTGAGATGTTTTTCATCATGTCTAGTCATTTGTTTGGGTTTTGCCGCATGTTTCATTACCTAATGTTTGTATTTGGGAGGAAAAACTTGATGTTTGATGTTCGGGTTGAGATCGGCATAAGAATTTGCCGCTTTGGGTTGCTGAAGTTCTGTGTTTGCTTGAAGTTGATGTTTAATTGGCTGTCCATAGTTTTAGATTGTCCGAACCTTATGGACTGAAATTTCTTGATTTGTTGAACAATTTCTGGAGTTTTGATTAACTTCAATTCAAGCAAAAATTTGATGAAATTCTAACGCCCTCAACCTGTTTGTTAAAATGACCGAACGATGATTGCTTGTATGAGCTCGACGAAAATGGAAACTGATGCTTATTCTCCTTGTCTTGTGGTTTAACCCCAGAATTTTAGAGCTTCATAATTTGACCCCAAAAATGTTCATAATTCTTTCAATCAGATCCTTGTTTTTGTTGTGTTGAAACCCCTAAATCTTCCCTCTTGTTCTAATATGACCTAGAAAATTGGAAAAAGTGAACTTGTTTCTTCCTTTTACGTCTTAATCATCTTTTAATATGCATAAGTAGTTTTTTAGCTTGATTATTTTCTTGTTTTTTTTAGATTATAGTTGTGGCTTAATAATTTTTTGTGGACTTCATTATGTTGGGTTTAAGGAAATTGGATTTCTTTTGGGTAAGAGGTGTTTTTGCTTGGATTTGGGTTAGATGTTCATTTGGCTGAGGCCCATCAGTTTGTTGGATTATTCTTTGAGTCAATATAATAAAATGGCCAATTCCCCTTTTGTTTTTGGATTTCCGTTGGGTTGGGAAGCTTTGGCCCAAGCAAATAAGAAAAATGGCCCAATGGTTTGGTCCATTAAGAAATCAGAAAATGATTTTGCAAATCAGTCCCTGAATTTCTCCTTAATTATACTGTGGCCCTGGACATTTTCAACTTCTTTCAATTGGGTCCCAGGTTTAATTGCAAATGGGTCCCTAAACTTTATTTTTCTTTAATTTTGACCTCCAAACTTTGTTAATTTGTGCAATCAAGTCCTTTCTTCTTTTTGACTTCTTGAATGTGAGTTGCTTACATGATTCAATTGATTCAATTTCAAGTTTACCATTTTATTTTTTATGATTATTTGTTAAATAAAGCGATGCCTTGACTCGTTTATTATTTTGGAGGGTAAATAAGTGGTTTTACTCCATTGGAGCCTCAATTCAAGGGGAGGTACACCCTAATCCCTTATTTCTTGCTTTATTTGACTATACGTGCCTTATGTGCCTTCACATGTTTGATTGTATGCCTCTTGGGTGTTTTATTCATTTCATTTATTTATTTACTTTATGGGTTTTGTACATTTATTTTAGTTCAATTTGATCATTTGAAAGGCACTTGAATGCCAAAGTTGTAATAGTTAGGGATTTAATTATTTTATTCCTTTTCCCCCTTTTAGATTGTAGTAGGGTCTCCCTAATGTAATAGATAGGGCTTGGAGGAGCTTTCAATGAAGACCTATCGAAGTCATGTGCCTAGCTAGCAAATGTAATAGTTAGGGCTTTAATTGTCTTATGTGTCTTGCACGCTTAGTTACTACGTGTTAATTTGCTTTGTTAGGGTCTTGCATCTAGTCGAGCATGCTAAATGTTATGTGCTATGTGTTTATAAGTGTTTGGCATGTCTACTCGCTTTCCATAGCCTGAATGAATGTGATGGATGAATGTACGTTTCCACTAGTCCAACGCTAGTCGGAATTCATAGAATGGGCTAGTCCAACGCTAGACCCTTAGGGATTTCCCCTCGTTAGTACATGTTTGCATGATCATTACATGTCATGCATTCTTTTTAGTTTTATCATTTTGCATGCCCCTCGAACCCCTTTTCCCTCCATTTTAGGATTTTTGCATTTCATGCTAGTTATAGGGTTCATTTGCTTGAGAGTCCCCTTAAATATGGGATATAGACGAGTGTGGCTTTTTCTAAACCTTAGCACGCTTGTATTCCCTCTATAAAAGGGCAAATTGAGTCACGATTTAGGTCTCCCCGTACCCAATATGCATGAATTCCCTAGGCTCATGCATTTTTAAATCCACTCTACCATTTTATACCCTCATCACACTTTCATTTTTCCTCCCATTTTGCACACGTACACCTTTATATTTCTTCACTTGCACACGAACACTTTTATCATCACTTGCACACATGCACTTCATATTATCATTTCACATACCGTACCTTGCCCACTCACGTGCACATTTTTATTTACATATTTATTATTTTTTATTACTTTTTCAAACTCATGTCCTCACATTGCATACATGCATTCCATTCATTTGCATCCCACTCGCATTATTCGTGACTTCTTCAAAAGATCGTTATTGAGCTTCACAATTAATGTGATTGGCACCACTCAATCTTTGAAGAGAAATTTCCCTCAATACCCCTAGGTCTAGGGTTTGCATTCATGTAGTGCATCCAAATGTAATAAATTCTTTGGTTAAAACAAGAAAATCTTTGATTAAATCATGCAACTAGCCTTGGCTAGGTCAAAGGGGTGCCTTGGATTTTATCCTTGCCTTCCCCTTTGTCAAATGTGACTCCCGAACCTTTTTCTTTGGTTTACGTGGACTAGGAGTCATTTAAAAGGGGTTTCTTACTACTTTTTCCTATTTTTTCTTTAAAAATTCATTTTTTTGGTGACTTGGTACACCTTAACTCATTACCAAGTGGCGACTCCAATTTTTATTTCAAAAACCCTTTTTAAACTATAATTTTGGGTCAAATCGTCGCATTCTCAACCCCCCATTTAGACCCATTTTTTCTTTTAAAATCACAATTCATTTTCCAATCACAAAAAATACATTTTTTAAACCATTTATTTATTTATTCAAAAAATGGGGCGCGACACTCTCAGTTTATCCCAAAGTTCCTTGTCTGACTTGCAGCCTTTGACTCTAATAGATTCATATGAATCTAAAGCACAATATAACGCATTCATGGCTTTTGCATTTAATGTGAGATGAGCTCTATCCGCAGTAGTCAGTTCACTTCTTGTTTTTGGTCTAGATCTCTGAGTATTTTCATCTATAAGAGAGACATCATATGGACCTTCACTAATAATAAACCACAATTCAATATCAATAGATTGCAAAAAAATAATCATTCTTTCTTTCCATCCCACATAATTTGACCCATTAAACATAGGAGGTCTAATAACAGAATGTCCTTCGAAAAACATAGCATTATTGGTTGTCATCTTTACTCCAAAGCCGATTGAGCTTAATCTCAAGGAGACCAAGCTCTGATACCAATTGTAAGGCCCGAAAACAACCCTTTTCTCGGCGACCACACAATGGAGCAGTTGATAAGAAAGCACAAGTGCTTGTGAGTAGAAGAGATAAACAATTTAAAGATCATAAACGTAAGAATAAGTAAATAAAAAGGAAAGAATTGCAAACCAATTAACTACCCAACTCCTCTTGAGCTTGTAGATTGATTCAAACAAGCTACTTCAAATTGATGAATTACAATCACTCTTGTGTACAAAGGAAGGATCACTTCCTCCTCGCCCCAAGCCGCACTTGGTCAAGCAAGAAAGTTTTACTATCACTCGGATAACCCTCACAGAGCTACACTCATGAAGTATTCACTCACAAATGAAAAGCTTACAATGAACCTCACACCACCAAGACTACAAATCTTCTTTGAAGAGTATTTTCTCACTAAAATCTCTCTAGATCTTTTGTATCTTCAGTGTGCCAAAGTTGTTTGGAGTGTCTGACCAACCACATTTTATATAGGACCAAGAAAGTGCCGCATTAATGCTTCCAACGGATAGAAAGTAACTGAACAGTCAACTAGCCGTTGGTAGTGTCGGACGTCCGATAGCACTGTTTTATGCGTCCGACAGCAGGCAGTGAGTTTGAGAAATTTTCTTCAATTCTTTTAGACGTCCGATAGGCTGGTTTTCTGCGTTCGAAGGTATGATGTAAAACTGAGAATTTTTCTTCAATTCCTTAGGACGTCCGATAGGCTGGTTTTCTGCGTCCGAAGATACTCAATGGTTGTAGGACGTCCGATGCAATCTTTTTGAGCGTCTGACAGCTTTCAGCAACCTTTGTCTTCTTTCAATTGCACTTGATCTTTGGAACTGATTTGCTTCATAACTGAATAGATCTTTGAAGAGATATTAGTAACATCAATTTGTTTTGTAAACATCAAAAGATAGGGATCAAGATCAACATTCTCCCCCTTTTTGATGATGACAAAATAATGGATGGAAGGAAAAAAGATTGAGCATATGAGCATAAACTCCCCCTCACTCATTGCATCCAAAACTATTAAAAGCCAAACTCATAATATCAGAAAAACTCCCCCTTACACATTGCATCCATTTCTCCCCCTTTTTGTCATCATAAGATGAGAATAAAACCAACTACTATAATCTAACAACAATAACAGAGAATCCAATATTTCAAATAAAAACAGAGAAATGACAGCAATCACCAACATATCACAGCAAATTATCATGAAATCAGCATTATTATTATTTTTTTTCCTTTTTGACATTATACAAATTCAGTAAAAAAAATAGAAAGAAAAAAAACTCAGTTCAAAAATATCAGAAACATCAAAAGAAGATTATAAAAAAACATTGAACAAGAATCTTATCAATCTTATCATATTTCCTATTTGTTCGAGTTAGCATCATATCTAACTATCCACATGCATTTCATGCCTCTTTTCACGTTCTTTCTCACATAACAATCACTTTTCATGTGACCTTTTTGACAACAAATATTACACACAACCAAAGAATTATTTACATGAACGGGTTTAATAAATCTGACTTGCCTTTTCCTATGGATAGCAAATTTATTGGAATTAGAATTCAACCTATTCTTTTGAAAATAGACTTGTTTCTTGTGTTTAAGCAATTCATTTAGACCATCCATTCTTCTTTTCAAATCACCTTGTTCCTTTTTGAATAATTCACAAAGTTTTGTTTTTCTATCAAGCTCAAAATGTAAAGCAGTCTCACTCTTTTTGAAGTAATCATTTTCAGCTTTCAACTTTTTATTTTGTTGAAAAATATTTGCATTATTTCGAAGTAAAAACTAATTTTCTGTTTTAACTCCTTGTTTCTAGCATAAGATTCTTTCAAACTGTCATACAATTTTATAATGAAAGATTCAAGATCATCATCAGTTTCATCATCACTTTCAAATTGAGAGTTAGAAGATGTTATCTCGTCATCTCCAATAGCCATAAAAGCCAATTGAGCAGATTCTTCTTCCTCTTCAATATCACCATCGGAGTTACACTCATTCCATGTGAACTAGAAGTTGTTGAATCTTGGTTTTCTTTCACATTTTCTCTTCTTCATTGAACACTCACTTGCATAGTGTCCAGATTGGCCGCATTCAAAACACTTATCAGTTTGCTTTGTAGTGAACTCTAGCTTCCCTTTGTTTCTCAAGTTGTTGGACTGATTCGGGAAGGAGTTGCTAGGTCCACCTTTTCTGAATTTCCTCTTGTTGAGTATTCTTTTGAAGCCTCGTGTGATGAGTGCAATATCACTATCATCACCTTCCATGTCATCTTCACTCACGGAGGCTGGATCATCTTCATCTTGTGAAGCCTTCAGAGCAATATTCTTTCTTACTTTCGCATCCTCCTCCTCTTGCACTTTGGATTTAAGTTTCAGCTCATAAGAGATTAGAGAATTAATAAGAGATTCAATAGGCATAGTATTCAAATCTTTAGCCTCCTCAATAGCAGTCACTTTATTTTCTCAATCATTGGACAAGGCATTCAGGATTTTTCTATTTTTCTCACCAAGAGAATATTCTTTTTCCAGCACCTCTAAGTCCTTAATGAGGTCGTTGAATCTACAGTACATCTCATCAATATTTTCATGAGGTTGCATCTTGAAGGATTCATACTTTGTAACTAGAATGGACTTCTTTTGTTCTCTAACATTCTCACTACCTTCATTAATTTCTCTCAGTTTATCCCAAATTTCCTTGGCTGACTTGCAGCCTTTGACTCTAATAGATTCAATTGAATCTAAAGCACAATATAACACATACATGGCTTTTGCATTTAATGTGAGATGAGCTCTATCCGCAGCAGTCAGTTCACTTCTTGTTTTTGGTCTAGATCTCTGAGTATTTTCATCTATAAGAGAGGCATCATATGGACCTTCACTAATAATAAACCACAATTCAATATCAATAGATTGCAAAAAAATAATCATTCTTTCTTTCCAACTCACATAATTTGACCCATTAAATATAGGTGGTCTAATGACAGAATGTCCTTCGAAAAACATAGCGTTATTGGTTGTCATCTTTACTCCAAAGCCGATTGAGCTTAATCTCAAGGAGACCAAGCTCTGATACCAATTGTAAGGCCCGAAAACAACCCTTTTCTAGGCGACCACACAATGCAGCAGTTGATAAGAAAGCACAAGTGCTTGTGAGTAGAAGAGATAAACAATTTAAAGATCATAAACGTAAGAATAAGTAAATAAAAAGGAAAGAATTGCAAACCAATTAACTACCCAACTCCTCTTGAGCTTGTAGATTGATTCAAACAAGCTACTTCAAGTTGTTGAATTACAATCACTCGTGTGTACAAAGGAAGGATCACTTCCTCCTCGCCCCAAGCCGCACTTGGTCAAGCAAGAAAGTTTTACTATCACTCGGATAACCCTCACAGAGCTACACTCATGAAGTATTCACTCACAAATGAAAAGCTTACAATGAACCTCACACCACTAAGACTACAAATCTTCTTTGAAGAGTATTTTCTCACTAAAATCTCTCTAGATCTTTTGTATCTTCAGTGTGCCAAAGTTGTTTGAAGTGTCTGACCAACCACTATTTCTATAGGACCAAGAAAGTGCTTCATTAATGCTTCCAACGGATAGAAAGTAGCTGAACAGTCAACTAGCCGTTGGTAGTGTCGGACGTCCGATAGCACTGTTTCATGCGTCCGACAACAGGCAGTGAGTTTGAGAAATTTTCTTCAATTCTTTCGGACGTCCGATAGGCTGCTTTTCTACGTTCGAAGGTATGATGTAAAACTGAGAATTTTTCTTCAATTCCTTAGGACGTCCGATAGGCTGGTTTTCTGCGTCCGAAGATACTCAATGGTTGTAGGACGTCCGATGCAATCTTTTTGAGCGTCTGACAGCTTTCAGCAACCTTTGTCTTCTTTCAATTGCACTTGATCTTTGGAACTGATTTGCTTCATAACTGAATAGATCTTTGAAGAGATATTAGTAACATCAATTTGTTTTGTAAACATCAAAAGATAGGGATCAAGATCAACATTCTCCCCCTTTTTGATGATGACAAAATAATGGATGGAAGGAAAAAAGATTGAGCATATGAGCATAAACTCCCCCTCACTCATTGCATCCAAAACTATTAAAAGCCAAACTCATAATATCAGAAAAACTCCCCCTTACACATTGCATCCATTTCTCCCCCTTTTTGTCATCATAAGATGAGAATAAAACCAACTACTATAATCTAACAACAATAACAGAGAATCCAATATTTCAAATAAAAACAGAGAAATGACAGCAATCACCAACATATCACAGCAAATTATCATGAAATCAGCATTATTATTATTTTTTTTCCTTTTTGACATTATACAAATTCAGTAAAAAAAATAGAAAGAAAAAAAACTCAGTTCAAAAATATCAGAAACATCAAAAGAAGATTATAAAAAAACATTGAACAAGAATCTTATCAATCTTATCATATTTCCTATTTGTTCGAGTTAGCATCATATCTAACTATCCACATGCATTTCATGCCTCTTTTCACGTTCTTTCTCACATAACAATCACTTTTCATGTGACCTTTTTGACAACAAATATTACACACAACCAAAGAATTATTTACATGAACGGGTTTAATAAATCTGACTTGCCTTTTCCTATGGATAGCAAATTTATTGGAATTAGAATTCAACCTATTCTTTTGAAAATAGACTTGTTTCTTGTGTTTAAGCAATTCATTTAAACCATCCATTCTTCTTTTCAAATCACCTTGTTCCTTTTTGAATAATTCACAAAGTTTTGTTTTTCTATCAAGCTCAAAATGTAAAGCAGTCTCACTCTTTTTGAAGTAATCATTTTCAGCTTTCAACTTTTTATTTTGTTGAAAAATATTTGCATTATTTCGAAGTAAAAACTAATTTTCTGTTTTAACTCCTTGTTTCTAGCATAAGATTCTTTCAAACTGTCATACAATTTTATAATGAAAGATTCAAGATCATCATCAGTTTCATCATCACTTTCAAATTGAGAGTTAGAAGATGTTATCTCGTCATCTCCAATAGCCATAAAAGCCAATTGAGCAGATTCTTCTTCCTCTTCAATATCACCATCGGAGTTACACTCATTCCATGTGAACTAGAAGTTGTTGAATCTTGGTTTTCTTTCACATTTTCTCTTCTTCATTGAACACTCACTTGCATAGTGTCCAGATTGGCCGCATTCAAAACACTTATCAGTTTGCTTTGTAGTGAACTCTAGCTTCCCTTTGTTTCTCAAGTTGTTGGACTGATTCGGGAAGGAGTTGCTAGGTCCACCTTTTCTGAATTTCCTCTTGTTGAGTATTCTTTTGAAGCCTCGTGTGATGAGTGCAATATCACTATCATCACCTTCCATGTCATCTTCACTCACGGAGGCTGGATCATCTTCATCTTGTGAAGCCTTCAGAGCAATATTCTTTCTTACTTTCGCATCCTCCTCCTCTTGCACTTTGGATTTAAGTTTCAGCTCATAAGAGATTAGAGAATTAATAAGAGATTCAATAGGCATAGTATTCAAATCTTTAGCCTCCTCAATAGCAGTCACTTTATTTTCCCAATCATTGGACAAGGCATTCAGGATTTTTCTATTTTTCTCACCAAGAGAATATTCTTTTTCCAGCACCTCTAAGTCCTTAATGAGGTCGTTGAATCTACAGTACATCTCATCAATATTTTCATGAGGTTGCATCTTGAAGGATTCATACTTTGTAACTAGAATGGACTTCTTTTGTTCTCTAACATTCTCACTACCTTCATTAATTTCTCTCAGTTTATCCCAAATTTCCTTGGCTGACTTGCAGCCTTTGACTCTAATAGATTCAATTGAATCTAAAGCACAATATAACACATTCATGGCTTTTGCATTTAATGTGAGATGAGCTCTATCCGCAGCAGTCAGTTCACTTCTTGTTTTTGGTCTAGATCTCTGAGTAGTTTCATCTATAAGAGAGGCATCATATGGACCTTCACTAATAATAAACCACAATTCAATATCAATAGATTGCAAAAAAATAATCATTCTTTCTTTCCAACTCACATAATTTGACCCATTAAATATAGGTGGTCTAATGACAGAATGTCCTTCGAAAAACATAGCGTTATTGGTTGTCATCTTTACTCCAAAGCCGATTGAGCTTAATCTCAAGGAGACCAAGCTCTGATACCAATTGTAAGGCCCGAAAACAACCCTTTTCTAGGCGACCACACAATGCAGCAGTTGATAAGAAAGCACAAGTGCTTGTGAGTAGAAGAGATAAACAATTTAAAGATCATAAACGTAAGAATAAGTAAATAAAAAGGAAAGAATTGCAAACCAATTAACTACCCAACTCCTCTTGAGCTTGTAGATTGATTCAAACAAGCTACTTCAAGTTGTTGAATTACAATCACTCGTGTGTACAAAGGAAGGATCACTTCCTCCTCGCCCCAAGCCGCACTTGGTCAAGCAAGAAAGTTTTACTATCACTCGGATAACCCTCACAGAGCTACACTCATGAAGTATTCACTCACAAATGAAAAGCTTACAATGAACCTCACACCACTAAGACTACAAATCTTCTTTGAAGAGTATTTTCTCACTAAAATCTCTCTAGATCTTTTGTATCTTCAGTGTGCCAAAGTTGTTTGAAGTGTCTGACCAACCACTATTTCTATAGGACCAAGAAAGTGCTTCATTAATGCTTCCAACGGATAGAAAGTAGCTGAACAGTCAACTAGCCGTTGGTAGTGTCGGACGTCCGATAGCACTGTTTCATGCGTCCGACAACAGGCAGTGAGTTTGAGAAATTTTCTTCAATTCTTTCGGACGTCCGATAGGCTGCTTTTCTACGTTCGAAGGTATGATGTAAAACTGAGAATTTTTCTTCAATTCCTTAGGACGTCCGATAGGCTGGTTTTCTGCGTCCGAAGATACTCAATGGTTGTAGGACGTCCGATGCAATCTTTTTGAGCGTCTGACAGCTTTCAGCAACCTTTGTCTTCTTTCAATTGCACTTGATCTTTGGAACTGATTTGCTTCATAACTGAATAGATCTTTGAAGAGATATTAGTAACATCAATTTGTTTTGTAAACATCAAAAGATAGGGATCAAGATCAACATTCTCCCCCTTTTTGATGATGACAAAATAATGGATGGAAGGAAAAAAGATTGAGCATATGAGCATAAACTCCCCCTCACTCATTGCATCCAAAACTATTAAAAGCCAAACTCATAATATCAGAAAAACTCCCCCTTACACATTGCATCCATTTCTCCCCCTTTTTGTCATCATAAGATGAGAATAAAACCAACTACTATAATCTAACAACAATAACAGAGAATCCAATATTTCAAATAAAAACAGAGAAATGACAGCAATCACCAACATATAACAGCAAATTATCATGAAATCAGCATTATTATTATTTTTTTTCCTTTTTGACATTATACAAATTCAGTAAAAAAAATAGAAAGAAAAAAACTCAGTTCAAAAATATCAGAAACATCAAAAGAAGATTATAAAAAAACATTGAACAAGAATCTTATCAATCTTATCATATTTCCTATTTGTTATAGTTAGCATCATATCTAACTATTCACATGCATTTCATGCCTCTTTACACGTTCTTTCTCACATAACAATCACTTTTCATGTGACCTTTTTGACAACAAATATTACACATAACCAAAGAATTATTTACATGAACGGGTTTAATAAATCTGACTTGCCTTTTCCTATGGATAGCAAATTCATTGGAATTAGAATTCAACCTATTCTTTTGAAAATAGACTTGTTTCTTGTGTTTAAGCAACTCATTTAGACCATCCATTCTTCTTTTCAAATCACCTTGTTCCTTTTCGAATAATTCACAAAGCTTTGTTTTTCTATCAAGCTCAAAATGTAAAACAGTCTCACTCTTTTTGAAGTAATCATTTTCAGCTTTCAACTTTTTATTTTGTTGAAAAATATTTGCATTATTTCGAAGGAAAAAACTAATTTTCTGTTTTAACTCCTTATTTCTAGCATAAGATTCTTTCAAACTATCATACAATTTTATAATGAAAGATTCAAGATCATCATCAGTTTCATCATCACTTTCAAATTGAGAGTTAGAAGATGTTAACTCGTCATCTCCAATAGCCATAAAAGCCAATTGAGCAGATTCTTCTTCCTCTTCAATATCACCATCGGAGTTACACTCATTCCATGTGAACTGGAAGTTGTTGAATCTTGGTTTTCTTTCACATTTTCTCCTTTTCATTGGACACTCACTTGCATAGTGTCCAGATTGGCCGCATTGAAAACACTTATCAGTTTGCTTTTTAGTGAACTCTAGCTTTCCTTTGTTTCTCAAGTTGTTGGACTGATTCGGGAAGGAGTTGCTAGGTCCACCTTTTCTGAATTTCCTCTTGTTGAGTATTCTTTTGAAGCCTCGTGTGATGAGTGCAATATCACTATCATCACCTTCCATGTCATCTTCACTCACGGAGGCTGGATCATCTTCATCTTGTGAAGCCTTCAGAGCAATATTCTTTCTTACTTTCGCATCCTCCTCCTCTTGCACTTTGGATTTAAGTTTCAGCTCATAAGAGATTAGAGAATTAATTAGAGATTCAATAGGCATAGTATTCAAATCTTTAGCCTCCTCAATAGCAGTCACTTTATTTTCTCAATCATTGGACAAGGCATTCAGGATTTTTGTATTTTTCTCACCAAGAGAATATTCTTTTTCCAGCACCTCTAAGTCCTTAATGAGGTCGTTGAATCTACAGTACATCTCATCAATGTTTTCATGAGGTTGCATCTTGAAGGATTCATACTTTGTAACTAGAATGGATTTCTTTTGTTCTCTAACATTCTCACTACCTTCATGAATTTCTCTCTGTAGACACCAAATTTTTAAGGAATTTTGTTTACTATTATTTCTATTTTGATTAATTTCATTTTATTTTTATTTTTATTTTTATTTTATCATTTTATCATTTAATTAAACTTTAATCATTTAGTTTTTAATTTAATTTGTTTCAATGTTAGGGTTTTACTTTATCTTATTTTATTTTATTTTTTGCACATAAGCCTATTTTTGGGAGGATGAGATCTTAGCCTTTGATCTTAGGTTTAGTTTTTCTTGGGTGTGCCTTAAAAAGATGAAGGAGCCACAAATTACAAGGTGGGGGGGAACGATTAGAGAGAGTGGGAGAAAAAAGGCTAAAAAAAAAAATCCGAAAGGCTCTCGGTTGGAGGGGGCTGAAAATCTCAAAGGGAAAACAGAGGGGGCTTTGGGGTTGGGAAATAGAACGAGAAGAAGAAAAACTGGAAAATGGAAGGGAGGAGCTTCGGCGGAAGTCTGGGAAGAAAAAAAAGGATGAGAGTGACGGCTGAAAAGGGCCGCGAAAGAGAAAAACAAAAGGGCTTCGGTGAACGAAAAGGCTGAGAAAAACAGGGGGTAAGGGAATGAAAAGAAAAGCAGGGGAGTTTTTGAGAGGAAGGTTTCGGGGGAGAGACTAAAAGAAGGCTGCGGAAGAAACAAGCAAAGGAAACAGAGGGCTTCCGCTAAGAGGGAAACAACAAGAAGAAGAGACTGCCCCTGTTCCTTTCGTATGCCGCCGCTTACTCCAGATCTCCTCCTTTCCTCACGCCGTTAGCCCAGGCCGCCATCAGTCCTCATCCGCCGATGTTGCTGTCCGCCATCGCCACCCTTCAACTCCCACTGCCGTCGCTGGCACCGTAGCCATCGAAGCAGTAGGGGCTTCTACTGCCATCTCCACAGAGTCATCTACCATCAGCGCCACCCCCCCTCTAGATTCAATTCGGCTTTAGAAATTAAGAGCCCTGTAAGTTATCCTCTCTAAATTTCAGTTTCTCTCAAACTTCTGAAATGGGTCTGCCGTGGCGTTGTTTTGGTGCAAATCCCCTGTCAATTTGCCTAAACTTCTGAATACGTATGCTTGTATGCTGATCGGACTGAATTTCCTTGGGTTGCCGACAATTTCTGGATTGATTATAACCTCATTTGAGCTCAGAATTGATGACGTTTAAAGCCCAGTAGATGTTGGATGAAATGTCTGATTGAAAGTTCTAATTAAAAGATGACTTGCTTACATCTTGCGTAAAAGGAAAATGATATGGTCAGCAATGGTAGAAGGCAGAGTTTTACTTTTTTTTTTGAGGTTTTCTTGTGTGCTTATTTTGGTGTCATTTCTGTTTTCATTGCCTTGTCCTTCCCTACGTATCAAACTGCTGTTATGAGAGGGAATAGCTAGAGTTGAGACTGAATTGTTGATATTGCTCTGATTGGAAAGAAAGCTGAAATGATAATATTAATTGATGTTAGCTTATTTGATACGCCTTCCATTGAGATGTTTTTCATCATGTCTAGTCATTTGTTTGGGTTTTGCCGCATGTTTCATTACCTAATGTTTGTATTTGGGAGGAAAAACTTGATGTTTGATGTTCGGGTTGAGATCGGCATAAGAATTTGCCGCTTTGGGTTGCTGAAGTTCTGTGTTTGCTTGAAGTTGATGTTTAATTGGCTGTCCATAGTTTTAGATTGTCCGAACCTTATGGACTGAAATTTCTTGATTTGTTGAACAATTTCTGGAGTTTTGATTAACTTCAATTCAAGCAAAAATTTGATGAAATTCTAACGCCCTCAACCTGTTTGTTAAAATGACCGAACGATGATTGCTTGTATGAGCTCGACGAAAATGGAAACTGATGCTTATTCTCCTTGTCTTGTGGTTTAACCCCAGAATTTTAGAGCTTCATAATTTGACCCCAAAAATGTTCATAATTCTTTCAATCAGATCCTTGTTTTTGTTGTGTTGAAACCCCTAAATCTTCCCTCTTGTTCTAATATGACCTAGAAAATTGGAAAAAGTGAACTTGTTTCTTCCTTTTACGTCTTAATCATCTTTTAATATGCATAAGTAGTTTTTTAGCTTGATTATTTTCTTGTTTTTTTTAGATTATAGTTGTGGCTTAATAATTTTTTGTGGACTTCATTATGTTGGGTTTAAGGAAATTGGATTTCTTTTGGGTAAGAGGTGTTTTTGCTTGGATTTGGGTTAGATGTTCATTTGGCTGAGGCCCATCAGTTTGTTGGATTATTCTTTGAGTCAATATAATAAAATGGCCCATTCCCCTTTTGTTTTTGGATTTCCGTTGGGTTGGGAAGCTTTGGCCCAAGCAAATAAGAAAAATGGCCCAATGGTTTGGTCCATTAAGAAATCAGAAAATGATTTTGCAAATCAGTCCCTGAATTTCTCCTTAATTATACTGTGGCCCTGGACATTTTCAACTTCTTTCAATTGGGTCCCAGGTTTAATTGCAAATGGGTCCCTAAACTTTATTTTTCTTTAATTTTGACCTCCAAACTTTGTTAATTTGTGCAATCAAGTCCTTTCTTCTTTTTGACTTCTTGAATGTGAGTTGCTTACATGATTCAATTGATTCAATTTCAAGTTTACCATTTTATTTTTTATGATTATTTGTTAAATAAAGCGATGCCTTGACTCGTTTATTATTTTGGAGGGTAAATAAGTGGTTTTACTCCATTGGAGCCTCAATTCAAGGGGAGGTACACCCTAATCCCTTATTTCTTGCTTTATTTGACTATACGTGCCTTATGTGCCTTCACATGTTTGATTGTATGCCTCTTGGGTGTTTTATTCATTTCATTTATTTATTTACTTTATGGGTTTTGTACATTTATTTTAGTTCAATTTGATCATTTGAAAGGCACTTGAATGCCAAAGTTGTAATAGTTAGGGATTTAATTATTTTATTCCTTTTCCCCCTTTTAGATTGTAGTAGGGTCTCCCTAATGTAATAGATAGGGCTTGGAGGAGCTTTCAATGAAGACCTATCGAAGTCATGTGCCTAGCTAGCAAATGTAATAGTTAGGGCTTTAATTGTCTTATGTGTCTTGCACGCTTAGTTACTACGTGTTAATTTGCTTTGTTAGGGTCTTGCATCTAGTCGAGCATGCTAAATGTTATGTGCTATGTGTTTATAAGTGTTTGGCATGTCTACTCGCTTTCCATAGCCTGAATGAATGTGATGGATGAATGTACGTTTCCACTAGTCCAACGCTAGTCGGAATTCATAGAATGGGCTAGTCCAACGCTAGACCCTTAGGGATTTCCCCTCGTTAGTACATGTTTGCATGATCATTACATGTCATGCATTCTTTTTAGTTTTATCATTTTGCATGCCCCTCGAACCCCTTTTCCCTCCATTTTAGGATTTTTGCATTTCATGCTAGTTATAGGGTTCATTTGCTTGAGAGTCCCCTTAAATATGGGATATAGACGAGTGTGGCTTTTTCTAAACCTTAGCACGCTTGTATTCCCTCTATAAAAGGGCAAATTGAGTCACGATTTAGGTCTCCCCGTACCCAATATGCATGAATTCCCTAGGCTCATGCATTTTTAAATCCACTCTACCATTTTATACCCTCATCACACTTTCATTTTTCCTCCCATTTTGCACACGTACACCTTTATATTTCTTCACTTGCACACGAACACTTTTATCATCACTTGCACACATGCACTTCATATTATCATTTCACATACCGTACCTTGCCCACTCACGTGCACATTTTTATTTACATATTTATTATTTTTTATTACTTTTTCAAACTCATGTCCTCACATTGCATACATGCATTCCATTCATTTGCATCCCACTCGCATTATTCGTGACTTCTTCAAAAGATCGTTATTGAGCTTCACAATTAATGTGATTGGCACCACTCAACCTTTGAAGAGAAATTTCCCTCAATACCCCTAGGTCTAGGGTTTGCATTCATGTAGTGCATCCAAATGTAATAAATTCTTTGGTTAAAACAAGAAAATCTTTGATTAAATCATGCAACTAGCCTTGGCTAGGTCAAAGGGGTGCCTTGGATTTTATCCTTGCCTTCCCCTTTGTCAAATGTGACTCCCGAACCTTTTTCTTTGGTTTACGTGGACTAGGAGTCATTTAAAAGGGGTTTCTTACTACTTTTTCCTATTTTTTCTTTAAAAATTCATTTTTTTGGTGACTTGGTACACCTTAACTCATTACCAAGTGGCGACTCCAATTTTTATTTCAAAAACCCTTTTTAAACTATAATTTTGGGTCAAATCGTCGCATTCTCAACCCCCCATTTAGACCCATTTTTTCTTTTAAAATCACAATTCATTTTCCAATCACAAAAAATACATTTTTTAAACCATTTATTTATTTATTCAAAAAATGGGGCGCGACACTCTCAGTTTATCCCAAAGTTCCTTGTCTGACTTGCAGCCTTTGACTCTAATAGATTCATATGAATCTAAAGCACAATATAACGCATTCATGGCTTTTGCATTTAATGTGAGATGAGCTCTATCCGCAGTAGTCAGTTCACTTCTTGTTTTTGGTTTAGATCTCTGAGTATTTTCATCTATAAGAGAGACATCATATGGACCTTCACTAATAATAAACCACAATTCAATATCAATAGATTGCAAAAAAATAATCATTCTTTCTTTCCATCCCACATAATTTGACCCATTAAACATAGGAGGTCTAATAACAGAATGTCCTTCGAAAAACATAGCATTATTGGTTGTCATCTTTACTCCAAAGCCGATTGAGCTTAATCTCAAGGAGACCAAGCTCTGATACCAATTGTAAGGCCCGAAAACAACCCTTTTCTAGGCGACCACACAATGGAGCAGTTGATAAGAAAGCACAAGTGCTTGTGAGTAGAAGAGATAAACAATTTAAAGATCATAAACGTAAGAATAAGTAAATAAAAAGGAAAGAATTGCAAACCAATTAACTACCCAACTCCTCTTGAGCTTGTAGATTGATTCAAACAAGCTACTTCAAATTGATGAATTACAATCACTCTTGTGTACAAAGGAAGGATCACTTCCTCCTCGCCCCAAGCCGCACTTGGTCAAGCAAGAAAGTTTTACTATCACTCGGATAACCCTCACAGAGCTACACTCATGAAGTATTCACTCACAAATGAAAAGCTTACAATGAACCTCACACCACCAAGACTACAAATCTTCTTTGAAGAGTATTTTCTCACTAAAATCTCTCTAGATCTTTTGTATCTTCAGTGTGCCAAAGTTGTTTGGAGTGTCTGACCAACCACATTTTATATAGGACCAAGAAAGTGCCGCATTAATGCTTCCAACGGATAGAAAGTAACTGAACAGTCAACTAGCCGTTGGTAGTGTCGGACGTCCGATAGCACTGTTTTATGCGTCCGACAGCAGGCAGTGAGTTTGAGAAAATTTATTCAATTATTTCGGACATCTGATAGGCTGGTTTTCTGCGTCCGAAGGTATGATGTATGTGACAGCCCCACCTCCCCCTAAGGCGAACCAGAGGGTTCGGCGGGCCGCCTGCCTGGCTCTCGTCGGGACTCAGTCGTTCACTACAGTCCTCAAATAAATACAATACAAATCTCAAGTATACATCAAATGGTCCACAAATACACAGCCGTCTCCAATAATTACATGTCACAAATGCAGCTAAAACTAATCCCAAATATACATAAAATAATTCCAAATCCAAAATTGTACAAAGTTTAGGCCATCCATACACGTGCACAAGTACTACAAGTCCTTCTTTCGCCACGAGCCCTGTGGAGGGGAATAAAATAGTTTTTGGGGTGAGTTAAAAGCTCAGCGAGTAACCAGAAAATCATTAATCAAATCGATTTCACAATAGTTCATTTCAATGATGTCATATAGCAATGATGTCATAAATTAAATGTTAAATCCGGAAACAACTACATCATTTGCAAAACAGTAAATATGGATTATCAATAATTCAAAAAACATTTACAATGGAAAGCGATAGTAACATTCATGAAAGGATACATTCATTCTCCTGACATTTTCTCGCTCATTTGGTCATTCATTTCATTTCATTCACCCCGTCCCTGGCTTTTGGCCAGGCTCCACCAACCTACATAGGTAATACTCGAGTATACCAAACGTTCACCCAAATTCCTAATCGCCTGACCGAGTCCGCTTCTGGCTCAAGACGACCGGTAACAAGGGGCAATGGCCAGTTCAGCCCAAAAGGCTTACATTCATGCGCAAGTAACATTTCAATCGAAAATTTCACATTTATCGAGGTCGAGTGCGATAAAGTACACACTCGCCTCAAAAACTCGTTTTGGAAATCGTTATAAGCGCTTAACACGTTATCAACCAAAATACAAATCATGGAGTCAAGAAATATAGCAAACAAGGCACACTCAAATGCCAGCACACATGATATGCAAGAAAACATTTCAAAAGTAACTTTGGAAACAGTTCAAAAGTAAATAATGTAAGAAACGGTTCATAAATAACTTTAGAAGTAGTTTGAGGTCACTCACCTCCATGGCTCAGAAACCATCCATCATATATCATTGCCTTGCTCAAATCCAAGTCTTAGATCACAAACTCAATGCAATCAAACCCTTTAAAACTTCGGACAGTACTTCCCCTAAATTTGCTTACTTTCCCAGCCATCATGGCTTCATTATATCTTCAGCCAGTCCCAATGGTACACATACAACAACAAGTTCATCTAATAGCCATTCAGCAAGCTCCAAGTAATACGAGTACAATTCAAGCTAGGGAGAAGTTCGAAAATGAAAGTTAAGCTCAAAACCAGAAAAATAGTTTTGGACGTCATTTTGCGGTAATGGTACCAAAGGCGCTACGATTGTCGGATGAAGGTGCAAGACCCACCGTTTCGAAGCTAAGAGACAGGGCTACAATATTACAGAAGGTCACTCAACCCAGTTTCGAGTGTAACCAGGTCAAAAATGCAAGAAACTACACTAGAATCACAAAAACAGATTCACAGAACGCATTCTAGCGGAAACATCATAACTCAGGCTCTTCAAGTCCAAATCCAGAAATTCCAAAACCAGCTGATAGCTAAGAAACAGGGATAAATTTCATCAGAAGGCCTCAACAACTAATTCGGAAGCAATCCTGACCAAAACAATCAATTACAGGCGCAATTCTTACATTCGAGTAAAACCAGAACAGCAATAGTAATCCCGTCTTTTCTCAAGTTACACTACTCCGATTGACCTGAAATTTTGCAGGCACCTTTAAAATATCATTTCCTATAACTTTCATGAAGACCACTCAGTCCAGTTCTCACCCTAACTAGGTCAAATTTTCCAAAATAACTCCAGATTTTCCAGTTCGAAATTCACTGCGGAAATCAACTAGCAGTCCTGATTTATTCACTCATATCTCAGCACACACAACTCCAATTCAGGTAATTCCAAAGCCATTTGAAAGCTAAGATATAGGGGTATAATTCTTAAGAAGACATCAATAACTAAATCAGTAGTATTCCCAGTCAAACTAACCAATTACGAAAGCTGATTATCAGTTTCGCACAGAAACAGGGTAGCAGGGGTATTTCGGTCTTTTCATAGGCTACCGAGCTCAGATTGAGCTGAAAATTTACAGGTAACTAGAAAACATTATTATCTACAACTTTCATGTTTTGTGCTAAGGCCAATTCAGCCTCTAACCCAGTCAAACAGAAACGGGAAGAACTGAACCATAAGAAATCTCAATTCTGGAATTTTTTCAACAACCATAGAAATCACCAAATCTTCCACACAAACCCACAAAAGTGATATATAAACCATCATTAACCCTTATTAGCATCTTACAACATCAAAAACAACATTTCTACCCAACTTGGCATATGTTGTTCATTGCTATATGACATCATTGAAATGAACTATTGTGAAACCGATTTGATTAATGATTTTCTGGTTACTCGCTGAGTTTCTAACTCACCCCAAAAATATTTTATTCCCCTCCACAGGGCTCGTGGCGAAGGAAGTGCTTGTAGCACGTATTCATGTGACCGGATGGATTATCTCATGTATGGTTTGAGTTTTGGATTTCATCTTGTGTAATAGTTGTTATTAGGGATTGTATGAACGTTTGGACTTGAGCGGGTTTGTGATATGAAATTCTTCGAAAGTTTGATGGATATAGTACTTGTGCACGTGTATGGATGGCCTAAACTTTGTACAATTTTGGATTTGGAATTATTTTATGTATATTTGGGATTAGTTTCCGCTGTATTTGTGACATGTAATTATTGGAGACTTGGATGTATATTTGTGGACCATGTGATGTATATTTGAGGTTTATTCTTGTAATTCATTTGAGAACTTTAGTGAACGACTGAGTCCCGGCGAGAGCCGGGCAGGCGACCCGCCGAACCCTCGGGTACGCCCTAGTGAACTTATATCAATTGAATATATATCAATGCACCTTTTGTAAATGTTTCTTGAATTATTGATAATCCATATTTACTGTTTTGCAAATGATGTAGTTGTTTCCGGATTTATCATTTAATTTATGACATCATTGCTATATGACATCATTGAAATGAACTATTGTGAAACCGATTTGATTAATGATTTTCTGGTTACTCACTGAGCTTTTAACTCACCCCAAAAACTATTTTATTCCCCTCCACAGGGCTCGTGGCGAAAGAAGGACTTGTAGTACTTGTGCACGTGTATGGATGGCCTAAACTTTGTACAATTTTGGATTTGGAATTATTTTATGTATATTTGGGATTAGTTTCCGCTGCATTTGTGACATATAATTATTGGAGACGGATGTGTATTTGTGGACCATTTGATGTATAATTGAGATTTGTATTGTATTTATTTGAGGACTGTAGTGAACGATTGAGTCCCGACGAGAGTCGGGCAGGCGGCCCGCCGAACCCTCTGGTTCGCTTTAGGGGGAGGTGGGGCTGTCACAATGTAAAACTGAGAATTTTTCTTCAATTCCTTAGGACGTCCGATAGGCTGGTTTTCTGCGTCCGAAGATACTCAATGGTTGTCGGACGTCCGATGCAGTCTTTTTGAGCGTCCGACAGCTTTCAGCAACCTTTATCTTCTTTCAATTGCACTTGATCTTTGGAACTGATTTGCTTCATAACTGAATAGATCTTTGAAGAGATATTAGTAATATCCATTTGTTTTGTAAACATCAAAAGATAGGGATCAAAATCAACATTCTCCACCTTTTTGATGATGACAAAACAATGGATGGAAGGAAAAAAGATTGAGCATATGAGCATAAACTCCCCCTCACTCATTGCATCCAAAACTATTAAGAGCCAAACTCATAATATCAGAAAAACTCCCCCTTACACATTGCATCCATTTCTCCCCCTTTTTGTCATCATAAGATGAGAGTAAAAACCAACTACTATAATCTAACAACAATAACAGAGAATTCAATATTTCAAATAAAAATAGAGAAATGACAGCAATCACCAACATATCACAGCAAATTATCATGAAATCAGCATTATTATTATTATTTTTTCATTTTTGACATTATACAAATTCAGTAAAAAAAAAAGAAAGAAAAAAACTCAGTTCAAAAATATCAGAAACATCAAAAGAAGATTATAAAAAAACATTGAACAAGAATCTTATCAATCTTATCAAATTTCCTATTTGTTAGAGTTAGCATCATATCTAACTATCCACATGTATTTCATGCCTCTTTTCACGTTCTTTCTCACATAACAATCACTTTTCATGTGACCTTTTTGACAACAAAAATTACACACAACCAAAGAATTATTTACATGAACGGGTTTAATAAATCTGACTTGCCTTTTCCTATGGATAGCAAATTTATTGGAATTAGAATTCAACCTATTCTTTTGAAAATAGACTTGTTTCTTGTGTTTAAGCAATTCATTTAAACCATCCATTCTTCTTTTCAAATCACCTTGTTCCTTTTTGAATAATTCACAAAGCTTTGTTTTTCTATCAAGCTCAAAATGTAAAGCAGTCTCACTCTTTTTGAAGTAATCATTTTCATCTTTCAACTTTTTATTTTGTTGAAAAATATTTGCATTATTTCGACGCAAAAACTAATTTTCTGTTTTAACTCCTTGTTTCTAGCATAAGATTCTTTCAAACTGTCATACAATTTTATAATGAAAGATTCAAGATCATCATCAGTTTCATCATCACTTTGAAATTGAGAGTTAGAAGATGTTATCTCGTCATCTCCAATAGCCATAAAAGCCAATTGAGCAGATTCTTCTTCCTCTTCAATATCACCATCGGAGTTACACTCATTCCATGTGAACTGGAAGTTGTTGAATCTTGGTTTTCTTTCACATTTTCTCTTCTTCATTGAACACTCACTTGCATAGTGTCCAGATTGGCCGCATTCAAAACACTTATCAGTTTGCTTTGTAGTGAACTCTAGCTTCCCTTTGTTTCTCAAGTTGTTGGACTGATTCGGGAAGGAGTTGCTAGGTCCACCTTTTCTGAATTTCCTCTTGTTGAGTATTCTTTTGAAGCCTCGTGTGATGAGTGCAATATCACTATCATCACCTTCCATGTCATCTTCACTCACGGAGGCTGGATCATCTTCATCTTGTGAAGCCTTCAGAGCAATATTCTTTCTTACTTTCGCATCCTCCTCCTCTTGCACTTTGGATTTAAGTTTCAGCTCATAAGAGATTAGAGAATTAATAAGAGATTCAATAGGCATAGTATTCAAATCTTTAGCCTCCTCAATAGCAGTCACTTTATTTTCCCAATCATTGGACAAGGCATTCAGGATTTTTCTATTTTTCTCACCAAGAGAATATTCTTTTTCCAGCACCTCTAAGTCCAAAATGAGGTCGTTGAATCTACAGTACATCTCATCAATATTTTCATGAGGTTGCATCTTGAAGGATTCATACTTTGTAACTAGAATGGACTTCTTTTGTTCTCTAACATTCTCACTACCTTCATTAATTTCTCTCAGTTTATCCCAAATTTCCTTGGCTGACTTGCAGCCTTTGACTCTAATAGATTCAATTGAATCTAAAGCACAATATAACACATTCATGGCTTTTGCATTTAATGTGAGATGAGCTCTATCCGCAGCAGTCAGTTCACTTCTTATTTTTGGTCTAGATCTCTGAGTATTTTCATCTATAAGAGAGGCATCATATGGACCTTCACTAATAATAAACCACAATTCAATATCAATAGATTGCAAAAAAATAATCATTCTTTCTTTCCAACTCACATAATTTGACCCATTAAACATAGGTGGTCTAATGACAGAATGTCCTTCAAAAAATATAGCATTATTGGTTTCATCTTTACTCCAAAGCCGATTGAGCTTAATCTCAAGGAGACCAAGCTCTGATACCAATTGTAAGGCCCGAAAACAACCCTTTTCTAGGCGACCACACAATGGAGCAGTTGATAAGAAAGCACACGTACTTGTGAGTAGAAGAGATAAACAATTTAAAGATCATAAACGTAAGAATAAGTAAATAAAAAGGAAAGAATTGCAAACCAATTAACTACCCAACTCCTCTTGAGCTTGTAGATTGATTCAAACAAGCTACTTCAAGTTGATGAATTACAATCACTCTTGTGTACAAAGGAAGGATCACTTCCTCCTCGCCCCAAGCCGCACTTGGTCAAGCAAGAAAGTTTTACTATCACTCGGATAACCCTCACAGAGCTACACTCATGAAGTATTCACTCACAAATGAAAAGCTTACAATGAACCTCACACCACTAAGACTACAAATCTTCTTTGAAGAGTATTTTCTCACTAAAATCTCTGTAGATCTTTTGTATCTTCAGTGTGCCAAAGTTGTTTGGAGTGTCTGACCAACCACTATTTATATAGGACCAAGAAAGTGCCTCATTAATGCTTCCAACGGATAGAAAGTAACTGAACAGTCAACTAGCCGTTGGTAGTGTCGGACGTCCGATAGCACTGTTTTATGCGTCTGATAGTAGGCAGTGAGTTTGAGAAATTTTTTTCAATTCTTTCAGACGTCCGATAGGCTGGTTTTCTGCGCTTCGAAGGTATGATGTAAAACTGAGATTTTTCTTCAATTCCTTAGGACGTCCGATAGGCTGGTTTTCTGCGTCCGAAGATACTCAATGTTTGTCGGACGTGTGATGCAATCTTTTTGAGCGTCCGACAGCTTTCAGCAACCTTTGTCTTCTTTCAATTGCACTTGATCTTTGGAACAGATTTGCTTCATAACTGAAAAGATCTTTGAAGAGATATTAGTAACATCCATTTGTTTTGTAAATATCAAAAGATAGGGATCAAGATCAACATTCTCCCCCTTTTTGATGATGACAAAACAATGGATGGAAGGAAAAAAGATTGAGCATATGAGCATAAACTCCCCCTCACTCATTGTATCCAAAACTATTAAGAGCCAAACTCATAATATCAGAAAATCTCCCCCTTACACATTGCATCCATTTCTCCCCCTTTTTGTCATCATAAGATGAGAGTAAAACCAACTACTATAATCTAACAACAATAACAGAGAAAGCAAGTAGACATGCCAATCACCTACAAACATGTAACACATAACACTTAGCATGCTCGACTAAATGCAAGAGTCTAATAAAGCAATTTAACACATAGCAACAAAAACAAGCAATCAAGCTAATTAACCTATTACATTTGCTAACTAAAACAAAAGGGGAAAGGGAAAAATGGACGAAATTGCTCTCCAAGCCCTATCTATTACAAGCCAAGAGGTGTACACATACCCCATAAAGAATAACATAATAAAAGCAAAGTAAATGAAATAAATGAAAGGAATTAAGGAAAGGCAAGGAAAGCAAAATAGACATGCAATTCTCACTTAGCACGTTGGATCACATAGGAGGGACAAAAAAAAGATAAAAAAAGTTATACCTCCCCCCGTTTGTGATGCTAATGAAGTGAACAAGACTTAACTTGGGCTAGAGTCACCAAAGAAAGAGATAACTTGGGCTAAAACCATCAAAGCAAGAGATTAATGCACCACTTTAATAGTAAATCGTAATCAAACAAAACAAGTTAGATCAATCAATCATCAAATCCATTTCAAAATGTAATCAAGTAATGTGCGGTTACCAAGAAAGATAGATTACCAATCAAATTTTAAAGTAAACACTACTAATGACTCATTAACAAACTCTCAAGTCCGATCAAACATTATGGAACTTCAAGGGTCCAAGAATAAGTAAGGGTCAAAGAGTGGTTCAACTTGTATTTTTAGGACCCAATTAAAAAAAATAATGAAGTTAAAAGGACCAATTTGATTGATTTTTCTAGTTGTTTGGGCCACAGCAGCACAAAAAGGGACTTGGGGGGTTAAGAGGCAATTTCTGAAAGTTGTTTTTGCATGCAAATTCATGCAAAGTTACGTGAGAAACATGCTGCAGCAAAACTTTACAAATTAATGAAGCTATCGGCGAAGCTCTACTACATAATCTTTAAGCACAAGGTTCAGCAATTTCAGCACAGCAAATTCATACACACAGCTTTGCAACTACTCCAATTAAACATGGCTGAACATCCTTTAACAATGCAAATAATTGGAAGAAATTCATGCAAAGCTACGAAAAAGCTTCAGTGCACTTCTGCAATATTTTTCTTTGCTGCAAAATTTGCAGCTTCAAATCACTGTCTTAGACACCAGCAAAAATATCAAAACAGCAAGACAACCCTCGGATTCTTCTAACATGAACAACCAAGAATTAGCATCAAAGGGATAAAATGAATTACTTCACATCAGCCAACAAGATTGCCAAGACAGGAATGTGCAAAACCAAAAGAGAACCTCAGCAATAAGAGAAAAGACATTTTTCTTTGCAAAGGAACACTTCAACCCCTTCTACCCACTACGCAACTCAAAAATAGCAAACAAATTCCCCAAACATCACGCAAACTCAGATTTTAATCCATCAAACAATGCGTCTAACAGTGTCTGCAACAAACGGGCAATAAACAGATGCCCTGTTGCAGCCCACTGTTGTGCCACAGATTGCTACTTTAAAATTGCAGCCAGCAAGTGCATGAAACGACGATTAAACAACAAGCAACCCAAAGGAAAATTCAACCCATCCCATGAACTTCAGCAAAGGCCATCACCCGATGTCACTTAACAGAACTGAACACTTCAAACTAACCAGAGGGAACCCAAATCAGAAAAATGAATACCAAACGTACGTTTAACATCCAGGCCCCTCCCAGTTCAAAATGCATTTACAAAAAAAAACCATTTTTTTTTCACTGACTTGAACTGATAGCATGCGATAATCTTAACCAGAAACAACAAACTCAAATATTTATCGAGCTTCCTACCCAAAAGGTAACATTGAACGCACATCGAATGGAAAAAAACTGAGCATAGGAGGACCAAACCTCAGATTCACTCTTTAGTTCCAAAGTTAAAGACTTTTTCCAGACACATACTAACACCAAATGTCATTCATGATATTTCATTCGAGTATAGACAGCAAAATAGACTGGTCAAAAGAAGTAACCACTGCAGGAAAACAAAGAAAAAGAAACCGACATGCTTGGATTGCTGCAACAAGCCAAAAGATTTAATCTTGTTGCAGCAAACTCTTAATCTAAGGACCCAAAAACAAAAGCCATACTCACGAAAGGAATCTCAACATCAGTCATCAAGAAAACCAAATAAACTTGTGATTCTCATAGTTTAGAAGCTGTCTATAAGAAAAGGCAAAACTTACAGTGTCCTTTCTGGTGACGGTCGGTAACAAGCAGCAGCGGTGGTTGATTCCAGCAGGTGGCGTCGGTCTCAGATGACACCAGATTCTTCTCTTCTCAACTTCACTCCCAGTTCTTCTGTCTTCCCTCTCTCAAACTCACGTCCCTCTCAACCAGAAAAATCTTTTCTTTTTAGCCGCCCTTTCCCTTTCTTTCCTGCTATTTCCTTTGGAGCTCTCCCTTTCTGGCTCCCCTTACCCGTAGCCTCTTTCTGTCCTTTTGAGGTTCTCTATCTCCTCTTTCAAATCTTTCCCAACCGTCAACTTCAATCCTCTTCGTTGTCCTTGCTGTCCCGTTCAGTTTTTCAATGTCCTCAACTCCCTTTCTCTTCTGTTCTTTTCACTCCGTTTCACCCCTTTGGCTGCGTTTCTCCTTTCTCTCTCCCCGTCTATCAAACCTAGCTCTCTCTAGTTTCTCTCCCAGAAACTCTCCGTAGCCTTTCTGTTTTTTCTCCACTCAGCCCAGCCGTCAATTCGTACCCTCCAAAAACCTCCCTTGCGGCTGCTGTTCTCCTTGTATTTATACCAGGCAAACCCTCCCCTCAAGGGTGAGGATGGAATAGGAGATTTCTCTCCAACCCCAGGCCATCCGATGGTGTGGTTTCCACGCCGCTGCATGCGGCTCTATTTCACCTCTTTTTTTTTTATATATAAATAATTCAACAAAATTGATAATAATAAAAATAAGTAACAAAACAACAATTTAAGTAAATCATTTAACAACAATTTAAATCATTTTTCATTTTCATCATTTTTCTCTTTTTTTTTTCAAGAAAACATTGATTTTTTTTTTTAAAAAAACAACTAAATCATATATTTTTTTTGAATGCTTTTCCTTTTTTTTCTTTTTTCTTTTTCTCTTTTTTTCTTTTTCGAGAAATTCTATGCTAAAAACTTACAAATAAAATAATAAAATAAAAACTAAAAAAATTTAAAACTAAAAAGTGAATAAAACTTAACACGACAAATAAAAATTAAGACAAAATAGTAAAAATAAAATTACACCAAAAATTTGGTATCTACAGTTTGCCCCTCTTTGTCTGAGTTTTGAAAAAACTTGAGACAAAGAAATAGACACCAAATACTTACCTGTGTCATTTGGTCGTAAAATGATTACAACGAACAGGAATTAAAAACAGGACTGACCCGAACATGAATTTTAAAGCGGGACTGACCCGAACAGGAATTTAAAAACGGGACTGACCCGAACAGGAATTTAAAACGGGACTGACCCGAACAAGAATTTAAAACGGCGCGCACACTAGTGGGACTGACCCACGGCTATTGACAATGCTAGTGAAATGCCTTGACAATCGGTCAGTGGGATCAAACCCGAGCCTGCCGTGACAAAATTTGATTGATTTTTGATGATTTTTTTTTGAAACCTTCCAAAGATAATTTGGCCCAGTATGATGAATTGGTCAGTGGGATTAAACCCGAGCCTGCCTCAGTTGCACAGAATCCAAGCCCAATCGAGATGTTGGCGGCACAAAGTCCAGGCCAACGTGATCTTTGGGATGTTGGCGGCACAAAATCCAAGCCCAACGTGATGTTGGAATGTTTGGAATGTTTGGGGTGTTGGTGGCACGAAATCCAGGCCCAACTTGATATTTGGAATATTGGCGGCACAAAGTCCAGGCCCAACGTGATATTTGGAATGTTGGCGGCACAAAATCCAGGCCCAACGTGATGTTGGAATGTTAGCGGCACGAAATTCAGGCCCAACATGATATTGGAATGTTGTCGGCACAAAATCAAAGCCCAACGTGATATTTGGAATGTTTGGGATGTTGGCGACACAAAGTCCAGGCCCAACGTGATATTTGGAATGTTGGCGGAACGAAATCCAGGCCCAACGTGGTATTTGGAATGTTGGCGGCACGAAATCCAGGCCCAACTTGATATTTGGAATGTTTAGGATGTTGGCGGCACAAAGTTCAGGCCCAACGGGATCTTTGGAATGTTGGCGGCACAAAATCCAGGCCCAACGTGATGTTGGAATGTTGGCGGCACGAAATCCAGGCCCAACGTGATATTTGGAATGTTGGCGGCACGAAGTCCAGGCCCAACGTGATGTTGGAATGTTTGGAATGTTGGCGGTACAAAGTCCAGGCCCAACGGGATCTTTGGAATGTTGGCGGCACGAAATCCAGGCCCAACGTGATATTGGAATGTTGGCGGAACGAAGTCTAGGCCCAACGTGGTATTTGGAATGTTGGAGGTACGAAATCCTGGCCCAACGGGATATTTGGAATATTGGCGGCACGAAATCCAGGCCCAACGTGATGTTGGAATGTTGGCGGCACAAAATCCAGGCCCAACATGATGTTGGAATGTTGGTGGCACGAAATCCTGGCCCAACGTGATATTGGAATGTTGGCGGAACGAAGTCCAGGCCCAACGTGGTATTTGGAATGTTGGCGGCACGAAATCCAGGCCCAACGTGATGTTGGAATGTTGGCGGCACGAAGTTCAGGCCCAACGTGGTTGGAATGTTGGCGGCACGAAGTTCAGGCCCAACGTGGTGTTGGAATGTTGGCAGCACGAAGTCCAGGCCCAACGTGATATTGGAATGTTGGCGGCACGAAGTCCAGGCTCAACTTGATATTTGGGATCAGTAGGATAAGATCCAATCTCGCCATTCAATTGGTCAAGAAATTAAGCGTGATTGTCAAGAGGGGGAGATAGAAGAGTGCGCAGCGGAAGTTGAAATTCGCCAACAAGAATTTAAAATCTGATATTGAAAATGATTTTTTATGTTTCCCATTTTTTCCTTTTCGTTCGGGAGAAACTTTTCAAAAAATAATAATTAAATTTTTTTTTCAGTCTCCACCACTTATTGTGCAACCAATCATTTGATTTGCATTATGGCAGGGTTGCTCAAGCTTTGATTCACTTCTTCTTTGGTCCGAATCCCTCAGTCATATAAGAATTCTTGGGTGACATTCCTCAGTTCAAAAAGTTGCCCCAGTTTCGTTCTTTGAAACGCATATGAACCTGCAAAAGAAAGAACAAATAATGCCATCACCATTCGATCAATTCCTCCTTCAAGAAATGTGTAAACATGAGTACTTTGATGTTTTCCCCTTGATGCTTCGAAAACTCGACTATGCTCTGTAATATGATCAAATTCCATTGACTTCCAATGCTAATAAGGCCCTTGGTATCCAGGGATTTTCAATAAATCAGGGGGATTGCCATCTGATGAACCTAAAGAGATAAATAAGACTATGAAACTGATGAACGAATATTCTATTTACACAACAGATAATGAAAATTTCTGTAACATGAAAACAATCATATATTTTTTATTGAAAGAAAATTAATTTTAAAGAAATGAATCTATAAATTTGACAATTTACGCTTGAAAAATCAAAGTTTTCTGACTTCAAACAAAATGCCACGCTTGACCCTTTAGATATCATCCGCCCTGAGTTCAATGTCGGCAACAAAAAAAACCACAATGCGAGGAGGAATCCCAAATGAACCGAATCACTAGCTTTCTAATTCCAACCTCACTTTTTCTCATGAAACTCTACCTTAGCGCCCTTTTAGGTTTTCACTAAGGCTATTCCTACTTTTTTTTCTTTTTCATTCATCATCATTTTTTTTGCTTTTTTTTTCTCTTCTTCTCTTTTCCCTTTTCTTTTCAAAGGTGCCCTTTTCGGATTTTCACCTGATGAACAAATCTTGCCAATAGCCTTTATCAACTCAAAAATGTGTTTTAAGAAATAATGGCATCAGTGCGACAAACCCTTCCCTTACAAACTGAGTGAAGGCGTATTGACATCATTTGCCATGTGACTTAGAAAATTTCCCTCAAAGAGGTGATGCCAAGAATGGAAGCCAGGACTTTTTGGCTTTTGTAATGGGGTCGGGTGAGGTGCTAGGAAAGGTTAAGGCTTGAAGGCAGATTTCAAAAAGTGGTTTAAATGATCTGAGATCGCATTTCCATGTTAACCCTATTTTAGGGTTAAATCAAAGTTTGCCACAGTTTATTCTCAACTGAGGTTCTCTTTTCTTTCATTTTCTCCCTTTTCCATTCATCTTTCAACTTTTTTGAAAATTTGCCCCAATTTATTTTTAATTGAGGCTTTGTTTTGTTCATTTCCTTTTTTTTCGACTTTCCTTAAAAATTGAATTTACCCCAGTGTGGGGTTTTCTCTCTTTTCTTTTCTTTCGAAACTAAATTCGCCCCAGTGTGGGGTTTGCGATTCTCAGAGGTTGCCAAACGAAATGATCTATTCTGAAGGCTCAAAAAGGGATAACTAGGGATATAATGTCTTAATGGGAAAAGAAGAGGGCCTGACTTTCATTCCATTCTTCGCATTAACTCTAAAAGAAAACTTTCATTTATCAGATGAAAATTTCTTACACATCTCCGAATTGATTGATTATTCTACTGGAATCACAAGCTGCAAGACAAACATGCAAGCTCTCGGTTCCTCATCTTTGATCCAGCTCCCATTTTTTTATTCTTATCAAAATTTCCCTTCAGCCAAATATTATTATTCATGGCTAAACCATCATGCAGCCCGTAATACAGCTACATGCATGACCAAATAAACAGCTATCCATTAAATTTGTTTCATAACCAAGTTCGGACAACATCAAGCCCACTAACCAACCAGAAATTCATCCCAACTCTCTCGAATTGACATGCATGCTGCCAGATCTTTGGTATTCCTTCAATTTTCTTGCTTAATCCAAGTTAATTAGCTTCATGCAGAGCTAGATCATCCAGACTTTGGTTAGTTAAACATACATATAGCTCAGACCATCAAAACTTGGTCAACCGAAGCTGCAAATTTCCAGCTTAAACTCTCAGCAACCATAGTTCCTGCTCAAACAAATTTTTCTGTGACTTAACTCATCATCCAGCTGCACAACCATCACATGCATGCCTCTAAACAGCTTCATCTACCCACAATCAACTAGTTCAAGTCTAGAAATTACCTCAGCTTGGAGTTTACACACACGGCTAGCAGCAGAAATAATTTCCTCCCTTCGGCAGCCCAGAATTTCAGTCCGCCACTCTCCCTCTCCCTTGCTCAAACTTGCGGCTGGATTGGGGTAGTTCAGCTCTCGGTTTTCTCCACCTACTCACGGCTAGAATGAAGAATGAGCAACAGGTCTCCTTTTTTTCTTTGTTGGCTTACGGCCGACAGAAAACAATGAGAAGCTCGGCTCTCCCTCTCGGACGTTATTTCCAATGAAGTTGCTCACTCACAGCTCACGGTAGAAAGGCAAATGGAATGGAGGTATTGTTGTAGTGGTATGTAGATGATATAGTGGAGTATGATAGTGGGGTGTGAGCCGGCTTGATGATTGGTGGAATGGTGGAGTGTTTGTGAGGTTTAAGTGTGCAGGTGGTGAAGGTGAGCATTGGCCGGATGGAGAGGTGAATGATCATGGTGTCCGAGGGAGTGTTTGGCTATGCGTGGAATGGTTGTGGTCGTGGGGTGATTTTGTGAAATTGTGAGGGTAGTTTAGTCCTTTCACTTCTCCTCCTATTATCCACTTAAGTCCTTAGTTCTAACTTAGCTCCAAGAATTATCCCCAAATGTGATTTGAACGCCTAATAATTCGTTAATCTTGCAAGGCTTTGATTATCGAAATTTTACGTCTTAAGTATGTTTAGAATACTTGTATTGTTTATCTAAAACTCATTGGTTTTCATCTTAACGCGGAAATTCCTATTAACATTTAACGTTAGCAACTAATTGGAATTAATTATTGAAATTCAAGAAATTTTATATACTTAATCTACTCAGGTAACATTAATTTTCAACATTAAGAAAACTAAGTATTTTAGTATTTTATTTTAAGGCGATAAATTAATCTAACTCAAGAAATATTAATTTAATATAGCAAAACCGAATAATTCAATATTGGCACAATTATATTATTTATTACTTAAAAATTATCTCTACACTTTTACTTCAAAACAATTAATTACCATTCTAGAATTCAAAGAAATTAATGATTAGATCAATGAAATAGTTTACCATCGAAATATGAAGTTAATGTAACAAAACCACGAAGTTTAGTAGTTTAGCACAATTCTTTTATTTGTACCTAACGTTTAATTCTACATACTTATTTAGAAACAATTTGATTTCGTGCTAAAATTTATTAAAGAATTAAAATGCAAATAAAATATGCACTGATATTTATATGTCTATTTTTCAGGGTTCTCACAATCTGGGTTTTGACTCCTTCATAATAAATGTAGATCTTGGTTTTGGCTTCGAAACGGTATAAAGTGCATCGAAATCCAAGTTCCGTAGCTCCTGTTATGACCAAAACAAAATTGATCATCAGAACTGCCTTGAATCTGGACAGTTCTGACGGGTACTTTGACACTCAACTTTCGTTCTGTTCTGAGTGGATTCAGGTCTTGGCCAAAACATCAAAGTTTTAGCCTTATGTCTCAGCTTTCTAATGCCTTTAGAATTTCCTGATTTGGATCTGTGAGCTGGGAGTTATAGTCCAGCAAACATACCCAGTCCGTTACATTGGAGTGCGAATTCCTGGAACGGTTTTCTGCACTTTCGACCCATCTCTGTTCAAATCCGGAGTTAGGGGTCTTCATGAAAGTTATATAATTTTCTCTTAGCTTCGCAACGGTACCACATGTACCTTGATCCGACCTTCCTAGCCTAATATTTGGTCAAAACGGTTGGAGATGGCAGATTTGGCCGTTTCCGTTTGCCGTTCCGCGCGCACGCATGTGCCAATTTTGCCGTATTGCTTGTTTTAAGTACGTTAGTGGCCGTTTGTGATATATTGTGACACAATTTTCTATTTCAGACAGTGGTGAGCTAGGCGGAGCCGGTGGGGCCCACTACTAGCGAACACGCGCGAAGCTTTTTTGCTTTAGTACTACTTTTGGTATTTTGGGTAAGTATTCAGGCCGCTCTTATGTGTTAGTTGCTTATGTGTTTCGACATGTATGAGGAGGGTACTTAGGCGAGGGTGTACTTTATCGCACTCGCTCTAAACCCGAATTTACGCACATATTTGTACATGACATATGTATGTGAATCATTTTGGAACTAAAACCCTTGAGCTTGTGGCCCGGGGTGATTTTGAATAATTTTGTGAAGTTTGTGAGTTTGGGGCGAGCTCTTGACCTAGATGGACTATTCGAGCCGGTTAGGGCTTGGTCGAAGTCAGTCCAACCTGGTTGGAGGTCACCAAGTTTGTGAATCCGGTTCACCGAGTATGTGGACCAAGTTTGTGACCCGAGCTTGTGACTCAAGCTCAAGTTTGTGATTTCGTTCGCCCGGGCAAGTTTGTGAGGTGACTGGCCAGTGAGGGTGATAAGGTGTCGGTGGGTGTACAAGTGAAGTTCTACGGACCATTGAGTGTGGTCGACGGAGTGTCGGCAGGAGATCACGCATGGCATATGAATTGGCTTTGGAGCCACCTGTATCCTTATTATGTGATGTTACTTTTCTGCTTTTGCTTTACTCTTACTATGTCACTGTTGTTATGTGAAATTTACGCTTTTGCCCCTGTTTACTTACTAAGCATATAGCTTACCCCATTCCTTTTGTTTTCCTTAGCAGGGGCCGACGCGGGGACTTTTGTCACACACACTAGCATAGTTAGGTTTGATTGTAATAGTTGGACTTATAGTATGGTTGTTTTTGTTTTAGTTTTGGTGGTTTGTATAAGGACCCTCCTTAGGGTCTACATTTTGGTCTTGGTGGTAATTATAAGGATGTAATAGTGTGAGCAGGTACTTTTGGAGAATGTAATTATAACTCTTTTGGGTTTGTATCTAGAACTCTTTTGAATTTTCTGGCTTTTATTGTTTTAAGTTTTGAGTCCTGGCGCGAGCTAGGCAGGCGGCCCGCCGATACCCTTGTGTTCGCCCTTGGGAGAAGTGGGGTCGTCACAGTTGGTATCAGAGCGCCTAGGTTAGAGGATTTGGGCAATTGTGGGACATATGTGATAGGTTCATTAGGATTACGTGATTCTCTTTAAGTTGAATGATATATTTTAAGCTAAAATGCCGATTGACTGCGAGCTCCTACTAGATCTAGCCGCAGAGGCACCGCCACTAGCCACCGGTCCAGAGGGGATGGACGAGGTGGACACGTTAGGTTCCGTTGGGAACCTGGGCCCTAGGGAAGGCGATTAGGGTCGCTTTTGTGCTTTTGTTCGCTAGTGTATGACTTTTGTTAAAACTAGCATGACTACTTTCTTTTGTTATCTGGTTGGCTGATTAGATTTTGGAGCCGAAGCTCATGTGTACATTGGGTTTTGTACCGACTGGAGGTCGGTAATGTGTAAATCTTTTAGTGTGACCTTGTAAATATATGTATATGTTTGAAAAGCATTTTGAACTTATCTTTTGTGTGTCTTCTGTGCATACGCTTTACGTCCGTACTTTTGTTCATAGTCTGGATAATAAGTATATGTAATGTTCCGATCTATAGACTTTTGCACTTAAATGGCCTCCGGTACTCGAGGTGGAGGTAGAGGGCGAGCACGAAGCCCTGAAAGGGAACAAGGACAAGAGCCAGACCAAGTCGCTACAGCCATCCAGCGGATGGCCGATCTTCTGGAGCGAATGTCAAATCAACAGGGCCAGGGGAGCAGTACTGGGAACCTTGGACATAATCCGGGACATAATCCGGGTAATCATGAGGGAGAGGACCGTGCTTTAGAACGGTTCCAAAAATTTACACCCCCTAAGTTTGTAGGTGGACCCGACCCTGACCTAGCGGAGGGTTGGATGGACCGTATGCTAGATATTTTTGCCGCGCTTAGGTACTCGGAGGAACGGCAGATATCCTTTGCTGCTTTTCAATTTGAAGGGGCCGCCCGAGCCTGGTGGAACGTGATTAAAACCAAGTGGGAGCGCGAACAAACCCCCTGGACCTGGATCAACTTCACACGGGAATTTAACGAAAAATACCTGCCGCCCATTGTGCAAGAAAAACGGGAAGATGATTTTATTCGCCTGCGTCAAGGGGCGTCTAGTGTGGCGGAATATGAGACTAAATTCACTAAACTCTCTCGCTTTGCCCCAGAGCTGGAACTAACAGAGCGAAAGTGAATTTGCCGCTTTACCCAAGGCTTGAACGTGGAAATCCAGGAGGCACTGGCGGCTGCACAGCTGGACACCTTTAGCCAGGCGCTGGAAAAGGCACAGCGGATTGAGACTGCCAGGGGACAGGTTAGAGCTTTCCATGACCGGAAAAGGAGGCAACCCAACTCGAATGACTCCACGGTTGGACAAAGTTCGCGAGACGAGCCACCTGCTAAGATGAGCAAAGGCACAGATGGTCCACGACCTACAAGAACCCTGAATAGCCTTGGGCGAGGTCAAATAGTGCAAGAGCCTCAAAGGAGTGCTCAGCGTGGAGGGTCAGGTATGGCCAATAAACCAACCTGTGGTTTCTGTGGGGGCAATCATACCGATGAAAATTGCTGGAAGAATAGTTCGGTACGAAAATGCTTCAAATGTGGTAGCACTGAACATTTAATTGCCCGGTGCCCGAAGATGCAGAAGGAAGGACCCAAACCACCAACAGAAGGGACCACAACGAAGCCATCAAACGCAGCGGAAAATCGACCCAAAGGGCCAGCAAGAGTGTATGCAATGGGTCAATACGAGGTGACTGACCCTTCGGCGGGTTTTGAAGGTATGCTTTGAACAAACGAATCAATTTCGAGAACGAAATTGTCCTAAGTGGGGGAGATTGTGAGGCCCCAGTCCGTTCTACGTTGATATATTCATTAATTGGGCGGTAACGTTTGGTTTTGGGAGTATTTCGAAAACCCTAAGTAGGGAGTAAGATTTAAACCCCAGTTTTGTATTCGTACAAGTTTGAGTGGTGATTAAAGTTAGTTATGTTAATGTGTGTTTTAGTGTGGGTAAGTATAGGATCTAATCCATTTTGTATAGGTTAATTAAGTTCAAGAAGGTTAGAAACCCTAAGTGAACAAATCTCCAATGTTAGGATTTATTAGAAAGTTTAAGTTGGGTTGAAAAACCCTAATTTTGCCCATATTATATAAGTTGTTGTTTAATTGTTTTATATATGGAGAAAGTATGTTTAAGTATAGGTGATTAAAATAAGAAAGTGATTAGTGAAGTAATTAAGCATGATTACATGTTTTAGATTAGATTAAGTTATGACCTATGGAGTTAATTGAAAGATTATTAAATGTTTGAGGGAAAATGTATAAGAAAGAGAAAGTTGAAGTGCAAGGGTTAAAACAACAAATAAAGCATTTTATGTGATTGGTTAACCTTAAAAATATCTCCCAAAGTCTTGCCTAACTTTGACTAACATGTTGTCTTATGAGTTATAAGAGAAACAAGAGAGAACAAAACAAAACAAAATTGAGAAAAAAGAGAGAGGTAGAGCCGAGAGAGAGAGGAAGAGAAGGTGAGAAATTTTCTTCAAAAATCTTCAAGTTTTAGCTTCCATCTTGAGTTTGGATCTTGGAGTAACAACTTGGGTGCTTGATTAGTGAAGGTTAATCATCTACAAAGCTTATTTGAAGGTATGCCTCTTACTTGAACGTTAAACTTTTGGGGTTTTAATCTCTAAGCTATGGAAATGATGTGGTATGTTATGATTATGGATTTATATGGTGAATTTGATGTTTTATTGAAGTTTTATGGTTAATTTTTGGTGATTTATGCTGCTGGAAATTTCGGTCAAGAGAGAGAAAAATTTGGGTTTCTTGCTTTAATGCTTTCTTTAGTTGTTTTGATTGGGAAATTGCCTTGTAGTGGTTGTGTTTGATAAATTGCCTCACTTGATTGGTTGGTTTCTAGCAAAAATCTGGTTTGGGTTAAGAAACCCTAGACTCCATTAGGTTAGTTTAGTGTAGCCTATGGCTATTGAGTTAGGGTTTGTGTGTTTGGATGATTAGAACAAGTTCTATGGTGCAAGTAAAACTAGATTAAGGATTATGGTTAGTTTTTGGTGATCTTGGGCTAACTTGTGAAGGAACTTTAGACCACTCTTAGACTGATATAAGTATGGTTGTTAGGGATCAATTTGGTTAGAAAATTCGCATAAGAACCATAGGAACGGATCGTGCGGTTGCGGTGCGCAAAACCGGCGAAACTGGAAAATCAGGGCAGTTCAGGATCCGAACTTCGGCTTTCTTTTTCTTGATGTTGCGTACGGATTCAGAAGTTCCTCAAAACATGAAAGTTGTAGCCTTATATGTCCTGAATATTCCTGCACAATTTCAGGTCAATCGGATTACCGTAGCCTGAGTTATAGATGATATACTCAAGCCTGTTTTGAACATCAGATTCTCTGCGTTTTTTAGTTTAGCTTCTGCCCGTGACTTTTCGGTTTTGATCCTGTACGATCTGGGTTTTGACTCCTTCATAATAAATGTATATCTTGGTTTTGGCTTCGAAACGGTATAAAGTGCATCGAAATCCAAGTTCCGTAGCTCCTGTTATGACCAAAACAAAATTGATCATCAGAACTGCCTTGAATCTGGACAGTTCTGACGGGTACTTTGACACTCAACTTTCGTTCTGTTCTGAGTGGATTCAGGTCTTGGCCAAAACATCAAAGTTTTAGCCTTATGTCTCAGCTTTCTAATGCCTTTAGAATTTCCTGATTTGGATCTGTGAGCTGGGAGTTATAGTCCAGCAAACATACCCAGTCCGTTACATTGGAGTGCGAATTCCTGGAACGGTTTTCTGCACTTTCGACCCATCTCTGTTCAAATCCGGAGTTAGGGGTCTTCATGAAAGTTATATAATTTTCTCTTAGCTTCGCAACGGTACCACATGTACCTTGATCCGACCTTCCTAGCCTAATATTTGGTCAAAACGGTTGGAGATGGCAGATTTGGCCGTTTCCGTTTGCCGTTCCGCGCGCACGCATGTGCCAATTTTGCCGTATTTCTTGTTTTAAATATGTTAGTGGCCGTTTGTGATATATTGTGACACAATCTTCTATTTCAGACAGTGGTGAGCTAGGCGGAGCCGGTGGGGCCCACTACTAGTGAACACGCGCGAAGCTTTTTTGCTTTAGTACTACTTTTGGTATTTTGGGTAAGTATTCAGGCCGCTCTTATGTGTTAGTTGCTTATGTGTTTCGACATGTATGAGGAGGGTACTTAGGCGAGGGTGTACTTTATCGCACTCGCTCTAAACCCGAATTTACGCACATATTTGTACATGACATATGTATGTGAATCATTTTGGAACTAAAACCCTTGAGCTTGTGGCCCGGGGTGATTTTGAATAATTTTGTGAAGTTTGTGAGTTTGGGGCGAGCTCTTGACCTAGATGGACTATTCGAGCCGGTTAGGGCTTGGTCGAAGTCAGTCCAACCTGGTTGGAGGTCACCAAGTTTGTGAATCCGGTTCACCGAGTATGTGGACCAAGTTTGTGACCCGAGCTTGTGACTCAAGCTCAAGTTTGTGATTTCGTTCGCCCGGGCAAGTTTGTGAGGTGACTGGCCAGTGAGGGTGATAAGGTGTCGGTGGGTGTACAAGTGAAGTTCTACGGACCATTGAGTGTGGTCGACGGAGTGTCGGCAGGAGATCACGCATGGCATATGAATTGGCTTTGGAGCCACCTGTATCCTTATTATGTGATGTTACTTTTCTGCTTTTGCTTTACTCTTACTATGTCACTGTTGTTATGTGAAATTTACGCTTTTGCCCCTGTTTACTTACTAAGCATATAGCTTACCCCATTCCTTTTGTTTTCCTTAGCAGGGGCCGACGCGGGGACTTTTGTCACACACACTAGCATAGTTAGGTTTGATTGTAATAGTTGGACTTATAGTATGGTTGTTTTTGTTTTAGTTTTGGTGGTTTGTATAAGGACCCTCCTTAGGGTCTACATTTTGGTCTTGGTGGTAATTATAAGGATGTAATAGTGTGAGCAGGTACTTTTGGAGAATGTAATTATAACTCTTTTGGGTTTGTATCTAGAACTCTTTTGAATTTTCTGGCTTTTATTGTTTTAAGTTTTGAGTCCTGGCGCGAGCTAGGCAGGCGGCCCGCCGATACCCTTGTGTTCGCCCTTGGGAGAAGTGGGGTCGTCACAGTTGGTATCAGAGCGCCTAGGTTAGAGGATTTGGGCAATTGTGGGACATATGTGATAGGTTCATTAGGATTACGTGATTCTCTTTAAGTTGAATGATATATTTTAAGCTAAAATGCCGATTGACTGCGAGCTCCTACTAGATCTAGCCGCAGAGGCACCGCCACTAGCCACCGGTCCAGAGGGGATGGACGAGGTGGACACGTTAGGTTCCGTTGGGAACCTGGGCCCTAGGGAAGGCGATTAGGGTCGCTTTTGTGCTTTTGTTCGCTAGTGTATGACTTTTGTTAAAACTAGCATGACTACTTTCTTTTGTTATCTGGTTGGCTGATTAGATTTTGGAGCCGAAGCTCATGTGTACATTGGGTTTTGTACCGACTGGAGGTCGGTAATGTGTAAATCTTTTAGTGTGACCTTGTAAATATATGTATATGTTTGAAAAGCATTTTGAACTTATCTTTTGTGTGTCTTCTGTGCATACGCTTTACGTCCGTACTTTTGTTCATAGTCTGGATAATAAGTATATGTAATGTTCCGATCTACAGACTTTTGCACTTAAATGGCCTCCGGTACTCGAGGTGGAGGTAGAGGGCGAGCACGAAGCCCTGAAAGGGAACAAGGACAAGAGCCAGACCAAGTCGCTACAGCCATCCAGCGGATGGCCGATCTTCTGGAGCGAATGTCAAATCAACAGGGCCAGGGGAGCAGTACTGGGAACCTTGGACATAATCCGGGACATAATCCGGGTAATCATGAGGGAGAGGACCGTGCTTTAGAACGGTTCCAAAAATTTACACCCCCTAAGTTTGTAGGTGGACCCGACCCTGACCTAGCGGAGGGTTGGATGGACCGTATGCTAGATATTTTTGCCGCGCTTAGGTACTCGGAGGAACGGCAGATATCCTTTGCTGCTTTTCAATTTGAAGGGGCCGCCCGAGCCTGGTGGAACGTGATTAAAACCAAGTGGGAGCGCGAACAAACCCCCTGGACCTGGATCAACTTCACACGGGAATTTAACGAAAAATACCTGCCGCCCATTGTGCAAGAAAAACGGGAAGATGATTTTATTCGCCTGCGTCAAGGGGCGTCTAGTGTGGCGGAATATGAGACTAAATTCACTAAACTCTCTCGCTTTGCCCCAGAGCTGGAACTAACAGAGCGAAAGTGAATTTGCCGCTTTACCCAAGGCTTGAACGTGGAAATCCAGGAGGCACTGGCGGCTGCACAGCTGGACACCTTTAGCCAGGCGCTGGAAAAGGCACAGCGGATTGAGACTGCCAGGGGACAGGTTAGAGCTTTCCATGACCGAAAAAGGAGGCAACCCAACTCGAATGACTCCACGGTTGGACAAAGTTCGCGAGACGAGCCACCTGCTAAGATGAGCAAAGGCACAGATGGTCCACGACCTACAAGAACCCTGAATAGCCTTGGGCGAGGTCAAATAGTGCAAGAGCCTCAAAGGAGTGCTCAGCGTGGAGGGTCAGGTATGGCCAATAAACCAACCTGTGGTTTCTGTGGGGGCAATCATACCGATGAAAATTGCTGGAAGAATAGTTCGGTACGAAAATGCTTCAAATGTGGTAGCACTGAACATTTAATTGCCCGGTGCCCGAAGATGCAGAAGGAAGGACCCAAACCACCAACAGAAGGGACCACAACGAAGCCATCAAACGCAGCGGAAAATCGACCCAAAGGGCCAGCAAGAGTGTATGCAATGGGTCAATACGAGGTGACTGACCCTTCGGCGGGTTTTGAAGGTATGCTTTGAACAAACGAATCAATTTCGAGAACGAAATTGTCCTAAGTGGGGGAGATTGTGAGGCCCCAGTCCGTTCTACGTTGATATATTCATTAATTGGGCGGTAACGTTTGGTTTTGGGAGTATTTCGAAAACCCTAAGTAGGGAGTAAGATTTAAACCCCAGTTTTGTATTCGTACAAGTTTGAGTGGTGATTAAAGTTAGTTATGTTAATGTGTGTTTTAGTGTGGGTAAGTATAGGATCTAATCCATTTTGTATAGGTTAATTAAGTTCAAGAAGGTTAGAAACCCTAAGTGAACAAATCTCCAATGTTAGGATTTATTAGAAAGTTTAAGTTGGGTTGAAAAACCCTAATTTTGCCCATATTATATAAGTTGTTGTTTAATTGTTTTATATATGGAGAAAGTATGTTTAAGTATAGGTGATTAAAATAAGAAAGTGATTAGTGAAGTAATTAAGCATGATTACATGTTTTAGATTAGATTAAGTTATGACCTATGGAGTTAATTGAAAGATTATTAAATGTTTGAGGGAAAATGTATAAGAAAGAGAAAGTTGAAGTGCAAGGGTTAAAACAACAAATAAAGCATTTTATGTGATTGGTTAACCTTAAAAATATCTCCCAAAGTCTTGCCTAACTTTGACTAACATGTTGTCTTATGAGTTATAAGAGAAACAAGAGAGAACAAAACAAAACAAAATTGAGAAAAAAGAGAGAGGTAGAGCCGAGAGAGAGAGGAAGAGAAGGTGAGAAATTTTCTTCAAAAATCTTCAAGTTTTAGCTTCCATCTTGAGTTTGGATCTTGGAGTAACAACTTGGGTGCTTGATTAGTGAAGGTTAATCATCTACAAAGCTTATTTGAAGGTATGCCTCTTACTTGAACGTTAAACTTTTGGGGTTTTAATCTCTAAGCTATGGAAATGATGTGGTATGTTATGATTATGGATTTATATGGTGAATTTGATGTTTTATTGAAGTTTTATGGTTAATTTTTGGTGATTTATGCTGCTGGAAATTTCGGTCAAGAGAGAGAAAAATTTGGGTTTCTTGCTTTAATGCTTTCTTTAGTTGTTTTGATTGGGAAATTGCCTTGTAGTGGTTGTGTTTGATAAATTGCCTCACTTGATTGGTTGGTTTCTAGCAAAAATCTGGTTTGGGTTAAGAAACCCTAGACTCCATTAGGTTAGTTTAGTGTAGCCTATGGCTATTGAGTTAGGGTTTGTGTGTTTGGATGATTAGAACAAGTTCTATGGTGCAAGTAAAACTAGATTAAGGATTATGGTTAGTTTTTGGTGATCTTGGGCTAACTTGTGAAGGAACTTTAGACCACTCTTAGACTGATATAAGTATGGTTGTTAGGGATCAATTTGGTTAGAAAATTCGCATAAGAACCATAGGAACGGATCGTGCGGTTGCGGTGCGCAAAACCGGCGAAACTGGAAAATCAGGGCAGTTCAGGATCCGAACTTCGGCTTTCTTTTTCTTGATGTTGCGTACGGATTCAGAAGTTCCTCAAAACATGAAAGTTGTAGCCTTATATGTCCTGAATATTCCTGCACAATTTCAGGTCAATCGGATTACCGTAGCCTGAGTTATAGATGATATACTCAAGCCTGTTTTGAACATCAGATTCTCTGCGTTTTTTAGTTTAGCTTCTGCCCGTGACTTTTCGGTTTTGATCCTGTACGATCTGGGTTTTGACTCCTTCATAATAAATGTATATCTTGGTTTTGGCTTCGAAACGGTATAAAGTGCATCGAAATCCAAGTTCCGTAGCTCCTGTTATGACCAAAACAAAATTGATCATCAGAACTGCCTTGAATCTGGACAGTTCTGACGGGTACTTTGACACTCAACTTTCGTTCTGTTCTGAGTGGATTCAGGTCTTGGCCAAAACATCAAAGTTTTAGCCTTATGTCTCAGCTTTCTAATGCCTTTAGAATTTCCTGATTTGGATCTGTGAGCTGGGAGTTATAGTCCAGCAAACATACCCAGTCCGTTACATTGGAGTGCGAATTCCTGGAACGGTTTTCTGCACTTTCGACCCATCTCTGTTCAAATCCGGAGTTAGGGGTCTTCATGAAAGTTATATAATTTTCTCTTAGCTTCGCAACGGTACCACATGTACCTTGATCCGACCTTCCTAGCCTAATATTTGGTCAAAACGGTTGGAGATGGCAGATTTGGCCGTTTCCGTTTGCCGTTCCGCGCGCACGCATGTGCCAATTTTGCCGTATTTCTTGTTTTAAATATGTTAGTGGCCGTTTGTGATATATTGTGACACAATCTTCTATTTCAGACAGTGGTGAGCTAGGCGGAGCCGGTGGGGCCCACTACTAGTGAACACGCGCGAAGCTTTTTTGCTTTAGTACTACTTTTGGTATTTTGGGTAAGTATTCAGGCCGCTCTTATGTGTTAGTTGCTTATGTGTTTCGACATGTATGAGGAGGGTACTTAGGCGAGGGTGTACTTTATCGCACTCGCTCTAAACCCGAATTTACGCACATATTTGTACATGACATATGTATGTGAATCATTTTGGAACTAAAACCCTTGAGCTTGTGGCCCGGGGTGATTTTGAATAATTTTGTGAAGTTTGTGAGTTTGGGGCGAGCTCTTGACCTAGATGGACTATTCGAGCCGGTTAGGGCTTGGTCGAAGTCAGTCCAACCTGGTTGGAGGTCACCAAGTTTGTGAATCCGGTTCACCGAGTATGTGGACCAAGTTTGCGACCCGAGCTTGTGACTCAAGCTCAAGTTTGTGATTTCGTTCGCCCGGGCAAGTTTGTGAGGTGACTGGCCAGTGAGGGTGATAAGGTGTCGGTGGGTGTACAAGTGAAGTTCTACGGACCATTGAGTGTGGTCGACGGAGTGTCGGCAGGAGATCACGCATGGCATATGAATTGGCTTTGGAGCCACCTGTATCCTTATTATGTGATGTTACTTTTCTGCTTTTGCTTTACTCTTACTATGTCACTGTTGTTATGTGAAATTTACGCTTTTGCCCCTGTTTACTTACTAAGCATGTAGCTTACCCCATTCCTTTTGTTTTCCTTAGCAGGGGCCGACGCGGAGACTTTTGTCACACACACTAGCATAGTTAGGTTTGATTGTAATAGTTGGACTTATAGTATGGTTGTTTTTGTTTTAGTTTTGGTGGTTTGTGTAAGGACCCTCCTTAGGGTCTACATTTTGGTCTTGGTAGTAATTATAAGGATGTAATAGTGTGAGCAGGTACTTTTGGAGAATGTAATTATAACTCTTTTGGGTTTGTATCTAGAACTCTTTTGAATTTTCTGGCTTTTATTGTTTTAAGTTTTGAGTCCTGGCGCGAGCTAGGCAGGCGGCCCGCCGATACCCTTGGGTTCGCCCTTGGGAGAAGTGGGGTCGTCACAGTCTAGCGTTGGACTAGCCCATATCTAGGAATTCCTACTAGCATTGGACTAGTGGAAAATGGAACAATGAGCCACAACTAGCGTTGGACTAGTGTGGTGACGTACATTCATCCATCACATTCATTCATGACTATGGAAAGTGAGTAGACATGTCAATCACCTATAAACACATAGCACATAACACCTAGCATGCTCGACTAGATGCAAGAAGCTAATAAAGCAAATTAACACATAGCAACAAAGGCAAATAACAAAGCTAATGAACCTATTACATTTGCTAACTAAAACAAAAGGGGAAAGGGAAGAATGGACAAGAATGCTCGCCAAGCCCTATCTATTACAACCCAAGAGGTGTACACATACCCCATAAAAGAATAACTTAACAAAAAGCAAGAGTAAATGAAATAAATTAAGGAAAAACAAGGAAAGCAAGTAAAGTAGGCATGCAATTCTCACTTAGCACGTTGGATCACATAGGGGAGAGACAAAAAGATAAAAGAAGTTATACCTCTCTTGAAATGGAGCTCTAATGGGGTGAAGTCACTTATTTATCCTCCAAAATAAAAGAAATGGTCAAGGTACCAATTTATTTGGGAAAATTAAAGAAAATGTGCAAAACAAAGCTCACTTGATCATGAAGCCCCTAAAGTCATGACTTAAGTGCAATTGAAACAAAGCATAGTAATTACATGAAGCAAACAAGCAATAAGGTTGTAAAATTAAGGCTGCCAAGGACCCAATTGCAAACATTAATCAAGCATTCAAACCCAATTAAGCATTTAGGAACTTCAAGGGTTCAAAAGTAAAGAAAGAACCAAGAAATGGTTCAAATTACTCTATTGCAAGAGAATGGAATGTGATTGGGGCCTTTGTAACATTACTAGAGACTAGAGGGAGCAAAGTGCTAAATTCAGAAATTATTTTCATGCAAAAACATGCAGCTACGTAAAGGCTTAGACTTCTGCAATTAAAAATTGAAACATGCTTCCTTTTGTTTTCCAAGTTTGCTGCAATTTCCAGCCGCGGCTTTCAACTATAATCCTTCAACAAACAAAATTTGAGCTAACTCTAATTGAAAAAATGTCTAAAACACTTCTTAACAAAGCAAATCTTAAAAGAAATTCATGCAAGTTTCATGCAACATATGAGCATAAGATTTCAGCAACAAGACTTGCTGCATTTTTCCTAAACAGTCGAAGCATGCTTGTGAACAACATGATGTTTCCAAAAGATTGATCCACCAAACATCAAAATGAAAAAAAACTAAGCAACCAAATCAAAAACTTCCACATCTAAATAGGCAAAACATAAAAGGTAACTCATGCAAAAGACACAAAGAAGTTCATGCATCCTGCAAATCTGGAAAACAAAAGGAAGCTTTGCTGCCACTTCAACTTCCAAACGCCAACTTCAATCCACATACACAATTTTGATCTAAACCTTACCCAACAAACACCAAAACTCTAAACTAAACAGCCGAGTATAGAACTTTAACACCTAAATAAGCAAAACACGGCAGGAAACTCATGCAAAAAGACACCAAGAAACTCATGCATTCTGCAAATTCCAGCCACGGCATTTCTTTTCATTTTCATCATGCAAACCAGATTTTTGATTCAAACGTACAGCTTTGATTAGATATTCCTCATTTCAATGTCACAACTTTACTGAGCAACAAAACTACATGATGATCTCAATCAAATGACCAGAAACTTGGAAAGATATCATACGAAATTTCTGGAAAAAAAATGCAGAAAAGGAAGAACAAAACTGCTATAACTCTCTTATCATTTCATCAACACAAGCTAAATATCAGAATTTTGGCTTGGGCATGCATGAGGTGTATGAACTGAGCAACAAATCCCAGATTTCAGTCCAAACAAAAAGTTCCAACAACAAACAAAACAAATGCTCCAACATTCGAACCAACCCAGACAATAAAAAAAAACGAAACAGGCGACTTTTCTTCATGATGTATTCAACAATTCAAATGGACAGGCCATGCAAATATCCTTTTTTTTTTTTGTAAAGCTAGCATCTTGATATTAAATTTCAATCTATGAACAAACACCAAATGGGCCTCACACTTTTCCCCACTGAACGTGCAAGGTAACAGCAGACATAAAAGATGACAGCTTTGACGCTAAAGGCAAAAACAAGGCAACATGGAACTCACAGATTTGAGTTTGTAAAGTTCCAATCTCGCATAACATGCTTGGAAAGCTTAAGGAATCAGCACTTAAAACTCAAGGTTTAGAGGGGAGAATGGCTTACAGTGGCCTCTCTTTTGTCGACGATCCGGGTTGCAAGGTGTGGTGAACGATGACCGCTTCTCAGGAGGCCAACCGCGGCGGTGATATCTGGGCTCACCGAGGAAACAACACCAGGCTTCGTCTTGCTCCTTCGCTCACAGTTCTTTTGTCTTCCCTCTCTCAAACTCACGTCCCTCTCAGCCAGAAAAATCTTTTCTTTTTAACCGCCCTTTCCTTTTCTTTCCTGCTATTTCCCTTGAAGTTCTCCCTTTCGGGCTCCCCTTACCCGCAGCCTCTTTCTCCCTCAAAACTTTCCCATCCGTCCCTTCAATCTTCCCTCTTGCTCTCGGCTCACCTCTCTCAGTTTTCTCTCTTGCCCACTCCCCCTGTTTTCTGCTCCTTGGTTTCTTTCTTTTCCACTTTCTCTTGTTTTCTTTCTACAGCCGTTAACTGCCAAAACTCTCCTCTTGCGGCTGCGGTTTCTCTTTCCTTTTATATCCAGCTAGCAAACCCCAAAACCCTCCATTCAATGGCTGCAAATCATCTCCACCTAAGCCTTCTCCCTTAAAATATAAATAACTAATTAAAAAAAATAACTAATGAAGAAATGCTAATTAAGATAAAAAAACGAAAATGCTAATTTTCCTTTCTTTCCCTTTTCTCTCTTTTTTTTTTAAAGTAACTTAACAAAATGGTAATAAAATTAAATGAAAACCAACAATTTAATTAACATCGGATAAAAATGAATAAACTAGAAATAATAAACAGAAAAATTGCAATTTTTCATTTTTCTCTTTTTTCTTTTTTTTTTTCAAGAAAACATTGAATTTGAATAAAAACAACTAAAGCATATTTTTTGAATGCTTTTCTTTTTCCCGAGAAATTCTATGCTAAAGGTTAAAAATAAAATAATAAAATAAAATAAAAACTAAAGACTAAAAAGTGAATAAAACTAACACGACAAATAAAAATTAAGACAAAAATAGTAAATGCAAATTACACTAAAATTTTGGTGTCTACAATTACAAGTCAAAAACTTCCAAGCCAAGAAAAGGGGATTTCCTGGAAGTAATTCGGAGCAAGGAGATAAAAGTATGCCTCTTAAGATTGGAAGGGGAAACAGATGAGTGCGACTACCAGCGATATCAAGTGGTGCCTCACGGGGAGGGCCGGTCTCTGCTACTCGTGGCCCCTGTGGATATTGCGGTGGGCCAAATCACATAGAGGCGAGTTGTTGGAAGAAAGAGGGAAAATGCTTGTGCTGTGGAAGCGCTGACCATCGGATTGCTAACTGTCCAACTCGACTGCGCGAAGGAAAAAAGACCCAGCCACCAACTAAAACTAACCCTGACCAATCGAAAGGGAAAGAGACTGGATCGAAAGTACCAGCTTAGGTGTACTCTTTAGAACACCATCAGGTTCCTAACTCGTCTGAGAATGTAGAAGGTACGATCCATTGGTTACTTTAGATTTTTATAGATCCCGTAGATAAGAAAATTTCGAGGATGAAATTTCTTTAAAGGGGAGAGAGTGTGAGGACCCGTAAATTTCCCTAATTTTATATTATTCATTTTATTTCCTCACCTGCTTTTTTCTTCATTATACCCCACTATTCGAATTTTTCCACAGATTTTATAAGTACATAGAGTTTTTAAATCATTTTCTTAGTTTAAATTAGATCATGATAAGTTTGAAGCATATTATTAACGTGGGACCCGCTCGTGCGGTAAATGCGTTATATTTTTGACAACTTGCTGAAGTTTTGTATTAAGAGATATTATTTTACAAGGTGTTAGGAGATAATTAGAGGTTAGTTAGATTAATTAGTATGGAGAGACAAGAAGATAAGCTTAAACATTTAAGGTGCCACGTGTCGCGATCCGATTCGTAGTTGGACTTTGACCAAACCTTCTTACCTTTATTAAAACCAAATTTTGACCAATTTTTCTCCATTTTTCATCCCTCTTGGCTGGCTATTCTAAGGAGGAAAACAAGGAAAGGTTCTTCAATTTCTAGCTCCCAAATTTGCTCAAATCTTGAATTTCAACCAACTAAACTTGAATCTACTCCATACAAGTGCTCACTAAGGAGGTTTAAAGATATTGGTGGAGTTGTTTTGGGAGAAAGAAACCTAAGCTACTATCTTTCTTGAGTTGTACAGGTAAGCTGCTAAGAAATTTCCCTTTTGTTCTTAATAAGGATATATTAGTGGTTTCTAGTGGCTTAACATGTTAATTTATGGAAGACTTCATGGGTTTAAGTAGTGTTTGTTAAATTTCTGATTTAATGGAGATTTTTCTAATTTTATATGATGATCATGGTTTAATCATGGTATGATAGTCTGTTATGGTATGAAATGGAGCTTGTATATGTTAGTCACGATTGTTTGCGGAAAATTTCAGTTTTGTTTGGAAATTTCAGGTTTAGGGTTTTAAATCTGCCCTGTTCTGACCGGATTTATTTGGGCATGTTAGAGACCGCATCAGCCCTTACCCAAAACTTGAAAGTTTTTAGTAATTGAGTTATCTTGGTACCTGTAAAATTTCAACTGGAGCACTTTAGTATGTGAAATGACCGAAATACCCTTGACTGCCATAACCCTATTTCGCAGACAGTTTTCTGTTTTCGTGGAAGTTTCCATTTTATACAATGAAAATGCATGATTTAGCTTTTGAGGCCTGCATAATAAATGTAGGTATATGTATTGGCTTCGAAACGCCATAAGAGACACCTCAATCGGACTTCGGTAGCCTGAGTTATTGTCATTTAATCATAGTGCGGTTAACTAGTTTGATTGTGAGATTTTGGTTCTGTAAATTGAAATTTTGACTTGGATACACCATGAAATGGGCTGAATGGACTTCATCAAAGTTGTAGGTCTTTGTCTTAGTTTCAAAATGGTATAAATTTCACCCCAATCCGATAAGCGTAGCTTCAGTTGTGTCCGACATGCTAAGCAACGTCAAATCTATCTCTTGTAGTATGACTTAAACTTCATTTCCGGACATTTTCCTAGCTTGATTTTGTACTTGTAAGACTTTGAGCCTATTAAACGGATATTGAAATGAGATTATTTTGTGTGTGAATTTGGGTTTGATTGAGGAAAACAATGAAGCCATAAATGACTGGAAAATAGGTACTTACAGAGGGCATGCTGCCCACAATTTTAGAGGTATACGATTCCTTCAAGTTGAGTTGATCTTAGTAAAAATAAAGGGTTTTGGGGGTTGTTTGTAACCCTAGGACCAACTGTTATCTTTTTACTCAAAAGTCATATTTTTATTCTTTTGTACTCGTACTTAACCTGAAAAGGCATACCACATGTAGTCGAGCCTTATTTATGCATTCCATTTACTGGGTTTGTGGATGTACGAACTGTAATTGTTTTATCTTGATTATTTTAGGGTTTCTTGGTGGTTAAAGCCACTTTGGGTAAAAAACTTTTGAAGTATCTGTACTGGAACTGGTGAGTGTACCATTCCCTCACTTGTTGTTTAATTTGGTTTCTGTTCATACAATCTGTGACATGAATGACTGTACTATCTGTTTATTCTGTTTGAGATGAGGGTGTACTTTATCACACTAGTTCTCTTGTTTGTTCGTATGCCAATTTACTGTGTGAATTTGGATCTGTTATCTGTATCTGTATCTATTCTGATGTTATTTGGAAGCTTGTATCCAACGACCTTTTTGTAACCTCTGAGCTCAAATCTTGTGTCTAAGTTACTTGAGTCGAGCCGGCAAGGGCCTGGTCAATTAGATAACGAACCACAGTAGTCCGTTCTTGGAATCTTTGAGTATTGAGACTCTTGATTCCGGTATACTTGAGTATTACCACTTCTGTACTGTTGAGGTGTTCGGGTCCGGTAGGGGAAAGTTTGGTGGATGGAATTTGGAGTAAAGTGGGATCTACGGACACGGTTGTTCTTCATACGTTGACGGAGGGTCAACGGGTTTGGATCAAGCACTGCAAAAGGAATTTTGGGCTCCTGAGAGCCACCCGTATCCTTTCCATTTAAGATGATTGTTTATTTTTGTATTGAATATGCCTATGTGACTAATTGAATATGAATTTCCGTGATTTTAAACTGCTATTATGTTGGTACCTCATTGAGTGTAAGCTCACCCCGTTTCTGTTAATTTTGTTTTCCTTGCAGGGAACTTCTTTTGGAAATCCTGATTGTGAGACACGAGGGAGCTAGTGTAAATATTATTTTGTTAAGCTCTTTTGTAACTGAAACCCGAATTGTATTTTTAATTGTATGAATACTTTGGCTTGTACTTTAGTTTAGTTAATTTATTAAAGACTTCGATGTACATATATATGTAAGTGTTTAACCTTATATATTAAGTGTCTTCATTTGAGATATTAAGATTTTATGGTATGGTAAGTATGATCTCACCTTAGTAGTCTCCGATTGTTCGTTTTGTTTGGATCCTATCGCGTGTACTATAGGGTTTGTGAGTTTCGCCTTAGTAGTCCTGGCAAGAGTTGGGTAGGCGGTCCGCCAAACCCTTTGGTTCGCCTTAGGGGGAAGTGGGACCGTCACATTATGCTTCAACCATAAAAAGCTAAGTGATTCAAAGAGAATCCAAATACGTACTAGTGCATTACATAAATATGAGTTTTAAGGTGAAAAGTGTATATTTAGATTAGAGGACATTAGTAACTAAGAGTTTTCCCAAATCAAACACAAAACCATACCAAAAAGGTTTTTAGAAAATTCCATTAAAAATAAATTAATAGTGCCAGTTCAAAATACGGCCGGATATGAAAAGATAGTTGTTCAAATTTTCGTAAAGCTCTTCGTTTGGTCCGAAACTAACTCATATGCAAAGAAATAACGTATAACAAGTGTCTTGGGTAAAATCATATGAAAAGGAAGCTAAACAAACCCTAATAATAACCAAGAGAAAATATTACAGTTAAACCCTCAAAGTTTAGGTGAACCAAAGAAAATCCGAATATTTATTTGTACAAAGTATAAATATAGTTTTGGAAGTGAAAAGAGTACATCTACCTAGCCCTCGGGTGCAATTTGGGCAGCACTCCCTTTGTATTTACCTATTTTCCAGTCATTTATGACTTTATTTTTCCTCAATCAGTCCCAAAGTCATACACAATGTAAGCTCATTATAATAGCCATTCAATAGGCTCAGAGTCATACAAGTACAAAATCAAGTCAGGAACATGTGCGGAAATGAAGTTTAAGTTGGAAAACAAAAGACAGATTTGACGTCGCTTAGTGTATCCGACACTACTGAAGCTACGCTTATCAGATTGCGGTGAAATTTATACCGTTTTGAAGCTAATATAGAGACCTACAACTTTGATGAAGATCACTTAGTCCAGTTCATAGTGTATCTAGGTCAAAATTTTGAATTACAGAACCCAAATCTCACAAACAGGTCAGTTAACCACACTATGTGTAAACGATAATAACTCAAGCTACAGAAGTCCGATTGCGGCATTTCCAGTGGTGTTGGAAAGCTAAGACATAATACTACAACTTTCATGTTTTGGCTAAATACCAGTTCAATACATATCATGGTAAAAAGATACGACCTGATTGGTGAAATATTCTAAACTGATCACTGGATTCACCTAGGGCAGTCAGGGTATTTCGGTCTTTTCACAGGCTACACTACTCCGATTGAGCTGAAATTTTGCAACAAATTATAAAATATCATTCTATAAAACTTTTATGTTTTAGGCTAAGCCTAATTCGACCTCTAACATGGTGAACTAGAACCGGGTAGAACAGGGTATACCTTAACTTCAATTCTGGAAATTTGCTACAATCAAGGTATAAATCTCATTTTTAGCTTGAAACCATCACTACTACCTCTTATACCACCTTATATACATCATATACCACCCACACAATAAGTATGATAAGTGAATCATTCAAACCCTAACTCAAATTCATCACTCCCCAACCATCCAAATTCACTTGATATAAGCATTACAAGCACCTTTGAACCACAAATAAGCTAACAACGAATCTAGTACTAAAAGTAAAGAGAGATTTTTTGGCAAGATACCTTAAACCCACAAGAAAGTAGTGGTTTATTCTTTCCTCCTCCAAAACAACTCCACCAAAACCATCAAGCTTCCTAGTTGAGCACTTGTATGGTGTAGTTTCAAATTTGGTTGGCTAAAACTCAAGATTTGAGCAAGTTTGGAAGCAAGAAATTGAAGTGCTCTCTCTTGTTTCTCCCCTCAAGAGAGTCGGCCAAGAAGAAAGAAAAATGAAGATATTTTAGGTCAAAATTTGGTTTTTAGTAAAGGTGAAAATGAGGTCAAAGTCCAACATCCAAGGGTTTTGCAACACTTGGCCCTTCTAGTGTTTTCTCTAATCCTTTGGCTTCCAATGGTTACATCATATAACAAACCTCTAATTATCCTCTAGCACCTTGTATAATAATAACACTTAGCACAAAAATCACTTAGTCACCAAACTTATATCGCACTAGCAGATCCCACGTCTATAACGCACTTCAAATTAATGTACACTAACTCATACTAGGAAAAATGATTTTAAAACTGTACTTGCTTGTAAAAAATGCATAGAAATTTTAATATTTCCAAGGAAAGTATAAAATGTAGGCAAAGAAATAAAATAATGTTGAGAAAATGTGAAAATTTTTGGGTTCTCACAGATTCGGCTTTCATCATGGCCGAATGAAATTGGGCAGAACAGGGGAATACAAAACTGAAAAATTGAAATTCATGCATTCAAGTGCTAATCTTCACAATTCTAATTTGCGATAACTTGAAAATGAAAGGAAAAACCCTTAATTCTATGTTCATTTGCACTTATTGTGGGGTAAATTAGTAGTAAGGCTATTATAAAGTAATAAATTCGAAATAAAAGGGAATTTTTAGAAAAAATATAAGGAAATTTTTTCCAATCGTCACACTCTCTCCCCCTTAAAGAAATTTCGTCCTCAAAATTTTTACCTTCAATTGCCTCAGATGACTTCGAAGTTTGTTGGTTGTCTAAGGCATAAACCTTTGCCGGTACTTTTGTTCGGTTCCCTCTTTCATTTACTTGTTTTGGTTTGGTTCCATCCAGTTGTTGAGCACTACTCTTTCGTGGCTGCTTCATCCGGCAAGTACTAATTTGATGATTGCTACTCCCACAAATCAAACACTTTCACCCTTTCCTCCAACAATCATTCTCGGTGTGATTAACCTTTCCACAGTATCCACAGGCCAAGTGAGAAGCCACTTTTTGGCCTTCTTGAGAAATTTCATCATGTCCTATTTGACTTCCTCTTGTAGATCTTTCATCTAATGCTCCTAATGCCCACGGTGGGCAAGGTAAATGGTTCACTTTTTGCACTTTGGAGGGCATTATCTTTTCTCTAGATTCCTCAGGCATGTTACTAGATGTACCTCTTTTTCGTGTTTGAAAAACTTTTACTTGTGCTTTTGCATCCTCAATTCTTTGAGCCTCCGTAAAAGTATTAACTTGAACCGCCGCTAAAGCTTTGTGGATTTCCAAATTCAAGCCTTGTATGAACCGTCTTACTCTCCTTCGCTCCGTAACTACCAATTCGGACGCAAACTTAGACAGTTTAGTAAATTTAATCTCATATTCAACCACACTTTGGGTTCCCTGATGCAACCCAATAAACTCATCCTCCCTTCTTTCTTTGACCAAAGATGGGAGGTATTTCTCGTTAAAATCCCTTATAAAATTTGCCCATGTCCATGCAGTCTGTTCTCTCTCCCACTTTGCTCTAATAACATTCCACCATGCTCGAGCCGGTCCTTCGAATTGGAATACAGCAAAGTTCATTTGTCTTTGCTCCGTGTAGTTCAAGGCTGCGAAGATGTTAATCATTGCCTCTAACCACTGTTCAGCTACATCTGGATCAGGCCCTCCAAGGAATTTAGGAGGTACAAACTTTTGAAACCACTCCAAAGCCCTATCCTCTCCTATCTTGGGATTCTGAGGTTGATTCACTGGCATCTGGCCTTGTTGATCTACCAATCGAGCTAAGATATTTGTCATTTGTTGTATCGCCGTCGCAACTTGATCTCCGACCTCAACCCTTGGTCCCCGATCTTATTCAACTACTGTTTCTCTTTCTTCTCTCGGTTCTTGAGCTTGCCTAGCCCCACGGCCACAACTATGTCTCCCCTCTATACCCTTTTCTCTCTCTTTTTTTTCAAAAGGTGATTTAGTATGTAACAAAGTAAATTGACTAAAATGACAAGATAAAACATACCAAATTCACATAGCTACATATCAAGTTGAACAAAAATAAAATCAAGTATAGCAAATACCATACACGTAAGTATTAACATGCCACAAGCCAAATACATACAGTAGCAATACAAAGGCAAAACAAAAGAAAACACGACATGCCGTTCCACACTCGGTTAAAATATTTCCCATCCAATCTCTCACTTCTATTACTATCCGAACTAGACGTCCGTAGATCCCTTGCACTTGCTCTCACCAAACGCTAGCCCATTCCTATTCCTCGAAATGAAGATCGCAAGTCCTTGGTATTGCCCTCAACTCCCACGTACTCGGGTACAAGAATCCGAGATAATTCACCACTCGAACTGGCCAGTCCCAAGAGTAAATTATCTACCATTGAGATTCCTACCTGACGTACATAACTATTGTCCTCAAGTACCATGAGAAAGATTTAAGACTTACAACACTTTATGGTTCATAGCTTATGCTCAAAAGAGCACTTAATCCTTCATACTTATTCATAAAATCAGGACCATAACACCACTTGGCCCAAACTCACTCCGCACAGAGACCACGCGAAGTAGCTCTGATACTACCTGTGACAGCCCCACCTCCCCCTAAGGAGAACCAAAGGGTTCGGCGGACCGCCTGCCCAACTCTTGCCGGGACTCACTACAGTCCTCAAATAAATATGAAAAAACATAAGACCACAAGAATAAGTGTAACAATAATTCCAAACTTAAAACATATACTTATATACATTTCCATCTCCAAAGTAGTACAAATCCAAATGTACAAAGGTTCTCAATTCTTCATACATCCAACCCTTGCCAAGCTCTAGGGCGAGAACCATTACAAAAATTCAAAAGAACTAGCCTAGGCTAGTCTGTACAGATCTCTCGTCCTTGCTCGCATCCCCTGTTAAGGAAAACAAAACTAACGGAATGAGTTAAAAGCTCAATGAGGTTCCAGACACATAATCAACTTAAACAAGGACATTAATCATGTAATAACAAGTAATCCGGGAAACATTTATAATATGAAGCAATGATAACACATTCATTAAAAGGATACATGCTCACATGGAGCCTTTCGTTCTTTCATTCACCTTTCATTTCCTTATTCCTCCAATTATTTTAAAATGCATTTTGTAAGTGAAAACCCCTCCATTGACATTGTCACTCGTTCATTCATTTCATTCTTCCCCCTTCTGGACATTGGCCAGACTCCACCCGACAACGTGGTAATACTCAGGTATACCAAACTTTCACCTAGAGTCACCAAATCGCCCGACCGAGTCCGTTTCTGGCTCGAGTCAACCGGCAACGAAGGGCAAGGGCCCAGTTCAGCCAAATGGCTTACATTCATGCACAACTAACATTTAATCACTTAAACATTGAAAATTTCACATTTCATTTAGGTCAAGTGCGATAAAGTACACACTCGCCTAGCAAAATTCATTTTTAATAAACATTTATCATTTAATCAAATATCCACAACAAATCATATAGTTAATGGAAACATAACAAACAAAAGATACTCACCTATTTAAGCAAAAGAACGTCCAAAGTATTCTTCTAGGTATTACCCTCAATCACCAATAAACCCAAAGATTAATCAAGAGAAAATATTACAGTTAAACCATCCAAAGTTTAGGTGAACCAAAGAAAATCCAAATAACTACTAGTACAAAGTATAAATATGGTTTTGGAAGTGAAAAGAATATATTTAAACCAAAGGATATGAGTCAAATATTTGTAAAACTTATGCTCACTCATAAAACTTTGAAATCTCCATTTGAGTTGAAGTGACAATGAAAACGTATTCCTATTAGTCGTAAATTTCATTTTTCCAAAGGTAAAAGTTTCGGGCGAATCCCAACTTATAAGCCTCTATTGAAGAAGACTTGAATACCTCAGATGATTCAAGTTAGTTTCATCCTCAATACCTAGCCCTCGAGTGCAAATTTGGGCAGCATGCCCTTTGTATTTACCTATTTTCCAGCCATTTATGGCTTCGTTTTTTTCCTGAATCAATACCAAAGTCACACACAGATAATCTCATTACAATAGCCGTTCAATAGGCTAAAAGTCAATCAATTACAAAACCAAGCTAGAAAAGTGACCGGAAATAAGATTTAAGGTGAAGAACAAAACGACAGGTTTGACGTCTCTTAGCGTATCGGTCACTACCGAAGCTACACTTATCGGATTGGGATAAAATTTATATCATTCGAAGCTAAGCCAAAGGGATACAACTTTGATGAAGATAACTCAACCCAGTTCATAGTGTATCGAGGTCAAATTTACAAGTTACAGAACTAGAATTTCACCATTAGGCTGGTTAACAGCACTGTGTTCAAATGACAATAAGTCAATCTACATAATTCCGTTTGAGGTATTTTCAATTGCGTTGGAAAGATGAAACATATGGTTAAAATTTTTGTGTTTTGGTCAAAAGCTAATTTGATACGGATCAAGGTGAAAAAATGCAGCCAGAATGAGAAAATGTCAAAACTGTCCACAAAACTATACCTGTGGCAGCAAGGGTAATTTTGTCATTTCATGTGCTACAGTCCTCGGATTGAGCTAAAATTTTACAGAAAGCTATAAAATATCATTTACTACAACTTTTATATTTTAATCTAAGGCTGATTCGGCCTTCATCATGGCCGAATGAAATTGGGCAGAACAGGGGAATACAAAACTGAAAAACTGGAATTCATGCATTCAAGTGCTAATCTTCACAATTCTAGCTCGAAACACTACTTCACCTCCTTATCTAAGCTTATTCACATCATATTCTAGATAAATAACACTAATAAAAATAGAAAATTACAAACTGTTGACCTTGGTTGATCAGTCTTTGGTTTTGATGATTAACAAACCAAAATGTAGATTTGGACTAATATTTTTATGTGAGAAATTTGTTAGAACATGTCATTGATCTAAAAGAGAATCCAAAAGATTTGAATCAAAGAGAAGTTAAGAATTTTGAAGGTTCGGACGTAGAGGATCGGATGCTCGATAGAGGATCGGACGTCCGACAAACGACGATACTCTTCGGACGCTTGGATCGGACGTCCGACACAAAAAGAATGAAAGTTGAACATTCTGACTTCTATCGGATGCAGGGTTCGGACGCAGAACAATTGGTTCGGACGTCTGATAGGTGGTTCGGAATCATGGTTCGGACACAGAGCAAATGGTTCGGACGTCCGACAGGCCAACGGCTAGTTTCGACAGCATTTAATATTTGACCGTTGGAGAGCCTTTTGGAGCCATTTCTCACCTTCTATAAATACCCCAAAGCACAAGAAGACACAGACTTTTGCCAACACAAAATACAAGCTTACAAGTGAGATTTTTGAGTAGAAAGATTCTTTGTTGGTTGTATAAGGGGTTGGGAAAGTTGGGTTGTGAGGTTGCTCAAGTGAAGGTTACTCTCTAGGAGGAGTAAAACTTGGTGAAGGTGAACCTATCACTTGGAGTGGTAAAACCTTGGTGAAGGTTGCCTCATTTGTATAAAATAGTTCTTAATTGGGTGAGTGATCTTTCAACTGTAGGTTGTTGAGGGTTAACTAGAATAGTTGTAAAACTCCTTGGCTCAACCAAAGAGTGTTTGGGGTGAGGAAGGAGTGAGCCTTCACTTGTACATCTTGGTTAGCATCGCCATCAATTGAAGAGGCTATTGGTTTGATATTTGGTTTGCATTTCTTATCTTTTCTCTTTAATTAAGTTTTCTTTATTGTGCTTAAATTTGATATATCTTTGTGCATCATTGTGAATTTGTTTGTACTCATTGGGTTGCACCGGGACCTTACAATTGGTATCAGAACTTGGTCTCCTAAAGATCAAGCTTAACCGCTTAGAGTAAAGATCATGGCAACCATAAAAGTTTCCTTTTTAGAAGGGCAATCTATTGATAGACCACCTATGTTTAATGGTTCTCATTTTAGCATGTGGAAACAAAGAATGATGATTTTCTTACAATCCGTTTATATTGAATTATGGTATGTGGTAGAAGATGGTCCTTATGAAACTAGAATAGTTGACTCTACCACTAATTTGAGTAGATTAAAGACTAGACAAGAATTGAATGAAAAAGACAAGAGATACCTTTCTTTGAATGCCAAGGCCATGTATATATTGTGCAATGCATTAGATGTAAATGAATCTAGTAGAATTAAAGGTTGTAAATCAGCTAAAGATATTTGGGATAAATTGTGTGTATTTCATGAAGGTAACCAAGATATTAAAGAACAAAAGAAATCTTTGCTTGTTTCTCAATATGAAATTTTCAAAATGCATCCTCTTGAAAATGTTGATCAGATGTGTAGTAAATTTTGTGACATTATTCAAGATCTTAAATTGCTTGGAAAAGAATATTCTTTGGGTGAGAAAAATAGAAAGATTTTGAATGACTTGCCAAAAGAATGGGAAAACAAAATAAATGCTATAGAAGAGGCAAAGGATTTAAATTCTATGTCCATTGAATCTCTTGTGAATTCCCTAACCTCTTATGAATTAAAGCTGAAATTCAAAGTGCAAGAGGAAGAAAATGCAAGAATGTATAAGAGAGGCATAACTTTTAAAGCATCTCAAGTGGGGGATAACCCATCCTTCATGGGTAATGAAAACATGGAAGTGGACAATGATATAACTCCTCACATCAAAAGATTCAAGAAGATCTTCAACAAGAGAAGTTCAAGAGGAGATTGCAAAATTACATGGGATGAATGCAATTCAAAAAGAGAAAAAGAAGAGTTGGCCCAAATGGCACTAATGGCCTTTGGAGAAGATGAGGTAAATTCTTATCACTCTTCTAGTGATGAAGATAATGAAGATGATGATGTGCAAATTCCTATGATTAAAATGCATAAAAGTTTGAGAGAATCTTATGCTAAAAATAAAGATTTGAAAACAAAAATAAATGATTTGTTGGAAGAAAACTCCAAACTTTTTCAAGAAAACAAATGTTTGAGAATGGAAAATGATGATTTAAAAAAATCAAAAAGTGTTTTTGATTGCAAAAATAATTTGAAAAGGAAGTTGGATGAGAAAACAAAGTTTTATGAAAAAATGTTGGAGGAACAAAATTTGTTAAAGAAAAGAATTAATGACTTGAACGAGTTTTTCCAAAATGAAAAACAAAAGTTTTCTCAAACAAAAGAAAGCAAATTTTTTCAAGGCACAAATAAGTTTGCTAAGAAAATTAATTGCATTAAATCCACTTATGTGCAAAATACTTCTATCATGTGTCACTTTTGTTGCCAATTTGGACATATGCAAAATGATTGCTATGTAAAGAAAAATATGAGAAAATGTATGAAGTCCATGTGGATTGCTAGATCATGTTGTACTAACTCCCAAGGACCCTATAAAAAATTACAATTGGCTTTTTGAAAGTTTTGACATTCTATATGGTCTTGATTTGAAAAATAAAGGGGGAGTTTGTTTTTTGATTGATGCCAAAAGGGGGAGTAGGATTTATTGAAATTTCTTTGTATGTTGGCATTTTCTAAGGGGGAGTTTTATTTGAACTTATTTGATCAAAGAAATCTTCATTTTGTTTGTCATCATCAAAAAGGGGGAGATTGTTGACCTTGGTTGATCAGTCCTTGGTTTTGATGATTAACAAACCAAAATGTAGATTTGGACTAATGTTTTTATGTGAGAAATTTGTTAGAACATGTCATTGATCTAAAAGAGAATCGAAAAGATTTGAATCAAAGAGAAGTTAAGAATTTTGAAGGTTCGGACGTAGAGGATCGGACGCTCGATAGAGGATCGGACGTCCGACAAACGACGATACTCTTCGGACGCTTGGATCGGACGTCCGACACAAAAAGAATGAAAGTTGAACATTCTGACTTCTATCGGACGCAGGGTTCGGACGCAGAACAAATGGTTCGGACGTCCGATAGGTGGTTCGGACGCATGGTTCGGACGCAGAGCAAATGGTTCGGACGTCCGACAGGCCAACGGCTAGTTTCGACAGCATTTAATATTTGACCGTTGGAGAGCCTTTTGGAGCCATTTCTCACCTTCTATAAATACCCCAAAGCACAAGAAGACACAGACTTTTGCCAACACAAAATACAAGCTTACAAGTGAGATTTTTGAGTAGAAAGATTCTTTGTTGGTTGTATAAGGGGTTGGGAAAGTTGGGTTGTGAGGTTGCTCAAGTGAAGGTTACTCTCTAGGAGGAGTAAAACCTTGGTGAAGGTGAACCTATCACTTGGAGTGGTAAAACCTTGGTGAAGGTTGCCTCATTTGTATAAAATAGTTCTTAATTGTGTGAGTGATCTTTCAACTGTAGGTTGTTGAGGGTTAACTAGAATAGTTGTAAAACTCCTTGGCTCAACCAAAGAGTGTTTGGGGTGAGGAAGGAGTGAGCCTTCACTTGTACATCTTGGTTAGCATCGCCATCAATTGAAGAGGCTATTGGTTTGATATTTGGTTTGCATTTCTTATCTTTTCTCTTTAATTAAGTTTTCTTCATTGTGCTTAAATTTGATATATCTTTGTGCATCATTGTGAATTTGTTTGTACTCATTGGGTTGCACCGAGACCTTACACAAACCCTAGCTGAAAATTATAAGTTAATAAGCAAAACCATGAAATCTTCCATACAATCCACCACAATCAAGCCATGCTTTGCTTAAATTGCAAAATAAGAAAGAAACAATGGAGGTTTCTAGTATAATACCTCAAAATCTCAAAATAACTTGTGATACAAGAACTTTCTTCCTCCCAAAAGTTCCTCCAAGCTCACCTCCAACTTCCCCAAAGATTGATAGGAGTAGAATCAAGTTTTACGGTAATTTTCTCAAGAATCAAGCAAGCTCTCAAGTTGGAAAAATGGAAAATTTTCTCTCTTCTCTTTTTCCTCTCCTAAGTCACGACCAAGCATGAAGAAAATGAGGTGTTTTTTGGTTCTATTTTACAAGATAAAGACTAAGGATAGTCTTGGTCAAGACCTTGGTTGGATTTTTGACAAATGGCTTAATCACAAATATTTTCACCAAAATATCTCTCTTTTTCTTAGTCAATAATGGTGGCTGACTTAAGGGTTAATTAAGAGCTAATTAGCTCAACTAAAATAAGGAGATTAAGGTAATAAAGTAGTATTCAAGTGATGCACTCAATCGGTAATGAACGGTACACATCGGTTCAACCCGTTTTTCCTTATTTCGCACGTACTAGGGTTTTCACATATAATTCACTAAATTATTATTATCACTTCTAATCACACACTTAATATCATCTAAAACTCACTCTTAATCACTAAATTTGATACACATTCTGTACCAAATAATTACACTACAAAAAGGCGTAAAAACCCTAATTTGTGATAACTTGAAAATGAAAGGAAAAACCCTTAATTCTATGTTCATTTGCACTTATTGTGGGGTAAATGAGTAGTAAAGCTATTCTAAAGTAATAAATTTGAAATAAAAGGAAATTGTTTCCAGTCGTCACACGACTTATGGTAGATTTGTAGTGGAGTTGGTTGTTTGGTTTGTAACTGCTCAGGAATTCTGCACTTTTAGACCTTAATCGATGCTGAGTTTCTCATGGCTTAGATGTTATTTGGGCCATGCTTTTGTTCTATCTCTGTTTTTTTCTATTATACAATTTGGCTCCTTTGTAGTTGAAAAGATTGGTGTAATCAGGAAGAATGCAGTATGTTTTTTGGTATCTTTGTATCCTTTGTGGATTTTGATCCCTATGCAGTTTGTTTGTTTCCAGAAAAAGAAATGATGATGACTAAGATTCTCAGCAATAGCCTAATCAATATTTTTCTGATAAGCCAATTAGAAAGTGCAGACTGTTAAGTTCTGACAGATTAGCTGGTTAACTGAGTTTAAGGAGCTAGATTGATTGGCCTATGTCTCCTTATAAAGAATCAACTCCTCTGTGCTTGAAAAGATTGGTGTAATCAGGAAAAATGCAGTATATTTTTGGGTATCTTTGTATCCTTTGTGGATTTCGATCCCTATGCAATTTGTTTGTTTCCAGAAAAAGCAAATACAATGACTAAGATTCTCAGCAATAGCCTAATCAATATTTCCCTGCTAAGCCAATTAAAAAGTGCAGACTCTTGAGTTATGACAGATTAGCTAGTTAACTGAGTTCAAGGAGCTAAATTGTTTGGCCTATGTTTCCTAATAAAGAATCAAAGAGAAAAGGTTCAAATGCAATTCTTTTTCATAGAGTAGTTGGTTACAGAAGCTTTATACAAATAAACTGATCACCTTGAACTTGTGAGAAATTTTTAGAGAAAAACAAAAAATTCAAAATACCTTTATCTATTTAGAAGTTTGTTTGGCCTACAAGAAACGTCCTGCAAGAAATGACCAACTATGTGTCAAACAAAACAAAAAAAAAGGACAATTTGAATGGACCTGTTTTTAATGCCCATCTTATACAGGTACTGTATCCTAAATTTCTTGTAGTTAGACAGTTTTTTCCTGTAAAGCAATCTGAATCTCTTGCAGTTATACAGGTACAGTAAACTGATTTCTGCATCTATGTCCCATTTTTTTGGTTACCCAGTCATTTAATACCCTGGAACATGGATTTTAGTTTGTACTTACCTGCTGATACTTTTGTTTCCCCTCCTTTTATGGTGTAGGCTGCTGTATGTGCTATGGGAGATATTGTTAGATTATCAAGAGCTCTTTTTATCTTTCTTCTACTTATCTAGGTGATCCATTGTAGTTAGGTGTGAAAACAAAAAGGCTAGAATCCTGCAGATTCTTCTCCTTTTTTTGTGCATCAGGAATATACTTATCCTGCCTAGAACACAGGTTTGTTTCTGTTCATTCTCTATGAAATACAGATGAAAGTATTTCTGTTATTACCATCTACGCATTTAGACACATTTATCTGGACCTGTTGCATATATTTGCTTTGGCTGTTTTCTACCGTGCTGCTCTATCAATGAACTCCTTATGGCTATGATTTCAACTATTTCTGTTTGGAGCTTTTTACAAGGTATATCTGAGATCATACTTCTTTTTTTTTTAGCCACTGAGTAGTTAAACAATCTATTTGTTGGTAATGAAATCTGCCATGCTAAGTCTTTTTCTTGCTTTACTTGGCCATGGTAATGTCCCTAATGACTGCGTGTGTTTCTAGACAGGGGATTGCTTGGCAACTTATAATTTTTCTGTTCTCCTGTTTGTTTTTGTGACGACCCCACCTCCCCCTAGGGCGTACCCCAGGGTTTAGCAGTCCGCCTGCCCAGCTCTCGCCAGGACTCACTCACTTACTTCAAATAAAAGAGGTTACAACCTCAAGAGTAAAGGAAATAACAGTTTCCAAATTGGGAACGTATACTTACATACATATTTATCTCAAAGTAATACAAACGTAAATATAACAAAGGTTCTCAATCTCAATACATCCAACCCTATCCAGGCATTAGAGCGAGTAGAATTGCAAAAATTTGAACTAGACTATGCTATTCTATACAAGTCTCTCGCCCTTGCTCGTATCCCCTGTAAGGAAAATAAAACTAACGGAATGAACTAAAAGCCCAGCGAGGTTCCGTACGCAATAATCAAATCAATTAGACAAGGACATTAATCAGATACTAACAAGTCGTCCAGAAAACATTTACAATATAAAGCAATAATAACACATTCATTACAAGGATACATGCTCACATGGAGCCCTTCATTCATTCATTCCACCAATCATTTCCTTATTCCTCCAGCATTAAAATAATTTCGTTTGTAAGTGAAAACCCCTCCATTGTTCTTGCCATTCATTCATTCATTTCATTTTCCCCCTACTGGACATTAGCCAGTCTCCACCCGACAACGTGGTAATACTCGAGTATACCAAACTTTCACCCAGGGTCACCAAATCGCCCGACCGTGTCCGCTTCTGGCTCGAGTCGACTGGCAATGAAGGGCAAGGGCCCAGTTCAGCCACAAGGCTTACATTCATGCACAACTAGCATATAATCAAATAATCATTGAAAATTTCACATTTATTTAGGTCGAGTGCAATAAGTACACACTCGCCTAGCAAAACTCATTTTCAGCAATCATTGAAAGCATTTAACATTTAATCAAACATCCACAACAAGTCACATAGTCAATGGAAACATAACATACAAAGAACACTCACTTATTTAAGCAAAATAACGTCCAAAGTATCCTTCCGGATAATACCCTCAATCACCAAGGAACGCTAATAATAACCAAGGGAAAATATTACGATTAAACCATTCAAAGTTTAGGTGAACCAAAGAAAATCCGAATAACTACTAGTACAAAGTATAAATATGGTTTTGGAAGTGAAAAGAGTACATTTAAACCAAAGGACATCAGTAAAATATTTGTAAAATTTATGCTCGCTCGTAAAACTTTGAAATCTCCATTTGAGTCGAAATGACAAAGAAAACGTATTTCTATTAGTCGTAAATTTCATTTTTCCAAGGGTACAAGTTTCGGCCGAATTCTAACTTATATACCTCGATAAAAGAAGACGTAAATATCCTAGATGGTTCACGTGGTATACGTCCTCAAATCCTTACCTAGTCCTCGAGTGTAAATTTGGGCAGCACGCCGTTTGTATTTACCTATTTTCCAGTCATTTATGGCTTCATTATTTTTCTCAATCAGTCCCAAAGTCACACACAGATAATCTCATTACAATAGCCGTTCAATAGGCTCAACAATCATCAAAGGACAACACAAGTATAACACAAGTATAATAATCCAATCAGACATCATGTTTTGAAGGCAAAAGGCTAAATGGCAGATTCGACATCTTATAACATTTTAGTTACAACTAGAGTTACGTTTATCAGATTGGTGTGAACTTTATATCGGCTCGAAGCTAAGACAAAGGGCTACAACTTTCATGAAGACCACGCACTCCAGTTCACAATTGATCTAGGTCAAAAGTACAGATTACAGAACCAAAATGTCCTTGTCAATACGGTTGCTAGTACTAAATTCAAATGATAATAACTCAGACTACACAATTCCGTTTGAGGTATTTTTAGTTGCGTTGGAAAGCTGAAGCATAGGGTTAAAAGTTTTATGCTTTGGCGAAAGGCTAATTTGATACGGATCAAGGTGAAAAAATGCAACCAGAATGAGGAAATGTCAAAACTGTCCACAAAACTATACCTATGGCAGCAAGGGTAATTTTGTCATTTCACATGTTACAGTGCTCTGATTGAGATAAAATTTTATAGGAAGCTATAATACATGATTTTCTACAACTTTCATGTTTTAACCTAAGACTGATTCGACCTCCATCATGGCTGAATGAAACTGGGCAGAACAGGGTAATACAAAACCGAAAAACTGGAATTCATGCATTCAAGTGCTAATCTTCACAATTCTAGTTTGAAACACTACTTCACCTTCTTATCTAAGCTTATTCACATCATATTATATTTAAACAAGAAGAATATAGCTGAACAGTTCAAAACCCTAACTCACAAATTCTCCATAATCATCAAAACTACTTGCATAGCTATCAATTAACCAGGAATATGAGTTGTATAGCAACTTAAGCAAGATTAAGGGAACTAAAGATGATGGACAGCCAATATACCTCACTGTGATGCTTGTAAGAGATATCCACCACCTCTCCTTGTAAAGTTTTAGCACACCAAGCTTCCCAAGTGCTCAAAGAAAAGATTAATCGGTTTAGTTTCTTGATTTTTCACTCAAATGAGCTAAACCCCAAAGATGGAATCAAGCTTTCTTCTCCCTTTTTTTTCCCTTAGGTTCGGCCAAGATGGGTCAAAATGGAGGAAGAATGAAGCTTCAAGAACGTCAAGGTGATAGAAATGAGCTTGGGTCAAAGATGGTTGGATTGTCTCCAAGTGTCACTCCAAGATCTTTTCCCCAATTTTTTCTTTTCCTTTGGTTTTTATGGTCAATAATTTTGGCCAACAAGAGCTGATCAGGGGCTGATATTTTGGCTCTAATAACAATGAGATTAAATTAATGAAGTGGTGGTTAAGTGGTGTGTTCAATCGGTAGTGAACGATACCCGTCGGTTCAAGCCGATTTTCCGTAAATCGCGTGTACTAGGGTTTTCACTTACAATTTACTGACTTATTACTATTACTTCTAATCATACACTTAATATCATCTAAAACTCACTCTTAATCACTAAATTTGATACACACTCCATGCCGAATAATTACACTGCGAAAAGGCGTAAAAACCCTAATTTACGATAACTTGAAAACGAAAGGAAAAACCCTTGATTCTATGTTTATTTGCACTTATTGTGGGGTAAATGAGTAGTAAGACTATTCTAAAGTAATAAATTCCAAATAAAAGGAAATTTTAAGAAAAAATATAAGGAAATTTTTCCAGTCGTCACAGTTTTCCCTATCAGATAGCTCTTGATAGTTCAAGTGAACTTGAGGTTCTACTAAAACTTGTTTTTTTCCATTCTCGTGTTATTTTTTGATCCATTGAAGACAATTAGGTATTATTAAGTTGAAATATACTTTTTATGTTTTCCATCAGGCTCCTTAGTTCATTTCTCTCTTTTCATGCCTTAGCCTCAACTGATGCTGTGCTGTTTTGAGTTTTACTTTGCCAGTTGACTTTTCCTTTTTCCTATTTAGGTAGAAACGCTTCTGATTATGCATTTATATGTTTCTGTTTATGCATTCGTTTGCTAACTGTTTATTTCAAAATAACTGGCCTTTAGTGTTTTACCCTTTAAAAATAGCTACCGCGTGATGCCTGTCGCGCCCCATTTTTATAAAAATAAAGAAATGGTTTTAAAAGGTGAATTTTTGTTTTGGAAAATGAATTTTGATTTACAAAGGAAAATGAAGAAAAATATGGGTCTAATGGGACATGAAAATGCGACGATTTGACCCAAAATATAGTTTAAAAAGGGTTTATTGAATGAAAAATGGAGTCGCCACTTGGTATAGAGTTAAGGTGTACCAAGTCACCTTAAAAATGAAAATTTAAAAGAAAAAATGAAAAAAAACCCCTTTTAAACGACTCCAAATCTACGTAAACCAACGAAAAAGGTTCGGGAGTCACATTTGACGAAGGGGAAGGCAAGGATAAAAATCCAAGGCACCCCTTCGACCTAGCCAAGGCTAGTTGTGTGATTTAGTCAAAGATTTTCTTGTTTTAACCAAAGAATTATCATATTTGGATGTACTATATGAATGCAAACCTTAAACCTAGGGGGATGTCGGGGGCAAAATTTCTCTTCAAAGCTTGAATGGTGCCAATCACATTAATTGTGACGCCCAGTAATGACTCTTTGGAGAGGTCACGAATAATGTAAATCATGAGACTCGAAAGAAAAAGTAAAGGAAATAATAATATACAAATGTGTATGAACTAAAGGAATGCATCATAATGGGTGCGGGAATTTACACTTGTGACTTTTCAATGTTCCCTTTAATAGAGGGAATACGAGCGTGCTAAGGCTAGGAAAAGCCAAACTCGTCCAATCCCATATCCAAGGGGTTTCCCTAGTCTAATCAGGCAAAATGTACTAATCTACCCCCTAATTTCCTAAATGAGATGCAAATCTGAATGTTACATACATAGGGGGTAAGGGGATATTTTATTAGGGGAAATATTATTATGTGAAAATGATAAAGGTCCTAAAAAATGAAGAAATATGCATGAAGTGTAATGTAATCACACAAACATGATCTAGCGAGAGAGGTCCCTAAGGGTCTAGCATTGGACTAGCCCATGTCTATGGATCCTCACTAGCATTGGACTAGTGGGAAATCGGAACAAAAAGGGCCATAACTAGCATTGGACTAGTGTGGATTCGGAAAAGGTGGCCACAACTAGCGTTGGACTAGTGTGGTGACGTCACACATTCATTACAAATCAAATAAATCATGTAAAGGCTAATAAAGCAAAATAAACACATAAATCACATGTAGCACATAACACATAAGCATGGTATCTAGATGCAAGGCCCTAAGAAAGCAAGTAACACGTAGCACGTAACCATGCAAATCACACAGGGCAAATAAAGCAAAGAAAGCCCTATCTATTACATTAGGGGAGCCCTACTACAATCTAAAAAAAGGGGAAACGGAACAAAATAAATAAAATAAATACCTAACTATTACAAATTTGGCATTCAAGTGCCTTCAATGACTTGCTCATTAAAAAGACAAAATAAAAAGAAAAACAAAATAGGCAATTAAACATAAAATGAAAAGCGAATTAAAGCATGCATGTTCACATATAACACGTAAGGGCACGTAGGAGAAATAACTCAAAGAGATAGAGGTTACCTCCCTTGCAATGGTAATGAAATGAAGGAAATATTAGCTTCAAAACAATAAAAGGGTCAAGGCACCAATTAAATAGTGAAGTAAAACAAAATCACCAAATCCCTCCTAATTGCAACTTAAATGAAATCAAATAATGCATAGTTTCCAAGAAAGGGACCCACCAAGGACCCAATTGCAAACATTAATCAAGCACTCAAACCCAATTAAAACGTTTTAAGAACTTCAAGGGTCCAAGAGTAAAGAAAGGGTCAAGTAACGGTTGAAATTGCAATTACTTTAGGACCCAATTGCAAGAAATGAGAACATGATTGGGCCTTTATAGCATAGACAGAAGCTAAGGGGAGTAAAGTGCAATTCTTTTGGACATTTTTCATGCAAAAGCATGGAACCCACGTAGGAAAACCTGTTTCTGCAACATTTTCTGTTGTGCTTCATCAACCGCGACCCAAACATTACCAACAAAACATCAACTTTTGAATCAAACGATCATAAGACACTCCCCCAATCATCAATCAAGCCAAATAATTCACTTTCATTGCAAGATCAAATCAGAAGAATCCAGATTGGTGACCGCTAACAACACAAAGTGCAGCAAGAGTTTTATAACAGCAAAACATTTTCTCATTTCTCTGTGATTTTACAACTTCATTAGTTATTCAGGGAGCTCATATTAGATTCCAAAACCATCATAAAACATTAGCTTAGACATGCAAACCAAGGGGAGATGAGAAAAACTGGCAAACCCGAATTCATTCCTACATTCCTTGCTGCAAAATTTCATTTTTGAACACATATTACAGATCCAAACACGCAACTTTGATCCAAACTCTTTCAACCAAACATCCAACCTTTAAATTAAGCAACAAACCTACCAATTAATCCCCTCACTTTGCAACACAAAACCTTAGATTCAAGCACAAGAAGTCGGACAAAAAGAGCATGCAAACCTTGACAGTTCCTACAACTTTCGAACACCTTGAGATTTCAGCAACTACATGCATGGCAAAATTTAACACACATGCAACAAACTAGAACCAAACCCAAGTTCTCACTAAGCCCCTCCCTTTGCCTCATTGCATACAAGACAACGAAAACCAGCATAGGGAAAGATTTCTATGTCAACTCCATGCAAGCTATGGAAAAATAAATTTTCTGCAATCTATTCATGCAAGGCTACGATGGAAGTTTCTGCAATACAACCTGCTGTCTGCTCCAGTTTACTATCCACCCGAACACATCCCCCATAAACAATCAGCTTTTAAAATAAACAACCATAAGACACACCTCCACTCATCAACGAAGCCAAATATTACACTTTTTTGTTTGCAAGATCGAGTCAGAAAAATATGGGTTGGTGATTGCTAGCAACACAAAGTGCAGCAGTGGTTTTCCATAACAGCAGAACGACAATTGCAGCAAAAATCTTTAACTCTTGCTTTGAAATGCCAAACCAAACATTCAAGAAAACATGCAAAAGCTCGGACCTTGACACAAACAAGATACTAAGAACAAAAATAGTAAAAAAAACAAGAACCATAAACACTATCACAAGTAAACAGCAAGAAAGAAACACTGCCCGAAGTTTTTTTGTCATTTTCTGGGTTTGCTTATTCAAACACAAACATCAGCCAATAAATTCAAGCAAGAAGCCATGATACAACTCTATAGAAGACAGCCATGCCTGCCCCCCCCCCAAAACCAAGTCCGAACAAAACCCAAATCTAGATCTATATATGCCAAAAAAAATCTGAATAACGAACAATCAAAAGTTAGAAGCTTTTCTACAATTTCATTGCTACTTTCTGCAGCTTCCGTAGCTTAACATTCCCCAAAGGCCACACAGAACAAAGTTCAGCAAAACAACATCCTATGCTCACGCACTAAAGAGACACAATGAAACGTAAAACAAGCTGTAAAGACAAACAGAAGTGGCGGACTGAAACAGGAACAAGGAACTGAAATGGCAAGATCAAAAAGAAAGGGAGAACCTGATCTGGAGAAAGCTTAAGTTTTTCAGCGTTCTTCTTTCTTCTCAGCCTTTTCTCTCGGGCGAAGATTGCTCAGTTGCCTCTTTGCTTCGTTTCTCCCACAAATCTTCGCTGCCCATGGGAGTCTTCCTATCCCTTGCCAGACATGTTCAAGCTTCTACCGTCAACCCCCCTCCTCTGATTCTCTCTCAAACTCCAGCCGCCAGGACCTCTCTTTTTTCCTCCCTCTGGTTTCTTTCTTCCCTAGCCCAAGCTACGTTCTTTTTCTTCTAAAACCCTAGTCGCTCCTCTCTCAGCTGCCCACTCCATGCTCTTTTCTCCAGAGTTTTCTGTTTCTCTCGCCTTTTCTCAACCGTCACCTCTCTAGCTCTCTCTATCTCTCGGCTCTCTCTCAATCAGCCGTCAAAACCCACGTAAAACCCTTTTGTCGTTCCTCTCTATTTTTCTTTCCTTTTTCCTTTCTTACCGTCCCTCTTTGCTTTTATATGGGAACCCCAAAACTGAACCCTATCCACGATGGTCTGGATGACGCCAGATGGTATGTACTATATCTATCGAACGGAGCCAACCCCAGGCCAAAATAAAATAGCAGAGAAATGTAGCTGCAAATCCTTTTTGCTGCAGCCGAAACCAAAATGTGGACTTTTCCCTTTTTTTTTTTTTTTTTAGAGTAAACAGTAATACAAAAATGATAATTTAAATTTAAATAAAAAACACAAAACTAGTAACGAAAGATAAAACCAAACTAAGATTTTTCCCGTGCCTGATTAATGATTTTTTTTTTTCAATTAATAAACAATAAAAGAAATAAAACACATTTTTCATGCCTAATTTTTCTTTTGACAAATATTTTGTGCTAAAAGTCTAAAAATAAAAATAAACAGCTAAAAGGGCAAAAACAAAAATAAAATAATAGATAATAATGATCTAAAATGCTATACAAATGCAAACAGTCTAAAACAAAAATCATGAAATTAACAAATAAAAATAGATAGGAATTATCACTAAAACAGAAATAAAAAAAAACATACAAATTATTTAAAAATTTGGTGTCTACAGTTTGCCCCTCTTTGTCTGAGTTTTGAAAAAACTTGAGACAAAGAAATAGACACCAAATACTTACCTGTATTATTCGACTGCAAACTATTCGAACGACTGCCGTTTTTGAAAATGAGGACTGGCCTCTTTTAACCAAAATTGTAAAATGGGACTGACCCAGACAAAGGATTTAAAACGGGACTGACGCGAACAAGAAATTTAAAACCATGGGACTGACCCGAACAGGTAATTTAAAAGGGGACTGACCCCAAACAGAAATTTAAAACGGGACTGACCTGAGGGGACTAACCCCAACATGAAATTTAAATTCGGGACTGACCCCAACATAAAATTTAAATTCGGGACTGACCCCGACAGAAATTTAAAATCGGGACTGACCCGAGGGGACTGACCCCAACATGACATTTAAATTTGGGACTGACCCGAGGGGACTGACCCCAACAGAAATTTAAAATCGGGACTGACTCGAGGGGATTGACCCCAACATGAAATTTAAATTCGGGACTGACCCCAACAGAAATTCAAAATCGGGACTGACCCGAGGGGACTGACCCCAACATGAAATTTAAAATCGGGATTGACCCGAGGGGACTAACCCCAACATGAAATTTAAATTCGGGACTGACCCGAGGGGACTGACCCCAACAGAAATTTAAAATCGGGATTCCGGTATGCTTACCTGAAAACAGCCTCAATTCAAAATTTCATTTTTGAGGTTACGTTTTTGTTTCTGAGCTAAAGGTTGATTCTACAACATCGTTTTGTTGTGCCTTTGATCAAACCTGCTTGCAACTTGTCCGATCTGCCTTTGTCTGTTGGAAACTTTCGATACTGACTTGAGTGCAAGATGTTATTGTTTTCCTCCATGCATGAGATTTTCCTGCAGAAGAGAAAGAATAATGAAATTGCCTCCATCATTTGACCCGGTTCCCTTCGAGAATCGTGTAAACATGAGTCCTTTGATGCCTTTGTCCAATTCGGCTGTAGTATCTGATTTAGTTGGATTTATTACTTCAAAGGCTCTCTGATTCTTCTCAGACCGACCGGGAATGCCTTCAGCCATATTATGAGATCTGTGTAATGGTCTCCGTTGAATCACGACCATTTCTAAAGAGGACTGAATCCGAACGTATGCTTTGCACAAACCATGGGGGATTGTCATTTTTTAAAACTCAATGATTAGAAAAAATGATGTATGATAAATTCACATGTCATGCAAGGATGAATATGCAAAAAGGATGTAAACAATCATGCCTAATCCCATGAAAATGTCATGAATACAAATATTTGAGGAAAAATGAATTCCATAGGAATGTATTTGCAAAAGAGTATCTGAAATGAAACAGTTGTGGCCAACAGACACCATATTCGAATCTCGGGATATCTTTGTTCCGGAATTCAATATTGACAGAAGTGGTACAAAACGAAGAGAAACCCAAACGAACCAAGTCACCAGTTGTTCCTCCTCCTGCTCGTTCGTTGCAGAACCCTACCTTGGCGCCCTTTCGGGTTTTCACCAAGGTTGCCCCCCACCCTTTTTGCTTCTTGTTTTGTTTTTCTTCTTTTCTTTTCTTCTTTTTTTCATTTTTTTTGTGAGGTGCCCTTTCGGGTTTTCACCTAAAAAATGAGGGAAAAACTCGGTCATGATCGACTCAAGCATGTGAGTTGAAGATTGCTGACATCAGTAAAATGCATTTCCCTTAGAAGTTTAGGTGAAGGCATTATGGACATCACGTGCCAGTTGATTAGCGAATTTCTTAATAGAAATACAACAAGTGACGAAAGCCAGGACTTTTGGGCTTTTGTAATGAGGTCAGGTGGGGTTTTTCAAGAAAGTTGAGGCTTGAAAGCAAAAATTTTGAATAAAAAGGGTGAAATAACCTGAGATTGCATCATTTTAAAATGATTTCCAATTTTTGAACGAAACTGAGGAAAACTTTGCCCCAGTTTGATTGGATTTTCTCTCTTTGCATTTTTATTGTATTTTCTTACTAAATTTGCCCCAGTGTGGGGTTTTTCTCTTTTTCATCTCTTTTTCACAATAAACTTGCCCCAGTGTGGGGTTTGCAATTCTCAGGGGTTGCCAAACGAAAATTATTAGTCTGATAGCTCAAAAGGGACAACTAGGGATTGAATGTTTCAAGTGTAAAAGAAGATGGCCTGACTTGTATTTCATCATTTGCACGAATTTCTAAAAGAAGTTTTGCATAATCAAATGAAAAATTTCTTGCACATATCCGAGTTGATAGGTTGAGGAAATGTTTGTCCATCCATTTCGGGCCAAAATGAGTGCTCCGCCAGGTAATACCTTTTGAACAATGAATGGCCCTTGCCAATTCGGAGCAAATTTGCCTTTGGCCTCATCTTGCACTGGCAAAATCCGCTTCAGCACTTTGTCGCCTTCTTCAAATGTGCGCAAATGGACCTTCTTGTTGTTGGCCCGGGCCATGCGCTTTTGGTAACATTGGCCATGACAAATAGCATTAAGCCGCTTTTCATCAATCAAGGACAGTTGTTCAAAACGCTGTTTTATCCAATCAGCCTCTTCCAACTTGGCCTCCATTAAAACTCGCAATGAAGGGATTTCGACTTCGGCAGGCAGCATAGCTTCCATTCCATACATGAGCGAATAGGGGGTTGCCCCAGTTGAAGTTCGAATAGAAGTCCGATATGCCATCAGTGCATAAGGAAGTTTTTCATGCCAATCACGGTGTTTTTCAATCATTTTGCAGATGATCTTTTTCAAATTCTTGTTCGCGGCCTCCACGGCTCCGTTCATCTGCGGTCTATAGATGGCAGAATTGTGATGTCTGATTTTGAACTGTTCGCATAGCCCATCCACCATGTCATTGTTGAGATCTTGGCATTGTCTGTAATCAGTGTTTCTGGCACCCCAAATCGGCATATGATGTGATCTCTTAAGAAATTTGCCACCACCTTCTTTGTCACGTGCTTGAATGATTCTGCTTCAACCCACTTGGTAAAGTATTCAATTGCCTCTAATATAAATCGATGTCCATTTGAAGCAGGAGGGTCAATTGTGCCGATCACGTCCATACCCCACATTGAGCAGGGCCATGGCGCAATCATGCTATGCAATTTGGTGGGAGGAGCACATATAACGTCGCCATGCACTTGAAATTTAATACACCTTCGAACAAAATCTATGCAATCGCGTTCCATTGTAAGCCAAAAATACCCGGTTCTCATAATTTTCTTCGCCAACAAATGTCCATTCATGTGAGGTCCGCAGACACCGCTATGCACCTCTTTCATCATGTATTGAGCTTCATCTTCATCGATGCACCTTAAGAGGTTCAAGTCTGAGGTCCTTTTGTATAATACCTCTCCGCTTAAGAAAAACTTCGAGGCCATTTTGCGCAGGAACCCCTTGTCATTTGCAGTAGCTTCTGGAGGGTAAGACCCGGTTTTGATGAACTCCTTAATATCATTGTACCAAGGGCTTTTGCTAGATATTTTGTCCACGACCCAACAATGTACAGGCTTGTCTTGGAGTTGGATCCGGATAGGCTCGATTCCTAATTCATCCGGATATTGTATCATAGAAGATAAGGTGGCCAAGGCATCTGCAAATGCATTTCGGGCTCGTGGGAGATGTCTGAACTCCAAACTTTGAAATTGTCTAGCCAGATTGAGGAAATTACAATGGTATGGCAAGATCTTGGAATTTTTGGTTATCCATTGTTTCAACGTTTGGTGCACAAGTAAATCTGAATCACTGAAGGCTATCAACTCTTTAACTTCCATTTCCAAAGCCATTTTAAGACCAAAAATACAAGCTTCATACTCGGCCATATTGTTTGTACAGGCGAATTGCAACTTAGCAGCTCCGGGGTAATGCTTCCCTTCTGGAGATACAAGAACTGTTCCGATTCCAGCTCCGACAGAATTAGCTGCACCATCAAAAAACAACCTCCATTCAGGGCACCGCTCGCTCATATCTTTTACGGCACCAACAAATAAAACCTTTTCATCAGGGAAATAGGTATGGAGTGGTTGATACTCATCGTCCTTTGGATTTTCTGCCAAATGATCGGCTATAGCTTGCCCCTTGATGGCCTTTTGCGAAGTGAAAACAATGTCAAACTCTGAAAGAATCATCTGCCAATTGGCATCGGCTTCTCCAAGAGGTATTTCAAAGGATCGGAGCGGGATATGAGATAAGTGGTATGACTTAGCAGGTAATGTCTCAACTTTTGAGCCGCCCAGGCCAATGCACAGCAGCTTTTCTCAATAATTGAATAATGAGCCTCATACTGGGTGAATTTCTTGCTAAGATAGTAGATCGCTTGCTCTTTCCTTCCGGAATCATCGTGTTGTCCCAGAACACACCCTACTGCTCCGTCGAGCACAGATAAGTACATGATCAGAGGCCGGCCCGGTTTGGGTGGCACTAGGACCGGAGGCTGCAGTAAATAATCTTTAATCTTGTCAAAAGCCTGTTGGCACTCCTCATTCCAATGCAATGGCACTTTCTTTTTTAACAACTTGAATAGTGGCTCGTACGTAGCGATTAATTGGGCAATGAATCTTCCAATGAAATTAATCTTCCCTAAAAAACTTTTCACATCTTTCTGCGTTTTTGGCACTGGCATGTCTCGAATTGCCTTGATTTTTGCCGGATCTATCTCTATGCCCTTTTTGCTAACGATGAATCCCAACATTTTCCCAGCTGGTGGTCCAAAGGCGCATTTCGCAGGATTTAGCTTCAAATTGTACTTCCGCAACCTTTCAAACAACCTTCTTAAATCAATTAAATGGTCATCGGCTTTCTTGGTTTTGATTATAATGTCATCCACGTAAACCTCCATCTCCTGGTGGATCATATCATGAAACAATGTAGTCATAGTCCTTTGATAAGTAGCTCCGGCATTCTTCAAACCAAACGGCATGACTCGATAGCAAAAAGTTCCCCAAGGGGTGATAAAAGCAGTTTTTTCCCTATCTTCTTCGGCCATTAAGATATGATGATATCCAGCGAAACAATCACAAAAAGACTCAATTTCATGTCCGGCAGTGTTGTCTAGAATGATATGGATATTTGGCAAAGGAAAGTCATCTTTAGGGCTAGACTTATTGAGATCCCTATAATCAACACAAACTCGTACTTCTCCATTTTTCTTTGGAACAGGAACTGGGTTTGAGAGCCAAAGAGGGTAATGGGATACAATGATAATGTTAGTCTTAAGCTGCTTTTCAATTTGCTCTTTTATTTTGAGGCTCATGTCTGGTTTGAATTTACGGGGCCTTTGTTTTACTGGTGAAAAAGCTGGGTTTGTAGGTAATCTGTGCACCACTACATCCGTCGAAATGCCAGTCATATCATCATAAGACCATGCGAACACATCTTGAAACATAGACAAAAATTCAATCATCTCCTCTTTCTATTTTTTGTTCAAATGAATGCTGATTTGTATCTCTTTAACCTCAGTCTCAGTGCCAACATTGACAATTTCTGTTTCTTCTAGGTTCGGTTTAGGTTTCTCCTCATATTGTTCAAGATCTTTTGAAAAAGAATCAAACACTTCCTCACTATCACTCTCGTCTTATAATTTAGATTGCATAACTTCCAAGTCGTGAGTGATATAGAGATTGTCATCATTGGATTCCAGAATAGTGATATCCATAGGGTCAAATAATTTTATTTTTGGCCATCTGAAAGAATTAAGAAATTCGAGACAATAAGCAAATAGACACATGAATGAACGGCATGATAAAACAAACTATGCACTTTCATAAAACTTCAAATCAAAGCGGAAACAAGCTAAAACGTAAGTGCAAAAGATGCTTTCTGTGACGGCCCCACCTCCCCCTAAGGCGAACCAGAGGGTTCGGCGGGCCGCCTGCCCGGCTCTCGCCGGGACTCAGTCGTTCACTAAAGTCCTCAAATGAATTACAAGAATAAACCTCAAATATACATCACATGGTCCACAAATATACATCCAAGTCTCCAATAATTACATGTCACAAATGCAGCGGAAACTAATTCCCAACTATACATCAAATGATTCCAAATCCAAATTGTACAAAATATAGGCCTTCCATTCACGTGAATAAGCACAACAAGCCCTTCCTTCGCCTTGAGCCCTGTGGAGGGGAATAAAACATTTTTTGGGGTGAGCTAGAAGCTCAGCGAGTAACCAGAAAAATCAGTAATCAAATCGGTTTCACAATAGTTCATTTCAATGATGTCATAAATCAAATGATAAGTCCAGAAACAACTACAACATTTGCAAAACAGTAAATATGGAGTATCAATAATTCAAGAAACATTTACAATGGAAAGCGATAGTAACATTCATGAAAAAGATAAGTTCGTTCTCTTGACATTTCCTCCTTCCTTCAAACTTTTGAAAAATGCATTTTCTTTTCTTTTATAAATAAACCCCTCGCTCATTTGGTCATTCATTTCATTCACCAAACTCCACCAACCTCCACCAACCTACAAAGGTAATATTCGAGTATACCAAACGTTCACCCAAGTCCCTAATCGCCCGACCGAGATCGTTTCTGGCTCGAGACGACCGGTAACAAGGGGCAATGGCCAGTTCAGCCCAAAAGGCTTACATCATGCACAACTAGCATTTCAATAATTAAGTCCTTGAAAATTGCACAGTTATTTAAGTCGAATGCGATAAAGTACACACTCGCCTAGAAAGCTTGTTTTGGAAATCATTCAAAGCACTTAACACGTTATCAATCAATAATACAAGCCATGAAGTCAAGAAAATATAGCAAATAAGGAACACTCACATGCAAGCACGCATGATATGCAAGAAAACAGTTCAAAAGTAACTTTGGAAACAGTTTAAAGGTAAATAATGCAAGAAAACGGTACAAAAGTAACTTTGGAAACAGCTCAAAAGTAAATAATGCAGGAAACGATTCATAAATAACTTCAGAAATAGTTTGAGGTCACTCACCTCCATGGCTCAGAAACCATCCATCATATATTATTGCCTTGCTCAAATCCAAGTCTTAGATCACAAACTCAATGCAAACAAGTCCTTTAAAAGTTCGGACAGCACTTCCCCTAAATTTGCTTACTTTTCCAGCCATCATGGCTTCATTATTTCCTTAGCCAGTCCCAAAGGTACACACACAACTAAGTTCATCCAATAGCCATTCAGCAAGCTCCAAGTAGTACTAGTACAAGTCAAGCTAAGGAAAAGTCCGGAAATGAAAGTTAAGCTCAAAACCAGAAAAACAGTTTTGACGTCATTTTGCGGTAATGGTACCAAAGGCACTACGATTGTCGGATGAAGGTTCAAGATCCACCGTTTCGAAGCTAAGAGGTAGGGCTACAATATTACAGAAGGTCACTCAACCCAGTTTTGAGTGTAACAAGGTCAAAAATGCAAGAAACTACACCAGAACCGGAAAAACAGATTCACAGATCGTATTCTAGCGGAAACATCATAAATCATGCTATCCGAGTCCAAATCCAGAAATTCCAAAACCAACTGAAAGCTAAGAAACAGGGCTAAATTTCATCAGAAGGCCTCAACATCCAATTCGGAAGCAATTCCAGCCAAAACAACCAATTACAGTCGCAAATCCCAATTTCGGGTAAACCAGAACAGCAATAGTAATTTCGACTTTTCTCATTCCACACTACTCCGATTGACCTGAAATTTTGTAGCCACCTCTAAACTGTCATTCCCTACAACTTTCATGTTTTAAGTAAAGGCCAATTCGGCCTCTATCTAGGATCTAAAAATTCGGACAGAATGTTCATCACAAAACCCTGATTTTCTGAAATTTCTTCCAAAACAGAAATTGATTGCAATTAATCACTTTTTCCACCTCATAGAGTCCTTAAACATCATTTCCAATCATCATATATAGCCACACAAGCATGTTCATATGAAAACAGAAAAATCCCTAATAATTATAAAACTTCATCATTTTCAACCAAAATCAGGAAATCAACCATAAAATCACTTATTCAACCACTACCAATCACTAATTGAACATTATCAAGATCAAAGGAAAGGTTCCTTAGTCACTTACCTTACAAACCCAAGAAAAGACCCAACTTAGCACCTTTGCTTCTCAAACCACTTCACTACACACCTTAGTACTACCAAGAGAAAGGTTTTGATGGAGCAAATCCAAGTTTAATCGGTTAAATTGTTTGATTGGAGCAAGAAATGAAGAAGTAAGATGAAAGCTTTCCTTTCTTTTCTCCTTGTGAAGCTCAGCCAAGATGATGAAGAATGAAGGTAATTTTGGATCAATTTGGTACTTATTTGGTAAAGGTAGTAAGATGGTCAAATGTCAAAGTCCAACCTTCAATAACAAGGTGACACTTGTCACCCTTTAAGTTTGAGATTATCTTCTTGTCTCTCCAAGACAAATATCTTAACACCTTGTAAAATAATATCACTTAATACAAAATTCCAACAAGTTGTCAAAAATATAATGCATTTACCGCACTAGCGGGTCCCACGTTCAAAATACGCTCTTAATTTCTCAAAAACTAATTGATACTAGAAAAATCATTTTAAAACTATCTTTGTTCATAAACTTTATCTGGGGAATTTTTCTAATCAAGAAAATATAGAAAAGGCGGGCGATTAAAAAAAATAAACCCTAGAAAATTAGAAAATTTCCGGGTTCTCAAACTCATTTTTTTTTCGGGGCGTCACACTTTCATTGAACTATTTACATATGCAAGAAAAAGTTTTCATGAACTTTAGCAAATGACAACCCCCTGTAGATTTACCGAAACTTCTTTCGCACGGGGAAGTACTCGGCGATCCAGTTGTGTATAGCTCCTTCGGGATTGTCTGGGAATTCGGCATCATCTGACGGGCCATTTTCGGATATTGTTCCCACAAACAAATGAGTCAAGCTTGTCTCCACTTCGTCAATTGAGCTAAACTCAGATGTAATGACTTCAGCTGGCTTTGGAAAGGTATAGCGTAATGGCGGAATTTCTAGCGCACCTAACTTGCCTTCCTTTTCTGCCCTTTTGTACGCTTTCATCTCTTGTATATCTCTGGTAGTCAGACGGAATCCCAACCCAAATTGGTCCTTCTTTTCGATGAGTTCCACGGGCTTCAGAATGCCTTGCAGATTGCGTCCCAATCCCTTATCAAATTCATATCTTCCACGAATCATTTCCTTGGCCATCATAACACTGGCCGCTGGCAAAACCCTTTTGTCTTTTGACTCCTCGCTCGTTATCCAACTCACAGAGACAATATCAGCTATACGATAAGAAGACACTGAAGCATTTCGGTTACCATCCTCCTCAGGCTCGGAATCAGCGATTACAATGCAATTTTCTTCAGCAAAAATGGTTACCAGTTGGTCGTTCACCACAAATTTCAGCACTTGATGCAGGGAAGAGGGTACAGCGCCCGAGCTATGGATCCACGGCCGTCCGAGCAAAACATTGTAGACACTAGGAAAATGCATAACTTGGCCGGCTATTTGAAATTGAGCGGGCCCCATTTCGACCACTAAATTTACTTCTCCTAGGGACTCTCTTTGGGCTCCGTCAAATCCTCGAACTACGGTCTCTAAGGGTTTTAGTTTGACATCTTGCAGCCCTAATTTGACCAATGTGCTCCAAGGACAAATATTAAGGGCAGACCCATTGTCGATCAGTACCTTAGGCAACATTCTTCCATTGCACCTCACAGTTGCATACAAAGCCTTGTTATGACCAGTTCCTTCCGCAGGCAGCTCTTCATCAGAAAAGGTGATTTGTTTGGAAGTCAGTACATTCCCAACTATGTGCGAGAAATTGTCAACCGAAATATCCTTGGGAATACGAGCCTTAGTCAACACTTCAAGTAATGCATCCCTATGCAAGTCTGAGGTGAAAAGCAAGTCTAGGATAGAAATTTGGGCAGGCATTTTGTTCAATTGCTCAACCACATTGTATTCGCTTCTCTTAAGCCTCTTGAGAAAATCCCACGCTTCTTTTTCGGTCACTGCAGGTTTGGTAGTCGCTTCACAATTGCTTCCTTGGACTGGGGCACTAGCGGCGGATGGACTGGTAATCCTCCCTGACCTCATAACAGCAGACACTTCTTCTTTCAAAACTGGTTTTCCTCCGATTTGCAAAACGGGCTCACTATAATTCCAGGGCACTTGTCGTAGGCTTAAAACTGGTGCTTGTTCTGGGAATTCAATTACTACAGGTTCTAAGGCCGCACTTTCAGATGGGGTTAGGTCTAAAATGAAGGGCTTTTTGTCTTCCTCATACGATGCCTCCTCTATCACAAATGGTTGGTCCATTATCCCAAATACTTCTGTCTTATTTGACACGCTTCGGACAAACTCCTCAAATTCCTCCTCATCCGTAATAACTCCCACAGTATCAGCGTTCTCCAGCAAGGGGTTCTTGCTCACATTCGGTCCTTGCTCTTCTCTTTTTCTAATCACGATTTCCCCTGCTTCTAACATGTCTTGAACTCTATGTTTAAGGAGTCGACAATTGGCCGTGGAGTGACCAGGTGCTCCTGAATGATAAGCACAAGTAGCTTGTGGATTATACCCAGCCGGCATGCCATACGGGTAAGTTGGAGGGGGAATCACGCCTATTTTACCGGCAGCCTTTAATTGTTCATACAATTGATCCAAAGGCCTGCCAAGGTTGGTGAAGGTTCGGGTGTGATTTTTATTGTAGGCTTCAGTAGGTTGGGGATAATTATAGGTGGGTATGTTCGGTGGGGGAACTCTTTGATGGTAAGGGGGTCGAGGACGAGTTTGTTAAAAGCTAGGTTGGGATATTTGGAAAGGGGCTGTAGGCGGGTTGGTTTAATTTGGGCGAGGTCTAGGATGGATAATATTGGTGTTGTAGACAGGGTGAGTGTGACAGCCCCACTTTCCCCTAAGGCGAACCAAAGGGTTCGGCGGACCGCCTGCCCAGCTCTCGCCAGAACTACGGAGTAGAATCACACAAATCCTATATTACGCGCGATAGGACCCAAAAAGAATTGAACAATTGAAGACCGCCAAGCTTAAAAGTAACTTACCAAAATCACATGGGAAAAACACTTTCATATATACATGTCGCTAGGTTTACAAATCAAAGGGAACCAGTGAAACGAAATACATTTAGAGTTTGCTCACTCTCGAGGAGCTATACAAAAGAGCAAAAGAATATCTAACTAGCTCAACTCGCTTCTCAAAATCATGATTTCCAAAAGAGGTTCCTGTAAGGAAAACAAAGATAACGAGGAGGGGGTGAGCTTACGCCCAATGAGGTACCAAACATGTAGCAGAAAAATCATGGCATTTCACGTTATACAAATCAGATACACATGCCGCTATAAAGTAAGACAGGTAAACACAAGGACTCAAATAGGAAGGATACAGGTGGCTCTCAGGAGCCAGTTTTCCAGCGCAGTACTTGATCCAAGCCGGTTGACTCTCCGTCAACGTATATAGAACCAACGCGTCCGTAGACCCCACTTTACACCAAATTTCGTCCACCAAACACCCCTTTACCGGGCCCGCTCACCTTACAGAAACAGAAATGGTAATACTCGAGTATACCAGAATCAAGGGTCTCAATACCCAAAGATCCCAAAAACATACTACCGTGGTTCGTTATCTAATCGTCCAGGCCCTTGCCGGCCCGACTCAAATAACTTAGCCACAGGATTTGAGCTCATAGGTCACAGAAAGGTCGTTGGTTACAAGTTTCCAAACGACATCCGAACAGATACAGATACAGATACAGATACAGATACAGATATCAGATACAGATACAGATTCAGATTGACACCAAAATTGGCATATGAACAGACAAGGGAACGAGTGTGATAAAGTACACCCTCGTCTCAAACAAATTAAACAGATTGCAGAGCAGAAATCAAGTTAAACAACAATGGAGGGGAGTGGTACACTCACCGGTCCAAGTACGGATACTTCCAAAAGGTTTCACTTCAAACTGGCTTTAATCGCCAAGAAACCCTAAACGAACCAAAGTAAAACAATTGAAGATTTCAGATCCAAAATCGAGTAAACAGAATGCACAAGTGAGGCTCGACCACTAGTCGTAGGCCTCGCCAAAAACTACTAATGCAAGAGTGCAAAACATGATTTTTTGGAACGAAAAGGTAACATGAAGTCCTAGGCTCAAACAACCCAAAAGCCGTTCATTTCTATCAAAAGTCAATTCAAATTTAAAGGAACCAAACGGCCTAGAAAATTGGACAGCACTTCCCCTAAATTTCTTACTTTTCCAGCCATCAAGGCTTCATTATTTTCCTCAATCAACTCCCAAAGGCATACTCAACATACATTCATCACCACAGCCATTCAATAGGCTCAAAGTTATCCAAGTATAAAAGTTAGCTAGGACAATGACCGGAAATAAAAGTCAAGCCCTAAAACTATTCAAATAAACACAATAAGACTCACTTACAAGTCATAAACCAATGCCAAATACGACCCCAATAGGGTTCCATAAGCATATACAAACATTAAAGGAAACCAGAAATTTCGGAAATGTAACTAGCTTTGGCCCTGAAAAAAAAACAGTTTTTGTCCTCATTTTGCGGTAATGGTACCAATTTCACTACGATTATCGGATGAGGGTACAAGACCCACCATTTTGAAGCTAAAAGATAGGGATAAATTTCATCAGAAGGCCTCAACAACCAATTCGGAAGCAAGTCCAGCCAAAACAACCAATTACAGGCGCAATTCTTACATTCGGGTAAAACCAGAACAGCAATAGTAATTTTGACTTTCTCATTATACACTACTCCGATTGACCTGAAATTTTGTAGACACCTCTAAAATGTCATTCCCTACAACTTTCATGTTTTAAGCCAAGGCCAATTCGGCCTCTAACTAGGAGCTAAAAATTCGGACAGAATGTTCCCTCAAGAACCCTAATTTTCTGAAATTTCTTCCAAACCAGAAAGTGGTTGCAATTAATCACTTTTTCCACCTCCTAGAGTCATTATCTACCATTTCCAATCATCATAGATAGCCACACAATCATGCTTATATTAAAACAGAAAAATCCCCAAAAAATATAAAAGTTCATCAATTCAACCACAACTCGAAATATAATCCATAAAATGGCATCTCATACTACCACTAAGCATGATTTAAGCATCAATCAAGGAAGGAAAGTGGTTCTTCACAACTTACCTTAGAAACAAGAGAGAGAGAGTTATTGATCCTCTTAGCTTTCCAAATAACTCCACAAAACAACTCACTATCACTCCTTTAAGTGTTTCTATGGAACAAAAACAAGTTTTGTAAGTCCCACAAACAACCAAGAGGGGGGTGAATTGGGTTGATTAAAATCTTAACCAAATTTATGCACTTTTTCTTTAATAAAAATTTACCTTCTTTTCTAGTAATGATCAACCAAGTAGATTAGAAGACAAGATGCAATATTGATCAGAAACACAAGTATAGACAAGTAATGAGAATTTTATTAAACAGAAAAGTAAATTAGGGAATCAAACCAAGTGTCTACCAAGCTGTCCTCAAACTTGAAGACCACACACTAGGAAGAGCAACTTCTCTTTGATGAAAGAAGATCAACTAGATGTACAATGGAGGGAGCACTTCCTCCTTGCCCTAAGCCTCACTTAGTCAAGTTAAGAAGTTTTACAATCACTCAGAAAACCCTCAACAAAGCTACACTAAAGATCCTTTCAACCACAAAAGAAATGCTCACCAGAAATTCACACCACTTTAAAACAAATCTTGTCTTGGAGACTATTTTCTAGCCAAAATATCTCTTGAGATCTTGTAAACAAAGTGTGCAAAAGTTCTTCCTTCGTTCAGAGCATTCTGTTTTTAAAGGGGAACAGAAATGGGTTTCATTAAAGCTTCCAACGGATAGAAGGCAGATGAAAGGTCAGCTAGCCGTTGGGGCTTTCGGACGTCCGACGATCAAGTCATCGTCCGAACCAATCGTCCGAAAACAGCCAAGTTGAAGTTCGGACGTCCGATATGATTTTGTCGTCCGACAACACAGCGTCCGATCGTAGGCCGAGAGCTAGCAAGTTATCTTGGAATTTTTCGGACGTCCGATGCGGTTGATGAGCGTCCGATGGCAAGCGTCCGATCCTTCCGGAAGTCCGATGCTTCCTCACGATCGTCCGACAGAGCTTCCTTCTTGATACTCTTTATCCTTTCGGACGTCCGACAGATTCCTTTCGGCCGTCCGACGTGAGTGTCCTGTTTTTGCTTCTTCTTTTGGTTGAATTGCATTTCATGACCTATTCATACCTGATTCTTTGATATGTAAAGACACTTATAATCGAAGAAGGTTAGATACATTTCAAAATACCAAGAATAGCAAAATTGTCATACTTAAATGACAGTATCTTTGATCGGAACAAAACAATGACTGAATTCATTCATATTATTCCAATCTTGTTTGCCACATCCAAAGCAACGTAGTCAGGAGATAAACAAATATATGCTTTCTTTGTTCCATCAGATCTGATCAAAGTGTTCACTTTGTTTGTCTTTATAAACGAACTTTTGTGATCATCAAAACTACGAATAACAAGTTTAGATGGTTGAATTCTTGGATTTGAGCAAGAGAGAATCAAGAAGTTGAAGAGGTTTTCTTTCTTCCTTTCCTAGAGAGAAATTCAGCCAAGCTTGAAGAAAAATGGAAGATATTTGGTCAATTTTTGGTTTTATTTAGTAATTGGTAAAAGGTTGAATAGTAAGTCAAAACAAGATTTAATCATATGGTGACACATGTCCCTCTCATTAATTCATGCCTAACTTGTTTTTGTCTTTCTCACACCTATGCACTTGGTACCTCTAAATATCTCATAACACCCAATAAATTAAACCCAGTATCCAAAACTTAACCTAACTGGCCGAATTTTTCCGAACTTTTCGCATTAGCGGGTCCCACGTCCGTTATACGTTCTAAATTTTTCAAAAACTATCCGATACTAGAAAAATCACCTAAAAACTCTATTTACTAATAAAAATTATTTTCACAATTTTTCAAATCAATGAAATGTGGAAAAACGTGCAATTAAAAGAAAAATAAAACTTAGTACTTTAAAAACAAAAATTACGGGCTCTCACAGTGAGGACTTGGATAGTAGGGATAAGGTGAATATGTTGGTTGGCGTTGAAATCGGGGTCTTGGTGTAGGGTTTTGATCCCAGATGAAGGCAGCTTCCCCCTCTTTCTTCTTCAATTGCAGCTTTTTCCCACTACTCCCTTGTCCTTGTAAAGCATCCAACTGGGATTTGAGAGCAGAGACATTAACAATCTTTCCAACTCTTACAAAGTCATCGAACTCTTCAAGCTTATTGACAATAGCGGCAAACGAGCATCCAGTCATGCGGAAAATTTCTTCAAAGTACGGCGGATCATGTGCCTTAATGAAAGTGCGGATAATTTCATCCTCGGTCATTGGTGGCTCGACTTTTGCAGCTATTTTTCTTCACCTCTTGGCATAAGTCTTGTGATCCTCGGAGGATTTTCTCTTCGTTCCTTCCAACGTGGTTCGTGTCGGAGCCAGCTCGTAGTTATACTCGTACTGCCTCACAAAAGCATTGGACAAGTCAATCCAGGTTTTTACTTCTTTGGGCTTCAGGTTGGAGTACTAGTCGAGTGCATCCCCCTCCAGACTTTCGGGGAATAACCTTAAAGGCAGGCAAATTCTCGTCGTCTACAGGCTTTCCCAACTTGTTAGCAAACAGCCGGAGATGTGTTTTGGGATTGCCTGTTCCATCATACTTGTTAAATTTAGGGGTTTTGAACCCCTCAGGCAACTGCACATTCAGAAAAAGGCAAAGCTCGTCGTAATCCAGAACTCCTTTCTTGTTTAATCCTTGACTTTTCCTCATAAATTCATCAAAACGGTCAAGGCGCTTAAGCAGCTTCATATCAACGGGAGCGGAAGATTCCCCCATTTTTGGCTTGGTTTGAACAGTATGGTCTGGCAGGATGGCTCAGCAGCAGGGTGATAGAAGGTATGTGGCTCAGGTGGTATATTTGATGTGACGTGGGGTTGTGGACCTCGCATATGAGTAGGAAAAAATGGAGGATTAGAGGGGTAAGTGTATGGCAAGTTTGTGGTAGGATAGGTGAAAGTTTCTTCGGGTGGAATAGGGAAGGGTGGAGTAACAGTGGCTTGAGTCGAAGGTATGACAAATGGCTCTTGCTCAGGCTGTCTGACAGGTACAGGTTCGGGTTGAACTCCGCTGCTGATTAGCTCGTCAATCAACTTTCTTTGGGTTGTCATCTCGGTAGCCATCTCACCAAATTTAGTGAGCATTTCGGTTAGCTGAACCCCCAAACTCGTAGTCTCAGGCTGGGCGGTAGTAGCAGACCTGTCCGATTGTTTCGGTTGTGAACTCATGTTTACACGACTCCTCTGGGCTCTACTGCGGGATCGCGTTATGATGGGGCTCCGACGAGAAGCTATGTTTAAATATTACCTGAAAATATGAAATGACTTGCTTTTAGATTTAGCCCTGGCTTAGCTTTTCCAACAAAAATAAAACAAAGAAAAAGAAAAAGACAAGAGTTAGTAGATATCCAAAAAATTTGGATGCATGTCCTATTGGGGGGCCCTTTTTGCGCCAAGGGTAGGCCTAGTATGATGCAACACCTTCGAAATGGGACCCGTAACACAAACCTGTTTTTGACAACAATGCTAAATAAGTGCGAAAGAGAAATCGCTTTCATTGATAAGGCTTGTCAATATTTACATCATGTCACGAAGACGATTCCGTACAACATTGCCAAAACTTCTGAGCCTATCTAATACAGAGTCCCTAGTTTCTCTAGCATATGGAACTCTAACATGTTCAGCTTGGTCATACAATTCTCCGCACTTCCTTTTCAGCTCTTGACCTTTTCTCGTTCATTTTCATATAATTGCTTGTTTTGCTCCGCTATCCCTTTGTATGTCTCGACAGACTCACTTAATTGCAGAATTTCTTTATCCTTTGCTTCGATAACAGCTTTCAACCTTTTCACCTCTTCGGCTGGCTCATCTTGTGTTCCTTGTGTAGCGGACCTTCTTACCCAGTCTTCGTATTGTGGAGTGGTCAATCCCTTTTGCTTGAGTTCCGGGACGTATTTAAACCTCTCATCATCGGATAGCTTCACCCATGCCTCAATAATCCGATCTTTCATAGGGAATTGGTTTGGGCATGTTTCTTCATCAAAAATAATGGTAAACTCTTTCATATCAAGTGCAGGCGGGACTTCTTGGGTGCGTCCTAACTGTCTAAGAAACCTCTTTGGGGTGTATGTGGTGATTCCTTGGGTACCCAGTAAAAGAACAAATTCGGATGCTTGAGTGTGAAGAACAGGTTTGATACAATTGGTCCAATCCAATACCCATCTAATATTTTGATCAGTCATATTCTTCAAGAAATCCACAAACTCAGATGCATTATATGGCAGACCCTCTCTGTTAACCCTTTTATGGTGTGTAGTTATCCAGTTGTACGTAGCCATTGGTAGACCCTCGGGAATAGACGATCGCCTCATGAAGTGCTCCATACCCCATACATGTAGAATCCAATTTGAACCACAGAAGAACTTTTTCCCTCTCTGACAAGTACTGCAGGCTATGAAAATATCGGCCAAAATAGTCGGTATAATAGAACGCTGTTTATCTTTCACTCCTAGAAATAGGTCGTACAAGATCTTAGTGAGCTTAAAGGCTATCTTTTTGTCTTTTCTAGGGAAAAAATAGGTTCCAGCCATAACCAACCCGTATACCCATACTCTCTTTCGTTCCCAGATTTCCTTGGAAGTGAACGAGAAATCTCCTAGGTGCCTCTCAAACCCATCCTTTAAAGCGAATCGATCAAATAAGAACTTTGCCTCTATATTTTGGTCCGACCCTCGTATAGCTGATTCCTTTAACCCGATGAAACGACAAAATTCGGCTTTGTTAGACACTAACGGAAATATCACGGCAGTTCCCTGAATCGGCAAATTGAGAAATCCGGCGACCTCCTCAATTGTTATGGTCATTTCCCTTTTTCCTAGTCTAAAAGCGGAACAAGTGGGGTCCCATAGATGCACCAAAGCTTCTACCAAATAGCCGTCGGACTTAATGTCCTTGAAATCCCCGATGTGTCCTAATCGACCGGCTATTTGGTTAATCTCACTGGGTGAAAGCAACGTTGGCCATCTTTGTACCTCCGGTGGTACTACTAATATCTGTTGAACTCGGCGAGGACTTTCCATCTAGAAACAAAACCGGAGTCAAATACCTTACCTACAGGTCCCATTTCTCTGGTTAACATGAATTTAAACGTGCAAATCCCAAGATAGGGTTAAATACCCACGGGGATATAGGGTTGGCTTGTCCTAATGTGGGATTCCCTAAGTGGCATTCCCTCTAGGGTTTATGCATGATGCCATTTTATCAAAGCGAGCATACATGCATTACACAAAATGAAACATGACCTAAAGGGACCCTTTTTGTACGCCGGGGTGAGCCTAGAATGAAATGTATTCATGTTACGCATGAGAAGCGTTGAATTTAAACGTGTCACATTCAAATGGGGTAGGCTCCTAGAGAGTGCCACGCCAGGACTCTTATTTCCTAGGGCTAATGAATGCAATGGAGACACAAATCACGAAAGGTTAGTTTAATAAGATAAATACACATAACACATTGTAGCAAAGCAATACAAAGAGATAAAGTAATAAAAAAGAATGAAGGGGTTGGATCCCTCCCCTCGTGAACGGTGTCCCTAATAGGTTAAGGCAGACTCTACCCCAGACAATTCTAATATGGATGCATGAGGTTGGGGTTCACTAATGCATCTAGACTCGATAAGCTTAGGTCCCCGAGCCTTCAGACTTGGAAACCAAAGGTCATCACCCCCAAGGTTCCTTGTCGGTGGCTCGAGCGATTCCCCAGACATTGCTACACACACGTCGTGTCACGGCTACATGTCCGGGTGAATCTAAAAAAAAACCTCAACCTTCGACTAAAAACTAAAGGCTATCAACCCAAAGTTTAAAGAGGAAGATTGAGTGACCCCTCGGATCATGCTACGCACACGTCGTGTCGCGATCACATGTCGAAGTGGGTCACCTAATCCTAATAGGGTGGAGTGGCGTGACAAGCCACTAAAAGAAAAATAAAGGAGGGATAAATAATAAAGCGTATACGCGTATGCTAGTGCTCCTTTTTGGAAGGGAGGGATCAAGAACCAACGCGAGGCTCTAGGGTGATGTCCCCCACCCAAATTCAATGCAAAGCGCAGAATCACATACATAAACCATTCATCTATCAAAACAATCGTACGGAAAGGGGCGAGGGAGTGAGTTGATACGCGTGAAATACAAAAATCCTAATAAAAGGAAAACAATGCAATCCTAAACATCCAAATGTAATATATGGAAAGGTTAAAAGAAGAAAAAGATTGACTAAATCAAATTTGCTCGGACTCTCTAATTCCCCAGTGGAGTCGCCAGCTGTCGCGCCCCATTTTTATAAAAATAAAGAAATGGTTTTAAAAGGTGAATTTTTGTTTTGGAAAATGAATTTTGATTTACAAGGGAAAATGAAGAAAAATATGGGTCTAATGGGACATGAAAATGCGACGATTTGACCCAAAATATAGTTTAAAAAGGGTTTATTGAATGAAAAATGGAGTCGCCACTTGGTATAGAGTTAAGGTGCACCAAGTCACCTTAAAAATGAAAATTTAAAAGAAAAAATGAAAAAAAACCCCTTTTAAACGACTCCAAATCTACGTAAACCAACGAAAAAGTTTCAGGAGTCACATTTGACGAAGGGGAAGGCAAGGATAAAAATCCAAGGCACCTCTTCGACCTAGCCAAGGCTAGTTGCGTGATTTAGTCAAAGATTTTCTTGTTTTAACCAAAGAATTATCATATTTGGATGTACTATATGAATGCAAACCTTAAACCTAGAGGGATGTCGGGGGCAAAATTTCTCTTCAAAGCTTGAATGGTGCCAATCACATTAATTGTGACGCCCAATAATGACTCTTTGGAGAGGTCACGAATAATGTAAATCATGAGACTCGAAAGAAAAAGTAAAGGAAATAATAATATACAAATGTGTATGACCTAAAGGAATGCATCATAATGGGTGGGGGGATTTACACTTGTGACTTTTCAATGTTCCCTTTAACAGAGGGAATACGAGCGTGCTAAGGCTAGGAAAAGCCAAACTCGTCCACATCCCATATCCAAGGGGTTTCCCTAGTCTAATCAGGCAAAATGCACTAATCTACCCCCTAATTTCCTAAATGAGATGCAAATCTGAATGTTACATACATAGGGGGTAAGGGGATATTTTATTAGGGGAAATATTATTATGTGAAAATGATAAAGGTCCTAAAAAATGAAGAAATATGCATGAAGTGTAATGTAATCACACAAACATGATCTAGCGAGAGAGGTCCCTAAGGGTCTAGCATTGGACTAGCCCATGTCTATGGATCCTCACTAGCATTGGACTAGTGGGAAATCGGAACAAAAAGGGCCATAACTAGCATTGGACTAGTGTGGATTCGGGAAAGGTGGCCACAACTAGCGTTGGACTAGTGTGGTGACGTCACACATTCATTACAAATCAAATAAATCATGTAAAGGCTAATAAAGCAAAATAAACACATAAATCACATGTAGCACATAACACATAAGCATGGTATCTAGATGCAAGGCCCTAAGAAAGCAAGTAACACGTAGCACGTAAGCATGCAAATCACACAGGGCAAATAAAGCAAAGAAAGCCTTATCTATTACATTAGGGGAGCCCTACTACAATCTAAAAAAGGGGAAACGGAACAAAATAAATAAAATAAATACCTAACTATTACAAATTTGGCATTCAAGTGCCTTCAATGTTGCTCATTAAAAAGAAAAACAAAATAGGCAATTAAACATAAAATGAAAAGCGAATTAAAGCATGCATGTTCACATATAACACGTAAGGGCACGTAGGAGAAATAACTCAAAGAGATAGAGGTTACCTCCCTTGCAATGGTAATGAAATGAAGGAAATATTAGCTTCAAAACAATAAAAGGGTCAAGGCACCAATTAAATAGTGAAGTAAAACAAAATCACCAAATCCCTCCTAATTGCAACTTAAATGAAATCAAATAATGCATAGTTTCCAAGAAAGGGACCCACCAAGGACCCAATTGCAAACATTAATCAAGCACTCAAACCCAATTAAAACGTTTTAAGAACTTCAAGGGTCCAAGAGTAAAGAAAGGGTCAAGTAACGGTTGAAATTACAATTACTTTAGGACCCAATTGCAAGAAATGAGAACATGATTGGGCCTTTATAGCATAGACAGAAGCTAAGGGGAGTAAAGTGCTATTCTTTTGGACATTTTTCATGCAAAAGCATGCAACCCACGTAGGAAAACCTGTTTCTGCAACATTTTCTGTTGTGCTTCATCAACCGACCCAAACATTACCAACAAAACATCAACTTTTGAATCAAACGATCATAAGACACTCCCCCAATCATCAATCAAGCCAAATAATTCACTTTCATTGCAAGATCAAATCAGAAGAATCCAGATTGGTGACCGCTAACAACACAAAGTGCAGCAAGAGTTTTATAACAGCAAAAACAAAAGTGCAGCAAAAAATTTTCTCATTTCTCTGTGATTTTACAACTTCAATAGTTATTCAGGGAGCTCATATTAGATTCCAAAACCATCATAAAACATTAGTTTAGACATGCAAACCAAGGGGAGATGAGAAAAACTGGCAAACCCGAATTCATTCCTACATTCCTTGCTGTAAAATTTCATTTTTGAACACATATTGCAGATCCAAACACGCAACTTTGATCCAAACTCTTTCAACCAAACATCCAACCTTTAAATTAAGCAACAAACCTACCAATTAATCCCCTCACTTTGCAACACAAAACCTTAGATTCAAGCACAAGAAGTCGGACAAAAAGAGCATGCAAACCTTGACAGTTCCTACAACTTTCGAACACCTTGAGATTTCAGCAACTACATGCACAGCAAAATTTAACACACATGCAACAAACCAGAACCAAACCCAAGTTCTCACTAAGCCCCTCCCTTTGCCTCATTGCATACAAGACAACGAAAACCAGCATAGGGAAAGATTTCTATGTCAACTCCATGCAAGCTACGGAAAAATAAATTTTTTGCAATCTATTCATGCAAGGCTACGATGGAAGTTTCTGCAATACAACCTGCTGTCTGCTCCAATTTACTATCCACCCGAACACATCCCCCATAAACAATCAGCTTTTAAAATAAACAACCATAAGACACACCTCCACTCATCAACCAAGCCAAATATTACACTTTTTTGTTTGCAAGATCGAGTCAGAAAAATCTGGGTTGGTGATTGCTAGCAACACAAAGTGCAGCAGTGGTTTTCCATAACAGCAGAACGACAATTGCAGCAAAAATCTTTAACTCTTGCTTTGAAATGCCAAACCAAACATTCAAGAAAACATGCAAAAGCTCGGACCTTGACACAAACAAGATACTAAGAACAAAAATAGTAGAAAAAACAAGAACCACTAAACACTATCACAAGTAAACAGCAAGAAAGAAACACCGCCCGAAGTTTTATGTCATTTTCTGGGTTTGCTTATTCAAACACAAACATCAGCCAATAAATTCAAGCAAGAAGCCATGATACAACTCTATAGAAGACAGCCATGCCTGCCCCCCCCAAAACCAAGTCCGAACAAAACCCAAATCTAGATCTATATATGCCAAAAAAAATCTGAATAAAGAACAATAAAAAGTTAGAAGCTTTTCTACAATTTCATTGCTACTTTCTGCAGCTTCCGTAGCTTAACATTCCCCAAAGGCCACACAAAACAAAGTTCAGCAAAACAACATCCTATGCTCACGCACTAAAGAGACACAATGAAACGTAAAACAGGCTGTAAAGACAAACAGAAGTGGCGGACTGAAACAGGAACAAGGAACTGAAATGGCAAGATCAAAAAGAAAAGGAGAACCTGATCTGGAGAAAGCTTAAGTTTTTCAGCGTTCTTCTTTCTTCTCAGCCTTTTCTTTCGGCCGAAGCTTGCTCAGTTGCCTCTTTGCTTCGTTTCTCCCACAAATCTTCGCTACCCATGGGATTCTTCCTATCCCTTGCCAAACATGTTCAAGCTTCTGCCGTCAACCCCCCTCCTCTGATTCTCTCTCAAACTCCAGCCGCCAGGACCTCTCTTTTTTCCTCCCTCTGGTTTCTTTCTTCCCTAGCGCAAGCTACGTTCTTTTTCTTCTAAAACCCTAGTCGCTCCTCTCTCAGCTGCCCACTCCTTGCTCTTTTCTCCAGAGTTTTCTGTTTCCCTCGCCTTTTCTCAACCGTCACCTCTCTAGCTCTCTCTATCTCTCGGCTCTCTCTCAATCAGCCGTCAAAACCCTCCTAAAACCCTCTTGTCGTTCCTCTCTATTTTTCTTTCCTTTTTCCTTTCTTGCCGTCCCTCTTTGCTTTTATATGGGAACCCCAAAACTGAACCCTATCCACGATGGTCTGGATGAAGCCAGATGGTGTGTACTATATCCATCGAACGGAGCCAACCCCAGGCCAAAATAAAATAGCGGAGAAATGTAGCTGCAAATCCTTTTTGCTGCAGCCGAAACCAAAATATAGACTTTCCCCCCTTTTTTTTTTTTAGTAAACAGCAATACAAAAATGATAATTTAAATTTAAATAAAAAAACACAAAACTAGTAACGAAAGATAAAACCAAACTAAGATTTTTCCCGTGCCTGATTAATGATTTTTTCTTTTTTCAATTAATAAACAATAAAAGAAATAAAACACATTTTTCATGCCTAATTTTTCTTTTGACAAATTTTTTGTGCTAAAAGCCTAAAAATAAAAATAAATAGCTAAAAGGGAAAAAACAAATACAAAAATGAAAAACAAAAATAAAATAATAGATAATAATGATCTAAAATGCTATACAAATGCAAACAGTCTAAAACAAAAATCATGAAATTAACAAATAAAAATAGATAGGAATTATCACTAAAACAGAAATAAAAAAAAACATACAAATTATTAAAAATTTGGTGTCTACAATGCCCCCACCTTACCCTAAGGCGAACCAACGGGTTCGGCGGGTCGCCTGCCCAGCTCTAGCCGGGACTCACTCACTCACTACAGTCCTCAAATGAATTACAAGATAAATCCCAAATATTACATCCAATTCTCCACGAATTGCATATCACGAGTACCAGAAAGTAAACCCTAGAAAAGCTGATAACTACAATCACCATGACAACTATATACATCTTACTCGTCAACTTACAACAAGTACAAGTTCAACTCATCTATAATCAAAACACTAAACACCTTCGCGAGCGATCCCCGCGTCGGCCCCCTGCTAAGGAAAACAAATAGAATGGGTAAACTATATGCTTAGTGAATAACCAGGGGTAAAAATGTAAACTCACATAATTAAACAAGTAAATTAGGATATTTCACATCAATAACAGAAAAGTAACATCACAATGGTAAGATACGGGTGGCTCCAAAGCCAGTTCAATTCCCCGAGTTTGAACGCCTGTTGACACTCCGTCAACCAAAGTACTCATGGTCCGTAGACTCCACTTAACTTTCCCCGTTCATCTTATCAACCCCCGCTGGCCAGTCAACAGCACAAACCAGCTCGAGCGAAACAAAATAACTTAGCTTTCGTCAAAGCTTTAACAAGGAACTAAATCCCAAGTTTAGCATGGAACTATCTTCGACCAAGCTCCAACTGGCTCGAGTAGTTTGTCTAACCCTTGGAACCCGGCTGGAACCAAACCCTGAGATATCCGATCTCTCAATAGATGGTATATCTCAACAAAGTACACAACAAAGTACTTACCCCAAATACCACACGGCAAATGGGGTTCAATTCAAGTCATGTAATCACCCCCATCAGCACACAGCAAAAGGGTGATACTCAAATCATGTACTCACCCTCATCAGCACACAGCAAAAGGGTGATACTCAACATAAGGCATGTATTCTCACATAGAAAATCAAAACAAAGGATGGGCTTTGGTCGAGTGAGATAAAGTACACCCTCGCCTAAGTACCCATTTAACATATACAAAGCACTTTAACAATTCCACATCAATAACAACCCAATTACTCACTTGATAAAGCTTGGCACGAAAAATGATACAATTCACTGAGCTTGACCGTCACCATCAAAAGCCCCACAATCTGTATTGACAGATTATATACACATAAGTGAAACAGCCATACAATAGCAATTTATAACTTAAACGATCGAATACGGTCGAAAACGGTCAAAAATAATAAAAAAATGGTCAAAAATGACGTTAAGGTCAAAAGAATGTCGAAATTGGCCAAAACAGCTGGAATGGTAACAAAAAAACAAAAATAGACCTAAACGGTCTAAAACGGCAAAAACGGTTGAGAAATGCACGTGCGCGTGCGTGAAAATGAAAATGGTACAAAACGGGTTACACAATTTTGCCCATAACTGGAGCTGTGGTTATCGGATCAAAATGTACTAGGTAGTGTCTCGAAACTTAAACAAAAGGTTACAACTTCCATGAAGACACCTCAACCCAGTTTTTAGTGTATTCCAGTCACATTTGCAAAATATAGAACTAGAACTCCAAAGGCTAGGTTAGTCCTCTAGTGAAACTTTGGCGGCATGTCCCTTGTGTTTACCTATTTTCCAGCCATTTATGGCTTCAATATTTTCCTCAAACAGTCCCGCAGTCACACATAAAATAACCTCATTTTAATAGCCGTTCAATAGGTTTAAAGTCATTCAAATACAAAATTAAACTAGGTACATGTCCGGAAATGAAATGTAAGGCCTAAATCAAAAGACAGATTTTCCGCCACTTAGCGTAACGAACACAACCGAAGCTACGCTTATTAGATTGGGATACAATTAATACTGTTTCGAAGCTAAGACAGAGTTCTACAACTTTGATGAAAACCACTCAGTCCAGTTCATAGTGTATCTAGGTCAAAAGTCCGGATTACAGAACCAAAATCTCATATTCGGGCTAGTTAACCGCATTATCTGTAAACGATAATAACTCAGGCTACCAAAGTCCGATTGGGCTGTTTTCAGTTGCGTTAGAAAGCTGAAACATAGGGCTAAAATTTTCATGTTTTGACCAAAAGCTAGTTCAGTACGTATCAAGGTGAACAAACACAACCAACTAAGTGTACTGTCAAAACTGTGCAGTCAGGGTATTTTCATCTTTTCACAGGCTAAATTGCTCCAATTGAGCTGAAATTTTGTAGGAAACTATAAAGCATCATTCTATACAACTTTCATGTTTTATAATGAACTGGAACCGGGCAGAACTGAAGCTTCAAATTCCAGAAATTTGGAATTTTGTTATATTCAAGCTATAAGTCACATTTTTACCTTACAACTACCACTACTTTCTCCTTTACAAGATGATATACCATATATATACATCATATAACACCTAAACCACAAGAAGTATAAGTGAATCAATCAAAACCCTAACTCAAAATCATCACTCCAATCATCAAAACCATTTGAAACAAGCATCACAAGCACAATTCTAACATTAATACCCAACTTAATCATGATTAATGGAGAAAGAAAGGTTGATCAGCCATTATACCTCAAGACAAGAGCTTGCATGAAAGATCCTCCACTTTTCCTTGAAATTTTTGGTTCCTTAAGCTTCCCAATTTCCCAAACTAGTGATTAATCGGTTTAGATTTCTTGTTTTCTCACTTAAGTGGATCAAACTCAAGATGGATTGTGGTTTCTTTCTCTTGTTTTTTCCCTCCAAAGCCACGACCAAGACCAGCAAGAAATGAAGAAAAATCATCTAAGAAGAAAGATAAGAAGATAGGAATTAAGTTGGTCAAACAACCATGGAATGGTTGCCACTTGTCGTGATGAGATTAGCTTTTAAAATTTTCTTTTCTCTCTCTTATTTTGGTCCACAATTTCGGTTGGCTTAAGAAGATATTTAGGTATGATTTTGTTCAATTAATAATAAGGAGATGAAGGTAATAAAGTATGGGTCAAGTGGTGCACTCAGTCGGTAACGAACGGTACACTTCGGTTCAACCCGATTTTTCTTATTTCACACGTACTAGGGTTTTCAGTTATGATTCACTATCTTATGGTTATTACTTCTAATCAAACACTTAATATCATCTAAAACTCACTCTTAATCATCAAATTTAGTGCACACATCTCACCGAGTGAGCATGCGGTCAAAATACGTAAAAATCCCTAATTTACCCGAACGAAGAACCTAAAGGGAAAACCCTTGATTCTATGGTGGATTGTAATTACTGAGGGTGTGAATGAGTAGTAAAGCTATTAGAAACGAATAAATGCTAAATAAAAGGAATTTTAAGAAAAATATGAGGGATTTTACAATTCCATTGGCTACAATTATGGTTTCGATTAAAATATAAGGGATTTAGGAAAACCGGGTAGTCACAAGTAAACTAGGGTTTTTGATCAGAATTTAGGGTTTCCCGGATTTCTTTTTTTTTAAAACCAAACAATGTCTTAAATAAAGAAATCATAATATCCTCTTTGAGACTAAATAACAATAGTATCCTAAAAGTTGGGGTATTACAATCTCCCCTCCTTCAAAGAATTTCGTCCTCGAAATTGCAATCAACGAGCTAAGGGTTGGAATACTCGAATACCTCATTAACGAGTTCATCAGTAGTGATAAAGATTACCTCAAGAATTGGTCACTCTATGTATCGTAATCCAAGATCCAACCGTATAGTCCTTATCTCACAGTCTCAATGGTCTTTAAATATCTTGTAAAACAAGTAGAAGGAAACCTCAATACGATGGAAAATAGGGAAGGTACCTTCGGTGATTGCCAATGGGTCTGTCACCTCTTGGCTTCCTATTGCATAGGTCCTTGCCGGCACTTTCCATCGATTACCCGTGGCATTAGTCGGCTTAGACGTGTTCCCTTCTGCCATTGGCAAATTTCCTTCTTTTGGCAGGTGAGGGCACTGAGCAATCAGATGCTCAGCACTACCACATCGGTAGCATTTCCGTACTTGTCATTTATTCCAACAATTATCTTCTATGTGATTAGCAGCCCCACAAAATCAGCATGCCATTCTAGGTCCTAATGTCGGACCTCCTCGTGAGGTACCCCTTTGGGTCTCTCTCCCTGCCCGATTTTTCTCAACATTTCCTTGATTTGGGATCCCAGTGGATCGTGGTCCACCTATTCCTCGACTCTTCTTAGGTGGTGACTCGCTCCTCGAGCTCTGTCCCTCAATATAACTACTTGTATTTGGGTGCCTTCTTTTCTTGTCATGAAAGGCCTTTACTTGACTCTTAGTACTTTCAATTCTTTGTGCCTTTTCAATCGCTTGACTATAAGTCTCCAATTGAGCAGCTACCAGTGCTTCCTGAATCTCCACATTCAAACGCTGAACAAACCGACGAATTTTTCTTTGGTCTGTCAATACTAATTCTGGAGCAAAACGAGAGAGTTTGGTAAACTGTGTCTCGTACTCCGCCACACTCATAGTCTCTTGACGTAGGCGTATGAACTCATCCTCTCGCCTTTCCTGAACAAGTGGCGGTAAGTACTTCTCATTAAACTCACGAGTGAAATTCACCCATGTCCATGGGGTTTGCCCTCTATCCCATTTGGCTCGAATCACATTCCACCAGGCACGAGCCGCTCCATCAAATTGAAAAATGGCGAAAGCTATCTGCATTTCCTCTGAGTATCCTAACGCAGCAAAAATGCCTAAAAATGTCTAACATTCGCTCCAACCAACTCTTCGCTATATCAGGGCTAGGTCCACCCAAGAATTTTGGCGGTAGAAATTTCTAGAACCGTTCTAAGGCACGGTCCTCTCCTTCATGATTTCCAGGATGCTGTACTTGGCCTTGACCCTGTTGGTTGACCATTCGTTCTAATAAATCAGCCATTCACTGTATGGCTGTAGTTACCTGGGTTTCGGCTTGTGTATTCGCATTTTTATTGGTTACCCTTTCGATTCCTTGTCCTCGTCCTCTACCCCTACCACGAGTCTCTATTTGATGGTTTTATAGTTTCCATAATTGGGACAAAATATGGTACAAGATCAAAGTGTTGAAAAGTTATAAAATGCACGAAATAATCAAAAGATCAAAATGTGTACATATATATTGTGAGAACCCGTAACTTTTCCATTTGTTAGGTTTTATAATCTTTCTAGGCTTTCTTATTTTCAATGGCTTGTTTTCTACACTTTCTGTATCCGGAAAATTTTCTAGATTATTTTTACGAGTAAATATAGTTTTTAGATGATTTTTCTAGTATCGAATAGATTTTGAGAAATTAAGAACGTATATCGGACGTGGGACCCACTAGTGCGAAAAGTTCGGAAAAATTCGGCCAATTAGGTTAAATTCCGGATACTGTGTAAAATTTATCGGGTGTTAAGAGATAAGTAGAGTGTGTGAAATGATTGATGTGAGAGAGAAAAAGAAGTGATAAGATTGCATTAATGGAGTGACAAGTGTCACACAACCATTGGTTGGACTTTGTTGGCAACTATTCACACTTTTGACTTTTGACCAAATTGAGTAAATATCTTGAAAAATTGCTCAAAAATCACCATTTCTTCTCCTCATATGGCCGGCCCTCTCTCTCCAAAAGGAAGCAAGAAACTCTTCAAGTTTTAGCTCCAATCTTGCTCAAGGTGAACCATCCAACCATTTGATCTTGGAATTACTCCATAAAATCCCTTTAGTTAGTGATAGTGAGTGATTTGGTGAAGCTTTCTTGGAGAGCTAAGGTGTCCTACTACTTCCTCTCTCTTGTTTTCTTGGTAAGTGATGCTCAAACTTCCTCCTACACCTAATGATGCTTAAGTTATGCTTAGTAGTGATTAAAGTGCTGAAATTTCTGGTTTTTATCTTGGTTTGAAGTGATTTGGTGAAGTTTTTCTATTTTTGAGGAATTTTCTGGTGTAATATGAATGTGATGTTGTGGTCATCTATGATGGTTGATAATGAGGGGGAATGACTCTAGTAGATGTGAATTAGTGATAATTACAACCAATTTTGGATTTGGAGTGAATTGTGAAAAGTTAGGGTTTGATAACCACTAATTCTGTCCGGTTTTGGATCATAGGGTTAGAGGCCGAATTGGACTTTTCTCAAAACATGAAAGTTGTAGATATTGATGTTTTTGAGGTGTCTGAAAAATTTCAGGTCATTTAGATTAGTGTAGAGTGAGATATGGCGTTTTTACTGTTGCTGTTCTGGGTTGATCAGAATGCGAAAACTGCACTAGTAATTGGCCATTTTGACTGGAATTGGTTTGGATTTTGTTGTTGGTGTCTTCTGATGAAATGTATCTGAATGTCTTAGCTACCATATTCCTTTGGAATCAATGCATTTGGACCTGTATAGACCGAGTTGTACTGATTACAGTTTTGTGTGATTTGTAAACCTGCAATTACGGTTCAGGTTGTGGTATTCTGCATTTTCGACCTAGTTGTGCTAGGATTTGGACTGAGTGGCCTTCTACATTGTTGTAGCCCTGTTTCATAGCTTCGAAACGGTGGGTCTTGGACCCCCATCCGATAACCGTAGTGAAAGTGGTGTCATTACCGCATTATGAGGTCAAATACGTTTTTTTTTGTTAAGGCCTAAGTTAAAGCCATTTCTTAATTTCTGGTTACCTATGATGCTTATTCATGCATATAAACCCTATTGGGGGTTATGATTGGCATGGCTTTTTGACTCGTTATCGAGTCTCATTGTACTTGCTTACATGTTTTAAGACTTACTCTTATTCCGGTAATTTCCTAGCTAACTTTTGTACTTGTACTGCTTTGAGCCTAGTGAACGGCTTTTGGTAAATGAGATGACTTTTGTGTGAAATGTTGGGACTGATTTGAGGATATAATGAAGCCTTAATGGCTGGAAAAGTAAGAAATTTAGGGGAGGTGCTGCCCGATTTTATAGGCCGTTTGGTTCCTTTAAGTTGGATTTGCCTTTTTGTGGAAATGAAAGGCTTTTGGGTTGTTTGCGGCTAAGTCTTCATGTTACCTTTTCGTTTCTAAGAAAATCATGTTTTGCACCCTTGCATTAGTAACTATTTGGCGAGGCATACGACTAGTAGTCGAGCCTCACATGTGCATTCTGTTTACTCGATTCTGGAAGTAAAACCTTCAATTGGTTTATTTTGATTATTTTAGGATTTCTTGGCGATTAAGGCCAATCTGAAGTGAAAACTTTTGAAGTTGAGCCGGTGAGTGTTCCACTACCTGCTACCCATTATGTGAAATATCTGAATATCTGAATACTTGATTTGTGACTATTGAAGCCAAATACTGTTTTGATAAAATGGAGGCGAGGGTGTACTTTATCACACTCGTTCTTCTATCTGTTCATATGCCAATTTTGAGTGCCTATCTGAATCTGCCGTCTGAATCTGCTATCTGAATCTGCTATTCTGTATCTGTATCTGAATCTGTTATCTGTGTCTGCATTTGTTCGGATTTCTATGACCTATGAGCTCAATCCTGTGGCTAAGTTATTCGAGTCGGGCCGGCAAGGGCCTGGACGATTAGATAACGAACCACGGTAGTCTGTTCGGGGATTTTTGGGTATTGAGACCCTTGATTCCGGTATACTCGAGTATTACCATTTCTGTTCGGTTGAGGTGAGCGGGCCCGGTAAAGGGGCGTTTGGTGGACGGAATTCGGTGTAAAGAGGGGTCTACGGACGCGTTGGTTCTATATGCGTTGACGGAGAGTCAACCGGTTTAAATCAAGTACTGCGCTGGAAATTTGGCTCCTGAGAGCCACCCGTATCCTTCTGATTTGAATCATTGGTTCCTTTGCTTTACATCTGACATGTGTGTCTGATTTGTTAAATGTGAAATGCCATGATTTTAATGTTATCTGTTTGGTACCTCATTGAGCGCAAGCTCACCCCTTTCTGTTCCTTTTGTTTTCCTTACAGGAAAATAAACCCTTTTGGTCTGGATTTGACACATGGCTGCCAAATTGAGCTAGTTGAACATACCTTTTGTATAGCTCATGTATTAAAACCCTAAGTGTACTTTTGGGGCGTTTCCTTTTTTGATTTGGCAAACCGTACATGTATCCACTTTTGAACCACTTTGGTATGCCCCTTTTGGGTTGTATATGCTAACTTGTGAGATGTAAATATTTGCTCAACGTTTGGTTGGGTTTTGACGTGTCGGTTCCTCTTCATGGCCGACTCCGACTTTGTTTTTTATTTATTTTTGTGGGTTCGACTTGTTTACACGCGATTGTATGACCCGAAAAGTATTAGATCGCGCTAATCTGAACCGTTAGTCCTGGCGAGAGCTGGGCAGGCAGTCCGCCAACCCCTTTGGTTCGCCTTAGGGAAAGGTGGGGCTATCACATATATACAAGTCACGCCAAAAATATACACAATATAATGCACCATATACACCAAGGGACATTTCAAGTTAGACAAAGTCAAGTGCAACAAGTATTATATATGTAGGTATTAACATACCACAAGTAAATGACATGTAGGAACAATGCAAGGGCAAAACGGAAGAAAACGCGACTTGTCGTCCCACACTCAGTGAAAATCACCCCCGTCCGGTTTCCTACTCCACTTCCCAAGGTGCCCGTTGATCTCTTGTACTCACTCTAACCAGACAAAGCCTGTTCATGTTCCCAAAATGCAAGTCTCAAGTACTTAGCTGTGCCTCAACTCTGGAGTACTTAGGCACGAGAATCCGAAATAAGATAATTCACATCTCGAGCTGGCCAGTCCCAAGAGTAAACTATCTACATTCAAAATTCCTACCTGACGTACCTATCTATGGTCCTCAGATACCATAAGAAAGATTTGAGGCCTATAATAGTTATGATCCATAACTTATGTTTGAACGAGCACTGAGTCCTTCATACTTATTCATCACTTAGTGTGAGGACCCGAAAAATTTCTTATTTTTATCGAATATTAATGGTTTAATTAAGTATTTATCCACCTGTTTTTCCCAAATAATTTATTACGACCATTTTAAATCCATTCGTATGGAATAATGTCTTCATTATGCTTTTAAAACGTCCCGTTAACAACTTCAATTTTCGGAGGATTGTTTAAGTGAGAAATAATGAACATGAGTGTTTCAAGGTGATATTGTATTCGAGAGTATGATTATCCTGGGGAAATTAAGAACGGACAATAGCAGATTAAGAAAAGTTAATCGAGAATTAAAGGTGAATAAGTTCTAAGTGAGCATATACTACTCACGCGTGGATAGTTTTCCAAAAGACGCATGGATACAAATTTATTGGAGATTTGAGGAGTTAATACTCGACTCATGTGAGAACTCGTAAAACTCCTATTAAAACCCTAATTTGAGCTTATTTAATTATTTACTTGTTCATTTATTCTGAATATTATTTTCTAGACCTATTGAACCTAATTACGTGGGAATATAGCTTCGTTATATTTTTAAAGTGACTTGTTTCGAGAATTAATTTCCTGGAGTGCGTTTAGTAAAAATAGTGAATAGTGCTTGGAGATTTTATCCGCGTAGCAGCACAATAAGCTTGGAATATTGGGGACTTATACTATGGTCCTAAAATAGGTAATCTTATGAGTAAATACTCAAGTGATAGTTAGTTGTACAATCGTTATAAGAATTTCTCAGAAGTTTCGCGTTATAACGTTAAATTTGACGGTACGCGTTTTCACACGCGCGACTTTATTTGAGGGACTTTAGACCCTTATTTCGGGACAATTAAGAGTGAATAACACTTACATGAATATAAATGCATTGGAGGTTCAGTGCACTAGTGAACCAAACGCGCGAGAAAATCGAGCCTAAAACGTGCCAAACGAGCCCTAATGTGAGTTGACTTTGGAGTGATTGTGCACCACTCATTTAATCTTCTCTTGGAAGCTAAAAGAAATCTGATCACTCTCCATCTTCTCTCACCAAGACAGCCGGCCAACATCTCCCTCTCACTCACTCTCTTGCTTCACAAATTTCTTCACTAAATCAACCCAAAACCTCAACCAATCTTCACCAAACTTGGAGATCATCTAGCAAACTACTTGGAGGTTGGATTTAGCTAACAAAAAGGGCTGCATTTTCACGGTTTCTTGGAGCCTTGAGGACCGAAAATTTCTGGGTTAAGACACTAAGGAAGTATAACTTCATCCTACACCTTAAGCTTGGGTTATGATGGTAGAAATGCCTCTTTAAGCTATTGCATGTGTATGGATGGCTTGATATGGTTGTAAAATGTGAAAGTGGGCTCTTTGTATTCCCACACTTGGGTTGTTATTGCTGATTAGATGATTAATGTTGGATTCAATGGTAGTTTAGTGGTTATAATGATGGATTTATGGAGTATTATTGTTGGAAACTCAAAGTTGAGGTCATGACAAGAAATTTCCGAAACTACCCCTGTTTTGTTCGGCCACTACAAGGCTAAATTTTAGTGATTTATTGGCATGAACCTGATGTTTATATGTTATACTATATGTGTAAAAATTTTCGTTGGAAAACATTAACGTTTGGATGGGCAAATGAATTTATTCGTGAACTAGGCAAGCTGGAAAATCATTTTCGGGTAACCCTGTCCAGCGGTAGCATTTTGGCCATAACTCTGTCCTCGGGTGTCGAAATCAAGTGCCGTTGGTGGCGTTTGAAACTCGACATTCCTGGATTTAATTTGAGATAAAATTCACGTTCTGATTCTTTGTGAGTGATCCGAACCAAACGTTTTAAGATAGCTGTCCTGTCTCTCGGATTTGCTGGAATGGCTAGTAGAGGCAGCAACTTGAGGCTCAATTTTGAGCTGGTTGCTTGCCGAATATCAGAACATTTCCTTCTGTGAACTTTTAGTCCTATGAATGTATTTTCTAACGCCATAAACCATGCCTCATTCCGAGTTAAATTGATTGAGTTGTGACTAAAACAAGAGGACTGCCCTGTTTTGGAAAAACGTAGTATTTGGACTGATTTGGGCAAAACTTGGGAATGATTTTATTAATTGAAGTCTTGATGCTCATCACTTACCAAAGGTATCATGGATGTATCTTAGACCTTTATTTCACAAATTAACCGTGGTTGGATAGTTTTCATGATTAAACGATTTGAATTGGGAAATGAAAGTCAAAAGGCAGATTGCCTTAGAATTTTTCCTGAACTTTGGATGGCTAATTAACTATCTTTCCGAAGGTATTTTTCCCTGAAATTTGATAGAACGGTACCTTTAATATGGAAGTAAAATACTACCAATTTTGGTACCAATCCAAGTTCGTTTCGATACCCAATTAAATTTCTAGTGTTGGAGGTTCAAATCTGGAAATTCGTCTCCAGTCTTAAATCTCCCCAACTTCGGGCTACCGTATCTCGGTACTCGAAACTCCGATTCTTGATCCGCTTGTTTTTTTTATAAACCTCACTTGCAACACTAATTGAGTGACAAATTTCAGAGGCTGGTTTGCAACGTGTGAATCGTGCCGAATTTTCAAAGTTGGCCGAAATCCAACTTAATTCTGCCTTGTACGCTGAACCTGTACCTTCAAGCTCATTTTTGAGTACTTTACACTTAGATTCATGGAAAGGTGTCTTCTAATAACTTTTAGCACTTTCCAAAAGGTTTCCAACGGTATAAAGTTTACCAATTTTGGACTTATATCGAGAGAGATACGAATTTTCAAAGATTTAGGATAAAACTGAAATTTCTCAAATTTCAAGGCAAAGGAGTTTTTCCAAAACTCTTAATTCTCCTAGTATTATTCAAACGTTTTGCCCTCGATTTTCATGATAAAAACTCAAATAGTATTGTACATAATAAAAGGCAAGTTGAACCTCGATTTACGAGTGATTGAGGTTCCTTTTGTGAAATAATCTTTAGATTGTGCTAGTGTACAATCTTTCTTGATAAGTGGGATATTTGAGTGATTATCCACTATTAATTGCCAGGCGCACAAGGAGACCTTCAAGAGGATCTCACAGTGGACACTTGAACTCCCAGAAAACAATTCTTATTGAATTGCTCGGTGAGTGTCAAGTGTGTGAATCTTTGATACTTGCTTATTTGTGGTAATTGTTGGAAGTTTTAAAAATAGGGGCGGGTGCGTACTTTATCGCACTCGTTCTAATTTTAAATGAATGATTGAAATGTATTGAATGAATGAATGAAATGCAATGTTATGTTATGATTACATATGTCGTTGGAGTGAACCTCCTCGACTTTCAAATGAATGGGGGACGCCCAAACTCATGGGCCGACCTTGGACTCGAGCCGGCAATGGGCTTGGTCGGGGACTTGGGCGAGCCATGAGATATATATATAAGCTCGACCTAATGAGAGGTCTTGCTTGGCATACTCGTGGAGTATCGCCTTATAAATGACTTGTGGGCCCTTGTGGTGTACGGTGGACGGAGGGAAGTAAGTGGTGATCTACGGAAATGGAAATACCGACCCGGTTGACAGGAGGGTCAACGCGGGGAGGTACACGAATGACATCGGCAGATCGAGTGGAACTTAGCTCCTGAGAGCTACTATATCCTTGAATTGTTTCTGATTACTTTTCCTGTTCGAATGATTGATTATTGAAAGGACATGGTTTTATTTAGGGTTAAATACCAAAAACCCCAAAGTGCTTGCATGTGTGTTCTTGGCCACACGAGCGTTCAGCTCACCCTATAGATTTGTTTTCCTTAACAGGATTGGACTTGGAGAAATGTTGGAGAAACCCCTCTTGGCGTACTCTTGTTTTAGGGTTTCCGTTGCACTTTGGGGCTAGACTTGTGATTGGTGTATATCTTGAATATTGATGTATTTCGAGATTCCGATGTAATGATTGAGCAGATGTTGAATATTGATAAGCTTGAATGCTTACGCACTGATTGTATTTATGATATTTAATCGTAACGTCTAGTATTGTATTAAGCTTGGACGGAAATTGCTTGAGTCCTGGCGAGAGCTGGGCAGGCGTCCCGCGGATACCCTTTGGTTCACCATAGGGAGAAGTGGGGGCGTCACACTTAGCCCAAGCTCACTCTGCGCAGAGACCACGCGAAGCAGGCTCTGATACCACCTGTGATGCCCCCACCTTACCCTAAGGCGAACCAAAGGATTCAGCGGGTCGCCTGCCCAGCTCTCACCGGGACTCAGTCACTCACTACATTTCTCAAATGAATTACAAGATAAATCCTAAATATTACATCCAATTCTCCAAGAATTACATATCACGAGTACCAGAAAGTAAATCCTAGAAAAGCTGATAACTACAACCACCACGACAACTATATACATCTTACTCGTCAACTTATAACAAGTACAAGTTCAACCCATCTATAATCAAAACACTAAACACCTTCCCGAGAGATCCCCGCGTCGGCCCCCCTGCTAAGGAAAACAAATAGAATGGGGTAAGTTATATGCTTAGTGAATAACTAGGGGTAAAAATGTAAACTCACATAATTAAACAAGTAAATCAGGATATTTCACATCAATAACTGAAAAGTAACATCACAGTGGTAGGATACGGGTGGCTCCAAAGCCAGTGCAATTCCCCGAGCTTGAACGCCTGTTGACACTTCGTCAACCAAAGTACTCATGGTCCGTAGACTCCACTTAACTTTTCCCATTCACCTTATCAACCCCCGCTGGCCAGTCAACAGCACACAGCAGTTCGAGCGAAACAAAATAACTTAGCTTTCGTCAAAGCTTTAACAAGGAACTAAATCCCAAGTTTAGCATGGAACTATCTTCGACCAAGCCCCAACTGGCTCGAATAGTTCGTCTAACCCTTGGAATCGGGTTGGAACCAAGCCCTGAGATATCCGATCTCTCAATAGATGGTATCTCTCAACAAAGTACACAACAAAGTACTTACCCCAAATAGCACACAGCAAATGGGGTTCAATTCAAGTCATGTAATCACCCCAATCAGCACACAGCAAAAGAGTGATACTCAAGTCATGTACTCACCCTCATCAGCACATAGCAAAAGGGTGATACTCAACATAAGGCATGTATTCTCACATAGAAAATCAAAATAAATGATGGGCTTCGGTCGAGTGACATAAAGTACACCCTCGCCTAAGTACCCATTTAACATATACAAAGCACTTTAACAATTCCACATCAATAACAACCTAATTACTCACTTGATAAAGCTTGGCCCGAAAAACGATATAATTCACTGAGCTTGACCGTCACCATCAAAAGCCTCACAATCTGTATTGACAGATTATATACACACATAAGTGAAATGGCCATACAATAGCAATTTATAACTTAAACGATCGAATACGGTTGAAAACGGTCAAGAATAATAAAAAACGGTCAAAAATGACGTTAAGGCCAAAAGAATGTCGAAATTGGCCGAAACAGCTGGAATGGTAACAAAATAACATAAATAGACCTAAACGGTCCAAAACGGTTGAGAAATGCATGTGCGTGTGCGTGAAAATGAAAATGGTACAAAACGGGTTATGTCGTGCCCCATTTTTTAAATAAGAATAAAAGACGAGTTTAGAAAAATGGCTTTTGATTCAATTTTTGATTGGAAAATGAATTTTGATTTAAAAATAAAATGAAAAATATGGGTCTAAATGGGACTTGAAAATGCGACGATTTGACCCAAAATATAGTTTAAAAAGGGTTTTTTGAATGAAAAATGGAGTCGCCACTTGGTATAGAGTTAAGGTGTACCAAGTCACCTAAAAAATGAATTTTAAAGAAAAAAAGTAGAAAACCCTTTTTAAACGACTCCAAGTCTGCGAAAATCAGAGAAAAAGATTCGGGAGTCACATTTGAAGAAAGGGAAGGCAAGGATAAGAATCCAAGGCACCCTTTCAACCTAGCCAAGGCTAGTTGCGCGATTTAGTCAAAGATTTTTTTATTTTAACCTTAAGATTTATCACATTTGGATGTACTATATGAATGCATACCCTAGACCTAGGAGGGTGTCGGGGGGTCGAAATGTATCTTCAAAACTTACTTGGTACCAATCACATTAATTGTGACGCCCAATAAAGACTCTTCGAAGAAGTCACGAATAATGCAAGTCATGAGACTCGAAAGAAAGAAAAAGTAAAGAAAATAATAATATACAAATGTGTATGACCTAAAGGAATGCATCATAATGGGTGCGGGGAACTTATACTCGTGACTTCATTTTTCCCTTTTATAGAGGGAATACGAGCGTGCTAAGGCTAGAAAGTCAAACTCGTCCATATCCCATATTCAAGGGATTTTTCCTAGTCTAATCAAACAAATGTACTAACTTAGGTCTAATGCTTAGATGAAATGCAAATCTAATGTCATGTTTCATACAAAAGGGTAAGTAATATACATATAAGGAAAAATAAGGAGGAAGGGATCTACGTATATAAGGAAAGTGTCATGCAACATGGTAAAAAGGACCCTAGAAAGTAAAGATATGCATGAGATGAAGTGATTTTATCACACAATCATGATCTAACGTGCGGATGGTTCATAAGGGTCTAGCGTTGGACTAGCCCTTAACTCACGTTCTCTCACAAGCATTGGACTTGTAAGAGCTTGAAGGGAAGACCATGACTAGCATTGGACTAGCCACGGTAACGTACATTCCATCCACATAATCAGATATAATACTAAAAGCAAATAGGCATGCAAAACACATAGTTTCACATAGCACGTAACACATAAGCATGCTTGTCTAGATGCAGAATCCTAGGGAAAGCGATTAAACACATAGGCATATAGGCACACACAAATACATAGTACACAAGCCCTATCTATTACAAAAGGGGATGCCTAATGCAATCTAAAAGGGGGAAGACTTAGAAAAGTAAATCCTAACTATTACATTGGCTAGCTAAGACATGTCTTCAAGAGAGGCGCCAAAAACCTAGCTATTACAAATTGGGGTTCAAATGCTCTCAAATGACTTGCTAATTAAAAAAAATGAAATAAAAGGAAAACGAAACAAGCAATTAAACCAATAATAAAAATGAAAGGCAAATTAAAGCATGCATATTCACACAAAACATATAGGAGCACATAGGACAAATAAACTCAGTGTGAGGACCAAAAAATTTTCACATTTTCTCAGCATTATTTTATTTCTTTGATTATATTTTATACTTTCCTTGGAAATATAGAATTTTCTATGCATTTTTACAAGTAAGTACAGTTTTAAAATCATCTTCCTAATATGAGTTAGTGTACGTAAATTTGAAGTGTATTATTGACGTGGGACCCGCTAATGCGGTAAATGCGTTATATTTTGGCAACTTGTTGGAGTTTTGTATTAAGTGATATTATTTTACAAGGTGCTAGGAGACAATTGAAAGTTAGCTAGATAAATTACCATTGGTAGACAAAAGGATAAGTTTAAAACCCTAAAAGGAGCCAAGTGTCACTAGGCAATTAGAAGTTGGACTTTTGACCAAGATTGGTAACTTTACTAAAATCCGATTTTTGACCAAAATTCATTTATTTTCTTGTCTCCTTTGGCTGAAATTAGTGAGAGAGAAACCAAGGGAGCTCTTCAAGTTCTAGCTTCCAAATTTTCTCAAATCTTGAGTTTCAACCAACCAAATTACAAACTACACCATACAAGTGATCATTAGGGAAGGTTAAAGGTGTTGGTGGAGTTGTTTTGGAGGAGGAAAGATTAAGCTCCTACCTTTCTTCTGGTTTTAAGGTATTGTGCCAAGAACATCCTCTTTACTTCAATTAATTGCTTATTAGGGGTTTTTAGTTGCTTTAGATGTTGTTTTGTGGAAGATTAGCACTTGAATGCATGAATTCCAGCTTGGATGATAACCTGCCCTACTTCTGCCCGGTTCTATTTCACCTTGTTAGAGGCCGAACTAGCCTTAGCATAAAACATGAAAGTTGTAGATAATAATGTTTTATAATTAGCTACAAAATTTCAACTCAATCAGAGCAACGTAACCTATGAAAAGACCTAATACCCCTGCTGCCCTGTTTCTGTCCGAAAATGAAAATCAGCCTCTGTAAGTGGTTAGTTTGACCAGGAATATTACCGAATTGGTTGATGATGTCTTCTTAAGAATTATAGACTTGTATCTTAGATTTCAAATGGCTTTGGAATTACCTGAATTGGAGTTGTGTGTGCTGAGATATGAGTGAATAAAGCAGGACTGCTGGTTGATTTCTGCAGTGAATTTTGAACTGGAAAATCTGGAGTTGTTTTGGTAAATTTGACCTAGTTAGGGTGAGAACTGGACTAAGTGGTCTTCATGAAAGTTGTAGGTATTTGTCTTATCTTTTCAACGCCTCCAAGAATTCCTTAAACGGACTTTGGTAGCCTGCAATATGGCCATTTAAAGGTAGTACGGTTAATTAGCCGCTTAGTTGGAACTTGGTTCTTGGAATTTGGAATTTGACTAGGTTACACTGGAATTTGGACTAAGTGGTCTTCATAAAAATTGTAACCCTCTGTCTTAGCTTCGAAACGGTATAAATTACATCCCAATCCGATTAGCGTAGCTTCGGATGTGTCCGTTACGCAAAACCCGTCAAATCTGTCTTTTGTTAAACTTCATTTCCGCACATGTTGTTAGCTTGATTTTTGTACTTATATGACTTTGAGCCTATGGAATGGCTATTGAAATGAGATGATATTGTGTGTGACTTTGGGAGTGATTGAGGAAAACAATGAAGCCATAAATGGCTAGAAAAATAGGTAAATACAAAGGGCGTGTTGCCCAAATTTTCGCTCGAGGGCTAAGTTTCTATTTGAATTTGTATATTTTCGTTTCGCAAATACTTGACTCTTTTCCATCTTAAAACATGATCCTTCTTCAATTGGAAACTCCAAATGTTTACTTACGCTTACCAAATAAAAAGGAGTGGTTTAGGGTTTTCTTGGGTATTTTGTCCTCCCTTTTACATGAATTTCGTTAAGACATTTAGTCTATAATATCTACTTGAATATGAGATGATTTTGAACCATATAAATGATCCCGAAAATAGTATTTCTTAGCCTATCTAGTTGGATTCCGACTTGTCTTTGGTTCAAGTGTTTCCATTGGAAAATTTTATAACCCTTTTAAGTTGGGTTTTACGTTTGGACCATGAAACCCTAGTTATTTTTGTCCACGGGTCCAAATGTCCTCGTTTCACTTTAAAGTCTTTTACACGTTCTACTTATCAATTGTCGAGTTCTTTGATTTCACCTAATTGTTTGTGTTAGATGAGCTGTAATATTCTTTCTTGTTTAATCTTAGGTTTTCTTGGTGACTAAAGATAATATTCAAAAGGATATTTTGCACGTTGTTTTACGTATATAGGTGAGTGTTCCTTATTTGTTATATTTCCTTGACTTATTGGCTTGTTATTATTGATTGATAATGTGTTAAGTGCTTTCAATGATTGCTAAAACGAGATTTCTAGGTGAGTGTGTACTTTATCGCACTCAACCTAAATAAATGTGAAATTTTCAATGATTAAATGCTAGTTGCGCATGAATGTAAGCCGTTTGGCTGAACTGGGCCCTGCCCTTCGTTACCGATCGACTCGAGCCAGAAGCGGACTCGGTCGGGCGATATGGTGACCTTGGGTGTGCACGTTGGTATACTCGAGTATTACCTTGTAGGTTGGTGGAGCCTAGCCAACGTCCAGGAGGGGGTGAATGAAATGAAACGAATGAACGAACGAGGGTTTTACTTACAAAAATGCATTTTCAAACGATTGGAGGAATAAGGGGAAATTTCAGGAGAACGAATGAACGAATGAAAGCATCGCTCCTTGTGAGCCCGTATCCGTTTAATGAATGTGTTATTACCGCTTTCCATTGTAAATGTTTCTTGAATTATTGATACTCTATGTTTAATGTATTGGATTGATTGTTTGGTTATGTGTTCGGAACCTTACTGAGCTTTTAGCTCATCCCTTTAGTTTTGTTTTCCTTAACAGGGAAGGCGAGCCAGGACCGGAGTTTTGGATAGACTAGCCTAGACTAGTTTCTTGGTTTTCTTTTGTAATGGTTCTCGCCCTAGTGCTTGGCACGGGTTGGATGTATGAAGAATTGAGGACCTTTGTATATTCCATGTTTGTACTCTAATGTACGTAAGTTTTGCGTTAAGTTTTGGATTGTCGTTATATTTATTCCTGTGTTTTATTTCGATTTTAATTGAGGACCGAAGTGAACGACTGAGTCCCGGCGAGAGATAGGCAGGCGGTCCACCGAACCCTTTGGTTCGCCTTAGGGGTAGGTGGGGCTGTCACAGTTGGTATCAGAGCCTGCTTCGCGTGGTCTCTGCGTGGAGTGAGCCTGGACTGAGTGGTGAATAGGTATGAAGGATTAAGTACTCGTTCGAGCATAAGCTATGAAATGCAAATGTTATAGGCCTTAAATCTTTCCCGTGGTATCTGAGGATCACAGATAGGTACGTCGGGTAGGAATTTCGATTGTAGAAAGTTTACTCTTGAGACTGGCCAGCTCGAGATGTGAATTGTCTTATTTCGGATTCTTGTGCCCGAGTACTCCAAAGTTGAGGTGGGGTTAAGTACTTGAAAATTGCATTTTGGGAACATGAACAGGCTTTGTCTGGCTAGAATGAGCACAAGAGGTTAATGGATATCTAGTTTGGATAGTAAGTGACGTGAGAGACCGGACGGGGTTATTCAACTGAAACTAGGACGATATCGCCTTTTCTTTTGATTTGTCCTTATATTATTATTACATGACGTTAGTTGGTGTATTTGTGCATATGATTATCTGTCTAATTTGATATGCCTTTGTGTATTTGATCATCTGTTTTCTTGGTATATGGTGTGTTATGTGCGTATATGTTTATTTTTGTATTTGGTATGCTGGAATTTGTTACTTTACTCAATTTACTGTGTTTATTCACTCAATTACCTTTTTGGGGGGAAAAGAAAATAAAAGAGAGAGGGAAAACATATATATGGACGGGAGACGTAGTCGTGGACGTGGACGTGGCCGTGGGAATAAACGAGCTCAAGAGCCAAGAGAGGAAAGGGAAACAACAGCGGCACAAGAGCAAGGACCAAGGGTTGAAGCGGGGGACCAAATGGTGATGGCAATTCAACAAATGACAAACATTTTAGCAAGGTTGGTGGACCAACAAGGTCAAATACCTGTGAATCAACCTCCGAACCCTGAAATAGGAGAAAATCGGGCTCTTGAGAGGTTTCAGAAGTTTGCTCCTCCGAAATTCCTTGGAGGGTCTGATCCGGATGTAGCCGAACAGTGGCTGGAGGCCATGATCAACATCTTTACAGCTTTGAACTATACCGAACAAAGGCAAGTGAACTTTACGGTATTTCAATTTGAAGGACTAGCCCGAGCATGGTGGAACGTGATTAAGGCAAAGTGGGAAAGAGAACAAACTTTATGGACATGGGCTAACTTCCTAAGGGAATTTAACGAGAAGTATCTCCCACCTTTAGTCCAAGAAAGGAGCGAGGACGAGTTTATTGGGCTCCGCCAGGGAACTTTAAGTGTGGCTGAATATGAAACGAAATTTACCAAACTATCCAAGTTTGCTTTTGAATTAGTGGCCATGGAATCGAGAAGGGTAAGACGATTTATACAGGGATTGAATCTAGAAATTCAAGAAGCACTAGCGGCGGTTCAAGTGAATACGTTTACGGAGGCTCTTGAGAAAACCCAACGAATTGAGAATGCAAAAGCACAGATAAAAGCCTCTCAAAATCGAAAAAGAGGTACACCTGGTAGTGTGACTGAGGAACCAAGTGCATCGATAGTCCCTTCCAAAGTGCAGAAAGTGAACTTTTTGTCCCACCCACCATGGACAATAAGGGCGTTAGATGAACGATCTACAAAAAGAAGTCAAGTAGGCCATGGGGAGATTTTTCAAAAAAGCCAACAAGTGGCTTCTTCCTTGACTTGTGGCTACTGTGGAAAGGCCAATCACACTGAGAGTGATTGTTGGAGGAAAGGGCGGAAGTGTTTGATTTGCGGGAGTGGTGACCACCAGGTTAGCAACTGTCCGAAAAACAATCACGTGAAAGTAGTACCCAGCAACTGGAGGGCACTAAATCAAAACAAGCGAATGAAAGAGGGAACCGAACAAAAGTACCGGCAAGGGTATATGCTTTAGACAACCAACAAACTCCTGAGCCATCTGAAGGTAAAAATTTCGAGGACGAAATTTCTTAAGGGGGAGAGAGTGCGAGGACCCAAAAATTTTCACATTTTCTCAGCATTATTTTATTTCTTTGATTATATTTTACACTTTCCTTGGAAATATAGAATTTTCTATGCATTTTTACAAGTAAGTACAGTTTTAAAATCATCTTCCTAATATGAGTTAGTGTACGTTAATTTGAAGTGTATTATTGACGTGGGACTCGCTAGTGCGGTAAATGCGTTATATTTTGGAAACTTGTTGGAGTTTTGTATTAAGTGATATTATTTTACAAGGTGCTAGGAGACAATTGAAAGTTAGCTAGATAAATTGCCATTGGTAGACAAAAGGATAAGCTTAAAACCCTAAAAGGAGCCAAGTGTCACTAGGCTATTAGAAGTTGGACTTTTGACCAAGATTGGTAACTTTACTAAAATCTGATTTTTGACCAAAATTCATTTATTTTCTTGTCTCCTTTGGCTGAAATTAGTGAGAGAGAAACCAAGAGAGCTCTTCAAGTTCTAGCTTCCAAATTTGCTCAAATCTTGAGTTTCAACCAACCAAATCACAAACTACACCATACAAGTGATCATTAGGGAAGGTTAAAGGTGTTGGTGGAGTTGTTTTGGAGGAGGAAAGATTAAGCTACTACCTTTCTTGTGGTTTTAAGGTATTGTGCCAAGAACATCCTCTTTACTTCAATTAATTGCTTATTAGTGGTTTTTAGTTACTTTAGATGTTGTTTTGTGGAAGATTAGCACTTGAATGCATGAATTCCAGCTTGGATGATAACCTGCCCTGCTTCTACCTGGTTCTATTTCACCTTGTTAGAGGCCAAACTAGACTTACCACAAAACATGAAAGTCGTAGAGAATTATGTTTTATAGTTGCCTACAAAATTTCAACTCAATCAGAGCAATGTAGCCTATGAAAAGACCGAATACCCCTGCTGCCCTGTTTCTGCCCGAAAATGAAAATCACCCTTTGTAAGTGGTTAGTTTGACCAGGAATATTACCGAATTGGTTGATTATGTCTTCTTAAGAATTATAGCCTTGTATCTTATCTTTCAAATGGCTTTGGAATTACCTGAATTGGAGTTGTATGTGCTGAGATATGAATGAATAAAGCAGGACTGCTAGTTGATTTCTGCAGTGAATTTCGAACTGGAAAATCTGGAGTTGTTTTGGTAAATTTGACCTAGTTAGGGTGAGAACTGGATTGAGTGGTCTTCATGAAAGTTGTAGGTCTTTGTCTTAGCTTTTCAATTCCTCTAAGAACGACTTAAATGGACCTTGGTAGCCTGCAATATGGCCATTTAAAGGTAGTACGGTTAATTAGCCGATTAGTTGGAACTTGGTTCTGGGAATTGGGAATTTGACTAGGTTACACCGGAATTTGGACTACGTGGTCTTCATCAAAATTGTATCCCTCTGTCTTAGCTTCAAAACGGTATAAATTACATCCCAATCCGATAAGAGTAGCTTCGGATGTGTCCGTTACGTAAAACCCGTCAAATCTGTCTTTTGGTAAACTTCATTTCCGCACATGTTGTTAGCTTGATTTTTGTACTTATATGACTTTAAGCCTATGGAAAGGCTATTGAAATGAGATGATATTGTGTGTGACTTTGGGAGTGATTGAGGAAAACAATGAAACCATAAATGACTGGAAAAATAGGTAAATACAAAGGGCGTGCTGCCCAAATTTTCGTTCGAGGGCTAAGTTTCTATTTGAATTTGTATATTTTCGTTTGGCAAATACTATGACCGTTTTCCATCTTAAAACATGATCCTTCTTCAATTGGAAACTCCAAATGTTTACTTACCTTACCAAATAAAAAGAGTGGTTTAGGGTTTTCTTGGGTATTTTTTCTTCCCTTTTACATGAATTTCGTTAAGACATTTAGCCTATATTATCTACTTGAATATGAGATGATTTTGTACCATATAAATGATCCCGAAAACAGTATTTCTTAGCCTATCTAGTTGGATTCCGACTTGTCATTGGTTCAAGTGTTTCCATTGAAAAATTTTATAACCCTTTTGAGTTCGGTTTTACATTTGGACTATGAAACCCTAGTTATTTTTGTCCACGGTGTAGACACCAAATTTTTAAGTTATTTTTGTTTCATTTTTATTTTTATTATTATTTTAATAATCTCATGATTTTTTGTTTTTAGGCATTTTTTAGCATACTAGATTATTATTATTTGTTTTATTTTTTTTTCTATATTCATTCTCGCGCATTTAGTCGTTTAATTTTATTTTAAAACTTTTAGTATTAAGATTTGTTGGAAAACGAAAATTCTTCAAAAATATGCTTTATTTCTTTTAGATTTAATTTTTATGAAATATTTATTGTTTATTTTCTAAATTAAGTGAAAATAAAAAAAAAAGGTCCATACATGCAGCAGAAGTACAAAGGCATTGCAGCTCATTTTTTCTCCGCCATTTTTTTTCTATTCATTTTCTGCCTTTGATCTTTCTAGAACAACACCCATCGGATGGCCCTAGGATGCCTAGCAAACCTCCACTCTCATCCTCACCTTTGAGGTGAGGGTTTGAGAGTGTGTGTTTTGTGAGAACCCGTAAAAATCCTAATCATTTTCCTAGGGTTTTATTTCCTTTAAAGACATGTTTCTGCATTTTCTGGCTCAGAAATATTTTTCTGGTAGATTTTATGCGTAATTATAGTTTTTAGATGATTTTTCTAGCATTGGAGAAATTTTAGAAAATTAAGAGTAAATAGTGGACGTGGGATCCACTAGTGCGAAAAGTTCGGAAAAATTCGGCCAATAAGGTTAAGTTTCGTATACTGTGTAAAATTTATCGGGTGTTAAATGATAAGTAGAGTGTGTGAAATGATTGATGTGAGAGAGGGAAGAAAGGATAGGAATGCATTTAATAAGGTGCCACATGTCACCTTCTTATTGGTTAGGACTTAAGAAACACTATTCATACTTTTGACTATTTTTTTGACTAAGTGTTAAATACTTCAAAAATCATAAAAATTCACCATTTCTTACCTTGTGTTGGCCGGCCATCCCAAGCTCAAGAAGGAGGAGAACTTCATCATTTTTCAAGCTTCCAATTGGTCCAAAATCCACCAAATCAAGTGTTTAAGTTAGTTTTACTCCATACAATCTTTTCTTTTGGTGATATTGGTTGGTTTATTGAAACTTTTTGGAAGAGCTAAGGTGCCCATCATCTTCCTCTCTCTTGTTATTAGGTGAGTGATGCTTCAACCTCTCCCCTATAGTTAATGATGGTTATTTTGTGCTTAATGGTGGCATGAGTGTTGAAATATATGATTTGTTTCTTGATTTGAAGAGTTTTGGAGAAGTTTTTATTTTATTGGGAATTTTTCTGCTTTAATATGAATGGGAGGTTGTGGCCTTGTATGATGAATTGTAATGGTTGAAAATGACTCTAGTGAGTGTGAATTGATGATAAATGCAATCAATTTTGGATTGAGAGTGAAATTTGGAAAGTTAGGGTTCTTAAATCCCCAATTCTGTCCGGTTTTGGATCATAGGGTTAGAGGCCGAATTTGACTTTTCTTAAAACATGAAAGTTGTAGGTATTGATGTGTTTGAGGTGCCTGTAAAATTTCAGGTAATTTGGATTAATGTAGAATGAGTTAGGACGAAATTACTGTAGCTGTTCTGCTTTGGACAGAATGCGAAAACGGCGATAGTAATTGGCTATTTTGACTGGAATTGGTTTGGATTTTGGAGTTGGTGTCTTCTGATGAAATGTAGCTGGATGATTTAGCTAACTTATGCCTTTGGAATTTCGGCATTTGGACTTGTATGGACTGAGATATACCGATTACAGTTTTCTGTGTTTTGCAAACCTGTTTTGGTAATTCTGGTATAGTATTTGACATTTTCGGACTAGTTAAGCTAGGAACTGGATTGAGTGACCTTCTACATTGTTGTAGCCCTGTTCCATAGCTTCGAAATGGTGGGTCTTACACCCCCATCCGATAATTATAGTGAGAGTTGTGCCATTACCGCATTATGACGTCAAAACCGGTTTTCTTATCAAGGCCTAAGTTAAAGCCCTTTTCTTAATTTCTGGTTTCCTCTATTGTTTGTAAATGTTTATGGAACCTTATTGGGGTCATGTTTGGCCTTGGTTTATGACTCGTTATCGAGTCTCATTGTATTTGTTTGCATGTTTTTAGGGCGTGACGGTGGTGCACAACGTTCTTTTGACTAAAGTGTTTGAAACCACATTGTGCTAGCTTGGTGAGTGTACTACTCACTTATGTGCTATTACATGGCTTTGATCTTTGTACTTGAGATGTTGAATGTTGATTGATCCAAGTGAGAGTGTACTTTATCACTTTCACTTATTGTTTCGCATGTTATTGGAAAGTTATATGAAATGTTATATGAAATGAAATACATGACTTCAAGTATTATCCATGAGCTCAACCCCCTTGGTTATTGATTGAATCGAGCCGGCGAGGGCTTGGTCGTGCCAATTAATGTGCCTTGGGGCAACATCATAGGGAATCTTGTAGTATGAGAGACTCTTGATTCCGGTTTACTCGAGTAATACCACAATGCATGCGTTTGGATTTCGGGCCCGGTTGAGGAATGTTAGGAGGAAGGGAATGGAAGTTAAGAGGAGTCTACGGTTGGTTACCTTTCAGACATTGACGGAGAGTCAATGAGACCTGATCAAGAATTCAAACGAGGAAAAGGGCTCTTGAGAGCCACCCGTATCCTTTTATCCTCATTATTAATGTGTGGCTTTATTTATTTTGGTAAATTGGACTATTAAACTTGATGTATCCATGAACTTGGTTGCTTGAGTTGTATTCTCACTGGGCAATTAGCTCACCCCGTTCCTTTTGTTTTCCTTACAGGAATATGACTCTTTTGGAATGAATTTTGATAAATGGTTGCCGAATGAACTAGATGAATGACTCTTTTGTATTGTATATAAAATGGGACCCTAAATGTATCATTAGGGCCGTTTTCACTTTTGTTTTGGCAAACCATATATGTAGTGACTTTTGTATCACTTTTAAACGTCATTTTTGGTTTGTAAAGGCTAAATGTTATATGGTATATGTAATTCGATGTTTGGTTGGGTTCGGACGAGTCGGTTACTATTCATGGCCGACTCCAGATTTCATTTTCTTTTATTTTGGGTTATTTTGCCCTTTTGCCTTTTTTGCGCGCGTTATAAGTTCCGGAACGTGAAAGATCGCTCTATACTGCACCGTTAGTCCTGGCGAGAGCTGGGCAGGCAGTCCGCTAACCTCTTTGGTTTGCCTTAGGGGAAGGTGGGGCTGTTACATGTTTGGTATGAATAGAACAAAAAACGCAGCTTTTGGGGGGTACGGGGATAGTTGGCGGCTGGGAAGAAAGAGCTTGGGAAGTCGGATAACAGTCAGCGGGGAGTGAGGCTTGCAGAGGTAGAAAGAAAGGAGCGGGGAGTGTGCCTGACGGCGGAAAAAGGAAACAGTGAAAGGCAAGGAAGAAAAGAGTGAGTTTGAGAGATAGGGAGATCGGCTGATGAAAAGAAAAGGACACAGAAAGCTATGGGCAAAGGGAGGAGGTTTCTGAAAAAAAGCTGGGGGTAGAGAGAAAAAAGAAATAGAGGGAGAAAAATAGAGAGGGGCGGCTAGGTTTGGGCATGAAAGCTTCGGCGAACTGGGAAAGGAAACAAAAAAGAAGAAGAGCGCGAGGGATAAAAAGGAAAAGCAGAGAAAAAGGAGGCTCTAGTTGACGGCGGGGCTCGAGAAGAAAGAACAGAGGAAAAAGAAAAGAGGGGGGATCCAGTAACGGCTGATGGAAAAATAAGAGGCGGCTAGGGTTAGAGAGATAGAAGAGAGATAGAACGAGAGAAACAGAGAAAGGAAAGAAACCGGGATAGCTTGGAGAAATCTGAGAAAAGAGCTGCGGATAAGAAACCTACGGGCAGGGAAGGAAAACTAGGAAGGCCGTGAGCTTGAGAGAGGAAAAGAGAGGAAGATTGCTGGGGTTTGTTTACGGCTGAAGAAAACCTAAGCTAGAAGGGTTTCGGCCATGAGGAAGAGAGAGAGAGAGACCGAAAGGGAGAGAGCGAGAGAGGTAGGCAACTGAGAGTTCTTCGGCCAAAAGAAAAAGCTTGGCGGCTAGGAAAAAGAAGCTACGGACGAGGTGGAAAAAGAGCTTGGTCTGGGGTTGCCAGAAGGTGACTGATCCTCATCATCGTTTTTCCATTGACGTTCCTTCGAAGGTCTAGCAGAACCATCCGAGCCTTTTTCTGGGTCATCCCACGGCTCATTTCATGATTAAGGTGATGCCCTCATCTCTTATAGTTAAAAACTGTTTCTTTAATTGTTTTATTGTACCCCTTTGCTGTCTGCTAGTTCTGTTTTTGTTTCCAAGTTGACTACTGGTTCTTTTTGTTCTTATCCCTTTCGGTTTCTAAAATATGTTTTTCATCAAAAAGCCAACCTCAGCTATCCCTTGTAGCCTTTCATTTTCTGTTTTTGTAGGTCTGACTCGAATTTGGGGAATAAAAATGTGGAGTTCATGTGAACTTGGTTGATAGGTCCTACTCGAATTTTTGTATAACAAAATCTGCGTGGGTATGAGCTATAAGCTGGCAGCAGAAAATTGCAGCAACGGTCATTTCTTTGTTGTTAAGTTATTGTTTTGCATTTATGCTGCTTTTTCGTATGTAGTAGCATTATTAGATTTGTTGGGAGTAAATAAGTGCATTTGTGTTGCCAACAATGCTATTGAGGAAGTGTCTGGTCGAACGAAATTGCTGCAAATCCTCACGTTGCTTGCTGCATTTAAGCCTGATGTTTTTTGTTATGCTATCTTCATTTTCCTTTCACTTCTTTGTTTATTTGCAAAGTAGGCGCTTTCTTGTGTTTCGATGGAGTCTTGTGATTGCTCAGAAGCCTGTCTGAGGTTGGTTGGGCCTGAATTGGTGGTTTGAATCTGTTAGTATACTGATTGATGAGCTTGCTAGCTTTGACTTTAAAAAATCTGTCCGATGTTGAATGCTGTGAAAATGAATGAAAGTTTACGTGGGTTGACCTGCAAAGTTATAGCAGAATTTTGTCGCAGCAATGATTGATAGGAGTTGCGTTTTCCTCTTCCCTCTCCCTGTCTCAAGTTCACACATCCAAATTTGGTTGATGATCTTGTGAATCTAATTGGAATATCATGTCTGTCTTTGGGATTATCTATGTTTCTGCTACTTGGGTTTGTTTCATTACCTGGTTTGTTGTTCAAATCTGATGCTTTAAAGGGAATCCGCAAGTAAAAATGCGGAAGCAAAAGATAAAAAGGGCCTTTTTTTATCAATTTTATCAATTATTTGATAATTGTTAGTACCAATCTTAGTATTTTGATTACTCTTAGTATTGATTTTGACCCAGCATTCAATATCGACCCTTTTTCTAAGAAAAGTCGCGACTAGTTTTTGTTGCCAAAAGGCTTCATCAGTTGCCGAAGCCTTCACTTGCAGCAATCTTCTTCCATCTTGCATGAAAGTTTCATAAGAAGTTGCATAATTTCCTTTTATGTTTTGCTTGTTGGATATGGAATTTGTTTGTTTTGCTGCTTAGTACAAAGTTTGGATAGATGAAATGGTTTTAATCAAAGCTGCTTAGAATTTGCTTATGAAATGAAAATGCAGCCGGCGTTCTTTTAGTTACAGAAAAACTTTAGTTGCAAAAATTCTCTTCTTCGTAAGCTTGCATGCAAAGAAAACAAAATTGCTTTTTTACCCCTTGATTTCTATTAATTATACTATGGCCCGCATGATTGGAAAAACTAATCAAATTGATCTCTCAAACTTTTCCTTTCCTTCCAATTGGGTCCCCATTTAGTGAATACGGGTTGTTTAGGCCTCTAAATGTTTTTAATGATTTAATTTCACATTTATGTGATTATTTGTGATGCCTTGACCTTTTCTTTTATTTTGGAGGGCAAATAAGTAATTGCACTTCGTTAGGGCTCCAAGTCAAGGGAGGTACACCCTATCCTTTATTTCTTACTTTATTTGACCCTACGTGCCCTACGTGATTTTATATGTTTAATTGCACGCTTTTTGAATGTTTTTATTTTATTTATTTATTCACTTTATTGACTTTAGTTTTGTATATTCATTTTTAGTTTAATTTTGATCATTTGAAAGGCATTTAAATGCCAAATTGTAATAGTTAGGTTATTATATCATTTTATTCCTTTCCCCCTTTTAGATTGTAGTAGGGCTCTCCGAATGTAATAGTTAGGGCTTTATTTGCTTTATTTATCTTGTGTGTTTTTGCATGCCTATGTGTTACATGTTATCCGCTTTCTTAGGGTCTTGCATCTAGATATCGTACTTATGTGTTATGTGCTATACATGATTTATGTGTTTACATGCTTTTTTTTTTTAGGTCTTACATGATTTATTTGATTGTAACAAATGCATGTCATCACCACACTAGTCCAATGCTAGTTGTGACCCTTTTGTTCCGATTTTCCACTAGTCCAATGCTAGTAGGAATTCATAGACATGGGCTAGTCTAACGCTAGACCCTTAGGAACCCCTCGAGCGTTAGATCATGATTGTGTGATAAAATCGCTTCACCTCATACATGTTTTTTCACTTTTAGGGCTTACCATGTTGTATGACACTTTCCTTATATGTATAGCCCTTATCCCGCATTTCCCCTTATATGTATATTCCTTACCCCTTTGTATGAAAACATGACATTAGACTTGCATTTCCATTTAAGAATCAGAATTAGGGTAGTGCATTTGCTTGATTAGATAGGGAGTAACCCCTTGGGTATGGGATATGGACGAGTATGGCTTTTTAGCTTTAGCACGCTCGTATTCCCTCTATTAAAGGGAACATTGAGTCATGAACATTAGTCCCCCGCACCTGACATGATGCATCCCTTTAGGTCATGTATATTTGTATAATTATTTTTATTTTTGTTTTCCTTTTCTTTTCTTAGAGTCTCGTATTTTTTGCATTATTCGTGACCTCTCCAAAGATTCTGCATTAGGCATCCTAATTAATGTGATTGGCACCAATTGAGTTTTGAAGAGAAATTTCGACCCCCCGATACCCTCTTAGATCCAGGGTTTGCATTCATATAGTACATCCAAATGTGATAAATCTTTAGGTTAAAATAAGAAAATCTTTGACTAAATCGCTCAACTAGCCTTGGCTAGGTTGAACGGGTGCCTTGGATTCTTATCATTGCCTTCCCTTTCTTCAAATGTGACTCCCGAATCTTTTTCTCTGATTTTCGTAGACTTGGAGTCGTTTAAAAAGGGGTTTTCTACTTTGTTTCTTTAAAAATTCATTTTTTAGGTGACTTGGTACACCTTAACTCTATACCAAGTGGCGACTCCATTTTTTCATTCAAAAAATCCCTTTTAAACTATATTTTTGGGTCAAATCGTCGCATTTTCAAGTCCCATTTAGACCCATGTTTTTCATTTTCCTTTTAAATCAAAAATTCATTTTCTAATAAAAAATCGAATCAAAAGCCATTTTTCTAAACCAGTTTATTTATTTTTCTTATTAAAAAATGGGGCGCGACAGTTGGCAACTCTACTGGGGACTTAGAGAGTCCGAGCAAATTTGATTTAGTCAATCTTTTTCTTCTTTTAACCTTTTCATATATTGCATTTGGATGTTTAGGGTTGCATTTTTCCTTTTTAGGATTTTTGCATTTCACGCGTATCAACTCACTCCCTTACCCATTTGCGTATGATTGATTTGATGGATGAATGGCTTATTTATGTGATCCCGCGCCTTGCATTGCATTTTGGGTGGGGGATATTACCCTAGAGCCTCGCGTTGGTTCTCGATCCCTCCCCTCCAAACGAAGCACTAGCATACGTGCATACGCTTTGTTTTTTATCCCTCATTTATTTTTCTTTTAGTGGCTTGTCACGCCACTCCACCCTACTAGGATTAGGCGACCCACTTGGACGTGTGATCGCGACACAATGTGTGCGTAGCATGATCCGAGGGGTCACTCAATCTTCCATTTTAAGCTTTGGGTTCATAGCCTTTAGCTTTTACTCGAAGGTTGAGGATGTTCGATAGATTCACTCATGACATGTAGCCGTGACACGATGTGTGCATAGCAGTGTCTGGGGAATCGCTCGAGCCACCGACAAGGAACTTTGGGAGTGATGACCTTTGGTTTCCAAGTCTGAAGGCTCGGGGACCTAAAACCTATCAAGTCTAGATGCATTAGTGAGCCAATACCTCATGCATCCATGATAGTTTGCCTCGGGTAGAGTCTGCCTTACCTTATTAGGGACACTATTCACGAGGGGAGGATCCAACCCCTCTTTACCTTTTATTGCTTTATCTCTTTGTATTGCTTCATTACAATGTTTTATGTGTATTTGTCTGATTGAACTAATTTTTCTTGTTTTTTGTCTCCATTGCATCCATAAACCCTAGAAAGTAAGAGTGCTGGCATGGTACTCTCTAGGAGCCTACCCTATTTGATTGGACACGTTTAAATTCGTTGCTTCGCATTGGTAGCATAATAACATATCATTTTAGACTCACCCCAGCATACAAAAAGGAGTTCCTTTAGGTCACGTTTCATTGGTGTACTTCATATTTAGTCGCTTTGATGAACTGGCATCATGCATCCACCTTAGAAGGGAATGCCATTTAGGGAACCCCGTGTTAGGAACAAACCGCCCTATGTCTCGGATATACAATCCAATAAGACTTGCACGTCTATATTTTCTATACCATCCAAAGGGGTAGTGCACAAGGTAAGGTAGGATCCGATCATTTTCATAGAGCTATCTTAGGAATATGAGCGTCTAATAATCACTTTTTGGCCATTTTATCAAAATTGGTAAAAATTCCTTGCGTAAAGGACATTAATTTGAAGAAATTCACAAATAATTCCTCACTATTGAGACGATAAATAAATTGAGACCAAAATTTAATTTTAGAAGGCGCATAAACTAATGCATCGCAATAAATTTTTGAAACTACCAGTGGATAGATTGATTTTTAAATAAGCTGTCAATTCCATTCAATCCATTGGACCATTTTATTCATCAATTTCATCCACTCCATTTTATCAATTTGTTCATTTTTAGGGCAACCTAGTCAATTTTGAATAGATCACCAATGTCATTCAATTCATTTGATTAGTTTACTCATTCTTAGGGCAATCTTATCGATTTTGAATAAATCATCAATTTCGTCCGATCCATTTGACCGGTTTACCTATTTTTTGGGCAATTCGGTCGATTTTGAATAAATCATCATTTCACTCGAGCTGTTTGATCAATTGATTTCATTCAATTCATTTGATAAGTTTAATTCATTTTTAGGCTTATCCATTCAATTTTGAATAAATAATGAAATTTCATTCAATGCATTTGACCATTTTACCCTTCTTAAGGTAATCTAGTCAATATTGAATAAATCATCAATTTCATCCTGTCCATTTGACCCGATTTTCCTCTCTTAGGGTTTCGGTCTAAGGTTCACTAAATGACCTAGTCTAAACATTGCAATCCTTTCAAGAGCAGACTCTTTTGCACATCATGCGTTGATCAAAGCAAGCAACCCATTCGGACTTTGTCCTCATTTTAGGGCAAATATCTATTCTCACTCCAATTGGCCAAAATTTTCAAATCATTTTTCACTCAATCAGTTGATCGGATTCATTAGGTATTGTATGGTGCCTACCCTAGAGGATTGCATTTTTCATGCTAGGCCTACCCTTGGCATAAAAGGGTTCCCCCATAGGACATGCATATCGATTTTATAGTCTTGCTTACTAACTCAGGGTATTTTTTTCTTTTGTTTTTCCCCCTCCCCTGCATTCATAAAAATGCTTTAATAAGGTGTAAATATTTTTTTTCTATATCTGATAAAATTTGAAAATTACGAGTATTACTTGATTCTTGGGCAAGCCTTGCAATAAAAAATAAGAAGGATCTATCTGGAAGCGTTAGGCTAAAGCCTCTAAGAGATTTCATAATTGTTTTTCAAAGAAAAATTCTGTATATTTGACCTGTTAATACATTTTTGTCCCAAAAGAAAAGGAGACAAAAAGTGTATATATGTGGAGCTCTTTAGAAGTTTTTCTCTTATCATTTGTATAATTGAACGAGACATTTTGTTTTAAACTTTTTTCAGCAATAAAGTTTTTGGACAATTATTGTTTTGTGTATTCATGTACATTTCATTCTTTTGCTCATTGGAGATTTCATGATGAATTTTAAGAAATAAGATCAAGTTGAGCTTTTTCAACCTCTTGCCTGAAAATTCACAAAATTAGTGATCCAAACTGTACAATAAGAGTGTCCGGAATTAAAAGAAACCACTCAAACTGATCGGACACTCAAAAGGCCCAATGAGATACCTTTTCTCCTTCACAAAAGCACCCCAAAATAAAATCAGTCACATTGATTGATAAATTGCAAATTGGGGCAATCTTTGCTTGAAAAATGTCTACTGTGTCTAATTATATTCAATTCACATCTAAGTGAAAGCAAAAATGTGCATTATTCTTGTTTGTTTTGAAAATTTGGAATGATACTTCGAGCGTTCGTTTCTCTACCCATATAGATTTTATCATTTGCTCTCCCATTTGAGCCTTTAAAAGAATAATTTTGTTTCAAATAAGCGCCTTGATGATCACTACCCTACATTGGAAAATTCTTAGATATAAAAAAGGGAGTGAATTTTCAATGACCATTTCGTTACTTTGGTTGTCATTGTGACGACCCCACCTCCCCCTAGGGCGTACCAAAGGGTTCGGCGGACCGCCTGCCCAGCTCTCGCCAGAACTCACTCACTGTCTCGATCGAGTCATGTACACATATCCATGAACCATAAATAACATTCCAAATTCAAGCTTATAATTTACATTGATAGAAATCGAGGTACAAAGTCTCAATACACCAAACTAGTTCAAAACGTATACAATCCAAGTACAACATGTTCCATCCGAGGAATAGCGCGAGTACAAGTCAAAAATCAAACAACTAGTCTATGCTAGACTTTACATAACTCACACCTCGCTCGTACCCCTGAAAGGAAAACAAATGGAGTGGAATGAGCTAAAAGCCCAGTGAGGTTCCAAATAGCAAATTGACCATTATTTATAAGTACAAGTTTTTGATATAGCAAAGTAACGAGCATGAAGAGTTCATAAATGTGAGCAATAACACGTCAAGTAACAATCTTAAAATGAGCGAGTGTAGAAGTTTTTCAAAAGAAACAATAATCCAATAAACAATAATCATTCCAAAGCATAAGGATACGGATGGCTCTCAGGAGCCAACTTCCATTCATCATCAGGGCTTGATCACATAGTAGTTGACACTCCGTCAACTTTCAAGTAAGTAACCAATCCAGTAGAACACCACTTAAACGACTCTCCGTCCACCGTTCAACCCCCAGCTGGGCCCAAAATCCTCAAGAACACGGGTGGCAATACTCGAGTATACCGATTAGTCGAGGAGATATCACTCCACTCGACAATACAAGAGACCCAGGGTTCGTTACCCAATCGACCAAGCCCTTGCCGGCTCGACTAGAGTAACTCGCCACAGGGTTTCTGGAATTCCAGGAAGTGCGCGCATCATAATCAAGTATATCAAGTCAATTGCAACAATAAACAAGTATATCACGTAAGGGCAAGTGCGATAAAGTACACTCTTGCCCTTACAATTCACGTATATAACATGTAATCAGATTGGTCACGTATCAAGTTCAAGTATCAAGTTCAATTCGGTATTTGAAAGCACTCACTCAAAAGATATAGTGCTACTGGTCACTTTCAGGTTATACTCCGAGTTCGGAGTCCAAATCTGCGATAAAACTCAATCTGAGAACTTTGAAACATGATTAGAGTTCGAAACTTAGACGTTTCGTTCAATAAGAATCAAGAAATGAAAATTCACTTGGAGAATACTCGTGAAATACTCGCTCACTTTTTAAATGATAAAACTTTGTAACATTTATACTTGAAATGGTCATGCGAGTCGAAAGTACAAGGAAATCGTACTTTGAACAATCATTATTTCATTTCTCAAGGGTACAAGTTCGGCCAAGTCCTTATTTATATATCTTGGGACAAGAAGACTTAAGTACTCTAGATGGTTCAAGCAGTAATCACTCTTAACTCATACTCAAGTTGCAAAGATAGTTTTCTAGACCTCGAGTAAAAATTCGGGCAGCATGCCCTTTGTGTTTACCTAATTTCCAGCCATTTAGGCTTCATTATTTTTCTTCAACAACAACCCAACATCATACATATCAGCAATTTATGTCAAGAGCCGTTCCATAGGCTCACAATATCATAATAACAAGAATCGCATTAAGGACAAGTGCAGAAATTCAATTTAGCACAAGACAGATTTGACGTACAAATGCGGAAATAACATATCTGAGGCTAAGCTTATCGGATTGAGGCGTAACCTATGCCGTTTCGAAGCTAAGACACAGAGCTACAATGTTCATGAAGGTCACTTAGTCCAGTTCCTAATGTAGCTTAGTCAAATCCTCAAATTACAGAACCAAAATCCAATTTGTCAGCTGATAACCGCCTTACACTGTAATGGTCATATCTCAGAGTACACAAGTCCGATTCAGGTGTTCTTAGAGGCATTTTAAAGCTAAGTCAGAGTACCACAACTTTCATGTTTTGGTAAAAAGCTAAATCAGTACGCATTCTAGTGAAAAAACGTAATAAACTGGACAAACTGAAGAAACGGACTGCTGAGGAAAAACTTAAAACAGTAAGGGTATTTTGGACTTTTCATGACCTACGTTGCTCCGATTGAGCTGAAATTTTATAGGTACGTATAAAATACCATTCTCTAAAACTTTCATTCTTTGACCTAAGGCCAATTCGGCCTCCAACATACAGTTACAAAACCGGACAGAATGGAAGCAAGAATTTCCAGAAATCTGGAATTTTTAGTTTTTAGTGGAACTTTCCTTAATTTTTTGGTCTAATCACTACCACAACACCTTATGAAACCTCAATTGCAACATATAAGTATCATACAACAATTTGGGCAGAATTTCCACAGCCCTAGTTCATCAAATAAATTGGGGAAAAACCTCTAAAACATGCTAATCATCCATGATTCCATCACTATAATCAACTACTAAACTTAATTTAACAAAATTGAAAGCAAAACTTAGAGAGATAAGCTCTCTTACCTTGAATAGAGTTCACCAAGTGTAGCCCAAGCTTTCTCTTTCCAAAATTTCACCAACAATCACTAACTAATCACTCAAAGGTAAGTTTAATTGGTTTAGAAATTTAATTTGTCACTTGGTTGGTTAGAATCAAGAAGAAGGAATTGTTTCTTGCTCTCACTTTCTCTCTCCCTCTTGGTCGACCAGCTGCTGGAAAAATGAAGAGGAAAGTGCAGAAAATTGGTTTAAGAAGGCTAGTTAATCACTTGGCCAAGAAACTCTAGGGTGGCGACACTTGTCGCCACCACCACCTTTCATTTTTCTCTTTCTTCCTTGCTATTTTCTAGCCTCAAATTTTCGGTCAAAGCAGCTGCCAAACAAGAAGATATTTTGCTCAAAAGTCAATAAGCTTGTATGGTAAGAAAGTGGTGGTCAAGTGGTGCGTTCAACCGGTAGTGCGCGGGACCCGCCGGTTCGCGCCGTTTTTCTTAAAAACACACGTATTAGGGTTTTTACTTCCCATTCACTAACCTTATATCATTGCTACTAATCACATATTATTTCTCACTTAAAAGTCACTTTTAATCCCCAAAATTAATTCTTACTCTGTACCGAAAATTCATCCGGCGAAAAATCGCGAAAACCCTAATTTTGCTCAAATCTTGAAACCGAAGTGTAAAACCCTATTTCCAGGTTCATCTACACTTATTGTTGAACAATTGGGTAGTAGGGCCTTAATAAATAATAATTTTCAAAATAAAAGGAAATTTTTAAGAAAACGTGAGGAATTTACAATTTCAATAATTAACATTAGGATCTCTAGTAAAATATGAGAGATTTAAGAATCCGTTTAGTCACAAGTAAACTAGGGTTTTTTTTTTGATTAAAACATTAGGGTTTCTAGTCTTTTAAAACAAAATAAGGTTTTAAATCAAACCCGAAGAAATATACTTTAATATTTTCTTCACAAACAACCTCCTAATATTCGGGATGTTACAATCTCCCCTCCTTAAAAGAATTTCGCCCTCGAAATTCCAATAGGTACTAAGAGTCCTTCAAAGTCAGTCAGGTACTAGAAATCACTCCAATCCCTTATATATGACCTTATCATTTAGTAAAGAGCTAAGAGATAACCAAATAGAACATGCAAAAAGGGCTCAATTCACATAACCAGCCCTGAGTTAAAAGTAGAGTCTCAGATATTCGAAAAAATTTAAAACATGGCTTAGCCTCGAGTCCAAAATTTTACCCCTGGCGGTGCTTGGAAACACAACAGGCAAAGCCTCACCAGAGAGTTTTAGTTCAACCGCTACAGAGGAGTAGTAGCTGGTCTACAGCCACACAAATACGAATAAGTTCAAAAGCAAGGTCAAAGCAGGGTTCAAACATATAAGTTCAAAAGTAGGTTCAATTACTTCAAGTTCAAGAAGCACGGGTACAAATAAGAACTCACTTGACTAGCCTATACCCAGCAATTCACATTCTCAAACAGTCACCGAATTCAAATCCACATATAGGTCATATTACTTATGTGTAAAAAATCAAATCAGGTCCATTACATGTACGTAATAGCACACTTGCCAAAACAAGTTCAAGTTCCAAATGAGCTCATTTTAGTCTGTCTCAGACAGTTCAAGTATTGCAAACCCCTTTGATCAGTCCAATAACAAGGTTAAATGTTTGAATCATCCACGCTTTAACCTTTTCCATCAAAACTCACCTTAAGTGCAATCAAGATACAGACCCTTATTCTAACGCTCTTCACTATGTGATACCCAAGTACAAGAATCCACAATAAGACAATTCACAACTCGAGCCGGCCAGTCCCAAGAGTAAATCATCCATATTAGAGATTCCTACCTGGCATAACTAACTAAGGTCTCCAACAATAGACAATTGTTCCACACTTAACAAGCCAATCCCCACAGTCCGAGAACCCTCTCCCGGCACGAGCTCAATAGGAGCTCTGATACCATCTGTGACGACCCCACCTCCCCCTAGGGCGTACCAAAGGGTTCGGCGGACCGCCTGCCCAGCTCTCGCCAGGACTCACTCACTGTCTCGATCGAGTCATGTACACATATCCATGAACCATAAATAACATTCCCAATTCAAGCTTATAATTTACATTGATAGAAATCGAGGTACAAAGTCTCAATACACCAAACTAGTTCAAAACGTATACAATCCAAGTACAACATGTTCCATCCGAGAAATAGCGCGAGTACAAGTCAAAAATCAAACAACTAGTCTATGCTAGACTTTACATAACTCACACCTCGCTCGTACCCCTGAAAGGAAAACAAATGGAGTGGAATGAGCTAAAAGCCCAGTGAGGTTCCAAATAGCAAATTGACCATTATTTATAAGTACAAGTTTTTGATATAGCAAAGTAACGAGCATGAAGAGTTCATAAATGTGAGCAATAACACGTCAAGTAACAATCTTAAAATGAGCGAGTGTAGAAGTTTTTCAAAAGAAACAATAATCCAATAAACAATAATCATTCCAAAGCATAAGGATACGGATGGCTCTCAGGAGCCAACTTCCATTCATCATCAGGGCTTGATCACATAGTAGTTGACACTCCGTCAACTTTCAAGTAAGTAACCAATCCAGTAGAACACCACTTAAACGACTCTCCGTCCACCGTTCAACCCCCAGCTGGGCCCAAAATCCTCAAGAACACGGGTGGCAATACTCGAGTATACCGATTAGTCGAGGAGATATCACTCCACTCGACAATACAAGAGACCCAGGGTTCGTTACCCAATCGACCAAGCCCTTGCCGGCTCGACTAGAGTAACTCGCCACAGGGTTTCTGGAATTCCAGGAAGTGCGCGCATCATAATCAAGTATATCAAGTCAATTGCAACAATAAACAAGTATATCACGTAAGGGCAAGTGCGATAAAGTACACTCTTGCCCTTACAATTCACGTATATAACATGTAATCAGATTGGTCACGTATCAAGTTCAAGTATCAAGTTCAATTCGGTATTTGAAAGCACTCACTCAAAAGATATAGTGCTACTGGTCACTTTCAGGTTATACTCCGAGTTCGGAGTCCAAATCTGCGATAAAACTCAATCTGAGAACTTTGAAACATGATTAGAGTTCGAAACTTAGACGTTTCGTTCAATAAGAATCAAGAAATGAAAATTCACTTGGAGAATACTCGTGAAATACTCGCTCACTTTTTAAATGATAAAACTTTGTAACATTTATACTTGAAATGGTCATGCGAGTCGAAAGTACAAGGAAATCGTACTTTGAACAATCATTATTTCATTTCTCAAGGGTACAAGTTCGGCCAAGTCCTTATTTATATATCTTGGGACAAGAAGACTTAAGTACTCTAGATGGTTCAAGCAGTAATCACTCTTAACTCATACTCAAGTTGCAAAGATAGTTTTCTAGACCTCGAGTAAAAATTCGGGCAGCATGCCCTTTGTGTTTACCTAATTTCCAGCCATTTAGGCTTCATTATTTTTCTTCAACAACAACCCAACATCATACATATCAGCAATTTATGTCAAGAGCCGTTCCATAGGCTCACAATATCATAATAACAAGAATCGCATTAAGGACAAGTGCAGAAATTCAATTTAGCACAAGACAGATTTGACGTACAAATGCGGAAATAACATATCCGAGGCTACGCTTATCGGATTGAGGCGTAACCTATGCCGTTTCGAAGCTAAGACACAGAGCTACAATGTTCATGAAGGTCACTTAGTCCAGTTCCTAATGTAGCTTAGTCAAATCCTCAAATTACAGAACCAAAATCCAATTTGTCAGCTGATAACCGCCTTACACTGTAATGGTCATATCTCAGAGTACACAAGTCCGATTCAGGTGTTCTTAGAGGCATTTTAAAGCTAAGTCAGAGTACCACAACTTTCATGTTTTGGTAAAAAGCTAAATCAGTACGCATTCTAGTGAAAAAACGTAATAAACTGGACAAACTGAAGAAACGGACTGCTGAGGAAAAACTTAAAACAGTAAGGGTATTTTGGACTTTTCATGACCTACGTTGCTCCGATTGAGCTGAAATTTTATAGGTACGTATAAAATACCATTCTCTAAAACTTTCATTCTTTGACCTAAGGCCAATTCGGCCTCCAACATACAGTTACAAAACCGGACAGAATGGAAGCAAGAATTTCCAGAAATCTGGAATTTTTAGTTTTTAGTGGAACTTTCCTTAATTTTTTGGTCTAATCACTACCACAACACCTTATGAAACCTCAATTGCAACATATAAGTATCATACAACAATTTGGGCAGAATTTCCACAGCCCTAGTTCATCAAATAAATTGGGGAAAAACCTCTAAAACATGCTAATCATCCATGATTCCATCACTATAATCAACTACTAAACTTAATTTAACAAAATTGAAAGCAAAACTTAGAGAGATAAGCTCTCTTACCTTGAATAGAGTTTACCAAGTGTAGCCCAAGCTTTCTCTTTCCAAAATTTCACCAACAATCACTAACTAATCACTCAAAGGTAAGTTTAATTGGTTTAGAAATTTAATTTGTCACTTGGTTGGTTAGAATCAAGAAGAAGGAATTGTTTCTTGCTCTCACTTTCTCTCTCCCTCTTGGTCGACCAGCTGCTGGAAAAATGAAGAGGAAAGTGCAGAAAATTGGTTTAAGAAGGCTAGTTAATCACTTGGCCAAGAAACTCTAGGGTGGCGACACTTGTCGCCACCACCACCTTTCATTTTTCTCTTTCTTCCTTGCTATTTTCTAGCCTCAAATTTTCGGTCAAAGCAGCTGCCAAACAAGAAGATATTTTGCTCAAAAGTCAATAAGCTTGTATGGTAAGAAAGTGGTGGTCAAGTGGTGCGTTCAACCGGTAGTGCGCGGGACCCGCCGGTTCGCGCCGTTTTTCTTAAAAACACACGTATTAGGGTTTTTACTTCCCATTCACTAACCTTATATCATTGCTACTAATCACATATTATTTCTCACTTAAAAGTCACTTTTAATCCCCAAAATTAATCCTTACTCTGTACCGAAAATTCATCCGGCGAAAAATCGCGAAAACCCTAATTTTGCTCAAATCTTGAAACCGAAGTGTAAAACCCTATTTCCAGGTTCATCTACACTTATTGTTGAACAATTGGGTAGTAGGGCCTTAATAAATAATAATTTTCAAAATAAAAGGAAATTTTTAAGAAAACGTGAGGAATTTACAATTTCAATAATTAACATTAGGATCTCTAGTAAAATATGAGAGATTTAAGAATCCGTTTAGTCACAAGTAAACTAGGGTTTTTTTTTTGATTAAAACATTAGGGTTTCTAGTCTTTTAAAACAAAATAAGGTTTTAAATCAAACCCGAAGAAATATACTTTAATATTTTCTTCACAAACAACCTCCTAATATTCGGGATGTTATAGTCATGAGGTGTAAGAATGATACTTTGGCCATCGTTTTTACAACCTAAACACTATTTATCCCTTGCATCCTTATTTGAGTTAAAATGGGTGGTTCTTTTCAAAAGCACTTACGATCGCACCCCACATTGGGGAAGGAGATTGGAGAATTTTCCAAAAGGGGAAGAAAGTAAAAATGCTAGAATTAAAAGAAAAGAGGGAATCACAAATTGGAGAAATTTGATTCTATCTGGGCTTCAATTTTGAAAAAAAAAAAGAAGAAAAGAAAAGAAAGAATGAGAAAAGAAAAGGAAGAGTTTTGTCCGGCGGATCACCTATGTTTCACAGATATGGATGAACAGGAGTCTTTTGTCAATCAATTGATTCAGATACATGCAAGAGATTTCGCATTAATGGAAGTTTCCTTTCAGAGTTAATGTAAGGAATGGAATGAAAAGTCAGGCCCTCTTCTTTTTCAGTCAAACATTCTATCCCTAGTTATCCCTTTTGAGCCTTCAGAATAAATTATTTCGTTTGGTAACCCCTGAGAATCGCAAACCCCACACTAGGGCAAGTTTGAGTTGGAAAGGAAAAAGTCCCAAAAGGTGAAAAGTGATAAAGCAACAAAATCAAAAGAAAAAAAAGAAAAGAGAACCTCAGTTAAGCATAAACTGGGGTAAATTTTTGAAAAAGTTCAAAAGAATGGCAGAAGATCGAAAAAGAGAACAAAATGAAACAGAAAAGAGCCTCAATTGAGAATAAATTGGGGCAAGTTATGATTTAACCCTAAAATAGGGTTGGTGCAATAATGCGATTTCAGATCATTTAAATCACTTTTGAAGTCCGCTTTCAAGTCTTAACTTTTCTAAGTACCCCACCAGACCCCATTACAAAAGCCGAAAGTCCTAACTTCTGTTTCTTTGCAATACCTCTGTCAAGAAATTTTCTAATTGGCAAGTGATGCTCATATATTGATGCCAGGAAATTTTTTTGGTATACCTGAATTGATTAGCTGTGAAGTTGACGGTGCTCATCATGTTAAAACCCGCAAGGGCACCTTTGAAAAAAGAAAGAAGAAAGAAAAAGCAAGGAAAATATATGCAAAGGAAAAATGCAGAAAGATTTGATGTTGAAGTCCCCGTTAAGTAATGATAAAAGTCAAACGAAATCCAAGATCTTTGAGTCCAAATTGGGGCAATTCTGGAAAAATATGATTTTCGGTGCAATATCCTTGAAAGTCTTATTTCTTTAACTATCGCTTTCAAGCCACATTACAAGCTCATAAAGTCCATTGTTGACTTATCCTTCATGACAACCCAAAGTGAGGATTATACTCATAAGAAATCCATCAATTATTTGTGATCATGAGGATATAACCTGTTTTCACATGTTTAGCTATCGTTTCTGCCCACATGTTACAAGCCTAAAAAGCTTATATGTGACTAAATTTTCTTAAGAAATAGGGGTGATAAACTATTTGCTTTCACTAAGATGTGATATTGAATGGATTACATACCATTGGGTACAAGAATAAGACAGATCCTAACCTCCCATTTTTCTTAGTCACCGCAAAATCAGAAATAATATCCACTTGATTGGTCCTGAAAGATGAGCTAACAAGAAGCGGTGACCCATTACTCTAAGCGTCGATGCTAAGGTGAGGAAGAAATCTTCTGTAATTTGGTATTATTTCGAGAGATTCATTATAAAATTTTCTGTTAGGAAACATAGTTTCTTACATTGTTCAAATAAATGGAGAGTCATCCAAACAAATTTTTTGCAATTAAATGGGCCCACACTGAGGCAAATTTTCATTTGAGAGATTTTGCAAAATGGGCCCATACTGGGGTAAATTTTTGTTTATCAGATTTCGTAAAATGGACCCACACTGGGGCAAAATTTCATTTGAGAGATTTTGCAAAATGGGCCCATACTGGGGCAAATTTTTGTTTATGAGATTTCGTAAAATAAGCCCACACTGGGGCAAATTTTTTGTAATACTTTTGAGGTTTTCGCCCAAGAGTCAAGTAACACACTTTCGAATCAATCACGCTGCTCTTTCCATGAGTAGTAGTTGCATTAATTTAAGTGCATGTTGTACTTTGGTAAGCCCCTTGTGCAGGAATTCATGGCTTGAAATCGATGAAGAAGCGTAAGTCCGAATCTTGTGAATCAAGGCCTTAAGGAGGAGCAACCATGCTGTAACGCAAATCAAATGATCGGCTGCACAATAATTGGTGGAAATTGGGGCAAATTACTTTTGAGAAGATTCTCCCAAATGGAAAAATTGGAAAAATCAAGGAAAAAAAAAGAAGAAAAGAAAGAAAGAAGTATAAGACAAAACAAAAGGGGTGGAGACGACCTTAACCTGAAAGGGCACTAAGTGCTTTCGCCAACACCGGACTCCGGAGCAGAGATATTTGAAAGGGCCAAGGCTGACGTTTCATGCCAAAGATTTTGCACAGTGTATGATCATAATCATGGGATTTGGGCAAGTGACAATCTTTTGATTTATTAAAAGCGCAATTGGATCTGTTCATCCTTAGGAAAGCACAATGGAACAACGAACAGTTGACAATCTTGATTCCAGACAAAGAAGTTTGTTTCAATGGAATGTCAGAAATTGAAAGCCTCAAAGTGGCTTGTTGTGAAAATAGCCCGTCGAACAAAAATGAAGGTCACGTTGGGCCTGGATTTTGTGCCGCCAACATAAAAGATCATTTTGGGCCTAGATTTTGTACCACCAACATCCCGTTGGGTTTGGACTTTACGTCGCCAATGCAACCAAGGCAGGCTCGAGTGTAATCCCACTGACCAATTCATCATACTGGGGCAAATTATTTTTGGAAAGATTCTCAAAATATCAAAAATCAAAAAAAAAAAAAAATTCAAAATTCAAAATTCAAAAAAATCAAGAATAAAAAATCGAATCAAGTTTCATCACGGCAGGCTCGGCTTTAACATGGGTCAGTCCCACTAGCGTGCATTCCGATTTTAAATTTCCTGTTTCGAATCAGTCCCGATTTTTAAATTCCTGTTCGAGTCAGTCTCGATTTTAATTTTCTGTTCGGGTCAGTCCTGATTTTAAATTTCCTGTTCAGGTCAGTCCCGATTTTAAATTTTCTGTTTCGGGTCAGTCCCGATTTAAAATTTCCTGTTCGGGTCAGTCCCGTTTAAATTTCCTGTTTCGGGCCAGTCCCGATTTTAAATTTTCTGTTTTGGGTCATTCCCGATTTTAAATTTCCTGTTCGAGTCAGTGCCGATTTTAAATTTCTTGTTTCGGGTCATTCCCGATTTTAAATTTCCTGTTCGAGTCAGTGCCGATTTTAAATTTCTTGTTTCGGGTCAGTCCGGATTTTAAATTTCCCGATTTTAAATTTTCTGTTTCGGGTCAGTCCCGATTTTAAATTCCTATTCGGGTCAGTCCCGTTTAAATTTCCTGTTTCGGGTCAATCCCGATTTCAAATTTCCTCAGTCCCGATTTTAAATTTCTCGTTTGGGTCAATCCCATTTTAAATTTCTGATTCGGGTCAGTCCCGTTTTAAATTTCTTGTCTGGGTCAGTCCCATTTTAAAATTTTATCAAAAGGGTCAGTCCCCATTTCTAAAGCGTCCATCGTTCAAGACGTTCGCAGCCGAATAACGCAGGTGAGTATTTGGTGTCTATTTCTTTGTCTCCAATTTTTCCAAAACTCAGACAAAGAGGGGCAAACTGTAGACACCAAATTTTTAAGTTATTTTTGTTTCATTTTTGTTTTTATTATTATTTTATTAATCTCATGATTTTTTGTTTTTAGGCATTTTTTTGCATACTAGATTATTATTATTTGCTTTATTTTTATTTCTATATTCATTCTCGCGCATTTAGTCGTTTAATTTTATTTTAAAACTTTTAGTATTAAGATTTGTCGGAAAAAGAAAATTCTTCAAAAATATGCCTTATTTCTTTTCGATTTAATTTTTATGAAATATTTATTGTTTATTTTCTAAATTAAGTGAAAATCAAAAAAAAAAAGAAAAAGAAAAAAAAAGGTCCATACATGCGGCAGAAGTACAAAGGCATTGCAGCTCCTTTTTTCACCGCCATTTTTTTTTCTATTCATTTTCTGCCTTTGATCTTTCTAGAACAACACCCATCGGATGGCCCTAGGATGCCCAGCAAATCTCCACTCTCATCCTCACCTTTGAGGTGAGGGTTTGAGAGTGTGTGTTTGGTATAAATAGAACAAAAAACGCAGCTTTCGGGAGGTACGGGGAAAGTTGGCGGCTGGGTTGAAAGAGCTAGGGAAATCGGATAACAGTCAGCGGGGAGTGAGGCTTGCAGAGGTAGAAAGAAAGGAGCGGGGGAGTGTGCCTGACGGCGGAAAAAAGAAACAGCGAAAGGCAAGGAAGAAAAGAGAGAGTCTGAGAGATAGGGAGATCGGCTGATGAAAAGAAAAGGACACGTAAAGCTATGGGCAAAGGGAGGCGGTTTCTGAAAAAAAGCTGGGGGTGGAGAGAAAAAAGAAACAGAGGGAGAAAAACAGAGAGGGGCGGCTAGGTTTGGGCATGAAAGCTTCGGCGAACTGGGAAAGGAAACAAAAAAGAAGAAGAGCGCGAGGGATAAAAAGGAAAAGCAGAGAAAAAGGAGGCTCTAGTTGACGGCGGGGCTCGAGAAGAAAGAACAGAGGAAAAAGAAAAGAGGGGGGGATCCAGTAACGGCTGATGGAAAAATAAGAGGCGGCTAGGGTTAGAGAGATAGAACGAGAAAAACTGAGAAAGGAAAGAAACCGGGATAGCTTGGTGAAATCTGAGAAAAGAGCTGCGGATAAGAAACCTACGGGCAGGGAAGGAAAACTAGGAAGGCCGTGAGCTTGAGAGAGGAAAAGAGAGGAAGATTGCTGGGGTTTGTTTACGGTTGAAGAAAACCTAAGCTAGAAGGGTTTCGGCCGTGAGGAAGAGAGAGAGAGACCGAAAGGGAGAGAGCGAGAGAGGTAGGCAGCTGAGAGTTCTTCGGCCAAAAGAAAAAGCTTGGCGGTTGGGAAAAAGAAGTTTCGGGCGAGGTGGAAAAAGAGCTTGGTCTGGGGTTGCAAGAAGGTGACTGATCCTCATCATCATTTTTCCATTGACGTTCCTTCGAAGGTCTAGCAGAACCATCCGAGCCTTTTTCTAGGTCATCCCACGGCTCATTTCATGATTAAGGTGATGCCCTCATCTCTTATAGTTAAAAACTGTTTCTTTAATTGTTTGATTGCACTCCTTTGCTGTCTGCTGGTTCTGTTTTTGTTTCCAAGTTGACTACTGGTTCTTTTTGTTCTTATCCCTTTCGATTTCTAAAATCTGTTTTTCATCAAAAAGCCAACCTCAGCTATCCCTTGTAGCCTTTCATTTTCTGTTTTCGTAGGTCTGACTCGAATTTGGGGAATAAAAATGTGGGGTTCGTGTGAACTTGGTTGATAGGTCCTACTCGAATTTTTGTATAACAAAATCTGCGTGGGTATGAGCTATAAGCTGGCAGCAGAAAATTGCAGCAACGGTCATTTCTTTGTTGTTAAGTTATTGTTTTGCATTTATGCTGCTTTTTCGTATGTAGTAGCATTATTAGATTTGTTGGGAGTAAATATGTGCATTTGTGTTGCCAACAATGCTATTGAGGAAGTGTCTAGTCGAACGAAATTGCTGCAAATCCTCACGTTGCTTGCTGCATTTAAGCCTGATGTTTTTTGTTATGCTGTCTTCATTTTCCTTTCACTTGTTTGTTTATTTGCGCAAGTAGTCGCTTTGTTGTGTTTCGATGGAGTCTTGTGATTGCTCGGAAGCCTGTTTGAGGTTGGTTGGGCCTGAATTGGTGGTTTGAATCTGTTAGTATACTGATTGATGAGCTTGCTAGCTTTGACTTTAAAAAATCTGTCCGATGTTGAATGCTGTGAAAATGAATGAAAGTTTACGTGGGTTGAACTGCAAAGTTATAGCAGAATTTTGTCGCAGCAATGATTGATAGGAGCTGCGTTTTCCTCTTCCCTCTCCCTGTCTCAAGTTCACACATCCAAATTTGGTTGATGATCTTGTGAATCTGATTGGAATATCATGTCTGTCTTTGGGATTAGCTATGTTTCTGCTACTTGGGTTTGTTTCATTACCTGGTTTGTTGTTCAAATCTGATGCTTTAAAGGGAATGCGCAAGTAAAAATGAAAGTCGCAACTAGTTTTTGTTGCCAAAAGGCTTCATCAATTGCCGAAGCCTTCAGTTGCAGCAATCTTCTTCCATCTTGCATGAAAGTTTCATAAGAAGTTGCATAATTTCCTTTTATGTTTTGCTTCTTGGATATGGAATTTGTTTGTTTTGCTGCTTCGTACAAAGTTTGGATAGATGAAATGGTTTTAATCAAAGCTGCTTAGAATTTGCTTATGAAATGAAAATGCAGCCGACGTTCTTTTAGTTACAGAAAAACTTTAGTTGCAGAAATTCTCTTCTACGTAAGCTTGCATGCAAACAAAACAAAATTGCCTTTTTACCCCTTGATTTCTATTAATTATACTATGGCCCGCATGATTGGAAAAACTAATCAAATTGATCTCTCAAACTTTTCCTTTCCTTCCAATTGGGTCCCCATTTAGTGAATACGGGTTGTTTAGGCCTCTAAATGTTTTTAATGATTTAATTTCACATTTATATGATTATTTGTGATGCGTTGACCTTTTCTTTTATTTTGGAGGGCAAATAAGTAATTGCACTTCGTTAGGGCTCCAAGTCAAGAGAGGTACACCCTATCCTTTATTTCTTACTTTATTTGACCCTACGTGCCCTACGTGATTTTATATGTTTAATTGCACGCTTTTTGAATGTTTTTATTTTATTTATTTATTCGCTTTATTGACTTTAGTTTTGTACATTCATTTTTAGTTTAATTTTGATCATTTGAAAGGCATTTAAATGCCAAATTGTAATAGTTAGGTTATTATATCATTTTATTCCTTTCCCCCTTTTAGATTGTAGTAGGGCTCTCCGAATGTAATAGTTAGGGCTTTATTTGCTTTATTTATCTTGTGTGTTTTTGCATGCCTATGTGTTACGTGTTATCCGCTTTCTTAGGGTCTTGCATCTAGATATCGTGCTTATGTGTTATGTGCTATACATGATTTATGTGTTTACATGCTTTTTTTTTTAGGTCTTACATGATTTATTTGATTGTAACAAATGCATGTCATCACCACACTAGTCCAATGCTAGTTATGACCCTTTTGTTCCGATTTTCCACTAGTCCAATGCTAGTAGGAATTCATAGACATGGGCTAGTCCAACGCTAGACCCTTAGGAACCCCTCGAGCGTTAGATCATGATTGTGTGATAAAATCGCTTCACCTCATACATGTTTTTTCACTTTTAGGGCTTACCATGTTGTATGACACTTTCCTTATATGTATAGCCCTTATCCCGCATTTCCCCTTATATGTATATTCCTTACCCCTTTGTATGAAAACATGACATTAGACTTGCATTTCCATTTAAGAATCAGAATTAGGGTAGTGCATTTGCTTGATTAGATAGGGAGTAACCCCATGGGTATGGGATATGGACGAGTATGGCTTTTTAGCTTTAGCACGCTCGTATTCCCTCTATTAAAGGGAACATTGAGTCATGAACATTAGTCCCCCGCACCTGACATGATGCATCCCTTTAGGTCATGTATATTTGTATAATTATTTTTATTTTTGTTTTCCTTTTCTTTTCTTAGAGTCTCGTATTTTTTGCATTATTCGTGACCTCTCCAAATATTCTGCATTAGGCATCATAATTAATGTGATTGGCACCAATTGAGTTTTGAAGAGAAATTTCGACCCCTCGATACCCTCTTAGATCCAGGGTTTGCATTCATATAGTACATCCAAATGTGATAAATCTTTAGGTTAAAATAAGAAAATCTTTGACTAAATCGCTCAACTAGCCTTGACTAGGTTGAAAGGGTGCCTTGGATTCTTATCCTTGCCTTCACTTTCTTGAAATGTGACTCGCGAATCTTTTTCTCTGATTTTCGTAGACTTGCAGTCATTTAAAAAGGGGTTTTCTACTTTTTTCTTCAAAAATTCATTTTTTAGGTGACTTGGTACACCTTAACTCTATACCAAGTGACGACTCCATTTTTTCATTCAAAAAACCCTTTTTAAACTATATTTTTGGGTCAAATCGTCGCATTTTCAAGTCCCATTTAGACCCATGTTTTTCATTTTCCTTTTAAATCAAAAATTCATTTTCCAATCAAAAATCGAATCAAAAGCCATTTTTCTAAACCAGTTTATTTATTTTTCTTATTAAAAAATGGGGCGCGACACACGGGTCCAAATGTTCTCGTTTCACTTTAAAGTTTTTTATACGTTCTACTCATCAATTGTCGAGTTCTTTGATTTCACCTAATTGTTTGTGTTAGATGAGCTGTAATATTCTTTCTTGTTTAATCTTAGGTTTTCCTGGTGACTAAAGATAATATCCGGAAGGATATTTTGCACGTTGTTTTGCATATATAGGTGAGTGTTCCTTGTTTTTATATTTCCTTGACTTATTGGCTTGTTATTATTGATTGATAATGTGTTAAGTGCTTTCAATGATTGTTAAAACGAGATTTCTAGGTGAGTGTGTACTTTATCGCACTCGACCTAAATAAATGTGAAATTTTCAATGATTAAATGATTAAATACTAATTGCGCATGAATGTAAGCCGTTTGGCTGAACTGGGCCCTGCCCTTCGTTACTGATCAACTCGAGCCAGAAGCGGATTCGGTCGGACGATATGGTGACCCTGGGTGTGAACATTGGTATACTCGAGTATTACCTTGTAGGTTGGTGGAACTTGACCAACGTCCAGGAGGGGGTGAATGAAATGAAACGAACGAACGAACGAGGGTTTTACTTACAAAAATGCATTTTCAAACGATTGGAGGAATAAGGGGAAATGTCAGGAGAACGAATGAACGAACGAAAGCATGGCTCCCTGTGAGCCCGTATCCTTTTAATGAATGTGTTATTACCGCTTTCCATTGTAAATGTTTCTTGAATTATTGATACTCTATGTTTAATGTATTGGATTGATTGTTTGGTTATGTGTTCGGAACCTCACTGAGCTTTTAGCTCATCCCTTTAGTTTTGTTTTCCTTAACAGGGAAGGCGAGCCAGGACGGGAGTTTTGGATAGACTAGCCTAGACTAGTTTCTTGGTTTTCTTTTGTAATGGTTCTCGCCCTAGTACTTGGCACGGGTTGGATGTATGAAAAATTGAGAACCTTTGTATATTCGATGTTTGTACTCTAATGTACATAAGTTTTGCATTAAGTTTTGGATTGTCGTTATATTTATTCCTATATTTTATTTCGATTTTAATTGAGGACTGAAGTGAACGACTGAGTCCCGACGAGAGCTGGGCAGGCAGTTCGCCGAACCCTCTGGTTCGCCTTACGGGGAGGTGGGGCTGTCACACTCAGGACGATAGAGGTTACCTCCCTTGAGTTGGAACTCTAAGGAAATGGAATTACTTTCTTATTTACCCTCAAAAAACAAAGAAAGGGTCAAGGTACCACTTTAATTAACAAGTAATCACAAGAAATGAGAATAAGCATGAAATCCAAGGCATTTAAAGGAAGGTGAACAACCCATGTAAAGATTAAAACAAGTAGTGATAACTAAAGAAATTTGAGGGGTCAATTTGATTGATTTTTCCAATTATTTGGGCCATAGTGAAACAAGAGGAAACTTGGGGGGCCAAAGTGCAATTTTTGAAAGTTTTTCCATGCAAACTCATGCAAAGTTACGAAGCTTATGTTTCTTCAACTCAAACCTGCTGCCATTTCATTTCAAATGAGGATTCCAGACAAAACTTTGATTCAAAAACTTGTCATCTAGACTTCAAAACTTAACTTAAGCAACAAAACACATATATTCCACATCCAAATCAAACAAAACTTAGAAGGAAATTATGCAAGTCTTGAAGAAATTTTCATGCAAAGATGGCTGGCCAACTCGTTATTAAATCATTTGCAATTTAGCAAAGCTTGCGACATAACTTCATGATATCTGATGTAGGAGTAAGTAAACCAACTATGGTTCAAACATCAAACACTTCCAGCAACCCGCGAATCAAACCCTTCAAACAATCCAAAACACTCAACAAGCAAAAATGAAGTTTGCTGCAATTTACTGCTGCAATTTCGCATGCTCCAATTCAAGGCAATGAAATGCCAAAATCACACATCTTCAACCATCAAACTTAGTATTGATCCAACATGGTTGCCTACCCCTAACTAGAACAACAAAATGCAGCAAGGAAAGTCAACCGCGACATATGTTCATGCCACTTTTACTCGACCGAAACGTATTCCCATGAAGCAATTCAAACCTTAACACATTAACTGATTCAGTAACTAACCCAAAATAGAGAAAAGACAGCAATTGATCATCTGGACATGAACATAAACTCAGCCGAGACTTCATTTAAAGCAACTGAAGTTTTTTCCCTTTTAATGCAGACAGTCTACTTCTACAATGGATTCACCGTATTGCAGCCATTCATCCTTTTTAGTTTCATACATGAAAACAACAGCTTTGATAGCAAACATATTCATGGAATCACATTCAAACGATAAGCAACAGCAAGAACATCAAAACACTTCAACTTCAGCAACCCAAAAGAAATTCCACACTGCTGCACCAAGCCGAGAAATTCAAGTTCGTTACGGCGAAACCCCTCAATACGGCTCTAAGGATCTTAACAGGCTCAAGTTATGCAAATAAAGACCCAAGATATAGCCTTTCGTTCACCAAATTGGAGAAAACTATAACCTTTCAATCAAATATCAAACAAAATATCATACAAACTGTTATCTCAGCAACCGAAGGGAAAGAAAACTACAAAAGATTGCAATTGGCCGAAAGGTTCAATCTGGTTGCAGCCAAACGTTTAGTCCAAAGGTCTTAGCATACGACACAAAACCATACTCATAAGAGAATCATCAACATCAGCCATCAAAACACCGAACAAAATCCATGATTTGGAAGCTATCTATAAGAAAAAGGTAAAAGGAGAAACTTACAGTGCTATTTCTGGTGAAGATTCGGCAGCAACAATGGTGGTTGAATCCGGTAAGCAACAACAGTCCCAGATGACACCAGATTCCTCTCTCGTTTTTCTTCACCTGAAGCTCTTCCTCTCCTCTGGTTTGTTCAGCCGTCACCCTTTTCTTAGCCGTCCTTCAGATTCTACTCAGACCTTTTTCCTTTGTAGAGTTTTCTTTTTTCTCCGTTGCTTCACTCTTTCCCCTCTACCCTCGCTCTTTTTCAGTCGTCACACATTCCTCTCGGCTCGTTTGTTCTCTCTACCCCAAACCCTTTTCTTTTTCCTCTCTTTTTCTATTCAGCCCAGCCGTCGTTCCCTAGCTTCTCTTTTCCTCTCCAGATTTGCGGCCGTCACCCTCTCTTCCTCACTCTATCTCCGTCATCCCTTTTCTGTTTCTCTCAGGTCCTCCCAGCTCTCCTCTAGATATTTCAGCCGTCCTTCGACCCCCGTAGCTTTCCTCTGCATTTTTTCTCTAGCCGTCAAAACTCTCAGCTCACTCCAAACCCTAGCTGCCGTTGTTCTCCTCTCCTTTCTTTTTCTTTTTCTTTTTTGCTCTCTAACGTAACCCTAGCCGTCACTCTCTATTCCTTGTTGTTACCCCTTTTCAGCTCTTCATCAGCTTTTTATATGGGAAACTTATCACCGAAACCTAGCATCTAAGGCGCAGAAATAAACTCCATTTTTTTTTGAATTTTTTACAATCTTAGATCTTCATGGTTTCTGATAAACCTTGGATCAAGCCAAGTGTTTTCTGTTAGGATCATCAGACGGAGGAGAAAAAAAGCTGAATAAAACAATGGAGTTGGAATTTTTCCGTATCTGCGTTTTGTAAACGAAAATGTAGAGGAAAAGTTTGGATCATATGCTTCTCAGGGTCCGTGAGCTTGCCTTTTTCTTTCTTTTTCACTTTTTTTTAAAAAGAATCATTTAATTAATAATAAACAAAATAACCAAAATGACAATTTAAGTAAAAATCGGATGCAATGAACAAAACTAGGAATAAAAGATAAAATGCTAAGATTTTTCTGTTTTTTTCCTTTTTCCCTTTTTTTTCTTTTCTTTTTAATGAAATAAGCAAAAGTTAAAACAAAAATCAACTATACGTATATAAACCAAAATTTTGGTGTCTACAGGTTACACGATATTGCCCATAACTGGAGCTGTGGTTATCGGATCAAAATGTACTAGGTAGTGTCTCGAAACTTAAACAAAAGGTTACAACTTCCATGAAGACACCTCGACCCAGTTTTTAGTGTATTCCAGTCACATTTGCAAAATATAGAACTAGAACTCCAAAGGCTAGGTTAGTTCTCTAGTGAAACTTTGGCGGCATGTCCCTTGTGTTTACCTATTTTCCATCCATTTATGGCTTCAATATTTTCCTCAAACAGTCCCACAGTCACACATAAAATAACCTCATTTCAATAGCCGTTCAATAGGCTCAAAGTCATTCAAATACAAAATTAAACTAAGTACATGTCCGGAAATTAAATGTAAGGCCTAAATCAAAAGACAGCTTTTCTGCCACTTAGCATAACGAGCACAACCGAAGCTATGCTTATAGGATTGGGGTACAATTGATACCGTTTCGAAGATAAGACAGAGTGCTACAACTTTGATGAAAACTACTTAGTCCAGTTTGTAAGTCCCACAGACAACCAAGAGGGGGGGTGAATTGGTTGATTAAAATCTTAACCAAGTTTATGCACTTTTTCTTTAATGAAAATTTACCTTCCTTTTTAGTAATGATCAACCAAGTAGATTAGAAGACAATAGCAATATTAATCAGAGAAGCAAGTATAGATAAGCAATGAAGATTTTATTAAACAGAAATATAAAATAGAGAAACAAACCAAGTGTCTACCAAGCTTTACCCAAACTTGAAGACCAAACACTAGGAAGAGCAACTTCTCTTTGATGAACGAAGATCAACTAGATGTACAATGGAGGGAGCTCTTCCTCCTTGCCCTAAGCCTCACTTAGTCAAGCTAGGAAGTTTTACAATCACTCAGAAAACCCTCAACAAAGCTACACTAAAGATCCTTTCAACCACAAAAGAAATGCTCAACAGAAATTCACACCACTTTAATACAAATCTGCTTTGGAGACTATTTTCTAGCTAAAATATCTCTTGAGAACTTGTAAACAAAGTGAGCAAAAGTCCCTACTTCGTTCAGACCAGTTTGATTTTAAAGGGATCCAGAAATGGGCTTCATCAATGCTTCCAACGGATAGAAGGCAGCTGAAGAGTCAACTAGCCGTTGGGGCTGTCGGACGTCCGACGATCGAATCATCGTCCGAACCAATCGTCCGATGATAGCCAAGTTGAGGTTCGGACGTCCGATAAGTTCTTTGTCGTCCGACAGCACAGCGTCCGACCTTGGGCCGAGAGCTAGCAAGTTATCTTGGAATTTTTCGGACGTCCGATGCGGTTGATTAGCGTCCGATGGCAAGCGTCCGATCCTTCCGGACGTCCGATGCTTCCATGTGAGCGTCCGACGGTGCTTCCTTCCTGATGTTCTTTATCTTTTCGGACGTCCGACAGTTTCCTTTCGGCCGTCCGACCTGATTGTCCTGTTTTTGCTTCTCATTTTGGTTGTTTTACATTTCATGACATATTTGAACCTGATTCTTGGATAGACAAAAAACACTTGTATTTGAGGAAGGTTAGACAAATATTTCAAAGTACCAAGAATGACAAACTAGACATACTTAAAAGACAATATCTTTGATCGAAAACAAAACAATGACTAAATTCATTCATATTATTCCAATCTTGTTTGCCACATCCAAAGCAACGTAGTCAGGAGATAAACGAACATATGCTTTCTTTGTTCCAACAGACCTGATCAAAGTGTTCACTTTCTTGGTCTGTATAAACAAACTTTTGTGATCATCAAAACCAAGAATAACATTCTCCCCCTTTTTGATGATGACAAAACAAAAGTTTGAAATGAAATTGATGATTGAAATGAAAACTCCCCCTGTCTTAGTGAATCCTAAAATTTAAAAATTTTGAAAACCTCCCCCTCACTTGGCTGCCCATCCGAGTTAAACAATTAAACATTAAACAATTAAGCATATCAGCCAATCCAAATTTAAACAATCAATTCCAACATATCCTAACATCACTAATCATCAATCACCAATCATCACTCAATCCAATCATTCATCAATCACCAATCATCACTCAATCCAATCATTATACCATCTCCCCCTTTTTGTCATCACAAAAGGGCAACCAATCACATCAACATCAACATCCCTTTTTGTCATCCACACAGTCACAAATTTACACAAGTTCACAAATCAACATCCTGGTGACACCATCCAACACATCCATCAAAACAGTACTTAAAATAGACAATCATATTCAATAGACAATCATACAATCCACAAATTCATTACATTCACACAAGCAGAATAGACAATCATTCATCAAAATATTTAGACATTCATCAAAACAGTACTTAAACATCCACCAGATCATACCAAAAGAAACTTAAAATATCCATTACAATACATATTCATTGTTGAATACCACAAACACATAAAAGAGACAAACAGAATGCAAATGTCCTAAATGATGAACTAAGTGGATCCAGGAGTCCTCCGAGAGAGCTGATATTGAGAGAGGTCTTCCTCATCAGTTTCTTCATCATCTTCAGTAGCTTCTTCAATTGGTGCCTTGCCTTTGTCTGATGTGGAAGGGCCATGAGGAGTCACAGGAGTTGATGGATTCGGATCTGGAACTGATGAACCTGGATCAGTGGTTCGAGGTTCTTTGTCATGTGAGACTTCCTCAACCACAGGTGGAGGAAAAAGAAGGTTCTTTTTATCAAGAAAGGCAGCTTGTTGCTCAGAAGACATGGTGAGCATTAGGCCATGTTCTAGAAGAAGAACATGCTGTTTGAGTTCATGAAGAAGCTCAATTACCTCATTACTGGAAGAGGAAGATGCTTTAGTGGTAGACTTCCTAGGGTGAATGGGAGTGAGTGAAATGGGTGAAGAATCATGTACAGTCTTAGATCTTTGTTCACTAGATGATGCCCCCTTATATGCCCACAGATTATCTTTAAAAATAAGATTTTTCCTTTCAAAATATGCTCTGGTAAAAGCATAAGAAGATGCTTCTTTGGGACAAACACCTAGAATTGGAACTTTGTAAAATTCAAAAATCTTTTGAAGAAACTTCCCATAGGATAGTTTTCTTCGAGAGTCAGTAGCATAGCGAAGTAAAAACTTGCACATGACAAAGCCAAAATCAATCCGAATTTTTTCTCGAAAACAGTAAAAAAGATACAGCTCCATTTTGTTTGCATCAGTTCTATGGCCATCAGTGGGCACAAGCAAGTTTGAAATGATAGAAAAGGCAATCAAATTCACAGGAGCCAAATCATTCAACTTAGCATCAGCAGGTGAAGAAAAACTTCTTTTGAAATAAGTTAACATTTTTGTCCCATCAAAATGATTTGCAGCAGTAGGAAGCTCTTCATAAGAAAAGAAATTAGCAACCTTATCTTTGCACAAACGTTCAATGGTAGTCTTTAAAATGGAATTCACAGTATCAGAATCAAAGATTAGGTCTACCCCATTTACCCTAGACATGATCTCAGTTTGGTCAGTTCCTTTCCTAAGGTTAGCAAAAAATTGATGCAGCATATCAGGATAGTAGACATTGGGCATGGAAATGAGATGCGACCATTTCTGGAAATCAAATAGACTTAGAATGGATTCTAAACCTATGGAACGAAATTCAGAGGGGTTTACAGTTCTTTGAGGGATGACACCCTTCTGAGATATCCAGGCGTATTTGTCTTTCGCAGCATCATCAAAGAATGGAGGGAGAGGGACTGATTTAGGAGGCGGTTGAGAAGAGGTCCCCTGTCCAGATTCTGGTTGAGAAGTGGGTTGTGGAGTAGGTCGTGACATTTGACCCTTGATAGCTCCCCTTTTGAAGCGTTTGGATGTCCGTTTGACAGTAGGAAGATTCTCATCCTCATCCCTGAGTGGATGCTTGCGTCCGGCAGTAACTTTTCCTCCCCTTAGATTCACCATTGTTCTAAATGTGTGGAATGGAGGATGCAAATGATGCACACAACAGTAGGGAAGTGAATCGCACAGAAATTTTGGGACAAAAACACCTTGAACGAGATTTGACAGAGCGGTTATGCAAGAGTAGGGTTGTGAGGAAAATTTGGGGATTTGCGAAGTGTTACTCAGTTTGGTGAAATGATCAGGAGAAATGAAACGCAAACGATGGGGAAATGTTTTGGTTGAGTCAATTTGGGAATGGTAGCTACAGAATGGTACGAATTTGAGAGTGAGAGAAGAGAGGGTTTTCGTCCGAGAGGAGATAGAATAGGAAGAGACTGAAGCAAATAAGGAAGAAAGTTATTTTAAAAAATGAGCCGTTGCACTGTCGGACGGCCGAACGAAGTTGTGCGTCCGACAGCTGCGTCCGAACAGGTGCAATCTGGAAAATGGCTGAAGAACATCATCGGACGTCCGTTCATCCTCTTTCGGACGTCCGAAGGCAATGAAAAATTTATGATGATTTTTCGAACATTCCTAATTTTGATCTTAGATGAATGAATTGATCTAATGGCAAAGCTTTTGTAAAAATATCAGCAAATTGATCTTTAGAACTAACATAATTTACACAAATTTCACCTTTTTGAACAAGATCACGAATAAAGTGGTGCTTTATTTCAATATGCTTTGTCCTAGAATGCTGAATAGGATTTTTGGTCAAATTTATAGCACTAGTATTATCACAGAATACAGGCATGCAGTCATACAACAATCCATAGTCATTCAGGGTATGCTTCATCCATAAAAGTTGAGCACAACATGCACTAGCGGCAATATATTCTGCTTCGGTTGTAGACAATGAGATTGCATTTTGTTTCTTGCTAAACCAAGAGACTAAAGAATTTCCAAGAAAGTGACAAGATCCACTAGTACTCTTTCTATCTACACGACACCCTCCAAAATCAGCATCCGAATAACCATATAGTGCAAACTCACTGGATTTAGCATACCAAAGACCATAGTCTAATGTACCTTTCAAATACCTAAAAATTCTTTTTACAGCATTCAAATGTGATTCTTTTGGACACGATTGAAATCTAGCACACAAGCAAACTGCAAACATAATATCAGGTCTACTTGCAGTTAAATAGAGTAAGCTTCCGATCATACCTCTATAATGCTTTTCATCCACATGATTACCTTCTTCATCTTTGTCAAGCTTTGTAGAAGTGCACATTGGAGTTCCAACTTGCTTTGAGTCCTCCATGCCAAACCTTTTCAGTAATTCCTTGGTATACTTTGCTTGATTGATAAAGATTCCCTCAAGAGTTTGATGTATTTGAAGTCCAAGGAAGAAATTTAATTCTCCCATCATACTCATTTCAAATTCATTTTGCATAGTGGTGGAAAACTCCTTACATAGATACTCATTAGTAGCACCAAAGATAATATCATCAACATATATTTGCACAATGAGAAGGTCATTCAACACATGCTTAGTAAAAAGTGTGGTGTCCACAATACCTCTTTTGAAACCTTTTTCAATCAAGAACCCACTTAATCTTTCATACCAAGCTCTTGGAGCCTGTTTTAAACCATATAAAGCTTTAGAAAGTTTAAACACATGACTTGGAAATTTTGTATTTTCAAAACCTGGGGGTTGATCCACATACACTTCTTGATCAATAAAACCATTTAAAAAGGCACTTTTAACATCCATTTGAAACAATTTGAAACCTTTGAAGCAAGCAAAAGCAAGAAGCATTCTAATAGATTCTAATCTTGCTACGGGAGCAAATGTTTCATCAAAATCTATTCCTTCTTCTTGTGCATATCCTTTAGCAACTAATCTGGCTTTATTTCTTACAACAACACCTTTATCATCCAACTTATTTCTAAAAATCCACTTTGTGCCAATGATAGGTTGATTTTGAGGTCTATCAACAAGTGTCCAAACTTCATTTCTCTCAAATTGATTAAGTTCCTCTTGCATAGCCAAAATCCAATTTTCATCCTTTAAAGCATCATTGATATTTTTGGGTTCAAAAAGAGAAACTAAAGCAAAATTATCAATCAATTTTCTAGATGAGGAACGAGTGTTTACCTTCTCGGATGGATCACCAATTATAAGCTCTTTTGGATGATTTTGGTTGAATTTCCAAGCCTTGGGAAGATCTTTGAGTAGATCATCATTTTTGTCTTCATCTTCCTCTTCTTGATCATTATGAACTTCATTTTCCATTTCAGTTGCTGCTGGTTCAGAACTTCCTTCATTTCCAATTGATAGCTTTTCCATTCCTTCTCGAACACCTACATCATCATCCTCACACAAACTTTTGGAATTATCATCATTGGCTTCATCAAATGTTATATGTATAGCTTCTTCAATCACAAGTGTCCTTCTATTAAAAACTCTATATCCTCTTTTATTCTCACAATACCCCAAAAATATTCCTTCATCAGATTTTTTGTCAAACTTACCAAGATGTTCCTTTAGATTCAAAATAAAACATTTACAACCAAATACTTTGAAATAACCAACCGTAGGTTTCTTATCAAAAATCAGCTCATAAGGAGTTTTCTTTAAAATAGGTCTCAAGAGTATTCTATTCATCACATAACATGCAGTGTTTACCGCTTCCGCCCAAAGATATTTAGGCAACCTACATTCATTCAACATAGTTCTAGCAGCCTCTTGGAGAGTCCTGTTTTTCCTTTCTACAACACCATTTTGCTGTGGAGTCCTTGCAATAGAAAACTCATGTGTTATACCATTATGATCACAAAATTCTGGAAAACCACAATACTTGAATTCCGTCCCATTATCACTTCTAATCCTAACAATTTTTAACCCAAGCAGATTTTGCACTTTAGCAAACATTGAAGTAAAATTCTTGAAGGCATCATCTTTATGAGCAAGAAATATCACCCAAGTGTATCTGGAATAATCATCAACAATTACAAAACAATATTTTTTACCTCCCAAGCTAGTGATTTGAGTGGGACCAAATAAATCAAGATGCAAGAGTTCCAAAGGTTTTGAAGTAGATACACACATTTTTGGTTTAAAAGAAATTTTAGTTTGCTTCCCAAATTGACATGCATCACATATTTTGTCCTTATCAAAACTAATTTTTGGCAAGCCTCTAACCAACTCCTTTTTCGAAATTTCCTTTAGTAAATCCATGTTAAAATGACAAAGTCTTCTATGCCACAACCAAGAATCTTCATTTGAAGCTTTAAGACATTTTAAGCTAGAAGAATCAACTTTATCAAGAATCACAATATATATGTCATTAAACCTCTTACCTTTGAACACAACATTATATTTGGAATCAAGTACAATGCATTCATGCTTTTTAAATAACACATACAAGTCTTTATCACACAGTTGACTAACACTAAGCAAGTTATAACCTAAGTTATCAACCAAGAGCACATTATGAACAAAAGTTTCACCATCCTTACCAACATCACCTATTCCAATTGTCTTAGCTTTCACATCATCACCAAATGTTACCTTTCCACTTGATTTTGATTTCAGCTTTATGAACAAGGAAGGATCACCGGTCATGTGCCTTGAGCAGCCGCTATCAATAAACCATTTTGACTTGTTTGATCCTTTATCCTGAAAAGATAACGTGTTTGGTACCCTTTTTAATTTTTGGGTCCATAATAGTTAGCATTGTATCTAACTAACCACATGCACTTCATCCCTTTGTTCAGATTTCTTTTCACATAGCAATTACTTTTCAAATGCCCTCTTTGACAACAAAAAACACACATAATGGAAGAGTCCTTAACATGTACTGGTTTGACATATCTTAATTCACCTCTTCTATATGTTGTGAAACCATGTGCAATTTTGTTGTGTGCAAATGTTCTTTGAAAAGTAGTAGGATGTGTAGATAACATGTTCCTTTTGTTAAACTCCTGCTTTCTTGCTTTCAAATTCTCATCCAAGCTGTCCATCCTTTTTTTCAAATCACCATGTCTTTCCTTCAGCATTTCACAAATATTTGTCTTTCTATCAAGCTCATCTTGAACATTACATCCAGCTCTTACTAGACTTTCATTGTCGGTCTTTAGTTGTTTATTTTGTTGAAAAAGACTTGCATTTTCTTGAATGAGAAAAGCCATTTTCTGTTTTAACTGCTTGTTTTTATCATAGGATTCCTTCAAGGCATTATGCAGTTTTTCAACAAAAGATTCAAGATCATCATCTTCATCATTATCACTTTCAGATTGAGAGTGTGTGGAGGTTACCTCATTATTTCCAATAGCCATGAAGGCCATTTGAGCAGATTCTTCTTCTTCTTCAACTTCCCCTTCGGAGTTGCATTCATTCCAAGTAATCTGAAAATTGTTGAATCTTGGCTTTCGATCAGCTTTTCCATCTTTCATCTTCTTCATGGGGCATTCGTTTGCATAATGTCCAATCTGTCCACATTCGAAGCATTTGTCCAACTGTTTCTTGTTGAAATCTTGTTTACCTTTATACTTTGCGATAGATGGCTGATTCTGGAATTGATTGCTAGGTCCTCCCCTTCTAAACTTTCTTTTATTCAGGATTCTTTTGAAGCCTCTGGTGATGAGAGCAAGATCATTATCATCACCATCCGAGTCTTCATCATCCAGATGAGCAGAATCATCTTCACCTTGAGTAGTCTTTAGAGCAATGTTTCTCTTTGCTCTAGCATCCTCTTCCTCCTGCACTTTAGATTTCAGTTTCAACTCATAAGTGGTTAGTGAGTTAATGATAGATTCAATAGGCACAGAACTTAAATCCTTGGCCTCCTCTATTGCTGTCACTTTATTTTCCCATTCTTTGCCCAAGGCATTGAGAATTTTCCTGTTCTTCTCTCCCAAGGTGTACTCTTTGCCCAACGCCTCGAGATCTTTGATCAAGTCAGTGAACCTGCAATACATTTTGTCAATATCCTCAAGAGGTTCAATTTTAAATGATTCATATTTCGTGACCAAGATGGCCTTTTTCTGTTCTTTCACATTGTCACCACCCTCATGGATTTCTCTTAGTTTATCCCACATTTCTTTAGCCGATTTGCAGCCTTTTACTCTGATTGATTCATTTGAATCTAGGGCACTATAAATAACATTCATGGCCTTGGCATTCAATGTGAGGTTAGTCCTATCTTGAGCATTCATTTCAACTCTTGTTTTTGGCCGAAGCAACCCTGTATCTGCATCAAGAAAGTTAGCTTCATGCGGTCCTTCACTCACAATAAACCATAGTTCAATATCGATAGATTGCAAAAAGATAATCATTCGTTCTTTCCAGCTAACATAGTTAGAGCCACTGAACATGGGAGGCCTAGTAACAGATTGCCCCTCAACAAACATAGCATGACTGGTTGTCATCTTTACTCCAAGCCGTTAGAGCTTAATCTCAAGGAGACCAAGCTCTGATACCAATTGTAAGTCCCACAGACAACCAAGAGGGGGGGTGAATTGGTTGATTAAAATCTTAACCAAGTTTATGCACTTTTTCTTTAATGAAAATTTACCTTCCTTTTTAGTAATGATCAACCAAGTAGATTAGAAGACAATAGCAATATTAATCAGAGAAGCAAGTATAGATAAGCAATGAAGATTTTATTAAACAGAAATATAAAATAGAGAAACAAACCAAGTGTCTACCAAGCTTTACCCAAACTTGAAGACCAAACACTAGGAAGAGCAACTTCTCTTTGATGAACGAAGATCAACTAGATGTACAATGGAGGGAGCTCTTCCTCCTTGCCCTAAGCCTCACTTAGTCAAGCTAGGAAGTTTTACAATCACTCAGAAAACCCTCAACAAAGCTACACTAAAGATCCTTTCAACCACAAAAGAAATGCTCAACAGAAATTCACACCACTTTAATACAAATCTGCTTTGGAGACTATTTTCTAGCTAAAATATCTCTTGAGAACTTGTAAACAAAGTGAGCAAAAGTCCCTACTTCGTTCAGACCAGTTTGATTTTAAAGGGATCCAGAAATGGGCTTCATCAATGCTTCCAACGGATAGAAGGCAGCTGAAGAGTCAACTAGCCGTTGGGGCTGTCGGACGTCCGACGATCGAATCATCGTCCGAACCAATCGTCCGATGATAGCCAAGTTGAGGTTCGGACGTCCGATAAGTTCTTTGTCGTCCGACAGCACAGCGTCCGACCTTGGGCCGAGAGCTAGCAAGTTATCTTGGAATTTTTCGGACGTCCGATGCGGTTGATTAGCGTCCGATGGCAAGCGTCCGATCCTTCCGGACGTCCGATGCTTCCATGTGAGCGTCCGACGGTGCTTCCTTCCTGATGTTCTTTATCTTTTCGGACGTCCGACAGTTTCCTTTCGGCCGTCCGACCTGATTGTCCTGTTTTTGCTTCTCATTTTGGTTGTTTTACATTTCATGACATATTTGAACCTGATTCTTGGATAGACAAAAAACACTTGTATTTGAGGAAGGTTAGACAAATATTTCAAAGTACCAAGAATGACAAACTAGACATACTTAAAAGACAATATCTTTGATCGAAAACAAAACAATGACTAAATTCATTCATATTATTCCAATCTTGTTTGCCACATCCAAAGCAACGTAGTCAGGAGATAAACGAACATATGCTTTCTTTGTTCCAACAGACCTGATCAAAGTGTTCACTTTCTTGGTCTGTATAAACAAACTTTTGTGATCATCAAAACCAAGAATAACACCTTCGGTGATTACCAATGGGTCTGTCACCTCTTGGCTTCCTATTGCATAGATCCTTGCCAGTACTTTCGGTCGATTACCCGTGGCATTAGACGGCTTAGACGTGTTCCCTTCTGCCCTTGGCAAATTTTCTTCTTTTGGCAGGTGAGGGCACTGAGCAATCAGATGCTCAGCACTACCACATCGGTAGCATTTCCGTACTTGTCCTTTCTTCCAGCAATTATCTTCTATGTGATTAGCAGCCCCACAAAATCCACATGCCATTCTAGGTCCTGATGTCGGACCTCCTCGTAAGGTACCCCTTTGGGTTTCTCTCCCTACCTGATTTTTCTCAACATTTCCTTGATTTGGGATCCCAGTGGATCGTGGTCCACCTATTCCTCAACCCTTTTTAGGTGGTGGCTCGTTCCTCGAGCTCTGTCCCTCAATATAACTACTTGTATCTGGGTGCCTTCTTTTCTTATCATGAAAGGCCTTTACTTGACTCTTAGTACTTTCAATTCTTTGTGCCTTTTCAATCGCTTGACTATAAGTTTCCAATTGAGCAGCTGCCAGTGCTTCCTGAATCTCCACATTCAAACCCTGAACAAACCGTCGAATTCTCCTTTGGTCTGTCAGTACTAATTCTGGAGCAAAACGAGAGAGTTGGTAAACTGTGTCTCATACTCCGCCACACTCATAGTCCCTTGACGTAGGCGTATGAACTCATCCTCTCGCCTTTCCTGAACAAGTGGCGGTAAGTACTTCTCATTAAACTCACGAGTGAAATTCACCCATGTCCATGGGGTTTGCCCTCTATCCCATTTGGCTCGAATCACATTCCACCAGGCACGAGCCGCTCCATCAAATTGAAAAATGGCGAAAGCTATCTGCCATTGCTCTGAGTATCCTAACACAGTAAAAATGTCTAAAAATGTCTAACATTCGGTCCAACCAACTCTCTGCTATATCAGGGCTAGGTCCACCCAAGAATTTTGGCGGTAGAAATTTCTGGAACCGTTCTAAGGCACAGTCCTCTCCTTCATGATTTCCAGGATGCTGTACTTGGCCTTGACCCTGTTGGTTGACCATTCGTTCTAATAAATCAGCCATTCGCTGTATGGCTGTAGTTACCTGGGTTTCGGCTTGTGTATTCGTATTTTTATTGGTTACCCTTTTGGTTCCTTGTCCTCGTCCTCTACCTCCACCACGAGTCTCTATTTGATGGTTTTATAGTTTCTATAATTGGGACAAAATATGGTACAAGATCAAAGTGTTGAAAAGTTATAAAATGCACGAAATAATCAAAAGATCAAAATGTGTACATATATATACAAGTCACGCCAAAAATATACACAATATAATGTACCAAGTGCAGCAAGTATTATATATGTAGGTATTAACATACCACAAGTAAATGACATGTAGGAACAATGCAAGGGAAAAACGGAAGAAAACGCGACTTGTCGTCCCACACTCAGTGAAAATCACCCCCGTCCGGTTTCCTACTCCACTTCCCAAGGTGCCTGTTGATCTCTTGTACTCACTCTAACCAGACAAAGCCTGTTCATGTTCCTAAAATGCAAGTTTCAAGTACTTAGCAGCGCCTCAACTCTGTAGTACTCAGGCACGAGAATCCGAAATAAGATAATTCACATCTCGAGCTGGCCTGTTCCAAGAGTAAACTATCTATATTCGAAATTCCTACCTGACGTACCTATCTATGGTCCTCAGATACCATGAGAAAGATTTGAGACCTATAACATTTATGATCCATAACTTATGCTTGAAAGAGCACCGAATCCTTCATACTTATTCATCATTTAGCCCAAGCTCACTCTGTGCAGAGACCACGCGAAGCAGGCTCTGATACCACCTGTGACGCCCCTACCTTACCCTAAGGCGAACCAAAGGGTTCGGCGGGTCGCCTGTGTGACGACCCCACTTCTCCCAAGGGCGAACCCAAGGGTATCGGCGGGCCGCCTGCCTAGCTCGCACCAGGACTCAAAACTTAAAGTTCGAAAGAGCACTAAATACAATATATACAACCCCAAAAGAGTTATAATTACATTCTCCAAAAGTATCGAGTCAAACCACCAAAACAAAAACAAACATCCTAACTGTTCAACTATTACAAGCCAATCTAACTATACTAGTATACGAGCCAAAAGTCCCCGCGTCGGCCCCTGCTAAGGAAAACAAAAGGAATGGGGTAAGCTATATGCTTAGTAAGTAAACAGGGGCGAAAGCATAAATTTCACGTAACAGTTACACAATAAGAGTAAAGCAAAAGCAGAAAAGTAACATCACATAATAAGGATACAAGTGGCTCCAAAGCCAACTCATGTGCCATGCGTGATCTCCTGCCGACACTCCGTCGACTGCAAATAATAGTCCGTAGAACTTCACTTGTACACCCACCGACACCTTATCACCCTCACTGGCCAGTCACCTCACAAACTTGCTCGGGCGAACGAAATCACAAACTTGAGCTTGAGTCACAAGCTCGGGTCACAAACTTGGTCACCTTCTCGGTGAACCGGATTCACAAAATTGGTTCATAAAATGAACCTACAAACTTGGTGACCTCAGAATAAGTTGGACTGCCTTCGACCAAGCCCTAACCGGCTCGAATAATCCAACCAGGTCAAGAGTTCGCCCCAAACTCACAAACTTCACAAAATTATTCAAAATCACAAACTTTGCAAACTTCACAAACTTTATTCGAAAGTCGCCCCGAGCCACAAGCTCAAGGGTTTTGGTTCCAAAAGGTTCATATAAATATGCCAAGTACAATTATACATTCAAATTAGGGTTTAGGTCGAGTGCGATAAAGTACACCCTCGCCTAAGTGCCCTTTTCACATACATCAAACACATAGCAAAGAAAACACACCAAACCGGCCTGAATACTTACTCAAAATACCAAAAGTAGTACGGAAGCAAAATCGCTTCGCGCGTTCGCTAGTAGTGGGCCCCACCGGCTCCGCCTAGCTCACCGCTGTCTGAAATAGAAGATTTTATCAAAAACGGCCACTAACATGCCCAAAACAAGCAAAACGGCAAAACAACACGCGCGCACGTAAATATGACAGACGGAAACGGAAACGGCAGATTTGACACTCGTTTCTAGTTTACTCATAAGTTGAGCTACGAATATCGGATTAAGGCGTATGAGACGGCATATCGAAGCTTAAAGGATGAACAACAACTGTTATGAAGACATCCAGAACTGAAACTGGAGGCTTTAGTCCCAAATGAACCAAACACAATCACTTACGAAATCTGGCCAATGCACAAATGGTCAGTTTTGAGTGCTAACTGTTTTCTATGCTACACATGGTCAAAAGAGCTGAAAATTGGCAGTTAGATAGTTCATTCCAAATGGAACAACTTTCATGAAGGTCGGCAATCCAAATTCGGAACGGAAATTGGTCATCAAGACCAAAACAGATTTCTGGTCATTTTCACGGGCAGGCCTTGTTTGCTCGGCTATATCTCAGGTTTTATAAATCCGATTCATGAAATTCCAAGGGCGTTAGAAAGACCTGATATAGGACTATAAGTTTGGTGTTTTGGTCGGAAGCCCAAACAGCTTGTAACTCAGCCAAATGTGAAGCCAAAGTTCCAGCCATAAACTTTCCAAAAACGTACCAGAATCACAAACCGTATTTGACCTCAATATGCGGTAATGGCACCAAATTCACTACAGTTATCGGATGGGGGTGTAAGACCCACCATTTCGAAGCTATGAAACAGGGCTACAACAATGTAGAAGGTCACTCAATCCAAATCCTAGCACAACTAGGTCAAATATGCAAAATACAAATCCAGAATTACCAAAACAGGTTTGCAAATCACATAAAACTGTAATGACTATAACTTAGTCTATACAAGTCCAAATGCCAAAATTCCAAAGGCATATGTTAGCTAAGACATCCTGCTACATTTCATCAGAAGACACCAACTTCAAAATCCAAACCAAAACCAGTCAAAATGGCCAATTACTATTGCAGTTTTCGCATTCTGTCCAAAGCAGAACAGCTACAGTAATTTCGTCATAACTCATTCTACATTAATCTAAATGACCTGAAATTTTGCAGGAATCTCAATCACATCAATACCTACAACTTTCATGTTTTAAGCCAAGGCCAAATCGGCCTCTAACATGGTGCAATAAATTCGGGCAGAATGTAGCTTCATGAACCCTAACTTTCCAAAATTTATTCCAAATCCAAAATTGGTTGCAAATATCAATCATTTCCATCCACTAGAGTCATAACCCCTCATTATCAATCATCATAAACAACCACAACACCATAATCCAATTAAACCAGAAAAATCATCAATAAAATTAAAACTTCACCAAATCACTTCAAACCAAGATAAAACCAGAAATTTCAGCACTTTAATCACTACTAATCATATCTTAAGCATCAATAGGTGTAGGTGGAAGTTTAAGCTTCACTTACCAAGTAAACAAGAGAGAGGGGAAGATGTTGGACACCTTAGCTCTTCCAAAAAACTTCACCAAAGCACTTATTAACACCAAATAGAGAGGTTTTATGGAGTGGAATCAAGGTTGGATGGTTGAGTAAGTTGATTGAAGCAAGATTGAACCCAAAATCTTGAAGAGTTCTCTTCCTTTTGTTGCTCAAGAGATTCGGCCACAATGGAGAGGAAAAGAATGAATTTTTGGTGATTTTTGAGATATTTATTCACTTGGTAAGAAAAGTCAAAAAGGTGAATAGTTGGAGACAAAGTCCAACCAATGGGATAGTGACACTTGTCACTTCATTAAATGCAATTCAATCCTTTCTTTTCTCTCTCACATCAATCATTTCACACACTCTACTTATCTCTTAACACCCGATAAATTTTACACAGTATCCGGAATTTAACCTAATTGGTCGAATTTTTCCAAACTTTTCGCACTAGTGGGTCCCACGTCCAATATACGTTCTTATTTTCTCAAAAGCTAACCGATACTTGAAAATCATCTAAAACCCATATTTACTCATGAAAATTATCCTGGAGATTTTCTAATAAAGAAAATGCGGAAAAAAAACGGGCGATAACTAAAACTCCACTTAAACTTTCTAATATTGCAACACTAGAGGTTTGCTAATCATTCAAACTTACTAAACCTTTGTAATTAAAAAAAATCCTATATTTACTTACGTCAAGGCACACACTAGAATACCGAATATAAATTATAGCTTGAACCTTATAATAATAATACGTAAACTAGGATTTCCAAACTTAACCGAATTAGGGTTTCCTTCCTAGCCATTAAACCCTATTTTTTTCCATACCGAATATCAACTAACCCTAATATCGACGTACGATCGGACTGGGGCCTCACAGCCTGCCCAACTCTCACCGGGACTCACTCACTCACTACAGTTCTCAAATGAAATACAAGATAAATCCCAAATATTACATCCAATTCTCCAAGAATTACATATCACGAGTACCAGAAAGTAAACCCTAGAAAAGCTGATAACTACAACCACCACGACAACTATATACATCTTACTCGTCAACTTATAACAAGTACAAGTTCAACTCATCTATAATCAAAACACTAAACACCTTCCCGAGAGATCCCCGCGTCGGCCCCTGCTAAGGAAAACAAATAGAATGGGGTAAGCTATATGCTTAGTGAATAACCAGGGGTAAAAATGTAAATTCATATAATTAAACAAGTAAATCAGGATATTTCACATCAATAACAGAAAAGTAACATCACAATGGTAGGATACGGGTGGCTCCAAAGCCAGTTCAATTCCCCGAGCTTGAACGCCTGTTGACACTCCGTTAACCAAAGTACTCATGGTCCGTAGACTCCACTTAACTTTCCCCGTTCACCTTATCAACCCCCGTTGGCCAGTTAACAGCACACAGCAGTTCGAGCGAAACAAAATAACTTAGCTTTCGTCAAAACTTTAACAAGGAACTAAATTCCAAGTTTAGTATGGAACTATCTTCGACCAAGCCCCAGCTGGCTCGAATAGTTCGTCTAACCCTTAGAACCGGGCTGGGACCAAGCCCTGAGATATCCGATCTCTCAATAGATGGTATCTCTCAACAACGTACACAACAAAGTACTTACCCCAAATAGCACACAACAAATGAAGTTCAATTCAAGTCATGTAATCACCCCCATCAGCACACAGCAAAAGGGTGATACTCAAACCATGTACTCACCATCATCAGCACACAGCAAAAGGGTGATACTCAACATAAGGCATGTATTCTCACATAGAAAATCAAAACAAAGGATGGGCTTAGGTCGAGTGAGATAAAGTACACCCTCACCAAAGTACCCATTTAACATATACAAAGCACTTTAACAATTCCACATCAATAACAACCCAATTACTTACTTAATAAAGCTTGGCACGAAAAATGATACAATTCACTGAGCTTGACCGTCACCGTCAAAAGCCTCACAATCTGTATTGACAGATTATATACACACATAAGTGAAATGGCCATACAATAGTAATTTATAACTTAAACGATCGAATACGGTCGAAAACGGTCAAAAATGACGTTAAGGCCAAAAGAATGTCAAAATCGGCTGAAACGGCTGGAATGGTAACCAAATAACAAAAATAGGTCTAAACGGTCCAAAACGGCAAAAACGGTTGAGAAATGCACGTGCGCATGCGTGAAAATGAAAATGGTATAAAACGGGTTACACGATTTTGCCCATAACTGGAGCTATGGTTATCGGATCAAAATGTACTAGGTAGTGTCTTGAAACTTAAACAAAAGGTTACAACTTCCATGAAGACACCTCGACCCATTTTTTAGTGTATTCTAGTCACATTTGCAAAATATAGAACTAGAACTCCAAAGGCTAGGTTAGTCCTCTAGTGAAACTTTGGCGGCATGTCCCTTGTGTTTACCTATTTTTCAGCCATTTATGGCTTCAATATTTTCCTCAAACAGTCCCACAGTCACACATAAAATAACCTCATTTCACTAGCCATTCAATAGGCTCAAAGTCATTCAAATACAAAATTAAACTAGGTACATGTCCGGAAATGAAATGTAAGGCCTAAATCAAAAGACAGCTTTTCTGCCACTTAGCGTAACGAGCACAACCGAAGCTATGCTTATCGTATTGCGGTACAATTGATACCATTTTGAAGATAAGACAGAGTGCTACAACTTTGATGAAGACTGCTCAGTCCAGTTCATAATGTATCTAGGTCAAAAGTCCGGATTACAGAACCAAAATCTCATATTCGGGCTAGTTAACCGCATTATACGTAAACGATAATAACTCAGGCTACCAAAATCTGATTGGGGTGATTTCAGTTGCGTTAGAAAGATTTAACATAGGGCTAAAACTTTTGTTTTTGGACTAAAAGCTAGTTCAGTACGTATCAAGGTAAACAAATGCAACCAACATAGTATACTGTCAAAACTGTGCACTGACTTTACTCTTATGGCAGTCAAGGTATTTTCATCTTTTCACAGGCTACGTTACTCCAATTGAGCTGAAATTTTGTAGGCAACTATAAAACATCATTCTATACAACTTTTATGTTTTATGGTAAGCCTAATTCGGCCTATAACATAATGAACTGGAACTGGGCAGAACTGAAGCTACAATTTCCAGAAATCTGGAATTTTGTTATATTCAAGCTATAAGTCACATTTTTACCTTACAACTACCACTACTTTCTCCTTTACAAGATGATATACCATATATATACATCATATAACACCTAATCCACAAGAAGTATAAGTGAATCAATCAAAACCCTAACTCAAAATCATCACTCCAATCATCAAAACCATTTGAAACAAGCATCAAAAGCACAATTCTAACATTAATACCCAACTTAATTATGATTAATGGAGAAAGAAAGGTTGATCAGCCATTATACCTCAAGACAAGAGCATGCAAGAAAGATCCTCCACTTTTCCTTGAAATTTTTGGTTCCTTAAACTTCCCAAGCTCCCAAACTAGTGATTAATCGGTTTAGATTTATTATTTTCTCACTTAAATGGATCAAACTCAAGATGGATTGTGGTTTCTTTCTCTTGTTTTTTCCCTCCAAAGCCACGACCAAGACCAGCAAGAAATGAAGAAAAATCATCTAAGAAGAAAGATAAGAAGATAGGAATTAAGGTGGTCAAACAACCATGGAATGGTTGCCACTTGTCGCGATGAAATTAGCTTTTAAAAATTTCTTTTCTCTCTCTTATTTTGGTCCACAATTTCGGTTGGCTTAAGCAGATATTTGGGTATGATTTTGTTCAATTAATAATAAGGAGATTAAGGTAATAAAGTGTAAGGCCCGAAAACAACCCTCTTTTCTAGGCCACCACACAATGGAGTAGTTGATGAGAAAGCACAAGTGCTTGTGAGTAGAAGAGATAAATAAAGTACAGATTTCAAACGTAACAATAAGTAAATAAAAAGGAAAGAATAGCAAACCAATTAACTACCCAGCTCCTCTTGAGCTTGTAGGTTAATTCAAACAAGCTACTTCAAGTTGATGAATTACAATCACTCTTGTGTACAAAGGAAGGTTCACCTCCTCCTTGCCCCGAACTCCACTCGGTCAAGCCAGGACGTTTTACTATCCCTCAGGACAACCCTCACAGAGCTACACTCATGAAGTTTTCACTCACAAATGAAAAGCTTACAATGAACCTCACACCACTAAGACTACAAATCTTCTTTGAAGAGTATTTTCTCACCAAAATCACTCTAAATCTTTTGTATCTTCAGTGTGTCAAAGTTGTTTGAAGTATCTGACCAACCACTATTCATATAGGGTCAAGAAAGTGCCTCATTAAAGCTTTCAACGGATAGAAAGTAGCTGAAAAGTCAACTAGCCGTTGGAGTGTCGGACGTCTGGTAGCCCTGTTTTATGCGTCCGACAGCAGGTAGTGAGTTTAAGAGATTTTCTTCAATTCTTTCGGACGTCCGGTGCAAGCTTTTTGTGCGTCCAACAGCAAACAAAGAGATTTGAGAAATTATCTTATTTCTATCGAACGTCCGGTAGAGACATGTTCAGCGTCCGATAGTTTTGTCAACTTCGAAGGATCCCATCGGACGTTCGAAGCATACGTCCGAAGTTGTGCAATGATTATCGGACGTCCGGTACCGTCTTCTTGAGCGTCCGACAGGTTCAGCATACTCTGTCTTTTTCAAATGTGCTTAATCTTTGAACATGATTTGATTCATTTATGAAAAAGCCTTTGAGGAGATGTTAGCAACATCCATTTGTTTTGTAATCATCAAAAGCTAGGGACCAAGGTCAACATAAAGTATGGGTCAAGTGGGGCACTCAGTCGGTAACGAACGATACACTTCGGTTCAACCCGATTTTCCTTATTTCGCACGTACTAGGGTTTTCAGTTATGATTCACTATCTTATGGTTATTACTTCTAATCAAACACTTAATATCATCTAAAACTCACTCTTAATCATCAAATTTAGTGCACACATCTCACCGAGTGAGCACGCGGCCAAAATATGAAAAAATCCCTAATTTACCCGAACGAAAAACCTAATGGGAAAACTCTTGATTCTATGGTGGATTGTAATTACTGAGGGTATGAATGAGTAGTAAAGGTATTAGAAAGGAATAAATGCTAAATAAAAGGAATTTTAAGAAAAATATGAGGGATTTTACAATTCCATTGGTTACAATTATGGTTTCGATTAAAATATAAGGGATTTAGGAAAATCGGGTACTCACAAGTAAACTAGGGTTTTTGATCAGAATTTAGGGTTTCTCAGATTTCTTTTTTTTTAAACCAAACAATGTCTTAAATAAAGAAATCGTAATATCCTCTTCGAGACTAAACAACAATAGTATCCTAAAAGTTGGGGTATTAAATACCGTCTAATCTATTAACTTACTATATGAAATACTATAGTTAGTTCCTTTCATGGACTGCAATACCGTTAGACGTATGCATTGTGCTAATATGCCAAAAGAGAAAAAGGATGAGTTGTTGCAGCGCAGACGGGAGCGGTATGCTAGAAATAAGACAACTAATATGCATCCTGCTGAGGGTTCTATCTATTCATCTATACCAGAGGAACAAAAAAATTGAAAATGCCAATGCAGAAAAGGGTTAACTGTGACGCCCCCACTTCTCCCTAAGGCGAACCAAAGGGTATCCGCGGGACGCCTGCCCAACTCTCGCCAGGACTCACTACAATCCATCATTCGAAAGCTCGAAATACTTTAAGTAACTTGAATACATAATTAAAGTACTTCAAATATCTCACACTTACAATTATATAGCTTTCAAACTTAAATACAACCCAACGGAAAAAGGGTACAATAGCCATCCGTTATAATATAACTTAAAGTCTCCAAAAAAAAACAATCTAGTACTACTCACGAGCACCCTTGGTCTTGAACCCTGTAAAAGAAAACCATAACGTTAATGAGCTACACAACCCAGTGAGGTTCCAAGACACTCTAACAGTTCAAATAAATCAAGTAGGTTGGGCATATCATATGCATGGTTTAAGATTACACAATGGCATGTTATTATGAGGTGATAATCATTGTACGGGTAATTTGAGACATTTATCATGGTATGAGACATTTATCATGAGACAGTTATCATGGTTCAAAACATTGGCATTATAGTTCACGAGTGATTGGAGCTTATTACAGGTGCGAGTAATTAAGCATATTACAGGTATGGAGCATTAACATGAAACAGGTATCATGATATGAGTACATTGGACAGGTAACAGGTATGGAGCATATCGCAGGCATGGCTCGGGATTTCATGTTGACATTTTAGCATGAAACAATTATCATGATACAAGGTAAACATGTACTGTAGGATACGGTGTTCCAGTGGAACTCTGTCGGTCATCTGCACCTTATGACTTCCGGATCCCCTCAGTTTGACTGGCCATCACCTTATCCCTCCAGTGGTAATACTCGAGTATACCGAAACGGTGGCTCAGGGTTCCAACCTACCCGACCGAGCCCAGTCCTGGCTCGAGTAAGTCAGTAACCAAGGGCAGGGCCCAAGTTCAGCTTAGAGCTTACAACATGCACAGGTAACCAAGTAATTCGACAAAAGGTAAAATTCATCATTTGAGTAGGTCGAGTAAGGTAAAGTACACACTCGCCTAACAATGATGGACAGCTTCATATAACATGTGATTCATGATAATCAAGTAATCAAGTGGGTACTTAGCACGCAAGCACGTAAGCAATACAAGTTGATTTCATGGGAGCATGTAATTCACGGATATCAAATAATTATGTGGATTGGAAATCATGTGAGCAAATAGTCAAGTAATCAGGTTGTCATGTGGGTTGGTAAACGGTTCACGGTTAACGGTTAACGGTTAACGGTTCACGGTTGACGGTTAACGGTTGAGTAGTGATGGTTAATTGACAGGCATTTGTCATATTAATAGGCCATCATTGGCCGTTATCCCATTTTTACCATGTGAGAGTCGAGGAGATTCACTCCAACGACGTATGCAACCAAAGCATATCAAGTGATGTTATTCGAGCATTTCCAAGCATGAGTTATTCATCTCAAAAGAGAACGGGTGCGATAAAGTATACACTCGACTCCATTTTTCAAAAGCGAGTAGGCTAAGCAAGCAATCTAGCAAGTTAAGCATGTATCGAGTTCATATGATCATTTGATATGGTTAATCATTTAACCAATTCATGTAGATATGCAATGCAAGTATACATTCCTTAAATAGGCATGAGTATGGTAAATACTTAACACATAGTACTTAACACTTAATAATCATGAAATATGCATGTCCTAGACTTATTCAATTACGTATTCCTATATGGAATACTCACCTAGTCAAAACAAGCGAGTAGTTCTCAAACAAGCGTTTTAGGTGTCTGCTCCGAGATCCTCTTGAAGGTCCCCTCGAGCACCTGAGCAAACAATCGTTGTCTATTACACACTATCGTTTAAAATCCCCAATTATCATGAAGGGTCGCACACTAGTACAATCTAGAAAATATCGCAATGATGAGCCTAAATTTCCTCAAAAAATCAAGGCCCAAGAGTGGAGTTCAAAAACTCAAGAATAATTCGATTTTTATCCCCAAAATCATTGGATGGAAGCAAGTAGGTATGAAATCAAGAAAATCATTTTCTAAACGAATGACCGAAGTCGGATGAAGATGCGACACGTCACAATCCGGCCGGATTTCTGGCCGGATTCAAGGCAGTGAGCAACCTTATATTTTTTCAATTTCTACCACCAATCCAGCCAACTATCCGGCCAAGAAATGGCCAGATATATGGCCAGATTCTATGAAAATGTTTCCTGCGTAAATATTTTCAAAAGCTAAGAATTATCGGATTTAGGGGCATTGTTGGAAAAATCATAACTCATTCTCTGAGAGTCCAAAATTAGAAAACTTGGTACCAATGGAAACTTCTTTGAAAGTACTAAAAGTTCTTAGAAGACATTTTTCCACGAATGTAAGTGAAAGGCACTCAAATTTTGGCTCAAAGTTGGTAACTTGAATTACCAAGACAGATTTAAGTTGGTTTTTGGCCAACTTTGAAAATTCGGTAAAATTCACTTGTTTTGAACTAACCTTTGAAATTTGGAAATAAATTAGTGTTGCAATCCAAGAGTATAATAAAACAAGCGGAACAAGAAACGATGTTTCGAGCACCAAGATATAGTAGCTCCAAGTTGCTGAAAAAGTTAAGACTGTTGGGCTATTTTCCAGGTTTGAAGACTAGATTCGAAGTATCATTTGGTCATCGAGTTGGCATTGGAAATACATCAAACTTGGTACACTAAATCTTCCACGTGTGAATAACATTTCTACCAAGTTTCATACGAAAACTCTCACGGTAAGGCAGTCATTAAAACAACCAAAATTTATGAAGAGTTTCAAGGCTAAACTACCTTCTCACTTTTCTTTTGTTTACAAACTTTTTGTACCATGAAATCAGTTCCAAATCTCTCCATTATTGAAACCAAGAGTTCATAAACATCCACTGAGCAATTTAAAGACCATTGAAATCCAAATTTTAGAAATAAAACTCCCCAAAGCAGATTTGACCATTTGGCTAAGAGAAAACGAATAGTTTTCCAGATTCGATGAGCGAATTTTGTGACATCATTTGCATATCAAAATGGTCTTAAAATATTACCAAATTTTGTACAATTAAACCTCCATATGAGGAGTACTCTTCTATCAAATTTTATTTGAAAATTCACACGGGAAGGTAGTTAACTAAACCATCAAAGTTCAAGAAATTTCCCCAAGGTAAAACTGTCTTCTAGCTCCTCTTTCCTTTTTAAACATTTTGTCCAAAGAAACCAACCCAAATCTGGTTTATTTGTGAAACAAAGTCCAAGGAACATCTAATATAAAGTTTGGTAGATGTTGGACATCAAAGTTTCCAAAACAACAAGTCCCAAATCATTGTTAGTTACAAATCTGTCCAAGTGGAAAATTCTATCATTGTAGTAGTTTCAAACTTTGTCCATAACTCACTCAATTCAACTTGGAATTGAGCGTGGTTGATGGCGTTGGAAATCTCTCTCATAAAGCTGAATTTTATCAGAAGAAACCATTTTCAAATTCTATCCAAAAACAGATCGTTTTTGAGCATCAAGATACAAGTCCTGTCCTGTCTCCTGGAGAGAAACGAAACAGGACAGTGATTTTCAATCGAATGGTGTGGTTCACTCAAGTGGAACCAGAACGTGAATTTGGTACCAATGGAAACCTGGGAATGTCTAGTTTCCAATGCCACAAATGGAACTTGATTTCGACATCGGAACGAAGAGTTATGGCCAATACAAAATGACTGCCTGGGCAATATGGGATTTATTTTCCAGTTTTGCTAACTTTGGAAATCAACTCATTTGACAAACCAAACCTCAATATTTTTCTATGAAATTTTATACACCAACTATACAACATATAAACATCATATACGAACCATTAAACCCTAAAAATTCTGCAGAAAAGGGTACGATCAAAGCAGGGGCAAAATCAGAACTTTTTACTCCATGCACCCCTTGAAGTTTCTACTAGTTATACACCATTAATCTACCATTTTGAGCAGTAAACCAACATTAAATCCATCATCAAGCATGAGATCAGCCACCAAGACAAAGGTGGGAGTTCATAGAGCCCACCCATTTCATTTTACACCGTAAACAAAGCTACCCACATGCATGAAAGAGTTTATACGCGCAATTGAACCTCCATAAAATAAGATTTCGGTAGTTGATCGTTACCTACTTGTGTGGTGAACAAAGTCAGAATTTTTGGCCTTCCTTAGCACAAGAAAAACCATGAGTTTTAGCTCCTTTTTTCAGCTCAAAGTGGTGTCCAAGAGTGGATCTAAGTGTGTATGAAATTTGGTAGGATTTGGATGAAGATTGATGAGGTTTTTGTGAGAAGAAATTTTGAAACTTAGAGGTTGAGAGAGAGAGAGAGATGGCCGGCTGTCTTTGGAGAGGAGAGAGAGTGTGGGTTGATCTAATTTGGCTTCCAAGTGAAGCTTCATTTGTGTGGCCCATAATTGTACAAAAGTCAACTCTCACTAGTGCGCGTACGGGCGCGATTTGGGCTCGATTCCTCTTGCGTTTGTTTCACTAGTGCACTAAACCTCTAATGCACTTATATTCATATAAATATTATTCACTCTTAATTGTCCCAAAATAAGGGTCTAAAGTTCCTAAATTTAAATCGTGCGTGTGAATACGCGTATCTCCAATTTAAGCGCGATAACGCGAAACTTCCGAGAAATTCTTATAATGACAGTACTAATAACTATCACTTGAGTATTTAAACATTAAAATACCTAATTTAGGTCCATTACACAAATCTCCAATATTCCAAACTTATTATACTCTCAATCGGTCAAGATTTCCAAAGACGTGTTCACTATTTTCACTAAACGAGCTTCCGGAAATTAATTTTTGAAACAAGTCACTTTAAAAATATAATGAAACTATATTTCCATGTAATTAGGTCTCAAGAGATTAGAAAATAATATTCGGAGTAAAAGGCCAAATAAATAATTAAATAAGCTAGAAATAGGAGATTAAATAAGTAAATTTTGCGAGTCCTCACATTAACTGCTTTGGAAAAGCTGAAAAAGATTGCCCCTGCTGAGGCCTCTACTCCTGTATACAATGTTCCCAAGTCTATCCACTCCCCAAAAAGCTGTAGTTCCTCTCCTAAGGAACCTTCAACAGGGCAATGTCTGAATAGTTCAGTACCTGAGTCATGCAGCTCTGTACTGCAGCCAATTCGTAGCAACAATGAATTAGCTGATCTGTTTGATAGCATATCAACAAAACTCCAGTCTTCTTTACCTGTTTCAACTAACCAGTCTACTGTCCCTGAAGGTGCGCTGCTCATTTTATCCTATGTTTCTTAACAAAGCAGTGTTTGCTTATTTGCTTTCCTCCTTTATAAATATTTTTAATACTTATGAGGCTTTCAATAAACTTGTTGTTCCAGTTCATGATAATTCCTTGGTAGAAGAAGGAACCTATATTGTCAACGTTGCTCCATGTGCTTCTTCTAAACACAGTAGTGGCCAACAAATTGTTGTTAACACCCGACTCGTGAACATAGGTTGGTTTTAGTCTATATTATAAAGTTGCTATGCCTTAAAAATGCTACAAATTGTATTGTTTTTCCTCTTTAGCCCGATAAATTGATAAATATATGGTTTGGTACGGTATTAGGTAGGCAACGAAGGACCAAAAAAACCAGTTTTTCTCACTTGAAGCAGATTCCAACTGAATCATTGGTCCTCCCTGATGCCCCAAAGTGTCAACACAGTGGGGCTCATCGATTCCATTTGGAACCTCCGAATTTTTGTTGTTCAGGTGGAGAGGTTTCTGTTGTTCATCCTGTGATGCCTTATGCCCTCTTCCGCCTTTATTCCGGTACAGATGAGGAATGTATTCACTTCCGCAAGAATGCACGCACCTATAATAACAATTTGCCTTCACCACTTTTGCTGCAAAATATGATAGAAAAATGACTAAAACTCCTCAGGGAGTTTATACTTTCCGCGTCCAAGGTCAAATTTATCATCTTCTGAATAGTCTCACACCAAATGGCCACCCTCCTATTGGTATCCAACTATACTTTTATGATCAAAAGGAAGAATTATCGCAGAGACTCAATACTTCTCCAAGATTACGGGAGAGTACTCTTAAACTTCTGATGGGTATTCTTGAGCAGAATCCTTATACCAAAGTTTTTAAGTCTTTAAGAGAGCTTCCTAATCTAGATGACCATAGCATATTTCTTAATTCCAATTCGGGTCTTGACCAACGGTTATATAATATGCCAACAGCTTCAGAAGTCGCTGTAATATGGACAGAGCATGATAGTGAAACCTTAGAGAAGGGCACCAACATACAGGTTTATAGTCATGCAAATACAAGCCATAGAATCCAACACTATTTTGCATGCTACGACTCTTTGCAGTACCCACTGTTGTTTCCCAGAGGTGAATCTGGTTGGCACTACGGTATTCCAAGAAACACTACTGCTAATAAAAGAAAAAGGGAAGAAACTGATGATCATAGCCTTGTTGCTTTACCTAAGATAGGAAAGGCTATTAATCTTATTCAAAAGGAAAATGAAGGTAACTTTCGCTAAATTCTGGTTTTCCCTTTTATTTTTTTTGTGCTTGCTTATCGCTTTCTGCTACTTCAATCTATTCTTTCTTTCTTGTTTAAAATTCTTTTAAGGTTGTCCTTTCAATATATATTTTCTTTGATTTCTGAGTTTTTTAAACAAAATCTGAGGGTCTTAGCTTTTGCTTTTCTTGTTTTAGTTGCTAAGGAGGGAAAGAAAAAATGGGAAACTGTTTCTGCTCGAGAGTATTATTGCTACAAATTGCATATCAGAGATGATGACACCTCAATGCACTTGCACACAAGGAGACTATTGCAGCAGTTCTCCGTGGATATTTATGATAAAATCGAGACTTCGAGGCTTGAATTCCATAGGAAAAAACAAAAAAGAAATTAGAACTGAGATTCTTAAAGGTGTAACAGATAGCATCTCTTCTAGTCAGACTAATGGCGGTAAAGTTAGGCGCCACGTTTAACTTCCATCTTCCTTTATTGGTGGTCCAAGGGACATGAGACGGAGGTATATAGATGCTATATCTTTGGTCCAGAGATTTGGTAAGCCTGACATATTCATTACTATGACCTGCAATATGTGATGGCCCCAACTTCCCCTAAAGCGAACCAAAGGGGTTAGTGGACCGCCTGCCTAACTCTCGCTAGGACTACGGAGTCAAATCATTTAAAACCCTACAAAACGCGCGATAGAATGCAAAGAAAACAAACAATTGGGGACCACAAAGCCAAAACATGATTTACCAATCCATACGATGAAATGGGACTTCGATAAAACACTCCAACGAAAACGAAAACGAAAATGAAATGAAAAAAGATGGAACGAAACTCGGCCATGTCACAATCCGGCCGGATTCCCCTGAACAGTTTCCCGCTAGATTTTTTTTCTTTTCCGATCAAATCCCACTCTCGCTCAAATCCCCACCGGATACAAGTAAAGTTTATGTAGACTCATGGAACGTATATTCACTAACAAATACACGAAAGAAATATGAATAAACACTTTTATACATATGTTGGAACTTTACAAGTCAAAGTGTGATGTTTGATCAAAATACAATTAGGGTTCTCAACCACAGAGGAGCTATACAAAAGAATAGCTAGAGCTTGCTCTACTCCTTTCTTCAAAATCACGGTTCAAAAGTGTTGTTCCCTGTAAGGAAAACAAAGGTAACGGGAAAGAGGGTGAGCTTACGCTCAATGAGGTACCACAATACTAACAGTCAAGAATCATGGAACTCCATTTTCAATTGTTCACATTGGCATACCAAATAAGGAAATAAACAAACACTTCAGATAGTAAGGATACAAGTGGCTCTCAGGAGCCAAATTTCCCATTTGCAATACTTGATCCCAACTCGTTGACTCTCCATCAACGCTCGAAGAAGTAATATGACCGTAGACCCCCTCTTACGCCAAATCCCGTTCGCCCAACATACCCCTTATTGGACCCGAACACCAAACAGGAACAGGAATGGTAATACTCGAATATGCCGGAATCAAGAGTCTCAATACCCAAAGATTTCCCAGGAACAGGCACCCATGGATTGTCAATTTCCTCGACCAAGGCCTTGCTGGTTCGATTTAATTAACTCCCCATGAGGTTGAGCTCAAGTTTAACAGGAAGGTCATTGGATACACTTCCAAATGACATCATAACAGGCACAAGTAACAGGTTCAAGTTCATAACAGGCAAAAGTAACAGATTCCAGTTTATACAGTACAGGCAAGAGAACGAGTGTGATAAAGTACACCCTTGTCTCATTCAGAATAAACAGAGTTCATAGTTATTCATATCACAGATTTCAAGTATAGATGAACCAATTAAGCAACAATTCAGGGGAGTGGTACACTCGCCTGTTCAAGCAAGGATAACTTCAAAAGTTTCCTGGATTTAATAGCTATAATTTTCGAAAAGTTAATTGAAGACTCTGAGATGGCTGCTCACGAAACCCTAACAGACGGCTGCCGCTCTTTCGCTGATGTTCTGCGTGAGCAGGCTGCTCCTTCACCTAGCACGATCAAGGCAATTTCCCAGTTTCACGGAGAACCAGCAGTGCTGTTCTTGGACGTAGACATAGCGCAACTGGCATCACCGTTCAAACACACGCTCGTGGGAAAATTTTCATAGGGGCGGCCAAACCTGGAAACAATCCACAAGGCCTTGCAGCAAATAGGCTTCCATTCGGACCTCCAAATTGGGGTCCTGGACCCACGGCACATACTCCTGTGTTTCTCGATAGAGGAAGAGTTCCTGCGCTGCTGGCTAAGAGGGCGTTGGGTGATTTCAGGCTTCCCACTCCGTGTTCTCAAATGGACTCCGGACTTCAGGTTCAACAGCGAATCTTCACGTGCCCCTGTGTGGCTCTCTTTCGAACAGTTACCCGTGTATTTTTTCGGCAAACCCTCCTTATTTTCCAACGTAAGTGCTATAGGAATACCCCTTAAACTTGACACAGCCACTGCTACCTTAACTCGGCCATTGCACGAGTTTGTGTTGATTTGGATCTTCTGGGCGAGCACCCAGATCGAATTTGGATAGACGTCGACTGTGGCGGATTCTGGCAGCGGGTGAGTTATGATAATCTCCCTCCATACTGCTCGGCATGCCATAAGCAAGGCCATGCTGCCCCAGACTGTTAGCGCCGCTCGCACCGCAGGAAGGCCAACGCGGTCGTGCAAGGGACCGTGGGTCCTGGTGCTTTAGACGCAGCCCAAGAGGCAGCTGCCGTCGCGGGTCAGGGGGCCACGGCGATGGCCGCTGCCTCCCTCACTCTAGCACCACACACAGAGGTCGCTGTGGGATCGTCTTGTGCCCGCAGTGCCCAGTAGTCTGGTGTTGTGGTTGCCACGGAGGAAGCATGTGATGCCCCCGCTTCTCCCAAGGGCGAACCCTAGGGTATCAGCGGGACGCCTGCCTAGCTCGCGCCAGGACTCAAAATTTCAAAACAATAAAAACTAGATAAACCAAAAGCGTACTATTCACAATATAGCCAACTCCAAAAGAGTACTATTTACATCCCCAAAAGCAGCTAGTCAAACCACTATATTACATTATGATAACAACCAGCAGAAAATAGACCCTAAGGAGGGTCCTTATACAAACCACCAAAACAAAAACAACCATCTTAATTGTCTAACTATTACAAGCAAACCTAACTATACTAGTGAATGTGCCAAGGAGTTCCCCGTGTAGTCCCCTGCTAAGGAAAACAAAGGAAACGAGGTAAGCTATATGCTTAGTAAGTAAACAGGGGTAAAATCATAAATTGCACATTCGAATAAACATATAAATCCAAATATTTCACATCAGTACAGAAGTATAACATCACAATGGTAGGATACGGGTTGGCTCCAAAGCCAAGTCGTTTGCCATGCGTGACCTCCTACCGACACTCCGTTGACCACAAATAAGATCCATAGAACTCCACTTATACTCCCACCTAATACCTTATCACCCTCACTGGCCAGTCACCTCACAAACTTGCTCGAGCGAACGAAACGAAATTGAACTTGCTTCGCAAGCTCGGTTCACAAACATGGTTCACAACTTGAACCTACAAACTTGGTGACCTCAAACTAGGTTGGAATGGCTTCGACCAAGCCCCGACTGGCTCGAATAGTCCATCTAGGTCGGAAGATCGACCCCAACTCACAAACGTCACCCCAAGCTACAAGCTCAAGGGGCTCAAACTCAAAATAATTCATTTAGACATGTCATGTATAAATATACATGTAAATTAGGGTTTAGGTCGAGTGCGATGAAGTACACCCTCGCCTAGGTACCCTTCCATTCACCTTAAATACATAAGTAAGTTATATACAAAACGGCCCGAATACTTACTCAAAGAACCAAGATAGCAAAAGTACGAAAATCACGTCGCGAAGGATAGCTAGTAGTAGGCCGCATCGGATCTGCCTAGCTCACCACCGTCTGAAATAGAAGATTGCATCACATTATATCACAAATGGCTACTAAAATGCCTAAAACAAGCAAAACGGCAAAATTGGCACATGCAAGTGTGGAAACGGCATACGGAAACGAAAATGGCAGCATAACTGTTTTGGTGTCTAAACTGTTTCGAACACAATCGAAGCTACGAGTGTCGGATCAAAGTATATGAGGTACCGTTGTGAAGCTAAGAGGAAGGGCTACAACTTTCATGAAGACACCTAAATCTAGATCTAAAGGAAAGCAGGTCGAAATTATGGAAAACAGTACCAGAAATTTGCATTTTAGGTTGACGGATAGGGTTTGTTTGCTGGACCATAAGTCACAGTTCACAAATCCAAATCAAGAAATTCCAAAGGCGTTGGAAATATTATTTATAAGTCTATAACTTTTGTGTTTTGACCAAAAGCTGAATCAGTATGGAGCATAGGGAAAAAGGGGTTCAAAGTTCCTGTCAGAACTGTCCAAATTCGAAGGCAGTTCTGACAACCGATCTTGTTTTGGTCATAACTGAAGCTACGGAACTCGGATTTGGATGAACTTTATACCGTTTCGAAGCTAAGACCAAGATATACATTTAATTGGAAGGGGTTAACACCCAGTTCACACGTTATCAAGACAGACAGAGCATGGTCAGAAGCAAAATTCAAAAACGTAACACAATCCAGTGTTCAAAATAGGAGTGAGTGTTTTAGCTATAACTCGGGCTACACTGATCCGTTTGACCTGAAATTTTCCAGCACCATTGAGGACTTAAGAAACTACAACTTTCATGTTTTGAGAAACTTCTGAATCAGCACGCAGCATAAAGAAAAATAGAACCCAAGTTCGGATTTGTGGACTGCCTTGTTTCCAGGTTTGCCGGTTTCGAATGTCACAAACGCATGGTCCGTTTCTATGGTTCTCATACAAACTTCCTAGCCAAACTCATACCAAATAAACACACATAAACCACCTCCTATTTACCCTACAAGAAAACCGAAATTCCTTTCCCAATTTCAACCCAAGACTTACCCAATACTAACCATAATCTAGGTGCTAATCCTACTAACTTTACTGGTTTCTCCACCTAATCACTTAAGCCCTAACCTAACCAAACTAACTTTCCTTTGCAGATTTTCAGCCTAGCATTTTGTGCACCTTCGCTAACAAAATTTTTACCAAAGTCCTTGCTAACCGATTGTGAGTGCTCCTTTCAACCCTTATCTCGCCAGAGCAATCTGCATTTGTCCCGGGGCGGGACATCGCGGAAAATATTCTTCTTGCACAAGAGCTAGTTGGTTCCATCAATAGGAAAACTCGGGGCCATAACTGTATCTTCAAGTTGGATATGATGAAGGCATTTGACAGGGTCTCGTAGTTATTTCTTGAGCAGCTCGTGAGGAAGTTCGGCTTCCACCCCCACTTTACTTGCCTCATCACAAATAACCTCTCCCAGAGTTGGTTTTCCGTTTTGGTAAACGGAAGTCCAAAGGGCTTCTTTCAAGCTACCCGGGGGCTCAAATAGGGGGACCCTCTCTCTCCTCTACTCTTCGTTCTTGTTTCTGAGGCTTTTAGCCGAGGAGTGACTCGACTAGTGCGGGAGGACAGTATCACCTCCTTTGCTCTGCCACAGGGGTGTTGCCCCATTACGCACCTCTCCTTTGCTGACGAAGTGGTTGTCTTCACCAAGGGTGATCGGCGCTCCGTTAAGAACTTGATGGCTTTTTTGGACACCTTCCAAAAAGGGTCAAGTCAGAAAGTCAATAAGCAGAAAAGTTTCTTCATAGCCCCTAGGTGGTGCGGAGTCGCTCATATTCGCACAATCCAGCACATCACGGGCTTCCGGCACGGCTCGCTCCCATTTATGTACCTAGGCTGCAATCTCTACAGCGGCCGTCGGAAGAAGGTTTTCTTCCAATACTTATCTGAGAAACTTGTAGCTAAGGTTGTGGGGTGGAAGAAAAAGCTCCTCTCTCCCGGAGGGTGTTTAATCCTAATTCGGCACGTCCTCTCTTCCATTTCTCTGCATGTGTTGGCAGTCATGAACCCCCCAGTGGCGGTGCTTAAGAACTTTGATAAGATCATGGCTGATTTTTTCTGGGGGGAATCGGAGGAGGGCTCTCGGTGCCATTGGCGAGATTGGAAGGATTTGTGTTTCCCTGCGGCTGAGGATGGACTGGGTTTGAGAAGTTTCCACGATGTCCAAATGACATTTAGTTGCAAGCTTTGGTGGCGATACCGGAATGCGAATTCGTTGTGGGCTTGGTCCATGCACTCTAAGTATGATTCAGGCCAAGTGTACCGTACCCCCTTAAGGGTATGGAAGCGGATGCTCTCAGCGCAGGCCACAGTTGATCAGTTCTCTGAGGACCTTGATTGTGAGGACCCGAAAAATTTCTTATTTTTATCGAATATTAATGGTTTAATTAAGTATTAATCCACCTGTTTTTCCCAAATAATTTATTACGACCATTTTAAATCCATTCGTATGGAATAATGTCTTCATTATGCTTTTAAAACGTCCCGTTAACAACTTCAATTTTCGGAGGATTGTTTGAGTGAGAAATAATGAACACGAGTGTTTCAAGGTGATATTGTATTCGAGAGTATGATTATCCCGGAAAAATTAAGAACGGACAATAGCAGATTAAGAAAAGTTAATCGAGAATTAAAGGTGAATAAGATCTAAGTGAGCATGTACTACTCACGCGTGGATAGTTTTCCAAAAGACGCATGGATACAAATTTATTGGAGATTTGAGGAGTTAATACTCGACTCATGTGAGAACTCGTAAAACTCCTATTAAAACCCTAATTTGAGCTTATTTAATTATTTACTTGTTCATTTATTCCGAATATTATTTTCTAAACCTATTGAACCTAATTACGTGGAAATATAGCTTCGTTATATTTTTAAAGTGACTTGTTTCAAGAATTAATTTCCTGGAGCGCGTTTAGTAAAAATAGTGAAAAGTGCTTGGAGATTTTATCCGCGTAGTAGCACAATAAGCTTTGAATATTGGAGACTTGTACTATGGTCCTAAAATAGGTAATCTTATGAATAAAAACTCAAGTGATAGTTAATAGTGCAATCGTTATAAGAATTTCCCGGAAGTTTCGCGTTATAGCGGTAAAATTGACGGTACGCGTTTTCACACGCGCGACTTTATTTGAGGGACTTTAGACCCTTATTTCGGGACAATTAAGAGTGAATAATATTTACATGAATATGTATGCATTGGAGGTTTGGTGCACTAGTGAACCAAACGCGCGAGAAAATCGAGCCGTAATCGCACCAAACGGCCCCTAATGAGAGTTGACTAATGGGTGATTTGTGGCCACAAGTTAGTATCTTCCCTTGGAAGCTTAAGAAAAGTCTGATCACTCTCTCTCTTCCTCTCAAGACAGCCGGCCAACACCCTCCTCTCTCTAACTCCATTACTTCAAAATTTCTGCTCACTAATCTCACTCAAAACCACCCCAAATCATCTCCAAATTCAACCAAACTTGCACCACACTTAGCTTGATACTTGAGGAGCATTTTGAGCTGCAAACAAGGGCTGGAAATCACGGTTTTTCTGGGGTAATAGAGGGCCAAAAATTCTGCTGAACATCAACCCAAAGTAAGTGATGATCCACTCTTGGAAACTTGAAGTTTGGAAGCTATCTTACCTTGTTAAGTTCATGCATGCATTTGGTTAGCTTGTGTATGGTGTAAAAATGTGATTGTGGGCTCTTGGAATTCCCACACTTGGGTTGTTGTTGCTGATTTGATGATTGATGGTGTTTATATTGTTGGTTTAGTGGTTATAATGATGCATTAGTGGTGGGTAATTAGTAGAAACTTCATTGGGTGTAAGAAGCTAAAATTTCCGATTTTGCCCCTGCCATGTTCGGCCATTTCCAGGCCAATTTTTAATGGTCTAACGGCTTGAAATGGATGTTTATAGGATGTATTAGATGTGTGAAAAGTTTCATTGGAAAATATTGAGGTTTGATGGAGCAAATGAATTTTTCTTGAGAAACTAGCAAATCTGGAAAACTGCTCGCGTATGATTCTGACCAGTGGTAGTATTTTGGCTATAACTCTGTCCTCGGATGTCAGAATCATGTGCCGTTGGTGGATTTTGAAACTAGACATTCATGGTTTTAATTTGGTATATAATGCACGTTCTGATTCTTTGTGAGCAAGCCGAACCAAATGTTTTAAGTTCACTGTCCTGTTGCTCTGTTCATCTGGAATGAAGTGTTCAGGCAGCAACTTGATGCCCGATTTTGAACCAGATGGGTGCCGAATTTGAAACAATTTCCTCTGTGATATTTTAGCCCTATGAATTTATTTTCCAACGGCGTAAGCCATGCTCGATTCCGAGTTAAATTGACTGAATTACGACCAAAACAAAAGGACTGCCCTGTTTTGGAAAAACCCTAATGTTTGGACTGGTTTGGAACAAGATCTTGGAGTGAACTTGTTAATTGATGTTCTTGATACTAAACACTTACCAAAGGCATTATGGATGTTTCTTAGGCCTTTATTTCACAAACGAACCATGATTGGATAGTTTGCTTGATCAAACGTTTTGAAATGGGTAATGAAGGTTTAAAGGCAGATTGCCTTAGAATTTTTCCTGAACTTTGGTTGACTAATTAACTATCTTTCCGAAGGTATTTTTCCCTGAAATTTGATATAGCAGTACCTTTCATATGGGAGTAAAATGCTGCCAATTTTGGCACCAATCCAAGTACGTTTCGATACCCAATTAAATTACTAAAGTTAGAGGTTCAAATCTGGAAATTCTTTTCCAGTCTTGAATTTCCCCAACTTCGGGCTACCGTATCTCGGTACTCGAAACTCCGATTATTGATCCGCTTGTTTTGTTATAAACCTCACTTGTAATACTAATTGAGCTGCAAATTTCAGAGGCCGGTTTGCAACGTGTGAATCGTGCCGAATTTTCAAAGTTGGCCGAAATCCAACTTATTTCTGCCATGTAAACCAATCCTGCACCTTCAAGCTCATTTTTGAACACTTTTCACTTCGATTCATGGAAAAGTGTCTTCTAGGAACTTATAGTACTTTCTAAGAGGTTTCCAACGGTATAAAGTTTTCCAATTCTCGACTTATACCGAGCGAGTTACGATTTTTCAAAGATTCATAATAAAACTGAAAATTTTTCCCAATTTCAAAGAAATAGAGTTTTTCTAGAACTCTTTATTCTTTTGATATTCTTAAACGTTTTGCTCTCGATTTTCATGATAAAAACTCAAATAATATTGTACATAATAAAAGACAAGTTGAACCTCGATTTGCGTGTAATTGAGGTTCCTTTTATGAAATAATCTTTGGATGGTACTAGAGTACAATCTTCCTTGATAAGTGGGTTAATTGTGTGATTATCCGCTATTAATTGCCAGGCGCACAAGGAGACCTTCAAGAGGATCTCACTGTGGATACTTGAATCTCCAAAGAATAATCCCTATTGAATTGCTCGGTGAGTGTCAAGTGTGTGAAATTTGATACTTGCTTATTTGTGGTAATTGTTGGATGTTTTAAGAAAATGGGGACGGGTGCGTACTTTATCGCACTTGTTCTAATTTCAAATGAATGAATGAAATGTATTGAATGAATGAATGAAATGCAATGTTATGTCATGAATGCATGTGTCGTTGGAGTGAACCTCGTCGACTTTCAAATGAATGGGGGACGCCCAAACTCATAGGCCAACCTTAGACTCGAGCCGGCAATGGGCTTGGTCGGGGACTGGGGCGAGCCATGAGATACATATAAGCTCGACCTAATAAGAGGTCTTGCTTGGCATACTCGTAGAGTATCGACCAATAATAGACTTGTGGGCCCTTGGGGTGTACGGTGGACGGAGGGAAGTAAGTGGTGATCTACGGAAATGGAAATACCGACCCGGTTGACAGGAGGGTCAATGCGGGAAGGTATACGAATGACATCGGCAGATCGAGTGGAACTTAGCTCCTGAGAGCTACTATATCCTTGAATTGTTTCTGATTACTTTTCCTGTTTGAATGATTGATTATTGAAAAGACATGGCTTTCTTTATTAAATTTGGGTTTGTTATTTGGCTAAGTGCTTGCATGTGTGTTCTTGGCCTCACGAGCGTTTTTGCTCACCCTATAGATTTGTTTTCCTTAACAGGTTGGAACTCGGAGGTGTACTGGAGAAACCCTCCTGATGGGCTTTTGTTTAGGACTCTATTATATTTTTGGCTATGCCTTGGCTTTGGGTTGTACTTTTAGAATTGAAATGTAACTTTTGGGACGTGATGTATATTTGGGAATTATGATGTACTTTGAACACCCGACATGCGAGATGGATAATGAGTAACTATTGTTAAGCTTGAACGCTTCCGCATTTGTTGTATTTAAGTTATATACGTGTGTTGTGTAGGTAGATAATAAGCTTGAATTGAATTGCTTGAGTCCTGGCGAGAACTTGGCAGGCGTCCCGCGGATACCCTCTGGTTCGCCTTAGGGAGAAGTGGGGGCGTCACATTGATTCCCAGGAGGGGACACGGGTCTGGACTCTAACACCTTCTGGGAGTTTTTCGACCTCCTCTGCATACGAAGTAACCCGACGTGCTCGAGCAACCCTCATGTCCAGGAAGTTAATTTGGGATCGTCGCCTTCCCTGCAAGGTCTCCATCTTTATGTGAAAAACGCTGAACGAGTACCTTCCATTCCCTGAGGTGCTGCGAAAGATTGGCTACCACCTTCCCTTGAAGTACTTTTTCTGCCCAAGTGAGGAAACACGTGATCATATGTTATCGGATTGTCACTTTGCATCGACTATTTGGGGGTTTTTCTCCCATGCCCTTGAGCTCCCATGGTTTTCATCGGCTGGTGTACTGATGCGACTCTAACATTGGTGGTCCAATGCCTCACCAGCCTCAGCAAGGGGGCTGTTGCACATCATCTTACCATCTATCATTTGCTGGGAGCTTTGGAAGGTAGGAATCAACTGCTCTATAATGGTGGCAACGCTTGTCCTATGCACGTCTGTCGACAGATTCAGCTAGCGGTCTTGTCTATCTCGCAAGTATTTCCCTTCGTTCAGGTAACAGCTGAGGATTCGAGGCTTGTGACTCTAGGATTGGTTTCCAGCCTCACCCAACCCAAGCTCCACGTTCCTATCATGGTTCAGTGGAAATATCCGTCTCCCGGCACTGTCAAACTCAACATGGATGGATCGTCCCTAGGAAACCCTGGCTTTTCTGGCGGGGGTGGCGTGGTACGGAACCCTTCCTGGGATGTGTTTGTTTGGCTTTGCAAAGTACTTTGGGATTCGTACGAACATGGAGGCTGAGACCCTAGCCCTTCTTGAGGGGATACGGCTTTGTACAGACCGCGGCCTCATTGCAATGGAAATCGAAACGGATTCTCAGAACCTGTTGCTAATGTTGCAGGGCAAATCCCAGGTTCCTTGGAGGATAAGGCAATCTATCTCTAGCATTAGGCAATTGATCCTGGGCAAGCAGTTCACCCTCACCCACATTTTTTGGGAGGCCAATGCGATGGCCGATGCCCTTGCAACTCTTGCAAGCTCGTCTCAATGTTTCTCAGTCCTCTCAGCGACACAACTCCCCAGACAGGTCATAGGTTTAGTTGCCTTAGACAGAATCTAGCTCCCTTATATTAGAATGGCTCATCACCCTGGCAGTGTAGCGGAGTAGTACTCCTTCTTTATGATTCTCGAAGTTGTATCTCCCCCTTTTCGTTTCAAGTGGAATAAAATCTCTTTTATTAAAAAAAAACTTCAAAAGTTTCCTTCCCAAGTATGGCTTTAATCGTCGGCACTTCCTAGAACAATCAAGAGAAAACACTTAAGACTCGACTCCAAGACTTAGTGAATGGAATTCGTAGGTGAGACTCAGTTACGAGTCATGTGTCTATCCACATGAACCATTAATGCAAAACAAAGATGTGGCTTTGGAGTGAAAAGATAACATTTAGTCCTAAAGGCATGAACGACCTCAAAGCCCTTCACCTCTACCCAAAAGCCATACCTACAATGGTTTACCATCTCCAAATTTGAAGTGGAAAAATGAGAGAAAGAACAATTCTAGGAAATAGGATTTTCTAGTTTTGTGCAACCCTATCTAAAAATTCATATCTCAAGCTTCTTAAGTCCAAAATTGATAAGATTTATACCGTTGGAAAATACATTCAAAGAGCTACAACTTTACAGAAAACACTATTGTAAGATTCAGAACACAAGTCAGTCAAATTCGAGCCTCAAGTTGTTGTTTCAACCAACACAAGACAGAACAGGTATGCAATTTCAGTCAACTTTGAAAAATCACAGATATTCATAGAAATCAAGAAAAATCATAAATTTGGATGGTAGGTGTAGACACCAAATTTTAGGGGTATTTTTGTTTTTTTTTTATTTTTTTATATTAGTTTTTATTCACTTTGAGTCTTCTATTTTTATTTTTATTTTTTAAGTCATTTTAGCATAAAATTTGTCAAAAAGAGAAAATTATTCATAAAAAAAAGGAAAAAGAGAGCCGCACATGCATGCGGCATGAAAATGATTTTCACGGGAGATGGCTGGAGGTTTCTTGGCTCTCAATGGATCGGATGGCTGGAAATTTTGGGGGGGAACCAACCCTTCATCCTCACCTTTGAGGTGAGGGTTTAGGGGTTATGGTTCCCCATATAAAAGCAAAGAGAAACGGCAGGAAAAGGGGGAGGGCTGAGAGCATCTAATGATGGCTGAGTGAGAGTAGGGAGAAAAATCTGAGGGCTGATAGCTAGGGGGAAGATACAGAAATTAGGAGGGAGAGAGACGGGAGAAGGAAAAAACCTACGGGCTGGAGGAGAGTCAGGAAGGCTAAAAGAGTAGAGGGGAGAGGAGAATAGAAGGAACGGCGGCTGAGGAAACTAAGAAAACTAGAAAGAACTGAAGGGTTTAGGAAGAAAACAGCAAAGGAAGGAAAACAGAGAGTGAATAGCGGCAGAGTAAAGGGCGAGAGAGATAGGAGATCGAGGGTGGCGTTCGGCTGCACAAGAGGGAAGAAACCCAGAGCCTAAAATATCAAGCTTGCGTTTTACCGAAGACTGCAAATTCATCTCCTTCGATAGCTGGTAGAGCGAATTTCATCTCTTGCGGATTCTCCAGCGCCGAAATTTCTGCAGTAGAGACTTTGGCTTGCAACCTCAGATTTAAATCTTGCTATCCTCAGATCCCTCACGTTTAACTAGTGTTTCCCAGCATTAAAGGTAACCCTTTTACCTTCTTCCGCTCATACCTCATTAAACTTGGAAGAAAAATAGTTGAAATCTTTGTCGCCATGTTTGCTATCGCATTTTTCAGTTTTCCTTCCTTCCTGTTTGTGATTTGGTAGGAAAAGAAGATTGTTGAATCTTTGATCTTGCATCATCGTTTGTTTATTTTTATTGGGTTGAGGCTCCTATGGGGTTAGACCATGAATCCGTGGGTCTTACTGTGGATTGTTGATGTTCTCATGCGTTGAACAAATTTCTGAAGTTGCAGAATATGGTTGATTAATTGAGTTGCATAGTTTTGGTTTGTTGTTTGCTGTAGTGTCGACAAATCCTTTTCCTTTTCTTTGGTTGCTGGGATTTTAACTTGTTTGTGGTTCTGGACTTGCTGGCTGTTTGATTGGATGACCTGTCTATGTGTACCACAAGCTTTCTCCTTTCTTTGCTGCAGTTCTGATACAGTTGCTTTCGATTGAACCTCCTAGGATAGATGACCATGTTAACAACAATGAGATGAGGGCCTAGCACTTGTGTTTGCTTGTTCAACTAGTGAATGGGTTTTGAGTTTCTAGCACCTAAATACACAGGGGCTGGAGTAGCTAGAAAGTTGCGTTTGCTGTTATGTATTGCTGTTTTTCTTTCCTGTAACAACCCAGTCCACCAAGTGGGTCTTATCACCTACTTGATGAGATATTTGGATAAGAGGTGTTGGGTTTGCATGTTTGGGGGCTGAAATACTTGAATTAGGATCAAATGCTTGCTGGAAAATGAACGATTCAGGTTGTCGAACCACTTTTGCACGCATGTTTTCCAGAATTTTTGCATGGTATTTTGCTGAGTTTTGTTTGTTTGGATTGGGGTGGTTATGTAGTTAGTTGCTTAGTCTAAAGCTGTGATGTTGGGGTTGAAAATATCTAATCAAAGTTATGTATTTGAATCGGAAATCTGAGCTTGGAAACAAAATGCAGCAGGTTTCATTTGTGGGTGCTGAAGCACATGAAAGTAGTTACAGGAACTTATTTTTCTCATGGTTTTCATAAAGACTTGCATGAAATGTTCTAAGAATTCCATTGTTAATAGGTGTTTATCCATGCTTAGTTGGATTTAGCTCAAAATGTTGTGTGAATTTTGTTTGCCGAAAGCTTACTTGGAGTTGCAGAAGCTCGGATAAAAATTGTAGCAAAAGTCGCATAAGCAAAGAAAACTTTCACCTGGCCGAATGTCTTGATGCATGCATGGAAACGTTATTAAATTTTGCATTTTAACCCCCTAAGTTTCCCCTTATCCTATTATGACCCATAAAATTGGAAAATTTAATCAATTTTGCCCTTTTAAAATGTTAGTTTCCTTTGATATGATTTAATGTGATTTTTGGATGGGTTTTCAATGAATTTTAGGATGATTTTGAAGGTTTAATATTTCTTTGGTAGATTTTATAGTCTTGATTTGGATTTTAGTAGAATTATAATAAATCGGTTTTTCATTCTTTTGTGAAGTTGAATATTTGATTTGGACAGATTTCATCTTAAGTCACTAATTTTAGCACCTTATTCTAGAACCTTTTGATTATTGGGTTTTGCTTGTTTTAATTTCTTGAGCATAGATGATTTATTGTAAATACCTTAAGTGATTCCGTTTTGTGACTAATTTGTGTTTAATTTTCATTCCGTGCTTAATTCTCATTTTTTTAATCGTTAATTAAAGTGATGCCTTGACCCCTTTTTGTTATTTTGAAGGATAAATAAGTGAATTCACTTCATTAGGGTATCAATTCAAGGGAGATACACTCTAACCTTTATTTTGACTTTTTATTTGACTCTACGTGCCTTATGTGTCTTATGTGTGCAATTGCATGATTTTGAATGTTTTATTTTTATTTTATTTATTTATTTCTTTGGTTATTGCATTTATTTTAATTTTGTGGGATTATTGCATTTGTTCGAAAGGCACTTGAATGCCAAAGTTGTAATGGCTAGATTATTATTTTATTTATTTTATTCCGTTTCCCCTCTTAGATTGTAGTAGGCTTCCCCCCGAATGTAATAGTTAGGGCCTTATTTGCCTTATGTGTTTTGCATGCTTAGGTGCTATGTGTTTAATCGCTTTCTTAGGTTTTGGCATCTAGATATGCATGCTTATGTGTTATGTGAATTACGTGCTTACATGCCTACTTGCTTTAATTATGCACATTACTTATATATGTGTACGATGGATGCAAACGCACGTAACCGTGGCTAGTCCAATGCTAGTCATGGTTGTCCCCTCGAGCTCTTGCAAGTCCAACGCTTGTGAGAGAGCGTAGATGTGGGCTAGTCCAACGCTAGCCCTTAGGAGTCCTTCGCACATTAGATCATGACTGTGTGATAAATCATCTCATCTCATGCATATCTTTACTTTTTAGGGCCTCTTTCACCATATTGCGTGACATTTTCCTTATATATATACACCCCTTTTCCCATATTTTCCCTTATAGGTATATTACTTCCTCCTTTTGTATGAAACATGACATTAGTCTTGCATTTCATATAGGCGTTAGAATTAGGTTAGTTCATTTACTTGATTAGATTAAGGAATAGCCCCTTGGATATGGGATATGGACGAGTTTGGCTTTTCTAGCCTTAGCACGCTCGTATTCCCTCTATTAAAGGGAAAATTGAGTCACGAACATTAGTCCCCTGTACCCGACATGATGCACTCTTTTAAGACATGTATATTTATATAATTATTATTTTATCCCTTTTCTTTTCTAAGAGTCTCATATTTTTGCATTATTCGTGACTTCTCCAAAGAGTCACTATTGGGCGTCACAATTAATGTGATTGGCACCATTCGAGCTTTGAAGAGAAATTTTGACCCCCCGATACCCTTCTAGGTCTAGGGTTTTGCATCCATATAGTACATCCAAATGTGATAAATTCTTTGGTTAAAACAAGAAAATCTTTAACTAAATCACGCAACTAGCCTTGGCTAGGTCGAATGGGTGCCTTGGATTTTTATCCTTGCCTTCCCCTTCATCAAATGTGACTCCCGAACCTTTCCTTTGATTTTCGTAGACTAGGAGTTGTTTAAAAGGGATTTTTTTTCTTTCTACTTTTTCCTTTGAAAATTCATTTTTTGGTGACTTGGTACACCTTAACTCTATACCAAGTGACGACTGCAATTTTTATTTCAAAAACCCTTTTTAAACCATAATTTGGGCTCAAATCGTCGCATTACAAGTCCCATTTAGGCCCATTTTCTTTTTAAAACAAAAATTCATTTTCCTAAACTCGTTTTTTATTTTTCTTATAAAAAATGGGGCGCGACAGTAGGAATTACTCTGAATCTAGTTTCAAACGCAACAAACGAAACTCGATCCGACATTCCTACATCAAGTTATAGCAGATTTCCCCTGACTGCACAGAAGTTCCTACGAAAATTTTGACAGCACCTTCCTTTGTTTTTCTTTACTTTCCATCCAAACCTCAACACTAATCACTTCTCAATTCCACTACAATTGCACCCACAAATCACAAGCTATCAAACACCTTTAATTAGGGCCACAATACCCTTCAAATACAACCAAGTGGTAGCTCAAAATAGAAACCCTAAAGCTGGAATTTTCCGCACAAAACTGAAATTTTTCACAAATAACCACAATTAACACCCGAAGGCTCCATTTTACACAATATAAAGCTATCATTCCATGGCCAACCATAATCATCATATGAAAATAGAAAAATCACCATTAAAATCTGAAATTTAGCTAACTCCACTTTAATCCATGAAATCTTCCATAAAACAACCTATTTAGCCACCACAAGTCGCTAATTTACCATTATTAGGAACAAAGAATGAGTTTCTATGCAAAATACCTTGACACCTCAAGAAAGGTAGTAGCTTAGGGTTTCCTCCTCCAAAACAACTCCACCAAGACCTTTAATCTTCCTTAGCAAGTCACTTTTGTGGACAAATTTAAGATTTAATCAGTTGGATTTCAAGATATAAGCAAGAAATGGAAGCCAAAAGTTGAAGCTTGCTCTCTTCTTTTCTCTTATGGAGTTCAGCCAAGAAGGGTGAAAATGAAGATGATTTTGGGTTAAAATTGATGTTTTAATAAAGGTAAGAAAGTTAGTCAAAGTCCAACTTTAAATAGGAAAGCGACACGTGGCACCTTTTATGCTTAAAGCTATCTTCTTGTCTCCCTATTGTGAGACCCCGGTCAGTTCTTAAGTTTGATATTAGGTGACATTCATTATTTGTTCGGTAAAATTTGGGGTTTTAGGGTTAATTAGAAAACCCTAAGTTAGGGTTAGGATTGAAACCCTAGTTTTTGTATTAATCATAAGTTCGAGTGGTGGTTAAAGTTAGTTATGCTAATGTATGTTTTAGTGTGGGTAAGTATAGGATTTGATCATTTTATATAGATTAAGTGAGTTTAGAAGTTAGGAAAACCCTAAACTAGAAAAAAGTTTCTAGTGTTATGATTTGTTAGAATTCTAAGTTGGGTTTAAAATCCTAATTTTGCCTATGACAAAAATATTGTTGTTTAGTTGCTTTTATGTGAGTTAAGGTATGATTAAGTATAGGTGATTAAGAAAGGAAAGTGATTAGTGAAGCAATTAAGTGTGATTACATGTTTTGGACTAGATTAAGTTTATAACCTATGGAGTTAATTGAAAGCTTTTCAAATGTTTAAGGGCAAGAGTTGATCAAATGCAAAGTTGAAGGTGTAAGGGCTTGAGAGCAAAGTTGAAACTTTTATTTGATTGGTTGTTAGGAAAATATCTTCCATCAGCTTTGACTATATTATACCATAGGATTTGCAAGATAATCATAAGGCAAAAAAAAAAACAAACCAAAGGAAAAGAAAGAGAGAGAGAGCCGAGAGAAAGAGAAAAGCTTTTGTTTCTTGCATTTGTTTTCATCAACCTTGAGTTTGGATCTTGGAGTAACAACTTTGGGCTTGAGTTTTGGAAGATCAACCTAAGAAACTTGCAACTAGAAGGTAAGTCATCTCTCTTGGAAGTTAAAGTTTGGTGCTTAAGTCTTGAATCCATGAAAAGTGATGCTTTTGTTGTTTTTATGATCTTATATGATATAGATGGTGATTATATAGAGTTTAATGGTTCATCTTGGTGATATTTTGCTGCTGAAATTTCGGTCAAACCAAGAGAAATTAGGGCTTCTTGTTATAGATTTTCTTAGTTGATTGGGTTGGTGATTAAACTTGATAATGGAACTTTTGGTGTGATTATCTCATTCGAATGGGGAATTCCTAATAAAATCAGGTTTGGTTATGAAACCCTAATATAAATGGAAGTTAGTTTAGCTTGGCTAGGGTTTAGTTGGTTAGGGTTTTTGAAGTGAGTGAAAAACTAGTGAAATTGGATTCTAGATTGTGGTTGGTGTTTGGTAATTTTGTGGTAATTTGGGGAAGAAATTTCGGACCATTGGAAGGTCTTTTAGAATCTGGTATAGGTAGTATTGTTTGGTATGAAATTGATTAGAAAACTTGTATAAGAATTGTAGCAATTGACCATGTGTTTGCAAAGTTCAAAAACCGGCAAAACTGGAAACAGGGCAGTCCACAAATCCAAACTTGAGTTCTATTTTTATTTATGCTGCGTGCTGATTCAGAAGTTTCTCCAAACATAAAAGTTGTAGCCTCTTAAGTCCTTAATGTACCTACAAACTTTCAGGTCAAACGGATCAGTGTAGCCCGAGTTATAGCCAAAACACTCACTCCTATTTGGAACACTAGATTGTGTTACGTTTTCAAATTTGGCCTCTGCCCATGCTTGGTTCGCCTGGATAACATGCATACTGGGTGTTGATCCCTTCATAAGAAATGTAGATCTTTGTATTAGCTTCGAGATGGTATAAAGTACATCCAAATCCGAGTTCCGTAGCTTCAGTTATGACCAAAACAAGATCGGTTGTCAGAACTACCTTTGAATTTGGACAGTTCTGACAGGAACTTTGGACCCATTTTTCCCTATGCTCTTTATTGATTCAAAACACAAAAGTTATAGCCTTATAAATAAGCTTTCTAACGCCTTTGGAATTTCTTGATTCCAATTTCTGAGTCATGAGTTATGGTCTTTCAAACAGGGTGTGACGACCCCACCTCCCCCTAAGGCGTACCAAAGGGTTCGGCGGACCGCCCGCCCAGCTCTCGCCAGGACTCACTTACTATCTCAATCGAGTCATGTACACACATCCATGAACCATAAATAACATTCCCAATTCAAGCTTATAATTTACATTGATAGAAATCGAGGTACAAAGTCTCAATACACCGAACTAGTTCAAAACGTATACAATCTAAGTACAACATGTTCCATTCGAGGAATAGCGCGAGTACAAGTCAAAAATCAAACAACTAGTCTATGCTAGACTTTACATATCTCACACCTCGCTCGTACCCCTGAAAGGAAAACAAATGGAGTGGAATGAGCTAAAAGCCCAGTGAGGTTCCAAATAGCAAATTGACCATTATTTATAAGTACAAGTTTTCGATATAGCAAAGTAACGAGCATGAAGAGTTCATAAATGTGAGCAATAACACGTCAAGTAGCAATCTTAAAATGAGCGAGTGTAGAAGTTTTTCAAAAGAAACAATAATCACTCCAAAGTATAAGGATACGGATGGCTCTCAGGAGCCAAATTCCCATTGCATTACCAAAAGCTTGATCATGTAGTAGTTGACACTCCGTCAACTTTCAAGTAAGTAACCAATCCAGTAGAACACCACTTACACGACTCTCCGTCCACCGTTCAACCCCCAACTGGGCCCAAAATCCTCAATAAACACGGGTGGTAATACTCGAGTATACCGATTAGTCGAGGAGATATCACTCCACTCGACAATACAAGAGACCCAGGGTTCATTACCCAATCGACCAAGCCCTTGCCGGCTCGACTAGAGTAACTCGCCACAGGGTTTCTGGAATTCCAGGAAGTGCGCGCATCATAAACAAGTATATCAAGTCAATTGCAACAATAAACAAGTATATCACGTAAGGGCAAGTGCGATAAAGTACACTCTTGCCCTTACAATTCACGTATATAACATGTACTCATATTGGTCACGTATCAAGTTCAAGTATCTAGTGCAATTCGGTATTTGAAAGCACTCACCAAAAGATATAGTGCCTTTACTGGTCACTTTCAGGTTATACTCCGGGTTCGGAGTCCAAATCTGCGATAAAACTCAGTTTCAGAACTTTGAAACATGATTAAGATTCGAAACTTAGACGTTTCGTTCAATAAAATCAAGAAATTGAAATTCGCTCGGATAGTAGTCGTGAAACACTTGCTCGCTTTTTAAACGGTAAAACTTTGTAACATTTATACTTGAAAATGCCATGCGAGTCGAAAGTACAAGAGAAACATATTCCAAATAGTCATTATTTCATTTCTCAAGGGTACAAGCTCGGCCAAGTCCTTCCTTATATACCTCGGAATAAGAATACTCAAGTACCCTAGATGGTTCAAGCAGTAATCACTCTTAACCCTTACTCAAGTTGCAAGTAGTTCTCTAGTTTTCGAGCGTAAATTTGGGCAGCATGCCCTTTGTGTTTACCTAATTTTCCAGCCATTTAGGCTTCATTATTTTTCTCAACCACAACCCAACCTCACATATGTCAACAATTCAAGCCAAGAGCCGTTCCATAGGCTCACAATATCATAAAACAAGATTCACAACAATTACAAGTGCAGAAATTCAACTTAGCACAAGACAGATTTGACGTATGAATGCGGAAATAACATATCCAAGGTTACGCTTATCGAATTGAGGCGTAACCTATGCCGTTTCGAAGCTAAAACACAGAGCTACAATGTTCATGAAGGTCACTTAGTCCAGTTTCTAATGTAACTTGGTCAAATTCTCAAATTACTAAACCATAAATCAATTCGTCCGCTGTTTAAACGCATTACACTGTAATGGACATAACTCAGTGTACAAGAGTCTAATTCAGGTGTTCTTAGAGTCATTTTAAAGCTACTTCAGAACACTACAACTTTCATGTTTTGGCCTAGAGCTAAATCAGAATGGATCCTGGTCAAAAAAACGTGATAAACTGGACTTACTGATGAAACGGACTGCTGAGGAAATATTTAAAACAGTAAGGGTATTTTGGACTTTTCATGACCTACGTTGCTCCGATTGAGCTGAAATTTTATAGGCACCTACAAAATTCCATTCTCTACAACTTTCCTTCTTTGACTTAAGGCCAAATATGCCTCTAACACACAGATACAAATTCGGACAGAAAGGGAGCAAGAATTTCCAGAAATCTGGAATTTTTTGTTTCTAGTGGAACTTTCCTTAATTTCTTGGTCCAATCACTACCAAAACACCTTATAAAACCTCAATTGCAACATATAAGCATCATACAACAATTTGGGCAGAATTTCCTCAAGCCCTAGTTCATCATATAAAAGGGGAAAACTTCCAACTTCATCACACCCACTTGCATAATCATGAAATCAAGCCAAAACTTAAGCTAAAAACACATCTTAAAGCAAGATTCAAAGCAACAAAGATCATGATCAAATGTTGGTACCTCAAAAGCAAGGCTTGGTAGAGTAATCCTTCACCCCCTTTGATATTTCTTGGTTCCTCAAACTTCCCAACTCACACTTAGTACTTTAATCGGTTTATTTCTTTTGTTTTCTCACTTTGTAGCTAGAAATCAAGAGGTAGGATGGTGTTTCTTCTTGCTCTCTCTCTCACTCTTTGGGTCGGCTAAGCAGCAGAAATTTGGGGAAGAATGAAGCTTAATTGGTCTTATAAGAAGACAAGAAGATTAGAGCAAATTATGTCCACAAGTTTAGCCAACACTTGGCTTGATTTCCACCACAAAATTTTTCTCTTTCCTTCCTTGCATTTGAGCCACAAATTTCGGTCAAACTTAGCTGTAAATTAGGAGATATTTTGCTCAACTATCAATAAACTTGTATGGTAAGAAAGTGGTGGTCAAGTGGTGCCTTCAATCGGTAGTGCGCGGGACCCGCCGGTTCGCGCCGTTTTTCTTAAAACACACGTACTAGGGTTTTTCTTCCCATTCACTAACCTTATATCATTGCTCCTATTCACATATTATTTCTCACTTAAAAGTCACTTTTAATCACCAAATTTGATCCTTGCTCCATTCCGAAAATTCATCCGGCGGAAAAACGCGAAAACCCTAATTTGCCCCAAATCTTGAAACCGAAGTGTAAAACCCTATTTTCTAGGTTCATCTGCACTTATTGTTGAACAATTGGGTAGTAGGGCTTTAATAAATGAAAATTTTCAAATAAAAGGAAATTTTAAGAAAACGTGAGGAATTTTCCAATTTCAGTAATTAAAATCAGGGTTTCAATTAAAATAGGAGAGATTTAGGAAAACCGGTTAGTCACAAGTAAACTAGGGTTTTGACTAAAATATTAGGGTTTCCAGTCTTTTAAAACAAAATAAGGTTTTAAATCAAACCCCAAAGAAATACACTTTAATGTTTTCTTCACAAACAACCTCCTAATATTCGGGATGTTACACAGGGCCTGTTTGGTAACCCGAAATGAAATGGCTGAAACTATTTTATGCATTTTTGTCCTAGTTCCATTGAGATCTGGCTTGAGGTGTCTACATGAAAGTTGTAACCCTTCTTCTTAGCTTTGTATGGTACCTCATGCACTTCGATCCGACACCCGTAGCCTGAAATTTGACCAAAACAGTTCTAAGTGCCAAATCTGCCCGTTTCCGTTTCCGTTTCCATGTCCGTGTCCGTCTCCGTTTCCGTATGCCGTTTTCGCACATGCATGTGCCGATTTTGCCGTTTTACTTGAGTTATGCATGTTAGTAGCCGTTTGTGATATATTGTGATGCAATCTTTTATTTCAAACGGTGACGGGCTAGACGGTGCCAGTGGGGCCTACTAGCTGGGATACATGACTTGATCTTCACATTTTTGCTATACTTGATCTTTGTGTAAGTACTTAGGCCGTTTGTTTGTATAAGTTGCTTATGTGTTTGGATATGAATGTAAGGGTACTTAGGCGAGGGTGTACTTTATTGCACTCGACCTAAACCCTAATATGTGCATATAATTGTACATGATATATGTATATGACTTGCGTTGGGACTGAACCCCTTGAGCTTGTAGCTCGGGGTGACTTTTGTGAAATTTGTGAAATATGATGAAGTTGTGGGCCCGATCTCAAGACCTAGACGGATTATTTGACCCGATCGGGGCTTGGTCGAAACTAGTCCAATCTAGTCTTGAGGTCACCAAGTTTGTGGGTTCAAGTTGTGAACCAAGTTTGTGAACCAAGCTTGCGAAGCAAGTTCAATTTCGTTTCATTCGCTCGAGCAAGTTTGCGAGGTGACTAGCCAGTGAGGGTGTTAAGGTGTACGGTGGGAGTACAAGTGGAATTCTACGGACCATATATGTAGTCGACGGAGTGTCGACAGGAGGTCACACATGACAAACAACTTGGCTTTGGAGCCAACCTGTATCCTTCACTGTGTTGTTGCTTTTATACTTGTGATTTGACATCTTTGTGATGTATTTGTTTGTTTTAATGTGAAATTTATGTTTTTACCCCTGTTTACTTACTAAGCATATAGCTTACCCCTTTCTCTTTGTTTTCCTTAGCAGGGGCCGACGCGGGGAACTCCTTGGCACATTCACTAGTATAGTTAGGTTTGCTTGTAATAGTTGGATAGTTAAGATGGTTATCCTTATTTTAGTGATCTGTATAAGGACCCTTCTTCGTGTCTATTTTCTGATTTTGGTCATTATCATAAGGTGATGTGTGAGAACCCGTAAAAACCCTAATCATTTTTCTAGGGTTTTAGTTTCCCTAATTGCATGTTTTCTGCATTTTCTGGCTTAGAAATATTTTCTTGGTGGATTTTATGAGCAATTATAGTTTTTAGATAATTTTTCTAGTATTGGAGAGTTTTTGAAATATTAAGGATAAATAACGGACATGGGACCCACTAGTGCGAAAAGTTCGGAAAAATTCGGCCAATAAGGTTAAGTTTCAGATACCGTGTAAAATTTATCGGGTGTTAAGAGATAAGTAGAGAGTGAGAAATGATTGATGTGAGAGAGAAAAGAAAAGATAAGATTGCATTTAAGAGGTGGCAAGTGTCACCCTCTTAGTGGTTCCAAGTTAAGATTTACTATTCCAATTTTTGACTTTTTTTGACCAAAAGGTAAATATCTTAAAAATTGCTCAAAAATTCACCATTTCTTCTCCTTGGTGGCCGGCCCTCTTGTGCTAAGAAAGGAAGAAAACTTCTTCAATTTTCAAGTCCCAACTAGCTCAAATCACCCAAAAATACTTGCTTCCATCTATTTCTACTCCATAAAATCCTTCCACTTGGTGTTAGTGAGTGTTTTGGTGAAGCTTTTTGGAGAACTTAAGGTGTCCAACATCTTCCTCTCTCTTGTTTACTTGGTAAGTGGTGATTGACTACCCTCCTATACCTTATGAAGCTTAAGTTATGCTTATTAGTGATTAAAGTGCTGAAATTTCTGGTTTTTATCTTGGTTTGAAGTGATTTGGTGAAGTTTTTATTTTATTGATGATTTTTCTGGTTTAATTGGATTATGATGGTGTGGTTGTTTATGATGATTGGCAATGGTCTATAATGACACTAGTAGGTGTGAATTGGTGATAATAGCAACTAATTTTGGGTTTGGATTGAAAAATGAAAAGTTAGGGTTCATAAACCCCTAATTCTGTCCGGTTTTGGATCATAGGGTTAGAGGCCGAATTGGACTTTGTTCAAAAAATGAAAGTTGTAGGTATTGATGTGTTTGAGGTACCTGTAAAATTTCAGGTTATTTGGAGTGGTGTGGAGAGAGATATGTCGATTTTACTGTTGCTGTTCTGGGTTGATCAGAATGCGAAAACTGCACTTGTAATTGGCCATTTTGACTGGAATTTCTTTGGATTTGGATGTTGGTGTCTTCTGATGAAATCTATCTGGATGTCTTAGCTATCATATGCCTTTGGAATCAATGCATTTGGACCTGTATAGACTGAGTTGTACGGATTACAGCATAGTGTGATTTGCAAACCTGCAATTACGGTTCTGGTTTGGTATTCTGCATTTTTGACCTAGTTGTACTAGGATTTGGACTGAGTGGCCTTCTACATTGTTGTATCCCTGTCTTTTAGCTTCGAGACGGTGGGTCTTGTACCTTCATCCGACAATCGTAGCACCTTTGGTGCCATTACCGCAAAATGATGTCAAAAACTGTTTTTCTGGTTTTGAGCTTAATTTTCATTTCCGGACTTTTCCCTAGCTGGACTTGTACTCGTACTACTTGGAGCTTATTGAACGGTTATTGAATGAACTTATTTGTGTGACTTTGGGACTGGCTGAGGAAATAATGAAGCCTTGATGGCTGGGAAAGTAAGAAGATTCAGGGGAAGTGCTGTCCGAACTTTTAAAGGACTTGATTGCATTGAGTTTGTGATCTAAGACTTGGATTTGAGCAAGGCAATGTTATATGATGGATGATTTCTGAGCCATTGAGGTGATTGACCTCAAACAGTTTCCAAATTTACTTTTGAACCGCTTCCTGCATTATCTACTTTTGAACTGTTTTCAAAGTTACTTTTGGAACTGTTTTCTTACATATCATGCGTGCTTGCATATTAGTGTCTTGTTATTATTGTTTTTGCTTTCAATGATTGTTAAAACAAGTTTTCTAGGCGAGTGTGTACTTTATCGCACTCGACCTAAATAAATATGAAATTTTCAATGATTAATGATTAAATGCTACTTGCGCATGAATGTAAGCCTTTTGGGCTGAACTGGCCATTGCCCCTTGTTACCGGTCGTCTCGAGCCAGAAGCGGACTCGGTCGGGCGACTAGGAACTTGGGTGAACGTTTCGGTATACTCGAGTATTACCTTGTAGGTTGGTGGAGCCTGGCCAAAAGCCAGGGACGGGGTACATGAATGCACGAATGAAACCAAAAATGCAATGAAATGACAGGAGAACGAACGTATCCTTTTCATGAATGTTACTATCGCTTTCCATTGTAAATGTTTCTTGAATTATTGATACTCCATATTTAATGTTTTGTAAACGTTGTAATTGTTTCTAGACTTATCCTTTGATTTACAACATCATTGAAATGAACCATTGTTAAACAGATTTGATAACTGATTTTATTGGTTACTCGCTGAGCTTCTAGCTCACCCCAAAAATATTTTATTCCCCTCCACAGGGCTCAAGGCGAAGGAGTGGCTTGTAGTGTTTATTCATGGATTATCTCATGTGAGGCTTGAACTTGGTTTTCCTTTTGTGTGATCATTCATATTGGGATTGTATTGAACGTTTAGAATTGATTGGATGTGTAATAGTCTAGTTTTGGACTTCCTCCTGTATACTAATTGTGATCAAGGATCAGAGTGGCGCTGCGGAAGCGTGGATGCTTCGCATTTGATATGTAAAGTTTGGGAACCTTTGATGTATATTTGATATATATATATATCTTGAAATTCAATTGAGGAATGTAGTGAACGACTGAGTCCCGGCGAGAGCTGGGCAGACGGCCCGCCGAACCCTCTGGTTCGCCTTAGGGGAGGTGGGGCTGTCACATGATGTAGTAGTTGGATAGCTCCTTTTGAGGATGTTGTAGACACCAAATTTTTGGTTTCGAATTTTATTTATTTTATTAGTTTAATTTTAGATTTCTTTGTTTCAATTTTAGGTTTATCTTGGTTGTTTTTTGTTTCGTGTCTCTTATTATATTTTAATTTGTTTACGAGCCTTTATTTTATCTACTAATTTAATTAAAAAAAAAAAAAAGGAATACGCGACATGCAAGCTGCGTTTTTCGTAGCTTGCAAAAAAGGGCTTTTGGGGTTGTATATATTGTAAATAGTACTCTTTTGGTTTATCTAGATTTTATTGTTTTGCATTTTCGAATCCTGGCGTGAGCTAGGCAGGCGTCCCGCCGATACCCTCGGGTTCGCCCTTGGGAGAAGTGGGGGCGTCACACTTATGGTTAATCCATTTAGATAACCTCTAATTATCTCCTAACACATAGTAATTTAATCCCTTTATGCAAAACTTAACCTAATTGGCCGAATTTATCTCACATAACGCACTAGCGGGTCCCACATCCAATATACACTCCTAATATCTCATGAACTAACTTATACTAGAAAAATGATTTAAAACTATATTTACTTAGAAAAATATCTATGAAATTAATATAATAACAAAAATATAAAAAACATGTGCAAAGAAAGAAAATAATCCCTAGAAATTAAGAAAATTTTCGGGTTCTCACACTCTTTCCCCCTTAAAAGAATTTCGTCCTCGAAATTTCTTATCATCGCCTTCTCCGGGATACAAAAATTTTAATACTTCCTTCTCACAGTCAAATTGAGCATCATACTTAGCTAACCAATCTGTACCCCTTCACTAGCCAGGCTCATTGAATTCTTTGGTATAGTTTCCTCTTCCTTCCCAAATTGAAATTCTTATACACCATTCTAGTGGTCAAACGGTGGAATACCAGAATCTTACCTTCCATGTCCTCAAACGAGTCAGAGATTGATGTTGTTCTAGGGAATACACCCAAGCCGACACCTTCGGTCCATTCTTTTCTCCCTTCGACTGGTCAGGGTTGGTCGTGGTTGGCTGTCAGTTCCTACTCCCTTCTCGAGATAGGTCTGGGCAATTAGCGATTCGATGATCTGCACTCCCGCAATGCAAACATTTTCTTTCTTTCTTCCAGCAGACATCCTCTGTATGATTCGGCTTCCTACAAGGACCAGGGGAAGCAGAGACTGAGCCTCTCTGTGAGACACCACTTGACATCCCCGGTAGTCGTACTCTCTCGTTTCCCCTTCCAATCTTAAAAGGTATACTCTTATCCCCTTGCTCTGAACTACTTCCAGGAAATCCCCTTTTCTTGGCTTGGAAGTTTCTAACTTGTAATCTTGTATTTTCAACTCGTTGACCTTTCTCCACAGCATCACTAAAGGTACTAAGCTGGGCTACAGCCAGGTCCTTCTAAATCTCAACATTTAATCCTTGAACAAAACACCTTATCCACCTTTGCTCAGTCACAATTAGTTCGGGAGCGAATTTAGACAACCTGGTGAACTGGCTCTCATATTCGGCGACAGTTTGAGTTCCCTGGCAAAGTCTAATGAACTCATCTTCTTTCTTTTCCTGAATTAAAGGTGGGAAATACTTCATATTGAACTCCCTAATGAAATTCACCCACGTCCTCAGTGTTTGTTCTCTTTCCCATTTTAGTCTTATGATATTCCACCAAGAACGGGCTGCTCCCTCCAGTTGGAAGACGGCAAATGTCACCTGTCACTCCTCAGTGTAGTGTAACGCGGCAAAAATGTCAATCATCTTCTCTAGCCACCTCTCAACCACATCAGGGTCTGGCCCTCCAAGGAATTTCGGTGGCGAGAACTTCTGAAATCGTTCGAGGGCTCTATCCTCAAAGTACTATATACTAACTAGGCCAATGGTACAAAAGTAACTGACTAACAGCTTTCCCCCTCTAGGCTCCATCCATAATCTTACGAGAATAACACAATTTATATATTAAGTGTGACGGCCCCACCTCCCCCTAGGGCGTACCCCAAGGTTCGGCGGGTCGCCTGCCCAGCTCTCGCCGGGACTCAATCGTTCACTACAGTCCTCAATTAAATTACAATATAAAAATCAAATATGTATCAAATTCTCCAAGAATTACATATCACATACCCACTCAAGTCCAAACGTTCATACAATCCCTAATAACAACTATTACACAAAATGAAATCCAAAACTCAAACCATACATGAGATAATCCATCCGGTCACATGAATACGTGCTACAAGCACTTCCTTCGTCTGGAGCCCTGTGGAGGGGAATAAAACATTTTGGGGGTGAGCTAAAAGCTCAGCGAGTAACCAATAAAATCAGTAAGCAAATCAGTTTCACAGTCGTTCATTTCAGTGATGTCATGATTCCAAGATCAAATGTACATTTATTGCTCTCGTGAGCCAGTGAAATCGTTGTACTTAAACACCCAACGCTCCAAACAAACATTTAACAGTAAACAGTCCGAGGGGGAGCCATTTGCTCCAGATGAACAGTACACAGAGGTGGAGACGTTGGTGTTTAGCACACGAATTCCAAGTACTCATTTAAGCCAAAACATGTCATGGGCCACATGCAAGCACTCATGATATGCAATCAAGTAAATAGTGCAAGAAACGGTTCATAAGTAACTTTGGAAACAGTTTAGGGTCACTCACCTCCACGGCTCAGAACCCATCCGTCATATACCATTATCTTGTCCGAATCCAAGCCCTAAAACCCAAAAACAGATTTGATGTCATTTAGCGGTTTTGGCACCATTGGCACTACGATTATCGGATGGAGGTGTAATACACACCGTTACGAAGCTAAGAGATAGGGCTACAATGTTACAGAAGGTCACTCAGTCCAGATCACAGTGTAGCTAGGTCAAAATTAACATATATGAAACCAGAATCTCACAAACAGGTTGGCTAACCACACAATTGTTAAACAGCAATAACTCAGGCTAACGAAGTCCGATTGAAGTGTATCTTATGGTGTTTCGAAGCTAAAACACAACCCTACATTTATTATCAAGACCTCCAGGGCTTAATCATGTATTTTCATGATCAAAAATGGAAAACTACACGAAAACAGAATTCTGGGCGCGAAACAGGTTTCATGGACAGTCAATGGTATTTCGGTCATTTCACATGTTACAGTGGTCGGATCAAGCTGAAATTTTGTAGGCTACTAGTTTATACCATTGGATACAACTTTCATGTTTTGGCCAAAATCTAATTCGGCAAGGATCATGGTGAAAAGTCACGGTCAGATTGGGTGAAAAGACAACCCTGTTCACTGAACTCCTACCTAGACCAGTCTGGGTATTTCCGACTTTTCACAAGCTATGGAGCTCAGATTGAGCTGAAAATTTACAGGAAACTATAAAACATCATTCTCTACAATTTGCATGTTTTAACCTAAGGCTAATTCGGCCTCTAACATTCTCAACAAAATTCGGACAGAACAGGCTTCTTTGGAACCCTAATCTGGAATTTTAGTTTCAAACCAACAATATTTCACAAACAATCATTTCCAACTCATACCAACTCCATCTTACACTATAACAAACCATTAATCCATGACTAAACAATCATTTATATATTAAACCAGAAAATCCTCAATAATTAGAAAAATTTGCACATCTCAACCATAAGTTATGAAATAACCCCTAAAACCATCTCTTTAACTCACATAAGCCACTAATTAAACATGATTGAGAAGAAAAGAGAGGTTCCTTAGCTACTCACCTTACCAACTCAAGAAAGGAAGCAACTTAGCACCTTGGTCTTCCAAACCACTTCACAACCAACCTTAATACCACTAAACTAAGAGGTTTTATGGAGGAAATCCAAGTTTAATCGGTTAAATTGTTTGATTGGAGCAAGAAATGAAGAAGCAAGATGAAAGCTTTCCTTTCTTTTCTCCTTGTGAAGCTCAGCCAAGATGATGAAGAATGAAGGTAATTTTGGATCAATTTGGTACTTATTTAGTAAAGGTAGTAAGATGGTCAAATGTCAAAGTCCAACCTTCAATAACAAGGTGACACTTGTCAACCTTTAAGCTTGAGTTTATCTTCTTGTCTCTCCAAGACCAATTCATTTAAGTAACCTCTAATTATCTCTTAGCACCTAGTAACTAAAACCTGGTATACTAAACTTAACCTAATTAGCCGAATTTTACCGAACTTTCCGCACTAGCGGGTCCCACGTCCGATATACGCTCTTAATTTCTCAAAAACTAACCGATACTAGAAAAATCATCTAAAAACTATATTTACTCATAAAAATTATCTGGAGAAATTTTCTAATAAAGAAAATGTAGAAAAAGACGGGCGATTAATAAAATAAACCCTAGAAACTTAGAAAATTTTCCGGGTTCGCGTACTCATCTTTCGGGGCGTCACATTTGGCAGGGTTAATCATCCTTAGTGATACCCTAACATATCGCATGACGTTCCATAGAATCAAATTTCTAGTTCACCCAAGTCATTTCTAACCTAGGTTCTTATTGTGACAGCCCCACCTTCCTCTAAGGCGAACCAAAGGGTTCGGCGAACCGCCTGCTCAGCTCTCGCCGGGGCTCACTCACTCACTTCACATAAATTACATCACTCACATCCAATAACATAGGGTACAACCTCAATAATAAACGAAATAATATTTCCCAAGCTTAGAACGAAATAACATACATTACAAATCTCAAGTAGGGGTACAATTCCCCGAATAAGATAAAAGTTCTCAGTTCCCAAATAATTATAATTACAATATCAGTCTCAAATATTATATCTTCCAAAGTTCGCCGAATTCACATACCACAAGTGGATCGAGTTCGAATTCAAATTATACAAGAGATATTTCATCCAGTCATACTAATAACTCATTACACGCTCTTCCTTTGGCCTCGAGCCCTGTGGAGAGAAAATAAATATTTTTGGGGTGAGCTACAAGCTCAACGGGTATCCAGTAAAAGCAGTAATCCAACCAGTTTCACAATAATGCATTTAGAGGATGGCATAGATCAGTGATCAAATGTAAGTTTATTACCCTTATGAGCCAGTTAAATCATTGTACTTAAACGTCCAACTCTCAAACGGATCCAGTAACAGTCAAACAGTACAAGAGAGCTATCGGTGCTCCCATATTCAAATCAAGTGTCATTAATGTGGAGACATTGGTTCTAAGCACAAGACTTCCCAAGAACTCATTGGAGCCAAATCATTTCATGGTACACATGCAAGCACTCATGATATGCACTTCTAGCTTTGTTATATGATTTTTCCAGCTCTAGTAGTTAATTTCGAGCTTTGCTATGTTAATTTACACCCTTGGAGTGCCAACTTCAGGTTTAGTAGGATATGTTCAAGTTTTGGTATGCAATTTTAGTTTTGATATGAATAGTTACAGCTTTGGTTTGAAATTCCAACTTTGAGATGAAAACATTTCAGCTTTGGTGTAAGTGATTTGGAGCTTGGTATATATGTTCAAAGTTGATTAGTTTTGTGGCCTTGATTGAGGTTCATTTACTATGAAACTAAGATTTGAATTGGATGATTAACTTGAAGAGATATGGAGACATATTGCTTGATTTTCACCTTGTTAGTCAAGTGAGGGTTAAGGTGTGAATTTAGGGTATTTTGTTTTCCTCTTACATATCATTTTACTCAAAACACTTGTTACAATCTATTTCTTTGCATGTGTGTTAGTTTTGAGCCAAAACAAAGAGGTTTAAGGAAAAAAAAACTAGTTTTCCAAACTAATTGTTTGCTGGAAAATTTTCGTAGGAAGCCCTACGCAGCTTGGGAAATTGACTATAACTTCATATAGAAAAGTCAAAATTGAGTTCCATTTGTTGCGTTTGAAACTAGACTCATAGGGCTTTCAACAGTATAAAATTCAGGGTTTGGTTCAACTCCTATAAAAATCAGTAAGTCTTCAAAGTTTCTCGAAAACCATGACTATTCTGTTTTTGCACATGAGACAGCAGTGAGTTTGAATTGAAATTTGATGAACCTATGAGTTGAATTTGATGAAGATGTCTTCTACCCTTGTATATAAGAAGAGAATTCACCCCCATGGAACCTAACAGAGTTTCTACCCTTGCAAATAAACCATAACACTAGCAATGGAAGGAGTACCGAATATGGCCACTACAGACATACGAATGAGAGCAAAGCCACAACAATAATAAAGAAGAAATACCCACGATTGTCGAGTCCAAGATACCAAATCTTTTCACATAAAACGTCCAAACCTCTGAAGCTGGAGGACCAGTAACAAACAAATGTTCCAAGGATTCCTTGTCGCATAGGCAGCAAGAATATCTAGATGCAAGACCAATGCCCTTTTCCAAAGCAACTTGTCAATAGGGATCCATCTATGAATCCCAAAGAAATCTATCAACTAGTGAGGAGTTTCTAACCTATTGGATCATCTCCAAAGTAAACGAGACCGAAAAATTCTTAACGGACGAGGCCCACCAAATCATTTGATCTTTTGAAGTAGAAATAATTAGTGTATGTAAAATGCCAGTTACCACTGAATCCGGCAACCACTCCTGCAACAGAGTCACATTCCATCCATAGGAAGAAAAGAACTCCCTAACAAGAAAGTGAGGAGGATTCGCTGTTCCTACAACCCTTGCTAAAGAACCATCCACACACCAAGTCTCATACCAGAAGTCCACCATACCTTCTCCCAAACACCATTTAATGTAACTCTCAGCAAACTCTCTTATCGACTCCAAATGACGCCAATCAGAAGAATGGCGATCGACTACCACCAGGGAGGGATGCATCTCTTTAATGTATTTAACGCACATAAACTCCGACCAAAGCAAGTGATTTTTTTTAACATCCACCAAAGTTTGCATGAAAATGCGCGTAAGACATCAGCAAAGGAATAGAATCCTAAACCACCCTCATTAACCAGGTAGCATAACTTCTCCCAAGCCACGCATTGTAAAGGATTTTTGTATATGGCCTTTACTTACTTTCAAATATAATGGATTTTTTTCCAAAATTAAAAATGGATAATTTTTTCTCATAGATAAACATTTATGCATGTTGCAATATCAAGCACAACATATTAATATACTTCATGCATATATCCACTTAAGGTTGGATACCATAGAAGTTTCGACTAACCCTTAAAAGAGCTTAAATAGCTTGAAAGGCTATAGCCGGATTATATTAAAGTTAACTTTTGTTTGACTAGCCTTTACTTATTTTTAGATATAAAATATTAATTGGGTAAATTTTAGGCACCAAATGACATTTTATAAATGGTGTATTATGGAACACACCATTTTACCTGCGTATTTTCTAAGTGAAAAAATTTATCGAGCCTTAAGAATTATAAATGTTTTAGCATTACTATCCTATGGACATTCTTTGTGATATGTCAACTATTGCCACACTATCAACTGGAACAATAGCAATCACTAGCTTCTCATATTCTATTATGAGATGTGTCTAAACTTTCAAATTTTAAAGACATTTGAACTGCTTAAATTTTCCACTGTTGAGTTTATATTAGATGTGCTTGGTATACAAAATGTGTGGTAAACTTAATCAATGTTTCCGTTATCAAATTGTCCTTTCATAATAAGCTTGATTATTTTCCCTGAAAACCATCTTCAAGTGGTAGAAAGGTAATAGGAGAATAATGAGATATTTTTACTGCAATCTTTCAATATAGAGTCCCTTATTGATAGCAGGTGCCGTGAAACAAGTAGAATTTGTATATGAAACAAGGACAATTTGTTTGTGTTTAGCAAAAAAGATTTGAACATCTAACTAAATGAACAAAAAAAAATCGATTTTCCATGGGATTTCCTTAGAGGAAAAGCAAGGAGATTAAAGTGGTATTATTTAAGCTATATCATTTTATGTGGCAAGGAACCATCTGTATTATCATGTTCAGGTTTTACTTCTAACCTAGATTTTCAAATAAGTTTTTAGTAAATTTGCATATTACTATATATTATCTATATTTCAAATTCTAAGATCCATTTCAGTGATCTTGCAACTAATCAAGAAGTTGTAATCATGAGATAATAGATTTTGATGGTTTTTGATGAGAACTAAACTGGATTCAAAGATGGCCAAGATTCAAGTGGTTCCGGTCTTCAAATTCCAAATGGCCCGATTACTAGAGCTCGAGCACGGAGGCTGAAAGAATCATTACAAGCACTTGTTTGCACCATTCACAAAGACATTGGTAATGACTTGAGGATCATTGAAGGCATTGAGTTCGAAGAGCTACCATGAGTCCAGTTGATACAAGTGCATGAAGAAACTATCTCGTAGGATTATTTGATGTTGTTTTCAATTAATAATTAGTTACTTATTTTCAAGTAAAAGTCGGCCTTAAGTCATGTAAGATGGAACGAATTTCTGGTTCAATTTAGCTTCAATAAGTCGGTCAAATGGGCTTGAGAAAAGCCAAAGTCTAGGATCCAATTAGGATTAGGGTTTAAGTCAATGTAAGGCTATAAATAGCCTAATTTCCAACGTTTTTAGAGGGATAACAATTTTCCAGATTTGAGTGTTTACACTTCTCTCTTGTCCAAGAGACTCCCTTGAATATTTGAGAAATTTTCTCTTGTGTTCAATCGAACTTATCAATCAAGTATTCCCCTTGATTGTGGCGTTCATCTATCCAAAGCTTTGGTTCGCTAAATTATTAGGTCATGGGTCAAGACTTATTCTTGGTTCGTGGCTTCGTGCTTTAGAGGGGTCGTAAGCTCCACCATCCCAACTTGATTCGTCTAGATCCTTCCGCGTGATTCACATCAGTTGGTATCAGAGCCAGGCGACGTATCAAGTATATCTTGTTGTGTTTCGTAAGTTTTCGTAATTAAATTCAGGTCTTAAACTTTTCTTCAAGCATCGTTAGTTTGTTTTAGTTATTCTTGCAGTTTCCATTTCTTGTTGTTGTTCATGTCTTCGTCTTGTTACCGTTTTGTGTCCTTCGGTGTTTAGTTGGAATCACAGTCAAATCTGGCCGTCTGTTTATTTTGTATTCGCTAGGATTTCTTCTTTAGTCTTGTTTGTAGACACCAAAATTTTATTTTTGTTTTTGTTTTTGTTTTATTTTATTATTCTCGTTTGCTCATTAGTCTCTTAATTTTATTTTTAGGCATTTAAAAAAAAAAGTTCACAAAATATGCTTTCTTTTAGCATTTTGTTTATCTTGTTTTATTTTTATTATTTCATTATTTAAAAAAAAAAAAGAAAAAGGGGGACAGACCAAGCTCATGCACCGTGAGCCACACAAGATCAAAACTCTTTCTTTGTATCATATATATATATATATATATATATATATATTTACAGAAAAGCATGCGGGAAGGAAAAACGATCGGAGGGCTGAAAGGAAAGGAAAACTGGAGGATCTTTAGGAGCCCTTTAGATGGGGGTTTAGGGTTTGCCATTGGATATAAAAGGGAGAGTTTGGACGGCAGAAAAAAGGGGAGGGATGACAGCTGAAAGATAGAAAGCAAGAAAGGAAACGAAAAAACTGAGGGAAAGCGAGAGAGAGAGTGTGAGTGAAAGAAACAGAAGGAGGGGAGGTCGAGAGTAGGATCGAAGTTGGCGGCTAGAGAGAAACAAGGAGAGAGGACGGTTGGAATTGGAAAAGATAGTCAGGACAGCTTTGAGAGGAACCGAAAACAGAGGGAAAGAAAAGGTGGCGGCGGCTAGGTTTAGGAAAAGAGAAAACTATCGAGCAAGGAAACAGAGAATTCCAGTGGCGGTGGAGGAACAAAGCAACACCAGAGAAGGAAGAAAACGAGAAGCAGAGGGAAATTTTGTCAACGGGAAACTAAGGAGAGAGCCAGCAAGGGAAGCTACCGGAGATGAGGTAGGGACCGAAGCTTTCACTTTCTCTCCATCGCTCACCCTAATCCAAATTCAAAGACTTCAGGTATCCTCTCAAAACTGGTTTCTTAGCTTCTCTGATTTCCTTCGTGACTGAGTTGGGTTCTTACGTTTTGTTTTTCTGTTATGTTATTTGTGAAGCTGTTGATGCTTCAGTCGCTGTTGAGTTAGGGGTTTCTGTTGTCTCTATTACTTTAATCTTGCCTATAGAGTGTTTATCACCAGATTTTGTTAGGAAGTGAGTTTGAACTCTTGGGTTTTATGGGCTTTGCTGATCTACTGGGTTTGTTATATCGGATAAAAGCTGCAGAAAATAGCCAGAATTTGCATCTTTTGTTTTCGGATCTTTTGGGGGGGGGAGGAAGGCAGTGACTAAATTTATGATTTCGCTGTTTGACTCAAAGTAAGTTGGGTTGGAGTTTTGGGTCATTGGGTGAGGTATCTACAAGTTTCATTGGGGCGTGTAAATGTTTATAAACCTGCTGAAATTGTAGAAAGAAAGCTGCACGAAGTCTGTTGTGTGTTTTCTTAAGTTTCTTTCCTTATGCATCTTTGCTGTATTTTTACATTCCCTTGCGTTCTGGAGATACGCATGCTTGTAGTGTTTCTTGACGCATGAAAATTCAGGTATCTTTTGCTGCTCTGTGTGTGTTTGGCTCACCTTTATTGCTTTAATCTATTCAATGAAGTACTTTAACATTGAATTGCTGTTAAGATGATAGTTGGAGTTCTTGTTTGAATGACGAAAAGCTGCATTTCATCCTCATGCCTCGCTATTTTCTGCTTTCCTCCCGCAACAGCTCACAAAACTGGTTTTTAGTCATCCTTTGCTAGCTTAATCTGATGTTGAAGGGAAGGAAATGGAAGGTTTGGTGTTGAGTTTGTATGTTTAAAGTCTGAAATACTTGAGCTATGGTCGAACACTTTGTTGGAAGATGAACAAATCAGGATTTGCCGAACCATTTTGCATAAAGTTCTCCAGCGTTTGAGTGATTTTTCTTTTATGTTTTGGTTTGTTTGGATGTTGAAATTGTGTGTCATGTTGCTTAGATTAAGTTCTTGGCTGTTTTGGTTGAAAAGTTTTCGATCAAAGTGGTGTTTAAGGTTGAAATCCGCATGAAAAATGAAAGTAGCGGTTGCATTTTTAGTTGCAGAAGGCTTTCAGCAGAAATGTTTTGTTGCAGACAATGTATCGTGGCTTTGCATGCATTTGCATGCAAAAATAACTTTTCGAAATTGCCTCTTAACCCCCCAAGTCTCCTCTTGTTTCACTATGGCCCAAACAACATGGAAATCAACCAAATTGATCCCTCAAACTTTCTTTTTCCTTTCAATTGGATCCTAATTTTGTGAATCAGGGACTGATTAGTTATTTAAATGCTTTTAATGGTTCAACTTAATGCTTATCTGGTTATTTGAGATGCCTTGACCCTTTCTTTGTTTTCGGAGGGTTTTTGAAGCTAATATTTCCCTCATTTCATTACCATTGCAAGGGAGGTAACCTCTATCTCCTTGATTTTATTTCTCCTACGTGCTCCTATGTGTTTTGTGTGAATATGCATGCTTTAATTCGCTTTTCATTTTATGTTTAATTGCCTATTTTGCTTTCTTTTTATTTCGCCTTTTGAATTGGCAAGTCATTTTGAGGGCATTTGAACCCCAATTTGTAATAGCTAGGTTTTGGCGCCTCTCTTGAAGACATGTTTTAGCTAGCCAATGTAATAGTTATGATTTACTTTTCTAAGTCTTCCCCCCTTTAGACTGTAGTAGGCCTCCCCCCTTTGTAATAGATAGGGCTTATGTGCTATGTGCTTGTGTGTGCCTATGTGTTTATCGTTTTCCTAGGCCTTTGCATCTAGATATGCATGCTTATGTGTTATGTGAATTACGTGCTCACATGCTTACTTGCTTCAACTATGCCTACTTACTTGTATATATATGGTGAATGCAATGCACGTTACCGTGGCTAGTCCAATGCTAGTCATGGCCTTCCCCTCGAGCCTTCACAAGCCCAATGCTTGTGAGAGAGCGTTAGATATGGGCTAGTCCAATGCTAGACCCTTAGGGACCTCCGACGCTAGATCATGTTTGCTTGACTACATTACATTCTCATGCATATTTTTTCAATTTTTAGGGTCTTTTATCATTTTTGCATGACATCCCTCCTTATATGTATATTCCTTTTCCCGTATTTCTCTTTATATGTATATTCCTTACCCCTTCGTATGAAAACATGACATTAGACCTGCATTTCCATTTAAGAATTAGAATTAGGGTAGTGCATTTGCTTGATTAGATAGGGAGTAACCCCTTAAATATGGGATATGGACGAGTTTGGCTTTCTAGCCTTAGCACGCTCGTATTCCCTCTATTAAAGAGAAAATTGAGTCACGAATATTAGTCCCCCGTACCCGACATGATGCATTCCTTTAAGACATGTATATTTCTATAATTATTTTTTCCTTTTCCTCTTCTTAGAGTCTCATATTTTTACATAATTCGTGACCTCTCCAAAGAGTCATTATTGGGCGTCACAATTAATGTGACTGGCACCATTCGAGCTTTGAAGGGAAATTTCAACCCCTCGATACCCCCCTAGGTTTAGGGTTGCTTTCATATAGTACATCCAAATGTGACAAATTCTTTGGTTAAAACAAGAAAATCTTTGACTAAATCACGCAACTAGCCTTGGCTAGGTCAAAGGGGTGCCTTGGATTTTTATCCTTGCCTTCCCCTTCGTCAAATGTGACTCCCGAACCTTTTTCGTTGGTTTACGTAGACTAGGAGTCGTTTAAAAGGGGTTTCTTTCTACCTTTTCCTCTAAAAAATTCATTTTAGGTGACTTGGTACACCTTAACTCTATACCAAGTGGCGACTCCGATTTTTATTTCAAAAAACCCTTTTTAAACTATATTTTGGGTCAAATCGTCGCATTTTCATGTTCCATTTAGACCCATATTTTTCTTCATTTTCCCTTGTAAATCAAAATTCATTTTCCAAAACAAAAATTCACCTTTTAAAACCATTTCTTTTATTTTTATAAAAAATGGGGCGTGACAGCTGGCGACTCCACTGGGGACTTAGAGAGTCCGAGCATTTGATTTAGTTGATTATTTTCTTCTTTTAACCTTCTTATATATTACATTTGGATGTTTAGGATTGCATTTTTTCCTTTTTCTAGGATTTTTGCATTTCGTGCGTATCAACTCACTCCCTCGCCCATTTGCGTACAATTGTTTTGATGGATGGATGGTTTATTTATGTGATCCTGCGCCTTGCATTGCATTTTGGGTGGGGGGATATTACCCTAGAGCCTCGCGTTGGTTCTCGATCCCTCCCCTCCAAACAAGCACTAGCATACGTGCATACACTTTATTTTTTATCCCTCATTTATTTTTCTTTTAGTGGCTTGTCACGCCACTCCATCCTATTAGGATTTTAGGCGGCCCACTTGGACGTGTGATCACGACACGATGTGTGTGTAGCATGATCCGATGGGTCACTCAATCTTCCGCTTTAAGCTGTGGGTTGTTAGCCTTTAGCTTTTAGTCGAAGGTTGAGGATTTTTGATAGATTCACTCAAACACGTAGCCGTGACACGATGTGTGCGTAGCGGTGTTTGGGGAATCGCTCGAGCCACTGACAAAGAACCTTGGGATTGATGACCCTTGGTTTCCAAGTCTGAAGGCTCGGGGACCTATGACCTATCGAGTCTAGATGCATTAGTGAGCCAAGCCTCATGCATCCATATTAGAATTGCCTTAGGGTAGAGTCTGCCTTACCCTATTAGGGACACTATTCACGAAGGGAGGGATTCCAACCATTTTTCCTTATTTTGCTTTTTATATTCTATTATTTGATTGCCACAACGTGTTATGTGTTATTTATTGAACTAACTTTCTTTGTCTTTTGTCTTTTGCATTCACAAACGTTAGGAAATAAGAGGTCTGGCATGATTTTCTTTTAGGACCTACCCTTGTAGATAGGCTATTGCACGTTTAAGAAATTTTGTTATATTTCGTTCATAAATTAATAATGCCATATCATTTTAGGCCTACCTTGGCAAATAAAGGGTTCCTTAGGTCATGTTTCATTTCGAATTGCATGTTTTACTGCTTTAATAAAATGGCATCATGCATTTACCTTAGAAGGGAATGCCATCTAGGGAATCCCGTGTTAGGAACAAGCCTCCCAGTTGTCTCGGATATATAATCCAATGAGACTTGCACGTTTATATTTCCTGTACTGTCCGAAGGGGTATTGCACGAGGTAAGGTAGGATCCGATCTTTTCAAAGACGGCAAAGCAATTTTTGCACATTGGAATATGGGCATCTAACAATCATTTTTTGACCATTTTAAACAAAATTGGTAAAAAAAAAAAAGAAATCCCTTGCTTAAAGGACATTAATTTGAAGAAATTCACAAGTAATTCTTCACTATTGAGACGATAAATAAATTGAGGCCAAATCTTGATTTTAGGAGGCTCATAGACTAATGCATCGCAATGAAGTTTTGAAAATTTACCCTTTTTGGGTGATCTGGTCGATTTTTTGAATAAATCATCAATTTCAATCAATTCATTTGACCAATTTACCCTTTTTGGGTGATCTGGTCAATTTTTGAATAAATCATCAATTCCAATCAATTCATCTGGCCAATTTACCCTTTTTTGGGTGATCTGGTCGATTTTGAAGAGATCATCAATTTCATTTCATTCATTTGGCCAATTTACCCATTTTTAGGGCAATCGAGTCGATTTTGCAGAGATCATCAATTTCGTCCAATCCATTCGACCAATTTGCCTAGTTTTAGGGCAATTCGGTCGATTTTGAATAAATCATCATTTCACTCGATCTGTTTGATCAATTGATTTCATTCAATTCATTTGATTAGTTTAATTTATTTTTAGTGTTATCCATTCAATTTTGAATAAATAATCAAATTTCATTCAATGCACTTGACCATTTTACCCTTTTTAAGGTGTTCCGGTCCATTTTTGAATGAATCATCCAACCCAGTCGACTAATTAAGGTTTTAATGTCAATTTTCAAATTGAGAAACCTAGTTGTTTTTTAAAAATAAAATTAAAAAAAATAAATAAAAATCACCCATTTGATTTGGATGAACTAGGGTTTTGACCCGTGTTAAAAAAAAAAAAAAGGTCCAATATCAAGTTGTCAAAATTAAATTGATTTGTACGAATTCCTGTGCCAACCCAAACCATTCCTTCATTTAGAGGTTTCCTGCTGTTCGATTGGCCAAAAAATTTTCAAATTATTTTCCAACCAACTGTCAATGAGTTGATCGGATCCATCAGGTATGGTATAGTGCCTACCTCAGAGGATTACATCATGTTAGGCCTACCCTTGGCACAAAAAGGGTCCTCCAATAGGACATGCATCCGAATTACTTTAATTTTTACTAACTCCTATTTTTTTCTTTTCTTTTTGACAACAGTCAATCAAGAAGGGCATCTAATAAGGGTTTTCCTACATTCTCAGGTAGTAATTACAAATATAGCTACCCGAAGAAGCCCCATTATCACCCGATCACATAGCCGAGCTTCAAGAGATAGTGTAAACATGAGTACCCATCCAGAATCATCTGATAGGCCCGCGACCACATTACCGACTGACTCGGCAAATCTGGGAGCTCAACTGAGCGAAGTTCTAAACCGATTTAATGAGCTAAGCGTTGAAATGATGGCCAAACGGAGCGTAATCGATCAACTGGTAGCCGGTGGTGCTAGCGGTGAACAACATGAGCCCTTACCCCCTGGCCAATCTGAATCTCAACCCATATTCTTACCTTGTATTCAAACCTTTGTTACTTCGCAAGTTATAAATCCACCTGAAGAAGCCTTTCCCTATCCCACTCACGGCCCACCACCTATTTATGCGCCTAACATCCAAATTAAACCTTCTCATGTCCAAATTCTCCAAAGTTATCCGCCAATTGCTATGAGCATTCCATTCGAACCTCAGGGACCCCATTATTACTCTACCGCTGAGCCATTTACCCTAGATACCGCTGCCCAAGGAAAAGCTGAAGTTGGGGAATCATCTGCGCCAGTGGATAAAAACTTGCTAAAGAGATTGGATCGGTTTGAAGAGTTCATAAGGAAAAACCAAGGTTTGAACAAGCAAGGAGGTTTGGACTACAACGAGCTGTGCCTGTTTTCCGAATATGCAATTGCCAATGGGTTTCAAAGCACCCAAATTTAGCAAGTACGATGGAACTGGCAATCCCAAAACACACATTCGGATGTTTGTAAACAAGCTAGGGAAGCCGATAGATGATGAGAATCCACCTATGCGCTTATTTCCTGAGAGTCTAGAAGGCGACGCGTTGGATTGGTATTCCAATTTGAAACCTGAGGATATGAGATCTTAGATGGATTTGTCAACTGCTTTTATGAGGCAGTACGAATACAATTGCGAGCTTGCTCTAACAAGGACCACATTGGAGGGGACTAAGAGGAAACCATCGGAGGACCACAAGACGTATGCGAGGAGATGGAGAAAATTGGCTGCCAAAGTCGAGCCTCCCATGACTGAAAATGAGATTGTTCGCACGTTCATCAAAGCTCATGACCCGCCCTATTTTGAGGAAATTTTTCGAATGACTGGGTGTTCCTTTGCCGAAATTGTCAATAAATTGGAAGAATTTGATGAGTTTGTGAGGGCCGGAAAAATTGTTAATGTGTCAACATTGAAGATGCAACTAGAGGCTCTGCAAGGCCAGAATAACAGTGGGAAGAAATCCCAATTTAAGGGAAAAGAAGAGGAAATTGCTTTTGTTGGGGATCAGGGCCTCTCAGCCAGATCTAGATTTTCAAACCGCCTTGTTTATTCATCACCCTATCCATACTCCCGTCCTATCCACCATACTACCATTAACCATTCTCGACCTCAACCAAATTATCCAAATGTACTCATACTACCCTTTCAAAATCCTCAACCTAGACCTCGCCCTCCTTTTAGCCCAAGACCTATTCCACCCCCTAGCCCAAATTACTACTACCAACCAACCAGCGACACCCAAAATTCAACGCCATACCGAACCTTCACCAATCTAGGTCGGCCTGTTGACCAATTATATGAGCAATTGCAAGCTGCCGGGAAAATTGGTGTTATACCTCCTAAGATCTATTCTAAGCGGTTTCCCTCTGACTATGACCCTCAAGCAGTCTGCGCTTATCATTCTGGAGCTCCCGGGCATTCCACCAATGATTGTCGGGCATTGAAACATAAAATCCAGGATATGATCGAATTCGGAGAAATAGTGCTAAGAAAAAAGGGTGAACAAGGACCGAGCACAAGTACAAATCCCTTTCCCGAACACAAGGACGCCTTTGAGGCATCCACCCCCAATGAAGAAATTTGAGAATCCTGGAAGGGGCTGAATTAGTGAGATTCGTCTCCTTTGAAGGGAGTTTCGATAAATTTGGGGAGTTGTTTTGGTTAAAACCAATGAAAATCATTCATACATGTGTCTTTTGTTTAACTATATTTTTTGTAAATTCAATCAAGTGACTGCTAAAGACACGTTTCATGAATATTAAGTTTGGTTTTTGTCTGGAAATTCAATAAAATGTACAGTTTTATATATTGTGACTCACACATTCTTTTCAGATGGCCCAGAATAAAACCGTCTGACCCTTTGGATATCACTGTTCAGAAATTTGATGGCAGCGATCTCACGAATGTGAATTTGAATTTCAAAATGAGAGGAGTGGGGAAGAGACATTCGAAAATGTTTCAAAGAAGCCCGAATGGAATAAAAGAAGTTCAAGCCGAATCGGGATAAAGATTAGGAATAAGAAGCAGTTAAACACAGTCCATCATGGTCAATATGATCAAAAGGATTGGTCCGTGATTACCATTAAAGGGTCAAATCATGACCATTCAGACGAGAAGGCAAAGCATTAAGGTGGTTTTCGTCAGTACAAAATGAAGCCAAAAGGAGAGTTTGCCGCGAATTGGTAAGGTGCTCTTATTATCAAAAAGGTATCGCCTGGTGGAGCACTTGTTCCCTCAGCCGATCAATTCGGAGATGTGTAAGAAATTTTCATCTGATAAATGAAAGTTTTCTTTTAGAGTTAATACGAAGAATGGAATGAAAGTCATGCCCTCTTCTTTTCCCATTATATCCCTAGTTATCCCTTTTGAGCCTTCAGAATAGATTATTTCATTTGGCAACCTCTGAGAATCGCAAACCCCACACTGGGGCAAATTTAGTTTTGAAAGAAAAGAAAAGAGAGAAAACCCCACACTGGGGTAAATTCAATTTTTGAAGGAAAGTCGAAAGAAAAGGAAATGAACAAAAGAATGCCTCAGTTAAAAATAAACTGGGGTAAATTTTCAAAATTTTGAAAAATAGATGAAAAAAAGGGGAGAAAGTGAAAGAAAGAGAACCTCAGTTAAGAATAAACAGGGGCAAATTTTGATTTAACCCTAAAATAGGGTTAATATGAAAATGCGATCTCAGATCATTTAAACCACTTTTTGAAGTATGCCTTCAAGCCTTAAACTTTCCTAGCACCTCACCAGACCCCATTACAAAAGCCAAAAGTCCTGGCTTCCATTCTTGGTATCACCTCTTTTAAGGAAATTTTCTAAGTCACATGGCAAATGATGTCAATACGCCTTCACTCATTTTGTAAGGGAAGGGGTTGTCGCACTGATGCCATTATTTCTTAAAACACATTTTTTGAGTTGATAAAGGCTATTGGCAAGATTTGGTCATCAGGTGAAAATCCGAAAAGGGCACTAATTGAAAAGAAAAGGAAAAGAGAAGAAGAAAAGAAAAGAAAGAGAAAAAAAGCAAAAAGAAAGAAAGAAAAAAAAACAAAAAAACAAAAAAAGGTGGGAATAGCCTTAGTGAAAACCTAAAAGGGCGCTAAGGTAGAGTTTCATGAGAAAAAGTGAGGTTGGAATTAGAAAGCTGGTGATTCGGTTCATTTGGGATTCCTCCTTGTATTGTGGTTTTTCTGTTGCCGACATTGAACTCAGGGCGGATGATGTCTAAAGGGTCAAGCGTGGCATTTTGTTTGAAGTCGGAATACTTTGGTTTTTCAAGCGTAAATTGTCGAATTTATAGATTCATTTCTTTAAAATTAATTTTCTTTCAATAAAAATAAATGATTGTTTTCATGTTATAGAAATTTTCATCATTTGTTGTGTAAATAAGATATTCTTTCATGAGTTTCATGGTCTTATTTATCTCTTTGGGTTCATCAGATGGCAACCCCCCTGATTTATTGAAAATCCCTGGATACCAAGGGCCTTATTAGCATTGGAAATCAATGGAATTTGATCAGATCACAAAGCAAAGTTGAGTTTTCGAAGTATCAAGGGAAAAACATCAAAGTACTCTTGTTTACACATTTCTTGAAGGAGGAATTGATCGGATGGTGGTGGCATTATTTGTTTATTTCTTTTGGAGGTCCATGCTCGTTTCAAATTGTGACGCCCCGAAAAGTATGAGTGTGAGAACCCGTAAAAACCCTAATCTTTTCCGAGGGTTTTATTTCCTTTAAATAGCATGTTTTCTGCATTTCCTGGCTTAGGAAATTTTTCTGAGGAATTTTTATGAGTAATTATAATTTTTAGATGATTTTTCTAGCCTTGGAGAGTTTTTGGAAAATTAAGAGTGTATAATGGACGTGGGACCCACTAGTGCGAAAAGTTCGAAAAAAATTCGGCCAATTAGGTTAAATTCCGGATACTGTGTAAAATTTATCGGGTGTTAAGAGATAAGTAGAGTGTGTGAAATGATTGATGTGAGAGAGAAAAGAAAGGATAGGATTGCATTTATGAGAGTGACAAGTGTCACCATTTCATTTGATTTGACTTAAGAGTTACTATTCATTTTTTTTGACTTTTGACCAAAATTGGTTAAATATCTAAAAATTTCACAAAAAAAATCACCATTTTCTTACCTTGGATGGCCGGCCCTCTTAGCTCAAGAAGGAAGAAAGCTTCTTCAATTTTCAAGCTCCCAATTAGCTCAAATCAACCAAAACAATTGCATAAATTAGTTTCTACTCCATAAAATCTTTCTAGTTGGTGTTAGTGGTTGATTTGGTGAAGTTTTTTTGGAAGAGTTAAGGTGTCCAACATCTCTATCTCTCTTGGTTACTAGGTGAGTGGTGTGTGAATTCCCTCTTGCACTTAATGAAGCTTAAGTTATGCTTATTAGTGATTAAAGTGCTGAAATTTCTGGTTTTCATCTTGGTTTGAAGTGACTTGGTGAAGTTTTTATTTTATTGATGATTTTTCTGGTTTAATTGAATTATGATGGTGTGGTTATTTATGATGATTGGCAATGGCCTATAATGACACTAGTAGGTGTGAATTGTTGATATTTGCAACCAATTTTGGATTTGGAATAAATTTTGGAAAGTTAGGGTTCAAGAAGCTACATTCTGCCCGAATTTATTTCACCATGTTAGATGCCGAATTGGCCTTGGCTTAAAACATGAAAGTTGTAGGTATTGATGAGATTGAAGTGTCTGCAAAATTTCAGGTCATTTGGATTAGTGTAGAGTGAGATATGTCGATTTTACTATTGCTGATCTGGGTTGCTCAGAATGTGAAAGCTGCGCTTGTAATCGTTTGTTTTGACTGGAATTGGTTTGGATTTTGTTGTTGGTGTCTTCTGCGGAAATGTAGCTGGATGTCTTAGCTAACATATGCCTTTGGAATTTCGGCATTTGGACCTGTATAGACTGAGTTGTGTTCATTACAGCATTGTGTGATTTGCAAACCTGTTTTTGGTGGTTCTGGTGTAGTATTTGGCATATTTGACCTAGTTGTGCTAGGATTTGGATTGAGTGGCCTTCTACATTGTTGTAGCCCTGTTTCATAGCTTCGAAACGGTGGGTCTTACACCCCCATCCGACAATCGTAGCGCCTTTGGTACCATTACCGTAAAATGACGTCAAAACTGTTTTTCTGGTTTTGAGCTTAACCTTCATTTCCGGACTTTTCCCTAGCTTGACTTGTCTTTGTACTACTTGGAGCTTGCTGAATGGATATTAGATGAACTTATTTGTGTGACTTTGGGACTGGCTGAAGTAATAATGAAGCCATGATGGCTGGAAAAGTTAGCAAATGTAGGGGAAGTGTTGTCCGAACTTTGAAGGGGTTTGTTTGCATTGGGTTTGTGATCTAAGGCTTGGATTTGAGCAAGGCAATGTTATATGATGGATGGTTTCTGAGCCGTGGAGGTGAGTGACCTCAAACTATTTCTGAAGTTCTTTATGAACCGTTTCCTGCATTATTTACTTTTAAACTGTTTCCAAAAGTTACTTTTGAACTGTTTTCTTGCATATCATGCGTACTTGCATATGAGTGTCCCTTGGTTGCTGTAATTCTTGACTTATTGGCTTGTCATTATTAATTGAAAATGTGTTAAGTACTTTCGATGATTGTTAAAACGAGTTTTCTAGGCGAGTGTGTACTTTATCGTACTCGACCTAAATAAATATGAATTTTCAATGATTAATGATTAAATGCTAGTTGCGCATGATGTAAGCCTTTTGGCTGAACTGGCCACTGCCCTTCGTTACCGATCGACTCGAGCCAGAAGCGGACTCGGTCGGGCGATATGGTGACCCTGGATGAATTTGGTATACTCGAGTATTACCTTGTAGTCCGGCTACGTCCGGATGGGTGGAGTCCGGCCAACGTCGGATGGGTGGAGTCCGGTCAACGTCCGGAAAAGGGGATGAACGAATAAAAAGATGAACGAGGGTTTATTTATAAAAATGAAATTTTCAAATAATTGGAGGAATAAGGGGAAATGTCAGGGGAACGAACAAATGAATAGCTCCATGTGAGCGGTATCCTTTTAATGAATATGTTACTATCGCTTTCCATTGTAAATGTTTCTTGAATTATTGATTATTGATGGTTAATGTGTTGGCTTTGTTATGAAATTTCATGTTCGGAACCTTATTGAGATTTTAGCTCATTGAGCTTTGTGGAATTACCATGTGGTGTCATTTTCTGCTTTTGTTTTACTCTCACTGTGCAAATGTTGACCTGTAACAAAATTACATTTTTACCCCCGGTTACTTATTGAACTTCTAAAACATTACAATGATTTCACTGGCTCACGAGAGCAAAAATACGTACATCTGATTTCTGAACCATGACATCAATGAAATGAATTTTTGTGAAAACTATTTGATTACTGATTTTACTGGTTACTCACTGGGCTTTTAGCTCACCCCAAAAATGTTTTATTTCCCCCCTCCCACAGGGCTCAAGGCGAAGAAAAGCTTGGAGTGCTTATTCACGTGACTGGATGGCTTATATCGTGTACAGTTTAAGTTTGGATCTATTTGATGTATGAGTTGGTCTTGTATAAATATTTGAAATTTATATGGATGTAAGTATACGTTCCACGATTGGAATCAGTTTCCGCTGCATTTGTAATATGTAATCATTGGAGAATTTGATGTAATTTTGAGATTTATATTGTAATTGGGTTGAGAACTGTAGTGAGCGACTGAATCCCGGCGAGAGCTAGGCAGGCGGTCCGCCGAACCCTCTGGTTCGCCTTAGGGGGAGGTGGGGCCGTTACACAAATACCGCAACTGGGGCAAATTTTGAACTGTGAGATGTCGTCCAAGAATTGAATATTCATGGTTTGAGCTGAGGAAAAGGACCGAGTCAAAGTTTTGAGGAAAAGCAATAATACAATAAAGCAGATCGAAGGATCGGTGACACAATAATTGAAATTGGGGCAAATCATTTTTTGAAAAGATTCTCCCGAATATCAAAAATTCAAAAAAAAATCAAAAATCAAATCAAAAATCAAATCAAGTTTAAATTTTTGTTTCTTGGAAAATTAAATTAAATTTCTATTTTGGCGAAATTTCAACGTCCGCTGCGCACCCTTCTATCTCCCCCTCTTGACAATCACGCTTAATTTCCTTGAATGGCGAGATTGGATCTTATCCCACCGATCACAAAGATCACGTTTGGCCTGGATTTCGTGGATTTCGTGCCGCCAACATCCCAAAGATCACGTTGGGGCTGCCAACATCCCAAAAGATCACGTTGGGCCTGGATTTCGTGCCGCCAACATCACAAAGATCACGTTGGGCTTGGATTTCGTGCTGCCAACATCCCAAAGATCACGTTGGGCCTGGATTTCGTGCCGCCAATATCACAAAGATCACGTTGGGCCTGGATTTCGTCCCGCCAACATCCTAATTCTCACGGCAGGCTCGGGTTTAATCCCACTGACCAATTTATCACACTGGGGCAAATCTTTGGATAATTTTCCAAACAAGTCTTATACAGCTTCTTCATACATACCCACATTTCATTCATCGTCGCCACTAGCCGTGGGTCAATCCCGCTAGTGAGCATTTCTTTTACATTGGCACTAGACATGGGTCAACCCCACTAGTGTGCATTCCACGTTTAAATTTTCTGTCTCGGGTCAGTCCCGATTTTAAATTTTCTGTTCGGGTTAGTCCCGATTTTCAATTTTCTGTCTCGGGTCAGTCCCGATTTTAAATTTCTGTCTCGGGTCAGTCCCGATTTTAAATTTTCTGTTCGGGTCAGTCCCGTTTAAATTTCCTGTCTCGGGTCAGTCCCGATTTTTAATTTCCTGTTTCGCCCAAATTTTAAATTTCCTGTCTGGGTCAGTCCCATTTTAAAATTTTTTGTTAAAGGAGGTCAGTCCTCATTTTCAAAAGCGTCAGTCGCTCAAGTAATTTACAGCCAGTTTTGCAGGTAAGTATTTGGTGTCTATTTCTTTGTCTCAAGTTTTTCCAAAACTTAGACAAAGAGGGGCAAACTGTAGACACCAAATTTTTATTTTTATTTTTGTTTTGTTTTATTTTATTATTCTCGTTTGCTCATTAGTCTCTTAATTTTATTTTTAGGCATTTAAAAAAAAGTTCACAAAATACGCTTTCTTTTAGCATTTTGTTTATCTTGTTTTATTTTTATTATTTCATTATTAAAAAAAAAAGAAGAAAAAGGGGGACAGACCAAGCTCATGCACCGTGAGCCACACAAGATCAAAACTCTTTCTTTGTATCATATATATATATATATATTTTACAGAAAAGCATGCGGGAAGGAAAAACGATCGGAGGGCTGAAAGGAAAGGAAAACTAGAGGATCTTTAGGAGCCCTTTAGATGGGGGTTTAGGGTTTGCCATTGGATATAAAAGGGAGAGTTTGGACGGCAGAAAAAAGGGGAGGGATGACAGCTGAAAGATAGAAAGCAAGAAAGGAAACGAAAAAACTGAGGGAAAGCGAGAGAGAGAGAGAGTGAAAGAAACAGAAGGAGGGGAGGTCGAGAGTAGGATCGAAGATTGGACTAGCAAGTGGACTAAGGAAGTGGTGGCACCGTCGACTTTCTCCACTACGTCGAGAGAAGAAGAAGTGGTTGTGTTAAACTCGTCTCTTCATAATGGAGATCCGGAAATAGCCAAGTTCACACTTCCGTTCGTGGGATTCAATGTTGACAAAGCTACATGGAAAATCCCTTCGTCCTTCTTCGGTGAGGCGTGTTTCACCTCCCATTATTGGGAGTGGGTTGAGGACATGCTTGGAAGGTATAAAGACATACTCACACGTGCTGGTATATTTGAAGCAGTCTACGCGTCGAGATACTCCTACGACCGCTGTGAAAATATCTTGCGGGCCTTCTTCAAATATTGGTGTCCCTCGATGAACACGCTCCATACGCCTGTTGGGGAGTTGTCCATCACACTTTGGGACCTTTATCGACTCGGTGGCCTTTCGATTGACGGCGCGTTTTTCGATGAAGTTGTTCCTTCGGCGCGGGAGCTCCTCACTCGTGACAAAGAAGGGAAGCCACTTCTCCCCGAGAGTTGCAGGCACCTCTTTTCTGCCTACTACCACCTTTGGACGAACGACCAAGGGGTATGGATGAAAGACTGGATTCGCTTCTGGTTCAAAGGAGAGACTAGGTATAGGGCTCCTCCGAGTAGAACGAATAGAAGGAAGACCACATCTAAACAAAAAATGACTTACAACCCTTCTGGAAGCGTGGAGCCTTACGACCTTGCTGATACGAAGGACTTCAACGTCCCTTTCGACACACTGGACATTCCAGGGTATTTAAGAAAGGAAACCTATATTGCGGCATTCATAGCGTGCTGGATTTGCAAGTTTCTTTTGCCAAGCAAAAAGGTCGATCGCATTCGCCCAAGTGTCTTTAAAGTTGCATGCTTAATGGCTACAGGGAAAAGATTTTGTCTTGCAATTCCCGTCCTTGCGAGCATATATCATGGGTTGAGGGAGATCGTCCACGCCCCTAACCTTGGAGAATGCGGGGTAACTTTTCCAATCCATTACGTCTATGCTTGGATTGGCCAATACTTCGATGTCTATTACGAAAATCATCAAGTGAGTAGCCACCACGCGCGCATGACAAGATTTAGTGGTGAGAAAATGACAATATTTTATGGCCAATTGGAAGCTGAGGAAATCTTCAAAGAAATGAACCCTTTGATGCTTCCTAAATTGTGCTGGACTGAGAATGAAGAAAATGCGTTGATCGATGACGGATCCTTATCATCAAGACTCACGAGCTACTTCATTAGTCAACGCTCTTGCCATTTAACTCTACGTAAGGACAATACTTTCATTATTGAAAAATATAATCCTTGCAGGTTCAGCAGACAATTCGGCTTCTGTCAGAACATCCCCAACAACTTGAAAGAGATCACTCACACGTATTCTTGACACTCCAATTGAGCAGATCTCTTCTTTAAAAGAGTGTGCAGAGGAAATCATTGCAGAAATCACAAGAACGGATCCCGCCAATGGTCTCCCTTTAAAAGACTACTTGATGGAATTGTTTGCCAAGGCGGAGGCTTATGATGTTCTAGCATCTTCATCGTGGGAAAGGATGAACAAAGAAACATATGTAGAACTCCTTTCCAAAGCGACCGTCCAACTCGAGAAAGTTAAGGCAAAGGGAGAAGAACTGACTCGTCATTTGCAAAGTCTTGAAGAAGAGTTGCAATCCATTGAAGCCAGGAAGAAGGTTCTGCAACAGGAACTCATCAGTTTGGAGAAGCAAAGCCTGGAAATCACCTCAACTATCGATCAAAAGCATGAGACTTTCAAAGAGATCCAGGTTGAAATAACCCAAGCGCATGATGAGCTATCTTCCATTGAACAGACCAGCATCTTGACTGATGACGCTGTGAAGGAACTTGAGGACATGAAGTATGCACTTGAATCATATAAAGTAGCTGTAGTGGAATACAAATTTGATGTTTAGACTTTCCACCATGTTCTTCTTTTTCCTGAATTCTTTTGCCATTCATCATTTTTTTTTCCATGTAATGAGTTTCGTTTTTTTTTTCAATAATAAAACGCTTTTCATTTCTTATCTCTTGTTTTTTTTTTAAAGAGAAAAGAACTCAAATGGAGCATTTTATTATGTTTTTTTATTTTTTGGAAAGAGGAAATTCCTTTTTTTTTTTACAAGGGACAACGATTTGATTTGGAGTGGTGTAACTGAACTTAGAAGTTGCCCTCCAAGCTGCCTACGTATCCCAACAAGGGAATCAAGTCACACGTAGTTCCTGCCGTTCACATTTTAACCTCATGCGGGCCAGGAGTATCTATTTGTTTACCACCTTAGACTTGGTGGAGTGTTTCAGCAGTTTAACCACATGCTACACTATTGGTAGTTGCCATCCACAGTTTTAGCTCATGCGGGCCAGGAGCATCTCGTGGTTTCGATTACGCATAGTACCTTTTTAGGTACTTACCATTGATGGGGCCAACCCTTAATCCATCTTCAGCAACCAACTTGTATGAGCCATTTGTATATACTTCTCGAACGACATATGGACCATCCCACTTAGCAGTAAACTTTCTTTGTCCTCCATGAGTGAGAATGATCGGTCTCTGAACAGCGAGTACTAAATCTCCAATTTGAAAAAAGCGTGGCCGGACATGTTTATTGAATGCTTTTGAAAGGCGGGCTTGATAACACTCAATCCGTTGCTGGGTTTCCAATCTCTTTTCGTCGAGTGCTTCTAACTCTTCAAGGCGAAGACGAACATTATCTTCTTCACTGAGCCCTTCTTGAATCGCAATTCTTAGCGAAGGTATTTGACACTCAAGTGGAAGAACAGCTTCAACACCATAAACAAGCGCGTATGGGGTCGCTTGCGTGGGAGTTCGAAAAGTAGTTCGGTATGCCCAAAGTGCTTCTCCAATTTGAAGATGCCAATCCCTTCTCGATTTATTCACGATCTGCTTCAACAGATTACATAAGGTCTTGTTGAATGCTTCAGCGAGTCCATTTGCGGCAGCGTAGTACATGGACGAATTGTATTGTTTGAAATGAAACTTTTCGCAAAGCTTGTTCATTGCTACATTGCAAAAAGGCTTACCATTATCGGTGATGATATAGCGCGGAACTCCATACCGATAGATAATGTGCAAGCGAATGAAATCCACTACATTCTCCTTTTTGACCTCTCTTAAAGGAATCGCTTCAGCCCACTTTGAAAAGTAATCCGTCGCCGCCAAAATAAAAACATGTCCGCCAGAAGACTTTGGAAGTGGTCCAACTATATCCAAACCCCAAGCATCGAACGGCCAAGAGGCCACAGTTGGGTGCAATGGTTCAGGGGGCTGATGGATGAAATTGCCATGAAATTGACATGCTTGACATCTTCTAGCAAAGTCAATGCAATCCTTTACCATTGTTGGCCAGTAGTATCCCATTCTTTTAATACGAAAGTGTAATTTCGGGCCAGACTGGTGAGCACCGCATATCCCAGAGTGAGCCTCCTCCATTGCTTGCATGGCCTCATCTTCTCCAAGACATCGTAGAAACACCCCATCGAATGACCTTCGGTAAAGCGTCCCTTTGTAGTAAATGAAACGTGTTGCTCGACGACGTATATCAACCCTTTTCTTAGGATCTTCTGGTAACTTTCCATGATTAAGATAATCAATGATGAGGTGACGCCAATCCTCCTTTTCGATCTCATGGACAAAAATATGATAAGTATTTTCTTCTTCACTATCATTACCTTCATCAAACATCGGAGGTATGACCCAATTTTGACATATTGAAATCTGATTTCGATGAGAAGGTAGAGTGATCATGGACGCCACCCTTGCCAAAGAATCAGCTTGTTGGTTGAAATTTCTAGGGATGTGTTCTATAGTGACATTACCTAAATATCCCATGAGTTGCCTTGCATACTTGTAATATGGGATCAATTCAGGTTTCTTGACATCATAAACACCAAGGAGTTGATTTACCACCAATTTTGAATCACCGTAGACTCTAAGATGCAACTGCTTCATGTCTACAGCCGTTTCAAGCCCGAGAATCAACGCCTGATATTCGGCCACATTATTTGAGCACCGGCGTGTTAAAGTAAAAGAGTACGGCAATATATCTGCTTCAGGAGTATAAAAGACAACTCCCGCACCAGCTCCATGACGGTGAGCAGCTCCATCGAAATACATCGACCATGGAGATTCGACCATAAACACTTCTTCATCGGGAAGCTCATCAGTCAACTCCCACTCGGCAGGTATGGGATGATCGGCTAAAAAGTCTGCCAATATTTGTCCTTTGACAGCCTTCGCAGGTACGTAAATAATTTCGAATTGTTAAAACTGGAGGTACCATCTCGCGAGTCAATCAGACAGTACAGGTTTTGCCATCACATATTTAATGGGATTAGACTTAGATATGAGTCGAATAGTGTGTGCTTGGAAATAATGTTTTAGCTTTTGAATGACAAATACAAGTGCCAAGCACAACTTCTCGATGGGTGAGTAATTCAATTCATTAGGTGTCATCATCCGACTCAAGTAATACAGCGCATGCTCCTTCCCTTCATCATTTTCCTGAGCAAGTAAGGCCCCAACCGATCGTTCTTGAGCGGAAATATAGAGAATCAATGGTTTTCCTGGGATGGGTGCAGCCAACACTGGGGGATTCATGAGATACATTTTGATACTTGTAAAAGCATTCCTACACGATTCATCCCACTCGAAGGGCACCCCTTTCTTCATCAGTCGACTGAAGGGTTGGCATCGTCCGGCCAAATTAGAGATAAACCTGCGGATATAAGCCAACTTCCCTTGAAGACTCTTCAATTCATGAATATTTCGCGGTTCAGGCATGTTCACAATGGCATCAATTTTAGATCGATCGACTTCTATTCCTCGCTGATGAACGATGAAACTGAGAAACTTGCCAGAAGTGACTCCGAACGCACACTTCAAAGGATTCATCTTCAGTTGGTATCTCCGAAGGCGTTGAAAAACTTTTCGAAGGTCTTGAATATGATCTTCCCGCTTCTTTGATTTCACCACAAGATCATCGACATAGCACTCCACATTTTTATGGAGCATATCGTCAAAAATTCTTTGCATTGCCCTTTGATATGTTGCTCCAGCATTTTTCAAGCCAAACGGCATCACTTTGTAGCAGTAAATTCCCTTGGGGGTGCGGAAGGCAGTGAGCTCCTCATCCTCGGGCGCCATACGTATTTGATTGTAGCCCGACGATCCATCGAGAAAAGATAGCGCTTCGTGCCCGGTCGTAGCATCTACCGTCAATTCCGTGATGGGGAGAGGAAAATCATCTTTGGGGCAAGTCTCGTTTAAGTCTCGAAAGTCAACACAAACTCGAATTTGCCCATTCTTCTTCCTTACAGGGACGATGCTTGAAATCCATGTTGGATATTTTACTTCTCGTATGAATCCGGCTTCAATCAATCGATTTATCTCATTTTCTATCAGAGGAATCAATTCGGGCCGTAAGCGCCTTTGCGTTTGCTTGACAGGTTTTGTTCCTCGCTTGACGGACAAATTATGAACAGCGACCCTTGGATCCAAACCAGGCATTTCTGAGTAATTCCAGGCAAAGACGTCCCTGAACTCGAGCAGCAAATCAACATACTCTTTTTCTTCTTCAAGGGTCATACAAGAGCTTATGTAAATTGGGCGAGGATCGTCGCTTGTGCCAAGGTTGATCTCTTTTAGCTCATCGACCGTATTTTTTACCCCTTGTTCAAGTTCAGCGGGAGCGTCATCTGCATCTTCTTCTTCTTCTTCAAGATCACTGATCGTAATATGGTGACAGGAAGCCGTACTTTCTTGACCCTGTTCTTCAAAAATGGTTTCAATTCTTACATTGAATAAGTCTCCATAGTGCATGAAGAAATTGGAGACTCGCTTTCTTGGTCTGTTCTTCTTTATTGGAGTAAGACTTTCTTCCCTGGCTACTTGGTACTCTTGTTTCTTACTGCCTAATCTCTCATAGACGGGCGACTTCAGATTTTTCGGCTGCGGGCCAAGTCTGTCAAACACAGAAGTACGTTTTGACTTATTTCCCAATCGGTCGAACACAGATCTCTTTCGGCTTGTGACCTCCATTTCTTCGTTCACATAGTTACAACTCGCTCTTTTGATCATTATACGAACAGGAGAGGGCGGTTGATAACCAAGACCCATCGATGAACTTTTAACATTATAGCCCCTTTCTTTCAACATTTTCTGCGTAGATGTCAATCCGTGAGTCCTCTCGCCAGTCACTTCAGGAGGGAGTTTGCCCAATGTATTCTTCTCATTTGGGTTATAACCCGCCTTAGCAAGAAGTCTATAGGCGTTTGGATCAAAACCTTCTTGAGTCCGATTAGTTGGTAGCGAGTAATGTTCCACTGCCGGTTCTTCTTTGGGACGAACAAACCCTTGCAAACTCACCTTCTCAATTTTAACAGGCTCTATCTTGGTGAGCGGAACATTTAATGTGTCATTTCTGATAAAAGAAGACTGACCTTCTTCTCTCTTTGACCTTAGAGTATACTGCAAAATGGGTACTTTGGAATCTTGACTTTCTTCCCTTACCGATTCCTTTCTTTTTGCTTCTTTGTGAAAAAATTTGGCATCGGCAAAGTGAGTTTCGGCTTCCGTGAAAGGTTTGTCATCGGCAGTAACTTTCTTAACAATACCGTCTCGACAATATTTGAAACATTGATGCAGAGTAGATGGTATAATTTCATTCTCGTGAATCCAGGGCCTTCCCAAAAGCATGTTATAAGAGGTTTTGGCTTCAATGATATGAAATAACGCACTTGAAGACAGCTCACCAATGAGCAATTCAAGCCTTATGAGGCTAATTGCTCTTTGCCCCCCTTGATTAAATCCTTGGATCATGAGGCGGCTTTGGGAGAGTTCATCACTTGAGATTCCTAACTCTTTCATAGCACGTACGGACATGATATTGACAGCAGATCCCCCATCAATGAGTACCCGACTCATCTTTTGTTCTCGAACATATGCACTAACAAACAAAGGTCGATTGTGAGTCTTGAACTCAACAGTTAAATCATCGTCATAAAAAATGATGGTCGTTGCACAATCCACCGGTGGTTTATCATCGACTTTGAGTTTTTTCTCAAATTCAGTGCCAATTTGTGTGACTTGAGGATTTTCAGTTTTGACGACATTACAAGAAGTGAAATCGTCGGTATCGTCACTTAAATACCCCTTGGGTATAAATTCTCTCAGTGTCACGGGCTGCCGAACCTCTTGAAGGCGCTGAAAATCTGAAGGAATTGGTTTTATGGCCACTCTCTTTTGTTTCTTTGTTGCATTTTGTCGTTTCATCGTTACTTTTGGCTTTGTCGAATGGATGCTTTTCGAAAAGATGTACTTCTTTATTCTTGGCTTGCAAGTTCTCTTTCGAGTGACTAAAGTCCATCCTTCATTATCATCTTCGACAACACCTCCAATTGACGATTTTTCAAACTCCGTTTGTACAGACAGAGCACTGCTTGATGTGGGTAGAACTTCTATCGGGCAACACACAGATCCAAACATTATTGTTGTTTGGTTTGCCGATGCTTTATCCTCCTCAAGAAGGATTTTTCCTTGGCGGGCTAATTCCATAATTTTGTCCTTAAAGACAAAGCATTTAGTGAGAGGGTGACCAATCAAGCGGTGATAACAGCAATAATTCGGATCATTGACTTGACCGGCTTCCTCCGGACGCTTCATGTCGGGAAGTTCAAGGAGCTTCTCCTTGAAAAGATCATGAAACATTCCTTGTAAGTCGGACTCAAGGAAAGGGTACTCCCTTTCTTGCATCTCTTTTAAAGTGGGTCTTCTTACTGATCTATTCTGGGAGGAATCTAATTTCTCAGTGATCTTTCGACTCATTTTGGTAGCAATTTTCATGGGAGCTGTGTTTATTGCCATGGACTCCTTATTATTGAATCTTGAAGGAGGCTTGCCCCCTTTTCTATTTTCTTGTCTTTCATTGTTTTGCCGAGGTGGCTGTACTCGCGGAATTTGAATAGGAAGCCCATCAGTTGCATTGGCCGTGATGCTTAACTCCATGTCATGAGCACGAGTAGCTAATTCTTCAAATGTGTTTGGGCGTATACCCTGCAAAATGTAACTTAGGCTCCAATGCATTCCTCGAATGCACATTTCTATAGCAGAGGGTTCAGACAGCCTATCCTTGCAGTTGAGACTCAGACTTCTACATCTATCAATGTAGTTGACCACAGGTTCATCCTTCCATTGACGAGTGTTAGTCAACTCCAGCATACTGACGGTTCTTCTAGTGCTGTAGAAGCGATTCAAGAACTCTTGTTCCAACTGTTCCCAACTGTCGATGAACCCCGGAGTGAGATCAGTGTACCAATCAAACGCGTTGCCCTTCAAGGATCGGACGAACTGTTTGACTAGCAGGTCACCATAGGTTCCAGCGTTATTGCAGGTTTCGACAAAATGGGCCACATGTTGTTTTGGACTGCCTTTCCCATCGAACTGTTGAAACTTAGGCGGTTGATATCCAGCAGGCATTGCTAGATTGTCAATTCTAGCAGTGTAAGGTTTGGAGTAGGTAAAACTCGATCTTGAACTACCCACATTTTTGTCCTTGATCACGCCTTCAACAAGTTCCTTCAACTGTTCTACGGGGATAGTTCCCTCGGCGGTCACGTGTACTTCCTTTACCTTGTCTTTACCTTTAGATGGGAGATTTTCACGCTCTTGGTTCTCCTTAGAATTCATATGGCTTCCCTCAGGAGCGTGGTCCTTTTGGGTGAGCAGTTGAGCGATAAGAGCATCTTGGTCCTTGATGTGTTTCATCATGGTTTCCATCATCTTGGACATGTTCGAAACTTGTTCTTCGAGACTCAAAGTATTTGTCATCATGGTAGGCATTGCAGCAGAAGAAGTAGCAGAATTTTCAATAGAAAATCTTGAATGAAGAGTTTCATGTGAAGAGGCTGATCCAGTGCTTGAGGACTCGTCGTCATCCTTAGAGAACTTGGGTTCGGATCCAAGTTCGAGCATGGCAAGAGTCTTCTCAATCGAGGTGAAAACGTCTTGGACCCCCATCGTGGAGGAATAGCTCATTTGTGATGTTGACCCGAAGACAGGAGTTGGCGCCGAGGGTTCCATGCTACTTTGGGTGGAGGCCCTCGTCATGCTCCTTGTCACAGGACCAACAGCACGGGTATGGGTAGCGACATGTGCAGCTTCCTGAACAGGCTTAGCATCAATAGCCTTGGAACGTGCAATGATGATTTTGTCGCTCTTTGGTGCCATTGGTGATATACGTAGTCGAATATTCGAGGAGAAGAGATAGAAGGCAGAGATGGTCCCACTGGGCGTGCCAAAAATTTGTACGCGATAAAAATTTCAAGTCTGCAAAACGACAAGAAAAAGAAATACACGACAAATATGTACTATATAAACTTAGAAAAATATGTAGGTACAGTCTCTGGAAGTTTCTCGAACTTATGGAGAGCTTCCTTCGATTCTTCTCCTCGAACACCAATCCAAGGGCTTCGCAGCTTGTTCTTGGATCAACCACCGACTCCTTCAAATCTTGATATGGAAGATTTGAAGGATTTGAAAATACTTGAAGGCTCAAGCCTTGATATGCGGAAGACTTGAGGAGCTTTGAGACCCAGACCTTCGTAGATTGAAGCTTCAATACTTGAGTGTATGAGATGCTTCTTGATATCTCTGTATGTCCCCTTAACTTGGTTGAGAGACCTCTATTTATAGTTGTAGCAAGAGGTGGAGGTTGAGATCATGTACACCACTCTACTTGCCTAGCAAGACGTACAGTCATATTAGGACTGTGCTAGCCAAATATTATCTCTTCATTTTATATTTATTAATAAAGAGATAAGTAATCCCTCGATTGGCCAAACCCGTGGGGACACGTGACGTGGCGCCGTTTGACTGGCCAGGCCATTGCAGTATATGAGAGATATATTTGGATTAAACAACTCTAAATATTATCCCTTTAATAAGAAATAAATATTTAGATATTTATCCGATAAACATATGATATGATGTGATTTGGTTGGTGGAGATACCCCTGCAATTTGAATTGATTTGGAACACCTCACCTTGACACGTGGCAAAATATAATTGGTCATTTAATAACCAATTTTTCCAAGTGTACACGCCATATGTGTGAGAACCCGTACAAACTCTAATATTTTCCTAGGGTTTATTTCCCCTTTAATTGCGTAATTTTGCATTTTCAGGCTTAGAAATATTTTCTTAGTGGATTTTATGAGCAATTATAGTTTTAAGATGATTTTTTTTTTTAGTATTGGTGAATTTTAGAAAATTAAGAATAAATAGTGGACGTGAGACCCACTAGTGCGAAAAGTTCGGAAAAATTCGGCCAATAAGGTTAAGTTTCGGATACTGTGTAAAATTTATCGGGTGTTAAGGGATAAGTAGAGTGTGTGAAGTGATTGATGTGAGAGAGAAAAGAAGGATAGGAATGCATTTAATAAGGTGCCACGTGTCATTTTCTTATTGGTTGAACTTTTAAGAATTACTATTCATTGTCTTGACTTATTTGACCAAGGGATTAAATATCCAAAATTCACCAAAAAATCACCATTTTTCTCTCTTGTTTGGCCGGCTCTCTCTCTCACTCTTGCAAGAAGGAAAACTTCTCCAATCTTCAAGTTTCTACTAGCAAATCATCTCAATCAAGGCCATAAACAAGATTTCACTCCATAAAAACTTTCCTTCTAGTGCTAGCAAGTTGTTTGGTGAACTTTGTTTGAAGGACTAAGGTGCTCCACATCTTCCTCTCTCTTGTTTCTTGGTAAGTGAAGCTTGAAACACCCTACTACCTTTAATGATGGTTATATGATGCTTAGAAGTGGCATGAGTGTGTGAAAATGTGATTTATTTCTTGATTTGAAGAGTTTTGGTGAAGTTTTTATTTTATTGGGATTTTTTCTGGTTTAATATGATCTTGATGTTGGGGGCTTGTATGATGAATTGTAATGGTTGGAAATGACTCTAGTGAGTGTGAATTGTGGTTAAATGCAATCAATTTTGGATTTGGTGTGAAATTTGAAAAGTTAGGGTTCTTGAACCCCAATTCTGTCCGGTTTTAGATCACTGGGTTAGAGGCCGAATTGGACTTTGGTCAAAACATGAAAGTTGTAGGTATTTATGTGTATAACGTGCCTGTAAAATTTCAGGGCATTTGGATTAGTGTAGAGTGAGTTATGACGAAATTACTGTAGCTGTTCTGCTTTGATCAGAATGCGAAAACTGAGTTTGTATTTGGCCATTTTGACTGGTTTTGGTTTGGATTTTGAAGTTGGTGTCTTCTGATGAAATGTAGTTGGATGACTTAGTTAACTTATGCCTTTGGAATTTCGGCATTTGGACTTGTATGGACTGAGATATACCGATTACAGTTTTTTGTGTTTTGCGAACCTGTTTTAGGAATTCTGGGTTAGTATTTCGCATTTTCGACCTATTTAAGCTAGGAACTGGATTGAGTGACCTTCTACATTGTTGTAGCCCTGTTTTATAGCTTCGAAACGGTGGGTCTTACACCCCCATCCGATAACCGTAGAGAATTTGACGCCATTACCGCATAATGAGTGTAAAACAGTTTTCTATTTGGGGCCAAGACTAAGGCCATTTTCTAATTTCTGGTTTGCTATTATGCTCATTTATGCATATGAAACCCTATTGGGGTTGTGTTTAGCATTGCTATATGACTCGTTATCGAGTCTCATTGCATTTGTTGCGTGATTCTAGGGCGTGACGGTAGCTCACGACGTCTTGGTGACCGTGATGTATGAAACACCATTTTCTTACTTTGTGAGTATACTACTCACTTACTTGTTATAATGTGGCTTTGTGCTATGTGTATTTGATGCCTTGAAGGCTTACTTGGTTATTGGAAATGATTGAGGTGAGGGTGTACTTGATCGCCCTCACCCCTTGTGATTTTATTCATGGCTATTGATTGTGTTTTACTGAAATACTGCACTGGATATATGAGATACTGCATTCCATTCATGGAAACTGATTTGGTGTCGTTGGACGAGTATCCAATGGCTTTACTGCATTTATGAGCTCAACCCCGTATGGTAGTTAATTGGATCGAGCCGGCGAGGGTTTGGTCGTGAAAATTATCATGCCACGGGGACTGTACTGGGGAACCTTGTGGTAATGAGACCCTTGGTTCCGGTAAACTCGAGTATTACCAAAAGCTACTGAAATGGAGTGCGGGCCCAGTTGAGGTATGTTGGGTGGAAGGAATGGAAGTAAAGAGTTGTCTACGGTTTGGTATTTTAACATTGACGGAGAGTCAATGAGGTTGGTTCAAGATTGCAAGCGTGGAAATGGGCTCTTGAGAGCCGACCGTATCCTTTTACTGTTTTGCTTCATTGCTTATTTGTGCACTTTAAATGAAGGTTCATTCTTATATGACTTTGATTGCTTATTGGGTGGTATACCACTGGGCTTTGGCTCATTCCGTGTTATTTGTTTTCCTTACAGGGATATAATTGCTTTTGAAAATGGACTGGATAGTCAATTGCCATACTGAGCTTGTAAATGTCTTTTGTATAGCTCTTGAAGTGAAACCCTAATGTATAACGGGTTCATTTCCTTTTGATAGGCAAATCGAATGTGTACTCCTTAATGAATGGTTTTGGCATGCCATTATGGTTGTAAATGTTGATTTCCATTGTACATATATGCTTGGCTATGGTTTAGATAAATTTCGGCTTCGGTTTTCGTTTTATTTTATTTTATTTTATTTTGTGTTTTGACTTGTTTGCGCGCGATGTTATGTTCCGGAACGTTTTAGATTGACGTAAACCGTACCGTTAGTCCTGGCGAGAGCTGGGCAGGCAGTTCGCTAACCCCTTTGGTTCGCCTTAGGGGAAGGTGGGGCTGTCACAGGTGGTATCAGAGCCTAGGTTTGAATTAGCCTGGGTGTAATAGAAGTGGTCGATTTGAGGGTTTTATTGATTATGGTTTTTAAGGTTATTCATGTTGTTTATTCCTTTGCTATAGGATGGATGCCAGTGGTGACCCGAGTGACCGTCCGGCAGGAGATCGTCCTCGTAGCACGTTGCCGCCGATTAAGTATCAACTTAGGCAGAAGGGGGCCGTGGTCCGTTGGAGCCCGGCCAGCCGCGTTCGACAGTGTGGGTGTCGTAGCAACTTTGCCTACCCAAATACACTAGTTTTGTCGGTGGCAAAGGAACGCGAGGAGTTTGCTAAGGAAAATACTAAGCTTGAAGCTGTGGTTGCTGCGTTGGAAGCTGAGGTGACTCAGGCTAAGGCGACCAATGAGAAGCAAGTCTCGCGTATTAAAGAGCTAGAATATGACGTGCAAGAGGTCGAGGAAAGAGTTGATGATCTATGTGATCAGTTGAGAGATGCACGCGAGCGCGAGACTAAGCGAGCTCGTAAGGTCAGGGGTCGTGCTGAGGCGATCCTTAACCTATGCGACGATGGACTCGAGGAGTCTAGTGACGAGGCCTCGTATGCTGGGGCCGAGGCTGGGGAGGAGTCTACCCCATCGCCTGGGTCTCAAACCCCGGCGACTGATTAGGCCTTGATCTTAGAGGCTTCTTTTGGCTAGTGGTGGCTCTTGTATGTATATAGGGATAGGGATAGTGCCTTAGCTAACCGTTTTGGATGTAGAGTTAGCTATGTGTAAATCTCTTTTGATAGGCCTATCCTCAGGTGGATCTTTTGTGTACGTACGTGCTTTGGCCGTACCTGACTGACTGCTTGTATATATGTGTTTGGCATGTATCTATGTGTGATTGTGTTTATGCTTGGACTGTATAAATGTGTTTTTGTGCAAAACTTAAGTGTTACTTATATGCTTTGTTATTGCTTTGGTTTAGTACTTTTGCCTAGACCAAGTATACCTTATGGAAGGAACACGGAGTGGACGGGGACGTGGGCGTGGTAGGCAACCCACACCAGTTAGGGAAACGGGGGAAGCTTCTACTGGACCAAATCCTGAACCCCAGATAGACCCTAATGTGCAAATCGCTGCTGCTATGCAGCAAATGACCAATTTATTAGCACAAGTAGTGCAACAACAGGGTCAGAACCCAAACCCTAACCCCGAAAACCCTGGCCATCATATCGAGAGCGAAGATAGGGCGCTAGAACGTTTCCAAAAGTTTTCTCCGCCAAAGTTTATTGGGGGACCCGACCCTGATGTGGCTGAGAAATGGCTTGAGAAAATGGTGGATATATTCGCGGCCCTACACTACCCGGACGAACGGCAGGTCACTTTTGCCGTGTTTCAACTCGAGGGAGCTGCCCGTTCTTGGTGGAACGTAATCAGGCAGAAATGGGAGCGGGAGCAGACACAGAGGACTTGGGTGAACTTCATCCGAGAATTTAATACCAAGTTTTTCCCTCCGCTAGTCCAGGAGAGGAAGGAGGACGAGTTTATCCGGCTCCGGCAAGGGGCTCAGACGGTGGCGGAGTACGAGAGCCAGTTTACCCGCCTGTCCAAATTCGCGCCTGAACTAATCATGACCGAGCAACGACGGGTGAGGCGCTTTATTCAGGGCTTGAACGTTGAGATTCAGAAAGACCTCGCGGCGGCTCAAATCACTACTTTTAGCGAGGCAATGGAAAAAGCCCAACGAGTGGAAAGTGCACGGCTACAGGTCCGAAACTTCCAGGCCAAGAAGCGTGGCTTTCCTGGGAGTACTTCTGGACAGGGTGAGAAGAGCACTCCCTCCAAATTTGGACGGGGCATGGGGGGTGGTCGACAGTCCGGATCAGGCAGAGGGACTCCGTCCAGGGGTGGTCAAGCTGGGCGAGGACCGAGGGGAAACGTTCAGAGTGGCTCGGCTTCGGCACCTCGTGGGCCCTGTGGGCACTGTGGAAAGCTGAACCACACCGAAGACAACTGCTGGAGGAAACAGGGGAAATGCCTGCGGTGTGGAAGTGCGGACCATCAGCTGGCTACATGTCCGGTCCTGAAACAAGACGGAAAAGGGAGCCAACTACCGTCGAGGACCAATACTGGATCCGCCAAGGGAGACGGATCCAAACCAAAAGTTCCGGCTAGGGTATATTCCTTAGAGCCCCACCAGATCCCAGAGTCTTCCGAGGTGGTGGAAGGTACGATCCCTATTTTTCACCGCTTTGCCAAAGTTTTAATTGATCCTGGTGCCACTCATTCGTTTGTTAACCCTGATTCATGTGTGGCATCGATATAAAACCTGCTAGTTTACCATATGACTTAGAGGTTAGTACACCTACGGGGAACCAACGTTTGGTGACTAGTATGGTTTATAGAGATTGCGATGTTTGGGTAGGTGAGCGGAGGTTTTTAGGAGACCTGATTAGCTTGTCCATTAAGGGGTACGACGTGATTCTGGGAATGGACTGGTTAGCCAAATATAATGCCCAACTGGATTGTAAAACGAAAATAGTAGAATTTCGCATTCCTGGCGAGGCAACCTTAAGGTTAGATATAAGGGGTAGGTTAGCCTCATCTGCTCTCATTTCGGGCATTCGAGCTAGGAAACTGATAAGTAAAGGGGCGCAAGGATTTTTGGCCTTCTTAATTAACACCCCTACGGATAAGTTAAAAGTGGAAGACGTGGCCGTAGTGAGGGAATTTCCGGATGTGTTTCCTGATGAGTTAGTGGCCTTACCTCCGGAAAGGGAGATAGAATTCCGAATAGATCTTTTACCTGGAGCCGCACCTATCTCCAAAACCCCTTACCGAATGGCGCCTGCAGAACTTAAAGAGCTTAAGTTGCAATTACAAGACCTTTTGGAGCGGGGATTCATTCACGAGAGTGAGTCTCCTTGGGGAGCTCCTGTTCTATTCGTGAAGAAAAAGGATGGAACTTTGAGGATGTGTATTGACTATAGGGGGCTGAACAACGTGACGATCAAGAATAAGTATCCACTGCCCCACATCGACGAGTTGTTTGACCAGCTGCAAGGAGCAGTGGTCTTCTCGAAGTTGGACCTCCGACAGGGATACTACCAGTTGTTGATTAGGAAGGAGGACATTCCGAAAACTGCTTTCAATTCAAGATACGGGCATTACGAGTTCGCCGTTATGCCCTTCGGACTGACTAATGCTCCCGCCGCCTTCATGGACTTAATGCATAGGGTTTTTAAACCCTACCTGGACCGATTTGTCGTGGTGTTTATTGACGACATTTTGGTCTACTCTAAGTCACGCGAGGAGCATGAGGAGCATTTGAGAGTGGTGTTGCAGACGTTGAGGGAGCATCAGCTGTATGCCAAGTTTAGCAAATGCGAGTTCTGGTTGGAAAAAGTAGCGTTTCTAGGGCACGTGATTTCCCACGAAGGTATTTCGGTGGACCCGGCGAAGGTTGAGGCCGTGACAAATTGGAAGAGGCCAGAAACCCCCACGGAAATTCGTAGCTTTCTAGGGCTAGCTGGGTATTACCGAAGGTTTATTAAGGATTTTTCCAAACTGGCAGGACCTTTAACTGACTTGACAAAGAAGCATGGCCAGTTTATTTGGAACGGCCGATGCGAAACAAGTTTTAAGGAATTAAAGAGAAGATTGACCATGGCTCCGGTACTGGTCTTGCCAAAATGGAGTGGACGGGTTTGCAGTATATGCAGACGCGTCGCGAGAAGGATTGGGATGCGTTGTGATGCAGAACCGGAATGTGATTGCTTTTGCCTCTAGGAAATTGAAGCTTCACGAGCAGAACTACCCGACTCACGATCTAGAATTAGCTGCAGTTGTGTTTGCTTTGAAAAAGTGGAGGCATTACCTATATGGGGTGACCTTCGAAGTGTTTTCGGATCACAAGAGTCTTAGGTACCTCTTTTCCCAGAAGGAATTGAACATGAGGCAACGAAGGTGGATGGAATTCCTGGAAGATTATGACTGTACGATCAATTACCATCCGGGAAAGGCAAATGTGGTAGCAGATGCCTTGAGTCGTAAGGTACAAGTAGCGAGACTAATGATTAAGGAGTGGAATTTGCTAGAATCCGTGTGTGAGTGGAAACCCTGTCTTGGGAGTCATAAGGTGATATTTAGCAATGTAAGGGTGACATCCACTCTCCTGGAACGTATTAAAGAGGCACAAAAAGAAGATTTGATGGTACAGAAATGGAGAGAGAAAGTGGATAAGGGAGAAACTACGGACTTTAATTTGAGTCCTGAGGGTATTTTAAAATATCGGAACCGAATGGTGGTACCAAAGGAAGAGTCGATGAAAATGGAGATTTTGGAGGAAGCTCATAGGTCCAGGTATACAATCCATCCGGGGAGCAGCAAGATGTATCAAGACCTGAAGGGAACTTATTGGTGGGACAATATGAAGAAGGAAATCGCTCAATATGTGCAGAAATGTCTCATTTGCCAACAAGTGAAGGCAGAGCATCAAAAACCATCGGGTCTGTTACAACCCTTGGAGATACCCGAGTGGAAGTGGGAAAACATCACCATGGACTTCGTTTCCGGTTTACCGAGGACGCAAAGAGGTCACGATGCCGTTTGGGTGATCGTTGATCGATTAACCAAGTCGGCCCATTTCTTGCCGGTGAACATGAAGTACTCAATGGACAAATTGACCCGATTGTACATGGATGAAATTGTAAGGTTACACGGCGTGCCTGTGAGCATTGTCTCTAATCGGGATCCACGGTTTGTATCGCGATTTTGGCAGAAGTTTCAAGAAACCCTGGGGACGAAACTCAACTTGAGCACTACTTATCATCCTTAGACGGATGGCCAGTCAGAACGGACAATTCAAACTCTCGAGGACATGCTGCGAACGTGCATCTTGGATTTCGGAGGCAATTGGGGTCAGCACATGACCTTAGTGGAGTTTCCGTACAATAATAGCTTCCATTCGTCAATTCAAATGGCTCCGTACGAAGCTCTCTACGGACACAAGTGCCGCTCACCGATTTACTGGGACGAAGTTGGTGAAAAGAAAGCCCTAGACCCGACCACTATTCCGTGGATGGAAGAGGCTCACGAGAAGGTCAAGTTGATAAAGCAACGGCTTCAAACCGCCCAGAGTCGCCAAAAGAGCTACGCGGATAACCGAAGGAAGGATTTGGAATTTGAAGTTGGAGATCAAGTATTTCTTAAGATCACACCCTTACGAAGTCTTACAACGGGGAAAGGAAAGAAGCTTCAACCGCGGTACGTCGGACCCTACAAGATCCTTCAAAGGGTTGGAGCGGTCGCGTATCGATTGGAACTGCCATCCAGTCTATCTCGAATCCACGATGTCTTTCACGTCTCGATGCTAAAGAAGTATCATCCAGACCCATCTCATGTGTTGCAACCGGAGGATATCGAAGTGGATGAATCACTGGATTATGAAGAGAAACCAGTCCAAGTACTCGATTGAAAAGTCAAAGAGCTCAGAAACAAGAAGATTCCGCTAGTGAAAGTGTTATGGAGAAACAACGGAGTGGAGGAAGCTACTTGGGAAATGGAAGAGGAAATGCGAAAGAAATACCCAAACCTTTTCGGGAATTAAGGTGAGAAATTTCGAGGACGAAATTCTTTTAAGGGGGAGAGAGTGTGAGAACCCGTACAAACCCTAATATTTTCCTAGGGTTTATTTCCCCTTTAATTGCGTAATTTTGCATTTTCAGGCTTAGAAATATTTTCTTAGTGGATTTTATGAGCAATTATAGTTTTAAGATGATTTTTTTTTTAGTATTGGTGAATTTTAGAAAATTAAGAATAAATAGTGGACGTGAGACCCACTAGTGCGAAAAGTTCGGAAAAATTCGGCCAATAAGGTTAAGTTTCGGATACTGTGTAAAATTTATCGGGTGTTAAGGGATAAGTAGAGTGTGTGAAGTGATTGATGTGAGAGAGAAAAGAAGGATAGGAATGCATTTAATAAGGTGCCACGTGTCATTTTCTTATTGGTTGAACTTTTAAGAATTACTATTCATTGTCTTGACTTATTTGACCAAGGGATTAAATATCCAAAATTCACCAAAAAATCACCATTTTTCTCTCTTGTTTGGCCGGCTCTCTCTCTCACTCTTGCAAGAAGGAAAACTTCTCCAATCTTCAAGTTTCTACTAGCAAATCATCTCAATCAAGGCCATAAACAAGATTTCACTCCATAAAAACTTTCCTTCTAGTGCTAGCAAGTTGTTTGGTGAACTTTGTTTGAAGGACTAAGCTGCTCCACATTTTCCTCTCTCTTGTTTCTTGGTAAGTGAAGCTTGAAACACCCTACTACCTTTAATGATGGTTATATGATGCTTAGAAGTGGCATGAGTGTGTGAAAATGTGATTTATTTCTTGATTTGAAGAGTTTTGGTGAAGTTTTTATTTTATTGGGATTTTTTCTGGTTTAATATGATCTTGATGTTGGGGGCTTGTATGATGAATTGTAATGGTTGGAAATGACTCTAGTGAGTGTGAATTGTGGTTAAATGCAATCAATTTTGGATTTGGTGTGAAATTTGAAAAGTTAGGGTTCTTGAACCCCAATTCTGTCCGGTTTTAGATCACTGGGTTAGAGGCCGAATTGGACTTTGGTCAAAACATGAAAGTTGTAGGTATTTATGTGTATAACGTGCCTGTAAAATTTCAGGGCATTTGGATTAGTGTAGAGTGAGTTATGACGAAATTACTGTAGCTGTTCTGCTTTGATCAGAATGCGAAAACTGAGTTTGTATTTGGCCATTTTGACTGGTTTTGGTTTGGATTTTGAAGTTGGTGTCTTCTGATGAAATGTAGTTGGATGACTTAGCTAACTTATGCCTTTGGAATTTCGGCATTTGGACTTGTATGGACTGAGATATACCGATTACAGTTTTTTGTGTTTTGTGAACCTGTTTTAGGAATTCTGGGTTAGTATTTCGCATTTTCGACCTATTTAAGCTAGGAACTGGATTGAGTGACCTTCTACATTGTTGTAGCCCTGTTTCATAGCTTCGAAACGGTGGGTCTTACACCCCCATCCGATAACCGTAGAGAATTTGACGCCATTACCGCATAATGAGTGTAAAACAGTTTTCTATTTGGGGCCAAGACTAAGGCCATTTTCTAATTTCTGGTTTGCTATTATGCTCATTTATGCATATGAAACCCTATTGGGGTTGTGTTTAGCATTGCTATATGACTCGTTATCGAGTCTCATTGCATTTGTTGCGTGATTCTAGGGCGTGACGGTAGCTCACGACGTCTTGGTGACCGTGGTGTATGAAACACCATTTTCTTACTTTGTGAGTATACTACTCACTTACTTGTTATAATGTGGCTTTGTGCTATGTGTATTTGATGCCTTGAAGGCTTACTTGGTTATTGGAAATGATTGAGGTGAGGGTGTACTTGATCGCCCTCACCCCTTGTGATTTTATTCATGGCTATTGATTGTGTTTTACTGAAATACTGCACTGGATATATGAGATACTGCATTCCATTCATGGAAACTGATTTGGTGTCGTTGGACGAGTATCCAATGGCTTTACTGCATTTATGAGCTCAACCCCGTATGGTAGTTAATTGGATCGAGCCGGCGAGGGCTTGGTCGTGAAAATTATCATGCCACGGGGACTGTACTGGGGAACCTTGTGGTAATGAGACCCTTGGTTCCGGTAAACTCGAGTATTACCAAAAGCTACTGAAATGGAGTGCGGGCCCAGTTGGGGTATGTTGGGTGGAAGGAATGGAAGTAAAGAGTTGTCTACGGTTTGGTATTTTAACATTGACGGAGAGTCAATGAGGTTGGTTCAAGATTGCAAGCGTGGAAATGCGCTCTTGAGAGCCGACCGTATCCTTTTACTGTTTTGCTTCATTGCTTATTTGTGCACTTTAAATGAAGGTTCATTCTTATATGACTTTGATTGCTTATTGGGTGGTATACCACTGGGCTTTGGCTCATTCCGTGTTATTTGTTTTCCTTACAGGGATATAATTGCTTTTGAAAATGGACTGGATAGTCAATTGCCATACTGAGCTTGTAAATGTCTTTTGTATAGCTCTTGAAGTGAAACCCTAATGTATAACGGGTTCATTTCCTTTTGATAGGCAAATCGAATGTGTACTCCTTAATGAATGGTTTTGGCATGCCATTATGGTTGTAAATGTTGATTTCCATTGTACATATATGCTTGGCTATGGTTTAGATAAATTTCGGCTTCGGTTTTCGTTTTATTTTATTTTATTTTATTTTGTGTTTTGACTTGTTTGCGCGCGATGTTATGTTCCGGAACGTTTTAGATTGACGTAAACCGTACCGTTAGTCCTGGCGAGAGCTGGGCAGGCAGTTCGCTAACCCCTTTGGTTCGCCTTAGGGGAAGGTGGGGCTGTCACAATATGGCAATATCCGATTGGACAAAAATATTTTATAGACCAATGGTAGTTTTTGGAATTTAATTAAAATTCCATTGTCTACAGATTGCACTACTAACTATCACTTGAGTATTTATTCATAAGATTACCTATTTTAGAACCATAGTACAAGTCTCAAATATTCCAAGCTTATTATGCTCCTACGCGGATAAAATCTCCAAGCACTATTCGCTATTTTTACTAAACGCACTCCAGGAAATTAATTTTTGAAACGAATCATTTTAAAAATATAACGAAGTTATATTACCATGTATTTAGGTCTAATAAGACTAGAAAATATTCCTTGGAAATAAAATCCAATTAAATAATTTATTAAGCCATAAATTTAGGTTTAAAATTAATAATTTTTACGAGTCCTCACACACCTTATTGCGAGCAATCATTAAAAAGAACATTAAAACTTGGGAAGATTGCTTGCCTAATGTTGAGTTTGCATACAATCGCACTGTTCACACTACTACACAATATTCCCCTTTTGAAATTGTTTATGGTTTTAACCCTCTTACACCTTTGGATCTATCTCCTTTACCTGCACATGAGAGAGTTAACATGGATGGTAAGCAAAAGGCTGAATTTGTTCGCGATTTACATGCAAAGGTGCGTGCTAACATTGAGAAATGCACCCTTCGTTATGTGCAAAGTGCCAACAAGGGACGTCGCAAGATGGTATTTGAACCCGGCGATTGGGTTTGGATCCATATGAGGAAGGAACGTTTCCCCGTTCAAAGGCGCAACAAACTCCTTCCCCGGGGCGATGGACCGTTCCAAGTGGTCGAACGTATCAATGACAATGCCTACAAACTTGACCTGCCAGGTGAGTATAGTGTACATGCTACTTTCAACGTTGCTGACTTACACCCTTTCTCTGCAGACGATGAACTTGATTTGGGGACAAATCGCCTACAAGAGGAGGGGAATGATGAGAACTCAACTGGATTCAAAGATGGCCAAGATTCAAGTGGTTCCGGTCTTCAAATTCCAAATGGCCCGATTACTAGAGCTCGAGCACGGAGGTTGAAAAGATTTTATCCGCGTAGTAGCCCAATAAGCTTGGAATATTGGAGACTTGTACTAGGGTCCTAAAATAGGTAATTTTATGAATAAATATTCAAGTGATAGTTAGTAGTGCAATCGTTATAAGAATTTTTCGAAAGTTCCGCGTTATAGCGGTAAAATTTGACGGTACGCGTTTTCACACGCGCGACTTCAATTGAAGGACTTTAGACCCTTATTTCGGGACAATTAAGAGTGAATAACAATTACAAGAATATATATGCATTGGAGGTTTAGTGCACTAGTGAACCAAACGCGCGAGAAAAATCGAGTCCAAACGCACCCTAAATTGCACTATTTCAAGTTGACTTTGAGGTGCATTTTGCACCACACAAAGAATCTTCCTTTGGAAGCCAATTGCATCAGCACTCTCTCTCTCTTCACCTCACTTGGCCGAACAACAAGAAGGAGAAGAGCTCTCCATTGTCTTCATTTTTCATCTTCAATCCATGCACCAAAATCCACCCAAATCACACCAAACTTGGAGATCTCTTAGCAAACCACTTGGAGACTACATCTAGCTAAGGAGGAAGGGAGCTTTCACGGTTTCTTTGGAGCTTCTAGAGGGCCGAAAATTCTGACCTTGCAAACCAAAGGAGTAGGTAATGATCAACCCTTGGATTCTTATCTTTTGGAGATTATATGACAAGATTAAGTTCATGCATGCACTTAGTTACTTGTTTATGGTGTAAAAATGTGATTGTGGGCTCTTGGAATTCCCACACTTGGGTTGTTGTTGCTGATGTGATGATTAATGGTGATTATATTGTTGGTTTAGTGATTTTAATGATGCATTAGTGATGGGTAATTAGTGGAAACTTCATTGGGTGTAAGAAGCTAAACTTTCCGATTTTGCCCCTGCCATGTTCGGCCATTTCCAGGCCAATTTTTAATGGTTTAATTGCTTGAATTGGATGTTTGTAGGATGTATTAGATGTGTGAAAAATTTCATTGAAAAATAATGAGGTTTGAATGGGCAAATGAATTTTTTTAGAAACCAGCAAATCTGGAAAACTGATTCGCGTATGCTCTGACCAGCAGTAGTATTTTGGCTAGAACTCTGTCCTCGGATGTCGAAATCATGTGCCGTTGGTGGCGTTTGAAACTAGACATTCCTAGCTTTAATTTGGTATATAATTCACGTTCTGAGTCTTTGTGAGAAGGCCGAACCAAATGTTTTAAGTTCGCTGTCCTGTCACTCTGTTCATCTGGAATGAAGTGTGCAGGCTGCAACTTGATGCCCGAATTTGAACCAGATGGGTGCCGAATTTGGAAACGATTTCTTCTATGATATTTTAACTCTATGAATGTATTTTCCAACGGCGTAAGCCATGCTCAATTTCGAGCTATATTGACTGAGTTGTGACTAAAACAAGTGGACTGCTCTGTTTTGGAAAACCCTAATGTTTGGACTGGTTTGGAACAAAATCTCGGAGTGAACTTGTTAGTTGATGTTTTTGATATTAAACACTTACCAAAGGTATCATGGGTATATCTTAGACCCTTATTTCACAAATGAACCATGGTTGGATAACTTTCTTGGTTAAACGATTGGAAATTTGGAAAATGAAGGTCCAAGGCAGATTGCCTTAGGATTTTTCTTGAACTTCGGTTGGCTCATTAACTACCTTGCCGAAGGTATTTTTCCCCGAAATTCGATAGAGAGATACTTTCCATATAGTATTGAAATACTGCCAATTTTGGTGCCGATTCAAGTTCGTTTCGATACCAATTGAATTACTAAAGTTAGAGGTTCAAATCTGGAAAATTCTCATCCAGTCTTGAATTTGCTCAACTTCGGGCTACCGTATCTCGGTGCTCGAGACTCCGATTCTTGATCCGCTTGTTTTTTCATACACTTCACTTGCAACACTAATTGAGCTGAAAATTTCAGAGGCCGGTTTGCAACGTGCGAATCGTGCCGAATTTTCAAAGTTGGCCAAAAACCAACTTCGTTCTGCCTTGTGAACCAACCCTGCATCTTCAAGCTCATTTTTGACCACTTTCCACTTCGATTCATGGAAAAGTGTCTTCTAGGAACTTATAGTACTCTCTAAGAGGTTTCCAACGGTATAAAGTTTTCCAATTCTCGACTTATATCGAGCGAGTTACGATTTTTCAAAGATTTATCGTAAAACTGAAAAATTTTCCAACTTCAAAGAAATAGAGTTTTTCAAAAACTCTTTATTCTTTTGATGTTCTTAAACGTTTTGTTTACGAATTTCATGATCAAAACTCAAATAATATTGTACATGATAAAAGGCAAGTTGAACCTCGATTTACGTGTAATTGAGGTTCCTTTTTGCAAAATAATTCTTAGATTGTACTAGTGTACAATCTTCCTGATAAGTGGGTTAATTGTATGATTTCGCCATTTAATTGTCAGGCGCGCAAGGAGACCTTCAAGAGGATCTCACCGCGGACACTTGAACTCCCAGAAAATAATTCTTATTGAATTGCTCGGTGAGTGTCAAGTGTATGAATTTGATACTTGCTATTGTGATACTTGTTGGGAGTTTTAAAAATAAGGGCGGGTGCGTACTTTATCGCACTCGTTCTAATTTCAAATGAATGAATGAATGAATGAAATGTATTGAATGAATGAATGAAATGCAATGTCATGTCATGAATGATTGTGTCGTTGGAGTGAATCTCCTCGACTACCAAATGAATGGGGGACGCCCAAACTCATAGGCCGTCCTTAGACTCGAGCCGGCAATGGGCTTGGTCGGGAACTTGGGCGAGCCATGAGATTATAAGCTCGACCTAATAAGAGGTCTTGCTTGGCATACTCGTCGAGTATCGCCCTAAAAATAGACTTGTGGGCCCTTGGGGTGTACGGTGGACGGAGGGAAGAAAGTGGTGATCTACGGAAATGGAAATACCGACCCGGTTGACAGGAGGGTCAATGCGGGAAAGTATACGAATGACATCGACAGATCGAGTGGGACTTAGCTCCTGAGAGCTACTATATCCTTGAATTGTTTCTGATTACTTTTCCTGTTTGATAGATTGATTATTGAAAAGACATGGCTTTATTTATTAAAGTTGGGATTGTTATTTGATTACGTGCTTGCATGTGTGTTCTTGGCCTCACGAGCGTTTAGCTCACCCTATAGTTTTGTTTTCCTTAACAGGACCGACTCTTGGAGAAATATGGAGAAACCATCCGTTGTAATTTTGTTAAGACTCCTGTTATATATTTTGACTAGGCCCTGGTTTGGGTTGTACTTTTGGAAATTGTAAACTTGAAATGTTTGGGCCCTGATGTGTACTTTGAATTGAAGTCGTTTCATGATTACCCGATGTACTGGTTATACATTAAGTGACTTATTAAGCTTGAACGCTTCCGCATTATTGTATTCATGTTGCTCTCATCGAAGTGCTTAATTCGGTTTTAAATTGAATGGAATTGCTTGAGTCCTGGCGAGAGCTGGGCAGGCGTCCGCGGATACCCTTTGGTCCGCCTTAGGGAGATGTGGGGCGTCACAGTTGGTATCAGAGCACTAGGTTAGAGGTCTATATGGGAGACATATTAGATACTCTACCTTTAAGACTCGATATGGGATAACTTAATCCTACCCTAAGTGATGCTTGAGGCGAGCTAGCAGCTAAGTTAGTCCTACCTCAAGTGACGAATGGGATGAACCAGCTATTAAGATAGACATGCATTGCAGGATATTGGAACTGAGTAGTGATTTAAGTTCTAACCTGAAAATATTATTATTGTTATTATTTTGCAGGGATGGCTGATGGAAACGGAGCCCCGGCAGCTAACGGGAATGGCCATGCGAATGGTCATTTCGAGCCCCTTAGGACTATCTACTACCGATCTATAGCAGGAGGAGCTCGTGTACGCTACTCACCCTATGACAGATACCCTCGATGTTCGTGTAGGTTGACTTTCGCCTACCCGGACTATGTGGTGCTTGCTTTGGACGACGAGCGTCGTCAGTTGGTGGATGCCAACCGTGATTTGCAGACTGAGGTAGATGAGCTTAGGCAGATGGTTGGCGCTCAGGGTGAGCGGATTGCTGAGCTTGAGGAGGTGCTAGAGGGTGAGGTAGCCACATCTGCAGTGGTTAATGAGGAGCTTCGGGATACTAGGGCTCGACTCATTAGGTTAGCACGAGATGTCCGTACTCGGGCTTTCGAGATGCTGGTTGATGCTACTAGTCTGGTTGAGGACGCTACTGCGGTGATTCCTGATGATGAGGAGGAGGATCCGGAGGAGGATCCCGAGGAGGAGGTTCCTCCTGATAGCCCTGCTATGGACTAGGATCTTGGTCGTTGACCCCTTTTGACTTTTGACTGGTACAGTTAGGACTAGTTAGGGTGACGCGAGTGCCGAGGCCATTGTATTTTGCATGCTTGTGTGGCCTACTTTTGGGCACTTGTTCTTACTTTAGTCTTCTGTGACTAGAAGTATACTTCTGAGCACCTGTGTGCTATATTTTGTGAATTGTCCCTAACTTGTCAATTGTACGAACTTGACATGCTTATGAATGTAAATTATTGTTAATTTCAATGCTTCTTGGTTAGTTCTAAATTCGATATAATTCTTGTTTTCTGCTTAAATTAATTTATTTCTTGCACTAGGCACGTTTAGACTAATGGAAGGATTAAGGAGTGGTCGAGGCCGTGGACGAGCGTCTAGACAGGCCCAACCTCAGGGGGATGACCAGGGATCGGCAACTGGACCGACCCAGGGACAGGAAAACGTTGAGGGTAACCAAGTGGCTACTGCCATCAATAGGATGACTGATATCCTAGAACGTCTAGCGGAGAGACAGGGTCCTGGACCATTTAACCAACCTGGGGGCCAGGATAGGGGAGAGGATAGAGCCCTGGAAAGATTCCTAAAGTTTAACCCGCCTAAGTTTATGGGTGAACCTGACCCCGAAGTAGCGGAGAACTGGTTAGAAAGGATGACCAACATATTCGCCGCTCTAGACTATACTGAGGATAGACGAGTGAACTTTGCTGCTTTTCAATTTGAGGGAGTAGCCCGTGCTTGGTGGGATTTGATAAAAGGAAAATGGGAAAGAGCTCGAACCCCTTGGACTTGGGAGAATTTCACAAGGGAGTTTAATGAAAAGTTTCTTCCGCCCTTGATTCAAGAGAAAAGAGAGGACGAATTTATTAAGTTGAAACAAGGAACCCTTACTGTAGCAGAGTATGAAGGGAAGTTCACTAAACTTTCCAAATACGCTCCTGAGTTAGTAGCCGATGAACGGAGAAGGATTAGAAGGTTCATACAGGGACTTAATGTGGAACTTCAGGAGGGCCTGGCTGCAGCCCAAATCTCTACTTTTACTGAGGCTTTAGAGAAAGCGCAAAGGGTTGAGAATGCAAGATCTCAAGTGAGGGATTTCCACAATAGAAAAAGGAATTTCCCTAGTCGCACTACTGGGCAGACCAGTAAGTTTGTACACCCTTCTAAAAAGGGAAGAGGTGAAGGAGGAACGAGAACTGCTGGAGCTTCTAGGGGAGCTCTATCTAGGGGAGGTCGTAGCGGGACGACTCAAGCTAGGGGAGCACCATCTGTTGGATCGACTGTGACCCCTCAAGTTACTTGTGGGTATTGTGGTAAACCCAACCACTCTGAGGATGACTGCTGGAGAAAGCTGGGAAAATGCTTACTGTGTGGGAGCACTGAGCATCAGATTGCAAATTGTCCGAAATCGTCAAAGACAGGGGGAAACCTGCAGAGACCTGAAAAATCAACCTCTAAGCAGACCAGTGCCGGAGGGAGTCGACCGAAAGTACCGGCTAGGGTCTACGCATTGGACTATCCACAAGTTCCAGAGGCGACCGAAGTGGTCGAAGGTACAATTCCAATCTTTCACCGCCTAGCTAGGGTTTTAATTGATCCGGGTGCAACGCACTCTTTTGTAAACCCTGATTTCATGAGTGGAATAGACTTGAAACCAATTAAGTTACCATATGACTTGGAGGTTAAAACACCCACTGGGGACAAAAGTCTAATTGCTAATATGGTGTATAAGAATAGTGAAGTTTGCGTGAGGGAAAGAAAATTGCTGGCCGATTTGATAGGCTTAGCGATTAAAGGATATGATGTGATCCTAGGGATGGATTGGTTAGCCCGTTATAATGCTCAGTTAAATTGTAGGACGAAAATTGTAGAATTGTGTATTCCAGGGGAGGCAACCCTGAAATTGGATGTGAGGGGTAAGTTAGCCTCGTCTGCACTTATTTCGGGAATTCGGGCTAGAAAGTTGTTAAGTAATGGAGCTCAAGGGTATTTGGCTTTTCTTATTAATACCCCTAACGATAAGGTGAATCTGGAAGACACCCCGGTAGTAAAAGAATTTTCTGATGTTTTTCCTGAAGAATTGGAGTCTCTACCTCCGGAACGGGAAATAGCTTTTAAAATTGATTTAGCTCCGGGAACAGCACCTATATCAAGGACACCATACAGGATGGCTCCAGCTGAGTTGAAGGAGTTGAAGTTACAATTACAGGATTTGTTGGAACGGGGTTTTATACGAGAGAGTGATTCTCCGTGGGGAGCCCCAGTTTTGTTTGTAAAGAAGAAAGATGGGAGTTTGAGGTTATGTATAGATTATCGAGGTTTAAATGATGTTACGGTTAAGAATAAATACCCACTACCCCACATCGATGAACTGTTTGATCAATTGCAAGGGGCGGTAGTGTTTTCAAAGTTGGATCTAAGGCAAGGTTACTATCAATTGAGGATTTTGGAGAAGGATATACCTAAGACTGCTTTTAACTCAAGGTATGGGCACTTCGAGTTTGCAGTGATGCCTTTTGGGTTAACCAATGCACCTGCCGCTTTCATGGATTTAATGCATAGGGTTTTTAAGCCTTACTTGGATCAATTTGTGGTGATTTTCATTGATGACATTTTAGTGTATTCTAAGAATGTGAAAGATCACGAGAAACATTTGAGAATTGTTTTACAAATCCTGAGGGAACATCAGTTATATGCTAAGTTTAGCAAGTGTGAATTTTGGCTAAAGGAAGTGACCTTCCTAGGGCACATAATTTCAAAGGATGGGATTAAAGTGGATCCAGCTAAAGTGGAAGCTGTTTCGAAATGGAAACGACCGGAAAACCCAACGGAAGTTCGGAGTTTTATAGGACTGGCAGGATATTACCGGAGATTCATCCAGGATTTTTCGAAAATTGCTGGGCCTATGACTGAGTTGACCAAGAAAAATGGAAAATTTATTTGGAGTCCTAAGTGTGAAGGAAGTTTTCAGGAGTTGAAAAGACGGTTGACTAGAGCGCCTGTTCTAGCTCTACCAAATGGACATGATAGTTTTGTGGTTTACACCGACGCATCTAAGGAAGGTTTGGGATGTGTTTTGATGCAAAATGATAAAGTGATAGCTTATGCCTCCCGAAAGTTAAAACCGCATGAAGGAAATTATCCGACCCATGATTTGGAGTTAGCGGCTGTGGTCTTTGCTTTGAAGAAATGGAGACACTATCTATACGGAGTGACATTTGAGGTTTTTACAGATCACAAAAGCCTTAAGTACTTATTTTCTCAGAAGGAGCTGAATTTAAGGCAACGTAGATGGATGGAATTTTTGGAAGATTATGACTGCACGATTAAGTACCATCCTGGGAAGGCCAATGTAGTGGCCGATGCTTTGAGCCGTCAGGTACAAATGGCTGGATTGATGGTTAAGGAATTTCGATTGTTGGAAGAAGTTAGCTATTGGAATCCCCGATTAGAACCAAGGAAAGTGATTTTGGGGAACATTGTGATAACCTCCACTTTATTGGAACGTATTAAGGAATCTCAGGAAAAGGACCCTGAAATGCGAAAGTTGGTGGAGAAAGTCAAGATGGGAGACCAGACCGATTTCACTTCGGGATCAGATGGAATATTAAGATTTCGAAATCGGGTGGTTATGCCAAAGGACGAAGGGCTTAGAAAAGAAATTTTGGAAGAAGCCCACCGATCAAAGTTTACAGTACATCCAGGAGGGAATAAAATGTACCAAGACTTGAAAGGTCTTTATTGGTGGAAAAATATGAAGAAGGAAATTGCCCAATTTGTTCAGACATGCTTGGTTTGTCAACAGGTTAAAGCCGAACATCAGAAACCATCTGGGCTTTTGCAACCTCTAGAAATACCTGAGTGGAAATGGGAAAATGTTACCATGGACTTTGTATCAGGTTTACCAAGGACACAGAGAGGCCATGATGCCATTTGGGTGATAGTGGATAGATTGACTAAATCGGCTCATTTTCTGCCGATTAATATGAAATATCCATTGGAGAAGTTGGCCAGATTATACTTGGATGAGATCATCAGACTACATGGTATACCTGTGAGTATTGTGTCGGATAGAGATCCAAGATTTGTTTCGAGGTTTTGGCAAAAGATGCAAGAAGTGTTGGGGACTAAGTTGAACTTTAGTACCACCTATCATCCCCAGACTGATGGACAATCTGAAAGAACGATTCAAACTCTTGAGGACATGTTGAGGACTTGTGTACTGGACTTTGGAGAGAATTGGAGTAAGTTCTTGACTTTAGTGGAATTTGCCTATAACAATAGTTTCCACTCTTCTATTCAAATGGCTCCGTATGAGGCACTTTATGGTCGGAAGTGTAGATCCCCCATTTGTTGGGATGAAGTAGGTGAACGGAAAATCTTAGACACGACTACTGTATCTTGGATTGAGGAGGCCAATGAAAAGGTGAAATTGGTACGGCAAAGAATTCAAACCGCTCAGAGTAGACAAAAGAGTTATGCCGACAATCGGAGGAAGGATTTGGAGTTCACTGTTGGAGATATGGTATTTCTCAAGATTACGCCTTTAAAAGCAAGTTTGATGTCCGGAAAAGGGAAGAAATTACAACCAAGGTTTGTAGGGCCTTATAAGATTATTCAGCGAGTTGGGAATGTAGCCTATAAGCTGGAATTACCACCGAGTTTATCTCGTATCCATAACGTGTTTCATGTGTCCATGCTTAAGAAGTATCATCCAGACCCCTCTCATGTTTTACAACCGGAGAATATTAAGATCGATGAAACCCTAACCTATGAGGAGAGACCGGTAAAACTTCTGGATCGAAAGGTGAAGGAATTGAGGAACAAGCAGATACCACTAGTGAAAGTTTTATGGAAGAACCATGGAGTAGAAGAAGCAACATGGGAAGTTGAAGAGACAATCAGAGAGAAGTATCCAGACTTGTTCACCAACCAAGGTAAATTTCGAGGACGAAATTTTCTTAAGGGGGAGAGGATGTGAGGACTCGCAAAAAAACTATTATTCTATGCCTAATTTATGGCTTAATAAATTATTTAATTGGATTTTATTTCCAAGGAATATTTTCTAGTCTTATGAGACCTAAACGCATGATAATATAACTTCGTTATATTTTTAAAATGATTCGTTTTGAAATTAATTTCCTAGAGCGCGTTTAGTAAAAATAATGAATAGTACTTGGAGATTTTATCCGCGTAGTAGCCCAATAAGCTTGGAATATTGGAGACTTGTACTAGGGTCCTAAAATAGGTAATTTTATGAATAAATATTCAAGTGATAGTTAGTAGTGCAATCGTTATAAGAATTTTTCGAAAGTTCCGCGTTATAGCGGTAAAATTTGACGGTACGCGTTTTCACACGCGCGACTTCAATTGAAGGACTTTAGACCCTTATTTCGGGACAATTAAGAGTGAATAATAATTACAAGAATATATATGCATTGGAGGTTTAGTGCACTAGTGAACCAAACGCGCGAGAAAAATCGAGTCCAAACGCACCCTAAATTGCACTATTTCAAGTTGACTTTGAGGTGCATTTTGCACCACACAAAGAATCTTCCTTTGGAAGCCAATTGCATCAGCACTCTCTCTCTCTTCACCTCACTTGGCCGAACAACAAGAAGGAGAAGAGCTCTCCATTGTCTTCATTTTTCATCTTCAATCCATGCACCAAAATCCACCCAAATCACACCAAACTTGGAGATCTCTTAGCAAACCACTTGGAGACTACATCTAGCTAAGGAGGAAGGGAGCTTTCACGGTTTCTTTGGAGCTTCTAGAGGGCCGAAAATTCTGACCTTGCAAACCAAAGGAGTAGGTAATGATCAACCCTTGGATTCTTATCTTTTGGAGATTATATGACAAGATTAAGTTCATGCATGCACTTAGTTACTTGTTTATGGTGTAAAAATGTGATTGTGGGCTCTTGGAATTCCCACACTTGGGTTGTTGTTGCTGATGTGATGATTAATGGTGATTATATTGTTGGTTTAGTGATTTTAATGATGCATTAGTGATGGGTAATTAGTGGAAACTTCATTGGGTGTAAGAAGCTAAACTTTCCGATTTTGCCCCTGCCATGTTCGGCCATTTCCAGGCCAATTTTTAATGGTTTAATTGCTTGAATTGGATGTTTGTAGGATGTATTAGATGTGTGAAAATTTTCATTGAAAAATAATGAGGTTTGAATGGGCAAATGAATTTTTTTAGAAACCAGCAAATCTGGAAAACTGATTCGCGTATGCTCTGACCAGCAGTAGTATTTTGGCTATAACTCTGTCCTCGGATGTCGAAATAATGTTCCGTTGGTGGCGTTTGAAACTAGACATTCCTAGCTTTAATTTGGTATAAAATGCACGTTCTGAGTCTTTGTGAGCAGGCCGAACCAAATGTTTTAAGTTCGCTGTCCTGTCACTCTGTTCATCTGGAATGAAGTGTGCAGGCTGCAACTTGATGCCCGAATTTGAACCAGATGGGTGCCGAATTTGGAAACGATTTCTTCTATGATATTTTAACTCTATGAATGTATTTTCCAACGGCGTAAGCCATGCTCAATTTCGAGCTATATTGACTGAGTTGTGACTAAAACAAGTGGACTGCTCTGTTTTGGAAAACCCTAATGTTTGGACTGGTTTGGAACAAAATCTCGGAGTGAACTTGTTAGTTGATGTTTTTGATATTAAACACTTACCAAAGGTATCATGGGTATATCTTAGACCCTTATTTCACAAATGAACCATGGTTGGATAACTTTCTTGGTTAAACGATTGGAAATTTGGAAAATGAAGGTCCAAGGCAGATTGCCTTAGGATTTTTCTTGAACTTCGGTTGGCTCATTAACTACCTTGCCGAAGGTATTTTTCCCCGAAATTCGATAGAGAGATACTTTCCATATAGTATTGAAATACTGCCAATTTTGGTGCCGATTCAAGTTCGTTTCGATACCAATTGAATTACTAAAGGCCGAATTTTCAAAGTTGGCCAAAAACCAACTTCGTTCTGCCTTGTGAACCAACCCTGCATCTTCAAGCTCATTTTTGACCACTTTCCACTTCGATTCATGGAAAAGTGTCTTCTAGGAACTTATAGTACTCTCTAAGAGGTTTCCAACGGTATAAAGTTTTCCAATTCTTGACTTATATCGAGCGAGTTACGATTTTTCAAAGATTTATCGTAAAACTGAAAAATTTTCCAACTTCAAAGAAATAGAGTTTTTCAAAAACTCTTTATTCTTTTGATGTTCTTAAACGTTTTGTTTACGAATTTCATGATCAAAACTCAAATAATATTGTACATGATAAAAGGCAAGTTGAACCTCGATTTACGTGTAATTGAGGTTCCTTTTTGCAAAATAATTCTTAGATTGTACTAGTGTACAATCTTCCTGATAAGTGGGTTAATTGTATGATTTCGCCATTTAATTGTCAGGCGCGCAAGGAGACCTTCAAGAGGATCTCACCGCGGACACTTGAACTCCCAGAAAATAATTCTTATTGAATTGCTCGGTGAGTGTCAAGTGTATGAATTTGATACTTGCTATTGTGATACTTGTTGGGAGTTTTAAAAATAAGGGCGGGTGCGTACTTTATCGCACTCGTTCTAATTTCAAATGAATGAATGAATGAATGAAATGTATTGAATGAATGAATGAAATGCAATGTCATGTCATGAATGATTGTGTCGTTGGAGTGAATCTCCTCGACTACCAAATGAATGGGGGACGTCCAAACTCATAGGCCGTCCTTAGACTCGAGCCGGCAATGGGCTTGGTCGGGAACTTGGGCGAGCCATGAGATTATAAGCTCGACCTAATAAGAGGTCTTGCTTGGCATACTCGTCGAGTATCGCCCTAAAAATAGACTTGTGGGCCCTTGGGGTGTACGGTGGACGGAGGGAAGAAAGTGGTGATCTACGGAAATGGAAATACCGACCCGGTTGACAGGAGGGTCAATGCGGGAAAGTATACGAATGACATCGACAGATCGAGTGGGACTTAGCTCCTGAGAGCTACTATATCCTTGAATTGTTTCTGATTACTTTTCCTGTTTGATAGATTGATTATTGAAAAGACATGGCTTTATTTATTAAAGTTGGGATTGTTATTTGATTACGTGCTTGCATGTGTGTTCTTGGCCTCACGAGCGTTTAGCTCACCCTATAGTTTTATTTTCCTTAACAGGACCGACTCTTGGAGAAATATGGAGAAACCATCCGTTGTAATTTTGTTAAGACTCCTGTTATATATTTTGACTAGGCCCTGGTTTGGGTTGTACTTTTGGAAATTGTAAACTTGAAATGTTTGGGCCCTGATGTGTACTTTGAATTGAAGTCGTTTCATGATTATCCGATGTACTGGTTATACATTAAGTGACTTATTAAGCTTGAACGCTTCCGCATTATTGTATTCATGTTGCTCTCATCGAAGTGCTTAATTCGGTTTTAAATTGAATGGAATTGCTTGAGTCCTGGCGAGAGCTGGGCAGGCGTCCGCGGATACCCTTTGGTCCGCCTTAGGGAGATGTGGGGCGTCACAATAACAGTTTTCCAGATTTGAGTGTTTACACTTCTCTCTTGTCCAAGAGACTCCCTTGAATATTTGAGAATTTTTCTCTTGTGTTCAATCGAACTTATCAATCAAGTATTCCCCTTGATTGTGGCGTTCATCTATCCAAAGCTTTGGTTCGCTAAATTATTAGGTCATGGGTCAAGACTTATTCTTAGTTCGTGGCTTCGTGGTTTAGAGGGGTCGTAAGCTCCACCATCCCAACTTGATTCGTCTAGATCCTTCCGCGTGATTCACATCAGTTTTCAACTTAACAAAAAGTAGTATGGAAAGTGCTTATGTTTCTCTCAGCGGAAGGAAAAAATCTACAATCAATAACCATAGAAAGCCAAGAAAATGTGAAAATTAAAATTGTGAGGACCCGTAATTTTCTTAATTTTTAGGGTTTTATTTTCTTTTAATTGCACGTTTTTCCACATTTTCTTATTCGGAAAATTTTAAACATAATTTTTATGAGTAAAGTTAGTTTTCAATAATTTTTCTAGTATCGGATAGTTTTTGAAAAATTAAGAGCATATATCGGACGTGGGACCCGTTAGTGCGAAAAGTTCGGAAAAATTCGGCCAGTTAGGTTAAGTTTTGGATACTGAGTTTAATTTACCAGGTGTTATGAGATATTTAGAGGTTGCCAAGTGGATTGTTGTAAGAGAGACAAAAAAGTTAGGCAAGCAATTAATGAAAGTGACATGTGTCACTTAGAGATTAATTCCTACATTTGACTTACTATTCATCCTTTTACCATTTACTAAATAAAACCAAAAATTGACCAAAAATCTTCCAAAATCTCCAAGCTTGTGGCCGGCCCTTCTCAAGCACAAAGGAAAGAAAACTCTCTCAATTTTCAAGCTCCAATCTTGCCCAATCTCACAAACTAACCGTTTAATCTTGAATTCCTTCCATAAAACCTCTTAGTTTAGTGCTTGTAAGGTGATTGGTGAAGTTGTTTGGAAGGCTAAGGTGTTGAATTGCTTCCTTTCTTGTCTTATAAGGTGAGTTGTGAAAAAACCTCTCTCCTCTCTCTAATGATGCTTAAATCATGACTAGTGGTGGTATGAGATGCAATTTTATAGATTAAATCTTGATTTTTGGTTAAATTGATGAAGTTTTCTAATTATTGGAAATTTTTCTGTTTTCATATGAATATGATTGTGTGGCTATGTATGATGTTTGGAAATGGTATTTAAGGCATCTAGGAGGTGGAAAAAGTGGATAATTGCAAGCAATTTCTGTTTGGAAGAAGAATTGGAAAGTTAGGGTTTCAATGTTCTTCATTCTGCCCGGTTTTATTGCTCCTAGTTAGAGGTCGAATTGGCCTTGGATTAAAACATGAAAGTTGTAGGGAATGATATTCTAGAGGTGAATACAAAATTTCAGGTCAATCAGAGTAGTGTAGAATGAGAAAAGTCGAACTTACCCTTGCTGTCCTGGTTTTACCCGAATGTAAGAATTGCGCCTGTAATTGGTTGTTTTGGCTGGAATTGCTTCGGAATTGGTTGTTGAGGTCTTCTGATGAAATGTAACCCTGTTTCTAAGATTTTGTATGGCTTTGGAATTTCTGGATTTGGACTTAAGTAGGCTGAGTTATACTGTTTACACCAGAATGCATTTTGTGAATCTGTTTTTCCGGTTCTGATGTAGTATCTTGCATTTTTGACCTTGTTACACTCGAAACTGGACAGAGTTTCCTTCTGTAACATTGTAGCCCTATCTCTTAGCTTCGAAACGGTGGGTCTTTTACCTTCATCCGATAATCGTAGTGCCTTTGGTGCCATTACCGTAAAATAAGGTCAAAAACTATTTTTTTCAGGGCTAAAGCTAATTCCATTTCCGGATTTTCCTGGTTTACTCTAGTGTTTATATCTTCTTATGGAACCTTCTTTTGGTGGTATGTGGACTTGGTTATGATATGTAATCGAGTCTTATTGTGCTTGTGTGAATATTTTAGGGCTTGACGGTGATTAAAGACGCTCTTTGGGCGAAAGTTTATGAAATTTCACTCGCTTGTCTGGTGAGTGTTCCTTGTTTGTTATGTTACATGATTACATGGCTGGTATGAATTATTGATAACATGTTAAATGCTTTCAATGATTGTTAAAATGAGTTTTCTAGGCAAGTGTGTACTTTATCGCACTTGGCCTAAATGATTGTGAAGTTTTCAATGATTGAACGATTGAAATGTTATTTGTGCATGAATGTAAGCCTTTTGGCTGAACTGGCCACTGCCCCTTGTTACCGGTCGTCTCGAGCCAGAAGCGGACTCGGTCGGGCGATTAGGGACCTGGGTGAACGTTTTGGTATACTCGAGTATTACCTTGAAGTCTGGTGGAGCCTGGCCAACGGTCAGGGAAGGGGGTGAATGAATGAATGAACGAATGAATGAATAAGGGTTTTACTTATATAAAATGCATTTTCAAATGATTGAAGGTATAAGGAAACGAAAGGAGAATGAATGAACGAACGAATGAACGAATGGCTCCCTGTGAGCACGTATCCTTTTAATGAATGTGTTTATCGTTTTATCTTATCTTTGTATCTTGAATTATTGGTTACGTGTAATGAATGCAATGAACTTCTTGTTTGCCTATGTGTTCGGAACCTCACTGAGCTTTCCAGCTCATCCCTTTAGTTTTGTTTTCCTTAACAGGGGAAGGCGTGCAAGGACGAGAGCCTATATAGACTAGTTGGGTCTAACTCTTGGTTTTCTTTTGTTATGGTTCTCGCCCTAGCTTTTGGCAAGGGTCGGATGTATGATGACTCGAGAAATTTTGTACCTTTGATTTTGTAATTCCTTTGAGATAGGAATGTATATAAGTTCCGCTTTAAGTTTTGGATTTGTGTACTATGTATTTCTGTGGTTGAATTCTGGTTTTGATTGAGGACTATAATGAATTGGATCTTGGTTTGCTCTTTCTTCAGGTTTTATTTCTGATTTGTTTGAGTGACCGACTGAGTTCCGGCGAGAGCTGGGCAGGCGGTCCGCCGAACCCTTTGGTTCGCCTTAGGGGGAGATGGGGCTGTCACAAAAATACAAAATATCAAGCAACAAATTGTTATTAATCTTAATTTCTCTCTCCTTCTTTTCTTTGAACTCTTAGGTGAACTTAAAAGGTGCCTTAAGATTTGCATGGTAAACAATGGAGAGAGGGAAATAGTATTAGTAACTGGTAACAGTGCATAGAACAAAAAGATCAAAAAATTGGAACGAAAATAATTATAGAACAATTAGAATATAAGCTTAAACTAACTAATCAGTGAAATAACCATTTTTTTTAATAATTGGAACTTTTATTCAAACAAAAGGATGGATGTTACATTTTGAAAGAAGTACTTGAGATCCTAAATCTACGAAAGGAAGAAAATGCAAGCTTGTCCAACCGATTTCACCCCTGGCCATTGTGGGCAAGTCAGCGACACTTGCATATACACGCAACAATTGATCAGGATGAGCACTTCGTTTGCCAACACATCCGCCACCTTGTTTGCTTCTCTATAGCAGTGTGTAAACTGAGAACCACTCCGAACCAATTGCACAATCTTCTCAACCTCTCCAATGACGGACCAAGGACCGGTAAATTCTCAAAAGGATACATAGACTCAACCACCAAACTACCAATGAAACCCCGTTGCACACATAACTGCTGCCCAATTAACAATGCCTTAGCTTCTGCTTGCAAGGTGGTACACCTCCCAAGATATCCGGAGAACGCAAATACCATAATTCCCGTAGAGTTTCGAAGAATACCCCCACCACCAGTCCTCTCTGGGTTACCTTTGGAGCAACCATCTATATTTAGCTTGACCAAGCTAGAACATGGAGAGAGCCACTAGATTTGTCGCATCTGGAAGGCATGAAGCCGACGCTCCACCATTTCCAAGAACGTAGGCCACTCCAACACTTGCTGCAACTCTGCGAATTGCAGCCCATAAGCATCCTTTAAATCCCGAAAGATGGCCTGACATACCCCAGTAGAGTTCTGCACTGTCCCATGGAGGACCGCTTTATTCCTAGCCTTCCAGATGTGCCAACAGACGAGACTAGGTAAGAGCCGAAACACAAACTTAAGCCTCTCTGATTTGACAGGCTTACGCCACCAACTACCCAAACACACTCGTACATGTCCTACATTAAGATCCAACCCACATGCTGAACCAAAAAATTCCACACATCCGTCGCAATTCCCCCCTCCAAGAACAAGTGCCGCATTGATTCAGTTTTCGGTAGCGGACAACAGGAGCACTTTGAAGGGAGCTAAAACCCGTGTGTCGCTAACATGTCATCGAGGGGGAGGCGATTATACAGTAATCGAAGAATGAAGAAGGACACCTTCCAGGGAACACTTGCATGCCACACCTGGCGACATAGGAAGGAGGACAGCTTCATCTCGCGAATCTCGCTATACGCAGATGAGAGCGAAAACTGATCCGAACTTGACGCTGTCTATATCATTCTATCTGGGGAGTCCTTACACTGGCTAGCCACCACCAACACTTGCAGCACCATGTCGACCGGCAGGACTTCCGTTAGCCTCCACGTGACCCATTCCCCATTCTCCATAACATGTTGAAAAGAGATATCCTCCCGTACCTTCACTCTCAGATAGAGAGCCTCGTGTCCAGTCCAATTATCATACCAAAAGTGGCACCGACCATCATGAAGTCTCCATCCAATAAACAGCTCCGCCAACCCCCTAATGTCCAGTATACGTTCCCAATTTGCCAAATATAAGGGAGACATGGAAATTTTGTAGGGATAGAGCTCCTTACAATATTTAGTATGCAGAAATCTTGCCCACAAGGAAAGATCACACCGGAAATTCCACCATAACTTACAAGAGAAAGCCTTATACGTGTCACTAAGCGAACGAAACCCCGCCTCACCTTCTTCTGTGGGATAACACAAGTCCATCCATCGGATCCAATGGAATTTCAGTTTCTCTCTATCTGATTGTCACGCCCCGAGCCCGCACGTGCCCGTCACACGACATCCGCCGTACTCCCAAGTCCCACTCAAGAATACAAGGCTACATTAACTAGTTTAACTTTAACAGTACTAAATAAAGTGCGGTACGAATTACATATAAAACAAAGTCTAGGAATATTCAAGACGTTCGTACATTTATTCTCTGATTGAAACAACGGAAACAAAAGTAATTAAGACTAACAACTAGAAGTAGCTAGCTTGCCAACTTTTATTCATCCAAAACTAATAAAAGTCATCCTTAGGGTCTTCTATGTAAACCAATTCATACTCCTCAGAATCTGCAAAAATGGTAAGAAGTGGGTTGAGCGACACATCGCTCAATAGGTAATATCTATCCCTCTGTTGAACCATGCACTCTTGATTTTATAGATACATATATAAATATAATCGAATCATTGCACCTTCTTCACTCCCAAAATCAGGGAGGCACCGTCGTTTATAAAATCATCAGTAGTAAAGAATGACAAGCAATTTAAAAGCATCTAATTGATAATTAAACAAGAGAAATCGTAATGTCATAATCATTTCGTCTCAAGTCACAAATCAAGCCATATCAGTTCATGAGTCTCATCTCAGATCAGTTCATAAATCGTTCTATATCAACTCGTAAATCATTTCATATTAGCTCATAAATCTTTCCATATTAGCTCATAACAAGTACATGTAATGACCGGCTACTGAGTACTCAGCCTAGAGATTAAACCCCTTCCAGGTGGGCGACCAATAGATTTCGCGACTATCGATTGATCTCATTTCATTCTTAGGTCAATCGGCCGGACTTTATACCAGGCTACCATGGTTTTGTCAATCGGCTGACTCTATACCAGGCTACCATGACCTTACCAATCGGCCGGACTTTATACCAGGCTACCATGGCGATTAGATAGGATTATAGCCCCTACCGTCTATTCCATGACTGCTCTGAGCTTTACTTGTCAAAATTCATTTCATATATCATATACATAAATCTTTGCTTCCATAAAAGATTCAGCTCATTTTGTATATAAGAACATATCAAAACATTTCGAATAAGTCACATGGTCCATTTTGTATAGTAAAATATAGCTTTCATAAATATCCAAGTAAAACATTTAATAAAACACTTTTCGAGTCAACACAACAAAATAGGATTGAAAATAAGAATTTCATTTTACACATTTGAAATCTCAGAAGGGTAAGTACCACCTACCTTTGTCTGGCAGCTCGAGTAGGGTTATCTTAGGTCTTTTAAACTTGTATCGTACCTATGAAATGCACAGGTTTTCAAATTAGTTGATATTTCCTATAAATGCATAAATATACAAACTTTGAGTAAGTCGAAGATTCATGTCTAGACCATTATATGAACCCTAATAGCATTTTCCTTAAATTGGATGATTTCTATGTTTGGAAACTTCCCTAATTTGGAAAGTTCCCCTTTTTGTAAAGTTTCCCAACTTACAAGAAAAATAATTATTCATAATCATGTTTATTATCTTGACTACTGTCTTACTATATCTATTTATAAGTTATATGTAGACACCAAATTTTTGGTGTAATTTCATTTACTGTTTATTTTTAGTTTGTTTATTTGTCGTGTTAGTTTTATTCGATTTTTAGTTTTTAGTTTATAGTTTTATTTTTATTTTTAAGTTTTAAGTTTTTAGCATAGAATTTCTTGAAATGAAAAAAGAGAGAGAAAAAGGAAAAATGATGAAAAATGAAAAATGAAAGAAAAAGAATGAAAATGGCAAAAAATAGGTGGAAGTGTGCATGTGGAACAAGTGTACAAAACAATCATGGGACAAGTGTCCCTTTTGTTTAATTGACAACACAACATTTAGGAGGACACTTGTTTAGCCTAGAAGGGAGGTTTTGAGAATTGAAAAAAAAAAAAAAGAAGAAAAAGGGCCGGGTAAGGTTTTTCGGCTGGGGGGGATCAGGAGCAAAAAAAGAAAAACAGAGGAGGTTTTGTCTGAGAGAAAAGGAAAGGGAAAGAACGGAGCAAAAGAAACAAAAGGGGGGGAAAAAAAAGAGGGGCCGAGAGAGATGGCGGCTCAAGGAGCAGAGTAAGAGGAAAAACCAAAGGGACGGCAGAACAACAAGAAAAGGAGCAGAAACGAAAACTAGAAAAAGAAGGATAGAAATCAGGAGGCCTGGCTGGGAGCGAAGAGGGATTTAGCAGGGGGAATTGGAACAGCGGCGCCCATCGGACTCTATCCCTTGGTCGGCGGTTGTCCAGTGGGCTTAAGGTATCTCCAGCTGTAGAATCGGCTGGGAAGAAGAAGCTTCCGCAATTGAAAAGCAAAAAAATGGCGAAGCCCCAGCAATCACGGTTCATAACAAGCAATGGACTGATGGCAGCATTCCGTTCAATGTCGCCTCCTCAGAACTGGGTAGACTGGGCACGGAGGCTCTGCAGAGAAGAGTTGCCGCTTCCGTAGCAGCAGCAGAGGCCTTAGAAGAGGCCATTACCACCAGAATCTTCCAAGCAAGAGCACTTTGCTGTCGCGCTCCTCCAAGCTCCATTGCAGCCACCCACAGCCATAGCCCTTCTTCCCCAGATCAACAAGTGACCAACGGCCTGTCCAGGAACCAACGCCGCTCATGTCGACCACCACCAGCGCCATCTAGCTGCCTGCCCAAGAGCCGAAACTGCCGCCGCCAGGATCGGTCATCACTACTTGCAAGGCTACACCGTGAGAGGCCACAGTACAGTAAGGTAATCTTTTCATTTATGTTTCACTCTCCTGTCAAAATATCGTTTGTGAAGTGGATATTTCAATTTTCATGTCAATTGTTCGTAGCTTTTTTGATCGCACATGTTTCTGTGTTTGTTTGGGCTGATGTTCTTTGGATTTCTGAACAATTTTGGGCCAATTATAGCGGCAATTGAGTAAAAAATTAGTGAAATTTTAACGCCCCTTACCTGTTTGACGAAATGCCTGAGCTGGAAATTCATATTGAAAGAAGTTTTTTTCACTTTTTCGTGTGAAGAAGCCGGCTGAGTTAGCCGGCTCGTTTCTTCACGTCTAAGAATTTGGGATGGATTGTTGTCTTCCATTTCCCTGTTTTTCATGTTTCTCGGATTATATGAATTCAAATTAATGTCATGATATTGTATGAGAGGAGATTCGTGTGAATTTCATTTTGTTGGGGAGCCCGAAGATGAATTTTTCTGGGATTGTCGTCTGCGAAGAAAGACGAATGGCGGTGAATGTTCAATCAATTTGAAGATGAATATTTGCTTGAATTTATAATTTCAGTCCTTCCATTATCCTTTTCTCTGTGATTTCGCCCCAAAGCTTGTAGAACTTCATGATTCGACCCCCCAAACCTTCATAATTCTTTCAATCAGGTCCGATTCTGGTTGCATTTGAATTCCTCAATTTTCCCTTATTCTGCTATGGCCCCAAATTGGGAATTATCTAACTTGTTTTGCCTTTTCGGTGGGTTTTTGTAAGAAAATAAAGTCTGGGTTAAGAATTATGTGTATCTGGGTCTAACAAATGGGTTTTGGTTACTTTTGGTGGGCTTTTGATATAGTCTGTATAGCCAAAGCCCTTGCATTTTTCGATTGGGCTGGTGTAATAGATGATGGGCTAGCCTGTTTGTTGTTCCTTGGGCCTCCGTTTGGGCTAGGAGGGTCTTAGGCCCAAACCAATAAGAAATGGCCCAAGTTCCCCGATCCATTAAGAAACCAGAAAGCTGTTTTGCAGAGCAGTCCCTGTATTTTCCTTTAACTCTACTGTGGCCCTGGACATTTTCAACTTCTTTCAATTCGGTCCTTAATTTAGTTGCAATTAGGTCCCTTAACTTTATTTTTCTTTAATTTTGACCCCAAGACTTTATTAATTTTTGCAATCAAGTCCTTTCTTCTTGTGACTTCTTAAATGTGGTTTGTTGACATGATTTAATTGATTCAAATTCATGTTTATTTTTTATCCTTTGTGATTATTTGCCAAATAAATTGGTGCCTTGACCATTTCTTTTATTTTGGAGGATAAATAAGTTGATTTCACTCCATTAGAGCTTCATTTCAAGGGAGGTATAATTTCTTTTATCCCTTTTGTCTCTCCTATGTGATCCAATGTGCTAAGTGTGAATCGCATGCCTAATTTGCTTTCATTACCATTCTTTAGTTCCATTATTTCATTCCTTCTTGCTTTTATTAAATTATTCTTTTAAATAGGGTATGTGTACACCTCTTGGCTTGTAATAGATAGGGCTGTGGCGAGCAATTTGGTCCATTTTCCCTTTCCCCTTTTGTTTTAGTTAGTGAATGTAGTAAGTTCATTAGCTTGGTTGCATGCCTATGTGTTACTTGTTACTTGCTCTATTAGGGCCTTGCATCTAGTCGAGCCTGCTAAATGTTACGTGCTACGTGTTTATAAGTGATTCGCATGTCTACTCGCTTTTTTATAGTGTGGATGAATGGAATGGATGAACGTACGTCACCACACTAGTCCAACGCTAGTTGTGGCTTCTTTTATCGTTTCCACTAGTCCAACGCTAGTCGGAATTCATAGAATGGGCTAGTCCAACGCTAGACCCTTAGGGTTTTTCCCTTGTTAGTACATCATTTACTTGTTCACCACATATCACGCATTTTCCTTAGTTTTATCATTTGGCATGAGCCTCGAACCCCTTTTCCCCTCACTTTAGGTTTTGCATCTCATGCTAGCTATAGGGTTCATTTTGCTTGAGTGTCCCCTTCCGATAAGGGAAACGAGCGAGTGTGGCTACTCGATAGCCTTAGCACGCTAGTTTTGCCTTCTAATCAAAGGGAAAATAGAAGTCGAAAAGTTAGGAGTCAACCCCCGTACCCGACTTGTTGCATTCCCCTAGGGTCATACTTTCATTTTTATCACTTCCATACTCTTTTAATCACATTTCTCTTACATTTCTCAATCCATATTTTTTCACTACCTCCTTATCATTTATTTACTTTACTTCACAAATGAAATTCAAGTTTCACTTATATATGTACTATTCTATCTTCATTCATTTGCACACACTAATACTTTGATTTTTCATCCAAATTCACACGTGCACTTTCTTTACACACTCACACACTAATACTTTGATTTTTCATCCAAATTCACACGTGAACTTTCTCTTCACATGCGCACACAAACACTTTTGTTTTTTTTACACCATTTCATACATGAATCTTTTCATACACTTGCACACTTGCACTTGAGTCACCATTTGCATCAATCGACCTCTATGAGGTTTCCCTTTATTGGCCGCCACAATTCATGTGGTCTGGGACCAAAAACCTCACGAGAGACATCATAGAATTTAGGATTGCATTTTTTCGTTTTTGCATTCATATAGGCATAATCCAACATGCAATACATACCCTGGGTAGAAAGTTAGGAAAGTTAGGGTTAAGTCACGCAACTAGCCTTGGCTAGGTCAAAGGGGTGCCTTGGAGTCTATCCTTGCCTTCCCCTTTGTCAAACGTGACTCCCGAACCTTTTTCTTTGTTTTACGTAGACTAGGAGTCGTTTTAAAAAGGGTTTATTATTACTTGACTTTAAAACTCATTTTTTAGGTGACTTGGTACACCTTAAATCATTACCAAGTGGCGACTCCAAACTTTTCATTTCAAAACCCTTTTTAAAACTATTTTTTGGGTCGAATCGTCGCTTTCCAAGTCCCATTGAGACCCATGTCTTTTCAACTCACAAAAATCATTTTCCAATCAAAATTGAAACAATACATCTTTCTCAAACGATTTATTTATTTATCAAAAAAATGGGGCGCGACAGTTGGCGACTCCACTGGGGATTACCTAAGTGGGTCCAAGCTTTTGATTTAGCCATTCTTTTCCATTTTCTACCCTTATTATGCATTGCATTTGGATATTAGGGTTGCATCTTCCATTTTTAGGACCTTTTGTCTCACGTACGCATTCAACTACCCCCTCACTCACGTATGTATGATTGATTGGATGTATGTTTATCTCGCGCTTGCATTGCATTTGGGGGGGGGGTGTCACCTTTAGAGCCTCGCGTGGTTCTCAACCCCTTCCCTCAAAATAGGGAGCACTTCATACGTGCACGTTTACTTATTGTTATCCCATTTTATTTTATTTTTCGTGGGCGCTATCCCACACCGCCTTGTAGGATTAGGATCGATTGCCTTGGGTAGGCGGCTGGCGTGCACTGCGCCCATAGCGCTACCTAAGGGATCACTCAAGCCACCGATCGAAGGCCTTGGGAGTGGTGACCCTTTGCCTTTAGGTCTGAAGGCTTGGGAGCCGAAGCCTTATCGAGTCTAGTTGCATTAGTGAACCCCAGCCTCATGCATCCATGTTAGACTTGCCTAGGGTAGAATCGACTTTACCCTATTAAGCACATTAGGCACGAGGGAAGGGGTTCCACCCCTTTTATTTGCTTTTATTGTATTTCTTTTATTGCTCCCAATGTGTTATGTGTACTATCAATTGCACTAACCATTCTTTTGTTTTCCTGACTTGCATTCATGTGCCTTAGCAATAAGAGTCCCCTTGGGCACTCTTTTAGTGACTTACCCACTAGATAACTCACATGTTTAAATTTCAGTCATTACACTTAATTTTCAGTAAGTACATTTTTCATTTTTAGACCTTTTTCCCCCGATGCATTATTTATGTCCTTTAGGCCATATTTGTGATATATTTACATCGCTTTAATAAATAGCATCATGCATCCACCTTAGAAGGGAATGCCACCTAGGGAATCCCGTTTTAGAAATCAGCCACCCCATGTCTCGGATATATAATCCAATGAGACTTGCACGTTTACCTTTCTCGTACCATCCAAAGGGGTAGTGCACAAGGTAAGGTAGGATCTGATCATTTTTCATAAAGCGATCCTTGGAATATGAGCATCTAATAATCGCTTTTTGGCCATTTTTAAACCTAACTGGTAAAAATCCCTTGCGTAAAGGACATTAATTTGAAGAAATTCATCATTGAGACAGTTAATAAACTGAGGCCAAATCGTGATTTTAGAAGGCTCATAGACTAATTTTTTGAAACCATCAATGGCGGAACGATTCAATCGATCCATTTTGTCAATTCCTAATCAATTTTGAATAAATCAATTCATTTGACCAATTTACCCTTTTAGGGTGATTTGGTCGATTTTTGCATAAATCATCAATCTCCATTTTAATCATTGGACCAATTTACTCATTTCTTAGGTCAATTCAATCAATTTTGAATAAGTCATCCGATTTCATTTGACTAGTTTACCCTTTTTAGGGTGATCTAGTCAATTTTGAATCAATCATTCGATCCATTGGACCGATTTGCCTAGTTTTAGGGCGAGTTGATCAAATCATCATTTCACTCGATCTGTTTGATCAATTGAGTTCATTCAATTCATTTGATTAGTTTAATTCATTCTTAGGGTTATCCATTCAATTTTGAATAAATGCATTTGACCATTTTACCCTTTTTGAAGGCGATTCGGTCGATTTTTGAATAAATCATCCATTTTATCCAATCCATTTTGTCAATTCATTCATCATTTGACCAATTCATTTGACCAATTTACCCTTTTTAGGGTCATCAGGTCGATTTTTGAAAAATCATCCATTCATTTGACCAATTTACCCTTTTTAGGGTCATCCGGTCAATTTTTGAAAAATCATTCATTCATTTGACCAATTTACCCTTTTTAGAGTCATCCAGCCGATCTTTGGATAAGTCATCAATTCATTGGACCAATTTACCCTTTTAGGGTGATTTGGTCGATGTTTGCATAAGTTATCAATCTCCATTTCATTCATTTGGCTAATTCACCCATTGGTAGGGCAATCGAACCAATTTTGAATAAATCAAGTTTTCATTTAGTCCATTTGTCCAATCTACCCTTTTTTAGGGCGATTCGATCAATTTTTGAATAAATCAAATTTCATTCAATTCATTTGTCCAATTTACCCTTTCTAGGGTTATTCGGTCAATTTTTTAAATCAATTTCATCTGACCAATTTACCCTTTCTAGGGTCATTCGGTCAATTTTTGAATAAATCAATTTCATTCAATTCATCTGACCAATTTGCCCTTTTTAGGGTCGTTCGGTCAATTCATCAATTTCATTCAATTCATTTGACCAATTTACCCTTTTTAGGGTCATACGGTCGATTTTGAATAAATCATCATTTCACTCAATGTGTTTGATCAATTGATTTCATTTAGTTCATTTGATTCATTTAATTCATTTTTTTTTAGGGTTATCCATTCGATTTTGAATAAATAATCAAATTTCATTCAATGCATTTGACCATTTTATCCTTCTTAAGGTAATCTAGTCAATTTTTGAATAAACCATCAATTTCATCCTATGCATTTGACCAGATTTCCCTCTCTTAGGGTTTCGGTCTAAGGTTCACTGAATGACCTAGTCTAAACATTGCAATCTCTTTTACACGTCATTTTTTTGTGTCAATCAAGGCAAGCAATCCATTCGGACTTTGTCCTAATTTTTAGGACAAATGTGTCTTTTCACTCCAATTGGAGGCCAAATCTTTCAAATCATTTTTTTTTTCACCCAATCAACTGATCGGATTCATCGGGTATTGTATGGTGCCTACCCTAGAGGATTGCATTTTCATGCTAGACCTACCTTTGGCACAAAAAGGGCTCCCCCATAGGACATGCATACCGATTTTGCAGTCTTGTTTACTAACTTGGGTTATTTTTCTTTTGTTTTTCCCCTCCCCTGCATTCATAAAAAAATGTTTCAATAAGGCAAAAATATTTTTCTACATTTGATAACATTTCTGATCTAATAAAGTGTGAAAATTACAAGTATTATTTGATTCTTGGGCAGACCCTACAATGGAAACGTGAAAGATCCATCTGAAAGTTCTAGACTAAGAGCTTCTAAGAGATTTCATAATTATTTTTCAAAGAAGACTCTGTATATTGGATTTGTTAATACATTCTTGTTCCCAAAAGAGGCAGAAATGTGTATATGGGGAGTTCTTAGAAGTTTTTCTCTTCTCATTTGTATTATAATTGAATGAGCATTTTGTTTCAAACTCTTTCAGCAATAAAATTTTTGGACAATTATTGTTTTGTATATCCATGTACATTTCATTCTTTTTGCTCATTGGAAATTTCATGATGAATTTTAAGAAAATAAGACTAAATTGAGATTTCCTCAACCTCCAGTCTGAAAATTCACAAGTGTATGCTTTCTAAAATTCTTGCGTACACTAGATTGGTGATCCGAGCTATCCAATAAGAGTGCTCAAAGTTAAAAGAAGTCACTCAAAAGACCCAATGAGATACCTTTTTTTCCTTTACTGTACAATTCATATTTTGCCCACTCCACTTAATCCCAGAATAAAATCAGTCACATTGATTGATAAATTGCAAATTGGGGCCATCTTTGCTTGAAAATGTCCATTGTGTAACCGATTCAATTCACATCTAAGTGAAAGCAAAAATGTGCATTATTCTTGTTTGTTTTGAAAATTTGGAATGATACTTCGAGCATTCTTTTCTCTACCCATACACATTTTATCATTTGCTCTCCCATTTGAGCCTTTAAAAGAATAATTTCGTTTCAAATAAGAGTCTTAAAGCTCACTACCCTACATTGGAAAATTTTCACATATCAAAAGGGGAATGGATTCTCAATGAGCGTTTCATCACCTTAATTGTCATGGAGCGTAAGAATGATGCTTTGGCCGTCGTTTCTACAATCTAAACACAATTTACCCCTTGCATTCTCATTTGAGCTAAATTGATGGTTCTTTTCAAAGCACCTATGATCGCACCCCACATTGGGGAGGGAGATTGGAGATTTTTTTCAAAAAAAAAGAAAAGCAAAAAATGCTAAAACTAAAAAGGGGGAACCGCAAATTGGGGAAATTTGATTCTACCTGAGCTTCAATTGTGAGAAAAAGAAGAGTGAAAAGAAAAGAAAGAAAAGTTGTCTGGCGGATCCTCTATGTTTCACAAATATGGATGAACAAGGGTCTTCCTTAGTCAGTAATTCAGATACATGCAAAAAAAAATTTCGCATTAACGAAAGTTTCCTTTCAGAGTTATTGTAAGGAACGGATTAAAAGTCAGGCCCTCTTCTTTTCCGATCAAGCGTTCTATCCCTAGTTATCCCTTTTGAGCCTTTAGAATAAAATACTTCGTTTGGCAACCCCTGAGAATCGCAAACCCCACACTGGGGCAAGTTTGCAAAAGAAAGGGAAAATTCAAGAAGTGAAAAGTCGCAAAATCAAAAGCAAAAGAAAAGAGAACCTCAGTTCAAAATAAACTGGGGCAAATTTTTGAAAATTTCAATGGAATGGCAAAAGGCCGAGGGAAAAACAAAATGAAAGAGAAAAAGCCTCAATTGAGCATAAACTGGGGCAAATTCTGATTTAGCCCTAAAATAGGGTTGGCGCAGCAATGCGATCTCAGATTATTCAAACCACTTTTGAAATCCGCTTTCAAGCCTTAACTTTTCTAAGCACCCCACCAGACCCCATTACAAAAGCTGAAAAGTCCTGACTTCTGTTCTTTGCAATGGCCCTGTCAAGAAAATTTCTGATGCCGAAAATTTTAGCTGTATTTCTGAATTGTTTGGGTATGGGGTTGACACTACTCACCATGTGAAAACCCATCAAGTTGAGGGAAAGGGAAAAGAGGCAAAATGCAAAGTAAGAAAAGTAAATGCAAGAAAAGTAGAAAAATTCGACGTTGAAGTCCCTGGTGAATGATGAGAAGAATACAAACAAATTCTGAGATCTTTGAGTTCAGAATAGGGGCAGTTTTGGAAAAATGCGATCTTCGGTGCAGTGTCCTTGAAAGACTTATCCTTCAGCTATCGTTTCAAGCCACGTTACAAGTTAATAAAGTCCATCGTTGACTTATTCCTTCATGACAATCCAAAGTGAGGATTATGCTCGTAAAAAATCCATCAATCATTCGTGATCATGGGGGTATAACCAGTTTTCACAGGTTTAGCTATCGCTTCTACCCATTTTGGTACAAGTTTAAAGCTTATATGTTGACTAAATTTTCTTAAGAAATAGGGGTGACAAACTATTTGCTTTCACTAAGATGTGATATTGAATGGATTGCATACGATTAGGGGCACAAAAACAAGACAAATCTTGATTTCTCATTTTTCTTAGCCACCTCAAAATCAAAAATAACACCCACTTGATTGGTCCTGAAAGATGAGAAGTGGTAATCCATTACCCTAAGCATTTATGCTAAAGTGGGAAAGAAATCTTTTGTAATTTGGAATTATTTCGAAAGATTCATCATCAAATTTTCTGTTAGGAAACACAGTTTCTTACATTGTTCAAATAAATGGAGTGTCATCCAAACAAACTTTTTGCAATTAAATAAGCCCACGCTGGAGCAAATTTTCATTTGAGGGATTTTGCAAAATAGGCCCATAATGGGGCAAATTTTCATTTACAAGATTTCGCAAATTGTGCCCACACTGGGGCAAATTTTTATTCATGGGATTTCACAGAATAAGCCCACACTGGGGCAAAATTTTTATAGTTCATTTGAGGATTTCGTCCAAGAATCAAATAATGCATTTTTCAAGTCAATCACGCTGTTTCTTTTCATGAAATTCAAGTGCATGTCATATTTTGGTAAGTCCCTGTGCAGGTATTCATAGTTGAAATCGACGAAGGAGCATCTGGTGATGTGGAAAGCCGACGCCGAAGAAAGAAAAGAAAGAAGGGGAAAAGGGCCCTACACTGAGGGCAAATTATTTTGAAAAAGATTCTCTCGAAAAATCAGAAAAAATTCAAATTCAAAAATCAAAAATCAAGTTCAAATTCTTGTTTCTTGGAAAATCAAATTTCTTGTTTCTTGACAAATCAAATTCAATTTCTTGACCAATTGGGTGGCAGGACTGGGTCTTATCCCACTGGCCATTCACAAATATCACATTGGGCCTGGACTTCGTGCCGCCAACCTTCCAAAAATCAAGTTGGGCCTGGACTTCGTGCCGCCAACCCTCCAAAAATCACGTTGGGACTGGGTTTTATCCCTCCGACCTCGGCAGGCTTGGGTTTTATCCCACTGACCACTTTTATGTTTCGTTGGGCATGGGTTTTATCCCTCCGACCTCGGCAGGCTTGGGTTTTATCCCACTGACCGCTTTTATGTTTCGTTGGGCATGAGTTTTATCCCTCCGACCTCGGCAGGCTTGGGTTTTATCCCACTGACCGCTTTTATGTTTCGTTGGGCATGGGTTTTATCCCTCCGACCTCGGCAGGCTTGGGTTTTATCCCACTGACCGCTTTTATGTTTCGTTGGGCATGGGTTTTATCCCTCCGACCTCGGCAGGCTTGGGTTTTATCCCACTGACCGCTTTTATTTTCGTTGGGCATGGGTTTTATCCCTCCGACCTCGGCAGGCTTGGGTTTTATCCCACTGACCGCTTTTATGTTCCATTGGGCATGGGTTTTATCCCTCCGACCTCGGCAGGCTTGGGTTTTATCCCACTGACCGCTTTTATGTTTCATTGGGCATGGGTTTTATCCCTCCAATTCTCTCGGCAGGCTCGGGTTTTATCCCGCTGACCGCTTTTATCAATTGGGACCGGGTTTCATCCCGCCAATCTCGGCAGGACCGGGTTTTATCCCGCTGACCGTGCTTTATACCACTGACCGATTCCCACTGACCAATTCTTCATACTGGGGCAAATTATCTTTGGAAAGTTTCTCAAAAAATCAAAAAATCAAAAAATCAAAAAAATAAAAAAATCAAAAATCAAAAAATCAAAAAAATCAAAAAAAATCAAAAAATCAAATCAAGTTCATCACGGCAGGATCGGGTTTAATCCTACTGTCCGATTGTCAAAGCATTTCATTTTCAAAGCCACTGGAGCCTGAGGTTAGTCCTGCTAGTGAGCATTTCCTTTTCGTTCGCCACTAGCCGTGGGTCAGTCCCACTAGTGAGCATTTCATTTGCATCACTAACAAACATGGGTCGGTCTCATTAACACTTCATTTCACTGCTTTCATCTGCATCACTAACAAACATGGGTCGGTCTCATTAACACTTCATTTCACTGCTTTCATTTGCATCACCAATAAACATGGGTTAATCCCACCAACACTCCATCTCACTTCAATTCGTCCCGTTTAAATTCTGTTCGGGTCAGTCCCGTTTAAATTCCTGTTCGGGTCAGTCCCGTTTAAATTTCTGTTCGGGTCAGTCCCGTTTAAATTCCTGTTCGGGTCAGTCCCGTTTAATTTTTGATTCAGGTCAGTCCCGTTTTGAATTTCTGTTCGGGTCAGTCCCGTTTTAAATTTCTGTTCGGGTCAGTCCCGTTTTGAATTTCTGTTCGGGTCAGTCCCGTTTTAAATTTCTGTTCGGGTCAGTTCCGTTTAATTTCTGTTCGGGTCAGTCCCGTTTAAATTCTGTTCGGGTCAGTCCCGTTTAAAATTCTGTTCGGGCCAGTCCCGTTTAAATTCTGTTCGGGCCAGTCCCGTTTAAATTTTGTTCGGGTCAGTCCCGTTTTCAATTCTTGCTCGGGTCAGTCCCGTGTTATTTTTCATATTCGGGTCAGTCCCATTTTAGAATTCTAGTTCGTTGAGATCATCTTGCAGCCGAATAATGCAGGTAAGTATTTGGTGTCTACTTCTTTGTCCCAAGTTTTTTCAAAACTCAGACAAAGAGGGGCAAACTGTAGACACCAAATTTTTGGTGTAATTTCATTTACTGTTTATTTTTAGTTTGTTTATTTGTCGTGTTAGTTTTATTCGATTTTTAGTTTTTAGTTTATAGTTTTATTTTTATTTTTAAGTTTTAAGTTTTTAGCATAGAATTTCTTGAAATAAAAAAAGAGAGAGAAAAAGGAAAAATGATGAAAAATGAAAAATGAAAGAAAAAGAATGAAAATGGCAAAAAATAGGTGGAAGTGTGCATGTGGAACAAGTGTACAAAACAATCATGGGACAAGTGTCCCTTTTGTTTAATTGACAACACAACATTTAGGAGGACACTTGTTTAGCCTAGAAGGGAGGTTTTGAGAATTGAAAAAAAAAAAAAGAAGAAAAAGGGCCGGGTAAGGTTTTTCGGCTGGGGGGGATCAGGAGCAAAAAAAGAAAAACAGAGGAGGTTTTGTCTGAGAGAAAAGGAAAGGGAAAGAACGGAGCAAAAGAAACAAAAGGGGGGAAAAAAGAGGGGGGCCGAGAGAGATGGCGGCTCAAGGAGCAGAGTAAGAGGAAAAACCAAAGGGACGGCGGAACAACAAGAAAAGGAGCAGAAACGAAAACTAGAAAAAGAAGGATAGAAATCAGGAGGCCTGGCTGGGAGCGAAGAGGGATTTAGCAGGGGGAATTGGAACAGCGGCGCCCATCGGACTCTATCCCTTGGTCGGCGGTTGTCCAGTGGGCTTAAGGTATCTCCAGCTGTAGAATCGGCTGGGAAGAAGAAGCTTCCGCAATTGAAAAGCAAAAAAATGGCGAAGCCCCAGCAATCACGGTTCATAACAAGCAATGGACTGATGGCAGCATTCCGTTCAATGTCGCCTCCTCAGAACTGGGTAGACTGGGCACGGAGGCTCTGCAGAGAAGAGTTGCCGCTTCCGTAGCAGCAGCAGAGGCCTTAGAAGAGGCCATTACCACCAGAATCTTCCAAGCAAGAGCACTTTGCTGTCGCGCTCCTCCAAGCTCCATTGCAGCCACCCACAGCCATAGCCCTTCTTCCCCAGATCAACAAGTGACCAACGGCCTGTCCAGGAACCAACGCCGCTCATGTCGACCACCACCAGCGCCATCTAGCTGCCTGCCCAAGAGCCGAAACTGCCGCCGCCAGGATCGGTCATCACTACTTGCAAGGCTACACCGTGAGAGGCCACAGTACAGTAAGGTAATCTTTTCATTTATGTTTCACTCTCCTGTCAAAATATCGTTTGTGAAGTGGATATTTCAATTTTCATGTCAATTGTTCGTAGCTTTTTTGATCGCACATGTTTCTGTGTTTGTTTGGGCTGATGTTCTTTGGATTTCTGAACAATTTTGGGCCAATTATAGCGGCAATTGAGTAAAAAATTAGTGAAATTTTAACGCCCCTTACCTGTTTGACGAAATGCCTGAGCTGGAAATTCTTATTGAAAGAAGTTTTGTTCACTTTTTCGTGTGAAGAAGCCGGCTGAGTTAGCCGGCTCGTTTCTTCACGTCTAAGAATTTGGGATGGATTGTTGTCTTCCATTTCCCTGTTTTTCATGTTTCTCGGATTATATGAATTCAAATTAATGTCATGATATTGTATGAGAGGAGATTCGTGTGAATTTCATTTTGTTGGGGAGCCCGAAGATGAATTTTTCTGGGATTGTCGTCTGCGAAGAAAGACGAATGGCGGTGAATGTTCAATCAATTTGAAGATGAATATTTGCTTGAATTTATAATTTCAGTCCTTCCATTATCCTTTTCTCTGTGATTTCGCCCCAAAGCTTGTAGAACTTCATGATTCGACCCCCCAAACCTTCATAATTCTTTCAATCAGGTCCGATTCTGGTTGCATTTGAAATCCTCAATTTTCCCTTATTCTGCTATGGCCCCAAATTGGGAATTATCTAACTTGTTTTGCCTTTTCGGTGGGTTTTTGTAAGAAAATAAAGTCTGGGTTAAGAATTATGTGTATCTGGGTCTAACAAATGGGTTTTGGTTACTTTTGGTGGGCTTTTGATATAGTCTGTATAGCCAAAGCCCTTGCATTTTTCGATTGGGCTGGTGTAATAGATGATGGGCTAGCCTGTTTGTTGTTCCTTGGGCCTCCGTTTGGGCTAGGAGGGTCTTAGGCCCAAACCAATAAGAAATGGCCCAAGTTCCCCGATCCATTAAGAAACCAGAAAGCTGTTTTGCAGAGCAGTCCCTGTATTTTCCTTTAACTCTACTGTGGCCCTGGACATTTTCAACTTCTTTCAATTCGGTCCTTAATTTAGTTGCAATTAGGTCCCTTAACTTTATTTTTCTTTAATTTTGACCCCAAGACTTTATTAATTTTTGCAATCAAGTCCTTTCTTCTTGTGACTTCTTAAATGTGGTTTGTTGACATGATTTAATTGATTCAAATTCATGTTTATTTTTTATCCTTTGTGATTATTTGCCAAATAAATTGGTGTCTTGACCATTTCTTTTATTTTGGAGGATAAATAAGTTGATTTCACTCCATTAGAGCTTCATTTCAAGGGAGGTATAATTTCTTTTATCCCTTTTGTCTCTCCTATGTGATCCAATGTGCTAAGTGTGAATCGCATGCCTAATTTGCTTTCATTACCATTCTTTAGTTCCATTATTTCATTCCTTCTTGCTTTTATTAAATTATTCTTTTAAATGGGGTATGTGTACACCTCTTGGCTTGTAATAGATAGGGCTGTGGCGAGCAATTTGGTCCATTTTCCCTTTCCCCTTTTGTTTTAGTTAGTGAATGTAGTAAGTTCATTAGCTTGGTTGCATGCCTATGTGTTACTTGTTACTTGCTCTATTAGGGCCTTGCATCTAGTCGAGCCTGCTAAATGTTACGTGCTACGTGTTTATAAGTGATTCGCATGTCTACTCGCTTTTTTATAGTGTGGATGAATGGAATGGATGAACGTACGTCACCACACTAGTCCAACGCTAGTTGTGGCTTCTTTTATCGTTTCCACTAGTCCAACGCTAGTCGGAATTCATAGAATGGGTTTGTCCAACGCTAGACCCTTAGGGTTTTTCCCTTGTTAGTACATCATTTGCTTGTTCACCACATATCACGCATTTTCCTTAGTTTTATCATTTGGCATGAGCCTCGAACCCCTTTTCCCCTCACTTTAGGTTTTGCATCTCATGCTAGCTATAGGGTTCATTTTGCTTAAGTGTCCCCTTCCGATAAGGGAAACGAGCGAGTGTGGCTACTCGATCGCCTTAGCACGCTAGTTTTGCCTTCTAATCAAAGGGAAAATAGAAGTCGAAAAGTTAGGAGTCAACCCCCGTACCCGACTTGTTGCATTCCCTTAGGGTCATACTTTCATTTTTATCACTTCCATACTCTTTTAATCACATTTCTCTTACATTTCTCAATCCATATTTTTTCACTACCTCCTTATCATTTATTTACTTTACTTCACAAATGAAATTCAAGTTTCACTTATATATGTACTATTCTATCTTCATTCATTTGCACACACTAATACTTTGATTTTTCATCCAAATTCACACGTGCACTTTCTTTACACACTCACACACTAATACTTTGATTTTTCATCCAAATTCACACGTGAACTTTCTCTTCACATGCGCACACAAACACTTTTGTTTTTTTTACACCATTTCATACATGAATCTTTTCATACACTTGCACACTTGCACTTGAGTCACCATTTGCATCAATCGACCTCTATGAGGTTTCCCTTTATTGGCCGCCACAATTCATGTGGTCTGGGACCAAAAACCTCACGAGAGACATCATAGAATTTAGGATTGCATTTTTTCGTTTTTGCATTCATATAGGCATAATCCAACATGCAATACATACCCTGGGTAGAAAGTTAGGAAAGTTAGGGTTAAGTCACGCAACTAGCCTTGGCTAGGTCAAAGGGGTGCCTTGGAGTCTATCCTTGCCTTCCCCTTTGTCAAACGTGACTCCCGAACCTTTTTCTTTGTTTTACGTAGACTAGGAGTCGTTTTAAAAAGGGTTTATTATTACTTGACTTTAAAACTCATTTTTTAGGTGACTTGGTACACCTTAAATCATTACCAAGTGGCGACTCCAAACTTTTCATTTCAAAACCCTTTTTAAAACTATTTTTTGGGTCGAATCGTCGCTTTCCAAGTCCCATTGAGACCCATGTCTTTTCAACTCACAAAAATCATTTTCCAATCAAAATTGAAACAATACATCTTTCTCAAACGATTTATTTATTTATCAAAAAAATGGGGCGCGACATTATAATTATTCATTATTATTATTATCATCCTCGTCGTCGATAATTTATTTTATTACCACTTATATATGTATATATATATATATTAATTAGCTACTATGGTGTTATTATCATTTATGTATACATGTACATATATATATATATATTGGCCTATTACAATTAGTACTGTCTTAGTTTATTTCACTCGTATTTATATTTGTATCTTCATTTATATCCTTAATTTATTTCTTCCATGTCCATATTCTTATTATCCTTACTAATATTGCTTGTTAATTATTATTTATTATTATTATTAGTGTTATTATTAGCATTACTATTATTATGATTTTAAGCATTTCGTTTAGCAATTTAGAACTTATCTTACCTTGTCTAACTTGATTTAATACGGCTAGATTAAGATGTTTTAGATTTTCATTTAAGTATCTTGGAGGTAATTAATCAAGTATAAGTTTAATAACCGAACTTTACTTTGAAAGCTATCTTTAAGTTGGGTTTTGAAATTTAATTCCTATGTTAGTCCAAAAAGATAGGCTAGTTTTATCTAACATTCAACTATTGGGCAACAATTCAACCTATACTATATATATATATATACCTACACATATATATATATCTATATTTTCCAATTCTGAAAAAAAAACAACAATTCTTTTTTTTTCCTCCTTTTGGGTTCGACCCATCGGCCAACCATCTTTGACCATTTCTTTCATTGGTAGACCGATGGTCAATTCTTTCATTGGGGTCATTTGCGACCCAAGGACTTTATGCAGACTTTCTGCCATCTGTTGTTGCTGGCCTATTGTCGCCAGCGCATGCTGGCACTTTTTTTTTTTTTTTTGTTTTCTGGTCTTGGCCAACCTTTGTAATCCTTTTTCTCTGCCACCAGTGATGGCGGCCTCCACTCTCTCTCTCTTCTTTTTTTTTCTTTTCCTGTTGCGTTGCCTCTGCAATGCCTAACCCAAAACAGAGCAGCGGCCGCCGCTGCTCTTCTCTCCTTTTTTTTTCTTTTTTTCGGCAGATTTGGGGCAACCCATTCATCTAACATCCTATTTCTACTAAATCAAATATGAATCCTCCTAAATCTCATATACAAGCATATATCTCTATATATAACATAATACATATCCGTAAAATCTTTAGGATAATTAATCCGACTAATAGAACTTAAAAGAGAAGTTTCACATGAATTTAGGACTTACGAGTTTAGGGGCCTAGTCGTCTGATTGATTGATGGCGACGCTTGCTTCTCCTTCTCTACTCTCTGACGGCTCTTGCTCTAAGGGGAGGCAGACAATGAAAGGGAGGAATGATATTTTTTTTTTATAAGTGTGCTAAACCCTGATAACCACCCACTAATATATGGGTTAGATAAGAGTTTTAACTGTTATGAACTTTTATCCTATCTTATCTCATTTCTATCTCTCAATAATCCTTTAACCTAACCTACAATTATTTTTTACTTTTACTCATGGTCAATATCCATTTAGTTAACTGGCAGAAATGAAATTGAGCCAAAAATCATGGGTTTTACATTCTACCCCCCTTACAAAAAGTTTCGTCCTCGAAACTTACGTACCTTGATAAAAAAAAGATAGGGATATCTATTCCACATGTCTTCTTCTAACTCCCACGTTGCTTCTTGCGGTGTATGGTTCATCCATTGCACCTTCACTTAGGGTATGGTCCTTCTCCTTAGAATTTGCTCCTTTCGATCTAGGATTCTCAAAGGAACTTCCTCCATTGACAAGTTCTCTCTCACCTCAATGGGTTGATTTTCTAAAATATGGCTCAGGTCTAATACATACGTTCTCAGTTGGGGGACATGAAAAACATTATGTATCCTCGACAAGTAGGTGGAAGAGTCAGTCGATACGCTAGGGGTCCAACTCTATCCAGTATTTCGTAAGGTCCTACATACCTTGAATTTAACTCATCACTTCTTCCCAATCTCATTACTCCCTTGGTGGGGGATACTTTCAAATATATATATTTTTTTCCTAGTTGCAACTCTAAAGGTCTTCTCTTTAGATCTGTCCAACTCTCGTTTCGGTCCTGCGCTACCCTTAGTCTTTTTCGAATAACCTTAATCTTCTCCACGGTTCTTTCCACCAAATCGAGACCAGTGATCAGCTTCTCACCTATTTCATCCCAATATAAGAGTGATCTACACTTTCGCACATACAACTCTCCAAATGGTGCCATACCTATCCCGCTATGATAGTTATTATTGTACGAAAACTCCATTAGTTTCACCAACCTATCCCAACTATCCGAGAATTCTAGAACACAAACTCTTAACATGTCTTCCAATGTCTGTACGATCTTTTCTGACTATCCATTCATTTGGGAGTGGAAGGCGGTATTTAGTCTTAGGTATCAATTCCTATGATCTCTTGGTAGGTCAACCAAAATCTAGACATGAATTTAGGGTGCCAATCCGACACTACTTTCACACTTCATTTTCAGACTAGATATCACATTCTCTCCCCCTTTTAAAGATTTTGTCCTCGAAACGTAAAAGACATAAACATCAAGATAAGTTAACAAAACTTCCAATGTTCTTGCAATATATCTTGGGAATTATTCCTACAATGTCTAACTTGGATTTCCTTATTTAATTCCATCAAGCTTCTGCTGTGTACTCTTATTTTCTCAATACCTTCCATCTTCATATTTATATAGCTCAGATGAACATAATATCTCTCACAAATCCGGCGTTCTAAATATCGGCTTATAATGCACTATAACTATCAACCTATAGAAAATATACTAGAGACTCTAACAGTACCATTTCTTCTTTTGTCACACATTTTATCACAACTTACTTATCCACTATCACAAAATAATCCTTATCTCGATATATGGGTTCCTACCCACTGTATTTGTAATTGGTGATGGAAATCCCTTATTTCCCTCAAATTTCATATCTATCTCATTTCAAATTCCAAAAAGATCAATAATACCTCAAAATAGCGTCACTCCTATTTCCAGATCTTATAACCTAAAAATGTCATGGGAATCTTATTTCCTTTGGTCATTTTTTTTCCTAACTCAATTCAATTTTTGAAAATATTAATATCTCAAATATCATTTCACAAACTTCTTGATGATACAAAAATATATAAAATTTTATACAAAATTATCACCAAATTCCCATTTAGGAAATTAATAACTTTATCATAATCTTGGTAAAGTATTATTTATGCATAGAATTTCAAACTCACACAAGTTTAGAAAACTGAAAGTGTTTTGAAATACATAAGTCAACTAACTATACCTCTTTCAGCATTAGAATTTAGAGTACAAAGAGAATTTATCAAGAATTATTGTTAAAAATTTTTTTTATACGATAAGAAAAAAATTTTTTTTTTACAGAATACATTTAGCTAAAGCTCTTTTTGAGATTGGATGAGTATATAAAAAAAAAATTTGCACAGGATTATAGGATATAATTATTTAATGTATTTATTCTTTTTTTTCTTATAGATATATACATATATGTTTAGAAACTCTATTTACCAAGCAACTGGAAGGTAAAGGTACATATTTAAAAATTCTAATTAAAAACTATTTGTGCAAATAAAATTTTGGTTTCACCGTTTATTTTTTTTTAGGTAAAAAGTATGTAAAATTATATATTGCAAGAAATTTATTAAATATTTATTGCCTGGTCATGATGTAATAATACCAAAACTAATAATATCAGCTAGTTTAATAAATGTCTTGAGCATTAGATCTAATTATTGTAAACCTCAGAATAAGTCAACAAAATTCCAAGATCCAAAGTGTATTGCTTGCATTCGATGACATCATATTGTTGATCATTCATACTTTCGTTGTGCACTCTAATTTCCTCAATATTTTCAGTTTTCTCTATATTAGACTTCAACTAGACATAAGATTATCCATAGATCTAACATCCTAAATCATAAACTTGAAATGTACTATAGAGATCAAAACTTACAAAAGAACACCCTAAATACCCTTTTATTATTATTATTATTTTTGGTAAGTGTCAATCATATCTGGCAGGTGGGCTTGGTTACCTTTCAACTTAACATATACATATAGTCACCACTTACTTACTAAAAGTAATCATCATCTCAACACCTGAGTTCATTCCAGTAAATCGTAACCTAAAATTCTAATATCATTAAAGGTTATGGAGCCACTAATTTTCTTTTAATCCCTTATTCATTTCATTCCAATTCTCAAAATCACAAATATCTTCAGTATCTTTATACCTACCTCCAACAATCACCACTTGAGCTATAATACCACAAAATATCCTAGGAATCTCTTGATCTGTTTGACATCTCCTTTCCATTTCCAAAATCATTAATATCCAAACATCATTTCTCACACTTCCGGATCATAAAACCTAAGGTCTGATACAACTAAAAAAAATCACAGCAATCTCTTATTCCTTTTGATCTATTTTTCCATCTCCTTTTAATTTCCAATAGACAATACTTCAAATACACATAATATTTCCTACACGTCCGACATCTTAAACGTAGAGTGTACTACCAAAATTACATTCAATAAAAGAACATCATAAACACCAATTGTACCATTTCAACTATTCCCACATGCAAATTTTCAAGCCTATTTATTTAGTCACAATTGATCATTTCCTAGGGTGTACTTCATCTAAAGAGTAAATCGTACCTCAAACTCTGTTATCATTAAATATTAAGAAAATCTCTTATTTCACAATATTCTATCCAACCTCATTCCCATTTTCCAAAATCACTAATATTACAAATATCATTCAACATACATCTAGATTGCATAATCTAAACTTTGATAACATAAAAAAATCACATGAATCTCTTATTTCCTTTAATCCTTTTTTTCTTTTCATCTCATTTCAATTCTCAAAACCCCTAATACTCAAAAACCATTTCACATACTTTCGAACCAAATAACCTAAGCTCTGATACCACTAAAAAGTCACTCCCTGAGCCCGTACGTGCCCGTCACACGACATCCGCCGTACTCCCAAGTCCCACTCAAGAATACAAGGCTACATTAGCTAGTTTAACTTTAATAGTACTAAATAAAAGTGCGGTATGAATTACATATAAAAGAAAGTCTACGAATATTCAAGACGTTCGTACATTTATTCTCTGATTGAAATAGCGGAAACAAAAGTAATTAAGACTAACAACTAGAAGTAGCTAGCCTACCAACTTCTATTCATCCAAAGCTAATAAAAGTCATCCTCAGGGTCTTCTATGTAAACCAATTCATACTCCTCAGAATCTGCAAAAATGGTAAGAAGTTGGTTGAGCGACACATTGCTCAGTAAGTAATATCTACCCCTCTGTTGGACCATGCACTCTTGATTTTATAGATACATATATAGATATAATCGAATCATTGCACCTTGTTCACTCCCAAAATCAGGGAGGCACCGTCGTTTATAAAATCATCAGTAGTAAAGAATGACAAGCAATTTAAAAGCATCTGATTGATAATTAAAGATGAGAAATCGTAATGTCATAATCATTTCGTCTCAAGTCTGTGAGGACCCGCAAATTTCTTGTATTTTTCTCAAAAATACCCTTTTATTTGAAAATTATTATTTATCAAAGCCACTACCCAATTATTTCACAATAAGTGTAAGTAAACCTAGAAAATAGGGTTTTACGCTTCGGTTTCAAGTTTGGAGCAAAATTAGGGTTTTCGCGATTTTTCGCCGGATGAATTTTCGGTACAGAGTAAGGATTAAATTTGAGAATTAAAAGTGACTTTTAAGTGAGAAATAATATGTGATTGGTAGCAATGATATAAGGTTAGTGAATGGGAAGTAAAAACCCTAGTACGTGAGTTTTTAAGAAAAACGGCGCGAACCGGCGGGTCCCGCGCACTACCGATCGAACGCACCACTTGACCACCATTTTTCTCACCAAACAAATTTATTGAACTTGAGCAAAATATCTTCTCTCTTGGCAGCAAGGTTGACCGAAAATTAGTGGCTAAAATGACAAGGAAAGAAAGAGAAAAAAAGAAAGGTGGTGTCGCCACCATAGAGCTTCTTAATTAAGACCAAGACCATCTATTTAAACACCAAAACTTAGCAACTTTCTTCTTCATTTTGTTGCTGCTGGCCGAGAGGAGCAAGAAGAAAAACAACAAGGGAAAACATTCCATTTCATCTTCAATCCAACAACCAAGTGAGAAATCAAACAAAACAAACCGATTAAACTTGTCCTTGAGTGATTAGTTAGTGACTTGTGGTGTGATTTTTGAAAGAGAAAGCTTGGGCTACTCTTAGTGAACTCTAGTCAAGGTAAGAAAGCTTATCTCTCCAAGTTTTACTTTCAATCTTGTTAAATTAAGCTTAGCAACTTGATTTTGTGGTGGAATCATGGATATTATCTTGTTTTGGAAGTTTTCCCCAATTTATATGATGAACTAGGGCTTGATGAATTTCTGCCCAATTTGTTGTATGAAGTATATATGTTGAAATTAAGGTTATAAGAGAGGCTTTGGTAGTGATTAGACCAAGAAATTAAGGAAAGTTCCACTAAAAACTAGAAATTCCAGAATCTGGAAATTTTTCCCAACATTCTGTCCGAATTTGAATCCCTATGTTAGAGACCGAATTTGTGACGACCCCACCTCCCCCTAAGGCGTACCAAAGGGTTCGGCGGATCGCCTGCCCAGCTCTCGCCAGGACTCACTCACTATGGAACTCGAATCATGTATATACATCCATAGACAATAGATGCTCAAGTAAAAGATAAGAACCCTATACACACCAGAAGTCTTCAAAGTTTTTACCATTCAAGTACAACCATCGAATATACAAGGGTTCTCATTCCTCATACAACCAGCCCGTGCCAAGCACTAGGGCGAGAACCATTACAAGGCCAAAGAACTAGATCAACTAGACTATACCGAACGCTCGTCCTTGCTCGCCTTCCCCTGCTAAGGAAAACAATTGACGTGGTATGAGCTAAAAAGCCCAGTGAGGTTCTATATATATAAACAAGTAATTAAACAAGGAACAGTAGTCATGTAATAACAATTAATCCAGAAAACATGTCCAATATAAAGCAATGATAATGCATTCATTAAAAGGATACGGCTCCCAAGGAGTTATTTGCTCGTTCGTTCGTTCCCCTGACATTTCCCCTTATTCCTCCAATTATTTGAAAATTTCCTTTTTGAGAAGTAAAACCCTCGTGCCTGCGTTCGTTCATTCATCCCTTTCCGGACGTTGGCCGGACTCCACCCATCCGGACGTTGGCCGGACTCCACCTACCCGGACATGGCCGGTCTACAAGGTAATACTCGAGTATACCAAATTCACCCAGGTTCCTAATCGCTCGACCGAGTCCGCTTCTGGCTCGAGACGACCGGTAACAAGGGCAAGGGCCCAGTTCAGCCAAAAGGCTTACATTCATGCGCAACTAGTATTTCAACATTTAATCACCGAAAATTTCATATTCATTTAGGTCGAGTGCGATAAAGTACACACTCACCTAGCAAAAGTTCATTTTTAAAAATCATAGAAAACAAGTAACATGTAATCAAATAGTCACAAATAACCACATAGATCCAACAATCCACATAGTCATAGGAACAAAACGTATATAGAACACTCACCTATTTACGCACAACAACGTGCAAAATATCCTTCCGGATATTATCTTTAGTCACCGAGAAAACCTAAGATTAAATGAAAAGAATATTACCACTCATTTGTCACAACCAATTAGGTGCAATCAAAGAGACTCGTCGCATGATGAGTAGAACGTATAAAAAGACTTTAAAGTGGAACGTGGACATTTGGACTCGTGGATAAAAATAACTAGGGTTTCATAGACCACACATAAAACCAACTCAAAAGGGTTATAAAATTTTCTAATGGAAACACTTGAACTAAAGACAAATCAAAATCCAACTAGATAGACTAGGAAATACCATTTTCGGAATCGTTTATGTGGTTGAAACTTATCTTATATTCAAGTAGATGTTATAGACTAATTGTCTTAATGAAATTCATGAAAAAGAGAGGACAAAATACTCAAGAAAATCCTAAACTACTCCTCTTTATTTGGTAAGAGAAAGTAAACATTTGGAGTTTCCAATTGAAGAAGGATCATGTTTTTAAGATGGAAAAACGGTCATAGTATTTTACAAGTTCAAATAAACCTTAGCTTTCGGGCGAAAATTTGGGCAGCATGCCCTTTGTGTTTACCTAATATTCCAGCCATTTTGGCTTCATTATTTTTCCTCAACCACAACCCAACATCACACATAAGCAATTCAAGTCAAGAGCCGTTCCATAAGCTCACAATATCATAAGAATAAGAAATACAGAAATAACAAGTGCAGAAATTCAATTTAGCAAAAGACAGATTTGACGTATGAAAGCGGAAATAACTTATCCGAGGCTACGCTTATCGGATTAAGACGCAACCTATGCCGTTTCGAAGCTAAGACACAGGGCTACAATGTTCATGAAGGTCACTTAGTCCAGTTTCTAATGTAACTTGGTTAAATTCTCAAATTACTAAACCAGAAATCAATTCATCGGCTGTTTAAATACATTACACTGTAATGGACATATCTCAGAGCACACAAGTCCGAATCAGGTTTTCTTAGAGGCATTTGAAAGATAATTCAGAATAATACAACTTTCATGTTTTGGCAAAAAGCTAAATCAGAATGGATCCTAGTCGAAAAACGTGATAAACTGGACTTAACTGATGAAACGGACTGCTGGGAAATTTTTAAAACAGTGAGGGTATTTTGGACTTTTCACATCCTACGTTGCTCCGATTGAGCTGAAATTTTATAGGCACCTATAAAACACCATTATCTACAACTTTCCTTCTTTGACCTAAGGCCAATTCGGCCTCTAAGATAAGGCTACAAAACCGGACAGAAGTGAAACATGAAATTCCAGAAATCTGGAAATTTTGGTTTTCAATTGAACTTTCTTCAATTCCTTGTTCCAATCACTACCAAAACACCTTATAAAACCTTAATTGTAACATATAAGCATCATACAACCATTTAGGCAGAATTTTCACAAGCCCTAGTTCATCAAATAAATTGGGGAAAACCTCTAAGACATGCTAATCATCCATGATTTCACCATAAAATCAAGTTACTAAGCTTAATTCAATCAAAATTGAAAGTAAAACTTAGAGAGTTCATCTTCCTTACCTTGATTTGAGTTCACCAAGTGTAGCCCAAACTTTCTCTTTCCAAAAATTTCACCACCAATCACTAGCTAATCACTCAAGGGTAAGTTTAATCGGTTTAGTTCTTTAGTTTTCTCACTTTGGTTGCTAGAAATCAAGAAGAAATGAAGAAGTTCCTCCCTTGTTCTTCCTCTCTCTCTCTCTCGGCCCTTAGCAGAAATAATGAAGGAAGATGAAGCTTGGTTTGTCTTATATGGAAGTAAGAGGATTAAGGGTAATTGTGTCCACAATTTTTGGCCAACACTTGGCCTAATCTTGTCCACAAGAATTTTCTCTCTCTTGCCTTGCCTTTGAGCCACACATTCGGTCAAGCTATCATCATGAGGGGGAAGATATTTTGCTCAATTAATAATGAGCTTATACAATAAGAAAGTGATGGTCAAGTGGTGCGTTCAAACGGTAGTGCGCGGGACCCACCGGTTCGCGCCGTTTTTCTTAAAACTCACGTACTAGGGTTTTTACTACCCATTCACTAACCTTATCTCATGGCTACTACTCGCATATTATTTCTCACTTAAAAGTCACTTTTAATCATCAAATTGATCCTCGGCCAGTACCGAAAATTCATCCGGTGGAAAAATCGAAAAACCCTAATTTTGCTCAAGTCATGAAACCGAAGCGGAAAACTCTATTTTCTAGGTTCATCCGCACTTATAGTTGAACAATTAGATAGTAGAGCTTTAATAAATAATAATTTTCAAATAAAAGGCATTTTTGAGGAAAAATGTAGAAAATTTGCGGGTCCTCACAGAATTGGCCTTAGGTCAAAGAAGGAAAGTTGTAGAGAATGGTATTTTATAGGTGCTTACAAAATTTCAGTTCAATCGGAGCAACGTATGACGTGAAAAGTCCAAAATACCCTTACTGTTTTAAGTATTTCCCAAGCAGTCCGTGTGATCAGTTAAGTCCAGTTTATCACGTTTTTCGACTAGGATCCATTCTGATTTAGCTTTTTGCCAAAACATGAAAGTTGTAGTATTCTGAATTATCTTTCAAATACCCCTAAGAACACCTGATTCGGACTTGTGTACTCTGAGATATGTCCATTACAGTGTTCTACATTTAAACAGCCGACGAATTGGTTTCTGGTTTAGTAATTTGAGAATTTGACTAAGTTACATTAGGAACTGGACTAAGTGGCCTTCATGAATGTTTTAGCTCTGTGTCTTAGCTTCGAAACGGAATAGGTTTTGTCTCAATCTGATGAGCGTAGCTTCGGATATGTTATTTCCGCATTCGTACATCAAATCTGTCTTGTGCTAAGTTGAATTTCTGCACTTGTGATTGTTGTAATTCTTATTCTTATGATATTGTGAGCCTATGGAACGGCTCTTGACTTGAATTGCTTATGTGTGATGTTGGGTTGTGGTTGAGGAAAAATAATGAAGCCAAAATGGCTGGAAAATTAGGTAAACACAAAGGGCGTGCTGCCCAAATTTTCGCTCGAGGGCTAGGTTTCTATTGGAACTTGTATACTTTTGTTTGGCCAATACCATGACCGGTTTTCCATTTTAAAAACATGATTTTTCATCCTGGGGTTCAAACAACCCTCTTCTTACTTGAAAGTCATCTTTACACGTTTTACTCCTAATTAGTCGGGTTTCTTTGTTTCCCTTAAATGTTTTGCTCGATAAACTGTAATATGTTCTCTTGTTCAACCTTAGGTTTCATTGGTGACTAAGCGTAATATCCGGAAGGATATTTTGCACGTTATTTTGCATATCTAGGTGAGTGTTCCTTATTTGACTTTATGGCTTGTTGTTATCATTTGCTAATGTGTTAATTGCTTTTAATGATTTCCAAAACGAGCTTTCTAGGCGAGTGTGTACTTTATCACACTCGACCTAAATAACTGTGCAATTTTCAAGGATTTAATGATTGAAATGTTACTTGCGCATGAATGTAAGCCTTTTGGGCTGAACTGGCCATTGCCCCTTGTTACCGGTCGTCTCGAGCCAGAAGCGGACTCGGTCGGGCGATTAGGGACTTGGGTGAATGTTTGGTATACTCGAGTATTACCCTGTAGGTTGGTGGAGACTGGCCAACGGCCAGGACGGGGGTGAATGAATGAATGAACGAACGAACGAACGAACGAGGGTTTATTGATAAACGAAAAATGCATTTTCAAATGATTGGAGGAATAAGGGGAAATGTTAGGAGAACGAATGAACGAATGAACGAATTGCTCCTTGTGAGCCGTATCCTTTTAATGAATGTTACTATTGCTTTCCATTGTAAATGTTTCTTGAATTATTGATACTCCATGTTTAATGTATTGAATTGATTGTTTGATTATCTGTTTGGAACCTCACTGAGCCTTTAGCTCACCCCTTTAGTTTTGTTTTCCTTAACAGGGGACGGCGAGCAGGATGAGAGCATAGACTAGCCTAGTCTAGGTCTTTTGTTTCTTTTGTAATGGTTCTCGCCCTAGTGCTTGGCACGGGCTAGTTGTATGGTGAAGTGAGAACCTTTGTACATTTGATGGTTGTACTTCCTTTTGAGATAGCAATGTATATAAGTTCCACTTTAAGTTTGGATTGCTGCCCTATTTATTCTTGTGATTTGTTCTGGATTTGATTAAAGAACGACTGAGTCCCGGCGAGAGCTGGGCAGGTGGCCCGCCGAACCCTCTGGTACGCCTTAGGGGGAGGTGGGGTCGTTACAAAGTCACAAATCAAGTCATATCAGTTCATGAGTCTCATCTCAGATCAGTTCATAAATCGTTCCATATCAACTCATAAATCATTTCATATTAACTCATAAATCTTTCCATATTAGCTCATAACAAGTACATGTAATGACCGGCTACTAAGTACTCAGCCTAGAGATTAAACCCCTTCTAGGTGGGTGACCAATAGATTTTGCGATTATCGATTGATCTCATTTTATTCTTGGGTCAATCGGCTGGACTTTATACCAGACTACCATGACTTTGCCAATCGGCCGGACTTTATACCAGGCTACCATGGCTTTGTCAATCTGCCGGACTCTATACCAGGCTACCATGACCTTACCAATCGGCCGGACTTTATACCAGGCTACCATGTCGATTAGACAGGACTATAGCCCCTACTGTCTATTCCATGACTGCTCTGAGCTTTACTTGTTAAAATTTATTTCATATATCATATACATAAATCTTTGCTTCCATAAAAGATTCAACCCATTTTGTATATAAGAACATATCAAAACATTTCAAATAAGTCACATGGTCCATTTTGTATAGTAAAATATAGCTTTCATAAATATCCAAGTAAAGCATTTAATCAAACACCTTTCGAGTCAACAAAACAAAATAGGATTGAAAACAAGAATTTCATTTTACACATTTGAAATCTCATAATGGTAAGTACCACCTACCTTTGTCTGGCTGCTCGAGTAGGGCTATCTTAGGTCTTTTAAACTTGTATCGTACCTATCAAATGCACAGGTTTTCTAATTAGTTGATATTTTCTATAAATGCATAAATATACAAACTCTGAGTAAGTCGAAGATTCATGTCTAGACCATTATATGAACCCTAATAGCATTTTCCTTAAATTGGATGATTTCTATGTTTGGAAAGTTTCCTAATTTGGAAAGGTCCGCTTTTCGTAAAGTTTCCCAACTTACAAGAAAAATAATTATTCATAATCATGTTTGTTATCTTGACTACTGCCTTACTATATCTATTTATAAGTTATAATTATTCATTATTATTATTATCGTCCTCGTCGTCGCTAATTTATTTTATTACCACTTATATATATATTAATTAGCTACTATGACCTTTCCTTTTATTTCTACTTTTGTGCGTGTGTAGGTGTTATTATCATTTATGTATACATGTACATATATATATATATATATTGGCCAATTACAATTAGTATTGTCTTAGTTTATTTCACTCGTATTTATATTTTTATCTTCATTTATATCCTTAATTTATTTTTCCATGTCCATATTCTTATTATCCTTACTAATATTGCTTGTTAATTATTATTTATTATGATTATTATTATTAGTGTTATTATTAGCATTACTATTATTATGATTTTAAGCATTTCGTTTAGCAATTTAGAACTTATCTTACCTTGTCTAACTTGATTTAATACGGCTAGATTAAGATGTTTTAGATTTTTATTTAAGTATCTTGGATGTAATTAATCAAGTATAAGTTTAATGACTGAACTTTACTTTGAAAGCTATCTTTAAGTTGGGTTTTGAAATTTAATTCCTATGTTAGTCCAAAAAGATAGGCTAGTTTTATCTAACATTCAACTATTGGGCAACGATTCAACCTATACTATATATATATATATACCTACATATATATATATATATCTGTAGACACCAAATTTTTGGTGTAATTTCATTTACTGTTTATTTTTAGTTTTTTATTTGTCGTGTTAGTTTTATTCGATTTTTAGTTTTTAGTTTATAGTTTTTAGTTTATTTTTAAGTTTTTAGCATAGAATTTCTTGGAAAAAGAAGAGAAAAAGGAAAAATGAATGAAAAAAAAGGGAAAAATGAAAATGCAAAATAAAAATTGCACATTGTTTGTTTCTAATGTTAATTAATTTGTTTTTGTCATTTATTTTTTATTATTATCAATATTGTTTTAATTACTTAAAAAAAAATTAAATTATGATGAACACGCGACTTGCAAGCTGCGTTTTTGCAGCTTGCAAGGAGGGGCTCTTAGCAGCCCCTTAGCTGCAAATTTTGGAGAGTATAGCTGAGGGTTTAAGAGGGGGGTTCCTGGTATAAATAGCAAAAGAAAAGGCAGCCGCAAAGGAGGAGAGAGTCGGGCGAGGGGAGAAAAAGAAAGAAGCGACGGCTGTAAAACTTAAGGAAAAAGAGAGGAAAGAAATATGGGAGCTGGGTTTTGGGCAGACGAAGGAGAAGAAATAAGAAGAGGGGTCAACGAAGGGGAGAGAGGTGTGACGGCGTAAACAAAAAAAAGGAGGAGGAGTTGACGGCTGAAAAACAAGAAACGAGAGAGAGAATCGGGGAGGCAAAGGTGGCGACAGAGAAGAAAAATCTGGAGCGGCTAGGTTTTGGGGGAGTGAGCAAGAAGGGGGTGGCAGAGGATTGAGTAAAAAGTTGAGAGAAAATCTAGAGGCTGCCGGGGAGAAGAAAGATAGAGAGAAAAGAAAAATCCGAAAGAAAGGAAGAGGGAAAAGCTGCAATTTTTCTCTCGACAAAGGCTGATTGTCGGCCATCTTGGAGCTCTCATATCTTTCCGATCTTTGGTTCTTTTAAGAAAATTTTAAAATCTGCTCAATCTACAAAGGAAAAGGAGTAGTTTTGGTTCAGACATTTGGAAGAAAACACCGCTTGAAGCTCATCAAACCTGGTCACAAACTGGTGTCTCCATCAACCTTGGAACATCGGCAACGAAGTTTGCAACTTCATTTCTGGAATCAGTGCGATCTCTTGGAGGGTTTCCATGATCATTCTACTTTGAAAACGGTTCAAGGTAACCTTCGACTCTTTCTTGGGTATTAATACAATTTCTTTATGAGAATCCGAGACTGAAATGAAGGATTTCCGTGAGATTTTGCTTTTGGTTTGATGAACTTGTTCTCTGGCTCTTATCTCATGTCGATTTTTTATGACTCTCTGGTTGTGGTTCCTTTTATGTTTGTGCAAATTCTGATGTTAGATTCAAATAAAGGTTATACATTTTGCTATTTTAGAAGATGATTTTGCACGACTTGTTTGTTTGGTGATGAAACCAGAAAATTGCAGAAAATTTCTTGCCAAAAGCTCTCACGTTTAGATGATTGAACTTCTGTGTTTTTCGTTGCTTAAGGTCAAAGCCTAATACTTGGTTCAGATTTTTCTTACACATTTGCACATTTGCACCGAAAAAACCCAAGAAGTTGGAAGAAAACCTTCATGTTTTTCTTATCTTTTGCTGTCTTTCTTCCGAGAACAGTCCACAAAACTGGGTTTCATCACCTTGTTTGCATCCTTAATTTTGTGTCAATGATGGTTGTAGAGAAATGGTTGAGGCCTGGGCTTTGTTTATAATGTTGGGCATCTTTTTGGGTCACTAACAAGCTGCGAACTTGCAGCAGAAATAGCAAGAAATGCATGACATAACAGTTGGCCGCACCTTTGTTTTGCTATTATGAAAATTCTGGCTGCACTTTGTCTCCCGTTTTTGTTGTTATTTTTTGCATTCTTGACAGCCACCAATCTAGTTTTTCTGCGTTAGTCTTGTAATAAAAGTGTGGTATGTGGTTGGGTTGATGATTGGGAGTGGTGTCTTGCGTTTGTTGGTATTCATTGGTGATGCATCTGGTTTGTGAGTGCCGCATGGTGTAGTGAAAATCAGCAAAGAGAAAGCTACCACAGCTGCATAATCATACCCTGAGTTTCTTTCGCATGTTTAGATGTTTAATAGGTTCTTGTTTAGATTGAAGTTTGATGTTGGGTTTGCATGTTTGGGGTGTTGGAGTACTAGTTGCAAGGGATTAGATAAGGGGTGTTGGGTGTGTATGTTTAGGGGCTGAAATGTAGTTGCTTGCTGGAAGAAAACAAGCCAGGTTTGCTGAACCATTTTGCACAGAATTTCCCAGCATTCACATGATCTCTTTTCTATGTTTTGTTTGCTTGGATGCTGAAATTATGGATTACGTTGCTTAGCTCAAGTTTGTTTTGATGTTTGTTTAAAAGGTTTTGATCAAACTTGTGTTGAAGTCGATATGTAGTTGCGGAAGGGAAGTTGCTGCATGGTTTATTAATCATCTTAGATTGCAAAGAAAAATTCTTGCTGCATTTTGTTTTGTTTTGCTTCTTATTTTCCCAACAGTTATCATTCCAGTTTTTTCTGCCTTGATTCTGCGATAAAGATGGAGTATTTGGTTTGGTTGATGATTGGGTGTTAGTCTTGGTTAGAGTTGTTCCATGTCAATGAGTTTGATTGGAATGGAAAATTGCAGTCAGCTTGGCCGGTCCGCTATTGCAGAAATGTTTCCCCATCCTCTCGTTGTTTTCTTTTCTTTCTTTGCACATTTTTGCTCCAGAATTTCTGTTTAACAAACACTAGCTGACTGAGTTGATGTTGGCAAGTTATGCTAGAAGATTGGAATGATTTTGCTTGTTAGAGTCACAAATTATGAGGAAGTGCAGCTGGTTTGGCATTGCAGAAATTGTTTGTTGCAGAAATTCTTCTTCTACGTGATTTGCATGCATGGAACTTTCAAAAATTTACACTTTGGCCCCCCAAGTCTCTCCTTGTTCCACTAGAACCCAATCAATTAAATAATTTCATCAATTTGGTCCTTGGCAATTTTAATTTGTGCAACTTCATGGCTTGTTTTGTTTCAATTAACTACCATGCTTTGTTTCAATTGCGGTTTCACCGTTTATTTTTTTTTAGGTAAAAAGTATGTAAAATTATATATTGCAAGAAATTTATTAAATATTTATTGCCTGGTCATGATGTAATAATACCAAAACTAATAATATCAGCTAGTTTAATAAATGTCTTGAGCATTAGATCTAATTATTGTAAACCTCAGAATAAGTCAACAAAATTCCAAGATCCAAAGTGTATTGCTTGCATTCGATGACATCATATTGTTGATCATTCATACTTTCGTTGTGCACTCTAATTTCCTCAATATTTTCAGTTTTCTCTATATTAGACTTCAACTAGACATAAGATTATCCATAGATCTAACATCCTAAATCATAAACTTGAAATGTACTATAGAGATCAAAACTTACAAAAGAACACCCTAAATACCCTTTTATTATTATTATTATTTTTGGTAAGTGTCAATCATATCTGGCAGGTGGGCTTGGTTACCTTTCAACTTAACATATACATATAGTCACCACTTACTTACTAAAAGTAATCATCATCTCAACACCTGAGTTCATTCCAGTAAATCGTAACCTAAAATTCTAATATCATTAAAGGTTATGGAGCCACTAATTTTCTTTTAATCCCTTATTCATTTCATTCCAATTCTCAAAATCACAAATATCTTCAGTATCTTTATACCTACCTCCAACAATCACCACTTGAGCTATAATACCACAAAATATCCTAGGAATCTCTTGATCTGTTTGACATCTCCTTTCCATTTCCAAAATCATTAATATCCAAACATCATTTCTCACACTTCCGGATCATAAAACCTAAGGTCTGATACAACTAAAAAAAATCACAGCAATCTCTTATTCCTTTTGATCTATTTTTCCATCTCCTTTTAATTTCCAATAGACAATACTTCAAATACACATAATATTTCCTACACGTCCGACATCTTAAACGTAGAGTGTACTACCAAAATTACATTCAATAAAAGAACATCATAAACACCAATTGTACCATTTCAACTATTCCCACATGCAAATTTTCAAGCCTATTTATTTAGTCACAATTGATCATTTCCTAGGGTGTACTTCATCTAAAGAGTAAATCGTACCTCAAACTCTGTTATCATTAAATATTAAGAAAATCTCTTATTTCACAATATTCTATCCAACCTCATTCCCATTTTCCAAAATCACTAATATTACAAATATCATTCAACATACATCTAGATTGCATAATCTAAACTTTGATAACATAAAAAAATCACATGAATCTCTTATTTCCTTTAATCCTTTTTTTCTTTTCATCTCATTTCAATTCTCAAAACCCCTAATACTCAAAAACCATTTCACATACTTTCGAACCAAATAACCTAAGCTCTGATACCACTAAAAAGTCACTCCCTGAGCCCGTACGTGCCCGTCACACGACATCCGCCGTACTCCCAAGTCCCACTCAAGAATACAAGGCTACATTAGCTAGTTTAACTTTAATAGTACTAAATAAAAGTGCGGTATGAATTACATATAAAAGAAAGTCTACGAATATTCAAGACGTTCGTACATTTATTCTCTGATTGAAATAGCGGAAACAAAAGTAATTAAGACTAACAACTAGAAGTAGCTAGCCTACCAACTTCTATTCATCCAAAGCTAATAAAAGTCATCCTCAGGGTCTTCTATGTAAACCAATTCATACTCCTCAGAATCTGCAAAAATGGTAAGAAGTTGGTTGAGCGACACATTGCTCAGTAAGTAATATCTACCCCTCTGTTGGACCATGCACTCTTGATTTTATAGATACATATATAGATATAATCGAATCATTGCACCTTGTTCACTCCCAAAATCAGGGAGGCACCGTCGTTTATAAAATCATCAGTAGTAAAGAATGACAAGCAATTTAAAAGCATCTGATTGATAATTAAAGATGAGAAATCGTAATGTCATAATCATTTCGTCTCAAGTCTGTGAGGACCCGCAAATTTCTTGTATTTTTCTCAAAAATACCCTTTTATTTGAAAATTATTATTTATCAAAGCCACTACCCAATTATTTCACAATAAGTGTAAGTAAACCTAGAAAATAGGGTTTTACGCTTCGGTTTCAAGTTTGGAGCAAAATTAGGGTTTTCGCGATTTTTCGCCGGATGAATTTTCGGTACAGAGTAAGGATTAAATTTGAGAATTAAAAGTGACTTTTAAGTGAGAAATAATATGTGATTGGTAGCAATGATATAAGGTTAGTGAATGGGAAGTAAAAACCCTAGTACGTGAGTTTTTAAGAAAAACGGCGCGAACCGGCGGGTCCCGCGCACTACCGATCGAACGCACCACTTGACCACCATTTTTCTCACCAAACAAATTTATTGAACTTGAGCAAAATATCTTCTCTCTTGGCAGCAAGGTTGACCGAAAATTAGTGGCTAAAATGACAAGGAAAGAAAGAGAAAAAAAGAAAGGTGGTGTCGCCACCATAGAGCTTCTTAATTAAGACCAAGACCATCTATTTAAACACCAAAACTTAGCAACTTTCTTCTTCATTTTGTTGCTGCTGGCCGAGAGGAGCAAGAAGAAAAACAACAAGGGAAAACATTCCATTTCATCTTCAATCCAACAACCAAGTGAGAAATCAAACAAAACAAACCGATTAAACTTGTCCTTGAGTGATTAGTTAGTGACTTGTGGTGTGATTTTTGAAAGAGAAAGCTTGGGCTACTCTTAGTGAACTCTAGTCAAGGTAAGAAAGCTTATCTCTCCAAGTTTTACTTTCAATCTTGTTAAATTAAGCTTAGCAACTTGATTTTGTGGTGGAATCATGGATATTATCTTGTTTTGGAAGTTTTCCCCAATTTATATGATGAACTAGGGCTTGATGAATTTCTGCCCAATTTGTTGTATGAAGTATATATGTTGAAATTAAGGTTATAAGAGAGGCTTTGGTAGTGATTAGACCAAGAAATTAAGGAAAGTTCCACTAAAAACTAGAAATTCCAGAATCTGGAAATTTTTCCCAACATTCTGTCCGAATTTGAATCCCTATGTTAGAGACCGAATTTGTGACGACCCCACCTCCCCCTAAGGCGTACCAAAGGGTTCGGCGGATCGCCTGCCCAGCTCTCGCCAGGACTCACTCACTATGGAACTCGAATCATGTATATACATCCATAGACAATAGATGCTCAAGTAAAAGATAAGAACCCTATACACACCAGAAGTCTTCAAAGTTTTTACCATTCAAGTACAACCATCGAATATACAAGGGTTCTCATTCCTCATACAACCAGCCCGTGCCAAGCACTAGGGCGAGAACCATTACAAGGCCAAAGAACTAGATCAACTAGACTATACCGAACGCTCGTCCTTGCTCGCCTTCCCCTGCTAAGGAAAACAATTGACGTGGTATGAGCTAAAAAGCCCAGTGAGGTTCTATATATATAAACAAGTAATTAAACAAGGAACAGTAGTCATGTAATAACAATTAATCCAGAAAACATGTCCAATATAAAGCAATGATAATGCATTCATTAAAAGGATACGGCTCCCAAGGAGTTATTTGCTCGTTCGTTCGTTCCCCTGACATTTCCCCTTATTCCTCCAATTATTTGAAAATTTCCTTTTTGAGAAGTAAAACCCTCGTGCCTGCGTTCGTTCATTCATCCCTTTCCGGACGTTGGCCGGACTCCACCCATCCGGACGTTGGCCGGACTCCACCTACCCGGACATGGCCGGTCTACAAGGTAATACTCGAGTATACCAAATTCACCCAGGTTCCTAATCGCTCGACCGAGTCCGCTTCTGGCTCGAGACGACCGGTAACAAGGGCAAGGGCCCAGTTCAGCCAAAAGGCTTACATTCATGCGCAACTAGTATTTCAACATTTAATCACCGAAAATTTCATATTCATTTAGGTCGAGTGCGATAAAGTACACACTCACCTAGCAAAAGTTCATTTTTAAAAATCATAGAAAACAAGTAACATGTAATCAAATAGTCACAAATAACCACATAGATCCAACAATCCACATAGTCATAGGAACAAAACGTATATAGAACACTCACCTATTTACGCACAACAACGTGCAAAATATCCTTCCGGATATTATCTTTAGTCACCGAGAAAACCTAAGATTAAATGAAAAGAATATTACCACTCATTTGTCACAACCAATTAGGTGCAATCAAAGAGACTCGTCGCATGATGAGTAGAACGTATAAAAAGACTTTAAAGTGGAACGTGGACATTTGGACTCGTGGATAAAAATAACTAGGGTTTCATAGACCACACATAAAACCAACTCAAAAGGGTTATAAAATTTTCTAATGGAAACACTTGAACTAAAGACAAATCAAAATCCAACTAGATAGACTAGGAAATACCATTTTCGGAATCGTTTATGTGGTTGAAACTTATCTTATATTCAAGTAGATGTTATAGACTAATTGTCTTAATGAAATTCATGAAAAAGAGAGGACAAAATACTCAAGAAAATCCTAAACTACTCCTCTTTATTTGGTAAGAGAAAGTAAACATTTGGAGTTTCCAATTGAAGAAGGATCATGTTTTTAAGATGGAAAAACGGTCATAGTATTTTACAAGTTCAAATAAACCTTAGCTTTCGGGCGAAAATTTGGGCAGCATGCCCTTTGTGTTTACCTAATATTCCAGCCATTTTGGCTTCATTATTTTTCCTCAACCACAACCCAACATCACACATAAGCAATTCAAGTCAAGAGCCGTTCCATAAGCTCACAATATCATAAGAATAAGAAATACAGAAATAACAAGTGCAGAAATTCAATTTAGCAAAAGACAGATTTGACGTATGAAAGCGGAAATAACTTATCCGAGGCTACGCTTATCGGATTAAGACGCAACCTATGCCGTTTCGAAGCTAAGACACAGGGCTACAATGTTCATGAAGGTCACTTAGTCCAGTTTCTAATGTAACTTGGTTAAATTCTCAAATTACTAAACCAGAAATCAATTCATCGGCTGTTTAAATACATTACACTGTAATGGACATATCTCAGAGCACACAAGTCCGAATCAGGTTTTCTTAGAGGCATTTGAAAGATAATTCAGAATAATACAACTTTCATGTTTTGGCAAAAAGCTAAATCAGAATGGATCCTAGTCGAAAAACGTGATAAACTGGACTTAACTGATGAAACGGACTGCTGGGAAATTTTTAAAACAGTGAGGGTATTTTGGACTTTTCACATCCTACGTTGCTCCGATTGAGCTGAAATTTTATAGGCACCTATAAAACACCATTATCTACAACTTTCCTTCTTTGACCTAAGGCCAATTCGGCCTCTAAGATAAGGCTACAAAACCGGACAGAAGTGAAACATGAAATTCCAGAAATCTGGAAATTTTGGTTTTCAATTGAACTTTCTTCAATTCCTTGTTCCAATCACTACCAAAACACCTTATAAAACCTTAATTGTAACATATAAGCATCATACAACCATTTAGGCAGAATTTTCACAAGCCCTAGTTCATCAAATAAATTGGGGAAAACCTCTAAGACATGCTAATCATCCATGATTTCACCATAAAATCAAGTTACTAAGCTTAATTCAATCAAAATTGAAAGTAAAACTTAGAGAGTTCATCTTCCTTACCTTGATTTGAGTTCACCAAGTGTAGCCCAAACTTTCTCTTTCCAAAAATTTCACCACCAATCACTAGCTAATCACTCAAGGGTAAGTTTAATCGGTTTAGTTCTTTAGTTTTCTCACTTTGGTTGCTAGAAATCAAGAAGAAATGAAGAAGTTCCTCCCTTGTTCTTCCTCTCTCTCTCTCTCGGCCCTTAGCAGAAATAATGAAGGAAGATGAAGCTTGGTTTGTCTTATATGGAAGTAAGAGGATTAAGGGTAATTGTGTCCACAATTTTTGGCCAACACTTGGCCTAATCTTGTCCACAAGAATTTTCTCTCTCTTGCCTTGCCTTTGAGCCACACATTCGGTCAAGCTATCATCATGAGGGGGAAGATATTTTGCTCAATTAATAATGAGCTTATACAATAAGAAAGTGATGGTCAAGTGGTGCGTTCAAACGGTAGTGCGCGGGACCCACCGGTTCGCGCCGTTTTTCTTAAAACTCACGTACTAGGGTTTTTACTACCCATTCACTAACCTTATCTCATGGCTACTACTCGCATATTATTTCTCACTTAAAAGTCACTTTTAATCATCAAATTGATCCTCGGCCAGTACCGAAAATTCATCCGGTGGAAAAATCGAAAAACCCTAATTTTGCTCAAGTCATGAAACCGAAGCGGAAAACTCTATTTTCTAGGTTCATCTGCACTTATAGTTGAACAATTAGATAGTAGAGCTTTAATAAATAATAATTTTCAAATAAAAGGCATTTTTGAGGAAAAATGTAGAAAATTTGCGGGTCCTCACAGAATTGGCCTTAGGTCAAAGAAGGAAAGTTGTAGAGAATGGTATTTTATAGGTGCCTACAAAATTTCAGTTCAATCGGAGCAACGTATGACGTGAAAAGTCCAAAATACCCTTACTGTTTTAAGTATTTCCCAAGCAGTCCGTGTGATCAGTTAAGTCCAGTTTATCACGTTTTTCGACTAGGATCCATTCTGATTTAGCTTTTTGCCAAAACATGAAAGTTGTAGTATTCTGAATTATCTTTCAAATACCCCTAAGAACACCTGATTCGGACTTGTGTACTCTGAGATATGTCCATTACAGTGTTCTACATTTAAACAGCCGACGAATTGGTTTCTGGTTTAGTAATTTGAGAATTTGACTAAGTTACATTAGGAACTGGACTAAGTGGCCTTCATGAATGTTTTAGCTCTGTGTCTTAGCTTCGAAACGGAATAGGTTTTGTCTCAATCTGATGAGCGTAGCTTCGGATATGTTATTTCCGCATTCGTACATCAAATCTGTCTTGTGCTAAGTTGAATTTCTGCACTTGTGATTGTTGTAATTCTTATTCTTATGATATTGTGAGCCTATGGAACGGCTCTTGACTTGAATTGCTTATGTGTGATGTTGGGTTGTGGTTGAGGAAAAATAATGAAGCCAAAATGGCTGGAAAATTAGGTAAACACAAAGGGCGTGCTGCCCAAATTTTCGCTCGAGGGCTAGGTTTCTATTGGAACTTGTATACTTTTGTTTGGCCAATACCATGACCGGTTTTCCATTTTAAAAACATGATTTTTCATCCTGGGGTTCAAACAACCCTCTTCTTACTTGAAAGTCATCTTTACACGTTTTACTCCTAATTAGTCGGGTTTCTTTGTTTCCCTTAAATGTTTTGCTCGATAAACTGTAATATGTTCTCTTGTTCAACCTTAGGTTTCATTGGTGACTAAGCGTAATATCCGGAAGGATATTTTGCACGTTATTTTGCATATCTAGGTGAGTGTTCCTTATTTGACTTTATGGCTTGTTGTTATCATTTGCTAATGTGTTAATTGCTTTTAATGATTTCCAAAACGAGCTTTCTAGGCGAGTGTGTACTTTATCACACTCGACCTAAATAACTGTGCAATTTTCAAGGATTTAATGATTGAAATGTTACTTGCGCATGAATGTAAGCCTTTTGGGCTGAACTGGCCATTGCCCCTTGTTACCGGTCGTCTCGAGCCAGAAGCGGACTCGGTCGGGCGATTAGGGACTTGGGTGAATGTTTGGTATACTCGAGTATTACCCTGTAGGTTGGTGGAGACTGGCCAACGGCCAGGACGGGGGTGAATGAATGAATGAACGAACGAACGAACGAACGAGGGTTTATTGATAAACGAAAAATGCATTTTCAAATGATTGGAGGAATAAGGGGAAATGTTAGGAGAACGAATGAACGAATGAACGAATTGCTCCTTGTGAGCCGTATCCTTTTAATGAATGTTACTATTGCTTTCCATTGTAAATGTTTCTTGAATTATTGATACTCCATGTTTAATGTATTGAATTGATTGTTTGATTATCTGTTTGGAACCTCACTGAGCCTTTAGCTCACCCCTTTAGTTTTGTTTTCCTTAACAGGGGACGGCGAGCAGGATGAGAGCATAGACTAGCCTAGTCTAGGTCTTTTGTTTCTTTTGTAATGGTTCTCGCCCTAGTGCTTGGCACGGGCTAGTTGTATGGTGAAGTGAGAACCTTTGTACATTTGATGGTTGTACTTCCTTTTGAGATAGCAATGTATATAAGTTCCACTTTAAGTTTGGATTGCTGCCCTATTTATTCTTGTGATTTGTTCTGGATTTGATTAAAGAACGACTGAGTCCCGGCGAGAGCTGGGCAGGTGGCCCGCCGAACCCTCTGGTACGCCTTAGGGGGAGGTGGGGTCGTTACAAAGTCACAAATCAAGTCATATCAGTTCATGAGTCTCATCTCAGATCAGTTCATAAATCGTTCCATATCAACTCATAAATCATTTCATATTAACTCATAAATCTTTCCATATTAGCTCATAACAAGTACATGTAATGACCGGCTACTAAGTACTCAGCCTAGAGATTAAACCCCTTCTAGGTGGGTGACCAATAGATTTTGCGATTATCGATTGATCTCATTTTATTCTTGGGTCAATCGGCTGGACTTTATACCAGACTACCATGACTTTGCCAATCGGCCGGACTTTATACCAGGCTACCATGGCTTTGTCAATCTGCCGGACTCTATACCAGGCTACCATGACCTTACCAATCGGCCGGACTTTATACCAGGCTACCATGTCGATTAGACAGGACTATAGCCCCTACTGTCTATTCCATGACTGCTCTGAGCTTTACTTGTTAAAATTTATTTCATATATCATATACATAAATCTTTGCTTCCATAAAAGATTCAACCCATTTTGTATATAAGAACATATCAAAACATTTCAAATAAGTCACATGGTCCATTTTGTATAGTAAAATATAGCTTTCATAAATATCCAAGTAAAGCATTTAATCAAACACCTTTCGAGTCAACAAAACAAAATAGGATTGAAAACAAGAATTTCATTTTACACATTTGAAATCTCATAATGGTAAGTACCACCTACCTTTGTCTGGCTGCTCGAGTAGGGCTATCTTAGGTCTTTTAAACTTGTATCGTACCTATCAAATGCACAGGTTTTCTAATTAGTTGATATTTTCTATAAATGCATAAATATACAAACTCTGAGTAAGTCGAAGATTCATGTCTAGACCATTATATGAACCCTAATAGCATTTTCCTTAAATTGGATGATTTCTATGTTTGGAAAGTTTCCTAATTTGGAAAGGTCCGCTTTTCGTAAAGTTTCCCAACTTACAAGAAAAATAATTATTCATAATCATGTTTGTTATCTTGACTACTGCCTTACTATATCTATTTATAAGTTATAATTATTCATTATTATTATTATCGTCCTCGTCGTCGCTAATTTATTTTATTACCACTTATATATATATTAATTAGCTACTATGACCTTTCCTTTTATTTCTACTTTTGTGCGTGTGTAGGTGTTATTATCATTTATGTATACATGTACATATATATATATATATATTGGCCAATTACAATTAGTATTGTCTTAGTTTATTTCACTCGTATTTATATTTTTATCTTCATTTATATCCTTAATTTATTTTTCCATGTCCATATTCTTATTATCCTTACTAATATTGCTTGTTAATTATTATTTATTATGATTATTATTATTAGTGTTATTATTAGCATTACTATTATTATGATTTTAAGCATTTCGTTTAGCAATTTAGAACTTATCTTACCTTGTCTAACTTGATTTAATACGGCTAGATTAAGATGTTTTAGATTTTTATTTAAGTATCTTGGATGTAATTAATCAAGTATAAGTTTAATGACTGAACTTTACTTTGAAAGCTATCTTTAAGTTGGGTTTTGAAATTTAATTCCTATGTTAGTCCAAAAAGATAGGCTAGTTTTATCTAACATTCAACTATTGGGCAACGATTCAACCTATACTATATATATATATATACCTACATATATATATATATATATCTGTAGACACCAAATTTTTGGTGTAATTTCATTTACTGTTTATTTTTAGTTTTTTATTTGTCGTGTTAGTTTTATTCGATTTTTAGTTTTTAGTTTATAGTTTTTAGTTTATTTTTAAGTTTTTAGCATAGAATTTCTTGGAAAAAGAAGAGAAAAAGGAAAAATGAATGAAAAAAAAGGGAAAAATGAAAATGCAAAATAAAAATTGCACATTGTTTGTTTCTAATGTTAATTAATTTGTTTTTGTCATTTATTTTTTATTATTATCAATATTGTTTTAATTACTTAAAAAAAAATTAAATTATGATGAACACGCGACTTGCAAGCTGCGTTTTTGCAGCTTGCAAGGAGGGGCTCTTAGCAGCCCCTTAGCTGCAAATTTTGGAGAGTATAGCTGAGGGTTTAAGAGGGGGGTTCCTGGTATAAATAGCAAAAGAAAAGGCAGCCGCAAAGGAGGAGAGAGTCGGGCGAGGGGAGAAAAAGAAAGAAGCGACGGCTGTAAAACTTAAGGAAAAAGAGAGGAAAGAAATATGGGAGCTGGGTTTTGGGCAGACGAAGGAGAAGAAATAAGAAGAGGGGTCAACGAAGGGGAGAGAGGTGTGACGGCGTAAACAAAAAAAAGGAGGAGGAGTTGACGGCTGAAAAACAAGAAACGAGAGAGAGAATCGGGGAGGCAAAGGTGGCGACAGAGAAGAAAAATCTGGAGCGGCTAGGTTTTGGGGGAGTGAGCAAGAAGGGGGTGGCAGAGGATTGAGTAAAAAGTTGAGAGAAAATCTAGAGGCTGCCGGGGAGAAGAAAGATAGAGAGAAAAGAAAAATCCGAAAGAAAGGAAGAGGGAAAAGCTGCAATTTTTCTCTCGACAAAGGCTGATTGTCGGCCATCTTGGAGCTCTCATATCTTTCCGATCTTTGGTTCTTTTAAGAAAATTTTAAAATCTGCTCAATCTACAAAGGAAAAGGAGTAGTTTTGGTTCAGACATTTGGAAGAAAACACCGCTTGAAGCTCATCAAACCTGGTCACAAACTGGTGTCTCCATCAACCTTGGAACATCGGCAACGAAGTTTGCAACTTCATTTCTGGAATCAGTGCGATCTCTTGGAGGGTTTCCATGATCATTCTACTTTGAAAACGGTTCAAGGTAACCTTCGACTCTTTCTTGGGTATTAATACAATTTCTTTATGAGAATCCGAGACTGAAATGAAGGATTTCCGTGAGATTTTGCTTTTGGTTTGATGAACTTGTTCTCTGGCTCTTATCTCATGTCGATTTTTTATGACTCTCTGGTTGTGGTTCCTTTTATGTTTGTGCAAATTCTGATGTTAGATTCAAATAAAGGTTATACATTTTGCTATTTTAGAAGATGATTTTGCACGACTTGTTTGTTTGGTGATGAAACCAGAAAATTGCAGAAAATTTCTTGCCAAAAGCTCTCACGTTTAGATGATTGAACTTCTGTGTTTTTCGTTGCTTAAGGTCAAAGCCTAATACTTGGTTCAGATTTTTCTTACACATTTGCACATTTGCACCGAAAAAACCCAAGAAGTTGGAAGAAAACCTTCATGTTTTTCTTATCTTTTGCTGTCTTTCTTCCGAGAACAGTCCACAAAACTGGGTTTCATCACCTTGTTTGCATCCTTAATTTTGTGTCAATGATGGTTGTAGAGAAATGGTTGAGGCCTGGGCTTTGTTTATAATGTTGGGCATCTTTTTGGGTCACTAACAAGCTGCGAACTTGCAGCAGAAATAGCAAGAAATGCATGACATAACAGTTGGCCGCACCTTTGTTTTGCTATTATGAAAATTCTGGCTGCACTTTGTCTCCCGTTTTTGTTGTTATTTTTTGCATTCTTGACAGCCACCAATCTAGTTTTTCTGCGTTAGTCTTGTAATAAAAGTGTGGTATGTGGTTGGGTTGATGATTGGGAGTGGTGTCTTGCGTTTGTTGGTATTCATTGGTGATGCATCTGGTTTGTGAGTGCCGCATGGTGTAGTGAAAATCAGCAAAGAGAAAGCTACCACAGCTGCATAATCATACCCTGAGTTTCTTTCGCATGTTTAGATGTTTAATAGGTTCTTGTTTAGATTGAAGTTTGATGTTGGGTTTGCATGTTTGGGGTGTTGGAGTACTAGTTGCAAGGGATTAGATAAGGGGTGTTGGGTGTGTATGTTTAGGGGCTGAAATGTAGTTGCTTGCTGGAAGAAAACAAGCCAGGTTTGCTGAACCATTTTGCACAGAATTTCCCAGCATTCACATGATCTCTTTTCTATGTTTTGTTTGCTTGGATGCTGAAATTATGGATTACGTTGCTTAGCTCAAGTTTGTTTTGATGTTTGTTTAAAAGGTTTTGATCAAACTTGTGTTGAAGTCGATATGTAGTTGCGGAAGGGAAGTTGCTGCATGGTTTATTAATCATCTTAGATTGCAAAGAAAAATTCTTGCTGCATTTTGTTTTGTTTTGCTTCTTATTTTCCCAACAGTTATCATTCCAGTTTTTTCTGCCTTGATTCTGCGATAAAGATGGAGTATTTGGTTTGGTTGATGATTGGGTGTTAGTCTTGGTTAGAGTTGTTCCATGTCAATGAGTTTGATTGGAATGGAAAATTGCAGTCAGCTTGGCCGGTCCGCTATTGCAGAAATGTTTCCCCATCCTCTCGTTGTTTTCTTTTCTTTCTTTGCACATTTTTGCTCCAGAATTTCTGTTTAACAAACACTAGCTGACTGAGTTGATGTTGGCAAGTTATGCTAGAAGATTGGAATGATTTTGCTTGTTAGAGTCACAAATTATGAGGAAGTGCAGCTGGTTTGGCATTGCAGAAATTGTTTGTTGCAGAAATTCTTCTTCTACGTGATTTGCATGCATGGAACTTTCAAAAATTTACACTTTGGCCCCCCAAGTCTCTCCTTGTTCCACTAGAACCCAATCAATTAAATAATTTCATCAATTTGGTCCTTGGCAATTTTAATTTGTGCAACTTCATGGCTTGTTTTGTTTCAATTCAGGAGCCAAATTCCCATTGCATTACCAGAAGCTTGATCACGTAGTAGTTGACACTCCGTCAACTTTCAAGTAAGTAACCAATCCAGTAGAACACCACTTACACGACTCTCCGTCCACCGTTCAAACCCCCAGCTGGGCCCAAAATCCTCAAGAAAGACGGGTGGTAATACTCGAGTATACCGATTAGTCGAGGAGATATCACTCCACTCGACAATACAAGAGACCCAGGGTTCGTTACCCAATCGACCAAGCCCTTGCCGGCTCGACTAGAGTAACTCGCCACAGGGTTTCTGGAATTCCAGGGAGTGCGCGCATCATAACAAGTATGTCAAGTCAATTGCAACCATAAACAAGTGTAAATCATGTAAGGGCAAGTGCGATAAAGTACACTCTTGCCCTAACAATTCACGTATATAACAGGTAATCATATTGGTCACATATCAAGTTCAAGTATCAAGTTCAATTCGGTATTTGAAAGCACTCACCAAAAGATATAGTGCCTTCACTGGTCACTTTCAGGTTATACTCCGGGTTCGGAGTTCAAAATCTGCGATAAAACTTAGTTTGAGAACTTTGAAACATGACTAGAATTCGAAACTTATACGTTTCGTTCAATAAGAATCAAGAAATGGAAATTCACTTGGAGAATACTCGTGAAATACTCGCTCACTTTTTAAATGATAAAACTTTGTAACATTTATACTTGAAATGGTCATGCGAGTCGAAAGTACAAGGAAAACGTACTTTGAGCAATCATTATTTCATTTCTCAAGGGTACAAGTTCGGCCAAGTCCTTATTTATATATCTTGGGACAAGAAGACTTAAGTACCCTAGACGGTTCAAGCAATAATCACTCTTAACCCTTACTCAAGTTGCAAGTAGTTCTCTAGTCTTCGAGCGTAAATTTGGGCAGCATGCCCTTTGTGTTTACCTAATTTTCCAGCCTTTTAGGCTTCATTGTTTTCTCAACAATAACCCAACATCACACATAAAACAATTCAAGCCAAGAGCCGTTCCCTAGGCTCACAATATCATAACAACAAGAATTGCATCAAGTACAAGTGCAGAAATTCAATGTGGCACAAGACAGATTTGACGTATAAAAGCGGAAATAACTTGTCCGAGGCTACGCTTATCGGATTAAGGCGAAACCTATGCCGTTTCGAAGCTAAGACACAAAGCTACAACATTCATGAAGGTCACTTAGTCCATTTCCTAATGTAACTTAGTCAAAATCTCAGATTACTAAACCAGAAACCAATTCACCGGCTGTTTAAACACAGAATACTGTAATGGACATAACTCAGTGCACACAAGTCCGAATCAGGTTTTCTTTGAGGCATTTTAAAGCTACTTCAGAACACTACAACTTTTATGTTTTAGCCCAGAGCTAAATCAGAATGGATCCTGGTCAAAAATCGTGATAAACTGGACTGAACTGAAGAAACGGACTGCTGGGAAATTCTTAAAACAGTAGGGGTATTTTGGACTTTTCACGTTCTACGTTGCTCCGTTTGAGCTGAAATTTTGTAGGCACCTATAAAATGTCATTCGCTACAACTTTTATTCTTTGACCTAAGGCCAAAACAGCCTCTAACATATAGATAAAAATTCGGACAGAATGTTAAGACCATTTTCCAGATTTTGGAAATTTTAAGTTTCTAGTGAATCTTTCCTCAATTTCTTGGTCCAATCACTACCAAAACACCATATAACACCTCAATTGCAACATATAAACATCATACAATCATTTGGGCAGAATTTCCATAAGCCCTAGTGCATCAAATAAATTGGGGAAAACTACTAAAACATGCTCATCATCCATAATCTCACCATAAAATCAAGTTACTAGGCTTAATATAACAAGATTAGAAGTAAAACTTGGAGAGATAAACTCTCTTACCTTGAATAAAAGTCACCAAGAGTAGCACAAGCTCTCCCCCTCAAGAATCACTCCACAACTCACTAGCTAGTCACTAGAAAACAAGTTTAATCGGTTTACTTTGCTCGATTCCTCACTTATTTGTTGGATTTGGAGATGAAATGAAAGATTTTCCTTTGGAGTTTCTCTCCTTGTTGTTCTCAGCCAGCCCAGCAGAAATGAAGAAGAAATTGCTAAGTGTTGGATTTAAATGGTTACTAATGGTCTTGGTTAAGAAGCCATGAGGTGGTGACAAGTGTCACCACCACCACCCTTTCTTTTTCTCTTTCTTTCTTGCCTTTCTTGGCCACTAATTTCGGTCAAGGCTGCTACAATATAAGAAGATATTATGTACAAAGTCAACAAACTTGTTGGGTAAGAAAAATGGTGGTCAAGCAGTGCGTTCAATCGGTAATGCGCGGGACCCGCCGGTTCGCGCCGTTTTTCTTAAAACTCACGTACTAGGGTTTTTACTTCTCATTCACTAACCTTATATCATTGCTACTACTCACATATTATTTCTCACTTAAAAGTCACTTTTAATCACCCAATTTGGTCCTTGCTTCGTACCGAAAATTCATCCGGCAGAAAATCGCGAAAACCCTAATTTTGCTCCAAACTTGAAACCGAAGAATAAAACCTTATTTTCTAGGTTTATTTACACTTATCATGGAATAATTGGATAGTAGGGTTTTAATAAATGATAATTTTCAAATAAAAAGAAATTTTTAAGAAAACGTGAGGAATTTTCCAATTCCAGTAATTTAAAATTAGGGTTTCAATTAAAATATGAGAGATTTAGGAAAACCGGTTAGTCACAAGTAAACTAGGGTTTTGGGCTACAATATTAGGGTTTCTAGTCTTTTTAAAACAAAATTAGGTTTTAAATCAACCCAAAGAAATGCACTTTAATATTTTCTTCATAACCAACCTCCTAATATTCGGGATGTTACAATCTCCCCTCCTTAAAAGAATTTCGTCCTCGAAATTCATACATGCACTTCGAATAACGTAGGGTATTTTCCTTATATATTCGTTTCCGGCTCTCGGGTCTCACTATAGCCAAAACTTAGTTAAACAATAGAAATTACGAATCGTACCTTCTACTATCTCTGTTGGTTCAGGTACTGCCTGTTGGTTCAAGGCATACGCTCTAGCCGGCACTCTTGGCTTAGTTCCTCCTACACTTGCTTGTTCAGGGTTTAGGCGTGATCTACGGGGACAGGTTGCAAGCTGGTGCTCGGTGCTACCACACCATAAACATTTTCCCGCTTTTCGCCAACAATCACTCTCCACATGATTGGCCTTCCCACAGTACCCACAAGATACCTGAGGGGCTGAGGTCTGACCTCCTTGTGAGGTACCTCTTGCTTGGGCCCAGCCACGCGAAGCTCCTCTTGGAGTACTTTCCTTAACCGTCCTTGAAATTTTCTCACTACCATCTTCTCGACCTAACTTAGAAGGTGGCATATCTAAATCACTTTGTCCTTGCCTTTGACTTCCACCAGGCCCACCTCTCCTTTTTGTATGGAAAGCTCTCACTTGTGCCCTAGCAGTCTCTATCCTCAAGGCTTTCTCCAGAACCTCGGTGAATGTATTAATTTGGACCGCCGCTAAGGCTTCTTGTAACTCCACGTTCAGTCCTTGTATGAACCTCCGTACTTTTCTTTGTTCCGTAGCTATCAGTTCGGGAGCAAATTTGGACAACTTTGTAAACTGAGTCTCATACTCAGTTACACTCAACATCCCCTGACGAAGTTTAATGAATTCGTCCTCTCTCTTCTCCTGGACGATGGGTGGAAGGTATTTTTCGTTGAAGTCCCGTACAAAGTTTAGCCAAGTCCATGCAGTTCTTTCTCTCTCCCACTTGGCCCTCACTACATTCCACCAGGCCCTAGCTGGCCCCTCAAACTGAAATACAGCAAATTGGACTTGTCTCTCCTCCGTATAGTTTAGGGCAGCAAAAATATTTATCATGGCCTCCAGCCATTTCTCAGCCTCATACGGGTCTGGCCCTCCTAAAAACTTGGGTGGGGAGAACTTTTGGAATCTCTCCAAAGCTCTATCCTGCCCCATATCGGGGTCCCGAGGTTGGTTTACAGGGGCTTGACCCTGTTGTTCCACTAAACGGGCCAGAATATTGGTCATTTGCTGGATGGCAGTTGCCACTTGATCTCCCCCTGTAGCTTGGGGTTCAGGTTGTGGCTCAACCGTTGCCTCTCTTTCCTCTCTCGATTCTCGTACCGGTTCCTGGGCTTGTCTACCCCCACGGCTACGACTAGGACCGCGTCCTCGATTAGTTCCCTTAGCTTGACTTCTTCTACCCTCCATGGTTCGTAGCGAATCAACTATAACAATATAACCAACTAATCAATAATAGAATATAGCCACTAAGTAACTATATAAATATCAACAGCACAAAACAGACTAATGCAAATCATAAACCCCTCTAAATCATAAAACAAGGCAATACAACACATTCGATCAAAACAAGTCACATAGCTTATAGAGCATTAACCCTAGGTATCGCTCAGGCACTACACTTAATCAAGGCTCGAAACACGTGAATAAGAAGGATCCCAAATCCCATGAATATCTTCAATATTTTTCAAGTCCAGACTACTCGCATTCCCTGTGCCTTTGTTTTCACCATCCAAACTTATCCGAATATTACACGAGATCTCAACTGATCGTAAAGATGTCACTCTTTGGTATTCGGGGACAAGAATCCGAAAATATGATAATTCACCACTCAAGCTGGCCAGGCTCAAGAGCAAATCACCCGTATTAGAGATTCCTACCCAACATACATATCTAAGGTTCCCAACAATAGACAATTGTTCCATACTTAACAAGTCAATCCCCACAGTCCGAGAACCCTCTCCCGGCACGAGCTCAATAGGAGCTCTGATACCATCTGTGACGACCCCACCTCCCCCTAAGGCGTACCAAAGGGTTCGGCGGAGCGCCTGCCCAGCTCTCGCCAGGACTCACTCACTATCTCAATCGAGTCATGTACACACATCCATGAACCATAAATAATATCCGCAATTCAAGCTTATAATTTACATTGATAGAAATCGAGGTACAAAGCCTCAATACACCAAACTAGTTCAAAACCTATACAATCCAAGTACAACATGTTCCATTCGAGGAATAGCGCGAGTACAAGACCAAAAGTCAAAAGTCAAAACAAAAGGCTACGCTAGTCTTTTACAAGTCTCACGCGTCACTCGTACCCCCTGTAAGGAAAACAAATAGCGTGGTATGAGCTAAAAGCCCAGTGAGGTTCCAAATAGCAAATTGACCATTATTTATAAGTACAAGTTTTCGATATAGCAAAGTAACGAGCACGAAGAGTTCATAAATGTGAGCAATAACACGTCAAGTAGCAATCTTAAAATGAGCGAGTGTAGAAGTTTTTCAAAAGAAACAATAATCCAATAAACAATAATCACTCCAAAGTATAAGGATACGGATGGCTCTCAGGAGCCAAATTCCCATTGCATTACCAGAAGCTTGATCACGTAGTAGTTGACACTCCGTCAACTTTCAAGTAAGTAACCAATCCAGTAGAACACCACTTACACGACTCTCCGTCCACCGTTCAAACCCCCAGCTGGGCCCAAAATCCTCAAGAAAGACGGGTGGTAATACTCGAGTATACCGATTAGTCGAGGAGATATCACTCCACTCGACAATACAAGAGACCCAGGGTTCGTTACCCAATCGACCAAGCCCTTGCCGGCTCGACTAGAGTAACTCGCCACAGGGTTTCTGGAATTCCAGGGAGTGCGCGCATCATAACAAGTATGTCAAGTCAATTGCAACCATAAACAAGTGTATATCATGTAAGGGCAAGTGCGATAAAGTACACTCTTGCCCTAACAATTCACGTATATAACAGGTAATCATATTGGTCACATATCAAGTTCAAGTATCAAGTTCAATTCGGTATTTGAAAGCACTCACCAAAAGATATAGTGCCTTCACTGGTCACTTTCAGGTTATACTCCGGGTTCGGAGTTCAAAATCTGCGATAAAACTTAGTTTGAGAACTTTGAAACATGACTAGAATTCGAAACTTATACGTTTCGTTCAATAAGAATCAAGAAATGGAAATTCACTTGGAGAATACTCGTGAAATACTCGCTCACTTTTTAAATGATAAAACTTTGTAACATTTATACTTGAAATGGTCATGCGAGTCGAAAGTACAAGGAAAACGTACTTTGAGCAATCATTATTTCATTTCTCAAGGGTACAAGTTCGGCCAAGTCCTTATTTATATATCTTGGGACAAGAAGACTTAAGTACCCTAGACGGTTCAAGCAATAATCACTCTTAACCCTTACTCAAGTTGCAAGTAGTTCTCTAGTCTTCGAGCGTAAATTTGGGCAGCATGCCCTTTGTGTTTACCTAATTTTCCAGCCTTTTAGGCTTCATTGTTTTCTCAACAACAACCCAACATCACACATAAAACAATTCAAGCCAAGAGCCGTTCCCTAGGCTCACAATATCATAACAACAAGAATTGCATCAAGTACAAGTGCAGAAATTCAATGTGGCACAAGACAGATTTGACGTATAAAAGCGGAAATAACTTGTCCGAGGCTACGCTTATCGGATTAAGGCGAAACCTATGCCGTTTCGAAGCTAAGACACAAAGCTACAACATTCATGAAGGTCACTTAGTCCATTTCCTAATGTAACTTAGTCAAAATCTCAGATTACTAAACCAGAAACCAATTCACCGGCTGTTTAAACGCAGAACACTGTAATGGACATAACTCAGTGCACACAAGTCCGAATCAGGTTTTCTTTGAGGCATTTTAAAGCTACTTCAGAACACTACAACTTTTATGTTTTGGCCCAGAGCTAAATCAGAATGGATCCTGGTCAAAAATCGTGATAAACTGGACTGAACTGAAGAAACGGACTGCTGGGAAATTCTTAAAACAGTAGGGGTATTTTGGACTTTTCACGTTCTGCGTTGCTCCGTTTGAGCTGAAATTTTGTAGGCACCTATAAAATGTCATTCGCTACAACTTTTATTCTTTGACCTAAGGCCAAAACAGCCTCTAACATATAGATAAAAATTCGGACAGAATGTTAAGACCATTTTCCAGATTTTGGAAATTTTAAGTTTCTAGTGAATCTTTCCTCAATTTCTTGGTCCAATCACTACCAAAACACCATATAACACCTCAATTGCAACATATAAACATCATACAATCATTTGGGCAGAATTTCCATAAGCCCTAGTGCATCAAATAAATTGGGGAAAACTACTAAAACATGCTCATCATCCATAATCTCACCATAAAATCAAGTTACTAGGCTTAATATAACAAGATTAGAAGTAAAACTTGGAGAGATAAACTCTCTTACCTTGAATAAAAGTCACCAAGAGTAGCACAAGCTCTCCCCCTCAAGAATCACTCCACAACTCACTAGCTAGTCACTAGAAAACAAGTTTAATCGGTTTACTTTGCTCGATTCCTCACTTATTTGTTGGATTTGGAGATGAAATGAAAGATTTTCCTTTGGAGTTTCTCTCCTTGTTGTTCTCAGCCAGCCCAGCAGAAATGAAGAAGAAATTGCTAAGTGTTGGATTTAAATGGTTACTAATGGTCTTGGTTAAGAAGCCATGAGGTGGTGACAAGTGTCACCACCACCACCCTTTCTTTTTCTCTTTCTTTCTTGCCTTTCTTGGCCACTAATTTCGGTCAAGGCTGCTACAATATAAGAAGATATTATGTACAAAGTCAACAAACTTGTTGGGTAAGAAAAATGGTGGTCAAGCAGTGCGTTCAATCGGTAATGCGCGGGACCCGCCGGTTCGCGCCGTTTTTCTTAAAACTCACGTACTAGGGTTTTTACTTCTCATTCACTAACCTTATATCATTGCTACTACTCACATATTATTTCTCACTTAAAAGTCACTTTTAATCACCCAATTTGGTCCTTGCTTCGTACCGAAAATTCATCCGGCAGAAAATCGCGAAAACCCTAATTTTGCTCCAAACTTGAAACCGAAGAATAAAACCTTATTTTCTAGGTTTATTTACACTTATCATGGAATAATTGGATAGTAGGGTTTTATTTAAATCAACCCAAAGAAATGCACTTTAATATTTTCTTCATAACCAACCTCCTAATATTCGGGATGTTACAATCTCCCCTCCTTAAAAGAATTTCGTCCTCGAAATTCATACATGCACTTCGAATATGGACTTGCGAGAGGTCGAGGTGAAAGACCATGGCCAACGTTGGACTAGCCATGGTGACGCATTCATCCATCACATTCATCTATGACTATAGAAAGCAAGTAGATATGCCAATCACCTATAAACACGTAGCACATAACACTTAGCATGCTCGACTAAATGCAAGAGCCTAATAAAGCAAATTAACACGTAGCAACAAAAGCAAGCAATCAATCTAATGAACTTATTACATTCGCTAACTAAAACAAAAAAGGGGAAGGGGAAAAATGGACAAAAATGCTCTCCAAGCCCTATCTATTACAAGCCAAGAGGTGTACACATACCCCATAAAAGAATAACTTAATAAAGGCAAAAGTAAATGAAATAAATGAAAGGAAATAAGGAAAGGTAAGGGAAGCAAGTAGACATGCAATTCTCACTTAGCACGTTGGATCACATAGGAGAGAGACAAAAAGGGATAGAAGAAGTTATACCTCCCCGTTTGTGATGTTAGTAAAGTGAACAAGACTTAACTTGGGCTAAAGTCACCAAAGAAAGGAATAACTTGGGCTAAAACCACCAAAGCAAGGGATTAATGCACCAATTTAATTACATGGAATAAAAATAACACAAAATTGAAGCACTTAAAACACCCAAATAGACTAAACAACCTATACTCAAAGGTTTAAAGCAGACAAAGACCCAATTGAAAGAATTAGTCAATCATTCGAGTCCAATCGAAACATTTAAGAACTTCAAGGGTCCAAGAACAAAGCAAGGGTCAAGTAGTCACAAATAATCACATAAATGTTAAAGCATCTAAATAACTCAAACAGCCATGTTCGCAAAGCTGGGGCCTAATTGAAAGGAAAAAGGAAGTTTGAGGGGTCAATTTGATTGATTTTTCCAATTATTTGGGCCAAATTAGCATTATGGGAGACTTGAAAGGTTAAAGTGTAAATTTTCCTTTTGGTTTTCATGCATGCATACGTAGAAGGCTTTCTTTTCTGCACCAATTCAGCCGCACTTTTCTTTCCATTTTATCATGCAAGCAAATTCAACAAGAAACCAGAATTCTACCTATCCATCATTGACTAACATGCGACTTCATAGCAGGATTTGAAATTGAGAATCAGAGCTGACCATCAGGAGTGCAAACTAAAAACAGAAATAGAAGGAAAAAGAAAAAGTGCCGCAAGTTTTCTGCAATACTTTGCTTTTATGCTTTCAGCAAACAAAACAAATCCAAACGCACAGCTTGTATATCAAAATTCTGGTTTCAAACCCCAAACACACAGCTTTAAACTAGGCGTAAACTACATACTCACCATCATAAAAAAAAAACCTTAGAAAGGTCTCACGCTCATGCAAAAATTCTGGAAAACATACAAACTCTTGAAGAACAAAAGCTACCGCAAATTTTTCCATTTCTTATTCAGGCAACCCAGATTAGCATTATGCATTTTATCATGATCAAAGTAATCTGTGCACAATCAAATGCATTGTAATGAAGTAGATAAATGCATCCAAACCGCAAAACAAAGACAGGTGGCTTTGAATTTGGTTCAAGGAACATCAAAATCACAAACTTCCTTGCAAGTTTCTGGTCTGGAAAAAGAAATTTCTTTTGCAAAGAACACCATTCCCATTACGCACCCCATTGCACCCAACTAGAGACAAAACAAAGGGAAAGACAAATGCAACCCAGAGATAAGCAAACAGGTCTCAAAAGTTAAACAAACCAAAAACTTCAGCAACTCAAAGAAAAAAAAATCTGTTCGCACAGCTGCTGAAACATATCGAGAGCTTCGAAATTATTGTAACAGATTTTTATGCACATTATCTCAGCCCAACACAATCTTAACCCAAGCAACAAGATCTTCAAGGATGCAAATCAGAAACTTTGACAACCGAAACATTTCCCATGAACATAAAACAGAAGAGACGAGATACTAAGTAACGATAACAGACATCTGAAACAGATTCAGAGAATCCACGCTTAGAAAGCTTCAAAAATCTGAACTTTTAAAAGGAAACTTGAATTTAAAGGAAAAGGGTAGCTCACAATGCTTTCTTTCAAGCCTTTTGCGGTGAGGGTTTGCAGATGGTGGTGGTGCATTCTGATGGTAGCAGCGGCATCAGCAACCCATCGCCGAGACCTTCGATTCTTGGTGGTTCTTTACTTTGGTTTGGCTTGGACCAAAATCCCTCAAGCTCTCCCCAGAACCTCTTGGTTTTTCTCACTTTTCTCTCCAGATTTTCCAGCCATCACCCCGTCTCCTCTCTCTCTCGGTCGCTCCCTAATCTCTCCTCTCAACTTTCTTAGCCGCCACCCTCAGAATTTTTCTCAGTTTGTCAGCCGTTCTCTCTCTGGTTTCTGACCACCAGCCGAAAAACTCCCAGCCTCTCTCCAAATACCCTAGCCGTATCTCTAGTCCTCTCTTCATTTCTCTCTTTTGCTTTCAAAAACCTCTCCGATCTTTTCCCTTTGCTGGTTTTCTTTCTCTTTGTTTTCCCACCGCCAACACTCTCTAAGCCCTCAGTTTTTCAGCCGTCACTCCTTCTCTTACCCACTTCAGCCTCTCCCTATTCCTTTCTGCATTTTTCTTTTTATATCAGCTGCACCCCCCAAAACCTCATCTCAATGGTTGATAAAGAACCTCAGTTCCCCTCCTTTCTTTAACCATCTGATCCAGAAAAAACTCCCATGCAAAATGACCATTTTATGCCGCTGCATGTGCGGCTTTTTTTTTAAAAGTAATTTAACAAAATAAAAAATAAAATTAAGTAAGAAAAACAACAATTTAAGTAACATCGGACAAAAATAAACAAACTAGAAATAATAAAGTTGCGATTTTCATTTTTCTTCTTTCTTTTTTTTTCTTCATTTTTTCAAGAAAACATTGAATTTAAATCACAAACAACTAAAACATATTTTTTGAATGCTTTTTCTTGTTTTTTTTTCTTTTCGAGAAATTCCATACTAAAAACTTAAAAATAAAAACTAAAAAGTGAATAAAACTAACACGACAACACCGACACTGTTCATAGTTACTGTTTATCCGAATACAAATCTGTCCAGTCTTGTTGTTTGTGTTATCCAACTTGCTTACTTGGTTTTCAAATCTGGATTTTGGCAAAACTTGATGGAATTTTGTGAATCTTGAAGAGAAGTTGCAATAATCTTGAGCTTCTTGAATTCTTGACCACAATCTTGAAATTTCTGAAGTTCCTAACAACTTCCTTGAAAGTTCTTGAAAGATCTTGGAGTTCTTGGTAGTTATTATTTGTGGACTTCCTTGTTTTGTGTCGTGGTTGATAGTTGTAGTCAAAAAAAAAAAAAAAAGAGGAATCGGTTGGCAAGAGAAAAAAAAAGGAAGGGAAAGAAAGGGGCAACCGAATTGTTTTGAATAGGGAACCAAATCTGATTTGTGTAATCTTTCTTGGAGTAGAATTTGGAAGTTACCAAAAGTTGTTTCAAGAAGATTACCAAAGGTTGTTTCAAGAAGATTACCAAAAGTTGTTCAAGAGGAAAAGGATTTTCAAAAGGTTTCCAAAAACTAAATTGTTTCCAAAATCAATTAAGAAACTAAGTAAAGCACTTGGATAACTCTTTGTACTCACTTGGACACTCTCTCTTCTACCTTTTTAGGAAGCTTTCCCAAACTCTCTTATCCATTTTTTTAGGAAACTTTCCTAAATTCTCTCATCCATTTTTTAGGAAACTTTCCTAAACTCTCTCATCCACTTTTTTTTTGGAAACTTTCCTAAATTCTCTCATCCATTTTTAGGAAATTTTCCTAAACTCTCTCGTCCATTTTTTGGAAACTCACCTAAAATTCTCTCATCCACTTTAGGAAACTCTCCTATATTCTCTCATCCACTTTAGGAAACTCTCCTATATTTTCTCCTAATTTTTAGGAACACTTCCCTGCACTTTCTCCTACATCTCCGTGATTACTCTTGCGAAAGAAGTTGGTGACAATTATTTGGGCTTGAGCAGCATTTATCAACCACCTAATCCAACAGGTAAAGGTATTTGGTAAGATCATTAGAGTGTTTTGAGTGACAAATACGAGAGTTGAGTGATACACGAGTGATGAGCACATACACGTGAGCTTGTGAGGAATCTCCTTTTCTTTGCTAACCATTTTTGCAGGTCACGTAATCATGCCTAGGGGAGTTGCCTCTTACTCATACAATCAAGAATTCTTGGAGAATGAGCCTCTCAAGAGGAGGGGTTCCAAGCAGCCTACTCCCAAGCACAATTCCATGGAAGATAGTTCACAACGTGAGTTTCGTTCACTCCGGGAGGAGATGGAACGTTACCGTGCTTCGTGTGTAGGTATAAACGAGATTGTGATGAATATGAGAAGGAGCGAAGAAGTTTGTGTCGAGCATCTAAATCGAGATCAATTTCAAGCAAACGAGGTTCATCTAAGAAGTGTCTTGACAATCAAGACGAGGAGTTTGAGAATTCTCGAATTGAGTCAAAGCTTCGTGAAGCAAAGAATGAATTCCGAAGTCGGACTAAAGCATTGGTTGATTCTATGATGGAAAGACTTAGCCAAGTGTTGGATTCCCACTTGGAGCAACTTAACCATGTGTCAACCGGTGATAATAAAGAGAAAATTCATCCGAGTCCCTCGTTGATTGAAGAGCCAAATATGAATGAGTTACAACTGAGCCATGCACATGAGCTAGACAATGAAAATCCGAACTCAAGTGCAATGAATGAACAAATGTCCAAGAAGAATAAAGTGGGGAAAGGCGAGAATACTTTGGCCGTATTGATGAGTAAAGAGGAGGAGTTGGCCATGTTCGCAAAAGTTGAAAGTGTGGACGTTTTTGTTTGCTAACACGCTAACATGTGTTTTGGTTAGTACCTCTTCGTTTGTACAGATTAAACAAAGTCAAGTAGAGTTGGTCATGGCATGTTCCATTCCCACGCCACTTGGACACTTTGCGAGTTTCCATGGAGTTTGTCTTCTAGAAGCTAAATCTCTTTGGTCTCAATTCATGGAACCATGTCAACTCAAACCTGTCCACACCATTGGAGGATTGATTCGAGCTCATCTTAAAGGGGAAATTTTGGATTCTACTGCTTGTTCTCTACCTATGGTTCATTCCTCACCTTTGCCTTGTTTTGAGCATGTTACTAGCACCAACTCTTGTCGCTCCCATGTAGGTGTTGAAGAGAAGTGTAAAGGACTAGCACTGGCATCTCAAATTGAATCAATGGGTGGAAGGAATATTGAAGTGTTAAAGGGAGTTTTCTCATTTAAATCTTGTTCTACACCTTCTTACCACCTAGTCAATAATGTACCCTTAGTTCTTTACCCGATTTCTGAATTGTTTGAAGTTGAAGGTTATTTTGTTTTCATAGGTTGTAACGCTGTCCACAATTTTCCAACTATGGTTAAGGACGTGCAACCCGATTTCGTACTTATTCCTGCTGAAAGTGGTGCACGTTCATGCTTCTTCCCGCATCCACAAGCTGGCTACCATGAGCTGACTTTACCAACTCCAACTTGCGCAAATTCATGCGATTCGTATGGAGTGCGCGTCACTTCATTGCTGCCACTTATGTCAGGTGACAATATGACAATCCATGGCCGAAAGTTGATTAGAGAGCTTTGGATTGCTACCTTACACAAGTTCTTTCCTATCTTGGCGCATGTCCTTGTTTGAGAGCCTCTTGAAACTGACCAAACGGCATTTAACTTGGCTCGTGACCTTTCATTTGTTCCCAACGTGGCTGACCTCCAAACGCACTATCGATTTGATTTGTCATACTACTAACTCTTGTTAGTATCATCTAGATTTGAGGACAAATCCTTCTCAAGAGGAGGGGACTGATGTGTGCACGAGCCTCGGCCCACGCAATGACCCAGTCCGAGTCCCATTGGGCCCAGTCACGCGTGTACGGGCCAAGCTCTTCATAAAATCACTCCAAGTTCTGGTTAGAGTTGTCCAAGACCAACATGGAGTTCACAAAGATATTGAGGCTTGGAGAGAGGCAATCGAGCCATTTACACCATGATCCAAGCCCACAAAGAGTCAAGCGGGCCACCAAGAGAATCCTTAGGCCCCATCAATTAGTTAGCAATTAGTTAATGATTAAGTAAGAGCATGGGCCGACTTTTTCCTTTTCCTAGCCTTTAGGGTTTTAGTCACTTTAGCCTATAAATAGGCTTTCCTTGTAAGGTTTAAGGGTCAGAACTTTTATCAATAAAATTGTCTTATTTTCGTTCCTTCTTCTAAGAAGAGTGTTCGAGCCTTTTACTTGCTTTGGCAAGGGTTTTGAGCAATCTTGCGTCTCGTCCTAGATTGTTCTACCGACCTATCCCGTGGAGAAGCCACCTTCATTGGAGTCGTCGTACTGCCGTCTTGAATCCAATCGTGTCGTCCGTTTGGTTCTAGATCTCGCAATTCCAAGCGTTGGACATCCTCGCTAGATCCTTGGGCAAACGTGCTACGTGTCTCGAAACAAGTTGATCGAGGAACTTTTCAGTTGGCTTCAGAGCTTTGGTAGAGGTATCTTTCGTTATATCCTTATTTTTTCGTAGTTGTGTCGTAGGGTCTTTGTGTTTCGTCCGCTGCCTTGTTAAAAAAAAAAAAAAGTCACTATTCACCGTCACTATTCACCGACTGTTCACCCGACACTGTTCATAGTTACTGTTTATCCGAATACAAATCTGTCCAGTCTTGTTGTTTGTGTTATCCAACTTGCTTACTTGGTTTTCAAATCTGGATTTTGGCAAAACTTGATGGAATTTTGTGAATCTTGAAGAGAACTTGCAATAATCTTGAGCTTCTTGAATTCTTGACCACAATCTTGAAATTTCTGAAGTTCCTAACAACTTCCTTGAAAGTTCTTGAAAGATCTTGGAGTTCTTGGTAGTTATTATTTGTGGACTTCCTTGTTTTGTGTCGTGGTTGATAGTTGTAGTCAAAAAAAAAAAAAAAGAGGAATCGGTTGGCAAGAGAAAAAAAAAGGAAGGGAAAGAAAGGGGCAACCGAATTGTTTTGAATAGGGAACCAAATCTGATTTGTGTAATCTTTCTTGGAGTAGAATTTGGAAGTTACCAAAAGTTGTTTCAAGAAGATTACCAAAGGTTGTTTCAAGAAGATTACCAAAAGTTGTTCAAGAGGAAAAGGATTTTCAAAAGGTTTCCAAAAACTAACTTGTTTCCAAAATCAATTAAGAAACTAAGTAAAGCACTTGGATAACTCTTTGTACTCACTTGGACACTCTCTCTTCTACCTTTTTAGGAAGCTTTCCCAAACTCTCTTATCCATTTTTTTTGGAAACTTTCCTAAATTCTCTCATCCATTTTTTAGGAAACTTTCCTAAACTCTCTCATCCACTTTTTTTTTGGAAACTTTCCTAAATTCTCTCATCCATTTTTAGGAAATTTTCCTAAACTCTCCCGTCCATTTTTTGGAAACTCACCTAAAATTCTCTCATCCACTTTAGGAAACTCTCCTATATTCTCTCATCCACTTTAGGAAACTCTCCTATATTTTCTCCTAATTTTTAGGAACACTTCCCTGCACTTTCTCCTACATCTCCGTGATTACTCTTGCGAAAGAAGTTGGTGACAATTATTTGGGCTTGAGCAGCATTTATCAACCACCTAATCCAACAGGTAAAGGTATTTGGTAAGATCATTAGAGTGTTTTGAGTGACAAATACGAGAGTTGAGTGATACACGAGTGATGAGCACATACACGTGAGCTTGTGAGGAATCTCCTTTTCTTTGCTAACCATTTTTGCAGGTCACGTAATCATGCCTAGGGGAGTTGCGTCTTACTCATACAATCAAGAATTCTTGGAGAATGAGCCTCTCAAGAGGAGGGGTTCCAAGCGGCCTACTCCCAAGCACAATTCCATGGAAGATAGTTCACAACGTGAGTTTCGTTCACTCCGGGAGGAGATGGAACGTTACCGTGCTTCGTGTGTAGGTATAAACGAGATTGTGATGAATATGAGAAGGAGCGAAGAAGTTTGTGTCGAGCATCTAAATCGAGATCAATTTCAAGCAAACGAGGTTCATCTAAGAAGTGTCTTGACAATCAAGACGAGGAGTTTGAGAATTCTCGAATTGAGTCAAAGCTTCGTGAAGCAAAGAATGAATTCCGAAGTCGGACTAAAGCATTGGTTGATTCTATGATGGAAAGACTTAGCCAAGTGTTGGATTCCCACTTGGAGCAACTTAACCATGTGTCAACCGGTGATAATAAAGAGAAAATTCATCCGAGTCCCTCGTTGATTGAAGAGCCAAATATGAATGAGTTACAACTGAGCCATGCACATGAGCTAGACAATGAAAATCCGAACTCAAGTGCAATGAATGAACAAATGTCCAAGAAGAATAAAGTGGGGAAAGGCGAGAATACTTTGGCCGTATTGATGAGTAAAGAGGAGGAGTTGGCCATGTTCGCAAAAGTTGAAAGTGTGGACGTTTTTGTTTGCTAACACGCTAACATGTGTTTTGGTTAGTACCTCTTCGTTTGTACAGATTAAACAAAGTCAAGTAGAGTTGGTCATGGCATGTTCCATTCCCACGCCACTTGGACACTTTGCGAGTTTCCATGGAGTTTGTCTTCTAGAAGCTAAATCTCTTTGGTCTCAATTCATGGAACCATGTCAACTCAAACCTGTCCACACCATTGGAGGATTGATTCGAGCTCATCTTAAAGGGGAAATTTTGGATTCTACTGCTTGTTCTCTACCTATGGTTCATTCCTCACCTTTGCCTTGTTTTGAGCATGTTACTAGCACCAACTCTTGTCGCTCCCATGTAGGTATTGAAGAGAAGTGTAAAGGACTAGCACTGGCATCTCAAGTTGAATCAATGGGTGGAAGGAATATTGAAGTGTTAAAGGGAGTTTTCTCATTTAAATCTTGTTCTACACCTTCTTACCACCTAGTCAATAATGTACCCTTAGTTCTTTACCCGATTTCTGAATTGTTTCAAGTTGAAGGTTATTTTGTTTTCATAGGTTGTAACGCTGTCCACAATTTTCCAACTATGGTTAAGGACGTGCAACCCGATTTCGTACTTATTCCTGCTGAAAGTGGTGCACGTTCATGCTTCTTCCCGCATCCACAAGCTGGCTACCATGAGCTGACTTTACCAACTCCAACTTGCGCAAATTCATGCGATTCGTATGGAGTGCGCGTCACTTCATTGCTGCCACTTATGTCAGGTGACAATATGACAATCCATGGCCGAAAGTTGATTAGAGAGCTTTGGATTGCTACCTTACACAAGTTCTTTCCTATCTTGGCGCATGTCCTTGTTTGAGAGCCTCTTGAAACTGACCAAACGGCATTTAACTTGGCTCGTGACCTTTCATTTGTTCCCAACGTGGCTGACCTCCAAACGCACTATCGATTTGATTTGTCATACTACTAACTCTTGTTAGTATCATCTAGATTTGAGGACAAATCCTTCTCAAGAGGAGGGGACTGATGTGTGCACGAGCCTCGGCCCACGCAATGACCCAGTCCGAGTCCCATTGGGCCCAGTCACGCGTGTACGGGCCAAGCTCTTCATAAAATCACTCCAAGTTCTGGTTAGAGTTGTCCAAGACCAACATGGAGTTCACAAAGATATTGAGGCTTGGAGAGAGACAATCGAGCCATTTACACCATGATCCAAGCCCACAAAGAGTCAAGCGGGCCACCAAGAGAATAAGGCCTTAGGCCCCATCAATTAGTTAGCAATTAGTTAATGATTAAGTAAGAGCATGGGCCGACTTTTTCCTTTTCCTAGCCTTTAGGGTTTTAGTCACTTTAGCCTATAAATAGGCTTTCCTTGTAAGGTTTAAGGGTCAGAACTTTTATCAATAAAATTGTCTTATTTTCGTTCCTTCTTCTAAGAAGAGTGTTCGAGCCTTTTACTTGCTTTGGCAAGGGTTTTGAGCAATCTTGCGTCTCGTCCTAGATTGTTCTACCGACCTATCCCGTGGAGAAGCCACCTTCATTGGAGTCGTCGTACTGCCGTCTTGAATCCAATCGTGTCGTCCGTTTGGTTCTAGATCTCGTAATTCCAAGCGTTGGACATCCTCGCTAGATCCTTGGGCAAACGTGCTACGTGTCTCGAAACAAGTTGATCGAGGAACTCTTCAGTTGGCTTCAGAGCTTTGGTAGAGGTATCTTTCGTTATATCCTTATTTTTTCGTAGTTGTGTCGTAGGGTCTTTGTGTTTCGTCCGCTGCCTTGTTAAAAAAAAAAAAAAAAAAAGTCACTATTCACCGACTGTTCACCCGACACTGTTCATCATACTGTTCACCGACACTGTTCATCATACTGTTCACCGACACTGTTCATAGTTACTGTTTATCCGAATACAAATCTGTCCAGTCTTGTTGTTTGTGTTATCCAACTTGCTTACTTGGTTTTCAAATCTGGATTTTGGCAAAACTTGTTGGAATTTTGTGAATCTTGAAGAGAACTTGCAATAATCTTGAGCTTCTTGAATTCTTGACCACAATCTTGAAATTTCTGAAGTTCCTAACAACTTCCTTGAAAGTTCTTGAAAGATCTTGGAGTTCTTGGTAGTTATTATTTGTGGACTTCCTTGTTTTGAGTCGTGGTTGATAGTTGTAGTCAAAAAAAAAAAAAAGTGGAATCGGTTGGCAAGAGAAAAAAAAAGGAAGGGAAAGAAAGGGGCAACCGAATTGTTTTGAATAGGGAACCAAATCTGATTTGTGCATTCTTTCTTGGAGTAGAATTTGGAAGTTACCAAAAGTTGTTTCAAGAAGATTACCAAAGGTTGTTTCAAGAAGGTTACCAAAAGTTGTTTCAAGAAGATTACCAAAAGTTGTTCAAGAGGAAAAGGATTTTCAAAAGGTTTCCAAAAACTAACTTGTTTCCAAAATCAATTAAGAAACTAAGTAAAGCACTTGGATAACTCTTTGTACTCACTTGGACACTCTCTCTTCTACCTTTTTAGGAAGCTTTCCCAAACTCTCTTATCCATTTTTTTTGGAAACTTTCCTAAATTCTCTCATCCATTTTTAGGAAATTTTCCTAAACTCTCTCGTCCATTTTTTGGAAACTCACCTAAAATCCACTTTAGGAAACTCTCCTATATTCTCTCATCCACTTTAGGAAACTCTCCTATATTTTCTCCTAATTTTTAGGAACACTTCCCTACACTTTCTCCTACATCTCCGTGATTACTCTTGCGAAAGAAGTTGGTGACAATTATTTGGGCTTGAGCAGCATTTATCAACCACCTAATCCAACAGGTAAAGGTATTTGGTAAGATCATTAGAGTGTTTTGAGTGACAAATACGAGAGTTGAGTGATACACGAGTGATGAGCACATACACGTGAGCTTGTGAGGAATCTCCTTTTCTTTGCTAACCATTTTTGCAGGTCACGTAATCATGCCTAGGGGAGTTGCCTCTTACTCATACAGTCAAGAATTCTTGGAGAATGAGCCTCTCAAGAGGAGGGGTTCCAAGCGGCCTACTCCCAAGCACAATTCCATGGAAGATAGTTCACAACGTGAGTTTCGTTCACTCCGGGAGGAGATGGAACGTTACCGTGCTTCGTGTGTAGGTATAAACGAGATTGTGATGAATATGAGAAGGAGCGAAGAAGTTTGTGTCGAGCATCTAAATCGAGATCAATTTCAAGCAAACGAGGTTCATCTAAGAAGTGTCTTGACAATCAAGACGAGGAGTTTGAGAATTCTCGAATTGAGTCAAAGCTTCGTGAAGCAAAGAATGAATTCCAAAGTCGGACTAAAGCATTGGTTGATTCTATGATGGAAAGACTTAGCCAAGTGTTGGATTCCCACTTGGAGCAACTTAACCATGTGTCAACCGGTGATAATAAAGGGAAAATTCATCCGAGTCCCTCGTTGATTGAAGAGCCAAATATGAATGAGTTACAACTGAGCCATGCACATGAGCTAGACAATGAAAATCCGAACTCAAGTGCAATGAATGAACAAATGTCCAGGAAGAATAAAGTGGGGAAAGGCGAGAATACTTTGGCCGTATTGATGAGTAAAGAGGAGGAGTTGGCCATGTTCGTAAAAGTTGAAAGTGTGGACGTTTTTTTTACTAACACGCTAACATGTGTTTTGGTTAGTACCTCTTCGTTTGTACAGATTAAACAAAGTCAAGTAGAGTTGGTCATGGCATGTTCCATTCCCACGCCACTTGGACACTTTGCGAGTTTCCATGGAGTTTGTCTTCTAGAAGCTAAATCTCTTTGGTCTCAATTCATGGAACCATGTCAACCCAAACCTGTCCACACCATTGGAGGATTGATTCGTGCTCATCTTAAAGGGGAAATTCCGGATTCTACTGCTTGTTCTCTACCTATGGTTCATTCCTCACCTTTGCCTTGTTTTGAGCATGTTACTAGCACCAACTCTTGTCGCTCTCATGTAGGTGTTGAAGAGAAGTGTAAAGGACTAGCACTGGCATCTCAAGTTGAATCAATGGGTGGAAGGAATATTGAAGTGTTAAAGGGAGTTTTCTCATTTAAATCTTGTTCTACACCTTCTTACCACCTAGTCAATAATGTACCCTTAGTTCTTTCCTATCTTGGCGCATGTCCTTGTTTGAGAGCCTCGTGAAACTGACCAAACGGCATTTAACTTGGCTCGTGACCTTTCATTTGTTCCCAACGTGGCTGACCTCCAAACGCACTATCGATTTGATTTGTCATACTACTAACTCTTGTTAGTATCATCTAGATTTGAGGACAAATCCTTCTCAAGAGGAGGGGACTGATGTGTGCACGAGCCTCGGCCCACGCAATGACCCAGTCCGAGTCCCATTGGGCCCAGTCACGCGTGTACGGGCCAAGCTCTTCATAAAATCACTCCAAGTTCTGGTTAGAGTTGTCCATGACCAACATGGAGTTCACAAAGATATTGAGGCTTGGAGAGAGACAATCGAGCCATTTACACCATGATCCAAGCCCACAAAGAGTCAAGCGGGCCACCAAGAGAATAAGGCCTTAGGCCCCATCAATTAGTTAGCAATTAGTTAATGATTAAGTAAGAGCATGGGCCGACTTTTTCCTTTTCCTAGCCTTTAGGGTTTTAGTCACTTTAGCCTATAAATAGGCTTTCCTTGTAAGGTTTAAGGGTCAGAACTTTTATCAATGAAATTGTCTTATTTTCGTTCCTTCTTCTAAGAAGAGTGTTCGAGCCTTTTACTTGCATTGGCAAGGGTTTTGAGCAATCTCGCGTCTCGTCCTAGATTGTTCTACCGACCTATCCCGTGGAGAAACCACCTTTATTGGAGTCGTCGTACTGCCGTCTTGAATCCAATCGTGTCGTCCGTTTGGTTCTAGATCTCGCAATTCCAAGCGTTGGACATCCTCGCTAGATCCTTGGGCAAACGTGCTACGTGTCTCGAAACAAGTTGATCGAGGAACTTTTCAGTTGGCTTCAGAGCTTTGGTAGAGGTTTCTTTCGTTATATCCTTATTTTTTTCGTAGTTGTGTCGTAGGGTCTTTGTGTTTCGTCCGCTGCCTTGTTAAAAAAAAAAAGAAGTCACTATTCACCGACTGTTCACCGACACTGTTCATCATACTGTTCACCGACACTGTTCATAGTTACTGTTTATCCGAATACAAATCTGTCCAGTCTTGTTGTTTGTGTTATCCAACTTGCTTACTTGGTTTTCAAATCTGGATTTTGGCAAAATTTGTTGGAATTTTGTGAATCTTGAAGAGAACTTGCAATAATCTTGAGCTTCTTGAATTCTTGACCACAATCTTGAAATTTCTGAAGTTGCTAACAACTTCCTTGAAAGTTCTTGAAAGATCTTCGAGTTCTTGGTAGTTATTATTTGTGGACTTCCTTGTTTTGTGTCGTGGTTGATAGTTGTAGTCAAAAAAAAAAAAAAAAAGAGGAATCGGTTGGCAAGAGAAAAAAAAAAAGGAAGGGAAAGAAAGGGGCAACCGAATTGTTTTGAATAGGGAACCAAATCTGATTTGTGCAATCTTTCTTGGAGTAGAATTTGGAAGTTACCAAAAGTTGTTTCAAGAAGATTACCAAAGGTTGTTTCAAGAAGGTTACCAAAAGTTGTTTCAAGAAGATTACCAAAAGTTGTTCAAGAGGAAAAGGATTTTCAAAAGGTTTCCAAAAACTAACTTGTTTCCAAAATCAATTAAGAAACTAAGTAAAGCACTTGGATAACTCTTTGTACTCACTTGGACACTCTCTCTTCTACCTTTTTAGGAAGCTTTCCCAAACTCTCTTATCTATTTTTTTTTGGAAACTTTCCTAAATTCTCTCATCCATTTTTTAGGAAACTTTCCTAAACTCTCTCATCCACTTTTTTTTTGGAAACTTTCCTAAATTCTCTCATCCATTTTTAGGAAATTTTCCTAAACTCTCTCGTCCATTTTTTGGAAACTCACCTAAAATTCTCTCATCCACTTTAGGAAACTCTCCTATATTCTCTCATCCACTTTAGGAAACTCTCCTATATTTTCTCCTAATTTTTAGGAACACTTCCCTACACTTTCTCCTACATTTCCGTGATTACTCTTGCGGAATAAGTTGGTCTTTGCATACTTTTACATGAGTTTTCCTTTTATGTTTTGCTTGTTAGATGTTAAAGTTCTATACCTGTTTGTTTAGTTTAGAGTCTGTATATTGGGTTAGGAAAGTTTGATCAAAATTTGATTGGAAACTTGAGTTTTATGAAACAAAATTGCAGCAGCGAACCTTAACTTGAGCATAAGTTGGGATGAACCTGAAACCTTTTTCTTTCCTCTTGCCCTGTCTCTTTCTTACATAGTATCTTGGCTGGGTATTTTTGAGGTCTCGTGTGAGTTTGGAATTTGAATATTTCTCCTTGTTAAAATTTTGTTTACCACATGAGACTGCTGAAGTTCCAAAAGTCAGGTTTGTTTTGTCGAAAATCTCTTCCTATGGCAGAAATTTTTCATGCGTTGGGAATGAAGCTGCTTGAGCTTATTTCAGATTTTTGCATGATTGATTGTCTGATGTTTGGGGTTTAAATTCTCAAAGTTTCATGTTGCAAAGTAGAGGAATGTGTGGTAGTGTGCTTGGATTTTAATTGAGCTTGAAGGTTAGTGCTGAATTGCCGAAACTTAAGTATAGCAGAAATTTATAGAAAAGAATTGAAGTTTGCAGAAAGCTTTGGCCGAAATGCTTGTTTGCAGAATGCATTGCTTACGTTTGTTGCATGAGTTTGCATGAAAAATGACTTCCAAAAATTGCACTTTGCCCCCCCAAGTTCCCTTTTGTGGCACTATGGCCCAAATAATTGAAAATGTTCATCAATTTGATCCTTCAAATTTCCTTTTCATTTCAAATTGGATCCCTATTTGACGAATATGGATTTGCTTGGTTATTTGAAGGGCTTCAATGGTTCAATTTCATAGCTATTAGTGGTTCCTTAATTTTTGTTTTTGAAAACTTGTGTTGTTTGATTCACTATTTTGGTGCATTAATCCTTTGTTTAATGGTTTTAGTCCCAAGTTAGAACCTTTTCCACTTAGTAGCTTCACGAACAGGGGAGGTATAACTTTCTTTTATCCTTTTTGTCTCTCCTATGTGACCCTACGTGTTATGTGAATATGCATGTCTACTTTGCTTTCTTTGTCCTTCCTTATTTCATTTACTCCTGCTTTTCGTCAATTTATTCTTTTGTGGGGTATGTGTACACCTCTTGGCTTGTAATAGATAGGGCTTGGAGGAGCATTTAATGAAGACCTATCGAAGACGTGTGCCTAGCTAGCGAATGTAATAGTTAGGGCTCTAATTGTCTTATGTGTCTTGCATGCTTATTTGCTACGTGTTAATTTGCTTTGTTAGGGCCTTGCATCTAGTCGAGCATGCTAAATGTTATGTGCTATGTGTTTACGAGTGTTTGGCATGTCTACTCGCTTTCCATGGCCATGAATGAATGTGATGGATGAATGTACGTCTCCGCTAGTCCAACGCTAGTCGGAATTCATAGAATGGGCTAGTCCAACGCTAGACCCTTAGGGATTTCCCCTCGTTAGTACATGTTTGCATGTTCATTACATGTCATGCATTCTTTTTAGTTTTATCATTTTGCATGCCCCTCGAACCCCTTTTCCCTCCATTTTAGGATTTTTGCATTTCATGCTAGTTATAGGGTTCATTTGCTTGAGAGTCCCCTTAAATATGGGATATACACGAGTGTGGCTTTTTCTAAGCCTTAGCACGCTTGTATTCCCTCTATAAAAGGGCAAATTGAGTCACGATTTAGGTCTCCCCGTACCCAATATGCATGAATTCCTAGGTCCATGCATCCACTCTCCCATTTTTACCCTCATTACACTTTCATTCTGCACACGTGCACTTTTATATTTTCACTTGCACACAAACACTTTTATCACTACTTGCACACATGCACTTCATATTATCATTTCAAATACCGTACCTTGCCCACTCACATGTACATTTTCATTTACATATTTATTATTTTTTATTACTTTTTCAAACTCATGTTCTCACATTGCATACATACATTCTATTCATTTGCATCCCACTCGCATTATTCGTGACTTCTTCAAAGGATCGTTATTGGGCTTCACAATTAATGTGATTGGCACCACTCAACCTTTGAAGGGAAATTTTCCCCAATCCCCCTAGGTCTAGGGTTTGCATTCATGTAGTGCATCCAAATGTAATAAATTCTTTGATTAAAACAAGAAAATCTTTGATTAAATCATGCAACTAGCCTTGGCTAGGTCAAAGGGGTGCCTTGGATTTTATCCTTGCCTTCCCCTTTGTCAAATGTGACTCCCGAACCTTTTTCTTTGGTTTACGTGGACTAGGAGTCGTTTAAAAGGGGTTTCTTACTACTTTTTCCTATTTTTTCTTTAAAAATTCATTTTTTGGTGACTTGGTACACCTTAACTCATTACCAAGTGGCGACTCCAATTTTTATTTCAAAAACCCTTTTTAAACTATAATTTTTGGGTCAAATCGTCGCATTCTCAACCCCCCATTTAGACCCATTTTTTTCTTTTAAATCACAATTTATTTTTCAATCACAAAAAATACATTTTTTAAACCATTTATTTTATTTCATGAAAAAATGGGGCGCGACAGTTGGCGACTCCACTGGGGACTTGAGAGTCCGAGCAATCGATTTAGTCAAATTCTTTTCTTCTTTTAAACCTTTTTATTTATCACATTGGATGTTTAGGGTTACATTTTTCCCTTTTCTAGGATTTTTGCATTTCGCGTATCAACTCACTTCCTCACACGTTCACCTACGATTGTTTTGATGAATGGATGCTTGTATGTGATTCCGCGCTTTGCATTGCATTTGGGAGGGGATTCTACCTTAGAGCCTTGCGTGGGTTCTCGATCCCTCCCCTCCAAAACGTGCACTATCATACGCGCATACGCTTTATTATTCATCCCTCTTTATTTTCTTTTTAGTGGCTTGTCACGCCACTCCACCCTAGTAGGATAAGGAGACCCACTTGGACGTGTGATCGTGGCACGACGTGTGCGTAGCACGATCCAATGGGTCACTCGATCTTCCGCTTTAAACTTTGGGTTAATAGCCTTTAGTTTTTAGTCGAAGGTTGAGGATTTTTATAGATTCACTCAAACATGCAGCCGTAACACGACGTGTGCGTAGCGGTGTTTGGGGAATCGCTCGAGCCACCGACAAAGAACCTTGGGATTGATGACCCTTGGTTTCTAAGTCTAAAGGCTCGGGGACCTGAGCTAATCGAGTCTAGATGCATTAGCGAAACCCAACCTCATGCATCCATATAGTTCACCTAGGGTAGAGTTGACCTTACCCTAATTTAGGAACACTATTCACGAGGGGAGGGGTCCCACCCCTTTTTCCTTATCTATCTTTTTGTTCAAATGTGTTATGTGGTTATGTGTTGAACTAACTTTCCTTGTCTCTTGCTTTTGCATTCACAACCCTAGCAAATAAGAGGTCTGGCATGACCTTCTTTTAAGAACCCTACCTGTGTAGATAGGATATGGCACGTTTAAGAAGCTTTTGTATATTTTTGTTCATAAATTAATAATGCCATACCATTTTAGGCCTACCCTGGCGAATAAAGGGTTCCTTAGGTCATGTTTTATTTCGAATTGCATATTTTATTGCTTTAATAAAATGGCATCATGCATCTACCTTAGAAGGGAATGCCACATAGGGAATCCCATTTTAGAAATAAACCACCCCATGTCTCGGATATATAATCCAATGAGACCTGCACGTTTACCTTTCTCGTACCATCCAAAGGGGTAGTGCACAAGGTAAGGTAAGGATCCGATCCTTTTAAAGAGAATAAAGCAACTTTTGCACATTAGGATATGAGCATCTAGGAATCACTTTTTGGCCATTTTTTTTATCAAAATTGGTAAAATTCCCTTGCGTAAAGGACGTTAATTGGAAGAAATTCACAAATAATTCCTTATCGTTGAGACAATTAATAAATTGAGGCCAAATCGTGATTTTAGAAGGCTCATAGACTATTTTTTTGAAACCACCAATGGCCGAACGATTCAGTCGATCCGTTTTGTCATTTAATTTTGAATGAACCATCATTTTACCAATTTACCCTTTTTAGGGTTATTCGGTCTACTTTTGAATAAATCAATTTCATTTGACCAATTTACCCTTTTTAGGGTCGTTTGGTCAATTTTTGAATAAATCAATTTCATTCATTTCGTTTGACCAATTTACCCTTCTAGGGTCATTTGGTCGATTTTGGAATAAATCAAATTCATTAATTCATTTGACCAATTTACCCTTTTTAGGGTCATCTGGTCGATTTTTGAATAAATCTTCATTTCATTTCATTTGGCCAATTCACCCATTTTTAGGGCAATCTAGTCGATTTTCTGAATAAATCACCAATTTTTCCATTCTTAGGGCGATCTTATCGATTTCGAGTAAATCATTAATTTCGTCCGATTCGTTTGACCAGTTTACCCTTTTAGGGCGATCCGGTCAATTTTGAATAAATTCTCGATTTCGTTCAATTCATTTGACCAAGTTCCTTTTTTTTAGGATAATCCGGTCAATTTTGAGTAAGTTTTTAAATTTCACTCAATTCATTTGACCCGTTTCCTTTTTTAGGGTAATCCGGTCGATTTTAAATAAATGGTCAATTTCATTTGACCAATTAAGGTTTCGATGTCGAAATTCAAATATGGAAACTTAGTCGATTTTGAGAAAACCATCCTTTGCATTTGATCAGTTGGAGTTTTGACCCGTGCTTCACTGAGAAATTTGTCAACGAATTCCAATCTCTTCGATAGGAAGTTCGTCAAAGTCAAACCTGTGCGTTTTTGCAAATTCTTGTATCAATCAAAAGTGATCAATCCCTTCGGACGAGGTCCTCGTTTTGACAAGTGTCTCTCGTCACTCCAATTGACCAAATTTTTCAAAAATTATTTTCACTCAATGAGTTGATCAGATCCATCAGGTATGGTATAGTGCCTACCTCAGAGGATTGCATTTTCATGCTAGGCCTACCCTTGGCACAAAAAGGGCTCCCCCGTAGGACATGCATCCGATTTTTTTTAGATATTTACTAACTCTTGTCTTTTTCTTTTCCTTTTCTTTATTTTCTTGGAATAACTAAGCGAGGGTTAAATCTAAAGGCAATTTTTCAAAAATTTTCAGGTAATATTTAAACTTAGCTTTTCGTCGAAACCCCATCATACCACGATCTCGTAATCAAGCCTAGAGGAGTCGTGAAAACATGAGTTCACAACCGGAACAGTCAGATAGGTCTGCTACTACCGCTCAACCCGAGACTGCAAGTTTGGGGATTCAGTTGACTGAGATGCTTACCAAATTCGGAGAGATGGCGTCTGAGATGGCCGCCCAAAGGAAGTTGAGTGATGAGCTAATTAGCAGCGGAGTTCAATCCGAACCTGTACCCGCCAGATAGCCTGAGCAAGAGCCATTGGTCCTACCTTCGGTCCAAGCCCCTATTACTCCATCATTTCCTATTACACCCGAAGAAACTTTCACCTATCCCACCACAAATTTGCTATCCACTTACCCTCCTCATCCTTCATTTTTTCTTACTCACATACGAGGTCCACAACCCCAAATCACTTCAAATATACCACCTGAGCCACACACCTTTTATCACACTGCTGCCGAGCCTTTCTTGCCAGATCATACTGTTCAAACCAAGGCAGAAATGAGGGAATCTTTCGCTCCCGTTGATATAAAGCTGCTCAAACGCCTTGATCATTTTGATGAGTTTATGAGGAAGAGTCAGGGGTTGAACAAGCAAGGAGTCCTGGATTACGATGAGCTTTGCCTTTTTCCCAATGTGAAATTGCCTGAAGGGTTCAAAACCCCTAAATTTAACAAGTATGATGGGACGGGTAATCCCAAAACACATCTCCGACTGTTTGCCAACAAGTTGGGAAGGCCCGTAGATGATGAGAACCTGCCTCTAAGGTTGTTCCCGGAAAGTCTGGAGGGGGATGCCCTTGACTGGTACTCAAATTTGAAGCCTGAAGAAGTAAGAACCTGGATTGACTTGTCCAATGCTTTTGTAAGGCAATACGAGTATAACTGCGAGCTGGCTCCAACACGAAACACGTTGGAAGGAACAAAAAGAAAACCCTCCGAGGATCACAAGACTTATGCCAAGAGATGGAGGAAAATAGCTGCCAAAGTCGAGCCACCGATGACTGAGGACGAAATCATACGCACTTTCATTAAGGCACATGATCCTCCATATTTCGAAGAAATTTTTCGCATGACTGGATGCTCGTTCGCTGCTATTGTCAATAAACTTGAGGAGTACGATGACTTCGTGAAAGCTGGGAAGATTGTTAATGTCTCTACCCTCAAGTCACAGTTGGATGGTTTGCAAGGTCAGGGGACTAGTGGGAAGAACCCGCAATTCCAAAAGAAAGAGGGGGAAACTGCCTTCACATGGAATCAAAACCCTGTCCCAAGACCCAGACCTCGACAATACCCTACCTACTCAAACCCTTACCCCTACTACTCAAATCCTCGTCCTGTTTACCACACCAATATCACTCATCCTCGACCTCGCCCAAATTATGCCAACCCGCCTACAACCCCTTTCCAAATATCTCAACCAAGCTTTCAACAAGCTCGTCCTCGGGCTCCTTACCACCAAAGATTTTCCCTACCAAATAGACCCACCTACAACTATCCCCGACCCACTGAAACCTACAATCAAAGCCGTACCCGAACCTTCGCCAACCTAGGCAGGCCTTTGGACCAATTGTATGAGCAATTGAAGGTTGCCAACAAAATAGGCGTGATTCCCCCTCCAACTTACCTTCATGGCATGCCTGTTGGGTACAATCCACATGCTATTTGTGCCTATCATTCGGGAGTACCTGGCCACTCAACCGCCGATTGCAGGGCACTTAAGCACAAAGTCCAAGACATGATCGAGGCTGGGGAAATAGTGCTAAAGGGAAAGGGTGAACAAGGACCAAGTATAAGTACAAATCCCTTTCCTAAACACAAGGACATCTTTGAGGCATCCACCTCCAATGACGAAATTTGAAAATCCTAAAGGAGCTCTGCACAAGTTGGATGGCTGACTATCTTCCCCCTCGAAGATAATTTCGATAAATCTAGGGGTTGTCATTTGCTAAAGTTCACAAAAACTTTTTCTTGCATGTGTGAATAGTTTAATGAAAGCGCCTTTTGCAAATTGAGTGTTGTCTTGTTTTCGCTTTGATTTGGAGTTTCATGAAATGCACAATTGGTTTTATTTGTTTATTTGATCATTGTCATGAATTTTTTTAATTCTTTTAGATGGCCAAAGATGAAATTATTTGATCCTTTGAATATCACTGTTCTGGAATCTGATGAAGCCCTTCATTAAAAAATCTCTTCTTTTGAGAGAAAACCTTCATTGAGAAAGCCTTCATTGAGAAAACCCTTCATTGAGAAATTCTTCATTGAAAAATCCCTTTCCTGCCAGGTTGGAAGCTGATGGGTTAAAGCAGCGTCATCAACGATTGATTTTGATTGATGAGAAACCGTTGAATGCTATGTGCCATGGCCAAATGTTGCCAAAACCCATGGCCTGTGTTCATAACAAAAAGGTCCGCCACCGATCCTTTGAAGGAGGAAACAAAGTGCTAAAGTGATTTTGCTAATGAAAGATGAAGCCAAAGGCAAAAATTGCTTCAAATTGGCAAAGCTCATTAGGCGTTCAAAAGGTATTACCTGGCGGAGCAATCATTTTGGGCAGAAACAGATGGACAGACATTCCTGCAACCTATCAACTCAGATATGTGTAAGAAGTTTTATTTTTGATTATGCAAATTTCTTTTGGAAATCATGCAAGGGACGAGGCAACGGTCAGGCCATCTTCCTTTTCAATCAAAACATTTCATCCCTGGTCATCCCTTTTGAGCTATTAGAACAATAATTTTCGTTTGGCAGCCCCTGAGAATTGCAAACCCCACACTGGGGCAAATTCATTTTGAAACGAGATTATCAGAGAGGGAAAAGGAAAAATCCCCATACTGGGGCAAATTCATTTTGAAAAGAGATGATCAAAAGGAAAAAGAGTAAAAGAGAAAAGAAAACCCCACACCGGGGCAATTAGTTTTAAAGAAAAATGCAAAAGTGAGGAAATGCAATGAAAATGCAAAGAGAGAAAATCCAATCAAACTGGGGCAAATTTTCCTCAGCTTCGTTCAAAATTTGGAAATGATTTCAAATGATGCAATTTCAGGTCATTTCGCACCTCTCTCATCAAAATTTGTTTTCAAGCCTTAACTTTTCTTGAAATACCCCACCTGACTCCATTACAAAAGCCCAAAGTCCTGGCTTTCGTCACTTGCTATATTTCTATTGGAAAGTTTGCTAATCAACTGACAAGTGATGTCCATAATGCCTTCGCTTAATCTTACAAGGGAAGTGCATTTTACTGATATCAGAAATCTTTAACTCATACTCCTGAGGCGATTATGGTTGAGCTCTTCCATTGCTTCCTTACGTAAAAACCCGAAAGGGCACCTCAAAAAGAAAAAAAGGAAAAAAAAGAAAAAAAGAAAAAAGAGAAAAGACAAAACAAAACAAAAAAAGGGGGGGCAACCTTGGTAAAAACCCGAAAGGGCACCAAGGTAGGATTTTGCAGCGAGCGAGCACGAGGAAAAACAGCTGGTGATTTGGTTTATTTGGATTTCTCATTTTGTCATACTTCTGTCAATTTTGAATTCCAGAACAAAGATATCCAGAGAATTGAATATGACATTTGTTGGCCAAAACTGTGTCATTTTGTAAAACATTCTTTTGCAAATACATTCTTGGGAAGCTCATTTTTCCAAATTACTTGCATTCATGGCATTTTTGTAGAATTTAAGCACAAATGGTTATGTGTGCATTCTTGTGCATATTTATTCTTTCATGACATGTGAATTTTCTTGCATACTTCATTCTTTATCTTTGAATTTTGGTGAATAACAATCCCCGTGGTTTATTCAAAGCACACTTGGGTTCAGTCATCTCTTGAAAAGGGTTAAGGTTCAACAAAGTCAGTTACGCAGACTTCACAATATGGCAAAGCACATACCTGATCAGTTTGTAAATCGGAAAAGCCTTAGGGTGAAAAATCCAACTCAATCGACTGCCGCAGCAAAAGTTGATAAAGGCCTTGAAAGACTCATGTTTACACGATTCTCAAAGGAAAACGGATCAAATGATGGTGGCAATTTCTTTGTTTTTTCTCTCTTTTGCAGAAAATTGCATACACAGATGAAAGTAAGCACACCTCGCACTGGAATCGGTGTCGGAAAGAGTCCTCCGGTGAACAAAGGCAGATTGAAAATGTCGCAAGCAAATTTCATCAAAAAATGCAACAGCATGGCGATACAGAATCAACTCTGGACTCACATTGCAAAAATTCATCATACTGGGGCAAATTAATTTTTTGGAAAGATTTTCAAAAGTCAAAAAGAAGAGCAAAGGAACAAAATCATCAATCAAAAATCAACACAAATTTTATCACGGCAGGCTCGGGTTTAATCCCACTGACCGATTGTCAAATCATTTTCGGGTCAGTCCCACGATCAAAAGCATTTTCGGGTCAGTCCCATGATCAAAAGTTTATGCGGGTCAGTCCCATGATCAAAAGCATTTTCGGGTCAGTCCCACGATCAAGAGCTTATCCGGGTCAGTCCCACGATCAAAAGCATTTTCGGGTCAGTCCCATGATCAAAAGCATTTTCGGGTCAGTCCCACGATCAAGAGCTTATCCGGGTCAGTCCCACGATCAAAAGTATTTTCGGGTCAGTCCCACGATCAAGAGCTTATCCGGGTCAGTCCCATAATCAAAAGCTTATTCGGGTCAGTCCCACGATCAAAAGCATTTTCGGGTCAGTCTCATGATCAAAAGCATTTTCGGGTCAGTTCCATGATCAAAAGCTTATTCGGGTCAGTCCCACGATTCAAAGTTTATTCGGGTCAGTCCCGCGATTCAAAGCCTGTTCGGGTCAGTCCCGCGATTAAAATCTTATTCGGGTCAGTCCCACGATCAAAAGCATTTTCGGGTCAGTCCCACGATTCAAAGCTTATTCGGGTCAGTCCCACAATTCAAAGCCTGTTCGGGTCAGTCCCGCGATTCAAAACTTATTCGGGTCAGTCCCGCGATTAAAGCTTGTTCGGGCCAGTCCCATGATTTGAATTTCCTTCTCTAGTCAGTCCCAATTTTAATTTTTCTGTTCGGATCAGTCCCGTTTTAAATTTCTGTCTGGGTCTATCCCATTTAAATTTCTGTCTGGGTCTATCCCATTTAAATTTCTGTTCAGGTCTATTCCGTGGGTCTATCCCATTTACATTCCTGTCCGGGTCAGTCCCATTTTCAATCCATGTTCGGGTCAGTCCCGTTTTAAATTCCTGTTCGGGTCAGTCCCGCTTTAAGTTCCTGTTTGGGCCAATCCCGTCTTTAAATTTTGTTCGGGTCAATCCCGCTTTAAATCTCCTGTATAAGTCAATTCCATTTTAAAAGTTTTGCCAAAAGGGGTCAGTCCTTATTTCTAAAACGTCCACCGTTCGTGACGTTTGCCACCGAATAAAGCAGGTAAGTATTTGGTGTCTACTTTTTTGTCTCAAGTTTTTCCAAAACTCAGACAAAGAGGGGCAAACTGTAGACACCAAATTTTGGTGTAATTTCATTTACTATTTATTTTTTTAGTTTGTGCTTGTTTTATTCACTTTTTAGTTTTTAGTTTTTTAGTTTTTTATGTTGTTATTGTTTTTTTTAAGTTTTTAGCATAGAATTTCTCGAAAAGAAAAGAAAAAGCATTCAAAAAAAATATGTTTTAATTGTTTTGATTTATATTCAATGTTTTCTTGGAAAAAATGAAAAAAATGAAAAATGAAAATGGAAAAAAAAAAGAAAAGGAAAAAAGAGGAAAATGATAAAAATTGCAACTTTGCTGTTTATTATTTCTAGTTTATTTATTTATTTTTATCTGATGTTAATGAAATTGTTGGTTTTTACTTAATTTTATTATCATTTTTGGTAAATTATTTAAAAAAAGAAAAAAAGGGAAAAGAGGAAAGAAAAAGAAAAGAAAATTAGCATTTCATTTTTTTATCCTTTTATGCCTATTTCCGCTCATTGTATTTAATTTTTTTTCTTCATTAGTTTTTTTTATTAATTAGTTATCTATATTTTGTTAAGTTGTTTTAAAAAAAAAAAAAGTGTAATGCGGCATGCAAGCTGCGTTTTGTCGCAGCTTGCAAAGAAGGGCTCTTGGGCAGCTCCTTGGCAGCAAATATGGAAGAAAGGACTGGAGGTTTTAGGGTGAGGGAGGTTCCATATAAATAGAAAGAGAGCCAGTAGCCGCAAGGGGGAAGTAACGAACGAACGGCAAAAGAAAAAACCAGAGAAGAAAGTGGTGCGGCGGCTGAAAAAACTGAAAAGAAAGGATCAAGGGAAAAAAAACGCAAGAGTGGTGGGGCTGGAGAGAACAAAAACAGGTTGAATTGAGGGAGAGGAATCAAGAAAAGTGACGGTTGGACATCTGAGGAAAGGGAAGGAAACTAGAGAGAGACTGGTGGCTGAAATCAGAGATAGGAAAAGAAAAACGGGAGGAAAGTCTGAGAGGCAGAGGAAGAAGAAGCTGGTTCTCGCTGGAATTCATTTCTCCGTTGTTCAGACGTTGTTCGGCCATTCAAAAGGGATTAAAGGTAATCCTTCCATCACTTTCGTTCATGATTTATGAGATTTCATATCAGAAAAACATTAAAATTTCTGCAGCTATTGTGGCCGTGCTCTTTTGCTGTTTTCTCTCTTTAAAATTTCTAGTTGTGGATCCGATGGGGTGAGGAATGGGTTGACCCATGTGGTTTTGTGTTTTCCTTGCTAAGAAAATAGATCAGACTTGTTCTCATCCATTTCTCATGACAGTTGTTGCTTCCTTTGTTGTTCATTTCCTGTTAGAGTGATTAAATGGTTCGGTTAAAATTTCCTGTTGAGATGTTGCTTAGAAAGTAGGTTTGGTCTGATTTGTTGGAAGCGGAAATCTGGGGGTTTCGACTTGTTTTCTTTGGGTTGTTTTTGGGCGCAATCTGGGTAGAAAATTCTGGGAATGCATGGTGTTGATCTGGTTTGTTTAAGTAAGAAACTGTGAGCTGCATTTTCCGGAGCAGCAAAACCGAAAGCTCTTGCGTTCTCCTTGTCGTTTGCCTTCCTACGACCCATTCACTAAGTTTCGGTTATTCAATTGGCTGTTTGACCCTATATTGGAAAAGGTTTGATGTTTAAATGGTTTGAATGAGGCAGCTAAATTTTTTCCTGGGTCTCAATGCTATCACCGTTGGTTTACCAGAAGCTAGCTGCATTTTCCGTATGCTTTTCATGTGTTGTTGCTTGGATTCTCAATGGCTGCTTCATGTTGGTATGGTTCTTGCTTATTGATGAGTCGTATACTAATGGACCTTAGGTGATGAGCTCGTTGTTTTGGGTTTGAGAATTACTTAGGGATTGTTGAATGCTTAAAGACGTACGAAAATTGCAGCAATTTAGTTCTTCAAATGCCTGTCTACTTTTCCAGAATTTGGAGGGAGTTCTTTCTAAGTTTTTTTTCTCTGCAATGTTTGGATGAAGACAATGAGTGTTTTGTTGCTAATTAAAGCTGTGTGTTTGGATAAAAAAAAATCTGATTTGCATGATGGAAATGAAAGGAAATGCCGTGGCTGGGATTTTGCTAAGTTGCATAAGTTACTTTGCATACTTTTACATGAGTTTTCCTTTTATGTTTTGCTTGTTAGATGTTAAAGTTCTATACCTGTTTGTTTAGTTTAGAGTCTGTATATTGGGTTAGGAAAGTTTGATCAAAATTTGATTGGAAACTTGAGTTTTATGAAACAAAATTGCAGCAGCGAACCTTAACTTGAGCATAAGTTGGGATGAACCTGAAACCTTTTTCTTTCCTCTTGCCCTGTCTCTTTCTTACATAGTATCTTGGCTGGGTATTTTTGAGGTCTCGTGTGAGTTTGGAATTTGAATATTTCTCCTTGTTAAAATTTTGTTTACCACATGAGACTGCTGAAGTTCCAAAAGTCAGGTTTGTTTTGTCGAAAATCTCTTCCTATGGCAGAAATTTTTCATGCGTTGGGAATGAAGCTGCTTGAGCTTATTTCAGATTTTTGCATGATTGATTGTCTGATGTTTGGGGTTTAAATTCTCAAAGTTTCATGTTGCAAAGTAGAGGAATGTGTGGTAGTGTGCTTGGATTTTAATTGAGCTTGAAGGTTAGTGCTGAATTGCCGAAACTTAAGTATAGCAGAAATTTATAGAAAAGAATTGAAGTTTGCAGAAAGCTTTGGCCGAAATGCTTGTTTGCAGAATGCATTGCTTACGTTTGTTGCATGAGTTTGCATGAAAAATGACTTCCAAAAATTGCACTTTGCCCCCCCAAGTTCCCTTTTGTGGCACTATGGCCCAAATAATTGAAAATGTTCATCAATTTGATCCTTCAAATTTCCTTTTCATTTCAAATTGGATCCCTATTTGACGAATATGGATTTGCTTGGTTATTTGAAGGGCTTCAATGGTTCAATTTCATAGCTATTAGTGGTTCCTTAATTTTTGTTTTTGAAAACTTGTGTTGTTTGATTCACTATTTTGGTGCATTAATCCTTTGTTTAATGGTTTTAGCCCCAAGTTAGAACCTTTTCCACTTAGTAGCTTCACGAACAGGGGAGGTATAACTTTCTTTTATCCTTTTTGTCTCTCCTATGTGACCCTACGTGTTATGTGAATATGCATGTCTACTTTGCTTTCTTTGTCCTTCCTTATTTCATTTACTCCTGCTTTTCGTCAATTTATTCTTTTGTGGGGTATGTGTACACCTCTTGGCTTGTAATAGATAGGGCTTGGAGGAGCATTTAATGAAGACCTATCGAAGACGTGTGCCTAGCTAGCGAATGTAATAGTTAGGGCTCTAATTGTCTTATGTGTCTTGCATGCTTATTTGCTACGTGTTAATTTGCTTTGTTAGGGCCTTGCATCTAGTCGAGCATGCTAAATGTTATGTGCTATGTGTTTACGAGTGTTTGGCATGTCTACTCGCTTTCCATGGCCATGAATGAATGTGATGGATGAATGTACGTCTCCGCTAGTCCAACGCTAGTCGGAATTCATAGAATGGGCTAGTCCAACGCTAGACCCTTAGGGATTTCCCCTCGTTAGTACATGTTTGCATGTTCATTACATGTCATGCATTCTTTTTAGTTTTATCATTTTGCATGCCCCTCGAACCCCTTTTCCCTCCATTTTAGGATTTTTGCATTTCATGCTAGTTATAGGGTTCATTTGCTTGAGAGTCCCCTTAAATATAGGATATACACGAGTGTGGCTTTTTCTAAGCCTTAGCACGCTTGTATTCCCTCTATAAAAGGGCAAATTGAGTCACGATTTAGGTCTCCCCGTACCCAATATGCATGAATTCCTAGGTCCATGCATCCACTCTCCCATTTTTACCCTCATTACACTTTCATTCTGCACACGTGCACTTTTATATTTTCACTTGCACACAAACACTTTTATCACTACTTGCACACATGCACTTCATATTATCATTTCAAATACCGTACCTTGCCCACTCACATGTACATTTTCATTTACATATTTATTATTTTTTATTACTTTTTCAAACTCATGTTCTCACATTGCATACATACATTCTATTCATTTGCATCCCACTCGCATTATTCGTGACTTCTTCAAAGGATCGTTATTGGGCTTCACAATTAATGTGATTGGCACCACTCAACCTTTGAAGGGAAATTTTCCCCAATCCCCCTAGGTCTAGGGTTTGCATTCATGTAGTGCATCCAAATGTAATAAATTCTTTGATTAAAACAAGAAAATCTTTGATTAAATCATGCAACTAGCCTTGGCTAGGTCAAAGGGGTGCCTTGGATTTTATCCTTGCCTTCCCCTTTGTCAAATGTGACTCCCGAACCTTTTTCTTTGGTTTACGTGGACTAGGAGTCGTTTAAAAGGGGTTTCTTACTACTTTTTCCTATTTTTTCTTTAAAAATTCATTTTTTTGTGACTTGGTACACCTTAACTCATTACCAAGTGGCGACTCCAATTTTTATTTCAAAAACTCTTTTTAAACTATAATTTTTGGGTCAAATCGTCGCATTCTCAACCCCCCATTTAGACCCATTTTTTTCTTTTAAATCACAATTTATTTTTCAATCACAAAAAATACATTTTTTAAACCATTTATTTTATTTCATGAAAAAATGGGGCGCGACAACTAAATAAATCATAAAAAACACCAAAAATTCCCCATATTTCCTCTAAGCTTGGCCGAACCACTTCCTCCAAGAAAAGAAAGAAAAGCTTCCAAGTTTCTTGCTCCAAACTTGTCCAATCTCACAAACTAACCATTTAATCTTGATTTCCTTCCATAAAACCTCTTAGTTTAGTGCTTGTGAGGTGTTGTGTGGAAGTATTTGGGAAGCCAAGAAGACTTATAGCTCTCTCCCTCTTGTGTTTAAGGTAAGTTGTGAAGAATCACCCTCCTCCTTTAATTGATGCTTAAATCATGCTTAGTGGTAGTATAAGATGCAAGTTTATGGATTATTTCTTGATTTATGGTTGAAATGATGAAGTTTTATTATTTTTGGGGATTTTTCTGTTTTAGTATGAACATGATGGTGTGGCTATATATGATGATTGGAAATGGTATATAATGATTCTAGAGGGTGGAAAAGGTGGAAGATTGCAAGGAATTTCTGTTTTGGAAGAAATCTGGAAAATTAGGGTTCTTGGTTCTTCATTCTGTCCGAATATTTTGGTCATAGATAGAGGCCGAATTGGCCTTGGCTTAAAACATGAAAGTTGTAGGTAATGACATTTTATAGGTGCCTGTAAAACTTCAGGTCAATCGGAGTAGCGTAGAGTGAGAAAAGTCGAATTTACCCTTGCTGTTCTGGTTTTGGCCGAATGTAAGAACTGCGATTGTAATTGGTTGTTTTGGTTGGGATTGCTTCTGAATTGGTTGTTATGGTCTTCTGATGAAATGTAGCCTTAAATCTTAGCTTTCATATGGCTTTGGAATTTCAGAATTTGGACTTAGGTAGCCTGTTTTATGATGTTTGTGCTAGAATACGTTTTGTGAATCTGTTTTTGCGATGCTGGTGTAGTATATTGCATTTGTGACCTAGTTACACTCGAAACTGGATTGAGTGTCCTTCTTCAACATTGTAGCCTCTTAGGTCCTGAATCTACTTGTAAAATTTCAGGTGAAACGGATTAGTGTATCCTGAGTTATGGACAAAACCATCAGGCCTGTTTTAGACGTTCGTTTGTGTACGTTTTGAATTTTAGTTTCTGACCGTGGGTTTTTCCGTATTGATCCCATTCGATCTTGTGACGGCCCCACTTCCCCCTAGGGCGTACCCCAGGGTTCAGCGGGTCGCCTGCCCAGCTCTCGCCAGGACTCACTCACTATGGAACTCAAATCATGTATATACATCCATAGACAATAGATGCTCAAGTAAAAGATAAGAAACTTCTACACACCAGAAGTCTTCAAAGTTTTTACCATTCAAGTACAAACATCGAATATACAAGGGTTCTCATTCCTCATACAACCAGCCCGTGCCAAGCACTAGGGCGAGAACCATTACAAGGCCAAAGAACTAGATCAACTAGACTATACAGAACGCTCGTCCTTGCTCGCCTTCCCCTGCTAAGGAAAACAATTGACGTGGTATGAGCTAAAAAGCCCAGTGAGGTTCTATATATATAAACAAGTAATTAAACAAGGAACATTAGTCATGTAATAACATTTAATCCAGAAAACATGTTCAATATAAAGCAATGATAATACATTCATTAAAAGGATACAGGCTCACGAGGAGCTATTTGTTTGTTCGTTCGTTCCCCTGACATTTCCCCTTATTCCTCCAATCGTTTGAAAATACATTTTTTTGTAAGTAGAATCCCTCGTTCATCCTTTTGTTCGTTCATCCCCTTTTCCGGACGTTGACCGGACTCCACCCATCCGACCATTGGCCGGACTCCACCCATCCGGACGTAGCCGGACTACAAGGTAATACTCGAGTATACCAAATTCACCCAGGGTCACCATATCGCCCGACCGAATCCGCTTCTGGCTCGAGTCGATCGGTAACGAAGGGCAGGGCCCAATTCAGCCAAAAGGCTTACATCATGCGCAACTAATGTTTCCATCATTAAATCATTGAAAATTTCATATTTATTTAGGTCGAGTGCGATAAAGTACACACTCACCTAGAAAAAGTTCATTTTAGAAATCATAGAAAACAAGTAACATTTAATCAAATAGTCACAAATAATCACATAGACCCAACAATCCACATAGTCATAGAAACAAAACGTATATAGAACACTCACCTACGTATGAAAAACAACGGCAAAATATCTTTCCGGATATTATCTTTAATCACCGAGAAAACCTAAGATTAAACGAAAAGAGTATTACAGCTCATTTATCACAACCAATTAGGTGCAATCAAAGAGGCTCGACGAATGATGAGTAGAACGTAATAAAAGACTTTAAAGTGGAACGAGGACATTTGGACCCGTGGACAAAATAACTAGGGTTTCATAGACCACACATAAAACCAAACTCAAAAGGGTTATAAAATTTTCTAATGGAAACACTTGAACTAAAGACAAGTCAAAATCCAACTAGATAGACTAAGAAATACCGTTTTTGGAATCGTTTATATGGTTGAAACTTATCTCATATTCAAGTAGATATTGTAGACTAATTGTCTTAATGAAATTCATGAAAAAGAGAGGACAAAATACTCAAGAAAATCCTAAACTACTCCTCTTTATTTGGTAAGAGTAAGTAAACATTTGGAGTTTCCAATTGAAGAAGGATCATGTTTTTAAGATGGAAAAACGGTCATAGTATTATACAAGTTCAAATAGAACTTAGCTTTCGGGCGAAAATTTGGGCAGCAAGCCCTTTGTGTTTACCTAATTTTCCAGCCATTTATGGCTTCATGATTTTTTTTTCAGCCAAACCCAAAGTCATGTACAGCACAAACTCATCATAGTAGCCATTTCATAGGCTCAAGACAATATAAGAACAAAAAACAAAGTAATAACAAGTGCGGAAATGCAATTTGACAAAAGACAGTTTTGACGAGTTCATGCATAATGGTCACAACCGGAGTTACACTTATCGGATTGGGATGAACATTATGCCGTTTCGAAGCTAAGACACAGGGCTACAACATTCATGAAGGTCTTTTAATCCAGTTCCTAATGTAACTTAGTCAAATTCGCAAATTACTAAACCAGAAACCAATTCGTCGGCTGTTTAAACGTAGAACACTGTAATGGACATATCTCAGAGTACACAAGTCCGAATCAGGTGTTCTTAGAGGCATTTGAAAGCTAATTCAGAATACTACAACTTTCATGTTTTGAAAAAAAGCTAAATCAGAATGGATCCTAGTCGAAAAACGTGATAAACTGGACTTAACTGATCACACGGACTGCTTGGGAAATACTTAAAACAGTAAGGGTATTTTGGACTTTTCACATCTTACGTTCCTCCGATTGAGCTGAAATTTTGTAGGCACCTATAAAATACCATTATCTACAACTTTCTTTCTTTGACCTAAGGCCAATTCGGCCTCTAACATAGGGATTCAAATTCGGACAGAATAGGATGAAAATTTCCAGAAATCTGAAATCTTTTGGTTTCAATGATAGTTTTCTTAATTTCTTGCTACACTTGCTACCAAAACCCCCTATATAACCTTATATACAACATATACTAACTATACAACAAGTTTAGGCAGAAATTAATCAAACTCTAACTTACATATTTCATCCAAAAATCACCACAACAACTTGCATCACTTGTAATCAAACCCAAAACATGGACTATTTAACATCTTAAACAAGAATAAAAGGATCAAAGCCATAGATCAGATTTTATACCTCAAAAAGAAGGCTTGCAAGAGTGATCCTCCACTATTTCTTGAAGTTTTTGGTTCCCTTAGCTTCCCAAGCTTCCAAACTTACAATCAATCGGTTTAGAATTCGATTTTAGCACTTGGTTGGTGTAAATCAAGAAGGAATTTGTTTTCTCTTGCTCTCCCTTTCTCCCTCTCTTGCTCAGCCAAGATGAAGAATAAAATGAAGGAGATTAAGCTAAGTTTGTCTTATAAGAAGGTAGAAAGATAAGACTTAATTCTAACCACAAGTTTGGCCAACACTTGGCTCAACCTCAACCACACAATTTTCTCTTTCTTTCCTTACATTTTGGGCCACATATTTTGGTCAATAAGTAATCATGAGAGGGAAGATATTTTGCTCAATTAGTGATAAGCTTGTATGGCAACAAAGTGGTGGTCAAGTGGTGGTTAAATCGGTAGTACCCGGTACACGTCGGTTCGCACTGTTTTTCCTTAAATCCCCCGTACTAGGATTTTTACTTCCTATTCACCAACTTTATATCATTGCTCCTAATCACATATTATTTCTCACTTAAAAGTCACTCTTAAGCACCAAATTTGATCCTTACTCGGTACCGGATAATTATACTGCGGTTACACGAAAAATCCGATTTCATCTTGAATTGAAAACGAATAGGAAAACCCTAATTTCCTATGGTCATTGGCACTTTTCTAGGGTGATTGAACCATGAATAACATGAAATAATAATTTTCAAATAATTTTCAAATAAAATGGAATTTTTGAGAAATATGTAAGGATTTTGCGAGTCCTCACAGATCTGAGTGTCGACTCCTTCACAAGAAATTTAGATCTTGGTCTCAGCTTCGAAACGGTATAAAGTGCGTTAAAATCCGAGTTCCGTAGCTCCTGTTATGATCAAAATAATATCGATCGTCAGAACTGCCTTGTATTTGGACAGTTCTGACGGGTACTTTGGCAGTCGATTTTCGTTCTGTTCTGAATGGATTCAGGTTTTGGCCAAAACATGAAACTTTTAGCCTTATGTCTCAGATTTCTAATGCCTTTAGAATTTCCCGATTTGGACTTGTGAGCTAGAAGTTATGGTCTAGTAAACAGACCCTGTCTGTCATTCAAAGTGCAAACTTCTGGTACCGTTTTCCATGATTTCAACTTGTTTTGATTCGGATCCAGTTTAAGGTGTTTTCATGAGAATTGTAGACCTTCCTCATAGCTTCGAAACTGTGTCTCGGTAACCTTGATCCGATATTCCTAGCCTAACTTTTGATCAAAACGGTTTGAGATGGCCGATTTGGCCGTTTCCGTTTGCCGTTCCGCGCGAGCGCGTGCGCCCTTTTGCCGATTCCGCACTTGCGTGTGGCGATTTTTGCCGTTTTGCTTGTTTTGGATCTGTTAGTAGCCGTTTGTGATATAATGTGTTAAAATCTTCTATTTCAGACAGCGGTGAGCTAGGCGGAGCTGGTGGGGCCCACTACTAGCGAACGCGGGAAGCGATTTTGCTTTAGTACTACTTTCGGTATTTTGGGTAAGTATTCAGGCCAGTTTGGTGTGTTTCTTTGCTATGTGTTTGAGATATGTGAAAAGGGCTCTTAGGCGAGGGTGTACTTTATCGCACTCGACCTAAACCCTAATTTGAATGTATAATTGTACTTGGCATATGTATATGAACCTTTTGGAACCAAAACCCTTGAGCTTGTGGCTCGGGGCGACTTTCGAATAAAGTTTGTGAAGTTTGCAAAGTCTGTGAGTTCGTGGGCCCGATCTAAGACTTGGTTGGACTATTCGAGCCGGTTAGGGCTTGGTCGAAGTCAGTCCAACTTAGTCTGAGGTCACCAAGTTTGTAGGTTCATGTTATGAACCAATTTTATGAATCCGGTTCACCGAGAAGGTGACCAAGTTTGTGACCCGAGCTTGTGACTCAAGCTCAAGTTTGTGATTTCGTTCGCCCGGGCAAGTTTGTGAGGTGACTGGCCAGTGAGGGTGATAAGGTGTCGGTGGGTGTACAAGTGAAGTTCTACGGACCATTGAGTGTGGTCGACGGAGTGTCGGCAGGAGATCATACATGGCACATGAATTGGCTTTGGAGCCACCCGTATCCTTGTTATATGATGTTGTTCTTTTCTGCTTTTGCTTTACTCTTATTGTGTAATTGTTGCTACGTGAATTTACGCTTTCGCCCCTGTTTACTTACTAAGCATATAGCTTACCCCATTCCTTTTGTTTTCCTTAGCAGGGGCCGACGCGGGGACTTTTGGCTCGTATACTAGTATAGTTAGATTGGCTTGTAATAGTTGAACAGTTAGGATGTTTGTTTTTGTTTTGGTGGTTTGTATAAGGACCCTTCTTAGGGTCTATCTTCTGCTGGTTGTGGTTGTAGTATATTAGAGTGGTTTGACTCGAGACTTTTGAAGATGTAAATATAACTTTTGGGATTGTATATATTGTATTTAGTGCTCTTTCGAACTTTAAGTTTTGAGTCCTGGCGCGAGCTAGGCAGGCGGCCCGCCGATACCCTTGGGTTCGCGCTTGGGAGAAGTGGGGTCGTCACACTTTTCCTATAGTTAACTAGCCAAGGACAATTCTTAGAGAAAAGAAAAGGAGTAAAACAAGGCTAGAGTTTTAGAAACTAGGAAAATCATTTTCCAAAGGTAATAAGGCTAGTTTAAACTTAAAGGAAGAAATATCGAGTTGGCAAGGTTGAGAAAATCCCTACATGACGTTTCTAACCTTAACATACAGTGCTAGATTTTTATCGCACTCTACTAGAGTGAAGATATATGTAAATAGATTGTTTTAGAACTTTTCTCAAGTTCACAGGACCAAAACGGATTTCCTACGATTCCGATTTGTAAGCACGTAATAAGTTAGATCCATCAATATAACAAACCAACATTTCCAATAGAAATCTCACTAGGGCTTCGTCAATCATTAGCCCTAGGTTTCAATAGGTTCATATCAAATCAAGAATAAAATAAATGACCAAGGTTTCATCAATCATTAGCACTTGGTTTTTGGCAAGTTCATATCACATCTTGAATAAATCAAAAATAAAGGTAAAGCCTCCAAAAAATTCCAGCAATTAAAGTCCATCACTCTTTAATATTTATAAAATTATTCAAATGGCCAAGGGCTTCATCAATCATTAGCCCTTGACAACATCAAACACTTCCAACCACAATTCAATCAGGGATTCAAACCACAAATAAGCTAAAAGTTCAATCCAAGTAAAAATTCAGTTTCATGAAGAAACAGGACCTTAATACAGAACAGTCTACTTTGAGGATTCACAGACAGCAGTACCCATGGAGGAAAAATATGAAATTTCTACAGAACAAAGGCCTATGATTCTAGTTTCAAATGCCACTGACGGCACCTTAAACGGATTTTCCTACACCAAGATATAAACATTACACTGAGACTGGTCAGGGACATCCGAAAATCTGAAATTTCATTTTTCACTTGTGAAAACTCCTTTTTCTCTTTTAACACCAAAATGTTTTTATTCAAACCATCCATACATTTCTTATAGAACTCCAAAACAACATATTCCAGGCATTTCCATCCATCATGTTTCAAGGAAAAAATTTAAAAACCAAGCTGAGATTCCAACTCAACCTTTGACTATCACATAAGAAATTCCAGCAATTAATATACTTTAGATCAAATTTTCCCTTGGTTTAAACATGGTGTTAGGTACTCAAATTCAGCATTTAAACACTTAGCTAGTTATTAAAGATTTCCACTTCATAACCAGATTCACACAGCAACTAAAATCATCCAAAAAAATCCAGAAATCTGTCCATCAGCCACGGATGAACATGCATGAAGGAATGTTCTGGTTTCATTTTATTTTCTGGATTTAAACATGCTTTTAAACTCTCAACTTCCTCATGCAATTACTTAGCTAGAAAATAAACATTTCCAGTTCAGAAATCGAGTTCAACCAACAGCCTTTAACATCAAAATTTTCTAACTTGGCTCGGATGAACATGCGTGGGCAGATTGCACTTTGATTTTATTTTTCTGGTTTTAAGTTAACTAATTAGCTACATGCAGAGCCTAATTAACTTGTGATTAACTATCTAATTATGGTTATAAGCTCAAACAACAAAATTGAACCAAATCAAGCTGCAATAATCAAGCTAAGCTCTCGGCAGTTTCCCTACTAGCACATAACAGAAATTCTTTTCTTAAAAATCTCATCCGGATGCCTAACCTCCACATGCAAGTTCTTAGATGACTTAAACTTCTTGTTATTAATTGGTTAAACACTTAATCGAGCTCAGATTATCGTAGGAAATTAGAAATGAAGCTACAATTCCAAGCCAACTCCTCGGCAGAAACCTCTAGCCAAAACAGAATTTTTGTCTGCTTTATCAACATCATCCGAATGCACAAATCAACATGCATGGTCTTAATCTTCAAGTTTCCACTCAGCTAATGACACTTAGGTGTTCAGATTGCCACGGAAAAACAAAAATGGAGCTGCATTATCACTTCAGTTTCTCGGCAGCAACATTTCATCAAAACAGAAATTTTTCTAAAGGCTCGATTTCAACAACCGACTGAGCAATCCATACATGCAAGCTTTGATATAGCTTCGTATACTAGTAATCAACCTAATAAGTCCAGAAATTACCTCAGATATAAGCTAGGCTCACACACGAAAATTCCAGAATTTTCTTTCCTTGCTCTCGGCTTCAAGTGCAGGTCGGTTGTCCTGGTTCCTGATTTGAGGTTGAGAATTGGTTGCAGCTGGTGGATTTGAGTTCGGTTGGTTGGAGTTGGTGGAGATGGAGGTTCAGAATGGTGAAGCTTCACCGAAAATTTCTCCCTGGTTTCACTCCAGCTTACGGCAGAACCAGAAAATTTCTGCAGCTCACGTTCCCTCCTCACTTGCTCTCGGATGCAGCTCACCAGGTAACTCTCTCTCTCGTATACTCTCGGTCTAAGGTAGTGGAAGAGATGAGGTGATGATCGTGGAGAGGGAGTGTGATGGCTGCGGTGAAATTGTGCAGAGGAAATGAGATAGTGAAGAGGCGGTATCTCGGTATTAAGAAGGAAAGGAAATGGTTTTCGGTGAGTTTGTGCAGAGGAAGTGAATTTGTGGTTTGAGATGTGAAATAGAGCGAATGGTATAAGGTGCCGCGGTATTAGGAGCAGAGGTTGCGTGTGTGCGAATCAGTTGCGTATTGAATTGGATAAAATGTGATTGGCCAATAGTTGCGGTGATTGGAATTTGCGGTCAGAGGATTTGTTTGGTTTGTATGGAAATGTAAGGGCATTTTAGTCTTTTCACTTTGCTCCCTAACCTCAACTTAATTTCTCAATTCTAACTTAATTCTAAAAATTATCCTCAAGTGTGATTTGAACGCCTAATTATACACTAGTATACCTAAACCATTTTTATCGAATAATTATCGATTAAACTTTAATATTAAGGTTCCTAGTAATTCCTACATTATTTAGTGATTAATTTAGTTATTAGAATTTCCAATTATTATTTCTCAAGAAATAGAGTTAGTCTAACTCGAAATTTATTGGTTTAGTAATATAAAGTCAAGTGAAATAATAATTTAATCCAAGGGTGCCAATTTGCACATAAAAATTATTTTTACGCCCTTATTGTGAAAACAAAGAAAGATAAGGATATATTTATCGAAATTTTTACGCCTTAAGTATGTTTAGTATATTAGTATCATATTTATCTAAAATTCATTGGTTTTTATCTTAACGCGGAAATTCTTATTAACATTTAACATTAGCAACTAATTGGAATTAATCATTGGAATTTAAATAATTTATTTTAAGATAGTAAGGCTATCGACTCAAGTATCATTAATTTAGCATAAAGGAATTTAAGTATTCTAACATATTATGTTAAGGCGAAAAATTAATCTAACCCTAAAGATATTAATTTAGTCTAACAAAACCAAGAAATTTCATAAGGTAGGAAAATTTATGTTATTTTTCACATAAACCTATTTTTACGTACTTAATTGCGAACAAGTAAAAGTAATGCTAGAAATTATTAAAGAATAAAAGAGATGCAAATGAAATATGCACTGGCTTATATATCTATTTTCAGGGTTCTCACAACAAGTCCTTAATTAAACATCATTAGATAGAAGAGAGGGGTTCCATAGTCACTCACCTTAGTAACCAAAGAAAGAGACCACTTAGCACTTTAAGCTTCCAAATAACTTCACCAATCACCTAAATACCCCTAAACTAACAGGTTTTATGGAGTAATTTGAAACTAACCTGTTGGAATGAAAGATTGAAGGTAAGAAAATTGAGTTGTTTTTCTTCTTTTTTCTTGAGCAAGGGCCTGCCAAGAATCTTGAAAAATAAGGGTGAATTTTGGTCGGATGAAGCCTTAGTGTTAAGATAGCGGCTATTTGCGGAAAATTTCCGCATTGAACGGAAAATTTTGGAATTAGGGTTTCGATTACCCCCTTTCTGCCTGGCACTGTTCATCATAGTTAGAGGCCGAATTTGTGAGGACTCGTTAAAGCTATTATTTTTAAGCCTAACTTATGACATAATAAATTATTTAATTGGATTTTTACCACGAGGAATATTTTCTAGTCTTATTAGACCTAAATACATGATAATATAACTTCGTTATATTTTTAAAATGACTCATCTCAAAAATTAATTTCCTGGAGTGCGTGTAGTAAAAATAGTGAATAGTGCTCGGAGATTTTACCGCGTGGGAGCACAATAAGTTTGGAATATTGGAGACTTGTACTATGGTCCTAAAATAGGTAATCTTATGAATAAATACTCAAGTGATAGTTAGTAGTACAATCGTTATAAGAATTTCTCGGAAGTTTCGCGTTATAGCATTAAAATCGACGGTACGCGTTTTCACACGTGCGACTTTATTTGAGGGACTTTAGACCCTTATTTCGGGACAATTAAGAGTGAATAATATTTACATGAAAATAAGTGCATTAGAGGTTTAGTGCACTAGTGAACCAAACGCACGAGAAATCGAGCCCTAATCGCGCCAAACGCCCCCTAATGTGAGTTGACTAATGGGTGATTTGTGGCCACAAGTTAGTATCTTCTCTTGGAAGCTTAAAAATCTGATCTCTCTCTCTCTCTTCCTTCTCAAGATTGCCAACCAGCCCTCTCTCCCTCTCTAACTCCATTGTTTCAAAAATTTCTTCACCAAATCAACCACAGAACTCCAACCAATCTTCACCAAACTTGTAGAGCAACTAGCAAACTACTTGGAGGTTGGATCTAGCTAACCAAAGGGCTGCATTTCATGGTTTCTTGGAGCCTCTTGAGGACCGAAAATTTCTGATCTAAAGCACTAAGGAGGTATAACATGATCCATCACCTTAAACTTGATTTATAGTAGTAGATATGCATCTCTAAGTACTTGCATGAAAGTTGATGACTTGATATTGTTAGAAAAATGTGAAAGTGGGCTCTATGAACTCCCACTCTTGGGTTGTTGCTGATTTGATGATTGATGGTGGATATATTGTTGGTTTAGTGGTTAAAATGATGGATTAATGGTGTGTAATTGATAGAAATTTCATTGGGTGCAAGAAGCAAAAGTTTCCGATTTTGCCCCTGCCTTGTTCGGCCATTTTAAGGCCAATTTTTAATGATCTAATGGCTTGAATCTGATGTTTATATGACGTATTAGATGTGTGGAAAATTTCATTGAAAAATAATGAGGTTTGGTTGGGCAAAGGAATTTTTTTTGTGAAACTAGCAAATCTGGAAACTGTTCACGTATGGCTCTGACCAGCGGTGGTGTTTCGGCCATAACTCCGTCCTCAGATGTCGAAATCATGTTCCGTTGGTGGCATTGGAAACTAGACATTCCAGGCGTTAATTTGAGATAAAATTCACGTTCTGATTCTTTGTGAGTGAGCCGAACTAAACATTTTAAGATCGCTGTCCTGTTGCTCTGTTCAACTGGAATGAAGTGATAAGGCAGCAAATTGATGCCCGATTTTGAACTAGTTGGGTGCCAAATTTTGAAATGATTTCTTCTGTGATATTATAGCCCTATGAATTTATTTTTCAATGACATAAACCATGCCCCTTTCTGAGTTAAATTGACTGAGTTGTGACCAAAACAAGAGGACTGCCCTGTTTTGGAAAAACCGAAATACTTGGACTGGTTTGGGACAAAACCTGGGAGTGATCTTATTAATTGAAGTTCTTGATGGTAAACACTTACCAAAGGTATCATGGATGTATCTTAGACCTTTATTTCACAAATGAACCATGGTTGGATAGCTTTCTTGATCAAACGATTTGAATTGGGAAATGAAGTCAAAAGACAGGTTGCTTTAGAAATTTTCCTGAACTTTGGATGATTAATTAACTATCTTTCTGAAGGTATTTTTCCCTGAAATTTGATAGAACGGTACCTTTCATATAGGAGTAACATACTGCAAAATTTTATACCAATCCAAGTTCGTTTTGACACTTAGCTAAGGTTCCAATTTTTGGAAACTCAAATCTGGAAATTGTTCACCAGACTTGAATTTTCCCAACTTCGAGCTACCGTATCTCGGTGCTCGAAACTCCAATTCTCAATCCGCTTGTTCTGCCCTAAACCTTACTTGCACCTCTAATTGAGTTATAAATTTCAAGGGCTAGTTTGCAACGAGTGAATTCTGCCAAATTTCCAAAGTTAGCGAAAAACCAACCCCAGCTCAATCCTGAACATTCTGGAACAGTGATTTCAAGCTCCTTTTTGAGTACTTTCCACTTAGATTCATGGAAAAGTGTCTTCTAAGAACTTTTAACACTTTCCAAAAGGTTTCCAACGGTATAAATTTTTCCAATTTTGGGTTTATATCGAGAGAGATACGAATTTTCAAAGATTTATAATAAAACTGAAAATTTTCAATTTTCAAGGCAAAGGAGTTTTTCCAAAACTCTTAATTCTCTTAGTATTATTCAAACGTTTTGCCCTCGATTTTCATGATAAAAACTCAAATAATATTGTACTTAATAAAATGCAAGTTGAGCCTCGATTTACGAGTAATTGAGGTTCATTTTTGTGAAATATTCTTTAGATTGTACACTAGTACAATCTTCCTTGATAATTGGGATATTTGAGTGATTATCCACTATTAATTGCCAGACGCACAAGGAGACCTTCAAGAGGATCTTACAGTGGACACTTGAACTTCCAGAAAATAATTCTTATTGAATTGCTCGGTGAGTGTCAAGTGTGTGAATCCTTGGTACTTGCTTATTTGTTGTAATTGTTGGAGATTTTAAAAAATGAAGGCGGGTGTGTACTTTATCACACTCGTTCTAATTTCGAATGAATGAATGAAATATATCGAATGAATGAATGAAATGCAATGGTATGTTATAACTACATACGTTGTTGGAGTGAATCTCCTCGACTTTCAAATGAATGGGGACGTCCAAACTCATAGGCCGACCTTGGACTCGAGCCGGCAATGGGCTTGGTCGGGAACCTGGGCGAGCCATGAGATATATAAGCTCGACCTAATGAGAGGTCTTGCTTGGCATACTCATGGAGTATCGCCTTATAAATGACTTGTGGGCCCTGGAGGTGTACGGTGGACTGAGGGAAGTAAGTGGTGATCTATGGAAATGGAAATACCGACCCGGTTGACGGAGGGTCATCGCGGGAAGGTATACGAATGGCATCGGCAGAGCGAGTGGAACTTAGCTCCTGAGAGCTACTATATCCTTGAATTGTTTCTGATTACTTTTCCTGCTCGAATGGTTGATTATTGAAATATCACGATTTTATGTAATAAATTTGGGATTGCTATTTGAACAATGTGCTTGCATGTGTGTTCTTGGCCTCACGAGCGTTTAGCTCACCCTATAGTTTTGTTTTCCTTAACAGGACCGAATATCGGGGAAGTATGGAGAAACCCTTCGTTGTCCTTTTGTTTAGGATTTCTACTATATTTTGGCTATGCCCTGCTTTGGGTTGTACTTTTGGAATTGAAATGTAAAATTTGGGCCCTGACATGTATTTAGGATTTAAGTCGTATTATGATTACCCGATGTACTGGTTACATGTTAAGTGACTTGATAAGTTTGAATGCTTCCGCATTATTTGTATTCATGTTGCTCTCTTCGAAATGTTCGGTTTGGTTTTAAGTTGAATGGAATTGCTTGAGTCCTGGCGAGAGTTGGGCAGGCGTCCCGCGGATACCCTTTGGTTTGCCTTAGGGAGATGTGGGAGCGTCACAGAATTAGCCTTGGATTAAAACATGAAAGTTGTAGGGAATGATATTTTAGAGATGCCTACAAAATTTCAGCCCAATCGGAGCAACGTAGCTGGTGAAAAGACTGAAATACCCCTGCTACCCTGTTTCTATCCGAACTTGATAATTGCTTCTGTAATTGGTTAATTTGGTTGGGAATACTTCTGATTTGGTTGTTGATGTCTTCTTAAGAAATGTAGCCTGGTGCCTTATCTTTTGGATGGCTATAGAATCACTTGATTTGGACTTAGGTAGCCTGAATTACGGTTTGTTAACCAGAATACGGTTTGTTAACCTATTTTTAAGGTTTTGGTTTGGTACATTGACATTTTGACCTAGTTGCACTACAAACTGGACTGAGTGGCCTTCTTCAACATTGTAGCACTTTCTGTTAGCTTCGAAATAGTATAAAGCTCATCCAAATCTGAGTCCCGTAGCTCCAGTTATGACCAAAACAAGATCAGTTCTCAGAACTGCCTTTGAATTTGGACAGTTCTGACAGGAATGTTTGGACGCATTTTCCTCCATACTCTGTATCGATTCAGTTTCTGGTCTAAACATGAAAATTATATCCTTATGTCCTATCTTTCCAACACCTTTGGAATTTCTTGATTTGGATTTGTGAGCTGTGAGTTATGGCCCAACAAACAAGCCCTGTTCGTCACCCTAAGACGTAAATTTCTGGTAATGTTTTCCATAATTTTGACCTGCTTCCATTCAGATCTAGATTAAGGTGTCTTCAGGAGAATTGTATCCTTTCCTCATAGCTTCGAAATGGTTTCTCGTTCACCTTGATCCGACATTCCTAGCCTAACTTTTGATCAAAATGGTTGTAGATGGCAGATTTGGCCATTTCTGTTTGCCGTTCCGCGTGCGCGCGTGCACCCATTTTGCCGTTTCCGCACTTGCATGTGCCGATTTTGTCGTTTTGCTTGTTTTGGGCATGTTAGTGGTTGTTTGTGATAATATGTGATACAATCTTCTATTTCAGACAGTGGTGAGCTAGGCGGAACCAGTGGGGTCCACTACTAGCGAACACGCGCGAAGTGCTTTTGCTCTTGTACTACTTTTGTATTTTGAGTAAGTATTCAGGCCGTTTATGTGTATAAACTGCTTATGTGTTTTGATGTGAAAAGGGGGACTTAGGCGAGGGTGTACTTTATCACACTCGACCTAAACCCTAGTTTGTACCTATGTTTCTCCATGAGATGTGTATATATGACTTATTTTGGGTTTGAACCCGTTGAGCTTGGAGCTCGGGGTGACTTTCGTGAGTTCGTGAAATATGTTGAAGTTGTGTGCCCGATCTCAAGATCTGGATGGACTATTCGAGCCGGCCGTGGCTTGGTCGGAGCCAGTCCAACCCAGTCTGAGGTCACCAAATTCGTAGGTTCCAGTTGTGAGCCAAATTTGTGACTCGAGCTTGTGACTCAAGCTCAAGTTTGTGATTTCATTCGCCCGGGCAAGTTTGTGAGGTGACTGGCCAGTGAGGGTGATAAGGTGTTTGGTAGGTGTACAAGTGGAGTTCTACGGACCTTATTTATGGTCGACGGAGTGTCGACAGGAGATCACGCATGGCAAATGACTTGGCTTTGGAGCCAACCTGTATCCTTCCTTTGTATTGTTATTTTTGTGCTTGACTTAACATTTTGTGAAATAGTTGTTTCTTTAAATGTGAAATTTACGCTTTTACCCCTATTTACTTACTAAGTTTCTAGTTTACCCCTTTTCCTTTGTTTTCCTTAGCAGGGGACGACGCGGGGAACTTCTTGGCACCTTCACCAGTTTAGTTAGGTTTGATTGTAATAGTCGGACAGTTAGGATGTTTGTTTTTGTTTTGGTGGTTTGTATAAGGACCCTCTTTAGGGTCTACCTTCTGCTGGTTGTTATTATAATGTATTAGAGTAGTTTGACTCGATACTTTTGAAGATGTAAATAGAACTCTTTTGGTGTCAGATATATTATGAATAGTATTCTTGTGGGTTTATCTAGTTTTATTGTTTTGAAATTTTGAGTCCTAGCGCGAGCTAGGCAGGCGTCCCGCCGATACCCTAGGGTTCGCCCTTGGGAGAAGCGGGGGCGTCACAGTGGCGGCTAGAAAGAAAAAGGAGATGAGGAGAAAGGGTCTTCGTCGGAGCTTTGGGTGAAGAGGGAACCAAGGAAAAACAAAAGCAAAGAGAAAGAGAGGAAGAGGCGGCTGAGAGGAAAAAACAAGAAAGGAAAAGAGAGATTCTGGTGAGGGAGAAAGAAAAGAAAGAGCTGCGGGCTTGGGAAGAAAAGAAACGTGGGAGAATCTGGAAAGGAAGAAAAACTAAAAGCTACGGGCTGCAGGAAGGGATCCAAAAAGTTGAAAGGGAAAGACGTTGAAGGTGAGAAAAGGGGAGAGGTTCGGCAGAGAAAGGGAACCAGAGGAGGAAGAAGATCTGGAGGAACAAAATCACCTCAATCCACCATCACCTGTGAATCCTCACTGAAAGAGAGCATTGTAAGCTATTCTTTCCCTTTAAACTTCAGTTTCTTTTCAAGCTCAGATTTTTGAAGCTTTCGAAGCATGTATTCCTTGACTTCGCTTATGATAATTTTACTATTTTTTGTTGCTTATTATTCCTTCCCTCCTGCTTCATGTTCACCGGGAACTTGCTCCTTCATTTGTGAAAGGAAACTCTTGTGGCTGTGTGTTGGTCATGATTTAGTGGATGGATTATAACTCCAATAGCTATGTTTTGGAATTTGTGTGATTGAAAACTTATGAACCCAAAAAGCTGTCAACTTTCGTGCTTTTTTTCCTTCATGAAACTCAATGCGTATGATCCGTGGGTTGCAAGTTCTGTTCTTAGTATCTTGTTTGTTTTTATGGTTTGGGTTTAGGATGTTTTCTTAAAGGTTTGGCTTGACGTTTCAGTAAACGTTAGTGTTTCTTTGCTGCGTTTTATGGCTAGCTGCTTTGTTGGATCTTCTGGGAATGTCTAGGTCAAACCTATCCTGTTTATGCTATTTTGCATGAATACCTGTCGGCTAACTAAGAAAGAAACGAAGCTGCATAAATTGTTGCAGCAACAAACTTGGTTTTGCAGCTCCAAAATCATGGTTGTTCCAATTAAAATCTATGTTTACGTTCATTTGTTCTAGTTATAGCACTTGGTCTGTATTTGTGTAGTTCCTTTTTGTTTTTCTCATTGTGGGTTCAGTTGAATGTGAGTGATCTTGTAGTATTGGAGTAAAGTTCCATGCAAAAGCCTTAAACCAGAAATTAGAAAGGAAATCCAAGGTTTTGATGTTTCCTTCGTCTTACTCTTGTGTTTTACCCATTCAAGTGGATAAGACTTTCTTTTATTGTCTCGGTTATGCATAACTCGTTGTTCCTACCTTGTATCTTCTTGTCCCAGAAAACCTGGTTTATCAGGTTTGGTAGTTTAGTCGGTTGAATGGGATTGTCTTGTTTTGTTGAAATGGCACGTTGTAGTTGCCTCTGATTCATTTGTTGTGTAAAGAGATATGAATGAGTGAATAACTAAAAACTGCAGAAAGAATGGTGATTGAAACACTGCAGAATCATGTTCTTCTTCGAAGAATGCATGCAATATTTCAAAAAATTGCATTTTGGCCCTTATTTTGTTAATAATGCTACTATAGCCCGGAAAATTGGAAAATCGATCAATTGTGTCCCTCTAACATGTTATTCTTCTTTGATATGATTTAATGTGATTTTTGGGTAGATTTTTAGTGAATTTTAGAATGAAATTTGGGGTTTAATAATTTTTGAGAGATTTATGATTTTGATTCGGATTTCTAGTGAAATTTTGGATATTTTGTAGTTTATTTTTTTTATATAAGATACTTTTTATTGATGAGAAAAAGTTACAAAACATAAACTCGTGTTACATACGTCTTATTTTCCGAATTGACGGTAAACCTAATTTGTCAAGGTGAATTGCCCCACGAGCTTCCCTTGGGAACATAGTAAAGCTATCATATACCTTGACCTTTTGATGTAGGTGAGAAACACCCACATTAGAAAACGCATCAGCAACTGTGTTAGCCTCTCGATAGCAGTGTGAAAAATGAACAGGCTCCTGCAAGAGCTTCCAAATCTGCCTGATCTCCCTTCGAATCTGCCACGGACATTGAGTGCAACGTTGAATGATCCCAACTAAGAGCAGTGAATCTGATTGCACACTTATATTTTCAAATCCCCTATGTTTACACGTTTGAAGACTGATAAGGAGGGCCCAAGCTTCTGCACGGAGAGATGTAGTTTCTCCAAAATAAGCCGAAAAGGCAATCAGTGGTAAACCAGTTGGATCCCGAAGAACTCCTCCACCTCCACCCACTCCTGGATTACCCTTAGAACATCTATCCATATTAAGTATGAGCCGTCCTGTCTCCTTTGTCTCCCATCGAACAAATTTGTATGCAACCGTACCGACAGACACGTTCGATCGATCATACAAATGACAAAAAGATTGGAATCGAAACACTTGTTTGAAGTGGATCCCCACGATGGACTGAATTTCCGAGAAAATGAGATGACAAATAACAAACGATCGCATCTGGACACCCTAAAAAATTGCTTTATTCCTTGCCTTCCAAATCTGCCAGTAAACTATATTAGGTAGAATGTGAGAACCCGTAATTTTCTTAATTGCTAGGTTTTATTTTCTATTAATTGCATGCTTTTCCACATTTTATTTATTCAAAAAAATTGTGAAAATAATTTTTATGAGTAAAGATGGTTTTGAAATCATTTTTTTCTAGTATAAGTTAGTTTATGAGATTTTAAGAGTGTATACCGGATGTGAGACCCACTAGTGCGGTAAGTTGATAAAATTCGGCCAATTAGGTTAAGTTTTGTATACCGGGATTAATGTACTAGGTGATAAGAGGTAATTAGAGGTTACTTAGTTGTATTATTGTTGGATTAGCATTGGAGGGAAAAAGGATAAGCTTTAGGGCCAAAAGGTGACAAGTGTCACCATGCCATTTATTCTTGGACTTTGACTAACTTTCCTACTTTACCATTTAATCAAAATTTGACCAAAAATTCATCACATTTTGCTCCCCTTTGGCCGAACCTCTTGCTCAAGAAAAGAAAAAAATCCTCCAACTTTCTACTTCATAATCTTGCTCCAATCTTCAAATCAAACCGATAAAACTTCAAATCACTCCATAAAATCCCTTTGCTAAGTGGTCTTGAGGTAGTTGGTGAAGTAGTTTGAGAAACAAAGGTGCTTAGTTGGCTCTTCTCTTGAGTTGCAAGGTGAGTAGCTAAGGAGTTCATTCTTTGGTCTTGCTAATGTGAAATTGGTAGCTTGTGTTAATCAAAGATGTGATTTGGTGGAAGATTTCATGACTTTTAGTTGAGATTGGTGACTTTTATATTTATTCTTAAATTTTTCTGTTTTCATAGGTTTAATATTGTGTGGCCATGGATGATGACTTGGGATAGCTTAGAATGAAGCTACTATGCGTAAATTGTAGCTAATTGCGGAAAATTTCCACTTTGTGCGGAAAATTCCAGATTAGGGTTTCATTTTTCCCCAATTCTGCCTGGTACTGTTACACCTAGTTAGAGGCCAAATTGGCCTTATTAAAAAACATTAAAGTTGTAGGGAATGATGTTTTATAGTATCCTGCAAGATTTCAGCTCAATCGGAGCAACGTAGCCTGTGAAAAGACTGAAATACCCCTGCTGCCCTGTTTCTATCCGAACATGCCTATCAGCTTCTGTAATTGGTTGTTTTGACCAGGAATACTACTGATTTGGTTGTCAATGTCTTCTTAAGACTTATAGCCTTGTATCTTAGCTTTCAAATGGCTTTGGAATCACTTGAATTGGAATTGTATATGTTGAGATATGACTGCATAAATCAGGACTGCCACAGTAAACTTCGAATGGGAAAATCTGGGGTCATTTTGGTGAATTTGACCTAGATACATTATAAACTGGACTGAGTAGCCTTCATCAAAGTTATAGCCCTCTTCTTAGCTTTGCAACGGTATAAATTACACCCCAATCCGATAATCGTAGCGCCGGTTGTGTCCAATACGCTAAATGACGTCAAATCTGTTTTTGGGTTTTAGGGCTTAACTTTCATTTCCGGTCATTTTCCTAGCTAAATTTTGTACTTGAATGACTTTGAACCTATTGAACGGCTGTTGTGATGAATTTATATTACGTATAACTTTGGGATTGATTGAGGAAAATAATGAAGCCATAAGTGGCTGGGGAAAATAGGTAAATACAGAGGGCATGCTGCCCAAAATTTTAGGGCTACATGATTCCTTCAATTGAGTTGATCTTAGTACAAATGTGGGATTTTGGGGGTTGTTTGTAACCCTAGGACCAACTGTTATCTTTTTGCTCAAAAGTCATATTTTATTCTTTTGTACTAGTACTTAACCTGGAAAGGCGTACGACGTGTAGACGAGCCTCACTTGTACATCCCGTTTACTCAATTTTGGATGTGAAACCTTCAATTGCTTTACTTTGATGATTTTAGGGTTTCTTGGCAATTAAAACTAGTTTGAAGTGAAAACTTTTGAAGTATCTGTACTTGAACCGGTGAGTGTACCACTCCCCTCATTTGCTGTTTAATCTGGTTTCTGCTTCTGCAATTTGCGATTTAAATGACTGCACTATCTGTTTATTCTGTTTGAGACGAGGGTGTACTTTATCACACTCGTTCTCCTGTCTGTCCATATGCTTATTTACTGTGTATAATTTGTTAACTGTATCTGAATCTGTTCGGACGTCGTTTGGAGGCTGGTATCTAACGACCTTTCTGTGACCTCTGAGCTCAACACCTGTGGCTAGTTACTCAAGTCGGGCCGGCAAGGGCCTGGTCGATTAGATAACAAACCACGGTAGTCTATTTTGGGAATCTTTGGGTATTGAGACTCTTGATTCCGGTATACTCGAGTATTACCATTACTGTTCCTGAATGAAGTTTGGGCCCGGTAGGGGTATATTTGGTGGACGAAAATTGGTGTAAAGTGGGGTCTACGGATATGTTGGTTCTATTGACGTTGACGGAGAGTCAACGGGTTCGGATCAAGTACTGCAAATGGAAATCTGGCTCCTGAGAGCCATTTGTATCCTTTCCTTTTGAATCACTGTGTCTAAATGTTTTTCTTGATATCTGGTATATGTATCTGATTGATTAAACATGAAAAGCCATGATTTTATCCCTATATGTTTGGTACCTCATTGAGCGTAAACTCACCCCCTTTCTGTTGTCTTTGTTTTCCTTACAGGGGACAAACTTGAAAATCACAGTTTTGGAAGAAAAGGGGCAAGCTAGTATATATGTCATGTTGTTAAACTCTTTAAAAACGAAGCCCTAATTGTATTTTGTGTAGTGTGAGTACCTTCGGCTCACACTGTATGTTAATTTGTTCAAGACTTCAATGTAAATATATGTATAAGTGTTTGACTTTGTCGATTAAATGTAAAATCTGCGATAAAACTTAGTTTGAGAACTTTGAAACATGACTAGAATTCGAAACTTATACGTTTCGTTCAATAAGAATCAAGAAATGGAAATTCACTTGGAGAATACTCGTGAAATACTCGCTCACTTTTTAAATGATAAAACTTTGTAACATTTATACTTGAAATGGTCATGCGAGTCGAAAGTACAAGGAAAACGTACTTTGAGCAATCATTATTTCATTTCTCAAGGGTACAAGTTCGGCCAAGTCCTTATTTATATATCTTGGGACAAGAAGACTTAAGTACCCTAGACGGTTCATGCAATAATCACTCTTAACCCTTACTCAAGTTGCAAGTAGTTCTCTAGTCTTCGAGCGTAAATTTGGGCAGCATGCCCTTTGTGTTTACCTAATTTTCCAGCCTTTTAGGCTTCATTGTTTTCTCAACAACAACCCAACATCACACATAAAACAATTCAAGCCAAGAGCCGTTCCCTAGGCTCACAATATCATAACAACAAGAATTGCATCAAGTACAAGTGCAGAAATTCAATGTGGCACAAGACAGATTTGACGTATAAAAGCGGAAATAACTTGTCCGAGGCTACGCTTATCGGATTAAGGCGAAACCTATGCCGTTTCGAAGCTAAGACACAAAGCTACAACATTCATGAAGGTCACTTAGTCCATTTCCTAATGTAACTTAGTCAAAATCTCAGATTACTAAACCAGAAACCAATTCACCGGCTGTTTAAACACAGAATACTGTAATGGACATAACTCAGTGCACACAAGTCCGAATCAGGTTTTCTTTGAGGCATTTTAAAGCTACTTCAGAACACTACAACTTTTATGTTTTAGCCCAGAGCTAAATCAGAATGGATCCTGGTCAAAAATCGTGATAAACTGGACTGAACTGAAGAAACGGACTGCTGGGAAATTCTTAAAACAGTAGGGGTATTTTGGACTTTTCACGTTCTACGTTGCTCCGTTTGAGCTGAAATTTTGTAGGCACCTATAAAATGTCATTCGCTACAACTTTTATTCTTTGACCTAAGGCCAAAACAGCCTCTAACATATAGATAAAAATTCGGACAGAATGTTAAGACCATTTTCCAGATTTTGGAAATTTTAAGTTTCTAGTGAATCTTTCCTCAATTTCTTGGTCCAATCACTACCAAAACACCATATAACACCTCAATTGCAACATATAAACATCATACAATCATTTGGGCAGAATTTCCATAAGCCCTAGTGCATCAAATAAATTGGGGGAAAACTACTAAAACATGCTCATCATCCATAATCTCACCATAAAATCAAGTTACTAGGCTTAATATAACAAGATTAGAAGTAAAACTTGGAGAGATAAACTCTCTTACCTTGAATAAAAGTCACCAAGAGTAGCACAAGCTCTCCCCCTCAAGAATCACTCCACAACTCACTAGCTAGTCACTAGAAAACAAGTTTAATCGGTTTACTTTGCTCGATTCCTCACTTATTTGTTGGATTTGGAGATGAAATGAAAGATTTTCCTTTGGAGTTTCTCTCCTTGTTGTTCTCAGCCAGCCCAGCAGAAATGAAGAAGAAATTGCTAAGTGTTGGATTTAAATGGTTACTAATGGTCCCGGTTCCTGGGCTTGTCTACCCCCACGGCTACGACTAGGACCGCGTCCTCGATTAGTTCCCTTAGCTTGACTTCTTCTACCCTCCATGGTTCGTAGCGAATCAACTATAACAATATAACCAACTAATCAATAATAGAATATAGCCACTAAGTAACTATATAAATATCAACAGCACAAAACAAACTAATGCAAATCATAAACCCCTCTAAATCATAAAACAAGGCAATACAACACATTCGATCAAAACAAGTCACATAGCTTATAGAGCATTAACCCTAGGTATCGCTCAGGCACTACACTTAATCAAGGCTCGAAACACGTGAATAAGAAGGATCCCAAATCCCATGAATATCTTCAATATTTTTCAAGTCCAGACTACTCGCATTCCCTGTGCCTTTGTTTTCACCATCCAAACTTATCCGAATATTACACGAGATCTCAACTGATCGTAAAGATGTCACTCTTTGGTATTCGGGGACAAGAATCCGAAAATATGATAATTCACCACTCAAGCTGGCCAGGCTCAAGAGCAAATCACCCGTATTAGAGATTCCTACCCAACATACATAACTAAGGTTCCCAACAATAGACAATTGTTCCATACTTAACAAGTCAATCCCCACAGTCCGAGAACCCTCTCCCGGCACGAGCTCAATAGGAGCTCTGATACCATCTGAGACGACCCCACCTCCCCCTAAGGCGTACCAAAGGGTTTGGCGGAGCGCCTGCCCAGCTCTCGCCAGGACTCACTCACTATCTCAATCGAGTCATGTACACACATCCATGAACCATAAATAATATCCGCAATTCAAGCTTATAATTTACATTGATAGAAATCGAGGTACAAAGCCTCAATACACCAAACTAGTTCAAAACCTATACAATCCAAGTACAACATGTTCCATTCGAGGAATAGCGCGAGTACAAGACCAAAAGTCAAAAGTCAAAACAAAAGGCTACGCTAGTCTTTTACAAGTCTCACGCAAAAGAAACAATAATCCAATAAACAATAATCACTCCAAAGTATAAGGATACGGATGGCTCTCAGGAGCCAAATTCCCATTGCATTACCAGAAGCTTGATCACGTAGTAGTTGACACTCCGTCAACTTTCAAGTAAGTAACCAATCCAGTAGAACACCACTTACACGACTCTCCGTCCACCGTTCAAACCCCCAGCTGGGCCCAAAATCCTCAAGAAAGACGGGTGGTAATACTCGAGTATACCGATTAGTCGAGGAGATATCACTCCACTCGACAATACAAGAGACCCAGGGTTCGTTACCCAATCGACCAAGCCCTTGCCGGCTCGACTAGAGTAACTCGCCACAGGGTTTCTGGAATTCCAGGGAGTGCGCGCATCATAACAAGTATGTCAAGTCAATTGCAACCATAAACAAGTGTAAATCATGTAAGGGCAAGTGCGATAAAGTACACTCTTGCCCTAACAATTCACGTATATAACAGGTAATCATATTGGTCACATATCAAGTTCAAGTATCAAGTTCAATTCGGTATTTGAAAGCACTCACCAAAAGATATAGTGCCTTCACTGGTCACTTTCAGGTTATACTCCGGGTTCGGAGTTCAAAATCTGCGATAAAACTTAGTTTGAGAACTTTGAAACATGACTAGAATTCGAAACTTATACGTTTCGTTCAATAAGAATCAAGAAATGGAAATTCACTTGGAGAATACTCGTGAAATACTCGCTCACTTTTTAAATGATAAAACTTTGTAACATTTATACTTGAAATGGTCATGCGAGTCGAAAGTACAAGGAAAACGTACTTTGAGCAATCATTATTTCATTTCTCAAGGGTACAAGTTCGGCCAAGTCCTTATTTATATATCTTGGGACAAGAAGACTTAAGTACCCTAGACGGTTCAAGCAATAATCACTCTTAACCCTTACTCAAGTTGCAAGTAGTTCTCTAGTCTTCGAGCGTAAATTTGGGCAGCATGCCCTTTGTGTTTACCTAATTTTCCAGCCTTTTAGGCTTCATTGTTTTCTCAACAATAACCCAACATCACACATAAAACAATTCAAGCCAAGAGCCGTTCCCTAGGCTCACAATATCATAACAACAAGAATTGCATCAAGTACAAGTGCAGAAATTCAATGTGGCACAAGACAGATTTGACGTATAAAAGCGGAAATAACTTGTCCGAGGCTACGCTTATCGGATTAAGGCGAAACCTATGCCGTTTCGAAGCTAAGACACAAAGCTACAACATTCATGAAGGTCACTTAGTCCATTTCCTAATGTAACTTAGTCAAAATCTCAGATTACTAAACCAGAAACCAATTCACCGGCTGTTTAAACACAGAACACTGTAATGGACATAACTCAGTGCACACAAGTCCGAATCAGGTTTTCTTTGAGGCATTTTAAAGCTACTTCAGAACACTACAACTTTTATGTTTTAGCCCAGAGCTAAATCAGAATGGATCCTGGTCAAAAATCGTGATAAACTGGACTGAACTGAAGAAACGGACTGCTGGGAAATTCTTAAAACAGTAGGGGTATTTTGGACTTTTCACGTTCTACGTTGCTCCGTTTGAGCTGAAATTTTGTAGGCACCTATAAAATGTCATTCGCTACAACTTTTATTCTTTGACCTAAGGCCAAAACAGCCTCTAACATATAGATAAAAATTCGGACAGAATGTTAAGACCATTTTCCAGATTTTGGAAATTTTAAGTTTCTAGTGAATCTTTCCTCAATTTCTTGGTCCAATCACTACCAAAACACCATATAACACCTCAATTGCAACATATAAACATCATACAATCATTTGGGCAGAATTTCCATAAGCCCTAGTGCATCAAATAAATTGGGGAAAACTACTAAAACATGCTCATCATCCATAATCTCACCATAAAATCAAGTTACTAGGCTTAATATAACAAGATTAGAAGTAAAACTTGGAGAGATAAACTCTCTTACCTTGAATAAAAGTCACCAAGAGTAGCACAAGCTCTCCCCCTCAAGAATCACTCCACAACTCACTAGCTAGTCACTAGAAAACAAGTTTAATCGGTTTACTTTGCTCGATTCCTCACTTATTTGTTGGATTTGGAGATGAAATGAAAGATTTTCCTTTGGAGTTTCTCTCCTTGTTGTTCTCAGCCAGCCCAGCAGAAATGAAGAAGAAATTGCTAAGTGTTGGATTTAAATGGTTACTAATGGTCTTGGTTAAGAAGCCATGAGGTGGTGACAAGTGTCACCACCACCACCCTTTCTTTTTCTCTTTCTTTCTTGCCTTTCTTGGCCACTAATTTCGGTCAAGGCTGCTACAATATAAGAAGATATTATGTACAAAGTCAACAAACTTGTTGGGTAAGAAAAATGGTGGTCAAGCAGTGCGTTCAATCGGTAATGCGCGGGACCCGCCGGTTCGCGCCGTTTTTCTTAAAACTCACGTACTAGGGTTTTTACTTCTCATTCACTAACCTTATATCATTGCTACTACTCACATATTATTTCTCACTTAAAAGTCACTTTTAATCACCCAATTTGGTCCTTGCTTCGTACCGAAAATTCATCCGGCAGAAAATCGCGAAAACCCTAATTTTGCTCCAAACTTGAAACCGAAGAATAAAACCTTATTTTCTAGGTTTATTTACACTTATCATGGAATAATTGGATAGTAGGGTTTTAATAAATGATAATTTTCAAATAAAAAGAAATTTTTAAGAAAACGTGAGGAATTTTCCAATTCCAGTAATTTAAAATTAGGGTTTCAATTAAAATATGAGAGATTTAGGAAAACCGGTTAGTCACAAGTAAACTAGGGTTTTGGGCTACAATATTAGGGTTTCTAGTCTTTTTAAAACAAAATTAGGTTTTAAATCAACCCAAAGAAATGCACTTTAATATTTTCTTCATAACCAACCTCCTAATATTCGGGATGTTACAATCTCCCCTCCTTAAAAGAATTTCGTCCTCGAAATTCATACATGCACTTCGAATAACGTAGGGTATTTTCCTTATATATTCGTTTCCGGCTCTCGGGTCTCACTATAGCCAAAACTTAGTTAAACAATAGAAATTACGAATCGTACCTTCTACTATCTCTGTTGGTTCAGGTACTGCCTGTTGGTTCAAGGCATACGCTCTAGCCGGCACTCTTGGCTTAGTTCCTCCTACACTTGCTTGTTCAGGGTTTAGGCGTGATCTACGGGGACAGGTTGCAAGCTGGTGCTCGGTGCTACCACACCATAAACATTTTCCCGCTTTTCGCCAACAATCACTCTCCACATGATTGGCCTTCCCACAGTACCCACAAGATACCTGAGGGGCTGAGGTCTGACCTCCTTGTGAGGTACCTCTTGCTTGGGCCCAGCCACGCGAAGCTCCTCTTGGAGTACTTTCCTTAACCGTCCTTGAAATTTTCTCACTACCATCTTCTCGACCTAACTTAGAAGGTGGCATATCTAAATCACTTTGTCCTTGCCTTTGACTTCCACCAGGCCCACCTCTCCTTTTTGTATGGAAAGCTCTCACTTGTGCCCTAGCAGTCTCTATCCTCAAGGCTTTCTCCAGAACCTCGGTGAATGTATTAATTTGGACCGCCGCTAAGGCTTCTTGTAACTCCACGTTCAGTCCTTGTATGAACCTCCGTACTTTTCTTTGTTCCGTAGCTATCAGTTCGGGAGCAAATTTGGACAACTTTGTAAACTGAGTCTCATACTCAGTTACACTCAACATCCCCTGACGAAGTTTAATGAATTCGTCCTCTCTCTTCTCCTGGACGATGGGTGGAAGGTATTTTTCGTTGAAGTCCCGTACAAAGTTTAGCCAAGTCCATGCAGTTCTTTCTCTCTCCCACTTGGCCCTCACTACATTCCACCAGGCCCTAGCTGGCCCCTCAAACTGAAATACAGCAAATTGGACTTGTCTCTCCTCCGTATAGTTTAGGGCAGCAAAAATATTTATCATGGCCTCCAGCCATTTCTCAGCCTCATACGGGTCTGGCCCTCCTAAAAACTTGGGTGGGGAGAACTTTTGGAATCTCTCCAAAGCTCTATCCTGCCCCATATCGGGGTCCCGAGGTTGGTTTACAGGGGCTTGACCCTGTTGTTCCACTAAACGGGCCAGAATATTGGTCATTTGCTGGATGGCAGTTGCCACTTGATCTCCCCCTGTAGCTTGGGGTTCAGGTTGTGGCTCAACCGTTGCCTCTCTTTCCTCTCTCGATTCTCGTACCGGTTCCTGGGCTTGTCTACCCCCACGGCTACGACTAGGACCGCGTCCTCGATTAGTTCCCTTAGCTTGACTTCTTCTACCCTCCATGGTTCGTAGCGAATCAACTATAACAATATAACCAACTAATCAATAATAGAATATAGCCACTAAGTAACTATATAAATATCAACAGCACAAAACAGACTAATGCAAATCATAAACCCCTCTAAATCATAAAACAAGGCAATACAACACATTCGATCAAAACAAGTCACATAGCTTATAGAGCATTAACCCTAGGTATCGCTCAGGCACTACACTTAATCAAGGCTCGAAACACGTGAATAAGAAGGATCCCAAATCCCATGAATATCTTCAATATTTTTCAAGTCCAGACTACTCGCATTCCCTGTGCCTTTGTTTTCACCATCCAAACTTATCCGAATATTACACGAGATCTCAACTGATCGTAAAGATGTCACTCTTTGGTATTCGGGGACAAGAATCCGAAAATATGATAATTCACCACTCAAGCTGGCCAGGCTCAAGAGCAAATCACCCGTATTAGAGATTCCTACCCAACATACATATCTAAGGTTCCCAACAATAGACAATTGTTCCATACTTAACAAGTCAATCCCCACAGTCCGAGAACCCTCTCCCGGCACGAGCTCAATAGGAGCTCTGATACCATCTGTGACGACCCCACCTCCCCCTAAGGCGTACCAAAGGGTTCGGCGGAGCGCCTGCCCAGCTCTCGCCAGGACTCACTCACTATCTCAATCGAGTCATGTACACACATCCATGAACCATAAATAATATCCGCAATTCAAGCTTATAATTTACATTGATAGAAATCGAGGTACAAAGCCTCAATACACCAAACTAGTTCAAAACCTATACAATCCAAGTACAACATGTTCCATTCGAGGAATAGCGCGAGTACAAGACCAAAAGTCAAAAGTCAAAACAAAAGGCTACGCTAGTCTTTTACAAGTCTCACGCGTCACTCGTACCCCCTGTAAGGAAAACAAATAGCGTGGTATGAGCTAAAAGCCCAGTGAGGTTCCAAATAGCAAATTGACCATTATTTATAAGTACAAGTTTTCGATATAGCAAAGTAACGAGCACGAAGAGTTCATAAATGTGAGCAATAACACGTCAAGTAGCAATCTTAAAATGAGCGAGTGTAGAAGTTTTTCAAAAGAAACAATAATCCAATAAACAATAATCACTCCAAAGTATAAGGATACGGATGGCTCTCAGGAGCCAAATTCCCATTGCATTACCAGAAGCTTGATCACGTAGTAGTTGACACTCCGTCAACTTTCAAGTAAGTAACCAATCCAGTAGAACACCACTTACACGACTCTCCGTCCACCGTTCAAACCCCCAGCTGGGCCCAAAATCCTCAAGAAAGACGGGTGGTAATACTCGAGTATACCGATTAGTCGAGGAGATATCACTCCACTCGACAATACAAGAGACCCAGGGTTCGTTACCCAATCGACCAAGCCCTTGCCGGCTCGACTAGAGTAACTCGCCACAGGGTTTCTGGAATTCCAGGGAGTGCGCGCATCATAACAAGTATGTCAAGTCAATTGCAACCATAAACAAGTGTATATCATGTAAGGGCAAGTGCGATAAAGTACACTCTTGCCCTAACAATTCACGTATATAACAGGTAATCATATTGGTCACATATCAAGTTCAAGTATCAAGTTCAATTCGGTATTTGAAAGCACTCACCAAAAGATATAGTGCCTTCACTGGTCACTTTCAGGTTATACTCCGGGTTCGGAGTTCAAAATCTGCGATAAAACTTAGTTTGAGAACTTTGAAACATGACTAGAATTCGAAACTTATACGTTTCGTTCAATAAGAATCAAGAAATGGAAATTCACTTGGAGAATACTCGTGAAATACTCGCTCACTTTTTAAATGATAAAACTTTGTAACATTTATACTTGAAATGGTCATGCGAGTCGAAAGTACAAGGAAAACGTACTTTGAGCAATCATTATTTCATTTCTCAAGGGTACAAGTTCGGCCAAGTCCTTATTTATATATCTTGGGACAAGAAGACTTAAGTACCCTAGACGGTTCAAGCAATAATCACTCTTAACCCTTACTCAAGTTGCAAGTAGTTCTCTAGTCTTCGAGCGTAAATTTGGGCAGCATGCCCTTTGTGTTTACCTAATTTTCCAGCCTTTTAGGCTTCATTGTTTTCTCAACAACAACCCAACATCACACATAAAACAATTCAAGCCAAGAGCCGTTCCCTAGGCTCACAATATCATAACAACAAGAATTGCATCAAGTACAAGTGCAGAAATTCAATGTGGCACAAGACAGATTTGACGTATAAAAGCGGAAATAACTTGTCCGAGGCTACGCTTATCGGATTAAGGCGAAACCTATGCCGTTTCGAAGCTAAGACACAAAGCTACAACATTCATGAAGGTCACTTAGTCCATTTCCTAATGTAACTTAGTCAAAATCTCAGATTACTAAACCAGAAACCAATTCACCGGCTGTTTAAACGCAGAACACTGTAATGGACATAACTCAGTGCACACAAGTCCGAATCAGGTTTTCTTTGAGGCATTTTAAAGCTACTTCAGAACACTACAACTTTTATGTTTTGGCCCAGAGCTAAATCAGAATGGATCCTGGTCAAAAATCGTGATAAACTGGACTGAACTGAAGAAACGGACTGCTGGGAAATTCTTAAAACAGTAGGGGTATTTTGGACTTTTCACGTTCTGCGTTGCTCCGTTTGAGCTGAAATTTTGTAGGCACCTATAAAATGTCATTCGCTACAACTTTTATTCTTTGACCTAAGGCCAAAACAGCCTCTAACATATAGATAAAAATTCGGACAGAATGTTAAGACCATTTTCCAGATTTTGGAAATTTTAAGTTTCTAGTGAATCTTTCCTCAATTTCTTGGTCCAATCACTACCAAAACACCATATAACACCTCAATTGCAACATATAAACATCATACAATCATTTGGGCAGAATTTCCATAAGCCCTAGTGCATCAAATAAATTGGGGAAAACTACTAAAACATGCTCATCATCCATAATCTCACCATAAAATCAAGTTACTAGGCTTAATATAACAAGATTAGAAGTAAAACTTGGAGAGATAAACTCTCTTACCTTGAATAAAAGTCACCAAGAGTAGCACAAGCTCTCCCCCTCAAGAATCACTCCACAACTCACTAGCTAGTCACTAGAAAACAAGTTTAATCGGTTTACTTTGCTCGATTCCTCACTTATTTGTTGGATTTGGAGATGAAATGAAAGATTTTCCTTTGGAGTTTCTCTCCTTGTTGTTCTCAGCCAGCCCAGCAGAAATGAAGAAGAAATTGCTAAGTGTTGGATTTAAATGGTTACTAATGGTCTTGGTTAAGAAGCCATGAGGTGGTGACAAGTGTCACCACCACCACCCTTTCTTTTTCTCTTTCTTTCTTGCCTTTCTTGGCCACTAATTTCGGTCAAGGCTGCTACAATATAAGAAGATATTATGTACAAAGTCAACAAACTTGTTGGGTAAGAAAAATGGTGGTCAAGCAGTGCGTTCAATCGGTAATGCGCGGGACCCGCCGGTTCGCGCCGTTTTTCTTAAAACTCACGTACTAGGGTTTTTACTTCTCATTCACTAACCTTATATCATTGCTACTACTCACATATTATTTCTCACTTAAAAGTCACTTTTAATCACCCAATTTGGTCCTTGCTTCGTACCGAAAATTCATCCGGCAGAAAATCGCGAAAACCCTAATTTTGCTCCAAACTTGAAACCGAAGAATAAAACCTTATTTTCTAGGTTTATTTACACTTATCATGGAATAATTGGATAGTAGGGTTTTAATAAATGATAATTTTCAAATAAAAAGAAATTTTTAAGAAAACGTGAGGAATTTTCCAATTCCAGTAATTTAAAATTAGGGTTTCAATTAAAATATGAGAGATTTAGGAAAACCGGTTAGTCACAAGTAAACTAGGGTTTTGGGCTACAATATTAGGGTTTCTAGTCTTTTTAAAACAAAATTAGGTTTTAAATCAACCCAAAGAAATGCACTTTAATATTTTCTTCATAACCAACCTCCTAATATTCGGGATGTTACAATCTCCCCTCCTTAAAAGAATTTCGTCCTCGAAATTCATACATGCACTTCGAATAACGTAGGGTATTTTCCTTATATATTCGTTTCCGGCTCTCGGGTCTCACTATAGCCAAAACTTAGTTAAACAATAGAAATTACGAATCGTACCTTCTACTATCTCTGTTGGTTCAGGTACTGCCTGTTGGTTCAAGGCATACGCTCTAGCCGGCACTCTTGGCTTAGTTCCTCCTACACTTGCTTGTTCAGGGTTTAGGCGTGATCTACGGGGACAGGTTGCAAGCTGGTGCTCGGTGCTACCACACCATAAACATTTTCCCGCTTTTCGCCAACAATCACTCTCCACATGATTGGCCTTCCCACAGTACCCACAAGATACCTGAGGGGCTGAGGTCTGACCTCCTTGTGAGGTACCTCTTGCTTGGGCCCAGCCACGCGAAGCTCCTCTTGGAGTACTTTCCTTAACCGTCCTTGAAATTTTCTCACTACCATCTTCTCGACCTAACTTAGAAGGTGGCATATCTAAATCACTTTGTCCTTGCCTTTGACTTCCACCAGGCCCACCTCTCCTTTTTGTATGGAAAGCTCTCACTTGTGCCCTAGCAGTCTCTATCCTCAAGGCTTTCTCCAGAACCTCGGTGAATGTATTAATTTGGACCGCCGCTAAGGCTTCTTGTAACTCCACGTTCAGTCCTTGTATGAACCTCCGTACTTTTCTTTGTTCCGTAGCTATCAGTTCGGGAGCAAATTTGGACAACTTTGTAAACTGAGTCTCATACTCAGTTACACTCAACATCCCCTGACGAAGTTTAATGAATTCGTCCTCTCTCTTCTCCTGGACGATGGGTGGAAGGTATTTTTCGTTGAAGTCCCGTACAAAGTTTAGCCAAGTCCATGCAGTTCTTTCTCTCTCCCACTTGGCCCTCACTACATTCCACCAGGCCCTAGCTGGCCCCTCAAACTGAAATACAGCAAATTGGACTTGTCTCTCCTCCGTATAGTTTAGGGCAGCAAAAATATTTATCATGGCCTCCAGCCATTTCTCAGCCTCATACGGGTCTGGCCCTCCTAAAAACTTGGGTGGGGAGAACTTTTGGAATCTCTCCAAAGCTCTATCCTGCCCCATATCGGGGTCCCGAGGTTGGTTTACAGGGGCTTGACCCTGTTGTTCCACTAAACGGGCCAGAATATTGGTCATTTGCTGGATGGCAGTTGCCACTTGATCTCCCCCTGTAGCTTGGGGTTCAGGTTGTGGCTCAACCGTTGCCTCTCTTTCCTCTCTCGATTCTCGTACCGGTTCCTGGGCTTGTCTACCCCCACGGCTACGACTAGGACCGCGTCCTCGATTAGTTCCCTTAGCTTGACTTCTTCTACCCTCCATGGTTCGTAGCGAATCAACTATAACAATATAACCAACTAATCAATAATAGAATATAGCCACTAAGTAACTATATAAATATCAACAGCACAAAACAGACTAATGCAAATCATAAACCCCTCTAAATCATAAAACAAGGCAATACAACACATTCGATCAAAACAAGTCACATAGCTTATAGAGCATTAACCCTAGGTATCGCTCAGGCACTACACTTAATCAAGGCTCGAAACACGTGAATAAGAAGGATCCCAAATCCCATGAATATCTTCAATATTTTTCAAGTCCAGACTACTCGCATTCCCTGTGCCTTTGTTTTCACCATCCAAACTTATCCGAATATTACACGAGATCTCAACTGATCGTAAAGATGTCACTCTTTGGTATTCGGGGACAAGAATCCGAAAATATGATAATTCACCACTCAAGCTGGCCAGGCTCAAGAGCAAATCACCCGTATTAGAGATTCCTACCCAACATACATATCTAAGGTTCCCAACAATAGACAATTGTTCCATACTTAACAAGTCAATCCCCACAGTCCGAGAACCCTCTCCCGGCACGAGCTCAATAGGAGCTCTGATACCATCTGTGACGACCCCACCTCCCCCTAAGGCGTACCAAAGGGTTCGGCGGAGCGCCTGCCCAGCTCTCGCCAGGACTCACTCACTATCTCAATCGAGTCATGTACACACATCCATGAACCATAAATAATATCCGCAATTCAAGCTTATAATTTACATTGATAGAAATCGAGGTACAAAGCCTCAATACACCAAACTAGTTCAAAACCTATACAATCCAAGTACAACATGTTCCATTCGAGGAATAGCGCGAGTACAAGACCAAAAGTCAAAAGTCAAAACAAAAGGCTACGCTAGTCTTTTACAAGTCTCACGCGTCACTCGTACCCCCTGTAAGGAAAACAAATAGCGTGGTATGAGCTAAAAGCCCAGTGAGGTTCCAAATAGCAAATTGACCATTATTTATAAGTACAAGTTTTCGATATAGCAAAGTAACGAGCACGAAGAGTTCATAAATGTGAGCAATAACACGTCAAGTAGCAATCTTAAAATGAGCGAGTGTAGAAGTTTTTCAAAAGAAACAATAATCCAATAAACAATAATCACTCCAAAGTATAAGGATACGGATGGCTCTCAGGAGCCAAATTCCCATTGCATTACCAGAAGCTTGATCACGTAGTAGTTGACACTCCGTCAACTTTCAAGTAAGTAACCAATCCAGTAGAACACCACTTACACGACTCTCCGTCCACCGTTCAAACCCCCAGCTGGGCCCAAAATCCTCAAGAAAGACGGGTGGTAATACTCGAGTATACCGATTAGTCGAGGAGATATCACTCCACTCGACAATACAAGAGACCCAGGGTTCGTTACCCAATCGACCAAGCCCTTGCCGGCTCGACTAGAGTAACTCGCCACAGGGTTTCTGGAATTCCAGGGAGTGCGCGCATCATAACAAGTATGTCAAGTCAATTGCAACCATAAACAAGTGTATATCATGTAAGGGCAAGTGCGATAAAGTACACTCTTGCCCTAACAATTCACGTATATAACAGGTAATCATATTGGTCACATATCAAGTTCAAGTATCAAGTTCAATTCGGTATTTGAAAGCACTCACCAAAAGATATAGTGCCTTCACTGGTCACTTTCAGGTTATACTCCGGGTTCGGAGTTCAAAATCTGCGATAAAACTTAGTTTGAGAACTTTGAAACATGACTAGAATTCGAAACTTATACGTTTCGTTCAATAAGAATCAAGAAATGGAAATTCACTTGGAGAATACTCGTGAAATACTCGCTCACTTTTTAAATGATAAAACTTTGTAACATTTATACTTGAAATGGTCATGCGAGTCGAAAGTACAAGGAAAACGTACTTTGAGCAATCATTATTTCATTTCTCAAGGGTACAAGTTCGGCCAAGTCCTTATTTATATATCTTGGGACAAGAAGACTTAAGTACCCTAGACGGTTCAAGCAATAATCACTCTTAACCCTTACTCAAGTTGCAAGTAGTTCTCTAGTCTTCGAGCGTAAATTTGGGCAGCATGCCCTTTGTGTTTACCTAATTTTCCAGCCTTTTAGGCTTCATTGTTTTCTCAACAACAACCCAACATCACACATAAAACAATTCAAGCCAAGAGCCGTTCCCTAGGCTCACAATATCATAACAACAAGAATTGCATCAAGTACAAGTGCAGAAATTCAATGTGGCACAAGACAGATTTGACGTATAAAAGCGGAAATAACTTGTCCGAGGCTACGCTTATCGGATTAAGGCGAAACCTATGCCGTTTCGAAGCTAAGACACAAAGCTACAACATTCATGAAGGTCACTTAGTCCATTTCCTAATGTAACTTAGTCAAAATCTCAGATTACTAAACCAGAAACCAATTCACCGGCTGTTTAAACGCAGAACACTGTAATGGACATAACTCAGTGCACACAAGTCCGAATCAGGTTTTCTTTGAGGCATTTTAAAGCTACTTCAGAACACTACAACTTTTATGTTTTGGCCCAGAGCTAAATCAGAATGGATCCTGGTCAAAAATCGTGATAAACTGGACTGAACTGAAGAAACGGACTGCTGGGAAATTCTTAAAACAGTAGGGGTATTTTGGACTTTTCACGTTCTGCGTTGCTCCGTTTGAGCTGAAATTTTGTAGGCACCTATAAAATGTCATTCGCTACAACTTTTATTCTTTGACCTAAGGCCAAAACAGCCTCTAACATATAGATAAAAATTCGGACAGAATGTTAAGACCATTTTCCAGATTTTGGAAATTTTAAGTTTCTAGTGAATCTTTCCTCAATTTCTTGGTCCAATCACTACCAAAACACCATATAACACCTCAATTGCAACATATAAACATCATACAATCATTTGGGCAGAATTTCCATAAGCCCTAGTGCATCAAATAAATTGGGGAAAACTACTAAAACATGCTCATCATCCATAATCTCACCATAAAATCAAGTTACTAGGCTTAATATAACAAGATTAGAAGTAAAACTTGGAGAGATAAACTCTCTTACCTTGAATAAAAGTCACCAAGAGTAGCACAAGCTCTCCCCCTCAAGAATCACTCCACAACTCACTAGCTAGTCACTAGAAAACAAGTTTAATCGGTTTACTTTGCTCGATTCCTCACTTATTTGTTGGATTTGGAGATGAAATGAAAGATTTTCCTTTGGAGTTTCTCTCCTTGTTGTTCTCAGCCAGCCCAGCAGAAATGAAGAAGAAATTGCTAAGTGTTGGATTTAAATGGTTACTAATGGTCTTGGTTAAGAAGCCATGAGGTGGTGACAAGTGTCACCACCACCACCCTTTCTTTTTCTCTTTCTTTCTTGCCTTTCTTGGCCACTAATTTCGGTCAAGGCTGCTACAATATAAGAAGATATTATGTACAAAGTCAACAAACTTGTTGGGTAAGAAAAATGGTGGTCAAGCAGTGCGTTCAATCGGTAATGCGCGGGACCCGCCGGTTCGCGCCGTTTTTCTTAAAACTCACGTACTAGGGTTTTTACTTCTCATTCACTAACCTTATATCATTGCTACTACTCACATATTATTTCTCACTTAAAAGTCACTTTTAATCACCCAATTTGGTCCTTGCTTCGTACCGAAAATTCATCCGGCAGAAAATCGCGAAAACCCTAATTTTGCTCCAAACTTGAAACCGAAGAATAAAACCTTATTTTCTAGGTTTATTTACACTTATCATGGAATAATTGGATAGTAGGGTTTTAATAAATGATAATTTTCAAATAAAAAGAAATTTTTAAGAAAACGTGAGGAATTTTCCAATTCCAGTAATTTAAAATTAGGGTTTCAATTAAAATATGAGAGATTTAGGAAAACCGGTTAGTCACAAGTAAACTAGGGTTTTGGGCTACAATATTAGGGTTTCTAGTCTTTTTAAAACAAAATTAGGTTTTAAATCAACCCAAAGAAATGCACTTTAATATTTTCTTCATAACCAACCTCCTAATATTCGGGATGTTACAATCTCCCCTCCTTAAAAGAATTTCGTCCTCGAAATTCATACATGCACTTCGAATAACGTAGGGTATTTTCCTTATATATTCGTTTCCGGCTCTCGGGTCTCACTATAGCCAAAACTTAGTTAAACAATAGAAATTACGAATCGTACCTTCTACTATCTCTGTTGGTTCAGGTACTGCCTGTTGGTTCAAGGCATACGCTCTAGCCGGCACTCTTGGCTTAGTTCCTCCTACACTTGCTTGTTCAGGGTTTAGGCGTGATCTACGGGGACAGGTTGCAAGCTGGTGCTCGGTGCTACCACACCATAAACATTTTCCCGCTTTTCGCCAACAATCACTCTCCACATGATTGGCCTTCCCACAGTACCCACAAGATACCTGAGGGGCTGAGGTCTGACCTCCTTGTGAGGTACCTCTTGCTTGGGCCCAGCCACGCGAAGCTCCTCTTGGAGTACTTTCCTTAACCGTCCTTGAAATTTTCTCACTACCATCTTCTCGACCTAACTTAGAAGGTGGCATATCTAAATCACTTTGTCCTTGCCTTTGACTTCCACCAGGCCCACCTCTCCTTTTTGTATGGAAAGCTCTCACTTGTGCCCTAGCAGTCTCTATCCTCAAGGCTTTCTCCAGAACCTCGGTGAATGTATTAATTTGGACCGCCGCTAAGGCTTCTTGTAACTCCACGTTCAGTCCTTGTATGAACCTCCGTACTTTTCTTTGTTCCGTAGCTATCAGTTCGGGAGCAAATTTGGACAACTTTGTAAACTGAGTCTCATACTCAGTTACACTCAACATCCCCTGACGAAGTTTAATGAATTCGTCCTCTCTCTTCTCCTGGACGATGGGTGGAAGGTATTTTTCGTTGAAGTCCCGTACAAAGTTTAGCCAAGTCCATGCAGTTCTTTCTCTCTCCCACTTGGCCCTCACTACATTCCACCAGGCCCTAGCTGGCCCCTCAAACTGAAATACAGCAAATTGGACTTGTCTCTCCTCCGTATAGTTTAGGGCAGCAAAAATATTTATCATGGCCTCCAGCCATTTCTCAGCCTCATACGGGTCTGGCCCTCCTAAAAACTTGGGTGGGGAGAACTTTTGGAATCTCTCCAAAGCTCTATCCTGCCCCATATCGGGGTCCCGAGGTTGGTTTACAGGGGCTTGACCCTGTTGTTCCACTAAACGGGCCAGAATATTGGTCATTTGCTGGATGGCAGTTGCCACTTGATCTCCCCCTGTAGCTTGGGGTTCAGGTTGTGGCTCAACCGTTGCCTCTCTTTCCTCTCTCGATTCTCGTACCGGTTCCTGGGCTTGTCTACCCCCACGGCTACGACTAGGACCGCGTCCTCGATTAGTTCCCTTAGCTTGACTTCTTCTACCCTCCATGGTTCGTAGCGAATCAACTATAACAATATAACCAACTAATCAATAATAGAATATAGCCACTAAGTAACTATATAAATATCAACAGCACAAAACAGACTAATGCAAATCATAAACCCCTCTAAATCATAAAACAAGGCAATACAACACATTCGATCAAAACAAGTCACATAGCTTATAGAGCATTAACCCTAGGTATCGCTCAGGCACTACACTTAATCAAGGCTCGAAACACGTGAATAAGAAGGATCCCAAATCCCATGAATATCTTCAATATTTTTCAAGTCCAGACTACTCGCATTCCCTGTGCCTTTGTTTTCACCATCCAAACTTATCCGAATATTACACGAGATCTCAACTGATCGTAAAGATGTCACTCTTTGGTATTCGGGGACAAGAATCCGAAAATATGATAATTCACCACTCAAGCTGGCCAGGCTCAAGAGCAAATCACCCGTATTAGAGATTCCTACCCAACATACATAACTAAGGTTCCCAACAATAGACAATTGTTCCATACTTAACAAGTCAATCCCCACAGTCCGAGAACCCTCTCCCGGCACGAGCTCAATAGGAGCTCTGATACCATCTGAGACGACCCCACCTCCCCCTAAGGCGTACCAAAGGGTTTGGCGGAGCGCCTGCCCAGCTCTCGCCAGGACTCACTCACTATCTCAATCGAGTCATGTACACACATCCATGAACCATAAATAATATCCGCAATTCAAGCTTATAATTTACATTGATAGAAATCGAGGTACAAAGCCTCAATACACCAAACTAGTTCAAAACCTATACAATCCAAGTACAACATGTTCCATTCGAGGAATAGCGCGAGTACAAGACCAAAAGTCAAAAGTCAAAACAAAAGGCTACGCTAGTCTTTTACAAGTCTCACGCGTCACTCGTACCCCCTGTAAGGAAAACAAATAGCGTGGTATGAGCTAAAAGCCCAGTGAGGTTCCAAATAGCAAATTGACCATTATTTATAAGTACAAGTTTTCGATATAGCAAAGTAACGAGCACGAAGAGTTCATAAATGTGAGCAATAACACGTCAAGTAGCAATCTTAAAATGAGCGAGTGTAGAAGTTTTTCAAAAGAAACAATAATCCAATAAACAATAATCACTCCAAAGTATAAGGATACGGATGGCTCTCAGGAGCCAAATTCCCATTGCATTACCAGAAGCTTGATCACGTAGTAGTTGACACTCCGTCAACTTTCAAGTAAGTAACCAATCCAGTAGAACACCACTTACACGACTCTCCGTCCACCGTTCAAACCCCCAGCTGGGCCCAAAATCCTCAAGAAAGACGGGTGGTAATACTCGAGTATACCGATTAGTCGAGGAGATATCACTCCACTCGACAATACAAGAGACCCAGGGTTCGTTACCCAATCGACCAAGCCCTTGCCGGCTCGACTAGAGTAACTCGCCACAGGGTTTCTGGAATTCCAGGGAGTGCGCGCATCATAACAAGTATGTCAAGTCAATTGCAACCATAAACAAGTGTAAATCATGTAAGGGCAAGTGCGATAAAGTACACTCTTGCCCTAACAATTCACGTATATAACAGGTAATCATATTGGTCACATATCAAGTTCAAGTATCAAGTTCAATTCGGTATTTGAAAGCACTCACCAAAAGATATAGTGCCTTCACTGGTCACTTTCAGGTTATACTCCGGGTTCGGAGTTCAAAATCTGCGATAAAACTTAGTTTGAGAACTTTGAAACATGACTAGAATTCGAAACTTATACGTTTCGTTCAATAAGAATCAAGAAATGGAAATTCACTTGGAGAATACTCGTGAAATACTCGCTCACTTTTTAAATGATAAAACTTTGTAACATTTATACTTGAAATGGTCATGCGAGTCGAAAGTACAAGGAAAACGTACTTTGAGCAATCATTATTTCATTTCTCAAGGGTACAAGTTCGGCCAAGTCCTTATTTATATATCTTGGGACAAGAAGACTTAAGTACCCTAGACGGTTCAAGCAATAATCACTCTTAACCCTTACTCAAGTTGCAAGTAGTTCTCTAGTCTTCGAGCGTAAATTTGGGCAGCATGCCCTTTGTGTTTACCTAATTTTCCAGCCTTTTAGGCTTCATTGTTTTCTCAACAATAACCCAACATCACACATAAAACAATTCAAGCCAAGAGCCGTTCCCTAGGCTCACAATATCATAACAACAAGAATTGCATCAAGTACAAGTGCAGAAATTCAATGTGGCACAAGACAGATTTGACGTATAAAAGCGGAAATAACTTGTCCGAGGCTACGCTTATCGGATTAAGGCGAAACCTATGCCGTTTCGAAGCTAAGACACAAAGCTACAACATTCATGAAGGTCACTTAGTCCATTTCCTAATGTAACTTAGTCAAAATCTCAGATTACTAAACCAGAAACCAATTCACCGGCTGTTTAAACACAGAATACTGTAATGGACATAACTCAGTGCACACAAGTCCGAATCAGTTTGAGCTGAAATTTTGTAGGCACCTATAAAATGTCATTCGCTACAACTTTTATTCTTTGACCTAAGGCCAAAACAGCCTCTAACATATAGATAAAAATTCGGACAGAATGTTAAGACCATTTTCCAGATTTTGGAAATTTTAAGTTTCTAGTGAATCTTTCCTCAATTTCTTGGTCCAATCACTACCAAAACACCATATAACACCTCAATTGCAACATATAAACATCATACAATCATTTGGGCAGAATTTCCATAAGCCCTAGTGCATCAAATAAATTGGGGAAAACTACTAAAACATGCTCATCATCCATAATCTCACCATAAAATCAAGTTACTAGGCTTAATATAACAAGATTAGAAGTAAAACTTGGAGAGATAAACTCTCTTACCTTGAATAAAAGTCACCAAGAGTAGCACAAGCTCTCCCCCTCAAGAATCACTCCACAACTCACTAGCTAGTCACTAGAAAACAAGTTTAATCGGTTTACTTTGCTCGATTCCTCACTTATTTGTTGGATTTGGAGATGAAATGAAAGATTTTCCTTTGGAGTTTCTCTCCTTGTTGTTCTCAGCCAGCCCAGCAGAAATGAAGAAGAAATTGCTAAGTGTTGGATTTAAATGGTTACTAATGGTCTTGGTTAAGAAGCCATGAGGTGGTGACAAGTGTCACCACCACCACCCTTTCTTTTTCTCTTTCTTTCTTGCCTTTCTTGGCCACTAATTTCGGTCAAGGCTGCTACAATATAAGAAGATATTATGTACAAAGTCAACAAACTTGTTGGGTAAGAAAAATGGTGGTCAAGCAGTGCGTTCAATCGGTAATGCGCGGGACCCGCCGGTTCGCGCCGTTTTTCTTAAAACTCACGTACTAGGGTTTTTACTTCTCATTCACTAACCTTATATCATTGCTACTACTCACATATTATTTCTCACTTAAAAGTCACTTTTAATCACCCAATTTGGTCCTTGCTTCGTACCGAAAATTCATCCGGCAGAAAATCGCGAAAACCCTAATTTTGCTCCAAACTTGAAACCGAAGAATAAAACCTTATTTTCTAGGTTTATTTACACTTATCATGGAATAATTGGATAGTAGGGTTTTAATAAATGATAATTTTCAAATAAAAAGAAATTTTTAAGAAAACGTGAGGAATTTTCCAATTCCAGTAATTTAAAATTAGGGTTTCAATTAAAATATGAGAGATTTAGGAAAACCTGTTAGTCACAAGTAAACTAGGGTTTTGGGCTACAATATTAGGGTTTCTAGTCTTTTTAAAACAAAATTAGGTTTTAAATCAACCCAAAGAAATGCACTTTAATATTTTCTTCATAACCAACCTCCTAATATTCTGGATGTTACATCAAATCGTCGCATTTTCAAACCCCATTTAGACCCATTTTTCTTTTAAATCACAATTCATTTTCCAATCATAAATTAAATCACGAATTGAATCAAAAATACATTTTTAAACCATTTATTTATTTATTCAAAAAATGGGGCGCGACAGTTGGCGACTCCACTCGGGAAATTCGAGAGTCCAAGCAAATTTGATTTAATCAATCTTTTTCTTCTTTTAATCTTTTCATATATCACATTTGGGTGTTTAGGATTGTATTTTTCCTTTTATTAGGATTTTTGCTTTTCACGCGTGTCCAACTACTCCCTCGCTCACGAATGTATGATTGGTTGATTGAATGTATGTTTACTTGCTTATCTCGCGCTTGCATTGCATTTGGGGGGGTGTGTCACCTTTAGAGCCTCGCGTGGTTCTCAACCCCTTCCCTCAAAATAGGGAACACTTCATACGTGCACGTTTATTTATTTTTATCCTATTTTATTTTATTTTTCGTGGGCGTTTCCCACACCGCCTTGTAGGATTAGGATCGATCGCCTTGGGTAGGCGGATGGTGTGCCGCCCATAGCGCTACCTAAGGGATCACTCGAGCCACCGATCGAATGCCTTGGGAGTGATGACCCTTTGCCTTTAGGTCTGAAGGCTTGGGAGCCGAAGCCTTATCGAGTTTAGTTGCATTAGTTAGCCCCAGCCTCATGCATCCATATTAGCGTTTTCCTAGGTTAGAGTCAGCCTCACCCTCTTTTAAGCACATTAGGCACGAGGGAAGGGGTTCCACCCCTTTTATTGCTTTCATTGTATTTCTTTTCTTAATTGCTCCCAATATGTTATGTGTACTATCAATTGCACTAACCATTCTTTTGTTTTCTTGGATTGCATTCATGTGCCTTAGCAATAAGAGGCCATTTTGGCACTCTTTTAGTGACCTACCCACTAGATAACTTACATGTTTAAATTTCGGTTATTGCACTCAATTTTCAATAAGTACATTTCACTTTAGACCTTTTCCCCTCGATGCATTATCTATGTCCTTTAGGCCATATTTGTCACATATTTGCATCGCTTTAATAAATGGCATCATGCATTAAACCCTAGAAAGGGAATGCCATTTAGGGGATCCCGTGTTAGGAATAAACCGCCTTGTGTCTCGGATACTTAATCCAAGGAGACTTGCACATTTACATTTTTTGTACCATCCAAAGGGGCAGTGCACAAGGTAAGGTAGGATCCAATCATTTTCATAGAGTGATTTTTGGAATATGAACGTCTAATAATCACTTTTTGGCCATTTTATCAAACTTGGTAAAAATCCCTTGCGTAAAGGACATTAATTTGAAGAAATTCACAAATAATGCCTCCTATTGAGACAATAAATAAATTGAGGCCAAATCGTGATTTTAGAAGGCTCATAGACAATTTTTTTTTTTTGAAGCCACCAATGGCCGGACGATTCAATCGATCCATTTTTGTCAATTCATAATCAATTTTGAATAAACCATTCATTTGACCAATTTACCCTTTTTAGGGTCATTCGGTCAATTTTTGAATGAATCATCAATTCATTTGACCAATTTACCCTTTTTAGGGTCATTCGGTCGATTTTGAATAAATCGTCAATTCATTTGACCAATTTACCCTTTTTAGGGTCTTTTGACCAATTTACCCTTTTTAGGGTCATTCGGTCGATTTTTGAATGAATCATCAATTCATTTGACCAATTTACCCTTTTTAGGGTCATTCGGTCGATTTTTAATAAATTGTCAATTTCATTTGACCAATTAGGATTTCAATGTCGAATTTCAAAATGGAAAACCTAGTCGATTTTGGGAAAAACATCCATGGCATCCAGCCATTTGATCAGTTGGGGTTTTGACCTGTGCTTCACTAAGAAAATTTTTGTCAACGAATTCCAATCTCTTCGATAGGAAGTTCGTCAAGGTCAAACCCGTGCGTTTTTTGCAAATATCGATCAAAAGTGATCAGTTCATTCGGACATTGTCCTTATTTTGACAAATGTCTCTCGTCACTCCAATTGGCCAAATTTTTCAAAGAATTATTTTTTTACTCAATGAGTTGATCGGATCCATCAGGTATGGTATAGTGCCTACCCTAGAGGATTGCATTTTCATGCTAGGCCTACCCTTGGCACAAAAAGGGTCCCCCCATAGGACATGCATACCGATTTTATATTCTTTCTTACTAACTCAGGGTATTTTTCTTTTGTTTTCCCCCTCCCCTGCATTCATAAAAAACTTCAATAAAAGGGAAAATATTTTTCTATATCTGATGACACTTCTGATCTAATAAGGTGTCAAAATTACAAGTATTATCTGATTCTAGGGCAGATCCATCTGAAAACATGGAAGATCCATCTGAAAGCTCTAAGCTAAAGTCTCTGAGAGGCTTTGTAATTATTTTTCAAAGGAAAATTCTGTTTATTTGATTCGTTAATACATTTTTTTCCAAAAGAAAGGGAGACAAAAGTGTATATGTGGGGTTTTGTAGAAGTTTTCTCTTCTCATTTGTGTTATAAGTGAACGAGAAATTTTTGTTTCAAACTTTTTCAGCAATAAAGTTTTGGACAATTATTGTTTTGTGTAAATTTGTGTACATTTCATTCTTTATTCTTACTCATTGGAAATTTCATGATGAATTTCAAGAAATAAGACTAAATTGGGATTTGTTTTCAACCTCCAGCCTGAAAATTCGCCAGTGTATGCTTTCTAAAATCCTTGTGTACACTAAATTGGTGATCTGAGCTATACAATAAGAGTGCTCAAGATTGAAAGAGGTCACTCAAAAGGCCCAATGAGATACCTTTTCTCTTTCACTGTACAATTCATATTTTTTTCCCACTTCTATTGGCCCAGAATAAAATCAGTCACATTGATTGATAAATTACAAATTGGGGCAACCTTGGCTTGAAAATGGCCGTTGTGTCTAAATAGATTCAACTCACATCTAAGTGAAAGCAAAAATGTGCATTATTCTTGTTTGTTTTGAAAATTTGGAATGATATTTCGAGCATTCGTTTCTCTACCTATACACATTTTATCATTTGCTCTCCCATTTGAGCCTTTGAAAGAATAACTTCGTTTCAAATGAGCGCCTTAATGATCACTACCCTCTATTGGAAAATTTTCAAATATTTAAAAGGGGAATGGATTTTCAATGACCATTTTGTTACTTTGGTTGTCATGAGGTGTAAGAATGATACTTTGGCCGTCGTTTCTACAACCTAAACACCATTTATCCCTTGCATCCTCATTTGAGCTAAAAATTGGTGGTTCTTTTCGAATGCACATATGATCGCACCCCACATTGGGGAAGGAGATTGGGGAATTTTGAAAAAAGGAAAAAGATAAAAGGAGAGGGAACCGTAAATTGGGGAAATTTGATGCCATTTGGGTTCCAATTTTTTTTTTTAAAAAAAAAAAAAAAAAGAAAGAGAGAGGAAAAGGAAGAGTTTTGTCCACGTGAATCGCCTATGTTTCACAAATACGGATGAACAAGGGTCTCCCTCAGTCAGTTAATTCGGATACATGCCAGAAATTTCCCATTAACGAAAGTTTTCTTTCAGAGTTATTGTAAGGAACGGAATACAAGTCAGGCCATCTTCTTTTCCAGTCAGACGTTCTATCCCTAGTTATCCCTTTTTGAGCCTTCAAAATGAATTGTTTCGTTTGGCAACCCCTGAGGATCGCAAACCCCACACTGGGGCAAGTTTGAGTTGAAAAAAGAAATTTCAAGAAGTGAAAAGTGAAAGGCAGTAAAATCAAAAACAAAAGAAGAAAAGAGAACCTCAGTTCAAAAAATAAACTGGGGCAAATTTTGTCAAATTTCAAAAGAATGGCAAAAGGCCGAAAAATCAAAAGAAGAAAGAAAATGAAAGAGAAAGAGCCTCAATTGAGCATAAACTGGGGCAAATTCTGATTTAGCCCTAAAATAGGGTTGGCTCAATAATGCGATCTCAGGTCATTCAAACCGCTTTTAAAATCTGCCTTCAAGCCTTAACTTTTCTAAACACCCCACCAGACCCCGTTACAAAAGCCGAAAGTCCTGACTTCTGTTTTTTGCAATGGCCCTGTCAAGAAAATTTATGATGCCGGAAAATTTAGCTGTATTTCTGAATTGCTTGGGTATGGGGTTGACTCTACTCACCATGTGAAAACCCATCAGCTCGAGGGAAAAGAAAAGAAGCGAAAGAAAAGCAAGAAAAGAGAATGCAGAAAATTCGACGCTGAAGTCCCTGGTGAATGATAAGAAAAATGCAATCAAAGTTTGAGATCTTTGAGTTCCAACGTAGGGGCAATTTTGAGAAAAATGCGATTTTGGGTGCAATGTCCTTAGAATCTTATTTCTTTAACTATCGTTTTCAAGCCACATTACAAGCTAATAAAGTCCATCGTTGACTTATTCCTTCATGACAATCTAAAGTGAGGATCATGCTCGTAAGAAATCTATCAATCATTTGTGATCATGGGGGTATAACCAGTTTTCACAGGTTTAGCTATCGTTATCCATATTGTTGCAAGCCTATAAAGCTCATATGTGGACTTCGTTTTCTTAAGAAATAAGGGTGACAAACTATTTGCTTTCACTAAGATGTGACATTGAATGGATTACATACAACTGGGGCACAAAAATGAGACAGATTCTTACCTCCCATTTCCTTTAGCCACTTCCAAATCCAAAAATAAAGTCACTTGATTGGTCCTGAAAGATGAACCAACCAAAAATAGTGACCCATCACCCAAAAGCATTGATGCTAAAGTGGGGAAGAAATCTTTCGTAATTTGGCATTATTTTGAGAAATTCATCATGAAATGTGCTATGTGAATTTAAGCAAGACATTCAATTTTCTTCACATGATATGTTAGGAAAAGCAATTGCTTACTTTGTTCAAATAAATGGAGGGTCATTCAAACAACTTTTTTGCAATTAAATAGGCCCACACTGGGGCAAATTTTCATTTGAGAGATTTTGCAAAATAGCCCACACTGGGGCAAAAATTTTTTGTAATACGTTTGAGGATGTCAAAACCAATCACGCTGTTCTTTCCAAATAAGAAATTTGAATGCATGTCATACTTTGTTACGCTCCCCTGTGCAGGTATTCATGCTTCAAAATGACGAAAGGCATCCAGTGAGGCGGAAGGCCGATACTGCAAAGAGAAGCAAGAAGAAGGAGAAAAAAATGGACTCGACACTGGGGCAAATTATTTTGAAAAAAAGATTCTCTCGAAAAATCAGAAAAATTCAAAAAAAAATTCAAAAGTCAAAAATCAAGTTCAAATTCTTGTTTCTTGAAAAATCAAATTTAATTGCTTGTTTCTTGACAAATCAAATTCAATTTCTTGTTCACAATATCCCGTTGGGCCTGGATTTCGTGCCGCCAACATTCAAAAATCACGTTGGGTCTGGATTTCGTGCCGCCAACCTCCCAAACATTTCAAAAATCACGTTGGGCCTGGATTTCGTGCCGCCAACATTCAAAAATCACGTTGGGCCTGGATTTCGTGCCGCCAACCTCCCAAACATTCCAAAAATCACGTTGGGCCTGGACTTTGTGCCGCCAACATTCCAAAGATCAAGTTGGGCCTGGACTTTGTGCCGCCAACATTCCAAAAGTCAAGTTGGGCCTGAGTTTCGTGCCGCCAACATTCCAAGGATCAAGTTGGGCCTGGACTTGGTGCCGCCAACATTCCAAAAATCACGTTGGGCCTGGACTTTGTGACGCCAATATTCCAAAGATCAATTTGGGCCTGGACTTTGTGCCGCCAACATTCAAAAATCACGTTGGGCCTGGATTTCGTGCCGCCAACATTCAAAAAATCACGTTGGGCCTGGACTTGGTGCCGCCAACATCTCAAACATCACGTTGGGCCTGGATTTCGTGCCGCCAACATTCCAAAGATCACGTTAGGCCTGGATTTTGTGCCGCCAACATTCACAAGATCACGTTGGACCTGGATTTTGTGCCGCCAACATCGCAAAGTTCACGTTGGGCCTGGATTTCGTGCCGCCAACTTCACAACATCCCGTGGGTCTATCCCAATTTTACATTTCTGTCCGGATCTATCCTGTGGGTCTATCCCAATCTTACATTTCTGTCCGGGTCTATCCCAATTTTAAATTTCTGTTCGGGTCTATCCCGTGGGTCTATCCCAAATTTAAATTTCTGTTCGGATCTATCCCGTGGGTCTATCCCATTTAAATTTCTGTCTGGGTCTATCCCATTTTACAGTTTCTGTTCGGGTCTATCCCATTTAAATTTCTGTCTGGGTCTATCCCATTTTACATTTTCTGTTCGGGTCTATCCCGTGGGTCTATCCCATTTTTTTCATTTTCTGTTCGAGTCTATCCCATTTACGTTTATGTTCGGGTCTATCCCATTTTACATTTTCTGTTCGGGTCAGTCCCGTTTTTAATTTTATGTTTGGGTCTGTGACAGCCCCACTTTCCCCTAAGGCGAACCAAAGGGGTTGGCGGACTGCCTGCCCAGCTCTCGCCAGGACTACGGATCAGATTAGCGCGATCTAATACTTTTCGGGTCATACAACCGCGTGAAAACCAGTCAAATCCACAAAATAAGAAAAAACAAAGTCGGAGTCGGCCATGAAGAGGAACCGACACGTCAAAATCCAACCAAACGTCAAGCAAATATTTACATCTCACAAGTTAGCATATACTTCCCAAAAGGGGCATACCAAAGTGATTCAAAAGTGGATACATGTACGGTTTGCCAAATCCAAAAGAGAAACGGACCAAAAGTACATTTAGGGTTTTAATACATGAGCTATACAAAAGATATGTCCAACTAGCTCAAGTCGGCAACCGATTATCAAATCCAGTCCAAAAGTATTTATTTTTCCTGTAAGGAAAACAAAAGGAACAGAACGGGGTGAGCTTGCGCTCAATGAGGTACCAAACAGATAGCAATAAAGTCATGGCATTTCACATTTAACAAATCAGATACACATGTCAGATGTAAAGCAAAGGAACTAATGAGTCAAATCAGAAGGATACGAGTGGCTCTCAGGAGCCAAATTTCCAGTGCAGTACTTGATCCAAACCGGTTGACTCTCCGTCAACGCATATAGAACCAACGCGTCCGTAGACCCCTCTTTACACCGAATTCCGTCCACCAAACACCCCTTTACCGGGCCCGCTCACCGTAACCGAACAGAAATGGTAATACTCGAGTATACCGGAATCAAGGGTCTCAATACCCAAAAATCCCCGAACAGACTACCGTGGTTCGTTATCTAATCGTCCAGGCCCTTGCCGGCCCGACTCGAATAACTTAGCCACAGAATTGAGCTCATAAGTCATAGAAATCCGAACAGATGCAGATACAGATAACATATTCAGATACAGATACAGAATAGCAGATTCAGATAGCAGATTCAGACGGCAGATTCAGATAGGCACTCAAAATTGGCATATGAACAGATAAAAGAACGAGTGTGATAAAGTACACCCTCGTCTCAAACAAATTTAACAAATTACAGAGCAGAAATCAAGTTAAACAGCAATGAAGGGGAGTGGTACACTCACCAATTCAACTTCAAAAAGTTTCACTTCAGATTGGCCTTAATCGCCAAGAAACCCTAAAATAATCAAAATAAACCAATTGAAGGTTTCATATCTAAAATCGAATAAACGGAATGCACAAGTGAGACATACTAATGCAAGGGTACAAAAACATGATTTTCTTGAAAACGAAAAGTTAGTATGAAGACTTAGGCACAAACAACCCAAAAGCCTTTCATTTCCACAAAAAGGCCAATCCAACTTAAAGAAACCAAACGGCCTAGAAAATTGGGCAGCACTTCCCCTAAATTTCTTACTTTTCCAGCCATTAAGGCTTCATTATATCCTCAAATCAGTCCCAACATTTCACACAAAAGTCATCTCATTTCCCAAAAGCCGTTCACTAGGCTCAAAGTAGTACAAGTACAAAACTTAGCTAGGAAACAACCGAAATGAAAGCAAGCCCCAAAAGAGACTCGATAACGAGTCATATAGCCATGCCAACCACAACCCCAGTAAGGTTTCATATGCATAAATAAGCATTAAAGTAAACCAGAAAATCAGGAAATGTAACTCATTTGTTCCAACAATAAAAACAGTTTTGACCTCCTAATGCGGTAATGGCGTCAATTTCACTACGATTATCGGATGGGGGTGTAAGACCCACCGTTTCGAAGCTATGAAACAGGGCTACAACAATGTAGAAGGTCACTCAATCCAGTTCCTGGCCCAACTAGGTCAAAAATACGAAATACTATACCAGAATTCCCAAAACAGGTTTGCAAAACGCAGAAAACTGTAATCGGTATATCTCAGTCCATACTAGTCCAAATGCCGAAATTCCAAAGGCATATGTTAGCTAAGACATTCAGCTACATTTCATCAGAAGACACCAACTTCAAAATCCAAACTAATTCCAGTCAAAATGGCCAAATACAAACGCAGTTTTCGCATTCTGTCCAAAGCAGAACAGCTACAGTAATTTCGTCATAACTCACTCTACACTAATCCAAATGCCCTGAAATTTTACAGGCACCTCAAACACATCAATACCTACAACTTTCATGTTTTGAGAAAAGTCTAATTCGGCCTCTAACCCAGTGATCTAAAACCGGACAGAATTGGGAATAATAAGAACCCTAACTTTCCATTTTCCATCCAAATCCAAAATTGATTGCAAATACTTATCAAACATACCTACTAGAGCCATTATAGTCCATTGCCAATCATCAAAGATGGCCACAACATTCATTTCATATTACACCAGAAAATTCATCACAAAATGGAAAACTTCACCAAAACTCTTCAAATCAAGAAATAAATCATATATTCCAACACTTATGCCACCCTTAAGCACAAAATAACCATCATTAAGTATAAGGAAGTAGTAAAACATCACTTACCTAAGAACAAGAGGTGTAGAGAGGTTGGCCACCTTAGAGCTTCAAACAAACTTCACTACAACCCTTACTAGCACTAGAAGATAGGATTTTATGGAGTGAAATCTAGTCTAAGCTTTTGTTTATGGAAGATTGAACCAAATGGAAGCTTGCAAAATGATGAAGTTCTCTTCCTTCTTGAGGTAAGAGGGCCGGCCATCCAAGGTGAGAAAATGGGGATTTTTTGTGAAATTTTTAGATATTTAACCAATTTTTGTCAAAAGTCAAAAAAAGTGAATAGTGTTCCATAAGCTTCAACCCATAAGATGGTGACACTTGTCACACCATTAATGCAATCCTATCCTTTCTTTTCTCTCTCACCTCAATCATTTCACACACTCTACTTATCTCTTAACACCCGATAAATTTTACACAGTATCCGGAATTTAACCTAATTGGCCGAATTTTTCCGAACTTTTCGCACTAGTGGGTCCCACGCCTGATATACGTTCTTAATTTCTCAAAATCTATTCGTTACAAGAAAAATCATCTAAAAACTATATTTACTCGTAAAATCCACTAAGAAAATATTTCTAAGCCAGAAAATGCAGAAATCATGCCATTAAAGGAAATAAACCCTAAGAAAATTATTAGGGATTTACGGGTTCTCACAGGGTCAGCCCCATTTTAGAATTCTTGTTCGTTGGAATCATTTTTGCAGGTAAGTATTTGGTGTCTAATTCTTTGTCTCAAGTTTTTTCAAAACTCAGACAAAGAGGGGCAAACTGTAGACACCAAATTTTTGGTATAATTTCATTTACTGTTTATTTTTAGTTTTTTATTTGTCGTGTTAGTTTTATTCGATTTTTAGTTTTTAGTTTATAGTTTTTAGTTTATTTTTAAGTTTTTAGCATAGAATTTCTTGGAAAAAAAAAGAGAAAAAGGAAAAATGAATGAAAAAAAGAGAAAAATGAAAATGAAAAATAAAAATTGCACATTGTTTGTTTCTAATGTTAATTAATTTGTTTTTGTCATTTATTTTTTATTATTATCAATATTGTTTTAATTACTTAAAAAAATTAAATTATGATGAACACGCGACTTGCAAGCTGCGTTTTTGCAGCTTGCAAGGAGGGGCTCTTAGCAGCCCCTTAGCTGCAAATTTTGGAGAGTATAGCTGAGGGTTTAGGAGGGGGGTTCCTGGTATAAATAGCAAAAGAAAAGGCAGCCGCAAAGGAGGAGAGAGTCGGGCGAGGGGAGAAAAAGAAAGAAGCGACGGCTGTAAAACTTAAGGAAAAAGAGAGGAAAGAAATAGGGGAGCTGGGTTTTGGGCAGACGAAGGAGAAGAAATAAGAAGAGGGGTCAACGAAGGGGAGAGAGGTGTGACGGCGTAAACAAAAAAAGAGAGGAGGAGTTGACAGCTGAAAAACAAGAAATGAGAGAGAGAATCGGGGAGGCAAAGGTGGCGACAGAGAAGAAAAATCTGGAGCGGCTAGGTTTTGGGGAAGTGAGCAAGAAGGGGGTGGCAGAGGATTGAGTAAAAAGTTGAGAGAAAATCTAGAGGCTGCCGGGGAGAAGAAAGATAGAGAGAAAAGAAAAATCCGAAAGAAAGGAAGAGGGAAAAGCTGCAATTTTTCTCTCGACAAAGGCTAATTGTCGGCCATCTTGGAGCTCTCATATCTTTCCGATCTTTGGTTCTTTTAAGAAAATTTTAAAATCTGCTCAATCTACAAAGGAAAAGGAGTAGTTTTGGTTCAGACATTTGGAAGAAAACACCGCTTGAAGCTCATCAAACCTGGTCACAAACTGGTGTCTCCATCAACCTTGGAACATCGGCAACGAAGTTTGCAACTTCATTTCTGGAATCAGTGCGATCTCTTGGAGGGTTTCCATGATCATTCTACTTTGAAAACGGTTCAAGGTAACCTTCGACTCTTTCTTGGGTATTAATACAATTTCTTTATGAGAATCCGAGACTGAAATGAAGGATTTCCGTGAGATTTTGCCTTTGGTTTGATGAACTTGTTCTCTGGCTCTTATCTCATGTCGATTTTTTATGACTCTCTGGTTGTGGTTCCTTTTATGTTTGTGCAAATTCTGATGTTAGATTCAAATAAAGGTTATACATTTTGCTATTTTAGAAGATGATTTTGCACGACTTGTTTGTTTGGTGATGAAACCAGAAAATTGCAGAAAATTTCTTGCCAAAAGCTCTCACGTTTAGATGATTGAACTTCTGTGTTTTTCGTTGCTTAAGGTCAAAGCCTAATACTTGGTTCAGATTTTTCTTACACATTTGCACATTTGCACCGAAAAAACCCAAGAAGTTGGAAGAAAACCTTCATGTTTTTCTTATCTTTTGCTGTCTTTCTTCCGAGAACAGTCCACAAAACTGGGTTTCATCACCTTGTTTGCATCCTTAATTTTGTGTCAATGATGGTTGTAGAGAAATGGTTGAGGCCTGGGCTTTGTTTATAATGTTGGGCATCTTTTTGGGTCACTAACAAGCTGCGAACTTGCAGCAGAAATAGCAAGAAATGCATGACATAACAGTTGGCTGCACCTTTGTTTTGCTATTATGAAAATTCTGGCTGCACTTTGTCTCCCGTTTTTGTTGTTATTTTTTGCATTCTTGACAGCCACCAATCTAGTTTTTCTGCGTTAGTCTTGTAATAAAAGTGTGGTATGTGGTTGGGTTGATGATTGGGAGTGGTGTCTTGCGTTTGTTGGTATTCATTGGTGATGCATCTGGTTTGTGAGTGCCGCATGGTGTAGTGAAAATCAGCAAAGAGAAAGCTACCACAGCTGCATAATCATACCCTGAGTTTCTTTCGCATGTTTAGATGTTTAATAGGTTCTTGTTTAGATTGAAGTTTGATGTTGGGTTTGCATGTTTGGGGTGTTGGAGTACTAGTTGCAAGGGATTAGATAAGGGGTGTTGGGTGTGTATGTTTAGGGGCTGAAATGTAGTTGCTTGCTGGAAGAAAACAAGCCAGGTTTGCTGAACCATTTTGCACAGAATTTCCCAGCATTCACATGATCTCTTTTCTATGTTTTGTTTGCTTGGATGCTGAAATTATGGATTACGTTGCTTAGCTCAAGTTTGTTTTGATGTTTGTTTAAAAGGTTTTGATCAAACTTTTGTTGAAGTCGATATGTAGTTGCGGAAGGGAAGTTGCTGCATGGTTTATTAATCATCTTAGATTGCAAAGAAAAATTCTTGCTGCATTTTGTTTTGTTTTGCTTCTTATTTTCCCAACAGTTATCATTCCAGTTTTTTCTGCCTTGATTCTGCGATAAAGATGGAGTATTTGGTTTGGTTGATGATTGGGTGTTAGTCTTGGTTAGAGTTGTTCCATGTCAATGAGTTTGATTGGAATGGAAAATTGCAGTCAGCTTGGCCGGTCCGCTATTGCAGAAATGTTTCCCCATCCTCTCGTTGTTTTCATTTCTTTCTTTGCACATTTTTGCTCCAGAATTTCTGTTTAACAAACACTAGCTGACTGAGTTGATGTTGGCAAGTTATGCTAGAAGATTGGAATGATTTTGCTTGTTAGAGTCACAAATTATGAGGAAGTGCAGCTGGTTTGGCATTGCAGAAATTGTTTGTTGCAGAAATTCTTCTTCTACGTGATTTGCATGCATGGAACTTTCAAAAATTTACACTTTGGCCCCCCAAGTCTCTCCTTGTTCCACTAGAACCCAATCAATTAAATAATTTCATCAATTTGGTCATTGGCAATTTTAATTTGTGCAACTTCATGGCTTGTTTTGTTTCAATTAACTACCATGCTTTGTCAATTGCACTTAAGTCATGACTTTAGGGGTTTTATGACCGAATGAGCTCGTGTTTGCCTATTTTTTAATTTCCCTAAATAAAATTGGTTGTTTGACCTTTTCTTGGCTCTTGAGACTTTTGGAGTGCTTAAATGTTTCGATTGAATTCGAATGGTTGACTAAGGTTTGCAATTGGGTCTTTAGTTGGTAATTGGGTCCTTGGTGGGTCCTTTTCCTGAAACTTATGCATTATTTGATTTCATTTAAATTGCAATTAGGAGAGATTTGGTGACTTTGTTATACTTTACTGTTTGAGGTACCTTGACCTTTTTATTGTTTTGAAGCCATTTTTCTTTCATTTGGACACCATTCAAAGGGGCGGTATAATTTCTTTTATCCCTTTTGTTTCTCTCCTATGTGACCCAACGTGTTAAATGAATTGCATGCCTACTTTGCTTTCCTAGTTTTTCCTTAATTCCTTTTACTTATGTCATTTACTTTCATTTTCATGAAGTTATTCTTTTAATGGGGTATGTGTACACCTCTTGGCTTGTAATAGATAGGGCTTTGGCGAGCAATTTGGTCCATTTTCCCCTTCCCCTTTTGTTTTAGTTAGTGAATGTAATAAGTTCATTAGTTTGGTTGCATGCCTATGTGTTACGTGTTACTTGCTTTATTAGGTTTTGCATCTAGTCGAGCATGTTAAGTGTTACGTGCTACGTGTTTATGAGTGTTTGGCATGACTACTAGCTTTCTGTAGTGTAGATGAATGGAATGGATGAATGTACGTTTCCACTAGTCCAACGCTAGTCGGAATTCATAGAATGGGCTAGTCCAACGCTAGACCCTTAGGGATTTCCCCTCGTTAGTACATGTTTGCATGTTCATTACATGTCATGCATTCTTTTTAGTTTTGTCATTTTTTGCATGCCCCCGACTCCCTTTCTCCTCACTTTAGGACTTGCATCTCATGCTAGTTAGGGTTCATTTGCCTGAAGAGTCCCCTTCTGATAAGGGAAACGAGCGAGTGTGGCTACTCGATAGCCTTAGCACGCTAGTTTTGCTTTCTAATCAAAGGGTAAATCGAAGTCGAAAAAGTTAGGAGTCATTCCCATACCCGACCTGATGCATTCCTTTAGGTTCATTCATTCTCATTTATCACTTACTCATTCTTTTCAATTCACATTTCCTCATCACTTTTCCTTTCCTTATTGTTCATTTTGATTTCTACTTCACAAAATTGCACTTAATTACACCTATATGCACTTATCACTATATTTCATACACTTGCACACAAACATTTGGTTTTTTTTATATACAATTTCACACGTGCACCTTTTTATACACTTGCACACAAACACTTGGTTTTTTTCATACAATTTCACACGTGCACCTTTTTATACACTTGCACACTTGCACTTTAGCCATCATTTGCATTAATCGACCTCTATAAGGTTTTCCTTTATTGGCCGCCACAATTCATGTGGTTGGGACCAAAAACCTTACAAGAGACATTTTAGAATTTAGGTTTGCATTTTTTCTTTCTTTTTGCATTCATGTAGTGCATCCAAATGTAATAAATTCTTTGGTTAAAACAAGAAAATCTTTGATTAAATCACGCAACTAGCCTTGGCTAGGTCGAAGGGGTGCCTTGGATTTTTATCCTTGCCTTCCCCTTCGTCAAATGGACTCCCGAACCTTTTTTTTGGTTTACGTGGACTAGGAGTCGTTTAAAAGGGGTTTCTTACAACTTTTTCCTAAAAAATTCATTTTTAGGTGACTTGGTACACCTTAACTCATTACCAAGTGGCGACTCCCATTTTTTCAAAAACCCTTTTTAAACTATAATTTTGGGTCAAATCGTCGCATTTTCAAACCCCATTTAGACCCATTTTTCTTTTAAATCACAATTCATTTTCCAATCATAAATTAAATCACGAATTGAATCAAAAATACATTTTTAAACCATTTATTTATTTATTCAAAAAATGGGGCGCGACAGTTGGCGACTCCACTCGGGAAATTCGAGAGTCCAAGCAAATTTGATTTAATCAATCTTTTTCTTCTTTTAATCTTTTCATATATCACATTTGGGTGTTTAGGATTGCATTTTTCCTTTTATTAGGATTTTTGCTTTTCACGCGTGTCCAACTACTCCCTCGCTCACGAATGTATGATTGGTTGATTGAATGTATGTTTACTTGCTTATCTCGCGCTTGCATTGCATTTGGGGGGGTGTGTCACCTTTAGAGCCTCGCGTGGTTCTCAACCCCTTCCCTCAAAATAGGGAACACTTCATACGTGCACGTTTATTTATTTTTATCCTATTTTATTTTATTTTTCGTGGGCGTTTCCCACACCGCCTTGTAGGATTAGGATCGATCGCCTTGGGTAGGCGGATGGTGTGCCGCCCATAGCGCTACCTAAGGGATCACTCGAGCCACCGATCGAATGCCTTGGGAGTGATGACCCTTTGCCTTTAGGTCTGAAGGCTTGGGAGCCGAAGCCTTATCGAGTTTAGTTGCATTAGTTAGCCCCAGCCTCATGCATCCATATTAGCGTTTTCCTAGGTTAGAGTCAGCCTCACCCTCTTTTAAGCACATTAGGCACGAGGGAAGGGGTTCCACCCCTTTTATTGCTTTCATTGTATTTCTTTTCTTAATTGCTCCCAATATGTTATGTGTACTATCAATTGCACTAACCATTCTTTTGTTTTCTTGGATTGCATTCATGTGCCTTAGCAATAAGAGGCCATTTTGGCACTCTTTTAGTGACCTACCCACTAGATAACTTACATGTTTAAATTTCGGTTATTGCACTCAATTTTCAATAAGTACATTTCACTTTAGACCTTTTCCCCTCGATGCATTATCTATGTCCTTTAGGCCATATTTGTCACATATTTGCATCGCTTTAATAAATGGCATCATGCATTAAACCCTAGAAAGGGAATGCCATTTAGGGGATCCCGTGTTAGGAATAAACCGCCTTGTGTCTCGGATACTTAATCCAAGGAGACTTGCACGTTTACATTTTTTGTACCATCCAAAGGGGCAGTGCACAAGGTAAGGTAGGATCCAATCATTTTCATAGAGTGATTTTTGGAATATGAACGTCTAATAATCACTTTTTGGCCATTTTATCAAACTTGGTAAAAATCCCTTGCGTAAAGGACATTAATTTGAAGAAATTCACAAATAATGCCTCCTATTGAGACAATAAATAAATTGAGGCCAAATCGTGATTTTAGAAGGCTCATAGACAATTTTTTTTTTTTGAAGCCACCAATGGCCGGACGATTCAATCGATCCATTTTTGTCAATTCATAATCAATTTTGAATAAACCATTCATTTGACCAATTTACCCTTTTTAGGGTCATTCGGTCAATTTTTGAATGAATCATCAATTCATTTGACCAATTTACCCTTTTTAGGGTCATTCGGTCGATTTTGAATAAATCGTCAATTCATTTGACCAATTTACCCTTTTTAGGGTCTTTTGACCAATTTACCCTTTTTAGGGTCATTCGGTCGATTTTTGAATGAATCATCAATTCATTTGACCAATTTACCCTTTTTAGGGTCATTCGGTCGATTTTTAATAAATTGTCAATTTCATTTGACCAATTAGGATTTCAATGTCGAATTTCAAAATGGAAAACCTAGTCGATTTTGGGAAAAACATCCATGGCATCCAGCCATTTGATCAGTTGGGGTTTTGACCCGTGCTTCACTAAGAAAATTTTTGTCAACGAATTCCAATCTCTTCGATAGGAAGTTCGTCAAGGTCAAACCCGTGCGTTTTTTGCAAATATCGATCAAAAGTGATCAGTTCATTCGGACATTGTCCTTATTTTGACAAATGTCTCTCGTCACTCCAATTGACCAAATTTTTCAAAGAATTATTTTTTTACTCAATGAGTTGATCGGATCCATCAGGTATGGTATAGTGCCTACCCTAGAGGATTGCATTTTCATGCTAGGCCTACCCTTGGCACAAAAAGGGTCCCCCCATAGGACATGCATACCGATTTTATATTCTTTCTTACTAACTCAGGGTATTTTTCTTTTGTTTTCCCCCTCCCCTGCATTCATAAAAAACTTCAATAAAAGGGAAAATATTTTTCTATATCTGATGACACTTCTGATCTAATAAGGTGTCAAAATTACAAGTATTATCTGATTCTAGGGCAGATCCATCTGAAAACATGGAAGATCCATCTGAAAGCTCTAAGCTAAAGTCTCTGAGAGGCTTTGTAATTATTTTTCAAAGGAAAATTCTGTTTATTTGATTCGTTAATACATTTTTTTCCAAAAGAAAGGGAGACAAAAGTGTATATGTGGGGTTTTGTAGAAGTTTTCTCTTCTCATTTGTGTTATAAGTGAACGAGAAATTTTTGTTTCAAACTTTTTCAGCAATAAAGTTTTGGACAATTATTGTTTTGTGTAAATTTGTGTACATTTCATTCTTTATTCTTACTCATTGGAAATTTCATGATGAATTTCAAGAAATAAGACTAAATTGGGATTTGTTTTCAACCTCCAGCCTGAAAATTCGCCAGTGTATGCTTTCTAAAATCCTTGTGTACACTAAATTGGTGATCTGAGCTATACAATAAGAGTGCTCAAGATTGAAAGAGGTCACTCAAAAGGCCCAATGAGATACCTTTTCTCTTTCACTGTACAATTCATATTTTTTTGCCCACTTCTATTGGCCCAGAATAAAATCAGTCACATTGATTGATAAATTGCAAATTGGGGCAACCTTGGCTTGAAAATGGCCGTTGTGTCTAAATAGATTCAACTCACATCTAAGTGAAAGCAAAAATGTGCATTATTCTTGTTTGTTTTGAAAATTTGGAATGATATTTCGAGCATTCGTTTCTCTACCTATACACATTTTATCATTTGCTCTCCCATTTGAGCGTTTGAAAGAATAACTTCGTTTCAAATGAGCGCCTTAATGATCACTACCCTCTATTGGAAAATTTTCAAATATTTAAAAGGGGAATGGATTTTCAATGACCATTTTGTTACTTTGGTTGTCATGAGGTGTAAGAATGATACTTTGGCCGTCGTTTCTACAACCTAAACACCATTTATCCCTTGCATCCTCATTTGAGCTAAAAATTGGTGGTTCTTTTCGAATGCACATATGATCGCACCCCACATTGGGGAAGGAGATTGGGGAATTTTGAAAAAAGGAAAAAGATAAAAGGAGAGGGAACCGTAAATTGGGGAAATTTGATGCCATTTGGGTTCCAATTTTTTTTTTAAAAAAAAAAAAAGAAAAGAAAGAGAGAGGAAAAGGAAGAGTTTTGTCCACGTGAATCGCCTATGTTTCACAAATACGGATGAACAAGGGTCTCCCTCAGTCAGTTAATTCGGATACATGCCAGAAATTTCCCATTAACGAAAGTTTCCTTTCAGAGTTATTGTAAGGAACGGAATACAAGTCAGGCCATCTTCTTTTCCAGTCAGACGTTCTATCCCTAGTTATCCCTTTTTGAGCCTTCAAAATGAATTGTTTCGTTTGGCAACCCCTGAGGATCGCAAACCCCACACTGGGGCAAGTTTGAGTTGAAAAAAGAAATTTCAAGAAGTGAAAAGTGAAAGGCAGTAAAATCAAAAACAAAAGAAGAAAAGAGAACCTCAGTTCAAAAAATAAACTGGGGCAAATTTTGTCAAATTTCAAAAGAATGGCAAAAGGCCGAAAAATCAAAAGAAGAAAGAAAATGAAAGAGAAAGAGCCTCAATTGAGCATAAACTGGGGCAAATTCTGATTTAGCCCTAAAATAGGGTTGGCTCAATAATGCGATCTCAGGTCATTCAAACCGCTTTTAAAATCTGCCTTCAAGCCTTAACTTTTCTAAACACCCCACCAGACCCCGTTACAAAAGCCGAAAGTCCTGACTTCTGTTTTTTGCAATGGCCCTGTCAAGAAAATTTATGATGCCGGAAAATTTTAGCTGTATTTCTGAATTGCTTGGGTATGGGGTTGACTCTACTCACCATGTGAAAACCCATCAGCTCGAGGGAAAAGAAAAGAAGCGAAAGAAAAGCAAGAAAAGAGAATGCAGAAAATTCGACGCTGAAGTCCCTGGTGAATGATAAGAAAAATGCAATCAAAGTTTGAGATCTTTGAGTTCCAACGTAGGGGCAATTTTGAGAAAAATGCGATTTTGGGTGCAATGTCCTTAGAATCTTATTTCTTTAACTATCATTTTCAAGCCACATTACAAGCTAATAAAGTCCATCGTTGACTTATTCCTTCATGACAATCTAAAGTGAGGATCATGCTCGTAAGAAATCTATCAATCATTTGTGATCATGGGGGTATAACCAGTTTTCACAGGTTTAGCTATCGTTATCCATATTGTTGCAAGCCTATAAAGCTCATATGTGGACTTCGTTTTCTTAAGAAATAAGGGTGACAAACTATTTGCTTTCACTAAGATGTGACATTGAATGGATTACATACAACTGGGGCACAAAAATGAGACAGATTCTTACCTCCCATTTCCTTTAGCCACTTCCAAATCCAAAAATAAAGTCACTTGATTGGTCCTGAAAGATGAACCAACCAAAAATAGTGACCCATCACCCAAAAGCATTGATGCTAAAGTGGGGAAGAAATCCTTCGTAATTTGGCATTATTTTGAGAAATTCATCATGAAATGTGCTATGTGAATTTAAGCAAGACATTCAATTTTCTTCACATGATATGTTAGGAAAAGCAATTGCTTACTTTGTTCAAATAAATGGAGGGTCATTCAAACAAATTTTTTGCAATTAAATAGGCCCACACTGGGGCAAATTTTCATTTGAGAGATTTTACAAAATACCCCACACTGGGGCAAAAATTTTTTGTAATACATTTGAGGATGTCAAAACCAATCACGCTGTTCTTTCCAAATAAGAAATTTGAATGCATGTCATACTTTGTTAAGCTCCCCTGTGCAGGTATTCATGCTTCAAAATGACGAAAGGCATCCAGTGAGGCGGAAGGCCGATACTGCAAAGAGAAGCAAGAAGAAGGAGAAAAAAATGGACTCGACACTGGGGCAAATTATTTTGAAAAAAAGATTCTCTCGAAAAATCAGAAAAATTCAAAAAAAAATTCAAAAGTCAAAAATCAAGTTCAAATTCTTGTTTCTTGAAAAATCAAATTTAATTGCTTGTTTCTTGACAAATCAAATTCAATTTCTTGTTCACAATATCCCGTTGGGCTTGGATTTCGTGCCGCCAACATTCAAAAATCACGTTGGGCCTGGACTTCGTGCCGCCAACCTCCCAAACATTCCAAAAATCACGTTGGGCCTGGACTTTGTGCCGCCAACATTCCAAAGATCAAGTTGGGCCTGGACTTTGTGCCGCCAACATTCCAAAAGTCAAGTTGGGCCTGAGTTTCGTGCCGCCAACATTCCAAGGATCAAGTTGGGCCTGGACTTGGTGCCGCCAACATTCCAAAAATCACGTTGGGCCTGGACTTTGTGACGCCAACATTCCAAAGATCAAGTTGGGCCTGGACTTTGTGCCGCCAACATTCAAAAATCACGTTGGGCCTGGATTTCGTGCCGCCAACATTCAAAAAATCACGTTGGGCCTGGACTTGGTGCCGCCAACATCTCAAACATCACGTTGGGCCTAGATTTCGTGCCGCCAACATTCCAAAGATCACGTTGGGCCTGGATTTTGTGCCGCCAACATTCCAAAGATCACGTTGGGCCTGGATTTTGTGCCGCCAACATTCACAAGATCACGTTGGGCCTGGATTTTGTGCCGCCAACATCGCAAAGTTCACGTTGGGCCTGGATTTCGTGCCGCCAACTTCACAACATCCCGTGGGTCTATCCCAAATTTAAATTTCTGTTCGGGTCTATCCCGTGGGTCTATCCCAATTTTACATTTCTGTCCGGATCTATCCCGTGGGTCTATCCCAAATTTAAATTTCTGTTCGGGTCTATCCCGTGGGTCTATCCCAATTTTACATTTCTGTCCGGATCTATCCCGTGGGTCTATCCCAATCTTACATTTCTGTCCGGGTCTATCCCAATTTTAAATTTCTGTTCGGGTCTATCCCGTGAGTCTATCCCAATTTTAAATTTCTGTTCTATCCCAATTTTAAATTTCTGTTCGGGTCTATCCCGTGGGTCTATCCCAAATTTAAATTTCTGTTTGGGTCTATCCCGTGGGTCTATCCCAATTTTACATGGGTCTATCCCAATTTTACATTTCTGTCCGGGTCTATCCCGTGGGTCTATCCCAATTTTAAATTTCTGTCCGGGTCTATCCCGTTTGCATTTTCTGTTCGGGTCTATCCCGTGGGTCTATCCCATTTAAATTTCTGTCTGGGTCTATCCCATTTTACAGTTTCTGTTCGGGTCTATCCCATTTAAATTTCTGTCTGGGTCTATCCCATTTTACATTTTCTGTTCGGGTCTATCCCGTGGGTCTATCCCATTTTTTTCATTTTCTGTTCGAGTCTATCCCATTTACGTTTCTGTTCGGGTCTATCCCATTTTACATTTTCTGTTCGGGTCAGTCCCGTTTTTAATTTTATGTTTGGGTCAGCCCCATTTTAGAATTCTTGTTCGTTGGAATCATTTTTGCAGCCAAATAATGCAGGTAAGTATTTGGTGTCTAATTCTTTGTCTCAAGTTTTTTCAAAACTCAGACAAAGAGGGGCAAACTGTAGACACCAAATTTTTGGTGTAATTTCATTTACTGTTTATTTTTAGTTTTTTATTTGTCGTGTTAGTTTTATTCGATTTTTAGTTTTTAGTTTATAGTTTTTAGTTTATTTTTAAGTTTTTAGCATAGAATTTCTTGGAAAAAAAGAGAAAAAGGAAAAATGAATGAAAAAAAGGGAAAAATGAAAATGAAAAATAAAAATTGCACATTGTTTGTTTCTAATGTTAATTAATTTGTTTTTGTCATTTATTTTTTATTATTATCAATATTGTTTTAATTACTTAAAAAAAAATTAAATTATGATGGACACGCGACTTGCAAGCTGCGTTTTTGCAGCTTGCAAGGTGGGGCTCTTAGCAGCCCCTTAGCTGCAAATTTTGGAGAGTATAGCTGAGGGTTTAGGAGGGGGGTTCCTGGTATAAATAGCAAAAGAAAAGGCAGCCGCAAAGGAGGAGAGAGTCGGGCGAGGGGAGAAAAAGAAAGAAGCGACGGCTGTAAAACTTAAGGAAAAAGAGAGGAAAGAAATAGGGGAGCTGGGTTTTGGGCAGACGAAGGAGAAGAAATAAGAAGAGGGGTCAACGAAGGGGAGAGAGGTGTGACGGCGTAAACAAAAAAAGAGAGGAGGAGTTGACGGCTGAAAAACAAGAAACGAGAGAGAGAATCGGGGAGGCAAAGGTGGCGACAGAGAAGAAAAATCTGGAGCGGCTAGGTTTTGGGGGAGTGAGCAAGAAGGGGGTGGCATAGGATTGAGTAAAAAGTTGAGAGAAAATCTAGAGGCTGCCGGGGAGAAGAAAGATAGAGAGAAAAGAAAAATCCGAAAGAGGGAAAAGCTGCAATTTTTCTCTCGACAAAGGCTGATTGTCGGCCATCTTGGAGCTCTCATATCTTTCCGATCTTTGGTTCTTTTAAGAAAATTTTAAAATCTGCTCAATCTACAAAGGAAAAGGAGTAGTTTTGGTTCTGACATTTGGAAGAAAACACCGCTTGAAGCTCATCAAACCTGGTCACAAACTGGTGTCTCCATCAACCTTGGAACATCGGCAACGAAGTTTGCAACTTCATTTCTGGAATCAGTGCGATCTCTTGGAGGGTTTCCATGATCATTCTACTTTGAAAACGGTTCAAGGTAACCTTCGACTCTTTCTTGGGTATTAATACAATTTCTTTATGAGAATCCGAGACTGAAATGAAGGATTTCCGTGAGATTTTGCTTTTGGTTTGATGAACTTGTTCTCTGGCTCTTATCTCATGTCGATTTTTGATGACTCTCTGGTTGTGGTTCCTTTTATGTTTGTGCAAATTCTGATGTTAGATTCAAATAAAGGTTATACATTTTGCTATTTTAGAAGATGATTTTGCACGACTTGTTTGTTTGGTGATGAAACCAGAAAATTGCAGAAAATTTCTTGCCAAAAGCTCTCACGTTTAGATGATTGAACTTCTGTGTTTTTCGTTGCTTAAGGTCAAAGCCTAATACTTGGTTCAGGTTTTTCTTACACATTTGCACATTTGCACCGAAAAAACCCAAGAAGTTGGAAGAAAACCTTCATGTTTTTCTTATCTTTTGCTGTCTTTCTTCCGAGAACAGTCCACAAAACTGGGTTTCATCACCTTGTTTGCATCCTTAATTTTGTGTCAATGATGGTTGTAGAGAAATGGTTGAGGCCTGGGCTTTGTTTATAATGTTGGGCATCTTTTTGGGTCACTAACAAGCTGCGAACTTGCAGCAGAAATAGCAAGAAATGCATGACATAACAGTTGGCCGCACCTTTGTTTTGCTATTATGAAAATTCTGGCTGCACTTTGTCTCCCGTTTTTGTTGTTATTTTTTGCATTCTTGACAGCCACCAATCTAGTTTTTCTGCCTTAGTCTTGTAATAAAAGTGTGGTATGTGGTTGGGTTGATGATTGGGAGTGGTGTCTTGCGTTTGTTGGTATTCATTGGTGATGCATCTGGTTTGTGAGTGCCGCATGGTGTAGTGAAAATCAGCAAAGAGAAAGCTACCACAGCTGCATAATCATACCCTGAGTTTCTTTCGCATGTTTAGATGTTTAATAGGTTCTTGTTTAGATTGAAGTTTGATGTTGGGTTTGCATGTTTGGGGTGTTGGAGTACTAGTTGGAAGGGATTAGATAAGGGGTGTTGGGTGTGTATGTTTAGGGGCTGAAATGTAGTTGCTTGCTGGAAGAAAACAAGCCAGGTTTGCTGAACCATTTTGCACAGAATTTCCCAGCATTCACATGATCTCTTTTCTATGTTTTGTTTGCTTGGATGCTGAAATTATGGATTACGTTGCTTAGCTCAAGTTTGTTTTGATGTTTGTTTAAAAGGTTTTGATCAAACTTGTGTTGAAGTCGATATGTAGTTGCGGAAGGGAAGTTGCTGCATGGTTTATTAATCATCTTAGATTGCAAAGAAAAATTCTTGCTGCATTTTGTTTTGTTTTGCTTCTTATTTTCCCAACAGTTATCATTCCAGTTTTTTCTGCCTTGATTCTGCGATAAAGATGGAGTATTTGGTTTGGTTGATGATTGGGTGTTAGTCTTGGTTAGAGTTGTTCCATGTCAATGAGTTTGATTGGAATGGAAAATTCCAGTCAGCTTGGCCGGTCCGCTATTGCAGAAATGTTTCCCCATCCTCTCGTTGTTTTCTTTTCTTTCTTTGCACATTTTTGCTCCAGAATTTCTGTTTAACAAACACTAGCTGACTGAGTTGATGTTGGCAAGTTATGCTAGAAGATTGGAATGATTTTGCTTGTTAGAGTCACAAATTATGAGGAAGTGCAGCTGGTTTGGCATTGCAGAAATTGTTTGTTGCAGAAATTCTTCTTCTACGTGATTTACATGCATGGAACTTTCAAAAATTTACACTTTGGCCCCCCAAGTCTCTCCTTGTTCCACTAGAACCCAATCAATTAAATAATTTCATCAATTTGGTCCTTGGCAATTTTAATTTGTGCAACTTCATGGCTTGTTTTGTTTCAATTAACTACCATGCTTTGTCAATTGCACTTAAGTCATGACTTTAGGGGTTTTATGACCGAATGAGCTCGTGTTTGCCTATTTTTTAATTTCCCTAAATAAAATTGGTTGTTTGACCTTTTCTTGGCTCTTGAGACTTTTGGAGTGCTTAAATGTTTCGATTGAATTCGAATGGTTGACTAAGGTTTGCAATTGGGTCTTTAGTTGGTAATTGGGTCCTTGGTGGGTCCTTTTCCTGAAACTTATGCATTATTTGATTTCATTTAAATTGCAATTAGGAGAGATTTGGTGACTTTGTTATACTTTACTATTTGAGGTACCTTGACCTTTTTATTGTTTTGAAGCCATTTTTCTTTCATTTGGACACCATTCAAAGGGGCGGTATAATTTCTTTTATCCCTTTTGTTTCTCTCCTATGTGACCCAACGTGTTAAATGAATTGCATGCCTACTTTGCTTTCCTAGTTTTTCCTTAATTCCTTTTACTTATGTCATTTACTTTCATTTTCATGAAGTTATTCTTTTCATGGGGTATGTGTACACCTCTTGGCTTGTAATAGATAGGGCTTTGGCGAGCAATTTGGTCCATTTTCCCCTTCCCCTTTTGTTTTAGTTAGTGAATGTAATAAGTTCATTAGTTTGGTTGCATGCCTATGTGTTACGTGTTACTTGCTTTATTAGGTTTTGCATCTAGTCGAGCATGTTAAGTGTTACGTGCTACGTGTTTATGAGTGTTTGGCATGTCTACTAGCTTTCTGTAGTGTAGATGAATGGAATGGATGAATGTACGTTTCCACTAGTCCAATGCTAGTCGGAATTCATAGAATGAGCTAGTCCAACGCTAGACCCTTAGGGATTTCCCCTCGTTAGTACATGTTTGCATGTTCATTACATGTCATGCATTCTTTTTAGTTTTGTCATTTTTTGCATGCCCCCGACTCCCTTTCTCCTCACTTTAGGACTTGCATCTCATGCTAGTTAGGGTTCATTTGCCTGAAGAGTCCCCTTCTGATAAGGGAAACGAGCGAGTGTGGCTACTCGATAGCCTTAGCACGCTAGTTTTGCTTTCTAATCAAAGGGTAAATCGAAGTCGAAAAAGTTAGGAGTCATTCCCATACCCGACCTGATGCATTCCTTTAGGTTCATTAATTCTCATTTATCACTTACTCATTCTTTTCAATTCACATTTCCTCATCACTTTTCCTTTCCTTATTGTTCATTTTGATTTCTACTTCACAAAATTGCACTTAATTACACCTATATGCACTTATCACTATATTTCATACACTTGCACACAAACATTTGGTTTTTTTTATATACAATTTCACACGTGCACCTTTTTATACACTTGCACACAAACACTTGGTTTTTTTCATACAATTTCACACGTGCACCTTTTTATACACTTGCACACTTGCACTTTAGCCATCATTTGCATTAATCGACCTCTATAAGGTTTTCCTTTATTGGCCGCCACAATTCATGTGGTTGGGACCAAAATCCTTACAAGAGACATTTTAGAATTTAGGTTTGCATTTTTTCTTTCTTTTTGCATTCATGTAGTGCATCCAAATGTAATAAATTCTTTGGTTAAAACAAGAAAATCTTTGATTAAATCACGCAACTAGCCTTGGCTAGGTCGAAGGGGTGCCTTGGATTTTTATCCTTGCCTTCCCCTTCGTCAAATGGACTCGCGAACCTTTTTTTTGGTTTACGTGGACTAGGAGTCGTTTAAAAGGGGTTTCTTACAACTTTTTCCTAAAAAATTCATTTTTAGGTGACTTGGTACACCTTAACTCATTACCAAGTGGCGACTCCCATTTTTTCAAAAATTCTTTTTAAACTATAATTTTGGGTCAAATCGTCGCATTTTCAAACCCCCATTTAGACCCATTTTTCTTTTAAATCATAATTCATTTTCCAATCATAAATTAAATCACGAATTGAATCAAAAATACATTTTTAAACCATTTATTTATTTATTCAAAAAATGGGGCGCGACAATATCTATATTTTCCAATTCTGAAAAAAAACAATAATTCTTTTTTTTCTTCTTTTTGGGTTCGACCCATCGGCCAACCATCTTTGACCATTTCTTTCATTGGTGGACCGATGGTGAATTCTTTTTTTTGGGGTCATTTGTGACCCTAGGACTTTATGCAGACTTTCTGCCGTCTGTTGTTCCTGGCCTATTGTCGCCAGCACATGCTGGCACTTTTTTTTTTTTGTTTTCTGGTCTTGGCCAACCTTTGTAATCCTTTTTCTCTGCCGCCAGTAATGGCGGCCTCCACTCTCTCTCTCTTCTTTTTTTTTCTTTTCTTGTTGTGTTGCCTCTGCAACGCCTAACCCAAAACAAAGCAGCGGCGGCCGCAGCTCTTCTCTCCTTTTTTTTTTTTCTTTTCTTCAGCAGATTTGGGGCAACCCATTCATCTAACATCCTATTTCTACTAAATCAAATATAAATCCTCCTTAATCTCATATACAAGCATATATCTCTATATATAACATAATACATATCTGTAACATCTTTAGGATGATTAATCTGACTAATAGAACTTAAAAGAGAAGTTGCACATGAATTTAGGACTTACGAGTTTAGGGGCCTAGTCGTCTGATTGATTGATGGCGACGCCTGCTTCTCCTGCTCTACTCTCTGACGGCTCTTGGTCTAAGAGAAGGCAAACAATGAAAGGGAGGAATGATATTATTTTTTTTTATAAGTGTGTTATACCGTAATAACCACCCACTAGTAAATGGGTTAGATAAGAGTTTTAACTGCTATGAACTTTTACCCTATCTTATCTCATTTCTATCCCTCAATAATCCTTTAACCTATCTTACAATTATTTTTTACTTTTACTCATGGTAAATATCCATTTAGTTAACTGGCAAAAATAAAATTGAGCAAAAAATCGTGGGTTTTACACTGATCCCCAAAGAAAATCCACGCAAACCCTTTCAATTACCGGAAAAATTCTGATCGGTATCATGCCCAACCGTTTTAATTTTAAACTAATTAATTATCCAAGAATAGACCAGAAGTGCTGTTGAGAACCTTTATTTGGTCCGTACATGCGCATACCTTCCTTAAACTCAATCATGTGATTAGATATTCTATAAAAAGAAGGAAGAAAATAGATGATGATACTAAATGAAGTAGAGGGTGGACACTTGGTGCATGTACTATTTGAACTTAATGTATTGTTAATGTCTCTTGAGTGTAAAAGTTGAATTTAGCAGAACGTATAATATTAAGAGTTTTTTCGTTGATGTCGTAGTACCACAGTTGTATATAGTAGCACCAGGCATGAAACTCAATAATTCAAATGTATCTGTTGAAATCCTTTTAGCAAAAATTTTAATCCATGGATCATTTTTATTAATTTTTGATGATAATAATTAAGTATGATTAACCACTCAATTGTGGCGGTGGGAAAAATAAATGATATCATGACATTGGATATTTAACATATTTAAATAGATTACTTTGCGATACTCTTTCCACTAAATGTTCATTCTCCTTCTGATATTTTCATGTCCTTTTTGTAGTATTGAAGAAATAAACATTATATGCTTTATTTACCAAAAAAAAAAAACGCTTTAATAGCTTTTAAAGTTTTTGAAATTGGACTGTAGAATAACTATTATAGGTGCATGAGTGTTAACTTTTTTTTTGAGTGCTAATTACTTCAATTAAGAAGTTCTTTTTATTTGCTAAGCCTCAACTTATTAGTTAAAACTTTTAAGGTTTTAGACATAGAACAGAATGGACAACTAAATCAGCTTTTGAGGTTACGCCGTAATACTTAGGAATGCGGCAAAATAAGCTTTTAGTCAATAATAAAAAGTAAAGTAGGCAAAGGGCTGATATATCAGCCTGAAACTGAAGGTTTTATGAGAATTAGATATTAAGAATGAACTATTTAGTTTTATAAGATTATAAGACGACAGTTCATATTTGAAGAACCATTGAATTTTGTCTTTATAAGTGTCTTTTCTCTTAAATAAAATATATTTTTATTTATCTCTATTACATTTAAGGTTGTCTTTAAATAATAATTCTATGCATTGACAAACTCTTTTTATAATAATTCTTAATATTATTATATAAATTTGCAAGATAAAATAACCAAATAAGTAGTACATAATTAAAAAGAGAAGTTTTATTTCTATATAACACATGCAATGCACGTGAACTTTTCTAGTAATAATAATAATGAGGAGCCACACTACCCAGTGACGTGGTTGAAAGCCGTTACTATGGTTTGGCAAACCACAGCATATATAGTTTAGATTGCACTTGACTCCAGATGAATTCTCATTTCTTCGTTATCAATATATCATCAATAAACCGTCCTAATGAGATGAAGGAAGAGCCACCATCCAGCAAAGCCTTTCCAGCTTTCTCCCCGATCTCTTTGGCTCTCTTTCTCACGGGGTTTTCGGTATCCATCAAAGATTTTATAGACTTCTCAATCTCTTCCGCCATCACCAGCTTATCAGCTTGAGTAATGCGGTAATCTGATTTGAGTTCCACGGCTAGTTTCAATTCGTTCACCAACTGAAAAGCATTAGGTTGTTGCTCAGCATATACAGGCCATGCTGCAATTGGCACACCATTCCACAAACTTTCTAGTGTAGAATTCCACCCACAATGAGATACAAAACCTCCAACTGCTTCATGGGCTAAAACCTCCACCTGTGGTGCCCAACCGCACACCAATCCCCTGTTTTCTGTCCGGTCTAGGAACCCTGCTGGCAGTACATCAGAGAAATTGGTATACTCGACTGGCTTTAGGTTGAAGTCCTTTGGTGGTGGCGGCCGCACGGACCACAAGAATCTAAGCCCACTCCACTCAAGTGCAGTTGCAATCTCTTCTAGCTGGGGCTTTTCAAAACCACCCAAGCTTCCAAAGCAGAGAAAAACTACTGATGACGAGGGCTGATTATCCAGCCATTGCATTATCTTTTCAAACTCGGGCTTCTTTTTGTCCTCTACACTGAGCACAGGACCAACAGTGTAAACTGGCGGCAATTCAGGTGCAGATGTTAGGTACTTGATGGCGTGGGGTTCTAACTCTGCGAATGTGTTTATGATGAATCCTTTTGTCTTTATGAATTGTGTACCATGACTCAAAAATGAGGCATAACCATCTTTGTCTAGTAGAAAAGATGGTATAAATCTTGAGGGCACGGGGTTGGCAAAGGTAGGTATGATCGAGTCAGGATCTGAAATAAAAAACTCAGAACCAATTTCAGAATGTCGAATTGGGAGATAGAGCATAAGGCCAAGAAAGGCAGCACTAGAGGTGAAGAATAAGTACGAAGGAACATCAAGCTCATTTGCTACATCAATCATTGGACTGCAAAACAAATCAATGACTAACCCAGCAATCGGAGTTGATTTTGACAATACGTGGTCGATGATTCCAGCTTTCACATGGGATTTATGCATCTCTATGTAAACAGACATGGAATTCTCAAAGCACGTTTTGATAACCGGTGGATCAACTTGAGGAAGGTAAATGAATCGAATGTTCGTATTGCTGGCAGCCAAATCTGCAGTATCTGAATCTACTGTCGTGGAATAAGGTCGCTTGATTACTATAATTGACACTGATAGCCGTTCATCTTGCTGCAGAAGGCGCTTTGCAAACTCAATGATGGCTACAATGTGCCCTCTGCCGGGGGAAGGAACAAACACTAACTCTGCCGCCTTCATCTTTGTGAGTGTTGAAGAGTAATTCTGTTTTACTGTGATTTCTCACCGAAATCTGCAGAAAGACTACCTCACGAGAACTTCATTTGGCTGCCTCCCAAAAAGCATGAATAAGTAGTAGCGAACAATGCAAGCAAAACACAAGTTTGCCTTGTACACATAATGATGACCTTGTAATTTAGTCAGTGTTCGCTGCGCCTTATTTTGACAATACATCTATCAATCAGTGGTAATAGGCAATGCAGCCGAGCCATATTGTTTGGCTGATGCTTATTTGCAACACAATGAACCTCTAAGTAGTTGTTGGCGTTAAGGCAGTGGATTTCTTTTTTTTTTTCTTTTTTTTTCAATTTTTGACAAAGCAGAAAGTAGACGGCTTATCACTTGTTCCACATTTTTTTCAAGTTGTATTGCTGTCAACTCATATTGCCGACACAAGAAAATATCGCATCCCAACCATATCTTTGCCTACAGAATGAGTCGTTTCAATTATTCCTGACAGACTTAGCTGTCTAGCCCTTCAAAGTTCTCAAAGGTATGCTAAATTTAAGTCACCTGCATGCTCTCCGTAAATATCTATGGCCTAGTTCACGTGTTTTTGATAGAATATTATTTGAAATATTATTTATAATAAAAATTATATTAATTTTTATAATGTGATATTAAAAAGACAGTAGAACTATAAAAATTTAATTAAACAACATGCTTATAATATAAGTAAAATAATATTTAAAAAAAAATTTATTTTGCGAGAATTTTGCCTTTTTACTTTAGTATATTAGGCAACATTCTTTGCACATTTACCATTAGCACTAAAGGGGAAAAGAAGCAGCGACCATATTACTATGAGAAACGAAATCATAGACACCATCTTATTGTCGTGCAAAGGCTGTGGGGAAAAAGTCAAGATTTTTCACTTAAAAATAAGAGTCAAGATTTTTCAACTATAAACGTCGGTTACCTACACCCATAGAAAGTTTTTTTTTTTTTTTTGTGTGTGTGTAAATGGAGGGATCCAACCACCCATAAATGAAGTTAATAAAAGAAAAGGTTTGTTTAACAAGTCACAAATAGGCAGTCGATTAGATTATTACGTTCGACAAGTGCTCATTTGAAAAACAAAAAGAAGAAATTGATGGAACTTCGTAAAGTGGCTAAAAGAGTAGTCAGATAACTTTTAGTGGAGATATCTTTATGATCTACTGTCACATTGAAATGTAGTCTCTACTTACATTTCGACTTATATGTGTTAACAAATGTCTGATAGATGCACGTTAAAATAACTTTGACATCAAAATAAATGCAAAATCAAAATATCTAAGTCACTTATAGTCTACTACAGACCCAAAAAAAAAACTGATGCTACAGTTGAAACTGAAGTAATAAGGAAAAAAGAAGTTAGGAAATGAAACTTAGGCATACAAATTTTGAGTTTATTTCGAAAATGAATTTCTCGCAAATGTTCATAGAGTAAATACTATTTGAAATATTATTCAATTTTATTACTTCTAGTAACATATGAATTTCTAACTCAACTAGTATAAATAAATTGAATGTATTTCAAACTTCTCAAAGAATATATACTCTTTCTTTTGAGCAACAATTGAAGGCTATAGATTTTGTGATACCCTAACTTTTAGGATACTATTGTTGTTTAGTCTCAAAGAGGATATTACGATTTCTTTATTTAACACATTGCTTTGTTTTAAAATGAGAAAACCCTAAATTCTAGAAACCCTAAAGTCTGAACAAAAATCCTAATTTACTTGTGAACCGGTTTACTTAAATCTCTCATTTTGAATCGAAATCCTAATTGTAATCACTGGAATTGTAAAATATCTCATATTTCTTAAAATTCCTTTTTATTTGGCATTTATTCCCTTATGATAGCTATACTATTCATTTACATCCCCAATATTTAGAATAAAGAATAGAATTAAGAGTTTTCCCTTTTGCCTTCATCGTTAGGGTAAACTAAGATTTTTACGCCTATCCGTAGTGTGACTATCCGGTACGGAGAGTGGATCAAATTTGGTGATTAAGAGTGAGTTTTAGATGATATTAAGTGTGTGATTAGAAGTGATAATAATAAGTTAGTAAATTATAAGTGAAAACCCTAGTATATGCGATTTAAGGAAAATCGGCTCAAACCAACGAGTACCGTTCACTATCGATTGAACACACCATTTGACCACCATTTTTATCAAGTTAATCTCCTTGATATTAGGGCTTAAATATCAGCTCAAAATCTGATCTTGAGGGCCGAAATTTTTGACTTGGAAAACAAGAGAAGAAAAAAATTTTGGATTACCCAAAGTGTGACACTTGTTGGTTACTTAGAGACCTTTGACCAAGCCAATTTTCTTTGCTTCTTATCTTCACTTTGACTCCATTTCTTCACCATTTTTCCTTGGTTTGGCCGAGAGCAAGAGAGGGAGAAAGAGTGAAGAGAGCTTTCCATTTCAACCTTGAATCAAGCTTTGTGAGTGAAAACAAGAACAATTAAACCGATTAACTTGTAATTGGAAGCTTGGGAAGTTTAGGGAACTAAAAATTTCAAGGGGAAGTCAAGGAGAACACTAGCAAGCTCTGATTTTGAGGTAAAATGGCTGACCACTCTTTTCTTTTCCCTTAATCATGTTGGAGTTGTTTAGTAACTTGTATTTGTGATTGTGATGCTTAAATCAAGGGAATTTGGATGATTGGGGTGATGCATTTGAGTTAGGGTTTGAATGATTCCCTTCTCATACTTGTTGTATGGATGGTATATGATGTATATAAGCTTGTATATGAGGTGGTAGTGATGGTTTTAAGCTAGAAATGTGAATTGTACTTTGACTTCCTAAATTCCCAGAATTTAATTTCTTGCATACCCTGTTCTGCCTGGTTCTAGTGCACCATGATAGAGGCCGAATCAGGCTTGGCACAAAACATGAAAGTTGTAGAGAATGATATTTTATAGCTACCTGTAACACTTCAGCTCAATCTGGCTACTGGATCATGTGAAAAGATAAAAATACCCCTGACTGCCATAGGTAGAACGTGAGGGACAGTTTTGACATTTCACCAATTTGATCGCGTCTGTTCACCCTGATGCGTACTGAATTAGCATTTGGACAAAACACAGAAGTTTTAGTGCTATGTCTTAGCTTTCCAACGGCGCTGAAAACGCCTTAATCGGACTTCGGTGGCTTGAGTCATTGTCGGTTATGCATAGTACGGTTAACTAGCCCGAATGTGAGATTCTGGTTTTGTAATTTGAAATTTTGACCTAGATACACTATGAACTGAACTGAATGGTCTTCATAAAAGTTGTAGTCTTTGTCTTAGCTTCGAAACGGTATCTTGTACACCTTAAACCGATGATCAAAGCTTATGTTATGATTAAAACCGTAAAAGGTGTCAAAACTGTGAAATGTCCGTTTGCGCCTTTGGGTGCGGACGCGCGACCGTTTTCATTTCCGCGCATGCGTATGTGTATTTCTCAATTGTTTTTGCCATTTTGGACCGTTTAGGACTATTTTTGTTATTTTGTTACCATTCCGGCCGCTTCGGCCAATTTCGACAATCTTGTGGCCTTAGTGTCGTTTTGACCGTTTTTGATTATTTTTTACCGGTTTCGATCATTCAAGTTATAAACTGCTATTGTATGGCCATTTCACTTATGTGTGTATATAATCTGTCAATACAGACTGTGAGGCTTTTGACGGCTATTGGAATGAGATTATTTTGTGTGTGACTTTGGGACTGATTGAGGAAAAGAATGAAGTCATAAATGGTTGGAAAATAGGTAAATACAAAGGGCGTGCTGCCCAAATTTACGCTCGAGAGCTAGGTAGATATACTTGTGACTCGAGTAAGGCTTGAGAGCGAATACCACGTGAGCCATCTAGGATATTTGCGTCTTCTTTTATCGAGGTATATGAGTTAGAATTCAGCCGAAACTTGTACCCTTGGAAAAATGAAAATTACGACTAATAAAAATACGTTTTCTCCATTTCTTCGACTCAAATGGTATTTCAAAATATAATTGTTTCAAAGTTTCAAAGGTTTAAGAGTGAGCATGAATTGTTCGGCATTTGATAATTATCGTGAATACTACTTAAACGAGTTGCATTTACTTGATTTTCTTGAAACGAAACTCCTATGTTTCGAACTTTAGAGAGTTTTACATTCATAAATGATATTTTATCGGATTTGGACTCCAACCAAGGAGTTTGACCTGAACGTGACTTTTGAGAGGCACTAGACCTTTGGTGAGTGCTTCCAAATACCTGATTGAACTGGACACTGGTTTTCAATACTTGACCAATATGATCGAATGATATGTGATTGGTATGATCGGGCAAGGGCGTACTTTATCGCACTTGCTCTAATGTGATATGTACTTGTTTATTGTTGCAATTGATTTGAGATACTTATGCGTGACTTGTATGTACTGAGCGGCAGTATGTACCACACTCGATCCGAGTGGGAGGTACCTCTCATTCCCGTCTCCGTACTTTTATCTTGATTCAGTCGATTGGAGTGTTATCTCATCGACTTTTTGGGGACCCAAACCCTATTGGCTAGTTAATCGAATCGAGCCGGCAAGGGTTTGGTCGATTAGATAACGAACCATGGGTATCTAGTGTTGTCGAGTGGAGTGCTATCTCCTCGACTAATCAGTATACTCGAGTATTACCACCAGTATTTATCGTGGAGTTCGGGCCCGGTAAGGGGTTTGGTTGGTGGACGGAGATTGTGTGACGCCCCCACTTCTCCCTAAGGCGAACCAAAGGGTATCCGCGGGACGCCTGCCCAGCTCTCGCCAGGACTCAAGCAATTCCATTCGAGCTTATTACTAATCTAAACGTCACAAGAAGAATAACATAAATACAAATAATGCGGAAGCGTTCAACTTAACAATAGTCATCTATTATCCAACCCGTACATCGGGTGTTCAAAATACAACTTAAATCCCAATTATACATCATGCCCAAATATTACATTTCAATTCCAAAAGTACAACCCAAAACCCAGGGCATAGCCAAAATATAATGGAAACCCTAAGACAAAAGTACATCAGGAGGGTTTCTCCAACACTTCTCCGGGTTCAATCCTGTTAAGGAAAACAAATCTACAGGGTGAGCAAAACGCTCGTGAGGCCAAAACCACACATGCAAGCACATTGTTCAAATAGCAAGCCAAGTATACAAGTCGAGCAATAAAGGTTGGATAAATAACAATTCACCGGAAAAGTAAACAGAAACAATTCAAGGATACTGGAGCTCTCAGGAGCTATATTCCACTCGCACGTTCAGGAACCACCACGACTTGACACTCCGTCAATCGGTTAGGTTCAGTCCGTAGAGCTTCGCTTATCATGTCCCCTTTCACCTTACATACCCCTGTTTCGGGCCCGCCTGTCATATGTTTGGGCAATACTACATCGAGTATACCAAGCGAGATCTCTTATTAGATCAAGCTTTCATGTTTCCTCATGGTTTACCGAGGAGCCTGACCAAGCCCATGCCGGCTCGAGCCCAAGGATGGCCATTGAGGTTTGGGCGTCCCCCAAGCACATATATGTGTCGAGGAGATTTATTCCAACGACGTATGCAATCATAGCATACCATATCCAAGTCATCCAAGCATGTAACATGTTCAAGCAAGCAAGATGTACAAGTGTTCAAATTCAAGATGTTCATATCGGAGAGAATGAGTGCGATAAAGTACACCCTCGTCTCAAGTTTCCAAAATCCCAACATTTATGACAAGTAAACATGTATCGAGTTCAAATAAGCACACACTTGACACTCACCGAGCAAATCAAGAAGAAATATTTTCTGGAAATTCAAGTGTTCACTATAGGATCCTCTTGAAGGTCCTCGTGTGCGCCTGAGCAAATAATAATGTATTATCATTCACGTGCCCCAATTATCAAGGAAGATTGTATGTTAGTACAATCTAAGGAAATTTCATGAAAACGAACCACAATTACTCGTAAATCGAGGTTCAATTAGAGTTTCTTAAAGTACAAGAGCAATCGAGTTTTCATTTGGGAAATCAAGTATAAAACTTTCAAGTAATATCGAAGGAATAAGGAGTGTTTGAAAACTCCCTTCCTTTGGAATTCGAAAAATTTTCAGTTTTGATACGATATTTTGAAAAATCGTATCTCACATTCTACATGTCAAAAATTGGAAAACTTGGTACCGTTGGAAACCTCTTTGAAATTACTAAAAGTTCTTAGAAGACATTTTTCCATGATTCTAAATGGAAGATATTCAAAAATGGGCTCAAAGTTACTATTTCAGAGTACTTAAGGTTGTATTGGGGTTGGTTTTCGCTAACTTTGGAAATTCGGCAAAATTCACACGTTGTGAGCTAGCCTCTGAAATTTGTAAATCAATTAGAGTTGCAAGTAAGGTTTATAACAGAACAAGCGGATCAAGAATCAGAGTTTCGAGTACCGAGACACGGTAGCTCAAAGTTTTGGAAAAATTCAAAACTGGTGAACAAATTTCCAGATTTGAGCTTCCAATTTTGGGACTTTGGTTAGGTATCGAAACGGACTTGGATTGGTACTAAATTTGGCGGTATAACACTCCTATATAAATGGTATCCCTCTATCAAATTTCATGGAAAAATACCTTCGGGAAGGTAGTCAACTAACCAACTAAAGTTTCGAAAAAAATTCCAAAACTGCCTTGAGCTTTTCGTTCTTCATTTCCAAACATTTGTCCCAGAAAATCCTTCAAACATGGTTCATTTGTATAGGCAAAGTCTAAGGAACATTCATGGCACATTTGGTAAGTGTTTAACTCCAAGAAATCCAATTTACAGGTTCACATCAAGTCAATATTGAATCTGCCCAGAATTTTAGGGTTTCCCAGAACAGGGCAGGTTTTGTATTTTGATCATAAATCATTCAATTCAACTCAGAATTGAGAATGATTGGTGTTGTTGGAAAGATCTTTCATAAGGTTAGAATTTCTTAGAAGAAACCATTTTCAAATTCCATTCACAAACAGCTCGTTTTTGAGCATCAAGATAAAAGTCCTGTCCTGTCTCCTGGAGAGAAACGAAACAGGACAGTGATTTTCAATCGAATGGTGTGGCTCACTCAAGTGGAACCAGAACATGCATTTGGTACCAATGGAAATCTGGAAATGTCTAGTTTCAAACTCCACTGATGGCACTCGATTTCGATGTCGGGGCACCGAGTTATGAACAAAACAAGAGAGCTGCCTGAGTATTATGGGAACAGTTCCAGGTCTGCTACCTTCACGAAAATAATTCATTTGACCAACCAAACCTCAATATTTTTCAAAGAAATTTTGTACACCATCTATACAACATATAAAAATCATATACAAGCTATTAAACCCTCAAAATTCTGCAGAAAAGGGTACGTTCAAAGCAGGGGCAGAATCGGAATTTTTTTACTCCATGAACTCCTTGAAGTTTCTTCTAGTTATGCACATTAATCTACCATTTTGAGCACTAAATCAACATTAGATCCATCATCAAGCATGCGATCAGTCCCCAAGACAAAGGTGGGAGTTCATAGGGCCCACCCATTTTATTTTACACCATAAACAAGCTAACCAAAAGCATGCTAGAGCTTAATCATGCTATATGACTTCCAAAAGACAAGATTCTATGAGTTGATCATCACTTACCTCTTTGGTGTGCAAAACCAGAAATTTCAGTCTCCCCTTTTGCCAAGAAAAACCTTGAAAGCTTCCCTTTTTTTTATAGCTCAAGATGATCCTGTAGTGTAGAGCTAAGTGCTGTGAAAATTTGGTAGGATTTGAGTGAAGTTTGATGATGATTTTGGTGAAGAGAATTTTGAAAGAACTTGGTGTTCTTGTTGCTCTCCTTGGCCAGCTGAAATGAGAGGGAAGAGAAAGGGAAATTTGATCAATTTTTAGCTTCCTTGAGAAGTTTCAAACGTGTGGCCCATGTTGATGCAAAAGTCAACTCTTCTACGCGAGCGCACTCGCGCGCGTTTCGTGCTGATTCCTCTCGCGTTTGTTTCACTAGTGCACTAAACCTCTAATGCACTTATGTACATATATATATTATTCACTCTTAATTGTCCCAAAATAAGGGTCTAAAGTCCCTCAATTGAAATCACGCGTGTGAAAACGCGTATCTCCAATTTGAGCACGATAACGCGAAACTTCCGAGAAATTCTTATAACGATAATACTAATAACTATCGTTTGAGTATTTAAACATTAAAATACCTAATTTAGGTCCATTGTATAAGTCTCCAATATTCCAAGCCTATTGCACTCTCAATCGATTAAAATTTCCAAGCACTATTCACTATTCTCACTAAACGCGTTTCCGGAAATTAATTTTTGAAACAAGCCACTTTAAAAATATAATAAAGCTATATTTCCATGTAATTAGGTTCAATGGGTCTAGAAAATAATATTCGGAATAAGTGAACAAGTAAATAATAAAATAAGCTCAATTTAGGGTTTCAAAGTAATTGGAATTTTTTTTTTTGAATCCTCGCAGATTGGAGTTAAGTGGTGCTCTACTGGATTGGTTACTTTACTTGAAAGTTGATGGAGTATCAACTAATATTTGATCAAGCTCTGGTGAAGCAATGGGAACTTGGCTCCTGAGAGCCATCCGTATCCTTATACTTGGAAATGATTATTGCTTATTGGATTATTGTTTCTTTTGAAAACCAAAAGCAATTTACACTCGTTCATTTGAAAATTTGCTACTTGAAGTGTTAGTGTTCACTTTTATGAACTTGTTATGCTAGCTATCTTTTGCTACGTTGATACGTGTACCTTTAAATAATGGTCAACTTGCTATTTGGAACCTCACTGGGCTTTTAGCTCATTCCACTCCATTTGTTTTCCTTACAGGGGGTACGAGCGAGGTGTGAGACGTGTACAGATTAGCGTAGTCTAGTTGTTTTGAATTTTGGAATTGTACTCGCGCTAGCACCCGACAAGGGTTCTTTGTACTTGAATTGTAACCACTTGAAAGTATCTTGGCGTGTAGAAGATTTGTACCTAGATTTGAGCATCAATGTATGTATTAAGTTGAAGTGGATGTGTTATTTATTTTCTATGGATGTACATTATTTTTCTTGAACTATGAGTGAGTGAGTCCTAGCGAGAGCTGGGCAGGCGGTCCGCTAAACCCTGGGATACGCCCTAGGGGGAGGTGGGGCCGTCACAAGTGTTATCAGAGCTTCGGCTTCAGATCTCTGTAGTGTATCCTAGGCTTAAAGTTTAGGGTGCCAGACTGTGGGATTGGTTTGTAAGTTAATTGCTCTTTTGGAGCGTAAGTTGTGAATCTTGAAAGTGGTACGCGTAAGATATGACTTTGTTGATTTTCGTTTGAGAGCGTATGGTCTGAGTCGTGAAGTTTCTTAGTTTGAATTCTTGTACTTGAGTACTCGATACTTTTTCTGAGGAAATGCTCGTAAATTTTGGATGGAACATGGTTTAATGTATGATGATGTGAGTAAAAATTATAATTGAGTTTGAAATAAGTTGTAATGGCACAGGTTAGAGCGCAGAAGATTTTGTCTTGTACTCGAGACTTAACTGAATAAGGAGATTGAAATAATGACTTGGACTTGTCCAATAAGTGTTTGGCTTGGGTTTTGATAGATTATGGTGGTGCCGGAATTGTTGAGAAAACTTTTGATTTTGCATCCTTCTTCTAGTCTTCTTGTTTGATTAAGGTTGGCACCACCTGATTTGTAAGTGTTGGGATTTGAACTACTTGAACTGCCTGAGACTGACTAGGCTGAGTTCACTTGAGATTTGAACTTGTTTAGGCGAGTGTGCTCTTACGTACACTTAGTGGATCTGATTTGAATGAATGTATGGTATTTCATTTACGCATGAGCAAGTAGTTTGGTTCGTATACGACCTGTAAGTGGACTTGGATTTTGTGAGTTCTTATTCGTACCTGTGCTCCTTGAACTTGAAGTAATTGGCTCTACTTTTGAACTTATTTGTTTGAACCCTGCTTTGACCCTGCTTTTGAACTTATTCATATTCCTGTGGTTGTAGACCGGCTACTATTCTTCTGTAGCGGTTGAACTAAACCTCTCTGGTAAGGCATCGCCTGTTGTGTTTTCAAGCACCGCCATTCTACTGGTGAGGCATTGCCTATTGTGTTTTCAAACACCACCAGGGATGAAATTTCGAATTGAGACTCCTTGGTGAAGTATAGCCGTGTGCTAGCTTGTTGTGTTGTCCAGCACCACCAGGGATGATATTTTGAACTAAAACTCTTTGGTGAAGTATAGCTGTTGTGCTAGTTTGTTGTATTGTCCAGCACCGCCAGAGGTAAAACTTCCGACTTGAACCTAAGCCATGTTCTAAATTTTCCAAATATCTGAGACATTATTTTCAACTCAGGGCCAGTTGTTTGAACCAAACCCTTTTCCATGTTCTATTTGGTTACTTGTTAGGCTACCTGTTAGCTCGTTGCTAAGTGATAAATAGGATTGGAGATTCTTTGTACTTGACTGCTTTTGAGGATTGTTTTGATCTGATTAGTGCAAGTTGGAATTTCGAGGACGAAATTCTTTGAAAGAGGGGAGATTGTGATACCCTAACTTTTAGGATACTATTGTTGTTTAGTCTCAAAGAGGATATTACGATTTCTTTATTTAAGACATTGTTTTGTTTTAAAAATGAGAAAATCCTAAATTCTAGAAACCCTAAAGTCTAAACAAAAATCCTAATTTACTTGTGACTAACCGGTTTACTTAAATCTCTCATTTTGAATCGAAACCCTAATTGTAATCACTAGAATTGTAAAATCTCCCATATTTCTTAAAATTCCTTTTTATTTGGCATTTATTCCCTTATGATAGCTATACTACTCATTTACATCCCCAATATTTCGAATAAAGAATAGAATTAAGAGTTTTCCCTTTTGCCTTCATCGTTAGGGTAAACTAAGATTTTTACGCCTATTCGTAGTGTGACTATCTGGTACGGAGAGTGGATCAAATTTGGTGATTAAGAGTGAGTTTCAGATGATATTAAGCGTGTGATTAGAAGTGATAATAATAAGTGAAAACCCTAGTATATGCGATTTAAGGAAAATCGGCTCAAACCGACGAGTACCGTTCACTACCGATTGAACACACCATTTGACCACCATTTTTATCAAGTTAATCTCCTTGATATTAGGGCTAAAATATCAGCTAAAAATATGATCTTGAGGGCCGAAATTTTTGACTTGGTAAACAAGAGAAAAGAAAAAAATTTTGGATTAACCAAAGTGTGACACTTGTTGGTTACTTAGAGACCTTTGACCAAGCCAATTTTCTTTGCTTCTTATCTTCACTTTGGCTCCATTTCTTCACCATTTTTCCTTGGTTTGGCCGAGAGCAAGAGAGGGAGAAAGAGTGAAGAGAGCTTTCCATTTCAACCTTTAATCAAGCCTTGTGAGTGAAAACAAGAACAATTAAACCGATTAACTTGTAATTGGAAGCTTGGGAAGCTTAGGGAACTAAAAATTTCAAGGGGAAATGAAGGAGAACACTAGCAAGCTCTGGTTTTGAGGTAAAATGGCTGACCACTCTTTTCTTTTCCCTTAATCATGTTGGAGTTGTTTAGTAACTTGTATTTGTGATTGTGATGCTTAAATCAAGGGATTTTGGATGATTGGGGTGATGCATTTGAGTTAGGGTTTGAATGATTCCCTTCTCATACTTGTTGTATGGATGGTATATGATGTATATAAGCTTGTATATGAGGTGGTAGTGATGGTTTTAAGCTAGAAATGTGAATTATACTTTGACTTCCTAAATTCCCAGAATTTAATTTCTTGCATACCCTGTTCTGCCCGGTTCTAGTGCACCATGATAGAGGCCGAATCAGGCTTGGCACAAAACATAAAAGTTGTAGAGAATGATATTTTATAGCTACTTGTAAAATTTCAACTCAATCCAAATACTGGATCATGTGAAAAGATAAAAATACCCTTGACGGCCATAGGTAGAACGTGAGGGACAGTTTTGACATTTCACCAATTTGATCGCGTCTATTCACCTGATGTGTACTAAATTAGCATTTGGACAAAACATAGAAGTTTTAGTGCTATGGCTTAGCTTTCCAACGGCACTAAAAACTCCTTAATCGGACTTCGGTGACCTGAGTTATTGTCAGTTACGCATAGTACCGTTAACTAGCCCGAATGTGAGATTCTGGTTTTGTAATTTGAAATTTTGACCTGGATACAATATGAACTGGACTGAGTGGTCTTCATAAAGGTTGTAGGCCTTTGTCTTAGCTTCGAAACAGTCTCTTGTACACCTTAAACTGATGACCACAGCTTCTGTTATAATTAAAACTGTAAAAGGTGTCAAAACTGTAAAATATCCATTCGCGCCTTTGGGTGCAGACGCGTGACCGTTTTCATTTCCGCGCACGTGTATTTCTCAACCGTTTTGGACCGTTTAGGACTATTTTATATGAGTTAAAATTCGGCCGAAACTTGTACCCTTTGAAAAATAAAAATTACGACTAATAGAAATACGTTTTTCCATTTCTTCGACTCAAATGGTATTTCAAAGTATAATTGCTTCAAAGTTTCAAAGGTTTAAGAGCGAGCATGAATTGTTCGGCATTTGATAATTATCGTGAATACTACTTAAACGAGTTGCATTTACTTGATTTTCTTGAAGCAAAACTCCTATGTTTTGAACTTTAGAGAGTTTTACATTCATAAATGATATTTTATCGCAGATTTGGATTCCAACCAAGGAGTTGGACCTGAACGTGACTTTTGAGAGGCACTAGACCTTTGGTGAGTGCTTCCAAATAACTGATTGAACTAGACACTGGTTTTCAATACTTGACCAATATGATCGAATGATATGTGATTGGTATGATCGGGCAAGGGTGTACTTTATCGTACTTGCTCTAATGTGATATGTACTTGTTTATTATTGCAATTGATTTGAGATACTTGTGCGTGACTTGTAAGTATTGAGCGGCAGTATGTACCACACTCGATCCGAGTGGGAGGTACTATGACGACCCCACCTCCCCCTAAGGCATACCAAAGGGTTCGGCGGACCGCCTGCACAGCTCTCGCAAGGACTCACTCACTCACTCGTAGCACGTGCATACATCCATGACCCATGAATAACATTCACAATTCAAACTTATAATTTACATTGGTACAAATCATGGTACAAAGTCTCAATATACCCAAACTAGTTCAAAGTGCGTACAAATCAAATACACAACATTCTATTCGAGGAATAGCGCGAGTACAAGACAAAAGTCAAAATTCAAACAACTAGACTACGCTAGCCTTTACACGTCTCACGCCTCGCTCGTACCCCTGTAAGGAAAACAAAACTAACGGGATGAGCCAAAGCTCAGTGAAGTTCCAAATATCAAATTGGTCAACAACCCAAGTGATAGCAGAGTAATAGTAAAATATCGAGCAAACAAGTCAAATCAGAGAAATATTACTTCAGCTAGTCAAGAAATATCAAGTTCACGTTCACATATAAGGATACAGTAACTCATCTCTCGGTTCCATTCCAGCTTGATCGGTCGGTAGTTGACACTCTGTCAACTTTCAAGTAATAACTAGTCCAAAAATAATACCCCATTTCACGCCAGTCTCCGTCCACCAATCAACCCCCTTTTCCGGGCCCGAACGCCACACGAGACACGGGTGATAATACTCGAGTATACCGTTCTGCCGAGGAGATACACTCCACTCGACATCACTAGTTATCCGGGGTTCGTTATCTAATCGACCAGGCCCTTGCCGACTCGACTCGATTAACTAGCCTCAGGGCTTCTGGAATTCCAGACCAGATGAAATTTGCATGCAAGTATATCATTTCAAGTGAAATCACGGAATAATATCAAGTTTGATTAGGGCAAGTGCGATAAAGTACACTCTTGCCCTAAAATTTCACGTACATAACATATAATCACATTGATCACGTATCAAATACAAGTATCAAGCGCAATTCGATATGTGAAAGCACTCACCAAAACAAGTATAGTGTTTTTAGTGGTCTCGTCCAGATGATACTCCTAGCTTGGAGTCCAGATCTGCGATAAGAAGTTGCTTAAGAACTTGGAAAATCATGTAAGGTTCGAAACTTAGACGTTTCGTTCAATAATAATGAAGAATTTGAAATTCGTTTGGAAAATATCCGTAGATCACTCGCTCACTTTTCAAATGGTAAACTTTGGTATCAATTATACTTGGAAATAGCTTTTAAGTCGAAAGTGCAAGGAAAACAGATTTATAGTGATTAATACCATCTTCCCTAGGGGTACAAGTTCGGCTAGGTTCTAACGTATAACCCTCGATAACCAAAGTAGCAAAAGTCCTAGATGGTTCAAGTGATATTCGTTGGTCAACCTTACCCAAGTCGTAAATGTATCCCCCTAGTCCTCGAGCGTAAATTTGGGCAGCATGCCCTTTGTGTTTACCTAATTTTTCATCCATTTTGACTTCATTATTTTTCTCATTCAACCCCAAAAGTACACACACAACAATCTAACTTCAATAGCCATCAAAAAGGCTCAAGATAACGTAAGGACAACAATCATACTAGTAACAAATGCGGAAATGATATTAAACAAAAACAGATTTGATGGGTTTTTGCGGAAATGACACAACCGATACTATGCTTATCGGATTGATGTAAAAAGTATACCATTTCGAAGCTAAGACATAGGGCTACAATGTTCATGAAGATCACTTAGTCCAATTTCCATCGTAACCTGGTCAAATTCCCAATTTACAGAGACAACTCCCAACTATACGGCTAATTAACCGCACTGTACTAGAATGGTCAAATCTCAGGTTACCAAAGTCCGTTTAAGGTGTTCTTGGTGGCGTTGAAACACTAAGACAGGGTACTAAAATTTTCATGTTTTGGTAAAAGGCTAACTCTGAACGGATCATAGTGAATAAACACAACCAAAAAGACTAAACTGTCCACGCGGAACTCTGGAATGTAACCTAGAACAGCAAGGGTATTTTGGTCTTTTCACAGTCTACATAGCTCCGATTGGGTTGAAATTTAATAGGTACCTATAAAATACCATTCTCTACAACTTTCATGTTTTAGGACAAGCCTAAATCAGCCTCTAACTATGAGTACTAAAACCGGGCAGAAAGTAAATATGAAATTCCAGAAATCTGGAGTTTTTGGGATTTCATAACAATCTATTTATTTTCTTGCTTCCAACACTACCAAAACCCCTTATATAGTCTTATATACAACATATACTAACTATACAACAAGTTTAGGTAGAAATTTATTAAACCCTAACTTGCATATATCATCCAAAATTATCACCACAACTTGCATATCTTGTAATCAAGCCAAAACATGAACTAGATAACATCTTAAACCAAAATTTAAAAGAACAAGAACCATGATCAGATCTTATACCTCAAAGACAAAGCTTGGAAGAGTGATACTCCACCTCCTTTGGAAATTTTTAGTTTCCCCTAACTTCTCAAGCCCACAACTAACACTTTAATCGGTTTAGAAGTTTAATTTCTCACTTGGATGGCTAAAATCAAGAAGAAGGAAGTTGTTTCTTGCTCTCTCTTTCTCTCCTCTCTTGTTCGGCCAAGCAGCAGAAATAATGAAGGAAAAGGAGCAAAAAAATTGGGGATAAGAAGGAAGACCATCTCTTGGTCAAGAAACCCTTAGGTGGCGACACTTGGCGCCACCACCTCCTCTCATTTTTCTCTTTCTTTTCCTTGCTATTTCTAACCCTAAGTTTCGGTCAAGCTAGCTGGTAAATGAGAAGATATTTTGCTCAAGTATTAATGAGCTCATGTGGTAAGAAAGTGGTGGTCAAGTGGTGCGTTCAATCGGTAGTGTGCGGTACCCGTCAGTTCGCGCCGTTTTTCTTTAAAACACACGTACTAGGGTTTTTACTTCCTATTCTCTAACCTTTATCATTGCTCCTAGTCACATATCATTTCTCACCTTTAAGTCACTTTTAATCACCCAATTTGATCCTTGCTCCGTACCGAAAAATCATCCGGCGAAAAATCGCGAAAACCCTAATTTTGCTCCAATCTTGAAACCAAAAGTGGAACCCTACTTTCTAGGTTTATTTACACTTATTGTGGAATAATTGGGTAGTAGGGCTTTAATAATTAATAATTTCCAAATAAAAGGCATTTTTGAGAAAAAGAAAAATAGATATATATATATATAAGAAATTTGCGAGTCCTCACACTCTCTCCCCCTTAAAAGAATTTCGACCTCGAAATTCATACCTTTCGTCGCGAACAGGTTGGGATATTTTTTTTGCATGTCTTTTTCTAGCTCCCAAGTTGCTTCTTCCACTTCATGATGCTTCCATAGAACCTTTACCAAAGGAATCTGCTTGTTTCTCAGGTCCTTCACCTTTCGATCCAATATTTGAACAGGTCGTTCTTCATAGGTTAAGGACTCGTCAAGTTCAACATCTTCGGGTGGCAAAATGTGAGTCGGATCCGGATGGTATTTCTTAAGCAAAGAAACATGGAAAACGTCATGGATCCTAGACAAACTAGTGGGTAACTCAAGTCGATAAGCCACCTTTCCTATTCGTTGAAGTACATTGAAAAGTCCTATATATCGTGGTTGCAACTTTTTCCCTTTTCCTGCTCTAATCTTTCCTTTTAATGGTGTAATCCGAAGAAACACCTTATCCCCTATTTCAAACTCTAAATCCTTCCTCCTATGATCGGCATAACTTTTCTGACGGCTTTGGGCGGTTTGAAGTCTCTGGCGAATCACCTTTACCCTTTCATAGGCTTCCTCAACCCATGGTATTGTGGCCGGATCTATAATCTTTCTCTCTCCTACTTCATCCCAATGGATTGGGGATCGACATCGTCGTCCATACAAGGCTTCATATGGGGCCATTTGAATAGAGGAGTGATAGCTATTGTTATATGCAAATTCAACGAAGGTCAAATATTGACTCCAACCTCCTCCAAAGTCCACAATACAGGCTCTCAGCATATCCTCAAGAGTTTGAATAGTTCTCTCAGATTGTCCATCAGTTTGCGGGTGATACGCTGTACTATAATTCAACTTAGTTCCTAGAGCCTCTTGCAATTTCTGCCAGAATCGGAATACAAATCTAGGGTCTCTATCGGATACAATGCTTACTGGTACCCCATGTCGTCTCACCACTTCATCCACATAAAGTTTGGCAAGTTTCTCCAAAGAATATTTCATATTTACTGGCAGGAAATGTGCAGTCTTAGTTAATCGATCCACTATTACCCAAATTACATCATGTCCCTTTTGTGTTCGTGGCAACCCTGATACAAAATCCATCGTTATGTGTTCCCATTTCCATTCAGGGATCTCTAAAGGCTGTAATAAACCTGACGGTTTTTTATGCTTAGCTTTTTCTTGCTGGCACGTAAGACACTTTTGCACAAATTGGGCAATCTCCGCCTTCATATTCTCCCACCAATACAGACTTTTAAGATCTTGGTACATCTTATTATTTCCTGGGTGCACCGTATACTTAGAGAGGTGAGATTCTTCAAAAATCTCCCTCTTTAACTCCTCATCCCTAGGTACAACGACACGATTTCGGAACTTCAAGATTCCATCAGGGCTTAGGTTAAAGTTAGGTAACTCCCCTTTCTTCACCTTTTCCACCCACTTTTGCATTATTGGATCCTTTACTTGGCCCTCTTTGATCCGCTCCATCAATGCCGACTTCACCTCAATATTTCCAAAAATCACCTTCTTTGGTTCCAAACGAGGTCTCCACTCACAGACATCTTCTAACAGGCTCCACTCTCCCACTATGGAACTTGCTAGTTGAGCCTTTCGGCTTAAAGCATCTGCTACCACGTTGGCTTTTCTAGGATGGTAGTTAATTGTACAGTCATAATCCTCTAAGAACTCTACCCACCGACGTTGTCTTAGATTTAGCTCCTTTTGAGAGAACAGATACTTAAGGCTCTTATGATCCGTATAGATCTCGAAAGTTACACCATAGAGATAATGTCGCCATTTTTTTAAAGCAAATACTACAGCTGCAAGCTCCAAGTCATGGGTCGGATAATTCTGCTCATGAGGTTTTAACTTCCGAGACGCATAGGCAATCACATTCCTATTTTACATCAACACGCACCCTAACCCTTCTTTTAAAGCATCGGTATAAACCGTATAGCTATTGTTCCCACTGGGCAAAGCTAAAACTGGAGCCATAGTCAATTGTTTCTTAAGCTCTTGGAAACTACTATCACACTTGACATCCCAAATATACTTTCCTTGTTTCTTGATCAAGTTAGTCAAGGGTCCTGCAATTCTCGAAAAATTCTTTATAAATCGGCGGTAGTATCCTGCTAGACCTAGAAAACTTCGCACCTCTGTGGGATTCTCTGGCTACGGCTTCCACTTTTGCCGGGTCTACAGCAAGGCCATTTTTTGAAATTATGTGACCTAGAAACGCCACCTTTTCCAACCAAAATTCACACTTACTAAACTTAGCAAACAGTTGGTGCTCTCTTAAGGTTTGCAGCACTATCCGCAAGTGTTTTTCATGCTCCTCCCTTGACTTTGAATACACTAGGATGTCATCAATGAACACCACTACAAATGTGACGACCCCACTTCTCCCAAGGGCGAACCCAAGGGTATCGGCGGGCCGCCTGCCTAGCTCGCGCCAGGACTCAAAACTTAAAGTTCGAAAGAGCACTAAATACAATATATACAATCCCAAAAGTTATATTCACATCTTCAAAAGTCTCGAGTCAAACCACTCTAATATACTACAATCACAACCAGCAGAAGATAGACCCTAAGAAGGGTCCTTATACAAACCACCAAAATAAAAACAAACATTCTAACTATTCAACTATTACAAGCCAATCTAACTATACTAGTATACGAGCCAAAAGTCCCCGCGTCGGCCCCTGCTAAGGAAAACAAAAGGAATGGGGTAAGCTATATGCTTAGTAAGTAAACAGGGGCGAAAGCATAAATTTCACATAACAGTTACACAATAAGAGTAAAGCAAAAGCAGAAAAGTAACATCACATAATAAGGATACAGGTGGCTCCAAAGCCAACTCATATGCCATGCGTGATCTCCTGCCGACACTCCGTCGACTGCAAATAATAGTCCGTAGAACTTCACTTGTACACCCACCGACACCTTATCACCCTCACTGGCCAGTCACCTCACAAACTTGCCCGGGCGAACGAAATCACAAACTTGAGCTTGAGTCACAAGCTCGGGTCACAAACTTGGTCACTTTCTCGGTGAACCGGATTCACAAAATTGGTTCATAACATGAACCTACAAACTTGGTGACCTCAGACTAAGTTGGACTGCCTTCGACCAAGCCCTTACCGGCTCGAATAGTCCAACCAGGTCAAGAGTTCGCCCCAAACTCACAAACTTCACAAAATTATTCAAAATCACAAACTTTGCAAACTTCACAAACTTTATTCGAAAGTCGCCCCAAGCCACAAGCTCAAGGGTTTTGGTTCCAAAAGGTTCATATACATATGCCAAGTACAATTATACATTCAAATTAGGGTTTAGGTCGAGTGCGATAAAGTACACCCTCGCCTAAGTGCCCTTTTCACATATCTCAAACACATAGCAAAGAAAACACACCAAACTGGCCTGAATACTTACACAGAAACTGAAATAGTAAAAGTACGAAGTCGGATCGAAATGAACAGCTAGTAGTGGGCCCCACCAGTTCCGCCCAGCTCACCACCGTCTGAAATAGAAGATTGTGTCACATAATATCGCAAACGGCTACTATCGTGCCTAAAACAAGGAAAACAGCAAAAACGGCACGCGCGCACGTAAATATGACGAACGGAAACGGAGACGGCCGTTAGCGGAAACGGCAGATTTGACACTCGTTTCTAGTTTACTCATAAGTTGAGCTACGAATATCGGATTAAGGCGTATGAGATGCCATATCGAAGCTTAAAGGATGAACAACAACTGTTATGAAGACATCCAGAACTGAAACTGGAGGCTTTAGTCCCAAATGAACCAAACACAATCACTTACGAAATCTGGCAAATGCACAAATGGTCAGTTTTGAGTGCAAACTGTTTTCTATGCTACACATGGTCAAAAGAGCTAAAACTTGGCAGTTAGATAGTTCATTCCAAATGGAACAACTTTCATGAAGGTCGGCAATTCAAATTCGGAACGGAAATTGGTCATCAGGACCAAAACAGATTTCTGGTCATTTTCACGGGCAGGCCTTGTTTGCTCGGCTATATCTCAGGTTTTATAAATCCGATTCATGAAATTCCAAGGGCGTTAGAAAGCTCTGATATAGGGCTATAAGTTTGGTATTTTGGTCGGAAGCCCAAACAGCTTGTAACTCAGTCAAATGTGAAGCCAAAGTTCCAGCCATAAACTTTCCAAAAACGTACCAGAATCACAAACCGTATTTGACCTCAATATGCGGTAATGGCACCAAATTCACTAGGGTTATCCGATGGGGGTGTAAGACCCACCGTTTCGAAGCTAAGAAACAGGAGTACAACAATGTAGAAGGCCACTCAGTCCAACTCCTAGCACAACTAGGTCAAATATGCAAAATACAAAACCAGAATTACCAAAACAGGTTTGCAAATCACATAAAACTGTAATCGGTATATCTCAGTCCATACAAGTCCAAATGCCAAAATTCCAAAGGCATAAGTTAGCTAAAACGTCCAGCTACATTTCATCAGAAGACACCAACATCCAAATCCAAACCAATTCCAGTCAAAATGGCCAATTACCAGCGCAGTTTTCGTATTCTGACCAAAGCAGAACAGCTACAGTAATTCCGTCATAACTCACTCTACACTAAACCAAATGACCTGAAATTTTGTAGGCACTTCAAACTCATCAATACCTACAACTTTCATGTTTTGAGCAAAGTCCAATTCGGCCTCTATCTATGACCTAAAATTTCGGACAGAATGTTCAACCAAGAACCCTAATTTTCCAGAAATTCTTCCAAATTCAAAATTGATTGCAATTTCCTATCAAATGCACCTACTAGAGCCAAAGCCCCTTATTACCAACCATCAAAAACAACCACACCATCAAGATCATATGAAACCAGAAAATTCCAAAAAAAAAAATAAAAACTCAACCAATTCATTCCAAACCATGAAATAAAACCACAATTTCTAACACAATAGCCACCATTAGGCATAAATTCAACATCATTAGATATAGGAGGGTGTTCATATACCACTTACCAAGTAACCAAGAGAGAGGAAGATGTTGGACACCTTAAGTCTTCAAAAAAACTTCAATAGACCACTCACAAGCACCCAAAGGATAGATTTTATGGAGTAGAATCTAAGTTATGTGGTTGGTTTTGGAAGATTGAGTGAAATGGAAGCTTGAAAGTTGAAGAATTTCTTTCTTCTTGAGCTTGAGAGGTTCGGCCATCAAGAGGTGAAAAATGGTGATTTTTTTGTGAATTTTTGGAGATATTAACTAATTTTGGTCAAAAGTCAAAAATGTGAATAGTAAACCATAAAGTCCAACCAATCATATTGTGACACTTGTCACACTCATTAATGCATTCTTATCTTTCTTTTTCCCTCTCACATCAATCACTTCTCACTCTCTACTTATCTCTTAACACCCGATAAATTTTACACAGTATCCGGAATTTAACCTAATTGGCCGAATTTTTCCGAACTTTTCGCACTAGTGGGTCCCACGTCCGATATACGTTCTTAATTTCTCAAAAACTAACTAATACTAGAAAAATCATCTAAAAACTATATTTACTCATAAAAATTATCTGGGGAATTTTCTAATAAAGAAAATGTAGAAAAAAACGGGTTTTCAATCTTAACCGGAACTTAGGGTTTAAATCTTAATTCCTACTTAGCATTTTCGAAATACTCCCAAAACCAAACGTTACCGCCAAATTAATGAATATATCAACGTAGTACGAACTGGGGCCTCACAATCTCCCCTCCTTAAAAGAATTTCGTCCTCGAAATTCCAACTTGCACTAATCAGATCAAATAATCCTCAAAAGCAGTCAAGTACACAACAGGCAATGCCTCAAAAGTTCAACCACTCGAGTAGTAGTCGGTCTACAACCACACAAGTACGAATAAGTTCAAAAGCCGGGTTCAAACAAATAAGCTCAAAAGATTATACTCAAATATACATATTTTTACAAAGTCACACTAAAAATATACAAGTTATCCGACATCCGGTCGGTGCAAAATCCATTATTTATGTGAGCACTACAGCTCCAAAAATGTAGTCAATCACTGGGTAACAAAAGAAGCCAGGCATACTGGTTATAACAAAATAAACATGGCAGATATAACAAATTAAACATATCAGATAGTCAAAAGGAAATTCCATCAACGGTCCTACACGTCTCCCCTACGGAACCTACCTAATCCACCAGCACCGCCCCGGCGGCCCTAGGGTGCAAACCTAAAGAATAGGTCCAAATAGCTAACTTCAATATTAAGTAAGAACCAAATCGATTCACACTGGGACTGGCCATCTCCAAGTGCAATCAACTCAATCCCCACTTTGCCTTATTGAAAATTACAAAAGTCAATATCAAAATCTTAGCATTCAATATTTACCTTAATAGCCAAGTATCCCACAGTCCGGCATCCTAAACTTCAAGCCTAGGATACACTACAGAGATCGAAAGCCTAAGCTCTGATACCAACTGTGACAGTTCTCAGGGTCACATCACAAGGTACCTATCAGCTTGCCACCCGCACGCGGGCATCCCCTACGGAGAGTTTCGCTTCGTGACTCTTCACGAACGAGAGGCTCGGGGCTTTTCCAGTAAAAGGACGTAGAGTCCCAACCGTCGGCATATGGCTCTGATACCAACTGTGACGACCCCACTTCTCCCAAGGGCGAACCCAAGGGTATCGGCGGGCCGCCTGCCTAGCTCGCGCCAGGACTCAAAACTTAAAGTTCGAAAGAGCACTAAATACAATATATACAATCCCAAAAGTTATATTCACATCTTCAAAAGTCTCGAGTCAAACCACTCTAATATACTACAATCACAACCAGCAGAAGATAGACCCTAAGAAGGGTCCTTATACAAACCACCAAAACAAAAACAAACATTCTAACTATTCAACTATTACAAGCCAATCTAACTATACTAGTATACGAGCCAAAAGTCCCCGCGTCGGCCCCTGCTAAGGAAAACAAAAGGAATGGGGTAAGCTATATGCTTAGTAAGTAAACAGGGGCGAAAGCATAAATTTCACATAACAGTTACACAATAAGAGTAAAGCAAAAGCAGAAAAGTAACATCACATAATAAGGATACAGGTGGCTCCAAAGCCAACTCATATGCCATGCGTGATCTCCTGCCGACACTCCGTCGACTGCAAATAATAGTCCGTAGAACTTCACTTGTACACCCACCGACACCTTATCACCCTCACTGGCCAGTCACCTCACAAACTTGCCCGGGCGAACGAAATCACAAACTTGAGCTTGAGTCACAAGCTCGGGTCACAAACTTGGTCACTTTCTCGGTGAACCGGATTCACAAAATTGGTTCATAACATGAACCTACAAACTTGGTGACCTCAGACTAAGTTGGACTGCCTTCGACCAAGCCCTTACCGGCTCGAATAGTCCAACCAGTTCAAGAGTTCGCCCCAAACTCACAAACTTCACAAAATTATTCAAAATCACAAACTTTGCAAACTTCACAAACTTTATTCGAAAGTCGCCCCAAGCCACAAGCTCAAGGGTTTTGGTTCCAAAAGGTTCATATACATATGCCAAGTACAATTATACATTCAAATTAGGGTTTAGGTCGAGTGCGATAAAGTACACCCTCGCCTAAGTGCCCTTTTCACATATCTCAAACACATAGCAAAGAAAACACACCAAACTGGCCTGAATACTTACACAGAAACTGAAATAGCAAAAGTACGAAGTCGGATCGAAATGAACAGCTAGTAGTGGGCCCCACCGGTTCCGCCCAGCTCACCACCGTCTGAAATAGAAGATTGTGTCACATAATATCGCAAACGGCTACTATCGTGCCTAAAACAAGCAAAACGGCAAAAACGGCACGCGCGCACGTAAATATGACGAACGGAAACGGAGACGGCCGTTAGCGGAAACGGCAGATTTGACACTCGTTTCTAGTTTACTCATAAGTTGAGCTACGAATATCGGATTAAGGCGTATGAGATGCCATATCGAAGCTTAAAGGATGAACAACAACTGTTATGAAGACATCCAGAACTGAAACTGGAGGCTTTAGTCCCAAATGAACCAAACACAATCACTTACGAAATCTGGCAAATGCACAAATGGTCAGTTTTGAGTGCAAACTGTTTTCTATGCTACACATGGTCAAAAGAGCTGAAAATTGGCAGTTAGATAGTTCATTCCAAATGGAACAACTTTCATGAAGGTCGGCAATTCAAATTCGGAACGGAAATTGGTCATCAGGACCAAAACAGATTTCTGGTCATTTTGACGGGCAGGCCTTGTTTGCTCGGCTATATCTCAGGTTTTATAAATCCGATTCATGAAATTCCAAGGGCGTTAGAAAGCTCTGATATAGGGCTATAAGTTTGGTATTTTGGTCGGAAGCCCAAACAGCTTGTAACTCAGTCAAATGTGAAGCCAAAGTTCCAGCCATAAACTTTCCAAAAACGTACCAGAATCACAAACCGTATTTGACCTCAATATGCGGTAATGGCACCAAATTCACTACGGTTATCGGATGGGGGTGTAAGACCCACCGTTTCGAAGCTAAGAAACAGGAGTACAACAATGTAGAAGGCCACTCAGTCCAACTCCTAGCACAACTAGGTCAAATATGCAAAATACAAAACCAGAATTACCAAAACAGGTTTGCAAATCACATAAAACTGTAATCGGTATATCTCAGTCCATACAAGTCCAAATGCCAAAATTCCAAAGGCATAAGTTAGCTAAAACGTCCAGCTACATTTCATCAGAAGACACCAACATCCAAATCCAAACCAATTCCAGTCAAAATGGCCAATTACCAGCGCAGTTTTCGTATTCTGACCAAAGCAGAACAGCTACAGTAATTCCGTCATAACTCACTCTACACTAAACCAAATGACCTGAAATTTTGTAGGCACTTCAAACTCATCAATACCTACAACTTTCATGTTTTGAGCAAAGTCCAATTCGGCCTCTATCTATGACCTAAAATTTCGGACAGAATGTTCAACCAAGAACCCTAATTTTCCAGAAATTCTTCCAAATTCAAAATTGATTGCAATTTCCTATCAAATGCACCTACTAGAGCCAAAGCCCCTTATTACCAACCATCAAAAACAACCACACCATCAAGATCATATGAAACCAGAAAATTCCAAAAAAAAAAATAAAAACTCAACCAATTCATTCCAAACCATGAAATAAAACCACAATTTCTAACACAATAGCCACCATTAGGCATAAATTCAACATCATTAGATATAGGAGGGTGTTCATATACCACTTACCAAGTAACCAAGAGAGAGGAAGATGTTGGACACCTTAAGTCTTCAAAAAAACTTCAATAGACCACTCACAAGCACCCAAAGGATAGATTTTATGGAGTAGAATCTAAGTTATGTGGTTGGTTTTGGAAGATTGAGTGAAATGGAAGCTTGAAAGTTGAAGAATTTCTTTCTTCTTGAGCTTGAGAGGTTCGGCCATCAAGAGGTGAAAAATGGTGATTTTTTTGTGAATTTTTGGAGATATTAACTAATTTTGGTCAAAAGTCAAAAATGTGAATAGTAAACCATAAAGTCCAACCAATCATATTGTGACACTTGTCACACTCATTAATGCATTCTTATCTTTCTTTTTCCCTCTCACATCAATCACTTCTCACTCTCTACTTATCTCTTAACACCCGATAAATTTTACACAGTATCCGGAATTTAACCTAATTGGCCGAATTTTTCCGAACTTTTCGCACTAGTGGGTCCCACGTCCGATATACGTTCTTAATTTCTCAAAAACTAACTAATACTAGAAAAATCATCTAAAAACTATATTTACTCATAAAAATTATCTGGGGAATTTTCTAATAAAGAAAATGTAGAAAAAAACGGGTTTTCAATCTTAACCGGAACTTAGGGTTTAAATCTTAATTCCTACTTAGCATTTTCGAAATACTCCCAAAACCAAACGTTACCGCCAAATTAATGAATATATCAACGTAGTACGAACTGGGGCCTCACAATCTCCCCTCCTTAAAAGAATTTCGTCCTCGAAATTCCAACTTGCACTAATCAGATCAAATAATCCTCAAAAGCAGTCAAGTACACAACAGGCAATGCCTCAAAAGTTCAACCACTCGAGTAGTAGTCGGTCTACAACCACACAAGTACGAATAAGTTCAAAAGCCGGGTTCAAACAAATAAGCTCAAAAGATTATACTCAAATATACATATTTTTACAAAGTCACACTAAAAATATACAAGTTATCCGACATCCGGTCGGTGCAAAATCCATTATTTATGTGAGCACTACAGCTCCAAAAATGTAGTCAATCACTGGGTAACAAAAGAAGCCAGGCATACTGGTTATAACAAAATAAACATGGCAGATATAACAAATTAAACATATCAGATAGTCAAAAGGAAATTCCATCAACGGTCCTACACGTCTCCCCTACGGAACCTACCTAATCCACCAGCACCGCCCCGGCGGCCCTAGGGTGCAAACCTAAAGAATAGGTCCAAATAGCTAACTTCAATATTAAGTAAGAACCAAATCGATTCACACTGGGACTGGCCATCTCCAAGTGCAATCAACTCAATCCCCACTTTGCCTTATTGAAAATTACAAAAGTCAATATCAAAATCTTAGCATTCAATATTTACCTTAATAGCCAAGTATCCCACAGTCCGGCATCCTAAACTTCAAGCCTAGGATACACTACAGAGATCGAAAGCCTAAGCTCTGATACCAACTGTGACAGTTCTCAGGGTCACATCACAAGGTACCTATCAGCTTGCCACCCGCACGCGGGCATCCCCTACGGAGAGTTTCGCTTCGTGACTCTTCACGAACGAGAGGCTCGGGGCTTTTCCAGTAAAAGGACGTAGAGTCCCAACCGTCGGCATATGGCTCTGATACCAACTGTGACGACCCCACTTCTCCCAAGGGCGAACCCAAGGGTATCGGCGGGCCGCCTGCCTAGCTCGCGCCAGGACTCAAAACTTAAAGTTCGAAAGAGCACTAAATACAATATATACAATCCCAAAAGTTATATTCACATCTTCAAAAGTCTCGAGTCAAACCACTCTAATATACTACAATCACAACCAGCAGAAGATAGACCCTAAGAAGGGTCCTTATACAAACCACCAAAACAAAAACAAACATTCTAACTATTCAACTATTACAAGCCAATCTAACTATACTAGTATACGAGCCAAAAGTCCCCGCGTCGGCCCCTGCTAAGGAAAACAAAAGGAATGGGGTAAGCTATATGCTTAGTAAGTAAACAGGGGCGAAAGCATAAATTTCACATAACAGTTACACAATAAGAGTAAAGCAAAAGCAGAAAAGTAACATCACATAATAAGGATACAGGTGGCTCCAAAGCCAACTCATATGCCATGCGTGATCTCCTGCCGACACTCCGTCGACTGCAAATAATAGTCCGTAGAACTTCACTTGTACACCCACCGACACCTTATCACCCTCACTGGCCAGTCACCTCACAAACTTGCCCGGGCGAACGAAATCACAAACTTGAGCTTGAGTCACAAGCTCGGGTCACAAACTTGGTCACTTTCTCGGTGAACCGGATTCACAAAATTGGTTCATAACATGAACCTACAAACTTGGTGACCTCAGACTAAGTTGGACTGCCTTCGACCAAGCCCTTACCGGCTCGAATAGTCCAACCAGTTCAAGAGTTCGCCCCAAACTCACAAACTTCACAAAATTATTCAAAATCACAAACTTTGCAAACTTCACAAACTTTATTCGAAAGTCGCCCCAAGCCACAAGCTCAAGGGTTTTGGTTCCAAAAGGTTCATATACATATGCCAAGTACAATTATACATTCAAATTAGGGTTTAGGTCGAGTGCGATAAAGTACACCCTCGCCTAAGTGCCCTTTTCACATATCTCAAACACATAGCAAAGAAAACACACCAAACTGGCCTGAATACTTACACAGAAACTGAAATAGCAAAAGTACGAAGTCGGATCGAAATGAACAGCTAGTAGTGGGCCCCACCGGTTCCGCCCAGCTCACCACCGTCTGAAATAGAAGATTGTGTCACATAATATCGCAAACGGCTACTATCGTGCCTAAAACAAGCAAAACGGCAAAAACGGCACGCGCGCACGTAAATATGACGAACGGAAACGGAGACGGCCGTTAGCGGAAACGGCAGATTTGACACTCGTTTCTAGTTTACTCATAAGTTGAGCTACGAATATCGGATTAAGGCGTATGAGATGCCATATCGAAGCTTAAAGGATGAACAACAACTGTTATGAAGACATCCAGAACTGAAACTGGAGGCTTTAGTCCCAAATGAACCAAACACAATCACTTACGAAATCTGGCAAATGCACAAATGGTCAGTTTTGAGTGCAAACTGTTTTCTATGCTACACATGGTCAAAAGAGCTGAAAATTGGCAGTTAGATAGTTCATTCCAAATGGAACAACTTTCATGAAGGTCGGCAATTCAAATTCGGAACGGAAATTGGTCATCAGGACCAAAACAGATTTCTGGTCATTTTGACGGGCAGGCCTTGTTTGCTCGGCTATATCTCAGGTTTTATAAATCCGATTCATGAAATTCCAAGGGCGTTAGAAAGCTCTGATATAGGGCTATAAGTTTGGTATTTTGGTCGGAAGCCCAAACAGCTTGTAACTCAGTCAAATGTGAAGCCAAAGTTCCAGCCATAAACTTTCCAAAAACGTACCAGAATCACAAACCGTATTTGACCTCAATATGCGGTAATGGCACCAAATTCACTACGGTTATCGGATGGGGGTGTAAGACCCACCGTTTCGAAGCTAAGAAACAGGAGTACAACAATGTAGAAGGCCACTCAGTCCAACTCCTAGCACAACTAGGTCAAATATGCAAAATACAAAACCAGAATTACCAAAACAGGTTTGCAAATCACATAAAACTGTAATCGGTATATCTCAGTCCATACAAGTCCAAATGCCAAAATTCCAAAGGCATAAGTTAGCTAAAACGTCCAGCTACATTTCATCAGAAGACACCAACATCCAAATCCAAACCAATTCCAGTCAAAATGGCCAATTACCAGCGCAGTTTTCGTATTCTGACCAAAGCAGAACAGCTACAGTAATTCCGTCATAACTCACTCTACACTAAACCAAATGACCTGAAATTTTGTAGGCACTTCAAACTAATCAATACCTACAACTTTAATGTTTTGAGCAAAGTCCAATTCGGCCTCTATCTATGACCTAAAATTTCGGACAGAATGTTCAACCAAGAACCCTAATTTTCCAGAAATTCTTCCAAATTCAAAATTGATTGCAATTTCCTATCAAATGCACCTACTAGAGCCAAAGCCCCTTATTACCAACCATCAAAAACAACCACACCATCAAGATCATATGAAACCAGAAAATTCCAAAAAAAAAATAAAAACTCAACCAATTCATTCCAAACCATGAAATAAAACCACAATTTCTAACACAATAGCCACCATTAGGCATAAATTCAACATCATTAGATATAGGAGGGTGTTCATATACCACTTACCAAGTAACCAAGAGAGAGGAAGATGTTGGACACCTTAAGTCTTCAAAAAAACTTCAATAGACCACTCACAAGCACCCAAAGGATAGATTTTATGGAGTAGAATCTAAGTTATGTGGTTGGTTTTGGAAGATTGAGTGAAATGGAAGCTTGAAAGTTGAAGAATTTCTTTCTTCTTGAGCTTGAGAGGTTCGGCCATCAAGAGGTGAAAAATGGTGATTTTTTTGTGAATTTTTGGAGATATTAACTAATTTTGGTCAAAAGTCAAAAATGTGAATAGTAAACCATAAAGTCCAACCAATCATATTGTGACACTTGTCACACTCATTAATGCATTCTTATCTTTCTTTTTCCCTCTCACATCAATCACTTCTCACTCTCTACTTATCTCTTAACACCCGATAAATTTTACACAGTATCCGGAATTTAACCTAATTGGCCGAATTTTTCCGAACTTTTCGCACTAGTGGGTCCCACGTCCGATATACGTTCTTAATTTCTCAAAAACTAACTAATACTAGAAAAATCATCTAAAAACTATATTTACTCATAAAAATTATCTGGGGAATTTTCTAATAAAGAAAATGTAGAAAAAAACGGGTTTTCAATCTTAACCGGAACTTAGGGTTTAAATCTTAATTCCTACTTAGCATTTTCGAAATACTCCCAAAACCAAACGTTACCGCCAAATTAATGAATATATCAACGTAGTACGAACTGGGGCCTCACAATCTCCCCTCCTTAAAAGAATTTCGTCCTCGAAATTCCAACTTGCACTAATCAGATCAAATAATCCTCAAAAGCAGTCAAGTACACAACAGGCAATGCCTCAAAAGTTCAACCACTCGAGTAGTAGTCGGTCTACAACCACACAAGTACGAATAAGTTCAAAAGCCGGGTTCAAACAAATAAGCTCAAAAGATTATACTCAAATATACATATTTTTACAAAGTCACACTAAAAATATACAAGTTATCCGACATCCGGTCGGTGCAAAATCCATTATTTATGTGAGCACTACAGCTCCAAAAATGTAGTCAATCACTGGGTAACAAAAGAAGCCAGGCATACTGGTTATAACAAAATAAACATGGCAGATATAACAAATTAAACATATCAGATAGTCAAAAGGAAATTCCATCAACGGTCCTACACGTCTCCCCTACGGAACCTACCTAATCCACCAGCACCGCCCCGGCGGCCCTAGGGTGCAAACCTAAAGAATAGGTCCAAATAGCTAACTTCAATATTAAGTAAGAACCAAATCGATTCACACTGGGACTGGCCATCTCCAAGTGCAATCAACTCAATCCCCACTTTGCCTTATTGAAAATTACAAAAGTCAATATCAAAATCTTAGCATTCAATATTTACCTTAATAGCCAAGTATCCCACAGTCCGGCATCCTAAACTTCAAGCCTAGGATACACTACAGAGATCGAAAGCCTAAGCTCTGATACCAACTGTGACAGTTCTCAGGGTCACATCACAAGGTACCTATCAGCTTGCCACCCGCACGCGGGCATCCCCTACGGAGAGTTTCGCTTCGTGACTCTTCACGAACGAGAGGCTCGGGGCTTTTCCAGTAAAAGGACGTAGAGTCCCAACCGTCGGCATATGGCTCTGATACCAACTGTGACGACCCCACTTCTCCCAAGGGCGAACCCAAGGGTATCGGCGGGCCGCCTGCCTAGCTCGCGCCAGGACTCAAAACTTAAAGTTCGAAAGAGCACTAAATACAATATATACAATCCCAAAAGTTATATTCACATCTTCAAAAGTCTCGAGTCAAACCACTCTAATATACTACAATCACAACCAGCAGAAGATAGACCCTAAGAAGGGTCCTTATACAAACCACCAAAACAAAAACAAACATTCTAACTATTCAACTATTACAAGCCAATCTAACTATACTAGTATACGAGCCAAAAGTCCCCGCGTCGGCCCCTGCTAAGGAAAACAAAAGGAATGGGGTAAGCTATATGCTTAGTAAGTAAACAGGGGCGAAAGCATAAATTTCACATAACAGTTACACAATAAGAGTAAAGCAAAAGCAGAAAAGTAACATCACATAATAAGGATACAGGTGGCTCCAAAGCCAACTCATATGCCATGCGTGATCTCCTGCCGACACTCCGTCGACTGCAAATAATAGTCCGTAGAACTTCACTTGTACACCCACCGACACCTTATCACCCTCACTGGCCAGTCACCTCACAAACTTGCCCGGGCGAACGAAATCACAAACTTGAGCTTGAGTCACAAGCTCGGGTCACAAACTTGGTCACTTTCTCGGTGAACCGGATTCACAAAATTGGTTCATAACATGAACCTACAAACTTGGTGACCTCAGACTAAGTTGGACTGCCTTCGACCAAGCCCTTACCGGCTCGAATAGTCCAACCAGTTCAAGAGTTCGCCCCAAACTCACAAACTTCACAAAATTATTCAAAATCACAAACTTTGCAAACTTCACAAACTTTATTCGAAAGTCGCCCCAAGCCACAAGCTCAAGGGTTTTGGTTCCAAAAGGTTCATATACATATGCCAAGTACAATTATACATTCAAATTAGGGTTTAGGTCGAGTGCGATAAAGTACACCCTCGCCTAAGTGCCCTTTTCACATATCTCAAACACATAGCAAAGAAAACACACCAAACTGGCCTGAATACTTACACAGAAACTGAAATAGCAAAAGTACGAAGTCGGATCGAAATGAACAGCTAGTAGTGGGCCCCACCGGTTCCGCCCAGCTCACCACCGTCTGAAATAGAAGATTGTGTCACATAATATCGCAAACGGCTACTATCGTGCCTAAAACAAGCAAAACGGCAAAAACGGCACGCGCGCACGTAAATATGACGAACGGAAACGGAGACGGCCGTTAGCGGAAACGGCAGATTTGACACTCGTTTCTAGTTTACTCATAAGTTGAGCTACGAATATCGGATTAAGGCGTATGAGATGCCATATCGAAGCTTAAAGGATGAACAACAACTGTTATGAAGACATCCAGAACTGAAACTGGAGGCTTTAGTCCCAAATGAACCAAACACAATCACTTACGAAATCTGGCAAATGCACAAATGGTCAGTTTTGAGTGCAAACTGTTTTCTATGCTACACATGGTCAAAAGAGCTGAAAATTGGCAGTTAGATAGTTCATTCCAAATGGAACAACTTTCATGAAGGTCGGCAATTCAAATTCGGAACGGAAATTGGTCATCAGGACCAAAACAGATTTCTGGTCATTTTGACGGGCAGGCCTTGTTTGCTCGGCTATATCTCAGGTTTTATAAATCCGATTCATGAAATTCCAAGGGCGTTAGAAAGCTCTGATATAGGGCTATAAGTTTGGTATTTTGGTCGGAAGCCCAAACAGCTTGTAACTCAGTCAAATGTGAAGCCAAAGTTCCAGCCATAAACTTTCCAAAAACGTACCAGAATCACAAACCGTATTTGACCTCAATATGCGGTAATGGCACCAAATTCACTACGGTTATCGGATGGGGGTGTAAGACCCACCGTTTCGAAGCTAAGAAACAGGAGTACAACAATGTAGAAGGCCACTCAGTCCAACTCCTAGCACAACTAGGTCAAATATGCAAAATACAAAACCAGAATTACCAAAACAGGTTTGCAAATCACATAAAACTGTAATCGGTATATCTCAGTCCATACAAGTCCAAATGCCAAAATTCCAAAGGCATAAGTTAGCTAAAACGTCCAGCTACATTTCATCAGAAGACACCAACATCCAAATCCAAACCAATTCCAGTCAAAATGGCCAATTACCAGCGCAGTTTTCGTATTCTGACCAAAGCAGAACAGCTACAGTAATTCCGTCATAACTCACTCTACACTAAACCAAATGACCTGAAATTTTGTAGGCACTTCAAACTAATCAATACCTACAACTTTAATGTTTTGAGCAAAGTCCAATTCGGCCTCTATCTATGACCTAAAATTTCGGACAGAATGTTCAACCAAGAACCCTAATTTTCCAGAAATTCTTCCAAATTCAAAATTGATTGCAATTTCCTATCAAATGCACCTACTAGAGCCAAAGCCCCTTATTACCAACCATCAAAAACAACCACACCATCAAGATCATATGAAACCAGAAAATTCCAAAAAAAAAATAAAAACTCAACCAATTCATTCCAAACCATGAAATAAAACCACAATTTCTAACACAATAGCCACCATTAGGCATAAATTCAACATCATTAGATATAGGAGGGTGTTCATATACCACTTACCAAGTAACCAAGAGAGAGGAAGATGTTGGACACCTTAAGTCTTCAAAAAAACTTCAATAGACCACTCACAAGCACCCAAAGGATAGATTTTATGGAGTAGAATCTAAGTTATGTGGTTGGTTTTGGAAGATTGAGTGAAATGGAAGCTTGAAAGTTGAAGAATTTCTTTCTTCTTGAGCTTGAGAGGTTCGGCCATCAAGAGGTGAAAAATGGTGATTTTTTTGTGAATTTTTGGAGATATTAACTAATTTTGGTCAAAAGTCAAAAATGTGAATAGTAAACCATAAAGTCCAACCAATCATATTGTGACACTTGTCACACTCATTAATGCATTCTTATCTTTCTTTTTCCCTCTCACATCAATCACTTCTCACTCTCTACTTATCTCTTAACACCCGATAAATTTTACACAGTATCCGGAATTTAACCTAATTGGCCGAATTTTTCCGAACTTTTCGCACTAGTGGGTCCCACGTCCGATATACGTTCTTAATTTCTCAAAAACTAACTAATACTAGAAAAATCATCTAAAAACTATATTTACTCATAAAAATTATCTGGGGAATTTTCTAATAAAGAAAATGTAGAAAAAAACGGGTTTTCAATCTTAACCGGAACTTAGGGTTTAAATCTTAATTCCTACTTAGCATTTTCGAAATACTCCCAAAACCAAACGTTACCGCCAAATTAATGAATATATCAACGTAGTACGAACTGGGGCCTCACAATCTCCCCTCCTTAAAAGAATTTCGTCCTCGAAATTCCAACTTGCACTAATCAGATCAAATAATCCTCAAAAGCAGTCAAGTACACAACAGGCAATGCCTCAAAAGTTCAACCACTCGAGTAGTAGTCGGTCTACAACCACACAAGTACGAATAAGTTCAAAAGCCGGGTTCAAACAAATAAGCTCAAAAGATTATACTCAAATATACATATTTTTACAAAGTCACACTAAAAATATACAAGTTATCCGACATCCGGTCGGTGCAAAATCCATTATTTATGTGAGCACTACAGCTCCAAAAATGTAGTCAATCACTGGGTAACAAAAGAAGCCAGGCATACTGGTTATAACAAAATAAACATGGCAGATATAACAAATTAAACATATCAGATAGTCAAAAGGAAATTCCATCAACGGTCCTACACGTCTCCCCTACGGAACCTACCTAATCCACCAGCACCGCCCCGGCGGCCCTAGGGTGCAAACCTAAAGAATAGGTCCAAATAGCTAACTTCAATATTAAGTAAGAACCAAATCGATTCACACTGGGACTGGCCATCTCCAAGTGCAATCAACTCAATCCCCACTTTGCCTTATTGAAAATTACAAAAGTCAATATCAAAATCTTAGCATTCAATATTTACCTTAATAGCCAAGTATCCCACAGTCCGGCATCCTAAACTTCAAGCCTAGGATACACTACAGAGATCGAAAGCCTAAGCTCTGATACCAACTGTGACAGTTCTCAGGGTCACATCACAAGGTACCTATCAGCTTGCCACCCGCACGCGGGCATCCCCTACGGAGAGTTTCGCTTCGTGACTCTTCACGAACGAGAGGCTCGGGGCTTTTCCAGTAAAAGGACGTAGAGTCCCAACCGTCGGCATATGGCTCTGATACCAACTGTGACGACCCCACTTCTCCCAAGGGCGAACCCAAGGGTATCGGCGGGCCGCCTGCCTAGCTCGCGCCAGGACTCAAAACTTAAAGTTCGAAAGAGCACTAAATACAATATATACAATCCCAAAAGTTATATTCACATCTTCAAAAGTCTCGAGTCAAACCACTCTAATATACTACAATCACAACCAGCAGAAGATAGACCCTAAGAAGGGTCCTTATACAAACCACCAAAACAAAAACAAACATTCTAACTATTCAACTATTACAAGCCAATCTAACTATACTAGTATACGAGCCAAAAGTCCCCGCGTCGGCCCCTGCTAAGGAAAACAAAAGGAATGGGGTAAGCTATATGCTTAGTAAGTAAACAGGGGCGAAAGCATAAATTTCACATAACAGTTACACAATAAGAGTAAAGCAAAAGCAGAAAAGTAACATCACATAATAAGGATACAGGTGGCTCCAAAGCCAACTCATATGCCATGCGTGATCTCCTGCCGACACTCCGTCGACTGCAAATAATAGTCCGTAGAACTTCACTTGTACACCCACCGACACCTTATCACCCTCACTGGCCAGTCACCTCACAAACTTGCCCGGGCGAACGAAATCACAAACTTGAGCTTGAGTCACAAGCTCGGGTCACAAACTTGGTCACTTTCTCGGTGAACCGGATTCACAAAATTGGTTCATAACATGAACCTACAAACTTGGTGACCTCAGACTAAGTTGGACTGCCTTCGACCAAGCCCTTACCGGCTCGAATAGTCCAACCAGTTCAAGAGTTCGCCCCAAACTCACAAACTTCACAAAATTATTCAAAATCACAAACTTTGCAAACTTCACAAACTTTATTCGAAAGTCGCCCCAAGCCACAAGCTCAAGGGTTTTGGTTCCAAAAGGTTCATATACATATGCCAAGTACAATTATACATTCAAATTAGGGTTTAGGTCGAGTGCGATAAAGTACACCCTCGCCTAAGTGCCCTTTTCACATATCTCAAACACATAGCAAAGAAAACACACCAAACTGGCCTGAATACTTACACAGAAACTGAAATAGCAAAAGTACGAAGTCGGATCGAAATGAACAGCTAGTAGTGGGCCCCACCGGTTCCGCCCAGCTCACCACCGTCTGAAATAGAAGATTGTGTCACATAATATCGCAAACGGCTACTATCGTGCCTAAAACAAGCAAAACGGCAAAAACGGCACGCGCGCACGTAAATATGACGAACGGAAACGGAGACGGCCGTTAGCGGAAACGGCAGATTTGACACTCGTTTCTAGTTTACTCATAAGTTGAGCTACGAATATCGGATTAAGGCGTATGAGATGCCATATCGAAGCTTAAAGGATGAACAACAACTGTTATGAAGACATCCAGAACTGAAACTGGAGGCTTTAGTCCCAAATGAACCAAACACAATCACTTACGAAATCTGGCAAATGCACAAATGGTCAGTTTTGAGTGCAAACTGTTTTCTATGCTACACATGGTCAAAAGAGCTGAAAATTGGCAGTTAGATAGTTCATTCCAAATGGAACAACTTTCATGAAGGTCGGCAATTCAAATTCGGAACGGAAATTGGTCATCAGGACCAAAACAGATTTCTGGTCATTTTGACGGGCAGGCCTTGTTTGCTCGGCTATATCTCAGGTTTTATAAATCCGATTCATGAAATTCCAAGGGCGTTAGAAAGCTCTGATATAGGGCTATAAGTTTGGTATTTTGGTCGGAAGCCCAAACAGCTTGTAACTCAGTCAAATGTGAAGCCAAAGTTCCAGCCATAAACTTTCCAAAAACGTACCAGAATCACAAACCGTATTTGACCTCAATATGCGGTAATGGCACCAAATTCACTACGGTTATCGGATGGGGGTGTAAGACCCACCGTTTCGAAGCTAAGAAACAGGAGTACAACAATGTAGAAGGCCACTCAGTCCAACTCCTAGCACAACTAGGTCAAATATGCAAAATACAAAACCAGAATTACCAAAACAGGTTTGCAAATCACATAAAACTGTAATCGGTATATCTCAGTCCATACAAGTCCAAATGCCAAAATTCCAAAGGCATAAGTTAGCTAAAACGTCCAGCTACATTTCATCAGAAGACACCAACATCCAAATCCAAACCAATTCCAGTCAAAATGGCCAATTACCAGCGCAGTTTTCGTATTCTGACCAAAGCAGAACAGCTACAGTAATTCCGTCATAACTCACTCTACACTAAACCAAATGACCTGAAATTTTGTAGGCACTTCAAACTAATCAATACCTACAACTTTAATGTTTTGAGCAAAGTCCAATTCGGCCTCTATCTATGACCTAAAATTTCGGACAGAATGTTCAACCAAGAACCCTAATTTTCCAGAAATTCTTCCAAATTCAAAATTGATTGCAATTTCCTATCAAATGCACCTACTAGAGCCAAAGCCCCTTATTACCAACCATCAAAAACAACCACACCATCAAGATCATATGAAACCAGAAAATTCCAAAAAAAAAATAAAAACTCAACCAATTCATTCCAAACCATGAAATAAAACCACAATTTCTAACACAATAGCCACCATTAGGCATAAATTCAACATCATTAGATATAGGAGGGTGTTCATATACCACTTACCAAGTAACCAAGAGAGAGGAAGATGTTGGACACCTTAAGTCTTCAAAAAAACTTCAATAGACCACTCACAAGCACCCAAAGGATAGATTTTATGGAGTAGAATCTAAGTTATGTGGTTGGTTTTGGAAGATTGAGTGAAATGGAAGCTTGAAAGTTGAAGAATTTCTTTCTTCTTGAGCTTGAGAGGTTCGGCCATCAAGAGGTGAAAAATGGTGATTTTTTTGTGAATTTTTGGAGATATTAACTAATTTTGGTCAAAAGTCAAAAATGTGAATAGTAAACCATAAAGTCCAACCAATCATATTGTGACACTTGTCACACTCATTAATGCATTCTTATCTTTCTTTTTCCCTCTCACATCAATCACTTCTCACTCTCTACTTATCTCTTAACACCCGATAAATTTTACACAGTATCCGGAATTTAACCTAATTGGCCGAATTTTTCCGAACTTTTCGCACTAGTGGGTCCCACGTCCGATATACGTTCTTAATTTCTCAAAAACTAACTAATACTAGAAAAATCATCTAAAAACTATATTTACTCATAAAAATTATCTGGGGAATTTTCTAATAAAGAAAATGTAGAAAAAAACGGGTTTTCAATCTTAACCGGAACTTAGGGTTTAAATCTTAATTCCTACTTAGGGTTTTCGAAATACTCCCAAAACCAAACGTTACCGCCAAATTAATGAATATATCAACGTAGTACGAACTGGGGCCTCACAATCTCCCCTCCTTAAAAGAATTTCGTCCTCGAAATTCCAACTTGCACTAATCAGATCAAATAATCCTCAAAAGCAGTCAAGTACACAACAGGCAATGCCTCAAAAGTTCAACCACTCGAGTAGTAGCCGGTCTACAACCACACAAGTACGAATAAGTTCAAAAGCCGGGTTCAAACAAATAAGCTCAAAAGATTATACTCAAATATACATATTTTTACAAAGTCACACTAAAAATATACAAGTTATCCGACATCCGGTCGGTGCAAAATCCATTATTTATGTGAGCACTACAGCTCCAAAAATGTAGTCAATCACTGGGTAACAAAAGAAGCCAGGCATACTGGTTATAACAAAATAAACATGGCAGATATAACAAATTAAACATATCAGATAGTCAAAAGGAAATTCCATCAACGGTCCTACACGCCTCCCCTACGGAACCTACCTAATCCACCAGCACCGCCCCGGCGGCCCTAGGGTGCAAACCTAAAGAATAGGTCCAAATAGCTAACTTCAATATTAAGTAAGAACCAAATCGATTCACACTGGGACTGGCCATCTCCAAGTGCAATCAACTCAATCCCCACTTTGCCTTATGGAAAATTACAAAAGTCAATATCAAAATCTTAGCATTCAATATTTACCTTAATAGCCAAGTATCCCACAGTCCGGCATCCTAAACTTCAAGCCTAGGATACACTACAGAGATCGAAAGCCTAAGCTCTGATACCAACTGTGACAGTTCTCAGGGTCACATCACAAGGTACCTATCAGCTTGCCACCCGCACGCGGGCATCCCCTACGGAGAGTTTCGCTTCGTGACTCTTCACGAACGAGAGGCTCGGGGCTTTTCCAGTAAAAGGACGTAGAGTCCCAACCGTCGGCATATGGCTCTGATACCAACTGTGACGACCCCACTTCTCCCAAGGGCGAACCCAAGGGTATCGGCGGGCCGCCTGCCTAGCTCGCGCCAGGACTCAAAACTTAAAGTTCGAAAGAGCACTAAATACAATATATACAATCCCAAAAGTTATATTCACATCTTCAAAAGTCTCGAGTCAAACCACTCTAATATACTACAATCACAACCAGCAGAAGATAGACCCTAAGAAGGGTCCTTATACAAACCACCAAAACAAAAACAAACATTCTAACTATTCAACTATTACAAGCCAATCTAACTATACTAGTATACGAGCCAAAAGTCCCCGCGTCGGCCCCTGCTAAGGAAAACAAAAGGAATGGGGTAAGCTATATGCTTAGTAAGTAAACAGGGGCGAAAGCATAAATTTCACATAACAGTTACACAATAAGAGTAAAGCAAAAGCAGAAAAGTAACATCACATAATAAGGATACAGGTGGCTCCAAAGCCAACTCATATGCCATGCGTGATCTCCTGCCGACACTCCGTCGACTGCAAATAATAGTCCGTAGAACTTCACTTGTACACCCACCGACACCTTATCACCCTCACTGGCCAGTCACCTCACAAACTTGCCCGGGCGAACGAAATCACAAACTTGAGCTTGAGTCACAAGCTCGGGTCACAAACTTGGTCACTTTCTCGGTGAACCGGATTCACAAAATTGGTTCATAACATGAACCTACAAACTTGGTGACCTCAGACTAAGTTGGACTGCCTTCGACCAAGCCCTTACCGGCTCGAATAGTCCAACCAGTTCAAGAGTTCGCCCCAAACTCACAAACTTCACAAAATTATTCAAAATCACAAACTTTGCAAACTTCACAAACTTTATTCGAAAGTCGCCCCAAGCCACAAGCTCAAGGGTTTTGGTTCCAAAAGGTTCATATACATATGCCAAGTACAATTATACATTCAAATTAGGGTTTAGGTCGAGTGCGATAAAGTACACCCTCGCCTAAGTGCCCTTTTCACATATCTCAAACACATAGCAAAGAAAACACACCAAACTGGCCTGAATACTTACACAGAAACTGAAATAGCAAAAGTACGAAGTCGGATCGAAATGAACAGCTAGTAGTGGGCCCCACCGGTTCCGCCCAGCTCACCACCGTCTGAAATAGAAGATTGTGTCACATAATATCGCAAACGGCTACTATCGTGCCTAAAACAAGCAAAACGGCAAAAACGGCACGCGCGCACGTAAATATGACGAACGGAAACGGAGACGGCCGTTAGCGGAAACGGCAGATTTGACACTCGTTTCTAGTTTACTCATAAGTTGAGCTACGAATATCGGATTAAGGCGTATGAGATGCCATATCGAAGCTTAAAGGATGAACAACAACTGTTATGAAGACATCCAGAACTGAAACTGGAGGCTTTAGTCCCAAATGAACCAAACACAATCACTTACGAAATCTGGCAAATGCACAAATGGTCAGTTTTGAGTGCAAACTGTTTTCTATGCTACACATGGTCAAAAGAGCTGAAAATTGGCAGTTAGATAGTTCATTCCAAATGGAACAACTTTCATGAAGGTCGGCAATTCAAATTCGGAACGGAAATTGGTCATCAGGACCAAAACAGATTTCTGGTCATTTTCACGGGCAGGCCTTGTTTGCTCGGCTATATCTCAGGTTTTATAAATCCGATTCATGAAATTCCAAGGGCGTTAGAAAGCTCTGATATAGGGCTATAAGTTTGGTATTTTGGTCGGAAGCCCAAACAGCTTGTAACTCAGTCAAATGTGAAGCCAAAGTTCCAGCCATAAACTTTCCAAAAACGTACCAGAATCACAAACCGTATTTGACCTCAATATGCGGTAATGGCACCAAATTCACTACGGTTATCGGATGGGGGTGTAAGACCCACCGTTTCGAAGCTAAGAAACAGGAGTACAACAATGTAGAAGGCCACTCAGTCCAACTCCTAGCACAACTAGGTCAAATATGCAAAATACAAAACCAGAATTACCAAAACAGGTTTGCAAATCACATAAAACTGTAATCGGTATATCTCAGTCCATACAAGTCCAAATGCCAAAATTCCAAAGGCATAAGTTAGCTAAAACGTCCAGCTACATTTCATCAGAAGACACCAACATCCAAATCCAAACCAATTCCAGTCAAAATGGCCAATTACCAGCGCAGTTTTCGTATTCTGACCAAAGCAGAACAGCTACAGTAATTCCGTCATAACTCACTCTACACTAAACCAAATGACCTGAAATTTTGTAGGCACTTCAAACTCATCAATACCTACAACTTTAATGTTTTGAGCAAAGTCCAATTCGGCCTCTATCTATGACCTAAAATTTCGGACAGAATGTTCAACCAAGAACCCTAATTTTCCAGAAATTCTTCCAAATTCAAAATTGATTGCAATTTCCTATCAAATGCACCTACTAGAGCCAAAGCCCCTTATTACCAACCATCAAAAACAACCACACCATCAAGATCATATGAAACCAGAAAATTCCAAAAAAAAAATAAAAACTCAACCAATTCATTCCAAACCATGAAATAAAACCACAATTTCTAACACAATAGCCACCATTAGGCATAAATTCAACATCATTAGATATAGGAGGGTGTTCATATACCACTTACCAAGTAACCAAGAGAGAGGAAGATGTTGGACACCTTAAGTCTTCAAAAAAACTTCAATAGACCACTCACAAGCACCCAAAGGATAGATTTTATGGAGTAGAATCTAAGTTATGTGGTTGGTTTTGGAAGATTGAGTGAAATGGAAGCTTGAAAGTTGAAGAATTTCTTTCTTCTTGAGCTTGAGAGGTTCGGCCATCAAGAGGTGAAAAATGGTGATTTTTTTGTGAATTTTTGGAGATATTAACTAATTTTGGTCAAAAGTCAAAAATGTGAATAGTAAACCATAAAGTCCAACCAATCATATTGTGACACTTGTCACACTCATTAATGCATTCTTATCTTTCTTTTTCCCTCTCACATCAATCACTTCTCACTCTCTACTTATCTCTTAACACCCGATAAATTTTACACAGTATCCGGAATTTAACCTAATTGGCCGAATTTTTCTGAACTTTTCGCACTAGTGGGTCCCACGTCCGATATACGTTCTTAATTTCTCAAAAACTAACTAATACTAGAAAAATCATCTAAAAACTATATTTACTCATAAAAATTATCTGGAGAATTTTCTAATAAAGAAAATGTAGAAAAAAACGGGTTTTCAATCTTAACCGGAACTTAGGGTTTAAATCTTAATTCCTACTTAGGGTTTTCGAAATACTCCCAAAACCAAACGTTACCGCCAAATTAATGAATATATCAACGTAGTACGAACTGGGGCCTCACAACAAACCTATCCAAGTAAGGTTTGAACACTCGATGCATTAAATCCATGAATGCTGCTGGGGCGTTGGTTAAGCCAAAAGGCATTACTACGAACTCAAAATGCCCATATCGAGTGTTAAACACCGTTTTTGGCACATCCTCCTTTCTAATTCTCAATTGATAGTACCCTTGTCGCAGGTCCAACTTAGAGAACACCACAGCCCCTTGTAACTGATCAAATAACTCATCGATGTGGGGCAAAGGATATTTATTCTTAACAGTTACTGCGTTTAGCCCTCGATAGTCAATGCATAACCTTAAACTTCCGTCCTTCTTTTTAACAAATAACACTGGAGCTCCCCACGGCGACTCGCTCTCATGTATGAACCCCCGTTCTAGCAAGTCTTGCAATTGCACCTTTAACTCCTTAAGCTCAGCAGGTGCCATACGATAAGGGATTTTCGAAATAGGAGTAGTTCCGGGTACTAGGTCAACCTTAAATTCAATCTCCCTTTCGGGTGGCAGAGACTCCAACTCCTCCGGAAATACGTCCGGGTATTCACTGATTACTGGCATGTCTTCCAACTTAACCTTTTCTCCCGGAGTGTTAATCAGAAAAGCTAAATAACCGTGTGCCCCACGACTAAGCAATTTCCTAGCCCTTATTCCCGAAATAAGCGCAGAAGAGGCTATCATACCCCTCATGTCTAACTTTAGAGTTGCCTCCCCCGGTATACAAAATTCAACCACTTTCATCCTACAGTTTACCCGAGCATGATAATGAACTAGCCAATCCATACCTAAAATAACATTGTACCCCTTAATGGCTAGACTAATGAGGTCAACTACCAATTTTCGTTCACCAATCCAAATATCACAATCCCTATACACCTCATTTGCAAGCAAAAGTTGGTTACCCGTAGGTGTTCTTACTTCTAAGTCATAAAGTAACCTTTCAACTTTCAAATCAACTCCAAGCATAAATGCAGGATTAACAAAAGAGTGAGTAGCACCGGGGTCTATCAAAATTTTGGCTAACCGGTGAAAAACAGGGATTGTACCTTCTACCACCTCCGTTGGTTCAGGCACGGTTTGTTGATCCAGCGAATATACTCTGGCCAGTACCCTCGACCTGGTCCCTCCAGCATTGGTCGGCTTTGGGTTTGACCTAGCAGTTAACTGGGTATCACTAATCAACGGGCAGTTGCTTATTTGGTGATCCATACTTCCGCATCTTAGGCACTTCCGAGCCTTTCTCCAGCACTCATCCTCTGTGTGGTTTGGTTTCCCACAATATCCACACGTTACTCGGGGAGTGGAGGTTTGGCCTCCCTGGGGAATACCTCTACCTTGACCCCTACCACTTTGGCCTCCCCTCTGGGCACCACCTCTCGGAGCACTTCCCCTAGATGTGCTCGAAAATCGTCCACCTCCAGCCCCACGACTGGATTTAGCAGGTGCCATGCTCCGATCACCTCGCACTGACCCTTGGGCTCCACTAGGTGCCCCTTTCCGTTTAGCGTGAAAATTCCTCACGTGTGCCCTAGTAGTCTCTATCCTTTGGGCCTTCTCTAGTACCTCCGTAAACGTATTAATTTGAGCTGCCGCTAAGGCTTCTTGTAACTCCACATTTAGCCCTTGCACAAACCTCCGTACTTTTCTTTGCTCCGTAGCTATCAGTTCAGGAGCAAATTTGGACAACTTTGTAAACTGAGTCTCATACTCGGTTACGCTCATCGTCCCCTGACGGAGTTTAATGAAATCGTCCTCTCGCTTCTCCTGGACTATGGGTGGAAGATATTTCTCGTTAAACTCCCGTACGAAATTTAACCAGGTCCATGCAGTCGCCTCTCTCTCCCACTTGGCCCTCATTACGTTCCACCAAATTCTAACTGGCCTCTCGAACTGGAAAACAGCAAATTGTACTTGTCTTTCCTCTGTATAGTTTAAGGCGGCAAAAATATTAATCATGGCCTCCAGCCATTTCTCGGCTCCGTCCGGGTCTGGTCCTCCTAAGAATTTGGGTGGAGAGAACTTCTGAAATCTCTCTAAGGCCCTATCTTGCCCATTATCAGGGTCCCTAGGTTGATTTACAGGGATTTGACCCTGTTGTTCCACTAACCGGGCCAAAATATTGGTCATTTGCTGGATGGCAGTTGCCACTTGATCTCCCCCTGTAGCCTGGGGTTCAGGTTGTGGCTCAATTGTTGCATCTCTCTCCTCTCTCGGTTCTAGCACTGGTTCCTGTGCTTGTCTACTCCACGGCCTCGACTAGGACACTTGGCGCCACCACCTCCTCTCATTTTTCTCTTTCTTTTCCTTGCTATTTCTAACCCTAAGTTTCGGTCAAGCTAGCTGGCAAATGAGAAGATATTTTGCTCAAATATTAATGAGCTCATGTGGTAAGAAAGTGGTGGTCAAGTGGTGCGTTCAATCGGTAGTGCGCGGTACCCGTCGGTTCGCACCGTTTTTCTTTAAAACACACGTACTAGGGTTTTTACTTCCTATTCACTAACCTTTTATCATTGCTCCTAGTCACATATCATTTCTCACCTATAAGTCACTTTTAATCACCCAATTTGATCCTTGCTCCGTACCGAAAAATCATCCGGCGAAAAATCGCGAAAACCCTAATTTTGCTCCAATCTTGAAACCAAAAGTGAAACCATACTTTCTAGGTTTATTTACACTTATTGTGGAATAATTGGGTAGTAGGGATTTAATAATTAATAATTTCCAAATAAAAGGCATTTTTGAGAAAAAGAAAAAAATATATAAGAAATTTGTGAGTCCTCACACTTTATACCTCAAAACAAGAGTTTGCTAGGATGATCCTTCACCTCTCCTTGAAATCTTTGGTTCCTCAAGCTTCCCAAGCTTCTAACTAGTGATTAATCGGTTTAGTTTTTCTTGGTTGCACTCAAAAGGTTGGATTCAAGGTAGAAGATTGAACTCTCTTCACTCTCTTGCTCCTCCTAGCTCTCAGCCAAAACAGAAAGAAATGAGGGAAAATGAACTCAAATGGAAGGTAAGAAGGTGAGACTTGGCTTGGTCAAGAAACCATAGGTGGTTGACACTTGTCACCACCAAAGCCTTCAAGTTTTTGCTTTCTTTTCCTTGCATTCTTGGGCCATATATTTCGGTCATATGGTTGAGGATGAGGGGGGGATATTTTGCACAAATATCAAGGGTATGTGGTGGTAGTGAAGTGGTGGTCAAATGGTGTGTTCAATCGGTAGTGATCGATACCCGTCGGTTTGAGCTGGTTTTTCTTAAACCGCGTATACTAGGGTTTTTACCTTCTAATCACTAACTTATTATTATCACTTCTAATCATATAATATTTCCTCATCCAAAAGTCACTCTTAGCTACCAAATTTGATCCTCACTCGGTGTCGAATAATCATACTACGGAAAAATGTGAAAACCCTAATTCGCTCTAACTTGAAAACGGATAACGAAAACCCTTATTTCTGTATTCATTTACACTTATTGTGGGGTGATTGGGTAGTAGGGCCATAATAAATGAATAATTTCCAAATAAAAGGGCATTTTTAAGAAAAACGTGAGGGGTTTTACAATTCCATAAATTGAATTTAGGGTTTCGGTTAAAATATGAGAAATTTGAGAAAACGGTCAGTCACAAGTGAAACTAGGGTTTTGATTAGACTTTTAGGGTTTCTAGTCTTTTAAAGGAAACAAGGTTTTAAATCAAATCCAAAGAAATAACTTTAGTTTCTTCTTTAAAACAAAATAATGTTTTAAAATAAAAATAAACTAAAGAAACCGTAATATCCTCTTTGAGATTAAACAAAAGATGATCCTAAAAGTTGGGGCATCACAGAGTTGGCCTGCCAGCTTAGAGCAAGAGAGAGAGAGTGTTTGGTGAAAAATGAAGCTTCCTTAAGAAGCTAAACCGTGTGGCTAAGAATGCCTCAAAAGTCAATTAGGAATAGTGCGCGTTCGCGCGCGTTTCATGCCCGATTTCTCTCGGGTTTGTTTCACTTGTGCCCAAAACCTCTAATGCACTTCCATTCATACTATTATTATTCACTCTTAATAGTTTAGAAATAAAGGTCTAAAGTTCCTCAATTAATCGCGCACGTGAAAACGCGTATTTCCTATTTGTGCGCGATAAAGTGGAAATTCCAAGAAATTCTTATAACGATAGTATCACTAACTAATAATTGAACACTTAAACATAAAAATGCCTATTTCAAGACTAATGTACAAGTCTCCAATTTTCCAAACTTATTGTATCCTCGATTTAATTATTGTCTCCAAACATGCAACCATTATTCACTCTAAACGAGCTTTTAAAAATAAATTTTCGAATCAAGGCATTTTTAAAATACTGGTAGGTCATAGTTCCATGTAATTAGGTCTAAAGAGGTTGAAATAAAATATTCGGAGTAAACGGCAATTAAATATTTAAATAAGCTCAATAGGAATTTAAAATAAGAAAATTTACGAGTCCTCACATACACTGCAAGAAGATGCACTGAAACTTCAAGTCAGAAGCTGGAAAATTGTACGTGAAAACAAGTTTGGAATCTCTAGGAGTTCTTCCCAACAACCGATCCATAGTTCCCACTATAAGGTGCCTTCTACTAGCACCTTCAGGAATACCTCATTTAAAGGGAAACCAATTTCTACCGCAGATGCAGAACCTAAAAGACTATCAGCTCAAGAATTACAGTATAGGAGAAGCAATGGACTTTGTTTCAAATGTGGAGAAAAATTTGGACAGGCTCACCAGTGCAAGTCAGGCCACTTGAATCTTTTGATCACTGAGGAGGAAGAAGATTTTGAGTTTGAGGATGCATTAGGGGAACAAGATGGAGCTACAGGCAATCCTAGACAAGTCATGGAAATGCCTCTACATACCTTGTCAGAGGCTCTGCAGAGAAAAACAATAACACTAATAGGGAAACTGGATGGGGAAGAAATGTTAATATTGGTTGACACTGGGAGCTCAGATAGCTATATCAGCAGTGAAAAGGTAATTGCCTTTGATGTTCCATATCAACTAGTTGATCCTTTTTCTATAATAGTAGGAAATGGAGTTTGTGTAACCAGTAAAGCCATATGTCCTAAAGTGGTATGGGAGATCAATCAGCATAAATTCTGCTATGACTTGAAAGTAATAGACCTCAGTGACTGGGATATCATATTGGGAGTAGACTGGATGACTCGTTTTAGCCCCATTACTTTTGATTTTCACCAGTTGAGAATCTCCTTGCACAATCAAGGGGAAGTGGTACAGTTAACGAGACAAGCTAAGAACTGTGACTTGGATCTTATTAGAGGGAGTGATATGAGGAACTTTATTGAATATAAGAAGCAGATGTGCCTGGCTATGAGGATGGGACAGGATAATCAATTAGAGAAGAGGGATATGCCTATTGAGGTTCAAGGCATCATTGAGGAATTTGCTGATGTTTTTGAGGCTCCTTCTGAGCTTCCTCCTACCAGGGAAATAGATCATGAAATTCCTTTAAAACAGGGGTCTCGGGCTTTTAAAATGAAGCCATACAGATATCCTCACTCCCAGAAGGGTGAAATAGAAAAGCAGGTTACAGACATGTTACAGCATGGAATAATCATCCACAGCAACAGTCCTTTTGCCTCACTAGTTCTGTTGGTTAAAAAGAAGGTAGGTACATGGTGCTTTTGTGTGGATTACAGGCGTCTGAATGAGATGACCATCAAAGATCGATATCCTATTCCAAATGTAGATGAGCTGATCAATGAATTGGCAGGATCATGGTACAAAACCAAACTGGATCTCGCTTCTGGCTATTATTACATCAGAGTCAAACCCAAGGATACTTACAAAACTGCTTTCCAAACTCATTGTGGCCATTATGAATTTCTAGTAATACCCTTTGGGCTGACCAACGCACCAGCAACCTTTCAGGCTCTTACGAATCAAGTATTTCAACCTTACTTAAGTAAGTTCGTGTTGGTTTTCTTTGATGACATCTTAATATACAGCCCCACGTTAGAATTACGCCTAGATCATTTGAGAACAGTGCTAGTCGTCTTAAAGGAACACAAACTATTTGCTAAGAGATCTAAATGCTTATTTGCACAACAAACTGTGGACTATCTTGGTCACACCATATCTGAGAATGGAGTGTCCATGGATCAGTCCAAGGTTGAAAGCATCATGAACTGGCCTGTTCCTAGTACAATTAAAGAGTTGAGAGGTTTTCTGGGGTTAACTGGTTACCACAGGAGGTTTATCAAGCATTATGGAATCATCTGTAAACCCCTTACTGAGCTGCTTAAGAAGGACAATTTCTATTGGAGTAATGAAGCACAGAAGGCTTTTATGTGACGGCCCCACCTCCCCCTAAGGCGAACCAAAGGGTTCGGCGGGCCGCCTGCCCGGCTCTCGCCGGGACTCAATCATTCACTACAGTCCTCAATTAAATTACAAGATATAAATCTCAAATATACATCCAATTCTCCAATAATTACATGTCACATACTCACTCAAGTCCAAACGTTCATACAATCCCTAATAACAACTATTACACAAGATGAAATCCAAAACTCAAACCATACATGAGATAATCCATCCGGTCACATGAATACGTGCTACAAGCACTTCCTTCGTCTGGAGCCCTGTGGAGGGGAATAAAACATTTTGGGGGTGAGCTAAAAGCTCAGCGAGTAACCAATAAAATCAGTAAGAAAATCAGTTTCACTGTCGTTCATTTCAGTGATGTCATGATTCCAAGATCAAATGTACATTTATTGCTCTCGTGAGCCAGTGAAATCGTTGTACTTAAACACCCAACGCTCCAAACAAACATTTAACAGTAAACAGTCAGAGGGGGAGCCATTTGCTCCAGATGAATAGTACACAGAGGTGGAGACGTTGGTGTTTAGCACACGAATTCCAAGTACTCATTTAAGCCAAAACATGTCATGGGCCACATGCAAGCACTCATGATATGCAATCAAGTAAATAGTGCAAGAAACGGTTCATAAGTAACTTTGGAAACAGTTTAGGGTCACTCACCTCCATGGTTCAGAAACCATCCATCATATATCATTGCTTTGCTCAAATCCAAGTCTTAGATCACAAACTCAATGCAAACAAGTCCTTTAAAAGTTCGGACAGCACTTCCCCTAAATTTGCTAACTTTTCCAGCCATCATGGCTTCATTATTTCCTCAGCCAATCCCAAAGGTACACGCACAACAACAAGTTCATCCAATAGTCATTCAGCAAGCTCCAAGTAGTACTAGTACAAGTCAAGCTAGGGAAAAGTCCGGAAATGAAAGTTAAGCTCAAAACCAGAAAAACAGGTTTTGACGTCATTTTGCGGTAATGGTACCAAAGGCACTACGATTGTCGGATGAAGGTGCAAGACCCACCGTTTCGAAGCTAAGAGATAGGGCTACAATATTGCAGAAGGTCACTCAGTCCAGTTTGCAATGTATCTAGGTCAAAATTGACATATACGAAACCAGAAACTCACAAACAGGTTGGCTAACCGCACAATTGTTAAACAGCAATAATTCAGGCTACCGAAGTCCGATTGAAGTGTATCTTATGGTGTTTCGAAGCTAAAACACAACCCTACATTTCCTATGAAGACCTCCAAGGCCAAATCATGTATTTTCATGGTCGAAAATGGAAGACTACACGAAAACAGAAATCTGGGCGCGACACAGGTTTCGAAAACAGTCAAGGGTATTTTGGTCATTTCACATGCTACAGTGGTCGGATCAAGCTGTAATTTTACAGGCTACTATTCTACACTATTGGCTACAACCTTTATGTTTTGGCCAAAATCTAATTCAGTAGGGATCATGGTGAAAAGTTATGGTCAAATTGGGTGAAAAGACAACCCTGTTCGCTGAACTCCTACCTAGACCAGTCTGGGTATTTCCGAATTATCTCAGCATATACAACTCCAATTCAAGTGATTCCAAAGCCATTTGAAAGCTAAGATACAAGGATATAATTCTTAAGAAGACATCAACAACCAAATCGGTAGTATTCCCAGTCAAACTACCCAATTACCAAAGCTGATTACTATTCTCGGATAGAAACAGGGTAGCAGGGATATTTCGGTCTTTTCACAGGGTACCGAGCTCAGATTCAGCTGAAAATTTACAGGTAATTAGAAAACATCATTCTCTACAACTTTCATATTTTGTGCTAAGGCCAATTCGGCTTCTAACCTGGTCAAACAGAAACGGGCAGAATTGAGGAAATGAAACCCTAACTGGAAATTTTTGCATTCAAGTCAGAAATTTTCCACTAAAACATCTCTTTAGCTATCACAAGTCATTCATTTAACAAAATCAAGAACAAAGGAAGGATGGCTAGACATGATACCTTCAAATATCAAGAAAGGTGATGGCTTAGGGATTTTTCTTCCAAAACAACTCCACTAGAAGCTTTAATCCTCCTTAATAAGTAACTTTGATGGAGTAATCTTCACTTTTAATGGTTAGAAATCAAGATTGGAGCAAGGGATTGAAGTACAAATGAAGTTTCTCTCTTGCTCACTCTCTCTCTTGTGTTCAGCCAACAAGCTAAAAAAAAATGGAGAAGAATGAAGCTCCAAGATGGCTTTAAGATGACTTAGTCTTCACTTGGGTCAAAGGTCACTTTTCCTCCACCAATCAAATTTAAGCTTAGGAAGACCTTAGAAGCTTCCAGGTTACTAATATCTTACTTTGCTAAGTCTCACACTATGGCCCCAATAACTTTTAATCTTTGCAATTAACTTCATGGTTCACCAACTAGTTGAAAAAAAAACAATCGCATTTACCGCACTAGCGGGTCCCACGTTCATAATACACTTCAAAATTAACGTGGATTAACTTGGATCAAGAAAATGATTTGAAAACTATATTTCCTTATAAAATGTATAGAAAATTAATATATTGAAGAAAACAAACTTATAGACAAGAAAACAAAATAATGTCGAGAAAATATATAAAACTTTTCAATTTCTCACACTCATACTTTTCGGGGCATCACATTTTACATCACTAAAACATATTATGAGCACTGCTCCTATTCTTAAACTGCCTAACTTCCAGAAACACTTCACTATTGAAACTGATGCTAGTGGAAGTGGAATTGGTGCAGTACTAATGCAAGAAGGCCATCCCATTGCATTCCTAAGCAAGGCCTTGTCACCTAGGAATTCGAGTGTTAAATCCCTAATGCTGAAGCCAGGATCCTGACAGATTAGGGAGCGCAAAGGGGCTGTCCCCAAGACCTAAACATTCATATTGAAGTAGAAGACACAAAGTGCCATTCCATGGTGGCCTCAAAGCCTTCAAGTCCTAGTTTCACAATCTTAATAGTTTCTCTCCATTTGGTACATGGGCATATCAATTTGATTATCTCATTTCTCAGTTACCAAACAAAAAATGGGAAAGTCAAGTTTGTCCCTTTCCCTATGTATACCCATTAAAATCCTATGCGAACAATGGAGTCTAATGTCACTGGTCCATAAAACAGCCTAAGTTTTCCATATTGTCAAAAAATTGTTTAGGTTGTTTTTGAGTTTTTTGCATTTGTAACAATATCTCTCTCTCTCTCCACTATACTTTCTTGATGTGAAATGACAGAGGTATCAGGAGCATCAATGTTGACTTTTGCCGACATGCAGGATATACAAGGTTTTCTCTCTCTTCAGATGAAATAGGTTGAAGGCCATGAGATCAGGCTCCTTTTTTGCTAGAATATCTTGTATTTGTTTTTCCTTCTATTTTTGTTTCTTCTCCTTTAATTTGGAGAGAATGGAGGCAGATTATAAACGCAGGACGACAGTCTTTATCCGGATTTGCTACGTATCCCTGATTCATATGAGAGCAGTATTTCTGGAGTGGCTATATATTCCTGAATCATATGAATAAAACTGTATAATATTGAGACCTTTAATCCCGTACTCGTCCTCGTCTTGTTTTATTGATTAGGTACTCAATTTAGAAGCCATGTAGAAAAGTCGACGCTGGAGAATTGTTGGATGTAGTGCATACACTGGAGAGGGCTACATGACAGATTTGATTGGTTGGTCCAAGATATTGCCTCTCGCATCCAAATGCTTGATTGAGCTGCATGCAGTGTCTTGGATAAATATCATTGGCACAAGATTTTTTTCCTTTTTTTTTTTAGCGGATTGGCTCTACTGACCAGTGTAAACCTCTAGGGACCGAGGGTAGGAACAGTTGCAGGAGCAATCGTTTCTAAAGGTTATGCTCCATTTTGTACATGGCGTAATTCTGTTTGCACATCGTGTAACTTACTTTCTATAATGTGTAATTCTAAAACAAAATTTTATAGGTCCTACACATATTGTTAAAAACGAGATACAAGATAAAATCTGGACCGTACAATTTTTTTTGGCCAAATTATGACCGTGAACTGTCAGGAACGGTCAAACCTCTAGGTGTCTTAATTGTGCCCTTTCTTTCATCCGTCTTGGGATTCAGAGAACATGGAAAGCTCTAGCCAGACAAATGTTCATAGAAATTGAAAACGATATTCTCTGGCGTTATACTGCAGTATTTGAATCTTGAGTGCATTGTTTTGCTAAGGGCATGATACGATCTGGTCACGAGGTCGGGTAGAAGTGCTAACTATTTGTTTTACAATAAGAGCATTCAACATTCTAGTTAAGCAAGTTTTATTTCTGCTCAAGTTTATGCTGAGACGCTAATTGATTACGGACAAGTTAGTGAACTCAAACCCTGGTGATTGCAATTTAGTAAAATACATTAACAAAGATATTAAAATCTTCCCTGGAAAGTTTTTGATGCATGACAAACTTCTAGCTTTTCTCAAAATTTCAAGAATGTTCTCTTCAATTTCTCGCTCAAATATTTAGCTAGGGACAGAATTGATGCTGAGAAAACATTTCCCCACCATTCGGTACACTACTACTCCAACTCTAGCGCCATGGGAAGGAGGATCAGAATGTATAATGTCAACATCGAAATGCTTCCTAGCCATCTTGAAAAATGCAGACTCCTTCTTCCACCTCTTTAAATGAGCCATCACAAAGGCAACCCTTTTCTTCTTGCTGCCGTCATCATTCCCCAACAAGAAGAACCTCAGGGTCTTAATCAAGGGCTTGTAGAGGCGATCATGATACACTACATCAGACCCCAGTATCAAATCATACTCCTTCCCAATAGCTTTCATGTCTTCATCCACTCCCCAGGAAAGCCCCGCTATGTTAACTTTTGCACCTTGGTTGTCTTGAAGAAGTTTGGAGTTAGCCTCCACATTGAAATGCAGATTGCATAGCACATGAGGGAGGTCTGTGACAGTGACATTAGCAGAGAGAAGAGCAGCAGCTGCAATCCCAACAAGACCGGTGCCAGAGCCCAGCTCCAGGATGCGGAGGGGACGGTTTTCTTGGGCTTTAAATAAGGTGGAAAGTGGGTTGGGGATGGTGGATTGAGAGGAGTGGGTATCAAGGAGGGTGACGAGAGTCGTTGCAGCAGGCCAGAGCTGAAAAGAGAGGCCTTGAGAAGGGAGTTGTCTGATGAGTAGGTGGGAGTTGATAGAGTGGAGGTAGTAGTTATTTTGGTCAAGAAGTTGTTGACTAGTTATTCCAGCTTTGGATGATGATAATGGGCTCTGATTCTGGTGGTCTTCTTCTGATTCTGGTTTCGGTGGTTGGCGTGTAGGGGCGAGCAGCATTATGGATGTGAAGGGGTTTATGTCATCATCATCATCATCGGCTAGGATGGTAGCAGCCATGGTTGATTAGCGGCTGCTTCAGGTCTTGATGGTCAAAGGATTCTATTTCGGGGAATGGCTACTAAAAGGGTAAAATACAGAAAATCCCCGTGTGAATTGGTCAAAGGTCATGAACTCCCATATCGTTCAACAACATCCAAATAAACTCCATGTGCTTTGGACTGATGTGGAATTTGAAATGAGAAGACAGTGCCATTTCTGTGCACATAGTAAACGGAAACGGAAATAAGACACTGTTTTAGCAGTACCAATTGAACCATTCAGAACCTAATCAAAGGAAAATACAAGAAACAAGAATCTAAGATGAAACTTAGACAATGATGCCAAAAACAACAAAACTTATTGACAAGAAAGAATAAAAATTCAGAATTCAGAAAATGGCTTAAATCAAATATGTCTTATCCAGTGGCTGGTACGCCTATCTTTGACCATTCAGAATTCATTGTATAAGTCTATAAGACTAGTTTGGAGTTTGACAAAAGTCAATTATTTTCCTCACTTCAATTGGTGGTACCTTCTGATATGAACAAGATTAGATTCATAAAAAACATAGCCAGATCAGAACCGGACTAAAAAGCCATAATAACATGGATAAAATAACAAAAACACCATTCGGAAACTGAACTGAGTTTCAGCAAACTCACTATAAGATGAGTTTCTGAATGTTATAAATTTAGCTAAAGAAAAGTTACAAAAAGCAAATAAAGTGATCTTGAGCTTAAAAGGCAGGAAAAAAAATGAAGACAAAAAGAGTTATAGATGCAGAAGTAATATTTCCTTTGCAAAGGAGTATTGTCAGTTTTACTCAATGATTCAAGTAAACATCATCTGATGGTACCAAATAAGCAACTCAAAGGATTTCAAACCAGACAAGAGGAGTGATCAGTTTGGATTTTCCTCAAAACAACGTGCAAGTTCGTAAAACAACCTCAGAGCACTCCACATAATTTAGCAAACTTAGCAATGTACAAAGAAAATAACAAGATTTCAGTAATTTAGAGAGCAAAAAAGTTTAATAGAGACCAAAATGACTCAAGAATAGTGATCATGTCAGATTTAAAATCTACTTTGAACCAACTTTAGAAGGTTTATCGTAGCAACTACAATTGCTGAAAGAACACAGCAAAAAAAAAATGTGTCTGTCTAAGGAAAAAGCTCAAAAAACTGGATTTTTAAGTATGGCATTACCTTTTGTAACCAAAAGCACGCTGAAAATCAGACTCGAACAATTCAAGTAGATTTCGATCTTGACTGGGGTGGGCACAAACATATCTATTGAAATACATAGAAATCAAGCTTGAGAAAAGCTCATAGAATCACCCTTACATAGAAGACAGAGGATCATTGGGAATGACATGTACATTAGCCAAAGACACATGGATTAACAAATGTCATCTTGTACGAATTGAACTTTAATAGTGTGTCAAGATCAACATAGCATTCAAAAGAAGTTCTTGACAAGAACACAATAATCATATTTTGTGGTATTCATGGATAGTAAATATCAATATATTATCACTTCTAGTTGTCACAAAGTGCAAAAAAATTCCATTTCCTTTACTTCATTAATGGTTTCTTCCCAGTTTTTCAGAATCCTTAAAACTTGATATAGGAATAAATTTAAAATGTGCCCTTCAAGAAACCAAAGTCAAACAAAAGCTACCCTTCCTGGTCTACATATTAATCCAATCCACATAAGCTTTTGTTTTTTTACACTTTCCATTTCCTTTCCTCTTTAGTTGACAAGAGAACAAGTCTAGATATAAATGCTACTTCAGTAGAATGCTTTACAAGCTTTTCAAGCAGTTAATTATCTCAATCCTTGTCTCCTAAATGAATTCATTTATTAAACAAGTTTAGTTATTTCATTGCATCAGTTGAATGATAGAGTTCAAGGATAGGGGATAACGATATGACCCAAGAACAAGGTGACAGAAATTATATAAAAAGGCTTTAGTTAATGCTATATTACAAACTGTAAATATACATAACAAATAATCACAATCTATTCAATAATAGTATATAGCTTTAAGATATTCTCTCTTTAGCTATCAAGATCAACCATCAAATTAACCTAAATATTAACAGATGTTGCTGTTGCAGAAGATGACCAATTGAAACTCTCCTATCAGGTTAGATACATATGGTAGACATATCCACGTGCAAAAATTAATACTTATTGAGCGCACAAAATACAAATCTGCCTAGCAGCAGAAAGCCAGCACTAGTTCAATCAACTGTTTTCTACCTTCTAGTAAGGTTTAAAAAAACTAAATGATATTGAATTTGATCACATCAGGAAAAAGATCGACTTATTATTATCATTATTATTTTTGTTTATAGCTTGTGATCCTATTAATTGTAATATGCCAATCTACATAAAGGAGTTGAAAAATTGCAACTAGGTGACATCTTATATAAATAGCTCTCTCACTGAAAAGACCTGATCAACGAAATTAGAAAGGATGGAATAAACATTGTATTTGTGATGCACTGTAAAAACCATTCCACATTAATATTTTAATCCCATGATAACTGCAATTAATACTAAAAGATTTATCTGCAAATGGATCAAAGTTCAATGGACAGCTGAGAAATCATCAAAGCAGCAATATGACCGAGAAAGAGTTTGGTAGAAGATGAAAAAATTTCTCTGCCATAGAGGGGGGAAAAAAGAAAAAAGATCTCCCACTAGGACCATTATGTTTGTGGCCTTTAATAGGATCCATGTGTTTTCAGCATGTGCCTTTAGCATTAAATCCAGGGATTCTAAATGCGAAAGGAAACCTAAATTTGAAGAACTAATCAAGCTATTTCCAGCACGCATACTATATCAGAATATTCCACAAGTTTTTTCAGTGGCCACAGAATAAGCCAAAAGACTGCCAACAAAAACATACAATTATAAGAGCTTCAAGAAACATACAATCTAAAGCACAACTATGCATTTTCTATGTTTTCCAGATTACAAGGCAGCCTCCATGAACATTATTCAAAAAGAATCATGAATTAGCACCACAAAAACCCAACAACTGGCTTTGGTAACCCAAAGCTGGCTTTGGAGAACAGAGCCTTATCTTCTTGATAATCCAGAGCAGGCTTTGGTTCAAGCCAGATAAAAATTCGGTAAGGCTGTTACAGTATTATGTTCATGTAAAACCTGACAAAGTCTAGTAAATCCAATGAGCCACAAAGACCAATTTTATGGAAAATATTACCATGGAAGGATACAATGCACAAATGGACTTCAACAAAACAACAGAAAATGAAACTAATTATGCAATTAGCTATCAACTACAGTCCAAAATTCAAATTTCAGCAACCATAATCAAATTTAAACTATATAATTCAAAAAACCATCAAATAAAAGAAAAAACGAAACCTATAATTGAAATGGTACTCTAAAACCCAACTTGAACAGAAAATATTTGACAAAAAAATCACAAAAGTAGTTAAAAAAAAAAAAAAAAAAAAAAAAAGTGGTACTGCTAATAGAAACACAACCCTATTTGACAACTTCAATTCAACGAAACAAGTTAGAAAAGAGTAGGAATACACCTTCAAGTTTGGGGGAAAAATTCTTTGTTCCATTTACTTTGCACAATTGATAAAACACCACCAGAAAGATGATGTCCTTGATTCTTGAAAAAAAAAAATGAAGAAGTTACCGATAATGATTGGAGTTCTTATGATGTCCTTCAACCATAAGTATAGTGAATCCTCACAAAATTTTTAGAAGAAAAAATATGAAAATTTTTGAAATTAAAAAAATAAACTAAGAAAAGTTCCCAATCCAGGTAAAATCAATTACCGTTCAAGATAAACGCACCACTGATGGCAGAGTTGAAAATCCAAAGGATGTTGCTGCCGAATAGATCTGATAATTAATTTGGAAAAAATAGGGGAAAAATTCTTATGAGGAACAAAATATAGGGAAAATAAGGTTACCAGTAGACAACCTACCACAGGAGATTGGATAGGTAGGGAGTTGTTGACGGGGAAAGAGCGACGGTAAGAGCTCCTTTGAGAGGAAATGAGAGCATTGAGCCTGAAGGGTTCGGTTTAGGGATCTTTTCTTTTTTTTTTTTTTTTAAATCCCTAAGAGTGGTGTTAATGAGAGGGTTAAAGATATTTGATGGTGGAGCGATGGGTGGGGAATCACGAAGGCGTTTTTTAATTACTTTCATTCCCATCGATTAAATCCCATAGTAGCTAAAAAACAATTATGAATGGGTTTCATCATACAGTTTGTTCAAGCGTTCTTCATGTTTGCATTTGGCATTCACCATGCTAACGTTTTTCAAAGGTTGGACGAAGGCAAAAATATTTAACTCTAGCACTTCGACCACAAAAAAAAAAAAAAAAAAGAAGGGGAATAAAGGATATACCACCAATGTTTTGAAACTCGGATCGTTGATTGAACCGGTAAAATGTTCGAATCGAAATTCAACTGATTGAATCGGTTCAATACGATGAAAAGTTTAATATTTTTAAAGAACTTGGATTTTTACAAATAAATTTTTAAAATTATAAGTTGAAACAAATAAATTTCATCTCAATTTTAATTGAATTTACCAAAAAAATAATCTTATATCCAACCTAAAAATCCGCTGTAAGGATCGAAGACAACCTAAAAGGGGGGTGAATTAAGTTAATTAAAAACTAACCAAGTTATGAGACCCTTTTTGATTAAATATAAAATTTACCTCTTTTCTAGATGACCACACAAAGGAACAAATAATGAGAAAGTACGAATGCTCATGAGTAGAAGAGATGAGCACTTTAAATTGCAAAATAGTAAATGAAAGAGATAGAATAGCAAACTAGATTCAAACTCAAGACTGAATATCACTTTATAAAGCAAGTTTTTTCAAGTTGATCAATTACAACCAATCGTTGTATATAAAGGAAGAATCACTTCCTCCTTGTCCCAAGCCACAATTAGTCAAGTTAGAAAGTTTTACAATCACTCGAATAACCCTCACAGAGCTACACTATTGAAATAATTTTCTCATACAAGAAAAGATTCTATGAAACTTATACAACTAAGAGTACAAATCTTCCTTGAAGAGTATTTTCTTGCTACAATCACTCTTGATATGATGTAATCTCAATGTGCAAAGTTGTACTGAAGTGGTTGACTTTGCTCAATTTGTATGAGGTTGAAAAGTTTCTTCATTAATGAGTCCAACGGATAGAAAGCAGCTGAAAAGTCTACTATCCGTTGGTAGTGTCGGACGTCCAGTAGTTTTGTTTTTTGCGTTCGATAGCAGGCAGTGAGTAAAAGAGTTTTTTTTTTCAATTCTTTCGAACGTCCGGTACTAACAATGCTTTTGCGTCCAAAGTGACTCATTGTTTATCGAACGTCCGATGCTTTAATGTTTTGCGTCCGATCGAGGTGGGTAAGCTAGAGGGAATGCTCTTATCCTTTCGGACGTCCGGTAGTGGAGTTCTTCATGCGTCCGAAATTGAACATTGATTATCGGACGTCCGATCCAAGTTTTATGAGCGTCCGACAGCTTTCAGTGCTCATTTGTCTCTATCAACTTGTAATTAATGTTTGAGCCTGATTTACAATGATGCTGAAAAGATCTTTGATCCATTTGTTTTATAAACATCAAAAGCAAGGGACAATGATTAACAATCTCCCCCTTTTTTATGATGACAAAACAATGGATAGAAGAGAGAGAAAAAATTAAATTAAAAAGAAACTCCCCCTCACTTGATGCATCCAAACGATTTGTAAGTATTTTACTCCCCCTCAGAATAACTCCCTCTCACGCATTTACCAGATTACACTCCCTGACCTCTTAAATCCATTCTCTCCCTTTTTTGTCATCATTAATTGATATAGCAACCAATAGCATCAGTTCAGTTAATGTAAGCCAGTTAATCCAGAAATCATATATGGAGGATTTACCAATAATACCCAGCATCATTGCAAACAGAACAGCAGAAATACAGTTGACAGGCACAACAATGCAGCAAGCATAGATATACCAACCATTCAGCAATCATAGATCCAGAAGCAAACAGAGTTTACCAAATACAGATTATCCACAAAAGTAACTAGAAATGATCAAAATAGGAAAGGTTAACCAAATAACAAACCAACAAAGATAATCAAATAGCAGAATTCTGAGTACAGAGTACTTGAAATGTTCAAATGCAAAAGATGCTAATTTCCACTATGAAGTGCTATCTTAAAGATGAAGTGCAAATTCCTAAGGGTGCCTAGATAGTGATCTTGGACAATCCAGGCCATCTCCTAGTTAGGCGAAATTGAGCAGGATCCACTTCTTCTTCTTCAGTCTCTTCATCATCATTACTGTCTTCAGTTGCTGGAGCTTTTCCCTTATCCTTTGGCTGAGAACTGGAAGCATGAACTTCTGGATTGGATTCAGTATGTGGAGTGTGTTCAGTTGGCTCAATCCTTGGCTCAGTTGGCTCATTTTCTTGAGGGATAGGGAGCACAAACAAGTTCCTTTTGGTAGTGAAGGAGGGTTGTTGCTCAGGTGACATGGTCTTCATCAGACCATCTTCAAGAAGAAGAATATGTTGTCGGAGGTCCTCAAGTAGGGAGATGACCTCAGAGTTAGATGAAGAGGGCCTAGTGGATGACTTTCGAGGATGACTAGTAAAGGGTGAGACAAACATGAACTAATCTCGAGGAGTTCTAGGGGTGACAGGAGTTTCATGACAACTCTTAGTCCTATTTTTCGAAACAGTTTTCTTGTAACACCAATTGCCCTAAAAAAATTTCAAATTTTTCCTTTCAAAATAAGTCTTGGAGAAAATAGTTGAGGAACTTTCATTTGGCGATTTGCCAGTGAAGGGAATTTTAAAACGAGCAAAGATTGGGGTCAGAAATCTTCCATAGAAAAGTTTCCTATGGCTATCAGTGCTGATTTTGAGTAAGAATTTGCACATAATAAAGCCAAAATCAATTCAAATTTTTTCAAGAAAGCAATAAAACAGGTAAAGCTCCATTTTATTGGCATCAGTCCTATGACCATCAGTAGGAACCAACAGATTTGATATTATAGAAAAGATGATCAAATTTTGGGGACTGAGATCCCCCAATCTTGCCTCAATAGGAGTGTTAAAATGTGTTTGAAAATAAGTCATCAGTTTTGCAACATGAAAATGATGACAGGCAGAAGGAAATTCCTCATATGAGAAAAAAGTTTACAATTTTTCCTTTAAAATCATCTTCAATTTTGGTTTTCAGAACAGTGTTGACAATGTCAGGATTTAATTCTATATCAACAAAATTTACTCGTGAGACTAGATCAGTATGGGATCTATCCTTCCTAAGATTGGCAAAGAATTGATGAAGCATGTCAGGGTAATAAGTGTTGCGAATGGTCAAAATGTGAGTCTATTTTTGGAATTCAAAGAGTTTAAGGATAGATTCAAGGTCAAGCTTACGGAATTCATGAGGGACAATTGTCCGTTGGGTGATGAATCCCTTCTGAGAAACCCATTCGAACCTATCCCAGGCATCATCATCAATGAATTTTGGCAATGGGGTAGGTTCCTCTTCAATTTGAACCTCAGATTGCACATTGGCAGTGCGTTTCCTCTTTCCACTGTGTTGAGCAGTTTGTACATCAGTCTGTCCACCAGCCCTTGTTCTTGGTGACTTTCTAGTGGAAGATTCAGTGGTTTGTTTTTCCCTTTTTACCACGAGTTTTAGTCCCCTTTTTTGGAGATTTAGTGGTGGAAGGCTCAATAGTTGGCTCTTCATTATCACTTACATGAGGCAATTCAGTAGGTTCTTCCTCAGTTTGTTCAGCAGAAGTCTCAGTGGGTTGCCTATCCTCAGTTTGAGCAGATTGATTCTTTTGGGCAGAACCTTTCTCTTTTCCACTTCGTTTTTTTGTCGCCTTTTTTGGAGATTTAGTGGTAGAGGGCTCAATAATTTCAGTATCTTCATCCCTCAACCTGAACCTGGTGGTGCGTCCGGTACTTACAGATCCTCCTCTCAATCTCACCATGATGAAATGTAGGATGATATTGGTGCAGAGTATGATGTGAGTGTGTATGTGATGATCTTAGAGTGCGAATGGACTACAATAAATGTTTGAATCGTCCACAGAGGGTGAATTTTGGGTCACTAGGGTTTCAAATGAGAATTTGGGATTTTTGGGTTGGTTGGCAGTTAAAGGATGTTATGAAAGCTAATGGGCACGCAAAAGGGATGTGATGATGTTGGGCAAATCAATTTTCTTGGAACTTGTTCTTAAGAGAGATGAATTTTGAATTTTGAATGTGACAGGATATGAAGGGTTGTGTCCGACAAAGCAGTTGAGAGTGAAATAAATGAAGGAGAGACTTCTTTATAATACTCTTTTTTTGAGTGTCCGACGACCGAATGAAGAGAAGCGTCCGACACAGCTGTCCAAACCAAAAATTTTCTGGAAAAATGATCAAGAACACTGTCGGACGTCCGTTCAGATGCATCGAACGTCCAATAAAGTGTGACCAGAGAATTTTTAGAGAATTTTTTCCAAAACACCCAATTTTGTTCTCAGAAACATAAATTGATCCAGCAGTAAGTGTCGTGCCCCATTTTTTAAAATAACATGTTTTAAGAAAATGAGATTTTTTTGATTTAATTTTGAGTGAAAATGTGTGAGTTAAATAATTTGTAAAGAATAAATAAAGAAAATGAGCCTAATAATGGGGTTTAATGAGTGCTACGATTTTGGTCCAAATTATAGTTTAAAAACGATTTTGAATAAAAACCAGAATCACCACTTGGTATCGAATTAAGGTGTACTAAGTCACCTAAAATGAATTTTAAATGAAAAAGTAAGGAAAACCCTTTTTAAACGACTCCAAATCTACGAAAATCAGAGAACAGTGTTCGGGAGTCACATTTGAAGAAAGGGAAGGCAAGGATAAAATCCAAGACACCCTTTCAATCTAACCAAAGCTCGTTGCGTGATTTAGTCAAAGATTTTCTTATTTTAACTTAAGAATTTATCACATTTGGATGTCACTATATGAATGCAAAACCTAAACCTAGGAGGGTATCGGGGGGGTCGGAATATCTTTTCAAAGTTTAATTGGCGCAAATTACATTAATTGTGTTGACCAAGAGTGACTCTTCGAAGAGATCACGAATATGCAAAAATTTGAGACTCTAAGAAAAGAAAAGAAAATAATAATAATATACAAATATACATGGCATAAAGGAATGCATCATATCGGGTACGGGGGACTATGATTCGTGACTAGATTTTTCCTTTAATAGAGGGAATACGAGCGTGCTAAGGTTAGAGAGCCAAACTCGTCCATATCCCATATTTGAGGGTTTTTTCCTATCGAATCATGCAAATGTACTAACCTACTTCTAATTCTTAAATGGGAATGCAAGTCTAATGTAATATTTTCATACAAAGGGGTAAGGGACATACATATACAGAGAAATACGGAATAGGGGATATAAATAGAAGGGAATATGGGATAAAGGATGTACATATATATATAAGTGTCATGCATTATGGTAAAAACCCTAAAAAGTGAAAAACATGCATGGGATGAAGTAACCTTATCACACAATCATGATCTAACGAGTGAAGGGCTCCAAAGGGTCTAGCGTTGGACTAACCCATGTCTATGAGTCCTCACTAGTATTGGACTAGTGAAAAATCGGAAAAGGGAACCACGACTAGCGTTGGACTAGTGTGATGACATCATACATTAATTATAACTAACTAATCATGTAAAACATAATAAAAGCATGTAAACATATAATATCACATAAACACATAACACATGATCATGATATCTAGATGCAAGACCCTAAGAAAGCAGATAACACGTAATACATAAGCATGCAAAACACACAAGCAATTAAAGCGAATAAAATTCTAACTATTACATTTGAGACCCTAACTACAATCTAAGGGGGGAAATGAAATGAAATAAACCTAACTATTACATATTCTATCTAAATACAGGTCTTGAACCCCCTAACTATTACAACTTGACATTTAAATGCCTTTCAAATGATCAAAATTGAACTAAAATAAATATACAAAATTAAAACAAATAAAGCGAATAAATAAATAACTGAAATGAAAACATTCAAAAGGTATGCAATTAAGCACATAAAGTCACATAGGGGTACATAGGGTCAAGTAAAAATCAAAATAGAGGATAGAGTGTACCTCCCTTGGATTGGTGCCATAATGAAATGAAAATATTTCTTTATCCTTCAAAAACAAAGAAAAGGTCAAGGTTTGAGGACTCGAAAATTTGTCTTATTTTTAATCGTTTAATTTTATTTTCTTTCATGTATTTTCGTACTATACTTTATTATATTGAATTTCCATAGATTTTTATAAGCAAGTCTATATTTTTAATTATTTTTCCAGTATAAGATAGTTCATGATACGTTTGGCGTGTAGTAAGGACGTGGGACCCGCTAGTGCGATAAATTTTCGATAAATAAGTGAAACGTATACAAGGGGATATTACTGTACAAGGTGTTAGGAGATAATTAGAGGTTAGTTAGATAGATTACCATTGAGAGACAAGAGGATAAGTGTGACGCCCCCACTTCTCCCTAAGGCGCACCAAAGGGTATCCGCGGAACGCCTGCCTAGCTCTCGCTAGGACTCAAGCAATAAACGTTCAACCTTAAAGCGATACTAGATACCAAAATCAAATTAGTACGAATACATATAGTGCGGAAACGTTCATGCTTAACAATATCCATCCATTACCCAACCTGTCAGCATATGGCTCTGATGCCAACTGTGACAGTTTTCATGGTTACATCACAAGGTACCTATCAGCTTGCCACCCGCACGTCGTGCGTTCATAATACAACTTAAATTTCAAAATATACATCACAGATATCCGAATGATACATTAAACTTCCAAAGTACAATCATAAAGGGGTCAAGCCAAAATACACCTGAAACCCTAAAACAAAATATATCCAAAAGGAGATTTCTCCGCGTTAACTCCATTTCCAGTCCTGTTAAGGAAAACAAATCTACAGGGTGAGCAAAACGCTCGTGAGGCCAAGGACACACATGCAAGCACATTGTTCAAATAGCAATCTCAACTTTATTAAATAAAACCGTGATATTTCAATAAAGTACCATTTGAGCAGGAAAAATAATCAGAAACAATTCAAGGATATAGTAGCTCTCAGGAGCTAAGTTCCACTCGCTCTGCCGATGTCATTCGTATACCTTCCCGCATTGACCCTCCTGTCAACCGGATCGGTATTTCCATTTCCGTAGATCACCACTTACTTCCCTCCGTCCACCGTACACCCCAAGGGCCCACAAGTCTGTTATAAGGCGATACTCTACGAGTATGCCAAGCAGGACCTCTTATTAGGTCGAGCTTATAATCTCATGGTTCGCCCAAGTTCCCGACCAAGCCCATTGCCGGCTCGAGTTCAAGGTCGGCCTATGAGTTTGGGCGTCCCCCATTCATTTGGAAGTCGAGGAGGTTCACTCCAACGACATATGTAACCATTACATAGCATTGCATTTCATTCATTCATTCAATACATTTCATTCATTGATTCAATACATTTCATTCATTCATTTGAAATCAGAACGGATGCGATAAAGTACACACCCGCCCTTATTTTTAAAATCTCTAATAATTACCACAATTAAGCAAGTATCAAAGATTCACACACTTGACACTCACCGAGCAATTTAATAAAGATTATTCGCTGGAGTTCAAGTGTCCATGGTGAGATCCTCTTGAAGGTCTCCTTGTATGCCTGGCAGTTAATGGTGGATAATTACTCAAGTATCTCAATTATCAAGTAAGATTGTACATTAGTACGATCTAAGGAATATTTCACAAAAATGAACCTCAATTACTCGTAAATCGAGGTTCAACTTGCGTTTTATGAAGTATAATATTAGTTGAGTTTTTATCATGAAAATCGTGGGCAAAACGTTTAGATAATATCAAAAGTGTAAAGAGTTCTTGAAAAACTCTATTTCTTTGAAATTGGAAAATTTTCAGCTTTATCATGAATCTTTGAAAAATCGTAACTCACTCGGTACAAGTCGAAAATTAGAAAACTTTATACCGTTGGAAACCTCTTAGAAAGTACTATAAGTTCCTAGAAGACACTTTTCCATGAATCGAAGTGGAAAGTGCTCAAAAATGGGCTTGAAGGTGCAGACTTGGTTTCAAGGCAGCATTAAGTTGGATTTCGGCCAACTTTGAAAATTCGGCACGATTTACACGTTGCAAACCGGCCTCTGAAATTTGTAACCCAATTAGAGTTGCAAGTGAGGTGTATAGCAAAGCAAGCGGATCAAGAATCGGAGTTTTGAGTACCGAGATACGGTAGCTCAAAGTTGGGGAAAATTCAAGACTGGAGAAGAATTTTCCAGATTTGAACCTCCAACTCTAGAAATTTAATTAGGTATCGAAACGAACTTGGATTGATACCAAAATTGGTAGTATTTCAATACTATATGGAAGGTATCTCTCTGTCAAAATTCAGGGAAAAATACCCTCGGGAAGGTAGTTAACTAATCATCCAAAGTTTCAGAAAATTTCTAAGGCAATCTGCCTTTTGACTTTCATTTCCCAAATTCAAATCGTTTAACCAAGAAAACTATCCAACCATGGTTCATTTGTGAAATAAAGGTCTAAGATACAACCATGATACCTTTGGTAATGGTTTAGCATCGAAATTTCAATTAATAAGATCACTCACGGTTTTTGTCCAAAACCAGTCCAAATGTTACGTTTTTCCAAAACAGGGCAGTCTTCTTATTTTGGTCACAACGCATTCAATTTAACTCGGAATTGAGCATGGTTTATGGCGTTGGAAAATACATTCATAGTACTAAAAGTTCACAGAAGAAATCGTTTCAAAATTTGGCAAGCAACCAGCTCGAAATTGAGCCTCAAGTTGCTGCCTCTACAGACCATTCCAGCAGTTCCGAGAAACAGGACAGTGGTCTTAAAACGCTTGGTTCGGCTCACTCACAAGGAATCAGAACGTGAATTTTATCTCAAATTAAAGCCTGGGATGTCTAGTTTCAAACGCCACCGACGGAACATGATTTCGACATCCGAGGACAGAGTTATAGTCAAAACACCACCGCTGGTCTGAGCCATACGTGAACAGTTTCCAGATTTGCTAGTTTCCCCAAAAAAATTCATTTGCCCAACCAAACCTTATTATTTTTCAATGAAATTTTTCACACATCTAATATAACATATAAACATCAGGTTCATGCCAATAATTCACCAAAAATTGGCCTTATAGTGGCCGAACAAGACAGGGGTATTTTTGGAAATTTTTGCTTCTTGCACCCAATGAAGTTTCTATCAATTACCCACCACTAATCCATCATTTTAACCACTAAACCAACAATATAACCACCATCAATCATCAAATCAGCAACAACCCAAGTGTGGGAATCCATAGAGCCCACTTTTCAATTTTTCCAACAATATCAAGATACCCATACACATGCAATAGCTTAAGGATGCATTTCTACCATCATAAACCAAGCTTAAGGTGTAGGATGAGGTTATACCTCCTTGTTGCTCCAAACCAGAAATTTCGGTCCTCAAGATGCTCCAAGAAACCGTGAAAATCTCCTCCTTTTGCTAGCTAGATGAACTCTCCAAGCAACAAGCTAAGTGTAGTTCAAATTTGGTGTGAATCTATGAAGGTTTTGTGCAAGAATTGAAGATGAAAATGGCAACTTTGTGTTGTGTTTTTGCTGCAGAGAATTCGGCCAAGAGAGAGACTAAGAGAGAGAGTGTTTGGTCCAAATTTAGCTTCTTAAGGAAGACACAAGGTGTGGTGCAAAATCCTCCCCAAAGTCAACTCTCACTAGGGTGCGTTTGGTGCGATTACGGCTCGATTTCTCTCGCATTTGTTTCACTAGTGCACTAAACCTCTAATGCACTTATATTCATGTAAATATTATTCACTCTTAATTGTCCCGAAATAAGGGTCTAAAGTCCCTCAAACAAAATCGCGTGTGTGAAAACGCGTACCGTCAATTTTAACGTTATAACGCGAAACTGCCGAGAAATTCTTATAACGATTGCACTACTAACTATCACTTGAGTATTTATTCATAATATTACCTATTTTAGGACCGTAGTACAAGTCTCCAATATTCCAAGTTCACTGTGCTCCTACGCGGTTAAAATCTCCAAGCACTATTCACTATTTTTACTAAACGCGCTCTAGGAAATTAATTTTTGAAACGAATCATTTTAAAAATATAACGAAGTTATATTACCATGTATTTAGGTCTAATAAGACTAGAAAATATTCCTCGTGGCAAAAATCCAATTAAATCATTTATTAAGCCATAAATTAGGTTTAAATAAAATAATAGTTTTTACGAGTCCTCACATGAGTCGAGTATTAACTCCTCAAATCTCCAATAAATTTGTATCCATGCGTCTTTTGGAAAACTATCCACGCGTGAGTAGTATATGTTTACTTAGAACTTATTCACCTTTAATTCTCGATTAACTTTTCTTAATCTGCTATTGTCCGTTCTTAATTTCCCCAGGATAATCATGCTCTCGAATATAATATCACCTCGAAACACTCGTGTTCACTATCTCGCACTTAAACAATCCTTCCGAAAATTGAAGTTGTTAACGGGACATTTTAAAAACACAATGAAGACATTATTCCATACGAATGGATTTAAAATGGTCGTAATAAATTATTTGGGGAAAACAGGTGGATAAATACTTAATGAAACCATTAATATTCGAAAAAAAATAAGAAATTTTTCGGGTCTTCACAATAAGTTCGAAAACAAAAGGTGCCAAGTGTCGCGATTTGGTTAGTGTTGGACTTTGACTATTTTTCCTCCACCTTTACTAAACCCAAAATTTGACCAAGATCATCTTCATTTCCTCCTAGAGCTGGCCGAAATTTGGAGAGCAAAAGAGAGAGAAAATCTTCATCCTTCACTTCAATTTCTTGCCCAAATCTTGAGTTTCAACCGATTAATTTGCAAACTACTCCATAAAACTTACTTCCCAAGTAGTTTCCAAGGTGTTTGTGGAGTTATTTTTGGAGGACAAAGCCTAAGCTACCATCTTTCTTAGGGAGATAAGGTAAGTTGTCAAGAAACTCCTTTACTTCAATTAATGGGCAATTTGTGGTTATAGTTGTTGAATTAGTAATTTTGTGAGAGAATTATATGGGTTGAAGTAGGTTTATGAAAATTTCAGTTTCTTGGTGAATTTTCTGCCCTAATGTGAAGATTAATGATTAGTTATGGTTTGATAGCTTTGATATGTGAAATAGCTAGTGTTTAGATGTTAGTTTACTTAGCCTAAAGAAATTTCTGGTTGTAAGCATAAATTCCAGCTTGGATGATAACCTGCCCTACTTCTGCCCAGTTCTATTTCACCATGTTAGAGGCCGAACTAGCCTTAGAACAAAACATCAAAGTTGTATAGAATGATGCTTTATAGTTGCCTACAAAATTTCAGCTCAATCGGAGTAACATAGCCTGTGAAATGACCAAAATACCCTTGACTGGCCATAACTCCTGATTTCGCGGACAGTTTTCTATCTTCGTGGGAATTTCAATTTTTGACTCTGAAAATGCATGATTTTTCTTTGGAGGTCTTCACAAGAAATGTAGGTATATGTCTTGGCTTCGAAACTCCATAAGATACACCTCGATCGGACTTCGGCAGCCTGAGTTATTGTTGTCGAATCATAGTGCAGTTAACAAGCCCGAATGTAAGATGCTGGTTCTGTAATTTGGAATTTTGACTTAGATACACTACAAACTGGACTGAGTTGTCTTCATAAAAGTTGTAGCCCTCTGTCTTAGCTTTGAAACGGTATAAATTGCACCCCAATCCAATAAGCGTAGTTTCGGTTGTGTCCATTACGTAAAACAACATCAAATCTGTCTTTTGTTTTCCAACTCAACCTTCATTTCCGCACATGCTCCTAACTTGATTTTGTACTTGTATGACTTGGGGCCTATGGAATGGCTATTGAAATGAGATTATTTGGTGTGTAACTTTGGGATTGATTGAGGAAAAGAATGAAGCCATAAATGGGTGGAAAATAGGTAAATACAAAGGGCATGCTGCCCAAATTTACGCTCGAGAACTAGGTCGATATACTTGCTACTTGAGTAAGGCTTGAGAGCGAATACCACGCGAACCATCTAGGGTTTTTACGTTTTCTTTGCCACTTCGACTCAAATAGCGATTTTAAAGTTTTACAAGTGAGTCTAAGTTTACAAATATTTTACTTATGTCCTTTGGTTTCAATGTACTCTTTTCACTACCAAAATCATATTTATACTTTGTACTAGTACGTATGCGACTTTTCTTTGACTCACTTATATCTTTGATGGTTGAAACATAATGTATTCGTTTGATTATATTAGGATACCTTGGTGATTGAGGGTGTATCCGGAAGGAAACTTTGGACGTTATTTTGCGTAAATAGGTGAGTGTTCCTTGTTTGTTATATTTTCATTGCCTATGTGGCTTGTTCTTGCTTATATGACTTGTTATGAACGAATGATAACATATTAAATGTTTTCAATGATTGCTTAAAATGAGTTTGTTAGGCGAGTGTGTACTTTATCGCACTCGACCTAAATGAAATATGAAATTTTCAATGTTTAAGTGATTAAATGCTAGTTGTGCATGAATGTAAGCCTCTTGGCTGAACTGGGCCCTGCCCTTCTGTGACGCCCCGAAAAAAAAAATGAGTTTGAGAACCCGGAAATTTTCTAAATTTCTAGGGTTTATTTTATTTAATCGCCCGCCTTTTCTACAGTTTCTTTATTAGAAAATTCCCCAAATAAAGTTTATGAGCAAAGATAGTTTTAAAATGATTTTTCTAGTATCGGTTAGTTTTTGAGAAATTAAGAGCGTATTTTGGACGTGGGACCCGCAAGTGCGGTAAATGCAATATATTTTTGATAACTTGTTGGGATTTTGTATTAAGTGATATTATTTTACAAGGTGTTAAGATATTTGTATTGGAGAGACAAAAAGATAAGTTTTAAACCTAAAGGTGACAAGTGTCACCTTCCTATTCAACCTTGACTTTGATCATTATTTCTTACCTTTACTAATACTCAATTTTGACCCAAAAAGCACCCAAATTTCTGCAAGCTTGGCCGACCCTCTCTCTCAAGAAAGAAAGAAAAACTCTTCAAGTTTTAGCTCCAATCTTGCTCAAGTTGAACCATCCAACCATTTGATCTTCCAATTACTTCATAAAACCTCTTAGTTTGGTGGAGTTGAGCTTGGTTGTGGAGTTGTTTGGAAAGCTAAGGTGACTAGTTGCTCTATCTCTTGTATTGCTAAGGTGAGTTGTGAAGGACCCCTCTCCTTCCTCGAATGATGTTCAATTCATGATTGGTGGTGGTATAAGATGCACTTTTATGGATTATATCTTGATTTTGATTGAATTGGTGAAGTTTTATAATTATTGGGGATTTTTCTGTTTTCATATGGATATGATTATGGGGTCATGTATGATGATTGGAAATGATGTTTAAGGACTCTATGAGGTGGAAAAAGTGGTTAATTGCAAACAATTTCTGTTTTGGAAGAAATTTTGGAAAGTTAGGGTTTATGATGATAACATTCTGTCCAAATTTTTAGCTCCTAGTTAGAGGCCGAATTGGACTTGGATTAAAACATCAAAGTTCTAGAGAATGGTATTTTATAGGTGCCTACAAAATTTCAGGTCAATCGGAGTAGTGTAGAATGAGAAAAGTCGAAATTACTATTGCTGTTCTGGTTTTACCCGAATGTAAGAATTGCGCCTGTAATTGGTTGTTTTGGCTGGAATTGCTTCCGAATTGGTTGTTGAGACCTTCTGATGAAATTTATCCCTATTTCTTAGATTTCATGTGGTTTTGGAATTTCTGAATTTGGACTTGGAGAGCCTGAGTTATGATGTTTCCGCTAGAATACGTTTTGGTGAATCTGTTTTACGTTTTTGGTGTAGTTTCTTGCATTTTTGACCTGGTTACACTCGAAACTGGGTTGAGTGACCTTCTGCAATATTGTAGCCCTATCTCTTAGCTTCGAAACGGTGGGTCTTTCACCTTCATCCGACAATCGTAGTGCCTTTGGTACCATTACCGCAAAATGACATCAAAACCTATTTTTCTGGTTTTGAGCTTAACTTTCATTTCCGAACTTTTTCCTCGCTTGACTTGTACTAGTACTACTTGGAGCTTGCTGAATGGCTATTGAATGAACTTATTTGTGTGACTTTGGGACTGGCTGAGAAAATAATGAAGCCTTGATGGCTGGTGTAGACACCAAATTTTTGGTGTTTTATTATTTATTTATTTACTATTCGTTTTTTATTTGTTCTATTTTTATTTGTCACAATTAGTTTTATTTACTTTTAGTTTTAGTTATTTTAGCCATTTTAGCGTAGAATTTCTCAAGGAAAAAAGAAAAGCATTCAAAAAATATGTTTTAGTTGTTTTAGATTTAGTTTCATTATAAAATGAAAAAATGAAAATTGAAAAATGAAAAAAAAAGGAAAAAGGAAAAAAAGGTGAAAATGACAAGTGGGACTGCATGCACTTGGACAAGTGTCTTTTCTATATTTTAGACAACTAAGCACCTAAGGGGTGAGGTGTTAGGGACATTTGGGAAGTTAAGGAATTTTTGGGGGTCAAAGTAGAATTTTGTGAGGGCTAAAAAAATAAAAAGAAAAAGGAGAAAGGAGACGGCAGCAAGAAAAAATGGGAGAGGTCCTCGGCAAAGGAAAAAAGGACAAAAGGGAAAAAGAGAGCAAAGGGGTGGAGAGAATAGGGGCGGCGAAAAAAAAAGGGAAAAAACGCAGGGAGGTCGGCTAGAGGCAGAAAAAACCAAAACCGAAAAGAAAAAGGAGGAGGGCCGCAAGAATAGAGAGGATCGGACAGAAAAAACAAGAGGGGAGAAGAGAAACAGAGTGAGAGAGAGAGAGTTGTCGTCTAAAAAATAAATAGGAAGAAAACGAAAAAACAGGAGGGAGCCGGAAGGAAAGAATCGACGGGAGATGCTGGAGAGAAAAGGAAACAGCGGCTAGGGTTCTTAGAAGGGAGTTCGGGAATGGCTGATGGAAAAGAAAATCTGAACGGAGAAGCCCCTCATCTCGCGTCCTATGGCAGTGCCATCTGCTTTCCTTGGCAACAAGAAATGACAGCGGCCACGAATGGCGGTTACAGCCACCCGATCGCTCCTGTCCATCCGATCGAATCACCATATCCGCCGGCTCTCTCCTTCGTTCTCAGGTTCTCCTCCGCTGCCTTCCAAAGCCAAAGACCCTCCAACAGCAGTAGCAACACAGCTGCTGGAAAACGGAGGGGAAAAGTGGAGCTTCTAGAAGCAGGGGACGAAAAGGAAAAGCAGAGCAACCGTCGCTCATCATCATCCGCACGCGCCAACCTTCGACCACCATCTCTCCAACGGCCTGCTCAAGAATCGAAGCTGCCATCGCCACCACCACCTCGTCTGAATCCAGCACTGCCGCTTGCAGATGCCGTAAGTCATCCTTTTCATTTGCATTTCAGTTTTCCCTAAAGCGCAAGCTCTTTGGAAATTTTCAGAAAACATGGCTGCCGTGCCTTTGTTCAGTGCTATTTTCTTGTTGATTGTTCATGGATTTCAGAATATACATGCTTTGTGTGTCGGTTGGGTTGAATTACTTGTTGTTTCTGATAATTTTTGGGCTCTGATTTCCATCCCTTGAGTGAAAAATTTCTGAAATCCTCCATGCCCATGTAGTGTTTGTTAAAATGCCCAATCGAATGTTTTGTTTGAAGAATGACTTGCCCGCGTTTTTTTGTGTGAAAAATGGATAAGTTAGCAAGTTCAATTCCTTGCGTTTGAGAAATCTTGATGTACTGGAATTTGCCGTGCGTTTGTTCAGGACAATGTTCATGTTGTTTGTTCATAATTTCAGATTATATGTGCCTTATGTATTAATTGAGATTGAAATCTTTTGTGTGACTGAATAATTTTTGGGCCGATTGACCCCAATTTGAGCAAAAATCTGATGAAATTCTATGCCCCCAACCTGTTTGAGAAAATGCCCAACTGAAAATTCCCTTTGAATGATGTTTTGCTTGTGTTGATATGCGCAGAAGAAGAACCGGGTCAGGGAAACATTTGTGAATTTTCAATTTGATCCCTGGACTTTACTTTCCTTTAATTTCGCCCCCAAACTTCTATGATTCATTCAATTGGGTCCCTGCTTTTGTTACATTTGAACCCCTCAAGCTGCCCTTTGTTCTGTCTTGGCCCAGAGAATTAGATAATTTAACCAATTTTTGTTTTTTTCCCTTGATACGAGTTAATGTGATTCTTGGATGGATTATTTCTGGGATTAGGAGCATAATTAGTCCTTAATAATTTTAGTTGTTTTGTTTATTTTGTTGGATTTAGTATTATGGGTTCAGGTTTTGGGTAATGATATTTGTTTGGGTTTGCAAAGGTGGGTTTAATCTATTTTGTTCGGGCTTCTGGTATGGTTTTAGGAGGTAAAAGCCCACTTTTTCTTTAATTGGTTTTGTTTGGGCTTATTTTATTAATAAATAGAAGCCAGCCCCTATGTAGCCTCTGGGCTTTGAGGCAAGCTGAAGAGGTCTTTGGCCCAGAAAATAGACAAAAGTTGGTCCAATGGCTTTGTCTCCTAAGAGACCAGAAACGAAATTGCAAATCAGCCCCTGCATTTTTCCTTAACTGTACTATGGCCCTATAAACTTTCATTGTCTTTCAACTGGGCCCTTAATTTAATTGCAAATAGGTCCCTGAACTTTATTTTTCTTTAATTTTGACCCCAAAACTTTGTTAATTTGTGCAATCAAGTCCTTTCTTCTTTTGACTTCTTAAATGTGGGTTGTTGACATGATTTAATTGATTCAAATTCATGTTTTTTTTTATCCTTTGTGATTATTTGTCAAATAAATTGGCACCTTGACTCCTTTATTATTTTGGAGGGTAAATAAGTTGACTTCACCCCATTAGAGCTTCATTTCAAGGGAGGTATAATTTCTTTTATCCCTTTTGTCTCTCCTATGTGATCCAATGTGCTAAGTGTGAATCGCATGTCTAATTTGCTCTCATTACCATTCTTTAGTTCCATTATTTCATTCATTCTTGCTTTTATTAAAATTATTCTTTTAAATGGGGTATGTGTACACCTCTTGGCTTGTAATAGATAGGGCTGTGGCGAGCAATTTGGTCCATTTTCCCCTTCCCCTTTTTGTTTTAGTTAGTGAATGTAATAGGTTCATTAGTTGGTTGCATGCCTACGTGTTAAGTGTTTAATCGCTTTATTAGGTCCTTGCATCTAGTCGAGCATGCTAAATGTTACGTGCTACGTGTTTATGAGTATTTAGCATGTCTACTTGCTTTCCATAGTGTGGATGAATGGAATGGATGAATGTACGTCACCACACTAGTCCAACGCTAGTTGTGGCTTCTTTTATCGTTTCCACTAGTCCAACGCTAGTCGGAATTCATAGAATGGGCTAGTCCAATGCTAGACCCTTAGGGATTTTCCCTCGATAGTACATCATTTGCTTGTTCACCACATATCACGCATTTTCCTTAGTTTTATCATTTGGCATGATCCTCAAACCCCTTTTCCTCTCATTTTAGGTTTTGCATCCCATACTAGCTATAGGGTTCATTTTGCTTGAGTGTCCCCTTCCGATAAGGGAAACGAGCGAGTGTGGCTACTCGATAGCCTTAGCACGCTAGTTTTGCCTTCTAATCAAAGGGAAAATCGAAGTCGAAAAAGTTAGGAGTCATTCCCACACCCGACCTGATGCATTCCTTTAGGTTCATTCATTCCCATTTATCACTTACTCATTTTTGTCAATTCACTTTTCCTTTCCTTATTGTTCATTTTGATTTCTACTTCACAAAATTGCACCTAATTACACCTATATGCACTTATCACTATATTTCATACACTTGCACACAAACACTTGGATTTTTCATACAATTTCACACGTTCACCTTTTTATACACTTGCACACTTGCACTTTAGCCATCATTTGCATTAATCGACCTCTATAAGGTTTTCCTTTATTGGCCGCCACAATTCATGTGGTTGGGACCAAAAACCTTACAAGAGACATTTTAGAATTTAGGTTTGCATTTTTTCCTTCTTTTTGCATTCATGTAGTGCATCCAAATGTAATAAATTTTTTGGTTAAAACAAGAAAATCTTTGATTAAATCATGCAACTAGCCTTGGCTAGGTCAAAGGGGTGCCTTGGATTTTATCCTTGCCTTCCCCTTTGTCAAATGTGACTCCCGAACCTTTTTCATTGGTTCACGTAGATTAGGAGTCGTTTAAAAAGGGTTTCTCACTACTTTTCCCTATTTTTCTTTAAAAATACATTTTTTAGGTGACTTGGTACACCTTAACTCATTACCAAGTGGCGACTCCCATTTTTTCAAAAACCCTTTTTAAACTATAATTTTGGGTCAAATCGTCGCATTTTCAAACCCCCATTTAGACCCATTTTTCTTTTAAATCACAATTCATTTTCCAATCACAAATTAAATCAAAAATACATTTTTTAAAACCATTTATTTATTTTATCAAAAAATGGGGCGCGACAGTTGGCGACTCCACTGGGGACATTCGAGAGTCCGAGTAAATTTGATTTAATCAATCTTTTTCTTCTTTTAATCTTGTCATATATCACATTTGGGTGTTTAGGATTGCATTTTTCCTTTTATTAGGATTTTTTGCATTTTCACGCATATCCAACTACTCCCTCGTTCATGAATGTATGATTGGTTGATTGGATGTATGTTTATCTCGCGCTTGCATTGCATTTGGGGGGGGTGTCACCTTTAGAGCCTTGTGTGGTTCTCAACCCCTTCCCTCAAAATAGGGAACACTTCATACGTGCACGTTTATTTACTGTTATCCCATTTTGTTTTATTTTCGTGGGCGCTATCCCACACCGCCTTGTAGGATTAGGATCGATTGCCTTGGGTAGGCGGATGGTGTGCCCTGCGCCCATAGCGCTACCTAAGGGATCACTCGAGCCACCGATCGAAGGCCTTGGGAGTGATGACCCTTTGCCTTTAGGTCTGAAGGCTTGGGAGCCGAAGCCTTATCGAGTCTAGTTGCATTAGTGAGCCCCAGCCTCATGCATCCATGTTAGACTCGCCTAGGGTAGAGTCGGCCTTACCCTCTTTTAAGCACATTAGGCACGAGGGAAGGGGTTCCACCCCTTTTACTTGTTTTATTGTATTTCCTTTCTTATTTGCTCCCAATGTGTTATGTGTACTATCAATTGTGCTAACCATTTCATTATTTTCTTGTCTTGCATTCATATGCCTTAGTAATAAGAAGCCTCTTTGGCACTCTTTTAGTGACCTACCCACTAGATAGCTCACATGTTTAAATTTCAGTCATTATGCTTAATTTTTAATAAGTACATTTCATTTTAGACCTCTTCCCCTCGATGCATTATTTATGCCCTTTAGGCCATATTTGTTGCATATTTACATTGCTTTAATAAATGGCATCATGCATTATACCCTAGAAAGGGAATGCCATTTAGGGGATCCCGTGTTAGGAATAAGCCACCTTGTGTCTCGGATACTTAATCCAAAGAGACTTGCACGTTTACATTTTATACCATCCAAAGGGGTAGTGCACAAGGTAAGGTAGGATCCAATCATTTTCATAGAGTGATTTTTGGAATATGAACGTCTAATAATCACTTTTTGGCCATTTTATCAAACTTGGTAAAAATCCCTTGCGTAGAGGACATTAATTTGAAGAAATTCACAAATAATGCCTCCTATTGAGACAATAAATAAATTGAGGCCAAATCGTGATTTTAGAAGGCTCATAGACTAATTTTTTGAAATCACCAATGGCCAGATGATTCAATCAATCCTTTTTGTCAATCAATTTTGAATAAATCATTCCTTTGACCAATTTACCCTTTTTAGGGTCATTTGACCAATTTACCCTTTTTAGGGTCATCCGGTCGATTTTAAATAAATCGTCAATTTATTTGATCAATTTACCCTTTTTAGGGTCGTTTGACCAATTTACCCTTTTTAAGGTCATCCGGTCGATTTTGAATAAATCGTCAATTCATTTGACTAATTTACCCTTTTTGGGTGATCCGATCGATTTTTGAATAAATCTTCATTTCATTTGGCTAATTCACCCATTTTTAGGGCAATCTGGTCGTTCTTTGAATAAATCACCAATTTCATTCAATTCATTTGATTAGTTAGGGCAATTTTGTAGATTTTCGATAAATCATCAATTTCGTCCGATTCATTTGACCAGTTTACCCTTTTAGGGCGATCCGGTTTGTTTTGAATAAAATTCTCAATTTCAATCGATCAAATTCCTTTTTAAGGATGATTTGGTCAATTTTGAGTAAGTTTTTAATTTCATTTAATTCATTTGACCCGTTTCCCTTTTAGGGTAATCCGGTCGATTTTTAAATAAATGGTCAATTTCGTTCAACCCATTTGACCAATCAGGGTTTCAATGTCAATTTCAAATTGGGAAATTTAGTCGATTTTTAAGAAAACCATCCATTGCATCCAGCCATTTGATCAGTTGGGATCTTGACCCGTGCTTCACTGAAAAATTTGGTCAACGAATTCCAATCTCTTCGATAGGAAGTTCGTCAAGGTCAAACCCGTGCGTTTTTGCAAATTCTTGCATCGATCAAAAGTGATCAATCCCTTCGGACGATGTCCTCATTTTGACAAACGTCTCTTCTCATTCCAATTGACCAAATTTTTCAAAATTATTTTTCACTCCATAAGCTGATTGGATCCATCAGGTATTGTATAGTGCCTACCCCTAGAGGATTGCATTTTCATGTTAGGCCTACCCTTGGCACAAAAAGGGTTCCCCCATAAGACATGCATACCGGTTTTGCAGTTTTGCCTACTAACTCTGGGTGTTTTTCTTTTGTTTTTCCCCTCCCCTGCATTCATAAAAATGTTTCAATAAGACGAAAATATTCTTCTATATCTGATGATAATTTTAATCCAATAAAGTTTGAAGATTACAAGTGTTATTTGATTCTTGGGCAGATCCTACAATGAAAACATAAAAGATCTATCTGGAAGCTCTACGCTAAAGCATCTGAGAGATTTTGTAATTATTTCTAAAGGAAATTTTGTATATTTGATTTGTTAATACATTTTGTTCCAAAGAGAAAAGGAGACAAAAAGTGTATATGTGGAGCTCTTTACAAGTTTCTCTCTTTTCATTTGTATCATAATTGAGAGAATTTTTGTTTCAAACTTTTTCAACAATAAAATTTTTGGACAATTATTGTTTTGTGTATATTTATGTACATTTCATTCTTTATTCTTACTCATTGGAGATTTCATGATGAATTTTGAAAAATAAAACTAAATTGAGATTTTTTCAACCTCCTGCCTGAAAATTCACAATAAGAGTGCTCAGAATTAAAAGAGGTCACTCAAAAGGCCCTATGAGATTCATTTTCTCCTTCATTTGACCCCAAAATAAAATCAGTCACATTGATTGATAAATTGGAGCCATCTTTGCTTGCAAATGCCCATTAGTTTAACCAGATTCAATTCACATCTAAGTGAAAGCAAAAATGTGCATTATTCTTATTTGTTTTAAAAATTTGGAATGATGCTTTGAACATTCGTTTCTCTACCTATACACATTTTATCATTTGCTCTCCCATTTGAGCCTTTAAAAGAATAATTTCGTTTCAAATAAGCGCCTTGATGATTACTACCCTACATGAAAAATTTTCAAATATCAAAAGGGGGAATGGATTTTCAATGAGCATTGCATTACGTTGATTGTCATGAAGTGTAAGAATGATGCTTTGGCCATCATTTCTACAACTTAAACACTGTTTTATCCCTTGCATCCCCGTTTGAGCTAAAATTGGTGGTTCTTTTCAAAGCACCTATGATCGCACCCCACATTGGGGAAGGAGATTGGGGATTTTTGAAAAAGAAAAAGAGAGAAGGGGAAAAGCAAAAATGCTAGAATAAGGAGGGAACCGCAAATTGGGGAAATTTGATTCCACTTGGGTTCCAATTTTGAAAAAAAGAAAAGGAAGAGATTTGTCCGCACGGACCGCCTATGTTTCGCAAATATGGATGAACAAGGGTATTCCTCAGTCAGTTAATTCAGATACATGTAAAAAATTTTTCGCATTGACGAAAGTTTCCTTTCAGAGTTATTGTAAGGGACGGAACAAAGGTCAGGCCCTCTTCTTTTCCGATCAAACATTCTATCCCTAGTTATCCCTTTTGAGCCTTCAGAATAAATTATTTCATTTGGCAACCCCTGAGAATCGCAAACCCCAGACTGGGGCAAGTTTGCAAAAGAAAGGAAAAATTTCAAGAAATGAAAAAGTGAAAAGTCGCAAAATCAAAAGCAAAGGAAGAAAAGAGAACCTTAGTTTAAAAATAAAGTGGGGCAAATTTTGTGAAAGTTCAAGAATGGCGGAAGGCCGAAGAATCAAAAGAAGAAAGAAAATGAAAGAGAAAAAGCCTCAAGTGTGCATAAACTGGGGCAAAATTTTGATTTAGCCCTAAAATAGGGTTGGCACAACAATGCGATCTCAGATTCTTCAAACCACTCTTGAAATCTGCCTTCAGGCCTTAACTTTTCTAAACACCCCACCTGACCCCATTACAAAAGCCGCAAGTCCTGACTTCTGTTCTTTGCAATGGCCCTGTCAAGAAAATTTCTGATGCCGGAAAATTTTAGCTGTATTTCTGAATTGCTTGAGTATGGGGATGACGCTACTCACCATGTGAAAACCCACCAAATTGAGGGAAAGGAAAAGAGGCAAAAAAAAAGCAAAGCAAAAAAAGTAAATGCAAGAAGATGCAGAAAATTCGACGTTGAAGTCCTTGGGGAATGATGAGAAAATCCAAACAAATTCTGAGATCTTTGAGTTCAGAATAGGGGCAATTTTGAAAAAATGCGATCTTTGGTGCAATGTCCTTGAAAGTTTTATTCTTTAGCTATCGTTTTCAAGCCAAATTACAAGCTAATAAAGTCCATCGTTGACTTATTCTTTCATGACAATCCAAAATGAGAATCATGCTTATAAGAAATTCATCAAATCATTTGTGATCATGAGCCTATAACCTGTTTTCTACATGTTTAGCTATCGTTTCTGCCCACACGTTACAAGCTTAAAAAGTTGGTAGTTGACTAAATTTTCTTAAGAAATAAGAATGGACAAACTATTTGCTTTCACTAAGATGTGACATTGAATGGATTAGATACAATTGAAAAAAAAAAAAAAAAAGAGAAAAGAGAAAGAAAAAAAAAGAAAAAGAAATGAGACAGATTCTGACCTCCCATTTCCTTAGCCATTTCAAAAATAAAGTCACTTGATTGGTCCTGAAAAGATGAGCCAACCAGAAATTGTGACCCATTACCCAAAACACCAATGCCAATGTGAGGAAGAAATCTTCTGTGATCTGATTTTATTTCAAGAAAATCATCATGAAATTTTCTTTTAGGAAACATAGTTTCTTACAATGTTCAAATAAATGGAAAGTCATCCAGACAAGTTTTTGCAATTAAATGGCCCATACTGGGGCAAATTTTTGTTATGAGATTTCGTGAAAACAAGTCCACACTGGGGCAAAATTTTTGTAGTCCAATTGAGGATTTTGTCCAAGAATCAAATAATGCATCTTTCAAATCAATCACGCTGCTCTTTTCATGTAAATGTGAATGCATGTCATATTTTGGTAAGCCCCTGTGCAGGTATTCATAGTTGAAATCGACGAAGGAGCATCTGGTGGTGTGGAAAGCCGACGCCGAAGAAAGAAAAGAGGGGAAAAGGGCCCTACACTGAGAGCAAATTATTTTGAAAAAGACTCTCTCGAAAAATCAGAAAATTCAAAAACTCAAAAAAAATCAAAAATCAAATCAAGTTCACCTCGGCAGGCTTGGGTTTTATCCCACTGACCGCTTTTATTTTCATTAGGGCACGGGTTTCATCCCTCCGACCTCGGCAGGCTCGGGTTTTATCCCACTGACCGCTTTTATTTTCGTTTGGGCACGGGTTTTATCCCTCCGACCTCGGCAGGCTCGGGTTTTATCCCACTGACCGCTTTTATTTTCGTTAGGGCACGGGTTTTATCCCTCCGACCTCGGCAGGCTCGGGTTTTATCCCACTGACCGCTTTTATTTTCGTTAGGGCACGGGTTTCATCCCTCCGACCTCGGCAGGCTCGGGTTTTATCCCACTGACCGCTTTTATTTTCGTTAGGGCACGGGTTTTATCCCTCCGACCTCGGCAGGCTCGGGTTTTATTCCACTGACCGCTTTTATTTTCGTAGGGGCATGGGTTTTATCCCTCCAACCTCGGCAGGCTCGGGTTTTATCCCACTGACCGCTTTTATGTTTCGTTGGGCATGGGTTTTATCCCTCCGACCTCGGCAGGCTTGGGTTTTATCCCACTGACCGCTTTTATGTTTCGTTGGGCACGGGTTTTATCCCTCCGACCTCGGCAGGACCGGGTTTAATCCTGCTGACCGTTTTTATCAAATTGGGACCGGGTTTTATCCCGCCAATCTCGGCAGGACCGGGTATAATCCCGCTGACCGCTTTTATCAATTGGGACTGGGTTTTATCCCGCCAATCTCGTCAGGACCGGGTTTTATCCCGCTGACCGTGCTTTATATCACGTTGGGACCGGGTTTCATCCCGCCAACCTCGGCAGGACCGGGTTTTATCCCGCTGACCGCTTACTTCGTTGGGACCGGGTTTCATCCCGTCAATCTTGTCAGGACCGGGTTTTATCCCGCTGACCGTGCTTTATACCATTGACCGATTCCCACTGACCAATTCATCATACTGGGGCAAATTTTTAGATAATTTTTCAAACAAGTCTTATACAGTTCTTCATTTTACATTTTCTGTTCGGGTCTATCCCGTGGGTCTATCCCATTTAAATTTCTGTCTGGGTCTATCCCATTTTACATTTTCTGTTTGGGTCTATCCCATTTTTACATTTTCTATTCGGGTCTATCCCGTGGGTCTATCCCATTTTTCATTTTCTGTTTGGGTCTATCCCATTTTTACATTTTCTGTTCGGCTCTATCCCGTGGGTCTATCCCATTTTTCATTTTCTGTTTGGGTCCATCCCATTTTTACGTTTCTGTTCGGGTCTATCCCATTTTACATTTTCTGTTCGGGTCAGTCCCGTTTTTAATTTTATGTTTGGGTCAGCCCCATTTTAGAATTCTTGTTCGTTGGAATCATTTTTGCAGCCAAATAATGCAGGTAAGTATTTGGTGTCTACTTCTTTGTCTCAAGTTTTTTCAAAACTCAGACAAAGAGGGGCAAACTATAGACACCAAATTTTTGGTGTTTTATTATTTATTTATTTACTATTCGTTTTTTATTTGTTCTATTTTTATTTGTCACAATTAGTTTTATTTACTTTTAGTTTTAGTTATTTTAGCCATTTTAGCGTAGATTTTCTCAAGGAAAAAAGAAAAGCATTCAAAAAATATGTTTTAGTTGTTTTAGATTTAGTTTCATTATAAAATGAAAAAATGAAAATTGAAAAATGAAAAAAAAAGGAAAAAGGAAAAAAAGGTGAAAATGACAAGTGGGACTGCATGCACTTGGACAAGTGTCTTTTCTATATTTTAGACAACTAAGCACCTAAGGGGTGAGGTGTTAGGGACATTTGGGAAGTTAAGGAATTTTTGGGGGTCAAAGTAGAATTTTGTGAGGGCTAAAAAAATAAAAAGAAAAAGGAGAAAGGAGACGGCAGCAAGAAAAAATGGGAGAGGTCCTCGGCAAAGGAAAAAAGGACAAAAGGGAAAAAGAGAGCAAAGGGGTGGAGAGAATAGGGGCGGCGAAAAAAAAAGGGAAAAAACGCAGGGAGGTCGGCTAGAGGCAGAAAAAACCAAAACCGAAAAGAAAAAGGAGGAGGGCCGCAAGAATAGAGAGGATCGGACAGAAAAAACAAGAGGGGAGAAGAGAAACAGAGTGAGAGAGAGAGAGTTGTCGTCTAAAAAATAAATAGGAAGAAAACGAAAAAACAGGAGGGAGCCGGAAGGAAAGAATCGACGGGAGATGCTGGAGAGAAAAGGAAACAGCGGCTAGGGTTCTTAGAAGGGAGTTCGGGAATGGCTGATGGAAAAGAAAATCTGAACGGAGAAGCCCCTCATCTCGCGTCCTATGGCAGTGCCATCTGCTTTCCTTGGCAACAAGAAATGACAGCGGCCACGAATGGCGGTTACAGCCACCCGATCGCTCCTGTCCATCCGATCGAATCACCATATCCGCCGGCTCTCTCCTTCGTTCTCAGGTTCTCCTCCGCTGCCTTCCAAAGCCAAAGACCCTCCAACAGCAGTAGCAACATAGCTGCTGGAAAACGGAGGGGAAAAGTGGAGCTTCTAGAAGCAGGGGACGAAAAGGAAAAGCAGAGCAACCGTCGCTCATCATCATCCGCACGCGCCAACCTTCGACCACCATCTCTCCAACGGCCTGCTCAAGAATCGAAGCTGCCATCGCCACCACCACCTCGTCTGAATCCAGCACTGCCGCTTGCAGATGCCGTAAGTCATCCTTTTCATTTGCATTTCAGTTTTCCCTAAAGCGCAAGCTCTTTGGAAATTTTCAGAAAACATGGCTGCCGTGCCTTTGTTCAGTGCTATTTTCTTGTTGATTGTTCATGGATTTCAGAATATACATGCTTTGTGTGTCGGTTGGGTTGAATTACTTGTTGTTTCTGATAATTTTTGGGCTCTGATTTCCATCCCTTGAGTGAAAAATTTCTGAAATCCTCCATGCCCATGTAGTGTTTGTTAAAATGCCCAATCGAATGTTTTGTTTGAAGAATGACTTGCCCGCGTTTTTTTGTGTGAAAAATGGATAAGTTAGCAAGTTCAATTCCTTGCGTTTGAGAAATCTTGATGTACTGGAATTTGCCGTGCGTTTGTTCAGGACAATGTTCATGTTGTTTGTTCATAATTTCAGATTATATGTGCCTTATGTATTAATTGAGATTGAAATCTTTTGTGTGACTGAATAATTTTTGGGCCGATTGACCCCAATTTGAGCAAAAATCTGATGAAATTCTATGCCCCCAACCTGTTTGAGAAAATGCCCAACTGAAAATTCCCTTTGAATGATGTTTTGCTTGTGTTGATATGCGCAGAAGAAGAACCGGGTCAGGGAAACATTTGTGAATTTTCAATTTGATCCCTGGACTTTACTTTCCTTTAATTTCGCCCCCAAACTTCTATGATTCATTCAATTGGGTCCCTGCTTTTGTTACATTTGAACCCCTCAAGCTGCCCTTTGTTCTGTCTTGGCCCAGAGAATTAGATAATTTAACCAATTTTTGTTTTTTTCCCTTGATACGAGTTAATGTGATTCTTGGATGGATTATTTCTGGGATTAGGAGCATAATTAGTCCTTAATAATTTTAGTTGTTTTGTTTATTTTGTTGGATTTAGTATTATGGGTTCAGGTTTTGGGTAATGATATTTGTTTGGGTTTGCAAAGGTGGGTTTAATCTATTTTGTTCGGGCTTCTGGTATGGTTTTAGGAGGTAAAAGCCCACTTTTTCTTTAATTGGTTTTGTTTGGGCTTATTTTATTAATAAATAGAAGCCAGCCCCTATGTAGCCTCTGGGCTTTGAGGCAAGCTGAAGAGGTCTTTGGCCCAGAAAATAGACAAAAGTTGGTCCAATGGCTTTGTCTCCTAAGAGACCAGAAACGAAATTGCAAATCAGCCCCTGCATTTTTCCTTAACTGTACTATGGCCCTATAAACTTTCATTGTCTTTCAACTGGGCCCTTAATTTAATTGCAAATAGGTCCCTGAACTTTATTTTTCTTTAATTTTGACCCCAAAACTTTGTTAATTTGTGCAATCAAGTCCTTTCTTCTTTTGACTTCTTAAATGTGGGTTGTTGACATGATTTAATTGATTCAAATTCATGTTTTTTTTTATCCTTTGTGATTATTTGTCAAATAAATTGGCACCTTGACTCCTTTATTATTTTGGAGGGTAAATAAGTTGACTTCACCCCATTAGAGCTTCATTTCAAGGGAGGTATAATTTCTTTTATCCCTTTTGTCTCTCCTATGTGATCCAATGTGCTAAGTGTGAATCGCATGTCTAATTTGCTCTCATTACCATTCTTTAGTTCCATTATTTCATTCATTCTTGCTTTTATTAAAATTATTCTTTTAAATGGGGTATGTGTACACCTCTTGGCTTGTAATAGATAGGGCTGTGGCGAGCAATTTGGTCCATTTTCCCCTTCCCCTTTTTGTTTTAGTTAGTGAATGTAATAGGTTCATTAGTTGGTTGCATGCCTACGTGTTAAGTGTTTAATCGCTTTATTAGGTCCTTGCATCTAGTCGAGCATGCTAAATGTTACGTGCTACGTGTTTATGAGTATTTAGCATGTCTACTTGCTTTCCATAGTGTGGATGAATGGAATGGATGAATGTACGTCACCACACTAGTCCAACGCTAGTTGTGGCTTCTTTTATCGTTTCCACTAGTCCAACGCTAGTCGGAATTCATAGAATGGGCTAGTCCAATGCTAGACCCTTAGGGATTTTCCCTCGATAGTACATCATTTGCTTGTTCACCACATATCACGCATTTTCCTTAGTTTTATCATTTGGCATGATCCTCAAACCCCTTTTCCTCTCATTTTAGGTTTTGCATCCCATACTAGCTATAGGGTTCATTTTGCTTGAGTGTCCCCTTCCGATAAGGGAAACGAGCGAGTGTGGCTACTCGATAGCCTTAGCACGCTAGTTTTGCCTTCTAATCAAAGGGAAAATCGAAGTCGAAAAAGTTAGGAGTCATTCCCACACCCGACCTGATGCATTCCTTTAGGTTCATTCATTCCCATTTATCACTTACTCATTTTTGTCAATTCACTTTTCCTTTCCTTATTGTTCATTTTGATTTCTACTTCACAAAATTGCACCTAATTACACCTATATGCACTTATCACTATATTTCATACACTTGCACACAAACACTTGGATTTTTCATACAATTTCACACATTCACCTTTTTATACACTTGCACACTTGCACTTTAGCCATCATTTGCATTAATCGACCTCTATAAGGTTTTCCTTTATTGGCCGCCACAATTCATGTGGTTGGGACCAAAAACCTTACAAGAGACATTTTAGAATTTAGGTTTGCATTTTTTCCTTCTTTTTGCATTCATGTAGTGCATCCAAATGTAATAAATTTTTTGGTTAAAACAAGAAAATCTTTGATTAAATCATGCAACTAGCCTTGGCTAGGTCAAAGGGGTGCCTTGGATTTTATCCTTGCCTTCCCCTTTGTCAAATGTGACTCCCGAACCTTTTTCATTGGTTCACGTAGATTAGGAATCGTTTAAAAAGGGTTTCTCACTACTTTTCCCTATTTTTCTTTAAAAATACATTTTTTAGGTGACTTGGTACACCTTAACTCATTACCAAGTGGCGACTCCCATTTTTTCAAAAACCCTTTTTAAACTATAATTTTGGGTCAAATCGTCGCATTTTCAAACCCCCATTTAGACCCATTTTTCTTTTAAATCACAATTCATTTTCCAATCACAAATTAAATCAAAAATACATTTTTTAAAACCATTTATTTATTTTATCAAAAAATGGGGCGCGACAGCTGGGAAAGTAAGCAAATTTAGGGGAAGTGCTGTCCGAACTTTGAAAGGACTTGATTGCATTGAGTTTGTGATCTAAGACTTGGATTTGAGTAAGGCAATGTTATATGATGGATGATTTCTGAACCATGGAGGTGAGTGACTTCAAACTATTTCTAAAGTTATTTATGAACCGTTTCCTGCATTATTTACTTTTGAACTGTTTCCACAGTTACTTTTGAACCGTTTTCTTGCATTAGTTACCTTTAAACTGTTTCCAAAGTTACTTTTGAACTGTTTTCTTGCATATCATGCATGCTTGCATATGAGTGTTCCTTGTTGCTGTATTCCTTGATTTATTGGCTTGTTATTATTGATTGATAATGTGTTAAGTGCTTTCAATGATTGTTAAAACGAGTTTTCTAGGCGAGTGTGTACTTTATCGCACTCGACCTAAATAAATACGAAATTTTCAATGATTAATGATTAAATGCTAGTTGCGCATGAATGTAAGCCGTTTGGCTGAACTGGCCACTGCCCTTTGTTACCGATTGACTCGAGCCAGAAGCGGACTCGGTCGGACGATAGGGTGACCCTGGGTGAATTTGGTATACTCGAGTATTACCTTGTAGTCCGGCTACGTCCGGATGGGTGGAGTCCGGCCAATGGTCGGATGGGTGGAGTCCGGTCAACGTCCGGAAAAGGGGATGAACGAACAAAAGGATGAACGAGGGATTCTACTTACAAAAAAATGTATTTTCAAACGATTGGAGGTATAACGGGGAATGTCAGGGGAACGAACGAACAAACGAATAGCTCCATGTGAGCCCGTATCCTTTTAATGAATGTTACTATCGCTTTCCATTGTAAATGTTCCTTGAATTATTGATACTCCATTTTAATGTATTGTAAATGTTGTAATTGTTTCTGGACTTATCATTTGATTTATGACATCATTGATTTATGACATCATTGAAATGAACTATTGTGAAACCGATTTGATTACTGATTTTAATGGTTACTCGCTGAGCTTCTAGCGAGAAATTTCTAATTTTGTGATGAATTTTAAAAAAATTCTACAAAAGAGGTGATTTTGACAATGAATTCCGTCCGGGGGTCTTCGCATTCGTGAAATGCGAACTCTATTGAGCTCGCATTTCACGAATGCGAGGTTAGAATAGAGCTCGCATTCCGCGAATGCGAGCTCTAATATATACTTGGCATAGTTGTGCATCACTTGGCATAGTTGTATGCACGTCTATTTTTTTTTTTTTTTGGTATTTTACTTCCTTGCCTTAAGTTGCCTGCAGATGTTTGTATTACAAATATATGGTATACTAAATATATAGTATGCACATTAATTTCTTTGGATTGCTTAAGGGTATATTGTTAATAATAGGGGGTTTAACCATAAATTATAACAATTATGAAGTAATATATATTAGAAAATTAACACAATTCTGAATTTTTTTTTTGTAAAATTCAAATTTAATTAATAAGAAATGAAATAGGCAGTAAGCATTTACAAACGGAAAACAAAATCCTACAACAACTCTAGGACTCTACACCTTATTAAAAAAAAAAACGAGTTCTCTATACCTCAGAGAAGCTAAACAATCCTACAAATAAACTGCAAAATAAATCACAATAACGCAAATTATGTTAAGCTAATAAATACTACTGTGCAACAAAATTTTTGTCTTTGTCCCGCGTGAAACTACAAAGTCAAGAAATCTGCCTAAACATTTTGTTAGCATTTTTTCAAAAGCAGAAGATGGAAAATTGCCCATTTGTACTGGGGAGTTCGTGGTGTTTTCCTCATTCTAGTCTACTTACAATTCTTGGAAAAAGGAATACTCACATCTCAAACAACAGCCTGTTCATCTGCAGCGTCCCGTAGAATTCAAGAAAGTAGGTGGCAATATTAATTACATTTCAAAATTGACTGCTGCGATAACTAATTCGATGGCGGAAGCTTACTTGAGCTGAGCTCGCATTCCGCGAATGCGAGCTCACTTGAGCTGACCTCGCATTCGCGAAATGCGAGCTCAGTGAGCTCGCATTCACAAAATGCGAGGTCAGTGAGCTCGCATTCCACGAATGCGAAGACCCCTTTTGTAGAACAAGTTTCAAAAATCGCCCCCGTTGTAGAATTCTTTTTTTTTTTTCCATCATAAACTAAGAATTCACCCAGCTTCTAGCTCACCCCAAAAATATTTTATTCCCCTCCACAGGGCTCGTGGCGAAGGAAGGCTTGTTGTGATTTTATTGTTGTGGAATTCCTCTTGTATAAGAATTGGGATCATGGATCAGAGTGGCGCAGTGGAAGCGTGGACGCTTCACTTTTGATATGTAAATGTTGGAACATTTGAGCTATTTTTGAGATTTATATTGTAATCTGTTTGAGAAATGTAGTGAACGACTGAGTCCCGGCGAGAGCTGGGCAGGCGGCCCGCCGAACCCTTTGGTTCGCCTTAGGGGGAGGTGGGGCCGTCACACCTTCGTTACTGATCGACTCGAGCCAGAAGCGGACTCGGTCGGGCGATTTAGTGACCCTGGGTGAACGTTTGGTATACTCGAGTAATACCTTGAAGTGTGGTGGAGCCTGGCCAATGTCCGGGAAGGGGGTGAATGAAATGAATGAACGAATGTCAACGCAAATGAGAGGTTTTACTTATCAAAATGTATTTTCAAATGATTGAAGGAATAAGGGGAAATGACAGGAGAATGAATGAACAAATGAATGAATGGCTCCTTGTGAGCACGTATCCTTTTAATGAATGTGTTCTTATCGCTTTCCATTGTAATGTTTCTTGAGTTATTGATTGTTTATGGTAACTGCATTGAACTTATCGCTTGATTATATGTTCGAAACCTCACTGAGCTTTTAACCCATCCCTTTAGTTTTGTTTTCTTTAACAGGGGAAGGCGAGCAAGGACGAGAGCTCGGTGTAGACTAGCTTGGTCTAGTTCTTTTATTTCTTTTGTAATGGTTCTCGCTCTAGCGCTTGGCATGGGCTGGATGTATGAAGAATTGAGAACCTTTGTATATTCAATGGTTGAACTCCCTTTTGAGATAGAAATGTAGATAAGTTTCGTTTTAAGTTTTGGATTTTGTTATACAAATTCTTGTGGTTTTATTCCGGTTTTGATCGAGATCTAAAGTGAACGACTGAGTCCCGGCGAGAGCTAGGCAGGCAGTCCGCCGAACCCTTTGGTTCGCCTTAGGGTGAGGTGGGGCTGTCACACAAGGCATCACTTTAATTAACAAATAATCACATGAAATGGAAATAAATAGGAAATTGAATCACTCAAAGTATCATGTTCAAGAAATTAAAACAAATAGTGATTTGATTGCAAAAATGAAAGAATTTTGAGGGGTCTATTTATTATCATTGTCTATTTATTATCATTACAAGAATTAAGGGTCTAAAAGGAAATAAATTTAAATTGGGGACTTAAGGTGAAACCTACCAATCAAATGATAAAATTCATAAGAAATGAATAAAAACCCCATTTTTTACAATTAAACGACAAAAATTCAAACATTCCACTGAGAATTCAAATCAAAACTATAAGTCGAGAAAAAGTTATTAAACCTACAAATTCATTCTAAACTTATGAATAATCTATCCCAACCATCATATTAAAACATACTAAGAAAGTTAAAACTTGAAAAGGACGAGATTGATTAATTTATGCAGTTAGTTGGGCCATAGTAGAACAAAAGGGAACTTGAATGGTTTGAATGTAACTTTTCTGAAATTTCCATGCATGCAAACGAATGCCAAGCTTTCTTTTATTCTGCTATTTTCTGCTGCAAGTTCACAGCTCCAACTCTCGCAAATAACATGCCAAAAAATTGCACAAAAGCTCATTGTTTATCAACCTAACTCACACATCTCCACTCATCAATCAACTAAGAGGATCCAGGTCAGGAAAGTGAGAATACACAGGAATGCAACAAAGAAAACCTTAACAGCTTTTCGCACCAAGAGTCTAGAGACAATAATCCAAGTACAAGCCGAAAGGACGTGAAATCCAAGTCAAATTATGCAGCTGATGCTTTTTATTTCAAAAACCACCTCCCAAGATACGCAAGACAAATAAAAGAAACAATGGCAAATGAAATCATCCAAGAACAAGCATGATAAGGCTGCAGGATGAGCTCATCAGAACAGTGATAAAAAAATTTGGCAGTTCGTGCATTTTCTTATCAAAAACCTCTTTTCGTACGCTGGTTCCGGGGAGAATTCTTAGTTTATGGCGAAAAAAAAAAGTATTCTACAAGTGGGGTGGTTTTTGAGTTTTGTTCTTGAAATAGGGTCTTCGCATTCGCGAAATGCGAGCTCACTTGAGCTCGCATTTCGCGAATGCGAGCTCACTTACAAAAATTTCGCGCAATGCGAGCTCAAGTGAGCTCGCATTTCGCGAATGCGAGCTCACTTGTGCTTCCCGCGAGCTCAGTAAGGCAGTGACCACAAACATTTCCCCTCAGTCAAAACAATTCCCTCAGTCAAAACAATTGCTACTCAGTTGTTCACAGCAAAACGGAGCCGGCCAGCAAACTCCCGCCATAGCTGCCAAATCAATTGAAAAAAAGTGAGTTGGGTTCTGCACATCGGAGCATCCAAAGAGCTGGCCACCATGTGTCCTATTTTGTGCTGCTATTAACGCCGGACGGCAAAAATAGGAGGAACGGCGCCACCATCTCTGTTTTGCTCCGCCGGAAGCCACGCAAATCTGAAGTTTCTGCCACGCAAATCAGAAGTTTCTGCCTCGCTGAAGCAAGGCATCAAGATTGCAGCCGATTATCGGAGCTTCTGCACCCACAGATTGCCGACCCATTTGCGACTTTGCCCACCCACTGCCGCCCCATTGCCGTACTCAACATTTGCCAGCATTGCCGTCCCACTTCCCACTTCAAGTGCCAAACAGTGAGCTCTTTCCATTTGCAATGCCTCACATTTTAAGTTTAATTAATACTTGAATATTTGAATCCAAAGGCAAGTTCAGATTTGTTGTGAAATTTGGGTTTAAATTTGATGTGGGTTGTGCTTATTTTTTTAGTTTTTGTGGTGGATTTGTTGATACACGTTACATTGTTCGAATTCTTGCAATTTTGCTGTTTCCAATTCAGTTTAGGTTGAGGTAATTGTGCCCGTGTAGACACTTTTGTCGAAAAATAAGGAAGTAGTTTTTTTGACAAATATTGCAAAATAGTTTAAAGCTAAAACCGTTTTTTAAGGAAAAAGTCCATTTAATGGTTTCAACTACTTTTTAAAATTTTTTTAAAATTAGAAAGAAATTTAGGATAAATTTCTTTTCTGTACATCTAACTCTAAATTTGATGTGGGTTGTAGTCTCATTTTATTATCTACGGCGGATAGAGAGGTAGTGGTACTACGAACGGGTTGTTGTTCATTTTCTTTTTCCGATAAGGCATAGGAAATGACTAAATGTTCTAACATTGGACGAACTTGAAATAACGTTTTAAAAAAAGTCTATTTTTTTGTGTTGGAGAAGATAAAACAAAAACCCAGGAAAAAAGGGGCAAGTTCCATTTAAAATAGAAAATGGGTTGTAATTAAGGGAATTAACCCACTGATGCAAATGAGAAACGAATTTCTCTAGGACAGCTATGCGTAAATCGTACATTAGAGTATGAAAAGCAAGAGAAGATTTTAGAAAAATAAGGGCCTTGAACTAAAATGGAAAAATAAAATTTGCTAAAATTACAATATATGTTAGCGTGACTCAAAATTTGATGCGCGTTTTTTGAAGTTGTGTTGGATGCATTTCCATTGCTTTAATAGTCTTAGCATGCCATTTAATTAATTTTTATATACATTTAGACACAATTGTCGTACTTTAACAAGTGTATATAAATATATTTGACACATACTTATTTTTCACTAATGTAGTTATCAAAGCCATTTACAATAATTAGTACTTTAAAACGCCCTGTATAATTTGAAATGATAATAATTACAATAATTATACACCAAAATAATATGTCTTGTGTAATTTAAAATAATAATAATTAATCATCTATGACTATTTTTATGTACAAAATAATTGTCTAGAATGCTAAGCACATAGTAGACAAAGTCTCTAATACTCAATGTGGGGGCAAGGGTTATGTACCAAATTTGGGTGCCAAGTACCCACTTTTCAGTTTTTGTTTTTAAATTCTATTTCGTAGCTGTTATATTTGGTCGAATCACTATCTACATTGGACATTATATGTTTTGCAATTGGAGTTTAGAAATTTTATTGATAGTATGTAGTTTATAGATTGGAGTTTTTCAATTTCATGGATATTTGGATTGTTTGACAGTGAGTTTTAGCCCATTTATATGGGAGACTCTGTCGAAATTTTTGTAGATATTTCTTTGTGAGGGCAATTGACTATTACAAATACATGTTGCAACTTCTATATTTGTAAGTGATTTTTGGTTATAAATTATGTCTTCATCTAGGTACAACAAGGTTGGGATACAAGCTTGGGAGGTTGTGTTTGGTACCTCTAGAATCCAAGCCACAGAAGTTGGATACATTCGAATTTGATACAAGTCATTAGGTAATTTATTTTATATTACAACTATTGGATCTTTGCCGTCGAATTGAAATAGTATAGTTTGTTAAATTTTCTTTTAGTAGAAAAGGGCGTTAGAATATGAAATACGGATTTATTTGAAGGCGAATTGATGGATTTAAAGTACTTTAATACGTCTTGTGCAATTTGAAATGACAGTAATGTGGATTGTTTGACAGGGAGTTTTAGCCCATTTATAGGGGAGACTCTGTCGAAATTTTTGGAGATCTTTCTTTGTGAGGTCAAATGTCTATTACAAATACATGTTGCAACTTCTATATATTTAAATGATTTTTGGTTGTAAATTATTTCTTCATTGTGATACAACAAGGTTGGGATACAAGCTTCGGAGGTTGTGTTTGGTACCTCTAGAATTTAACCCACAGAAGTTTGCTACATTCGGATTTGATACAAGTAGTTACGTAACTTATTTTATATTACAACTATTTTTGCTTTGCCGTCGAATTCAAATAGTATAGTTTGTTAAATTTTCTTTGAATAGAAAAGGGCGTTAGACTATGAAATACGGATTTCTTTTAAGGCGAATTGACGGATTTAAAGTCAATGACCAACTTTGTAGTATTTTTTGTAATTGGCAATATCTATAATCCTAAAAAACTGGCAAAATCTACTATAGTTAAAAACATTAATTTTGTCAGGTCTATTGGTAGAATATCACATCATTGTGAATGTGGATCTTGTTATGCGGTGTCACTGTGGAGGCCAAATACATATAACTTCCCTTACTTTTCTTATACTTGTATTTTGAAAATTATAGGGTCTCTTGATAATATGTAGTGTGGCAATTGGTGGCATTACAACTTCATACTACTCCCTATTTGGATTGGTTGTCAGGGAGTTATAGTCTATTTTGTGGATTGGTCAAAAAGAGAGATTTATCCAAATTTTTAGGGGAGATTCGGTATCCAAATTTTTTAAAAATTTGTTTGGGAGTTTTAGGCTATTCATATCGTTATTTATAGCATATTTCATACTTGTTTTTAATTTTTCGATAAACATCTGGAATCGAAATGAGTCTATTTAATAGTGCCAATTTCGACCTAGAGTCCACCCTCTTTCATTTGTTTGGACTCTTGGACTACTAATTCTAATTTATTGTCCCCAAAATAGGGATTCATTTTACAGAGATGTCTGTAGACAGACCTCTCCGGGTAAACCTATACTGGGGAGGAGAAATACATTACGAGGGTGACTTTGTTTGTTATTTGCCTCGTACTTCCAACCGGACATTCACTTTGAGGCATAGAATTGGATACGGGGAATTGGTTGACAGGATTTATCACTATATGGGGGTCGATAAAGGGATGTTTAAGCTGAAATTGTTTCTTCGTCAGCCGTTGGAGAGTTCCAAATATACTGTTTCGGCAGTGGTGGATGATGAAACTCTTGATGTAATGTACGATCTTTGGATCGAAAGAGTTTCATACATGGCGGAGATTTATATCGAGAAGGAAGGAATCGTTCAAATGCCTGTAGTTAATAGCGTATTCAGTGGACCAATAGCTAATGTTGGTCCAATGATGTCGCTTGTACATGCATTCATGGATCCAACAAAGTTTAACTTCGGTTCTAGTTCAGTCATTCCAGAGACTTCATCGGCATCTCACTATATGCATGATGATCGATCTATGGATTTATTAGAACCAAGGCTCACATCAGGGTCCATGGGTTCCCAGGAATATTTTCATGGCCTGGATTCGATTCCAAGTTTTGGAGATCCAGGGCCATCATGCCATATTTCTCCACAGTATTTCGAGACTAATCCTGGGCAAGGTTGTCGAAGTTCAGCTGAAGATGATCCGGAAGTTGATGCAGAAGAAGTTCAAGAGTCGGAGTCGGAAGATGTGTCTGGTAGTGACTCGGATGATGAGCATGAAGGTGGCGGTTTAAGAGTAAACTTCGATACCCAACAACCCTTTGTTGGGTATCGGGTTGCCAACACAGAATGCGGAGATATCAGACGTAACAGCACAGCTGGCAACTCCAGTTATGTTCCAAGAGGAATGACATTTTTCTCCGATCTTGGGAGCATAGATGATGCTGATATCGAAGAGGATGATGGATTGGAGCGTATTGTTACATTCAGCGAGGAGAATAATAATATACGTCTGCATATGAGGTTTGAGAGTAAGGAGCAGCTCAGCCGGGCAGTTAGGATGTGGTCCATCAATCACAATAGGGAGTTCAGAGTTATTGAGAGTAAGAGTAACACATGGTTTGCTAAATGCAAATCATCAATTGAAAGAACTCGTTCCACTTCAACCGCGCCGTCGTATCCACCATGCGACTGGTGTGTTAGAGCCGTAAAGAAAAGGACTCATGGAATGTGGCAAATTACAAAATGGGTCAATGACCATAACTGTTTAGGCGACATGATTAGAAATAACACTACAAGCCTGACGGCTTCCGTTATTTCAAGGCACATACTCCGTACCATTGAAGATGATCCTGGATTAAAGGTAAAGAACATACTAAGTTTCGTTAAAGAGAACTTGAAGGTTGATGTGTCTTACAAAAAAGCCTGGTATGCCAGACGTAAAGCAATTGAGCTTGTGTTTGGATCTTGGGAACAGAATTTTGCCGAACTACCACAGTATCTCGATGCCATGTCTCAATCCAATTCAGGCACCGTGGTGGAGTGGTCGCATCATTCGGATAGTTCGGATCGAATTAAGACTTTTAAGTATGTATTCTGGGCCTTTGGACCGGCTATTGAAGCATTCCACATGTGCAGGCCAGTTATTTGTGTTGATGGCACTCATTTGCGTGGTGAATACAAAGGCAAACTCCTTGTTGCAGTCACTCAAGATGCGAACAACCAGGTTCTGCCACTTGCTTATGCCATAGTTGATGAGGAGACGATTTCCAGTTGGTCGTGGTTCATGGAACAATTAAGATATAATGTGGCACTTGATCGCCATCCTGTTTGTGTCATTTCCGATCGCCACAATGGTATAATCTATACCATGACACACTTTGACTATTGGGCCGAACCTTTGGCCTACCATAGGTTTTGCCTGCGACATGTTAGGAGTAATTTGATGACACACTTCAAAGGTTTACACCTTAGAAAGTTGTGTTGGGCAATGGGACGGGCAAGACAATTGCGCAAGTGGCGGATGTTTAGAAGAGAGTTACGAAGCATGTTTCCAGATGTTTGGAATTATCTGTCTGCCATTAGTCCAGAAAAGTGGTGCCTAACACACGACGATGGCCATCGTTGGGGTATTCTAACTACCAACATATCCGAAAGTTATAATAATGTCTTGCGCGGGGCGCGCCATTTGCCAATTCGTGCATGCATTGACATGACATTCCATCGGACAGTTGCGTTATTCCAGACGAGAAGGGAAGATGCCTCACACTGTCGCAATCCTTTTCCCCCAAAGATATGGCGTCGGTTTAGGAATGCTGAGAAGAAGGCGGGCGCCCACAGAGTCGTTGAATTCGATGGTCCATCGGGCGTATACAAGGTTATCACAGGCCGACGTGTCGATGGTAAAGGAGGCAATACGCAAACCGTCAGGTTTTTTGATAAGGCGTGCTCTTGTGGTAAGTGGCAGCATTACAGGCTTCCTTGTTCACACGCTTTGGCGGTGTGCAGGAATAGAGGTGACAATCCGGGGTTGCTTGTGGATCAGCAATTTACCACCACGAGGTGGGCCGTGCAGTATTCAGGGAAGTTTAACCCACTGCCGCATCAAGATACTTGGCTCCATCCTGGATGGGAGTTGCATGCAGACAGGAGTAAGTTTGTTGCACGTCGGGCAGGGCGGGTTCGAGCTAGCAGAATTCGGAATGAGATGGATGAGAGGGATCCAGACGAACCAAGAAGATGTCGAAATTGTCATCAGACGGGTCACAATAGGAGAAATTGTCCGAATTATAGGTCTTGATGTGATCCAGCTAGACGTAGGGTGCTAGTTCATTTGTTCTTGATGTGATCCAACAGTTTTATCATTTATAGCTACATCCCCTTTCCATACGCCTGTTGACATATTTGTGTCCAGGAATCCTCGGATGGTGTGTTATATGTGTTAATGCTCGTGCATTTGCGTGGTATGGTATTTTGATGTTTGATTGACAGGGAGTTATGGCCGCTTTATAGGGGAGATTTTAGTCAAATTTTCTGTAAAACTTTTGACATATGACTACAAATAGATAATTGCAGTATATGAATACATAGAGGGATAACGAATTTTCTGCAAAAAATATAACTGATTGCCATGGAGTTTTTGTCGATTTATAAGGGATATATGGTCAACATTTTCCCCGATAAAAAAAAGTCTTGCGACGCGATTGTTCGGTCAAAATTGTATACACAAACTATTGGAAAGTACTATACGTAATTACCAATATTTAATCGATGCAGATATTCAGTTGACACTATGGCCGACACTCCTGTCCCTCCCGGCCTACATCCAGGACCATACGTGCACGACATTATATCGGCGGGAACTCCACACCGGGCACATTCTATTTTTTACGGACATATTGAGGGCAATCAGTTAGATGTCAGGCGGTGTGACAGAGGATTTTGGGAGCATACGCCTATTCCTGATCGGGTTTGTCGTTATATTGCCTTGGCTGGATTTGAGGGGGTGCTTGAGAGTGGATATCAGATGGTTGATCATTCTTTGATCACAAGTTTGGTCGAGAGATGGCGGCCCGAGACGCATACATTTCATTTACCGGTTGGAGAGGCCACCGTGACATTGCAGGATGTAGAGGTGTTGTGGGGGTTGCACATCGATGGTCCACCGGTTACAGGGATAGACACATACCGCAGCATTCAGGAGTGGGGAGCCATTTGTGAGGAGCTCATTGGATTTTCTCCTGCAGTTGGATACTTTGATGGACAGAGACTAAAATTGGGATGTTTAGCAAGAGCTTTAGACACAGAATTGCCACCCGATGCTTCAGATGTCGAATGTAGGCAGCGTGCGCGCATCTACCTCTTACTGATATTAGGTGGACATTTATTGTCCGATAAGTCCGGCAACAAAGTCCCTTTGTTGTATCTTCCATTACTGCGGGACTTGGAAACTGTTGGGCAATATAGTTGGGGTAGTGCGTGTTTGGCGACTCTTTATCGGTCACTTTGTGATGCTACGAATCCTGCCAAATCGGCTATTGCCGGTCCATTAGTTTTGTTACAGGTAGTTTCGATACCCGTCCAATAATAATATGTTTTGTGATTTGGTCATATTAACAAGTGCAATTTTAACTTTGATTCTAATTTTCTAACAGCTCTGGATTTGGGAACATATACCAACCATGCGTCCGGACCGAATCGCGCCGTTGGAGCATTACCCTGGTCCATATGGAGCTAGGTGATGCAAACATAAATTCGCCGATACTACTTTTTTGGTGACACTTGTATTGCAAACAACATAAATTTGTTCTAAACAGGTTCCTATTTTATTAAATATAGGTGGAATAATGACTTGGACGTACACAGAGTTGTTAGGCATGTTGTGCCTGCTTTCCGAGATCAGTTGACAGGCCTGCGTCCTGAAGAGGTATTGTACATATGTCTTGACTATATTAATGAATGTGATAAGTTGTGCCAGTCGTCTTGTCATAATAGTGCTTGTCAACTGAAAGCACAAGTTGTATGAGTGCAAATTTTGAATGGAAATTGAGTTTGTTGGCAGGGAGTTAACCTCCAATTATAGGGGAGACTCTGTCGAATTTTGTTTCATAAATTCAAAAATTTGTTCGATACCCAATCGACTAGCACTTTTTTGATATGTTGTGTCCAAAGTGCTTATTGAAATGTTTTATTATTATACAAAGGAAAAAATGAAACAAGTATGATATTGTATTTTTTTCAGTTCGTATGGCAGCCCTATTCAGAGGACGTTCTCGCTTCTCTTCCTGCGTATTGTACTGCAGGTGCGGACATTTGGAGGTCCGTAACGTATCTTATTTGCTGGGATGTGGTTGAGCCGCACCTCCCTCATCGGGTTATGCGGCAATTTGGGTTTCATCAGTCACTGCCTGATATGAGGCTGACAGATAATCAGGCAGCTCTACATTCTCTGGATCGTCGTGGTAGGGCGAATCAAGACTGGAGCACCACGCATGGACACTACATTGATATTTGGACTGATCGACGTGTGCATGTACAAGATGGCACTATAATTGAAGATACTACATATCCATCGGATGAGTATGTTCAGTGGTATCGGGAGCGGACGGTGATTTATATTTCAAATCCAAGTCGATTTCCCGCTTTCCCAGTGGGTTTTCAGGGGGATAGCGCTAGGGCACAATATCTTGTAAGTTTATTTCCAGCCCAACAGTTTTAATTTCGTCACTTTGAGTTTGCTCGCTTTTTTAACTGTTTCTTACCACAGTATCTCCTTCTTATCCCCGATTTGTTTGTTTGTCGAGAGCGATGCCATGTCTCGCATGTATTTCATGGCACAGGACTCTCTTGCAGTTAGTGATGAACAACACAGTAGATATTTTCAAGAGTTAGGCGACTTTGCATCCACATCTTTGCATCATGTAGGAGAGTCACGCCGACTTGCATTTCGCCCTCCACACGTACCACAGGAAATTCCGCTATATGCTGATCCGTGTCGTGTGCAGCGAGCTCCTAGAAATACCCGCAGAAGTCAGCATGGCGGTGGACGACGTCGTAGACTCCGATCACCAGATCCCGCCATACAAACTGAATTCCATGGAGGTTCGATTGCTACTGAGGACCAAGCTGGCGCATCTACTGTTCTCACACCTCAGACAGAAATCATGCACGAGAGAGGTGTATCGATTGGACATTCTGTATCCCCTATGACTTTCCCAGAGTTTACGCCCGATAGGGACTCACATCAGCATACTTCTGGGCAATGTCAAGGAGGTGAAGGTACAAGCGCTCAAATTCACCAAGCTACACTGTTGGCACATATTACTCAAGGCCATACAGTAGTGCCAAACCAACCACGTCGAAGTCGAAGAATACCGAAACCAACAACATGTGGTACTCATGGAAAACTTGGGCAGCATTGATGGCATGCTTTTGACTATCGTTATTGTATAAATAACCTAACATATGGATCCACATCTTTTTTGGTGACATTTTGTATATATTGTGAAATTTCACGAATAACTCATGTTTTAGTACCTTATGTTAATTTGGTGTGCTTTTGTGGGTTTCATAAGCGTTTTAGTTAATTTGAAATTTTTGTGGTATAGAGTTGGCAATTGGTGGCAAGAATGACCATTTGAGGTTAAAAAATGCGAACTGTAATCAATCCACTTAACCCCTTCATTTGCGTTAAAGGTGTAGTTCATCCATCTAAAAGGGGTAAAATGCATGTTTTTATCATTTGACAAGTGCGCACATTGATAAATTTTCGAAACGAATGATCTATGATGCATTTTGAGTGATTGGGGTACCAATGGTAATTTTGCAAACTGAATTTTCTGCACAAAAAATTGCAGAACAAAACGCACCAAGCATGAAAACGCGCTTCTAAGGCGTGTTTTCATCAAAACGCGTATCAAATTCTACAACGACAATGAAGAAAACGCGCTAAGAAACGCGATTCGAAGGCGCGTTTTCCAGCAGTCGCGTTTTCATTCCCGCAAGATTTGTGCAAAACACGCGACTTATGAAACGCGATTCGAAGGCGCGTTTTCCAGCAGTCGCGTTTTCATTCCCGCAAGATTTGTAAACAAAACGCGACTTTTTGAAGGCGCGTTTTCCACGTCGCGTTTTCATTCCCGCAAGATTTGTAAACAAAACGCGATTTTTGAAACGCATTCGAAGTTTTCCAGCGCGTTTTCTGTGTCCAGATATAGCTTCCAAAAAACGCGATTTCGGTTCATTTTCTTCTTCCTCTCATGAAATTGCAGACGCGTTTTTCCTCTCCCTTTCTACCCAACTCACAAATCTTCATTTTTACTTCATAATCTTGCTAGAAATCATCAACCCAACACCTTTTGAGCTTCATACACCCTTTTTAACCGATTAAAATTCAAGCTAAACACCTAAAATCAGGTTTTTGAGGGATTCAAAGTTAGGGTTCTTAAACTCTAATTTCTTCAATTGGAGGTCAATTGGAGGTTGTTTCATAGGGCTTTTGACATTTTTAGTATCACCAAACTTCATTCTACGTGATTGAGGTAAGTTTCTTCATCAAATCTTTTGATTTTAGAAAGTCATATTTTTTATCCTGAGCTATCTGACATCTTTTAATTTCGAAAATTTGATGATATTTATGGCTATTTTTTATTTTATTCATGCTTGTTAAGATTGTTTAAGCATGTTTATATGTTTTAATGTAGCAATTTATTGGTTTCGTAGTGATTTAAAATTTACAATTGCTATATTTGGGGGAAATTGAAAACTGGATTTAGGATGTTTTTGAGCTATTGGTGATAATTAATTATGGTTAAGAATGGTTAGTTGATGATATTTTAGCATGTGCATTGTGTATAGTGAGTAATTTGGTTGATTCGGTTTCTTAATTGGTTTAATTTTTGCCTAAACATGATCATACCTAAAAGCATATTATTATTGTTAATTCTAAATATTTATAATCATACTTGTTGCTATTTTCACAAATTGGGTTACAATTATTCCATATCTTATTTTTATTGGTCATTTTGAGCTCTTTTTGGCTGGAATTATGGGTCGTCTTGTTCGGACCTTTACATTTCTTAATCGACGAATTATCACTTGAAGGGACAAATTGGAGATTATTTGGATCGTTTTAGGATATTCACTCCCTATTTGTGAATTGTGTGAGAATACATGTGGTTAATTGCAACATTTTCTTTTAGGTACTATGCCAAGGGGAAGGGGAAGGCGTGTGATAACTTCATCCTCTAGTAGTGAGGAGAGGGAAGTTAATGAGGAGATGGAGGTGACTGAGGAGGAGAATTCACCTTCTCCTCCACCAGTTAACCGTCGACCTGGTGAGGGCACCTCCCGTGGAGCGGAAAATTCGGTATATGACAATGCTAGGTTCAACACTCGCCGGAATCAGGAGTGGCATGAGGCGCGTGCTAATTTGGAGTTTTTGTTCGAGATGCACGTCAGTCCACCAGTTGAGTTGATGTACAACATCTCAGATTCTTTTGCTCAGCTAGGATGGGCTCCGATTCTAGTCCTACCAAACTATTACTACCCCGACTTGGTGCGCGAGTTTTATGCCAACATTGAAAGTAAGGCGCGCCATAGTGGAGAAATAGTTGAGTCCTGGGTGCGTGGAAGACGAATCACCTTGTCACGTCAAGATTTGGCCGCTATTTTGGGGTGTATGGATGACGGACGTCCGGTAGATTTGAAGAAGGGGTTTGTTCCCCCGAATAGGAGGTGGGATCCCTCGTTGGCCATGGCTAGGTTTGGTCTTGAGTACCAACCTTTTCGATCTACAAGGAAGGAGACCATAGTGGCGAATGTGTTCGAACCTCGTCATCGTCTTATCATTTATATGATGGCTCACAATGTCATCCCAAAGAAGACGGGCCACACGGAGGTCCGCAAGAGCGATATCTATTTTTTGGATTACATGTTCCATAACCGGACATCTCCATATGCTCGAATTTCATTGCCTAACATCATCATCAGCCACATTAGGTCTACGGCGAGGCGTAAGACAACTAGTTTCAAACTATCATTTCCTCGTCTACTGACTTTAATCTTCCGGCGTTTTGAGGTCCAGTTGGAAGGAATGCGGCGGGAGATTGTTCCACCACGGGCTGAGATGACTATCACTACTCTTCGCCGCCTTGGTATTGGCATTCCAGGCCCTGTTCAGGAGCGGAGGCAGAAGGCTAGACATGGTCGGGATGAAGTTGGACCATCTACTGCAGCACCACCTCCTCCTCCACCGCAGACTAATTGGCAGCGACTCTTTGACCATATCGATAACTTTGCTTTCCAGTTAGCTGACGTTAGGAATCATCTAAGCCGAATTGAAGATCATTTGGGCATTCATCCACCACCCAATCGTGATGCAGAGGATGACAATGATGCCGAGGGGGATGACTGACATGGCGCACTGCAGAAGCTAGCTTTATTTGGTGGATTTGCTTGCCTAATTATCTTAACTTGTGGAACTTAAGCTTTTTAACTTCATTTTATTTTTTCCGTTTTTTATTTGGTAGGCACTTGTATTTGGGCAGTGGTTCGTGAATAGTGGCTGATAAGGATCTCAACCATTGACTTGGCGGAAACTTCTTTCTTTTCTTTTCTTCTTTTGTTTCATTTCTTCCCTACACATTGAGGACAATGTGTAATTTAAGTGTGGGGGGAGAAATATGTGTGGTACTTGTGGTTTTAGTTGTGTTTCATATAATTGTTGTGCTTAAATTGTATTTCTTGTGGTTGCTGGCAGGGAGTTTTAGTCCACTTTAAGGGGACACTCTGTCAAAATTTTTCCAAAACCTTATACATATATATGTTATTAACCATAATAAATAAATAAATTTTTTTCACTTATCCTTTTGAAATAAATATATATAGTTTTGAAACTTCTTTTCTCATTCAATTTTGGGAAATGATTTTTATGTGATTATAATTTTTACATCTATAGGAAAGTATATCTAGTAAAGTGGACAAAATTATGCCTACATTTTGCACATTTGATGAAAATTCTTTTTTTTTTATCTTATTTTATAAGTTAAGAAATTAATATGGTCAATAAGTGTCATACTTTTCTCATGATTATTCTTAGAGGGAATTTTAGTATATATACACCAAAATAAAAAAGGGTTATTCTACTCCAAATGTTTTTGTACTTAGTAACCGGGAGTTTTCATCTACAAATGTCGACTTTCGCGTAAAACGATACTTAAATTAAGAGTATGAAAAGCAACTTCAGTATGTAAAATGTTGAGTAACCGGTGATTTTCATCTAAAAATATCTACATTCGCATCAATTGTAAACAGTAAAAAACGCAAGATTTATATAATTTTTTTAAATAGCATTGCGTTATGAAAATTCTAAAATTACAATAAAAAAATTGTTATAGATATTAATGACTATTAATTATTACATTTTTATAACTAATATTCATGGGTGTCAACAAATAAATACGATTCATTAATAACAAAGGAAAATTAGAATTTGATAAATAAATTTATTTCATAAAAAGGGATCAAAAGTTAGTACATTTAATTGTACATTTTTTTAGAGCTCGTAAATTTCATTTTAAATTTTTTTTTCTACCAAGTTTGAATTTATTTTTCTAAAAGTCATACTTATAAATGCGAAATCTAACACAAAAATTAAATACAATTTTTGGAGGTCAAACTTATCAAATGCGAGCTATTTGAAAAATTTTTTAAAAAAACATTTAGGACCTCGCACTTAGCACTTACTATTTTCTTGAAAAAATTCTGTCGCTCCCAAAAAAAACCAAAATATTTAATTATACATAGTGTCTTTGAGCTCGCGAATGAAATGGGAGCTCAATAAGTTGAGCTCGCATTTCACGAATGCGAGCTCTGTTGAGCTCGCATTCGTGGAATGCGAAGACCCCCCAACGGAATCCCACGCCACAATCGCCCCTTTTGTAGAATTTTTTTAAAAATCACCACAAAATTAGAAATTTCTCGATAGTTCGAATCAGTCCCAACTAACAGGAAATGCATCTTATACCTGTTACTGCTAAGAAACCAACATAAAAAATTTACACGAACCAAACAAAAGGGCAGAGATATCCACGAAGGCAGCACCAGAAAACCAACTTGCTGAAATTGCATGCCATTTGTTTCTGATTTTTCGTTCATCATGCCTATGGTCTTGAACTCAAACACGAAACTATGACACAACCTTACAGAATATCTAGATTTCTGCCCCAAAACCCCAGTCTAAACTCACCAAATCTTCTACCAGATTCACATAGATGAGGTACGTGGAGGAAAACAGAAATAGGTGTAAAGGAAGAAGCTTCAGTACGACACAAATCAAGAAAACTATGAACAGACCAAGTAAAAGATATTACCTTTATCCTTTTGAAAGGCAAATCAAGGTCTAGGATGATCGAAGAACAAGGATCTTTGCTCAGCCTGAAAGTCCTCTCTTTCTGGTTCTGCCACTCTCGTTCTTTCCCGCAGCCGCCTCTCCTTGTTTCCTTTTCTTGGCTTCAGCCGAAAACTCCTCTCGAAGCCTCTCCCTTTTTGCTTATCTTCCACTGTTTTCCTTTCTCCCTCACCAGAATCTCTCTTTTCCAGCTTTGCTTTCTACCCGTAACCTTCCTCAATCTCCTCTCACAGCCTTTTTCCTCTCAGTTTTCTGGTTCTCTTGGTCTTTCCCTCTTACTCTCTTGTTTCTCTCGGTTTTCTCTAGCTATCCCTCTCTTACTCTCCTGTTACTCTTTTCTCTCACTCTAGCCGCCACCCCCCGTTCTCTTCTATCCTTGGTTCCCTTTGCTTCCTTATATAGTAATTGAGGACTCCCAAAACCCTCAACTCAAGGGCTCCGACAGAATCTCATTGCTGTGGCTTATCTCTCGAACCCTTAGATTAGTTTTCCATCTAGATTCTTCTTAGTTCTTAGATGCAAGCCAGGTGGTTAGGGATTAAGATGATCCGATGGTGAAGAAAAATGAAGGAAAGAAATGGTGGAAAAAGGATTGGAGCTGAGCTGCCTTTGTATTTCGCATTTCATGTTTCTGATACGAAACCAATGAAATGTTTGGTCCGCGTGAACCCCACGCGCGCGTGGCCTTGCTTCCTTTTTTTTCCGATTTTTAACATGATTTTCCTCAAGAAAAAACAAAAATAAATTAAAAATAAAATGAACAAAAATTATGAATAAAAATGAATAAAATAAAATGATGAAATTTTGCTGCCTACAGCTTGCCCCTCTTTGTCTGAGTTTCGAAGAGACTCGAGACAAAGACGTAGATACCAAATACTTATCTGTAATTATTCTGCCGTGAACTGAAACATGAAAAGGTCAGTGGGATAACACCTGGTCCTGCCGAAGTTGGTGGGATAAAACCTGATCCCAACATTGATATGAACGATCAGTAGGATAAAACCCAATCCTGTCGAGATTGGTGAGATAAAACCCCAAGGCCAACGTGATATGAACGGTCAGCGGGATAAAACCCAAATCTGCCATTCCATTGGTCAATGGGATAATACCCGATCCTGCCATTCAATTGGTCAGTGGGATAATACCTGAACCAACCGTACCATTAATTAGTGGGATAATACCCTAGCCTGCCATAGCATCGGTCAGTGGATAATATCTGAACCACCATTCCATTGGTCAATGGGATAATACCTGAACCAACCGTACCATTGATCAGTGGGATAATACCCGAGCCTGCCATAGCATCAGCTAGTGGATAATATCCGAACCGCCATTCAATTGGTCAGTGGAATAATACCCGAACCTGCCATTCAATTGGTCAGTGGAATAATACCCAAACCTGCCATTCCATTGGTCAGTGAGGAACCTGTCATTCCATTGGTCAGTGGGATAATACCCAATCCTGTCATTCAATTGGTCAGTGGGATGATACCCAAACCTGCAATTTAATTCCAATATCATAGAACGGTCAGTGGGATACTCTCAAACCTACCGAAATTTCAACTCCAACTGAGATTCTAATTCGATAAAACGGTTAGTGGGATACTCCCAAGCCTACCGAGTCCTTCCAAATCCAATGCCGAAATTTCCAAATCCAATACGATAAAACGGTCAATTGGGATACTCCCAAACCTGCCGATATCTTTTCCAATCCAACTCAATAAAACGGTTAGTGAGATACTCTCAATGTGACGACCCCACTTCTCCCAAGGGCGAACCCAAGGGTATCGGCGGGCCGCCTGCCTAGCTCGCGCCAGGACTCAAAACTTAAAGTTCGAAAGAGCACTAAATACAATATATACAACCCCAAAAGAGTTATAATTACATTCTCCAAAAGTATCGAGTCAAACCACCAAAACAAAAACAAACATCCTAACTGTTCAACTATTACAAGCCAATCTAACTATACTAGTATACGAGCCAAAAGTCCCCGCGTCGGCCCCTGCTAAGGAAAACAAAAGGAATGGGGTAAGCTATATGCTTAGTAAGTAAACAGGGGCGAAAGCATAAATTTCACGTAACAGTTACACAATAAGAGTAAAGCAAAAGCAGAAAAGTAACATCACATAATAAGGATACAAGTGGCTCCAAAGCCAACTCATGTGCCATGCGTGATCTCCTGCCGACACTCCGTCGACTGCAAATAATAGTCCGTAGAACTTCACTTGTACACCCACCGACACCTTATCACCCTCACTGGCCAGTCACCTCACAAACTTGCCCGGGCGAACGAAATCACAAACTTGAGCTTGAGTCATAAGCTCGGGTCACAAACTTGGTCACCTTCTCGGTGAACCGGATTCACAAAATTGGTTCATAAAATGAACCTACAAACTTGGTGACCTCAGACTAAGTTGGACTGCCTTCGACCAAGCCCTAACCGGCTCGAATAATCCAACCAGGTCAAGAGTTCGCCCCAAACTCACAAACTTCACAAAATTATTCAAAATCACAAACTTTGCAAACTTCACAAACTTTATTCGAAAGTCGCCCCGAGCCACAAGCTCAAGGGTTTTGGTTCCAAAAGGTTCATATAAATATGCCAAGTACAATTATACATTCAAATTAGGGTTTAGGTCGAGTGCGATAAAGTACACCCTCGCCTAAGTGCCCTTTTCACATATCTCAAACACATAGCAAAGAAAACACACCAAACCGGCCTGAATACTTACTAAAAATACCAAAAGTAGTACGGAAGCAAAATCGCTTCGCGCGTTCGCTAGTAGTGGGCCCCACCGGCTCCGCCTAGCTCACCGCTGTCTGAAATAGAAGATTTTATCACAAACGGCCACTAACATGCCCAAAACAAGCAAAACGGCAAAACAACACGCGCGCACGTAAATATGACAGACGGAAACGGAAACGGCAGATTTGACACTCGTTTCTAGTTTACTCATAAGTTGAGCTACGAATATCGGATTAAGGCGTATGAGACGTCATATCGAAGCTTAAAGGATGAACAACAACTGTTATGAAGACATCCAGAACTGAAACTGGAGGCTTTAGTCCCAAATGAACCAAACACAATCACTTACGAAATCTGGCCAATGCACAAATGGTAAGTTTTGAGTGCTAACTGTTTTCTATGCTACACATGGTCAAAAGAGGTGAAAATTGGCAGTTAGATAGTTCATTCCAAATGGAACAACTTTCATGAAGGTCGGCAATCCAAATTCGGAACGGAAATTGGTCATCAGGACCAAAACAGATTTCTGGTCATTTTCACGGGCAGGCCTTGTTTGCTCGGCTATATCTCAGGTTTTATAAATCCGATTCATGAAATTCCAAGGGCGTTAGAAAGCCCTGATATAGGACTATAAGTTTGGTGTTTTGGTCGGAAGCCCAAACAGCTTGTAACTCAGTCAAATGTGAAGCCAAAGTTCCAGCCATAAACTTTCCAAAAACGTACCAGAATCACAAACCGTATTTGACCTCAATATGCGGTAATGGCACCAAATTCACTACAGTTATCGGATGGGGGGTGTAAGACCCACCATTTCAAAGCTATGAAACAGGGCTACAACAATGTAGAAGGTCACTCAATCCAAATCCTAGCACAACTAGGTCAAATATGCAAAATACAAATCCAGAATTACCAAAACAGGTTTACAAATCACATAAAACTGTAATGACTATAACTTAGTCTATACAAGTCCAAATGCCAAAATTCCAAAGGCATATGTTAGCTAAGACATCCTGCTACATTTCATCAGAAGACACCAACTTCAAAATCCAAACCAAAACCAGTAAAAATGGCCAATTACTATCGCAGTTTTCGCATTCTGTCCAAAGCAGAACAGCTACAGTAATTTCGTCATAACTCATTATACATTAATCTAAATGATCTGAAATTTTGCAGAAATCTCAATCACATCAATACCTACAACTTTCATGTTTTAAGCCAAGGCCAAATCGGCCTCTAACATGGTGCAATAAATTCGGGCAGAATGTAGCTTCATGAACCCTAACTTTCCAAAATTTATTCCAAATCCAAAATTGGTTGCAAATATCAATCATTTCCATCCACTAGAGTCATAACCCCTCATTATCAATCATCATAAACAACCACAACACCATAATCCAATTAAACCAGAAAAATCATCAATAAAATTAAAACTTCACCAAATCACTTCAAACCAAGATAAAACCAGAAATTTCAGCACTTTAATCACTACTAATCATATCTTAAGCATCAATAGGTGTAGGTGGAAGTTTAAGCTTCACTTACCAAGTAAACAAGAGAGAGGGGAAGATGTTGGACACCTTAGCTCTTCCAAAAAACTTTACCAAAGCACTTATTAACACCAAATAGAGAGGTTTTATGGAGTGGAATCAAGGTTGGATGGTTGAGTAAGTTGATTGAAGCAAGATTGAACCCAAAATCTTGAAGAGTTCTCTTCCTTTTGTTGCTCAAGAGATTCGGCCACAATGGAGAGGAAAAGAATGAATTTTTGGTGATTTTTGAGATATTTATTCACTTGGTAAGAAAAGTCAAAAAGGTGAATAGTTGGAGACAAAGTCCAACCAATGGGATAGTGACACTTGTCACTTCATTAAATGCAATTCAATCCTTTCTTTTCTCTCTCACATCAATCATTTCACACACTCTACTTATCTCTTAACACCCGATAAATTTTACACAGTATCCGGAATTTAACCTAATTGGTCGAATTTTTTCGAACTTTTCGCACTAGTGGGTCCCACGTCCAATATACGTTCTTATTTTCTCAAAAGCTAACCGATACTTGAAAATCATCTAAAACCCATATTTACTCATGAAAATTATCCTGGAGATTTTTTAATAAAGAAAATGCGGAAAAAAAACGGGCGATAACTAAAACTCCACTTAAACTTTCTAATATTGCAACACTAGAGGTTTGCTAATCATTCAAACTTACTAAACCTTTGTAATTAAAACAAATCCTATATTTACTTACGTCAAGGCACACACTAGAATACCGAATATAAATTATAGCTTGAACCTTATAATAATAATACGTAAACTAGGATTTCCAAACTTAACCGAATTAGGGTTTCCTTCCTAGCCATTAAACCCTATTTTTTTCCATACCGAATATCAACTAACCCTAATATCGACTTACGATCGGACTGGGGCCTCACACTCAAACCTACCAAAATTCCAACCCCAACTGAGATTCCAACTTGATAAAATGGTTAGTGGGATACAATCCAAGCCTGCTGAGATTCTTCAACAAGAAATTAAATTTGTTTTGTCAAGACGAGGGTAGAAGGGTGCGCGGCGGACGTTGAGACTTCACCAATAAGAAATTAAATTTGATTTTTCAAGAAGAGGGATAGAAGGGTGCACGGCGGACGGTGAGACTTCACCAATAGAAAATTAAATTAAACATTAAATTTGATCTTGCCAAGAAGGAGGGATAGAAGGGTGCGCGGCGGACGCTAAAACTTCACCAACAGGAAATTAAATTAAACATTAAATTTGATCTTGCCAAAAAGGGGGGATAGAAGGGTGTGCGGCGGACGCTGAGACTTTACCAACAAAAAATTAAATTTGATTTTAAATTTGTCAAGAAGGGGAGATAGAAGGGTGCGCGGTGGATTCTGAGACTTCGCCAACAAGAAATTAAGTTTGATTTGGTTTTTGACTTTTTTTTTGGAAGAATCTTTTCAAAAATAATTTGCCCCAGTTTTGATCAATTATTGTGTTCCGATCCTTCAATTTTGCATTATGGCATGGTTGCTCCTCCTTAAAAATTCGATTCACCTCTTCCTCGGTCCGAACCCTTCAATTCTTGGGTGACATTCCACAATCATATAAAATTTGCCCCAGTGTGTTGCTATTGGACCATTGGACCTACAAAAAATAGAAATAATCATAATGATAGATAATGCCACCACTATCCGATCAATCTTGCTTTCAAGAAATGTGTAAACATGAGTACTTGGGCGTTTTTCCTCAATGTAGCGAAAACTTAACTGTACTCTGTGAACTGTGTCAAGTTTCCTCAACTTTCAATACTACCAAGACCCTTGGTATCCAGCCAATCATAGGGGTTGCTGTTTGATAAATTCTTGATCCAATTTCGCTCCTCGAATTACATCACATCTTCTTGACTTCTAATGCTAATAAGATACTTGATATCCAGGTAATTCCAATAAATCACAGGGATTGCCATTGGATAAATCCAAAAAGATAAATGAGACCATGAAACAAATGAAAGAATATTCTATTTACACAACAATTGTGAAAATCTCCATAATTTGGAAACAATCATTCATTTTGAAAGAAAATTAATTTAAGAAAAATGAACCTGTAAACTTAAAATTTTACGTGTGATGAACCAAAACACTTTGATTCTCGAACAAAATGCCACATTTGACCCTTTGGATATCACTCCTCTGGAGTTCAATGCTTGGCAATAGAACCACAATATGAAGAGAGATTCTAATGAACTGAGTCTCTAGCCATTCCATTCCAAGCTCACTTTCTCCTTATAAACCCTACCTTAGCGCCCTTTCGGGTTTTCACTAAGGTTGCCCCCACCCTTTTTTATTCTTTTCATTTTCTTTTTTTTCTCATTTCTCATTTTTCTTTCTTTTTTTTTCATTTTTTCTTTCTTTTTTCTTTCAAAGGTATCCTTTTAGATTTTCACTAATGAACCAATCCTCCCGATAGCCTTTATCAACTCAGAAATGTGTTTTAAGAAATGATGGCATCAGTGCGACAATCCTTCCCTTGCAAAATTGATGAAGATGTATTGACATCATTTGTCATATGATTTAGAAAATTTCCTAAAAGAGGTGATGCAAAGAACGGAAGTCAGGATTTTCAGTTTTCTGTAATGTGGTCAGGTGAGATGTTAAGAAAAAGTTAAGGCTTGAAAGCGGATTTCAAAAGTGGTTAGATCATCTGAGGTCGCATCTTCATATTAACCCTACTAAAATTGGCACAGTTTATTCTCAACTGAGGTTCTTTTTTCATTTTCTTTCCTTTTTTTTCATCATTCCATTCATCTTTTGAAATGTTCACAATTTGCCCCAGCTTATTTTTTAACTGAGGTTCTCTCTTTTTCATTTTCTCTTTTCTCCTTTTTGTTCATCCATCTTTTGAAATTTTCAAAATTTGCCTTGTCTATTTTTAACTGAGGTTTTCTTTTGTTTATTCTTTTCCTTCTTCTATTATTTTTCACCTCTTGAAACTTTTCTTTTCAACTCAAACTTGCCCTAGTGTGGGGTTTGCGATCCTCAAGGGTTGCCAAATGAAATAATTTATTCTGAAGGTTCAAAAGGAATAATTAGGGATTGAATGTTTAATTGGAAAGGAAAAAGGTCTAACTTTCATTCCATTCTCTGCATTAACCCTGAAAGCAAACTTCATTTATTATAAGGAGAATTTCTTACGCATATCTGAATTGACCGGCTGAGGAAAAAATTTGTCCATTTCACTTCTGTGAGAACGAGTGCACCACCAGGCAATACCTTTTGACAATAAAAGAATCTTGCCAATTTGGGGCGAACTTCCTCTTTTGGCCTCATCTTACACCGACAGAAGCTACCTGAATAGCCATAATTTGACCCTTTTATGGTAAACACGGCCAATCCTATTGACCATGACAGACTATATTTAGCTGTTTTTATCAAGTAACCATTGATTTCTATTTCCGTAATCTTGACCTCAATTCGGCTTGAGTTTCTCTTTATACCATTCGGGCCTCTTTGAAATATTTTCGAATGTCTCCTCATTACTCCTTTCATTTTGAAATTCAAATTCACATTCGTGAGATATCGAAATTGCTACCATCAAATTTCAGAACAGTGATATCCAAAGGGTCAGAGGATTTTATTCTTGGCCATCTGAAAATAATGCGTAAGTAACACAGTATATATAAAACTGTACATTTTATTAAATTTCAAGATAAAGACCAAACTTAATAACATGTTACTTGTTAAACAAGACGTGTCTTCAAAAGCCATTTGATTGAAAACTATTTACAAAAGCATATTTAAACCAAAGACACTCGCATGATTGGATTTTAACCAAAGACATGTGAGAACCTGAAAATTTTCACATTTTCTAGGCATTATTTTATTTTTGCCTACATTTTTATACTTGTCTTTAAAATATTAAAGTTTCTATGCATTTTTATAAGTAAATACAGTTTTAAATCATTTTTGTGAGAACCCTCATTTTTAAAGCACAATTTCCCCAAATTAATTGCCTTATTCTAGGATTTAAATCATATATTATATGTCCTTACATTAGCTTTTCTAGGTGTTACAATAATTTTTGTGCATTACACTTTATTCCTTTTTACTTGAAGTAAAACATTTTTCTTGAGTTGATTTTAATTAATACACCACTTGCATTTTACCAAGTGTCTTTATATTAGTGGTAGAGACCTTACATGTAGGATTATAGGTGCTAGTTAAGTATTGGTACATTTGGAAAGGGTAAGACACCATTAGTCAAAGATTAAGAAGGAATTGGAGAAGAAAGTGGCCAAGTGGCAAAACCCTAGCCAAGTATCTTGTTGGACCCAAGATTAGAAGATTATTTAAACTAGCCAAAGCCTTTTTTTTCTCTTGTGATGGCCGAACTTCTTAGCCTCAAGAGAGAGAGAGAGTGAGCTCCATAACCTTGCTTTCTTACCCTAGCAAATCAAGAACAACAATTAAAAGAGAAAGATTTGAGTTAGTAAGAGTGTTCCTTCAACTCTAAGTGCTTTATTCAAGCTTGAAGACTTACTTTGGTGGATTGATTTTGGGTGGTTCAAGCTCACCACAAAAGAGGTATATGTTCTTTAAATTTTGGCTTTTGATGATAGATCATGCACTTGAAGTATTAATGGAAAAAATACAAGTTGTTTGGTTGAGATGTGCAGTTAGTTTCTTGAATTAAACAAGTAGTAGTTAAGTTTCTTAGTATGCACACCAAGTGTTTGATGAAATGTTTGAATCTTACTCATGTTTGTTTGTAAGGTGTTATTATGTTTTAACCCTCTTTTGAGCTAGATCTACCACTTGATATGATGATTTGAGTGGAAAACATGTAAGGATGAAGGTTGAACAAATGTTGAAAAGTGTGGGCTGGTTACTTTTGTTCTTGCTGGCCGGTTCTTGTAGGAGGGGTTTTCCCTCAATTTTGTTGTTAAATTATGCCCTAATCAAGCCTAATAAACTAGGTTAACTGTTGGTTAAGCTTATGAGTAAGTTGGAATGGAATTGAAGCAAGTAAAGTGGTGCTTTTGAACCATTAGTAGACTGTTTTGGGATTCTTGTAGTTATGAGATCATTTTGGCTGCCTTAAATCATGTTGTATGTTTTGTTGTGAATTCCATTGATTCTAGGTGACTTGAATCCTTGTATATGATCACTTGAGGAGTGAATTGGGTGAATTTGGATCAAAACTAATGAAGTTAGCCCCTAGAACTAGAGTAGTTTGGCTTACGGTTAACGCTGATCTAGGGTTGGAAAAACAGCCACCTTTTCTGAGTTACAGTTATTGATAGGAGATGAACCACGGTGTGAGCTTGGTACTGTTGGAAAGCCCTTCGAGTCTAGTTTCCAACGCCACTGACGGAACCTAATTTTGACTTTTCTACAGTGATTTATGACCGTTTTCCTAAGACTGCCAGGGCAAGACTGTGCAATCCGAGGAGAAACCCTTAGGCCCAATTGGAACTTTTCCTTTGCCGAACTTTCATGCATCTACTAAACTTGTTTTCTCATGAACTTTTACCATGGTTTGGACCTTGTTTGCATGACGGATTAAGTAGCTTAGACTACTCACTTGGTCTCTTAATGAGCCTAACCTAGTGGGGCATGAATCTAATTGTTAACGATTTCACTCGTTACCCTAGGTTTGGGAAACAAAGGTGATCGTAACTGAGACGTTTGACATCGATCGCTACTTTTGCTTGACAGGTGAGTGTTCCACTACCTGCTACCTGCTTATGTGAAATATCTGAATACTTGATTTACGACTGTTTGAGCCAAACCCTAATTTGATAAAAATGGAGGCGAGTGTGTACTTTATCGCACTCGTCCTCCTTCACTTCCATTGAGGCTCTATATACTGCTATTGTGAAATGTGAATTCTCTATATGTGACTGTACTTGAGTTGTTTGGGTGATATCCCATCAACTACTACCACTGTTTGGGTACCCAACCTCATAGGTGAGTCGGTTCTATCGAGGCAGCAAGGGCTTGGTCGAGAAGGCCGATAAACCTTGAGGACTGTTTACTGTACACTGAAATCGGTATACTCGAGTATTACCTAACTACTGTTTATGGAGTGCGGGTCCGGTGGGGAGTTGATTGGTGGACAGAGGAGGTGAAAGTGGTGTTCTACAGACTGGATATTCTGTGTATACAAGTGTCGACGGAGAGTCAACGGAGACATTTATGATCAAGCTCAAGGGGATTTTGGCTTTTGAAAGCCACCCATATCCTTGAATTGAACTGTGGTTACTTGTTATTGTATCATACGGTATTTATTTGATTATTTTATGCCTTAATTTGGCTATGTGTTTACTTGCTTTACTTGGAACCTCACTGAGCTTTAGCTCACCCCACTCCCTTTGTTTTCCTTAACAGATCGGGGATGGACTAACGGTCGAGAGCTTTCTTAGCTTTGTTTTGCTTGAACTTGTAACCTTTTGTTAAGATGACTTTACCTTTTACTTTTGTAAGCTTGAATGTATAAGTTTGACTCATGTTATATAATTTGTAGTATGGAATGGTAAGTGTGACTCTTAGCTTGCCGTATTAAGTTTGGAAAGTTGATTGACGGTTATGTGTTATTAGGGTTGTACGATTTAATTTGAAGTTATTTTTCCCCAGTTATTTTGAGTTGCTAGTTCTTTGATCGACTGAGCCCCGGCGAGAACTGGACAGGCAGTCCGCTGATACCCTAGGGTTCACCCTAGGGAGAGGTGGGGCTGTCATAATTTTCCTAGCATAAGTTAGTGTATGTTAAAATGGAAGTGCATTATAGACTTGGGACCCGCTAGTGCGATAAAATTTTGGTGACTAAGTGATTTTGTGCTAAGTGTTATTATTTTATATGGTGCTAGGAGATGATTAGAGGTTAGTTAAATAGATTAACCATTAGGAGTGAGAAGATAAGTTTAAAACATCTAAGGTGCCACGTGTTGCAAACCGGTTGGAGGTTGGATTTGATCAAGACCTTCTCACCTTTACTAAAACCAATTTTGACCCAATTTTTCTCCCATTTTTCTTGGTCTTGGCAGGCTGTTTGAGGAGCAAAATAAGAGAGAAAAAAATTTCATTTTTTACTTCACTTTCTAGCTTCAATCTTGAGTTTTAACCAACCAAATCACAAACTACTCCATACAAGTGATCACTATAAGGAAACTTAAAGGCTTTGGTGGAGTTATTTTGGAGGAGAAAGGTCTAAGCTACCATTTTTCCTTGTGGTCATAAGGTATATTGTCAAGAAAATCCTTCTTTACTTCTAGTAATTGCATATTAGTGGTTTGGAAATGAGAAATATGCAGTTTTATGAGGAATATTGTGATTTGAAGTAATGATTGAGGAATTTTCAGTTTTCTTAGAGAATTTTCTGCCCTCATGTGATGTGTAATGGTTGGCCATGATTTCCTAGCTTTGATGTATGGAAAATCTTGTGTTTAGGTGATAGTTTACTTTGCCAAAAGAAATTTCTGGTTGGTTAGCATAAATTCCAGCTTAGGGTTTCCATTGGGTAGTAAAAACAAATTAAATATCAATCTTCAAGACAAGCATACTGAGTTCATATTTTACTGTCTTGTATCGTATCTTAGAGATTGCAAAAGAAGGTATAAATTATTTATATCAATTGTGTTTATTGCCTATGTTGTATATGATAGAAGTTAATTGATGACTTACACTTTTTATGTATCTTTAATGTACAGGACAATTGTAATACATTGGTGCAGAAATACATTAATCCATACAAAGATTGTGCATTATTATTTGTGATTTGAACTCCAATAAATTCAAAAAAAAAAATAAATTTGGCACATCTATCAACAATAGCATTCGTATTAAGGGTTGATCGGTGTGAAAAATGTTCTGACCTCCAAAAAACTTTTTGTTACATTTACGTCTGATCCATTCATCACTTTTAAAGAAAAACATTTCTACTTTTATTGTAGGAATCAAAATCCATCAAAATCACAATTCAATAATGATTCACAATTTCAGCCAAGTTTTTTGCCCACTGCAACAGATTGTTTGATAGCTCAAATGTTGAGGTATCATAGATTACACCTAAAACATATTCAATCAACTGCCTCATTATAGTTCATGTTTTTATTTGACAAAAATAGTACATGTTAACGAAAATTTATAATAAAATGAAATTATTTGAACTTTTAAGCTTTTGCTTTTTTTATAATATTATATAAAAATATATTATTAATTTTATTTTTGATGTAAAGTTCAGAGTACTAGTAAGAAAGTATAAGTAAATGTATGTTCTTTTAAATAAGATAATTGAGCAAACTTCATTCTAATTTCGTATGCTACTTCGAAGTCTGAGACCCACAAAGAAGAGAACATTCCATTGTCATCACTTACTATGATTTGACGTAGTTCTACTAAATTCATAATAGAAACAAAAAATCAAATTACACAGAATAAGACACCATCAATTCATTCATTTTCCCTTTTTTCCGGGCTCAAATTTATACAAGAGACAGGTATTCAGGTTATCCATCCACTTCCAAATCCTAAGGTCCTTCCATTCCTCAGGAGTAGATGAACTGGCACTCATCGTAACCTGCCAGACAAATTTGTGTGAGAGTTTCATAGTTGCCGGTTAAAGGATAAACAACCAAAGATAAATTATGTGTATTATGCTAAAAAGTAAGTGCGTGAGAAGCCTAGGGGAAAATGAGTCCGAAAATAGGGAAATCGGCTGGCTATGGTCATCTTTGCTGCCGATCTATCAATTATTATATTTATACGAGCGCATCAATGTTTTTTAGTGCAAAATAATTTTTGCAAGAAATACAGCAACTCTAAGCAATTGATTGGTTATACAATTACGCCTACACCTGTCCCCAAAACAGTTCAAAAGAAAGATGCCTCGTAGTCGCTCATTGTTAGACAATTAAGATTATTTATATAAATATTTATCTATTTCCCAAGAGTTATTTGATCCTTCTCATGGTTAAGTTATTCTCTACGTAATATAGTATAAAAAAATATAATGAAAGGTAAAATTTTAAGATAGAGAGAGATTCTAAAGTAGAAGACAATCTATATGCAGCTATACTTGATTGGTTCAATGTAGAGGTGTCAAAATGGGTGACTTGGGTAGGTTTATGTTGGTTAAAATAGGTAATGAGTGTAAGTGAGTCAGCCCATTTATATCTATTTAATTAGATGGGTATAAATTGGTAAGTTAAAAAATAAATTGGGTAACCCAATTACCTATTTATAATCCATTTATTTTAATTTTTTGTAAACTCATTTAAATTTATTTTTGCATATACTAAGTCATCAATTTACACCACGCTTTGCATCCATTATTAGTTTTAAATATTTACTTATAATGCTCAATGAGTCTAATTACCAATTTTTTTCCATCCGTACTCTATGTCACAAATTTTTTTTTTGAAAGAATAAAAATATAAACATTTGAACTAAGTACTATAAAAGTTAATATAAAAACTTAATCCAAAATTTTGAATCCCTAGCATTTTTTTCGTGTAAATTTAGAATTTCATTTTGAAAGGTAGGAAAAAAGGATAAAACTTGTCATAAATTGGTAATGCTGAAAAATGAGCAAGATAACAAACTAAGAAAAAATAAAATGATAAGATAAAACCAACAAATAATAATAATGATAATAATATGAAGTAAAAGTAGTTAACATCATGATAAAATGAAGAATCTGAAAAAAAAAATAGGTGGGGGAAGAGAGGAGGATTGGGGGAAGACAATTCTAAATAGCTTAATTAGATTTGATGGATTAGCCAGTAATATCCATTTCATACCATTTATTAAATGGGTATTATTGGATAACTCATTTTTACACATATACAAAAGGTTAAAATACTCATATCCATCTATTCATAAGTAGGTATGAATAAAATTAGTTAAATGTGTTTGTTTGTCACCTATAATTCAGTGCAGACCGTCTAGGATGATCTAAAAGCCCGTTATGGAGGAAGTTCTATTTTATGTGCATTTTATATGTTTTTAGGTGCATTTTTGGGAAGGTATATGATGGAAGCTGCGTAAAATTCTGTCCTTCCATGCACTCAGTACCAAAATTATAAGTAACGACAACGGGGCATGTTGTAACTCGAAGGAAAAATTATTTGCATTCACGATATATTTGGTCTATTGTGTGTACACAATACACAATTTTGGTTATGATAATGGAAAACAAATTATTGTGAATTTTGTTAAGTTAGTTGATTCTTTAATCTGTTCATTTCACCGTTACAATTCCATAGGTCACTATCCTGTTAAAGTTCCTTGACAAAAGCAGTAGGTTCTTAATCTGTGGCTTCACTTATTGGCCGAACTAGAAATAATTTTCAGTGGGGCGCAAAAATAATATTAATATATATTGATAATTTTTTTTAAAGACACGATAATATTTACATACAAAATCGATACATGTATGTCATGATTAATGCAACCCAACATAATTTGCAAATAAAATAATAAATTTATATAAAAAGCTTTAAAAAATGCATACTAAACATTTTGAAATTGCAAATTGACCTATTGTATTACTAGTCATAAGAAGGATACAAATTTTAAATTTTTCCCATGTTGTATTGAAAAAGATCACAATTGCTTTATTTCTAATTGAGCAGACCTTTAACATAATGTATTTTTTTAATCACTAGAAAAAGTCCGGACAAGTCATTTGAGTAATGATTAGTAAATTATAAATACTTCCAAGTAAACTAAATGGTTAGAAAAAAAAAAGCTTTTGATTTTGGATTGGTCAGCATTCCAATTCCATCTAATCATAAATTAGTCCTATATTATATCCACTGTTGAAATTTAGTGGGAACAGAGCTGAAAATTTTTTAAAACACAAGGTATACTGGTACAGTTTTGCGGGACATTGGGGCCCACGCCCCTAATGCCTCCACTTTGATTCTGCCACTGACTTCACTAAAATTCCAATTTAAGTACCCACTGTACGAAAATAAACGCTATAAACTAATGATATTCTCCACAACCTATCTTTGAGATTTTATATAGCTTAGGACATTTTACTAATCGTAAAACCATGAGCCTAACTATTAAGATATTAACAGAAGATACAGTAGATATCATCACGATTGTGGTACTTCACCAAGAAACTTCTTCTATAAACACTATCGGGCAATCGCGCAATAATGTGCAAGAATACCCGCGAGGGGTAGCATCCTCTAAATTTATGGTCTTATATTTATCATAAAGATACTACTAGGATATTCTCGAGGTGATAAATGAAAGACAAAAAATGATGTATGACCAAATTTTGAGTGATATTTTTGGAATTTTAGCCAAAATTAATTTAATGAGCGTAAAATAAGCCTCATTTTTTTCAAAGAATTATATAAAACCTTTTCACATTTTTGTAAGTAGGAAAAGTGTGAGGTTTAAGAAATGAGAGGGAAAAAAGGTGATTTGAATCCAGAATCTCAAATTGTTAAACTTTCCACGTTAGTAACTAGATAAAGACTTCCTTAATAATATAGAACCTTTTGACAAATTTAGGTGCTTCCACTATACTTTAGCCATTGCTTTATTATAAGCCTACTAGCTGGACCCACACAAATCGGTTCTGACAACCTTTAATCTTACTATTGTAGCAAGAACTTAAGTACAATTTCTAAGGGGATTCTGACGCCCACGAATTATGGAGTTGGGCGGGACATGTACGAATTATATGGTGCACCGTAGTAGGGTGTTTAGTATGAGTTTCGTTTGCTTGTGTTTATTGAGTACCAGCTTTTTCAAGTAACACCACTTTAGAAATGTAAACCTAAATAGGGAAAATTTAGAAATTTAAGGAAATAATAAATCTAGACATATACATTTATAAGTATTAGGTGCTAAAAAACGTGTAATAACACTTTAGAAATGTAAATATAAACAGGAAAATTTTCGAAATTAAAGAAAATAATAAATGTAGACATGTACATCTATGGGTGTTCGGTGCTAATATGGTTAACCGGCATTTGCTGAAAGCCAATCAGTAAGCAGTGCACCTTAAGAAAATGTCGAAATTGCTCATTGTAGCATATAAATAGAAAACCTTCTTGAGTTCGCATTTGAACCTAATTTGCCTATTTCGACGCTAGGATTTTACCTACTTCTAGTTACTAAAAAATTAAATTACCTACGTTCATATAGCTAGTAATTGTCAAGTTAATCGTGGGGCAATTAAATTCCTCCATTTGTTTGGAACTTTCAAAATGCAATTTGGCAAAATGTTTCTGAAAAGATTTAATCACAGATGACATTTGTCTTACTGGGATCAACGCTGACAAGCATGGCTGTCCCTCCAAAATCACAAGTTCCACCAGCCAGCTTAGTCTTCTGCCAGTAACTGTTAAAAGCATAGGAAGCATGAGCGATCACTGTGTCAGGCAGATAGCACAATCCATTGCGTTTTATGGGCTCACAATCAGCACCTGAACCGCAGGCATAATCAAGTGCCACCTGAAGTGGCGTAGGAGGTACAGTGGGCTTGGCAACACACCAGACTGAAAACTGTGGTCGCTGTGGCGTGGGTAGTGATGGGGGGGCGCATGGTGGAGTTGGGACTATTCTAGGTGTGCTTGCAGTTGGAGGAGGACTTTGCATGGTGAAAGGTGGTGCATAATACATTGGCGAAGGCAGGGACAGTGGTGTATAAATTCCGGGGGTTGGAGCAGTTGAAATTGGAGATTTTGGGATCAAGGGAGATAATGTACAATAGGGAGGAAAATTGTCATTTGGTTGTACAGTTAAAGTGCTATCCTGAAGAAAAATATTACCCCTTTGTCTCTTTGCTTTTTTCAGCATTAAATCAACGAGTGGACGTGCTGGTACTTGTGAGTTCTTGGACTCAGAAATTTGTGGTATGCTTCCTGCAAATGCAACAACTGAGTAAGAAAAATACAAAAATCATGAACCAACGAAGCAAGCATAGATATTAATGGGATATGAACAGGTCAATCAGACTCATAAAATATAAATACCAGATTGACTCAGAGAGCAGCAAGTGCAGACTACGAAAATGCTAAGGAAGCGAATTTGCGTTGCCAATACGGTCATTGCCTTCATCGTGAATTGAAACTAATATGTACAGTATGTACTTCTTATTCTTATTATGGGGATTTCTGCTTTGGCTATTATTAGTCTGGAGAAAGGAGGAGGCTTCGGTGTAATGTGCTGTTAAAGAAGAACAGATTGTAAATCTAAAGTGAATTAATAGATGGAATTGCAAAAGGAACGTACGTAAGGGAATCAGTTTGTAAGTTATCGGTATACTGAACAATGGGATAAGAAAATTTATAATACATGAAATGGGAATAATTTTAGGATTATCTATAATGAATATACATATTTTTAAAGATTCTTCAGGCAAGTAATAGCACTTATTTTATAGCTCGCTTATGATTAGGATACACGCAATCACAATTATTACACCACCTACATTAAATACATTTCTAAATTAATTACACTTTTTTTAACAAATTTAAGAGGTGCCTGTTGAACACTCATTGGCCAAACTATTTTTTTATTGTATATATCTAGCAACACATTTTACAGAAAAATCAACACACATGTCCTTTGCAATAAATAATCGAAAACTGGGGCGCGTTTATTAACTGGAGGACCCAAGGATACGTCCATTTTCCCTCAAATTAAAATCTTGCAATCGGAGAGGTCCAAAAAATAGATCTAGTCCTTTTTCTTCCCATTTGGATTGGTTTTAGAACGGTAGAATATATGCTTCCTTGGAAAGAAAGGAAAATAAAGGGCGAAAGAGAGGGAAAAAAAAAAAAGAGCGAACCTGAAGCTTTTAACCCAACCTCGCCTTGGCTCGCTCCTCTCCCATTGGCAACTATCTTTTTATGAATGAATTATCTTATGAAACACTCTCCATGTAGGAATCGATCTGGACCAACTAGTTGTGTATCTGACAATACAAAAGGGTAAAGCCCTGTTGAGAATATTTTTTTTGGGGCAATGCCAATGGTTCCCACCCCAAAATTTTATTTGCCAGAAAAATATTTAAAAAGGATGACACGCACCTTACTGCCATCAAATTACAGGCTGAAAATAATTACAGGTACTAATCAACAGAATCTATGACTTTTGATTTAGAAGGAACAGAGTTGCTTTTGTCATGAGCAATCCACCTTAATGTTCCAAAGTAAATTGATCAGAGAGCCTGTTACACTTATTACAAATGGGAAAAATGCATTTGTCATCCTCATTGTTTGGGGTGGATCAATTTGGTCTGACATTGTTTCAATACAAACACCATTTCGTCCTTTAAGTTTCGATTTTTGATCAATTGGGAATAATTGATGTTTAATTATTCAATTTGTTCTAAAATTGACATTAAGCACTCAATTTGGATAAAATAAAATATGTGATAGGCACACATTATTAATGAAAACACTTGAAAGAGACAAAATTCATTAAACACTCAAAATTCTTCAAAAAAATAATCAAAATTTAAGAATAATGTAGATAGATGTGTCGAATAATTGGGTATATAGAATCATAGGGATGGCGAAATGGGGCCAATCTGATAATTTTTTTCTCCCGCATGGTCAAGTCTTTTCACAAATGGTGCGTACCATTGATGTATTTTATTCCGATTAAATTAAGTGATTAAACATCAATTTCTGTCGATGAGTGATTTAATATCAATTGCCCTATTGGTCAGAAAATCAAAATTTAAGAGATGAAATGTGTGTTTGCTGAAGTAATGGAGACTAAATTGGTTCAACCCCTAAACAACGGCGATGAAAAAAGCATTTTCCCCTAATAGATGTTGTCGAATTTAGTAAACTTTTTAGTTAATTAGCTAAGGCAAGAGAGTAAGAAAGTAGTAGTGCAAGGTTAACTCTAAAAGGGCAAGGCAGTGTTACATAAATAGAGAGGAAAAATAATATTATACACAAGTAATCACGGGCTAATGTAGAGAGGAGGGAATACCTTCAAGTAACCCAAAACCCTTGTTGCAGTCAGGCGACTTTAAAATAATCTACGAATCTAGTGCCTGTGTGAAGTCTTGTGCTAAGCTTATCCGATTAAAGTCATTCGATGTCGTAGTCAAGGCACATTGGTCGGATATCGGTTGGTACATATATTTCGGTACATAAAGTTTCTAAATTTTTTTTAAAAATTACTAATAATATAAAATATCATAATAAGCACAATTATCAAATTAGATTTGCTAAATATCTACATTATCATATATATATATATATATATATATTCACTAATTATTTAAATAAAGTGACGCTGCTATAACCATGGACCTATAACATTACATTATTTGCATCAAGAGCACCTTCTATTCCTATTTTATGCAATGGCAAAGTCTAAAAAATAAGATTAAAACTATTATATCTTATATAATTGCACAGTAAGAATCCCACGCAGGCGATAACACAATAAAAATCCCAATGCACGAAAGAAGTAATAGTGTACAATTCAATATAATAAAAGAAATACATAACTATCAAATAATATTATAAAATGCAAAGGCATACAAAAGCGAGCATTTATATTTTCTGTAAACTTTTTCACCATAGTTTAATCAACTCCATTGGCTAGATGATTAACAATAAAAATAATAAATATTAGTGAAATATCAAAATTCATGAAGTATGTAGAATTGTTGAATTTTAACAAATATAGCAAGCATATATTTTTACTTTCTTACATATTAATACTCCTCCTAAATCGATCTTTTGCACATTGGATAAAATCTTTGCTGATTTTCTATGGAGTTCCTCAGAGACTGGGCCGCGCTTTCATTGGATAAAATGGGACCAGTTGGGTCAATCATATGATAGGGGGGTGCGGGGTTGAGATCCTTAACGCGTGTGTTTGATGCCTTCTTGATGAGACTATGGTGGCGGTTTCGACTGCGGCAGTCTTTGTGGGCTGAGTTTAGCATTGCAAATACTGCCCCAATCTTCATCCTTGTTTTGTTGATACTTCTCCCGGTGATTCGTGGACTTCGAGGCGAATGGTGGCTATCCAAGGGATGACTGAGTAGCATATCAGGTGGGTTTTGGCTAGGGGCGCTATTAGTTTCTGGTATGATAATTGGTTGGGGACAGGCCCTTTATGTCGGCAAGTGGATAATTTTCAAGAATATGTAGTCTCAGATTTTGTTGGCTAGGGTGACTGGGACGTTCAGCGGTTGTGCGCAGTGCTACCTAGTAGATGCGTGGGGCAGGTTTTGGAAGTTGCTCCGCCTTCTCTAGATCAAGCGGACACCATGGATTGGGCTCCAAGTATGTCAGGTGATTTCTTATTAGCATCAGCCTATCAGATTGCTCGAGGAGGTGGCAACAGCTCTTGGCTCTACTCGAGGCTCTGGCTTCAGGGAGTGCCGCTCAAGATTTCATTCTTCATGTTAAGATTGATAGGTAGCCGACTGCTCGGCTTTTGCTGTCTACATCCATGTCCAGAGACTATTGATCACATCTTCTGCACTGGGGAGGTGGCAAGGAGCATTTGGGGGTACTTTGAAGAGGTGATTGGTGGGTTTGGATCGTCTTCTATGATATGACATAAGGTGGTTAGCTGGTGGCTGCAGCCTGCTCGGAATCCATATCTCCAGTACCTTTTTCGTCTCCTACCGTCTTTAATCTGTTGGAATCTATGAAAGATGCGGAACAAATTTGTGTTCGAAGGGCAATGGTTGTCGGTGCCACATGTGTGTGGAAGTATTTTTGCTGACCTCAGGGATATTATGCAATTGCAGTTTAAGGGCACCATCCCTGCTGTACCTGACTGGCCGTGCTTGGTTGGTATGGTGGCTAGACTGAGAAGAGAGTACACAACCTTGGTGGTTCACTGGAACCGTCCGGTGCCTCATGTGGTCAAGCTAAACTCGGATGGTTGCGTGAGGGGTATCCCAGGAAAGAGTGGTGGTGGGGGCATGCTCCGGTGCTTGGAGGGAAGGTTTATCTTGGGGTATTCGTGCTGTTTTGGGGAGACGACCAGCTTGCATGCGGAATTGAAAGCACTTTTATTTGGTGTTAGGTTGGCTATCTCTCGTGGGTACGTGAATTTGCACATAGAGTCTGACTCTTTGGGGCTGGTTCAGATCATTCAGGGGACAGTACAGTGTGCATGGAGGTTGCGAAGGGATCTACAGGATTTGCTGGAGGATAGAAGATGCTTTCGAGAGGTGTCTCATTGCTTTCGTGAAGCGAATAAGCCTGCCGATCGTCTTGCAAACATTGGTGTGGACTCGAGTAGTAGCTCGACATATGAATCTTTCTGCGACCTGCCAGCCTTGGTTAGAGGTGACCTCACGCTCGATCGGGTGGGTCTTCCAAGCTTTCGAAGGGTTAGAAGAAGCAAGCTAGGTTTTTCTGGTTTTGCAGTGCATGTATGATCCATTCTCCTTTTAATCGAATAAAGTCAGAGTTTGTTTTAAAAAAAAAACCATATGCGATGAAGAGCAAGTTCAAAATCATCCTTATCTCCCTACCTATTATATTAAGAATAAGGCATTGATACTTGGTTTTCTTCATGTAAATATGAAGAAATATATGAATCATAATGTTTGTCTCTAAAATTTGGTAACGCCCTAGATGAGTCATGATCCCAATATGACAAAAGTAGTGGATTTGATATAAATTCCTAACTACTGTGGTAGTAACCTAGATGAGTCATGATCCCACTATGACAAAAGTGGTGGATTTGATATAAATTCCTAACTACTGTGGTAGTAACCGAAGCATTGATAGTACAAACAATCAATAGTGCTATTGGATGAACCATAATTTTTTCCATAATAGCCAATGTTACTTGAACTAATAGGAAATCCTCATGATATCTTCCAATTTGCTAATTACGATATGCACTAGAAGAAACGCTAGTGGGCCTCTAAAGATGGCCAAATCTATCATATGACTCATAGTCAGAATAATAACCAGTGAAAGTTACATATGATCGATCAAACTAATGTCCTAGTCACCAAGTACCCCAGCTGTTACTAAATATCATACTCTATATGATTGACTTGTATTCAAGTCTTGCATATGCTCATGAATTTCAGAGTATCTTTGAAATTGAAATAGTGAGAGGAGTTATCTTCGCTTGAGAATTTAGTTATTCTACTCAAATATTGCTCGTTGTGCTTCTATGCTAGGATAATAATCATGACTAGTATCTTGCATGGCATAATAGTTTTCATCTCCTTGAGCCCATGATATGCCACCAACACACTGGTTATCCTAATACTTGTTGCCACCACTATTGTTGTCATTTCCCAAATCTCTACTATTAACTCTATTATCGTCATCATTATCATTACCGCTGTTATCTTTTGCAGTGATAGGGATGTCAATAGAAGAAGATGAAATGGGTTGTGATGTAACTTTTTTCTTCACAATACTCTTGCTCTTCTAGTTGATACACTACAAGAAATTTAGCCTTTTGTGACAACATTCTTAGTGACAATAGAAAAAATTGTCACAGTTGAGCAAATTTAGTGACGACTTTTGATGTTATCATAATTGACCGAGGGTAGACTCATCATCAGTGACAACATGGGATTAATCGTCACAATATGGGTGGCGCGCAACTAGCCTGTGTGGCGGGAAATCACCATCGTGACGACTTGAAAAAATATTGTCACTGAAATGGGCCCTATAGTGACTACTTACAATATTATCACAATGTGGTTACCGGTTCAAAGTTAGTGACAACAATTAGTCGTCACTGTCTAAAGTAATTGTTCCTAACTCACTTTTATTAATTCTACTATGCCACCCTAAATTTTTCAATATTGCCCCATATGTTGTAAATAAATTTTATTAATTCTATTATGGCACCCTATCTTTTACATTTTAGCCCCGTATGTGGTAAACTAATTTCATTAACTCTACCATGACACCTTATCTTTTGCAATTTAGCCTCATGTGTAATAAACCAATTTCATTAATTCTATTATGGCACCCTATCATTTATAATTTAGCCTATGTTTTTTATTAGTAAAATGGGGAAGGTATTGTAATAAAAATGTATACATATTTTATAATTGTTCCAAACTTAGTTAGTAACTTGTTATGAAGGTAAAACAATATCATGGACTCCCTATCTAGTTCTCTTGGCAACACATGAAAAATTAGTGATTGGGAAATTACTTGTGTGACGACCTAAGAAAATGTTGTCACTAAAATGGTCCATATAGTGACAACTTCCAACATCATCATTGTCGCTCAACCGGTTCAGAGGTAGTGACAACTAATAGTTTCAGTACTTGTTCCTAGATTATTTTCAGTAATTCTATTATGCCACCCTAACTTTTGCAATTTAGCCCCAAATGTAATAAAAAAATTTCATTAATTCTACTATGACACCATAACTTTTGTAATTTAGCCTCATATGCAGTACACTAATTTCTTTAATTCTCCTATTACACCCTAACTTTTACAATTTTGCCCCATATGTAGTATACCAATTTCTTTAACTCTACCATTACACCATAACTTTTGCAATTAAGCCCTATATCTAATTCGCCAATTTCATTAAATCAACTATGGCACTCTAACTTTTGCAATTTAGCCCTATATGTAATACACAAATTTCATTATTTGTACTATGGCACCCTATGGTGTTGCAATTTAGCGCTATTTTTTATTAGCAAACTATATAAGGTATCTTAATAAACTATATATGTATACATATTTTATAATTTTCCCAAATTTAGGTAATAATTTGTTATAAATGTAAAAAAATTCATACATTCCCCATTTATCCAAATGACAACATGGTGAAAATTAATAATTTGGATAATCTAAAAATAGAGGTAGTCAATAGTAGAATTTAACAATAAAACTTAACACGAAATTAAGTCTAATCCTAACATTTGCATGATCAAAGTTGTTATTAATTATAGAAGCCATATTTATCATTTATGAATTGGTACATATACCAAATAAATAGATTTAGCATTTCGTACATGTATTTGCAAACTATTTTGATTGTTCAATCAACTAATTCAATTGTCAGGTCTTTGAGACTGCAAGTCATACATAATTGATAACACAACAAAATGAGTACCAAAAAGATTTTAATTAAAAGAGTGCTTATTTTTTTGAATCGTAAACATAATTCTAACAAGATTTTATTTTTTGAACTATTTTATTGTATAATAAATTAGAAAACTCCTATATTAGTTAAAATTGGTTAAAAAAAATCTGCCCAAAGACACTAAATTGTCATATTCTATTATTTTAACACAACCTGAGAGTAAAAAAAATAATAAAACTCAAAACAATAGAAAAACTTAATTACATAATGATGAGAAAAAGAAAAAGAGAGAGATAGGTGAAAGGACAAAGAAAGCGTGCACTTCTTGCATCTAAATAAGGAAAAGGCGTGCTTTTTATATATATGGAACTAAGAGCGGGAAACTAAAAAATTTAAGTGGCGTGGCGGGCTAAAGGGACTTTAGGGAAACGACACCGTTTGATTCTATGTCCTAATAAGTTAGCCAAAATTTAAGATATCTAAAACGCAGTATACCAATTCACAAACCGCTCACCCCCATCAGAAATAGCTTCCGCTGCCGCTCTCCCTGTAGTTACCATTATCCCTCTTGAGAATGAAATGGAGGCCGACGCCAACTCCCTCCCTCTGCCTGACGTCATGAAAGCCCCAATCCGGCCCGACATCCTCCAAGACGTTCATCACGACATCTCCAAGGACTCTTGCCAACCCTACACCGACTCTAGGTCCGCTTGTGACAGCCCCACCTCCCCCTAAGGCGAACCAAAGGGTTCTGCGGACCGCCTGCTCAACTCTCGCCGGGACTCACTACAGTTCTCAAATAAATATGAAAAACATAAGACTACAAGAACAAGTGTAACAATAATTTCAAACTTAAAACATTTACTTATATACATTTCTATCTCAAAAGGAATACAACTCAAATATACAAAGGTTCTCAATGTTTCATACATCCAACCCTTGCCAAGCACTAGGGCGAGAACCATTACAAAAATTCAAAAGAACTAGACTAGACTAGTCTATACAGATCTCTCGTCCTTACTCGCATCCCCTGTTAAGGAAAACAAAACTAACGGAATGAGCTAAAGGCTCAGTGAGGTTCCAGACACATAATCAACTTAAACAACGACATTAGTCATGTAATAACAAGTAGTCGAGAAAACATTTACAATATAAAGCAATGATAACACATTCATTAAAAGGATACATGCTCATGTGGAGCCTTTCGTTCTTTCCTTCTCCTTTCATTTCCTTATTCCTCCAATATTTAAAATTTCATTTATAATTGAAAACCTCCTTTCGTTCATTCATTTCATTTCTCCCCCTCCTGGACATTGGCCAGACTCTACCCGACAACGTGGTAATACTCGAGTATACCAAACTTTCACCCATGGTCACCAAATTGCCCGACCGAGTCCGCTTCTGGCTCGAGTTGACTAGCAACGAAGGGCAAGGGCCCAGTTCAGCCAAAATGCTTACATTTATGCACAACTAACATTAATCACTTAAACATTGAAAATTTCACATTTCATTTAGGTCGAGTGCGATAAAGTACACACTCGCCTAGCAAAATTCATTTTTAACAAACATTTATCATTTAATCAAATATCCACAACAAATCATATAGTTAATGGAAACATAACAAACAGAGAACACTTACCTATTTAAGAAAAATAACGTCCAAAGTATCCTTTCGGATAATACCCTCAATCACCAAGGAACCCTAATAACCAAGGAAAAATATTACGGTTAAACCATCCAAAGTTTAGGTGAATCAAAAAAAATCCGAATAACTAATAGTACAAAGTATAAATATGATTTTGGAAGTGAAAAAGTACATTTAAACCAAAGGACATGAATAAAATATTTGTAAAACTTATGCTCGCTCGTAAAACTTTGAAATCTCCATTTGAGTCGAAGTGACAAAGAAAACGTATTTCTATTAGTCGTAAATTTCATTTTTTCAAGGGTATAAGTTTCGGCCGAATTCTAACTTATATATCTCGATAAAAGAAGATGTAAATCCTAGATGGTTCAAGTGGTATTCGTCCTCAAATCCTTACCTAGTTCTCGAGTGTAAATTTGGGCAGCACGCCCTTTGTTTTTACCTATTTTCCAGCCATTTATGGCTTCATTATTTTTCTCAATCAATCCCAAAGTCACACACAGATAATCTCATTACAATATCCATTCAATAGGCTCAACAATCATCCAAGTACAACACAAGTAGAACACAAGTATTATAATCCAATCGGAAATCATGTTTTGAAGGCAAAAGGCTAAATGGCAGATTCGACATCTTATAACATTTTAGTCACAACTAAAGTTACATTTATCAGATTGGTGTGAACTTTACACCAGCTCGAAACTAAGACAAAGGGCTACAACTTTCATGAAGACTACTCAATCCAGTTTGTGACAGCCCCACCTCCCCCTAAGGCGAACCAAAGGGTTCGGTGGACCGCCTGCCCAGCTCTCGCCGGGACTCAGTCGTTCACTACAGTTCTCAATTAAATTACAATATAAATCTCAAAAATATATATCAAATTCCAAAAATTCAATTGCACTACAAACTAAAACCTCAAGAGATACAAGAAATACTAATTTTCGAATAAGACAAAGGCCTCAATTCTCACATACTTACAAGTACAAGTACAATCGCAATCTCAAATATCACACAACATAAAACTAGAACTCCAACTGTTCAGTAGATCCCATCACATGGAGAACTTTAATATAAATGCTTCCTTCACCTCGAGCCCTGTGGAGGGGAATAAAATAGTTTTGGGGTGAGTTAGAAGCTCAGCAAGTAACCAGTAAAATCCAGAAATCAAATAAGCTTTACAATCGTTCATTTCAATGATGTCATGATTCAGTAGTCAAATATACGTTTATTGCTCTCGTGAGCCAGTGAAATCATTGTACCCAAACACCCAACGCTCAAATTGATCACTTAACGTTTAACAGTAAGAGGGAGCCCGTTGGTGCTCCAGATGAACATGAACAGCAAGACATGGTGGAGACGTTGGTGTTCAGCACAAGACTCCCCAAGAACTCATTAAAACCAAATCATGTCATGAAGTCACATGCAAACACGCATGATATGCAATCGAGTAAATAATGCAAGAAATAGTTCGTAAATAGCTTTCGAAATAGTTTGAGATCACTCACCACCACGGCTCATAATCCTCTTCCATTATAGACAATTCCTCGAGCAAATCCAAGCCCTTCAACTCAAACTCAAAGTGATCATACACTCTTAAAGTTCGGACAGCATTTCCCATTAATTTCTTTATTTGTCCAACCTACAATCAAATACCCAATCATATAGCAATTAACCACAATTGCACATATGGTTCGTAAACGATAAAACATATCCAATAAGGGCCACAATACACCTCAATCCAAGCTAAGTAGAACCTTAAAAGCCAACCATTGAAAACCCCTAAATTAAACCCTAGAAACCGGAATTTATTCCCTCAAGCGGAAATTTTCTGCAATCAACCGCAATTAACACACAAGAGCTTCATTCAACACCATAACAAGCTATCAAGCCAAGACCAATCCATGATTCTCATATAAAATCAGAAAAATACCCAATAAATCAGAAATTCACCATAAATTCCTTTAACACATGAAATACTCCACAATACAACATATTTAATCACCACAAACCACCAATTAACCAATATTAGAACAAAAGGGAACTTATTTATCCAACTTACCTCAAATTCAAGAAGGCTATCAACTTAGGGCTTCCCATCCAAAATCAATCCATCAAAAGCTTTAACCCTCCTTAGCCCTTGTATGAAATATTTTCCAAAACCATCGGTTAAAACTCAAGATTTAAGTAGAAATTAAAACTAGAAATTGAAGAGGTTTCTCTCTTGTTTTTCTCTCCAAAGAACCGGCAAGATGGAAGCAAAAATGAGGACAAATTGCAGTCGAAACAAGATATTTATCAAGGAAAACAGCTGGTCAAAAGTGCCTGCCGAAGCTGCCACGTCACAATCCGGACGGAATCTGGCCGGATTTTCGGCCGGATTCGAGGCAGTGGCCAAAATCATTTTTTTTCAAAACTGCAAGGCAATCCGGCTAGGTATCCGGCCGGATTTGGCCCCTTCCTTTTTTGCAAAATTTTTCTTCTTTTTCCACCTTCTCTCCCCATTTCCGCACCATTGAATCCTCCTTTTGAGCTTCTTTAATCCGCTCCAGTAGGGTGGAGGTTACCCTAATATTATCGAAAACCACCTTATGACTCCCAAGGTAGGGTTTCCACTCGCAAACAAATTCCAACAAATTTCACTCTTTGATCATCAACCCTGCTACCTGAGCCTTGCGACTTAAGGCATCGGCCACCACATTCGCCTTTCCCGGATGGTAGTTAATGGTGCAATCATAATCTTCTAAAAATTCTATCAACCGCTGCTGTCTCATATTCTGTTCCTTTTGGGAGAAAAGATACTTAAGGCTTTTATGGTCTGAGTACACCTCGAACGTTACCCCATATAGGTAGTGCCTCCATTTCTTCAGAGTGAAAACAACCGCAGCTAGCTCCAGGTTATGGGTTGGGTAGTTTTGTTCATGGGGTTTTAACTTCCTAGAGGCAAAAGATATCACGTTTCACTTTTGCATCAGTACACACCCTAAGCCTTCTCGCGACGCATCAGTATAAACGGCAAACCCATCAACTCCGTTAGGCAGGACTAAAACTGGCGCCATAGTCAACCTTTTCTTTAACTCCTGAAAACTCGCATCGCATTTGGCATTCCACACGAACCGGCCATATTTCTTCGTCAGGTCGGTTAAAGGACCGGCCAACTTAGAAAAATCTTTAATGAAACGCCGGTAATATCCTGCCAAGCCTAGAAAGCTACGCACTTCGGTGGGGTTTTCTGGTCTCTTCCAATTAGTCACGGCCTCTACTTTTGCCGGGTCAACCGAGATACCCTCCTGAGAAATTACGTGCCCTAGAAAAGAAACTTTCTCCAGCCAAAATTCGTACTTGCTGAACTTAGCATACAATTGATGTTCCCTTAGGGTTTGCAGGACGGTTCTCAAGTGCTGCTCGTGCTCCTCATGCGTCTTGGAATAGACCAGAATGTCGTCGATGAAGACCACGACGAATCAATCCAAGTAGGGTTTAAAATCCCTATGCATTAAGTCCATGAAGGCGGCAGGGGCATTAGTCAGTCCGAAGTGCATAACTGCGAACTCATAATGCCCGTATCTCGAATTGAAAGCGATTTTTGGAATATCCTCTTTTCTGATTAGTAACTGATAATATCCTTGACGGAGGTCTAGTTTCGAGAAGACCACCGTTCGTTGCAGCTGGTCAAATAACTCATCAATATGGGGCAGTGGATACTTATTCTTAACCGTTACGTTGTTCAGGCCCCGGTAATCAATACACATCCTCAAACTACCGTCCTTTTTCTTCACAAACAGGACAGGAGCTCCTCAAGGAGAGCCACTCTCTTGAATGAACCCCCGCTCCAGAAGGTCTTGTAATTGCAATTTTAGTTCCTTGAGCTCCGCAGGGGCCATTCGGTATGGGATTTTTGAGATAGGTGAGGTTCCCGGTAGCAGGTCAATCTTAAATTCTATCTCTCTCTCCGGCGGCAAGGATACTAACTCATCAGGAAACACGTCTGGGTATTCCCTTACTATGGCCACGTCCTCTACTTTCAATTTATCCGTGGAGGTGTTGATTAGAAAGGCTAAAAATTCTTGCGCCCCTCGATTTAGCAATTTCCTAACCCGAATGCCCGAGATTAGGGCAGATGAGGCTAACCTTCCCCTTATATCTAACCTTAGGGTCGCTTCCTCAGGAATGCGGAACTCCACCACCTTCTTTTTACAGTCCAATTGGGCGTTATACCTGGTTAACCAATCCATGCCTAGAATCACATCATACCCCTTGATGGACAGGCTAATCAAGTCTCCTAACAAACTATTCTCTCCTACCCAAACCTCACAATCCCTATAAACCAGACTAGTAACCAAACGACGATCCCCCATAGGCATACTAACTTCTAGGTCGTAAGGTAAACTAGCAGGTTGGTCATTTGCTGCATAGCAGCAGCTATTTGAACGTTGGGGTCAACCCTCGGTTCAGGATTAGGTCCAGATGAGGTTTCCCCAGCACCCCTGTCTGGCGTAGGCTACCTACTCCCACGCCCACGTCCCCGTCCACTACGTGTGCCTTCCATGAAATCTATTTGATCTAGGCAACGTACTAGAACAATAAAATAACAATACATGTAAGTAAAACCTCAAAAGCTTTTACAATAACACATATATACATTCTAAACAAAGTCACAAAAACAAGGTCAAATAAGGCACATATTAACAGTCAGTCAAGTCAAGTACAGTCGAGTCAAGTACAACAAGACAGTCCACAAGAGAAAGGCATTATCAAAAGCAATATACACATTGCTAGTCCAACGTACAGAACGGCTAGCTAACGCTCTTTCCCAGGTCTATCCATCCCTATCCGTCCTATATACAATAATCTAAACCTCCAAAAGACCCCCAAGAGTACGACCTAGTCCGTCGTCGAGCTAGTGGACCCACCCGACGGGGTGGATTCACCTCCTGCCCCGGCCCCTGTGCACGACGCCTCGTCGCTCACCTCCTCGGGCACGTCGTCGCAGAGGTTTAGGATCGACTCGGCTCGAACCCTAACCTTCCGAGCTCGCTTAGTCTCATGCTCACGTGCCTCCCTAAGTTGAGCGCAGAGGTCGTCCATTCTATCTTCACACTCGATCACATCGTACTCTAGATCCTTAATTCGCTTGGCTTGTTTCTCGTTGGTCGCCCTCAACTGATTCACCTCGGCCTCGAGCCTAGCGTTATCTTTGGCCAGCTTCTTTCGTTCCTCGGCCACGGCGAACACTAAGGTGTTAGGGTAGGCGTAGGTGTGGCGACACTCGCAACGACGAAGGCGACTCGTCAAACTCCAACGCACTACGGCCTCTCTTGGCTGGATCTGGTACGGAATCACCGGAAGCACCCCATGCGGTCGCTCCCCAGCAGGGCTACCACTAGGCCCACTATGTCCGTCCATCCTACACCAAAGGGTAAGTAAACGTAAATAATCTTAAGGAACATAATCAAAATAATCCTCAAATCAAGCATTTCTAATACACCCAGGCCAATTCAAACCTAGGCTCTGATACCACCTGTGACAGCCTCACCTCCCCCTAAGGCGAACCAAAGGATTCGGCGGACCGCCTGCCTAGCTCTCGCCGGCTCAATTCAATCGACTACCAATGGGGTTGAGTCCAGTAGTAACAGTAATAGCCGTTGGATACTCATCCAAACGACACCAAATCAAGTATTTGCATGTATCACTCAATTATACAGTAAACAGTCATATAAGATAAAAGGGTGAGAGTGATCAAGTACACCCTCACCTCAATCAAGGTCAACAATACAATTAAGCCATTAAATCATCGATTTCAAGTGTAACAAAGCCACATAGTAACAATCAAGTGACTAGTATACTCACCAAGCAAGCAAGTGAAATTTCATAAACTTCCGCCCAAAGAGCGTCTTTAATCACCGTCACACCCTAAAATATTAAAACAAGCACAATAAGACTCGATTACAAGTCATAGATCAATTCCACATACTACCAAAAATAAGGCTCCATTAGAACTTATAAGTACTAAAGTAAGCTAGGGAAAGTCCGGAAATGAAAGTTAAGCTTTAAGACCTAAAAACAGTTTTGACATCATTAAGCGTATTGGACACAACCGGCACTATGATTATCGGATGGATGTGTAATATACACCGTTTTGAAGCTAACAGAAATGGTTACAATGTTGAAGAAGGCCACTCAGTCCAGTTTGTAGTGCAACTAGGTCAAAAGTTCAATGTACCAAACCAGAACCGCATAAACAGGTTAACGAACCACATTCTGGTTAAATACCCATAATTCAGGCTACCAAGGTCCAATTCAAGTGATTCTAAAGCCATCCGAAAGCTAAGATACCAGGCTATATTTATTAAGAAGATATCCACAACCAAATCAGTAGTATTCCCAATCAAATTAACCAATTACCAAAGCTGATTACCAGGTTCGGACATAAACAGGGTTCAGTCTTTTCACAGGCTACGTTGCTCCGGTTGAGCTAAAATTTTGTAGGAAACTATAAAATATTATTCTCTACAACTTTCATGTTTTAACCGAAGGCTAATTTGGCCTCTAACCTAGTCAAATAGTACCGGGCAGAACAGGCCTAATAGAAACCCTAATCTGGAATTTTTGCTTCAAACCAGAAATTTTCCACTAATCATTACAATTATCATACCAAAGCTTCATTCTAACCCATACTAGACCATCATACATGGCCAAACAACATTAAACATATAAAACAGAAAAAGTCTGCATAAAATAAAAAAAATTCATCAAACACCACCAAAAGTCATGAAAAGCTCCACAAAATCACCTAACTAACCTTCACAAGTCATGAATTTATCATTATCAAAGCCAAAGATGGAATTTCTTGACTACTCACCTTGAAATCTCAAGAAAGGAGGCAACTTTACACCACTATTTTTCAAACCACTTCACAACCAACCTTAATACCACTAAACTAAGAGGTTTTATGGAGTAATTTGAAGATTAAACGGTTGAATTGAAAGATTGGCAAGATTAGAGGTAAGAAAGTGGAGAGGTTTTTCTTCCTTTTGACTTGAAGGTGGCTGGCCAAGAGCTTGCAATTTTGGGTGAATTTTGGGTCAATTTTTGATTTATTTGGTAAAGGAGTGAATAGTGGTCAAATTCAAGAATAAGTCACAAGGTGACACTTGTCACCCTCATAAATGCTAAGCTATCCTTTTGTTTCCTCAACACTCATCCAAATGATATCTCCTAATTATCTCTTAGCACTTAATAAAATATACCCGGTATCCAAAACTTAACCTAACTGGCCGAATTTTTCCGAACATTCCGCACTAGCGGGTCCCACGTCTAGTATACGCTCTTAATTTCTCAAAAACTAACCGATACTAGAAAAATCATCTAAAAACTATATTTACTCATAAAAATTATTTAGAAAATTTTCCTAATAAAGAAAATGCATAAAAGGCGTGCAAATAAATAAAATAAGGCCTAGAAATAAAGAAATTTACGGGTTCTCACACTCTCTCCCCCTTAAAAGAATTTCGCTCTCGAAATTTTCTCACCTCAATTCATGAACAGTTCAGGATATTTCTTTTGCATCTTTTCTTCCACCTCCCAGGTAGCTTCCTCTATCCCATGGTTTTTCCACAGTATCTTAACCAATGGAATCTGCTTGTTTCTCTGCTCTTTAACTTTCTGGTCAAGCAATTGAACAAGTTTCTCTTCGTAAGCGAGCGATTCATCTATGTCGATTTCTTCTGGCTGCAAGATGTGGGAGGGGTCAGGATAGTACTTCTTGAGCATCGAGACGTGGAAGACGTCGTGAATTCGACAGAGACTGGACGGTAGTTCCAAGCGATACGCTACCTTACCAACCCTTTGAAGAATCTTGTAAGGTCCAACAAACCTCGGTTGGAGCTTCTTTCCTCTACCTGCTGTGACACTCCGTAACGCTGTGCCTACCCAACTCTCGCCAGGACTAACGGGACAGTTCAATACGATCTAAACGTTCCGGAAAGTACAAGCGCGCTTGAGTAAGTCAAACTCACCAAATAAAAAAAAATGAAAATCGGAGTCGAACATGAATAGTAACTGACACGTCAGAATCTGGCCGGATTTCCGGCCGGATTCCTGGCCGGATACTGGCCAGAGAGCAAAGCTGGATTTCCAAAAATCTCAGGGCAATCCGGCCGCTAATCCGGCCAATTTCTGGCCGGATTCTTGGCCGGATTCGACCCTGTTCTTTCCCGCCAAAATTTTTCCTTTCACCGTTTGAAATTCTAATCTGTCCGAAATCCAACCAAACATATTCACCTTGAAATTAAGCATTTACAAGCTAAAGTGGCATACAAAAGTTATTCCACAAGTTTATACATGCACGGTTTGCAAATTACAACTCAACGAATTGGTTGGTTCCAAAATACACTTAGAGTTTTGCCCAAAAGGGAGTTATTCAAAATACATTCACGTAAGCTCAACTCAGCAACCAACATTTATAGCCTTCCCAAAAGTATTCAAACTCCCCTCCACAGGGCTCGAGGTGAAGGAAGCATTTGTATTAAAGTTCTCTGTGTGATGGGATGGATGATCTACTGAACAGTTGGAGTTCTAGTTTTATGTTGTGTGATATTTGAGATTGCGATTGTACTTGTACTTGTAAATATGTGAGAATTGAGACCTTTGTCTTATTCGAAAATTAGTATTTCTTGTATCTCTTGAGGTTTTAGTTTGTAGTGCAATTGAATTTTTGGAATTTGATGTATATTTTTGAGATTTATATTGTAATTTAATTGAGAACTGTAGTGAACGACTGAGTCCCGGCAAGAGTTGAGCAGGCGGTCCGCCGAACCCTTTGATTCGCTTTAGGGGGAGGTGGGGCTGTCACACAATTCATAATGGATCTAAGTCAAAAGTATAGATTACAGAACCAAAATGTCCTTGTCAGTACGGTTGCCAGTACTGAATTCAAATGACAATACCAATTGAGGCATTTTCAGATGCGTTGGAAAGCTAAAACATAAGACTACAGCTTTCATGTTTTGGCCAACTGCTGATTTAATACAGATCAAGGTGAAAAATGAAGCTAGAATGATGCAATGTCAAAACTGTCTGCAAAACTCTACCTATGGAAGTCAAGGGTATTTTTGTCATTTCACATGCTACAGTGATTGGATTGAGCTGAATTTTACAGGCAGCTATAACACATCATGTCCTACAACTTTTATGTTTTAAGCTAAGCCCAATTCGGCCTCTATCATGGCCGAATGGAACTGGTCAAAATAGGGCAGAAAATTCTTGAAGAAAACTGAAAATTCCTCAATCATTACTTCAAATCACAATATTCCTCATAAAACTGCATATTTCTCATTTCTAAACCACTAATATGCAATTAATAGAAGAAAGGAAGGATTTTCTTGACAATATACCTTATGACCACAAGGGAAAATGGTAGCTTAGACCTTCTTCCTCCAAAATAACTTCACCAAAGCCTTTAAGCTTCCTTAGTGATCACTTGTATGGAGTAGTTTGTGATTTGGTTGGTTAAAACTCAAGATTGAAGCTAGCAAGTGAAGTAAAAATGAAGTTTTTTCTCTCTTATTTTGCTCCTCAAACAGCCAGCCAAGACCAAGAAAAATGGGAGAAAATTTGGGTCAAAATTGGTTTTAGTAAAGGTGAGAAGGTCTTGGTCAAATCCAACCTCCAACCGATTTGCGACACGTGGCACCTTAGATGTTTTAAACTTATCTTCTCACTCCCAATGGTTAATCTAACTAACTAACCTCTAATCATCTCCTAGCACCGTATAAAATAATAACATTTAACACAAAAATCACTTAGTCACCAAAAATTTATTGCACTAGCGGGTCCCACGTCTATAATGCACTTCAAATTTAACATACACTAACTTATACTAGGAAAATGATTTAAAATTGTACTAGTTTATAAAAATGCATAGAAACTTTAATATTTTAAAGGCAAGTATAAAAATGTAGGCAAAAATAAAATAATGCTTAGAAAATATCAGACCTCCACTGAGTCCTGGGGTACTGGTCCCGCTATTTCTCGTATCTCTCGTGTTCCTAGCAGTGGCACTCACCGTGCCGGCCAGGGTGCCCATGGCAACATGTGCTGCAGTGGCCGCATGTTTGCTCTGACCAAGATCTGTCACCGTTGGCACCGCAGGTCCCAGTCAACAAGAAATGGTATGCCGTGGTTCTGCCATCGCCGCCTCTGCAGTACCTTCCCTTGACATGGCCCACGGCCACCGCATCGAGTCTATCCTGCAAATCCCCATTGTGATCTCCGATTCTGCTAAGGCCATGGAGAAAACCTCCAACGCTATCAGTCTTTTCAAGAAAATTGGGGCTTACCCTGATGCTGAGAAGCCTAAGGACAGCCAGGGTATCTGCCCAGGAAAGGTTAAGATGTGTAACCGCTGCTACATCTGTAGGAAAGTCTTCTGGTTGTGTACGGTACTGAGGGGCTAAGCTCGTGGAGGCCTTTTGCAACATTCCTGGAGTTGATGTTGCCCACGTGAACCATTTGAATTTGTTGAAACTTGCCCCGGGAGGTCACGTTGGGAGGTTTATTGTTTGGACGAAATCAGCATTTGAGAAATGGGATGAGATTTACGGGTCATTTGATAGAGGATTAAAGCAGTCATCTAGTAAGCTTGAGATATTAAAGCATTTCCATAATCTTAAGATATTAATTGTATTTGTCAGCCTGCTATTTGAGCTGTAAATTTCTTTTGCATCTATTACATAGAAACTTTCTTCAAGTGAAGAACATTTAACTATTGAACTTTCATAAAGATGAGTAGGGTAAGGGCGAATATATACATCAACACTTTAAGGTGACTGGTGCAGTTCTTTGAGCATGGTGCCTGAGGGATGTTGAAAAACATTTTGACCATTCAAGGAGCTCCATGATATTAATTATGATGTATTAGATTATAGAGCTATCCTATCCTTCTACAGTCCATCATTTTGTTACTGATATTACGTAGGAGAAATTCTAATAACAAAAGAGTTACTATCATATCCTGTAAGGCCCGAAGACAACTCTTTTTCTAAACGACCACACAATGGAGCAGTTGATAAGAAAGCACAAGTGCTTGTGAGTAGAAGAGATAAACAATTTAAAGATCATAAACGTAACAATAAGTAAATAAAAAGGAAAGGATTGCAAACCAATTTACTACACAGCTCCTCTTGAGCTTGTAGATTAATTCAGACAAGCTACTTCAAGTTGATGAATTACAATCACTCTTGTGTACAAAGGAAGGTTCACCTCCTCCTTGCCCCGAACTCCACTCGGTCAAGTTAGGACGTTTTATTATCCCTCAGGACAACCCTCGCAGAGCTACACTCATGAAGTATTCACTCACAAATGAAAAGCTTACAATGAACCTCACACCACTAAGACTACAAATCTTCCTTGAAGAGTATTTTCTCACTAAAATCTCTCTAGATCTTTTAGATGTTCAGTGTGCCAAAGTTGTTTGAAGTGTCTGACCAACCACTATTTATATAGGACCAAGAAAGTGCCTCATTAATGCTTCCAACGGATAGAAAGTAGCTGAACAGTCAACTAGCCGTTGGTAGTGTCGGACGTCCGATAGCCCTGTTTTATACGTCCGACAGCAGGCAGAGAGTTTAAGAGATTTTCTTCAATTCTTTCGGACGTTTGGTGCAAGCTTTTTGTGCGTCCGACAGCAAACAAAGAGATTTGAAAAATTATCTTGTTTCTATCGGACGTCCGGTAGAGACATATTCAGCGTCCGATAGTTTTGTCGACTTCGAAGGATCCTATCGGACGTCCGAAACATGCGTCCGAAGTTGTGTAATGATTATCGGACGTCCGGTACTGTCTTCTTGAGTGTCCGACAGGTTCAGCATACTCTGTCTTTTTCAAATGTGCTTAATCTTTGAACCTGATTTGTTTCATTTCTGAAAAAGCCTTTGAGGAGATGTTAGCAACATCCATTTGTTTTGTAATCATCAAAAGCTAGGGACCAAGGTCAACATTCTCCCCTTTTTTGATGATGACAAAACAATGGATGGAAGAAAGAAAGAAATTGAGCATATAAGCATAAGCTCCCCCTCACACAATGCATCTAAACTTATAATTTCAGAATAACTCCCCCTTACACATAACATCCATTTCTCTCCCTTTTTGTCATCATAAGATGAGAGTAAAAACCAACTACCAAAAACCAGCAACAATAACAAAGACTCCAATAATCCAAACAAAAACAGAGAAATGACAGCAATCACAACAAATCATCATGAGATCAGTATTATTCTTTTTTCTCTCTTTTTGACATCATACAAATTCAGTAAATAAAATCAATAAAAACTCAGATCAAAACATCAGAAACATCAAAAGAGAATTACAAAAAAAACATTATGAACAAGAATCTCATCAATCTTACCAATATCTCCTACTTGTTAGATTTAGCATCATGTCTAACTATCCACATGCATTTCATGCCTTTTTTTATATTCTTTCTCACATAGCAATCACTTTTCATGTGACATTTTTGACAACAGAAATTACACATAATCAAGGAGTTATTTACATGAACAGGTTTAATAAATCTTACTTGTCTTCTCCTATGGATAACAAACTCATTTGTAGCAGAATTTATCTTAAACTGAGGTTTTGATTTATTACTTTGAAAACAGTCCTGTTTTTTTTGTTGAAGCAACTCATTTAAATTATCCATTCTTTTTTTCAAATCATCTTGTTCCTTTTTGAACATTTCACAAAAACTTATTTTTCTATCAAGTTCCAAGTGTAAAGCAGTCTCACTCTTTTTGAAATAATCATTTTCAGCATTCAACTTTTTATTTTCTTGAAAAAGATTTGCATTATCTTGAAGCAAAAAACCAACTTTCTGTTTTAACTCCTTGTTTCTAGCATAGGATTCTTTCAAACTATCATGCAATTTTATAATGAAAGATTCAAGATCATCATCAGTTTCATCATCACTTTCAAATTGAGAGTTAGAAGATGTTACCTCATCATCTTCAATGGCCGTAAAAGCCGATTGAGCAGATTCTTCTTCCTCTTCAATTTCACCATCGGAGTTGCATTCATTTGATGTGAACTGAAAGTTGTTGAATCTTGGTTTTCTTTCACCTTTTTTCTTTTTCATTGGACACTCACTTGCGTAATGTCCAGGTTGGCCGCATTCAAAGCACTTATCAGTTTGCCTTTTGTTGAACTCTAGCTTCCCTTTATTTCTCGAGTTGTTGAACTGATTTGGGAATGAATTGCTAGGTCCACCTTTTCTGAATCTCCTCTTGTTGAGTATTCGTTTGAAACTTCTTGTGATGAGTACGATATCATTGTCATCACCTTCCACATCTTCTTCATCTAGGGAGGCAGAATCATCTTCATCTTGTGAGGCTTTAGAGCAATATTCTTTCGCACTTTTGCATCCTCTTCCTCTTGCACCTTAGTCTTAAGTTTCAGCTCATAAGAGGTAAGAGAATTAATAAGAGATTCAATAGGCATAGTATTCAAATCTTTAGCCTCCTCAATAGCAGTCACTTTATTTTCCCAATCATTGGACAAGGCATTAAGAATTTTTCTATTTTTCTCACCTAGAGAATATTCTTTTTCCAGCACCTCTAAATCTTTAATGAGATCATTGAATCTACAATACATTTCATCAATATTTTCATGAGGTTGCATCTTGAAGGATTCATATTTTGTAACTAGAATGGATTTCTTTTGTTCTCTAACATTCTCACTACCTTCATGAATTTCTCTCAGTTTATCCCAAATTTCCTTGGCTGACTTGCAACCTTTGACTCTAATAGATTCATTTGAGTCTAAAGTACAAAATAACACATTCATAGCTTTTGCATTTAAGGTGAGATGAGTTCTATCTATAGTAGTCAATTCACTTCTTGTTTTTGGTCTAGATCTCTGAGTATTTTCATCTATAAGAGAGGTATCATATGGACCTTCACTAATAATAAACCACAGTTCAATATCAATAGATTGCAAAAAGATAATCATTCTTTCTTTCCAACTCACATAATTTGATCCATTAAACATAGGTGGTCTAATCACAGAATATCCTTCAAAAAACATAGCATTGTTGGTTGTCATCTTTACTCCAAAGCCGATTGAACTTAATCTCTAGGAGACCAAGCTCTGATACCAATTGTAAGGCCCGAAGACAACCCCTTTTCTAAGCGACCACACAATGGAGCAGTTGATAAGAAAGCACAAGTGTTTGTGAGTAGAAGAGATAAACAATTTAAAGATCATAAACGTAACAATAAGTAAATAAAAAGGAAAGGATTGCAAACCAATTTACTACACAGCTCCTCTTGAGCTTGTAGATTAATTCAAACAAGCTACTTCAAGTTGATGAATTACAATCACTCTTGTGTACAGAGGAAGGTTCATCTCCTCCTTACCCCGAACTCCACTCGGTCAAGCTAGGACGTTTTACTATCCCTCAGTACAACCCTCGCAGAGCTACACTCATGAAGTATTCACTCACAAATGAAAAGCTTACAATGAACCTCACACCACTAAGACTACAAATCTTCCTTGAAGAGTATTTTCTCACTAAAATCTCTCTAGATCTTTTGGATCTTCAGTGTGCCAAAGTTGTTTGAAGTGTCTGACCAATCACTATTTATATAGGACCAAGAAAGTGCCTCATTAATGCTTCCAACGGATAGAAAGTAGCTGAACAGTCAACTAGCCGTTGGTAGTGTCGGACGTCCGATAGCCCTGTTTTATACGTCCGACAGCAGGCAGAGAGTTTAAGAGATTTTCTTCAATTTTTTCGGACGTTTGGTGCAAGCTTTTTGTGCGTCCGACAGCAAACAAAGAGATTTGAAAAATTATCTTGTTTCTATCGGACGTCCGGTAGAGACATATTCAGCGTCCGATAGTTTTGTCGACTTCGAAGGATCCTATCGGACGTCCGAAACATGCGTCCGAAGTTGTGCAATGATTATCGGACATCCGGTACTGTCTTCTTGAGCGTCCGACAGGTTCAGCATACTCTGTCTTTTTCAAATGTGCTTAATCTTTGAACCTGATTTGTTTCATTTCTGAAAAAGCCTTTGAGGAGATGTTAGCAACATCCATTTGTTTTGTAATCATCAAAAGCTAGGGACCAAGGTCAACATATCCATCTTCGTTTCCTGACAAGCAATGCTGCTAAGAAACTAGATTCGTTTGGACCTTTCCTTAGTTGAGAAGTTAAAAGAAAGGCATGGGCAGAACTAGTATTTCCACTATGTTTGAAGGCAAAGAAGATTTGTCCAAATGTTACTGTACTTCCTTCCGCTCTTTTTGCCCCCATTTGAGGGCTTTCAGTTGAAATTGTTGTGGCTCAATATGCTTAGTTGTATGGTAATCTTTCTATGTGAAGGTAGAAGACCAACTACTAGTTAATTGACTTAAATGCTCTTATTTGCACAAAAGGTGAAAGCAATGATGGAATCAACAATAATATAACTCAGAGAGTATCCAGATATTGCTGCTAATGGTTATTTGGGGTGTTTTTGTTCTTAAGCAAGTGGTGAATTCGATGTCCTTGTTTGGTATTGATTATTGACCTGCAAATTTATGTTGAAGTGCATGTGCATTCTTCTACTTGTTTATCTTACCAGAATATGATGTGCCTGTGTGTTTCCATGGGAGGAAATAGTTTTGATTGCAGGCTTTGGAGTTGAACTTATTATATGCTGTGTTTTCTCAGCATTCTATTCATAGAATAAGTAAGAAAATGATCTTCTTGCTTTCGTTTGCTCCTGCCTAACAACTAACCTGTTGAAATTGGAAATTTACACTAAGCGCTAAGTTCCCCTGCCTTGCTTTGTTGGTGTTCATAAGTTCCCTTGCGATGTCGATGCTGCAATATTTGATCTCTAAGTTCCCCTGCCTTGCATTTTGATGTCTATAAGTTCCCTTACGATGTCGATGCTGCAATATTTGATGAAGTTTGATATTGCAGATCATACGAGAAACCTTGATATACTTATCGCATCTGGATCATGAAGACACTGAAGAGCAGGTATTCATTGCATGCAGTCTTCTGGCATCTTAATTTCCATGCCTTGATTGTTAAAATAGTTTGGTTTTACTCTTCTTGCGTTGTTATTAAGATAGTTTGGTTTTACTCTTCTTGTGTTGTTGTTAAGTGGTTTTTGATATTGATCAAATGATCGGCTGTTGGATATGATGATAGAGATGGTTGAAGTCTAACATTGGTGGTGCAATCTATGCTTTAGTTTAGAAGTCTAGTACTCTATTTTTATGGGAAGGATATTTATTGACCATTAGTGCCTGAACTAATTATGTGGGATTTGGGACCCAATATTTTTGGTTGACTTTTATTTTGATGAATTTACAGATGTTTGTCGCCATATATATTAATTTGTGACTTCATTCTACATTAATTTTGCCTTTTATCAAATTGAATGTTCTACTATAATTTGTTGGAAATGCTATATCCGTAATGGCCAATTTCAGCCCTTCAAAACAAAGTTGATTTGCAAGTTCACTAAGTGATGACTATTTTTGTCACTGAATAATGGGACTGATAGTGACAAGCTTAGGTCGTCACTATAAATTTAAAATTTGTGACAACTTTTGCTACATGTATGACAAAAATATAGGTGAAATAGTGGCAAGAAAAATCATCACAAAATGATATCCTTTAGTGACGACTTTTTCCTCGTCATTGAATAACAAGATTCTGTGACAACTTTCAAAAGGTGGTCACATGGATTCATTTGTGACGTAGAATTTGTGACAACCATGTGACAAAAGAAAAAGTCATCGCTACATCCATATAATGACGACTTTGTGGCTTTTAGTGACGACTTTTTGTTGTCACAAAAGGCCAATTTTCTTGTAGTGATACTTGCTCCTTATATTTGTTTTTAGAGTAGTTATGAATTGGGACAAAGGCATATCATGTTCCAATGATATTGTTCTCTCACTTTACTTTGATTAATCGCTTCATCCAGCCAATTCAAACATCTCTACGAATCAAAGAAGTCTCATTTTTCCTAACTCACTCATCTAATATATCATTTTCATCAAAATTATGATCTAAATCAATTGGCTCATAATAATCGTCACTGTCAGCCTTGCACATCAAAATTTTCATCCTTAGGTGCATGATGTAATGTACAAACACAAATTGTACAACTTTTCAATTGCCAATTGGTTGCAGAGCTTTATATGTATCAAAAGACCATTTACTCCATTTTCTCTCATAACCAGATGATATACAAGTTAACTCAAAACTTTAACTGTAATTTTTCTTAAATTAGGTGTTTCTTCAGTATACATGCTTCACCATTCAACTGTTACAACATATAATGCAAAAATCTACCAAATATGATAAGTATGTACTAGTTGTCTTTAAAAAATATAATGAATAAGAATGTAACTCAAGGAACAAAATTATAATAATGGACTTGGTAATGTTGTAGATACTTCTTTAACCCGAAGTGCACTTCCATACTCTCCAATTTTATTCACAAATGTGCTTAGCTAAGGACATCATAAAGTTGGATTATTAACAATTTAAAAGAAAAAATGAATTAGTCATGAGATAAAGGAAGATTATCTTTTTACCTCAATCATTGTTTTTGCTTGCACTTCTAAATTTTGTTCAAGCTTTTTAATTACCTCCTTCAGTCCATTTGAACTTCACTCGTATCAAACTCATATGTGCCAGAATATTAAAGTGCTAGATTTAAGAAATAGGCTATACCAATAACATAGCAAGGAAAATGTAAAGAAATTTTCATCCACTAAGTTTTTAAAACAAAATTATTTATCTATACTTATAAACATACTTGCCTACTGCATGCAAGTGTCAGTGTAATTGCTTATACCATCTAACATCAATAATGTGCCAGCACTTTTGTAGGTTTCTTATGACAACCCCACCTCCCTCTAGGGCGTACCCAAGGGCTTGGCAGACCGCCTGCCTATCTTTCGCGAGGACTCACTCACTAACGTTCTTGAAAGAGCCGTTCAAGCCTCAAAATTAACATAAAAGTTTCATTTCCAACTAACAATTCAAACTTAATTTACAATCCAAAAGTAAAACATAGGATTGCATTTCTAAATATTCCAAATACATCTCATCTACAAAAGTACAAGTATGAGAGATTATATATACTAGTTTACGGCTATATGCTCCAGTCTCCACCCCTGTAAGGAAAACAAACTAATGGGATGAGTTAGATGTGAGGACTCGCGAATTTCTTATATTTTCCTCAAAAATGCCTTTTATTTGGAAATTATTATTTATTAAAGCCCTACCACCCAATCATTCCACAATAAGTGCAAATAAACCTAGAAAGTAGGGTTTCACTTTTGGTTTCAAGATTGGGGCAAAATTAGTATTTTCGCGATTTTTCGCCGGATGAATTTTCGGTATGGAACAAGGATCAAATTTGGTGATTAAAAGTTACTTTTAAGTGAGAAATAATATGTGATTAGGGGCAAAGATATAAGGTTAGTGAATAGGAAGAAAAAACCCTAGTACGTGTGTTTTAAAGAAAAACGGCGCGAACCGACGGGTACCGCGCACTACCGATTGAACGCACCATTTGACCACCACTTTCTTACCACATGAGCTCATTAATATTTGACCAAAATATCCCCTCATTTCCAGCTGCCTTTGACCGAAATTTGTGGCCAAAAATGCAAGGGAGAGAGAGAAAAATTTGCATGGCTTTGGTGGTGCCAAGTGTCACCACCTCATGGCTCCTTGATTAATTTTTTTTCTTGCCTTTTTATCCTTCATTTCAGCCATCTTTCTTCTTCATTTTTTCTGGTCTGGCCGAGCTTGAGAGAGAGAGAGAGTGAGAGCAAGAGAAACAACTTCAATCCATCTTGATTTGCACCATCCAAGTGAGGAACCAAAATTCTAAACCGATTAAAGAGTGAGTTGTGAGCTTGAGAAGCTAGGGGAACCAAGAATTCCAAGAGGAGGCGAAGTATCACTCTTACAAGCTTCATTTGTTGAGGTACAAGGCTAAACCATGGCTTTGGTTCTTTTATTTTGGTTTAAGTTGTTATATAATACTTGTTTTGGTTGGATTAGTGGTGATACAAGTTGTTATGATGATTTAAAGGTGATATATGTGAGTTAGGGTTTGAGGTACTTGCTGCCTATGCTTGCTATATGGATGAGATATGTGGTATCTAAGCTTATATAAGTGGTTTTAGTGATGATTAGAGCAAGAAATCAAGAAAGGTTGCATTGAAAACAAAAATTTCAGATTTCTGGAAAAATTTCCCTCTTTTTGTCCGGTTTTATTACATCATGTTAGAGGCCGAATTAGCCTTAGGTTAAAACGTGAAAGTTGTATAAAATGGTATTTTATAGTTGCCTACAAAATTTCAGCTCAATCGGAGTAATGTAGCCTGTGAAAAGACCAAAATACCCTCGCTGTTCCAGGTTACATTCCAGAGTTCCGCGTGGACAGTTTAGTCTATTTGGTTGTGTTTATTCACTATAATCTGTTTGGATTTAGCCATTTTCCAAAACATGAAAGTTTTAGTACCCTGTCTTAGCTTTTCAACGCCACCAAGAATGTCTTAGCTTTTCAACGCCACCAAAAATTTTGGGAAATCAACCAAGATTTGGAGACTAATCAAGATTTGGGAACCCACCAAGAATTGGAAACTCATGATTTTTTTTTTGGAAACTTGATTTCCTTTGTATGAGAGCCAATGCCTTCTCTTCTTCCTTTTTTTTTTCTCTTTCGTTTTTTTTTCCTTTTTTTTTTCGGCTCTTCAAGGAACACAAATTCAGATCACACCAACAAGTTTAAGAAAAACGGATGAAAGGTTATGCAAATTTCAAGAAGACCCTAGTTCTTGATTTATTGTTCAAGAACCTTCAAAACAAGACTTGGTGGTCCAAGAACTTCAAGAATTTGTTCAAGAAGCTCAAGAACTTCCCCAAATTATGTTGTGGTGTTTAGGGTTTGCAAGAACAACAACCAATACTCAAGAAATAGGCAAAACAGAATTTCAGCAATACTCAAAAGAAAAATTCTAGCAATACTCTAGCAACTTGGACACTAAAAATAATATAAGGTACGTGACTCTTTTTTTTTTTTAAACCCTAACAACCCGAACAAAAGTATAACAGACTCAAGAACAAAAGTTGGACAGAAAACACAAAAAGACAATACCCAAACAGTTTTTTTTTACTCGGATGAACAGTAATGTGAACAGTACGCTACAGTACGATGAACAGTATTTCGGAACAGTACGATGAACAGTAATCGCTACAGTTTTTTTTTTTGACAAAAAGACACAAACTAATAAGATATGAACAACTTCAATTGAAAGAGAATTAACCTGATGCTCTGATACCAACTGATATGGGCAACCCTAGGGGAAGACCCTCCTAGACCCTCCCAACCTTGTAATTATCAGAGTTGGACCTTTTCTCCCAACGGAAATTGAACTCGATTGTTCTCATGAACTCAAGACCTCTGACACACAAAGGCAATCAGCAACCTTAAGCAAATAAAGATGGATGAAGAGACACCACGATTAGGGAACAAACTAATCGATAAAGTCAGATTTGAGTCCTAAGCAATGAACTCAAGAATTCAAGAGTAAGTTCGATTAAGAACTTGAAAGGAAAAATTCCTCACGATTTCTGGTTGTAATATTCTGTGTCTTTACTCATACAAGAGGTGCCTTTTTTATAGGTTAAAACTAGGGCAAAATCCGGCCCACATAAACCTGAAAGAAATTCGGTCCGCATAAAGAGCTTAAAGAGCCAGCTCTTTAAGGCTTTCCGATAAGGCCCAATAGGTAATAAAATACTCAACGCTTAACAACTACTAAACTAGACAGTCTTAAAACAACTACCAACTAAACTAACAAGTATGAGATCATTCCTTCACTTCAAACGTACAAGTGAACAAAGTAACGTCATGGTCCATCAAATCTTCAAACCTAGCTTGCTCCTTGCTTGTATGGTGAATGATCAAGACTTGTAAAACTTCCTTCACCTTCTTGGTTCTTGATCTTGTCATCGGACCACCAATGTTGATCAAAGGATCCTTGACCCAAGATTGAAGTTGCTGCACACCCGTATCCGCATCATTCCCTCTTTCCTCGAAAAGATTCGTCCTCGAATCTTCAAAGTCTCCTCTTGAAAGTGATTTGTCCACAAATCGATGGTGCGCTTAAAGGACAACAATGTTGGAAATAGATGAATGACTACGAGCCATTTTGCATGTCGTTTGGTCAGCTTCGGAAAGCTCTCAAACAAGGACATGCGCCAAGGTAGGAAAGAGCTTGTGTAAGGCGTGTGAAAATCCCAAGTGGCAATCCAAAACTCTCTAATTAGCCTTTGGTCATGAATCTTCACATTGACACCTTGATTGTGCAAAGGTGTAAAATCCAGCACTAGTTGGCATTGATTTGAATCATCTTGCATGGATAAATTGGGAGCAACTTGTTGCATGGATGAGCCACTAAACAACTCGTGGAGGACAGCTTTGGGATCGTGCATGACACACAATTTCTCATCAGCTATAGTTGGAATAAGCACGAAATTATGTTGTAAGTCTTTAATCAAAACTGGAAAATTTTGGACAGCTTTACAACCTACAAAAACAAAATAACCTTCAACTTGAAACAAATTAGAAATTGGGTAAAGAAGTAATGGTACATCATCAACTAAATGGTAAGAAGGTATAGAACAAGTTTTAAGTGTGAATACTCCCTTTGCCACTTCATTATTCCTTCCACCAATTGATTCAACTTGAGAAGGCATTGCTAGCCTTTTACATTTTCCTTCAAAACTGCATCAGAAATACAAGTGTTAGGATGGAAATTATACTCAAAAGAAGGTAAAGATGATGAATGAACCATAGGTAGTAAATGAGAGTCAAAGTTTGGAATTCTCCCTTCATGGTTGGTTTGAATTGATTCCTCTTTGGTATGGACAGATTTGAATTGAAATTGTTCCATGAGGTGATCCCAAATAGATTTAATTCCTAAAAGACAAACTCCATGGAAACTAGTGAATTGTACAAGTGACTTTGGAATGGAGCATGGCATGACTAACTTCACTTGACTTTGCTTAATCTGCACAAATGAAGAAATACTAAATAAAGCAAAGGTAAGTTCGTTAGAAAAACAATAAGCCCTCACATTTTTGCTCAAAATCAACTCACTTTCTCTTTTTTCTTCCTTTTTACCACTCATCTCATCAGATTTTTCCATCTCTTTATCTAGCTTAATGCTCTCGATTGTTTTCTCATTATCAACCTCCTCAACAAATAGTTCAATAGGATGAGATACTCCTTTGTTGGGAATAGGGTCAGCTACCTCCTTCTTAGAAAACTCATTTTGATAGCATCCATTTGACTCCATTTGTTTTTGGTGTAGAAGACGTTGATATGTCTCCCAAAATGACTCCTCATGAGGTGATTCAACTCTAGGTTTAGGCCTAGAAAATGTTGAATGAAGCTTCTTATCACCTCTTGTATAAACTGGCTTTAAAGAGGTAGATTGCATGGAACCCCTCCTCTTGAGAGATTCGTTCTCTCGTTGGAGCCGATTGTACAAGTCCGTAGTATAATGGAAGGGTACAAATCGTTTCCTCATTACTTGCTTCATTGCAGTCCAAGTGTCAATCGGTTGTTCCCTATTTCTCCTCCTTGTGGCACATACTTGCTCCCACCAAATAGATGCATAATCTTGAAATTCAATAGCTGAAAGTTTCACCTTTTTCTCTTCAGAGTAATTGTGGACTTCAAACACTTGCTCAACTCGCCTAACCCAATCCAAGTAAACTTCAGGATCATTTTTTCCATGAAAGGTAGGCATCTTAGTCTTGATGGAACCAAGATTGTCATCGGTTCTCCTAGGTCGGTCTCGACCTTCCCTCGCTTCCCTGTGGCTTTTCCTTGATCGGAATAAGGTGTTAGAATGATACCCCTCATCATCTGCATCATGCTCAACACTCCGAGCACTTGAAGCCCTATTGGGAATATCTCCAGTACCTCGCATTTCAATGGCAGCCACCCTATCGGATAGTTGTGTCACCACAAATTCAAGCCTCCTCGCTTGTTTTTGGAGAGTTTGGAGCACCAATTTGAGTGACACGTCGGTCTCAGATGGCTCGGCCATGTTCCCCTCTTGAGACATATTGTCAAACCTGCAAAACAAATGTATCCTAGTCTACCTTGCAAAGCACTCGTGTATCACTCAAGAAAACACACTCACTCTCAATTTTCCTTTTCGAAGTTCTTAAAACAACTCAACTCTCAAAAATTTCAGAATTAATTACCCTATAAGTAATAAGACACAAAGCAGATTTTTTTACGAATCCTAGAAAACAAAAACTGTACCTGAAGCTGGAATTGGTTTTTTTTTTTTTGAGCTGTTGCTTTGCTGAGTTTCTGGTCAGTATTTTGGAGTATAGATGGTGCTTTTGGGGTGCTCAAATAATGTACGAACCAGTCCTCAAATTTCAGTCAAATCGGATCGCAAAACTAGCTCAACCGATTTTAGAAACTCAAGAACTCCCAAGGCGGTTTGGGCTAAGGTGTTTGGTTTGATTTTGAAAAACGGAATTGGGTGTGTTTGGGGCTGGTTAGGTCGTTTGGGGTCTTTGGAATTCAATCAAGATTGGAACTCAAGAGTTGGAAACCAATCAAGATTAGGAAACTCAAATTTTGGGAAATCAACCAAGATTTGGAGACTAATCAAGATTTGGGAACCCACCAAGAATTGGAAACTCATGATTTTTTTTTTTGGAAACTTGATTTCCTTTGTATGAGAGCCAATGCCTTCTCTTCTTCCTTTTTTTTTTCTCTTTCGTTTTTTTTTCCTTTTTTTTTCGGCTCTTCAAGGAACACAAATTCAGATCACACCAACAAGTTTAAGAAAAACGGATGAAAGGTTATGCAAATTTCAAGAAGACCCTAGTTCTTGATTTATTGTTCAAGAACCTTCAAAACAAGACTTGGTGGTCCAAGAACTTCAAGAATTTGTTCAAGAAGCTCAAGAACTTCCCCAAATTATGTTGTGGTGTTTAGGGTTTGCAAGAACAACAACCAATACTCAAGAAATAGGCAAAACAGAATTTCAGCAATACTCAAAAGAAAAATTCTAGCAATACTCTAGCAACTTGGACACTAAAAATAATATAAGGTACGTGACTCTTTTTTTTTTTTAAACCCTAACAACCCGAACAAAAGTATAACAGACTCAAGAACAAAAGTTGGACAGAAAACACAAAAAGACAATACCCAAACAGTTTTTTTTTACTCGGATGAACAGTAATGTGAACAGTACGCTACAGTACGATGAACAGTATTTCGGAACAGTACGATGAACAGTAATCGCTACAGTTTTTTTTTTTGACAAAAAGACACAAACTAATAAGATATGAACAACTTCAATTGAAAGAGAATTAACCTGATGCTCTGATACCAACTGATATGGGCAACCCTAGGGGAAGACCCTCCTAGACCCTCCCAACCTTGTAATTATCAGAGTTGGACCTTTTCTCCCAACGGAAATTGAACTCGATTGTTCTCATGAACTCAAGACCTCTGACACACAAAGGCAATCAGCAACCTTAAGCAAATAAAGATGGATGAAGAGACACCACGATTAGGGAACAAACTAATCGATAAAGTCAGATTTGAGTCCTAAGCAATGAACTCAAGAATTCAAGAGTAAGTTCGATTAAGAACTTGAAAGGAAAAATTCCTCACGATTTCTGGTTGTAATATTCTGTGTCTTTACTCATACAAGAGGTGCCTTTTTTATAGGTTAAAACTAGGGCAAAATCCGGCCCACATAAACCTGAAAGAAATTCGGTCCGCATAAAGAGCTTAAAGAGCCAGCTCTTTAAGGCTTTCCGATAAGGCCCAATAGGTAATAAAATACTCAACGCTTAACAACTACTAAACTAGACAGTCTTAAAACAACTACCAACTAAACTAACAAGTATGAGATCATTCCTTCACTTCAAACGTACAAGTGAACAAAGTAACGTCATGGTCCATCAAATCTTCAAACCTAGCTTGCTCCTTGCTTGTATGGTGAATGATCAAGACTTGTAAAACTTCCTTCACCTTCTTGGTTCTTGATCTTGTCATCGGACCACCAATGTTGATCAAAGGATCCTTGACCCAAGATTGAAGTTGCTGCACACCCGTATTGACCCAAGATTGAAGTTGCTGCACACCCGTATCCGCATCAACGGGTCCAAATGTCCTCGTTTCACTTTAAAGTCTTTTTGTACGTTCTACTCAATAATTGTCGAGTTTCTTTGATTGCACCTAATTGTTGTGCTAGATGATCTGTAATATTCTTTCCCGTTTAATTTAGGTTTTCTCAGTGACTGAGGATAATATCCGGAAGGATATTTTACTCGTTATTTTGCGTTCATAGGTGAGTGTTTCTTGTTTATTATATTCTCCATGACTTCATGACTTGTTGTTGTTGTTTGATGATGTGTTAAGTGTTTTCAAGGATTTCCAAAATGAATTTTCTGGGCGAACGTGTACTTTATCGCGTTCGACCTAAATGACATGTGAAATTTTCAATGATTTAACGATTGAAACATTAGTTGCGCATGATGTAAGCCTTATGGTTGAATTGGGCCCTACCCTTCGTTACCGATCGACTCGAGCCAGAAGCGGACTCGGTCGGGCGATATGGTGACCCTGGGTGAATTTGGTATACACGAGTAGTACCTTGTAGTCCGGCCACGTCCGGATGGGTGGAGTCCGGCCAACGTCCGGATGGGTGGAGTCCGGTCAACGTCCGGAAGAGGATGAATGAACGAACGAAGGCACGAGGGTTTTACTTCTCAAAAAGAAAATTTTCAAATAATTGGAGGAATAAGGGGAAATATCAGGGGAACGAACGAACGAACGAATAGCTCCATGTGAGCCCATATCCTTTTAATGAATGTGTTACTATCGCTTTCCATTGTAAAAATTTCTTGAATTATTGATACTCCATGTTTAATGTATTGAATTGACTATCTGACTATGTGTTCGGAACCTCACTGAGTTTTTAGCTCACCCCTTTAGTTTTGTTTTCCTTAACAGGGGACGGCGAGCAGGATGATAGCATAGACTAGCCTAGTCTAGTTCTTTTATTTTTTTTTTGTAATGGTTCTCGCCCTAGTGCTTAGCACGAGCTGGACGTATGAAGGATTGAGAACCTTTGTATATTCGATCTTTATACTCCCTTTTGGGATGGCAATGTATATAAGTTTCGCTTTAAGTTTGGATCGCTGCCCTATTTATTCTTGTGATTTATTCCGATTTTAATTGAGAACTGTAGTGAACGACTGAGTCCCAGCGAGAGATGGGCAGGCGACCCGCCGAACCTTGGGGTACGCCCTTGGGAGAGGTGGGGCCGTCACAGGTGGTATCAGAGTTTAGGTTTCAGATCTCTGTAGTGTATCCTAGGCTTGAAGTTTAGGATGCCGGACTGTGGGATTTGATTTGACTTGAAAGTTAAGCGATTGAGGGGTAATACCTATAGCTGCTTCGCGTGGTTTCTGCGTGGAGTGACCCTGGACTAAGTGGTGAATAAGTATAAGGGACTAAATGAAGTTATGAATTGTGAATGTTATAGGCCTTAAATCTTTCTCATGGTATCTGAGGACCATAGATAGGTATGTCAGGTAGGAATTCCGATTGTAGATAGTTTACTCTTGGGACTGCAGCTCGAGATGTGAATTATCTTATTTCGGATTCTCGTGCCTGAGTACTCTAGAGTTGCGGCAGTGCTAAGTACTTGAGACTTGCATTTTGGGAACATGAACAGGCTTTGTCTGACTAGAATGAGCACAAGAGGTCAGGGACATCTAGTTTGGATAGTAAGTGACGTGAGAGACCGGACGGGCTGATACTGGGACGACTTCACATTTTCCTTTTGATTTACCTGTATATTGTTACTACATGACATTAGTATACCTGTGTGTACATGGTTATCTGTCCAACTTGATATGTATTTGTGTATTTGTTTATCCGTCTTCTTGATAGGGCGTGTTATGTGCGTATATGTTTATTTGTGTATTTGGAATGCTAGAATTTGTTACTGTAGTCAATTTACTGTGTTTATTTACTAAATTACCTTTTTGGGGAAAAAGAAAAGTAAAGAGAGAGGGAAAATATATATATGGACGGGAGACGTAGTCGTGGACGTGGAGCTAGTCGTGGCCGTGGGGCTAGGCAAGCTCAAGAACCAAGAGAAGAAAGAAAAACAGTAGCCGAGCAAGAACCGAGACCGAGGGTTGAGGCTAGAGATCAAATGGCGACGGCGATGCAACAAATGACAAATATCCTGGCACGACTGGTAGATCAACAAGGTCAAATGCCAGTGAATCAACCCCGGAATCCTGAGATCGGAGAGGATAAGGCTCTTGAGAGGTTCCAAAAGTTTCTACCTCTGAAATTTCAAGGAAGGCCTGATCCGGATATAACTGAGCAGTGGTTGGAGGCAATGATTAATATCTTCGCGGCTTTGAATTACACGAAGTAAAGACAAGTAAATTTTGCTGTATTTCAATTCGAAGGACCAGCCCGCACGTGGTGGAATGTAATGAAGGCCAAGTGGGAAAGAGAACAGACGGTAAGGACATGGACGAACTTTGTAAGGGAATTTAATGAAAAGTATCTCCACCTTTAGTCCAAGAAAGGAGAGAGGATGAATTTATTGGGTTGCGTCAGGGAACCCTAAGTGTGGCCAAATATGAGACCAAATTTACTAGACTATCTAAATTCGCTTCCGAATTGGTGGTTACGGAGCAATGGAGAATAAGACGATTCATACAAGGACTAAATTTGGAAATCCAGGAGGCATTAGCGGCAGTTCAAGTTAATACGTTTACAGAGGCTCTTGAGAAGGCCCAAAGAATTGAGGATGTGAAAGCCCAAGTAAAATGTGACGGCCCCACCACCCCCTAGGGCGTACCCCAGGGTTCGGCGGGTCGCCTGCCCAGCTCTCGCCGGGACTCACTCAAACACTACAGTCCTCAAATGAATTTCAAGATAAATCTCAGATATTACATCCAATTCACCAAGAATTACATATCACGAGTACCAGAAAGTAAAACCTAGAAAAGCTGAGAACTATAACCACCACAACGAATATATACATCTTACTAGTCAACCTAAAACAAGTACAAGTTCACTCGTCTATAATCGAAACACTAAACACCTTCCCGAGCGATCCCCGCGTCGGCCCCCTGCTAAGGAAAACAAAAGGAAAGGGGTAAGCTATATGCTTAGTAAGCAAACAGGGGTAAAAGCGTAAATTTCACATTTAGATAAGCAATTATTTCACAAAATGCCAAGTCAAGTGCAAAAGTAACAATACAAAGGAAGGATACAGGTTGGCTCCAAAGCCAAGTCGTTTGCCATGCTTGACCTCCTGCCGACACTCCGTCGACCACAAATAAGGTCCGTAGAACTCCACTTGTACACCCACCGAACACCTTATCACCCTCACTGGCCAGTCACCTCACAAACTTGCCCGGGCGAACGAAATCACAAACTTGAGCTTGAGTCACAAGCTCGGGTCACAAACTTGGTCCACATACTCTGTGAACCGGATTCACAAACTTGGTGACCTCAAACCAAGTTGGACTGACTTCGACCAATCCCTAACCGGCTCGAATAGTCCATCTAGGTATTGAGATCGGGCCCCAAACTCACAAACTTCACAAAATTATTCAAAAATCATCCCGAGCCACAAGCTCAAGGGTTTTAGTTCCAAAATTGCTCATATACACAAGTTATGTACAAATATGTGCGCAAATTTAGGGTTTAGGTCGAGTGCGATAAAGTACACCCTCGCCTAAGTACCCTCTTCATACATATCGAAACACATAAGCAACTAACACACAAGAGCGGTCTGAATACTTACCCAAAATACAAAAGTAGTACAAAAGCGGAAATCACTTCGTGTGTTGGCTAGTAGTGGGCCCCACCGGCTCCGCCTAACTCACCACGGTCTGAAATAAAGATTTTATCACATTATATCACAAACGGCTACTAACAGACCCAAAACAAGCAAAACGGCAAAAGCCGACACACGTAAGTATGGAAACGGCAAAATTGGCATATGCAAGTGGGCGGAACGGCAAAAGGAAACGGCCAAATCTGCCATCTCAAACCGTTTTGATCAAAGATTAGGCTAGGAATATCGGATCAAAGTGAACGAGATACCGTTTCGAAGCTATGAGAAAGGGCTACAAATCCCCTGAAGAAACTTTAATCTAGATCTGAATGGAAGCAGGTTGAAATTGTAGAAAACAATACCAGAAATTTACGTCTTAGGGTGACGAACAGGGTTGTTTGCTGGACCATAACTCCCAGCTCACAAATCCAAATCAGGAAATTCCAAAGGCATTAGAAAGCTGAGACATAAGGCTAAAACTTTGATGTTTTGGCTAAGACCTGAATCTATTCAGAACAGAACGAAAATGGAGTGCCAAAGTATCCGTCAGAACTATCCAGATTCAAAGGCAGTTCTGATGATAAATCTTGTTTCGGTCATAACGGGAGCTACAAAACTCGGATTTCGACGCACTTTATACCAATTCGAAGCTAAAACCAAGATCTACATTTCTTATGAAGGAGTCAACCCCAGATCGTACATTATCAAAACAGAAAAACACACGGTCCAAGGCTGAAATTCAAAACGCACCCAATCTAGTGTCCAAACCAGGTTCAAGTGTTTTGGCTATAACACGGGCTACCCTGCTCCGTTTGACCTGATAGTTTGCAGGCATACTCAGGACTTAAGAGGCTACAATGTTGAAGAAGGCCACTCAGTCCAATTTCGAGTGTAACTAGGTTAAAAATGCAATATACCACACCAGAACCGCAAAAACAGGTTCACAAACCGCATTCTGGTTCAAACATCATAAGTCAGGCTACCTAAGTCCAAACCAAGTGATTCCAAAGCCATCCAAAAGCTAAGATACACGGCTACAATTCATCAGAAGACCTCAACAACCAATTCCGAAATATTCCCAACCAAAATAATCCAATTACAGACGCAATTATCAAATTCGGGTAGAAACAGGGCAGCAGGGGTAATTTTGTCTTTGCATAGGCTACGTTGCTCCGATTGAGCTGAAATTTTGCAGACATCTCTAAAACATCATTCCCTACAACTTTAATGTTTTAATCTAAGGCTAATTCGGCCTCTAACATGGAACACTAAAACCGGACAGAATGGAAGTCATATTTTCAAGAAATCTGGAAATCTGGGATTTCAAGGGCAATCTCTTCATTTTCTTAATTCAATCACTACCACAACCTCTTATACAAGCCTATATACATCATATACCACTCCTACAACAAGTATAAGAAGGAAATCAGTCAAACCCAAAGTCATATACATCACCCCAAAATCATCACAACAACTTGTATAGCTACTAATCTAACCAAAACACAAGCTATATAACATCTTAAACAAAAATAAAAGAACCAAAGCCATGGGTCAGACCTTATACCTCAACAAAAGGGCTTGCAAGAGTAATACTTCACCTCCTCTTGAAATTTCTGGTTCCTTAAGCTTCCCAAGCTCTCAAACTATTGATTAATCGGTTTAGATTTCTTGTTTTCTCACTTAAGTGGACCAAACTCAAGATGGATTATGATTTCTTTCTCTTGGCTTTTCCCTCTCTTTCTCACGGTTCATATGGCAGAAATAGAGGCTGAAATGAAGTGCAATTGAAGCTTCAAAGAAGGTTAAAAGGATAGGAATTTATTTGGGTCAAAGGTGACAAGTGTCACAAGTTGATTGGTAGTCAAAATTTTTTTCTTTTCTCTTGTTTTCTTGGTCAAATATTGTGGCTGGTGTATGAGATATTTTGAGGGTTAATTAGCTGAAATAAAATGAGAAGATTAAGGTAATAAAGTATGGGTCAAGTGGTGTGTTTACCCGGTAACAAACGGTACCCGTCGGTTCGAGCCGATTTTTCTTAAATCGCGTATACTAGGGTTTTTACTTTCTAATCACTAACTTATTATTATCACTTCAAATCATATAATATTTCCTCATCCAAAAGTCACTCTTAAGCACCAAATTTGATCCTCACTCCGTACCGGATAATCATCCGGCGAAAAATCGCGAAAACCCTAATTTGCTCCAATCTTGAAAACGAAGAGTGAAACCCTACTTTCTAGGTTCATTTGCACTTGTTGTGGAGTACTTGAGTAGTAGGATCATATTAAATGAATAATTTCCAAATAAAAGGACTTTTAAGAAAAGTGTGATGAATTTTACAATTTCATAGAATAAAATTAGGGTTTTGAGTCAAATATGAGGGATTTAAACATAACCTGCTAGTCACAGGTAAACTAGGGTTTTAAAGTACAAGTAGGGTTTCTAGTCTTTTAAAATAAAACAATGTTTTAAGATAAAAATAAAATAAAATAAACCGTAATCTTTTCTTTGAGATTAAACAAAAATAGTATCCTAAAATTTGGGGTATCACATAAAAACCTTTCAAACGCGGAAAAGAGATACATCCAGCAGCATACCTGAGGAATCCGGAGAAAAGATAATGCTCTCCAAAGTGCAAAAAGTGAACCATTCACCTCGCCTACCTTGGACATTAAGAACATTAGATGAAAGGTCCATGAAAGGAAGTCAGATCGGATGAAAGGACATTTCTCGAGAAGATCCAACAGTAGCTCCTCGATTGGCCTGTGGATACTGTGGAAAGGCAAATCACACTGAGAATGATTGCTGGCGAAAAGGGGGAAAATGTTTGATTTGTGGGAGTATCAATCATCAACTTAGCAATTGCCCGAAAAAACAGCCACGAGAGGGTAGTACTCAACAAGTGGAAGGAACCAAACTGAAACAAACTCATGAAAGAGGAAACCGAACAAAAGTATTGACACAAGTTTAAGCCATAGATCAGCACCAAGTTCTGGGGTCCTCCGAGGCGACGGAAGGTATGAATTTCGAGGTCGAAATTCTTTTAAGAGGGAGAGAGTGTGAGAACTCGCAAATTTCTTATATTTTCCTCAAAAATGTCTTTTATTTGGAAATTATTATTTATTAAAATCCTACCACCCAATCATTCCACAATAAGTGCAAATAAACCTAGAAAGTAGGGTTTCACTTTTGGTTTAAAGATTGGGGCAAAATTAGGGTTTTCGCGATTTTTCGCCGGATGAATTTTCGGTATGGAACAAGGATCAAATTTGCTGATTAAAAGTGACTTTTAAGTGAGAAATAATATGTGATTAGGGGCAAAGATATAAGGTTAGTGAATAGGAAGAAAAAACCCTAGTACGTGTGTTTTAAAGAAAAACGGCGCGAACCGACGGGTACCGCGCACTACCGATTGAACGCACCATTTGACCACCACTTTCTTACCACATGAGCTCATTAATATTTGACCAAAATATCCCCTCATTTCCAGCTGCCTTTGACAGAAATTTGTGGCCAAAAATGCAAGGGAGAGAGAGAAAAATTTGCATGGCTTTGGTGGTGCCAAGTGTCACCACCTCATGGCTCCTTGATTAATTTTTTTTCTTGCCTTTTTATCCTTCATTTCAGCCATCTTTCTTCTTCATTTTTTCTGGTCTGGCCGAGCTTGAGAGAGAGAGAGTGAGTGCAAGAGAAACAACTTCAATCCATCTTGATTTGCACCATCCAAGTGAGGAACCAAAATTCTAAACCGATTAATGAGTGAGTTGTGAGCTTGAGAAGCTAGGGGAACCAAGAATTCCAAGAGGAGGTGAAGTATCACTCTTACAAGCTTCATTTGTTGAGGTAAAAGGCTAAACCATGGCTTTGGTTCTTTTATTCTGGTTTAAGTTGTTATATAATACTTGTTTTGGTTGGATTAGTGGTGATACAAGTTGTTATGATGATTTAAAGGTGATATATGTGAGTTAGGGTTTGAGGTACTTGCTGCCTATGCTTGCTATATGGATGAGATATGTGGTATCTAAGCTTATATAAGTGGTTTTAGTGATGATTAGAGCAAGAAATCAAGAAAGGTTGCATTGAAAACAAAAATTTCAGATTTCTGGAAAAATTTCCCTCTTTCTGTCTGGTTTTATTGCATCATGTTAGAGGCCGAATTAGCCTTAGGTTAAAATGTGAAAGTTGTATAAAATGGTATTTTATAGTTGCCTACAAAATTTCAGCTCAATTGGAGCAATGTAGCCTGTGAAAAGACCAAAATACCCTCGCTGTTCTAGGTTACATTCCAGAGTTCCGCGTGGACAGTTTAGTCTATTTGGTTGTGTTTATTCACTATAATACGTTTGGATTTAGCCATTTTCCAAAACATGAAAGTTTTAGTAACCTGTCTTAGCTTTTCAACGCCACCAAGAACGTCTTAAACAGACCTCAGTAGACTGAGATATGGTCATTTGAATGTAGTACGGTTGATTAGCCGAATAGTTGGAACCAGGTTATATGAATTGGGAATTTGATTAGGTTACACTGGAAATTTGACTAAGTGCTCTTCATGAAAATTGTAGGCCTTCATCTTAGCTTCGAATTGGTATAATTTGTACCTCAATCTGATAAGAGTAGCCTCGGATGTGCCTATCCCGTAAAAATCCGTCGAAACTGTCTTTTGTAAAATTCATTTATGCACTTGATATTAGCTGAATTTTTGTTCTTGTATTATCTTGAGCCTATGGAATGGCTATTGAAATGAAATTTTGTTATGGATAACCTTGGGTTTGATTGAGTAAAAGGATGGAGCCATAAATGGCTGGAAAATAGGAAAATACAAAAGGGCATGCTGCCCAAATTTTCGCTTGAGGACTAAGTTTCTATTTGAACTGGTATACTTACGTTTGGTCTATGAAACCCTAGTTATTTTTGTCCACAGATCCAAATGTCCTCGTTTCACTTTAAAGTCTTTTTGTACGTTCTACTCAATAATTGTCAAGTTTCTTTGATTGCACCTAATTGTTGTGCTAGATGATCTGTAATATTCTTTCCCGTTTAATTTAGGTTTTCTCGGTGACTGAGGATAATATCCGGAAGGGTATTTTACCCGTTGTTTTGCGTTCGTAGGTGAGTGTTTCTTGTTTGTTATATTCTCGATGACTTCATGACTTGTTGTTGTTGTTTGATGATGTGTTAAGTGTTTTCAAGGATTTTCAAAACGAATTTTCTAGGTGAGCGTGTACTTTTTCGCGCTCGACCTAAATGACATGTGAAATTTTCAATGATTTAACGATTGAAACATTAGTTGCACATGATGTAAGCCTTTTGGTTGAATTGGGCCCTGCCCTTCGTTACCGATCGACTCGAGCCAGAAGCGGAATCGGTCGGGCGATATGGTGACCTTGGGTGAATTTGGTATACTTGAGTATTACCTTGTAGTCCGGCCAACGTCCGGATGGGTGGAGTCCGGCCAACGTCCGGATGGGTGGAGTCCGGTCAACGTTCGGAAGAGGATGAATGAACGAACGAAGGCACGAGGGTTTTACCTCTCAAAAAAAAATTTTCAAATAATTGGAGGAATAAGGGGAAATATCAGGGGAACGAACGAACGAACGAATAGCTCCATGTGAGCCCGTATCCTTTTAATGAATGTGTTACTATCGCTTTCCATTGTAAAAATTTCTTGAATTATTGATACTCCATGTTTAATGTATTGAATTGACTATCTGACTATGTGTTCGGAACCTCACTGAGCTTTTAGCTCACCCCTTTAGTTTTGTTTTCTTTAACAGGGGACGGCGAGCAGGATGATAGCATAGACTAGCCTAGTCTAGTTCTTTTGTTTTTTTTTTGTAATGGTTCTCGCCCTAGTGCTTAGCACGGGCTGGACGTATGAAGGATTTAGAACCTTTGTATATTCGATCTTTATACTCCATTTTGGGATGGCAATGTATATAAGTTTCGCTTTAAGTTTGGATCGCTACCCTATTTATTCTTGTGATTTATTCCGATTTTAATTGAGGACTGTAGTGAACGACTGAGTCCTAGCGAGAGTTGGGCAGGCGACCTGCCGAACCCTGGGGTACGCCCTAGGGAGAGGTGGGGCCGTCACACTAGAAGCTCAGTGAGGTTCCCAAACAAGCAATCAAGCAGGCCTACACAGAAACATTTACATTTGGCACTTTACACACTTGGCACGGAAATATGCTGTCATTCAAGAATTAATCATTCATTCATTGAAAGGATACATGCTCACTTAGAGCCATTTATTCATTCATTCGCCAACCATTTTCCTTATCCCTCCAACATTAGAAAACATTTGCAAGTGAAAACTCATTCAGTGTTCATGTCATTTATTCATTGATTTCATTGCATTGAATTCACTAGCCAGTTCTCCACCAGATTTTGTGGTAATACTCGAGTATACCAAATATTGTCCCAGGGTCACCAGCCACCCGATTGAGTCCGCTTCTGGCTCAAGTTGATTGGCAATGAAGGGCAAGGGCCCAGTTCAGCCAAAAGGCTTACATTCATGCACAAGTAGCATTCAATCATTGAAAATTCATTTTTGCTTGGGTCGAGTGCGATAAAGTACACACTCGCCTATTTAAAATTCATTTAGCAATCATTGGAAAGCATTTAACATACCAACAACATTCATAACATTCCACATAGTCTTTTAAAGCATACATTTGCAAGGAACACTCACCTTTTAAAGTAGACCAAAGCTAAACGTTTGACTCCGGGTCGTGCTCGTTCCCACTGTTAAACCCTAAAAATAACCAAGACAAGATGTCATGGTCTGATCATTCAAAACTTAGGTTAATAAGGTACTCACTTTAGCCTTAATCATGAGCCATAGGCCTATCTAAAATCGGTCTCTCAAAACACAAAACTCAAAGACAAACTTGAACGCCAATCGAAGAATGTCCAAGTACATTCTAGGGCTATGAAGTACACTTGTTTAAGGCCACAAAACCATCCAAAATCACACCAATTAAAGTTCAAGACCTAGAAAATTGTTCTCAAAGTTTTCCAAGTTTCACTCAATTCATTTGACAAAATTTCCAGCTTTGGCGACATTCTTTGAAAAAGTATAACTTGAGTTCCGTAGGTCGAAAAATCACAAAACTTACACCATTAGAAAATAGACTCGAAGTACTAATAGACTTTAGAAGAATCTTCATAAAATTCAACTGATAGGTTAGTCAAATTTTCAGTTCAAAATCACTGCTGTCTTATGTGCAAAATAGAACAGTCATGGTTTTTCAAGAAACTTTGTAAATTTACTGGTATTTATAGGAGTTGAATCAACCCCTGATTTTTACGTGGTTAAAAGAGCTATGAGTCTAGTTTCAAATGCAACAAACGGAACTCAATTTGGATTTTTCTACACCAAGATATAATAGATTTTCCAAGACTGCTCAAAGTCTGCTGCAGGGAAAATTTTCAGCCATTTCAAGGCTTCATTCTCACCACAAGACAGCCCCAAATCAAGTTGACAAGGTATAGGATACATAGAGTACTTATTTAGCCATAAAACTATCTATAATCAACATATACCTAAGCTGGAAAATTCTATACCAAGGCTGGAATTTAGCAACTAAGGCTGGAAATTCTTATTTGGAAACTAAAAGTTCACAATAAAGCTACAAATCTTCATACAAGTCCATAACAAAGCTAGATACCATCATACCATAGCTGAAAAATAAGAAACAAGGCTGGAAAAATGAAACCCTTGGCTGAAATTTCACCAATCTTCATCAATCTAGGTTGTCATCCATAAAACTTCTAATTTCAAGTCATCTTCTCCATAAATTGCAAAAATAAGAAAGAGTATCAAATGGTCTAAGTGATCAAGCACCCACCCCTTGAGAAAGTGAAGAACCAAGCTTTTATCTCCAAAAACTCTCCACCACAAGCTTCCTTGTTTCCTTGGAGTAACTTTGCTCAGTATAGTTTTATGATTCCAGCTTAAACAAGGCAAGAATCAAGATGAACTTGGTGGTTTTTTTCTAGCTAAAATATCTCACTAGATCTTGTAAACAAAGTGTGCAAAAGTTCTTACTTCGTTTAGACCAGTTTGATTTTAAAGGGATCCAGAAATGGGCTTCATCAATGCTTCCAACGGATAGAAGGCAGCTGAAGAGTCAACTAGCCGTTGGGGCTGTCGGACGTCCGACGATCGAATCATCGTCCGAACCAATCGTCCGATGATAGCCAAGTTGAGGTTCGGACGTCCGATAAGTTCTTTGTCGTCCGACAGCACAGCGTCCGACCTTGGGCCGAGAGCTAGCAAGTTATCTTGGAATTTTTCGGACGTCCGATGCGGTTGATTAGCGTCCGATGGCAAGCGTCCGATCCTTCCGGACGTCCGATGCTTCCATGTGAGCGTCCGACGGTGCTTCCTTCCTGATGTTCTTTATCTTTTCGGACGTCCGACAGTTTCCTTTCGGCCGTCCGACCTGATTGTCCTGTTTTTGCTTCTCATTTTGGTTGTTTTACATTTCATGACATATTTGAACCTGATTCTTGGATAGACAAAAAACACTTGTATTTGAAGAAGGTTAGACAAATATTTCAAAGTACCAAGAATGACAAACTAGACATACTTAAAAGACAATATCTTTGATCGAAAACAAAACAATGACTAAATTCATTCATATTATTCCAATCTTGTTTGCCACATCCAAAGCAACGTAGTCAGGAGATAAACGAACATATGCTTTCTTTGTTCCAACAGACCTGATCAAAGTGTTCACTTTCTTGGTCTGTATAAACAAACTTTTGTGATCATCAAAACCAAGAATAACATTCTCCCCCTTTTTGATGATGACAAAACAAAAGTTTGAAATGAATTTTGATTGATTGCTGATTGCAATGAAAGCTCCCCCTTTCTAAATAGACTAGAACTCCCCCTTTCTTAGTGAATCATAAAAAAAAATGTGAAAACCTCCCCCTCACTAGGCTGCCCAACCGAGTTCCAAAACATGACAATTAAGCAACTCACAACCAACATATTACCAATTCAATCCATCATCAAAATCCAAATTTAATTAAACCATCAATCAATTCATCATATCCAACATTATCAATCATCAATCAGATCTCTCCCCCTTTTTGTCATCACAAAAGAGCAAACCAAAAACATCCATCTTATACACAAATACATCTTATCCAAAATGTAAACCAAAAACAATTCATTCCATTCACATAAACAGAATAAACAAACATCACCAGTACTTAAACATCACCAATAACTTCCATCAAGATACTTAGAAACATCACAGAACTTAAACATAAACAAGAATATCCATTATATTACACCACAGTACTTAGATCATCCATCAAAACACACCAAAAGAAACTTAGAATATCCATAACATAACATATTCTAAAAGAGACAAACAAAATGCAAATGTCCTAAATGATGATCTACGTGGATCCAGGTGTCCTCCGAGAAAGCTGATATTGGTCGAGATCCTCCTCTTCAGTGTCTTCATCATCTTCAGCAGCTTCTACAATTGGTGCCTTGCCTTTGTCTGATGTGGAAGGGCCATGAGGAGTCACAGGAGTTGCTGGATTCGGATCTGGAACTGATGAACCTGGATCAGTGGTTCGAGGTTCTTTGTCATGTGAGACTTCCTCAACCACAGGTGGAGGAAAAAGAAGATTCTTTTTGTCAAGAAAGGCAGTTTGCTGCTCAGAAGACATGGTGAGCATTAGGCCATGTTCTAGAAGAAGAACATGCTGTTTGAGTTCATGAAGAAGCTCAATTACTTCATTACTGGAAGAGGAAGATGGTCTAGTGGCAGATTTCCTAGGGTGAATGGGAGTGAGTAAAATGGGTGAAGGATCATGTACAGTCTTGGACCTTTGTTCACTAGATGATGCCCCCTTATATGCCCACAGATTATCTTTAAAAACAAGATTTTTTCTTTCAAAATATGCTCTGGTAAAGGCATAAGAAGATGCTTCTTTTGGACACACACCTAGAATTGGAACTTTGTAAAAGTCAAAAATCTTTTGAAGAAACTTTCCATAGGAAAGTTTTCTTCGAGAGTCAGTAGCATAGCGAAGTAAAAACTTGCACATGACAAAACCAAAATCAATCCGAATTTTTTCTCGAAAACAATAAAAGAGATACAACTCCATTTTGTTTGCATCAGTTCTGTGCCCATCAGTGGGCACAAGCAGGTTTGAAATGATAGAAAAAGCAATTAAATTCACAGGAGCCAGATCATTCAATTTAGCATCAGCAGGTGAGGAAAAACTTCTTTTGAAATAGGTTAACATTTTTGTCCCATCAAAATGATTTGCAGCAGTAGGAAGCTCTTCATAAGAAAAGAAATTAGCAACCTTATCTTTGCATGAACGTTCAATGGTAGTCTTTAGAATGGAATTTACAGTATCAGAATCAAAGATTAGGTCTACCCCATTTACCCTAGACATGATCTCAGTTTGGTCAGTTCCTTTCCTAAGGTTGGCAAAAAATTGATGCAGCATATCAGGGTAGTAGACATTTGGCATGGAAATGAGATGTGACCATTTCTGGAAAGCAAATAGATTCAGAATGGATTCTAAACCTATGGAGTGAAATTCAGAGGGGTTTACGGTTCTTTGAGGGATGACACCCTTCTGTGATATCCAGGCGTATTTGTCTTTTGCAGCATCATCAAAGAATGGAGGGAGAGGGACTGATTTTGGAGGCGGTTGAGAGGAGGTCCCCTGTCCAGATTCAGGCTGAGATGTGGGTTGTGGAGTAGGCCGTGACATTTGACCCTTGATAGCTCCCCTTTTGAAGCGTTTGGATGTCCGTTTGACAGTAGGAAGATCCTCATCCTCATCCCTGAGTGGATGCTTGCGTCCGGCAGTAACTTTTCCTCCCCTTAGATTCACCATTGTTCTAAATGTGTGGAATGGAGGATGCAAATGATGCACACAGCAGTAGGGAAGTGAATCGCACAGAAATTTTGGGACAAAAACACCTTGAACGAGATTTGACAGAGCGGTTATGCAAGAGTAGGGTTGTGAGGAAAATTTGGGGATTTGCGAAATGTTACTCAGTTTGGTGAAATGATCAGGAGAAATGAAACGCAAACGATGGGGAAATGTTTTGGTTGAGTCAATTTGGGAATGGTAGCTACAGAATGGTACGAATTTGAGAGTGAGGGAAGAGAGAGTTTTCGTCCGAGAGGAAATAGGATATGAAGAGACTGAAGCAAATAAGGAAGAAAGTTGATTTAAAAAATGAGCCGTTGCACTGTCGGACGGCCGACCGAAGTTGTGCGTCCGACAGCTGCGTCCGAACAGGCGCAATCTGGAAAATGACTGAAGAACATCATCGGACGTCCGTTCATCTTCTTTCGGACGTCCGAAGACCCAAAGAAAATTAAGATGATTTTTCGATTATTCCTAATTTTGATCTTAGATGAATGAACTGTTCTAATGGCAAAGCTTTCGTAAAAATATCAGCAAATTGATCTTTAGAACAAACATAATTTACACAAATTTCACCTTTTTGAACAAGATCACGAATAAAGTGATGCTTTATATCTATGTGTTTTGTCCTAGAATGATGAATAGGATTTTTGGTCAAATTGATAGCACTAGTATTATCACAGAATACAGGCATGCAGTCATACAACAATCCAAAATCATTCAAAGTGTGCTTCATCCATAGAAGTTGAGCACAACATGCACTAGCGGCAATATATTCCGCCTCGGTGGTAGACAAAGAGATTGCACATTGTTTCTTGCTAAACCAAGAGACTAAACAATTTCCAAGAAAATGACAAGTTCCACTCGTACTCTTTCTATCCACATGACAACCTCCAAAATCAGCATCCGAATAACCATATAGAGCAAACTCATTAGATCTAGTATACCAAAGACCATAGTCTAATGTACCTTTCAAATACCTAAAAATTCTTTTTACAGCATTCAAATGTGATTCTTTTGGACAAGATTGAAATCTAGCACACAAGCAAACAGCAAACATAATATCAGGTCTACTTGCGGTTAAATAAAGTAGGCTTCCGATCATACCTCTATAATGCTTTTCATCCACATGATTACCTTCTTCATCTTTGTCAAGCTTTGTAGAAGTGCACATTGGAGTTCCAACTTGTTTTGAGTCCTCCATGCCAAACCTTTTCAGCAATTCCTTGGTATATTTTGCTTGATTTATAAAAATTCCCTCAAGAGCTTGATGTATTTGAAGTCCAAGGAAGAAATTTAATTCTCCCATCATACTCATTTCAAATTCATTTTGCATAGTGGTGGAAAACTCCTTACATAGATACTCATTAGTAGCACCGAAAATAATATCATCAACATATATTTGCACAATAAGAAGGTCTTTCAACACATGCTTAGTAAAAAGTGTGGTGTCCACAACACCCCTTTTGAAACCTTTTTCAATCAAGAACCCACTTAATCTTTCATACCAAGCTCTTGGAGCCTGTTTTAAACCATATAAAGCTTTAGAAAGTTTAAACACATGACTTGGAAATTTTGTATTTTCAAAACCGGGGGGTTGATCCACATACACTTCTTGATCAATAAAACCATTTAAAAAGGCACTTTTAACATCCATTTGAAACAATTTGAAACCTTTGAAGCAAGCAAAAGCAAGAAGCATTCTAATAGATTCTAATCTTGCTACGGGAGCAAATGTTTCATCAAAATCAATTCCTTCTTCTTGTGCATATCCTTTAGCAACTAATCTGGCTTTATTTCTTACAACAACACCTTTATCATCCAACTTATTTCTAAAAATCCACTTTGTGCCAATGATAGGCTGATTTTGAGGTCTATCAACAAGTGTCCAAACTTCATTTCTCTCAAATTGATTAAGTTCCTCTTGCATAGCCAAAATCCAGTTTTCATCCTTTAAAGCATCATTGATATTTTTAGGTTCAAAAAGAGAAACTAAAGCAAAATTATCAATCAATTTTCTAGATGAGGAACGAGTGTTTACCTTCTCGGATGGATCACCAATTATAAGTTCTTTTGGATGATTTTGGCTGAATTTCCAAGCCTTGGGAAGATCTTTGAGTGGATCATCATTTTTGTCTTCATCTTCCACTTCTTGATCATTATGAACTTCATTTTCCATTTCAGTTGCTGCTGGTTTAGAACTTCCTTCATTCCCAATTGATAGCTTTTCCATTCCTTCTCGAACACCTACATCATCATCCTCACACAAACTTTTGGAATTATCATCATTGGCTTCATCAAATGTTATATGTATAGCTTCTTCAATCACAAGAGTCCTTCTATTAAAAACTCTATATCCTCTTTTATTTTCACAATATCCCAAAAATATTCCTTCATCAGATTTTTTATCAAACTTGCCAAGATGTTCCTTTAGATTCAAAATAAAGCATTTACAACCAAATACTTTGAAATAACCAACCGTAGGTTTCTTATCAAAAATCAGTTCATAAGGAGTTTTCTTCAAAATAGGTCTCAAGAGAATTCTATTCATCACATAACATGCAGTGTTTACCGCTTCAGCCCAAAGGTATTTAGGCAATCTACATTCATTCAACATAGTTCTAGCAGCCTCTTGGAGAGTCCTGTTTTTCCTTTCTACAACACCATTTTGCTGTGGAGTCCTTGCAATAGAAAACTCATGAGTTATACCATTATAATCACAAAATTCTGGAAAACCACAAAATTTGAATTCGGTTCCATTATCACTTCTAATTCTAACAATTTTTAAACCAAGCAGATTTTGCACTTTAGCAAACAATGAAGTAAAATTCTTGAAGGCATCATCTTTATGAGCAAGAAATATCACCCAAGTGTATCTAGAATAATCATCCACAATCACAAAACAGTATTTCTTACCACCCAAGCTAGAGATTTGAGTAGGGCCAAATAAGTCAAGATGCAAGAGTTCTAAGGGTTTTGAAGTAGATACACACTTCTTTGTTTTAAAAGAAACTTTTGTTTGCTTACCAAATTGACATGCATCACATATTTTATCCTTTTCAAAACTGATTTTTGGCAAGCCTCTAACTAGTTCCTTTTTCGAAATTTCCTTTAGTAAGTCCATGTTAAAATGACAAAGTCTTCTATGCCACAACCAAGGATCTTCATTTGAAGCTTTAAGACATTTTAAGCTAGAAGAATCAACTTTATCAAGAATCACAATATATATGTCATTAAACCTCTTTCCTTTGAACACAACATTATATTTGGAATCAAGTACAATGCATTCAAGCTTTTTAAACAACACATACAAGTCTTTATCACACAATTGACTAACACTAAGCAAGTTATAACCTAAGTTATCAACCAAGAGCACATTATGAACAAAAGTTTCACCATCCTTACCAACATCACCTATTCCAATTGTCTTAGCTTTCACATCATCACCAAATGTTACCTTTCCACTTGATTTTGATTTCAGCTTTATGAACAAGGAAGGATCACCGGTCATGTGCCTTGAGCAACCGCTATCAATGAACCATTTGGACTTGTTTGAGCATTTTTCCTGAAAAGAAAGGGTTTTTGGTACCCTTTTTAATTTTTGGGTCCATAATAGTTAGCATTGTATCTAACTAACCACATGCACTTCATCCCTTTGTTCAGATTTCTTTTCACATAGCAATTACCTTTCAAATGCCCTCTTTGACAACAAAAACCACACAAAATGGAAGAGTCCTTAACATGTACTGGTTTGATATATCTCAATCCACCTCTTCTATATGTTGTGAACCCATGTGCAATTTTGTTGTGTGCAAATGTTCTTTGAAAAGTAGTAGGATGGGTAAATAACATGTTCCTTTTGCTAAACTCCTGCTTTCTTGCTTTCAGAGTCTCATCCAAGTTGTCCATCCTTTTTTTCAAATCACCCTGTCTTTCCTTCAGCATTTCACAAATATTTGTCTTTCTATCAAGCTCATCTTGAACATTACATCCGGCTCTTACAAGACTTTCATTGTCGGTCTTTAGTTGTTTATTTTGTTGAAAAAGACTTGCATTTTCTTGAATGAGAAAAGCCATTTTCTGTTTTAACTGCTTGTTTTTATCATAAGATTCCTTCAAGGCATTATGCAGCTTTTCAACAAAAGATTCAAGATCATCATCTTCATCATTATCACTTTCAGATTGAGAGTGTGTGGAAGTTACCTCATTATTTCCAATAGCCATGAAGGCCATTTGAGCAGATTCTTCTTCTTCTTCAACTTCTCCTTCGGAGTTGCATTCATTCCAAGTAATCTGAAAATTGTTGAATCTTGGCTTTCGATCAGCTTTTCCATCTTTCATCTTCTTCATGGGGCATTCGTTTGCATAATGTCCAATCTGTCCACATTCGAAGCATTTGTCCAACTGTTTCTTGTTGAAATCTTGTTTACCTTTATACTTTGTGATAGATGGCTGATTCTGGAATTGATTGCTAGGTCCTCCCCTTCTAAACTTTCTTTTATTCAAGATTCTCTTGAAGCCTCTGGTGATGAGAGCAAGATCATTATCATCACCATCTGAGTCTTCATCATCCAAGTGAGCTGTATCATCTTCACCTCAAGTTGAGGTTCGGACGTCCGATAAGTTCTTTGTCGTCCGACAGCACAGCGTCCGACCTTGGGCCGAGAGCTAGCAAGTTATCTTGGAATTTTTCGGACGTCCGATGCGGTTGATTAGCGTCCGATGGCAAGCGTCCGATCCTTCCGGACGTCCGATGCTTCCATGTGAGTGTCCGACGGTGCTTCCTTCCTGATGTTCTTTATCTTTTCGGACGTCCGACAGTTTCCTTTCGGCCGTCCGACCTGATTGTCCTGTTTTTGCTTCTCATTTTGGTTGTTTTACATTTCATGACATATTTGAACCTGATTCTTGGATAGACAAAAAACACTTGTATTTGAAGAAGGTTAGACAAATATTTCAAAGTACCAAGAATGACAAACTAGACATACTTAAAAGACAATATCTTTGATCGAAAACAAAACAATGACTAAATTCATTCATATTATTCCAATCTTGTTTGCCACATCCAAAGCAACGTAGTCAGGAGATAAACGAACATATGCTTTCTTTGTTCCAACAGACCTGATCAAAGTGTTCACTTTCTTGGTCTGTATAAACAAACTTTTGTGATCATCAAAACCAAGAATAACACGCCTCTCTTTTCCTCTCCAAACTCACGGCCAAGAAGATGAAGAAATGAAGGAAAATTGTGGCTAGAGGAAAGATAAGAAAGAAGAAAGTTTCTTAGTCAAAGGTTGCATGGATGGCCAACACTTGGCAAGCCACCAATTTTCCTCTTATTTTTTTTCTTTTCCTCTTGTTTTTGGTCAAGAATTTTGGCTAAGCTTAGTGTTAAATTAGGGTAGGATGAATGATAGGAAAATAAGAAGATTAGGATAAGAAAGTATTGATCAAGTGGTGTACTCAATCGGTAACAAACGGCGCACGTGGGTTCAAGCCTACTTTCTTAACTCTCTTGTTTGTCTCTAATTCCCAAGATATCTAGGGTTTCTCCACTTAACTCTTTACACCTCATGCCACATAATTCTCGATGCACAACACTCCTTCTTATTTATCAAATTTATTACTCACACCTTGCTATTCGGCCACACTATCTTAATGTACTACAACACTTATCATGCACTAAAATATAAGAGCGAAATTATAAAAATCTTGACTCAACTAATGAAATCACCATGAAATTTAGGTCTAGTAAATAGTTAAATAGTCAAGTAAAGAAATATAGAAGGAGATATAAATTAATTTTTCAAAAATGGGAGGAAATTCTAAAGAAATTTTCGTGTCCTCACACTTCTCATTGCACTTTGTATTACCATTCTAGCTCTATTCATTGCCTCATATATAATATAATAGGTAGAGTAGATTTTTTATCCTAATCGATAACTTTTAAAACTTTCACTAGTAGCTTCATGACTGCACACACATATTGTAACTTTTTCCAAAACCTTTTGAACAAAGTCATATCAAACATCATTGTATCTTGTTCCCTTCTTTTAGAACTATTATTAAATTCCATCCATTCAGCTAAGGTGCACACTCTTTTCAACTCAAACTCATGGCGAAGAAGACTTTCCATTGCAATGAGCTCAGTAGCAAATCTTGTTATGTCAGGTCACAATAACTCATTATTAATTGTATATGTCTTCATTATATTTACCACTTGGTCGCTGTTGTATGTGAAACTGGTAATTTTCCTACTCTGTTTAATAGTATCTTTTATTGACGCCATATGACTAATATTTTTTAGTATCAAATCAATGCAATGTGCTGCACATGGTGACCAAAAAAATGCTTTCTTTTCTTCATTAGCTACTTCATAACTACATTCATACTAGACTCACTATCAATAACAATTTGTATAATATTACTTCTTCAATTGCACACGCAATGTTATCCATCATGGAAAAGACAAAGGCCTTCATTTTGTTTTGTATTAGTCGATATAACTATAGTATATCATGTTTCTATGACAATACACTATATGAAATTAATGATTGGACATTTTTCTATGTACTTTATTCATCACACATGATTGCACACCCACATTGTGAGGACTCGTGCTTTTATTCTTAAAATAGTTATTTTTATAATTATTTACCCTAGAATTAGTTAATTATATTTTAGTTGTGTGTTTACCCTTAAAATTTCGCGCGCGAGTCGAAAGTTCGCGTATTTCGCGTTGGAATGACTAAGGGAAGATTTAAGAAATTAATACTAGACTACTAAGGCTGAATAATTACAATATTAAAGGAAGTAGTTTGGAGGATTAGTGCATGAGTGTTTCAAACCTGAGAGAAAATGGTGGTACAAAACACTAGCGCGACACTAGTGAGAGTTGACTTTTGTCAAACTTAACAACCACTTTGTTATTCTTGGTTTTGATGATCACAAAGTACTTTGAAATGTTTATCTAACTCTCTTCAAATATAAGTGTTTTTTGCCTATCAAAGTGTGAGGACCCGTAAAAACCCTAAATTTTTCCTAGGGTTTTAGTCCCTTAAATTGCATGTTTTCTGCATTTTCTGGCTTAGAAATATTTTCTTGGTGGATTTTATGCCCAATTATAGTTTTAAGATGATTTTTCTAGCATTGGTGAATTTTTAGAAAATTAAGAATATATATTGGATGTGGGACCCATTAGTGCGAAAAGTTCGGAAAAATTCGGCCAATAAGGTTAAGTTTCGGATACTGTGTAAAATTTATCGGGTGTTAAGAGATAAGTAGAGTGTGTGAAATGATTGATGTGAGAGAGAAAAGAAAGATAGGAATGCATTTATGGAGATGCCACATGTCATCCTCTTATTGGTTGGACTTTAAGAGTTACTATTCACATTTTTTACTTTTTTGACCAAAGGATTAAATATCTAAAAATTGCTCAAAAATCACCATTTTCTTACCTCTTATGGCCGGCCCTCTTAGCTCAAAGAAGAAGGAAAAATCTTCAACTTCAAGCTTCCATATGCTTCAATCTTCCACAAACAAAAGTTTAAGTTAGTTTTACTCCATACAATCTTTCCTTTTGGTGATATTGGTTGGTTTATTGAAGCTTTTTGGAAGAGTTAAGGTGTCCATCATCTTCCTCTCTCTTGTTATTAGGTGAGTGATGCTTCAACCTCTTCCCTATACTTAATGATGGTTATATGATGCTTAATGGTGGCTTGAGTGATGAAATATATGATTTATTTCTTGATTTGATGAGTTTTGGTGAAGTTTTTATTTTATTGGGAATTTTTCTGGTTTAATATGAATGGAAGGTTGTGGCCTTGTATGATTAATGGTTATGGCTGATAATGACTCTATGAGGTGTATTGGATAAGAAAATGCAACCAATTTTGGATTTGGTGTGAAAATTGAAAAGTTAGGGTTCATAAAACCCCAATTCTGTCCGGTTTTGGATCATAGGGTTAGAGGCCGAATTGGACTTTGCTCAAAACATGAAAGTTGTAGGTATTGATGTGTTTGAGGTGCCTGTAAAATTTCAGGTCATTTGGATGAGTGTAGAGTGAGTTATGCCGTTTTTACTGTAGCTGTTCTGTTTTGATCAGAATGCGAAAACTGCGTTAGTAATTGGCCCTTTTGACTGGAATTGGTTTGGATTTTGAAGTTGGTGTCTTCTGATGAAATGTATCTGAATGTCTTAGCTAACATATACCTTTGGAATTTCGGCATTTGGACTTGTATGGACTGAGATATACTGATTACAGTTTTCAGTGTTTTGCAAACCTGTTTTGGTGATTCTGGTTTAGTATTTGGCACTTTTGACTAAGTTGTGTTAGGAACTGGATTGAGTGGTCTTCTACATTATTGTAGCCCTGTTCCATAACTTCGAAACGGTGGGTCTTACACCCCCATCCGATAACCGTAGTGAATTTGACGCCATTACCGCATAATAAGGGCAAAACAGTTTTCTATTGGGGGCCAAGGCTAATGCCATTGTTTGAATTTCTGGTTTGCTATAATGCTTGTATATGCATATGAAACCCTATTGGGGTTGTGTTCAGCATTGTTATGTGACTCGTTATCGAGTCTCATTGCATTTGTTTACGTGTTCTAGGGCATGACGGTGGTTCACGACATTCTCCTGACGGAAGTGCATGAAATAGCACTTAATTGATTGGTGAGTATACTACTCACTTAAATGTTATTATGTGGCTTTGCTAAATGTATATGTGATGCCTTGAAGGCTTACTTGGATATTGGAATTGATTAAGGCGAGGGTGTACTTGACCGCCCTCACCCCTTTTGATAGTATCACTGATTGTCCACTGTTTCACTGTCTTACTGAACTTGATATATGAGTTATTGCAATTCATTTTATGGAAACTGATTTGGTGTTGTTTGGATGATGTCCAACGACCTTACTGTATTACTGAGCTCAACCCCGTTTGGTAGTCAATTGGATCGAGCCGGCGAGGGCTTGGTCGTGAAGATTGAATTGCCACGGGGACTGTACTGGGGAACCTTGTGGTATTGAGACCCTTGGTTCCGGTATACTCGAGTATTACCAAAAGCTACTGAATTGGAGTGCGGGCCCGGTTGGGGAATGTTGGGTGGAAGGAATGGAAGTAAAGAGTTGTCTACGGTTGGTTATTATTTAACATTGACGGAGGGTCAATGAGGTTGGATCAAGACATAAGCGTGGAAATGGGCTCTTGAGAGCCGTCCGTATCCTTTCACTGATGTGATTTATTGCTTATTTGCATACTTGAACTGAACAGTTGTGCTTATGTGATCTTAGCTGCTATGGTGGTTGTATTCTCACTGGGCATATAGCTCACCCCGTTTCTTTTGTTTTCCTTACAGGAATATGACTCTTTTGGAATGAATTTTGGTTAAATGGTTGCCGAATGAACTAGATGAATGCCTCTTTTGTATTGTATATAAAATGGGACCCTAAATGTTTCATTAGGGCCGTTTTCACTTTTGTTTTGACAACCCACATATGTAGTGACTTTTGTATCACTTTTAAAGGCCATTGTGGCTTGTAAATGGTTAATGTTATGTTGTATATGTTTTCGAGGTTTGGTTGGGTTTCGGACGGGTCGGTTACTATTCGTGGCCGACTCTGGATTTCGTTTCTTTTATTTTGGGTTATTTTGCCCTTTTGCCTTGTTGTGCGCATTATAAGTTTCAAAACGTGATAGATCGCTTTGTACTGCACCGTTAGTCCTGGCGAGAGCTGGGCAGGCAGTCCGCTAACCCCTTTGGTTCGCCTTAGGAGAAGGTGGGGCTGTTACAAGTGGTATCAGAGCCACGTCGCGTGGTCTCTGCGCGGAGTGAGACTGGGCCAAGTGGTGTTATGGTCCTAATTTCATGAATATGTCTAAGTGCTCGTTTGAGCGTAAGTTATAGCCGGGCATGTGATAAGTGTATGAATCATTATTATGGGACTCGAGGAAGTTAGGTATGTATGTCGGGTAGGAATCTTAAATAAGGATGGTTTACCCTTGGGACCGGCCGGCTCGAGATGTGAATTATCTTAAACGAGATTCTTGCGCCCGGATACGAAAGATATGAAGACCTAGGTTAGAAAGGATTTGGTGAACCAGAAAGGCGATTCTATGGAACTTCGTGTGGTTTGTTCGGGTGTGGTTAAGCGTGATCGACCTTGATTAAGATATAAATATTTGGACGAAGCCCTAGAAGGGAAAAAGCTTTTCGTGAGTTCTTTTGCACTTGTGACCTAGTTGTTCAAAGTACTTTTGGATGACCTTTTGGTTCATGGAATGACTTCGTATGTACTTGACTGACTGTTCCGTATGATTGCTTAACCTGGTTATGTGATCTATGTATATGTGTTATGTGTTTAAATACTCTTCGCGGTAAATGTTTGAGTTGTTTATTCTTGTTTCCTTGTTCCTGTCTGGTGCTACGGAAAGGAGGGTTAGGTGCCCTTTAACAGTGTATTTATTTGATGACCTAGATTGACTTAGATTTGATGGAAGGCACCCGAAGTGGTCGAGGCCGTGGACGCAGGGGTAGGCAACCCACACCGGTTAGGGGTACGGGGGAAACCTCTACTGGACCCAATTTGGAACCGCAAGTAAACCCTAATGTGCAAATAGCTGCTGCTATGCAGCAAATGACAAACCTGCTAGCACAAGTAGTGCAGCAACAAGCCCAGAACCCAAACCTTAACCCTGGAAACCCCGGAAACCCTGGCCATCATATCGAGAGCGAAGATAGAGCTCTCGAACGTTTTCAAAAGTTCGCTCCGCCAAAGTTTGTTGGGGGACCCGACCCGGACGTTGCCGAGAGGTGGCTTGAAAAGATGGTTGACATATTTGCAGCCTTACACTACTCTGACGAACGGCAGGTGACTTTTACCGTGTTCCAGCTTGAGGGGGCAGCCCGTTCCCGGTGGAACGTAATTAGGCAGAAATGGGAACGGGAGCAGACACTGAGGACGTGGGTGAACTTCATCCGGGAATTTAATGCCAAGTTTTTCCCTCCTCTAGTCCAGGAGAGGAAGGAGGACGAGTTTATCCGGCTCCGGCAAGGGGCTCAGACTGTGGCGGAGTACGAGAGTCAATTTACCCGCCTGTCCAAATTCGCGCCTGAGCTAATCATGACTGAGCAAAGACGGGTCAGGCGCTTCATTCAGGGTTTGAACGTTGAGATCCAGAAAGACCTCGCGGCGGCTCAAATCACCACGTTTAGCGAGGCAATGGAAAAAGCCCAACGAGTAGAGAATGCTAGGCTCCAGGTGAAAAATTTCCAGACAAAAAAGAGAGGATTTCCTGGAAACAATTCGGGACTGGAGGATGAAAGTATCCCTCCCAAGTTTGAACGAGGAATGGGAGGAGTGAGGATGCCGGGAGTGTCACCAGAGAGGCCGTCAAGAGGAGGCTTAGCTTCTGCAGCACGTGGACCCTGCGGGTATTGCGGGAAACTAAACCACTCGGAGGACAATTGCTGGAGGAAAGGAGGAAAATGCTTGCTCTGTGGGAGTGCCGAACACCAAATTGCTAACTGTCCAGCTCGCCTGCGCGAGCGGGAAGGAACTCTGCCACCAGCTACAACCCACCCTGACCAGTTGAAGGTAGACAAGGATGGATCAAAAGTGTCCTCTCGGGTGTACTCCTTAGAACAACATCAAGTCTTTGACCCATTAGAGGACGTGGAAGGTAAGAATTTACTGAACCTGGCCAGTGAATGGGCACAGATCTGTTAGCCAAGTATAATGCTCAATTTAATCCCAGAGTAGTCAATGATAGGGAATTTCGAGGACGAAATTCTTTTAAGGGGGAGAGAGTGTGAGGACCCGTAAAAACCCTAAATTTTTCCTAGGGTTTTAGTCCCTTAAATTGCATGTTTTCTGCATTTTCTGGCTTAGAAATATTTTCTTGGTGGATTTTATGCCCAATTATAGTTTTAAGATGATTTTTCTAGCATTGGTGAATTTTTAGAAAATTAAGAATATATATTGGATGTGGGACCCATTAGTGCGAAAAGTTCGGAAAAATTCGGCCAATAAGGTTAAGTTTCGGATACTGTGTAAAATTTATCGGGTGTTAAGAGATAAGTAGAGTGTGTGAAATGATTGATGTGAGAGAGAAAAGAAAGATAGGAATGCATTTATGGAGATGCCACATGTCATCCTCTTATTGGTTGGACTTTAAGAGTTACTATTCACATTTTTTACTTTTTTGACCAAAGGATTAAATATCTAAAAATTGCTCAAAAATCACCATTTTCTTACCTCTTATGGCCGGCCCTCTTAGCTCAAAGAAGAAGGAAAAATCTTCAACTTCAAGCTTCCATATGCTTCAATCTTCCACAAACAAAAGTTTAAGTTAGTTTTACTCCATACAATCTTTCCTTTTGGTGATATTGGTTGGTTTATTGAAGCTTTTTGGAAGAGTTAAGGTGTCCATCATCTTCCTCTCTCTTGTTATTAGGTGAGTGATGCTTCAACCTCTTCCCTATACTTAATGATGGTTATATGATGCTTAATGGTGGCTTGAGTGATGAAATATATGATTTATTTCTTGATTTGATGAGTTTTGGTGAAGTTTTTATTTTATTGGGAATTTTTCTGGTTTAATATGAATGGAAGGTTGTGGCCTTGTATGATTAATGGTTATGGCTGATAATGACTCTATGAGGTGTATTGGATAAGAAAATGCAACCAATTTTGGATTTGGTGTGAAAATTGAAAAGTTAGGGTTCATAAAACCCCAATTCTGTCCGGTTTTGGATCATAGGGTTAGAGGCCGAATTGGACTTTGCTCAAAACATGAAAGTTGTAGGTATTGATGTGTTTGAGGTGCCTGTAAAATTTCTGGTCATTTGGGTGAGTGTAGAGTGAGTTATGCCGTTTTTACTGTAGCTGTTCTGTTTTGATCAGAATGCGAAAACTGCGTTAGTAATTGGCCCTTTTGACTGGAATTGGTTTGGATTTTGAAGTTGGTGTCTTCTGATGAAATGTAGCTGAATGTCTTAGCTAACATATGCCTTTGGAATTTCGGCATTTGGACTTGTATGGACTGAGATATACTGATTACAGTTTTCGGTGTTTTGCAAACCTGTTTTGGTGATTCTGGTTTAGTATTTGGCACTTTTGACTAAGTTGTGTTAGGAACTGGATTGAGTGGTCTTCTACATTATTGTAGCCCTGTTCCATAACTTCGAAACGGTGGGTCTTACACCCCTATCCGATAACCGTAGTGAATTTGACGCCATTACCGCATAATAAGGGCAAAACAGTTTTCTATTGGGGGCCAAGGCTAATGCCATTGTTTGAATTTCTGGTTTGCTATAATGCTTGTATATGCATATGAAACCCTATTGGGGTTGTGTTCAGCATTGTTATGTGACTCGTTATCGAGTCTCATTGCATTTGTTTACGTGTTCTAGGGCGTGACGGTGGTTCACGACATTCTCCTGACGGAAGTGCATGAAATAGCACTTAATTGATTGGTGAGTATACTACTCACTTAAATGTTATTATGTGGCTTTGCTAAATGTATATGTGATGCCTTGAAGGCTTACTTGGATATTGGAATTGATTAAGGTGAGGGTGTACTTGACCGCCCTCACCCCTTTTGATAGTATCACTGATTGTCCACTGTTTCACTGTCTTACTGAACTTGATATATGAGTTATTGCAATTCATTTTATGGAAACTGATTTGGTGTTGTTTGGATGATGTCCAACGACCTTACTGTATTACTGAGCTCAACCCCGTTTGGTAGTCAATTGGATCGAGCCGGCGAGGGCTTGGTCGTGAAGATTGAATTGCCACGGGGACTGTACTGGGGAACCTTGTGGTATTGAGACCCTTGGTTCCGGTATACTCGAGTATTACCAAAAGCTACTGAATTGGAGTGCGGGCCCGGTTGGGGAATGTTGGGTGGAAGGAATTGAAGTAAAGAGTTGTCTACGGTTGGTTATTATTTAACATTGACGGAGGGTCAATGAGGTTGGATCAAGACATAAGCGTGGAAATGGGCTCTTGAGAGCCGTCCGTATCCTTTCACTGATGTGATTTATTGCTTATTTGCATACTTGAACTGAACAGTTGTGCTTATGTGATCTTAGCTGCTATGGTGGTTGTATTCTCACTGGGCATATAGCTCACCCCGTTTCTTTTGTTTTCCTTACAGGAATATGACTCTTTTGGAATGAATTTTGGTTAAATGGTTGCCGAATGAACTAGATGAATGCCTCTTTTGTATTGTATATAAAATGGGACCCTAAATGTTTCATTAGGGCCGTTTTCACTTTTGTTTTGACAACCCACATATGTAGTGACTTTTGTATCACTTTTAAAGGCCATTGTGGCTTGTAAATGGTTAATGTTATGTTGTATATGTTTTCGAGGTTTGGTTGGGTTTCGGACGGGTCGGTTACTATTCGTGGCCGACTCTGGATTTCGTTTCTTTTATTTTGGGTTATTTTGCCCTTTTACCTTGTTGTGCGCATTATAAGTTTCAAAACGTGATAGATCGCTTTGTACTGCACCGTTAGTCCTGGCGAGAGCTGGGCAGGCAGTCCGCTAACCCCTTTGGTTCACCTTAGGGGAAGGTGGGGCTGTTACACAAAGAATCAGGTACGAATATGTCAAGAAATGAAAATCAACCAAAAGAAGAAGCAAAAACATGACACTCATGTCGGACGTCCGAAGGAATCTGTCGGACGTCCAAAAGGATAAAGAACATCAAGAAGGAAGCTCTGTCGGACGCTCATAAGGAATCGTCGGACGTCCGGAAGGATTGGACGCACGCCTCGGACGCACATCAACCGCGTCGGACGTCCGAAAAATTCCAAGAAGACTTGCCAACTCTCTGACGACTATCGGACGCTGATGTTGTCGGACGATAAAAAATGCATCGGACGTCCGAACTACAACTTGGCTGTTTTCGGACAATAGGTTCGGACGATGATTTGGTCGTCGGACGTCCGACAGCCCCAACGGCTAGCTGACTCTTCATCTGCCTTCTATCCGTTGGAAGCATTAATGAAACCCATTTTTGGTCCCCTTTAAATACAAACTGTTCTGAACCAAGAAGAGACTTTTGCACACTTTGTTTACAAGATCTCAAGAGATATTTTAGCTAGAAAATAGTTTCCAAAGCTAGATTTGTTCTCCAAGTGGTGTGAATTTCTTGTGAGCATTTCTCTTGTGGTTGAAAGTTTCATTAGTGTAGCTTTGTTGAGGGTTATCTGAGTGATTGTAAAACTTCTTAGCTTGACTAAGTGAGGCTTAGGGCAAGGAGGAAGTGCTCCCTCCATTATACATCTAGTTGATCATCTTTCATCAAAGAGAAGTTGCTCAACCTAGTGATTGGTCTTCAAGTTTGAGGAAAGCTTGGTAGACAATCGGTTGTCTTTGGGCCTTACAATTGGTATCAGAGCTTGGTCTCCTAGAGATTAAGCTCAAGCGGCTTGGAGTAAAGATGACAACCAGTCATGCTATGTTTGTTGAGGGGCAATCTGTTACTAGACCTCCCATGTTTAGTGGCTCCAATTATGTTAGCTGGAAAGAAAGGATGATTATCTTTTTACAATCTATTGATATTGAGCTATGGTTTATTGTGAGTGAAGGACCGCATGAAGCTAACTTTCTTGATGCAGATACAGGTTTGCATCGGCAAACAACGAGAGCTGAAATGAATGCTCAAGATAGGACTAATCTCACATTGAATGCCAAAGCCATGAATGTTCTTTATAGTGCCTTAGATTCAAATGAATCAATTAGAGTAAAAGGCTGTAAATCGGCCAAAGAAATGTGGGATAAGCTAAGAGAAATCCATGAGGGTGGTGACAACGTGAGAGAACAGAAAAAGGCTATCTTGGTCACAAAGTATGAATCATTTAAAATTGAACCTCTTGAGGATATTGACAAAATGTATTGCAGGTTCAATGACTTGATCAAAGATCTCGAGGTGTTGGGCAAAGAGTACACCTTGGGAGAGAAGAACAGGAAAATTCTCAATGCATTGGGCAAAGAATGGGAAAATAAAGTGACTGCAATAGAGGAGGCTAAGGATTTAAATTCTGTGCCTATTGAATCTCTCATTAACTCACTAACCTCTTATGAGTTGAAGTTGAAATCTAAAGTGCAGGAGGAAGAGAATGCTAGAGCAAAGAGAAACATTGCTCTAAAGACTACTCAAGGTGAAGATTATCCAGCTCACTTGGATGATGAACACTCGGATGGTGATGATAATGATCTTGCTCTCATCACAAGAGGCTTCAAGAGAATCTTGAATAAAAGGAAGTTTAGAAGGGGAGGACCTAGCAATCAATTTCAAAATTATTCATCAAATGCAAGGAACAAAGGAAAACAAGAATTCAACAAGAAGCAAGTGGACAAATGCTATGAATGTGGACAGTCTGGACACTATGCAAACGAATGCCCCATGAAGAAAATGAAAGATGGGAAAGCTGATCGAAAGCCAAGATTCAACAACTTCCAGATTACTTGGAATGAATGTAACTCCCAAGGGGAAGTTGAAGAAGAGGAAGAATCAGCTCAAATGGCCTTCATGGCTATTGGAGATAATGAGGTAACTTCCATACACTCTCAATCTGAAAGTGATGATGATCTTGAATCCTTTGTTGAAAAACTGCATAATGCCTTGAAGGAATCTTATGATAAAAACAAGCAGTTAAAACAGAAAATTGCTTTTCTCATTCATGAAAATGCAGGTCTTCTTCAACAAAATAAACAACTAAAGACTGACAATGAATGTCTTGTAAGAGCCGGATTTGATGTTCAAAATGAGTTTGATAGAAAGACAAGTATTTGTGAAATGCTGAAGGAAAGACATGATGATTTGAAGAAAAGAATGGACAACTTGGATGAGACTTTGAAAGCAAGAAAGCAAGATTTTCTCAAAAAGAACATGTCATCTACCTTTCTTACTGCACATCAAAGAACATTAGCACACAACAAAAATGCACATGGTTTCACAACATATAGAAGAAGTGGATTGAGATATGTCAGACCATTACATGTTAAGGACTCTTCCATTATGTGTGGTTTTTGTTGTCAAAAAGGGCATTTAAAAGGAGATTGCTATGTGAAAAGAAATATGAACAAAGGGATGAGATGCATGTGGTTAGTTAGACACAATGCTAACTATTGTGGACCCAAAAATTAAAAAGGGTACCAAACACTTTCTCTTTTCAGGAAAAAGGCTCAAACAAGTCCAAATGGTTTATTGATAGTGGCTGCTCAAGGCATATGACCGGTGATCCCGCTTTGTTCATAAAGCTAAAATCAAAATCAAGTGGAAAGGTGACATTTGGTAATGATGTGAAAGCTAAGACAATTGGAATAGGTGATGTTGGTAAGGATGGTGAAACTTTTGTTCATAATGTGCTCTTAGTTGATAACTTAGGTTATAACTTGCTTAGTGTTAGTCAATTGTGTGATAAAGACTTGAATGTGTTGTTTAAAAAGCATGAATGCATTGTGCTTGATTCCAAATATAATGTTGTGTTCAAAGGTAAGAGGTTTAACGACATATATATTGTGGTTCTTGATAAAATTGATTCATCTAACTTCAAATGTCTTAAAGCTTCAAATGAAGATCCTTGGTTGTGGCATAGGAGACTTTGTCATTTTAACATGGATTTACTAAAGGAAATTTTGAAAAAGGAGCTGGTTAGAGGCTTGTCAAAAATCAGTTTTGAAAAGGATAAAATTTGTGATGCATGTCAATTTGGAAAGCAAACAAAAGTTTCTTTTAAACCAAAGAAGTGTGTATCAACTTCTAAACCTTTAGGACTCTTGCATCTTGACTTATTTGGTCCTACTCAAATCACTAGCTTGGGAGGTAAGAAATATTGCTTTGTGATTGCGGATGATTATTCTAGATATACTTGGGTGATATTTCTTGCTCATAAGGATGATGCCTTCAAGAATTTCACTTCATTGTTTGCTAAAGTGCAAAATCTACTTGGTTTAAAAATTGTTAGGATTAGAAGTGATAATGGAACGGAATTCAAGTATTGTGGTTTTCCAGAATTTTGTGATCATAATGGCATAACACATGAGTTTTCTATTGCAAGAACTCCACAACAAAATGGTGTTGTAGAAAGGAAAAATAGGACACTACAAGAGCCTGCTAGAACTATGTTAAGTGAATGTAGTTTGCCAAAATACCTTTGGGTTGAAGCGGTAAACACTGCATGTTATGTGATGAATAGAATCCTTTTGAGACCCATTTTGAATAAAAGATCTTATGAACTGATTTTTGATAAGAAACCTATGGTTGGATATTTCAAAGTCTTTGGTTGTAAATGTTTTATTTTAAATTTAAAGGAACATCTTGGTAAGTTTGAGAAAAAATCTGATGAAGGAATATTTTTAGGATATTGTGAGAACAAAAGAGGATATAAAGTCTTTAATAGAAGGACTCTTGTGATAGAAGAAGCCATACACATAACATTTGATGAAACTAATGATGATAATTCCAAAAGTTCGTGTGAGGATGATGATGTAGGTGTTCGTGAAGGAATGGAAAAGCTAAAAATTGGAGATGGAGGAAACTCTAAACTGGAAGCAAAGGAAATGGAGAATGAAGCTCATGAAGATCAAGAAAGGGAAGATGAGGACAAAAATGATGATTCATTCAAAGATCTTCCCAAGGCTTGGAAATTTAGCCAAAATCATCCAAAAGAACTTATAATTGGTGATCCATCCGAGAAGGTAAACACTCGTTCCTCATCTAAGAAATTGATAGACAATTTTGCTTTAGTTTCTCTTTTTGAACCTAAAAATATCAATGATGCCTTAAAGGATGAAAACTGGATTTTGGCAATGCAAGAGGAACTCAATCAATTTGAAAGAAATGAGGTTTGGACACTAGTTGATATGCCTCAAAATCACCCTATCATTGGCACTAAGTGGGTATTTAGAAATAAGTTGGATGATAAATGTGACAGCCCCACTTTCCCCTAAGGCGAACCAAAGGGGTTAGCGGACTGCCTGCCCAGCTCTCGCCAGGACTAACGGTACAATTTACGTCGATATATTATGCTCCGGAACATAGCAATGCGCGCAAACAAGTCAAAATCACAAAATAAAAAAAATGAAAATTCGAAACCGAAATGAACAGTAAAATCCACGTCAGAATCCGGCCGGATTCTCATCCGGATACAAGGCCGAGAGCAAACCCCAAAATTTCATTTTTTCCCAGGCAATCCGGCCTGCAATCCGGCCAGTTTCTGGCCGGATTCCTGGCCGGATTCGGCACTGTTCATCTTCGCCAAAATTTTTTCCCTTTCCGTTTGAAAGCCGTGGTGATCCGAAATCCATCCAAACATTTACCAAACATATATATACATTGAAAACCAACCTTTACAAGCCAAACGGCCTACCAAAGTATCCATTTAGTTCATACATATACAAGTAGCCATTTACACACCAAACATTGGTGGATTCAAAGCACTTAGGGTTTTCACCCTCAAGGAGCTTATTCAAAAATACATATACATGAGCTCAACTTGCATCCAACTATCATAACCTTTCCAAAAATGTTCATTTTCCTATAAGGAAAACAAATAACACGGAATGAGCTAAAGCCCAGTGGTATACTACTACATTAGCAACCAAAGTCACATAAGCATAACCAATCACTTAAAGTACACCATAAGCAATGGAGTAAAATGGTAAAAGGATACAGTCGGCTCTCAAGAGCCCATTTCCACACTTGAAATCTTGATCCAACCTCATTGACTCTCCGTCAATGTTACAAGTACCAAACTGTAGACCACCCTTTACTTCCACTTCCTTCCACCCAACATACCCCAACCGGGCCCGCACTCCATTTCAGTAGCTTTTGGTAATACTCGAGTATACCGGAACCGAAAGTCTCATTACTACAAGGTTCCTCAGTACAGTCCCCGTGGCATGACAATTTTCACGACCAAGCCCTCGCTGGCTCGACCCAATTGACTACCAAACGGGGTTGAGTTCAGTGATACAGTAAAGCCGTTGGATACTCGTCCAAACGACACCAAATCAGTTTCCATGAATGGAATGCAGTATCTCATATAACCAGTGCAGTATTTCAGTAAAACAATTAATAGCCATGAATGGAATCACAAGGGGTGAGGGCGGTCAAGTACACCCTCACCTCAACCACTTCCAATAACCAATTAAGCCTTCAAGGCATCAAATACACATAGAACAAAGCCACATTATAACAAGTAAGTGAGTAGTATACTCACCAAGCAAGAAAGTGGTGTTTCATACACCGTGATCACCAAGACGTCGTGAGCTACCGTCACGTCCTAAAACATGTAACACATTCAATGAGACTCGATACCGAGCCATAAAGCCATGCCAATTACAACACCAATAGGGTTTTATAAACATATACAAGCATGAAAGCAAACCAGAAATTAAGAAAAGGGCTTTAACTTAGGCCTTGATAAGAAAACCGGTTTTGACGTCATAATGCGGTAATGGCACAACTCTCACTACAATTATCGGATGGGGGTGTAAGACCCACCGTTTCGAAACTATGGAACAGGGATACAACAATGTAGAAGGTCACTCAATCCAGTTCCTGACCCAACTAGGTCAAAAATGCCAAACACTAAACCAGAATCACCAAAACAGGTTTGCAAAACACAGAAAACTGTAATCGGTATATCTCAGTCCATACAAGTCCAAATGCCGAAATTCCAAAGGCATAAGTTAGCTAAGACATCCAGCTACATTGCATCAGAAGACATCAACTCCAAAATCCAAACCAATTCCAGTCAAAATGGCCAATTACTATCGCAGTTTTCGCATTCTGATCAAAGCAGAACAGCTACAGTAATTTCGTCATATCTCACTCTACACTAATCCAAATGACCTGAAATTTTACAGACACCTCAAACACATCAATACCTACAACTTTCATGTTTTGAGTAAAGTCTAATTCGGCCTCTAACCCCATGATCTAAAACCGGACAGAATTGGGGTTTTATGAACCCTAATTTTCCATGTTTCCATCCAAATCCAAAATTGATTGCAAATACTTATCAAACATACCTACTAGAGCCATTATAGTCCATTTCCAATCATCAAAGATGGCCACAACATTCATTTCATATTAAACCAGAAAAATTCCCAATAAAATAAAAACTTCACCAAAACAAGCCAAATCAAGAGATAAATCACATATTCCAACACTCAAGCCACTTCTAAGCATAATAATACCATCATTAGGTGTAGTAGGGTGTTCAAGCATAACTTACCAAGAAACAAGAGATGTAGAGAGGTGTTGGACACTTAGCTCTTCAAACAAACTTCACTACAGCCCTTACTAGCACTAGAAGATAGGATTTTATGGAGTGAAATCTAGTCTAAGCTTTTGTTTATGGAAGATTGAAGCTTATGGAAGCTTGAAAGTTGGTGGAATTTCCTTCTTCTTTGCAAGGAGAGAGCCGGCCACAAGGAAGAGAAAAATGGTGAATTTTGGGCATTTTTTTGATATTTAATCCTTGGGTCAAAAAGTCAAAAATGTGAATAGTATTTCTTAAAGTCCACCCAATCATATTGTGACACTTGTCACACTCATTAATGCATTCTTATCTTTCTTTCTTTTTCCCTCTCACATCAATCACTTCACACATTCTACTTATCTCTTAACACCCGATAAATTTCACACAGTATTCGAAACTTAACCTTATTGGCCGAATTTTTCCGAACTTTTCGCACTAGTGGGTCCCACGTCCACTATTTACTCTTAATTTTCTAAAATTTCTCCAATGCTAGAAAAATCATCTTAAAACTATAATTGCTCATAAAATCCACTAAGAAAATATTTCTAAGCCAGAAAATGCAGAAAACATGCAATTAAGGGGAAATAAACCCTAGGAAAATAATTAGGGTTTTACGGGTTCTCACAATAAAGGTGTAGTTGTAAGAAATAAAGCTAGATTAGTTGCAAAAGGGTATGCTCAAGAAGAAGGAATTGATTTTGATGAAACATTTGCTCCCGTAGCTAGATTAGAATCAATTAGAATGCTTCTCACTTTTGCTTGCTTCAAGGGTTTTAAACTGTTTCAAATGGATGTTAAAAGTGCCTTCTTAAACGGTTTTATTGATCAAGAAGTATATGTGGATCAACCCCCCGGTTTTGAAAATTCAAAATTTCTAAATCATGTGTTTAAACTCTCAAAAGCATTGTATGGGCTAAAACAAGCTCCAAGAGCTTGGTATGAAAGATTGAGTGGTTTCTTGATTGAAAATAATTTCAAAAGAGGAGTTGTGGACACCACACTATTTACTAAGCAAGTGCTAAATGAACTCCTTATTGTGCAAATATATGTAGATGATATTATTTTTGGTGCTACTAATGAGTATCTATGCAAGGATTTTTCCACCATTATGCAAAGTGAATTTGAAATGAGTATGATGGGAGAATTAAATTTCTTCCTTGGACTTCAAATACATCAAGCCATAGAGGGCATTTTCATAAATCAAGCAAAATACACTAAGGAATTGCTGAAAAGATTTGGCATGGAGGACTCAAAGCAAGTTGGACCTTAACCAAAGAAATTTTCTTGTTTCTCAAGTCTTTTATCTCTCGATCAAGAATTTTCACAGGACGTTCTTCATACGAAAGCGACTCATCCACTTCAATATCTTCCAACTGTATCACATGAGTTGGATCCGGATGATACTTCTTGAGCATAGAGATGTGGAAAATGTTATGGATCTTAGACATACTAGCAGGCAAATCCAACTGATATGCCACTTTTCCAATTCGTCAGAGAATCTCAAAAAGTCCAATATCCCTTGGTTTTAATTTCTTCTCTTTCTTTGATACAACTCCTCCTTTCATGGGTTTAACTCTCAAGAAGACCCTATTCCCCACTTCGAATTTCAAATCTTTTCTCCTATTATTCGCATAACTCTTTTGTCTACTCTGGGCAGTTTGGAGCCATTCTCGAACTATCTTTACTTTCTCATAGGCTTCCTCAACTCAGGGTATAGTGGTCAGATCCAAAATCTTTGTCTCTCCTACTTCATCCCAATTGGTCGGCGATCGATAATTTCTTCCATAAAGTGTTTCGTAAGGTGCCATTTGAATTGAAGTATGGTAACTGTTATTATACGTAAATTCGACCAAAGTCATATGGTGACTCCAACTTCCTCTGAATTCCATTATACATGATCTTAACATATCTTCCAAAGTCTGGATTGTCCTTTTCGACTGTCCATCCGTTTGGGGATGATATGCTGTATTCAAGTTTAACTGGGTCCCCAAAGTCTTTTAAAATTTTTGCCAAAATCGAGAAACAAATCTCGGATCTCTATTAGAAAACAATACTTACAGGAATTCCATGTAACCTCACAATTTCATCCATATAAAACTTTGCTAGTCTCTCCAAAGGGTATTTCATATTCACCAACAGGAAATGTGCAGTCTTAGTAAATCGATCTACTACCACCCAAACCGCGTCATATCCCTACTCCTTGGCAACCCTATCACGAAATCCATGGTAATATGTTCCCACTTCCACTTGAGTATCTCTAGAGGTTGTAAAAGTCCCGAAGGTTTCTGAAGCTCAACCTTAGCTTGCTAGCAGACAAGACATGTATGAACAAATCTAGCCATTTCCTTTTTCAAGCCATCCCACCAATACAACCCTTTTAAATCTTGGTACATCTTATTACTCACAGAGTGTATCGTATACTTAGATCGGTGCGTTTCCTCTAATATTTCCCTCCTTATTCCTTCATCACCGGGCACCACAATTTGATCTCGAAATCTCAGTACTTCTTCAGGCCCTACTTTAAAATCCTGGGTTCCCTCTTTCTGTGCTTTTTTCAACCATTTCTGCACCATATCATCCTTTTTTTGTGCCTCTTTAATGTGTTCTAAGAATGGAGACTTTAATGCCAAATTTTCAAGTACAACCTTTTGTCCCTCTAGGCGAGGATTCCACTCGCTCACCTTCTCCAACATACTCCACTATCTAACCATTAACCATGCTACTTGAGTTTTTCGACTTAACGCATCCACTACTATATTAGCCTTCTCAGGGTGATAATTAATGGTGTAGCTGTAATCCTCAAGAAATTTTACTCATCGCCTTTGTCTCAAATTCAACTCCTTTTGAGAAAATAGATACTTAAGACTCTTATGATCCGTAAAAAACTCAAATGTCACCCCATATATATAATGTCTCCACTTTTTCAATGCAAAAATGACTGTAGCTAACTCCAAATCATGAGTCAAGTAATTCTGTTCATGGGGTTTTAATTTTCGAGAGGCATAAGCAATAACTTTCCCATTTTGCATCAAAACGCAACCCAATCCTTCCTTAGAGGTATCTGAGTAAACCGCAAATCCTTCATTCCCATTAGGTAATGTCAATATCGGGGCCATTGTCAAACGCTTCTTCAACTCTTGAAAACTAACTTCACATTTAGGATTCCACATAAACTTGCCATGCTTCTTAGTTAGATTAGTCAGTGGCCCAACAATTCTCGAAAAATCCTAAATAAACCAGGGGGTAATATCCTGCTAAACCCAAGAAACTTCTAGCCTCCATAGGGGTCTCTAGTTGTTTCCCTTGAGTAACGGCGTCAACCTTAGCCGGGTCTACAGAAATCCCCTCCTTAGAAATCTTATTCCCTAAAAAGGACACTTCCTCTATCCAGAATTTGTGACAGCCCCACCTTCCCCTAAGGCGAACCAAAGGGGCTAGCGGACTACCTGCCCAACTCTCGCCAGGACTAACGGTGCAGTTTAGAGCGATCTATTACGTTTCGGAACTTATAACGCGCGTAAACCAGTGAAAATGGTAAAATAACCCAAAATAAAAAAAATGAAATCCAGAGTCGGTCATGAATAGTAACCGACCCGTCAGAACCCAACCAAACATTAAAACACATATACACTTGACATTTTGCAATTACAAGCCACAATAGCATACAAAAGTAATCCAAAAGTTACTACATGTTTGGTTTGCCAAATTAAAGTGAAAACGGCCCTAAAGATACATTTAGGGTCCCACTTCATATACAATACAAAAGAGATATTCATCTAGTTCATTCAGCAACCATCTATTAAGATTCATTCCAAAAAGAGTCATATTCCTGTAAGGAAAACAAAAGGAACGGCGTGAGCTAAATGCCTAGTGAGATACTATCACTTAAACAACCAAGTTCATGTAAACATAAAGCTTTTCATTTCAATTCACCAAAAGTAAACAAAGGCACACATTAATGGTGGTGATAAAAGGATACGGATGGCTCTCAAGAGCCCTTTTCCCTCGTTTGCATTTCTTGATCGGACGTCATTGACTCTCCGTCAATGTTCAAAAATAACCAACCGTAGACTCCACTTTACTTCCATTCATTCCACCTAACATTCCCCTACCGGGCCCGAACTCCAAACACTTGCACTTTGGTATTACCCGAGTAAACCGGAATCGAGAGTCTCTCATACTACAAGATTCCATATAACACTTCCCCAAGGCACATTAATTGGCACGACCAAGCCCTCGCCGGCTCGATTCAATCAACGACCCATGGGGTTGAGCTCAAGGATAACAATTGTAGTCGTTGGATGCTTTTCCAAACGACACCAAGCCATGTACTTTCATTTCATGTAGCATTTCATATAACATTCCAATAACATGATAAACAATAAGTGAGAGTGATAAAGTACACTTTCACTTCAAGCAATTAACATTCAAAGCACCAAGTTCAAGTATCAAAGCCATATATTAACACACAAGTGAGTAGTACACTCACCAAGCTTGCAAATGTGGTTTCATGCACTTCCGTCACAAGAACATCGTGAACCACCGTCACGCCCTAAAACATGCAAACAAGTACAATGAGACTCGATAACGAGTCATAATCCAATGCCAAATATGACCCCAATAGGGTTCCATAAGCATACACACACATTAGAGGAAACCAGAAAATTCGGAAATGCAATTAGCTTTGGCCCTGAAAAAAAATAGTTTTTGACCTCTTTTTACGGTAATGGTACGAAAGGCACCACGATTACCGGATGAAGGTGTATGATACACCGTTTCGAAGCTAAAAGATAGGGTTACAACATTACAGAAGGTCACTTAACCCAGTTTTGAGTGCAACCAGGTCAAAAATGCAAGACACTACATCAAAATCGTAAAAACAGATTCACAAAACGCATTCTGGCGTAAACATCATAAATCAGCCTACACAAGTCCAAATCCAGAAATTCCAAAGCCACTCGAAAGCTTAGAAATAGGGATACATTTCATCAGAAGACCTCAACAACCAATTCCAAAGCATTTCCAGCCAAAACAACCAATTACAGGCGCAATTCTTACATTCGGATAAAACCAGGACAGCAAGGGTAATTTCGACCTTTATCATTCTACACTACTCCGATTGACCTGAAATTTTGTAGGCTCCTCTAAAATGTCATTCCCTAAAACTTTCATTTTTTAAGATAATGCCAATTCGGTCTCTAACTAGGAGCTATAAATTCGGCCAGAATGTTCCCACTCAAACCCTAATTTTCTGAAATTTTTTCCAATCCAGAAATTGGTTGCAATTAATCACTTTTTCCACTTCCTAGAGTCATTATATACCATTTCCAATCATCATAGATAGCCACACAATCATGTTCATATTAAAACAGAAAAATCCCCAAAAATAATAAAATTTCATCACTTCAACCACAAATCAAGAAATAATCCATAATATTGCATCTCATACCACTACTAATCATGATTTAAGCATCACTTAAGGGAGGAGGGTAGTTCTTCACAACTCACCTTAGAAACAAGAGAGAGAGAGCAATATGTCCTCCTAGCTTCCCAAATAACTCCACACAACAACTCACAAACACTAATTGAAGAGGTTTTATGGAGAAATTGCAAGTTTCAATGGTTGGTTTTGATGATTTGGAGCAAACTTGAAGAGTTTTCTTCCTTGTGCTTAGAGTAAGAGAGAAAGAGAGAGCCGTCCACTTATGGAGGATTTTTGATGATTTTTGGTCATTTTTGGTTTATTTAAGTCAAATGGTAAGACCATGAATAGTTTTCCTAAAGTAAACCCACTCAAATGGTGACACTTGTCACCTTTATTAAATGCTTACCTAACTTGTCTCTCTTATACCAATCTACTTAGCATCCTCGACTTATCTCTTACCACCAGATAAATTAATTTCAGTATCCAAAACTTAACCTAATTGGCCAAATTTTTCCGAACTTTTCGCACTAGTGGGTCCCACGTCCGGTATACGCTCTTAATTTCTCAAAACCTATTCGATATTAGAAAAATAATCTAAAAACTATATCTGCTCATTAAAATATCTAGAAATTTTTCCTAAGCACGAAAATGCAGAAAACAAGTCATGAAAAAATATATAACCTAGAAAATGAAAAATATGGATTCTCACACTCTCTCCCCCTTAAAAGAATTTCGCCCTCGAAATTTCTTACCTGAACTCACGAAAAGTTCAGGGCACTTCTTTCGCATTTCTTCTTCCACTTCCCAGGTAGCTTCCTCTACCCCATGGTTTCTCCACAGTATCTTCACTAACGGAATCTGTTTGTTTCTGAGCTCTTTGACTTTTCGGTCAAGCACTTGGACAGGTTTTTCTTAGTAAGCAAGCGATTCGTCCACGTCGATCTCCTCTGGTTGTAAGATGTGGGAAGGGTCGGAATAGTACTTCTTGAGCATCGAGACGTGGAAGACGTCATGAATTCTCGAGAGACTTGACGGCAGCTCTAGTCTATATGCTACCGCGCCTATCCTCTGCAGGATCTTATAAGGTCCGACGAACCTCGGTTGCAATTTCTTTCCTCTACCTGTCGTGACACTCCGTAACGGTGTAACCTTGAGGAAAACACGGTCTCCAACTTCGAACTCCAAATCTTTTCTTCTGTTGTCTGCGTAGCTCTTTTGTCGGCTTTGAGCAGTTGGGAGTCGTTGCCGTATCAACTTGACCTTTTCTCGAGCCTCTTCCATCCATGGAATAGTGGTTGGATCTAATGCCTTCCTCTCCCCAACTTCATCCCAGTAGATCGGTGATCGGCATTTCCGTCCATATAGTGCCTCGTATGGAGCCATTTGAATCGACGAATGGTAGCTGTTGTTGTACGCAAACTCTACTAAGGTCATGTGTTGACCCCAGTTGCCTCCAAAATTCAGAATGCAAGTTCGTAACATGTCCTCGAGAGTTTGAATTGTTCGCTCCGATTGTCCATCCGTCTGAGGGTGATAGGTTGTGCTCAAGTTGACTTTCGTCCCTAGAGTCTCCTGGAACTTTTGCCAAAATCGAGATACGAAACGTGGATCTCAATCGGAGACGATGCTCACAGGAACACCGTGCAGCCTTACAATCTCGTCCATGTATAGTTGGGCCAACTTGTCCATGGAATACTTCATGTTTACTGGCAGGAAATGGGCCGACTTGGTTAATCGATCGACGATTACCCAAACGGCGTCGTGTCCTCGCTGCGTCTGCGGCAAACCTGAGACGAAGTCCATGGTGATGTTTTCCCATTTCCACTCGGGTATCTCAAGGGGCTGTAACAAGCCCGATGGTTTTTGATGCTCTGCTTTAACTTGTTGGCACACAAGGCATTTCTGCACGTACAGAGCGATTTCCTTCTTCATATTGTCCCACCAATAGTTTCCTTTCTGGTCCTGATACATCTTGCTACTCCTCGGATGAATTTTATACTTGGATCGATGGGCTTCTTCTAGAATCTCCGTTTTCAATAATTCATCTTTCGGCACCGCTATCCTGTTTCGGTATTTTAAAATACCCTCAGGACCAAAAGTGAAATCAGTGGTTTCTCCTTTTTCCATTTTTTCTGCCCACTTCTGTACAATCAGATCCTCCTTTTGAGCTTCTTTAATCCTCTCCAACAGGGTGGAAGTCACTTTAATATTGCCAAAAATCACCTTATGACTCCCAAGGCAGGGTCTCCACTCGCAAACCGACTCGAGCAAATTCCACTCTCTAATCATTAAGCTTGCGGCCTGAGCTTTGCGACTTAGAGCGTCGGCCACTACGTTCGCCTTTCCTGGATGGTAGTTGATGGTACAGTCGTAATCCTCCAGAAATTCCATCCACCGTCGCTGCCTCATGTTCAATTCCTTCTGTGAGAAGAGATACTTCAGGCTTTTGTGATCAGAGTAAACCTCGAAAGTTACCCCATATAGGTAATGTCTCCACTTTTTAAGAGCGAAAACAACGGCAGCTAGCTCCAGATCATGGGTTGGATAATTCTGCTCGTGAGGTTTTAACTTCCTTGAGGCAAAAGAGATCACATTTCGGTTCTGCATTAATACACAACCCAGGCCTTCTCATGACGCGTCCGTATACCCAACAAACCCGTCACCTCCGTTAGGTAAGACTAGAACTGGAGCCATGGTCAATCTCTTCTTTAACTCTTGAAAACTTGTCTCACTTCGAGCATTCCATATGAACCGACCATGTTTCTTTGTCAAGTCGGTTAGAGGACCGGCCAGTTTAGAAAAGTTCTTGATGAAACACCGATAATATCCAGCCAGTCCTAGAAAGCTGCGAACCTCTGTGGGATTTTCGGGCCTCTTCCAATTAGTCACAGCCTCTACTTTCGCCGGGTCAACGGAAATTCCCTCATGAGAAATTACGTGCCCCAAAAAAGTAATTTTCTCCAGCCAAAATTCGCACTTGCTGAACTTGGCATATAGTTGATGGTCTCTCAGGGTTTGCAAGACAATCCTCAAGTGTTGCTCATGCTCTTCACGGGTCTTGGAATAGATCAGGATGTCATCGATGAAGACCACTACAAATTGATCCAGGTAGGGCTTGAAAACCCTATGCATTAGGTCCATGAAGGCGGCAGGAGCATTGGTCAGTCCGAAGGGCATAACTACGAACTCGTAATGCCCATATCTCTAGTTGAAGGCAGTCTTCGGAATATCCTCCTTCCTGATTAATAACTGGTAGTACCCTTGGCGGAGGTCCAGTTTCGAGAAGACCACCGCTCCCTGCAACTGATCAAATAGCTCATCTATGTGGGGTAGTGGATACTTATTTTTAATTGTAATATTATTCAGGCCCCGATAATCAATACACATCCTCAATCCACCATCCTTTTTCTTTACAAACAGTACAGGAGCTCCCCAAGGAGACCCACTCTCTTGAATGAATCCCCGCTCCAAAAGGTCCTGTAATTGCAACTTTAGTTCCTTGAGCTCCGCAGGGGCCATTCGGTAGGGTGCTTTTGAGATGGGTGAGGATCCCGGTAGCAGGTCTATTTTGAATTCAATTTCTCTTTCCGGAGGTAAGGCTACTAATTCATCAGGAAACACGTCCGGAAATTCCTTCACTATGGGCACATCCTCCACTTTCAACTTATCCGTGGGGGTGTTAATCAAAAAGGCCAAAAATCCTTGCGCCCCTCGACTTAGCAATTTCCTAGCCCGAATGCCTGAAATCAAAGCAGATGAGACTAACCGACCCCTTATATCCAACCTTAAGGTTGCCTCACCAGGGATGCGGAATTCTACCACTTTCGTTTTACAATCCAGTTGGGCATTATACTTGGCTAACCAGTCCATCCCCAAAATCACATCATACTCCTTAATGGACAGGCTAATCAAATCCCCTGACAATTTTCTCTCTCCTACCCACACTTCACAATCCCTATAAACCATACTAGTAACCAAACGTTGATTTCCCGTAGGTGTACTAACTTCTAGGTCATAAGGTAAACTAGCAGGTTTAATATCGATGCCATACATGAGTGGCACCAGGATCAATTAAAACTTTGGCAAAACGGTGAAAAATAGGGATCGTACCTTCTATGACCTCCGAGGAGTTGGGGCTCTAAGGAATACACTCGAGCTGGCACCTTAGGTTTGGACCCATCTCCCCTAACTGGTCCAGCATTGGTCTTTGGCGCAGTTTGAGCCCTCTTTCCGTCTGACTTTAAAAGTGGGCAGGTAGCAAGCTGGTGGTCTGCACTTCCGCAACGCAGACATTTGCCTCTCTTCTTCCAGCAATTATCTTCAGAATGATTCGGCTTTCCGCAGTACCCGCAAGGCCCGCAGGACGCTGAACCTGAACCCTTTTGGAAGTTTCCACCTTGGCCTCTCCCGGTTGGGCCGCCCCTAGACTGAGCCCCTCTGCCGGAATCGGACTGTCGTCCACCTCCAGCTCCGCGTCCAAACTTGGAGGGAGTACCTTTGTCCCCTTGTCCAGAGCTACTTCCAGGAAAGCCCCGCTTCTTCGCCTGGAAGTTCCGGACTTGCAATCGAGCACTCTCTACCCTTTGGGCCTTTTCTACGACCTCGCTAAAAGCATTGATTTGAGCCACTGCGAGGTCCTTCTGGATTTCGACGTTCAAGCCCTGGATGAAGCGCCTGATCCGCCGTTGCTCGGTCATGATCAACTCAGGCGCAAATTTGGACAGGCGGGTGAATTGACTCTCGTATTCCGCCACCGATTGAGCTCCTTGGCGGAGTCGAATAAACTCGTCTTCCTTCCTCTCCTGTACCAGAGGAGGGAAGAATTTCGCATTGAATTCCCTGATGAAATTCACCCAAGTCCTGGGCGTTTGTTCCTTTTCCCATTTTTGTCGTATCACGTTCCACCAGGAACGGGCCGCCCCTTCTAACTGGAATACGGCAAAAGTCACCTGCCGTTCATCGGTGTAGTGCAAGGCCGCAAAAATATCAACCATCTTCTCGAGCCATCTCTCGGCAACATCCGGATCTGGCCCCTCAAGAAACTTGGGTGGAGCAAACTTTTGAAAACGTTCGAGAGCTCCATCTTCGCTCTCGACGTGGTTGCCAGGGTTCCCGAGGTTAGGGTTTGGGTTCTGGCCTTGTTGCTGCACTACTTGTGCCAGCAGATTGGTCATTTGCTGCATAGCGGCAGCGATTTGCACATTGGGGTCAGGGTTAGGTCCAGTAGAGGTTTCCCCAGTACCCCTATCCGGTGTGGGTTGTCTAGTTCCGCGCCCACGTCCCCGTCCACTACGTGTTCCTTCCATAACTTCACTTGGTCTAGACAATGGTACTAAACCAATATAAAACAATGCATATAAGTAACCCAAAACTTTTCCAAACAAATATATACATTCCAAACAAGGCAAACAACACACATATATACAAGCAGTCAAGTCAAGTTCAGTCAAGTCGAGTACAAAACATGGACAATCCCCACAGGGACCCGACCCTGACGTCGCCGAGAAGTGGCTTGAGAAAATGGTTGATATATTCGCGGCCCTACACTACCCAGAGGAACGGTAGGTGACATTTGCCGTGTTTCAACTCGAGGGAGTTGCCCGTTCCTGGTGGAACGTAATTAGGCAGAAATGGGAGCGGGAACAGACACCGAGAACTTGGGTGAACTTCATCCGAGAATTTAATGCTAAGTTTTTCCCTCCTCTAGTCCAGGAGAGGAAAGAGGACGAGTTTATCCGGTTCCGGCAAGGGGCTTAGACTGTGGCGGAGTACGAGAGTCAATTTACCCGCCTGTCCAAATTTGTGCCTGAATTAATCATGACCGAGCAACGACGCGTGAGGCGCTTTATTCAGGGCTTGAACGTTGAGATCCAGAAAGACCTCGCGGCGGCTCAAATCACTACGTTTAGTGAGGCTATGGAAAAAGCCCAACGAGTTGAGAGTGCACGGCTTCAGGTCCGAAACTTTCAGGCTAAGAAGCGTGGTTTTCCTGGGAGTACGTCCGGACAAGGTGAGAAGAGCACTCCCTCCAAGTTTGGACGAGGAACTGGAGGTGGTCGTCATTCTGGGTCAGGCAGAGGGACTCCATTCCGGGGTGGCCAAGCTGGACGAGGACAAAGGGGAAACGCTCAGGGTGGCTCGGCTTCGGCACCTCGTGGGCCCTGTGGGCACTGTGGAAAGCTGAACCACACCGAAGACAACTGCTGGAGGAAACAGGGGAAATGCCTGCGGTGTGGAAGTGCGGACCATCAGCTGGCTACATGTCCGGTCCTGAAACAAGACGGAAAGGGGAGCCAACTACCATCGAGGACCAATACTGGATCGACCAAGGGAGACGGATCCAAACCAAAAGTTCCGGCTAGGGTATATTCCTTAGAGCCCCACCAGATCCCAGAGTCTTCCGAGGTGGTGGAAGGTACGATCCCTATTTTCCACCGCTTTGCCAAAGTTTTAATTGATCCTGGTGCCACTCATTCGTTTGTTAACCCTGATTTCATGTGTGGCATCGATATAAAACCTGCTAGCTTACCATATGACTTAGAGGTTAGTACACCTACGGGGAATCAACGTTTGGTGACTAGTATGGTTTATAGGGATTGCGATGTATGGGTAGGTGAAAGGAGATTTCTAGGAGACCTGATTAGCTTGTCCATTAAGGGGTACGACGTGATTTTGGGTATGGACTGGTTAGCCAAATATAACGCCCAACTGGACTGTAAAACGAAAATAGTTGAATTTCGCATTCCTGGCGAGGCAACCTTAAGGTTAGATATAAGGGGTAGGTTAGCCTCATCTGCTCTCATTTCGGGCATTCGAGCTAGGAAACTGATAAGTAAAGGGGCGCAAGGATTTTTGGCCTTCTTAATTAACACCCCTACGGATAAGTTAAAAGTAGAAGATGTGGCCATAGTGAGGGAATTTCCGGATATATTTCCTGATGAATTAGTGGTTTTACCTCCGGAAAGGGAGATAGAATTCCGAATAGATCTTTTACCTGGAACCGCACCTATCTCCAAAACCCCTTACCGAATGGCGCCTGCAGAACTTAAAGAGCTTAAGTTGCAATTACAAGATCTTTTGGAGCGGGGATTCATCCACGAGAGTGAGTCTCCTTGGGGAGCTCCGGTCCTATTTGTGAAGAAAAAGGACGGAACGTTGAGGATGTGTATTGATTATAGGGGGTTGAACAACGTTACGATCAAGAACAAGTATCCACTGCCCCACATCGACGAGTTGTTTGACCAGCTGCAAGGAGCAGTGGTCTTCTCGAAGTTGGACCTCCGACAGGGATACTACCAGTTGTTGATTAGGAAGGAGGACATTCCGAAAACTGCCTTCAACTCAAGATACGGGCATTACGAGTTCGCCGTTATGCCCTTTGGACTGACTAATGCTCCCGCCGCCTTCATGGACCTAATGCATAGGGTTTTTAAACCCTATCTAGACCGATTTGTCGTTGTGTTCATTGATGACATTTTGGTCTACTCTAAGACACGCGAGGAGCATGAGGAGCATTTGAGAGTGGTGTTGCAGACATTGAGGGAACATCAACTGTACGCCAAGTTTAGCAAATGCGAGTTCTGGTTGGAGAAAGTAGCGTTTCTAGGGCACGTGATCTCCCACGAAGGTATTTCGGTGGACCCGGCAAAGGTTGAGGCCGTGACAAATTGGAAGAGGCCAGAAACCCCCACGGAAATTCGTAGCTTTCTAGGGCTGGCTGGATATTACCGACGGTTTATTAAGGATTTTTCCAAACTGGCAGGACCTTTAACTGACCTAACAAAGAAGCATGGCCAGTTTATCTGGAACGGCCGATGCAAAACGAATTTTCAGGAATTAAAGAAAAGATTGACCATGGCTCCGGTACTGGTCTTGCCAAATGGAGTGGACGGGTTTGCAGTATATGCAGACGCGTCGCGAGAAGGATTGGGATGCGTTTTGATGCAGAACCGGAATGTGATTGCTTTTGCCTCTAGGAAATTGAAGCTTCACGAGCAGAACTACCCGACTCACGACCTAGAATTAGCTGCAGTTGTGTTTGCACTGAAAAAGTGGAGGCATTACCTATATGGGGTGACCTTCGAAGTGTTTTCGGATCACAAGAGTCTTAGGTACCTCTTCTCCCAGAAGGAACTGAATATGAGACAACGGCGATGGATGGAATTCTTGGAAGATTACGACTGTACGATAAATTACCATCCGGGAAAGGCAAATCTGGTAGCAGATGCCTTGAGTCGTAAAGTGCAAGTGGCAGGGCTAATGATTAAGGAGTGGGATTTACTAGAATCCGTGTGCGAGTGGAAACCCTGTCTTGGGAGTCATAAGGTAATATTTAGCAATGTAAGGGTGACCTCCACTCTACTGGAACGTATAAAAGAGGCGCAAGGCGAGGATTTGATGGTACGGAAATGGAGAGAGAAAGTGAAAAAGGGAGAAACAACGGACTTCAATCTGAGTCCTGAGGGTATGTTGAAATATCGAGATCGAATAGTGGTACCAAAGGAGGAATCGTTGAAAGCAGAAATTTTGGAGGAAGCTCATAGGTCCAAGTATACAATCCATCCGGGTAGCAGCAAGATGTATCAAGACCTGAAAGGAACCTATTGGTGGGACAATATGAAGAGGGAAATCGCGCAGTACGTGCAGAAATGTCTCATTTGCCAGCAAGTGAAGGCGGAGCATCAAAAGCCATCAGGTTTGTTACAACCCTTGGAGATACCCGAGTGGAAGTGGGAAAACATCACCATGGACTTCGTTTCAGGTTTACCAAGGACGCAAAGAGGACACGATGCCGTTTGGGTGATCGTTGATCGATTAACCAAGTCGGCCCATTTCTTGCCGGTGAACATGAAGTATTCAATGGACAAATTGACTCGACTGTACATGGATGAGGTTGTAAGACTACACGGTATTCCTGTAAGCATCGTCTCCGATCGGGATCCACGGTTTGTGTCTCGGTTTTGGCAGAAGTTCCAAGAAACCCTGGGGACTAAACTTAATTTGAGCAGACGGATGGCCAGTCAGAACGGACGATTCAAACTCTTGAGGACATGCTACGAACGTGCATTCTGGACTTTGGAGGCAACTGGGGTCAGCACATGACCTTAGTTGAATTTGCATATAACAATAGCTTCCATTCGTCAATTCAAATGGCTCCGTACGAAGCTCTCTACGGACGCAAGTGCCGCTCACCGATTTACTGGGACGAAGTTGGCGAAAAGAAAGCACTGGACCCGACAAATATTCCGTGGATGGAAGAGGCTCACGAGAAGGTTAAGTTGATACGGCAACGAATCCAAACTGCCCAAAGTCGCCAAAAGAGCTACGCGGATAACCGAAGAAAAGACTTGGAGTTTGAAGTTGGGGACTACGTATTTCTCAAGATCACACCCTTACGAAGTCTTACAACGGGTAAAGGAAAGAAGCTTCAACCGCGGTACGTTGGACCCTACAAGATCCTTCAGAGGGTTGGAGTGGTCGCGTATCGATTGGAGCTACCATCCAGTCTCTCTCGAATCCATGATGTATTTCACGTCTCAATGCTAAAGAAGTACCATCCTGACCCATCCCATGTATTGCAACCGGAGGATATCGAAGTAGATGAATCACTGGCCTATGAAGAGAAACCAGTTCAAGTACTCGATCGAAAAGTCAAAGAGCTCCGAAACAAACGGATTCCACTAGTGAACGTGCTATGGAGAAACCACGGAGTTGAGGAAGCCACCTGGGAGATGGAAGAGGAAATGCGAAAGAAATACCCAAACCTTTTCGGGAATTAAGGTGAGAAATTTCGAGGACGAAATTCTTTTAAGGGGGGGAGAGTGTGAGAACCCGTAAAACCCTAATTATTTTCCTAGGGTTTATTTCCCCTTAATTGCATGTTTTCTGCATTTTCTGGCATAGAAATATTTTCTTAGTGGATTTTATGAGCAATTATAGTTTTAAGATGATTTTTCTAGCATTGGAGAAATTTTAGAAAATTAAGAGTAAATAGTGGACGTGGGACCCACTAGTGCGAAAAGTTCGGAAAAATTCGGCCGATAAGGTTAAGTTTCGGATACTGTTTAAAATTTATCGGGTGTTAGGAGATAAGTAGTGTGTGTGAAGTGATTGATGTGAGAGAGAAAAGAAAGATAAGAATGCATTTATGAAGGTGACAAGTGTCACCTTCTTATTGGATGCCTTTTAAGAATTACTATTCACAATTTTGACTTTTTTTGACTAAAGGTTAAATATCCAAAAATTGCACAAAATTCACCATTTTTCTCCTCCTTATGGCCGGCCCTCTCTAAGCAAGAAGAAAGACAAAACTCTTCAACATTCTAGCAAACTTCTAGCTCAAATCAACTAAACCACTTGCTTAACTTAGTTTTCACTCCATAAAATTCTTCCTTCTAGTGCTAGTAAGTTGTTTGGTGAACTTTGTTTGAAGGACTAAGGTGCACAACATCTTCCTCTCTCTTGGTTTTTGGTAAGTGAAGCTTGAAACATCCTACTACACCTAATGATGCTTATGTTGTGCTTATTAGTGAGAAGAGTGCTGAAATTTCTGGTTTTTATCTTGGTTTGAATTGATTTGGTGAAGTTTTCCATTTTATGATGATTTTTCTGGTTTAATTTGATTATGATGGTGTGGTTGTTTGTGATGATTGGCAATGGACTATAATGGCTCTAGTGGATGTGAAATGTGGATAAATGCAACCAATTTTGGATTTGGTGTGAAAATTGAAAAGTTAGGGTTCTTAAATCCCTAATTCTGTCCGGTTTTGGATCATAGGGTTAGAGGCCGAATTTGACTTTTCTCAAAACATGAAAGTTGTAGGTATTGATGTGTTTGAGGTGCCTGTAAAATTTCAGGTCGTTTGGATTAGTGTGGAGTGAGTTATGACGAAATTACTGTAGCTGTTCTGCTTTGGACAGAATGCGAAAACTGCGATAGTAATTGGCCATTTTGACTGGTTTTGGTTTGGATTTTGAAGTTGGTGTCTTCTGATGAAATGTAGCAGGATGTCTTAGCTAACATATACCTTTGGAATTTCGGCATTTGGACTTGTATAGACTAAGTTATAGAAATTACAGTTTTGTGCGATTTGCAAACCTGTTTTGGTAATTCTGGTATAGTATTTGGCATTTTCGACCTAGTTAAGCTAGGAACTGGATTGAGTGACCTTCTACATTGTTGTAGCCCTATTTCATAGCTTCGAAACGGTGGGTCTTACACCCCCATCCGATAACCGTAGTGAAATTGACGCCATTACCGCATAATAAGTGTAAAACAGTTTTCTATTTGGGGGCCAAGACTAAGGCCATTTTCTAATTTCTGGTTTGCTATTATGCACATTTATGCATATGAAACCCTATTGGGGTTGTGTTTAGCATTGCTATATGACTCGTTATCGAGTCTCATTGCATTTGTTGCGTGATTCTAGGGCGTGACGGTAGCTCACGACGTCTTGGTGACCACGGTGTATGAAACACCACTTTCTCACTTGGTGAGTATACCACTCACTAAATTGTTACTATGTGGCTTTGTTAAATGTTATGTGATGCCTTGATGGCTTACTTGGATATTAAAATTGATTAAGGTGAGGGTGTACTTGACCGCCCTCACCTCTTTTGATATTGTCACTGATTGGTTACTGTTTTATTGCATTACTGAACTTGATATATTGGTTGGTGAATTCCATTTCATGGAAACTGAATTGGTGTCGTTTGGACGATGTCCAACGGCCTTACTGTATTACTGAGCTCAACCCCGTTTGGTAGTCAATTGGATCGAGCCGGCGAGGGCTTGGTCGTGAAGATTGAATTGCCACGGGGACTGTACTGGGGAACCTTGTGGTAATGAGACCCTTGGTTCCGGTAAACTCGAGTATTACCAAAAGCTACTGAAATGGAGTGCGGGCCCGGTTGGGGTATGTTGGGTGGAAGGAAGTGGAAGTAAAGGGTGGTCTACGGGTTGGTACTTGTAACATTGACGGAGAGTCAATGAGGTTGGATCAAGATTACAAGCGTGGAAATGGGCTCTTGAGAGCCGACTGTATCCTTTTACTGTTTTTCTTCATTGCTTATTATATACTTTAAGTGATCGGTTATGCTATATGCTATTGGTTGCTAATGTGATAGTTGCTCACTGGGCTTTAGCTCATACCGTGCCATTTGTTTTCCTTACAGGAAAATGAAAACTTTTGGAAAGGGTTGTGATGGTTGGATGCAAGTTGAGCTCTTGTATATGTATTTTGAATTGCTCCTTGAGGGTGAAAACCCTAAGTGCTTTGTTTCCACCAATATTGGGTGTGTAAATGGCTACTTGTATATGTATGAACTAAATGGATATTATGGTAGGCCGTATGGCTTGTAAATGTTGATTTCCAATGTATATATATGTTTGGTTGGTGTTTGGACGGATTTCGGATCTCTACGCTTTTCAAACGGAAAAGGAAAAATTTTGGCGAGAATGAACAGTACCAAATCCGGCCAGGAATCCGGCCAGAAACTGGCCGGATTGAAGGCCGGATTGCTTGGAAAAAAAAAGAGAAAAATCCGGCCAGTGCTCTCGGCCTGATATCCGGCCAGACAATCCGGCCGGAATCTTGGCCGGATTGCCGGCCGGATTGCGAGGGAAAAATGAAAATTTTTGGGATGCTCTCTGGCCAGTATCCGGCCAGATTCCGGCCGGATTCTGACGTGTCTTCTACTGTTCATTTCGGCTTCAATTTTCGTTTTTTTTATTTTGTGTTTTGACTTGTTTGCGCGCATTGTTATGTTCCGGAACGTAATAGACCGACGTAAACTGTACCGTTAGTCCTGGCGAGAGATGGGCAGGCAGTCCGCTAACCCCTTTGGTTCGCCTTAGGGGAAGGTGGGGCTGTCACAACCCTAATATCGACTTGCGAACGGACTGGGGCCTCACAATCTCCCCCACTTAGGACAATTTCGTCCTCGAAATTTCTATGAACGGAATCTATCAAATCTAAAGTAACCAGAAGCCTGTACCTTCCACGTTCTTAAAAGAAACGAGGCTCTTCATTCCAGTCCCTTCTCTAGTTGACGGTCCAGGGTCGGTCTGGGTTAGCTGCTGGGTTCCTTTCTTTTCGTGCAATAAACCCGGGCAATTACCAATTTGATGCTTGGCGTTCCCACAGCGCAGACATCTCCTCCTCTTTCTCCAACAATTCACTTCAATGTGATTGGATTTTCTACAATAACCACAAATTGTCACACCACCCGCTCCACGACCCTTCTTAGCAGATGACCTACCTCGCTTACTCGGTTCTGGCCTTTGACTCTCAAGAGATGCGCTCCTTTTCTTTGCATGGAAGGTCTTCACTTGCGGCCTTGAAATTTCTGTCCTTTGAGTTTTCTCTGGAACCCCCATAGAAGTAGTGCTCTGTGCCATTGCTAAGGCCTCCCCGGAAATCCCTTCGTATTTCCTTTTTAGCTCTAAGTTCTTGTGCAAGAGCTCAATTTTCTCTGAATACTCGTGCTTCCATCGCCCTTCCCAGTATGCGACTAGTTTCATTTGGACTTCTATTTCGTCTTGAAGAACCGCGATTTCCTTATACATCTCAACCCAATGTGCCATCTCACAAAATTGCTGGAACACAGATGGTAGCCTGTCGGGCAAAACAATGGGTCATAATCAATTTTTGAACACAAGTGGCACTCTCGGTCCATGTTTCGTTCAGCTATTGTTTCTTCCCTTTCCTCTCTTGACTCTCGGCCTCGTTTTGTTCCACAGCTATGACCATGTCCGTAACTATGTCTTCCTTCCACATATATACATATATATATAGTTTTCCCTTCTTTCTCTCTTTTCTTTCCAAATGGGTACTTTAATGAATGTATGCAGTAAATTGACTACAATAACAAAATCCAACATACCAATTACACAAATAACATATCGCACATAACACGCCATATCAAAAGACGGACAAGCAAGTATACAAATACATATCAAGTTGGACAGATAACCATGTACACAAACACATATACTAACGTTAGGTGGTCGTAATGTACGGGCGAACCAAAAGGAAAAGGTGAAGTCGTCCCAGTATCAGCCCGTCTGATCTCTCACGTCCCTTACTATCCAAACTAGATGTCCATTGACCTTTTGTGCTCATTCTAGTCAGACAAAGCCTGTTCATGTTTCCAAAATACAAGTCTCAAGTACCTAGTAGCTTGCATCGCCTCAATTCTGGAGTATTCGGGCACAAGAATCCGAAATACGATAGTTCACATCTCGAGCTGGCCAGTCCCAAGAGTAAACCATCTACAAATCGAACTTCCTACCCGACATACCTATCTATGGTCCTTAGATATCATGACAAGGATTGAAGAGCACTTAATCCTTCATACCCATTCACCACACAGCCCAAGCTCACTCCGCGCAGAGACCAAGCGAAGCAGGCTCTGATACCAACTGTGACGACCCCACTTCTCCCAAGGGCGAACCCAAGGGTATCGGTGGGCCGCCTGCCTAACTCGCGCCAGGACTCAAAACTTAAAACAATAAAAGCCAGAAACTTCAAAAGAGTTCTATATACAAACCCAAAAGAGTTATAATTACATTGTCAAAAGTACTTGCTCACACTATCACATCCTTATAATTACCACCAAAACAAAAAATGTAGACCCTAAGGAGGGTCCTTATACCAACCACCAAAACTAAAACAAAAACAAACATACTATAAGTCCAACTGTTACAATCAAACCTAACTATACTACTGTGTGTGCCAAAAGTCCCCGCGTCGGCCCCTGCTAAGGAAAACAAAAGGAATGGGGTAAGCTATATGCTTAGTAAGTAAACAGGGGCGAAAGCGTAAATTTCACGTAATAACAGTTACACAGTAAGAGTAAAGCAAAAGCAGAAAAGTAACATCACATAATAAGGATACAGGTGGCTCCAAAGCCAATTCATATGCCATGCGTGAATTCCTGCCGACACTCCGTCGACCACACTTAATGGTCCGTAGAATTTCACTTGTACACCCACCGACACCTTATCACCCTCCCTGGCCAGTCACCTCACAAACTTGTCCGGACGAACGAAATCACAAACTTGAGCTTGAGTCACAAGCTCGGGTCACAAACTTGGTCCACATACTCGGTGAATCGGATTCACAAACTTGGTGACCTCCAACCAGGTTGGACTGACTTCGACCAAGCCCTAACCGGCTCGAATAGTCCATCTAGGTCAAGAGATCGCCCCAAACTCACAAACTTCACAAAATTATTCAAAATCACCCCGAGCCACAAGCTCAAGGGTTTTAGTTCCAAAATGATTCACATACATATGTCATGTACAAATATGTGCGTAAATTCGGGTTTAGAGCGAGTGCGATAAAGTACACCCTCGCCTAAGTACCCTCTTCATACATGTCAAAACACATAAGCAACTAACACATAAGAGTGGCCTGAATACTTACCCAGAAACTGAAATAGCAAAAGTACGAAGTTGGATCGAAATGAACAGCTAGTAGTGGGCCCCACCAGTTCCGCCCAGCTCACCACCGTCTGAAATAGAAGATTGTGTCACATAATATCGCAAACGGCTACTATCGTGCCTAAAACAAGCAAAACGGCAAAACGACACGCGCGCACGTAAATATGACGAACGGAAACGGAAACGGCCGTTAGCGGAAACGGCAGATTTGACACTCGTTTCTAGTTTACTCATAAGTTCAGCTATGAATATCGGATTAAGGCGTATAAGATGCCATATCGAAGCTTAAAGGATGAACAACAACTGTTATGAAGACATCCAGAACTGAAACTGGAGGCTTCAGTCCCAAATGAACCAAACACAATCACTTACGAAATCTGGCCAATGCACAAATGGTCAGTTTTGAGTGCAAACTGTTTTCTATGCTACACATGGTCAAAAGAGCTGAAAATTGGTAGTTAGATAGTTCATTTCAAATTGAACAACTTTCATGAAGGTCGGCAATCCAAATTCGGAACGGAAATTGGTCATCAGGACCAAAACAGATCTGACCAGAAAATGGTCATCTTCACGGCCAGGCCTTATTTGCTCGGCTATATCTCAGGTTTTATAAATCCGATTCATGAAATTCCAAGGGCGTTAGAAAGCTCTGATATAAGGCTATAAGTTTGGTGTTTTGGTCACAAGCCCAAACAGCATGTAACCCAGTCAAATGTGAAGCCAAAGTTCCAGTCATAAACTTTCCAAAAACGTAACAGAATTTGATGGTCAAAACAGGTCTGAGTATTTCGTTTATAGCTCAGGATATACTAATCCGTTTAACCTGAAAATTTACAGGAATATCCAGGACTTAAGGGGCTACAATGTTGAAGAAGGAAACTTTGTCCAATTTTGAATGTAACAAGGTCAAAAATGCAAGACACTATACCAGAATCGCAAGACAGGATCACAAACCGTATTTGACCTCAATATGCGGTAATGACACCAAATTCACTACGGCTATCGGATGGGGGTGTAAGACCCACCGTTTAGAAGCTAAGAAACAGGGCTACAACAATGTAGAAATCCACTCAGTCCAAATCCTAACACAACTAGGTCAAATATGCAAAATACTAAACCAGAATTACCAAAACAGGTTTGCAAAACACACAAAACTGTAATCGGTATAACTCAGTCTATACAAGTCCAAATGCCAAAATTCCAAAGGCATATGATAGCTAAGACATCCAGATACATTTCATCAGAAGACACCAACATCCAAATCCAAAGTGATTCCAGCCAAAATAGCCAAATACCAACGCAGTTTTTGCATTCTGACCAAAGCAGAACAGTTACAGTAATTCTGACATAACTCACTCTACACTAATATAAATGACCTGAAATTTTACAGGCACCTCAAACACATCAATACCTACAACTTTCATGTTTTGAGAAAAGTCCAATTCGGCCTCTAACCCTATGATCTAAAACCGGACAGAATTAGGGGATTATGAACCCTAACTTTCCATTTTTCCATCCAAATCCAAAATTGATTGCATTTATCAACAATTCACACCTACTAGAGTCATTTTAAACCATTACCATTCATCATACAAGGCCACAACATCCCATTCATATTAAACCAGAAAATTCATCATAAAATGGAAAACTTCACTAAAACTCTTCAAATCAAGAAATAAATCACATATTCCATCACTCAAGCTACTTCTAAGCATAACATAAACATCATTAGGTGTAGGAGGAAGTTTAGCATCACTTACCAAGTAAACAAGAGAGAGGAAGTTGTAGACCACCTTAGCTCTCCAAGAAAACTTCACTAAAGCACTCACTAGCACCAAGTGGTAGGATTTTATGGAGTAGAATCCAATCTAGGCAATTGTTTTTGGAAGATTGAACCAAATGGAAGCTAATATGGTGAAGTATTTCTTTCTTCTTGGCTCAAGGAAGGGCCGGCCATCAAGGAGAAGAAAATGGTGATTTTTTGGTAATTTTTTTAGATATTTAACCAATTTGGTCAAAAGTCAAAAAATGAAATAATAATTCATAAGTCTTCTCCAATGAAATGGTGACACTTGTCATCACCATTAATGCATTCCTATCCTTTCTTTTCTCTCTCACATCAATCATTTCACACACTCTACTTATCTCTTAACACCCGATAAATTTTACACAGTATCCGGAATTTAACCTAATTGGCCGAATTTTTCCGAACTTTTCGCACTAGTGGGTCCCACGTCCAATATATATTCTTAATTTTCTAAAAATTCTCCAATACTAGAAAAATCATCTAAAAACTATAATTACTCATAAAAATTATCTGGGGAACTTTTCTCATAAAGAAAATGTGGAAAAAGGCGGGCGATAAATAAAACTCCACTTAAGCTTTCTAATATAATAACACTAGAGGTTTGCTAATCATTCAAACTTACTAAACCTTTGTAATTAAAACAAATCCTATATTTACCTATGTCAAGGCACACACTAGAGTACCAAATATAAACTATAGCTTGAACCTTATAATCATAATACGTAAACTAGGATTTTCAAGCTCAACCGAATTAGGGTTTCCTTCCTAGTCATAAAACCCTGATTTTTTTCTATACCGAATATCAAATAACCCTAATATCAACTTGCGAACGGACTGGGGCCTCACATGCTGCACTCATTATCGGATATGGAGGTGCAGGATTTTGAGCGTGACCCGTCCAGGTCGGCGAGTCATGCGCGGACACCCAGCCAGAGGCATAGGCGTCTTTGCTCGGACGGGGATAAACCGGGGGATCTGGTGTCGAGGGACCAGCTAAAACAGTTCCACAGGCTGTTGCTTCAACGCAAGGTCGTTGAGCCAGGAGAGGGCCAGGTTTTTGATCAGGATGGGTTGGAGAAGGTGAAGCAGCAGGAGGTCGCGGCGAATGACCAGCCAGCAGCTACGAGGAAGGGGGGCCGGTCTGCTAAGGCAATTCTTAATCAGGTAAATCTCCAATCGCAGAATCCTTACTCTTTACAGTCTCATGTTAAGTCCCTTTAAGTCTGTGGTTTGGAATATCCGTGGGGCTTCCCGCAGGGATTCGCTTAGATATTTACATAAGATTTGCAAAACTAATAAAATAAGGTTGCTGGTGTTGCTGGAACCTTTGTCGGATACTCCTCAACTTGAGGTGGTCCGACGGTTACTTGGGTTTGATAGTGCTCTGGGAGCATTGAATAATAAGGTGTGGGTTTATTGGTACAATGACATGGCGTTGAATTTCAAGGAACTGGCAGAGCAACTCCTTCACATGCACGTCACCTTCTCCTCGGGGTGCTCTATTCAATTCTCGGCAGTATATGCTCGGTGCACTAGGATGGGGCGACGAGATCTGTTGTCAGCAATGGGTGCTTTGGCAGGTGAAATTGTTGGGCCCTGGTTACTAGCAGGAGATTTTCACGTCATCTCCAGTATGGAGGAGCGCATCGGAGGTTCCCCGGCCAATGAAAGAAACATGGACGAATTTAATGATTCAATTGGCAATTGTGGTTTGACGGAGGTGCCTTTCGATGGTACTGTATTCACATGGACGAATGGTAGGGTGTGGCAGCGCTTGGATAGGGCCTTAATGAATCAGGATTGGGCTGTTGGGTATGAGTTCTCTCATGTCTCACATTTGTGCAGAGGTCGTTCGGATCATGCTCCACTGTTGATTAGCTGCCAGAATGGGAGTCCTAACAAACGTCCATTTAAATTTCTGAATGTCTGGCGGAGGCACTCAGGTTTCATGGAAGTGGTACAGCAGGGTTGGGTGATGCCGGTGAGGGGTGACGGTATGACGAAATTTAATCAAAAACTGCGGGCAGTTAAGGGTTGCCTGGGTGGATGGAATGTCCAGGTTTTTGGCAATATTTTTAACAGGGTCAGAGAGGCAGAGGTTGTTCTGAAACAACGGGAGGAGCAATATGACATTGAGAGGGACTCGGGTTCCAGATCAGCGCTGGAGGAGGCCAAGGCGGTTTATGCGAGGAGCCTGGCATGGGAATGTGAGTATTGGAGACAGAAGGCTGGCATCCGATGGTTGCAGGTGGGGGATGCTAATTCGGCATTTTTTCATTCTCGATGCCGTCAGCGTCGCAACTTTAATTTTATGGCTCGCATTAAAGATCAGTCGGGAACATGGGTGGAGCATATCCAAGACATCAAGCATTCAGCCGTGGACTTCTTTGCTTCTTTGTTAGCCTCTGAGCAACATGGATGGCAAGCTCCGGGGTTTCCTTTTACGCTCCCACATTTGGCTACTGCGGACAATGCCATGTTAAGTGCGCCACCTGACATGGAAGAATTGAAGGGGGTGGTTTTTGCGTTACAGGCAGATAGTGCTCCGGGACCTGATGGGTTTGGGGCTGGCTTTTACCAGGCTTGTTGGGATATTATCAAGTCTGATTTGTTGGAGGCGGTTCAGGCGTTCTTCCAGGGTATGCGTTTACCTAGGAGTTTTACTAGCACTTCTATTCTTCTCCTTCCTAAGGTTGCGGGCGCCACGCAATGGAAGGACTTCAGACCAATCAGTTTGTGCAACGTCTGCTCAAAGATTATTTCTAAGATCGTTTCAGATCGGTTGGGTAGGGTTCTTCCTGCTTTAGTGGACCCCTGGCAGACTGGCTTTGTACCAGGCCGTGGAATCACGGACAACATTCTTCTCACGCAAGAGTTGGTGGCAGATTTAGATCGGCGATTGAAGCACCCGAATCTCATGCTGAAATTGGATATGGAAAAGGCGTATGACAGGGTCGAGTGGCCTTTTCTTTTGTTTATGCTGCGAAAGTTTGGTTTTGAGGAAAAGGTGGTAGACATCATTTTTCGTCTGGTGTCTAATAATTGGTTTTCAGTATTGGTCAATGGGGAGGCTGCGGGATTTTTTAAGTCCTCAAAGGGGCTTCGGCAGGGGGACCCGGTGTCTCCTGCCCTTTTTGTATTAATTGCCGAGTTTTTAGGTCGAGATCATCTTCTGGTTAGTCAACCGGGCAGGTTGTTTGTTTCGTCAGGGACTCCGGTGCCCTACCTCGCTTTTGCTGATGACATGCTAATTTTTACAAGATGCTTGGAGGAGTGCCTGACTGCAATCAAGGGGTTTCTTACGGCGTACCAGGAGGCCTCTGGTCAAAGGGTAAATTGCAGTAAGAGCTCCTTTTTCTTGCCATCAGGGCTACTTCAAGGCAGGAGGAGGTGGTGCATAGGATTTTGGGTTTTCACGTCAATTATTTCCATTCACCTATTTGGGGGCACCTATTTATAAAGGCCGGCAGAGGAGTGTCTTGTTTGATGACATTGTATCCAAAATGCGGGCCCGCCTGGGGCACTGGAGTACTAAGTTGTTATCCTTTGGGGGTAAACTCGTCTTAGCACGGCATGTCCTAGCGTCATTGCCTATGTACTTACTTCAGGTGTTGGACCCTCCAAAGGCGGTGCTCACTCGGTTGGGCAGGATTTGTAATTCCTTTCTTTGGGATCATCAAGGGGAGAGGCGCATTGTGACAGCCCCACCTTCCCCTAAGGCGAACCAGAGGGGTTAGCGGACTGCCTGCCCAGCTCTCGCCAGGACTAACGGTACAGTTTACGTCGATCTATTACGTTCCGGAACATAGCAATGCGCGCAAACAAGTCAAAATCTCAAAATAAAAAAAAACGAAAGTTGAGGCCGAAGTGAATAGTGCAGTACACGTCAGAATCCGGCCGGATTCTCGGCCGGATACTGGGCCGAGAGTAAAATAAAAATTTTCAAAACTTCATCGCAATCCGGCCGACAATCCGGCCAAGATTCCGGCCAGATTGTCTGGCCGGATTCCAGGCCGAATGCAACTGGCCGGATTTCCAATTTTTCCTCAGGCAATCTGGCCTGCAATCCGGCCAGTTTCTGGCCGGATTCCTGGCCGGATTTGCTACTGTTCATCCTCGCCAAAAATTTTCCGTTTTCGTTTGAAGTCGTATCAATCCGAAATTCATCCAAATCACAGCCAAGCATATATATACATTGGAAATCAACATTTACAAGCCAAACGGCCTACCAAAGTATCCATTTAGTTCATACATATACAATTAGGCCAACACAAAACCTTCATTAAAGAAAGCTATACACTTAGGGTTATCACCCTCAAGGAGCTAAACAAAATTACATGTACAAGAGCTCAACTTGTCATCCAACTATCAAAATCTTTCCAAAAGTGTTCATTTTCCTGTAAGGAAAACAAATGGCACGGAATGAGCTAAAGCCCAGTGGTATACCACTACATAAGCAACCAAAGTCACATAAGCATAGCCAATCACTTAAAGTACACGATAAGCACTGAAGTACAACGGTAAAAGGATACAGTCGGCTCTCAAGAGCCTATTTCCACGCGTGCAATCTTGATCCATCCTCATTGAGCCTCCGTCAATGTTAAAAGTACCAAACCGTAGACCACACTTTACTTCCATTCCTTCCACCTATCATACCCCAACCGGGCCCGCACTCCATTCAGTAATATTTTTGGTAATACTCGAGTTTACCGGAACCAAGGGTCTCATTACCACAAGGTTCCCCAGTACAGTCCCCGTGGCGATTCAATCTTCACGACCAAGCCCTCGCCGGCTCGATCCAATTGACTACCAAACGGGGTTGAGCTCAGTAATGCAGTAAGGCCGTTGGACATCGTCCAAACGACATCAATTCAGTTTCCATGAAATGGAATTCACCAACCAATATATCAAGTTCAGTAATGTAATAAAACGGTAGCCATTCAGTGACAATATCAAAAGAGGTGAGGGCGGTCAAGTACACCCTCACCTTAATCAATTTCAATATTCGAGTAAGCCATCAAGGCATCACATAACATTTAACAAAGCCACATAGTAACAATTTAGTGAGTGGTATACTCACCAAGCAAGTAAGTGGTATTTCATGTACCACGATCACCAAGCCGTCGTGCACTACCTTCAAGCCCTAGAACATATAACACATACAATGAGACTCGATAACGAGTCATATAGCAACGCTAAACACAACCCCAAAAGGGTTTCATATGCATAAATAAGCATAATAGCAAACCAGAAATTAGAAAATGGCCTTAGTCTTGGCCCCAAATAGAAAACTGTTTTACACTCATTATGCGGTAATGGCGTCAAATTCTCTACGGTTATCGGATGGGGGTGTAAGACCCACCGTTTCGAAGCTATGAAACAGGGCTACAATAATGTCGAAGACCACTCAATCCAGTTCGTAACACAACTAGGTCAAATATGCCAAATACTAACCCAGAATTCCTAAAACAGGTTCGCAAAACACAAAAAACTGTAATCGGTATATCTCAGTCCATACAAGTCCAAATGCCGAAATTCCAAAGGCATATGTTAGATAAGACACTCCGCTACATTTCATCAGAAGACACCAACTCCAAAATCCTTACCAATTCCAGTCAAAATAGCCAATTACTATCGCAGTTTTCGCATTCTGTCCAAGGCAGAACAGCTACAGTAATTTCGTCATAACTCATTCTACATTAATCCAAATGACCTGAAATTTTACAGGAATCTCAATCACATCAATACCTACAACTTTCATGTTTTGAGAAAAGTCAAATTCGGCCTCTAACCCAGTGATCTAGAACCGGACAGAATTGGGGATTTAAGAACCCTAACTTTTCAAATTTCCAACCAAATCCAAAATTGATTGCATTTATCCACATTTTACACCCACTAGAGTCATTTTAGTCCATTGCCAATCATCACCAACAACCACACCATCATAATCCAATTTAACCAGAAAAATCATCATAAAATGGAAAATTTCACCAAATCACCTCCAATCAAGAAACAAATCATATATTTCAACCCTCATGCCACCATTAAGCACAAAATAAGCATCATTAGGTGTAGTAGAGTGTTTCAAGCTTCACTTACCAAGACCCAAGAGAGAGGAAGATGTTGGGCACCTTAATCCTTCAAACAAAGTTCACCAAACAACTTACTAGCTCTAGAAGGGAAAATTTTATGGAGTGAAATGGATGGAAGCAAACATTTTTGGTTGATTTGCACCAAGTAGAAGCTTGAAAATTGAAGAAAGCTCCTTCCTTTCTTGCTCAAGGTGGCCGGCCAACAAGGAGAGAAAAATGGTGATTTTTTGGTGAATTTTGGATATTTAATCCCTTGGTCAAATAAGTCAAGACAATGAATAGTAATTCTTAAAAGTTCAACCAATAAGAAAGTGACATGTGTCACTCTATTAAATGCATCCTTATCATTCTTTTCTCTCTCACATCAATCACTTCACACACCCTACTTATCTCTTAATACCCGATAAACTTTTAACAGTATCCGAAACTTAACCTTATTGGCCGAATTTTTCCGAACTTTTTGCACTAGTGGGTCCCACGTCCAATATTTATTCTTAATTTTCTAAAAACTCACCAATGCTAGAAAAATCATCTTAAAACTATAATTGCTCATAAAATCCTCCCAGAAAATATTTCTAAGCCAGAAAATACAGAAAACATGCAATTAAGGGGAAATAAACCCTAGGAAAATAATTAGGGTTTTACGGGTTCTCACACTCTCCCCCCCTTAAAAGAATTTCGTCCTCGAAATTTCTCACCTTAATTTCCAAAAAGGTTTGGATATTTCTTTCGCATTTCCTCTTCCATCTCCCAGGTAGCTTCCTCAACTCCGTGGTTCCTCCACAGCACTTTCACTAGCGGAATCCGCTTATTTCTGAGTTCTTTGACTTTTCGATCGAGTATTTCGACTGGTTTCTCTTCATAGGCCAGTGATTCATCCACTTCGACATCCTCCGGTTGCAATACATGGGATGGATCAGGATGGTACTTCTTTAGCATCGAGACGTGGAATACATCGTGGATTCGAGAGAGACCAGACGGTAGTTCCAATCGATACGCGACCGCTCCAACCCTCTGAAGGATCTTGTAGGGTCCGACGTACCGTGGTTGGAGTTTCTTTCCTTTCCCCGCTGTAAGACTTCGTAAGGGTGTGATCTTGAAGAATACGTAGTCTCCAACTTCAAACTCCAAGTCTTTCCTTCGGTTATCCGCGTAGCTCTTTTGTCGACTTTGAGCTGTTTGAAGTCGTTGCCGAATTAACTTGACCTTTTCCTGAGCCTCGTCCATCCAGGGAATGGTTGCCGGGTTCAGTGCTTTCTTTTCACCTACTTCGTCCCAGTAAATCGGTGAGCGGCACTTGCGTCCGTAGAGAGCTTCGTATGGAGCCATTTGAATTGACGAATGGAAGCTATTGTTGTACGCAAATTCTACCAAGGTCATGTGCTGACCCCAATTGCCTCCAAAGTCCAGAATACATGTTCGTAGCATGTCCTCAAGAGTCTGAATCGTCCGTTCCGACTGGCCATCCGTCTGAGGGTGATAGGTAGTGCTCAAATTGAGTTTCGTCCCCAGGGTTTCTTGAAATTTCTGCCAAAATCGTGATACGAACCGTGGATCCCGATCGGAAACGATGCTCACAGGCACACCGTGTAGTCTTACAACCTCATCCATGTACAGTCGAGCCAATTTATCCATTGAGTACTTCATGTTCACCGGCAAGAAATGGGCCGACTTGGTTAAGCGATCAACGATCACCCACACGGCATCGTATCCTCTTTGCGTCCTCGGTAAACCTGATACAAAGTCCATGGTGATGTTCTCCCACTTCCACTCGGGTATCTCCAAGGGTTGTAACAGACCCGATGGCTTTTGATGTTCCGCTTTCACCTGTTGGCAAACAAGACATTTCTGCACATATTGCGCGATTTCCTTCTTCATATTGTCCCACCAATAGGTTCCTTTCAGGTCTTGATACATTTTGCTGCTACCCGGATGGATTGTGTACTTAGACCTATGAGCTTCCTCCAGAATTTCTACTTTTAACGACTCATCCTTTGGTACTACGATTCGGTTCCGATACTTCAAAATACCCTCGGGACTCAAATTAAAGTCCGTAGTTTCTCCCTTTTCCAATTTCTCTCTCCACTTCCGTACCATCAAATCCTTGCCTTGCGCCTCTTTTATACGTTCCAGTAGAGTGGATGTCACCCTTACATTGCTAAATATCACCTTATGACTCCCCAGACAGGGTTTCCACTCGCACACGGACTCTAGCAAATCCCATTCCTTAATCATTAGTCCTGCTACTTGCACTTTACGACTCAAGGCATCCGCTACTACATTTGCCTTTCCCGGATGGTAGTTGATTGTACAATGGTAGTCCTCCAGAAATTCCATCCGTCGCCGTTGCCTCATGTTCAGTTCCTTCTGGGAGAAAAGGTACCTAAGACTCTTGTGATCCGAAAACACTTCGAAGGTCACCCCATATAGGTAATGCCTCCACTTTTTCAGTGCGAACACAACTGCAGCTAATTCTAGATCGTGAGTCGGATAGTTTTGCTCGTGAAGCTTCAATTTCCTAGAGGCAAAAGCAATCACATTCCGGTTCTGCATCAAAACACATCCCAATCCCTCTCGCGACGCGTCCGCATATACTGCAAACCCGTCCACTCCATTTGGCAAGACCAGTACCGGAGCCATGGTCAATCTTTTCTTTAACTCCTGAAAATTCGTTTCGCATCTGCCGTTCCAGATAAACTGGCCATGCTTCTTTGTCAAGTCAGTTAAAGGTCCTGCCAGTTTGGAAAAATCCTTAATAAATCTTCGGTAATACCCAACTAGCCCTAGAAAGCTACGAATTTCCGTGGGGGTTTCTGGCCTCTTCCAATTTGTCACGGCCTCAACCTTCGCCGGGTCCACCGAAATACCTTCGTGGGAGATCACGTGCCCTAGAAATGCTATTTTCTCCAACCAGAACTCGCATTTGCTAAACTTGGCGTACAGCTGATGCTCCCTCAACGTCTGCAACAGCACTCTCAAATGCTCCTCATGCTCCTCGCGTGATTTAGAGTAGACCAAAATGTCGTCAATAAACACCACGACAAATCGGTCCAGGTAGGGTTTAAAAACCCTATGCATTAAGTCCATGAAGGCGGCGGGAGCATTGGTCAGTCCAAAGGGCATAACGGCGAACTCGTAATGCCCGTATCTCGAGTTTTCGGAATGTCCTCCTTCTTTATCAATAACTGATAGTATCCCTGTCGGAAGTCCAACTTGGAGAAGACCACTGCTCCTTGCAACTGGTCGAACAATTCGTCGATGTGGGGCAGTGGATACTTATTCTTGATCGTCACGTTGTTCAGCCCCCGGTAATCAATGCACATCCTCAAAGTTCCATCCTTTTTCTTCACGAATAGAACAGGAGCTCCCCAAGGAGACTCACTCTCGTGAATGAATCCCCACTCCAAAAGGTCTTGCAATTGCAACTTCAGCTCCTTAAGTTCTGCAGGCGCCATTCGGTAAGGGGTTTTCGAGATAGGTGCAGTTCCAGGTAAAAGATCTATTCGAAATTCTATCTCCCTTTCCGGAGGTAAGGCCACTAACTCATCAGGAAACACATCCGGAAATTCCCTCACTACGGCGACGTCTTCCACATTCAACTTATCCGTAGGGGTATTAATTAGAAAGGCCAAATATCCTTGCGCCCCTCTACTTATCAGTTTCCTAGCTCGAATGCCCGAAATGAGAGCAGATGAGGCTAACCTACCCCTTATATCCAACCTTAAGGTTGCCTCGCCCGGAATGCGAAATTCAACTATTTTCGTTTTACAGTCCAGTTGGGCGTTATATTTGGCTAACCAGTCCATACCCAAAATCACGTCGTACCCCTTAATGGACAAGCTAATCAGGTCTCCTAGAAACCTCCGCTCACCTACCCATACATCGCAATCCCTATAAACCATACTAGTCACCAAACGTTGATTCCCCGTAGGTGTACTAACCTCTAAGTCATATGGTAAGCTAGCAGGTTTTATATCGATGCCACACATGAAATCAGGGTTAACAAACGAATGAGTGGCACCAGGATCAATTAAAACTTTGGCAAAGCGGTGGAAAATAGGGATCGTACCTTCTACGACCTCGGAAGACTCTGGGATCTGGTGGGGCTCTAAGGAATATACCCTACCCGGAACTTTTGGTTTGGATCCGTCTCCCTTGGCCGATCCAGTATTGGTCCTCGACGGTAGTTGGCCCCCCTTTCCGTCTTATTTCAGGACTGGACATGTAGCTAGTTGATGGTCCGCACTTCCACACCGCAGGCATTTACCCAGTTTCCTCCAGCAATTATCCTCGGTGTGGTTTGTCTTCCCACAGTGCCCACAGGGACCGCGAGGTGCAGAAGCCGAGCCACTCTGACCGTTTCCCCTTTGTCCTCGCCCAGCTTGGCCACCCCGGAACGGAGTCCCTCTGCCTGACCCAGAATGACGACCACCTCCAGTTCCTCGTCCAAACTTGGAGGGAGTGCTCTTCTCACCTTGTCCAGACGTACTCCCAGGAAAACCACGCTTTTTAGCCTGGAAGTTTCGGACCTGCAGCCGTGCACTCTCTACCCGTTGGGCTTTTTCCATTGCCTCGCTAAACGTGGTGATTTGAGCCGCCGCGAGGTCTTTCTGGATCTCAACGTTCAAGCCCTGAATAAAGCGCCTCACGCGTCGTTGCTCGGTCATGATTAATTCAGGCGCGAATTTGGACAGGCGGGTAAACTGACTCTCGTACTCCGCCACAGTCTGAGCCCCTTGCCGGAGCCGGATAAACTCGTCCTCCTTCCTCTCCTAGACTAGAGGAGGGAAAAACTTAGCATTAAACTCTCGTATAAAGTTCACCCATGTCCTCGGTGTCTGCTCTCGCTCCCATTTCTGTCTAATTACGTTCCACCAGGAACGGGCAGCCCCTTCAAGTTGAAACACGGCAAAAGTGACCTGCTGTTCGTCCGGGTAGTGTAGAGCCGCGAATATGTCTACCATCTTCTCCAGCCATTTCTCAGCAACATCAGGGTCGGGTCCCCCAATAAACTTTGGCGGAGAAAACTTTTGGAAACGTTCTAGCGCCCTATCTTCGCTCTCGATATGATGGCCAGGGTTTCCGGGGTTAGGATTTGGGTTTTGGCCCTGTTGTTGCACTACTTGTGCAAGTAGGTTGGTCATTTGCTGCATAGCAGCAGCTATTTGAACGTTAGGGTCTATCTGGGGTTCAGGATTTGGTCCAGTAGAGGCTTCCCCCGTTTCCCTAACCGGTGTGGGTTGCCTACCGCGCCCGCGTCCCCGACCACTTCGTGTTCCTTCCATAAGGTATACTTGGTCTAGGCAAGATTACTAAACCAAAGCAGTAACAAAGCATGTAAGTAACAAATAAACTTTCACTTAGCACATAGCGATGCATTTCAAACAAGATCACAAGCACACATATATACAAGCCAAACACAGATTTACAATCAGTCAGTCAAGTACGGCCAAAGCACGTACGTACACAAAAGATCCACCTGAGAATAGGCCTATCAAAAGAGATTTACACGTAGCTAACTCTTCATCCAAAACGGTTAGCTAAGGCTCTATCCCTATCCCTATGTACATTCAAAACCCACCACTAGCCAAAAGGTGCCCAGATATCATAGCTTAGTCGGTTGCCGGGGTCTGAGACCCAGGCGATGGGGTAGATTCCTCCCCAGCCTCGGCCCCAGCATACGAGGCCTCATCGCTAGACTCCTCGAGTCCATCGTCGCATAGGTTAAGGATCGTCTCAGCACGACCCCTCACTTTGCGAGCTCGCTTGACCTCACGCTCGCGACCATCCCTCAGTTGATCACATAGGTCATTAACTCGGTCCTCCGCCTCATTCACGTCATACTCAAGCTCCATAATACGTGCGGCTTGCTTGTCATTGGTCGCCTTCGCCTGAGCCACCTCAGCCTCCAATGTAGCAACCGCAGCTTCAAGCTTAGTATTTTCCTTAGCAAACTCCTCGCGTTCCTTTGCCACCGACAAAACTAGTGTATTTGGGTAGGCATAATTGCTACGGCACTCACACTGTCGAACGCGGCTAGCCGGGCTCCAACGCACCACGGCCCCCTTCTGCCTCAGTCGATACTTAATTGTTGGCAGGGTGCTACGAGGACGATCGCCTACCGGACGGTCACTCGGGTCACCACTCGCATCCATCCTATAACAAAGGAAGAATTAACATGAATAACCTTAATAGGTATAAACAAAAGCATCCTCAAGTCCAGCACTTCTATCACACCCAGGCTAGTTCAAACCTAGGCTCTGATACCACCTGTGACAGCCCCACCTTCCCCTAAGGCGAACCAGAGGGGTTAGCGGACTGCCTGCCCATCTCTCGCCAGGACTAACGGTACAGTTTACGTCGATCTATTACGTTCCGGAACATAGCAATACGCGCAAACAAGTCAAAATCTCAAAATAAAAAAAAATGAAAGTTGAGGCCGAAGTGAATAGTGCAGTACACGTCAGAATCCGGTCATTTCCGGCCGGATTCTCGGCCGGATACTGGGCCGAGAGTAAAATAAAAATTTTCAAAACTTCATCGCAATCCGGCCGACAATCCGGCCAAGATTCCGGCCGGATTGTCTGGCCGGATTCCAGGCCAAATGCAACTGGCGGGATTTCCAATTTTTCCTCAGGCAATCCGGCCAGTTTCTGGCCGGATTCCTGGCCGGATTCCTGGCCGGATTTGCTACTGTTCATCCTCGCCAAAAATTTTCCGTTTTCGTTTGAAGTCGTATCGATCCGAAATTCATCCAAATCACAGCCAAGCATATATATACATTGGAAATCAACATTTACAAGCCAAACGGCCTACCAAAGTATCCATTTAGTTCATACATATACAATTAGGCCAACACAAGCCCTTCATTAAAGAAAGCTATACACTTAGGGTTATCACCCTCAAGGAGCTAAACAAAATTACATGTACAAGAGCTCAACTCGTCATCCAACTATCAAAATCTTTCCAAAAGTGTTCATTTTCCTGTAAGGAAAACAAATGGCACGGAATGAGCTAAAGCCCAGTGGTATACCACTACATAAGCAACCAAAGTCACATAGGCATAGCCAATCACTTAAAGTACACGATAAGCACTGAAGTACAACGGTAAAAGGATACAGTCGGCTCTCAAGAGCCTATTTCCACGCGTGCAATCTTGATCCATCCTCATTGACCCTCCGTCAATGTTAAAAGTACCAAACCGTAGACCACACTTTACTTCCATTCCTTCCACCTATCATACCCCAACCGGGCCCGCACTCCATTCAGTAATATTTTTGGTAATACTCGAGTTTACCGGAACCAAGGGACTCATTACCACAAGGTTCCCCAGTACAGTCCCCGTGGCGATTCAATCTTCACGACCAAGCCCTCGCCGGCTCAATCCAATTGACTACCAAACGGGGTTGAGCTCAGTAATGCAGTAAGGCCGTTGGACATCGTCCAAACGACATCAATTCAGTTTCCATGAAATGGAATTCACCAACCAATATATCAAGTTCAGTAATGTAATAAAACGGTAGCCATTCAGTGACAATATCAAAAGAGGTGAGGGCGGTCAAGTACACCCTCACCTTAATCAATTTCAATATTCGAGTAAGCCATCAAGGCATCACATAACATTTAACAAAGCCACATAGTAACAATTTAGTGAGTGGTATACTCACCAAGCAAGTAAGTGGTATTTCATGTACCACGATCACCAAGCCGTCGTGCACTACCTTCAAGCCCTAGAACATATAACACATACAATGAGACTCGATAACGAGTCATATAGCAACGCTAAACACAACCCCAAAAGGGTTTCATATACATAAATAAGCATAATAGCAAACCAGAAATTAGAAAATGGCCTTAGTCTTGGCCCCAAATAGAAAACTGTTTTACACTCATTATGCGGTAATGGCGTCAAATTCTCTACGGTTATCGGATGGGGGTGTAAGACCCACCGTTTCGAAGCTATGAAACAGGGCTACAATAATGTAGAAGACCACTCAATCCAGTTCGTAACACAACTAGGTCAAATATGCCAAATACTAACCCAGAATTCCTAAAACAGGTTCGCAAAACACAAAAAACTGTAATCGGTATATCTCAGTCCATACAAGTCCAAATGCCGAAATTCCAAAGGCATATGTTAGCTAAGACACTCAGCTACATTTCATCAGAAGACACCAACTCCAAAACCCTTACCAATTCCAGTCAAAATAGCCAATTACTATCGCCATTTTCGCATTCTGTCCAAGGCAGAACAGCTACAGTAATTTCGTCATAACTCATTCTACATTAATCCAAATGACCTGAAATTTTATAGGAATCTCAATCACATCAATACCTACAACTTTCATGTTTTGAGAAAAGTCAAATTCGGCCTCTAACCCAGTGATCTAGAACCGGACAGAATTGGGGATTTAAGAACCCTAACTTTTCAAATTTCCAACCAAATCCAAAATTGATTGCATTTATCCACATTTTACACCCACTAGAGTCATTTTAGTCCATTGCCAATCATCACCAACAACCACACCATCATAATCCAATTAAACCAGAAAAATCATCATAAAATGGAAAATTTCACCAAATCACCTCCAATCAAGAAACAAATCATATATTTCAACCCTCATGCCACCATTAAGCACAAAATAAGCATCATTAGGTGTAGTAGAGTGTTTCAAGCTTCACTTACCAAGACCCAAGAGAGAGGAAGATGTTGGGCGCCTTAATCCTTCAAACAAAGTTCACCAAACAACTTACTAGCTCTAGAAGGGAAAATTTTATGGAGTGAAATGGATGGAAGCAAACATTTTTGGTTGATTTGCACCAAGTAGAAGCTTGAAAATTGAAGAAAGCTCCTTCCTTTCTTGCTCAAGGTGGCCGGCCAACAAGGAGAGAAAAATGGTGATTTTTTGGTGAATTTTGGATATTTAATCCCTTGGTCAAATAAGTCAAGACAATGAATAGTAATTCTTAAAAGTTCAACCAATAAGAAAGTGACATGTGTCACTCTATTAAATGCATCCTTATCATTCTTTTCTCTCTCACATCAATCACTTCACACACTCTACTTATCTCTTAATACCCGATAAACTTTTAACAGTATCCGAAACTTAACCTTATTGGCCGAATTTTTCCGAACTTTTCGCACTAGTGGGTCCCACGTCCAATATTTATTCTTAATTTTCTAAAAACTCACCAATGCTAGAAAAATCATCTTAAAACTATAATTGCTCATAAAATCCTCCCAGAAAATATTTCTAAGCCAGAAAATACAGAAAACATGCAATTAAGGGGAAATAAACCCTAGGAAAATAATTAGGGTTTTACGGGTTCTCACACGCATTCATTGGTCTTCCTGGGATAAGTTATGTTTTCCCTTTGACGAAGGGGGTCTTGGGTTTCGATCCTTCAAGGACATGGCACGGGCTTTCGCAGCAAAATTATGGTGGCGTTTTAGGCTTGGAGATTCCATCTGGGCGGCTTTCATGCAGGCCAAGTACATCAAAGGGAGTCACCCATCGGCGGCAATGCGGGCTACAGCTACGTGGCGCCGTCTTCGATCGGTCCTGTGGTTGAGCCGAACATTAGGTGGTGTTTAGGGGAAGGTCTAGTGGATTTTTGGAAGGACAGGTGGGTTTTTCATGAGCCCTTACAGCAGGTTGTGGTTAGTTTGGAGAGGCCTCATTTTCTTGTCTCGGAGTTTATTACTTTGGAGGGATGGGATGAACGGCGTCTTGCCCGGTGGGTTCCGGAGTTTGTTGTTCGTGCGATTATAGACATACCCTTTGACTTATCTCAGAAAGATAGAATGGTTTGGTTGCCTTCACCGTCGGGGTGTTTCTCGGTCAAGTCGGCATGGGAGGTGCTTCGGCAAAGGCGGCATCATTCCTTGGTTGATTCATTATTATGGCCTTCGGTCCTGCCAGCAAAAATGTCCTTTTTGGCTTGGCGATTGGTGCGTAATGCCCTTCCTCTGGATGTTGCGTTGCGGTCGCGGGGGCTGGCCTTGCCCTCTAGATGTGGGTGTTGCTATCTGGATGAGGAGGCTCTGTTGCATGTTTTTCTAACGGGTCCGGTGGCATCGGAAGTGTGGCGGAGGGTGTCTGGCCGTTTTGGTTTTCAGCTGCAGAATTGCTGGAGTATGGCGTCGGTTTTTGTAGCTTGGTATTTCACTTCTCCGTCATCTTCAAAAAATCATATTCGGGCGTTTATGCCAGTTGTTGTGTGCTGGTTTCTTTGGTTAGCAAGGAATCATGAGCGCTACCATGGCGTGCGATGGGGCAGCAATAAGATCATCCACGAGGTGGAGGTTTTCTTGGAACAGCTTGGGAGGGCGAATAGGCTTCATCGGTCGCATTTCACGGGAGATGCTGATTGTGAGTTGCTTCGCATTATTCAAGCCCCTCCTCGGAGGAGGACCCTTCGTGCGATCGCCTGGGTGAAACCGCCTCCTGGGGTGCTTAAATTCAACTCGGACGCTAGTGTGAATCAGGGTAGGGCCTCAGGTGGGGGTTTGCTGCGGGATAGTCAAGGGAAAGTGATTTTTGCCTTTTATAAGGAATTCGGAGAGCAGGATGTGTTGTCAGCAGAAAGCTTGGCGTTGTTTTTTGGCCTCCACTTGTGTTCACAGAGGGGTTTGCGTCCCGCGTTGGTTGAAGTCGATTCCAAGGCTTTGGTGCAATTGGTAGTCTCGGGGGCAATTGCTAAGTGGCCATTATGTAATACCTTGCGAAAAATTAGGGGTCTCCTTGAGGGTTTCTCGGCCTCCGTTTCACATATTTTCCGTGAGGCTAACTCCTCGGCGGATAGATTAGCAGCTGTTGGGGCAGGTGGCGTTTGCATTTATGAGCATATTCACCAAGTGCCGGCAATTGTTCGGGCCTCTATCGTGCTGGACTCACGTGGGGTGCCAGGTGTTCGCTGGTTTGATGAGGAGGGTTAGGTTCTATGTTTCACACGTAGGCTTAAACTTTTGGGGCGGTAGCGTCCTTTTCTTTTGGTTTTGACTTTGAGGTTTGTTCTGTTTTGATTGGCAATAATATTTGGGGCTGGCATCCCTTCCCCCTATACGGGGCTTGCCGGAAAAAAAAAAATGAAGTCCATGGTGATGTTCTCCCACTTCCATTCGGGTATCTCAAGGGGTTGTAGTAAGCTTGATGGTTTTTGGTGCTCCGCCTTAACTTGTTGGCAAACGAGACATTTCTGCACATACAGAGCGATTTCCTTCTTCATATTGTCCCACCAATAGGCTCCTTTCAGGTCCTGATACATCTTGCTGCTACCCGGATTGATTGTATACTTGGATCGATGGGCCTCCTCTAAGATCTCCGTTTTCAATGCTTCATCTTTTGGCACCACTATTCGGTTCCGGTATTTTAAAATACCCTCAGGACTAAAGTTGAAATCAGTGGTTTCCCCTTTTTCCACCTTCTCTCCCCATTTTCGCAGCATTGAATCCTCCTTTTGTTCTTCTTTAATCCGCTCCAGTAGGGTGGAAGTTACCCTAATATTACCGAGAACCACTTTATGACTCCCAAGGCAGGGTTTCCACTCGCAAACGGATTCCAACAAATCCCACTCTATGATCATTAGCCCTGCTACCTGAACCTTGCGACTTAAGGCATCGGCCACCACGTTCGCCTTCCCCGGATGGTAGTTGATAGTACAATCGTAATCTTCTAAAAATTCCATCCACCGTCGCTGCCTCATATTCAGTTCCTTTTGGGAGAAAAGATACCTAAGACTTTTATGGTCTGAGTACACCTCGAACGTTGCCCCATATAGGTAGTGCCTCCATTTCTTCAGAGCGAAAACAACCGCAGCTAACTCCAGATCATGGGTTGGGTAGTTTTGCTCATGGGGTTTTAACTTCCTAGAGGCAAAAGATATCACATTTCAATTCTGCATCAGTACACACCCTAACCCTTCTCGTGACGCATCAGTATAAATGGCAAACCCATCAACTCCGTTAGGCAGGACTAAAACTGGCGCCATAGTCAACCTTTTCTTTAACTCCTAAAAGCTCGCATCACATTTGGCATTCCACACAAACCGACTATGCTTCTTTGTCAAGTCGGTTAAAGGACCGGCCAACTTGGAAAAATCTTTAATGAAACACTGGTAATACCCCGCTAAACCTAGAAAACTACGAACCTCGGTAGGGTTTTCTGGTCTCTTCCAATTAGTCACGGCCTCTACTTTCGCCGGGTCAACCGAGATGCCCTCTTGGGAAATTACATGCCCTAGAAAGGAAATTTTGTCCAGCCAAAACTCGCACTTGCTGAACTTGGCGTGCAATTGATGGTCTCTTAAGGTTTGTAAGACGGTTCTCAAGTATTGCTCGTGCTCCTCATGCGTCTTGGAGTAAACCAGTATGTCGTCGATGAAGACCACAACAAATCGATCCAAGTAGGGTTTAAAAACCCTATGCATTAAGTCCATGAAGGCGGCAGGGGCATTGGTCAGTCCGAAGGGCATAACGGTGAACTCATAGTGCCCGTATCTCGAATTGAAAGTGGTTTTCGGAATATCCTCTTTTCTGATCAACAATTGGTAATGCCCCTGGCGGAGGTCCAATTTCGAGAAGACCACCGCTCCTTGCAACTGGTCGAACAACTCATCAATATGGGGCAGTGGATACTTATTCATAATCGTGACGTTGTTCAGGCCCCGGTAATCAATACACATTCTCAAACTACCGTCCTTTTTCTTCACAAACAGGACAAGAGCTCCCAAGGAGGCCCGCTCTCGTGAACGAACGCTCGCTCCAAAAGGTCTTGTAATTGCAATTTTTGCTCCTTGAGCTCCGCAGGGGCCATTCGGTATGGGGTTTTTGAGATAGGCGAGGTTCCCGGTAACAAGTCGATCTTGAATTCTACCTCTCTCTCCGGAGGTAAAGATACTAACTCGTTAGGAAATACATCCAGGTATTCCCTTACTATAGGTACGTCTTTCACTTTCAATTTATCCGTGGGAGTGTTGATCAGAAAGGCTAAAAATCCTTGCGCCCTTCTGTTTAGCAGTTTTCTAGCCCGAATACCCGAGATCAGGGCAGATGAGGCTAACCTTCCCCTTAGATCTAACCTTAGGGTCGCCTCCCCAGGAATGCGGAACTCCACCACCTTCGTTTTGCAGTCTAGTTGGGCATTATACCTAGCTAGCCAGTCCATGCCCAGAATCACATCATACCCCTTAATGGACAGGCTAATCAAGTCCCCTAACAATCGCCTCTCTCCTACCCAAACCTCACAATCCCTATAAACCAGACAAGTAATCGAACGATGATCCCCCGTAGGCATACTAACTTCTAGGTTGTAAGGTAAACTAGCAGATTTTATGTCAATGCCACACATGAAATCAGGGTTAACAAAGGAATGGGTGGCACCAGGATCTACTAAAACTTTGGCAAAGCGGTGGAATACAGGGATCGTACCTTCTACGACCTCTGAGAAATCTGGGACCTGTTGGGGCTCTAACGAATACACTTGAGCTGCGACCTTAGGTTTCGTCCCCCCTCCCTTAGCTGGTCCAGCGGTGGTCCTCGGGGGTTGCTGACTCCCCTTTCCATCTTGCTTCAGCATTGGGCAGGTAGCAAGCTGGTGGTCTGTGCTTCCGCAACGCAGACATTTGCCCTCTTTCTTCCAGCAGTTATCCTCGGAATGATTTGGCTTACCGCAGTACCCACAAGGTCCGCGGGACGCCGAACCTGAATCCCTTTAAAAATTTCCGCCTTGGCCTCTCCCTGCTGGGCCACTCCTGGACTGAGCCCCTCTGTCGATACCCGATTGTCGTCCACCTTCGGCTCCTCGTCCAAACTTATAAGGGCCACCTTTATCCCCTTGCCCTGAACTGCTTCCAGGAAAGCCTCGCTTCTTTGCCTGGAAGTTCCTTACTTGCAACCCAGCACTCTCTACCTGCTGGGCCTTCTCCACAGCCTCGCTAAAAGCATTAATCTGGGCTACCTCGAGGTCCTTCTAAATTTCCACGTTCAAGCCCTGAATGAAACGCCTTATTCGCTGTTGCTTGGTCATAATCAGCTCGGGGGCAAATTTGGATAGGCGGGTAAACTGGCTCTCGTACTCTGCTACAGACTGAGCCCCTTGGCGGAGTCGGATAAACTCATCTTCCATGCATTCCTGGACTAAAGGAGGGAAGAATTTAGCGTTAAACTCTCGCATGAAATTCACCCAAGTCCGGGGTGTCTGCTCCCGTTCCCATTTTTGTTAGATGACGTTCCACCAGGAATGGGCCGCCCCTTCTAGCTGGAAAATGGCGAAAGTCACCTGCCGTTCTTCGGTATAGTGCAGGGCAGCAAAAATATCTACCGTTTTCTCAAGCCACCTTTCGGCAACATCCGGGTCGGGCCCCCTAACGAATTTCGGTGGGGTAAACTTCTGGAATCTTTCAAGTGCCCTGTCGTCGCTCTCGACATGCTTGCCAGGGTTTCCAGGAATAGAATTAGGGTTTTGTCCCTGTTGCTGCACCACTTGTGCCAGTAAGTTGGTCATTTGCTGCATGGCGGTAGCTATTTGAACGTTGGGGTCAACCCTCGGTTCAGGATTAAGTCCAGATGAGGTTTCCCCAGCGCCCCTGTTCGACGTGGGTTGCCTACTCCCGCGCCCACGTTCCCGGCCACTATGTGTGCCCTCCATAGAGTCTCTTCGATCTAGGCAACGTAACTAGAACAATAAAGTAACAATGTAACAGCCCCACTTTCCCCTAAGGCGAACCAAAGGGGCTAGCGGACTGTCTGCCCAGCTCTCGCCAGGACTACGGATCAGTTCACGTCGATCTACTACGTTCCGGAACATACCCACGCGTGTAAACAAGTCAAAATCACAAAAAGAAATAAAAAAAATGAAAAAAAAACGAAGCCGATGATGAACAGTACCGGCCACGTCAGAATCCAGATACTAGGCCGAGAGTAGCCAAAATTTTTCCTTCTCCGTTTGAAATGCGTATCGCTCCGAAATCCAACCAAACATATATAAACATTAACATTCAACATTTACAAGCCAAAACGGCATACCAAAATATCCAAAAGTTCATACATGTGCAACTAGCCAATTACGAGCCAACCATTGGTTGAAACCAAACACTTAGGGTTTTCACCCTCAAGGAGCTATTCAAAATATACATTTACATGAGCTCAACTTGCTAGTACAACCTTTCCAAAAGTGATCATTTTCCTGTAAGGAAAACAAATGGAACGGAATGAGCTTAAGCCCAGTGAGTTACTACCACATAAGCAACAAAGATCACATAAGCATAATCTTTCATTTCAAGTACACAATTAAGAAGTAAAACAGGTCGGTAAAAGGATACGGATGGCTCTCAAGAGCCCATTTCCACGCTTACATTCTTGATCCAATCTCATTGACCCTCCGTCAATGTTTAAGAATACCCGACCGTAGACCTCACTTCACTCCATTCCTTCCACCAAACATACCCCAACCGGGCCCGCACTCCAATCAGTCATTTTGGTAATACTCGAGTATACCAGAACCAAGAGTCTCATTACTACAAGATTCCCCAGTACAGTCCCCGTGGCACGTCAATATTCACGACCAAGCCCTCGCCGGCTCGATCCAATTGACTACCTACGGGGTTGAGCTCAGTAATACAGTAAGGCCGTTGGACATTCGTCCAAACGACACCAAATCAGTTTTCCATGAATGGAGTTCAATATCTCATATAGCAAGTGCAGTATTTCAGTAAAACGGTAAACAGTCATAAATGGAATCACAAGGGGGTGAGGGCGGTCAAGTACACCCTCACCTCAATCATTTTCAATAGCCATATTAGCCGTCAAGGCATCAAATTCACATATACCAAAGCCACATTGTAACATTTAAGTGAGTAGTATACTCACCAATCAATTAAGTGCTATTTCATGCACTTCTGTCAGGAGAATGTCGTGAACCACCGTCACGCCCTAGAACACGTAAGCAAGTACAATGAGACTCGATAACGAGTCATAAAGCAATGCCAATCACAACCCCAATAGGGTTTCATATGCATTTTAAGCATAAAAGCAAACCAGAAAATCAGGAAATGTAACTCATTTGGTTCCAACAACAAAAACAGTTTTGACCTCCTAATGCGGTAATAGCACAAAATACGCTACGCTTATTGGATTAGGGTGTAAAACCCACCGTTTCGAAGCTAAGAACCAGGGCTACAACAATGTAGAAGGCCACTCAGTCCAAATCCTAGCACAACTAAGTCAAAAATGCAGAATACCAAACCAGAACCGTAATTGCAGGTTCACAAATCACACAATGCTGTAATTGGTCTAACTCAGTCTATACAGGTCCAAATGCCGAAATTCCAAAGGCATATGATAGCTAAGACATCCAGCTACATTTCATTAGAAGACACCAACATCCAAATCCAAAGAAATTCCAGTCAAAATAGCCAAATACAAGTGCAGTTCTGCCATCCTGATCAACCCAGAACAGCAACAGTAAAATCGACATATCTCACTCTACACTAATCCAAATGACCTGAAATTTTACAGGCACCTCAAACACATCAATACCTACAACTTTCATGTTTTGAGAAAAGACCAATTCGGCCTCTAACCCTATGATCCAAAACCGGACAGAAAAGGGGTTGAAAAACCCTAACTTTTCTCATTTCACTCCAAACCCAAAATTGGTTGCATTTATCACTAATTCACACCTACTAGAGTCTTTATAGACTATTGCCAATCATCAAAGATAGCCACAACATCACATTCATATTAAACCAGAAAATTCCTCAAAAAAATAAAAACTTCACCAAATCAACTCAAACCAAGAAATAAATCACATAATCCACCACTTTGGCTCCCATTAGGCACAATTTAAACATCATTAAGTATAGGAGGGAGTTTAAGCTTCACTTACCTAGTAAACAAGAGAGAGGGAGTTGTAGGACACCTTAGCTCTCCAAGAAAACTTCACTAATCAACTTACTAGCACCTAATGGAAGGAATTTATGGAGTAAAAACTAATTTATGCACTTGATTTGGAAGATTGTGCTAAATGGAAGCTTGACAATTGAAGAAGTTTTCTTTCCTTTCTTAGTGAGAGGGCCGGCCAAGAGGTTGAAGACAATGGTGAATTTTTGAGCAATTTTTTGAGATATTTACTCAATTAGTCAAAAGGTCAAAATAGTGAATAGTAAATCATAAAGTCCAACCAATGTCATGGTGACACTTGGCACTACCATTAATGCATTCTTATCACTTCTTTTTCCTCTCACATCAATCAAATATCACTCTCTACTTATCTCTTAACACCCGATAAATTTTACACAGTATCCGAAACTTAACCTTATTGGCCGAATTTTTCCGAACTTTTCACTCTAGTGGGTCCCACGTCCATTATATATTCTTAATTTTTCAAAAACTCTCCAATACTAGAAAAATCATCTAAAAACTATAACTGCTCATAAAAACCACCAAGAAAATATTCCTAAGCCAGAAAACGCGGAAAACATGCCATTAAAGAGTTTAAACCCTAGGAAAATTACTAGGGAAATACGGGTTCTCACAAACAAAGCATGTAAGTAAAACCCCAAAAGCTTTAACAATAAGACCTATATACATTCCAAACAAAGTTAAACAAAGCACATATTAACAACCAGTCAAGTCAAGTACACAAAACAGTCCACAAGGGAAAGGCATTAATACTAGTAATATACATCGCTAGTCCAAACGTACAAAATGGCTAGCTAACGTTCTTTCCCAGGTCTGTCCGCCCCAATCCGTCCTATATACAATAGTCAAAACCTTCAAAATACCCCAAAAGTAACGGCCTAGTCCGCCGTCGGGCTAGTGGACCCACCCGACGGGGTGGATTCACCCCTAACCCCAACCCCAGGCCCTGCACACGAAGCCTCGTCGCTCTCCTCCTCGATCAATTCATCACAGAGGTTCAAGATCGACTCGGCCCGAACCCTAACTTTCCGGGCTCGCTTAGTTATACGCTCACGTGCCTCCCCAAGTTAAGCGCAAAGGTCATCCACCCTATCTTGACCTTCGATCACGTTGTACTCCAACTCCTTGATTCGCTCGGCTTGTTTCTTGTTGGCCGCCCTCAATTGATTCACCTCGGCCTTGAGGCCTAGCGTTATCCTTTGCCAGCTCTTTTCGTTCCTCGACCACAGCCAACACAACGGTGTTAGGGTAGGCGTAGGTGTGGCGGCACTCACACCGTCGGAGGCGGTTAGCCGGGCTCCAACGCACGACGGTCCCTTTTTGCCGGATTTGGTACTTGATCAATGGGAGCGCTCCGTGGGGTCGCTCACCGGCGGGGCTACCGCTCAGCCCACTAGGTCCGTCCATCCTACATCCAAGAGTGCAATTAACTTAAGGACTCTTAAAGGAATAACCAACTATAAACCTCAAGTCGAACATTCCTAACATGCCCAGGCTACTTCAAACCTAGGCTTTGATACCACCTGTGATAGCCCCGCCTTCCCCTAAGACGAACCAAAGGAGTTAGCGGACTGCCTGCCCAACTCTCGCCAGGACTAACGGAACAGTTCAATGCGATCTAAAACGTTCCGGAAAGTACAAACGCGTTTAAACAAGTCAACATCACCAAATAAAAAAAAAAAGAAAATCGGAGCCGAACATAAATAGTGCCTGACACGTCAGAATCCAGCCGAAATCTGGCCGGATTTCCGGCCGGATTCCTGGCCGGATACTGGCCGGAGAGCAAAAGTTCAAAATCATAAATTTCCCTCGCAATCCGGCCAGAGAGGAACTGGCCGGATTTCCAATTTTCCTCAGGGCAATCCGGCCAGAAACTGGCCGGATTCGACCCAGTCTTTTCTTGCCAAAATTTTTCCTTCGCCATTTGAAATCCGAATCTGTCCAAAACCCTTTAAATATCAACAAGGCATATAAACCAAGAAATCACATAACTGCAAGCCCAAATAAAACACCAAACACATTATACATGTACGATTCCAATTTTACAAATCGAAAGCAAGGTCGGATCTATCCAACTAGGGTTTGTACATTGAAAAGCTATTCAAAAGCATATATACATTTAGTTCAACTTGGTAACCACGTATCAAGCCCTTCCAAAAGGTTCAAATCCCTGTAAGGAAAACAAAAGGAATAGGATGAGCTTTCGCCCAATGAGGTACTTTTACTCAAGCATAGAGATTCAATTAAGCATCACTTCATTCGTTCCAAGTTTATCCAACAAGGAAGCTAAGTAAGGCCACATATCACCACAAGTGGTAAAAGGATACGGGCGGCACTCAAGAGCCGCTTTCCTCGCTTGCCATACTTGATCGCATCTCATTGACCCTCTGTCAATGTTCAAAGTGTAACCCAACGTAGACTCCACTTTACTCCCTTTCCTTCCACAACACATACCCCAACCGGGCCCGAACTCCAAACAGTTTATGTAGACACCAAATTTTCAGTGTAATTTCATTTATTTTTTTTAGTTTTTATTTGTCGTGCTAGGTTTATTCACTTTTTAGTTTTTAGTTTTTTAGTTTTTATTTTATTTTTAAGCTTTAGTATAGAATTTCTTGGGAAAAAGAAAAAGCATTCAAAAATTATGTTTTAGTTGTTTTGATTTAAATTCAATGTTTTCTTGGAAAAAAATATGAAAAAAGAAAAAAGAAGAAAAAAAAGGAAAAAAAAAGGGGAAAAACGAAAAATCATCAATCAAACATAATTTGTTGTTAGGCATTTTATTTTCTATCTTTTATTCCGAGTTTTCTTCTTATTATCTGTTTTTATTTAAAATATTATTTTTGCATTATTATTGTTAAAAAAAAACTGTTTCACGTAGAATGGCCATCGGATGGCCAAGGGAGAAGGGCTTGAGAAGGTTGGTTTCTAGCCATCCAAAAGAGGGTTTGTAGGGTTTCTCACTTGATATAAAAGGCTTAAAAAAAACCGCAGCCAGAGGGGATTGAACGGGGGAGGTTTTAGAAAGGAACAAAAGAAAGGGAGCGGGAAGACGAGGGGGAGCGAGAGAGAGGTTCTTGGACGGCAAAAGAAAAACCAGGAGGGAGAGTGAGAGAGAGGGAGCTGAAAGGGGAGGTCAGAGAGAAACGGAGTGACGGCAAAAGAAAATCTGGTGAAAGGGGAGCGAGTGTAGGACGGCCGGCGGTGGAAAAAAGAAAAGAAATGAGAGAGCCGGGGTTGACGGGCTTGAGGAGAGCAAAACGGGAAGAGAAAAGAGAGCAAGAGAGAGGCGGTTGGAGTTTTAAAGGAAGGAGAGATAGAGATAAACCAAGTGAGCGGAGAGCTTGGGGGGAGAAATGAGAGAAACGAACGATAAAAACGAAAGGCTTCGGAAGAGTAGAAAGGATGAGCTTTTGGGCTGAGCAGGAAGAGATCTGGACAGTGAACTGAAGGAAAAGCTGGGCAGTGAGGAAAACAAGGGTTTCACAGGGATCCATTGCGCAAGGATCTGGATTTGGTTTAACTCCTAAAAGGCTAAAGGTAGTCCTTCCTTCCCTTATGTTCATGAGTTACGGGGTTTACATCATAAGCTTCAAAATCTCTACTGCTATGGCCGTTGCCGCGTTCTTTCATTTTCTTCTTTCCTTATACTTGCTATTCGTGCATTTGGGTAAAAAAGGGAGAGGCTTTGATTCAGGTTTTTACATTAAGCAACGTTTTTTTTGCTGCAAAGAGGGAGTAGGAGCGTGTAGAATACATTAATCAGAGTTTTTCCCTCTGGGGCAGTTCGTCTCATGCTTTTCTGTTTCGTTTTCCCGCACAAGACTAGAGCTTTATATTTAGTTGCTGAAGTTTTGGGTTAAGAATGGAATTTGTAATCCTCTTTCGGGCCATAACTTGATGATTACTGGTAGATTGGCGCTTGTTTGTATTTCAACATGAATCCCAAAAACTGTCAATCTTCATGCACTTTTTTCTCGGTGGAGCTGAGTAGGTTTGGTCTGTAGTTTTGGTCTGGTTTGGGGACGGAGGTTTGGGACCTTTTTTCTATGGGTTTAGCTGATGGGGTTCGTGAGAGTTCATGGGATTTGTCATTGCCGTTTGCTTGAATTTTGTTGACTGCGTATGTCCTGAATGCTATAGTTGGAGGTTGCAGTTCTATTTCCAGATTTGCATGGTTTTCTCGAATCTTTGTGTTGGAAATAAAAAGAAAGCCGCGGCTTAAATTGCAGAAAAGTCTTGCTGTTTCCTCTCTGCTCACTAAGTTTTGCACATAAATTGCTGTTTAGTTTTACATTGAAGGAAAAACGAAGTGTTTGGTGTTGAGTTTGCATTCTTTGAATCCAAGGAAACATAAACTAGTTTGAATGCTGGTTAAGTAAGACAGATTTCCCTAAAAATTCTGAAATAGTGGGAGAGTTTTCTTGAAAAAATCTAGAGTCGCTAGCTTGCTTCTCATTCCAGATTTCTCTTTGTCTTTTGTATGCATAAAACAGCATTTTTGAGAATGAGTTTACGACCTTTAGTGGGTTCTAGGAAGTTGGATTTTCTTCTTGGTTGAAATCTTTTGTTTGCCGCATAAGGCTGCTGAAGTTCCCAAAGCTTCGGCTGGCTTCCGAGGATCTCTTATTTTTGCAGAAATGTTTCGTAAGCTTTGTATGAAGTTGTTTGAGATGTCCAGATTTGCATGCCTTTTGTCCGGTTCTTGGAGTTTTAAACCTACAAGCTTCATGATGCAAAGTGGGAAGATTGTGTGATAGTTGTGTTTGGATTTGGTTATGTTTGAAAACTGGTTTTGAAGTGTCGAATTGCAGGAAGCTTTTATCAGAATTTTTTCTGTTGCAGGCAACGTTTCGTAGCTTCACATGCATTTGCATGCAAAAATAGCTTTAAATAATTTCACTTTGACCCCTTGGCTTCTAACCAATGCTGCTGTGACCCAATCAATTGGATAATCTCCTCAATTTGGTCCTTGGCAGCCTTAATTTTGCAATTTTTATTGCTTGTTTGCTTCAAATAATTACCATGCTTTGTTTAAATTTGCACTTCATGCATGAATTTAAGAGCTTTATGACCATGTGAGCCCGTGTTTGCATGTTTTCTTTAATTTTCCCAAATAAATTGGTACCTTGACCATTTCTTTTATTTTGGAGGATAAATAAGTGACTTCACCCCATTAGAGCTCCATTTCAAGGGAGGTATAACTTCTTTTATCCTTTTTTGTCTCTCCCCTATGTGATCCAATGTGCTAAGTGAGAATTGCATGTCTACTTTGTTTTCCTTGCTTTTCCCTAATTCCTTTCATTTATTTCAATTACTTTTGCTTTTATTAAAGTCATTCTTTTATTTATTTATGGGGTATGTGTACACCTCTTGGCTTGTAATAGATAGGGCTTGGAGAGCATTTTTATTTATTTTCCCTCTTCCCCATTTGTTTTAGTTAGCAAATGTAATAGTTAGGGCCTTAATTGCCTTGTGTGTCTTGCATGCTTTGTTGCTACGTGTTAATTTGCTTTATTAGGCTTTTGCATTTAGTCGAGCATGCTAAGTGTTATGCGCTACGTGTTTATAGGTGATTGGCATGTCTACTTGCTTTCTATAGTCGTAGATGAATATAATGGATGAATACACGTCACCACACTAGTCCAACGCTAGTTGTGGCTCATTGTCCCGTTTTCCACTAGTCCAACGCTAGTAGGAATTCATAGATAAGGGCTAGTCCAATGCTAGACCCTTAGGGATCTCTCTCGTTAGTACATACTTGCATGTTTCACTACATTTCATACATTTTTTCTTAGTTTTCTAGCACTTGGCATGATCCTCCAACCCTTTCCCCTTCATTTTAGGTTTTTGCATCCTCATGCTAGTTATAGGGTACATTTGCTTGAGAGTCCCCTTTCGGTAAGGGAAACGAGCGAGTGTGGCTACAAAATAGCCTTAGCACGCTAGTTCTTCCTTCTAATCAAAGGGAAAATTAAAATCATGAAGTTAGGAGTCATTCCCGTACCCGACTTGATGCACTCCTCTAGGTTCATGCACCTCCATTTTACCATATCACTTCCTCACTTTCTTTATCCATAATTTCTCACTACTTATATTTTTTTCACTCCACATGCCATGTTTGCACATTTTATTTCTTTTTCTATCACTTGTTTATTTTTTTACCTCACAAATTGCACCCAATTGCATTTTTATATTTACTACCATTATACCTTATTTTCATCCACTTGCACACAAACACCTTTATTTTCTCCATTGGCACATATGCACTTTCCTTACATTTGCACACATGCACTTTTCTTACATTTGCACACTTGCACTTACATTTGTTTTTATTTTACATGCAATTAAACATGAGACAGCGACGGTGGATGGAATTTTTGGAGGATTACGACTGTACCATCAACTACCATCCTGGAAAAGCAAACGTGGTGGCCGATGCCCTAAGTCGCAAAGCTCAGGTCGCGAGTCTAATGATCAAAGAGTGGGAATTGTTAGACTCCGTGTGTGAATGGAAACCCTGCCCTGGGAGCCATAAGGTGATTTTTGGCAATATTAAAGTGACTTCTTGTGAGAACCCGTAATTTTCATTTTCTAGGTTTTAGAATTTTTCATGACTTGTTTTCTGCATTTTCGTGATTAGAAAATTTTTCTAGATAATTTTAAGGAGCAGATATAATTTTTAGATGATTTTTCTAGTATCGAATGGATTTTGAGAAATTAAGAGCGTATACCGGACGTGGGACCCACTGGTGCGAAAAGTTCGGAAAAATTCGGCCAACTAGGTTAAGTTTTGGATACTGGATTTAATTTATCGGTTGTTGTGAGATATTTAGAGGTTACCAAGTGGTTGGTGTGAGAGAGACAAAAGGTTAGGCAAGTAATTAATGAAAGTGACATGTGTCACTTAGAGATTCCTTCTTACATTTGACTTACTATTTATTCTTTTACCATTTATTACATAAACCCAAAAATTGACCAAATATCTTCCATTTCTTACAAGCTTGTGGCCGAACCTCTTGCTCAAGAGAAAAACAAAATCCTCCAACTTCCTATCTCATAATCTTGCTCCAATCTTCCAATTAAACCGATACAATTGCAAATCACTCCATAAAACCTCTCCACTTAGTGATTTTGAGGTGATTGGTGAAGTTATTTGGAAGGTTAAGGTGACCCATAGCTCTCTCTCTCTTGTTTTAAAGGTAAGTCATGAAGTACCACTCTCCTCCCTCTAATGATGCTTAATTGATGCTTAGTGGTGGTATAAGGTGCCACTTTATGGATTATATTGTGATTCTTGGTTGAATTGATGAACTTTGGTAATTTTTGGGGATTTTTCTGTTTTAATATAAGTATGATGGTGTGGTTATCTATGATGATTGGATATGGTTTCTAATGACTATAGGAGGTGGAAAAAGTGGACAATTGCAATCAATTTCTGTTTTGGAAGAAATCTGGAAAATTAGGGTTCCTTGGTTCTTCATTCTGTCCGAAATTTTAGGTCATATATAGAGGCCGAATTGGCCTTAGCTCAAAACATGAAAGTTGTAGGCAATGATATTTTATAAGTGCCTACAAAATTTCAGGTCAATCGGAGTAGTGTAGAATGAGAAAAGTCGAAATTACTATTACTGTTCTAGTTTTACCCGACATTGGGATTTGCGACTGTAATTGGTTTTTTTGGTCTGGAATGCTTCCGAATTGGTTGTTGAGGCCTTCTGATGGAATTTAGCCCTATTTCTTAGCTTTCAAATGGTTTTGGAATTTCTGGATTTGAACTTGTAGAGCCTAAGTTATGATATTTCCGCTAGAATGCGTTTTGGTGAATCTGTTTTACATTTTGATGTAGTATCTTGCATTTTTGACCTGTTTGCACTCAAAATTGGGTTGAGTGACCTTCTGTGATGTTGTAGCCCTGTATTTTAGCTTCGAAATGGTGGGTCTTACACCTTCATCCGATAATCATAGGGCATTTGGTGCCATTACCGTAAAAAGAAGTCAAAAACTGTTTTTTTTTCAGGGCCAAAGCTAATTGCATTTCTGAATTTTCTGGTTTTCTCTAATGATTATATATGCTTATGGAACCCTATTGGGGTCATATTTGGCACTGATTTATGATTAGTTATCGAGTCTCATTGTACTTGTTTGCATGTTTTAAGGCTTACTCTTATTCCGGTCATGTCTTAGTTAACTTTTACTTTGAGCCTAGTGAATGGCTTTTGGAAATGAGGTGAATTTTGTGTGAGATGTTGGGACTGATTCGAGGAAATAATGAAGCCTTAATGGCTGGAAAAGTAAGAATTTTAGGGGAAGTGCTGCCCGATTTTCTAGGCCGTTTGGTTCTTTTAAGTTGGATTTGCCTTTTGGTAGAATAAAAGGGCTTTTGGGTTGTTGAACCTAGGTCTTTATGCTATCTTTTGTTCCCAAAAATCATGTTTTGTACCTTTGCATTAGTAATTATTTGGCGAGGCATACGACTAGTAGTCGAGCCTCATGTGCATTTTGTTTACTCGATTATGGATGTGAAACCTTCAATTGGTTTATTTTGGTTATTTTAGGGTTTCTTAGCGATTAAGGCCAATCTGAAGTGAAATTTCTGAAGTTGAATCGGTGAGTGTACCACTCCCCTCCATTGCTGTTTAACTTGATTTCTGCTCTGCAATCTGTTTAATTTGTTTGAGACGAGGGTGTACTTTATCACACTCGTTCTCTTGTCTGTTCCTATGCCAATTTTGGTGTCAATCTGATATCTGGATCTGTATCTGATATCTGTATCTGTATCTGTATCTGTATCTGTTCGGACGTCGTTTTGAAACTTGTAATCAACGACCTTTCTGTGACCTATGAGCTCAAATCCTGTGGCTAAGTTATTCGAGTCGGGCCGGCAAGGGCCTGGACGATTAGATAACAAACCACGGTAGTCTGTTTTGGGATCTTTGGGTATTGAGACCCTTGATTCCGGTATACTCGAGTATTACCATTTCTGTTCTGTTACGGTGAGCGGGCCTGGTAAAGGGGTGTTTGGTGGACGGAATTCGGTGTAAAGAGGGGTCTATGGACGCGTTGGTTCTATATACGTTGATGGAGAGTCAACCGGTTTGGATCAAGTACTGCGCTGGAAATTTGGCTCCTGAGAGCCACCCGTATCCTTCTGATTTGAATCATTGGTTCCTTTGCTTTACATCTGGCATGTGTACTTGAGTTGCTAAACGTGAAATGCCATGATTTTATTGCTATCTGTTTGGTACCTCATTGAGCGCAAGCTCACCCCTTTCTGTTCCTTTTGTTTTCCTTACAGGAAAATAAACACTTTTGGTCTGGATTTGACAAATGGCTGCCAAATTGAGCTAGTTGAACATATCTTTTGTATAGCTCATGTATTAAAATCCTAAATGTACTTTTGGGAACTGTTTCCTTGTGATTTGGCAAACTAGACATGTATCCACTTTTGAATACTTTTGTATGCCACTTTGGCTTGTAAATGCTAAGTTTCAAGATGTGAATGTTTGCTTGATATTTGGTTGGGTTCTGACGGGTCGGTTACTATTCATGGCCGACTCCCGATTTCGTTTTATTTTATTTTGGGTTATTTTACTATTTTGATTTGTTTACGCGCGTTTGTAAGTTCCGGAATGAAACAGATAGCTCTACTCTGTTTCGTTAGTCCTGGCGAGAGTTGGGTAGGCAGTCTGCCGAACCCTTTGGTTCGCCTTAGGGTAAGGTGGGGCTGTCACACTTCTACCTTCTTGGAAAGGATTAAAGAAGCTCAAAAGGAAGATGCATTGGTGCAGAAATGGGGAGAGAAAATGGGAAAAGGAGAAACCACTGATTTCAATTTTGGTCCTGAGGGTATTTTAAAATACCGAAACCGAATAGTGGTGCCAAAGGATGAATCGTTGAAAACGGAGATTCTAGAGGAAGCCCATCGATCCAAGTATACAATCCATCCGGGTAGTAATAAGATGTATCAAGACCTGAAAGGAAATTATTGGTGGGACAATATGAAGAAAGAAATTGCTCTATACGTGCAAAAATGTCTCGTTTGCCAACAAGTTAAAGCAGAGCATCAAAAACCATCGGGCTTGTTACATCCCTGGAGATACCTGAATGGAAGTGGGAAAACATCACCATGGACTTCGTTTCAGGTTTGCCGCGAACGCAGCGAGATCACGATGCCGTTTGGGTGATTGTCGATCGATTAACCAAGTCGGCCCATTTCTTGCCGGTGAACATGAAGTATTCCATGGACAAGTTGGCTCAACTGTACATGAACGAGATCGTAAGGCTACACGGCGTTCCAGTCAGTATCGTCTCTGATCGAGATCCACGTTTTGTATCTCGGTTTTGGCAAAAGTTCCAGGAGACTCTAGGGATGAAACTCAACTTGAGCACAACCTATCACCCTCAGACGGATGGACAATCAGAACGAACCATTCAAACTCTCGAGGACATGCTACGAGCTTGCATTCTGGATTTTGGAGGCAACTGGGGTCAACACATGACCTTAGTAGAGTTTGCATACAACAATAGCTACCATTCGTCGATTCAAATGGCTCCATATGAAGCATTATATGGACGAAAATGCCGATCACCAATTTACTGGGATGAAGTTGGCGAGAGGAAGACATTAGATCCAACCACTATTCCTTGGATGGAGGAAGCTCGAGAAAATGTCAAGTTGATACGGCAACGACTCCAAACAGCTCAAAACCGACAAAAGAGCTATGCAGACAATCGAAGAAAAGACTTGGAGTTCGAGGTTGGAGACCATGTATTTCTTAAAGTCACACCTTTACGAAGTATCACAGCGGGCAAAGGAAAGAAGCTCCAACCACGGTTCGTTGGACCCTACAAGATTCTTCAAAGAGTAGGAACGGTAGCGTATCGATTAGAGCTGCCGTTCAGTCTTTCTCGGATTCACGACGTTTTCCACGTCTCGATGCTAAAGAAATACTATCCCGACCCAACCCATGTCTTACAACCAGAGGAGATCGACGTAGACGAATCGCTTGCTTACGAAGAAAAACCTGTCCAACTGCTTGACCGAAAAGTCAAAGAGCTAAGAAACAAGCAGATTCCATTGGTGAAAATACTGTGGAGAAACCATAGGGTAGAGGAAGCTACCTGGGAAGTGGAAGAGGAGATGCTAAGGAAATACCCTAACCTTTTCGTGAATTAAGGTGAGAAATTTCGAGGGCGAAATTCTTTTAAGGGGGAGAGAGTGTGAGAACCCGTAATTTTCATTTTCTAGGTTTCTCATATTTTTATGGCTTGTTTTCTGCATTTTCGTGCTTAGGAAAATTTCTAGATGAATTTAAGGAGCAGATATAATTTTTAGATGTTTTTTCTAGTATCGAATGGATTTTTAGAAATTAAGAGCATATACCGGACGTGGGACCCACTAGTGCGAAAAGTTCGGAAAATTTCGGCCAACTAGGTTACGTTTTGAATACTGGAATTAATTTACCGGGTGTTAAGAGATAAGTAGAGGGTGCTAAGTGGATTGGTATAAGAGAGACAAGGTAGGTAAGTATTTATTAAAAGGTGACAAGTGTCACCATAGGAGTGGTTTGACCTTTTTGAACACTATTCACCCTTTTACCAATTTGGTTAAAATAGCTTAAAAATGACCCAAAAATCATCAAATATCCTCCATGGTGGCCGGCCCTCTCATTCTCTCTATCTCTCTCTCTTACTCTAAGCACAAGGAAGAAAACTCTTCAAGCTTGCTCCAAATCATCAAAACCAACCATCCAACCTTGATTTTGCTCCATAAAACCACTTAAGGAGGTGTTGGTGAGTTGTTGTGTGAAGTTATTTGGAAAGTTAAGGTGTCCAATAGCTCTCTCTCTCTTGTTTTAAGGTAAGTTGTGAAGAACCACCCTCCTCCCTTAATTGATGCTTAAATCATGCTTAGTGGTAGTATGAGATGCAAGTTTATGGGTTATTTCTTGATTTGTGGTTGAAGTGATGAAGTTTTATTATTTTTGGGGATTTTTTCTGTTTTAATATAAGCATGATTGTGTGGCTATCTATGATGATTATAAATGGTATATAATGACTCTAGGAGGTGGAAAAAGTGATTAATTGCAACCAATTTCTGGTTTGGAAGAAATTTCAGAAAATTAGGGTTCTTGAGGGAGCATTCTGCCTGAATTTTTAGCTCCTAGTTACAGGCCGAATTGGCCTTAGCTTAAAACATGAAAGTTTTAGGGAATGACATTTTAGAGGTGTCTACAAATTTCAGGTCAATCGGAGTAGTGTAGAATAAGAAAAGTTGAAATTACTATTGCTGTTCTGGTTTTACCCGAATGTAAGAATTGCACCTGTAATTGGTTGTTTTGGCTGGAATTGCTTCCGAATTGGTTGTTGAGGCCTTCTTATGAAATTTATCCCTGTTTCTTAGCTTTCAGCTGGTTTTGGAATTTCTGGATTTGGTCTTGGAGAGCCTGAGTTATGATGTTTCCGCTAGAATGCGTTTTGGTGAATCTGTTTTACATTTTTGATGTAGTATATTGCATTTTTGACCTGTTTGCACTCAAAACTGGGTTGAGTGACCTTCTGTGATGTTGTAGCCCTATCTTTTAGCTTCGAAATGGTGGGTCTTGTACCCTCACCCGATAATCGTACAGAAATTGGTGCCATTACCGCAAAATGAGGACAAAAACTGTTTTTTTTTTCAGGGCCAAAGCTAGTTACATTTCCGAAATTTCTGGTTTCCTTTAATGTTTGTATATGCTTATGGAACCCTATTGGGGTCATGTTTGGCCTTGGTTTATGACTCGTTATCGAGTCTCATTGTATTTTTTTGCATGTTTTAGGACGTGACCGTGGTGCACAACGTTCTTTTGACGGAAGTGCATGAAACCACATTTGCGAGCTTGGTGAGTGTACTACTCACTTGTCTGTTATTATATGACTTTGATACTTGAACTTGAGTTGTTGAATGTTAATTGATTGAAGTGAGAGTGTACTTTATCACTCTCACTTATTGTTTCGCATGTTATTGGAAAGTTATATGAAATGTTATATGAAATGAAATACATGACTTGGGGTCGTTTGGACGAGTCTCCAACGACTACAATTGTTATCCTTGAGCTCAACCCCATTGGTAATTGATTGAATCGAGCCGGCGAGGACTTGGTCGTGCCAATTAATGTGCCTTGGGGCAATGTTATATGGAATCTTGTAGTATGAGAGACTCTCGATTCCGGTTTACTCGAGTAATACCACAATGCAAGTGTTTGGATTTCGGGCCCGGTTGGGGAATGTTAGGTGGAAGGAATGGAAGTAAAGTAGAGTCTACGGTAGGTTATTGTTGAACATTGACGGAGTGTCAATGACGTTCGATCAAGAAATGCAAACGAGGAAAAGGGCTCTTGAGATCCACCTGTATCCTTTTATCACCATATTTGACGTGTGCCTTTGCTTATTTTACTATATTGAATGAAAGCTTGATGCTTATATGCAATTGGTTGCGTAAGTGATAGTATCTCACTGGGCAATTAGCTCACACCGTTCCTTTTGTTTTCCTTACAGGAATATGACACTTTTTGGAATGATTCTTGATAGATAGTTGCCGAATGAACTAGATGTATATTTTTTTTGGATTGTATATGAAGTGAAACCCTAAATTTATCTTTAGGGCCGTTTTCACTTTCAATTTGGCAAACCGTGTATATATTCACTTTTGACAACTTTTGTATGTCACTTTGGATTGTATTTGCTAAAGTTCAAGATGTGAATGTTTGTTTGATATTTGGTTGCGTTCTGACGGGTCGGTTACTATTCATGGCCGACTCCAAATTTCATTTTTTCTATGTTGGGTTATTTTCCCTTTTGCCTTGTTTACGCGCGTTTATAAGTTCCGGAACGCAATAGATCGCTCTAAACTGCACCGTTAGTCCTGGCGAGAGCTGGGCAGGTAGTCCGCTAACCCCTTTGGTTCGCCTTAGGGGAAGGTGGGGCTGTCACAGTTGACACTCCGTCAACCTTTAAATAAGAAAACCTTGACCGTAGATCTCCACTTTATACCAATTTTCGTCCACCAAACATTCCTCTTACCGAGCTCGAACTCCAAGCAGAAACAGTGGTGATAATACTTGAGTATACTAAATATCAGAAGATTTCAGTATTCAATGAATCAGTAATAGTTTCCTCATGATTCGTCAATCTATCTCGACCAAGCCCTTGCTAGCTCGATTCGATTAACTACCAAGGAGGTTTGAGCTCAAATTTCAGAGTAATGTCATTGGATATTAGCTTCCAAATGACATCAATTCATGCAAAAGTAACAAATCCAAATTTATACAGTAAACCAGTCAAATAGGCAAGAGAAATGAGTGTGATAAAGTACACCCTCGTCTTATCTGGAATAAACGAAGGTCACAGTCATTCAAGTCGTACATTTCAAGCACAAGTAAATCAGTTAAGCAACAAATCATGTGAATGGTACATTCACCAGTTTAAGCAAAAATAACTTCAAAGGTGTCCTCCCGGATTGTACGCTTGATCACCAACAAGCCCTAAGAACAACCTGTGACGCCCCACTTCTCCCAAGGGCGAGGGTATTCGTGGGACGCCTGCCCAGCTCTTGCCCGGACTCAAGACAATTCAATTCAAACTTAACGGTACATACCAAATAATACAAGTCTAAAATGAAGAAATGTCACTTCCTTAACTGAATATCCAAATCTTACATCATGTTCTCAAAAGATATATCAAGTCCCAAAATACAACCATTAAAAGTCAACTAAACATTTACAACCAAGATTCCAGTCAAAAGTATAACCTAGTCGGCTTTTCCAAAATCTTCCAATCCACTTGTTAAGGGAAACAATTCTATGGGGTAAGCAATTGCTCGTGAGGCCAAGAAACACACATGCAAGCACGTAATCCAAGTAGCAATCAATTTTATCAAATAAAACAGAAGTTTTCAAGTAATTAACAATTCGAGTGAGAAAAGTAAACAGAAACAATTCAAGGATATGAAAGCTCTCAGGACCTAAGTTCCACTTGCTTTGCCAATGCTAGATCAATTACCTCCCCGCGATGACACTCCGTCAACCAGGTTGGTATTTAGTCCGTAGAAACTCCACTTACCCGTTCCCCATCCACCATACATATCCCACCGGGTCTGAACTACTATAAAGGCACTACTATACGAGTAGGCCAAGCATGATCTCTCCAATAGATCAAACTTTTAGTTTTTCTCAGGGCTCACCAAACTTCCCGACCAAGCCTTTGCAGGCTCGAGTCGCAAGGTCGGCTGATGAGTTTGGGCGTCCCCCAGTTCAGTTGTGTATCGAGGAGATTCACTCCAACGATATGTATACAGTTCAGTTATGGGTCGAGGAAATTCACTCCAACGACATATGTAGCCATAGCATATAATTCAGTTCAGGCAATTAAATTTCGATTCAGTTAAATGAGAACGAGTGCGATAAAATACACACTCGAATCAGCAGTTATAAATTTTCAGTCCAGAAGCAGCAATTCACATAATTGCAACAAAACATGCACTTGACACTCACCTAATCAAAATAAGAGAGTGGTGCACAATCAAGTATTTAAGTGTCCCTTGTGAGATCCTCTTGAAGGTTCCCTTAAGTGCTTGAGCAATTAATAATTGACTATCACACACCATCATTTAAAAACCCCTAGTTAGCATGGGAGATTGTACACTTGTACAATCTAAAAAAATATCATGAAAAGAGCCTTAATTACTCATAAATCGAGTCTTAAAAGTGGGGTTTAATAACACAAGGAAAAACTGGTTTCCTTCAAGAAATCAAGTCTAAAACAGTCATTTAATATCGAAGGGAAATGAAGAGTTTCTAAAAACTCAATTCACTTCAAGTTCAAAAATTTCAGTTTTAAGGAGCAGTCTTTTAAAAATCATATCTTACACACTGTAGGTCCAAAATTAGAAAAATTGATACCGTTGGAAACTAGTTCCAAAGTACTAAAAGTTCCTAGAAGACACTTTCCTAAGATTCCAAATGAAAGATACTCGAATTTCGGCTTAAAGGGGCTAACTGGGACTCCCAAAACAGTTTCAGCCTTTGTTTTTGGTAAATTTTGGAAATTCGGAAAAATTCACAGAAAGTGAACTAGCCTTTGAAATTTGTACCTCAATTAGAATTCCAATCAAGGTTTAAAATACAATAAGCAAAACTAAAATTGGAGTTTCGAGCATCAAGATATAGTAGCTCAAAGTTAGCTAAAATAAGGACAGATTGAACATTTTCCAGATTTGAAAAATGACTTTGGCCCATCATTTAGCTATCGAAATGGTCTTGGATTGACACCAAAATTAGTACAACTCAACTTCCATATGAGGACTACTCATCTACCAAATTTCATTTGAAAATTCACACGAGCAGGTAGTTAACTAAACTACCAAATTCAAGAAAATCCCAAGACCAATCTGTCTTTTGCTTTCTTCTTCCTTTTCAAACATTTTGCCCAATGAAAACGACTCAATTCTGGCTCATTTATGAAAAAAAGAGTCTGAAAAACATCTAATACACATTTGGTAGGTGATTAACATCAAAATTTGTAAAACAACAAGTCCCAAGTCAAGCTAGGCCATTCAGCTAGCCAAAACTAGGGCTTTCTATCACTGGTGCAGTTCGGTAATTTGACCACATGTCACTCAATTCAACTTGAAATTGACCATGGTTTGTGGTGTTGGAAACTAAATTTAACAGGCTACAATTCATCAGAAGAAATTGTTCTGAAATTCAGTTCATAACTATCTCAAATTCAAGCAACAAGCCTCAGCTCATCACTAACCCTCGAACAAAGCAATAAAACAGAACAGGTAATTTTGGTGAACTACTACAGCTCACTCACTTTGAATCAAGGGATGCATTTATACCGTTAGAAAAATACGGATGTCTAGTTTCAAATGACACTAACGGAACTTGATTTTGACATCTGAGCAAAGACTTATGATTGTTCAAAGTTTACTGCTAGAGAGTCCCTGTTATACGATTTTCCAGTTTTGTTCCTACCAAAACTCGGTTTTTCCTCAACCAAATCAAGTGATTTTTGGTGGAACCTTTCCACACATCCTATATAACATTTTTAAATCAGATTCAAGGTCATTTGATCACCAAAAATTTGAGTTATGGTTTCAAGAAAAACAGGGCAAAATTGGTCAGCTACCAACCGAAATTTTCCTCAACTTTCCTTTCAATTTTTCCAACTAATCTCACCTTATTTACCACTTAATTAACACAAACCACAATTATAATCACCATATCAGTCTAATATCTAACAGTCCATCGACAATATTGTCCCACAGTTTGACATCCCGTAGGGCGTGGGTTTTGTTTTTGGCGGTGCTGGACAACACAACAGGCACCCGCAGGCTACCTCATCAAAAGGCCTCATCGAGGTAGGTAATACCACAATAGACTACCTCCCACATCAGCTACCTCCCACAACATACCCGCAGGCTACCTCCCACATCAGCTAGGGAGAGAGCCTAGGCTGCTTTGATAAGTCTGTTGTGGTATCACCCACCTCGACGAGGCCTTTTGGTGAGGTAGCCTGTGGGTGCCTGTTGTGTTGTCCAGCACTGCCAAGACAAAATCCATGGCCCCGCGGGGTGTCAAATTGTGGGACAATATTGTCGAGGGGCTGTTAGAGTTGGTATCAGAGTCGACTCCCGACCCCGATGTGCCAGCAAGGACGCTGGGTTTCCTTAGGGGGGGTGGAGTATCATGCTTCCACATCGGTTAGGAAGAGAGTTTGGGCTGCTTTGATAAGTTTGTTGTGATATCATCCACCTCGACGAGGCCTTTTGGTGAGGTAGCCTGCGGGTGCCTGTTGTGTTGTCTAGCACCACCAAGAACAAAACCCACGGCCCCACGGGGTGTCAAATTGTGGGACAATATTGTCGAGGGGCTGTTAGACAATACATCCATTGTGGGATTTCATAGAGTCCACTTCAATCATTTACAACCAAATAACAACACCCACAATGAAGCTACAAGCTTCATGGCCAATATCAAACCCACAAAAGCTAAAGATGAAATCTTGGATGGTTGGGATGATTACCTCTTTGCTTTGATGAAAAATCAGAATTTTTACACTTCTAAAAGCTCCAAGAAACCATGAGAAAGATGCTTCCTTTCTAGTCCAAGTGAATCCCCAAGTTGTTGTGAGTTTGTGTGATGATTTTGGACTGAAATGGTCGGAAAATTGGAAGTGAAATGAAGTGGAATGATGAAGAGTTCTCCTTCTCCTTTGCTTTGAGAATTTCGGCCAGCCTTGAGTGAGGAAGAGAGAGAGTATGGCTGGTGATCAAGCTTCTTGGAGATGCTTGGTAGTTGGTGGTTCAAATTGAGCAAAAGTCAACTTTGAATAGTGTTTCCCGCATGCGCGTTTCGTATCCGTTTTCTCTCGGGTTTAATTCACTTGTGCACTAAACCTTTGATGTACTTCCTTTAACACTATTATTATTCACTCTTAGTAGTCTAAAATAAATTTCTAAAGTCCTTCAATTAATTGCACGCGTGAAAACGCGAACTTCTGACTAGCGCGCGATAAAGTGCAATTTCTAAAAAATTGTTGTAACGATGATATAACTAACTAATACTAGGGTAATTAATCATAAAAATACCTATTTTAAGACTAATGCATGAGTCCTTAAATCTCCAAAGTCACTGTACTCTCAAATCGATTATTGCCTCCAAACGCGTATTCACTAAATCTCGCTAAACGAGTTTCCAAAAAATAAATTTTATAACGGGACATTTTAAAAATATATGCAAGTCATAGATCCATGTAAATGGTTCTAAAAGGGTTGAAATAAATTATTCAAAGAAAATGGGTAAATAATTATTTAAATAAGCCAGTTTAAAATAAGTAAATTTTTGGGTCCTCACATCCTCTCCCCCTTAAGAAAATTTCATCCTCAAAATTATACCTTGATTTGAGAACAGGTCTGGGTATTTTCTCGAATTTCTTCTTCAACTTCACAGGTTGCTTCCTTGAGTCCATGGTTCCTCCAGAGAACTTTTACCAATGGAATCCGCTTATTCATCAATTCTTTCACCTTACGATCTAAAGGCTTGATCGGTTTCTTCTCATAGGTCAGCGTCTCATCAATTTCAATATCTTCTGATTGTAGGATATGAGAAGGGTGTAGGTGATATTTCTTGAGCATGGACACGTGAAAAATATTGTGAATCCGAGACAGATTCGGTAGCAATTCCAACTTATACGCTACATTTTTCACGCGTTGGATAACTTTATAAGGTCCTACAAATCTCAGTTGTAACTTCTTTCCCTTTCCTACCATCAAACTCACTTTCAGAGGAGTAATCTTAAGAAAAACTTGATCTCCAACCTCAAATTCCAAATCCTTCCTTCTATTATCTACATAATTCTTCTGACGACTTTGTGCGGTTTGAATCCTCTGGCATACTAACTTCATTTTTTCGTTTGTTTCCTCAATCCAAGGCACTGTAGTCGGATCTAAGATTTTTCGTTCACCGACTTCACCCCAACAAATCGGAGATCTACACTTCCGACCATAAAGTGCTTCGTACGGAGCCATTTGAATGGAAGAATGAAAACTATTGTTATAAGCAAATTCCACCAATGTCAAATACTTACTCCAACTCTTCCCAAAAATTCAAAACACAGGTTCTCTACATGTCCTCAAGAGTTTGAATCGTTCTCTCACATTGTCCATCGGTCTGAGGATGGTAAGTAATACTAAAATTCAATCTAGTCCCCAACACTTCTTGCATCTTTTGCCAGAATTTTGAAACAAACCCAGGGTGTTTATCGAACACAATACTTACAGGTATCCCATGCAACCTTATAATCTCATCCAAATATAACTTAGCCAACTTCTCCAACGGGTACTTCATACTAATCGACAGAAAATGAGCCGATTTGGTCAATATATCCACTATTACCTAAATGGCATCATGACCTCTTTGTGTCCTAGGTAACCCTGATACAAAATTCACGGTGATGGTTTCCGATTTCCACTCTGGTATCTCTAAAGGCTGCAAAAGTCCTGATGGTTTTTGATGTTCAGCTTTGACCTGTTGACAAATCAAACAGGTCTGGACAAATTGGGCAATTTTCTTTTTCATGCTCTCCCACCAATACAAACTCTTCAAGTTTTGGTATATTTTATTCCCTCCAGGGTGTACCGTAAACTTTGATCGGTATGTCTCTTCCAAAATTTGTGAGGACCAGAAAATTTTCTTATTTTATTTTATTTTACTGGCTTAATTAATTATTTAATTCAACTATTTAAAATTCATTTAAATGGAAAAACGCCTCTCTTATGTTTTTAAAGCGTTTTGTTAAAAAAGTTACTTTTCGAAAACTCGTTTAGTTCAAAACAAGAAGTACACATTTTTTGAGACTATATTTGAATTAAGGGTGTATTAATTTTGGAAAAGTAAGAATGATCAATAGCAAATTAAGAAAAGTCGTGAGGACTCGCAAAATTTATTTTTTTTTAAACTCCTGTTATGAGTTTATTTAAATATTTAATTGCCTGTTTGCCCTGAATATTATTTTCTAACCTTTTTAGACCCAATTACATGGAACTATGACTTATATGTATTTTTAAAATGACTTGTTATGGAAATTAATTTTTGGAAGCTCGTTTAGTGCGAAAGTGAATACGCGTTTTCAAGACAATGACCGATTTGGGGATACAGTGAGTTTGAAAAATTGGAGACTTATACATCAGTCTTAAAAATAGGTATTTTTATGTTTAAGTACTCAAGTATTAGTTAGTAGTGTGAGAACCCGTACAACCGTAATTATTTTCCTAGGGTTTATTTCCCCTTAATTGCATGTTTTCTGCATTTTCTGGCTGAGAAATATTTTCTTAGTGGATTTTATGAGCAATTATAGTTTTAAGATGATTTTTCTAGCATTGGTGAATTTTTAGAAAATTAAGAATATATATTGGATGTGGGACCCACTAGTGCGAAAAGTTCGAAAAAATTCGGCCAATAAGGTTAAGTTTCGGATACTGTGTAAAATTTATCGGGTGTTAAGAGATATGTAGAGTGTGTGAAATGATTGATGTGAGAGAGAAAAGAAAGATAAGAATGCATTTATGAAGGTGACAAGTGTCACCTTCTCATTGGATGGCTTTTAAGAAACACTATTCATTTTCTTGACTTTTTTGACCAAGGGATTAAATATCCAAAAATTCACCAAAAATCACCATTTTCTTCTCTTGTTGGCCGGCTCTCTAAGCTCAAGGAAGGAAGGAGATTTCTTCAATTTTCAAGCTTCTACTTGGTGCAAATCAACCAAAAACATTTGCTTCCATCCATTTCACTCCATAAAATCCTATCTTCTAGTGTTAGTGAGTGTAGTAGTGAAGCTTGTTTGAAGGTTTAAGGTGTCCAACATCCTCCTCTCTCTTGTTTCTTGGTAAGTGAAGCTTGAAACACTCTACTACACCTAATGATGCTTACGTTGTGCTTAGTAGTGATAAGAGTGCTGAAATTTCTGGTTTTTATCTTGGTTTGAATTGATTTGGTGAAGTTTTCCATTTTATGATGATTTTCCTGGTTTAATATGAAATGAATGTTGTGGCCTTGTATGATGAATGGTTATGGTTGATAATGACTCTATGAGGTGTATTGGATAGGAAAATGCAATCAATTTTGGATTTGGATGGAAAATGGAAAGTTAGGGTTCTTATTTTTCCCAATTCTGTCCGGTTTTAGATCATAGGGTTAGAGGCCGAATTGGACTTTGCTCAAAATATGAAAGTTGTAGGTATTGATGTTTATAAGGTGCCTGTACAATTTCAGGGCATTTGGATTAGTGTAGAATGAGTTATGACGAAATTACTGTAGCTGTTCTGCTTTGGACAGAATGCGAAAACTGCGATAGTAATTGGCCATTTTGACTGGAATTGGTTTGGATTTTGGAGTTGGTGTCGTCTGATGAAAATGTAGCTGGATGACTTAGCTAACTTATGCCTTTGGAATTTCGGCATTTGGACTTGTATGGACTGAGATATACCGATTACAGTTTTCTGTGTTTTGCAAACCTGTTTTGGTAATTCTGGTATAGTATTTGGCATTTTCGAACTAGTTAAGCTAGGAACTGGATTGAGTGACCTTCTACATTGTTGTAGCCCTGTTTGATAGCTTCGAAACGGTGGGTCTTACACCCCCATCCGATAACCGTAGAGATTTTTACGCCATTACCGCATAATAAGGGCAAAACAGTTTTCTATTTGGGGCCAAGACTAAGGCCATTTTCTAATTTCTGGTTTGCTATTATGCTCATTTATGCATATGAAACCCTATTGGGGTTGTGTTTAGCGTTGCTATATGACTCGTTATCGAGTCTCATTGCATTTGTTGCGTGATTCTAGGGCGTGACGGTAGCTCACGACGTCTTGGTGACCACGGTGTATGAAACACCACTTTCTTACTTGGTGAGTATACCACTCACTAAATTGTTACTATGTGGCTTTGTTAAATGTTATGTGATGCCTTGATGGCTTACTTGGATATTGAAATTGATTAAGGTGAGGGTGTACTTGACCGCCCTCACCTCTTTTGATATTGTCACTGAATGGCTACCGTTTTATTGCATTACTGAACTTGATATATTGGTTGGTGAATTCCATTTCATGGAAACTGAATTGATGTCGTTTGGACGATGTTCAACGGCCTTACTGCATTACTGAGCTCAACTCCGTTTGGTAGTCAATTGGATCGACCCGCGAGGGCTTGGTCGTGAAGATTGAATTGCCACGGGGACTGTACTGGGGAACCTTGTGGTAATGAGACCCTTGGTTCTGGTAAACTCGAGTATTACCAAAAACTACTGAAATGAAGTGCGGGCCCGGTTGGGGTATGTTAGGTGGAAGGATTGGAAGTAAAGGGTGGTCTACGGTTTGGTACTTTTAACATTGACGGAGAGTCAATGAGGTTGGATCAAGATTGCAAGCGTGGAAATGGTCTCTTGAGAGCCGATCGTATCCTTTTACCGTTTTGCTTCATTGCTTATTTGTGCACTTTAAATGAAAGTTCATTCTTATATGACTTTGATTGCTTATTGGGTGGTATACCACTGGGCTTTAGCTCATTCCATGTTATTTGTTTTCCTTACAGGGCGATAATTACTTTTGAGAATGGATTGGTTAGTCAATTGCCGAATTGAGCATGTAAATGTCTTTTGTATTGCTCTTGAAGTGAAACCCTAATGTATAACGGGTTCATTTCCTTTTGATAGGCAAATCGAATGTGTACTTCCTGAGTGAATGATTTTGGTAGGCCGTTTTGGTTTGTAAATGTTGAATTGATGTATATATATATGTTTGGTAAATGTTTGGATGGATTTCGGATCAATGCGATTTTCAAACGAAAAGGGAAAAATTTTGGCGTGGATGAACAGTGTCGAATCCGGCCAGGAATCCGGCCAGAAACTGGCTGGATTGAAGGCCGGATTGCCTGAGAAAAAAATTGGAAATCCAGCCAGTTGCATTCGGCCTGGAATCCGGCCAGACAATCCGGCCGGAATCTTGGCCGGATTGCCGGCCGGATTGCGAGGGAAAATTGAATTTCTTGGTTTTGCTCTCGGCCTTGTATCCGGCCGAGAATCCGGCCGGATTCTGACGTGTCTTCTACTGTTCACTTCGGCTTCAACTTTCATTTTTTTTTATTTTGTGTTTTTGACTTGTTTGCGCGCATTGTTATGTTTCGGAACGTAATAGACCGACGTAAACTGTACCGTTAGTCCTGGCGAGAGCTGGGCAGGCAGTCCGCTAACCCCTTTGGTTCGCCTTAGGGGAAGGTGGGGCTGTCACAGGTGGTATCAGAGCCATATGCCGACAGTTGGGACCCCTAGTCCTTCATCTGGAAAAGCCCCGAGCCTCTCGTTCGTGAAGAGTCACGAAGCGAAACTCTCCGTAGGGGATGCCCGCGTGCGGGTGGCAAGCTGATAGGTACCCTGTGATGTGACCCTGAGAACTGCCATAGGTGGTATCAGAGCCTAGGTTTGAATTATCCTGGGTGTAATAGAAGTGCGCGACTTGAGGGTTTTATTGATTAGGGGTTTTAAGGTTATTCATGTTATTTCTGCCTTTGTTATAGGATGGATGCCAGTGGTGACCCGAGTGACCGTCCGGCAGGAGATCGTCCTTGTAGCACGTTGCCGCCAATTAAGTATCAAATTAAGCAGAAAGGGGCCGTGGTTCGTTGGAGCCCGGCCAGCCGCGTTCGACAGTGTGAGTGTCGTAGCAATTATGCCTACCCAAATGCACTAGTTTTGTCGGTGGCAAAGGAACGCGAGGAGGTTGCTAAGGATAATACTAAGCTTGAAGCTGCGGTTGCTACATTGGAGGCTGAGGTGGCTTAGGCGAAGGCGACCAATGACAAGCAAGCCGCACGTATCATGGAGCTAGAGTATGACGTGAATGAGGCGGAGGACCGAGTTAATGACCTATGTGATCAACTGAGGGATGGTCGCGAGCGTGAGGTCAAGCGAGCTCGCAAGGTCAGGGGTCGTGCTGAAGCGATCCGTAATTTATGCGACGACGGACTCGAGGAGTCGAGTGATGAGGCCTTGTATGCTGGGGCCGAGGCTGGGGAGGAGTCTACCCCATCGCCTGTGTCTCAGACTCCAGCGATCGATTAAGCCATGATATCTAGGCACCTTTTGGATAGTGGTGGTTTTTGAATGTACATAGGGATAGGGATAGAGCCTTAGCTAACCGTTTGGGTGTAGGGTTAGCTACGTGTAAATTTCTTTTGATAGGCCTATCCTCGGGAGGATCGTTTATGTATGTACGTGCCTTGGCCGTACTTGACTGACTGCTTGTATATATATGTTTGGCTTGTATATATGTGTGCTTGTGACCCTGTGTGAAACGTATCAATATGTGTTATTTGAAAAGTTAGGTGTTACTTACCTGCTTTATTACTGCTTTGGCTTAGTACTTTTGCCTAGACCGAGTGAACTTATGGAAGGAACACGAAGTGGTCGGGGACGCGGGCGCGGTAGGCAACCCACACCGGTTAGGGAAACGGGGGAAGCCTCTACTGGACCAAATCCTGAACCCCAGATAGACCCCAACGTTCAAATAGCTGCTGCTATGCAGCAAATGACCAACCTACTCGCACAAGTAGTGCAACAACAGGGCCAAAACCCAAACCCTAACCCCGGAAATCCTGGTAACCACGTTGAGAGCGAGGATAGAGCTCTCGAACGTTTTCAAAAGTTTTCCCGCCAAAGTTTATTGGGGGACCCGACCCTGATATGGCTGAAAAATGGCTTGAGAAAATGGTTGATATATTCGCGGCCCTACACTACCCGGACGAACGGCAGGTCACTTTTGCCGTGTTTCAACTGGAGGGGGCTGCCCGTTCCTGGTGGAACGTAATTAGGCAGAAATGGGAGCGAGAGCAGACACCGAGGACATGGGTGAACTTTATACGAGAGTTTAATGCTAAGTTTTTCCCTCCTCTAGTCCAGGAGAGGAAGGAGGACGAGTTTATCCGGCTCCGGCAAGGGGCTCAGACTGTGGCGGAGTACGAGAGTCAGTTTACCCGCCTGTCCAAATTCGCGCCTGAATTAATCATGACCGAGCAACGACGCGTGAGGCGCTTTATTCAGGGCTTGAACGTTGAGATCCAGAAAGATCTCGCGGCGGCTCAAATCACCACGTTTAGCGAGGCAATGGAAAAAGCCCAACGGGTTGAGAGTGCACGGCTGCAGGTCCGAAACTTCCAGGCTAAAAAGCGTGGTTTTCCTGGGAGTACGTCTGGACAAGGTGAGAAGAGTACTCCTTCCAAGTTTGGACGAGGAACTGGGGGTGGTCGTCATTCTGGATCAGGCAGAGGGACTCCGTTCAGGGGTGGTCAAGCTGGGCGAGGACCGAGGGGAAACGTTCAGAGTGGCTCGGCTTCTGCACCTCGCGGTCCCGGTGGGCACTGTGGGAAGACAAACCACACCGAGGATAATTGCTGGAGGAAACTGGGTAAATGCCTGCGGTGTGGAAGTGCGGACCATCAACTGGCTACATGTCCGGTCCTGAAACAAGACGGAGAGGGGGGCCAACTACCGTCGAGGACCAATATTGGATCGGCCAAGGGAGACGGATCCAAACCAAAAGTTCCGGCTAGGGTATATTCCTTAGAGCCCCACCAGATCCCAGAGTCTTCCGAGGTCGTAGAAGGTACGATCCCTATCTTCCACCGCTTTGCCAAAGTTTTAATTGATCCTGGTGCCACTCATTCGTTTGTTAACCCTGATTTCATGTGTGGCATCGATATAAAACCTGCTAGTTTACCATATGACTTAGAGGTTAGTACACCTACGGGGAATCAACGTTTGGTGACTAGTATGGTTTATAGGGATTGCGATGTATGGGTAGGTGAAAGGAGATTTCTAGGAGACCTGATTAGCTTGTCCATTAAGGGGTACGACGTGATTTTGGGTATGGACTGGTTAGCCAAATATAACGCCCAACTGGACTGTAAAACGAAAATAGTTGAATTTCGCATTCCTGGCGAGGCAACCTTAAGGTTAGATATAAGGGGTAGGTTAGCCTCATCTGCTCTCATTTCGGGCATTCGAGCTAGGAAACTGATAAGTAGAGGGGCGCAAGGATATTTGGCCTTTCTAATTAATACCCCTACGGATAAGTTAAAAGTGGAAGACGTGGCCATAGTGAGGGAATTTCCGGATGTGTTTCCTGATGAGTTAGTGGCTTTACCTCCGGAAAGAGAGATAGAATTTCGAATAGATCTTTTACCTGGAACTGCACCTATCTCGAAAACCCCTTACCGAATGGCGCCTGTAGAACTTAAAGAGCTTAAGTTGCAATTGCAAGACCTTTTGGAGCGGGGATTCATTCACGAGAGTGAGTCTCCTTGGGGAGCTCCGGTCCTATTTGTGAAGAAAAAGGATGGAACGTTGAGGATGTGCATTGATTACCGGGGGCTGAACAACGTGACCATCAAGAATAAGTATCCACTGCCCCACATCGATGAGTTGTTTGACCAGCTGCAGGGAGCAGTGGTCTTCTCGAAGTTGGACCTCCGACAGGGATACTATCAGTTATTGATAAAGAAGGAGGACATTCCGAAAACTGCTTTCAACTCGAGATACGGGCATTACGAGTTCGCCGTTATGCCCTTTGGACTGACCAATGCTCCCGCCGCCTTCATGGACCTAATGCATAGGGTTTTTAAACCCTATCTAGACCGATTTGTCGTGGTGTTCATTGACGACATTTTGGTCTACTCTAAGTCACGCGGGGAGCATGAGGAGCATTTGAGAGTGGTATTGCAGACGTTACGGGAACATCAACTGTATGCTAAGTTTAGTAAATGCGAGTTCTGGTTGGAGAAAGTGGCATTTCTAGGGCACGTGATCTCTCATGAAGGTATTTCGGTGGACCCGGCGAAGCTTGAGGCCGTGACAAATTGGAAGAGGCCAGAAACCCCCACGGAAATTCGTAGCTTTCTAGGGCTAGCTGGGTACTACCGAAGGTTCATTAAGGATTTTTCCAAACTGGCAGGACCTCTAACTGACTTGACAAAGAAACATGGCCAGTTTATCTGGAACGGCCGATGCGAAACGAATTTTCAGGAATTAAAGAAAAGATTGACCATGGCTCCGGTACTGGTCTTGCCAAATGGAGTGGACGGGTTTGCAGTATATGCAGACGCGTCGCGAGAAGGATTGGGATGCGTTTTGATGCAGAACCGGAATGTGATTGCTTTTGCCTCTAGGAAATTGAAGCTTCACGAGCAGAACTACCCGACTCACGATCTAGAATTAGCTGCAGTTGTGTTCGCACTGAAAAAGTGGAGGCATTACCTATATGGGGTGACCTTCGAAGTGTTTTCGGATCACAAGAGTCTTAGGTACCTCTTCTCCCAGAAGGAACTGAACATGAGACAACGGCGATGGATGGAATTTCTGGAGGACTACGATTGTACAATCAACTACCATCCGGGAAAGGCAAATGTAGTAGCGGATGCCTTGAGTCGTAAAGTACAAGTAGCAGGGCTAATGATTAAGGAATGGGATTTGCTAGAGTCCGTGTGCGAGTGGAAACCCTGTCTTGGGAGTCATAAGGTGATATTTAGCAATGTAAGGGTGACATCCACTCTACTGGAACGTATAAAAGAGGCGCAAGGCGAGGATTTGATGGTACGGAAGTGGAGAGAGAAATTGGAAAAGGGAGAAACAACGGACTTCAATTTGAGTCCTGAGGGTCTTTTGAAGTATCGGAACCGAATCGTAGTACCGAAGGAAGAGTTGTTGAAAGAGGAAATTCTGGAGGAAGCTCATAGGTCTAAGTACACAATCCATCCGGGTAGCAGCAAGATGTATCAAGACTTGAAAGGAACTTATTGGTGGGACAATATGAAGAAGGAAATAGCGCAATATGTACAAAAGTGTCTCATTTGCCAGCAGGTGAAAGCGGAGCATCAAAAGCCATCGGGTCTGTTACAACCCTTGGAGATACCCGAGTGGAAATGGGAAAACATCACAATGGACTTCGTATCCGGTTTACCAAGGACGCAAAGAGGACACGATGCCGTTTGGGTGATCGTTGATCGCTTAACCAAGTCGGCCCATTTCTTGCCGGTGAACATGAAGTACTCAATGGATAAATTGGCTCGACTGTACATGGATGAGGTTGTAAGACTACACGGTGTTCCTGTGAGCATCGTTTCCGATCGGGATCCACGGTTTGTGTCACGATTTTGGCAGAAGTTTCAAGAAACCCTGGGGACGAAACTTAGTTTGAGCACTACCTATCACCCTCAGACGGATGGCCAATCGGAACGGACGATTCAGACTCTTGAGGACATGCTACGAACCTGTATTCTGGACTTTGGAGGCAATTGGGGTCAGCACATGACTTTGGTAGAATTTGCGTACAACAATAGCTTCCATTCGTCAATTCAAATGGCTCCGTACGAAGCTCTTTGCGGACGCAAGTGCCGCTCACCGATTTACTGGGATGAAGTAGGTGAAAAGAAAGCACTGGACCCGGCAACCATTCCCTGGATGGAAGAGGCTCAGGAAAAGGTCAAGTTAATTCGGCAACGACTTCAAACAGCTCAGAGTCGACAAAAGAGCTACGCGGATAATCGAAGAAAAAATTTGGAATTTGAAGTTGGAGACCATGTATTTCTCAAAATCACACCTTTACGAAGTCTTACAGCGGGGAAAGGAAAGAAGCTTCAACCGCGGTACGTCGGACCCTACAAGATCCTTCAGAGGGTTGGAGCGGTCGCATATCGATTGGAACTGCCATCCAGCCTATCTCGAATCCACGATGTATTCCATGTCTCGATGCTAAAGAAATACCATCCTGATCCATCCCATGTATTGCAACCGGAGGAGATCGAAGTGGATGAATCGCTGGCCTATGAAGAGAAACCAGTCGAAATACTCGATCGAAAAGCCAAAGAACTCAGAAATAAGCGGATTCCACTAGTGAAAGTACTATGGAGAAACCACGGAGTAGAGGAAGCTACCTGGGAGATGGAAGAGGAGATGCGAAAGAAATACCCAAACCTTTTCGGGAATTAAGATGAGAAATTTCGAGGACGAAATTCTTTTAAGGGGCGGAGAGTGTGAGAACCCGTACAACCCTAATTATTTTCCTAGGGTTTATTTCCCCTTAATTGCATGTTTTCTGCATTTTCTGGCTTAGAAATATTTTCTTAGTGGATTTTATGAGCAATTATAGTTTTAAGATGATTTTTCTAGCATTGGTGAATTTTTAGAAAATTAAGAATATATATTGGATGTGGGACCCACTAGTGCGAAAAGTTCGGAAAAATTCGGCCAATAAGGTTAAGTTTCGGATACTGTGTAAAATTTATCGGGTGTTAAGAGATATGTAGAGTGTGTGAAATGATTGATGTGAGAGAGAAAAGAAAGATAAGAATGCATTTATGAAGGTGACAAGTGTCACCTTCTCATTGGATGGCTTTTAAGAAACACTATTCATTTTCTTGACTTTTTTGACCAAGGGATTAAATATCCAAAAATTCACCAAAAATCACCATTTTCTTCTCTTGTTGGCCGGCTCTCTAAGCTCAAGGAAGGAAGGAGATTTCTTCAATTTTCAAGCTTCTACTTGGTGCAAATCAACCAAAAACATTTGCTTCCATCCATTTCACTCCATAAAATCCTATCTTCTAGTGTTAGTGAGTGTAGTAGTGAAGCTTGTTTGAAAGTTTAAGGTGTCCAACATCCTCCTCTCTCTTGTTTCTTGGTAAGTGAAGCTTGAAACACTCTACTACACCTAATGATGCTTACGTTGTGCTTAGTAGTGATAAGAGTGCTGAAATTTCTGGTTTTTATCTTGGTTTGAATTGATTTGGTGAAGTTTTCCATTTTATGATGATTTTCCTGGTTTAATATGAAATGAATGTTGTGGCCTTGTATGATGAATGGTTATGGTTGATAATGACTCTATGAGGTGTATTGGATAGGAAAATGCAATCAATTTTGGATTTGGATGGAAAATGGAAAGTTAGGGTTCTTATTTTTCCCAATTCTGTCCGGTTTTAGATCATAGGGTTAGAGGCCGAATTGGACTTTGCTCAAAATATGAAAGTTGTAGGTATTAATGTGTATAAGGTGCCTGTAAAATTTTAGGGCATTTGGATTAGTGTATAATGAGTTATGACGAAATTACTGTAGCTGTTCTGCTTTGGACAGAATGCGAAAACTGCGATAGTAATTGGCCATTTTGACTGGAATTGGTTTGGATTTTGGAGTTGGTGTCTTCTGATGAAATGTAGCTGGATGACTCAGATAACTTATGCCTTTGGAATTTCGGCATTTGGACTTGTATGGACTGAGATATACCGATTACAGTTTTCTGTGTTTTGCAAACCTGTTTTGGTAATTCTGGTATAGTATTTGGCATTTTCGAACTAGTTAAGCTAGGAACTGGATTGAGTGACCTTCTACATTGTTGTAGCCCTGTTTCATAGCTTCGAAACGGTGGGCCTTACACCCCCATCCGATAACTGTAGAGATTTTTACGCCATTACCGCATAATAAGGGCAAAACAGTTTTCTATTTGGGGCCAAGACTAAGGCCATTTTCTAATTTCTGGTTTGCTATTATGCTCATTTATGCATATGAAACCCTATTGGGGTTGTGTTTAGCGTTGCTATATGACTCGTTATCGAGTCTCATTGCATTTGTTGCGTGATTCTAGGGCGTGACGGTAGCTCACGACGTCTTGGTGACCACGGTGTTTGAAACACCACTTTCTTACTTGGTGAGTATACCACTCACTAAATTGTTACTATGTGGCTTTGTTAAATGTTATGTGATGCCTTGATGGCTTACTTGGATATTGAAATTGATTAAGGTGAGGGTGTACTTGACCGCCCTCACCTCTTTTGATATTGTCACTGAATGGCTACCGTTTTATTGCATTACTGAACTTGATATATTGGTTGGTGAATTCCATTTCATGGAAACTGAATTGATGTCGTTTGGACGATGTTCAACAGCCTTACTGCATTACTGAGCTCAACCCCGTTTGGTAGTCAATTGGATCGAGCCGGCGAGGGCTTGGTCGTGAAGATTGAATTGCCACGGGGACTGTACTGGGGAACCTTGTGGTAATGAGACCCTTGGTTCCGGTAAACTCGAGTATTACCAAAAACTACTGAAATGAAGTGCGGGTCCGGTTGGGGTATGTTAGGTGGAAGGATTGGAAGTAAAGGGTGGTCTACGGTTTGGTACTTTTAACATTGACGGAGAGTCAATGAGGTTGGATCAAGATTGCAAGCGTGGAAATGGGCTCTTGAGAGCCGACCGTATCCTTTTACCGTTTTGCTTCATTGCTTATTTGTGCACTTTAAATGAAAGTTCATTCTTATATGACTTTGATTGCTTATTGGGTGGTATACCACTGGGCTTTAGCTCATTCCGTGTTATTTGTTTTCCTTACAGGGCGATAATTACTTTTGAGAATGGATTGGTTAGTCAATTGCCGAATTGAACATGTAAATGTCTTTTGTATTGCTCTTGAAGTGAAACCCTAATGTATAACGGGTTCATTTCCTTTTGATAGGCAAATCGAATGTGTACTTCCTGAGTGAATGATTTTGGTAGGCCGTTTTGGCTTGTAAATGTTGAATTGATGTATATATATATGTTTGGTAAATGTTTGGATGGATTTCGGATCAATGCGATTTTCAAACGAAAAGGGAAAAAATTTGGCGTGGATGAACAGTGTCGAATCCGGCCAGGAATCCGGCCAGAAACTGGCCGGATTGAAGGCCGGATTGCCTGAGAAAAAAATTGGAAATCCGGCCAGTTGCATTCGGCCTGGAATCCGGCCAGACAATCCGGCCGGAATCTTGGCCGGATTGCCGGCCGGATTGCGAGGGAAAATTGAATTTCTTGGTTTTGCTCTCGGCCTTGTATCCGGCCAGATTCCGGCCGGATTCTGACGTGTCTTCTACTGTTCACTTCGGCTTCAACTTTCGTTTTTTTTTATTTTGTGTTTTTGACTTGTTTGCGCGCATTGTTATGTTCCGGAACGTAATAGACCGACGTAAACTGTACCGTTAGTCCTGGTGAGAGCTGGGCAGGCAGTCTGCTAACCCCTTTGGTTCACCTTAGGGGAAGGTGGGGCTGTCACAAGTAGTACTATCGTTATAAGAATTTCTTAGAAGTTTCGCCGTAGCGCGTATAAATCGAAAATTCGTGTATATCGAGTCGGAGCGGTTAATTGGAGAATTAAGGAATTTATTCTAGACTATTAAGAGTGAACAATAATAGTATGAATACAAGTGCATTGGAGGTTTAGTACACTAGTGAAACAAATCCGAGAGGAATCGAGCACGAAACGCGCGTGTGCGCTCGGGAAAAAGAGTTGACCTTTGAATCAATGAGAGCCACATATTTTAGTTTATCATGGGAGCATCACACTAGATTAAAACCCTCCACATACTTACCTCAATTGCCGCCTCTTTTGCTCCCATTTGAGTGTGCAACAACAAGGGAAAAGAACCAAACTTGCTCATCAAATTTCTTCTCCACATCTTCATCAATCCTTCACCATTTCACCTCAAATTTTAGCCACACTTAGCTAACCACTTGGAGACCACATCAAGCCAACAAAGGAGGCTGCTCTCACGGTTTTACTTTGGCTAAGGAGGACTGAAAATTTCTGCTTAGTTCATCAAGAGAGGTAATAGACGATCAACCTTGAAATTCTTGGTTTATGGAAGTAGTATTGCACTTACAAAGCTTGTATTTCCATGTGAGTCGCTTTATTTATGTTGGATTTTAGTGAGTGGGCTCTATGAACTCCCACTATGGTTGGAAGGACTGATTTGATGAGTTTTGATATTATTAATGTTGTTTAGTGCTTTAATTAGTGGAAATAAGTTGCATTGGTGAAAGGAAACTCAAAGGAGGTGATGAGCAAAAATCTTCCGAAACAGCCCCTGTCATTTTCGTGTGCTTTTGAGCACTTTTCAGTGGTCCAATTGACTTGTTTATGATGTATATATGTTGTATGGGTTGTGTATAAAGTGTCAGCAAAAAATTACGTGATTTGGTTGGCCAAAGGTTGAGATTTCAAAAGTTTAGCAAAACTAGAAATTGTTCCCGGATTGCTCAGGCAATCTTTTTGTTTTGGCCTAACTTTTTGTTCCGATGTCAAAATCGAGTGCCATTTGTGGCACTGGAAACTAGACATTCCCAGATTTCTAACGGTATAAAATGCATGTCCTGATTCAACCCGAGTGAATCTATCACTCTTTTGAACATGACTGTCCTGTTTCGCTAGTTCACTGGAAGCTCTGTTTTGAGCAGCAAATTGATGCTCAAATATGAGCAGCAAATTGATGCTCAAATATGAGCTAGTTATGGATAGATTTTGAGAATGATTTCTTCTGAAAAATTGTAGTTTTATGAATCTAGTTTTCAACTCCACCAACCATGCTCAATTCCAAGTTGAATTGAGTGAGTTGTGGCCATATTTCGAAACTGATGCAGTGAGTAAAAACCCTCTTTTTGACTAGTAAATGCCTAAATCTTGATTGGGACTTGTTGTTTTAAAATTCTTGGTGTTAATCACCTACCAAATGTATTTTGGATGTTTCCTAGACTTTGTCTACACAAATGAACCATATTTGAGATGTTTTCATTAGCCAGATGTTTTAGAAAAGGAAAATTGAAGTACAAGGCAGATTTGCCTTGGAATCCTTGAAATTTTAGTGATTTGGTTAACCAACTTTTCGTACATATTTTTCTATGAAAATTAGCAGAGGAATAGTCCTTATTTGGTAATGTGATCATACCAAATTTGGTGCCATTTCGAGTCCGTTTAAATGTTCAATCAAAGTCCCAAAGTTTGTGAATTAAACCTGAAAATTTCTTAACAGTTTCACATTTTCACCAATTTTGAGCTACTATATCTTGGTGCTCAAAACTCTAATTCTTGTTCTGATTTTTGTGTTTTAAACTTGGATTGTAACTCTAATAGAGTTCCAAATTTCAGGGGCTAGTTTACAATGTGTGAATTTTGCCGAATTTCCAAACTTGCCAAAAAACCAACCCAAATGTGTCTTGATAACTCAAGTCATTGACTTTGAGCCAAATTTTGAATGTCATCCGTTTGGAATCATGGAAAAGTGTCTTCTAGAAATTTTTAATACTTTCAAAGTAGTTTCCAATGGTACCAAGTTTTCCAATTTTGGACTCATAGAGAGTGAGATCTGATTTTTCAAAGTTTGCTTGCCGAATCTGAAATTTCCGAACTTAAAGGAAATTGAGGGTTTCAAACTCTCCATTTTTCTCCGATATTGCTAGACCATTTTACACTTGATTTCAAAGGCGAAAATCAGATTTCTCTTGTGTTTTTGAAACCCACTTCCGAGCCTCGATTATAAATAATTAAGGCTGAATTCATGAATTCTCCTTAGATTGTACACTAGTACAACATTCTTTGATAAGTAGGGGTTCTAAGTGATAGTGTATAATAATTGATGATTATTTGCTCAAGCGCTCAAGGGGACCTTCAAGAGGGACTCGGAACGGACGCCTAAACATTTGTTTGGGCGCTTACTCACTTGTTTTGGCTAGGTGAGTGTTCCATATAGGAGTACGTAATTTGAATAAGTCTATGACATGCTTATTCCATGATCGTTAAGTGTTAAGTGCTACATGTTAAGTATTTACCACACTCATGCATATTTAAATAAGGTATACTTGAATTACTCGACATGAAATACTTGAAGTGAATATACTTCTGTGACAGCTCCGTCTCACCCTAAGGCGAACCAAAGGATTCGGCGGACCGCCTACCCAGCTCTCGCCGGGACTCAGTCATACCTCTATCAAAACCGGAATAAAACTACAAGAATCAAAACGAAATGGAAGGGCCGCCGCTATGTAGGATACAACAAAGTACAAGTACACTTTGTTTACCATGAAAGAATGTACATTCCCGAATACATATGTTACATAAACATGAGGAAACGTTTTAAATATACATACTAGTAAGTTTACAAATCCAAAAGGAAACATTGTATTAAGATACATTTAGGGTTTCCAAGTTGTCGAGGAGCTATACAAAAAGAACAAAAGAATTTCTAACTAGCTCAACTCATTCCTCAAAACATTGAAGTTCCAAAAGATGGTTCTGTGAGGACCCGTAATTTTCTTAATGTCTAGGTTTTTATTTTCTTTTAATTGCACGTTTTTCCACATTTTCTTTTCAAATTTTTTTTAAACACAATGTTTATGAGTAAATATAGTTTTTAGGTGATTTTTGTAGTATCGGTTACTTTTTGAGAAATTAAGAGCGTATATCGGACGTGGGACCCGCTAGTGCGAAAGGTTCGGAAAAATTCGGCCAACTAGGTTAAGATTTGGATACTTGGTTTAATTTATCGATTGTTATGAGATATTTAGAGGTTACCAAGTAGTTGGTGTGAGAGAGACAAAAAGTTAGGCAAGTAATTAATGAAAGTGACATCTGCCACTTGGAGATTCATTCCTACATTTGATTTACTATTCATCCTTTTACCATTTATTAAATAAACCCAAAAATTGACCAAAAATCTTTCATTTTTTTCCAAGCTTGTGGCCGAACCTCTCCTCAAGAAAGAAAGAAAGAAAACTCTCCAAGATTCTTGCTTCCATCTTGCTCAAGTTCAACAATCCAACCATTTAATCTTGCAATTACTCCATAAAACCCCTCCACTTAGTGATTGTGAGGTGATTGGTGAAGTTGTTTGGAAGCTTAAGGTGCCAAGTGGTTTCTTTTCTTGGGTTACTAAGGTGAGTAGTGAAGGAACCCCTCTCCTCCACCTAATGAAGTTAAATTTGTGACTTGTGGTAGTTGAAGTGATGATTTTTGGTGTTATTTCTTGATTTTTGGTTGAATTGGTGAAGTTTTATATTTATTTGGGATTTTTCTGTTTTAATATGATTCATATGTTGTGGCCATGTATGATGATTGGAAATGACTTAAAATGAAGCTAGTGGGTGTAAATGGTGGTTAATTGCAGGAAATTTCTGTTTGCAAAGAAATTTTGAAAATTAGGGTTTCATTTTCCCCCTTTCTGCCTGGTACTGTTCATCATGGTTAGAGGCCGAATTAGCCTTGGGTTAAAACATGAAAGTTGTAGGAAATGATATTTTAGAGATGCCTGCAAAATTTCATGGTAATCAGAGTAGCGTAGCTTGTGAAAAGAATGAAATACCCCTGCTGCCCTGTTTTTACCCGAACTTGAGAATTGCTTCGGTAATTGGTTATTTTGGTTGGGAATACTTCTGAATTGATTGTTGAGGTCTTCTGAAGAAATGTATCCTGATGTCTTAGCTTTCGGATGGCTTTGGAATCACTTGATTGGGACTTAGGTAGCCTGAATTACGGTTCGCTAACCAGAATGCGGTTTGTTAACCTGTTTTTACGGTTCTGGTATAGTATATTGAAATTTTGACCTATTTGCACTAGAAACGGGACTGAGTGGCCTTCTGTAACATTGTAACCCTATCTGTTCGATTCGAAACGGTTGGTCTTGCACCTCCATCTGATAATCGTAGTGCCAATGGTGCCACAACCGCAAAATGGCGTCAAAAAACTGTTTTATGGTTTAGAGCTTAATTCCATTTCCGGAAATGTTTCTAGCTTGATTTTTTTATTTATATGACTTTAAGCCTAGTGAATGGCTTTTGGAAATGAGATTATTCTGTATGAGATGTTGGGACTGATTTGAGGAAAATAATGAAGCCATTAGTGGCTGGGAAAATAGGTAAACACAAAGGGCATGCTGCCCAAAATTTTAGGATTATGTGATTTCCTTCAATAGAGTTGATCTTAGTACAAATAAAGGGTTTTAGGGGTTGTTTATAACTCTAGGACCAACTGTTATCTTTTTACTCTGTATTAGTACTTAACCTAGGAAAGCATACGACATCTAGTCGAGCCTTACTTATGCATTCCGTTTACTCGATTTTGGATGTGAAACCTTCAATTGGTTTACTTTGATGATTTTAGGGTTTCTTGGCGATTAAAGCCAATCCGAAGTGAAAACTTTTGAAGTGTCTGTATTTGAACCGGTGAGTGTGTGACGACCCCACCTTCCCCTAGGGCGAACCAGAGGGTTCGGCGGGCCGCCTGCCCGGCTCTCGCCGGGACTCAGTCGTTCACTACATTCCTCAAACAGATTACAATATAAATCTCAAAATTACATCACATGGTCCACAAATATACATCCAAGTCTCCAATAATTACATGTCACAAATGCAGCGGAAACTAATTCCCAACTATACATCAAATGATTCCAAATCCAAAACTGTACAAGATATAGGCCATCCATTCACGTGAATAAGCACAACAAGTCCTGCCTTCGTCTTGAGCCCTGTGGAGGGGAATAAAATATTTTTGGGGTGAGCTAGAAGCTCAGCGAGTAACCAGAAAATCAGTAATCAAATCGGTTTAACAATATTTCTTTTCAATGATGTCATAAATCAATGATGTCATAAATCAAATGATAAGTCCAGAAACGATTACAGCATTTACAAAACATTAAATATGGAGTATCAATAATTCAAGAAACATGTACAATGGAAAGCGATAGTAACATTCATGAAAAGGATACGTTCATTTTTTTTGTAAATAATCCCTCGTTCATCTTTTTATTCGTTCATCTTTTTTTTTCTGGACGTTGGCCGGTCTCCACCCATCCGGACGTAGCCGGACTCCACCCATCCGGACGTAGCCGGACTACAAGGTAATACTCGAGTATACCAAATTCACCCAGGGTCACCATATCGCCCGACCGAGTCCGCTTCTGGCTCGAGTCGATCGGTAACGAAGGGCAGGGCCCAATTCAGCCAAACGGCTTACATTCATGCGCAACTAGCATTTAATCATTAATCATTGAAAATTTCATATTTATTTAGGTCGAGTGCGATAAAGTACACACTCGCCTAGAAAACTCGTTTTAACAATCATTGAAAGCACTTAACACATTATCAATCAATAATAACAAGCCAATAAGTCAAGAAATACAGTAAACAAGGAACACTCATATGCAAGCACGCATGATATGCAAGAAAACAGTTCAACAGCAACTTTGGAAACAGTTTAAAGGTAAATAATGCAAGAAAACGGTACAAAAGTAACTTTGGAAACAATTCAAAAGTAAATAATGCAGGAAACGGTTCATAAATAACTTCAGAAATAGTTTGAGGTCACTCATCTCCATGGCTCAGAAATCATCCATCATGTATCATTGCCTTGCTCAAACCCAAGTCTTAGATCACAAACTCAATGCAAACAAATCCTTTAAAAGTTCGGACAGCACTTCCCCTAAATTTGCTTACTTTTCCAGCCGTCATGGCTTCATGATTTCCTCATTCCAACCCAAAGGTACACACACAACAACAAGTTCATCCAATAGCCATTCAGCAAACTCCAAGTAGTACTAGTACAAGTCAAACTAGGGAAAAGTTTGGAAATGAAAGTTAAGCTCAAAACCAGAAAAACAGTTTTGACGTCATTTTGCGGTAATGGTACCAAAGGTACTACAATTGTCGGATGAAGGTGTAAGACCCACCGTTTCGAAGATAAGAGATAGGGCTACAACAATGTAGAAGGCCACTCAGTCCAAATCCTAGCACAACTAGGTCAAAAATGCAGAATACCACAACCTGAACCGTAATTGCAGGTTCCCAAATTGCACTATGCTGTAATGAACACAACTCAGTCTATACAGGTCCAAATGCATTGATTCCAAAGGCATATGGTAGCTAAGACATTCAGATACATTTCATCAGAAGACATCAACAACAAAATCCAAACCAATTCCAGTCAAAATAGCCAATTACTAGTGCAGTTTTCGCATTCTGATCAACCCAGAATAGCAACAGTAAAATCGACATATCTCACTCTACACTAATCTAAATGACCTGAAATTTTACAGGCACTTCAAAATCATCAATACCTACAACTTTCATGTTTTGATAAAAGTCCAATTCGGCCTCTAACATGGTGCAATAAATTCGGACAGAATGAAGAACTACAAAACCTAATTTTCTGAAATTTCTTCCAAAACAGAAATTGATTGCACTTAATCACTTTTTCCACCTCCTAGAGTCATTAAACATCATTTCCAATCATCATACATGACCACCCAATCATATCCCTATGAAAACAGAAAAATCCCCAAAAATAATAAAACTTCACCAATTCAACCAAACTCAAGAAATAATCCATGAAATTGCATCTCATACTATCACCAAGCATGAATTTAACATCATTAGAGGGAGGAGAGGTGTTCATCCACTACTCACCTTAGCCATACAAGAGATAGAGCAACAAATCACCTTAGCTTTCCAAACAACTTCACCAAACAACTCACTATCACTAAAAGAAGAGGTTTTATGGAGTAGAAACTAGATCAAGCAAGTGTTTTGGAGGATTTGAGCTAGATAATTGCCAAACTTTGAAGAAGTTTTTTCTTCCTTCTTTGCTAGAGAGAGAATCAGCCAAGAGGTTGAAGACAAGAATGAATTTTGTGTGATTTTTAAGATATTTAAGCAATTGGTCAAAAAGTCAAGAAAATGAATAGTAAGTCATAAGCTATTTCCAATACAATGGTGACACTTGTCACCTCCATAAATGCAATCTTATCTTTTCTTTTTCCTCTCACATCAATCAATTCACATCCTCTACTTATCCCTTAACACCCGATAAATTTTACACAGTATCCGGAATTTAACCTAATTGGCCGAATTTTTCCGAACTTTTCGCACTTGTGGGTCCCACGTCCGTTATATATTCTTAATTTTCTAAAAACTCTCCAATACTAGGAAAATCATTTTAAAACTATTTTTGCTCATAAACTTTATCTGGGGAATTTTTCTAATCAAGAAAATGTAGAAAAACGGGCGATTAAAAAAAATAAACCCTAGAAAATTACAAAATTTCCGGGTTCTCAAACTCTTTTTTTTTTTCGGGGCGTCACAGAGTGTACCACTCCCCTCCATTGTTGTTTAACTTGATTTCTGCCTTGCAATCTGTGATTTAAATGACTGCACTATCTGTTTAATTTGTTTGAGACGAGAGTGTACTTTATCACACTCGTTCTCTTGTCTGTTCATATGCCAATTTTGGTGCAAATCTGAATCTGTATCTGTATCTGATATCTGTATCTGTATCTGTTCGGACGTCGTTTGGAAACTTGTATCCAACGACCTTTCTATGACCTCTGAGCTCAACCCCTGTGGCAAGTTACTCGAGTTGGGCCGGCAAGGGCCTGGTCGATTAGATAACGAACCACGGTAGTTTGTTTTGGGATCTTTGGGTATTGAGACCCTTGATTCCGGGTATATTCGAGTATTACAGCTTCTGTTCTGTTCGATGTTCGGGCCCGGTAGGGGTATGTGAGGTGGAAGGAGTGGGAGAAAGTGGAGTCTACAGTATTGGTTACTTCTTTAACGTTGACGGAGTGTCAACTATTATTTCGATCAAGTTTCGGTGAAGCAAATGGGAATTTGGCTCCTGAGAGCCACCCGTATCCTTTCTATCTATGGTGTTTGTTCACTTCTGTGAGAACCCGTAAATTTTTTCCATTTTCTAGGTTTTAGTATCTTTCATGGCTTGTTTTCTGCATTTTCGTGATTAGGAAAATTTCTAGATAATTTTTGTGAGTAAATAGAGTTTTTAGGTGATTTTTCTAGTATCGAATAGTTTTTGAGAAATTAAGAGTGTATACCGGACGTGGGACCCGCTAGTGCGAAAAGTTCGGAAAAATTCGGCCAACTAGGTTAAGTTTTGGATACTGAGTTTAAATTATCGGGTGTTAAGAGATAAGTAGAGGTTGCTATTTGGATTAGTTTGAGAGGAAACAAAAAGATAGAGATGCATTAATTAGGTGACAAGTGTCACAATAGGGTTGGTAGAAACTTTTGACCATTATTTCTTGTTTTGCCATTTGACTTAAATAAACCAAAAATTACCAAAAATCATCAAAAATCTTACCTATTGTGGCCGGCTCTCTCTCTCTTTCTCTCTTTCTCTCTCTCTAAGCAAAAGAAAGAAAACTCTCCAAGATTTGCTCCAATCTACCAAATCAACCATTGAATCTTGTTTTTGCTCCATAGAAAACATTAAGGGAGTGATAGTGAGGTGTTTTGTGGAGTTATTTGGAAAGCTAAGAGGACTAGTTCCTCTCTCTCTCTTGTTTCTAAGGTGAGTTGTGAAGAACCACCTCCCTCTAATGATGCTTAATTTATGATTAGTGGTGGTATAAGATGCGACTTTATGGATTATATTTTGATTTTTGGTTGAATTGGTGAAGTTTTATAATTATTGGTGATTTTTATGTTTTAATATGAATATGATTGTGTGGCTATGTATGATGATTGGAAATGGTATGTAAGGGATCTAGGAGGTCGAAAAAGTGGATAATTGCAAGCAATTTTTGTTTTAGAAAGAAAATTGGAAAGCAGGGTTTCTTTGATCTACATTCTGCCTAGCACAGTAGCTCATAGTTAGGGGCCGAATTGGCCTTGGGTTAAAACATGAAAGTTGTAGGTAATGATATTTTAGAGAGGTCTACAAAATTTCAGGTCAATCAGAATAGCGTAGCTTGAGAAAAGTCAAAATTACCCTTGCTGTCCTGGTTTTACCCGAATTTGAGAATTGCGTCTGTAATTGGTTATTTTGGTTAGGAATGCTTCAGAATTGGTTGTTGAGGTCTTCTGATGAAATGTAGCCCTATTTCTAAGATTTTGGATGGCTTTGGAATTACTGGATTTGGACTTAGGTAGCTTGTTTTATGATGTTTACACCAGAATATATTTTGTGAATCTGTTTTTCCGGTTCTGGTGTAGTATCTTGCCTTTTTGACCTTGTTACACTCGAAACTGGACAGAGTTTCCTTCTGGAACATTGTAACCCTATCTCTTAGCTTCGAAATGATGGGTCTTGTGACTTCATCCGATAATCGTAGTACCTTTGGTGCCATTACCGTAAAATGAGGTCAAAAACTATTTTTTTCAGGGCTAAAGCTAATTCCATTTCCGGATTTTTCTGGTTTCCTCTAATGCTTGTATATGCTTATGGAACCCTATTGGGGTCGTATTTGGCATTGGTTTATGACTCGTTATCCAGTCTCATTGTATTTTTTTGCATGTTTTAGGGCGTGACGGTGGTTCACGACGTTCTTTTGACGGAAGTGCATGAAACACCATTTGCAAGCTTGGTGAGTGTACTACTCACTTGTTTGTTATTATATGGCTTTGATACTTGAACTTGATGCATTGAATATTAAATGATTGAAGTGAGAGCGTACTTTATCACTCTCACTTATTGCTTATCATGTTATTGGAATGTTACATGAAATAAAAGTACTTCACTTGGTGTCATTTGGACGAGTATCCAACGACCATGATTGTTACCATTGAGCTCAACCCCATTGGTAGTTGATTGAATCGAGCCGGCAAGGGCTTGGTCGTGCCAATTAATGAATCTTGGGGACTGTTATGGAATCTTGTAGTATGAGAGACTCTCGATTCCGGTATACTCGAGTAATACCACAGTGCAAGTGTTTGGAGTTCGGGCCCGGTAGGGGAATGTTAGGTGGAATGGAAGTAAAGTGAAGTCTACGGTTGGTTACTTTTAAACATTGACGGAGAGTCAATGAGATCCGATCAAGAATGCAAACGAGGAAAAGGGCTCTTGAGAGCCGCCCGTATCCTTTTATCATCATTATTGATGTGTGTCTTTATTTACTTTTGATGAATTGGATTGAAAAGCTTGATGCATCTATGAACTTGGTTGCTTGAGTAGTATTATCTCACTGGGCAATTAGCTCACCCTATTCCCTTTTGTTTTCCTTATAGGAAAATAATTACTTTTGGACTGCAATTGATAGTTGGTTTCCGAATTGAGTTAGTTGGACATATCTTTTGTATAGCTCATTGACTGAAACTCTAAATGTACTTTTGGGTCGATTTCTCTTTTGATTTGGCAAACTGTACTTGTATCCACTTTTGAATAACTTTGGTATGTCACTTTGGATTGTATATGCTAAATTTCAACATGTAAATACTCGCTTGACGTTTGGTTGGGTTTTGACGTGTCGGTTACTATTCGTGGCTGTCGCGCCCCACTTTTTGATGGTGTGAAAGTAGTGTGTATGTGAACGTGTGTGAAAAATGAAAATAAAAGGCCGTGGGACTTGAAAATGCGACGATTTGGCCAAACAGAGTTCAAAAAGGGTTTTTTGCATGAAAAATGGAGTCGCCACTTGGTATGGAGTTAGGGTGTACCAAGTCACCCAAAAATAATTTTGTTTTTGAAAAAGCAAAGTAAACAAGCCCCTTTTTAAGAACTCATAGGTCTACGTAACCAGAAAAAGGGATCGGGGGTCACATTTGATAAGGGAGAAGGCAAAGGCAAAGCCTAAGGCACTCCCTCACCCTAGCCAAAGCTAGTTACGTGACTTAGCCCCACTTTTCCTAATTTTTCTACCCAAGGTATGTATCGCATGTTGGATATGACTAATGGATGCGAAAAGAAAAGAAAAATGCAATCCTAAACCTAAAATGTTTCTCATGAGGCTTTTAGGTCCCAACCACATAAATTGTGGTGGCCAATAAGGAAAGCTCTCATGGAAGTCGTGATTAATGCAAGTGAGGACTCAAGTGCAAGTGTGCAAGTGTGAGAAAAATAAAGGTGTTTGTGTGTGCAAATGAATGAAAATAGGATATTAGATACGTATAAGTGCAATTTGAGTGCCATTTGTGAGGTGAGAAATAAGTAAGTGATAAAAAGATGTTGAGAAAGTGTGGATTGAGAAAAATGAGAAAATGTGGTTAAAAGGTGAAGAGGTGATATAAAAAAGAATGCAAGTGTATGACCCTAAGGGGATGCATCAAGTCGGGCACGGGAAGGACTCCTAACTTTACGACTTTGATTTTCCCTTGGATTAGAAGGAAGAACTAGCGTGCTAAGGCTATTGAGTAGCCACACTCGCTCGTTTCCCTTATCGAAAGGGGGACTCTCAAGCAAATGTACCCTATAGCTAGCATGAGATGCAAAAGCCTAAAATGAAGGGAAAAGGATTGGAGGAACATGCCAAATGATAAAAACTAAGAAAAATGCATGGAATGTAGTGAAACATGCAAGAATGTACTATTGAGAGGAGACGGCCTATTGGGTCTAGCATTGGACTAGCCCTTTCTATGAATTCCTAACGGAATAATGAGCCACAACTAGCATTGGACTAGTGTGGAGACGTACATTCATCCATCTCATTCATCTACGACTATAGAAAGCAAGTAGACATGCCAAACACTCATAAACACATAGCACATAACACTTAGCATTCTCGACTAGATGCAAGAACCTAATAAAGCAAATTAACACATAGCAACAAAAGCAAGCAATCAAGCTAATGAACCTATTACATTTGCTAGCTAGGCACATGTCTTCAATAGGTCTTCATCAAGTGCTTTCCAAGCCCTATCTATTACAAGCCAAGAGGTGTACACATACCCCATAAAGAATAACTTAAATAAAAAGCAAAAGTAAAAATGAAATAAATGAAAGGAATTAAGGAAAGGCAAGGGAAGCAAGTAGACATGCAATTTTCACTTAGCACGTTGGATCACATAGGAGAGACAAAAAAGGATAAAAGAAATTATACCTCCCCCTTTTGTGGTGCTAATAAAGTGGACAAAACTTAATGTGGGCTATAGTCACCAAAGAAAGAGATAACTTGGGCTAAAATCATCAAAAACAAAGGATTAATGCACCAATTTAACGGTAAAAATGTAAATAAGACAATTTGAATCCACCAAAGCATCGAATCCTTCCTCAAGGGCAACTCAAATGAAACCAAATAATGCATGAAAACCCAGGAAACGGAATGACCCCTCCAATTCCCAAATATGGCATCTACTAGGGACTCAAAACAACTCTTAGTCGATCATTCAAGTCCAAATGAAACATTTCAGGAACTTTAAAGGTCCAAGAGCAAAAGAAGGTCAAGCAACCAATTTATTTAGGAGAATTAAAGAAAATAGGCAAGGACAAGCTCATTTAGACACAAAGTTCACAAATTCATGCAATTAAGCACCACCTTAACAAAACATGGTCATTAATGAAAGCAAACAAGCAATCGAGTTGAAAAATTGAGGCTACCAAGGACTCAATTGTGAACATTAACCAAGCACTCAAGCCTAATTAAACATTTTTAGGAACTTCAAGGGCCCAAGAGCAAAGAAAAGGTCAAGTAAAGGTTAAAATGCAACTACTTCTAGGACCCTATTGCAAGAATTTAGAACATTATTGGGTCTTTGTGACATGAGGAGGAACATTTCAAGGACCCAATTGATTAAATTTTTTTTAAATTTCTGGGTCATAGCGAAACAAGGAGAGACTTGAGGGGTTAGAATGAAAATTCCAAAAGTGAATCCATGCATGCATACGAAGAAAATTTCTGCAACAAGGTTTGCTGCCTTCTGTAACCATACTCATGCGGTTTCTTTTCTTTCCAGCCTAGATACATTTATGCAACCTAACTCAAACAAATCCTAACTTGTTCTACCACAAATAGTAAGAACACAACAAAATGATATGAAAAGATTCTGAAAAACTTCAACCCACCCCCAAAACAAACAAACCCAAGTAAGATAAAGAAAATTGATGGCTTCTATCTTCTAAATTCCTAATCACGGGCATGCCTTGTAAAAGAAAAACAAAAACTAAAATCTTGCGTAGTGCTACCCAAACCAAAAACCTCTCAAACAAGCTCTTAAGCAATCCTCCAGATTCCACAGAAACGCAAGGAAAACTGCTACTGGAACATATGAACGAACAAGAGAAAAAACCAGTCGCTAACATCAAGAACATTTCTGCATTTTTCAGATACCATTTTCTGCAATTTTTTTTTATTTCATCATGCAAGCAGATTCAACAAGGAACCAGAATTCTACCTATCCATCATCGACTAAACACGCAACTTCGTAGCAGGATCGATAACAGAAAAAATGAAGCTGACCAACAAAAATGAAAGTAAACAGCAAAAACAACATAGAAAGAAAGAGACAAAGTGCCGCAAGTTTTCTGCAATTTTTACCCAGCCGCGGCTTTTTCATTTCATCAAACAAACCAGATTCAGGTAACCAAACAACAAGCTGCTTAACTTTAAACTCCAAACAAACAAGCAACAATAAAAGAACTGATTGCAACAAAGAAATTCTGAACAATACATTCACGTAAAATAGTTTAGCAACCCGAAAGATCAAATTTTTATCAAGATTGCTGCTAAGAGGTTTTAATCAACAGAAAAAATTCTAGCTTTTCCACAAAACCCTTTGATAACGGAAACAAGAAAAGAAGGAAAACAAGATTCACAGTTCAATCCTTCCTCAGCAGATTTATGGAAAAGAAAAACAAACTAGACTTCATCCCAGAACTTCAAGTAAAGATCTAAAATATAGCTTTGATGGGGAACTTGGAAGTATACCTTAAAGAGGTCGACAGAAGCTAATGCAGTCGGTAAAAAAATCAGCCGATGAAGAAAGTTTCCGGCAGTTCCTCCTCCTCTCTCCTTTGGTTGCTGTTCCCTTTCTCTCTCGCCCGTAGCCTCTCCCTTTTCTTTTACTTCGAATCTGTCCTAGCTTCACTCTCAACTCTCTTGGTTATCCCTCAGGTTTTTCTTTTCACCGTCCTCTTCAATCTTCCCTCTTGCTCTCGGTTTCAGCCGCTACTAAAATCTCTCCCCTTTTCTTAATCAGTCGCCCTCTCTTTTCTTAGCTTCCTTAGCCGCTGTTTTTTTTCTTTCTTCTCTTGTTGTTTTGCGGCTGTCAATCCCCCTCTTCCCCCTCTTGCATCTCTTTCTTTTTATACCGGCCCTCTACCTTAAACGCTCAGTCCTTTCTTCTATATTTGCAGCCAAAGGGCTGCCCAAGCCTCTTTCTTGCAATCTGCGAAAACACGCAGCTTCCATGCCGCGACTTCTCTTTTTTTTTTCTTTTTTTTAAATTAATTAAAACAAAATTGATAATAAAAATAAATAATTAACATAATTTAATTAACATTGGATAAACTAGAAGCAACAAAGTGCAATTTCCATTTTCCTTTTTTTTTCATTTTCCATTTTTCATCGTTTTTCTTCTCTTTTTCTCTTTTTTCAAAGTAACCTAACAAAAATAAATAAAATGCTAAAAGATTGAATTTAAAAGAAATAAACATATTTTGTGAACAATTTTCTTCTTTTTTTTTTCAAATTTTATGTTAGAAACTTAAAAATAAAAACTAAAACTAAAAAGTGAATAAAACTTAACACGACAAATAAAAACTAAGAAATAAATAGTAAATTATGCTAAAAAATTTGATGTCTACAGTGGCCGACTCCGATTTCATTTTTTTCATTTTGGGATTTTGACTTGTTTACGCGCATTGTATGGTCCGGAACGTATTAGATCGCTCTAAGCTGAACCGTTAGTCCTGGCGAGAGTTGGGCAGGCAGTCCGCTAACCCCTTTGGTTTGCCTTAGGGGAAGGTGGGGCTGTCACAGGTGGTATCAGAGCCTAGGTTTGAATTGGCCTGGGTGTATTAGAATTGCTTGATTTGAGGGTTCTTTTGATTATGTCCTTTAAGATTATTTATGCTTATTTACTTTTTTGGTGTAGGATGGACGGTCAGGGTGAGCCTAATAGTCCCCCAGCGGGAGAGCGACCTCGTGAAGCGCTTCCAGTGATCCCTTACCAGATTCGGCCAGGAGGGGCCGTGGTTCGTTGGAGCCCGGCTAACCGCCTCAGATGGTGTGAGTGTCGACATATGTATGCTTACCCTAACGCTCTAGTGTTGGCCGTGGCCGAGGAGCGTAAGGAGTTGGCCGGAGAGAATGCTCGACTTGAGGCCGAGGTGACCCAGCTTAGGGCGGCCAATGAGAGGCAGGCCGAGCGTATTAAGGGGCTGGAGTACGATGTGCTTGAGGTAGAGGATAGGGTTGATGACCTTTGCACTTAGCTTAGGGAGACGCGTGAGCGCGAGTCCAAGAGAGCTCGAAAGGTTAAGGTTCGAGCCGCATCGATCTTGAACCTTTGCGCGGACGTGGTCGAGGGCGTGAGTGATGAGGACTCTTGTGCGGGGCCTGAGGCTGGGGTTGTGTAACAGCCCCACTTTCCCCTAAGGCGAACCAAAGGGGTTAGCGGACTGCCTGCCCAGCTCTCGCCAGGACTACGGATCAGTTTACGTCGATCAATTACGTTCCGGAACATCCCATTGCGCGTAAACAAGTCAAAATCACGAAAATAAAAAATGAAAATCGAAGCCGAAGATGAATAGTACATGACCCGTCGGAATCAGGCCGGAATCTGGCCGGATGTCCGGCCGGATTCCTGGCCGGATACCAGGCAGAGAATTGCCAATTTTTTTCAAATTCTCCAAGCAATCCGGCCGGCAATCCGGCCAGTTTCTGGCCGGATTCCTGGCCGGATTCTGTCCAGTGCCTTTTGTTGAAAATTTTCCTTTGGCCGTTTGAAACATGAATCAGTCCGAAGTTCAACCAAACATCAATTTAACATACACACATTGAAATTCAACATTTACAACCACATTGGCATGCCAAATACCATTCATCATGAATATACATACTCGGTTTGCCAATCAAAGAGAATGAACCCAATACACAATAGGGTTTCATTCAACAAGCTAAACAAAAGCCATTTACACTAGCTCAACTTGGCAATCGACTATCCAAATCAGTCCCAAAAGTAATTATATCCCTGTAAGGAAAACAAATGGAACGGGATGAGCTAAAGCCCAGTGAGTTACTACCACATAAGCAGTAAAGATCACATAAGCATAATCTTTCATTTCAAGTACACACTTAAGAAGTAAACAAGTCGGTAAAAGGATACGGATGGCTCTCAAGAGCCCGTTTCCACGCTTACATTCTTGATCCAATCTCATTGACCCTCCGTCAATGTTTAAGAATACCCGACCGTAGATCTCACTTCACTCCATTCCTTCCACCAAACATACCACAATCGGGCCCGCACTCCAATTCACTAGCTTTTGGTAATACTCGAGTATACCGGAACCAAGAGTCTCATTACTACAAGGTTCCTCAGTACAGTCCCCGTGGTATGTCACTTATCACGACCAAGCCCTTGCCGGCTCGATCCAAATGACCACCAAACGGGGTTGAGCTCAGTAATACAGTGAGGTCGTTGGACATCGTCCAAACAACACCAAATCAGTTTTCCAAGATTGCGATTCAATAACTCATATAGCCAGTGCAGTATTTCAGTATAACAGTAAGCAGTCATGAATGAAATCACAAGGGGTGAGGGCGGTCAAGTACACCCTCACCTCAATCACTTCCAATAACCAATTAAGCCTTCAAGGCATCAAATACACATAGAGTAAAGCCATATTATAACAAGTAAGTGAGTAGTATACTCACTAAGCAATTAAGTGCTATGTCATGCACTTCCGTCAGGGGAATGTTGTGAACCACTGTCACGCCCTAGAACACGTAAGCAAGTACTATGAGACTCAATACCGAGCCATAAAAAAATGCCAATCACAACCCCAATAGGGTTTTATAAACATATATAAGCATCATAGGCAACCAGAAATTAGGAAAGGGCTTTAACTTAGGCCTTGATAAGAAAACCGGTTTTGACGTCATAATGCGGTAATGGCACAACTCTCACTAAAATTATCGGATGGGGGTGTAAGACCCACCGTTTTGAAGCCAAGAAACAGGGTTACAACATTGTAGAAGGTCATTCAATCCAGTTCCTAACACAACTAGGTCAAATATACGAAATACTATACCAGAATTCCCAAAACAGGTTTGCAAAACGTAGAAAACTGTAATCGGTATATCTCAGTCCATACAAGTCTAAATGCCGAAATTCCAAAGGAATATGTTAGCTAAGACATTCAGCTACATTTCATCAGAAGACACCAACTTCAAAATCCAAACCAATTCCAGTCAAAATAGCCAAATACAAACTCAGTTTTCGCATTCTGATCAAAGCAGAACAGCTACAGTAATTTCGTCATAACTCACTCTACACTAATCGAAATGTCCTGAAATTTTACAGGCACCTTATACACATCAATACCTACAACTTTTATGTTTTGAACAAAGTCCAATTCGGCCTCTAACCCTATGATCTAAAACCGGACAGAATTGGGAAAAATAAGAACCCTAACTTTCCATTTTCCATCCAAATCCAAAATTGATTGCATTTTCCTATCCAATACACCTCATAGAGTCATTGTCAACCATTACCATTCATCATACAAGGCCACAACATCCCATTCATATTAAACCAGAAAAATTCCCAATAAAATAAAAGCTTCACCAAAACAAGCCAAATCAAGAAACAAATCATATATTCCTTCACTCATGCCACCATTAAGCATAATATAACCATCATTAGGTATAGGGGAGAGGTTGTAGCATCACTTACCAAGAAACAAGGGAAAGAGAGATTGTGGACACCTTAGAGCTTCAAACAAACTTCACTACAACCCTTACTAGCACTAGAAGATAGGATTTTATGGAGTGAAATCTAGTCTAAGCTTTTGTTTATGGAAGATTGAAGCTTATGGAAGCTTGAGAGTTGAGGAATTTTCTTCTTCTTTGAGAGAGAGAGGGCCGGCCAACACAAGGAAGAAAATGGTGAATTTTGTGAATTTTTGGAGATATTAACTAATTTTGGTCAAAAGTCAAAAATTGTGAATAGTAATTCTTAAAGTCCACCCAATAGGAAAGTGACACTTGTCACCTCCATTAATGCCTTCTTATCTTTCTTTTCTCTCTCACATCAATCACTTCACACACACTACTTATCTCTTAACACCCGATAAATTTTTCACAGTATCCGAAACTTAACCTTAATGGCCGAATTTTTCCGAACTTTTCGCACTAGTGGGTCCCACATCCAATATACATTCTTAATTTTCTAAAAATTCACCAATACTAGAAAAATCATCTTAAAACTATAACTGCTCATAAAATCCACTAAGAAAATATTTCTAAGCCAGAAAATGTAGAAAACATGCAATTAAGGGGTAATAAAACTCTCGGAAAAGATTAGGGTTTTTACGGGTTCTCACAGGTTGGATCCACTCCGCCCGGTGGGTCTACTAGCTCGTCGTCGGACTAGGTTACGACTCCTAGGGTCTTTGAGATAGTTTTGTTTCTGTACATAGGGCGGATAGGGAAAGAGCCTTAGCTAATTGTTTTGTACGTCTAGATTAGCTACGTGTATATTTCTTTTGATGAGGCCATTCCCTTGGGGATTGTCCATGTTTGTACTTGACTTGACTGCTTGTTGCTATGTGTGTTGTGTGCCTTGTTTGGAATGTATATATATGTTTTTAAAAGTTTTTGGGTTTTACTTACATGCATTGTTATTATATTGGTTTAGTACAATTGCCTAGACCAAGTAAAGTTTATGGAAGGAACATGTGACAGCCCCACCTCCCCCTAAGGCGTACCAAAGGGTTCGGCGGGTCGCCTGCCCAGCTCTCGCCGGGACTCAGTCGTTCACCCAAACGAATCAGAAATAAAGCCTCAAGAAGAGTGAAACAAGGATCCAGTTCATTACAGTCCTTAATCAAAACCCGAATTCAACCACAGGAATAAATAGTGCGAGAAGTCAAAACTTAAAGCGGAACTTATATACATTGCTATCTCAAGAGGGAGTATAACCATCAAATATACCAAGGTTCTCAATACACCATACAACCAGCCCATGCCAAGCACTAGGGCGAGAACCATTACAACAGAAAACCAAGAGCTAGACCAAGCTAGTCTATACAGGCTCTCGTCCTTGCTCGCCTTCCCCTGTTAAGGAAAACAAAACTAAAGGGATGAGCTGGAAAGCTCAGTGAGGTTCCGATCACATAGGCAAACAAGAAGTTCAATGCATTCATTACACGTAGCCAATAATTCAAGATACAAAGTTAAGATAAAGCGATAAACACATTCATTAAAAGGATACGGGCTCACAAGGAACTATTCGTTCGTTCATTCGTTCATTCATTCTCCTTTTATTCCCTTATACCTTCAATCATTTGAAAATGCATTTTGTATAAGTAAAACCCCTCGTTCATTCATTCGTTCATTCATTCATTCACCCCATCCCGGACATTGTCCAGACTCCACCAACCTACAAGGTAATACTCGAGTATACCAAAACGTTCACCCAGGTCCCTAATCGCCCGACCGAGTCCGCTTCTGGCTCGAGACGACTGGTAACAAGGTGCAGTGGCCAATTCAGCCAAAAGGCTTACATTCATGCACAAATAACATTTCAATCGTTCAATCATTGAAAACTTCTCAATCATTTAGGCCGAGTGCGATAAAGTACACACTCACCTAGAAAACTCGTTTTAGCAATCATTGAAAACATTTAACATGTTATCAATCATTCATACAAGCCATATAACCATGAAACATAACAAACAAGGAACACTCACCTATACACGCAAAATAACGTCCACTTCTCAATCACCAATGAAACCTAAAATTAAACAAAGAACACATTACAATCCATCTAGCATGCTTTAGATGCAATCAAGAATTACCCGACTACTCGCGAGTAAACGTATAAAAATGACTTTTAAAGTGTAAAGAGGGTATTTGGATCCGTGGACGGGAAAAACTAGGGTTCATAAACCAACCGTGAAACCAAACTCAAAAAGGTTATGAAATTTCCGACAGAAAACACTTTAACCATCGACAAATCGAAATTCAATAAGGTAAGCTAAGAAGTATTGTTTCCGGAATCGTTTATGTGGCTCAAAATCAATAGACCATATGCCTTGATGAAAATCATGAAAAGGTGGCAAAACTACCTCACTTTCACCCTTAAAACTTCACTTAAAAGTTATTCACTTGTGGCCGAGAGAACCCGAGGTCAACCTCTATATTTTGGTAAACAGTAAGTAAACATTTGGAGTTTCAAACCAAAAAGGTATTAGGTTTTAGAATGATAAAATGATCACTTTATTTGCCAAGCGGAAATATACAGGTTCAAATAGAAATTTAGTCCTTGAGCGAAAATTTGGGCAGCATGCCCTTTGTATTTACCTATTTTTCCAGCCATTTATGACTTCATTATCTTACTCAATCCAACCCAAAGTTATCCATATCTCAAAGTCAGTTCAATAGCCATTCCATAGGCTTAAAACAATACAAGAACAAAGATTAAGTTAATATCAAGTGCGGAAACAAAGCTTATAGAAGACAGATTTGACGGGTTTTTGCGGAACAGGTACATCCGAGGCTAAGCTTATCGGATTGAGGTGCAACTTATACCAATTCGAAGCTAAGATGAAGGCCTACAATTTTCATGAAGTGCACTTAGTCTAATTTTCAGTGTAACCTAATCAAATTCCCAATTCATATAACCTGGTTCCAACTATTCGGCTAATCAACGGTACTGCATTCAAATGACCATATCTCAGTCTACCGAGGTCCGTTTAAGACGTTCTTGATGGCGTTGAAAAGGTAAGACAGGGTAGGCATTGAAAAGGTAAGACAGGGTACTAAAACTTTCATGTTTTGGCAAATGACAAAATCAGCACAGATCATAGTGAATAAACACAATCAATTGGATGAACTGTCCAAAACGGATCACTGGAAATATCTCCTAGGGCAGTGAGGGTATTTTGGTCTTTTCACAGGCTACATTGCTCCGATTGAGTTGAAATTTTGTAGGAAACTATAAAATACCATCATCTACAACTTTCATGTTTTGTACCAAGCCTAATTCGGCCTCTAACATGGAGTACTAAAACCGGACAGAACAGGGTAGCTTGGTTTCCAAATTCTGAAATTTGCACCTTTACTCTATAAATTCATATCTAACAAGTGCTCTATCATCAAACCCACCAATTACTAGCTCCATAACATCAATTAAGAGGTAGATAACCATAATCAAGGCTGAAAATATAAACCCTAGTTAAACATCCCAACATACCATTTAACTCATGAAATTTTCCCCATAAATCCATCAAAACTATAACTTTAAGCTTCTAGTTCATACATATAAGAAGTAGAGGGAAGTTTCTTACCAAATTCACCTTAATCCCTATATCAAGAAGCTGCCAAGACCTTCCTCTTCCCAAATCATTCCACCAAAACCCTTAAGCTTCCTTGGAGATCAACTTTTGTGGAGGAATTTACGAGATTATCGGTTGAAACTCAAGATTGAGGCTTGAAATTGAGGTGCAAGGTGAAGTTTTTTCATCTCTTGTTTTTCCTCTCAAGAATTTCGACCAAGACTAAGAAAAGGGGAAGAAATGAGGAAATTTTGGTCAAATTTCTGTTTTATGAAGGTTAAGACAAGTTGGTCAAAGTCCAACTTCCATAGATGCCTTGACACTTGTTTTCTTTCTAGCATTTTCTCTCATTTCTCTTGGTCAAATATTGTGGCTGATGTATGAGATATTTTGAGGGTCAATTATCTAAAATAAAATGAGAAGATTAAGGTAATAAAGTATGGGTCAAATGGTGTGTTTACCCGTTAACAAACGATACCCGTCGGTTCGGGCCGATTTTCCTTAAATCACCCGTACTAGGGTTTTTTTCTTCCTATTCACTAACTTTTTATTATTGCATCATTGCATCTAATCACATATTATTTCTCACCCAAAAGTCACTCTTAAACACCAAATTTGATCCTTGCTCCGTACCGAAAAATCATCCGGCGAAAAATCGCGAAAACCCTAATTTCTATGATCATTGGCACTTTTTCTAGGGTGATTAAGTAGCAATATGGTATAGAATAATAATTTCCAAATAAAAGGGCATTTTTAAGAAAAGTGAGGGTTTTACAATTCCACACATTGAATTTAGGGTTTCAGTTGAAATATGAGAAATTTGAGAAAACGGTCAATCACAATTGAAACTAGGGTTTCGATTAAACTTTTAGGGTTTCTAGTCTTTTAAAATAAAACAAGGTTTTAAATCAACCCAAAGAAATAACTTTAGTTTCTTCTTTAGAACAAAATAATGTTTTTTTAAAAAAATAAACTAAAGAAACTGTAATATCCTCTTTGAGACTAATCAAAAGATGATCCTAAAAGTTGGGGTATCACAGAACACGTAGTGGACGGGGACGTGGGCGCGGAAATAGACAACCCACACCGGATAGGGGTACTGGGGAAACTTCATCTGGACCTAACCCTGACCCCAATGTGCAAATCGCTGCCGCTATGCAGCAAATGACCAACCTGTTAGCACAAGTGGTGCAGCAACAAGGCCAAAACCCAAACCCTAATCCTGGAAACCTAGGCAACCATGTCGAAAGTGACGATAGGGCACTTGAGCGGTTCCAAAAGTTTGCACCACCGAAGTTTGTTGGGGGACCCGACCCGGATGTCGCCGAAAGGTGGCTTGAGAAGATGATAGACATTTTCGCTGCCCTGCACTATACTGAAGAACGCCAGGTGACTTTTGCCGTTTTCCAGCTGGAAGGGGCGGCCCGTTCCTGGTGGAATGTCATTCGGCAAAAATGGGAACGGGAACAAATGTCCAGGACTTGGGTAAATTTTATGAGAGAGTTTAACGCGAAATTTTTCCCTCCTCTAGTTCAGGAGAGGAAGGAAGATGAGTTTATTCGACTCCGCCAAGGGGCTCAATCCGTAGCGGAGTATGAAAGCCAGTTCACGCGCTTATCTAAGTTTGCCCCTGAGTTAATTGTGACGGAACAACGGCGGATCAGGCGTGTGACGACCCCACTTCTCCCAAGGGCGAACCCAAGGGTATCGGCGGGCCGCCTGCCTAGCTCGCGCCAGGACTCAAAACTTAAAACGATAAGAGCCAGAAAATCCAAAAGTGTACCTTACACACTATATACAATCCCAAAAGAGTTATAATTACATTCTCCAAAAGTACCTACTCAAACTATTACATCCTTATAATTACCACCAAAACCAAAAGGTAGACCCTAAGGAGGGTCCTTATACAAATCACCACAATAAAAACAAACATTCTAATTGTCCGCTATTACAAGCAAATCTAACTATACTATACTAGTGTATGTGCCAAAAGTCCCCGCGTCGGCCCCTGCTAAGGAAAACAAAAGGAACGGGGTAAGCTATATGCTTAGTAAGTAAACAGGGGCGAAAGCGTAAATTACACGTAACAGTAGTTCCACAGCAAGAGTAAAGCAAAAGCAGAAAAGTAAAATCACATAATAAGGATACAGGTGGCTCCAAAGCCAAGTCGGGTGCCATGCGTGACCTCCTGTCGACACTCCGTCGACCACAAACAAGGTCCGTAGAACTCCACTTGTACACCCACCGAACACCTTATCACCCTCACTGGCCAGTCACCTCACAAACTTGCCCAGGCGAACGAAATCACAAACTTGAGCTTGAGTCACAAGCTCGGGTCACAAAATTGGTTCACATACTCAGCGAACCGGGTTCACAAACTTGGTGACCTCAAACCAAGTTGGACTGACTTCGACCAAGCCCTAACCGGCTCGAATAGTCCATCTAGGTATTGAGTTCAACCTCAAACTCACAAAATTCACAAAATTATTCAAAAGTCACCCCGAGCCACCAGCTCAAGGTTTTAGTTCCAAAATTGCTCATATACATAAGCCATGTACAAATATGTGCGCAAATTAGGGTTTAGAGCGAGTGCGATAAAGTACACCCTCGTCTAAGTACCCTCTTCATACATATCGAAACACATAAGCAACTAACATACAAAAGCGGCCTGAGTACTTACCCAAAACACAAAAGTAGTACAAAAGCGGAAAGCACTTCGTTTATTGGCTAGTAGTGGGCCCCACCGGCTCTGCCTAGTTCACCACCGTCTGAAATCGAAGATTGTGTCACAATATATCACAAACGGCTACTAACATACATAAAACAAGCAAAACGGCAAAATTGGCACGCGCAAGTGCGAAAACGGCAAAAAGGGGCACACGCGCGCGCGCGGAACGGCAAACGGGACGGCCAAATCGGCCATCTCAAACCGTTTTGGTCAAAAGTTAGGCTAGGAATATCGGATCAAGGTGAACGAGACACCGTTTCGAAGCTATGAGAAAGGGCTACAATTTTCGTGAAGACACCTTAACCTAGATCTCAATAGATATAGGTCAAAAGGCACGAAATAGTGCCAGCCGTTTCATGGCGGGTTACCAAACAGGCCCTGTTTGCAAGGCCGTAACTCACGGCTCAAAAATCGAAATCAATAAATTCCAGAGGCGTTAGAAAGCTGAGACATAAGGCTAAAACTTTGATGTTTTGGCCAAGAACTAACGTATAACCCTCGATAACCAAAGTAGCAAAGGTCCTCGAGCGTAAAGTCGGGCAGCATGCCCTTTGTGTTTACCTAATTTCCAGCCATTTAGGCTTCATTATTTTTCTTCAACCACAATCCAACATCACACATAAAACAATTCAAGCCAAGAGCCGTTCCATAGGCTCACAACATCATAAAAACAAGATTCACAACAATTACAAGTGCAGAAATTCAACTTAGCACAAGACAGATTTGACGTACAAATGCGGTAATACCATATCCGAGGCTACGCTTATCGGATTAAAACGAAACCTACGCCGTTTCGAAGCTAAGACACAGATCTACAACATTCATGAAGATCACGTAATCCAGTTTCTAATGTAACTTAGTCAAATTCTCGAATTACTAAACCAGAAACCAATTCGTCGGCTGTTTAAACGCAAAACACTGTAATGGACATAACTCAGTGTACACAAGTCCGAATCAGGTTTTCTTTGAAGCATTTTAAAGCTACTTCAGAACACTACAACTTTTATGTTTTGGCCCAGAGCTAAAACAGAATGGATCCAGGTCAAAAATCGTGATAAACTGGACTGAACTGAAGAAACGGACTGCTGGGAAATACTTAAAACAGTAAGGGTATTTTGGACTTTTCACGTTCTGCGTTACTCCGATTGAGCTGAAATTTTATAGGCACCTATAAAACACCATTCTCTACAACTTTCCTTCTTTGACCAAAGGCCAATTCGGCCTCTATCATATAGGTACAATTTCGGACAGAATGCTTGGGAAATTTTCCAGAAATCTGGAATTCTTAGCTCTAAGTGTAATTTCCTCAAATTTCTGGTTCTAATCACCACTAAACAACCTTATATAACTTTAGTTGCACATATATCATACACACTCTAAGTTGGGCAGCAATTCAGCAAGCCCTAGTTCATAAAACCAAAAGGGAAAAACCCTCAAATCATGATTGCATCCATTATTCACCACCGATTTGAAGTTACCAAGCTAATTTACACAAGATTGAAGGTAAAATTTAGGGAAATCAGCATCCTCACCTTGATTGGTGTCCACCAAGTGTCCTCCTAGCTTTCCTTTCCAAAAACTCTCCAACACTTCACTACTTAGACACTCAAAGGTGAGTTTAATCGGTTTAGATTTGGATTTCTAACTTAATTGAAGCAAATCAAGAAGGAAAATTTGTTGTTCTTGCTCTTCTTTTCTCTCCCCTTGAGCTCGGCACTTAGCAAGAAAGAATGAGGGAGAAAAGGCTCAAGTTGTCTTATAGGAAGGTAAGATGATCAAGGCTTAATTGTGACCACAAATTCTTTCAACACTTGGACTAACCTTGACCACAAATTTTTCTCTCTCTTGTTGCATTTCTAACCTCTAATTTTCGGCCAATAAGAAGCTAAGAGGGGGAAGATATTTTGTTCCATTAATGGTAAACTTGTATAGCAAGTAAGTGGTGGTCAATTGGTGCGTTCAATCGGTAATGCGCGGGACCCGCCGGTTCGCGCCGTTTTTTCTTAAAACACACGTACTAGGGTTTTGACTTCCTATTCACTAACCTTATCTTATTGCTCCTAATCACATATTATTTCTCACTTAAAAGTCACTTTTAATCACCAAATTTGATCCTTTTTCCGTACCAAAATTTCATCCGGCGAAAATTGTAAAAACCCTAATTTTGCTCCAATCCTGAAACCAAAGAGTGAAACCCTACTTTCTAGGCTCACTTGCACTTATTATGGAATAATTGGATAGTAGGGCTTTAAATCTTAATCCCTACATAGGGTTTTCGAAATACTCCTAAAATCAAACGTTACCGCCCAGCTAATGAATATCTCAACGTAGAACGGACTGGGGCCTCACAATCTCCCCCACTTAGGACAATTTCGTCCTCGAAATGGATTCGTTTGTTCAAAGCGTACCTTCAAGGTCCACCGAAGGACTCATCATCTCAGGTTGACCCATCGCATAGACCCTTGCTGGCCCTTTGGATCGATTTTCCCCTACACTTGACGGCTTAGTTGTGGTCCCTTCAGTCGGTGGTTTGAGTCCATCCTTCTGTATCTTAGGGCACCGGGCAATCAGATGTTCGGTACTACCACATTTGAAGCATTTCCGTACCGAACTATTTTTCCAACAGTTTTCATCGGTGTGATTGCCCCCACAGAAACCACAGGTTGGCTTAGTGGCCGTGCTTGACCCTCCACGCTGAGCACTCCTCTGGGCCTCTTGCAGTATCTGACCTCGCCCAAAGCTATTCAGGGTTCTTGTAGGTCATGGACCATCTGTGCCCTTACTCGTCTTAGCAGGTGGCTCGTTTCGCGAACTCTGTCCAACCAGGGAATCGTTCGAACTGGGTTGCCTCCTTTTCCGGTCATGGAAGGCTTTAACCTGTCCCCTGGCAGTCTCAATCCGTTGTGCTTTTTCTAGCGCTTGGCTAAAGGTGTCCAGCTGTGCGGCCGCCAATGCTTCCTGAATTTCTACATTTAAGCCTTGAGTAAAGCGGCGAATTCTCTTTTGCTCCGTCAGCACCAGCTCTGGGGCAAAGCGAGAGAGCTTTGTAAACTGAGTTTCGTACTCCGCCACACTCGATGCCCCTTGACGTAGGCGGATGAAATCATCTTCCCGTTTTTCTTGCACAATGGGCGGCAGGTATTTTTCATTAAACTCCCGTGTAAAGTTGATCCAGGTCCAAGGGGTCTGTTCGCGCTCCCACTTGACTTTAATCACGTTCCACCAGGCTCGAGCGGCCCCTTCGAACTGAAAAGCAGCAAAGGATATCTGCCGTTCTTCCGAGTACCTAAGCGTGGCAAAAATATCTAGCATACGGTCCATCCAACCCTCCGCTAAGTCAGGGTCGGGTCCACCTATAAACTTTGGGGGTGCGAATTTTTGGAATCGCTCCAAGGCACGGTCTTCACCCTCGTGATTACCCGGATTATGTCCCGGATTATGTCCCGGATTATGTCCAGGATTCCCCATACTGCTCCCCTGGCCTTGTTGATTTGACATTCGCTCCAGAAGATCGGCCATCCGCTGGATAGCCGTAGCGACTTGGTCCGGCCCACTCTCATTATTTCCTTCAGAGCCTCGCCCTTGCCTTTCATCTCTAGTACCGGAGGCCATTTAAGTGCAAAAGTCTATAGATCGGAACATGACATATGCTTATTATCCAGACTATGAGCAAAAGTACGAACGTAAAGCGTATGAACAAAAGACACATAAAACATAAGTTCAAAATGCTACGCAAATATATGCATATATTTACAAGGTCACATCAAAAGATTTACACATCACCGACCTCCAGTCGGTACAAAACCCAACGTACACATGAGCACTGGCTCCAAAATCTAGTCAGACAACCAAATAACAAAAGAAAGTAGTCATGCTAGTTCTAACAAAATTCATACACTAGCTAAACAAAAGTACAAAAGTACAAAAGCGACCCTAATCGCCTCCCCTAGGGCCCAGGTTCCCAACGGAACCTAACGTGTCCACTTCGTCCATCCTCTCTGGACCGGTGGCTCGTGGTGGTGCCTCTGCGGCTAGATCTAGAAGGAGCTCGCAGTCGACAGACATACTCCGAGCCCTATCCCTCAGCTGCCTCTTCATAGCGAAGAGGTGCTGGTGTGTATCCTGAAGCTGACGGTGCAGAGCGTCCGTCCTCTCTCTCTCCTCTCGGAGACTCCGCTCCAAGTATCCAATACGCCTCGCCTGCTTACGGCCATCTGCTCTAGCCTCTTCTAGCTGTGCCCTCAGAGTCTCGACTGTCCTGTCGAGGTAATACCGCTCGTCATCCAATGCTATGACTACCTCGTCGGGATAGCCATGTGTATACCAACACGCGCAGGGTCGGCGCGACACCTGGCCAAAGGGAGAGTACAAAGTGTAAGGCTCTCCCAGCCTCTGCCTATAACGGTTCGCCCGCTTACGCAGCGCTCGATCCTCTGGTCCCCTCCTACTCGGAGGTCTCGGTCCCACACCACTGGATTCCGTACCACTCGAACTGCCCCTATACATACCTACAAAACATTAAGTCGTCAGTCAACCGGCATTTCAGCTTAAAAGATACCATCCAACTTAAAAGGGTCAAATATGCCTAATGCCTATCACGTATGTCCCACAATTGCTCAAGTCCTCTAACCTAGGCGCTCTGATACCAACTGTGACGACCCCACTTCTCCCAAGGGCGAACCCAATGGTATCGGCGGGCCGCCTGCCTAGCTCGCGCCAGGACTCAAAACTTAAAACGATAAGAGCCAGAAAATCCAAAAGTGTACCTTACACACTATATACAATCCCAAAAGAGTTATAATTACATTCTCCAAAAGTACCTACTCAAACTATTACATCCTTATAATTACCACCAAAACCAAAAGGTAGACCCTAAGGAGGGTCCTTATACAAATCACCACAATAAAAACAAACATTCTAATTGTCCGCTATTACAAGCAAATCTAACTATACTATACTAGTGTATGTGCCAAAAGTCCCCGCGTCGGCCCCTGCTAAGGAAAACAAAAGGAACGGGGTAAGCTATATGCTTAGTAAGTAAACAGGGGCGAAAGCGTAAATTACACGTAACAGTAGTTCCACAGCAAGAGTAAAGCAAAAGCAGAAAAGTAACATCACATAATAAGGATACAGGTGGCTCCAAAGCCAAGTCGGGTGCCATGCGTGACCTCCTGTCGACACTCCGTCGACCACAAACAAGGTCCGTAGAACTCCACTTGTACACCCACCGAACACCTTATCACCCTCACTGGCCAGTCACCTCACAAACTTGCCCAGGCGAACGAAATCACAAACTTGAGCTTGAGTCACAAGCTCGGGTCACAAAATTGGTTCACATACTCAGCGAACCGGGTTCACAAACTTGGTGACCTCAAACCAAGTTGGACTGACTTCGACCAAGCCCTAACCGGCTCGAATAGTCCATCTAGGTATTGAGTTCAACCTCAAACTCACAAAATTCACAAAATTATTCAAAAGTCACCCCGAGCCCCCAGCTCAAGGTTTTAGTTCCAAAATTGCTCATATACATAAGCCATGTACAAATATGTGCGCAAATTAGGGTTTAGAGCGAGTGCGATAAAGTACACCCTCGTCTAAGTACCCTCTTCATACATATCGAAACACATAAGCAACTAACATACAAAAGCGGCCTGAGTACTTACCCAAAACACAAAAGTAGTACAAAAGCGGAAAGCACTTCGTTTATTGGCTAGTAGTGGGCCCCACCGGCTCTGCCTAGTTCACCACCGTCTGAAATCGAAGATTGTGTCACAATATATCACAAACGGCTACTAACATACATAAAACAAGCAAAACGGCAAAATTGGCACGCGCAAGTGCGAAAACGGCAAAAAGGGGCACACGCGCGCGCGCGGAACGGCAAACGGGACGGCCAAATCGGCCATCTCAAACCGTTTTGGTCAAAAGTTAGGCTAGGAATATCGGATCAAGGTGAACGAGACACCGTTTCGAAGCTATGAGAAAGGGCTACAATTTTCGTGAAGACACCTTAACCTAGATCTCAATAGATATAGGTCAAAAGGCACGAAATAGTGCCAGCCGTTTCATGGCGGGTTACCAAACAGGCCCTGTTTGCAAGGCCGTAACTCACGGCTCAAAAATCGAAATCAATAAATTCCAGAGGCGTTAGAAAGCTGAGACATAAGGCTAAAACTTTGATGTTTTGGCCAAGAACTAACGTATAACCCTCGATAACCAAAGTAGCAAAGGTCCTCGAGCGTAAAGTCGGGCAGCATGCCCTTTGTGTTTACCTAATTTCCAGCCATTTAGGCTTCATTATTTTTCTTCAACCACAATCCAACATCACACATAAAACAATTCAAGCCAAGAGCCGTTCCATAGGCTCACAACATCATAAAAACAAGATTCACAACAATTACAAGTGCAGAAATTCAACTTAGCACAAGACAGATTTGACGTACAAATGCGGTAATACCATATCCGAGGCTACGCTTATCGGATTAAAACGAAACCTACGCCGTTTCGAAGCTAAGACACAGATCTACAACATTCATGAAGATCACGTAATCCAGTTTCTAATGTAACTTAGTCAAATTCTCGAATTACTAAACCAGAAACCAATTCGTCGGCTGTTTAAACGCAAAACACTGTAATGGACATAACTCAGTGTACACAAGTCCGAATCAGGTTTTCTTTGAAGCATTTTAAAGCTACTTCAGAACACTACAACTTTTATGTTTTGGCCCAGAGCTAAAACAGAATGGATCCTGGTCAAAAATCGTGATAAACTGGACTGAACTGAAGAAACGGACTGCTGGGAAATACTTAAAACAGTAAGGGTATTTTGGACTTTTCACGTTCTGCGTTACTCCGATTGAGCTGAAATTTTATAGGCACCTATAAAACACCATTCTCTACAACTTTCCTTCTTTGACCAAAGGCCAATTCGGCCTCTATCATATAGGTACAATTTCGGACAGAATGCTTGGGAAATTTTCCAGAAATCTGGAATTCTTAGCTCTAAGTGTAATTTCCTCAAATTTCTGGTTCTAATCACCACTAAACAACCTTATATAACTTTAGTTGCACATATATCATACACACTCTAAGTTGGGCAGCAATTCAGCAAGCCCTAGTTCATAAAACCAAAAGGGAAAAACCCTCAAATCATGATTGCATCCATTATTCACCACCGATTTGAAGTTACCAAGCTAATTTACACAAGATTGAAGGTAAAATTTAGGGAAATCAGCATCCTCACCTTGATTGGTGTCCACCAAGTGTCCTCCTAGCTTTCCTTTCCAAAAACTCTCCAACACTTCACTACTTAGACACTCAAAGGTGAGTTTAATCGGTTTAGATTTGGATTTCTAACTTAATTGAAGCAAATCAAGAAGGAAAATTTGTTGTTCTTGCTCTTCTTTTCTCTCCCCTTGAGCTCGGCACTTAGCAAGAAAGAATGAGGGAGAAAAGGCTCAAGTTGTCTTATAGGAAGGTAAGATGATCAAGGCTTAATTGTGACCACAAATTCTTTCAACACTTGGACTAACCTTGACCACAAATTTTTCTCTCTCTTGTTGCATTTCTAACCTCTAATTTTCGGCCAATAAGAAGCTAAGAGGGGGAAGATATTTTGTTCCATTAATGGTAAACTTGTGTTTTTCTTAAAACACACGTACTAGGGTTTTGACTTCCTATTCACTAACCTTATCTTATTGCTCCTAATCACATATTATTTCTCACTTAAAAGTCACTTTTAATCACCAAATTTGATCCTTTTTCCGTACCAAAATTTCATCCGGCGAAAATTGCAAAAACCCTAATTTTGCTCCAATCCTGAAACCAAAGAGTGAAACCCTACTTTCTAGGCTCACTTGCACTTATTATGGAATAATTGGATAGTAGGGCTTTAAATCTTAATCCCTACATAGGGTTTTCGAAATACTCCTAAAATCAAACGTTACCGCCCAGCTAATGAATATCTCAACGTAGAACGGACTGGGGCCTCACAAGGCGTTTTATTCAGGGTCTGAATGTGGAAATTCAGAAGGACCTCGCGGTGGCCCAAATTAACGCTTTTAACGAGGCCGTTGAGAAAGCCCAACGAGTAGAGAGTGCCAAGGTCCAAGTACGGAACTTCCAGGCGAAGAAGCGGGGTTTTCCTGGAAGCAGCTCTGGTGTAACGACCCCACCTCCCCCTAAGGCGTACCAGAGGGTTCGGCGGGCCGCCTGCCCAGCTCTCGCCAGGACTCGGTCAAACACTACAGTTCTCGAACAAATTACAATATAAAACTCAAATATATATCAACTTAACCAATGATTACACGTCGAGAGCGAAGCATCCACGCATCTGCTGCACCACTCTGATCCATGGGAAGTCCAACACTAGACTATTACACATCCAATCAATTCCAAACGTTCAATACAATCCCTAATATGAACTATTACACAACAGGAAATCCAAATTCAAACTGTACACAAGATAATCTATCCACTCGCATGAATAAGCACTACAAGCCTTCGCTTTGCCTTGAGCCCTGTGGAGGGGAATAAAACATTTTGGGGTGAGCTAGAAGCTCAGCGAGTAACCAATAAAATCAATTATCAAATCAGTTTCACAAACATTCATTTCGATAATGTCATGATTCAATAATCAATGCACTTTCATTTCTCTCGTGAGCCAGTGAAATCATGGTACTTAGACGTCCAACGCTCCAAACAATCATTTAACATTAAACACTTAACATCGAACATTGAACATTGAGAAAGAGCCCATTGGTGCTCTACAGGAACATTAAACGGTGGAGGAGACGTTGGGGTCCAGCACACGAATTCCAAGTACTCATTTGAGCCAAAACATGTCAAGAACTTATATGCCGGCACACAGGATATGCAATCAAAGAAACGATGCAAGAAACATTTCAAAGGTAACGTTGGAAATCGTTTGAGGTCACTCACCTCCACTGCTCACAATCCTCGTCCAATATAGCCAATTTCATCGTTCAAGTCCAAGCCGTTTAACTTAACTCAAAGCAACCAACGCTATCCAAAATCGGACAGCATTTCCCCTTAATTCCTTTATTTTTCCAACCTACAAACAAACCCAATCACATAGCAATTAACCACAATTGCTCATACAATTCACAAACGATAAAACATATCCAATTAGGGCCTTAATACCCCTCAATTGAGCCAATTAGAAGCTCATAAGCCAACCTTGGAAAAATTCCCAAATTGAAACCCTAAAACCAGAAATTATACCATAAGCGTAAATTTTCCGCAAACGATCACAATTAACGCACAATCACTTCATTTAACACCATTTCAATCCATCAATTCAAGCCAACTAACCATAATCATAGTAAATCAGAAAAATATCCAATAAATCAGAAATTGGACCAACTTATCTCAAACCCATGAAATACTCCACAAAATAATACACATGGCCACTACAAACCACTAATTAACCAATATTAGAACCAAAGGAAACTTGTTTATTCAACTCACCTCAAATTCAAGAGAGCTATCAACCTAGAGCTTCCCTTCAAAAACCCATCCATCACAAGCTTTAATCCACCATAGCAAACCCTTGTGTGAAGTAGCTTCCAAAACCATCGGTTGAAACCCAAGATATTTGCAAAGATTGAAATTAGGAAATTTGAGAGTTTTCTCTCTATGAAGCTCGGTTGAGCAGGGGCAAAAATGAAGAGCAAAAGCAGCCAAAACAAGATATTTATCAAGGAAACAGCTGGTCAAAGCTGCTGACCGGCTGTGCCACGTCAGAATCCGGCCAGTTTCTGGCCGGATTCCTGGCCGAATATGAGGCCGAGACTGAACCATTTTTTTTTTCAAAATTGCAAGGCAATCCGGCCAGCTATCCGGCCAGTTTCTGGCCGGATTTCCGGCCGGATTTGGCCCTTTCCTTTTTCCAAAATTTTTTCGTTTCTTATCCGAGTTGAAAAACTGTTTTACTCCACTCGTCCAACAAAGATTTCTACCAAAGGAAAACCTCCTTCTTGCGGGGCGTCACAATCTCCCCTCCTTAAAAGAATGTCGTCCTCGACATTCCCACTTGTACGCACCAGATTCAAGTAACCCTCAAAAGTCACTTAACCATTCCAAACAAGCACTACGGGTCACTCTAATCCCACTTGTCGGATTTTCCATTTCTACAAGAGAACACGTACAGTTCAAACTAAACCCACAGTCCGGTATCCTAAACTTCAAACCTAGGATACACTACAGGAATCTGAAGCCTAAGCTCTGATACCAATTGTAACGACCCCACCTCCCCCTAAGGCGTACCAGAGGGTTAGGCGGGCCGCCTGCCCAGCTCTCGCCAGGACTCGGTCAAACACTACAGTCCTCGAACAAATTACAATATAAAACTCAAATATATATCAACTTAACCAATGATTACACGTCGAGAGCGAAGCGTCCACGCATCCGCTGCGCCACTCTGATCCATGGGAAGTCCAACACTAGACTATTACACATCCAATCAATTCCAAACGTTCAATACAATCCCTAATATGAACTATTACACAACAGGAAATCCAAATTCAAACTGTACACAAGATAATCTATCCACTCGCATGAATAAGCACTACAAGCCTTCGCTTTGCCTTGAGCCCTGTGGAGGGGAATAAAACATTTTGGGGTGAGCTAGAAGCTCAGCGAGTAACCAATAAAATCAATTATCAAATTAGTTTCACAAACATTCATTTCGATAATGTCATGATTCAATAATCAATGCACTTTCATTTCTCTCGTGAGCCAGTGAAATCATGGTACTTAGACGTCCAACGCTCCAAACAATCATTTAACATTAAACACTTAACATTGAACATTGAACATTGAGAAAGAGCCCATTGGTGCTCTACAGGAACATTAAACGGTGGAGGAGACGTTGGGGTCCAGCACACGAATTCCAAGTACTCATTTGAGCCAAAACATGTCAAGAACTTATATGCCGGCGCACAGGATATGCAATCAAAGAAACGATGCAAGAAACATTTCAAATGTAACGTTGGAAATCGTTTGAGGTCACTCACCTCCACGGCTCACAATCCTCGTCCAATATAGCCAATTTCATCGTTCAAGTCCAAGCCGTTTAACTTAACTCAAAGCAACCAACGCTATCCAAAATCGGACAGCATTTCCCCTTAATTCCTTTATTTTTCCAACCTACAAACAAACCCAATCACATAGCAATTAACCACAATTGCTCATACAATTCACAAACGATAAAACATATCCAATTAGGGCCTTAATACCCCTCAATTGAGCCAATTAGAAGCTCATAAGCCAACCTTGGAAAAATTCCCAAATTGAAACCCTAAAACCAGAAATTATACCATAAGCGTAAATTTTCCGTAAACGATCACAATTAACGCACAATCACTTCATTTAACACCATTTCAATCCATCAATTCAAGCCAACTAACCATAATCATAGTAAATCAGAAAAATATCCAATAAATCAGAAATTGGACCAACTTATCTCAAACCAATGAAATACTCCACAAAATAATACACATGGCCACTACAAACCACTAATTAACCAATATTAGAACCAAAGGAAACTTGTTTATTCAACTCACCTCAAATTCAAGAGAGCTATCAACCTAGAGCTTCCCTTCAAAAACCCATCCATCACAAGCTTTAATCCACCACAGCAAACCCTTGTGTGAAGTAGCTTCCAAAACCATCGGTTGAAACCCAAGATATTTGCAAAGATTGAAATTAGGAAATTTGAGAGTTTTCTCTCTATGAAGCTCGGTTGAGCAGGGGCAAAAATGAAGAGAAAAAGCAGCCAAAACAAGATATTTATCAAGGAAACAGCCGGTCAAAGCTGCTGACCGGCTGTGCCACGTCAGAATCCGGCCAGTTTCTGGCCGGATTCCCGGCCGGATTCCTGGCCGGATATGAGGCTGAGACTGAACCATTTTTTTTTCAAAATTGCAAGGCAATCCGGCCAGCTATCAGGCCAGTTTCTGGCCGGATTTGGCCCTTTCCTTTTTCCAAAATTTTTTCGTTTCTTATCCGTGTTGAAAAACTGTTTTACTCCACTCGTCCAACAAAGATTTCTACCAAAGGAAAACCTCCTTCTTGCGGGGTGTCACATCTGGACAAGGGGATAAAAGTACTCCCTCCAAGTTCGGACGAGGAGCTGGAGGTGGACGACAGACAGGTTTCGGCAGAGGGGCTCAGTCCAGGGGTGGCTCAGCCGGAAGAGGCCAAGGTGGAAACTTCCAGAAGGGTTCCGGTTCGGCATCCCGTGGGCCTTGTGGATACTGCGGAAAGCTGAATCACTCCGAAGATAGTTACTGGAAGAAAGGGGGCAAATGTCTGCGTTGCGGAAGCGCAGACCACCAGCTTGCTACCTGCCCACTTTTAAAGCAAGATGGAAAGGGGGCTCAAACCGCACCAAAGACCAATGCTGGACCAGTTAGGGGAGATGGGTCCAAACCTAAGGTGCCAGCTCGAGTGTATTCTTTAGAGCCCCAACAGGTCCCAGATTCCTCGGAGGTCGTAAAAGGTACGATCCCTATTTTTCACCATTTTGCCAAAGTTTTAATTGATCCTGGTGCCACTCATTCCTTCGTTAACCCTGATTTCATATATGGCATCGATATAAAACCTGCTAGCTTACCATACGACCTAGAAGTTAGTACACCTACGGGGAATCAACGTTTGGTTACTAGTATGGTTTATAAGGATTGTGAAGTGTGGGTAGGAGAGAAGAGATTGTTAGGGGACTTGATAAGTTTAGTCCTCAAAGGGTATGATGTGATATTGGGTATGGATTGGCTAGCCAAGTATAATGCCCAACTGGACTGTAAAACAAAAGTGGTAGAATTCCGCATCCCTGGTGAGGCAACCATAAGGTTGGATATAAGAGGTAGGTTAGCCTCATCTGCTTTGATTTTGGGCAATCGGGCTAGGAAACTGCTAAGTAGAGGGGCGCAAGGATTTTTAGCCTTTCTGATTAATACCCCCAAGGATAAGTTAAAGGTGGAAGACGTGGCCATAGTAAAGGAATTTTCGGATTTATTCCCTGATGAGTTAGTAGCTCTACCTCCGAAAAGAGAGATTGAATTCAAAATAGACCTGCTACCGGGATCCTCACCTATCTCAAAAACACCATACCGAATGGCTCCTGCTGAGCTCAAGGAGCTAAAGTTGCAATTACAGGATCTTTTGGAGCGGGGATTCATTCAAGAGAGTGGGTCTCCTTGGGGAGCCCCTGTGCTGTTTGTGAAGAAAAAGGACGGTGGGTTTAGGATGTGTATCGATTATTGGGGCCTGAATAATATTACGGTGAAAAATAAGTATCCACTGCCCCACATAGATGAGTTGTTTGATCAGTTGCAGGGAGCGGTGGTCTTTTCGAAACTGGATATCCGCCAAGGGTATTACTAGTTATTAATCAGGAAGGAGGATATTCCGAAAACCGCCTTCAACTCGAGATATGGGCATTACGAGTTCGCAGTTATATCCTTTGGACTAACCAATGTTCCTGCAGCCTTCATGGATTTAATGCATAGGGTTTTTAAGGCCTACCTGGATCGATTTGTTGTAATCTTCATCGACGACATTCTAGTCTATTCCAAGACACGTGAAGAGCATGAGCAGCACTTGAGGATTGTCTTACAAACCCTAAGAGACCATCAACTATACGCCAAGTTCAGCAAGTGCGAATTTTGGCTGGAGAAAATTTCTTTTCTGGGACACGTAATTTCTCAAGAGGGTATTTCAGTTGACGCGGCGAAAGTAGAGGCTGTGACTAATTGGAAGAGGCCAGAAAATCCCACCGAGGTCCGTAGCTTTCTAGGGCTGGCTGGATATTACAGGCGTTTCATCAAGGACTTTTCCAAACTGGCCGGGCCCTTAACCGACTTGACAAAGAAACATGGTCGGTTCCTTTGGAATGCCCGAAGCGAGACGAGTTTTCACGAACTAAAGAAAAGATTGACCATGGCTCCAGTGCTAATCCTGCCAAACGGAGTGGACGGATTTGCTGTGTATGCTGATGCCTCACAAGAAGGCCTGAGTTGCGTGTTAATGCAGAACCGTAATGTGATCTCTTTTGCCTTTAGGAAGTTGAAACCCCACGAGCAGAACTATCCAACCCACGATCTGGAGCTAGCTGCCGTTGTTTTCGCTCTTAAAAAGTGGAGACATTACCTATATGGGGTAACTTTCGAGGTTTACTCCGATCACAAAAGCCTGAGGTATCTCTTCTCACAGAAGGAATTGAACATGAGGCAGCGACGATGGATGGAATTTTTGGAGGATTACGACTGTACCATCAACTACCATCCAGGAAAGGCGAACGTAGTGGCCGATGCTTTGAGTCGCAAGGCGCAAGTAGCCGGGTTAATGATTAAAGAGTGGAATTTACTCGAGTCGATTTGTGAGTGGAAACCCTGCCTTGGGAGCCATAAGGTGATTTTTGGCAATATTAAAGTGACTTCCACTCTCTTGGAGAGAATTAAAGAAGCTCAAAAGGAAGATTCACTAGTGCAGAAATGGGGAGAGAAAGTGGGAAAAGGAGAAACCACTGATTTCAGTTTTGGTCCTGAGAGTATTTTAAAATACCGAAACCAAATAGTGGTGCCGAAGGATGAAGCGTTGAAAACGGAGATTCTAGAGGAAGCCCATCGATCCAAGTATACAATTCATCCAAGTAGTAGCAAGATGTATCAGGACCTGAAAGGAACCTATTGGTGGGACAATATGAAGAAGGAAATTGCTCTGTACGTGCAAAAATGTCTTGTTTGCCAACAGGTGAAAGCGGAACATCAAAAACCATCGGGCTTGTTACAGCCCCTTGAGATACCTGAATGGAAGTGGGAAAACATCACCATGGATTTCGTTTCAGGTTTACCGCGAACACAACGAGGACATGACGCCGTTTGGGTAATCGTCGACCGGTTAACCAAATCGGGTCACTTCCTGCCAGTAAACATGAAATATTCCATGGACAAGTTGGCCCAGCTGTACATGGACGAGATCGTAAGGTTACACGGCGTTCCAGTCAGTATTGTCTCCGATCGAAATCCACGTTTCGTATCTCGATTCTGGCAGAAATTCCAAGAGACGCTAGGGATGAAACTCAATTTGAGCACGACCTATCACCCTCAAACGGATGGACAATTGGAACGAACAATCCAAACTCTAGAGGACATGCTACGGACTTGCAGTCTGGATTTTGGAGGCAACTGGGGTCAACACATGACTTTAGTAGAGTTTGCATACAATAATAGCTACCATTCGTCAATTCAAATGGCTCCATATGAAGCACTATATGGATGGAAATGCTGGTCACCAATTTACTGGGATGAAGTTGGCGAGAGAAAGGCGCTAGATCCAACAACTATTCCATGGATGGAGGAGGTGTGAGAAAAGGTCAAATTAATATGGCAACGACTCCAAACTGCTCAAAGCCGACAAAAGAGCTATGCGGACAATCAAAGGAAAGACTTGGAGTTCGAAGTTGGAGACCGTGTTTTCCTCAAGGTTACACCGTTACGGAGCGTCACGCGCGGGTAAAGGAAAGAAATTGTAACCGAGCTTCGTTGGACTCTAGAAGATCCTCCAGAGGGTAGGAGCGGTAGCGTATCGATTAGAGCTGCCGTCCAGTCTCTCTCGAATTCACGACGTCTTCCACGTCTCGATGCTCAAGAAGTACTATCCCGACTCCTCCCATATCTTACAACCAGAGGAGATCGACGTGGACGAATCGCTTGCTTATGAAGAAAAACCTGTCCAAGTGCTTGACCGGAAAGTCAAAGAGCCAAGAAACAAGCAGATTCCGTTGGTAAAGATACTGTGGAGAAACCATGGGGTAGAGGAAGCTACCTGGGAGATGGAAGAAGAAATGCGAAAGAAATACCCTGAACTTTTCGTGAGTTAAGGTAAGAAATTTCGAGGGCGAAATTCTTTTAAAGGGGAGAGAGTGTAAGAACCCGTAATTTTTTTCCATTTTCTAGGTTTTAGTATCTTTCATGGCTTGTTTTCTGCATTTTTGTGATTAGAAAAATTTCTAGATAATTTTTGTGAGTAAATAGAGTTTTTAGGTGATTTTTCTAGTATCGAATAGTTTTTGAGAAATTAAGAGCGTATACCGGACGTGGGACCCGCTAGTGCGAAAAGTTCGGAAAAATTCGGCCAACTAGGTTAAGTTTTGGATATTGGGTTTAAATTATTGGGTGTTAAGAGATAAGTAAAGGTTGCTATTTGGATTGGTTTGAGAGGAAACAAAAAGATAGAGATGCATTAATTAGGTGACAAGTGTCACAATAGGGTTGGTAGAAATTTTTGACCATTATTTCTTGTTTTACCATTTGACTTAAATAAACCAAAAATTACCAAAAATCATCAAAAATCTTACCTATTGTGGCTGGCTCTCTCTTTCTCTCTCTAAGCAAAAGAAAGAAAACTCTCCAAGCTTTGCTCCAATCTACCAAATCAACCATTGAATCTTGTTTTTGCTCTATAGAAAACATTAAGGGAGTGATAGTGAGGTGTTTTGTGGAGTTATTTGGAAAGTTAAGAGGACTAGTTGCTCTCTCTCTCTTGTTTCTAAGGTGAGTTGTGAAGAACCACTCTCCTCCCTCTAATGATGCTTAATTTATGAATAGTGGTGGTATAAGATGCGAATTTATGGATTATATTTTGATTTTTGGTTGAATTGGTGAAGTTTTATAAGTATTGGTGATTTTTCTGTTTTAATATGAATATGATTGTGTGGCTATGTATGATGATTGGAAATGGTATGTAAGGGATCTAGGAGGTGGAAAAAGTGGATAATTGCAAGCAATTTCTGTTTTAGAAAGAAAATTGGAAAGTAGGGTTTCTTTGATCTACATTCTGCCCAGCACAGTAGCTCATAGTTAGCGCCCAAATTGGCCTTGGGTTAAAACATAAAAGTTTTAGGGAATGATATTTTAGAGAGGTCTACAAAATTTCAGGTCAATCGGAGTAGCGTAGCTTGAGAAAAGTCGAAATTACCCTTTCTGTCCTGGTTTTACCCGAATTTGAGAATTGCGTCTGTAATTGGTTATTTTGGTTAGGAATGCTTCCGAATTGGTTGTTGAGGTCTTCTGATGAAATGTAGCCCTGTTTCTAAGCTTTTTTATGGCTTTGGAATTACTGGATTTGGACTTAGGTAGCTTGTTTTATGATGTTTACACCAGAATGCGTTTTGTGAATCTGTTTTTCCGGTTCTGGTGTAGTATCCTGCATTTTTGACCTTGTTACACTCGAAACTGGACAGAGTTGCCTTCTGGAACATTGTATCCCTATCTCTTAGCTTCGGAACGATTGGTCTTGCACCTACATCCGATAATCGTAGTGCCTTTGGTGCTATTACCGCAAAATGAGGTCAAAAACTATTTTTTTCAAGGCTAAAGCTAATTCCATTTCCGGATTTTTCTGGTTTCCTCTAATGCTTGTATATGCTTATGGAACCCTATTGGGGTCGTATTTGGCATTGGTTTATGACTCGTTATCCAGTCTCATTGTACGTTTTTGCATGTTTTAGGGTGTGACGGTGGTTCACGACGTTCTTTTGATGGAAGTGCATGAAACACCATTTGCAAGCTTGGTGAGTGTACTACTCACTTGTGTGTTACTATATGCCTTTGATACTTGAACTTGATGCGTTGAATGTTAAATGATTGAAGTGAGAGCGTACTTTATCACTCTCACTTATTGCTTATCATGTTATTGGAATGTTACATGAAATGTTACATGAAATGAAAGTACTTGACTTGGTGTCATTTGGACGAGTATCCAACGACCATGATTGTTACTATTGAACTCAACCCCATTGGTAGTTGATTGAATCAAGCCGGCAAGGGCTTGGTCGTGCCAATTAATGAACCTTGGGGACTGTTATGGAATCTTGTAGTATGAGAGACTCTCGATTCCGGTATACTCGAGTAATACCACAGTGCAAGTGTTTTGAGTTCATGTGACAGCCCCACTTTCCCCTAAGGCGAACCAAAGGGTTCGGCAGACTGCCTGCCCAGCTCTCGCCGGGACTCAGTCGATCACTTCAAGCAACCATAAGAACATCTAACCACGATCCAACTTAAAATAAAACGTATATACAATAATATCTCAAGAAGCAGTACAACCGTCAAATATACAGAGGTTCTCAAATCACTATACAACCAGCCCGTGCCAAGCACTAGGGCGAGAACCATGACAAAAGAAAACCAAGGGCTAGACCCAGCTAGTCTATACCGGCTCTCGTCCTTGCTCGCCTTTCCCTGTTAAGGAAAACAATCTAAAGGGGTGAGCTATAAGCTCAGTGAGGTTCCGAACACATAGGCAACAAGAAGTTCAATGCATTCATTACATGTTACCAATAATTCAAATACAAAAGAAAGCGATAAACACCTTCATTAAAAGGATACGTGCTCACAAGGAGCCATTCGTTCATTCATTCTCCTTTCGTTCCCTTATACCTTCAATCATTTGAAAATGCATTTGTATATAAGTAAAACCCTCATTCATTCATTCGTTCATTCATTCATTCACCAGGCTCCACCAACCTCCACCAACCTACAAGGTAATACTCGAGTATACCAAAATGTTCACCCAGGTCCCTAATCGCCTGACCAAGTCCGCTTCTGGCTCGAGACGACCGGTAACAAGGGGCAATGGCCAGTTCAGCCAAAAGGCTTACATTCATGCACAAATAACATTTCAATCATTCAATCATTGAAAATTTCACAATCGTTTAGGCCGAGTGCGATAAAGTACACACTTGCCTAAGAAACTCGTTTTAACAATCATTGAAAGCATATAACATGTTATCAATCATTCATACCAGCCATAAAATCATGAAACATATCAAACAGGGAACACTCACCTATACACGCAAAATAACGTCCACTTCTCAATCACCAATGAAACCTAAAAGTAAACAAAGAACACATTACAATCCATCTAGCATGATTTGGATGAAATCAAGGATTACCCGACTACTCGCGAGTAAACGTATAAAATGACTTTTAAAGTGTGAATAGAGAATATGGATCCGTGGACGGGAATTACTAGGGTTCATAAACCAACCTAAAGAGGTATTAGGTTTTAGAATAGTAAAATGATCATTTTATTGGCCAAGCAGAAATATACAGGTTCAAATAGAAATTTAGCCCTCGGCCACCTTTTGAAAGAGCCGGTAACATTTTCAGTAAATACGTCCAATTCATCACAAAATACATTCGCAAAATTACTTTAACTTGCTCACATTACAAGAAGATAAACGGACGGCATGTCCTTTGTGTTTACCTATTTTCCAGCCATTAATGGTTTCATTATTTTCCTCAAAACAGTCCCAACATCTCATATAGAATAATCTCATGCCTAAAAGCCATTCACTAGGCTTAAAGTCATATAAATACAAAAATAAATACAAAAATCAAGGTAGAAACATTTCCGGATAAAAACAGTTTTTGACACCATTTTGCGGTTTTGGCACCATTGGCGTTACGATTATCGGATGAAGGTGCAAGACACACCGTTTCGAAGCTAACAAATAGGGATAAAATGTTGAAGAAGACCACTCAGTCCATTTTGTAGTGCAACTAGGTCAAAATTGACATATATTAAACCAGAAACTCACAAACAGGTTGGCTAACCGCACAATTGTTAAACAGCAATAATTCAGGCTACCGAAGTCCGATTGAAGTGTATCTTATGGTGTTTCGAAACTAAGACACAACCCTACATTTCTTATGAAGACCTCCATGGCCAAATCCTGCGTTTTCATGATCAAAAATGGAAAACTACACAAAAACAGAATTCTGGCCGCGAAACAGGTTTCATGGACAGTCAATGGTATTTCGGTCATTTAACATGTTACAGTGGTCGGATCAAGCTGAAATTTTTCAGGCTACTATTTTATACCATTGGCTACAACTTTCATGTTTTGGCCAAAATCTAATTCGGTACAGATAATGGTGAAAAGTCAAGGTCAGATTGGGTGAAAAGACAACCCTGTTCACTGAATTCCTACCTAGACCAGTCTGGGTATTTCCGTCTGATCTCAGGATACCGAGCTTGGATTGGGCTGTAAATTTACAGAAAACTATAAAACATCATTCTCTACAACTTTCATGTTTTGTGCTAAGGCTAATTCTTCCTTTAACATGCTGAAATAAATTCGGACAGAACAGGCTTGTGTGAAACCCTAACCTGGAAATTTTGCCCCAAACCAGAATTTTTGCACAATCAATCATATCCAACATATATCAACTTCATTTTGCACTATAACAAACCCTTTATCCATGGTTAACCAACACTAATCATATGAAATCAGAAAAATTATGAACAAAAGAAAAATCCATCAATCTCAACCATAGGTCATGAAATCATCCATAAAATCACTTATTCAACCACTACAAATCACTAATTGAACATTATCAAGATTAAAGGAAAGGTTCCTTAGCCACTTACCTTGCAAACCCAAGAAAAGACCCAACTTAGCACCTTGCCTTCTCAAACCACTTCACCAATCACCTTAATCCAACCATGAGAAAGGTTTTTATGGAACAAATCCAAGTTTTAACGGTTGGTTTGTGAGATTCAAGCAAGAAATTGAATGAAGAAATTGGAAGCTTTTCTTTCTTTTGCTTGCTAGAGGAATTCGGCCAAGAGAGGTAGAAGATGAAGACTATTTGGGTCAAATTTGGACTTTTAGTAAAGATAAAGAAAGTTAGGCAAAGTTAGGTAAGTTTACTCCAATAAGGAATGGACACTTGTCACTTTAATTAAGGCATATCTATCCTTTTGTCTCTCCATCATTAACCATCTAAGCAACCTCTAATTATCTCATAACATCTAGCAAATTAATCCCAGTACACAAAATTTAACCTAATTGGCCGAATTTTACCGAACTTTTCGCACTAGCGGGTCCCACGTCCGATATATGCTCTTAATTTTTCAAAAACTATCCGATACTAGAAAAATCATTTAAAAACTAAATTTACTCATAAATTATGTTTTAAATTTTCTGAATAAAGAAAATGTGGAAAAACGTGCAATTAAAAGAAAATAAAACCCTAAAAATTAAGAAAATTACGGGTGCTCACAGTTTGGGCCCGGTAGGGGAATGTTAGGTGGAAGGAATGGAAGTAAAGTGAAGTCTACGGTTGGTTACTTTTAAACATTGACGGAGAGTCAATGAGATCCGATCAAGAATGCAAACGAGGAAAAGGGCTCTTGAGAGCCGCCCGTATCCTTTTATCATCATTATTGATGTGACGCCCCGAAAAGAATGAGTTTGAGAACCCAGAAATTTTCTAATTTTCTAGGATTTATTCTATTTAATCGTCTGCCTTTTCTACATTTTCTTTATTAGAAAATTTCCCAGATAAAGTTTATGAGCAAATATAGTTTTAAAATGATTTTTTTTAGTATCGGTTAGTTTTTGAGAAATTAAGAGCGTATTTTGAATGTGGGACCCGCAAGTGCGGTAAATGCAATATATATTTTTGACAACTTGTTGGAATTTTGTATTAAGTGATATTATTTTACAAGGTGTTAAGATATTTGTATTGGAGAGACAAAAAGATAAGTTTTAAACCTAAAGGTGACAAGTGTCACCATAAGATTTAGTCTTGAGTTTGACTACTATTCATAACTTTACCATTTAATTAAAATTGGCCAAAAATCTCTTCATTTTGCAAGCTTCTTGGCCGAATTTATTGGAGAGCAAAAGAAAGAAAAGCTATCAATTTCTTCCTTCTATTTCTTGCTCAATCTTCAAATCCAACCAATAAAACTCCAAATCATTCCATAAAATCTCTTTGCTAAGTGGTCTTGAGGTGTTTTGTGGAGTTGTTTGGAAAGCTAAGGTGGCTAGTTGCTCTATCTCTTGTATTGCTAAGGTGAGTTGTGAAGGACCCCTCTCCTCCCTCTAATGATGCTTAATTGATGATTAGTGGTGGTATAAGGTGCAACTTTATGGATTATATTGTGATTTTTGGTTGAATTGGTGAAGTTTTATAATTATTGGGGATTTTTCTGTTTTAATATGAACATGATTGTGTGGCTATATATGATGATTGGAAATGATGTTTAAGGACTCTATGAGGTGGAAAAAGTGGTTAATTGCAAACAATTTCTGTTTTGGAAGAAATCTTGGAAAGTTAGGGTTTGATGTTCTTCATTCTGCCCGAATTTGTAGCTCATATATAGAGGCTTAATTGGCCTTGGCTTAAAACATGAAAGTTGTATAGAATGGTATTTTATAGGTGCCTACAAAATTTCAGGTCAATCGGAGTAGTGTAAAATGAGAAAAGTCTAAATTACTATTGCTGTCCTGGTTTACCCGAATTTGGGAATTGCTTCTGTAATTGGTTGTTTTGGTCAGGAATGCTTCCGAATTGGTTGTTGAGGTCGTCTGATAAATTGTAGCCTGTTTCTTAGCTTTCAGCTGGTTTTGGAATTTCTGGATTTGGACTTGGATAGCCTGATTTATGATGTTTCCGCTAGAATGCGTTCTGTGAATCTATTTTTGTGATTCCGGTGTGGTATCTTGCATTTTTGACCTGGTTGCACTCAAAACTGGGTTGAGTGACCTTCTGTGATATTGTAACCCTATCTCTTAGTTTCGAAACGGTGTATCTTGCACCTTCATCCGACAATTGTAGCGCCTTTGGTACTATTACCGTAAAATGACGTCAAAACTGTTTTTCTGGTTTTGAGCTTAACTTTCATTTCCGAACTTTTCCCTAGCTTGAATTGTACTCGTACTACTAGGAGCTTGCTGAATGGCTATTGAATGAACTTATGGTTGTGTGTGTACCTTTGGGTTTGAATGAGGAAATAATGAAGCCATGATGGCTGGAAAGTTAGCAAATTCAGGGGAAGTGCTGTCCGAACTTTGAAGGGACTTGTTTGCATTGAGTTTGTGATCTAAGACTTGGATTTGAGCAAGGCAATGTTATGTGATGGATGATTTCTGAGCCATGGAGGTGAGTGACCTCAAACTATTTCTGAAGTTCTTTATGAACCGTTTCCTGCATTATTTACTTTTAAACTGTTTCCAAAGTTACTTTTGAACTGTTTCTTGCATATCATGCGTGCTTGCATATGAGTGTTCCTTGTTTGCTGTAATTCTTGACTTATTGGCTTGTTATTATTGATTGATAATGTGTTAAGTGTTTTCGATGATTGTTAAAACGAGTTTTTTAGGCGAGTGTGTACTTTATCGCACTCGACCTAAATAAATATGAAATTTTCAATGATTAATGATTAAATGCTAGTTGCGCATGATGTAAGCCTTTGGGCTGAACTGGCCACTACCCTTCGTTACCGATCGACTCGAGCCAGAAGCGGACTCGGTCGGGCGATATGGTGACCCTGGGTGAATTTGGTATACTCGAGTATTACCTTGTAGTCCGGCTACGTCCGGATGGGTGGAGTCCGGCTCGTCCGGATGGGTGGAGTCCGGTCAACGTTCGGAAAGGGGATGAACGAATAAAAAGATGAACGAGGGTTTATTTATAATAATGAAATTTTCAAATAATTGGAGGAATAAGGGGAAATGTCAGGGGAACGAACGAACGAACGAATAGCTCCATGTGAGCCGTATCCTTTTAATGAATGTGTTACTATCGCTTTCCATTGTACATGTTTCTTGAATTATTGATACTCCATATTTAATGTTTTTGTAAATGTTGTAATTGTTTCTGGACATATCATTTGATTTATGACATCATTGAAATGAAATATTATTAAACCGATTTGATTACTGATTTTACTGGTTACTCGCTGAGCTTCTAGCTCACCCCAAAAATATTTTATTCCCCTCCACAGGGCTCAAAGCGAAGGAAGGCTTGTAGTATATTCACGTGGCTGGATGGCATATATTTTGTACAATTTGGATTTGGAATCATTTTATGTATAGTTTGGGGAATTGTTTCCGCTTCGCTTATGACATGTAATTATTGGAGAATTTGATGTAATATTTGAGATTTATATTGTAATTCATTTGAGGACTGTAGTGAACGACTGAGTCCCGGCGAGAGCTGGGCAGGCGGTCCGCCGAACCCTGGGGTACGCCCTAGGGGGAGGTGGGGCCGTCACAATTGATGTGTGTCTTTATTTACTTTTGATGAATTGGACTGAAAAGCTTGATGCATCTATGAACTTGGTTGCTTGAGTAGTATTATCTCACTGGGCAATTAGCTCACCCTATTCCCTTTTGTTTTCCTTACAGGAAAATAATTACTTTTGGACTGCAATTGATAGTTGGTTGCCTAATTGAGCTAGTTGGACATATCTTTTATATAGCTCATTGACTGAAACCCTAAATGTACTTTTGGGTCGATTTCTCTTTTGATTTGGTAAACTGTACTTGTATCCACTTTTGAATAACTTTGGTATGCTACTTTGGATTGTATATGCTAAATTTCAACATGTAAATACTCGCTTGACGTTTGGTTGGGTTTTGACGTGTCGGTTACTATTCGTGGCCGACTCCGATTTCGTTTTTTTTTATTTTGGGATTTTGACTTGTTTACGCGCGTTGTATGGTCCGGAACGTATTAGATCGCTCTAAGCTGAACCGTTAGTCCTGGCGAGAGCTGGGCAGGCAGTCCGCTAACCCCTTTGGTTCGCCTTAGGGGAAGGTGGGGCTGTCACAACTTCTTTATTTGATTCGCATCTGTGACTAATTGAATATGAAGTTCCAGTTTCCTTACTTGCTATTATTTTGGTACCTCATTGAGCGTAAGCTCACCCCCTTCCCGTTATCTTTGTTTTCCTTACAGGGAACCACTTTTGAGGCTAAGATGTTTTGAAGCACGAGTCGAGTTAGTTTTAATATATTTTTGTAAAGCTCCTCGATAGTTGGAAAACCCTAAATGTATTTTGATCTAATTATCTTCTTTTTGTTTCGTAAATTACAAACGTATGTGTATAAAACTATTTACCCTGTTCATGTATCCCATTTGGATTGGGAATGTTTTCTCGAGTTATATTGCCATATCTGTATTTGTTTGGCTCCTAGTTAGATGGTGACATGGCAATCACTATTCATTGTGGTTTCGATTTTTATTTTTGCCATTTGGCGACTTTGAATCTTTTGAGCGCGCTATTACGTTCTTGAATGTTTTCGATTTCATTTAACTGCTCGATAGTCCTGGCGAGAGCTGGACAGGCAGTCCGCTAACCCCTTTGGTACGCGTTAGGGGAAGGTGGGGCTGTCACAGGTGGTATCAGAGCTGCTTCGCGTGGTCTCTACGCGGAGTGAGCTTGGGCCAGTGGTGTTATGGTCCTGATTTTGTGAATTTGTCTAAGTGCTCGTTTGAGCATAAGCTATGAACCGTGCATATCATTAGTGTAAAGATCTTTATCATGGGACTTGAGGAAGTTAGGTATGTTTGTCGGGTAGGAATCCTTAATATGGATGATTTACTCTTGGGACCGGCCGACTCGATTTGTGAATTATCTGAGATGGGATTCTTCCGCCCGGATACGAAAGAGATGAGAGCCTAGGTTAGAAAGGATTGGGTGAACTAGAAAGGCGATTCTATGGAACTTCGCGTGGTCTGTTCGGGTATTGTTAAACATGATCAATCATGATTAAGATATAAATGGTGTTGTTCTCGTAGATTAAGGACGGAGCCCTAGAGGGGAAAAGCTTTCGTTAGTTATTCTTGCACTTGTGACCTAGTTTGTCTATAGTACTTTTGGAGGACCCCACTACTTTCATGTATTTCTTATATTTGTATCTAATTGATTGCTACTGTATGGCTTGTTTGGTATAGTTATGTTATATATGTATGCTTTTGATCTGTGCATACCTTTTGCTACTGTTTTTGCCTACCTATGTTTAATATTTTATTCCCTCTTCGACCCTAGATTGATTAGACCAATGGAGGGCACTCGTAGTGGACGGGGCCGTGGGCGTGGAATTAGGCAACCTACATCTGAAAGGGGCACTGGGGAAACCTCATATGGACCAAACCCTGAACCTAGGGTTGACCCCAACGTCCAAATAGCTGCTGCCATGCAGCAAATGACTGATTTACTAGCCCAAATGGTGCACCAACAGGATCAAAACCCTAACCCCAACCCTGGGAACCCTGGTAATCATATAGAGGGCGAGGATAGAGCCCTTGAGAGATTTCAAAAGTTCTCCCCACCCAAATTTCTTGGAGGCCCTGATCCTGACATGGCTGAGAAGTGGCTGGAGAAGATGATCGATATTTTTGCTGCTTTACACTATACCGAGGAGAGACAGGTGACATTTGCTGTCTTTTAACTAGAGGGAGCTGCTCGTTCCTGGTGGAATGTCATTCAAATGAAATGAGAAAGAGAACAAACCCCGAGGACGTGGGCGAACTTTATGAGAGAATTTAACGCCAAGTTTTTCCCTCCTCTAATCCAAGAAAAGAAGGAAGATGAATTCATTCGACTTCGCCAAGGAACTCAAACCGTAGCCGAGTATAAGAGTCAATTCACTCAGTTGTCTAAGTTTGCGCTCGAACAAAGACGGATAAGATGTTTTATTCAGGGACTAAATGTTGAGATTCAAAAGGATTTGCCGGTAGCTCAACTTAATACCTTTAGTGATGCTGTGGAGAAAGCCCAACGGGTTGAAAATGCGAGGCTACAAGTTAGAAATTTCCAAACCAAGAAAAGGGGCTTTCCTGTGAGCAGCTCAGAACAAGCGGATAATAGTACAACCTCTAAAGTTCGAAAGGGAAACGGGGAAGTACGGCTACCGGGGGTGACAGGTGGTGTTCCACAGGGGGGATCAGTCTCTGCTACTCGTGGTCCCTGTGGATATTGCGGAGGGCCAAATCATACGGAAGCAAATTGTTGGAAGAAGGAAGGGAAATGTTTGCGCTGTGGAAGCGCCGAACATCGGATTGCTAACTGTCCAGCTCGCCTGAACGAGCGGAGAGGGACTCTGCCACCAACCAAGACCAATTCTCAGCAGCCAACCAAGATTAACCCTGGACAGACGAAAGGAGAAGGGACTGGATCGAAGATACCAGCTCGGGTTTATTCGCTAGAGCAGCATCCAGTCCCTGACTCGTCTAAGGAGGTAGAAGGTATGATCCACCACTTAATTAAGACTTTGAAGGATCTTAGTGGTAAGAAAATTTCGAGGACGAAATTTCTTTAAGGGGGAGAGAGTGTGAGGACCCGTAATTTTTTTAATGTCTAGGTTTTTATTTTCTTTTAATTGCACGTTTTTCCATATTTTCTTTTCAAAATTTTTTTTAAACACAACGTTTATGAGTAAATATAGTTTTTAGGTGATTTTTGTAGTATCGGTTAGTTTTTGAGAAATTAAGAGCGTATATCGGACGTGGGACCCGCTAGTGCGAAAAGTTTGGAAAAATTCGGCCAACTAGGTTAAGATTTGGATACTGGGTTTAATTTATCGGTTGTTATGAGATATTTAGAGGTTACCAAGTGGTTGGTGTGAGAGAGACAAAAAGTTAGGCAAGTAATTAATGAAAGTGACATGTGTCACTTGGAGATTCATTCCTACATTTGACTTACTATTCATCCTTTTACCATTTACTAAATTAACCAAAAATCTTCCATTTTTTTCCAAGCTTGTGGCCGAACCTCTCCTCAAGAAAGAAAGAAAGAAAACTCTCCAAGATTCTTGCTTCCATCTTGCTCAAGTTCAACAATCCAACCATTTAATCTTGCAATTACTCCATAAAACCCCTCCACTTAGTGAATGTGAGGTGATTGGTGAAGCTGTTTGGAAGCTTAAGGTGCCAAGTGGCCTCTTTTCTTGGGTTACTAAGGTGAGTAGTGAAGGAACCCCTCTCCTCCACCTAATGAAGTTAAATTTGTGACTTGTGGTAGTTGAAGTGATGATTTTTGGTGTTATTTCTTGTTTTTTTGTTGAATTGGTGAAGTTTTATATGTATTTGGGATTTTTCTATTTTAATATGATTCACATATTGTGGCCATATATGATGATTGGAAATGACCTAAAATGAAGCTAGTGGGTGTAAATGGTGGTTAATTGCAGGAAATTTCTCTTTTGGAAAAAATTTTTGAAAATTAGGGTTTCATTTTCCCCCTTTCTGCCCGGTACTGTTCATCATGGTTAGAGGCCGAATTGGCCTTGGGTTAGAACATGAAAGTTGTGGGGAATGATATTCTAGAGATTCCTGCAAAATTCCAGGCCAATCGGAGTAGCGTAGCTTGTGAAACGATCGAAATACCCGTGCTGCCCTATTTTTACCCGAACTTGAGAATTGCTTCGGTAATTGGTTATTTTGGTTGGGAATACTTCTGAATTGATTGTTGAGGTCCTCTGAAGAAATGTAGCCTGATGTCTTAGCTTTCGGATGGCTTTGGAATCACTTGATTTGGACTTAGGTAGCCTGAATTACGGTTCACTAACCAGAATGCGGTTTGTTAACCTGTTTTTACGGTTCTGGTATAGTATATTGAATTTTTGACCTGTTTACACTAGAAACTGGACTGAGTGGCCTTCTTCAACATTGTAGCCCTATCTCTTAGTTTCGAAACGGTGGGTCTTGTATCTCCATCTGATAATCGTAGTGCCAATGATACCAAAACCACAAATTTGCGTCAAAAACCTGTTTTATGGTTTAGAGCTTAATTCCATTTCCGGAAATGTTTCTAGCTTGATTTTTGTATTTATATGACTTTAAGCCTAGTGAACAGCTTTTGGAAATGAGATTATTCTGTATGAGATGTTGGGACTAATTTGAGGAAAATAATGAAGCCATTAGTGGCTGGGAAAATAGGTAAACACAAAGGGCATGCTGCCCAAAATTTTAGGGTTATGTGATTTCCTTCAATAGAGTTGATCTTAGTACAAATAAAGGGTTTTAGGGGTTGTTTATAACCCTAGGACCAACTGTTATCTTTTTACTCTGTATTAGTACTTAACCTGGGAAAGCATACGACATCTAGTCGAGCCTTACTTATGCATTCCGTTTACTTGATTTTGGATGTGAAACCTTCAATTGGTTTACTTTGATGATTTTAGGGTTTCTTGGTGATTAAAGCCAATCCGAAGTGAAAACTTTTGAAGTGTCTGTACTTGAACCGGTGAGTGTACCACTCCCCTCCATTGCTGTTTAACTTGATTTCTGCCCTGCAATCTGTGATTTAAATGACTGCACTATCTGTTTAATTTGTTTGAGACAAGGGTGTACTTTATCACATTCGTTCTCTTGTCTGTTCATATGCCAATTTTGGTGCGAATCTGAATCTGTATTTGTATCTGTTATCTGTATCTGTTTGGACGTCATTTGGAAACTTGTATCCAACGACCTTTCTGTGACCTCTGAGCTCAACCCCTGTGGCAAGTTACTCGAGTCGAGCTGGCAAGGGCCTGGTCGATTAGATAACGAACCACGGTAGTCTGTTTTGGGATCTTTGGGTATTGAGACCCTTGATTCCGGGTATACTCGAGTATTACCGCTTCTGTTCTGTTCGATGTTCGGGCCCGGTAGGGGTATGTGAGGTGGAAGGAGTCAGAGAAAGTGGAGTCTACGATATTGGTTACTTCTTTAACGTTGACGGAGTGTCAACTATTATTTCGATCAAGTTTCGGTGAAGCAAATGGGAATTTGGCTCCTGAGATCCACCCGTATCCTTTCTGTCTATGGTGTTTGTTCACTTCTTTATTTGATTCGCATATGTGACTAATTGAATATGAAGTTGCACTTTCCTTACTTGCTATTATTTTGGTACCTCATTGAGTGTAAGCTCACCCCCTTCCCGTTATCTTTGTTTTTCTTACAGGGAACCACTTTTGAGGCTAAGATGTTTTGAAGCACGAGTCGAGCTAGTTTTAATATATTTTTGTAAAGCTCCTCGATAGTTGGAAAACCCTAAATGTATTTTGATCTAATTATCTTCTTTTTGTTTTGTAAATTACAAACGTCTGTGTATAAAACTATTTACCCTGTTCATGTATCCCATTTGGATTGGGAATGTTTTCTCGAGTTATATTGCCATATCTATATTTGTTTGGCTCCTAGTTAGATGGTGACGTGGCAATCACTATTCATTGTGGTTTCGATTTTCATTTTTACCATTTGGCGACTTTGAATCTTTTGAGCGCGCTATTACCTTCCTGAATGTTTTCGATTTCATTTAACTGCTCGATAGTTCTAGCGAGAGCTGGGTAAGCAGTCTGCTAACCCCTTTGGTACGCCTTAGGGGAAGGTGGGGCTGTCACAAGTTCCCTGTTCGGAAAACAAGGATAACGGAACGGGGTGAGCTAAAAGCTCAATGAGGTACCAACAGTATAAACAATAGAATCAGTAGAATTCATGAGAAAGCACTTTGGAGGCACATATTTACATCAAATATGAGAAATGAATGAACATCACAATGTAAAGGATACAAGTGGCTCTCAGGAGCCAAATCCCCGTTGCTATACTTGATCCAACCTTGTTGACCCACCGTCAACGTTCAAATAAAGGAACCAGTCCAGTAGAACCCCGCTTTAACGCCAAAACCCCATTCACCAAACATATCCCTTACCGGGCCCGAACGCCAAACAGGAACAGGAATGGTAATACTCGAGTATACCGGAATCAAGAGTCTCAATACCCAAAGATTCCCCAAGAACAGGTACCCATGGATTGTCAATTATCTCGACCAAGCCCTTGCTGGCTCGATTTAATTAACTTCCCATGAGGTTGAGCTCAAGTTGAATAGGACGATCGTTGGATACACTTCCAAACGATCTCATAACAAGTGCAAGTAACAAGTACAAGTAATAGATTCCAGTTCGTTCAGTACAGGCAAGAGAACAAGTGTGATAAAGTACACCCTCGTCTCATACAAGATAAACAGTCAGGAAAGATATTCAAATAGCAAGTTGCAAGTACAGAAAACTAGTTTAACAATAATTCAGGGGAGTGGTGCACTTACCAGTTAAAGCAAGGATACGTCAAAAGTTTCAACCAAGGTAGGGCACTAATCACCAAGAAATCCTAGAAAAACCAAGGTAAATAATTATGGTTTCCACAGTCACAAATCCAGTAAATGGAATGCATAAATGAGACTCGACTACATGTCGTACGCCTTTCCAGGTTAAGTACTAGTACAAAAAAATAAAATATGACTTTTGAGCAAAAAGGATAACAGTTGGTCCTAGGGTTACAAACAACTCCTAAAACCCATCATTTTTACCAAGATCAACTCAACTTGAAAGAATCGCGTAGCCCTAAAATTTTGGACAGCATGCCCTCTGTATTTACCTATTTTCCAGCCATTTATGGCTTCATTATTTTCCTCAACCAGTCCCAAAGTCATATACAATATAAATTCATCACACTAGCCGTTCAATAGGCTCAAAGTCATTCAAGTACAAGATTTAGCTAGGAAAATGACCGGAAATGAACTTTAAGCTAAGAAACCAAAAAGGCAGATTCACCGCTACTTAGCGTATCGGACATAACCGAAGCTACGCTTATTGGATGGAAGTGGAAGTTCTATCGTTTCGAAGCTAAGATAGAGGGCTATAACTTTGATGAAGACTACTTAGTCCCGTTCTCACCCTAACTAGGTCAAAGTTACCAAAATAACCCCAAATTTTCCAGTTCGAAACTCACTGTGAAATTCAACTAGCAGTCCTGATTCGTTCAATCATATCTCAGTACACACAACTCCGATTCAGGTAATTCCAAATCCATTTGAGAGCTGAGATACAAGGCTATAATTCTTAAGAAGATATCGACAACCAAATCAGTAGTATTCCCTGTCAAACTAACCAATTACAGAAGCTGATTATCAGTTTCGGACGGAAACAGGGCAGCAGGGGTATTTTGGTCTTTTCATAGGCTACGTTGCTCCGATTGAGCTGAAATTTTGCAAGTAACTATAAAATGTCATTCTCTACAACTTTCATATTTTGTGATAAGGTCAATTCGGCCTCTAACTAGGGGTAATAGTACTGGGCAGAATAGGGAAAATTGAAACCCTAATCTGGAATTTTCCGTACAAAGTAGAAATTTTTCACAATTAGCTACCATTTATGCACTATGACTTCATTCTAGACTATCCCAAGCCATCATCCATGGCCATTGTGACGCCCCGAAAAAAATGAGTTTGAGAACCCGGAAATTTTCTAATTTTCTAGGGTTTATTTGTTTTAGCGCCCGCCTTTTCTACATTTTCTTGATTAGAAAAATTTTCCAGATAAAGTTTATGAGCAAAAATAGTTTTAAAATGATTTTTCTAGTATCGGTTAGTTTTTGAGAAATTAAAAGCGTATTTTGGACGCGGGACCCGCTAGTGCGGTAAATGCATTATATTTTTGACAACTTGTTGGAATTTTGTATTAAGTGATATTATTTTACAAGGTGCTAAGAGATAATTAGAGGTTACTTAGATGGTTTAATCTTGGAGAGACAAAAGGATAAGATTAAAATCCTAGAGGACCATTTGTCACCTAACTATTGGACCTTGACTTTGACTTGGACTTGTCTTAACCTTTACTAAACCAAATTTTGACCCAATTTCTTCCATTTTTATTGTCTTGGCCGAAATCTTTGGTGAGGAAAGAACAAGAGAGAGTTTCTTCAACTTCAACTTCAATTCTTGCTCAAATCTTGAGTTCCAACCGATTAAATTGCAAATCACTCCATAAAACTTGCTAGCTAAGGAAGATTGAAGCTCTTGGTGGAGTTATTTGGAAGGTTAAGGTGCCTAGTTGTTCTCTCTCTTCTATTGTTAAGGTGAGTGGTGATTGAACTTCCTCCTACACTTAATGAAGCTTAAGTTATGCCTAGTGGGAGCTAAAGTGCTGAAATTTGTGGTTTATTTCTTGGTTTGAGATGAATTGGTGAAGTTTTTGATTTATTGATGATTTTTCTGGTTTAATTTGATCATGATGTTGTGGCTGTCCATGATGGTTGGAAATGATGTTTAATAACTCTAGTAGGTGTAAATGATTGGTAATTGCAACCAATTTTGGGTTTGGAAGGAATTTGAGAAAGTTAGGGTTTTATATCCCCAATTCTGTCCGGTTTTGTATCTCATGGTTAGATGCCGAATTGGCCTTGGCTTAAAACATGAAAGTTGTAGGTATTGATGTTTTAAAGGTTCCTGTAAAATTTCAGGTCAATTGGAGTAGTGTGGAGTGAGAAAAGTCGGAAATACTGAGACTGGTCTGGGAAGGGGTGCTGCGAACAGGGTTGCCTTTTCACTCAATTTGACCGTGACCTTTCACCCTGATTCTCATCGAATTAGATTTTGGCCAAAACATGAAAGTTGTAGCCAAGGCTATAAAATAGTTTCCTGTAAATGTTCATCTTGATCCGACCACTGTATCATGTGAAATGACCGAAATACCCTTGACTGTTTTTGAAACCTGTTTCGAGCCCAGATTTTTGTTTTCGTGTAGTCTTCCATTTTCGATCATGAAAATGCATGATTTGGCCTTTGAGGTCTTCTGATGAAATGTAGCGTGATGTATTAGCTACCATATACCTTTGGAATTTCTGGATTTGGACTTGTAGAGCCTGAGTTATGATGTTTCCGCTAGAATGCGTTTTGGTGAATCTGTTTTACGTTTTTGATGTGGTATCTTGCCTTTTTGACCTGTTTGTACTCGAAACTGGGTTGAGTGACCTTCTATAATATTGTAGCCCTGACTCTTAGCTTCGAAACGGTGGGTCTTTCACCTTCATCCGACAATCGTAGCGCCTTTGGTACCATTACCGCAAAATGACGTCAAAACTATTTTTCTGGTTTTGAGCTTAACTTTCATTTCCGGACTTTTCCCTAGCTTGACTTGTGCTAGTACTACTTGGAGCTTGCTGAATGGCTATTGGATGAACTTATTTGTGTGACTTTGGAACTGGCTGAGGAAATAATGAAGCCATGATGGCTGGGAAAGTAAGCAAATTTAGGTGAAGTGCTGTCCGAAGTTTTAAAGGGTTTGATTGCTTTGAGTTTGTGATCTAAGACTTGGATTTGAGCAAGGAAATGTTATATGATGGATGATTTCTGAGCCATGGAGGTGAGTGACCTCAAACTACTTCTAAAGTGATTTATGAACCGTCTCTTACATTATTTACTTTTGAACTGTTTCCAAAGTTACTTTTGAAATGTTTTCTTGCATATCATGTGTGCTGGCATTTGAGTGTGCCTTGTTTGCTATATTTCTTGACTTCATGACTTGTATTTTGGTTGATAACGTGTTAAGCGCTTATAATGATTTCCAAAAGGAGTTTTCGAGGCGAGTGTGTACTTTATCGCATTCGACCTCGATAAATGTGAAATTTTCGATTGAAATGTTACTTGCGCATGAATGTAAGCCTTTTGGGCTGAACTGGCCATTGCCCCTTGTTACCGGTCGTCTTGAGCCAGAAGTGGACTCGGTCAGGCGATTAGGAACTTGGGTGAACGTTTGGTATACTCGAGTATTACCTATGTAGGTTGGTGGAGCCTGGCCAAAAGCCAGGGACGGGGTGAATGAAATGAAATGAATGACCAAATGAGCGAGGAAATGTCAGGAGAATGAAGGTATCCTTTCATGAATGTTACTATCGCTTTCCATTGTAAATGTTTCTTGAATTATTGATAATCCATATTTACTGTTTTGCAAATGATGTAGTTGTTTCCGGATTTATCATTTAATTTATGACATCATTGCTATATGACATCATTGAAATGAACTATTGTGAAACCGAGTTGATTAATGATTTTCTGGTTACTCGCTGAGCTTTTAGCTCACCCCAAAAACTATTTTATTCCCCTCCACAGGGCTCGTGGCGAAGGAAGGACTTGTAGTACTTGTGCACGTATGGATGGCCTAAACTTTGTACAATTTTGGATTTGGAATTATTTTATGTATATTTGGGATTAGTTTCCGCTGCATTTGTGACATGTAATTATTGGAGACGGATGTGTATTTGTGGACCATTTGATGTATACTTGAGATTTGTATTGTATTTATTTGAAGACTGTAGTGAACGACTGAGTCCCGGTGAGAGCTGGGCGGGCGGCCTGCCGAACCCTGGGGTAAGCCCTAGGGAGAGGTGGGGCCGTCACAGCCACACAATACTAAACATATAAAAATAGAAAAATCAAGAATAAATATAAAATTCACCAATCTCTACCAAAAGTCAATAATTCTTCAACAAAATCAATTATTCAACTACTATCAATCACTAATTGAACATTATCAAGATCAAAGGAAAGATTCCTTAGCCACTCACCTTGTAAACTCAAGAAAAGAAGCAATTTAGCACCTTTGCTCCTCAAACCACTTCACCACTCACCTTAATCCTACCAAGGGAAAGGGTTTTATGGAGCAAATCAAAGTTTTAACGGTTGGTTTGTGAGATCAAAGCAAGAAATTGAAGAAAGAAGTTGGAAGTTTTCTCTTCTTTTTCCTCCAAGAAAGTCGGCCAAGAGAGGGAGAAATAAGAGGATTTTTTGGTCAATTTTTAGTTATGTAAGAAAGGTGATACAATGGTCAAAGTCCAAGGGTCAATTGAATGGTGACACTTGTCACCTTTTGGCTTAAACCTTATCCTTTTGTCTCTTCTAATACCAATCCATCTAGTAACCTCTAATTATCTCTTAACAACTAGTAAATAAATTCCAGTATACAAAATGTAACCTAATTGGCCGAATTTTACCGAACTTTCCGCACTAGCGGGTCCCACGTCCGGTATACGATCTTAATTTCTCAAAACCTAACTAATACTAGAAAAATAATTTAAAAACCCTGTTTGCTCATAAAAATTATGTGTAAAATTTTCTGAATAAAGAAAATATGGAAAAGCGTGAAATAAAAAAGAATAAAACCTAGAAATTAAGAAAATTACGGGTTCTCACAACTTCTCACAACTTCAATTACTCGACATGAAATACTTGAATTGTATATTTACGTGAAGTGTTTAAATGATTAATTATGCTATGGCTGCATAAGTCGGTTGGAGTGAGCCTCCTCGACTCTTAAGTAGTAAAAGTGAGAAACGGCCAATGGCGACCTATTAAAATGACTAATGTCTACCAATTAACCGTGATTACTACTGTTAACCGTCAACCGTTAACCAGAACTGTCAACCGTTAACCGTTTACCGTAATTACTTACCGTTTTCCTATCTATTTGATTACCCGGTACTTGATTACAGTAAATTACATGTTCACATGAAATTATCAAATATTGCTTACGTGTTTACGTGTTAATTGTTGCTAGTAATTGCCCATATGAAATTATCCACCATTTTAAGGTGAGTGTATACTTTATCTCACTCGACCTATTTAAATGATTAAATTTTACCGTTCGTCGATTTACTTGATTACTTGTGCATGTTGTAAGCTCTGAGCTGAACTTGTGCCCTGCCCTTGGTTACTGACCTACTCGAGTCAGGATTGGGCTCAGTTGGGTAGGTTGGAACCCTGGGCCACCGTTTCGGTATACTAGAGTATTACCACTGGAGGGATAAGGCGATGGCCAAACAGTACCATGGGGACCGGAAGTTATAAGGTGCAGTTGACCGAAATAGTTCCAATGGAACACCGTATCCTTCAATGTGTGTTTATTTCACATAATGATAACCGTTTCATGCAAATGTGCTATATCTGTGATATGCTCAAATTACTCGTAGAATGATAATTGTCTCATGTTCATATGTCAACGTGCAACCCTGAACCATACATGCGGAATGCTCAATTACTTGATTTATTAGAACTGCTAGAGTGTCTTGGAACCTCACTAGGCTGTGTAGCTCATTCCATGTTTTTGTTTTCCTTAACAGGGTTCGAGACCAAGAGTGCTCGTGAATAGTGCTAGATTGTTTTCTTTTGAAAACTTTAAGTTGTATTATAGCAGATGGCTATAGTAAATATTCTTTTGGGTTGTATTAAGCTTGAGAGCTAATTAATTGCAAGTGTGAGATATTTTGGAGTACTTTAATTATGTATTGAAGTTATTTGAAGTATTTCAAACTTTTGAATTGTGGATTGTAGTGAGTCCTGGCGAGAGTTGGGCAGGTGTCCCGCAGATACCCTTTGGTTTACTTTAGGGAGAAGTGGGGGCGTCACAAAATTTCATTCTTAAATCTTTCATCTTTTGGCACTACTATCCGATTCCAAAACCTCAATATACCATTCGTTCCCAAGTTAAAATCTGACTTTTCTCCCTTTTGGACTTTCTTCAATCACTTTTGCACTTCACTGTCCTTTTCCTGAGTCTCTTTGATGCGTTCCAACAGAGTGGAATTCACGACAATATTCTCAAGAATTACTTTCCTCGATTCAAGTCGAGAGTTCTATACACTAACTTCTTCCAACAAGTACAGCACTTTAATCATCAATCCCGTCACTTGCACTTGACAATTCAAAGCATCGGCCACTACATTGGCTTTTCCTGGATGGTACTTTATCGTGCAATCATTGTCTTCTAAGAATTTCATCCACCTATGTTGTCACAAATTTAGCTTCTTTTGAGAAAACAAATATTTAAGGCTCTTGTAGTCAGTGAAAACCTCAAATGTTACTCCATAAAGGTAATACCTCCACTTCTTTAATGCAAACATTACAGCCGCTAATTCCAAATCATGAGTCGGATAATTTCCTTCGTGCGACTTTAATTTCCTAGAGGCATACGCTATCACTTTTTCATTTTGCATTAATACACATTCCAAACCTTTCTTGGAGGCATCTGTGTAAACCACAAAACTATCCTTCCCATTTGGTAGAGCTAATACGGGTGCTCTTGTCAAACATCTCTTTAACTCCTGGAATCTCTCTTCATACTTAGGACTCCATATAAACTTCCCACTTTTCTTGGTTAACTCAGTCATGGGTCCAGCAATCCTAGAAAAATCCTTGATGAATCTTCGGTAATGCCCTGTTAACCCTATAGAATTTCGAATTTCAGTAGGGTATTCTGGTCGCTTCCATTTAGAAACTGCTTTAACTTTGGCTAGATCCGCTTTAATCCTATCCTTAAAAATTATATGACCCAGGAATATCATTTCTTTCAACCAAAACTCACACTTGCTAAAATTAGCATACAACTGATGTTCGTTCAAGGTTTGTAAAACAATTCTTAAATGCTTCTCGTGATCCTCCACAGTCTTAGAGTACACTAGTATATCATCAATGAATACTACCACAAATTGGTCCAGATAAGGCTTAAAGACCCTGTGCATTAAATCCATAAAAGCAACAGGTGCATTGGTCAATCTAAATGGCATTACTGCAAACTTAGAGTGTCCATACCTCGAGTTAAAAGCAGTTTTAGGTATATTCTTCTCCAAAATTCTCAATTGACAGTAACCCTGTCTAAGATCCAACTTGGAAAATACTACCACCCCTTGTAATTGGTCAAACAATTCATCAATGTGGGGGTAATGGGTATTTATTCTTAATGGTGATATCATTCAAGCCTCGATAATCTATGTACAGTTTTAAACTCCCATCTTTCTTCTTGACAAATAAGACCAGGGCTCCCTACGGTGAATCACTCTTCGTTATAAAACCCCGCTCAAGTAAATCTTGTAATTGCAATTTCAACTCTTTCAATTCAGCTGGAGTTATTCTATATGATGTCTTAGAAATAGGTGCTACTCCCCGAGTCACATCAATTTTAAAAGTTATATCTCTTTTGGGGGGTAAAAACTCTAACTCTTCGGGAAAGACATCTGGATATTCCTTCACTACAGGCATGTCTTCTAATTTCACTTTATCACTAGGGGTATTGATAAGAAAAGTCAAATATCCTTGAGCTCCCTTACTTAGCATTTTTTTAGCTCGGATTCCTGAGATAAGTGCAGATAAGGCTAACCTATCCCTTACATCCAATTTCAGGGTTGCCTCTCCCGGAATGTACAATTCTACTGTTTTCATCTTACAGTTCAACTGAGCATTATAACAGGCTAACCAGTCCATTCCTAGGATCACATCATACCCCTTAATTGCTAAACCCATTAGGTCGGCCAGTAATTTTCGTTCTCCAACCCATATCTCACAATCCTTACACACTAAATTAGCTAGTAAACTTTGATCCCCAGTAGGTGTTCTAACCTCTAAATCATAAGGTAACTTAATTGGGTTCAAGTCTATTCCACTCATGAAATTAGGGATTACAAAAGAATGTGTTGCACCTGGGTCAATTAAAACCTTAGCTAAACGGTGGAAAATAGGGATCGTACCTTCAACCACCTCAGTCGCATCGGAAATCTATTGATGATCTAGTGCATAAACCCTAGCCGGTACTCTAGGTCGACTCCCTTCAGCACTAGTTTGCTTAGAGGTTGACTTTTCTGCCCTTTGAGTGCTACCTCCTACTTTCAGCTTACTTGAACAATTCGCAAACTGGTGCTCGACACTACCACAGAACAAACACTTCCCCGACTTCCTCCAACACTCATTCTCCGAATGATTTAGTTTACTGCAGTAACCACAGTTAACTTGAGGTGTCACTGCTGAACCACTAGAAGGCACTTCTCTTGCTTGAACTGGTTCATTACGACCTCCTCTAGATAAAGCTCTCCTCAAAGCTCCAGCAGTCCTTACTCCTTCCATTCTCTTCCCATCTTGGAAGGTGGGGTACTCTTACTAGTTTGTCTAGAAGTATGACTAGAAAAGTTTCTTTTCTTATTGTAAAAATCCCTAACTTGCATTCTTACGCTCTCAACTCTTTGCGCTTTCTTTAAAGCCTCAGTAAACGTAGTGATTTGGACCACAGCCAAGCCCTACTGGATTTCTATATTAAACCCTTGTACAAAACATCTTATCCTCTTTCGCTTGTTGGTCACCAATTGGGGAGCGAAATTAGAAAGTTTAGTAAACTTCCCTTCATACTCAGCTACACTAAGAGTTCCTTATTTAAACTTTATAAACTCATCATCTCGTTTCTCTTGGATCAGAGGCGGAAGGAACTTCTCGTTGAACTCTCTCGTGAAATTCTCCCAATTCCAAGGGGTTTGCACTCTCTCCCATTTTCTCTTTATCATGTCCCACCAGGCACTTGCTACTCCCTCAAATTGGAAAGCAGCAAAATTCAATCGCCTGTCTTCGGTATAGTCTAAGGCAGCGAATATGTTGGCCATTCTCTCCAACCAGTTCTCCGCTGCCTCGGGGTCGGGCTCTCCAGTGAACTTAGGCGGGTTAAATTTCAGAAACCTCTCTAAAGCCCTATCTTCCCTTCTATCCTGGCCCCCAGGCTAGTTAAGTGGCCCTGGACCCTGTCTCTCAGCTAACCGCTCAAGGATATTTGTCATCCTATTAATAGCAGTAGCCACTTGATTATCCTCTAAATTTCTTTGTCCCTGAGTTGGTCCAGTTGTCGATCCCTAATCATCTCCGTGAGGTTGGGCTTGCATAGATCCTCACCCACGACCTCGACCACTCCTTCGTCTGTCCATAATTCTAGTGGTGCCTAGTGCAAGAAATAAAAGTGATCACGTGAGAAATTTCTTAAAACAAAATCCAATCTTGAAAACATCAAAAATAACAATAATTAGCATGTATTTACACTTTAAAATTCATACAATTAGCAAGTCATGTGAAAAATTACAAAAATATAGCACATAGGTGTCACAAAAGTACTTTTAGTCATGCATGACTAAAGTAAAGTCAAGTGCCTCAAAAGTAGACCACACAGTCAAGCAAAATAAATAGCCTTGGCACTAGCATCACCCCAACTATTTCTAATTACAAAAGTCAAAGGTCTGTCACTATAAGCCTAGTCCTTAGGGGCTATCAGGTGGAACCTTCTCCTCAGGGTCCTCTTCTGGATCCTCCTCAGTGTCCTCCTGAACTGGACTCTGTACAACCTCCATCACCTCGTCAATCAGCATAGTAGCATCAGCCATGATCCCGGAAGCCCGATCACGGACCTCCTCACCTATCCTGAAAAGTCGAGCCCTAACTCTCTGAAACTCATCACAAGTGACCTCAGCCGTAGCCATCTTGCCTGCCAAAGTCTCCTCTAGCTCAGCAATCTTAGTACTCTGAGCATTCACCATAATGCTCAGTTCCTCTACCTCCTGGAGCAGATCTTGGTTGGCATCTACAAACTGACGTCGCTCATCGTCAAGAGCAAATACAAGGTGGTTTGGGTAAGCATATGTCATCCTACAGACACATTTGGGAAATCTAGTAAAAGGTAAGTAGCGTACACGAGCTCCTCCGTCCCGTGAGCTATAGTAAATAGATCTAAGAGACTCTACATGGCCATTAGCATGGCCATTACCATTAGCAGCAGGTCCTCCATTCCCATTCTCCATCCCTGCAAAACAACCATAATTTCCAGATTAGAAACTTAAAGTCACGAACTCACTCAAATATAACTTAGGGTATAACTAGATTATCTCATTCCTATTCTTAGAAGTAAAGTTTCTTGTACATTTCCCAAATAGATCTATAACCTAGTACTTTGATACCAACTGTGATGCCCCCACTTCTCCCAAGGGCGAACCTAAGGTTATCCGCGGGACGCCTGCCTAGCTCTCGCCGGGACTCAAGGCAATTCAATTCAAACTTAACAGTAAATACCAAATAATACAAGTCTAAAATGAAGAAAAGTCACTTCCTTAACTGAATATCCAAATCTTATATCATGTTTTCAAAAGATACATCAAGTCCTAAAATACGACCATTAAAAGTCGACTAAACATTTACAACTAAGATTCCAATCAAAAGTATAACCTAGTCGGCTTTTCCAAAATCTTCCGCAACTTTACTGTTTATCTTAGTCCGCAACTCCACTGTTAAGGAAAACAACTCTACTGTTTATCTTAGTCCGCAACTTTTGATGATTATAAAACAAATGGATGTTACTAATATTCTCTGATTAGACCTTTTCAAAATTGGAGCAAAATAGGTTCAAAGGCTAACATATGCTGAAATAGCTGTCGGACGCACAAAAAGACTGCATCGGCCATTCGACAACCATTGAGTATCTTCGGACGCATGAAGAACCCACCCTCGGACGTCCGAAGATGATAAGCCAAGTCCTCTAAGCTCACTGACCTCGATCAGACGTACAACACCTGAGTATTGGATGTCCGACAAACGTTACGACATTTCGGACGCAAAACATTGGAGGCAACGGACGTCCGAAAGAATTGAAGAAGAATTTCTAGTTTTACATCATACCTTCGGACGCATACTCTGGAGGTACCGGACGTCCTAAATATCTCAAGAAAATTTCTTGAACTCACTGCCTGCGTTTGGAAGCAGAAAACTAGCCTACCGGACGTCCGACACCATCAACGGCTAGTTGACTCTTCAGTTGCCTTCTATCCGTTGGTAGCATTAATTGAGGAATTTTTTGGTCTCTTATAAAAAGAAAAAAGTCAACCACTTCAACAACTTTTGCACAGTGAAACTACATCAGATCTTGAGTGATTCAAGTGTGAGAATACTCTTTAAAGAAGATTTATACTCTCAGTTGTATAACTTTCGATTAGCTTTTCAAGTGTGTTTCTATTTCTTCAATAGTGTAGTTTTGTGAGGGTTATTCGAGTGATAGTAAAACTTCCTTACTTGACCAAGTGTTGCTTGGAGTGAGGAGGAAGTGATCCTTCCTTTGTACACAAGAGATTGGTTGCAAGTTGATCAACTTGAAGAATCTTGCTATATAAAGTGGTTTTCAAACTCAAGTGAAGTTTGAAACTTGGTTTGTTATTCTATCCTTTTACTTACTGTCGGCAATATAAATTGTCTATCTCTTCCACTCCCAAGCACTTGTGCTTTCTTATCAATTACTCCATTGTGTGGTCCTTTAGAAATAGGGCAAGTTCTCAAAAAGTGACTCATATATTGGCCAGTTTTTTAAATCATCTAATTCACCTCCCTCTTAGGTTGTTTTCGATCCTTACAATTGGTATCAGAGCTTGGTCTCCTAGACATTAAGCTCAATCGGCTTTGGAGTAAAATGACAACCAAGAATGCCATATTTTTTGAAGGACAATCTGTCACTAGACCCCCAATGTTTAATGGATCAAATTATGTGAGTTGGAAGGAGAGGATGATTATTTTCTTACAATCTATTGATATTGGGTTGTGATTTATTGTCAATGAAAGTCCATATGATGCCTCTATTATTGATGAAGTCACTCTTAGGTCGAGACTAAAAACTAGGAGTGAGTTGACTGGTGATGATTCTGACAGCCCCACCTTCCCCTAAGGCGAACCAAAGAGGTTAGCGGACTGCCTGCCCAACTCTCGCCAGGACTAACGGTTCAGTTTACGTCGATCTATTACGTTCCGGAACTTACCATTGCGCGCAAACAAGTCAAAATAAAAAAAAACGGAAAAATCGAAGCCGAAATTTATCCAAACCACGGCCAAGCATATATATACATTGGAAATCAACATTTACAAGCCAAACGGCAAACCAAGATATTCGTCTAGTTCATACATGTACCAAAAGCCATTTACACACCATACATTGGTGGAAACAAAACACTTAGGGTTTTTACCCTCAAGGAGCTATTCAAAAATACATGTACAAGAGCTCAACTTGTGATCCAACTATCACAATCTTTTCCAAAAGTTTCATTTTCCTGTAAGGAAAACAAATGACACGGAATGAGCTAAAGCCCAGTGAGCAACTATCACAATAGCAGTTAAGATCACATAAGCATAACCATTCAATTCAAGTCTGCAATTTCGAAGTAAGGCATATCAGTGAAAGGATACGGTCGGCTCTCAAGAGCCCATTTCCACGCTTGCAATCTTGATCCAACCTCATTGACCCTCCGTCAATTTTAAAAGTACCAAACAACCGTAGACCTCGCTTAACTTCCATCCTTCCACCCATCATACCCCAACCGGGCCCGCACTCCATTCAGTCATTTTGGTAATACTCGAGTTTACCGGAACCAAGAGTCTCATTACTACAAGGTTCCTCAGTACAGTCCCCGTGGCATGACAATTTTCACGACCAAGCCCTCGCCGGCTCGATCCAATTGACTACCAAACGGGGTTGAGCTCAGTAATACAGTAAGGCCGTTGGACAATCGTCCAAACGACACCAATTCAGTTTCCATGAATGGAATTCAATGTACCATATAACCAGTGCAGTATTACAGTAATACGGTAAATAGCCATGAATGAAATCACAAGGGGTGAGGGCGGTCAAGTACACCCTCACCTCAATCACTTCCAATAACCAATTAAGCCTTCAAGGCATCAAATACACATAGAACAAAGCCATATTATAACAAGTAAGTGAGTAGTATACTCACCAACCAAGTAAGTGGTGTTTCATGCACCACGATCACCAAGACGTCGTGAGCTACCGTCACGCCCTAAAACATGTAACACATATAATGAGACTCGAGAACGAGTCACAAAACAATGCTAAACACAATTCCAATAGGGTTCCATATGCATAAATAAGCATGATAGCAAACCAGAAATTAGAAATAGCATTAGTCTTGGCCCCGAATAGAAAAACTGTTTTGCCCTTATTTTGCGGTAATCGCGTCAATTTCCCTACGACTATCGGATGGGGGTGTAAGACCCACCGTTTCGAAGACAAGAAACAGGGCTACAACAATGTAGAAGGCCACTCAATCCAGTTCCTAACACAACTAGGTCAAATATGTAAAATACCAAACTAGAATTACCAAAACAGGTTTGCAAAACACACAAAACTGTAATCGGTATAACTCAGTCTATACAAGTCCAAATGCCGAAATTCCAAAGGCATATGATAGCTAAGACATCCAGCTACATTTCATCAGAAGATACCAACATCCAAATCCAAAGTGATTCCAACCAAAATTGCCAAATACCAACGCAGTTTTCGCATTCTGACCAAAGCAGAACAGCTACAGTAATTCCGATATAACTCACTCTACACTAATCCAAATGACCTGAAATTTTCCAGGCACCTCAAACACATCAATACCTACAACTTTTATGTTTTGAGCAAAGTCCAATTCGGCCTCTAACCCTATGATCTAAAACCGGACAGAATTAGGGGATTATGAACCCTAACTTTTCTCAATTCACTCCAAATCCAAAATTAGTTGCAATTATCAACAATTCACACCTACAAGAGTCATTATAGTCCATTACCAATCATCAAAGATAGCCACAACATCCCATTCATATTAAACCATAAAATTCATCATAAAATTGAAAACTTCACCAAAACACTTCAAATCAAGAAATAAATCACACATTCCATCACTCAAGCCACCATTAGGCACAAAATAACCATCATTAAGTGTAAGGGAGTAGTCAAACATCACTTACCTAAGAACAAGAGATGTAGAGATGTTGGCCACCTTAGACCTTCAAACAAACTTCACTAAGACACTTACTAGCACTAGAAGAAAGGATTTTATGGAGTGGAATCTAGTTTAGGCTCTTGTTTGTGGAAGATTGGACCAAGTGGAAGCTTGAAAGTTGATGGAGTTTCTTCCTTCTTGAGCTTGGGATGGCCGGCCAACAAGAGGTAAGAGATGGTGAATTTTTATGATTTTTTTGAAGTATTTAACACTTAGTCAAAAATAGTCAAAAGTATGAATAGTGTTTCTTAAGTCAAACCCAATGGTAGAGTGACACTTGTCACTCTCATAAATGCATTCCTATCCTTTCTTTTCTCTCTCACATCAATTATTTCACACACCCTACTTATCTCTTAACACCCGATAAATTTTACACAGTATCCAAAACTTAACCTTATTGGCCGAATTTTTCCGAACTTTTCGCACTAGTGGGTCCCACGTCCATTATATATCCTTAATTTTCCAAAAATTCACCAATGCTAGAAAAATCATCTAGAAACTAGAACTGCTCATAAAATCTACCAGAAAAATATTTCTAAGCCAGAAAATACAAAAATTATGCAATTAAGGGGTAATAAACCCTAGGAAAAATATTAGGGTTTTACGGGTTCTCACACTCTCCCCCCCTTAAAAGAATTTCATCCTCGAAATTTCTCACCTTAATTCCCGAAAAGGTTTGGGTATTTCTTTCGCATTTCCTCTTCCATCTCCCAGGTGGCATCCTCAACTCCGTGGTTTCTCCATAGCACCTTCACTAGCGGAATCCGCTTGTTTCTGAGCTCTTTGACTTTTCGATCGAGCACTTGGACCGGTTTCTCTTCATAGGCCAGTGATTCGTCCACTTCAATCTCCTCCGGTTGCAATACATGGGATGGGTCTGTGTGACGACCCCACCTCCCCCTAAGGCGTACCAAAGGGTTCGGCGGACCGCCTGCCCAGCTCTCGCCAGGACTCACTCACTATCTCAATCGAATAATGTACACACAACCATGAACCATAAATAACAATCCCAATTCAAGCTTATAATGTACATTGATAGAAATCGAGGTACAAAGTCTCAATATACTCAAACTGGTTCAAGGCGTATACAATCCAAATACAAAACATTCTATTCGAGGAATAGCACGAGTACAAGTCAAAAATCAAACAACTAGTCTATGCTAGACCTTACATATCTCGCACCTCGCTCGTACCCCTGAAAGGAAAACAAATGGAGTGGAATGAGCTAAAAGCCCAGTGAGGTTCCAAATAGCAAATTGACCATTATTTATAAGTACGAGTTTTCGATATAGCAAAGTAACGAGCATAAAGTGTTCATAAATGTGAACAGTAACACGTCAAGTAGCAATCTTGAAATGAGCAAAGGTAGAAGTTTTTCAAAAGAAACAATAATCCAATAAACAATAAGTATTCCAAAGCATAAGGATACGGATGGCTCTCAGGAGCCAAATTCCCCTTTTCATTACCAGAAGCTTGATCACGTAGTAGTTGACACTCCGTCAACTTTCAAGTAAGTAACCAATCCAGTAGAACACCACTTAAACGACTCTCCGTCCACCGTTCAACCCCCAGCTGGGCCCAAAATCCTCAAGAACACGGGTGGTAATACTCGAGTATACCGATTAGTCGAGGAGATATCACTCCACTCGACAATACAAGAGACCCAGGGTTCGTTACCCAATCGACCAAGCCCTTGCCGGCTCGACTAGAGTAACTCGCCACAGGGTTTCTGGAATTCCAGGAAGTGCACGCATCATAATCAAGTATATCAAGTCAATTGCAACAATAAACAAGTATATCACATAAGGGCAAGTGCGATAAAGTACACTCTTACCCTTACAATTCACGTATATAACATGTAATCAGATTGGTCACGTATCAAGTTCAAGTATCAAGTTCAATTCGGTATTTGAAAGCACTCACCCAAAAGATATAGTGCTACTGGTCACTTTCAGGTTATACTCCGAGTTCGGAGTCCAAATCTGCGATAAAACTCAATTTGAGAACTTTGAAACATGACTAAGATTCAAAACTTAGACGTTTCGTTCAATAAAAATCAAGAAATTGAAATTCACTTGGAGAATACTCGTGAGATACTCGCTCACTTTTTAAATGATAAAACTTTGTAACATTTATACTTGAATTGGTCATGCGAGTCGAAAGTACAAGAGAAAACGTACTTTGAGCAATCATTATTTCATTTCTCAAGGGTACAAGTTCGGCCAAGTCCTAACGTATAACCCTCGATAAACAAGTGGCAAAGGTCCTCGCTAGTTCAAGTGATAATCACTTAACCTTCACTCAAGTCGCAAAGATAGTTTTCTAGACCTCGAGTAAAAATTTGAGCAGCATGCCCTTTGTGTTTACCTAATTTCCAGCCATTTAGGCTTCATTATTTTTCTTCAACAACATCCCAACATCATACAAATCAGCAATTTATGTCAAGAGCCGTTCCATAGGCTCACAATATCATAATAACAAGAATCGCATTAAGTACAAGTGCAGAAATTCACTGTGGCACAAGACAGATTTGACGTACCAAATGCGGAAATAACATATCCAAGACTACGCTTATCGGATTGAGGCGCAACCTATGCCGTTTCGAATCTAAGACTCAGGGCTACAATGTTCATGAAGGTCACTTAACCCAGTTTCGAGTGTAACCAGGTCAAAAATGCAAGATACTATACCAGGATCACAAAAACAGATTCACAAAATGCATTTTAGCGGAAACATCATAACTCAGGCTCTCCAAGTCCAAATTCCAAAATTCCAAAACCAGCTGAAAGCTAAGAAACAGGGTTACATTGTTCATGAAGATCACTTAGTCCAGTTTCTAATGCAACTTAGTCAAATCCTCAAATTACAGAACCAAAATCCAATTCATCGGCTATTTATCCACACTGCACTGGAATGGACATAACTCAGTGTACAAAGGTCCAATTCAGGTGTTCTTAGAGGCATTTTAAAGCTACTTCAGAACAATACAACTTTCATGTTTTGGCCCAGAGCTAAATCAGAATGGATCCTGGTCAAAAAACGTGATTAACTGGACAAACTGAACACACGGACTGCTGAGGAAAAACTTAAAACAGTAAGGGTATTTCGGACTTTTCACGACCTACGTTGCTCCGATTGAGGTGAAATTTTACAGGCACCTACAAAATACCATTATCTACAACTTTCCTTCTTTGACCCAAGGCCAATTCGGCCTCTAACACACCGATACAAATTCGGACAGAATGCTTGGGAAATTTTCCAGAAATCTGAAATTTTTAGCTCTAAGTGTAATTTCCTCAAATTTCTGGTTCTAATCACCACTAAACAACCTTATATAACCTTAATTGCAACATTTACACATCATACATCACATTGAGCAGAAAATCAGAACCCCTAGTTCATCAAATAAATTGGGGAAAACCTCTAAATCATGCTAATCATCCATGATTCCACCACTATAATCAAACTACTTGTAACATCCCGAATATTAGGAGGTTGTTTGTGAAGAAAATATTAAAGTGTATTTCTTTGGGTTTGATTTAAAACCTATTTTTGTTTTAAAAAGACTAGAAACCCTAATATTGTAGCCAAAAACCCTAGTTTACTTGTGACTAACCGGTTTTCCTAAATCTCTCCTATTTTAATTGAAACCCTAATTTTAATTACTGGAATTGGAAAATTCCTCACGTTTTCTTAAAAATTTCCTTTTATTTGGAAATTATTATTTATTAAGGCCCTACTACCCAATTGTTCAACAATAAGTGTAGATGAACCTGAAAATAGGGTTTTACACTTCAGTTTCAAGATTTGAGCAAAATTAGGGTTTTTCGATTTTTCCGCCGGATGAATTTTCGGTACTGGCCAAGGATCAATTTGATGATTAAAAGTGACTTTTAAGTGAGAAATAATATGTGAGTAGTAGCCATGAGACAAGGTTAGTGAATGGAAAGAAAAAAAACCTAGTACGTGAGTTTTTAAGAAAACGGCGCGAACCGGCGGGTCCCGCGCACTACCGTTTGAACGCACCACTGGACTACCACTTTCTTGCACCACAAGCTCATTGATATTTGAGCCAAAATATTTTCTTATATTCAGCTAAGAAGGACCGAAATTTGTGGCTAAGAAGCAAGGGGAAGAAAGAGAAAAAATTAGTGGACAAGATTAGTCCAAGTGTTAGTAGAAATTTGTGGTCATAATTAACTCTAACCTTCTTACTTCTTATAAGACCAACACTTAGCTTCATTCCTCTTCATTTTGCTGCTGAAGAACCGTGAGTGAGAGAGAGGAAAAACAAGAGAGCAAACCTTCCATTTCATCTTCAAATCCAACAACTTAGTGAGAAAATAAACAAAGTAAACCGATTAAACTTGTTCTTGAGTGACTAAGTGTTGATTTGTGGTAAGTTTTTGAAGGAAGGAAGCTTGGACTACTCTTAGTGACCTCTACTCAAGGTAGGAGAGATATCTCTCCAAGTTTTGCTTTTAATTTGGTTAAATTAAGATGGGCAACTTGATTTTAGGGTGAGATTATGGATGATTAGCATGTTTTAGTGGTTTTCCCCAATTTATTTGATGAACTAGGGTTCCTGATTTTCTGCTCAAGTTGATGTATGATGCATGAATGTTGCAATTAAAGTTATATAAGGTTGTTTAGTGGTGATTGGAACCAGAAATTTGAGGAAACTACACTTAGAGCTAAAAATTTCAGATTTCTGGAAAATTTCCCAAGCATTCTGTCCGAAATTGTATCTGTATGTTAGAGGCCGAATTGGCCTTTGGTCAAAGAAGGAAAGTTGTAGAGAATGGTGTTTTATAGGTGCCTACAAAATTTCAGCTCAATCGGAGCAACGCAGAACGTGAAAAGTCCAAAATACCCCTACTGCTTTAAGAATTTCCCAGTAGTCCGTTTCTTCAGTTCAGTCCAGTTTATCACGATTTTTGACCAGGATCCATTCTGATTTAGCTCTGGACCAAAACATGAAAGTTGTAGTGCTCTGAAGTAGCTTTAAAATTCCTCTAAGAACACCTGATTCGGACTTGTGTACACTGAGTTATGTCCATTACAGTGTTCTGCATTTAAACAGCCGGTGAATTGATTTCAGGTTTGGTAATTGGAGAATTTGACCAATTTACATTAGAAACTGGATTAAGTGACCTTCATGAACATTGTAGCTCTGTGTCTTAGCTTCGAAACGGCATAGGTTACGCCTCAATCCGATAAGCGTAGCCTCGGATATGTTATTTCCGCATTCGTACGTCAAATCTGTCTTGTGCTAAGTTGAATTTCTGCACTTGTCATTGTTGTGATTCTTGTTATTATGATATTGTGAGCCTATGGAACGGCTCTGGACATGAATTGTTGACATATGTGATGTTGGGTTGTGTTTGAGAAAAACAATGAAGCCTAAAAGGCTGGAAAATTAGGTAAACACAAAGGGCATGCTGCCCAAATTTACGCTCGAAAACTAGAGAACTACTTGCAACTTGAGTAAGGGTTAAGAGTGATTACTGCTTGAACCATCTAGGGTACTTGAGTATTCTTGTTCCGAGGTATATAAGGAAGGACTTGGCCGAACTTGTACCCTTGAGAAAGGAAATAATGATTGCTCGGAGTATGTTTTCCTTATACTTTCGACTTGCATGGCATTTTCAAGTATAAATGTTACAAAGTTTTACCATTTAAAAAGCGAGCAAGTGTTTCACGACTACCATCCGAGTGAATTTCAATTTCTTGATTTTATTGAACGAAACGTCTAAGTTTCGAATCTTAGTCATGTTTCAAAGTTCTCAAACTGAGTTTTATCGCAGATTTGGACTCCGAACCCGGAGTATAACCTGAAAGTGACCCGTAAAGGCACTATATCTTTTGGTGAGTGCTTTCAAATACCGAATTGCACTAGATACTTGAACTTGATACGTGACCAATATGAGTACATGTTATATACGTGAATTGATAGGGCAAGAGTGTACTTTATCGCACTTGCCCTTACGTGATATACTTGTTTATTGTTGCAATTGACTTGATATACTTGATTATGATGCGCGCACTTCCTGGAATTCCAGAAACCCTGTGGCGAGTTACTCTAGTCGAGCCGGCAAGGGCTTGGTCGATTGGGTAACAAACCCTGGGTCTCTTGTATTGTCGAGTGGAGTGATATCTCCTCGACTAATCGGTATACTCGAGTATTACCACCCATGTTCTTGAGGATTTTGGGCCCAGCTGGGGGTTGAACGGTGGACGGAGAGTCGTTTAAGTGGTGTTCTACTGGATTGGTTACTTACTTGAAAGTTGACGGAGTGTCAACTACTACGGGATCAAGCTTCTGGTAATGTAATGGGAATTTGGCTCCTGAGAGTCATCCGTATCCTTATACTTTGGAGTAATTATTGTTTATTGGACTATTGTTTCTTTTGAAAAATTTTTTTACATTCGTTCATTTTAAGATTGCTACTTGACGTGTTATTGCTCACCTTTATGAACTCTTCATGCATGTTACTTTGCTATACCGAAAACTTGTACTTCTAAATAATGGTCAATTTGCTATTTGGAACCTCACTGGGCTTTTAGCTCATTCCACTCCATTTGTTTTCCTTTCAGGGGTACGAGTGACGCGTGAGACTTGTAAAAGACTAGCGTAGCCTTTTGTTTTGACTTTTGACTTTTTGGTCTTGTACTCGCGCTATTCCTCGAATGGAACATGTTGTACTTGGATTGTATAGGTTTTGAACTAGTTGGGTGTGTTGAGACTTTGTACCTCGATTTCTATTAATGTAAATTATAAGCTTGAATTGGGAATGTTATTTATGGTTCATGGATGTGTGTACGTGACTCGATTAAGATAGTGAGTGAGTCCTGGCGAGAGCTGGGCAGGCGGTCCGCCGAACCCTTTGGTACGCCTTAGGGGGGGTGGGGTCGTCACACTACTAACTTAATTTAACAAAATCAAAAGCAAAACTTAGAGAGATGAGTTCTCTTACCTTGGTTAGAAGTCTCTAAAAGCAGCCCCAAGCTTTCCTTTTCCAAACTTTCACCACCAAACACTAACTAACCACTCAAAGACAAGATTAATCGGTTTCTTTTGTTTGATTTCTCACTTTGTTGGTGGATTGAAGAAGAAATGGAGAAGAGTTTTGTTTTTCCTCTCTTGTTCTTACTCTCTCTCTCTCTCGGCTCTTAGCAGCAGAAAATGAAGAGAAATGAAGCTGATTTTTGTCTTATAAGGAGTAAGAAGGTTAGAGTTAATTAAGACCACAATTTGGCTAACACTTGGACAATTCTTAGCCACTAATTTTTCTCTTTCTTCCCCTTGCTTATAAGCCACAAATTTCGGTCCCCTTAGCTGTATAATAAGAAGATATTTTGGCTCAATTATCAATAAGCTTGTGGTGCAAGAAAGTGGTGGTCCAGTGGTGCGTTCAAACGGTAGTGCGCGGGACCCGCCAGTTCGCGCCGTTTTTCTTAAAAACTAACGTACTAGGGTTTTTACTTCCCATTCACTAACCTTATCTCATTGCTACTAGTCACATATTATTTCTCACTTAAAAGTCACTTTTAATCATCAAATTGATCCTCGGCCAGTACCGGAAATTTATCTGGCGGAAAAATCGCAAAACCCTAATTTTGCTCAAATCTTGAGACCGAAGTATAAAACCCTATTTCCAGGTTCATCTGCACTTATTGTTGAACAATTGGGTAGTAGGGCCTTAATAAATAATAATTTTCAAATAAAAGGAAATTTTTTTAAGAAAACGTGAGGAATTTACAATTTCAATAATTAACATTAGAATCTCTAGTAAAATATGAAAGATTTAAGAAACCGTTTAGTCACAAGTAAACTAGGGTTTTTTGATTAAAACATTAGGGTTTCTAGTCGTTTAAAACGAAATAAGGTTTTAAATCAAACCCGAAGAAATATACTTTAATATTTTCTTCACAAATAACCTCCTAATATTCGGGATGTTACAATCTCCCCTCCTTAAAAGAATTTCGCCCTCGAAATTCCAACGGGTACTAAGAGTCCTTTAAAGTCAATCAAGTACTAGAAATCACTCCAATCCCTTATGTATGACCTTATCATTTAGTAAAGAGCTAAGAGATAACCAAATAGAACATGCAAAAAGGGCTCAATTCGGATAACTAGCCCTAAGTTGAAAGAAAAGTCTCAGATATTCGAAAAATTTAAAACATGGCTTAGCCTCAAGTCGAAAATTTTACCCCAGGCGGTGCTTGGAAACACAACAGGCAAAGCCACACAAATACGAATAAGTTCAAAAGCAAGGTCAAAGCAGGGTTCAAACATATAAGTTCAAAAGTAGATTCAATTACTTCAAGTTCAAGAAGCACGGGTACAAATAAGAACTCACTCGACTAGCCTATACCCAGCAATTCACATTCTCAAACAGTCGCCGAATTCAAATCCTCATATAGGTCATATTACTCATGTGTAAAAATCAAATCAGGTCCATTACATGTACGTAAGAGCACACTCGCCAAAACAAGTTCAAGTCCCAAATGAGCTCATTTTAGTCTGTCTCAGACAGTTCAAGTATTGCAAACCCCTTTGATCGGTCCAATAACAAGGTTAAATGTTAGAATCATCCACGCTTTAACCTTTCCATCAAAACTCACCTCAAGTGCAATCAAGATACAGACCCTTATTCTAACGCTCTTCACTATATGATACCCAAGTACAAGAATCCACAATAAGACAATTCACAACTCGAGCCGGCCGGTCCCAAGAGTAAATCATCCATATTAGAGATTCCTACCTGGCATAACTAGCTAAGGTCTCCAACAATAGACAATTGTTCCACACTTAACAAGCCAATCCCCACAGTCCGAGAACCCTCTCCTGGCACGAGCTCAATAGGAGCTCTGATACCATCTGTGACGACCCCACCTCCCCCTAAGGCGTACCAAAGGGTTCGGCGGACCGCCTGCCCAGCTCTCGCCAGGACTCACTCACTATCTCAATCGAATAATGTACACACAACCATGAACCATAAATAACAATCCCAATTCAAGCTTATAATGTACATTGATAGAAATCGAGGTACAAAGTCTCAATATACTCAAACTGGTTCAAGGCGTATACAATCCAAATACAAAACATTCTATTCGAGGAATAGCACGAGTACAAGTCAAAAATCAAACAACTAGTCTATGCTAGACCTTACATATCTCGCACCTCGCTCGTACCCCTGAAAGGAAAACAAATGGAGTGGAATGAGCTAAAAGCCCAGTGAGGTTCCAAATAGCAAATTGACCATTATTTATAAGTACGAGTTTTCGATATAGCAAAGTAACGAGCATAAAGTGTTCATAAATGTGAACAGTAACACGTCAAGTAGCAATCTTGAAATGAGCAAAGGTAGAAGTTTTTCAAAAGAAACAATAATCCAATAAACAATAAGTATTCCAAAGCATAAGGATACGGATGGCTCTCAGGAGCCAAATTCCCCTTTTCATTACCAGAAGCTTGATCACGTAGTAGTTGACACTCCGTCAACTTTCAAGTAAGTAACCAATCCAGTAGAACACCACTTAAACGACTCTCCGTCCACCGTTCAACCCCCAGCTGGGCCCAAAATCCTCAAGAACACGGGTGGTAATACTCGAGTATACCGATTAGTCGAGGAGATATCACTCCACTCGACAATACAAGAGACCCAGGGTTCGTTACCCAATCGACCAAGCCCTTGCCGGCTCGACTAGAGTAACTCGCCACAGGGTTTCTGGAATTCCAGGAAGTGCACGCATCATAATCAAGTATATCAAGTCAATTGCAACAATAAACAAGTATATCACATAAGGGCAAGTGCGATAAAGTACACTCTTGCCCTTACAATTCACGTATATAACATGTAATCAGATTGGTCACGTATCAAGTTCAAGTATCAAGTTCAATTCGGTATTTGAAAGCACTCACCCAAAAGATATAGTGCTACTGGTCACTTTCAGGTTATACTCCGAGTTCGGAGTCCAAATCTGCGATAAAACTCAATTTGAGAACTTTGAAACATGACTAAGATTCAAAACTTAGACGTTTCGTTCAATAAAAATCAAGAAATTGAAATTCACTTGGAGAATACTCGTGAGATACTCGCTCACTTTTTAAATGATAAAACTTTGTAACATTTATACTTGAATTGGTCATGCGAGTCGAAAGTACAAGAGAAAACGTACTTTGAGCAATCATTATTTCATTTCTCAAGGGTACAAGTTCGGCCAAGTCCTAACGTATAACCCTCGATAAACAAGTGGCAAAGGTCCTCGCTAGTTCAAGTGATAATCACTTAACCTTCACTCAAGTCGCAAAGATAGTTTTCTAGACCTCGAGTAAAAATTTGAGCAGCATGCCCTTTGTGTTTACCTAATTTCCAGCCATTTAGGCTTCATTATTTTTCTTCAACAACATCCCAACATCATACAAATCAGCAATTTATGTCAAGAGCCATTCCATAGGCTCACAATATCATAATAACAAGAATCGCATTAAGTACAAGTGCAGAAATTCACTGTGGCACAAGACAGATTTGACGTACCAAATGCGGAAATAACATATCCAAGGCTACGCTTATCGGATTGAGGCGCAACCTATGCCGTTTCGAATCTAAGACTCAGGGCTACAATGTTCATGAAGGTCACTTAACCCAGTTTCGAGTGTAACCAGGTCAAAAATGCAAGATACTATACCAGGATCACAAAAACAGATTCACAAAATGCATTTTAGCGGAAACATCATAACTCAGGCTCTCCAAGTCCAAATTCCAAAATTCCAAAACCAGCTGAAAGCTAATAAACAGGGTTACAATGTTCATGAAGATCACTTAGTCCAGTTTCTAATGCAACTTAGTCAAATCCTCAAATTACAGAACCAAAATCCAATTCATCGGCTATTTATCCACACTGTACTGGAATGGACATAACTCAGTGTACAAAAGTCCAATTCAGGTGTTCTTAGAGGCATTTTAAAGCTACTTCGGAACACTACAACTTTCATGTTTTGGCCCAGAGCTAAATCAGAATGGATCCTGGTCAAAAAACGTGATTAACTGGACAAACTGAACACACGGACTGCTGAGGAAAAACTTAAAACAGTAAGGGTATTTCGGACTTTTCACGACCTACGTTGCTCCGATTGAGGTGAAATTTTACAGGCACCTAAAAAATACCATTATCTACAACGTTCCTTCTTTGACCCAAGGCCAATTCGGCCTCTAACACACCGATACAAATTCGGACAGAATGCTTGGGAAATTTTCCAGAAATCTGAAATTTTTAGCTCTAAGTGTAATTTCCTCAAATTTCTGGTTCTAATCACCACTAAACAACCTTATATAACCTTAATTGCAACATTTACACATCATACATCACATTGAGCAGAAAATCAGAACCCCTAGTTCATCAAATAAATTGGGGAAAACCTCTAAATCATGCTAATCATCCATGATTCCACCACTATAATCAAACTACTAACTTAATTTAACAAAATCAAAAGCAAAACTTAGAGAGATGAGTTCTCTTACCTTGGTTAGAAGTCTCTAAAAGCAGCCCCAAGCTTTCCTTTTCCAAACTTTCACCACCAAACACTAACTAACCACTCAAAGACAAGATTAATCGGTTTCTTTTGTTTGATTTCTCACTTTGTTGGTGGATTGAAGAAGAAATGGAGAAGAGTTTTGTTTTTCCTCTCTTGTTCTTACTCTCTCTCTCTCTCGGCTCTTAGCAGCAGAAAATGAAGAGAAATGAAGCTGATTTTTGTCTTATAAGGAGTAAGAAGGTTAGAGTTAATTAAGACCACAATTTGGCTAACACTTGGACAATTCTTAGCCACTAATTTTTCTCTTTCTTCCCCTTGCTTATAAGCCACAAATTTCGGTCCCCTTAGCTGTATAATAAGAAGATATTTTGGCTCAATTATCAATAAGCTTGTGGTGCAAGAAAGTGGTGGTCCAGTGGTGCGTTCAAACGGTAGTGCGCGGGACCCGCCGGTTCGCGCCGTTTTTCTTAAAAACTCACGTACTAGGGTTTTTACTTCCCATTCACTAACCTTATCTCATTGCTACTAGTCACATATTATTTCTCACTTAAAAGTCACTTTTAATCATCAAATTGATCCTCGGCCAGTACCGGAAATTTATCTGGCGGAAAAATCGCAAAACCCTAATTTTGCTCAAATCTTGAGACCGAAGTATAAAACCCTATTTCCAGGTTCATCTGCACTTATTGTTGAACAATTGGGTAGTAGGGCCTTAATAAATAATAATTTTCAAATAAAAGGAAATTTTTTTAAGAAAACGTGAGGAATTTACAATTTCAATAATTAACATTAGAATCTCTAGTAAAATATGAAAGATTTAAGAAACCGTTTAGTCACAAGTAAACTAGGGTTTTTTTATTAAAACATTAGGGTTTCTAGTCGTTTAAAACGAAATAAGGTTTTAAATCAAACCCGAAGAAATATACTTTAATATTTTCTTCACAAATAACCTCCTAATATTCGGGATGTTACAGTCTGGATGATACTTCTTTAGTATCGAGACGTGAAATACATCATGGATTCGAGATAGACTGGATGGCAGTTCCAATCGATACGCGACCGCTCCAACCCTCTGAAGGATCTTGTAGGGTCCGATGTACCGCGGTTGAAGCTTCTTTCCTTTACCCGTTGTAAGACTTCGTAAGGGTGTGATTTTGAGAAATACATGATCTCCAACTTCAAATTCCAAATCTTTTCTTCGGTTATCTGCGTAGCTCTTTTGTCGACTCTGAGCTGTTTGAAGTCGTTGCCGTATCAACTTGACCTTCTCGTGAGCCTCTTCCATCCATGGAATAGTTGCCGGGTCCAGTGCTTTCTTTTCGCCAACTTCGTCCCAGTAAATCGGTGACCGGCACTTGCGTCCGTAGAGAGTTTCGTACGGAGCCATTTGAATCGACGAATGGAAGCTATTGTTGTACGCGAACTCTACTAAGGTCATGTGCTGACTCCAGTTGCCTCCAAAGTCCAGAATGCACGTTCATAACATGTCCTCGAGAGTTTGAATCGTCCGCTCTGACTGTCCATCCGTCTGAGGATGATAGGTCGTGCTCAAATTGAGTTTTGTCCCCAGGGTTTCTTGAAACTTCTGCCAAAACCGAGATACAAATCGTGGATCCCGATCGGAGACGATGCTTATAGGAACACCGTGCAGTCTTACTGTCTCGTCCATGTATAGTCGGGCCAACTTGTCCATTGAATACTTCATGTTCACCGGCAAGAAATGGGCCGATTTGGTTAATCGATCAACGATCACCCAAACGGCATCATGTCCCCTTTGCGTCCTTGGTAATCCTGAAACAAAGTCCATTGTGATGTTTTCCCACTTCCATTCGGGTATCTCCAAGGGTTGCAACAGACCCGATGGTTTTTGATGCTCTGCCTTCACTTGCTGGCAAATGAGACATTTCTACACGTACTGAGCGACTTCCTTCTTCATGTTGTCCCACCAATAGGTTCCTTTTAGGTCTTGATACATCTTGCTGCTGCCCGGATGGATTGTATACTTGGACCTATGAGCTTCCTCCAGAATCTTCATTTTCAACGACTCCACCTTCGGTACCACTATTCGGTTCCGATATTTTAAAATACCCTCAGGACTCAAATTAAAGTCCGTAGTTTCTCCCTTATCCACTTTCTCTCTCCATTTCTGTACCATCAAATCTTCTTTTTGTGCCTCTTTAATACGTTCCAATAGAGTGGAGGTAACCCTAACATTGCTAAATATCACCTTATGGCTCCCTAGACAGGGTTTCCACTCGCACACGGATTCTAGCAAATCCCACTCCTTAATCATTAGCCCTACTACTTGCACCTTACGACTCAAGGCATCTGCTACCACATTTGCCTTTCCCGGATGGTAATTGATTGTACAGTCGTAATCTTCCAGAAATTCCATCCACCTTCGTTGCCTCATGTTTAGTTCCTTCTGGGAAAAGAGGTATCTAAGACTTTTGTGATCCGAATACACTTCGAAAGTCACCCCATATAGGTAATGCCTCCACTTTTTCAGTGCAAAGACCATTGCGGCTAATTCCAGATCGTGAGTCGGGTAGTTCTGCTCGTGAAGCTTCAATTTCCTAGAGGCGAAAGCAATCACATTCCGATTCTGCATCAAAACACATCCCAATCCCTCTCGCGACGCGTCCGCATATACTGCAAACCCGTCCACTCCATTTTGTGAAGACTCGTAAAAACTATTATTTTATGCCTAATTTATGGCTTAATAAATTATTTAATTGGGTTTTATTTCCAAAGAATATTTTCTAGTCTTATTAGACCTAAATACATGGTAATGTAACTTCATTATATTTTTAAAATGATTCGTTTCAAAAATTAATTTCCTAGAGCGCGTTTCGTAAAAATAGTGAATAGTGCTTGGAGATTTTATCCGCGTAGTAGCACAATAAGCTTGGAATATTGGAGACTTGTACTATGGTCCTAAAATAGGTGATCTTATGAATAAATATTCAAGTGATAGTTAGTAGTGCAATCGTTATAAGAATTTTTCGAAAGTTTCGCGTTATAGCGGTAAAATTGACGGTACGCGTTTTCACACGCGCGACTTCGATTGAGGGACTTTAGACCCTTATTTCGGGACAATTAAGAGTGAAGAATATTTACATGAATATATATGCATTAGAGGTTTAGTGCACTAGTGAACCAAACGCGCGAGAAAATCGAGCCGTAATCACACCAAACGGCCCCTAATGAGAGTTGACTTTTGGGTGATTTTGCACCACACATTGCACCTTCTCTTGGAAGCTAACTTATATCAAACACACTCTCTCTTCTCTCTCCTCATGGCCGGCCAAAACACTCCCTCTCTCTAACTCCTTGTTCTAAAATTTCTGCACACTAATCTCACCCAAAACCACCCCAAATCACCTCCAAATTTAACCAAACTTGCACCACACCTAGCTTGACACTTGAGGAGCATTTTGAGCTGCAAAAGAGAGCTAAAACTCACGGTTTTTTCTGGGGCAAAAAGGACCGAAATTCTGCTTGAACATCAACCCCAAAGTAAGTGATGATCTACCCTTGAAAACTTGAAGATTGGAAGCTATCTTGCCTTGTTAAGTTCATGCATGCATTTGGTTAGCTTTTGTATGGTGTAAAAATGTGATTGTGGGCTCTTGGAATTCCCACACTTGGGTTGTTGTTGCTGATGTGATGATTGATGGTGATTATATTGTTGGTTTAGTGGTTATAATGATGCATTAGTGGTGGGTAATTAGTAGGAACTTCATTGGGTGTAAGAAGCTAAAATTTCCGATTTTGCCCCTGCCATGTTCGGCCATTTCGAGGCCAATTTTTAATGGTTTAATGGCTTGAATTGGATGTTTGTAGGATGTATTAGATGTGTGAAAAATTTCATTGAAAAATAATGAGGTTTGAATGGGCAAATGAAGTTTTTTTAGAAACCAGCAAATCTGGAAACTGATTCGCGTATGACTCTGACCAGCAGTAGTATTTTGGCTATAACTCTGTCCTCGGATGTCGAAATCATGTGCCGTCGGTGGCGTTTGAAACTAGACATTCCTAGATTTAATTTGGTATAAAATTCACGTTCTGATTCTTTGTGAGAAAGCCGAACCAAATGTTTTAAGTTCGCTGTCCTGTTGCTCTGTTCGTCTGGAATGAAGTGGTCAGGCAGCAACTTGATGCACGAATTTGAACCAGTTGGGTGCCGAATTTGGGAATGATTTCTTCTGTGATATTTTAGTCCTATGAATGTATTTTCCAACGGCATAAGCCATGCTTGATTTCGAGCTATATTGACTGATTTGTGACTGAAACAAGTGGACTGCTCTGTTTTGGAAAACCCTAATGTTTGGACTGGTTTGGAACCAAATCTTGGAGTGAACTTGTTAGTTGATGTTTTTGATATTAAACACTTACCAAAGATATTATGGGTGTATCTTAGACCCTTATTTCACAAATGAACCATGGTTGGATAACTTTCTTGGTTAGACGATTGGAAATTGGGAAATGCAAGTCAAAGGCAGATTGCCTTAGGATTTTTCTTGAACTTTGGTGGGCTAATTAACTACCTTGCCGAAGGTATTTTTCCCCGAAATTCGATAGAGAGATACTTTCCATATAGTATTGAAATACTGCCAATTTTGGTGCCAATTCAAGTTCGTTTCGATACCCAATTGAATTACTAAAGTTAGAGGTTCAAATCTGGAAAATTCTCATCCAGTCTTGAATTTGCTCAACTTCGGGCTACCGTATCTCGGTACTCGAAACTCCGATTCTTGATCCGCTTGTTTTGTCATACACCTCACTTGCAACCCTAATTGAGCTGCAAATTTCAGAGGCCGGTTTGCAACGTGTGAATCGTGCCAAATTTTCAAAGTTGGCCGAAATCCAACTTAATTCTGCCATGAAAACCGACCCTGCGTCTTCAAGCTCATTTTTGACCACTTTTCACTTTGATTCATGGAAACGTGTCTTCTAGGAACTTATAGTACTCTCTAAGAGGTTTCCAACGGTATAAAGTTTTCAAATTCTCGACTTATATCGAGCGAGTTATGATTTTTCAAAGATTCATCATAAAACTGAAAATTTTCCAATCTCAAAGAAATAGAGTTTTTTTTCAAGAACTCTTTATTCTTTTAATATTCTTAAACGTTTTCCTCACGATTTTCATGATAAAAACTCAAATAATATTGTACATAATAAAAGGCGAGTTGAACCTCGATTTACGTGTAATTGAGGTTCCTTTCGCGAAATAATCCTTAGATTGTACTAGTGTACAATCTTCTTGATAAGTGGGTTAATTGTGTGATTATCCACTGTTAATTGCCAGGCGCACAAGGAGACCTTCAAGAGGATCTCACAGTGGACACTTGAACTCCCAGAAAATAATTCTTATTGAATTGCTCGGTGAGTGTCAAGTGTGTGAATTTTGATACTTGCTTATTGTGGTATTTGTTGGAAGTTTTGAAAATAAGGGCGGGTGCGTACTTTATGGCACTCGTTCTAATTTCAAATGAATGAATGAAATGTATTGAATGAATGAATGAAATGCAATGTTATGTCATGAATGCTTGCGTCGCTGGAGTGAACCTCCTCGACTTTCAAATGAATGGGGGACGCCCAAACTCATAGGCCGTCCTTAGACTTGAGCCAGCAATGGGCTTGGTCGGGGATTTGGGCGAGCCATGAGATACATATAAACTCGACCTAATAAGAGGTCTTGCTTGGCATACTCGTCGAGTATCGCCTTATACTAGACTTGTGGGCCCTTGGGGTGTACGGTGGACGGAGGGAAGTAAGTGGTGATCTACGGAAATGGAAATACCGACCCGGTTGACAGGAGGGTCAATGCGGGAAGGTATACGAATGACATCGGCAGATCGAGTGGAACTTAGCTCCTGAGAGCTACTATATCCTTGAATTGTTTCTGATTACCTTTCATGTTTGATTGATTGATTATTGAAAAGACATGGCTTTATTTATTAAATTTGGGATTGTTATTTGACTAAGTGCTTGCATGTGTGTTCTTGGCCTCACGAGCGTTAGCTCACCCTATACTTTTGTTTTCCTTAACAGGACCGACTCTTGGAGAAATATGGAGAAACTATCCGTTGAAATTTTGCTAAGACTCCTGTTATACATTTTGACTAGGCCCTGGTTTGGGTTGTACTTTTGGAAATTGTAAACTTGAAAAGTTTGGGCCCTGATGTGTACTTTGAATTTAAGTCGTTTCATGACTACCGATGTACTGGTGATACATTAAATGACTTGTTAAGTTTGAACGCTTCCGCATTATTGTATTCATGTTGCTCTTATCGAAGTGTTTAGTTCGGTTTGAAATTGAATGGAATTGCTTGAGTCCTGGCGTGAGCTGGGCAGGCGTCCGCGGATACCCTTTGGTCCGCCTTAGGGAGATGTGGGGCGTCACACATTTGGCAAGACCAGTACCGGAGCCATGGTCAATCTTTTCTTTAATTCCTGAAAACTTGTTTCGCATCGGCCGTTCCAGATAAACTGGCCATGCTTCTTTGTCAAGTCAGTTAGAGGTCCTGCTAGTTTGGAAAAATCTTTAATAAACCGTCGATAGTACCCAGCTAGCCCTACAAAGCTACGAATTTCCGTGGGGGTTTCTGGCCTCTTCCAATTTGTCACGGCCTCAACCTTCGCCGGGTCCACCGAAATACCTTCGTGGGAGATCACATGACCCAAAAATGCTACTTTCTCCAACCAGAACTCGCATTTACTAAACTTGGCGTACAACTGATGTTCCCTCAATGTCTGCAATACCACCCTCAAATGCTCCTCATGCTCCTCACGTGTCTCAGAGTAGACCAAAATGTCATCAATGAACACAACGACAAATCGGTCTAGATAGGGTTTGAAAACCCTATGCATTAGGTCCATGAAGGCGGCAGGAGCATTGGTCAGTCCAAAGGGCATAACGGCGAACTCGTAATGCCCGTATCTTGAATTGAAAGCAGTTTTCGGAATGTCCTCCTTCCTAATCAACAACTGGTAGTATCCTTGTCGGAGGTCTAACTTGGAGAAGACCACTGCTCCTTGCAGCTGGTCGAACAACTCATCAATGTGGGGCAGTGGATATTTATTCTTGATCGTAACGTTGTTCAGCCCCCTATAGTCAATACACATTCTCAAGGTCCCGTCCTTTTTCTTTACAAATAGAACAGGAGCTCCCCAAGGAGACTCACTCTCGTGAATGAAACCCCGCTCCAAAAGATCTTGCAATTGCAACTTAAGTTCCTTAAGTTCTGCAGGCGCTATTCGGTAAGGGGTTTTTGAGATAGGTGCAGTTCCAGGTAAAAGATCTATTCGGAATTCTATCTCTCTTTCCGGTGGTAAAGCTACTAACTCATCAGGAAATACATCCGGAAATTCTCTCACTACGGCCACATCTTCCACGTTTAACTTATCCGTAGGGGTATTAATTAAAAAGGCCAAAAAACCTTGCGCCCCTCTACTTATCAGTTTCCTAGCTCGAATGCCCGAAATTAGAGCAGACGAAGCTAACCTACCTCTTACATCCAACCATAAGGTTGCCTCGCCAGGAATGCGAAATTCTACTATTTTCGTTTTACAATCCAGTTGGGTGTTATATTTGGCTAGGCAGTCCATACCCAAAATCACATCGTACCCCTTAATGGACAAGCTAATCAGGTCTCCTAAAAATCTCCTTTCACCTACCCATACATCACAATCCCTATAAACCATACTAGTTACCAAACGTTGATTCCCCGTAGGTGTACTAACTTCTAGGTCATATGGTAAGCTAGCAGGTTTTATATCGATGCCACACATGAAATCAGGGTTAACAAACGAATAAGTGGCACCAGGATCAATTAAAACTTTGGCAAAGCGGTGGAAAATAGGGATCGTACCTTCCACCACCTCGGAAGACTCTGGGACCTGATGGGGCTCTAAGGAATACACCCTAGCTGGCACCTTAGGTTTGGATCCGTCTCCCTTGGCTGGTCCAGTATTGGTCCTCGGCGGTAGTTGACTCCCCTTTCCGTCTTGTTTTAGGACCGGACAAGTAGCTAGTTGATGGTCCGCACTTCCACACCGCAGGCACTTACCCTGTTTCCTCCAGCACTTATCCTCGGTGTGGTTTGCTTTTCCACAATGCCCGCAGGGACCACGAGGTGCCGAAGCCGAGCCACTCTGAACATTGCCCCTTTGTCCTCGCCCAGCTTGACCACCCCTGAATGAAGTCCCTCTACCTGACCCAGAATGTCGACCACCACCCGTTCCTCGTCCAAACTTAGAGGGAGTGCTCTTCTCACCTTGTCCAGATGTACTCCCAGGAAAACCGCGCTTCTTAGCCTGGAAGTTTCGGACCTGCAGCCGTGCACTTTCTACTCGTTGGGCTTTTTCCATTGCCTCGCTAAACGTAGTGATTTGAGCCGCCGCGAGGTCTTTCTGGATCTCAACGTTCAAACCCTGAATAAAGCGCCTAATTCGTCTTTGCTCAGTCATGATTAGCTCAGGCGCGAATTTGGACAGGCGGGTGAACTGACTCTCATATTCCGCCACAGTCTGAGCCCCTTGCCGGAGCCGGATAAACTCGTCCTCCTTCCTCTCCTGGACTAGAGGAGGGAAAAACTTTGCATTAAATTCTCGGATGAAGTTCACCCAAGTCCTAGGCGTCTGCTCCCGCTCCCATTTCTGCCTAATTACGTTCCACCAGGAACGGGCAGCCCCTTCAAGTTGAAACACGGCAAAAGTCACCTGCCGTTCGTCTGGGTAGTGTAGAGCTGCAAAAATGTCTACCATCTTCTCAAGCCATTTCTCAGCAACATCAGGGTCGGGTCCCCCAACAAACTTTGGCGGGAAAAACTTTTGAAAACGTTCTAGAGCTCTATCTTCGCTCTCAATATGATGGCCAGGGTTTCCTGGGTTAGGGTTTGGGTTCTGGCCCTGTTGTTGGACTACTTGTGCTAGTAAATTGGTCATTTGCTGCATAGCGGCAGCTATTTGTACATTCGGATCTAATTGCGGTCCAGGATTGGGTCCAGTAGAAGCTTCCCCCGTTTCCCTAACCGGTATGGGTTGTCTAATACCGCGCCCGCGTCCCCGACCACTTCGTGTTCCTTCCATAAGGTATACTTGGTCTAGGCAAGAATTCTAAACCACAGTAATAACAAGACATATAAGTAACACGTAAACTTTGCACAATAACACATTTATACAGTCCAAACATAAGCACAAACACACATATATACAAGTCAAACACATATATACAATCAGTCAGTCAAGTACGGCCAAGGCACGTACGTACATAAACGATCCTCCCGAGGATAGGCCTATCAAAAGAAATTTACACGTAGCTAACTCTACATCCAAAACGGTTAGCTAAGGCTCTATCCCTATCCCTATGTACATACCAAAACCACCACTATCCCAAAAGATGCCTAAAGATCAAGGCCTAATCAGTTGCCGGGGTCTGGGACCCAGGCGACGGGGTAGACTCCTCCCCAGCCTCGGCCCCCTCATACGAGTATCGGATGGGGGTGTAATGGCGTCAATTTCCCTACGACTATCGGATGGGGGTGTAAGACCCACCGTTTCGAATCCAAGAAACAGGGCTACAACAATGTAGAAGGCCACTCAATCCAGTTCCTAACACAACTAGGTCAAATATGCAAAATACTAAACCAGAATTACCAAAACAGGTTTGCAAAACACACAAAACTGTAATCGGTATAACTCAGTCTATACAAGTCCAAATGCCGAAATTCCAAAGGCATATGATAGCTAAGACATCCAGATACATTTCATCAGAAGATACCAACATCCAAATCCAAAGTGATTCCAACCAAAATTGCCAAATACCAACGCAGTTTTCGCATTCTGACCAAAGCAGAACAGCTACAGTAATTCCGATATAACTCACTCTACACTAATCCAAATGACCTGAAATTTTTCAGGCACCTCAAACACATCAATACCTACAACTTTCATGTTTTGAGTAAAGTCCAATTCGGCCTCTAACCCTATGATCTAAAACCGGACAGAATTAGGGGATTATGAACCCTAACTTTTCTCAATTCACTCCAAATCCAAAATTGGTTGCAATTATCAACAATTCACACCTACAAGAGTTATTATAGTCCATTACCAATCATCAAAGATAGCCACAACATCCCATTCATATTAAACCAGAAAATTCATCATAAAATTGAAAACTTCACCAAAACACTTCAAATCAAGAAATAAATCACACATTCCATCACTCAAGCCACCATTAGGCACAAAATAACCATCATTAAGTGTAAGGGAGTAGTCAAACATCACTTACCTAAGAACAAGAGATGTAGAGATGTTGGCCACCTTAGACCTTCAAACAAACTTCACTAAGACACTTACTAGCACTAGAAGAAAGGATTTTATGGAGTGGAATCTAGTTTAGGCTCTTGTTTGTGGAAGATTGAACCAAGTGGAAGCTTGAAAGTTGATGGAGTTTCTTCCTTCTTGAGCTTGGGATGGCCGGCCAACAAGAGGTAAGAGATGGTGAATTTTTATGATTTTTTTGAAGTATTTAACACTTAGTCAAAAATAGTCAAAAGTATGAATAGTGTTTCTTAAGTCAAACCCAATGGTAGAGTGACACTTGTCACTCTCATAAATGCATTCCTATCCTTTCTTTTCTCTCTCACATCAATCATTTCACACACCCTACTTATCTCTTAACACCCGATAAATTTTACACAGTATCCAAAACTTAACCTTATTGGCCGAATTTTTCTGAACTTTTCGCACTAGTGGGTCCCACGTCCATTATATATCCTTAATTTTCCAAAAATTCACCAATGCTAGAAAAATCATCTAGAAACTAGAACTGCTCATAAAATCTACCAGAAAAATATTTCTAAGCCAGAAAATACAAAAATTATGCAATTAAGGGGTAATAAACCCTAGGAAAAATATTAGGGTTTTACGGGTTCTCACAGTGATAGAACCCATCTTACTTTAAATGCCAAGGCTATGAATGTATTATACAATGCTTTAAATTCAAATGAATTTATTAGAGTCAAAGACTGTAGATCTACACAAGAGATTTGGGATAAATTTAGAAAAATCCATGAAGGAAGTGAGAATGTGAGAGAACAAAAGAAGTTCATTCTGGTCACTAAGTATGAATCTTTTAAGATGGAATCTCATGAAAACATTGACAAGATGTATTGTAGATTCAATGATCTTATTAAGGATTTAGAAGTACTTGAAAAGGATTACTCTCTAGGTGAGAAAAACAGAAAAATTCTGAATACTTTATCTAAGGATTGAGAAAGTAAAGTGACTGCCATTGAGGAAGTTAAAGATCTAAATACCTTGCCCATTGAATCTCTTATCAATTCTCTAATTTCTTATGAGCTGAAACTCGAGTCCAAGGTGCAGGAGGAAGAAGATACAAAGATGAGAAAGAGTATTGCTCTAAAAGCCTCACAAGATGAAGATGATTCAGCCTCCTTAGATGGAGATGACATGGAAGGTGATGACAGTAATATTGCACTCATCACAAAAAGTTTCAAAAGAATACTCAACAAGTGGAGATTCAGAAAAGGTGGACCCATCAATTCATTCCCAAATCAGTTCAACAACTCGAGAAACAAAGGGAAGCTAGAGCTCAACAAAAAGCAAACTGATAAGTGCTTTGAATGCGACCAACTTGGACACTACGTAAATGAATGTCCAATAAAGAAAAAGAAGGAAAGCAAGGTTGAACGAAAACCAAAATTTAATAATTTTCAGATCACCTAAAATGACTGCAATTCAGAAGGTGAAGTCGAAGAAGAAGAGGAGTCTGCTCAAATGGCTTTCATGGCCATTGATGATGAAGAGGTAACTACTTGTAACTCTCAAACTGATAGTGATAACGAATCTGATGATGATGTTAACTCTTTTATGGAAAAAATGCATAACAATTTGAAAGAATCCTATGTTAGAAACAAGGAACTAAATCAGAAAATTAACTTTCTGATTCAAGACAATGCAAACCTTTTTTGACAAAGCAAATGTCTGAGAAATGATAATGAGAACCTAAAAAGGATTGAAAATGATTTGCATGCTGAACTTGGTAGAAAGATAAACTTCTGTGACATGCTAAAAAATGAACAAAATAGTTTGAAAAGAAGAATAGATGATCTTAGTCAGATGCTTCAACATAAGAAACAAAACTGTTTTCAAAGGAATGATACAAAACCTTATTTTGGTACTGATCAAAAAAGGTTGAATCATAGTGCAAATGAGTTTACTATCTATAGAAAAAAGCAAATAAGATTTATTAAACCTATTCATTTGAATAATTCATTGACTATGTGTAGCTTCTGTTGTCAATTTGGCCACATAAAAAGCAATTATTATGTTAGGAAAAATATGAGAAATTGCATGAGATGCATGTGGATGGTTAGACATAATGCTAACTCTCAAGGACCCAAAAAATAAAGGGTACCAAATATTATCTTGTGGACTTTTGTGTAGGTGAATCTGGCGAACATTGTTAAGGAATCAAAGTGGTTCATAGATAGTGGATGCTTAAGACATATGACTGGTGATCCATCATAGTTCATCAAGCTCAAGCCAAAAGCAAGCAGAAAGGTAACATTTGGAAGATGATAACAAAGCCAAAACTGTTGGAATTAGTGATGTTGATAAGAATGGTCAAACCTTTGTTCACAATGTTCTTTTAGTTGACAATTTGAGCTATAACTTGTTAAGTGTTAGTCAATTATGTGATAGGAATCTGTTTGTGTTATTTAAAAAGCATGAATGCCTTGTTCTTGACTCAAAGTTCAACACTGTTTTCAAAAGAAAAAGAGTTAATGACATATATGTAGTTATCCTTTAAAAAGGTGATTCTTCTAGCCTTAGTTGTCTCAAAGTAACAAATAAGGATCCCTAGTTGTGGCATAGAAGGCTTTGTTATCTCAATATGGATCTGCTAAAAGAAATTTTCAAAAAGGAACTTGTTAAAGGGCTGCCAAAGATCAAATTTGAAAAGGATAGAATTTGTGATGCTTGACAATTTCGAAAACAAGTCAAAGTGTCTTTTAAATCCAAGAAATGTATTTCTACTACAAAACCTCTAGAACTTTTACATCTTAATTTATTTGGTCCTACACAAACTACCAGCTTAGGTGGCAAAAGATTTTGCCTTGTTGTTGTTGATGATTATTCTAGATGCACTTGGGTGATGTTTCTTGCACACAAAGATAATGCTTTCAAAAACTTTGTTTCACTATTTACAAAAGTTCAGAATCTGATTGGATTGAAAGTCATCAAAATCAGAAGTGACAATGGTTCAGAATTTCATTTTTGTGGCTTTCCAGAATTTTGTAACAACAATGGTATTACACATGAATTTTCAATTGCAAGAGTTCCCCAACAAAATGGTGTTGTTGAAAGAAAAAATAGAACTCTTCAAGAGGCTGTTAGAACCATGCTAAGTGAGTGTAATTTACCAAAATACTTTTGGGTTGAAACTATAAATACAGCTTGCTATACCATGAATAGATTTCTTTTAAGACCAATCTTGAACAAAACCTCCTATGAGCTGATGTTTGATAGAAGTCTGTTGTTGCATACTTTAAAGTCTTTGGGTGCAAATGCTTCATTTTAAACATCAAGGAACACCTCGGAAAGTTTGATAAAAAATCTGATGAGGGAATTTTTTTGGGATATTGTGAGAATAAGAGAGGCTTTAGAGTCTATAATCGAAAAACTTTGGTTATAGAGGAAGCTGTACATATCACTTTTGATGAATTTAATGGTGACATTTCCATAAGCAGTGGTGAAGATGATGATGCAGGTATTCAAGAAGAACTAAAGAAACTCACAATCACTGACCAAGGCATTGTTTCGCCAGATGATGATTCAAAGGAAGATGAAACTCAAGACAGTCCAGCAAGGGAAGACAATGACAGAGACACTAATACACCTAATGATCTTCCAAGAGCTTGGAAATTTGTTCAAAACCACCCTAAGGAGCTCATCGTTGGTGATCCATCCGAGAAGGTCAGAACTCGTTCCTCCTCTAAACAACTTATGGATAATTTTGCATAAGTTTCACACTTTGAACCCAAAAATGTTATTGATGCATTGAAAGACGAGAACTGGATTTTAACGATAGAAGAGGAGTTAAATCAATTTGAAAGAAACAAGGTGTGGACATTAGTTGTTAGACCACAAGATCATCCTTTTATTGGCATAGAGTGGGTTTTTAGAAACAAAATGAATGACAAAGGTGAGGTAGTAAGAAATAAGGTCAGACTTGTAGCTAAGGGATATACTCAAGAAGAAGGAATTGATTTTGATGAATCATTTGCACCCGTAACTAGGTTGGAATCAATTAGAATGTTTTTGGCCTTTGCATGTTTCAAGAACTTTAAATTATTTCAAATGGATGTTAAGAGTGCTTTCTTAAATGGATTTATACATCAAGAAGTATATGTTGATTAACCTCCTGGTTTTGAAAATGAAATTTATCCAAATCATGTATTTTAACTCTCAAAAGCTTTGTATGGATTAAAACAAGTTCCAAGAGTATGGTACGAACGTTTGAGTGATTTTTTTGACAAAAAATGGTTTTAAAAGAGGCATTGTGGATACTATTCTCTTCACTAAGCAAATTTTACGCGATCTTTTAATTGTGCAAATATATGTGGATGATATTATATTTAGTGCTACTAATGAGAGTTTGTGCAAGGATTTGTCTAATATCATGCAAAAAGAGATTGAAATGAGCATGATGGGAGAATTACATTTCCTCCTTGGACTCCAACTAGTCCAAACCCAAGAAGGAACGTTCATAAATCAAACAAAATACTCCAAGGAGCTGCTCAAAAGATTTGGAATGGAGGATTCAAAGCAGGTTGGAACACCTATGTGTTCATCTACCAAGCTTGACAAGGATGAAGAAAGTACAAAAGTTGATGAAAAGAAGTATAGAGGTATGATTGGTAGTTTGCTTTACTTAACTGCTAGTAGACCTGATATCATGTTTGTTGTATGCTTATGTGTTCGTTTTCAATCTTGTCCAAAGGAATCTCATTTAAATGCAGTAAAAGAATTCTTAGATATCTAAAAAGAATCTTGAATTTTGGCCTATGGTATCCTAAGTGTCATGAACTTCCTTTGTGTGGATTCTCTGATGCTGATTTTGAAGGTTGTAGAGTTGATAGAAAAAGTACAACAGGTATATGTAACTTCCTTGAAAATTGCTTAGTATCCTAGTTTAGCAAGAAACAAAATGCTATTTCATTATCTACAATTGAAGCGGAATATATTGCCGCTGGAGCTTTTGTGCTCAATTATTATGGATGAAAAACACATTGTATGATTGTGTGCCTATGTATTGTGATAACACTAGTGCCATCAATTTGACAAAAAATCCCATACAACATTCTAGGACTAAGCACATATACATAAAGCATCATTTCATTCGCGATCTTGTCAATAAGGGTGAAATTTGCGTTCAATATGTTTGTTTTAAAGATCGAATTGCTGATATTCTCACAAAAGCCCTACCCTTGATCAATTTGTGCATCTGAGAACAAAACTGGGCATCTTAGAAAAAGTATTCTAAAAATTTTTCTGTCACTCTTTATCGGACGTCCGATGAGTTAGAATGGACGTCCGACAGTGCTCTTTATCATTTTTCCAGAAAGGTTTTGGTTCGGACAGTTGTGTTGGACCCTTCACTTCGTTCAGCTGTCCGACACTTAAAGTTTGCATCTTATAAAGAAGTCATCTACTTCATTCAATTCATTTACATCCTTAGTCTCGGATGCAACCCTTCATTTCTCTCTCAAATTCAAAATTCAAATTACTCTCTCTTCCAATCAAGTTCCAAGAAATTGATCCAACCGACATCACTACATTCCTATTGCCTGTTTACTATCCCTCATAACGTCTCCTGACTTCCAACTGCCCCAAAGATCCCAATTCACACCTGAAACCCTAATTTCTCAAAATCCACTCCTTGTGGTCGATTCAAACATCCATTATAGTTCATATTGCATTCTTAGTCAATCTGATACGCATCTACACTACACTCTACCACAAAAACCAACTGCATTACACCATGGTGAAAGTTAGAGGTGGTTCTGCGGGTGCCGAACGCACTTTTAGACATAGAGATGAGGAGGTTGAAATTGTGACACCCCACATCTCCCTAAGGCGGACCAAAGGGTATCCGCGGACGCCTGCCCAGCTCACGCCAGGACTCAAGCAATTCCATTCAATTTAAAATCGAACTAAACACTTCGATGAGATCAACACGAATACAATAATGCGGAAGCGTTCAAGCTTAACAAGTCACTTAATGTATCACCAGTACATCGGGTAGTCATGAAACGACTTAAATTCAAAGTACACATCAGGGCCCAAACTTTTCAAGTTTACAATTTCCAAAAGTACAACCCAAACCAGGGCCTAGTCAAAATATATAACAGGAGTCTTAAGAAAATTACAACGGATGGTTTCTCCATATCTCCCAAGAGTCGGTCCTGTTAAGGAAAACAAAACTATAGGGTGAGCTAAACGCTCGTGAGGCCAAGAACACACATGCAAGCACTTAGTCAAATAACAATCCCAAATTTAATAAATAAAGCCATGTCTTTTCAATAATCAATCAATCAAGCAGGAAAGTAATCAGAAACAATTCAAGGATATAGTAGCTCTCAGGAGCTAAGTTCCACTCGATCTGCCGTTGTCATTCGTATACCTTCCCGCATTGACCCTCCTGTCAACCGGGTCAGTATTTCCATTTCCGTAGATCACCACATACTTCCCTCCGTCCACCGTACACCCCAAGGGCCCACAATGGCCAATATTGGGCGATACTCAACGAGTATGCCAAGCAAGACCTCTTATTAGGTCGAGCTTATTTGTATCTCATGGCTCGTCCAAATCCCCGACCAAGCCCATTGCTGGCTCGAGTCTAAGGACGGCCTATGAGTTTGGGCGTCCCCCATTCATTTGAAAGTCGAGGAGGTTCACTCCAACGACATAAGCATTCATGACATAACATTGCATTTCATTCATTCATTCAATACATTTCATTCATTCATTTGAAATTAGAACGAGTGCGATAAAGTACGCACCCGCCCTTATTTTTAAAACTTTCAACAAAATCCCACAAATAAGCAAGTATCAAAATTCACACACTTGACACTCACCGAGCAATTCAATAAGAATTATTTTCTGGGAGTTCAAGTGTCCGCGGTGAGATCCTCTTGAAGGTCTCCTTGCGCGCTTGGCAATTTAATAGCGAATAATCATACAATTAACCCACTTATCAAGAAGATTGTACATTAGTACAATCTAAGGATTATTTCGCAAAAAGGAACCTCAATTACACGTAAATCGAGGTTCAACTTGCCTTTTATTGTGTACAATAATATTTGAGTTTTTATCTTGAAAATCGTAAGCAAAACGTTTAAGAATATCAAAAGAACAAAGAGTTTTTGAAAAACTCTATTTCTTTGGAATTGGAAAATTTTTTTCAGTTTTATGATGAATCTTTGAAAAATCATAACTCGCTCGATATAAGTCGAGAATTGGAAAACTTTATACCGTTGGAAACCTCTTAGAGTGTACTATAAGTTCCTAGAAGACACTTTTCCATGAATCGAAGTGAAAAGTGGTCAAAAATGAGCTTGAAGACGCAGGGTCGGTTTCCATGGCAGAATTAAGTTGGATTTCGGCCAACTTTGAAAATTCGGCACGATTCACACGTTGCAAACCGGCCTCTGAAATTTGCAGCTCAATTAGGGTTGCAAGTGAGGTGTATGAAAAAACAAGCGGATCAAGAATCGGAGTTTCGAGCACCGAGATACGGTAGCTCAAAGTTGGGCAAATTCAAGACTGGAGAAAAATTTCCAGATTTGAACCTCTAACTTTAGTAATTCAATTGGGTATCGAAACGAACTTGAATTGGCACCAAAATTGGCAGTATTTCAATACTATGTGGAAAGTATCTCTCTATCGAATTTCGAGGAAAAATACCTTCGGCAAGGTAGTTAATTAGCCCACCAAAGTTTAAGAAAAATCCTAAGGCAATCTGCCTTTGACTTGCATTTCCCAATTTCCAATCGTCTAACCAAGAAAGTTATCCAACCATGGTTCATTTGTGAAATAAGGGTCTAAGATACACCCATAATATCTTTGGTAAGTGTTTAATATCAAGAACATCAACTAACAAGTTCACTCCAAGATTTGGTTCCAAACCAGTCCAAACATTAGGGTTTTCTAAAACAGAGCAGTCCACTTGTTTCAGTCACAACTCAGTCAATATAGCTCGAAATCGAGCATGGCTTACGCCGTTGGAAAAAACATTCATAGAATTAAAATATCACAGAAGAAATAGTTACCAAATTCGGCACCCATCTGGTTCAAATTCGGGCATCAAGTTGCTGCCTGAACACTTCATTCCAGAAGAACAGAGTAACAGGACAGCGAACTTAAAACATTTGGTTCGGCTTGCTCACAAAGAATCAGAACGTGCATTATATACCAAATTAAAGCTAGGAATGTCTAGTTTCAAACGCCACTGACGGCACATGATTTCGACATCCGAGGACAGAGTTATAGCCAAAATACTACTGCTGGTCAGAGCATACGCGAATCAGTTTTCCAGATTTGCTGGTTTCTAAAAAAAATTCATTTGCCCATTCAAACCTCATTATTTTTCAATGAAATTTTTCACACATCTAATACATCCTACAAACATCCAATTCAAGCCATTAAACCATTAAAAATTGGCCTGGAAATGGCCGAACATGGCAGGGGCAAAATCGGAAAGTTTAGCTTCTTACACCCAATGAAGTTCCTACTAATTACCCACCACTAATGCATCATTATAACCACTAAACCAACAATATAATCACCATCAATCATCAAATCAGCAACAACAACCCAAGTGTGGGAATTCCAAGAGCCCACAATCACATTTTTACACCATAATCAAGTAACTAAGTGCATGCATGAGCTTAATCTTGCCATATAATCTCCAAAAGATAAGAATCCAAGGGTTGATCATTACCTACTCCTTTGGTTTGCAAGGTCAGAATTTTCGGCCCTCTTGAAGCTCCAAGAAACCGTGAAAGCTCCCCTCCTCCTTAGCTAGATATAATCTCCAAGAGGTTTGCTAAGTGGTCTCCAAGTTTGGTGTGATTTGGAGGTGGTTTGGGGTGGTTTTGGGTGAGATTAGTGTGCAGAAATTTTAGAACAAGGAGTTATAGAGTGGGAGTGTTTTGGCCGGCCATGAGGAGAGAGAAGAGAGAGTGTGTTTGATCTAAGTTAGCTTCCAAGAGAAGGTGCAATGTGTGGTGCAAAATCACCCAAAAGTCAACTCTCATTAGGGGCCGTTTGGTGTGATTACGGCTCGATTTTCTCGCGCGTTTGGTTCACTAGTGCACTAAACCTCCCATGCATATATATTCATGTAAATATTATTCACTCTTAATTGTCCCGAAATAAGGGTCTAAAGTCCATCAAATGAAGTCGCGCGTGTGAAAACGCGTACCGTCAATTTTACCGCTATAACGCGAAACTTTCAAAAAAATTCTTATAACGATTGCACTACTAACTATCACTTGAATATTTATTCATAAGATTACCTATTTTAGGACCATAGTACAAGTCTCCAATATTCCAAGCTTATTGTGCTACTACGCGGATAAAATCTCCAAGCGCTATTCGCTATTTTTACTAAACGCGCTCTAGGAAATTAATTTTTGAAACGAATCATTTTAAAAATATAACGAAGATATACTACCACTTATTTAGGTCAAACAAGACTAGAAAATATTCCTTGGAAATAAAACCCAATTAAATAATTTATTAAGCCATAAATTAGGCATAAAATAATAGTTTTTGCGAGTCCTCACATCCTCTCCCCCTTAAGAAAATTTCGTCCTCGAAATTTACCTTGGTTGATGAACAAGTCTGGGTACTTTTCTCTGATTGTCTCTTCAACTTCCCATGTTGCTTCCTCTACTCCATGGTTCTTCCATAGAACTTTCACTAGTGGTATCTGCTTGTTCCTTAATTCTTTCACCTTTTGATCCAGAAGTTTTACCGGTCTCTCCTCATAGGTTAGGGTTTCATCGATCTCAATATTCTCCGGTTGTAAAACATGAGAGGGGTCTGGATGATACTTCTTAAGCATGGACACATGAAACACGTTATGAATACGAGATAAGCTCGGTGGTAATCCCAGCTTATAGGCTACATTCCCAACTCGCTGAATAATCTTATAAGGCCCTACAAACCTTGGTTGTAGTTTCTTCCCTTTTCCAGACATCAAACTTGCTTTTAAAGGCGTAATCCTGAGAAATACCATATCTCCAACAGTGAACTCCAAATCCTTTCTCCGATTGTCGGCATAACTTTTTTGTCTACTCTGAGCGGTCTGAATTCTTTGCCGTACCAATTTCACCTTTTCATTAGCCTCCTCAATCCATGATACAGTAGTCGTGTCTAAGATTTTCCGTTCACCTACTTCATCCCAACAAATTGGGGATCTACACTTCCGACCATACAGTGCCTCATACGGAGCCATTTGAATAGAAGAGTGGAAACTATTGTTATAGGCAAATTCCACTAAAGTCAAAAACTTACTCCAATTCTCTCCAAAATCCAGTACACAAGTCCTCAACATGTCCTCAAGAGTTTGAATTGTTCTTTCAGATTGTCCATCAGTCTGGGGATGATAGGTGGTACTAAAGTTCAACTTAGTCCCCAACACTTCTTGCATCTTTTGCCAAAACCTCGAAACAAATCTTGGATCCCTATCCGACACAATACTCACAGGTATACCATGTAGTCTGATGATCTCATCCAAGTACAATCTGGCCAACTTCTCCAATGGATATTTCATATTAATCGGCAGAAAATGAGCCGATTTAGTCAACCTATCTACTATCACCCAAATGGCATCATGGCCTCTCTGTGTCCTTGGTAAGCCTGATACAAAATCCATGGTAATATTTTCCCATTTCCACTCAGGTATTTCTAGAGGTTGCAAAAGCCCAGATGGTTTCTGATGCTCGGCTTTAACCTGTTGACAAACCAAGCATGTCTGAACAAATTGGGCAATTTCCTTCTTCATATTTTTCCACCAATATAGACTCTTCAAGTCTTGGTACATTTTATTCCCTCCTGGATGTACTGTAAACTTTGATCGGTGTGCCTCTTCCAAAATTTCTTTTCTAAGCCCTTCATCCTTTGGCATAACCACCCGATTTCGAAATCTTAATATTCCATCTGATCCCAAAGTGAAATCGGTCTGGTCTCCCATCTTGACTCTCTCCACCAACTTCTGCATTTCAGGGTCCTTTTCCTGAGATTCCTTAATACGTCCCAATAAAGTGGAGGTTATCACAATATTCCCCAAAATCACTTTCCTTGGTTCTAATCGAGGATTCCAATAGCTAACTTCCTCCAACAATCGAAATTCCTTAACCATCAATCCAGCCATTTGTACCTGACGGCTCAAAGCATCGGCCACTACATTGGCCTTCCCAGGATGGTACTTAATAATGCAGTCATAATCTTCCAGAAATTCCATCCATCTACGTTGCCTCAAATTCAATTCCTTCTGAGAAAATAAGTACTTAAGGCTTTTGTGATCTGTAAAAACCTCAAATGTCACTCCGTATAAATAGTGTCTCCATTTCTTCAAAGCAAAGACCACAGCCGCTAACTCCAAATCATGGGTCGGATAATCTCCTTCATGCGGCTTCAATTTTCTAGAGGCATAAGCTATCACTTTATCATTTTGCATCAAAACACATCCCAAACCTTCCTTAGATGCATCGGTGTAAACCACAAAACTATCATGTCCATTTGGTAGAGCTAGAACAGGCGCTCTAGTCAACCGTCTTTTCAACTCCTGAAAACTTCCTTCACACTTAGGACTCCAAATAAATTTTCCATTTTTCTTGGTCAACTCAGTCATAGGTCCAGCAATTTTCGAAAAATCCTGGATGAATCTCCGATAATACCCTGCCAGTCCTATAAAACTCCGAACTTCCGTTGGGTTTTCTGGTCGTTTCCATTTCGAAACAGCTTCCACTTTTGCTGGATCCACTTTAATCCCATCCTTAGAAATTATATGTCCTAAGAAAGTCACTTCCTTTAGCCAGAATTCACACTTGCTAAACTTAGCATATAACTGATGTTCCCTCAAGATTTGTAAAACAATTCTCAAATGTTTCTCATGATCTTTCACATTCTTGGAATACACCAAAATGTCATCAATGAAGATCACCACAAATTGATCCAAGTAAGGCTTAAAAATCCTATGCATTAAATCCATGAAAGCGGCAGGTGCATTGGTTAACCCAAAAGGCATTACTGCAAATTCGAAGTGCCCATACCTTGAGTTAAAAGCAGTCTTAGGTATGTCCTTCTCCAAAATCCTCAATTGATAGTAACCTTGCCTTAGATCCAATTTTGAAAACACTACCGCCCCTTGCAGTTGGTCAAACAGTTCATCAATGTGGGGCAGTGGGTATTTATTCTTAATCGTAACATCATTTAAGCCTCGATAATCTATACATAACCTCAAACTCCCATCCTTCTTCTTTACAACAAAACTGGGGCTCCCCACGGGGAATCACTCTCTCGTATAAAACCCCGTTCCAACAAATCCTGTAATTGTAACTTCAACTCCTTCAACTCAGCTGGAGCCATCCTGTATGGTGTCCTTGATATAGGTGCTGTTCCCGGAGCTAAATCAATTTTAAAAGCTATTTCCCGTTCCGGGGGTAGAGACTCCAATTCTTCAGGGAAAACATCAGAAAATTCTTTCACTACCGGTGTGTCCTCCAGATTCACCTTATCGCTAGGGGTATTAATAAGAAAAGCCAAATACCCTTGAGCTCCCTTATTTAACAATTTTCTAGCCCGAATTCCCGAAATAAGTGCAGACGAGGCTAACTTACCCCTTACATCCAGCAAAGCATGGCTTATATAATAATCACTTATCAGGTTCAAGTATTACATATCACACCAATCCAACCTATCAAATAGTCATGGTCCAATAGGGAATTAATCGCGTAATCAGATAAAACAGGCAAAAGGCTTGAAGTCGGACGTAAAGTCCCAGACATTTGGAAGAAATTCAGGATATAGCGAAGCTTCAAATCAAAAGTTCATCCCTGGTGGTGCTGGACAACACAACAAGCAATGCCCCACCAGAGAGGTTCAGTTCAACCGCTACAGAAGAGTAGTAGCCGGTCTACAACCACACTAGTACGAATAAGTTCAAGAGTAGGGTCAAAGCAGAGCCAAATACTTCAGGTTCATGGTGCATGAGTACGAACAAAAGTATAAGTTCAAGTTCAAGTGCAAGTTCAAGTTCAAATTCAAGGGTCATGAGTACGAGTAAGAACACACTGGCCTAACCTCTGTCCAGCAATTCACATTCTTAAACAGTCACAAAATTCAAGTCCACATTCCATATATTCAGTCAAATTAGGTCCATTGAGGATACGCAAGAGCACACTAGCCTAAACAGGTTCAAGTCTCAAGTAAGCTCAGTCTAATCGGTTTCAGGCAGTTCGAGTTCTCTTACCAACCCACTGCAATACTTTCGGAGTTCAAACTTCCTAAGATTGAAATACTGGCATAGAACCAATCATAACATATGTTGCGCACAAGAAAAGCTCACCAAGTTTCTAGCTAGGTTAATCCATTATACACTAGTAGATCGGATCTTCGGGTTTATGTTCGATTCATATTCGGTACTAGGGACCTATTAAATTATATGAAACTGTCTATCAATTTGTCTCACAAGTACAGGGTTGTCTAAGCCCTCGGTCACGGTCCCCTTTTCTCGTTCCTGCTACCCTACTTAAGAAAAGTCTATAAGCACAGGAAAAGGCATAGCTAAGCATAAAGAGCACATTGCGTACACAAGTTGCAAACACATTTAAAATCAGGTCATGATTCGTTACATGTATCAAAAGTTATAACACGGTTAGAAGTTACAAAACAAGACCAATATGTCCAATATTGCACATAGGCAATTAAGTGCCACAAAAATATAGAAGTACATACAAGCAGGATACAAAAGGCCTCACAACGTGCACTACCCCTTTCTAAGTCCATAGTTAAACCAAAGGGGTCCAGACATCACTAATTTCAATCAGATCTCACGCCTTTACGAAATTAGATCAAATAAAGCCATAACGCAAGCTAAAACCAAGATTATCCATTCGGAGTTCAAAATCTTTAATAACCAGCCACCAGTCGGAACACCATCATCTCCAAAAATAACCAGTCTTAGGGTTTTGTAATTAAAGTTTCAAGCTCCAAGTTCAAACCCAAGAATAAGTACAACTTGCTACGTTACGTGTCAAATGGAAACCAAATCAATTCACACTAACTTGTACTCTTGAATGCAGTTGCTCTATATCTCAAAGTTGCCTCAGTCCGTACATTTAAAATTGGCTCACTCTTCTTGAAAGTCAAGAATTTTAAAACATAAGAAGAGTATTTCAAGTAATCAGAAATCTTATCAAGTTCAGGATTCACATTATTAAACATAAGCTTGCCATTCTTTCGAAAACTCAGGATATATATATATATTTTTCTTCGTGTAAAGCATGGACAAATTTAAGTGTGAGATTACACCAATATACAATCAAGGGGGAAAACTTAGTTTAGAAAATTTAAATCTTGTATTAACCCATCATATACAAAGTTCAACAACTCATTAGTTATTCACAAATTTTCAAATTTGAAATTCAAGTAAAACTCACCTTTTTACCAAAATCGGAAAATTACCCATATTTAAAGCATATATATCTTATTTCCACTCATCGCTTACAAATAAAACTAGTACATCCTAGTTTTTCTTTAAATTTTCAAAGCAGAATTTCTTTAGAAGATATGTGGGCGGAAAATGCATTTTATTCCTTTGTACTTTTATCTTGGTTCAAAATCATCACACATGGAGTTTGACTATCAAATCTCGGTCTCTTATCCTCCATAGCCAGTACTAATAATTATCTCAATTCTTTCCACACTTACAAATACAATGATAATTCAAATTCATCCAATCTTTCACTTCAAATCTCTCATCCCATCTCTTCCTTCAATATAACATTACCTAATTCCTCAGTTTCTTCTGCAAGTCCCAAATAAGAACTCCCGAATAATCAATTTCTTTAACCCCTAAGATACAATAGATCCTTGTTCACATAATATCCAAATTAATCCCACAGTCAAGCATCCTAAACTTTAAGCCTAGAATACGCTACAGAGATCTGAAGCCTAAGCTCTGATACCAACTGTGACACCCCACATCTCCCTAAGGCGGACCAAAGGGTATCCGCGGACGCCTGCCCAGCTCACGCCAGGACTCAAGCAATTCCATTCAATTTAAAATCGAACTAAACACTTCGATGAGATCAACACGAATACAATAATGCGGAAGCGTTCAAGATTAACAAGTCACTTAATGTATCACCAGTACATCGGGTAGTCATGAAACGACTTAAATTCAAAGTACACATCAGGGCCCAAACTTTTCAAGTTTACAATTTCCAAAAGTACAACCCAAACCAGGGCCTAGTCAAAATATATAACAGGAGTCTTAAGAAAATTACAACGGATGGTTTCTCCATATCTCTCCAAGAGTCGGTCCTGTTAAGGAAAACAAAACTATAGGGTGAGCTAAACGCTCGTGAGGCCAAGAACACACATGCAAGCGCTTAGTCAAATAACAATCCCAAATTTAATAAATAAAGCCATGTCTTTTCAATAATCAATCAATCAAGCAGGAAAGTAATCAGAAACAATTCAAGGATATAGTAGCTCTCAGGAGCTAAGTTCCACTCGATCTGCCGTTGTCATTCGTATACCTTCCCGCATTGACCCTCCTGTCAACCGGGTCGGTATTTCCATTTCCGTAGATCACCACTTACTTCCCTCCGTCCACCGTACACCCCAAGGGCCCACAATGGCCAATATTGGGCGATACTCAACGAGTATGCCAAGCAAGACCTCTTATTAGGTCGAGCTTATTTGTATCTCATGGCTCGTCCAAATCCCCGACCAAGCCCATTGCTGGCTCGAGTCTAAGGACGGCCTATGAGTTTGGGCGTCCCCCATTCATTTGAAAGTCGAGGAGGTTCACTCCAACGACATAAGCATTCATGACATAACATTGCATTTCATTCATTCATTCAATACATTTCATTCATTCATTTGAAATTAGAACGAGTGCGATAAAGTACGCACCCGCCCTTATTTTTAAAACTTTCAACAAAATCCCACAAATAAGCAAGTATCAAAATTCACACACTTGACACTCACCGAGCAATTCAATAAGAATTATTTTCTGGGAGTTCAAGTGTCCGCGGTGAGATCCTCTTGAAGGTCTCCTTGCGCGCTTGGCAATTTAATAGCGAATAATCATACAATTAACCCACTTATCAAGAAGATTGTACATTAGTACAATCTAAGGATTATTTCGCAAAAAGGAACCTCAATTACACGTAAATCGAGGTTCAACTTGCCTTTTATTGTGTACAATAATATTTGAGTTTTTATCTTGAAAATCGTAAGCAAAACGTTTAAGAATATCAAAAGAACAAAGAGTTTTTGAAAAACTCTATTTCTTTGGAATTGGAAAATTTTTTTCAGTTTTATGATGAATCTTTGAAAAATCATAACTCGCTCGATATAAGTCGAGAATTGGAAAACTTTATACCGTTGGAAACCTCTTAGAGTGTACTATAAGTTCCTAGAAGACACTTTTCCATGAATCGAAGTGAAAAGTGGTCAAAAATGAGCTTGAAGACGCAGGGTCGGTTTCCATGGCAGAATTAAGTTGGATTTCGGCCAACTTTGAAAATTCGGCACGATTCACACGTTGCAAACCGGCCTCTGAAATTTGCAGCTCAATTAGGGTTGCAAGTGAGGTGTATGACAAAACAAGCGGATCAAGAATCGGAGTTTCGAGCACCGAGATACGGTAGCTCAAAGTTGGGCAAATTCAAGACTGGAGAAAAATTTCCAGATTTGAACCTCTAACTTTAGTAATTCAATTGGGTATCGAAACGAACTTGAATTGGCACCAAAATTGGCAGTATTTCAATACTATATGGAAAGTATTTCTCTATCGAATTTCGAGGAAAAATACCTTCGGCAAGGTAGTTAATTAGCCCACCAAAGTTTAAGAAAAATCCTAAGGCAATCTGCCTTTGACTTGCATTTCCCAATTTCCAATCGTCTAACCAAGAAAGTTATCCAACCATGGTTCATTTGTGAAATAAGGGTCTAAGATACACCCATAATATCTTTGGTAAGTGTTTAATATCAAGAACATCAACTAACAAGTTCACTCCAAGATTTGGTTCCAAACCAGTCGAAACATTAGGGTTTTCTAAAACAGAGCAGTCCACTTGTTTCAGTCACAACTCAGTCAATATAGCTCGAACTCGAGCATGGCTTATGCCGTTGGAAAATACATTCATAGAGTTAAAATATCACAGAAGAAATCGTTACCAAATTCGGCACCCATCTGGTTCAAATTCGGGCATCAAGTTGCTGCCTGAACACTTCATTCCAGAAGAACAGAGTAACAGGACAGCGAACTTAAAACATTTGGTTCGGCTTGCTCACAAAGAATCAGAATGTGCATTATATACCAAATTAAAGCTAGGAATGTCTAGTTTCAAACGCCACTGACGGCACATGATTTCTACATCCGAGGACAGAGTTATAGCCAAAATACTACTGCTGGTCAGAGCATACGCGAATCAGTTTTCCAGATTTGCTGGTTTCTAAAAAAAATTCATTTGCCCATTCAAACCTCATTATTTTTCAATGAAATTTTTCACACATCTAATACATCCTACAAACATCCAATTCAAGCCATTAAACCATTAAAAATTGGCCTGGAAATGGCCGAACATGGCAGGGGCAAAATCGGAAAGTTTAGCTTCTTACACCCAATGAAGTTCCTACTAATTACCCACCACTAATGCATCATTATAACCACTAAACCAACAATATAATCACCATCAATCATCAAATCAGCAACAACAACCCAAGTGTGGGAATTCCAAGAGCCCACAATCACATTTTTACACCATAATCAAGTAACTAAGTGCATGCATGAGCTTAATCTTGCCATATAATCTCCAAAAGATAAGAATCCAAGGGTTGATCATTACCTACTCCTTTGGTTTGCAAGGTCAGAATTTTCGGCCCTCTTGAAGCTCCAAGAAACCGTGAAAGCTCCCCTCCTCCTTAGCTAGATATAATCTCCAAGAGGTTTGCTAAGTGGTCTCCAAGTTTGGTGTGATTTGGAGGTGGTTTGGGGTGGTTTTGGGTGAGATTAGTGTGCAGAAATTTTAGAACAAGGAGTTAGAGAGAGGGAGTGTTTTGGCCGGCCATGAGGAGAGAGAAGAGAGAGTGTGTTTGATCTAAGTTAGCTTCCAAGAGAAGGTGCAATGTGTGGTGCAAAATCACCCAAAAGTCAACTCTCATTAGGGGCCGTTTGGTGTGATTACGGCTCGATTTTCTCGCGCGTTTGGTTCACTAGTGCACTAAACCTCCCATGCATATATATTCATGTAAATATTATTCACTCTTAATTGTCCCGAAATAAGGGTCTAAAGTCCCTCAAATGAAGTCGCGCGTGTGAAAACGCGTACCGTCAATTTTACCGCTATAACGCGAAACTTTCAAAAAAATTCTTATAACGATTGCACTACTAACTATCACTTGAATATTTATTCATAAGATTACCTATTTTAGGACCATAGTACAAGTCTCCAATATTCCAAGCTTATTGTGCTACTACGCGGATAAAATCTCCAAGCGCTATTCGCTATTTTTACTAAACGCGCTCTAGGAAATTAATTTTTGAAACGAATCATTTTAAAAATATAACGAAGATATACTACCACTTATTTAGGTCAAACAAGACTAGAAAATATTCCTTGGAAATAAAACCCAATTAAATAATTTATTAAGTCATAAATTAGGCATAAAATAATAGTTTTTGCGAGTCCTCACAGAAATTGTAGAACCCTCTACTAGAGCATCCAAAAAGAGAACTAGAACTCGTGGTGGAAAGGTGAAGAAACCTGCAAAGAAGAAACAGGATGCTCCAACTGTTGATCCATCCCCTGAGCAGATGGAGGAGCATCAAACCGAAGAACAAAATGCTGAGGATCGGCAAACTCCTCAACCCTCTACCAGAAAGTCTGTGAGGATTCGCAAATTTACTTATTTTAAATTCCTATTACTAGCTTATTTAAATATTTAATTGCCCGTTTACTCCGAATATTTTATTTCAACCTTTTTTAGACCCAATTACATGGAACTATAACTTACTTATATTTTTAAAATGACTCATTTTAAAATTTAATTTTTGAAAACTCGTTAAGTGAGAATAGTGAATACGCGTTTGGAGTCAATAATCGATTTGAGAATACAATAAGTTTGAAAAACTGGAGACTTGTATATTAGTCTTGAAATAGGTATTTTTTATGTTTAAGTGTTCAATTATTAGTTAGTGATACTATCGTTATAAGAATTTCTTGAAAATTTCACTTTATCGCGTACAAATCGGGAGTACGCGTTTTTACACACGCGACTAATTGAGGGACTTTAGACCTTTATTTTTAGACTATTAAGAGTGAATAATAATAGTATGATTGGAAGTGCATTAGAGATTTAGTGCACAAGTGAAACAAACCCGAGAGGAATCGGGCACGAAACACGGGCGAACGCGCACTATTCGTAGTTGACTTTTGTGACACTTTTGGCCATACATTTAAGCATCTCAAGGAAGCTTTATTTTCAGCACAACTCTCTCTCTCTCTCTCTTCACACAAGACAGCCAACCAACAAGGAGGAAGAAACCACCAGAATTTTTTTCATTTCATCACTCAAAACTCACCCAAATCATCTCAAAATTTACACGCAACTTGCAAATCACTTGGTGATCAAGCTAAGCTAGGAAAGGAGCTTCATCTCACGGTTTTTCTTGAGCTTAAAGTGACTGAAATTTTGTGAGAACCCTAAAAATTTTCACATTTTCTTAGCCTTTTGTTTATTTTCACTTCCGATGTTTTATTTAAGTGAAACTTTGCTATCCATGTTTCAAGGAAGTGTTCATTACAAAAGTGAGTATGTGGTTGTGCATATTAAGTGTATTTGTGTGAGATTATAGATATATATATATTCATTGGAAGTACGGACGAACGCGGCGTGGGAGTTTGGAAAAGAAAATTTCCGTTGAAAATGCTTGGTACCAAATCCGGCCAGATCTTGGCCAGATTGCTGGCCGGATTATTTGAGGGTTTTGAAAAAAATTTAGAAAGGACTTAGGCGAACTAGAAAGGCGATTCTATGGAATTTCGTATGGTCAGTTCGGGTGTGGTTAAGCGTGATTAACTTTGATTAAGATATAGACGGTGTTGTTGTAGTAGATTATGGACGGAACCCTAGAGGGGAAAAAGCTCTTCGTGAGTTATTTTTGTACTCGTGACCCAGTCTGTCTGTAGTACTTTCGGATGATTCCGTTACTTTCATGGATCTCCCATATTTGTATTTAATTGACTGCTACTGTGTGCCTGGTTCGGTCCAGTAGTGTGTATATCTGATTTTGATCTGTGTGTGTTTTGCTTATGCTTATAATTGTCTTTAATATTATCTTTGCACCTCGACCCTAGATTGACATAGATTAACGGAGGGCACACGTAGTGGCCGGGGACGTGGGCACGGGCGTAGGCAACCCACACCGGACAGGGGTGCTGGGGAAACCTCATCTGAACCTAATCCTGAACCGAGGGTTGACCCCAATGTGCAAATACCTGCCGCTATGCAGCAAATGACCAACTTACTGGCACAAGTGGTGCAGTAACAGGGCCAAAACCCAAACCCTAATCCTGGAAACCCAGGCAATCATGGAGAAAGCGACGATAGAGCACTTGAGAGGTTCCAGAAGTTCGCACCACCGAAATTTATTGGGGAACCCGACCCGGATGTCGCCGAAAGGTGGCACGAGAAGATGGTGGATATCTTTGCGGCCCTGCATTACACCGAAGAAAGGCAGGTGACTTTTGCCGTCTTCCAACTAGAAGGGGCGGCCCGTTCCTGGTGGAACGTTATTCGGCAAAATTGGGATCGGGAACAAACGCCCAGGATTTGGGTGAATTTTATGCGGGAATTCAACGCGAAATTCTTCCCACCTCTAGTCCAAGAGCAGAAGGAAGATGAATTTATCCAACTTCGCCAAGGGGCCCAGTCGGTAGCGGAATACAAGAGTCAGTTCACCCGCCTGTCCAAATTTGCTCTTGAGTTGATCATGACCCAGCAGAGGCGAATAAGGCGTTTTATCCAGGGTTTGAACGTAGAAATTCAGAAGAACCTCGCGGTGGCCCAAATTAATGCTTTTAGCGAGGCCGTAGAGAAGGTGCAACGAGTAGAGAATGCTAGGCTACAGGTGAAAAACTTTCAAGCCAAGAAAAGGGGCTTTCCTGGAAGTAGCTCTGAGCAAGAAGGTACAAGTACGCCCCCTAAGATTGGAAAGGGAAACGGGGGAATACGACAACCAGGAGTGTCATGTGATAGCTCTCAGGGGGGACCGGTCTCTGCTACTCGGGGTCCCTGTGGATATTGCGGAGGGCCAAGTCATACGGAAACAAATTACTGGAAGAAAGAAGAAAAATGCTTGCACTGTGGAAGCGCCGAACATCGGATTGCAAACTATCCAGCTCACCTGCGCGAGCGGAGAGGGACTCTGCCACCAACCAAGACCAATTCTCAGCAACCAGCCAAGATCAACCCTGGACAGACGAAAGGAGAAGGGACGGGATCGAAGGCACCAGCTCGGGTATATTCTCTAGAGCAGCATCAGGTCCCTGACTCGTCTGAGGACGTAGAAGGTACGATCCGTTGGGTACCTTAGGTTTTGATAGATTCCGTTGATAAGAAAATTTCGAGGACGAAATTTCTTTTAAGGGGGAGAGAGTGTGAGAACCCGTACTTTCTTCATAATTTTTCTAGGGTTTTCCGCGTAAATGGCATGTTTTCTGCATTTTCTTTATTAGAAAAAATTTTCCTGATAATTTTATTGAGTAAATATAGTTTTTAGATGATTTTTCTAGTATCAGTTAGTTTTTGAGAAATTAAGAGTAGATATCGGATATGGGACCCACTAGTGCGAAAAGTTCGGGAAAATTCGCCCAGTTAGGTTAAGTTTTGGATACTGGAATTAATTTACCGGGTGTTATGAGATATTTAGAGGTACCAAGTGGGTAGGTGTAAGAGAGACAAAAAAGTTAGGCAAGCATTAAATATGGTGACAAGTGTCGCCATTTGAGTGGTTGAACCTTAAGACCACTATTCATGGTCTTACCATTTGACTTAAATAAACCAAAAATGACCCAAAAATCATCAAAAAAATCCTCCATGGTAGCTGTCGCGCCCCATTTTTTTTTGATAAACTAAATAAATTAAATGGTTTTAAAAAAAATGTATTTTGTGATTGGAAAATGAATTGTGATTTAAAAGAAAGATGGGTCTAAATGGGACTTTTGAAAATGCGACGATTTGACCCAAGAAAAATAGTTCAAAAAGGGTTTTTTATATAAAAAATGGAGTCGCCACTTGGTATAGAGTTAGGGTGTACCAAGTCACCCAAAAAGTGAATTTTTAAGGAAAAAAAAGTAAGAAACCCTTTTGAACGACTCCTAGTCCACGCAAACAAAGAAAAAGGTTCGGGAGTCACATTTGACGAAGGGGAAGGCAAGGATAAAAATCCAAGGCACCCCTTCGACCTAGCCAAGGCTAGTTGCGTGATTTAATCAAAGATTTTCTTGTTTTAACCAAAGAATTTATTACATTTGGATGTACTACATGAATGCAAACCCTAGACCTAGGGGTATTGGGGGAAATTTCCCTTCAAAGGTTGAGTGGTGCCAATCACATTAATTGTGAAGCCCAATAACGATCCTTTGAAGAAGTCACGAATAATGCGAGTGGGATGCAAATGAATGGAATGCATGTATGCAACGTGAGGACATGAGTTTAAAAAAAGTAATAAAAGGCAATAATATGTAAGTGAAAATGTGCACGTGAGTGGGCAAGGTGCGGTGTGTGAAATGATAATATGAAGTACATGTGTGCAAGTGATGATAAAAGTGTTCGTGTGTAAGTGAAGGGATAAAAAGGTGTACGTGTGCAAATGAGAGAAAAAGTGTTCGTGTGCAAGTGAAGGGATAAAGGTATACGTGTGCAAATGAGAGGAGAAGTGTTCGTGTGCAAGTGAAGGGATAAAAGGTGTACGTGTGCAAATGGGAGGAAAAAAAATGAAAGTGTAATGATAGAGTGGATGCATGAACCTAGGGAATTCATGCATAATGGGTACGGGGAGACCTAAATCGTGACTCAATTTGCCCTTTGATAGAGAGGATACAAGCGTGCTAAGGCTTAGAAAAAGCCACACTCGTCTATATCCCATATTTAAGGGGACTCTCAAGCAAATGAACCCTATAACTAGCATGAAATGCAAAAATCCTAAAATGGAGGGAAAAGGGGTTCGAGGGACATGCAAAATGATAAAACTAAAAAGAATGCATGACATGTAATGAACATGCAAATATGTGCTAACGAGGGGAAATCCCTAAGGGTCTAGCGTTGGACTAGCCCATTCTATGAATTCCGACTAGCGTTGGACTAGTGGAAGCGTACATTCATCCATCACATTCATTTAGGCTATGGAAAGCGAGTAGACATGCCAAACACTTATAAACACATAGCACGTAACACTTAGCATGCTCGACTAGATGCAAAAATCCTAATAAATCATTTAACACATAACATATAGCAAGCAACCAAACTAATGAACTATTACATTTGCTAGCTCGGCACACGTCTTCAATAGGTCTTCATCGGATGCTCCTCCAAGCCCTATCTATTACAAGCCAAGAGGTGTACACATACCCCATAAAAGAAAAAACTTAATAAAGCAAAAGTAAATAAAGGAATGAAAGGAATTAAGGCAATGCAAAGAAAGCGAAGTAGACATGCAATTCACTTAGCACATTGGATCACATAGGAGAGGAAAAAAAAAAAAAGAAATTATACCTCCCCCTTTTGTGGTGCTAATAAAGGATAAATGGCTTCAAAACAATAAAAGGGGTCAAGGCATCAATTTAAAAGTAAAGTATAAGCAAGATCGCCAAAATTCACCCAATTGCAACTCAAGTGAAAACACATAGTGCATGATTACTAAGAAAGTGGAATTATTGGTCAAATTTATAGAATAGAAAATTACCAAGGACCCAATTTCAAATATTTAATCAATCAACCAAACCCAATTGATACATTTCGGGAACCTCAAAGGTCAAATAGCACAGAAAAATCAAGCAATGGATCTAATTGTAACTATCCTAGGACCTAATTGCAAGAAATTGGAATGTAATTGGGCCACAATGCAACCAAAGGAGACTTGAGGGGTTGGAATGCAATTTTTAGAAAATTATTTCATGCAAATTCATGCAAGCTACGTGAAACACGCATTCTGCAACAAGAATTTCTGCTGAAAGCTTTCTGTAACTAAAAACGCAACCTCTACTTCCATTTTTTCATGCAGGTTTCAACATTAACCACCACTTTGATCAAAGCTTCTCAACCAACGTAGCCAGGAACTTAATCTAAGCAGCATGACACACAAATTCAACTTCCAAACAAACCAAAACACATAAAAATCACTCAAACACTGGAGAGCTTTATGCAAAAGGTGCGGCAATTTCTGGTTTCAAATGAAGATTTCAGGAGCTCTTTGATCACAACTTCTCATCTAATCTTCAAAGAAACTTGAACTACACAACAAAACACATATATTTCATATCCTAACCAGCCCAACTTATAAGGAAATCATGCAAGTTCTATGCAAGGTAGTAAGAAACAAGCTTCTGCAAAATCCTGCTGCAATCCTTTGCAGCTTCAAACCATGCGTATTTCATTCCAGAAAAATGCACAAAGTTCATTTGTTTACCAGCCCAACTCATAGGAATCCCAAATCAACAACTTTAGGCCATAATCATCTATCATTAGTGATCCCAACAGAGTATCCAAACAATAGAACAAAGAAAGAAACAACAGAAATTCTCAACCTCTGCTCAAAACAATCAAACCAGAACGTTCAACAAAACATACTAAAAACTGGACCACAAAGCAAACGAAATATCAGACATCTGTACAAGAAAACTCAAGGCAACATCATACAACCCATGAAGATGGTTGCTGCAGCTCAAACTTGCTGTCATTTCACTTTTGCACTAAAACTTCAGATTCAAACACACGCTGTGATCGAACTTTCCTAATTAAACATCAAAGCTCCAATCTACCAGGTAAGGCCACTGGACCTTAGCATCTAAACATGCGAGAAAACTGGGCAAGAGTTTATGCCAGTTCTGGAAAATTTTCGTGCAATAGAGTTCTTGAACTTTAGCAATTAATGCTCCCAATGATTCGGCATTTTCGCATGGCAGACTCATTCTCAAATCAAAACCAGCTTCGAATTCATATCATGCATGCCGGGGAATGATGAAATCAGAAACACTAAGGATCTACATGCAAACAAGAATGTGAACTAAGCTTTTTGTCAAAGGAAACAGAAAAATGCAACAGCTATAAAGGCTTTCGGCAATTCCAAACTGCTGCCATTTCAACTTTAAGATTCAAACACATGCTTCAATTGAACCTTCAGAACCGATTATCAAATACTTTAAATTCGGACAGCAACGTCATTGGCCATTAAACATCCAAATGTTGTTCATGGAGTTCTAGCTAAGTGACCAGCAAAAATCAGATTATCACAACCCGAAAGCCATCTAACAGCCCAAACACAACAAAAAAAACTGCTGCAATAAGTCAAGGCTCTCAAACTTATTAAAGCAAAACCTTCAAACGGATTCCCAAAGACAAAAACAGACCCAAGCTACGCAAATAAGGACCAAAGATACAACCTTCGGCTCGCCAGATTGGAGAAAATCATATTCAAAGTTTTAATGAATCGATCCCAAGCAAGATTTCATTTTTCTGTAAAAAACTTTGGACTATGCATTTCTAGACTGAAACAGAAGCATATTCATTTGATAATCAAGAACATGCCGCCTGCCAAACCAGGTTCCATAACATTCAAGCGAACAAGAAGCTCATGGTACGAAGAAAAACAAAATAGCAACGAAGAAAAAAAAAACAGCAGCTTTGGGATTTATAATGAAAGGGAAACACATGAAACATCATATATCTAGCAATCAGATTTCATATGGAATGAAAAATAGAACAGAGAAAGGATCAAAGGCTACCTGTTCAACAACTTTGGATTTGCAGCTTCAGTTTAGATATGATGAGGAGATTAACCGCAGATTCTGATGAAATAGCTTCTTGGGTTTCACTTGATCTCCCTCCTGGCCGTGACTTCCTTTTCTGGTTCAGCCCTCAAGCTCTCCTTGGTTCCTTCCTCTCCAGATTTTCCAGCCATCCTCCCTCAGCCGTCATCTTAGTCCTCTCTTCCTTTCTTTCTTTTGCCTAGTCGTCCGAAACTCTCTCCTTCCTCTCTTTTTTCAGCCGCCACTCTCAGAACTTTTCCCTCCGTTGTCAAGCCGTTTTCTTTCTCTGGTTTTTCTTTTCTTTTTGTCCGCCCCCCCCGTTGCCTCTCTCTCTCTCCCCTTTTCAGCTTCATACCCTAGCTCCCTTCTAGATGCATCTTCCCCCCCTCCAGGTGTCCTAGACACCTGGCCTCTTCAGCCAAAAATTCCCCTCCAGGACCTCCCGCAACTTCCATTTGCAAGCTGCGGCAAAAACGCAGCTTTTGGCTTTTTTTTTTATTTTTTAAAAATAATCTAACAAAAATGATAATAATAATAATAATAATAAAATTAAGAAGAAAAAACAACAAATTAATTAACATTGGCTAAAAAACTAAAATGATAAACAACAAAAATTGCAATTTTCCATTTTTCATTTTTCTCATCTTTTCACTTTTTTTCATTCTCATTTTTCCATTTTTTCCAAGAAAACATTGAATTTAAATTAAAACATATTTTTTTGAATGCTTTTCTTTTCATTTCGAGAAATTCTATGCTAAAAACTTAAAAATAATAAAACTAAAAACTAAAAATCGAATAAAACCAACACGACAAATAAAACTAAAAATAAATAGTAAATGAAATTACACCAAAAATTTGGTGTCTACAGTTTGCCCCTCTTTGTCTGAGTTTTGAAAAAACTTGAGACAAAGAAGTAGACACCAAATACTTACCTGCTTTATTCGGTGGCAAACGTCACGAACGGTGGACGTTTTAGAAATAAGGACTGACCCCTTTTGGCAAAACCTTTAAAATGGAATTGACTTATACAAGAGATTTAAAGCGGGATTGACCCGAACGAAATTTAAAGACGGGATTGGCCCAAACAGGAACTTAAAGCGGGACTGACCCGAACAGGAATTTAAAACGGGACTGACCCGAACATGGATTGAAAACGGGACTGACCCGGACAGGAATATAAATGGGATAGAAACGTAAATGGGATAGACCCAAACAGAAACGTAAATGGGATAGACTCAGACAGAAATTTAAAACAGGACTGACCCGAACAGGAAAATTAAAATTGGGACTGCCTAGAGAAGGAAATTTAAATCATGGGACTGACCCGAACAGGAATTTAAACGGGACGTATTGAAGTGAGATGGAGTGTTGGTGGGATTGACCCATGTTTATTGGTGATGCAAATGAAAGCAGTGAAATGAAGTGTTAATGAGACCGACCCATGTTTGTTAGTGATGCAAATGAAATGCTCACTAGTGGGACTGACCCACGGCTAGTGGCGAACGAAAAGGAAATGCTCACTGGCGGGACTAACCTCAGGCTCCAGTGGCTTTGAAAATGAAATGCTTTGACAATCGGACAGTGGGATTAAACCCGATCCTGCCGTGATGAACTTGATTTGATTTTTTGACTTTTTGATTTTTGATTTTTTTTTTTGATTTATTTTTTATTTTTGATTGATTTTTTTTGATTTTTTTGATTTTTTTTTTTTTTTTTTTGAGAAACTTTCCAAAGATAATTTGCCCCAGTATGAATTGATCAGTGGGATTATACCCGAGTTTGCCTTGGTTGCACTGGTGGCACAAATTTCAGACTCAATGGGATGTTAGCGGCACAAATTCCAGGCCCAACGTGATTTTGTGAAGTTGGCGGCACAAATTCCAGGCCCAACGTGATTTTTGAAATATTCAGTGGGGTAAGATCCAATCCTGCCTCCAATTGGTCAAGAAATTAAGTGTGATTGTCAAGAAACAAGAAATTTGATTTTCCAAGAAACAAGAATTTGAACTTGATTTTTTGATTTTTTTGAATTTTGAATTTTCTGATTTTTCGAGAAAATCTTTTTCAAAATAAATTGCCCTCAGTGTAGGGTCCCTTTTCCCTTCTCTCTTTTCTTCCTTCGGCGTTGGCCTTTCACATCACCAGATGCTCCTTCGTCGATTTCAACTATGAATACCTGCACAGGGGCTTACAAAAATATGACATGCACTTGAATTTCATGAAGAGAAACAGCGTGTTTGATTTGAAAAATGCATTATTTGATTCTTGGACGAAATCCTCAAATGAACTATAAAAATTTTGCCCCAGTGTGGGCTTATTCTGTGAAATCCCATGAATAAAAATTTGCCCCAGTGTGGGCACAATTTGCGAAATCTTGTAAATGAAAATTTGCCCCATTATGGGCCTATTTTGTAAAATCCCTCAAATGAAAATTTGCCCCAGCGTGGGCTTATTTAATTGCAAAAAATTTGTTTGGATGACACTCCCTTTATTTGAACAATGTAAGAAACTGTGTTTCCTAACAGAAAATTTGATGATGAATCTTTCGAAATAATTCCAAATTACAAAAGATTTCTTTCCCACTTTAGCATAAATGCTTAGGGTAATGGATTACCACTTCTCATCTTTCATGACCAATCAAGTGGGTGTTATTTTTGATTTTGAGGTGGCTAAGGAAAATGAGAAATCAGGATTTGTCTTGTTTTTGTGCCCCCAATCGTATGTAATCCATTCAATATCACATCTTAGTGAAAGCAAATAGTTTGTCACCCCTATTTCTTAAGAAAATTTAGTCAACATATAAGCTTTAAACTTGTACCAAAATGGGTAGAAGCGATAGCTAAACCTGTGAAAACTGGTTATACCCCCCATGATCACAAATGATTGATGGATTTCTTACGAGCATAATCCTCACTTTGGATTGTCATGAAGGAATAAGTCAACGATGGACTTTATTGGCTTGTAATGTGGCTTGAAAACGATAGTTAAAGAATAAGACTTTCAAGGATATTACACCATAGATCGCCTTTTTCCAAAAGTTGTCCTTATTTTGGACTCAAAAGATTTCAGACTTTGTTTGGATTTTCTCATCATTCCCCAGGGACTTCCACGTTGAATTTTTCTATATTTTCTTGCATTTACTTTTCTTGCTTCTTTTCTTCTTTTTTTCTTTTTATTTTTTCGTACTGATGGGCTTTCACATGGTGAGTAGCGTCAATCCCATATCCAGGCAATTCAGAAATACAGCTAAATTTTCCGGCATCAGAAATTTTCTTGACAAGGCCATTGCAAAGAACAGAAGTCAGGACTTTCGGCTTTTGTAATGGGGTCTGGTGGGGTGTTTAAAAAAGTTAAGGGTTGAAGGCAGATTTTAAAAATGGTTTGAAGAATCTGAGATCGCATTGTTGCCAACCCTATTTTAGGGCTAAATCAGAATTTGCCCCAGTTTATGCTCAATTGAGGCTTTTTCTCTTTCATTTTGTTTTTCCCTCGGCCTTTTGCCATTCCTTTGAAATTTTTCAAAAATTTGCCCCAGTTTATTTTGAACTGAGGTTCTCTTTTCTTTTGCTTTTGTTGTTGCCTTAGCACTTTTCACCTCTTGGGACTTTTCTTTTCTTTTCCAACTCAAAGTTACCCCAGTGTGGGGTTTGCGATCCTCAGGGGTTGCCAAACGAAGTATTTTATTCTGAAGGCTCAAAAGGGGTAACTAGGGATGAAATGTTTTGATTGGAAAGGAAGATGGCCTGACTTTAGCCTCATCTCTTGCATGATTTCCTAAAAGAAACTTTGCATAATCAAATAAAAAAAACATCTTACACATGTCCGAATTGATAGGTTGAGGGAATGTCTGTCCTTCCATCTCTCATTTGAACACCCAATAAGCTTTGCCAATTTGAAGCAAATTTGCCTTTGACTTCATCTTTCATCACTTTAGCACTTTGTTTCCTTCTTCAGAAGATCGGTGGCGGATCCTTTTGTTATGAACATAGGCCATGCGTTTTGACAACGTTGGTCATGGCACATAGCATTATCAATCAGAATCAATCGTTAATGATACTGCTTTGACCAATCAACTTTTAACCTGGCTGGAAAGGAATTTTCTCAAATGAAGGGATTTATCAATGAAGAAATTTTCAAATGAAAGGATTTTTCAATGAAGGGAAATGAAGGCTTTTTCAAAGAAGGGATCTCTTAATGAAGGGTTTTCTCAATGAAGGCTTTCTCAAAGAAGGGTTTTTTCAATGTATGGTCTCAAAGAAAGAATTTCTCAATGAAGGGATTTTTCAATGAAGGCTTCATCGGATTCTAGAACAGTGATATTCAAAGGGTCAAATAATTTTATTTTGGCCATCGAAAGAATTTAGAATGAAATTGAACCAATAAACAATCAATATAAACAAAATGGTATTAACAAAATAATGAAAAGATGTGACTATGCATGCTATCGAAAGAAAACAACATAGGAGCTTGATAATGCAAAAATGCTTTAGTTAAAACATAATTAAACATGATAAAACTATTTACTCAAAAGCAAACGGTGACGAGTTTCATGAAGTTTAACAAATAACAATCCCCGGATTCATCCCAAATTCCCTTTGCGAGAGAAGATACTTGGCAATCCAATTGTGCAAGGTTTCTTCAAGATTTTCAAATGTTTTCATTGGAAGTGGATGCCTCAAAGGTGTCCTTATGTTCAGGAAAAGGATTTGTATTTATGCTCGGTCCTTGTCCACCTTTCTTTTTTAGCACTATTTCACCTTCCTCGATCATGTCTTGGACTCTATGCTTAAGTGCTCTACAGTCAGTAGTTGGGTGGCCGGGTGCTCCCGAATGATAGGCACAAGTGTACTGCGAATCGTAGTTGGCAGGGACGCCATGAGGGTGAGATGGAGGGGGAATTACGCTGATTTTACCGGCAGCTTTTAATTGTTCGTACAATTGTTCCAAGGGCCTGCCAAGATTGGTAAAGGTACGATAATGGTTTTGTTTTTGGGGTTCAATGGGTCGGGGGTAATTATAGGTGGGCCTACTTGGTGGAGGGAATTGTTGATTATAGGGAGGTCGGGGTCGAACTTGTTGGAAGTTAGGTTGAGATATTTGAAAAGGGGCCATAGGAGAGTTGTTGTAGTTAGGCCGAGGTCGAGGATGAATGGTATTGGTGTGATAAACAGGATGAGGGCTTGAATAGTAAGGGTTTGAGTAGGTAGGGTATTGTCGAGATCTGGGTCTTGGAATAGGGCTTCGATTCCAGACAAAAGCAGTTTCCCCCTCTTGCCTTTTGGACTGTTGCTTCTTCCCATTACTACCTTGGCTTTGCAGAGCATCCAACTGCGATTTGAGGGCAGACACATTAACAATCTTTCCAGCCTTCACGAAATCATCAAATTCTTCAAGTTTATTAACAATTGCGGCAAATGAGCATCCAGTCATGCGGAAAATTTCTTCAAAGTACGGCGGATCATGTGCCTTAATGAAAGTTCGTATGATTTCGTCCTCCGTCATTGGTGGCTCGACTTTTGCAGCTACTTTCCTCCACCTCTTAGCATAAGTCTTGTGATCCTCGGAGGGTTTCCTCTTTGTCCCTTCCAACGTGGTTCGTGTTGGAGCCAGCTCGCAATTATACTCGTACTGCCTTACAAAAGCGTTGGACAAGTCAAGCCAGGTCTTCGCTTCTTCGGGTTTCAGCTTGGAATACCAGTCGAGTGCATCCCCCTCCAGACTTTCTGGGAATAGCCTCAAAGGCAGATTTTCATCATCTGTTGGCCTACCCAACTTGTTGGCGAACAGTCGGAGGTGTGTCTTGGGATTGCCCGTCCCATCATACTTGTTAAACTTCGGAGTTTTGAACCCCTCGGGCAATTGCACATTCGGGAAAAGGCAAAGTTCATCGTAATCCAGGACTCCTTGCTTGTTCAACCCCTGACTCATCCTTATAAACTCATCAAAACGGTCGAGGCGTTTAAGCAGTTTTACATCAACGGGAGCAGAGGATTCCCCCATTTCCGGCTTGTTTTGAATGGTATGGTCTGGCAAGAAAGGCTCAGCTGTATCGTGATAAAAGGTATGCGGCTTAGGAGGTATATCCGAAGTGATTTGGGGTTGTGGGCCCTGCATGTAAGCAGGGAAAAATGAAGGATCGGGAGGGTAGGTGTATGGCAAATGTATGGTGGGATATGTGAAAGTTCCTTCGGTTGGAATAGGGAAAGATGGAGCAACAGTGACTTGAGTTGAAGGGATGACAAATGGCTCCTGCTCAGCCTGCTTGACAGGTATAGGTTCGGGTTGAACTCCGCTGCTGATTAGCTCGTCAATCAATTTCCTTTGGGCCGCCATCTCAGTGGTCATCTTGTCGAACTTAGTGAGCATTTCAGTCAACTGAACCCCCAAACTCATGGTCTCGGGTTGAGCGGTAGTAGTAGACCTATCTGATTGTTCCGGTTGTGAACTCATGTTTACACGACTCCTTTGAGGTTTGCTACGGGATCGTGTTATGATGGGGCTTCGACGAGAAGCTATGTTTAAATATTACCTGAGAATTTTTGAAAAGATTGCCTTTAGATTTAACTCTTGCTTAGTTATTCCAATAAAAAATAAAGAAAAGAAAGAGAAAAAGGCAAGAGTTAGTAGATATCCAGGAAATTCGGATGCATGTCCTATGGGGGAACCCTTTTTGTGCCAAGGGTAGGCCTAGCATGAAAATGCAATCCTCTAGGGTAGGCACCATACCATACCTGATGGATCTGATCAACTCATTGAGTGAAAGTAATTTTTTGCAAAATGAGGTCCACGTCCGAATGGATTGATCACTTTTGATCAATACAAGATTTTGCAAAAACGCACGGGTTTGACCTTGACGAACTTCCTATCGAAGAGTTTGGAATTCATTGATAAAATTTCTCAGTGAATTTACGGATCAAAATTCCAACTGATCAAATGTCTGGATGCAATGAATGGTTTTCTCAAAACCGACTAGGTTTCCAAATTGAAATTCGTCATTGAAACCCTACTCGGTCAAATGGGTTGAACGAAATTGACAATTTTATTTAAAATCGACCGCATTACCCTAAAAAAGGGAATCGGGTCAAATGAATTGAGTGAAATTTAAAAACTTACTCAAAATTGACCGAATCATTCTAAAAAAGGGATTTGGTCAAATGAAATCGAGAATTTATTCAAAATTGACCGGATCGCCCTAAAAGGGTAAACTGGTCAAATGAATCGGACGAAATTAATGATTTACTCGAAATCGATAAGATCGCCCTAAGAATGGAAAAATTGGTGATTTATTCAGAAAATCGATTAGATTGCCCTAAAAATGGGTGAATTGGCCAAATGAAACGAAATGAAGATTTATTCAAAAATCGACCAGATGACCCTAAAAAGGGTAAATTGGTCAAATGAATTGACGATTTATTCAAAATCGACCAGGTGACCCTAAAAAGGGTAAATTGGTCAAATGACCCTAAAAAGGGTAAATTGGTCAAATGACCCTAAAAAGGGTAAATTGGTCAAATGACCCTAAAAAGGGTAAATTGGTCAAATGAATTGACGATTTATTCCAAATTGACCGGATGACCCTAAAAAGGGTAAATTGGTCAAATGAATGGTTTATTCAAAATTGATTATGAATTGACAAAATGGATTGATTGAATCGGCCGGCCATTGGTGGTTTCAGAAAATTAGTCTATGAGCTTTCTAAAATCACTATTTGGCCTCCATTTATTTATCGTCTCAATAGGAGGAATCATTTGTGAATTTCTTCAAATTAATGTCCTTCACGCAAGGGATTTTTACCAATTTTTGATAAAATGGCCAAAAAGTGATTATTAGATGCTCATATTCCAAAGATCACTCTACGAAAATGATTGGATCCTACCTTACCTTGTACACTACCCCTTTGGATGGTACAAAATGTAAACGTGCAAGTCTCGTTGGATTAAGTATCCGAGACACAAGTGGCTTATTCCTAACACGGGATCCCCTAAGTGGCATTCCCTTTCTAGGGTTTATGCATGATGCCAGTTATTAAAGCAGGAAAAAATGCAATTCGAAATGAAACGTGACCTAAGGAATCCTTTATCTGCCAGGGTAGGCCTAGAATGATATGCAATCATTAATCTATGAATGCAATATACAAAAATCTTTAGACGTGCAATAGCCTATCTACAAGGGCGGGTTCTAAAAGAAAGTCATGCCGGACCTCTTATTTCCTAATGTTTGTGAATGCAAAAGACAAGAGACAAGGAAACGTGAGTTCAACACATAACACATAACACATTTGGACAATTAGATAATATAAAAAGTAACAGAGACAGATAAGGAAAAAGGGGTGGGACCCCTCCCCTCGTGAATAGTGTCCCTAGCTCAGGATAAGGCCGACTCTACCCTAATTCTAATATGGATGCATGAGGCTGGGGTTCGCTAATGCATCTAGACTCGATAAGCTCAGGCCCCCGAGCCTTCAGACTTAGAAATCAAGGGTCATCAATCCCAAGGTTCTTTGTCGGTGGCTCGAGCGATTCCCCAAACACCGCTACGCACACATCGTGTCATGGCTACGTGTTTGAGTGAATCTATCAAAACCTCAATCTTCGACCAAAAGCTAAAGGCTATCAACCAATAGCTTTAAGCGGAAGATTGAGTGACCCATTGGAACATGCTACACACACATCGTGTCGTGATCACATGTCCAAGTGAGTCACCTAATCCTAATAGGGTGGAGTGGCGTGACAAGCCACTAAAGAAAAATAAAAGGGATAAAAAGAAGTAAAGCGTATGCGCGTATGATAGTGCACGTTTTGGAGGGGAGGGATCAAGAACCCACGCAAGGCTCTAAGGTAGAATCCCCTCCCAAATGCAATGCAAAGCGCGGAATCACATATAAACATCCATTCATCAAAACAATCGTAGGCGAACGTGTGAGGAAGTGAATTGATATGCGAAATGCAAAAATCCTAGAAAAGGAAAAATGCAACCCTAAACATCCAATGTGATAAATAAAAAGGTTTAAAAGAAGAAAAAGATTGATTAAATCAAATTTGCTCGGACTCTCGAATGTCCCCAGTGGAGTCGCCAACTGTCGCGCCCCATTTTTTTTTGATAAAATAAATAAATTAAATGGTTTTAAAAAAAATGTATTTTGTGATTGGAAAATGAATTGTGATTTAAAATAAAGATGGGTCTAAATGGGACTTTTGAAAATGCGACGATTTGACCCAAGAAAAATAGTTCAAAAAGGGTTTTTTATATGAAAAATGGAGTCGCCACTTGGTATAGAGTTAGGGTGTACCAAGTCACCCAAAAAGTGAATTTTTAAGGAAAAAAAAGTAAGAAACCCTTTTGAACGACTCCTAGTCCACGCAAACAAAGAAAAAGGTTCGGGAGTCACATTTGACGAAGGGGAAGGCAAGGATAAAAATCCAAGGCACCCCTTCGACCTAGCCAAGGCTAGTTGCGTGATTTAATCAAAGATTTTCTTGTTTTAACCAAAGAATTTATTACATTTGGATGTACTACATGAATGCAAACCCTAGACCTAGGGGTATTGGGGGAAATTTCCCTTCAAAGGTTGAGTGGTGCCAATCACATTAATTGTGAAGCCCAATAACGATCCTTTGAAGAAGTCACGAATAATGCGAGTGGGATGCAAATGAATGGAATGCATGTATGCAACGTGAGGACATGAGTTTAAAAAAAGTAATAAAAGGCAATAATATGTAAGTGAAAATGTGCACGTGAGTGGGCAAGGTGCGGTGTGTGAAATGATAATATGAAGTACATGTGTGCAAGTGATGATAAAAGTGTTCGTGTGTAAGTGAAGGGATAAAAAGGTGTACGTGTGCAAATGAGAGAAAAAGTGTTCGTGTGCAAGTGAAGGGATAAAGGTATATGTGTGCAAATGAGAGGAGAAGTGTTCGTGTGCAAGTGAAGGGATAAAAGGTGTACGTGTGCAAATGGGAGGAAAAAAAATGAAAGTGTAATGATAGAGTGGATGCATGAACCTAGGGAATTCATGCATAATGGGTACGGGGAGACCTAAATCGTGACTCAATTTGCCCTTTGATAGAGAGGATACAAGCGTGCTAAGGCTTAGAAAAAGCCACACTCGTCTATATCCCATATTTAAGGGGACTCTCAAGCAAATGAACCCTATAACTAGCATGAAATGCAAAAATCCTAAAATGGAGGGAAAAGGGGTTCGAGGGACATGCAAAATGATAAAACTAAAAAGAATGCATGACATGTAATGAACATGCAAATATGTGCTAACGAGGGGAAATCCCTAAGGGTCTAGCGTTGGACTAGCCCATTCTATGAATTCCGACTAGCGTTGGACTAGTGGAAGCGTACATTCATCCATCACATTCATTCAAGCTATGGAAAGCGAGTAGACATGCCAAACACTTATAAACACATAGCACGTAACACTTAGCATGCTCGACTAGATGAAAAAATCCTAATAAATCATTTAACACATAACATATAGCAAGCAACCAAACTAATGAACTATTACATTTGCTAGCTAGGCACACGTCTTCAATAGGTCTTCATCGGATGCTCCTCCAAGCCCTATCTATTACAAGCCAAGAGGTGTACACATACCCCATAAAAGAAAAAACTTAATAAAGCAAAAGTAAATAAAGGAATGAAAGGAATTAAGGCAATGCAAAGAAAGCGAAGTAGACATGCAATTCACTTAGCACATTGGATCACATAGGAGAGGGAAAAAAAAAAAGAAATTATACCTCCCCCTTTTGTGGTGCTAATAAAGGATAAATGGCTTCAAAACAATAAAAGGGGTCAAGGCATCAATTTAAAAGTAAAGTATAAGCAAGATCGCCAAAATTCACCCAATTGCAACTCAAGTGAAAACACATAGTGCATGATTACTAAGAAAGTGGAATTATTGGTCAAATTTATAGAATAGAAAATTACCAAGGACCCAATTGCAAATATTTAATCAATCAACCAAACCCAATTGATACATTTCGGGAACCTCAAAGGTCAAATAGCACAGAAAAAATCAAGCAATGGATCTAATTGTAACTATCCTAGGACCTAATTGCAAGAAATTGGAATGTAATTGGGCCACAATGCAACCAAAGGAGACTTGAGGGGTTGGAATGCAATTTTTAGAAAATTATTTCATGCAAATTCATGCAAGCTACGTGAAACACGCATTCTGCAACAAGAATTTCTGCTGAAAGCTTTCTGTAACTAAAAACGCAACCTCTACTTCCATTTTTTCATGCAGGTTTCAACATTAACCACCACTTTGATCAAAGCTTCTCAACCAACGTAGCCAGGAACTTAATCTAAGCAGCATGACACACAAATTCAACTTCCAAACAAACCAAAACACATAAAAATCACTCAAACACTGGAGAGCTTTATGCAAAAGGTGCGGCAATTTCTGGTTTCAAATGAAGATTTCAGGAGCTCTTTGATCACAACTTCTCATCTAATCTTCAAAGAAACTTGAACTACACAGCAAAACACATATATTTCATATCCTAACCAGCCCAACTTATAAGGAAATCATGCAAGTTCTATGCAAGGTAGTAAGAAACAAGCTTCTGCAAAATCCTGCTGCAATCCTTTGCAGCTTCAAACCATGCGTATTTCATTCCAGAAAAATGCACAAAGTTCATTTGTTTACCAGCCCAACTCATAGGAATCCCAAATCAACAACTTTAGGCCATAATCATCTATCATTAGTGATCCCAACAGAGTATCCAAACAATAGAACAAAGAAAGAAACAACAGAAATTGTCAACCTCTGCTCAAAACAATCAAACCAGAACGTTCAACAAAACATACTAAAAACTGGACCACAAAGCAAACGAAATATCAGACATCTGTACAAGAAAACTCAAGGCAACATCATACAACCCATGAAGATGGTTGCTGCAGCTCAAACTTGCTGTCATTTCACTTTTGCACTAAAACTTCAGATTCAAACACACGCTGTGATCGAACTTTCCTAATTAAACATCAAAGCTCCAATCTACCAGGTAAGGCCACTGGACCTTAGCATCTAAACATGCGAGAAAACTGGGCAAGAGTTTATGCCAGTTCTGGAAAATTTTCGTGCAATAGAGTTCTTGAACTTTAGCAATTAATGCTCCCAATGATTCGGCATTTTCGCATGGCAGACTCATTCTCAAATCAAAACCAGCTTCGAATTCATATCATGCATGCCGGGGAATGATGAAATCAGAAACACTAAGGATCTACATGCAAACAAGAATGTGAACTAAGCTTTTTGTCAAAGGAAACAGAAAAATGCAACAGCTATAAAGGCTTTCGGCAATTCCAAACTGCTGCCATTTCAACTTTAAGATTCAAACACATGCTTCAATTGAACCTTCAGAACCGATTATCAAATACTTTAAATTCGGACAGCAACGTCATTGGCCATTAAACATCCAAATGTTGTTCATGGAGTTCTAGCTAAGTGACCAGCAAAAATCAGATTATCACAACCCGAAAGCCATCTAACAGCCCAAACACAACAAAAAAAACTGCTGCAATAAGTCAAGGCTCTCAAACTTATTAAAGCAAAACCTTCAAACGGATTCCCAAAGACAAAAACAGACCCAAGCTACGCAAATAAGGACCAAAGATACAACCTTCGGCTCGCCAGATTGGAGAAAATCATATTCAAAGTTTTAATGAATCGATCCCAAGCAAGATTTCATTTTTCTGTAAAAAACTTTGGACTATGCATTTCTAGACTGAAACAGAAGCATATTCATTTGATAATCAAGAACATGCCACCTGCCAAACCAGGTTCCATAACATTCAAGCGAACAAGAAGCTCATGGTACGAAGAAAAACAAAATAGCAACGAAGAAAAAAAAAAACAGCAGCTTTGGGATTTATAATGAAAGGGAAACACATGAAACATCATATATCTAGCAATCAGATTTCATATGGAATGAAAAATAGAACAGAGAAAGGATCAAAGGCTACCTGTTCAACAACTTTGGATTTGCAGCTTCAGTTTAGATACGATGAGGAGATTAACCGCAGATTCTGATGAAATAGCTTCTTGGGTTTCACTTGATCTCCCTCCTGGCCGTGACTTCCTTTTCTGGTTCAGCCCTCAAGCTCTCCTTGGTTCCTTCCTCTCCAGATTTTCCAGCCATCCTCCCTCAGCCGTCATCTTAGTCCTCTCTTCCTTTCTTTCTTTTGCCTAGTCGTCCGAAACTCTCTCCTTCCTCTCTTTTTTCAGCCGCCACTCTCAGAACTTTTCCCTCTGTTGTCAAGCCGTTTTCTTTCTCTGGTTTTTCTTTTCTTTTTGTCCGCCCCCCCCGTTGCCTCTCTCTCTCTCCCCTTTTCAGCTTCATACCCTAGCTCCCTTCTAGATGCATCTTCCCCCCTCCAGGTGTCCTAGACACCTGGCCTCTTCAGCCAAAAATTCCCCTCCAGGACCTCCCGCAACTTCCATTTGCAAGCTGCGGCAAAAACGCAGCTTTTGGCTTTTTTTTTTTTTTTAAATAATCTAACAAAAATGATAATAATAATAATAATAATAATAATAATAAAATTAAGAAGAAAAAACAACAAATTAATTAACATTGGCTAAAAAACTAAAATGATAAACAACAAAAATTGCAATTTTCCATTTTTCATTTTTCTCATTTTTTCACTTTTTTTCATTTTTCATTTTCATTCTCATTTTTCCATTTTTTCCAAGAAAACATTGAATTTAAATTAAAACATATTTTTTTGAATGCTTTTCTTTTCATTTCGAGAAATTCTATGCTAAAAACTTAAAAATAATAAAACTAAAAACTAAAAATCGAATAAAACCAACACGACAAATAAAACTAAAAATAAATAGTAAATGAAATTACACCAAAAATTTGGTGTCTATAGTAGCCGGCTCTTTCTTTCTCTCTTTCTCTCTCTCTTACTATAAGCACAAGGAAGAAAACTCTTCAAGTTGCTCCAAATCATCAAAACCAACCATTGAAACTTGCAATTTCTCCATAAAACTTCTTCAATTAGTGTTTGTGAGTTGTTGTGTGAAGTTATTTGGAAAGTTAAGGTGACCAATTGCTCTCTCTCTCTTGTTTTTAAGGTGAGTTGTGAAGAACCACCCTCCTCCCTTAATTGATGCTTAAATCATGCTTAGTGGTAGTATGAGATGCAAGTTTATGGATTAATTCTTGATTTGTGGTTGTAGTGATGAAGTTTTATTATTTTTGGGGATTTTTCTGTTTTAATATAAGCATGATTGTGTGGCTATCTATGATGATTGGAATTGGTATATAATGACTCTAGGAGGTGGAAAAAGTGATTAATTGCAACCAATTTCTGGTTTGGAAGAAATTTCAGAAAATTAGGGTTCTTGTGGGAGCATTCTGCCCGAATTTTTAGCTCCTAGTTAGAGGCCGAATTGGCCTTGGCTTAAAACATGAAAGTTGTAGGTATTGACATTTTAGAGGTTCCTACAAAATTTCAGGTCAATCGGAGTAGTGTAGAATGAGAAACATCGAAATTACTATTGCTGTTCTGGTTTTACCCGAATGTAAGAATTGCGCCTGTAATTGGTTGTTTTGGCTGGAATTTCTTTCGAATTGATTGTTGAGGCCTTCTGATGCAATTTATCCCTGTTTCTTAGCTTTCAGCTAGTTTTGGAATTTCTGGATTTGGACTTGGAGAGCCTGAGTTATGATGTTTCCGCTAGAATGCGTTTTGGTGAATCTGTTTTACATTTTTGATGTAGTATCTTGCATTTATGACCTTGTTACACTCGAAACTGTGTCGCGCCCCATTTTTTGATAAAAAATAAATTGTCTAGGAAACTGGCTTTTGATTCAATTTTGATTGAAAAACGAATTTTTGATTTAAAAAGAAAATGAAAAAAAAACATGGGTCTAAACGGGACATGAAAATGCGACGATTTGACCCAAAATATAGTTTAAAAAGGGTTTATTGAATGAAAAATGGAGTCGCCACTTGGTATAGAGTTAAGGTGTACCAAGTCGCCTAAAATGAGTTTTCAAAGGAAAAAGTGGAAAAAACCCCTTTTAAACGACTCCTAGTCTACGTAAATCAAAGAAAAAGGTCCGGGAGTCACATTTGACGAAGGGGGAGGCAAGGATGAAATCCAAGGCACCCCTTCGACCTAGCCAAGGCTAGTCGCGTGATTTAGTCAAAGGTTTTCTGATTTTAACCTAATGATTTATCACATTTGGATGATTATATGAAAGGAAAAAACCTTAAACCTAGGAGGGTATCGGGGGATCGAGATATATCTTCAAAGCTTACTTGGTACCAATCACATTAATTGTGATGCCCAATAAAGACTTTTCGAAGAAGTCACAAATAATGCAAGTCATGAGACTCGAAAAAAGAAAAAGAAAAGAAAATAATAATATACAAATGTGTATGACCAAAAGGAATGCATCATAATGGGTGCGGGGGACTTATACTCGTGACTTTCAATGTTCCCTTTAATAGAGGGAATACGAGCGTGTTAAGGTTAGGAAAGCCAAACTCGTCCATATCCCATATTCAAGGGATTTTTCCTAGTCTAATCAATCAAATGTACTAGCCTAGGTCTAATGCTTAGATGAAATGCAAGTCTAATGTCATGTTTCATACAAAGGGGTAAGTAATATACATACGGGAAAATATGGAGAAGGGATATACGTATAAGGAGGGACGTCATGCAAAATGACAAAAGACCCTAAAAAGTGAAAATATGCATGAGAATGTAATGTAGTCATACAAACATGATCTAGCGTCGGAGGATTCCTAAGGGTCTAGCCCATATCTAACGCTCTCTCACAAGCATTGGACTTGTGAGGGCTCGAGGGGAAGACCATGACTAGCATTGGACTATCCACGGTGACGTGCATTTGCATCCATCATACACATATACAAGTAATGTGCATAATTAAAGCAAGTAGACATGTGAGCATGTAATTCACATAACACATAAGCATGCATATCTAGATGCCAAAGCCTAAGAAAGCAATTAAACACATAGCACATAGACATGCAAACACATAAGGCAATTAAGGCCCTAACTATTACATTTTTAGGGGGAAGGCCTACTACAATCTAAAAGGGGAAATAAGAAGGAATAAAACAATTAAATCCCTAACTATTACAATTTTGGCATTCGAGTGCCTCCCAAATGATGAAATTGAGCTAAAATTAAAGTAAAATTAAGCAACTAAAGAAATAAATAAAGTAAAAATGAAATAAACACTTAAAGCCATGCAATTGCACACATAAGACACATATACGCACGTAGGGTCAAATAAAATAAAAAATAAAGGATAGAGTGTGCCTCCCTTGAGTTGGAGCCCTAATGGAGTGAAATCACTTATTTATCCTCCAAAATGAAAGAAAAGGTCAAGGTACCAATTTATTTGGGAAAATTAAAGAAAATAGGCAAACACAAGCTCACTTGGATACAAAGTTCTTAAATTCATGCATTAAGTGCAATCTAAACAAAGCATAGTAATTAATTGAAGCAAACAAGCAATTGAGTTGAAAAATTGAAGCTGCCAAGGACCAAATTGAGGACATTATTCAATTGGTTGGGTCATAGTAAAACAAAAGGGGACTTGAGGGGTTAAAGGGCAGTTGTTTTTGAAGTTTTCATGCATGTGACGAAGGAAGCTGCTACTGAAGCTATTCTTTCCTTCCGCCATGTTCCAGCCGTGGTTTTTTGCACACCAATTTCAGATTCAAATGCACTCTTTAATCAAGACTTGCTCAGCTAAACGTCAAAGCGTTAATCTAAATCGCAAGGTCACTGAAATTTAACATCCAAACATGCAAAAGGAACCTTAGAATAGGATCACTAAGTTTTAGCTGAAGCAACCTAAAGTTTCAAAAATGTGAATTGGCGTGGCAGTAGCAGATTTTCCATGATTGCAGCCTGAGGCTATATCGGAAATTACTACTCTAAATTACAGGCAGGCACGGACATGGCATCATCACACAGCAATCAAAAACAAAAGAAAATCTAGGCTCAGCCAGAATTTCAGCAATCGAAAGAAAAGAAAAAGATCCTTCCACGCTGCCGCGACAAGCTAAAGACCCCAATCTGTCAACACTACTATGACAAACAAGGAGTTCCAATCTTGTTGCAGCCAACAAGGAACGCAATGAGACAGCCACAGGTGCGCATGAACACACGAGAGAAAGAAACATGGACGTAGCAAGCATTGAAAAAACATTTTTCTGCAATCTTTCAACCACAGTTCTTGCTACTCCAAAAAAAAAATACATAAAACTCACACAAACTTCCCCTCATGCAATTTCAGGGCATTAATTCGAGTCCATACAAAGGAAAAGACAGAACCAGAAACAGTGCCGCACGCTAGCATATCAAGATTAAAATTCTCCTTTCTACCCTAGAAATTAACTATTATGTTGTGAAAAACAACAAAATTGCTGTCCATTCGCTTTCTTCACATGCACAAATGCAGACAAGTCATTTTTCGAATATAACATTCAATTGGGCATTTCATCGAACACCAAACATTCATCAAAATTTCACCAAATTTTTACTCAAATTGAAGTATAACTAGCCCCAAAATTTATCAGAAAAACCGAAGAAATTCAACCCAACCAATACATAAGACAGGCATGTCCAAAATTGCAGAGAATCGCTGGAAAATTGTGGTAAACAAATCTGCTTTGAGCTTTAAGAGTCTGAGCATGAAATTTGAAGGAAAGGGATAGTTTACCTTATCCTCTCGGTGACGGTTCGTCGGTGATGGCAGTAGATTCCGGCCTGCTCCAGCCTTTTCCAGCCGCTCCTCTGCTCTTCTCCTTCTAGCTTTCGGTTGTCCTCTGTTTCTTTTTTCCTTAAAACCTAACCGCCATCCAATTCCTTGCTCTCTCTGTTGTTTTTCCTCTCTAGCCCCGCTTTCGATTTCAATTCCTTCGTCCACCCTCCTCTCATTTTCTTTTCACTTTTGTAAGCTGTCCGAATACTCCCCCCGATTTTCCAGATTTCCCCCTTTCTTGCTCGGCTTTCTTGTTCGGTCATCTTTCACCTCCCTTCCCCTTTTTCCTGTAGCTATTTCTTACTCCCTTAGCTTTTTCGTTGCCCTCACAGCCGAAGTCTTCACTGCCCGAACCTTCCTTTTGTTTTTATTTTGATCAACCCCAAAACCCTTTCCCTTCTGATTTTTCTACTGCCGAAGCCTCCCTCTTTTTTTTTGTTCAGCCGAGAGCTCTCTCTCTCTTGGTACCGTAGCTTCTCCCCCTTCCTTTCTCTCGTTCTTCCTCAGCTGTCAACCCTCAGATTTTTCTCCCTACTCTCCACTCTCTCGCCCCTCAACCTTTGCCGTTCTCCCAGCCCTCTCTTCGTTTCTTTCTTTTTGCCGTCCCCCAACCCTCTTTTTGTGTCTGCGGCTGTTTGCCATTTAAAGGCACCTCCAAAGACTAAACCTAATATGAAGGGCCCAGATTTCAAACCCCAAAGTTGGCTTATGTGTTTTATTCTTTGTCCCTTTGATTGACTTTTTCCTTTTTCTTTTTTTCTTTTTCGAAAAGCAAATAAAATAAAAACCTAGAATCAAAACAAAATAAATGATTAATGTTTAATTAAATGATAAAATGACTTAAAAATAAAAATAAAAGACTAAAAGTAAAACAAATAAAATAAAAATAATAGTAAACAAAAATACCCTAAAAATTTGGTGTCTACAAACTGGACAAAGTTGTCTTCTGAAACATTGTAGCCCTATCTCTTAGTTTCGAAACGGTGGGTCTTGCACCTTCATCCGATAATCGTAGTGCCTTTGGTGCCATTACCGGAAAATGAGGTCAAAAACTGTTTTTTTTTCAGGGCTAAAGCTAACTCCATTTCCGGATTTTCTGGTTTCCTCTAATGCTTACGTATGCTTATGGAACCCTATTTCGGTAGTATTTGGCATTGGTTTATGACTTGTAAATGAGTCTTATTGTGCTTATTTGAATATTTTAGGGCTTGACTTTCATTTCCGGACTTTTCCCTAGCTTGAGTTGTACTTGTACTACTTGGAGCCTACTAAACGGCTATTGAATGAACTTATGTTATGTGTGACTTTGGGACTGGCTGAGGACAATAATGAAGCCATGACGGCTGGAAAAGTAAGCAAATTTAGGGGAAATGCTGTCCAATTTTCTAGGCCGTTTGGTTCCTTTAAGTTTGAATTGGCTTTTAATAGAAATGAAGGGCTTTTGGGTTGTTGGAGCCTAGGTCTTCATGTTACCTTTTTGTTTCCAAAAATCATGATTTGCATCCTTGCATTAATAATTTTGGTGAGGCATACGACCGATAGTCGAGCCTCACATGTGCGTTTTGTATACTCGATTTTGGAAGTGGAACCTTCAATTGTTTTACTTTGGTTCTTTTAGGGTTTCTTGGCGATTAAAGCCAATCTGAAGTGAAAACTTTTGAGGTATCTGTACTTGACCCGGTGAGTGTACCACTTCCTTCATTTGCTGTGTAACCTGGTTTCTACCTCTGCAATCTGTGATTTAAATGACTGCACTATCTGTTTATTTTGTTTGAGACGAGGGTGTACTTTATCGCACTCGTTCTCTTGTCTGTTCATATGCCAAATTTTTGGTACGAATCTGAATCTGTTATCTGTATCTGTTATCTGTATATGTATCTATATCTGTTCGGACGTCGTTTGGAAGCTTGTATCCAACGACCTTTCTGTGACCCCTGAGCTCAACCCCTGTGGCTAGTTACTCGAGTCGGGCCGGCAAGGGCCTAGTCGATTAGATAACGAACCACGGTAGTCTGTTTTGGGATCTTTGGGTATTGAGACCCTTGATTCCGGTATACTCGAGTATTACCATTTTTGTTTCTGTTGAGGTGAGCGGGCCCGGTAAAGGGGTGTTTGGTGGACAGAATTTGGTGTAAAGTGGGGTCTACGGACGCGTTGGTTCTATATACGTTGACGGAGAGTCAACCGGCTTTGATCAAGTACTGCGCTGGAAAGCTGGCTCCTGAGAGCCACCTGTATCCTCCCTATTTGAGTTCTTGTGTTTACCTGTCTTACTTTATAGCGAGCATGTGTATCTGATTTGTATAACGTGAAATGCCATGATTTTTCTGCTACATGTTTGGTACCTCATTGGGCGTAAGCTCACCCCCTCCTCGTTATCTTTGTTTTCCTTACAGCAACCTCTTTTGGAAATCATGATTTTGAGAAGCGAGTTGAGCTAGTTAGATAATCTTTTGTTCTTTTGTATAGCTCCTCGAGAGTGAGCAAACTCCAAATGTATTTCATTTCACTGGTTCCCTTTATATTGTAAACCTAGGGACATGTATATATGAAAGTGTTTTCCCCATGTGATTTTGGTAAGTTACTTGTAAGCTTGGCGGTCTTCAATCGTTCAATTCTTTTGGGTCCTATCTCGCGTAATATCGGATTTGTGTAATTCGACTCCGTAGTCCTGGCGAGAGCTGGGCAGGCGGTCCGTTGAACCCTTTGGTTCGCCTTAGGGTGAGGTGGGGCTGTCACAGCTGGTATCAGAGCTGTTTCACGTGGTCTCTGCGCGGAGTGAGTTTGGGCCAATGGTGTTACGATCTTGATTTCGTGAATGTGTCTAAGTGCTCGTCTGAGCATAAGTTATGAACTATGCATGTTATAAGTGTAAAAATCTTTATCATGAAACTTGAGGAAGATAGATCTGTATGTCGGGTAGGAATCTTTAATATGGATGATTTACGCTTGGGACCGGCCGGCTCGAGTTGTGAATTATCTTATTTGGGATTCTCGTGCCCGGCTACTAAATCAATGAGAGCCTAGGTTAGAAAGGACATAGGCGAACTAGAAAGGCGATTCTATGGAACTTCGTATGGTCTGTTTGGGTGTGGTTAAGCGTGATTAACTTTGATTAAGATATAGACGGTGTTGTTGTAGTAGATTATGGACGGAACCCTAGAGGGGAAAAAGCTCTTCGTGAGTTATTTTTGTACTCGTGACCCAGTCTGTCTGTAGTACTTTCGGATGATTCCGTTACTTTCATGGATCTCCCATATTTGTATTTAATTGACTGCTACTGTGTGCCTGGTTCGGTCCAGTAGTGTGTATATCTGCTTTTGATCTGTGTGTGTTTTGCTTATGCTTATAATTGTCTTTAATATTATCTTTGCACCTCGACCCTAGATTGACTTAGATTAATGGAGGGCACACGTAGTGGCCGGGGACGTGGGCGCTGGCGTAGGCAACCCATACCGGACAGGGGTGCTGGGGAAACCTCATCTGAACCTAATCCTGAACCGAGGGTTGACCCCAATGTGCAAATAGCTGCCGCTATGCAGCAAATGACCAACTTACTGGCACAAGTGGTGCAGCAACAGGGCCAAAACCCAAACCCTAATCCTGGAAACCCAGGCAATCATGGCGAAAGCAACGATAGAGCACTTGAGAGGTTCCAGAAGTTCGCACCACCGAAATTTATTGGGGAACCCGACCCGGATGTCGCCGAAAGATGGCTCGAGAAGATGGTGGATATCTTTGCGGCCCTGCATTACACCGAAGAAAGGCAGGTGACTTTTGCCGTCTTCCAACTAGAAGGGGTGGCCCGTTCCTGGTGGAACGTTATTCAGCAAAAATGGGATCGGGAACAAACGCCCAAGATTTGGGTGAATTTTATGCGGAAATTCAACGCGAAATTCTTCCCACCTCTAGTCCAGGAGCGGAAGGAAGATGAATTTATCCAACTTCGCCAAGGGGTCCAGTCGGTAGCGGAATACGAGAGTCAGTTCACCCGCCTGTCCAAATTTGCTCTTGAGTTGATCATGACCCAGCAGAGGCGAATAAGGCGTTTTATCCAGGGTTTGAACGTAGAAATTCAGAAGGACCTCGCGGTGGCCCAAATTAATGCTTTTAGCGAGGCCGTAGAGAAGGCGCAACGAGTAGAGAATGCTAGGCTACAGGTGAAAAACTTTCAAGCCAAGAAAAGGGGCTTTCCTGGAAGTAGCTCCGAGCAAGAAGGTAAAAGTGCGCCCCCTAAGATTGGAAAGGGAAACGGGGGAATACGACAACTAGGAGTGTCACGTGATAGCTCGCAGGGGGGACCGGTCTCTGCTACTCGTGGTCCCTGTGGATATTGCGGAGGGCCAAGTCATACGGAAACAAATTGCTGGAAGAAAGAAGGAAAATGCTTGCGCTGTGGAAGCGTCGAACATTGGATTGCTAACTATCCAGCTCGCCTGCGCGAGCGGAGAGGGACTCTGCCACCAACCGAGACCAATTCTCAGCAACCAGCCAAGATCAACCCTGGACAGACGAAAGGAGAAGGGACGGGATCGAAGGCACCAGCCCGGGTATATTCTCTAGAGCAGCATCAGGTCCCTGACTCGTCTGAGGACGTAGAAGGTACGATACGTTGGGTACCTTAGGTTTTGATAGATTCCGTTGATAAGAAAATTTCGAGGACGAAATTTCTTTTAAGGGGGAGAGAGTGTGAGAACCCGTACTTTCTTCATAATTTTTCTAGGGTTTTCCGTGTAAATGGCATGTTTTCGGCATTTTCTTTATTACAAAAAATTTTCCTGATAATTTTATTGAGTAAATATAGTTTTTAGATGATTTTTCTAGTATCAGTTAGTTTTTGAGAAATTAAGAGTAGATATCGGATGTGGGACCCACTAGTGCGAAAAGTTCGGGAAAATTCGCCCAATTAGGTTAAGTTTTGGATACTGGAATTAATTTACCGGGTGTTATGAGATATTTAGAGGTACCAAGTGGGTAGGTGTAAGAGAGACAAAAAAGTTAGGCAAGCATTAAATATGGTGACAAGTGTCACCATTTGAGTGGTTGAACCTTAAGACCACTATTCATGGTCTTACCATTTGACTTAAATAAACCAAAAATGACCCAAAAATCATCAAAAAATCCTCCATGGTAGCCGGCTCTTTCTTTCTCTCTTTCTCTCTCTCTTACTCTAAGCACAAGGAAGAAAACTCTTCAAGTTGCTCCAAATCATCAAAACCAACCATTGAAACTTGCAATTTCTCCATAAAACTTCTTCAATTAGTGTTTGTGAGTTGTTGTGTGAAGTTATTTGGAAAGTTAAGGTGACCAATTGCTCTCTCTCTCTTGTTTTTAAGGTGAGTTGTGAAGAACCACCCTCCTCCCTTAATTGATGCTTAAATCATGCTTAGTGGTAGTATGAGATGCAAGTTTATGGATTAATTCTTGATTTGTGGTTGTAGTGATGAAGTTTTATTATTTTTGGGGATTTTTCTGTTTTAATATAAGCATGATTGTGTGGCTATCTATGATGATTGGAATTGGTATATAATGACTCTAGGAGGTGGAAAAAGTGATTAATTGCAACCAATTTCTGGTTTGGAAGAAATTTCAGAAAATTAGGGTTCTTGTGGGAGCATTCTGCCCGAATTTTTAGCTCCTAGTTAGAGGCCGAATTGGCCTTGGCTTAAACATGAAAGTTGTAGGGAATGACATTTTAGAGGTTCCTACAAAAGTTCAGGTCAATCGGAGTAGTGTAGAATGAGAAAAGTCGAAATTACTATTGCTGTTCTGGTTTTACCCGAATGTAAGAATTGCGCCTGTAATTGGTTGTTTTGGCTGGAATTTCTTCCGAATTGGTTGTTGAGGCCTTCTGATGAAATTTAGCCCTGTTTCTTAGCTTTCAGCTGGTTTTGGAATTTCTGGATTTGGACTTGGAGAGCCTGAGTTATGATGTTTCCTCTAGAATACGTTTTGGTGAATCTGTTTTACGTTTTTGATGTAGTATCTTGCATTTATGACCTTGTTACACTCAAAACTGTGTCGCGCCCCATTTTTTGATAAAAAATAAATTGTTTAGGAAACTGGCTTTTGATTCAATTTTGATTGAAAAACGAATTTTTGATTTAAAAAGAAAATGAAAAAAAAACATGGGTCTAAACGGGACATGAAAATGCGACGATTTGACCCAAAATATAGTTTAAAAAGGGTTTATTGAATGAAAAATGGAGTCGCCACTTGGTATAGAGTTAAGGTGTACCAAGTCGCCTAAAATGAGTTTTCAAAGGAAAAAGTGGAAGAAACCCCTTTTAAACGACTCCTAATCTACGTAAATCAAAGAAAAAGGTTCGGGAGTCACATTTGACGAAGGGGAAGGCAAGGATGAAATCCAAGGCACCCCTTCGACCTAGCCAAGGCTAGTTGCGTGATTTAGTCAAAGGTTTTCTGATTTTAACCTAATGATTTATCACATTTGGATGACTATTGAAAGGAAAAAACCCTAAACCTAGGAGGGTATCGGGGGATCGAGATATATCTTCAAAGCTTACTTGGTACCAATCACATTAATTGTGATGCCCAATAAAGTCTTTTCGAAGAAGTCACAAATAATGCAAGTCATGAGACTCGAAAAAAAGAAAAAGAAAAGAAAATAATAATATACAAATGTGTATGACCTAAATGAATGCATCATAATGGGTGCGGGGGACTTATACTCGTGACTTTCAATGTTCCCTTTAATAGAGGGAATACGAGCGTGCTAAGGCTAGGAAAGCCAAACTCGTCCATATCCCATATTCAAGGGTTTTTTCCTAGTCTAATCAAGCAAATGTACTAGCCTAGGTCTAATGCTTAGATGAAATGCAAGTCTAATGTCATGTTTCATACAAAGGGGTAAGTAATATACATACGGGAAAATATGGAGAAGGGATATACGTATAAGGAGGGACGTCATGCAAAATGACAAAAGACCCTAAAAAGTGAAAATATGCATGAGCATGTAATGTAGTCATACAAACATGATCTAGCGTCGGAGGATTCCTAAGGGTCTAGCATTGGACTAGCCCATATCTAACGCTCTCTCACAAGCATTGGACTTGTGAGGGCTCGAGGGGAAGACCATGACTAGCATTGGACTAGCCACGGTGACGTGCATTTGCATCCATCATACACATATACAAGTAATGTGCATAATTAAAGCAAGTAGACATGTGAGCATGTAATTCACATAACACATAAGCATGCATATCTAGATGCCAAAGCCTAAGAAAGCAATTAAACACATAGCACATAGACATGCAAACACATAAGGCAATTAAGGCCCTAACTATTACATTTTTAGGGGGAAGGCCTACTACAATCTAAAAGGGGAAATAAGAAGGAATAAAACAATTAAATCCCTAACTATTACAATTTTGGCATTCGAGTGCCTCCCAAATGATGAAATTGAGCTAAAATTAAAGCAAAACTAAGCAACTAAAGAAATAAATAAAGTAAAAATGAAATAAACACTTAAAGTCATGCAATTGCACACATAAGACACATATACGCACGTAGGGTCAAATAAAATCAAAAATAAAGGATAGAGTGTACCTCCCTTGAGTTGGAGCCCTAATGGAGTGAAATTACTTATTTATCCTCCAAAATGAAAGAAAAGGTCAAGGTACCAATTTATTTGGAAAAATTAAAGAAAATAGGCAAACATAAGCTCACTTGGACACAAAGTTCTTAAATTCATGCATTAAGTGCAATCTAAACAAAGCATAGTAATTAATTGAAGCAAACAAGCAATTGAGTTGAAAAATTGAAGCTGCCAAGGACCAAATTGAGGACATTATTCAATTGGTTGGGTCATAGTAAAACAAAAGGGGACTTGAGGGGTTAAAGGGCAATTGTTTTTGAAGTTTTCATGCATGTGACGAAGGAAGCTGCTACTGAAGCTATTCTTTCCTTCCGCCATGCTCCAGCCGTGGTTTTTTGCACACCAATTTCAGATTCAAATGCACTCTTTAATCAAGACTTGCTCAGCTAAACGTCAAAGCGTTAATCTAAATCGCAAGGTCACTGAAATTTAACATCCAAACATGCAAAAGGAACCTTAGAATAGGATCACTAAGTTTTAGCTGAAGCAACCTAAAGTTTCAAAAATGTGAATTGGCGTGGCAGTAGCAGATTTTCCATGATTGCAGCCTGAGGCTATATCGGAAATTACTACTCTAAATTACAGGCAGGCACGGACATGGCATCATCACACAGCAATCAAAAACAAAAGAAAATCTAGGCTCAGCCAGAATTTCAGCAATCGAAAGAAAAGAAAAAGATCCTTCCACGCTGCCGCGACAAGCTAAAGACCCCAATCTGTTAACACTACTATGACAAACAAGGAGTTCCAATCTTGTTGCAGCCAACAAGGAACGCAATGAGACAGCCACAGGTGCGCATGAACACACGAGAGAAAGAAACATGGACGTAGCAAGCATTGAAAAAACATTTTTCTGCAATCTTTCAACCACAGTTCTTGCTACTCCAAAAAAAAAAATACATAAAACTCACACAAACTTCCCCTCATGCAATTTCAGGGCATTAATTCGAGTCCATACAAAGGAAAAGACAGAACCAGAAACAGTGCCGCACGCTAGCATATCAAGATTAAAATTCTTCTTTCTACCCTAGAAATTAACTATTATGTTGTGAAAAACAATGAAATTGCTGTCCATTCGCTTTCTTCACATGCACAAATGCAGACAAGTCATTTTTCGAATATAACATTCAATTGGGCATTTCATCGAACACCAAACATTCATCAAAATTTCACCAAATTTTTACTCAAATTGAAGTATAACTAGCCCCAAAATTTATCAGAAAAACCGAAGAAATTCAACCCAATCAATACATAAGACAGGCATGTCCAAAATTGCGGATAATAGCTGGAAAATTGTGGTAAACAAATCTGCTTTGAGCTTTAAGAGTCTGAGCATGAAATTTGAAGGAAAGGGATAGTTTACCTTATCCTCTCGGCGACGGTTCGTCGGTGATGGCAGTAGATTCCGGCCAGCTCCAGCCTTTTCCAACCGCTCCTCTGCTCTTCTCCTTCTAGCTTTCGGTTGTCCTCTGTTTCTTTTTTCCTTAAAACCTAACCGCCATCCAAATTCCTTGCTCTCTCTGTTGTTTTTCCTCTCTAGCCCCGCTTTCGATTTCAATTCCTTCGTCCACCCTCCTCTCATTTTCTTTTCAATTTTGTAAGCTGTCCGAATACTCCCCCCGATTTTCCAGATTTCATCCTTTGTTGCTCGGCTTTCTTGTTCGGTCGTCTTCCACCTCCCTTCCCCCTTTTTCCCGTAGCTATTTCTTACTCCCTTAGCTTTTTCGTTGCCCTCACAGCCGAAGTCTTCACTGCCCGAACCTTCCTTTTGTTTTTAATTTGATCAACCCCAAAACCCTTTCCCTTCTGATTTTTCTACTGCCGAAGCCTCCCTCTCTTTTTTTGTTCAGCCGGGAGCTCTCTCTCTCTTGGTATCGTAGCTTCTCCCCCTTCCTTTCTCTCGTTCTTCCTCAGCTGTCAGCCCTCAGATTTTTCTCCCTACTCTCCACTCTCTCGCCCCTCAACCTTAGCCGTTCTCCCAGTCCTCTCTTCGTTTCTTTCTTTTTGCCGTCCCCCAACCCTCCTTTTGTGTCTGCGGCTGTTTGCCTTTTAAAGGCACCTCCAAAGACTAAACCTAATATGAAGGGCCCAGATTTCAAACCCCAAAGTTGGCTTATGTGTTTTATTCTTTGTCCCTTTGATTGACTTTTTCCTTTTTCTTTTTTTCTTTTTCGAAAAACAAATAAAATAAAAACCTAGAATCGAAACAAAATAAATGATTAATGTTTAATTAAATGATAAAATGACTTAAAAATAAAAATAAAAGACTAAAAGTAAAATTAATAAAATAAAAATAATAGTAAACAAAAATACCCTAAAAATTTGGTGTCTACAAACTGGACAAAGTTGTCTTCTGAAACATTGTAGCCCTATCTCTTAGCTTCGAAACGATGGGTCTTGCACCTTCATCCGATAATCGTAGTGCCTTTGGTGCCATTACCGGAAAATGAGGTCAAAAACTATTTTTTTTTCAGGGCTAAAGCTAACTCCATTTCCGGATTTTCTGGTTTCCTCTAATGCTTACGTATGCTTATGGAACCCTATTTCGGTAGTATTTGGCATTGGTTTATGACTTGTAATTGAGTCTTATTGTGCTTATTTGAATATTTTAGGGCTTGACTTTCATTTCCGGACTTTTCCCTAGCTTGAGTTGTACTTGTACTACTTGGAGCCTACTAAACGGCTATTGAACGAACTTATGTTATGTGTGACTTTGGGACTGGCTAAGGACAATAATGAAGCCATGACGGCTGGAAAAGTAAGCAAATTTAGGGGAAATGCTGTCCAATTTTCTAGGCCGTTTGGTTCCTTTAAGTTTGAATTGACTTTTAATAGAAATGAAGGGCTTTTGGGTTGTTGGAGCCTAGGTCTTCATGTTACCTTTTTGTTTCCAAAAATCATGATTTGCATCCTTGCATTAATAATTTTGGTGAGGCATACGACCGATAATCGAGCCTCACATGTGCGTTCTGTATACTCGATTTTGGAAGTGGAACCTTCAATTGTTTTACTTTGGTTCTTTTAGGGTTTCTTGGCGATTAAAGCCAATCTAAAGTGCAAACTTTTGAGATATCTGTACTTGACCAGGTGAGTGTACCACTTTCTTCATTTGCTGTGTAACCTGGTTTCTGCCTCTGCAATCTGTGATTTAAATGACTGCACTATCTGTTTATTTTGTTTGAGATGAGGGTGTACTTTATCGCACTCGTTCTCTTGTCTGTTCATATGCCAAATTTTTGGTACGAATCTGAATCTGTTATCTGTATCTGTTATCTGTATATGTATCTATATCTGTTCGGACGTCGTTTGGAAGCTTGTATCCAACGACCTTTCTGTGACCCCTGAGCTCAACCCCTGTTGCTAGTTACTCGAGTCGGGCCGGCAAGGGCCTAGTCGATTAGATAACGAACCACGGTAGTCTGTTTTGGGATCTTTGGGTATTGAGACCCTTGATTCCGGTATACTCGAGTATTACCATTTCTGTTTCTGTTGAGGTGAGCGGGCCCGGTAAAGGGGTGTTTGGTGGACGGAATTTGGTGTAAAGTGGGGTCTACGGACGCGTTGGTTCTATATACGTTGACGGAGAGTCAACCAGCTTGGATCAAGTACTGCGCTGGAAAGCTGGCTCCTGAGAGCCACCTGTATCCTCCCTATTTGAGTTCTTGTGTTTACCTGTCTTACTTTATAGCGAGCATGTGTATCTGATTTGTATAACGTGAAATGCCATGATTTTTCTGCTACATGTTTGGTACCTCATTGGGCGTAAGCTCACCCCCTCCTCGTTATCTTTGTTTTCCTTACAGCAACCTCTTTTGGAAATCATGATTTTGAGAAGCGAGTTGAGCTAGTTAGATAATCTTTTGTTCTTTTGTATAGCTCCTCGAGAGTGAGCAAACTCCAAATGTATTTCATTTCACTGGTTCCCCTTATATTGTAAACCTAGGGACATGTATATATGAAAGTGTTTTCCCCATGTGATTTTGGTAAGTTACTTGTAAGCTTGGCGGTCTTCAATCGTTCAATTCTTTTGGGTCCTATCTCGCGTAATATCGGATTTGTGTAATTCGACTCCGTAGTCCTGGCGAGAGCTGGGCAGGCGGTCCGCTGAACCCTTTGGTTCGCCTTAGGGTGAGGTGGGGCTGTCACAGCTGGTATCAGAGCTGTTTCACGTGGTCTCTGCGCGGAGTGAGTTTGGGCCAATGGTGTTACGATCTTGATTTCGTGAATGTGTCTAAGTGCTCGTCTGAGCATAAGTTATGAACTATGCATGTTATAAGTGTAAAAATCTTTATCATGAAACTTGAGGAAGATAGATCTGTATGTCGGGTAGGAATCTTTAATATGGATGATTTACGCTTGGGACCGGCCGGCTCGAGTTGTGAATTATCTTATTTGGGATTCTCGTGCCCGGCTACTAAATCAATGAGAGCCTAGGTTAGAAAGGACTTAGGCGAACTAGAAAGGCGATTCTATGGAACTTCGTATGGTCTGTTTGGGTGTGGTTAAGCGTGATTAACTTTGATTAAGATATAGACGGTGTTGTTGTAGTAGATTATGGACGGAACCCTAGAGGGGAAAAAGCTCTTCGTGAGTTATTTTTGTACTCGTGACCCAGTCTGTCTGTAGTACTTTCGGATGATTCCGTTACTTTCATGGATCTCTCATATTTGTATTTAATTGACTGCTACTGTGTGCCTGGTTCGGTCCAGTAGTGTGTATATCTACTTTTGATCTGTGTGTGTTTTGCTTATGCTTATAATTGTCTTTAATATTATCTTTGCACCTCGACCCTAGATTGACTTAAATTAATGGAGGGCACACGTAGTGGCCGGGGACGTGGGCGCGGGCGTAGGCAACCCACACCGGACAGGGGTGCTGGGGAAACCTCATCTGAACCTAATCCTAAACCGAGGGTTGACCCCAATGTGCAAATAGCTGCCGCTATGCAGCAAATGACCAACTTACTGGCACAAGTGGTGCAGCAACTGGGCCAAAACCCAAACCTTAATCCTGGAAACCCAGGCAATCATGGCGAAAGCGACGATAGAGCTCTTGAGAGGTTCCAGAAGTTCTCACCATCGAAATTTATTGGGGAACCCGACCCGGATGTCGCCGAAAGGTGGCTCGAGAAGATTGTGGATATCTTTGCGGCCCTGCATTACACCGAAGAAAGGCAGGTGACTTTTGCCGTCTTCCAACTAGAAGGGGTGGCCCGTTCCTGGTGGAACATTATTCGGCAAAAATTGGATCGGGAACAAACGCCAGGATTTGGGTGAATTTTATGAGGGAATTCAACGCGAAATTCTTCCCACCTCTAGTCCAGGAGCGGAAGGAAGATGAATTTATCCAACTTCGCCAAGGGGCCCAGTCGGTAGCGGAATACGAGAGTCAGTTCACCCGCCTGTCCAAATAAGGAACACTCACCTAGATATGCAAAATAACGTGCAAAATATCCTTCTAGATATTACCCTTAGTCACCAATGAAACCTAAGGTTGAACAAGAGAACATATTACAGTTTATCGAGCAAAACATTTAAGGGAAACAAAGAAACCCGACTAATTAGGAGTAAAACGTGTAAAGATGACTTTCAAGTAAGAAGAGGGTTGTTTGAACCCCAGGATGAAAAATCGTGTTTTTAAAATGGAAAACCGGTCATGGTATTGGCCAAACAAAAGTATACAAGTTCCAATAGAAACCTAGCCCTCGAGCGAAAATTTGGGCAGCACGCCCTTTGTGTTTACCTAATTTTCCAGCCATTTTGGCTTCATTATTTTTCCTCAACCACAACCCAACATCGCACATAAGCAATTCAAGTCAAGAGCCATTCCATAGGCTCACAATATCATAAGAATAAGAATTACAACAATCACAAGTGCAGAAATTCGACTTAGCACAAGACAGATTTGACGTACGAATGCGGAAATAACATATCCGAAGCTACGCTTATCGGATTGAGACAAAACCTATGCCGTTTTGAAACTAAGACACAGAGCTGCAACATTCATGAAGGTCCCTTAGTCCAGTTCCTAATCTAACTTAGTCAAATTCTCAAATTACTAAACCAGAAACCAATTCGTCGGCTGTTTAAATGCTGAACACTGTAATGGACATATCTCAGAGTACACAAGTCCGAATCAGGTGTTCTTAGAGGCATTTGAAATCTAATTCAGAATACTACAACTTTCATGTTTTGGTAAAAAGCTAAATCAGAATGGATCCTAGTCGAAAAACGTGATAAACTGGACTTAACTGATCACACGGACTGCTTGGGAAATACTTAAAACAGTAAGGGTATTTTGGACTTTTCACGTCATACGTTACTCCGATTGAGCTGAAATTTTGTAGCAACCTATAAAATACCATTCTCTACAACTTTGCTTCTTTTACCTAAGGCCAATTCGGCCTCTAACATAGGGATTCAAATTCGGACAGAATGTTGGGAAAAATTTTCCAGATTCTGGAATTTTTTGTAAACAATGGAACTTTCTTTAATTTCTTGGTCTAATCACTACCAAAGCCTCTCTTATAACCTTAATTTCAACATATATACTTCATACAACAAATTGGGCAGAAATTTATCAAGCCCTAGTTCATCATATAAATTGGGGAAAACTTCCAAATTCATCACACCCACTTGCATAATCATGAAATCAAGCCAAAACTTAAGCTAAAACACATCTTAAAGCAAGATTCAAAGAAACAAAGATCATGATCAAATGTTGGTACCTCAAAAGCAAGGCTTGGTAGAGTGATCCTTCACCCCCTTTGATATTTCTTGGTTCTTCAAGCTTCCCAACTCACACTTAGTACTTTAATCGGTTTAGAATTGGATTTCTTACTTGGGTTGAAGCAAATCAAGAAGGAAATTTTGTTTATCTTGCTCTCCTTTTCTCTCTCCCTTAGCAAGAAAAAATGAGGGAAGATGGAGCTTAGTTATCTTATAGGAAGACAAGAAGATTAGAGCTAATTGTGACCACAATTTTTGACCAACACTTGGCCTAATCTTGACCACAAAATTTTTCTCTTTCTTTCCCTTGCATATGAGCCACAATTTCGGTCAAACTTTCTGCCAAGAGAGAATATATTTTGCTCAAGTTCAATAAATTTGTTTGGTGAGAAAAATGGTGGTCAAGTGGTGCGTTCAATCGGTAGTGCGCGGGACCCGCCGGTTCGCGCATTTTTTCTTAAAAACTCACGTACTAGGGTTTTTACTTCCCATTCACTAACCTTATATCATTGCTACCAATCACATATTATTTCTCACTTAAAAGTCACTTTTAATCCTTACTCTGTACCGAAAATTCATCCGGCGAAAAATCGCGAAAACCCTAATTTTGCTCCAAACTTGAAACCGAAGCGTAAAACCCTATTTTCTAGGTTTACTTACACTTATTGTGAAATAATTGGGTAGTCGGCTTTGACAAATAATAATTTTCAAATAAAAGGGTATTTTTGAGAAAAATACAAGAAATTTGCGAGTCCTCACATTCTCTCCCCCTTAAAAAAATTTCGTCCTCGAAATTTTAACTTCAGTTGCCTCAGACGAGTCTGGAACTTGTCGGTTGTCTAAAGCATAAACCTTTGCCGGTCCGCTAGTTCGTTTCCCTCCTTCATTCACTTGTGATTTAGCTCCATCCAGTTGCAGAGTATTGCTTTCACGTGACTGTCTCCTCGGACAGTTGCTAACTTGATGATCGCCACTTCCGCAGATTAAACATTTCCGCCCTTTCTCCAACAATCGCTTTCGACATGATTTGCCTTTCCACAGTACCCACAGACCACGTGAGAAGCCATCTTTTGGCTTTCTTGAAAACTTTTTCCAAATCTTGTAGACACCAAATTTTTGGTGTAATTTCATTTACTGTTTATTTTTAGTTTTTTTATTAGTCGTGTTAGTTTATTCGGTTTTTAGTTTTTAGTTTATAGTTTTATTTTTTATTTTTAAGTTTAGCATAGAATTTCTTGAAAAAAAAAAGAGAGAAAAAGGAAAGAAAAAAAATGAAAAAATGGAAAAATGAAAAAAGGGGAAAAAGAAAATGGTTCACAAAAATACGTTTATTTCTCTTAAATTCAATCTTTTGGCATTTTGTTTATTTTTGTTAATTTATTTTGGAAAAATGAAAAAAGGAAAATTGAAAAATAGCCATTTTTATTGTTTAGTTTTTTGTTTAAAATTATTTTTGTTTTTGTTATTATTATTACCTGGTTTGTGTAATTTTGTTATTATTATTATTATTATTTATATTATATTTTATCATCTCTGTAATTATCAAGTTGTTAAAAAAAAAAAAAAAGAGAAACTCAGCTTGCAAGCTGCGTTTTGCCGCAGCTTGCAAACACAGGCTTGGGCAGCTCCTTAGCTGCAAATAAAGCTGGAGTGTTTGAGGGTTTGAGAGGGAGGTCCCATATAAATAGATAGAGAGATTGAGAGCCGCAAAGGGGGGGGGAGGATAGGATCGGAAAGAAAAACAAAACAGAGGGAGGAAAAGAGAGAGAGGTAAGGATTGACGGCTGCACAACGAAAGCAAAAGAAAAAAAAGCAGCAGCCGCAGGGAGAGTTGGGGAGCTTCTTGAACGGCTAAGAAAAACTGAGAAGCGAGAGAAAGCAAGGTTGGAAGGGGCAGTTGACGGCTGTAGAAAGAAAAAGGCTACGGAGGTTTTAGGTTGGCAGCTGAGAAACAAGAACCGAGAGTTTGGAGAGCGAGGCTAGAGAGGGGCGACGGCGGAGGAAGACAGAAAAACATCTGGAAAAAGGGCCGAACCAAGAGAGAGCTTTGGTGGAAGAAAAAGTTTCGGATAGAGGGAGGAGCAAGAAGGAAGCTACGGACTGAGGAACCCAGGAAGCTGGGGAGGCATTTTCGGCAAAAGAAAAGCTGGAAAGCTTCCCGAGCCGCACAAATCGTGACCCAAAGTATTGAATTCATCACTGCTAAGATTGTCTGCGACGACGCACTCAACCACCATTTCTGGAATCAGCACGTACTTGCCTAACATATTTCGCGTTTGCTTCACTTCACTGCGTTTGCAGGTCACTCTAACCTTTCTTATTGTCATTTTTATACCATTTCGTGAAAATCTGGAGTTCACAGCATGAATTTCTTCCTTGTGCACACATATTTGGTTTCTTTTCTTTGCGGTTTAATCTCTGGTTCTTTGTAGAGACCCGTTTAGTAATTCGTTTTGGGCTCTATATCTCTGATGTTGGATTGTGTATTGTTATAACTCATGAAACCCAAAGTATAGGAATCATTTCTAGCCTCCTTTAGTCGATGATTAATCCTCAAATTTGTCGAAAGGAGGTTGTAGAAATTTTTCAGATTTGGCAGGTTCTTGTTTCCCTCTAGTTTTGTATTCAAACATGAGAGTGTTGAGGTTTAGAAATGGAAAGAATGTGCGGTTATATTGTCATTTTGATTCATGGCTTCATTGATTGAAGCCGTTGGTAGTGTTTGAATGAGCAAAAAACAAAAAAAAACTGCAAAAGCTCTCGGTTTTATGACTTTTGTTATGCTTGGCTGTTTTTGGGTCGCATTTGTTTTAGGTTTTAGAGTGGTGTAAGGGGTGGTTTTTCCTCTGAAAAATACTTCTTCAAACCAGATTTTCTGAAGAGATTCTAGCATTTCAGTTTCCTTGGTTTTTATCCTGCAATCAGTCATGGTCTAGCCTAGCTTTTCCTCTTGAATGTTTTGAACCCACTTGATGGAAACCCAGGGACTAGAGTCATTAGCCAATAATTCTCTGCATTGTTTAGTTTTTTTTGGAACTTACATCTTTTCCTGATTACAAGCTATGCATTTGAATCAAAAACCTGGTTTGCATGATGAAAAATGGAAAGCAAGCTGTGGCTGGAAAATTTGCTGCTAGTGTCATCCTATCTTTTGCTGCATTTCTATCCAATCATTTTGGTTTAAGTTGTTCGTTAACTACATGGGTTAAGAGCTAGTATTTGAGTTAGGAGGTTTGGATCTTATGATAGCTTGATGTTGTTGATTGCTGCTGTTTTCGGTTGGAAATGGAATGTTGCAATGATGCAAAAGGAAACGGAAATGCAGCAAGTTTCATCTTTGTTTGTTGCAGAAATCTTCTTCGTGCATGCATGGAACAATCTTTCAGAAATTGCATTCTAACCCCTCAAGTCCCCTTTGACTCACTATGGCCCAAATAGTTGGAATATCAATCAATTGGGTCCCTGTGACTTTTGCAGCAGTGCAATATGACCCAATTACATTCCATTTTCTTGCAATTAGGTCCTAAGGTGGATGCAAGTTGAGTCGTTATTTGACTTTTTATTATCTTTTGGGACCTTTGAAGCTTTTAAACGTTTCAATGGGCTTTGTTTGTTTGATTAATGGTTGCTTTTGGGATCCTAAAATGCAAGTGAAACCACTCATGGACCTTTCTTTGCCCCTGGCCCCTTTGAAGTTCCTTAAAGTGCTTGATTTGGCTTGAATGTTTGATTAGCGTTCACAATGGAGCCTTTGGCCGCATTAATGTTTCAATTCATTTTGCTTGTTTGTCTTCATTGGTTACCATGTTTTGTATAGGCAGTACTTAATGCAAGAGTTTAAGAACTTCATGTCCAAATGAGCTTGTGTTCGCCTATCTTCTTAAATTTTTCTGAAATAAATTGGCTTTGGCCTTTTTCTTGCTTTTGGACTTTCAAAATTTCTAAAATGTTTCAATTGACTTTGAATGGTTGATTAATGCTTGCATTTGAGTCTTTGGTGGATCCCTTTATTGAAAACTATGTATTATTTGATTTCATTTAAATTGCAATTAGGAGAGATTTGATGACTTTGTTATACTTTACTATTTGAGGTACCTTGACCTTTTTATTGTTTTGAAGTCATTTCTCTTTCATTTGGACACCATTCAAAGGGGGGCGGTATAATTTCTTTTATCCCTTTTTGTGTCTCTCCTATGTGATCCAACGTGCTAAGTGAAACTTGCATGTCTACTTGCTTCCTTTGTTTTTCTTTAATTCCTTTCATTTACTTCATTTACTTTTGCTTTTTATTTAAGTAATTCTTTATGGGGTATGTGTACACCTCTTGGCTTGTAATAGATAGGGTTTGGAGGAGCATTCGATGAAGAGCTGTTGAAGACTTGTGCCTAGCTAGCAAATGTAATAGTTAGGGCCTTAATCACCTTATGTGTCTTGCATGTCTATGTGCTATATGTTTAATCGTTTTCTTAGGTTTTGGCATTTAGATATGCATGCTAAGTGTTATGTGCTATGTGATTGACATGTCTACTCGCTTTCCATAGCCTGAATAAATGTGATGGATGAATGTACGTTTCCGCTAGTCCAACGCTAGTCGGAATTCATAGAATGGGCTAGTCCAACGCTAGACCCTTAGGGATTTCCCCTCGTTAGTACATGTTTGCATGTTCATTACATGTCATGCATTCTTTTTAGTTTTATCATTTTACATGCCCCTCGAACCCCTTTTCCCTCCATTTTAGGATTTTTGCATTTCATGCTAGTTATAGGGTTCATTTGCTTGAGAGTCCCTTTAAATATGGGATATAGACGAGTGTGGCTTTTTCTAAGCCTTAGCACGCTTGTATTCCCTCTATAAAAGGGTAAATTGAGTCACGATTTAGGTCTCCCCGTACCCAATATGCATAAATTCCCTAGGCTCATGCATTTCTAAGTCCACTCTATCATTACACTTTCACTTTTCCTCTCATTTGCACACGTACACCTTTTATCCCTTCACTTGCACACGAACACTTTTCCTCCCATTTGCACACGTACACCTTTTATCCCTTCACTTGCACACTTTCACTTTTGTCTCATTTGCACACATGCACCTTTTTATCCCTTCACTTGCACACAAACACTTGTAAATACATTTGCACACCTCCACTTACATCCTATTATTTTTATTATTTTTCTCACTTCACATATCCTCACATTGCATACATGCATTCCATTCATTTGCATCCCACTTGCATTATTCGTGACTTCTTCAAAGGATCGTTATTGGGCTTCACAATTAATGTGATTGGCACCACTCAACCTTTGAAGAGAAATTTCCCCCAATACCCCTAGGTCTAGGGTTTGCATTCATGTAGTGCATCCAAATGTAATAAATTCTTTGGTTAAAACAAGAAAATCTTTGATTAAATCACGCAACTAGCCTTGGCTAGGTCGAAGGGGTGCCTTGGATTTCTATCCTTGCCTTCCCCTTCGTCAAATGTGACTCCCGAACCTTTTTCGTTGGTTTACGTGGACTAGGAGTCGTTTAAAAGGGGTTTCTTACCACTTTTTCCTATTTTTCTTTAAAAATTCATTTTTAGGTGACTTGGTACACCTTAACTCATTACCAAGTGGCGACTCCGATGTTGATTTCAAAAACCCTTTTTAAACTACATTTTGGGTCAAATCGTCGCATTCTCAAAACCCCATTTAGACCCATTTTTCTTTTAAATCTCAATTCATTTTCCAATCACAAATACATTTTTTTAACCATTTATTTTTTCTTATCAAAAAATGGGGCGCGACAAATCTGATTTGGCTTTCTTTTGTAGATCCTTCACCTATCGCCCCTAATGTCCATGGTGGGTGGGACAAAAAGTTCACTTTTTGTACTTTGGAAGGGACTCTCGCTTCACTTAATTCCTCCGCTACACTACTTGATGCACTCCTTTTCTGGGTCTGGGAAGCTTTTATCTGTGCCTTTGCAGTCTCGATTCTTTGAGCTTTCTCAAGGGCCTCCGTAAACGTATTCACTTGTACTGCCGCTAATGCTTCTTGGAGTTCCAAATTTAATCCCTGTATAAACCGTCTTACTCTTCGCCGCTCTGTGGCCACCAATTCAGAAGCAAACTTGGATAGTTTCGTAAATTTTGTTTCATATTCGGCCACACTTAGCGTTCCCTGGCGTAGTCCAATAAACTCTTCCTCTCTCCTCTCTTGAACTAAAGGAGGGAGGTATTTCTCGTTAAATTCCCTTATGAAATTCGTCCATGTCCATACGGTCTGTTCTCTTTCCCATTTTGCTTTAATAACGTTCCACCACGCTCGGGCCGATCCTTCAAATTGGAACACCGCAAAGTTTACTTGTCTTTGCTCGGTGTAGTTCAAGACAGTGAAAATATTAATCATGGCCTCTAACCATTGTTCGGCTATATCCGGATCAGATCCTCCAAGAAATTTCGGAGGAGCAAACTTCTGAAACCTCTCAAGAGCCTTATCTTCTCCGATTTCAGGGTTCCGGGGTTGATTCACGGCCATTTGGCCTTGTTGATCCACTAGTCTTGCCAAGATATCTGTCATTTGTTGCATTACCGTTGCCATTGGATCTTCGGCTTCAACCCTCGTTCCTTGCTCTTGTGCAGATGTTGTTTCTCTTTCCTCTCTTGGCTCTTGAGCTCGTTCATTCCCACGTCCACGTCCACGTCCACGGCTACGTCTCCCGTCCATATATATGTTTTCCCTCTCTTTTCTTTTCCCCCAAAAGGTAATTTAGTAAATAAACACGATAAGGTTACTAAAGTAACTATTGAGAGCACCAAATATTCAAATAAACATATACCCACATAACACGCCATACCAAGATGACGGATAAGCAAATACACAAATACATATCAAGTTGGACAGATAACCATGTACATACAGGTATACTAACGTCATGTAGTAACAATATACAGGTAAATCAAAAGGAAAAGGTGAAGTCGTCCCAGTATCAGCCCGCCCGGTCTGTCACGTCACTTACTATCCCAACTAGATGTCCCTGATCTCTTGTGCTCATTCTAGTCAGACAAAGCCTGTTCATGTTCCCAAAATGTAAGTCTCAAGTATTTAGCAGCACCTCAACTATAGAGTACTCAGGCACGAGAATCCGAAATAAGATAATTCACATCTCGAGCTGCAGTCCCAAGAGTAAACTATCTACAATCGGAATTCCTACCTGACATACCTATCTATGGTCCTCAGATACCATTAGAAAGATTTAAGGCCTATAACATTCACAATTCATAGCTTCACTTAGTCCCTCATACTTATTCACCACTTAGTCCAGGGTCACTCCACGTAGAAACCACGCGAAGCAACTATAAATTTTATCCCTCAATCGCTTAACTTTCAAGTCCAATCAAATCCCACAGTCCGGTATCCTAATCTTTAATCTAGGAAACACTATAGAGATCTGAAGCCTAAGCTCTGATACCACTTGTGACGACCCCACCTCCCCCTAAGGCGTACCAGAGGGTTCGGCGGGCCGCCTGCCCAGCTCTCGCCGGGACTCAGTCGTTCTTTAATCAAATTCAGAACAAATCACAAGAATAAATAGGGCAGCAATCCAAACTTAAAGTGGAACTTATATACATCGCTATCTCAAAAGGAAGTACAACCGTCAAATGTACAAAGGTTCTCACTTCACCATACAACTAGCCCGGGCCAAACACTAGGGCGAGAACCATTACAAAAAAAACAAAAGACCTAGACTAGGCTAGTCTATGCTCTCATTCTGCTCACCGTCCCCTGTTAAGGAAAACAAAACTAAAGGGGTGAGCTAAAAGCTCAGTGAGGTTCCAAACAGATAATCAAACAATCAAACAATCAATTCAATACATTAAACATGGATTATCAATAATTCAAGAAACATTTACAATGGAATGCAATAGTAACATTCATTAAAAGGATACGGCTCACAAGGAGCAATTCGTTCATTCGTTCATTCGTTCTCCTGACATTTCCCCTTATTCCTCCAATCATTTGAAAATGCATTTTTCGTTTATCAATAAACCCTCGCTCGTTCGTTCGTTCATTCATTCATTCATTCACCCCCCGTCCTGGCCGTTGGCCAGTCTCCACCAACCTACAGGGTAATACTCGAGTATACCAAACGTTCACCCAAGTCACTAATCGCCCGACCGAGTCCGCTTCTGGCTCGAGACGACCGGTAACAAGGGGCAATGGCCAGTTCAGCCCAAAAGGCTTACATTCATGCGCAAGTAACATTTCAATCATTAAATCCTTGAAAATTGCACAGTTATTTAGGTCGAGTGCGATAAAGTACACACTCGCCTAGAATGCTCATTTTGGAAATCATTAAAAGCAATTAACACATTAGCAAATGATAACAACAAGCTATAAAGTCAAATAAGGAACACTCACCTAGATATGCAAAATAACGTGCAAAATATCCTTCTAGATATTACCCTTAGTCACCAATGAAACCTAAGGTTGAACAAGAGAACATATTACAGTTTATCGAGCAAAACATTTAAGGGAAACAAAGAAACCCGACTAATTAGGAGTAAAACGTGTAAAGATGACTTTCAAGTAAGAAGAGGGTTGTTTGAACCCCAGGATGAAAAATCGTGTTTTTAAAATGGAAAACCGGTCATGGTATTGGCCAAACAAAAGTATACAAGTTCCAATAGAAACCTAGCCCTCGAGCGAAAATTTGGGCAGCATGCCCTTTGTGTTTACCTAATTTTCCAGCCATTTTGGCTTCATTATTTTCCCTCAACCATAACCCAACATCACACATAAGCAATTCAAGTGAAGAGCCGTTCCATAGGCTCACAATATCATAAGAATAAGAATTACAACAATCACAAGTGCAGAAATTCAACTTAGCACAAGACAGATTTGATGTACGAATGCGGAAAAAACATATCCGAAGCTACGCTTATCGGATTGAGACAAAACCTATGCCGTTTTGAAACTAAGACACATAGCTACAACATTCATGAAGGTCACTTAGTCCAGTTCCTAATGTAACGTAGTCAAATTCTCAAATTACTAAACCAGAAACCAATTCGTCGGCTGTTTAAATGCTGAACACTGTAATGGACATATCTCAGAGTACACAAGTCCGAATCAGGTGTTCTTAGAGGCATTTGAAATCTAATTCAGAATACTACAACTTTCATGTTTTGGCAAAAAGCTAAATCAGAATGGATCCTAGTCAAAAAACGTGATAAACTGGACTTAACTGATCACACGGACTGCTTGGGAAATACTTAAAATAGTAAGGGTATTTTGGACTTTTCATGTCATACGTTACTCCGATTGAGCTGAACTTTTCTAGGCACCTATAAAATACTATTCTATACAACTTTGCTTCTTTGACCTAAGGCCAATTCGGCTTCTAACATAGGGATTCAAATTCAGACAGAATGTTGGGAAAAATTTTCCAGATTCTGGAATTTTTTGTAAACAATGGAACTTTCTTTAATTTCTTGGTCTAATCACTACCAAAGCCTCTCTTATAACCTTAATTTCAACATATATACTTGATACAACAAATTGGGCAGAAATTTTTCAAGCCCTAGTTCATCATATAAATTGGGGAAAACTTCCAAATTCATCACACCCACTTGCATAATCATGAAATCAAGCCAAAACTTAAGCTAAAACACATCTTAAAGCAAGATTCAAAGAAACAAAGATCATGATCGAATGTTGGTACCTCAAAAGCAAGGCTTGGTAGAGTGATCCTTCACCCCCTTTGATATTTCTTGGTTCTTCAAGCTTCCCAACTCACACTTAGTACTTTAATCGGTTTAGAATTGGATTTCTTACTTGGGTTGAAGCAAATCAAGAAGGAAATTTTGTTTATCTTGCTCTCCTTTTCTCTCTCCCTTAGCTCAGCACTTAGCAAGAAAAAATGAGGGAAGATGGAGCTTAGTTATCTTATAGGAAGACAAGAAGATTAGAGCTAATTGTGACCACAATTTTTGACCAACACTTGGCCTAATCTTGACCACAAAATTTTTCTCTTTCTTTCCCTTGCATATGAGCCACAATTTCGGTCAAACTTGCTGCCAAGAGAGAAGATATTTTGCTCAAGTTCAATAAATTTGTTTGGTGAGAAAAATGGTGGTCAAGTGGTGCGTTCAATCGGTAGTGCGCGGGACCCGCCGGTTCGCGCCTTTTTTCTTAAAAACTCACGTACTAGGGTTTTTACTTCCCATTCACTAACCTTATATCATTGCTACCAATCACATATTATTTCTCACTTAAAAGTCACTTTTAATCCTCAAATTTAATCCTTACTCTGTACCGAAAATTCATCCGGCGAAAAATCGCGAAAACCCTAATTTTACTCCAAACTTGAAACCGAAGCGTAAAACCCTATTTTCTAGGTTTACTTACACTTATTGTGAAATAATTGGGTAGTCGGCTTTGACAAATAATAATTTTCAAATAAAAGGATATTTTTGAGAAAAATACAAGAAATTTGCGAGTCCTCACATTCTCTCCCCCTTAAAAAAATTTCGTCCTCGAAATTTTACCTTCAGTTGCCTCAGACGAGTCTGGAACTTGTCGGTTGTCTAAAGCATAAACCTTTGCCGGTCCGCTAGTTCGTTTCCCTCCTTCATTCACTTGTGTTTTAGCTCCATCCAGTTGCAGAGTATTGCTTTCACGTGACTGTCTCCTCGGACAGTTGCTAACTTGATGATCGCCACTTCCGCAGATTAAACATTTCCGCCCCTTTCTCCAACAATCGCTTTCGACATGATTTGCCTTTCCACAGTACCCACAGACCACGTGAGAAGCCATCTTTTGGCTTTCTTGAAAACTTTTTCCAAATCTGATTTGGCTTTCTTTTGTAGATCCTTCACCTATCGCCCCTAATGTCCATGGTGGGTGGGACAAAAAGTTCACTTTTTGCACTTTGGAAGGGACTCTCGCTTCACTTAATTCCTCCGCTACACTACTCGATGCACTCCTTTTCTGGGTCTGGGAAGCTTTTATCTGTGCCTTTGCAGTCTCGATTCTTTGAGCTTTCTCAAGGGCCTCCGTAAACGTATTCACTTGTACTGCCGCTAATGCTTCTTGGAGTTCCAAATTTAATCCCTGTATAAACCGTCTTACTCTTCGCCGCTCTGTGGCCACCAATTCAGAAGCAAACTTGGATAGTTTCGTAAATTTTGTTTCATATTCGGCCACACTTAGCGTTCCCTGGCGTAGTCCAATAAACTCTTCCTCTCTCCTCTCTTGAACTAAAGGAGGGAGGTATTTCTCGTTAAATTCCCTTATGATATTCGTCCATGTCCATACGGTCTGTTCTCTTTCCCGTTTTGCTTTAATAACGTTCCACCACGCTCGGGCCGATCCTTCAAATTGGAACACCGCAAAGTTTACTTGTCTTTGCTCGGTGTAGTTCAAGACAGTGAAAATATTAATCATGGCCTCTAACCATTGTTCGGCTATATCCGGATCAGATCCTCCAAGAAATTTCGGAGGAGTAAACTTCTGAAACCTTTCAAGAGCCTTATCTTCTCCGATTTCAGGGTTCCGGGGTTGATTCACGGCCATTTGGCCTTGTTGATCCACTAGTCTTGCCAAGATATCTGTCATTTGTTGCATTACCGTTGCCATTGGATCTTCGGCTTCAACCCTCGTTCCTTGCTCTTGTGCAGATGTTGTTTCTCTTTCCTCTCTTGGCTCTTGAGCTCGTTCATTCCCACGGCCACGTCCACGTCCACGGCTACGTCTCCCGTCCATATATATGTTTTCCCTCTCTTTTCTTTTCCCCCAAAAGGTAATTTAGTAAATAAACACGATAAGGTTACTAAAGTAACTATTGAGGGCACCAAATATTCAAATAAACATATACCCACATAACACGCCATACCAAGATGACGGATAAGCAAATACACAAATACATATCAAGTTGGACAGATAACCATGTACATACAGGTATACTAACGTCATGTAGTAGCAATATACAGGTAAATCAAAAGGAAAAGGTGAAGTCGTCCCAGTATCAGCCCGTCCGGTCTCTCACGTCACTTACTATCCCAACTAGATGTCCCTGATCTCTTGTGCTCATTCTAGTCAGACAAAGCCTGTTCATGTTCCCAAAATGTAAGTCTCAAGTATTTAGCAGCACCTCAACTATAGAGTACTCAGGCACGAGAATCCGAAATAAGATAATTCACATCTCGAGCTGCAGTCCCAAGAGTAAACTATCTACAATCGGAATTCCTACCTGACATACCTATCTATGGTCCTCAGATACCATTAGAAAGATTTAAGGCCTATAACATTCGCAATTCATAGCTTCACTTAGTCCCTCATACTTATTCACCACTTAGTCCAGGGTCACTCCACGTAGAAACCACGCGAAGCAACTATAAATTTTATCCCTCAATCGCTTAACTTTCAAGTCCAATCAAATCCCACAGTCCGGTATCCTAATCTTTAATCTAGGATACACTACAGAGATCTGAAGCCTAAGCTCTGATACCACTTGTGACGACCCCACCTCCCCCTAAGGCGTACCAGAGGGTTCGGCGGGCCGCCTGCCCAGCTCTCGCCGGGACTCAGTCGTTCTTTAATCAAATCCAGAACAAATCACAAGAATAAATAGGGCAGCAATCCAAACTTAAAGTGGAACTTATATACATCGCTATCTCAAAAGGAAGTACAACCATCAAATGTACAAAGGTTCTCACTTCACCATACAACTAGCCCGTGCCAAGCACTAGGGCGAGAACCATTACAAAAGAAACAAAAGACCTAGACTAGGCTAGTCTATGCTCTCATCCTGCTCACCGTCCCCTGTTAAGGAAAACAAAACTAAAGGGGTGAGCTAAAAGCTCAGTGAGGTTCCAAACAGATAATCAAACAATCAAACAATCAATTCAATACATTAAACATGGAGTATCAATAATTCAAGAAACATTGACAATGGAAAGCAATAGTAACATTCATTAAAAGGATACGGCTCACAAGGAGCAATTCGTTCATTCGTTCTCCTGACATTTCCCCTTATTCCTCCAATCATTTGAAAATGCATTTTTCGTTTATCAATAAACCCTCGTTCGTTCGTTCGTTCGTTCATTCATTCATTCACCCCCGTCCTGGCCGTTGGCCAGTCTCCACCAACCTACAGGGTAATACTCGAGTATACCAAACGTTCACCCAAGTCCCTAATCGCCCGACCGAGTCCGCTTCTGGCTCTAGACGACCGGTAACAAGGGGCAATGGCCAGTTCAGCCCAAAAGGCTTACATTCATGTGCAAGTAACATTTCAATCATTAAATCCTTGAAAATTGCACAGTTATTTAGGTCGAGTGCGATAAAGTACACACTCGCCTAGAATGCTCGTTTTGGAAATCATTAAAAGCAATTAACACATTAGCAAATGATAACAACAAGCTATAAAGTCAAATAAGGAACACTCACCTAGATATGCAAAATAACGTGCAAAATATCCTTCTAGATATTACCCTTAGTCACCAATGAAACCCAAGGTTGAACAAGAGAACATATTACAGTTTATCGAGCAAAACATTTAAGGGAAACAAAGAAACCCGACTAATTAGGAGTAAAACGTGTAAAGATGACTTTCAAGTAAGAAGAGGGTTGTTTGAACCCCAGGATGAAAAATCATGTTTTTAAAATGGAAAACCGGTCATGGTATTGGCCAAACAAAAGTATACAAGTTCCAATAGAAACCTAGCCCTCGAGCGAAAATTTGGGCAGCACGCCCTTTGTGTTTACCTAATTTTCCAGCCATTTTTGCTTCATTATTTTTCCTCAACCACAACCCAACATCACACATAAGCAATTCAAGTCAAGAGCCATTCCATAGGCTCACAATAGCATAAGAATAAGAATTACAACAATCACAAGTGCAGAAATTCAACTTAGCACAAGACAGATTTGACGTACGAATGCGGAAATAACATATCTGAAGCTACGCTTATCGGATTGAGACAAAACCTATTCTGTTTTGAAACTAAGACACAGAGCTACAACATTCATGAAGGTCACTTAGTCCAGTTCCTAATGTAACTTAGTCAAATTCTCAAATTACTAAACCAGAAACCAATTCGTCGGCTGTTTAAATTCTGAACACTGTAATGGACATATCTCAGAGTACACAAGTCCAAATCAGGTGTTCTTAGAGGCATTTGAAAGCTAATTCAGAATACTACAACTTTCATGTTTTGGCAAAAAGCTAAATCAGAATGGATCCTAGTCGAAAAACGTGATAAACTGGACTTAACTGATCACACGGACTGCTTGGGAAATACTTAAAACAGTAAGGGTATTTTGGACTTTTCACGTCATACGTTACTCCGATTGAGCTGAAATTTTGTAGGCACCTATAAAATACCATTCTCTACAACTTTGCTTCTTTTACCTAGGGCCAATTCGGCCTCTAACATAGGGATTCAAATTCGGACAGAATGTTGGGAAAAATTTTCCAGATTCTGGAATTTTTTGTAAACAATGGAACTTTCTTTAATTTCTTGGTCTAATCACTACCAAAGCCTCTCTTATAACCTTAATTTAAACATATATACTTCATACAACAAATTGGGCAGAAATGTATCAAGCCCTAGTTCATCATATAAATTGGGGAAAACTTCCAAATTCATCACACCCACTTGCATAATCATGAAATCAAGCCAAAACTTAAGCTAAACCACATCTTAAAGCAAGATTCAAAGCAACAAAGATCATGATCAAATGTTGGTACCTCAAAAGCAAGGCTTCGTAGAGTGATCCTTCACCCCCTTTGATATTTCTTGGTTCTTCAAGCTTCCCAACTCACACTTAGTACTTTAATCGGTTTAGAATTGGATTTCTTACTTGGGTTGAAGCAAATCAAGAAGGAAATTTTGTTTATCTTGCTCTCCTTTTCTCTCTCCCTTAGCTCAGCACTTAGCAAGAAAAAATGAGGGAAGATGGAGCTTAGTTATCTTATAGGAAGACAAGAAGATTAGAGCTAATTGTGACCACAATTTTTGACCAACACTTGGCCTATCTTGACCACAAAATTTTTCTATTTCTTTCCCTTGCATATGAGCCACAATTTCGGTCAAACTTGCTGCCAAGAGAGAAGATATTTTGCTCAAGTTCAATAAATTTGTTTGGTGAGAAAAATGGTGGTCAAGTGGTGCGTTCAATCGGTAGTGCGCGGGAACCGCCGGTTCGCGCCGTTTTTCTTAAAAACTCACGTACTAGGTTTTTACTTCCTATTCACTAACCTTATATCATTGCTACCAATCACATATTATTTCTCACTTAAAAGTCACTTTTAATCCTCAAATTTAATCCTTACTCTGTACCGAAAATTCATCCGGCGAAAAATCGCGAAAACCCTAATTTTGCTCCAAACTTGAAACCGAAGCGTAAAACCCTATTTTCTAGGTTTACTTACACTTATTGTGAAATAATTGGGTAGTCGGCTTTGAAAAATAATAATTTTCAAATAAAAGGGTATTTTTGAGAAAAATACAAGAAATTTGCGAGTCCTCACATTCTCTCCCCCTTAAAAAAATTTCGTCCTCGAAATTTTACCTTCAGTTGCCTCAGACGAGTCTGGAACTTGTCGGTTGTCTAAAGCATAAACCTTTGCCGGTCCGCTAGTTCGTTTCCCTCCTTCATTCACTTGTGATTTAGCTCCATCCAGTTGCAGAGTATTGCTTTCACGTCACTGTCTCCTCGGACAGTTGCTAACTTGATGATCGCCACTTCCGCAGATTAAACATTTCCGCCCCTTTCTCCAACAATCGCTTTCGACATGATTTGCCTTTCCACAGTACCCACAGACCACGTGAGAAGCCATCTTTTGGCTTTCTTGAAAACTTTTTCCAAATCTGATTTGGCTTTCTTTTGTAGATCTTTCACCTATCGCCCCTAATGTCCATGGTGGGTGGGACAAAAAGTTCACTTTTTGCACTTTGGAAGGGACTCTCGCTTCACTTAATTCCTCCGCTACACTACTCGATGCACTCCTTTTCTGAGTCTGGGAAGCTTTTATCTGTGCCTTTGCAGTCTCGATTCTTTGAGCTTTCTCAAGGGCCTCCGTAAACGTATTCACTTGTACTGCCGCTAATGCTTCTTGGAGTTCCAAATTTAATCCCTGTATAAACCGTCTTACTCTTCGCCGCTCTGTGGCCACCAATTCAGAAGCAAACTTGAATAGTTTCGTAAATTTTGTTTCATATTCGGCCACACTTAGCGTTCCCTGGCGTAGACCAATAAACTCTTCCTCTCTCCTCTCTTGAACTAAAGGAGGGAGGTATTTCTCGTTAAATTCCCTTATGAAATTCGTCCATGTCCATACGGTCTGTTCTCTTTCCCATTTTACTTTAATAACGTTCCACCACGCTCGGACCGATCCTTCAAATTGGAACACCGCAAAGTTTACTTGTCTTTGCTCGGTGTAGTTCAAGACAGTGAAAATATTAATCATGGCCTCTAACTATTGTTCGGCTATATCCGGATTAGATCCTCCAAGAAATTTCGGAGGAGTAAACTTCTGAAACCTCTCAAGAGCCTTATCTTCTCCGATTTCAGGGTTCCGGGGTTGATTCACGGCCATTTGGCCTTGTTGATCCACTAGTCTTGCCAAGATATCTGTCATTTGTTGCATTACCGTTGCCATTGGATCTTCGGCTTCAACCCTCGTTCCTTGCTCTTGTGCAGATGTTGTTTCTCTTTCCTCTCTTGGCTCTTGAGCTCGTTCATTCCCACGGCCACGTCCACGTCCACGACTACGTCTCCCGTCCATATATATGTTTTCCCTCTCTTTTCTTTTCCCCCAAAAGGTAATTTAGTAAATAAACACGATAAGGTTACTAAAGTAACTATTGAGGGCACCAAATATTCAAATAAACATATACCCACATAACACGCCATACCAAGATGACGGATAAGCAAATACACAAATACATATCAAGTTGGACAGATAACCATGTACATACAGGTATACTAACGTCATGTAGTAGCAATATACAGGTAAATCAAAAGGAAAAGGTGAAGTCGTCCCAGTATCAGCCCGTCCGGTCTCTCACGTCACTTACTATCCCAACTAGATGTCCCTGATCTCTTGTGCTCATTCTAGTCAGACAAAGCCTGTTCATGTTCCCAAAATGTAAGTCTCAAGTATTTAGCAGCACCTCAACTATAGAGTACTCAGGCACGAGAATCCGAAATAAGATAATTCACATCTCGAGCTGCAGTCCCAAGAGTAAACTATCTACAATCGGAATTCCTACCTGACATACCTATCTATGGTCCTCAGATACCATTAGAAAGATTTAAGGCCTATAACATTCGCAATTCATAGCTTCACTTAGTCCCTCATACTTATTCACCACTTAGTCCAGGGTCACTCCACGTAGAAACCACGCGAAGCAACTATAAATTTTATCCCTCAATCGCTTAACTTTCAAGTCCAATCAAATCCCACAGTCCGGTATCCTAATCTTTAATCTAGGATACACTACAGAGATCTGAAGCCTAAGCTCTGATACCGCTTGTGACGACCCCACCTCCCCCTAAGGCGTACCAGAAGGTTCGGCGGGCCGCCTGCCCAGCTCTCGCCGGGACTCAGTCGTTCTTTAATCAAATCCAGAACAAATCACAAGAATAAATAGGGCAGCAATCCAAACTTAAAGTGGAACTTATATACATCGCTATCTCAAAAGGAAGTACAACCATCAAATGTACAAAGGTTCTCACTTCACCATACAACTAGCCCGTGCCAAGCACTAGGGCGAGAACCATTACAAAAGAAACAAAAGACCTAGACTAGGCTAGTCTATGCTCTCATCCTGCTCACCGTCCCTTGTTAAGGAAAACAAAACCAAAGGGATGAGCTAAAAGCTCAGTGAGGTTCCAAACAGATAATCAAACAATCAAACAATCAATTCAATACATTAAACATGGAGTATCAATAATTCAAGAAACATTTACAATGGAAAGCAATAGTAACATTCATTAAAAAGATACGGCTCACAAGGAGCAATTCGTTCACTCGTTCTCCTGACATTTCCCCTTATTCCTCCAATCATTTGAAAATGCATTTTTCGTTTATCAATAAACCCTCGTTCGTTCGTTCGTTCGTTCATTCATTCATTCACCCCCGTCCTGGCCGTTGGCCAGTCTCCACCAACCTACAGGGTAATACTCGAGTATACCAAACGTTCACCCAAGTCCCTAATCGCCCGACCGAGTCCGCTTCTGGCTCGAGACGACCGGTAACAAGGGGCAATGGCCAGTTCAGCCCAAAAGGTTTACATTCATGCGCAAGTAACATTTCAATCATTAAATCCTTGAAAATTGTACAGTTATTTAGGTCGAGTGCGATAAAGTACACACTCGCCTAGAATGCTCGTTTTGGAAACCATTAAAAGCAATTAACACATTAGCAAATGATAACAACAAGCCATAAAGTCAAATAAGGAACACTCACCTAGATATGCAAAATAACGTGCAAAATATCCTTCCAGATATTACCCTTAGTCACCAATGAAACCTAAGGTTGAACAAGAGAACATATTACAGTTTATCGAGCAAAACATTTAAGGGAAACAAAGAAACCCGACTAATTAGGAGTAAAACGTGTAAAGATGACTTTCAAGTAAGAAGAGGGTTGTTTGAACCCCAGGATGAAAAATCGTGTTTTTAAAATGGAAAACCGGTCATGGTATTGGCCAAACAAAAGTATACAAGTTCCAATAGAAACCTAGCCCTCGAGCGAAAATTTGGGCAGCACGCCCTTTGTGTTTACCTAATTTTCCAGCCATTTTGGCTTCATTATTTTTCCTCAACCACAACCCAACATCGCACATAAGCAATTCAAGTCAAGAGCCATTCCATAGGCTCACAATATCATAAGAATAAGAATTACAACAATCACAAGTGCAGAAATTCGACTTAGCACAAGACAGATTTGACGTACGAATGCGGAAATAACATATCCGAAGCTACGCTTATCGGATTGAGACAAAACCTATGCCGTTTTGAAACTAAGACACAGAGCTGCAACATTCATGAAGGTCCCTTAGTCCAGTTCCTAATCTAACTTAGTCAAATTCTCAAATTACTAAACCAGAAACCAATTCGTCGGCTGTTTAAATGCTGAACACTGTAATGGACATATCTCAGAGTACACAAGTCCGAATCAGGTGTTCTTAGAGGCATTTGAAATCTAATTCAGAATACTACAACTTTCATGTTTTGGTAAAAAGCTAAATCAGAATGGATCCTAGTCGAAAAACGTGATAAACTGGACTTAACTGATCACACGGACTGCTTGGGAAATACTTAAAACAGTAAGGGTATTTTGGACTTTTCACGTCATACGTTACTCCGATTGAGCTGAAATTTTGTAGCAACCTATAAAATACCATTCTCTACAACTTTGCTTCTTTTACCTAAGGCCAATTCGGCCTCTAACATAGGGATTCAAATTCGGACAGAATGTTGGGAAAAATTTTCCAGATTCTGGAATTTTTTGTAAACAATGGAACTTTCTTTAATTTCTTGGTCTAATCACTACCAAAGCCTCTCTTATAACCTTAATTTCAACATATATACTTCATACAACAAATTGGGCAGAAATTTATCAAGCCCTAGTTCATCATATAAATTGGGGAAAACTTCCAAATTCATCACACCCACTTGCATAATCATGAAATCAAGCCAAAACTTAAGCTAAAACACATCTTAAAGCAAGATTCAAAGAAACAAAGATCATGATCAAATGTTGGTACCTCAAAAGCAAGGCTTGGTAGAGTGATCCTTCACCCCCTTTGATATTTCTTGGTTCTTCAAGCTTCCCAACTCACACTTAGTACTTTAATCGGTTTAGAATTGGATTTCTTACTTGGGTTGAAGCAAATCAAGAAGGAAATTTTGTTTATCTTGCTCTCCTTTTCTCTCTCCCTTAGCAAGAAAAAATGAGGGAAGATGGAGCTTAGTTATCTTATAGGAAGACAAGAAGATTAGAGCTAATTGTGACCACAATTTTTGACCAACACTTGGCCTAATCTTGACCACAAAATTTTTCTCTTTCTTTCCCTTGCATATGAGCCACAATTTCGGTCAAACTTTCTGCCAAGAGAGAATATATTTTGCTCAAGTTCAATAAATTTGTTTGGTGAGAAAAATGGTGGTCAAGTGGTGCGTTCAATCGGTAGTGCGCGGGACCCGCCGGTTCGCGCATTTTTTCTTAAAAACTCACGTACTAGGGTTTTTACTTCCCATTCACTAACCTTATATCATTGCTACCAATCACATATTATTTCTCACTTAAAAGTCACTTTTAATCCTTACTCTGTACCGAAAATTCATCCGGCGAAAAATCGCGAAAACCCTAATTTTGCTCCAAACTTGAAACCGAAGCGTAAAACCCTATTTTCTAGGTTTACTTACACTTATTGTGAAATAATTGGGTAGTCGGCTTTGACAAATAATAATTTTCAAATAAAAGGGTATTTTTGAGAAAAATACAAGAAATTTGCGAGTCCTCACATTCTCTCCCCCTTAAAAAAATTTCGTCCTCGAAATTTTAACTTCAGTTGCCTCAGACGAGTCTGGAACTTGTCGGTTGTCTAAAGCATAAACCTTTGCCGGTCCGCTAGTTCGTTTCCCTCCTTCATTCACTTGTGATTTAGCTCCATCCAGTTGCAGAGTATTGCTTTCACGTGACTGTCTCCTCGGACAGTTGCTAACTTGATGATCGCCACTTCCGCAGATTAAACATTTCCGCCCTTTCTCCAACAATCGCTTTCGACATGATTTGCCTTTCCACAGTACCCACAGACCACGTGAGAAGCCATCTTTTGGCTTTCTTGAAAACTTTTTCCAAATCTTGTAGACACCAAATTTTTGGTGTAATTTCATTTACTGTTTATTTTTAGTTTTTTTATTAGTCGTGTTAGTTTATTCGGTTTTTAGTTTTTAGTTTATAGTTTTATTTTTTATTTTTAAGTTTAGCATAGAATTTCTTGAAAAAAAAAAGAGAGAAAAAGGAAAGAAAAAAAATGAAAAAATGGAAAAATGAAAAAAGGGGAAAAAGAAAATGGTTCACAAAAATACGTTTATTTCTCTTAAATTCAATCTTTTGGCATTTTGTTTATTTTTGTTAATTTATTTTGGAAAAATGAAAAAAGGAAAATTGAAAAATAGCCATTTTTATTGTTTAGTTTTTTGTTTAAAATTATTTTTGTTTTTGTTATTATTATTACCTGGTTTGTGTAATTTTGTTATTATTATTATTATTATTTATATTATATTTTATCATCTCTGTAATTATCAAGTTGTTAAAAAAAAAAAAAAAGAGAAACTCAGCTTGCAAGCTGCGTTTTGCCGCAGCTTGCAAACACAGGCTTGGGCAGCTCCTTAGCTGCAAATAAAGCTGGAGTGTTTGAGGGTTTGAGAGGGAGGTCCCATATAAATAGATAGAGAGATTGAGAGCCGCAAAGGGGGGGGGAGGATAGGATCGGAAAGAAAAACAAAACAGAGGGAGGAAAAGAGAGAGAGGTAAGGATTGACGGCTGCACAACGAAAGCAAAAGAAAAAAAAGCAGCAGCCGCAGGGAGAGTTGGGGAGCTTCTTGAACGGCTAAGAAAAACTGAGAAGCGAGAGAAAGCAAGGTTGGAAGGGGCAGTTGACGGCTGTAGAAAGAAAAAGGCTACGGAGGTTTTAGGTTGGCAGCTGAGAAACAAGAACCGAGAGTTTGGAGAGCGAGGCTAGAGAGGGGCGACGGCGGAGGAAGACAGAAAAACATCTGGAAAAAGGGCCGAACCAAGAGAGAGCTTTGGTGGAAGAAAAAGTTTCGGATAGAGGGAGGAGCAAGAAGGAAGCTACGGACTGAGGAACCCAGGAAGCTGGGGAGGCATTTTCGGCAAAAGAAAAGCTGGAAAGCTTCCCGAGCCGCACAAATCGTGACCCAAAGTATTGAATTCATCACTGCTAAGATTGTCTGCGACGACGCACTCAACCACCATTTCTGGAATCAGCACGTACTTGCCTAACATATTTCGCGTTTGCTTCACTTCACTGCGTTTGCAGGTCACTCTAACCTTTCTTATTGTCATTTTTATACCATTTCGTGAAAATCTGGAGTTCACAGCATGAATTTCTTCCTTGTGCACACATATTTGGTTTCTTTTCTTTGCGGTTTAATCTCTGGTTCTTTGTAGAGACCCGTTTAGTAATTCGTTTTGGGCTCTATATCTCTGATGTTGGATTGTGTATTGTTATAACTCATGAAACCCAAAGTATAGGAATCATTTCTAGCCTCCTTTAGTCGATGATTAATCCTCAAATTTGTCGAAAGGAGGTTGTAGAAATTTTTCAGATTTGGCAGGTTCTTGTTTCCCTCTAGTTTTGTATTCAAACATGAGAGTGTTGAGGTTTAGAAATGGAAAGAATGTGCGGTTATATTGTCATTTTGATTCATGGCTTCATTGATTGAAGCCGTTGGTAGTGTTTGAATGAGCAAAAAACAAAAAAAAACTGCAAAAGCTCTCGGTTTTATGACTTTTGTTATGCTTGGCTGTTTTTGGGTCGCATTTGTTTTAGGTTTTAGAGTGGTGTAAGGGGTGGTTTTTCCTCTGAAAAATACTTCTTCAAACCAGATTTTCTGAAGAGATTCTAGCATTTCAGTTTCCTTGGTTTTTATCCTGCAATCAGTCATGGTCTAGCCTAGCTTTTCCTCTTGAATGTTTTGAACCCACTTGATGGAAACCCAGGGACTAGAGTCATTAGCCAATAATTCTCTGCATTGTTTAGTTTTTTTTGGAACTTACATCTTTTCCTGATTACAAGCTATGCATTTGAATCAAAAACCTGGTTTGCATGATGAAAAATGGAAAGCAAGCTGTGGCTGGAAAATTTGCTGCTAGTGTCATCCTATCTTTTGCTGCATTTCTATCCAATCATTTTGGTTTAAGTTGTTCGTTAACTACATGGGTTAAGAGCTAGTATTTGAGTTAGGAGGTTTGGATCTTATGATAGCTTGATGTTGTTGATTGCTGCTGTTTTCGGTTGGAAATGGAATGTTGCAATGATGCAAAAGGAAACGGAAATGCAGCAAGTTTCATCTTTGTTTGTTGCAGAAATCTTCTTCGTGCATGCATGGAACAATCTTTCAGAAATTGCATTCTAACCCCTCAAGTCCCCTTTGACTCACTATGGCCCAAATAGTTGGAATATCAATCAATTGGGTCCCTGTGACTTTTGCAGCAGTGCAATATGACCCAATTACATTCCATTTTCTTGCAATTAGGTCCTAAGGTGGATGCAAGTTGAGTCGTTATTTGACTTTTTATTATCTTTTGGGACCTTTGAAGCTTTTAAACGTTTCAATGGGCTTTGTTTGTTTGATTAATGGTTGCTTTTGGGATCCTAAAATGCAAGTGAAACCACTCATGGACCTTTCTTTGCCCCTGGCCCCTTTGAAGTTCCTTAAAGTGCTTGATTTGGCTTGAATGTTTGATTAGCGTTCACAATGGAGCCTTTGGCCGCATTAATGTTTCAATTCATTTTGCTTGTTTGTCTTCATTGGTTACCATGTTTTGTATAGGCAGTACTTAATGCAAGAGTTTAAGAACTTCATGTCCAAATGAGCTTGTGTTCGCCTATCTTCTTAAATTTTTCTGAAATAAATTGGCTTTGGCCTTTTTCTTGCTTTTGGACTTTCAAAATTTCTAAAATGTTTCAATTGACTTTGAATGGTTGATTAATGCTTGCATTTGAGTCTTTGGTGGATCCCTTTATTGAAAACTATGTATTATTTGATTTCATTTAAATTGCAATTAGGAGAGATTTGATGACTTTGTTATACTTTACTATTTGAGGTACCTTGACCTTTTTATTGTTTTGAAGTCATTTCTCTTTCATTTGGACACCATTCAAAGGGGGGCGGTATAATTTCTTTTATCCCTTTTTGTGTCTCTCCTATGTGATCCAACGTGCTAAGTGAAACTTGCATGTCTACTTGCTTCCTTTGTTTTTCTTTAATTCCTTTCATTTACTTCATTTACTTTTGCTTTTTATTTAAGTAATTCTTTATGGGGTATGTGTACACCTCTTGGCTTGTAATAGATAGGGTTTGGAGGAGCATTCGATGAAGAGCTGTTGAAGACTTGTGCCTAGCTAGCAAATGTAATAGTTAGGGCCTTAATCACCTTATGTGTCTTGCATGTCTATGTGCTATATGTTTAATCGTTTTCTTAGGTTTTGGCATTTAGATATGCATGCTAAGTGTTATGTGCTATGTGATTGACATGTCTACTCGCTTTCCATAGCCTGAATAAATGTGATGGATGAATGTACGTTTCCGCTAGTCCAACGCTAGTCGGAATTCATAGAATGGGCTAGTCCAACGCTAGACCCTTAGGGATTTCCCCTCGTTAGTACATGTTTGCATGTTCATTACATGTCATGCATTCTTTTTAGTTTTATCATTTTACATGCCCCTCGAACCCCTTTTCCCTCCATTTTAGGATTTTTGCATTTCATGCTAGTTATAGGGTTCATTTGCTTGAGAGTCCCTTTAAATATGGGATATAGACGAGTGTGGCTTTTTCTAAGCCTTAGCACGCTTGTATTCCCTCTATAAAAGGGTAAATTGAGTCACGATTTAGGTCTCCCCGTACCCAATATGCATAAATTCCCTAGGCTCATGCATTTCTAAGTCCACTCTATCATTACACTTTCACTTTTCCTCTCATTTGCACACGTACACCTTTTATCCCTTCACTTGCACACGAACACTTTTCCTCCCATTTGCACACGTACACCTTTTATCCCTTCACTTGCACACTTTCACTTTTGTCTCATTTGCACACATGCACCTTTTTATCCCTTCACTTGCACACAAACACTTGTAAATACATTTGCACACCTCCACTTACATCCTATTATTTTTATTATTTTTCTCACTTCACATATCCTCACATTGCATACATGCATTCCATTCATTTGCATCCCACTTGCATTATTCGTGACTTCTTCAAAGGATCGTTATTGGGCTTCACAATTAATGTGATTGGCACCACTCAACCTTTGAAGAGAAATTTCCCCCAATACCCCTAGGTCTAGGGTTTGCATTCATGTAGTGCATCCAAATGTAATAAATTCTTTGGTTAAAACAAGAAAATCTTTGATTAAATCACGCAACTAGCCTTGGCTAGGTCGAAGGGGTGCCTTGGATTTCTATCCTTGCCTTCCCCTTCGTCAAATGTGACTCCCGAACCTTTTTCGTTGGTTTACGTGGACTAGGAGTCGTTTAAAAGGGGTTTCTTACCACTTTTTCCTATTTTTCTTTAAAAATTCATTTTTAGGTGACTTGGTACACCTTAACTCATTACCAAGTGGCGACTCCGATGTTGATTTCAAAAACCCTTTTTAAACTACATTTTGGGTCAAATCGTCGCATTCTCAAAACCCCATTTAGACCCATTTTTCTTTTAAATCTCAATTCATTTTCCAATCACAAATACATTTTTTTAACCATTTATTTTTTCTTATCAAAAAATGGGGCGCGACAAATCTGATTTGGCTTTCTTTTGTAGATCCTTCACCTATCGCCCCTAATGTCCATGGTGGGTGGGACAAAAAGTTCACTTTTTGTACTTTGGAAGGGACTCTCGCTTCACTTAATTCCTCCGCTACACTACTTGATGCACTCCTTTTCTGGGTCTGGGAAGCTTTTATCTGTGCCTTTGCAGTCTCGATTCTTTGAGCTTTCTCAAGGGCCTCCGTAAACGTATTCACTTGTACTGCCGCTAATGCTTCTTGGAGTTCCAAATTTAATCCCTGTATAAACCGTCTTACTCTTCGCCGCTCTGTGGCCACCAATTCAGAAGCAAACTTGGATAGTTTCGTAAATTTTGTTTCATATTCGGCCACACTTAGCGTTCCCTGGCGTAGTCCAATAAACTCTTCCTCTCTCCTCTCTTGAACTAAAGGAGGGAGGTATTTCTCGTTAAATTCCCTTATGAAATTCGTCCATGTCCATACGGTCTGTTCTCTTTCCCATTTTGCTTTAATAACGTTCCACCACGCTCGGGCCGATCCTTCAAATTGGAACACCGCAAAGTTTACTTGTCTTTGCTCGGTGTAGTTCAAGACAGTGAAAATATTAATCATGGCCTCTAACCATTGTTCGGCTATATCCGGATCAGATCCTCCAAGAAATTTCGGAGGAGCAAACTTCTGAAACCTCTCAAGAGCCTTATCTTCTCCGATTTCAGGGTTCCGGGGTTGATTCACGGCCATTTGGCCTTGTTGATCCACTAGTCTTGCCAAGATATCTGTCATTTGTTGCATTACCGTTGCCATTGGATCTTCGGCTTCAACCCTCGTTCCTTGCTCTTGTGCAGATGTTGTTTCTCTTTCCTCTCTTGGCTCTTGAGCTCGTTCATTCCCACGTCCACGTCCACGTCCACGGCTACGTCTCCCGTCCATATATATGTTTTCCCTCTCTTTTCTTTTCCCCCAAAAGGTAATTTAGTAAATAAACACGATAAGGTTACTAAAGTAACTATTGAGAGCACCAAATATTCAAATAAACATATACCCACATAACACGCCATACCAAGATGACGGATAAGCAAATACACAAATACATATCAAGTTGGACAGATAACCATGTACATACAGGTATACTAACGTCATGTAGTAACAATATACAGGTAAATCAAAAGGAAAAGGTGAAGTCGTCCCAGTATCAGCCCGCCCGGTCTGTCACGTCACTTACTATCCCAACTAGATGTCCCTGATCTCTTGTGCTCATTCTAGTCAGACAAAGCCTGTTCATGTTCCCAAAATGTAAGTCTCAAGTATTTAGCAGCACCTCAACTATAGAGTACTCAGGCACGAGAATCCGAAATAAGATAATTCACATCTCGAGCTGCAGTCCCAAGAGTAAACTATCTACAATCGGAATTCCTACCTGACATACCTATCTATGGTCCTCAGATACCATTAGAAAGATTTAAGGCCTATAACATTCACAATTCATAGCTTCACTTAGTCCCTCATACTTATTCACCACTTAGTCCAGGGTCACTCCACGTAGAAACCACGCGAAGCAACTATAAATTTTATCCCTCAATCGCTTAACTTTCAAGTCCAATCAAATCCCACAGTCCGGTATCCTAATCTTTAATCTAGGAAACACTATAGAGATCTGAAGCCTAAGCTCTGATACCACTTGTGACGACCCCACCTCCCCCTAAGGCGTACCAGAGGGTTCGGCGGGCCGCCTGCCCAGCTCTCGCCGGGACTCAGTCGTTCTTTAATCAAATTCAGAACAAATCACAAGAATAAATAGGGCAGCAATCCAAACTTAAAGTGGAACTTATATACATCGCTATCTCAAAAGGAAGTACAACCGTCAAATGTACAAAGGTTCTCACTTCACCATACAACTAGCCCGGGCCAAACACTAGGGCGAGAACCATTACAAAAAAAACAAAAGACCTAGACTAGGCTAGTCTATGCTCTCATTCTGCTCACCGTCCCCTGTTAAGGAAAACAAAACTAAAGGGGTGAGCTAAAAGCTCAGTGAGGTTCCAAACAGATAATCAAACAATCAAACAATCAATTCAATACATTAAACATGGATTATCAATAATTCAAGAAACATTTACAATGGAATGCAATAGTAACATTCATTAAAAGGATACGGCTCACAAGGAGCAATTCGTTCATTCGTTCATTCGTTCTCCTGACATTTCCCCTTATTCCTCCAATCATTTGAAAATGCATTTTTCGTTTATCAATAAACCCTCGCTCGTTCGTTCGTTCATTCATTCATTCATTCACCCCCCGTCCTGGCCGTTGGCCAGTCTCCACCAACCTACAGGGTAATACTCGAGTATACCAAACGTTCACCCAAGTCACTAATCGCCCGACCGAGTCCGCTTCTGGCTCGAGACGACCGGTAACAAGGGGCAATGGCCAGTTCAGCCCAAAAGGCTTACATTCATGCGCAAGTAACATTTCAATCATTAAATCCTTGAAAATTGCACAGTTATTTAGGTCGAGTGCGATAAAGTACACACTCGCCTAGAATGCTCATTTTGGAAATCATTAAAAGCAATTAACACATTAGCAAATGATAACAACAAGCTATAAAGTCAAATAAGGAACACTCACCTAGATATGCAAAATAACGTGCAAAATATCCTTCTAGATATTACCCTTAGTCACCAATGAAACCTAAGGTTGAACAAGAGAACATATTACAGTTTATCGAGCAAAACATTTAAGGGAAACAAAGAAACCCGACTAATTAGGAGTAAAACGTGTAAAGATGACTTTCAAGTAAGAAGAGGGTTGTTTGAACCCCAGGATGAAAAATCGTGTTTTTAAAATGGAAAACCGGTCATGGTATTGGCCAAACAAAAGTATACAAGTTCCAATAGAAACCTAGCCCTCGAGCGAAAATTTGGGCAGCATGCCCTTTGTGTTTACCTAATTTTCCAGCCATTTTGGCTTCATTATTTTCCCTCAACCATAACCCAACATCACACATAAGCAATTCAAGTGAAGAGCCGTTCCATAGGCTCACAATATCATAAGAATAAGAATTACAACAATCACAAGTGCAGAAATTCAACTTAGCACAAGACAGATTTGATGTACGAATGCGGAAAAAACATATCCGAAGCTACGCTTATCGGATTGAGACAAAACCTATGCCGTTTTGAAACTAAGACACATAGCTACAACATTCATGAAGGTCACTTAGTCCAGTTCCTAATGTAACGTAGTCAAATTCTCAAATTACTAAACCAGAAACCAATTCGTCGGCTGTTTAAATGCTGAACACTGTAATGGACATATCTCAGAGTACACAAGTCCGAATCAGGTGTTCTTAGAGGCATTTGAAATCTAATTCAGAATACTACAACTTTCATGTTTTGGCAAAAAGCTAAATCAGAATGGATCCTAGTCAAAAAACGTGATAAACTGGACTTAACTGATCACACGGACTGCTTGGGAAATACTTAAAATAGTAAGGGTATTTTGGACTTTTCATGTCATACGTTACTCCGATTGAGCTGAACTTTTCTAGGCACCTATAAAATACTATTCTATACAACTTTGCTTCTTTGACCTAAGGCCAATTCGGCTTCTAACATAGGGATTCAAATTCAGACAGAATGTTGGGAAAAATTTTCCAGATTCTGGAATTTTTTGTAAACAATGGAACTTTCTTTAATTTCTTGGTCTAATCACTACCAAAGCCTCTCTTATAACCTTAATTTCAACATATATACTTGATACAACAAATTGGGCAGAAATTTTTCAAGCCCTAGTTCATCATATAAATTGGGGAAAACTTCCAAATTCATCACACCCACTTGCATAATCATGAAATCAAGCCAAAACTTAAGCTAAAACACATCTTAAAGCAAGATTCAAAGAAACAAAGATCATGATCGAATGTTGGTACCTCAAAAGCAAGGCTTGGTAGAGTGATCCTTCACCCCCTTTGATATTTCTTGGTTCTTCAAGCTTCCCAACTCACACTTAGTACTTTAATCGGTTTAGAATTGGATTTCTTACTTGGGTTGAAGCAAATCAAGAAGGAAATTTTGTTTATCTTGCTCTCCTTTTCTCTCTCCCTTAGCTCAGCACTTAGCAAGAAAAAATGAGGGAAGATGGAGCTTAGTTATCTTATAGGAAGACAAGAAGATTAGAGCTAATTGTGACCACAATTTTTGACCAACACTTGGCCTAATCTTGACCACAAAATTTTTCTCTTTCTTTCCCTTGCATATGAGCCACAATTTCGGTCAAACTTGCTGCCAAGAGAGAAGATATTTTGCTCAAGTTCAATAAATTTGTTTGGTGAGAAAAATGGTGGTCAAGTGGTGCGTTCAATCGGTAGTGCGCGGGACCCGCCGGTTCGCGCCTTTTTTCTTAAAAACTCACGTACTAGGGTTTTTACTTCCCATTCACTAACCTTATATCATTGCTACCAATCACATATTATTTCTCACTTAAAAGTCACTTTTAATCCTCAAATTTAATCCTTACTCTGTACCGAAAATTCATCCGGCGAAAAATCGCGAAAACCCTAATTTTACTCCAAACTTGAAACCGAAGCGTAAAACCCTATTTTCTAGGTTTACTTACACTTATTGTGAAATAATTGGGTAGTCGGCTTTGACAAATAATAATTTTCAAATAAAAGGATATTTTTGAGAAAAATACAAGAAATTTGCGAGTCCTCACATTCTCTCCCCCTTAAAAAAATTTCGTCCTCGAAATTTTACCTTCAGTTGCCTCAGACGAGTCTGGAACTTGTCGGTTGTCTAAAGCATAAACCTTTGCCGGTCCGCTAGTTCGTTTCCCTCCTTCATTCACTTGTGTTTTAGCTCCATCCAGTTGCAGAGTATTGCTTTCACGTGACTGTCTCCTCGGACAGTTGCTAACTTGATGATCGCCACTTCCGCAGATTAAACATTTCCGCCCCTTTCTCCAACAATCGCTTTCGACATGATTTGCCTTTCCACAGTACCCACAGACCACGTGAGAAGCCATCTTTTGGCTTTCTTGAAAACTTTTTCCAAATCTGATTTGGCTTTCTTTTGTAGATCCTTCACCTATCGCCCCTAATGTCCATGGTGGGTGGGACAAAAAGTTCACTTTTTGCACTTTGGAAGGGACTCTCGCTTCACTTAATTCCTCCGCTACACTACTCGATGCACTCCTTTTCTGGGTCTGGGAAGCTTTTATCTGTGCCTTTGCAGTCTCGATTCTTTGAGCTTTCTCAAGGGCCTCCGTAAACGTATTCACTTGTACTGCCGCTAATGCTTCTTGGAGTTCCAAATTTAATCCCTGTATAAACCGTCTTACTCTTCGCCGCTCTGTGGCCACCAATTCAGAAGCAAACTTGGATAGTTTCGTAAATTTTGTTTCATATTCGGCCACACTTAGCGTTCCCTGGCGTAGTCCAATAAACTCTTCCTCTCTCCTCTCTTGAACTAAAGGAGGGAGGTATTTCTCGTTAAATTCCCTTATGATATTCGTCCATGTCCATACGGTCTGTTCTCTTTCCCGTTTTGCTTTAATAACGTTCCACCACGCTCGGGCCGATCCTTCAAATTGGAACACCGCAAAGTTTACTTGTCTTTGCTCGGTGTAGTTCAAGACAGTGAAAATATTAATCATGGCCTCTAACCATTGTTCGGCTATATCCGGATCAGATCCTCCAAGAAATTTCGGAGGAGTAAACTTCTGAAACCTTTCAAGAGCCTTATCTTCTCCGATTTCAGGGTTCCGGGGTTGATTCACGGCCATTTGGCCTTGTTGATCCACTAGTCTTGCCAAGATATCTGTCATTTGTTGCATTACCGTTGCCATTGGATCTTCGGCTTCAACCCTCGTTCCTTGCTCTTGTGCAGATGTTGTTTCTCTTTCCTCTCTTGGCTCTTGAGCTCGTTCATTCCCACGGCCACGTCCACGTCCACGGCTACGTCTCCCGTCCATATATATGTTTTCCCTCTCTTTTCTTTTCCCCCAAAAGGTAATTTAGTAAATAAACACGATAAGGTTACTAAAGTAACTATTGAGGGCACCAAATATTCAAATAAACATATACCCACATAACACGCCATACCAAGATGACGGATAAGCAAATACACAAATACATATCAAGTTGGACAGATAACCATGTACATACAGGTATACTAACGTCATGTTGTAGCAATATACAGGTAAATCAAAAGGAAAAGGTGAAGTCGTCCCAGTATCAGCCCGTCCGGTCTCTCACGTCACTTACTATCCCAACTAGATGTCCCTGATCTCTTGTGCTCATTCTAGTCAGACAAAGCCTGTTCATGTTCCCAAAATGTAAGTCTCAAGTATTTAGTAGCACCTCAACTATAGAGTACTCAGGCACGAGAATCCGAAATAAGATAATTCACATCTCGAGCTGCAGTCCCAAGAGTAAACTATCTACAATCGGAATTCCTACCTGACATACCTATCTATGGTCCTCAGATACCATTAGAAAGATTTAAGGCCTATAACATTCGCAATTCATAGCTTCACTTAGTCCCTCATACTTATTCACCACTTAGTCCAGGGTCACTCCACGTAGAAACCACGCGAAGCAACTATAAATTTTATCCCTCAATCGCTTAACTTTCAAGTCCAATCAAATCCCACAGTCCGGTATCCTAATCTTTAATCTAGGATACACTACAGAGATCTGAAGCCTAAGCTCTGATACCACTTGTGACGACCCCACCTCCCCCTAAGGCGTACCAGAGGGTTCGGCGGGCCGCCTGCCCAGCTCTCGCCGGGACTCAGTCGTTCTTTAATCAAATCCAGAACAAATCACAAGAATAAATAGGGCAGCAATCCAAACTTAAAGTGGAACTTATATACATCGCTATCTCAAAAGGAAGTACAACCATCAAATGTACAAAGGTTCTCACTTCACCATACAACTAGCCCGTGCCAAGCACTAGGGCGAGAACCATTACAAAAGAAACAAAAGACCTAGACTAGGCTAGTCTATGCTCTCATCCTGCTCACCGTCCCCTGTTAAGGAAAACAAAACTAAAGGGGTGAGCTAAAAGCTCAGTGAGGTTCCAAACAGATAATCAAACAATCAAACAATCAATTCAATACATTAAACATGGAGTATCAATAATTCAAGAAACATTGACAATGGAAAGCAATAGTAACATTCATTAAAAGGATACGGCTCACAAGGAGCAATTCGTTCATTCGTTCTCCTGACATTTCCCCTTATTCCTCCAATCATTTGAAAATGCATTTTTCGTTTATCAATAAACCCTCGTTCGTTCGTTCGTTCGTTCATTCATTCATTCACCCCCGTCCTGGCCGTTGGCCAGTCTCCACCAACCTACAGGGTAATACTCGAGTATACCAAACGTTCACCCAAGTCCCTAATCGCCCGACCGAGTCCGCTTCTGGCTCTAGACGACCGGTAACAAGGGGCAATGGCCAGTTCAGCCCAAAAGGCTTACATTCATGTGCAAGTAACATTTCAATCATTAAATCCTTGAAAATTGCACAGTTATTTAGGTCGAGTGCGATAAAGTACACACTCGCCTAGAATGCTCGTTTTGGAAATCATTAAAAGCAATTAACACATTAGCAAATGATAACAACAAGCTATAAAGTCAAATAAGGAACACTCACCTAGATATGCAAAATAACGTGCAAAATATCCTTCTAGATATTACCCTTAGTCACCAATGAAACCCAAGGTTGAACAAGAGAACATATTACAGTTTATCGAGCAAAACATTTAAGGGAAACAAAGAAACCCGACTAATTAGGAGTAAAACGTGTAAAGATGACTTTCAAGTAAGAAGAGGGTTGTTTGAACCCCAGGATGAAAAATCATGTTTTTAAAATGGAAAACCGGTCATGGTATTGGCCAAACAAAAGTATACAAGTTCCAATAGAAACCTAGCCCTCGAGCGAAAATTTGGGCAGCACGCCCTTTGTGTTTACCTAATTTTCCAGCCATTTTTGCTTCATTATTTTTCCTCAACCACAACCCAACATCACACATAAGCAATTCAAGTCAAGAGCCATTCCATAGGCTCACAATAGCATAAGAATAAGAATTACAACAATCACAAGTGCAGAAATTCAACTTAGCACAAGACAGATTTGACGTACGAATGCGGAAATAACATATCTGAAGCTACGCTTATCGGATTGAGACAAAACCTATTCTGTTTTGAAACTAAGACACAGAGCTACAACATTCATGAAGGTCACTTAGTCCAGTTCCTAATGTAACTTAGTCAAATTCTCAAATTACTAAACCAGAAACCAATTCGTCGGCTGTTTAAATTCTGAACACTGTAATGGACATATCTCAGAGTACACAAGTCCAAATCAGGTGTTCTTAGAGGCATTTGAAAGCTAATTCAGAATACTACAACTTTCATGTTTTGGCAAAAAGCTAAATCAGAATGGATCCTAGTCGAAAAACGTGATAAACTGGACTTAACTGATCACACGGACTGCTTGGGAAATACTTAAAACAGTAAGGGTATTTTGGACTTTTCACGTCATACGTTACTCCGATTGAGCTGAAATTTTGTAGGCACCTATAAAATACCATTCTCTACAACTTTGCTTCTTTTACCTAGGGCCAATTCGGCCTCTAACATAGGGATTCAAATTCGGACAGAATGTTGGGAAAAATTTTCCAGATTCTGGAATTTTTTGTAAACAATGGAACTTTCTTTAATTTCTTGGTCTAATCACTACCAAAGCCTCTCTTATAACCTTAATTTAAACATATATACTTCATACAACAAATTGGGCAGAAATGTATCAAGCCCTAGTTCATCATATAAATTGGGGAAAACTTCCAAATTCATCACACCCACTTGCATAATCATGAAATCAAGCCAAAACTTAAGCTAAACCACATCTTAAAGCAAGATTCAAAGCAACAAAGATCATGATCAAATGTTGGTACCTCAAAAGCAAGGCTTCGTAGAGTGATCCTTCACCCCCTTTGATATTTCTTGGTTCTTCAAGCTTCCCAACTCACACTTAGTACTTTAATCGGTTTAGAATTGGATTTCTTACTTGGGTTGAAGCAAATCAAGAAGGAAATTTTGTTTATCTTGCTCTCCTTTTCTCTCTCCCTTAGCTCAGCACTTAGCAAGAAAAAATGAGGGAAGATGGAGCTTAGTTATCTTATAGGAAGACAAGAAGATTAGAGCTAATTGTGACCACAATTTTTGACCAACACTTGGCCTATCTTGACCACAAAATTTTTCTATTTCTTTCCCTTGCATATGAGCCACAATTTCGGTCAAACTTGCTGCCAAGAGAGAAGATATTTTGCTCAAGTTCAATAAATTTGTTTGGTGAGAAAAATGGTGGTCAAGTGGTGCGTTCAATCGGTAGTGCGCGGGAACCGCCGGTTCGCGCCGTTTTTCTTAAAAACTCACGTACTAGGTTTTTACTTCCTATTCACTAACCTTATATCATTGCTACCAATCACATATTATTTCTCACTTAAAAGTCACTTTTAATCCTCAAATTTAATCCTTACTCTGTACCGAAAATTCATCCGGCGAAAAATCGCGAAAACCCTAATTTTGCTCCAAACTTGAAACCGAAGCGTAAAACCCTATTTTCTAGGTTTACTTACACTTATTGTGAAATAATTGGGTAGTCGGCTTTGAAAAATAATAATTTTCAAATAAAAGGGTATTTTTGAGAAAAATACAAGAAATTTGCGAGTCCTCACATTCTCTCCCCCTTAAAAAAATTTCGTCCTCGAAATTTTACCTTCAGTTGCCTCAGACGAGTCTGGAACTTGTCGGTTGTCTAAAGCATAAACCTTTGCCGGTCCGCTAGTTCGTTTCCCTCCTTCATTCACTTGTGATTTAGCTCCATCCAGTTGCAGAGTATTGCTTTCACGTCACTGTCTCCTCGGACAGTTGCTAACTTGATGATCGCCACTTCCGCAGATTAAACATTTCCGCCCCTTTCTCCAACAATCGCTTTCGACATGATTTGCCTTTCCACAGTACCCACAGACCACGTGAGAAGCCATCTTTTGGCTTTCTTGAAAACTTTTTCCAAATCTGATTTGGCTTTCTTTTGTAGATCTTTCACCTATCGCCCCTAATGTCCATGGTGGGTGGGACAAAAAGTTCACTTTTTGCACTTTGGAAGGGACTCTCGCTTCACTTAATTCCTCCGCTACACTACTCGATGCACTCCTTTTCTGAGTCTGGGAAGCTTTTATCTGTGCCTTTGCAGTCTCGATTCTTTGAGCTTTCTCAAGGGCCTCCGTAAACGTATTCACTTGTACTGCCGCTAATGCTTCTTGGAGTTCCAAATTTAATCCCTGTATAAACCGTCTTACTCTTCGCCGCTCTGTGGCCACCAATTCAGAAGCAAACTTGAATAGTTTCGTAAATTTTGTTTCATATTCGGCCACACTTAGCGTTCCCTGGCGTAGACCAATAAACTCTTCCTCTCTCCTCTCTTGAACTAAAGGAGGGAGGTATTTCTCGTTAAATTCCCTTATGAAATTCGTCCATGTCCATACGGTCTGTTCTCTTTCCCATTTTACTTTAATAACGTTCCACCACGCTCGGACCGATCCTTCAAATTGGAACACCGCAAAGTTTACTTGTCTTTGCTCGGTGTAGTTCAAGACAGTGAAAATATTAATCATGGCCTCTAACTATTGTTCGGCTATATCCGGATTAGATCCTCCAAGAAATTTCGGAGGAGTAAACTTCTGAAACCTCTCAAGAGCCTTATCTTCTCCGATTTCAGGGTTCCGGGGTTGATTCACGGCCATTTGGCCTTGTTGATCCACTAGTCTTGCCAAGATATCTGTCATTTGTTGCATTACCGTTGCCATTGGATCTTCGGCTTCAACCCTCGTTCCTTGCTCTTGTGCAGATGTTGTTTCTCTTTCCTCTCTTGGCTCTTGAGCTCGTTCATTCCCACGGCCACGTCCACGTCCACGACTACGTCTCCCGTCCATATATATGTTTTCCCTCTCTTTTCTTTTCCCCCAAAAGGTAATTTAGTAAATAAACACGATAAGGTTACTAAAGTAACTATTGAGGGCACCAAATATTCAAATAAACATATACCCACATAACACGCCATACCAAGATGACGGATAAACAAATACACAAATACATATCAAGTTGGACAGATAACCATGTACATACAGGTATACTAACGTCATGTAGTAACAATATACAGGTAAATCAAAAGGAAAAGGTGAAGTCGTCCCAGTATCAGCCCGCCCGGTCTCTCACGTCACTTACTATCCCAACTAGATGTCCCTGATCTCTTGTGCTCATTCTAGTCAGACAAAGCCTGTTCATGTTCCCAAAATGTAAGTCTCAAGTATTTAGCAGCACCTCAACTATAGAGTACTCAGGCACGAGAATCCGAAATAAGATAATTCACATCTCGAGCTGCAGTCCCAAGAGTAAACTATCTACAATCGGAATTCCTACCTGACATACCTATCTATGGTCCTCAGATACCATTAGAAAGATTTAAGGCCTATAACATTCGCAATTCATAGCTTCACTTAGTCCCTCATACTTATTCACCACTTAGTCCAGGGTCACTCCACGTAGAAACCACGCGAAGCAACTATAAATTTTATCCCTCAATCGCTTAACTTTCAAGTCCAATCAAATCCCACAGTCCGGTATCCTAATCTTTAATCTAGGATACACTACAGAGATCTGAAGCCTAAGCTCTGATACCGCTTGTGACGACCCCACCTCCCCCTAAGGCGTACCAGAAGGTTCGGCGGGCCGCCTGCCCAGCTCTCGCCGGGACTCAGTCGTTCTTTAATCAAATCCAGAACAAATCACAAGAATAAATAGGGCAGCAATCCAAACTTAAAGTGGAACTTATATACATCGCTATCTCAAAAGGAAGTACAACCATCAAATGTACAAAGGTTCTCACTTCACCATACAACTAGCCCGTGCCAAGCACTAGGGCGAGAACCATTACAAAAGAAACAAAAGACCTAGACTAGGCTAGTCTATGCTCTCATCCTGCTCACCGTCCCTTGTTAAGGAAAACAAAACCAAAGGGATGAGCTAAAAGCTCAGTGAGGTTCCAAACAGATAATCAAACAATCAAACAATCAATTCAATACATTAAACATGGAGTATCAATAATTCAAGAAACATTTACAATGGAAAGCAATAGTAACATTCATTAAAAAGATACGGCTCACAAGGAGCAATTCGTTCACTCGTTCTCCTGACATTTCCCCTTATTCCTCCAATCATTTGAAAATGCATTTTTCGTTTATCAATAAACCCTCGTTCGTTCGTTCGTTCGTTCATTCATTCATTCACCCCCGTCCTGGCCGTTGGCCAGTCTCCACCAACCTACAGGGTAATACTCGAGTATACCAAACGTTCACCCAAGTCCCTAATCGCCCGACCGAGTCCGCTTCTGGCTCGAGACGACCGGTAACAAGGGGCAATGGCCAGTTCAGCCCAAAAGGTTTACATTCATGCGCAAGTAACATTTCAATCATTAAATCCTTGAAAATTGTACAGTTATTTAGGTCGAGTGCGATAAAGTACACACTCGCCTAGAATGCTCGTTTTGGAAACCATTAAAAGCAATTAACACATTAGCAAATGATAACAACAAGCCATAAAGTCAAATAAGGAACACTCACCTAGATATGCAAAATAACGTGCAAAATATCCTTCCAGATATTACCCTTAGTCACCAATGAAACCTAAGGTTGAACAAGAGAACATATTACAGTTTATCGAGCAAAACATTTAAGGGAAACAAAGAAACCCGACTAATTAGGAGTAAAACGTGTAAAGATGACTTTCAAGTAAGAAGAGGGTTGTTTGAACCCCAGGATGAAAAATCGTGTTTTTAAAATGGAAAACCGGTCATGGTATTGGCCAAACAAAAGTATACAAGTTTCAATAGAAACCTAGCCCTCGAGCGAAAATTTGGGCAGCACGCCCTTTGTGTTTACCTAATTTTCCAGCCATTTTTGCTTCATTATTTTTCCTCAACCACAACCCAACATCACACATAAGCAATTCAAGTCAAGAGCCATTCCATAGGCTCACAATATCATAAGAATAAGAATTACAACAATCACAAGTGCAGAAATTCAACTTAGCACAAGACAGATTTGACGTACGAATGCGGAAATAACATATCTGAAGCTACGCTTATCGGATTGAGACAAAACCTATGCCGTTTTGAAACTAAGACACAGAGCTACAACATTCATGAAGGTCACTTAGTCCAGTTCCTAATGTAACTTAGTCAAATTCTCAAATTACTAAACCAGAAACCAATTCGTCGGCTGTTTAAATGCTGAACACTGTAATGGACATATCTCAGAGTACACAAGTCCGAATCAGGTGTTCTTAGAGGCATTTGAAAGCTAATTCCGAATACTACAACTTTCATGTTTTGGCGAAAAGCTAAATCAGAATGGATCCTAGTCGAAAAACGTAATAAACTGGACTTAACTGATCACACGGACTGCTTGGGAAATACTTAAAACAGTAAGGGTATTTTGAACTTTTCACGTCATACGTTACTCCGATTGAGCTGAAATTTTGTAGGCACCTATAAAATACCATTCTCTACAACTTTACTTATTTGACCTAATGCCAATTCGGCCTCTAACATAGGGATTCAAATTCGGACAGAATGTTGGGAAAAATTTTCCAGATTCTGGAATTTTTTGTAAACAATGGAACTTTCTTTAATTTCTTGGTCTAATTGATAAGAATATATTTTACGTATTTTTTAGTGTGTTTTATTAGTTAATTTTGGTTTGATTATTTAGTTTTACAACTAAAATAACTAAGGTTTTGGTAAAAAACTACATTTTATGTTAAAATAGCTAAACATTGCATTTTATTGATTTTTATGGTAAAAACTTCATATTTTGTAGGTTTAATGATTCAATCATCAAATGAAGTGCATTGAGAAGATATTTGGATGATTGAAGATGGATTAAAGTGGTTAAAATAGAATATGAAGTGTAAAAGGAAAAATGCAAGAAATATCAGCTTTGACAACTCTGACACGTTTTGGTATTTTGACTACATCTGGAGCTACACAGATCGGATCAAGGTGATCTTGGTACCATTTGAAGCTAAGAGATATATCTACATTTGGTATGAAGACATCAAAGTCCAATTCAGCCGTTTTCATAGTCCAAAAGTTGAAATACCGAAATTCAACTCAGCTGTCCAAAGTGGAAAACAGAGCTCCGACCAGTCTATAGTATTTCAGTCATATCTCAGGCTACAAAGCTCCAATTTGGATGATTCTTGAAGCATTGAAAAGCTAACTCAAAGGGCTACAACTTTGGTGTTTTACACAAAAGCCAGTTCGGCCTTTATGATAGACAAAATCGCAGATTAAGTAAGGCCAAAGTGAATACGCGAGTACACAAAACGTGACTTGTAACCGCGTTTTGTGTAGGCGCGTTTTCTGGCCGAAATTCTGCAATTTGACTCAGCCATTTCCCTTGTGTTCATACCACTTTCCAGCTATAAGATGCAAGGGAATTCGGTGCACATGCTTCAGAAGACAAAATGGCAGACAATATGGCTTATTTTCAAGTCAAAAACAATGGTTTTTGACTATCTTAACAAAATGAGATTTGGAGAATCATAGCAGCAAATTTGGACTGGGAGAAGAGGAACTTTTCATGAGTTTATATGCAGAGACAGAGATTCATTCATTCATTATCACACGTGAGAAGCTTGGAAGAGCAGAAATGTAGCTCTTCCATTTCCTTAGTGTAGGATAGTGTAGTAAGTGTAGTTAATCCATTCTGGTATAATAGCTAGATTAGGATGAAGATGGAGATGAAGAAGGAGGAGTTGAAGCTCAAGTGACATGGGTTATCTCTACTCCAATTCTTTATCTTTTGTATTGGATTCTTAACTATGGTTATTATGCAAGTTCTGGAATTTATGTTTATTATTTGTTTCTAAAGTCTATGCCTTGGGTTTGGTTGAATTTTCTATGATTGTTAGTGCTTATTATTTGGCTATTTGACTGCTATGATTTGAGCAAGTTATTTAGCACTTTAACTCTTTAAATCATGATTAATATGGTACCATTGATTGTGATTATTTAAGGTGTTATTTCTGCAATGAAAATTGAGATTTAACATTAGTTCAATAAGTGCTAGACATGGGGAGTACACTCACGAAAGTAGAGGTGCACCTATGTGGTTTTTGGTGATTAATTTCATGTAATTTCACTGAAGAAATGAACTTGTAACTAATTTCATAACCATGAGAATAGGTATGAATAGTTATAAGTATAATTGATTCACTACGAAAGTAGGATTCAAATGCATAAGGAAATTACACCATAACTAGCTTAGATGTAGTATTCAATGATCCAAAAATAGCACTTGCATGAGTAGTTAGGGATACCACAACCTAAGGAGCTTTCATTTGTTATTTTCTTTCATAAGTCAGTAGGTTTTACTTGTTATAATTCATTGATAGTCTAAATAATAGAGAAGCTTTAGTAATACCGGTAATTGTTCACTCTTCCCTGTGGGATCGACCCGATATTTACCCTAAACTACTAGTTGACCTGTATACTTGCAGTGAACGGGTGTAATTCGATTTTTTAACTTGCACGTATGTAAAATACCCGTCAAAAGGCATTCTCGCGTCAAAAAGGCATTCTCACATCTTAAGTAATCAAAAACTTGACGGGTATTTTACATACGTGCAAGTTAAAAAATCGAATTACACCCGTTCACTGCAAGTATACAGGTCAACTAGTAGTTTAGGGTATATATCGGGTCGATCCCATAGGGAAGAGTGAACAATTACCGGTATTACTAAAGTTTCTCTATTATTTAGACTATCAATGAATTATAACAAGTAAAACCTACTGACTTATGAAAGAAAATAACAAATGAAAGCTCCTTAGGTTGTGGTATCCCTAACTACTCATGCAAGTGCTATTTTTGGATCATTGAATACTACATCTAAGCTAGTTATGGTGTAATTTCCTTATGCATTTGAATCCTACTTTCGTAGTGAATCAATTATACTTATAACTATTCATACCTATTCTCATGGTTATGAAATTAGTTACAAGTTCATTTCTTCAGTGAAATTACATGAAATTAATCACCAAAAACCACATAGGTGCACCTCTACTTTCGTGAGTGTACTCCCCATGTCTAGCACTTATTGAACTAATGTTAAATCTCAATTTTCATTGCAGAAATAACACCTTAAATAATCACAATCAATGGTACCATATTAATCATGATTTAAAGAGTTAAAGTGCTAAATAACTTGCTCAAATCATAGCAGTCAAATAGCCAAATAATAAGCACTAACAATCATAGAAAATTCAACCAAACCCAAGGCATAGACTTTAGAAACAAATAATAAACATAAATTCCAGAACTTGCATAATAACCATAGTTAAGAATCCAATACAAAAGATAAAGAATTGGAGTAGAGATAACCCATGTCACTTGAGCTTCAACTCCTCCTTCTTCATCTCCATCTTCATCCTAATCTAGCTATTATACCAGAATGGATTAACTACACTTACTACACTATCCTACACTAAGGAAATGGAAGAGCTACATTTCTGCTCTTCCAAGCTTCTCACGTGTGATAATGAATGAATGAATCTCTGTCTCTGCATATAAACTCATGAAAAGTTCCTCTTCTCCCAGTCCAAATTTGCTGCTATGATTCTCCAAATCTCATTTTGTTAAGATAGTCAAAAACCATTGTTTTTGACTTGAAAATAAGCCATATTGTCTGCCATTTTGTCTTCTGAAGCATGTGCACCGAATTCCCTTGCATCTTATAGCTGGAAAGTGGTATGAACACAAGGGAAATGGCTGAGTCAAATTGCAGAATTTCGGCCAGAAAACGCGCCTACACAAAACGCGGTTACAAGTCACGTTTTGTGTACTCGCGTATTCACTTTGGCCTTACTTAATCTGCGATTTTGTCTATCATAAAGGCCGAACTGGCTTTTGTGTAAAACACCAAAGTTGTAGCCCTTTGAGTTAGCTTTTCAATGCTTCAAGAATCATCCAAATTGGAGCTTTGTAGCCTGAGATATGACCGAAATACTATAGACTGGTCGGAGCTCTGTTTTCCACTTTGGACAGCTGAGTTGAATTTCGGTATTTCAACTTTTGGACTATGAAAACGGCTGAATTGGACTTTGATGTCTTCATACCAAATGTAGATATATCTCTTAGCTTCAAATGGTACCAAGATCACCTTGATCCGATCTGTGTAGCTCCAGATGTCGTCAAAATACCAAAACGTGTCAGAGTTGTCAAAGCTGATATTTCTTGCATTTTTCCTTTTACACTTCATATTTTATTTTCACCACTTTAATCCATCTTCAATCATCCAAATATCTTCTCAATGCACTTCATTTGATGATTGAATCATTAAACCTACAAAATATGAAGTTTTTACCATAAAAATCAATAAAATGCAATGTTTAGCTATTTTAACATAAAATGTAGTTTTTTACCAAAACCTTAGTTATTTTAGTTGTAAAACTAAATAATCAAACCAAAATTAACTAATAAAACACACTAAAAAATACGTAAAATATATTCTTATCAAATACCCCCACACTTGAACCATTGCTTGTCCTCAAGCAATAAGAAATACAAAACCAACAATGATTCAAAATTTGAAAATAAACATATGTAGCATTTCAACTTCATTTCCTCAAAACAAAGTAAATAACCATTATGCAATTATTCAATTAAATTCAAGTACTCATAATATCAAGTAAAGGAGAGCCAATTATACCGTCATTATAACAAATTCAAATCAATTTTTCATCCTTACCCAATCTTACAAGTAAGTAACTCATATGGTCAATAATATGCTTCCTAAACCCATGATCATCTTCTTATTTAACTTAAAGAGGGATTTATTTATATAATATAGCTAAATATTACTTAAGTTGTGAAAGTATCTTTTTACGCGAGGATCAACATTTTTAGATGAAGATCACCGGTTACTCAACACTTCACATACTCAAGTTACTTTGCATACTCTTAATTCAAGTACCGTTTTACGCGAAAGTCGACATTTTTAGATGAAGACTCCCGGTTACTAAGTACGAGAATCATTGGAGTAGAATAAATCTTATTTTTTTCTTTTTTTTTCTTTCCACTTTTTTTTTTCTTTTTACAGCAAAGATAATAATAAATTCCTCAAAAGAATAATCATCAGAAGAGTATTGCACTTGTTGACCATATTTATCACTTAACTTATAAAATCCAATAAAGAGAAGAAATTTCATCAAATATGCAAAAAAAAATATAGGCATAATTTTCTCCACTTTAAAAGATATACTTTCCTACAAATGCAAAAATTATAATCACATAATAGTCATTTCCAAGTTAAATGAGAAAAGAAGTGCTTAAACCACATATATTTATCTCAAATGTAGAAGGAATTTGAACTACTAATGGTATGGAACTTTGTTACCCCTTTGGATGAAATTTAAATTTTTAAAATTTTTGGGGCAAATTTGCAATTTTGGACAAGATGTTAGAAAAATTTTGAATTTTAACACAAGTCCAATATTTGCAACTAATAATTCAATCACATACAATGTATATAATCTCAATTCTCCCCCCACACTTAACATGCACATTGTCCTCAATGTGTAAAAAGAAAAATCAAGATAAAGAAAAGTAATACTCCCCTATTGTTGCGATTGAATATGAAGCTTCAAAATCCATTGTCCGTGTATCTCCAACGCTTCATGAGTTTCATTGGATAACCATTAGTGATGTAATCCTAAAAATGAAAAATGAGAAACAAAAGTGATAACAAAGGTTTAATAAACAAAATGATGATCCGTAACTTCAATCCTTTGTTTTCGTGACTCAAGGTACAAGAAAATATATGAGGAAAAGAAGAAAAAAGAGAATCAAGGAATCTGCAAATTTTTTTTTTTTTTCCGAAAACGCGACTCATTAAAACGCGCCACCTGTGAGGCCCCAGTCCGTTCTACGTTGATATATTCATTAGTTAGGCGGTAACGTTTGGTTTTGTGAGTATTTCGAAAACCCTAAGTAGGGAGTAAGATTTAAACCCTAGTTTTGTATTCGAACAAGTTTGAGTGGTGATTAAAGTTAGTTATGTTAATGTGTGTTTTAGTGTGGGTAAGTATAGGATTTAATCCATTTTGTATAGATTAATTAAGTTTAAGAAGGTTAGAAACCCTAAGTGAGCAAAATCCCTAAGGTTATGATTTATTAGAAGTTTAAGTTGGGCTTAAACTCTAATTTTGCCCTTGACAAAAAGGTTATTGTTTAATTACTTTTATGTGGGATAAAGCATGCTTAAGTGTAAGTGATTAAGATGAGAAAGTGATTAATGAAGTAATTAAGTGTGATTACATGTTTTAAATGAGATTAAGTTATGACTTATGGAGTTAATTGAAATGGTATCAAATGTTTTTGGGCAAGAGTAGAATTAAAGTTAGGTTGAAGTGCAAAGGGTTTAAAGGCAAATAAAGCATTGTTTTGTGATTGGTTGGCCTTAAAAATATCTCTCCTAAGTGGTCTTGCACCACATATTAGTCTCAAGGGCCATAATTAAGTCATTTGTGAGACAAACAAAACAAAAATTTAAGAGAAAACTTGAGAGAGAGGGCCGGCCACCTTGAAGGAAGAAACCAAGGAAAGTTTGTGAAGTTCAATCAATTTCCTTCCATAAATCTTCATTTTGAAGCATAAAGAATCTACTTTGGAGTTGGCTTAAGGTCATTAGTCATCATACATCCTTAATCTTGAGGTAAGAAAGTCTATTTGAAGACTTAAGTTGATTATTGTTTGATGAACTAGTGGTTATTTTGGTATAGGACCTTAGTTGTGCTTGATTGTGGTACCTCTTATGCCTATCACTTGTTTTTATGGAGTACTTTGGTTAATTTTTGTGATTTATGTTGCTGAAAATTTCGGTCAAGAGGAAGAGAATTAGGGCTTTTTATTTTAATGCTTTCCTTACTTGTTTTAGTTGAGAAATGGACTTGTAGTGGTTGTGTTTGATGAATTGCCTCATGTGATTGGTTGGTTACTTGCAAAAATCTGATTTGGGTTAAGGAACCCTAGACTCCCTTAGGCTAATTTAGCTTAGCTTATGGTTAGTGAGATAGAGTTTGGTTAGTGAGAGGTTGGATTAAGTTCATTGGTGCAAATGAAATTTTGGTTAGGGATTGTGGTTGATGTTTGTTAAATTTGGACTGATTTGGGAAGGGAATTTCGGACCAATTAAGAACTGAGATATATAAGGTTTTGGTATCAAAATGGATGGAAATCTGGTGTAAGAATCGTAGGAACGGACCGTGCGACTTCGGCGCGCGATAACGGCAAAACTGGGAAAAACAGGACAGTTTAACGACTGAACTTCGGCTTCATTTTTCTTAATGCTATGTATGGATTTAGGAATTCCTCAAAACATGAAAGTTGTACCCTCTTAAGTCCTGAGTATGCCTACAAAATTTCAGGTCAAACGGAATAGTGTAGCCCGAGTTATAGCCAAAACACTTGAACCTGCTTTGGGACACTGGATTTTGTGCGTTTGCATTTCAGCTTCTGCCCGTGATTTTTCGGTTTTGATCCCGTACGAACTGGGTTCTAATCCCTTCATAAGAAATTTAGATCTTGATCTCAGCTTCGAAACGGTATAAAGTACGTCGAAAACCGAGTTCCGTAGCTCCGGTTATGATCAAAACAATATCGCTCATCAGAACTGCCTTGTATTTGGACAGTTCTGACGGGTACTTTGGCACTCGAATTTTGTTTTGTTCTGAATAGATTCAGGTCTTGGCCAAAACATGAAAGTTTTAGCCTTATGTCTCAGCTTTCTAATGCCTTTGGAATTTCTTAATTTCGATTTCTGAGCCGTGAGTTACGGCCTTGTAAACAGGGCCTGTTTGGTAAACCGTAATGACACAGCTGGAACTATTTCGTGCATTTTTGACCTATATCTATTGAGATCTGGGTTGAGATGTCTAAAGGAAAGTTGTAGCCCTTCCTCTTAGCTTCGCAAAGGTACCTCACGTACCTTGATCCGACACTCCTAGCCTAACTTTTGACCAAAACGGTTTGAGATGGCAGATTTGGCCGTCCCGTTTGCCGTTCCGCGCGCGCGCGTGTGCCATTTTTGCCGTTTCCGCACTTGCGCGTGCCAATTTTGCCGTTTTGCTTGTTTTAAGTACGTTAGTTGCCGTTTGTGATATATTGTGACATAATCTTCGATTTCAGACAGTGGTGAGCTAAGCGGTGCCGGTGGGGCCCACTACTAGCCAACACACAAAGTGAATTCCGCCTTTGTACTACTTTTGGTATTTTGAGTAAGTATTCAGGCCGCTCTTACGTGTTAGTTGTTATGTGTTTCGATATGTATGAAAAGGGTACCTAGGCGAGGGTGTACTTTATCGCACTCGACCTAAACCCTAATTTTCGCACCTATTTGTACATGACATATGTATATGAATCATTTTGGAACTAAAACCCTTGAGCTTGTGGCTCGGGGTGACTTTTGAATAAATTTTGTGAAGTTTGTGAGTTTGGGGCCCGATCTCATGACCTAGATGGACTATTCGAGCCGGTTAGGGCTTGGTCGAAGTCAGTCCAACTTAGTCTGAGATCACCAAGTTTGTAGGTTCATGTTATGAACCAATTTTGTGAATCCGGTTCACCGAGAAGGTGACCAAGTTTGTGAACCGAGCTTGCGCAGCAAGTTCAATTTCGTTCGCCCGGGCAAGTTTGTGAGGTGACTGGCCAGTGAGGGTGATAAGGTGTCGGTGGGTGTACAAGTGAAGTTCTACGGACTATTATTTGCAGTCGACGGAGTGTCGGCAGGAGATCACGCATGGCACATGAGTTGGCTTTGGAGCCACCTGTATCCTTATTATGTGATGTTACTTTTCTGCTTTTGCTTTACTCTTATTGTGTAACTGTTACGTGAAACTTACGCTTTTGCCCCTGTTTACTTACTAAGCTTTTAGCTTACCCCATTCCGTTTGTTTTCCTTAGCAGGGGCCGACGCGGGTACGTTTGGGGCTCATACACTAGTTTAGTAGTTTGGCTTGTAATAGTTGAACTTTTAGGATGTTTGTTTTTATTCTGGTGGTTTGTATTAGGACCCTTCTTAGGGTCTCCCTTTTGGTTTTGGTTGTAATTATACGGATGTAATAGTAAGAGCAGGTACTTTTGGAGAATGTAATTGTAACTCTTTTGGGATTGTATATAGTATGTATAGTACTCTTTTGGATTTTCTGGCTTTTATTACTTTAAGTTTTGAGTCCTGGCGTGAGCTAGGCAGGCGGCCCGCCGATACCCTTGGGTTCGCCCTTGGGAGAAGTGGGGTCGTCACAGTTGGTATCAGAGCGCCTAGGTTAGAGGACTTGGGCAAGTGGGACATACGCGATAGGCACTAGGCATATTTGACCATTTTAAGTTGAATGATATCTTTTAAGCTGAAATGCCGGTTGACTGACGACTTAATGTTTTGTAGGTATGTATCCGGGCGGTTCGAGTGATGCGGGACCCAGTGGTGTGGGATCGAGACCTCCGAGTAGGAGGGGCCCAGAGGATCGAGCGCTGCGTAAGCGGGCGATCCGTTATAGGCAGAGGTTGGGAGAGCCTTACACTTTGTACTCCCCATTCGGCCAGGGGTCGCGCCGACCCTGCGCGTGTTGGTCTACGTATGGCTATCCCGACGAGGTAGTCATAGCATTGGATGACGAGCGTTATTACCTCGACAGGACGGTCGAGACTCTGAGGGTGCAGCTCGACGAGGCTAGAGCGGTTGGCCGTGAGCAGGCGAGGCGTGTGGGATACTTGGAGCGGGGTCTCCGAGAGGAGAGAGAGAGGAAGGATGCTTTGCACCGTCAGCTTCAGGAGACACACCAGCACCTCTTCGCTATGAAGAGGCAGCTGAGGGACAGGGCTCGGAGTATGTCTGTTGACTGCGAGCTCTTACTAGATTTAGCCGCAGAGGCCCCGCCACGAGCCACCGGTCTGGAGAGGATGGACGAGGTGGACACGTTAGGTTCCATTGGGAACCTGGGCCCTAGGAGAGGCGATTAGGGTCGCTTTTGTACTTTTGTTTAGCTAGTGTATGACTTTTGTTAGAACTAATTCGGCTAATTCCTTTTGTTACTTGGCCGACTAACTAGATTTTTGGAGCCGGAGTGCTCGTGTATATTGGGTTTTGTACCGACTGGAGGTCGGTAATGTGTAAATCTTTTGGTGTGACTTTGTAAATACGTGTATATATTTGAATAGAATTTTGAACTTGCCTTTTGTGTGCCTTTTGTGTATAAGTTTTGTGTCTCTTCTTTTGCTCATAATCTGGATAATAAGCATACGTATTGTTCCGAATTATAGACTTGTATACTAAATGGCCTCCGGTACTCGAGGTGGAGGTAGAGGGCGAGGACGAGGCCCTGAAATGGAACATGAACAAGAGCCAGACCAAGTAGCTACAGCCATCCAGCGAATGGCTGACTTGATGGAACGTATGATTGACCAACAGGGTCAGGGCCACGGGAATGCTGTTGGAAACCCTGGACATAATCCGGGACATAATCATGAGGGCGAGGACCGTGCCTTAGAACGGTTCCAAAAGTTTGCACCTCCTAAGTTCCTAGGAGGACCTAATCCAGATCTAGCCGAAACCTGGATGGACCGTATGCTCGATATATTTGCCGCGCTTAGGTATTCGGAAGAGCGGCAGATATCTTTTGCTGTGTTCCAGTTTGAAGGAGCCGCCCGAGCCTGGTGGAACATGATCAGAGCCAAATGGGAGCGGGAACAGACCCCTTGGACCTGGATCAATTTCACACGAGAATTTAACGAAAAATATTTACCTCCCATTGTACAAGAGAAACGGGAAGACGATTTTATCCGCCTGCGTCAAGGGACATTGAGTGTAGCGGAGTACGAGACCCAGTTTACAAAGCTCTCTCGTTTTGCCCCGGAGTTAGTGCTAACGGAGCGAAAACGAATCCGCCGCTTCGTTCAAGGTTTAAATGTGGAGATCCAGGAGGCACTTGCAGCTGCTCAGTTGGATACGTTTGGTCAGGCATTAGAAAAAGCACAACGGATTGAGACAGCTAGGGGACAGGTAAAATCCTTTCATGAGAGGAAACGAAGACAACCCGATTCGAGCCATTTTGTGGCTGGACAGAGCTCGCAAAGTGAGCCACCTTCTAAGAAGAGTCAAGGAACAGATGGTCCTCGACCCGCAGGAACCCTAAACCAGGGTAATTTTGGAAGAGGTCGAGTAGGGCAAGAGCCCCAGAGGAGTGCCCAGCGTGGAGGGCCTAGTGCGGGCATTAAGCCAATCTGTGGTTTCTGTGGGGCCAATCACACTGACGAAAACTGCTGGAAGAACAGTTCGATCCGAAGATGCTATAAGTGTGGTAGTGCAGAACATCTGATCGCCCAGTGCCCGAAGTCACAAAAGGAGAAACCTAAGCCACCGACTGAAGGGACTACCGCTAAGCCGTCAAATGCAGGGGAAAATCGAGCCAAAGGGCCAGCCAGGGTCTATGCGATGGGTCAACCTGAGATGATTAATCCTTCGGCAGGTTTCGAAGGTACGCTTCGACCAAAGAATTAATTTCGAGGACGAAATTGTCCTAAGTGGGGGAGATTGTGAGGCCCCAGTCCGTTCTACGTTGATATATTCATTAGTTAGGCGGTAACGTTTGGTTTTGTGAGTATTTCGAAAACCCTAAGTAGGGAGTAAGATTTAAACCCTAGTTTTGTATTCGAACAAGTTTGAGTGGTGATTAAAGTTAGTTATGTTAATGTGTGTTTTAGTGTGGGTAAGTATAGGATTTAATCCATTTTGTATAGATTAATTAAGTTTAAGAAGGTTAGAAACCCTAAGTGAGCAAAATCCCTAAGGTTATGATTTATTAGAAGTTTAAGTTGGGCTTAAACTCTAATTTTGCCCTTGACAAAAAGGTTATTGTTTAATTACTTTTATGTGGGATAAAGCATGCTTAAGTGTAAGTGATTAAGATGAGAAAGTGATTAATGAAGTAATTAAGTGTGATTACATGTTTTAAATGAGATTAAGTTATGACTTATGGAGTTAATTGAAATGGTATCAAATGTTTTTGGGCAAGAGTAGAATTAAAGTTAGGTTGAAGTGCAAAGGGTTTAAAGGCAAATAAAGCATTGTTTTGTGATTGGTTGGCCTTAAAAATATCTCTCCTAAGTGGTCTTGCACCACATATTAGTCTCAAGGGCCATAATTAAGTCATTTGTGAGACAAACAAAACAAAAATTTAAGAGAAAACTTGAGAGAGAGGGCCGGCCACCTTGAAGGAAGAAACCAAGGAAAGTTTGTGAAGTTCAATCAATTTCCTTCCATAAACCTTCATTTTGAAGCATAAAGAATCTACTTTGGAGTTGGCTTAAGGTCATTAGTCATCATACATCCTTAATCTTGAGGTAAGAAAGTCTATTTGAAGACTTAAGTTGATTATTGTTTGATGAACTAGTGGTTATTTTGGTATAGGACCTTAGTTGTGCTTGATTGTGGTACCTCTTATGCCTATCACTTGTTTTTATGGAGTACTTTGGTTAATTTTTGTGATTTATGTTGCTGAAAATTTCGGTCAAGAGGAAGAGAATTAGGGCTTTTTATTTTAATGCTTTCCTTACTTGTTTTAGTTGAGAAATGGACTTGTAGTGGTTGTGTTTGATGAATTGCCTCAAGTGATTGGTTGGTTACTTGCAAAAATCTGATTTGGGTTAAGGAACCCTAGACTCCCTTAGGCTAATTTAGCTTAGCTTATGGTTAGTGAGATAGAGTTTGGTTAGTGAGAGGTTGGATTAAGTTCATTGGTGCAAATGAAATTTTGGTTAGGGATTGTGGTTGATGTTTGTTAAATTTGGACTGATTTGGGAAGGGAATTTCGGACCAATTAAGAACTGAGATATATAAGGTTTTGGTATCAAAATGGATGGAAATCTGGTGTAAGAATCGTAGGAACGGACCGTGCGACTTCGGCGCGCGATAACGGCAAAACTGGGAAAAACAGGACAGTTTAACGACTGAACTTCGGCTTCATTTTTCTTAATGCTATGTATGGATTTAGGAATTCCTCAAAACATGAAAGTTGTACCCTCTTAAGTCCTGAGTATGCCTACAAAATTTCAGGTCAAACGGAGTAGTGTAGCCCGAGTTATAGCCAAAACACTTGAACCTGCTTTGGGACACTGGATTTTGTGCGTTTGCATTTCAGCTTCTGCCCGTGATTTTTCGGTTTTGATCCCGTACGAACTGGGTTCTAATCCCTTCATAAGAAATTTAGATCTTGATCTCAGCTTCGAAACGGTATAAAGTACGTCGAAAACCGAGTTCCGTAGCTCCGGTTATGATCAAAACAATATCGCTCGTCAGAACTGCCTTGTATTTGGACAGTTCTGACGGGTACTTTGGCACTCGAATTTTGTTTTGTTCTGAATAGATTCAGGTCTTGGCCAAAACATGAAAGTTTTAGCCTTATGTCTCAGCTTTCTAATGCCTTTGGAATTTCTTAATTTCGATTTCTGAGCCGTGAGTTACGGCCTTGTAAACAGGGCCTGTTTGGTAAACCGTAATGACACAGCTGGAACAATTTTGTGCATTTTTGACCTATATCTATTGAGATCTGGGTTGAGATGTCTAAAGGGAAGTTGTAGCCCTTCCTCTTAGCTTCGCAACGGTACCTCATGTACCTTGATCCGACACTCCTAGCCTAACTTTTGACCAAAACGGTTTGAGATGGCAGATTTGGCCGTCCCGTTTGCCGTTCCGCGCGCGCGCGTGTGCCATTTTTGCCGTTTCCGCACTTGCGCGTGCCAATTTTGCCGTTTTGCTTGTTTTAAGTACGTTAGTTGCCGTTTGTGATATATTGTGACATAATCTTCGATTTCAGACAGTGGTGAACTAGGCGGTGCCGGTGGGGCCCACTACTAGCCAACACACAAAGTGAATTCCGCCTTTGTACTACTTTTGGTATTTTGAGTAAGTATTCAGGCCGCTCTTACGTGTTAGTTGTTATGTGTTTCGATATGTATGAAAAGGGTACCTAGGCGAGGGTGTACTTTATCGCACTCGACCTAAACCCTAATTTTCGCACCTATTTGTACATGACATATGTATATGAATCATTTTGGAACTAAAACCCTTGAGCTTGTGGCTCGGGGTGACTTTTGAATAAATTTTGTGAAGTTTGTGAGTTTGGGGCCCGATCTCATGACCTAGATGGACTATTCGAGCCGGTTAGGGCTTGGTCGAAGTCAGTCCAACTTAGTCTGAGATCACCAAGTTTGTAGGTTCATGTTATGAACCAATTTTGTGAATCCGGTTCACCGAGAAGGTGACCAAGTTTGTGAACCGAGCTTGCGCAGCAAGTTCAATTTCGTTCGCCCGGGCAAGTTTGTGAGGTGACTGGCCAGTGAGGGTGATAAGGTGTCGGTGGGTGTACAAGTGAAGTTCTACGGACTATTATTTGCAGTCGACGGAGTGTCGGCAGGAGATCACGCATGGCACATGAGTTGGCTTTGGAGCCACCTGTATCCTTATTATGTGATGTTACTTTTCTGCTTTTGCTTTACTCTTATTGTGTAACTGTTACGTGAAACTTACGCTTTTGCCCCTGTTTACTTACTAAGCTTTTAGCTTACCCCATTCCGTTTGTTTTCCTTAGCAGGGGCCGACGCGGGTACGTTTGGGGCTCATACACTAGTTTAGTAGTTTGGCTTGTAATAGTTGAACTTTTAGGATGTTTGTTTTTATTCTGGTGGTTTGTATTAGGACCCTTCTTAGGGTCTCCCTTTTGGTTTTGGTTGTAATTATACGGATGTAATAGTAAGAGCAGGTACTTTTGGAGAATGTAATTGTAACTCTTTTGGGATTGTATATAGTATGTATAGTACTCTTTTGGATTTTCTGGCTTTTATTACTTTAAGTTTTGAGTCCTGGCGCGAGCTAGGCAGGCGGCCTGCCGATACCCTTGGATTCGCCCTTGGGAGAAGTGGGGTCGTCACACCACCAAGCTGCGTTTTGTGAAGTCGCGTTTCTTCACATATCTTGCAGGATCGAAAACGCGACTGTGTTATAAAAACGCGACTTTAAGTCGCGTATTTGAAGGCGCGTTTTTGGTTTCTGAACAGGCTGGAAAACGCGACTTGGTCGAAAACGCGACTTCATCGCGCGTTTTGAAACGCGTTTTCTTCAGTGAGGGCGCAGAATTAGAAACGCGCCTATGGAAAACGCGATTCAAAGGCGCGTTTTCAGCCCAAATGCGTTTCCTTCTGCGAAATTTTTGCAGAAAGTCAACTTTGAAAAATTACCATTGGTACCCCAATCACTCAAAATGCATCATAGATAATTTGTTTGCTAAAATTTTCAATGCATGCACATGTAAAATGATCAAAATATGCATTTTAACCCCTTGTAACGAATCAAAAACAACAATTACTCAAATCGAGGGGTTGAGTTCCTTGATCAAATTTCGCCTTTTTCACCTCATTTGGTCACTTTTGCTTCCATTTCCAATACCTACAAATGAAAAATAACAAAATCACTCAAACACATACTTTAAACATAAAATCACCCCAAAATAACATAAACTTAAACAAACATTGGGTTGCCTCCCAATAAGCGCTTTTATTTATAGTCGTTGGCTCGACTATTGAACCTCATTTTTTCAAGGAGGTTTGGTTAACGAATAATCCACCATTTTAGGCCGTGGTGGATCATTAAAAGGTGGCTTTATCGCGAAAGCCACATAATCTAATGATGTGAGAAATGAAAGTGACTTACATATTCCAAGTGTTTCATAGATATTACCTTGAATATGCACCACTTGAGAACTTACCAAATGAAATGCCATGAGAGTATCTTGGGCAGGAATACCTTTAGAACCTATACTTTCAATGCACTCCTCAAGAGGGGTGAAAAATGAGTCATTAAAACTCACCTCTTGAGGCTCAAAGTTAGTTCCAAAGATATTATCATGTGATATTTCTTGGTTCTTCAAGCTTCCCAACTCACACTTAGTACTTTAATCGGTTTAGAATTGGATTTCTTACTTGGGTTGAAGCAAATCAAGAAGGAAATTTTGTTTATCTTGCTCTCCTTTTCTCTCTCCCTTAGCTCAGCACTTAGCAAGAAAAAATGAGGGAAGATGGAGCTTAGTTATCTTATAGGAAGACAAGAAGATTAGAGCTAATTGTGACCACAATTTTTGACCAACACTTGGCCTAATCTTGACCACAAAATTTTTCTCTTTCTTTCCCTTGCATATGAGCCACAATTTCGGTCAAACTTGCTGCCAAGAGAGAAGATATTTTGCTCAAGTTCAATAAATTTGTTTGGTGAGAAAAATGGTGGTCAAGTGGTGCGTTCAATCGGTAGTGCGCGGGACCCGCCGGTTCGCGCCGTTTTTCTTAAAAACTCACGTACTAGGGTTTTTACTTCCCATTCACTAACCTTATATCATTGCTACCAATCACATATTATTTCTCACTTAAAAGTCACTTTTAATCCTCAAATTTAATCCTTACTCTGTACCGAAAATTCATCCGGCGAAAAATCGCGAAAACCCTAATTTTGCTCCAAACTTGAAACCGAAGCGTAAAACCCTATTTTCTAGGTTTACTTACACTTATTGTGAAATAATTGGGTAGTCGGCTTTGACAAATAATAATTTTCAAATAAAAGGGTATTTTAAAGAAAAATACAAGAAATTTGCGAGTCCTCACACTTTTCCTCTCACATCAATCATTTCACACACTCTACTTATCTCTTAACACCCGATAAATTTTACACAGTATCCGGAATTTAACCTAATTGACCGAATTTTTCCGAACTTTTCGCACTAGTGGGTCCCACGTCCAATATATATTCTTAATTTTCTAAAAATTCAACAATACTAGAAAAATCATCTAAAAACTATAATTGCTCATAAAACCCACCAAGAACATATTTCTAAGCCAGAAAATGCAGAAAACATGCAATTAAGGGAACTAAAACCCTAGGAAAAAAAATATGAGGGAAATACGGGTTCTCACAATTTGCGAAAGTGGTGATCATCAAGTTAGCAACTATCCGAGGAGACAGTCACGTGAAAGTTGTACTCCGCAATTGGATGGAGCCAAATCAAAACAAGCGAATGAAAGAGGGAATCGAACAAGTGTACCGACAAAAGTTTAGGCGATAGACAACCAAGCAGTTCCGGACTCGTCTGAGGCAAATGAAGGTAAAAATTTCAAGGACGAAATTTCTTAAGGGGGAGAGAGTGTGAGAACCCTAAAAATTTTCACATTTTCATAGCCATTTGTTTATTTTCACTTCTGATGTTTTATTTAAGTGAAACTTTGCTATCCATGTTTCAAGGACGTGTTCATTATAAAAGTGAGTATGTGGTTGTGCATATTAAATGTATTTGTGTGAGATTATAGATATATATATATTCATTGGAAGTACGGATGAACGCGGCGTGTGAGTTTGGAAAAGAAAATTTCTGTTGAAAATGCTTGGTACCAAATCCGGCCGCAAATCCGGCCAGATCTTGGCCGGATTGTTGGAGGGTTTTGAAAAAAAATTGAGTTTCGCCTCTGCCATGTATCCGGCCAGGAATCCGGCCGGATTGTGACGTCATCTCCGGCAGTCAACTTTGACTGGCTGTTTTTTCTTCCTTCTTATCTAGTTTTTGGCCAAAATATCTTCATTTTTTCTCCTTCCTGACCGGCTACTTTGATAGAACCAAGAAAAAACTCTTTATTTTCTAGCTTCAAATTTTACTCAGATCTTGAGTTTTAACTAGTATATTTACAAACTACTCCGTACAAGTGCTAGCTAAGAAGAGTTAAAGGTGATAATGGAGTTGTTTTTGGAGGGGAAGCTTTAAGGTGCTATCTTTCTTGAGTTATAAGGTGAGTTGCTAAGAAAGTTCTCTTTTTGTTTTCAATAATGGTATGTTAGCGCTTTGTGGTGATTAGACATGTTGTTTTGTGGAAGATTTCATGGGTTAAAGGAGTTTATGGTGAATTTCTGATTTATTGGGAATTTTTCTGATTTTATATGATAATCATGGATTGGCCTTGGATTGATGGATTGAAATGGTGTTAAATGGAACTAGTATGCATTAATTGCGAGTGTTTGCGGAAAATTTCCGCTTGTGGGGATAAATTCCGGTTCTAGGGTTTTGATTTGGGGGTTTTCTTATGGTTGGCTTTTAAGCTTCTAATTAGCTTTGATTGAAGGATATTGTAACCTAATTAGATGTGTTGTATTGTTATGAACCGCATGTGTGATTGTGGTTAATTGCAATGAAAATTGGGTATTTAATTATAGGGTGAAAGTGAAGTATTCAGGGGGAAATGCCGTCCGTTTATTTTCTTGTAATGTGAGTGAGTTAAAGTGGATTGGAAATGTGTTTTGGGTCAAGTTGGACGTACTCCATTGAAAACTACATTGATTCCCTCGAAAGGTGTTCGAGAAGCTATTTTCTATTTGAACTCATATGTTTCCACTTGGTGAATATTATGACCGTTTTACCATTTTAAAACATGATACCTCTTCAATTGGAGATTCCAAATGTTTACTTACTCCTTCCCAAATAAAGAGGTATGAATTAGGGTTTTCTCGGTTACGAGAAAACTACTTTCAAGTAAGGTTTTAAATGTGAAATTAAGGTATTTTGTCCTCCTTCTCACGTGATTTTCATCACGACATTTGTATATAATGTCTACTTGATTATAAGTTGATTTTGAGCCACGTAAACTATGATACCCCGAAAATTAGGAGGTTGTTTGTAAAGAAAATACTAAAGTGTATTTCTGTGGGTTTGATTTAAAACCTTATTTTGTTTTAAAAGATTAGAAACCCTAAAATTTTAATCAAAAATCCTAATTTACTTGTGGCCAACCGGTTTTCTTAACCCTCATATTTTAATTAAAACCCTAATTTTAATCACTGGAATTGTAAAATCCCTCACGTTTCTCTTAAAAATTTCCTTTTATTTGGAACTTATGATTTTATTATAGCCTTACTACCCAATCATTCCACAATAAGTGCAAATGAACCTAGAAAGTAGGGTTTCACTTTTCGTTTTCAAGTTGGAGCAAGTTAGAGTTTTCACGTGTATCCGTAGTGTAATTATCCGGTACAGAGCGAGGATCAAATTTGGTGCTTAAAAGTGACTTTTGGATGAGAAATAATATGTGATTAGAAACAATGATAAAAAGTTAGTGAATAGGAAGTAAAAACCCTAGTATGTGTGATTTAAGAAAAAACGGTGCGAACCGACGTGTACCGTGCACTACCGATTGAACGCACCACTTTCTTACCATACAAGCTCATTAATATTTGAGAAAAATATCTCCTTATTTCCAGCTGGCTTTGACCGAAATTTGTGGCCAAAAATGCAAGGGAGAGAGAGAAAAATTTGCATGGCTTTGGTGGTGACAAGTGTCACCACCCTATGGCTCTTTGATTAATTTTTTTTCCTTGTTCTTTTATCCTTCATTTTAGCTCATTTTCCTTCATTTCTTTCTGTCTTGGTCGAGCTTAAGAGAGAGAGAGAGAGAGCAAGAGAGAAAAAACCTTCAATTCACCTTGATTTGCACCATTTGAGTGAAGGAAACAAGATTCTAAACCGATTAAAGTGTGAGTTGTGACTTTGGGAAGCTAGGGGAACCAAAAATTTCAAGAGGAGGTGAAGTATTACTCTTGCAAGCTTCTTTTGTTGAGGTATAAGGTCTAACCCATAGCTTTGGTTCTTTTATTTTTGATTAAGATGTTATATAATTCATGTTTTGGTTAGATTAGTTGTGATACAAGTTGTTGTGATGATTTTTAAGGTGATATATGTAAGTTAGGGTTTGATGATTTCTACCTATACTTGCTATATGGAGGATATATTTTGTATCTAAGCTTATATAGGAGGTTGTGGTGGTGGATTGAGGCAAGAAATGAAGAAAGTTTCATTGAATCCCAAAATTTCCAGGTTTCTGGAAAATTTCAGCCTTGTTCTGTCCGGTTTTATTGCATCATGTTAGAAGCCGAATTAGGCTTAGCATAAAACATGAAAGTTGTAGAGAATGATATTTTATAGGTGGCTAAAAATTTTCAGCTCAATCGGAGCAACATAGCCTGTGAAAAGACCAAAATACCCTCGCTACCCTAGGATATTTCCAGTGACCCGTTTTAGACAGTTCATCTAGTTGACTGCATCTGTTCACTATGATCCGTGCTGATTTATCCATTTTTCAAAACATGAAAGTTTTAGTACTTTGTCTTAGCTTTTCAATGCCTCCAAGAAAGCCTTAAACGGACTTTGGTAGTTTGAGATATAGCCATTTAAAGGTAGTATAGTTAACTAGCCGGTTAGTTGGAAGTTGGTTCTGTGAATTGGGAATTTGACAGGATTACACTAGAATTTGGACTAAGTGGTCTGCATCAAAATTGTATGCCTTTGTGTTAGCTTCGAAATGGTATGAGTTTCATCCCAATTCAATAAGCATAGCTTCAGTTGTGACCATTACGCAAAAACACGTCAAATCTGTTTTTTTGTTAAATCTAATTTCCGTACATGTTGTTAACTTGATTTTGTATTCATATGACTTTGAGCCTATTAAATGGCTATTGTGATGAATTTATATTGTGTATAACTTTGGGATTAGCTGAGGAAAATAATGAATCCATAAATGGCTGGAAAATTTGGTAAACACAAGGGGCGTGCTGCCCAAATTTATGCTCAAGGACTAGAAAACTATACTTGCGACTTGAGTAAAGTTGGTAAATGAATATCACTTGAACCATCTAGGATATTGCATCTTCTTTTACTGAGGTATATAAGTAAGGACTTGACCGAACTTAAACCCTTGAGAAATAAAATAATGACTGCTCGGAGTACATTTTCTTTGTCACTTCGACTTAAATGGAGATTTCAAAGTTTTACGAGCAAGCATAAGTTTTACAAATATTTTACTTTTAGCCTTTGGTTTAAATGTACTATTTTCACTTCCAAAACTATACTTATACTGTGAGAACCCGTAAAACCCTAATTATTTTTCCTAGGGTTTTAGTTCCCTTAATTGCATAAATTTTGCATTTTCTGGTTTAGAAATATTTTTCTGGTAGATTTTATGCGTAATTATAGTTTTTAGTTGATTTTTTCTAGCATTGGTGAGTTTTAGAAAATTAAGAATGTATATTGGACGTGGGACCCACTAGTGCGAAAAGTTCGGAAAAATTCGGCCAATTAGGTTAAATTCCGGATACTGTGTAAAATTTATTGGGTGTTAATAGATAAGTAGAGTGTGTGAAATGATTGATGTGAGAGAAGAAAGAAAGGATAGGAATGCATTTAATGAGGTGACAAGTGTCACATTCTCATTGGTTGGACTTTAAGAATTACTATTCACTTTCTTGACTTTTTTGACCAAAGGATTAAATATCTCAAAATTGCCCAAAAATCACCATTTTCTTCTCCATGTTGGCCGGCCCTCCTAGCTCAAGAAGGAAGGAAATTTCTTCAACTTTCAAGCTTCCATTTCACTCAATCTTCCAAGAACAAAAGCCTAAACTAGATTTCACTCCATAAAATCTTTCCTTTTAGTGATAGTGAGTGGTCTAGTGAAGTTGTTTTGAAGAGCTAAGGTGTCCACAATCCCTATCTCTCTTGCTACTTGGTAAGTGATGCTTGAACACCCTACTACACCTAATGATGTTTATATTATGCTTAGAAGTGGCATGAGTGAAGGAATATGTGATTTATTTCTTGCTTTGAAGTGATTTGGTGAAGTTTTCAATTTTATGATGAATTTTCTGGTTTAATATGAATGGGATGTTGTGGCCTTGTATGATGAATGGTAATGGTTTGAAATGGCTCTAGTAGGTGTGGTTGATAAGAATTTGCAATCAATTTTGGTTTTGAAGTGCATTGTGAAAAGTTAGGGTTTGAAAATCCCTAATTCTGTCCGGTTTTGGATCATAGGGTTAGAGGCCAAATTTGACTTTGCTCAAAACATGAAAGTTGTAGGTATTGATGTGTTTGAGGTGCCTGTAAAATTTCAGGTCATTTGGATTAATGTAGAATGAGATATGATGGAATTACTTTAGCTGTTCTGCTTTGGACAGAATGCGAAAACTGTACTGGTAGTTGGCCATTTTGACTGGAATTGGTTTGGATTTTGTTGTTGGTGTCTTCTGATGAAATGTAGCTGGATGTCTTAGCTATCATATGCCTTTGGAATTTCGGCATTTGGACTTGTATAGACTGAGTTATACCGATTACAGTTTTGTGTGTTTTGCAAACCTGTTTTGGTCATTCGGGTTTAGTATTTGGCATTTTTGACCTAGTTAAGCTAGGAACTGGATTGAGTGACCTTCTACATTGTTGTAGCCCTGTTTCATAGCTTTGAAACGGTGGGTCTTACACCCCCATCCGATAACCGTAGTGAATTTGACGCCATTACCGCATAATAAGGGCAAAACAGTTTTTCTATTCGGGGCCAAGATTAATGCCATTGTTTGAATTTCTGGTTTGCTATAATGCTTGTATATGCTTATGAAACCCTATTGGGGTTGTGATTGGCATTGCTTTATGACTCGTTATTGAGTCTCATTGTACTTGCTTATGTGTTCTAGGGCGTGACGGTGGTTCACGACATTCCCCTGACGGAAGTGCATGAAATAGCACTTAATTGATTTGTGAGTATACTACTCACTAAATTGTTACTATGTGGCTTTGCTAATTGTATATGTGATGCCTTGAAGGCTTACTTGGATATTGGAATTGATTAAGGTGAGGGTGTACTTGACCGCCCTCACCCCTTTCGATAGTGTCACTGATGGTCTACTGTTTCACTGTCTTACTGAACTTGATATATGAGTTATTGCATTCCATTTTATGGAAACTGAATTGGTGTTGTTTGGACGAGTATCCAACGACTTTACTGTATTACTGAGCTCAACCCCGTTCGGTAGTCAATTGGATCGAGCCGACGAGGGCTTGGTCGTGAAAATTGTCATGCCACGGGGACTGTACTGGGGAACCTTGTAGTAATGAGACTCTTGGTTCCGGTATACTCGAGTATTACCAAAAGTTACTGATTGGAGTGCGGGCCCGGTTGGGGTATGTTTGGTGGAAGGAATGGAGTGAAGTGAGGTCTACGGTCGGGTATTCTTAAACATTGACGGAGGGTCAATGAGATTGGATCAAGAATGTAAGCGTGGAAATGGGCTCTTGAGAGCCGTCCGTATCCTTTTACCGACTTGTTTTACTTCTTAATTGTGTACTTGAAATGAAAAATTATGCTTATGTGATCTTTGTTGCTTAGGTGGTAGTAACTCACTGGGCTTAAGCTCATTCCGTTCCATTTGTTTTCCTTACAGGAAAATGATCACTTTTGGAAAGGTTGTACTAGCAAGTTGAGCTCATGTAAATGTATATTTTGAATAGCTCCTTGAGGGTGAAAACCCTGAGTGTTTGGTTTCAACCAATGGTTGGCTTGTAAGTGGCTAGTTGCACATGTATGAACTTTTGGATATTTTGGTATGCCGTTTTGGCTTGTAAATGTTGAATTTTAATGTTTATATATGTTTGGTTGGATTTCGGAGCGATACGCATTTCAAACAGAGAAGGAAAAATTTTGGCTACTCTTGGCCTGGTATCTGGATTCTGACGTGTACTTTACTATTCATTTCGGCTTCGATTTTCATTTTTTTTTATTTTGCGATTTTGACTTGTTTGCTCGCAAAGGTATGTTCCGGAACGTAATAGAACGACGTAAACCGTACCGTTAGTCCTGGCGAGAGCTGGGCAGGCAGTCCGCTAACCCCTTTGGTTCGCCTTAGGGGAAGGTGGGGCTGTTACATATACTTTGTACTAGTAGTTATTCGGATTTTCTTTGCTTCACTTAAACTTTGGAGGGGTTTAACTGTAATATTTTCTCTTGGCTATTATTAGGGTTTCTTGGCGATTGAGAGTGTTATCCGGGAGGATACTTTGGACATTATTTTGCTTAAATAGGTGAGTGTTCTATATACGTTTTGTTTCTATGACTATGTGGATTGTTGTGACTATGTGATTATTTGTGAATATTTGATTAAATGTTAATTGTTTTCTATGATTTCTAAAATGAACTTTTGCTAGGTGAGTGTGTACTTTATCGCACTCGACCGAAATAAATATGAAATTTTTAGTGATTAAATTTTGAAATACTAGTTGCGCATGAATGTAAGCTTTTTGGCTGAACTGGGCCCTTGCCCTTGTTACTGATCGACTCGAGCCAGAAGCAGGCTCGGTCAGGCGATTGGGTGACCTGGGTAAACATTTGGTATACTAGAGTATTACCTTGTTGTCAGGTGGAGTCCGGCCAACGTCCGGATGGGGGTGGAAAGCCTGGCCAACGTCCAGGAGGAGGTGAACGAGAATGAACAAACGAACGTAAAAAATTGAGGGGTTTTACTTACAAAAATGCATTTTTAAATAATTGGAGGAATAAGGGAATGAAAGGGGAACGAACGAACGAATTGTTCTTTGTGAGCCTGTATCCTTTTAATGAATGTATTATCATTGCTTTATATTGGACATGTTTCTGGATTATTTGTTATTACATGATTAATGTCCTTGTTTAATTACTTGTTTCTGTGTATAGAACCTCGCTGAGCTTTTAACTCATTCCTTTAGTTTTGTTTTCCTTAATAGGGGACGACGATCAGGATGAGAGCTCTGTATAGACTAGCCTAGTCTAGTTCTTTGATTTTGTAATGGTTCTCGCCCTAGTGCTTGGCACGGGCTGGATGTATGGTGAATTGAGAACCTTTGTATATTCAACGTTTGTACTTCCTTTTGAGATAGCAATGTATATAAGTTTCTCTTTAAGTTTTCAATTTTTGCTATATGAATTCTTGTGGTTGTATTTTGGATTGATTGAAGTGAACGACTGAGTCCCGGCGAGAGCTGGGCAGGCGGTCCGCTAACATCTGGGGTTCACCCTTGAGGGAAGTGGGGTCGTCACAGTTGGTATCAGAGCCTGCTTCGCGTGGTCTCTGCACGGAGTGAGCATGGGCTAAGTGGTAAATAAGTATGAAGGACTAAGTGCTCGTTCGAGCATAAGTTATGAATTGCGAATGTTATAGGCCTTAAATCTCTTCCATGGTATCTAAGGACCATAGATAGGTATGTCGGGTAGGAATTTCGATTGTAGATAGTTTACTCTTGGGACTGGCTTGCTCGAGATGTGAACTGTTTTATTTCGGATTCTCGTGCCCAAGTACTCTGGAGTTGAGGCGATGCTAGCTACTAGGTACTTGAGACTTGTATTTTGGAACATGAACAAGCTTTGTTCGGCTAGAATGAGTATAAGAGGTTAACGAACATCTAGTGAATAGGAAGTGACGTGAGCGATCGGACGGGGGCTATGTTAACCAAGTGTGAAACGGCTTGTCATGTTATCTTCTTGTTTTGTCCTTATACTGCTACCATGTATATTTGGCTTGTGGCATGGTAATATCCACATGTATAGTATTTGTTGCATTTGATCTTGCCTACTTGATATGTTTCCTTGTGAACTTGGTGTGGTAAATTTTGCCGTTCTCGTCAATTGATTTTGTTACATACTAAATCATTTTTGAAAAAAAAAAATGAAGGGGAGACGTTGTAACATCCCGAATATTAGGAGGTTGTTTGTGAAGAAAATATTAAAGTGTATTTCTTTGGGTTTGATTTAAAACCTATTTTTGTTTTAAAAAGACTAGAAACCCTAATATTGTAGCCAAAAAACCCTAGTTTACTTGTGACTAACCGGTTTTTCTAAATCTCTCATATTTTAATTGAAACCCTAATTTTAATTACTGGAATTGGAAAATTCCTCACGTTTTCTTAAAAATTTCCTTTTATTTGAAAATTATTATTTATTAAAGCTCTACTATCCAATTGTTCAACTATAAGAGTAAATAAACCTAGAAAATAAGGTTTTACACTTCGGTTTCAAGATTTGAGCAAAATTAGGGTTTTGTGATTTTTCCGCCGGATGAATTTTCGGTACTGGCCAAGGATCAATTTGATGATTAAAAGTGACTTTTAAGTGAGAAATAATATGTGAGTAGTAGCAATGAGGTAAGGTTAGTGAATGGAAAGTAAAAACTCTAGTACGGGTGTTTTTAAGAAAAACGGCGCGAACCGGCGGGTCCCGCGCATTACCGATTGAACGCACCGCTTGACCACCATTTTTGCTTACCAAACAAATTTATTGAACTTGAACAAAATATCTTCCCCCTCATGATTATAGCTTGACCGAAATTGTGGCTCAAATACAAGGAAAGAAAGAGAAAAATTTTGTGGACAAGAATAGGCCAAGTGTTGGCCAAAAATTGTGGACACAATTACCCTTAACCTCTTACTTCCATATAAGACAAACCAAGCCTCATCTTCCTCCATATTTCTGCATAAGAACCGAGAGAGAGAGAGGGGAGGAACAACAAGAAGAAAAAAAAAACTCCTTCATTTCATCTTCAATCCAACAACTTAGGGAGAAATCAAACAAAATAAACCGATTAAACTTGTTCTTGAGTGACTAGCTAGTGAGTTGTGGTGTGATTCTTGAAGGGGAGAGCTTGTGCTACTCTTGGTGACTTTTATTCAAGGTAAGAGAGTTTATCTCTCCAAGTTTTACTTCTAATCTTGTTATATTAAGCCTAGTAACTTGATTTTATGGTGAGATTATGGATGATGAGCATGTTTTAGTAGTTTTCCCCAATTTATTTGATGAACTAGGGTTCCTGATTTTCTGCTCAAGTTGATGTATGATGCATGAATGTTGCAATTAAAGTTATATAAGGTGGTTTAGTGGTGATTGGAACCAGAAATTTGAGGAAACTACACTTAGAGCTAAAAATTCCAGATTTCTGGAAAATTTCCCAAGCATTCTGTCCGAAATTGTATCTGTATGTTAGAGGCCGAATTGGCCTTTGGTCAAAGAAGGAAAGTTGTATAGAATGGTGTTTTATAGGTGCCTACAAAATTTCAGCTCAATCGGAGCAACGCAGAACGTGAAAAGTCCAAAATACCCCTACTGCTTTAAGAATTTCCCAGTAGTCCGTTTCTTCAGTTCAGTCCAGTTTATCACGATTTTTTACCAGGATCCATTCTGATTTAGCTCTGGACCAAAACATGAAAGTTGTAGTGCTCTGAAGTAGCTTTAAAATGCCTCTAAGAACACCTGATTCGGACTTGTGTACACTGAGTTATGTCCATTACAGTGTTCTGCATTTAAACAGCCGGTGAATTGATTTCTGGTTTGGTAATTGGAGAATTTGACCAATTTACATTAGAAACTGGACTAAGTGACCTTCATGAACATTGTAGGTCTGTGTCTTAGCTTCGAAACGGCATAGGTTACGCCTCAATCCGATAAGCGTAGCCTCGGATATGTTATTTCCGCATTTGTACGTCAAATCTGTTTTGTGCCACATTGAACTCCTGTACTTGCTACTGTTGTGAATCTTATTATTATGATATTGTGAGCCTATGGAACGGCTCTTGACATGAATGGCTGAGATGTATAATGTTGGGTTGTGTTTGAGAAAAACAATGAAGCCTAAAAGGCTGGAAAATTAGGTAAACACAAAGGGCATGCTGCCCAAATTTACGCTCGAAAACTAGAGAACTACTTGCAACTTGAGTAAGGGTTAAGAATGATTACTGCTTGAACCATCTAGGGTACTTGAGTATTCTTGTTCCGAGGTATATAAGGAAGGACTTGGCCGAGCTTGTACCCTTGAGAAATGAAATAATGACTATTTGGAATATGTTTCTCTTGTACTTTCGACTCGCATGGCATTTTCAAGTATAAATGTTACAAAGTTTTACCGTTTAAAAAGTGAGCAAGTGTTTCACGACTACTATCCGAGTGAATTTCAAATTCTTGATTTTATTGAACGAAACGTCTAAGTTTCGAACTCTAGTCATGTTTCAAAGTTCTCAAACTGAGTTTTATCGCAGATTTGGACTCCGAACTCGGAATATAACCTGAAAGTGACCAGTAAAGGCACTATATCTTTTGGTGAGTGCTTTCAAATACTGAATTGAACTTGATACTTGTACTTGATACGTGCCAATATGATTACATGCCACATGCGTGAATTGTTAGGGCAAGAGTGTACTTTATCGCACTTGCCCTTACGTGATATACTTGTTTATTGTTGCAATTGACTTGATATACTTGTTTATGATGCGCGCACTTCCTGGAATTCCAGAAACCCTGTGGCGAGTTACTCTAGTCGAGCCGGCAAGGGCTTGGTCGATTGGGTAACGAACCCTGGGTCTCTTGTATTGTCGAGTGGAGTGATATCTCCTCGACTAATCGGTATACTCGAGTATTACCACCCGTGTTCTTGAGGATTTTGGGCCCAGCTGGGGGTTGAACGGTGGACGGAGAGTCGTTTAAGTGGTGTTCTACTGGATCGGTTCCTTTACTTGAAAGTTGACGGAGTGTCAACTACTACGTGATCAAGCTCCTGATGATGAATGGAAGTTGGCTCCTGAGAGCTATCCGTATCCTTATGCTTGAAATGATTATTGTTTATTGGATGATTGTTTCTTATGAAAATTTTTATACTCGCTCATTTTGAGATTGCTACTTCAAGTGTTATTGCTCACTTTTATGAACTCTTCATGCTCGTTACCTTGCTAAATCGAAAACTTGTATTTATAAATAATGGTCAATTTGCTATTTGAAACCTCACTGGGCTTTTAGCTCATACCACGTTATTTGTTCTCCTTACAGGGGGTACGAGTGAGGCATAAGAGATGTAAAGGCTAGCGTAGTCTAGTTACTTTAGACTGTGTTTTGAATTTTGGTTTTGTACTCGCGCTATTCCTCGAATGGAACATTTGTACTTGGATTGTATATATTTTGAATTAGTTTAAGTATATCAAGACTTTGTACTTTGGTTTCTATCAATGTAAATTATAAGCTGGGATTGCGGATATTATTAATGGTGCTTGGGGTGTGTGCACATGATTTTAGTGAGTGAGTCCTGGCGAGAGCTGGGCAGGCGGTCCGCCAAACCCTCTGGTACGCCTTAGGGGGAGGTGGGGTCGTCACAGATGGTATCAGAGCTCCTTTTGAGCTCGTGCCGGGAGAAGGTTCTCGGACTGTGGGAATTGACTTGTTAAGTATGGAACAATTGTCTATTGTTGGGGACCTTAGATATGTATGTTGGGTAGGAATCTCTAATATGGGTGATTTGCTCTTGAGCCTGGCCAGCTTGAGTGGTGAATTATCATATTTTTGGATTCTTGTCCCCGAATACCAATGAGTGACACCTTTACGATAAGTTAAGATCTCGCGTAATATTGGGATAAGTTTGGATTGCGAAAGCAAAGGCACAGGGAATGCGAATAGTCTGGACTTGAAAAATATTGAAGATATTCATGGGATTTGGGATCCTTCTTATTCACGTGTTTAGAGCCTTGATTAAGTGTAGTGCCTGAGCGATACCTAGGGTTAATGCTCTATAAGTTATGTGACTTGTTTTGATCGAATGTGTTGTATTGCCTTGTTTTATGATTTAGAGGGGTTTATGACTTGCAATATTCTGTTTTATGTTGTTTATATTTCTATAGTTACTTAGTAGTTATATTCTATCATTAATTAGTTGGTTATATTGTTAAAGTGGGTTAGCTGCGAAACATGGAGGATAAAAGAAGTCGAACCAAGAAAACTAACCGAGAACGCGGTTCTAGGCGAGGCCGTGAAGGTGAACAAGCACAGGAACCGGTGCCAGAACCGAGAGAGGAGAGGGAGGCAGCGGTTGAGCAGCAACCTGAACCCCAGACTGCCGGGGGAGATCAGGTGGCCACTGCCATCCAACAGATGACTAATATTTTGACTCGGTTGGTGGAGCAACAGGGTCAAGGTTCTGTAAATCAACCTAGAGACCCTGATTCGGGGCAAGATAGAGCCTTGGAGAGATTCCAGAAGTTCTCCCCACCCAAGTTTTTAGGAGGGCCAGACCCGTATGAGGCTGAGAAATGGCTGGAGGCCATGATAAATATCTTTGCTGCCCTAAACTATACTGAGGAGAGACAAGTCCAATTTGCTATATTTCAGTTTGAGGGGCCAGCTAGGGCTTGGTGGAATGTAGTGAGGGCCAAGTGGGAGAGAGAGGGAACTGCCTGGACTTGGCTAAACTTTGTACGGGACTTCAACGAAAAATACCTTCCACCCATCGTCCAGGAGAAGAGAGAGGACGAATTCATTAAACTCCGTCAGGGGCTGATGAGTGTAACTGAGTATGAGACCCAGTTTACCAAATTGTCTAAATTCGCTCCCGAATTGATTGCCACGGAACCAAGGAAAGTACGAAGGTTTATACAAGGGTTAAATGTGGAATTACAAGAAGCCTTAGCGGCGGTCCAAATTAATACATTCACAGAGGTTCTGGAGAAAGCCTTGAGGATAGAGACTGCTAGGGCACAAGTGAGAGCTTTTCATGCAAAAAGGAGAGGTGCGCCTGGTGGAAGTCAAAGGCAAGGACAACGTGATTTAGATATGCCACCTTCTAAGATAGGTCGAGAAGATGGTAGTGAGAAAATTTCAAGGACGTCTAAGGAAAGTACTCCAAGAGGAGCTTCGCGTGGTTGGGGTCAAGCAAGAGGTGCCTCACAAGGAGGTCAGACCTCAACCCCTCAAGTACCTTGCGGGTACTGTGGGAAGGCCAATCACGTGGAGAGTGATTGTTGGCGAAAGGCGGGAAAATGTTTATGGTGTGGTAGCACCGAACACCAGCTTGCAACCTGTCCCCGTAGATCACGCCTAAACCCTGAACAAGCAAGTGTAGGAGGGACTAAGCCAAGAGTGCCAGCTAGAGCGTATGCCTTGAACCAACAGAGATAGTAGAAGGTACGATTCGTAATTTCTATTGTTTCCCTAAGTTTTGGCTATAGTGAGACCTGGGAGCCGGAAATGAATATATAAGGGAAATACCCTACGTTATTCGAAGTGCATGTATGAATTTCGAGGACGAAATTCTTTTAAGGAGGGGAGGTTGTAACATCCCGAATATTAGGAGGTTGTTTGTGAAGAAAATATTAAAGTGTATTTCTTTGGGTTTGATTTAAAACCTATTTTTGTTTTAAAAAGACTAGAAACCCTAATATTGTAGCCAAAAAACCCTAGTTTACTTGTGACTAACCGGTTTTTCTAAATCTCTCATATTTTAATTGAAACCCTAATTTTAATTACTGGAATTGGAAAATTCCTCACGTTTTCTTAAAAATTTCCTTTTATTTGAAAATTATTATTTATTAAAGCTCTACTATCCAATTGTTCAACTATAAGAGTAAATAAACCTAGAAAATAAGGTTTTACACTTCGGTTTCAAGATTTGAGCAAAATTAGGGTTTTGTGATTTTTCCGCCGGATGAATTTTCGGTACTGGCCAAGGATCAATTTGATGATTAAAAGTGACTTTTAAGTGAGAAATAATATGTGAGTAGTAGCAATGAGGTAAGGTTAGTGAATGGAAAGTAAAAACTCTAGTACGGGTGTTTTTAAGAAAAACGGCGCGAACCGGCGGGTCCCGCGCATTACCGATTGAACGCACCGCTTGACCACCATTTTTGCTTACCAAACAAATTTATTGAACTTGAACAAAATATCTTCCCCCTCATGATTATAGCTTGACCGAAATTGTGGCTCAAATACAAGGAAAGAAAGAGAAAAATTTTGTGGACAAGAATAGGCCAAGTGTTGGCCAAAAATTGTGGACACAATTACCCTTAACCTCTTACTTCCATATAAGACAAACCAAGCCTCATCTTCCTCCATATTTCTGCATAAGAACCGAGAGAGAGAGAGGGGAGGAACAACAAGAAGAAAAAAAAAACTCCTTCATTTCATCTTCAATCCAACAACTTAGGGAGAAATCAAACAAAATAAACCGATTAAACTTGTTCTTGAGTGACTAGCTAGTGAGTTGTGGTGTGATTCTTGAAGGGGAGAGCTTGTGCTACTCTTGGTGACTTTTATTCAAGGTAAGAGAGTTTATCTCTCCAAGTTTTACTTCTAATCTTGTTATATTAAGCCTAGTAACTTGATTTTATGGTGAGATTATGGATGATGAGCATGTTTTAGTAGTTTTCCCCAATTTATTTGATGAACTAGGGTTCCTGATTTTCTGCTCAAGTTGATGTATGATGCATGAATGTTGCAATTAAAGTTATATAAGGTGGTTTAGTGGTGATTGGAACCAGAAATTTGAGGAAACTACACTTAGAGCTAAAAATTCCAGATTTCTGGAAAATTTCCCAAGCATTCTGTCCGAAATTGTATCTGTATGTTAGAGGCCGAATTGGCCTTTGGTCAAAGAAGGAAAGTTGTATAGAATGGTGTTTTATAGGTGCCTACAAAATTTCAGCTCAATCGGAGCAACGCAGAACGTGAAAAGTCCAAAATACCCCTACTGCTTTAAGAATTTCCCAGTAGTCCGTTTCTTCAGTTCAGTCCAGTTTATCACGATTTTTTACCAGGATCCATTCTGATTTAGCTCTGGACCAAAACATGAAAGTTGTAGTGCTCTGAAGTAGCTTTAAAATGCCTCTAAGAACACCTGATTCGGACTTGTGTACACTGAGTTATGTCCATTACAGTGTTCTGCATTTAAACAGCCGGTGAATTGATTTCTGGTTTGGTAATTGGAGAATTTGACCAATTTACATTAGAAACTGGACTAAGTGACCTTCATGAACATTGTAGGTCTGTGTCTTAGCTTCGAAACGGCATAGGTTACGCCTCAATCCGATAAGCGTAGCCTCGGATATGTTATTTCCGCATTTGTACGTCAAATCTGTTTTGTGCCACATTGAACTCCTGTACTTGCTACTGTTGTGAATCTTATTATTATGATATTGTGAGCCTATGGAACGGCTCTTGACATGAATGGCTGAGATGTATAATGTTGGGTTGTGTTTGAGAAAAACAATGAAGCCTAAAAGGCTGGAAAATTAGGTAAACACAAAGGGCATGCTGCCCAAATTTACGCTCGAAAACTAGAGAACTACTTGCAACTTGAGTAAGGGTTAAGAGTGATTACTGCTTGAACCATCTAGGGTACTTGAGTATTCTTGTTCCGAGGTATATAAGGAAGGACTTGGCCGAGCTTGTACCCTTGAGAAATGAAATAATGACTATTTGGAATATGTTTCTCTTGTACTTTCGACTCGCATGGCATTTTCAAGTATAAATGTTACAAAGTTTTACCGTTTAAAAAGTGAGCAAGTGTTTCACGACTACTATCCGAGTGAATTTCAAATTCTTGATTTTATTGAACGAAACGTCTAAGTTTCGAACTCTAGTCATGTTTCAAAGTTCTCAAACTGAGTTTTATCGCAGATTTGGACTCCGAACTCGGAATATAACCTGAAAGTGACCAGTAAAGGCACTATATCTTTTGGTGAGTGCTTTCAAATACTGAATTGAACTTGATACTTGTACTTGATACGTGCCAATATGATTACATGCCACATGCGTGAATTGTTAGGGCAAGAGTGTACTTTATCGCACTTGCCCTTACGTGATATACTTGTTTATTGTTGCAATTGACTTGATATACTTGTTTATGATGCGCGCACTTCCTGGAATTCCAGAAACCCTGTGGCGAGTTACTCTAGTCGAGCCGGCAAGGGCTTGGTCGATTGGGTAACGAACCCTGGGTCTCTTGTATTGTCGAGTGGAGTGATATCTCCTCGACTAATCGGTATACTCGAGTATTACCACCCGTGTTCTTGAGGATTTTGGGCCCAGCTGGGGGTTGAACGGTGGACGGAGAGTCGTTTAAGTGGTGTTCTACTGGATCGGTTCCTTTACTTGAAAGTTGACGGAGTGTCAACTACTACGTGATCAAGCTCCTGATGATGAATGGAAGTTGGCTCCTGAGAGCTATCCGTATCCTTATGCTTGAAATGATTATTGTTTATTGGATGATTGTTTCTTATGAAAATTTTTATACTCGCTCATTTTGAGATTGCTACTTGAAGTGTTATTGCTCACTTTTATGAACTCTTCATGCTCGTTACCTTGCTAAATCGAAAACTTGTATTTATAAATAATGGTCAATTTGCTATTTGGAACCTCACTGGGCTTTTAGCTCATACCACATTATTTGTTCTCCTTACAGGGGGTACGAGCGAGGCATAAGAGATGTAAAGGCTAGCGTAGTCTAGTTACTTTAGACTGTGTTTTGAATTTTGGTTTTGTACTCGCGCTATTCCTCGAATGGAACATTTGTACTTGGATTGTATATATTTTGAATTAGTTTAAGTATATCAAGACTTTGTACTTTGGTTTCTATCAATGTAAATTATAAGCTGGGATTGCGGATATTATTAATGGTGCTTGGGGTGTGTGCACATGATTTTAGTGAGTGAGTCCTGGCGAGAGCTGGGCAGGCGGTCCGCCAAACCCTCTGGTACGCCTTAGGGGGAGGTGGGGTCGTCACAGACGTAGTCGTGGACGTGGAGCTAGTCGTGGCCGTGGGGCTAGGCAAGCTCAAGAACCGAGTAAAGAAAGAGAAATAGTGGGCGAGCAAGAACATGGACCGAGGGTTGAGGCCGGAGATCAAATGGTGACGGCGATGCAACAAATGACAAATATCCTAGCACGACTGGTAGATCAGCAAGGTCAAATGCCAGTGAATCAACCCCGGAATCCTGAGATAGGAGAGGATAGGGCTCTTGAGAGGTTCCAAAAGTTTCTACCTCCTAAATTTCAAGGGGGGCCTGATCCGGATATAGCTGAGCTGTGGTTGGAGGCAATGATTAATATCTTCGCGGCTTTGAATTACACGGAGCAAAGACAAGTAAATTTTGCTGTATTTCAATTCAAAGGACCAGCCCGCGCGTGGTGGAATGTAATTAAGGCCAAGTGGAAAAAAGAACAGACGGTATGGACATGGGCGAACTTTGTAAGGAAATTTAACGAAAAGTATCTCCCATCTTTGGTCCAAGAAATGAGAGAGGACGAATTTATTGGGATGCGTCAGGGAACCCTGAGTGTGGCCGAATATGAGACCAAATTTACTAGACTGTCTAAATTCGCTTCCGAATTGGTGGTTACGGAGCGAAGGAGAATAAGACGATTTATACAAGGACTAAATTTGGAAATCCAGCAGGCATTAGCGGCGGTTCAAGTTAATACGTTTACAAAGGCTCTTGAGAAGGCTCAAAGAATTGAGGATGTGAAAGCCCAAGTAAAAGCCCTTCAAACGCGGAAAAAAGATACATCCAGCAGCATACCTGAGGAATCCGGAGAAAAGATAATGCTCACTAAAGTACAAAAAGTGAACCATTCACCTCGCCCACCTTGGACATTAAGAGCATTAGATGAAAGGTCTATGAAAGGAAGTCGGGTCGGATCAAAGGACATTTCTCGAGAAGGTCAAACAGTAGCTCTTCGATTGGCTTGTGGATACTGTGGAAAGGCAAATCATACTGAGAATGATTGCTGGCAGAAAGGGGGAAAATGTTTGATTTGTGGGGATAGCAATCATCAACTTAGCAATTGCCCGAAGAAACAGCCACGAAAGGGTAGTACTCAACAAGTGGAAGGAACCAAACCGAAACAAACTAATGAAAGAGGAAACCGAACAAAAGTATCAGCACAAGTTTATGCCGTAGATCAGCAACAAGTTCCAGGGTCCTCTAAGGCAACAGAAGTTAAAAATTTCGAGGATTGTTTAATTTGATTAATGCCAGTTGGAATTTCGAGGACCAAAGATTGTGATACCTCAAAAATTAGGAGGTTGTTTGTAAAAAAAATACTAAAGTGTATTTCTGTGGGTTTGATTTAAAACCTTATTTTGTTTTAAAAGATTAGAAACCCTAAAATTTTAATCAAAAATCCTAATTTACTTGTGGCCAACCGGTTTTCTTAACCCTCATATTTTAATTAAAACCCTAATTTTAATCACTGGAATTGTAAAATCCCTCACGTTTCTCTTAAAAATTTCCTTTTATTTGGAACTTATGATTTTATTATAGCCTTACTACCCAATCATTCCACAATAAGTGCAAATGAACCTAGAAAGTAGGGTTTCACTTTTCGTTTTCAAGTTGGAGCAAGTTAGAGTTTTCACGTGTATCCGTAGTGTAATTATCCGGTACAGAGCGAGGATCAAATTTGGTGCTTAAAAGTGACTTTTGGATGAGAAATAATATGTGATTAGAAACAATGATAAAAAGTTAGTGAATAGGAAGTAAAAACCCTAGTATGTGTGATTTAAGAAAAAACGGTGCGAACCGACGTGTACCGTGCACTACCGATTGAACGCACCACTTTCTTACCATACAAGCTCATTAATATTTGAGCAAAATATCTCCTTATTTCCAGCAAAATATCTCCTTATCTCCTTATCTCCTTATCTCCTAAAGGTATGAGCTGATAAATAGATCGAGTTTACTAACTTTTAAATTTTATTCATGTTCTTACCCTTTCCTATTTCTGGTTATTAATAATGGTTATATCAACAACTTGTATACATGATACGATAACTATTTCTTTAACTCATAAACTACAACGATTTACCAAGACATGATTGCCCTAATAATCACCACCAACTCCATATATTATATATATATATATATTTTTTATTTTATTTTATTTTATTTTATTTTATTTTATTTTTTTTAATCTCATGGTTCTATACACCACTTTGGTTACCAAAATTCACTCAGGTTAGTAATTATTTAATTCCCGGAACTAGTAAATATTATAGCGTTACAAAAATTAAACACGTAATCATCAAATTATATACTCACAATATAAGTCACATTGCATATCAAATTCACACAACTTCAAAAGCTAGATAATTCACGAATACATTCAATATTTTCATACATAACTCAAACTTCAATCATCATAAGCATGAAAGGAAACAATACAACAATACACAAATTATTATAACCACATAGCTAATAGCTCAACTCTTAGTTTAGATTCAACTTAACCTTCATTTGTTTAGTCCTGGACAATCCCACTAGACCCCCTTGGTAACACTAATCAAATTTCCTTAGTAAATTGTAGATCTACTACGTCTAATATCGAATCAAATAATATGATCATTACTTAAGGACATCAGTGGCTCTTAAGTATTCTAAATGGTCTCAAACATTTCATACTTTGGCTTTTCTAATAACCTAACAACTAGTTTTCTTTATCCTTTCAAACATTTGCCCCAATAATCCTCCAATAAAACTTAAAGACCACAATGTCATCTAGAGCTCACCTCTAGTTATTTGCAAATGGTAGCATACTAACCACATGATAAATTCGTCAAACTTATCTCTTCCCCAGTTTTAAAGCCACTCACAACTGCGTAGCTCTTACTTAAACTGCCGTTTCACTCAGATTCTAGGTCTAAAGCCACATTTTTAGGGTAAGGGATGGTATAACGTTCATTTACTATCAAAAGGCTAGTAAGGCCACCAATAAAGCCTTTTCACTTTTAACTTTCAAAAGCTAACCTTGGTCTCTTTAATTCTTCCTTTCCAAACTTAATCATGGTTTCTAGTCACATCGTAATGCAGTATACTGGATTCTTTTCAATTGCAAATACTCCATTAAATGTAATATTTCGTACTCGGGTACAAGAATCCGAAAATGAGATGATTCACAACTCAAGCTGGCCAGTCCCAAGCATGAATCACCTATATTTGAGATTCTTACCCAACGTACATATCTAATATCCCCAACTATAGACTTTTGTTCCACACTTAACAAGCCAATCCCCACAGTCCGAGAATCTTTTCCCGGTTTGAGCTCGATAAGAGCTCTGATACCACCTGTGGCGACCCCACTTCCCCCTGAGGCGAACCAAAGGGTTGGCGGGCCGTCTGCCCAGCTCTCGCCAGGACTCACGCGAGCAATCTAACCCAAATCCTTCAGCATAACAACCTAATCTATTACAAAACGATTTTTCCCCAATAAGATCTTCCTTAAAGCCACATTATCTTCAGAGATAGCAATGATAAAATCGCCAGTCGAGGCCCTTAAACGTTCTACGTGCTACTTACCAAAGTACAAAGTCATAACAAACCGGATAGATAAAATGCATAAATCCATAATACAACTTACAAGCCAAGTAATCGAATTAAGGTTACACATTTTCCAACTTCAAGTGGCAATCCGAAGGAAAAGTGCATTATCTCAAATAACACATTACAGCCCACAGAATAAGTTATAATATTCAAATACAATCCAAAAGGAAAACATAAGTAAGCATCCAGCTTTCAGTTTCCAGAACCTGTTAAGGAAAACAATAAACGTGGGGTGAGCTAAAGCTCAGTGGTGCCCCAAAACATGCAATCACATAAATCAAACAGCGGGTAATAATTTAAATTAAATTGAAACAGTTTGGAAAGCGTGTAACAGCACAAGGTAGGATACAAGGGCTCTCAGGAGCCATTTTCCACGCTTGATCAGATACCATCGTAGTTGACCCTCCGTCAACTTTCCCTACTTAATTTCCATGTAGATACACTTATTTTAATCCTAACCCGTCACCATTCATACCTCTGCTTTGGGCCCAAACTTCATCTACCGACGCAGTATACTCGAGATATACCCGTAATAAATTTGTCGAGGGATTCACCCAACGACGTTATGGTAGTTGGATTCACATGTCGAGGGATTCACCCAGAGACGCAACTACATTTAGATTCACGGATTCAGATGTTATGGTAGTTGGATTCACATGTCGAGGGATTCACCCAACGACACAACTACATTTAGATTCACAGATTCATATGTTTGGTAGTTGGATTCACATGTCGAGGGATTCACCCAACGACGCAACTACATTTAGATTCACGGATTCAGATGTTATGGTAGTTGGATTCACATGTTGAGGGATTCACCCAACGACGCAACTACATTTAGATTCACAGATTCATTAGAAAATGTTTCACACACGTCACCACTCGAACGGCTAGTGCGATAAAGTACACACTGCTCACTTCGATGGATCAAAAATCATTTATTGCATTTTGACAATTATCACATAGCGAATTGATAAAGCGCTTAACCACATAACATAGAACAAGCAGGGACACTCACCAAAAGTGAAGTTCAGAGTTCAAGCTGGGATTCAAAAATCCACGTCCTCGCTATACCCTAAAAATCCAGAATTTAAAACTATAAGTGTTGTTGTACGGTTCTTGGTTTATAAATACAAAGTTATCTGGTATATAACTAGTTTATCTACTCCAAATAAATTAACAATTTCCCTAGAGTTAAACTAGTGGAAGTGATGAAATACTTCATAGGATTTCTTTCTTTCTAGAGGTGCAAACCAGAACCAATTTGCTTTGAATAAGGTTTCTTGCCAAACAAGTTTTCTGCGTAAATTATTAAAATCAAGTTTGACCTTTAAAGTACAAATATAACATTTTCAATTTCTATTCAAGTTCTAGGTTTATAACTATAAAGGTTTATCTAGTGTACAACTAGTTTATCGTTTCGAAGCAAATTCAAAAATCTACTTAGGTTGAAACTTGGCAAAAGTAGAAAAAATGTTTCCTGTAGCTTTCCTTATAAAAGGTAATTATTATTATTTTCTTGAGATAAACCGGCAAACCACTTAATATTAAAACTAGAAAGATACTTTGAAAATTTCTTTAAGGCTACGGTTCTTGTAAAAATTTTCACTAAAAACTATTTTATCTAAAATAAAATTTCTTGCCGAGCAAGTTTCTACATTCTTAATTAAAGTTATTAAAACTCTTATTTTGGAACTTTTCCTACCGACAACTATCCAAGGGAAAATCTTAATGAAAGGAAAGGAAATTAAATAAGGCTTAGGATTTTCAAAAGCTAGAAAAATTCTTTTCTATAACTATCAAGGCTAGTTTGAGCTAAAGGAGATTATCGGTTGGAAAGTTTTAGGCAAAACACTAGATATTGAGTTTTATGATTTAATACTAGCTGGAAAATATTTTTGATTAATTTGATCACAGCTACTCGAGTTCGCAAGGTAGAAACGACTTCCACAGCTCCGATTCCGTTTCGAAATCATATTATGGATCAAATATGGCAAAAATCACATAGCAAATCACTAGGGCTTCGTCAATCATTAGCCCTAGATTTCAACAAATGCATTTCTGATAAAAATAAAATGAATGACCAAGGCTTCATCAATCATTAGCACTTGGTTTCAGCAAGCTCATCATATACAAATAAAAATAAAGGTAAGGCCTCAAATGTGACGCCCCGAAAAAAAAAGAGTTTGAGAACCCGTAAAAAAACCCTAATCTTTTCCGAGGGTTTTATTTCCTTTAATAGCATGTTTTCTGCATTTCCTGGCTTAGGAAATTTTCCTGAGGAATTTTTATGAGTAATTATAGTTTTTAGATGATTTTTCTAGCCTTGGAGAGTTTTTGAAAAATTAAGAGTATATAATGGACGTGGGACCCACTAGTGCGAAAAGTTTGGAAAAATTCGGCCAATTAGGTTAAATTCCGGATACTGTGTAAAATTTATCGGGTGTTGAGAGATAAGTAGAGGATGTGAATTGATTGATGTGAGAGGAAAAAGAAAAGATAAGATTGCATTTAAGGAGTGACAAGTGTCAACCTTTTATTGGATTTGACTTATGGAACACTATTCATGTTTTTGACTTTTGACCCATTTGAGTAAATATCTACAAAAATTGCCCAAAAAATCACCATTTTTCACCTCTTGTTGGCCGGCCCTCTTAGCTCAAGAAGGAAGAAAGCTTCTTCAATTTTCAAGCTCCCAATTAGCTCAAATCAACCAAACCAAGGGTTTGAATTAGTTTTTACTCCATACAATCTTTCCTTTTAGTGATAGTGAGTGCTTTAGTGAAGTTTTTTGGAAGAGCTAAGGTGTCCAACATCTTCCCCTCTCTTGTTTACTTGGTAAGTGAAGCTTAAACTTCCACCTACACCTATTGATGCTTAAGATATGATTAGTAGTGATTAAAGTGCTGAAATTTCTGGTTTTATCTTGGTTTGAAGTGATTTGGTGAAGTTTTGATTTTATTGATGATTTTTCGGGTTTAATTGGATTATGGTGTTGTGGTTGTTTATGATGATTGATAATGAGGGGTTATGACTCTAGTTGATGGAAATGATTGATATTTGCAACCAATTTTGGATTTGGAATAAATTTTGGAAAGTTAGGGTTCATGAAGCTACATTCTGCCCGAAATTATTGCACCATGTTAGAGGCCGAATTGGCCTTGGCTTAAAACATGAAAGTTGTAGGTATTGATGAGTTTGAAGTGTCTGCAAAATTTCAGGTCATTTGGACTAGTGTAGAGTGAGATATGTCGATTTTACTGTTGCTGTTCTGGGTGGATCAGAATGCGAAAACTGCACTTGTAATTGGCCATTTTGACTGGAATTGCTTTGGATTTGGATGTTGGTGTCTTCTGATGAAATGTAGCTGGATGTCTTAGCTTCCATATGCCTTTGGAATCAATGCATTTGGACCTGTACAGACCAAGTTATACCAATTACAGCATAGTGGGATTTGTGAACCTGTTTTAGTGGTTCTGGTTTGGTATTTTTGGCATATTTGCCCTAGTTGTGCTAGGAACTGTGTGACGACCCCACTTCTCCCAAGGGCGAACCCAAGGGTATCGGCGGGCTGCCTGCCTAGCTCGCGCCAGGACTCAAAACTTAAAGTTCGAAAGAGCACTAAAAACAATATATACAATCCAAAAGTTATATTTACATCTTCAAAAGTCTCGAGTCAAACCATTCTAATATACTACAACCACAACCAGCAGAAAATAGACCCTAAGAAGGGTTCTTATACAAACCACCAAAACAAAAACAAACATCCTAACTGTCCAACTATTACAAACAAACTTAACTACACTAGTGTAAGTGCCAAAATCCCCGCGTCGGCCCCTGTTAAGGAAAACAAAAGGAATGGGGTAAGCTAAATGCTTAGTAAGTAAACAGGGGCGAAAGCATAAATTCACGTAACAACAATTACACAATAAGAGTAAAGCAAAAGCAGAAAAGAACAACATCATATAATAAGGATACGGGTGGCTCCAAAGCCAATTCATGTGCCATGTATGATCTCCTGTCGACACTCCGTCGACCGCAAATAATAGTCCGTAGAACTTCACTTGTACACCCACCGACACCTTATCACCCTCACTGGCCAGTCACCTCACAAACTTGCCCGGGCGAACGAAATCACAAACTTGAGCTTGAGTCACAAGCTCGGGTCACAAACTTGGTCACCTTCTCGGTGAACCGGATTCACAAAATTGGTTCATAACATGAACCTACAAACTTGGTGACCTCAGACTAAGTTGGACTGACTTCGACCAAGCCCTAACCGGCTCGAATAGTCCAAACAGGTCTTAGATCGGGCCCACGAACTCACAAACTTCACAAAATTCACAAACTTTACTCGAAAGTCGCCCCGAGCCACAAGCTCAAGGGTTTTGGTTCCAAAAGGTTCATATACATATGCCAAGTACAATTATACATTCAAATTAGGGTTTAGGTCGAGTGCGATAAAGTACACCCTCGCCTAAGTACCCTTTTCACATATCTCAAACACATAGCAAAGAAAACACATCAAACTGGCCTGAATACTTACTCAAAATACCGAAAGTAGTACGAAAGCAAAATCGCTTCGCGCGTTCGCTAGTAGTGGGCCCCACCGGCTCCGCCTAGCTCACCGCTGTCTGAAATAGAAGATTTTATCACAAACGGCCACTAACATGCCCAAAACAAGGAAAACGGCAAAACGACACGCGCGCACGTAAATATGACAGACGGAAACGGAAACGGCAGATTTGATACTCATTTCTAGTTTACCCATAAGTTGAGCTACGAATATCAGATTAAGGCATATGAGATGCCAAATCGAAGCTTAAAGGATGAACAACAACTGTTATGAAGACATCCAGAACTGAAACTAGAGGCTTCATTCCCAAATGAACCAAACACAATCACTTACGAAATCTGGCCAATGCACAAATGGTCAGTTTTGAGTGCGAACTGTTTTCTATGCTACACATGGTCAAAAGAGCTGAAAATTGGCAGTTAGATAGTTCATTCCAAATGGAACAACTTTCATGAAGGTCGGCAATCCAAATTCGGAATGGAAATTGGTCATCAGGACCAAAACAGATCTGACCAGAGAATGGTCATCTTCACGGCCAGGCCCTATTTGCTCGGCTATATCTCGGGTTTTATAAATCCGATTCATGAAATTCCAAGGGCGTTAGAAAGCTCTGATATAGAGCTATAAGTTTGGTGTTTTGGTCGCAAGCCCAAACAGCTTGTAACCCAGTCGAATGTGAAGCCAAAGTTCCAGTCATAAACTGTCCAAAAACGTAACAGAATTTGACGGTCAAAACAGGTCTGAGTATTTCGTTTATAGCTCAGGATATACTACTCCGTTTAACCTGAATATTTACAGGGATATCCAGGACTTAAGGGGTTACAATGTTGAAGAAGGAAACTTTGTCCAATTTTGAATGTAACAAGGTCAAAAATGCAAGACACTATACCAGAATTGCAAAACAGGATCACAAACCGTATTTGACCTTAATATGCGGTAATGGCACCAAATTCACTACGGTTATCGGATGGGGGTGTAAGACCCACCGTTTCGAAGCTATGGAACAGGGATACAACAATGTAGAAGGTCACTCAGTCGAAATCCTAACACAACTAGGTCAAGTATGCAAAATACTAAACCAGAATTACCAAAATAGGTTTACAAATCACACAAAACTGTAATCGGTATAACTCAGTCTATACAAGTCCAAATGCCGAAATTCCAAAGGCATACGATAGCTAAGACATCCAGCTACATTTCATCAGAAGACACCAACATCCAAATCCAAAGTGATTCCAGCCAAATTAGCCAAATACCAACGCAGTTTTCGCATTCTGACCAAAGCAGAACAGCTACAGTAATTCCGACATAACTCACTCTACACTAATCCAAATGACCTGAAATTTTACAGGCACCTAAAACACATCAATACCTACAACTTTCATGTTTTGAGAAAAGTCCAATTCGGCCTCTAACCCTATGATCTAAAACCGGACAGAATTAGGGGATTATGAACCCTAACTTTCCATTTTTCCATCCAAATCCAAAATTGATTGCATTTATCAACAATTCACACCTACTAGAGTCATTTGAAACCATTACCATTCATCATACAAGGCCACAACATCCCATTCATATTAAACCATAAAATTCATCATAAAATGGAAAACTTCACCAAAACTCTTCAAATCAAGAAATAAATCACATATTCCATCACTCAAGCTACTTCTAAGCATAACATAGACATCATTAGGTGTAGTAGAGTGTTCAAGCATCACTTACCAAGAAATCAAGATAAAGGAGTTGTAGACCACCTTAGCTCTTCCAAAAAACTTCACTAAGCAACTCACTAGCACCTAATGGAAGGCTTTTATGGAATAGAAACTAGGTTAGGCAAGTGGTTTGGAAGATTGAGCTATATGGAAGCTTGAAATTTGAAGCAATTCTCTTCCTTCTTGAGCTTGAGGAAGTCGGCCACCAAGGAGTGAAAATAATGAATTTTTGAGGTAATTTTTAGATATTTAACCACTTGGTCAAAAGGTCAAAACAAAAGAATAAAAATCATAAAGTCCACCCAATGATCTTGTGACACTTGGCATCTCATTAAATGCAATTCAATCCTTTGGTCACCTCTCACATCAATCACCTCACACTCCTTTACTTATCCATTAACACCCGATAAATTTTTCACAGTATCCGGAACTTAACCTAATTGGCCGAATTTTTCCGAACTTTTCGCACTAGTGGGTCCCACGTCCAATATACGTTCTTATTTTCTCAAAAGCTAACCGATACTTGAAAAATCATCTAAAACCCATATTTACTCATAAAATTATCCTGGAGATTTTTCTAATAAAGAAAATGCGGGAAAAGAAACGGGCGATAACTAAAACTCCACTTAAACTTTCTAATATTGCAACACTAGAGGTTTGCTAATCATTCAAACTTACTAAACCTTTGTAATTAAAACAAATCCTATATTTACCTATGGCAAGGCACACACTAGAATACCGAATATAAACTATAGCTTGAACCTTATAATAATAATACGTAAACTAGGATTTTCAAACTTAACCGAATTAGGGTTTCCTTCCTAGCCATAAAACCCTGATTTTTCTATACCGAATATCAAATAATCCTAATATCGACTTACGATCGGATTGGGGCCTCACAAACTGGACTGAGTGGCCTTCTACATTGTTGTAGCCCTGTTTCATAGCTTCGAAACGGTGGGTCTTGCACCCCCATCCGATAATCATAGTGAAATTGACACCATTACCGCAAAATGACGTCAAAACTGTTTTTCTGGTTTTGAGATTAACCTTCATTTCCGGACTTTTTCCCTAGCTTGACTTGTCTTTGTACTTCTTGGAGCTTGCTGAATGGATATTAGATGAACTTATTTGTGTGACTTTGGGACTGGCTGAAGAAATAATGAAGCCATGATGGCTGGGAAAGTAAGCAAATTTAGGGGAAGTGCTATCCGAAGTTTTAAAGGACTTGTTTGCATTGAGTTTGTGATCTAAGACTTGGATTTGAGCAAGGCAATGTTATGTGATGGATGATTTCTGAGCCGTGGAGGTGAGTGACCTCAAACTACTTCTAAAGTTATTTATGAACCGTTTCTTACATTATTTACTTTTGAACTGTTTTCAAAGTTACTTTTGAAATGTTTTCTTGCATATCATGCGTGCTGGCATGTGAGTGTGCCTTGTTTGCTATATTTCTTGACTTCATGACTTGTGTTTTGGTTGATAACGTGTTAAGCGCTTATAATGATTTCCAAAACGAGCTTTCGAGGCGAGTGTGTACTTTATCGCATTCGACCTCGATAAATGTGAAATTTTCGATTGAAATGTTACTTGCGCATGAATGTAAGCCTTTTGGGCTGAACTGGCCATTGCCCCTTGTTACCGGTCGTCTTGAGTCAGAAGCGGACTCGGTCAGGCGATTAGGAACTTGGGTGAACGTTTGGTATACTCGAGTATTACCTATGTAGGTTGGTGGAGCCTGGCCAAAAGCCAGGGACGTGGTGAATGAAATGAAATGAATGACCAAATGAGCGGGGAAATGTCAGGAGAATGAATGTATCCTTTCATGAATGTTACTATCGCTTTCCATTGTAAATGTTTCTTGAATTATTGATAATCCATATTTACTGTTTTGCAAATGTTGTAGTTGTTCCGGATTTATCATTTGATTTATGACATCATTGAAATGAACTATTGTGAAACCGATTTGATTACTGATTTTAATGGTTACTCGCTGAGCTTCTAGCTCACCCCAAAAATGTTTTATTTCCCCCCCCCCACAGGGCTCAAGGCGAAGAAAAGCTTGGAGTGCTTATTCACGTGACTGGATGGCTTATATCGTGTACAGTTTAAGTTTGGATCTATTTTATGTATGAGTTGGTCTTGTGTAAATATTTGAAATTGATATGGATGTAAGTATACGTTCCACGATTGGAATCAGTTTCCGCTGCATTTGTAATATGTAATCATTGGAGAATTTGATGTAATTTTGAGATTTATATTGTAATTGGGTTGAGGACTGTAGTGAGCGACTGAGTCCCGGCGAGAGCTGGGCAGACGGTCCGCCGAACCCTCTGGTTCGCCTTAGGGGGAGGTGGGGCGGTTACATCAAAGACATTCCAGCAATTAAATTTCATGACCCAGTAGTACTTATAAAGTCATTCAAATGGCCAAGGGCTTCATACTCAAGTAATTGTTCCACAGCCAGGAAATTCCAACCATACTATCACCTTGTCACCCCAAAATTCAAATACATGACCATTTCAAGGTATTATAAAATGAATTCAACAATAATATAATTTTTCACAGCCCCAAAATCTATAAGGAAATCAATAAGAAATTCTTTATCAGATTTGACTAAGGCTGGAAAATTTTCCCAGCTTATATCCACAGCCACACTTCACTATCTCCAATTTAATCTCCCAAGATATCAAGTGTTTCACATCCATATATCTTATAAACTCTAAAACAACTTGTTCCAGGTATTTCAACCTTTATGCCTTCAAAGAATAATTTCACATTCAAACTGGAAATTCTTACTCAAACTTTGGCAACCGCAAGGAAAATTTCCAGCATTTGTATTCCCACATTTTTGGGTTAAATCTTTCGCTATATCAAATGTTTCATTGCTAAACAACTTATATTTCTTAAAATGCACCTTTTTCTTGTGTTTTGAAACCATTATATGCCAAGGGAAAATATTCAAACATCAACTAGTGAAATCCGGAAACAGTTTAATATTTTCAGCTCAAACATTTGGTTAGCTAAATTTTCCAGCAGCCATTAAGCTTGGATAAAAATTTTCCTTGGCTTATTCAGTGATTTAAATACTCAAATTCAGCATACAAATACTTAACTATCTGATTAACATTTCCAGTTCAAAAATTAAGTTGGATTAACAACACAAGTCATCAAATTTTTCAAGAAAAATTCCAGCTAGCCTCGGTTATAATCTGCACAGAAACTGATTGCATTTTTCTTTTAATTTCTGATCTAACTCAACCAATTAACTACATACGTAGCTTAATCATCTTGTAATATACTAATTAGTCATGGTTAGAGGCTCAAAACAGCAAAATTATACCACATGAAACTACATTGTTCAAGACAACTCTCGGCAGAAATTTTCTTCATCAAAACAGAATTTTCCTAAGCTCCTTAGTTCATCATCCAATTTTTTTCTTCAGTTAAAACCTTGTATTAGGTCCTTAATTCTCACATGCACAATTACTGAGTTAATTAACTATCATTCCAAACCAGAAATCAGCTCGGCAGCAGCAAAAATACAATCATAACTCCAGAGTTTTGTGCAACTACTCTCGGATGAGTTTGCATGTGAAGAATTCTGTTTCATATCTTATTTTCCAGTGCAATCCAGGCTAGTTAAATTCATGCGTGACTTTATCATCTTGTTTTCAGGTGATTAATACACAAATACAAACTCTGATCATCCCACAAACAACGAATTAAAGCTACAACATCCTAGCTCAAGCTCACGGCAGTCCCATTCTTTTTCCAACCAATTTCTGGTAGCTTATCATCTAATTATCACATAGCTAGATACATCATCCGAGCTTAAAGACCTCACATGCAAGTCCAAAGCTTGCTTATACTACCTCTGGTTAACCATTTTTCAGTCCAGAAATTTACCTCACTGGATGCTCACTCACACGACAAGGTGCTGCAGTCTGTCCCTCTCTCTCGGCTCTTGTCCTCACGCACAGGTATGTTGGTTCTGGTTGGGGGGTAGCGGTTGCAGCTGGTGGTGGTGGAGGCTGGATGGCAGCCGGCTGGTCTTGGAGAATGCAGTAGGAAGTTTGCTCACGGTTTCTCCTCCTCTCCTCCCTCTTTGATGCTTGCGGACAGAACCAGAAATGGAATTGCAGCTCTCAGCTTCCTCCCTCACTCTCGGCTATATTGTGCAGCTCATCCTTTCCCTCACTCTCGGTCGATGATAGCGAGGCAGAGAGGAAATGTATTTGTGGAGAAGAAATGAGATTGTGGCTTGAGATATGGAAGGGAGAGAAAGGTGTATGGTGCCGGTTTAAGAGAAGAGGTTGAGTGTTAGCAGAGGTTGTGTACTGCAGTGGTGAATATACCGGTTGGTCAGCTAGGGAGGTGGTGTGTTGAAGTGGTGAAGAATGCAGTTGGCCGGCTGGGGTGGTGGCTAATCATGCTGTCCGAGGAGTTGTTTGGCTGTGCATGGAATTTCTGCGGTAATGTTATGGTGGTGTGGAGAGGAAATGGAAATGAGCTACGGATGAGAGTTGAGTGTGCACGTGGAGAAGTTTTCTCATTGGCCGAATGGAGAGGTGGATTATAAGGTTGTCCGACAATTTGGTTTTGGAATTTCATGGTCATTTTGAGATTGTATGGAGGGCATTTTAGTCTTTTCACGTCTCTTCCTAATCTCCACTCAAGACCTTAGTTCTAACTTAATTCCAAAAATTATCCCAAGTATAAATTGATCGCCTAGTAATATGCTAATCTTGCAAGGCTTTAATTATCGAATTTTTCACACCTTAATTATGTTTAGTATCCTTGTATCATGTTTATCTAAAATTTATAGGCTTTGTCTTATAGTGAACATTCTTATAGTTATAGGAATTCAAGAAATTTTATATAATTAATCTACTCAGGTAACATTAATTTTCAACATTAAGAAAACTAAGTATTTTAGTATTTTATTTTAAGGCGATAAATTAATCTAACTCAAGAAATATTAATTTAATATAGCAAAATCGGATAATTCAATATTGGCACAATTATATTATTTATTACTTAAAAATTATCTCTACACTTTTATTTCAAAAGAATTAATTACCATTCTAGAATTCGAAGAAATTAATGATTAGATCAATGAAATAGTTTACCATCGAAATATGAAGTTAATGTAACAAAACTAAGAAGTTTAGTAGTTTAGCACAATTCTTTTATTTTGCACTTAACGTTTAATTCTACATACTTATTTAAAAACAATTGGACTTAGTGCTAAAATTTATTAAGGAATTAAAATGCAAATAAAATATGCACTGATATTTATATGTCTATTTTCAGGGTTCTCACATCCTCCCCTCCTTAAAATGAATTTTGTCCTCAAAATTCTCACCTTCTTACATTTTTGGGCAACCGGCAATTTGGTGCTCGCTGCTACCACACTTCAAGCACTTTCCTCCCTTTTTCCAGCATTCCTTCTCGGTATGACCAGCTTTCCTACAATACCCACATTTTGTATGGGAGGTGGCGGCCTGGACATTTCGGGGATTTTTCTTATGTTTCTTCTTTGGTTCTACGTTCTGGCGTAGCAGCTCAATTTTCTCTGCATATTCTTGTTTCCATCGTCCTTCCCAATAGTCAGCCAATTTCCTTTGAAATTCTACCTCATTTCGGAGGATGTCTATTTCCTTACGCATTTCTTCCAAAGTTGTCATCTTACTAGTTGGCTTAAGTCAAATAGCTAGCCTGCCAGACAAATCATAGGATCAAGGTAAGCAACTATTCATACTGGAACTTGAGCCGTAATACTCTTTCATCCTTTTGCTGATGGTTACTCCAAGATATAAACCTTACTACTTTCTACTTAATCCAGCAAGTTCTTTAAGTGTTACCGAGATTACCATCGTTAATCACTATCACGACAGAATAAGGAAGCCTTATCCCAAGGAAAATTTTCATGTCTTAGTGCGTTATTCAATATTTACCTTCAAAGTTGTTTGAAACAAAAGTCGTACTTCTTATTCTCACTAGGACCTTATTATATTTCTTCGATTCAATCTTACTATTTTGAAATCAGATTTCCCAATGAAACCTAGATAGACGAATTTCAAGAGTCACTCCATTTTCGCAACTCTTTTGGTTCCTCGGCTAGTTGATTGGCCTAGAGCTTTGGTATTCCACTATCAGTCATATGGTCAATAGGGGTAGCTACGTGGGTGGGTTCCTTCTAAATTCCCATTGATAGCACCTTTGTCGCAGTCTGTCTACCATTAGCTCTTGAAACAATTATAACATCATTAAAGGCTCAACTTTCAAAATTTTACGTCCCTTTCGTGACTAATAACAGGATATTAACTACACATTTGGAAAAAAAATTGTGGTCTATATACATATATAAATAAAATGGTTATTCGAATGGAGGACGAGAAGAAAAGAAATTGGTTCTGATCTTGATAGTCAAAATTTCACGCTTTTAATCGTAAAGATTTCCGGGTATCCTTTCCGTATTTTATCTTCCATTTCCACATCACTTCGTCTAATCATTCATGGTTGCCACGAAACCTTAACTAAAGGAATTTGGTCTTAGTGTTTTCCCCGTAATTTAAGTGTCGAATCGACTGTTTCCCAAAGTATATAAAAGTTCAACTACTTGAATTTACAATTTATCTGCGCGTCATACTCAATTAAAAATTTTCACCCAAGATAGGATTATCAATCTGACATTATCGCTCCCTAAGCTCTATATTTCTCACAACGAGTTGATTTAAAATAAGTAATAACCAATTATGCATACATCCGATTGCGGTTAATTTCACTCCACATATATTATTAATACCAAGCAAATTCATGATCAATTTAATTATATCACAGAACAAAGTCAATTACAACACATATCAAGCTCAAGTACACTCTAATCAGAAATCAAACAAATCTCTTTTTAAAATGCATTTAATATCCAAACATGGCAAAGTTCCGACTCCAACATCCCATCCTATTGACTTCTATCCGTAATAGAGTTGGTAAATCCTTGAAATTCATACCTTTATTCACAAAAGTTCAGTTTATTTCATTTTTTTTTCCATTCACTGGATCTATCAAGTCATTGCTTTAACGTTGGCCTAACCTTTCTTCTAAAGGTATGAGCTGATAAATAGATCGAGTTTACTAACTTTTAAATTTTATTCATGTTCTTACCCTTTCCTATTTCTGGTTATTAATAATGGTTATATCAACAACTTGTATACATGATACGATAACTATTTCTTTAACTCATAAACTACAACGATTTACCAAGACATGATTGCCCTAATAATCACCACCAACTCCATATATTATATATATATATATATTTTTTTTATTTTATTTTATTTTATTTTTTTTAATCTCATGGTTCTATACACCACTTTGGTTACCAAAATTCACTCAGGTTAGTAATTATTTAATTCCCGGAACTAGTAAATATTATAGCGTTACAAAAATTAAACACGTAATCATCAAATTATATACTCACAATATAAGTCACATTGCATATCAAATTCACACAACTTCAAAAGCTAGATAATTCACGAATACATTCAATATTTTCATACATAACTCAAACTTCAATCATCATAAGCATGAAAGGAAACAATACAACAATACACAAATTATTATAACCACATAGCTAATAGCTCAACTCTTAGTTTAGATTCAACTTAACCTTCATTAGTTTAGTCCTGGACAATCCCACTAGACCCCCTTGGTAACACTAATCAAATTTCCTTAGTAAATTGTAGATCTACTGTGACGACCCCACTTCTCCCAAGGGCGAACCCAAGGGTATCGGCGGGCCGCCTGCCTAGCTCGCGCCAGGACTCAAAACTTAAAGTTCGAAAGAGCACTAAATACAATATATACAATCCCAAAAGAGTTATAATTACATTCTCCAAAAGTATCGAGTCAAACCACCAAAACAAAAACAAACATCCTAACTGTTTAACTATCACAAGCCAAACTAACTATACTAGTATACGAGCCAAAAGTCCCCGCGTCGGCCCCTGCTAAGGAAAACAAAAGGAATGGGGTAAGCTATATGCTTAGTAAGTAAACAGGGGCGAAAGCATAAATTTCACGTAACAGTTACACAATAAGAGTAAAGCAAAAGCAGAAAAGTAACATCACATAATAAGGATACAGGTGGCTCCAAAGCCAACTCATGTGCCATGCGTGATCTCCTGCCGACACTCCGTCGACTGCAAATACTAGTCCGTAGAACTTCACTTGTACACCCACCGACACCTTATCACCCTCACTGGCCAGTCACCTCACAAACTTGCCCGGGCGAACGAAATCACAAACTTGAGCTTGAGTCACAAGCTCGGGTCACAAACTTGGTCACCTTCTCGGTGAACCGGATTCACAAAATTGGTTCATAAAATGAACCTACAAACTTGGTGACCTCAGACTAAGTTGGACTGCCTTCGACCAAACCCTAACCGGCTCGAATAGTCCAACCAGGTCAAGAGTTCGCCCCAAACTCACAAACTTCACAAAATTATTCAAAATCACAAACTTTGCAAACTTCACAAACTTTATTCGAAAGTCGCCCCGAGCCACAAGCTCAAGGGTTTTGGTTCCAAAAGGTTCATATACATATGCCAAGTACAATTATACATTCAAATTAGGGTTTAGGTCGAGTGCGATAAAGTACACCCTCGCCTAAGTGCCCTTTTCACATATCTCAAACACATAGCAAAGAAAACACACCAAACCAGCCTGAATACTTACACAAAGTACAAAAGTAGTACAAACGTGAAAATCACTTCGTGCGTGTTCGCTAGTAGGGCCCACCAGCTCCGCCTAGCTCACCACGATCTGAAATAGAAGATTGCATCACATGATGTCATAAACGGCCTCTAATGTGCCCAAAACAAATAAAACAGCAACATCGGCACACGCAAGTACGGAAAGGGCACACGCACGCGTGCGGAAACGGCAAACGGCAGATTTGATACTCATTTCTAGTTCACCCATAAGTTGAGCTACGAATATCGGATTAAGGCGGATGAGATGCCAAATCGAAGCTTAAAGGATGAACAACAATTGTTATGAAGACATCCAGAACTGAAACTGGAGGCTTCAGTCCCAAATGAACCAAACACAATCACTTACGAAATCTGGCCAATGCACAAATGGTCAGTTTTGAGTACGAACTGTTTTCTATGCTACACATGGTCAAAAGAGCTGAAAATTGGCAGTTATATAGTTCATTCCAAATGGAACAACTTTCATGAAGGTCGGCAATCCAAATTCGGAACGAAAATTGGTCATCAGGACCAAAACAGATTTCTGGTCATTTTCACGGGCAGGCCTTGTTTGTTCGGCTATATCTCAGGTTTTATAAATCCGATTCATGAAATTCCAAGGGCGTTAGAAAGCTCTGATATAGGGCTATAAGTTTGGTGTTTTGGTCAGAAGCCCAAACAGCTTGTAACTCAGTCAAATGTGAAGCCAAAGTTCCAGCCATAAACTTTCCAAAAACGTACTAGAATCACAAACCGTATTTGACCTCAATATGCGGTAATGGCACCAAATTCACTACGGTTATTGGATGGGGGTGTAAGACCCACTGTTTCGAAGCTATTAAACAGGGCTACAACAATGTAGAAGGTCACTCAATCCAAATCCTAGCACAACTAGGTCAAATATGCAAAATACAAATCCAGAATTACCAAAACAGGTTTGCAAAACCAATAAAACTGTAATCGGTATAACTCAGTCTATACAAGTCCAAATGCCGAAATTCCAAAGGCATATGTTATCTAAGACATCCAGATACATTTCATCAGAAGACACCAACTTCAAAATCCCAACCAATTCCAGTCAAAATAGCCAAATACAAACGCAGTTTTCGCATTCTGGCCAAAGCAGAACAGCTACAGTAATTTCGACATAACTCACACTACACTAATCCAAATGATCTGAAATTTTACGGGCACCTCAAACACATCAATACCTACAACTTTCATGTTTTGAGAAAAGTCCAATTCGGCCTCTAACCCTATGATCTAAAACCGGACAGAATTGGGGGTTCATGAACCCTAACTTTCCATTTTTCCATCCAAATCCAAAATTGATTGCATTTATCAACAATTCACACTCACTAGAGTCATTTTCCACCATTACAATTCATCATACAAGTCCCCAACATCAAGATCATATTAAACCAGAAAATTCCTCAAAAATAGAAAAACTTCACCAAATCATTTCAAACCAAGATAAAAACCAGAAATTTCAGCACTTTAATCACTACTAAGCATAACTTAAGCATCATTAGGTGTAGGAGGAAGTTTGAGCATCATTTACCAAGAAAACAAGAGAGAGGAAGTAGTAGGACACCTTAGCTCTCCAAGAAAGCTTCACCAAATCACTCACTATCACTAACTAAAGGGATTTTATGGAGTAATTGCAAGATCAAATGGTTGGATGGTTCACCTTGAGCAAGATTGGAGCTAAAACTTGAAGAGTTTCTTGCTTCCTTTTGGAGAGAGAGGGCCGGCCATATGAGGAGAAGAAATGGTGATTTTTGAGCAATTTTTTCAAGATATTTACTCAATTTGGTCAAAAGTCAAAAGTGTGAATAGTTGCCAACAAAGTCTAACCAATGGTTGTGTGACACTTGTCACTCCATTAATGCATTCTTATCTTCCTTTTCTCTCTCACATCACTCACTTCACACACTCTACTTATCTCTTAACACCCGATAAATTTTACACAGTATCCGGAATTTAACCTAATTGGCCGAATTTTTCCGAACTTTTCGCACTAGTGGGTCCCACGTCCGATATACGTTCTTAATTTCTCAAAAACTAACTAATACTAGAAAAATCATCTAAAAACTCTATTTACTCAATAAAAATTATCTGAGGCATTTTCTAATAAAGAAAATGTAGGAAAACGGGTTTTCAATCTTAACCGGAACTGAGGGTTTAAATCTTAATCCCTACTTAGGGTTTTCGAAATACTCCCAAAACCAAACGTTACCGCCCAATTAATGAATATATCAACGTAGAACGAACTGGGGCCTCACATCTACTACGTCTAATATCGAATCAAATAATATGATCATTACTTAAGGACATCAGTGGCTCTTAAGTATTCTAAATGGTCTCAAACATTTCATACTTTGGCTTTTCTAATAACCTAACAACTAGTTTTCTTTATCCTTTCAAACATTTGCCCCAATAATCCTCCAATAAAACTTAAAGACCACAATGTCATCTAGAGCTCACCTCTAGTTATTTGCAAATGGTAGCATACTAACCACATGATAAATTCGTCAAACTTATCTCTTCCCCAGTTTTAAAGCCACTCACAACTGCGTAGCTCTTACTTAAACTGCCGTTTCACTCAGATTCTAGGTCTAAAGCCACATTTTTAGGGTAAGGGATGGTATAACGTTCATTTACTATCAAAAGGCTAGTAAGGCCACCAATAAAGCCTTTTCACTTTTAACTTTCAAAAGCTAACCTTGGTCTCTTTAATTCTTCCTTTCCAAACTTAATCATGGTTTCTAGTCACATCGTAATGCAGTATACTGGATTCTTTTCAATTGCAAATACTCCATTAAATGTAATATTTCGTACTCGGGTACAAGAATCCGAAAATGAGATGATTCACAACTCAAGCTGGCCAGTCCCAAGCATGAATCACCTATATTTGAGATTCTTACCCAACGTACATATCTAATATCCCCAACTATAGACTTTTGTTCCACACTTAACAAGCCAATCCCCACAGTCCGAGAATCTTTTCCCGGTTTGAGCTCGATAAGAGCTCTGATACCACCTGTGGCGACCCCACTTCCCCCTGAGGCGAACCAAAGGGTTGGCGGGCCGTCTGCCCAGCTCTCGCCAGGACTCACGCGAGCAATCTAACCCAAATCCTTCAGCATAACAACCTAATCTATTACAAAACGATTTTTCCCCAATAAGATCTTCCTTAAAGCCACATTATCTTCAGAGATAGCAATGATAAAATCGCCAGTCGAGGCCCTTAAACGTTCTACGTGCTACTTACCAAAGTACAAAGTCATAACAAACCGGATAGATAAAATGCATAAATCCATAATACAACTTACAAGCCAAGTAATCGAATTAAGGTTACACATTTTCCAACTTCAAGTGGCAATCCGAAGGAAAAGTGCATTATCTCAAATAACACATTACAGCCCACAGAATAAGTTATAATATTCAAATACAATCCAAAAGGAAAACATAAGTAAGCATCCAGCTTTCAGTTTCCAGAACCTGTTAAGGAAAACAATAAACGTGGGGTGAGCTAAAGCTCAGTGGTGCCCCAAAACATGCAATCACATAAATCAAACAGCGGGTAATAATTTAAATTAAATTGAAACAGTTTGGAAAGCGTGTAACAGCACAAGGTAGGATACAAGGGCTCTCAGGAGCCATTTTCCACGCTTGATCAGATACCATCGTAGTTGACCCTCCGTCAACTTTCCCTACTTAATTTCCATGTAGATACACTTATTTTAATCTTAACCCGTCACCATTCATACCTCTGCTTTGGGCCCAAACTTCATCTACCGACGCAGTATACTCGAGATATACCCGTAATAAATTTGTCGAGGGATTCACCCAACGACGTTATGGTAGTTGGATTCACATGTCGAGGGATTCACCCAGCGACGCAACTACATTTAGATTCACGGATTCAGATGTTATGGTAGTTGGATTCACATGTCGAGGGATTCACCCAACGACACAACTACATTTAGATTCACAGATTCATATGTTTGGTAGTTTGATTCACATGTCGAGGGATTCACCCAACGACGCAACTACATTTAGATTCACGGATTCAGATGTTATGGTAGTTGGATTCACATGTCGAGGGATTCACCCAACGACGCAACTACATTTAGATTCACAGATTCATTAGAAAATGTTTCACACACGTCACCACTCGAACGGCTAGTGCGATAAAGTACACACTGCTCACTTCGATGGATCAAAAATCATTTATTGCATTTTGACAATTATCACATAGCGAATTGATAAAGCGCTTAACCACATAACATAGAACAAGCAGGGACACTCACCAAAAGTGAAGTTCAGAGTTCAAGCTGGGATTCAAAAATCCACGTCCTCGCTATACCCTAAAAATCCAGAATTTAAAACTATAAGTGTTGTTGTACGGTTCTTGGTTTATAAATACAAAGTTATCTGGTATATAACTAGTTTATCTACTCCAAATAAATTAACAATTTCCCTAGAGTTAAACTAGTGAAAGTGATGAAATACTTCATAGGATTTCTTTCTTTCTAGAGGTGCAAACCAGAACCAATTTGCTTTGAATAAGGTTTCTTGCCAAACAAGTTTTCTGCGTAAATTATTAAAATCAAGTTTGACCTTTAAAGTACAAATATAACATTTTCAATTTCTATTCAAGTTCTAGGTTTATAACTATAAAGGTTTATCTAGTGTACAACTAGTTTATCGTTTCGAAGTAAATTCAAAAATCTACTTAGGTTGAAACTTGGCAAAAGTAGAAAAAATGTTTCCTGTAGCTTTCCTTATAAAAGGTAATTATTATTATTTTCTTGAGATAAACCGGCAAACCACTTAATATTAAAACTAGAAAGATACTTTGAAAATTTCTTTAAGGCTACGGTTCTTGTAAAAATTTTCACTAAAAACTATTTTATCTAAAATAAAATTTCTTGTCGAGCAAGTTTCTACATTCTTAATTAAAGTTATTAAAACTCTTATTTTGGAACTTTTCCTACCGACAACTATCCAAGGGCAAATCTTAATGAAAGGAAAGGAAATTAAATAAGGCTTAGGATTTTCAAAAGCTAGAAAAATTCTTTTCTATAACTATCAAGGCTAGTTTGAGCTAAAGGAGATTATCGGTTGGAAAGTTTTAGGCAAAACACTAGATATTGAGTTTTATGATTTAATACTAGCTGGAAAATATTTTTGATTAATTTGATCACAGCTACTCGAGTTCGCAAGGTAGAAACGACTTCCACAGCTCCGATTCCGTTTCGAAATCATATTATGGATCAAATATGGCAAAAATCACATAGCAAATCACTAGGGCTTCGTCAATCATTAGCCCTAGATTTCAACAAATGCATTTCTGATAAAAATAAAATGAATGACCAAGGCTTCATCAATCATTAGCACTTGGTTTCAGCAAGCTCATCATATACAAATAAAAATAAAGGTAAGGCCTCAAAGACATTCCAGCAATTAAATTTCATGACCCAGTAGTACTTATAAAGTCATTCAAATGGCCAAGGGCTTCATACTCAAGTAATTGTTCCACAGCCAGGAAATTCCAACCATACTATCACCTTGTCACCCCAAAATTCAAATACATGACCATTTCAAGGAATTTTGGTCAAAATTCCTCTTCATTTCTTACCTTCTTAGCCGGCTGCTCTAGAGAGAAAAAGAAAGAGAAGCTCTTCAACTTTTGCTTCATTTCCTTGCCAAATCTTGTAAACCAACCATTAATCTCCCAAATCTTTCCATAAAACTTGCTTGCTAGGAGTGTTTGAAGTACTTGGTGGATTTTGTTTGAAGAGAGGGACTTTCATCTACCTTGTATCAAGTATTTGCAAGGTAATTAAATATGGAATTGTTTCTTTGTTGCTTGTAAGATGAAATTGATAGGTGATAGTGATTAAAGATGCCATTTTGTGGATTATTTCAAGACTTATGGTTGAGTTATGTTAATTTTCTATATATTGAGGAATTTTTTGGTTTATATGATATCTCATGGTTGAGTTGAGTGTGATGGATTTATATGGCTTGATTTAGAGCCTTTGTGTGTTAATGGTGGTTAATTATGGAGGATTTCAGCATTTGTGAGAAAATGTCGGTTTTAGGGTTTGGTGAAATTGGGGTTTTTCCATGTATGGTTTTCATGCTAGCAATTGATGTGTATTTGATTGTATTGTGTTTCAAATGAGGTGAATGGACTAATTTATGACTCCTAAGTGTTTTGATATAAGTTGGGTGTTGTACATTAGGTTGGAAATGTGAAGAAATTAAGGGGAAATGCCGCCCAATTGGTTAGAAATATGGGTGGTCTTGAATTGAGAAGGAAAGGAATAGAAATGGAAGAATTGGGGAGTTTGTTCCCATTCCACACTTTAGTTGCTCTACTTGTTATTTTGAGTAACTTGTATTAGTAAGTTTAACTTGTACGTTGACTCGTGATTGAGTCTCAAATATGTTTGCTTGCTTGTTTTAGGTCGTACCGGTGGACCGGGACCTACTCCTGACTCGAACGTGTGATTTACTTGATTGCTTGGTGAGTGTACCATACAATGGTTGAATGTACTTGCTATGTGATTTGAATAGGTCGAGGGTGTACTTTATCGCTCTTGACCACTTATGTGCATTACTATTACTGTTGAACTGTTGAATTTCATGTGTATATGGATAGATAATTGCTAGGGCTATGCCCTATTATTACTGTGAAAATTGAGCTCATTCCCTTAGACCGTTATTCGAGTCGAGCCGGCAAGGGCTTGGGCGATTCGTTAACGAGCCTTTGGGACAGTAATAGGCGAGTGGAGTGTTAACTCCTCGACCTTGTGGTATACTCGAGTATTACCTTTTGAAACTATGAGGTGTGCGGGCCCGATTACGGGGTGAATGGTGGAAGGAAACGGTGAGAAGAGGTGTCTACGGTTCTTGGTTATCTTCAATGGTTGACGGAGTGTCAACGAATATGATCAAGTATGGAAATCAGAAAACGGCCCTTGAGGGCCGACTGTATCCTTTTATACATGGTTGAGTTCAGAAAAACACTTATGTGTGTGTTCGATGATTGTATGACTTACTTGTGAATTTGATACCTCACGAGCGTAAGCTCACCCCCGTTGTGTTGTTTTCCTTACAGGGACACTGTTGGACTCAAGTTTTGAAAAGGGTTGAGCTAGTTATGTAGTTAATTTTGAATAGCTCCTCGTACATTTGAAAACCTTGGTGTATTTGAATTCAAGTACTTCTGGAATTGTATAATGAAATTCCCCTCATGTGTATATGACATGCATATATACCTATATCAGGTCTTGGATTGATTGCAGTGTGTGTTGGAAGCATTTTATACAAGAACTGTTATCGAACAAAGGTAGAAAAGAATTTTGACGAGGTTACTGTTCACGAATCCGGCCGAGAATCCGGCCAGTTTCTGGCCGGATACAAGGCCGGATATGCAGGGGAAAAAGAAAAAAATTTGGTTTTTGACTTCGGGTGGCAATCCGGCCGAAGCAATCCGGCCAACTTCCGGCCGGATTTCCGGCCGGATTGACAGGGGATTTGGAAAAATTTTGAGGTTGGCTACTGCCTCATATCCGGCCAAGAATCCGGCCGGATATCCGGCCAGATTCTGGCCGGATAGTGACGCAGCAGGTCACTGTTCATCCGCGGCAAATTTTCGTTTTTTCGCTTTCTTGTCCGATTGAAGTGCTCGAGCGCTATACTTTCTTGCATAATGATATTATGGTTATAAGAACAAGTTAATGGGATAAATCGTTCACTTTGTTGAATTTTCCTTTATATATATTAAACGAAATTCGAATTGTTTGCGACCCGTAGTCCTGGCGAGAGCTGGGCAGGCGGTCCGTCGACCCCTCTGGTTCGCCTTAGGGGAAGATGGGGTCGTCACATTAAAGCTACAACATCCTAGCTCAAGCTCACGGCAGTCCCATTCTTTTTCCAACCAATTTCTGGTAGCTTATCATCAAATTATCACATAGCTAGATGCTATATGCTTAGTGAGTAATCAAGGTAAAACGTAAAATCACATCCAAATAAACATGTAAACCAAGATATTTCACATCAATAAATAGAAATGTAACATCACAATAGTAGGATACAGTGACGACCCCACCTCCTCCTAGGGTGTACTCCAGGGTTTAGCGAATCGCTTACCCAACTCTCACCAGGACTCACTCACTTACTTCGGATAAAATAGTTCACAACCTCAAGCATAAATGGAATAACAGTTCCCAATTTTGGAAGATACAAATATATTCATTTCAATTTCAAGCATCCATACAATCCCAAATACATCCAAAGATTTAAGTTCTCAATACATTCAACCTTAATCGAGCGACTAGTGCGAGTACAATCGCAAAAATTCAAAAACTAGACTATGTTAGCCTATACCAGTCTCAAGCCCTCGCTCGTACCCCCTGTAAGAAAAACAAATTTAACGAAATAGGATGAGCTAAAGCTCAGTGAGGTTCCAAATAGCAAGTTAACCATTATTTAAAAGTGCAAGTATCAAAATAGCAAAGTAGCGAACATAACAAGTCAAGAAAATGAGCGAGTGTAAAAGTTCATAAAAAAACTAGCACGACAAATAATAATCATTTCAAAATATACGGATACAGATGGCTCTCAGGAGCCAAATTTCCATTGCTTCACCAGAGCTTGATAAAGTAGTAGTTGACACTCCGTCAACTTTCGAGTAAAGTAACCGGTCTCGTAGTGCTCTGCTTGACACCAATCCTTCCACCATTTAACCCCCTTACCGAGCCCGAATGTTCAAATAAACACATGTGGTAATATTCGAGCATACCGATTAGTCGAGGAGGTATCACTCCACTTGACAAAACAAGTGACCCAATGGTTCGTTATCTAATCGACCAAGCCTTTGCCGGCTCGACTCGATTAACTAGCCAGTGGAGTTTGGGTTCCCAAGTAGGCAGCATAGTCGATGACCAATCGACTTAGTCAAGAAAAGGATGGAGACGGGAATAAGAGGCACCTCCCACTCGGATCGAGTGTGGTACATACGACCGCTCCGCACTTACAAATCAAGCACAAGTACAAATACAAATACAAAGACAGGTCACATGCAAATCAAGCTACTTGTACACGCATGAATGAGATATCAAGTGTTTAGTTGAGTTAGGTCAAGTGCGATAAAGTACACTTGCCCGACCAAACTAAGCAAATCTTATCCGATCACGTAAAGAATTTAAATCAAGTATCAAGTTCAATCATGTATTTGGAAGCACTCACCAAAGGTCTAGTGCTTTTCAAAATTGCATTCAGGTCCAACTCCTTGGTTGGAGTCCAAATCTGCGATAAAATAGCATTTAAGAGTGTAAAATTTACTAGAGTTCGAAACATAGCAGTTTCGAAGCTAAGATAGAGACCTACATTTTCTGTGAAGACTTTGACACCCAGTTCTTGCATCTTCAAGGTCAAAATTTGAAATCTCTGAGAAAACGGAAAGCTGCCGGTTAAATAAGGCATTTGGGCAGTCAGGGGTATTTTAGTCATTTTATAAGATACAGTGCTCCAATTGAGCTGAAATTTTGTAGGTAGATATTTAACTCAATTTCCTATAATTTTCATGTTTTGAGCAAGAACTGATTCGGCATTTATCATGCATGATCACGCAGGTCAGATTGGTTCCAAAAACAGGGTAGAATCACTACCAAATGCTGGAATTCAACTTTTACTCTAACAAAGTTACACATTCAATCCCAAAATCACTTCACAAGTTCCATTTCCAACCACAATAACATCATTTAGTAGTTAAACAACACTAACCAAAACTGAAAAGATGCAAACCCTAATTAAACATGCCACTACTCCATCAAAACTAAACAATCAACCATCATATACCAAGATAACAATCTTCTATAGCATTTTTAGCTAGATTATGTTAAAGACAAGAGGTGGATGAATTTATACCTTCCCAAAGCCTTCTTGTAAGTGAAAACAAATCACTCTCTTCCAAAAATTTCACCACACCAAGCTTTCCAAACACCAAAAGGCAAGGTTAATCGGTTTAGTTTGTGTGATTTCAACTCAACAAGGAAGAATCAAGGTTGGAGTTGAAGTTGTTTTTCTCTCTTTTTCCCTCTTTTAATTTTGGCCACCATGAAGAAGAATGTAGGAGAAATGAAGCCAATTTGGTGATATGAAGGAAGGAAATTTGTTTAGTCAAAGTTGGTTGGATTTCCGCCAAGTGTCACTACAAGATTAAATCTCAAAATTTTCTTTTCTCTCTCTTGTTTTTAGTCCACATTTTTGGCTGATATAAGAAGATATTTAGGGCTAATTTTGCTAATTAATAACAAGGAGATTAGGGTAATAAAGTAGTGTTCAAGTGATGTACTCAATCGGTAGCAAACGGTGCACGTTTGTTCAGGCCATTTTTCCCTCACTCGCTCGTACTAGTGTTTTAACTTATGATTCACTAACTTATTAATAGTACTTATAATCACCCACTTTCTCTTATCTAAAACTCACTCTTAACCACCAAATTTAGTACACACACTTCACCAAATGATCACACTACCAAAATGCACAAAAAACACACCAAAAACCCTAGTATGCACAAAAAAAAAACCTAACTTATGCCATTCCTTTACAAAAATCATAACCTGAGTTATAAATGTCAAAAATTCATACAACTTGGCCTGTTAAAAACTAGACTTAAAACACTAATAATTTTGAGAAGACGCCTCAAAGAAATTCAGCTCATGAGTTGGTCCAAATTGAGCCATAATGATGTGAATCAAGGCATGCCAATATACAAGATTCAAGTCCCAAGTTTTGTCGTTTAATTAGTATTGATGGCTAGGCTACAAATTAGAAAGTTCCTTGCTGTTTGTTGGTCGTTTGTTAGTGTCCTTATTTTGGTCAGCTTACTTTCTAATTGGACCAAAAGTATAGTTGATTAGTGGTTTAAGTCATTTATTTCAGTCCAAAGGTCGGCCGAGAGTTGTCTTGTAATGGCCGAATTATTGCTAATTAATTACGGAAGTTAGTTTAGTCCAAGTGAGATTAGGTTTTGGAGTCATTGTAAGGCTATAAATAAGCCTATGCCTTATACGTTTGAGGGGGATTTTTACATTCATAAACTTGAGAGTTTATTCACTTCCTCTCTCCAAGAGAGTCCTCCTTGAATACTTGAGAGTTTTTCTTAAGTCATTCAATTGAACTTATCAATCAAGTGCCCACCTTGATTGTGGCGTTCCTCTACCTTACAATTTGGTTCATTAATTCGATTGGTTACGGGTTGAGATAGTATCAATATTGTTCGTAACTTCTAGGGTTAATTAGGGTCAAGTTTTCCGCTGCCTAAACCGTTGGTGAATCGGTTGTCTAGATCGTGGAATCACATCAGTTGGTAATCAGAGCTAGTCGACAACCACCAGGTTATATCCTTCCTTTTCACTTTGTTTTGAGTCATATTCGTTTGTTATCAAATCTGATTTCGTGTGTCAAAAAAAATCATCAGTCGCTAGTTTCCTTGTTTTTTTCCGTTTGTCTTGACTGTCCGCAAATTATCCCTTTGCTGTCCACTTTGTGTCGTCTATTGCTGCTGTGTTTTCTTGTCCTTAATTGCATCTCAGTGTTGTGTGTTTGAGTCTTGAAGTCATCGAGTCAAAAAAAAAAAAAACAAAATGAAACAGCCGCTAAGATTTTGTGCTTTCGTTGTGTTCTTATGTCTTGTTTCTCGCAAGCAATCTGTTTGCCGTCTCTTGCTACTGTTTAGATCAGATCATAGTCCTTTCATTGTGATGTTGAGTCGTTCTGGTCGTGCAAAGCAACCACCAAAAAAAAGGAAAAAAAAAAAGAAGAGAAAAAGAGGAAAACACATGCAAGAGGCAACCAAAATTCTGGTCGTTGGTTAATTCTCGAAACCGAAGTGTTTTCTTTGAACAAGAGGGCTGGGAAAATTGTTGTTCTACACAAAAAGGCTGAAACTGTTTTGCAATTATCTTCCTTGGAAACCTTGAAAGGCATACCTTTATTTCTTGAAAATCTTGATTTCTTGATCTATTCTATTGGTGAATCTCGGAAGTCTTCATACAAATTGCTGGATTGTGTCACGGAATCTTGGTACACTTAGTGGAGGTCTTGATTGGCACAAGTATCAATCGGCTCTTGCTCTTGGAATCTTGAAACCAAGGCTGACCACCGCTTGAAACCTTGAAACCTTGATCCGAATTGACAAGGCTGACCACCGCTGATCACAAGGCTGCCTAATCATTCTTATTCTTGAAACCTTGATCCGAAATTCAAGAGAAAGAAAAGAATTCTGGTTGAACAAAAAAAAAAGGCAAAGGAAGAAAGAAAAGAAAGAGGAAACCAGAATCAGATCACAAGAAATAAGAAACCCTCTTGAAATAAGAAACCTCCTTGACGAGGGAAACCCCAACCGACTTGGCTTGCTAGGACAACCCCTAGCCCCACCAATCTGTCCACTTCAGACTTGTTGCTTGACTTGGGAAGCCAGCCACAAAAACAATCCTCCACATAATCCAAAATTACCCAAGAAACATTGTCTACAGCTTCCGAAAGAAATCAGCCGCGTGCAAAGTCGGGTAAAGTCATTCTAAGATCCAAACAAGTTCTGCCATCTTACTCTCTGAAGTAGCATTCTATCCAACCGGTGCAATGGTGTTTTTGGAGTCCTTTTAGATTACTTCGTGGCTAGATACACACAATCAGAATTGTGACGACCCCATATCTCCCAAGGGCGAACCCAAGGGTATCGACGGGCCGCCTGCCTAGCTCGCGCCAGGACTCAAAACTTAAAGTAATAAAACTAGATAAATCGAAAGAGCACTATATATAATATATACAATCCCCAAACATGTTCTAATTACATTCTTCAAAAAGTATCGAGTCAAACCACTCTAATACACTATAATCACAATCAGCAGAAGATAGACCCTAAGGAGGGTCCTTATACAAACCACCTGTCGCGCCCCATTTTTTGATAAATAAATAAATGGTTTAAAAAATGTATTTTTTGTGATTTAAAAGAAAAAATGGGTCTAAATGGGGGGTTGAGAATGCGACGATTTGACCCAAAATTATAGTTTAAAAAGGGTTTTTTTGAAATAAAAATTGGAGTCGCCACTTGGTAATGAGTTAAGGTGTACCAAGTCACCAAAAAATGAATTTTTAAAGAAAAAATAGAAAAAAAGTAGTAAGAAACCCCTTTTAAACGACTCCTAATCCACGTAAACCAAAGAAAAAGGTTCGGGAGCCACATTTGACAAAGGGGAAGGCAAGGATAAAATCCAAGGCACCCCTTTGACCTAGCCAAGGCTAGTTGCATGATTTAATCAAAAATTTTCTTGTTTTAACCAAAGAATTTATTACATTTGGATGCACTACATGAATGCAAACCCTAGACCTAGGGGTATTGGGGGAAATTTCTCTTCAAAGGTTGAGTGGTGCCAATCACATTAATTGTGAAGCCCAATAACGATCCTTTGAAGAAGTCACGAATAATGCGAGTGGGATGCAAATGAATGGAATGCATGTATGCAGTGTGAGGACATGAGTTTGAAAAAGGTAATAAAAGACAATAATATATAAGTGAAAATGTGCACGTGAGTGGGCAAGGTACGGTATGTGAAAGGATAATATGAAGTGCATGTGTGCAAGTGATGATAAAAGTGTTTCGTGTGCAAGTGAAAAACATAAAGGTGCACGTGTGCAAAAATGGGAGGAAAAAATGAAAGTGTGATGAGGATAGAAAATGGTAGAGTGGATTTAAAAATGCATGAGCCTAGGGAATTCATGCATATTGGGTACGGGGAGACCTAAATCGTGACTCAATTTGCCCTTTTATAGAGGGAATACAAGCGTGCTAAGGCTTAGAAAAAGCCACACTCGTCTATATCCCATATTTAAGGGGACTCTCAAGCAAATGAACCCTATAACTAGCATGAGATGCAAAAGCCCTAAAATGAAGGGAAAAGGGTTTCGAGGAGCATGCCAAATGATAAACTAAGAAAAATGCATGACATGTAATGAACACGCAAATATGTACTAACGAGGGGAAATCCCTAAGGGTCTAGCGTTGGACTAGCCCATTCTATGAATTCCTACTAGCGTTGGACTAGTGGAAACGTACATTCATCCATCACATTCATTCATGGCTATGGAAAGCGCGTAGACATGCCAAACACTCATAAACACATAGCACATAACATTTAGCATGCTCGACTAGATGCAAGGCCCTAACAAAGCAAATTAACACGTAGCAACTAAGCATGCAAGACACATAAGACAATTTGTGAGAACCCGTAATCTTTCCATTTTCTAGGTTTTATTATATTTCCAGGTTTTCTTATTTTCAATGGTTTGTTTTCTGCACTTTCTGTATCCGGAAAATTTTCTAGATAATTTTTATGAGTAAATATAAGTTTTAGATGATTTTTCTAGCATTGGTGAGTTTTTAGAAAATTAAGAATAAATAGTGGACGTGGGACCCACTAGTGCGAAAAGTTCGGAAAAATTCGGCCAATAAGGTTAAGTTTCGGATACTGTGTAAAATTTATCGGGTGTTAAGGGATAAGTAGAGTGTGTGAAGTGATTGATGTGAGAGAGAAAAGAAGGATAGGAATGCATTTAATAAGGTGCCACGTGTCATTTTCTTATTGGTTGAACTTTTAAGAATTACTATTCATTGTCTTGACTTATTTGACCAAGGGATTAAATATCCAAAATTCACCAAAAAATCACCATTTTTCTCTCTTGTTTGGCCGGCTCTCTCTCTCACTCTTGCAAGAAGGAAAACTTCTCCAATCTTCAAGTTTCTATTAGCAAATCATCTCAATCAAGGCCATAAACAAGATTTCACTCCATAAAAACTTTCCTTCTAGTGCTAGCAAGTTGTTTGGTGAACTTTGTTTGAAGGACTAAGGTGCTCCACATCTTCCTCTCTCTTGTTTCTTGGTAAGTGAAGCTTGAAACACCCTACTACCTTTAATGATGGTTATATGATGCTTAGAAGTGGCATGAGTGTGTGAAAATGTGATTTATTTCTTGATTTGAAGAGTTTTGGTGAAGTTTTTATTTTATTGGGATTTTTTCTGGTTTAATATGATCTTGATGTTGGGGGCTTGTATGATGAATTGTAATGGTTGGAAATGACTCTAGTGAGTATGAATTGTGGTTAAATGCAATCAATTTTGGATTTGGTGTGAAATTTGAAAAGTTAGGGTTCTTGAACCCCAATTCTGTCCGGTTTTAGATCACTGAGTTAGAGGCCGAATTAGACTTTGCTCAAAACATGAAAGTTGTTGGTATTGATGTGATGGAGATGCCTGTAAAATTTCAGGTCATTTGGATTAATGTAGAATGAGTTATGACGAAATTAATGTAGCTGTTCTGCTTTGGACAGAATGCGAAAACGGCGATAGTAATTGGCCATTTTGACTGGAATTGGTTTGGATTCTGGAGTTGGTGTCTTCTGATGAAATGTAGCTGAGTGTCTTAGCTAACATATTCCTTTGGAATTTCGGCATTTGGACTTGTATGGACTGAGATATACTGATTACAGTTTTTTGTGTTTTGTGAACCTGTTTTAGGAATTCTGGGTTAGTATTTGGCATATTTGACCTAGTTGTGTTACGAACTGGATTGAGTGGTCTTCTACATTATTGTAGCCCTGTTTCATAGATTCGAAACGGTGGGTCTTACACCCCCATCCGATAACCGTAGAGAATTTGACGCCATTACCGCATAATGAGTGTAAAACAGTTTTCTATTTGGGGCCAAGACTAAGGCCATTTTCTAATTTCTGGTTTGCTATTATGCTTATATATGTATATGAAACCCTATTGGGGTTGTGATTGGCATGGCTTTATGAAACCCTATTGGTTGGCATGGTTTTAAGGCTTACTCTTATTCCGGTCATTTTCTAGCTAACTTTTGTACTTGTACTACTTTGAGCCTAGTGAACGGCTTTTGGGAATGAGATGACTTTTGTGTGAGGTGTTGGGACTGATTTGAGGAAATAATGAAGCCTTAATGGCTGGAAAAGTAAGAAATTTAGGGGAAGTGCTGCCCGATTTTCTAGGCCGTTTGGTTCTTTAAGTTGGATTTGCCTTTTGATGGAAATGAAGGGCTTTTGGGTTGTTTGCGCCTAGGTCTTGATGTTATCTTTTTGTTTTCAAGAAAATCATGTTTTTGCACCCTTGCATTAGTATGTCTCACTTGTGCATTCCGTTTATTCGATTTTAGATATGAAACCTTCAATTGGTTTATTTTGATTATTTTAGGGTTTCTTGGCGATTAAGGCCAATCTGAAGTGAAACTTTTGAAGTTGAATCGGTGAGTGTACCACTGCCTGCTACCCTTTATGTGAAATATCTGAATATCTGAATACTTGACTTATGACTATTGAAGCCAAGTACTGCTTTGATAAAGTGGAGGCGAGGGTGTACTTTATCACACTCGTTCTCTGGTCTGTTCATATTCCAATTCTGAACGTCTATCTGAATCTGCTATCTGTATCTGTATCTGAAACTGTACTGAATCTGTTATCTGTATCTGAAACTATATCTGTTCTGACGTCGTTTGGAAGCTTGTGTCCAACGACCTTTCTGTGACCTATGAGCTCAAATCCTGTGGCTAAGTTATTCAAGTCGGGCCGGCAAGGGCCTGGACGATTAGATAATGAACCACGGTAGTCTGTTCGGGGATCTTTGGGCATTGAGACCCTTGGGTTCCGGTATACTCGAGTATTACCATTTCTGTTACTGATATGGTGAGCGGGCCCGGTAAAGGGGTGTTTGGTGGACGGAATTTGGAGTGAAGAGGGGTCTACGGACGCTTTGGTTCTATATACGTTGACGGAGGGTCAACCGGTCTGGATCAAGTACTGAGCTAGAAATTTGGCTCCTGAGAGCCACCCGTATCCTTCTGATTTGAATCAGTGGTTCCGTTGCTTTATATCTGGCATGTGTATCTGATTTGTTAAACATGAAATGCCATGATTTTATTGCTATCTGTTTGGTACCTCATTGAGCGCAAGCTCACCCCTTTCTGTTCCCTTTTGTTTTCCTTACAGGAAAATAATCACTTTTGGGAGCTCATACGTGTTGGTTGCCAAATTGAGCCATGTATATGTCTATTTTGAATAACTCATCTCATGAAACCCTAATGTGTATTGGGTTCATCTTCTGAATGGCAAACCGAATATGTGTATACCATATGTATAGTTTTGACATGCCAAGTGTGGTTGTAAATGTTGAATTGCTATGTATTACTGTTTGGTGGGTTCTCGGTTTCCCCTATTCCAGGCACTATTCATCGTTTTCCTTTTGCTTATTATTTTGTTATTTTGGTTCTTGTGGCTTGTCCGAGCGCACTTTTGCATTTCCGAAACGTTTTAGAACGCGTGTAACCGCTCCGTAGTCCTGGCGAGAGCTGGGCAGGCAGTCCGCTAACCCCTTTGGTTCGCCTTAGGGGAAGGTGGGGCTGTTACACAATTAAAGCCCTAACTATTACATTTGCTAGCTAGGCACATGACTTCGACAGGTCTTCATTGAATGCTCCTCCAAGCCCTATCTATTACATTAGAGAGACCCTACTACAATCTAAAAGGGGGAAAAGGAATAAAATAATTAAATCCCTAACTATTACAAGCCAAGAGGTGTACACATACCCCATAAAGAATAACTTAAATAAAAAGCAAAAGTAAATGACATAAATAAAAGAAATTAAAGAAAGGCTAGGAAAGCAAAGTAGACATGTATTTCTCACGTAGCACGTTGGTTCACATAGGAGAGACAAAAAAGATAAAAGAAGTTATACCTCCCTTGAGTTGGAGCTCTAACGTAGTGAAATTACTAATTTACCCTCCAAAATAATAAAAGGGTCAAGGTACCACTTAAATTATCAAATAATCACATGAAACAACCATTAAACACAAAAATGGAAATTAAGCACGAAACGAAAATTTAAATATGGAATAGACCATGCATGTGCAGGCAAAACTCGGTCTCGAATAAAAAAGTCTCAGGAATCTAAAATGGAGTGCTAAATTAAATGGTCTAAGGTGGAATCTATCACAATCAAATGCAAAAATCACGAAAGAAGAAATGGAAAATTATTTATCAAAGTTAAATAACAAGATTAGCTAAGCAAAACTTAAATCAAACGAAACCAAGACCATAAATGCCTCCAAGTTATTAAGCTTTCATGATTTTATCCTAGAAATCTATTAAAATTGCCCACAATTCACATGAAAACATGTCAAGGCATAATCACGAAAAAGGGGTCCAATTATAAACATTAATCAGTCATGTGAGCCCAATTAGAACATTTAAGAACTTCAAAGGTTCAAGAGTGATGAAAAGGTCAAGTCATGATTCAGATTGCAAATACTTTAGGATTCAATTGCAAGAAATAAAAATATAATTGGGCCACAATGCAACAAAGGGAGACTTGGGGATCAAGGTGCAAAAATCAGAAGTTATTTTCATGCAACCAACATGCAGCTACGTGGAAACTTGTTTCTGCAACCAAAACAAACATTTCTGCAGCCAAGAGACCATCGCAATTTGCATTTTCATTTCATTATCTCAAGTAACAACATTTCTATTTCAAGCAACTAAACACATCACCAAACATTCATCTCACTTTCCACCATAAGACCCTTATGTTTAAACATCAGAAGTTCAGACAGGAGATCATGCAAAGCATCAACAACATTCTGCAATTTTCCCAGCCAACGGCCTTTCTTTCCTTTTCATGGTGCAGACCAGATTTTGATTCAAATACAAAGCGTTGATTAGATATCTCTCAAACCAACATCATAACTCCAACTAATCAACAAGCAACTTAACTTTAAACTCCCAACAAGCAAGAACAATAAAGGAGCTAATGCATCACAGAAATTCTGGACAAGACATTCATGCAGAATGGTTTGGCAATCTGAAATCTCTTTTCCAGCTCAAGTATGTTTAAACACAAACACCCAAAACCAATCTAAGTGTCATAACATCCATTTCAACATCCGAACCAACTAAAACATAGAAGAAAAGCCATGCAAAAACTGGAAAATTCTGAGCAAAAGGTCCGGCAATCCTGACTGGTTTATTTTCAGCAAACATTCAGCCATAGCTCAAATGTTTTTGGACCCAACCATTCAATCTTAACACTAGAATTCCCACTTCAGGACAAAACAGATTAAACTTGCAACTTAGGTGGAAAAACTTGATGTGCAATCACATAATAGAAAAAAAAAACAAAACAGAGAATGCAACTTCTTTTCGTTTTTGCTAAGAAGTTTTGCAGCTACGAAGCTCATGTAGGTTAAAATGTCAAAACATCTCATTAAAACCCACCATTTAATCATCAAATGCACACATATTTTCCAGATATCTGTTTTAGCAATGAAAAATGCAGCAAGGAAAACATTTCATTCTCAGACCATGAAGCGACCATTTCACTCCCTCGGACCTTTAAACCAAACCAGAAAACTAGTCATCCGAATCCATTAAACTTCCAAACACAACCCCCAAAAATGCAAGAAAACAACTATTGAAGGTCATGAGAAGAACACACAAGCAGAAACAAAACAGAAACGGCAAGAACAAAAGGGCCAGAATGAGTCAAAAACTAATCTCAAACCTACATAATTCTCGAATTTGCTGGGCTTGCTAGAAGACATAAAGTGAAGGGATTACCTTTAGCACCGTATGGGGTCCTGTGAACCAAGCAGAAATCGAAGAACTTGCGTGAGGATGTCGACTTCAACGCCACAGATTTCTGGTGAAGAAATCTCTAGAACCCAGCCACGTTTCTTCTTGTTCAAATGCCGCTCTTTACAGCCTCTCCAAGATCGCCTTCCTTTTGCTGGTTCACCTTTTCCCGTCCCACACACTCCTTCTTACTCTTAACTCACCGATTCTCCCAGCTTTCAACCGTCCTCAGCCTTTCTATCGTAGCCTCTCTCCCCTCTGATTTCTAGCCGGCCGTCACTCTATCCCCCTATGTTTTTTTTCGCTCTCTTGCCTCCCAGTTTCCTCTTGGCCGTCCACTCTAAAAACTCCCCCCTGCGGCTGATGCTCTCTTTTTCTATTTATATGGGACTCCTCAACCCTAAAACCCAGTCCTTTCTTCTATAATTTGCAGCCAAGGGGCTGCCCAGCCTTTCCTTGCAAGCTGCGACAAAACGCAGCTTGCATGCCGCAAATCCTCTTTTTTTTTTAACTTAATAATTTAACAAAAATAAAAGTAAAACTAAATAATAATAAAAACAACAATTTTAATTACAAATACATCAGAATAAACAAACTAAAACAACAAAATTGCCATTTTCAATCTTTTCTTTCATTTTTCATTTTTCATCATTTTTCACTTTTTTTTTCTTTTTCTTTAAGAAAACATTGTATTAAAACAACTCAACATATTTTCTTGAATATTTTTCCTTCTTTTTTCTTTTTTCTAGAAATTCTACGCTAAAAACTTACAAATAAAAATAATAAAATAAAAACTAAAAAAAACTACAAACTAAAAAGTGAATAAAACTTAACACGACAAATAAAAATTAAGACAAAATAGTAAATGCAAATTACACTAAAATTTTGGTGTCTACAGTTTGCCCCTCTTTGTCTGAGTTTTGAAAAAACTTGAGACAAAAAAGTAGACACCAAATACTTACCTGCATTATTCGGCTGCAAAGTGATTCCAATGAACAAGAATTCTAAAACGGGACTGACCCGAATATAAATTTAAAACGGGACTGACCCGAATAGGAAATTAAACGGGACTGACCCGAACAGAAATTTAAATGGGATAGACCCAGACAGAAATGTAAATGGGATAGACCCACGGGATAGACCCGGACAGAAAATGTAAATGGGATAGACCCACGGGAAAGTAAATGAAGTGCTCACTGGTGGGACTGACCCATGTTCAGTGGCAAAATAAAAAGGAAAATGCTCACTAGTGGGACTAACCCACGGCTAGTAGCGATGAAAACGAAATGCTTACCGGCGGGACAAACCCAGCTCCAGTAGTAATGAAAATGAAATGCTTACTGGCGGGACAAACCCACGCTCCAGTAGCGATGTAAATGAAATGTTGGTATGTTTGAAAAAGCTGTATAAGACTTACTTGGAAAACTATCCAAAGATCTGCCCCAGTGTAATGAATTGGTCAGTGCGATAGAACCCAGTTCTGTCGAGGTTGGCGGGATAAAACCCAGTTCCAACGTGATATAAGCGGTCAGCGGGATAGAACCCAGTTCTGCCGAGGTTGGCGGGATAAAACCCAGTTCCAACGTGATATAAGCGGTCAGCGGGATCGAACCCAGTTCTGCCGAGGTTGGCGGGATAAAACCCAGTTCCAACGTGATAAGCGGTCAGCGGGATAGAACCCAGTTCTGCCGAGGTTGGCGGGATAAAACCCAGTTCCAACGAGATAAGCGGTCAGCGGGATAGAACCCAGTTCTGCCGAGGTTGGCGGGATAAAACCCAATTCCAACGTGATATAAGCGGTCAGCGGGATAGAACCCAGTTCTGTCGAGGTTGGCGGGATAAAACCCAGTTCCAACGTGATATAAGCGGTCAGTGGGATAGAACCCAGTTCTGCCGAGGTTGGCGGGATAAAACCTAGTTCCAACGTGATAAGCGGAGAGCTTACTGGCGGGACAAACCCACGCTCCAATAGCAAAGAAAATGAAATGCTTATTGGCGGGACAAACTCAGCTCCAATAGCAAAGAAAATGAAATGCTTACTGGCGGGACAAACCCAGCTCCAATAGCAATGAAAATGAAATGCTTACTGGCGGGACAAACCCACGCTCCAGTAGCTGTGAAAAATGGAATGCTTACTGGCGGGACAAACCCATGCTCCAGCAGCGGTGAAAAATGAATTGTTTAGACATTCGGACAGTGGGATCAGACCCGAGCCTGCCGTGATGAACTTGATTTGATTTTTGACTTTTTTATTTTTTTGATTTTTTGATTTTTGATTTTTAGATTTTTTTAGATTTTTTGATTTTTGATTTTTTTATTTTTTTTTATTTTTTGAGACTTGTCGAAATAATTTGCCCCTGTGTGGGTTGAGTTTTTGTAATCCTGAGTCCATAGTTGATTCTGCATTGCCGTGTTGTTGTACATTTTGATCAAATTTGCTTGCAACATTTTTCAATCTGCCTATATTCCCTGGAGAACTCTTTCCGGCACCGGTTCCAGTGCGGGGTGTGATTGCTTTCATTTGTGCATGCAATTTTTCTGCAAGAGAGAAAAAACAAAGAAATTGCCACCATCATTTGATCCGTTTTCCTTCGAGAATCGTGTAAACATGAGTCTTTCGACGCCTTTATCAACTTTTGCTGCGGCAGCCGGTTGAGTTGGATTTCTCACCCTGAGGCTTTTCCGATTTTCAAACTGACCAGGTATGTGCGTTGCTATATTGTGAAGTCTGTGTAGCTGGCTTGGCTGAATTTCAACTGTTCCAAAAAGGTGACTGAATCCAAGCATACTTTTTGCAATAAACCACGGGGATTGTCATTCACCACAATTCAATGATAAAAAATGAGGTATGCAAGAAAATTCACATGTCATGTAAAAATGAATATGCACAAGAATGCACACCTAACAGTTGTGCTTAAATTCTACAAAAATGCCATGAATGCAAGTAATTTGGAAAAAATGAGTTCCCTAAGAATGTATTTACAAAAGAATATTTTTACAAAATGACAAAGCTTTTGGCCAACAGATGTCATATTCAAATCTTTGGATATCTTAGCTCCGGAATTCAATGTTGCCAGAGGTATGACAAAAATGAGAAGAAATCTAAATGGACCAAACCACCAGTTGTTCCTCTTTGTGCTTGCTCATTGCAGAAACCTACCTTGGCACCCATTCGGGTTTTCACCAAGGCTGCCGCCCACCCTTTTTGTTGGTTTTTTCTTTTCTTTTTTTTTTTCTCTCTTGAGGTGCCCTTGTGGGTTTTCACCTAATGAAACAATGGAAGAGCTCACCCATAGTCGACTCAGGAATGTAAGTTGAAGATTGCTAGCATCAGTAAAATGCGCTTCCCTTATAGACTTAAACGAAGGCATTATGGACATCACGCCAGTTAATTAGCAAAATTCCTAATAGAAATGCAACAAGTGACGAAAGCCAGGACTTTTGGGCTTTTGTAATGAGGTCAGGTGGGGTGTTTTTCAAGAAAAGTTGAGGCTTGAAAGCAGGCTTGATGAAAGGTGTGAAATAAACTGAGATTGCATCATTTTGAAATTATCTCTAATTTTTGAACGAAACCGAGGAAAATTTGCCCCAGCTTGCTTGGATTTTTTTTCTCTTTGCATTTTCTTCATTGCATTTTTCTCACTTTTTGCATTTTTCTTCAAACAACTAAATTTGCCCCAGTGTGGGGTTCTCTTTCTTCCTTTTCATTTTTCTTTCAAAATAAATTTGCCCCAGTGTGGGGTTTTCCTTTTCTTTCTGATCACTTTTCAAAATAAATTTGCCCCAGTGTGGGGTTTGCAATTCTCAGGGGTTGCCAAACGAAAATTATTGTTCTGATAGTTCAAAGGGGATGACTAGGGAAGAAATGTTTTGATTGGAAACGAAGATGGCCTGACTCTTGCATGATTTCCTAAAAGAAACTTTGCATAATCAAATAAAGAACATCTTACACATGTCCGAGTTGATAGGTTGAGGGAATGTCTGTCCTTCCATCTCTCCTTTGAACACCCAATAAGCTTTGTCAATTTGAAGCAAATTTGCCTTCGACTTCATCTTTCATCGTTTTAGCACTTTGTTTCCTTCTTCAGAAGATCGGTGGCGGATCCTTTTGTTATGAACATAGGCCATGCGTTTTGACAACGTTGGTCATAGCACATAGCATTCAACTGCTTTTCATCAATCAGAATCAATCGTTAATGATACTGCTTTAACCAATCAACTTTCAACCTGGCTGGAAAGGGATTTTCTCAAATGAAGGGATTTATCAATGAAGGAATTTCCAAATGAAGGGATTTTTCCAGTGAAGGGATTCATCAATGAAGGGATTTTTGCAGCGAAGTGATTTTCAATGAAGGGATTTTTCAATGGTTTTTCTCAATGAAAGCTTTCTCAATGAAGGGTTTTATTATTGAAGGCTTTCTCAAAGAAGAGATTTCTCAATGAAAGGATTTTCTCAAATGAAGGGACTTTCCAATGTATGGCTTCCTCAAAGAAAGGATTTCTCAACGAGGGGATTTTTAATGAAGGGTTTTCTCAATGAAGGCTTTCTCGAAGAAGAGATTTCTCAATGAAGGGACTTTTCAATGTATGGCTTCATCGGATTCCAGAACAATGATATTCAAAGGGTCAAGTAATTTCATCTTTGGCCATCTTAAAGAATTAAAAAAAAATTCAGGACAATAATCAAATAAACAAATAAAACAAATTATGCATTTCATGAAACTCCAAACTAAAGACAAAACTCAATTGCAAAAGACGCTTTCATTAAGCTATTCACATATGCAAGAAAAGGTTTTCGTGAACTTTAGTAAATAACAACCCTTAGATTTACTGAAACTCCCTTCGAGAGAGAAGATATTCGGCCATTCAAATTGTGCAAAGACCCTTCAGGATTTTCAAATTTCGTCATTGGAGGTGGATGCCTCAAAGGCGTCTTTGTGTTCGGGAAAGGGGCTTGTACTTATGTTCGGTCCTTGTTCTGCACTTCTTCTAATCAATATTTCCCCGCCTCGATCATTTCTTGGACTTTCTGTTTAAGTGCTCTACAATCAGTAGTTGGGTGGCCAGGTGCTCCCGAATGATAGGCACAAGTGTACTGTGGGTTATATCCGCCAGAGATACCATGAGGGTAAGCTGGAGGGGGAATTTCGCCGATTTTACCGGCGGTTTTTAATTGTTCATATAATCGGTCCAAAGGTTGGCCGAAATTGGTGAATGTTCGAGAACGATTTTGATCGTGGGTTTCAGTATGTTGGGGGTAGTTGTAGATGGGTCTGTTTGGTTGGGGAAATTGTTGATTGTAGAGAGGTCGGGGTCGAACTTGTTGGAAGTTAGGTTGGGATATTTGAAAAGGGGCCATAGGCGAGTTGTTGTAGTTAGGGCGAGGTCGAGGATGAGTGGTATTGGTATGGTAAACAGGATGAGGGCTTGAATAGTAAGGATAAGGGTTTGAGTAGGTAGGGTATTGTCGAGGTCTGGGTCTTGAAACAGGGTTTCGATTCCAGACAAAAGCAGTTTCCCCCTCTTGCTTTTTGAATTGTTGCTTCTTCCCATTACTACCTTGGTTTTGCAAGGCATCCAACTGGGATTTGAGGGCAGACACATTAACAATCTTTCCAGCCTTCACGAAGTCATCAAACTCTTCAAGCTTATTGACAATAGCGGCAAACGAGCATCCAGTCATGCGGAAAATTTCTCCAAAGTACGGCGGATCATGTGCTTTAATGAAAGTTCGTATGATTTCATCCTCGGTCATTGGTGGCTCGACTTTTGCAGCTATTTTTCTCCACCTTTTGGCATAAGTCTTGTGATCCTCGGTGGGTTTTCTCTTTATCCCTTCCAACGTGGTTCGTGTCGGAGCCAGCTCGCAATTATACTCGTATTGCCTTACAAACGCATTGGACAAGTCCAGCCAGGTCTTTGCCTCTTCGGGTTTCAGCTTGGAATACCAGTCGAGTGCATCCCTGTAACAGCCCCACTTTCCCCTAAGGCGAACCAAAGGGTTAGCGGACTGCCTGCCCAACTCTCGCCAGGACTACAGATCAGATTAGAGCTATCTGCTTCACTCCGGAACTTACAAACGCGCGTAAACAAGTCAAAATGGTAAAATAACCCAAAATAAAAAAAAATGAAATCCGGAGCCGGCCATGAATAGTAACCGACCCGTCAGAACCCAACCGAAATAGCTAACAAACATTCACATCTGAACTTTAGCGTTTACAAATCAAAATGACATACAAAAGCTTTCAAAAGTTAATACATATACACGGTTTGCCAAATCAAAAGAGAAAACGCCCCAAAAGTACACTTAGGGTTTTAATACGTGAGCTATACAAAAGATATGTTCATCTAGCTCAATTTGGCAGCCATTTGTCAAATCCAGACCAAAAGGGTTTATTTTCCTGTAAGGAAAACAAAAGGAACGGAAAGGGGTGAGCTTGCGCTCAATGAGGTACCAAACAAATAGCATTAAAATCATGGCATTTCACATTTAACAAATCAGATACACATGTCAGATGTAAAGCACAGAAACCAATTATTCAAATCAGAAGGATACGGGTGGCTCTCAGGAGCCAAATTTTCAGCGCAGTACTTGATCCAAACCGGTTGACTCTCCGTCAACGTATATAGAACCAATGCGTCCGTAGACCCCTCTTTACTCCGAATTCCGTCCACCAAACACCCCTTTACCGGGCCCGCTCACCGTAACCGAACAGAAATGGTAATACTCGAGTATACCCGGAATCAAGGGTCTCAATACCCAAAATCCCCGAACAGACTACTGTGGTTCGTTATCTAATCGTCCAGGCCCTTGCCGGCCCGAGTCGAATAACTTAGCCACAGGATTGAGCTCATAGGTCATAGAAATCCGAACAGATGCAGACACAGATAACAGATTCAGATACAGATATAGGATATCCGATTCGGATAGCAGATTCAGACGGCAGATTTAGATAGGCACTCAAAATTGACATATGAACAGATAGAAAACGAGTGTGATAAAGTACACCCTCGCCTCCATTTTATCAAAATAGTATTTGGTTTCTATAGTCATAAATCAAGTATTCAGATATTCAGATATTCCACATAATGGGTAGCAGGTAGTGGAACACTCACCGACTCAACTTCAAAAGTTTTCACTTCAGATTGGCCTTAATCGCCAAGAAACCCTAAAATAATCAAAATAAAACAATTGAAGGTTTTACTTCCAGAATCGAGTAAACAGAATGCACATGTGAGGCTCAACTACTAGTCGTATGCCTCGCCAAATAATTACTAATGCAAGGGTACAAAACATGATTTTCTTGGAAACGAAAAGGTAACATGAAGACTTAGGCGCAAACAACCCAAAAGCCTTTCATTTCCACAAAAAGGCAAATCCAGCTTAAATGAACCAAACGGCCTATAAAATCGGGCAGCACCTCCCCTAAAATTCTTACTTTTCCAGCCATCAAGGCTTCATTATATCCTCAAATCAGTCCCAACATTTCACACAAAAGTCATCTCATTTCCCAAAAGCCGTTCACTAGGCTCAAAGTAAAAGTTAACTAGGAAATGACCGGAATAAGAGTAAGCCTTAAAACAGTTTTGACTCGATAACTAATCATAAAGCCATGCCAATCACAACCCCAATAGGGTTTCATATGCATATTTAAGCATAATAGCAAACCAGAAAATCAAGAAATGTAACTCATTTGACCCAACAACAAAAACAGTTTTGACCTCCTAATGCGGTAATGGCACAAAATGCGTTACGCTTATCGGATGAGGGTGCAAGACCCACCATCTCGAAGCTAAAAGATAGGGCTACAACAATGTATAAGGCCACTCAGTCCAAATCCTAGCACAACTAGGTCAAAAATGCAGATTACAAAACCAGAACCGCAATTGCAGGTTCCCAAATCGCACTATGCTGTAATTAGTCTATTTCAGTCTACACAAGTCCAAATGCATTGATTCCAAAGGCATATGATAGCTAAGACATCCAGATACATTTCATCAGAAGACACCAACAACAAAATCCAAACCAATTCCAGTCAAAATGGCCAATTACTAGTGCAGTTTTCGCATTCTGATCAACCCAGAACAGCAACAGTAAAATCGACATATCTCACTCTACACTAATCTAAATGACCTGAAATTTTGCAGGCACTTCAAAATCATCAATACCTAAAACTTTCGTGTTTTTAGTAAAGTCCAATTCGGCCTCTAACCCTATGATCCAAAACCGGACAAAATTAGGGGTTTATGAACCCTAACTTTTCATTTTTCAATCCAAACCCAAAATTGGTTGCAATTATCACTAATTCACCCCAACTAGAGTCATTCTAGGCCATTGCCAATCATCATAAACAACCACACCATCATTGTAGACACCAAATTTTGGTACGATTTATTTATTTTTGTTCATGCTAGTTTATCTTAGTTATTCTTTTTATTTTCTTTAGTCGTTTACTTGTTTTATTTTTTTTAATTATTTTTAGTCTTTTTAATGTAGAATTTCAAAAAAAAAAAAAAATATGTTTTAGTTGTTTTAAAATTCAATTTTTGTCTTGGAAAAAGAAAAAAAAAGGAAAAGGCACTCGAAAAAATATGATTTGTTGTTTGTTTTGATTTAAATTCACTGTTTTCTTGAAGAAAAAAAAAATCAAAATCAAAAAAATCAAAAAAATCACAATTCTATTTCTGCCGAATCCATTTCCACTTCACATTCTAGTATTTTCTATCCTTAGTGCCGGTTTCTTTCTCCACTACCACACACCACCATAACATTGCCGCAGAAATTCCATGCACAGCCAAACAACTCCTCGGACAGCATGATTAGCCACCACCCTAGCTGACCAACCGGCATCTTCACCACTGCAGTACACAACCTCTGTCAACACTCAACCTCTTCTCCTAAACCGGCACAATACACCTTCCTCTCCCTTCCAGGTCTCAAGCCACAATCTCATATTTTCTACACACAAACCCATTTCCTCTCTGCTTTGTTATCATCGACCGAGAGTGAGGGAGAGGTGGAGCTGCTCCATAAAGCCGAGAGTGAGGAAGGAAGCTGAGAGTTGCGATCCCATTTCTGGTTCTGTCCGCAAGCATCGAAGAGGGAGGAGAGGAGGAGGAGCCGTGTGCAGACTTTCCTCTGCACTCCCCAAGCTCAGCCGGTAGTTACACTAGCTCCCCTCCATCACAACACCCTACTACCATTTTCTCCTCGACCACGAACCGAGAGCAAAAAGAAAGAGAGAACCGAGCCTTCCGTTTCTGTCCCTGTCCGTAAGCTTGAGGGAAAGAGAGAGAGACTTGTTGTTTTTCTTCGTCTCACCTGCGAGCTGGTGAAGGGGACCGAGAGCCATCACTTTCTTCATCAACTCCACCGCCTGCAACAGCCAAGCAAATCAACCAAATCCCAAGCCCATCAGCGAGCCGAGGGGGAAGAACAAATCGCAGCATCTTGACGCGCGAACTAAGCTTCCAGCTGAGAACCCATCGCCACTGGCCATTAGCTCCAGAATTTCCCATCTCCATCCGCGAATTTTCACTGAATAGAGGCACTGTAAGTTTCGTTTCTCTCCAAAATTTCTCAAGTTCTTGTCCAGTCTTTTTTAAATGTAACCGCCGTGGCTTGCTCTAGTGTAATTTTTCTGCCACTTGGCCTCAATTTTTTTGAATATACATACTGCGTATGATGATTGGAGTTGAAGTTCTTTGTTCTTAAATAATTTTGGGGTTGGTTGCTATCTTGATTGCTCACAGATTTGCTAAAAATTTTTATGCTCATGTATTGTTTGCTAAAATGCCCAAACCAAAGTCTTGAATCAAAAAAGGAAAGATTTTGGGTGTTCTTCTATATCCGTGAGAGAGGAATGCCAGCCGGTCCAAAGTTAGCTAGAATCTGCCCGTTTGTTAATTGGGGAAAGGAAAAGAAATAAAGGAATTTTGGAATCAATTCTTGTCATTTTCAATGTTTTTGGTGTCGGATGATGTAGTGTGTTTTGCCGCGTGAAATTAATGGATTTTGAAGCATCAGAAGTTGCAGAAACGTTCTCACGTTCATTTGCATAAGAAGAAGAAATGTTTCTGTGAAGCCTGAATGAATAAGTTTCTGAAAATTTTGCAATTGGCCCTGGACCTTTGGTGAAATCACATTAAAGCCTGCATGACTTCCAAATTTTATTCAATTAAGTCCCTATTTTGTTGTGATTGAACCCCAAATTTCCCCCTTATTCTGATATGGCCTAAATCTGGAAAAATTAGACTGATTTCATCCTTTTAAGTTTAATCTTGCGTTTGCATAATTCTATGAGACTTTTTGGATAGATTAATGCTTGATTTTTAGGTCATAATGGTGGCTTAATAATTTTTTTTGTAGATTTTATCATGTTGGGTTTTAGTGAAATAGGGGATTTGGGCTAAGAAGTTGTTTTTGATTGGGTTTTAAAAATGGATTTAGTTTATTATTTTGGGTTTTGGTTTGGGCTAAAGGGTAAAAGCCCACCGGTCTTGTTACTTAATTTTGGGGTCTTAAATGATAGATTGGTCCATTCCTTTTTGGTCTGAATTTCGATTGAGCTAGGGAAGGTTCTGGCCCAAATAAGATGCAAAACTGGCCTACTGGCCTGACCCATTAGCAACCAGAAACAAAAGTTGCAAATCAGTCCCTGAATTTCTCCTTAACTGTACTGTGGCCCTGGACATTTTCAACCTTTTTCAATTGGGTCCCTAATTTAATTGCGAATAGGCCCCTGTACTTTATTTTTCTTTAATTTTGACCCCAAAACTTTGGTAATGTTTGCAATCAAGTCTCTTTTTCTTTTGACTTCTTGAATGTGGGTTGATTATATGATTTAATTGATTCAATTTCCTGTTTATTTTTATCTTTTGTGATTATCTTTTATTTAAAGTGGTATCTTGATATTTCTTTTATTTTGGAGGATGAATAAGTGATTTCACTCCATTTAAGGCATCAACTCAAGGGAGGTATAACTTCTTTTATCTTTTTTTGTTTCTCTCATGTGACTCAACGTGCTAAGTGAATTGCATGTCTGCTTTGCTTTTCTAGTTTTTCTTTAATTCCTTTTACTTATGTCATTTACTTTTTGTTTTGATTAAGTTATTCTTTTAAATGGGGTATGTGTACACCTCTTGGCTTGTAATAGATAGGGCTGTGGCGAGCAATTTGGTCCATTTTCCCCTTCCCCTTTTTGTTTTAGTTAGTGAATGTAATAAGTTCATAAGTTGGTTGCATGCCTACGTGTTAAGTGTTTAATCGCTTTATTAGGTCCTTGCATCTAGTCGAGCATGCTAAATGTTACGTGCTACGTGTTTATGAGTATTTAGTACGTCTACTTGCTTTCCATAGTGTGGATGAATGGAATGGATGAATGTACGTCACCACACTAGTCCAACGCTAGTCGGAATTCATAGAATGGGCTAGTCCAATGCTAGACCCTTAGGGATTTTCCCTCGTTAGTACATGTTTGCATGTTCATTACATGTCATGCATTTTTTTTAATTTTATCATTTTGCATGCCCCTCGAACCCCTTTTCCCTCCATTTTTAGGATTTTTGCATTTCATGCTAGTTATAGGGTTCATTTGCTTGAGGGTCCCCTTAAATATGGGATATAGACGAGTGTGGCTTTTTCTAAGCCTTAGCACGCTTGTATCCTCTCTATAAAAGGGCAAATTGAGTCACGATTTAGGTCTCCCCGTACCCAATATGCATGAATTCCCTAGGCTCATGCATTTTCAAATCCACTCTACCATTTTATACCCTCATCACACTTTCATTTTTCCTCCCATTTTGCACACGTGCACCTTTATTTTTCTTCACTTGCACACGAACACTTTTATCATCACTTGCACACATGCACTTCATATTATCATTTCACATACCGTACCTTGCCCACTCACGTGCACATTTTCATTTACATATTTATTGTTTTTATTACTTTTTCAAACTCATGTCCTCACATTGCATACATGCATTTCATTCATTTGCATCCCACTCGCATTATTCGTGACCTCTCCAAAGGATCATTATTGGGCTTCACAATTAATGTGATTGGCACCATTCAACCTTTGAAGAGAAATTTTCCCCAATACCCCTAGGTCTAGGGTTTGCATTCATATAGTACATCCGAATGTAATAAATTTTTTGGTTAAAACAAGAAAATATTTGATTAAATCACGCAACTAGCCTTGGCTAGGTCGAAGGGGTGCCTTGGATTTTTATCCTTGCCTTCCCCTTCGTCAAATGTGACTCCCGAACCTTTTTCGTTGGTTTACGTGGACTAGGAGTCGTTTAAAAGGGGTTTCTTAATATTTTTTCCTATTTTTCTTTAAAAATTCATTTTTAGGTGACTTGGTACACCTTAACTCATTACCAAGTGGCGACTCCGATTTTTTATTTCAAAAACCCTTTTTAAACTATAATTTTGGGTCAAATCGTCGCATTCTCAAACCCCCATTTAGACCCATTTTTCTTTTAAATAACAATTCATTTTCCAATCACAAATTGAATCAAAAAATACATTTTCTCAAACCATTTATTTATTTATCAAAAAATGGGGCGCGACAGTTGGCGACTCCACTGGGGACATTCGAGAGTCCGAGCAAATTTGATTTAATCAATCTTTTTCTTCTTTTAAACCTTTTTATTTATTACATTGGATGTTTAGGGTTGCATTTTTCCCTTTTCTAAGATTTTTGCATTTCGCGTATCAACTCACTTCCTCACACGTTCGCCTACGATTGTTTTGATGAATGGATGTTTGTATGTGATTCCGCGCTTTGCATTGCATTTGGGAGGGGATTCTACCTTAGAGCCTCGCGTTGGTTCTCGATCCCTCCCCTCCAAAACGTGCACTATCATACGCGCATACGCTTTACTATTCATCCTCCTTTATTTTTCTTTTTAGTGGTTTGTCACGCCACTCCACCTTATTAGGATTAGGAGACCCACTTGGACGTGTGATCGTAACACGACGTGTGCGTAGCACGATCCAATGGGTCACTCACTCTTCCGCTTTAAACTTTGGGTTAATATCCTTAGTTTTTAGTCGAAGGTTGAGGTTTTTTATAGATTCACTCAAACATGCGGCCGTGACACGACGTGTGCGTAGCGGTGTTTGGGGAATCGCTCGAGCCACCGACAAAGGGCCTTGGGAGTGATGACCCTTGGTCACGAGTCTGAAGGCTTGGGGACCTATGACTTATCGAGTCTAGATGCATTAGTGAACCCCAACCTCATGCATCCATTTTAGAATTGCCTAAGGTAGAGTCGACCTTACCCTATTAGGGACACCATTCACGAGGGGAGGGATCCCATCCTTTTCCTTATTTACTTTTCCTGTTTTTTATCATTTAATTGTCCAACGTGTATGTGATTATATGTTGAACTAACTTTTCTTGTCTTTTGCTTTTGCATTCACAACCTTAGCAAATAAGAGGTCTGGCATGACCTTCTTTTAGAAGCCTACCCGTGTAGATAGGCCATTGCATGTTTGAAAATTATGGTATATTTCGTTCATAAATTAATAATGCCATACCATTTTAGGCCTCCCCTGGCAGATAAAGGGTTCCTTAGGTCACATTTCATTTCGAGTTGCATATTTTCCTGCTTTAATAAATTGGCATCATGCATCCACCTTAGAAGGGAATGCCATTTAGGGGATCCCGTGCTAGGTATAAACCGCCCTGTGTCTCGGATACATAATCCAATGAGACTTGCACGTTTATATTTCCTGTACCATCCAAAGGGGTAGTGCACGAGGTAAGGTAGGATCCGATCTTTTCAAAGACGGCAGCAATTTTTTGCATATAAGCGTCTAAAAATCACTTTTTGGCCATTTTTAAACCTAATTGGTAAAATTTCCTTGCGTAAAAGGACATTAATTTGAAGAAAATTCACAAATGATTCCCCATTGATGAGACGATAAATATAGAGGCCAAATCTTGATTTTAGAAGGCTCATAGACTAAGGCATTGTAATTTTTTGAAACTACCCAATGGGTAGAGAACTCAATCGATTTTTGAACAAATCATCCATTTTATCCAATCCATTTTTGTCAATTCATTCAATTTTAGTTCAATCTAATCATTTTTGAATAAATTCATTTCATCCAATTCATTTGACCAATTTACCCTTTTTAGGGTCATCCGGTCGATTTTTGAATAAATCATCAATTCATTTGACCAATGTATCCTTTTAGGGATTTGGCCAATTTTTAAAATAAATCATTAACTCCATTTCATCTCTTTGGCCAATTTACCCATTTTTAGGGCGAAATCAAGTTGATTTTGAAGAGATCATCAATTTCATTCAATTCAGTTGACCAAGTCTATCTATTCGATCAATTTTGAATAAATCGTCAATGTTATTCAGCTTACCTATTTTTAGGTAAATCGGTCGATTTTGAATAAATCACCAATTTTATCCATTTGACTCGCTTTTTCCCCTTTAGGGTTCATTGAATAAATTAATCGAGACATGGCAATCCCTTTCACAAATCATTTTATGTGTAGATCAAAGCAAGCAATCCGTTCCGACTTCGTCCTCATGTTTTAGGGCAAATGTCTCTTCTCACTCCAAGTGGCCAAATTTTTCAAATCATTCTTCACACGATCAGTCGATCGGATCCATCAGGTATTGTATAGTGCCTGCTCTGGAGGACTGCATTTTCATGCTAGGCCTACCCTTGGCACAAAAGGGTTCCCCCATAGGACATGCATCCGAATTTTCTGAATATCTACTAACTCTTGTTTTTTCTTTTCTTTTTCTTTGTTTTTATTGGAATAATTAAGCAAGGGTTAAATCTAAAAGCAATCTTTTCAAAATTCTCAGGTAATATTTAAATATAGCTTCTCGTCGAAGCCCCATCATAACGCGATCCTGTAGTCAAGCCCAGAGGAGTCGTGAAAACATGAGTTCACAACCGGAACAGTCAGATAGGTCTGCTACTACCGCTCAACCCGAGACTGCAAGTTTGGGGATTCAGTTGACTGAGATGCTTACCAAGTTCGGAGAGATGGCGTCTGAGATGACCGCCCAAAGGAAGTTGAATGATGAGCTAATTAGCAGCGGAGTTCAATCCGAACCTGTACCCGCCAGACAGCCTGAGCAAGAGCCATTTGTCCTACCTTCGGCCCATGCCACTGTTACTCCATCATTTCTTATTGCACCCGAAGAAACTTTCACCTATCCCACCACAAATTTGCCATACACTTACCCTCCTCATCCTTCATTTTTTCTTACTCATACGCGAGGTCCACCACCCCAAATCACTTCAAATATACCACCTGAGCCACATACCTTTTATCACCCTGTTGCTGAGCCATTCCTACCAGACCATATTGTTCAAACCAAGGCAGAAATGGGGGAATCTTCTGCTCCCGTTGATATAAAGCTGCTCAAACGTCTTGATCGTTTTGATGAGTTTATGAGGAAGAGTCAGGGGCTGAACAAGCAAGGAGTCCTGGATTACGATGAGCTTTGCCTTTTCCCGAATGTGCAATTGCCTGAGGGGTTCAAAACTCCGAAGTTTAACAAGTATGATGGGACGGGCAATCCCAAGACACACCTCCGACTGTTCGCCAACAAGTTGGGTAGGCCAACAGATGATGAAAATTTACCTTTAAGGCTATTCCCAGAAAGTCTGGAGGGCGACGCACTTGATTGGTATTCAACTTTGAAGTCTGAGGAGATAAAGACTTGGCTAGACCTGTCCAATGTGTTTATAAGGCAATACGAGTACAACTGCGAGCTGGCTCCGACGCGAACCACGTTAGAAGGAACAAAAAGAAAACCCTCTGAGGATCACAAGACTTATGCCAAGAGGTGGAGAAAAATAGCTGCAAAAGTTGAGCCACCAATGACTGAGGACGAAATCATACGCACCTTCATTAAGGCACAGGATCCGCCGTACTTTGAAGAAATTTTCCGCATGACTGGATGCTCGTTTCCCACTATTGTCAACAAGCTTGAAGAATATGATGATTTCGTAAAGGTTGGAAAGATTGTTAATGTGTCTACCCTGAAAACTCAAGTGGAAGCTTTGCAAAGCCAAGGTAGTAATGGAAAGAAGCAGCAATTCAAAAAGCAAGAGGGGGAAACTGCTTTTGTCTGGGATCGAAACCCTGCCCCAAGACCCAGACCTCGACAATACCCTACCTACTCAAACCCTTACCCCTACTACTCAAATCCTCATCCTGTTTACCACACCAATATCACTCATCCTCGACCTCGCCCAAATTATGTCAACCCGCCTACAACCCCTTCCCAAATATCTCAACCAAGCTTTCAACAAGCTCGTCCTCGGCCTCCTTACCACCAAAGATTTTTCCCACCAAATAGACCCACCTACAACTATCCCCGACCCACTGAAACCTACAATCAAAGCCGTACCCGAACCTTCGCCAACCTAGGCAGACCTTTGGACCAATTGTATGAGCAATTGAAGGTTGCCAACAAAATAGGCGTGATTCCCCCTCCAACTTACCTTCATGGCATGCCTGCTGGGTACAATCCACATGCTATTTGTGCCTATCATTCGGGAGTACCTGGTCACTCAACCGTCGATTGCAGGGCACTCAAGCACAAAGTCCAAGACATGATCGAGGCAGGGGAAATAATGCTAAGGAAAAGAGGTGAACAAGGGCCGAGCATAAGTACAAATCCTTTCCCTGAACACAAGGACACCTTCGAAGCATCCACCTCCAATGACGAAATTTGAAAATCCTGAAGGAACTTTGCATAATTTGAATGGCCGAGTATCTTCCCTCTCGAAGGGAATTTCGGTAAATCTAGGGGTTGTTATTTACTAAGGTTCACGAAAACCATTTCTTGCATATGTGAATAGCTTAATGAAAACATCTTTTGCAACTAAGTTTTTGTCTTGTTTCCGTTTTGACTAGTTTTTCCATCAAATGCATAATTTGTTTTTTCTGTTTATTTGATTATTGTCCCGAATTTTTAATTCTTTTAGATGGCCAAAGATGGAATTATTTGACCATTTGAATATCACTGTTCTGGATTCCGATAATACCATTCATTCAAAAATTTCTTCGTGAAAAAATTCCTTTGTTGAAAAGGGCAAAAATTCCTTTGTTGAAAAGGCCAAAAATCCCTTCGTTTGAAAAGGCCACAAATCCCTTCGTTTGAAAATGCCAAAAATCCCTTCGTTGAAAAATCCCTTCTTTGAGAAGGACAAAAACCTCTTCTTTGAGAGACCCCTTCATGAAAAATCCCTTCATTGAGAAAGTCTTCATTGAGAAATTCCTTCATTGAGAAAGTCTTCATTAAGGAATTCCTTCATTGAGAAAGCCTTCATTGAGAAATCCCTTTATTAAGAATTCGTTCATTGAGGAAGCTTTCATTGAAAAATCTCTTCATTGAGAAAATCCCTTCTTTGCCAAGTTCGAAGCTGATTGATTAAAGCAGCGTCACCGACAATTGATTTTGATGGATGAAAAGCAGCTGAACGCCATGTGCCATGGCTAATGTTATCAAAGTGCGTGGCCTGTGTTCATAACAAAAAGGTCCGCCTCCGAGCCTTTAGAGAAGGAGGACAAAGAGTTAAAGCGAGTTTTGCCAATGCAAGATGAAGTCAAAGACGAATTTGATCTAAACTGGTAAAGACATTTGTCATTCAAAAGGGTGCCACCGAATGGAGCACTTATCCTTGAAGAGATGGATGGGTAAACATTCTCTCAACCTATCAAATCAGACATGTGTAAGAAGTCTTTATTTTTGATTATGCAAATTTCTTTTGGAAATCATGCAAGGGACGAGGTAAAAGTCAGGCCATCTTCCTTTTCAATCAAAACATTTCATCCCTAGTTATCCCTTTTGAGCCATCAGAGCAGTAATTTTCGTTTGGCAGCCCCTGAGAGTTGCAAACCCCACACTGGGGCCAAGTTATTTTGGAAAAGAGATGATCAAAAGAAAAGAAAACCCTACACTGGGGCAAATTTATTTTGAAAGAGAAAGAAAAAGCAGAAAACCCTACACTGGGGCAAATTTTTGAAAAAGTTCAAAAGAATGGCAAAAGGCCAAAAGACAAATCAAAAAAAAAAAAAAAAGATGAAAAGGAAAAGAGAACCCCATACTGGGGCAAATTTAGCTTTGAAGAAAAATGCAAAAAGTGAGGAAGATGCAATGGAAAAAGCAAAGAGAGAAAATTCAATCAAACTGGGGCAAATTTCCCTCAGTTTCGTTCGAAATTGAAGATGATTTCAAATGATGCAATCTCAGGTTATTTCACCTCTCATAAGAGCAAATTGTTTTCAAGCCTTAACTTTTCTTGACATATCCCACCTGACTCCATTACAAAAGCCCAAAGTCCTGATTTTCGTCACTTGCTATATTTCTATTGGAAAGTTTGCTAATCAACTGACAAGTGATGTCCATAATGCCTTCGCTTAATCTTACAAGGGAAGTGCATTTTACTGATGTCAGAAATCTTTAACTCATACTTCTGAGGCGATTATGGTTGAGCTCTTCCATTGCTTTCTTACGTAAAAACCCGAAAGGGCACCTCAAAAAGAAAAAAAAAGGAAAAAAAAGAAAAAAAGAAAAAAAGAGAAAAGACAAAACAAAACAAAAAAAAAAAAAAGGGGGTGGGGGCAACCTTGATGAAAACCCGAAAGGGCGCTAGGTAGGTTTCTTCAATGAGCAAACACGAGGAAGAACAGTTGATGACTTGGTTCATTTGGAATTTCTCTTCATAATACTTCTGCCAGTGTCGAATTGCAGAACAAAGATATTCAGGAACTCGAATATGACATCCGTTGGCCAAAACTGTGTCGTTTTGTAAAAATATTTCTTTAGCAAATTCATTCTTAGGAAGCTCATTTTTTCTCAATTGCTTGTATTCATGGCATTTTTGTAGGATTTAAGCACAAATGGTTTGTGTTTGCATTCTTTCACATATTCATTTCTGCATGATAGGTGAAATTACTTTTTAATCATCGAATTTTGGTGAATGATAACCCCATGGTTTATTCAAAGCATACTTGGGTTCAGTCATCTTGCGAAAATGGTTGAAATTCAGCAAGGTCGGTTACGCAAGCTTCACAATATGGCAAAATGCACGCTTGGTTAGTTGGGAAAAATCAGAGACGTTTAGAAATGACAAATCCAACCAAGTCAGATGCCACGGTCAACTTTGACGAAGGCATCCAAAGACTCATGTTTACACGATTCTCAAGGACAAACGGATCAAATAATGGTGGCAATTCCTTTGTTTTTTCTCTTTTGCAGGAAATTTCATGCATGGATGAAAACAATCACACCTCGCACTGAAATCGGTGTCGGAAAGAGTTCTAATGAACAAAGGCAGATTGAAAATGTCGCAAGCAAATTTCATCAAAAAAAAATGCAACAGCACGGCAATACAGAATCAACTCTGGACTCACATTGCAAAAATTCATCATACTGGGGCAAATTAATTTTTTGTAAAGATTTTGAAAAGTCAAAAAGAAAAGTCAAAAAGAAGCAAAAATCATCAATCAAAAACCAAAATCGAATCAAATTTCGTCACGGCAGGATCGGGTTTAATCCCACTGACCGACGATCAAAAACATTTTCGGGTCAGTCCCTCGATCAAAAGCATTTTCGGGTCAGTCCCTCGATCAAAAGCATTTTCGGGTCAGTCCCACGATCAAAAGCATTTTCGGGTCAGTCCCTCGATCAAAAGCATTTTCGGGTCAGTCCCTCGATCAAAAACATTTTCGGGTCAGTCCCTCGATCAAAAGCATTTTCGGGTTAGTCCCACGATCCAAAGCTTATTCGGGTCAGTCCCACGATCAAAAGCATTTTCGGGTCAGTCCCATGATCAAAAGCATTTTCGGGTCAGTCCCATGATCAAAATCTTATTCGGGTCAGTCCCATGATCAAGAGCTTATTCGGGTCAGTCCCATGATCAAAAGCATTTTCGGGTCAGTCCCACGATCAAAAGCTTATTCGGGTCAGTCCCATGATCAAAAGCTTATTCGGGTCAGTCCCACGATTCAAAGCTTATGCGGGTCAGTCCCACAATTCAAAGCCTGTTCGGGTCAGTCCCGCGATTCAAAGCTTATTCGGGTCAGTCCCGCGATTAAAGCTTGTTCGGGCCAGTCCCATGATTTGAATTTCCTTCTCTAGTCAGTCCCAATTTTAATTTCTCTGTTCGGATCAGTCCCGTTTTAAATTTCTGTCTGGGTCTATTCCATTTAAATTTCTGTCTGGGTCTATCTCATTTAAATTTCTGTTCAAGTCTACCCCATTTACATTCCTGTCCGGGTCAGTCCCGTTTTCAATCCATGTTCGGGCCAGTCCCATGATTTGAATTTCCTTCTCTAGTCAGTCCCAATTTTAATTTCTCTGTTCGGATCAGTCCCGTTTTAAATTTATGTCTGGGTCTATCTCATTTAAATTTCTGTTCAAGTCTACCCCATTTACATTCCTGTCCGGGTCAGTCCCGTTTTCAATCCATGTTCGGGTCAGTCCCGTTTTAAATCCATGTTCGGGTCAGTCCCGTTTTAAATTCCTGTTCGAGTCAGTCCCGCTTTAAGTTCCTGTTTAGGTCAGTCCCGTCTTTAAATTTCGTTCGGGTCAGTCCCGCTTTAAATTTCTTGTCTCAGTCAATTCCTTGTTAAATTTTTCTTTCAAAAGAGGTCAGTCCTCATTTTCGAAAAACGGCAGTCGTTCGAGTCGTTCGTGACCGAATGACACAGGTAAGTGTTTGGTGTCTACTTCTTTGTCTCAAGTTTTTCCAAAACTCAGACAAAGAGGGGCAAACTGTAGACACCAAATTTTGGTACGATTTATTTATTTTTGTTCATGCTAGTTTATCTTAGTTATTCTTTTTATTTTCTTTAGTCGTTTACTAGTTTTATTTTTTTTAATTATTTTTAGTCTTTTTAATGTAGAATTTAAAAAAAAAAAAAATATGTTTTAGTTGTTTTAAAATTCAATTTTTGTCTTGGAAAAAGAAAAAAAAAGGAAAAGGCACTCGAAAAAATATGATTTGTTGTTTGTTTTGATTTAAATTCACTGTTTTCTTGAAGAAAAAAAAAAATCAAAATCAAAAAAATCAAAAAAATCACAATTCTATTTCTGCCGAATCCATTTCCACTTCACATTCTAGTATTTTCTATCCTTAGTGCCGGTTTCTTTCTCCACTACCACACACCACCATAACATTGCCGCAGAAATTCCATGCACAGCCAAACAACTCCTCGGACAGCATGATTAGCCACCACCCTAGCTGACCAACCGGCATCTTCACCACTGCAGTACACAACCTCTGTCAACACTCAACCTCTTCTCCTAAACCGGCACAATACACCTTCCTCTCCCTTCCAGGTCTCAAGCCACAATCTCATATTTTCTACACACAAACCCATTTCCTCTCTACTTTGTTATCATCGACCGAGAGTGAGGGAGAGGTGGAGCTGCTCCATAAAGCCGAGAGTGAGGAAGGAAGCTGAGAGTTGCGATCCCATTTCTGGTTCTGTCCGCAAGCATCGAAGAGGGAGGAGAGGAGGAGGAGCCGTGTGCAGACTTTCCTCTGCACTCCCCAAGCTCAGCCGGTAGTTACACTAGCTCCCCTCCATCACAACACCCTACTACCATTTTCTCCTCGACCACGAACCGAGAGCAAAAAGAAAGAGAGAACCGAGCCTTCCGTTTCTGTCCCTGTCCGTAAGCTTGAGGGAAAGAGAGAGAGACTTGTTGTTTTTCTTCGTCTCACCTGCGAGCTGGTGAAGGGGACCGAGAGCCATCACTTTCTTCATCAACTCCACCGCCTGCAACAGCCAAGCAAATCAACCAAATCCCAAGCCCATCAGCGAGCCGAGGGGGAAGAACAAATCGCAGCATCTTGACGCGCGAACTAAGCTTCCAGCTGAGAACCCATCGCCACTGGCCATTAGCTCCAGAATTTCCCATCTCCATCCGCGAATTTTCACTGAATAGAGGCACTGTAAGTTTCGTTTCTCTCCAAAATTTCTCAAGTTCTTGTCCAGTCTTTTTTAAATGTAACCGCCGTGGCTTGCTCTAGTGTAATTTTTCTGCCACTTGGCCTCAATTTTTTTGAATATACATACTGCGTATGATGATTGGAGTTGAAGTTCTTTGTTCTTAAATAATTTTGGGGTTGGTTGCTATCTTGATTGCTCACAGATTTGCTAAAAATTTTTATGCTCATGTATTGTTTGCTAAAATGCCCAAACCAAAGTCTTGAATCAAAAAAGGAAAGATTTTGGGTGTTCTTCTATATCCGTGAGAGAGGAATGCCAGCCGGTCCAAAGTTAGCTAGAATCTGCCCGTTTGTTAATTGGGGAAAGGAAAAGAAATAAAGGAATTTTGGAATCAATTCTTGTCATTTTCAATGTTTTTGGTGTCGGATGATGTAGTGTGTTTTGCCGCGTGAAATTAATGGATTTTGAAGCATCAGAAGTTGCAGAAACGTTCTCACGTTCATTTGCATAAGAAGAAGAAATGTTTCTGTGAAGCCTGAATGAATAAGTTTCTGAAAATTTTGCAATTGGCCCTGGACCTTTGGTGAAATCACATTAAAGCCTGCATGACTTCCAAATTTTATTCAATTAAGTCCCTATTTTGTTGTGATTGAACCCCAAATTTCCCCCTTATTCTGATATGGCCTAAATCTGGAAAAATTAGACTGATTTCATCCTTTTAAGTTTAATCTTGCGTTTGCATAATTCTATGAGACTTTTTGGATAGATTAATGCTTGATTTTTAGGTCATAATGGTGGCTTAATAATTTTTTTTGTAGATTTTATCATGTTGGGTTTTAGTGAAATAGGGGATTTGGGCTAAGAAGTTGTTTTTGATTGGGTTTTAAAAATGGATTTAGTTTATTATTTTGGGTTTTGGTTTGGGCTAAAGGGTAAAAGCCCACCGGTCTTGTTACTTAATTTTGGGGTCTTAAATGATAGATTGGTCCATTCCTTTTTGGTCTGAATTTCGATTGAGCTAGGGAAGGTTCTGGCCCAAATAAGATGCAAAACTGGCCTACTGGCCTGACCCATTAGCAACCAGAAACAAAAGTTGCAAATCAGTCCCTGAATTTCTCCTTAACTGTACTGTGGCCCTGGACATTTTCAACCTTTTTCAATTGGGTCCCTAATTTAATTGCGAATAGGCCCCTGTACTTTATTTTTCTTTAATTTTGACCCCAAAACTTTGGTAATGTTTGCAATCAAGTCTCTTTTTCTTTTGACTTCTTGAATGTGGGTTGATTATATGATTTAATTGATTCAATTTCCTGTTTATTTTTATCTTTTGTGATTATCTTTTATTTAAAGTGGTATCTTGATATTTCTTTTATTTTGGAGGATGAATAAGTGATTTCACTCCATTTAAGGCATCAACTCAAGGGAGGTATAACTTCTTTTATCTTTTTTTGTTTCTCTCATGTGACTCAACGTGCTAAGTGAATTGCATGTCTGCTTTGCTTTTCTAGTTTTTCTTTAATTCCTTTTACTTATGTCATTTACTTTTTGTTTTGATTAAGTTATTCTTTTAAATGGGGTATGTGTACACCTCTTGGCTTGTAATAGATAGGGCTGTGGCGAGCAATTTGGTCCATTTTCCCCTTCCCCTTTTTGTTTTAGTTAGTGAATGTAATAAGTTCATAAGTTGGTTGCATGCCTACGTGTTAAGTGTTTAATCGCTTTATTAGGTCCTTGCATCTAGTCGAGCATGCTAAATGTTACGTGCTACGTGTTTATGAGTATTTAGTACGTCTACTTGCTTTCCATAGTGTGGATGAATGGAATGGATGAATGTACGTCACCACACTAGTCCAACGCTAGTCGGAATTCATAGAATGGGCTAGTCCAATGCTAGACCCTTAGGGATTTTCCCTCGTTAGTACATGTTTGCATGTTCATTACATGTCATGCATTTTTTTTAATTTTATCATTTTGCATGCCCCTCGAACCCCTTTTCCCTCCATTTTTAGGATTTTTGCATTTCATGCTAGTTATAGGGTTCATTTGCTTGAGGGTCCCCTTAAATATGGGATATAGACGAGTGTGGCTTTTTCTAAGCCTTAGCACGCTTGTATCCTCTCTATAAAAGGGCAAATTGAGTCACGATTTAGGTCTCCCCGTACCCAATATGCATGAATTCCCTAGGCTCATGCATTTTCAAATCCACTCTACCATTTTATACCCTCATCACACTTTCATTTTTCCTCCCATTTTGCACACGTGCACCTTTATTTTTCTTCACTTGCACACGAACACTTTTATCATCACTTGCACACATGCACTTCATATTATCATTTCACATACCGTACCTTGCCCACTCACGTGCACATTTTCATTTACATATTTATTGTTTTTATTACTTTTTCAAACTCATGTCCTCACATTGCATACATGCATTTCATTCATTTGCATCCCACTCGCATTATTCGTGACCTCTCCAAAGGATCATTATTGGGCTTCACAATTAATGTGATTGGCACCATTCAACCTTTGAAGAGAAATTTTCCCCAATACCCCTAGGTCTAGGGTTTGCATTCATATAGTACATCCGAATGTAATAAATTTTTTGGTTAAAACAAGAAAATATTTGATTAAATCACGCAACTAGCCTTGGCTAGGTCGAAGGGGTGCCTTGGATTTTTATCCTTGCCTTCCCCTTCGTCAAATGTGACTCCCGAACCTTTTTCGTTGGTTTACGTGGACTAGGAGTCGTTTAAAAGGGGTTTCTTAATATTTTTTCCTATTTTTCTTTAAAAATTCATTTTTAGGTGACTTGGTACACCTTAACTCATTACCAAGTGGCGACTCCGATTTTTTATTTCAAAAACCCTTTTTAAACTATAATTTTGGGTCAAATCGTCGCATTCTCAAACCCCCATTTAGACCCATTTTTCTTTTAAATAACAATTCATTTTCCAATCACAAATTGAATCAAAAAATACATTTTCTCAAACCATTTATTTATTTATCAAAAAATGGGGCGCGACAATCATAATCCAATTAAACCAGAAAAATCATCAATAAAATAAAAACTTCACCAAATCACTTCAAACCAAGATAAAAACCAGAAATTTCAGCACTTTAATCACTAACAAGCATAACTTAAGCTTCATAAGGTATAGGAGGGTAGTCAATCACCACTTACCAAGTAAACAAGAGAGAGAAAGATGTAGACCACCTTAGCTCTTCAAACAAACTTCACTAAACTACTTACTAGCTCCAAGTGGAAGGATTTTATGGAGTAGAAATAGATGGAAGCAAGTATTTTTGGGTGATTTGAGCTAGTTGGGACTTGAAAATTGAAGAAGTTTTCTTCCTTTCTTAGCACAAGAGGGCCGGCCACCAAGGAGAAGGAATGGTGAATTTGTGAGCAATTTTTAAGATATTTACCCTTTGGTCAAAAAAAGTCAAAAATTGGAATAGTAAATCTTAACTTGGAACCACTAAGAGGGTGACACTTGTCACACCATTAATGCAATCTTATCATTTCCTTTTCCTCTCACATCAATCATTTCACACACTCTACTTATCTCTTAACACCCGATAAATTTTACACAGTATCCGGAATTTAACCTAATTGGCCGAATTTTTCCGAACTTTTCGCACTAGTGGGTCCCACGTCCAATATATATTCTTAATTTTCTAAAAATTCAACAATACTAGAAAAATCATCTAAAAACTATAATTGCTCATAAAACCCACCAAGAACATATTTCTAAGCCAGAAAATGCAGAAAACATGCAATTAAGGGAACTAAAACCCTAGGAAAAAAAATATGAGGGAAATACGGGTTCTCACACTCTCTCTCCCTTAAAAGAATTTCGTTCTCGAAATTCCTTATCAGCGGAATCCATCAAATCTAAGGTACCCAACGGATCGTACCTTCTGCGTCCTCAGACGAGTCAGGGACCTGATGATGCTCCAGGGAATATACCCGAGCCGGTACTTTCGCTCCGGTCCCTTCTCCTTTCGACTGTCCAGGGTTGGTCTTAGCTGGTTGCTGAGAATTAGTCTTGGTTGGTGGCGGAGTCCCTCTCCCTTCTCGCAGTCGTGCTGGACAATTAGCAATTCGATGTTCGGCGCTACCACAGTGCAGGCATTTTCCTTCTTTCTTCCAACAATTTGCCTCCGTGTGCTTTGGCCCTCCGCAATATCCACAGGGACCTCGAGTAGCAGTGACCGATCCTCCCGGTGAGACACCACTGGCCACCCCCGGTTGTCGTACTCCCCCATTTCCTTTTCCACTCTTAGGGGGTGTGCTCTTATCTTCCTGTTCCGAGCTGCTTCCAGGAAAGCCCCTTTTCTTGGTTTGGAAGTTTCTAACTTGTAGCCTCGCATCTTCAACCCGTTGAGCTTTCTCCACAGCGTCACTAAAGGTACCAAGTTGAGCTACAGCCAAATCCTTTTGAATCTCAACATTTAGCCCCTGAATAAAATGCCTTATCCGTCGTTGTTCGGTTATGATCAGTTCAGGCGCAAACTTAGACAACCGAGTGAATTGACTCTCATACTCGGCTACGGTTTGTGTTCCCTGGCGAAGCCGATTGAATTCATCTTCCTTCTTTTCTTGGATGAGAGGAGGGAAAAACTTGGCATTAAATTCTCTCATAAAGTTCGCCCACGTCCTCGGGGTTTGTTCTCTTTCCCATTTCATTCAAATGACATTCCACCAGGAACGGGCGGCTCCCTCTAGTTGAAAGACAGCAAATGTCACCTGTCTCTCCTCGGTATAGTGTAAGGCAGCGAAAATATCGATTATCTTCTCTAGCCACTTCTCAGCTACGTCAGGATCAGGGCCTCCAAGAAATTTGGGTGGGGAGAACTTCTGAAATCTCTCAAGGGCTCTATCCTCGCCCTCCATGTGATTACCAGGATTCCCAGGGTTAGGGTTAGGGTTTTGACCTTGTTGGTGCACCACTTGGGCTAGCAAAGCAGTCATTTGCTGCATGGCAGCAGCTATTTGGACATTGGGATCAACCCTAAGTTCAGGGTTTGGTCCAGATGAGGTTTCCCCAGTACCCCTTTCAGGTGTAGGTTGCCTATTTCCACGCCCACGGCCTCGTCCACTCCGTGTACCTTCCATGAGTTTTACTTGGTTTAGGCAATAATACTAAACCAAAATAAGCACGATGCATGTAAGTAACACTCAAAACTTCTATGATAACACACATTTATACATTCCAAACAAGATCAAAGCATATATATACAAGTCGGTCAAAATTAGGCCGCACACAAACATACAGCCAGTTAAGTCAAGTACAAACATAGACGATCCACCGAGGAAAGGCCTTTCTGGTTCACCAAATCCTTTCTAACCTAGGCCCTCATATCTTTCGTATCCGGGCGCAAGAATCCCATCTAAGATAATTCACAACTCGAGCCGGCCGTTCCCAAGAGTAAACCATCTTTATTAAGGATTCCTACCCGACACACATACCTAGCTTCCTCGAGTCCCATAATAATGATTCGTACACTTATCACATGTCCGGTTCATAACTTACGCTCAAACGAGCACTTAGACATATTCATGAAATTAGGACCACAACACCACTTGGCCCAGTCTCACTCCGCGCAGAGACCACGCGAAGTGGCTCTAATACCACTTGTAACAGCCCCACTCTCTCCTAAGGCGAACCAAAGGGTTAGCGGACTGCTTGCCCAACTCTCGCCAGGACTACGGATCAGATTAGAGCTATTTGCTTCACTCCGGAACTTACAAAAGCGCGTAAACAAGTCAAAATGGTAAAATAACCCAAAATTTTAAAAAAATGAAATCCGGAGCCGGCCATGAATAGTAACCGACCCGTCAGAACCCAACCGAAATAGCTAACAAACATTCACATCTGAACTTTAGCGTTTACAAATCAAAATGACATACAAAAGCTTTCAAAAGTTAATACATATACACGGTTTGCCAAATCAAAAGAGAAAACGCCCCAAAAGTACACTTAGGGTTTTAATACGTGAGCTATACAAAAGATATGTTCATCTAGCTCAATTTGGCAGCCATTTGTCAAATCCAGACCAAAAGGGTTTATTTTCCTGTAAGGAAAACAAAAGGAACGGAAAGGGGTGAGCTTGCGCTCAATGAGGTACCAAACAAATAGCATTAAAATCATGGCATTTCACATTTAACAAATCAGATACACATGTCAGATGTAAAGCACAGAAACCAATGATTCAAATCAGAAGGATACGGGTGGCTCTCAGGAGCCAAATTTTCAGCGCAGTACTTGATCCAAACCGGTTGACTCTCCGTCAACGTATATAGAACCAATGCGTCCGTAGACCCCTCTTTACTCCGAATTCCGTCCACCAAACACCCCTTTACCGGGCCCGCTCACCGTAACCGAACAGAAATGGTAATACTCGAGTATACCCGGAATCAAGGGTCTCAATACCCAAAATCCCCGAACAGACTACTGTGGTTCGTTATCTAATCGTCCAGGCCCTTGCCGGCCCGAGTCGAATAACTTAGCCACAGGATTGAGCTCATAGGTCATAGAAATCCGAACAGATGCAGACACAGATAACAGATTCAGATACAGATATAGGATATCCGATTCAGATAGCAGATTCAGACGGCAGATTTAGACAGGCACTCAAAATTGGCATATGAACAGATAGAAAACGAGTGTGATAAAGTACACCCTCGCCTCCATTTTATCAAAATAGTATTTGGCTTCAATAGTCATAAATCAAGTATTCAGATATTCAGATATTCCACATAATGGGTAGCAGGTAGTGGAACACTCACCGGCTCAACTTCAAAAGTTTTGACTTCAGATTGGCCTTAATCGCCAAGAAACCCTAAAATAATCAAAATAAAACAATTGAAGGTTTTACTTCCAGAATCGAGTAAACAGAATGCACATGTGAGGCTCAACTACTAGTCGTATGCCTCGCCAAATAATTACTAATGCAAGGGTACAAAACATGATTTTCTTGGAAACGAAAAGGTAACATGAAGACTTAGGCGCAAACAACCCAAAAGCCTTTCATTTCCACAAAAAGGCAAATCCAGCTTAAATGAACCAAACGGCCTATAAAATCGGGCAGCACCTCCCCTAAAATTCTTACTTTTCCAGCCATCAAGGCTTCATTATATCCTCAAATCAGTCCCAACATTTCACACAAAAGTCATCTCATTTCCCAAAAGCCGTTCACTAGGCTCAAAGTAAAAGTTAACTAGGAAATGACCGGAATAAGAGTAAGCCTTAAAACATGTAAACAAATACAATGAGACTCGATAACTAATCATAAAGCCATGTCAATCACAACCCCAATAGGGTTTCATATGCATATTTAAGCATAATAGCAAACCAGAAAATCAAGAAATGTAACTCATTTGACCCAACAACAAAAACAGTTTTGACCTCCTAATGCGGTAATGGCACAAAATGCGTTACGCTTATCGGATGAGGGTGCAAGATGCACCATCTCGAAGCTAAAAGATAGGGCTACAACAATGTAGAAGGCCACTCAGTCCAAATCCTAGCACAACTAGGTCAAAAATGCAGATTACAAAACCAGAACCGCAATTGCAGGTTCCCAAATCGCACTATGCTGTAATTAGTCTATTTCAGTCTACACAAGTCCAAATGCATTGATTCCAAAGGCATATGATAGCTAAGACATCCAGATACATTTCATCAGAAGACACCAACAACAAAATCCAAACCAATTCCAGTCAAAATGGCCAATTACTAGTGCAGTTTTCGCATTCTGATCAACCCAGAACAGCAACAGTAAAATCGACATATCTCACTCTACACAAATCTAAATGACCTGAAATTTTGTAGACACTTCAAACTCATCAATACCTACAACTTTAATGTTTTGAGCAAAGTCCAATTCGGCCTCTAACCCTATGATCCAAAACCGGACAGAATTAGGGGTTTATGAACCCTAACTTTTCATTTTTCAATCCAAACCCAAAATTGGTTGCAATTATCACTAATTCACCCCTACTAGAGTCATTCTAGGCCATTGCCAATCATCATAAACAACCACACCATCATAATCCAATTAAACCAGAAAAATCATTAATAAAATAAAAACTTCACCAAATCACTTCAAACCAAGATAAAAACCAGAAATTTCAGCACTTTAATCACTAATAAGCATAACTTAAGCTTCATAAGGTATAGGAGGGTAGTCAATCACCACTTACCAAGTAAACAAGAGAGAGGAAGATGTAGACCACCTTAGCTCTTCAAACAAACTTCACTAAACTACTTACTAGCACCAAGTGGAAGGATTTTATGGAGTAGAAATAGATGGAAGCAAGTATTTTTGGGTGATTTGAGCTAGTTGGGACTTGAAAATTGAAGAAGTTTTCTTCCTTTCTTAGCACAAGAGGGCCGGCCACCAAGGAGAAGAAATGGTGAATTTTTGAGCAATTTTTAAGATATTTACCCTTTGGTCAAAAAAAGTCAAAAATTGGAATAGTAAATCTTAACTTGGAACCACTAAGAGGGTGACACTTGTCACACCATTAATGCAATCTTATCACTTCCTTTTCCTCTCACATCAATCATTTCACACACTCTACTTATCTCTTAACACCCGATAAATTTTACACAGTATCCGGAATTTAACCTAATTGGCCGAATTTTTCCGAACTTTTCGCACTAGTGGGTCCCACGTCCAATATATATTCTTAATTTTCTAAAAATTCAACAATACTAGAAAAATCATCTAAAAACTATAATTGCTCATAAAACCCACCAAGAACATATTTCTAAGCCAGAAAATGCAGAAAACATGCAATTAAGGGAACTAAAACCCTAGGAAAAAAAATATGAGGGAAATACGGGTTCTCACACTCTCTCTCCCTTAAAAGAATTTCGTTCTCGAAATTCCTTATCAGCGGAATCCATCAAATCTAAGGTACCCAACGGATCGTACCTTCTGCGTCCTCAGACGAGTCAGGGACCTGATGATGCTCCAGGGAATATACCCGAGCCGGTACTTTCGCTCCGGTCCCTTCTCCTTTCGACTGTCCAGGGTTGGTCTTAGCTGGTTGCTGAGAATTAGTCTTGGTTGGTGGCGGAGTCCCTCTCCCTTCTCGCAGTCGTGCTGGACAATTAGCAATTCGATGTTCGGCGCTACCACAGTGCAGGCATTTTCCTTCTTTCTTCCAACAATTTGCCTCCGTGTGCTTTGGCCCTCCGCAATATCCACAGGGACCTCGAGTAGCAGTGACCGATCCTCCCGGTGAGACACCACTGGCCACCCCCGGTTGTCGTACTCCCCCATTTCCTTTTCCACTCTTAGGGGGTGTGCTCTTATCTTCCTGTTCCGAGCTGCTTCCAGGAAAGCCCCTTTTCTTGGTTTGGAAGTTTCTAACTTGTAGCCTCGCATCTTCAACCCGTTGAGCTTTCTCCACAGCGTCACTAAAGGTACCAAGTTGAGCTACAGCCAAATCCTTTTGAATCTCAACATTTAGCCCCTGAATAAAACGCCTTATCCGTCGTTGTTCGGTTATGATCAGTTCAGGCGCAAACTTAGACAACCGAGTGAATTGACTCTCATACTCGGCTACGGTTTGTGTTCCCTGGCGAAGCCGATTGAATTCATCTTCCTTCTTTTCTTGGATGAGGGGAGGGAAAAACTTGGCATTAAATTCTCTCATAAAGTTCGCCCACGTCCTCGGGGTTTGTTCTCTTTCCCATTTCATTCGAATGACATTCCACCAGGAACGGGCGGCTCCCTCTAGTTGAAAGACAGCAAATGTCACCTGTCTCTCCTCGGTATAGTGTAAGGCAGCGAAAATATCGATCATCTTCTCCAGCCACTTCTCAGCTACGTCAGGATCAGGGCCTCCAAGAAATTTGGGTGGGGAGAACTTCTGAAATCTCTCAAGGGCTCTATCCTCGCCCTCCATGTGATTACCAGGATTCCCAGGGTTAGGGTTAGGGTTTTGACCTTGTTGGTGCACCACTTGGGCTAGCAAAGCAGTCATTTGCTGCATGGCAGCAGCTATTTGGACATTGGGATCAACCCTAAGTTCAGGGTTTGGTCCAGATGAGGTTTCCCCAGTACCCCTTTCAGGTGTAGGTTGCCTATTTCCACGCCCACGGCCCCGTCCACTCCGTGTACCTTCCATGAGTTTTACTTGGTTTAGGCAATAATACTAAACCAAAATAAGCACGATGCATGTAAGTAACACTCAAAACTTCTATGATAACACACATTTATACATTCCAAACAAGATCAAAGCATATATATACAAGTCGGTCAAAATTAGGCCGCACACAAACATACAGCCAGTTAAGTCAAGTACAAACATAGACGATCCACCGAGGAAAGGCCTTTCTGGTTCACCAAATCCTTTCTAACCTAGGCCCTCATATCTTTCGTATCCGGGCGCAAGAATCCCATCTAAGATAATTCACAACTCGAGCCGGCCGTTCCCAAGAGTAAACCATCTTTATTAAGGATTCCTACCCGACACACATACCTAGCTTCCTCGAGTCCCATAATAATGATTCGTACACTTATCACATGTCCGGTTCATAACTTACGCTCAAACGAGCACTTAGACATATTCATGAAATTAGGACCACAACACCACTTGGCCCAGTCTCACTCCGCGCAGAGACCACGCGAAGTGGCTCTAATACCACTTGTAACAGCCCCACTCTCTCCTAAGGCGAACCAAAGGGTTAGCGGACTGCTTGCCCAACTCTCGCCAGGACTACGGATCAGATTAGAGCTATTTGCTTCACTCCGGAACTTACAAAAGCGCGTAAACAAGTCAAAATGGTAAAATAACCCAAAATTTAAAAAAAATGAAATCTGGAGCCGGCCATGAATAGTAACCGACCCGTCAGAACCCAACCGAAATAGCTAACAAACATTCACATCTGAACTTTAGCGTTTACAAATCAAAATGACATACAAAAGCTTTCAAAAGTTAATACATATACACGGTTTGCCAAATCAAAAGAGAAAACGCCCCAAAAGTACACTTAGGGTTTTAATACGTGAGCTATACAAAAGATATGTTCATCTAGCTCAATTTGGCAGCCATTTGTCAAATCCAGACCAAAAGGGTTTATTTTCCTGTAAGGAAAACAAAAGGAACGGAAAGGGGTGAGCTTGCGCTCAATGAGGTACCAAACAAATAGCATTAAAATCATGGCATTTCACATTTAACAAATCAGATACACATGTCAGATGTAAAGCACAGAAACCAATGATTCAAATCAGAAGGATACGGGTGGCTCTCAGGAGCCAAATTTTCAGCGCAGTACTTGATCCAAACCGGTTGACTCTCCGTCAACGTATATAGAACCAATGCGTCCGTAGACCCCTCTTTACTCCGAATTCCGTCCACCAAACACCCCTTTACCGGGCCCGCTCACCGTAACCGAACAGAAATGGTAATACTCGAGTATACCCGGAATCAAGGGTCTCAATACCCAAAATCCCCGAACAGACTACTGTGGTTCGTTATCTAATCGTCCAGGCCCTTGCCGGCCCGAGTCGAATAACTTAGCCACAGGATTGAGCTCATAGGTCATAGAAATCCGAACAGATGCAGACACAGATAACAGATTCAGATACAGATATAGGATATCCGATTCAGATAGCAGATTCAGACGGCAAATTTAGACAGGCACTCAAAATTGACATATGAACAGATAGAAAACGAGTGTGATAAAGTACACCCTCGCCTCCATTTTATCAAAATAGTATTTGGCTTCAATAGTCATAAATCAAGTATTCAGATATTCAGATATTCCACATAATGGGTAGCAGGTAGTGGAACACTCACCGGCTCAACTTCAAAAGTTTTGACTTCAGATTGGCCTTAATCGCCAAGAAACCCTAAAATAATCAAAATAAAACAATTGAAGGTTTTACTTCCAGAATCGAGTAAACAGAATGCACATGTGAGGCTCAACTACTAGTCGTATGCCTCGCCAAATAATTACTAATGCAAGGGTACAAAACATGATTTTCTTGGAAACGAAAAGGTAACATGAAGACTTAGGCGCAAACAACCCAAAAGCCTTTCATTTCCACAAAAAGGCAAATCCAGCTTAAATGAACCAAACGGCCTATAAAATCGGGCAGCACCTCCCCTAAAATTCTTACTTTTCCAGCCATCAAGGCTTCATTATATCCTCAAATCAGTCCCAACATTTCACACAAAAGTCATCTCATTTCCCAAAAGCCGTTCACTAGGCTCAAAGTAAAAGTTAACTAGGAAATGACCGGAATAAGAGTAAGCCTTAAAACATGTAAACAAATACAATGAGACTCGATAACTAATCATAAAGCCATGCCAATCACAACCCCAATAGGATTTCATATGCATATTTAAGCATAATAGCAAACCAGAAAATCAAGAAATGTAACTCATTTGACCCAACAACAAAAACAGTTTTGACCTCCTAATGCGGTAATGGCACAAAATGCGTTACGCTTATCGGATGAGGGAGCAAGACCCACCATCTCGAAGCTAAAAGATAGGGCTACAACAATGTAGAAGGCCACTCAGTCCAAATCTTAGCACAACTGGGTCAAAAATGCAGATTACAAAACCAGAACCGCAATTGCAGGTTCCCAAATCGCACTATGCTGTAATTAGTCTATTTCAGTCTACACAAGTCCAAATGCATTGATTCCAAAGGCATATGATAGCTAAGACATCCAGATACATTTCATCAGAAGACACCAACAACAAAATCCAAACCAATTCCAGTCAAAATGGCCAATTACTAGTGCAGTTTTCGCATTCTGATCAACCCAGAACAGCAACAGTAAAATCGACATATCTCACTCTACACAAATCTAAATGACCTGAAATTTTGTAGACACTTCAAACTCATCAATACCTACAACTTTAATGTTTTGAGCAAAGTCCAATTCGGCCTCTAACCCTATGATCCAAAACCGGACAGAATTAGGGGTTTATGAACCCTAACTTTTCATTTTTCAATCCAAACCCAAAATTGGTTGCAATTATCACTAATTCACCCCTACTAGAGTCATTCTAGGCCATTGCCAATCATCATAAACAACCACACCATCATAATCCAATTAAACCAGAAAAATCATTAATAAAATAAAAACTTCACCAAATCACTTCAAACCAAGATAAAAACCAGAAATTTCAGCACTTTAATCACTAATAAGCATAACTTAAGCTTCATAAGGTATAGGAGGGTAGTCAATCACCACTTACCAAGTAAACAAGAGAGAGGAAGATGTAGACCACCTTAGCTCTTCAAACAAACTTCACTAAACTACTTACTAGCACCAAGTGGAAGGATTTTATGGAGTAGAAATAGATGGAAGCAAGTATTTTTGGGTGATTTGAGCTAGTTGGGACTTGAAAATTGAAGAAGTTTTCTTCCTTTCTTAGCACAAGAGGGCCGGCCACCAAGGAGAAGAAATGGTGAATTTTTGAGCAATTTTTAAGATATTTACCCTTTGGTCAAAAAAAGTCTAAAATTGGAATAGTAAATCTTAACTTGGAACCACTAAGAGGGTGACACTTGTCACACCATTAATGCAATCTTATCACTTCCTTTTCCTCTCACATCAATCATTTCACACACTCTACTTATCTCTTAACACCCGATAAATTTTACACAGTATCCGGAATTTAACCTAATTGGCCGAATTTTTCCGAACTTTTCGCACTAGTGGGTCCCACGTCCAATATATATTCTTAATTTTCTAAAAATTCAACAATACTAGAAAAATCATCTAAAAACTATAATTGCTCATAAAACCCACCAAGAACATATTTCTAAGCCAGAAAATGCAGAAAACATGCAATTAAGGGAACTAAAACCCTAGGAAAAAAAATATGAGGGAAATACGGGTTCTCACACTCTCTCTCCCTTAAAAGAATTTCGTTCTCGAAATTCCTTATCAGCGGAATCCATCAAATCTAAGGTACCCAACGGATCGTACCTTCTGCGTCCTCAGACGAGTCAGGGACCTGATGATGCTCCAGGGAATATACCCGAGCCGGTACTTTCGCTCCGGTCCCTTCTCCTTTCGACTGTCCAGGGTTGGTCTTAGCTGGTTGCTGAGAATTAGTCTTGGTTGGTGGCGGAGTCCCTCTCCCTTCTCGCAGTCGTGCTGGACAATTAGCAATTCGATGTTCGGCGCTACCACAGTGCAGGCATTTTCCTTCTTTCTTCCAACAATTTGCCTCCGTGTGCTTTGGCCCTCCGCAATATCCACAGGGACCTCGAGTAGCAGTGACCGATCCTCCCGGTGAGACACCACTGGCCACCCCCGGTTGTCGTACTCCCCCATTTCCTTTTCCACTCTTAGGGGGTGTGCTCTTATCTTCCTGTTCCGAGCTGCTTCCAGGAAAGCCCCTTTTCTTGGTTTAGAAGTTTCTAACTTGTAGCCTCGCATCTTCAACCCGTTGAGCTTTCTCCACAGCGTCACTAAAGGTACCAAGTTGAGCTACAGCCAAATCCTTTTGAATCTCAACATTTAGCCCCTGAATAAAACGCCTTATCCGTCGTTGTTCGGTTATGATCAGTTCAGGCGCAAACTTAGACAACCGAGTGAATTGACTCTCATACTCGGCTACGGTTTGTGTTCCCTGGCGAAGCCGATTGAATTCATCTTCCTTCTTTTCTTGGATGAGGGGAGGGAAAAACTTGGCTTTAAATTCTCTCATAAAGTTCGCCCACGTCCTCGGGGTTTGTTCTCTTTCCCATTTCATTCGAATGACATTCCACCAGGAACGGGCGGCTCCCTCTAGTTGAAAGACAGCAAATGTCACCTGTCTCTCCTCGGTATAGTGTAAGGCAGCGAAAATATCGATCATCTTCTCCAGCCACTTCTCAGCTACGTCAGGATCAGGGCCTCCAAGAAATTTGGGTGGGGAGAACTTCTGAAATCTCTCAAGGGCTCTATCCTCGCCCTCCATGTGATTACCAGGATTCCCAGGGTTAGGGTTAGGGTTTTGACCTTGTTGGTGCACCACTTGGGCTAGCAAAGCAGTCATTTGCTGCATGGCAGCAGCTATTTGGACATTGGGATCAACCCTAAGTTCAGGGTTTGGTCCAGATGAGGTTTCCCCAGTACCCCTTTCAGGTGTAGGTTGCCTATTTCCACGCCCACGGCCCCGTCCACTCCGTGTACCTTCCATGAGTTTTACTTGGTTTAGGCAATAATACTAAACCAAAATAAGCACGATGCATGTAAGTAACACTCAAAACTTCTATGATAACACACATTTATACATTCCAAACAAGATCAAAGCATATATATACAAGTCGGTCAAAATTAGGCCGCACACAAACATACAGCCAGTTAAGTCAAGTACAAACATAGACGATCCACCGAGGAAAGGCCTTTCTGGTTCACCAAATCCTTTCTAACCTAGGCCCTCATATCTTTCGTATCCGGGCGCAAGAATCCCATCTAAGATAATTCACAACTCGAGCTGGCCGTTCCCAAGAGTAAACCATCTTTATTAAGGATTCCTACCCGACACACATACCTAGCTTCCTCGAGTCCCATAATAATGATTCGTACACTTATCACATGTCCGGTTCATAACTTACGCTCAAACGAGCACTTAGACATATTCATGAAATTAGGACCACAACACCACTTGGCCCAGTCTCACTCCGCGCAGAGACCACGCGAAGTGGCTCTAATACCACTTGTAACAGCCCCACTTTCCCCTAAGGCGAACCAAAGGGTTAGCGGACTGCTTGCCCAACTCTCGCCAGGACTACGGATCAGATTAGAGCTATTTGCTTCACTCCGGAACTTACAAAAGCGCGTAAACAAGTCAAAATGGTAAAATAACCCAAAATAAAAAAAAAATGAAATCCGGAGCCGGCCATGAATAGTAACCGACCCGTCAGAACCCAACCGAAATAGCTAACAAACATTCACATCTGAACTTTAGCGTTTACAAATCAAAATGACATACAAAAGCTTTCAAAAGTTAATACATAGACACGGTTTGCCAAATCAAAAGAGAAAACGCCCCAAAAGTACACTTAGGGTTTTAATACGTGAGCTATACAAAAGATATGTTCATCTAGCTCAATTTGGCAGCCATTTGTCAAATCCAGACCAAAAGGGTTTATTTTCCTGTAAGGAAAACAAAAGGAACGGAAAGGGGTGAGCTTGCGCTCAATGAGGTACCAAACAAATAGCATTAAAATCATGGCATTTCACATTTAACAAATCAGATACACATGTCAGATGTAAAGCACAGAAACCAATGATTCAAATCAGAAGGATACGGGTGGCTCTCAGGAGCCAAATTTTCAGCGCAGTACTTGATCCAAACCGGTTGACTCTCCGTCAACGTATATAGAACCAATGCGTCCGTAGACCCCTCTTTACTCCGAATTCCGTCCACCAAACACCCCTTTACCGGGCCCGCTCACCGTAACCGAACAGAAATGGTAATACTCGAGTATACCCGGAATCAAGGGTCTCAATACCCAAAATCCCCGAACAGACTACTGTGGTTCGTTATCTAATCGTCCAGGCCCTTGCCGGCCCGAGTCGAATAACTTAGCCACAGGATTGAGCTCATAGGTCATAGAAATCCGAACAGATGCAGACACAGATAACAGATTCAGATACAGATATAGGATATCCGATTCAGATAGCAGATTCAGACGGCAGATTTAGACAGGCACTCAAAATTGGCATATGAACAAATAGAAAACGAGTGTGATAAAGTACACCCTCGCCTCCATTTTATCAAAATAGTATTTGGCTTCAATAGTCATAAATCAAGTATTCAGATATTCAGATATTCCACATAATGGGTAGCAGGTAGTGGAACACTCACCGGCTCAACTTCAAAAGTTTTGACTTCAGATTGGCCTTAATCGCCAAGAAACCCTAAAATAATCAAAATAAAACAATTGAAGGTTTTATTTCCAGAATCGAGTAAACAAAATGCACATGTGAGGCTCAACTACTAGTCGTATGCCTCGCCAAATAATTACTAATGCAAGGGTACAAAACATGATTTTCTTGAAAACGAAAAGGTAACATGAAGACTTAGGCGCAAACAACCCAAAAGCCTTTCATTTCCACAAAAAGGCAAATCCAGCTTAAATGAACCAAACGGCCTATAAAATCGGGCAGCACCTCCCCTAAAATTCTTACTTTTCCAGCCATCAAGGCTTCATTATATCCTCAAATTAGTCCCAACATTTCACACAAAAGTCATCTCATTTCCCAAAAGCCGTTCACTAGGCTCAAAGTAAAAGTTAACTAGGAAATGACCGGAATAAGAGTAAGCCTTAAAACATGTAAACAAATACAATGAGACTCGATAACTAATCATAAAGCCATGCCAATCACAACCCCAATAGGGTTTCATATGCATATTTAAGCATAATAGCAAACCAGAAAATCAAGAAATGTAACTCATTTGACCCAACAACAAAAACAGTTTTGACCTCCTAATGCGGTAATGGCACAAAATGCGTTACGCTTATCGGATGAGGGTGCAAGATGCACCATCTCGAAGCTAAAAGATAGGGCTACAACAATGTAGAAGGTCACTCAGTCCAAATCCTAGCACAACTAGGTCAAAAATGCAGATTACAAAACCAGAACCGCAATTGCAGGTTCCCAAATCGCACTATGCTTTAATTAGTCTATTTCAGTCTACACAAGTCCAAATGCATTGATTCCAAAGGCATATGATAGCTAAGACATCCAGATACATTTCATCAGAAGACACCAACAACAAAATCCAAACCAATTCCAGTCAAAATGGCCAATTACTAGTGCAGTTTTCGCATTCTGATCAACCCAGAACAGCAACAGTAAAATCGACATATCTCACTCTACACAAATCTAAATGACCTGAAATTTTGTAGACACTTCAAACTCATCAATACCTACAACTTTAATGTTTTGAGCAAAGTCCAATTCGGCCTCTAACCCTATGATCCAAAACCGGACAGAATTAGGGGTTTATGAACCCTAACTTTTCATTTTTCAATCCAAACCCAAAATTGGTTGCAATTATCACTAATTCACCCCTACTAGAGTCATTCTAGGCCATTGCCAATCATCATAAACAACCACACCATCATAATCCAATTAAACCAGAAAAATCATTAATAAAATAAAAACTTCACCAAATCACTTCAAACCAAGATAAAAACCAGAAATTTCAGCACTTTAATCACTAATAAGCATAACTTAAGCTTCATAAGGTATAGGAGGGTAGTCAATCACCACTTACCAAGTAAACAAGAGAGAGGAAGATGTAGACCACCTTAGCTCTTCAAACAAACTTCACTAAACTACTTACTAGCACCAAGTGGAAGGATTTTATGGAGTAGAAATAGATGGAAGCAAGTATTTTTGGGTGATTTGAGCTAGTTGGGACTTGAAAATTGAAGAAGTTTTCTTCCTTTCTTAGCACAAGAGGGCCGGCCACCAAGGAGAAGAAATGGTGAATTTTTGAGCAATTTTTAAGATATTTACCCTTTGGTCAAAAAAAGTCAAAAATTGGAATAGTAAATCTTAACTTGGAACCACTAAGAGGGTGACACTTGTCACACCATTAATGCAATCTTATCACTTCCTTTTCCTCTCACATCAATCATTTCACACACTCTACTTATCTCTTAACACCCGATAAATTTTACACAGTATCCGGAATTTAACCTAATTGGCCGAATTTTTCCGAACTTTTCGCACTAGTGGGTCCCACGTCCAATATATATTCTTAATTTTCTAAAAATTCAACAATACTAAAAAAATCATCTAAAAACTATAATTGCTCATAAAACCCACCAAGAACATATTTCTAAGACAGAAAATGCAGAAAACATGCAATTAAGGGAACTAAAACCCTAGGAAAAAAATATGAGGGAAATACGGGTTCTCACAATCCCCCTCCAGACTTTCTGGGAATAGCCTCACAGGCAGATTTTCATCATCTGTTGGCCTACCCAACTTGTTGGTGAACAATCGGAGGTGTGTCTTGGGATTGCCTGTCCCATCATACTTGTTAAACTTCGGAGTTTTGAACCCCTCAGGCAATTGCACATTTGGAAAGAGACAAAGCTCATCATAGTCCAATACTCCTTGCTTGTTTAAACCCTGACTTTTCCTCATAAATTCATCAAAACGGTCAAGGCGCTTGAGCAACTTCATATCAACAGGAGCAGAACATTTTCCTATCTCTGGCTTGTTTTGAATGGTATGGTCTGGCAAGAAAGGCTCAGCAGTAGCGTGATAAAAAGTGTGCGGCTCAGGGGGTATATTTGAGGTGATGTGAGGTTGTGGGCCTTGCATGTAAGTAGGGAAAAATGAAGGATCAGGAGGGTAAGTGTATGGCAAATATATGGTGGGATATGTGAAAGTTCCTTCGGGTGGAATAGGAAAAGATGGAGTAACGGTGACTTGAGTTGAAGGAATGACAAATGGCTCTGGCTCTGGCTGCCTGCCGGGTACGGGCTCGGGTTCAACTCCGCTGCTAATTAACTCGTCAATCAACCTTCTTTGGGTTGCCATCTCGGTAGTCATTTCACCAAATTTAGTGAGCATTTCGGTTAGCTGAACCCCCAAACTCGTAGTCTCAGGCTGGGCGGTAGTAGCAGACCTATCTGATTGTTCCGGTTGTGAACTCATGTTTACACGACCCCTCTGGGCTTGACTACGGGATCGCGTTATGATGGGGCTTTGACGAGAAGCTATGTTTAAATATTACCTGAGAATTTTTGAAAGATTGCCTTTAGATTCAACCCTGGCTTAGTTATTCCAAAGAAAATAAAGAAAAGGAAAAGAAAAAGGCAAGAGTTAGTAGAAATTCAGAAAATTCGGATGCATGTCCTATGGGGGAACCCTTTTTTGTGCCAAGGGTAGGCCTATAATGAGGATGCAATCCTCTGAGGTAGGCACTATACCATACCTGATGGATCTGATCAACTCATTGAGTGAAAAAATAATTTTGAAAATTTGGTCAATTGGATTGACGAGAGACATTTGTCAACATGAGGCCAATGTCAGAATGGATTGATCACTTTTAATTGATTCAAAAATTTGCAAAAACGCACGTGTTTGACCTTGACAAACTTCCTATCGAAGAGATTGGAGTTTGTTGACAAAATTTTTTCAATGAAGCACGGGTCAAAACCTCACCTGATCAAATGGAAGGATGCAATGGATGGTTTTCTCAAAAATCGACTAAGTTTCCCAATTTGAAATTGACATTGAAACCCTGATTGGTCAAATGGGTTTGAATGAAATTGACCAAAAATCGACCGGATTACCCTAAAAAGGGAAACGGGTCAAATGAATTGAGTGAAATTTAAAAACTTACTCAAAATTGACCGAATCATCCTGAAAACGGAACTTGATCGAATGAAATTGAGAATTTTATTCAAAATGGACCGGATCATCCTAAAAAATTGAAATTGATCAAATGAATTTGAAAGAAATCGAGAATTTATTCAAAATTGACCAGATTGCCCTAAAAGGGTAAACTGGTCAAATGGATCAGACGAACTTGATGATTTATCGAAAACCGACAAAATTGCCCTAACTAATCAAATGAATTGAATGAAATTGGTGATTTATTCCAAAATCGACTAGATTGCCCTAAAAATGAGTGAATTGGCCAAATGAAAATGAAAATTTATTCAGAAATCGACCGGATGACCCTAAAAAGGGTAAATTGGTCAAATGAGTTGATGATTTATTCAAAAATCGGCTAGATTGCCCTAAAAATGAACAAATTGATAAAATGGATTGAATGAAATTGATGAATAAAATGGTCCAGTGGATTGAATGGAATTGGGAGCTTATTTAAAAAATAAAGCTATCCACTGATAGTTTCAAAAATTTATTGCGATGCATTAGTCTATGAGCATTCTAAAATCAAGTTTTGGCCTCAATTTATTTATCGTCTCAACAGGAGGAATCATTTGTGAATTTTCTTCAAATTAATGTCCTTTTACGCAAGGGAATTTTAACAATTTTGATAAAATGGCCAATAAGTGATTATTAGACGCTCATATTCCAAAAATCACTCTTATGAAGACGATCGGATCCTACCTTACCTTGTGCACTACCCCTTTGGATGGTACAAAATGTAAATGTGCAAGTCTCTTTGGATTAAGTATCCGAGACACAAGGTGGTTTATTCCTAACACGGGATCCCCTAAATGGCATTCCCTTTTCTAGGGTTCATGCATGATGCCATTTTTATCAAAGCAAGAAAATATGCAATTCGAAACGAAACGTGACCTAATGAACCCTTTATCTGCCAGGGTAAGCCTAAAATGGTATGGCATTATTAATTTATGAACAAAATATACCACAATTTTCAAACGTGCACTAGCCTATCTACAAGGGTAGGTCATAAAAGAAGGTCATGCCAGACCTCTTATTTGCTAATGTTTGTGAATGCAATGGGGGCACAAAACCAAGAAAAGTTAGCGCAGTCAGATAAATACACATAACACATTGTAGCAACGAAATCAACACAAGGAAATAAAGCAATAAAAAGAAGAAAGGGGTTGGACCCCTCCCCTCGTGAATAGTGTCCCTAATAGGGTAAGGCTGACTCTACCCTAGGCAAACTAAAATGGATGCATGAGGTTGGGGCTCACTAATGCATCTAGACTCGATAGGTCATAGGTCCCCGAGCCTTCAGACTTGGAAACCAAGGGTCATCACTCCCAAGGTTCCTTGTCGGTGGCTCGAGCGATTCCCCAGACGTTGCTACGCACACGTCGTGTTACGGCTACCCGTCTGGGCGAATCTAAAAAAGAATCCTCAACCTTCGACTAAAAACTAATAGGTCATCAACCTAAAGTTTAAAGCGGAAGATCGAGTGACCGACTCGGATCATGCTACGCACACGTCGTGATACGATCACATGTCCAAGTGGTCGCCTAAAATCCTAATAGGGTGGAGTGGCGTGACAAGCCACTAAAAGAAAAATAAATGAAGGGATAAAAAATAAAGCGTATGCTCGTATGCTAGTGCTCGTTTGGAGGGGAGGGATCAAAAACCAACGCGAGGCTCTAAGATGATGTCCCCCACCCAAAATGCAATGCAAGCGCGAGATAAGCAAATAAACATACATCCAATCAACCAATCATGCGAGCGAGGGAGTAGTTGGACACGTGTGAAATGCAAAATCCTAAGAAAAGAAAAAAATGCAATCCTAAACACCCAAATGTGATATATGAAAAGATTAAAAGAAGAAAAAGGTTGATTAAATCAAATTTGCTCAAACTCTCGAATGTCCCCAGTGGAGTCACCAACTGTCATGCCCCATTTTTTGATAAATAAATAAATGGTTTAAAAAATGTATTTTTTGTGATTGGAAAATGAATTGTGATTTAAAAGAAAAAATGGGTCTAAATGGGGGGTTGAGAATGCGACGATTTGACCCAAAATTATAGTTTAAAAAGGGTTTTTTTGAAATAAAAATTGGAGTCGCCACTTGGTAATGAGTTAAGGTGTACCAAGTCACCAAAAAATGAATTTTTAAAGAAAAAATAGGAAAAAGTAGTAAGAAACCCCTTTTAAACGACTCCTAGTCCACGTAAACCAAAGAAAAAGGTTCGGGAGTCACATTTGACAAAGGGGAAGGCAAGGATAAAATCCAAGGCACCCCTTTGACCTAGCCAAGGCTAGTTGCATGATTTAATCAAAAATTTTCTTGTTTTAACCAAAGAATTTATTACATTTGGATGCACTACATGAATGCAAACCCTAGACCTAGGGGTATTGGGGGAAATTTCTCTTCAAAGGTTGAGTGGTGCCAATCACATTAATTGTGAAGCCCAATAACGATCCTTTGAAGAAGTCACGAATAATGCGAGTGGGATGCAAATGAATGGAATGCATGTATGCAGTGTGAGGACATGAGTTTGAAAAAGGTAATAAAAGACAATAATATATAAGTGAAAATGTGCACGTGAGTGGGCAAGGTACGGTATGTGAAAGGATAATATGAAGTGCATGTGTGCAAGTGATGATAAAAGTGTTTCGTGTGCAAGTGAAAAACATAAAGGTGCACGTGTGCAAAAATGGGAGGAAAAAATGAAAGTGTGATGAGGATAGAAAATGGTAGAGTGGATTTAAAAATGCATGAGCCTAGGGAATTCATGCATATTGGGTACGGGGAGACCTAAATCGTGACTCAATTTGCCCTTTTATAGAGGGAATACAAGCGTGCTAAGGCTTAGAAAAAGCCACACTCGTCTATATCCCATATTTAAGGGGACTCTCAAGCAAATGAACCAGCATGAGATGCAAAAGCCCTAAAATGAAGGGAAAAGGGTTTCGAGGAGCATGCCAAATGATAAACTAAGAAAAATGCATGACATGTAATGAACACGCAAATATGTACTAACGAGGGGAAATCCCTAAGGGTCTAGCGTTGGACTAGCCCATTCTATGAATTCCTACTAGCGTTGGACTAGTGGAAACGTACATTCATCCATCACATTCATTCATGGCTATGGAAAGCGCGTAGACATGCCAAACACTCATAAACACATAGCACATAACATTTAGCATGCTCGACTAGATGCAAGGCCCTAACAAAGCAAATTAACACGTAGCAACTAAGCATGCAAGACACATAAGACAATTAAAGCCCTAACTATTACATTTGCTAGCTAGGCACATGACTTCGACAGGTCTTCATTGAATGCTCCTCCAAGCCCTATCTGTAACGACCCCACTTCTCCCAAGGGCGAACCCAAGGGTATCGGCGGGCCGCCTGCCTAGCTCGCGCCAGGACTCAAAACTTAAAACAATCAAAGCCAGAAAATTCAAAAGAGTACTATATACAACCCCAAAAGAGTTATAATTACATTCTCCAAAAGTATCGAGTCAAACCACCAAAACAAAAACAAACATCCTAACTGTTCAACTATTACAAGCCAATCTTACTATACTAGTATACGAGCCAAAAGTCCCCGCGTCGGCCCCTGCTAAGGAAAACAAAAGGAATGGGGTAAGCTATATGCTTAGTAAGTAAACAGGGGCGAAAGCGTAAATTCATGTAGCAACAATTACACAATAAGAGTAAAGCAAAAGCAGAAAAGAACAACATCATATAATAAGGATACGGGTGGCTCCAAAGCCAATTCATGTGCCATGCATGATCTCCTGCCGACACTCCGTCGACCACAAATAATAGTCCGTAGAACTTCACTTGTACACCCACCGACACCTTATCACCCTCACTGGCCAGTCACCTCACAAACTTGCCCGGGCGAACGAAATCACAAACTTGAGCTTGAGTCACAAGCTCGGGTCACAAACTTGGTCACCTTCTCGGTGAACCGGATTCACAAAATTGGTTCATAACATGAACCTACAAACTTGGTGACCTCAGACTAAGTTGGACTGCCTTCGACCAAGCCCTAACCGGCTCGAATAGTCCAACCAGGTCAAGAGTTCGCCCCAAACTCACAAACTTCACAAAATTATTCAAAATCACAAACTTTGCAAACTTCACAAACTTTATTCGAAAGTCGCCCCGAGCCACAAGCTCAAGGGTTTTGGTTCCAAAAGGTTCATATACATACGCCAAGTACAATAATACATTCAAATTAGGGTTTAGGTCGAGTGCGATAAAGTACACCCTCGCCTAAGTGCCCTTTTCACATATCTCAAACACATAGCAAAGAAAACACACCAAACTGGCCTGAATACTTACCCAAAATACCGAAAGTAGTACTAAAGCAAAATCGCTTCGCGCGTTCGCTAGTAGTGGGCCCCACCGGCTCCGCCTAGCTCACCGCTGTCTGAAATGGAAGATTTTATCACATTATATCACAAACGGCTACTAACAGATCCAAAACAAGCAAAACGTCAAAATTGGCACGCGCAAGTGCGGAAACGGCAAAAAGGGGCACACGCGCACGCGCGGAACGGCAAACGGGACGGCCAAATCCGTCATCTCAAACCGTTTTGGTCAAAAATTAGGCTAGGAATATTGGATCAAGGTGAACGAGACACCGTTTCGAAGCTATGAGGAAGGCCTACAATTATCATGAAGACACCTTAAACTGGATCCGAATCAAAACAAGTTGAAATCATGGAAAACGGTACCAGAGGTTTGCACTTTGAATGACAGACAAGGTCTGTTTACTAGACCATAACTTCTAGCTCACAAGTCCAAATCAGGAAATTCCAAAGGCATTAGAAAGCTGAGACATAAGGTTAAAACTTTGATGTTTTAGCCAAGATCTGAATCCACTCAGAATAGAACGGAAATCGAGTGCCAAAATACCCGTCAGAACTGTCCAAATACAAGGCAGTTCTGACGATCGATATTGTTTTGATCATAACAGGAGCTACGGAACTCGGATTTCGACGCACTTTATACCGTTTCGAAGCTGAGACCAAGATCTAAATTTCTTATGAAGAAGTCGACACCCAGATCGAATGGGATCAATACGGAAAAACCCACGGTCAGAAACTGAAATTCAAAACGTACACAAACGAACGTCTAAAACAGGCCTGATGGTTTTGTCCATAACTCAGGATACACTAATCCGTTTGACCTGAAATTTTACAAGTATATTCAGGACCTAAGAGGCTACAATGTTGAAGAAGGCCACTCAGTCCAGTTCCTAGCTTAACTAGGTCAAAAATGCCAAATACTATACCAGAATTACCAAAACAGGTTTGCAAATCGCACAAAACTGTAATTACTATAACGCGGTCTATACAAGTCCAAATGCCGAAATTAAAAAGGCATATGATAGCTAAGACATCCAGCTACATTTCATCAGAAGACACCAACAACTAAATCCAAACCAATTCCAGTCAAAATGGCCAATTAGCAGTACAGTTTTCGCATTCTGTCCAAAGCAGAACAGCTACAGTAATTTCGTCATAACTCATTCTACATTAATCCAAATGACCTGAAATTTTACAGGCACCTCAAACACATCAATACCTACAATTTTCATGTTTTGAGCAAAGTCAAATTCGGCCTCTAACCCTATGATCCAAAACCGGACAGAATTAGGGATTTTCAAACCCTAACTTGCTAATTTATCTTCCAAACCAGAAATTTGCTGCAATTAACTACCATTCACACCAACTAGCTTCATTCCCAATCATTTCCAATCATCATACATAGCCACATCATAGTAATCATATGCAACCAGCAAAAATCCCAAATAAATAGAAAACTTCATCAATCTTAACCAAAATCAAGAAATAGTCCACAAAATCACACTTATAACAACCACAAGTCATTTATTAAGCATCTTTAGATAGAAGAGAGGGGTTCCATAGTCACTTACCTTAGAACCAAAGAAGAGAGACCACTTAGCACCTTAAGCTTCCAACCAACTTCACCACACAACTCACTATCACTCACTTAATGGATTTTATGGAGGAACTTGAAGATTAATCGGTTTAGTTGAGAGATTGGGCAAGATTGAAGACAAGATTGTGGAGAGTTTCTTTTCTCTTTTTGCTTGGAGAAGGTCGGCCAAAGAGAGGGAAGAAATGGTGATTTTTTTGTGAAATTTTTAGATATTTAACCAATTTTGGTCAAAAGTCAAAAAATGAAATAGTAATTCATAAGTCTTCTCCAATGAAATGGTGACACTTGTCACCACCTTTAATGCATTCCTATCCTTTCTTTTCTCTCTCACATCAATCAATTCACACTCTCTACTTATCTCTTAACACCCGATAAATTTTACACAGTATCCGGAATTTAACCTAATTGGCCGAATTTTCCCGAACTTTTCGCACTAGCGGGTCCCACTTCCGATATACGTTCTTAATTTCTCAAAAACAAACTAATCCTAGAAAAATCATCTAAAAACTCTATTTACTCAATAAAAATTATCTAGGGAATTTTCTAATAAAGAAAATGTAGAAAAGGACGGGCGATAAATATAACTCCACTTAAGCTTTCTAACATTGTGACATTAGAGGTTTACTAATCCAGAGTTTACTAACCATTTTCAAACTTGTTAAACCTCTGTAAACTATAACGAATCCTATTTTTTCCTTGTGCCAAAACACACACTAGAATACCGCATAAACTAGGGTTTTATCGTAAGCAAAGTTAGGGTTTTCAATCTTGGCCGAGATTAGGGTTTCTCCTTAGCCCTAAAACCTTAATTTAACCGTACAAAATAATGAATAACCCTAATCTCAACGTATGAACGGACTAGGTCCTCACACTATCTATTACATTAGGGAGACCGTACTACAATCTAAAAGGGGGAAAAGGAATAAAATAATTAAATCCCTAACTATTACAAGCCAAGAGGTGTACACATACCCCATAAAGAATAACTTAAATAAAAAGCAAAAGTAAATGACATAAATAAAAGAAATTAAAGAAAGGTTAGGAAAGCAAAGTAGACATGTATTTCTCACGTAGCACGTTGGTTCACATAGGAGAGACAAAAAAGATAAAAGAAGTTATACCTCCCTTGAGTTGGAGCTCTAACGTAGTGAAATTACTAATTTACCCTCCAAAATAATAAAAGGGTCAAGGTACCACTTAAATTATCAAATGATCACATGAAACAACCATTAAACACAAAAATGGAAATTAAGCACGAAACGAAAATTTAAATATGGAATAGACCATGCATGTGCAGGCAAAACTCGGTCTCAAATAAAAAAGTCTCAGGAATCTAAAATGGAGTGCTAAATTAAATGGTCTAAGGTGGAATCTATCACAATCAAATGCAAAAATCACGAAAGAAGAAATGGAAAATTATTTATCAAAGTTAAATAACAAGATTAGCTAAGCAAAACTTAAATCAAACGAAACAAAGACCATAAATGCCTCCAAGTTATTAAGCTTTCATGATTTTATCCTAGAAATCTATTAAAATTGCCCACAATTCACATGAAAACATGTCAAGGCATAATCACGAAAAAAGGGTCCAATTATAAACATTAATCAGTCATGTGAGCCCAATTAGAACATTTAAGAACTTCGAAGGTTCAAGAGTGATGAAAAGGTCAAGTCATGATTCAGATTGCAAATACTTTAGGATTCAATTGCAAGAAATAAAAATATAATTGGGCCACAATGCAACAAAGGGAGACTTGGGGATCAAGGTGCAAAAATCAGAAGTTATTTTCATGCAACCAACATGCTGCTACGTGGGAACTTGTTTCTGCAACCAAAACAAACATTTCTGCAGCCAAGAGACCATCGCAATTTGCATTTTCATTTCATTATCTCAAGTAACAACATTTCTATTTCAAGCAACTAAACACATCACCAAACATTCATCTCACTTTCCACCATAAGACCCTTATGTTTAAACATCAGAAGTTCAGACAGGAGATCATGCAAAGCATCAACAACATTCTGCAATTTTCCCAGCCAACGGCCTTTCTTTCCTTTTCATGGTGCAGACCAGATTTTGATTCAAATACAAAGCTTTGATTAGATATCTCTCAAACCAACATCATAACTCCAACTAATCAACAAGCAACTTAACTTTAAACTCCCAACAAGCAAGAACAATAAAGGAGCTAATGCATCACAGAAATTCTGGACAAGACATTCATGCAGAATGGTTTGGCAATCTGAAATCTCTTTTCCAGCTCAAGTATGTTTAAACACAAACACCCAAAACCAATCTAAGTGTCATAACATCCATTTCAACATCCGAACCAACTAAAACATAGAAGAAAAGCCATGCAAAAACTGGAAAATTCTGAGCAAAAGGTTCGGCAATCCTGACTGGTTTATTTTCAGCAAACATTCAGCCATAGCTCAAATGTTTTTGGACCCAACCATTCAATCTTAACACTAGACTTCCCACTTCAGGACAAAACAGATTAAACTTGCAACTTAGGTGGAAAAACTTGATGTGCAATCACAGAATAGAAAAAAAAAAACAAAACAGAGAATGCAACTTCTTTTCGTTTTTGCTAAGAAGTTTTGCAGCTACGAAGCTCATGTAGGTTAAAATGTCAAAACATCTCATTAAAACCCACCATTTAATCATCAAATGCACACATATTTTCCAGATATCTGTTTTAGCAATGAAAAATGCAGCAAGGAAAACATTTCATTCTCAGACCATGAAGCGACCATTTCACTCCCTCGGACCTTTAAACCAAACCAGAAAACTAGTCATCCGAATCCATTAAACTTCCAAACACAACCCCCAAAAATGCAAGAAAACAACTATTGAAGGTCATGAGAAGAACACACAAGCAGAAACAAAACAGAAACGGCAAGAACAAACGGCCAGAATGAGTCAAAAACTAATCTCAAACCTACATAATTCTCGAAATTGCTGGGCTTGCTAGAAGACATAAAGTGAAGGGATTACCTTTAGCACCGTATGGGGTCCTGTGAACCAAGCAGAAATCGAAGACCTTGCGTGAGGATGTCGACTTCAACGCCACAGATTTCTGGTGAAGAAATCTCTGGAACCCAACCACGTTTCTTCTTGTTCAAATGCCGCTCTTTACAGCCTCTCCAAGATCGCCTTCCTTTTGCTGGTTCACCTTTTCCCGTCCCACACACTCCTTCTTACTCTTAACTCACCGATTCTCCCAGCTTTCAACCATCCTCAGCCTTTCTATCGTAGCCTCTATCCCCTCTGATTTCTAGCCGGCCGTCACTCTATCCCCCTCTGTTTTTTTTCGCTCTCTTGCCTCCCAGTTTCCTCTTGGCCGTCCACTCTAAAAACTCTCCCCTGCGGCTGATGCTCTCCTTTTCTATTTATATGGGACTCCTCAACCCTAAAACCCAGTCCTTTCTTCTATAATTTGCAGCCAAGGGGCTGCCCAGCCTTTCCTTGCAAGCTGCGACAAAACGCAGCTTAAAACGCAGCTTGCATGCCGCAAATCCTCTTTTTTTTTTTAACTTAATAATTTAACAAAAATAAAAGTAAAACCAAATAATAATAAAAACAACAATTTTAATTACAAATACATCAGAATAAACAAACTAAAACAACAAAATTGCCATTTTCAATCTTTTCTTTCATTTTTCATTTTTCATCATTTTTCACTTTTTTTTCTTTTTCTTTAAGAAAACATTGTATTAAAACAACTCAACATATTTTCTTGAATATTTTTCCTTCTTTTTTCTTTTTTCTATAAATTCTACGCTAAAAAACTTACAAATAAAAATAATAAAATAAAAACTAAAAAAACTAAAAACTATAAAGTGAATAAAACTTAACACGACAAATAAAAATTAAGACAAAATAGTAAATGCAAATTACACTAAAATTTTGGTGTCTACACCACCAAAACAAAAACAAACATACTAACTGTCCGACAATTACAATCAAACCTAACTATACTAGTGTATGTGCTAAAAGTCCCCGCGCCGGTATGTGCCAAAAGTCCCCGCGCCGGCCCCTGCTAAGGAAAACAAAAGGAAAGGGGTAAGCTATATGCTTAGTAAGTAAACAGGGGCGAAAGCGTAAATTTCACGTAACAACAGTTACACAGTAAGAGTAAAGCAAAAGCAGAAAAGTAACATCACATAATAAGGATACAGGTGGCTCCAAAGCCAGATCGTTTGCCATGCGTGACCTCCTGCCAACACTCCGTCGACCACAAATAATGGTCCATAGAACTTCACTTGTACTCCCACCGTACACCTTATCACCCTCTCTGGCCAGACACCTCACAAACTTGCTCGAGCGAACGAAATTGAGCTTGGTTCACAAGCTCGGGTCACAAACTTGGTCCACATAATCGGTGAACCGGATTCATAAACTTGGTGACCTCAAACCAGGTTGGACAGACTTCGACCAAACCCTAACCGGCTCGAATAGTCCATCTAGGTCATGAGATCGGGCCCCAAACTCACAAACTTCACAAAATTTACTCAAAAGTCACCCCGAGCCACAAGCTCAAGGGGTTTAGTTCCAAAATGATTCATATACATATGCCATGTACAAATATGTGCGTAAATTAGGGTTTAGGTCGAGTGCGATAAAGTACACCCTCGCCTAGGTACCCTTTTCACACATATTGAAACACATAAGCAACTAACACATAAGAGCGGCCTGAATACTTACACAACGAACAAAAGAGCAAAAATTCGAAATTTGTGCCACGAAGAGTAGCTAGTAGGCCCCACCAGCTCCACCTAGCTCACCACCGTCTGAAATAGAAGATTACGTCACATAATATCATAAACGGCTACTAACATACTTAAAACAAGCAAAACGGCAAAATCGGCACATACGAGTGCGGAAACGGCATACGGAAATCGGAAATGATAACCTAATCGCTTTGCCGTCAAAACTGTTTTGAGTCTAATTGAGGCTACGAGTGTCGGATCAAGGTACATGAGGTACCGTTAAGAAACTAAGAGGAAGGGTTACAATTTTCATGAAGGCACCTCAATCCGGATCTAAACGGAAATAGGTCGAAAGTACAGAAAACCGTTCCAAGAATTCGCACTCTAGAATAACGAATAGGGTATGTTTGCTGGACCATAACTCCCAGCTCACAAATCCAAATCAGGAAATTCCAAAGGCATTAGAAAGCTGAGACATAAGGATAAAACTTTGATGTTTTGGCCAAGACCTGAATCCACTCAGAACAGAACGAAAGTTGAGTGTCAAAGTACCCGTCAGAACTGTCCAGATTCAAGGCAGTTCTGACGATCGATCTTGTTTTGGTCATAACAGGATCTACGGAACTCGGATTTCGACGTACTTTATACCGTTTCGAAGCCAAAACCAAGATCTACATTTCTTATGAAGGAGTCAAAACTCAGATCATACGGGATCAAAACGGAAAAACGCACGGTCAGAGGCTGATTTCAAAACGTAGCACAAACTAATGTCTAAAACAGGCCTGAGTGTTTTGTCTATAACTCAGGATACACTAATCCGTTTAACCCGAAATTTTACAGGAATAATCGTGACTTAAGGGAATACAATGTTGAAGAAGGTAACTTTGTCCAGTTTTGAGTGTAACAGGGTCAAAAATGCAAGAAACTATACCAGAACCGGAAAAACAGATTCACATAACGTATTCCGTTGCAAACAGCATAACTCAGCCTACTTAAGTCCAAATCCAGAAATTCCAAAGCCATACAAAAGATTAGAAACAGGGCTACATTTCATCATAAGACCTAAACAACCAATTCTGAAGCATTCCAAACCAAAATAACCAATTACAATCGCAGTTCTCAGGTTCGGGTGGAAACAGGACAGCAAGGGTAATTCCGTCGTTTCACAAGTTACGCTACTCCGATCGACCTGAAAATTTGTAGGAACCTCTAAAATATCATTCTATACAACTTTCATGTTTTAACCTAAAGCCAAATCGGCCTCTAAATATGTTCTACAGAACCGGACAGAATGAAGAACAATGAAACCCTAACTTGCTAATTTATCTTCCAAACCAGAAATTTGCTGCAATTAACTACCATTCACACCAACTAGCTTCATTCTCAATCATTTCCAATCATCATACATAGCCACCTAATATTAATCATATGCAAACAGCAAAAATCCCAAATAAATAGAAAACTTCATCAATCTTAACTAAAATCAAGAAATAGTCCACCAAATCACACTTGTAACAACCACAAGTCATTAATTAAGCATCTTTAGATAGATGAGAGGGGTTCCATAGTCACTCACCTTAGAACCAAAGAAGAGAGACCACTTAGCATGTGACAGCCCCACCTTCCCCTAAGGCGAACCAAAGGGGTTAGCGGACTGCCTGCCCAGCTCTCGCCAGGACTAACGGTACAGTTTACGTCGGTCTATTACGTTCCGGAACATAACAATGCGCGCAAACAAGTCAAAAACATAAAATAAAAAAAACGAAAGTTGAAGCCAAAGTGAACAGTAGAAGACACGTCAGAATCCGGCCGGATTCTCGGCCGGATACAAGGCCGAGAGCAAAACCAAGAAATTCAATTTTCCCTCGCAATCCGGCCAAGATTCCGGCCGGATTGTCTGGCCAGATTCCAGGCCGAATGCAACTGGCCGGATTTCCAATTTTTTCTCAGGCAATCCGGCCAGTTTCTGGCCGGATTCCTGGCCGGATTCGACACTATTCATCCACGCCAAATTTTTTCCCTTTTCGTTTGAAAATCGCATTGATCCGAAATCCATCCAAACATTTACCAAACATATATATATACATCAATTCAACATTTACAAGCCAAAACGGCCTACCAAAATCATTCACTCAGGAAGTACACATTCGATTTGCCTATCAAAAGGAAATGAACCCGTTATACATTAGGGTTTCACTTCAAGAGCAATACAAAAGACATTTACATGCTCAATTCGGCAATTGACTAACCAATCCATTCTCAAAAGTAATTATCGCCCTGTAAGGAAAACAAATAACACGGAATGAGCTAAATCCCAGTGGTATACCACCCAATAAGCAATCAAAGTCATATAAGAATGAACTTTCATTTAAAGTGCACAAATAAGCAATGAAGCAAAACGGTAAAAGGATACGGTCGGCTCTCAAGAGCCCATTTCCACGCTTGCAATCTTGATCCAACCTCATTGACTCTCCGTCAATGTTAAAAGTACCAAACCGTAGACCACCCTTTACTTCCAATCCTTCCACCTAACATACCCCAACCGGGCCCGCACTTCATTTCAGTAGTTTTTGGTAATACTCGAGTTTACCGGAACCAAGGGTCTCATTACCACAAGGTTCCCCAGTACAGTCCCCGTGGCAATTCAATCTTCACGACCAAGCCCTCGCCGGCTCGATCCAATTGACTACCAAACGGGGTTGAGCTCAGTAATACAGTAAGGCCGTTGGACATCGTCCAAACGACACCAATTCAGTTTCCATGAAATGGAATTCACCAACCAATATGTCAAGTTCAGTAATGCAATAAAACGGTAACCAATCAGTGACAATATCAAAAGAGGTGAGGGCGGTTAAGTACACCCTCACCTTAATCAATTTCAATATCCAAGTAAGCCATCAAGGCATCACATAACATTTAACAAAGCCACATAGTCACAATTTAGTGAGTGGTATACTCACCAAGTAAGAAAGTGGTGTTTCATACACCGTGGTCACCAAGACGTCGTGAGCTACCGTCACGCCCTAGAATCACGCAACAAATGCAATGAGACTCGATAACGAGTCATATAGCAACGCTAAACACAACCCCAATAGGGTTTCATATGCATAAATGAGCATAATAGCAAACCAGAAATTAGAAAATGGCCTTAGTCTTGGCCCCAAATAGAAAACTGTTTTGCCCTTATTATGCGGTAATGGCGTAAAAATCTCTACGGTTATCGGATGGGGGTGTAAGACCCACCGTTTCGAAGCTATGAAACAGGGCTACAACAATGTAGAAGGTCACTCAATCCAGTTCCTAGCTTAACTAGTTCGAAAATGCCAAATACTATACCAGAATTACCAAAACAGGTTTGCAAAACACAGAAAACTGTAATCGGTATATCTCAGTCCATACAAGTCCAAATGCCGAAATTCCAAAGGTATAAGTTAGCTAAGTCATCCAGCTACATTTCATCAGAAGACACCAACTCCAAAATCCAAACCAATTCCAGTCAAAATGGCCAATTACTATCGCAGTTTTCGCATTCTGTCCAAAGCAGAACAGCTACAGTAATTTCGTCATAACGCATTCTACACTAATCCAAATACCCTGAAATTGTACAGGCACCTCAAACACATCAATACCTACAACTTTCATATTTTGAGCAAAGTCCAATTCGGCCTCTAACCCTATGATCTAAAACCGGACAGAATTGGGAAAAATAAGAACCCTAACTTTCCATTTTCCATCCAAATCCAAAATTGATTGCATTTTCCTATCCAATACACCTCATAGAGTCATTATCAACCATAACCATTCATCATACAAGGCCACAACATTCATTTCATATTAAACCAGAAAAATTCCTAATAAAATAAAAACTTCACCAAAACTCTTCAAATCAAGAAATAAATCATATAATCCTTCACTCATGCCACCATTAAGCATAATATAACCATCATTAGGTACAGGGGAGAGGTTGAAGCATCACTTACCAAGAAACAAGAGAGAGGAGGATGTTGGACACCTTAAACCTTCAAACAAGCTTCACTAAAGCACTCACTATCACTAAAAGGTAAGATTTTATGGAGTGAAATGGATGGAAGCAAATGTTTTTGGTTGATTTGCACCAAGTAGAAGCTTGAAAATTGAAGAAATCTCCTTCCTTTCTTGCTCAAGGTGGCCGGCCAACAAGGAGAGAAAAATGGTGAATTTTGTGCAATTTTTGGATATTTAACCTTTGGTCAAAAAAAGTCAAAATTGTGAATAGTAATTCTTAAAAGGTATCCAATAAGAAGGTGACACTTGTCACCTTCATAAATGCATTCTTATCTTTCTTTCCTCTCTCACATCAATCATTTCACACACACTACTTATCTCTTAACACCCGATAAATCTTACACAGTATCCGAAACTTAACCTTATTGGCCGAATTTTTCCGAACTTTTCGCACTAGTGGGTCCCACATCCAATATATATTCTTAATTTTCTAAAAATTCACCAATGCTAGAAAAATCATCTTAAAACTATAATTGCTCATAAAATCCACTAAGAAAATATTTCTAAGCCAGAAAATGCAGAAAACATGCAATTAAGGGGAAATAAACCCTAGGAAAAATAATTAGGGTTTTACGGGTTCTCACATAGCACCTTAAGCTTCCAAACAACTTCACTAGTCACCTCACAACTACTAAGAGAAGGATTTTTATGGAGAGTTTTCGAATTTAATCGGTTGAAATCGAAGATTGAGCAAGATTGAAGCTAAGAAAGTGAAGAGGTTTTTCTTCTTTCTCCTTGGAGAGTGGCCGGCTATAAGGAGCTAAAAATGAAGATGATTTGGTAATTTTTTTTGGTTTATTTGGTCAATTAGTAAAAAGGTGAATAGTAGTCAAAATGGTAAGGTTTAATCATATGGTGACACTTGTTACCCTATTTAATACATACATATCCTTTTGTCTCTCTCCACTCTCATCCATATAACAACCTTTAATTATCTCATAACACCCGATAAATTAAACCCAGTATCCAAAACTTAACCTAACTGGCCGAATTTTTCCGAACTTACCGCACTAGTGGGTCCCACGTCCGATATACGTTCTTAATTTCTCAAAAACTAACCGATACTAGAAAAATCATCTAAAAACTATATTTACTCAATAAAAATTATCTGGGGAATTTTCTAATAAAGAAAATGTAGAAAAAGTTGGGCGATAAATAAAACTCCACTTAAGCTTTCTAATAAATTGTAACACTAGAGGTTTGCTAATCTAGAGTTTGTTAACCATTTCAAACTAATACATAAACTAGGGTTTTCAATCTTAACCGAGATTAGGGTTTCCTCCTTAGCCCTAACCCTAATTTCACCACTCCGAATAATGAATAACCCTAATATCAACTTACGAACTGATTGGGGCCTCACAGGAATTCTAAGCAGATTAGAGGTTGCTTAGCCGTTAGGTTCCATTGAGTCCTTGTCCAAATTAAACTCTTACACCCTTGAATCATTCTTTTGCCGACTACGTCACTAAACTTCCAGCGTATTCTTGCCTGTGTAATTGCTGCCCTTTGAGACTTCATTCAGTCTTAAGTTCCAGCTACTCAAATGCCACTTTTGGGGAAAACTTGATTAAAGTTGATTGAACCACTTGGAGAAAATTTCTGATTTCTTCAAAGGGGGCAATCAAGGGTTTTGGAAGTTAATGGTGAGATCATTAGAGTGTTCTAAACACTTGAGGATACACAAGAGTGAGTGATACACGTGAGGAATTGGTGAGATAAAATTTTCTGTTTTATACTAACCCTTTCTTGCAGGTTTAAAATCAAAGGCCATGTCTAATGAAGGAGAAAGCACACCAGCTTTCGATTTTTCCCGTTTGAGGATAGGGAATTGACAATGGCGCGTTTTCTTAGTGGTTTGAGACCGGAAATTGCTGACCAACTCGAGCTACAATACTATATTGAACTAGAGGACATGGTGGAGAAGGCGATCAAAATTGAGCGACGGCTCAAGAGGAGGGGTACAACCAGAAATTATGCCTCTATTTACACTTCAAATCAGCGAAATTTCCAGCCTAGGGGAGATGATACAGCCGCTGGTAATCCAACAACTTCATGGCCAAAGCAAGAGGTATCCATCAACCCTCGCCCAAATGTTTCTAAATTTGATTCTAGAGGAGCTTCCAAACCAGTAAACGAGACCTCAAGGCCTAGAAACCGAGATATTAAGTGCTGGAAATGTCAAGGCGTCGGTCACATTACGAACCAATGCCCAAATCAGTGAATAATGATCATGCTTCCTAATGGAGATGTCACTACCGATGATGAAAGGGAGTATGAAGGGATGCCGCCATTACAGGAGGATGATGGTGACGAATCAAGTGAGGAGGTTCCTATCGATCAACCTATTGGGTTAGGATTGGTTACAAGGATGGCGTTGAATGCACAGCGCATTGAGGAGGAAGTGCAACGAGAGAACATCTTCTATACACGTTGTCTTGTTAATGGCAAAGTGTGTAGTTTGATTGTCGATGGTGGGATTTGTACTAATGTAGTAAGTTCTCTAATGGTGAAGAAGCTACAACTACCTACACGAGATCACCCTAGACCTTACAAATTGCAATGGTTTAGTGATTGTGGTGAAGTACGTGTCTCCAAACAAGGACCTGTGAAATTTAGCATTGGTAGATATGAAGATGAGCTATTGTGTGATGTAGTGCCGATGCAAGCCACTCACATCATCTTGGGACGGCCATGGCAATACGATAAGAAGGTTACTTGTGACGGTCGTACTAACAAATATTCCTTTCTTCACAGGGATAGGAAGGTTACTCTTGCTCCGCTTCCCCCTAAGCAAGTGTGAGAAGATCAAGCATACGAAGTGAACAAAGAAGCTGAAAGTAAACAAAGAAGCATACGAAGTGAACAAAGTGTCGAGCAAGATATAAAGGAAAGGGGCAAAAATCAGCTGGCCATAGTAGGTCGCAATGGGGGGAAATTAAGCATGATTGCCCGAGCCATTTGTAAGGGAGATTGCTCCCTTCCTAACACACTAACCTTTATTTTGTTTAACACCGTATCTTTTGTGCAGCTGGAGCATGGTGCAATTACACTTACCTTACTTTGTTCAGTTCCTAAATCCTTTGGAGAACTCATGTGCTTCTACGGAATTCGTAGTTTGCTCATCAAATCTGCTCTTCAATACACTATACCCCCTTATTCTCCTAGATCTGTCTTGCTTGCCACAAAGCTTACTCATGACTCAAAGGGAGTGGTTCCACTTGAATCTTCCTTTACATTTCCCTATCCACTCCTACATGAAATCCTTCCCATCCTTGAGCAAAACTCTGGTCTTTTAAGAACTGAATTTTATCCTTTGCATGCAGGTAATGAAGCTGTCCCGAATTTTCCAGAATTGCCTAGCAAGATCCAGTCAGATTTCGTGCACTTTGTAGTGCTAGTTGCGGCCGATTTTGAAGGCTATTTACCAGCAGTTGACCACGAATTTTCATGCTTGTTTCAGCCTCTGGAATCTGGTTCCACATTGTTCCTTTTGTCTACTTCACATCTTCCTAGTTCGTATGCATCAAATGAAGTGGATTTCAAGCATTTACATTCTCATAAGTTGACCGACATCAATGCCTATGTCACGCACAATCCAAGAGATGTTCCTCACATGCTGAATCATACTGCGTTGTGTGTCAAGTTCACATGCATCTTACAGTTGCATAAACGACATGTAGAACGGCTAGTCATCATAAAGTGGCGTCCAATGTTGACGCTGTCTAAGCAAGCCATGATTTGGGGACAAATCGCTTTCAAGAGGAGGGGAATGATGTGAATCAAGGCATGCCAATATACAAGATTCAAGTCCCAAGTTTTGTCGTTTAATTAGTATTGATGGCTAGGCTACAAATTAGAAAGTTCCTTGCTGTTTGTTGGTCGTTTGTTAGTGTCCTTATTTTGGTCAGCTTACTTTCTAATTGGATCGAAAGTATAGTTGATTAGTGGTTTAAGTCATTTATTTCAGTCCAAAGGTCGGCCAAGAGTTGTCTTGTAATGGCCGAATTATTGCTAATTAATTATGGAAGTTAGTTTAGTCCATGTGAGATTAGGTTTTGGAGTCATTGTAAGGCTATAAATAAGCCTATGCCTTATACGTTTGAGGGGGATTTTTACATTCATAAACTTGAGAGTTTATTCACTTCCTCTCTCCAAGAGAGTCCTCCTTGAATACTTTACAGTTTTTCTTAAGTCATTCAATTGAACTTATCAATCAAGTGCCCACCTTGATTGTGGCGATCTTCTACCTTACAATTTGGTTCATTAATTCGATTGGTTACGGGTTGAGATAGTATCAATATTGTTCGTAACTCTAGGGTTAATTAGGGTCAAGTTTTCTGCTGCCTAAACCGTTGGTGAATCGGTTGTCTAGATTACGGAATCACATCACATAAACTACTACAACATTCCTATGTTTACTTGTGCAGGGCAGAATTTTAAGTCAACTTTGCCAATTTTCTGGAATTTATAGAGATTGAATCAAACTATGAATTTTACATCGTAGGAAGCTCTATGAGCCTAGTTTCAAACGTAACAAACGGAACTCAATTCCAACTTTCTTATATGAAGTTATAGCCAATTTCCCAAAGTTACGCAGAGCCTTCTGCGAAAATTTCTAGATTTTCTAACAACTTGAGATTATGAACCTTTTCTTAACAAAATTCACTCCCTTGGTCCAAATTCAACCATTAAAACAACCAAGAATCTAAGGCAAGTAAGTTGAACTAAGAGCTATAAAGACAAGTAAAATTTCGGGGTCTCACAGATACAAGTGGCTTCAAAGCCAGCCCAATTTCTCGAGCTTGACCACCTGTTGACACTCCGTCAACCAAAATACTCATGGTCCGTAGACTCCACTTACTTTCCCGTTCACCTTATCAACCCCCGCTAGCCAGTCATCAGCACACAGCAGCTCGAGCAAAAGCAAAATCACTTTGGTTTAACAAAGAACAAAATCCCAAGGTTAGCATAGAACTGACTTCGACTAAGCTCCAGCCGACTCGAATATTCCGTATACCCTTGGAACCAGGTTGGAACCGAGCCCTGAGATATCCAATCTCTCAACAAAGTACTCAACTAAATACTCAAGTCATGTAATCACCCCAACAGCACACAGCACAGGGGATTCAACGCAACACAAGGCATGTATCCTCACATATTAAATCAAGAACAGAAAATGGGCTTAGGTCGAGTGAGATATAGTACACCCTCGCCTAAGTATCCATTAACATATACAAAGCATTTTGACAATTTATTACATAAACAAACCCACTTACTCACCCAAAATAGCTAGCACGCAAATTAAGGCAATTTATATGGGTCCACCGACTCCGTCCGGATCGTCACTGCCTATGACAGAAGATTATACTCAACTATCAGTCAAACAACCATCATAATGGAAATAAGGACTAAAACGGCTAGAACGGCAAAAACGACAAAGAAATGCATGCGTGCTTGTGGAAATGAAAACAGTGCTCGACGGAAAATGGTATGAAAATGGATTGCACGGTTTCAACCATCACTGGAGTTGTAGTTATCGGATCAAGGTGTACTAGGTAGCTTTTTGAAACCAAAATAAAGGGTTACAACTTTCATGAAAACAATTCAACCCAGTTTACAGTTGATCTAGGTCGAATTTGTAGATTACAGAACCAGAATTTCATTGTCAGTCTATTTGTCATAACTCGATTCAAATGGCAATAACTCGGGCTATAAAATTCAGATTGAGGCATTTTCAGATGCGTTGGAAAGCTAAAAGATAGGACTAAAATTTAGTGTTTTGGCCAAATGTTGATTTGATATGGATCAAAGTGAAAAATGAGCCGAAGTTACAGGTTTGACAAGCCTTTTTTTTTTCTGATTTCGCACTCATGACTAACTTGTACCAACAACACACCAAATACACCAAATCAAGAATAAACATCATAAATCAACATCTAAGCTACCATTAAAGCAATACCAAGTTACGTTCTTCAATCACAACCCAAGAAAAATGCTGAAATTACCAAACCAAAGCTGAAAACTTCTGCGGTAAGCGGACATACACCAATTTAACATTCATTCCACTTGTAACATTTCATATACCTACTTAGCCAAACTAACCACTCAATAATTAACTCAAATCCCTAACTCAAGGCTGAAATTTTCCAAATAAGAGCTAAACTTTCCGCTACAAGCGGAAATTCACCAAATTTACAACAATTTCGCAACACAAGCTACAACTACATCATAAACACAAGAGTACATATAAATTCATCAACCAAAACCCTAGTTCAAACCCTTCTTGCTGGCCGAATTTTATATGCCACAAAACTAACATTTTTTAACCATGAACACCAAGAACAACCATCCCTTCCAACTACCAAAGCTGAAAATTACACTATAAAATTGGAATTTATTATAACTACCACTAAAATCATGAAATCTATTTAAACAAGCTATAACTTTCACTTGTAAACCAATAAATAAGACAAACATGAACTAATACCAACTTTACCAAGAATTGGAGAAGCACAACAGCACCTAGGAAGCTTGAACCACTAAAACACTCTACTCCAAGATAGTAATCCACCTTCCTAAGCAACTTCTATGGATTATTTGGTGAATCTATCGGTTAGTTTGCAAGATTGAGCAAGAAATCAAGAAACCAAAGTTGGAACTCTCTCTTGTTCCTCTCATGATGCTCTCGGCCCTCTCTCCTCTTTTTCCTCTTAGCTTTTGGCTTTGCTTTTCTTTTGATTTACTAACAACTTACTAACTTAGGAGATATTTAAGCCAAAGACAAAGTACACTTTTTCTCCACCAATCTGTCGCGCCCCACTTTTTGATGTGGTGAGAGTAGTGTGTAGGAGATGTATGTGAACGTGTGTGAAGGTGAAAATAAAAGGCCGTGAGATTGTGAAATGCGACGGTTTGGCCAAACAAAGGGTTTTAGATAGAAAAGGAGTCGCCACATGGTATAAAGTTAGGGTGTACCAAGTCACCCAAAAAGTGATTTTGTTTTTGGAAAGAAATGTAAACAAACCCTTTTTAAAGAATTTTTTAGGTCTACGTAACCAAAGAAAGGGATCGGGGGTCACATTTGATAAGGGAGAAGGCAAAGGCAAGCCTAAGGCACTCCCTTACCCTAGCCAAAGCTAGTTGCGTGACTTAACCCTTCTTTTCCTAATTCTTCTACCCAAAGTATGTGTTGCATGTTGGATATGACTAATGGATGCGAAAAAGAGAAAAATGCAATTCTAAATCTAAAATGTCTCTTATGAGGCTTTTTGGTCCCAATCACATGAGTTGTGATGGCCAATAAGGAAAACTCTCATAGAGGTCACGGGTAATGCAAATGAAGACCCAAATATGAGTGCAAGTGTGAAAATGTAAGAAGAATGCAAAATAAAATGAAAATAAAAATACAAATGTAAGTGCAAGTGTGCCAATGTAAGAAAAGTGCAAGTGTGCCAATTGAGAAAAATGAAGGTGTATGTGTGCAAGTGGATGAAAATATGGTATAATAGTAGTAAATATACAAGTGCAATTGGGTGCAATTTGTGAAGTAGAAAAATAAGTAAGTGATAGGAAAAGAAGAAAAAATGTGCAAACATGGCATGTGGATTGAGAAAAATATAAGTAGTGAGAGAATGTGGATAAAGAAAGTGAGGAAGTGATATGATAAAATGAGAGTGTATGAACCTAGAGGAATGCATCAAGTCGGGTACGGGAATGACTCCTAACTTTGTGATTGTAATTTTCCCTTTTATTAGAAGGAAGAACTAGCGTGCTAAGGCTATTTTACAGCCACACTCGCTCATTTCCCTTACCGAAAGGGGACTCTCAAGCAAATGTACCCTATAACTAGCATGAAGATGCAAAAATCTAAAATGAAGGGAAAAGGTTTGGAGGAGCATGCCAAATGCTAGAAAACTAAGAAAAATGCATGGAATGTAGTGAAACATACAAAAAATGCACTAGCGAGAAGGACGGGCCTAATGGGTCTAGCATTGGACTAGCCCTTCACTAAATGCTTTATCGCAAGCGTTGGACTTGTGAGGATTAAAGGGAGGACCATGACTAGCATTGGACTAGCCATGATATACGCATTCATCCATCATATTCATCTACGATTATAGAAAGCAAGTAGATATGCAAGTCACCTATAAACACGTAGCACATAACACTTAGCATGCTCGACTAAATGCAAGAGCCTAATAAAGCAATAAACATATAGGCACGCACAAACACATAGCACATAAGACCTATCTATTACAAAAGGAGATGCCTACTACAATCTAAAGGGGAAACGGAATAAAATAAATAAAATAAATACCTAACTATTACAAATTTGGCATTCAAGTGCCTTCAAATGACTTGCTAAAAAAATGAAATAAAAAGAAAGTGAGATAGGCAATTAAACATAAAATGAAAGGCGAATTAAAGCATGCATATTCGCACATAACACGTAGGAGCACATAGGAGAAATAAACTCAAAGAGATAGAGGTTACCTCCCTTGCAATGGTAATGAAATGAAGGAAATATTAGCTTCAAAACAATAAAAGGGTCAAGGCACCTCAAATAGCAAAGTATAAACAAAATCACCAAATCCCTCTCTAATTGCAACTTAAATGAAATCAAATAATGCATAATTTCTAAGAAAGGGACCCACCAAGGACCCAATTGCAAACATTAATCAAGCACTCAAACCCAATTAAAACATATTAGGAATTTCAAGGGTCCAAGAGTAAAGAAAGGGTCAAGTAATGGTTGAAATGGAAATTAATCTAGGACCTAATTGCAAGAAATCAACATATAATTGGGCCTATGTAGCATTTAGCAAGTATTAGGGGGTCAAAAATGAATGTTTTAAAGATATTTCCCATGCAAGCATGCAAGGCTACGCAACATATGCTTCTGCAACAAAAATTATTCTCGTTAAGCCCAAAAGCATTGATGTGAAAAGATTTAAACCGAATCAAATACTAATGCAACAACTTCAAACCTATGTGAACCTTCCCCCAAAATGCAGTTACCCATTTCCAACACATTCGATGATGCAACTAAACGTAGAAAAAATGCAGCAACGATGTAAATAAGGAAACTTGAGATAGGGAGAGAGGGAACATCCAACCAGCTTTTGGACACAAAAATGCAACAAAAGCAGCCTGAAGAAATAAAAAAAAAACTATTTTGCACACGTTGCTGCAACAAGTCGAAATACATTGAGCTTGTTGCAACCGACTATTATGCACAAAAACTCAACCCAACACAAACTGACCCCCGGAATCAGATCATCAAGCATGCGAATCTAGAAACAGAAACTTTGACAACCAAAACATCTCATGCAACCTACCCCAACATCAATCATATACACACTACACCATGGTGAAAAGTATAAGGCAGCAAAAAGGAAAGCAAGACACTCCAAAGTTTCATGGTTCTGCTCTCACTTTCCCAACTTGATTTACAAGGTTTGAAGTTCTGGGTTTACAAAGTTCAGATGAGTTTCAAACCTTCCAACTCAGGCCAAACATTGACAACCACATCCATGTAGAGAAAGAAAGACATTATGCACAGGGCAATCATAGAACAAACAAAGCCCACAAATTCTAAGTACAAGTTTCGTCAAGACTTCATTTTTCTGCAACCCGTGGAATCGATATCAGCCCAAGATTCATTTGTGAAATTTTACGAATACAAAAGGGTTGTTGATATCTAAAAGAAAGGTAGGTTAACCTCCACATTCTCCTAATTCATAGTGACACAAAAATCTGGGTGCAGAGGTATGAGGAAAATCTGAAACAACAACGCATGGCAAGGAAAGAGCCGACAGGAATGGGGAATGAAAAAAGAAACCAAATATTGAAGCATATAATTCTGAGTATGTGTAGTGGAGAAGGATGAAAAGAAAAAGAGTTACCTGACGGATCTTGACTTGAGGAAAATGGAGACCCGCAAGTTTGGAAGATGATCGTTTCTCACGGAAATCAAAAGGGACCTGCGACTGGCTCAGATGAAGACAACGTGAAATCTGGAATTTTTCGTGGTCCTTCTTGTAGCTTCCTTTGCCCAGATTTTCCCTCTACCGACAATTTCTTCTCCCAATCACCCTTTTTGCTCTCGGTTATGCCTTCCAAGCCCTCTCCTTCGATTTCCTTGCTCTGTTTTTTCTTTCACTTCCCACCGCTTCTCTCTTGCTCACGCTCCAAAGCCCTCGCTGTGTCTCACAGTCCACCTTTCTGGTTTTTCCCTTCCTCAACCTCTCAGTTCTCTCTAGTTTTCTTAGTTTTCTCAGCCGCTATCCTTCTCCTAGCTCTCCCTCTCGTTTCTTGCTTTTCAGCCGTCCCCTCAAAAAACCCCCCTCTCTCGTCTCGGCTGTTTCTTTCCTTTTTATAGGAACTTCCAACCCCTAAACCCTCCTATCAAGGGTCCTGATGAGAGCCGCAAAAAAATGGAATCAAGTTCCAGTCATCCAATCGTACCCAACGATAGACAAAACAGTCGGCCGAAAAAATGGAATTGCACACTTTTTGTTTTTTAATAATAATACAATAAAAAAAAATAAAACACATTTTTCATGCCTAATTTTTCTTTTGACAAATTTTGTGCTAAAAATTTTACAATAAAAATAAACAGCTAAAAGGGCATCAAACGAATACAAAACTGAAAACTAAAATAAAATAATAGATAATAATGATCTAAAATGCTATACAAATGCAAACAGTCTAAAACAAAAATCATGAAATTAACAAATAAAAATAGATAGGAATTATCACTAAAACAGAAATAAAAACATACAAATTATTTAAAAATTTGGTGTCTACAATTTGCCCCTCTTTGTCTTAGTTTTGGAAAAACTTGAGACAAAGAAGTAGACACCAAATACTCACCTGTGTTATTTGGCTGCGAACGTCTCGAACGATGGACGTTTTAGAAATGGGAACTGACCCCTTGGACAAACTTGTGAAATGGGACTGACCCAGACAAGAAAATTAAAACAGAAAATTTAATCGGGACTGACCCGAGCAAGAATTTTAAAATGGGACTGATCCCAAACAGAAATTTAAAACGGGACTGACCCGAGGGGACTAACCCCAACAGGAATTTTAAAATCGAAATGCTCACTAGTGGAACTGACCCATGGCTAGTGGCAGGGTGAAATAAAATGCTCACTAGTGGGACTGACCCACGGCTAGTGGCAGGGTGAAAAATGCTCACTAGTGGGACTGACCCACGGCTAGTGGCTGAGCAAACGAAATGCTCACTAGTGGGACTGACCCACGGCTAGTGGCGATGCAAAATAAAATGCTCACGAGTGGGACTGACCCAACGGCTAGTGATAATGCAAAATAAAGTGCTCACTAGTGGGACTGACCCAACGGCTAGTGGCAGAATAGAAGAAATGCGCACTAGTGGGACTGACCCAATGGCTAGTGGCAGTGTAAAAAGAAATGCGCCCTAGTGGGACTGACCCAACGGCTAGTGGCAGGGCAAAATAAAGTGCTCACTAGTAGGACTGACCTAACGGCTAGTAGCGATACAAAAAGAAATGCGCACTAGTGGGACTGACCCAACGGCTAGTGGCAATGTAAAATAAAGTGCTCACTAGTGGGACTGACCCAACGGCTAGTGGCAGAATAGAAGAAATGGGCACTAGTGGGACTGACCCAACGGCTAGTGGCAATACAAAAAGAAATGCGCACTAGTGGGACTGACCCAACGGCTAGTGGCAATGTAAAATAAATGCTCACTAGTGGGACTGACCCAACGGCTAGTGGCAGAATAGAAGAAATGCGCACTAGTGGGATTGATCCAACAGCTAGTGGCGGTGTAAATGAAGTGCTGGTATGAAGAAGCTGTATAAGATTTACTTGAAATTTATCCAAAGATTTGCCCCAGTGCGTTGTGTTGTTATTTTCATTTGAAATTTTCCTGCAAAAGAGAAAAATAAAGAAATTGCCACCATCATTGTATCCGCTCGCCTTCGGAAATCGTGTAAACATGAGTTTTTGTGCGACCTTCGTCAATCTTCTTGCTGTGGCATTTTTCCAGACTGACCCGGTATGCACTTTGCCATGTTGTGAAACCTGCATAGCCGGCTTTGTTGAATCTCAATCATTTCCGAAAGATGACTGAACCCAAGTATGCTTTGTATAAACCATGGGGTTGTTACTCACCAAAATTCGATGATTAAGAAAAAGTAATTTCACATGTCATGCAGAAAGGAATAGGTAAAAGAATGCAAACACAAACAACTGTGCTTAAATCTACAAAATGTCATGAATACAAGCAATCGAGGAAAACTGAGCTCCATAAAAAAAAGTATTTGCAAAAAAATATTTTTACAAAGTAATACAATTTTTGGCCAACGGATGTTATATTCGAATCTCCGGATATCTTTGTTTTGGAATTCAATATTGACGGAAGTATCTCAAAACGAAGAGAAATCCAAATGAGCCAAGTCACCAGCTATTCCTCCTCGTGCTTGCTTACTGCAAAACCTACCTTAGCGCCCTTCCGGGTTTTCACCAAGGTTGCCCCTACCCTTTTTGTTTTTGTTTTGCTTTTCTCTCTTTTTTTTTCAAATGTGCCCTTTCTGATTCTCACTTAAAGAACGATGGAAAAACTCGGCCATGATTGACTCAAGAATGTGAGTTGAAGATTGCTGGCATCAGTAAAATGCGCTTCCCTTATAAGTTTAGGTGAAAGTAGTATGGACATCACTTGCCAGTTGATTAGCGAATTTCTTAATAGAAATACAGCAAGTGACGAAAGCCAGGACTTTGGTTTTTGTAATGAGGTCAGGTGGGGTGTTTTCAAGAAAAGTTGAGGCTTGAAAGCAAATTTTTGATGAGGGGTGTGACCTGAAATTGCATCATTTTGAGACCATCTCCAATTTTTGAACGAAACTAAGGAGAATTTTGCCCCAGTTTGATTGGATTCTTCTCTTTTTGCATTTCTTCGCTTTTGCGTTTTTCCTTTAGAAAACTAAATTTACCCCAGTGTGGGGGTTGCAATTCTCAGAGGCTGCCAAACGAAATTTATTGTTCTGATAGCTCAAAGGGGATAACTAAGGATGAAATGTTTTGATCGGAAAGGAAGATGGCCTGTCTTTTGTCTCGTCCCTTGCATAATTTCCAAAGAAATTTGCATAATCAAAAGATAAAAACTTCTTACACATGTCTGATTTGATAGGTTGAGCAAACGTTTGTCCATCCATCTATGCTAGAACAAATGCTCTGCCCGGCAACACCTTTTGCACGACCAATGAGTCTTGCCAATTTAAAGCAAATTTGCCTTTGGCTTCACCCTTCATTGGCAAAAACAGGCCAGTGAACACAGGCCTTTTGTTATGAACCAGGCCATCACCGCTTTAGCTCTTTGCCCCCTTCTCCAAGGATCGGTGGCGGACATGGTGTGACGACCCCATTTCTCCCAAGGGCGAACCCAAGGGTATCGGCGGGCCGCCTGCCTAGCTCGCGCCAGGACTCAAAACTGAAAGTTCGAAAGAGCACTAAATACAATATATACAATCCCAAAAGAGTTATAATTACATTCTCCGAAAGTATCGAGTCAAACCACCAAAACAAAAACAAACATCCTAACTGTTCAACTATTACAAGCCAAACTAACTATACTAGTATACGAGCCAAAAGTCCCCGCGTCGGCCCCTGCTAAGGAAAACAAAAGGAATGGGGTAAGCTATATGCTTAGTAAGTAAACAGGGGCGAAAGCATAAATTTCACGTAATAGTTACACAATAAGAGTAAAGCAAAAGCAGAAAAGTAACATCACATAATAAGGATACAGGTGGCTCCAAAGCCAACTCATGTGCCATGCGTGATCTCCTGCCGACACTCCGTCGACCGCAAATAATAGTCCGTAGAACTTCACTTGTACACCCACCGACACCTTATCACCCTCACTGGCCAGTCACCTCACAAACTTGCCCGGGCGAACGAAATCACAAACTTGAGCTTGAGTCACAAGCTCGGGTCACAAACTTGGTCACCTTCTCGGTGAACCGGATTTACAAAATTGGTTCATAACATGAACCTACAAACTTGGTGATCTCAGACTAAATTGGACTGCCTTCGACCAAACCCTAACCGGCTCGAATAGTCCAACCAGGTCAAGAGTTCGCCCCAAACTCACAAACTTCACAAAATTATTCAAAATCACAAACTTTGCAAACTTCACAAACTTTATTCGAAAGTCGCCCCGAGCCACAAGCTCAAGGGTTTTGGTTCCAAAAGGTTCATATACATACGCCAAGTACAATTATACATTCAAATTAGGGTTTAGGTCGAGTGCGATAAAGTACACCCTCGCCTAAGTGCCCTTTTCACATATCTCAAACACATAGCGAAGAAAACACACCAAACTGGCCTGAATACTTACCCAGAAACTGAAATAGCAAAAGTACGAAGTCGGATCGAAATGAACAGCTAGTAGTGGGCCCCAACAGTTCCGCCCAGCTCACCACCGTCTGAAATAGAAGATTGTGTCACATAATATCGCAAACGACTACTATCGTGCCTAAAACAAGCAAAACGGCAAAAACGGCACGCGCGCACGTAAATATGACGAGCGGAAACGGAGACGGCCGTTAGCGGAAACGGCAGATTTGACACTCGTTTCTAGTTTACTCATAAGTTGAGCTACGAACATCGGATTAAGGCGTATGAGACGCCATATCGAAGCTTAAAGGATGAACAACAACTGTTATGAAGACATCCAGAACTGAAACTGGAGGCTTTAGTCCCGAATGAACCAAACACAATCACTTACGAAATCTGGCCAATGCACAAATGGTCAGTTTTGAGCGCAAACTGTTTTCTATGCTACACATGGTCAAAAGAGCTGAAAATTGGCAGTTAGATAGTTCATTCCAAATGGAACAACTTTCATGAAGGTCGGCAATCCAAATTCGGAACGGAAATTGGTCATCAGGACCAAAACAGATTTCTGGTCATTTTCACGGGCAGGCCTTGTTTGCTCGGCTATATCTCAGGTTTTATAAATCCGATTCATGAAATTCCAAGGGCGTTAGAAAGCTCTGATATAGGGCTATAAGTTTGGTGTTTTGGTCGGGAGCCCAAACAGATTGTAACTCAGTCAAATGTGAAGCCAAAGTTCCTGCCATAAACTTTCCAAAAACGTACCAGAATCACAAACCGTATTTGACCTCAATATGCGGTAATGGTACCAAATTCACTACGGTTATCGGAAGGGGGTGTAAGACCCACCGTTTCGAAGCTAAGAAACAGGGCTACAACAATGTAGAAGACCACTCAATCCAGTTCCTAACACAACTAGGTCAAATATGCAAAATACTATACCAGAATTCCCAAAACAGGTTTGCAAAATGCAGAAAACTGTAATCGGTATATCTCAGTCCATACAAGTCCAAATGCCGAAATTCCAAAGGCATATGATAGCTAGGACATTCAGATACATTTCACCAGAAGACACCAACTTCAAAATCCAAACCAATTCCAATCAAAATGGCCAAATACAAACGCAGTTTTCGCATTCTGTCCAAAGCAGAACAGCTACAGTAATTTCGTCATAACTCACTCTACACTAATCCAAATGACCTGAAATTTTACAGGCACCTCAAACACATCAATACCTACAACTTTTATGTTTTGAGAAAAGTCCAATTCGGCCTCTAACCCTATGATCCAAAACCGGACAGAATTAGGGGTTATCAAACCCTAACTTTTCTCAATTCATTCCAAACCCAAAATTGATTGCAAATTCTTATCAAACACACCTACTAGAGTCATTCCCCCTCATTACCAACCATCATAAACACCCACAACATCATAATCCAATTAAACCAGAAAATTCATCAATAAATTAAAAACTTCACCAATTCATCTCAAACCAAGATAAAAACCAGAAATTTCAGCACTTTAGCCACTAAGAAGCATAACTTAAGCTTCATAAGGTGTAGGAGGAAGTTCAAGTACCACTTACCAAGTAAACAAGAGAGAGGAAGTTGTAGAACACCTTAGCTCTCCACAAAAACTTCACCAAAGCACTCACTAGCACCAAGTGGTAGGATTTTATGGAGTAGAAACTAATTTAGGTGAATGGTTTTGGAAGATTGAGCTAAATGGAAGCTAAAATTGTTGAAGAGTTTCTTCTTCTTTGTCCAAGTGAGAGCCGGCCATGGAGTAGGAGGAAATGGTGATTTTTTGGTGAATTTTTGAGATATTTACCCAATTAGTCAAAAGGTCAAAATGGTGAATAGTGAATCATAAGTCATGTCCAATATAATGGTGACACTTGTCACCTCATTAAATGCAAACTTATCTTTTCTTTTTCCTCTCACATCAATCACTTCACATCCCCTACTTATCTCTTAACACCCGATAAATTTCACACAGTATCCGGAATTTAACCTAATTGGCCGAATTTTTCCGAACTTTTCGCACTAGTGGGTCCCACGTCCATTATATATTCTTATTTTCTCAAAATCTAACCGATACTAGAAAAATCATCTAAAAACTATATTTACTCATAAAAATTATCTGGGGAATTTTCTAATAAAGAAAATGTAGGAAAAACGGGTTTTCAATCTTAACCGGAACTTAGGGTTTAAATATTAATCCCTACTTAGGGTTTTCGAAATACTCCCAAAACCAAACGTTACCGCCCAATTAATGAATATATCAACGTAGAACGAACTGGGGCCTCACAATCTCCCCCACTTAGAACAATTTCGTCCTCGAAATTTTTCTATGAACGGAACCTATCGAATCTAAAGTAACCAGTGGCCTGTACCTTCTTCGTCCTCAGAAGAAACGAGGCTTTTCATTCCAGTCCCTTCTCTATTTGACGGTCCAGGGTCGGTCTGGGTTGGCTGCTGGGTTCCTTTCTTTTCACGCAATAAACTAGGGCAATTAGCAATCCGATGCTCGGTGCTCCCGCAACGCAGACACCTTCCATCCTTTTTCCAGCAATCCACCTCCATATGGTTGGATTTTCTACAGTAGCCACAAAATGAGAGAGCAATTGGGGTCTGATCCTCTTGTGAGACATCATGCAGTGGTCCTTCTCCACTTGGGTTTCCTCCCGGAGTATCCTCCTTAAGTGTCTCCAAAATTTTCACACCCCTTACTCCACGACCCTTCTTAGCGACTGGCCTACCTCGCTTACACTGTTCTGGCCTTTTACCTCTTTTCTTTGCATGGAAGATATTTACTTGTGGCCTTGTAATTCCTGTCCTTTGAGCTTCCTCTGGAAACCCATAGCAGTAGTGTTTTGTGCCATTGTTAAGGCCTCCTCAGAAATCCCTTCGTATTTCCTTTTTAGCTCCAAGTTCTGGTGCAAGAGCTCAATCTTTTCTGAATACTCGTGCTTCCATCGCCCTTCCCAGTATGCGGCTAGTCTCCTTTGGACCTCTATTTCGTCTCGAAGAACTGCGATTTCCTTATACATCTCGACCCAATGTGCCATCTCACGGAGTTGCTGGACCTTCGATAGTAGCCTGCTGGCCAAAACAATGGGTCATAATAAATTCCTAAATACCAATGACACTCTCGGTCCCTGGTTTTGTTCAGTGGTTGTTTCCCCTTTTTCTTGACTCTTGGCCCCGCTTGGCTCCACGGCCACGACCATGTCCGCGACTACGTCTTCCCTCTATGTTTTTTTTTTCTTCCAAAGGGTACTTTAATAAATGAAATACGCAAATAAACTTATACGCACATAACACGCCATATTAAGGAGACAGATAATCAATTACACAAATACATATCAAATTGGACAGATAACCATGTACACACACACACATACTAACATCATGTAGTAACTATATACGGGGCGAGTCAAAAGAAAATGTGAAATCGTCCCAGTCTCAAATAAATAACCCCGTCCGATCTATCACGTTACTTTCTATCCAAACTAGACGTCCATTGACCTCTTGTGCTCATTATAGTCAGACAAAGCCTGTTCATGTTTCCAAAATGAAATTTCAAGTACTTAACGCTGCCTCAACTTTAGAGTACTCGGGCACGAGAATCCGAAATAAGATAATTCACATCTCGAGCTGGCCAGTCCCAAGAGTAAACCATCTACAAATCGAACTTCCTACCCAACATACCTATCTATGGTCCTTAGATATCATGAGAAAGATTGAAGACCTATAACACTTCAGGGTTTATAGCTTATGCTCGAACGAGCACTTAATCCTTCATACCTATTCACCACTCAACCCAAGCTCACTCCGCGCGGAGACCACGCGAAGCAGGCTCTAGGTTTTATCCCTCAATTGCTTGACTTTCAAATCAAATCAAATTCCATAGTCCGGCATCCTAAACTTCAAGCCTAGGATACATTACAGGAATCTGAAGCCTAAGCTCTGATACCAACTGTGACAGTTCTCAGGGTCACATCACAGGGTACCTATCAGCTTGCCACCCGCACGCGGGCATCCCCTACGGAGAGTTTCGCTTCGTGACTCTTCACGAACGAGAGGCTCGGGGCTTTTCCAGACGAAGGACGTAAAGTCCCAACTGTCGGCATATGGCTCTGATACCAACTGTGACGACCCCACTTCTCCCAAGGGCGAACCCAAGGGTATCGGCGGGCCGCCTGCCTAGCTCGCGCCAGGACTCAAAACTTAAAGTTCGAAAGAGCACTAAATACAATATATACAATCCCAAAAGAGTTATAATTACATTCTCCGAAAGTATCGAGTCAAACCACCAAAACAAAAACAAACATCCTAACTGTTCAACTATTACAAGCCAAACTAACTATACTAGTATACGAGCCAAAAGTCCCCGCGTCGGCCCCTGCTAAGGAAAACAAAAGGAATGGGGTAAGCTATATGCTTAGTAAGTAAACAGGGGCGAAAGCATAAATTTCACGTAACAGTTACACAATAAGAGTAAAGCAAAAGCAGAAAAGTAACATCACATAATAAGGATACAGGTGGCTCCAAAGCCAACTCATGTGCCATGCGTGATCTCCTGCCGACACTCCGTCAACCGCAAATAATAGTCCGTAGAACTTCACTTGTACACCCACCGACACCTTATCACCCTCACTGGCCAGTCACCTCACAAACTTGCCCGGGCGAACGAAATCACAAACTTGAGCTTGAGTCACAAGCTCGGGTCACAAACTTGGTCACCTTCTCGGTGAACCGGATTTACAAAATTGGTTCATAACATGAACCTACAAACTTGGTGATCTCAGACTAAGTTGGACTGCCTTCGACCAAACCCTAACCGGCTCGAATAGTCCAACCAGGTCAAGAGTTCGCCCCAAACTCACAAACTTCACAAAATTATTCAAAATCACAAACTTTGCAAACTTCACAAACTTTATTCGAAAGTCGCCCCGAGCCACAAGCTCAGGGGTTTTGGTTCCAAAAGGTTCATATACATACGCCAAGTACAATTATACATTCAAATTAGGGTTTAGGTCGAGTGCGATAAAGTACACCCTCGCCTAAGTGCCCTTTTCACATATCTCAAACACATAGCGAAGAAAACACACCAAACTGGCCTGAATACTTACCCAGAAACTGAAATAGCAAAAGTACGAAGTCGGATCGAAATGAACAGCTAGTAGTGGGCCCCACCAGTTCCGCCCAGCTCACCACCGTCTGAAATAGAAGATTGTGTCACATAATATCGCAAACGACTACTATCGTGCCTAAAACAAGCAAAACGGCAAAAACGGCACGCGCGCACGTAAATATGACGAGCGGAAACGGAGACGGCCGTTAGCGGAAACGGCAGATTTGACACTCGTTTCTAGTTTACTCATAAGTTGAGCTACGAACATCGGATTAAGGCGTATGAGACGCCATATCGAAGCTTAAAGGATGAACAACAACTGTTATGAAGACATCCAGAACTGAAACTGGAGGCTTTAGTCCCAAATGAACCAAACACAATCACTTACGAAATCTGGCCAATGCACAAATGGTCAGTTTTGAGCGCAAACTGTTTTCTATGCTACACATGGTCAAAAGAGCTGAAAATTGGCAGTTAGATAGTTCATTCCAAATGGAACAACTTTCATGAAGGTCGGCAATCCAAATTCGGAACGGAAATTGGTCATCAGGACCAAAACAGATTTCTGGTCATTTTCACGGGCAGGCCTTGTTTGCTCGGCTATATCTCAGGTTTTATAAATCCGATTCATGAAATTCCAAGGGCGTTAGAAAGCTCTGATATAGGGCTATAAGTTTGGTGTTTTGGTCGGGAGCCCAAACAGATTGTAACTCAGTCAAATGTGAAGCCAAAGTTCCTGCCATAAACTTTCCAAAAACGTACCAGAATCACAAACCGTATTTGACCTCAATATGCGGTAATGGTACCAAATTCACTACGGTTATCGGAAGGGGGTGTAAGACCCACCGTTTCGAAGCTAAGAAACAGGGCTACAACAATGTAGAAGACCACTCAATCCAGTTCCTAACACAACTAGGTCAAATATGCAAAATACTATACCAGAATTCCCAAAACAGGTTTGCAAAATGCAGAAAACTGTAATCGGTATATCTCAGTCCATACAAGTCCAAATGCCGAAATTCCAAAGGCATATGATAGCTAGGACATTCAGATACATTTCACCAGAAGACACCAACTTCAAAATCCAAACCAATTCCAATCAAAATGGCCAAATACAAACGCAGTTTTCGCATTCTGTCCAAAGCAGAACAGCTACAGTAATTTCGTCATAACTCACTCTACACTAATCCAAATGACCTGAAATTTTACAGACACCTCAAACACATCAATACCTACAACTTTCATGTTTTGAGCAAAGTCCAATTCGGCCTCTAACCCTATGATCCAAAACCGGACAGAATTAGGGGTTATCAAACCCTAACTTTTCTCAATTCATTCCAAACCCAAAATTGATTGCAAATTCTTATCAAACACACCTACTAGAGTCATTCCCCCTCATTACCAACCATCATAAACACCCACAACATCATAATCCAATTAAACCAGAAAATTCATCAATAAATTAAAAACTTCACCAATTCATCTCAAACCAAGATAAAAACCAGAAATTTCAGCACTTTAGCCACTAAGAAGCATAACTTAAGCTTCATAAGGTGTAGGAGGAAGTTCAAGTACCACTTACCAAGTAAACAAGAGAGAGGAAGTTGTAGAACACCTTAGCTCTCCACAAAAACTTCACCAAAGCACTCACTAGCACCAAGTGGTAGGATTTTATGGAGTAGAAACTAATTTAGGTGAATGATTTTGGAAGATTGAGCTAAATGGAAGCTAAAATTGTTGAAGAGTTTCTTCTTCTTTGTCCAAGTGAGAGCCGGCCATGGAGTAGGAGGAAATGGTGATTTTTTGGTGAATTTTTGAGATATTTACCCAATTAGTCAAAAGGTCAAAATGGTGAACAGTGAATCATAAGTCATGTCCAATATAATGGTGACACTTGTCACCTCATTAAATGCAAACTTATCTTTTCTTTTTCCTCTCACATCAATCACTTCACATCCCCTACTTATCTCTTAACACCCGATAAATTTCACACAGTATCCGGAATTTAACCTAATTGGCCGAATTTTTTCGAACTTTTCGCACTAGTGGGTCCCACGTCCATTATATATTCTTATTTTCTCAAAATCTAACCGATACTAGAAAAATCATCTAAAAACTATATTTACTCATAAAAATTATCTGGGGAATTTTCTAATAAAGAAAATGTAGGAAAAACGGGTTTTCAATCTTAACCGGAACTTAGGGTTTAAATATTAATCCCTACTTAGGGTTTTCGAAATACTCCCAAAACCAAACGTTACCGCCCAATTAATGAATATATCAACGTAGAACGAACTGGGGCCTCACACATGGGCCATGCGTTGTGGTAACATTGGCCATGGCACATGGCATTCAGCTGCTTTTCATCAATCAGAATCAATCGTCGGTGACGCTGCTTTAACCAATCAGCTTCGAACTTGGCAGGGAAGGGATTTTCTCAATGAAGGGATTTCTCAATGAAGGCTTTCTCAATGAAAGGATCCTTAAGTGAAGAGATTTTCTTAATGAAGAGATTTTTCAATGAAGGGGTTTTCAATGAAGGGATTTTTCAATGTGCGGCTTCATCGGATTCCAGAACAGTGATATTCAAATGGTCAAATAATTTCATCTTTGGCTATCTTAAAAGAATTAAAAAAATCAGGACAATAATCAAAAAAATAAAACAAATTGTGCCTTTCATGAAACTCCAAATTAAAGCGGAAACAAGTCAAAACTCAATTGCAAAAGATGCTTTCATTAAGCTATTCATATATGCAAAAAATAGTTTTCATGAACTTTACTAAATGACAACCCCTAGATTTACCGAAATTCCCTTCAAGAGGGAAAATACTCGGCCATCCAAATTGTGCAAAGCTCCTTCAGGACTTTCAAATTTCGTCATTAGAGGTAGATGCCTCGAAGGTGTCTTTGTGCTTGGAAAAGGGGTTTGTACTTATACTCGGACCTTGTTCACCCTTTCCTCTTAGCACTATTTCCCCTGCCTCGATCATGTCTTGGACTTTGTTCTTAAGTGCTATGCAGTCGGTGGTTGGGTGGCCAGGTGCTCCCGAATGATAGGTACAAGTGGACTGTGGATTGTATTCGGCAGGAACGCCATGAGGGTAAGCTGGAGGGGGAATTACGCCGATTTTACCAACGGCTTTTAATTGTTTATACAATTGTTCCAGAGGCCTGCCAAGGTTAGTAAAAGTGCGATAACGATTTTGATTTTGGGGTTCAATGGGTTGAGGGTAATTATAGGTGGGTCTATTTGGTGGAGGAAATTGTTGATTGTAGGGAGGTCGGGGTCGAACTTGTTGGAAGTTAGGTTCAGATATTTGGAAAGGGGCTATAGGCGAGTTGGTGTAATTAGGGCGAGGTCGAGGATGAGTGATATTGGTATGATAAACAGGATGAGGGTTTGAATAGTAAGGGTAAGGGTTTGAGTAGGTAGGGTATTGTCGAAGTCTGGGTCTTGGGACAGGGTTTCGATCCCAGACAACAGCGATTTCCCCCTCTTTCTTTTGGAGTTGTTGCTTCTTTCCATTATTACTTTGGCCTTGCAAAGCTTCCACTTGAGTTTTCAAGGCAGACGCATTGACAATCTTTCCAGCCTTCACAAAATCATCATATTCTTCAAGCTTATTGACAATAGCAGCAAATGAGCATCCAGTCATGCGGAAAATTTCTTCAAAGTGTGGAGGATCATGCGCCTTTATGAAAGTGCGAACAATTTCATCTTCGGTCATCGGAGGCTTAACCTTAGCAGCTATCTTTCTCCATCTTTTGGCGTATGTCTTATGATCTTCAGATGGTCACCTCTTTGTGCCTTCCAAAGTAGTTCTGGTCGGTGCTAACTCGCAGTTATATTTGTATTGTCTGATGAAGGCGTTGGATAGATCAAGCCAAGTCTCCACCTCCTCTGGCTTTAAGTTGGAATACCAATCGAGGGCGTCTCCTTCTAGACTCTCTGGAAATAACCTTAATGGCAAGTTTTCGTCATCCACCGGTCTGCCCAACTTGTTGGCAAACAAACGCAAGTGTGTCTTAGGGTTGCCTGTACCATCATATTTATTGAACTTCGGGGTCTTGAACCCTACGGGCAGCTGTACATTTGGAAACAGGCACAGATCATCGTAGTCTAACACCCCTTGTTTGCTTAAACCTTGGTTTTTCCTGATGAACTCATCGAAATGATCCAACCTCTTAAGTAGCTTCATATCCACCGGGGCAGACGACTCTCTCACTTCTGGCTTGGTTTGAACAGTATGCTCTGGCACAACAGGCTCTGCGGTAGTCTAATAAAAAGCTTGTGGATCCAGAGGCATGTTTGGACCACCTTGAGGCTGAAATCCTTGCCCATAGGGAAGATAGAACGGAGGATTTTGAGTATAAGTATACTGCGGGTTGAAAACTCCCTCAAAAGTGGTTTGAATTGGAGGAATGACAAATGGTTCGGATTCCGATTGTTTGGCGGGCACAGGCTCAGGCTGCACTCTGCTACTAATGAGCTCGTCGATCAACTTCTTTTGGGCGGCCATTTCAGATGCCATTTCCCCAAATTTAGTGAGTAATTCAGTCAACTGAACCCCGGGACTTGTGGCTTTCGGCTGGGTAGTTGCAGCGGCCTTATCAGACGATTCTGGCTGAGTACTCTTGTCCACACGATTCCTTTGGGCTTTACTTCGGGATCGCGTAATAATGGGGCTTTTCCGAGAAGCTATTTTGAAACTTTACCTGAGGATGCAAAAGACATCTTTAGATAAACCAATCGTTACTAGATTTTTGCAACTTATTCAAAAGAAAAAAAGAAAAAGACATGAGTTAATAATTGTTCAAACAATTCAGATGCATGTCATATGGGGGGACCCTTTTTGTGCCAAGGGTAGGCCTAGCATGATGCAAGCTTTCGGGGTAAAATCCCATTTCCAAACCTGTAAGTGAATTTAGAACTTTGAAATGGAAAGCTTCTCATAAAATGTGGAAGAGTTCAATCTTTCTTTACAACCTCGTCAATGGTCTTAGTAACCATATTTACAAAATCCCTATGTCTCAAGAGACTTGTACTTTGTAACTCTCTAGAGCTCCCTAAACTGAGCTTACGAGCTCCTTCCCTAATCCTATCAAGGGCGTCTATGGCTTCCTCTAGTTTCTCGTTCTTCTTCTTCTCCCTCCTCAACTGCACTTGGGTATCTTCTAAAACTCTGTTGGCCATTATAAGCTGGGCTTGAGATTCTTCTAATTCTTTCCTTAGCTTCTCCATTTGTTCTTCGAGACTGGCTGATGCTGATTGTTACCTTGCCCTATCATGTTCCACCCTTTGTTTGATCCATTCGTTGTACCCAGGCATAACTGCAGGTGCCATCTTGTTTACCAATTCCAATTGCAACTTCTCAAGACCTTGCAAATTTCCCCAAGCCTCTAATACCATGCTTCGACTCTCGGTCACCATACCCAATCTGAGATCTTCAACCCCTTGTACCATAAGAATGCTTTGCGATATCCAACTGTCTCATAACCCTTTGTGGAACATAGGCGACTAGACCATTAACTCCAGCTAGAGGGATGAAGTCATGTTGAGTGGTCCTAAAAGCTGGGTCCCTGACCTTGGTCCAATCTAGAATCCACTGCACTTTTTCTGGTGTCAAATTGTTGAACTCCTCAATAAACTGGCTTGACGACATCACGCGGTAGTAGCGGCTGACTCTCTCTCGATGTGAATCAATCCAATTCTCAACTAAGAGACAAGAACCCAAAGGGTTAAGTGATCTCTTCGCCAAATGTTCCATGATCCACATTTGAAGTATTAAATTTGAAGCATAGAAGAAACCCCCTTTCCTTTGGCAATTGGTAAGGGCTGAGAAGATGTCCGCTATGACAATGGGTATCAAAGTTGGTGTCGTTCCACGAATTCCTAAAAAAAGACATTGAATCATGTTGATTGTTGCAAATGTCACATTTCCATGCCTTTGAGGGAATAGCAATAAGTTGATCAAAACCAAACCAAAAGCTTGCACACGCTTCTCTTCCCATTGCCCCCTTGTTATAAAGAAATCGATCTGATGGCGCTCAAAGGACTCCTTTTCCCCAAACTGGTCATATAAAAACCTCAGTGGACAAGATCTAGCGTCGGGGTGTTGGTCTAAGCTATTGTTCCTCAATCCCAAAAATCTGCAAAACTGCTCTCTCGTTCCCCCACTCGGGTATATCATAGGACTGCCTTTTCCCGGTACTTGCAACAATCCCTCTAACTCTTCTAGGGTTGGGGTGAGTTCGCACATTCCAAATCGGAAAACTGAGGCATCCGGATCCCAATAATTGATCAATGCTTGGATAGCAGACACGTTGGGTATTATGTCGACAAGGCTTGGTAGATGCCCCACATATTGGAATAGCCCTCCAATCTCATAAGATAGGTTATTCTTCCACTGATTCAGCTCTCGGGGGACTTGGTTGAGCATTCGACACTGCGTCATCTGAATGGGGAATTCACTTAGATACCGTTACCTTGACATTTTACCCCTTAGGTTCATTTACAAAAGAGTAAACGTGCAGATCCCAAAAATAGGGTTAAGTACCCATGGGATTATAGGAGTGGCTCATCCCTAATATGGAAATGCCTAAATGGCGTTCCTTCTAAGGTTTAATGCATGATGCCATTTATTAAAGCGATGTAAATATGTAACAAATATGGCCTAAAGGACATAAATAATGCATCGGGGGGAAAAGGTGTAAAAATGAAATGTACTTATTGAAAATTAAGTGTAATAACTGAAATTTAAACATATGAGTTATCTAGTGGGTAAGTCACTAAAAGAGAGCCAAAGAGGCCTCTTATTGCTAAGGCACATGAATGCAAGCAGAAAAAAAACAACGAAATGGTTAGTGCAATTGATAGTACACATAACATATTGGGAGCAATTAAGAAAAGAAATACAATAAAAGCATGTAAAAGGGGTGGAACCCCTTCCCTCGTGCCTAATGTGCTTAAAAAGGGTGAGGCTGACTCTAACCTAGGAAAACTCTAACATGGATGCATGAGGCTGGGGCTCACTAATGCAACTAGACTCGATAAGATTTAAAAAGGTCCCCAAGCCTTCAGACCTAAGGAAATGGGTCATCAATCCCAAGACCCTCGGTCGGTGGCTCGAGCGATCCCCTAGGTACTGCTATGGGCGCAGAGCACACCATCCACATACCTAGAGAAACCATTCCTAGTCCTACAAGGCAGTGTGCGAAAGAGCCCACGAAAATAAAATAAAATGGGATAACAGTAAATAAACGTGCACGTATGAAGTGTTCCCTATTTTGAGGGAAAGGGTTGAGACCCAACGTGAGGCTCTAAAGGTGACACCCCCCCCCCCAAATGCAATGCAAAACGCGAGATAAAACAAGTAAAACATACATCCAAACAATCAATCATACATACGTGAGTGAGGGAGTAGTTTGATACGCGCGTGAGGCAAAAGGTCCTAAAATGCAAAATGCAACCCTAATATCCAAATGCTACGCATAACAAGGGTAGAAAACGGAAAAGAATGGCTAAATCAAATGCTTGGACCCACTTAGGAGGTCCCCAGTGGAGTCGCCAATCTGTCACGCCCCACATTTTGATCTGGTGAGAGTAGTGTGTAGGAGATGTATGTGAACGTGTGTGAAGGTGAAAATAAAAGGCCGTGGGATTGTGAAATGCGACGGTTTGGCCAAACAAAGGGTTTTAGATAGAAAATGAGTCGCCACTTGGTATAGAGTTAGGGTGTACCAAGTCATCCAAAAAGTGATTTTGTTTTTGGAATGAAAAGTAAACAAACCCTTTTTAAAGAATTTTTTAGGTCTACGTAACCAAAGAAAGGGATCGGGGGTCACATTTGATAAGGGAGAAGGCAAAGGCAAAGGCAAAGCCTAAGGCACTCCCTTACCCTAGCCAAAACTAGTTGCGTGACTTAACCCTTCTTTTCCTAATTCTTCTACCCAAAGTATGTGTTGCATGTTGGATATGACTAATGGATGCGAAAAAGAGAGAAATGCAATCCTAAATCTAAAATGTCTCTTATGAGGCTTTTTGGTCCCAATCACCTGAGTTGTGATGGCCAATAAGGAAAACTCTCATAGAGGTCACGGGTAATGCAAATGAAGACCCAAATATGAGTGCAAGTGTGAAAATGTAAGAAGAATGCAAAATAAAATGAAAATAAAAATACAAATGTAAGTGCAAGTGTGCCAATGTAAGAAAAGTGCAAGTGTGCCAATTGAGAAAAATGAAAGTGTATGTGTGCAAGTGGATGAAAATATGGTATAATAGTAGTAAATATATAAGTGCAATTTGGTGCAATTTGTGAAGTAGAAAAATAAGTAAGTGATAGGAAAAGAAGAAAAAATGTGCAAACATGACATGTGGATTGAGAAAAATATAAGTAGTGAGAGAATGTGGATAAAGAAAGTGAGGAAATGATATGATAAAATGAGAGTGTATGAACCTAGAGGAATGCATCAAGTCGGGTACGGGAATGACTCCAAACTTTGTCATTTTAATTTTCCCTTTGATTAGAAGGAAGAACTAGCGTGCTAAGGCTATTTTGCAGCCACACTCGCTCGTTTCCCTTACCGAAAGGGGACTCTCAAGCAAATGTACCCTATAACTAGCATGAAGATGCAAAAACCTAAAATGAAGGGAAAAGGTTTGGAGGAGCATGCCAAATGCTAGAAAACTAAGAAAAATGCATGGAATGTAGTGAAACATACAAAAAATGCACTAGCGAGAAGGACGGGCCTAATGGGTCTAGCATTGGACTAGCCCTTCACTAAATGCTTTATCGCAAGCGTTGGACTTGTGAGGATTAAAGGGAGGACCATGACTAGCATTGGACTAGCCATGATATACGCATTCATCCATCATATTCATCTACGATTATAGAAAGCAAGTAGATATGCAAGTCACCTATAAACACGTAGCACATAACACTTACCATGCTCAACTAAATGCAAGAGCCTAATAAAGCAATAAACACATAGGCACTCACAAACACATAGCACATAAGCCCTATCTATTACAAAGGGGGATGCCTACTACAATCTAAAGGGGAAACGGAATAAAATAAATAAAATAAATACCTAACTATTACAAATTTGGCATTCAAGTGCCTTCAAATGACTTGCTAAAAAAACGAAATAAAAAGAAAGCGAGATAGGCAATTAAACATAAAATGAAAGGCGAATTAAAGCATGCATATTCGCACATAACACGTAGGAGCACGTAGGAGAAATAAACTCAAAGAGATAGAGGTTACCTCCCTTGCAATGGTAATGAAATAAAGGAAATATTAGCTTCAAAACAATAAAAGGGTCAAGGCACCTCGAATAGCAAAGTATAAACAAAATCACCAAATCTGTGACGCCCCGAAAAGAATGAGTTTGAGAACCCGGAAATTTTCTAATTTTCTAGGGTTTATTTTTTTTAATCGCCCACCTTTTCTACATTTTCTTGATTAGAAAAATTCCCCAGATAAAGTTTATCCGCAAAGATAGTTTTAAAATGATGTTTCCAGTATCGGTTAGTTTTTGAGAAATTAAGAGCGTATTTTGAACGTGGGACCCGCAAGTGCGGTAAATGCATTATATTTTTGACAACTTGTTGGAATTTTGTATTAAGTGATATTATTTTACAAAGTGTTAAGATATTTGTATTGGAGAGACAAAAAGATAAGTTTTAAACCAAAAAGGTGACATGTGTCACCTTCTTATTCAAAGTTGGACTTTGACTAATTTGCATCACCTTTACTAAACCTCAAAAATTAACCAATTTCTCTCCATTTTAAGCTTGTCTTGGCCGAACCTCTTGGAACAAAAATACAAGGAGAAAGCTTTCAACTCCAACTCCATTTCTTGCTCAATCTTGTGAATCAACCGTTAAACTTTCAAATTCCTCCACAAAAGTCACTTGTTTAGGAAGATTGAAGGTAGTGGTGCAGTGATTAGAGAAGGCAAAGGACTAAGCCATCAACTTTCTTGATACTTCAAGGTTCATGTCTAGCAATCCTTTCTTTGTTCTTGATTATGCTAAATTAGTGACTTGTGATGGCTAAAGAGATGGTTTGATGGATTATATCTTGAGTTGTGGTGGACTTGATGAAGTTTTATAATTTTTGGGGATTTTTCTGTTTTAATATGAACATGGTTGTGTGGTTATATATGATGATTGGAAATGATGTTTAAGGACTCTATGAGGTGGAAAAAGTGGTCAATTGCAATCAATTTCTGTTTTGGAAGAAATTTCAGAAAATTAGGTTTTGTGAAGGAACATTCTGCCCGAACTTTTAGCTCCTAGTTATAGGCCGAATTGGCCTTGGCTTAAAACATGAAAGTTGTAGGGAATGACATTTTAGAGGTTCCTACAAAATTTCAGTTCAATCGGAGTAGTGTAGAATGAGAAAAGTCGAAATTACTATTGCTATTCTGGTTTTACCCGAATGTAAGAATTGCTCCTGTAATTGGTTGTTTTGGCTGGAATTGATTCCGAATTGGTTGTTGAGGCCTTCTGATGAAATTTATCCCTGTTTCGTAGCTTTCAGATGGTTTTGGAATTTCAGGATTTGGACTTGGATAGCCTGATTTATGATGTTTCCGCTAGAATGCGTTCTGTGAATCTGTTTTTCCGGTTCTGGTGTAGTTTCTTGCATTTTTGACCTGGTTACACTCGAAACTGGGTTGAGTGACCTTCTGTAATATTGTAGCCCTGTCTCTTAGCTTCAAAACGGTGGGTCTTGAACCTTCATCCGACAATCGTAGCACCTTTGGTACCATTACCGCAAAATGACGTCAAAACTGTTTTTCTGGTTTTGAGCTTAACTTTCATTTCCGAACTTTTCCCTAGCTTGACTTGTACTAGTACTACTTGGAGCTTGCTGAATGACTATTGGATGAACTTGTTGTTGTGTGTGTACCTTTGGGACTGGCTGAGGAAATAATGAAACCATGATGGCTGGGAAAGTAAGCAAATTTAGGGGAAGTGCTGTCCGAAGTTTTAAAAGACTTGTTTGCATTGAGTTTGTGATCTAAGACTTGGATTTGGGCAAGGCAATGTTATATGATGGATGATTTCTAAGCCATGGAGGTGAGTGACCTCAAACTATTTCTGAAGTTCTTTATGAACCGTTTCCTGCATTATTTACTTTTAAACTGTTTCCAAAGTTACTTTTGAACTGTTTTCTTGCATATCATGCGTGCTTGCATATGAGTGTTCCTTATTTGCTGTATTTCTTGACTTATGGACTTGTTATTATTGATTGATAATGTGTTAAGTGCTTTCGATGATTGTTAAAATGAGTTTTCTAGGCGAGTGTGTACTTTATCGCACTCGACCTAAATAAATATGAAAATTTCAATGATTAATGATTAAATGCTAGTTGCGCATGATGTAAGCCTTTGGACTGAACTGGCCACTACCCTTCGTTACCGATCGACTCGAGCCAGAAGCGGACTCGGTCGGGCGATATGGTGACCCTGGGTGAATTTGGTATACTCGAGTATTACCTTATAGTCCGGCTACGTCCGGATGGGTGGAGTCCGGTCAACATCCGGAAAGGGGATGAACGAATAAAAAGATGAATGAGGGTTTATTTATAAAAATGAAATTTTCAAATAATTGGAGGAATAAAGGGAAATGTCAGGGGAACGAACGAACGAACGAATAGCTCCATGTGAGCCGTATCCTTTTAATGAATGTGTTACTATCGCTTTCCATTGTACATGTTTCTTGAATTATTGATACTCCATATTTAATGTTTTTGTAAATGTTGTAATTGTTTCTGGACTTATCATTTGATTTATGACATCATTGAAATGAAATATTGTTAAACCGATTTGATTACTGATTTTACTGGTTACTCGCTGACATCGTCCAAACGACACCAATTCAGTTTCCATGAAATGGAATTCACCAACCAATATGTCAAGTTCAGTAATGCAATAAAACGGTAACCAATCAGTGACAATATCAAAAGAGGTGAGGGCGGTTAAGTACACCCTCACCTTAATCAATTTCAATATCCAAGTAAGCCATCAAGGCATCACATAACATTTAACAAAGCCACATAGTAACAATTTAGTGAGTGGTATACTCACTAAGTAAGAAAGTGGTGTTTCATACACCGTGGTCACCAAGACGTCGTGAGCTACCGTCACGCCCTAGAATCACGCAACAAATGCAATGAGACTCGATAACGAGTCATATAGCAACGCTAAACACAACCCCAATAGGGTTTCATATGCATAAATGAGCATAATAGCAAACCAGAAATTAGAAAATGGCCTTAGTCTTGGCCCCAAATAGAAAACTGTTTTGCCCTTATTATGCGGTAATGGCGTAAAAATCTCTACGGTTATCGGATGGGGGTGTAAGACCCACTGTTTCGAAGCTATGAAACAGGGCTACAACAATGTAGAAGGTCACTCAATCCAGTTCCTAGCTTAACTAGTTCGAAAATGCCAAATACTATACCAGAATTACCAAAACAGGTTTGCAAAACACAGAAAACTGTAATCGGTATATCTCAGTCCATACAAGTCCAAGTGCCAAAATTCTAAAGGCATAAGTTAGCTAAGTCATCCATCTACATTTCATCAGAAGACACCAACTCCAAAATCCAAACCAATTCCAGTCAAAATGGCCAATTACTATCTCAGTTTTCGCATTCTGTCCAAAGCAGAACAGCTACAGTAATTTTGTCATAACTCATTCTACATTCATCCAAATACCCTGAAATTTTACAGCCACCTCAAACACATCAATACCTACAACTTTCATGTTTTGAGCAAAGTCTAATTCGGCCTCTAACCCAGTGATCTAAAACCGGACAGAATTGGGATTTTAAGAACCCTAACTTTTCAAATTTCCAACCAAATCCAAAATTGATTGCATTTGCCTATCCAATACACCTCATAGAGTCATTATCAACCATTACCATTCATCATACAAGGCCACAACATTCATTTCATATTAAACCAGAAAAATTCCCAATAAAATAAAAACTTCACCAAAACTCTTCAAATCAAGAAATAAATCATATAATCCTTCACTCATGCCACCATTAAGCATAATATAACCATCATTAGGTATAGGGGAGAGGTTGAAGCATCACTTACCAAGAAACAAGAGAGAGGAGGATGTTGGACACCTTAAACCTTCAAACAAGCTTCACTAAAGCACTCACTATCACTAAAAGGTAAGATTTTATGGAGTGAAATGGATGGAAGCAAATGTTTTTGGTTGATTTGCACCAAGTAGAAGCTTGAAAATTGAAGAAATCTCCTTCCTTTCTTGCTCAAGGTGGCCGGCCAACAAGGAGAGAAAAATGGTGAATTTTGTGCAATTTTTGGATATTTAACCTTTGGTCAAAAAAAGTCAAAATTGTGAATAGTAATTCTTAAAAGGTATCCAATAAGAAGGTGACACTTGTCACCTTCATAAATGCATTCTTATCTTTCTTTCCTCTCTCACATCAATCATTTCACACACACTACTTATCTCTTAACACCCGATAAATCTTACACAATATCCGAAACTTAACCTTATTGGCCGAATTTTTCCGAACTTTTCGCACTAGTGGGTCCCACATCCAATATATATTCTTAATTTTCTAAAAATTCACCAATGCTAGAAAAATCATCTTAAAACTATAATTGCTCATAAAATCCACTAAGAAAATATTTCTAAGCCAGAAAATGCAGAAAACATGCAATTAAGGGGAAATAAACCCTAGGAAAAATAATTAGGGTTTTACGGGTTCTCACACTCTCCCCCCCTTAAAAGAATTTCGTCCTCGAAATTTCTCACCTTAATTCCCGAAAAGGTTTGGGTATTTCTTTCGCATCTCCTCTTCCTTCTCCCAGGTAGCTTCCTCTACTCCGTGGTTTCTCCATAGTACTTTCACTAGTGGAATCCGCTTATTTCTGAGTTCTTTGACTTTTTGATCGAGAATTTCGACTAGTTTCTCTTCATAGGCCAGCGATTCATCCACTTCGATCTCCTCCGGTTGCAATACATGGGATGGATCAGGATGGTATTTCTTTAGCATCGAGACATGGAATACATCGTGGATTCGAGATAGGCTGGATGGCAGTTCCAATCGATATGCGACCGCTCCAACCCTCTGAAGGATCTTGTAGGGTCCGACGTACCGCGGTTGAAGCTTCTTTCCTTTCCCCGCTGTAAGACTTCGTAAAGGTGTGATTTTGAGAAATACATGGTCTCCAACTTCAAATTCCAAATCTTTTCTTCGATTATCCGCGTAGCTCTTTTGTCGACTCTGAGCTGTTTGAAGTCGTTGCCGAATTAACTTGACCTTTTCCTGAGCCTCTTCCATCCAGGGAATGGTTGCCGGGTCCAGTGCTTTCTTTTCACCTACTTCATCCCAGTAAATCGGTGAGCGGCACTTGCGTCCGTAAAGAGCTTCGTACGGAGCCATTTGAATTGACGAATGGAAGCTATTGTTGTACGCAAATTCTACCAAAGTCATGTGCTGACCCCAATTGCCTCCAAAGTCCAGAATACAGGTTCGTAGCATGTCCTCAAGAGTCTGAATCGTCCGTTCCGATTGGCCATCCGTCTGAGGGTGATAGGTAGTGCTCAAACTAAGTTTCGTCCCCAGGGTTTCTTGAAACTTCTGCCAAAATCATGACACAAACCGTGGATCCCGATCGGAAACGATGCTCACAGGAACACTGTGTAGTCTTACAACCTCATCCATGTACAGTCGAGCCAATTTATCCATTGAGTACTTCATGTTCACCGGCAAGAAATGGGCCGACTTGGTTAAGCGATCAACGATCACCCAAACGGCATCGTGTCCTCTTTGCGTCCTTGGTAAACCGGATACGAAGTCCATTGTGATGTTTTCCTATTTCCACTCGGGTATCTCCAAGGGTTGTAACAAACCCGATGGCTTTTGATGCTCCGCTTTCACCTGCTGGCAAATGAGACACTTTTGTACATATTGCGCTATTTCCTTCTTCATATTGTCCCACCAATAAGTTCCTTTCAGGTCTTGATACATCTTGCTGCTACCCGGATGGATTGTGTACTTAGACCTATGAGCTTCCTCCAGAATTTCCTCTTTCAACAACTCTTCCTTCGGTACTACGATTCGGTTCCGATACTTCAAAAGACCCTCAGGACTCAAATTGAAGTCCGTTGTTTCTCCCTTTTCCAATTTCTCTCTCCACTTCCGTACCATCAAATCCTCGCCTTGCGCCTCTTTTATACATTCCAGTAGAGTGGATGTCACCCTTACATTGCTAAATATCACCTTATGACTCCCAAGACAGGGTTTCCACTCGCACACGGACTCTAGCAAATCCCATTCCTTAATCATTAGCCCTGCTACTTGCACTTTACGACTCAAGGCATCCGCTACTACATTTGCCTTTCCCGGATGGTAGTTGATTGTACAATCGTAGTCCTCCAGAAATTCCATCCATCGCCGTTGTCTCACGTTCAGTTCCTTCTGGGAGAAGAGGTACCTAAGACTCTTGTGATCCGAAAACACTTCGAAGGTCAGCCCATATAGGTAATGCCTCCACTTTTTCAGTGCGAACACAACTGCAGCTAATTCTAGATCGTGAGTCGGGTAGTTCTGCTCGTGAAGCTTCAATTTCCTAGAGGCAAAAGCAATCACATTCCGGTTCTGCATCAAAACGCATCCCAATCCTTCTCGCGACGCGTCTGCATATACTGCAAACCCGTCCACTCCATTTGGCAAGACCAGTACCGGAGCCATGGTCAATCTTTTCTTTAATTCCTGAAAATTCGTTTCGCATCGGCCGTTCCAGATAAACTGGCCATGTTTCTTTGTCAAGTCAGTTAGAGGTCCTGCCAGTTTGGAAAAATCCTTAATGAACCTTCGGTAGTACCCAGCTAGCCCTAGAAAGCTACGAATTTCCGTGGGGGTTTCTGGCCTCTTCCAATTTGTCACGGCCTCAACCTTCGCCGGGTCCACCGAAATACCTTCATGAGAGATCACGTGCCCTAGAAATGTCACTTTCTCCAACCAGAACTCGCATTTACTAAACTTAGCATACAGTTGATGTTCCCGTAACGTCTGCAATACCACTCTCAAATGCTCCTCATGCTCCCCGCGTGACTTAGAGTAGACCAAAATGTCGTCAATGAACACCACGACAAATCGGTCTAGATAGGGTTTAAAAACCCTATGCATTAGGTCCATGAAGGCGGCGGGAGCATTGGTCAGTCCAAAGGGCATAACGGCGAACTCGTAATGCCCGTATCTCGAGTTGAAAGCAGTTTTCGGAATGTCCTCCTTCTTTATCAATAACTGATAGTATCCCTGTCGGAGGTCCAACTTCGAGAAGACCACTGCTCCCTGCAGCTGGTCAAACAACTCATCGATGTGGGGCAGTGGATACTTATTCTTGATGGTCACGTTGTTCAGCCCCCGGTAATCAATGCACATCCTCAACGTTCCATCCTTTTTCTTCACAAATAGGACCGGAGCTCCCCAAGGAGACTCACTCTCGTGAATGAATCCCCGCTCCAAAAGGTCTTGCAATTGCAACTTAAGCTCTTTAAGTTCTGCAGGCGCCATTCGGTAAGGGGTTTTCGAGATAGGTGCAGTTCCAGGTAAAAGATCTATTCGAAATTCTATCTCTCTTTCCGGAGGTAAAGCCACTAACTCATCAGGAAACACATCCGGAAATTCCCTCACTACGGCCACGTCTTCCACTTTTAACTTATCCGTAGGGGTATTAATTAGAAAGGCCAAATATCCTTGCGCCCCTCTACTTATCAGTTTCGTAGCTCGAATGCCCGAAATGAGAGCAGATGAGGCTAACCTACCCCTTATATCTAACCTTAAGGTTGCCTCGCCAGGAATGCGAAATTCAACTATTTTCGTTTTACAGTCCAGTTGGGCGTTATATTTGGCTAACCAGTCCATACCCAAAATCACGTCGTACCCCTTAATGGACAAGCTAATCAGGTCTCCTAGAAATCTCCTTTCACCTACCCATACATCGCAATCCCTATAAACCATACTAGTCACCAAACGTTGATTCCCCGTAGGTGTACTAACCTCTAAGTCATATGGTAAACTAGCAGGTTTTATATCGATGCCACACATGAAATCAGGGTTAACAAACAAATGAGTGGCACCAGGATCAATTAAAACTTTGGCAAAGCGGTGGAAGATAGGGATCGTACCTTCTACGACCTCGGAAGACTCTGAGATCTGGTGGGGCTCTAAGGAATATACCCTAGCCGGAACTTTTGGTTTGGATCCGTCTCCCTTGGCCGATCCAGTATTGGTCCTCGACGGTAGTTGGCCCCCCTTTCCGTCTTGTTTCAGGACCGGACATGTAGCCAGTTGATGGTCCGCACTTCCACACCGCAGGCATTTACCCAGTTTCCTCCAGCAATTATCCTCGGTGTGGTTTGTCTTCCCACAGTGCCCACAGGGACCGCGAGGTGCAGAAGCCGAGCCACTCTGAACGTTTCCCCTCGGTCCTCGCCCAGCTTGACCACCCCTGAACGGAGTCCCTCTGCCTGACCCAGAATGACGACCACCCCCAGTTCCTCGTCCAAACTTGGAAGGAGTGCTCTTCTCACCTTGTCCAGACGTACTCCCAGGAAAACCACGCTTTTTAGCCTGGAAGTTTCGGACCTGCAGCCGTGCACTCTCAACCCGTTGGGCTTTTTCCATTGCCTCGCTAAACGTGGTGATTTGAACTGCCGCGAGGTCTTTTTGGATCTCAACGTTCAAGCCCTGAATAAAGCGCCTCACGCGTCGTTGCTCGGTCATGATTAATTCAGGCGCGAATTTGGACAGGCGGGTAAACTAACTCTCGTACTCCGCCACAGTCTGAGCCCCTTGCCGGAGCCGGATAAACTCGTCCTCCTTCCTCTCCTGGACTAGAGGAGGGAAAAACTTAGCATTAAACTCTCATATAAAGTTCACCCATGTCCTCGGTGTCTGCTCTCGCTCCCATTTCTGCCTAATTACGTTCCACCAGGAACGGGCAGCCCCCTCCAGTTGAAACACGGCAAAAGTGACCTGCCGTTCGTCCGGGTAGTGTAGGGCCGTGAATATATCAACCATTTTCTCAAGCCATTTTTCAGCCACATCAGGGTCGGGTCCCCCAATAAACTTTGGTGGGGAAAACTTTTGAAAACGTTCGAGAGCTCTATCCTCGCTCTCAACGTGGTTACCAGGATTTCCGGGGTTAGGGTTTGGGTTTTGGCCCTGTTGTTGCACTACTTGTGTGAGTAGGTTGGTCATTTGCTGCATAGCAACAGCTATTTGAACGTTGGGTTCTATCTGGGGTTCAGGATTTGGTCCAGTAGAGGCTTCCCCCGTTTCCCTAACCGGTGTGGGTTGCCTACCGCGCCCGCGTCCCCGACCACTTCGTGTTCCTTCCATAAGTTCACTCGGTCTAGGCAAAAGTACTAAACCAAAGCAGTAATAAAGCAGGTAAGTAACACCCAAACTTTCACATAACCCATATAGATACGTTTCACACAGGGTCACAAGCACACATATATACAAGCCAAACATATATATACAAGCAGTCAATCAAGTACGGCCAAGGCACGTACATACATAAACGATCCTCCCGAGGATAGGCCTATCAAAAGAAATTTACACGTAGCTAACCCTACACCCAAACGGTTAGCTAAGGCTCTATCCCTATCCCTATGTACATTCAAAAAACCACCACTATCCAAAAGGTGCCTAGATATCATGGCTTAATCGGTCGCTGGAGTCTGAGACCCAGGCGATGGGGTAGACTCCTCCCCAGCCTCGGCTCCAGCATACGAGGCCTCATCACTCGACTCCTCGAGTCCGTCGTCGCATAGATTAAGGATCGCTTCAGCACGACCCCTGACCTTGCGAGCTCGCTTAGTCTCGCGCTCGCGTGCATCTCTCAATTGATCACATAGGTCATCAACTCGGTCCTCCGCCTCATGCACGTCATACTCTAGCTCCATGATACGTGCAGCTTGCTTTTCATTGGTTGCCTTCGCCTGAGCCACCTCAGCCTCCAATGTAGCAACCGCAGCTTCAAGCTTAGTATTATCCTTAGCAAACTCCTCGCGTTCCTTTGCCACCGACAAAACTAGTGCATTTGGGTAGGCATAATTGCTACGACACTCACACTGTCGAACGCGGCTGGCCGGGCTCCAACGGACCACGGCCCCTTTCTGCTTAATTTGATACTTAATTGGCGGCAGCGTGCTACGAGGACGATCTCCTGCCGAACGGTCACTCGGGTCACCACTGGCATCCATCCTATAGCAAAGGCAGAAATAACATGAATAACCTTAAAACCCATAATCAATAAAACCCTCAAGTCGAGCACTTCTATTACACCCAGGCTAATTCAAACCTAGGCTCTGATACCACCTGTGACAGCCCCACCTTCCCCTAAGGCGAACCAAAGGGGTTAGCGGACTGCCTGCCCAGCTCTCGCCAGGACTAACGGTACAGTTTACGTTGGTCTATTACGTTTCGGAACATAACAATGCGCGCAAACAAGTCAAAAACACAAAATAAAAAAAAATGAAAGTTGAAGCCGAAGTGAACAGTAGAAGACACGTCAGAATCCGGCCGGAATCTGGCCGGATACAAGGCCGAGAGCAAAACCAAGAAATTCAATTTTCCCTCGCAATCCGGCCGGCAATCCGGCCAAGATTCTGGCCGGATTGTCTGGCCGGATTCCAGGCCGAATGCAACTGGCCGGATTTCCAATTTTTCTCAGGCAATCCGGCCTTCAATTCGGCCAGTTTCTGGCCGGATTCCTGGCCGGATTCGACACTGTTCATCCACGCCAAATTTTTTCCCTTTTCGTTTGAAAATCGCAGTGATCCGAAATCCATCCAAACATTTACCAAACATATATATATACATCAATTCAACATTTACAAGCCAAAACGGCCTACCAAAATCATTCACTAAGGAAGTACACATTCGATTTGCCTATCAAAAGGAAATGAACCCGTTATACATTAGGGTTTCACTTCAAGAGCAATACAAAAGACATTTGCATGCTCAATTCGGCAATTGACTAACCAATCCATTCTCAAAAGTAATTATCGCCCTGTAAGGAAAACAAATAACACGGAATGAGCTAAAGCCCAGTGGTATACCACCCAAAGCAATCAAAGTCATATAAGAATGAACTTTCATTTAAAGTGCACAAATAAGCAATGAAGCAAAACGGTAAAAGGATACGGTCGGCTCTCAAGAGCCCATTTCCACGCTTGCAATCTTGATCCAACCTCATTGACTCTCCTTCAATGTTAAAAGTACCAAACCGTAGACCACCCTTTACTTCCAATCCTTCCACCTAACATACCCCAACCGGGCCCGCACTTCATTTCAGTAGTTTTTGGTAATACTCGAGTTTACCGGAACCAAGGGTCTCATTACCACAAGGTTCCCCAGTACAGTCCCCGTGGCAATTCAATCTTCACGACCAAGCCCTCGCCGGCTCGATCCAATTGACTACCAAACGGGGTTGAGCTCAGTAATACAGTAAGGCCGTTGGACATCGTCCAAACGACACCAATTCAGTTTCCATGAAATGGAATTCACCAACCAATATGTCAAGTTCAGTAATGCAATAAAACGGTAACCAATCAGTGACAATATCAAAAGAGGTGAGGGCGGTTAAGTACACCCTCACCTTAATCAATTTCAATATCCAAGTAAGCCATCAAGGCATCACATAACATTTAACAAAGCCACATAGTAACAATTTAGTGAGTGGTATACTCACTAAGTAAGAAAGTGGTGTTTCATACACCGTGGTCACCAAGACGTCGAGAGCTACCGTCACGCCCTAGAATCACGCAACAAATGCAATGAGACTCGATAACGAGTCATATAGCAACGCTAAACACAACCCCAATAGGGTTTCATATGCATAAATGAGCATAATAGCAAACCAGAAATTAGAAAATGGCCTTAGTCTTGGCCCCAAATAGAAAACTGTTTTGCCCTTATTATGCGGTAATGGCGTAAAAATCTCTACGGTTATCGGATGGGGGTGTAAGACCCACTGTTTCGAAGCTATGAAACAGGGCTACAACAATGTAGAAGGTCACTCAATCCAGTTCCTAGCTTAACTAGTTCGAAAATGCCAAATACTATACCAGAATTACCAAAACAGGTTTGCAAAACACAGAAAACTGTAATCGGTATATCTCAGTCCATACAAGTCCAAGTGCCAAAATTCTAAAGGCATAAGTTAGCTAAGTCATCCATCTACATTTCATCAGAAGACACCAACTCCAAAATCCAAACCAATTCCAGTCAAAATGGCCAATTACTATCTCAGTTTTCGCATTCTGTCCAAAGCAGAACAGCTACAGTAATTTTGTCATAACTCATTCTACATTCATCCAAATACCCTGAAATTTTACAGCCACCTCAAACACATCAATACCTACAACTTTCATGTTTTGAGCAAAGTCTAATTCGGCCTCTAACCCAGTGATCTAAAACCGGACAGAATTGGGATTTTAAGAACCCTAACTTTTCAAATTTCCAACCAAATCCAAAATTGATTGCATTTGCCTATCCAATACACCTCATAGAGTCATTATCAACCATTACCATTCATCATACAAGGCCACAACATTCATTTCATATTAAACCAGAAAAATTCCCAATAAAATAAAAACTTCACCAAAACTCTTCAAATCAAGAAATAAATCATATAATCCTTCACTCATGCCACCATTAAGCATAATATAACCATCATTAGGTATAGGGGAGAGGTTGAAGCATCACTTACCAAGAAACAAGAGAGAGGAGGATGTTGGACACCTTAAACCTTCAAACAAGCTTCACTAAAGCACTCACTATCACTAAAAGGTAAGATTTTATGGAGTGAAATGGATGGAAGCAAATGTTTTTGGTTGATTTGCACCAAGTAGAAGCTTGAAAATTGAAGAAATCTCCTTCCTTTCTTGCTCAAGGTGGCCGGCCAACAAGGAGAGAAAAATGGTGAATTTTGTGCAATTTTTGGATATTTAACCTTTGGTCAAAAAAAGTCAAAATTGTGAATAGTAATTCTTAAAAGGTATCCAATAAGAAGGTGACACTTGTCACCTTCATAAATGCATTCTTATCTTTCTTTCCTCTCTCACATCAATCATTTCACACACACTACTTATCTCTTAACACCCGATAAATCTTACACAGTATCCGAAACTTAACCTTATTGGCCGAATTTTTCCGAACTTTTCGCACTAGTGGGTCCCACATCCAATATATATTCTTAATTTTCTAAAAATTCACCAATGCTAGAAAAATCATCTTAAAACTATAATTGCTCATAAAATCCACTAAGAAAATATTTCTAAGCCAGAAAATGCAGAAAACATGCAATTAAGGGGAAATAAACCCTAGGAAAAATAATTAGGGTTTTACGGGTTCTCACAAGTTATGTGTTTCGAGTCCTGGCGCGAGCTAGGCAGGCGTCCCGCCGATACCCTAGGGTTCGCCCTTAGGAGAAGCGGGGGCGTCACAATTACCACCAATGTTTAGTTGGTGTTCGGGCCAGGTAAGGGAGTTGAATGGTGGATGGATTGGTGTTAAGCGAAGTACTACTGGATTGGTGTTAAGCGAAGTACTACTGGATTGGTTACTTTACTTGAAAGTTGACGGAGTGTCAACTAATACTTGATCAAGCTCTGGTGAAGCAACGGGAATTTGGCTCCTGAGAGCCATCTGTATCCTTATACTTTGATTATTATTCACAGTGTTATTGTTTCTTTTAGAAAAATAATTTTACACTCGCTCATTTTAAGATTTGCTACTTGAAGTGTTATTGCTCACTTTTATGAACTTGTTATGCTCACTGTTTTGTCACGTTGATACTTGTGCTTTTGATTAATGATCAACTTGTTATTTGGAACCTCACTGGGCTTTTAGCTCATTCCATACCATTTGTTTTCCTTACAGGGGATATGAGCGAAGCGTGAGACTTGTACAGGCTAGCGTAGTCTAGTTCTTGGATTTTACAATTGTACTCGCGCTAGCACCCGACTAAGGTAGATTGTATTTGGGTTGTAAACACTTTAACGCATTTGGGTGTGTATAAGCCTTGTAGCTGGATTTGAGAATCATTGTATATGTTAAGTTTGAAATTGTTGTTTCATTTCTTTTCTGTGGTCGTGATATCTTTTCTCGAGTTAAGCGTGAGTGAGTCCTGGCGAGAGTTGGGCAGGCGGTCCGCTAAACCTTGGGGTATGCCCTAGGGGCGGTGGGGTTGTCACAGTCCCGACGAGAGGTGGGCAGGCGTTCCGCGGATACCCTTAGATTCGCCCTAGGGAGAAGTGGGGGCGTCACAAATAAGGTACATACCTGTCCAACCAGGAGTAAACCGAAGTCACAATCAAACAATCACAACTTTCAGTCACATAGTAGTTCACATAAGCAACAAGTCATGTAGGTGGTACACTCATCAGTTCAAGGTAGAGCAACGTTCACTGACAAACCTTAAGAGCACCAAGATAACAAATTATGATCCAACCATCCAAAACTTAGTGAACCAAGGAAAAATCCAAGTACATACGAGGGCAATGATTCAAGTATAGTTTTGGAGTGAAAGAAAAGCATTTCAACCCAAGAAACGTGAGCAACCAAAGGGAAAAATTATGTACTTATAACTCATGAAATTCAGCAAAACATATGTAAAATATACACATGACTTTTGGAAGAAAAATAACCAACCTCGAGTTTAAAGTTGGACAAATGCAACTAGAAAATATGCTTGAAGCAATCATTACTTTCCTCCTTGTATCATACATGATTTTTGACAAAATTTCATTTTATGCATCACAACTAAGGTGAATTTGAGCAACCATAACCAACCTAAGTCCAAACTGACCAAAATTCACACCTCTACCCTCACCCTTACTCACTTACATCACAAGAAAGTAAAAAAAAAAAACCAGTAGCATATCCCTAATTTCCTTAAGTTTCTTCTCCAAATTCAAAGCTTAACTTCATAGCAAATCAATCTTAATCAAGACCACAAGTTATAAGATATAAGAGGTACTGGTTCTAAGCCACAAAGCTAACCAAATTGGACATATACCTAACTCATACACAACCATACCAACGCTGGAAAATTGAACCTTAAGCTGGAATTTACAAACAAAAGCTAGAAATTCCTATAATGAAGCCAAAAGTGCATACAAAAAACTGACAAATCCTCATGGCAAGACTAAAAGGACATAGCAAAGTTGAAATTAGCATTTCAAGGTTGGAATTTCTTAATCAAAATTGGAAATTTCGAACTACTTCACAAAACTATGAAATTTTCCATGAAACCTACCATAATCAAGTCATAAATCCATTCAAGTGCAAGATAAAAGAAAAAAGGTAGTCTCATGACATAAGTACCTTCAAATCCTAAGGAGAAATGCAAACAAGAGCTTTCTTTTCCCCAAATCACTCCATGCAAGCTTTCTCTCCTTCCTTGATACAACTTTCTACAAATTGGATTAGGGTTTTAGGATGGATTTCTCAAGGAATCAAGTAAGAAATTGAGTTGGAAATTGGATTTTTTCTTTTGTCACTTTTCCTCTCTATGGTTCGGCCAAGAAGAAGAGAAAATGGAGAGATTTTTGTTTAAATTTTTTAAGATAAAGACTAGGAATAGTCTTGGTCAAAATCAAGGTCCTATGGTTTTGTGACAAATGGAAAATCAAGAGCTAATCCTTATCTAATTGTCTTCTACGTACTAAAACATCTAGCTAACCTCTAATTATCTCTTAACACCTTATAAAATAATATCCATCTTGCAAAATACCCATTTTTATCCACCAAATTTATTACACACCTCACTAGTGGATTCCACTTCCATAATGCACTATGAACATAACATACACTAACTTATAGAAGAAAAATGATAAAAATCTTGACTCATTTATGAAACTATCTAAGAAATTAAGGCAAATAAAGTAAAGTAAAAGAAAATGTATTGAAAGAAATAAGATAAAATATAAAATAATTTTCTGGTCCTCACAAGTGTGAGCCAAAAAGAAGAGAAAATGGAGAGATTTTTGTTTAAATTTTTCAAGATAAACTAGGAATAGTCTTGGTCAAAATCAAGATCCCATGGTTTTCTGACAAATGGCAAATCAAGAGCTAATCCTTATCTAATTGTCTTCCATGCACTAAAATATCTAGCCAACCTTTAACTATCTCTTAACACCTTTATAAAACAATATCCCTCTTGTAAAATACCCATTTTTGTCCACCAAATTTATTACACACCTCACTAGTGGGTCCCAATTCCATAATGCACTACGAACTTAACATGCACTAACTTATAGAAGAAAAATGCTAAAAATCTTGACTCACTTATGAAAGAATCTAAGAAATTAAGGCAAATAAAGCAAAGTAAAAGAAAATGTATTCAAATAAATAAGACAAAATATAAAATATTTTTCGGGTCCTCACAAGTCATCACAGGATCAAACAAGGGTATCCTTTGTCCCCCATGTTATTTATTCTAACTTCAGAGGTGCTAAGTAGGAGGTTGAATAGGCATGTATCGGAAGGTAGTATTGCTTCTTATGCTTTGCCGCGAGTTTGTTTGCAAATCACACATTTGTCTTTTGCGAATGATATTGTTATGTTTGTAAGAGGCGACAGAAGGTCGGTGGAAACTTGATGAACTTTTTGGAGGTCTATCAACACGGGTCTAGACAGTAGATAAATAAACAGAAAAGCTTTTTCATACCCTCCATGAATTGTGGCATTGTGCAAGTTCATGTCATACAGCATCTCACTAGTTTTTGGTATGGCTCTTTCCCATTCACGTATTTGGGATATAACCTTTATTAGGGATAGCGTAGATGAGAGTTTTTCCAATTTTCGGTGGAAAAGTTCGTTGCTAGAGTTGTGAGATGGATGAAAAGCTCCTTTCACAAGAGGATTGTCTGATTTTAATTAAGCACATTCTCATGTCTATCCCCCTACATGTGATGTCAGTAATAGATCCCCCAAAGGTTGTTTTCCAGCATTTGGAAAGGATTATGGCAGAATTTTTTTGGGGTGCCTCAAATTTGGGATCTAAATACCATTGGTCCTCTTGGAGGAATTTATGCTTCCCCATAATGAAGGATGGGCTTGGACTGTGAGATTTTACAAAGATGCAACAAGCATTTAGCTGTAAACTATGGTGGCATTTTCGTAATTCAAACTCACTATGAGCCATTTTCATGCATTCCAGATATGGTTTACATGGTGACATTAGTAAGCCCAATGTTTCCATGGTATGGAGGTGCATGACCACCATGCGAGATATGGTTGAGCAATGGTCTGAAAACTTGGACGTGCAGGGAGAGCAGCGGCCAGCCTGGACACTCACCCCCTTAGGTCTTTTCACAATTTCCTCTGCTTGGGATGAGTTACGCGTCAAAGGAGCAGTCCTAGGCTCTAGGAAGTTGATTGGGATCACAGATTGCCTTGTAAAATATCTATTTTTATGTGGAAAATACTAAATACATATCTTCTCGTCCCAGAGGTATTAAATAAGTTCGGTTACCTGCTTCCATCTAAATGCCAATTCTGTCTGAACGTAGAAACCCAAGATCATGTGTTATTTAAATGCTCCTTCGTGGCATTTGTGTGGGCATTTTTTTCTCAGGCACTTCAGGTACCAATGTGATGCCCCAACTTTTAGGATCATCTTTTGTTTAGTCTCAAAGAGGATATTACGGTTTCTTTAGTTTATTTTTATTTTAAACCATTATTGTGTTTTAAAGAAGAAACTAAAGTTATTTCTTTGGGTTTGATTTAAAACCTCATTTTATTTTACAAGACTAGAAACCCTAAAAGTCTAATCAAAACCCTAGTTTCACTTGTGACTGACCGTTTTCTCAAATTTCTTATATTTTAACCGAAACCCTAAATTTAATTTATGGAATTGTAAAACCCTCACGTTTTTCTTAAAATTACCCTTTTATTTGGAAATTATTAATTTATAATAGCCTTACTACTCAATCACCCCACAATAAGTGCAAATAAACCTAGAAAGTAGGGTTTCATTTTTCGTTTTCAAGTTAGAGCGAATTAGGGTTTTCACGTTTTTCCGTAGTATGATTATTCGGTACCAAGTGAGGATCAAATTTGGTAGGTAAGATTGACTTTTGGATGAGGAAATATTATATGATTAGAAGTGATAATAATAAGTTAGTGATTAGGAGGTAAAAACCCTAGTATACGCGATTTAAGAAAAATCGGTTCACACCGACGGGTATCGATCACTACCGATTGAACCCACCACTTGACCACCACTTCCTTACCACCACATACCCTTGATATTTGTACAAAATATCCCCCCCTCATCCTCAGCCATGTGACCAAAATGCAAGGAAACGAAAGAGAAATTTGCATGGCTTTGGTGGTGACAAGTGTCACCCACCTATGGCTCTTTGATTAATTTTTTTTCTTGCCTTTTATCCCTCATTTCAGCTCATTTTCTTTCATTTCCTTCTGTTTTGGTCGAGCAAGGGAGAGAGAGAGAGAGAGCAAGAGAGAGAAAAAACCTTCAATCCATCTTGAATCCAACCATTTGAGTGCAACCAAGGAAAAACTAAACCGATTGATTGTTAGTTTGGAAGCTTGGGAAGCTAAGGGAACAAAATATTTCAAGGAATAGTGGAGGATCACTCTTGCAAGGCTTTGTCTTGAGGTATATTGGCGGATCACCCTTTCTTTCTCCATTAATCATAATCAAGTTGGTTGTTAAGCTTAGAATTGATCTAGTGATACCTATTTTCAAGTGGTTGTGATGATTAGAGGATTGTAATTTGAGCTAGGGTTTTGATTTAGTTGCTTATAATTCCTGTTGTTTAGGTGCTATATGGTGTATATATGTGGTATATAACCTTGTAAAGGGAAAAGTAGTGGTGGTTTCAAGGTAGAAATGTGACTTATTGCTTGAAGGTATCCAAATTCCAGATTTCTGGAAAATTTTACCTCAGTTCTGCCCGATTCTATTTCATCATGTTAGAGGCCGGCTTAGGACAAAACATGAAAGTTGTAGAAAATGGTTTTTTATAGTTTCCTACAAAATTTCAGCCCAATCCGAGCAACATAGCCTGTGAAAAGATCAAAATACCCTCACTGCCCTGGGAAGCATCTAGTGATCCGTTTTAGACAGTTCATCCCATTTGACCGTGTCTGTTCACTATGATCTGTGCTGTTTTAGCCATTTACCAAAACATGAAAGTTTTATTAATTTGTCTTAGCTTTTAAACGCCTCCAAGAACGCCTTAAACGGACTTTGGTAACCTGAGATATGGCCATTTAAAGGTAGTACGGTTAATTAGCCGATTAGTTGGATTTTGGTTCTGTAAATTGGGAATTTGACTGGGTTACACTGGAATTTGGACTAAGTGGGCTTCATCAAAATTGTAGCTCTATGTCTTAGCTTCGAAACGGCACAAATTGCACCCCAATCTAATAAGCATAGCCTCAGATGTGTTCATTCCGTAAGAACCCGTCAAATCTGTCTTTTGTTAAATTTCATTTCCGCACTTGTTATTAGTTTGATTTTTGTACTTGTATTGTCTTGAGCCTATGGAATGGCTATTGAAATGAATTTGTGTTGTGCATAAACTTGGGTTTGATTGAGGAAAAGAATGAAGCCATAAATGGCTGGAAATAGGAAAATACAAAGGGCATGCTGCCCAAATTTACGCTCGAGGACTAGAGAAATATACTTGCGCCTTGAGTAAAGTTGGTAAATGAATATCACTTGAACCATCTAGGATATTTGCATCTTCTTTTACCGAGGTATATCAGTAAGGACATGGTCGAACTTGTACCCTTGAGAATTACAATCATGACTACTAGGAATACGTTTTCCTTGTACTTTCGACTCAAATGGCATTTCCAAATATAAATGTTACAAAGTTATATAATTTGAAAAATGAGCGAGTGTTTCACGAAAATTCTCCAAGTGAATTTCCATTTCTTGATTTTTATTGAACGAAACGTCTAAGTTTCGAATCTTAGTCATGTTTCAAAATTCTCAAACTGAGTTTTATCGCAGATTTGGACTCCGAACCCGGAGTACAACCTGAAAGTGACCAGTAAAGGCACTATATCTTTTGGTGAGTGTTTTCAAATACCGAATTGAACTTGATACTTGAATTTGATACGTGACCAATATGATTACATGTTATATACGTGAATTGTTAGGGCGAGAGTGTACTTTATCGCACTTGCCCTTACGTGATATATACTTGTTTATTGTTGCAATTGATTTGATATACTTGTTAATGAGGTGCGCACTTCCTGGAATTCCAGAAACCCTGAGACAAGTTACTCGAGTCGAGCCAGCAAGGGCTTGGTCGATTGGGTAACAAACCCTGGGTCTCTTGATTGTCGAGTGGAGTGATATCTCCTCGACTAATCGGTATACTCGAGTATTACCGCCCGTGTTTATTGAGGATTTTGGGCCCAGTAGGGGGTGTGAATGGTGGACGGAGAGTCGTTTAAGTGGTGCTCTACTGGATTGGTTACTTACTTGAAGGTTGACGGAGTGTCAACTATTACTTGATCAAGCTCTGGTGATGCGATGGGAATTTGGCTCCTGAGAGCCATCTGTATCCTTATACTTTGGAATGATTATCGTTTATTGGATTATTGATTCTTCTGGAAAACTTTTACACTCGTTCACTTTAAAATTTGCTACTTGAAGTGTTATTGTCCACTCTTATGAACTTTTGATGCCATTAACTTGCTACGCTGATATTCATACTTTCAAATGGTCAATTTGTTATTTGGAACCTCACTGGACTTCTAGCTCATTCCACGCCATTTGTTTTCCTTATAGGGGGTACGAGCGAGGCGTGAGACATGTACAGACTAGCGTAGTCTAGTTGTTTTGAGTTTTGCTTTTGTACTCACGCTAGTACCCGACTAGAGTTGATTGTACTCGAAATGTAAACACTTTGAAGTTTTTTTTTTTGGTATGTAGAAACTTTGTATCTGGATTTGAGCATCAATGTATATATTAAGTTGAAGTGGATATGTTACTCATTTTCTATGGATGCACGTTATTTTGCTTGAGGTATGAATGAGTGCGTGAGTGAGTCCTGGCGAGAGCTGGGCAGGCGGTCCGTCGAACCCTTTGGTTCGCCTTAGGGGAAGGTGGGGCCGTCACAACCAATGTTTGCCTCAACTGGTGTCTTGCAAAGGATTCAACAATGGTGGTATCATTGTCCATCCCGATCTGCAAGAGGAGAACTGCTTGTAATACTGCCCTATATCATCTGTTGGGAGCTATGGAAAGCCAAAAATCAATCACTCTAAGGGGTGTTTGCATGAGCCCAATGAAGGTTTGTTGTCTTGTGAAAATTTTGATTCTGAGCATTTCTTGAACTTTCCTGTTCACTCGGTCAATAAGCGAGGATTGGTCCCTAACATCTATGGGTTTGTTGTCTTATTTGTAAAGGGCAAAGCCTAAAGTTTTGCTCCTAATAGTCTAGCACATGCCCTGAAATGGTTATGTTAAGCTAAATATAGATGGATCGTCACTGGGGAACCCTGGTTTCACCGGTGACGGGGGTGTGAGGACCCGAATTTTATTTTTACTTACTTTCCTTTATTTTACTGGCTTATTTAATTATTTATTTATTCATTTACTCCAATTAATTATTTCACCCATTTTAATTTCATTTGCATGGATCAATGTCTCACTTTATATTTTTCAAATATTTGCTAGTAAATTTAATTTTTCTATGGCTCGTTTAGTGAGAAATAGAGAATACACATTTTTCGAGGCAAAAATTTGATCCGAGAGTGCAGTGGTCTTGGAGAATTAAGGATGATCAATAGTAGATTAAGAAAAGTTAATTGAAAGATTAGAGGTGAGTGAGTTAAATTAATCTCAATTAGGAGCACTAATTGCCCACTATTCATTTGTTGACTTTTGTACCAAAGCACCTTTATGTCATTTATTTATTTCATTCCATCACTTCACCAACAACTCACTCAAACCCTCTCCCTCTTGGCCGGCCACTCCTCATCATCTTCTTACCAAAATTTCAGCTAGCATTTCTTCCATTTCTACTCCCAAAAACTCACTCCAATCTTGCTCAACTTCTTGGAACATCACTCAAGCTTGAAGGGAGACTTGAAGGAGGAAGGAACCTTGGTGGTTTAGAGCTTAAACTCTTGCGGTTTGGTCTTCATCTATTGGAAGTAAGGTAACACCCCAAAGCTCTCATTTTTCCTTCCAACTTATGGTTAGTTTAGTTAGTTTTAACTAGTTAAGCTTTGGGTTGTTGATGGGTTCAATGAACCTTGACTTTGGGTAGTTGTCTTGAGGTGGCTTCTTAGGTAGTGGCCTTGAGGAATTATTGTGTGTTTGATGCTTGTTTTGATGAATTATGGCTTAGTTTTGGTTGGGAAAGTTGAAAAGAAAACTTGAAGAAAGGAAGAAGCATGCTGTCCGAAATTTTGCTGGTTGATTCCCTCATGTTAATTTCTAATTTTATGGTTATTTTGGTGCCAAAATGCTGGTTATATGTGTCTCAATTATCTCTCAAAAAGCATTTCATTTGGTTGAATTAAAGTTGGGTTAAATTGAGAGTGCAAATCTGGAAAATTTCTGATCAGGATACCAGACCAGTGTGTGCATATCAGCCCATAACTTTTCATCCAGGAGTTGAAATCAAGTGCCACTTGTGTATCTGAAACTACACTCCGAGGGCATTCCAACAGTATAAAATGCACCTTCTAGTTCATTTTCTATGAGTCATAGTGAATCGGAAAATTTGACTGATTTTCCTCACGGTTTTCATCTGAGAAACAAGCATAGCTGCAGTTTGTAGCTCATTTTCACCCATCTTATAAAACGAATTTTAAGACAGTTTCTTCTAGTGAATTTTGCCATTTTGAGTCTAATTTCTATGCCACAAACCACATGAAATTTTGAGCTGTGTAGCTTCAGTTATGGCCAGATTTTGAAACTGTGTCAGGTGCTCCAAAACTAGAAATTCCGTGAACTAGGTCCCAAAAATCAGCTTTGCAAAAACTATTGTATCTTGGTGTAGAAAGGTCCAAATTGAGTTTTGTTCATTGCATTTGAAACTAGACTTGGATTTATTTCAAGGGCTAATTCTATTTCTATGAAGTTTGCCAAATTTCCAAAGTTTACTGAAAATGCGAGACTGTTTTGCTCTGTTCTTGCTGGAACAGTTAGTTGGAGCTAAAATTTGAATGATTTTAAATTTGAATCTGGGAAAAATGTATTCTAGATAGTTTTAGTACATTGAATCTAGTTTCCAACGGTATAAATTTTCCAATTTTTGGACTTACGGAACTCAAGATTTGATTTTTTCAAGTGGTGTCGCACAAAGCTGGAATTTTCTGGTTTCAAACAAAATGGTCTTTTAAGAACTCTCAACTTTCCTCTGAAATTGTTAGTTCGTTTTAAGTTTGATTTTATGGATGGATAGAAGGTTTCTTTGAATATTAGACCTTCATTTTTGAATCTTGGTTCCCAAGAGATTAAACCTCTCTTGGTGCATTTTCTTGTTTGCCTAACTTTCTTGGTTAATTGCACCTCAATTCATACTTGAGAAATGGATTTCAACCCCTAGTCTTATGCCCTTGATTTCCATGATGTTGAACTCTAAAAATGGAGCATTTTAGCTAGAGTAATTATTGGAGAATTTCACTAGTTTATACTCGGAACTTGGAACCTTTGACTTTAAAATTTACTAGAGAAATGAGTGGAGTTTTGATGAATTCTAACTCCATTAGTTTAGAAAATGTGAATGCTCCTTATATTCTAAAACTTGGGCATAGGACTAGAAGTTTTAAGAGATGAAAACCATCTTCCCTTTTCTCGATTTTCGTGCTGAAAGTAAATATGGTACGTTCTTTGGAACTGAGGGTTCTTGCCAAGACTTGATTCAAAAATGACTTTTGACTTTCCTTTGAGTATTATTTCAATGATTTAGTGAGAAAAGCTCGTTTAACTTGACTCGAACTTGTGATCTTGAGACTGGGTAGCAAGAAGATGTTTTTCTTATTAGCCTTGGTCGAGTACCTAGGTAATCGTGATTGTGCATGTCTCAGGTGGTCACGAGGATGCCGAGGAGCTTGTCTGACCTCTCGCTTTGCTCTTGTTTTGCCCTTGACTTTAGTGAGTGTCAGGTGCATATTCATTGTTAATGTGATTAAAATGATATTTATACAAGTGCTATATGATAAATGAACTTGCCGAGGCGAGGGTGTACTTTACCGCCCTCGTCCTCTCTGTGAGACCCCGAAATTTCACTTGTCTTTATAACCCTTATGTGAACTCACTTACTTTTGATTCTTGGTTGCTTTAATGGTTGAATTTGAGTGAAAAGAGCGAATTTTATTAAGAAAAGTTTCATATTCTCAAGTTGTTAGAAAATCTAGAAATTTTCGCAGGAGGCACTGCGCAGCTTTGGGAAATTGGCTATAACTTCGTATAGAAAAGTCGGAATTGAGCTTTGTTTGTTGCGTTTGAAACTAGAGTCATAGAGCTTCTTACAGTGGAAAATTTAAAGTTTGATTCAATCTCTATAAATTTCAAAAAATTGGCAAAATTGACTGAAAATTCTACCCTACACAAGTAACAATAGGAATGTTGTAGTAGCTTATGGCTCAATTTGGACCAACTTATGAACTAAATCTCTCTGAGGTGTCTTCTAAAGATTATTAGTATTTGAAGTCTAGTTTTTAACAGGCCAAGTTATATGAATGTTTGACATTTATAACTCAAGTTATGATTTTTCTAAAGGGATGGCATAAGTTAGGGTTTTTTTTGTGCATACTAGGGTTTTTGGTGTGTTTTTGGTGCATTTTGGTAGTGTGATCACTTGGTAAGGTATGTACTAAATTTGGTGGATAAGAATGAATATTAGGTAAGAAAAAGTGTGTGATTAGAAGTGATATAATAAGCTAGTGAACCATAAGTAAAAACACAAGTACGGGCGAGTTAGGAAAAAACGGCTTGAACCGACATGCACTGTTTGTTACCGGTTAAGTACACCGTTTGACCAATACTTTCTTACCCTAATCCCCTTGTTTTTATTTGAGTTAATCAGTCCTAAATTACCCCTTAATCCATCCATCTTTGTTGGCTAAGAAAAAGGAAAGAAAAGAAAAAAAAAGAGAAAACTTGGCTTTGACAAGTGTCAAAGATCCAAGAGTTGTTGACCATGACCATTTCTTTCTTCTTATCTCTCTTGTTGGCTAAGTTTTCTTCATTTTAGCTTGGCTTGGCCGAAATTTTTGGGAGAGGAAAACAAGAGGGAAGAAACCTCCAACTACATCTTGATTTAGCCTTGTTTGAGTTGAATCTCAAAATCTAAACCGATTAAACTCTTACTTAGGAACCTAGGAAGCTTTGTGTGCTAAAGTTTTGGAAGGAAAGGTGGTGGATTCTCTTGCAAGCATCTTGGTGAGATATTATGGCTATCTTTCTTATTTCTCTCCCTTAATCTTGTTTAAGTTTGTATAGCAACTCCTACTCTTGGCTAATGATGGTTATTTAAGTAGTTTTAATGGATATGGTGGATTTTTGAGCTAGGGTTTAAGTTGTTCAGTTGTGTTTCTTGTTGTTTGTATATCATATGATGATGATAAGCTTGTATAAGAAGTTGAAGTAGTGGTTCAAGATATGAATGAGAATGTTAAACCTTGAATTCATCAAATTTCGAACTTTAAGATTGAACTGCCCTGCTTCTGATCTGCTTCATTCGTCTATGTTATAGGCCGAATTAGGCTTACTTCAAAACATGAAAGTTGTAGGAAATGGTGCTATATAGCTGCCTGTAAAATTCAGCTCAATCGGAGCACTGTAGCATGTGAAATTATCGAAATACCCCTGACTGCCAAATGCCTTACTTCACGGACAGTTTTGAGATTTCACCTTTCTGGCTTCATTTTTCACTTTGATCCGTATCAAATCAGCCTTTGGCCAAAACACAAAAATTTTATCTCTATGTTTTAGCTTTCCAATGCATCTGAAAACGTCTCGATCGGAATTGTGTAGCCTGAGTTATTGCCATTTGAATCCAGTGCTGACAACCAGACTAACAATGAACTTCTAGTTCTATAATCTGCAAATACGACCTGGATCTACTACGAACTGGGTTGAGTTGTCTTCATGAAAGTTGTATCCCTTGTCTTAGCTTCGAAACGGTATAAAGTGTACCCCAATCCAATAAATTTAGCTCCAGTTGTGACCAAAATGCTATAAGATGTCAAATCTGCTATTTAGCCTTTTGTCTTCAAAACTGATTTCCGGTTGTATTATTAGACTTGTGTTGTAATTGAATGATTTTGGAGCCTAAATGAAGGGCTATGGTGGTAACATTGCTTGTGTGTGATTTTGGGTTGAATTGAGGAAAATAATGAAGCCATAAATGGCTGGAAATTAGCTAAATACAAAGGGCATGCCACCCAAAATTTCACTCGAGGGTTAGGCGTATGTACTTGTGACTTGAACAAAAACTTGAGGTCAAATTGGACTTGAATTGTCTAGGGTTTTCGAGTCTTCTTTCGTAGAGGTATATAAGCTGGAATTTGGCCGAAACTCGTACCCTTGGAAAAATGAAAGTAGTGATCACTCGAAATATATTTTTCTCGTCTTTTGAACTCAAATGTGAATTCCAAAGTTTTAGTTGCTTCTTAAGCAACACCAAAAGAGTGCGTATGAATTTTCTAGACTTTGATACGTAACATGTGTGACACCCCGAATATTAGGAGGTTGTTTGTAAAGAAGATACTAAAGTGTATTTCTTTGGGTTTGATTTAAAACCTTATTTGTTTTAAAAGATTAGAAACCCTAATATTGTAATAAAAAACCCTAGTTTACTTGTGACTAACCGGTTTTCTTAAATGTCTCATATTTTAATGGAAACCCTAATTTTAATCACAGGAATTGTAAAATCCCTCACATTTTCTTAAAAATTTCCTTTTATTTGGAACTTATGATTTTATTAAAGCCCTACCACCCAGTCATTCCACACTAAGTGCAAATAAACCTAGAAAGTAGGGTTTCACTTTTCGTTTCCAAGATTGGAGCAAATTAGGGTTTTTTGCGATTTTTCGCCGGATGATTTTTCGGTACGGAGCAAGGATCAAATTTGGTGATTAAAAGTGACTTTTAAGAGAGAAATAATATGTGAGTAAGGGCAATGATAAAAAGTTAGTGAATAGGAAATAAAAACCCTAGTACGTGTGATTTTAAGAAAAACGGTGCGAACTGACGGGTACCGTGCACTACCGATTGAACGCACCATTTGACTATCATTTTTTATATACTTCATCTCTTTAATATTAGAGCCAAACATCAGCTATAAATCTGAGCAAGCTGGCCAAAATGTTTGACCAAAAACAACAAGGAAAAGGAAAAAAATTAAGAACCAATCTTGAAGCAACAAGTGGTAGTCTTCCCTTGGTTGGTTGACTAATGAACTTACCTCATATTTATCCCTAAAACCAACTCCAAAGCTCTTCATTTCTGCACCATCACAGCCGAGAGAGAGAGAGAAAAGGGAGAGCAAGAAAAACAAGAAAAACAACCATTTCATCTTGAGTTTGATCAACCAAGTGAGAAAGAAAGGAAACCAAACCAATTAAAGAGTGAGTTGTGAGTTGGGAAGCTAGGGGAACAAAAAATTTCCAAAGGAGGTGGAGAATCACTCTTCCAAGCTTTGTCTTTGAGGTATAAGATCTGATCATGGTTCTTGTTCTTTTAAATTTTGCTTTAAGATGTTATCTAGTCCATGTTTTGGCTTGATTACAAGATATGCAAGTTGTGGTGATGATTTTGGATGATATATGCAAGCTAGGGTTTGATTAATTTCTACCTAACCTTGTTTTTTATTTAGTATATGTTGTATATAAGAGTAGATAAGGGGCTTTGGTAGAATTGGAAGCAAGAAAATGGAAGGATTGACTTGAGATTTCAAAAATTCCAGATTTTTGGAATTTCAGGATTACATTCTGCCCGGTTTTAGTGCTCATAGTTAGAAGACGAATTAGGCTTGTCCTAAAACATGAAAGTTGTAGATAATGGTATTTTATAGGTTCCTTCAAAATTTCAGCTCAATCGGAGCAACGTAGATTGTGAAAAGATGAAAATACCCTCACTGTTCTAGGTTACATTCCAGAGTTCCGCGTGGACAGTTTAGTCTATTTGGTTGTGTTTATTCACTATAATCCGTTTGGATTTAGCCATTTTCCAAAACATTAAAGTTTTAGTACCCTGTCTTAGCTTTTCAACACTGCCAAGAACACCCTAAACGGACCTCGATAGACTGAGATATGGTCATTTGAATGTAGGACGGTTGATTAGCCGAATAGTTGGAACCAGGTTATATGAATTGGGAATTTGACCAGGTTACACTGGAAATTGGACCAAGTGATCTTCATAAAAGTTGTAGGAATTCATCTTAGATTCGAAACGGTATAAGTTGTGTCTCAATCCGATAAGCATAGTATCAGTTGTGTCATTTCCGTAAAAACCCGTCAAAACTGTCTTTTGTTAAGTTTCATTTCTGCACTTGTTATTAACTTAATCTTTGTTCTTGTATTGTTTTAAGCCTATGGAATGGCTATTCAACTGACTTTGAGATTTGAATAACTTTGGGTTGGATTGAGTAAAATAATGAAGCCTAAATGGCTGGAAAATTAGGTAAATACAAAGGGCATGCTGGCCAAATTTACGCGCAAAGACTATAGAGAGACACTTGCGACTTGGGTCGAGTTGATATGAATAGCACTTGAACCATCTAGAACTTTGGCTATCTTGTTGTCGAGGGGTACATGTTAAAACCTAGCCGGACTTGTACCCTTGAGGAAAAGACATAATAATCAATGTAAACCCGTTTTTCTTGCACTTTTGACTTAAAGGTTATTTCCAAGTATACATCTTACAAAAATGTTCAGTTTGAAAAACGAGCAACCATTTTGTGACTATTCACCCAGTGAATTTCAATTTCTTGACCTTTATTGAACGAAACGTCTAAGTTTCGAACCTTACATGTTTTTCCAAGTTCTTAAGCAACTTTTTATCGCAGATTTGGACTCCAAGCCAGGAGTACCATCTGGACGAGATCATTAAAGCACTATACTTGTTTTGGTGAGTGCTTTCAAATACCGAATTGAACTTGATACTTGAACTTGATACGTGACCAACATGATTACATGTTATATACGTGAATTGTTAGGGCAAGAGTGTACTTTATCGCACTTGCCCTTATGTGATATATACTTGTTTATTGTTGCAATTGACTTGATATACTTGTTTATGATGCGCGCACTTCCTGGAATTCCAGAAATCCTATGGCGAGTTACTTAAGTCGAGCCGGCAAGGGCTTGGTCGATTGGGTAACGAATCCTGGGTCTCTTGTTTTGTCGAGTAGAGTGATATCTCCTCGACTAATCGGTATACTCGAGTATTACCACCCGTGTTTCTTGAGGATTTTGGGCCCAGCTGGGGGTTTGAACGGTGGACGGAGAGTCGTTTAAGTGGTGTTCTACTGGAATAGTTACTTACTTGAAAGTTGACGGAGTGTCAACTACTACGTGATCAAGCTTCTGGTAATGCAATGGGAATTTGGCTCCTGAGAGCCATCCGTATCCTTATACTTTGGAGTGATTATTGTTTATTGGATTATTGTTTCTTTTGAAAAACTTTTACACTCGCTCATTTTGAGATTTTCACTTGACGTGTTATTGCTCACTTTTATGAACTCTTCATGCTCGTTACTTTGCTATATCGAAAACTTGTACTTATAAATAAGGGTCAATTTGCTATTTGAAACCTGCTTTTAGCTCATTCCACTCCTTTTGTTTTCATTTCAGGGGTACGAGCGAGGCGTGAGATATGTAAAGTCTAGTATAGACTAGTTGTTTTGACTTTTGACTTGTACTCGCGCTATTACTCGAATAGAATGTTTTGTATCCGGATTGTATACACTTTGAACCAGTTCGAGTATATTGAGGTTTTGTATCTTGATTGTGCATCAATGTAAATTATAAGCTTGAATTGCGATGTTATTTATGGTCTATGGATGTATGCATGTGATACGAGTGAGTGAGTCCTGGTGAGAGCTGGGCAGGCGGTCCGCCGAACCCTTTGGTACGCATTAGGGGGAGGTGGGGTCGTCACAACATGAACCCTATCTAAATGAGTTTCATTTACTTGATCTTCTTGAATCGAAACTCTTAAGTTTCGAACTTTAGTTGATTTCAAGCTTTTAAATGATATTGTATCGTAGATTTGGACTCCGACCAAGGAGTTACACCTGAACATGATTTTTGACAAGCACTAAATCTTTGGTAAGTGCTTCCAAATACCTGATTAAACTTGACACTTGTTTCCAATACTTGACCAATGTGATCGAATGATATGTGATGGTATGGTTGGGCAAGGGTGTACTTTATCACACTTTCCCTAATGTGATATGTTGTGAGAACCCTCATTTTTAAAATACAATTTCCCCAAACTACATGCCTTGCACCAAGATTTAAACTGTGACGACCACACCTCCCCCTAAGGCGTACCAAAGGGTTCGGCGGACCGCCTGCCCAGCTCTCACCAGGACTCACTCACTATCTCGATCGAGTCATGTACACACATCCATGAACCATAAATAATATCCGCAATTCAAGCTTATAATTTACATTGATAGAAATCGAGGTACAAAGCCTCAATACACCAAACTAGTTCAAAACGTATACAATCCAAGTACAACATGTTCCATTCGAGGAATAGCGCGAGTACAAGACCAAAAGTCAAAAGTCAAAACAAAAGGCTACGCTAGTCTTTTACAAGTCTCACGCGTCACTCGTACCCCCTGTAAGGAAAACAAATAGCGTGGTGTGAGCTAAAGCCCAGTGAGGTTCCAAATAGCAAATTGACCATTATTTATATGTACTAGTTTTCGATATAGCAAAGTAACGAGCATGAAGAGTTCATAAAAGTGAGCAATCTCAAAATGAGCGAGTGTAAAAGTTTTCAGAAGAAACAATAATCCAATAAACAATAATCATTCCAAAGCATAAGGATACGGATGGCTCTCAGGAGCCAACTTCCATTCATCATCAGGGCTTGATCACATAGTAGTTGACACTCCGTCAACTTTCAAGTAAAGGAGCCAATCCAGTAGAACACCACTTACACTACTCTCCGTCCACCATTCACACCCCCTACTGGGCCCAAAATCCTCAATAAACACGGGTGGTAATACTCGAGTATACCAATTAGTCGAGGAGATATCACTCCACTCGACAAAGCAAGAGACCCAGGGCTCGTTACCCAACCGACCAAGCCCCTGCCGGCTCGACTAGAGTAACTTGCCACAGGGTTTCTGGAATTCCAGGAAGTGCGCGCATCATAACAAGTATGTCAAGTCAATTGCAACAATAAACAAGTATATATCATGTAAGGGCAAGTGCGATAAAGTACACTCTTGCCCTAACAATTCACGCATGTGGCATGTAATCATATTGGCACGTATCAAGTACAAGTATCAAGTTCAATTCAGTATTTGAAAGCACTCACCAAAAGATATAGTGCTTTTACTGGTCACTTTCAGGTTATACTCCGGGTTCGGAGTCCAAATCTGCGATAAAACTCAATTTGAGAACTTTGAAACATGACTAGAGTTTGAAACTTAGACGTTTCGTTCAATAAGAATCAAGAAATTGAAATTCACTCGGACAGTAGTCGTGAAACACTTGCTCGCCTTTTTAAACAGTAAAACTTTGTAATATTTATACTTGAAATTGTCTTGCGAGTTGAAAGTACAAGGAAAACATACTTCGAGCAATCATTATTTCATTTCTCAAGGGTACAAGTTCGTCCAAGTCCTAATGTATAACACTCAAGAAACATAGTGGCCAAGGTTCTCGCTAGTTCAAGTAATAAGTACTTAACCTTCACTCAAGTCGCTAATATAGTTTTCTAGTTCTCGAGTAAAAATTCGGGCAGCATGCCCTTTGTGTTTACCTAATTTTCCAGCCTTTTAGGCTTCATTTTTTTTCTCAAACACAACCCAACATTATACATATCAGCAATTCATGTCAAGAGCCGTTCCATAGGCTCACAATATCATAACAACAAGAATCGTATTAAGTACAAGTGCAGAAATTCAATTTAGTTCAAAACAGATTTGACGTACAAATGCAGAAATAACATATCCGAGGTTACGCTTATCGGATTAAAACAAAACCTATGCTGTTTCGAAGCTAAGACACAGAGCTACAATATTCATGAAGGTCACTTAGTCCAGTTCCTAATGTAACTTAGTCAAATTCTCGAATTACTAAACCAGAAACCAATTCGTCGGCTGTTTAAATGTAGAACACTGTAATGAACATAACTCAGTGTACACGAGTCCGAATTATGTGTTCTTAGATGCATTTTAAATCCAATTCAGAATAATACAACTTTCATGTTTTGGAAAAAAGCTAAATCAGAAGGGATCCTAGTCAAAAAACGTGATAAACTGGACTTAACTGATCACACGGACTGCTTAGGAAATACTTAAAACAGTAAGGGTATTTTGGACTTTTCACATCCTACGTTGCTCCGATTGAGCTGAAATTTTTTAGACACCTATAAAATTCCATTCTCTACAACTTTTATTCTTTGACCTAAGGCCAATTCAGCCTCTATCATACAGATACAAATTCGGACAGAATGTTGAGCAAAAATTCCAGATTCTGAAATTTTGAGTTTCTAATGCAACTTTCCTTAATTTCTTGGTCCAATCACTACCAAAACACCTTATACAACCTCAATTGCAACATATAAGCATTATACAACAATTTGGGCAGAATTTCCACAAGCCCTAGTTCATCAAATAAATTAGGGAAAAACATCTAAAACATGCTAATCATCCATGATTCCACCACTATAATCAAACTACTAAACTTAATTTAACAAAATTGAAAGCAAAACTTAGACAGATAAGCTCTCTTACCTTGAATAGAGGTCACAAAGAGTAGCCCAAGCTTCCTCCTTCCAAAAACTTACCACAAATCACCACCTAGTCACTCAAGAACAAGTTTAATCGGTTTACTTTGTTTATTTTCTCACTAAGTTGTTGGATTTGAAGATGAAATGAAGAAATTTCTCTCTTGTTCTTCCCCTCTCTCTCTCTCAGCTCCTTGGCAGAAATATGAAGAGAAATGGAGCTTAGTTGCCTTATAATAAAGCAAGAGGATTAGGACTAATGGTGTCCACAAATTGGGCAAACACTTGGACTAATCTTGGCCACAAAATTTTCTCTTTCTTTCCCCTTGCATATGAACCACAATTTCGGTCAAGCTTGCTGCCAAGAGAGAAGATATTTTGCTCAAGTTCAATAAATTTGTTTGGTAAGCAAAAATGGTGGTCAAGTGGTGCGTTCAAACGGTAGTGCGCGGGACCCGCCGGTTCGCGCCGTTTTTCTTAAAACTCACGTACTAGGGTTTTTACTTCCCATTCACTAACCTTATATCATTGCTACTACTCACATATTATTTCTCACTTAAAAGTCACTTTTAATCACCCAATTTGGTCCTTGCTCCGTACCGAAAATTCATCCGGCGGAAAATCGCGAAAACCATAATTTTGCTCCAAACTTGAAACCGAAGAATAAAACCCTACTTTCTAGATTCATTTGCACTTATTATGGAATAATTGGATAGTAGGGCTTTAATAAATGATAATTTTCAACTAAAAGGAAATTTTTTTTTAAGAAAACGTGAGGAATTTTTCCAATTCCAGTAATTAAAATTAGGGTTTCAATTAAAATAGGAGAGATTTAGAAAAACCGGTTAGTCACAAGTAAACTAGGGTTTTTGACTAAAAAAAATTAGGGTTTCTAGTCTTTTAAAACAAAATAAGGTTTTAAATCAAACCCCAAAGATATACACTTTAATATTTTCTTCACAAACAACCTCCTAATATTCGGGATGTTACATAAACCACCTCTTATATGCCCTAGTATTATATTTCAAAATGTGTTACAACAAACCCCTTGTATTGACCCTCACTTTAAAACACAATTTTCTTATTTACATGCCTTATTATAAGATCTAAACCATTTAATATATGCCCTTACAAATTATTTTCTATGTGTTATAATAATTTCCATGCATTTCATTTCAATTCATTTTACTTGAAGTAAAATATATCCTTGGGCTAGGTTGTAAATAAATCACCACTTGTAATTGTCCAAGTGTTCTTTTATTAGTGGTAGAGACTTTATGTGAGAGATTAGAGGTGTTGAATAATTAGTGGTGCATTTGGAAAGGTAAGAATGGCATTAGTCAAAGATTAAGAAAAGTTAGGACAATAATGGAGCCATGTGGCAAAACCCTAGCCATGTATCTTATTTGACCAAAGGATTAGAGGAATTTTAAACCAACTTTGCTTCATTTTCCTCCAAAATTTCGTCCACCTTAAGGGCTTCCAAGGGAAGGAAGAAAACTCCATCTTCTTGCTATGACAACCTTAGTTTGATCTTGAACAAAAACCAAAAGAGAAAGATCTAGAGTTTGTGAGAAAATTTCCTTCAATCTTTGAGGTTGTTGTCGCGCCCCATTTTTTGATAAATAAATAAAATGGTTTAAAAATGTGTTTTTTGATTGGAAGATGAATCGTGATTTAAAGAAAAATGGGTCTAAATGGGGTTTTGAGAATGCGACGATTTGACCCAAAATTATAGTTTAAAAAGGGTTTTTGAAATCAAAATTGGAGTCGCCACTTGGTAATGAGTTAAGGTGTACCAAGTCACCTAAAATGAATTTTTTAAAGGAAAAGTAGGAAAAAGTAATAAGAAACCCCTTTTAAACGACTCCTAGTCCACGTAAACCAAAGAAAAAGGTTCGGGAGTCACATTTGACGAAGGGGAAGGCAAGGATAAAAATCCAAGGCACCCCTTCGACCTAGTCAAGGCTAGTTGCGTTGATTTAATCAAAAATTTTCTTGTTTTAACCAAAGAATTTATTACATTTGGATGCACTACATGAACGCAAACCCGAGACCTAGGGGTATTGGGGGGATTTCTCTTCAAAGGTTGAATGGTGCCAATCACATCAATTGTGAAGCCCAATAACGATCTTTTGAAGAGGTCACGAATAATGCGAGTGGGATGCAAATGAATGGAATGCATGTATGCAATGTGAGGATATGTGAAGTGAGAAAAATAATAAAAATAATAGGATGTAAGTGGAGGTGTGCAAATGTATTTACAAGTGTTTGTGTGCAAGTGAAGGGATAAAAAGGTGCATGTGTGCAAATGAGACAAAAAAGTGAAAGTGTGCAAGTGAAGGGATAAAAGGTGTACGTGTGCAAATGGGAGGAAAAGTGAAAGTGTAATGATAGAGTGGACTTAGAAATGCATGAGCCTAGGGAATTCATGCATATTGGGTACGGGGAGACCTAGATCGTGACTCAATTTGCCCTTTTATAGAGGGAATACAAGCGTGCTAAGGCTTAGAAAAAGCCACACCCGTCTATATCCCATATTTAAGGGGACTCTCAATCAAATGAACCCTATAGCTAGCATGAAATGCAAAAATCCTAAAATGGAGGGAAAAGGGGTTCGAGGGGCATGCAAAATGATAAAACTAAAAAGAATGCATGACATGTAATGAACATGTAAATATGTGCTAACGAGGGGAAATCCCTAAGGGTCTAGCGTTGGACTAGCCCATTCTATGAATTCCGACTAGCGTTGGGCTAGTGGAAACGTACATTCATCCATTCCATTCATCTACACTACAGAAAACTAGTAGACATGCCAAACACTCATAAACACGTAGCACGTAACACTTAACATGCTCGACTAGATGCAAAACCTAATAAAGCAAGTAGCACGTAACACATAGGCATGCAACCAAGCTAATGAACTTTACATTCACTAACTAAAACAAAAAGGGAAAGGGGAAAATGGACCAAACTGCTCGCCAAAGCCCTATCTATTACAAGCCAAGAGGTGTACACATACCCCATAAAAGAAAAAACTTAATAAAGCAAAAGTAAATGAAAGGAATGAAAGGAATTTAAGAAATGTAAAGAAAGCAAAGTAGTCATGCAATTCACTTAGCACATTGGATCACATAGGAGAGACACATAAAAGGTAAAAGAAAGTTATACCTCCCTTGAGTTGGTAATCAAATGAAGTAAAAATGGCTTCAAAACAATAAAAAGGTCAAGGTACCAATTTAAAAGTAAAGTATAAGCAAAAACACCAAACCCACCTAATTGCAACTTGAATGAGCCCAAAAAATGCTTAAAGACCAAGAAAACGGAATATCCCGTTCAATTTCCAAATATAGCAGCTGCTAAAGACCCAAAACAAGCATTACTCAAGCATTCAAGTCCAAATAAATCGTTTAAGCACTTCAAAGATTCCAAAAATAAAGAAAGAGTCAAACAATGATTGAAGTTGCAATGATTTTAAGACTTAATTACAAGATACTGAAACATGCTTGGGCTATTGTGGCACAAAGAGAAACTTAGAGGGATCAAATTGATTAAATGTTCCAATTACTTGGGCCTTAGTAGAACAAAGGAGGACTTGAGGGGTCAAAGCGCAAAATTCAAAAGCATCCATGCATGCACACGTAGGAAGACAATTTCTGCAGCTGAAACCTTCTACAAAACAGCATGAATGTGCGCTGCATTTTCATCTATTCACAACCAGATTTTGAGCACGACTTTAAATATATAGTTTTCAAACCAACACCACAATTTGGTTCGGCAACTTGGTTGTTTATTATTGAGGAGCAGAAAACAGCAAAGACCCACGAATGAATGCAGCAGCTTTTTACTTCTTTTTACTTCAACTTAGATATATTTGCATGCAAGAACTCAAACCAGCTTTGCTAATCTAACAACCAAACCTGAAATGCAAGGCTTCAACCCATGCTCGCACACAATTATCTACTTCTATCAAGTTCACTAAAGCAGCTTAACTATGAAAAATGCATCTAAAATGCTAAGGAAGGAACCTGCAATGAACTTGTTCATGGTATGCCAATTGAAAAACATACAAAACACAACCTCAATCCAGCCCACAGAACCTTCGACTAAAGTAAAAACTTGCTGCCATTCGTTTCCAACGCAAACTCCAGGTCCAAGCACGCAAATTTGATCAAACTTTCCATCCAACATCATAATTTTAAACTAAACAACAAAACACATCGCTGCCACAAATCCAAACACACAAAACTTCAAAGAAAATGATGCAAGACTTTCATACAAAATGGTTCGAAGACTTTCTTCTTCACAATAATACTTTCTGCATTTCTGGTGCAGTCAAAACACACAAAGATGAAACTTGGCTTGGACATGCATGTGATGTATCAAAAGAACAACAAATCCCAGATTTCGATCACATTATAAGTTTCAGCAGCAACCAAAACAAAAACTCCAATATCCGAACAGACCAAGACAGATTTTTCACTTTTAAAATCAACAACTAGCAAGCTCATCAATCAATATACAAACGAACCCCAAACAAAACCCAGAAAAACAAGCTAAACTGGAACTTCAATGAAGTCGAATCTCCAGTTTCTTGCCAAATTAGATGCGATATGCATATTAACTTAACAAAGACGCAGTAAACGAACCAAAATCCAATTCCATCTTAGCGACTTGGGCTCTATTCGGCGATAGGAAATAAACAAGAAAAAAAAGGTGGAAAGTTACCTATTCCTCTGCCTTAAACCCGTACCCTTAGCAACAGGCGCAACGGCGGTAGAAAGATAGCAGCACCAGCAATGGCAGCGCTACCACCTCAGTCAATATTTGAAGATAAGATCCTCGAGGCTCCTTGGTTGCTCTCCAGATGAAACACTCTGCCTTTCCTTCTCTCGCGGTTGTTTTTCTCTTAAACCAAGCCCCCCTTCTCTTTTGGCTGCCCTTCTTTTGCTGCCTTTCTCCTCCGTCGCACACACACACTCCCTACTTCCTCAAGATCTTCAGCCGCCACTCTACTCAACTCTCTTTCCGTTGCTCTCTCCTTTGGTTGCTGGTTCCTTCCTCTCCAGATTTTTCAGCCGTCCTTTTCCGGGTTCCTCTCTATCTCCTTATGCAGCCGTCATCAAAACCTCCCCTTTTTTGTTCAGCCCTCAAGCTCTCGTTGGTTCTCTCCCTGTCTCATACTCATCCCTCCTCTCTCTTTCTAGCTTTCAGCCGCTGTTTCTTTCTTGCGGCCCCCTGCCGTTCATTTGGATCCTTCCCCTTTGCTCAGTTTCTTTAGCCGCCGACTACACCCCAGTCCCTCCGCAATATCTCAGCCGTCCCCTTTTTCATATCCTCTCCAGATTTTCCGCTGTTTTTCTCCCTGTGCAGCTGCTGTCTTTCTTTAGCTTTTATATCCAGTCCCTCAACCCTAAAACCCCAGCAATCCTTCTGTATTTGCAGCTTCAGGAGCCGCCCCAGGTTTTTTTTTTTTTGCAAACGGCGCAAGTCCGCAGCTTTCATGCTGCGGCAACAATTTTTCCCTTTTTTTTTTTTTTTTTTTGCTAATAATGAAAATTCAACAAAACAAAATATAAAGACAAATAACTAATTAAGAAAGAAAACTAATTAAGAAAAATCGAATAAATTGAACGGAACTAAGCATAAAAAGATAAAAATGAAATGCTAATTTCCTTTCTTTTTTTTTCATTTTTCATTTTCATTCTCATTTTTTCATTTTTCAAAGAAAACATTGAATTTAAATCAAAACAATTAAAACATATTTTTTTGAATGCTTTTCTTTTCTTTTCGAGAAATTCTATGTTAAAACTTAACAATAAAACTATAAACTAAAAACTAAAAAAAATCGAATAAAACTAACACGACAAATAAAAAACTAAAAATAAATAGTAAATGAAATTACACCAAAAATTTGGTGTCTACAGTTTGCCCCTCTTTGTCTGAGTTTTGAAAAAACTTGAGACAAAGAAGTAGACACCAAATGCTCACCTGTGTTATTCGGCTACGAGCGTCTCGAACGATGGACGCTTTAGAAATGGGGACTGACCCCTTTGACAAAAATTTAAAATGGGATTGACCCAAACAGAAAATTTAAAATGGGATTGACCCGAACGAAATTTAAAGACGGGATTGGCCCAAACAGGAACTTAAAGCGGGACTGACCCGAGCAGAAATTTAAAACGGGACTAACCCGAACATGGATTGAAAACGGGACTGACCCGGACAGGAATGTAAATGGGATAGACCCACGGAATAGACCTGAACAGAAATTTAAATGGGATAGACCCAGACAGAAATTTAAATGGGACTGATCCGAACAGAAAAATTAAAATTGGGACTGACTAGAGAAGGAAATTCAAATCATGGGACTGGCCCGAACAAGCTTTAATCGCGGGACTGACCTGAATAAGCTTTGAATCGCGGGACTGACCCGAACAGGCTTTGAATTGTGGGACTGACCCGCATAAGCTTTGAATCGTGGGACTGGCCCGAATAAGCTTTGAATCGTGGGACTGGCCCGAATAAGCTTTGAATCGTGGGACTGACCCGAAAATGCTTTTGATCGTGGGACTGACCCGAATAAGCTTGGAATCACGGGACTGACCCGAATAAACTTTGAATCATGGGACTGACCCGAAAATGCTTTTGATCATGGGACTGACCCGAAAATGCTTTTGATCGTGGGACTGACCCGAATAAGCTTTTGATCGTGGGACTGACCCGAATAAGCTCTGGATCATGGGACTGACCCGAAAATGCTTTCGATCGTGGGACTGACCCGAATAAGCTTGGAATCACGGGACTGACGCGAATAAACTTTGAATCATGGGACTGACCCGAAAATGCTTTTGATCATGGGACTGACCCGAAAATGCTTTTGATCGTGGGACTGACCCGAATAAGCTTTTGATCATGGGACTGACCCGAATAAGCTTTGAATCACGGGACTGACCCGAATAAACTTTGAATCATGGGACTGACCCGAAAATGCTTTTGATCATGGGACTGACCCGAAAATGCTTTTGATCGTGGGACTGACCCGAATAAACTTTTGATCGTGGGATTGACCCGAATAAGCTCTGGATCATGGGACTGACCCGAAAATGCTTTCGATCGTGGGACTGACCCGAATAAGCTTGGAATCACGGGACTGACCCGAATAAACTTTGAATCATGGGACTGACCCGAAAATGCTTTTGATCATGGGACTGACCCGAAAATGCTTTTGATCGTGGGACTGACCCGAATAAGCTTTGAATCGTGGGACTGACCCGAATAAGCTCTGGATCATGGGACTGACCCGAAAATGCTTTCGATCGTGGGACTGACCCGAATAAGCTTGGAATCACGGGACTGACCCAAATAAACTTTGAATCATGGGACTGACCCGAAAATGCTTTGACAATCGGTCAGTGGGATTAAACCCGAGCCTGCCGTGATAAAATTTGTGTTGATTTTTGATTGATGATTTTTTTTCCTTTGCTCTTTTTTTTTGACTTTTGAAAATCTTTCCAAAAAATTAATTTGCCCCAGTATGATGAATTTTTACAATGTGAGTCCAGAGTTGATTCTGTATCGCCATGCTGTTGCATTTTTTTTTGATGAAATTTGCTTGCGACATTTTCAATCTGCCTTTGTTCACCGGAGGACTCTTTCCGACACCGATTCCAGTGCGAGGTGTGCTTACTTTCATCTGTGTATGCAATTTCTGCAAAAGAGAGAAAAAACAAAGAAATTGCCACCATCATTTGATCCGTTTTCCTTTGAGAATCGTGTAAACATGAGTCTTTCAGGGCCTTTATCAACTTTTGCTGCGGCAGTCGATTGAGTTGGATTTCTCACCCTAAGGCTTTTCCAATTTACAAACTGATCAGGTATGTGCCTTACCATATTGCGAAGTCTGCGTAACTGACTTTGTCGAACCTTAACCCTTTTCAAGAGATGACTGAACCCAAGTATGCTTTGAATAAGCCACGGGGATTGTTATTCACCAAAATTCAATGATAAAGAATGAAGTATGCAAGAAAATTCACATGTCATGAAAGAATAAATATGCACAAGAATGCACACATAACCATTTGTGCTTAAATTCTACAAAAATGCCATGAATGCAAGTAATTTGGAAAAATGAGCTTCCTAAGAATGTATTTGCAAAAGAATGTTTTTACAAAATGACACAGTTTTGGCCAACAAATGTCATATTCAATTCTCTGGATATCTTTGTTCTGGAATTCAATGTTGGCTGAGGTATGACAAAAATAAGGAGAAAATCCAAATGAACCAAGTCATCAGCTGTTCCTTTTCATGCTTGCTTGCTGCCAAAAACCTGCCTTGGCGCCCTTTCGGGTTTTCACTAAGGTTGCCCTCACCTTTTTTTTTTTTTTTTTTTCGCGTCCTTTCGGATTTTCACCTAAAGAACAAAGAAATATCTCGATCATGATCGACTTAGAAACATGATTTGAAGATTTCTGGCATCAGTAGAATGTACTTCCCTTATGAGATTAGGCGAAAACATTACGGACATCACCTGCCAGTTGATTAGCAAATTTTCTTGATAGAGATACAGCAAAGAACGAAAGCCAGGACTTTTGGGCTTTTGTAATGAGGTCAGGTGGGGTGTTTCAAGAAAAGTTAAGGCTTGAACGCAATTTGTTCTTATGAGAGGTGAAATAACCTGAGATTACATCATTTGAAATTATCTTCAATTTCGAATGAAATTGAGGGAAATTTGCCCCAGTTTGATTGAATTTTCTCTCTTTGCTTTTTCCATTGCATCTTCCTCACTTTTTGCATTTTTCTTCAAAGCTAAATTTGCCCCCAGTGTGGGGTTCTTTCTTCCTTTTCATTTTTTTTGATTGATTTGTCTTTTGGCCTTTTGCCATTCTTTTGAATTTTTTCAAAAATTTGCCCCAGTTTATTTTGAACTGAGGTTTTCTTTTCTTTTGCTCATCTCTTTTCCAAAATAACTTGGCCCCAGTGTGGGGTTTGCAACTCTCAGGGGCTGCCAAACGAAAATTACTGCTCTGATGGCTCAAGAGGGATAACTAGGGATGAAATGTTTTGATTGGAAAGGAAGATGGCCTGACTTTTACCTCGTCCCTTGCATGATTTCCAAAAGAAATTTGCATAATAAAAAATAAAGACTTCTTACACATGTCTGATTTGATAGGTTGAGAGAATGTTTGCCCATCCATCTCTTCAAGGATAAGTGCTCCACTCGGTGGCACCTTTTTGAATGACAAATGTCCTTACCAGTTTAGATCAAATTCGTCTTTGACTTCATCTTGCATTGGCAAAACTCGCTTTAACTCTTTGTTCTCCTTCTCTAAAGGCTCGGAGACGGACCTTTTTGTTATGAACACAGGCCACGCACCTTGATAACATTAGCCATGGCACATAGCGTTCAGCTGCTTTTCATCCATCAAAATCAATTGTCGGTGACGCTGCTTTAATCAATCAGCTTCGAACATGGCAAAGAAGGGATTTTCTCACTGAAGAGATTTTTCAATGAAGGCTTCCTCAATGAACGAATTCTTAATACAGGGATTTCTCAATGAAGGCTTTCTTAATGAAGGAATTTCTCAATGAAGACTTTCTCAATGAAGGAATTTCTCAATGAAGACTTTCTCAATGAAGGGATTTTTCATGAAGGGGTCTCTCAAAGAAGAGATTTTTGTCCTTCTCAAAGAAGGGATTTTTCAACGAAGGGATTTTTGGCCTTTTCAACAAAGGAATTTTTGGCGAAGAAATTTTTGAATGAATGGCATTATCGGAATCCAGAACAGCGATATTCAAATGATCAAATAATTCCATCTTTGGCCATCTAAAAGAATTAAAAATTCGGGACAATAATCAAATAAACAGAAAAACAAATTATGCATTTGATGGAAAAACTAATCAAAACGGAAACAAGACAAAAACTTAGTTGCAAAAGATGTTTTCATTAAGCTATTCACATATGCAAGAAATGGTTTTCGTGAACCTTAGTAAATAACAACCCCTAGATTTACCGAAATTCCCCTCGAGAGGGAAGATACTCGGCCATTCAAATTATGCAAAGCTCCTTCAGGATTTTCAAATTTCGTCATTGGAGGTGGATGCTTCGAAGGTGTCCTTGTGTTCAGGGAAAGGATTTGTACTTATGCTCGGCCCTTGTTCACCTCTTTTCCTTAGCATTATTTCCCCTGCCTCGATCATGTCTTGGACTTTGTGCTTGAGTGCCCTGCAATCGACGGTTGAGTGACCAGGTACTCCCGAATGATAGGCACAAATAGCATGTGGATTGTACCCAGCAGGCATGCCATGAAGGTAAGTTGGAGGGGGAATCACGCCTATTTTGTTGGCAGCCTTCAATTGCTCATACAATTGGTCCAAAGGCCTGCCTAGGTTGGCGAAGGTTCGGGTACGGCTTTGATTGTAGGTTTCAGTGGGTCGGGGATAGTTGTAGGTGGATCTATTTGGTAGGGAAAATCTTTGGTGGTAAGGAGCCCGATGACGAGCTTGTTGAAAGCTTGGTTGAAATATTTGGAAAGGAGTTGTAGGCGGGTTAGCATAATTTGGGCGAGGTCGAGGATGAGTGATATTGGTGTGGTAAACAGGACGAGGATTTGAGTAGTAGGGGTAAGGGTTTGAGTAGGTAGGGTATTGTTGAAGTCTGGGTCTTGGGACAGGGTTTTGACTCCAGGTGAAGGTAGTTTCCCTCTCTTTCTTTTGGAATTGCGGGTTCTTCCCACTAGTCCCCTGACCTTGCAAAGCATCCAACTGTGACTTGAGGGTAGAGACATTAACAATCTTCCCAGCTTTCACGAATTCATCGTACTCCTCAAGTTTATTAACAATAGCAGCGAATGAGCATCCAGTCATGCGAAAAATTTCTTCGAAATATGGAGGATCATGTGCCTTAATGAAAGTGCGTATGATTTCGTCCTCAGTCATCGGTGGCTCGACTTTTGCAGCTATTTTCCTCCACCTCTTGGCATAAGTCTTGTGATCTTCAGATGGCTTCCTCTTTGTCCCTTCCAACGTGGTTCGTGTTGGAGCCAACTCGCAATTATACTCGTACTGCTTTACAAACGCATTGGACAGGTCCAGCCAGGTCTTTGCTTCTTCAGGTTTCAGCTTGGAATACCAGTCGAGTGCATCCCCCTCCAGACTTTCTGGGAATAGCCTCAAAGGCAGATTTTCATCATCTGTTGGCCTACCCAACTTGTTGGCAAACAGTCGGAGGTGTGTCTTGGGATTGCCCGTCCCATCATACTTGTTAAACTTCGGAGTTTTGAACCTCTCAGGCAATTGCACATTCGGGAAAAGGCAAAGCTCATCGTAATCCAGGACTCCTTGCTTGTTCAGCCCCTGACTCTTCCTTATAAATTCATCAAAACGATCAAGGCGCTTAAGCAGCTTCATATCAACGGGAGCGGAAGATTCCCCCATTTCTGGCTTGGTTTGAAAAGTATGGTCCGGCAGGAATGGCTCAGCAGCAGGGTAATAAAAGGTATGTGGCTCAGGTGGTATATTTGAAGTGATTTGGGGTTGTGGACCTCGCATGTGAGTAAGAAAAAATGAAGGATGAGGAGGGTAAGTGTATGGCAAATTTGTGGTGGGATAGGTGAAAGTTTCTTCAGGTGCAATAGGGAATGATGGAGTAATAGTGGCGTGGGCCGGAGGTAGGACAAATGGCTCTTGCTCAGGCTGTCTGGCGGGTACGGGTTCAGGTTGAACTCCGCTGCTAATTAGCTCATCATCCAACTTCCTTTGAGCGGCCATCTCAGACGCCATCTCTCCGAACTTGGTAAGCATCTCAGTCAACTGAATCCCCAAACTTGCAGTCTCGGGTTGAGCGGTAGTAGCAGACCTATCTGACTGTTCTGGTTGTGAACTCATGTTTACACGATTCCTTTGGACTTGACTACGGGATCACGTTATGATGGGGCTTCGACGAGAAGCTATGTTTAAATATTACCTGAGAATTTTTGAAAAATTGCCTTTAGATTCAATCCTCGCTTAGTTATTCCAAAGAAAATAAAGAAAGGGAAAAGAAAAAGACAAGAGTTAGTAGATATCCAGCAAATTCGGATGCATGTCCTATGGGGGAACCCTTTTTGTGCCAAGGGTAGGCCTAGAATGAAGATGCAATCCTCTAGGGTAGGCACTATACCATACCTGATGGATCTGATCAATTGATTGAGTGAAAAACAATTTTGAAAAATTTGATCAATTGGAATGGCAAGAATCATTTGTTAAAAATGAGGTCAACGTTCGAACGGATTGATCACTTTTGATCGATACAAGATTTTGCAAAAACGCACGTGTTTGGCCTTGACGAACTTCCTATCGAAGAGATTGGAATTCGCTGACAAATTTTCTCAATGAAGCGCGGATCAAAATTCCAACTGATCAAATAGCTGGATGCAATGGATGTTTTTCTCAAAATTGATTAGGTTTCTCAATTTGAAATTGAAACCCTAATTGGTCAAACGGGATTGAATGAAATCGACCATTTATTTAAAATCGACCGGATCACCCTAAAAAGGGAAACAGGTCAAATGAATTGAATGAAATTTAACTTATCCAAAATTAATCAGATCACCCTAAAAAGGGTAAATTGATCAAATAGATTGAACGCAACTTGATTTATTCAAAATCGGCCAGGTGACCCTAAAAAGGGTAAATTGGTCAAATGAGTTGACGATTTTTTCAAAATCGACCGGATGACCCTAAAAAGGGTAAATTGGTCAAATGACCCTAAAAAGGGTAAATTGGTCAAAGGAATGATTTATTCAAAATTGATTGACAAAAAGGATTGATTGAATCATCTGGCCATTGGTGGTTTCAAAAAATTAGTCTATGAGCCTTCTAAAATCACGATTTGGCCTCAATTTATTCATCGTCTCAACAAGAGGAATCATTTGTGAATTTCTTCAAATTAATGTCCTTTTATGCAAGGGATTTTACCAACTTTGATAAAATGGCCAAAAAGTGATTATTAGACGTTCATATTCCAAAAATCACTCTATTAAAATGATTGGATCCTACCTTACCTTGTGCACTACCCCTTTGGATGGTACAAAATGTAAACGTGCAAGTCTCGTTGGATTAAGTATCCGAGACACAAGGTGGCTTATTCCTAACACGGGATCCCCTAAGTGGCATTCCCTTTCTAGGGTTTATGCATGATGCCATTTATTAAAGCGGTAAAATGTGCAATTCGAAATGAAACGTGACCTAAGGAACCCTTTATTTGCCAGGGTAGGCCTAAAATGCTATGCAATTACCAAAATCTATGAATGCAATATACCAAAATCCTTAAACGTGCAATAACCTATCTACGAGGGTAGGTTCTAAAAGAAAGTCATGCCAGACCTCTTATTTGATAGGGTTTGTGAATGCAATTGGGACATAAAACCAAGAAAAGTTAGTTCAGCCAGATAAATACACATAACACATTGTAGCAACGAAATCAATACAAAGAAATAAAGCAATAAAAGGGAGAAAGGGGTTGGACCCCTCCCCTCGTGAATAGTGTCCCTAGCTCAGGATAAGGCCGACTCTACCCTAGGCAATTCTAATATGGATGCATGAGGCTGGGGTTCGCTAATGCATCTAGACTCGATAAGCTCAGGTCCCCGAGCCTTCAGACTTAGAAACCAAGGGTCATCAATCCCAAGGTTCTTTGTCGGTGGCTCGAGCGATTCCCCAAACACCGCTACGCACACATCGTGTCACGGCTACGTGTTTGAGTGAATCTATCAAAATCCTCAACCTTCGACTAAAAGCTAAAGGCTATCAACCCATAGCTTAAAGCGGAAGATTGAGTGACTCATTGGAACATGCTACACACACATCGTGTCGTGATCACATGGCCAAGTGAGTCACCTAATCCTAATAGGGTGGAGTGGCGTGACAAGCCACTAAAGAAAAATAAAAGGGATAAAAGAAGTAAAGCGTATGCTCGTATGCTAGTGCTCGTTTGGAGGGGAAGGGTCAAGAACCAACGCGAGGCTCTAGGGTGACCCATACCTCCCAAAATGCAATGCAAGCGCGAGATAACAAGTAAACATTCATTCAAACATACATTCATGAGTCGAGGGATTAGCTGGACACGCGTGAAATGTAAAATCCTAAAAAAGGAAAAAATGCAACCCTAAAACACCCAAATGTGATATATGAAAAGGTTAAAAGAAGAAAAAAGGTTGATTAAATCAAATTTGCTCGGACTCTCGAAAGTCCCCAGTGGAGTCGCCAACTGTCGCGCCCCATTTTTTGATAAATAAATAAAATGGTTTAAAAATGTGTTTTTTGATTGGAAGATGAATCGTGATTTAAAGAAAAATGGGTCTAAATGGGGTTTTGAGAATGCGACGATTTGACCCAAAATTATAGTTTAAAAAGGGTTTTTGAAATCAAAATTGGAGTCGCCACTTGGTAATGAGTTAAGGTGTACCAAGTCACCTAAAATGAATTTTTTAAAGGAAAAGTAGGAAAAAGTAATAAGAAACCCCTTTTAAACGACTCCTAGTCCACGTAAACCAAAGAAAAAGGTTCGGGAGTCACATTTGACGAAGGGGAAGGCAAGGATAAAAATCCAAGGCACCCCTTCGACCTAGTCAAGGCTAGTTGCGTTGATTTAATCAAAAATTTTCTTGTTTTAACCAAAGAATTTATTACATTTGGATGCACTACATGAACGCAAACCCGAGACCTAGGGGTATTGGGGGGATTTCTCTTCAAAGGTTGAATGGTGCCAATCACATCAATTGTGAAGCCCAATAACGATCTTTTGAAGAGGTCACGAATAATGCGAGTGGGATGCAAATGAATGGAATGCATGTATGCAATGTGAGGATATGTGAAGTGAGAAAAATAATAAAAATAATAGGATGTAAGTGGAGGTGTGCAAATGTATTTACAAGTGTTTGTGTGCAAGTGAAGGGATAAAAAGGTGCATGTGTGCAAATGAGACAAAAAAGTGAAAGTGTGCAAGTGAAGGGATAAAAGGTGTACGTGTGCAAATGGGAGGAAAAGTGAAAGTGTAATGATAGAGTGGACTTAGAAATGCATGAGCCTAGGGAATTCATGCATATTGGGTACGGGGAGACCTAGATCGTGACTCAATTTGCCCTTTTATAGAGGGAATACAAGCGTGCTAAGGCTTAGAAAAAGCCACACCCGTCTATATCCCATATTTAAGGGGACTCTCAATCAAATGAACCCTATAGCTAGCATGAAATGCAAAAATCCTAAAATGGAGGGAAAAGGGGTTCGAGGGGCATGCAAAATGATAAAACTAAAAAGAATGCATGACATGTAATGAACATGTAAATATGTGCTAACGAGGGGAAATCCCTAAGGGTCTAGCGTTGGACTAGCCCATTCTATGAATTCCGACTAGCGTTGGGCTAGTGGAAACGTACATTCATCCATTCCATTCATCTACACTACAGAAAACTAGTAGACATGCCAAACACTCATAAACACGTAGCACGTAACACTTAACATGCTCGACTAGATGCAAAACCTAATAAAGCAAGTAGCACGTAACACATAGGCATGCAACCAAGCTAATGAACTTTACATTCACTAACTAAAACAAAAAGGGAAAGGGGAAAATGGACCAAACTGCTCGCCAAAGCCCTATCTATTACAAGCCAAGAGGTGTACACATACCCCATAAAAGAAAAAACTTAATAAAGCAAAAGTAAATGAAAGGAATGAAAGGAATTTAAGAAATGTAAAGAAAGCAAAGTAGTCATGCAATTCACTTAGCACATTGGATCACATAGGAGAGACACATAAAAGGTAAAAGAAAGTTATACCTCCCTTGAGTTGGTAATCAAATGAAGTAAAAATGGCTTCAAAACAATAAAAAGGTCAAGGTACCAATTTAAAAGTAAAGTATAAGCAAAAACACCAAACCCACCTAATTGCAACTTGAATGAGCCCAAAAAATGCTTAAAGACCAAGAAAACGGAATATCCCGTTCAATTTCCAAATATAGCAGCTGCTAAAGACCCAAAACAAGCATTACTCAAGCATTCAAGTCCAAATAAATCGTTTAAGCACTTCAAAGATTCCAAAAATAAAGAAAGAGTCAAACAATGATTGAAGTTGCAATGATTTTAAGACTTAATTACAAGATACTGAAACATGCTTGGGCTATTGTGGCACAAAGAGAAACTTAGAGGGATCAAATTGATTAAATGTTCCAATTACTTGGGCCTTAGTAGAACAAAGGAGGACTTGAGGGGTCAAAGCGCAAAATTCAAAAGCATCCATGCATGCACACGTAGGAAGACAATTTCTGCAGCTGAAACCTTCTACAAAACAGCATGAATGTGCGCTGCATTTTCATCTATTCACAACCAGATTTTGAGCACGACTTTAAATATATAGTTTTCAAACCAACACCACAATTTGGTTCGGCAACTTGGTTGTTTATTATTGAGGAGCAGAAAACAGCAAAGACCCACGAATGAATGCAGCAGCTTTTTACTTCTTTTTACTTCAACTTAGATATATTTGCATGCAAGAACTCAAACCAGCTTTGCTAATCTAACAACCAAACCTGAAATGCAAGGCTTCAACCCATGCTCGCACACAATTATCTACTTCTATCAAGTTCACTAAAGCAGCTTAACTATGAAAAATGCATCTAAAATGCTAAGGAAGGAACCTGCAATGAACTTGTTCATGGTATGCCAATTGAAAAACATACAAAACACAACCTCAATCCAGCCCACAGAACCTTCGACTAAAGTAAAAACTTGCTGCCATTCGTTTCCAACGCAAACTCCAGGTCCAAGCACGCAAATTTGATCAAACTTTCCATCCAACATCATAATTTTAAACTAAACAACAAAACACATCGCTGCCACAAATCCAAACACACAAAACTTCAAAGAAAATGATGCAAGACTTTCATACAAAATGGTTCGAAGACTTTCTTCTTCACAATAATACTTTCTGCATTTCTGGTGCAGTCAAAACACACAAAGATGAAACTTGGCTTGGACATGCATGTGATGTATCAAAAGAACAACAAATCCCAGATTTCGATCACATTATAAGTTTCAGCAGCAACCAAAACAAAAACTCCAATATCCGAACAGACCAAGACAGATTTTTCACTTTTAAAATCAACAACTAGCAAGCTCATCAATCAATATACAAACGAACCCCAAACAAAACCCAGAAAAACAAGCTAAACTGGAACTTCAATGAAGTCGAATCTCCAGTTTCTTGCCAAATTAGATGCGATATGCATATTAACTTAACAAAGACGCAGTAAACGAACCAAAATCCAATTCCATCTTAGCGACTTGGGCTCTATTCGGCGATAGGAAATAAACAAGAAAAAAAAGGTGGAAAGTTACCTATTCCTCTGCCTTAAACCCGTACCCTTAGCAACAGGCGCAACGGCGGTAGAAAGATAGCAGCACCAGCAATGGCAGCGCTACCACCTCAGTCAATATTTGAAGATAAGATCCTCGAGGCTCCTTGGTTGCTCTCCAGATGAAACACTCTGCCTTTCCTTCTCTCGCGGTTGTTTTTCTCTTAAACCAAGCCCCCCTTCTCTTTTGGCTGCCCTTCTTTTGCTGCCTTTCTCCTCCGTCGCACACACACACTCCCTACTTCCTCAAGATCTTCAGCCGCCACTCTACTCAACTCTCTTTCCGTTGCTCTCTCCTTTGGTTGCTGGTTCCTTCCTCTCCAGATTTTTCAGCCGTCCTTTTCCGGGTTCCTCTCTATCTCCTTATGCAGCCGTCATCAAAACCTCCCCTTTTTTGTTCAGCCCTCAAGCTCTCGTTGGTTCTCTCCCTGTCTCATACTCATCCCTCCTCTCTCTTTCTAGCTTTCAGCCGCTGTTTCTTTCTTGCGGCCCCCTGCCGTTCATTTGGATCCTTCCCCTTTGCTCAGTTTCTTTAGCCGCCGACTACACCCCAGTCCCTCCGCAATATCTCAGCCGTCCCCTTTTTCATATCCTCTCCAGATTTTCCGCTGTTTTTCTCCCTGTGCGGCTGCTGTCTTTCTTTAGCTTTTATATCCAGTCCCTCAACCCTAAAACCCCAGCAATCCTTCTGTATTTGCAGCTTCAGGAGCCGCCCCAGGTTTTTTTTTTTTTGCAAACGGCGCAAGTCCGCAGCTTTCATGCTGCGGCAACAATTTTTCCCTTTTTTTTTTTTTTTTTTTTTTTTGCTAATAATGAAAATTCAACAAAACAAAATATAAAGACAAATAACTAATTAAGAAAGAAAACTAATTAAGAAAAATCGAATAAATTGAACGGAACTAAGCATAAAAAGATAAAAATGAAATGCTAATTTCCTTTCTTTTTTTTTCATTTTTCATTTTCATTCTCATTTTTTCATTTTTCAAAGAAAACATTGAATTTAAATCAAAACAATTAAAACATATTTTTTTGAATGCTTTTCTTTTCTTTTCGAGAAATTCTATGTTAAAACTTAACAATAAAACTATAAACTAAAAACTAAAAAAAATCGAATAAAACTAACACGACAAATAAAAAACTAAAAATAAATAGTAAATGAAATTACACCAAAAATTTGGTGTCTACAGTTGTTTCAAGCCTAAAGCTTCTATTGTGGTGGTTTGTTTGGTGACCAAAGCAACTTGTAAGTAAGGTATGTAATCTTTACAATTTGGGTTTATAATGTTATATCATCTACTTGAGGATGAAATGGTGAAAAACAACTTGTTATGGTTGAATTTGGGGTTAGTTTCTTGAGTTAATCAAGTAATGGTTAGGTTTACTAATATGCATACCAAGTGTTTGATGAAATGTCTAATCCTTATTCATGTGTGTTTATGAAGTATTGATATGTTTTAAACCCCTATTTAGTTGGATCTAATACTTGTTATGTGCAAGGAATGAAAATAACTAGAAGAGTAGAAGTTAGAAATTTTTGAAGTGTGCTGACCGAAACTTTTTAAGCTTGCTGTCCGGTTTTTCCTTGATATTTTCATGCACATTTTGGCTACAAATGTGAGTGTTATATGTTGGGTTATGTGTGTGGAGGTTTTCTACAAAAAAAATTTAGCCAATTTGGTTGAATAAATTTTGAGTTATAAACAAAGGAGGAAAACTGGACCAGGTCCAGAAATTTTCTGTCCAGCAATCCTGTTAAGGTCATAATGTGTTACTCACTGATCGGAATTGAGTGCCATTTGTGGCAATTGAAAGTAGACTCTTAGAGCTTTAAAACGGTACAAAGGTCATTTTCTGATTCATCCCGAGCGATCCGTGGCGAGTCTGGAAAGTTGTCCGAGACAGTCCAGAAAGTTCATTTGGTTTCTTAATTTTAAGCCACTTATGTTGGGATTTTGGGAATGGTTTCTTCTAGACAAATTTAGCCTTATGAACCTAGTTTCCAATGCAACTGACGGAACCTAATTCCAACTTTCCCACAATGAGAAATGACCATTTTCCCGAGGCTGGCCGGGCGAGATAGTTTAACCCGTAATGAAGTCTTTGAGCTTATTGAAACTTTTCTCTTGCCAAACTTTCATGTACATACTAGACTTGTTTTCCATGAACTTTCACCGTGGTTTAGACCCTATTTGCATGCCGGATTAAGTAACTTAAGCTACTCACTTGGCCTCTTAATGAACATATACTTTAGTAGGGAACGAATCCAATTATTAATGTTTTCACTCATTGACTTAGGTTTGGGCAACGACGGTGATTGTAACTAAGACGTTTGACGTCGATTATTACTTTTGCTTGACAGGTGAGTGTTCCACTACCTGTTACTTGTTATGTGGAATATTTGTGTACTTGAAATTACTGAATTGATATTGTTTGAGCCAAATACTGTTTTAATAAAATTGAGGCGAGTGTGTACTTTATCATACTCGACCTCCCTTGTTTGTTTACTGAGGCTCTATTTATCGAATGAATTACCATGGAATCTGTGAGAGCCCGTAAAACCCTAATATTTTTTCCTAGGGTTTATTCCTCCTTAATTGCTTGTTTTTGCATTTTCTGGCTTAGAAATATTTTCTGAGAGGATTTTATGAGCAGTTATAGTTTTAAGATGATTTTTCTAGCATTGGAGAAATTTTAGAAAATTAAGAGTAAATGGTGGACGTGGGACCCACTAGTGCGATAAGTTCGGAAAAATTCGGCCAATAAGGTTAAGTTTCGGATACTGTTAAAAATTTATCGGGTGTTAAGAGATAAGTGGTGTGTGTGAAGTGATTGATGTGAGAGAGAAAAGAAAGATAGGAATGCATTTATGGAGGTGACACATGTCACTTTCTTATTGGTTACCTTTTAAGAAATACTATTCACAAATTTGACTTTCTTGACCAAAGGTTAAATATCTCAAAAAATTACAAAAAACTCACTCTTCTCTCTTCCCTCTTGGCCGGCCATCCCAAGCTCCACAAGGAAGAAAGCTCTTCAAATTTTAAGCTTCCACTTGGTGCAAATCAACCAAAATCAATTGTTTCCATCCATTTCACTCCATAGGAACTTTGCTTCTAGTGTTAATAAGTGTATTGGTGAGGTTTGTTTGAAGATCAAAGGTGTCCAATATCCCTCTCTCTCTTGTTTCTTGGTAAGTGAAGCTTGAAACACCCTACTACCTCTAATGATGCTTAATTAGTGCTTAATGGAGGCATGAGAGTTGAAATATATGATTTGTTTCTTGATTTGGTTTGTTTTGGTGAAGTTTTTATTTTATTGGGAATTTTTCTGGTTTAATATGATCTTGATGTTGGGGGCTTGTATGATGAATTGTAATGGTTGGAAATGGCTCTAGTGGATGTGAAATGTGGTTAAATGCAATCAATTTTGGATTTGGTGTGAAATTGGAAAAGTTAGGGTTCTTGAACCCCAAATCTGTCCGGTTTTAGATCACTGGGTTAGAGGCCGAATTAGACTTTGCTCAAAACATGAAAGTTGTTGGTATTGATGTGATGTAGACGCCTGTAAAATTTCAGGTCATTTGGATTAATGTGGAATGAGATATGACGAAATTACTGTAGCTGTTCTGATTTGGACAGAATGCGAAAACTGCGATAGTAATTGGCCATTTTGACTGGAATTGGTATGGATTTTGGATTTGGTGTCTTCTGATGAATTGTAGCTGAGGGTCTTAGCTAACATATGCCTTTGGAATTTCGGCATTTTGACTTGTATGGACTGAGATATACCGATTACAGTTTTCTGTGTTTTGCAAACCTGTTTTGGTAATTCTGGTATAGTATTTGGCATTTTCGACCTAGTTAAGCTAGGAACTGGATTGAGTGGTCTTCTACATTATTGTAGCCCTGTTCCATAGCTTCGAAACGGTGGGTCTTACACCCCCAACCGATATTTGTAGTGAGAGTTGTACCATTACCGCATAATGAGTGTAAAACAGTTTTCTATTTGGGGCCAAGACTAAGGCCATTTTCTAAATTCTGGTTTGCTATTATGCTCATTTATGTATATGAAACCCTACTGGGGTTGTGTTTAGCGTTGCTATATGACTCGTTATCGAGTCTCATTGTATGTGTTATATGTTCTAGGGCTTGAAGGTAGTGCACGACGGCTTGGTGATCGTGGTACATGAAATACCACTTACTTGCTTGGTGAGTATACCACTCACTAAATTGTTACTATGTGGCTTTGTTAAATGTTTATGTGATGCCTTGAAGGCTTACTTGCATATTGGAATTGATTAAGGTGAGGGTGTACTTGACCGCCCTCACCTCTTTTGATATTGTCACTGAATGGCTACCGTTTTATTGCATTACTGAACTTGATATATTGGTTGATGAATTCCATTTCATGGAAACTGAATTGATGTCGTTTGGATGATGTCCAACGGCCTTATTGCATTACGGAGCTCAACCCCGTTTGGTAGTCAATTGGATCGAGCCGGCAAGGGCTTGGTCGTTAAGATTGAATTGCCACGGGGACTGTACTGGGGAACCTTGTGGTAATGAGACCCTTGGTTCCGGTAAACTCGAGTATTACCAAAATATTACTGAATGGAGTGCGGGCCCGGTTGGGGTATGATAGGTGGAAGGAATGGAAGTAAAGTGTGGTCTACGGTTTGGTACTTTTAACATTGACGGAGGGTCAATGGGGTTGGATCAAGATTACAAGCGTGGAATTGGGCTCTTGAGAGCCAACCGTATCCTTTTACCGTTTTGCTTTATCGCTTATTTGCGTACTTCAAATGAAAGTTCATGCTTATGTGACTTTGATCGCTTATTGGGTGGTATACCACTGGGCTTTAGCTCATTCCGTGTTATTTGTTTTCCTTACAGGCAAATGAGCACTTTTGGAAAGGTCATGATAGTTGAATGCAAGTTGAGCTCTTGTACATGTATTTTGATTAGCTCCTTGAGGGTGTTAACCCTAAGTGTATGGTTTCCCTTAATGGATGGCTTGTATTGGCCTAAATGCACTTGTATGATCTTATGAGATAACTTGTACGCCATTTGGCTTGTAAATGCTGATTTCCAATGTATATATATGTTTGGATAATGTTTGGTTGGATTTCGGAGTGCCACGACTTTCGTTTTTTTTTTATTTTGTGATTTTGGCTTATTTGCGGGCATTGCAATGTTCGGAACGTTATAGATTGACGTAAACTGTACCGTTAGTCCTGGCGAGAGCTGGGCAGGCAGTCCGCTAACCCCTCTGGTTCGCCTTAGGGGAAGGTGGGGCTGTCACAGGTGGTATCAGAGCCTAGGTTTGAATTAGCCTGGGTGTTATAGGAATGCTTGATCTGAGGGTTTATTGTTTATGGTTTTTAAGCTTATTGATTCTTATTTTTACACTTTTGGTGTAGGATGGACAGTTCCAGTGGACCTAGTGATGGCCCTGCGGCCAAGCGACCCCGTGTAGCGCTTCCGATGATTAAGTACCAGATCCGGCCAAAGGGGGCCGTTATTCGTTGGAGCCCGTTTAACCGTCTTCGGCGGTGCGCGTGTAAGGAGAAGTATGCTTACCCGAATGCCCTTGTTTTGGCAGTTGTGAAGGAAAGAAAGGAGCTGGCAAAAGCTAATGCCAAGCTTGAGGTTGAGGTGAATCAATTAAAGGCGGCCAATGAGGGGCAAGCCAAAAGGATTGAGGATCTGAAGTACGATGTACTAGAGGCGGAGGATAGAGTCGATGACCTCTGTGCCCAGCTAAGGGAGGCGCGTGAGAGCGAGTCTAAGAGGGCTCGGAAGGTGAGGACTCGAGCCGCTGCAATCCTAAACCTCTGTGCCGAGGTGGTGGAAGGAGTGAGCGACAAGGACTCCTGTGCGGGGTCTGAGGCTAGGGTTGGATCCACTCCGTCGAGTGGGTCTCATAGCTCATCTTCGGGCTAGGTTATGACTTCTAGAGTTGTTATAGATAGTTTTGGTCTTGTGTATAGGGCGGATAGGGATAGAGCCTTAGCTAACCGTTTTGGATGTAGAGTTAGCTACGTGTAAATTTCTTTTGATAGGCCTATCCTCAGGTGGATCTTTTGTGTACGTACGTGCTTTGGCCGTACTTGACTGACTGCTTGTATATATGTTTGGCTTGTATATATGTGTGCTTGTGATCTTGTTTGAAATGCATCGTTATGTGTTAAGTGGAAGTTTATTTGTTACTTACATGCTTTGTTACTGCTTTGGTTTAGTAATTTTGCCTAGACCAAGTATACCGTATGGAAGGAACACGGAGTGGTCGGGGACGTGGGCGCGGTATTAGGCAACCCACACCAGTTAGAGAAACGGGGGAAGCTTCTACTGAACCGAATCCTGAACCCCAGATAAACCCCAATGTTCAAATAGCTGCTGCTATGCAGCAAATGACCAACCTACTTGCACAAGTAGTGCAACAACAGGGCCAAAACCCAAACCCCAACCCCGGAAACCCTGGACATCATAATGAGAGTGAAGATAGAGCACTAGAACGTTTCCAAAAGTTCTCTCCGCCAAAGTTTATTGGGGGACCCGACCCTGACGTCGCCGAGAAGTGGCTTGAGAAAATGGTTGATATATTCGCGGCCCTACACTACCCGGACGAACGGCAGGTGACTTTTGCCGTTTTCCAACTCGAGGGAGCTGCCCGTTCCTGGTGGAACGTAATTAGACAGAAATGGGAGCGAGAGCAGACACCAAGGACGTGGGTGAACTTCATTCGGGAATTTAATGCCAAGTTTTTCCCTCCTCTAGTCCAGGAGAGGAAGGAGGACGAGTTTATCCGGCTCCGGCAAGGGGCTCAGACTGTGGCGGAGTACGAGAGCCAGTTTACCCGCCTGTCCAAATTCGCGCCTGAATTAATCATGACTGAGCAACGACGCGTGAGGCGCTTTATTCAGGGCTTGAACGTTGAGATCCAGAAGGACCTTGCGGCGGCTCAAATTACCACGTTTAGCGAGGCTATGGAAAAAGCCCAACGAGTGGAAAGTGCACGGCTACAGGTCCGAAACTTCCAGGCCAAGAAGCGTGGCTTTCCTGGGAGTACGTCTGGACAGGGTGAGAAGAGCACTCCCTCTAAGTTTGGACGGGGCATGGGTGGTGGTCGACAGTCCGGATCAGGCAGAGGGACTCCGTTCAGGGGTGGTCAAGCTGGGCGAGGACCGAGGGGAAACGTTCAGAGTAGCTCGGCTTCTGCACCTCGCGGTCCCTGTGGGCACTGTGGAAAGACAAACCACACCGAGGACAATTGCTGGAGGAAACTGGGGAAATGCCTGCGGTGTGGAAGTGCGGACCATCAACTGGCTACATGTCCGGTCCTGAAACAAGACGGAAAGGGGAGCCAACTACCGTCGAGGACCAATACTGGACCGGCCAAGGGAGACGGATCCAAACCAAAAGTTCCGGCTAGGGTATATTCCTTAGAGCCCCACCAGATCCCAGAGTCTTCCGAGGTGGTGGAAGGTACGATCCCTATATTCCACCGCTTTGCCAAAGTTTTAATTGATCCGGGTGCCACTCATTCGTTTGTTAACCCTAATTTCATGTGTGGCATCGATATAAAACCTGCTAGTTTACCATATGACTTAGAGGTTAGTACACCTACGGGGAATCAACGTTTGGTGACTAGTATAGTTTATAAGGATTGTGATGTATGGGTAGGTGAGCGGAGATTTTTAGGAGACCTGATTAGCTTGTCCATTAAAGGGTACGACGTGATTTTGGGAATGGACTGGTTAGCCAAATATAACGCCCAACTGGACTGTAAAACGAAAATAGTTGAATTTCGCATTCCTGGCGAGGCAACCTTAAGGTTGGATATAAGGGGTAGGTTAGCCTCATCTGCTCTCATTTCGGGCATTCGAGCTAGGAAACTGATAAGTAGAGGGGCGCGAGGCTATTTGGCCTTTCTAATTAATACCCCTACGGATAAGTTAAAAGTGGAAGACGTGGCCGTAGTGAGGGAATTTCCGGATGTGTTTCCTGATGAGTTAGTGGCCTTACCTCCGGAAAGGGAGATAGAATTCCGAATAGATCTTTTACCTGGAACCGCACCTATCTCCAAAACCCCTTACCGAATGGCACCCGCAGAACTAAAGGAGCTTAAGTTGCAATTGCAAGACCTTTTGGAGCGGGGATTCATCCACGAGAGTGAGTCTCCTTGGGGAGCTCCGGTCTTATTTGTGAAGAAAAAGGACGGAACGTTGAGGATGTGTATTGATTATAGGGGGTTGAACAACGTTACGATCAAGAACAAGTATCCACTGCCCCACATCGATGAGTTGTTTGACCAGCTGCAAGGAGCAGTGGTCTTCTCGAAGTTGGATCTCCGACAGGGATACTATCAGTTATTGATAAAGAAGGAGGACATCCCGAAAACTGCTTTCAACTCGAGATACGGGCATTACGAGTTCGCCGTTATGCCCTTTGGATTGACTAATGCTCCCGCCGCCTTCATGGACCTAATGCATAGGGTTTTCAAACCCTACCTGGACCGATTTGTCGTGGTGTTTATTGACGACATTTTGGTCTACTCTAAGTCACGCGAGGAGCACGAGGAGCATTTGAGAGTGGTGTTGCAGACATTGAAGGAACATCAGCTATACGCCAAGTTTAGCAAATGCGAGTTCTGGTTGGAGAAAGTGGCATTTCTAGGGCACGTGATCTCCCACGAAGGTATTGCAGTGGACCCGGCGAAGGTTGAGGCCGTGACAAATTGGAAGAGGCCAGAAACCCCCACGGAAATTCGTAGCTTCCTAGGGCTAGCGGGGTACTACCGAAGGTTCATTAAGGATTTTTCCAAACTGGCAGGACCTTTAACTGACTTGACAAAGAAACATGGCCAGTTTATTTGGAACGGCCGATGCGAAACGAATTTTCAGGAATTAAAGAAAAGATTGACCATGGCTCCGGTACTGGTCTTGCCAAATGGAGTGGACGGGTTTGCGGTATATGCGGACGCGTCGCGAGAGGGATTGGGATGTGTTTTGATGCAGAACCGGAATGTGATTGCTTTTGCCTCTAGGAAGTTGAAGCTTCACGAGCAGAACTATCCGACTCATGACCTAGAATTAGCCGCTGTTGTGTTTGCTTTGAAAAAGTGGAGGCACTACCTATATGGGGTGACCTTCGAAGTGTTTTCGGATCACAAGAGTCTTAGATATCTTTTCTCCCAGAAGGAACTGAACATGAGACAACGGCGATGGATGGAATTTCTGGAGGACTACGATTGTACAATCAACTACCATCCGGGAAAGGCAAATGTGGTAGCAGATGCCTTGAGTCGTAAAGTGCAAGTGGCAGGGCTAATGATCAAGGAATGGGATTTGCTAGAATCCGTGTGCGAGTGGAAACCCTGTCTTGGGAGCCATAAGGTGATATTTGGCAATATTAGGGTTACATCCACTCTACTGGAACGTATAAAAGAGGCGCAAGGCAAGGATTTGATGGTGCGGAAGTGGAGAGAGAAATTGGAAAAGGGAGAAACAACGGACTTCAATTTGAGTCCTGAGGGTCTTTTGAGATATCGGAACCGAATCGTAGTACCGAAGGAAGAGGTGTTGAAAGAGGAAATTCTGGAGGAAGCTCATAGGTCTAAGTATACAATCCATCCGGGTAGCAGCAAGATGTATCAAGACCTGAAGGGAACTTACTGGTGGGATAATATGAAAAGGGAAATCGCGCAGTACGTGCAGAAATGTCTTATTTGCCAGCAAGTGAAGGCAGAGCATCAAAAACCATCGGGTCTGTTACAACCCTTGGAGATACCCGAGTGGAAATGGGAAAACATCACAATGGACTTCGTATCCGGTTTACCGAGGACGCAAAGAGGACACGATGCCGTTTGGGTGATCGTGGATCGATTAACCAAGTCGGCCCATTTCTTGCCGGTGAACATGAAGTATTCAATGGATCAATTGGCCCGACTGTACATGGACGAAGTAGTAAGACTACACGGTGTTCCTGTGAGCATCGTTTCCGATCGGGATCCACGGTTTGTGTCGCGATTTTGGCAGAAGTTCCAAGAAACCCTGGGGACGAAACTTAATTTGAGCACAACCTATCACCCTCAGACGGATGGCCAGTCGGAACGGACGATTCAGACGCTAGAAGACATGCTACGAACTTGCATTCTGGACTTTGGAGGCAGTTGGGGTCAGCACATGACCTTGGTGGAGTTCGCGTACAACAATAGCTTCCATTCGTCAATTCAAATGGCTCCGTACGAAGCTCTCTACGGACGCAAGTGCCGCTCACCGATTTACTGGGATGAGGTTGGCGAAAAGAAGGCACTGGACCCGACAACTATTCCATGGATGGAAGAGGCTCACGAGAAGGTCAAGTTGATAAGGCAACGACTTCAAACCGCCCAGAGTCGCCAAAAGAGCTACGCGGATAACCGAAGGAAGGATTTGGAATTTGAAGTTGGAGATCAAGTATTTCTTAAGATCACACCCTTACGAAGTCTTACTGCGGGGAAAGGAAAGAAACTCCAACCACGGTACGTTGGACCCTACAAGATCCTTCAGAGGGTTGGAGCGGTCGCGTATCGATTGGAGCTACCGTCCAGTCTTTCTCGAATCCACGATGTATTTCACGTCTCGATGCTAAAGAAGTACCATCCTGACCCATCTCATGTTTTACAACCGGAAGATATCGAAGTAGATGAATCACTGGCCTATGAGGAGAAACCGGTTCAAGTACTCGATCGAAAAGTCAAAGAACTCAGAAACAAGAAGATTCCGTTAGTGAAAGTGCTTTGGAGAAACCACGGAGTGGAGGAAGCTACATGGGAGATGGAAGAGGAAATGCGAAAGAAATACCCAAACCTTTTCGGGAATTAAGGTGAGAAATTTCGAGGACGAAATTCTTTTAAGGGGGGGAGAGTGTGAGAGCCCGTAAAACCCTAATATTTTTTCCTAGGGTTTATTCCTCCTTAATTGCTTGTTTTTGCATTTTCTGGCTTAGAAATATTTTCTGAGAGGATTTTATGAGCAGTTATAGTTTTAAGATGATTTTTCTAGCATTGGAGAAATTTTAGAAAATTAAGAGTAAATGGTGGACGTGGGACCCACTAGTGCGATAAGTTCGGAAAAATTCGGCCAATAAGGTTAAGTTTCGGATACTGTTAAAAATTTATCGGGTGTTAAGAGATAAGTGGTGTGTGTGAAGTGATTGATGTGAGAGAGAAAAGAAAGATAGGAATGCATTTATGGAGGTGACACATGTCACTTTCTTATTGGTTACCTTTTAAGAAATACTATTCACAAATTTGACTTTCTTGACCAAAGGTTAAATATCTCAAAAAATTACAAAAAACTCACTCTTCTCTCTTCCCTCTTGGCCGGCCATCCCAAGCTCCACAAGGAAGAAAGCTCTTCAAATTTTAAGCTTCCACTTGGTGCAAATCAACCAAAATCAATTGTTTCCATCCATTTCACTCCATAGGAACTTTGCTTCTAGTGTTAATAAGTGTATTGGTGAGGTTTGTTTGAAGATCAAAGGTGTCCAATATCCCTCTCTCTCTTGTTTCTTGGTAAGTGAAGCTTGAAACACCCTACTACCTCTAATGATGCTTAATTAGTGCTTAATGGAGGCATGAGAGTTGAAATATATGATTTGTTTCTTGATTTGGTTTGTTTTGGTGAAGTTTTTATTTTATTGGGAATTTTTCTGGTTTAATATGATCTTGATGTTGGGGGCTTGTATGATGAATTGTAATGGTTGGAAATGGCTCTAGTGGATGTGAAATGTGGTTAAATGCAATCAATTTTGGATTTGGTGTGAAATTGGAAAAGTTAGGGTTCTTGAACCCCAAATCTGTCCGGTTTTAGATCACTGGGTTAGAGGCCGAATTAGACTTTGCTCAAAACATGAAAGTTGTTGGTATTGATGTGATGTAGACGCCTGTAAAATTTCAGGTCATTTGGATTAATGTGGAATGAGATATGACGAAATTACTGTAGCTGTTCTGATTTGGACAGAATGCGAAAACTGCGATAGTAATTGGCCATTTTGACTGGAATTGGTATGGATTTTGGATTTGGTGTCTTCTGATGAATTGTAGCTGAGGGTCTTAGCTAACATATGCCTTTGGAATTTCGGCATTTTGACTTGTATGGACTGAGATATACCGATTACAGTTTTCTGTGTTTTGCAAACCTGTTTTGGTAATTCTGGTATAGTATTTGGCATTTTCGACCTAGTTAAGCTAGGAACTGGATTGAGTGGTCTTCTACATTATTGTAGCCCTGTTCCATAGCTTCGAAACGGTGGGTCTTACACCCCCAACCGATATTTGTAGTGAGAGTTGTACCATTACCGCATAATGAGTGTAAAACAGTTTTCTATTTGGGGCCAAGACTAAGGCCATTTTCTAAATTCTGGTTTGCTATTATGCTCATTTATGTATATGAAACCCTACTGGGGTTGTGTTTAGCGTTGCTATATGACTCGTTATCGAGTCTCATTGTATGTGTTATATGTTCTAGGGCTTGAAGGTAGTGCACGACGGCTTGGTGATCGTGGTACATGAAATACCACTTACTTGCTTGGTGAGTATACCACTCACTAAATTGTTACTATGTGGCTTTGTTAAATGTTTATGTGATGCCTTGAAGGCTTACTTGCATATTGGAATTGATTAAGGTGAGGGTGTACTTGACCGCCCTCACCTCTTTTGATATTGTCACTGAATGGCTACCGTTTTATTGCATTACTGAACTTGATATGTTGGTTGATGAATTCCATTTCATGGAAACTGAATTGATGTCGTTTGGATGATGTCCAACGGCCTTATTGCATTACGGAGCTCAACCCCGTTTGGTAGTCAATTGGATCGAGCCGGCAAGGGCTTGGTCGTTAAGATTGAATTGCCACGGGGACTGTACTGGGGAACCTTGTGGTAATGAGACCCTTGGTTCCGGTAAACTCGAGTATTACCAAAATATTACTGAATGGAGTGCGGGCCCGGTTGGGGTATGATAGGTGGAAGGAATGGAAGTAAAGTGTGGTCTACGGTTTGGTACTTTTAACATTGACGGAGGGTCAATGGGGTTGGATCAAGATTACAAGCGTGGAATTGGGCTCTTGAGAGCCAACCGTATCCTTTTACCGTTTTGCTTTATCGCTTATTTGCGTACTTCAAATGAAAGTTCATGCTTATGTGACTTTGATCGCTTATTGGGTGGTATACCACTGGGCTTTAGCTCATTCCGTGTTATTTGTTTTCCTTACAGGCAAATGAGCACTTTTGGAAAGGTCATGATAGTTGAATGCAAGTTGAGCTCTTGTACATGTATTTTGATTAGCTCCTTGAGGGTGTTAACCCTAAGTGTATGGTTTCCCTTAATGGATGGCTTGTATTGGCCTAAATGCACTTGTATGATCTTATGAGATAACTTGTACGCCATTTGGCTTGTAAATGCTGATTTCCAATGTATATATATGTTTGGATAATGTTTGGTGGGATTTCGGAGTGCCACGACTTTCGTTTTTTTTTTATTTTGTGATTTTGGCTTATTTGCGGGCATTGCAATGTTCGGAACGTTACAGATTGACGTAAATTGTACCGTTAGTCCTGGCGAGAGCTGGGCAGGCAGTCCGCTAACCCCTCTGGTTCGCCTTAGGGGAAGGTGGGGCTGTCACAGGTGAAATGTATCTAACCTTCTTCAATTATAAGTGTTTTTACATATCAAAGAATCAGGTACGAATAGGTCATGAAATGCAATTCAATCAAAAGAAGAAGCAAAAACAGGACACTCACGTCGGACGGCCGAAAGGAATCTGTCGGACGTCCGAAAGGATAAAAAGCATCAGGAAGGAAGCACCGTCGGACGCTCACATGGAAGCATCGGACGTCCGGAAGGATCGGACGCTTGCCATCGGACGCTCATCAACCGCATCGGACGTCCGAAAAATTCCAAGTTAACTTGCTAGCTCTCGGCCCAAGGTCGGACGCTGTGCTGTCGGACGACAAAAAAACTCATCGGACGTCCGAACCTCAACTTGGCTATCATCGGACGATTGGTTCGGACGATGATTCGATCGTCGGACGTCCGACAGCCCCAACGGCTAATTGACTCTTCAGCTGCCTTCTATCCGTTGGAAGCATTGATGAAGCCCATTTCTGGTTCCCTTTAAAATCAAACTGGTCAGAACCAAGAAGGGACTTTTGCACACTTTGTTTACAAGATCTCAAGAGATATTTTAGCTAGAAAATAGTCTCCAAAGCTAGATTTGTTTTAAAGTGGTGTGAATTTCTGGTGAGCATTTCTTTTGTGGTTGAAAGGATCTTTAGTGTAGCTTTGTTGAGGGTTTTCTGAGTGATTGTAAAACTTCCTAGCTTGACTAAGTGAGGCTTAGGGCAAGGAGGAAGTGCTCCCTCCATTGTACATCTAGTTGATCTTCTTTCATCAAAGAGAAGCTGCTCTTCCTTGTATTTGGTCTTCAAGCTTGAGGTTAGCTTGGTAGACACTTGGTTTGATTCCCTATCTTACTTTTCTGTTTAATAAAATTCTCATTGCTTATCTATCCTTGTTTTTCTGATCTATATTGCTCTTGTCTTCTAATCTACTTGGTTGATCATTATTAGAAAAGAAGGTAAATTTTTATTAAAGAAAAAGTGCATTATTTGGTTAAGATTTTAATCAACCCAATTCACCCCCCCTCTTGGTTGTCTTTGGGACTTACAATTGGTATCAGAGCTTGGTCTCCTTGAGATTAAGCTCTAACGGCTTGGAGTAAAGATGACAACCAGTCATGCTATGTTTGTTGAGGGGCAATCTGTTACTAGACCTCCCATGTTCAGTGGCTCTAACTATGTTAGCTGGAAAGAACGGATGATTATCTTTTTGCAATCTATTGATATTGAACTATGGTTTATTGTGAGTGAAGGACCGCATGAAGCTAACTTTCTTGATGCAGATACAGGGTTGCTTCGGCCAAAAACAAGAGCTGAAATGAATGCTCAAGATAGGACTAACCTCACATTGAATGCCAAGGCCATGAATGTTATTTGTAGTGCCCTAGATTCAAATGAATCAATCAGAGTAAAAGGCTGCAAATCGGCTAAAGAAATGTGGGATAAACTAAGAGAAATCCATGAGGGTGGTGACAATGTGAAAGAACAGAAAAAAGCCATCTTGGTCACGAAATATGAATCATTTAAAATTGAACCTCTTGAGGATATTGACAAAATGTATTGCAGGTTCACTGACTTGATCAAAGATCTCGAGGCGTTGGGCAAAGAGTACACCTTGGGAGAGAAGAACAGGAAAATTCTCAATGCTTTGGGCAAAGAATGGGAAAATAAAGTGACTGCAATAGAGGAGGCTAAGGATTTAAGTTATGTGCCTATTGAATCTATCATTAACTCACTAACCTCTTATGAGTTGAAACTGAAATCTAAAGTGCAGGAGGAAGAGGATGCTAGAGCAAAGAGAAACATTGCTCTAAAGACTACTCAAGGTGAAGATGATACAGCTCACTTGGATGATGAAGACTCAGATGGTGATGATAATGATCTTGCTCTCATCACCAGAGGCTTCAAGAGAATCTTGAATAAAAGAAAGTTTAGAAGGGAAGGACCTAGCAATCAATTCCAGAATCAGCCATCTATCACAAAGTACAAAGGAAAACAAGATTTCAACAAGAAACAGTTGGACAAATGCTTCGAATGTGGACAGCCTGGACACTATGCAAACGAATGCCCCATAAAGAAGATGAAAGATGGAAAAGCTGATCGGAAGCCAAGATTCAACAACTTTCAGATTACTTGGAATGAATGCAACTCCGAAGGGGAAGTTGAAGAAGAGGAAGAATCAGCTCAAATGGCCTTCATGGCTATTGGAAATAATGAGGTAACTTCCCCACACTCTCAATCTGAAAGTGATAATGATGAAGATGATGATCTTGAATCTTTTGTTGAAAAACTGCATAATGCCTTGAAGGAATCTTACGATAAAAACAAGCAGTTAAAACAGAAAATGGCTTTTCTCATTCAAGAAAATGCAAGTCTTTTTCAACAAAATAAACAACTAAAGACCGACAATGAAAGTCTAGTAAGAGCCGGATGTAATGTTCAAGATGAGCTTGATAGAAAGACAAATATTTGTGAAATGCTGAAGGAAAGACAGGGTGATTTGAAAGAAAGAATGGACAACTTGGATGAGACTTTGAAAGCAAGAAAGCAGGAGTTTAGCAAAAGGAACATGTTATTTACCCATCCTATTACTTTTCAAAGAACATTTGGACACAACAAAATTGCACATGGTTTCACAACATATAGAAGAGGTGGATTGAGATATATTAAACCAGTACATGTTAAGGACTCTTCCATTATGTGTGGTTTTTGTTGTCAAAGAGGGCATTTGAAAGGTAATTGCTATGTGAAAAGAAATCTGAACAAAGGGATGAAGTGCATGTGGTTAGTTAGATACAATGCTAACTATTATGGACCCAAAAATTAAAAAGGGTACCAAACACCTTTTCTTTTCAGGAAAAATGCTCAAACAAGTCCAATGGTTCATAGATAGCGGTTGCTCAAGGCACATGACCGGTGATCCTTCCTTGTTCATAAAGCTGAAATCAAAATCAAGTGGAAAGGTTACATTTGGTGATGATGTGAAAGCTAAGCCAATTGGAATAGGTGATGTTGGTAAGGATGGTGAAACTTTTGTTCATAATGTGCTCTTGGTTGATAACTTAGGTTATAACTTGCTTAGTGTTAGTCAATTGTGTGATAAAGACTTGTATGTGTTGTTTAAAAAGCATGAATGCATTGTACTTGATTCCAAATATAATGTTGTGTTCAAAGGGAAGAGGTTTAATGACATATATATTGTGATTCTTGATAAAGTTGATTCTTCTAACTTAAAATGTCTTAAAGCTTCAAATGAAGATCCTTGGTTATGGCATAGAAGACTTTGTCATTTTAATATGGATTTACTAAAGGAAATTTCGAAAAAGGAGTTGGTTAGAGGCTTGCCAAAAATCAGTTTTGATAAGAACAAAATATGTGATGCATGTCAATTTGGGAAGCAAACAAAAATTTCTTTTAAATCAAAAATGTGTGTATCTACTTCAAAACCTTTGGAACTCTTGCATCTTGATTTATTTGGTCCCACTCAAATCACTAGCTTGGGAGGTAAGAAATATTGTTTTGTAATTGTTGATGATTATTCTAGATACACTTGGGTGATATTTCTTGCTCATAAAGATGATGCCTTCAAAAATTTTACTTCAATGTTTGCTAAAGTGCAAAATCTGCTTGGGTTAAAAATTGTTAGGATTAGAAGTGATAATGGGACGGAATTCAAGTATTGTGGTTTTCCAGAATTTTGTGATCATAATGGTATAACACATGAGTTTTCTATTGCAAGGACTCCACAGCAAAATGGTGTTGTAGAAAGGAAAAACAGGACTCTCCAAGAGGCTGCTAGAACTATGTTGAATGAATGTAGGTTGCCTAAATATCTTTGGGCTGAAGCGGTAAACACCGCATGTTATGTGATGAACAGAATCCTCTTGAGACCTATATTGAAGAAAACTCCTTATGAACTGATTTTTGATAAGAAACCTACCGTTGGTTATTTCAAAGTATTTGGTTGTAAATGTTTTATTTTGAATCTAAAGGAACATCTTGGTAAGTTTGACAAAAAATCTGATGAAGGAATATTTTTGGGGTATTGTGAGAATAAAAGAGGATATAGAGTTTTTAATAGAAGGACACTTGTGATTGAAGAAGCTATACATATAACATTTGATGAAGCCAATGATGATAATTCCAAAAGTTTGTGTGAGGATGATGATGTAGGTGTTCGAGAAGGAATGGAAAAGCTATCAATTGGAAATGAAGGAAGTTCTAAACCAGCAGCAACTGAAATGGAAAATGAAGTTCATAATGATCAAGAAGAGGAAGATGAAGACAAAAATGATGATCCACTCAAAGATCTTCCCAAGGCTTGGAAATTCAGCCAAAATCATCCAAAAGAGCTTATAATTGGTGATCCATCCGAGAAGGTAAACACTCGTTCCTCATCTAGAAAATTGATTGACAATTTTTCTTTAGTTTCTCTTTTTGAACCCAAAAATGTCAATGATGCTTTAAAGGATGAAAACTGGATTTTGGCAATGCAAGAGGAACTTAATCAATTTGAGAGAAATGAAGTTTGGACACTTGTTGATAGACCTCAAAATCAACCTATCATTGGCACAAAGTGGATTTTTAGAAATAAGTTGGATGATAAAGGTGTTGTTGTAAGAAATAAAGCCAGATTAGTTGCTAAAGGATATGCTCAAGAAGAAGGAATTGATTTTGATGAAACATTTGCTCCCGTAGCAAGATTAGAATCTATTAGAATGCTTCTTGCTTTTGCATGTTTTAAAGGCTTCAAATTGTTTCAAATGGATGTTAAGAGTGCTTTTTTAAATGGTTTTATTGATCAAGAAGTATATGTGGATCAACCCCCCGGTTTTGAAAATACAAAATTTCCAAGTCATGTGTTTAAACTATCTAAAGCTTTGTATGGTCTAAAACAGGCTCCAAGAGCTTGGTATGAAAGACTAAGTGGGTTTTTGATTGAAAATGGTTTCAAAAGGGGTGTTGTGGACACCACACTTTTTACTAAGCAAGTGTTGAATGACCTTCTTATTGTGCAAATATATGTTGATGATATTATTTTTGGTGCTACTAATGAGTATCTATGCAAGGATTTTTCCACCACTATGCAAAATGAATTTGAAATGAGTATGATGGGAGAATTAAATTTCTTCCTTGGACTTCAAATACATCAAGCTCTTGAGGGAATTTTTATAAATCAAGCAAAATATACCAAGGAATTGCTGAAAAGGTTTGGCATGGAGGACTCAAAACAAGTTGGAACTCCAATGTGCACTTCTACAAAGCTTGACAAAGATGAAGAAGGTAATCATGTGGATGAAAAGAATTATAGAGGTATGATCGGAAGCCTACTCTATTTAACCGCAAGTAGACCTGATATTATGTTTGCTGTTTGCTTGTGTGCTAGATTTCAATCTTGTCCAAAAGAATCACATTTGAATGCTGTGAAAAGAATTTTTAGGTATTTGAAAGGTACATTAGACTATGGTCTTTGGTATGCTAGATCTAATGAGTTTGCACTATATGGTTATTCGGATGCTGATTTTGGAGGTTGTCGTGTGGATAGAAAGAGTACTAGTGGAACTTGTCATTTTCTTGGAAATTGTTTAGTCTCTTGGTTTAGCAAGAAACAATGTGCAATCTCTCTGTCTACAACCGAAGCGGAATATATTGCCGCTAGTGCATGTTGTGCTCAACTTTTATGGATGAAGCACACTTTGAATGATTTTGGATTGTTGTATGACTGTATACCTGTATTCTGTGATAATACTAGTGCTATAAACTTGACCAAAAATCCTATTCATCATTCTAGGACAAAGCACATAGATATAAAGCATCACTTTATTCGTGATCTTGTTCAAAAAGGTGAAGTATGTGTAAATTATGTTTGTTCTAAAGATCAATTTGCTGATATTTTTACAAAAGCTTTGCCATTAGATCAGTTCATTCATCTGAGATCAAAATTAGGAATAATTGAAAAATCATCTTAATTTCTTGGTCTTCGGACGTCCGAAAGAAGATGAACGGACGTCCGATGATGTTCTTCAGCCATTTTCCAGATTGCGCCTGTTCGGACGCAACTGTCGGACGCACAACTTCGTTCGGCCGTCCGACAGTGCAACGGCTCATTTTTTAAAACTACTTTCTTCCTCATTTGCTTCAGACTCCTTCCATCTTATTTTCTCTCGGACGAAAACCCTCTTGTCTCTCACTCTCAAATTCGCATCATTCTGAAGCCCCCATTCCCAAATTGACTCAACCAAAACAGTTCCTGATCAATTGCGAGTCACTTTTCCTGATCATTTCACAGAATCATCTATCACTTCGCACATCCCCAAATTTTCCTCAAAACCCTATCTTTTCATAACCGCTCTGTCAAATCTTCTACAAGGTTTTTTGTTCCAAAATTTTTTGTGCGATTCACTTCCCTACTGCTGTGTGCATCATTTGCATCCTTCATCACACACATTTCACACAATGGTGAATCTAAGGGGAGGAAAAGTTACTGCCGGACGCAAGCATCCACTCAGGGATGAGGATGAGGATCTTCCTACTGTCAAACGGACATCCAAACGCTTCAAAAGAGGAGCTATCAAGGGTCAAATGTCACGGCCTACTCCACAACCCACTTCTCAACCAGAATCTGGACAGGGGACCTCTTCTCAACCGCCTCCTAAATCAGTCCCTCTCCCTCCATTCTTTGATGATGCTGCGAAAGACAAATACGCCTGGATATCCCAGAAGGGTGTCATCCCTCAAAGAACTGTAAACCCTTCTGAATTTCGCTCCATAGGTTTAGATTCCATTCTGAGTCTATTTGCTTTCCAGAAATGGTCACATCTCATTTCCATGCCCAATGTCTACTATCCTGATATGTTGCATCAATTTTTTGCTAACCTTAGGAAAGGAACTGACCAAACTGAGATCATGTCTAGGGTAAATGGGGTAGACATACTCTTTGATTCTGATACTGTGAATTCCATTTTAAATACTACCATTGAACGTTTATGCAAAGATAAGGTTGCTAATTTCTTTTCCTATGAAGAGCTCCCTACTGCTGCAAATCATTTTGATGGGACAAAAATGTTAACCTATTTCAAAAGAAGTTTTTCCTCACCTGCTGATGCTAAGTTGAATGATCTGGCCCCTATGAATTTAATTGCTTTTACTATCATTTCAAACCTGCTTGTGCCCACTGATGGGCACAGAACTGATGCAAACAAAATGGAGTTGTATCTCTTTTATTGTTTTCGAGAAAAAATTCGGATTGACTTTGGTTTTGTCATGTGCAAGTTTTTACTTCGATATGCTACTGACTCTCGAAGAAAACTATCCTATGGAAAGTTTCTTCAAAAGATTTTTGAGTTTTACAAAGTTCCAATTCTAGGTGTTTGTCCCAAAGAAGCATCTTCTTATGCCTTTACCAAAGCATATTTTGAAAGAAAAATCTTGTTTTTAAAGATAATCTGTGGGCATATAAGGGGGCATCATCTAGTGAACAGAGGTCTACGACTGTACATGATCCTTCACCCATTTCACTCACTCCCATTCACCCTAGGAAGTCTACCACTAAAGCATCTTCCTCTTCCAGTAATGAAGTAATTGAGCTTCTTAATGAACTCAAACAGCATGTTCTTCTTCTGGAACATGGCCTAATGCTCACCATGTCTTCTGAGCAACAAACTGCCTTTCTTGACAAAAAGAACCTTCTTTTTCCTCCACCTGTGGTTGAGGAAGTCTTACATGTCAAAGAACCTCGAACCACTGATCCAGGTTCATCAGTTCTAGATCCGAATCCATCAACTCCTGTGACTCCTCATGGCCCTTCCACATCAGACAAAGGCAAGGCACCAATTGAAGAAGCTGCTGAAGATGATGAAGAAACAGATGAGGAAGACCTCTCTCAATATCAGCTCTCTCGGAGGACACCTGGATCCACATAGTTCATCACTTAGGACATTTGCATTGTGTTTGTCTTGTTTATGTGTTTGTGGTATTTAACAATGAATATGAAATGTAATGGATATTCTAAGTTTCTTTTGGTGTGTTTTGATGTAATGGATATTCTAAGTTTCTTTTGATGTGTTTAAGTACTGATGGATGTTTGTTTGTCTATTCTGATTGTGTGAAAACAATGAATTTGGTTTGCATTGGTGTAATGAATGTGTTTGTGAATGACTCTGGTTTGCATTTATGAATGTGATTGATTACCCTTTTGTGATGACAAAAAGGGGGAGATGGCCGGATTTATAGATTGATATTGATGATTGATGATGTTGGATTGATATTGGATTGATTGGATTGGCTGATGGATTGAATTAGTAAAATGTTGGTTGAAATTTTTGTATAATTGGATAATTGTGTAATTCGGTTGGGCAGCCAAGTGAGGGGGAGTTTTTCAAAATTGTTTATGATTCACTAAGTAAGGGGGAGTTCTTGTCTATTGTGAAAGGGGAAGATTTTATTCCAATCATCAAATCTCATTTCAAACCTTTGTTTTGTCATCATCAAAAAGGGGGAGAATGTTATTCTTGGTTTTGATGATCACAAAGTAATTTGAAATGTTTATACTAACCAGGAAAGTGAACACTTTGATTGACCAAGAAAGTGAACACTTTGATCGGGTCTCCTGACTACGTTGCTTTGGATGTGGCAAACAAGATTGGAATAATATGAATGAATTTAGTCATTGTTTTGATCCGATCAAAGATACTGTCCTTTAAGTATGACAATGTTGCTATTCTTGGTATTTTGAAATGTATCTAACCTTCTTCAATTATAAGTGTTTTTACATATCAAAGAATCAGGTACGAATAGGTCATGAAATGCAATTCAATCAAAAGAAGAAGCAAAAACAGGACACTCACGTCAGACGGCCGAAAGGATAAAAAGCATCAGGAAGGAAGCACCGTCGGACGCTCACATGGAAGCATCGGACGTCCGGAAGGATCGGACGCTTGCCATCGGACGCTCATCAACCGCATCGGACGTCCGAAAAATTCCAAGTTAACTTGCTAGCTCTCGGCCCAAGGTCGGACGCTGTGCTGTCGGACGACAAAAAAACTCATCGGACGTCCGAACCTCAACTTGGCTATCATCGGACGATTGGTTCGGACGATGATTCGATCGTCGGACGTCCGACAGCCCCAACGGCTAATTGACTCTTCAGCTGCCTTCTATCCGTTGGAAGCATTGATGAAGCCCATTTCTGGTTCCCTTTAAAATCAAACTGGTCAGAACCAAGAAGGGACTTTTGCACACTTTGTTTACAAGATCTCAAGAGATATTTTAGCTAGAAAATAGTCTCCAAAGCTAGATTTGTTTTAAAGTGGTGTGAATTTCTGGTGAGCATTTCTTTTGTGGTTGAAAGGATCTTTAGTGTAGCTTTGTTGAGGGTTTTCTGAGTGATTGTAAAACTTCCTAACTTGACTAAGTGAGGCTTAGGGCAAGGAGGAAGTGCTCCCTCCATTGTACATCTAGTTGATCTTCTTTCATCAAAGAGAAGCTGCTCTTCCTTGTATTTGGTCTTCAAGCTTGAGGTTAGCTTGGTAGACACTTGGTTTGATTCCCTATCTTACTTTTCTGTTTAATAAAATTCTCATTGCTTATCTATCCTTGTTTTTCTGATCTATATTGCTCTTGTCTTCTAATCTACTTGGTTGATCATTACTAGAAAAGAAGGTAAATTTTTATTAAAGAAAAAGTGCATTATTTGGTTAAGATTTTAATCAACCCAATTCACCCCCCCTCTTGGTTGTCTTTGGGACTTACATTTTTATATAGCAAGATGTATTCCCTTAGGAACAGTGGACTTGGTACCTGCTGTTTTAATAAGTGCTATGAAGTATTGGTGGTTGTGCAGTATTGGATCCTTATCCCCGAGTTTATTGCCTTACTTTGGTCTTTGAATTAAAAATTTGTTGTTTGTCGCTCGAAGGGAAGAAATGATTTAATATACAATGCATGGGTTAAAGAGTAGTAAGAATAGTAACCATGTTGTAACTCTTCTTTTATCGAGATTAAGATTTGTGTCACATTTTTCACCTTGACTAAATCAACAATTTGACTGAATTGTCTTCATCTTCCCTCTTATTTGGCCGAACCAAGAGAGAAGAGAAACCAAAGAGAGGCCTCCAACTCCAACCTCAATTTTGTACTTGAATCTGAAGTTACTCCATGGAAATGTTAACTAAGAAAGATTTCAAGGTATTGGTGGAGCGATTTTTGAGGAAGAAGCCCTGGGTTTCCATCTTTCTTGAGGTTACAAGGTAACTTTGGCTGGCAATTTTCCTCTACTACCAATATAGGTAAACTAGTGGATTAAGGTAGTACTTTTGCCAGCTTTATGGAAAATTTCATGGGTTGAACTAGTGTTGTGGTAATTTATAGTTTTATGGTGAATTTTCTACCACACGTCATGCTTAAGTATTGACCATGGTCTGATAGCTTTGTTATGACTTGCCTAAAGAAAATTCTAGCTTGTGATTAAGAATTTAGCTTCGGGTTTCATTTTGCTAAACTTGAGCAGAGAGGGTTATATGCTTGATGTAGTGAGTTGTGGGCTTGATATTTATATGCTTGAGTTGAAGCTATTTCATGGGAAGAATGAAGCCTTGAATGGGCTAGAAAAAGTTAGTAAACACAAAGGATGTGCCGCTGAAAATTTTTCCGCAGGGAACCTTGGAAGGTTTTACAGAATTTGTTATATCTTGATGTAGAAAAGTCAAAATTGAGTTTCATTTATTATGTTTGAAACTAGGTTCAGAGTATCAGTATTGTTCTCAATTCCCATGAATATCTATGATTTTTCAAAGTTGACTGAAACTGTATACCTGTTCTGTCTGTTATTGGGTGAAGCAGCAACTTTAGGTTGGATTTGACCGACTCGTGGATTGGATCTTACAATGGTACCTTCTAGAAAGTTGTAACAATTTAAATCCATATTCCGACGGTATAAAGTTTTAAGTTTTTGGACATAAGAATCTCGAGATAAGATTTTCAAATGAGATCACGCAAAAAAAAATATTTCTATTTTTCCTAGGATTATTCCTACTTACATTCCCAACTTTAGGATTGGAGTTGGTAAACTATTTGAGGTTGGTTTATGAGTGAAATCGAGACTTAAATGAAAGGAAAATGAGTTCTTCAAACCACCTTAGGTCGGATAGTTTACAACTTTGCATTTTGAACATCTTTTCTACTTTCTCTAAACGTTTGCTATAAGTGATACTTTTATGCTCTAAATGACTTTTGCAACATTGATTAGTAAAGACATAAGGATTATTCTTCGATAGGAACAAGCTAGTATTATATTTCGATAGGTTATACAACTATGAAACTTGTGAATTGATACATGTTCTAAATAAAGATTTGGAGCTTCAATTCCTACATAATATGGCTTTGTATTGCTAGTCTTACTAAAGCATGTGCTCACAGGACTTGAGAGAGTTAAAAAGGATATTCATCGAAAATATTTTGAACTACTCAGTAATTAAGCTGAGAATTTCGAGGGCGAAATTCTTTAAGGGGGAGAGAGTGTGAGAACCCTCATTTTTAAAATACAATTTCCCCAAACTACATGCCTTGCACCAAGATTTAAACCACATCTTATATGCCCTAGTATTATATTTCACAATGTGTTACAACAAATCCCTTGTATTGACCCTCACTTTAAAACACAATTTTCTTATTTACATGCCTTATTATAAGATCTAGACCATTTAATATATGCCCTTACAAATTATTTTCTATGTGTTATAATAATTTCCATGCATTTCATTTCAATTCATTTTACTTGAAGTAAAATATATCCTTGGGCTAGGTTGTAAATAAATCACCACTTGTAATTGTCCAAGTGTTCTTTTATTAGTGGTAGAGACTTTATGTGAGAGATTAGAGGTGTTGAATAATTATTGGTGCATTTGGAAAGGTAAGAATGGCATTAGTCAAAGATTACGAAAAGTTAGGACAATAATGGAGACATGTGGCAAAACCCTAGCCATGTATCTTGTTTGACCAAAGGATTAGAGGAATTTAAAACCAACTTTGCTTCATTTTCCTCCAAAATTTCGTCCACCTTAAGGGCTTCCAAGGGAAGGAAGAAAACTCCATCTTCTTGCTATGACAACCTTAGTTTGATCTTGAACAAAAACCAAAAGAGAAAGATCTAGAGTTTGTGAGAAAATTTCCTTCAATCTTTGAGGTTGTTTCAAGCCTAAAGCTTCCATTGTGGTGGTTTGTTTGGTGACCAAAGCAACTTGTAAGTAAGGTATGTAATCTTTACAATTTGGGTTTATGATGTTATATCATCTACTTGAGGATGAAATGGTGAAAAACAACTTGTTATGGTTGAATTTGGGGTTAGTTTCTTGAGTTAATCGAGTAATGGTTAGGTTTACTAATATGCATACCAAGTGTTTGATGAAATGTCTAATCCTTATTCATGTGTGTTTATGAAGTATTGATATGTTTTAAACCCCTATTTAGTTGGATCTAATACTTGTTATGTGCAAGGAACGAAAATAACAAGAAGAGTAGAAGTTAGAAATTTTTAAAGTGTGCTGACCGAAACTTTTTAAGCTTGCTGTCCGGTTTTTCCTTGATATTTTCATGCACATTTTGGCTACAAATGTGAGTGTTATATGTTGGGTTATGTGTGTGGAGGTTTTCTACAAAAAAAAAATTAGCCAATTTGGTCGAATAAATTGTGAGTTATAAACAAAGGAGGAAAACTGGACTAGGTCCAGAAATTTTGTGTCCAGCAATCTTGTTAAGGTCATAATGTGTTACTCACTGATCGGAATTGAGTGCCATTTGTGGTAATTGAAAGTAGACTCTTAGAGCTTTAAAACGGTACAAAGCTCATTTTCTGGTTCATCCCGAACGATCCGTGGCGAGTCTGGAAAGTTGGCTGTCCGGAACCTAGTTTCCAATGCAACTGACGGAACCTAATTCCAACTTTCCCACAATGAGAAATGACCATTTTCCCGAGGCTGGCTGGGCGAGATAGTTTAACCCGTAATGAAGTCTTTGAGCTTATTGAAACTTTTCTCTTGCCAAACTTTCATGTACATACTAGACTTGTTTTCCATGAACTTTCACCGTGGTTTAGACCCTATTTGCATGCCGGATTAAGTAACTTAAGCTACTCACTTGGCTTCTTAATGAACCTATACTTTAGTAGGGAACGAATCCAATTATTAATGTTTTCACTCGTTGACTTAGGTTTGGGCAATGACGGTGATTGTAACTAAGACGTTTGACATCGATTATTACTTTTGTTTGACAGGTGAGTGTTCCACTACCTGTTACTTGTTATGTGGAATATTTGTGTATTTGAAATTACTGAATTGATATTGTTTGAGCCAAATACTGTTGTAATAAAATTGAGGCGAGTGTATACTTTATCATACTCGACCTCCCTTGTTTGTTTACTGAGGCTCTATTTATCGAATGAATTACCATGGAATGAAGTAATGCTATATGTGACTGTGCTTCAGTTGCGTGGAGGACATTCCACCGACTACTGTTACTATTTGGGTACCCAACCTCACAGGTGAGTCGGTCGTATCGAGCCAGCAAGGGCTTGGTCGAGAAAACCGATAAACCTTGAGAACTGTTTACTGTTCACTGAAACCGGTATACTCGAGTATTACCAAACTACTGTTTATGAAGTGCGGGCCAGTTGGGAGGTTGTTTGGTGGACGGAAACTGGTGAAAGTGGGGTTCTACGGACCTATATACTGTTACAAGTGTTGACGGAGTGTCAATAGGAGGCAATTATGATCAAGCTCAAGTAGACCTTTGGCTCTTGAAAGCCACCCGTATCCTTGAATTGAACTGTGATTAAACTATTATTTTACTGTACGGTGTTTAGTTGGCTATTTTGTGATTTTATGTGGCTATGTGTTTACTTGTTTACCTGGAACCTCACTGGGTTTTAGCTCACCCCCTTCCCTTTGTTTTCCTTAACAAATCGGGAAGGGATTTGACCGAGGGCTTTCTTAGCTTTATTTTGCCGTTCTTGCGTTTGAGGTTGTAATTTTCGTTTAAGCAGACTTGTAAGCTTAAATTCTTAAGGGTGATTTATATTATGTAATTTTGAGTGAAACGTGGTAAGTTGGCATGCGATGATAGATGTACTAAGCTGAATTATTGGATTAGTGATTATGTTTGTGTTAGTGTTTCAATCCCCTGCATTGTCAAATGTTACATTCGTTTCATTGATGATATTAGTACTTTGAACGACTGAGTCCTGGCAAGAGTTGGGCAGGCAGTCCGTTGATACCCTAGGGTTTGCTCTAGGGAGAGGTGGGGCTGTCACATATGTACTCATTTATTGTTGCAATTGACTTGATAAAGTTGTATTTGTACTTGTGCTTGTAAGTGCTGAGCGGCTGCATGTGCCACACTCAATCCGAGTGGGAGGTGCATCTCCTTCCCGTCTCCGTACTTTTATCTTGATTCAGTTGATTGGAGTGTTATCTCATCGACTTTTTGGGGACCAAAACGCCATTGGCTAGTTAATTGAGTCGAGCCGGCAAAGGCTTGGTCGATTAGATAACGAACCATGGGTATCTAGTGTTGTCGAGTTGAGTGCTACCTTTCCGACTAATCGGTATGTTCGAATATTACCACCAGTGTTTATTGAGGATTTTGGGCCCAGTAGGGGGGTTTGGATGGTGGATGGAAATTGTAGCTAAATGGTGCTCTACTGGACTGGTTACTTTACTTGAAAGTTGACGGAGTGTCAACTACTACTTGATCAAGCTCTGGTGAAACAACGGGAACTTGGCTCTTGAGAGCCATCCGTATCCTTATACTTTGAAATGATTATTGCTTATCGGGTTATTGTTTCTTTTGAAAAACTTTACACTCGCTCATTTTGAGATTTTCTACTTGAAGTGTTATTGCTCATTTTTATGAACTTGTTCTGCTCGCTATTTTGCTACGTTGATACTTGTACTTTTAAATAATGGTCAACTTGCTATTTGGAACGTCACTGGGCTTTTAGCTCATTCCACGCCATTTGTTTTCCTTATGGAGGTACAAGCGAAGCATGAGACTGGTACAGGCTAGTAAAGTCTAGTTTTTCGAAAATTTTGCAATTGTATTCGCACTAGTCGCTCAATTAGGGTTGAATGTATTGAGAACTTAAATCTTTTGATATATTTGGGATTGTATGGGTGTTTGAGATAGAAATGAATGTATTTGTATGTTCCAAACTTGGGAACTGTTATTTCTTTTATTCTTGAGGTTGCACCCTATTTACCTTATGTGAGTAAGTGAGTCCTGGTGTGAACTGGACAGGTGGTCTGCTAAACCCTAGGGTACGCCCTAGGGAGAGGTGGGGTCGTCACACACTCTCTCTCTTGATTGAATGATACTCGTCAAATGAATGTAAATGACTTGCACTTGTATTTAAACGTGTTTAACTCGTGAGCACTGAGCGGCAGAATGTACCACACCCTATTTGGCTGAGAGGTGCCGCTTATCTCGACTCAGTGCTATGAACGATTCTAAGTCGATTGGAGCATTCTCTCATCAACCAATCATGCTTGTGGGGACGCCCCAACCCATTGGCCAACCTTGTAACTCGAGCCGGCAAGGGCTTGGTCGAGAAGCTTGGGATGCCTTGGAAAAGGCATAGAGGGTAGAGAATGCTAAGTCCCAATCTAAAACTTTTCACGCTAGAAAGAGGGCTAACCCAAGTAACACCCCTGGATCATCCGAGATGTCTACCCAACCCCTTAACATGGGAAGAGGGGCTGGAGGAGTGAGAATGCCCGGAAAACTGGAAGGAGGTCCATCAAGGGGAGCCCCACCAAAAGGAAATCAGAGTGGACGAGATCAGCAAAAAGGGAGTTTTCAACCTAGTTAAGCTGTGACTCCTCGTGTGATTTGTGGATACTGTAGCAAGCCTAACCACACTGAGGCCAAGTGTGAGGACCCGTAATTTTCGTAATTTCTAGGTTTTAATTTCTTTTAATTACACATTTTTCCACCTTTTCTTTATTCAAAAAATTGTGCAAATAAATTTTATGAGTAAATATAGTTTTTAAATTATTTTTCTAGTATCGGTTAGTTTTTGAGAAATTAAGAGCGTATATCGGATGTGGGACCCGCTAGTGCGAAAAGTTCGGAAAAATTCGGCCAACTAGGTTAAGTTTTGGATACTGGAATTAATTGACTGGGTGTTAAGAGATAATTAGAGGTTGATATGTGGATTGATGTGAGAGGGAACAAAAGGATATGTATGCATTTAATGAGGTGACAAGTGTCACCATTTGATTGGTGGAACTTTATGAACACTATTCATGGTCTTACCAATTGACCAAATAAATCAAAAAATTATCAAAATTCACTTCATTTTCCAAGCTATTGAAGCCGGCTCTCTCAAGCAAGAAAGAAAGAAAATCTCTCCAAATTCCTAGCTCTAATCTTGCTCAAATTCAACAATCCAACCGTTTAATCTTGCAATTACTCCATAAAACCTCTTCACTTAGTGTTTGTGAGTTGTTTGTTTGGAAAGCTAAGGGGATTAATTGCTCCCTCTCTTGTATTGCTAAGGTGAGTAGTGAAGGACCCCTCTCCTCCCTCTAATGATGTTTGATTCATGATTGGTGGTAGTATAAGATGCAATTTTATGGATTATATTTTGATTTGTGGTTGAATTGGTGAAGTTTTGTAATTATTGGGGATTTTTCTGTTTTCATATGGATATGATTATGTGATTATGTATGATGATTGGAAATGGTATTTAAGGAAGCTAGAAGGTGGAAAAAGTGGTTAATTGCAAGCAATTTCTGTTTTAGAAAGAAAATTGGAAAGTAGGGTTTCTTTGAATTACATTCTGCCCGGTTTTGTAGCTCATAGTTAGAGGCCGAATTGGCCTTGGGTTAAAACATGAAAGTTGTAGGGAATGATATTTTAGAGGTTCCTGCAAAATTTCAGATCAATCGGAGTAGTGTAGCTTGAGAAAGGACGGAATTACCCTTGCTGCCCTGGTTTTACCCGAATTTGGGAATTGCTTCTGTAATGGATTATTTTGGTTGGGAATGCTTTGGAATTGGTTGTTGAGGTCTTCTGATGTATTGTAGCCCTATTTCTTAGGTTTCGGATGGCTTTGGAATTACTGGATTTGGACTTAGTTAGGCTGACTTATGATGTTTGAACCAGAATACGTTCTGTGAATCTGTTTTTCCGGTTCTGGTGTAGTATCTTGCATTTTTGACCTGGTTACACTCAAAACTGGGCTGAGTGACCTTTTGCAATATTGTAACCCTATCTCTTCGATTCGAAACAGTGGGTCTTGTACCTTCATCCGATAATCGTAGTGCCATTGGTACCAAAACCGTAAAATGACATCAAAAAACTGTTTTTTTGGGGTTAACGCTTAACTACATTTTCGGATTTTTCTGGTTTCCTCTAATGCTTATGTATGCTTATGGAGCTCTATTTTGGTGGTATCTGGAATTGGTTTATGACTTTAAGTTTAGTGAACGACTTTTGGAAATGAGATTATTTTTGTATGAGATATTGGGACTGATTTGAGGAAATAATGAAGCCATTAATGGCTGGAAAATAGGTAAACACAAGGGACTTGCTGCCGAAATTTTACTTGAAGGCTAGTTGGTTTTACTTGTGACTTGAGCGAAGGGTTTTAGGGTTGTTCATGTTTTTTATACCAACCGCTACCTTTTTCTCCAATTTCATTGTTATTTCTTTGCACTGGTAGCTAATGTGATCAGGCATACGACTTATAGTTAAGTCTTAGTTATGCATTTCGTGTACTGGATTCGTGAAAGTGGGAACCATAATTGTTTCACCTTGGTTATTTTAGAGTTTCTTGGTGACTAAAGCCCAAACTTTTGAGGTATCTGTACTGACACCGGTGAGTGTTCCACTACCTGCTACCTGTTATGTGAAATATCTGAATATCTGAAATACTTGATTTATGACTGTTGGAGCCAAATACTGTTTTGATAAAATGGAGGCGAGGGTGTACTTTATCATACTCGTTCTCTTGTCTGTTCATATGCCAATTTTGAGTGCATATCGGAATCTGCTATCTGTATCTGATATCGGTATCTGTATCTGTTCTGACGTCGTTTGGAAACTTGTATCCAACGACCTTTCTGTGACCTCTGAGCTCAGCACCTGTGGCCAGTTACTCGAGTTGGGCCGGCAAGGGCCTGGTCGATTAGATAACGAACCACGGTAGTCTATTTTGGGATCTTTGGGTATTGAGACCCTTGATTCCGATATACTCAAGTATTACCATTTCTGATCTGATTGGATTTCGGGCCCGGTAGGGGTATGTGAGGTGGAAGGAATCGGAGAAAGTGGAGTCTACGGTATTGGTTACTCCTTTAGCGTTGACGGAGTGTCAACTATTATTTCGATCAAGCTTCGGTGACGCGAATGGGAATTTGGCTTCTAAGAGCCACCTGTATCCTTCCTATTTGAATCATTGGTTCCTTTACTTTACCTCTGGCATGTGTACTTAATTTGTTAAATGTGAAATGCCATGATTTTACTGCTATGTGTCTGGTACCTCATTGAACGCAAGCTCACCCCTTTCTGTTCCTTTTGTTTTCCTTACAGGAAAATAAATACTATTGGACTGGATTTGATAGTTGGTTGCTGAATTGAGCTAGATGGACAGATCTTTTGTATAGCTCCTTGATTGAAACCTTAGATGTACTTTTTGGTCCGTTTCTCTTGTAATTTGGCAAACCGAACCTGTATCCACTTTTGAATAACTTTTGTATGCCCCTTTGGGTTGTATATGCTTAATTTCGAGATGTGAATATTTGCTTGATGTTTGGTTGGATTTTGACGTGTCGGTTACTATTCATGACCGATTCCGATTTCATTTTTTTTATTTGACATTTTGACTTGTTTACGCGCGGTTGTAAGTTCCGGAACGTATTAGATCGCTCTAAACTGAACCGTTAGTCCTGGCGAGAGCTGGGCAGGCAGTCCGCTAACCCCTTTGGTTCGCCTTAGGGGAAGGTGGGGCTGTCACACCAAGTGCTGGAGAAAGCAAGGAAAATGTCTGATTTGCGATAGTGCCAAGCACCAGATTTCGAGTTGCTCTAGTGCCTCTAAGGAAGGAGGTAATACTCAACATCCTGCTAGGTCTGCTTCAAAGTAGTCAAATGCTGGAGGGAGCCGACCGAAAGGGCCAGCTAGGGTTTACGCATTAGACAATCAGTAAATCCCTAACCCAACCGATGTGGTGGAAGGTACGATCTCCATTTTTCATCGCCTAGCTAGAGTTTTAATTGATCCCGGGGCAACCCATTAATTCGTAGATTCTAACTTTATGAAGGGTATAGAAACATTATGAAGGGAATAGATGTAAAGTGTGATTTCTTGCCTTTTGATTTAGAAGTTAAGACTCCTACGGGGAACCAATGTCTAATTGCTAATAAAGTCTATAAGAATTATGAGATTTGGGTTGGCGAGAGGAAGTTTGATGAGAACATGAAGATTTGGATTCCTTTCAAGTCCAAGAAAATTCATTTTACAAGTCTTCACATTCCAATGATGGTTGATGGTGCAATCGGGCTCGAGAATCATTGAAGATCCAACCCCATGTCATGCTTATTTCTTGTCATCATTTATTTAATTGAGTTTTCAGCAATGTTAGTTGTTAATTAGAGTTAAATTGAGAGTTACGTAAGTTGTTTGAATTAGGGAATAATAAAGGCTAAGGTCATGTTGACCATAGTTAAGCCTATTTGAGTTAATTTCGTAATCTAGTTGAATTAGAGTTTTAGAAAAGTAGTTAATTGCTTCCAAATTTATTTAGGTAGTTGTGTCAAGTTTAGAAGTCAAGTCAAATAAGGAAACTTGTATTGTTTTCAATTTAGATTAGGGTTTTGAGTCTTGTAAGGCTATAAATAGCCAAGCTTATGATATTTTCAAGGGAAGACAATTATGAATAAAATGTGAGAGTTTTCTCTTTCTTGTTCATTTGGGAACGTTCCTTGATACAAAGTGAGTCATGTCTCCTTTGTTCAAGTTTTGGCTTATCATTCAAGACCATGTTGAATTGTGGCGCCATTCTACCGTTCTAAACAATCTTGAACTGTCCTTGATTGGTTTAGAATGTGACGGCCCCACCTCCCCCTAAGGCGAACCAAAGGGTTCGGCGGGTCGCCTGCCCAGCTCTCGTCGGGATTCACTCCCTCATACAGCTCTTAAAATGAAATCGGAATAAAATCACAAGAATAAATAGGGCAACGATCCCAAAACTTAAAGCGGAACTTATATACATTGCCAACCCAAAAGAGAGTATAACATCGAATGTACAATGGTTCTCAATCCTTCATACGTCCAGCCCGTGCCAAGCACTGGGACGAGAACCATTACAAAAAAAAAACAAAAGAACTAGACTAGGCTAGTCTATGCTCTCATCCTGCTCGCCGTCCCCTGTTAAGGAAAACAAAACTAAAGGGGCGAGTTAAAAGCTCAGTGAGGTTCCGAACACATAATCAAATAATCATTTCAATACATGAAACATGGAGTATCAATAATTCAAGAAACATTTACAATGGAAAGCGATAGTAGCACATTCATTAAAAGGATACGGCTCACAAGGAGCAATTTGTTTGTTCGTTCGTTCTCCTGACATTTCCCCTTATTCCTCCAATCGTTTAAAAATGCATTTTTGTAAATAAAATCCCTCATTTGTTCTTTCGTTCGTTCATTCACCCCCTTCCCGGCCGTTGGCCAGGCTCCATCCATCCGGACGTTGTCCGGACTACAAGGTAATACTCGAGTATACCAAACGTTCACCCAGGATCACCATATCGCCCGACCGAGTCCGCTTCTGGCTCAAGTCGATCGGTAACGAAGGGCAGGGCCTAGTTCAACCAGAAGGCTTACATTCATGCACAACTAATCGTTCGTTCAATCATTAAATCATTGAAAAGTTCATACGTATTTAGGTCGAGTGCGATGAAGTACACACTCACCCAGAAAACTTGTTTTGAAAATCATTGAAAGTACTTAACACGTTATCAAACAATAACACAAGTCATGGAGTCAAGAATAATATAGCAAACAAGGAACACTCACTTATGTACGCAAAACAACTTGCAAAATATCCTCCTAGATATTATCCTTAGTCACCGAGAAAACCTAAAGTTAACGAGACAAAATATTACAGCTCATCTAGCACAACAATTAGGTATTTAAAGTGAAACGAGGACATTTAGACCCGTAGACAAAATAATCAGGGTTTCGTAGACCAAATGTAAAACCAAACTCAAAAGGATTATAAAATTTTCCAATGAAAACACTTGAACCAAAGACAAGTCGGAATCCAACTAGATAGGCTAAGAAATACCGTTTTTGAAATCGTTTATATGGTTCAAAAGCATCTCATATTCAAGTAGATTCTATAAACTAAAGGTCTTAATGAAATTCATGTAAAAAGGAGAACAAAGTACCCAAGAAAACCCTAAACCACTTTTCTTTATTTGGTAAGAGTAAGCAAAAATTTGGAGTTTCCAATTGAAGAAGGACCATGTTTTAAGATGGAAAAACGGTTATAGGATTTGCCAAACGAAAATATACAAGTTCAAATAGAAAATTAGTCCTCGAGCGAAAATTTGGGCAGCACGCCCTTTGTATTTACCTATTTTCCATCCATTTATGGCTTTATTGTTTTCCTCAATCAATCCCAACATTACACACAACGTAAACAGCCACTCAATATGCTCAAGACAATACAAGGACAAAATTTAAGCTAACAACAAGTGTGGAGTTTTCAAAAGACAGTTTTGATGGGTTTTTGCGGAATGGGCACATCCGAGGCTACGCTTATCAGATTGAGGTGAAACTTATACCATTTTGAAGCTAAGATAGGGGCCTACAAGGTTGAAGAAGGTCACTCAGTCCAGTTTGCAATGTATCTAGGTCAAATTTATCAAAACAACTCCAGATTTTCCAATTCGAAGTTTACTATGGCAGTCCTGACTCATTCAGTCATATCTCAGAATATACAACTGCAATTCAAGTGATTCCAAAGCCATTTGAAAGCTAAGATACAGGGCTATAAGTCTTAAGAAGACATTGACAGCCAAAACAGTAGTATTCCTGGTCAAAACAACTAATTATAGAAGCTGATTAGTATGTTCGGATAGAAACAGGGCAGCAGGGGTATTTTCACAGGCTACGTTGCTCTGATTGAGCTGAAAGTTTGCAGGCTACTATAAAATATCATTCTCTACAACTTTTATGTTTTAACCCATGGCTAATTCGGTCTCTAACTGGTGGAAATAGTACCAGGCAGAAGGAGAAGAAATGGAAACCCTAATCTGGAAACTTTTGCTTCAAACCAGAAATTTTCCACTAATCATTACAATTATCATACCAAAGCTTCATTTGAACCCATACTAGACCATCATACATGGCCAAACAATATTAATCATATGAAAATAGAAAAATTCCCAATAAACAGGGCAGCAGGTCTTTTCACAGGCTACGTTGCTCTGATTGAGCTGAAAGTTTGCAGGCTACTATAAAATATCATTCTCTACAACTTTTATATTTTAACCCATGGCTAATTCGGTCTCTAACTGGTGGAAACAGTACCAGGCAGAATGAGAAGAAATGGAAACCCTAATCTGGAAATTTTTGCTTCAAACCAGAAATTTTCCACTAATCATTACAATTATCATACCAAAGCTTCATTTGAACCCATACTAGACCATCATACATGGCCAAACAATATTAATCATATGAAAATAGAAAAATTCCCAATAAATAGAAAAATTAGACAACACAACCATAATTCATGAAATACTCCACAAAATTGCGTCTTTAACTACCAACCTCTACTAATTTCACATCAAAACCAGCAAAGGGATAATTTCTTAACCACTCACCTTTGTAACCTCAAGAAACAAGATAGTTAGGGCTTGTTCTTCCCAAATGGCTCCACCAATTCCCTTAAACTAGCTTAGCAACTCACTTTTGTGGAGAATTTTGGAATTTAAACGGTTGATTTGTGAGATTCAAGCAAGAAATTGAAGAAAGAAGTTGGGAGTTTTTCTCTTCTTTTCCACCAAGAAGTTCGGCCAAAGAGGGAGAAATGGAAGATGAATTTTTTGGTCAAAATTAGTTTTAAGAAGGAAAGAAAATATCTTGGTCAAAAGTCCACCCTCAAATAGAAACGCAACATGTGGCACCTTTTACGTTTAAGCTTATCTTCTTGTCTCTCCATACTAATTAATCTAGCAAACCTCCAATTATCTCTTAACACCTGATAAATTAAATCCGGTATTGTGATGCCCCCGCTTCTCCCAAGGGCGAACCCTAGGGTATCGGTGGGACGCCTGCCTAGCTCGCGCCAGGACTCAAAATTTCAAAACAATAAAACTAGATAAACCCACAAGCCTACTATTCACAATATATCTAACGCCAAAAGAGTTCTATTTACATTCCCAAAAGTAGCTATTCAAATCACTATTTACATTATAATAACAACCAACAGAAGGTGGACCCTAAGGTGGGTCCTTATACAAATCACCAAAACAAAAAGGAACATCTTAACTGTCCAACTAATACAAACTAAACCTAACTATACTAGCGGCAGTGTCCCAAAGTTCCCCGCGTCGTCCCCTGCTAAGGAAAACAAAGGAAACTGGGTAAGTTAGAAGCTTAGTAAGTAAACAGGGGTAAAAGCATAAATTTCACATTTAAATAAACAACTACTTCACAAAAATATCAAGTCAAGTGCAAAAGTAACAATACAAAGGAAGGATACAGGTTGGCTCCAAAACCAAGTCATTTGCCATGTGTGATCTCCTGTCGACACTCCGTCGACCATAAATAAGGTCCGTAGAACTCCACTTGTACACCCACCGAACACCTTATCACCCTCACTGGCCAGTCACCTCACAAACTTGCCCGGGCGAATGAAATCACAAACTTGAGCTTGAGTCACAAGCTCGGGTCACAAACTTGGTTCACAACTGGAACCTACAAACTTGGTGACCTCAGACTAGGTTGGACTGGCTCCGACCAAGCCCCGGCCGGCTCGAATAGTCCATCCAGGTCTTGAGATCGGGCCCACAACTTCAACATATTTCACGAACTCATGAAAGTTCCCTGAGCTCCAAGCTCAAGGGGTTCAAACCCAAAATAATTCATTTAGACTTGTCATGTATAAATATGCATGCAAATTAGGGTTTAGGTCGAGTGCGATGAAGTACACCCTCGCCTAGGTACCCTTTCATTCACCTTAAACACATAAGCAAGTTATATACAAAATGGCTTGAATACTTACTCAAAATACAAAAGTAGTACAAGAGCAAAAATCACTTCGCGCGTGTTCGCTAGTAGTGGGCCCCACCGGCTCCGCTTAACTCACCACTGTTTGAAATAGAAGATTTATCACATTATATCACAAACGGCTACTAACAGACCCAAAACAAGCAAAACGGCAAAAATTGGCACACGCAAGTGCGGAGACGGCAAGATGGACACGCGTGCGCGCGCGGAACGGCAAACGGAAACGGCCAAATCCACCATCTCAAACCATTTTGATCAAAGATTAGGCTAGGAATGTCGGATCAAGGTGAGCGAGACACTGTTTCAAAGCTATGAGGAAGGGATACAATTCTCCTGAAGACACCTTAATCTAGATCTGAATGGAAGCAGGTCGAAATTATGGAAAACAGTACCAGAAATTTACGTCTTAGGGTGACGAACATGGTTTGTTTGCTGGACCATAACTCACAGCTCACAAATCCAAATCAAGAAATTCCAAAGGCGTTGGAAATCTAGGACATAAGGCTATAGCTTTCATGTTTGGACCAAAAGCTGAATTAATACAGACATGGAGGAAAATGGGTCCAAACATTCCTGTTAGAACTGTCCACATTCGAAGGCAGTTCTGACAACCGATCTTGTTTTGGTCATAACTGGAGCTACGGGACTCGGATTTGGATGAACTTTATACCGTTTTGAAGCTAAGACCAAGATCTACATTTCTTATGAAGAGGTTAACACCCAGTTCATACGTTATCAAAACAGACAGAACATGGTCAGAGGCTAAAACAAGAAACACGGCAGAATGCTGAGTTTAGAATAGATGCCACTATATTGGCCATAACTCAGGCTTCATAGATCCGTTTGAGGTGTTCTTGGTGGCGTTGAAAAGCTAAGACAGAGTTCTAAAACTTTCATGTTTTTCCAAATGGCTAAATCAGTATGGATCATATTGAATCAATACAACCAAATAGATGAATTGTCTAAAATGGAACACTGGAATGCATCCTAGGGCAGTGAGGGTATTTTGGTCTTTTCATAGGCTACGTTGCTCTAATTGGGATGAAATTTTGTAGAAAACTATAAAACATCATTCTTTACAACTTTCATGTTTTAACCTAAGGCTAATTCAGTCTTTAACTAGGAGGAACAGTACCAGGCAGAAAGGGTGAAATTGAAACCCTAATTCCGAAATTTTCCGTTCAATGCGGAAATTTTCCGCAAATAGCCGCTATCTTAACACTAAGGCTTCATTCTAAACCATTTCCAACCATCATACATGGCCACATAATATTAATCATATGAAAACAGAAAAAATCCCACATAAATAGAAAAATTCACCAATCTTAACTAAAATCAAGAAATAATCCACCAAATCACATTTATAACCACCACAAGTCATTAATTAAACATCATTAGATAGAAGAGAGGGGTTCCATAGTCACTCACCTTATCAACACAAGAAAAGGAGCAACTTTGCACTTTAATCTCCCAAACCACTTTACTAATCACCTCACAATTACTAAGACAGAGGTTTCTATGGAAAGTTTTCAAGTTTAATCGGTTAGTTTGTTGAATTGAGCAAGATTGGAGCAAGAAATTTGGAGAGGTTTTTCTTCTTTTCTCTTGAAGAATGGCCAGCCAAGAGCTTGGGATTTTTGAGTGATTTTTGGGTCAATTTTTGATTTATTTGGTAAAGTAATGAATAGTGGTCAAAAGTAAGAATAATTCTCCAAGTGACACTTGTCACTTTAATTAATACATGGTTATCCTTTTGTCTCTCCACTCTCATCCATAGAACAACATCTAATTATCTCTTACCACCTGATAAAATAAACCTAGTATCCAAAACTTAACCTAACTGGCCGAATTTTGCCGAACTTTCCGCACTAGTGGGTCCCACGTCCGATATATGTTCTTAATTTCTCAAAAACTAACTGATACTAGAAAAATCATCTAAAAACTATATTTACTCAATAAAATTATCTGCGGAATTTTCTAATAAAGAAAATGTCGAAAAGGCGGGCGATCAATCAAATGAACCCTAGAAATTTAGAAAATTTTCGGATTCTTGCACTCATTCTTTCGGGGCGTCACAGGTATACCCAACTTAACCTATTTGGCTGAATTTTATCGAACTTTCTGTACTAGCGGGTCCCACGCCCGGTATACGCTCCAAAATTCTCATGAACTAAATTATACTAGAAAAATAATTTTAAAACCCTATTTGCTCATAAAAATTATCTAGAAAATTTTCCTAATAAAGAAAATGCGTAAGAAGCGTGCAAATAAATAAAATAAAGCCTAGAAAATAAGAAATTGTACGGGTTCTCACATAGAATCCATCTTTTGTACCCATAACGTGATCAAGATAGATCCTTCCGCTGCCTGATCAATTCGATTTCTTCTCGAGTGGTCCTTGGAGAATCGGGTTCGTATCAAAGTTGTTGGAAGATTTAATGAGCCTAGCAATTAAGGGATATGATGTGATACTTGGGATGGATTGGTTAGCTCGATACCATATTCAATTGGGTTGTAAGATGAAATTAGTAGAATTGCACATCTCGGGGGAAGCAACTTTGAAATTAAATGTAAGGGGTAGACTAGCATCGTCTGCTTTAATCTCGAGGAATCGAGCTAGAAAATTGTTGAGTAGTGGAGCTAAAGGATATCTAGCCTTTCTTATCAATACACCTGGGGATAAGGTGAAGTTGGAAAACGTGCTAGTAGTGAAGGAGTTACCCGATGTCTTTCCCGAGAAATTAGAAATGTTGCTTCCGGAGAGAGAAATATTGTTTAAAGTTGATGTGGCTCCGGGGACAGCCCCTATCTCTAAGACACCTTACAAGATGGCTCCAACTGAATTAAAAGAATTGAAATTGTAGTTACAAGACCTATTAGGAAAAGGCTTTATTAGAGAAAGTGACTCACCCCGGGGAGCTCCAGTGCTCTTCGTTAAGAAGAAAGATGGAAGTTTGAGCCTATGCATAGTTTATCGAGGCTTGAATGATGTCACCATTAAGAACAAATACTCTTTGCCTCACATAGACGAATTATTTGATCAGTTGCAAGGGACAGTGGTATTTTCCAAATTATATTTGAGGCACAGCTATTACCAATCAAGGCATAGCAAGTTCATAAGGGATTCTAAATGCGAGGAAGGGTTTCAAGAGTACCCGAATTTTATTTTTACTTACTTTTACTTTATTTTACTGGCTTATTTAATTATTTATTTATTCGTTTACTCCAATTAATTATTTCACCCATTTTAATATGATTTGCATGGATCAGTGTCTCATTTTATATTTTTAAAATGTTTGCTAGTAAATTTAATTTTTCTTCGACTCGTTTAGTGATAAATAGTGAATACACGTTTTTCGAGGCAAAAATTTGATCCGAGAGTGCAATGGTCTTGGAGAATTAAGGATGATCAATAGTAGACTAAGAAACGTTAATTGAGAGATTAGAGGTGAGTGAGTTAAATTAAGCTCAATTAGGAGCACTAATTGTCTACTATTCATTTGTTGACTTTTGTACCAAAGCACCTTTATCTCATTTCTTCATTTCATTCCATCACATCACCAACAACTCACTCAAACCCTTTCTTTCCCGCTCCTTCTTGGCCGGCCACTCCTCATCTTCTTACCAAAATTTCAGCTAGCATTTCTTCCATTTCTACTCCAAAAAACTCACTCCAATCTTGCTCAACATCTTGGAACATCACTCAAGATTGAAGGGAGACTTGAAGGAGGAAGGAACCTTGGTGGTTTAGAGCTTTAACTCTAGTGGTTTGGTCTTCATCTCTTGGAACTAAGGTAACATCCCAAAGCTCTCATTTTTCCTTCCAACTTATGGTTAGTTTAGTTAGTTTTAACTAGTTAAGCATTGGGTTGTTGATAGGTTCAATGAACCTTGACTCTAGGTAGATGTCTTGAGGTGACTTATTAGGTAGTGGCCTTGAGGAATTATTGTGTGTTTAGTTGTTTGTTTGATGCTTGTTTTGATGAATTATGGCTTAGTTTTGGTTGGGAAAGTTGAAAAGAAAACTTGAAGAAATGAAGAAGCATGCTGTCCGAAATTTTGCTGGTTGATTCCTTCGTGTTAATTTCTAATTTTGTGGTTATTTTGGTGCCAAAATACTGGTTATATGTTGGTGTTTATGTGTGTCAATTATCTCTCAAAAAGCATTTCATTTGGTTGAATTAAAGTTGCATTAAAGTGAGAGTGCAAATCTGGAAAATTTCTGATAAGGATACTAGACCAGTGTGTACGTATCAACCCATAACTTTTCGTCCAGGAGTTGAAATCAAGTGCCATTTGTGTATCTGAAACTACACTCCGAGGGCTTTCCAACGGTATAAAATGCACCTTCTAATTCATTTTCTATGAGCCATAGTGAATCGGAAAATTTGACTAATTTTCCTCACTATTTTCATCTGAGAAACAAGCATAGCTGTAGTTTGTAGCTCATTTTCACCCATCTTATAAAACGAATTTTAAGACAGTTTCTTCTACTGCATTTTGGCATTTTGAGTCTATTTTTCAATGCCACAAACCACATGTAATTTTGAGTTGTGTAGCTTCAGTTATGGCCAGATTTTGAAACTGTGTCAGGTGCTCCAAAACTAGAAATTCCATGAACCAGGTCCCAAAAATCAGCTTTGCAAAAACTGTTGTATCTTGGTGTAGAAAGGTCCAAATTGAGTTCTGTTTGTTGCATTTGAAACTAGACTTGGAGTTATTTCAGTGGTATAAATTTCAAGAGCTGATTCTATTTCTATGTATTTTGCCAAATTTCCAAAATTTACTGAAAATACGAGACTGTTTTGCTTTGTTCTTGCTGGAACAGTGAGATGGAGCTAAAATTTGAATGATTTTGGATTTTAATCTAGGAAAAGTGTCTTCTAGAGATTTTAGTACATTGAATGTATTTTCCAATGGTAAAATGTTTCCAACTTTTGGATTTACGGAACTCGAGATATAATTTTTGAAAATGGTGTCGCACAAAGCTGAAATTTTCTGGTTTCAAACAAAATGCTCTGTTAAGAACTCTTAACTTTCCTCTGAGATTGTTAGTTTATTTTAAGTTTGATTTCATGGATGGATACAAAGTCTCTTTGAACATTACACCTTTATTTTTGAATCTTGGTTCCCAAAGGATTAAACCTCTCTTGATACGCTTTCTTGGTTGTCTAACTTTCTTGGTTAATTTCACCTCAATTCAAACTTGAGAAATGAATTTCAACCCCTAGTCTTATGCCCTTGATTTCCATGACATTGAACTCTAAAAATGGAGCGTTTTAGCTTGAGTAATTCGTGGAGAATTTCACTAGTTTATACTCGGAACTTGGAACCTTTAGCTTTAAAATTTACTATGAAAATGAGTGGAGTTTTGATGAATTCTGCCTCCATTAGTTTAGAAAATATGAACGCTCTTTATATTCTAAAACTTGGGTGTAGGACTAAAAGTTTTGAGAGATGAAAGCCATCTTCTCTTTTCTCGATTTTCGTGCCGAAAGTAAATATGGAACTTTCTTTTGGAACTGAGGGTTCTTGCCAAGACTTGACTTGAAAATTACTTTTGAGTTTTCTTTGAGAATTGTTTCAATGATTTAGGAAAAAAAACTCCTTTAACTTGACTCGAACTTGTGACCTTGAGAGTGGGTAGCAAGAAGATGTTTTACTTATTAGCCTTGGTCGAGTACCTAGGTAATCGTGATTATGCATGTCTCAGGTGGTCATGAGGACGCCGAGGAGCTTGTCTGACCTCTAGCTTTGCTCTTGTTTTTGCCTTTGACTTTGGTGAGTGTCAAGTGCATGTTCAATGTTAATGTGATTAAAATGATATTTGTACAAGTGTTATATGATACGTAAACTTGCAGAGGCGAGGGTGTACTTTACCGCCTCGTCCTCTCTCTCTCTTGATTGAGTCATACTTGTTAAATGAATGTATGTGACTTACACTTGTACTTAAACATGTTTAACTCATGAGCACTGAGCGGCAGAATGTACCACACCCTATTAGGGTGGGAGGTGCCGCTCATCCCGACTCAGTGCTATTAGCGATTCTAAGTCGATTGGAGCGTTGTCTCTTCAACCAATCATGCTTGTAGGCACACACCAACCCATTGGCTAACATTGTAACTCGAGCCGGCAAGGGCTTGGTCGAGAAGCTTGGTGAACCTTAGGAAATGATATAGCTTGATTTTTTGAGATCTCGCTTGACATACTCGAATAGTATCGCCACTACATGAATGTTTGGTTCTGAATCCAAGTGGGTGTTATATTGGATGGAGGAAGTAAGTGGAGCGCTACGATCATGTTACTTCTCGAGTTGATGGAGAGTCAACCCCAAATGGCTTGAATCGATCGAGACGTGGAAATAGCTCCTACTTGCGTACGTATATGCAAGTCATGTTTAAAGTTGCTTTCATGTATGTTATTTGATTGATTGGTGCTACTTTCTTGCATGTTTAAGTTTTCTTGGTCTCACTGAGCGTTAGCTCATCCCTTTAAGTTTGTTTTCCTTAACAGAACTTGGAGGCGAAAGTTGGTGATTCTAGATTGGCAAAATTTTGGGGAAAGCTAGTATATCTTTTGTATGAGACTGAAGACTCTTAAAGTGTAAATTTTGTTATATGGAAACTGTGGATTGTAATTGTAAATGCTAGCCCTAGGAATTGTGGCTTGTACGTTGAAGTATTTCTTAATTCTAAATCAATGGTTGGCGTGTGGTTCTTTATTAAGCTTGAATGAGTGCGTGAGTTCTAATGAGAGTTGGGCAGGCGCTCCACTGATACCCTAGGGTTTGCCCTTGGGAGAGGTGGGGGCATCACAGGGGGGTGATCCGAGATCCCTCCGGGAATATTTTAATTGGTTTTGCTGTTTTCTTTGGGAATAAGACAAATATGGAAGCAAAAGCTTTGGCCCTGTTAGAGGGAGTGCAACTCTGTGTGGAGCAGGGTTTACTTTGTGTATAAGATGAGATGGACTCCAAAGCCTTGCAACTTATGATGCAGGGTAGTTGTCATGTTCCTTGGAAGTTGTGGACGGTAATAGCTCAGATCAAAACCCTAACTCAAGGTAAGAATTTCACATTCTCTCATATGTTTTGAGAAGCCAATGCTGTGGCAAATGCTCTAGCAACACTGGCTAGCACTATGTCACATTGTGAAAGGTTTACTCCACCTTAGTTTCCACGAGAAGTCCTGGGTCTAGCTACTTTTGACAGAATACAAATGCCTTATATACAAATGCATTAGTTTGTTTTGCCATGTAAGGGAGTAGTACTCCTTGTTTCTTGATTCCCAGAGTGTACGTTTGGTTTCCCTCTTTTCAATAAAAAAGAAGCAAGCCTTTAATGTGACGACTGCACCTCTCCCTAAGGCGAACCAAAAGGTTTAGCGGGCTGCCGGCCCAACTCTCATCAGGACTCAAATGCTAGCTAAATAACAAGTCCTTTCAAATAAAAGTCACATTTATATGGCCAATACAAAAGATCCTGGGCTAAATACAACGGATTGTGATCGATATAATCTTGAATTATGCTATTAGCTCAACTTATAAAAGTTGAGTTCCCAACTTACAAAAACACAAGACTAAAAGTTGGGACAACTAAGCTACAGCAAAAGATTCCGACATGACTTGGCCCTTCCTATTCACTCGCCCAAGTGCTCGCCCCCTGTAAGGAAAACAAATCTAAATAGTGAGCTTTCGCCCCATGAGGTTCCAAGAAAGTCGGGCGATGAGAATATCAGATTCACGCCACATACAATCATAATGCAAGTACACGTCAATTAAGAATTAACATTGTCATATAAAAGGATATGGGGTTCTCAAGAGCATATTCAAGTTGCTTGAGCAAAATTCTGTTAACACTCTGTCAACCTTTTTTCCAAAATACTAACAAGTATTTCACCACTTCACGTCATTCTCCAACCACCGTTCAACCCCCTACCAGGCCCGCACATCAAAATTCAAGAAGTGTAATACTCGAGTATACCATTTCAAATTCAAAAGCTCAAGTACAAGTTCAAGTTCATGTGACAAGTGACAAGACCCATGGTTCGTTAATCATGCCAATCAAACCCTTGCCGGCTCGAGCCGACCAACTAGCCAATGGAGTTTGGGGCCCCAAGCACACAAGAAAGTTGATGGAATAACCACCCAAGTGACCAACAAGTCAAGTACAAGCAAAGCAATTCATCTCATATCAATATCAAGTCACAAAGGAGCAAGTATGACAAGACCCATGGTTCGTTAATTGTGTCGACCAAGCCCTTGCAGGCTCGACCTGACCAACTAGCCAATGGGGTTTGGGGCCCCAAGCACGCAAGAAAGTTGATGGAATAACTACCCCCAGCGACCAAAAGTCAAGTACAAGCAAAGCAATTCATCTCATATCAATATCAAGTCACAAAGGAACGAGTATGATAAGGTACATCCTCGTCCCAATATTAACAGTTCAAGAGTAACAAAAGCAAGTATTTCAAACAAGCGAACATGTCATTCAAGTAAGAGACCTTGCACGTAAGCACTTTACATGCACTTAGAACACTCACCACGGCAATAAGTTCAAGTGTTTGCCTCGTGTACCCTACCAACCTCACTTCCACGTCCTAATATCAAGTATGTAAAGCACCATGAGATCCACTACTCCAAGCTACAATATTCAAACGAAAACAGAATTTTTCCAGTTTGCATGATACTATTTGAAAAATCATATCTCAAGCTTTTTAAGTCTAAAATTTATAAACTTTATACCATTGGAAAAGAGATTCAAAGATTACAATTTCCCAGAAGACACATTTGTAAGATTCTGTCTACAAGTCAGTCAAATTCCAGTCTCAAGTTGTTACTTCATCCAGTAGAAAAATAGAGCAGGTATGGAAATTCAGTCAAATTTGGAAAATCACAGATATTTATAGAAATTGAGAAAAATTCTGAAATTTTCACGGTAGAAAGTACTTTGAATCCAATTTCAAAGGCAACAAGAAGCACTCAATTTGGATTTTTCTACACCAAGATACAATAGTTTCCCCAAGTTTGCACAGTGACCACTGTGAAAGTGCAACAATTAACATATCTTGAAGCAAACCACAATTTCACCACTTAAAGCTCAAATGTTTTGCTCAAATCAGCCTCACATACATGAATCAACATCTAAGCAAATAATTAAAGCAATTTTTGCCCAAGTTACATCAACAAAAGAGGGTAAATAGTCCGGTTTTGGTCCCTCCTTCTCTTGCCCAGCTTCCATAAATTTTCCAGCCATGGTTTTTGGTCAAAATGAGAGGTTTAAGCCACTTAAAATGCATGATTTTGATCAAGTTTCAGCACACACTTGTAGGCTAAAGTATTTTGAGCAAAACCAAGTCTAAATCATCAAGAAAATTTCGAAACAAAGGCTGTAATTGCAGCCCTTCCATTTGGCCAGCAACCAGAAATTTTCCTCCCAATTTTCCAACTTTCCTCCGACTAATTGTCCCAAATTCAACCAACCATACTTAGCAAATCCATAAAGTTTCATGTCCAACATAACCATAGATATATATGTAACCATAATCACAAAAAAATAGCCATCATAATCACACCATAATCATAGGCATAATTAAACCCTTGAACTCAAGTATGAAGGATAAGCATTATCAACTTGAAAACTACCAAGTTCACTACCACATCATATCTTTATCCCACAATCAACCTTATTTTTAACATAAGACAAAGAAAGAAGGTTAATCTAGCATTTTACCTCATTTGCTTTCCAACCACCAAATCTTCTCCTCTCCAAGTTTAAGCCAAGATGGAGGGAAACCCTAAGTTATCTCCTTCCTTTTTCCTCAAAATCCAAGCAAAATTGAAGCTAAATGGAGTGAAGCTTTTCTCCCTTTTTTTTCCTCTAGCTCTTGGCCCTCTCTCTCTCCTCTCCTCTTGTTTTTGTTTGCTATTTGTTTAAGGCATGAAAGGAAAGATTAAATGGTAAGAAAGCCTTGGTCAAGTCAAAGAAAGAAGCTTATCCCTTAGGGTGACACATGTCACCTTCTAGTAGTTTCTTATTACCCTAACCTCCCTCTTGTTTTCCAAAAGTTCCTTTCCCATCCCACTAAAAGGAAAAATCTCATTTTACCCCCACACACTAACTTTCACATGTAAAAATTTTAATAAAAGTATTAAGCCAAAATCATTATCAAATCAATAAATAAACAAATAGATGACTAAATGAATAAAGTACCATGTAGTTAAACTAGATAAATTAACAAAATTTCTAGGTTCGCACATTTAAAAAAAAAACCAAGGACGTTAATGTTATACAAGAGTTGTATAAAGAAGTTATCATATTGAAACTCTTCATTCTCATGCTTATAACATGCCTAATATGAAGAATAAAGGAAAAGAGATCCTTAATCATAAAGTTCAAGTGGATAAAGGTAAGAAGTCAAGTACACTTTGGGATTGTTTCGAATGTTTCTCAAGAAATCCTCATACATATTGTGATCGTGCTAACTTTTCTTTATTTGATGATGAGGATGATTTGGAGATAGGGCAAGCTCAAAATATGGTGAATAGCGCTTAGGAAGGATCTCGTTTCTTTTCCCTTCCAAAGTGAACTTCACAAAGAAACACTTTTGAGTCGAGCCAACAACTATAAACAAAAGAACTAATTGGGAGGCAGCCCAATGTTTTAAGTCATTTCTTTCATTTTAGTATGTTTTTATGTGTATTAGATGTATTAAGTTATGTTTGTTAAGTTTATTTTGTAGGTTTCAGAAGTTGATGCAAAAGTGACTTCTTAAAGGTTGGTGAGGAACAAACATGAAGAACTCAACCCCTTATTTTACATTTAGATGTTCTTTATTCATTATGAAGGGTTAGATTGCATGTTTAGATCATTTTAAACTTGTTTAAGACTTTACATTTTGTGAAAAAGTGATTAGATTCATGTTTCTGCAAAAGTTGGAATTGTAGTGAATAGTGAAAAAGTGCAGAAAATCTGCACTTTAACAAGAAAACTCAATGATCTGCGAGGCCACCTTGTGAATCCCTGCACCTTGCGGATCTGCCTCTTCTTTCCTAAAAAAACAAAAAGAATAGAGGGCTTTTGGATCATTTGAACCTTAACTAGTGTGTTTGCCATTTTGCATCATAGATTTCTATTACTAATGGTTGTTATATGAAACTTTTACACTTTTTGGCTTTCATTTATGTAGGAAATGGTTGAAACTCAAGTAAGATGAAGCCATAAAAGGTTGCAAGCAAGAGGACAATTCACCATTGAGGGAGTATTTCTTTTACTCTTACTTTTCCTTTTCACACGTTAAGGATAATGTGCATTTTAAGTACGGGGAGAGAGGTATATTACCTTCTTAGTTGCAGTGATTTGAGAAAAAAAAATTGTCCAAAATTTTTCAAATTTTGTCAATTTTCACATGAAGTTCCATGACTATTAGTAGTTAAATTCTCCCTTTGAAGTAAAATTTATGTGTCTTAAGAATTTTATTCTCATTTGACTTAGAAATAGCTTTTATATGAGTAGAATTTTTGCTATGAAGAAAGTATATCTTGTAAAGTGGAAGTAATTATGCCTTGAATTTTGTATGCTTGATAAGTTTCCTATCTTGATTGAATTTCGCAAATTGAGTGATGAATATGGTAAATAATTGCATTACTTTTTCTATGATCATTCTATATGAAGGAAGTTCCTAGAAAAAAAATGAAAAAGAAGTGAGAAGAAAAATAAATGTTTACTCCAATGATTCTTGAAACTCAGTAACTGAGAATTTTCATCTACAAATGTCGACTTTCGCATCAAACGACTGTTCAATTATCAATATGCAAAGCAACTCTAGTCAATGATGAAGTTGAGTAATCGAAGGTTTTCATCTACCAATGTCAATCTTTGTGTCGAAAGACATTTTCACTAATTGAAGAAGCTATTTGTTGTGTATTAAATAAATTCCTCTTTTGAATAATAAAAATGATCATGAAAAATGTATGCCTTGACTTGACCATAATAGTTGCTTAAAAGTAAAAATTGAGTTGAGAGGAGCAAAAGAGTTGGACAAGTCTTGATTATTGATATAATTATCTTTCTTTTACTTGGTATAATGAGTATTTATGCTGAAATGAATGATTGTATAATGGTGGTTTACTTTGTTACTGAGGAAATTAATTTGAAAGATACATGAGCACAAAGGGATATATTTGAATTATTGTTATGGTTTATAATTCTTCATTGCTTGAGAACAAGCAATAGTTGAAGTGTGGAGAAGTTCGATTAGCATTTATTTTGCCAATTTTTAGTTAGGTTTTAGGTTAAATTTTTGGCGTGTTTTAAGTTAAAATGGAAGAATTGAATTCCTTTATAAGTTACTTTTCATACAAGTAGTGTTTCTTAACCAAAATATGAAAAAGTGTGGGTTTATGCAAATTTGTGTTGTTTTTGTAGGTTTTGGTATCCTTTGATTTGATTCAAATCAAGAAGAGATTGACAACTTTGGCTATATTTTGAGCTACAAGTATCAGATTGAAATGATTCTTGAGCCATTTTGAATTTAAAACATAGATGTACAATGTTTATGAAGACATCTAAGTCCATTTTATTGATTTTCCTAGTCAAAAAGCCATAATACAGTTGAACAAAATATCTACCAAAAGCTGAAATAAAGCATAGACCAGTCAAGGATATTTTTGTCATTTCTCAGCCTACAAAATACCAAATGAGATGATTCTTGATGCATTGGAAAACTAACTTAAAGAGTTACAACTTTTATGTTTTGTGCAAGAGTTAATTCAGTCTCCATCATCCAAAAAATTGTAGTTTATTTTGGTCCAAAAATAGAGAAAAGTTGAGATTTGAGCAGAAAGTGCAAAACTGAAGACAATGAAGAACCGTGATGTTATAAGCGAGGTACACCTCGTGGATCCCTGAGAAACTTCTGCAAGTGGATTCTACAACTTTATGGACCAATTTTTCTGATAAAATCTAGCTAGAAGCAGCCAAATTTGAGTTGGAAAAGTGAAGAACAACTTTATGACCATATTATGAACACATTTTCTTATCCAAAAATATCTATAAATGTGAGGACTCGTAAAAACTATTATTTTATGCCTAATTTATGGCTTAATAAATTATTTAATTGGATTTTATTTCCAAGGAATATTTTCTAGTCTTATTAGACCTAAATACATGGTAATATAACTTCGTTATATTTTTAAAATGATTCGTTTCGAAAATTAATTTCCTAGAACGCGTTTCGTAAAAATAGTGAATAGTACTTGGAGATTTTATCCGCGTAGTAGCACAATAAACTTGGAATATTGGAGACTTGTACTATGGACCTAAAATAGGTAATCTTAGGTATAAATATTCAAGTGATAGTTAGTAGTGCAATCGTTCTAAGAATTTTTCGAAAGTTTCGCGTTATAGCGGTAAAATTGGCGGTACGCGTTTTCACACGCGCGACTTTATTTGAGGAACTTTAGACCCTTGTTTCGAGACAATTAAGAGTGAATAATATTTATATTAACATGAGTGCATTAGAGGTTTAGTGCACTAGTGAACCAAACGCGCGAGAAAATCGAGCCTAAAAACGTGCCAAACGAGCCTCACAAGAGTTGACTTTGGAGCAATTTTTCACCACACATTTTATCTTCTTGGAGAAGCTAACTTAGATCAGAATTACTCTCTCTCTTCTCTCTCCTCACAGCCGGCCAAGCTCCTCCCTCTCTCTAACTCATTTGCAACAAAAATTCTGCACACTAACCTCACTCAAAACCACCCCAAATCACCTCCAAATCACACCAAACTTGGAGACCACTTAGCAAACCTTTTGGAGGTTGGTTTTAGCTAACAAAAGGCTGCATCTTCACGGTTTCTTGGAGCTTCAAGAGGGCCGAAATTTTCTGGTCTTGCACACCCAAGGAAGAGGTAATGATCAACCATGAATTCTTGTCTTTTGGAGGTTATATAGCAAGATTAAGCTCATGCATGCACTTAGTTACTTGATTATGGTGTAAAAATGTGATTGTGGGCTCTTGGAATTCCCACACTTGGGTTGTTGTTGCTGATGTGATGATTAATGGTGATTATATTGTTGGTTTAGTGATTATAATGATGCATTAGTGATGGGTAATTAGTGGAAACTCCTTTGGGTGTAAGAGACTAAAACTTCCGATTTTGCCCCTGCTATGTTCGGCCATTTCCAGGCCAAATTTTAATGGTTTAATGGCTTGGATTGGATGTTTATAGGATTTATTTGATGTGTGAAAAATTTCATTGGAAAATATTGGGGTTTGATGGAGCAAATGAATTTTTTTTCGAAACCAGCAAACCTGGAAACTGACTCGCGTATGTCTCTGACCAGCAGTAGTATTTTGGCTATAACTCTGTCCTCGGAGGTCGAAATCATGTGCCGTCGGTGGCGTTTGAAACTAGACATTCCTAGCTTTAATTTGGTATATGATGCACGTTCTGATTCCTTGTGACCAAGCCGAACCAAATGTTTTAAGTTCGCTGTCCTGTTGCTCTGTTCGTCTGGAATGAAGTGTGCAGGCAGCAACTTGATGCCCGAATTTGAACCAGATGGGTGCCGAATTTGGAAACGATTTCTTCTGTGATATTTTAACTCTATGAATGTATTTTCCAACGGCGTAAGCCATGCTCGATTTCGAGCTATAATGACTGAGTTGTGACTGAAACATGTGGACTGCTCTGTTTTGGAAAACCCTAATGTTGGGACTGGTTTGGAACCAAATCTTGGAATGAACTTGTTAGTTGATGTTTTGATATTAAACACTTACCAAAGTTATTATGGGTGTATCTTAGACCCTTATTTTACAAATGAACCATGGTTGGATAACCTTCTTGGTTAAACGATTGGAAATTTGGAAAATGAAAGTCAAAGGCAGAATGCCTTAGGAATTTTCTTGAACTTCGGTTGGCTCATTAACGACCTTGCCGAAGGTATTTTTCCCCGAAATTCGATAGAGAGATACTTTCCATATAGTATTGAAATACTGCCAATTTTGGTGCCGATTCAAGTTCGTTTCGATACCCAATTGAATTACTAAAGTTAGAGGTTCAAATCTGGAAAAACTCTCATCCAGTCTTGAATTTGCTCAACTTCGGGCTACCGTATCTCGGTGCTCGAAACTCCGATTTTTGATCCGCTTGTTTTGTCCTACACTTCACTTGCAACACTAATTGAGCTGAAAATGTCAGAGGCCGGTTTGCAACGTGCGAATCGTGCCGAATTTTCAAAGTTGGCCGAAATCCAACTTAATTCTGCCTTGTAAACTGAAGCTGCGTCTTCAAGCCCATTTTTGATCACTTTCCACTTCGATTCATGGAAAAGTGTCTTCTAGGAACTTATAGTACTCTCTAAGAGGTTTCTAACGGTATAAAGTTTTCCAATTCTCGACTTATACCGAGCGAGTTATGATTTTTCAAAGATTCATCATAAAACTGGAAAATTTTCCAATTTCAAAGAAATAGAGTTTTTCAAAAACTCTTTATTCTTTTGATGTTCTTAAACGTTTTGTTTACGATTTTCATGATCAAAACTCAAATAATATTGTACATGATAAAAGGCAAGTTGAACCTCGATGTACGTGTAATTGAGGTTCCTTTTTGCGAAATAATCCTTAGATTGTACTAATGTACAATCTTCTTGATAAGTGGGTTAATTGTATGATTATTCGCTATTAAATTGCCAGGCGCGCAAGGAGACCTTCAAGAGGATCTCACCGCGGACACTTGAACTCCCAGAAAATAATTCTTATTGAATTGCTCGGTGAGTGTCAAGTGTATGAATTTGATACTTGCTTATTTGTGATACTTGTTGGGAGTTTTAAAAATAAGGGCGGGTGCGTACTTTATCGCACTCGTTCTAATTTCAAATGAATGAATGAATGAATGAAATGTATTGAATGAATGAATGAAATGCAATGTCATGTCATGAATGCTTGTGTCGTTGGAGTGAATCTCCTCGACTACCAAATGAATGGGGGACGCCCAAACTCATAGGCCGTCCTTAGACTCGAGCCGGCAATGGGCTTGGTCGGGAACTTGGGCGAGCCATGAGATTATAAGCTCGACCTAATAAGAGGTCTTGCTTGGCATACTCGTCGAGTATCGCCCTAAAAATAGACTTGTGGGCCCTTGAGGTGTACGGTGGACGGAGGGAAGAAAGTGGTGATCTACGGAAATGGAAATACCGACCCGGTTGACAGGAGGGTCAATGCGGGAAAGTATACGAATGACATCGACAGATCGAGTGGAACTTAGCTCCTGAGAGCTACTATATCCTTGAATTGTTTCTGATTACTTTTTCCTGTTTGATAGATTGATTATTGAAAAGACATGGCTTTACTTATTAAAGTTGGGATTGTTATTTGATTACGTGCTTGCATGTGTGTTCTTGGCCTCACGAGCGTTAGCTCACCCTATAGTTTTGTTTTCCTTAACAGGACCGACTCTTGGAGAAATATGGAGAAACCATCCGTTGAATTTTGTTAAGACTCCTGTTATATATATTTTGACTAGGCCCTGGTTTGGGTTGTACTTTTGGAAATTGTAAACTTGAAAAGTTTGGACCCTGATGTGTACTTTGAATTTAAGTCGTTTCCTGACTACCCGATGTACTGGTGATACATTAAGTGACTTGTTAAGCTTGAACGCTTCCGCATTATTGTATTCGTGTTGATCTCATCGAAGTGTTTAGTTCGATTTTAAATTGAATGGAATTGCTTGAGTCCTGGCGTGAGCTGGGCAGGCGTCCGCGGATACCCTTTGGTCCGCCTTAGGGAGATGTGGGGCGTCACAATAAATACCCCTTGTATCTCATTCATTTGGTAATTATTTTAGCAAGAGATAGCATCTTGTAGTGCAAAGTAGAGTAGAGTAGAAGCAGAGATAGAAATAGTTTAGCTCTAGTTTTATATTGAGAGTTTCTTTCTTAGTTTAAGAGCTTTAAGAGAAAGGTGAAAACACTCTTGTACCAAGCTTATTTGAAAGATCAACTTATGAAGGAAGATTCAAGTTTCGAGACATTGAATAAGAAATCTTCTTCCTCAACTTTATCTCTTGTTCTTAATTGTTCTGCTTTATTTCAGGTTTATTTCATACTTATACATTCTTAATATGATGTCTAGTTAAACTTTCTCATATCCTAGGGTGAACTTGTTAAAGTATGATTTGAAGTAGTCAGGGGATGATTATGCTTTTTCATGATTTATTAGTTTAAGAACTTGTGCTTATGCTTTATAGTTGTTTGGCCATCAACTATGAATGATTTGATAATTGTTGAGCAATGAAAGTTGCCTTCAAATAGATCTAAGTTCTTAAATACTAGTCTTATTCTTACAAAAGTAGTGGATAATGGTTGGTTGGATTCATACAATTTCATTGAAATTATTTTACTTGTTTCTTACCTTTTCTCTATGAACATAGGTGAAGGATGATTCATGGAGTTAAAGAAATTCGCGAAATCAATTTCTAGAGGAATTAGCCAAGGCAGTTTCTCTTAAGAAGGTCCACTGGCAAAAGTAAGGACATACATTTGGAAGTTATTCCTTGGCAATTCATAAAAGCACAAGTATAGTTACCTTAACTAACTTTTAATCTTGACATAACTAGGAATTCTCATCCCTAGGATCCTCTCACTTAATGTTTAAGTAATTCTAATCTAACTTGTATTTACTTTTATTTATTTCTTGCAACATACTGCCTATGTGGTTGGTTTTACCACCTAATGGTCAGTTTTATATTTATTGTTAAATATGGTATTAAGGTTTTAAAATTTGTAGTGGGCTTGAATACCCTATCACACAAAGTGCCAACTTGAAACATGATTGTTTGGAACTTTAATTCTCTATAAATAGGGCCTTTGTTGAGCTTACTTGATAACTTTGGAAGGTTAGGAACTACCACAAAAATATAGTCTTCACTAATTTTTCTTAATTTATTAGTTTAGTAGTATAGATTAGTGTAACTATCCAATCTTTGTATCTAACTAAACAAGAGAGGAGATTGAGGATGAAGATTGAGAGTTTGGAACTCAAGTGACATGGGTGACATCTTTTCTATAACTTTATTTCTTGTATTGATTCTCATGTTTAATGAAAATACAAGCTTGGTTCTTGCTTGCATTTCCTTTATGTCTTGCTAGTTTGTAAATCTAGGGAATTGATGAACTTTTATGATAGTTAGGTTTTCATGGTTGTTTGAGTTTATTTCGTGATCAAGTTATTTAACACTTTTGTTGTTACAATCATGATTAAATTGGTACTATTAATTGTGATTATCTAAAGGTGTTATTTCATCAATAAGCATTATAATCTAACACTAGTTCATGAAATTGTTAAATCTAAGGAGTTAACTCACTAATGTAGGGTTACACTTTTGTGACTTTGGTAGGTTGTTCCATGTAATTTCATAGAATTTAATGAATCTATAACTAGTTTTATATCACGTTAGTAGCTGTGAAATAGTTATAGGTATAGTTGGTACATTGGCAAAAGTGTGTATAGCATACATTTGAAAATTCCGCCATAACTAGCTGAGATAATGAACTCATTTAAGTGGTTATTTTATTTGCTTGAATAGATTAGAATTTCATAACCCTAGGCACATTTCTTGTTAATTTAATTACTTTTATTGTATGTTGGTAGTGTAGATTTATTTACTTTATTTGTGATAATCTAAATAATTGAGGAGTTTGAAAACCACTGGTAGTTGACAATTTTCCCTATGAGATTGACCCTAATAATCCTAATTATCACTAAACTCATTTTACCCATATACTCGTAAAAAATCAAGATAATTGGATTTAATTGAATTAATAATTAGGAATTTATAATTTGAAATTCTAATCCTCATCAATTCCTTTGTGACCCACAAGCCATCTTCCAATAAGTTAAGAATTGCTAGGCAAATCACCAACAATGTCTTGATTTGGAACGAGGCTTGATTCAGCACTTTGACAGTTTCTGTGCTCACATCGGCAACGACCCACCGTTGTGATAATGAAGTGTATGAAGAGGAGAGGTAGTCTCGCAATAAGACTTGGAGCCAGTACTTCTCTTGCAGTGAAGTTTAGAGGAAGAAAAAGTTTTGATGGTAGAAATACAAGGCAAAAGATTAAACACCGCAAAATTTAACTCAAATTTCTAGAGAAACTCATGCACTTTTGATGTCAATAGGGACCATGAGTTACTGTTTATAACATCAACTTTCCCTTGCTCATTTTATTCTTTTAGTACTAGAATTAGAGAAAAAAGCTTGTTCCGTTGATCCGAACTCACTCCTCTCTTCAATTACCTATATTATTGTGTGTAAGGCCCAAAGACAACCTAAGAGGGGGGTGAATTACGTTGATCAAAAAACTTAATTGAGTTTATGCACTTTTTCCTTAACAAAAAATTTACCTTCTTTTCTAGTAGTGATCAATCAAGTAAATTTAAAGAAGAGAACAATGTTGATCAGAATTAAGAATATATAAAAGCAATGAGAATTTTATTAAACAAAAAGAATAAGATAGAGTATCAAACCGATTGTCTACCAAGCTTTCCTCAAACTTGAAAACCAATCACAGGGATGAACACCTTCTCTTTGATGAAAAGAAATCAACTCAATGTACAATGGAGGGATCACTTCCTTCTTGCCCCAAGCCTCACTTAGTCAAGCTAGGAAGTTTTACTATCGCTCAGATAACCCTCAACAAAGCTACACTATTGAAAATTTCAAACACAAGAGAAGTGCTTACAAGAAATTCACACCACTTGGAGAACAAATCTTGCTTAGGAAACTATTTTCTAGCTAAAATATCTCTTGAGATCTTGTAAACAAAGTGTGTAAAAGTTCCTTCATGGTTCAGAAACGTTTGTATTTAAAGGGGACCAAAAATGAGGTTCATTAATGCTTCAAACGGATAGAAGGCAGATGAAGAATCAGCTAGCCGTTGCGGCTGTCGGACGTCCGACCGATTATTCATCGTCCGAAAATCAGCCAAGTTGTCGTTCGGACGTCCGATGGGATTTTATCGTCCGACAGATTTTGCGTCCGAATGTCGTCAGAGAGTCATCAAAACTTTGCGAAATTTTTCGGACATCCGACGCGATCGATGTGCGTCCTAAACGTGTATCCGATCCTCTCGGACGTCCGATGCTTCCTCACGAGCGTCCGACAGAGTTTCTTTCTTGATGTCCTTCATCCTTTCGGACGTCCGACAGCTTCCTTTCGGACGTCCGACATGAGTGCCCTGATTTTGTTTCTTCTTTTGATTGATTTTCTTTCCTTGACACCTTTGTACCTGATTCTCTAAAAAGCAAAACACTTATATTTGAAGAGAATTAGATAAACATTTCAAAGTGCTTCGTGATCATCAAAATCAAGAATAACATTCTCCCCCTTTTTGATGATGACAAAACAATGGTTTGAAATGAAATATGATGATTACAAATAGGCTCCCCCTTTTTCAATTGACAAAAGCTCCCCCTTACTCAGTCAATCATAGAACAAAACTTGAAAAACTCCCCCTCACTTGGCTACTTCACAGATTTATTCAATCATCCAAAAACAGTTAAGCATCCAGCATCCAACATTTTACCAATTCAACGCATCCCACATATCCATACGCATATCCATATTCATATTCATATCTAGTCCATATTTCATATCTAGACCATATCCATATTCATAGCTAGGCCATATCTCTCCCCTTTTTGTCATCACAAAAGTCAAAAGGTAAAAATACATCACAAAAGTAGCATGAGACAGAACTAAACATTCATAACAAAATAACTTACGAGCATCACAAACATTACATCCACATATCCAGTTTTGAACATTACAAGCACCAGAAACAAAGAAAACAAAAGAGTCCGAGGCAACAATCTAACATCCAGCAAATAGAAAACAGTCAAACAGAATGCAAATGATCCTAATAGGGCTAGTGATCCTAAATGGTAAACTAAGTGGACCCAGGCGTCCTCCGAGTAAGCAGATACTGAGAGAGATCCTCCTCCTCAGTGTCTTCATCATCTTCAGCATCTCCACCAACTGGTTTCTTGCCTTTGTCAGATGTGGAAGGATCATGAGGTGCCACTGGAGCAGAGGTGAGGTCGGTGGGAGCAGGACTCACAGAGCGAATAGGAACTGATGAACTCGGATCAGTAGAGCGTGGCTCTTTGCCATGAGGAACTTCCTCAACCACAGGTGGGGGAAAGAAAAGATTCTTTTTATCTAGGAAGTCTGCTTGTTGCTCAGATGACATGGTGAGCATGAGACCATGTTCAAGAAGTAGAACATGTTGTTTAAGATCTCGAAGGAGCTTAACCACTTCAGAATTTGAAGAAGAAGATGCCTTAGTAGCAGTTTTCCTAAGATGAATAGAAGTCAGTGCAGCAGAGGATGAAGTGTGAAGGGAATCATGTGCAGCCTTAGTTTTAGGTTCATTAGACGTAGCCCCCTTATAAGCCCACATATTATACCGAAAGACAAGATTTTTGCGCTCAAAATAAGCCTTAGTAAAGGCAGAAGAAAACGTTTCTTTGGGACAAACACCAAGGGTGGGTATTTTGTAAATCTCAAAAATCTTCTGAAGAAATTTTTCATAAGACAGTTTTCTATGAGAATCAGTGGTAAAGCGAAGTAAAAACTTGCACATGACAAAGCCAAAGTCAATACGAATTTTTTCTCGAAAACAATAAAAAAGATACAGTTCCATTTTATTGGCATCTGTCCTATGACCATCGGTAGGCACAAGCAAATTTGAAATGATTGAGAAAGCAATGAGATTCACAGGAGCAAGGTCATTTAGTTTTGCATCAGCAGGGGCAGAAAACTTCTTTTGGAAATAAGACAACATCTTAGCACTATCAAAGTGATTATCAGCAGAGGGATACTCTTCATAAGAAAAGAAATTGACAATTTTACTTTTGCATCCAGGTTCAATAACAGTGTTTAAAACAGCATTCACAATCTCAGGACTAAACACTAAATCTACCCAATTTACCCTGGACATAATTTCAGTGTGGTCAGTGCCTTTCCTAAGATTGGCAAAGAATTGATATAGCATTTCAGGATAATAAACGTTAGGCATAGAAATGATATGTGACCATTTCTGGAATTCAAAGAGACGCAGAATGGACTCTAAACCTATCTTGCGAAATTCAGAGGGATTTATGGCACGTTGAGGAATAAAACCTTTTTGGGATATCCAGGAGTGTTTTTCTTTGGCAGCATCATCAAAGAATGGGGAGACTGTGGTTGATTGGGAGAGCGGTTGAGATGTAGTCCCTTGTCCGGATTCAGGCTGAGAGGAAGACTGTGAAGTTTGAGCCTTTACTGCTCCCTTTTTGACGCGTTTGGAGAATCTTTTGGCCCTAGGAGAATCAGCATCCTCATCCCTGAGTGTGTTTTTGCGTCCGGCAGTCACTTTTCCTCCTCTTAAATTCACCATTGTGTGAAATGCGTGAGATGTATGATGCTAATGATGCACACAGTAGTATGGGAGCGAATTACACAAGAATTTTGGGGTAAACAAGCCTTGAAAATGATTGAACAGAGTGGCTATGAGAAAATAGGGTTTTGAGGAAAATTTAGGAACTGTCGAAATGTGATGAGATTTGGTAAAAAGATCAGGAAAATGAACTCGCGATGATCAGGAGAAGTTTTTGGTTGAGTCAATTTTGGAATGAGTGCTTCAGAATAGCATGAATTTAAGGTGAAAGGAGAGACAGTTTTTAGTCCGAGAGAGAAGAGAAGAAGAAGGGTCTGAAGCAAATGAGGAGGGAAGTTACTTAAAAAAATGTACCGTTGCACTGTCGGACGGCCGAACGAAGTCGTGCGTCCGACAGTTTCGTCCGAACAGGTGCTTTCTGGGAAAATAGCTGAAGAACATTATTGGACGTCCGTTCATCTGCTTTCGGACGTCCGAAAGCTTTGAATAGGAAAAAAAAAATTTTAAGATGATTTTTCAATTATCCCTAATTTTGATCTTAGATGTATGAATTGATCCAATGACAAAGCTTTTGTAAAAATATCAGCAATTTGATCTTTAGAACAAACATAATTCACACAAACTTCACCTTTTTGAGCAAGATCGCGAATAAAGTGGTGCTTTATATCTATATGTTTCGTTCTAGAATGCTGAATTGGATTTTTGGTCAAATTGATAGCACTAGTATTATCACAGAATATAGGCATGCAGTCATATAACAATCCAAAATCATTCAAAGAATGCTTCATCCATAAAAGTTGAGCACAACATGCACTAGCGGCAATATATTCCACTTCGGTTGTAGACAAAGAGATTGCATTTTGTTTTTTGCTAAACCAAGAAACTAAGCAATTTCCAAGAAAGTGACAAGTTCCACTAGTACTTTTTCTGTCCACACGACAACCACCAAAATCCGCATCCGAATATCCATATAGAGCAAATTCACAAGTGTGAGTACTCGTAAAAACTATTATTTTATGCCTAAATTATGGCTTAATGTGAGAACCCGTAATTTTTCCATTTTCTAGGTTTTATTATATTTCCAGGTTTTCTTATTTTCAATGGTTTGTTTTCTGCACTTTTTGTATCCGGAAAATTTTCTAGATAAATTTTATGAGTAAATATAATTTTTAAAATGATTTTTCTAGTATCGGTTAGTTTTTGAGAAATTAAGAGTGTATATCGGACGTGGGACCCACTAGTGCGAAAAGTTCGGAAAAATTCGGCCAGTTCGGTTAAGTTTTGGATACTGGGTTTAATTTATCGGGTGTTATTAGATATTTAGAGGTGCCAAGTGCATAGGTGTGAGAAAGACAAAAAGGTTAGGCATGACATTAATGAGAGGGACAAGTGTCTTGACATGTGTCACTTGGAGATTAAATCCTACAATTGACTTACTATTCAACCTTTTACCAATTACTAAATAAAACCAAAAATTGACCAAATATCTTCCATTTTTCTTCAAGCTTGGCTGAATTTCTCTCTAGGAAAGGAAGAAAGAAAACCTCTTCAACTTCTTGATTCTCTCTTGCTCAAATCCAAGAATTCAACCATCTAAACTTGTTTTTGTTCCATAGAAACACTTAACGGAGTGATAGTGAGTTGTTTGGTGGAGTTTCTTGGAAAGTTAAGGTGACCAATAGCTCTCTCTCTCTTGTTCTTAAGGTAAGTTGTGAAGAATCACCCTCCTTCTTTAATTGATGCTTAAATCATGATTAGTGGTGGTATAAGGTGCAACTTTACGGATTATTTCTTGGCTTTGGTTGAATTGGTGAAATTTTATAATGTTTGGGGATTTTTCTATTTTCATATGAGTATGATTATGTGGTCATGTATGATGATTGGAAATGATGTTTAAGGACTCTATGAGGTGGAAAAAGTGGACAATTGCAATCAATTTCTGTTTTGGACCAAAAATTGAAAAATTAGGGTTCTTGATTCTTCATTCTGCCCGAATTTATATCTCATAGTTAGAGGCCGAATTGGCCTTAGCTCAAAACATGAAAGTTGTGTAGAATGATATTTTATAGGTGCCTACAAAAGTTCAGATCAATCAGAGTAGTGTAGAATGAGATAAGTCGAAATTACTATTGCTATTCTGGTTTTACCCGAAATTGGGATTTGTGACTGTTATTGGTTGTTTTGGTCTAGATTGCTTCCGAATTAGTTGTTGAGACCTTCTGAAGAAATTTAACCCTGTTTCTTAGCTTTCATCTGGTTTTGGAATTTCTGGATTTGGACTTGTAGAGCCTGAGTTATGATATTTCCGCTAGAATGTGTTTTGGTGAATCTGTTTTACGTTTTTGATGTAGTATTTTGCATTTTTGACCTGTTTTCACTCAAAACTGGGCTGAGTGACCTTCTGTGATGTTGTATCCCTGTCTTTTAGCTTCGAAATGGTGGGTCTTACACCTTCATCCGATAATCATAGGGCATTTGGTGCCATTACCGCAAAAAGAGGTCAAAAACTGTTTTTCAAGGCCAAAGCTAATTGCATTTTCGAATTTTCTGGTTTTCTCTACTGTTTGTATATGTTCATGGAACCCTATTGGGGTCATATTTGGCATTGATTTATGATCAGTTATCGAGTCTCATTGTACTTGTTTGTATGTTTTAAGGCTTACTTTTATTCCGGTCATTTCCTAGTTAACTTTTACTTTGAGCCTAGTGAATGACTTTTGGGAAATGAGATGACTTTTGTGTGAGATGTTGGGACTGATTTGAGGAAATAATGAAGCCTTAATGGCTGGAAAAGTAAGGAATCCAGGGGAAGTGCTGCCCAATTTTCTAGGCCGTTTGGTTCTTTAAGTTGGATTTGCCTCTTGATAGAAATAAAAGGCTTTTGGGTTGTTTGGCGCCTAGGTCTTCATGTTATCTTTTTGTTCCAAGAAAATCATGTTTTCCACCCTCGCACTAGTATTTATTTGGCAAGGCGTACGACGTGTAGTCGAGCCTCACTTGCGCATTCCGTTTACTTGATTTTGGATGTGAAACCTTCAATTGGTTTATTTTGATTATTTTAGGGTTTTTGGCGATTAAGGCCAATCTGAAGTGAAAACTTTTGAAGTTGAACCGGTGAGTGTACCACTCCCCTCCATTGCTGTTTAACTTGATTTCTGCTCTGCAATCTGTTTAATTTGTTTGAGACGAGGGTGTACTTTATCACACTCGTTCTCTTGTCTGTTCATATGCCAATTTTGAGTGCCTATCTGAATCTGCCGTCTGAATCTGCTATCTGAATATGCTATTCTGTATCTGTATCTGAATCTGTTATCTGTGTCTGCATCTATTCGGATTTCTATGACCTATGAGCTCAATCCTGTGGCTAAGTTATTCGAGTCGGGCCGGCAAGGGCCTGGACGATTAGATAACGAACCACGGTAGTCTGTTCGGGGATTTTTGGGTATTGAGACCCTTGATTCCGGTATACTCGAGTATTACCATTTCTGTTCGGTTACGGTGAGCGGGCCCGATAAAGGGGGTGTTTGGTGGACGGAATTCGGTGTGAAGAGGGGTCTACGGACGTTTTGGTTCTATATACGTTGACGGAGAGTCAACCGGTTTGGATCAAGTACTGCGCTGGAAATTTGGCTCCTGAGAGCCACCCGTATCCTTCTGATTTGAATCATTGGTTCCTTTGCTTTACATCTGACATGTGTATCTGATTTGTAAAATGTGAAATGCCATGATTTTTCTGCTATATGTTTGGTACCTCATTGAGCGCAAGCTCACCCCTTTCTGTCCCTTTTGTTTTCCTTACAGGAAAATAAACACTTTTGGTCTGGATTTGACAAATGGCTGCCAAATTGAGCTAGTGGAACATATCTTTTGTATAGCTCATGTATTAAAACTCTAAGTGTACTTTTGGGGCGTTTTCTCTTTTGATTTGGCAAATCGTGTATATGTATCAACTTTTGAAAACTTTTGTATGTCATTTTGGATTGTAATCGCTAAAGTTCAGATGTGAATGTTTGCGTGCTCTTTCGATTGGGTTCTGACGGGTCGGTTATGTGAGGCCCCAGTTCGTACTACGTTGATATATTCATTAATTTGGCGGTAACGTTTGGTTTTGGGAGTATTTCGAAAACCCTAAGTAGGAATTAAGATTTAAACCCTAAGTTCCGGTTAAGATTGAAAACCCGTTTTTTTTCTACATTTTTTTTATTAGAAAATTCCCCAGATAATTTTATGAGTAAATATAGTTTTTAGATGATTTTTCTAGTATTAGTTAGTTTTTGAGAAATTAAGAACGTATATCGGACGTGGGACCCACTAGTGCGAAAAGTTCGGAAAAATTCGGCCAATTAGGTTAAATTCCGGATACTGTGTAAAATTTATCGGGTGTTAAGAGATAAGTAGAGTGTGTGAAATGATTGATGTGAGAGAGAAAAAGAAGTGATAAGATTGCATTAATGGAGTGACAAGTGTCACACAACCATTGGTTAGACTTTGTGGCAACTATTCACACTTTTGACTTTTGACCAAATTGAGTAAATATCTTGAAAAAATTGCTAAAAAATCACCATTTCCTCCTACTCCATGGCCGGCTCTCACTTGGACAAAGAAGAAGAAACTCTTCAACAATTTTAGCTTCCATTTAGCTCAATCTTCCAAAACCATTCACCTAAATTAGTTTCTACTCCATAAAATCCTACCACTTGGTGCTAGTGAGTGCTTTGGTGAAGTTTTTGTGGAGAGCTAAGGTGTTCTACAACTTCCTCTCTCTTGTTTACTTGGTAAGTGGTATATGAACACCCTCCTATATCTAATGATGTTGAATTTATGCCTAATGGTGGCTATTGTGTTAGAAATTGTGGTTTATTTCATGGTTTGGAATGATTGGTTGAGTTTTTATTTTTATTTTTGGAATTTTCTGGTTTCATATGATCTTGATGGTGTGGTTGTTTTTGATGGTTGGTAATAAGGGGTTTTGGCTCTAGTAGGTGCATTTGATAGGAAATTGCAATCAATTTTGAATTTGGAAGAATTTCTGGAAAATTAGGGTTCTTGGTTGAACATTCTGTCCGAAATTTTAGGTCATAGATAGAGGCCGAATTTGACTTTGCTCAAAACATGAAAGTTGTAGGTATTGATGTGTTTGAGGTGCCTGTAAAATTTCAGGTCATTTGGTTTAGTGTAGAATGAGATATGACGAAATTACTGTAGCTGTTCTGCTTTGGACAGAATGCGAAAACTGTACTGGTAATTGGCCATTTTGATTGGAATTGGTTTGGATTTTGAAGTTGGTGTCTTCTGATGAAATATAGCCGGATGTCTTAGCTAACATATGCCTTTGGAATTTCGGCATTTGGACTTGTATGGACTGAGATATACCGATTACAGTTTTCTGTGTTTTGCAAACCTGTTTTGGTAATTCTGGTTTCGTATTTTGCATATTTGACCTAGTTGTGCTAGGATTTGGACTGAGTGGCCTTCTACATTGTTGTACCCCTGTTTCTTAGCTTCGAAACGGTGGGTCTTACACCCCCATCCGATAACCGTAGTGAATTTGGTGCCATTACCGCATATTGAGGTCAAATACGGTTTGTGATTCTGGTACGTTTTTGGAAAGTTTATGGCTGGAACTTTGGCTTCACATTTGACTGAGTTACAAGCTGTTTGGGCTTCCGACCAAAACACCAAACTTATAGCCCTATATCAGAGCTTTCTAACGCCCTTGGAATTTCATGAATCGGATTTATAAAACCTGAGATATAGCCGAGCAAACAAGGCCTGCCCGTGAAAATGACCAGAAATCTGTTTTGGTCCTGATGACCAATTTCCGTTCCGAATTTGGATTGCCGACCTTCATGAAAGTTGTTCCATTTGGAATGAACTATCTAACTGCCAATTTTCAGCTCTTTTGACCATGTGTAGCATAGAAAACAGTTTGCGCTCAAAACTGACCATTTGTGCATTGGCCAGATTTCGTAAGTGATTGTGTTTGGTTCATTTGGGACTAAAGCCTCCAGTTTCAGTTCTGGATGTCTTCATAACAGTTGTTGTTCATCCTTTAAGCTTCGATTTGGCATCTCATCCGCCTTAATCCGATATTCGTAGCTCAACTTATGGGTGAACTAGAAATGAGTATCAAATCTGCCGTTTGCCGTTTCCGCACGCGTGCGTGTGCCCTTTCCGTACTTGCGTGTGCCGATGTTGCTGTTTTATTTGTTTTGGGCACGTTAGTGGCCGTTTATGACATCATGTGATGCAATCTTCTATTTCAGATCGTGGTGAGCTAGGCGGAGCTGGTGGGCCCTACTAGCGAACACGCACGAAGTGATTTTCACGTTTGTACTACTTTTGTACTTTGTGTAAGTATTCAGGCCAGTTTGGTGTGTTTTCTTTGCTATGTGTTTGAGATATGTGAAAAGGGCACTTAGGCGAGGGTGTACTTTATCGCACTCGGCCTAAACCCTAATTTGAATGTATAATTGTACTTGGCATATGTATATGAACCTTTTGGAACCAAAACCCTTGAGCTTGTGGCTCGGGGCGACTTTCGAATAAAGTTTGTGAAGTTTGCAAAGTTTGTGATTTTGAATAATTTTGTGAAGTTTGTGAGTTTAGGGCGAACTCTTGACCTGGTTGGACTATTCGAGCCGGTTAGGGCTTGGTCGAAGGCAGTCCAACTTAGTCTGAGGTCACCAAGTTTGTAGGTTCATTTTATGAACCAATTTTGTGAATCCGGTTCACCGAGAAGGTGACCAAGTTTGTGACCCGAGCTTGTGACTCAAGCTCAAGTTTGTGATTTCGTTCGCCCGGGCAAGTTTGTGAGGTGACTGGCCAGTGAGGGTGATAAGGTGTCGGTGGGTGTACAAGTGAAGTTCTACGGACTATTATTTGCAGTCGACGGAGTGTCGGCAGGAGATCACGCATGGCACATGAGGTGGCTTTGGAGCCACCTGTATCCTTATTATGTGATGTTACTTTTCTGCTTTTGCTTTACTCTTATTGTGTAACTGTTACGTGAAATTTATGCTTTCGCCCCTGTTTACTTACTAAGCATATAGCTTACCCCATTCCTTTTGTTTTCCTTAGCAGGGGCCGACGCGGGGACTTTTGGCTCGTATACTAGTATAGTTAGATTGGCTTGTAATAGTTGAATAGTTAGGATGTTTGTTTTTGTTTTGGTGGTTTGACTCGATACTTTTGGAGAATGTAATTATAACTCTTTTGGGGTTGTATATATTGTTTTTGGTGCTCTTTCGAACTTTAAGTTTTGAGTCCTGGCGCGAGCTAGGCAGGCGGCCCGCCGATACCCTTGGGTTCGCCCTTGGGAGAAGTGGGGTCGTCACAGGTTACTATTCATGGCCGACTCCGGATTTCATTTTTTTTATTTTGGATTATTTTACCATTTTAACTTGTTTCCACTCGTTTGTAAGTTCCAGATCACAATAGATAGCTCTAGTCTGCATCGTTAGTCCTGGCGAGAGCTGGGCAGGCGGTCCGCCGAACCCTTTGGTTCGCCTTAGGGTGAGGTGGGGCTGTCACAGGTGGTATCAGAGCCTGCTTCGCGTGGTCTCTGCGCGGAGTGAGCCTGGACTAAGTGGTGAATAGGTATGAAAAAATAAGTGCTCGTTTGAGCCTAAGCTCTGAATTATGAACGTTATAGGCCTTAAAACTTTTCCGTGGTAATTGAGGACCATAGATAGGTACGTCTGGTAGGAATTTCGATTGTAGATGGTTTACTCTTGGGACTGGCCAGCTCGAGAGGTGAATTGTCTTATTTCGGATTCTTGTGCCTGAGTACTCCAGAGTTGAGGCGGTGTTAAGTATGTGAGATTTGCATTTTGGGAACATGAATGGGCTTTGTTCGGCTGGAATGAGTCCAAGAGGTTATTGGATATCGAGTTTGCATAGTAAGTGACGTGAGGGATCGGACGGGGTTATTTTAATTGGGTCTGGGACTAGGTCTGGTTACTTTAAATTTTGAGGGTAAAATTTCGAGGGCGAAATTTCTTTAAGGGGGAGAGAGTGTGAGAACCCGTAATTTTTCCATTTTCTAGGTTTTATTATATTTCCAGGTTTTCTTATTTTCAATGGTTTGTTTTCTGCACTTTTTGTATCCGGAAAATTTTCTAGATAAATTTTATGAGTAAATATAATTTTTAAAATGATTTTTCTAGTATCGGTTAGTTTTTGAGAAATTAAGAGTGTATATCGGACGTGGGACCCACTAGTGCGAAAAGTTCGGAAAAATTCGGCCAGTTCGGTTAAGTTTTGGATACTGGGTTTAATTTATCGGGTGTTATTAGATATTTAGAGGTGCCAAGTGCATAGGTGTGAGAAAGACAAAAAGGTTAGGCATGACATTAATGAGAGGGACAAGTGTCTTGACATGTGTCACTTGGAGATTAAATCCTACAATTGACTTACTATTCAACCTTTTACCAATTACTAAATAAAACCAAAAATTGACCAAATATCTTCCATTTTTCTTCAAGCTTGGCTGAATTTCTCTCTAGGAAAGGAAGAAAGAAAACCTCTTCAACTTCTTGATTCTCTCTTGCTCAAATCCAAGAATTCAACCATCTAAACTTGTTTTTGTTCCATAGAAACACTTAACGGAGTGATAGTGAGTTGTTTGGTGGAGTTTCTTGGAAAGTTAAGGTGACCAATAGCTCTCTCTCTCTTGTTCTTAAGGTAAGTTGTGAAGAATCACCCTCCTTCTTTAATTGATGCTTAAATCATGATTAGTGGTGGTATAAGGTGCAACTTTACGGATTATTTCTTGGCTTTGGTTGAATTGGTGAAATTTTATAATTTTTGGGGATTTTTCTATTTTCATATGAGTATGATTATGTGGTCATGTATGATGATTGGAAATGATGTTTAAGGACTCTATGAGGTGGAAAAAGTGGACAATTGCAATCAATTTCTGTTTTGGACCAAAAATTGAAAAATTAGGGTTCTTGATTCTTCATTCTGCCCGAATTTATATCTCATAGTTAGAGGCCGAATTGGCCTTAGCTCAAAACATGAAAGTTGTGTATAATGATATTTTATAGGTGCCTACAAAATTTCAGATCAATCAGAGTAGTGTAGAATGAGATAAGTCGAAATTACTATTGCTATTCTGGTTTTACCCGAAATTGGGATTTGTGACTGTTATTGGTTGTTTTGGTCTAGATTGCTTCCGAATTAGTTGTTGAGGCCTTCTGAAGAAATTTAACCCTGTTTCTTAGCTTTCATCTGGTTTTGGAATTTCTGGATTTGGACTTGTAGAGCCTGAGTTATGATATTTCCGCTAGAATGTGTTTTGGTGAATCTGTTTTACGTTTTTGATGTAGTATTTTGCATTTTTGACCTGTTTGCACTCAAAACTGGGCTGAGTGACCTTCTGTGATGTTGTATCCCTGTCTTTTAGCTTCGAAATGGTGGGTCTTACACCTTCATCCGATAATCATAGGGCATTTGGTGCCATTACCGCAAAAAGAGGTCAAAAACTGTTTTTCAAGGCCAAAGCTAATTGCATTTCCGAATTTTCTGGTTTTCTCTACTGTTTGTATATGTTCATGGAACCCTATTGGGGTCATATTTGGCATTGATTTATGATCAGTTATCGAGTCTCATTGTACTTGTTTGTATGTTTTAAGGCTTACTTTTATTCCGGTCATTTCCTAGTTAACTTTTACTTTGAGCCTAGTGAATGACTTTTGGGAAATGAGATGACTTTTGTGTGAGATGTTGGGACTGATTTGAGAAAATAATGAAGCCTTAATGGCTGGAAAAGTAAGGAATCCAGGGGAAGTGCTGCCCAATTTTCTAGGCCGTTTGGTTCTTTAAGTTGGATTTGCCTCTTGATAGAAATAAAAGGCTTTTGGGTTGTTTGGCGCCTAGGTCTTCATGTTATCTTTTTGTTCCAAGAAAATCATGTTTTCCACCCTCGCACTAGTATTTATTTGGCAAGGCGTACGACGTGTAGTCGAGCCTCACTTGCGCATTCCGTTTACTTGATTTTGGATGTGAAACCTTCAATTGGTTTATTTTGATTATTTTAGGGTTTTTGGCGATTAAGGCCAATCTGAAGTGAAAACTTTTGAAGTTGAACCGGTGAGTGTACCACTCCCCTCCATTGCTGTTTAACTTGATTTCTGCTCTGCAATCTGTTTAATTTGTTTGAGACGAGGGTGTACTTTATCACACTCGTTCTCTTGTCTGTTCATATGCCAATTTTGAGTGCCTATCTGAATCTGCCGTCTGAATCTGCTATCTGAATATGCTATTCTGTATCTGTATCTGAATATGTTATCTGTGTCTACATCTATTCGGATTTCTATGACCTATGAGCTCAATCCTGTGGCTAAGTTATTCGAGTCGGGCCGGCAAGGGCCTGGACGATTAGATAACGAACCACGGTAGTCTGTTCGGGAATTTTTGGGTATTGAGACCCTTGATTCCGGTATACTCGAGTATTACCATTTCTGTTCGGTTACGGTGAGCGGGCCCGGTAAAGGGGGTGTTTGGTGGACGGAATTCGGTGTGAAGAGGGGTCTACGGACGTTTTGGTTCTATATACGTTGACGGAGAGTCAACCGGTTTGGATCAAGTACTGCGCTGGAAATTTGGCTCCTGAGAGCCACCCGTATCCTTCTGATTTGAATCATTGGTTCCTTTGCTTTACATCTGACATGTGTATCTGATTTGTAAAATGTGAAATGCCATGATTTTTCTGCTATATGTTTGGTACCTCATTGAGCGCAAGCTCACCCCTTTCTGTCCCTTTTGTTTTCCTTACAGGAAAATAAACACTTTTGGTCTGGATTTGACAAATGGCTACCAAATTGAGCTAGTGGAACATATCTTTTGTATAGCTCATGTATTAAAACTCTAAGTGTACTTTTGGGGCGTTTTCTCTTTTGATTTGGCAAACCGTGTATATGTATCAACTTTTGAAAACTTTTGTATGTCATTTTGGATTGTAATCGCTAAAGTTCAGATGTGAATGTTTGCGTGCTCTTTCGATTGGGTTCTGACGGGTCGGTTACTATTCATGGCCGACTTCGGATTTCATTTTTTTTATTTTGGGTTATTTTACCATTTTAACTTGTTTCCACTCGTTTGTAAGTTCCGGATCGCAATAGATAGCTCTAGTCTGCATCGTTAGTCCTGGCGAGAGTTGGGCAGGCGGTCCGCCGAACCCTTTGGTTCGCCTTAGGGTGAGGTGGGGCTTTCACACTTAATAAGTTATTTAATTGGATTTTATTTCCAAGGAATATTTTCTAGTCTTATTAGACCTAAATACATGGTAATATAACTTCGTTATATTTTTAAAATGATTCGTTTCAAAAATTAATTTCCTGGAGTGCGTTTAGTAAAAATAGTGAATAGTGCTTGGAGATTTTATCCGCGTAGGAGCATAATAAGCTTGGAATATTTGAGACTTGTACTATGGTTCTAAAATAGGTAATCTTATGAATAAATACTCAAGTGATAGTTAGTAGTGCAATCGTTATAAGAATTTCTCGGAAGTTTCGCGTTATAACGTTAAATTTGACGGTACGCGTTTTCACACGCGCGACTTTATTTGAGGGACTTTAGACCCTTATTTCGGGACAATTAAGAGTGAAGAATATTTACATGAATATAAATGTATTGGAGGTTCAGTGCACTAGTGTACCAAACGCGCGAGAAAATCGAGCCCTAATCGCGCCAAACACGCCCTAATGAGAGTTGACTTTTGGATGAATTTACACCACTCATTTCACCTTCTCTTGGAAGCTAACTTGGATCAAATCACACTCTCTCTTCTCTCTCCTCATTGCCGACCAGCCCTCCCCTCTCTCTAACTCCATTGCTTCAAAATTTCACCTCACAAATCTCACTCAAACTACCCCCAAATCATCTCCAAATTCAACCAAACTTGCACCACACTTAGCTTAATACTTGAGGATCATTTTGAGCTGCAAACAAGGGCTGAAAATCACGGTTTTTCTGGGGTAAAAGAGGGCTGAAAATTCTGCTTGAACATCAAACCAAAGTAAGTGATGATCCACTCTTGGAAACTTGAAGTTTGGAAGCTATCTTACCTTGTTAAGTTCATGCATGCATTTGGTTAGCTTGATATGGTTGTAAAATGTGAAAGTGGGCTCTTTGTATTCCCACACTTGGGTTGTTGTTGCTGATTAGAGGATTAATGTTGGATTTAATGGTAGTTTAATGGTTATAATGATGGATTCATGGAGTATTATTGTTGGAAACTCAAAGTAGAGGTCATGACAAGAAATTTCCAAAACTGCCCCTGTTTTGTTCGGCCACTATAAGGCCAATTTTTGGTGATTTATTGGAATGAACCTGATGTTTATATGTTATACTATATGTGTAAAAATTTTCGTTGGAAAACATTAACGTTTGGATGGGCAAATGAATTTATTCGTGAACTAGGCAAGCTGGAAAATCATTTTCGGGTAACCCTGTCCAGCGGTAGCATTTTGGCCATAACTCTGTCCTCGGGTGTCAAAATCAAGTGCCATTGGTGGCATTTGAAACTAGACATTCCTGGATTTAATTAGAGATAAAATGTACATTCTGATTCTTTGTGAGTGATCCGAACCAAATGTTTTAAGATAGCTGTCCTGTCTCTCGGATTTGCTGGAATGGTTTGTAGAGGCAGCAACTTGAGGCTCAATTTTGTGCTGGTTGCTTGCCGAATTTCAGAACATTTCCTTCTGTAAACTTTTAGTCCTAAGAATGTATTTTCTAACGCCATAAACCATGCCTCATTCTGAGTTAAATTGATTGAGTTGTGACTAAAACAAGAGGACTGCCCTGTTTTGGAAAAACGTAGTATTTGGACTGATTTGGGGCAAAACTTGGGAATGATTTTATTAATTGGAGTTCTTGATGCTCATCACTTACCAAAGGTATCATGGATGTATCTTAGACCTTTATTTCACAAATGAACCATGGTTGGATAGTTTTCATGGTTAAACGATTTGAATTTGGAAATGGAAGTCAAAAGGCAGATTGCCTTAGAATTTTTCCTGAACTTTGGTTGACTAATTAACTATCTTTCCGAAGGTATTTTTCCCTGAAATTTGATAGAGTGGTACCTTTCATATGGGAGTAAAATAATGCCAATTTTAGTACCAATCCAAGTTCGTTTCGATACCTAATTAAATTTCTAGTGTTGGAGGTTCAAATCTGGAAATTCTTCTCCAGTCTTGAATTTCCCCAACTTCGGGCTACCGTATCTCGGTACTCGAAACTCCGATTCTTGATCCGCTTGTTTTTTTATAAACCTCACTTGTAACACTAATTGAGCTACAAATTTCAGAGGCCGGTTTGCAACGTGTGAATCGTGCCAAATTTCCAAAGTTGGCCGAAATCCAACTTAATTCTGCCTTGTAAACCAATCCTGCATCTTCAAGCTCATTTTTGAACACTTTCCACTTCGATTCATGGAAAAGTGTCTTCTAGGAACTTATAACACTTTTCAAAAGGTTTCCAACGGTATAAATTTTACCAATTTTGGGCTTATATCGAGAGAGATATGAATTTTCAAAGATTTAGAATAAAACTGAAATTTCTCAAATTTCAAGGCAAAGGAGTTTTTCCAAAACTTTTAATTCTCTTGGTATTATTCAAACGTTTTGCCCTCGATTTTCATGATAAAAACTCAAATAATATTGTACATAATAAAAGGCAAGTTGAACCTCGATTTACGTGTAATTGAGGTTCCTTTTGCGAAATAATCCTTAGATTGTACTAGTGTACAATCTTCTTGATAAGTGGGTTAATTGTGTGATTATCCACTATTAATTGCCAGGCGCACAAGGAGACCTTCAAGAGGACCTCACAGTGGACACTTGAGCTCCCAGAAAACAATTCTTATTGAATTGCTCGGTGAGTGTCAAGTATGTGAATTTTGATACTTGCTTATTTGTGATAATTGTTGGAAGTTTTAAGAATAAGGGCGGGTGCGTACTTTATCGCACTCGTTCTAATTTCTAATGAATGAATGAAATGTATTGAATGAATGAATGAAATGCAATGTTATGTCATGAATACATGTGTCGATGGAGTGAACCTCCTCGACTTTCAAATGAATGGGGGACGCCCAAACTCATAGGCCGACCTTGGACTCGAGCCGGCAATGGGCTTGGTCGGGAAATTGGGCGAGCCATGAGATATATATAACCTCGACCTAATGAGAGGTCTTGCTTGGCATACTCGTGGAGTATCGCCTTATAAATGACTTGTGGGCCCTTGAGGTGTATGGTGGACGGAGGGAAGTAAGTGGTGATCTATGGAAATGGAAATACCGACCCGGTTGACAGGAGGGTCAACACGGGAAGGTATACGAATGACATCGGCAGAGCGAGTGGAACTTAGCTCCTGAGAGCTACTATATCCTTGAATTGTTTCTGATTACTTTTTCCTGTTCGAATGATTGATTATTGAAAAGACATGGTTTTATTTATTAAATTTGGGATTGTTATTTGACAAAGTACTTGCATGTGTGTTCTTGGCCTCACGAGCGTTTTGCTCACCCTATAGTTTTGTTTTCCTTAACAGGACCGAATCTTGGAGAAGTATGGAGAAACCATCCGTTGTACTTTTGTTAAGACTCCTGCTATATATTTTGACTAGACCCTGGTTTGAGTTGTATTTTTGGAAATTGTAAACTTGAAAAGTTTGGGCCCTGACGTGTATTTTGAATTTAAGTCGTTTTATGATTACCCGACGTACTGGTTACACGTTAAGTGACTTGTTAAGCTTGAACGCTTCCGCATTATTGTATTCATGTTGCTCTCTTCGAAGTGTTTAATTCTGTTTTAAATTGAATGGAATTGGTTGAGTCCTGGCGAGAGTTGGGCAAGCGTCCACGGATACCCTTTGGTCCGTCTTAGGGAGATGTGGGGCGTCACAACAAGGTCTAGCATACCAAAGACCATAATCTAATGTACCTTTCAAATACCTAAAAATCCTTTTAACAGCGTTCAAATGTGATTCTTTTGGACATGATTGAAATCTAGCACACAAGCAAACAGCAAACATAATATCAGGTCTACTTGCGGTTAAATAGAGTAGGCTTCCGATCATACCTCTATAGTGCTTTTCATCCACATGTTTACCTTCTTCATCTTTGTCAAGTTTTGTAGAAGTGCACATTGGAGTTCCAACTTGCTTTGAGTCCTCCATGCCAAATCTTTTCAGCAATTCCTTGGTGTATTTTGCTTGATTTACAAAAATTCCCTCTAGGGCTTGATGTATTTGAAGTCCAAGGAAGAAATTTAATTCTCCCATCATACTCATTTCAAATTCACTTTGCATAATGGTGGAAAAATCCTTGCATAGATACTCATTAGTAGCACCAAAAATAATATCATCTACATATATTTGCACAATAAGAAGATCATTTAGCACTTGCTTAGTAAAAAGTGTGGTGTCCACTCAATCTTTCATACCAAGCTCTTGGAGCTTGTTTTAGTCCATATAATGCTTTTGAGAGTTTAAACACATGATTTGGAAATTTTGCATTTTTAAAACCGGGGGGTTGATCCACATATACTTCTTGATCAATAAAACCATTTAAGAAAGCACTTTTAACATCCATTTGAAACAATTTGAAACCTTTGAAGCAAGCAAAAGCAAGAAGCATTCTAATAGATTCTAATCTAGCTACAGGAGCAAATGTTTCATCAAAATCAATTCCTTCTTCTTGTGCATATCCTTTAGCAACTAATCTAGCTTTATTTCTTACAACTGCACCTTTGTCATCCAACTTATTTCTAAATACCCATTTCGTGCCAATGATAGGTTGATATTGAGGTCTATCAACTAGTGTCCAAACCTTATTTCTCTCAGATTGATTAAGTTCCTCTTGCATTGCCAAAAACCAGTTTTCATCCTTTAAGGCATCATTGATATTTTTAGGTTAAAAAAGAGAGACTAAAGCAAAATTGTCTATCAATTTCTTAGATGAGGAACGAGTCTTTACCTTCTCGGATGGATCACCAATTATAAGCTCTCTTGGATGATTTTGGCTAAATTTCCAAGCTCTGGGAAGGTCTTTGAATGAATCATCATTCTTGTCTTCATCTTCCTTTTCTTGATCTTCATGAGTTTCATCCTCCATTTCCTTTGCTTCGGGATTAGAGTTTACTTCATCTCCAATTGTTAGCTTTTTCATTCCTTCACGAACACCTACATCATCATCCTCACACGAACATTTGGAATTATCATCATTAGTTTCATCAAATGTTATGTGTATAGTTTCTTCTATCACAAAAGTTCTTCTATTAAAAACTCTATATCACCCAAGTATATCTAGAATAATCATCAACAATCACAAAACAATATCTCTTACCTCCCAAGCTAGTAATTTGAGTAGGACCAAATAAATCAAGATGCAAGAGTTCCAAAGGTTTAGAAGTTGATACACTTCTTTGGTTTAAAGGAAATTTTTGTTTGCTTCCCAAATTGACATACATCACAAATTTTGTCCTTTTCAAAACTGATTTTTGGCAAGCCTCTAACCAACTCCTTTTTTGAAATTTCCTTTAGTAATTCCATGTTAAAATGACAAAGTCTCCTATGCCACAACCAAGGATTTTCATTTGAAGTTTTAAGACATTGGAAGCTAGATGAATCAAGTTCATCAAGAACAACAATATAAATATCGTTAAACCTCTTACCTTTGAACACAACATTATATTTAGAGTCAAGCACAATGCATTTATGCTTTTTGAACAACACATTCAAGTCCTTATCATATAATTGACTAACACTAAGCAAGTTATAACCTAAGTTATCAACTAAGAGCACATTATGAACAAAAGTTTCACCATCCTTACCAACATTTCCTATTCCAATAGTCTTAGCTTTCACGTCATCACCAAATGTCACCTTTCCACTTGATTTTGATTTTAGATTTATGAACAAAGATGGATCACCGGTCATATGCCTTGAACAGCCACTGTCGATGAACCATTTGGACTTGTTTGAGCCTTTTCCCTGAAAAGAGAGAGTGTTTGGCACCCTTTCATTTTTGGGTCCACAATAGTTAGCATTGTGTCTAACTAACCACATGCATCTCATTCCTTTGTTCAGATTTTTTTTCACATAACAATCTCCTTTCAAATGTCCTTTTTGACAACAAAAACTACACATAATGGAAGAGTCTTTAACATGTAATGATTTGATAAATCTCAATCCACTCCTTCTATATGTTGTGAAACCATGTGTATTTTTGTTGTGTGCTAATGTTCTTTCATGAGCAGTAAGAAAGGTGGTTGATATGTTCTTTTTGAAATAATCTTGTTTTCTAGCTTTTAAGGTCTCATCCAAATTGTCCATCCTTTTCTTCAAATCACCATGTCTTTCCTTTAGCATTTTACAAAGACTTGTCTTTCTGTCAAGTTCATCTTGAACATCAAATCCGGCTCTTACAAGGCACTCATTGTCAGCTTTTAGTTGTTTATTTTGTTGAAAAAGACTTGCATTTTCTTGAATGAGAAAAACAATTTTCTGTTTTAGCTGCTTGTTTTCATCATAAGATTCCTTCAATGCATTATGCAATTTTTCAACAAAGGATTCAAGATCATTATCATCTTCATCATCACTTTCAGATTGAGAGTGTATGGAAGTTACCTCATTATCTCCAATAGCCATGAAGGCCATTTGAGCTGATTCTTCCTTTTTTTCAACTTCGCCTTCGGAGTTACATTCATTCCATGTAATCTGGAAGTTGTTGAACCTTAGCTTTCGATCAGCTTTTCCATCTTTCTTTTTCTTCAGGGAGCATTCGTTTGCTTAGTGTCCAGGCTGTCCACATTCGTAGCATTTGTCCAATTGTTTCTTGTTGAATTCTTGTTTTCCTTTGTTCCTTGCGTTTGAAGACTGATTCTGGAATTGATTGCTAGGTCCTCCCCTTCTAAACTTCCTTTTATTCGAGATTCTCTTGAAACTTTTTGTGATGAGTGCAAGATCGTTGTCATCACCATCCGAGTCTTCATCATCCAACTGAGCTGGATCATCTTCACCTTGAGCTGCTTTTAGAGCTATGTTTCTCTTTGCTCTCGCGTCCTCTTCCTCAAGCACTTTAGTTTTCAACTTCAACTCATAGGAGGTTAGTGAGTTAATGAGAGATTCAATAGGCACATAATTCAAATCCTTAGCTTCCTCTATTGCAGTCACTTTATTTTCCCATTCTTTGGCCAACGCATTGAGAATTTTCCTGTTTTTCTCTCCCAAGGTGTACTCTTTGCCCAATACTTCGAGATCTTTGATTAAGTCATTGAGCCTACAATACATTTTGTCAATATTCTCAAGGGGTTCTATTTTAAATGATTCATACTTTGTGACCAAGATAGACTTTTTCTGTTCTCTCACGTTGTCACTACCCTCATGAATTTCTCTTAGCTTATCCCACATTTCTTTGGCAGATTTACATCCTTTTATTCTAATTGATTCATTTGAGTCTAAGGCACTATAAAGAACCTTCATCGCTTTGGCATTCAATGTGAGATTGGTTCTATCTTGAACATTCAATTCAGCTCTTGTTTTTGGCCGAAACAAACCTGTATCTGCATCAAGAATGTTAGCATCATGCGGTCCTTCATTCACAATAAACCATAGCTCAATATCAATGGATTGCAAAAACATAATCATTCTTTCTTTCCAACTAACATAATTGGAACCAGTAAACATGGGAGGCCTAGTGACAGATTGCCCTTCAACAAACATGGCATGATTGGTTGTCATCTTTACTCCAAGCCGTTTGAGCTTAATCTCTAGGAGACCAAGCTCTGATACCAATTGTAAGACCCAAAGACAACCTAAGAAGGGGGGTGAATTAGGTTGATTAAAAACTTAATTGAGTTTATGCACTTTTTCCTTAACAAAAAATTTACCTTCTTTTCTAGTAGTGATCAATCAAGTAAATTTAAAGAAGAGAACAATGTTGATCAGAATTAAGAATATATATAAGCAATGAGAATTTTATTAAACAAAAAGAATAAGATAGAGTATCAAACCGATTGTCTACCAAGCTTTCCTCAAACTTGAAGACCAATCACAAGGATGAACACCTTCTCTTTGATGAAAAGAAATCAACTCAATGTACAATGGAGGGATCACTTCCTCCTTGCCCCAAGCCTCACTTAGTCAAGCTAAGAAGTTTTACTATCGCTCAGATAACCCTCAACAAAGCTACACTATTGAAAATTTCAAACACAAGAGAAGTGCTTACAAGAAATTCACACCACTTGGAGAACAAATCTTGCTTAGGAGACTATTTTCTAGCTAAAATATCTCTTGAGATCTTGTAAACAAAGTGTGTAAAAGTTCCTTCATGGTTCAAAAACGTTTGTATTTAAAGGGGACCAAAAATGAGGTTCATTAATGCTTCAAACGGATAGAAAACAGATGAAGAGTCAGCTAGCCGTTGCGGCTGTCGGACGTCCGACAGATTATTCATCGTCCTATCCCATCGTCCGAAAATCAGCCAAGTTGTCGTTCGGACGTCCGATGGGATTTTATCGTCCGACAGATTTTGCGTCCGAACGTCGTCAGAGAGTCATCAAAACTTTGCGAAATTTTTCGGACGTCCGACGCGATCGATGTGTGTCCTAAACGTGCATCCGATCCTCCCGGACGTCCGATGCTTCCTCACGAGCGTCCGACAGCTTCCTTTCAGACGTCCGACATGAGTGCCCTGATTTTGCTTCTTCTTTTGGTTGATTTTCTTTTCTTGACACCTTTGTACCTGATTCTCTAAAAAGCAAAACACTTATATTTGAAGAGAATTAGATAAACATTTCAAAGTGTTTTGTGATCATCAAAATCAAGAATAACATTGTGACAACTTAGGATTTTAATTGGGAGCAAATTGCTTGTCATCCGTCCTCCTCCAGTAAACTTTTTCACCTCTTATTAACGTCTTGTCTTTTGCTGTACTAAGGTTTCGATTGTTCACCATCATTAAAAAAAAAACAAATCTTTTATCTTTTGTTTTCATTGGAAAGAGCAAAAAAGTAAGAAAATAAAGGTAAAAAGGTAGGTAAAAAAGACTTGAGATGTGTTATTTCAACTAAAGGATTTTAGAATTCAATGAAAACCCCAAAAGTGCATGAGTGACAAAGAAGCATTTCATAATTTCTTGATGAATAGTTTCTATTTTAAGACTTTTCTTTTGAATTTTTATTTCCAGTTTAGCAATGGTTATGAGTAATTGAAAGTAAAGGGGGAAAATGGAAGAAAAAGAAACCAGTCACCATCTTTTCTTTTTCTTCATTATCAGCAAGTTAAAGGAGCTTCCATTTTTAATTGTAGTATTGAAAAAGAGACTAAAGAAGAGGAGTGCTCCTTTTATTTCTGCTTTTTTTTCTATCAAATAAAAATATTTATTCTAATTTGTCACTTAAAAAATTGACAAAATCAAACAGATAAAATAAAAGACCAAGAAGAGAAAAGGAAAAATTTTAGTCTAGTCGTTATAAAAAATGTTGATACAAAAGAAAAAGGCCAAGATGAGAGACGTGAAGGATGCCGCTCAAAAAGCAAAACGTCACCATGAAAGTGCATAGTTGTATTTGAGGTAAGACGCAAAATGAAGAAATTTGTTCTCATTAAAAATGCTGAGCTGTCGTAATGTTACTGGTGTCTGCAAAGGGCGCGAATTCAAATCAGCCGGAAACACGTTTAACAGTTAGGATTAAATATTAATGTTATTCAAATTATAAAGTTTAAAGAAAAAAATGTTTGAGTTCCAAAAAAAAATAGAGAAAAACATTTTAAAACCTATTTCTTGAATAACAACTTACTTAATGGAGAAAATCTTAAATTTACTCTATATAGTTAAAATTCAATTAAAGTTCATTTACAGAACAAAGTTAAATTTAAAGTACGTACAAATAAATTGTACAGGGGCTGGGGAGTGGATGTTCCGACGAGACAAGTACAAATAAATGTATGGGGGTTGGGGACGAATGTTCAAATAAGATAAATACAAATAAATTGAATGATAGGTGGAAGGTGGATGTTCATATAAGACAAGTGTACTATTGTAATTTCTGAATTTTTTAGAACAATGAAGTATAATACTTCCTTATAATGTTAAGTGGGATTTAAACTTTTGACTTACTTCCTTGTAATGTATTAGGTAGGATTTAAACTCCCGACCAAATGCTGACCTAATGCATGATAGAGTTTTAAGAGACTAAACCTGGCCAATTGAACCAAAACTCAATGGTTTCAAAAAGGTCAATCAAATTAAAAAAAGAGGCCGAAACTATAGATCTTCAGAAATTAGGAGGGAGTATTTACTTTATTTTATTTCTTTTCTTTTGGGAGCTAAAGGAGGCAAATATTGGCAAACGACAACGTTGGCACACGTGATCCTGCATATTTTATAAAGCAGTTATTGATATTTGGACCGTTGCGCATACATTAACGTGGCAAATTCCAACGGCTACTTTTCTCTTGGTATCTTTTACTTCTGCTTTACCCTTTTTCGAACAACTTGCATCATTACAGCTTTTCTCTTGGCTAAAATTCCATGGAGATGAACCCCGAGATTGCCCCTTTTGGGGGCGCATTGGTGATGGTGGTGGAGTACCTAGAATCCTCTATGTGCAGAGATCTGCTCTCCAAATTCCCTGACAATTCGGCCTTTGATTTTGACTATTCACAGAGCTCCATTTGGTCCCCTTTGATCCACAGGAAATTTCCTTCAACAACTCCCATCAGTAATGACCGCAGAAATGTACTGAGCTGCGGCCTCTCGAGAAAGCTTGTTTACAATGATGATGAAGGGCTGACCAAGATCAAGAAAGTGACTGCAAATATCAAGAGAAAGTTCACTGATGCTGTTTCTGATAATCTCCTGAAGTATCAAAAGATGAGGAAGAGAAAGAGGAGGAACAGTCTTGATTTTACTCCTCGCCCTTCTTCTAAGCTTCCTTCCACTAGTCCAACACCAAGAAAGGTACTATCATTCACTATTCAGAAATCAAAAACTTAATTTTCGGTGACTTTATTCTGATTAATTATCTGAGTGGTATATTTTTGTGGTGATTTGACTATTTTTCTTGAGGTGTAGAGTAGTGCTACTAATAGCTATATGTTTTTATCTTTAGCAGTCTCATTAATGAGATAAATTTTGTTGTTTAGGGATGGGTAAAGGTGCTGAAAGCTGCTTCTAAGCATTTCAAAAAGAAGAGCAAGAAGAGAGACTCGTATACTCAGATCAACTTCTCAAGTTGTTTCACGTCAACAGACTCCTGAGAACTGCTTTTCTAGTTTTCTTCACATCGGTCATCTTTTGCTGCCATGTTTCCCATTCTTTTATGTAATTCGATTACTATCATCAAATTCTATTAATAGACCGAATTACTGAGTAGTCTTTAGAAATTTATAGGTTTTGCACATTTTCGAACTTCTATCTTGTCATCATCCTAAAGGTTTAACAGATTTTGAAACTGCAGTTAGGTTGTAACCATCCTAATGCTGCTATTTAGATTACTGGAAATTAACACATACTCTTGCTTAGAAAATTGGGCAGTTCCAGGATGCTGTACACGCTAGTTGTAGCTATCAAGATGAATCATGACTGAAATATTATTCATCTTGAATATTTGAATGTCACACGACATGCCTACGGATATTAGCCACAATGTGACTGGAAAAAAGAACTGTTGTAGTTATGTTCGTATGTTATGAGCAAGATAACATCAGCAGTAGTGGGTAACTATGATTTCCTGATGGCAAAAAAGCCTTGCTCAATTAAGTGTATTGTTGAGTTGGCTTCCCATTGACATAAACAATGACAAAGTAGTTGTGGATTTACATAGACCAAATACACGGCCTGAATAAAGCTTATTGGCACAAGGTACTCAATGTTCTGATTATTTGTTCTAATCTGTTATGATGAAAGCTTGGCAATAATCACAAAATGCAGCTAAATTTGAAGTTACAAGATCCAATTGTCCTTGAATTCTTGAGTATTATTAGTTAGCATACTATACGAGTCTGCAGTATGTTGAACAGGAAACTTGATATGCTATCCACAACCCATAACTTACACTGGTACTAAGCATCCATAAGTTACACCCGTCATTTTTGCGCTACCAAAGGATCTTCAATGAAACGTCTAAGTGAAATGAAAGAAGAGCCACCATCCATCAATGCTTCTATAGCCTTCTTTCCAATCTCCTTAACTCTCCTTCGCACAGGATTTTCATCGTCCATCAAACACCTTATGGCCTTCTCTATCTCATTAAATGGTACAAGCTTATGAGGATTCTTAAAACGGTAGTCTAAGGTCAACTGCATGGCTAATTCCAAATCTTTTACTAATTGAAAAGCATTAGATTGTTGTTCAGCGTATACAGGCCATGTTGCAATTGGCACACCATTCCACAAGCTTTCCAGTATAGAATTCCACCCACAGTGAGATACAAGGCCACCAACTGCTTCTTGGGCTATAACACAAAAAATACCTTTTTCTTTGTTCGCTCCAAAAACACTTCTGGCAGAATCTCAGAAAAATTGGTATACTAACTCGCTTTGCACTGAATTCCTTTGGTGCTGCCGCCCGTGCAACCATAAGAATCTATATCCACTTCGCTCCAGAGCAGCTGCCATCTCTGCTATCTGGGGATGCTCAAAACCTCCCATGCTTCCAAAACAGAGGAAAAGAGCAGATGAAGATGGCTGGTCATCAAGCCATTTGATAATATTTTCGGAGTTGGGATGCCTTTCGACCTCAAAGTTGATCACAGCTCCCAACCGTATAAATTGGTGCTAATTCCTTATCTGATCCCAGATACTCAGTTGCATGGGAGATTCTAATTCGGCAAATGTATTTATGATAAAGCCTTTTGTCTCTCTAAATCGTGTACCTTGATATAACATTGATCCATAACCCCCAGTCTTATCAAACAGAAAAGATGGTAAAACCCTCGAGGGTACAGGGTGGGAATAGGTAGTTATGATTGAATCAGGATCTGAAATGCTAAATTCACCCCTTCTCAGAATGGCGAATGGGGAGATAAAGCATAAGCCCAAGAAAAGCAGCATTAGATGTGAATAAAATGTAGGAAGCAACACCAAGCTCATTAGCTACATCAATCATTGATGTGCAAAACAAATCGATCACTAACCCGGCGAGTTGAGTACAGGGTTCGACAAAGTTGGTTGGTCATGGCATTTTTGACGAGGGCTTTGTGCTTCTCAATAAAACAGCAGTGAACTTCTCGATCGAGCTCATCGGTTCTGGCGATGGTGGATCAACAGAAGGGAGGTTAATGAATCGGATATTAGAATTGGCGGCCGCCAATTTTTCAATGTATGAATCAAGTTTAGGTGGAGTAGCCCGCTTTATGACTAGAACAGTTACTGATTTGCGTTCTTCTCTTTCAAGAAGCTGCTTTGCGAACCCGATTATGGATGCTGTGTGGCCTCTGCCTGGTGCAGGAACAAAAACCAGCTCTGTTTTCATCATCATTGGATGTGTTGATTGGACTTTCTCCTCCCTTTGTTCCGCGGAGACAATGTGATATACCGCTTTCCATTTTGTGGTTCTCGGATGACCGTCTCAAAACTTGCAGTGGAAAATTGTGGAGGAAAGCAAAGGAAACCATCTGACGGATGTTCTGACATCATGTTTAGATATCGTTCGATTTCCTTCTACATTCTTTTCCACCCCTAGATCGGCAAACCATAGTTTTGGCGCGGGTTGCTTTCCAAACGAACTTGAGCTTCCGAAAGGTTAAAAAATCGATTTAAATCTTGGAAACTAGTTAACCCGATCGGACGGAATAGTGAACCGTCAATCCGTTCCTATTTAAATCAAACCAGTCTGATGCTTGATTTATTCATTTATGTCCGCTTCTTCAATGCAATCAAGTGGTTTGTTTGGACATTTAATGCATTAATTAATGAAATCGGTAATCGGTGAATCAGAATTGAAATCGATAATTTGGAATTTTGAAGTTGAAATTTTGGCATTAGAATTTTCGATCGAATTTGATTTCGGATTCACTAACTCTGACTTGAAATTCGTTCCGAATTCAATTCAAAATTCGATAAATTTCAATTCAGGAATATAAAAATTATTATTATTATATAAAAGTTATATTACATATATATATATAATATTATATATATCTATATATATGAAAAACGAATTTGAAATTGAAATAGGAATTCTGAATTCTGATTTGAAAAATCTCATTACTGAATTCGAACCAAATTCGCATAATTCAAAATCGGAAAACCCGATTTTAGTTTCGAATTCCGAATTATCAATTTCGAAAATTTCGAATTCAGTTGGTAAATTAGAATTTTTCAATCTTGCACACTCCTAATACATTCTTCCTTGTACCACATTTATATTTTTGCTATCAACTCATTTAATTCTCTTAAGTTTTCAAATCTTCTCCATTTTCATGCGGCATTATGAATTTGTCATTTTAGTTTCCAAATTATATTTTAGCTCTAAATTATTTACAAAAACCCAACTTCTATGTAATTTTATCTTATTAACAAAACCATATTTTTGAATATTTTTTGTTTGAATGAATTTGATTTCTAATTCAATAGGTTGACCAAATATGTATATGTAAAGTATAAGGTCAGATTAACCTAAGACGGGGTTGAATTAGATTGATTTGAAATCTAAGCATGATTAATACAAATTTTGTTTAAAATAAATTTACAAAGTTGCCTAGGTGATTAATTAAATAATTAAGCACCAACTTGAAGATGTAGTAGAATTAAAGCAATGAAAGCACTTAAGCACATAGAAAAGAAGTAATTAGAAATAGGGAATAATAATTGCAAACCACACTAACTCCCAAGCTTGGACTCAAATTCGGAGTTGTACGCACTATTGAGTTTTTTCAATTTGGTAAAAGCAAATCAATCTGTACAATAGAAGACTTCCTTCGTGCTCACACAAAACTCCTTATTGAGTCAAGAAGTTTTACAACTTACCGAATCAACCCTCACAAATCTATAAATTGAATACACTCACTCACAATTGAAAAACTAAACAATCTATTGCACCTACACAAAAATTAGAAGAAAGAGAAAGAGCATGTGAGGCCCTGAAATTTTACTTGTCTTTATAACTCTTATTTGAACTTACTTGCCTTAGATTCTTGGGTGTTTAATGGTTGAATTTGAGCCAAGGGAGTGAATTTTGTTAAGGAAAAGTTTAATATTCTCAAGTTGTTAGAAAATCTGGAATTTTCGCAGGAGGCTTTGCGCAGTTTTGGGAAATTGGCTATAAACTTCGTATAGAAAAGTCGGAATTGAGTTCCATTTGTTGCATTTGAAACTAGACTCATAGAGCTTCCTACAGTGTAAAATTTAGAGTTTGATTCAATTTTTATAAATACCAGAAAATCGGCAAATTTGATTGAAAATTCTGCCCTGCACAAGTAAAAATAGGAATGTTGTAGTAGCTTATGGCTCAATTTGGACCAACTTGTGAACTGAATCTCTTTGAGGTGTCTTCTAAAGATTATTAGTGTTTGAAGTCTAGTTTTTATCAGGCTAAGTTGTATGAATTTTTGACATTTATAACTCACGTTATGATTTTTCTAAAGGAATGATGCATGCTAGGTTTTTTTTTTGTGCATTTTGGTAATGTGATTACTTGGTGAGGTGTGTGTACTAAATTTGGTGGATAAGAGCGAGTATTAATTAAGAGAAAGTATGTGATTTGAAGTGACAATAATAAGTTAGTGTATCATAAGTTAAAACACAAGTACGAGAGAGTTAAGGGAAAAATAGGCTTAAACCGACATGCACCATTTGTTACCGATTGAGCAAACCACTTGACCACAACTTTCTTACCCTAATCTTCTTGTTTTTATTTCATCTAATCAGCCCTAAATTAAACCCTAAACTGTGATGCCCCCACTTCTCCCTAAGGCGAACCAAAGGATATCCGCGAGACGCCTGCCCAGTTCTCACCAGGACACGGTACAAATCCCATCAGGCTTAATACAAAACCAGCCAACACAACTAGATAAAGTAAGAAAGTGCGAAAAAAACTTTCGAACTTAACAATATATAACGATTATCCAATCCTTATATTGGATTTCCAAAAGTTACAACAATACCCAAAATATACAACATCCGGAATATCTAGCCAATTACATTAGAAACCTTAAGCCAAAAGTACATTAGAAAGGGGTTTTTCCGAGGTCTATTCCAGATCCTTTCTTGTTAAGGAAAACAAATCTACAGGGCGAGCAAAACACTCGTTAGGCCAAGAACACACATGCAAGCACGTTGTTCAAGTAACAATCCCAATTTACAAGTAGAGCAATAATATTGCAATAATTAACAATCCAGTGAAATGTAAACAAAAACAATTCAAGGATATGGTAGCTCTCAGGAGCTAATTTCCACTTGCTTTGCAAATTTCATTCGTATATCTTCCCGCGATGACTCTCTGTCAACCGGGTTGATATTTCCAATCCTTAGATCTCCACTTACTTTTCATGTCCGTCCACTGTACACCGCACCGGGCCCGAACGACATTTATAAGGCGATACTCCACGAGTATGCCAAGCGAGATCTCTCAAATAGATCAAGCTTATCATGGAATTCTCATGGCTCAGCCTATGAGTTTGGGCATCCCCCATGTAACATTTGTGTGTCGAGGAGATTCACTCCAGCGACGTATGCAGCCATAACATACTAATTCATGTCATTCAAGCATGTGATACATTCAATCATTCATTTAAGTCATTCATGGTTCATTCATTCAATTCAATCATGAGTCATTTATTTCAAATGAGAACGAGTGCGATAAAGTACATACTCGCCTCCATTTTCAACATCTCCAAGCAATTATAGCAATTAAGCATGTATCAAGTATTCATACACTTGACACTCACCAAATAAATAAAGAAGAAATGTCACTCGAAGTTCAGGCGTCCACCGTGGGATCGTCTTGAAGGTCCTTTTGGGTGCCTGAGCAATTAATAACGCATTATTACTCAAAATCACTTAAAACCCCCAAGTATCAAGAAAGATTGCACACTAGTACAATCTAAGAAAATCTTGCAAGTACAAGTCTTAATTACTCGTAAATCGAGACTCAAGGGTGGGGTTTTAAAACACAAGAGAAATCTGGTTTTCATCTTTGAAATCAAGTGCAAAACGATCAAGTGATGTCAAAGGAAGAGAGAGAGTTTGAAAACTCCATTTTCCTTAAGTTAGGAAATTTCAGATTTGTCGCATGTACTTTGAAAAATCATATCTCTCTCCGTACAAGTCCAAAATTGAAAAACTTGGTACCGTTGGAAACTACTTCCAAAGTACTAAATGTTTTTAGAAGACACTTTTCCATGATTCCAATTGGAAGATATTCAAAATTTGGCCCAAAGTTGCTGTTTTGGAAAGTCAAGACAGATTTGGGTTGATTTTTGACAAAGTTTGGAAATTCGGTAAAATTCACACAATAATAACTAGCCTTTAAAATTTGGAACTCAATTAGAGTTACAATCAAAGTTTTCAACACAACAAGTAGAATAAGAATTAGAGTTTCGAGCACGAAGATGTGGTGGCTCAAAGTTGCTGAATTTCCTCTTTGAACAAAAATTTTTCAGGTTTAAATCACAAACTTTGGGACTTTGATTGAATATCGAAATGGACTCGGAATGACACCAAACTTAGCAGTATTAAACTAAAATATAAGGGATATTCCTCTGTAAACTTTCATAGAAAAATACCTACGGAAAAGTCGGTTAACAAAATCATTAAAGTCTCACAAGTTTCCAAGGCCAATCTGCCGGGTATGTAAATTTTCCTTTTCTAATTATTCGGCTAATGAAAATATCTCAAATATGGTTCATTTATATAGACAATGTCTAAGAAACATCCAAGATGTGTTTGGTAGGTGATTAACTCCAAAATTTCGAAACAACAAGTCCCAATCAAGGTTAAGGCATCAACTAGCCAAAAAGAGGGTTTTCAATCCCTGAGTCAGTTTCGAACTTCGGCCACAACTCACTCAATTCAACTTGGAATTGAGTGTGGTTGATGGTGTTGAAAACTAGATTCATAAATCTACAATGTTTTAGAAGAAATTGTTTTAAAAATCTGTCTACAACTAGCTCATATTCGAGCATCAACTTGCTGCTTAAGACAGAGCTTCCAGTAAAACGAGAAACAGGACAGGTAAATTTACAAGGTTGGTACGGATCACTCAAGTGGAATCAGGACATGAATTTTATACCGTTGGAAAACTGGGAATGTCTAGTTTCCAGTTCCACAAACAATACTCAATTCCGACATCAGAACAAAAAGTTGTAGCTGGTTGAAAAATACTGCCAGAGCAATATGGGAAAAATTCCAGTTTTGATGAACTTTCGAAATCACAACATTTGGCCAACCAAATCACGTAATTTTTTGTGAAAACCTTTCACACAGCCCACACAACATATATACATCATAAACAAGTCAATTGAACATTAAAAAATGCTCTAAGGGTCACGGCATTGATAGGGGCAGAAAAGGAAAAATTCCCCTTTTCACTTCCTTTGAGTTTCCATCCACAATATCACTTATTTCTACTAAATTAAGCAATAATCCAACATTAATAACATCAAAACTCATCAAACCAGTCCATCAAGCCATAATGGGAGTTCATAGAGCCCACACACCAAATTTCCAACATAAATAAAGCTACCCACACGAATATATAAGCTTATAAGTGCAACATAACTTCCATATGTCAAGATTTGAGGGGTTGATCATCACTTACTTTCTTAGATGATCAAGGCAGAAATTTCGGTCCCTTGGAGCCAAAGAAAAACCTTGGAAAGCAAGCTTTTTTCCTAGCTTGAGATGATCTCCAAGTGTTTAGTAAGTTGTACGTAAAATTTGAGGTGATTTGGTAAAGAGGTTTTGGCTGCAAATGAAGTTTCCAGGAGAAGCTAAAATGTGTGGCTCTAAATCGTTTCAAAAGTCAACTCTCTCTCCCGCGCGTACGCGTGCGTTTCGTGCTCGATTCCTCTCGAGTTTGTTTCATTTATACACCAAACCTCTAATGCACTTCCAATCATATTATTATTATTCACTCTTAATGGTCTAAAAATAAGGGTCTAAAGTCCCTCAATTAATCACGTGCGTAAAAACGCATAATCCCGATTTGTGTGCGATAAAGTGGAATTTTCAAGAAATTCTTATAACGATAGTATAACTAACTAACACTTGAACACTTAAACATAAAAATACCTATTTTAAGACTAATGTACAAGTCTCCAATTTTTCAAGCTCATAGTACTCTCAAATTGGTTATTGTCTCCAACCGCACATTCACTATTCTCACTTAACGAGCTTTCAAAAATAAATTTTTCGAATCAAGGCATTATTAAAATACTCGTAGGTCATAGTTTCATGTAATTAGGTCTAAAGAGGTTGAAATAAAATATTCGGAGTAAACGGGCAATTAAATATTTAAATAAGCTAGCAATAGGAATTTAAAATAAGTAAATTTTACGAGTCCTCACATAAACCAGCCGAAATCTTGGACCAAAGAAAGGAAGAAAAGAAAAAAAAAAGAAAGGAATCTTGATCTGCCAAGTGTTGGCAATCAAAGATGAGATGACCAAGGCAAATTCCTTCCTTCTTATCTTTCATTTTGGCTACATTTCTTCCATTTTTCCTTCATGGTGGCCGAAACTGGGGAGAGAAAAACAAGAGAGGAGAACTTCCAACTTCATCTTGAATTTGCCTTGTGTGAGTTGAAATCTCAAAATCTAAACTGATTAAACTAGTTCCTTGGTACTTAAGAAGCTTGGAGTGGTGAATTTCTTGGGAGAAATAGCTTGGTTCTTCACTTTCTTCAAGTGTTTTGGAAGGTATAAGTCTAAAACTTCCTTTCTCTTTCTTATTTTAGCAAACTATGGAGTAGATGCCTTCAATCTTGAAATATATTGGATGATACTCTAGTTTTGGTGTAGATTGTTGGATTTTCAGCTAAGGTTTTGCCATTTTAGCCTTGCTTTATGTTGTTCAACTATCTTATGTTGGTATGGAGCTTGGATATGGAATTTGTGAAGTGATTAGTAGTATGATTGTGACTTTTAGCTTTAAAAGATGAATTTCCAGCTTTGTTAAGGAATTTCCAGCTTTGATATTGGATGGTTACTTGTTAGAAATGAGTTACAATTTAAGGTTTTTAGCCTAGATGAAGAGCTATCTTGATATGCTTACTTATGGTGTTTGAATTGGGTTGATTTGAGAAGAAAATAAAGCCTTGAAATGGCTGAAAAATTAGGAAAATACAAAGGAAATGCTGTCCGTTTTATTTCGTGAAGTTCAAGCAAGTGAAATTGGAACTTGAGTGGTGATTCTTGGTTGAATTGAACCTAAATTGTTTAGGAATTCCCCTTAATAGAGATGTATAAGCTGAAATTTTTGCCAAAACTTATATATTTTATAAAGAGAAAGTAGCGACTACTTTAAACAACATTTTCTTGTTTTTTATACCAAGTTGCGAACTTAAAAGTTTTAAACGCTTCTTTATCGAAACTAAAAGAGCGAGCATGAATTTTCTAGAGTTTGATAAGTAAAGTGAGTACTACTTAAATGAGTTCTATTTACTTGGTTTTCTTTAAGTGAAACTCTTATATTTTGAAACCCTAATTGATTTCAAGTTGTTATACGATATTTTATCGCAGATTTTGACTCTAACCAAGGAGTTGAATCTGAACTTGGTTTTGGAAAGCAGTAAATCATTGGTGAGTGTTCCAACTGCATGTTCCCTGCTCATTGTTGCGAAAAATTTACTAAACACCTGATTTGGCATTCATAGGCGAGTGTGTACGTTATCGCACTTAACCTAACTCAACTAAACATTTGATATCTCATTCATGCATGTACAAGTAACTTGATTTGCATGTTACCTGTATATTGACTTGAGATGCTTGAAATGCGTGGATATGTGACATGCTAGGCATTATTTGTGACTTGGTCAAGGCCAGGCGAGTATGCCCTTATTCGCACTCGTCTCCCCCTTCTTGAATGATCTTGTACTTGACTCGTGTTTGTACTTGTGCTTGACTTGTAAGTGCTGAGCGGCAGTATGTACCACACTCAATTCGAGTGGGAGGTGCCTCTCATTCTGTCTCCGTACTTTTATCTTTGTTAAGTCGATGGGAGATGTTATCTCATCGACTATACTGACTGCTTGGGAACCCAAACCTCACTAGCTAGTTAATTGAGTCGAGCCGGCAAGGGCCTGGTCGATTAGATAACGAGCCATGGGTCTCCTGTTTTGTCGAGTGGAGTATTATCTCCTCGACTAATTGGTATGCTCAAGTATTACCACTAGTGTTTATCTTGGAGTTTGGGCCCGGTAGGGGGTTTGAATGGTGGACAGAGATTGGAGTTAAGCAGTGCTCTACTGGACTTGTTATAATTCCATGGTTGACGGAGTGTCAACAGATTTTGAATAAGTGGCCACAGAACCTGCTCCTGAGCAGACTGTATCCTTTTACCTGGAAATGTTGGATATCTAATAATTTGCTATTTGAAGTGTTATTGTTCATTTTTATGAACTCTTATGCTTGCTACTTTGATATTTTAAGTTTTATACAACGGTCAACTCGCTACTTGGGTTGCATAATGTTTTGGAACCTCACGGAGTTTTGACTCATCCTATTAGTTTTGTTTTCCTTACAGGTGATACAAGCATAGGCATGAGGCTGGTATAGGCTGGTATCATCTAGTTTTGACTTTTGTGATTGTAATTGCGCTAGTGCTTGATTAGGGTTGAGAGTTATCGAGAACTTGAATCTTTTGTTATATTGGGAAATGTATGAATGCTTGAGATAGAACTGGGTATAAATGTACATCATAAATTTGGGAACTGCTGTTTCGTTTACTTTTGAAGTTGAAACCCGTTTTATTGAAGTAAGTGAGCGAGTCCTGGTGAGAGTTGGGCAGGCGGTCCGCTAAACCCTGGGGTACGCCCTAGGGGGAAGTGGGGTCGTCACAAAGCATGTTAGGTTAAAATCACTCTTGGAAACTTATCATCATTGTTAGCAAAAGTCTCTGTTCAATTCTGGAACTACTCTTTATATAGGTGTTGAAAAATCGTGCAGAAATAAGGACAACGGTCAAGTATTAAATGCTAAAAAACTAGCCATTGGGTTTATTGGACATCCGATACTTAAATTAGCATCTAAAGCAATCGCCTGATAATTTTAAAGGGATTTTCATTATTTTCTTTGGATGGCCGGTTCTTTGAGTTTGTGTCCGATCGATAATAAGTTCAAGTTCCATCTTATTTTGTGTCGAACATGTGAGGCCCCACAAATTAGGTTCTTATTTCTTATCTTGTTTTTTTTTTCTTGCTTGCTTTGAATTTGTGGTTACTTTGATATTTGAGAAGCGTTTTAACCCTAACACTTTATTTACCTTGGTGCATGTTTAATTTGATGCGTATTAAGTTCCGTATTGCATGATACTAGTGTGCCCAACTAGTAAGGTGTGTGCAATAAATTTGGTGAATTAGAGGAAGTTTTGGATAAAAAGATTTTGCATATAGAAGTGTTAAGAGTTGATAGGTGGAAAAGAAATATTTAAGGTTAATTAGATGGGCATTAGTTGGTTGTTTGCCATTTGTTGATCATCTACCTAGGGTTGACCTTGATCAAGACCAAGTTTTCTTTTTATCCAACCAAGTTATTATTCCATCACAATTTTTCATTCCTTTCTTTCTCAGTTGGCCAAAATTTTTGAAGGAGGAAAAGAGGGGTATGTAGGTCATCAAATAACCATTAATCCTTGCCTTGCCAAGTGTCACTCATCCATGGAACTTTGACCAAGATCAAGACAACTTTCTTACATCATTAAACTTCCATTTCACCCAACAAACATTTCTTTTTCTTGAGCTATGGCTGGACGAAATTTTAGAGAGAAAAGGAGAGAAAAGCAACAAACTTCAAGCCTTGATTCCTTGCTTATTTAGTGAGGGGAAAAGAGAGAAACCCTAATTTCCTCCATAAACCCTTGAGTAAAGCTTGGAAAGAAGTCTTGCTTGGAGGCAAATTTTGGAGGAAACTTGGACTTGTTGCTTGGTTGAAATTGCTAGCAGGGGTATTGGTTTGAAACCCTCTTGTAGACACCAAAATTTCATTTATTTGATTTTTTAGCTTCATTTCTTATTTAATTCGATTTTAGATTTATTGGTTAGCTTTGTTATTCTCATTTTATTTTATTTTATTGATTAAATGATATTTAGCGTTTTTAATTGTCTTTATAAATTAGGTTCATTATTTTATTTCTAAGATATTTTTGTATTAAATTTTTGAAAAAGGAAAATTTTCACAAAAAGTTGTTTTTAATCCTCTTAGATTCAATTTGAAAGACAAAAAATATATAATTGACATTTGAAAATTTTCAATTTGTTTGTTCACTTAAATTGATTTTTTTGAAGAAAAGAAAAGACAAGAAATAATAATGAAAAAAATAAAAAAATCCCACGCGCGCTTGCGGGGGTACGCCCGCCATTTCCTTCAATACTGGTACGATAGTTTCAGCACAGAAGTGAAAATTGCAACGGCCATTTTGAGTTTCAATCCCACTTGTTCTTGTTCTTGTTTTTTTCTTTTTCCTCAACCATTTACCACCTCATACCCCTAATATACATCAAGATATTTCTAGAAAAATGCCATCCAATGACTCAAGTTTTCTGCAGAAACCCACCCTTCATCCTCACCTTTGAGGTGAGGGTTTTGGGGTTGTTGGTTCCTATAAAAGGGATCTAAAAGCAAAAAACGCAGCGAAAAAAGAAAAGGGATAGTGGGAGTCGGCGTCTAGGAAAGAAACGAAGAAAAATGAGAGAAACCAAGCTAGGTAGCTACGACTGAGGGCGGCTGAAAAAAGAGAAGAAACTAGGTTTTTTTAGGCAGAGGTTTTGGAAAAAGCTACGGAAAAGAAAAAGCTTCAACAAGGGAAAACTAAGAAAGCTGAAGGCAAAGGAAAAACCAGAAGAATGGGGACTGAGTGAGAGCTTTGAAAGGCAAGCAAGGGAAAGAGAGCAGAGGGAGGTTGAGGAAGAAAAAAGCTGCGGGTGAGAAACCGAAGAGGGTGGCTGTGACGACCCCACTTCTCCCAAGGGCGAACCCTAGGGTATCGGCGGGACGCCTGCCTAGCTCGCGCCAGGGCTCGAAACACAAAGCTAAGAAAACTATATTAAACCACAAGAGAACTTTTGGCTTAATATATCATACATGGTCACATAATATTAATCATATGAAAACAGAAAAATCCCACATAAATAGAAAAATTCACTAATTTTAACTAAAATCAAGAAATAATCCACCAAATCACACTTATAACCACCACAAGTGTGGCGACCCCACTTCCTCCTAAGGCGAACCAAAGGGTTGGCGGGCCGTCTGCCCAACTCTCGCCAGGACTCACGCAAGCATTCTAACCCAAAACCTTTCAAAAAATAACCGAATCTATTACAAAACAATTCCTCTGAAGAAGACCGTCACTAAAACCACATTAACTTCAGAGATAGCAGTGATTTAAAATAGCCAATCGACGGCTCCTAAACATTTCACGCATTGCGAACTGCGGAATAGAATCGTACCGTCCCAACTAAAAAAAAATTCATACAACAAAATACAACAATCAAGCCAAGCATCCAAATTAAGTTTTACACATTTTCCAGCTTCAAGTGGCAATCCAAAATAAAAAGTACATTATCCAAATTTAACACACTACAGCCCACACAAATAGTCATAGTATACAAATACACTCCAAAAGGAAAACATAAATAAGTATCCAAACTTTCAATTTCCAGAACCTGTTAAGGAAAACAATAAACGTGGGGTGAGCTAAAGCTCAGTGGTGCCCCAAAACATGCAATCACATAATATCAAACAGCAGTTAATAACTTAGCAAAATTTAAACAGTTAGGAAAGCGTATAACAGCACAAGGTAGGATACAGGGGCTCTCAGGAGCCATTTTCCTCGCTTGATCACCATTTATCGTAGTTGACCCTCCGTCAACTCTCACTACTTATAATCCATGTAGAGCGTCTCATTTTGATACCTAACCCGTCACCATTCATACCCCTGTCCCGGGCCCGCTCACCGACTAAGGACGCAGTATACTCGAGATATACCCGTAGATGATTGGTCGAGGGATTCACCCAACGACATTATTGTAGTTAGATTCATGCGTCGAGAGATTCACCCAACGACGTAACTACATTTAGATTCATGGTAGTTGGATTCAGAAGTCGAGGGATTCACCCAACGACGCAACTACATTTAGATTCAAGGATTCAAGAGAAAAATGTTTTGCACAAGTCACCACTCGAACGGCTAGTGCGATAAAGTACACACAGCTCACTTCGATGGATCAAAAACCAGTTTTGCAAATTATCACATATCGAGTCAAGAAAGCACTTGAACCAGGTAAACATAGAACAGGCAGGGACACTCACCAAGAGTGAAGTTCAGATATCAAGTTGGGAATCGAATTCCGCGTCCTCGCAATATCCTAGAATACAAAATTTTGAAACTATAAGTTTCTATTCAGTTTTTAAGCTTATACACATCGAGGTATATCTGATATATTACTAGTTTACTTTCCCTTAGTAAATTCAAGAATCTACTTAGGTTGAAACTTGACAAAAGTAGTAGAAATGTTTCTTATAGTTTTCCTTGAGATACTTTTCTTTATGAGAGGGTAACTAGTATTATTTTCTTGAAATAAGTCGACAAACCTCTTAACGTCAAAGTTAGGAAGATACTTTGAACATTTCTTTAAAGCTATGGTTCTTGCAAAAATTATCACTAAAAACTATTTTACTTAAAATAAGGTTTCTTGCCGAGCAAGTTTATATGCTTTTAACTAAAATTATTAAAACTCGTATTTTGGAACTTTTTGTGAGGACGTAGTCCGTTCGTACGTTGAGATTAGGGTTATTCATTATTTTGTACGGTTAAATTAAGGTTTTAAGGTTAAGGAGAAACCCTAATCTCGGCCAGGATTGAAAACCCTAACTTTGCTTACGATAAAACCCTAATTTTCTGCGGTATTCTAGTGTGTGTTTTGGCACAAGAAAAAAATAGGATTCGTTATAGTTTACAGAGGTTTAACAAGTTTGAAAATGGTTAGTAAACTCTGGTTTAGTAAACCTCTAGTGTCACAATGTTAGAAAGCTTAAGTGGAGTTTTATTTATCGCCCGTCTTTTTCCACATTTTCTTTATTAGAAAAATTCCCCAAATAAATTTTATGAGTAAATATAGGTTTTAGATGATTTTTCTAGTATCGGTTAGTTTTTGAGAAATTAAGAATGTATATCGGACGTGGGACCCACTAGTGCGAAAAGTTCGGAAAAATTCGGCCAACTAGGTTAAGTTTTGGATACTGGATTTAAATTATCCGGTGTGAAGAGATATTTATAGGTGTGAAGAGATATTTATAGGTATTAAGTGGATAGGTGGAGGAGAGAGAAAAGAAAGGTAGGCAAGTCATTAAATGAGGGACAAGTGTCACCATTTGAGTGGTCCAACCTTAAGACCACTATTCATTGTCTTACCATTGACTAAATAAATCATAAAAATCACCAAAAATTCCCCATATTTCCTCTAAGCTTGGCCGAACCACTTCCTCCAAGAAAAGAAAGAAAAGCTTCCAAGTTTCTTGCTCCAAACTTGTCCAATCTCACAAACTAACCATTTAATCTTGATTTCCTTCCATAAAACCTCTTAGTTTAGTGCTTGTGAGGTGTTGTGTGGAAGTATTTGGGAAGCCAAGAAGACTTATAGCTCTCTCCCTCTTGTGTTTAAGGTAAGTTGTGAAGAATCACCCTCCTCCTTTAATTGATGCTTAAATCATGCTTAGTGGTAGTATAAGATGCAAGTTTATGGATTATTTCTTGATTTATGGTTGAAATGATGAAGTTTTATTATTTTTGGGGATTTTTCTGTTTTAGTATGAACATGATGGTGTGGCTATATATGATGATTGGAAATGGTATATAATGATTCTAGAGGGTGGAAAAGGTGGAAGATTGCAAGGAATTTCTGTTTTGGAAGAAATCTGGAAAATTAGGGTTCTTGGTTCTTCATTCTGTCCGAATATTTTGGTCATAGATAGAGGCCGAATTGGCCTTGTCTTAAAACATGAAAGTTGTAGGTAATGACATTTTATAGGTGCCTGTAAAATTTCAGGTCAATCGGAGTAGCGTAGAGTGAGAAAAGTCGAATTTACCCTTGCTGTTCTGGTTTTGGCCGAATGTAAGAACTGCCATTGTAATTGGTTGTTTTGGTTGGGATTGCTTCTGAATTGGTTGTTATGGTCTTCTGATGAAATGTATCCTTAAATCTTAGCTTTCATATGGCTTTGGAATTTCAGAATTTGGACTTAGGTAGCCTGTTTTATGATGTTTGTGCTAGAATACGTTTTGTGAATCTGTTTTTGCGATGCTGGTGTAGTATATTGCATTTCTGACCTAGTTACACTCGAAACTGGATTGAGTGGCCTTCTTCAACATTGTAGCCTCTTAGGTCCTGAATCTACTTGTAAAATTGCAGGTCAAACGGATTAGTGTATCCTGAGTTATGGACAAAACCATCAGGCCTGTTTTAGACGTTCGTTTGTGTACGTTTTGAATTTCAGTTTCTGACCGTGGGTTTTTCCGTATTGATCCCATTCGATCTGGGTGTCGACTCCTTCACAAGAAATTTAGATCTTGGTCTCAGCTTCGAAACGGTATAAAGTGTGTCGAAATCCGAGTTCCGTAGCTCCTGTTTTGATCAAAACAATATCGATCGTCAGAACTGCCTTGTATTTGGACAGTTCTGACGGGTACTTTGGCACTGGATTTTCGTTCTGTTCTGAATGGATTCAGGTCTTGGCCAAAACATGAAAGTTTTAGCCTTATGTCTCAGATTTCTAATGCCTTTGGAATTTACTGATTTGGACTTGTGAGCTAGAAGTTATGGTCTAGTAAACAGACCCTGTTTGTCATTCAAAGTGCAAACTTCTGGTACCGTTTTCCATGATTTCAACTTGTTTTGATTCGGATCCAGTTTAAGGTGTCTTTATCAGAATTGTAGACCATCCTCATAGCTTCGAAACGGTGTCTCGTTCACCTTGATCCGATATTCCTAGCCTAACTTTTGATCAAAACGGTTTGAGATGGCCGATTTGGCCGTTTCCGTTTGCCGTTCCGCGCGAGCGCGTGCGCCCTTTTGCCGATTCCGCACTTGCGTGTGGCGATTTTTGCCGTTTTGCTTGTTTTGGATCTGTTAGTAGCCGTTTGTGATATAATGTGTTAAAATCTTCTATTTCAGACAGCGGTGAGCTAGGCGGAGCCGGTGGGGCCCACTACTAGCGAACGCGCGAAGCGATTTTGCTTTAGTACTAGTTTCGGTATTTTGAGTAAGTATTCAGGCCAGTTTGGTGTGTTTTCTTTGCTATGTGTTTGAGATATGTGAAAAGGGCACTTAGGCGAGGGTGTACTTTATCGCACTCGACCTAAACCCTAATTTGAATGTATAATTGTACTTGACATATGTATATGAACCTTTTGGAACCAAAACCCTTGAGCTTGTGGCTCGGGGCGACTTTCGAATAAAGTTTGTGAAGTTTGCAAAGTTTGTGAGTTCGTGGGCCCGATCTAAGACTTGGTTGGACTATTCGAGCCGGTTAGGGCTTGGTCGAAGTCAGTCCAACTTAGTCTGAGGTCACCAAGTTTGTAGGTTCATGTTATGAACCAATTTTGTGAATCCGGTTCACCGAGAAGGTGACCAAGTTTGTGACCCGAGCTTGTGACTCAAGCTCAAGTTTGTGATTTCGTTCGCCCGGGCAAGTTTGTGAGGTGACTGGCCAGTGAGGGTGATAAGGTGTCGGTGGGTGTACAAGTGAAGTTCTACGGACCATTGAGTGTGGTCGACGGAGTGTCGGCAGGAGATCATACATGGCACATGAATTGGCTTTGGAGCCACCCGTATCCTTGTTATATGATGTTGTTCTTTTCTGCTTTTGCTTTATTCTTATTGTGTAATTGTTGCTACGTGAATTTACGCTTTCGCCCCTGTTTACTTACTAAGCATATAGCTTACCCCATTCCTTTTGTTTTCCTTAGCAGGGGCCGACGCGGGGACTTTTGGCTCGTATACTAGTATAGTTAGATTGGCTTGTAATAGTTGAACAGTTAGGATGTTTGTTTTTGTTTTGGTGGTTTGTATAAGGACCCTTCTTAGGGTCTATCTTCTGCTGGTTGTGGTTGTAGTATATTAGAGTGGTTTGACTCGAGACTTTTGAAGATGTAAATATAACTTTTGGGATTGTATATATTGTATTTAGTGCTCTTTCGAACTTTAAGTTTTGAGTCCTGGCGCGAGCTAGGCAGGCGGCCCGCCGATACCCTTGGGTTCGCCCTTGGGAGAAGTGGGGTCGTCACAGTTGGTATCAAAGCTTAGGCTTCAGATTTCTGTAGTGTATCCTAGGCTTGAAGTTTAGGATGCCGGACTGTGGGATACTTGGCTATTAAGGTAAATATTGAATGCTAAGATTTTGATATTGACTTTTGTAATTTTTTCATAAGGCAAAGTGGGGATTGAGTTGATTGCACTTGGAGATGGCCAGTCCCAGTGTGAATCGATTTGGTTCTTACTTAATATTGAAGTTAGCTATTTGGACCTATTCTTTAGGTTTGCAACCTAGGGCCGCCGGGGCGGTGCTAGTGGATTAGGTAGGTTCCGTAGGGAAGGCGCGTAGGGCCGTTGATGGGATTTCCTTTTGACTATCTGATATGTTTATTTTGTTATATCTGCCATGTTTATTTTGTTATAACCGGTATGCCTGGTTTCTTTTGTTACCCGGTGATTGACTACATTTTTGGAGCCGTAGTGCTCACGTAAATAATGGATTTTGCACCAACCGGATGTTGGATAACTTGTATATTTTTAGTGTGACTTTGTAAAAATATGTATATTTGAGTATAATCTTTTGAGCTTATTTGTTTGAACCCGGTTTTTGAACTTATTTGAGTACTTGTGTGGTTGTAGACCGGCTACTACTCGTGTGGTTGAACTTTTGAGGCATTGCCTGTTGTGTACTTGACTGCTTTTGAGGATTATTTGATCTGATTAGTGCAAGTTGGAATTTCGAGGATGAAATTCTTTTAAGTGGGGGAGATTGTGAGGACCTAGTCCGTTCGTACGTTGAGATTAGGGTTATTCATTATTTTGTACAGTTAAATTAAGGTTTTAAGGTTAAGGAGAAACCCTAATCTCGGCCAGGATTGAAAACCCTAACTTTGCTTACGATAAAACCCTAATTTTCTGCGGTATTCTAGTGTGTGTTTTGGCACAAGAAAAAAATAGGATTCGTTATAGTTTACAGAGGTTTAACAAGTTTGAAAATGGTTAGTAAACTCTGGATTAGTAAACCTCTAGTGTCACAATGTTAGAAAGTTTAAGTGGAGTTTTATTTATCGCCCGTCTTTTTCCACATTTTCTTTATTAGAAAAATTCCCCAGATAAATTTTATGAGTAAATATAGGTTTTAGATGATTTTTCTAGTATCGGTTAGTTTTTGAGAAATTAAGAATGTATATCGGACGTGGGACCCACTAGTGCGAAAAGTTCGGAAAAATTCGGCCAACTAGGTTAAGTTTTGGATACTGGATTTAAATTATCGGGTGTGAAGAGATATTTATAGGTGTGAAGAGATATTTATAGGTATTAAGTGGATAGGTGGAGGAGAGAGAAAAGAAAGGTAGGCAAGTCATTAAATGAGGGACAAGTGTCACCATTTGAGTGGTCCAACCTTAAGACCACTATTCATTGTCTTACCATTGACTAATGTAGACACCAAATTTTGGTGTAATTTCATTTACTATTTATTTTTTTAGTTTGTGCTTGTTTTATTCACTTTTTAGTTTTTAGTTTTTTAGTTTTTTATGTTGTTATTGTTTTTTTTAAGTTTTTAGCATAGAATTTCTCGAAAAGAAAAGAAAAAGCATTCAAAAAAAAATATGTTTTAATTGTTTTGATTTATATTCAATGTTTTCTTGGAAAAAATGAAAAATGAAAATGGAAAAAAAAAAAGAAAAGGAAAAAAGAGGAAAATGATAAAAATTGCAACTTTGCTGTTTATTATTTCTAGTTTATTTATTTATTTTTATCTGATGTTAATCAAATTGTTGGTTTTTACTTAATTTTATTATCATTTTTGGTAAATTATTTAAAAAAGGAAAAAAAGGGAAAAGAGGAAAGAAAAAGAAAAGAAAATTAGCATTTCATTTTTTTATCCTTTTATGCCTATTTCCGCTCATTGTATTTAATTTTTTTTCTTCATTAGTTTTTTTTATTAATTAGTTATCTATATTTTGTTAAGTTGTTTTAAAAAAAAAAAAAGTGTAATGCGGCATGCAAGCTGCGTTTTGTCGCAGCTTGCAAAGAAGGGCTCTTGGGCAGCTCCTTGGCAGCAAATATGGAAGAAAGGACTGGAGGTTTTAGGGTGAGGGAGGTTCCATATAAATAGAAAGAGAGCCAGTAGCCGCAAGGGGGAAGTAACGAACGAACGGCAAAAGAAAAAACCAGAGAAGAAAGTGGTGCGGCGGCTGAAAAAACTGAAAAGAAAGGATCAAGGGAAAAAAAACGCAAGAGTGGTGGGGCTGGAGAGAACAAAAACAGGTTGAATTGAGGGAGAGGAATCAAGAAAAGTGACGGTTGGACATCTGAGGAAAGGGAAGGAAACTAGAGAGAGACTGGTGGCTGAAATCAGAGATAGGAAAAGAAAAACGGGAGGAAAGTCTGAGAGGCAGAGGAAGAAGAAGCTGGTTCTCGCTGGAATTCATTTCTCCGTTGTTCAGACGTTGTTCGGCCATTCAAAAGGGATTAAAGGTAATCCTTCCATCACTTTCGTTCATGATTTATGAGATTTCATATCAGAAAAACATTAAAATTTCTGCAGCTATTGTGGCCGTGCTCTTTTGCTGTTTTCTCTCTTTAAAATTTCTAGTTGTGGATCCGATGGGGTGAGGAATGGGTTGACCCATGTGGTTTTGTGTTTTCCTTGCTAAGAAAATAGATCAGACTTGTTCTCATCCATTTCTCATGACAGTTGTTGCTTCCTTTGTTGTTCATTTCCTGTTAGAGTGATTAAATGGTTCGGTTAAAATTTCCTGTTGAGATGTTGCTTAGAAAGTAGGTTTGGTCTGATTTGTTGGAAGCGGAAATCTGGGGGTTTCGACTTGTTTTCTTTGGGTTGTTTTTGGGCGCAATCTGGGTAGAAAATTCTGGGAATGCATGGTGTTGATCTGGTTTGTTTAAGTAAGAAACTGTGAGCTGCATTTTCCGGAGCAGCAAAACCGAAAGCTCTTGCGTTCTCCTTGTCGTTTGCCTTCCTACGACCCATTCACTAAGTTTCGGTTATTCAATTGGCTGTTTGACCCTATATTGGAAAAGGTTTGATGTTTAAATGGTTTGAATGAGGCAGCTAAATTTTTTCCTGGGTCTCAATGCTATCACCGTTGGTTTACCAGAAGCTAGCTGCATTTTCCGTATGCTTTTCATGTGTTGTTGCTTGGATTCTCAATGGCTGCTTCATGTTGGTATGGTTCTTGCTTATTGATGAGTCGTATACTAATGGACCTTAGGTGATGAGCTCGTTGTTTTGGGTTTGAGAATTACTTAGGGATTGTTGAATGCTTAAAGACGTACGAAAATTGCAGCAATTTAGTTCTTCAAATGCCTGTCTACTTTTCCAGAATTTGGAGGGAGTTCTTTCTAAGTTTTTTTTCTCTGCAATGTTTGGATGAAGACAATGAGTGTTTTGTTGCTAATTAAAGCTGTGTGTTTGGATAAAAAAAAATCTGATTTGCATGATGGAAATGAAAGGAAATGCCGTGGCTGGGATTTTGCTAAGTTGCATAAGTTACTTTGCATACTTTTACATGAGTTTTCCTTTTATGTTTTGCTTGTTAGATGTTAAAGTTCTATACCTGTTTGTTTAGTTTAGAGTCTGTATATTGGGTTAGGAAAGTTTGATCAAAATTTGATTGGAAACTTGAGTTTTATGAAACAAAATTGCAGCAGCGAACCTTAACTTGAGCATAAGTTGGGATGAACCTGAAACCTTTTTCTTTCCTCTTGCCCTGTCTCTTTCTTACATAGTATCTTGGCTGGGTATTTTTGAGGTCTCGTGTGAGTTTGGAATTTGAATATTTCTCCTTGTTAAAATTTTGTTTACCACATGAGACTGCTGAAGTTCCAAAAGTCAGGTTTGTTTTGTCGAAAATCTCTTCCTATGGCAGAAATTTTTCATGCGTTGGGAATGAAGCTGCTTGAGCTTATTTCAGATTTTTGCATGATTGATTGTCTGATGTTTGGGGTTTAAATTCTCAAAGTTTCATGTTGCAAAGTAGAGGAATGTGTGGTAGTGTGCTTGGATTTTAATTGAGCTTGAAGGTTAGTGCTGAATTGCCGAAACTTAAGTATAGCAGAAATTTATAGAAAAGAATTGAAGTTTGCAGAAAGCTTTGGCCGAAATGCTTGTTTGCAGAATGCATTGCTTACGTTTGTTGCATGAGTTTGCATGAAAAATGACTTCCAAAAATTGCACTTTGCCCCCCCAAGTTCCCTTTTGTGGCACTATGGCCCAAATAATTGAAAATGTTCATCAATTTGATCCTTCAAATTTCCTTTTCATTTCAAATTGGATCCCTATTTGACGAATATGGATTTGCTTGGTTATTTGAAGGGCTTCAATGGTTCAATTTCATAGCTATTAGTGGTTCCTTAATTTTTGTTTTTGAAAACTTGTGTTGTTTGATTCACTATTTTGGTGCATTAATCCTTTGTTTAATGGTTTTAGTCCCAAGTTAGAACCTTTTCCACTTAGTAGCTTCACGAACAGGGGAGGTATAACTTTCTTTTATCCTTTTTGTCTCTCCTATGTGACCCTACGTGTTATGTGAATATGCATGTCTACTTTGCTTTCTTTGTCCTTCCTTATTTCATTTACTCCTGCTTTTCGTCAATTTATTCTTTTGTGGGGTATGTGTACACCTCTTGGCTTGTAATAGATAGGGCTTGGAGGAGCATTTAATGAAGACCTATCGAAGACGTGTGCCTAGCTAGCGAATGTAATAGTTAGGGCTCTAATTGTCTTATGTGTCTTGCATGCTTATTTGCTACGTGTTAATTTGCTTTGTTAGGGCCTTGCATCTAGTCGAGCATGCTAAATGTTATGTGCTATGTGTTTACGAGTGTTTGGCATGTCTACTCGCTTTCCATGGCCATGAATGAATGTGATGGATGAATGTACGTCTCCGCTAGTCCAACGCTAGTCGGAATTCATAGAATGGGCTAGTCCAACGCTAGACCCTTAGGGATTTCCCCTCGTTAGTACATGTTTGCATGTTCATTACATGTCATGCATTCTTTTTAGTTTTATCATTTTGCATGCCCCTCGAACCCCTTTTCCCTCCATTTTAGGATTTTTGCATTTCATGCTAGTTATAGGGTTCATTTGCTTGAGAGTCCCCTTAAATATGGGATATACACGAGTGTGGCTTTTTCTAAGCCTTAGCACGCTTGTATTCCCTCTATAAAAGGGCAAATTGAGTCACGATTTAGGTCTCCCCGTACCCAATATGCATGAATTCCTAGGTCCATGCATCCACTCTCCCATTTTTACCCTCATTACACTTTCATTCTGCACACGTGCACTTTTATATTTTCACTTGCACACAAACACTTTTATCACTACTTGCACACATGCACTTCATATTATCATTTCAAATACCGTACCTTGCCCACTCACATGTACATTTTCATTTACATATTTATTATTTTTTATTACTTTTTCAAACTCATGTTCTCACATTGCATACATACATTCTATTCATTTGCATCCCACTCGCATTATTCGTGACTTCTTCAAAGGATCGTTATTGGGCTTCACAATTAATGTGATTGGCACCACTCAACCTTTGAAGGGAAATTTTCCCCAATCCCCCTAGGTCTAGGGTTTGCATTCATGTAGTGCATCCAAATGTAATAAATTCTTTGATTAAAACAAGAAAATCTTTGATTAAATCATGCAACTAGCCTTGGCTAGGTCAAAGGGGTGCCTTGGATTTTATCCTTGCCTTCCCCTTTGTCAAATGTGACTCCCGAACCTTTTTCTTTGGTTTACGTGGACTAGGAGTCGTTTAAAAGGGGTTTCTTACTACTTTTTCCTATTTTTTCTTTAAAAATTCATTTTTTGGTGACTTGGTACACCTTAACTCATTACCAAGTGGCGACTCCAATTTTTATTTCAAAAACCCTTTTTAAACTATAATTTTTGGGTCAAATCGTCGCATTCTCAACCCCCCATTTAGACCCATTTTTTTCTTTTAAATCACAATTTATTTTTCAATCACAAAAAATACATTTTTTAAACCATTTATTTTATTTCATGAAAAAATGGGGCGCGACAGTTGGCGACTCCACTGGGGACTTGAGAGTCCGAGCAATCGATTTAGTCAAATTCTTTTCTTCTTTTAAACCTTTTTATTTATCACATTGGATGTTTAGGGTTACATTTTTCCCTTTTCTAGGATTTTTGCATTTCGCGTATCAACTCACTTCCTCACACGTTCACCTACGATTGTTTTGATGAATGGATGCTTGTATGTGATTCCGCGCTTTGCATTGCATTTGGGAGGGGATTCTACCTTAGAGCCTTGCGTGGGTTCTCGATCCCTCCCCTCCAAAACGTGCACTATCATACGCGCATACGCTTTATTATTCATCCCTCTTTATTTTCTTTTTAGTGGCTTGTCACGCCACTCCACCCTAGTAGGATAAGGAGACCCACTTGGACGTGTGATCGTGGCACGACGTGTGCGTAGCACGATCCAATGGGTCACTCGATCTTCCGCTTTAAACTTTGGGTTAATAGCCTTTAGTTTTTAGTCGAAGGTTGAGGATTTTTATAGATTCACTCAAACATGCAGCCGTAACACGACGTGTGCGTAGCGGTGTTTGGGGAATCGCTCGAGCCACCGACAAAGAACCTTGGGATTGATGACCCTTGGTTTCTAAGTCTAAAGGCTCGGGGACCTGAGCTAATCGAGTCTAGATGCATTAGCGAAACCCAACCTCATGCATCCATATAGTTCACCTAGGGTAGAGTTGACCTTACCCTAATTTAGGAACACTATTCACGAGGGGAGGGGTCCCACCCCTTTTTCCTTATCTATCTTTTTGTTCAAATGTGTTATGTGGTTATGTGTTGAACTAACTTTCCTTGTCTCTTGCTTTTGCATTCACAACCCTAGCAAATAAGAGGTCTGGCATGACCTTCTTTTAAGAACCCTACCTGTGTAGATAGGATATGGCACGTTTAAGAAGCTTTTGTATATTTTTGTTCATAAATTAATAATGCCATACCATTTTAGGCCTACCCTGGCGAATAAAGGGTTCCTTAGGTCATGTTTTATTTCGAATTGCATATTTTATTGCTTTAATAAAATGGCATCATGCATCTACCTTAGAAGGGAATGCCACATAGGGAATCCCATTTTAGAAATAAACCACCCCATGTCTCGGATATATAATCCAATGAGACCTGCACGTTTACCTTTCTCGTACCATCCAAAGGGGTAGTGCACAAGGTAAGGTAAGGATCCGATCCTTTTAAAGAGAATAAAGCAACTTTTGCACATTAGGATATGAGCATCTAGGAATCACTTTTTGGCCATTTTTTTTATCAAAATTGGTAAAATTCCCTTGCGTAAAGGACGTTAATTGGAAGAAATTCACAAATAATTCCTTATCGTTGAGACAATTAATAAATTGAGGCCAAATCGTGATTTTAGAAGGCTCATAGACTATTTTTTTGAAACCACCAATGGCCGAACGATTCAGTCGATCCGTTTTGTCATTTAATTTTGAATGAACCATCATTTTACCAATTTACCCTTTTTAGGGTTATTCGGTCTACTTTTGAATAAATCAATTTCATTTGACCAATTTACCCTTTTTAGGGTCGTTTGGTCAATTTTTGAATAAATCAATTTCATTCATTTCGTTTGACCAATTTACCCTTCTAGGGTCATTTGGTCGATTTTGGAATAAATCAAATTCATTAATTCATTTGACCAATTTACCCTTTTTAGGGTCATCTGGTCGATTTTTGAATAAATCTTCATTTCATTTCATTTGGCCAATTCACCCATTTTTAGGGCAATCTAGTCGATTTTCTGAATAAATCACCAATTTTTCCATTCTTAGGGCGATCTTATCGATTTCGAGTAAATCATTAATTTCGTCCGATTCGTTTGACCAGTTTACCCTTTTAGGGCGATCCGGTCAATTTTGAATAAATTCTCGATTTCGTTCAATTCATTTGACCAAGTTCCTTTTTTTTAGGATAATCCGGTCAATTTTGAGTAAGTTTTTAAATTTCACTCAATTCATTTGACCCGTTTCCTTTTTTAGGGTAATCCGGTCGATTTTAAATAAATGGTCAATTTCATTTGACCAATTAAGGTTTCGATGTCGAAATTCAAATATGGAAACTTAGTCGATTTTGAGAAAACCATCCTTTGCATTTGATCAGTTGGAGTTTTGACCCGTGCTTCACTGAGAAATTTGTCAACGAATTCCAATCTCTTCGATAGGAAGTTCGTCAAAGTCAAACCTGTGCGTTTTTGCAAATTCTTGTATCAATCAAAAGTGATCAATCCCTTCGGACGAGGTCCTCGTTTTGACAAGTGTCTCTCGTCACTCCAATTGACCAAATTTTTCAAAAATTATTTTCACTCAATGAGTTGATCAGATCCATCAGGTATGGTATAGTGCCTACCTCAGAGGATTGCATTTTCATGCTAGGCCTACCCTTGGCACAAAAAGGGCTCCCCCGTAGGACATGCATCCGATTTTTTTTAGATATTTACTAACTCTTGTCTTTTTCTTTTCCTTTTCTTTATTTTCTTGGAATAACTAAGCGAGGGTTAAATCTAAAGGCAATTTTTCAAAAATTTTCAGGTAATATTTAAACTTAGCTTTTCGTCGAAACCCCATCATACCACGATCTCGTAATCAAGCCTAGAGGAGTCGTGAAAACATGAGTTCACAACCGGAACAGTCAGATAGGTCTGCTACTACCGCTCAACCCGAGACTGCAAGTTTGGGGATTCAGTTGACTGAGATGCTTACCAAATTCGGAGAGATGGCGTCTGAGATGGCCGCCCAAAGGAAGTTGAGTGATGAGCTAATTAGCAGCGGAGTTCAATCCGAACCTGTACCCGCCAGATAGCCTGAGCAAGAGCCATTGGTCCTACCTTCGGTCCAAGCCCCTATTACTCCATCATTTCCTATTACACCCGAAGAAACTTTCACCTATCCCACCACAAATTTGCTATCCACTTACCCTCCTCATCCTTCATTTTTTCTTACTCACATACGAGGTCCACAACCCCAAATCACTTCAAATATACCACCTGAGCCACACACCTTTTATCACACTGCTGCCGAGCCTTTCTTGCCAGATCATACTGTTCAAACCAAGGCAGAAATGAGGGAATCTTTCGCTCCCGTTGATATAAAGCTGCTCAAACGCCTTGATCATTTTGATGAGTTTATGAGGAAGAGTCAGGGGTTGAACAAGCAAGGAGTCCTGGATTACGATGAGCTTTGCCTTTTTCCCAATGTGAAATTGCCTGAAGGGTTCAAAACCCCTAAATTTAACAAGTATGATGGGACGGGTAATCCCAAAACACATCTCCGACTGTTTGCCAACAAGTTGGGAAGGCCCGTAGATGATGAGAACCTGCCTCTAAGGTTGTTCCCGGAAAGTCTGGAGGGGGATGCCCTTGACTGGTACTCAAATTTGAAGCCTGAAGAAGTAAGAACCTGGATTGACTTGTCCAATGCTTTTGTAAGGCAATACGAGTATAACTGCGAGCTGGCTCCAACACGAAACACGTTGGAAGGAACAAAAAGAAAACCCTCCGAGGATCACAAGACTTATGCCAAGAGATGGAGGAAAATAGCTGCCAAAGTCGAGCCACCGATGACTGAGGACGAAATCATACGCACTTTCATTAAGGCACATGATCCTCCATATTTCGAAGAAATTTTTCGCATGACTGGATGCTCGTTCGCTGCTATTGTCAATAAACTTGAGGAGTACGATGACTTCGTGAAAGCTGGGAAGATTGTTAATGTCTCTACCCTCAAGTCACAGTTGGATGGTTTGCAAGGTCAGGGGACTAGTGGGAAGAACCCGCAATTCCAAAAGAAAGAGGGGGAAACTGCCTTCACATGGAATCAAAACCCTGTCCCAAGACCCAGACCTCGACAATACCCTACCTACTCAAACCCTTACCCCTACTACTCAAATCCTCGTCCTGTTTACCACACCAATATCACTCATCCTCGACCTCGCCCAAATTATGCCAACCCGCCTACAACCCCTTTCCAAATATCTCAACCAAGCTTTCAACAAGCTCGTCCTCGGGCTCCTTACCACCAAAGATTTTCCCTACCAAATAGACCCACCTACAACTATCCCCGACCCACTGAAACCTACAATCAAAGCCGTACCCGAACCTTCGCCAACCTAGGCAGGCCTTTGGACCAATTGTATGAGCAATTGAAGGTTGCCAACAAAATAGGCGTGATTCCCCCTCCAACTTACCTTCATGGCATGCCTGTTGGGTACAATCCACATGCTATTTGTGCCTATCATTCGGGAGTACCTGGCCACTCAACCGCCGATTGCAGGGCACTTAAGCACAAAGTCCAAGACATGATCGAGGCTGGGGAAATAGTGCTAAAGGGAAAGGGTGAACAAGGACCAAGTATAAGTACAAATCCCTTTCCTAAACACAAGGACATCTTTGAGGCATCCACCTCCAATGACGAAATTTGAAAATCCTAAAGGAGCTCTGCACAAGTTGGATGGCTGACTATCTTCCCCCTCGAAGATAATTTCGATAAATCTAGGGGTTGTCATTTGCTAAAGTTCACAAAAACTTTTTCTTGCATGTGTGAATAGTTTAATGAAAGCGCCTTTTGCAAATTGAGTGTTGTCTTGTTTTCGCTTTGATTTGGAGTTTCATGAAATGCACAATTGGTTTTATTTGTTTATTTGATCATTGTCATGAATTTTTTTAATTCTTTTAGATGGCCAAAGATGAAATTATTTGATCCTTTGAATATCACTGTTCTGGAATCTGATGAAGCCCTTCATTAAAAAATCTCTTCTTTTGAGAGAAAACCTTCATTGAGAAAGCCTTCATTGAGAAAACCCTTCATTGAGAAATTCTTCATTGAAAAATCCCTTTCCTGCCAGGTTGGAAGCTGATGGGTTAAAGCAGCGTCATCAACGATTGATTTTGATTGATGAGAAACCGTTGAATGCTATGTGCCATGGCCAAATGTTGCCAAAACCCATGGCCTGTGTTCATAACAAAAAGGTCCGCCACCGATCCTTTGAAGGAGGAAACAAAGTGCTAAAGTGATTTTGCTAATGAAAGATGAAGCCAAAGGCAAAAATTGCTTCAAATTGGCAAAGCTCATTAGGCGTTCAAAAGGTATTACCTGGCGGAGCAATCATTTTGGGCAGAAACAGATGGACAGACATTCCTGCAACCTATCAACTCAGATATGTGTAAGAAGTTTTATTTTTGATTATGCAAATTTCTTTTGGAAATCATGCAAGGGACGAGGCAACGGTCAGGCCATCTTCCTTTTCAATCAAAACATTTCATCCCTGGTCATCCCTTTTGAGCTATTAGAACAATAATTTTCGTTTGGCAGCCCCTGAGAATTGCAAACCCCACACTGGGGCAAATTCATTTTGAAACGAGATTATCAGAGAGGGAAAAGGAAAAATCCCCATACTGGGGCAAATTCATTTTGAAAAGAGATGATCAAAAGGAAAAAGAGTAAAAGAGAAAAGAAAACCCCACACCGGGGCAATTAGTTTTAAAGAAAAATGCAAAAGTGAGGAAATGCAATGAAAATGCAAAGAGAGAAAATCCAATCAAACTGGGGCAAATTTTCCTCAGCTTCGTTCAAAATTTGGAAATGATTTCAAATGATGCAATTTCAGGTCATTTCGCACCTCTCTCATCAAAATTTGTTTTCAAGCCTTAACTTTTCTTGAAATACCCCACCTGACTCCATTACAAAAGCCCAAAGTCCTGGCTTTCGTCACTTGCTATATTTCTATTGGAAAGTTTGCTAATCAACTGACAAGTGATGTCCATAATGCCTTCGCTTAATCTTACAAGGGAAGTGCATTTTACTGATATCAGAAATCTTTAACTCATACTCCTGAGGCGATTATGGTTGAGCTCTTCCATTGCTTCCTTACGTAAAAACCCGAAAGGGCACCTCAAAAAGAAAAAAAGGAAAAAAAAGAAAAAAAGAAAAAAGAGAAAAGACAAAACAAAACAAAAAAAGGGGGGGCAACCTTGGTAAAAACCCGAAAGGGCACCAAGGTAGGATTTTGCAGCGAGCGAGCACGAGGAAAAACAGCTGGTGATTTGGTTTATTTGGATTTCTCATTTTGTCATACTTCTGTCAATTTTGAATTCCAGAACAAAGATATCCAGAGAATTGAATATGACATTTGTTGGCCAAAACTGTGTCATTTTGTAAAACATTCTTTTGCAAATACATTCTTGGGAAGCTCATTTTTCCAAATTACTTGCATTCATGGCATTTTTGTAGAATTTAAGCACAAATGGTTATGTGTGCATTCTTGTGCATATTTATTCTTTCATGACATGTGAATTTTCTTGCATACTTCATTCTTTATCTTTGAATTTTGGTGAATAACAATCCCCGTGGTTTATTCAAAGCACACTTGGGTTCAGTCATCTCTTGAAAAGGGTTAAGGTTCAACAAAGTCAGTTACGCAGACTTCACAATATGGCAAAGCACATACCTGATCAGTTTGTAAATCGGAAAAGCCTTAGGGTGAAAAATCCAACTCAATCGACTGCCGCAGCAAAAGTTGATAAAGGCCTTGAAAGACTCATGTTTACACGATTCTCAAAGGAAAACGGATCAAATGATGGTGGCAATTTCTTTGTTTTTTCTCTCTTTTGCAGAAAATTGCATACACAGATGAAAGTAAGCACACCTCGCACTGGAATCGGTGTCGGAAAGAGTCCTCCGGTGAACAAAGGCAGATTGAAAATGTCGCAAGCAAATTTCATCAAAAAATGCAACAGCATGGCGATACAGAATCAACTCTGGACTCACATTGCAAAAATTCATCATACTGGGGCAAATTAATTTTTTGGAAAGATTTTCAAAAGTCAAAAAGAAGAGCAAAGGAACAAAATCATCAATCAAAAATCAACACAAATTTTATCACGGCAGGCTCGGGTTTAATCCCACTGACCGATTGTCAAATCATTTTCGGGTCAGTCCCACGATCAAAAGCATTTTCGGGTCAGTCCCATGATCAAAAGTTTATGCGGGTCAGTCCCATGATCAAAAGCATTTTCGGGTCAGTCCCACGATCAAGAGCTTATCCGGGTCAGTCCCACGATCAAAAGCATTTTCGGGTCAGTCCCATGATCAAAAGCATTTTCGGGTCAGTCCCACGATCAAGAGCTTATCCGGGTCAGTCCCACGATCAAAAGTATTTTCGGGTCAGTCCCACGATCAAGAGCTTATCCGGGTCAGTCCCATAATCAAAAGCTTATTCGGGTCAGTCCCACGATCAAAAGCATTTTCGGGTCAGTCTCATGATCAAAAGCATTTTCGGGTCAGTTCCATGATCAAAAGCTTATTCGGGTCAGTCCCACGATTCAAAGTTTATTCGGGTCAGTCCCGCGATTCAAAGCCTGTTCGGGTCAGTCCCGCGATTAAAATCTTATTCGGGTCAGTCCCACGATCAAAAGCATTTTCGGGTCAGTCCCACGATTCAAAGCTTATTCGGGTCAGTCCCACAATTCAAAGCCTGTTCGGGTCAGTCCCGCGATTCAAAACTTATTCGGGTCAGTCCCGCGATTAAAGCTTGTTCGGGCCAGTCCCATGATTTGAATTTCCTTCTCTAGTCAGTCCCAATTTTAATTTTTCTGTTCGGATCAGTCCCGTTTTAAATTTCTGTCTGGGTCTATCCCATTTAAATTTCTGTCTGGGTCTATCCCATTTAAATTTCTGTTCAGGTCTATTCCGTGGGTCTATCCCATTTACATTCCTGTCCGGGTCAGTCCCATTTTCAATCCATGTTCGGGTCAGTCCCGTTTTAAATTCCTGTTCGGGTCAGTCCCGCTTTAAGTTCCTGTTTGGGCCAATCCCGTCTTTAAATTTTGTTCGGGTCAATCCCGCTTTAAATCTCCTGTATAAGTCAATTCCATTTTAAAAGTTTTGCCAAAAGGGGTCAGTCCTTATTTCTAAAACGTCCACCGTTCGTGACGTTTGCCACCGAATAAAGCAGGTAAGTATTTGGTGTCTACTTTTTTGTCTCAAGTTTTTCCAAAACTCAGACAAAGAGGGGCAAACTGTAGACACCAAATTTTGGTGTAATTTCATTTACTATTTATTTTTTTAGTTTGTGCTTGTTTTATTCACTTTTTAGTTTTTAGTTTTTTAGTTTTTTATGTTGTTATTGTTTTTTTTAAGTTTTTAGCATAGAATTTCTCGAAAAGAAAAGAAAAAGCATTCAAAAAAAATATGTTTTAATTGTTTTGATTTATATTCAATGTTTTCTTGGAAAAAATGAAAAAAATGAAAAATGAAAATGGAAAAAAAAAAGAAAAGGAAAAAAGAGGAAAATGATAAAAATTGCAACTTTGCTGTTTATTATTTCTAGTTTATTTATTTATTTTTATCTGATGTTAATGAAATTGTTGGTTTTTACTTAATTTTATTATCATTTTTGGTAAATTATTTAAAAAAAGAAAAAAAGGGAAAAGAGGAAAGAAAAAGAAAAGAAAATTAGCATTTCATTTTTTTATCCTTTTATGCCTATTTCCGCTCATTGTATTTAATTTTTTTTCTTCATTAGTTTTGTATTGCATGATACTAGTGTGCCCAACTAGTAAGGTGTGTGCAATAAATTTGGTGAATTAGAGGAAGTTTTGGATAAAAAGATTTTGCATATAGAAGTGTTAAGAGTTGATAGGTGGAAAAGAAATATTTAAGGTTAATTAGATGGGCATTAGTTGGTTGTTTGCCATTTGTTGATCATCTACCTAGGGTTGACCTTGATCAAGACCAAGTTTTCTTTTTATCCAACCAAGTTATTATTCCATCACAATTTTTCATTCCTTTCTTTCTCAGTTGGCCAAAATTTTTGAAGGAGGAAAAGAGGGGTATGTAGGTCATCAAATAACCATTAATCCTTGCCTTGCCAAGTGTCACTCATCCATGGAACTTTGACCAAGATCAAGACAACTTTCTTACATCATTAAACTTCCATTTCACCCAACAAACATTTCTTTTTCTTGAGCTATGGCTGGACGAAATTTTAGAGAGAAAAGGAGAGAAAAGCAACAAACTTCAAGCCTTGATTCCTTGCTTATTTAGTGAGGGGAAAAGAGAGAAACCCTAATTTCCTCCATAAACCCTTGAGTAAAGCTTGGAAAGAAGTCTTGCTTGGAGGCAAATTTTGGAGGAAACTTGGACTTGTTGCTTGGTTGAAATTGCTAGCAGGGGTATTGGTTTGAAACCCTCTTGTAGACACCAAAATTTCATTTATTTGATTTTTTAGCTTCATTTCTTATTTAATTCGATTTTAGATTTATTGGTTAGCTTTGTTATTCTCATTTTATTTTATTTTATTGATTAAATGATATTTAGCGTTTTTAATTGTCTTTATAAATTAGGTTCATTATTTTATTTCTAAGATATTTTTGTATTAAATTTTTGAAAAAGGAAAATTTTCACAAAAAGTTGTTTTTAATCCTCTTAGATTCAATTTGAAAGACAAAAAATATATAATTGACATTTGAAAATTTTCAATTTGTTTGTTCACTTAAATTGATTTTTTTGAAGAAAAGAAAAGACAAGAAATAATAATGAAAAAAATAAAAAAATCCCACGCGCGCTTGCGGGGGTACGCCCGCCATTTCCTTCAATACTGGTACGATAGTTTCAGCACAGAAGTGAAAATTGCAACGGCCATTTTGAGTTTCAATCCCACTTGTTCTTGTTCTTGTTTTTTTCTTTTTCCTCAACCATTTACCACCTCATACCCCTAATATACATCAAGATATTTCTAGAAAAATGCCATCCAATGACTCAAGTTTTCTGCAGAAACCCACCCTTCATCCTCACCTTTGAGGTGAGGGTTTTGGGGTTGTTGGTTCCTATAAAAGGGATCTAAAAGCAAAAAACGCAGCGAAAAAAGAAAAGGGATAGTGGGAGTCGGCGTCTAGGAAAGAAACGAAGAAAAATGAGAGAAACCAAGCTAGGTAGCTACGACTGAGGGCGGCTGAAAAAAGAGAAGAAACTAGGTTTTTTTAGGCAGAGGTTTTGGAAAAAGCTACGGAAAAGAAAAAGCTTCAACAAGGGAAAACTAAGAAAGCTGAAGGCAAAGGAAAAACCAGAAGAATGGGGACTGAGTGAGAGCTTTGAAAGGCAAGCAAGGGAAAGAGAGCAGAGGGAGGTTGAGGAAGAAAAAAGCTGCGGGTGAGAAACCGAAGAGGGTGGCTGTGACGACCCCACTTCTCCCAAGGGCGAACCCTAGGGTATCGGCGGGACGCCTGCCTAGCTCGCGCCAGGGCTCGAAACACAAAGCTAAGAAAACTATATTAAACCACAAGAGAACTTTTGGCTTAATATATCATACATGGTCACATAATATTAATCATATGAAAACAGAAAAATCCCACATAAATAGAAAAATTCACTAATTTTAACTAAAATCAAGAAATAATCCACCAAATCACACTTATAACCACCACAAGTGTGGCGACCCCACTTCCTCCTAAGGCGAACCAAAGGGTTGGCGGGCCGTCTGCCCAACTCTCGCCAGGACTCACGCAAGCATTCTAACCCAAAACCTTTCAAAAAATAACCGAATCTATTACAAAACAATTCCTCTGAAGAAGACCGTCACTAAAACCACATTAACTTCAGAGATAGCAGTGATTTAAAATAGCCAATCGACGGCTCCTAAACATTTCACGCATTGCGAACTGCGGAATAGAATCGTACCGTCCCAACTAAAAAAAAATTCATACAACAAAATACAACAATCAAGCCAAGCATCCAAATTAAGTTTTACACATTTTCCAGCTTCAAGTGGCAATCCAAAATAAAAAGTACATTATCCAAATTTAACACACTACAGCCCACACAAATAGTCATAGTATACAAATACACTCCAAAAGGAAAACATAAATAAGTATCCAAACTTTCAATTTCCAGAACCTGTTAAGGAAAACAATAAACGTGGGGTGAGCTAAAGCTCAGTGGTGCCCCAAAACATGCAATCACATAATATCAAACAGCAGTTAATAACTTAGCAAAATTTAAACAGTTAGGAAAGCGTATAACAGCACAAGGTAGGATACAGGGGCTCTCAGGAGCCATTTTCCTCGCTTGATCACCATTTATCGTAGTTGACCCTCCGTCAACTCTCACTACTTATAATCCATGTAGAGCGTCTCATTTTGATACCTAACCCGTCACCATTCATACCCCTGTCCCGGGCCCGCTCACCGACTAAGGACGCAGTATACTCGAGATATACCCGTAGATGATTGGTCGAGGGATTCACCCAACGACATTATTGTAGTTAGATTCATGCGTCGAGAGATTCACCCAACGACGTAACTACATTTAGATTCATGGTAGTTGGATTCAGAAGTCGAGGGATTCACCCAACGACGCAACTACATTTAGATTCAAGGATTCAAGAGAAAAATGTTTTGCACAAGTCACCACTCGAACGGCTAGTGCGATAAAGTACACACAGCTCACTTCGATGGATCAAAAACCAGTTTTGCAAATTATCACATATCGAGTCAAGAAAGCACTTGAACCAGGTAAACATAGAACAGGCAGGGACACTCACCAAGAGTGAAGTTCAGATATCAAGTTGGGAATCGAATTCCGCGTCCTCGCAATATCCTAGAATACAAAATTTTGAAACTATAAGTTTCTATTCAGTTTTTAAGCTTATACACATCGAGGTATATCTGATATATTACTAGTTTACTTTCCCTTAGTAAATTCAAGAATCTACTTAGGTTGAAACTTGACAAAAGTAGTAGAAATGTTTCTTATAGTTTTCCTTGAGATACTTTTCTTTATGAGAGGGTAACTAGTATTATTTTCTTGAAATAAGTCGACAAACCTCTTAACGTCAAAGTTAGGAAGATACTTTGAACATTTCTTTAAAGCTATGGTTCTTGCAAAAATTATCACTAAAAACTATTTTACTTAAAATAAGGTTTCTTGCCGAGCAAGTTTATATGCTTTTAACTAAAATTATTAAAACTCGTATTTTGGAACTTTTTGTGAGGACGTAGTCCGTTCGTACGTTGAGATTAGGGTTATTCATTATTTTGTACGGTTAAATTAAGGTTTTAAGGTTAAGGAGAAACCCTAATCTCGGCCAGGATTGAAAACCCTAACTTTGCTTACGATAAAACCCTAATTTTCTGCGGTATTCTAGTGTGTGTTTTGGCACAAGAAAAAAATAGGATTCGTTATAGTTTACAGAGGTTTAACAAGTTTGAAAATGGTTAGTAAACTCTGGTTTAGTAAACCTCTAGTGTCACAATGTTAGAAAGCTTAAGTGGAGTTTTATTTATCGCCCGTCTTTTTCCACATTTTCTTTATTAGAAAAATTCCCCAAATAAATTTTATGAGTAAATATAGGTTTTAGATGATTTTTCTAGTATCGGTTAGTTTTTGAGAAATTAAGAATGTATATCGGACGTGGGACCCACTAGTGCGAAAAGTTCGGAAAAATTCGGCCAACTAGGTTAAGTTTTGGATACTGGATTTAAATTATCCGGTGTGAAGAGATATTTATAGGTGTGAAGAGATATTTATAGGTATTAAGTGGATAGGTGGAGGAGAGAGAAAAGAAAGGTAGGCAAGTCATTAAATGAGGGACAAGTGTCACCATTTGAGTGGTCCAACCTTAAGACCACTATTCATTGTCTTACCATTGACTAAATAAATCATAAAAATCACCAAAAATTCCCCATATTTCCTCTAAGCTTGGCCGAACCACTTCCTCCAAGAAAAGAAAGAAAAGCTTCCAAGTTTCTTGCTCCAAACTTGTCCAATCTCACAAACTAACCATTTAATCTTGATTTCCTTCCATAAAACCTCTTAGTTTAGTGCTTGTGAGGTGTTGTGTGGAAGTATTTGGGAAGCCAAGAAGACTTATAGCTCTCTCCCTCTTGTGTTTAAGGTAAGTTGTGAAGAATCACCCTCCTCCTTTAATTGATGCTTAAATCATGCTTAGTGGTAGTATAAGATGCAAGTTTATGGATTATTTCTTGATTTATGGTTGAAATGATGAAGTTTTATTATTTTTGGGGATTTTTCTGTTTTAGTATGAACATGATGGTGTGGCTATATATGATGATTGGAAATGGTATATAATGATTCTAGAGGGTGGAAAAGGTGGAAGATTGCAAGGAATTTCTGTTTTGGAAGAAATCTGGAAAATTAGGGTTCTTGGTTCTTCATTCTGTCCGAATATTTTGGTCATAGATAGAGGCCGAATTGGCCTTGTCTTAAAACATGAAAGTTGTAGGTAATGACATTTTATAGGTGCCTGTAAAATTTCAGGTCAATCGGAGTAGCGTAGAGTGAGAAAAGTCGAATTTACCCTTGCTGTTCTGGTTTTGGCCGAATGTAAGAACTGCCATTGTAATTGGTTGTTTTGGTTGGGATTGCTTCTGAATTGGTTGTTATGGTCTTCTGATGAAATGTATCCTTAAATCTTAGCTTTCATATGGCTTTGGAATTTCAGAATTTGGACTTAGGTAGCCTGTTTTATGATGTTTGTGCTAGAATACGTTTTGTGAATCTGTTTTTGCGATGCTGGTGTAGTATATTGCATTTCTGACCTAGTTACACTCGAAACTGGATTGAGTGGCCTTCTTCAACATTGTAGCCTCTTAGGTCCTGAATCTACTTGTAAAATTGCAGGTCAAACGGATTAGTGTATCCTGAGTTATGGACAAAACCATCAGGCCTGTTTTAGACGTTCGTTTGTGTACGTTTTGAATTTCAGTTTCTGACCGTGGGTTTTTCCGTATTGATCCCATTCGATCTGGGTGTCGACTCCTTCACAAGAAATTTAGATCTTGGTCTCAGCTTCGAAACGGTATAAAGTGTGTCGAAATCCGAGTTCCGTAGCTCCTGTTTTGATCAAAACAATATCGATCGTCAGAACTGCCTTGTATTTGGACAGTTCTGACGGGTACTTTGGCACTGGATTTTCGTTCTGTTCTGAATGGATTCAGGTCTTGGCCAAAACATGAAAGTTTTAGCCTTATGTCTCAGATTTCTAATGCCTTTGGAATTTACTGATTTGGACTTGTGAGCTAGAAGTTATGGTCTAGTAAACAGACCCTGTTTGTCATTCAAAGTGCAAACTTCTGGTACCGTTTTCCATGATTTCAACTTGTTTTGATTCGGATCCAGTTTAAGGTGTCTTTATCAGAATTGTAGACCATCCTCATAGCTTCGAAACGGTGTCTCGTTCACCTTGATCCGATATTCCTAGCCTAACTTTTGATCAAAACGGTTTGAGATGGCCGATTTGGCCGTTTCCGTTTGCCGTTCCGCGCGAGCGCGTGCGCCCTTTTGCCGATTCCGCACTTGCGTGTGGCGATTTTTGCCGTTTTGCTTGTTTTGGATCTGTTAGTAGCCGTTTGTGATATAATGTGTTAAAATCTTCTATTTCAGACAGCGGTGAGCTAGGCGGAGCCGGTGGGGCCCACTACTAGCGAACGCGCGAAGCGATTTTGCTTTAGTACTAGTTTCGGTATTTTGAGTAAGTATTCAGGCCAGTTTGGTGTGTTTTCTTTGCTATGTGTTTGAGATATGTGAAAAGGGCACTTAGGCGAGGGTGTACTTTATCGCACTCGACCTAAACCCTAATTTGAATGTATAATTGTACTTGACATATGTATATGAACCTTTTGGAACCAAAACCCTTGAGCTTGTGGCTCGGGGCGACTTTCGAATAAAGTTTGTGAAGTTTGCAAAGTTTGTGAGTTCGTGGGCCCGATCTAAGACTTGGTTGGACTATTCGAGCCGGTTAGGGCTTGGTCGAAGTCAGTCCAACTTAGTCTGAGGTCACCAAGTTTGTAGGTTCATGTTATGAACCAATTTTGTGAATCCGGTTCACCGAGAAGGTGACCAAGTTTGTGACCCGAGCTTGTGACTCAAGCTCAAGTTTGTGATTTCGTTCGCCCGGGCAAGTTTGTGAGGTGACTGGCCAGTGAGGGTGATAAGGTGTCGGTGGGTGTACAAGTGAAGTTCTACGGACCATTGAGTGTGGTCGACGGAGTGTCGGCAGGAGATCATACATGGCACATGAATTGGCTTTGGAGCCACCCGTATCCTTGTTATATGATGTTGTTCTTTTCTGCTTTTGCTTTATTCTTATTGTGTAATTGTTGCTACGTGAATTTACGCTTTCGCCCCTGTTTACTTACTAAGCATATAGCTTACCCCATTCCTTTTGTTTTCCTTAGCAGGGGCCGACGCGGGGACTTTTGGCTCGTATACTAGTATAGTTAGATTGGCTTGTAATAGTTGAACAGTTAGGATGTTTGTTTTTGTTTTGGTGGTTTGTATAAGGACCCTTCTTAGGGTCTATCTTCTGCTGGTTGTGGTTGTAGTATATTAGAGTGGTTTGACTCGAGACTTTTGAAGATGTAAATATAACTTTTGGGATTGTATATATTGTATTTAGTGCTCTTTCGAACTTTAAGTTTTGAGTCCTGGCGCGAGCTAGGCAGGCGGCCCGCCGATACCCTTGGGTTCGCCCTTGGGAGAAGTGGGGTCGTCACAGTTGGTATCAAAGCTTAGGCTTCAGATTTCTGTAGTGTATCCTAGGCTTGAAGTTTAGGATGCCGGACTGTGGGATACTTGGCTATTAAGGTAAATATTGAATGCTAAGATTTTGATATTGACTTTTGTAATTTTTTCATAAGGCAAAGTGGGGATTGAGTTGATTGCACTTGGAGATGGCCAGTCCCAGTGTGAATCGATTTGGTTCTTACTTAATATTGAAGTTAGCTATTTGGACCTATTCTTTAGGTTTGCAACCTAGGGCCGCCGGGGCGGTGCTAGTGGATTAGGTAGGTTCCGTAGGGAAGGCGCGTAGGGCCGTTGATGGGATTTCCTTTTGACTATCTGATATGTTTATTTTGTTATATCTGCCATGTTTATTTTGTTATAACCGGTATGCCTGGTTTCTTTTGTTACCCGGTGATTGACTACATTTTTGGAGCCGTAGTGCTCACGTAAATAATGGATTTTGCACCAACCGGATGTTGGATAACTTGTATATTTTTAGTGTGACTTTGTAAAAATATGTATATTTGAGTATAATCTTTTGAGCTTATTTGTTTGAACCCGGTTTTTGAACTTATTTGAGTACTTGTGTGGTTGTAGACCGGCTACTACTCGTGTGGTTGAACTTTTGAGGCATTGCCTGTTGTGTACTTGACTGCTTTTGAGGATTATTTGATCTGATTAGTGCAAGTTGGAATTTCGAGGATGAAATTCTTTTAAGTGGGGGAGATTGTGAGGACCTAGTCCGTTCGTACGTTGAGATTAGGGTTATTCATTATTTTGTACAGTTAAATTAAGGTTTTAAGGTTAAGGAGAAACCCTAATCTCGGCCAGGATTGAAAACCCTAACTTTGCTTACGATAAAACCCTAATTTTCTGCGGTATTCTAGTGTGTGTTTTGGCACAAGAAAAAAATAGGATTCGTTATAGTTTACAGAGGTTTAACAAGTTTGAAAATGGTTAGTAAACTCTGGATTAGTAAACCTCTAGTGTCACAATGTTAGAAAGTTTAAGTGGAGTTTTATTTATCGCCCGTCTTTTTCCACATTTTCTTTATTAGAAAAATTCCCCAGATAAATTTTATGAGTAAATATAGGTTTTAGATGATTTTTCTAGTATCGGTTAGTTTTTGAGAAATTAAGAATGTATATCGGACGTGGGACCCACTAGTGCGAAAAGTTCGGAAAAATTCGGCCAACTAGGTTAAGTTTTGGATACTGGATTTAAATTATCGGGTGTGAAGAGATATTTATAGGTGTGAAGAGATATTTATAGGTATTAAGTGGATAGGTGGAGGAGAGAGAAAAGAAAGGTAGGCAAGTCATTAAATGAGGGACAAGTGTCACCATTTGAGTGGTCCAACCTTAAGACCACTATTCATTGTCTTACCATTGACTAATGTAGACACCAAATTTTGGTGTAATTTCATTTACTATTTATTTTTTTAGTTTGTGCTTGTTTTATTCACTTTTTAGTTTTTAGTTTTTTAGTTTTTTATGTTGTTATTGTTTTTTTTAAGTTTTTAGCATAGAATTTCTCGAAAAGAAAAGAAAAAGCATTCAAAAAAAAATATGTTTTAATTGTTTTGATTTATATTCAATGTTTTCTTGGAAAAAATGAAAAATGAAAATGGAAAAAAAAAAAGAAAAGGAAAAAAGAGGAAAATGATAAAAATTGCAACTTTGCTGTTTATTATTTCTAGTTTATTTATTTATTTTTATCTGATGTTAATCAAATTGTTGGTTTTTACTTAATTTTATTATCATTTTTGGTAAATTATTTAAAAAAGGAAAAAAAGGGAAAAGAGGAAAGAAAAAGAAAAGAAAATTAGCATTTCATTTTTTTATCCTTTTATGCCTATTTCCGCTCATTGTATTTAATTTTTTTTCTTCATTAGTTTTTTTTATTAATTAGTTATCTATATTTTGTTAAGTTGTTTTAAAAAAAAAAAAAGTGTAATGCGGCATGCAAGCTGCGTTTTGTCGCAGCTTGCAAAGAAGGGCTCTTGGGCAGCTCCTTGGCAGCAAATATGGAAGAAAGGACTGGAGGTTTTAGGGTGAGGGAGGTTCCATATAAATAGAAAGAGAGCCAGTAGCCGCAAGGGGGAAGTAACGAACGAACGGCAAAAGAAAAAACCAGAGAAGAAAGTGGTGCGGCGGCTGAAAAAACTGAAAAGAAAGGATCAAGGGAAAAAAAACGCAAGAGTGGTGGGGCTGGAGAGAACAAAAACAGGTTGAATTGAGGGAGAGGAATCAAGAAAAGTGACGGTTGGACATCTGAGGAAAGGGAAGGAAACTAGAGAGAGACTGGTGGCTGAAATCAGAGATAGGAAAAGAAAAACGGGAGGAAAGTCTGAGAGGCAGAGGAAGAAGAAGCTGGTTCTCGCTGGAATTCATTTCTCCGTTGTTCAGACGTTGTTCGGCCATTCAAAAGGGATTAAAGGTAATCCTTCCATCACTTTCGTTCATGATTTATGAGATTTCATATCAGAAAAACATTAAAATTTCTGCAGCTATTGTGGCCGTGCTCTTTTGCTGTTTTCTCTCTTTAAAATTTCTAGTTGTGGATCCGATGGGGTGAGGAATGGGTTGACCCATGTGGTTTTGTGTTTTCCTTGCTAAGAAAATAGATCAGACTTGTTCTCATCCATTTCTCATGACAGTTGTTGCTTCCTTTGTTGTTCATTTCCTGTTAGAGTGATTAAATGGTTCGGTTAAAATTTCCTGTTGAGATGTTGCTTAGAAAGTAGGTTTGGTCTGATTTGTTGGAAGCGGAAATCTGGGGGTTTCGACTTGTTTTCTTTGGGTTGTTTTTGGGCGCAATCTGGGTAGAAAATTCTGGGAATGCATGGTGTTGATCTGGTTTGTTTAAGTAAGAAACTGTGAGCTGCATTTTCCGGAGCAGCAAAACCGAAAGCTCTTGCGTTCTCCTTGTCGTTTGCCTTCCTACGACCCATTCACTAAGTTTCGGTTATTCAATTGGCTGTTTGACCCTATATTGGAAAAGGTTTGATGTTTAAATGGTTTGAATGAGGCAGCTAAATTTTTTCCTGGGTCTCAATGCTATCACCGTTGGTTTACCAGAAGCTAGCTGCATTTTCCGTATGCTTTTCATGTGTTGTTGCTTGGATTCTCAATGGCTGCTTCATGTTGGTATGGTTCTTGCTTATTGATGAGTCGTATACTAATGGACCTTAGGTGATGAGCTCGTTGTTTTGGGTTTGAGAATTACTTAGGGATTGTTGAATGCTTAAAGACGTACGAAAATTGCAGCAATTTAGTTCTTCAAATGCCTGTCTACTTTTCCAGAATTTGGAGGGAGTTCTTTCTAAGTTTTTTTTCTCTGCAATGTTTGGATGAAGACAATGAGTGTTTTGTTGCTAATTAAAGCTGTGTGTTTGGATAAAAAAAAATCTGATTTGCATGATGGAAATGAAAGGAAATGCCGTGGCTGGGATTTTGCTAAGTTGCATAAGTTACTTTGCATACTTTTACATGAGTTTTCCTTTTATGTTTTGCTTGTTAGATGTTAAAGTTCTATACCTGTTTGTTTAGTTTAGAGTCTGTATATTGGGTTAGGAAAGTTTGATCAAAATTTGATTGGAAACTTGAGTTTTATGAAACAAAATTGCAGCAGCGAACCTTAACTTGAGCATAAGTTGGGATGAACCTGAAACCTTTTTCTTTCCTCTTGCCCTGTCTCTTTCTTACATAGTATCTTGGCTGGGTATTTTTGAGGTCTCGTGTGAGTTTGGAATTTGAATATTTCTCCTTGTTAAAATTTTGTTTACCACATGAGACTGCTGAAGTTCCAAAAGTCAGGTTTGTTTTGTCGAAAATCTCTTCCTATGGCAGAAATTTTTCATGCGTTGGGAATGAAGCTGCTTGAGCTTATTTCAGATTTTTGCATGATTGATTGTCTGATGTTTGGGGTTTAAATTCTCAAAGTTTCATGTTGCAAAGTAGAGGAATGTGTGGTAGTGTGCTTGGATTTTAATTGAGCTTGAAGGTTAGTGCTGAATTGCCGAAACTTAAGTATAGCAGAAATTTATAGAAAAGAATTGAAGTTTGCAGAAAGCTTTGGCCGAAATGCTTGTTTGCAGAATGCATTGCTTACGTTTGTTGCATGAGTTTGCATGAAAAATGACTTCCAAAAATTGCACTTTGCCCCCCCAAGTTCCCTTTTGTGGCACTATGGCCCAAATAATTGAAAATGTTCATCAATTTGATCCTTCAAATTTCCTTTTCATTTCAAATTGGATCCCTATTTGACGAATATGGATTTGCTTGGTTATTTGAAGGGCTTCAATGGTTCAATTTCATAGCTATTAGTGGTTCCTTAATTTTTGTTTTTGAAAACTTGTGTTGTTTGATTCACTATTTTGGTGCATTAATCCTTTGTTTAATGGTTTTAGTCCCAAGTTAGAACCTTTTCCACTTAGTAGCTTCACGAACAGGGGAGGTATAACTTTCTTTTATCCTTTTTGTCTCTCCTATGTGACCCTACGTGTTATGTGAATATGCATGTCTACTTTGCTTTCTTTGTCCTTCCTTATTTCATTTACTCCTGCTTTTCGTCAATTTATTCTTTTGTGGGGTATGTGTACACCTCTTGGCTTGTAATAGATAGGGCTTGGAGGAGCATTTAATGAAGACCTATCGAAGACGTGTGCCTAGCTAGCGAATGTAATAGTTAGGGCTCTAATTGTCTTATGTGTCTTGCATGCTTATTTGCTACGTGTTAATTTGCTTTGTTAGGGCCTTGCATCTAGTCGAGCATGCTAAATGTTATGTGCTATGTGTTTACGAGTGTTTGGCATGTCTACTCGCTTTCCATGGCCATGAATGAATGTGATGGATGAATGTACGTCTCCGCTAGTCCAACGCTAGTCGGAATTCATAGAATGGGCTAGTCCAACGCTAGACCCTTAGGGATTTCCCCTCGTTAGTACATGTTTGCATGTTCATTACATGTCATGCATTCTTTTTAGTTTTATCATTTTGCATGCCCCTCGAACCCCTTTTCCCTCCATTTTAGGATTTTTGCATTTCATGCTAGTTATAGGGTTCATTTGCTTGAGAGTCCCCTTAAATATGGGATATACACGAGTGTGGCTTTTTCTAAGCCTTAGCACGCTTGTATTCCCTCTATAAAAGGGCAAATTGAGTCACGATTTAGGTCTCCCCGTACCCAATATGCATGAATTCCTAGGTCCATGCATCCACTCTCCCATTTTTACCCTCATTACACTTTCATTCTGCACACGTGCACTTTTATATTTTCACTTGCACACAAACACTTTTATCACTACTTGCACACATGCACTTCATATTATCATTTCAAATACCGTACCTTGCCCACTCACATGTACATTTTCATTTACATATTTATTATTTTTTATTACTTTTTCAAACTCATGTTCTCACATTGCATACATACATTCTATTCATTTGCATCCCACTCGCATTATTCGTGACTTCTTCAAAGGATCGTTATTGGGCTTCACAATTAATGTGATTGGCACCACTCAACCTTTGAAGGGAAATTTTCCCCAATCCCCCTAGGTCTAGGGTTTGCATTCATGTAGTGCATCCAAATGTAATAAATTCTTTGATTAAAACAAGAAAATCTTTGATTAAATCATGCAACTAGCCTTGGCTAGGTCAAAGGGGTGCCTTGGATTTTATCCTTGCCTTCCCCTTTGTCAAATGTGACTCCCGAACCTTTTTCTTTGGTTTACGTGGACTAGGAGTCGTTTAAAAGGGGTTTCTTACTACTTTTTCCTATTTTTTCTTTAAAAATTCATTTTTTGGTGACTTGGTACACCTTAACTCATTACCAAGTGGCGACTCCAATTTTTATTTCAAAAACCCTTTTTAAACTATAATTTTTGGGTCAAATCGTCGCATTCTCAACCCCCCATTTAGACCCATTTTTTTCTTTTAAATCACAATTTATTTTTCAATCACAAAAAATACATTTTTTAAACCATTTATTTTATTTCATGAAAAAATGGGGCGCGACAGTTGGCGACTCCACTGGGGACTTGAGAGTCCGAGCAATCGATTTAGTCAAATTCTTTTCTTCTTTTAAACCTTTTTATTTATCACATTGGATGTTTAGGGTTACATTTTTCCCTTTTCTAGGATTTTTGCATTTCGCGTATCAACTCACTTCCTCACACGTTCACCTACGATTGTTTTGATGAATGGATGCTTGTATGTGATTCCGCGCTTTGCATTGCATTTGGGAGGGGATTCTACCTTAGAGCCTTGCGTGGGTTCTCGATCCCTCCCCTCCAAAACGTGCACTATCATACGCGCATACGCTTTATTATTCATCCCTCTTTATTTTCTTTTTAGTGGCTTGTCACGCCACTCCACCCTAGTAGGATAAGGAGACCCACTTGGACGTGTGATCGTGGCACGACGTGTGCGTAGCACGATCCAATGGGTCACTCGATCTTCCGCTTTAAACTTTGGGTTAATAGCCTTTAGTTTTTAGTCGAAGGTTGAGGATTTTTATAGATTCACTCAAACATGCAGCCGTAACACGACGTGTGCGTAGCGGTGTTTGGGGAATCGCTCGAGCCACCGACAAAGAACCTTGGGATTGATGACCCTTGGTTTCTAAGTCTAAAGGCTCGGGGACCTGAGCTAATCGAGTCTAGATGCATTAGCGAAACCCAACCTCATGCATCCATATAGTTCACCTAGGGTAGAGTTGACCTTACCCTAATTTAGGAACACTATTCACGAGGGGAGGGGTCCCACCCCTTTTTCCTTATCTATCTTTTTGTTCAAATGTGTTATGTGGTTATGTGTTGAACTAACTTTCCTTGTCTCTTGCTTTTGCATTCACAACCCTAGCAAATAAGAGGTCTGGCATGACCTTCTTTTAAGAACCCTACCTGTGTAGATAGGATATGGCACGTTTAAGAAGCTTTTGTATATTTTTGTTCATAAATTAATAATGCCATACCATTTTAGGCCTACCCTGGCGAATAAAGGGTTCCTTAGGTCATGTTTTATTTCGAATTGCATATTTTATTGCTTTAATAAAATGGCATCATGCATCTACCTTAGAAGGGAATGCCACATAGGGAATCCCATTTTAGAAATAAACCACCCCATGTCTCGGATATATAATCCAATGAGACCTGCACGTTTACCTTTCTCGTACCATCCAAAGGGGTAGTGCACAAGGTAAGGTAAGGATCCGATCCTTTTAAAGAGAATAAAGCAACTTTTGCACATTAGGATATGAGCATCTAGGAATCACTTTTTGGCCATTTTTTTTATCAAAATTGGTAAAATTCCCTTGCGTAAAGGACGTTAATTGGAAGAAATTCACAAATAATTCCTTATCGTTGAGACAATTAATAAATTGAGGCCAAATCGTGATTTTAGAAGGCTCATAGACTATTTTTTTGAAACCACCAATGGCCGAACGATTCAGTCGATCCGTTTTGTCATTTAATTTTGAATGAACCATCATTTTACCAATTTACCCTTTTTAGGGTTATTCGGTCTACTTTTGAATAAATCAATTTCATTTGACCAATTTACCCTTTTTAGGGTCGTTTGGTCAATTTTTGAATAAATCAATTTCATTCATTTCGTTTGACCAATTTACCCTTCTAGGGTCATTTGGTCGATTTTGGAATAAATCAAATTCATTAATTCATTTGACCAATTTACCCTTTTTAGGGTCATCTGGTCGATTTTTGAATAAATCTTCATTTCATTTCATTTGGCCAATTCACCCATTTTTAGGGCAATCTAGTCGATTTTCTGAATAAATCACCAATTTTTCCATTCTTAGGGCGATCTTATCGATTTCGAGTAAATCATTAATTTCGTCCGATTCGTTTGACCAGTTTACCCTTTTAGGGCGATCCGGTCAATTTTGAATAAATTCTCGATTTCGTTCAATTCATTTGACCAAGTTCCTTTTTTTTAGGATAATCCGGTCAATTTTGAGTAAGTTTTTAAATTTCACTCAATTCATTTGACCCGTTTCCTTTTTTAGGGTAATCCGGTCGATTTTAAATAAATGGTCAATTTCATTTGACCAATTAAGGTTTCGATGTCGAAATTCAAATATGGAAACTTAGTCGATTTTGAGAAAACCATCCTTTGCATTTGATCAGTTGGAGTTTTGACCCGTGCTTCACTGAGAAATTTGTCAACGAATTCCAATCTCTTCGATAGGAAGTTCGTCAAAGTCAAACCTGTGCGTTTTTGCAAATTCTTGTATCAATCAAAAGTGATCAATCCCTTCGGACGAGGTCCTCGTTTTGACAAGTGTCTCTCGTCACTCCAATTGACCAAATTTTTCAAAAATTATTTTCACTCAATGAGTTGATCAGATCCATCAGGTATGGTATAGTGCCTACCTCAGAGGATTGCATTTTCATGCTAGGCCTACCCTTGGCACAAAAAGGGCTCCCCCGTAGGACATGCATCCGATTTTTTTTAGATATTTACTAACTCTTGTCTTTTTCTTTTCCTTTTCTTTATTTTCTTGGAATAACTAAGCGAGGGTTAAATCTAAAGGCAATTTTTCAAAAATTTTCAGGTAATATTTAAACTTAGCTTTTCGTCGAAACCCCATCATACCACGATCTCGTAATCAAGCCTAGAGGAGTCGTGAAAACATGAGTTCACAACCGGAACAGTCAGATAGGTCTGCTACTACCGCTCAACCCGAGACTGCAAGTTTGGGGATTCAGTTGACTGAGATGCTTACCAAATTCGGAGAGATGGCGTCTGAGATGGCCGCCCAAAGGAAGTTGAGTGATGAGCTAATTAGCAGCGGAGTTCAATCCGAACCTGTACCCGCCAGATAGCCTGAGCAAGAGCCATTGGTCCTACCTTCGGTCCAAGCCCCTATTACTCCATCATTTCCTATTACACCCGAAGAAACTTTCACCTATCCCACCACAAATTTGCTATCCACTTACCCTCCTCATCCTTCATTTTTTCTTACTCACATACGAGGTCCACAACCCCAAATCACTTCAAATATACCACCTGAGCCACACACCTTTTATCACACTGCTGCCGAGCCTTTCTTGCCAGATCATACTGTTCAAACCAAGGCAGAAATGAGGGAATCTTTCGCTCCCGTTGATATAAAGCTGCTCAAACGCCTTGATCATTTTGATGAGTTTATGAGGAAGAGTCAGGGGTTGAACAAGCAAGGAGTCCTGGATTACGATGAGCTTTGCCTTTTTCCCAATGTGAAATTGCCTGAAGGGTTCAAAACCCCTAAATTTAACAAGTATGATGGGACGGGTAATCCCAAAACACATCTCCGACTGTTTGCCAACAAGTTGGGAAGGCCCGTAGATGATGAGAACCTGCCTCTAAGGTTGTTCCCGGAAAGTCTGGAGGGGGATGCCCTTGACTGGTACTCAAATTTGAAGCCTGAAGAAGTAAGAACCTGGATTGACTTGTCCAATGCTTTTGTAAGGCAATACGAGTATAACTGCGAGCTGGCTCCAACACGAAACACGTTGGAAGGAACAAAAAGAAAACCCTCCGAGGATCACAAGACTTATGCCAAGAGATGGAGGAAAATAGCTGCCAAAGTCGAGCCACCGATGACTGAGGACGAAATCATACGCACTTTCATTAAGGCACATGATCCTCCATATTTCGAAGAAATTTTTCGCATGACTGGATGCTCGTTCGCTGCTATTGTCAATAAACTTGAGGAGTACGATGACTTCGTGAAAGCTGGGAAGATTGTTAATGTCTCTACCCTCAAGTCACAGTTGGATGGTTTGCAAGGTCAGGGGACTAGTGGGAAGAACCCGCAATTCCAAAAGAAAGAGGGGGAAACTGCCTTCACATGGAATCAAAACCCTGTCCCAAGACCCAGACCTCGACAATACCCTACCTACTCAAACCCTTACCCCTACTACTCAAATCCTCGTCCTGTTTACCACACCAATATCACTCATCCTCGACCTCGCCCAAATTATGCCAACCCGCCTACAACCCCTTTCCAAATATCTCAACCAAGCTTTCAACAAGCTCGTCCTCGGGCTCCTTACCACCAAAGATTTTCCCTACCAAATAGACCCACCTACAACTATCCCCGACCCACTGAAACCTACAATCAAAGCCGTACCCGAACCTTCGCCAACCTAGGCAGGCCTTTGGACCAATTGTATGAGCAATTGAAGGTTGCCAACAAAATAGGCGTGATTCCCCCTCCAACTTACCTTCATGGCATGCCTGTTGGGTACAATCCACATGCTATTTGTGCCTATCATTCGGGAGTACCTGGCCACTCAACCGCCGATTGCAGGGCACTTAAGCACAAAGTCCAAGACATGATCGAGGCTGGGGAAATAGTGCTAAAGGGAAAGGGTGAACAAGGACCAAGTATAAGTACAAATCCCTTTCCTAAACACAAGGACATCTTTGAGGCATCCACCTCCAATGACGAAATTTGAAAATCCTAAAGGAGCTCTGCACAAGTTGGATGGCTGACTATCTTCCCCCTCGAAGATAATTTCGATAAATCTAGGGGTTGTCATTTGCTAAAGTTCACAAAAACTTTTTCTTGCATGTGTGAATAGTTTAATGAAAGCGCCTTTTGCAAATTGAGTGTTGTCTTGTTTTCGCTTTGATTTGGAGTTTCATGAAATGCACAATTGGTTTTATTTGTTTATTTGATCATTGTCATGAATTTTTTTAATTCTTTTAGATGGCCAAAGATGAAATTATTTGATCCTTTGAATATCACTGTTCTGGAATCTGATGAAGCCCTTCATTAAAAAATCTCTTCTTTTGAGAGAAAACCTTCATTGAGAAAGCCTTCATTGAGAAAACCCTTCATTGAGAAATTCTTCATTGAAAAATCCCTTTCCTGCCAGGTTGGAAGCTGATGGGTTAAAGCAGCGTCATCAACGATTGATTTTGATTGATGAGAAACCGTTGAATGCTATGTGCCATGGCCAAATGTTGCCAAAACCCATGGCCTGTGTTCATAACAAAAAGGTCCGCCACCGATCCTTTGAAGGAGGAAACAAAGTGCTAAAGTGATTTTGCTAATGAAAGATGAAGCCAAAGGCAAAAATTGCTTCAAATTGGCAAAGCTCATTAGGCGTTCAAAAGGTATTACCTGGCGGAGCAATCATTTTGGGCAGAAACAGATGGACAGACATTCCTGCAACCTATCAACTCAGATATGTGTAAGAAGTTTTATTTTTGATTATGCAAATTTCTTTTGGAAATCATGCAAGGGACGAGGCAACGGTCAGGCCATCTTCCTTTTCAATCAAAACATTTCATCCCTGGTCATCCCTTTTGAGCTATTAGAACAATAATTTTCGTTTGGCAGCCCCTGAGAATTGCAAACCCCACACTGGGGCAAATTCATTTTGAAACGAGATTATCAGAGAGGGAAAAGGAAAAATCCCCATACTGGGGCAAATTCATTTTGAAAAGAGATGATCAAAAGGAAAAAGAGTAAAAGAGAAAAGAAAACCCCACACCGGGGCAATTAGTTTTAAAGAAAAATGCAAAAGTGAGGAAATGCAATGAAAATGCAAAGAGAGAAAATCCAATCAAACTGGGGCAAATTTTCCTCAGCTTCGTTCAAAATTTGGAAATGATTTCAAATGATGCAATTTCAGGTCATTTCGCACCTCTCTCATCAAAATTTGTTTTCAAGCCTTAACTTTTCTTGAAATACCCCACCTGACTCCATTACAAAAGCCCAAAGTCCTGGCTTTCGTCACTTGCTATATTTCTATTGGAAAGTTTGCTAATCAACTGACAAGTGATGTCCATAATGCCTTCGCTTAATCTTACAAGGGAAGTGCATTTTACTGATATCAGAAATCTTTAACTCATACTCCTGAGGCGATTATGGTTGAGCTCTTCCATTGCTTCCTTACGTAAAAACCCGAAAGGGCACCTCAAAAAGAAAAAAAGGAAAAAAAAGAAAAAAAGAAAAAAGAGAAAAGACAAAACAAAACAAAAAAAGGGGGGGCAACCTTGGTAAAAACCCGAAAGGGCACCAAGGTAGGATTTTGCAGCGAGCGAGCACGAGGAAAAACAGCTGGTGATTTGGTTTATTTGGATTTCTCATTTTGTCATACTTCTGTCAATTTTGAATTCCAGAACAAAGATATCCAGAGAATTGAATATGACATTTGTTGGCCAAAACTGTGTCATTTTGTAAAACATTCTTTTGCAAATACATTCTTGGGAAGCTCATTTTTCCAAATTACTTGCATTCATGGCATTTTTGTAGAATTTAAGCACAAATGGTTATGTGTGCATTCTTGTGCATATTTATTCTTTCATGACATGTGAATTTTCTTGCATACTTCATTCTTTATCTTTGAATTTTGGTGAATAACAATCCCCGTGGTTTATTCAAAGCACACTTGGGTTCAGTCATCTCTTGAAAAGGGTTAAGGTTCAACAAAGTCAGTTACGCAGACTTCACAATATGGCAAAGCACATACCTGATCAGTTTGTAAATCGGAAAAGCCTTAGGGTGAAAAATCCAACTCAATCGACTGCCGCAGCAAAAGTTGATAAAGGCCTTGAAAGACTCATGTTTACACGATTCTCAAAGGAAAACGGATCAAATGATGGTGGCAATTTCTTTGTTTTTTCTCTCTTTTGCAGAAAATTGCATACACAGATGAAAGTAAGCACACCTCGCACTGGAATCGGTGTCGGAAAGAGTCCTCCGGTGAACAAAGGCAGATTGAAAATGTCGCAAGCAAATTTCATCAAAAAATGCAACAGCATGGCGATACAGAATCAACTCTGGACTCACATTGCAAAAATTCATCATACTGGGGCAAATTAATTTTTTGGAAAGATTTTCAAAAGTCAAAAAGAAGAGCAAAGGAACAAAATCATCAATCAAAAATCAACACAAATTTTATCACGGCAGGCTCGGGTTTAATCCCACTGACCGATTGTCAAATCATTTTCGGGTCAGTCCCACGATCAAAAGCATTTTCGGGTCAGTCCCATGATCAAAAGTTTATGCGGGTCAGTCCCATGATCAAAAGCATTTTCGGGTCAGTCCCACGATCAAGAGCTTATCCGGGTCAGTCCCACGATCAAAAGCATTTTCGGGTCAGTCCCATGATCAAAAGCATTTTCGGGTCAGTCCCACGATCAAGAGCTTATCCGGGTCAGTCCCACGATCAAAAGTATTTTCGGGTCAGTCCCACGATCAAGAGCTTATCCGGGTCAGTCCCATAATCAAAAGCTTATTCGGGTCAGTCCCACGATCAAAAGCATTTTCGGGTCAGTCTCATGATCAAAAGCATTTTCGGGTCAGTTCCATGATCAAAAGCTTATTCGGGTCAGTCCCACGATTCAAAGTTTATTCGGGTCAGTCCCGCGATTCAAAGCCTGTTCGGGTCAGTCCCGCGATTAAAATCTTATTCGGGTCAGTCCCACGATCAAAAGCATTTTCGGGTCAGTCCCACGATTCAAAGCTTATTCGGGTCAGTCCCACAATTCAAAGCCTGTTCGGGTCAGTCCCGCGATTCAAAACTTATTCGGGTCAGTCCCGCGATTAAAGCTTGTTCGGGCCAGTCCCATGATTTGAATTTCCTTCTCTAGTCAGTCCCAATTTTAATTTTTCTGTTCGGATCAGTCCCGTTTTAAATTTCTGTCTGGGTCTATCCCATTTAAATTTCTGTCTGGGTCTATCCCATTTAAATTTCTGTTCAGGTCTATTCCGTGGGTCTATCCCATTTACATTCCTGTCCGGGTCAGTCCCATTTTCAATCCATGTTCGGGTCAGTCCCGTTTTAAATTCCTGTTCGGGTCAGTCCCGCTTTAAGTTCCTGTTTGGGCCAATCCCGTCTTTAAATTTTGTTCGGGTCAATCCCGCTTTAAATCTCCTGTATAAGTCAATTCCATTTTAAAAGTTTTGCCAAAAGGGGTCAGTCCTTATTTCTAAAACGTCCACCGTTCGTGACGTTTGCCACCGAATAAAGCAGGTAAGTATTTGGTGTCTACTTTTTTGTCTCAAGTTTTTCCAAAACTCAGACAAAGAGGGGCAAACTGTAGACACCAAATTTTGGTGTAATTTCATTTACTATTTATTTTTTTAGTTTGTGCTTGTTTTATTCACTTTTTAGTTTTTAGTTTTTTAGTTTTTTATGTTGTTATTGTTTTTTTTAAGTTTTTAGCATAGAATTTCTCGAAAAGAAAAGAAAAAGCATTCAAAAAAAATATGTTTTAATTGTTTTGATTTATATTCAATGTTTTCTTGGAAAAAATGAAAAAAATGAAAAATGAAAATGGAAAAAAAAAAGAAAAGGAAAAAAGAGGAAAATGATAAAAATTGCAACTTTGCTGTTTATTATTTCTAGTTTATTTATTTATTTTTATCTGATGTTAATGAAATTGTTGGTTTTTACTTAATTTTATTATCATTTTTGGTAAATTATTTAAAAAAAGAAAAAAAGGGAAAAGAGGAAAGAAAAAGAAAAGAAAATTAGCATTTCATTTTTTTATCCTTTTATGCCTATTTCCGCTCATTGTATTTAATTTTTTTTCTTCATTAGTTTTTTTTATTAATTAGTTATCTATATTTTGTTAAGTTGTTTTAAAAAAAAAAAAAGTGTAATGCGGCATGCAAGCTGCGTTTTGTCGCAGCTTGCAAAGAAGGGCTCTTGGGCAGCTCCTTGGCAGCAAATATGGAAGAAAGGACTGGAGGTTTTAGGGTGAGGGAGGTTCCATATAAATAGAAAGAGAGCCAGTAGCCGCAAGGGGGAAGTAACGAACGAACGGCAAAAGAAAAAACCAGAGAAGAAAGTGGTGCGGCGGCTGAAAAAACTGAAAAGAAAGGATCAAGGGAAAAAAAACGCAAGAGTGGTGGGGCTGGAGAGAACAAAAACAGGTTGAATTGAGGGAGAGGAATCAAGAAAAGTGACGGTTGGACATCTGAGGAAAGGGAAGGAAACTAGAGAGAGACTGGTGGCTGAAATCAGAGATAGGAAAAGAAAAACGGGAGGAAAGTCTGAGAGGCAGAGGAAGAAGAAGCTGGTTCTCGCTGGAATTCATTTCTCCGTTGTTCAGACGTTGTTCGGCCATTCAAAAGGGATTAAAGGTAATCCTTCCATCACTTTCGTTCATGATTTATGAGATTTCATATCAGAAAAACATTAAAATTTCTGCAGCTATTGTGGCCGTGCTCTTTTGCTGTTTTCTCTCTTTAAAATTTCTAGTTGTGGATCCGATGGGGTGAGGAATGGGTTGACCCATGTGGTTTTGTGTTTTCCTTGCTAAGAAAATAGATCAGACTTGTTCTCATCCATTTCTCATGACAGTTGTTGCTTCCTTTGTTGTTCATTTCCTGTTAGAGTGATTAAATGGTTCGGTTAAAATTTCCTGTTGAGATGTTGCTTAGAAAGTAGGTTTGGTCTGATTTGTTGGAAGCGGAAATCTGGGGGTTTCGACTTGTTTTCTTTGGGTTGTTTTTGGGCGCAATCTGGGTAGAAAATTCTGGGAATGCATGGTGTTGATCTGGTTTGTTTAAGTAAGAAACTGTGAGCTGCATTTTCCGGAGCAGCAAAACCGAAAGCTCTTGCGTTCTCCTTGTCGTTTGCCTTCCTACGACCCATTCACTAAGTTTCGGTTATTCAATTGGCTGTTTGACCCTATATTGGAAAAGGTTTGATGTTTAAATGGTTTGAATGAGGCAGCTAAATTTTTTCCTGGGTCTCAATGCTATCACCGTTGGTTTACCAGAAGCTAGCTGCATTTTCCGTATGCTTTTCATGTGTTGTTGCTTGGATTCTCAATGGCTGCTTCATGTTGGTATGGTTCTTGCTTATTGATGAGTCGTATACTAATGGACCTTAGGTGATGAGCTCGTTGTTTTGGGTTTGAGAATTACTTAGGGATTGTTGAATGCTTAAAGACGTACGAAAATTGCAGCAATTTAGTTCTTCAAATGCCTGTCTACTTTTCCAGAATTTGGAGGGAGTTCTTTCTAAGTTTTTTTTCTCTGCAATGTTTGGATGAAGACAATGAGTGTTTTGTTGCTAATTAAAGCTGTGTGTTTGGATAAAAAAAAATCTGATTTGCATGATGGAAATGAAAGGAAATGCCGTGGCTGGGATTTTGCTAAGTTGCATAAGTTACTTTGCATACTTTTACATGAGTTTTCCTTTTATGTTTTGCTTGTTAGATGTTAAAGTTCTATACCTGTTTGTTTAGTTTAGAGTCTGTATATTGGGTTAGGAAAGTTTGATCAAAATTTGATTGGAAACTTGAGTTTTATGAAACAAAATTGCAGCAGCGAACCTTAACTTGAGCATAAGTTGGGATGAACCTGAAACCTTTTTCTTTCCTCTTGCCCTGTCTCTTTCTTACATAGTATCTTGGCTGGGTATTTTTGAGGTCTCGTGTGAGTTTGGAATTTGAATATTTCTCCTTGTTAAAATTTTGTTTACCACATGAGACTGCTGAAGTTCCAAAAGTCAGGTTTGTTTTGTCGAAAATCTCTTCCTATGGCAGAAATTTTTCATGCGTTGGGAATGAAGCTGCTTGAGCTTATTTCAGATTTTTGCATGATTGATTGTCTGATGTTTGGGGTTTAAATTCTCAAAGTTTCATGTTGCAAAGTAGAGGAATGTGTGGTAGTGTGCTTGGATTTTAATTGAGCTTGAAGGTTAGTGCTGAATTGCCGAAACTTAAGTATAGCAGAAATTTATAGAAAAGAATTGAAGTTTGCAGAAAGCTTTGGCCGAAATGCTTGTTTGCAGAATGCATTGCTTACGTTTGTTGCATGAGTTTGCATGAAAAATGACTTCCAAAAATTGCACTTTGCCCCCCCAAGTTCCCTTTTGTGGCACTATGGCCCAAATAATTGAAAATGTTCATCAATTTGATCCTTCAAATTTCCTTTTCATTTCAAATTGGATCCCTATTTGACGAATATGGATTTGCTTGGTTATTTGAAGGGCTTCAATGGTTCAATTTCATAGCTATTAGTGGTTCCTTAATTTTTGTTTTTGAAAACTTGTGTTGTTTGATTCACTATTTTGGTGCATTAATCCTTTGTTTAATGGTTTTAGCCCCAAGTTAGAACCTTTTCCACTTAGTAGCTTCACGAACAGGGGAGGTATAACTTTCTTTTATCCTTTTTGTCTCTCCTATGTGACCCTACGTGTTATGTGAATATGCATGTCTACTTTGCTTTCTTTGTCCTTCCTTATTTCATTTACTCCTGCTTTTCGTCAATTTATTCTTTTGTGGGGTATGTGTACACCTCTTGGCTTGTAATAGATAGGGCTTGGAGGAGCATTTAATGAAGACCTATCGAAGACGTGTGCCTAGCTAGCGAATGTAATAGTTAGGGCTCTAATTGTCTTATGTGTCTTGCATGCTTATTTGCTACGTGTTAATTTGCTTTGTTAGGGCCTTGCATCTAGTCGAGCATGCTAAATGTTATGTGCTATGTGTTTACGAGTGTTTGGCATGTCTACTCGCTTTCCATGGCCATGAATGAATGTGATGGATGAATGTACGTCTCCGCTAGTCCAACGCTAGTCGGAATTCATAGAATGGGCTAGTCCAACGCTAGACCCTTAGGGATTTCCCCTCGTTAGTACATGTTTGCATGTTCATTACATGTCATGCATTCTTTTTAGTTTTATCATTTTGCATGCCCCTCGAACCCCTTTTCCCTCCATTTTAGGATTTTTGCATTTCATGCTAGTTATAGGGTTCATTTGCTTGAGAGTCCCCTTAAATATAGGATATACACGAGTGTGGCTTTTTCTAAGCCTTAGCACGCTTGTATTCCCTCTATAAAAGGGCAAATTGAGTCACGATTTAGGTCTCCCCGTACCCAATATGCATGAATTCCTAGGTCCATGCATCCACTCTCCCATTTTTACCCTCATTACACTTTCATTCTGCACACGTGCACTTTTATATTTTCACTTGCACACAAACACTTTTATCACTACTTGCACACATGCACTTCATATTATCATTTCAAATACCGTACCTTGCCCACTCACATGTACATTTTCATTTACATATTTATTATTTTTTATTACTTTTTCAAACTCATGTTCTCACATTGCATACATACATTCTATTCATTTGCATCCCACTCGCATTATTCGTGACTTCTTCAAAGGATCGTTATTGGGCTTCACAATTAATGTGATTGGCACCACTCAACCTTTGAAGGGAAATTTTCCCCAATCCCCCTAGGTCTAGGGTTTGCATTCATGTAGTGCATCCAAATGTAATAAATTCTTTGATTAAAACAAGAAAATCTTTGATTAAATCATGCAACTAGCCTTGGCTAGGTCAAAGGGGTGCCTTGGATTTTATCCTTGCCTTCCCCTTTGTCAAATGTGACTCCCGAACCTTTTTCTTTGGTTTACGTGGACTAGGAGTCGTTTAAAAGGGGTTTCTTACTACTTTTTCCTATTTTTTCTTTAAAAATTCATTTTTTTGTGACTTGGTACACCTTAACTCATTACCAAGTGGCGACTCCAATTTTTATTTCAAAAACTCTTTTTAAACTATAATTTTTGGGTCAAATCGTCGCATTCTCAACCCCCCATTTAGACCCATTTTTTTCTTTTAAATCACAATTTATTTTTCAATCACAAAAAATACATTTTTTAAACCATTTATTTTATTTCATGAAAAAATGGGGCGCGACAACTAAATAAATCATAAAAAACACCAAAAATTCCCCATATTTCCTCTAAGCTTGGCCGAACCACTTCCTCCAAGAAAAGAAAGAAAAGCTTCCAAGTTTCTTGCTCCAAACTTGTCCAATCTCACAAACTAACCATTTAATCTTGATTTCCTTCCATAAAACCTCTTAGTTTAGTGCTTGTGAGGTGTTGTGTGGAAGTATTTGGGAAGCCAAGAAGACTTATAGCTCTCTCCCTCTTGTGTTTAAGGTAAGTTGTGAAGAATCACCCTCCTCCTTTAATTGATGCTTAAATCATGCTTAGTGGTAGTATAAGATGCAAGTTTATGGATTATTTCTTGATTTATGGTTGAAATGATGAAGTTTTATTATTTTTGGGGATTTTTCTGTTTTAGTATGAACATGATGGTGTGGCTATATATGATGATTGGAAATGGTATATAATGATTCTAGAGGGTGGAAAAGGTGGAAGATTGCAAGGAATTTCTGTTTTGGAAGAAATCTGGAAAATTAGGGTTCTTGGTTCTTCATTCTGTCCGAATATTTTGGTCATAGATAGAGGCCGAATTGGCCTTGGCTTAAAACATGAAAGTTGTAGGTAATGACATTTTATAGGTGCCTGTAAAACTTCAGGTCAATCGGAGTAGCGTAGAGTGAGAAAAGTCGAATTTACCCTTGCTGTTCTGGTTTTGGCCGAATGTAAGAACTGCGATTGTAATTGGTTGTTTTGGTTGGGATTGCTTCTGAATTGGTTGTTATGGTCTTCTGATGAAATGTAGCCTTAAATCTTAGCTTTCATATGGCTTTGGAATTTCAGAATTTGGACTTAGGTAGCCTGTTTTATGATGTTTGTGCTAGAATACGTTTTGTGAATCTGTTTTTGCGATGCTGGTGTAGTATATTGCATTTGTGACCTAGTTACACTCGAAACTGGATTGAGTGTCCTTCTTCAACATTGTAGCCTCTTAGGTCCTGAATCTACTTGTAAAATTTCAGGTGAAACGGATTAGTGTATCCTGAGTTATGGACAAAACCATCAGGCCTGTTTTAGACGTTCGTTTGTGTACGTTTTGAATTTTAGTTTCTGACCGTGGGTTTTTCCGTATTGATCCCATTCGATCTTGTGACGGCCCCACTTCCCCCTAGGGCGTACCCCAGGGTTCAGCGGGTCGCCTGCCCAGCTCTCGCCAGGACTCACTCACTATGGAACTCAAATCATGTATATACATCCATAGACAATAGATGCTCAAGTAAAAGATAAGAAACTTCTACACACCAGAAGTCTTCAAAGTTTTTACCATTCAAGTACAAACATCGAATATACAAGGGTTCTCATTCCTCATACAACCAGCCCGTGCCAAGCACTAGGGCGAGAACCATTACAAGGCCAAAGAACTAGATCAACTAGACTATACAGAACGCTCGTCCTTGCTCGCCTTCCCCTGCTAAGGAAAACAATTGACGTGGTATGAGCTAAAAAGCCCAGTGAGGTTCTATATATATAAACAAGTAATTAAACAAGGAACATTAGTCATGTAATAACATTTAATCCAGAAAACATGTTCAATATAAAGCAATGATAATACATTCATTAAAAGGATACAGGCTCACGAGGAGCTATTTGTTTGTTCGTTCGTTCCCCTGACATTTCCCCTTATTCCTCCAATCGTTTGAAAATACATTTTTTTGTAAGTAGAATCCCTCGTTCATCCTTTTGTTCGTTCATCCCCTTTTCCGGACGTTGACCGGACTCCACCCATCCGACCATTGGCCGGACTCCACCCATCCGGACGTAGCCGGACTACAAGGTAATACTCGAGTATACCAAATTCACCCAGGGTCACCATATCGCCCGACCGAATCCGCTTCTGGCTCGAGTCGATCGGTAACGAAGGGCAGGGCCCAATTCAGCCAAAAGGCTTACATCATGCGCAACTAATGTTTCCATCATTAAATCATTGAAAATTTCATATTTATTTAGGTCGAGTGCGATAAAGTACACACTCACCTAGAAAAAGTTCATTTTAGAAATCATAGAAAACAAGTAACATTTAATCAAATAGTCACAAATAATCACATAGACCCAACAATCCACATAGTCATAGAAACAAAACGTATATAGAACACTCACCTACGTATGAAAAACAACGGCAAAATATCTTTCCGGATATTATCTTTAATCACCGAGAAAACCTAAGATTAAACGAAAAGAGTATTACAGCTCATTTATCACAACCAATTAGGTGCAATCAAAGAGGCTCGACGAATGATGAGTAGAACGTAATAAAAGACTTTAAAGTGGAACGAGGACATTTGGACCCGTGGACAAAATAACTAGGGTTTCATAGACCACACATAAAACCAAACTCAAAAGGGTTATAAAATTTTCTAATGGAAACACTTGAACTAAAGACAAGTCAAAATCCAACTAGATAGACTAAGAAATACCGTTTTTGGAATCGTTTATATGGTTGAAACTTATCTCATATTCAAGTAGATATTGTAGACTAATTGTCTTAATGAAATTCATGAAAAAGAGAGGACAAAATACTCAAGAAAATCCTAAACTACTCCTCTTTATTTGGTAAGAGTAAGTAAACATTTGGAGTTTCCAATTGAAGAAGGATCATGTTTTTAAGATGGAAAAACGGTCATAGTATTATACAAGTTCAAATAGAACTTAGCTTTCGGGCGAAAATTTGGGCAGCAAGCCCTTTGTGTTTACCTAATTTTCCAGCCATTTATGGCTTCATGATTTTTTTTTCAGCCAAACCCAAAGTCATGTACAGCACAAACTCATCATAGTAGCCATTTCATAGGCTCAAGACAATATAAGAACAAAAAACAAAGTAATAACAAGTGCGGAAATGCAATTTGACAAAAGACAGTTTTGACGAGTTCATGCATAATGGTCACAACCGGAGTTACACTTATCGGATTGGGATGAACATTATGCCGTTTCGAAGCTAAGACACAGGGCTACAACATTCATGAAGGTCTTTTAATCCAGTTCCTAATGTAACTTAGTCAAATTCGCAAATTACTAAACCAGAAACCAATTCGTCGGCTGTTTAAACGTAGAACACTGTAATGGACATATCTCAGAGTACACAAGTCCGAATCAGGTGTTCTTAGAGGCATTTGAAAGCTAATTCAGAATACTACAACTTTCATGTTTTGAAAAAAAGCTAAATCAGAATGGATCCTAGTCGAAAAACGTGATAAACTGGACTTAACTGATCACACGGACTGCTTGGGAAATACTTAAAACAGTAAGGGTATTTTGGACTTTTCACATCTTACGTTCCTCCGATTGAGCTGAAATTTTGTAGGCACCTATAAAATACCATTATCTACAACTTTCTTTCTTTGACCTAAGGCCAATTCGGCCTCTAACATAGGGATTCAAATTCGGACAGAATAGGATGAAAATTTCCAGAAATCTGAAATCTTTTGGTTTCAATGATAGTTTTCTTAATTTCTTGCTACACTTGCTACCAAAACCCCCTATATAACCTTATATACAACATATACTAACTATACAACAAGTTTAGGCAGAAATTAATCAAACTCTAACTTACATATTTCATCCAAAAATCACCACAACAACTTGCATCACTTGTAATCAAACCCAAAACATGGACTATTTAACATCTTAAACAAGAATAAAAGGATCAAAGCCATAGATCAGATTTTATACCTCAAAAAGAAGGCTTGCAAGAGTGATCCTCCACTATTTCTTGAAGTTTTTGGTTCCCTTAGCTTCCCAAGCTTCCAAACTTACAATCAATCGGTTTAGAATTCGATTTTAGCACTTGGTTGGTGTAAATCAAGAAGGAATTTGTTTTCTCTTGCTCTCCCTTTCTCCCTCTCTTGCTCAGCCAAGATGAAGAATAAAATGAAGGAGATTAAGCTAAGTTTGTCTTATAAGAAGGTAGAAAGATAAGACTTAATTCTAACCACAAGTTTGGCCAACACTTGGCTCAACCTCAACCACACAATTTTCTCTTTCTTTCCTTACATTTTGGGCCACATATTTTGGTCAATAAGTAATCATGAGAGGGAAGATATTTTGCTCAATTAGTGATAAGCTTGTATGGCAACAAAGTGGTGGTCAAGTGGTGGTTAAATCGGTAGTACCCGGTACACGTCGGTTCGCACTGTTTTTCCTTAAATCCCCCGTACTAGGATTTTTACTTCCTATTCACCAACTTTATATCATTGCTCCTAATCACATATTATTTCTCACTTAAAAGTCACTCTTAAGCACCAAATTTGATCCTTACTCGGTACCGGATAATTATACTGCGGTTACACGAAAAATCCGATTTCATCTTGAATTGAAAACGAATAGGAAAACCCTAATTTCCTATGGTCATTGGCACTTTTCTAGGGTGATTGAACCATGAATAACATGAAATAATAATTTTCAAATAATTTTCAAATAAAATGGAATTTTTGAGAAATATGTAAGGATTTTGCGAGTCCTCACAGATCTGAGTGTCGACTCCTTCACAAGAAATTTAGATCTTGGTCTCAGCTTCGAAACGGTATAAAGTGCGTTAAAATCCGAGTTCCGTAGCTCCTGTTATGATCAAAATAATATCGATCGTCAGAACTGCCTTGTATTTGGACAGTTCTGACGGGTACTTTGGCAGTCGATTTTCGTTCTGTTCTGAATGGATTCAGGTTTTGGCCAAAACATGAAACTTTTAGCCTTATGTCTCAGATTTCTAATGCCTTTAGAATTTCCCGATTTGGACTTGTGAGCTAGAAGTTATGGTCTAGTAAACAGACCCTGTCTGTCATTCAAAGTGCAAACTTCTGGTACCGTTTTCCATGATTTCAACTTGTTTTGATTCGGATCCAGTTTAAGGTGTTTTCATGAGAATTGTAGACCTTCCTCATAGCTTCGAAACTGTGTCTCGGTAACCTTGATCCGATATTCCTAGCCTAACTTTTGATCAAAACGGTTTGAGATGGCCGATTTGGCCGTTTCCGTTTGCCGTTCCGCGCGAGCGCGTGCGCCCTTTTGCCGATTCCGCACTTGCGTGTGGCGATTTTTGCCGTTTTGCTTGTTTTGGATCTGTTAGTAGCCGTTTGTGATATAATGTGTTAAAATCTTCTATTTCAGACAGCGGTGAGCTAGGCGGAGCTGGTGGGGCCCACTACTAGCGAACGCGGGAAGCGATTTTGCTTTAGTACTACTTTCGGTATTTTGGGTAAGTATTCAGGCCAGTTTGGTGTGTTTCTTTGCTATGTGTTTGAGATATGTGAAAAGGGCTCTTAGGCGAGGGTGTACTTTATCGCACTCGACCTAAACCCTAATTTGAATGTATAATTGTACTTGGCATATGTATATGAACCTTTTGGAACCAAAACCCTTGAGCTTGTGGCTCGGGGCGACTTTCGAATAAAGTTTGTGAAGTTTGCAAAGTCTGTGAGTTCGTGGGCCCGATCTAAGACTTGGTTGGACTATTCGAGCCGGTTAGGGCTTGGTCGAAGTCAGTCCAACTTAGTCTGAGGTCACCAAGTTTGTAGGTTCATGTTATGAACCAATTTTATGAATCCGGTTCACCGAGAAGGTGACCAAGTTTGTGACCCGAGCTTGTGACTCAAGCTCAAGTTTGTGATTTCGTTCGCCCGGGCAAGTTTGTGAGGTGACTGGCCAGTGAGGGTGATAAGGTGTCGGTGGGTGTACAAGTGAAGTTCTACGGACCATTGAGTGTGGTCGACGGAGTGTCGGCAGGAGATCATACATGGCACATGAATTGGCTTTGGAGCCACCCGTATCCTTGTTATATGATGTTGTTCTTTTCTGCTTTTGCTTTACTCTTATTGTGTAATTGTTGCTACGTGAATTTACGCTTTCGCCCCTGTTTACTTACTAAGCATATAGCTTACCCCATTCCTTTTGTTTTCCTTAGCAGGGGCCGACGCGGGGACTTTTGGCTCGTATACTAGTATAGTTAGATTGGCTTGTAATAGTTGAACAGTTAGGATGTTTGTTTTTGTTTTGGTGGTTTGTATAAGGACCCTTCTTAGGGTCTATCTTCTGCTGGTTGTGGTTGTAGTATATTAGAGTGGTTTGACTCGAGACTTTTGAAGATGTAAATATAACTTTTGGGATTGTATATATTGTATTTAGTGCTCTTTCGAACTTTAAGTTTTGAGTCCTGGCGCGAGCTAGGCAGGCGGCCCGCCGATACCCTTGGGTTCGCGCTTGGGAGAAGTGGGGTCGTCACACTTTTCCTATAGTTAACTAGCCAAGGACAATTCTTAGAGAAAAGAAAAGGAGTAAAACAAGGCTAGAGTTTTAGAAACTAGGAAAATCATTTTCCAAAGGTAATAAGGCTAGTTTAAACTTAAAGGAAGAAATATCGAGTTGGCAAGGTTGAGAAAATCCCTACATGACGTTTCTAACCTTAACATACAGTGCTAGATTTTTATCGCACTCTACTAGAGTGAAGATATATGTAAATAGATTGTTTTAGAACTTTTCTCAAGTTCACAGGACCAAAACGGATTTCCTACGATTCCGATTTGTAAGCACGTAATAAGTTAGATCCATCAATATAACAAACCAACATTTCCAATAGAAATCTCACTAGGGCTTCGTCAATCATTAGCCCTAGGTTTCAATAGGTTCATATCAAATCAAGAATAAAATAAATGACCAAGGTTTCATCAATCATTAGCACTTGGTTTTTGGCAAGTTCATATCACATCTTGAATAAATCAAAAATAAAGGTAAAGCCTCCAAAAAATTCCAGCAATTAAAGTCCATCACTCTTTAATATTTATAAAATTATTCAAATGGCCAAGGGCTTCATCAATCATTAGCCCTTGACAACATCAAACACTTCCAACCACAATTCAATCAGGGATTCAAACCACAAATAAGCTAAAAGTTCAATCCAAGTAAAAATTCAGTTTCATGAAGAAACAGGACCTTAATACAGAACAGTCTACTTTGAGGATTCACAGACAGCAGTACCCATGGAGGAAAAATATGAAATTTCTACAGAACAAAGGCCTATGATTCTAGTTTCAAATGCCACTGACGGCACCTTAAACGGATTTTCCTACACCAAGATATAAACATTACACTGAGACTGGTCAGGGACATCCGAAAATCTGAAATTTCATTTTTCACTTGTGAAAACTCCTTTTTCTCTTTTAACACCAAAATGTTTTTATTCAAACCATCCATACATTTCTTATAGAACTCCAAAACAACATATTCCAGGCATTTCCATCCATCATGTTTCAAGGAAAAAATTTAAAAACCAAGCTGAGATTCCAACTCAACCTTTGACTATCACATAAGAAATTCCAGCAATTAATATACTTTAGATCAAATTTTCCCTTGGTTTAAACATGGTGTTAGGTACTCAAATTCAGCATTTAAACACTTAGCTAGTTATTAAAGATTTCCACTTCATAACCAGATTCACACAGCAACTAAAATCATCCAAAAAAATCCAGAAATCTGTCCATCAGCCACGGATGAACATGCATGAAGGAATGTTCTGGTTTCATTTTATTTTCTGGATTTAAACATGCTTTTAAACTCTCAACTTCCTCATGCAATTACTTAGCTAGAAAATAAACATTTCCAGTTCAGAAATCGAGTTCAACCAACAGCCTTTAACATCAAAATTTTCTAACTTGGCTCGGATGAACATGCGTGGGCAGATTGCACTTTGATTTTATTTTTCTGGTTTTAAGTTAACTAATTAGCTACATGCAGAGCCTAATTAACTTGTGATTAACTATCTAATTATGGTTATAAGCTCAAACAACAAAATTGAACCAAATCAAGCTGCAATAATCAAGCTAAGCTCTCGGCAGTTTCCCTACTAGCACATAACAGAAATTCTTTTCTTAAAAATCTCATCCGGATGCCTAACCTCCACATGCAAGTTCTTAGATGACTTAAACTTCTTGTTATTAATTGGTTAAACACTTAATCGAGCTCAGATTATCGTAGGAAATTAGAAATGAAGCTACAATTCCAAGCCAACTCCTCGGCAGAAACCTCTAGCCAAAACAGAATTTTTGTCTGCTTTATCAACATCATCCGAATGCACAAATCAACATGCATGGTCTTAATCTTCAAGTTTCCACTCAGCTAATGACACTTAGGTGTTCAGATTGCCACGGAAAAACAAAAATGGAGCTGCATTATCACTTCAGTTTCTCGGCAGCAACATTTCATCAAAACAGAAATTTTTCTAAAGGCTCGATTTCAACAACCGACTGAGCAATCCATACATGCAAGCTTTGATATAGCTTCGTATACTAGTAATCAACCTAATAAGTCCAGAAATTACCTCAGATATAAGCTAGGCTCACACACGAAAATTCCAGAATTTTCTTTCCTTGCTCTCGGCTTCAAGTGCAGGTCGGTTGTCCTGGTTCCTGATTTGAGGTTGAGAATTGGTTGCAGCTGGTGGATTTGAGTTCGGTTGGTTGGAGTTGGTGGAGATGGAGGTTCAGAATGGTGAAGCTTCACCGAAAATTTCTCCCTGGTTTCACTCCAGCTTACGGCAGAACCAGAAAATTTCTGCAGCTCACGTTCCCTCCTCACTTGCTCTCGGATGCAGCTCACCAGGTAACTCTCTCTCTCGTATACTCTCGGTCTAAGGTAGTGGAAGAGATGAGGTGATGATCGTGGAGAGGGAGTGTGATGGCTGCGGTGAAATTGTGCAGAGGAAATGAGATAGTGAAGAGGCGGTATCTCGGTATTAAGAAGGAAAGGAAATGGTTTTCGGTGAGTTTGTGCAGAGGAAGTGAATTTGTGGTTTGAGATGTGAAATAGAGCGAATGGTATAAGGTGCCGCGGTATTAGGAGCAGAGGTTGCGTGTGTGCGAATCAGTTGCGTATTGAATTGGATAAAATGTGATTGGCCAATAGTTGCGGTGATTGGAATTTGCGGTCAGAGGATTTGTTTGGTTTGTATGGAAATGTAAGGGCATTTTAGTCTTTTCACTTTGCTCCCTAACCTCAACTTAATTTCTCAATTCTAACTTAATTCTAAAAATTATCCTCAAGTGTGATTTGAACGCCTAATTATACACTAGTATACCTAAACCATTTTTATCGAATAATTATCGATTAAACTTTAATATTAAGGTTCCTAGTAATTCCTACATTATTTAGTGATTAATTTAGTTATTAGAATTTCCAATTATTATTTCTCAAGAAATAGAGTTAGTCTAACTCGAAATTTATTGGTTTAGTAATATAAAGTCAAGTGAAATAATAATTTAATCCAAGGGTGCCAATTTGCACATAAAAATTATTTTTACGCCCTTATTGTGAAAACAAAGAAAGATAAGGATATATTTATCGAAATTTTTACGCCTTAAGTATGTTTAGTATATTAGTATCATATTTATCTAAAATTCATTGGTTTTTATCTTAACGCGGAAATTCTTATTAACATTTAACATTAGCAACTAATTGGAATTAATCATTGGAATTTAAATAATTTATTTTAAGATAGTAAGGCTATCGACTCAAGTATCATTAATTTAGCATAAAGGAATTTAAGTATTCTAACATATTATGTTAAGGCGAAAAATTAATCTAACCCTAAAGATATTAATTTAGTCTAACAAAACCAAGAAATTTCATAAGGTAGGAAAATTTATGTTATTTTTCACATAAACCTATTTTTACGTACTTAATTGCGAACAAGTAAAAGTAATGCTAGAAATTATTAAAGAATAAAAGAGATGCAAATGAAATATGCACTGGCTTATATATCTATTTTCAGGGTTCTCACAACAAGTCCTTAATTAAACATCATTAGATAGAAGAGAGGGGTTCCATAGTCACTCACCTTAGTAACCAAAGAAAGAGACCACTTAGCACTTTAAGCTTCCAAATAACTTCACCAATCACCTAAATACCCCTAAACTAACAGGTTTTATGGAGTAATTTGAAACTAACCTGTTGGAATGAAAGATTGAAGGTAAGAAAATTGAGTTGTTTTTCTTCTTTTTTCTTGAGCAAGGGCCTGCCAAGAATCTTGAAAAATAAGGGTGAATTTTGGTCGGATGAAGCCTTAGTGTTAAGATAGCGGCTATTTGCGGAAAATTTCCGCATTGAACGGAAAATTTTGGAATTAGGGTTTCGATTACCCCCTTTCTGCCTGGCACTGTTCATCATAGTTAGAGGCCGAATTTGTGAGGACTCGTTAAAGCTATTATTTTTAAGCCTAACTTATGACATAATAAATTATTTAATTGGATTTTTACCACGAGGAATATTTTCTAGTCTTATTAGACCTAAATACATGATAATATAACTTCGTTATATTTTTAAAATGACTCATCTCAAAAATTAATTTCCTGGAGTGCGTGTAGTAAAAATAGTGAATAGTGCTCGGAGATTTTACCGCGTGGGAGCACAATAAGTTTGGAATATTGGAGACTTGTACTATGGTCCTAAAATAGGTAATCTTATGAATAAATACTCAAGTGATAGTTAGTAGTACAATCGTTATAAGAATTTCTCGGAAGTTTCGCGTTATAGCATTAAAATCGACGGTACGCGTTTTCACACGTGCGACTTTATTTGAGGGACTTTAGACCCTTATTTCGGGACAATTAAGAGTGAATAATATTTACATGAAAATAAGTGCATTAGAGGTTTAGTGCACTAGTGAACCAAACGCACGAGAAATCGAGCCCTAATCGCGCCAAACGCCCCCTAATGTGAGTTGACTAATGGGTGATTTGTGGCCACAAGTTAGTATCTTCTCTTGGAAGCTTAAAAATCTGATCTCTCTCTCTCTCTTCCTTCTCAAGATTGCCAACCAGCCCTCTCTCCCTCTCTAACTCCATTGTTTCAAAAATTTCTTCACCAAATCAACCACAGAACTCCAACCAATCTTCACCAAACTTGTAGAGCAACTAGCAAACTACTTGGAGGTTGGATCTAGCTAACCAAAGGGCTGCATTTCATGGTTTCTTGGAGCCTCTTGAGGACCGAAAATTTCTGATCTAAAGCACTAAGGAGGTATAACATGATCCATCACCTTAAACTTGATTTATAGTAGTAGATATGCATCTCTAAGTACTTGCATGAAAGTTGATGACTTGATATTGTTAGAAAAATGTGAAAGTGGGCTCTATGAACTCCCACTCTTGGGTTGTTGCTGATTTGATGATTGATGGTGGATATATTGTTGGTTTAGTGGTTAAAATGATGGATTAATGGTGTGTAATTGATAGAAATTTCATTGGGTGCAAGAAGCAAAAGTTTCCGATTTTGCCCCTGCCTTGTTCGGCCATTTTAAGGCCAATTTTTAATGATCTAATGGCTTGAATCTGATGTTTATATGACGTATTAGATGTGTGGAAAATTTCATTGAAAAATAATGAGGTTTGGTTGGGCAAAGGAATTTTTTTTGTGAAACTAGCAAATCTGGAAACTGTTCACGTATGGCTCTGACCAGCGGTGGTGTTTCGGCCATAACTCCGTCCTCAGATGTCGAAATCATGTTCCGTTGGTGGCATTGGAAACTAGACATTCCAGGCGTTAATTTGAGATAAAATTCACGTTCTGATTCTTTGTGAGTGAGCCGAACTAAACATTTTAAGATCGCTGTCCTGTTGCTCTGTTCAACTGGAATGAAGTGATAAGGCAGCAAATTGATGCCCGATTTTGAACTAGTTGGGTGCCAAATTTTGAAATGATTTCTTCTGTGATATTATAGCCCTATGAATTTATTTTTCAATGACATAAACCATGCCCCTTTCTGAGTTAAATTGACTGAGTTGTGACCAAAACAAGAGGACTGCCCTGTTTTGGAAAAACCGAAATACTTGGACTGGTTTGGGACAAAACCTGGGAGTGATCTTATTAATTGAAGTTCTTGATGGTAAACACTTACCAAAGGTATCATGGATGTATCTTAGACCTTTATTTCACAAATGAACCATGGTTGGATAGCTTTCTTGATCAAACGATTTGAATTGGGAAATGAAGTCAAAAGACAGGTTGCTTTAGAAATTTTCCTGAACTTTGGATGATTAATTAACTATCTTTCTGAAGGTATTTTTCCCTGAAATTTGATAGAACGGTACCTTTCATATAGGAGTAACATACTGCAAAATTTTATACCAATCCAAGTTCGTTTTGACACTTAGCTAAGGTTCCAATTTTTGGAAACTCAAATCTGGAAATTGTTCACCAGACTTGAATTTTCCCAACTTCGAGCTACCGTATCTCGGTGCTCGAAACTCCAATTCTCAATCCGCTTGTTCTGCCCTAAACCTTACTTGCACCTCTAATTGAGTTATAAATTTCAAGGGCTAGTTTGCAACGAGTGAATTCTGCCAAATTTCCAAAGTTAGCGAAAAACCAACCCCAGCTCAATCCTGAACATTCTGGAACAGTGATTTCAAGCTCCTTTTTGAGTACTTTCCACTTAGATTCATGGAAAAGTGTCTTCTAAGAACTTTTAACACTTTCCAAAAGGTTTCCAACGGTATAAATTTTTCCAATTTTGGGTTTATATCGAGAGAGATACGAATTTTCAAAGATTTATAATAAAACTGAAAATTTTCAATTTTCAAGGCAAAGGAGTTTTTCCAAAACTCTTAATTCTCTTAGTATTATTCAAACGTTTTGCCCTCGATTTTCATGATAAAAACTCAAATAATATTGTACTTAATAAAATGCAAGTTGAGCCTCGATTTACGAGTAATTGAGGTTCATTTTTGTGAAATATTCTTTAGATTGTACACTAGTACAATCTTCCTTGATAATTGGGATATTTGAGTGATTATCCACTATTAATTGCCAGACGCACAAGGAGACCTTCAAGAGGATCTTACAGTGGACACTTGAACTTCCAGAAAATAATTCTTATTGAATTGCTCGGTGAGTGTCAAGTGTGTGAATCCTTGGTACTTGCTTATTTGTTGTAATTGTTGGAGATTTTAAAAAATGAAGGCGGGTGTGTACTTTATCACACTCGTTCTAATTTCGAATGAATGAATGAAATATATCGAATGAATGAATGAAATGCAATGGTATGTTATAACTACATACGTTGTTGGAGTGAATCTCCTCGACTTTCAAATGAATGGGGACGTCCAAACTCATAGGCCGACCTTGGACTCGAGCCGGCAATGGGCTTGGTCGGGAACCTGGGCGAGCCATGAGATATATAAGCTCGACCTAATGAGAGGTCTTGCTTGGCATACTCATGGAGTATCGCCTTATAAATGACTTGTGGGCCCTGGAGGTGTACGGTGGACTGAGGGAAGTAAGTGGTGATCTATGGAAATGGAAATACCGACCCGGTTGACGGAGGGTCATCGCGGGAAGGTATACGAATGGCATCGGCAGAGCGAGTGGAACTTAGCTCCTGAGAGCTACTATATCCTTGAATTGTTTCTGATTACTTTTCCTGCTCGAATGGTTGATTATTGAAATATCACGATTTTATGTAATAAATTTGGGATTGCTATTTGAACAATGTGCTTGCATGTGTGTTCTTGGCCTCACGAGCGTTTAGCTCACCCTATAGTTTTGTTTTCCTTAACAGGACCGAATATCGGGGAAGTATGGAGAAACCCTTCGTTGTCCTTTTGTTTAGGATTTCTACTATATTTTGGCTATGCCCTGCTTTGGGTTGTACTTTTGGAATTGAAATGTAAAATTTGGGCCCTGACATGTATTTAGGATTTAAGTCGTATTATGATTACCCGATGTACTGGTTACATGTTAAGTGACTTGATAAGTTTGAATGCTTCCGCATTATTTGTATTCATGTTGCTCTCTTCGAAATGTTCGGTTTGGTTTTAAGTTGAATGGAATTGCTTGAGTCCTGGCGAGAGTTGGGCAGGCGTCCCGCGGATACCCTTTGGTTTGCCTTAGGGAGATGTGGGAGCGTCACAGAATTAGCCTTGGATTAAAACATGAAAGTTGTAGGGAATGATATTTTAGAGATGCCTACAAAATTTCAGCCCAATCGGAGCAACGTAGCTGGTGAAAAGACTGAAATACCCCTGCTACCCTGTTTCTATCCGAACTTGATAATTGCTTCTGTAATTGGTTAATTTGGTTGGGAATACTTCTGATTTGGTTGTTGATGTCTTCTTAAGAAATGTAGCCTGGTGCCTTATCTTTTGGATGGCTATAGAATCACTTGATTTGGACTTAGGTAGCCTGAATTACGGTTTGTTAACCAGAATACGGTTTGTTAACCTATTTTTAAGGTTTTGGTTTGGTACATTGACATTTTGACCTAGTTGCACTACAAACTGGACTGAGTGGCCTTCTTCAACATTGTAGCACTTTCTGTTAGCTTCGAAATAGTATAAAGCTCATCCAAATCTGAGTCCCGTAGCTCCAGTTATGACCAAAACAAGATCAGTTCTCAGAACTGCCTTTGAATTTGGACAGTTCTGACAGGAATGTTTGGACGCATTTTCCTCCATACTCTGTATCGATTCAGTTTCTGGTCTAAACATGAAAATTATATCCTTATGTCCTATCTTTCCAACACCTTTGGAATTTCTTGATTTGGATTTGTGAGCTGTGAGTTATGGCCCAACAAACAAGCCCTGTTCGTCACCCTAAGACGTAAATTTCTGGTAATGTTTTCCATAATTTTGACCTGCTTCCATTCAGATCTAGATTAAGGTGTCTTCAGGAGAATTGTATCCTTTCCTCATAGCTTCGAAATGGTTTCTCGTTCACCTTGATCCGACATTCCTAGCCTAACTTTTGATCAAAATGGTTGTAGATGGCAGATTTGGCCATTTCTGTTTGCCGTTCCGCGTGCGCGCGTGCACCCATTTTGCCGTTTCCGCACTTGCATGTGCCGATTTTGTCGTTTTGCTTGTTTTGGGCATGTTAGTGGTTGTTTGTGATAATATGTGATACAATCTTCTATTTCAGACAGTGGTGAGCTAGGCGGAACCAGTGGGGTCCACTACTAGCGAACACGCGCGAAGTGCTTTTGCTCTTGTACTACTTTTGTATTTTGAGTAAGTATTCAGGCCGTTTATGTGTATAAACTGCTTATGTGTTTTGATGTGAAAAGGGGGACTTAGGCGAGGGTGTACTTTATCACACTCGACCTAAACCCTAGTTTGTACCTATGTTTCTCCATGAGATGTGTATATATGACTTATTTTGGGTTTGAACCCGTTGAGCTTGGAGCTCGGGGTGACTTTCGTGAGTTCGTGAAATATGTTGAAGTTGTGTGCCCGATCTCAAGATCTGGATGGACTATTCGAGCCGGCCGTGGCTTGGTCGGAGCCAGTCCAACCCAGTCTGAGGTCACCAAATTCGTAGGTTCCAGTTGTGAGCCAAATTTGTGACTCGAGCTTGTGACTCAAGCTCAAGTTTGTGATTTCATTCGCCCGGGCAAGTTTGTGAGGTGACTGGCCAGTGAGGGTGATAAGGTGTTTGGTAGGTGTACAAGTGGAGTTCTACGGACCTTATTTATGGTCGACGGAGTGTCGACAGGAGATCACGCATGGCAAATGACTTGGCTTTGGAGCCAACCTGTATCCTTCCTTTGTATTGTTATTTTTGTGCTTGACTTAACATTTTGTGAAATAGTTGTTTCTTTAAATGTGAAATTTACGCTTTTACCCCTATTTACTTACTAAGTTTCTAGTTTACCCCTTTTCCTTTGTTTTCCTTAGCAGGGGACGACGCGGGGAACTTCTTGGCACCTTCACCAGTTTAGTTAGGTTTGATTGTAATAGTCGGACAGTTAGGATGTTTGTTTTTGTTTTGGTGGTTTGTATAAGGACCCTCTTTAGGGTCTACCTTCTGCTGGTTGTTATTATAATGTATTAGAGTAGTTTGACTCGATACTTTTGAAGATGTAAATAGAACTCTTTTGGTGTCAGATATATTATGAATAGTATTCTTGTGGGTTTATCTAGTTTTATTGTTTTGAAATTTTGAGTCCTAGCGCGAGCTAGGCAGGCGTCCCGCCGATACCCTAGGGTTCGCCCTTGGGAGAAGCGGGGGCGTCACAGTGGCGGCTAGAAAGAAAAAGGAGATGAGGAGAAAGGGTCTTCGTCGGAGCTTTGGGTGAAGAGGGAACCAAGGAAAAACAAAAGCAAAGAGAAAGAGAGGAAGAGGCGGCTGAGAGGAAAAAACAAGAAAGGAAAAGAGAGATTCTGGTGAGGGAGAAAGAAAAGAAAGAGCTGCGGGCTTGGGAAGAAAAGAAACGTGGGAGAATCTGGAAAGGAAGAAAAACTAAAAGCTACGGGCTGCAGGAAGGGATCCAAAAAGTTGAAAGGGAAAGACGTTGAAGGTGAGAAAAGGGGAGAGGTTCGGCAGAGAAAGGGAACCAGAGGAGGAAGAAGATCTGGAGGAACAAAATCACCTCAATCCACCATCACCTGTGAATCCTCACTGAAAGAGAGCATTGTAAGCTATTCTTTCCCTTTAAACTTCAGTTTCTTTTCAAGCTCAGATTTTTGAAGCTTTCGAAGCATGTATTCCTTGACTTCGCTTATGATAATTTTACTATTTTTTGTTGCTTATTATTCCTTCCCTCCTGCTTCATGTTCACCGGGAACTTGCTCCTTCATTTGTGAAAGGAAACTCTTGTGGCTGTGTGTTGGTCATGATTTAGTGGATGGATTATAACTCCAATAGCTATGTTTTGGAATTTGTGTGATTGAAAACTTATGAACCCAAAAAGCTGTCAACTTTCGTGCTTTTTTTCCTTCATGAAACTCAATGCGTATGATCCGTGGGTTGCAAGTTCTGTTCTTAGTATCTTGTTTGTTTTTATGGTTTGGGTTTAGGATGTTTTCTTAAAGGTTTGGCTTGACGTTTCAGTAAACGTTAGTGTTTCTTTGCTGCGTTTTATGGCTAGCTGCTTTGTTGGATCTTCTGGGAATGTCTAGGTCAAACCTATCCTGTTTATGCTATTTTGCATGAATACCTGTCGGCTAACTAAGAAAGAAACGAAGCTGCATAAATTGTTGCAGCAACAAACTTGGTTTTGCAGCTCCAAAATCATGGTTGTTCCAATTAAAATCTATGTTTACGTTCATTTGTTCTAGTTATAGCACTTGGTCTGTATTTGTGTAGTTCCTTTTTGTTTTTCTCATTGTGGGTTCAGTTGAATGTGAGTGATCTTGTAGTATTGGAGTAAAGTTCCATGCAAAAGCCTTAAACCAGAAATTAGAAAGGAAATCCAAGGTTTTGATGTTTCCTTCGTCTTACTCTTGTGTTTTACCCATTCAAGTGGATAAGACTTTCTTTTATTGTCTCGGTTATGCATAACTCGTTGTTCCTACCTTGTATCTTCTTGTCCCAGAAAACCTGGTTTATCAGGTTTGGTAGTTTAGTCGGTTGAATGGGATTGTCTTGTTTTGTTGAAATGGCACGTTGTAGTTGCCTCTGATTCATTTGTTGTGTAAAGAGATATGAATGAGTGAATAACTAAAAACTGCAGAAAGAATGGTGATTGAAACACTGCAGAATCATGTTCTTCTTCGAAGAATGCATGCAATATTTCAAAAAATTGCATTTTGGCCCTTATTTTGTTAATAATGCTACTATAGCCCGGAAAATTGGAAAATCGATCAATTGTGTCCCTCTAACATGTTATTCTTCTTTGATATGATTTAATGTGATTTTTGGGTAGATTTTTAGTGAATTTTAGAATGAAATTTGGGGTTTAATAATTTTTGAGAGATTTATGATTTTGATTCGGATTTCTAGTGAAATTTTGGATATTTTGTAGTTTATTTTTTTTATATAAGATACTTTTTATTGATGAGAAAAAGTTACAAAACATAAACTCGTGTTACATACGTCTTATTTTCCGAATTGACGGTAAACCTAATTTGTCAAGGTGAATTGCCCCACGAGCTTCCCTTGGGAACATAGTAAAGCTATCATATACCTTGACCTTTTGATGTAGGTGAGAAACACCCACATTAGAAAACGCATCAGCAACTGTGTTAGCCTCTCGATAGCAGTGTGAAAAATGAACAGGCTCCTGCAAGAGCTTCCAAATCTGCCTGATCTCCCTTCGAATCTGCCACGGACATTGAGTGCAACGTTGAATGATCCCAACTAAGAGCAGTGAATCTGATTGCACACTTATATTTTCAAATCCCCTATGTTTACACGTTTGAAGACTGATAAGGAGGGCCCAAGCTTCTGCACGGAGAGATGTAGTTTCTCCAAAATAAGCCGAAAAGGCAATCAGTGGTAAACCAGTTGGATCCCGAAGAACTCCTCCACCTCCACCCACTCCTGGATTACCCTTAGAACATCTATCCATATTAAGTATGAGCCGTCCTGTCTCCTTTGTCTCCCATCGAACAAATTTGTATGCAACCGTACCGACAGACACGTTCGATCGATCATACAAATGACAAAAAGATTGGAATCGAAACACTTGTTTGAAGTGGATCCCCACGATGGACTGAATTTCCGAGAAAATGAGATGACAAATAACAAACGATCGCATCTGGACACCCTAAAAAATTGCTTTATTCCTTGCCTTCCAAATCTGCCAGTAAACTATATTAGGTAGAATGTGAGAACCCGTAATTTTCTTAATTGCTAGGTTTTATTTTCTATTAATTGCATGCTTTTCCACATTTTATTTATTCAAAAAAATTGTGAAAATAATTTTTATGAGTAAAGATGGTTTTGAAATCATTTTTTTCTAGTATAAGTTAGTTTATGAGATTTTAAGAGTGTATACCGGATGTGAGACCCACTAGTGCGGTAAGTTGATAAAATTCGGCCAATTAGGTTAAGTTTTGTATACCGGGATTAATGTACTAGGTGATAAGAGGTAATTAGAGGTTACTTAGTTGTATTATTGTTGGATTAGCATTGGAGGGAAAAAGGATAAGCTTTAGGGCCAAAAGGTGACAAGTGTCACCATGCCATTTATTCTTGGACTTTGACTAACTTTCCTACTTTACCATTTAATCAAAATTTGACCAAAAATTCATCACATTTTGCTCCCCTTTGGCCGAACCTCTTGCTCAAGAAAAGAAAAAAATCCTCCAACTTTCTACTTCATAATCTTGCTCCAATCTTCAAATCAAACCGATAAAACTTCAAATCACTCCATAAAATCCCTTTGCTAAGTGGTCTTGAGGTAGTTGGTGAAGTAGTTTGAGAAACAAAGGTGCTTAGTTGGCTCTTCTCTTGAGTTGCAAGGTGAGTAGCTAAGGAGTTCATTCTTTGGTCTTGCTAATGTGAAATTGGTAGCTTGTGTTAATCAAAGATGTGATTTGGTGGAAGATTTCATGACTTTTAGTTGAGATTGGTGACTTTTATATTTATTCTTAAATTTTTCTGTTTTCATAGGTTTAATATTGTGTGGCCATGGATGATGACTTGGGATAGCTTAGAATGAAGCTACTATGCGTAAATTGTAGCTAATTGCGGAAAATTTCCACTTTGTGCGGAAAATTCCAGATTAGGGTTTCATTTTTCCCCAATTCTGCCTGGTACTGTTACACCTAGTTAGAGGCCAAATTGGCCTTATTAAAAAACATTAAAGTTGTAGGGAATGATGTTTTATAGTATCCTGCAAGATTTCAGCTCAATCGGAGCAACGTAGCCTGTGAAAAGACTGAAATACCCCTGCTGCCCTGTTTCTATCCGAACATGCCTATCAGCTTCTGTAATTGGTTGTTTTGACCAGGAATACTACTGATTTGGTTGTCAATGTCTTCTTAAGACTTATAGCCTTGTATCTTAGCTTTCAAATGGCTTTGGAATCACTTGAATTGGAATTGTATATGTTGAGATATGACTGCATAAATCAGGACTGCCACAGTAAACTTCGAATGGGAAAATCTGGGGTCATTTTGGTGAATTTGACCTAGATACATTATAAACTGGACTGAGTAGCCTTCATCAAAGTTATAGCCCTCTTCTTAGCTTTGCAACGGTATAAATTACACCCCAATCCGATAATCGTAGCGCCGGTTGTGTCCAATACGCTAAATGACGTCAAATCTGTTTTTGGGTTTTAGGGCTTAACTTTCATTTCCGGTCATTTTCCTAGCTAAATTTTGTACTTGAATGACTTTGAACCTATTGAACGGCTGTTGTGATGAATTTATATTACGTATAACTTTGGGATTGATTGAGGAAAATAATGAAGCCATAAGTGGCTGGGGAAAATAGGTAAATACAGAGGGCATGCTGCCCAAAATTTTAGGGCTACATGATTCCTTCAATTGAGTTGATCTTAGTACAAATGTGGGATTTTGGGGGTTGTTTGTAACCCTAGGACCAACTGTTATCTTTTTGCTCAAAAGTCATATTTTATTCTTTTGTACTAGTACTTAACCTGGAAAGGCGTACGACGTGTAGACGAGCCTCACTTGTACATCCCGTTTACTCAATTTTGGATGTGAAACCTTCAATTGCTTTACTTTGATGATTTTAGGGTTTCTTGGCAATTAAAACTAGTTTGAAGTGAAAACTTTTGAAGTATCTGTACTTGAACCGGTGAGTGTACCACTCCCCTCATTTGCTGTTTAATCTGGTTTCTGCTTCTGCAATTTGCGATTTAAATGACTGCACTATCTGTTTATTCTGTTTGAGACGAGGGTGTACTTTATCACACTCGTTCTCCTGTCTGTCCATATGCTTATTTACTGTGTATAATTTGTTAACTGTATCTGAATCTGTTCGGACGTCGTTTGGAGGCTGGTATCTAACGACCTTTCTGTGACCTCTGAGCTCAACACCTGTGGCTAGTTACTCAAGTCGGGCCGGCATTCAAACAAACTTCACTAAACTACTTACTAGCACCCAAGGGAGGAATTTTATGGAGTGGAATCTAGTTTAGGCATTTGTTTTTGGAAGATTGAACCAAATGGAAGCTTGAAAATTGATGAAGTTTCTTCCTTCTTGAGCTTGAGAGGGCCGGCCATGGAGGAGTAAAAATGAGTGAATTTTGAGCAATTTTTAAGATATTTAACCTTTTGGTCAAAAAAGTCAAAAATTGGAATAGTAACTCTTAAATCCTATCCAATGATACCATGGCACTTGGCACCTCATTAATGCATTCCTATCCTTTCTTTTCTCTCTCACATCAATCATTTCACACACTCTACTTATCTCTTAACACCCGATAAATTTTACACAGTATCCGAAACTTAACCTAGTTGGCCGAATTTTTCCGAACTTTCTGCACTAGCGGGTCCCAAATCCGGTATACGCTCTTAATTTCTCAAAATCTAACCAATACTAGAAAAATCATCTAAAAACTATATTTACTCATAAAAATTATCTGGAGAATTTTCTAATAAAGAGAATATCGAAAAGGCGGGCGATCAATAAAACAAACCCTAGAAACTTAAAAAAATTTTCGGGTCCGCGTACTCATTCTTTCGGGCGTCACAATCTCCCCTCCTTAAAAGAATGTCGTCCACGACATTCCATCTTGTATTAATCAAGTCAAAACATCCCGCAAGAATCACTTATATTCAAACCAAACCCACAGTCCGGCATCCTAAACTTCAAGCCTAGGATACACTACAGAGATCTGAAGCCTAAGCTCTGATAACAACTGTGACGGCCCCACCTCCCCCTAGGGCATACCAAAGGGTTCGGCGGGTCGCCTGCCCAGCTCTCGCCGGGACTCAGTCGTTCACTACAGTCCTCAAATGAATTACAAGAATAAACCTCAAATATTACAATATAAATCTCCAATATTTACATGTCACAAGCGAAGCGAAAACAATTCCTAACTATACATAAGATGATTCCAAATCCAAATTATACAAGATATATGCCATCCAGTCACGTGAACAAGCACTACAAGTCCTTTCTTCGCCACGAGCCCTGTGGAGGGGAATAAAATATTTTTGGGTGAGCTAGAAGCTCAGCGAGTAACCAGAAAATCATTAATCAAATCGGTTTCACAATAGTTCATTTCAATGATGTCATATAGCAATGATGTCATAAATTAAATGATAAATCCGGAAACAACTACATCATTTGCAAAACAGTAAATATGGATTATCAATAATTCAAGAAACATTTACAATGGAAAGCGATAGTAACATTCATGAAAGGATACATTCATTCTCCTGACATTTCCTCGCTCATTTGGTCATTCATTTCATTTCATTCACCCCGTCCCTGGCTTTTGGCCAGGCTCCACCAACCTACATAGGTAATACTCGAGTATACCAAACGTTCACCCAAGTTCCTAATCGCCTGACCGAGTCCGCTTCTGGCTCAAGACGACCGGTAACAAGGGGCAATGGCCAGTTCAGCCCAAAAGGCTTACATTCATGCGCAAATAACATTTCAATCATTCAATCATTGAAAATTTCACAATCATTTAGGCCAAGTGCGATAAAGTACACACTCGCCTCGAAAACTCGTTTTGAAAATCATTATAAGCGCTTAACACGTTATCAACCAAAATACAAGTCATGACGGTGGTCGAGGTCGTGGAACTAAACGGACCCCAGAACCTAGAGCAGAAAGGGAAACGTCCGCTGAACAAGAACAAGAACCTAGAGTTGAGGCCGGGGACCAAATGGCGACGGCAATTTGTGAGAACCCGTATTTCCCTAATATTGTCCTAGGGTTTTTCCCTTAATTGCATGTTTTCTGGCTTAGAAAAATTTCTTGGTGGATTTTATGGGTAATTATAGTTTTTAATATGATTTTCCTAGCATTGGGTAGTTTTGAAAAATTAAGAATATATATTGGACGTGGGACCCACTAGTGCGATAAGTTCGGAAAAATTCGGCCAATAAGGTTAAGTTTCGGATACTGTAAAAAATTTATCGGGTGTTAAGAGATAAGTAGGGTGTGTAAAGTGATTGATGTGAGAGAGAAAAGAATGATAAGAATGCATTAATGGAGGTGACAAGTGTCACCTTCTCATTGGATGGACTTTAAGAAACACTATTCACTTTCTTGACTTTTTTGACCAAAGGATTAAATATCAAAAAAATGCACAAAAACCACCATTTTTCTTCTCTTGTTGGCCGGCCATCTTGAGCAAAGAAGGAAGGAGAAACTCTTCAAGTTCTAGCTTCTACTTGGTGCAAATCAACCAAAAACATTTGCTTCCATCCATTTCACTCCATAAAATCCTACCTTCTAGTGCTAGTAAGGGTTGTAGTGAAGTTGTTTTGAAGAGCAAAGGTGTCCACAACCTCTCTTTCCCTTGTTTCTTGGTAAGTGATGCTACAACCTCTCCCCTATACCTAATGATGCTTATAATATGCTTAGAGGTGCCTTGGGTGATGAAATATATGATTTATTTCTTGATTTGAAGAGTTTTGGTGAAGTTTTTATTTTATTGGGAATTTTTCTGGTTTAATATGAAATGATTGTTGTAGCTATCTTGGATGATTGGAAATGGACTATAATGGTTCTAGTGGGTGTGAATTGTGGATAAATGCAATTAATTTTGGATTTGAATGGAAAATTGGAAAGTTAGGGTTCATAAAATCCCAATTCTGTCCGGTTTTAGATCACTGGGTTAGAGGCCGAATTGGACTTTGCTCAAAACATGAAAGTTGTAGGTATTGATGTGTTTGAGGTGCCTGTAAAATTTCAGGTCATTTGGATGAGTGTAGAGTGAGTTATGCCGTTTTTACTGTAGCTGTTCTGCTTTGATCAGAATGCGAAAACTGCGATAGTAATTGGCCTTTTTGACTGGAATTGGGTTGGATTTTGGAGTTGGTGTCTTCTGATGAAATGTAGCTGAATGTCTAAGCTATCATATGCCTTTGGAATTTTGGCATTTGGACTTGTATGGACTGAGATATACCGATTACAGTTTTCTGTGTTTTGCAAACCTGTTTTGGGAATTCTGGGTTAGTATTTGGCATATTTGACCTAGTTGTGTTAAGAACTGGATTGAGTGGTCTTCTACATTGTTGTAGCCCTGTTTCTTAGCTTCGAAACGGTGGGTCTTACATCCCCAACCGATAATTGTAGTGAGAGTTGTGCCATTACCGCATTAGGAGGCCAAAACTGTTTTTGTTATTAGGGCTAATATAGTTACATTTCCTGATTTTCTGGTTTGCTATAGTTACATTTTCTGGGTTGTTGTTATGCCGTCCATTTATTTTCTTGGAAATTGAATGAGTTAAAATGGTTTTGGAAATGTATTTTGTATCAAATTTGGGTGTATTTCCTTGAGAATTTCATTGGATCGTTCAACTAAGGATTCGAGGGCTAAGTTCTAGTTACATTTGTATATTTCTGCAAGGCAACTAATGTGACCATTTTACCATTCGAAAGCATGAAACCCCAAATGTTCTTTATGCCTTTCCTATGAATACAAGTGAATTATTTTTAAGCGAGGCTCTAAGTGTGGAAGTAAACGTATTTTGTCTTCCTTTCGCATGCTTATAGTGAAGACATTTAGCCTATACTATTTCTTTGAAAATGAGTTGATTTTGAACCACGTGAACAATTTTATTTATCAAGTTGGGTTATAAAGTGTTCTAGTTAGGTATTTTCCGTCGGAAACTTATTAACCTTTTTGGAGTTAGTTTTGTACTTAATTTACCAACCCTAGTTATTTCATCCACTGGCCCTAATGGACTCCTTTCACTTTAAAGTCACCTTTATCTGTTTTACTCGCTTTACTCGTACTTAGCCGAATTCCTTGATTTCACTTACTTGTTTTGCTAAATGACTTGTAATATTCTTTTCGTTAAATCTTAGGTTTTCTCGGTGACCGAGGGTAATATCTGGAAGAATATTTTGCACGTTATTTGCGTAATTAGGTGAGTGTTCCTTGTTTGTTATGTTTCATGATGGTATGGCTTGTATGAATGATTGATAAATGTTAAATGCTTTCAATAATTGCGAAAACGAGTTTTTGAGGCAAGTGTGTACTTTATCGTACTCGGCCTAAATGATTGTGAAAGTTTCAATGATTGAACGATTGAAATGTTATTTGTGCATGAATGTAAGCCTTTGGGCTGAACTGGCCATTGCCCCTTGTTACCGGTCATCTCGAGCCAGAAGCGGACTCGGTCGGGCGATTAGGGACTTGGGTGAACGTTTCGGTATACTCGAGTATTACCTTGTAGGTTGGTGGAGCCTGGCCAAAAGCCAGGGACGGGGTGAATGAATGAATGAACGAATGAATGAATGAGGGTTTTACTTATATAAAATGCATTTTTCAAATGATTGGAGACATAAGGGAATGAAAGGAGAATGAATGAATGAACGAATGAACGAATGGCTCCTTGTGAGCCCGTATCCTTTTCATGAATATGTTTATCGCTTTATTTGTACTTGTAACTTGAATTGTTGTTTATATGTATTGAATGCATTGATTCTCTTCTTGCCTATGTGTGCGGAACCTCACTGAGCTTTCCAGCTCATTCCTTTAGTTTTTGTTTTCCTTAGTAGGGGAAGACGTGCAAGGACGGAAGCTACTTATAGACTAGCCGGTCTAGAACTTTTGACTTTTTTTTTATGGTTCTCGCCCCAATGTTTGGTGGGCTAGTTGTATGGAGAATAGAGAACCTTTGTACATACGTTGTATTGCTTTTGGGATGGTTATGTATATAAGTTTACGTTTAAGTTTGGAATTATTGTTATTTCGTTTGCTTTGTGGGTTTTATTGCCCTTTTCTTATAGTGACTGACTGAGTCCCGGCGAGAGCTGGGCAGGCGGTCCGCCGAACCCTTTGGTTCGCCTTAGGGGGAGGTGGGGTCGTTACAGTTGGTATCAGAGCCTGCTTCGCGTGGTCTCTGCGCGGAGTGAGCCTGGACTGAGTGTTGAATAGGTATAATGGACTAAGTGCTCGTTTGAGCATAAGCTATCTCTTATGGTATCTGAGGACCATAGATAGGTACGTCTGGTAGGAATTCCGATTGTAGATGGTTTACTCTTGGGACTGGCCAGCTCGAGAGGTGAATTATCTTTTCTCGGATTCTCGTACCCGAGTACTCCAGAGTGGAGATGATGTTAAGTATATGAGTTTTATATGTTGGGACCATGAACAGGCTTGGTCCGACTAGAATGAATATAAGAGGTCGGCGGATATCTGGATTGATTAGAAAATAACGTGAGGGACTGGACGGGGTTACCTTAGCTGAGACGGGGACGACACATCACCACCTTGTTTGATTCGCCCGTGTATTCTTATTATATGACGTCCATTGCTGTAATTGTGCACATGAATATTTTTCCTGACTTGATGTGTACTTGTGTAATTGATCATCTATTTTCTTGAAATGTGGAGCATGTGCATATATGTTTACTTGTGTATTTGGTGCCTCAATTTTGGTTACTTTTGAGTCATCTTATTGCATTTATTCATTAAACTACTGTTGAAAAAAAAAGAGGGAAGGAAAAATATGGACGGGAGACGTAGTCAGGGACGTGGTCGAGGTCGTGGAACTAAACGGACCCCAGAACCTAGAGCAGAAAGGGAAACGTCCGCTGAACAAGAACAAGAACCTAGAGTTGAGGCCGGGGACCAAATGGCGACGGCAATTCAACAGATGGCAACCATTTTGACAAGGTTGGTGGACCAACAAGGCCAAATGCCTGTAAATCAAACCCAGAACCCTGAAATAGGCGAAGATCGGGCTCTATAGAGGTTTCAGAAGTTTAATCCTCCAAAATTCCTTGGAGGGCCTGATCCGGATATTGCTGAGCAATGGGTAGAGGCCATGGTGAATATATTCACAGCCTTAAACTACACCGAACAAAGGCAAGTGAACTTTGCAGTATTTCAATTTGAGGGACCGGCCCGAGCATGGTGGAATGTAATTCGAGCAAAATGGGAAAGAGAGCAGACTATTTGGACCTGGGCGAACTTTACCAGAGAATTTAATGAAAAGTATCTTCCACCTTTAGTTCAAGAAAGGAGGGAGGAGGAGTTTATTGGGCTACGCCAGGGAACATTAAGTGTGGCCGAATATGAGACAAAATTTACTAGGTTATCCAAGTTTGCTTCTGAACTGGTAGCCACTGAACGACGAAGAGTAAGACGGTTTATACAGGGACTGAATTTGGACATCCAAGAGGCGTTGGCAGCGGCGCAAGTGAATACTTTTACGGAGGCCCTTGAGAAGGCTCAACGAATCGAGAGTGCCAAGGCACAAGTAAAGGCCTCCCAAACTCGAAAAAGGGGTGCATCGGGCAGAACGATGACGCCTTCTAAAGTGCAAAAGATGAGCCAGTTGTCCTATCCGCCATGGACAATAGGGGCGATGGATGAGAGGTCTACTAAAGGAAGTCACATCGGATCTAAGGAGATTTCTCAAGATAGTCAAAAGATGACCTCTCACTTGATTTGCGGTTATTGTGGAAAGGCAAATCACACCGAGGATGCTTGTTGGCGGAAAGGGCGGAAATGTTTGATCTGTGGAAGCAGTGAACATTAAGTGAGCAATTGTCCGAGAAGACATCCACGTGAGGGTAGTACTCAGTCACTGGATGGAACTAAATCGAAACCGGTAAAAGAAAGAGGAAACCGAACAAGTGTACCGGCCAAAGCATATGCGTTAGATAACCGACCAGTTCCGGACTCGCCGGGTGCGAATGAAGGTGAGAAAAAAATTTCGAGGACGAAATTTCCTAAGGGGGGGAGATTGTGAGAACCCGTATTTCCCTAATATTGTCCTAGGGTTTTTCCCTTAATTGCATGTTTTCTGGCTTAGAAAAATTTCTTGGTGGATTTTATGGGTAATTATAGTTTTTAATATGATTTTCCTAGCATTGGGTAGTTTTGAAAAATTAAGAATATATATTGGACGTGGGACCCACTAGTGCGATAAGTTCGGAAAAATTCGGCCAATAAGGTTAAGTTTCGGATACTGTAAAAAATTTATCGGGTGTTAAGAGATAAGTAGGGTGTGTAAAGTGATTGATGTGAGAGAGAAAAGAATGATAAGAATGCATTAATGGAGGTGACAAGTGTCACCTTCTCATTGGATGGACTTTAAGAAACACTATTCACTTTCTTGACTTTTTTGACCAAAGGATTAAATATCAAAAAAATGCACAAAAACCACCATTTTTCTTCTCTTGTTGGCCGGCCATCTTGAGCAAAGAAGGAAGGAGAAACTCTTCAAGTTCTAGCTTCTACTTGGTGCAAATCAACCAAAAACATTTGCTTCCATCCATTTCACTCCATAAAATCCTACCTTCTAGTGCTAGTAAGGGTTGTAGTGAAGTTGTTTTGAAGAGCAAAGGTGTCCACAACCTCTCTTTCCCTTGTTTCTTGGTAAGTGATGCTACAACCTCTCCCCTATACCTAATGATGCTTATAATATGCTTAGAGGTGCCTTGGGTGATGAAATATATGATTTATTTCTTGATTTGAAGAGTTTTGGTGAAGTTTTTATTTTATTGGGAATTTTTCTGGTTTAATATGAAATGATTGTTGTAGCTATCTTGGATGATTGGAAATGGACTATAATGGTTCTAGTGGGTGTGAATTGTGGATAAATGCAATTAATTTTGGATTTGAATGGAAAATTGGAAAGTTAGGGTTCATAAAATCCCAATTCTGTCCGGTTTTAGATCACTGGGTTAGAGGCCGAATTGGACTTTGCTCAAAACATGAAAGTTGTAGGTATTGATGTGTTTGAGGTGCCTGTAAAATTTCAGGTCATTTGGATGAGTGTAGAGTGAGTTATGCCGTTTTTACTGTAGCTGTTCTGCTTTGATCAGAATGCGAAAACTGCGATAGTAATTGGCCTTTTTGACTGGAATTGGGTTGGATTTTGGAGTTGGTGTCTTCTGATGAAATGTAGCTGAATGTCTAAGCTATCATATGCCTTTGGAATTTTGGCATTTGGACTTGTATGGACTGAGATATACCGATTACAGTTTTCTGTGTTTTGCAAACCTGTTTTGGGAATTCTGGGTTAGTATTTGGCATATTTGACCTAGTTGTGTTAAGAACTGGATTGAGTGGTCTTCTACATTGTTGTAGCCCTGTTTCTTAGCTTCGAAACGGTGGGTCTTACATCCCCAACCGATAATTGTAGTGAGAGTTGTGCCATTACCGCATTAGGAGGCCAAAACTGTTTTTGTTATTAGGGCTAATATAGTTACATTTCCTGATTTTCTGGTTTGCTATAGTTACATTTTCTGGGTTGTTGTTATGCCGTCCATTTATTTTCTTGGAAATTGAATGAGTTAAAATGGTTTTGGAAATGTATTTTGTATCAAATTTGGGTGTATTTCCTTGAGAATTTCATTGGATCGTTCAACTAAGGATTCGAGGGCTAAGTTCTAGTTACATTTGTATATTTCTGCAAGGCAACTAATGTGACCATTTTACCATTCGAAAGCATGAAACCCCAAATGTTCTTTATGCCTTTCCTATGAATACAAGTGAATTATTTTTAAGCGAGGCTCTAAGTGTGGAAGTAAACGTATTTTGTCTTCCTTTCGCATGCTTATAGTGAAGACATTTAGCCTATACTATTTCTTTGAAAATGAGTTGATTTTGAACCACGTGAACAATTTTATTTATCAAGTTGGGTTATAAAGTGTTCTAGTTAGGTATTTTCCGTCGGAAACTTATTAACCTTTTTGGAGTTAGTTTTGTACTTAATTTACCAACCCTAGTTATTTCATCCACTGGCCCTAATGGACTCCTTTCACTTTAAAGTCACCTTTATCTGTTTTACTCGCTTTACTCGTACTTAGCCGAATTCCTTGATTTCACTTACTTGTTTTGCTAAATGACTTGTAATATTCTTTTCGTTAAATCTTAGGTTTTCTCGGTGACCGAGGGTAATATCTGGAAGAATATTTTGCACGTTATTTGCGTAATTAGGTGAGTGTTCCTTGTTTGTTATGTTTCATGATGGTATGGCTTGTATGAATGATTGATAAATGTTAAATGCTTTCAATAATTGCGAAAACGAGTTTTTGAGGCAAGTGTGTACTTTATCGTACTCGGCCTAAATGATTGTGAAAGTTTCAATGATTGAACGATTGAAATGTTATTTGTGCATGAATGTAAGCCTTTGGGCTGAACTGGCCATTGCCCCTTGTTACCGGTCATCTCGAGCCAGAAGCGGACTCGGTCGGGCGATTAGGGACTTGGGTGAACGTTTCGGTATACTCGAGTATTACCTTGTAGGTTGGTGGAGCCTGGCCAAAAGCCAGGGACGGGGTGAATGAATGAATGAACGAATGAATGAATGAGGGTTTTACTTATATAAAATGCATTTTTCAAATGATTGGAGACATAAGGGAATGAAAGGAGAATGAATGAATGAACGAATGAACGAATGGCTCCTTGTGAGCCCGTATCCTTTTCATGAATATGTTTATCGCTTTATTTGTACTTGTAACTTGAATTGTTGTTTATATGTATTGAATGCATTGATTCTCTTCTTGCCTATGTGTGCGGAACCTCACTGAGCTTTCCAGCTCATTCCTTTAGTTTTTGTTTTCCTTAGTAGGGGAAGACGTGCAAGGACGGAAGCTACTTATAGACTAGCCGGTCTAGAACTTTTGACTTTTTTTTTATGGTTCTCGCCCCAATGTTTGGTGGGCTAGTTGTATGGAGAATAGAGAACCTTTGTACATACGTTGTATTGCTTTTGGGATGGTTATGTATATAAGTTTACGTTTAAGTTTGGAATTATTGTTATTTCGTTTGCTTTGTGGGTTTTATTGCCCTTTTCTTATAGTGACTGACTGAGTCCCGGCGAGAGCTGGGCAGGCGGTCCGCCGAACCCTTTGGTTCGCCTTAGGGGGAGGTGGGGTCGTTACAGTTGGTATCAGAGCCTGCTTCGCGTGGTCTCTGCGCGGAGTGAGCCTGGACTGAGTGTTGAATAGGTATAATGGACTAAGTGCTCGTTTGAGCATAAGCTATCTCTTATGGTATCTGAGGACCATAGATAGGTACGTCTGGTAGGAATTCCGATTGTAGATGGTTTACTCTTGGGACTGGCCAGCTCGAGAGGTGAATTATCTTTTCTCGGATTCTCGTACCCGAGTACTCCAGAGTGGAGATGATGTTAAGTATATGAGTTTTATATGTTGGGACCATGAACAGGCTTGGTCCGACTAGAATGAATATAAGAGGTCGGCGGATATCTGGATTGATTAGAAAATAACGTGAGGGACTGGACGGGGTTACCTTAGCTGAGACGGGGACGACACATCACCACCTTGTTTGATTCGCCCGTGTATTCTTATTATATGACGTCCATTGCTGTAATTGTGCACATGAATATTTTTCCTGACTTGATGTGTACTTGTGTAATTGATCATCTATTTTCTTGAAATGTGGAGCATGTGCATATATGTTTACTTGTGTATTTGGTGCCTCAATTTTGGTTACTTTTGAGTCATCTTATTGCATTTATTCATTAAACTACTGTTGAAAAAAAAAGAGGGAAGGAAAAATATGGACGGGAGACGTAGTCAGGGACGTGGTCGAGGTCGTGGAACTAAACGGACCCCAGAACCTAGAGCAGAAAGGGAAACGTCCGCTGAACAAGAACAAGAACCTAGAGTTGAGGCCGGGGACCAAATGGCGACGGCAATTCAACAGATGGCAACCATTTTGACAAGGTTGGTGGACCAACAAGGCCAAATGCCTGTAAATCAAACCCAGAACCCTGAAATAGGCGAAGATCGGGCTCTATAGAGGTTTCAGAAGTTTAATCCTCCAAAATTCCTTGGAGGGCCTGATCCGGATATTGCTGAGCAATGGGTAGAGGCCATGGTGAATATATTCACAGCCTTAAACTACACCGAACAAAGGCAAGTGAACTTTGCAGTATTTCAATTTGAGGGACCGGCCCGAGCATGGTGGAATGTAATTCGAGCAAAATGGGAAAGAGAGCAGACTATTTGGACCTGGGCGAACTTTACCAGAGAATTTAATGAAAAGTATCTTCCACCTTTAGTTCAAGAAAGGAGGGAGGAGGAGTTTATTGGGCTACGCCAGGGAACATTAAGTGTGGCCGAATATGAGACAAAATTTACTAGGTTATCCAAGTTTGCTTCTGAACTGGTAGCCACTGAACGACGAAGAGTAAGACGGTTTATACAGGGACTGAATTTGGACATCCAAGAGGCGTTGGCAGCGGCGCAAGTGAATACTTTTACGGAGGCCCTTGAGAAGGCTCAACGAATCGAGAGTGCCAAGGCACAAGTAAAGGCCTCCCAAACTCGAAAAAGGGGTGCATCGGGCAGAACGATGACGCCTTCTAAAGTGCAAAAGATGAGCCAGTTGTCCTATCCGCCATGGACAATAGGGGCGATGGATGAGAGGTCTACTAAAGGAAGTCACATCGGATCTAAGGAGATTTCTCAAGATAGTCAAAAGATGACCTCTCACTTGATTTGCGGTTATTGTGGAAAGGCAAATCACACCGAGGATGCTTGTTGGCGGAAAGGGCGGAAATGTTTGATCTGTGGAAGCAGTGAACATTAAGTGAGCAATTGTCCGAGAAGACATCCACGTGAGGGTAGTACTCAGTCACTGGATGGAACTAAATCGAAACCGGTAAAAGAAAGAGGAAACCGAACAAGTGTACCGGCCAAAGCATATGCGTTAGATAACCGACCAGTTCCGGACTCGCCGGGTGCGAATGAAGGTGAGAAAAAAATTTCGAGGACGAAATTTCCTAAGGGGGGGAGATTGTGAGAACCCGTATTTCCCTAATATTGTCCTAGGGTTTTTCCCTTAATTGCATGTTTTCTGGCTTAGAAAAATTTCTTGGTGGATTTTATGGGTAATTATAGTTTTTAATATGATTTTCCTAGCATTGGGTAGTTTTGAAAAATTAAGAATATATATTGGACGTGGGACCCACTAGTGCGATAAGTTCGGAAAAATTCGGCCAATAAGGTTAAGTTTCGGATACTGTAAAAAATTTATCGGGTGTTAAGAGATAAGTAGGGTGTGTAAAGTGATTGATGTGAGAGAGAAAAGAATGATAAGAATGCATTAATGGAGGTGACAAGTGTCACCTTCTCATTGGATGGACTTTAAGAAACACTATTCACTTTCTTGACTTTTTTGACCAAAGGATTAAATATCAAAAAAATGCACAAAAACCACCATTTTTCTTCTCTTGTTGGCCGGCCATCTTGAGCAAAGAAGGAAGGAGAAACTCTTCAAGTTCTAGCTTCTACTTGGTGCAAATCAACCAAAAACATTTGCTTCCATCCATTTCACTCCATAAAATCCTACCTTCTAGTGCTAGTAAGGGTTGTAGTGAAGTTGTTTTGAAGAGCAAAGGTGTCCACAACCTCTCTTTCCCTTGTTTCTTGGTAAGTGATGCTACAACCTCTCCCCTATACCTAATGATGCTTATAATATGCTTAGAGGTGCCTTGGGTGATGAAATATATGATTTATTTCTTGATTTGAAGAGTTTTGGTGAAGTTTTTATTTTATTGGGAATTTTTCTGGTTTAATATGAAATGATTGTTGTAGCTATCTTGGATGATTGGAAATGGACTATAATGGTTCTAGTGGGTGTGAATTGTGGATAAATGCAATTAATTTTGGATTTGAATGGAAAATTGGAAAGTTAGGGTTCATAAAATCCCAATTCTGTCCGGTTTTAGATCACTGGGTTAGAGGCCGAATTGGACTTTGCTCAAAACATGAAAGTTGTAGGTATTGATGTGTTTGAGGTGCCTGTAAAATTTCAGGTCATTTGGATGAGTGTAGAGTGAGTTATGCCGTTTTTACTGTAGCTGTTCTGCTTTGATCAGAATGCGAAAACTGCGATAGTAATTGGCCTTTTTGACTGGAATTGGGTTGGATTTTGGAGTTGGTGTCTTCTGATGAAATGTAGCTGAATGTCTAAGCTATCATATGCCTTTGGAATTTTGGCATTTGGACTTGTATGGACTGAGATATACCGATTACAGTTTTCTGTGTTTTGCAAACCTGTTTTGGGAATTCTGGGTTAGTATTTGGCATATTTGACCTAGTTGTGTTAAGAACTGGATTGAGTGGTCTTCTACATTGTTGTAGCCCTGTTTCTTAGCTTCGAAACGGTGGGTCTTACATCCCCAACCGATAATTGTAGTGAGAGTTGTGCCATTACCGCATTAGGAGGCCAAAACTGTTTTTGTTATTAGGGCTAATATAGTTACATTTCCTGATTTTCTGGTTTGCTATAGTTACATTTTCTGGGTTGTTGTTATGCCGTCCATTTATTTTCTTGGAAATTGAATGAGTTAAAATGGTTTTGGAAATGTATTTTGTATCAAATTTGGGTGTATTTCCTTGAGAATTTCATTGGATCGTTCAACTAAGGATTCGAGGGCTAAGTTCTAGTTACATTTGTATATTTCTGCAAGGCAACTAATGTGACCATTTTACCATTCGAAAGCATGAAACCCCAAATGTTCTTTATGCCTTTCCTATGAATACAAGTGAATTATTTTTAAGCGAGGCTCTAAGTGTGGAAGTAAACGTATTTTGTCTTCCTTTCGCATGCTTATAGTGAAGACATTTAGCCTATACTATTTCTTTGAAAATGAGTTGATTTTGAACCACGTGAACAATTTTATTTATCAAGTTGGGTTATAAAGTGTTCTAGTTAGGTATTTTCCGTCGGAAACTTATTAACCTTTTTGGAGTTAGTTTTGTACTTAATTTACCAACCCTAGTTATTTCATCCACTGGCCCTAATGGACTCCTTTCACTTTAAAGTCACCTTTATCTGTTTTACTCGCTTTACTCGTACTTAGCCGAATTCCTTGATTTCACTTACTTGTTTTGCTAAATGACTTGTAATATTCTTTTCGTTAAATCTTAGGTTTTCTCGGTGACCGAGGGTAATATCTGGAAGAATATTTTGCACGTTATTTGCGTAATTAGGTGAGTGTTCCTTGTTTGTTATGTTTCATGATGGTATGGCTTGTATGAATGATTGATAAATGTTAAATGCTTTCAATAATTGCGAAAACGAGTTTTTGAGGCAAGTGTGTACTTTATCGTACTCGGCCTAAATGATTGTGAAAGTTTCAATGATTGAACGATTGAAATGTTATTTGTGCATGAATGTAAGCCTTTGGGCTGAACTGGCCATTGCCCCTTGTTACCGGTCATCTCGAGCCAGAAGCGGACTCGGTCGGGCGATTAGGGACTTGGGTGAACGTTTCGGTATACTCGAGTATTACCTTGTAGGTTGGTGGAGCCTGGCCAAAAGCCAGGGACGGGGTGAATGAATGAATGAACGAATGAATGAATGAGGGTTTTACTTATATAAAATGCATTTTTCAAATGATTGGAGACATAAGGGAATGAAAGGAGAATGAATGAATGAACGAATGAACGAATGGCTCCTTGTGAGCCCGTATCCTTTTCATGAATATGTTTATCGCTTTATTTGTACTTGTAACTTGAATTGTTGTTTATATGTATTGAATGCATTGATTCTCTTCTTGCCTATGTGTGCGGAACCTCACTGAGCTTTCCAGCTCATTCCTTTAGTTTTTGTTTTCCTTAGTAGGGGAAGACGTGCAAGGACGGAAGCTACTTATAGACTAGCCGGTCTAGAACTTTTGACTTTTTTTTTATGGTTCTCGCCCCAATGTTTGGTGGGCTAGTTGTATGGAGAATAGAGAACCTTTGTACATACGTTGTATTGCTTTTGGGATGGTTATGTATATAAGTTTACGTTTAAGTTTGGAATTATTGTTATTTCGTTTGCTTTGTGGGTTTTATTGCCCTTTTCTTATAGTGACTGACTGAGTCCCGGCGAGAGCTGGGCAGGCGGTCCGCCGAACCCTTTGGTTCGCCTTAGGGGGAGGTGGGGTCGTTACAGTTGGTATCAGAGCCTGCTTCGCGTGGTCTCTGCGCGGAGTGAGCCTGGACTGAGTGTTGAATAGGTATAATGGACTAAGTGCTCGTTTGAGCATAAGCTATCTCTTATGGTATCTGAGGACCATAGATAGGTACGTCTGGTAGGAATTCCGATTGTAGATGGTTTACTCTTGGGACTGGCCAGCTCGAGAGGTGAATTATCTTTTCTCGGATTCTCGTACCCGAGTACTCCAGAGTGGAGATGATGTTAAGTATATGAGTTTTATATGTTGGGACCATGAACAGGCTTGGTCCGACTAGAATGAATATAAGAGGTCGGCGGATATCTGGATTGATTAGAAAATAACGTGAGGGACTGGACGGGGTTACCTTAGCTGAGACGGGGACGACACATCACCACCTTGTTTGATTCGCCCGTGTATTCTTATTATATGACGTCCATTGCTGTAATTGTGCACATGAATATTTTTCCTGACTTGATGTGTACTTGTGTAATTGATCATCTATTTTCTTGAAATGTGGAGCATGTGCATATATGTTTACTTGTGTATTTGGTGCCTCAATTTTGGTTACTTTTGAGTCATCTTATTGCATTTATTCATTAAACTACTGTTGAAAAAAAAAGAGGGAAGGAAAAATATGGACGGGAGACGTAGTCAGGGACGTGGTCGAGGTCGTGGAACTAAACGGACCCCAGAACCTAGAGCAGAAAGGGAAACGTCCGCTGAACAAGAACAAGAACCTAGAGTTGAGGCCGGGGACCAAATGGCGACGGCAATTCAACAGATGGCAACCATTTTGACAAGGTTGGTGGACCAACAAGGCCAAATGCCTGTAAATCAAACCCAGAACCCTGAAATAGGCGAAGATCGGGCTCTATAGAGGTTTCAGAAGTTTAATCCTCCAAAATTCCTTGGAGGGCCTGATCCGGATATTGCTGAGCAATGGGTAGAGGCCATGGTGAATATATTCACAGCCTTAAACTACACCGAACAAAGGCAAGTGAACTTTGCAGTATTTCAATTTGAGGGACCGGCCCGAGCATGGTGGAATGTAATTCGAGCAAAATGGGAAAGAGAGCAGACTATTTGGACCTGGGCGAACTTTACCAGAGAATTTAATGAAAAGTATCTTCCACCTTTAGTTCAAGAAAGGAGGGAGGAGGAGTTTATTGGGCTACGCCAGGGAACATTAAGTGTGGCCGAATATGAGACAAAATTTACTAGGTTATCCAAGTTTGCTTCTGAACTGGTAGCCACTGAACGACGAAGAGTAAGACGGTTTATACAGGGACTGAATTTGGACATCCAAGAGGCGTTGGCAGCGGCGCAAGTGAATACTTTTACGGAGGCCCTTGAGAAGGCTCAACGAATCGAGAGTGCCAAGGCACAAGTAAAGGCCTCCCAAACTCGAAAAAGGGGTGCATCGGGCAGAACGATGACGCCTTCTAAAGTGCAAAAGATGAGCCAGTTGTCCTATCCGCCATGGACAATAGGGGCGATGGATGAGAGGTCTACTAAAGGAAGTCACATCGGATCTAAGGAGATTTCTCAAGATAGTCAAAAGATGACCTCTCACTTGATTTGCGGTTATTGTGGAAAGGCAAATCACACCGAGGATGCTTGTTGGCGGAAAGGGCGGAAATGTTTGATCTGTGGAAGCAGTGAACATTAAGTGAGCAATTGTCCGAGAAGACATCCACGTGAGGGTAGTACTCAGTCACTGGATGGAACTAAATCGAAACCGGTAAAAGAAAGAGGAAACCGAACAAGTGTACCGGCCAAAGCATATGCGTTAGATAACCGACCAGTTCCGGACTCGCCGGGTGCGAATGAAGGTGAGAAAAAAATTTCGAGGACGAAATTTCCTAAGGGGGGGAGATTGTGAGAACCCGTATTTCCCTAATATTGTCCTAGGGTTTTTCCCTTAATTGCATGTTTTCTGGCTTAGAAAAATTTCTTGGTGGATTTTATGGGTAATTATAGTTTTTAATATGATTTTCCTAGCATTGGGTAGTTTTGAAAAATTAAGAATATATATTGGACGTGGGACCCACTAGTGCGATAAGTTCGGAAAAATTCGGCCAATAAGGTTAAGTTTCGGATACTGTAAAAAATTTATCGGGTGTTAAGAGATAAGTAGGGTGTGTAAAGTGATTGATGTGAGAGAGAAAAGAATGATAAGAATGCATTAATGGAGGTGACAAGTGTCACCTTCTCATTGGATGGACTTTAAGAAACACTATTCACTTTCTTGACTTTTTTGACCAAAGGATTAAATATCAAAAAAATGCACAAAAACCACCATTTTTCTTCTCTTGTTGGCCGGCCATCTTGAGCAAAGAAGGAAGGAGAAACTCTTCAAGTTCTAGCTTCTACTTGGTGCAAATCAACCAAAAACATTTGCTTCCATCCATTTCACTCCATAAAATCCTACCTTCTAGTGCTAGTAAGGGTTGTAGTGAAGTTGTTTTGAAGAGCAAAGGTGTCCACAACCTCTCTTTCCCTTGTTTCTTGGTAAGTGATGCTACAACCTCTCCCCTATACCTAATGATGCTTATAATATGCTTAGAGGTGCCTTGGGTGATGAAATATATGATTTATTTCTTGATTTGAAGAGTTTTGGTGAAGTTTTTATTTTATTGGGAATTTTTCTGGTTTAATATGAAATGATTGTTGTAGCTATCTTGGATGATTGGAAATGGACTATAATGGTTCTAGTGGGTGTGAATTGTGGATAAATGCAATTAATTTTGGATTTGAATGGAAAATTGGAAAGTTAGGGTTCATAAAATCCCAATTCTGTCCGGTTTTAGATCACTGGGTTAGAGGCCGAATTGGACTTTTCTCAAAACATGAAAGTTGTAGGTATTGATGTGTTTGAGGTGCCTGTAAAATTTCAGGTCATTTGGATGAGTGTAGAGTGAGTTATGCCGTTTTTACTGTAGCTGTTCTGCTTTGATCAGAATGCGAAAACTGCGATAGTAATTGGCCTTTTTGACTGGAATTGGGTTGGATTTTGGAGTTGGTGTCTTCTGATGAAATGTAGCTGAATGTCTAAGCTATCATATGCCTTTGGAATTTTGGCATTTGGACTTGTATGGACTGAGATATACCGATTACAGTTTTCTGTGTTTTGCAAACCTGTTTTGGGAATTCTGGGTTAGTATTTGGCATATTTGACCTAGTTGTGTTAAGAACTGGATTGAGTGGTCTTCTACATTGTTGTAGCCCTGTTTCTTAGCTTCGAAACGGTGGGTCTTACATCCCCAACCGATAATTGTAGTGAGAGTTGTGCCATTACCGCATTAGGAGGCCAAAACTGTTTTTGTTATTAGGGCTAATATAGTTACATTTCCTGATTTTCTGGTTTGCTATAGTTACATTTTCTGGGTTGTTGTTATGCCGTCCATTTATTTTCTTGGAAATTGAATGAGTTAAAATGGTTTTGGAAATGTATTTTGTATCAAATTTGGGTGTATTTCCTTGAGAATTTCATTGGATCGTTCAACTAAGGATTCGAGGGCTAAGTTCTAGTTACATTTGTATATTTCTGCAAGGCAACTAATGTGACCATTTTACCATTCGAAAGCATGAAACCCCAAATGTTCTTTATGCCTTTCCTATGAATACAAGTGAATTATTTTTAAGCGAGGCTCTAAGTGTGGAAGTAAACGTATTTTGTCTTCCTTTCGCATGCTTATAGTGAAGACATTTAGCCTATACTATTTCTTTGAAAATGAGTTGATTTTGAACCACGTGAACAATTTTATTTATCAAGTTGGGTTATAAAGTGTTCTAGTTAGGTATTTTCCGTCGGAAACTTATTAACCTTTTTGGAGTTAGTTTTGTACTTAATTTACCAACCCTAGTTATTTCATCCACTGGCCCTAATGGACTCCTTTCACTTTAAAGTCACCTTTATCTGTTTTACTCGCTTTACTCGTACTTAGCCGAATTCCTTGATTTCACTTACTTGTTTTGCTAAATGACTTGTAATATTCTTTTCGTTAAATCTTAGGTTTTCTCGGTGACCGAGGGTAATATCTGGAAGAATATTTTGCACGTTATTTGCGTAATTAGGTGAGTGTTCCTTGTTTGTTATGTTTCATGATGGTATGGCTTGTATGAATGATTGATAAATGTTAAATGCTTTCAATAATTGCGAAAACGAGTTTTTGAGGCAAGTGTGTACTTTATCGTACTCGGCCTAAATGATTGTGAAAGTTTCAATGATTGAACGATTGAAATGTTATTTGTGCATGAATGTAAGCCTTTGGGCTGAACTGGCCATTGCCCCTTGTTACCGGTCATCTCGAGCCAGAAGCGGACTCGGTCGGGCGATTAGGGACTTGGGTGAACGTTTCGGTATACTCGAGTATTACCTTGTAGGTTGGTGGAGCCTGGCCAAAAGCCAGGGACGGGGTGAATGAATGAATGAACGAATGAATGAATGAGGGTTTTACTTATATAAAATGCATTTTTCAAATGATTGGAGACATAAGGGAATGAAAGGAGAATGAATGAATGAACGAATGAACGAATGGCTCCTTGTGAGCCCGTATCCTTTTCATGAATATGTTTATCGCTTTATTTGTACTTGTAACTTGAATTGTTGTTTATATGTATTGAATGCATTGATTCTCTTCTTGCCTATGTGTGCGGAACCTCACTGAGCTTTCCAGCTCATTCCTTTAGTTTTTGTTTTCCTTAGTAGGGGAAGACGTGCAAGGACGGAAGCTACTTATAGACTAGCCGGTCTAGAACTTTTGACTTTTTTTTTATGGTTCTCGCCCCAATGTTTGGTGGGCTAGTTGTATGGAGAATAGAGAACCTTTGTACATACGTTGTATTGCTTTTGGGATGGTTATGTATATAAGTTTACGTTTAAGTTTGGAATTATTGTTATTTCGTTTGCTTTGTGGGTTTTATTGCCCTTTTCTTATAGTGACTGACTGAGTCCCGGCGAGAGCTGGGCAGGCGGTCCGCCGAACCCTTTGGTTCGCCTTAGGGGGAGGTGGGGTCGTTACAGTTGGTATCAGAGCCTGCTTCGCGTGGTCTCTGCGCGGAGTGAGCCTGGACTGAGTGTTGAACAGGTATAATGGACTAAGTGCTCGTTTGAGCATAAGCTATCTCTTATGGTATCTGAGGACCATAGATAGGTACGTCTGGTAGGAATTCCGATTGTAGATGGTTTACTCTTGGGACTGGCCAGCTCGAGAGGTGAATTATCTTTTCTCGGATTCTCGTACCCGAGTACTCCAGAGTGGAGATGATGTTAAGTATATGAGTTTTATATGTTGGGACCATGAACAGGCTTGGTCCGACTAGAATGAATATAAGAGGTCGGCGGATATCTGGATTGATTAGAAAATAACGTGAGGGACTGGACGGGGTTACCTTAGCTGAGACGGGGACGACACATCACCACCTTGTTTGATTCGCCCGTGTATTCTTATTATATGACGTCCATTGCTGTAATTGTGCACATGAATATTTTTCCTGACTTGATGTGTACTTGTGTAATTGATCATCTATTTTCTTGAAATGTGGAGCATGTGCATATATGTTTACTTGTGTATTTGGTGCCTCAATTTTGGTTACTTTTGAGTCATCTTATTGCATTTATTCATTAAACTACTGTTGAAAAAAAAAGAGGGAAGGAAAAATATGGACGGGAGACGTAGTCAGGGACGTGGTCGAGGTCGTGGAACTAAACGGACCCCAGAACCTAGAGCAGAAAGGGAAACGTCCGCTGAACAAGAACAAGAACCTAGAGTTGAGGCCGGGGACCAAATGGCGACGGCAATTCAACAGATGGCAACCATTTTGACAAGGTTGGTGGACCAACAAGGCCAAATGCCTGTAAATCAAACCCAGAACCCTGAAATAGGCGAAGATCGGGCTCTATAGAGGTTTCAGAAGTTTAATCCTCCAAAATTCCTTGGAGGGCCTGATCCGGATATTGCTGAGCAATGGGTAGAGGCCATGGTGAATATATTCACAGCCTTAAACTACACCGAACAAAGGCAAGTGAACTTTGCAGTATTTCAATTTGAGGGACCGGCCCGAGCATGGTGGAATGTAATTCGAGCAAAATGGGAAAGAGAGCAGACTATTTGGACCTGGGCGAACTTTACCAGAGAATTTAATGAAAAGTATCTTCCACCTTTAGTTCAAGAAAGGAGGGAGGAGGAGTTTATTGGGCTACGCCAGGGAACATTAAGTGTGGCCGAATATGAGACAAAATTTACTAGGTTATCCAAGTTTGCTTCTGAACTGGTAGCCACTGAACGACGAAGAGTAAGACGGTTTATACAGGGACTGAATTTGGACATCCAAGAGGCGTTGGCAGCGGCGCAAGTGAATACTTTTACGGAGGCCCTTGAGAAGGCTCAACGAATCGAGAGTGCCAAGGCACAAGTAAAGGCCTCCCAAACTCGAAAAAGGGGTGCATCGGGCAGAACGATGACGCCTTCTAAAGTGCAAAAGATGAGCCAGTTGTCCTATCCGCCATGGACAATAGGGGCGATGGATGAGAGGTCTACTAAAGGAAGTCACATCGGATCTAAGGAGATTTCTCAAGATAGTCAAAAGATGACCTCTCACTTGATTTGCGGTTATTGTGGAAAGGCAAATCACACCGAGGATGCTTGTTGGCGGAAAGGGCGGAAATGTTTGATCTGTGGAAGCAGTGAACATTAAGTGAGCAATTGTCCGAGAAGACATCCACGTGAGGGTAGTACTCAGTCACTGGATGGAACTAAATCGAAACCGGTAAAAGAAAGAGGAAACCGAACAAGTGTACCGGCCAAAGCATATGCGTTAGATAACCGACCAGTTCCGGACTCGCCGGGTGCGAATGAAGGTGAGAAAAAAATTTCGAGGACGAAATTTCCTAAGGGGGGGAGATTGTGAGAACCCGTATTTCCCTAATATTGTCCTAGGGTTTTTCCCTTAATTGCATGTTTTCTGGCTTAGAAAAATTTCTTGGTGGATTTTATGGGTAATTATAGTTTTTAATATGATTTTCCTAGCATTGGGTAGTTTTGAAAAATTAAGAATATATATTGGACGTGGGACCCACTAGTGCGATAAGTTCGGAAAAATTCGGCCAATAAGGTTAAGTTTCGGATACTGTAAAAAATTTATCGGGTGTTAAGAGATAAGTAGGGTGTGTAAAGTGATTGATGTGAGAGAGAAAAGAATGATAAGAATGCATTAATGGAGGTGACAAGTGTCACCTTCTCATTGGATGGACTTTAAGAAACACTATTCACTTTCTTGACTTTTTTGACCAAAGGATTAAATATCAAAAAAATGCACAAAAACCACCATTTTTCTTCTCTTGTTGGCCGGCCATCTTGAGCAAAGAAGGAAGGAGAAACTCTTCAAGTTCTAGCTTCTACTTGGTGCAAATCAACCAAAAACATTTGCTTCCATCCATTTCACTCCATAAAATCCTACCTTCTAGTGCTAGTAAGGGTTGTAGTGAAGTTGTTTTGAAGAGCAAAGGTGTCCACAACCTCTCTTTCCCTTGTTTCTTGGTAAGTGATGCTACAACCTCTCCCCTATACCTAATGATGCTTATAATATGCTTAGAGGTGCCTTGGGTGATGAAATATATGATTTATTTCGTGATTTGAAGAGTTTTGGTGAAGTTTTTATTTTATTGGGAATTTTTCTGGTTTAATATGAAATGATTGTTGTAGCTATCTTGGATGATTGGAAATGGACTATAATGGTTCTAGTGGGTGTGAATTGTGGATAAATGCAATTAATTTTGGATTTGAATGGAAAATTGGAAAGTTAGGGTTCATAAAATCCCAATTCTGTCCGGTTTTAGATCACTGGGTTAGAGGCCGAATTGGACTTTGCTCAAAACATGAAAGTTGTAGGTATTGATGTGTTTGAGGTGCCTGTAAAATTTCAGGTCATTTGGATGAGTGTAGAGTGAGTTATGCCGTTTTTACTGTAGCTGTTCTGCTTTGATCAGAATGCGAAAACTGCGATAGTAATTGGCCTTTTTGACTGGAATTGGGTTGGATTTTGGAGTTGGTGTCTTCTGATGAAATGTAGCTGAATGTCTAAGCTATCATATGCCTTTGGAATTTTGGCATTTGGACTTGTATGGACTGAGATATACCGATTACAGTTTTCTGTGTTTTGCAAACCTGTTTTGGGAATTCTGGGTTAGTATTTGGCATATTTGACCTAGTTGTGTTAAGAACTGGATTGAGTGGTCTTCTACATTGTTGTAGCCCTGTTTCTTAGCTTCGAAACGGTGGGTCTTATATCCCCAACCGATAATTGTAGTGAGAGTTGTGCCATTACCGCATTAGGAGGCCAAAACTGTTTTTGTTATTAGGGCTAATATAGTTACATTTCCTGATTTTCTGGTTTGCTATAGTTACATTTTCTGGGTTGTTGTTATGCCGTCCATTTATTTTCTTGGAAATTGAATGAGTTAAAATGGTTTTGGAAATGTATTTTGTATCAAATTTGGGTGTATTTCCTTGAGAATTTCATTGGATCGTTCAACTAAGGATTCGAGGGCTAAGTTCTAGTTACATTTGTATATTTCTGCAAGGCAACTAATGTGACCATTTTACCATTCGAAAGCATGAAACCCCAAATGTTCTTTATGCCTTTCCTATGAATACAAGTGAATTATTTTTAAGCGAGGCTCTAAGTGTGGAAGTAAACGTATTTTGTCTTCCTTTCGCATGCTTATAGTGAAGACATTTAGCCTATACTATTTCTTTGAAAATGAGTTGATTTTGAACCACGTGAACAATTTTATTTATCAAGTTGGGTTATAAAGTGTTCTAGTTAGGTATTTTCCGTCGGAAACTTATTAACCTTTTTGGAGTTAGTTTTGTACTTAATTTACCAACCCTAGTTATTTCATCCACTGGCCCTAATGGACTCCTTTCACTTTAAAGTCACCTTTATCTGTTTTACTCGCTTTACTCGTACTTAGCCGAATTCCTTGATTTCACTTACTTGTTTTGCTAAATGACTTGTAATATTCTTTTCGTTAAATCTTAGGTTTTCTCGGTGACCGAGGGTAATATCTGGAAGAATATTTTGCACGTTATTTGCGTAATTAGGTGAGTGTTCCTTGTTTGTTATGTTTCATGATGGTATGGCTTGTATGAATGATTGATAAATGTTAAATGCTTTCAATAATTGCTAAAACGAGTTTTTGAGGCAAGTGTGTACTTTATCGCACTCGGCCTAAATGATTGTGAAAGTTTCAATGATTGAACGATTGAAATGTTATTTGTGCATGAATGTAAGCCTTTGGGCTGAACTGGCCATTGCCCCTTGTTACCGGTCGTCTCGAGCCAGAAGCGAACTCGGTCGGGCGATTAGGGACTTGGGTGAATGTTTCGGTATACTCGAGTATTACCTTGTAGGTTGGTGGAGCCTGGCCAAAAGCCAGGGACGGGGTGAATGAATGAATGAACGAATGAATGAATGAGGGTTTTACTTATATAAAATGCATTTTTCAAATGATTGGAGACATAAGGGAATGAAAGGAGAATGAATGAATGAACGAATGAACGAATAGCTCCTTGTGAGCCCGTATCCTTTTCATGAATATGTTTATCGCTTTATTTGTACTTGTAACTTGAATTGTTGTTTATATGTATTGAATGCATTGATTCTCTTCTTGCCTATGTGTGCGGAACCTCACTGAGCTTTCCAGCTCATTCCTTTAGTTTTTGTTTTCCTTAGTAGGGGAAGACGTGCAAGGACGGAAGCTACTTATAGACTAGCCGGTCTAGAACTTTTGACTTTTTTTTTATGGTTCTCGCCCCAATGTTTGGTGGGCTAGTTGTATGGAGAATAGAGAACCTTTGTACATACGTTGTATTGCTTTTGGGATGGTTATGTATATAAGTTTACGTTTAAGTTTGGAATTATTGTTATTTCGTTTGCTTTGTGGGTTTTATTGCCCTTTTCTTATAGTGACTGACTGAGTCCCGGCGAGAGCTGGGCAGGCGGTCCGCCGAACCCTTTGGTTCGCCTTAGGGGGAGGTGGGGTCGTTACACTTGGTGAGTGTACTACTCACTTGTTTGTTACTATGTGGCTTTGCTACACTTGAAATCGATGATTTGATGGCTTAATTGCATTGTTAACCTTGATTGAGGTGAGGGTGTACTTGATCACTCTCACCCTTTTATCGTATATGACTGTTTACTGTATAATTGAGTGATACATGCAAAGACTTGATGTGGTGTCGTTTGGACGAGTATCCAACGGCCATTACTGTTGCTACTGAACTCAACCCCATTGGTAGTCGATTGAATCGAGCCGGCAAGGGCTTGGTCGTGAAAATTGAGGAGCCATGGGGACTGTTATAAGGAATCATTGAGTATGAGACTCTTGGTTCCGGTATACTCGAGTATTACCAAATTTCTACTGTTTGGAGTTCGGGCCCGGTAGGGGTATGTTGGGTGGAAGGAATGGAAGTCAAGTGGAGCCTATGGTTGGTTACTTTTAAACATTGACGGAGGGTCAATGAAGTCCGATCAAGTTTGCAAGCGAGAAAAGGGGCTCTTGAGAGCCGTCCGTATCCTTTTATTAACACTATTGATGTGTGTTCTTGGCTTACTTTTGATGAATTGGAATGAAAGCTTTATGCTTATATGAACTTTGCTGCTTAAGTGATAGTATTTCACTGGGCGTAAGCTCACTCTATTTCTTTTGTTTTCCTTACAGGAATTTGAATATTTTTGGAATGGCTTTGATAGTTGGTTGCCGAGTTGAGCTAGTTATGCATACATTTTGTATAGCTCCTCGAAGAATGAAACCCTAGAATGTATTTTGACCGTTCCCTCTTTTGAATTGTAAGATTGAAACTGCACATGTGTAAATAGGATTGGAAACTTTTGTATGCTATTTTGGTATGTAAATGCTAAATTTCAAGTGGTATGGGTTTGATTGGTGTTTGGTTGGATTTTGGACAGGTTCGGATTTCAAACAGCGAAAAAAAAATTTTGGCAGCAAAAGGATAGGGTCGAATCCGGCCAAGAATCCGGCCAATTTCTGGCCGGATTAGCGGCCGGATTGCCCTAGGATTTTTAGGAAATCCGGCCTTGCTCTCTGGCCAGTATCCGGCCATGAATCCGGCCTGAAATCTGGCCAGATTCCGGCCGGATTCTGACGTGTCGGTTACTGTTCATGTTCGGCTTCGATTTTCATTTTTTATATTTTGTGATTTTGACTTGTTTATGCCCGCGTGTATGTTCCGGAACGTTTGAGATCGCTTTGAACTATCCCGTTAGTCCTGGCGAGAGCTGGGCAGGCAGTCCGCTAACCCATTTGGTTCGCCTTAGGGGAAGGTGGGGCTGTCACAGGTGGTATCAGAGCCTAGGTTTGAATTGGCCTGGGTGTATTAGAAATGCTCGACTTGAGGATTATTTTGATTATCTTCCTTACGGTTATTTACGTTTACTTACCCTTTTGGTGTAGGATGGACGGACATAGTGGGTCTAGTGGTAGCCCTGCTGGGGAGCGACCGCATGGGGTGCTTCCGGTGATTCCGTACTAGATCCGACCGAGAGGGGCCGTCGTGCGTTGGAGTCCGGCGAATCGCCTTCGTCGTTGCGAGTGTCGCCACACCTACACCTATCCTAACACCTCAGTGTTGGCTGTGGCAGAGGAGCGAAAGGAGTTGGCGAGAAAGATAACGCTAGGCTCGAGGCCGAGGTGAATCAGTTGAGGGCAGCCAACGAGAAACAAGCCAAGCGAATTAAGGATCTAGAGTACGATGTGATCAAGTGTGAGGATAGAGTGGACGACCTCTGCGCTTAACTTAGGGAGGCAAATGAGCGTGAGACTAAGCGAAGTCGGAAGGTTAGGGTTCGAACCGAGTCGATCCTGAACCTCTGCGACGACGCGCTCGAGGAGGAGAACGATGAGGCATCGTGCACAGGGGCTGGGACGGGAAGTGGATCCACCCCGTCGGGCGGGTCCACTAACCCGACGACGGACTAGGTCGTGACTCCTAGGGTTTTTTTGGATGGTTTTGTCTTCTGTATATAGGACGGATAGACTTGGGAAAGAGCCTTAGCTAGCCGTTTTGTACGTTTGGCTTAGCTATGTATTATTATTTTTGATGAGGCCATTCCCTTATGGATTGTCTATGTTGTGCTTGACTTGACTGTACTTGACTTGACTGGTTGTTGATATGTGCTTTGTTTTACTTGTTTGGAATGTATATATATGTTATTGTAAAAGTTTTTGGAATTTTACTTACATACATTGTTATTTTATTGTTCTAGTACGTTTGCCTTGATCAAATAGATTTCATGGAGGGTACGCGTAGTGGACGGGGACGTGAGCGCTGGAGTAGGCAACCCACGCCGGACAGGGGTGCTGGGGAAACCTCATCTAGGCCTAACCCTGAACTGAGGGTTGACCCCAACGTGCAAATAACTGTCGCTATGCAGCAAATGACCAACCTGCTGGCACAAGTGGTACCCTAATCTTGGAAACCCTGGCAACCACATCGAGAGCGAAGACAGAGCTCTCGAACGATTCCAAAAGTTTGCTCCACCCAAGTTTATTGGGGGGCCTGACCCGGATGTCGCTGAAAGGTGGCTTGAGAAGATGGTCGATATTTTTGTAGCCTTGCACTACACCGAAGAAAGGCAAGTGACTTTTGCTATCTTTCAACTAGAAGGCACGGCCCGTTCCTGGTGGAACTTCATTCGGCAAAAATGGGAACGGGAACAAACGCCTCGGACTTGGGTGAATTTTACGAGAGAATTCAATGCGAAATTCTTCCCTCCTCTAGTTCAGGAGAGGAAGGAAGATGAGTTTATTCAACTCCGCCAAGGGGCTCAGTCTGTGGCAGAGTACGAGAGCCAATTCACCCGCTTGTCCAAATTTGCTCCTGAGCTGATCATGACCGAGCAACGGCGGATCCGGCATTTTATCCAGGGCTTGAATGTCGAAATCCAGAAGGACCTCGCAGTGGCTCAAATTAATGCTTTTAGCGAGGTCGTGGAGAAGGCGCAACGGGTAGAGAGTGCTAGGTTGCAAGTAAGGAACTTCCAGGCAAAGAAGCGCGGCTTTCCTGGAAGCAGTTCGGGCCAAGGGGATAAAGGTACCCCTTCCAAGTTTGGACGAGGAATGGGAAGTGGACGACAGACGGGTTTCGGCAGAGGGGCTCAGTCCAGGGGTGGCTCAGCCGAGAGAGGCCAAGGCGGAAACTTCCAGAAGGGTTCAGGTTCGGCGTTCCGTGGGCCTTGTGGGCACTGCGGAAAGCCGAATCACTCCGAGAATAATTGCTGGAAGAAGGAGGGTAAATGTCTGCGTTGTGGAAGCGCAGACCACCAGTTGGCCACTTGCCCGGTCCTAAAACAAGACGGAAAGGGGAGCCAGCAACCGTCGAGGACCAATGCTGGACCAGCTAAGGGAGATGGGTCTAAACCTAAGGTGCCAGCTCGAGTGTACTCGTTAGAGCTTCAACAAGTTCCAGATTCCTCGGAGGTCATAGAAGGTACGATCCCTATCTTCCACCGTTTTGCCAAAGTTTTAATAGATCCTGGTGCCACTCATTCCTTTGTTAACCCTGATTTCATGTGTGGCATCGATATAAAACCTGCTGCTAGTTTACCATACGACCTAGAAGTTAGTACACCTACGGGGAATCAACGTTTAATTACTAGTATGGTTTATAGGGACTGTGAAGTGTGGGTAGGAGAAAAAAAATTGTTAGGAGATTTGATAAGCCTATCCATTATGGGGTATGATGTGATCTTAGGTATGGACTGGCTAGCCAGGTATAATGCCCAACTGGATTGTAAAACGAAAGTGGTAGAATTTCGCATCCCTGGTGAGGCAACCTTAAGGTTGGATATAAGGGGTAGGTTAGCCTCATCTGCTTTGATTTCGGGCATTCGAGCTAGAAAACTGCTAAGTAGAGGGGCGCAAGGATTTTTAGCCTTTCTAATCAATACCCCTACGGATAAGTTAAAGGTAGAGGACGTGGCCATTGTAAGGGAATTTCCGGACGTATTTCCTGATGAGTTAGTAGCCCTACCTCTGAAAAGAGAGATAGAATTCAAAATAGACCTGCTACCTGGAACCTCACCTATCGCAAAAACCCCATACCGAATGGCCCTCGCAGAGCTCAAGGAGCTAAAGTTGCAATTACAAGATCTTTTGGAGCGAGGGTTCATTCACGAGAGTGGGTCTCCTTGTGGAGCTCCTGTCCTGTTTGTGAAGAAGAAAAATGACGGTAGTTTGAGGATGTGTATTGATTATCGGGGCCTGAACAACGTCACAGATAAGAATAAGTATCCACTGCCCCACATTGACGAGTTGTTCGACCAGCTACAAGGAGCGGTGGTCTTCTCGAAACTGGACTTTCGCCAGGGGTATTACCAGTTGTTAATTAGGAAGGAGGATATCCCGAAAATGGCCTTCAACTCAAGATACGAGCACTACGAGTTCGCAGTTATGCCCTTCGGACTGACCAATGCCCCTGCCGCTTTCATGGACTTAATGCATAGGATTTTTAAGCCCTACTTGGATAGATTTGTCGTGGTCTTTATCGATGACATTCTAGTCTATTCCAAGACGCATGAGGAGCACGAGCAATACTTGAGAATCGCCCTACAAACCCTAAGAGAACATCAATTGTACGCCAAGTTCAGTAAGTGCGAATTTTGGTTGGAGAAAATTTCTTTTCTAGGACACGTAATTTCTCAAGAGGGTATTTCGGTTGACCCGGCGAAAGTAGAGGCCGTGGCTAATTGGAAAAGGCCAGAAAACCCCACGGAGATTCGTAGTTTTCTAGGGTTGGCTGGGTACTACTGGCGTTTCATCAAGGACTTCTCTAAACTAGCCGGTCCTTTAACCGATCTGACGAAGAAGTATGGTCGGCTCGTGTGGAATGCCAAATGCAACGCGAGTTTTCAGGAGTTAAAGAAGAGGTTGACTACGGCGCCAATTTTAGTCCTGCCTAATGGAGTAGACTGGTTTGCCGTTTATACCGATGCATCGCGGGAAGGTCTGGGATGTGTGTTGATGCAGAACCGAAATGTGATATCTTTTGCCTCTAGAAAATTAAAACCCCATGAGTAAAACTACCCAACCCATGATCTGGAGTTAGCCGCGGTTGTGTTCGCTCTCAAGAAATGGAGACACTATCTGTGAGGACCCGTAAATTTCCTACATTTTTCCTCAAAAATGCCTTTTATTTGCAAATTATTATTTATTGAGGCCCTACTACCCAATTGTTCAACAATAAGTGCAGATGAACCTGGAAATAGGGTTTTACACTTCGGTTTCAAGATTTGAGCAAAATTAAGGTTTTCGCGATTTTTCGCTGGATGAATTTTCAGTACGGACCAAGGATCAAATTTGGTGATTAGAAGTGATTTTCAAGTGAGAAATAATATGTGATTAGGAGCAATGATATAAGGTTAGAGAATAGGAAGTAAAAACCCTAGTACGTGAGTTTTTAAGAAAAACGGCGCGAACCGACGGGTCCCGCGCATTACCGTTTGAACGCACCCTTGACTACCATTTTTGCTTACCAAACAAATTTATTGAACTTGAGCAAAATATCTTCTCTCTTGGCAGCAAGCTTGACCGAAATTGAGGCTAGAAAATAGCAAGAAAGAAAGAGAAAAAAAAAAAAAGAAAGGTGGTGTCGCCACCTCAAGGTTTCTTGACCCAAGACCAAGACCATCTATTTAACACCAAAATTCAGCAACTTTCCTCTTCATTTTGCAGCTGCTTGGCCGAGAGGAAGGAGAAGAAAAACACCAAGGGAAAACACTCCATTTCTTCTTGAATCCAGCAACTAAGTGAGAAATCAAACAAAACAAACCGATTAAACTTACCTTTGAGTGATTAGTTAGTGATTTGTGGTGAGATTTTTGAAAGAGAAAGCTTGGGCTACACTTAGTGAACTCTAGTCAAGGTAAGAAAGCTTATCTCTCTAAATTTTACTTTCAATCTTGTTAAATTAAGCTTAGCAACTTGATTTTGTGGTGGAATCATGGATATTATCATGTTTTGGAAGTTTTCCCCTTTTTATATGATGAACTAGGGCTTGAGGAATTTCTGCTCAATTTGTTGTATGATGTATATATGTTGAAATTAAGGTTATAAGAGAGGCTTTGGTAGTGATTATACCAAGAAATTAAGGAAAGTTGCACTAAAAACTAAAAATTCCAGAATCTGGAAATTTTTCCCCAGCATTCTGTCCGAATTTGTAACTATATGTTAGAGGCTGAATTGGCCTTAGATCAAAGAAGGAAAGTTGTAGAGAATGGTATTTTATAGGTGTCTACAAAATTTCAGCTCAATCAGAGCAACGTAGGTCATGAAAAGTCCAAAATACCCTTACTATTTTAAGTTTTTCCCCAGCAGTCCGTTTCATCAGTTTGTCTAGTTTATCACATTTTTCACTAGGATCCGTACTGATTTAGCTTTTTGCCAAAACATGAAAGTTGTAGTATTCTGACTTAGCTTTCAAATGCCTCTAAGAACACCTGAATCAGACTTTTGTACTCTGAGATATGACCATTACAGTGTAATGCGGTTAAATAGCCGATGAGTTGAATTTTGGTTCTGTAATTTGAGGATTTGACTAAGTTACATTAGGAACTGGACTAAGTAACCTTCATGAACATTGTAGCCCTGTGTCTTAGCTTCGAAACGGCATAGGTTACGCCTCAATCCGATAAGCGTAGCCTCGGATACATTATTTCCGCATCCACACGTCAAATCTGTCTTTTGCTAGAGTGTATTTCTGCACTTGTTATTATTGTGATTCTTATTCCTATGATGCTGTGAGCCTATGGAACGGCTTTTGACTTGAATTGCTGATATGTGTGACTTTGGGATTTGGCTGAGGAAAATAATGAAGCCTAAATGGCTGGAAAATTAGGTAAACACAAAGGGCATGCTGCCCAAATTTACGCTCGAGGACTAGAAAACTATACTTGCAACTTGAGTAACGGTTAGAAGTGATTATCACTTGAACTATCGAGGACCTTTGCTACTTGTTTATCGAGGGTTATATGTTAGGACTTGGCCGAACTTGTACCCTTGAGAAATGAAATAATGATGGCTCGAAGTACGTTTTCCTTGTACTTTCGACTCGCATGACAATTTCAAGTATAAATGTTACAAAGTTTTATCATTGAAAAAGTGAGCAAGTATTTCACGAGTTCTCTCCAAGTGAATTTCCATTTATTGTTCTTATTGAACGAAACATATAAGTTTCGAATTCTAGTCATGTTTCAAAGTTCTCAAACTGAGTTTTATCGCAGATTTGGACTCCGAACCCGGAGTATAACCTGAAAGTGACCAGTAAAGGCACTATATCTTTTGGTGAGTGCTTTCAAATACTGAATTGAGCTTGATACTTGTACTTGATACGTGACCAATATGATTACATGCTACCTGCGTGAATTGTTAGGGCAAGAGTGTACTTTATCGCACTTGCCCTTACATGATATGTACTTGTTTATTGTTGCAATTGACTTGACATACTTGTTTATGATGCGCGCACTTCCTGGAATTCCAGAAATCCTGTGGCTAGTTAATCGAGTCGAGCCGGCAAGGGCCTGGTCGATTAGATAACAAACCCTGGGTCACTAGTAAGGTCGAGTGGAGTGTTATCTCCTCGGCAATCCGGTATACTCGAGTATTACCACCCGTGTTTATTGAGGATTTTGGGCCCAGTAGGGGGTGTGAATGGTGGACGGAGAGTCGTGTAAGTGGTGCTCTACTGGATTGGTTCCTTTACTTGAAAGTTGACGGAGTGTCAACTATTACGTGATCAAGCTCCTGATGATGAAATGGGAAGTTGGCTCCTGAGAGCCATCCGTATCCTTATGCTTTGGAATGATTATTGCTTATTGGATTATTATTGATTTTGAAAAACTTTTACACTCGCTCATTTTGAGATTTCTATTTGACGTGTTATTGCTCACGTTTATGAACTCTTCATGCTCGTTACTTTGCTATATCGAAAACTTGTACTTATAAATAATGGTCAATTTGCTATTTGGAACCTCACTGGGCTTTTAGCTCATACCACGCTATTTGTTTTCCTTACAGGGGATACGAGCGAGACATGAGACATGTAAAGACTAGCGTAGTCTAGTTGTTTTAACGTTCGACTTTTGACTTGTACTCGCGCTATTCCTCTAATAGAATGTTTTGTATTTGGATTGTATACGTTTTGAACTAGTTTAAGTATATCGAGACTTTGTACCCTGATTTCGATCAATGTAAATTATAAGCTTGAATTGTGAATGTTATCTATGGTTTCATGGTTGTGTGCACGTGATTCGAGTGAGTGAGTCCTGGCGAGAGTTGGGCAGGCGGTCCGCCGAACCCTCTGGTACGCCGTAGGGGGAGGTGGGGTCGTCACACTATCTATATGGGGTTACGTTCGAGGTATACTCAGACCATAAAAGTCTTAGGTACCTTTTCTCCCAAAAGGAATTGAATATGAGACAACGGTGGTGGATGGAATTTTTAGACGATTACGACTGCACCATTAACTACCATCCGGGAAAGGCGAATGTAGTGGCCGATGCCCTAAGCGCAAGGCTCAGGTAGCAGGGTTGATGATCAAAGAGTGGGATTTGTTGGAATCAGTTTGCGAGTGGAAACCCTGCCCTTGGGAGTCATAAGGTGGTTTTCGGTAATATTAGGGTAACTTCCACGCTACTGGAGCGGATTAAAGAAGCTCAAAAGGGGGATCCGATGGTGCGAAAATAGGGGGAGAAGGTGGAAAAGGGAGAATCTACTGACTTCAACTTCAGTCCCGAAGGTATTCTAAAATACCGAAACCGAGTAGTGGTGCCTAAAGATGAAGCGTTAAAGACGGAGATCTTAGAGGAGGCTCATCGATCCAAGTATACAATCCATCCGGGTAGTAGCAAGATGTATCAAGACCTAAAAGGAGCCTATTGGTGGGATAATATGAAGAAGGAAATCGCTCTGTATGTGCAGAAGTGTCTCGTTTGCCAACAAGTTAAGGCAGAGCACCAAAAACCATCAGACTTACTACAACCCCTTGAGATACCCGAATGGAAGTAGGAGAACATCACCATGGATTTCGTTTCAGGGTTGCCATGGACGCAAAGAGGGCACGATGCCGTTTGGGTGATCGTTGATCGCTTAACCAAGTCGGCCCATTTCTTGCCGGTAAACATGAAGTATTCCATGGACAAATTGGCTCAAGTGTACATGGACAAAGTTGTGAGGTTACATGGCGTTCCAGTGAATATCGTCTCCGATCGAGATCCATGTTTTGTATCCCGGTTTTGGCAGAAGTTCCAAAAGACTTTAGGGACTAAACTTAATCTAAGCACCACCTATCACCCTCAGACGGATGGACAATCAGAGCGAACAATCCAAACTCTCGAGAACATGTTACGGACTTGCATTCTGGATTTTGGAGGTAACTGGGTCAACACATGATCTTAGTAGAGTTTGCGTACAATAATAGCTACCATTCGTCGATTCAAATGGCTCCATACGAGGCACTATATGGACGAAAATGCCAGTCACCGATCTACTGGGACGAAGTTGGTGAGAGGAAGGCACTGGATCCAGCAACTATTCCATGGATGGAAGAAACTCGAGAAAAGGTTAAATTGATACGACTCCAAACAGCTCAAAGCCGACAAAAGAGCTACGCAGATAATCGAAGAAAAGATTTGGAGTTCGAAGTCGGAGACCATGTGTTTCTTAAGGTCACACCGTTACGGAGTGTCATGGCGGGTAGAGGAAAGAAGCTCCAACCGAGGTTCGTTGGACCTTACAAGATTCTTCAAAGGATTGGCAAGGTAGCGTATCACTTGGAACTACCGTCCAGTCTTTCTCGAATTCACGATGTCTTCCACGTCTCGATGCTCAAGAAGTACTATCCCGACCACTCCCACATCTTGCGGCCAGAAGAAATCGACATAGATGAATCGCTCGCTTACGAAGAGAAACCTGTTCAATTGCTTGACCGGAAAGTTAAAGAGCTGAGAAACAAGCAGATTCCATTGGTTAAGATGCTGTGAAAAAACTATGGGGTAGAGGAAGCTACCTCGGAGGTGGAAGAAGAGATGCGAAAGAAATATCCAGAACTGTTCGTGAATCAAGGTGAGAAATTTCGAGGACGAAATTCTTTTAAGGGGAAGAGAGTGTGAGAACCCGTAAATTTTCTCATTTTCTAGGTTATTCTATTTAATGGCATGTTTTTCTGCATTTTCTTTATTAGGAAAAATTTTTCGGTTAATTTTTATGAGTAAATATAGTTTTTAGATGATTTTTCTAGTATCGGTTAGTTTTTAAGAAATTAAGAACGTATATCGGACGTGGGACCCGCTAGTGCGGAAAGTTCGGCAAAATTTGGCCACTTGGGTTAAGTTTTGTATACAGGGTTTAATTTACTAGGTGCGAAGAGATAATTAGAGGGTACCATATGGATGAGAGTTGAGGAAACAAAGGGATATGCATGCATTAAATAGGGTGACAAGTGTCACCATATGATTAAATCTTGCATTTTTGACCACTATTCATTACTTTACCAAATTAATACCAAAATTGACCAAAAATTCACCATTTTCTTCCTCTTCTTGGCCGGCTCTCTCCAAGCAAAAAAAGAAAAGAAAACTCTCTACCATCTTACCTCTAATCTTGCCCAATCTCTCACTTAAACCATTTAATCTTCAAATTTCTCCATAAAACCTCTTAGTTTAGTGAAGTTAAGCTTGGTTGTGGAGTGGTTTGGAGGATTAAGGTGCAAAGTTGCTCCTTTTCTTGGGTTGTTAAGGTAAATAACTAAGGAACCTCTCTTTCTTCTCAATAATGTTTAATTAGTGACTAATATGAGATGAAGTGGTGATATTAGGTGTTGTTTCATGATTTTTGGTAGAAATTGGTGAAGTTTTATATTTATTCATGATTTTTCTGTTTTCATAGGATTAATATTGTGTGGCCATGGATGATGGTTGGGAATGGTTTAGAATGAAGCCTTAGTGTGTAAATTGTAGCTATTTGCGGAAAATTTTCGCATTGAACGGAAAAATTCGGAATTAGGGTTGCAGTTGAACCCATTCTGCCCGGTACTGTTACACAAAGTTAGAGGCCGAATTAGCCTTGGGTTAAACATGAAAGTTGTAGGAAATGATATTTTATAGTTGCCTGCAAAATTTCAGGGCAATCGGAGCAACGTAGCCTGTGAAAAGACTGAAATACCCCTGCTGCCCTGTTTCTGTCCGAACTTGGCAATCAGCCTTGGTAATTGGTTAATTTGATTGGGAATACTACTAATTTGGTTGTTGATGTCTTCTTAAGAAATATAGCCTGGTATCATAGCTTTCGGATGGCTTTGGAATCACTTGAATTGGACTTAGGTAGCCTGAATTATGGTTATTTAACCGGAATGCGGTTTGCTAACCTGTTTTTGAGGTTCTAGTGTGGTACATTGAACTTTTGACCTAGTTGCACTACAAAACTGGACTGAGTGGCCTTCTTCAACATAGTAGCCCTTTCTTTTAGCTTCGAAACGGTGTATATTGTACATCCATCCGATAATCGTAGTGCCAATGGTGCAAAAACCGCTAAATGATGTCAAAAACTATTTTTAGGGTTAGATCTTAACTTCCAGCCCGGTTCCAAGGGTAGACAAACTATTTGAGCCAGCCGGGGCTTGGTCGAAGTTAGTTCCATGCTAACCTTGGGATTTTGTTCTTTGTTAAAGATTTGATGAAAGCTAAATTTTGTTTCGCTCAAGCAGCTGTGTGCTATTGACTGGCCAGTGAGGGTTGATAAGGTGAACGGGAAAAGTTAAGTGGAGTCTACGGACCATGAATACTTCGGTTGACGGAGTGTCAACAGGCGTTCAAACTCGGGGAATTGAATTGGCTTTGGAGCCACCCATATCCTACCATTTTGATGTTATAGTTCTGTATTGATGTGAAATATTTGGATTTATATATTTATTTGAATGTGCTTTTACATTTAACCCCAATTATTCACTAAGCATATAGCTTACCCCATTCCATTTGTTTTCCTTAGCAGGGGGCCGACACGGGGGTCGCTCGGGAAGGTGTATAGACTTTTGGTTATTAAATAGTTGACTTTGTACCTGTTATAAGTTGACTAGTAAGATGTATATAGTTGTTGTGGTGGTTGTAGTTATCAGTTTTCTAAGGTTTACTTTCTGGTACTCGTGATATGTAAATCTTGAAGAATTGGATGTAATATTTGAGATTTATCTTGTAATTCATTTGAGGACTGTAGTGAGTGAGTGAGTCCCGGCGAGAGTTGGGCAGGCGACCCGCTGAACCTTGGGGTACGCCCTAGGGGGAGATGGAGGCGTCACAAAATTCAGTTGGCAAGTAAGAGAAAATAGAGCCACAAGTTGCAACTTCTACAATTTTCTCGGTTGCACTGACAGAACAGGGCAGTCGAATTTGATCAGTCGTTACAGATGACTTACTTCGAATTAAAAGGTGCATGATACACCATTAGAAAACTACGGATGTCTATTTTCAAATTCCACAAATAGCACTTGATTTTGACTTTCGAGCAAAGAGTTATGATCGTTCAAAGATCCTCTGTCCAAAACACGCAAACACAGTTTTCCAGATTTGTACCATTTCGAAACTTTTCACACATCTACACAACATATCTACATCAGGTTCAAGGTCATTTGAGCATCAAAATTTCGGATTAAATCTTCAAAAAAAAAACAAGGTAGAATTCGGCCTCTTCCTACACAATCTTCCTTTGATTTTCCTTTCACTTTTCCAACTTATATCCACTTGATTAACACATAATTAACACCAACAATACTCATAATCACCATATCAGTCCAATATATCCATTGTGGGATTTCATAGAGCCCACTCCAACATTTAAACTCAATCCACAACAATAACCATGAAGTTACAAGCTTCCTAGAAAAATTTAACCAACTAGAACTAAGATTAAGTGATCGGATGATTACCTTCTACTCCTTTGTGTAAAATCAGAAATTTTTGTCCCAAAACTCCTAAGAAAAACCAGCAAGAATGAGGTCCTCCACCAAGGGCACGTGAATCTCCAAGTGTTTGTGAGTTTGTGTGAGAAATTTGGAGTGAAATGGAAGCTCAAATGAGGTGAAATGAAGAGAGACTCTTCTCCTTCTTCTTTGCTTGAGGATGGCCGGCCCTTGAGGATGAAAAGAGAGAGAAAAGGCTTATCAAAGAGGCTTCTTGGAGAAGCTTGATGGTTGGTGGTTCAAATTTAAGCAAAAGTCAACTTTGAATAGTGTTTCCCGCGCGTGCGTTTCGTGTCCGTTTTCTCTCAAGTTTGTTTCAGTTGTGCACTAAACCTCTAATGCACTTCCTTTAACACTATTATTATTCATTCTTAGTAGTCTAAAATAAATTTCTAAAGTCTTTCAATTTGTCGCGAGCCTAAAAATGCGAACTTCCAACTCGCGCGCAATAAAGTGCAATTTCTAAGAAATTCTTGTAACGATGATATAACTAACCAATACTAGGGTAATTAATCATAAAATAACTATTTTAAGACAAACGCACGAGTTCTCAAATCTCCAAGGTCGTTGTACTCTCAAATCGAATATTGCCTCCAAACGCATATTCACTAAATTTCGCTAAACGAGATTCCAAAAATTAAATTTATTAACGGGACATTTTAAAAATATATGCAAGTCATAGTTCCATGTAAATGGTTCTAAAAGGGTTGAAATAAATTATTCGGAGAAAACAGGTGGATAAAAATTTAAATAAGCCAATAATATGAGTTTAAAATAAGTAAATTTTTGGGTCCCCACATCCTCTCCCCCTTAAGAAAATTTTATGTGAGAACCCAAAAATTTTCGCATTTTCTCAGCATTATTTTATTTCTTTGATTATATTTTATACTTTCCTTGGAAATATTGAATTTTCGATGCATTTTTACAAGTAAATACAGTTTTAAAATCATCTTCCTAATATGAGTTAGTGTACGTTAATTTGAAGTGTATTATTGAAGTGGGACCCGCTAGTGCGGTAAATGCGTTATATTTTGGCAACTTGTTGGACTTTTGTATTAAGTGATATTATTTTGCAAGGTGCTAGGAGACAATTGAAAGTTAGCTAGATAAATTACCATTGGTAGACAAAAGGATAAGCTTAAAACCCTAAAAGGAGCCAAGTGTCACTAGGCTATTAGAAGTTGGACTTTTGACCAAGATTGGTAACTTTACTAAAATCAGATTTTTGACCAAAATTCATTCATTTTCTTGTCTCCTTTGGCTGAAATTAGTGAGAGAGAAACCAAGAGAGCTCTTCAAGTTCTAGCTTCCAAATTTGCTCAAATCTTGAGTTTCAACCAACCAAATCACAAACTACACCATACAAGTGATCATTAGGGAACGTTAAAAGTGTTGGTGGAGTTGTTTTGGAGGAGGAAAGATTAAGCTCCTACCTTTCTTGTGGTTTTAAGGTATTTTGCCAAGAACATCCTTTTTACTTCAATTAATTACTTATTAGTGGTTTTTAGTTGTTTTAGATGTTGTTTTGTGGAAGATTAGCACTTGAATGCATGAATTCCAGCTTGGATGATAACCTGCCCTGTTTCTGCCTGGTTCTATTTCACCTTGTTAGAGGCCGAACTTGTGAGAACCCGTAAATTTTCTAATTTTCTAGGTTATTCCATTTAATGGCATGTTTTTCTGCATTTTCTTTATTAGGAAAAATTTTTCGGATAATTTTTATGAGTAAATATAGTTTTTAGATGATTTTTCTAGTATCGGTTAGTTTTTAAGAAATTAAGAACGTATATCGGACGTTCTAGTGCGGAAAGTTCGGCAAAATTTGGCCACTTGGGTTAAGTTTTGTATACAGGGTTTAATTTACTAGGTGCGAAGAGATAATTAGAGGGTACCATATGGATGAGAGTTGAGGAAACAAAGGGATATGCATGCATTAAATAGGGTGACAAGTGTCACCATATGATTAAATCTTGCATTTTTGACCACTATTCATTACTTTACCAAATTAATACCAAAATTGACCAAAAATTCACCATTTTCTTCCTCTTCTTGGCCGGCTCTCTCCAAGCAAAAAAAGAAAAGAAAACTCTCTACCATCTTACCTCTAATCTTGCCCAATCTCTCACTTAAACCATTTAATCTTCAAATTTCTCCATAAAACCTCTTAGTTTAGTGAAGTTAAGCTTGGTTGTGGAGTGGTTTGGAGGGTTAAGGTGCAAAGTTGCTCCTTTTCTTGGGTTGTTAAGGTAAATAACTAAGGAACCTCTCTTTCTTCTCAATAATGTTTAATTAGTGACTAATATGAGATGAAGTGGTGATATTAGGTGTTGTTTCATGATTTTTGGTAGAAATTGGTGAAGTTTTATATTTATTCATGATTTTTCTGTTTTCATATGATTAATATTGTGTGGCAATGGATGATGGTTGGGAATGGTTTAGAATGAAGCCTTAGTGTGTAAATTGTAGCTATTTGCGGAAAATTTTCGCATTGAACGGAAAAATTCGGAATTAGGGTTGCAGTTGAACCCATTCTGCCAGGTACTGTTGCACATTGTTAGAGGCCGAATTAGAAAACTCTCTACCATCTTACCTCTAATCTTGCCCAATCTCTCACTTAAACCATTTAATCTGTTCATCCGACCTATTCCCCTGGAGTATTCACCTTCATCGGAGTGTCGTCTACCACCTTCAATCAAGTCGTGTTGTCCGTTTAATTATAGGTTCCGCAATCCAAGCGTTGGACATCCCCGCTAGATCCTTGGGCAAACGTGCTACGTGTCTCGACCGTGGATCGAGGAGCGTATCAGTTGGCTTCAGAGCTTTGGTGGAGGTATCTTCCGTTATATCCGTCGTCTTGTCTTAGTTTTCCTTAATTTTCCGCTGCCTTGTTTTTACAAAAAAAAAAAAAAAAAATTCTGTTCGTTAGCTTTGTTACTTGTTGAGCCGTTCCCTTTCCTTTTGTTGTCTAGAAATTCTGGTCGTTGTTCTTAATGTTTGTCCGTTGAGTCTTCAAGTCTGTCCGTTGCTGCCTTGTTAGTTAAAAAAAAAAACAAAAGGAACAAACAAATCTGTTTGCATCGCTTGTCAAAAAAAAAAAAAATTCTGGCCGCTAGTTCTTTTGGTCGCGTCAATTCTGGTTAGTTGTGTGTTGTTGCTAGTCCTAATCTGTCCAGATTTCGTATCCTTGTGACAACCATTCTGTCCAGTAATTAGCCATAGCCGAATCTGCAAAAGAAAAAAAAAAGAGAAAAAAGAAGACGGCTAGGGTTTGGTCCGATTCCGCGGCTAGGGTTTTCCATTGATTGCTGAATCTGTCCAAGTTTCGTTGGGGTCATCCAAGCTGTTTTAATTAGTTTTCTAAACTGACTTGTGGATCAAACTTGTTGGAGTTGAGAATCTTGAAGGAAACTACAACCATCTAGGGTTTCTTGAGTTCTTGGAATTAAATCTTGAAGTTCTTGGAAGTTCTTGGTAAATCTTGGAGTTTTGGCTGATTAGTTGTAGTACGTAGGGCTGACCAGAAATCTGGTTTGTGAATCTTTTCCGTCCAGGTTTAGTCGCAGTTGTTAAGTCAAAAAAAAAAAAAAGAGAGAACAAAGAGGAAAAAAAAAAAACAGAAACGCAAAAAGACAAGAGGGAAAGAAAAGAAACATTCGGCCAACACAAATCCAAGAAGGAAGCCGTGTCCCGTTATTGCCAAATCTGTCTTATTATTTCTTGTTTCAAACCAGAAAATTACAGCAAGAAAGAAAAGAAATTCAAAAGTTTTGGCCAACCTCTTCTTGAAAATCTTGAACACCTTGAATCTTGATCACTTGTGTCACCTTTTTGGATTCTTGTGGGTCTTGATTATCTTGGGGTTTGAAGAATTGCACTTCCCTTCGTACAAAGAGTTTTTTGTAAGATCTTGCATCCATACGTGGCTTTCTTGGTTGAGGAGTGAACTTCTTGGGAGATTCTTGAGTAACATCACTCGCATGGCCTTGGGAGTCCATTAGGAGCCGAATTTCTGGAGCAATAAAAACCAAATCTGTCTCGAATTTCTGGAGCAATAAACACCAAATCTGTCTTGTAGGAGAGAGGGCCGAATTGCTGGTTCTTGGGGTAGAGAGGGTGTCGAACTCCTTGGGTGAAGAAAGCGGCTGTGAGAGGAGGATTAATAGGAAGTAATAGCCGACTTAGGGAGGGGTTCAAGAGGAAAGAAATCTGGAAATTTGAGTGGTCCAATTCTGGTTTGTGTTGTGAGCATAGTAGGCGGCTGCTTAAGGGGGTTTATAGGGGTTCTCTTAGCCGACTTTGGGAAGGAAATAAAGGGGAAGAATTCTGGAAATTTCAGAGATCCAAATCTGGTTGGTGTTTGCAAAGTGTGCGGCTGCTAAGAGGGAGCTTTATAAGGACATTAGCCGACTTGGGGAAGGATTAAGAAGGGAGATTTCTGGAAAATTAGAAGAGAAAGGAGAGAGGAAACCAAATCTGTTTGGGGGGGGGGGGAATTAGAAGTTGCTTAAAGGAGGTCTTCAAGGGGGTTACCAACTCTAACTTGCTGTCCAACTTAAGGAGACTAAGTACAACACTTGGATAACACTTGGACACCTTCCTACATTTTCTCCTCCATTTTAGGATATCCTACTATATTCTCTCATCCTTTTTAGGAAACCACTCCTACATCTTAGGATTCTTAGAGTTTCCTTTCTTGGCAATACTTTCCAAATCTGTCCACCGACCCTAATCCTTCCAAAACCGTCCTTCCCTTTGCAAAATTTCACCCAATTGTGTCCTTTACTCTTGTTTACTCTTGTGGGGAAAAGTTGGAGGCAATTATTGGACTCGAGCAACATTTCTCAACTACCTAATCCAACAGGTAAAAGGTACTTGGTAAGCCTAATAGAGTGAATTGAGCACTACACACGAGCGTGAGGGATACACTAAGGGAGTGAAGTGAGGATTATATTTGCATTTTCGGGCAACAAGGGAAGCATGGAGCAACAACACCACCATCAACAACAAGCAACCACCGATCCTTCATTGTTATTCGCCGCGATGAAGAATGAGCTCAGGCGAATCAGTGAGCAACAAATGGAGACGTTACACACTCGTTTTGATGAGTTGTCTAGGAGCCTTACGCGAGGCTCTCGTTCTAGGTCCCATAACCGGAGTAACCATGGCACCAAAGAAACAAATGGCGAAGACTACTCCGCTAGTGAGGATGAGGAACGACCCGAGAGGCCTACAAGGGACATGCCCAAAAACGAAATCAAGGGGCTTAAAATTCAAGTTCCCGCATTCAAAGGCAAAAGTGACCCTGAGGCTTACTTGGAGTGGGAAGGCCGCATCGAGATGGTCTTCGACTGCTACGACTATAGCGAGGAACAAAAAGTGAAGGTTGCCACCGTGGAGTTCACCGACTACGCACTAGTCTGGTGGGACCAAGTGAGGACCACGAGGAGGAGGATGGGAGAACCACGTGTCCGGACTTGGCGAGAACTCAAGGCACTAATGCGCAAGCGATTTGTTCCTAGCTACTACAATCGTGATCTCCACTCTAAGCTTCAAACACTCACGCAAGGCAACATGAGTGTGGAGGATTACCACAAAGAAATCGAGATGGCCATGATGAGGGCCAACATTCAAGAAGACAATGAAGCCACAATGGCTAGGTTCCTTAGGGGTCTCAATCCTGACTTTCAGGATGCCTTGGAGCTTCAACATTACTTGGACATGCACGACCTTCTAGAACTCGCCATTAAGGCCGAACGGGGGAAGAAATTAAGACGGGGAGCCCGTACTTTCCAATCTTCTACCACCACCTCGTGGAAAGGCAACCAACCACGAAGACTGACCCACGAAGTTGGAAATGCGACAACACCAACCTATTCTAACCGCTTCCAAGGTAATGCTTCTACCCGTAATGCCTATTCTACACCTAACAAGGTTTCTGATGTGTCCAGGTCTACTTCTAAGGCACCACAAGAAACTCCTAAAGCTAGGAGTAGGGACATCAAATGCTTTAAGTGCCAAGGGTTTGGGCATATTCAATCTCAATGTCCAAACCAACGGGTAATGCTGATAACTCACAATGGCGAAATCGTGTCGGATGATGACGAATGTGAGGACATGCCCGAACTAGTAGAAGATGACTGCCTGGAAGAAGAGCCAGCTGGGGAGGCTTGCTCGCCTACACGAGGAGAAGTAGGTTGCTTGGTAGCACGACGAGTGCTAACGGCCCGCGTCAAGGAGGATGAGCAGCTACAACGCGAAAACCTATTTTACACCCGCTGTAAGGTAGGCGACAAAGTATGTAGTCTCATCATCGACGGTGGGAGTTGCACGAACGTGGCCAGTTTGCTCATGGTTGAAAGTCTAGGACTCACCACTACCAGGCATCCACATCCTTACCGCCTCCAATGGCTAAGTGAGGATGGTGAAGTACGAGTCTTCAAACAAGTACGCATTCCCTTCTCCATTGGTACTTACATTGATGAAATCGTGTGCGACGTAGTGCCAATGCATGCTACACATATCATTTTGGGAAGGCCCTGGCAATTTGACAAACACGTCACATTCGATGGAAGAGCCAATACGTACACACTTTTGCACGATGGCAAACGTAAGGTCCTGACACCTCTCACACCTGCACAAGTTTATGAGGACCAACTACTTTTGCAAAGAGAGTGTGAACAAGACCGTCAAAGGAGGAAACTCAAGGCGGTCGACCCTGGTAAAAGCTCCACGTCTACGAGTGAGCCATCAACCAAGGGTCAAGAGAGCACACCTAGGAGTGTACGTGACAAACCACCTGACGCACCTCCCACTAGGAAGCACAACATGATTATTAAGGCTAAAGATGTTAGAAAAGTGGTGAACTCTAATCAGCCTATACTTCTCATGATTTGCAAGCATGTGCTCTTGGATGTTGCTGAGCTCGACAAAGCGTTGCCTGCGTGCATAGTTACTCTTTTGCAGGAATTTGAGGATGTTTTCCCTGACGAGGTCCCTGATGGCTTACCACCCGTTCGGGGAATTGAACACCAAATCGACCTCATTCCTGGAGCACCATTGCCCAACAAACCTGCTTACCGCATGGGCCCTGAGGAGACCAAGGAGCTTCAAAGGCAAGTTGATGGCCTTTTAGGTAAGGGTTGGGTAAAGGAGAGTCTAAGCCCTTGCGCTGTACCTGTGATACTTGTTCCCAAGAAGGACGATACTTGGCGCATGTGCACTGACTGTCGGGCTGTGAACGCTATCACTGTCAAATATCGTCATCCCATTCCCAGACTTGATGATATGCTTGATGAGCTCGATGGTGCTATTATTTTCACCAAGATTGAATTGAGGAGTGGCTATCATCAAATTAGAATGAAGGAAGGCGATGAATGGAAAACAGCCTTCAAAACCAAGCATGGTCTCTATGAGTGGTTGGTCATGCCCTTTGGCTTGACAAATGCCCCTAGCACCTTCATGCGACTCATGAACCACGTCTTGAGACACTTTATTGGTAAATTTGTCATTGTTTACTTTGATGACATCCTGATCTATAGTCGTAGTGAGCATGAGCACTTGGAGCATGTACGGTTAGTTCTTGAGACACTTCAACAGGCGCGTCTATACGCTAACCTCAAGAAGTGCACCTTTTTTACTAACGAGCTTGTGTTTTTAGGCTATGTGGTAAGTTCGCAGGGCATCAAGGTAGACAAATCCAAGATTGAGGCCATCGAGCAATGGCCCACTCCCACATCCGTTCCTGACGTCCGCAGCTTTCTTGGCTTGGCGGGCTTTTACCGACGATTTGTCCAAAATTTTAGCACTATTGCCGCCCCATTGACCGCCGTGACAAAGAAGGATGACAAGTTCCACTGGGGGGAATCACAAGAACAAGTGTTTCTCGCCCTTAAGGACACACTCACCCATGCACCTGTGTTAGCATTACCAAACTTTAACAAGACCTTTGAAATTGACTGTGATGCTTCTGGTGTAGGTGTTGGAGCAGTCCTCATGCAAGACAAGAGGCCGTGTGCCTTCTTTAGCGAGAAATTGGGGGGAGCTGCACTGAACTACCCCACGTACGACAAGGAGTTGTACGCCTTAGTGAGGGCCTTGGAGACCTAGCAACACTACCTTCGGCCTCGGGAGTTCATGATACACACTGATCACGAGTCATTGAAGTACCTCAAAGGCCAACCCAAGCTAAGCAAGCGCCATGCCAAATGGGTAAGCTTCATTGACACTTTCTCCTACGTGATTAAATACAAGACTGGCAAGACGAATGTGGTCGCTGATGCTTTGTCACGTAGACACTCCTTACTTGCCTGTCTTGATGCTAAGTTGCTTGGGTTCGAAATGGTTAAAGACCTCTACACTAATGATCATGACTTTGGTGATATATATGCTGTGTGTGTTAAGAATCCACAGGGAAAGTACTTTTTGCATGATGGATTCCTATTTCATGTAGATAAACTATGTGAGCCTAACTCTTCCATTCGTGATCTTTTGATTCGAGAGGCACATAGTGGTGGTCTCATGGGCCACTTTGGCATTACCAAGACTCTGGCTATGTTACAAGAGCACTTTTACTGGCCCCACATGCGTAGGGATGTTGAACACATGGTTGGTAGGTGTGCTACTTGTCACAAGGCTAAGTCCAAGACAAATCCACATGGTTTGTATACCCCGTTACCTATCCCTCACCATCCCTGGGTTGACCTGTCTATGGACTTCGTACTAGGTTTGCCTAGATCGCCAAGGGGTAATGATTCTATATTTGTGGTGGTTGATAGGTTTTCTAAGATGGCTCATTTTATTCCCTGTCACAAAACTGACGATGCATCTCATATTGCTACTCTATTCTTCAAGGAAATTGTCCGTTTGCATGGTATGCCTAGGACCATTGTTAGTGATAGGGATGTAAAATTTCTAAGTTACTTTTGGAAGACTCTGTGGTCTAAAATTGGCACTCGGTTACTATTCTCCACCACCAGTCATCCACAAAGCGATGGACAAACTGAAGTTGTCAATCGCACACTTGGCACACTACTTCAGGCATTGATTAAAAAGAATCTTAAGACTTGGGAAGAGTGTTTGCCGCATGTTGAATTCGCCTACAATCGAGTTGTTCACAGTGCTACACACTACTCACCTTTTGAGATTGTTTATGGCTTTAACCCACTGACCCCTCTTGATTTAGTTCCCTTACCTTCCTCTGAGCACACAAGCTTAGATGGGAAAAAGAAGGCTGATTTTGTGCGCAGGTTACATGAAGCCGTTCGAGCGAACATTGAAAGGCGTACTCAGCAATACACCCAGCAGGCTAACAAGCACCGCCACAAAATGGTTTTCGAGCCTGGTGATTGGGTTTGGTTACGCAAAGAGAGGTTCCCCAAGCAGAGACAAAACAAATTATCCCCCAGAGGGGATGGACCTTTTCGTGTGCTCCAACGGGTTAATGACAACGCATACAAATTGGAGCTACCTGGGGAGTACAATGTTAGCGCGACCTTCAATGTCGCGGACTTGAGCCCGTTTCTTGGTGAGGAGGATCCAGATTTGAGGGCAAATCCTTCTCAAGAGGAGGGGACTGATGTGTGCATGAACCAGGGCCCAGTCCAAGTCCCATTGGGCCCAGTCACACGTGCACGGGCAAAGCTCTTCAAAGAATCCCTCCAAGCCCTTGTTCGAGTTGTCCACGATCAACATGGAGGCTATAGAGATATTGAAGGCTTGGAAAGGATCAATCAAGCAACTTACACTTTGGTCCAAGCCCAGGAAGACTCCAGTGGGCCTCCTTACCAATCGGCCGAGTAGGGCCTTAGTCGTTGTTTTTCTATTTAGTTGGACTAGTGTTTCGTAGAAGGCATGGGCCGGCCCACCTTGAAGACAAGGTAGCCGACCTTCCCTTTAAGTTTCTTTAGGGTTTTCGTTACTTCATTGAGCCTATAAATAGGCTAGCCTTGTAAGGTTAAAAACTAGTTTTTGATTAATAAAATTCTTAGTGCATTCGTTTTCTTTCATAAAGAATTCGAGCCTTTAACTTGCTTGGCAAGGGTTATTGAGCAATCTCGCGTCCTGTCCTTGGTTGTTCATCCGACCTATTCCCCTGGAGTATTCACCTTCATCGGAGTGTCGTCTACCACCTTCAATCAAGTCGTGTTGTCCGTTTGATTATAGGTTCCGCAATCCAAGCGTTGGACATCCCCGCTATATCCTTGGGCAAACGTGCTACGTGTCTCGACCGTGGATCGAGGAGCGTATCAAGAAGAGTTACAAAATGGTTACTATTCTTACTGTCTCTTTAACCCATGCACTGTATATTAAATCATTTCTTCCCTTCGAGCGACAAACAATAAATTTTTTAACTCAAAGACCAAAGTAAGGCAATAAACTCGAGGATAAGGATCCAATACTGCACAACCACCAATACTTCATAGCACTTATTAAAACAGCCGGTACCAAGTCCACTGTTCCTAAGGGAATACATCTTGCTATATAAAAAAAAATGTCACTATGCAAATAGTGATTATAACTTATCCGGGCAAAACCTCATTAATGGCTAGTCAACTAGGCAAATATACTGATGCAAACTTATTCTGTACCTCTTCTGGAACCCCTTCATATTTCCTTTCAATTGTATGTCCTGATACGGTAGTTCAATGTTCTCTAGGTATTTTGGTTCCCATCATCTTTCCCAGTACTCAGTTCATCTCTTTTGGAACTCTACTTCTTTTTGAACAGTCTCTATTTTCTTATGCAGATCAATCACCTTTGTCATCTCACCGATTCACTTATCGATAATAGCTTGCCAGGCAACTCTAATTATGATTGGCTTCGTAGAAGGTCTAGTCATATAACTTTTAAGTTCATTCATTTCCAATCCGACCACGAGGAATTAAACTTAGCTATTCTCAATTGAGATAGACGAGAAAGCAGTACAAGTGGGGCAATACTTCAAGATACTATACCACTTATTTCTATTATGGTGTCTTAACACAAGAAGTACCACTGCCACTTATGTACATAGTGAAACCCTAAAGCGTATTTTGTATATCAAAAGTTCCACACCTTATCTCAAGCTTTTGCGTACAGGTATAGAACCCAATTCTTTTCTCCAATCCCCATACAAAATTCCAAAACTCTTGATCTCAACACTATAATAATCAAAACAAATCCATACTTTGATATTAGTGGATAGGTGTCAGGACGTATAGGAAAGAATGTCACAAGAGAAGTAGAAATATCAATGTAGTTGTAATCAAACCGCCTCACATTCGAAATAAACACTTATCAAGTCTTCACAGTCGCAGGAGAAGGAAATAGGTGTTCAGTGCAAATTTCTCAACGTACACTACAGTCTAGCCACCGTCTATAGAAACGCTAACAGACTATTTCAAGATTAGTCCATGATAACTTCCGAGATATATCCCCTCAATCAGTCCAACAACTAGGTCAAGTGTCAGAATCTTCCGCGCCTTGACTTTTACCATTAAAACTTATCTCAAGTACCATCAAGATACAGACCCTTATTCTAGTGCTCTCCTCTTTTTGGTACTCAAGTACAAGAATCCACAATAAGGTAATTCACAACTCGAGCCGGCCGGTCCCAAGAGTAGATCACCCATATTACAGATTCCTAGCCGACGTACATATATATTCCTCCCAAGTATCATGATAAAGGGTTTATGCTTATAACAGTCGTGATTCATAGCTTACGCCCCAGAAGAGCACCTAGTCCTTATCACTTACCCACATATTCGGACAATAACACCACTTGACCCCAAACTCACTCCGCGTAGGGACCACGCGAAGCAGCAAAAATATCTTCCATTCTTTCAAACCAGTTCTTGGCAGCTTTGGGATCTGGTCCTCTAAGCAATTTAGGGAAAGCGAACTTTGGAACCATTTCAGGGCCCTATCTTCACTTACTTCAAGGTTCCTTTACTAGTTACCCGGTACTTGATCTCGATGGTCAACCATACAGGCCAGTAAACAATAGATCAGTCATACGATTGATAGCTGTAGCTACCTGGTCTCCTTCTCCACATTCGGGTCCTTGGTTCTAATTGACTACAGACCTTTATTCCTCCTCTTAATCTTGGACCTACCTAGATCCGTACCCATGGCCCCAACCATATTATTGTCTAGTCTCCATGATTACTCACTAGTCTAGGGCCCAAGTATTATAACTGACAAGGTAAGCAAATAGGGGTATACAATATGCTTATTCATATTTAAAAGTCATATAAGAAATGGAATCAGAGTCACGATAAACGAGTAAAATTGAAAAGCAGTTAAAGGCTAATGCCGAAATAAGGTCAAAGTCAAAAGTCAAAAGTTCAAAAGTCAAAGATCCAAGTTAACAGTCAAAACACTATACATAAAGGCTCCTAACAGTCATTTATAAAATAACAGGACCAAAAGTAGCAAGCAAGTACGAGCCTCAAGAGTACAGATATAGTCGTACAGTCATATCAAACAAAACCTAGCACAAGTGTCAAAAGAAAACCGTACAACCACCGAGCCACAACCTCTCCTATCCTTTCTATGTGCAATAGTCAAAATCATCCAAGGTAGTAGCCTAGGAGTAGAGGCTTAATCCGTCGTAGGACTAGTTGACCCCCCCCAAACTGGCGGGTTTGTCTCTAATCTCGCCTCCTACGTAAGAAGCCTCGTCACTCACTTCTCCCAGCAGATCACCACAAATATTCTGAATGGACTCTGCTCTAATCCTCACTTTCCTGGCTCTTAACCACATCATACTCAAGTTCCTTAATCCGCTCCGCTTGCATTTCAATAGTTTTCTTCAAATAATTCATTTCAAATCCAAGCCTAGTATTATCCCTCGCTAGGACCTTCCGCTCTTTCACTATGGCCAGAACTACTTCATTAGGGTAAGTATAAGTATAATGGCAGTCGAAATGCCTGTAGCGGTTAGATGGGCTTTAATAGCCTCTATCGTTTTCGGCCTGATTTGATACTTAATCATCTATAAGTTCCCACGAAAAAACTCACCAACTGGTCTATTGCTAGGGCCACTAGATCCGTCCATCGTACAAAAGACGTAGAGGAATCTGAAGCACTCTTAAAGGAAAATAGTCAAATATTGTGACAGCCCCACCTGCCCCTAAGGCGAACCAAAGGGTTCGGCGGATCGCCTGCCCAACTCTCACCGGGACTCAGTCATTCACTCACACAAATCATAAATAGAACCACAAGAAAAAAAAAACAAAACGAGGATCCAAAATTTAAAACAAAACTTATATACATAGATATCTCAGAAGGAAGTACAACCGTCAATAAACAGAGGTTCTCAATTCACCATACAACCAGCCCGTGCTAAGCACTAGAGCGAGAACCATTACAAAAGAAAACCAAGAGCTAGACCCAGCTAGTCTATACCGGCTCTCGTCCTTGCTCGCCTTCCCCTGTTAAGGAAAACAAACTAAAGGGGTGAGTTATAAGCTCAGTGAGGTTCCGAACACATAGGCAACAAGAAGTTCAATGCATTCATTACATGTTACCAATAATTTAAATACAAAAGAAAGCGATAAACACCTTCATTAAAAGGATACGTGCTCACAAGGAGCCATTCGTTCATTCATTCGTTCATTCATTCTCCCTTCGTTCCCTCATACCTTCAATCATTTGAAAATGCATTTGTATATAAGTAAAACCCTCATTCATTCATTCATTCACCAGGCTCCACCAACCTCCACCAACCTACAAGGTAATACTCGAGTATACCTGGTACGAGTTAAGCTATCCCATTGGATTACACGAGCTCGAGCAGTTCATTCAGCTTCATCTCAGCAAAGTCATTATAAGGCGTGGGCACGCTTTATAAGCTCAAGTCGTCTGCCCATCTAATCACAATTATTGTTTTAGTTAAGTCGTTTGTAATAAGGGTTTTATGGTCCATAGCCTTGCTTTATTTACCTAAGCGATGACCTCATAAGGTTTGGTCAAGCCCACAATTTTTAGTCTTATGGAAATAGTCAAGCCTACAATTGTTAGTCTTAGTCAAGACCACAACTCAAGACTAGTTCCACATTTAGTTGTTCATCTCTATGTAAGGCTATAAATAGCCCACACTTCCAATGGTTTAGGCATTCAATCAATAAATCAGATTTTGAGAGTTTTCTTGGTTTCTCCAAGGCTTCTTGAATACCTTAGAATTTCTCTAGGTGTTCGTGACTTATCAATCTAGAATCGCACTAGGTTGTGGCGTCTTCTACCATTATACCAATGTTCGTTAACCACGTGATTAACGGGTTGAGGTCATCCGCTTCAAACTTGGTGTCCTCTTGTCGATCCTGAAGCTAATCTTTTACGGGTTTCGTCACAAGGTTGGCGACGTTCGTATCAGTTGGTAATCAGAGCTAATTAAGAGGTATCACGTTATATCCTTTTTTTTTATTTGCTTTTCGAGTCAAGTTGTCGAAAATTCTGTTTTCGTGTTCTAAGTTGCTATCCGCAATTTCCAGATTTGTTACTTCGTGTTCTTGCGTTATTTTTCCAGATTTGTTACGACATAAACTTGTGTCTAGTTGTTGTTAATTGCTGTGGTTAGCCTGGTTTGGTCCAGCCTTTTTTTTTGTGTCTTATTCTTGATTCCTTGTTTGAGTCTTGTTTCTATCCTGTTATATCCATTCAATTCCAGTCTTTTGTTCTATTTGATCATTCGAGGTTACTGTTCATCCGAAAAAAATCAGTTTGTAGCAAGGGTTTTAGAGTCCTATCTAGTTATTACCTTGTGTTCTTGTTTACATACAAAAAAAAAAAAAAATAGCTGGCTAACCTTACAAAAATTCCTGGAAATCTGTCTTGATCAAAACTTGGGTTTTTTGAAGTTCCTAATTGTTTAAAACCACAATCTTGAAGTTCTTGGAACTTTAGTTGGGATTCTTGAAGACAACCAAAATCTGTCTTGATCAAATCGTGAAATCTTGGATTGTTTGGGGAGGAAATCATCTTCAATTTCGTGTTTCTTGAATTCTGGAAATTAACATCTTGAATTCTTGAAAGAATCTTGAAGTTTCTGGGTTTTGGGAATCAATTCTTGGTAAACAACAAGGCTGCAAAATTCCAGCTGCCAAAATCCTTGTCTTCACCACAATAATCTTCTTTCTTGACTAAGAACATTTTAGCCACGAAATTTGACTCTTCTTGGCTGATTAGAAAACAAAAACAAAGGAAGAAGAAGAACCTTCAGCCTATTCAAGTCAAATTTTCCAACCTATTGAAGTCAAAATTTCCAACCTGTTCAAGTCAAATTTTCCACCCTTGTTCCCAAAAGGAACCAAATCAGTTCCAATCTTGAACTTGACCTTAGAATTCGTGGGAACCAGCAAATAGGAAGACTAATCCTTGTTTCCAAAGGATTAAAGAAGAAAAGTCAGCCTTGGGTTTCCAAAACAGTCCTACCACAACACAAATTCATCTTCCATTCGGATTCCATCTTTGCAACCATTGGGGAATTTCTGTCCAATCATTAATTCTGGAAATTTTTGTGCATCATTAGGTCAGTTTTAAGTGTCATTCTGAATCCTCTAAGTGTCCATTTATCTACCAAAACATTGCCCAAAAATGCAGCAACCAGCAGCTCAAAATTCCAGTTTTGGGTAGAGTTTTGTCTAGGATCCTTAAAATTCAACTTTGAGTCATTCTTTGAGTCGTGGTCAGTCCCTTCATCCTTTATTTTTTTTTTCGTTCAAAGTGCTACAATCTTGTGACCCTGGTTGGTAAGTCGATCCACACTAGAAGGAGTTCTAACTTGTTCGAGGAGTTGACCGAGGAGCCTTGAAAATACCTTGGTGAGTTAATTAGAGTGTTTTAAACACTTGAGTGATACACGAGTGACGAGTGTAAACATGTGAGCTTGTGTGGCGAGGAAAAATATCTTTTGTTTCACTAATTTTTTGCAGGTTTCCTCATACATCATGGCGAATACGAGGCATTTAAAAGCTAGCTTATAACATCTTCTTCTTGATCCTAAGGGAGTCAAAGAAGTAGCATTACGTGGTGTAGATGAACAATTGGATATCGTCAAATCTCAGTTGCATGATTGGTTTTATACTCGTTGTGGTGTCAAAGATAAAACATGCAGCTTGGCCATTGATAAGAGTTGTGAAGTCAATCTTGCAAGCGCTATCATGGTTCACAAATTAAATCTTCCAACTATTGATCATCTTCAACCGTATAAGTTGCCGAGTGCTCATGGTGATGTTTGGGTTATTAAGCACACACTTGTACCTATTCAAATTGGCAAGTATGTGGATGAGGTGTTGTGTGATGTAGTCCCAATTCAAATAACACATGTGTTGCTGGGCAAGGCGTGGATGTTGAGGCGAGAAGTTAAATATGATGGACATACTAATAAGTATTCCTTCTTATTTAATGGTCGTCGTTCTGCACTTGTACCACTTATTTATGACCAACTTTGTACTGATCTAGCATACATGAAAAGTGAGCATGAGCATTATAGTATGAAAAAAGAGCTAGATGAGGAAATTGTGACTGATGAGGTAAAATCCGAGGGAGTTGAAAAGGAGAAAGAGGTTGAAAATAATGAGAGGAAAAAGACAGCTATTGAGCATGAGAAAGAGATTGAAAAATCCAAAGTATTGACTGAGATTTTAAGTTTCAACAAAAATGAGAGTGAGGGGATTTATTGCCATTCTAACAACCTTAACATTGCTCTGTCTAGTGTTTCTTGTTTTGTGCAGGTCAAGCAAAGTGCAATCGCTTTGATCTTACAATGTTCCATCCCAAAGTCACTTGTACAATTTGCGAGTTTCCATGGAGTTTGTCTTCTAGGAGTTAGATCAATTTGGTTCCCATTCATGGAATCGGATGATTTCAACGCTGTTCACGTCTTTGGAGGATCAAACTATGTGTACCCTCAAGACATTAGAATCGACCACGTTCCACGAGTTTACACAAGGAGCGAGGTCTTCAATGGTCACTACAATACCTATGCTCATCTTGTACCTAGTCCACTTGAAGCTCCAACTTCACCAAGTCAGCTTCCATACTTTGCAAGCTTATTCAAGTTTGAGGAGTCTGATTTCATAGGATCTACATCGCATCACTTTGAGGATCCTTACCACATGATCATAAGCGATCAAGTTGGGCATACATTGAAACTGGTTCGTGAGATTCAAAGTTCAACAAGGTTTACTTTCCAGCTTAGCAAGTGGTTTATGCATTGGATGAAACTTGTGGTAATCATAACAAAATTGACTCGACGGCATGTAACTTTTCTTATCATCATTCATGTTTCAATTTGTGGGCAAATTGCTTTCAAGAGGAGGGGAATGATACGAGTTAAGCTATGCCATTGGATTACACGAGCTCGAGCAGTTCATTCAGCTTCATCTCAGCAAAGTCATTATAAGGCGTGGGCACGCTTTATAAGCTCAAGTCGTCTGCCCATCTAATCACAATTATTGTTTTAGTTAAGTCGTTTGTAATAAGGGTTTTATGGTCCATAGCCTTGCTTTATTTACCTAAGCGATGACCTCATAAGGTTTGGTCAAGCCCACAATTTTTAGTCTTATGGAAATAGTCAAGCCTACAATTGTTAGTCTTAGTCAAGACCACAACTCAAGACTAGTTCCACATTTAGTTGTTCATCTCTATGTAAGGCTATAAATAGCCCACACTTCCAATGGTTTAGGCATTCAATCAATAAATCAGATTTTGAGAGTTTTCTTGGTTTCTCCAAGGCTTCTTGAATACCTTAGAATTTCTCTAGGTGTTCGTGACTTATCAATCTAGAATCGCACTAGGTTGTGGCGTTTTCTACCATTATACCAAGGTTCGTTAACCACGTGATTAACGGGTTGAGGTCATCCGCTTCAAACTTGGTGTCCTCTTGTCGATCCTGAAGCTAATCTTTTACGGGTTTCGTCACAAGGTTGGCGACGTTCGTATCAATACCAAAACGTTCACCCAGGTCCCTAATCGCCCGACCGAGTTCGCTTCTGGCTCGAGACGACCGGTAACAAGGGGCAGTGGCCAGTTCAGCCAAAAGGCTTACATTCATGCGCAATTAACATTTTAATCATTCAATCATTGAAAATTTCACAATCATTTAGGCCAAGTGCGATAAAGTACACACTTGCCTCGAAAACTCGTTTTGGCAATCATTGAAAACATTTAACATGTTATCAATCACTCATACAAGCCATATAATCATGAAACATAACAAACAAGGAACACTCACCTATACACGCAAAATAACGTCCACTTCTCAATCACCAATGAAACCTAAAAGTAAACAAAGAACACATTACAATCCATCTAGCATGATTTGGATGAAAACAAGGATTACCCGACTACCCGCGAGTAAACGTATAAAATGACTTTTAAAGTGTCAATAGAGCATATGGATCCATGGACGGAAATTACTAGGGTTTATAAACCAACCGTGAAACCAAACTCAACGACAGAAAACACTTTAACCAACAACAAATCGAAAACCAATAAGGTAAGCTAAGAAGTATTGATTCCATAATCGTTTATGTAGCTCAAAATCAATAGACTATATGCCTTGATGAAAATCATGAAAAGGTGGCAAAACTATCTCACTTTCACTCTTAAAACTTCACTTAAAAGTTATTCACTTGTGGCCAAGAGAACCCTAGGTCAACCTCTATATTTTGGTAAACAGTAAGTAAACGTTTGGAATTTCAACCCAAAGAGGTATTAGGTTTTAGAATGGTAAAATGATCATTTTATTTGCCAAGCGGAAATATACAGGTTCAAATAGAAATTTAGCCCTCGGCCACCTTTTGAAAGAGCCGGTAACATTTTCAGTAAATACGTCCAATTCGTCACAAAATACATTCGCAAAATTACTTTAACTTGCTCACATTACAAGAAGATAAACGGACGGCATGTCCTTTGTGTTTACCTATTTTCCAGCCATTAATGGCTTCATTATTTTCCTCAAAACAATCCCAACATATATATAGAATAATCTCATGTCCAAAAGCCATTCACTAGGCTTAAAATCATATAAATACAAAAATAAATACAAAAATCAAGCTAGAAACATTTCCGGATAAAAACAGTTTTTGACACCATTTTGCGGTTTTGGCACCATTGGCGCTACGATTATTGGATGAAGGTACAAGACACACCATTTCGAAGCTAACAGATAGGGCTACAATGTTGAAGAAGGTCACTCAGTCCAGTTTGTAGTGCAACTAGGTCAAAATTGACATATATGAAACCAGAAACTCACAAACAGGTTGGCTAACCGCACAATTGTTAAACAGCAATAATTCAGGCTACCGAAGTCCGATTGAAGTGTATCTTATGGTGTTTCGAAGCTAAAACACAACCCTACATTTCTTATGAAGACCTCCATGGCCAAATCATGCATTTTCATGATCAAAAATGGAAAACTACACAAAAACAGAATTCTGGGCGCGAAACAGGTTTCATGGACAGTCAAGGGTATTTTGGTCATTTCACATGTTACAGTGGTCGGATCGATCTGAAATTTTGTAGCCTACTATGTTATACCATTGGCTACAACTTTCATGTTTTGGACAAAATCTAATTCGGTAACGATCATGGTGAAAAGTCACGGTCAGATTGGGTGAAAAGACAACCCCGTTCACTGAATTCCTACCTAGACCAATCTGGGTATTTCCATCTTATCTCAGGCTACCGAGCTCGGATTGGGCTGAAAATTTACAGGCAACTAGAAAACATCATTCTCTACAACGTTTATGTTTTGTGTTAAGGCCAATTCGGCCTCTAACATACTGAAATAAATTCGGACAGAACAGGCTTGTGTGAAACCCTAACCTGGAAATTTTACCCCAAACCAGAAATTTTTGTACAATCCATCACATCCAACATATATCAACTTCATTTTACACTATAACTAACCAACAATCCATGACTAACCAACACCAAACATATGAAATCATAAAAATCAAGCATCAAATAACAATTCATCAATCTCCACCAAAAATCATAAAATCTTCCACTAAAACATCTCTTTAGCCATCACAAGTCATGAATTCACCATTATTGAAAACAAACAATGGATATTTACACACCATACCTTGATAACTCACAAAAGGTAGTAGCTTAGGTCTCTTGCTTCCAAAACAACTCCACCAAAGCCTTTAAATCTCCTTAGTGAGCAAGTTTTATGGAGTAGTTGGTACAAACTTTGATTGGAACTCAAGATTCAAGCACAAGTTGAAGTTGGAGTTGAAGGTTTCTCTCTTGTTTTTTCCCTCCCCTAAAATTTCGGCCAAGCTCAAGAAAATGGAGCCAAGAAGAAGATAAAAAGAAAGGAAAATGTCTTGGTCAAGACCTTGGTTGGATTTGTGACACATGGCTTAATCCCAAATATGTCCACCAAAATATCTCTCTTTTCCTTAGTCAATAATGGTGGCTGGCTTAAGGGTTAATTAAGAGCTAATTAGCTCAACTAAAACAAGGAGATTAAGGTAATAAAGTGGTGGTCAAGTGGTGTACTAACTCGGTAACAAACGGTACCCGTCGGTTCGGGACGATTTTCTTAAATCACACGTACTAGGGTTTTTTTTCTTCCTATTCACTAACTTTATATCATTGCTTCTAATCACATATTATTTCTTACCTAAAAGTCACTCTTAAGCACCAAATTTGATCCTCACTCCGTACCGGATAATTACACTACGGATACACGAAAAACCCTATTTCACTTCGATTTGAAATCGAAAAGGAAAACCCTAATTTCCTATGATCATTGGCATTTTTCTAGGGTGATTGATTAGTAAGATGGTATAGAATAATATTTTCCAAATAATTTTCAAATAAAAGGAAATTTTCAAGAAATATATAAGGAATTTGCAAGTTCTCACAAATATAATCCTCAAGTCAAAGATTTCTAATTCACTCAAGCCAATTCAAACCAAGGCTCTAATTTTTATCCCTACCAGCGGTCACTCAACTTTCAAACCAATCCCACAGCCCGGCATCCTAAACTTGAAGCCTAGGATACACTACAAAGATCGGAAACCTAAGCTCTAATACCAACTGTGACAGCCCCACCTCTCCCTTGGGCAAACCCTAGGGTATCAGCGGACTGCCTGCCTAACTCTCGCTAGGACTCAATCGTTCAAAGTACTAATATCATCAATGAAACGAATGTAACATTTGACAATGCAGGGGATTGAAACACTAACTCAAACATGATCACTAATCCAACAATTCAGCTTAGTACATATATCATCGTATGCCAACTTACCACGTTTCACTCAAAATTACATAATATAAATCACCCTTAAGAATTTAAGCTTACAAGTCTGCTTAAACGAAAGTTACAACCTCAAAACGCAAGAACGGCAAAATAAAGCTAAGAGAGCCCTCGATCAAATCCCTTCCCGATCTGTTAAGGAAAACAAAGGGAATGGGGTGAGCTAAAGCCCAGTGAGGTTCCAGGTAAACAAGTAAACACATAGCCACATAAAATCACAAAATAGCCAACTAAACACCGTACAGTAAAATAACAGTTTAATCACAATTCAATTCAAGGATACGGGTGGCTTTCAAAAGCCAAAGGTCCACTTGAGCTTGATCATAATTGCCTCCTGTTGACACTCCGTCAACACTTGTAACAGTATATAGGTCCGTAGAACACCACTTTCACCAGTCTCCGTCCCCCAAACAACCCCCCACCGGGCCCGCACTCCATAAATAGTAGTTTGGTAATACTCGAGTATACCAGGAATCCGAGTTTCCAATGCTCAAGGATTCCAATAAAGCAGTATCAAGTCGAGGATTTTATCACTGGTGGTGCTGGACAACACAACAAGCAAGCACAACGGCTATGCTTCACCAGGGACATCCAGGCAAGATTCAATTTCCAGTGAACAGTAAACAGTCCTCAAGGTTTATCGGCCTTCTCGACCAAACCCTTGCTGGCTCGATACAACCGACTCACCTATGAGGTTGGGTACCCAAACAGTAACAATAGTTGGCGGAATGTCATCCACGCAACTTAAGCACGGTCATGTATAGCAATATCTCATTTCATATTACTTCATTCAGTAAGTAGAGCCTCAGTGGAAAACAAGGAAGGTCAAGTGCGATAAAGTACACACTCGCCTCGATTTTAACTGAAACAGTGTTTGGCTCAAACAATAGCAAATCAACGATTTCAAGTATGCAAGTATTCCACATAACAAGTAGCAAGTAGTGAAACACTCACCTGTCAAGCAAAAGTAGCAATTGACATCAAACGTCTCAGTTACTATCACCTTTGTTGCCCAAACCTAGGTCAACGAGCGAAACCATTAACAATTGGATTCGTTCCTTACTCAAGTATAGGTTCATTAAGAGACCAAGTGAGTAGCCTAAGCTACTTAATCTATCATGCAAATGAGGTCCAAACCATGGGAAAAGTTGATAAGAAAACAAGTTTGGTATGTACATGAAAGTTCGGCAAAAGAAGGGTTTCACCGAAGCTCAAAAGTTTCATTACGGTTAAACTGTCTCGCCCGACCAGCCTCGGGAAAATGGTCACTGTTCATGGTAGGAGAGTCAGAATTAGGTTCCGTCAATTGCGTTGGAAACTAGGTTCTTAAGGTTAAATTTGTCGTGAAGAAACCATTTCCAAAATCCCAGCTTAAGTGGCTCAAAATTAAGAAGCCAAAAGAAATTTCTGGACTGCCTCGGATGAACAGTACCGCACGGGCAGCCGACTTCCACGACTTGCCACGGATTGCTCGGGACGAACCAGAACATGAGCCAGGTACCATTTTAAAGCTCTAAGAGTCTATTTTCCAATGCCACAAACGGTACTCAATTCAGATCAGTGAGTAAAACGTTATAGCCTTTACAACATCGCTGGACAGAAAGTTTCTGGACCTAGTCCAGTTTTGTCCCTTTGCTTGCAACTCAAAATTTACTCAACCAAATTGGCTAATTTTTTGTAGACAACCTCTACACACATAACCCAACATATATCACTCACATTTGTAGCCAAAATATGCATGAAACATCAGGGCAAAAACCGGACAGCAAGCTGAACAGTTTCGGTCAGCATCCTTAATTCTTTCCCAACTTTCACTCTTCTCATTATTTTCACCTTTTGCACATCTCAAGTATTACATCTAACCATATAAGGTTTTAAAACATATCAATACCTCATAAACATAAATGAATAAGAGTTGAACATTTCATCAAATACTTGGTGTGCATACTAACAATTCATCCACTACTTGTTTAATTCAAGGGGTTAACCTTCAATTCCAACCACAACAACTTGCAATTCATGATTAGAGCTATAGTAGATGATCTAACACATAAAACCCCCAAATTAAAGAGTACTTACCTTACTTACAAGGTGCTCAAATCACCAAAACAATCCACCAAAATGAACGCTTCAAGCTTGGAACAACCACAAGGATTGGAGGAAAGTTTCTCACTAACTCTAGATCTTTCTCTTTTGATTTTTCTCTCAAGCTCACACTAGGTTTAGAAAGCTTTAAAATGGAGTTTCTCTCCTTCTCTTGGAAGCTAAGAAGGGCACGAAATTATGGTGGAGGAATGGAGCAAAAATTGGTTTAAAATTCATCTAATCTTTGGTCAAACAAGATGCATGGCTAGGATTTTGCCACTTGGCCTAATTCTTGTACACAACTTCTCTTAATTCTTTGACTAATGCCATTCTTACCTTTCCAAATGCACCAATAATTATTCAACACCTCTAATCTCTCACATAAAGTCTCTACCACTAATAAAAGAACACTTGGACAATTACAAGTGGTGATTTATTTACAACCTAGCTCAAGGATATATTTTACTTCAAGTAAAATGAATTGAAATGAAATGCATGGAAATTATTATAACACAGAAAATAATTTGTAAGGGCATATATTAAATGGTCTAGATCTTATAATAAGGCATGTAAATAAGAAAATTGTGTTTTAAAGTGAGGGTCCATACAAGGGATTTGTTGTAATACATTGTGAAATATAATGCTAGGGCATATAAGAGGTGGTTTAAATCTTGGTGCAAGGCATGTAGTTTGGGGAAATTGTATTTTAAAAATGAGGGTTCTCACATCCATGGCCCATTATTAGTTTAGTGGAGGGTAATAAAGAGGTCCAACTAGCTTGTGGTTTGGACCTTAGTCATGTTAGTCCTTGGATCAATGGACTAGGTCATGTGGGCCTTAGGGCCAATAGCACTTTAGTGAGCTACGTAGTTAGTCCCTACGCTGAGTGGGGGCTCGGGGGCAACGCCCCCAGAGTTTACGGTCCTATGTTGTTGGGTAGCGTCGGCCAAGACCAAATGATACGAACCAAGAGACATCATTGCGAACTATTCGAGTTCCCCTAGGACCCGTAACTCGAGCACGAGCTAAGAAGATGAGAGAGGAACTCCAAGGATTTGTTCGTGAGATACAAGGCCAAGAAATTGTCCCTAAGGTCATTGAGGGACTTGAGCATGAAGGAATGAAAGTCGTTCATGTAGTGCATGTCAAAGAGAACCATGCGTGACCCTTCTCTCTAGTCACATTTGTTGTTTTAGTTAAGTCATTGTAATAAGGGATTAATGGTCCATAGCCTTGCTTTATTTACCTAAGGGATGACCTCATAAGGTTTGGTCAAGCCCACAATCTCTTAGTCTTATGGAAATAATCAAGCCTACAATTGTTAGTCTTCGTCAAGCCCACAATTCTAGACTAGTTCCACATTATTTAGTTGTTCATCTCTATGTAAGGCTATAAATAGCCCACACTTCCAATGGTTTTAGGCATTCAATCAATAAATCAGATTTTGAGAGTTTTCTTGGTTTCTCCAAGGCTTCTTGATTACCTTAGAATTTCTCTAGGTGTTCGTGACTTATCAATCTAGAATCCTACAAGGTTGTGGCGTCTTCTACCATACCAAGGTTCGTTAACCATGTGATTAACGGGTTGAGGTCATTCGCTCCAAACTTGGTGTCCTCTTGTCGATCCTGAAGCTAATCTTTTACGGGTTTCATCACAAGGTTGGCGATGTTCGTATCAGTTGGTAATCAGAGCTAGTTAAGAGGTATCACATTATATCCCTTTATTTATTTCCTTTTTGAGTCAAGTTGTCCATAATTTTGTTTTCATGTTCGAAGTTTGGTATCCGCAATTTCCAGATTTCTTACATCGTGTTCTTGCATTATTTTTCCAGATTTGTCGCGTCATAAACTTGCGTCTAGTTGTTGTTAATTGCTGTGGTTAGCCTTGTTTGATCCAGCCTTTTTTTTTTGTATCTTATTCTTGATTCTTTGTTTGTGTTTGTGTCTTGTTTCTATTCTGTTATATCCATTTAATTCCAGTCTTTTGTTCTATTTGATCATCCTAGGTTACTGTTCATCAGAAAAAATCAGTTTGTAACAAAGGGATTTAGAGTCCTATCTGGTTGTTACCTTGTGTTCTTGTTGTTTACATACAAAAAATATATATATATAGCTGGCTGACCTTACAAAATTCTTGGAAATCTGTCTTGATCAAACTTGGGTTTCTTGAAGTTCTTGATTGTTTAAAACCACAATCTTGAAGTTCTTGGAACTTTAGTTGGGGATTCTTGAAAGTCTCCAGAATTGACCATTGATAAGAAGAACATTCAGCCATGAAATTTGACTCTTGAAAGCTTCCAAATTTGACCATTCATTGTGATAAATGCCCTCCTAAAAGCTGACCATCTTGATCTTGACCTTAGAATTCGTGGGAACCAGCAAATAGAAAGACTAATCCTTGTTCCAAAAGATTAAGGAAGAAAAGTCAGCCTTGGGTTTCCAAAACAATCCCACCGCAACACAAATTCCTTTTCCATTCGGATTCCATCTTTGTAACCGTTGGGGAATTTTTGTCCAATCATTAATTCTGGAAATTTTCGTGCATCATTAGGTCAGTTTTAAGTGTCATTCTGAATCCTCTAAGTGTCCATTTACCTACCAAAACACTGACCAGAAATGCAGCAACCAGCAGCTCAAAATTCCAGTTTTGGGTAGAGTTTTGTCTAAGATCCTTAAAATTCAACTTTGAGTCATTCATTGACTCGTAGTCAGTCCCTTCATCTTTTGTTCTTTTTTTTTCTTTCGTTCAAAGTGCTACAATCTTGTGACCCTGGTTGGTAAGTCGATCCACACTAGAAGGAGTTCTAACTTCTTCGAGGAGTTGACCGAGGAGCCTTGAAAACACCTTGGTGAGTTCATTAGAGTGTTCAAACACGAGAGCGAGAGTAAACACGTGAGGAAGTGTGCGAGATAAATTTTGCTTCTTTCCATTATTATTTTTTTTACCCTATACTTCACCATGGCTAACGAGGGGGAAGCGAGCTCCCAAGCTTTTGATCTTAAACTTTTCACAGAAGCAATCAAACGCGAATTGGGACGCATGATGGACCAAAAACTTGAACTGATGCACCAGCGCATTGACAGCTTAGAGTTGTCTCATGGAAACTCCAAAGGCAACAGTGGAAAGGCTTATGCACATGAGTCTAGCGACTCCAACTCAGACAACAACTATGAGCATAAGCAAAGTAGGTCCAAGCGTGATGCTAGGCCTTCAAATGACCACATTCCGGGCATAAAGATGAAAATTTCGCCCTTCCAAGGACGATCAGACCCTGATGCCTACTTAGAGTGGGAGAAGCGGATTGAACTTGTCTTCGCCTGCAATACTTACTCGGAGGAGCAAAAGGTCAAGTTGGCCGTGGTCCAATTCACCGACTATGCCATTGTGTGGTGGGATCAACTCTCCACTAGTCGAAGGAGGAGTCGTGAACCTACCATACAAACTTGGACGGAGCTAAGACGACTAATGAGAAAGCGTTTCGTACCAAGTCACTACTACCGTGACTTGTATAAAAAGCTTCAAACCCTCAACCAAAGAGCACGAAGTGTCGAGGACTATCACAAGGAAATGGAAATACTCATGCTACGGGCAGACATCATGGAGGATCGAGAAGCAACAATGGCACGCTTCTTGAACGGATTAAGACCCGAAATCGCTGATCAAGTGGAGTTACACCAACTTGGGGACTTGGTGGAGAAGGGCATCAAGATTGAAAAGAGGATTAAGAGGAGGGATTCAACTCGAGTTACTCCAACTTTTCACCCTCTTATCCCTAAACTACACCACCAAAGAAAGAGGATAAAGGGCCGAGTAATTCCACCCCTTCAAGACCGAGGCCAGATATGACTATGTGGGAGTCTAAGGCAACACCAAAGACTGCCATTGAGTCGAGCATGGGGCGAAATCGAGATACTAGATGCTTCAAATGCCAAGGCCGAGGGCATATTGCTAGCCAATGCCCGAACCAACGCATTATGATCATCTTACCCAATGGTGAGTTTCTCACCGATGATGAAGATGAGAAGGAGGAGTTGCCATCCCTTGAGGAAGAAGAGGAAGAAGAGGAAGCATTGCCCATCGATGAACGAGTTTGATACGCTCCTCAATCAACTTGTTTCGAGACACGTAGCACGTTTGCTCAAGGATCTAGCGAGATTGTCCAACGTTTGGAATTACGGGATCTAGAACCAAACGGCTAGAACCAAACGGACGACGACTCCGATGAAAGTGGTTACTCCAGGGGATAGGTCGGTAGAACAATCTAGGACGAGACGCAAGACTGCTCAAAACCCTTGCCAAAGCAAGTAAAGTGCTCGAACTCTCTTCTTAGAAGAAGGAACGAAAATAAACTAATTTTATTGATGAAACATCTACCCTTAAACCTTACAAAGCAAGCCTATTTATAGGCTTAAGTGACTAAAACCCTAAAAGGGGCTAGGAAAAAGGAAAGAGTCGGCCATGCCTTTTGGAACAAGAAGGGCCGGCCCATGCTCTTACTTAATCATTAACTAATTGCTAACTAATTGATGGGGCCTAAGGCCTTATTCTCTTGGTGGCCGCTTGACTCTTCGTGGGCTTGGATCATGGTGTAAATGACTCGATTGTCCCTCTCCAAGCCCTCAATATCTTTGTGAACTCCATGTTGGTCTTGGACGACCCTAACCAGGGCTTGAAGTGATTTTTTGAAGAGCTTGACCCGTGCACGTGTGACTGGGCCCAATGGGACTCGGACTGGGCCATTGTGCGGGCCGAGGCTTGTGCACACATCAATTCCCTCCTCTTGAGAAGGATTTGCCCTCAAATCAGGATCCTCCTCGGCAAGAAATGGGCTTAGCTCCGCGACGTTGAAGGTTGCACTAACATTGTACTCCCCAGGTAGCTTCAATTTGTATGCGTTGTCATTGACTCGTTGGAGCACTCGAAATGGGCCATCACCTCTTGGGGATAATTTGCTTTGACGTTGCTTGGGGAATCGCTCTTTCCTCAAGTGTAGCCAAACCCAATCTCCAGGCTCAAAAATCATCTTGCGACGGTGCTTGTTGGCTTGCTGGATGTATTGCTGCGTACGCTTCTTAATGTTTGCTCGCACGGCCTCATGCAACCTGCGCACAAAATCAGCTTTCTTTTTTCCATCTAAGCTTGTGTGCTCAGAGGAAGGTAAGGGCACCAAATCAAGGGGGGTTAGGGGGTTGAAGCCATAAACAATCTCAAAGGGAGAATATTGTGTTGCACTATGCACAGTTCGATTGTAGGCAAATTCAACATGAGGTAAGCACTCCTCCCAAGACTTAAGATTCTTTTTAATCAAGGCCCGAAGTAAAGCGTCAAGTGTGCGATTGACAACTTCAGTTTGTCCATCACTTTGTGGATGACTAGTGGTGGAGAATAATAACCTAGTGCCCAGTTTGGACCACAAAATCTTCCAAAAGTAACTCAGGAACTTCACGTCTTGGTCACTAACAATAGTCCTAGGCATGCCATGCAGACAGACAATCTCTTTGAAGAATAAATGAGCAACATGAGATGCATCGTTAGTTTTGTGACAAGAGATAAAATGAGCCATCTTAGAAAATCTATCAACCACCACAAATATGGAATCATTATCCCTTGGCGATCGAGGCAAACCTAGTATAAAGTCCATAGACAAGTCAACCCAAGGATGGTGAGGGATAGATAATGGGGTATACAAGCCATATGGATTTGTCGTAGACTTTTGCCTTGTGACAAGTAGCACACCTACCAACCATGCGTTCAACATCTCTACGTATGTGGGGCCAGTAAAAGTGCTCTTGTAATATGGCCAGAGTCTTGGCAATGCCAAAGTGGCCTATGAGACCACCACTATGTGCCTCTCAAATCAAAAGATCACGAATGGAAGAATTAGGCACACACAGTTTATCTACATGGAATAGAAATCCATCATGCAAAAAGTACTTTCCATGCGGGTTCTTAACACAAACAGCATAGATATCACCAAAGCCATGATCATTTGTGTAGAGTTCCATAACCATTTCGAACCCAAGTAACTTGGCATCAAAAAAGGCAAGCAAGGAATGTCTACGTGATAAGGCATCAACTACCACATTCGTTTTGCCAGTCTTATACTTAATGGCATAAGAAAAGGTGTCAATGAAGCTTACCCACTTGGCATGCCTCTTACTCAACTTGGGTTGCCCTTTGAGGTACTTCAATGACTCGTGATCAGTGTGTATCACGAACTCCCGAGGGCGAAGGTAGTGTTGCCAGGTCTCCAAGGCCCTCACTAAGGTGTACAACTCCTTGTCGTATGTGGGGTAGTTTAATGCAGCTCCTCCCAACTTCTCTCGCTAAAGAAGGCACAAGGCCTCTTGTCTTGCATGAGGACCGCTCCAATACCTACACCAGAAGCATCACATTCAATTTCAAAGGTCTTGTTAAAGTTTGGTAATGCTAACACAGGTGCATGTGTGAGTGCGTCCTTGAGGGCGAGAAATGCTTGTTCTTGTGATTCTCCCCAATGGAACTTGTCATTCTTCTTTGTCACGGCGGTCAACGGGGCGGCAATGGTGCTAAAATCTTTGACAAATCGCGGGTAAATGCCCGCCAATCCAAGAAAGCTGCGCATGTCAGGGACGGATGTGGGAGTTGGCCATTGCTCGATGGCCTCAATCTTGGAATTGTCCACCTTGATGCCCTGCAAACTTACCACATAGCCTAAAAACACAAGCTCGTTAGTACAAAAGGTGCACTTCTTGAGGTTAGCGTATAGACACGCCTGTCGAAGTGTCTCAAGAACTAATCTTACATGCTCTAAGTGCTCATGCACACTACGACTATAGATCAGGATGTCATCAAAGTAAACAATGACAAATTTGCCAATAAAATGTCTCAAAACATGGTTCATTAGTCGCATGAAAGTGCTAGAGGCATTAGTCAAGCCAAAAGGCATGACTAACCACTCATAGAGACCATGTTTGGTTTTGAAGGCCGTTTTCTACTCATCGTCTTCTTTCATCCTAATTTGATGATAGCCACTCCTTAAGTCAATCTTGGTGAAAATAATAGCACCATCGAGTTCATCAAGCATATCATCAAGTCTAGAAATGGGATGCCGATATTTGACAGTGATAGCATTTACAGCCCGGCAGTCAGTGCACATGCGCCAAGTACCATCCTTTTTGGGGACAAGTATCACAGGCACGGCGCAAGGACTTAGACTCTCTTTCACCCAACCCTTACCTAAGAGGCTATCAACTTGCCTTTGAAGCTCCTTGGTCTCCTCAGGACCCATGCGGTAAGCAGGCTTGTTGGTAGTGGTGCTCCAGGAATCAGGTCGATTTGATGTTCGATCCCTCGAATGGGTGGTAAGCCATTAGGGACCTCATCAGGGAATACATCCTCAAACTCCTGCAAGAGAGCAACTATGCTCGAAGGCAATGCCTTATCGAGCTCAGCAACATCTAAGAGCACATGCTTGCAAATCATGAGAAGTATAGGCTGATTAGAGTTCACAACTTTTCTAACATCTCTAGCCTTAATAATCATGTTGTGCTTCCTAGTGGTAGGTGCAGTGGGTGATTTGTCATGTATAACACTAGGTGTGCTCACTGGTCCCTTGGTTGCTTGCGCACTTGTAGAAGTGGCGCTTTTACCAGGGTCGACCGTCTTTAGTTTCCTCTTTTGACGGTCTTGTTCACACTTCTTTTGCAATTTTAGTTGGCCCTCATATACTTGTGCAGGTGTGAGAGGCGTAAGGACCTTACGTTTGCTATCGTGCACAAGTGTGTACTTATTTGCCCTTCCATCGAATGTGATGTGTTTGTCAAATTGCCAGGGTCTCCCTAGGATGATATGCGTAGCATGTATTGGCACTACGTCACACACGATTTCATCAGTGTAAGTACCAATTGAGAAGGGAACGCGTACCTGTTTGAAGACTCGTACCTCACCATCCTCACTTAGCCATTGGAGACGGTAAGGGTTTGGATGCTTGGTAGTTAGGAGTCCTAGACTCTCAACCATGAGCAAACTGGCCACGTTCGTGCAACTCCCACTGTCGATGATGAGGCTACACACCTTGTCGCCTACCTTACAACAGGTGTAGAACAGGTTTTCGCATTGTAGCTGCTCGTCCTCCTTAACTCGGGCGGTTAGCACTCGCCGTGCCACCAAGCAACCTACTTCTCCTCGTGTAGGCGAGCAATCCTCCTCAGCTGACTCCTCTTCCAGGCAGTTGTCCTTGACCAGTTGGGGTATCTCCTCACAATCGTCATCGTCAGACACGATCTCGTCATTGTGAGTGATAAGCATGATCCATTGGTTTGGACACTGAGACTGAATATGTCCAAACTCTTTGCACTTGAAGCACTTGATGTCCCTACTCCTAGTCTTAGGAGTTTCATGCGGTGACTTCGAAGTGGCCCTGGATGCCTCGGAACCCTTGTTAGGGGTAGAATAGGGATTGCGGTTAGAGGCGTTACCTTGAAGTCGGTTAGAAGAGGTTGGTGTTGCCGCACTCCCAACTTCGTGGGTCGCTCTTCGTGGTTGGTTGCCTCTCCATGAAGTGGTGTTAGAAGATTGGAAAGTACGTACTCCTAATCTTAATTTCTTTCCCCGCTCGGCCTTAATAGCGAGTTCTAGAAGGTCGTGCATGTCCAAATAATGTTGGAGCTCCAAGGCTTCTTGAAGGTCAGGATTGAGACCTCTAAGAAACCTAGCCATCGTGGCTTCATTGTCTTCTTGAATGTTGGCCCTCATCATGGCCATCTCGATTTCTTTGTAGTAGTCCTCCACACTCATGTTGCCTTGCGTAAGGGTTTGAAGCTTAGAGTGGAGATCGCGATTGTAGTATGTGAGAACCCGTAAAACCCTAATTATTTTCCTAGGGTTTATTTCCCCTTAATTGCATGTTTTCTGCATTTTCTGGCTTAGAAATATTTTCTTAGTGGATTTTATGAGCAATTATAGTTTTTAGATGATTTTTCTAGCATTGGAGAATTTTTAGAAAATTAAGAATATATATTGGACGTGGTACCCACTAGTGCGAAAAGTTCGGAAAAATTCGGCCAATTAGGTTAAATTCCGGATACTGTGTAAAATTTATCGGGTGTTAAGAGATAAGTAGAGTGTGTGAAATGATTGATGTGAGAGAGAAAAGAAAGATAAGAATGCATTTATGGAGGTGACAAGTGTCACCTTCTCATTTGTTGGACTTTAAGAAATACTATTCACTTTCTTGACTTTTTTGACCAAAGGATTAAATATCAAAAAAATGCACAAAAATCACCATTTTCTTACCTCTTATGGCCGGCCCTCTCCTTGCAAAGAAGAAAGGAATTTCTCCAACTTTCAAGCTTCCATAAGCTTCAATCTTCCATAAACAAAAACTTAGACTAGATTTCACTCCATAAAATCCTTCCTTCTAGTGCTAGTAAGTTGTTTGGTGAAGTTTGTTTGAAGAGCTAAGGTGTCCAACATCTTCATCTCTCTTGTTTCTTGGTAAGTGAGGCTTGAAACACCCTACTACACCTAATGATGCTTATGTTATGCTTATTAGTGATTAGAGTGCTGAAATTTCTGGTTTTTATCTTGGTTTGAAGTGATTTGGTGAAGTTTTTATTTTATTGATGATTTTTCTGGTTTAATTGGATTATGATGGTGTGGTTGATTATGATGATTGGCAATGGCCTATAATGACTCTAGTGGGTGTGAAATGTGGATAAATACAACTAATTTTGGATTTGGAGTGCATTGTGAAAAGTTAGGGTTTGAAAATCCCCAATTCTGTCCGGTCTTAGATCATAGGGTTAGAGGCCGAATTAGACTTTGCTCAAAACATGAAAGTTGTAGGTATTGATGTGTTTTAGGTGTCTGTAAAATTTCAGGTCATTTGGATTAGTGTAGAGTGAGATATGATGAAATTACTGTAGCTGTTCTGCTTTGATCAGAATGCGAAAACTGCGATAGTAATTGGCCATTTTGACTGGAATTGGTTTGGATTTTGGAGTTGGTGTCTTCTGATGAAATGTAGCTGGATGTCTTAGCTAACTTATGACTTTGGAATTTCGGCATTTGGACTTGTATGGACTGAGATATACCAATTACAGTTTTCTGTGTTTTGCAAACCTGTTTTGGTGATTCTGGTATAGTATTTTGCATATTTGACCTAGTTGTGTTAGGAACTGGATTGAGTGACCTTCTACATTGTTGTAGCTCTGTTTCTTGGCTTCGAAATTGTGGGTCTTACACCCCCATCCGATAATTGTAGTGAGAGTTGTGCCATTACCGCATTATGAGGTCAAATCCGGTTTTCTTATCAAGGCTTAAGTTAAAGCCCTCTCTTAATTTCTGGTTTGCTATCATGCTTGTATATGTTTATAAAACCCTATTGGGGTTGTGAATTGGTGTTGTTTATGGCTCGGTGTGGAGTCTTATTATATGTGTTACATGTTCTAGGGCGTGACGGTAGCTCACGACGTCTTGGTGATCGTGGTGCATGAAACACCATTTACTTGCTTGGTGAGTATACTACTCACTTATTTGTTACAATGTGACTTCGTGCTATGTGAATTGTTGCCTTGAAGGCTTATTTGGTTATTGGAAATGATTGAGGTGGGGGTGTACTTGACCGCCCTCACCCCTTGTAATTTCCTTTATAGCTATTTACCGTTTTACGGAAATACTGCATTTGTTATATGAGATACTGAATTCCATGTATGGAAACTGAATTGGTGTCGTTTGGGATGATTGTCCAACGGCTTTACTGTATCACTGAACTCAACCCCGTTTGGTAGTCAATTGGATCGAGCCGGCGAGGGCTTGGTCGTGAAAATTGTCATGCCACGGGGACTGTACTGGGGAACCTTGTGGTAATGAGACCCTTGGTTCCGGTATACTCGAGTATTACCAAAAGCTACTGAAATGGAGTGCGGGCCCGGTTGGGGTATGTTGGGTGGAAGGAAGTGGAAGTAAAGGGTGGTCTACGGTTTGGTACTTGTAACATTGACGGAGAGTCAATGAGGTTGGATCAAGATTGCAAGTGTGGAAATGGGCTCTTGAGAGCCGACTGTATCCTTTTACCATTTTACTCCATTGCTTATGGTGTACTTTAAATGATTGGTTATGCTTATGTGACTTTGGTTGCTAATGTAGTAGTATACCACTGGGCTTTAGCTCATTCCGTGTTATTTGTTTTCCTTACAGGGATATAACTACTTTTGTGAATGGATTGGATAGTCATTTGCCAAATTGAGCTTGTAAATGTCTTTTGTATAGCTCTTGAAATGAAACCCTAATGTGTAACGGGTTCATTTCCTTTTGATAGGCAAACCGAATATGTACTTCTTTAATGGATGGCTTGTATTGGCCTAATTGCACTTGTATGAACTAGATGGATATTTTGGTAGGCCGTTTGGCTTGTAAATGTTGATTTCCAATGTACATATATGCTTGGCCGTGGTTTGGATAAATTTCGGCTTCGATTTTCATTTTTTTTATTTTTGTGATTTTGAATTGTTTGCGCGCAATGGTAAGTTCCGAAACGTAATAGATCGACGTAAATTGAACCGTTAGTCCTGGCGAGAGCTGGGCAGGCAGTCCGCTAACCCCTTTGGTTCACCTTAGGGGAAGGTGGGGCTGTCACATAGTAGCTAAGAACAAATCGCTTGCGCATCAGTGCCTTGAGTTCTCGCCAAGTCCGGGCACGTGGTTCTCCCATCCTCCTCCTATTGGTCCTTACTTGGTCCCACCAGACTAGTGCGTAGTCGGTGAACTCCACGGTGGCAACTTTAATCTTTTGTTCCTCGCTATAGTCGTAGCAGTCGAAGACCATCTCGATACGGCCTTCCCACTCCAAGTAAGCTTCAGGGTCACTTTCGCCTTTGAATGCGGGGACTTGAATCTTAAGCCTCTTGAGTTCGCTCTTAAGCGTGTCCCTCCTAGTCTTCTCGGGTCGCTCCTCATCCTCACTAGCGGAGTAGTCTTCGCTATGTGCCTCTTTGGTGCCATGGTTACTTCGGTTGTGGGATCTCGAACGAGAGCCTCGTGTAAGACTCCTGGACAACTCGTCAAAACGAGTGTGCAACTCCTCCATTTGTTGCTCACTAATTCGCCTGAGCTCATTCTTCATTGCGGCGAACAACAATGAGTGATCGGTGGTTGTTTGTTGTTGCTCCATGTCTTTCGTGATGCCCCTGCAAAAGGTTAGTAACAAGCAAAGAAAGTGCAAGTATAATCTCACTTCACTCCCTTAGTGTATCCCTCACACTCGTGTGTAGTGCTCAATTCACTCTATTAGACTTACCAAGTACCTTTACCTGTTGGTTTAGGTAGTTGAGAAATGTTGCTCGAGTCTAATAATCGTCACCAACTTTTCCCACAAGAGTAAGCAAGAGTGAAGGACACAATTGGGTGATATTTTTTAGATGGAGTAGACGAATTTTGGAGGTTTATTGGGGCGGGCAGATGTGGAAAATAATGCTAAGAAGAAAGCAAAACCCTAGATCCCTAAGATGTAGGAGTGGTTCCTAAAACGTTGGAGTGAAAGTAGGAGTGGTTCCTAAAACGTAGGAGTGAAAGTAGGAGTGGTTTCCTAAGGTGGATGAGAGAATATAGGAAAGTGTTCAAGAGTTATCCAAGTATTTTACTTAGTCTCCTAAACTAACTTGGAAAACAAGTTAGAGTTGGAAGCTCCCTTGAAGACCTCTCTTAAGCAACTTCCTAATCCTTCTCCAAAAACAGATTGGTTTCTTTCCTCCCTCAACCGAAATTTTTCCAGAATTCTTTCCCCCTTAAAACCCTTCCCCCAAGTCGGCTACACCCTTATAAAGCTCCCTCTCTCACAGCCGCAACTTGCCCCAAGCAAGTCGGCTCTCTCTACTCCCAAGAGACAAGCAATTCGGCCCTCCCTCCTTCAAGACAGGTTTGGTTCTTGTTCCAAGACAATGGCCTCCCAAGATAATGCGAGTAATGTTACTCAAGAATCCCCCAAGCAACTTGCTCAAGACACTCCCAAGAAATTTACTCCTAAAACAAGAAAGCCTCGTATGGATGCAAGATCTTACAAGAAACTTTTTATTCGGAGAGAAGTGCAAGTCTTCAAGACCCAAGATGATCAAGAACCTCAAGAATCCCAAAAGGTAGTACAAGTAATCAAAGTTCAAGGTGATCAAGAAGTTCAAGAAGAGGTAGGCCAAAACTTTTGAGTTTCTCTCTTTTGGTTTGTTCGAATTTTCTGGTTTGCTTAGAAACAATATGTAATGGTTGTTGTTTGGCAATAAAAGAACCAAGTTCTTTTCCCTTTTCTTGTTCGGCCTTTGTGCCACCCGAAGGCTTTCTTTCTTTCTTTTTTTTTTTTTTGTTTCGATCCTTTTTTTTTTTTTTTTTGACTTAGCAATGTAACTACACCTGGCCGAAAAGGTTCACAACCAGATTCTGGTCAGGCCCTAACTTACTACAACCAACAGCCCCAAAACTCCAAGATTTGATCAAGAACTTCAAGCCCTAGATGCTTGTAGTTTCCTTTAAGATTCTCAACACCTTTTTTTTTTTTTTTTTTGTAGTTTCGGCTATGGCCAATTGCTGGACAGAATTGACGCAACAAGAGTACAAGGTCTGGTTAGATTGGTACTAGCAACAATACGCACAACTTTGGATAGAATTGGAGTGCACAACGAACAAGTTTGCGACTCAACGATTCCAACCAAGTGACGGCCAGATTTGTAGCACTACTTGGGCAGAAATTTTTCCACCAAGTTATGGCACAAATCAAGGTCAGATTGGGGGCAATCTACGGCCAGAATGTTGATGCAACATGACTCACCAATAGCGGGGCAGAATCTTTCAAAGTAAACCGTGCAATCAAGAACAAAAATTAATGCGGCAAGGACAAGAACTAACGAACAGAAAAATTCCTTTTTTTTTTAACCGAACAGAATGCAAACAACACCAAAGGGACTTCGGACAGATTAGGAATAACGACTCACACAACAAGAAACTATACGGACAGAATTTTTTTTTTTTTTTTGTAAAAACAAGGTAGCATAATCAATTAAAACTAAGACAAAGCTACGGATATAACGGAAGATACCTCAACCAAAGCTCTGAAGCCAACTGATACGTTCCTCGATCAACTTGTTTCGAGACACATAGCACGTTTGCCCAAGGATCTAGCGAGGTTGTCCAACGTGTGGAATTGCGGGATCTAGAACCAAACAGACGACATGATTTGATTCAAGACAGTAGGACGACGACTCCGATGAAGGTGGTTACTCCAGGGGATAGGTCGGTAGAACAATCTAGGACAGGACGCAAGACTGCTCAATACCCTTGCCAAAGCAAGTAAAGTGCTCGAACTCTCTTCTTAGAAGAAGGAATGAAAATAAACTAATTTTATTGATGAAACGTCTACCCTTAAACCTTACAAAGCAAGCCTATTTATAGGCTTAAGTGACTAAAACCTGCTCTTACTCAATCATTAACTAATTGCTAACTAATTGATGGGGCCTAAGGCCTTATTCTCTTGGTGGCCCGCTTGACTCTTCGTGGGCTTGGATCATGGTGTAAATGACTCGATTGTCCCTCTCCAAGCCCTCAATATCTTTGTGAACTCCATGTTGGTCTTGGACGACCCTAACCAGGGCTTGGAGTGATTCTTTGAAGAGCTTGGCCCGTGCACATGTGACTGGGCCCAATGGGACTCGGACTGGGTCATTGTGCAGGCCGAGGCTTGTTCACACATTAGAGTTGGACTAGTTGTTAGACGAGCCTTAGCAACCCAAGTGAAAGACGCCGACCATGCACAAAGGGAGAACATTTTCTGCACTCGTTGCTATATCAAAGGCAAGGTATGTAGTTTGATCATAGATAGAGGTAGTTGTGCTAACGTCGCTAGTGCCTTGATGGTGGAGAAACTAGCACTACCCACTCTACGACATCCAACACCTTATCATTTGCAATGGTTGAACGATAGTGGGGATGTTCGTGTGACCAAGCAAGTCCAAGTACCTTTTCGAATTGGAAAGTATGAGGACGTGGTGTTATGCGACGTGGTCCCTATGCAAGCATGTCACATACTATTGGGAAGACCATGGCAATTCGACAAGGGAATTACATTCGATGGCATTACCAATAAATACTCCTTCAAGCAAGGTGAGAAGAGGATTGTGCTTGTGCCACTCACTCCTATCCAAGCTCGTGAAGATCAAGAAAGCCTGATCAAGGAGAGTGAGCTTGAGAATGAGAAGAAAAAAATAGAAAAAGCCGAGAGCTCAACAGAAAATGATAAAGCCGAGAAAATTGAGAGGAAAAAGACATATGGTAAGCCGGCCAAAATTGAAAAGAGAGAGAAAAGGCAAAATCTATTGATAAAAACCAATGTAGTAAGAAAAGCTTTGAGTGTTAATACACCCATCTTGGTACTTTTGTGCAAAGAGGTGTTGGTTATTACAAATGATCTTACTAATACTCTACCATCTAGTATTGTCTCTCTTTTGCAGGATTATGAGGATGTCTTCCCCGATGAGATTCCAAATGGACTACCACCAATAAGGGGAATTGAGCATCAAATTGACTTGGTTCCAGGTGCCCCACTTCCTAACAAACCAGCCTACAAAATGGGACCAGATGAGACAAAGGCGCTCTAACACCAAATCGAAGAGCTTCTAACAAAGGGATGGGCACGAGAAAGCTTGAGCCCATGTGCAGTTCCCATCATCTTGGTGCCTAAAAAGGATGGAAGTTGGCGAATGTTCACTGACTGTAGGGCCGTTATGCAATAACGGTAAAATATCGTGACCCTATTCCTACACTTAATGATATGTTAGATGAGCTATATGGTGCTGTGATTTTCACTAAAATTGATCTAAAAAGTGGTTATCATCAAATTAGGATGAAAGAGGGGGATGAATGGAAAACGGCCTTTAAAACCAAACATGGCTTGTACGAGTGGTTAGTTATGCCATTTGGACTAACTAATGCACCTACTACGTTCATGAGGTTGATGAACCATGTACTTCGTCCATTCCTTGGAAAATTTGTGGTTGTGTATTTTGACGACATCTTGATTTATAGTAGGAGCTTAGATGAGCATGTTGAACATGTGAAGCTTGTTCTTGATGTACTTCGAAGGGAAAAACTCTATGTTAACCTTAAGAAGTGCTTCTTTTGTACTGATCAACTTGTCTTCCTAGGCTTTGTTGTGAGTAAACAAGGAATCAAAGTGGATGAGGAGAAGGTTAAAGCAATTCGAGAATGGTCTACTCCGAGGTACGCAGCTTCCATGGTCTTGCTAGTTTTTATAGTACCATTGCTGCACCTGTAACTGCTGTAATTAAGAAAAATGAGCCATTTGTGTGGGGTAATGCTCAAGAACGTGCTTTCCAAATACTTAAACATCAACTCCCACACGCACCACTACTTGCATTGCCATGCTTTGACAAGATGTTTGAAATAGAGTGTGATGCATCTGGGGTGGGTATTGGAGCTGTCCTAATGCAAGAGGGCAAACCAATTGCATACTTTAGTGAAAAACTCAATAGGGCAGCTTTGAACTATTCTACTTATGATAAGGAGTTGTACTCCTTAATCCGTGCTTTAGAAATTTGGCAACATTACTTGAGACCAAGGGAATTTGTCATACACACTGACCATGAGTCGCTTAAGCACATTAAGTCACAACACAAGTTGAATAAGCGTCATGTTAGGTGGATTGCATTTATTGAAACCTTCCCTTATGTGATTAAGTACAAAGTGGGGAAAACTAATGTTGTTGCTGATGCATTATCACACCGGTACTCTTTGCTCACTCAACTTGGTGCAAGGTTGTTAGCATTTGAATTAGTTAAAGAGTTATACACCAATGACCCAGATTTCTCAGGTATTTATGACTCTTGTGGTTCAGTAACTCAAGGTAAATTCTACATCCTTGATGGATTTCTTTTCTACCTCAATCGACTATGTATACCTAACTGCTCTATTCACACTTTACTTGTTAGGGAAGCACACGGAGGTGGCTTGATGGGACATTTTAGCGTGGCTAAGACCTTAGCTATCCTTCAAGAACACTTCCATTGGCCAAGGATGAAGCGAGATGTGGAATGAATGGTGGCTAAATGCATCACTTGCCACAAAGCTAAGTCTAAACTTCAACCCTATGGCCTTTATAGTCCTTTACCTGTACCTAAGGAACCTTGGACCGACATTTCTATGGATTTTGTTTTAGGGTTGCCTAGGTCAAAGAGGGGAAATGATAGCATCTTTGTTATTGTTGACAGATTTTCAAAAATGGCACATTTTATACCATGTCACAAAACAGATGATGCATCGCATATTGCTGATTTGTTTTTCAAAGAAATCATTGGATTGCATGGCATGCCTAGGACAATTGTCTCTGATAAGGATGTCATGTGAGGCCCCAGTCCGTTCGTAAGTTGATATTAGGGTTATTTATTATTTTGTACGGTTAAATTAAGGTTTTAGGGCTAAGGAGAAACCCTAAGCTCGGCTAAGATTGAAAACCCTAACTTTGCTTATGATAAAACCCTAGTTTATGTATTATTCGTAAGCTCGAGCTATAGTTTATATGCGGTATTCTAGTGTGTGTTTTAGCACAAGAGAAAAATAGGATTCGTTATAGTTTACAGAGGTTTAACAAGTTTGAAAATGGATGGCAAACTCTGGATTAGTAAACCTCTAGTGTTACAATATTAGAAAGCTTAAGTGGAGTTTTATTTATCGCCCGTCTTTTTCCACATTTTCTTTATTAGAAAAATTCCCCAGATAATTTTTATGAGTAAATATAGGTTTTAGATGATTTTTCTAGTATCGGTTAGTTTTTGAGAAATTAAGAACGTATATCGGACGTGGGACCCACTAGTGCGGTAAGTTCGGAAAAATTCGGCCGATTAGGTTAAGTTTCGAATATTGGGTTTAATTTATCGGGTGCTAAGAGATAATTAGAGGATACTTTATGGATTAGAGTGAGAGGGAACAAAGTGATAGACTTGCATTAATGGAGGTGACAAGTGTCACCCTTGGATTGGTCCTTAAGTAAGACTACTATTCATTGTCTTACCATTGACTAAATAAATCATAAAAATCACCAAAAATTCCTCATTTTTTTTCTAAGCTTGGCCGAACCTCTCTCTCAAGAAAGGAAGAAAGAAAACCTCTTCAACTTCTTGATTCTCTCTTGCTCAAATCCAAGAATACAACCACTTAACCTTGTTTTTGTTCCATAGAAATCATTAAGTGAGTGATAGTGAGTTGTGTGGTGAAGTTGTTTGGAAGCTCAAGGTGCTAAGTGGTCTCTCTTCTTTGATTCTAAGGTGAGTGACTATGGAACCTCTCTCTTCTATCTAAAGATGCTTAAGTAATGACTTGTGGTTGTTATAAATGTGATTTGGTGGACTATTTCTTGATTTTAGTTAAGATTGATGAAGTTTTCTATTTTTGCTGGTTGCATATGATTAATATTATGTGGCTATGTATGATGATTGGAAATGATTGAGAATGAAGCTAGTTGGTGTGAATGGTAGTTAATTGCAAGAAATTTCTGTTTTGGAAGAGAAATTAGCAAGCTAGGGTTTCATACCCTTCAATTCTGTCCGGTTTTGTATCTCCTGGTTAGAGGCCGATTTGGCCTTAGCTTAAAACATGAAAGTTGTAGGGAATAACATTTTGGAGGTGCCTACAAAATTTCAGGTCAATCGGAGTAGAGTAGCTTGTGAAAAGACGGAATTACCCTTGCTGTCCTGTTTCTACCCGAACCTGAGAACTGCGATTGTAATTGGTTATTTTGGTTTAGAATGCTTCAGAATTGGTTGTTTAGGTCTTCTAATAAAATGTAGCCCTGTTTCTAAGCTTTCATATGGCTTTGGAATTTCTGGATTTGGACTTATGTAGGCTGTTTTATGATTTTTGTACTAGAATACGGTTTGTGAACCTGTTTTGCGATTCTGGTGTAGTATGTTACATTTTTGACGTAGTTACACTCGAAATTGGACTGAGTGGTCCTGAATATGCCTGTAAAATTTCAGGTCAAACGGATTAGGGTATCATGAGTTATAGATGAAATACTCAAGCCTGTTTTGAACATCAGGTTCTATGCGTTTTTAGTTTAGCTTCTGCCCGTGACTTTTTCGGTTTTGATACCGTACGATCTGGGTGGTAACTCCTTCATAAGAAATGTAGATCTTAGTTTTGGCTTCGAAACGGTATAAAGTGCGTCGAAATCCGAGTTTCGTAGCTCCCGTTATGACCGAAACAAGATTTATCGTCAGAACTGCCTTTGAATCTGGATAGTTCTGACGGGTACTTTGGCACTCCATTTTCGTTCTGTTCTGAATAGATTCAGGTCTTAGCCAAAACATCAAAGTTTTATCCTTATATCTCAGCTTTCTAATGCCTTTGGAATTTCCTGATTTGGATTTGTGAGCTGGGAGTTATGGTCCAGTAAACAACCCTGTTCGTCACCCTAAGACGTAAATTTCTGGTATTTTTTTTACAATTTTGACTTGCTTCCATTCAGATCTAGATTAAAGTTTCTTCAGGAGATTTGTAGCCCTTTCTCATAGCTTCAAAACAGTATCTCGCTCACTTTGATCCGACTTTCCTAGCCTAATCTTTGATCAAAACGGTTTGAGATGGCAGATTTGGCTGTTTCCTTTTGCCGTTCCGCGCACTTGCATGTGCCAATTTTGCCGTTTCCGTACTTGCGTGTGTCGGCTTTTACCGTTTTGCTTGTTTTGGGTCTGTTAGTAACCATTTGTGATATAATGTGATAAAATCTTCTATTTCAGACAGTGGTGAGCTAGGCGGTGCCGGTGGGGCCCACTACTAGCCAACACACGAAGTGATTTCCGCTTTTGTACTACTTTTGTATTTTGAGTAAGTATTCAGGCCGCTTTTACGTGTTAGTTGATTATGTGTTTCGATATGTATGAAAAGGGTACCTAGGCGAGGGTGTACTTTATTGCACTCGACCTAAACCCTAGTTTGCGCACACATTTGTACATGACATATGTATATGAATCATTTTGGAACTAAACCCCTTGAGCTTGTGGCTCAGGGTGACTTTTGAATAAATTTTGTGAAGTTTGTGAGTTTGGGGCCCGATCTCACGACCTAGATGGACTATTCGAGCCGGTTAGGGCTTGGTCGAAGTCAGTCCAACCTGGTTTGAGGTCACCAAGTTTGTGAATCCGGTTCACCGATTATGTGGACCAAGTTTGTGACCCGAGCTTGTGAACCAAGCTCAATTTCGTTCGCTCGAGCAAGTTTGTGAGGTGCCTGGCCAGAGAGGGTGATAAGGTGTACGGTGGGAGTACAAGTGAAGTTCTACGGACCATTAATTGTAGTCGACGGAGTGTCGGCAGGAGATCATACATGGCACATGAATTGGCTTTGGAGCCACCTGTATCCTTATTATGTGATGTTACTTTTCTGCTTTTGCTTTACTCTTACTGTGTAACTGTTGTTACGTGAAATTTATACTTTCGCCCCTGTTTACTTACTAAGCATATAGCTTACCCCTTTCCTTTTGTTTTCCTTAGCAGGGGCCGACGCGGGGACTTTTGGCTCGTACACTAGTATAGTTAGGTTTGATGGTAATAGTTGGACATATAGTATGTCTGTTTTTGTTTTGGTGGTTTGTATAAGGACCCTCCTTAGGGTCCATCTTCTGCTGGTTGTGATTATAGTATATTAGAGTGGTTTGACTCGAGACTTTTGAAGATGTAAATATAACTTTTGGGATTGTATTTATTGTATATAGTGCTCTTTCGATTTATCTAGTTTTATTGCTTTAAGTTTTGAGTCCTGACGCGAGCTAGGCAGGCGGCCCGCCGATACCCTTGGGTTCGCCCTTGGGAGAATGGGGTCGTCACAGGTGGTATCAGAGCGCCTAGGTTAGAGGACTTGGGCAAGTGGGACATACGCGATAGGCACTAGGCATATTTGACCATTTTAAGTTGAATGATATCTTTTAAGCTAAAATGCCGGTTGACTGACGACTTAATGTTTTGTAGGTATGTATCCGGGCGGTTTGAGTGGTGCGGGACCCAGTGGCGTGGGACCGAGATTTCCGAGTACGAGAGGTGTAGAGGATCGAGTGCTGCGTAAGCGGGCGATCCGCTATCGGCAGAGACCTGGAGAGCCTTACACTTTATACTCCCCTTTTGGGCAGGTGGCGCACCGACCTTGTGGATGTTGGTACACATACTGTTATCCTGAAGAGGTCGTCCTGGCTGTGGACGACGAGCGATGCAGCCTGCTTAGACAGCTAGACGAGGCTAGAGAGGTTGGCTCCGAGAGGAGAGGGAGAGGACGGATGCCTTGCACCGTCAGCTTCAGGACACACACCAGCACCTCTTCGCTATGAAGAGGCAGCTGAGGGATAGGGCTCGGAGTATGTCTGTCGACTGCGAGCTCCTACTAGATCTAGCCGCAGAGGCACCGCCACGGGCCATTGGTCCAGAGAGGATGGACGAGGTGGACACCTTAGGTTCCGTTGGGAACCTGGGCCCTAGGGGAGGCGATTAGGGTCGCTTTTGTACTTTTGTTTAGCTAGTGTATGACTTTTGTTAGATCTAGCATGACTGCTTTCTTTTGTTATTTGGTTGGCTGACTAGATTTTGGAGCCAGTGCTCATGTGTACATTGGGTTTTGTACCGACTGGAGGTCGATAATGTGTAAATCTTTTGGTGTGACTTTGTAAATATATGTATATATTTGAATAGCATTTTGAACTTATCTTTTGTGTGTCTTCTATGCATACGCTTTACGTCCGTACTTTTGTTCATAGTTTGGATAATAAGTATATGTAATGTTCCGATCTATAGACTTTTGCACTTAAATGGCCTCCGGTACTCGAGGTGGAGGTAGAGGGTGAGCACGAAGCCCTGAAAGGGAACAAGGACAAGAGCCAGACCAAGTCGCTACAGCCATCCAGCGGATGGCCGATCTTCTGGAGCGAATGTCAAATCAACAGGGCCAGGGGAGCAGTACTGGGAACCTTGGACATAATCCGGGGACATAATCCGGGTAATCATGAGGGAGAGAACCGTGCTTTAGAACGGTTCCAAAAATTTACACCCCCTAAGTTTGTAGGTGGACCCGACCTTGACCTAGCGGAGGGTTGGATGGACCGTATGCTAGATATTTTTGCCGCGCTTAGGTACTCGGAGGAACGGCAAATATCCTTTGCTGCTTTTCAATTTGAAGGGGCCGCCCGAGCCTGGTGGAATGTGATTAAAACCAAGTGGGAGCGCGAACAAACCCCCTGGACCTGGATCAACTTCAAACGGGAATTTAACGAAAAATACCTGCCGCCCATTGTGCAAGAAAAAAGGGAGGATGACTTCATCCGCCTACGTCAAGGGGCATCGAGTGTGGCGGAATACGAAACTCAGTTTACGAAACTTTCCCGTTTTGCCCTAGAGCTGGTACTAACAGAGCAAAAGCGAATTCGTCGCTTTGTCCAAGACTTGAATGTGGAGATCCAGGAGGCTCTAGCAACTGCTCAGTTGCACACATTTAGCCAAGCGCTAGAAAAAGCACAACGGATTGAGACTGCCAAGGGACAGGTTAAAGCCTTCCATGACCGGAAAAGGAGGCAACCCAGCTCGAATGACTCAACGGTTGGACAGAGTTCGCGAAACGAGCCACCTGCTAAGACAAGTAAAGGCACAGACGGTCCACGACCCAAGAACCCTGAACAACTTTGGGCGAGATCCGGTAGGGCAAGAGCCCCAGAGGAGCGCCCAGCGTAGAAGGTCTAGTACGGCCACTAAACTAACCTGTGATTTCTGTGAGGGCAATTACACTGATGAAAATTGCTGGAAAAATAGTTCGGTACGGAAATGCTTCAAATGTGGTAGCACCGAACATCTGATTGCCCGGTGCCCCAAGATGCAGAAGCAAGGACTCAAGCCACCGACTGAAGGGACTACAACGAAGCCGTCAAATGCAGGGGAAAATCGACCCAAAGGGCCAGCAAGAGTATGCAATGGGTCAACAAGAGGTGACTGACCCTGCGGCAGGTTTCGAAGGTACGCTTTGACCAAAGAATTAATTTCGAGGACGAAATTGTCCTAAGTGGGGGAGATTGTGAGGCCCCAGTCCGTTCATAAGTTGATATTAGGGTTATTTATTATTTTTTACGGTTAAATTAAGGTTTTAGGGCTAAGGAGAAACTCTAAGCTCGGCTAAGATTGAAAACCCTAACTTTGCTTATGATAAAACCCTAGTTTATGTATTATTCGTAAGCTTGAGCTATAGTTTATATGCGGTATTCTAGTGTGTGTTTTAGCACAAGAGAAAAATAGGATTCGTTATAGTTTTGATGCGAGACGCGGAAGCAACTTCGGATCTAGAGGAACACGATGAAGATTTGATGGAGTTGAACCCGAACTTGGACCACTCAAGAACAGATTTAACGGTAGAGGACGCCACAATCAAGTATGTGTGCTTGATTGATAAGTCACGAACAGCCTAGGATCAGCTCTAGGATGTTCAACTTAGCTTTCACAAGCTAAGGGAATTTGCCACAAGGAATGGACGAAATTCTGGAAATTTTATTCAATACTCTCAAAAAAAACTCAATGTAACATGCGGCTTGAGGCTATTAATAGCCGTGACTAAGACCTAATAAACTGGAAAGATAACAAGGAAAGTTCGGCCAGGCCCTTGGGCCTCCACTTGACCGAAAGCTAGCCCAACTAACTATAGATCTTAAGCGAGATCCCCGTACGGCTCAGCGAGGGTACTTAACTGCGGCTCAGTCCGCCGTCTGGATCTTGAACACTTGCATCTTCAATTGTAAGCAGCATTTTAGTAGTCGTGCAAGGATATTCCAACTCAATTCCTTCAATGGCCGGTTTCTCTTGGATTTGGATGGCACGTACCAAGGCTTGGAGGGACTCCTTGAATCTCTTAGCTCGTGCTCGTGTCACTGGGCCTAGGGGCACCTTCACAGGGTCTACTTGTACACTTTGGGTCTCGTGCGCAATCGCATCATTCCCCTCTTCTTGAAAAGGATTTGCCCTCAAATCGTACTCGTCCCCTGCAATAAATGGATTTAGATCAGCAACATTGAATGTAGCACTAACATTGTACTCACCAGGCAGATCTAAGCGGTATGCATTGTCGTTGATGCGCTCAATGACTTGAAAAGGCCCATCTCCTCTTGGTGACAGCTTGCTTTTCCGTTGGTTTGGAAATCTCTCCTTGCGCAAATGTAACCAGACCCAATCACCTGGTTCAAAGACAAGCTTGCGCCTGTGCTTATTAGCTTGTTGGACATATTGGGCCGTCCTCCTCTCGATATTGGTACGAACCTTGTCATGTAATGATCTCACGAACTCAGCTTTCTTCTTGCCATCTAAGTTCATATGCTCAGAAGAAGGTAATGGCAACAAATCTAAGGGAGTTAAGGGGTTCAAACCATACACAGCTTCAAAAGGCGAGAATTGTGTAGCACTATGCACAACCCTATTGTATGCAAAGTCAACATGAGGTAGACACTCCTCCCATGACTTGATATTTTTCTTTATGATTGCACGTAGGAGTGTGGATAAAGTCCTATTGACTACCTCAGTTTGTCCGTCCGTTTGAGGATGACTAGAGGTAGAGAACAACAGTTTGGTTCCCAACCGACCCCATAAAGATTTCCAAAAATAGCTCAAAAACTTGACATCTCTATCAGATACTATAGTCCTAGGTATGCCATGCAAACGAACAACCTCTTTAAAGAATAAATCAGCAATGTGTAAAGCATCATCCGTCTTATGACATGCAATAAAGTGAGCCATTTTGGAGAACCTATCTACCACAACAAATATAGAGTCATGGCCACGCTTTGAACGAGGTAGCCCAAGCACGAAATCCATGGAAATGTCAACCCAAGGTTGGTGAGGTATGGGTAAAGGAGTATACAAACCGTTTGGGTTGACCCGAGACTTAGCTTTGTGGCACACGCCACATCTTTCAACAATCCTCTCCGCGTCCTTGCGCATGCGAGGCCAATGGAAGTGTTCCTGTAATACAGCTAATGTCTTGGTGACACCAAAGTGTCCCATTAGTCCACCACTATGTGACTCCTGAATAAGTAAGTTACGTATGGACCCTCGAGGAATGCACAACTTGGTAAGATAAAATAAGAACCCATCATGTACGAAGAATTTTTCAAAGTCAGATTTTCCCCAATTGGCATAAGCGTTCGCAAAATCCAAGTCATTCTTATACAACTCCTTCATGAGTTCAAAGCCTAGGAGTTTAGCATCTAAAGCAGTGAGCAAAATGTGTCTACGAGATAAAGCGTCAGCAACGACATTAGATTTACCTGTTTTGTATTTGATGACGTATGGAAAAGACTCAATGAAGGCTACCCATCGGGCATGTCGTTTGCTCAGCTTTTGTTGTCCTTTTAGGTGCTTGAGAGACTCATGGTCAGTTTTGATGACGAATTCCCGTGCACGTAGGTAGTGTTGCCATGTCTCCAAAGCACGTACAAGGGCAAACATCTCCTTGTCATAAGTTGAATAGTTGAGGACCGCGCCATTTAATTTCTCACTAAAGTAGGCAATCGGTCTCCCTCCTTGCATGAGTACGGCTCCTACTCCTACACCTGATGCATCACATTCCACTTCAAAAGTGAGATCAAAGTTAGGTATTGCAAGGAGTGGTGCATGTGTGAGTTTGTGTTTCAGCAATTGGAAAGCCTTATCTTGGGCTTCCCCCCAAAAGAACTTCTCGTTCTTCTTTATGACTGCGGTAAGAGGTGCAGCGATGGTGCTAAAATCCTTCACAAAACGACGGTAGAAGCTTGCTAATCCATGAAAGCTGCGCACATCACTTACTGAGGTAGGTGTTGGCCACTCTTGGATGGACTTAATCTTCTCTTCATCTACGTGAATGCCCTGCGCACTTACAACATATCCTAGAAACACAACACGATCAGTGCAAAATGTGCACTTCTTAAGGTTGGCATATAGCCTTTCCCTTCGAAGTACTTCAAAGATGGCTTTGAGGTGCTCAAGGTGTTCCTCTAAGCTTCTGCTATAAATCAGAATATCATCAAAGTAAACCACTACAAATTTCCCAAGAAAAGGTCTCAAAACATGGTTCATTAAACGCATGAAGGTACTAGGTGCATTAGTTAAACCAAATGGCATTACTAACCACTCGTATAGACCATGTTTAGTTTTGAAAGCGGTTTTCCACTCATCTCCCTCTTTCATTCTTATTTGGTGGTAACCACTTTTCAAATCAATTTTAGTAAATATAATGGCACCATGCAATTCATCTAACATATCATCTAACCTAGGGATAGGGTGACGATATTTTACCGTGATTGCATTGACTGCTCGACAGTCGGTGCACATTCTCCACGCTCCATCTTTCTTTGGCACGAGAATCACTGGTACAGCGCATGGACTTAGACTTTCTCTAGCCCAACCTTTCCTTAGCAATTCCTCCACTTGCCTTTGCAATTCCTTTGTTTCCTCAGGACCCATTCTATAGGCTGGTTTGTTAGGCAATGGTGCTCCAGGAATGAGATCGATTTGGTGCTCGATTCCCCTTAGTGGTGGTAGTCCATCAGGTACATCCTCAGGAAATATGTCCTCAAATTCCTGCAAGAGAGGTAAAATAGTAGAAGGCAAGGAGTCAGTGGATATGGATGAAGTGACCAACTCTTCTTTGCACACAAGCATAAGTAAGAGTTGGTTGGAAGACAAAGCTCGCCTTACATCTTTGGCTTTTGCTAGCAAGCTTAGCTTCCCCTTATTTTCTTCTCTCATAGCCGACCCACTTGTTGCCTTTTTCTTCCCTAGGGGTTCGGCCCTTCTCTCTCCTTTTTCTTCCTCACTTTTCTCTCGCTTTTTCCTCTCAAGTTCTAGCTCATACTCCTTTTGGAGCCTCATTTGATCTTCATACACTTGTTTTGGGGTGAGAGGTACAAGTGTCACCTTTCTATTGCAATGAGTAAAGACATATTTATTAGCTCTTCCCTTGAATTCGACATCGCGATCATATTGCCAAGGCCGTCCAAGAATGAGGTGACTTGCTTGCATTGGCACGACATCACAAGTAATCTCGTCTTCATACTTGCCAATTCGGAATGGCACTTTCACTTGTCTAAACACACGTATTTCCCCTTCATTGTTCAACCATTGAAGGCGATAAGGTCTTGGATGTTTGATAACTTGGAGCCCTAGCATTTCTACCATGAGTAGACTAGCGACATTGGCACAACTCCCACTATCAATAACAACACTACACACCTTATCCTTGATATGACACCTTGTGTAGAAAAGGTTGTCCCGTTGTACCTCCATTTCCTCCTCTTTGGCGCGAGTAGTGAGGACCTTTCGAACCACTAGGCATCCAATCTCCTCATGCGTAGGTATCTCCTCACTCGATTCATTCTCTTCCTCTTCTAGAGGTGGCATCCCCTCGTACTCCTCTTCCTCATCTGATACAATTTCCCCATTTGGCAACACCAACATGGTCCTTTGGCTGGGGCATTGAGAAGCGATGTGGCCAAATCCTTGACACTTAAAGCACTTGGTGTCTCGGCCACGTGGTTTGGAAGCTGCATTATTAGCCTTAAAGTCAGGCTTGGGCGTCGCCTTGGAAGGGAGGCCATTCGGCCTTGGAGGGTAAGAAGGAGCTGCGGCCTTCTCCTCCCTTTTTGGTTGAGAAGTGCGCCAATTTCCAGCTTGATAAGTAGTGCTTTGTCGTGCAGTACCCCTCCTCTTGAGGCGCCGTTCAATTGTAACCGCCTTCTCTAGCATTTCATTCATGTCGAGGTAGTGTTGGAGTTCCACTACTTCAGCAATCTCGGGCCTCAATCCATGTAGAAAACGAGCCATCGTGGCCTCTCCATCTTCACGCAAATCCGCCTTCATGATGGCCATTTCCATCTCCTTGTAATAATCCTCAACTGACATGGACCCTTGGTTGAGAGCTTGTAGCCGACGGTGTAGATCTCGGCTATAGTAGCTCGGAACGAACCTTTTTCTCATCAGACTCCTCATTTCCTCCCAAGTTTCCACAGGTCTCTCACGATTTCTCCTTCGGCTTAGTCTAAGTTGGTCCCACCAAATGGAGGCGTAGTCAGTGAATTCTACGGCTGCTAGTTTCACCTTTTGCTCCTCCGTATAGGTGTGGCATTCATAGACTAACTCAATTTTTCGTTCCCATTCCAAGTACGCCTCGGGATCCGACTTGCCTTGGAATGAGGGAATCTTGAGTTTGACACCTTTAATGGTGTCGTCTCCTCGACGTTGGAACCTTTGATCATTTTGGTACCTTCCCTCAAATGCTTCCTCTTCATCGTTTGAGTATGCCGATTCTTTGCCCTTACTCGGGGTAGGTGGAGGTCTCGAGTTCTCCAACTGATCAATTCGATCATGCAATGGCTCAATTTCATTCTTAAGCAATCGTTTGAACTCCCTCATCATGGCTTCCAACTGTAATTTGATGTCCATGGTTTGTTCACCAACTCCACTAGACATATTTAGTCCACCTGCAAAACAAATAAACAAAACGAGTTCCTCTCTCTCTTTTTTTTTTCTTTTCTTTCTTTTTTTTTAATACGATGTATAGGTCACTCACACTCGTGTTTCACTCAAGTGTATCACTCTCTAATAATCTTACCAAGCAATTCCTTGGCTTGCTTGTTGCTCGAGTTGAACAAACCAGGCGTCACCGCAGTGTACGTTCTTGACTAGTCAACAAGTGACACACAAGCTAGTAGCAATAAATGGAGTTGAATGACTGAAGACCTAGACACGACTCAAGACTTAGAATATAGCTGGACAATAACTAACGACGCAAAAGAAAGTAAGACAATTAACTTGAATGCTGAAATTTTGAAAATCCTAGAAAACTCTACCCGAAACCCAATTTTCTGGAATTTGTTGAGCTGCTGGTCCGTGGTCTTTTTGGTAAGGGTTTTGGAGTATTTTGGGTGGCCTTATGCTGCTCAAATAATGGGCAATCTACTACCTAAAACTCAGCCCAATCGGGTGTCACAATTGCTCCAACGGTTTTAGGAAAATTCAAGAATTCAAGATTCGGAAATTGGAAAGTTTGATCTGATTTGGACACTTGGGGTTGTCAAGGATTGGAAACCTTGGAGTTTAGTCAGATTTGGGAGTCCCAAGTGGTTCAAATTCGAAATTTTGGGGCTGGTCAGATTTTGCACCAAATTTGGTAAACTTGTAGGCTGTCAAGAATTGGAGGTTGTTCAGATTCGGAAGTCCAAGTTTGAATCAGATTTGGTGGCTTGAAGGTTGACCAAGACTAGGGCTGTTCAGATTTGGAAGTCCAAGTTTGAATCAGATTTGGTAAAACTTGAAGGCTGGTCAAGAATTGGAGGTTGTTCAGATTTGGAAGTCCAAGTTTGAATCAGATTTGGTAAAACTTGAAGGCTGGTCAAAAATTGGAAACTAGAGCCGTCATTCTTAGAATTTTTTTTTGACTTCTGTTGGGGTGTTTTCACACAATATCCAGCTAGTTTAGACCAGAATTTCACAGCAATTAACGTAAACAACTTGGACAGATTTGGTTTCAAGATCAAAGTTCAATGAAAACAAGAACACAGTTGAAGGTTTATTTCAGGTTTCAAGACTGCCAAGATTAACCTCTTTGATCCAAGAAACTCAAGACTTCCCCAATAAGGTTTTGATGTTCGAGTTTTGCAAAGCAACAACACAAAGGTTCAAGAAACAAGTGCAAACAGATTCGGTATCCCAGCAAATTAATTCCAGCAACGACTCAAGGGAATGTCAATAAGGTATGCACCACAATAGATTTTTTTTTTTTTTTGGATTTAAACAGAACATAAACACAAGACAAAACTGGACAGAAAATTTCGGACAACAACTAAACAACAAAGACAGATTTCTGACAAGGAAACAACCAAGACAGATTTCAGACTTGACAAACCCGAGCACTTGAGCTACGAATTTAGAAGACTAAAATAGATCTAAAAACAATAAAAAAGGATATTCGTGATACCTCTAACCAGCTCTGATGCCAGCTGATGCGAGACGCGGAAGCAACTTCGGATCTAGAGGAACACGATGAAGATTTGATGGAGTTGAACCCGAACTTGGACCACTCAAGAACAGATTTAACGGTAGAGGACGCCACAATCAAGTATGTGTGCTTGATTGATAAGTCACGAACAGCCTAGGATCAGCTCTAGGATGTTCAACTTAGCTTTCACAAGCTAAGGGAATTTGCCACAAGGAATGGACGAAATTCTGGAAATTTTATTCAATACTCTCAAAAAAAACTCAATGTAACATGCGGCTTGAGGCTATTAATAGCCGTGACTAAGACCTAATAAACTGGAAAGATAACAAGGAAAGTTCGGCCAGGCCCTTGGGCCTCCACTTGACCGAAAGCTAGCCCAACTAACTATAGATCTTAAGCGAGATCCCCGTACGGCTCAGCGAGGGTACTTAACTGCGGCTCAGTCCGCCGTCTGGATCTTGAACACTTGCATCTTCAATTGTAAGCAGCATTTTAGTAGTCGTGCAAGGATATTCCAACTCAATTCCTTCAATGGCCGGTTTCTCTTGGATTTGGATGGCACGTACCAAGGCTTGGAGGGACTCCTTGAATCTCTTAACTCGTGCTCGTGTCACTGGGCCTAGGGGCACCTTCACAGGGTCTACTTGTACACTTTGGGTCTCGTGCGCAATCGCATCAATTTTTCTAGTATCGGTTAGTTTTTGAGAAATTAAGAACGTATATCGGACGTGGGACCCACTAGTGCGGTAAGTTCGGAAAAATTCGGCCGATTAGGTTAAGTTTCGAATATTGGGTTTAATTTATCGGGTGCTAAGAGATAATTAGAGGATACTTTATGGTGCGTCGAAATCCGAGTTTCGTAGCTCCCGTTATGACCGAAACAAGATTTATCGTCAGAACTGCCTTTGAATCTGGACAGTTCTGACGGGTACTTTGGCACTCCATTTTCGTTCTGTTCTGAATAGATTCAGGTCTTAGCCAAAACATCAAAGTTTTAGCCTTATGTCTCAGCTTTCTAATGCCTTTGGAATTTCCTGATTTGGATTTGTGAACTGGGAGTTATGGTCCAGCAAACAACCCTGTTCATCACCCTAAGACGTAAATTTCTGGTATTGTTTTCTACAATTTTGACCTGCTTCCATTCAGATCTAGATTAAAGTTTCTTCAGGAGATTTGTAGCCCTTTCTCATAGCTTCAAAATAGTGTCTCGTTCACTTTTATCAGACTTTCCTATCCTAATCTTTGATCAAAACGGTTTGAGATGGCAGATTTGGCTGTTTCCTTTTGCCGTTCCGCGCACTTGCATGTGCCAATTTTGCCGTTTCCGTACTTGCGTGTGTCGGCTTTTACCGTTTTGCTTGTTTTGGGTCTGTTAGTAACCGTTTGTGATATAATGTGATAAAATCTTCTATTTCAGACAGTGGTGAGCTAGGCGATGCCGGTGGGGCCCACTACTAACCAACACACGAAGTGATTTCCGCTTTTGTACTACTTTTGTATTTTGAGTAAGTATTCAGGCCGCTTTTACGTGTTAGTTGATTATGTGTTTCGATATGTATGAAAAGGGTACCTAGGCGAGGGTGTACTTTATCGCACTCGACCTAAACCCTAGTTTGCGCACACATTTGTACATGACATATGTATATGAATCATTTTGGAACTAAACCCCTTGAGCTTGTGGCTCGGGGTGACTTTTGAATAAATTTTGTGAAGTTTGTGAGTTTGGGGCCCGATCTCATGACCTAGATGGACTATTCGAGTCGGTTAGGGCTTGGTCGAAGTCAGTCCAACCTGGTTTGAGGTCACCAAGTTTGTGAATCCGGTTCACCGATTATGTGGACCAAGTTTGTGACCTGAGCTTGTGAACCAAGCTCAATTTCGTTCGCTCGAGCAAGTTTGTGAGGTGCCTGGCCAGAGAAGGTGATAAGGTATACGGTGGGAGTACAAGTGAAGTTCTACGGATCATTAATTGTAGTCGACGGAGTGTCGATAGGAGATCATACATGGCACATGAATTGGCTTTGGAGCCACCTGTATCCTTATTATGTGATGTTACTTTTCTGCTTTTGCTTTACTCTTACTGTGTAACTGTTGTTACGTGAAATTTATACTTTCGCCCCTGTTTACTTACTAAGCATATAGCTTACCCCTTTCCTTTTGTTTTCCTTAGCAGGGGCCGACGCGGGAACTTTTGGCTCGTACACTAGTATAGTTAGGTTTGATGGTAATAGTTGGACATATAGTATGTCTGTTTTTGTTTTGGTGGTTTGTATAAGGACCCTCCTTAGGGTCTATCTTCTGCTGGTTGTGATTATAGTATATTAGAGTGGTTTGACTCGAGACTTTTGAAGATGTAAATATAACTTTTGGGATTGTATTTATTGTATATAGTGCTCTTTCGATTTATCTAGTTTTATTGCTTTAAGTTTTGAGTCCTGGCGCGAGCTAGGCAGGCGGCCCGCCGATACCCTTGGGTTCGCCCTTGGGAGAAGTGGGGTCATCACATGTCAAATATTTGAGTTACTTTTGAAAAACTTTGTGGGGAAAATTGGGTACCAAATTGCTATTTTCTACTACTAGTCACCCACAAACTGATGGCCAAACTGAGGTTGTCAATCGTACACTATCTACACTCTTGCGTGCCATCATTAGAAAAAACATTAGAACCTGGGAAGAGTGTTTACCCCATGTTGAGTTTGCATACAATCGCACGGTGCATAGTTCTACTCATTTTCACCATTTGAAATAGTCTATGGTTTTAACCCTTTAACACCACTAGACTTATCACCTTTACCTTCTTCTGAGCACATTAACATGGATGGTGCTAAACGAGCAGATTTTGTCAAGAAATTACACGAGCAGGTACGCCTAAACATTGAGCAAAGAATGAACCAAGTTGCTCAACGGGTTAACAAGGGACGCCAACGCGTCGTGTTTGAACCTGGTGATTGGGTGTGGTTACATCTACGCAAGGAAAGATTCCCAGTCCAAAGGCGCAATAAATTACTTCCCCGAGGAGATGGGCCATTTCAAGTCATCAAGCACATCAATGACAATGCTTACAAACTGGACCTACCCGATGAGTACAATGTGAGCGCTACATTCAATGTCTCTGATCTATCTCCTTTTCTTACAGACGATGAAACTGATTTGAGGACAAATCCTTTTGAAGAGGAGGGGGATGATACGAACCAAGAGACACCATTGCGAACTATTCGAGTTCTCCTAGGACCCGTAACTCGAGCACGAGCTAAGAAAATGAGGGAAGAACTCCAAGGATTTGTTTGTGAGATACAAGGCCAAGAAATTGTCCCCAAGGTCATTGAGGGACTTGAGCATGAAGGAATGAAAGTCATTCATGTAGTGCATGTCAAAGAGAACCATGCGTGACCCTTTTCTAGTCACATTTGTTGTTTTAGTTAAGTGATTGTAATAAGGGCTTAATGGTCCATAGCCTTGCTTTATTTACCTAAGGGATGACCTCATAAGGTTATTTACCTAAGCGATGACCTCATAAGGTTATTTACCTAAGGGATGACCTCATAAGGTTTGGTCAAACCCACAATTCTTAGTCTACAATTGTTAGTCTTAGTCAAGCCCACAATTCTAGATTAGTTCCACATTATTTAGTTGTTCATCTCTATGTAAGGCTATAAATAGCCCACACTTCCAATGGTTTTAGGCATTCAATCAATAAATCAGATTTTAAGAGTTTTCTTGGTTTCTCCAAGGCTTCTTGAACACCTTAGAATTTCTCTAGGTGTTCGTGACTTAACAATCTAGAATCGCACTAGGTTGTGGCGTCTTCTACCATTATACCAAGGTTCGTTAACCACGTGATTAACGAGTTGAGGTCATTCGCTCCAAACATGGTGTCCTCTTGTCAATCCTGAAGCTAATCTTTTACGGGTTTCATCACAAGGTTGGCGACATTCGTATCAATGAAGCCCAAGGGCTGGCCGAATTCCCTACATGTTTTCCAAGTTTTGTTAGGTAAGAAGTCACGGCTACAAATAGCCTCAAGTCATTGTTTTACATGGAGTTTTTGATGATTAATAAAATTACATTGAGAGTTCTCTCAAAGCTTCATTGAAGCACCTTGAATATCTTAGATTTATATCTTAGGTATTCAATTGACTTATCAATCTAGGACCGCGCTAGATCATGCGTCTCCTACAAATACCGAGGTTCGTTGACCACGTGATCAACAGGTTTAGGTGATTCCGCTGCGTTCATGTTCATCAATGTGAATCCTACTTTCTAGATCCTTTCCTGTCTATACGGGTTGCATCACAAGGTTGGTGCCGTTCATATCGGCTATTTTCTACATCCAGTCACCCCCAGACCGATGGCCAAACTGAGGTCGTTAATCGCACATTGTCTATTTACTCAGAGCCATCATTAAAAAGAATCTCAAAACTTGGGAGGAGTGTTTACCCCATGTCGGTTTGTTTATAACCATACAGCTCATAGTGCTACACAATTTTCTCCATTTGAGATTGTTTACGGTTTTAACCCATTGACTCCTTTGGATTTGATGTCTTTGCCGTTGTCTGAGCGTACTAACCTTTAAAGCCAGCAGGTGAAGGCCAACATTGAAGCTCGCACCCAGCAGTACCTCAAGCATGCCAACAAGAGTCAGTGTCGCGTGGTGTTTGAACCAGGTGACTGGGTCTGGTTACACCTGCGCAAGGAGCATTTCCCTGTCTAGCGTCGCAACAAGTTGCTACCCCGTGGAGATGGACCATTCCAAGTTGTGGCGTGCATCAATGACAATGCATACAAGCTCGATCTTCTAGGTGAGTATAATGTCTCGGCTACCTTTAATGTTGCTGACCTAAGTCCCTATCTTGCAAATGATGAGTTCGATTTGAGGACAAATCTTTCGTAAAAGGAGGGGAATGATGAGGAGGTCGAGGGAGCTATCCAAGTGGAGCAAGTGAAAGTGCTATTGGGGCCTATGACATGAGCTCGCGCGAAGAGATTGAACAAGACACTACAAACATTGGTTCGTGTGGCCCGAGAGTCGAATGGAGAACCAAAGGCCATCGAGGGCCTCAACGAAGCTAGGCTTGTTGTCCTAGTTTTGGCCATCACTGAAGATTAGAAGCCCATGAGTCGGCTAAGGGGTCCATGGCCCATTATTAGTTGGTCGAGTGCGATAAAATACACACTCGCCTAGAAAACTCGTTTTGGCAATCGTAGAACGCAGTTAACATGTTATCAATCATTCATAACAAGCCATGTAATCAAGAAACATAACAAACAAGAAATACTCACCTATTTACACAAAATAACGTCCAAAATATCCTTCTAGATATTACACTCAGTCACCGATGAAACCTAAGAGTAAACGAGAGAGAATATTACAGTTCATCTAGCAAAATTAGGTGAAATCGAAGAAAATCCGACTAACGACGAGTAAAACGTATAAAGATGACTTTGAAAGTGAAAAGAGGCATTTGGATCTGAGGATGGGAATAATTAAGGGTTTCATAAATCAAACACAAAACTAAACTAAAAAGGTTATAAAATTTCCAACGGAAAACACTTGGACCAAAGACAAATCAGAATCCAAATAGATAGGCTAAAGAAATCTTATTTTATGAATCGTTTATGTGGTTCAAAATCAATATATATTGAAGTAGATATTATATAACAAAGGTCTTGATGAAAATCATGTGAAAAAAGGACAAAATATCTAAGAAAACCCTAAACCACTCCTCTTTATTTTGGCAAGAAATAAGTAATCATTTGATAGTGAAAACTGGATAGTTGTAGCTATGCATCATGTTTGAAAACAGTTAAAAAGGTCACCACCTTCATTACACGAAAGTATAAAAGTTTACATAACATGTAGCTCATCTAACCTCCTTCAAGAGAACCAAAGGAGTTCTCAATGAAATACATCCAACTCGAGACAAAAATCACATTTCCAATCCACTTTAACTCACTCAAATTACAAGAAAATAAACAGGCAGCATTTCCCCCTAAATTCTCCACTTTCACCCTACAATCAAAAACCAATTCTCATAGCAGTTAACCACAATCACACATACGGTTCATAAGCAATACAACACATCCAATTAGGCTACAATACCCTTCAATCAAAGCCAATTAGAAGCTTAAGAACCAACCATAAGAAAACCCCCAAATTAAACCCTAAAACTGGAATTTCCGCACAAACCAGAAATTTTCCGCAAACAATCATAATTAACGCACAAAAGCTCCATTTAACACCATTTAGTGCTATCTGTGAGGACTTGCAAATTCCTTACATATTTCTTGAAAATTTCCTGTTATTTGAAAATTATTTGGAAATTATTATTCCATACCATATTGGTACTTAATCACCCTAGAAAAAGTGCCAATGATCATAGAAAATAAGGGTTTTCCTTTCCGATTTCAATTCGAAGTGAAATAGGGTATTTCGTGTATCTGTCGTGTAATTATCCGGTACGGAGCGAGGATCAAATTTGGTGTTTAAGAGTGACTTTTGGATGAGGAAATATTATATGATTAGAAGTGATAATAATAAATTAGTGATTAGAAGTTAAAAACCCAAGTATATACGATTTAAGGACAAACGGCTTGGACCGACGGGTGTCGCGCGCTACCGATTGAACACACCACTTGATCCTTACTTTATTACCTTAATCTTCTTATTTTATTACAGCTAATTAACCCTCAAAATATCTCATACATCAGTCACATTTGTTGACTTTAAATACCAAGAGAGAGAAGGGAAAAAATGAATGGAATTGGTGGCGACAAGTGGCGGTATTTCATTGGATGGTTGACTAACTAATTTACACCATATTTATCACCAAAAACCAACCATTTCCTCCATTATTTCTGCATATCAGCCGTGAGTTGAGGGAGGAAAAACAAGAGAAAAGGAAACTTCAATCAATCTTGGTTTGAGCTTGAATGAGTGAAAACAAGAAAAACTAAACCGATTAATCATTAGTTTGGAAGCTTGGGAAGCTTAAGGAGCTAAATTTTGCCAAGGGAAGTGAAGGATAACTCTTGAAAGCTTTTTTCTTGAGGTATAATGGCTGACTAATTTTTCTTTTCCCTTAACCATGTTTGAGTTGTGTAGTAGCATCTAATATTGCTTGTTATGCTTATATCAAGTGGATTTGGATGATTGGGGTTGATGTATTTAAGTCAGGGTTTGAATAATTTCCTTCCCATATTTGTTGTATGAATGATATACGATGTATATAAGCATGTATAGGAGGTAGTAGGGGTGTTTCAAGTTCAATTTGTGAGGATTAGCAATTGATTGCAAGAATCCCAGATTTCTGGAAAATTTCAGTTCAGTTCTGCCCGGTTTTAGTACTCATAGTTAGAGGCCGAATTAGGCTTGGCCTAAAACATGAAAGTTGTAGATAATAGTATTTTATATGTGCCTACAAAATTTCAACTCAATCGGAGCAACGTAGCCTATGAAAATACCAAAATACCCTCACTGTTCTAGGTTACATTCCAGAGTTCCGCGTGGATAGTTTAGTCTATTCGGTTGTGTTTATTCACTATGATCCGTACTGATTTAGCCAATGAACAAAACATGAAAGTTTTAGTGTTCTGTCTTATCTTTTAAACGCCTCTAAGTACACCTTAATCGGACCTTGGTAACCTGAGATATAGCCATTTAAAGGTAGTGCGGTTAATTAGCCGACTAGTTGGATTTTGGTTCTGTAAATTGGGAATTTGACTAGGTTGCATTGGAAACTGGACTAAGTGATCTCATAAAAATTGTAGCCCTGTGTCTTAGCTTCGAAACGGTATAAGATTCATCCCAATCCGATAAGCGTAGCCTCGGATGTGTTCTTTCCACAACCACACGTCAAATCTGTCTTTTGCTAGATTGCATTTCCGCACTTGTTATTAGTTTAATTCTTGTTCTTATATTGTTTTGAGCCTATGGAACGGCTATTGACTTGAATCTATGATATGTATGACTTTGGGATTGGTTGAGGAAAAATAATGAAGCCATAAATGGCTGGAAAATAGGTAAACACAAAGGGCGTGCTGCCCAAATTTTCGCTTAAGAGCTAAGTTTCTATTTGAACTTATATATTTTCGATTGGCAAATCCTATGACTATTTTTCCATCTTAAAACATGATCCTTCTGCAATTGGAAACTCCAAATATTTACTCACTCTTACCCAAATAAAGAGGAGTGGTTTAGGGTTTTTCTTGGGTATTTTGTCCTCCCCTTTTCATGAATTTCATTAAGGCATTTAGTCTATAATATCTACTTGAATATGAGATGATTTTGAACCATATAAACGATTCCGAAAACAGTATTTCTTAGCCTATCTAGTTGGATTCCGACTTGTCGTTAGTTCAAGGATTTCCATTGGAAAATTTTATAACCCTTTTGAATTTGGTTTCTAGCTTGGATTGCGAAACCCTAATTATTTCCGACCACATATTCAAATACCCTCTTTTCACTTAAGAATCATCTTTATACATCCTACTAGTAATTAGTCGGACTTCCTTTAATTTTACCTAGTTGATTTACTAGATAACTTGTAATATGTTCTCTTGCTTAATTTTAGGTTTCATTGGTGATTGAGGAATTGGACGTTATTTTGCTTGTATAAGTGAATGTTCCTTATTTGTTATATTCTCCTTGACTTCATGACTTGTTGTTATTGTTTGATAATGTGTGAAGTGTTTCCAATAATTTCCAAAACGAATTTTCTAGGCGAGCGTGTACTTTATCGCGCTCGACCTAAATGAAACGTGAAATTTTCAACGATTTAATGATTGAAACGTTACTTGTGCATGAATGTAAGCCTTTTGGGCTGAACTGGTCACTCGAGCCAGAAGCGGACTCGGTCGGGCGATTTGGTGACCTGGGTGAACGTTTTGGTATGCTCGAGTATTACCTTGAAGTCTGGTGGAGCCTGGCCAATGTCCGGGAAGGGGGTGAATGAAATGAATGAACAAATGAATGAACGAGGGGTTTTATTGACAAAAATGCATTTGCAAATGATTGAAGGTGTAAGGGAATGAAAGGAGAATGAATGAATGAACGAATGAAGGAATGGCTCCTTGAGAGCACGTATCCTTTTAATGAATGTGTTTATCGCTTTGTATTGTAAATGTTTTCTTGAATTATGGGTTAATGTATTGGGTTTATTACTTGTATATGTGTTCGGAACCTCACTGAACTTTCAAGCTCATCCCTTTAGTTTTGTTTTCCTTAACAGGGGACGGCGAGCAGGATGAGAGCATAGACTAGCCAGTTTAGTTCTGTTGTAATGGTTCTCGCCCTAGTGCTTGGCACGGGCTAGACGTATGAAGGATTGAGAACCTTTGTATATTCGATGGTTATACTCTCTTTTGGGATGGCAATGTATATATAAGTTCCGCTTTAAGTTTTGGATAGTTGCCTATTTATTCTTGTGGTTTTATTCCGATTTTAATTGTGAACTGAAGTGATTGACTGAGTCTTGGCGAGAGCTGGGCAGGCGACCCGCCGAACCTTGGGGTACGCCTGATGCGAGACGCGGAAGCAACTTCGGATCTAGAGGAACACGATGAAGATTGGATGGAGTTGAACCTGAACTTGGACCACTCAAGAACAGATTTAACGGTAGAGGACGCCACATTCAAGTATGTGTGCTTGATTGATAAGTCAAGAACAGCCTAGGATCAACTCTAGGATGTTCAACTTAGCTTTCACAAGCTAAGGGAATTTGCCACAAGGAATGGACGAAATTCTGGAAATTTTATTCAATACTCTCAAAAACTGAATGTAACATGCGGCTTGAGGCTATTAATAGCCGTGACTAAGACCTAATAAACTGGAAAGATAACAAGGAAAGTTCGGCCAGGCCCTTGGGCCTCCACTTGACCGAAAGCTAGCCCAACTAACTATAGATCTTAAGCGAGGGTACTTAACTGCAGCTTGGCCCGCTATTTGGAGCTTGAACACTTGCATCTTCAATTGTAAGCAGCATTTTAGTAGTCGTGCAAGGATATTCCAACTCAATTCCTTCAATGGCCGGTTTCTCTTGGATTCGGATGGCACGTACCAAGGCTTGGAGGGACTCCTTGAATCTCTTAGCTCGTGCTCGTGTCACCGGGCCTAGGGGCACCTTCACAGGGTCTACTTGTACACTTTGGGTCTCGTGCTCAATCGCATCAACGCCCTAGGGGGAGGTAGGGCCGTCACAGTTGGTATCAAAGCCTGCTTCGCGTGGTCTCTGCGCGGAGTGAGCCTGGACTAAGTGGTGAACAAGTATAAAGGCTAAGTTGATGTGTGCACGGACCTTGGCCCACCAATGACCCAGTTCAACTACCATTGGGCCCAGTCACATGTGCACGGGCTAAGCAATTCAAGGAACGTTCAAGACCAACATGGAGTTCACTAAGAAATTGAGGGCTTGGAGAGAGACAATCGAGTCATTTACACCATGATCCAAGTCCACGAAGAGTCAAGCGGGCCACCAAGAGAATAAGGCCTTAGGCCCCATCAATTAGTTAGCAATTAGTTAATGATTAAGTAAGAGCATGGGCCGGCCCATCTTGTTCCAAAAACATGGGCCGACTTTTTCCTTTTCCTAGCCTTTAGGGTTTTAGTCACTTTAACCTATAAATAGGCTTGCTTTGTAAGGTTTAAGGGTAGACGTTTTATCAATAAAATTGTTATTTTCGATTCTTCTTCTTGAGAGAGAATTCGAGCCTTTACTTGCTTTGGCAAGGGTTTTGAGCAGTCTTGCGTCTCGTCCTAGATTGTTCTACCGACCTATCCCGTGGAGTATCCACCTTCATTGGAGTTGTCGTCCTACCGTCTTGAATCAAATCGTGTCGTCCGTTTGGTTCTAGATCCCGCAATTCCAAGCGTTGGATATCCTTGCTAGATCCTTAGGCAAACGTGCTACGTGTCTCGAAACGTGTTGATCGAGGAACGTATCAGTTGGCTTCAGAGCTTTGGTGGACGTATCTTCCGTTATATCCGTAGTTTTGTCCTAGTTATCAATTTTCCGCTGCCTTTGTGTCAAAAAAAAAAAATTTCGTGCATCATATTTGTTGCTTCCTTATCGTGAAAAAAAATTCTGTTCGTTAGCATTGTTGCTTTGTTGTGCCATTTCGTTCTTTTGTTGTCAAGAAACTCTGGTCGTTGTTCTTGTTGTTGAGTCCGTGTTCAAAAGAGAGAAAAGAAAAAGAAAAACACAAACAAAATCTGTTCGCATCACTTGTCAAAAAAAAAAAATTTCTGTCCGCTAGTTCTTGTTCTTGGTCGCGTCAAATTTCTGGTCAGTCGCATGTATTGTTGCTAGTTCTAATCTGCCCAGATTTTGTACTTGTATTGCAACCATTCTGCCCAGCCATTGGTCTTAGCCGAATCTGCAAAAAAAAAAAAAAAGGAAACCTGTCCGTATAGCTCTTGTCAAAGTTTTCAACTCAATCTGGCCGCAACTTGCTTGTTGTGTTGCGTCGTTAGTTGCTTGCAATTTGGCAGCACCTGTGTCCTTTTGTTGCGTCAAAACTGTTGGGCTATTGTATCTTCTAGTTGTTCAGGCATAATCTGTCCGTGTGTGTGGTTAGCTTGTTATCCCAAAATTCAGTTTGTCATTGTGTCTCCGCGGGTCACGAATCTGTCCGCGGCCTAGCTCCTCATTGGCGTCAATTTCTGTCCCCGTTGTGGGCTGAAATTTCTGGTCGTGTCCTGGTGTCTTGTGTCCGTAGTCACTGCCCAAAGTAGTTGTACCGTGATCAGCAAAAAAACAAAAAAAAAAAGAGACTTTGCGGCAGCTAGGGTTTCTTTCCCTTCTTGTCACATCTTGCGTTTGTAGCAACCTGTCCAGAAAGTTGTTCCCCGCTATTTGCTATAGTTTGTCTCATTTGTGGTCTGAAATCTGGTGTGTTGTTGTGTTGTTCGAGTCTTGTAAACAACCCAGCAAAAGTCAAAAAAAAAAAAGAGAAAAAAAAGGAGTAGAGGGTCACATACCTTATTGTTCGGGAATCGTGGCTGGAATTGTCTTGTTGGGGGCTGCCGACCCAGTTTTGCTATTAAACCTTGATTATTTGTGATTAGTTCTTGCAATCTTGGGCAACAAAACCTAACTTGGGTAGTTCTTGAGCTTCTTGATCAAAAATCTTGAAGTTCTTGTTCTTGGGCAACCGAGACTGATTTGGGCAACTCTTGACTGAGGGAAGGGGATTTCTCTTTCTTGGCCATCTTGAATATTGATCCAAACTAGAGGAGTCCTTGGGACTGACATTACGTACTTGGAAACATTAGTTTGAGCCAAAAAAAAAACAAAGAAACAAAAAAAAAGGGAAAGATCCGGCTCTTAAGGTTTCCTACTTGGGAAAACCAAGTCCCACCTTTGACTCCAACTAATCCTACCTTTGTTGGGATTAATAGCTGCCAAGAACTTTGGCCAAGGCCCAAGCTTCCCTCCAACGGACCTCCACTGCCCATATAATCACCAATTCAGTCTCCCGGTCGGCCAAACACCAAGCCACTTCCCAAAGCCTTGACCGACATAAACAGCCCCACATACTAACCAATTCAGTTTTTCCAAAACACCGCCGGCCATCACACCCAATCATTTCCAAAGCCTTCACCGACTCAACAGTCCACTTTATATAAAATCCAGCCTTCCATCAACCACCCTCCACTGCCCACATATAACCAATTCAAATAAACAATTCAGTTTCCCAAATTCTGTCTCACATTCGGCCACCACACCAAAACCATTTCCCAATGTCTTGACCGACCTCCACTGCCATATAATCACCAATTCAGTCTTCCATTCGGCCAAACACCAACTCATTTCCCAAGCCTTGACCGACCTTCACCACCCACAATTCAATAACCCATTCAGTCTTTCAGATTATGTTTCACATTCGGCCGCACCCACCGCCCATAAATCAACAATTCAGTTTCCCAAATTCTAACTCACATTCGGCCAGCACACCAAAATCATTTCCCAAATGTCTTGACCGACCACCACCGCCCATATACTAACCAAAAAAAAAGAAAAAAAAAACTGACCAAAAGGGCGCAAACAGCAACCTAACACATTCCAAAAATTGGGTCATCGGGTAGAGTTCTTTCTAGGAATTCCAAAATTTCAGCTTGTGAGTTTTGGGTATTATCTAGTGTCAATCATCTTGGGCTGCTCACCTACATTATTTAGGTCATAAAACAGTATCTCAAGTGTGTCCAAAGTATCTTTGCTCGTTGGTTACTCTTGTGCGAAGCTTGGTGGACAATTCTTGGACCTTGTGCGGCATTGCTCAAGTTACTCAATCCAGCAACGTAAGCGTAATGGTAAGACCATTAGAGTGTCATCAGTTTGAGTGATACACGAGAGTAGAGTGTACATGCGTGAGCTTGTGGGAGGAAAATTCCTTTGCTCTACTAACCGTTTTGCAGGTCACATAGTCATGCCCACTAGAGTTGCATCTTGCTCATACAATCAAGAATTCGTGGAGACCGAACCTTTCAAGAGGAGAGGTCCCAAGCGAAGTACCATGCAATCCAGTTCACAATGTGGGTATCATTCACTCCGGGAGGAGATGCAACGCCACCGTGCTTTGTGTGTATACGAAAGGTATAAACAAGATTGTGATGAGTATGAGGAGGAGCAAAGCAGCTTGCGTAGAGCATCTAAATCAAGGTCAACTTCAAGCAAACAAGGTTCATCTAAGAAGCATCTTGACAATCAAGACGAGGAGCTCGAGAATTTTCGAATTGAGTCAAAGCTTCGTGAAGCAAAGGATGAATTCCGAAGTCAAACTAAAGCATGGGTTGATTCTATGATGGAAATACTTAGCCAAGTATGGGATTCCCACTTTGAGCAACTTAATCATGTGTCGACCGATGGTAACAAAGGAAATATTCATCCTAGTCCCTCGTCGATTGAAGAGCCCTCTATGAATGAGATGCAGCTAAGCCATGAACATAATCCGAACTCAAGTGCAATGAATGGACAATGGTCCGAGACAAATGGAGTGGGAAAAGGCAAGAATAGTTTGGCCTTATTGATGAGTAAAGAGGAGGAGTTGGCCATGTTCGCAAAAGTTGAAAGTGTAGACGTTTTGTTTGCTAACACAAGCTAACATGTGTTTTGTTTAGTACCTCTTCTTTTGTGCAGATTAAACAAAGTCAAGTAGAGTTGGTCATGGCATGTTCCATTCCCACGTCACTTGGACACTTTGCGAGTTTCCATGGAGTTTGTCTTCAATTCATGGAACCATGTCAACTCAAACCTGTCCACACCATTGGAGGATTGATTCGAGCTCGTCTTAAAAGGGAAATTTCAGATTCTACTTCTTGTTCTCTACCTATGGTTCATTCCTCACCTTTGCCTTATTTTGAGCATGATACTAGCACTAACTCTTGTCGCTCTCATGTAGGTGTTAAAGAGAAGTGTAAAGGACTAGCACTGGCATCTCAAGTTGAATCAATTGGTAGAAAGAATATTGAAGTGTCAAAGGGAGTTTTCTCATTTCCATCTTGTTCTACACTTTCTTACCATCTAGTTAATAATGTACCATTAGTTCTTTACCCGATTTCCGAATTGCTTCAAGTTGAAGGTTATTTTGTTTTTGTAGGTTGTAACGCTGTCCAAAATTTTCCAACTATGGTTAAGGACTTGCAACCCGATTTCGTGCTTATTCCTGCTGAAAGTGGAGCACGTTCGTGCTTCTTCACATGTCCAAAAGCTGGTCACCACGAGCTTACTTCACCAACTCCAACTTGCACAAATTCATATGATTCGTATGGAGTGCGTTTCACTTCATTGCTGCCACTTTTGTCGGGTGATACCCACAAATGTGTCAATAAAGATCCGAACGTTGGTCTTACATCACTGGTTCGTACTTCTAGGGAAGTGCAACCTGATTGGTTCAATGTTTCACCTCCAAATAGGCAAGTTGTGCCAAATCAGCAACAACCAGGGACGAGTCATACCACCTTGAAAAACCCGATTTGGAATTTCTCTTGCTCCCATGAGCATCATTCTGAAGATCCTTATTTTGTGCATGAGAATGGTGACACTATACCAATGCATGGCCGAAGGATGATTAGAGCGCGCTGGATTGCTACCTGGAAGTTTCGCGAGCCTTACACAGGCTCTTTCCTATCTTGGCGCATGTCCTTGTTTGAGAGCCTAATGAAGCTGACCAAACGCCATTTAACTTGGCTCGTGACCTTTCATTTGTTCCCAACGTGGCTGACTTCCAAACGCACTATCGATTTGAGTTGTCATACTACTAACACTTGTTAGTATCTTCCATCCCCATCTAGATTTGAGGACAAATCCTTCTTAAGAGGAGGGGACTGATGTGTGCACGGACCTTGGTCCACCAATGACCCAGTTCAACTACCATTGGGCCCAGTCACATGTGCACGGGCTAAGCAATTCAAGGAACGTTCAAGACCAACATGGAGTTCACTAAGATATTGAGGGCTTGGAGAGAGACAATCGAGTCATTCAAGCGGGCCACCAAGAGAATAAGGCCTTAGGCCCATCAATTAGTTAGCAATTAGTTAATGATTAAGTAAGAGCATGGGCCGGCCCATCTTGTTCCAAAAACATGGGCCGACTTTTTCCTTTTCCTAGCCTTTAGGGTTTTAGTCACTTTAGCCTATAAATAGGCTTTCTTTGTAAAGTTTAAGGGTAGACGTTTTATCAATAAAATTGTTATTTTCGATTCTTCTTCTTGAGAGAGAATTCGAGCCTTTACTTGCTTTGGCAAGGGTTTTGAGCAGTCTTGCGTCTCGTCCTAGATTGTTCTACCGACCTATCCCATTGAGTATCCACCTTCATTGGAGTTGTCGTCCTACCGTCTTGAATCAAATCGTGTCGTCCGTTTGGTTCTAGATCCCGCAATTCCAAGCGTTGGATATCCTTGCTAGATCCTTGGGCAAACGTGCTACGTGTCTCGAAACGTGTTGATCGAGGAACGTATCATAAGTGCTCGTTCGAGCATAAGTTATGAATTATGAATATTATAGGCCTTAAATCTTTCTCATGGTATCTGAGGACCATAAATAAGTATGTCGGGTAGGAATTTCGATTGTAGATGGTTTACTCTTGGGACTGGCCAGCTCGAATGTGAATTGTCTTATTTCAGATTCTCATGCCCGTGTACTTCAAAGTTGAGGTCATGGTAAGTGCTTAAGACTTGTATTTCGGGAACATGAACAGGTTTTGTCCGACTGTAATGAGTATAAGAAGTAATGGACATCTCGTTTGGATAGTAAGTGACGTGAGAAACCGGACGGGGTTATTTAATTGAGACTGGGACGACTTCACCTTCTCTTTTTTATTTACCCGTATATTGTTACTACATGACGTTAGTATACGTGTGTGTACATGGTTATCTGTCCAATTTGATATGTATTTGTGTAATTGATTATCTGCCTCATTGATATGGCGTGTTATGTGCGCATATGTTTATTTTGTATTTGGAATGCTAGAATTTGTTACTTTGGTCAATTTACTGTGTTTATTTACTAAATTACCTTTTGGGGGAAAAGAAAAGAAAAGAGAGAGGGAAAAACATATATATGGACGGGAGACGTAGCCGTGGACGTGGACATGGTCGTGGAAATAAACGAGCTCAAGAGCCAAGAGAGGAAAGGGAAACTACAGCTGCACAAGAGCAAGGACCGAGGGTCGAAGCCGGGGACCAAATGGCGACGGCAATGCAACAAATGACAAATATCTTAGCAAGGTTGGTGGACCAACAAGGTCAAATACTTGTGAATCAACCTCTGAACCCTGAAATAGGAGAAGATCGGGCTCTTGAGAGGTTTCAGAAGTTTGCTCCTCCGAAATTCCTTGGAGGGTCTGATCCGGATGTAACCGAACAGTGGCTGGAGGCCATGATCAACATCTTTGCAGCTTTGAACTATACCGAACAAAGGCAAGTGAACTTTGCGGTATTTCAATTTGAAGGACCGGCCCGAGCATGGTGGAACGTGATTAAGGCAAAGTGGGAAAGGGAACAGACTGTATGGACATGGGCGAATTTCATAAGGGACTTTAACGAGAAGCACCTCCCTCCTTTAGTCAAAGAAATGAGAGAGGAGGAGTTTATTGGGTTACGCCAGGGAACGCTAAGTGTGGCCGAATATGAAACGAAATATACAAGACTATCCAAGTTTGTTTCTGAATTGGTGGCCACAGAACGACGAAGAGTAAGACGGTTTATACAGGGATTAAATTTGAAATCCAAGAAGCATTAGCGGCGGTACAAGTGAACACGTTTACGGAGGCCCTTGAGAAAGCTCAAAGAATCGAGACTGCAAAGGCACAGATAAAAGCCTCCCAGACCCGGAAAAGGGGTACATCGGGCAGTGTAGTGGAGGAATTAAGTGAAACAATAACACCTCGTAAAGTGCAGAAAGTGAACCCATTACTCCGCCCACCATGGACATTAGGGGCGATAGATGAAAGGTTTTCAAGAAAGCCAAATCGGACCTGGGAAAAGTTTTCAAGAAAGCCAAACGATGGCTTCTCATGTGATCTGTGGATACTGTGGAAAGGCAAATCATGCTGAAAGCAATTGTTGGAGAAAAGGACGGAAATGCTTAATCTGCGGAAGTGACGATCATCAAGTTAGCAACTGTCCGAGGAGACAGTCACGTGAAAACAATACTCCGCAACTGGATGGAGCTAAATCACAAGTGAATGAAAGAGAGAAACGAACTAGTGTACCGGCAAAGGTTTATGCTTTAGACAACCGACAAGTTCTGGACTCGTCTGAGGCAACTGAAGGTAAAATTTCGAGGACGAAATTCTCTTAAGGGGGAGAGAGTGTGAGGACTTGCAAATTCCTTACATATTTCTTGAAAATTTCCTGTTATTTGAAAATTATTTGGAAATTATTATTCCATACCATATTGCTACTTAATCACCCTAGAAAAAGTGCCAATGATCATAGAAAATTAGGGTTTTCCTTTCCGATTTCAATTCGAAGTGAAATAGGGTATTTCGTGTATCCGTCGTGTAATTATCCGGTACGGAGCGAGGATCAAATTTGGTGCTTAAGAGTGACTTTTGGATGAGGAAATATTATATGATTAGAAGTGATAATAATAAGTTAGTGATTAGAAGTTAAAAACCCAAGTATATGCGATTTAAGGACAAACGGCTTGGACCGACGGGTGTCGCGCGCTACCGATTGAACACACCACTTGATCCTTACTTTATTACCTTAATCTTCTTATTTTATTACAGCTAATTAACCCTCAAAATATCTCATACATCAGTCACATTTGTTGACTTTAAATACCAAGAGAGAGAAGGGAAAAAATGAATGGAATTGGTGGCGACAAGTGGCGGTATTTCATTGGATGGTTGACTAACTAATTTACACCATATTTATCACCAAAAACCAACCATTTCCTCCATTATTTCTGCATATCAGCCGTGAGTTGAGGGAGGAAAAACAAGAGAAAAGGAAACTTCAATCAATCTTGGTTTGAGCTTGAATGAGTGAAAACAAGAAAAACTAAACCGATTAATCATTAGTTTGGAAGCTTGGGAAGCTTAAGGAGCTAAACTTTGCCAAGGGAAGTGAAGGATAACTCTTGAAAGCTTTTTTCTTGAGGTATAATGGCTGACTAATTTTTCTTTTCCCTTAACCATGTTTGAGTTGTGTAGTAGCATCTAATATTGCTTGTTATGCTTATATCAAGTGGATTTTGATGATTGGGGTTGATGAATAATTTCCTTCTCATATTTGTTGTATGAATGATATATGATGTATATAAGCATGTATAGGAGGTAGTAGGGGTGTTTCAAGTTCAATTTGTGAGGATTAGCAATTGATTGCAAGAATCCCAGATTTCTGGAAAATTTCAGTTCAGTTCTGCCCAGTTTTAGTACTCATAGTTAGAGGCCGAATTAGGCTTGGCCTAAAACATGAAAGTTGTAGATAATGGTATTTTATATGTGCCTACAAAATTTCAACTCAATCGGAGCAACGAAGCCTGTGAAAAGACCAAAATACCCTCATTGTTCTAGGTTACATTCCAGAGTTCCGCGTGGACAGTTTAGTCTATTCGGTTGTGTTTATTCACTATGATCCGCACTGATTTTGATGCGATTGAGCACGAGACCCAAAGTGTACAAGTAGACCCTGTGAAGGTGCTCCTAGGCCCAGTGACACGAGCACGAGCTAAGAGATTCAAGGAGTCCCTCCAAGCTTTGGTACGTGCCATCCAAATCCAAGAGAAACCGGCCATTGAAGGAATTGAGTTGGAATATCCTTGCACGACTACTAAAATGCTGCTTACAATTGAAGATGCAAGTGTTCAAGCTCCAAATAGCGGGCTAAGCCGCAGTTAAGTACCCTCGCTGAGCCGTACGGGGATCTCGCATCAGATTTAGCCAATGAACAAAACATGAAAGTTTTATTGTTCTGTCTTATCTTTTAAACGCCTCTAAGAACACCTTAATCGGACCTTGGTAACCTGAGATATAGCCATTTAAAGGTAGTGCGGTTAATTAGCCGACTAGTTGGATTTTGGTTCTGTAAATTGGGAATTTGACTAGGTTGCATTGGAAACTGGACTAAGTGATCTCATAAAAATTGTAGCCCTGTGTCTTAGCTTCGAAACGGCATAAGATTCATCCCAATCCGATAAGCGTAGCCTCGGATGTGTTCTTTCCACAACCACACGTCAAGTCTGTCTTTTGCTAGATTGCATTTCCGCACTTGTTATTAGTTTAATTCTTGTTCTTATATTGTTTTGAGCCTATGGAACGGCTATTGACTTGAATCTATGATATGTATGACTTTGGGATTGGTTGAGGAAAATAATGAAGCCATAAATGGCTGGAAAATAGGTAAACACAAAGGGCGTGCTGCCCAAATTTTCGCTTAAGAGCTAAGTTTCTATTTGAACTTATATAATTTCGATTGGCAAATCCTATGACTATTTTTCCATCTTAAAACATGATCCTTCTGCAATTGGAAACTCCAAATATTTACTCACTCTTACCCAAATAAAGAGGAGTGGTTTAGGGTTTTTCTTGGGTATTTTGTCCTCCCCTTTTCATGAATTTCATTAAGGCATTTAGTCTATAATATCTACTTGAATATGAGATGATTTTGAACCATATAAACGATTCCGAAAACAGTATTTCTTAGCCTATCTAGTTGGATTCTGACTTGTCGTTAGTTCAAGGATTTCCATTGGAAAATTTTATAACCCTTTTGAATTTGGTTTCTAGCTTGGATTGCGAAACCCTAATTATTTCCGACCACATATTCAAATACCCTCTTTTCACTTAAGAATCATCTTTATACGTCCTACTAGTATTTAGTCGGACTTCCTTTAATTTTACCTAGTTGATTTACTAGATAACTTGTAATATGTTCTCTTGCTTAATTTTAGGTTTCATTGGTGATTGAGGAATTGGACGTTATTTTGCTTGTATAGGTGAGTGTTCCTTATTTGTTATATTCTCCTTGACTTCATGACTTGTTGTTATTGTTTGATAATGTGTGAAGTGTTTCCAATAATTTCCAAAACGAATTTTCTAGGCGAGCGTGTACTTTATCGCGCTCGACCTAAATGAAACGTGAAATTTTCAACGATTTAATGATTGAAACGTTACTTGTGCATGAATGTAAGCCTTTTGGGCTGAACTGGCCACTGCCCCTTGTTACCGGTCGACTCGAGCCAGAAGCGGACTCGGTCGGGCGATTTGGTGACCTGGGTGAACGTTTTGGTATACTCGAGTATTACCTTGAAGTCTGGTGGAGCCTGGCCAATGTCCGGGAAGGGGGTGAATGAAATGAATGAACGAATGAATGAACGAGGGGTTTTATTGACAAAAATGCATTTTCAAATGATTGAAGGTGTAAGGGAATGAAAGGAGAATGAATGAATGAACGAATGAAGGAATGGCTCCTTGAGAGCACGTATCCTTTTAATGAATGTGTTTATCGCTTTATATTGTAAATGTTTTCTTGAATTATGGGTTAATGTATTGGGTTTATTACTTGTATATGTGTTCGGAACCTCACTGAGCTTTCAAGCTCATCCCTTTAGTTTTGTTTTCCTTAACAGGGGACGGAGCCAGTTTAGTTCTGTTGTAATGGTTATCGCCCTAGTGCTTGGCACGGACTGGACGTATGAAGGATTGAGAACCTTTGTATATTCGATGGTTATACTCTCTTTTGGGATGGCAATGTATATATAAGTTCCGCTTTAAGTTTTGGATAGTTGCCTATTTATTCTTGTGGTTTTATTCCGATTTTAATTGTGAACTGAAGTGATCGACTGAGTCCTGGCGAGAGCTGGGCAGGCGACCCGCCGAACCTTGGGGTACGCCCTAGGGGGAGGTGGGGCCGTCACAGTTGGTATCAAAGCCTGCTTCGCGTGGTCTCTGCGCGGAGTGAGCCTGGACTAAGTGGTGAACAAGTATAAAGGCTAAGTGCTCGTTCAAGCATAAGTTATGAATTATGAATGTTATAGGCCTTAAATCTTTCTCATGGTATCTGAGGACCATAAATAAGTATGTCGGGTAGGAATTTCGATTGTAGATGGTTTACTCTTGGGACTGGCCAGCTCGAGATGTGAATTGTCTTATTTCAGATTCTCATGCCCGTGTACTTCAAAGTTGAGGTCATGGTAAGTGCTTAAGACTTGTATTTCGGGAACATGAACAGGTTTTGTCCGACTGTAATGAGTATAAGAAGTAATGGACATCTCGTTTGGATAGTAAGTGACGTGAGAAACCGGACGGGGTTATTTAATTGAGACTGGGACGACTTCACCTTCTCTTTTTGATTTACCCGTATATTGTTACTACATGACGTTAGTATACGTGTGTGTACATGGTTATCTGTCCAATTTGATATGTATTTGTGTAATTGATTATCTGCCTCATTGATATGGCGTGTTATGTGCGCATATGTTTATTTTGTATTTGGAATGCTAGAATTTGTTACTTTGGTCAATTTACTGTGTTTATTTACTAAATTACCTTTTGGGGGAAAAGAAAAGAAAAGAGAGAGGGAAAAACATATATATGGACGGGAGACGTAGTCGTGGACATGGACATGGTCGTGGAAATAAACGAGCTCAAGAGCCAAGAGAGGAAAGGGAAACTACAGCTGCACAAGAGCAAGGACCGAGGGTTGAACCCGGGGACCAAATGGCGACGGCAATGCAACAAATGACAAATATCTTAGCAAGGTTGGTGGACCAACAAGGTCAAATACTTGTGAATCAACCTCTGAACCCTGAAATAGGAGAAGATCGGGCTCTTGAGAGGTTTCAGAAGTTTGCTCCTCCGAAATTCCTTGGAGGGTCTGATCCGGATGTAACCGAACAGTGGCTGGAGGCCATGATCAACATCTTTGCAGCTTTGAACTATACCGAACAAAGGCAAGTGAACTTTGCGGTATTTCAATTTGAAGGACCGGCCCGAGCATGGTGGAACGTGATTAAGGCAAAGTGGGAAAGGGAACAGACTGTATGGACATGGGCGAATTTCATAAGGGAATTTAACGAGAAGAACCTCCCTCCTTTAGTCAAAGAAATGAGAGAGGAGGAGTTTATTGGGTTACGCCAGGGAACGCTAAGTGTGGCCGAATATGAAACGAAATATACAAGACTATCCAAGTTTGTTTCTGAATTGGTGGCCACAGAACGACGAAGAGTAAGACGGTTTATACAGGCATTAAATTTGAAATCCAAGAAGCATTAGCGGCGGTACAAGTGAACACGTTTACGGAGGCCCTTGAGAAAGCTCAAAGAATCGAGACTGCAAAGGCACAGATAAAAGCCTCCCAGACCCGGAAAAGGGGTACATCGGGCAGTGTAGTGGAGGAATTAAGTGAAACAATAACACCTCGTAAAGTGCAGAAAGTGAACCCATTACTCCGCCCACCATGGACATTAGGGGCGATAGATGAAAGGTTTTCAAGAAAGCCAAATCGGACCTGGGAAAAGTTTTCAAGAAAGCCGAAAGATGGCTTCTCATGTGATCTGTGGATACTGTGGAAAGGCAAATCATGCTGAAAGCAATTGTTGGAGAAAAGGACGGAAATGCTTAATCTGCGGAAGTGACGATCATCAAGTTAGCAACTGTCCGAGGAGACAGTCACGTGAAAACAATACTCCGCAACCGGATGGAGCTAAAGCACAAGTGAATGAAAGAGGGAAACGAACTAGTGTACCGGCAAAGGTTTATGCTTTAGACAACCGACAAGTTCTGGACTCGTCTGAGGCAACTGAAGGTAAAATTTCGAGGACGAAATTCTCTTAAGGGGGAGAGAATGCGAGGACTTGCAAATTCCTTACATATTTCTTGAAAATTTCCTATTATTTGGAAATTATTATTCCATACCATATTGCTACTTAATCACCCTAGAAAAAGTGCCAATGATCATAGAAAATTAGGGTTTTCCTTTCCGATTTCAATTCGAAGTGAAATAGGGTATTTCGTGTATCCGTCGTGTAATTATCCGGTACGGAGCGAGGATCAAATTTGGTGCTTAAGAGTGACTTTTGGATGAGGAAATATTATATGATTAGAAGTGATAATAATAAGTTAGTGATTAGAAGTTAAAAACCCAAGTATATGCGATTTAAGGACAAACGGCTTGGACCGACGGGTGTCGCGCGCTACCGATTGAACACACCACTTGATCCTTACTTTATTACCTTAATCTTCTTATTTTATTACAGCTAATTAACCCTTAAAATATCTCATACATCAGTCACAATTGTTGACTTTAAATACCAAGAGAGAGAAGGGAAAAAATGAATGGAATTGGTGGCGACAAGTGGGGGAATGATGCGGTTGAGCACGAGGCCCAAAGTGTACAAGTAGACCCTGTGAAGGTGCCCCAAGGCCCAGTGACACGAGGACGAGCTAAGAGATTCAAGAAGTCCCACCAAGCCTTGGTACGTGCCATCCAAACCCAAGAGAAACCGGGCATTGAAGGAATTGAGTTGGAACATCCTTGCACGACTACTAAAATGCTGCTTACAATTGAAGATGCAAGTGGTCAAGCTCCAAACGGCGGGCTGAGCCGCAGTAAGTACCCTCGCTGAGCCGTACGGGGGTCCAAGGGGGCGACGCGCCCCTAGCTTGGGGGGCCTGGGGGCCTGGGGGCGCAGCGAAGCCCCCGGTGGGGGTTCGGGGGCAACGCCCCCGAAGCTTATGATCTATAGTTAGTTGGGCTAGCTTTTGGTCAAGTGAAGGCCCAAGGGGCTGGCCGAACTTTCCTTGTTATTTTTCCAGTTATTAGGTCTTAGTCACGGCTATAAGTAGCCTGAAGCCGCATGTTACATTTAGTTTTTTGAGAATATTGAATAAAATTTCCAGAATTTCGTCCATTCCTTGTGGTAAATTCCCTTAGCTTGTGAAAGCTAAGTTGAACATCCTAGAGTCGATCCTAGGCTGTTCTTGACTTATCAATCAAGCACACATACTTGATTGTGGCGTCCTCTACCATTAAATCTGTTCTTGAGTGGTCCAAGTTCGGATTCAACTCCATCAAATCTTCATCGTGTTCCTCTAGATCCGAAGTAGCTTCCTCGTCTCGCATCACGGTATTTCATTGGATGGTTGACTAACTAATTTACACCATATTTATCACCAAAAACCAACCATTTCCTCCATTATTTCTGCATATCAGCCGTGAGTTGAGGGAGGAAAAACAAGAGAAAAGGAAACTTCAATCAATCTTGGTTTGAGCTTGAATGAGTGAAAACAAGAAAAACTAAACCGATTAATCATTAGTTTGGAAGCTTGGGAAGCTTAAGGAGCTAAATTTTGCCAAGGGAAGTGAAGGATAACTCTTGAAAGCTTTTTTCTTAAGGTATAATGGCTGACTAATTTTTCTTTTCCCTTAACCATGTTTGAGTTGTGTAGTAGCATCTAATATTGCTTGTTATGCTTATATCAAGTGGATTTGGATGATTGGGGTTGATGAATAATTTCCTTCTCATATTTGTTGTATGAATGATATATGATGTATATAAGCATGTATAGGAGGTAGTAGGGGTGTTTCAAGTTCAATTTGTGAGGATTAGCAATTGATTGCAAGAATCCTAGATTTCTGGAAAATTTCAGTTCAGTTCTGGCCGGTTTTAGTACTCATAGTTAGAGGCCGAATTAGGCTTGGCCTAAAACATGAAAGTTGTAGATAATGGTATTTTATATGTGCCTACAAAATTTCAACTCAATCGGAGCAACGTAACCTGTGAAAAGACCAAAATACCCTCACTGTTCTAGGTTACATTCCAGAGTTCCGCGTGGACAGTTTAGTCTATTCGGTTGTGTTTATTCACTATGATCCGCACTGATTTTGATGCGATTGAGCACGAGACCCAAAGTGTACAAGTAGACCCTGTGAAGGTGCTCCTAGGCCCAGTGACACGAGCACGAGCTAAGAGATTCAAGGAGTCCCTCCAAGCTTTGGTACGTGCCATCCAAATCCAAGAGAAACCGGCCATTGAAGGAATTGAGTTGGAATATCCTTGCACGACTACTAAAATGCTGCTTACAATTGAAGATGCAAGTGTTCAAGCTCCAAATAGCGGGCTAAGCCGCAGTTAAGTACCCTCGCTGAGCCGTACGGGGATCTCGCATCAGATTTAGCCAATGAACAAAACATGAAAGTTTTATTGTTCTGTCTTATCTTTTAAACGCCTCTAAGAACACCTTAATCGGACCTTGGTAACCTGAGATATAGCCATTTAAAGGTAGTGCGGTTAATTAGCCGACTAGTTGGATTTTGGTTCTGTAAATTGGGAATTTGACTAGGTTGCATTGGAAACTGGACTAAGTGATCTCATAAAAATTGTAGCCCTGTGTCTTAGCTTCGAAACGGCATAAGATTCATCCCAATCCGATAAGCGTAGCCTCGGATGTGTTCTTTCCACAACCACACGTCAAGTCTGTCTTTTGCTAGATTGCATTTCCGCACTTGTTATTAGTTTAATTCTTGTTCTTATATTGTTTTGAGCCTATGGAACGGCTATTGACTTGAATCTATGATATGTATGACTTTGGGATTGGTTGAGGAAAAATAATGAAGCCATAAATGGCTGGAAAATAGGTAAACACAAAGGGCGTGCTGCCTAAATTTTCGCTTAAGAGCTAAGTTTCTATTTGAACTTATATATTTTCGATTGGCAAATCCTATGACTATTTTTCCATCTTAAAACATGATCCTTCTGCAATTGGAAACTCCAAATATTTACTCACTCTTACCCAAATAAAGAGGAGTGGTTTAGGGTTTTTCTTGGGTATTTTGTCCTCCCCTTTTCATGAATTTCATTAAGGCATTTAGTCTATAATATCTACTTGAATATGAGATGATTTTGAACCATATAAACGATTCCGAAAACAGTATTTCTTAGCCTATCTAGTTGGATTCCGACTTGTCGTTAGTTCAAGGATTTCCATTGGAAAATTTTATAACCCTTTTGAATTTGGTTTCTGGCTTGGATTGCGAAACCCTAATTATTTCCGACCACATATTCAAATACCCTCTTTTCACTTAAGAATCATCTTTATACGTCCTACTAGTAATTAGTCGGACTTCCTTTAATTTTACCTAGTTGATTTACTAGATAACTTGTAATATGTTCTCTTGCTTAATTTTAGGTTTCATTGGTGATTGAGGAATTGGACGTTATTTTGCTTGTATAGGTGAGTGTTCCTTATTTGTTATATTCTCCTTGACTTCATGACTTGTTGTTATTGTTTGATAATGTGTGAAGTGTTTCCAATAATTTCCGAAACGAATTTTCTAGGCGAGCGTGTACTTTATCGCGCTCGACCTAAATGAAACGTGAAATTTTCAACGATTTAATGATTGAAACGTTACTTGTGCATGAATGTAAGCCTTTTGGGCTGAACTGGCCACTGCCCCTTGTTACCGGTCGACTCGAGCCAGAAGCGGACTCGGTCGGGCGATTTGGTGACCTGGGTGAACGTTTTGGTATACTCGAGTATTACCTTGAAGTCTGGTGGAGCCTGGCCAATGTCCGGGAACGGGGTGAATGAAATGAATGAACGAATGAATGAACGAGGGGTTTTATTGACAAAAATGCATTTTCAAATGATTGAAGGTGTAAGGGAATGAAAGGAGAATGAATGAATGAACGAATGAAGGAATGGCTCCTTGAGAGCACGTATCCTTTTAATGAATGTGTTTATCGCTTTGTATTGTAAATGTTTTCTTGAATTATGGGTTAATGTATTGGGTTTATTACTTGTATATGTGTTCGGAACCTCACTGAGCTTTCAAGCTCATCCCTTTAGTTTTGTTTTCCTTAACAGGGGACGGAGCCAGTTTAGTTCTGTTGTAATGGTTCTCGCCCTAGTGCTTGGCACGGGCTGGACGTATGAAGGATTGAGAACCTTTGTATATTCGATGGTTATACTCTCTTTTGGGATGGCAATGTATATATAAGTTCCGCTTTAAGTTTTGGATAGTTGCCTATTTATTCTTGTGATTTTATTCTGATTTTAATTGTGAACTGAAGTGATCGACTGAGTCCTGACGAGAGTTGGGCAGGCGACCCGCCGAACCTTGGGGTACGCCCTAGGAGGAGGTGGGGCCGTCACACTATCAATCCAAGACCAACCCATGATTATAATATAAAATTCAGAAAATCCCCTAATAAATCATAAATTCACCATAAACTCCTTCAACCCATGAAATCTTCCACAAAACAACATATTTAACCACTACGAAGCACAATATACCATTATTAGAACAGAAAGGGAATTTTCTTAGGAACTCACCTTATAACTCAAGAAAGATAGCACCTTAAAACTTCCCTTTCAAAAATCACTCCGTCAAAAGATTTAAACCTCCTTAGTATACCCTTGTATGGAGTAGTTTGAAAATCCAATGGTGAAATCTCAAGATTCGAGCAAAAATTGAAACTAGGAAATGAAGAGATCTCTTTCTTCTTTCTATGATGCACGGCTGAGCAAGGGAAGAAATGAAGATATTTCGGGGCCAAAAGCAATATAAGAAGGAAAGGAAACAAGCGATCAAAGTTGGTGGCTGCCTGTGCCACGTCATAATCCGGTCGGAATCTGGCCGGATTCAAGGCAGAGGAGAAATCAATTTTTTTTTCAAAACCCTTCAACAATCCGGCCAAGAACTGGCTGGATTTGCGGCCGGATTTGGTCCTTCCTCTTCTCACAAATTTTTTTCTTCTTTTCCTAGTTCAAATGCCGTATTCATCCACTCTTCCAACTCATAGACATATATTGATACGGTCCTCGATCAACACGTTTCGAGACACGTAGCATGCTTGTCCAAGGATCTAGTGAGGTTATCCAACGCTTGGATTGCGGGACCTAAAACCAACACGGACGACACGAGTTGATTGAAGGTGGTAGAACGACGACTCCAATCGAGGTGGGTACTCAAGTGGATAGGTCGGCAGAACAATCACGGACAATCGCGAGATTGCTCAAGAGCCCTTGCCATTGCAAGTAATGGAATTGTACTCTCAAATGTAAGAGAAACAAAACAATGTTTATTATCATAAAATGGCTACCTTAATGCTTACAAAGCAAGCCTTTATATGGGCAAAACTAATGAAACCCTAATATCGAAAAGCTAGATGGTTGGCCACTCCTTGAACAAGGTGGGCCGATCCATGGACTCAATAAAAAAGGGCCTAGTGGTTCGGCTATCCTTAGACAAAGGTGGACCGAATCCATGGCTAACAAAAAGGACTAATCTAAACTTAGGACTCCTACACTAAGGCCTAATAGGCCATGGTCCACTTGGCTCTTCACGAGCTCTTTTCACGGGCTTGATCATCGTGTAGACAATTGGGTTATCACCTTCCAAACCTTCAATGTCTCGATAAACTCCTTCTTAGCCTTGAACATTCCGCATAAGGCTAGGAGTGATTCCTTGAATTGTTTAGCCCGTGCACGTGTGACTGGCCCCAATGGTACTCGAACTGGGTCATTGCGTGGGCCAAAATCCGTGCACACATCAGTCCCCTCCTCTTGAGAAGGATTTGTCCTCAAATCTAGATGGGGATGAAAGATACTAACAAGAGTTAGTAGTATGACAACTCAAATCGACAGTGCGTTTGGAGGTCAGTCACGTTGGGAACAAATGAGAGGTCACGAGCCAAGCTAAATGCCGTTTGGTCAGCTTCATGAGACTCTCAAACAAGGACATGCTCCAAGATAGGAAAGAGCTTGTGTAAGGCTCGCGAAACTTCCAGGTAGCAATCCAAAGCTCTCTAATCAACCTTCGGCCATGGATTGCCATATTGTCACCTGACATATGTGGCAGCAATGAAGTGAAACGCACTCCATATGAATCGCATGAATTTGCGCAAGTTGGAGTTGGTGAAGTAAGCTCGTGGTGACCAGCTTTTGGACATGTGAAGAAGCATGAACGTGCACCACTTTCTGCAGGAATAAGCACAAAATCGGGTTGCAAGTCTTTAACCATAGTTGGAAAATCGTGGACAGCGTTACAACCTATGAAAACAAAATAACTTTCAACTTGAAACAATTCAGAAATCGGGTAAAGGACTAATGGGACATTATCAGCTAGATGGTAAGAAGGTGTAGAACAAGATTTAAATGAGAAAACTCCCTTTGACACTTCGATATTCCTTCCACCAATTGATTCAACTTGAGATTCCAGTGCTAGTCCTTTACACTTCTCATCAACACCTACATAAGAGCAATAAGGGTTAGGGCTGGTAACATGCTCAAAATATGGCAAAAATGATGAATGAACCACAGGTAGAGAATAAGCAGTAGAATATAGGATTTCCCTTTTAAGATGAGCTCAAATGACTCCTCCAATGGCGCAGACAGGTTTGAATAGACATTGTTCCATGAATTGATACCAAAGAAATTTAGTTCCTAGAAGACAAACTCCATGGAAACTCACAAAGTGTCCAAGTGACTTGGGAATGGAACATGCCATGACCAAATCTATTTGATTTTGTTTAATCTGCACAAAAGAAATGGTACTAAACAAAACACATGTTAGCTTGTTAGCAAACAAAACGTCCAACACTTTTAACTTTTGCGAACATGGCCAACTCCTCCTCTTTACTCATCAATAAGGCCAAATTATTCTTGCCTTTTCCCACTTCATTCTGCTTGGACATTTGTTCATTCATTGCACTTGAGTTCGGATTTTCATTATCTAGCTCATGTGCATGGCTCAGCTGCTGCTCATTCATATAGGGCTCTTCAATCGACGAGGGACTAGACTGAATTTTTCCCTTATCACCACCAATTGTGATACGAACGTCGCCAACCTTGTGACGAAACCCGTAAAAGATTAGCTTCAGGATCGACAAGAGGACACCAAGTTTGAAGCGGATGACCTCAACCCGTTAATCACGTGGTTAACGAACCTTGGTATAATGGTAGAAGACGCTACAACCTAGTGCGATTCTAGATTGATAAGTCACGAACACCTAGAGAAATTCTAAGGTATTCAAGAAGCCTTGGAGAAACCAAGAAAACTCTCAAAATCTGATTTATTGATTGAATGCCTAAACCATTGGAAGTGTGGGCTATTTATAGCCTTACATAGAGATGAACAACTAAATGTGGAACTAGTCTAGAGTTGTGGTCTTGACTAAGACTAACAATTATAGGCTTGACCAAACCTTATGAGGTCATCCCTTAGGTAAACAACCTTATGAGGTCATCGCTTAGGTAAATGACCTTATGAGGTCATCGCTTAGGTAAATAAAGCAAGGCTATGGACCATTAAACCCTTATTACAATGACTTAACTAAAACAGCAAATGTGACTAGAGAAGGGTCACACATGGTTCTCTTTGACGTGCTGATGCGGACCCTGTGAAGGTGCCCCTAGGCCCGGTGACACGAGCACGAGCTAAGAGATTCAAGGAGTCCCTCCAAGCCTTGGTACGTGCCATCCAAATCCAAGAGAAACCGGCCATTGAAGGAATTGAGTTGGAATATCCTTGCACGACTACTAAAATGCTGCTTACAATTGAAGATGCAAGTGTTCAAGCTCCAGATCACGGCTATTAATAGCCTCAAGCCGCATGTTACATTCAGTTTTTGAGAGTATTGAATAAAATTTCCAGAATTTCGTCCATTCCTTGTGGCAAATTCCCTTAGCTTGTGAAAGCTAAGTTGAACATCCTAGAGTTGATCCTAGGCTGTTCTTGACTTATCAATCAAGCACACATACTTGATTGTGGCGTCCTCTACCGTTAAATCTGTTCTTGAGTGGTCCAAGTTCAGGTTCAACTCCATCCAATCTTCATCGTGTTCCTCTAGATCCGAAGTTGCTTCCGCGTCTCGCATCAGCTGGCATCAGAGCTGGTTAGAGGTATCACGAATATCCTTTTTTATTGTTTTTAGATCTGTTTTAGTCTTCTAAATTCGTAGCTCAAGTGCTCGGGTTTGTCAAGTCCTAAATCTGTCTTGGTTGTTTCCTTGTCAGAAATCTGTCTTTGTTGTTTAGTTGTTGTCCGAAATTTTCTGTCCAGTTTTGTCTTGTGTTTATGTTCTGTTTAAATCCAAAAAAAAAAAAACTATTGTGATGCATACCTTATTGTCATTCCCTTGAGTCGTTGCTGGAATTAATTTGCTGGGAAGCCGAACCTGTTTGCACTTGTTTCTTGAACCTTTGTGTTGTTGCTTTGCAAAACTCGAACATCAAAACCTTATTGGGGAAGTCTTGAGCTTCTTGGATCAAAGAGGTTAATCTTGGCAGTCTTGAAACCTGAAATAAACCTTCAACCGTGTTCTTGTTTTCATGGAACTTTGATCTTGAAACCAAATCTGTCCAAGTTGTTTACGTTAATTGCTGTGAAATTCTGGTCTAAACTAGCTGGATATTGTGTGAAAACACCCCAACAGAAGTCAAAAAAAAAATTCTAAGAATGACGGCTCTAGTTTCCAATTTTTGACCAGACTTCATGTTTTACCAAATCTGATTCAAACTTGGACTTCCAAATCTGAACAACCTCCAATTCTTGACCAGCCTTCAAGTTTTACCAAATCTGATTCAAACTTGGACTTCCAAATCTGAACAGCCCTAGTCTTGGTCAACCTTCAAGCCACCAAATCTGATTCAACTTGGACTTCTGAATCTGAACAACCTCCAATTCTTGACAGCCTACAAGTTTACCAAATTTGGTGCAAAATCTGACTTCCAAATCTGACCACCCCAAAATTTCGAATTTGAACCACTTGGGACTCCCAAATCTAACCAAACTCCAAGGTTTCCAATCCTTGGCAACCCCAAGTGTCCAAATCAGATCAAACTTTCCAATTTTCGAATCTTGAATCCTTGAATTTTCCCAAAACCGTTGGAGCAATTGTGACACCCGATTGGGCTGAGTTTTAGGTAGTAGATTGCCCATTATTTGAGCAGCATAAGGCCACCCAAAATACTCCAAAACCCTTACCAAAAAGACCACGGACCAGCAGCTCAACAAATTCCAGAAAATTGGGTTTCGGGTAGAGTTTTCTAGGATTTTCAAAATTTCAGCATTCAAGTTAATTGTCTTACTTTCTTTTGCGTCGTTAGTTATTGTCCAGCTATATTCTAAGTCTTGAGTCGTGTCTAGGTCTTCAGTCATTCAACTCCATTTTATTGCTACTAGCTTGTGTGTCACCTGTTGACTAGTCAAGAACGTACATTGCGGTGACGCCTAGTTTGTTCAACTCAAGCAACAAGCAAGCCAAGGAATTGCTTGGTAAGATTATTAGAGAGTGATACACTTGAGTGAAACACGAGTGTGAGTGACCTATACATCGTAATAAAAAAAAAAAAAGAGAGAGGAACTCGTTTTGTTTATTTGTTTTGCAGGTGGACTAAATATGTCTAGTGGAGTTGGTGAACAAACCATGGACATCAAATTACAGTTGGAAGCCATGATGAGGGAGTTCAAACGATTGCTTAAGAATGAAATTGAGCCATTGCATGATCGAATTGATCAGTTGGAGAACTCGAGACCTCCACCTACCCCGAGTAAGGGCAAAGAATCGGCATACTCAAACGATGAAGAGGAAGCATTTGAGGGAAGGTACCAAAATGATCAAAGGTTCCAACGTCGAGGAGACGACACCATTAAAGGTGTCAAACTCAAGATTCCCTCATTCCAAGGCAAGTCGGATCCCGAGGCGTACTTGGAATGGGAACGAAAAATTGAGTTAGTCTATGAATGCCACACCTATACGGAGGAGCAAAAGGTGAAACTAGCAGCCGTAGAATTCACTGACTACGCCTCCATTTGGTGGGACCAACTTAGACTAAGCCGAAGGAGAAATCGTGAGAGACCTGTGGAAACTTGGGAGGAAATGAGGAGTCTGATGAGAAAAAGGTTCGTTCCGAGCTACTATAGCCGAGATCTACACCGTCTGCTACAAGCTCTCAACCAAGGGTCCATGTCAGTTGAGGATTATTACAAGGAGATGGAAATGGCCATCATGAAGGTGGATTTGCGTGAAGATGGAGAGGCCACGATGGCTCGTTTTCTACATGGATTGAGGCCCGAGATTACTGAAGTAGTGGAACTCCAACACTACCTCGACATGAATGAAATGCTCGAGAAGGCGGTTACCATTGAACGGCGCCTCAAGAGGAGGGGTACTGCACGACAAAGCACTACTTATCCAGCAGGAAATTGGCGCACTTCTCAACCAAAAAGGGAGGAGAAGGCCGCAGCTCCTTCTTACCCTCCAAGGCCAAATGGCCTCCCTTCCAAGGCAGCGCCCAAGCCTGACTTTAAGGCTAATAATGCAGCTTCCCAACCACGTGGTCGAGACACCAAGTGCTTTAAGTGTCAAGGATTTGGCCACATCGCTTCTCAATGCCCCAGCCAAAGGACCATGCTGATGTTGCCAAATGGGGAAATTGTATCAGATGAGGAAGAGGAGTACGAGGGGATGCCACCTCTAGAAGAGGAAGAGAATGAATCGAGTGAGGAGATACCTACGCATGAGGAGATTGGATGCCTAGTGGTTCGAAAGGTCCTCACTACCCGCGCCAAAGAGGAGAAAATGGAGGTACAACGGGACAACCTTTTCTACACAAGGTGTCATATCAAGGATAAGGTGTGTAGTGTTGTTATTGATAGTGGGAGTTGTGCCAATGTCGCTAGTCTACTCATGGTAGAAATGCTAGGGCTCCAAGTTATCAAACATCCAAGACCTTATTGCCTTCAATGGTTGAACAATGAAGGGGAAATACGTGTGTTTAGACAAGTGAAAGTGCCATTCCGAATTGGCAAGTATGAAGACGAGATTACTTGTGATGTCGTGCCAATGCAAGCAAGTCACCTCATTCTTGGATGGCCTTGGCAATATGATCGCGATGTCGAATTCAAGGGAAGAGCTAATAAATATGTCTTTACTCATTGCAATAGAAAGGTGACACTTGTACCTCTCACCCCAAAACAAGTGTATGAAGATCAAATGAGGCTCCAAAAGGAGTATGAGCTAGAACTTGAGAGGAAAAAGCGAGAGAAAAGTGAGGAAGAAAAAGGAGAGAGAAGGGCCGAACCCCTAGGGAAGAAAAAGGCAACAAGTGGGTCGGCTATGAGAGAAGAAAATAAGGGGAAGCTAAGCTTGCTAGCAAAAGCCAAAGATGTAAGGCGAGCTTTGTCTTCCAACCAACTCTTACTTATGCTTGTGTGCAAAGAAGAGTTGGTCACTTCATCCATATCCACTGACTCCTTGCCTTCTACTATTTTACCTCTCTTGCAGGAATTTGAGGACATATTTCCTGAGGATGTACCTGATGGACTACCACCACTAAGGGGAATCGAGCACCAAATCGATCTCATTCCTGGAGCACCATTGCCTAACAAACCAGCCTATAGAATGGGTCCTGAGGAAACAAAGGAATTGCAAAGGCAAGTGGAGGAATTGCTAAGGAAAGGTTGGGCTAGAGAAAGTCTAAGTCCATGCGCTGTACCAGTGATTCTCGTGCCAAAGAAAGATGGAGCGTGGAGAATGTGCACCGACTGTCGAGCAGTCAATGCAATCACGGTAAAATATCGTCACCCTATCCCTAGGTTAGATGATATGTTAGATGAATTGCATGGTGCCATTATATTTACTAAAATTGATTTGAAAAGTGGTTACCACCAAATAAGAATGAAAGAGGGAGATGAGTGGAAAACCGCTTTCAAAACTAAACATGGTCTATACGAGTGGTTAGTAATGCCATTTGGTTTAACTAATGCACCTAGTACCTTCATGCGTTTAATGAACCATGTTTTGAGACCTTTTCTTGGGAAATTTGTAGTGGTTTACTTTGATGATATTCTGATTTATAGCAGAAGTTTAGAAGAACACCTTGAGCACCTCAAAGCCATCTTTGAAGTACTTCGAAGGGAAAGGCTATATGCCAACCTTAAGAAGTGCACATTTTGCACTGATCGTGTTGTGTTTCTAGGATATGTTGTAAGTGCGCAGGGCATTCACGTAGATGAAGAGAAGATTAAGTCCATCCAAGAGTGGCCAACACCTACCTCAGTAAGTGATGTGCGCAGCTTTCATGGATTAGCAAGCTTCTACCGTCGTTTTGTGAAGGATTTTAGCACCATCGCTGCACCTCTTACCGCAGTCATAAAGAAGAACGAGAAGTTCTTTTGGGGGGAAGCCCAAGATAAGGCTTTCCAATTGCTGAAACACAAACTCACACATGCACCACTCCTTGCAATACCTAACTTTGATCTCACTTTTGAAGTGGAATGTGATGCATCAGGTGTAGGAGTAGGAGCCGTACTCATGCAAGGAGGGAGACCGATTGCCTACTTTAGTGAGAAATTAAATGGCGCGGTCCTCAACTACTCAACTTATGACAAGGAGATGTTTGCCCTTGTACGTGCTTTGGAGACATGGCAACACTACCTACGTGCCCGAGAATTCGTCATCAAAACTGACCATGAGTCTCTCAAGCACCTAAAAGGACAACAAAAGCTGAGCAAACGACATGCCCGATGGGTAGCCTTCATTGAGTCTTTTCCATACGTCATCAAATACAAAACAGGTAAATCTAATGTCGTAGCTGACGCTTTATCTCGTAGACACATTTTGCTCACTGCTTTAGATGCTAAACTTCTAGGCTTTGAACTCATGAAGGAGTTGTATAAGAATGACTTGGATTTTACGAACGCTTATGCGAATTGGGGAAAATCTGACTTTGAAAAATTCTTCGTACATGATGGGTTCTTATTTTATCTTACCAAGTTGTGCATTCCTCGAGGGTCCATACGTAACTTACTTATTCAGGAGTCACATAGTGGTGGACTAATGGGACACTTTGGTGTCACCAAGACATTAGCTGTATTACAGGAACACTTCCATTGGCCTCGCATGCGCAAGGACGTGGAGAGGATTGTTGAAAGATGTGGTGTGTGCCACAAAGCTAAGTCTCGGGTCAACCCAAACGGTTTGTATACTCCTTTACCCATACCTCACCAACCTTGGGTTGACATTTCCATGGATTTCGTGCTTGGGTTACCTCGTTCAAAGCGTGGCCATGACTCTATATTTGTTGTGGTAGATAGGTTCTCCAAAATGGCTCACTTTATTGCATGTCATAAGACGGATGATGCTTTACACATTGCTGATTTATTCTTTAAAGAGGTTGTTCGTTTGCATGGCATACCTAGGACTATAGTATCTGATAGAGATGTCAAGTTTTTGAGCTATTTTTGGAAATCTTTATGGGGTCGGTTGGGAACCAAACTGTTGTTCTCTACCTCTAGTCATCCTCAAACGGACGGACAAACTGAGGTAGTCAATAGGACTTTATCCACACTCCTACGTGCAATCATAAAGAAAAATATCAAGTCATGGGAGGAGTGTCTACCTCATGTTGAGTTTGCATACAATAGGGCTGTGCATAGTGCTACACAATTCTCGCCTTTTGAAGTTGTGTATGGTTTGAACCCCTTAACTCCCTTAGATTTGTTGCCATTACCTTCTTCTGAGCATATGAACTTAGATGGCAAGAAGAAAGCTGAGTTCGTGAGATCATTACATGACAAGGTTCGTACTAATATCGAGAGGAGGACGGCCCAATATGTCCAACAAGCTAATAAGCACAGGCGCAAGCTTGTCTTTGAACCAGGTGATTGGGTCTGGTTACATTTGCGCAAGGAGAGATTTCCAAACCAACGGAAAAGCAAGCTGTCACCAAGAGGAGATGGGCCTTTTCAAGTCATTGAGCGCATCAACGACAATGCATACCGCTTAGATCTGCCTGGTGAGTACAATGTTAGTGCTACATTCAATGTTGCTGATCTAAATCCATTTATTGCAGGGGACGAGTACGATTTGAGGGCAAATCCTTTTCAAGAAGAGGGGAATGATGCGATTGAGCACGAGACCCAAAGTGTACAAGTAGACCCTGTGAAGGTGCCCCTAGGCCCGGTGACACGAGCACGAGCTAAGAGATTCAAGGAGTCCCTCCAAGCCTTGGTACGTGCCATCCAAATCCAAGAGAAACCGGCCATTGAAGGAATTGAGTTGGAATATCCTTGCACGACTACTAAAATGCTGCTTACAATTGAAGATGCAAGTGTTCAAGCTCCAGATCACGGCTATTAATAGCCTCAAGCCGCATGTTACATTCAGTTTTTGAGAGTATTGAATAAAATTTCCAGAATTTCGTCCATTCCTTGTGGCAAATTCCCTTAGCTTGTGAAAGCTAAGTTGAACATCCTAGAGTTGATCCTAGGCTGTTCTTGACTTATCAATCAAGCACACATACTTGATTGTGGCGTCCTCTACCGTTAAATCTGTTCTTGAGTGGTCCAAGTTCAGGTTCAACTCCATCCAATCTTCATCGTGTTCCTCTAGATCCGAAGTTGCTTCCGCGTCTCGCATCACGTGCACTACATGGATGACTTTCATTCCTTCATGCTCAAGCCCCTCAATGACCTTGGGGACAATTTCTTGGCCTTGTATCTCATGAACAAGTCCTTGGAGTTCCTCCATCATCTTCTTAGCTCGTGCTCGAGTTACGAGTCCTAGGGGAACTCGAATAGTTCGCAATGGTGTCTCTTGGTTCGTATCATCCCCCTCCTCTTCAAAAGGATTTGTCCAAGAAAAGGAGATAGATCAGAGACATTGAATGTAGCGCTCACATTGTACTCACCGGGTAGGTCCAGTTTGTAAGCATTGTCATTGATGCGCTTGATGACTTGGAACGGCCCATCTCCTCGGGGAAGTAATTTATTGCGCCTTTGGACTGGGAACCTTTCCTTGCGTAGATGTAACCACACCCAGTCACCAGGTTCAAACACAACGCGTTGGCGTCCGTTGAGCAACTTGGTCCATCCTTCGCTCAATGTTTAGGCGTACCTGCTCGTGTAATTTCTTGACAAAATCTGCTCGTTTAGCACCATCCATGTTAATGTGCTCAGAAGAAGGTAAAGGTGATAAGTCTAGTGGTGTTAAAGGGTTAAAACCATAGACTATTTCAAATGGTGAAAAATGAGTAGAACTATGCACCGTGCGATTGTATGCAAACTCAACATGGGGTAAACACTCTTCCCAGGTTCTAATGTTTTTTCTAATGATGGCACGCAAGAGTGTAGATAGTGTACGATTGACAACCTCAGTTTGGCCATCAGTTTGTGGGTGACTAGTAGTAGAAAATAGCAATTTGGTACCCAATTTTCCCCACAAAGTTTTCCAAAAGTAACTCAAAAATTTGACATCCCTATCAGAGACAATTGTCCTAGGCATGCCATGCAATCTAATGATTTCTTTGAAAAACAAATCAGCAATGTGCGATGCATCATCTGTTTTGTGACATGGTATAAAATGTGCCATTTTTGAAAATCTGTCAACAATAACAAAGATGCTATCATTTCCCCTCTTTGACCTAGGCAACCCTAAAACAAAATCCATGGAAATGTCGGTCCAAGGTTCCTTAGGTACAGGTAAAGGACTATAAAGGCCATAGGGTTGAAGTTTAGACTTAGATTTGTGGCAAGTAATGCATTTAGCCACCATTCGCTCCACATCTCGTTTCATCCTTGGCCAATGGAAGTGCTCTTGAAGGATAGCTAAGGTTTTAGCCACGCCAAAGTGTCCCATCAAGCCACCTCCGTGTGCTTCCCTAACTAGTAAAGAGCGAATAGAGCAAGTAGGTATGCATAGTCGATTGAGGTAGAAAAGAAATCCATCAAGGATGTAGAATTTACCTTGAGTTGCTGAACCACAAGAATCATAAATACCTGAGAAATCTGGGTCATTGGTGTATAACTCTTTAACTAATTCAAATCCTAACAACCTTGCATCAAGTTGAGTGAGCAAAGAGTACCGACGTGATAATGCATCAGCAACAACATTAGTTTTCCCCACTTTGTACTTAATCACATAAGGGAAGGTTTCAATAAATGCAATCCACCTAACATGACGCTTATTCAACTTGTGTTGTGACTTAATGTGCTTAAGCGACTCATGATCAGTGTGTATGACAAATTCCCTTGGTCTCAAGTAATGTTGCCAAGTTTCTAAAGCACGGATTAAGGAGTACAACTCCTTATCATAAGTGGAATAGTTCAAAGCTGCTCCATTGAGTTTTTCACTAAAGTATGCAATTGGTTTGCCCTCTTGCATTAGGACAGCTCCAATACCCACCCCAGATGCATCACACTCTATTTCAAACATCTTGTCAAAGCATGGTAATGCAAGTAGTGGTGCATGTGTGAGTTGATGTTTAAGCATTTGGAAAGCACGTACTTGAGCATCTATCCACACAAATGGCTCATTTTTCTTAATTACAGCAGTTAGAGGTGCAGCAATGGTACTAAAATCTTTAACAAATCGTCTATAAAAACTAGCAAGACCATGGAAGCTACGTACCTCACCCACCGTGCTTGGAGTAGGCCATTCTCGAATTGCTTTAACCTTCTCCTCGTCCACTTTGATTCCCTATTTACTCACAACAAAGCCTAGGAAGACAAGTTGATCAGTACAAAAGGAGCACTTCTTAAGGTTAGCATAGAGCTTTTCCCTTCGAAGTACATCAAGAACAAGCTTCACATGTTCAACATGCTCATCGAATGTAACTCCCTTGTCGAATTGCCATGGTCTCCTCAATAGTATGTGACATGCTTGCATAGGGACCACGTCGCATAACACCACGTCCTCATACTTTCCAATTCGGAAAGGTACTTGGACTTGCTTGGTCACACGAACATCCCCACTATCGTTCAACCATTGCAAACGATAAGGTGTTGGATGTCGTAGAGTGGGTAGTGCTAGTTTCTCCACCATCAAGGCACTAGCGACGTTAGCACAACTACCTCCATCTATGATCAAACTACATACCTTGCCTTTGATATAGCAACGGGTGTAGAAAATGTTCTCCCTTTGTGCATGGTCGGCAGCTTTCACTTGGGTTGCTAAGGCTCGTCTAACAACGAGTCCAACTCGTTCATCGACAGGCAATGCTTCCTCTTCTTCCTCAAGGGATGGCAACTCCTCCTTCTCATCTTCATCATCGGTGAGAAACTCACCATTGGGTAAGATGATCATAGTGCGTTGGTTCGGGCATTGGCTAGCAATATGCCTTCGGCCTTGGCATTTGAAGCATCTAGTATCTCGATTTCGCCCCATGCTCGACTCAATGGCAGTCTTTGGTGTTGCCTTAGACTCCCACTTAGTCATATCCGGCCTTGGTCTTGAAGGGATGGAATTACTCGGCCCTTTATCCTCTTTCTTTGGTGGTGTAGTTCGGAGATAAGAGGGTGAAAAGTTGGAGTAACTCCGAGTCGAACCCCTCCTCTTAATCCTCCTTTCAATCTTGATGGCCTTTTCCACCAAATCCCCAAGTTCCACATAGTGGTGTAACTCTACTTGGTCAGCGATTTCGGGCCTTAGTCCGTTCAAGAAGCGTGCCATTGTTGCTTCTCGATCCTCCATGATGTCTGCCCGTAGCATGAGTATTTCCATTTCCTTGTGATAGTCCTCGACACTTCGTGCTTCTTGGTTGAGGGTTTGAAGCTTTTGGTACAAGTCACGGTAGTAGTGACTTGGTACGAAACGCTTCCTCATTAGTCGTCTTAGCTCCGTCCAAGTGTGTATGGTAGGTTCACGACTCCTCCTTCGACTAGTGGAGAGTTGATCCCACCACACAACGGCGTAGTCGGTGAATTCGACCACGGCCAACTTGACCTTTTGCTCCTCCGAGTAAGTATTGCAATCGAAGACAAGTTCAATCCGCTTCTCCCACTCTAAGTAGGCATCGGGGTCTGATCGTCCTTGGAAAGGCGGGATTTTCATCTTTATGCCCGGAATGTGGTCATTTGAAGGCCTAGCATCACGCTTGGACCTACTTTGCTTATGCTCATAATTGTTGTCTGAGTTAGAGTCGCTAGACTCATCTGCATAAGCCTTTCCACGGCTGCCTTTGGAGCTTCCATGAGACAACTCTAAGCTGTCAATGCGTTGGTGCATCAGTTCAAGTTTTTGGTCCATCATGCGTCCCAATTCGCCTTTGATTGCTTCTGTGAAAAGTTTAAGATCAAAAGCTTGGGAGCTTGCTCCCCCCTCGTTAGCCATGGTAGGGTAAAAAAAATAATAATGGAAAGAAGCAAAGTTTATCTCGCACACTTCCTCACGTGTTTACTCTCGCTCTCGTGTTTGAACACTCTAATGAATTCACCAAGGTATTTTCAAGGCTCCTCAGTCAACTCCTCGAAGAAGTTAGAACTCCTTCTAGTGTGGATCGACTTACCAACCAGGGTCACAAGATTGTAGCACTTTGAACGAAAAAAAAAAGAACAAAAGATGAAGGGACTAACCACGACTCAATGAATGACTCAAAGTTGAATTTTAAGGATCCTAGACAAAACTCTACCCAAAACTGGAATTTTGAGCTGCTGGTTGCTGCATTTCTGGTCAGTGTTTTGGTAGGTAAATGGACACTTAGAGGATTCAGAATGACACTTAAAACTGACCTAATGATGCACGAAAATTTTCAGAATTAATGATTGGACAGAAATCCCCAATGGTTGCAAAGATGGAATCTGAATGGAAGATGAATTTGTGTTGCGGTAGGATTGTTTTGGAAACCCAAGGCTGGCTTTTCTTCCTTAATCCTTTGGAAATGAGGATTAGTCTTCCTATTTACTGGTTCCCATGAATTCTAAGGTCAAGTTCAAGATTGGAATTGATTTGGTTGTTTTTGGGAACAAGGGTGGAAAATTTGACTTGAACAGGTTGGAAAATTTTGACTTCAATAGGTTGGAAAATTTGACTTGAATAGGCTGAATGTTCTTCTTCTTCCTTTGTTTTTGTTTTCTAATCAGCCAAGAAGAGTCAAATTTCGTGGCTAAAATGTTCTTAGTCAAGAAAGAAGATTATTGTGGTGAAAACAAGGATTTTGGCAGCTGGAATTTTGCAACCTTGTTGTTTACCAAGATTTGATTCCCAAAACCCAGAAACTTCAAGATTCTTTCAAGAATTCAAGATGTTAATTTCCAGAATTCAAGAAACACGAAATTGAAGATGATTTCCTCCCCAAACAATCCAAGATTTCACGATTTGATCAAGACAGATTTTGGTTGTCTTCAAGAATCCCAACCAAAGTTCCAAGAACTTCAAGATTGTGGTTTTAAACAATCAGGAACTTCAAGAAACCCAAGTTTTGATCAAGACAGATTTCCAGGAATTTTTGTAAGGTTAGCCAGCTATATATTTTTTTTTTTTGTATGTAAACAAGAACACAAGGTAATAACTAGATAGGACTCTAAAACCCTTGCTACAAACTGATTTTTTTTTTTCGGATGAACAGTAACCTCGAATGATCAAATAGAACAAAAGATTGGAATTGAATGGATATAACAGGATAGAAACAAGACTCAAACACAAACAAAGAATCAAGAATAAGACACAAAAAAAAAGGTTGGACCAAACAAGGCTAACCACAGCAATTAACAACAACTAGACACAAGTTTATGTCGTAACAAATCTGGAAAAATAACGCAAGAACACGAAGTAACAAATCTGGAAATTGCGGATAGCAACTTAGAACACGAAAACAGAATTTTCGACAACTTGACTCGAAAAGCAAATAAAAAAAAAAGGATATAACGTGATACCTCTTAATTAGCTCTGATTACCAACTGATACGAACGTCGTCAACCTTGTGACGAAACCCGTAAAAGATTAGCTTCAGGATCGACAAGAGGACACCAAGTTTGAAGCGGATGACCTCAACCCGTTAATCACGTGGTTAACGAACCTTGGTATAATGGTAGAAGACGCTACAACCTAGTGCGATTCTAGATTGATAAGTCACGAACACCTAGAGAAATTCTAAGGTATTCAAGAAGCCTTGGAGAAACCAAGAAAACTCTCAAAATCTGATTTATTGATTGAATGCCTAAACCATTGGAAGTGTGGGCTATTTATAGCCTTACATAGAGATGAACAACTAAATGTGGAACTAGTCTAGAGTTGTGGTCTTGACTAAGACTAACAATTATAGGCTTGACCAAACCTTATGAGGTCATCCCTTAGGTAAACAACCTTATGAGGTCATCGCTTAGGTAAATGACCTTATGAGGTCATCGCTTAGGTAAATAAAGCAAGGCTATGGACCATTAAACCCTTATTACAATGACTTAACTAAAACAGCAAATGTGACTAGAGAAGGGTCACACATGGTTCTCTTTGACGTGCACTACATGGATGACTTTCATTCCTTCATGCTCAAGCCCCTCAATGACCTTGGGGACAATTTCTTGGCCTTGTATCTCATGAACAAGTCCTTGGAGTTCCTCCCTCATCTTCTTAGCTCGTGCTCGAGTTACGGGTCCTAGGGGAACTCGAATAGTTCGCAATGGTGTCTCTTGGTTCGTATCAAATTGGCACATGGTTAAGTTGCTCCAAGTGTGAATCCAGCACTTGGCTAAGTCTTTCCATCATATCATCAATCAATGTTTTAGTCCGTCTTCGGAATTTATCCTTTGATTCACGAAGCTTTGCCTCAATTTGAGTGTTCTCAAACGCCTTGCCTTGATTGTCAAGGCACTTCGTAGATGAATCTTGTTTGCTTGAGGTTGACCTCGATTTAGATGTTTGGTGCAAACTTCTTTGCTCCTTCTCATACTCATCACAATCTCGTTTATACCTTTCATATACACATGAAGCATGGTAACGTTCTATCTCTTCCCGAAGTGAACGAAACTCACGTGGTGAATTAGATTCCATGGAACTAGAGTGCTTGGGAGTAGGCCTCTTGGGACCCCTCCTCTTGAGAGGCTCATTCTCCAAGAATTCTTGGTTGTATGGGTAAGAGGCAACTCCCCTAGGCATGATTATGAGACTTGCAAAAATGGTTAGCAAAGAAAAGGAATTTTCCTCCCACACACAAGCTCACGCATGTACACTCTACTCTCGTGTATCACTCATCCTCATTTGTATCACTCAAATAAACACTCTAAGGGACTTACCAAATACCTTTACCTGTTGGACCGAGTAATTGAGAAATGCCGCAAAAATCCAGTAATTGTCATCACATTTTCCACAAGAGTAATCAAGAGGTAAAGACACAAATGTGGATGGAAAGTGAGGTGAAATGGACGAATTTGGAGGGAAGGTAGTGGCAGACAGCAAGGGATGCACCAATGTAAACAAAAAGGTCAAGAAACCCTAGTTTCCTAAAAGCTAGGAGTAGATTCCTAAAATATAGGAGTGGTTTCCTAAAACGTAGGAGAGAAAATAGGAGAGTAGCCTAGAAACAAGGAGTTATCCAAGTGTTTTACTTAGTTTCCTAAAGTGGTTTTTGGAAACAAGTTAAGTTTGGAAACTCTTTTAGGATCCCTTTCTTGAATAACTTTAGAAACTTCCAAATCCCTCTACAAGTGGACTAGCAAACTAGATTTGGTTTCCAATTCCTTTCCAACCAAAATTTCAGATTGGTTTTCCCCCAAAATCCTCTCACCAAGGTCAGTTGGGTCTCTTTAAAACCCTCTTCACAGCCGCACCTTTATGTACCAGCAATTCGGCCTCAAGAAGCAAGTAATTCGGTTGCTCCTTCCTTGCACATCACACTCCAATCAAACTCGGCTATGGGGTCCCAACAAGAAGAGGTAAGTGATCTCTCACAACTTCCCTTCCCACGGGCTGCCCAAGTCCCTCCCAAGAAATTTATTCCCAAACCAAGAAGGTCCTTCACCACCGCTAGAGAGTATAGGAAATTATTTGTTCAAAGGGAGGTTCAAGTTTTCGAGAAACATGGTCAAGAAATCCAAGATCCTTGAAGGGTGGTTCAAGTTATCAAGGCACAAAGTGACCAAGAATTGCAAGAAGAGGTTGGTCAGAATTTTTGAGTACCTTTCTTGGGTTTTAAATTTCTGTTTTGGGTAGAAATAAGATGTAACAAACTGGTTTGGCAATAAACTTCAACTCCCTCGCTTGGTTTCGTTTGTTTTCTTTCCACCCGTTGGCTTTCTTTCCTTTCTTTCATTTCTGTTTTTTTTTTAACTCAAGAACAACAAGAAACCCGGCTGAAGTAGTAAAAATTCCAGCAATCTAGTCAGCCCTCCAATGTATCTTCAATCCTCCAAGAACTAGCAAGATATGTATCAAAGTTTCAAGAACTTCAAGGTAGTAACCAAGAACTTCAAGAAACAAAACCCTAGCCGCACAAGGCTAAACCCTAGCCGTCGCCCACTTGCTTTCTTGTAACTTCGGCTTAGGCTGTCTACTTGGACAGAATTTGGGTGCAACAAGGATACAAGATGCGGTCAGATTGTCAATGGCAACAACAATACACGCATGGGCAGATTGGACGCAAAACAGGGAACTCTACTGACGAAGAAAACCGCCGCCAAGGAAACCCTAGCAGTCACCTATTGGTTTTCTTGTTGCTTCGGCTTGGACTAACGACTCTGACAGATTTTGGACAAAACAAACAGCAATATTTCGGGCAGATTTGGTGACAACACAAGACTCAAGACTACAAACAACTTACGAACAGATTTTGGACAACAAGCTGCAACAATAACAACTACAGCAGATTTTTTTTTTTTGAATAAAGCACAACAAGGGCGGACAGATTAGAGTAAGACTCAATGACAAGAACACAAACGACACAAACAGAATTTTTTTTGTGAGACAAGGCGGCAGAAACAAGGAAAACTAAGACAAAATAAGACAAAACAACGGATATAACGGAAGATACCTCAACCAAAGCTCTGAAGCCAACTGATACGGTCCTCGATCAATACGTTTCGAGACACGTAGCACGCTTGTCCAAGGATCTAGCGAGGTTATCCAACGCTTGGATTGCGGGACCTAAAACCAACACGGACGACACAAGTTGATTGAAGGTGGTAGAACGACGACTCCAATCAAGGTGGGTACTCAAGTGGATAGGTCGGTAGAACAATCAAGGATAATCGCGAGATTGCTCAAGAACCCTTGCCATTGCAAGTAATGGAATTGATACGTTCCTCGACCAACACGTTTCGAGACACGTAGTACGTTTGCCCAAGGATCTAGCGAGGTTGTCCAACGCTTGGGTTGCGGAACCTAGAATCAAACGGACGACACGATTTGATTTAGGTGGTAGACGACACTCCGATGAAGGTGAATACTCTAGGGGAATAGGTCGGATGAACAATCAAGGACAAGACGCAAGATTGCTCAATAACCCTTGCCAAAGCAAGTTAAAGGCTCGAATTCTCTAGAAAGAAAACGAAAGTACTAAGAATTTTATTCATAAAACTTGTGTCTTTAACCTTACAAAGCTAGCCTATTTATAGGCTAAAAGGTAACAAGCAAAACCCTAAAGAAACCCTAAGGGAAAGTCGGCCATCTTGCTCCCAGATGGGCCAGCCCATACCTTCTACTAAGCAACTAGTCCAACTAAAACAAATAACAATGACTAAGGCCCTACTTGGCTGACTCACCAAGAGGCCCACTTGATTCTTCATGGGCTTGGATCAAGGTGTAAGTTGCTTGATTGTCTTTTTCCAAGCCTTCAATATCTCTATGGGCTCCATGTTGATCTTGGACAACTCGAACAAGGGTATGGAGGGATTCTTTGAAGAGCTTGGCCCGTGCCCGTGTGACTGGGCCCAATGGGACTCGGACTGGGCTCTGGTCCACGCACACACCAGTCCCCTCCTCTTGTGAAGGATTTGTCTTCAAACCTGGATCCTCCTAGTCAAGAAACGGGCTTAGGTCCGCGACGTTGAAGGTTGCACTAACATTATACTCCCCAGGGAGCTCCAATTTGTATGCATTGTCGTTGACCCTTTGGAGCACTCGAAATGGTCCATCACCTCTTGGGGATAATTTGCTGTGACGTTGCTTGGGGAATCGCTCTTTCCTTAAGTGTAGCCAGACCCAATCTCCAGGCTCGAAAATCATCTTGCGACGGTGCTTGTTGGCTTGCTGGATGTATTGCTGCGTACGCTTCTCAATGTTCGCCCTCACGGCTTCATGTAACTTGCGCACAAATTCAGCTTTCTTTTTCCCGTCTAAGCTTGTGTGCTCAGAGGAAGGTAAAGGCACCAAATCAAGGGGGGTCAGGGGGTTGAAGCCATAAACAATCTCAAAGGGAGCAAATTCAACATGAGGTAAGCACTCCTCCCAAGACTTAAGATTCTTTTTAATCAATGCCCGAAGTAAAGTGCCAAGTGTGCGATTGACAACCTCAGTTTGTCCATCACTTAGTGGATGACTAGTGGTGGAGAATAATAACCTAGTGCCCAGTTTGGACCACAAAGTCTTCCAAAAGTAACTCAGGAACTTCACATCTCTGTCACTAACAATAGTCCTAGGCATGCCATGCAAACGGATAATCTCTTTAAAGAATAAATGAGCGATATGAGATGCATCGTCAGTTTTGTGACAAGGGATAAAATGAGCCATCTTAGAAAATCTATCAACCACCACAAATATGGAATCATTACCCCTTGGCGATCTAGGCAAACCCAGTACAAAGTCCATAGACAAGTCAACCCAGGGATGGTGAGGGATAGGTAATGGGGTATACAAGCCATATGGATTTGTCCTCGACTTTGCCTTGTGACAAGTAGCACACCTACCAACCATGCGTTCAACATCTCTACGCATATGGGGCCAGTAAAAGTGCTCTTGTAACATGGCCAGAGTCTTGGCAATGCCAAAGTGGCCCATGAGACCACCACTATGTGCCTCTCGAATCAAAAGATCACGAATGGAAGAGTTAGGCACACAGTTTATCTATATGGAATAGAAATCCATCATGCAAAAAGTACTTTCCATGCGGGTTCTTAACACAAGCAGCATAGATATTACCAAAGTCAAGTAGCTTGGCATCAAGACAGGAAAACAAGGAGTGTCTACGTGACAAGGCATCAGCTACCACATTTGTCTTGCCAGTCTTGTACTTAATCACATAAGAGAAGGTGTCAATGAAGCTTACCCATTTGGCATGTCTCTTGCTTAACTTTGGTTGCCCTTTGAGGTACTTCAATGACTCGTGATCAGTGTGTATCACGAACTCCCGAGGGCGAAGGTAGTGTTGCTAGGTCTCCAAGGCCCTCACTAAGGCGTACAACTCCTTGTCGTACGTAGGGTAGTTTAATGAAGCTCCTCCCAACTTCTCGCTAAAGAAGGCGCACGGCCTCTTGTCTTGCATGAGGACTGCACCAATACCTACACCAGAAGCATCACATTCAATTTCAAAGGTCTTGTTAAAGTTTGGTAATGCTAACACAGGTGCATGTGTGAGTGTGTCCTTGAGGACGAGAAATGCTTGTTCTTGTGATTCTCCCCAATGGAACTTGTCATTCTTCTTTGTTACGGCGGTCATGATACGTTCCTCGATCCACGGTCGAGACACGTAGCACGTTTGCCCAAGGATCTAGCGGGGATGTCCTACGCTTGGTTTGCGGAACCTTTACTCAAACGGACAACTCGATTTGATTGGAGGTGGTAGACGACACTCCGATGAAGGTGAATACTCCAGGGGAATAGGTCGGATGAACAATCAAGGACAGGACGCGAGATTGCTCAATAACCCTTGCCAAGCAAGTTAAAGGCACGAATTCTTTATGAAAGAAAACGAATGCACTAAGAATTTTATTAATCAAAAGCTAGTTCTTAACCTTACAAAGCTAGCCTATTTATAGGCTAAGGAAAACAATAAAGAAACCCTAAGTAATCCTAAAAGGGGTGGTCGGCCATCTTAGTGTAAGGTGGGCCGGCCCATTCTACTAAGTAAGCTATTCCAATAAGTGTCAAAGGCTAAGGCCCTACTCGGCCGAATCCCTTGGAGACCCACTTGAGTCGTCATGGGCTTGGATCAAGGTGTAATTGGCCCAGTGGTCTTTCTCTAAGCCCTCAATATCTTTGTGAACTCCATGTTGGTCTTGGACGACTCTCACCAGGGCTTGGAGTGATTCTTTGAACAGCTTGGCCCGTGAACGTGTGACTGGGCCCAGTGGGACTCGGACTGGGTCATCGCGTGGGCCGAGGCCCGTGCACACATCAGTCCCCTCCTCTTGAGAAGGATTTGCCCTCAAATCTGGATCCTGCTCGTCAAGGAATGGGCTGAGGTCCCCAACGTTGAAGGTTGCACTAACGTTGTAGTCCCCAGGCAGCTCCAATGTGTATGCATTGTCATTGACCCGTTGGAGTACCCGAAATGGTCCATCCCCTCTTGGGGATAATTTGCTTTGACGTTGCTTGGGGAAACGCTCTTTTCTTAAGTGTAGCCACACCCAATCTCCAGGCTCAAAAATCATCTTGCGGCGGTGCTTGTTGGCTTGTTGGATGTATTGCTGCGTGCGCTTCTCGATGTTTGCTCGCACAGCTTCATGTAACCTGCGTACAAACCCAGCTTTCTTTTCCCCATCTAAGCTTGTTTGCTCAGAGGAAGGTAAGGGCACCAGATCAAGGGGGGTGAGGGGGTTGAAGCCATAAACAATCTCAAAGGGAGAATATTGAGTTGCACTATGCACAGTGCGATTGTAGGCAAATTCAACATGAGGTAAGCACTCTTCCCAAGACTTAAGATTCTTTTTAATCAAGGCCCGAAGTAAAGTGCCAAGTGTGCGATTGACAACTTCAGTTTGTCCATCGCTTTGAGGATGACTAGTGGTGGAAAATAATAACCTAGTGCCAAGTTTGGACCACAAGGTCTTCCAAAAGTAACTCAGGAATTTCACATCCCTGTCACTAACAATAGTCCTAGGCATGCCATGCAGGCGGACAATCTCTTTGAAAAATAAAGTAGCAACATGAGATGCATCATCAGTTTTGTGACAAGGAATGAAATGCGCCATCTTAGAAAATCTATCAACCACAACATAGATGGAGTCATTACCCCTTGGTGATCTAGGCAATCCTAATACAAAGTCCATAGACAAGTCAATCCAGGGATGGTGTGGAATAGGTAATGGGGTATACAAGCCATATGGATTTGTCTTAGACTTTGCCTTGTGGCAAGTAGCACACCTACCAACCATGCGTTCAACATCTCTACGCATATGGGGCCAGTAAAAGTGCTCTTGCAACATGGCCAGAGTCTTGGCGATGCCAAAGTGGCCCATGAGACCACCACTATGTGCCTCTCGGATCAAAAGGTCACGAATGGAAGAATTAGGCACACACAATTTATCTACATGGAATAGAAATCCATCATGCAAAAAGTACTTTCCATGCGGGTTCTTAACACAAGCAGCATAGATATCACCAAAGTCATGATCATGTGTATAGAGTTCCTTAACCATTTCGAACCCTAGTAACTTGGCATCCAGAAGTGCCAGCAATGAATGTCTACGTGATAATGCATCAGCCACTACATTCGTTTTGCCAGTCTTATATTTAATGACATACGAAAAGGTGTCAATGAAGCTTACCCATTTGGCATGTCGCTTGCTTAGCTTGGGCTGTCCCTTGAGGTACTTCAATGACTCGTGATCAGTGTGTATCACGAACTCCCGAGGGCGAAGATAGTGTTGCCAAGTCTCCAAGGCCCTCACTAGTGCGTACAACTCCTTGTCGTACGTGGGGTAGTTTAACGCAGCCCCTCCCAGTTTCTCGCTGAAGAAGGCACACGGCCTCTTGTCTTGCATGAGGACTGCTCCAATACCTACACCAGAAGCATCACAGTCAATTTCAAAGGTCTTGTTAAAGTTTGGTAATGCTAACACAGGTGCATGGGTGAGTGTGTCCTTAAGGGCGAGGAACGCTTGTTCTTGGGATTCCCCCCAGTGGAACTTGTCATCCTTCTTTGTCACGGCGGTCAATGGGGCGGCAATGGTGCTAAAGTTTTTGACAAATCGCCGATAAAAACCCGCCAATCCAAGAAAGCTGCGCACGTCAGGAACGGATGTAGGGGTTGGCCATTGCTCGATGGCCTCAATCTTGGATTTGTCCACCTTGATGCCCTGCGAACTCACAACATAGCCTAGAAACACAAGCTCGTTAGTACAAAAGGTGCACTTTTTGAGGTTAGCGTATAGACGCGCCTGTCGAAGTGCCTCGAGGACTAATCTTACATGCTCCAGGTGCTCATGCTCACTACGACTATAGATCAGAATGTCATCAAAGTAAACAATGACAAATTTACCAATAAAATGTCTCAAAACATGGTTCATGAGGCGCATGAAGGTGCTAGGGGCGTTAGTCAAGCCAAAAGGCATAACTAACCACTCATAGAGACCATGTTTGGTTTTGAAGGCTGTCTTCCATTCATCTCCTTCCTTCATCCTAATTTGATGATAGCCACTCCTCAAGTCAATCTTGGTGAAAATAATAGCACCATCGAGTTCATCCAACATATCATCAAGTCTAGGAATGGGATGCCGATATTTGACAGTGATAGCGTTTACAGCCCGGCAGTCAGTGCACATGCGCCAAGTGCCATCCTTTTTGGGGACAAGGACCACAGGCACAGCGCAGGGACTTAGACTCTCCTTCACCCATCCCTTACCTAACAGGCCATCTACTTGCCTTTGAAGCTCCTTGGTCTCCTCGGGACCCATGCGGTAGGCAGGTTTGTTGGGTAATGGTGCTCCAGGAACGAGGTCGATTTGGTGTTCAATTCCCCGAATGGGTGGTAAGCCATCAGGGACCTCGTCAGGGAAAACATCCTCAAATTCCTGTAAGAGAGCCACTATGCTTGCAGGCAGCGCCTTGTCGAGCTCAGCAACATCTAAGAGCACATGCTTGCAAATCATGAGAAGTATAGGCTGATTAGAGTTTACCACTTTTCTAACATCTTTAGCCTTAATAATCATGTTATGCTTCCTAGTGGGAGGTGCGGCAGGTGGTTTGTCGCGTAGACCCCTAGGTGTGCTCCCTTGATCCTTGGTTGATGGCTCAGTCGTAGATGTGGAGCCTTGACCAGGGTCGACCGCCTTGAGTTTCCTCCTTTGACGGTCTTGTTCACACTCTCTTTGCAAAAGTAGTTGGTCCTCATAAACTTGTGCAGGCGTGAGAGGTGTAAGGACCTTACGTTTGCCATCGTGCAAAAGTGTGTACTTATTCGCTCTTCCATCGAATGTGACATGTTTGTCAAATTGCCAGGGCCTTCCCAAGATGATATGTGTAGCATGCATTGGCACTACGTCGCACACGATTTCATCAATGTAGGTACCAATGGAGAAGGGAATGCGTACTTGTTTGAAGACTCGTACTTCACCATCCTCACTTAGCCATTGGAGGCGGTAAGGATGTGGATGCCTGGTAGTGGGGAGTCCTAGACTTTCAACCATGAGCAAACTGGCCACGTTCGTGCAACTTCCACCGTCGATGATGAGACTACAGACTTTGTCTCCTACCTTACAGCGGGTGTAGAATAGGTTTTCGCGTTGTAGCTGCTCATCCTCCTTGACGCGGGCGGTTAGCACTCGTCGTGCTACTAGGCAACCTACTTCTCCTCGTGTAGGCGAGCAAGCCTCCCCAGCTGGCTCTTCTTCCAGGCAGTCATCTTCTACTAGTTCGGGCACGTCATCACATTCGTCATCATCCGACACGATTTCGCCATTGTGAGTTATCAGCATTACCCGTTGGTTTGGACATTGAGATTGAATATGCCCAAACCCTTGGCACTTAAAGCATTTGATGTCCCTACTCCTAGCTTTAGGAGTTTCTTGCGGTGCCTTAGAAGTAGACCTGGACACATCAGAAACCTTGTTAGGTGTAGAATAGGCATTCCGGGTAGAAGCATTACCTTGGAAACGGTTAGAATAGTTTGATGTTGTTGCATTTCCAGCTTCGTGGGTCACTCTTCGTGGTTGGTTGCCTTTCCACGAGGTGGTGGTGGAAGGTTGGAAAGTACGGCCTCCCCGTCTTAATTTCTTCCCCCGTTCGGCCTTAATGGCGAGTTCTAGAAGGTCGTGCATGTCCAAGTAATGTTGAAGCTCCAAGGCATCCTGAAGGTCAGGGTTGAGACCCCTAAGAAACCTAGCCATTGTGGCTTCATTGTCTTCTTGAATGTTGGCCCTCATCATGGCCATCTCGATTTCTTTGTGGTAATCCTCCACACTCATGTTGCCTTGCGTGAGTGTTTGCAGCTTAGAGTGGAGATCACGATTGTAGTAGCTAGGAACAAACCGCTTGCGCATTAGTGCCTTGAGTTCTCGCCAAGTCCGGACACGTGGTTCTCCCATCCTCCTCCTCGTGGTCCTCACTTGGTCCCACCAGACGAGTGCGTAGTCGGTGAACTCCACGGTGGCAACCTTCACTTTTTGTTCCTCGCTATAGTCGTAGCAGTCGAAGACCATCTCGATGCGGCCTTCCCACTCCAAGTAAGCCTCAGGGTCACTTTTGCCTTTGAATGCGGGAACTTGTATTTTAAGCCCCTTGATTTCGTTTTTGGGCATGTCCCTTGTAGGCCTCTCAGGTCGTTCCTCATCCTCACTAGCGGAGTAGTCTTCGCCATTTGTGTCTTTGGTGCCATGGTTACTCCGGTTATGGGACCGAGAACGAGAGCCTCGCGTAAGGCTCCTAGACAATTCATCAAAACGAGTGTGTAGTGTCTCCATTTGTTGCTCACTGATTCGCCTGAGCTCATTCTTCATGGCGGCGAATAATAAAGAAGGATCAGTGGTTGCTTGTTGTTGATGGTGGTGTTGTTGCTCCATGCTTCCCTTGTTGCCCCTGCAAAGGTTAGAAGAAACAAAGAAAATGCAAATATAGTCCTCACTTCACTCCCTTAGTGTATCCCTCACGCTCGTGTGTAGTGTGCAAGTCACTCTATAAAGCTTACCAAGTACCTTACCTGTTGGTTTAGGTAGTTGAGTAATGTTGCTCGAGTCCAATAATTGTCACCAACTTATCCCCCCACAAGAGTACACAAGAATTCTTTGTTGTTGGTGAAGGGAAGGACGGTTTTGGGAAAGCTTAAAGGCGGTGGACAGATTTGGAAAGTATGGCCAAGAAAGGAAACTCTAAGAATCCTAAGATGTAGGAGTGGTTTCCTAAAAAGGATGAGAAAATATAGTAGGATATCCTAAAATGGAGGAGAAAATTTAGGAGATGTCCAAGAGTTATCCAAGTATATTACTTAGTCTCCTAAACGAAGTGGGAAAACAAGTTGGAGTTGGAAACTTCCTAATTCTTCTCAAGACAGATTCGGTTCCTCCTCTCTCTTACCCGCAAGCTTCCAGAAATTTCCCTCACAAAAAACCACCCCAAGGTCGGTTCAAATCCCACTCACAAACCAGAATTGGAACCCTAAAATTTCCAGAATTCCTCCCTCTTATTCCTTTCCTAAGGTCGGCTACAAGAAACCTTAGAAGGCCTCTTAAGCAGCCGCCCACTATGCTCACAACACAAACCAGAATTGGGCCACTGAAATTTCCAGATTGCTTCCTTCTTGAAACCCTTCCCTAAGTCGGTTATCCTTCCTATAAGACTCCCTCTTCACAGCCGCGACTTACCCCAAACAATTCGGCTCTCTCTCTACTCCAAGAACAAGAAATTCGACCCTCTTTCTAACAAGACAGTTTCGGTTCTTGGCACTCCAGAAATTCTGCTCCAATGGACTCCCAAGGTCAAGCAAGTGATGTTACTCAAGAATCTCCCAAGAAATTCACACCTAAGCCAAGAAAGCCTCGTATGGATGCAAGATCTTACAAGAAACTCTTTATTCGAAGAGAGGTGCAAGTCTTCAAGACTCAAGATGGTCAAGAGCCTCAACGAAGAGTTGTGCAAGTGATCAAGAATCAAGAAGTTCAAGAAGAGGTTGGTCAAAACTTTTGAGTTCCCCTTTTTTTTTTTTTTTTCTCTCTTGATGTAATTTCTGGGTTGGGTATACGATACAATAAGACAGATTTGGCAATAAAAGTGCGGTGTTCCCTCTTGGGTTTCTTGTTACCCGATTGCTCTCTTTTTTTTTTCTCTTCGGTTCTGTTTTCTTTTGCTTTGTTTTTTTTTTTTTTTCACTTGGTAATAGACTACACCTGACCGAATGAGTAAAACAATCCCAGAAACAAGGTCTGCCCGAAACACACAAGAACGCACCACCCTACTCCCTCAAACTAACAAAGTTTTTTCAAGACTTTCAAGAAATTCAAGAAAGTGTTCAAGAACTTCAAGAACCCTACAAACCTTGCGGGTGCTATTCAAGATTCACCACCCCAACAAGTTTTTACCCCCAAATCAGTTTAGACAAGGTAAGCAAACAACTTGGATAATCAATAACTACTTGGACAGATTCGGACAAACAACAAAACCCTAGCCGCGCCTGTTTTGTTTTTTTTTTTTTTTTTTTTTTTTGTATGCAGATTCGGCAAGGCTAATTGCTGGGCAGAATGGATGTCACTAGAGTATGAAATCTGGGCAGATTGGGACTAACAATAATAACACACAGCTGTCCAGAAATTTGATGCGACAACAACAAGAACTAGCGAACAGAATTTTTTTTTTTTTTTTACGAACAAAACAGCAACGGACAGACTTGCAGACTCAAAACGAACAGATATGGAAACGTAAAACAAAACAAAAGCAACGACCAGAATTCTAGAGAACAAACGAAGGAAACGGCTCAACAAGTAACAATTCGAACAGAAAAATATATATATATATTTTTTAACAAACAAGGCAGCGGAAAATTAAGGAAAACTAAGACAAGACGACGGATATAACGGAAGATACCTCCACCAAAGCTCTGAAGCCAACTGATACGTTCCTCGATCCACGGTCGAGACACGTAGCACGTTTGCCCAAGGATCTAGCGGGGATGTCCTACGCTTGGTTTGCGGAACCTTTACTCAAACGGACAACTCGATTTGATTGGAGGTGGTAGACGACACTCCGATGAAGGTGAATACTCCAGGGGAATAGGTCGGATGAACAATCAAGGACAGGACGCGAGATTGCTCAATAACCCTTGCCAAGCAAGTTAAAGGCACGAATTCTTTATGAAAGAAAACGAATGCACTAAGAATTTTATTAATCAAAAGCTAGTTCTTAACCTTACAAAGCTAGCCTATTTATAGGCTAAGGAAAACAATAAAGAAACCCTAAGTAATCCTAAAAGGGGTGGTCGGCCATCTTAGTGTAAGGTGGGCCGGCCCATTCTACTAAGTAAGCTATTCCAATAAGTGTCAAAGGCTAAGGCCCTACTCGGCCGAATCCCTTGGAGACCCACTTGAGTCGTCATGGGCTTGGATCAAGGTGTAATTGGCCCAGTGGTCTTTCTCTAAGCCCTCAATATCTTTGTGAACTCCATGTTGGTCTTGGACGACTCTCACCAGGGCTTGGAGTGATTCTTTGAACAGCTTGGCCCGTGAACGTGTGACTGGGCCCAGTGGGACTCGGACTGGGTCATCGCGTGGGCCGAGGCCCGTGCACACATCAGATCAACTACCACATAAATGGAATCATGCCCTTGTCTAGTTCTAGGTAATCCAAGTACAAAGTCCATAGACAAATCTACCCAAGGTTCATGTGGGATGGGTAAAGGAGTGTAGAGTCCATAAGGATGTACCTTTGATTTTGCTTGGTGACAAGTGACACACCTTTGTGTATGCCTCTCGACGTCCCTCTGCATGCGAGGCCAGTAGAAATGCTCTTGGAGAATTGACAAGGTCTTCGCCACTCCAAAATGTCCCATGAGGCCTCCACCATGAGCCTCTCTAACCAGCAAAAGTCGCATGGAGCACAGGGGAATACATAGTTTGCCTTTGTAGTACAAGAACCCCTGCGACATAGAATAATGCTCACGAGTAACTCGTGGCAAGGTTGTGAAAATCTCACCAAAGTCTAGGTCAGCTGCATATAAATCCTTAATGAATTCAAAGCCAAGCAACTTAGTGTCTAGTGTAGTGATTAGTGTATACCTTCTAGAAAGTGCATCAGCCACTACATTAGTCTTCCCAACCTTATATTGGATGACAAACACAAAACTATCAATGAAAGCCACCCACCTCGCATGCCTTTTGCTCAATTTGGTTTGTGATTTGATGTGTTTGAGCGATTCATGATCAGTGTGGAGTACGAATTCCCGAGGTCTGAGGTAGTGTTGCCAAGTTTGGAGAGCGCGCACCAAGGCCATCAATTCCTTGTCATAAGTTGAGTAGTTCAACGAGGCACCAGTCAACTTCTCACTAAAGTAGGCCACTGGTTTCCCCTCTTGAATGAGCACAGCTCCAATACCTATACCAGAAGCATCACACTCTACTTCAAAAGCCTTGTCAAAATTAGGTAAACTTAATACAGGTGCATGGGTGAGCTTGTGTTTAAGTAATTGGAAAGACTTAGCTTGTTCTTCTTCCCATTGGAATGGCACATTTTTCTTGATAATGGCTGTAAGTGGGGCAGCAATGGTGCTGAAATCCTTGACAAAGCGTCTATAGAAGCTTGCCAAGCCATGGAAACTCCTTACCTCACTTACACTGGTTGGTATTGGCCATTCATTTATAGCCTTCACCTTCTCTTGGTCAACTCGTATTCCCTGGTCACTCACAACATAACCTAGGAAGACAAGTTGATTAGTGCAAAAAGTACACTTCTTAAGGTTAGCATAGAGGCTCGCCTTTCGAAGTGCATCTGATACGAACGTCGCCAACCTTGTGACGAAACCCGTAAAAGATTAGCTTCAGGATCAACAAGAGGACACCAAGTTTGAAGCGGATGACCTCAACCCGTTAATCACGTGGTTAACGAACCTTGGTATAATGGTAGAAGACGCCACAACCTAGTGTGATTCTAGATTGATAAGTCACAAACACCTGGAGAAATTCTAAGGTATTCAAGAAGCCTTGGAGAAACCAAGAAAACTCTCAAAATCTGATTTATTGATTGAATGCCTAAACCATTGGAAGTGTGGGCTATTTATAGCCTTACATAGAGATGAACAACTAAATGTGGAACTAGTCTAGAGTTGTGGTCTTGACTAAGACTAACAATTATAGGCTTGACCAAACCTTATGAGGTCATCCCTTAGGTAAACAACCTTATGAGGTCATCGCTTAGGTAAATGACCTTATGAGGTCATCGCTTAGGTAAATAAAGCAAGGCTATGGACCATTAAACCCTTATTACAATGACTTAACTAAAACAGCAAATGTGACTAGAGAAGGGTCACACATGGTTCTCTTTGACGTGCACTACATGGATGACTTTCATTCCTTCATGCTCAAGCCCCTCAATGACCTTGGGGACAATTTCTTGGCCTTGTATCTCATGAACAAGTCCTTGGAGTTCCTCCCTCATCTTCTTAGCTCGTGCTCGAGTTATGGGTCCTAGGGGAACTCGAATAGTTCGCAATGGTGTCTCTTGGTTCGTATCAGCATCTAAGACCATTCGTACATGCACAACATGCTCTTCTGTACTCTTACTATAGATCAATATGTCATCAAAGTAGACTACCACAAATTTACCAATAAAAGAACGCAAAACATGGTTCATTAACCTCATGAAGGTACTAGGTGCATTAGTTAAGTCAAAAGGCATGACCAACCACTCATATAGACCATGTTTTGTTTTAAATGCTGTTTTCCACTCATCCCCTTCCTTCATGCGTATTTGGTGATAACCACTTTTCAAGTCAATCTTAGTAAATATAATAGCACCATGTAATTCATCAAGCATGTCATCTAATCGAGGTATGGGATGGCGATACTTTATCGTTATGGCATTTATGGCTCTACAATCGGTGCACATCCTCCATCCTCCATCTTTCTTTGGCACAAGTAGGACAGGTACAGCACAAGGACTTAGACTCTCTTGAATCCAACCCTTACCAAGCAAGTCCTCTACTTGCCTTTGTTGCTCCTTAGTTTCCTCCGGATTAGTCCTATATGGTGCCTTATTAGGAAGGGAAGAGCCAGGAATGAAATCAATTTGATGTTCTATTCCCCTCAAAGGTGGCAACCCATTAGGTATATCCTCAGGAAATACGTCTTGGTACTCCTGTAAAAGGTTAGCAATAGCACTAGGCAAAGAAGCACCAAGTTCATTAGTGAGCAAAGACTCTTTACAAAACAAGATAAGTAAAATCTGGTTAGAGTGCAAAGCCTTTCGCACATCTCTAGTTCTAGCAAGCATGATGGATTTTCTCTCCTTTTTCCCTTCAATGGCCGAATGTGAAGTGTCAATTTTATGAGAAGATGGTTCGGCCATTTTGCTCTTTGTATCATGCAAATTTTTCTTTTTATTGTCACAATGCATGTCATATTCCTTTTGCAACCCAAGTTGGTCCTCATGCACTTGTTGAGGTGTAAGAGGTGCAAGTGTGATCTTTTTAGTATTATGCACAAAGGAATACTTATTCAAGAATCCATCAAAAATGACCCTTTTATCAAACTGCCACGGGCGACCCAAAATAATATGAGTAGCTTGCATAGGCACAACATCACATAAAACATCATCTTTATATCTACCAATGGCAAAATTAATTAAAACTTGCTTATGAACACGTACCTCACCACTATTATTCAGCCATTGTAGTTTGTAAGGTCGGGGGTGATCACTAGTTGGCAAGGTCAATCGTTCCACCATGAGTGCACTAGCAACATTGGTACAGCTCCCTGGGTCAATTACCAAGCTACAAAGCTTGTCCATCACATGGCACCTTGAGTAAAATATGTTCTCTTGTTGAAGGTCATCTCTACTAGCTTGAGTAGTTAGAGCTCGCCTTGCAACCATACCAACTTTACCATGAGCTGGTATCTCCTCAAATTCCTCTTCATCCTCAACCAAGGGAGGCATGTCCTCACACTCATCCTCCTCATCCGTTTGTACTTCCCCATTTGGTAGTATAAGCATAACCCTTTGATTTGGGCATTGGGAAGCAATATGTCCGAATCCTTGACACTTAAAACACTTAGTATCTCGGTATCGAACTTTACGTACCTCATGAGTAGGCCTACCATCGCCCCTCGAGGGTGTTTTTGAGGAAGGTGCATTCGGCCTTAGAGACTCCTTGGTTGTCCCACCTTGTTTGGCCAAGGGGAATGCACTAGAGGGGCTGACTTCCCTCTTGAAGGGTTGGTTCCTCCAATTTCCAACTTGAAAGTTGGAATTTTGTCGAATTGGACCCCTCCTCTTGAGCCTCCTTTCAATCTTAATAGCCTTGTCTAGCATATCATGGAGGTCCACATAATGGTGCATCTCCACTTGATCCGCTATTTCAGGCCTCAATCCACTTAAAAATCGTGCCATAGTAGCTTCCCGGTCCTCGACAATGTCGGCCCTTAACATGGCTATCTCCATCTCCTTATGGTAGTCCTCCACGCTTTCGGCTCCTTGTGTCAAATTTTGAAGTTTGAGGTACAAGTCACGGTGGTAGTGACTAGGAACAAAGCATTTTTTCATGACACCCTTCAATTCGGTCCATGTAGTGATAGGGTATTCACCACTTCGTCTTCTACCAGTAGTGATTTGATCCCACCACACTATGGCGTAGTCGGTGAATTGCATGACTGCAAGTCTCATTTGCTGCTCTTCGGTGTAATCATTGCAATCAAAGATCAACTCCACTCGTTTCTCCCATTCCAAATAGACATCGGGGTCGGATTTGCCTTGGAAAGTAGGCAATTGCATTTTAACGCCTTTGATTGGATCCACACTAGCTTTACGGTGTTTATTCTTCCATGTCCTCGACCCATATTCCTCCTCGGAGTTGGAACTTTCATAGTCACGGGTTGGTGCTTTGTGTCTCCGGGACTTAGAATTGGTTTGGGAGTGTTCGAGACTATCCATCCTCTCATGCAATGGTTCTAATTCCTGTTTCATTAGCTTGAGCAATTTATCAGTCATAGCTTCCATCACAAGTTTAATATCAAAAGGAGTAGTTTCCTTCCCTTCGGACATGTTGAGGTATTCCTGCAAAAATAGGGTTAGTGGAAATAACACCTCACTCACTCCCTTAGTATATCACTCACACTCGTGTTTCACTCAAGTGTATGAAAACACTCTAATGATCTCACCAATCACTTCTCAAGTCACTGGATTGCTTTTCTTGAAGAAATCAGAATTTTCTTGAAGAAATTCAATCAAACTTGAACCAAATTATACCCAAGTGTGGGGGATGAAGGCTGTGATGTTTTTGAAGGTTGTTTGACTAATTCTAAGACACAAAAGGAAATGTATAATATGCTGGAAAAAAAAAACTCTAAGCTGTCCGCCTAAAAGAAAAGAAACCACAAAAACAAGAAAAAAAGAAAGTTTGGTTGTGACTAGTAGCTAAATTGAGGAGTTAACTACCAAGTGGAATCCAAAACTGATTAGGACTCTTGGGCCTCGTAAACCACGTTTTTATTGGCTGGAAATGCTATAAAATAGGCACCAAAGGTCGGCTGGGCAGTTGGCACAAACCACAATCAAGAAACAAAAGCAAGAGACGGCTACAAAGTAGGAAACCCTATCTTATCTTCCCACCTTTTGTGGCTATTTAATAGCAAGGTTTCTTGGTTGTTTTGGGGTGTTAATGGCTGCTGGTTTTCTGGTATTTCGTGGACAAAGAGATGCGGCCAATAGTGCAAGATTGAAGGCAACAAGGTTTGTTCTTTCAACCCAAGTTCGGCTAGGCTACCCAAGCAAACTATTTCTTGTTCTTGAAATCCGATTTGGGGTTTTTGTTTTTTTTTTCTTTCTTGCGTCGTTTTTTTTTTTTTTTTTTTTTTGCAAGATGGATCTTTCTTTCCTTTTCAATTCGGATCAAGATGCACACAAGAAACAAGATTTTTTTTTTTGTGTCAAATTTGAGCAAGGCAGCCGCAAGTTTGAGCCAAGAACTTTGGTTTTGTTTTGAAGGTTCAAGATTTGGAAAAGGTTGAGAACAAGATTTTCAAGAACCCTTGTTTTCCCACCCAAGAACTTCAAGATTCAATCAAGATTTCCAGATTCCAGGAGTTTGAACAACAATATCCAACAAAAAACTTGATGGCAGCCCACGAAAATTCAAGAAACTACAAAACCCTAACTTCAGCCCAAGAACTTCAAGACTCAATCCCCACAATATCAAGGACGCTAGGAAATTTCAAGGTCAGCCATGGTTTCATCAAGACACAACCAGAAAATAGGTTTTTTTTCTCTCTTTTTCGGATGAACAGTGTTTCCGGGTGAATAGTACCCGATGAACAGTAACCTTTTTTTTTTTTTTTTTTTGTTTTTTTGGTTGTTGTTTTTGGATGACTCTATATGAATTCAAGACTTCAAGATACAAGACACAAGACCCACAAAATCAAGACACACGATGGATGAATTGCGGACAACAACAAACACGAAAATTCAAGACAATCAACGAAAACAAGGATAAACAACAAGAACCAAGACAAAACCCTAGCCGCTTATGGAATTCCTAAACGACCAGAATTGACACTATAAGAAACGGAAAAAAAAATTTCTTTTTTTTTTTAAGGAAAACTTACAAGATGCAATGGGATATACTTGATGTCGTCGACTAGCTCTGATACCAACTGATATGAATGCGCGGATCTAGACGAACAATCAAGTTGGAACGGCGGCACGTATGACCCCTCTAAACCCCGAATTGATGAACTAAGATGAATCTCAACCCAACAACTAACGATTTAGTGAACCAACGATCTGGATAGAAGAACGCCACAATCAAGGTGTTTACTTGGTTGATAAGTTCAAGTTGAATAACTCAAGAAAAACTCTCAAGTATTCAAGCAAAGCTCTCTTGGAAGAGAAAAGTGAATAAACTCACAAATATAATGTAATTTCTCAATCCCTTAACAAGGAGGAAGTAAGGCTATTTATAGCCTTTACAAGCATTAACCCTAATCCCAAAATTGACTAAACTAACCCTACTAATTAATGACAAGGATTCGGCCAGCCCTAAGAGTTTAATGGACTGACTTTAACTAATATTTAACTATAAAAAGATAAATAATAGAACTAGCTTAACTCTTCCTTAAGCGTGACCACTAGGTGAGGACACGCCTAACTAGCAACAGGCGCTGGAGGGTCTTCTACTTGGAGCAATGTGTAAAGTTTTGAATCTTCATTCTCCAAGCCTTCAATAATCTTTAAATCATCTCCAATGCGGCCTTGGATTGTACTCACAAGGGCTTGTAAAGATTCACGCATCTTCTTGGCACGAGCTCTTGTGACTGGACCACTTGGTACTTGAATGACTTGGGCAACTTGTGTTTGACCAGCCTTGAGCCCCTCATCACCTGCGAACTTACCACATAGCCTAGAAACACAAGCTCGTTAGTACAAAAGGTGCACTTCTTGAGGTTAGCGTATAGACGCGCCTGTCGAAGTGTCTCAAGAACTAATCGTACATGATCCAAGTGCTCATGCTCACTACGACTATAGATCAATATGTCATCAAAGTAAACAATGACAAATTTGCCAATAAAATGTCTCAAAACATGGTTCATTAGTCGCATGAAGGTGCTAGGTCAAACCAAAAGGCATGACTAGCCACTCATATAGACCATGTTTGGTTTTGAAGGCTGTTTTCCACTCATCGCCTTCTTTCATCCTAATTTGATGATAGCCACTCCTTAAGTCGATTTTGGTGAAAATAATAGCACCATCGAGTTCATCAAGCATATCATCAAGTCTAGGAATGGGATGCCGATACTTGACAGTGATAGCATTTACAGTCCAGCAGTCAGTGCACATGCGCCAAGTACCATCCTTTTTGGGGACAAGGACCACAGGCACAGCGCAAGGACTTAGACTCTCTTTCACCCAACCCTTACCTAGTAGGCCATCAACTTGCCTTTGCAGCTCCTTGGTCTCCTCAGGGCCCATGCGGTAGGCAGGTTTGTTGGGTAGTGGTGCTCCAGGAATGAGGTCGATTTGGTGCTCAATCCCTCGAATAGGTGGTAAGCCATCAGGGACCTCGTCGGGGAAAACATCCTCAAATTCTTGCAAGAGAGCAACCATACTCGCAGGCAATGCCTTATTGAGTTCAGCAACATCAAAAAGCACATGTTTGCAAATCATGAGAAATACAGGCTAATCAAAATTGACAACTTTCCTAACGTCCTTAGCCTTAATGATCATGTTTTGCTTCCTAGTGGTAGGTGCAGTGAGCGATTTGTCACGCGTAACACTAGGTGTGCTCCCTTGACCCTTGGTCGATGGCTCACTTGCAGGAGTAGAGCCGTTGCCAGGGTCGACCGCCTTTTGTTTCCTCCTTTGCCGGTCTAGTTCACACTCTCTTTGTAGCTTAAGTTGGTCCTCATACACTTGTGCAGGTGTGAGTGGTGTGAGAACTTTGCCTTTGCCATCATGCAAGAGTGTGTACTTGTTGGCCCTTCCGTCGAATGTGACGTGTTTGTCAAATTGCCAGGGTCGACCCAAGATAACATGGGTAGCATGCATAGGCACGATGTCACAAACAACTTCATCGGTGTAAGTTCCAATGAAAAAAGGAATGCGTACCTGTTTGAAGACACGTACCTCTCCTTCCTCGCTCAACCATTGGAGGCGATAAGGGTGTGGATGTCTAGTGGTTGGAAGCCCTAAACTCTCAACCATGAGTAAGCTTGCCACGTTTGTGCAACTCCCACCGTCGATGATGAGGCTACACACCTTGTCACCTACTTTGCAACGGGTGTAAAATAGGTTCTCCCGTTGTAGCTGCTCGTCCTCCTTAACTCGGGTGGTTAGCACTCGTCGTGCCACCAAACACCCTACTTCCCCTTGTGTAGGCGAGCAGTCTTCCTCAACAGAGTCGTCACCCAGGCAGTCCCCTTTGGTCAATTCAGGTAGCTCCTCACAGTCGTCGTCATCGGACACGATCTCGCCAGTGTGAGTGATTAGCATGACCCGTTGGTTTGGACATTGAGATTGAATATGCCCAAACCCTTGGCACTTAAAACATTTGATGTCCCTACTCCTAGTTTTAGGAGTCTCTTGTGGTGCCTTAGAAGTAGACCTGGACACATCGGAAACCTTGTTAGGTGTAGAATAGGCATTATGGGTGGAGGCGTTACCTTGGATTCGGGTAGAAGAGGTTGGTGTAGTCGCACTTCCAACTTCGTGGGTCGCTCTTCGTGGTTGGTTGCCCCTCCATGAAGTGGTGTTAGAAGATTGGAAAGTACGGGCTCCTCGTCTTAATTTCTTTCCCCGTTCGGCCTTAATAGCGAGTTCTAGAAGGTCGTGCATGTCCAAGTAATGTTGGAGCTCCAAGGCTTCTTGAAGGTCAGGATTAAGACCTCTAAGAAACCTCGCCATCGTAGCTTCATTGTCTTCTTGAATGTTGGCCCTCATCATGGCCATCTCGATTTCTTTGTAGTAGTCCGCCACACTCATGTTGCCTTGCGTGAGGGTTTGAAGCTTAGAGTGGAGATCACGATTGTAGTAGCTAGGAACAAATCGCTTGCGCATCAGTGCCTTGAGTTCTCGCCAAGTCCGGACACGTGGTTCTCCCATCCTCCTCCTATTGGTCCTCACTTGGTCCCACCAGACGAGTGCAACTTTAACCTTTTGTTCCTCGCTGTAATCGTAGCAGTCGAAGACCATCTCGATACGACCTTCCCACTCTAAGTAAGCTTCGGGGTCACTTTTGCCTTTGAATGCGGAGACTTGAATCTTAAGCCCCTTGAGTTCGTTCTTGGACGTGTCCCTTGTAGGCCTCCCGGGCCGCTCCTTATCCTCACTAACGGAGGAGTCTTCGCCATTTGCCTCTTTGGTGCTGTGGTTACTCCGGTTGTGGGATCTAGAACGAGAGCCTCGTGTAAGGCTCCTGGACAACTCATCAAAACGAGTGTGTAACGTCTCCATTTGTTGCTCACTGATTCGCCTGAGCTCATTCTTCATCGTGGCGAATAACAATGAAGGATCGGTGGTTGCTTGTTGTTGCTCCATGTCTTTCTTGATGCCCCTGCAAAGGTTAGTAACAAGCAAAGAAAGTGCAAATATAATCCTTACTTCACTCCCTTAGTGTATTCCTCACGCTCGTGTGTAGTGCTCAATTCACTCTATTAGACTTACCAAGTACCTTTATCGGTTAGTTTAGGTAGTTGAGAAATGTTGCTCGAGTCCAATAATCGTTACCAACTTTTCCCCACAAGAGTAAACAAGAGTGAAGGACACAGTTGGGTGAGATTTTGTGAAGGGAAGGACGGTTTTGGAAGGCTTAGGGGCGGCGGACAGATTTGGAAAATATTGCCAAGAAAGGAAACTCTTAGAATTCCTAAGATGTAGGAGTGGTTTCCTAAAGTGTGTAAGCCCCGATGCAACCAAATACAACCAAAATACTCAACCAAACAAGTAGTCAAGTAAATACAATGACAAAGAATATAAGCAATTTTAAAGCACAAAAATAGAGTAACAATAAAGTAAGAGAAATTCAAACCAATCAAACTCCCAAGCTTCTTCCAAACTTGGAGTTGAATCCACCAAATAGCTTCTTCAATTGATGGTAGTGCTAACCAACTTGAACAAGTGAAGGCTCACTCCTTCCTCACCCCAAACATACTTTGGTTGAGCAAAGGAATTTTACTACTCTCCAAGTAAACCCTCAACTAGCTACAATTGAAAGCTTACCTACTCAATTAAGAACTACTTTATACAAGTGAGACAACTTTTATCAAGGTTTTATCACTCCAAGTGATAGGTTCACCTTCACCAAGGTTTTACTCCTCCTAGAGAGTAACCTTCACTTGAGACACCTCACAACCCAACTTTCCCAACCCCTTATACAACCAACAAGGAATATTTCTACTCAACGATCTCACTTGTAAGCTTGTATATAGTGTTGGCAAAAGTCCATGTCTTCTTGTGCTTTGGGATATTTTTAGAAGGTGAGAAATGGCTCCAAAAGGCTCTCCAACGATCAAATATTAAATGCTGTCGAAACTAGCCGTTGGCCTGTCGGACGTCCGGACCATTTGCTCTGCGTCCGAACCACCTATCGGACGTCCGAACCATTTGTTCTGCGTCCGAACCCTGCGTCCGATAGAAGTCAGAATGTTCAACTTTCATTCTTTTTGTGTCGGACGGCCGAAACAATGAATGAACGTCCGATCCAAGCGTCCGAAGAGTATCGCCGTTTGTCGGACGTCCGATCCTCTATCGAGCGTCCGATCCTCTACGTCCGAACCTTCAAAATTCTTAACTTCTCTTTGATTCAAATCTTTTCGATTCTCTTTTAGATCAATGACCTGTTCTAACAAATTTCTCACATAAAAACATTAGTCCAAATCTATATTTTGGTTTGTTAATCATCAAAACCAAGGACTGATCAACCAAGGTCAACAATCTCCCCCTTTTTGATGATGACAAACAAAATGAAGATTTCTTTGATCAAATAAGTTCAAATAAAACTCCCCCTTAGAAAATTCCAACATACAAAGAAATTTCAATAAATCCTACTCCCCCTTTTGGCATCAATCAAAAAGCAAACTCCCCTTTATTTTTCAAATCAAGACCATATAGAATGTCAAAACTTTCAAAAAGCCAATTGTAATTTTTTATAGGGTCCTTGGGAGTTAGTACAACATGATCTAGCAATCCACATGGATTTCATACCTTTTCTCATATTTTTCTTTACATAGCAATCATTTTGCATATGTCCAAATTGGCAACAAAAGTGACACATGATAGAAGTATTTTGCACATAAGTGGATTTAATGCAATTAATTTTCTTAGCAAACTTATTTGTGCCTTGAAAAGATTTGCTTTCTTTTGTTTGAGAAAACTTTTGTTTTTCATTTTGGAGAAACTCGTTCAAGTCATTAATTCTTTTCTTTAACAAATTTTGTTCCTCCAATATTTTTTCATAAAACTTTGTTTTCTCTTCCAACTTCCTTTTCAAATTATTTTTGCAATCAAAAACACTTTTTGATTTTTTTAAATCATCATTTTCCATTCTCAAACATTTGTTTTCTTGAAAAAGTTTGGAGTTTTCTTCCAACAAATCATTTATTTTTGTTTTCAAATCTTTATTTTTAGCATAAGATTCTCTCAAACATTTATGCATTTTAATCATAAGAATTTGCACATCATCATCTTCATTATCTTCATCACTAGAAGAGTGATAAGAATTTACCTCATCTTTTTCAAAGGCCATTAGTGCCATTTGGGCCAACTCTTCTTTTTCTCTTTTTGAATTGCATTCATCCCATGTAATTTTGCAATCTCCTCTTGAATTTCTCTTGTTGAAGATCTTCTTGAAACTTTTGATGTGAGGAGTTATATCATTGTCCACTTCCATGTTTTCATTACCCATGAATGATGGGTTATCCCCCACTTGAGATGCTTTAAAAGCTATGCCTCTCTTATACATTCTTGCATTTTCTTCCTCTTGCACTTTGAATTTCAGCTTTAATTCATAAGATGTTAGGGAATTTACAAGAGATTCAATGGACATAGAATTTAAATCCTTTGCCTCTTCTATAGCATTTATTTTGTTTTCCCATTCTTTTGGCAAGGCATTCAAAATCTTTCTATTTTTCTCACCCAAAGAATATTCTTTTCCAAGCAATTTAAGATCTTGAATAATGTCACAAAATCTACTACACATCTTATCAACATTTTCAAGAGGATGCATTTTGAAAAATTCATATTGAGAAACAAGCAAAGATTTCTTTTGTTCTTTAATATCTTGGTTACCTTCATGAAATACACACAATTTATCCCAAATATCTTTAGCTGATTTACAACCTTTAATTCTACTAGATTCATTTACATCTAATGCATTGCACAATATATACATGGCTTTGGCATTCAAAGAAAGGTATCTCTTGTCTTTTTCATTCAATTCTTGTCTAGTCTTTAATCTACTCAAATTAGTGGTAGAGTCAACTATTCTAGCTTCATAAGGACCATCTTCTACCACATACCATAATTCAATATAAACGGATTGTAAGAAAATCATCATTCTTTGTTTCCACATGCTAAAATGAGAACCATTAAACATAGGTGGTCTATCAATAGATTGCCCTTCTAAAAAGGAAACCAAGGAGACCAAGCTCTGATACCAATTGTAAGCCCCGATACAACCAAATACAACCAAAATACTCAACCAGACAAGTAGTCAAGTAAATACAATGACAAAGAATATAAGCAATTTTAAAGCACAAAAATAGAGTAACAATAAAGTAAGAGAAATTCAAACCAATCAAACTCCCAAGCTTCTTCCAAACTTGGAGTTGAATCCACCAAATAGCTTCTTCAATTGATGGTAGTGCTAACCAACTTGAACAAGTGAAGGCTCACTCCTTCCTCACCCCAAACATACTTTGGTTGAGCAAAGGAATTTTACTACTCTCCAAGTAAACCCTCAACTAGCTACAATTGAAAGCTTACCCACTCAATTAAGAACTACTTTATACAAGTGAGGCAACTTTTATCAAGGTTTTACCACTCCAAGTGATAGGTTCACCTTCACCAAGGTTTTACTCCTCCTAGAGAGTAACCTTCACTTGAGACACCTCACAACCCAACTTTCCCAACCCCTTATACAACCAACAAGGAATATTTCTACTCAACGATCTCACTTGTAAGCTTGTATATAGTGTTGGCAAAAGTCCATGTCTTCTTGTGCTTTGGGATATTTTTAGAAGGTGAGAAATGGCTCCAAAAGGCTCTCCAACGATCAAATATTAAATGCTGTCGAAACTAGCCGTTGGCCTGTCGGACGTCCGGACCATTTGCTCTGCGTCCGAACCACCTATCGGACGTCCGAACCATTTGTTCTGCGTCCGAACCCTGCGTCCGATAGAAGTCAGAATGTTCAACTTTCATTCTTTTTGTGTCGGACGGCCGAAACAATGAATGAACGTCCGATCCAAGCGTCCGAAGAGTATCGCCGTTTGTCGGACGTCCGATCCTCTATCGAGCGTCCGATCCTCTACGTCCGAACCTTCAAAATTCTTAACTTCTCTTTGATTCAAATCTTTTCGATTCTCTTTTAGATCAATGACCTGTTCTAACAAATTTCTCACATAAAAACATTAGTCCAAATCTACATTTTGGTTTGTTAATCATCAAAACCAAGGACTGATCAACCAAGGTCAACAAAGTGAATGAGAGAATATAGGAGAATATCCTAAAATGGAGGAGAAAATATAGGGAAGTATCCAAGAGTTATCCAAGTATTTTACTTAGTCTCCTAAACTAATTTGGAAACAGGTTAGAGTTGGAACTCCTAAATAGATTTGGTTCCCCCCCTCAACCGAAATTTCCAGAATTCCTTCCTCCTTGAAACCCTTCCCTAAGTCGGCTATACTCCTTATAAAACTCCCTCTTCACAGCCGCAGCTTGCCCAAGCAATTTGGCTCTCTCTCTATTCCAAGAAACAAGCAATTTGGCCCTCTCTCCTACAAGACAGGTTTGGTTCTTGTTACTCAAGCAATTCGGCTCCAATGGACTCCCAAGGTAAAGCAAGTATTGTTACTCAAGAATCTCCCAAGAAATTCACTCCTAAACCAAGAAAGCCTTGTATGGGTGCAAGATCTTACAAAAAAACTCTTTATTCGGAGAGAAGTGCAAGTCTTCAAGACCCAAGATGATCAAGAACCTCAAGAATCCAAAAAGGTAGTACAAGTAATCAAAGTTCAAGGTGATCAAGAAGTTCAAGAAGAGGTTGGCCAAAACTTTTGAATTCTTTTCTTTTTTCTTGATGTAATTTTCTGGCTTGGGTTGGAACAAGAAGTCACAAGACAGATTTGACAATAATAATACGGCTTCCTTCTTTGTTTCTTGTTGTCCGAATGTTTGTTTTTTTCTCTTTTCTCTTGCGTTTCTGTTTTTTTTTTCTTAAAGACAACACAAGTTCTTGGCCGAATGAGTAAAAAATCCCAGAAATAATGTCAGCCCTCAACACGCAAGAACGCACCACCCAACTTCCTCAAACTAACAAGGTTTCTCCAAGACTTTCAAGAATTTCAAGATAGTGGTCAAGAATTTCAAGAACCTTAGAAACCTTGTAGATTTTCTTCAAGATTCACCAACCCAACAAGTTTTTGTACCCCAAATCAGTTTAGGCAAGTTAAGCAAACAACTTGGATAACAATAACTACTTGGACAGATTTGACAACAAAGAAAAACCCTAGCCGCGAAATTGGGAAACCCTAGCAACCAAAAGCACAAAAACCTGGTCAGATTAGGCTAGCAACAATAACGACCACTTTTGGACAGAATTGGACATCAAACTGTGACAATACAACCGCGGCAGAATTTTTTTTTTTTTTTTTTTTTTGTGAAAGTAAGGCAACAACGGACAGATTTGAAGACACAGACGGACAGGCCTGGACACGAACTTAACAACAAAAGCACGACCAGAATTTCTTGACAACCAAAAGAAAGAAAACGGCACAACAAAGCAACAAAGCTAACGAACTGATTTTTTTTTTTTTTTTTTGTAAAACACGGCAGCGGAAATCAACAAAACTAAGTCAAAGCTACGGATATAACGAAAGATACCTCAACCAAAGCTCTGAAGCCAACTGATATGTTCCTCGATCAACACGTTTCGAGACACGTAGCACGTTTGTCCAAGGATCTAGCGAGGTTGTCCAACGCTTGGTTTGCGAAACCTAGAATCAAACGGACGACACGATTTGATTTAGGTGGTAGACGACACTCCGATGAAGGTGAATACTCCAGGGGAATAGGTCGGATGAACAATCAAGGACAGGACGCAAGATTGCTCAATAACCCTTGCCAAAGCAAGTTAAAGGCTCGAATTCTCTAGAAAGAAAACGAAAGTACTAAGAATTTTATTCATAAAACTTGTGTCTTTAACCTTACAAAGCTAGTCTATTTATAGGCTAAAAGGTAACAAGCAAAACCCTAAAGAAACCCTAAGGGAAAGTCGGCCATCTTGCTCCCAGATGGGTCAGCCCATGTGATACGAACCAAGAGACACCATTGCGAACTATTCGAGTTCCCCTAGGACCCGTAACTCGAGCACGAGCTAAGAAGATGAGGGAGGAACTCCAAGGACTTGTTCATGAGATACAAGGCCAAGAAATTGTTCCCAAGGTCATGGAGGGGCTTGAGCATGAAGGAATGAAAGTCATCCATGTAGTGCACGCCAAAGAGAACCATGTGTGACCCTTCTCTAGTCACATTTGCTGTTTTAGTTAAGTCATTGTAATAAGGGCTTAATGGTCCATAGCCTTGCTTTATTTACCTAAGCGATGATCTCATAAGGTTATTTACCTAAGTAATGACCTCATAAGGTTGTTTATGTGACGACCCCACCTCCCCCTGAGGCGTACCAAAGGGTTTGGCGGACCGCCTGCCCAGCTCTCGCCAGGACTCACTCACTCAAATCACGTGCACACATCCATGGACCATAAATAACATCCACAATTCAAGCTTATAATTTACATTGATAGAGATCAGGGTACAAAGTCTCGATATACTTAAACTAATTCAAAACGTATACAATCCAAATACAAAATGTTCCATTCGAGGAATAGCGCGAGTACAAGTCAAAAGTCAAAAGTCAAACAACTAGACTACGCTAGTCTTTACATATCTCACGCCTCGCTCGTACCCCTGTAAGGAAAACAAATAACGTGGTATGAGCTAAAAGCCCAGTGAGGTTCCAAATAGCAAATTGACCATTATTTATAAGTACAAGTTTTCGATATAGCAAAGTAAGGAGCATGAAGAGTTCATAAATGTGAGCAATAACACGTCAAGTAGAAATCTCAAAATGAGCGAGTGTAAAAGTTTTTCAAAATCAACAATAATCCAATAAGCAATAATCAATCCAAAGCATAAGGATACGGATGGCCCTCAGGAGCCAACTTCCATTCATCATCAGGAGCTTGATCACGTAGTAGTTGACACTCCGTCAACTTTCAAGTAAAGGAACCAATCCAGTAGAGCACCACTTACACGACTCTCCGTCCACCATTCACACCCCCTACTGGGCCCAAAATCCTCAATAAACATGGGTGGTAATACTCGAGTATACCGATTAGCCGAGGAGGTATCACTCCACTCGACAAAACAAGAGACCCAGGGTTCGTTACCCAATCGACCAAGCCCTTGCCGGCTCGACTAGAGTAACTCGCCACAGGGTTTCTGGAATTCCAGGAAGTGCGCACATCAAGTATATCAAGTCAATTGCAATCAATAAACAAGTATATCACGTAAGAGCAAGTGCGATAAAGTACACTCTTGCCCTGTCAATTCACGTATATAACATGTACTCATATTGGTCACGTATCAAGTTCAAGTATCTAGTGCAATTCAGTATTTGAAAGCACTCACCACAAGATATAGTGCCTTTACTGGTCACTTTCAGGTTATACTCTGGGTTCGGAGTCCAAATCTGCGATAAACTCAGTTTGAGAACTTTGAAACATGTCTAGAATTCGAAACTTAGACGTTTCGTCAATAAAGATCAAGAAATTGAAATTCACTTGGAGAGTAGTCGTGAAACACTTGCTCGCTTTTTAAACAGTAAAACTTTGTAACATTTTTACTTGAAAATGCCATGCGAGTCGAAAGTACAAGGAAAATATACTCCGAGCAATCATGATTTCATTTCTCAAGGGTACAAGTTCGGCCAAGTCCTAACATATAACCCTTGATAACAAAGCATCAAGGTCCTCGCTAGTTCGAGTGATAATCACTTAACCCTTACTCACGTTACAAGTATAGTTTCCTAGTCCTCGAGTGTAAATTCGGGCCGCATGCCCTTTGTGTTTACCAAATTTTCCAGCCATTTTGGCTTCAATCCTTACACAATCCAACCCAACATCATCCACAATATAATTTCAGTTCATTAGCCATTCCATAGGCTCAACACAACATAAGAACAAAAATCAAAGTGATAATAAGGGTGGAAATGTAACCTAGCAAAAGACAGATTTGACGTATGGTTGCGGAAATAACACATCCGAGGCTACGCTTATTGGATTGAGGCGAAACTTATGCCGTTTCGAAGCTAAGACTCAGGGCTACAATGTTCATGAAGATCACTTAGTCCAGTTTCCAATGAAACCTAGTCAAATCCTCAATTTACAGAACCAAAACCCAACTAGTCGGCTATTTAACCACACTGCACTGGAATGGTCATATCTCAGGTTACCAAGGTCCGATTAAGGTGTTCTTTGAGGCGTTAGAAAGCTAAGACAGGGTACTAAAACTTTCATGTTTTGGGCCAAGACTAAAACTGAACGGATTACAGCGAATAAATACCATCAAATAGACTGAACTGTCCACGCGGCATTCTGGAAGGTAACCTAAAACAGAAAGGGTATTTTTGTCTTTTCACATGGTACGTTGCTCCGATTGAGCTGAAATTTTACAGGAACCTATAAAATACTATTCTATACAAATTTCATGTTTTGACCTAAGGCCAATTCGGCCTCTAACATAGGGTTACAAAACCGGACAGAAAGTTGGGGAAAATTTTCCAGATTCTGGAATTTTTGGTATTTAATGGAATTTTCTCAAATTTCTTGTTCTAATCACTACCAAACAACCTTATATAACCTTATTTACAACATTTACAACCACACAACAAGTTTAGGCAGAAACTCTGAAACCCTAGCTTGCTTATTCATCCCAAAATTCATCACAACCACTTGGATAATCATGAAATCAAGCCAAAACTTAAGCTAAAAAAAACATCTTAAAGCAAGATTAAAGCAACAAGGATCATGATCAGATGTTTATACCTCAAAAGCAAGTCTTGGAAGAGTGATTCTTCACCCCCTTAGAAATTTCTTAGTTCCTCAAGCTTCCCAACTCAACCTCCACTTTAATCGGTTTAAAAATTGGATTTTCTCACTTGGTTTGGCTAAGATTCAAGAAGAAAGAATTTTTTTCTTTTGCTCTCCCTTTCTCTCTCTCTTTTGGTCGACCAGCAGCAGGAGAAATGAAGGGGAAAGTCCAGAAAATTGGTTTAATAAGGTTAGTTAATCACTTGGCCAAGAAACTCTAGGTGTCGCCACCACCACCTTTCATTTTTCTCTTTCCTATCCTTGTTATTTTAGCCTCTAATTTTGGTCAGACTTAGCTGGAAATTAAGAAGATATTTTGCTCAAATATCAATGAGCTCATGTGGTAAGAAAGTGGTGGTCCAGTGGTGCGTTCAATCGGTAGTGCGCGGGACCCGCCGGTTCGCGCCGTTTTTCTTAAAAACACCCGTACTAGGGTTTTTACTTCCCATTCACTAACCTTATATAATTTCTCCTATTCACATATTATTTCTCACTTAAAAGTCACTTTTAATCATCAAATTGATCCTTGGCCAGTACCGAAAATTCATCCGGCGGAAAAATCGCTAAAACCCTAATTTGCTCAAATCTTGAAAACAAAGAGTAAAACCCTACTTTCTAGATTCATTTGCACTTATTATGGAATAATTAGATAGTAGAGCTTTAATAAATAATAATTTCCAAATAAAAGAGCATTTTTAAGAAAACGTGAGGGTTTTACAATTTCAGAAATTAAAATTAGGGTTTCTATTAAAATGTGAGACATTTAATAAAACCGGTTAGTCACAAGTAAACTAGGGTTTTTGATTAAACATTTAGGGTTTCTAGTCTTTTAAAATAAAATAAGGTTTTAAATCAAACCCGAAGAAATACTCTTTAATATCTTCTTTACAAACAATCTCCTAATATTCGGGGTGTTACAGTTTACCTAAGGGATGACCTCATAAGGTTTGATCAAGCCCACAATTCTTAGTCTTATGGAAATAGTCAAGCCTACAATTGTTAGTCTTAGTCAAGACCACAACTCTAGACTAGTTCCACATTTAGTTGTTCATCTCTATGTAAGGCTATAAATAGCCCACACTTCCAATGGTTTAGGCATTCAATCAATAAATCAGATTTTGAGAGTTTTCTTGGTTTCTCCAAGGCTTCTTGAATACCTTAGAATTTCTCTAGGTGTTCGTGACTTATCAATCTAGAATCGCACTAGGTTGTGGCGTCTTCTACCATTATACCAAGGTTCGTTAACCACGTGATTAACGGGTTGAGGTCATCCGCTTCAAACTTGGTGTCCTCTTGTCGATCCTGAAGCTAATCTATTACGGGTTTCGTCACAAGGTTGGCGACGTTCGTATCAGTTGGTAATCAGAGTTAATTAAGAGGTATCACGTTATATCCTTTTTTTTATTTGCTTTTCGAGTCAAGTTGTCAAAAATTCTGTTTTCGTGTTCTAAGTTGCTATCCGCAATTTCCAGATTTGTTACTTCGTGTTCTTGCGTTATTTTTCCAGATTTGTTACGACATAAACTTGTGTCTAGTTGTTGTTAATTGCTGTGGTTAGCCTGGTTTGGTCCAGCCTTTTTTTTTTGTGTCTTATTCTTGATTCTTTGTTTGAGTCTTGTTTCTATCCTGTTATATCCATTCAATTCCAATCTTTTGTTCTATTTGATCATTCGAGGTTACTGTTCATCCGAAAAAATCAGTTTGTAGCAAGGGTTTTAGAGTCCTATCTAGTTATTACCTTGTGTTCTTGTTTACATACAAAAAAAAAAATAGCTGGCTAACCTTACAAAACTTGATCAAAAATTCCTGCAAATCTGTCTTGATCAAAACTTGGGTTTTTTGAAGTTCCTGATTGTTTAAAACCACAATCTTGAAGTTCTTGGAACTTTAGTTGGGATTCTTGAAGCCAACCAAAATCTGTCTTGATCAAATCGTGAAATCTTGGATTGTTTAGGGAGGAAATCATCTTCAATTTTGTGTTTCTTGAATTCTGGGAATTAACATCTTGAATTCTTGAAAGAATCTTGAAGTTTCTGGGTTTTGGGAACCAAATCTTGGTAAACAACAAGGCTGCAAATTTTCAGCTGCCAAAATCCTTGTCTTCACCACAACAATCTTCTTTCTTGACTAAGAACATTTTAGCCACGAAATTTGGCTCTTCTTGGCTGATTAGAAAACAAAAACAAAGGAAGAAGAAGAATATTCAGCCTATTCAAGTCAAATTTCCCAACCTATTCAAGTCAAATTTTCCAACCTGTTCAAGTCAAATTTTCCACCCTTGTTCCCAAAAACAACCAAATCAGTTCCAATCTTGAACTTGACCTTAGAATTTATGGGAACCAGCAAATAGGAAGACTAATCCTTGTTTCCAAAGGATTAAAGAAGAAAAGTCAGCCTTGGGTTTCCAAAACAGTCCTACCACAACACAAATTCATCTTCCATTCGGATTCCATCTTTGCAACCATTGGGGATTTCTGTCCAATCATTAATTCTGAAAATTTTCGTGCATCATTAGGTCAGTTTTAAGTGTCATTCTGAATCCTCTAAGTGTCCATTTACCTACCAAAACACTGACCACAAATGCAGCAACCAGCAGCTCAAAATTCCAGTTTTGGATAGAGTTTTGTCTAGGATCCTTAAAATTCAACTTTGAGTCATTCTTTGAGTCGTGGTCAGTCCCTTCATCTTTTATTTTTTTTTTTCGTTCAAAGTGCTACAATCTTGTAACCCTGGTTGGTAAGTCGATCCACACTAGAAGGAGTTCTAACTTGTTCGAGGAGTTGACCGAGGAGCCTTGAAAATACCTTGGTGAGTTCATTAGAGTGTTCAAACACGAGAGCAAGCAGAACCTTGAGAAAATTAGAGTGTTTTAAACACTTGAGTGATACACGAGTGACGAGTGTAAACATGTGAGCTTGTGTGGCGAGGAAAAATATCTTTTGTTTCACTAATTTTTTGCAGGTTTCCTCATACATCATGGCGAATACGAGGCATTTAAAAGCTAGCTTACAACACCTTCTTCTTGATCCTAAGGGAGTCAAAGAAGTAGCATTACGTGGTGTAGATGAGCAATTGGATATCGTCAAATCTCAGTTGCATGATTGGTTTTATACTCGTTGTGGTGTCAAAGATAAAACATGCAGCTTGGCCATTGATAAGAGTTGTGAAGTCAATCTTGCAAGCGCTATCATGGTTCACAAATTAAATCTTCCAACTATTGATCATCTTCAACCGTATAAGTTGCCGAGTGCTCATGGTGATGTTTGGGTTACTAAGCACACACTTGTACCTATTCAAATTGGCAAGTATGTGGATGAGGTGTTGTGTGATGTAGTCCCAATTCAAATGACACATGTGTTGCTGGGCAAGGCGTGGATGTTGAGGCGAGAAGTTAAATATGATGGACATACTAATAAGTATTCCTTCTTATTTAATGGTCGTCGTTCTGCACTTGTACCACTTATTTATGACCAACTTTGTACTGATCTAGCATACATGAAAAGTGAGCATGAGCATTATAGTATGAAAAAAGAGCTAGATGAGGAAATTGTGACTGATGAGGTAAAATCCGAGGGAGTTGAAAAGGAGAAAGAGGTTGAAAATAATGAGAGGAAAAAGACAGCTATTGAGCATGAGAAAGAGATTGAAACATCCAAAGTATTGACTGAGATTTTAAGTTTCAACAAAAATGAGAGTGAGGGGGTTTATTGCCACCTTAACATTGCTCTGTCTAGTGTTCCTTGTTTTGTGCAGGTTAAGCAAAGTGCAATCGCTTCGATCTTACAATGTTCCATCCCAAAGTCACTTGTACAATTTGCGAGTTTTCATGGAGTTTGTCTTCTAGGAGTTAGATCAATTTGGTTCCCATTCATGGAATCGGATGATTTCAACGCTGTTCACGTCTTTGGAGGATCAAACTATGTGTACCCTCAAGACATTAGAATCGACCACGTTCCACGAGTTTACACAAGGAGCGAGGTCTTCAATGGTCACTACAATACCTATGCTCATCTTGTACCTAGTCCACTTGAAGCTCCAACTTCACCAAGTCAGCTTCCATACTTTGCAAGCTTATTCAAGTTTGAGGAGTCTGATTTCATAGGATCTACATCGCATCACTTTGAGGATCCTTACCTCATGATCATAAGCGATCAAGTTGGGCATACATTGAAACTGGTTCGTGAGATTCAAAGTTCAACAAGGTTTACTTTCCAGCTTAGCAAGTGGTTTATGCATTGGATGAAACTTGTGGTAATCATAACAAAATTGACTCGACGGCATGTAACTTTTCTTATCATCATTCATGCTTCAATTTGTGGGCAAATTGCTTTCAAGAGGAGGGGAATGATACAAGTTAAGCTATGCCATTGGATAAGGTTCAAGTCCCACTAGGACTAATTACACGAGCAGGTACGCCTAAACATTGAGTGAAGGATGGACCAAGTTGCTCAACGGGTTAACAAGGGACGCCAACGCGTTGTGTTTGAACCTGATGACTGGGTGTGGTTACATCTACGCAAGGAAAGGTTCCCAGTCCAAAGGCGCAATAAATTACTTCCCCGAGGAGATGGCCGTTCCAAGTCATCAAGCGCATCAATGACAATGCTTACAAACTGGACCTACCCGGTGAGTACAATGTGAGCGCTACTACATTCAATGTCTCTGATCTATCTCCTTTTCTTGCAGACGATGAAGCTGATTTGAGGACAAATCCTTTTGAAGAGGAGGGGGATGATACGAACCAAGAGACACCATTGCGAACTATTCGAGTTCCCCTAGGACCCGTAACTCGAGCACGAGCTAAGAAGATGAGGGAGGAACTCCAAGGACTTGTTCATGAGATACAAGGCCAAGAAATTGTTCCCAAGGTCATGGAGGGGCTTGAGCATGAAGGAATGAAAGTCATCCATGTAGTGCACGCCAAAGAGAACCATGTGTGACCCTTCTCTAGTCACATTTGCTGTTTTAGTTAAGTCATTGTAATAAGGGCTTAATGGTCCATAGCCTTGTTTTATTTACCTAAGCGATGATCTCATAAGGTTATTTACCTAAGCAATGACCTCATAAGGTTGTTTACCTAAGGGATGACCTCATAAGGTTTGATCAAGCCCACAATTCTTAGTCTTATGGAAATAGTCAAGCCTACAATTGTTAGTCTTAGTCAAGACCACAACTCTAGACTAGTTCCACATTTAGTTGTTTATCTCTATGTAAGGCTATAAATAGCCCACACTTCCAATGGTTTAGGCATTCAATCAATAAATCAGATTTTGAGAGTTTTCTTGGTTTCTCCAAGGCTTCTTGAATACCTTAGAATTTCTCTAGGTGTTCGTGACTTATCAATCTAGAATCGCACTAGGTTGTGGCGTCTTCTACCATTATACCAAGGTTCGTTAACCACGTGATTAACGGGTTGAGGTCATCCGCTTCAAACTTGGTGTCCTCTTGTCGATCCTGAAGCTAATCTATTACGGGTTTCGTCACAAGGTTGGCGACGTTCGTATCACCATGCCTTCTACTAAGCAACTAGTCCAACTAAAACAAATAACAATGACTAAGGCCCTACTTGGCCGACTCACCAAGAGGCCCACTTGATTCTCCATGGGCTTGGATCAAGGTGTAAGTTGCTTGATTGTCTTTTTCCAAGCCTTCAATATCTCTATGGGCTTCATGTTGATCTTGGACAACTCGAACAAGGGTTTGGAGGGATTCTTTGAAGAGCTTGGCCCGTGCCCGTGTGACTGGGCCCAATGGGACTCGGATTGGGCTCTGGTCCACGCACACATCAAGAATTGTACTCTCAAATGTAAGAGAAACAAAACAATGTTTATTATCATAAAATGGCTACCTTAATGCTTACAAAGCAAGCCTTTATATAGTCAAAACTAATGAAACCCTAATATCGAAAAGCTAGATGGTTGACCACTCCTTGGACAAGGTGGGCCGATCCATGGACTCAATAAAAAAGGGCCTGGTGGTTCGGCCATCCTTAGACAAAGGTGGGCCAAATCCATGGCTAACAAAAAGGACTAATCTAAACTTAGGACTCCTACACTAAGGCCTAATAGGCCATGGCCCACTTGGCTCTTCATAGGCTTGATCATCGTATAGACAACTGGGTTATCACCTTCCAAGCCTTCAATGTCTTGATGAACTCCTTGTTAGTCTTGAACATTCCGCACAAGGGCTAGGAGTGATTCCTTGAATTGCTTAGCCCGTGCACGTGTGATTGGGCCCAATGCTACTCAAACTGGGTCATTGCGTGGGGCAAGGTCCGTGCACACATCATATATACATATCTCACATCACACGTTCACATATATGCAATGCAAACCCTCCTTAGAAATGGATAGCAAATTTTTTTCATTTTTAAAAAGGAAGGTGAAAATAAACAAAATACTGAGAAAATGTGAAAATTTTAGGGTTCTCACACTCTCTCCCCCTTAAGAAATTTCGTCCTCGAAATTTTACATTCAGTTGCCTCGGACGAGTCTGGAACTTGTTGGTTGTCTAAGGCATAAACCTTTATTAATGCCTTCGTTCGGTCCCCTTTTTCATTCGTGGGTTTTGATTTGATTCCATCCCGTGGTTGAGTACTACTCTCCCGTGATTGTTTCCTCGGGCAGTTACTAATTTGATGATCACCACTTCTGCAGATCAAACATTTCCGCCCTTTTCTCCAACAATCGCTTTCGGTGTGATTGGCCTTTCTACAGTATCCACAGACCAATCGACGAGCTACTGTTTGACCTTCTCGAAAAATTTCCTTTGATCCGATCTGACTTCCTTTCGCAGACCCTTCATCTAATGCTCCTAATATCCAAGATGGGCGGGGTAAAGAATTCACTTTTTGCACTTTAGAAGGTGCATCGTTTCACTAAACTCTTCCAATACACTACCCGACGCACCCCTTTTCTGAGTTTGGGAGGCTTTTACCTGTGCCTTTGCCTTCTCAATTCTTTGAGCTTTCTCAAGAGCCTCCATAAAAGTATCCACTTGCACCGCCACTAAGGCTTCCTGGATTTCCAAATTTAATCCCTGTATGAACCGCCTTACTCTTCGCCGTTCTATGGCTACCAACTCAGAAGCAAACTTGGATAGTTTTGTAAATTTTGTTTCATATTCGGCCACACTTTGAGTTCCCTAGCCTAGCCCAATAAACTCCTCCTCTCTCCTTTCTTGGACTAAAAGTGGGAGGTACTTCTCATTAAATTCTCTTATGAAATTCGCCCATGTCCATGCAGTCAGTTCCCTTTCCCACTTTGCTTTAATAACATTCCACCACGCTCAGGCCGGTCTTTCAAATTGGAACACCGCAAAGTTTACTTGTCTTTGCTCGGTGTAGTTCAAAGCGGTGAAAATATTAACCATGGCCTCTAACCATCGTTCAGCTATGTCCGGATCAGGTCCTCCAATGAATTTCGGAGGTACAAATTTTTCAAACCTCTCAAGAGCCTTATCCTTGCCTATCTCCAGATTCTAGGGTTGGTTCACGGCCATTTGGCCCTGTTGATCCACCAGCCTTGCTAAGATATTCGTCATTTATTGTATTGCCGTCGCCATTTGGTCTCCAGCTTCAACCCTCGGTCCTTGTTTGATACGAATGTCGCCAACCTTGTGACGAAACCCGTAAAAGATTAGTTTTAGGATCGACAAGAGGACACCAAGTTTGGAGCGAATGACCTCAACCCGTTAATCACGTGGTTAACGAACCTTGGTATAATGGTAGAAGACGCCACAACCTAGTGCGATTCTAGATTGATAAGTCACGAACACCTAGAGAAATTCTAAGGTATTCAAGAAGCCTTGGAGAAACCAAGAAAACTTTCAAAATCTGATTTATTGATTGAATGCCTAAAATCGTTGGAAGTGTGGGCTATTTATAGCCTTACATAGAGATGAACAACTAAATAATGTGGAACTAGTCTAGAATTGTGGGCTTGACTAAGACTAACAATTGTAAGCTTGATTATTTCCATAAGACTAAGAATTGTGGGTTTGACCAAACCTTATGAGGTCATCCCTTAGGTAAATAACCTTATGAGGTCATCACTTAAGTAAATAACCTTATGAGGTCATCGCTTAGGTAAATAACCTTATGAGGTCATCCCTTAGGTAAATAAAGCAAGGCTATGGACCATTAAGCCCTTATTATAATGACTTAACTAAAACAGCACAAATGTGACTAGAGAAGTGTCACACATGGTTCTCTTTGATGTGCACTACATGAATGACTTTCATTCCTTCATGCTCAAGTCCCTCAATGACCTTGGGGACAATTTCTTGGCCTTGTATCTCACGAACAAATCTTTGGAGTTCCTCCCTCATCTTCCTAGCTTGTGCTCGAGTTACGGGTCCTAGGGGAACTCGAATAGTTCGCAATGGTGTCTCTTGGTTCGTATCATCCCCCTTCTCTTCAAAAGGATTTGTTCTCAAATCAGCTTCATCGTCTGCAAGAAAAGGAGATAAATCAGAGACATTGAATGTAGCACTCACATTGTACTCACCGGGTAGGTCCAGTTTGTAAGCATTGTGATTGATGCGCTTGATGACTTGAAATGGCCCATCTCCTCGAGGAAATAATTTATTGCTCCTTTGGACTGGGAACCTTTCCTTGCGTAGATGTAACCACACCTAGTCACCAGGTTCAAACACGATGCGTTGGCGTCCCTTGTTAACTCGTTGAACAACTTGGTCCATCCTTCACTCAATTTAGGCGTACCTGCTCGTGTAATTTCTTGACAAAATCTGCTCGTTTAGCACCATCCATGTTAATGTGCTCAGAAGAAGGTAAAGGTGATAAGTCTAGTGGTGTTAAAGGGTTAAAACCATAGACTATTTCAAATGGTGAAAAATGAGTAGAACTATGCACCGTGTGATTGTATGCAAACTCAATGTGGGGTAAACACTCTTCCCAGGTTCTAATGTTTTTTCTAATGATGGCACGCAAGAGTGTAGATAGTGTACGATTGACAACCTCAGTTTGGCCATCAATTTGTGGGTAACTAGTAGTAGAAAATAGCAATTTGGTACCCAATTTTCCCCATAAAGTTTTCCAAAAGTAACTCAAAAATTTGACATCCTTATCAGAGACAATTGTCCTAGGCATGCCATGCAATCTAATGATTTCTTTGAAAAAAAAATCAGCAATGTGCGATGCATCATCTGTTTTGTGACATGGTATAAATGTGCCATTTTTTAAAATCTGTCAACAATAACAAAGATGCTATCATTTCCCCTCTTTGACCTAGGCAACCCTGAAACAAAATCCATGGAAATGTCAGTCCAAGGTTCCTTAGGTACAGGTAAAGGACTATAAAGGCCATAGGATTGAAATTTAGACTTAGCTTTGTGGCAAGTGATGCATTTAGCCACCATTCGCTCCACATCTCGCTTCATTCTTGGCCAATGGAAGTGCTCTTGAAGGATAGCTAAGGTTTTAGCCATGCCAAAGTGTCCCATCAAGCTACTTCCGTGTGCTTCCCTAACAAGTAAAGAGCAAATAGAGCAGTTAGGTATACACAGTCGATTGAGGTAGAAAAGAAATCCATCAAGGATGTAGAATTTACCTTGAGTTGCTGAACCACAAGAGTCATAAATACCTGAGAAATCTGGGTCATTGGTGTATAACTCTTTAACTAATTCAAATCCTAACAATCTTGCATCAAGTTGAGTGAGCAAAGAGTACCGGCGTGATAATGCATCAGCAACAACATTAGTTTTCCCACATAAGAGAAGGTTTCAATAAATGCAATCCACCTAAGATGACGCTTATTCAACTTGTGTTGTGACTTAATGTGCTTAAGCGACTCATGGTCAGTGTGTATGACAAATTCCCTTGGTCTCAAGTAATGTTGCCAAGTTTCTAAAGCACGAATTAAGGAGTACAACTCCTTATCATAAGTGGAATAGTTCAAAGCTGCCCCATTGAATTTTTCACTAAAGTATGCAATGGGTTTGCCCTCTTGCATTAGGACAGCTCCAATACCCATCCCAGATGCATCACACTCTATTTCAAACATCTTGTCAAAGCATGGCAATGCAAGTAGTGGTGAGTTGATGTTTAAGTATTTGGAAAGCACGTTCTTGAGCATCACCCCATACAAATGGCTCATTTTTCTTAATTACAGCAGTTACAGGTGCAGCAATGGTAGTAAAATTTTTAACAAATCGTCTATAAAAACTAGCAAGACCATGGAAGCTACGTACCTCACCTACCGTGCTTGGAGTAGGCCATTCTCGAATTGCTTTAACCTTCTCCTCATCCATTTTGATTCCATGTTTACTCATAACAAAGCCTAGGAAGACAAGTTGATCAGTACAAAAGGAGCACTTCTTAAGGTTAGCATAGAGCTTTTCCCTTCGAAGTACATCAAGAACAAGTTTCACATGTTCAACATGCTCATCTAAGCTCCTACTATAAATCAGGATGTCGTCAAAATACACAACTACAAATTTTCCAAGGAATGGACGAAGTACATGGTTCATCAACCTTATGAACATTAGTTAGTCCAAATGGCATAACTAACCACTCGTACAAGCCATGTTTGGTTTTAAAGGCCGTTTTCCATTCATCCCCCTCTTTCATCCTAATTTGATGATAACTGCTTTTTAGATCAATTTTAGTAAAAATCACAGCACCATATAGCTCATCTAATATATCATCAAGTCTAGGAATAGGGTGACGATATTTTACCGTTATTGCATTAACGGCCCTACAGTCAGTGCACATTTGCCAACTTCCATCCCTTTTAGGCACCAAGATGACGGGAACCACACATAGGCTCAAGCTTTCTCGTGCCCATCCCTTTGTTAGAAGCTCTTCGATTTGGTGTTGGAGCTCCTTTGTCTCATCTGGTCCCATTTTGTAGGCTGGTTTGTTAGGAAGTGGGGCACTTGGAACCAAGTCAATTTGATGCTCAATTCCCCTTATTGGTGGTAGTCCATTTGGAATCTCATCGGGGAAGACATCCTCATAATCCTGCAACAGAGAGACAATCTGTAGAGTATTAGCAAGATAACTTGTAATAACCAACACCTCTTTGCACAAAAGTACAAAGATGGGTGTATTAACACTCAAAGCTTTTCTTACTACATTGGCTTTTATCAATAGATTTTGCCTTTTCTCTCTCTTTGCAATTTTGGCCGGCTCACCATGTCTTTTTCCTCTCAATTTTCTCGGCCTTATCATTTTCTATTGAGCTCTCTGCTTTTTCTATTTTTTTCTTGTCATTCTCAAGCTCACTCTCCTTGATCAGGCTTTCTTGATCCTCACGAACTTGGATAGGAGTGAGTGGCACAAGCACAATCCTCTTCTCGCCTTGCTTGAAGGAGTATTTATTGGTAATGCCATCGAATGTAATTCCCTTGTCGAATTGCCATGGTCTCCCCAATAGTATGTGACATGCTTGTATAGGGACCACGTCGCATAACAGCACGTCCTCATACTTTCCAATTCGAAAAGGTACTTGGACTTGCTTGGTCACACGAACATCCCCACTATCATTCAACTATTGCAAACGATAAGGTGTTGGATGTCGTAGAGTGGGTAGTGCTAGTTTCTCCACCATCAAGGCAGTAGCGACGTTAGCACAACTACCTCCATCTATGATCAAACTACATACCTTGCCTTTGATATAACAACGGGTGTAGCAAATGTTCTCCCTTTGTACATGGTCGGCGGCTTTCACTTGGGTTGCTAAGGCTAGTCTGACAACGAGTCCAACTCGTTCATCGATGGGCAATGCTTCCTCTTCTTCCTCAAGGGATGGCAACTCCTCCTTCTCATCTTCATCATCGGTGAGAAACTCACCATTGGGTATGATCATAGTGCGTTGGTTCGGGCATTGGCTAGCAATATGCCCTCGGCCTTGGCATTTGAAGCATCTAGTATCTCGATTTCGCCCCATGCTCGACTCAATGGCAGTCTTTGGTGTTGCCTTAGACTGCCTCTTAGTCATATCCGGCCTCGGTCTTGAAGGGGTGGAATTACTCGGCCCTTTATCCTCTTTCTTTGGTGGTATAGTTCGGGGATAAGAGGGTGAAAAGTTGGAGTAACTTCGAGTCGAATCCCTCCTCTTAATCCTCCTTTCAATCTTGATGGCCTTCTCCACCAAGTCCCCAAGTTCTACATAGTAGTGTAACTCCACTTAATCAGCGATTTCGGGTCTTAATCCGTTCAAGAAGCGTGCCATTGTTGCTTCTCGATCCTCCATGATGTCTGCCCGTAGCATGAGTATTTCCATTTCCTTGTGATAGTCCTCGACACTTCGTGCTCCTTGGTTGAGGGTTTGAAGCTTTTGGTACAAGTCACGGTAGTAGTGACTTGGTACGAAACGCTTCCTCATTAGTCGTCTTAGCTCCGTCCAAGTTTTATGGTAGGTTCACTCCTCCTTCGACTAGTGGAGAGTTGATCCCACCAATAACGTCGTAGTCGGTGAATTCGACCACGGCCAACTTGATATTTTGCTCCTTCGAGTAAGTATTGTAGTCGAAGAAAAGTTCAATTCTAAGTAGGCATCAGGGTCTGATCGTCCTTGGAAGGGCGGAATTTTCATCTTTATGCCCGAAATGTGATCATTTGAAGGCCTAGCATCACGCTTGGACCTACTTTGCTTATGCTCATAGTTGTTGTCTGAGTTGGAGTCGCTAGACTCATGTGCATAAGCCTTTCCACGACTGCCTTTGGAGCTTCCATGAGACAACTCTAAGCTGTCAATGCGCTGGTGAATCAGTTCAAGTTTTTGGTCCATCATGCGTCCCAATTCGCGTTTGATTGCTTCTGTGAAAAGTTTAAGATCAAAAGCTTGGGAGCTTGCTTCCCCCTCGTTAGCCATGGTGAAGTATAGGGTAAAAAAAATAATAATGGAGAGAAGCAAAGTTTATCTCGCACACTTCCTCATGTGTTTACTCTCGCTCTCATGTTTGAACACTCTAATGAACTCACCAAGGTGTTTTCAAGGCTCCTCGGTCAACTCCTCGAAGAAGTTAGAACTCCTTCTAGTGTGGATCGACTTACCAACCAGGGTCACAAGATTGTAGCACTTTGAACGAAAGAAAAAAAAAGAACAAAAGATGAAGGGACTGACCACGACTCAATGAATGACTCAAAGTTGAATTTTAAGGATCCTAGACAAAACTCTACCCAAAACTGGAATTTTGAGCTGTTGGTTGCTGCATTTGTGGTCAGTGTTTTGGTAGGTAAATGGACATTTTAGAGGATTCAGAATGACACTTAAAACTGACCTAATGATGCATGAAAATTTCCAGAATTAATGATTGGACAGAAATTCCCCAACGGTTATAAAGATGGAATCCGAATGGAAAAGGAATTTGTGTTGCGGTGGGATTGTTTTGGAAACCCAAGGCTGACTTTTCTTCCTTGATCTTTTAGAACAAGGATTAGTCTTTTTATTTGCTGGTTCCCACGAATTCTAAGGTCAAGATCAAGATGGTCAGCTTTTAGGAGGGCATTTATCACAATGAATGGTCAAATTTGGAAGCTTTCAAGAGGCAAATTTCATGGCTGAATGTTCTTCTTATCAATGGCTGGAGACTTTCAAGAATCCCCAACTAAAGTTCCAAGAACTTCAAGATTGTGGTTTTAAACAATCAAGAACTTCAAGAAACCCAAGTTTTGATCAAGACAGATTTCCAAGAATTTTGTAAGGTCAGCCAGCTATATATATATATATATTTTTTTTTTGTATGTAAACAACATGAACACAAGGTAACAACTAGATAGGACTCTAAAACCCTTTGCTACAAACTGATTTTTTTGGATGAACAGTAACCTAGGATGATCAAATAGAACAAAAGACTGGAATTAAATGGATATAACAGAATAGAAACAAGACACAAACACAAACAAAGAATCAAGAATAAGACACAAAAAAAAAGGCTGGACCAAACAAGGCTAACCACAGCAATTAACAACAACTAGATGCAAGTTTATGATGCGACAAATCTGGAAAAATAATGCAAGAACACGATGTAAGAAATCTGGAAATTGCGGATAGCAAACTTAGAACATGAAAACAGAATTTTGGACAACTTGACTCGAAAAGGAAATAAATCAAGGGATATAACGTGATATCTCTTAACTAACTCTGATTACTAACTGATACAAACGTCGCCAACCTTGTGACGAAACTCGTAAAAGATTAGCTTCATGATCGACAAGAGGACACCAAGTTTGGAGCGAATGGCCTCAACCCGTTAATCACGTGGTTAACGAATCTTGGTATAATGGTAGAAGACGCCACAACCTAGTGCGATTCTAGATTGATAAGTCACGAACACCTAGAGAAATTCTAAGGTATTCAAGAAGCCTTGGAGAAACCAAGAAAACTAATTTATTGATTGAATGCCTAAAACCATTGGAAGTGTGGGCTATTTATAACCTTACATAGAGATAAACAACTAAATAATGTGGAACTAGTCTAGAATTGTGGGCTTGACTAAGACTAACAATTGTAGGTTTGACTATTTCCATAAGACTAAGAATTGTGGGCTTGACCAAACCTTATGAGGCCATCCCTTAGGTAAATAACCTTATGAGATCATCGCTTAGGTAAATAACCTTATGAGGTAATCCCTTAGGTAAATAAAGCAAGGCTATGAACCATTAAACCCTTATTACAATGACTTAACTAAAACAGCAAATGTGACTAGAGAAGGGTCACGCATGGTTCTCTTTGACGTGCACTATATGAATAACTTTCATTCCTTCATGCTCAAGTCCCTTAATGACCTTGGGGACAATTTCTTGGCCTTGTATCTCACGAACAAATCCTTGGAGTTCCTCCCTCATCTTCTTAGCTCGTGCTCGAGTTACGGGTCCTAGGGGAACTCGAATAGTTTGCAATGGTGTCTCTTGGTTCGTATTATTGTTCTTGCTCAATGATGCGGTTGAGCACGAGGCCCAAAGTGTACAAGTAGACCCTGTGAAGGTGCCCCAAGGCCCAGTGACACGAGGACGAGCTAAGAGATTCAAGGAGTCCCACCAAGCCTTGGTACGTGCCATCCAAACCCAAGAGAAACCGGGCATTGAAGGAATTGAGTTGGAACATCCTTGCACGACTACTAAAATGCTGCTTACAATTGAAAATGCAAGTGTTCAAGCTCCAAACGGCGGGCTGAGCCGCAGTAAGTACCCTCGCTGAGCCGTACGGGGGTCTCGCTTATGATCTATAGTTAGTTGGGCTAGCTTTCGGTCAAGTGAAGGCCCAAGGGGCTGGCCGAACTTTCCTTGTTATTTTTCCAGTTTATTAGGTCTTAGTCACGGCTATTAATAGCCTCAAGCCGCATGTTACATTCAGTTTTTGAGAGTATTGAATAAAATTTCCAGAATTTCGTCCATTCCTTGTGGCAAATTCCCTTAGCTTGTGAAAGCTAAGTTGAACATCCTAGAGCTGATCCAGGCTGTTCGTGACTTATCAATCAAGCACACATACTTGATTGTGGCATCCTCTACCGTTAAATCAGTTCTTGAGTGGTCCAAGTTCGGGTTCAACTCCATCAAATCTTCATCGTGTTCCTCTAGATCCGAAGTTGCTTCCGCGTCTCGCATCACTCAACCACTGTTCTCTTTCCTCTCTTGGTTCTTGGGCTCGCTTAGCTCCACGTCCACGACCACGGCCACGTCCACGTCCACGTCCATGGCCACGACCACGTCCACGTCTCCCCTCCATATTTTTTTTCTCTCTCTCTTTTCTCTCTTTCCAAAAGGTAATTTAATAAATAAACGAAGTAAATTGTTGAAAACAACACGATCTAACATACCAAATACACAAGAGACATATACACGACATTATATACCATATACACAAGGAGACATATCACAGTAGACAGATAATCAAATAGTCACTATCGCACATGTAGGTATTATCATACCATAAACAAAAGTCATGTAGTAACAAAATAAGGGCAAATCAAAAGGAAAAGGTGATGCCGTCCCAGTCTCAGTTAAAATAACCCCGTCCTGTCGCTCACGTCACTTACTATCCAAACTAGACGTTCGTTAACCTCTTGTACTCATTCTAGCCAAACAAAGCCTGTTCATGTTCCCAAAATGCAAGTCTTAAATATTTAGTACTGCCTCAACTCTGGAGTACTCGGACACGAGAATCCGAAATAAGATAATTCACATCTCGAGCTGGCCAGTCCCAAGAGTAAACTATCTATAATCAAAATTCCTACCTGACATACCTATCTATGATCCTCAGATACCATGAGAAAAATTTAAGACCTATAACAATATGATTCATAACTTATGCTCAAACGAGCACTTAGTCCTTCATACTTAGTCATCACTCGGCCCAGGCTCACTCTGCGCAGAGACCACGCGAAGCAGGCTCTGATACCAACTGTGACAGCCCCACCTCCCGCTAAGGCAAACCAAAGGGTTTGGTGAATCGCCTGCCCAACTCTCGCCGGGACTCAGTCATACCTCAAGCAAATCCGAAATAAAACCACAAGAAAGAAACATTAAATCTTAAAGCAAAACTTATATACATTTCTATCTCAAAAGGGAGTACCAACTCAAATATACAAAGGTTCACAATTCTTCATACATCCAGCCCGTGCCAAGCGCTAGGATGAGAACCATTACAAAATTCAAAAAACTAGTCTAGGCTAGTCTATACCGAGCTCACGTTCTTGCTCGCCTTCCCCTGTTAAGGAAAACAGAACTAAAGGGATGAACTAAAAGCTCAGTGAGGTTCCGAACGCATAATCAAACAATAAGTCCATTGAAAGCGATAATCAAACAATAAGTCAAACAATAAGTCAAGAAACATTTACAATATAAAGCGATAATAACACATTCATTAAAAGGATACGTGCTCACAGGGAGCCATTCATTCATTGATTCTCCTTTCATTCCCTTATTCCTCCAATCATTTGAAAATACATTTTTGTAAGTAAAAACCCCTCATTTACAATACCAATCGTTCATTCATTTCATTTCACCCCCTTCCGGACGTTGGCCGGACTCCACAAGACTACAAGGTAATACTCGAATATACCAAACATTCACCCTGTGACAGCCCCACCTCTCCCTAAGGCGAACCAAAGGGTTCGGCGGATCGCCTGTGATACGAACGTCGCCAACCTTGTGACGAAACCCGTAAAAGATTAGCTTCAGGATCGACAAGAGGACACCAAGTTTGAAGCGGATGACCTCAACCCGTTAATCACGTGGTTAACGAACCTTGGTATAATGGTAGAAGACGCCACAACCTAGTGCGATTCTAGATTGATAAGTCACGAACACCTAGAGAAATTCTAAGGTATTCAAGAAGCCTTGGAGAAACCAAGAAAACTCTCAAAATCTGATTTATTGATTGAATGCCTAAAACCATTGGAAGTGTGGGCTATTTATAGCCTTACATAGAGATGAACAACTAAATGTGGAACTAGTCTTGAGTTGTGGTCTTGACTAAGACTAACAATTGTAGGCTTGACTAAGACTAACAATTGTAGGCTTGACTATTTCCATAAGACTAAAAATTGTGGGCTTGACCAAACCTTATGAGGTCATTGCTTAGGTAAATAACCTTATGAAGTCATCGCTTAGGTAAATAAAGCAAGGCTATGGACCATAAAGCCCTTATTACAAACGACTTAACTAAAACAATAAATGTGATTAGATGGGCAGACGACTTGAGCTTATAAAGCGTGCCCACGCCTTATAATGACTTTGCTGCGGTGAATCAATTAAATGGCAGAAGACATATCCTTATAAAGCGTGCCCGCGCCTTATAACGTCTTTGCTGCGATGAAGCTGAATGAACTGCTCGAGCTCGTGTAACCAGTCCTAGTGGGACTTGAACCTTATCCAATGGCATAGCTTAACTCGTATCATTCCCCTCCTCTTGAAAGCAATTTGCCCACAAATTGAAGCATGAATGATGATAAGAAAAGTTACATGCCGTCGAGTCAAATTTGTTATGATTACCACAAGTTTCATCCAATGCATAAACCACTTGCTAAGCTGGAAAGTAAACCTTGTTGAACTTTGAATCTCACGAACCAGTTTCAATGTATGCCCAACTTGATCGCTTATGATCATGAGGTAAGGATCCTCAAAGTGATGCGATGTAGATCCTATGAAATCAGACTCCTCAAACTTGAATAAGCTTGCAAAGTATGGAAGCTGACTTGGTGAAGTTGGAGCTTCAAGTGGACTAGGTACAAGATGAGCATAGGTATTGTAGTGACCATTGAAGACCTCGCTCCTTGTGTAAACTCGTGGAACGTGGTCGATTCTAATGTCTTAAGGGTACACATAGTTTGATCCTCCAAAGACGTGAACAGCGTTGAAATCATCCGATTCCATGAATGGGAACCAAATTGATCTAACTCCTAGAAGACAAACTCCATGGAAACTCGCAAATTGTACAAGTGACTTTGGGATGGAACATTGTAAGATCAAAGCGATTGCACTTTGCTTAACCTGCACAAAACAAGGAACACTAGACAGAGCAATGTTAAGGTGGCAATAAACCCCCTCACTCTCATTTTTGTTGAAACTTAAAATCTCAGTCAATACTTTGGATGTTTCAATCTCTTTCTCATGCTCAATAGCTGTCTTTTTCCTCTCATTATTTTCAACCTCTTTCTCCTTTTCAACTCCCTCGGATTTTACCTCATCAGTCACAATTTCCTCATCTAGCTCTTTTTTCATACTATAATGCTCATGCTCACTTTTCATGTATGCTAGATCAGTACAAAGTTGGTCATAAATAAGTGGTACAAGTGCAGAACGACGACCATTAAATAAGAAGGGATACTTATTAGTATGTCCATCATATTTAACTTCTCGCCTCAACATCCACGCCTTGCCCAGCAACACATGTGTCATTTGAATTGGGACTACATCACACAACACCTCATCCACATACTTGCCAATTTGAATAGGTACAAGTGTGTGCTTAGTAACCCAAACATCACCATGAGCACTCGGCAACTTATACGGTTGAAGATGATCAATAGTTGGAAGATTTAATTTGTGAACCATGATAGCGCTTGCAAGATTGATTTCACAACTCTTATCAATGGCCAAGCTGCATGTTTTATCTTTGACACCACAACGAGTATAAAACCAATCATGCAACTGAGATTTGACGATATCCAATTGCTCATCTACACCACGTAATGCTACTTCTTTGACTCCCTTAGGATCAAGAAGAAGATGTTGTAAGCTAGCTTTTAAATGCCTCGTATTCGCCATGATGTATGAGGAAACCTGCAAAAAATTAGTGAAACAAAAGATATTTTTCCTCGCCACACAAGCTCACATGTTTACACTCGTCACTCGTGTATCACTCAAGTGTTTAAAACACTCTAATTTTCTCAAGGTTCTGCTTGCTCTCGTGTTTGAACACTCTAATGAACTCACCAAGGTATTTTCAAGGCTCCTCGGTCAACTCCTCGAACAAGTTAGAACTCCTTCTAGTGTGGATCGACTTACCAACCAGGGTCACAAGATTGTAGCACTTTGAACAAAAAAAAAAATAAAAGATGAAGGGACTGACCACGACTCAAAGAATGACTCAAAGTTGAATTTTAAGGATCCTAGACAAAACTCTATCCAAAACTGGAATTTTGAGCTGCTGGTTGCTGCATTTGTGGTCAGTGTTTTGGTAGGTAAATGGACACTTAGAGGATTCAGAATGACACTTAAAACTGACCTAATGATGCACGAAAATTTTCAGAATTAATGATTGGACAGAAATCCCCAATGGTTGCAAAGATGGAATCTGAATGGAAGATGAATTTGTGTTGCGGTAGGATTGTTTTGGAAACCCAAGGCTGGCTTTTCTTCCTTAATCCTTTGGAAATGAGGATTAGTCTTCCTATTTACTGGTTCCCATGAATTCTAAGGTCAAGTTCAAGATTAGAATTGATTTGGTTGTTTTTGGGGACAAGGGTGAAAAATTTGACTTGAACAGGTTGGAAATTTTGACTTGAATAGGCTGAATGTTCTTAGTCAAGAAAGAAGATTGTTGTGGTGAAGACAAGGATTTTGGCAGCTGGAATTTTGCAGCCTTGTTGTTTACCAAGATTTGATTCCCAAAACCCAGAAACTTCAAGATTCTTTCAAGAATTCAAGATGTTAATTTCCAGAATTCAAGAAACACGAAATTGAAGATGATTTCCTCCCCAAACAATCCAAGATTTCACGATTTGATCAAGACAGATTTTGGTTGTCTTCAAGAATCCCAACTAAAGTTCCAAGAACTTCAAGATTGTGGTTTTAAACAATCAGGAACTTCAAAAAACCCAAGTTTTGATCAAGACAGATTTCCAGGAATTTTTGTAAGGTTAGCCAGCTATTTTTTTTTTTTGTATGTAAACAACAAGAACACAAGGTAATAACTAGATAGGACTCTAAAACCCTTGCTATAAACTGATTTTTTTCGGATGAACAGTAACCTCGAATGATCAAATAGAACAAAAGACTGGAATTGAATGGATATAACAGGATAGAAACAAGACACAAACACAAACAAAGAATCAAGAATAAGACACAAAAAAAAAAGGTTGGACCAAACAAGGCTAACCACAGCAATTAACAACAACTAGACACAAGTTTATGATGTAACAAATCTGGAAAAATAACGCAAGAACACGAAGTAACAAATCTGGAAATTGCGGATAGCAACTTAGAACACGAAAACAGAATTTTCGACAACTTGACTCGAAAAGGAAATAAATAAAAGGATATAACGTGATACCTCTTAATTAGCTCTGATTACCAACTGATACGAACGTCGCCAACCTTGTGACGAAACCCGTAAAAGATTAGCTTCAGGATCGACAAGAGGACACCAAGTTTGAAGCGGATGACCTCAACCCGTTAATCACGTGGTTAACGAACCTTGGTATAATGGTAGAAGACGCCACAACCTAGTGGGACTTGAACCTTATCCAATGGCATAGCTTAACTCGTATCAAATCACGAGATTGCTCAAGAACCCTTGCCATTGCAAGTAATGGAATTGATACGTTCCTCGATCAACACGTTTCGAGACACGTAGTACGTTTGCCCAAGGATCTAGCGAGGTTGTCCAACGCTTGGGTTGCGGAACCTAGAATCAAACGGACGACACGATTTGATTTAGGTGGTAGACGACAGTCCGATGAAGGTGAATACTCTAGGGGTATAGGTCGGATGAACAATCAAGGACAAGACGCAAGATTGCTCAATAACCCTTGCCAAAGCAAGTTAAAGGCTCGAATTCTCTAGAAAGAAAACGAAAGTACTAAGAATTTTATTCATAAAACTTGTGTCTTTAACCTTACAAAGCTAGCCTATTTATAGGCTAAAAGGTAACAAGCAAAACCCTAAAGAAACCCTAAGGGAAAGTCGGCCATCTTGCTCCCAGATGGGCCAGCCCATACCTTCTACTAAGCAACTAGTCCAACTAAAACAAATAACAATGACTAAGGCCCTACTTGGCTGACTCACCAAGAGGCCCACTTGATTCTTCATGGGCTTGGATCAAGGTGTAAGTTGCTTGATTGTCTTTTTCCAAGCCTTCAATATCTCTATGGGCTCCATGTTGATCTTGGACAACTCGAACAAGGGTATGGAGGGATTCTTTGAAGAGCTTGGCCCGTGCCCGTGTGACTGGGCCCAATGGGACTCGGACTGGGCTCTGGTCCACGTACACATCAGTCCCCTCCTCTTGTGAAGGATTTGTCTTCAAACCTGGATCCTCCTCGTCAAGAAACGGGCTTAGGTCCGCGACGTTGAAGGTTGCACTAACATTATACTCCCCAGGGAGCTCCAATTTGTATGCATTGTCGTTGACCCTTTGGAGCACTCGAAATGGTCCATCACCTCTTGGGGATAATTTGCTGTGACGTTGCTTGGGGAATCGCTCTTTCCTTAAGTGTAGCCAGACCCAATCTCCAGGCTCGAAAATCATCTTGCGACGGTGCTTGTTGGCTTGCTGGATGTATTTCTGCGTACGCTTCTCAATGTTCGCCCTCACGGCTTCATGTAACTTGCGCACAAATTAAGCTTTCTTTTTCCCGTCTAAGCTTGTGTGCTCAGAGAAAGGTAAAGGCACCAAATCAAGGGGGGTCAGGGGGTTGAAGCCATAAACAATCTCAAAGGGAGAATATTGTGTTGCACTATGCACAGTACGATTGTAGGCAAATTCAACATGAGGTAAGCACTCCTCCCAAGACTTAAGATTCTTTTTAATCAATGCCCGAAGTAAAGTGCCAAGTGTGCGATTGACAACCTCAGTTTGTCCATCACTTAGTGGATGACTAGTGGTGGAGAATAATAACCTAGTGCCCAGTTTGGACCACAAAGTCTTCCAAAAGTAACTCAGGAACTTCACATCTCTGTCACTAACAATAGTCCTAGGCATGCCATGCAAACGGATAATCTCTTTAAAGAATAAATGAGCGATATGAGATGCATCGTCAGTTTTGTGACAAGGGATAAAATGAGCCATCTTAGAAAATCTATCAACCACCACAAATATGGAATCATTACCCCTTGGCGATCTAGGCAAACCCAGTACAAAGTCCATAGACAAGTCAACCCAAGGATGGTGAGGGATAGGTAATGGGGTATACAAGCCATATGGATTTGTCCTCGACTTTGCCTTGTGACAAGTAGCACACCTACCAACCATGCGTTCAACATCTCTACGCATATGGGGCCAGTAAAAGTGCTCTTGTAACATGGCCAGAGTCTTGGCAATGCCAAAGTGGCCCATGAGACCACCACTATGTGCCTCTCGAATCAAAAGATCACGAATGGAAGAGTTAGGCACACAGTTTATCTATATGGAATAGAAATCCATCATGCAAAAAGTACTTTCCATGCGGGTTCTTAACACAAGCAGCATAGATATTACCAAAGTCAAGTAGCTTGGCATCAAGACAGGAAAGCAAGGAGTGTCTACGTGACAAGGCATCAGCTACCACATTTGTCTTGCCAGTCTTGTACTTAATCACATAAGAGAAGGTGTCAATGAAGCTTACCCATTTGGCATGTCTCTTGCTTAACTTTGGTTGCCCTTTGAGGTACTTCAATGACTCGTGATTAGTGTGTATCATGAACTCCCGAGGGCGAAGGTAATGTTGCTAGGTCTCCAAGGCCCTCACTAAGGCGTACAACTCCTTGTCGTACGTAGGGTAGTTTAATGAAGCTCCTCCCAACTTCTCGCTAAAGAAGGCGCACGGCCTCTTGTCTTGCATGAGGACTGCACCAATACCTACACCAGAAGCATCACATTCAATTTCAAAGGTCTTGTTAAAGTTTGGTAATGCTAACACAGGTGCATGTGTGAGTGTGTCCTTGAGGACGAGAAATGCTTGTTCTTGTGATTCTCCCCAATGGAACTTGTCATTCTTCTTTGTTACGGCGGTCAGCGGGGCAGCAATGGTGCTAAAATTTTTGACAAAACGCCGGTAAAAGCCCGCCAATCCCAGAAAGCTGCGCACGTCAGGGACGGATGTGGGGGTTGGCCATTGCTCGATGGCCTCAATCTTGGATTTGTCCACCTTGATGCCCTGCTGATATGAATGCGCGGATCTAGACGAACAATCAAGTTGGAACAGCGGCACGTATGACCCCTCTAAACCCCGAATTGATGAACTAAGATGAATCTCAACCCAACAACTAACGATTTAGTGAACCAACGATCTGGATAGAAGAACGCCACAATCAAGGTGTTTACTTGGTTGATAAGTTCAAGTTGAATAACTCAAGAAAAACTCTCAAGTATTCAAGCAAAGCTCTCTTGGAAGAGAAAAGTGAATAAACTCACAAATATAATGTAATTTCTCGATCCCTTAACAAGGAGGAAGTAAGGCTATTTATAGCCTTTACAAGCATTAACCCTAATCCCAAAATTGACTAAACTAACTCTACTAATTAATGACAAGGATTCGGCCAGCCCTAAGAGTTTAATGGACTGACTTTAACTAATATTTAACTATAAAAAGATAAATAATAGAACTAGCTTAACTCTTCCTTAAGCGTGACCACTAGGTGAGGACACGCCTAACTAGCAACAGGCGCTGGAGGGTCTTCTACTTGGAGCAATGTGTAAAGTTTTGAATCTTCATTCTCCAAGCCTTCAATAATCTTTAAATCATCTCCAATGCGGCCTTGGATTGTACTCACAAGGGCTTGTAAAGATTCACGCATCTTCTTGGCACGAGCTCTTGTGACTGGACCACTTGGTACTTGAATGACTTGGGCAACTTGTGTTTGACCAGCCTTGAGCCCCTCATCAATCCCCTCCTCTTGTAGGCGATTTGTCCCCAAATCAAGCTCGTCATCTGCATGAAAAGGACTCAAGTCAGCCACATTGAATGTAGCATGTACTCCATACTCACCTGGAAGGTCAAGTTTGTAGGCATTGTCATTGATGCGCTCCACAACTTGAAATGGTCCATCACCCCGTGGAAGTAGTTTGTTGCGCCTTTGGTTTGGAAAACGCTCCTTTCTCATGTGTATCCAAACCCAATCACCTGGTTCAAACACCATCTGGCGACGTCCCTTGTTGGCACTTTGAATGTATTGAAGGGTACGTTTCTCAATATTAGCTCTAGCTTTGGTATGTAAATCCCGCACAATCTCAGCCTTTTTCTTACCATCTAGGTTAACTCTCTCAGAAATAGGTAAAGGAGACAAGTCTAAAGGTGTGAGAGGGTTAAATCCATAAACAATTTCAAAAGGTGAAAATTGAGTAGAAGTATGCACAGTGCGATTATATGCAAATTCAACATGAGGCAAGCAATCTTCCCAAGATTTAATGTTCTTTTTAATAATTGCTCGCAACAATGTAGATAAAGTCCGATTAACCACTTCAGTTTGTCCATCAGTTTGTGGGTGACTAGAAGTAGAAAAAAGCAATTTAGTCCCTAGTTTACACCACAAAGTTTTCCAAAAGTAGCTAAGGAACCTTACATCCCTATCAGAAACAATGGTACGAGGTACCCCATGTAAACGCACTATGTCTCTAAAGAATAAATCAGCCACATGTTTAGCATCATCAGTTTTATGGCAAGGAATGAAGTGAGCCATCTTTGAGAAATGATCAACTACCACATAAATGGAATCATGCCCTTGTCTAGTTCTAGGTAATCCAAGTACAAAGTCCATAGACAAATCTACCCAAGGTTCATGTGGGATGGGTAAAGGAGTGTAGAGTCCATAAGGATGTACCTTTGATTTTGCTTGGTGACAAGTGACACACCTTTGTGTATGCCTCTCGACGTCCCTCTGCATGCGAGGCCAGTAGAAATGCTCTTGGAGAATTGACAAGGTCTTCGCCACTCCAAAATGTCCCATGAGGCCTCCACCATGAGCCTCTCTAACCAGCAAAAGTCGCATGGAGCACAGGGGAATACATAGTTTGCCTTTGTAGTACAAGAACCCCTGCGACATAGAATAATGCTCACGAGTAACTCGTGGCAAGGTTGTGAAAATCTCACCAAAGTCTAGGTCAGCTGCATATAAATCCTTAATGAATTCAAAGCCAAGCAACTTAGTGTCTAGTGTAGTGATTAGTGTATACCTTCTAGAAAGTGCATCAGCCACTACATTAGTCTTCCCAACCTTATATTGGATGACAAACACAAAACTATCAATGAAAGCCACCCACCTCGCATGTCTTTTGCTCAATTTGGTTTGTGATTTGATGTGTTTGAGCGATTCATGATCAGTGTGGAGTACGAATTCCCGAGGTCTGAGGTAGTGTTGCCAAGTTTGGAGAGCGCGCACCAAGGCCATCAATTCCTTGTCATAAGTTGAGTAGTTCAACGAGGCACCAGTCAACTTCTCACTAAAGTAGGCCACTGGTTTCCCCTCTTGAATGAGCACAGCTCCAATACCTATACCAGAAGCATCACACTCTACTTCAAAAGCCTTGTCAAAATTAGGTAAACTTAATACAGGTGCATGGGTGAGCTTGTGTTTAAGTAATTGGAAAGACTTAGCTTGTTCTTCTTCCCATTGGAATGGCACATTTTTCTTGATAATGGCTGTAAGTGGGGCAGCAATGGTGCTGAAATCCTTGACAAAGCGTCTATAGAAGCTTGCCAAGCCATGGAAACTCCTTACCTCACTTACACTGGTTGGTATTGGCCATTCATTTATAGCCTTCACCTTCTCTTGGTCAACTCGTATTCCCTGGTCACTCACAACATAACCTAGGAAGACAAGTTGATTAGTGCAAAAAGTACACTTCTTAAGGTTAGCATAGAGGCTCGCCTTTTGAAGTGCATCTAAGACCATTCGTACATGCACAACATGCTCTTCTGTACTCTTACTATAGATTAATATGTCATCAAAGTAGACTACCACAAATTTACCAATAAAAGAACGCAAAACATGGTTCATTAACCTCATGAAGGTACTAGGTGCATTAGTTAAGCCAAAAGGCATGACCAACCACTCATACAGACCATGTTTTGTTTTAAATGCTGTTTTCCACTCATCCCCTTCTTTCATGCGTATTTGGTGATAACCACTTTTCAAGTCAATCTTAGTAAATATAATAGCACCATGTAACTCATCAAGCATGTCATCTAATTGAGGTATGGGATGGCGATACTTTACCGTTATGGCATTTATGGCTCTACAATCGGTGCACATCCTCCATCCTCCATCTTTCTTTGGCACAAGTAGGACAGGTACAGCACAAGGACTTAGACTCTCTTGAATCCAACCCTTACCAAGCAAGTCCTCTACTTGCCTTTGTTGCTCCTTAGTTTCCTCCGGATTAGTCCTATATGGTGCCTTATTAGGAAGGGAAGAGCCAGGAATGAAATCAATTTGATGTTCTATTCCCCTCAAAGGTGGCAACCCATTAGGTATATCCTCAGGAAATACGTCTTGGTACTCCTGTAAAAGGTTAGCAATAGCACTAGGCAAAGAAGCACCAAGTTCATTAGTGAGCAAAGACTCTTTACAAAACAAGATAAGCAAAATCTGGTTAGAGTGCAAAGCCTTTCGCACATCTCTAGTTCTAGCAAGCATGATGGATTTTCTCTCCTTTTTCCCTTCAATGGCCGAATGTGAAGTGTCAATTTTATGAGAAGATGGTTCGGCCATTTTGCTCTTTGTATCATGCAAATTTTTCTTTTTATTGTCACAATGCATGTCATATTCCTTTTGCAACCCAAGTTGGTCCTCATGCACTTGTTGAGGTGTAAGAGGTGCAAGTGTGATCTTTTTAGTATTATGCACAAAGGAATACTTATTCAAGAATCCATCAAAAATGACCCTTTTATCAAACTGCTACGGGCGACCCAAAATAATATGAGTAGCTTGCATAGGCACAACATCACATAAAACATCATCTTTATATCTACCAATGGCAAAATTAATTAAAACTTGCTTATGAACACGTACCTCACCACTATTATTCAGCCATTGTAGTTTGTAAGGTCGGGGGTGATCACTAGTTGGCAAGGTCAATCGTTCCACCATGAGTGCACTAGCAACATTGGTACAGCTCCCTGGGTCAATTACCAAGCTACAAAGCTTGTCCATCACATGGCACCTTGAGTAAAATATGTTCTCTCGTTGAAGGTCATCTCTACTAGCTTGAGTAGTTAGAGCTCGCCTTGCAACCATACCAACTTTACCATGAGCTGGTATCTCCTCAAATTCCTCTTCATCCTCAACCAAGGGAGGCATGTCCTCACACTCATCCTCCTCATCCGTTTGTACTTCCCCATTTGGTAGTATAAGCATAACCCTTTGATTTGGGCATTGGGAAGCAATATGTCCGAATCCTTGACACTTAAAACACTTAGTATCTCGGTATCGAACTTTGCTTACCTCATGAGTAGGCCTACCATCGCCCCTCGAGGGTGTTTTTGAGGAAGGTGCATTCGGCCTTAGAGACTCCTTGGTTGTCCCACCTTGTTTGGCCAAGGGGGATGCACTAGAGGGGCTGACTTCCCTCTTGAAGGGTTGGTTCCTCCAATTTCCAACTTGAAAGTTGGAATTTTGTCGAATTGGACCCCTCCTCTTGAGCCTCCTTTCAATCTTAATAGCCTTGTCTAGCATATCATGGAGGTCCACATAATGGTGCATCTCCACTTGATCCGCTATTTCAGGCCTCAATCCACTTAAAAATCGTGCCATAGTAGCTTCCCGGTCCTCGACAATGTCGGCCCTTAACATGGCTATCTCCATCTCCTTATGGTAGTCCTCCACGCTTTCGGCTCCTTGTGTCAAATTTTGAAGTTTGAGGTACAAGTCACGGTGGTAGTGACTAGGAACAAAGCGTTTTTTCATGACACCCTTCAATTCGGTCCATGTAGTGATAGGGTATTCACCACTTCGTCTTCTACCAGTAGTGATTTGATCCCACCACACTATGGCGTAGTCGGTGAATTGCATGACTGCAAGTCTCATTTGCTGCTCTTCGGTGTAATCATTGCAATCAAAGATCAACTCGACTCGTTTCTCCCATTCCAAATAGACATCGGGGTCGGATTTGCCTTGGAAAGTAGGCAATTGCATTTTAACGCCTTTGATTGGATCCACACTAGCTTTACGGTGTTTATTCTTCCATGTCCTCGACCCATATTCCTCCTCGGAGTTGGAACTTTCATAGTCACGGGTTGGTGCTTTGTGTCTCCGGGACTTAGAATTGGTTTGGGAGTGTTCGAGACTATCCATCCTCTCATGCAATGGTTCTAATTCCTGTTTCATTAGCTTGAGCAATTTATCAGTCATAGCTTCCATCACAAGTTTAATATCAAAAGGAGTAGTTTCCTTCCCTTCGGACATGTTGAGGTATTCCTGCAAAAATAGGGTTAGTGGAAATAACACCTCACTCACTCCCTTAGTATATCACTCACACTCGTGTTTCACTCAAGTGTATGAAAACACTCTAATGATCTCACCAATCACTTCTCAAGTCACTGGATTGCTTTTCTTGAAGAAATCAGAATTTTCTTGAAGAAATTCAATCAAACTTGAACCAAATTATACCCAAGTGTGGCGGATGAAGGCTGTGATGTTTTTGAAGGTTGTTTGACTAATTCTAAGACACAAAAGGAAATGTATAATATGCTGGAAAAAAAACTCTAAGCTGTCCGCCTAAAAGAAAAGAAACCACAAAAACAAGAAAAAAAGAAAGTTTGGTTGTGACTAGTAGCTAAATTGAGGAGTTAACTACCAAGTGGAATCCAAAACTGATTAGGACTCTTGGGCCTCGTAAACCACGTTTTTATTGGCTGGAAATGCTATAAAATAGGCACCAAAGGTCGGCTGGGCAGTTGGCACAAACCACAATCAAGAAACAAAAGCAAGAGACGGCTACAAAGTAGGAAACCCTATCTTATCTTCCCACCTTTTGTGGCTATTTAATAGCAAGGTTTCTTGGTTGTTTTGGGGTGTTAATGGCTGCTGGTTTTCTGGTATTTCGTGGACAAAGAGATGCGGCCAATAGTGCAAGATTGAAGGCAACAAGGTTTGTTCTTTCAACCCAAGTTCGGCTAGGCTACCCAAGCAAACTATTTCTTGTTCTTGAAATCCGATTTGGGGTTTTTGTTTTTTTTTTCTTTATTGCGTCGGTTTTTTTTTTTTTTTTTTTTTTTGCAAGATGGATCTTTCTTTCCTTTTCAATTCGGATCAAGATGCACACAAGAAACAAGATTTTTTTTTTGTGTCAAATTTGAGCAAGGCAGCCGCAAGTTTGAGCCAAGAACTTTGGTTTTGTTTTGAAGGTTCAAGATTTGGAAAAGGTTGAGAACAAGATTTTCAAGAACCCTTGTTTTCCCACCCAAGAACTTCAAGATTCAATCAAGATTTCCAGATTCCAGGAGTTTGAACAACAATATCCAACAAAAAACTTGATGGCAGCCCACGAAAATTGAAGAAACTACAAAACCCTAACTTCAAGAAATTCAAGATATCAATTTTGCAGCCCAAGAACTTCAAGACTCAATCCCCACAATATCAAGGACGCTAGGAAATTTCAAGGTCAGCCATGGTTGCATCAAGACACAACCAGAAAATAGATTTTTTTTCTCTCTTTTTCGGATGAACAATGTTTTCGGGTGAATAGTACCTGATGAACAGTACCTTTTTTTTTTTTTTTTTGGTTGTTGTTTTTGGATGACTCTATATGAATTCAAGACTTCAAGATACAAGACACAAGACCCACAAAATCAAGACACACGATGGATGAATTGCGGACAACAACAAACACGAAAATTCAAGACAATCAACGAAAACAAGGATAAACAACAAGAACCAAGACAAAACCCTAGCCGCTTATGGAATTCCTAAACGACCAGAATTGACACTATAAGAAACGGAAAAAAAAAATTCTTTTTTTTTTTAAGGAAAACTTACAAGATGCAATGGGATATACTTGATGTCGTCGACTAGCTCTGATACCAACTGATATGAATGCGCGGATCTAGACGAACAATCAAGTTGGAACGGCGGCACGTATGACCCCTCTAAACCCCGAATTGATGAACTAAGATGAATCTCAACCCAACAACTAACGATTTAGTGAACCAACGATCTGGATAGAAGAACGCCACAATCAAGGTGTTTACTTGGTTGATAAGTTCAAGATAACTCAAGAAAAACTCTCAAGTATTCAAGCAAAGCTCTCTTGGAAGAGAAAAGTGAATAAACTCACAAATATAATGTAATTTCTCGATCCCTTAACAAGGAGGAAGTAAGGCTATTTATAGCCTTTACAAGCATTAACCCTAATCCTAAAATTGACTAAACTAACCCTACTAATTAATGACAAGGATTCGGCCAGCCCTAAGAGTTTAATGGACTGACTTTAACTAATATTTAACTATAAAAAGATAAATAATAGAACTAGCTTAACTCTTCCTTAAGCGTGACCACTAGGTGAGGACACGCCTAACTAGCAACAGGCGCTGGAGGGTCTTCTACTTGGAGCAATGTGTAAAGTTTTGAATCTTCATTCTCCAAGCCTTCAATAATCTTTAAATCATCTCCAATGCGGCCTTGGATTGTACTCACAAGGGCTTGTAAAGATTCACGCATCTTCTTGGCACGAGCTCTTGTGACTGGACCACTTGGTACTTGAATGACTTGGGCAACTTGTGTTTGACCAGCCTTGAGCCCCTCATCACCTGCGAACTTACCACATAGCCTAGAAACACAAGCTCGTTAGTACAAAAGGTGCACTTCTTGAGGTTAGCGTATAGACGTGCCTGTCGAAGTGTCTCAAGAACTAATCGTACATGATCCAAGTGCTCATGCTCACTACGACTATAGATCAATATGTCATCAAAGTAAACAATGACAAATTTGCCAATAAAATGTCTCAAAACATGGTTCATTAGTCGCATGAAGGTGCTAGGTCAAACCAAAAGGCATGACTAGCCACTCATAGAGACCATGTTTGGTTTTGAAGGCTGTTTTCCACTCATCGCCTTCTTTCATCCTAATTTGATGATAGCCACTCCTTAAGTCGATTTTGGTGAAAATAATAGCACCATCGAGTTCATCAAGCATATCATCAAGTCTAGGAATGGGATGCCGATACTTGACAGTGATAGCATTTACAGCCCAGCAGTCAGTGCACATGCGCCAAGTACCATCCTTTTTGGGGACAAGGACCACAGGCACAGCGCAAGGACTTAGACTCTCTTTCACCCAACCCTTACCTAGTAGGCCATCAACTTGCCTTTGCAGCTCCTTGGTCTCCTCAGGGCCCATGCGGTAGGCAGGTTTGTTGGGTAGTGGTGCTCCAGGAATGAGGTCGATTTGGTGCTCAATCCCTCGAATGGGTGGTAAGCCATCAGGGACCTCGTCGGGGAAAACATCCTCAAATTCTTGCAAGAGAGCAACCATACTCGCAGGCAATGCCTTATTGAGTTCAGCAACATCAAAAAGCACATGTTTGCAAATCATGAGAAATACAGGCTAATCAAAATTGACAACTTTCCTAATGTCCTTAGCCTTAATGATCATGTTTTGCTTCCTAGTGGTAGGTGCAGTGAGTGATTTGTCACGCGTAACACTAGGTGTGCTCCCTTGACCCTTGGTCGATGGCTCACTTGCAGGAGTAGAGCCGTTGCCAGGGTCGACCGCCTTTTGTTTCCTCCTTTGCCGGTCTAGTTCACACTCTCTTTGTAGCTTAAGTTGGTCCTCATACACTTGTGCAGGTGTGAGTGGTGTGAGAACTTTGCCTTTGCCATCATGCAAGAGTGTGTACTTGTTGGCCCTTCCGTCGAATGTGACGTGTTTGTCAAATTGCCAGGGTCGACCCAAGATAACATGGGTAGCATGCATAGGCACGACGTCACAAACAACTTCATCGGTGTAAGTTCCAATGGAAAAAGGAATGCGTACCTGTTTGAAGACACGTACCTCTCCTTCCTCGCTCAACCATTGGAGGCGATAAGGGTGTGGATGTCTAGTGGTTGGAAGCCCTAAACTCTCAACCATGAGTAAGCTTGCCACGTTTGTGCAACTCCCACCGTCGATGATGAGGCTACACACCTTGTCACCTACTTTGCAACGGGTGTAAAATAGGTTCTCCCGTTGTAGCTGCTCGTCCTCCTTAACTCGGGCGGTTAGCACTCGTCGTGCCACCAAACACCCTACTTCCCCTTGTGTAGGCGAGCAGTCTTCCTCAGCAGAGTCGTCACCCAGGCAGTCCCCTTTGGTCAATTCGGGTAGCTCCTCACAGTCGTCGTCATCGGACACGATCTCGCCAGTGTGAGTGATTAGCATGACCCGTTGGTTTGGACATTGAGATTGAATATGCCCAAATCCTTGGCACTTAAAACATTTGATGTCCCTACTCCTAGTTTTAGGAGTCTCTTGTGGTGCCTTAGAAGTAGACCTGGACACATCGGAAACCTTGTTAGGTGTAGAATAGGCATTATGGGTGGAGGCGTTACCTTGGATTCGGGTAGAAGAGGTTGGTGTAGTCGCACTTCCAACTTCGTGGGTCGCTCTTCGTGGTTGGTTGCCCCTCCATGAAGTGGTGTTAGAAGATTGGAAAGTACGGGCTCCTCGTCTTAATTTCTTTCCCCGCTCGGCCTTAATAGCGAGTTCTAGAAGGTCGTGCATGTCCAAGTAATGTTGGAGCTCCAAGGCTTCTTGAAGGTCAGGATTAAGACCTCTAAGAAACCTCGCCATCGTAGCTTCATTGTCTTCTTGAATATTGGCCCTCATCATGGCCATCTCGATTTCTTTGTAGTAGTCCGCCACACTCATGTTGCCTTGCGTGAGGGTTTGAAGCTTAGAGTGGAGATCACGATTGTAGTAGCTAGGAACAAATCGCTTGCGCATCAGTGCCTTGAGTTCTCGCCAAGTCCGGACACGTGGTTCTCCCATCCTCCTCCTATTGGTCCTCACTTGGTCCCACCAGACGAGTGCAACTTTAACCTTTTGTTCCTCGCTGTAGTCGTAGCAGTCGAAGACCATCTCGATACGACCTTCCCACTCTAAGTAAGCTTCGGGGTCACTTTTGCCTTTGAATGCGGAGACTTGAATCTTAAGCCCCTTGAGTTCGTTCTTGGGCGTGTCCCTTGTAGGCCTCTCGGGCCGCTCCTTATTGATGCGAGACGCGGAAGCAACTTCGGATCTAGAGGAACACGATGAAGATTGGATGGAGTTGAACCTGAACTTGGACCACTCAAGAACAGATTTAACGGTAGAGGACGCCACAATCAAGTATGTGTGCTTGATTGATAAGTCAAGAACAGCCTAGGATCAACTCTAGGATGTTCAACTTAGCTTTCACAAGCTAAGGGAATTTGCCACAAGGAATGGACGAAATTCTGGAAATTTTATTCAATACTCTCAAAAACTGAATGTAACATGCGGCTTGAGGCTATTAATAGCCGTGACTAAGACCTAATAAACTGGAAAGATAACAAGGAAATTTCGGCCAGGCCCTTGGGCCTCCACTTGACCGAAAGCTAGCCCAACTAACTATAGATCATAGGCCGCTATCTGGAGCTTGAACACTTGCATCTTCAATTGTAAGCAGCATTTTAGTAGTCGTGCAAGGATATTCCAACTCAATTCCTTCAATGGCTGGTTTCTCTTGGATTTGGATGGCACGTACCAAGGCATGGAGGGACTCCTTGAATCTCTTAGCTCGTGCTCGTGTCACCGGGCCTAGGGGCACCTTCACAGGGTCTACTTGTACACTTTGGGTCTCGTGCTCAATCGCATCATTCCCCTCTTCTTGAAAAGGATTTGCCCTCAAATCGTACTCGTCCCCTGCAATAAATGGATTTAGATCAGCAACATTGAATGTAGCACTAACATTGTACTCACCAGGCAGATCTAAGCGGTATGCATTATCGTTGATGCGCTCAATGACTTGAAAAGGCCCATCTCCTCTTGGTGACAGCTTGCTTTTCTATTGGTTTGGAAATCTCTCCTTGCGCAAATGTAACCAGACCCAATCACCTGGTTCAAAGACAAGCTTGCGCCTGTGCTTATTAGCTTGTTGGACATATTGGGCCGTCCTCCTCTCGATATTGGTACGAACCTTGTCATGTAATGATCTCACGAACTCAGCTTTCTTCTTGCCATCTAAGTTCATATGCTCAGAAGAAGGTAATGGCAACAAATCTAAGGGAGTTAAGGGGTTCAAACCATACACAACTTCAAAAGGCGAGAATTGTGTAGCACTATGCACAGCCCTATTGTATGCAAACTCAACATGAGGTAGACACTCCTCCCATGACTTGATATTTTTCTTTATGATTGCACGTAGGAGTGTGGATAAAGTCCTATTGACTACCTCAGTTTGTCCGTCCGTTTGAGGATGACTAGAGGTAGAGAACAACAGTTTGGTTCCCAACCGACCCCATAAAGATTTCCAAAAATAGCTCAAAAACTTGACATCTCTATCAGATACTATAGTCCTAGGTATGCCATGCAAACGAACAACCTCTTTAAAGAATAAATCAGCAATGTGTAAAGCATCATCCGTCTTATGACATGCAATAAAGTGAGCCATTTTGGAGAACCTATCTACCACAACAAATATAGAGTCATGGCCACGCTTTGAACGAGGTAACCCAAGCACGAAATCCATGGAAATGTCAACCCAAGGTTGGTGAGGTATGGGTAAAGGAGTATACAAACCGTTTGGGTTGACCCGAGACTTAGCTTTGTGGCACACGCCACATCTTTCAACAATCCTCTCCACGTCCTTGCGCATGCGAGGCCAATGGAAGTGTTCCTGTAATACAGCTAATGTCTTGGTGACACCAAAGTGTCCCATTAGTCCACCACTATGTGACTCCTGAATAAGTAAGTTACGTATGGACCCTCGAGGAATGCACAACTTGGTAAGATAAAATAAGAACCCATCATGTACGAAGAATTTTTCAAAGTCAAATTTTCCCCAATTCGCATAAGCGTTCGCAAAATCCAAGTCATTCTTATACAACTCCTTCATGAGTTCAAAGCCTAGGAGTTTAGCATCTAAAGCAGTGAGCAAAATGTGTCTACGAGATAAAGCGTCAGCTACGACATTAGATTTACCTGTTTTGTATTTGATGACGTATGGAAAAGACTCAATGAAGGCTACCCATCGGGCATGTCGTTTGCTCAGCTTTTGTTGTCCTTTTAGGTGCTTGAGAGACTCATGGTCAGTTTTGATGATGAATTCCCGGGCACGTAGGTAGTGTTGCCATGTCTCCAAAGCACGTACAAGGGCAAACATCTCCTTGTCATAAGTTGAATAGTTGAGGACCGCGCCATTTAATTTCTCACTAAAGTAGGCAATCGGTCTCCCTCCTTGCATGAGTACGGCTCCTACTCCTACACCTGATGCATCACATTCCACTTCAAAAGTGAGATCAAAGTTAGGTATTGCAAGGAGTGGTGCATGTGTGAGTTTGTGTTTCAGCAATTGGAAAGCCTTATCTTGGGCTTCCCCCCAAAAGAACTTCTCGTTCTTCTTTATGACTGCGGTAAGAGGTGCAGCGATGGTGCTAAAATCCTTCACAAAACGACGGTAGAAGCTTGCTAATCCATGAAAGCTGCGCACATCACTTACTGAGGTAGGTGTTGGCCACTCTTGGATGGACTTAATCTTCTCTTCATCTACGTGAATGCCCTGCGCACTTACAACATATCCTAGAAACACAACACGATCAGTGCAAAATGTGCACTTCTTAAGGTTGGCATATAGCCTTTCCCTTCGAAGTACTTCAAAGATGGCTTTGAGGTGCTCAAGGTGTTCCTCTAAGCTTCTCCTATAAATCAGAATATCATCAAAGTAAACCACTACAAATTTCCCAAGAAAAGGTCTCAAAACATGGTTCATTAAACGCATGAAGGTACTAGGTGCATTAGTTAAACCAAATGGCATTACTAACCACTCGTATAGACCATGTTTAGTTTTGAAAGCGGTTTTCCACTCATCTCCCTCTTTCATTCTTATTTGGTGGTAACCACTTTTCAAATCAATTTTAGTAAATATAATGGCACCATGCAATTCATCTAACATATCATCTAACCTAGGGATAGGGTGACGATATTTTACCGTGATTGCATTGACTGCTCGACAGTCGGTGCACATTCTCCACGCTCCATCTTTCTTTGGCACGAGAATCACTGGTACAGCGCATGGACTTAGACTTTCTCTAGCCCAACCTTTCCTTAGCAATTCCTCCACTTGCCTTTGCAATTCCTTTGTTTCCTCAGGACCCATTCTATAGGCTGGTTTGTTAGGCAATGGTGCTCCAGGAATGAAATCGATTTGGTGCTCGATTCCCCTTAGTGGTGGTAGTCCATCAGGTACATCCTCAGGAAATATGTCCTCAAATTCCTGCAAGAGAGGTAAAATAGTAGAAGGCAAGGAGTCAGTGGGTATGGATGAAGTGACCAACTCTTCTTTGCACACAAGCATAAGTAAGAGTTGGTTGGAAGACAAAGCTCGCCTTACATCTTTGGCTTTTGCTAGCAAGCTTAGCTTCCCCTTATTTTCTTCTCTCATAGCCGACCCACTTGTTGCCTTTTTCTTCCCTAGGGGTTCGGCCCTACTCTCTCCTTTTTCTTCCTCACTTTTCTCTCGCTTTTTCCTCTCAAGTGAGCTCATACTCCTTTTGCAGCCTCATTTGATCTTCATACACTTGTTTTGGGGTGAGAGGTACAAGTGTCACCTTTCTATTGCAATGAGTAAAGACATATTTATTAGCTCTTCCCTTGAATTCGACATCGCGATCATATTGCCAAGGCCGTCCAAGAATGAGGTGACTTGCTTGCATTGGCACGACATCACAAGTAATCTCGTCTTCATACTTGCCAATTCGGAATGGCACTTTCACTTGTCTAAACACACGTATTTCCCCTTCATTGTTCAACCATTGAAGGCGATAAGGTCTTGGATGTCTGATAACTTGGAGCCCTAGCATTTCTACCATGAGTAGACTAGCGACATTGGCACAACTCCCACTATCAATAACAACACTACACACCTTATCCTTGATATGACACCTTGTGTAGAAAAGGTTGTCCCGTTGTATCTCCATTTCCTCCTCTTTGGCGCGGGTAGTGAGGACCTTTAGAACCACTAGGCATCCAATCTCCTCATGCGTAGGTATCTCCTCACTCGATTCATTCTCTTCCTCTTCTAGAGGTGGCATCCCCTCGTACTCCTCTTCCTCATCTGATACAATTTCCCCATTTGGCAACATCAGCATGGTCCTTTGGCTGGGGCATTGAGAAGCGATGTGGCCAAATCCTTGACACTTAAAGCACTTGGTGTCTCGGCCACGTGGTTTGGAAGCTGCATTATTAGCCTTAAAGTCAGGCTTGGGCGTCGCCTTGGAAGGGAGGCCATTCGGCCTTGGAGGGTAAGAAGGAGCTGCGGCTTTCTCCTCCCTTTTTGGTTGAGAAGTGCGCCAATTTCCAGCTTGATAAGTAGTGCTTTGTCGCGCCGTACCCCTCCTCTTGAGGCGCCGTTCAATTGTAACCGCCTTCTCGAGCATTTCATTCATGTCGAGGTAGTGTTGGAGTTCCCCTACTTCGGCAATCTCGGGCCTCAATCCATGTAGAAAACGAGCCATAGTGGCCTCTCCATCTTCACGCAAATCCGCCTTCATGATGGCCATTTCCATCTCCTTGTAATAATCCTCAACTGACATGGACCCTTGGTTGAGAGCTTGTAGCCGACGGTGTAGATCTCGGCTATAGTAGCTCGGAACGAATCTTTTTCTCATCAGACTCCTCATTTCCTCCCAAGTTTCCACAGGTCTCTCACGATTTCTCCTTCGGCTTAGTCTAAGTTGGTCCCACCAAATGGAGGCGTAGTCAGTGAATTCTACGGCTGCTAGTTTCACCTTTTGCTCCTCCGTATAGGTGTGGCATTCATAGACTAACTCAATTTTTCGTTCCCATTCCAAGTACGCCTCGGGATCCGACTTGCCTTGGAATGAGGGAATCTTGAGTTTGACACCTTTAATGGTGTCGTCTCCTCGACGTTGGAACCTTTGATCATTTTGGTACCTTCCCTCAAATGCTTCCTCTTCATCGTTTGAGTATGCCGATTCTTTGCCCTTACTCGGGGTAGGTGGAGGTCTCGAGTTCTCCAACTGATCAATTCGATCATGCAATGGCTCAATTTCATTCTTAAGCAATCGTTTGAACTCCCTCATCATGGCTTCCAACTGTAATTTGATGTCCATGGTTTGTTCACCAACTCCACTAGACATATTTAGTCCACCTGCAAAACAAATAAACAAAACGAGTTCCTCTCTCTTTTTTTTTTTTAATACGATGTATAGGTCACTCACACTCGTGTTTCACTCAAGTGTATCACTCTCTAATAATCTTACCAAGCAATTCCTTGGCTTGCTAGTTGCTCGAGTTGAACAAACCAGGCGTCACCGCAGTGTACGTTCTTGACTAGTCAACAAGTGACACACAAGCTAGTAGCAATAAATGGAGGTTAATGACTAAGACCTAGACACGACTCAAGACTCAGAATATAGCTGGACAATAACTAACAACTCAAAAGAAAGTAAGACAATTAACTTGAATGCTGAAATTTTGAAAATCCTAGAAAACTCTACCCGAAACCCAATTTTCTGGAATTTGTTGAGCTGCTGGTCCGTGGTCTTTTTGGTAAGGGTTTTGGAGTATTTTGGGTGGCCTTATGCTGCTCAAATAATGGGCAATCTACTACCTAAAACTCAGCCCAATCGGGTGTCACAATTGCTCCAACGGTTTTGGGAAAATTCAAGGATTCAAGATTCAAAAATTGGAAAGTTTGATCTGATTTGGACACTTGGGTTTGCCAAGGATTGGAAACCTTGGAGTTTGGTTAGATTTGGGAGTCCCAAGTGGTTCAAATTCGAAATTTTGGGGCTGGTCAGATTTGGAAGTCAGATTTTGCACCAAATTTGGTAAACTTGTAGGCTGTCAAGAATTGGAGGTTGTTCAGATTCGGAAGTCCAAGTTTGAATCAGATTTGGTAAAACTTGAAGGCTGGTCAAGAATTGGAGGTTGTTCAGATTTGGAAGTCCAAGTTTGAATCAGATTTGGTAAAACTTGAAGGCTGGTCAAAAATTGGAAACTAGAGCCGTCATTCTTAGAATTTTTTTTTGACTTCTGTTGGGGTGTTTTCACACAATATCCAGCTAGTTTAGACCAGAATTTCACAGCAATTAACGTAAACAACTTGGACAGATTTGGTTTCAAGATCAAAGTTCCATGAAAACAAGAACACGGTTGAAGGTTTATTTCAGGTTTCAAGACTGCCAAGATTAACCTCTTTGATCCAAGAAGCTCAAGACTTCCCCACTAAGGTTTTGATGTTCGAGTTTTGCAAAGCAACAACACAAAGGTTCAAGAAACAAGTGCAAACAGATTCGGTATCCCAGCAAATTAATTCCAGCAACGACTCAAGGGAATGACAATAAGGTATGCATCACAATAGATTTTTTTTTTTTTTGGATTTAAACAGAACATAAACACAAGACAAAACTGGACAGAAAATTTCGGACAACAACTAAACAACAAAGACAGATTTCTGACAAGGAAACAACCAAGACAGATTTCAGACTTGACAAACCCGAGCACTTGAGCTACGAATTTAGAAGACTAAAACAGATCTAAAAACAATAAAAAAGGATATTCGTGATACCTCTAACCAGCTCTGATGCCAGCTGATGCGAGACGCGGAAGCAACTTCGGATCTAGAGGAACACGATGAAGATTGGATGGAGTTGAACCTGAACTTGGACCACTCAAGAACAGATTTAACGGTAGAGGACGCCACAATCAAGTATGTGTGCTTGATTGATAAGTCAAGAACAGCCTAGGATCAACTCTAGGATGTTCAACTTAGCTTTCACAAGCTAAGGGAATTTGCCACAAGGAATGGACGAAATTCTGGAAATTTTATTCAATACTCTCAAAAACTGAATGTAACATGCGGCTTGAGGCTATTAATAGCCGTGACTAAGACCTAATAAACTGGAAAGATAACAAGGAAATTTCGGCCAGGCCCTTGGGCCTCCACTTGACCGAAAGCTAGCCCAACTAACTATAGATCATAGGCCGCTATCTGGAGCTTGAACACTTGCATCTTCAATTGTAAGCAGCATTTTAGTAGTCGTGCAAGGATATTCCAACTCAATTCCTTCAATGGCTGGTTTCTCTTGGATTTGGATGGCACGTACCAAGGCATGGAGGGACTCCTTGAATCTCTTAGCTCGTGCTCGTGTCACCGGGCCTAGGGGCACCTTCACAGGGTCTACTTGTACACTTTGGGTCTCGTGCTCAATCGCATCACTTATCCTCACTAGCCTTACTTCACTCCCTTAGTGTATTCCTCACGCTCGTGTGTAGTGCTCAATTCACTCTATTAGACTTACCAAGTACCTTTACCGGTTAGTTTAGGTAGTTGAGAAATGTTGCTCGAGTCCAATAATCGTTACCAACTTTTCCCCACAAGAGTAAACAAGAGTGAAGGACACAGTTGGGTGAGATTTTGTGAAGGGAAGGACGGTTTTGGAAGGCTTAGGGGCGGCGGACAGATTTGGAAAATATTGCCAAGAAAGGAAACTCTTAGAATTCCTAAGATGTAGGAGTGGTTTCCTAAAGTGTGTAAGCCCCGATGCAACCAAATACAACCAAACAAGTAGTCAAGTAAATACAATGACAAAGAATATAAGCAATTTTAAAGCACAAAAATAGAGTAACAATAAAGTAAGAGAAATTCAAACCAATCAAACTCCCAAGCTTTTTCCAAACTTGGAGTTGAATCCACCAAATAGCTTCTTCAATTGATGGTAGTGCTAACCAACTTGAACAAGTGAAGGCTCACTCCTTCCTCACCCCAAACATACTTTGGTTGAGCAAAGGAATTTTACTACTTTCCAAGTAAACCCTCAACTAGCTACAATTGAAAGCTTACCCACTCAATTAAGAACTACTTTATACAAGTGAGGCAACCTTTATCAAGGTTTTACCACTCCAAGTGATAGGTTCACCTTCACCAAGGTTTTACTCCTCCTAGAGAGTAACCTTCACTTGAGACACCTCACAACCCAACTTTCCCAACCCCTTATACAACCAACAAGGAATATTTCTACTCAACGATCTCACTTGTAAGCTTGTATATAGTGTTGGCAAAAGTCCATGTCTTCTTGTGCTTTGGGGTATTTATAGAAGGTGAGAAATGGCTCCAAAAGGCTCTCCAACGATCAAATATTAAATGCTGTCGAAACTAGCCGTTGGCCTGTCGGACGTCCGGACCATTTGCTCTGCGTCCGAACCACCTATCGGACGTCCGAACCATTTGTTCTGCGTCCGAACCCTGCGTCTGATAGAAGTCAGAATGTTCAACTTTCATTCTTTTTGTGTCGGACGGCCGAAACAATGAATGAGCGTCCGATCCAAGCGTCTGAAGAGTATCGCCGTTTGTCGGACGTCCGATCCTCTATCGAGTGTCCGATCCTCTACGTCCGAACCTTCAAAATTCTTAACTTCTCTTTGATTCAAATCTTTTCGATTCTCTTTTAGATCAATGACCTGTTCTAACAAATTTCTCACATAAAAACATTAGTCCAAATCTACATTTTGGTTTGTTAATCATCAAAACCAAGGACTGATCAACCAAGGTCAACAATCTCCCCCTTTTTGATGATGACAAACAAAATGAAGATTTCTTTGATCAAATAAGTTCAAATAAAACTCCCCCTTAGAAAATTCCAACATACAAAGAAATTTCAATAAATCCTACTCCCCCTTTTGGCATCAATCAAAAAGCAAACTCCCCTTTATTTTTCAAATCAAGACCATATAGAATGTCAAAACTTTCAAAAAGCCAATTGTAATTTTTTATAGGGTCCTTGGGAGTTAGTACAACATGATCTAGCAATCCACATGGATTTCATACCTTTTCTCATATTTTTCTTTACATAGCAATCATTTTGCATATGTCCAAATTGGCAACAAAAGTGACACATGATAGAAGTATTTTGCACATAAGTGGATTTAATGCAATTAATTTTCTTAGCAAACTTATTTGTGCCTTGAAAAGATTTGCTTTCTTTTGTTTGAGAAAACTTTTGTTTTTCATTTTGGAGAAACTCGTTCAAGTCATTAATTCTTTTCTTTAACAAATTTTGTTCCTCCAACATTTTTTCATAAAACTTTGTTTTCTCTTCCAACTTCCTTTTCAAATTATTTTTGCAATCAAAAACACTTTTTGATTTTTTTAAATCATCATTTTCCATTCTCAAACATTTGTTTTCTTGAAAAAGTTTGGAGTTTTCTTCCAACAAATCATTTATTTTTGTTTTCAAATCTTTATTTTTAGCATAAGATTCTCTCAAACATTTATGCATTTTAATCATAAGAATTTGCACATCATCATCTTCATTATCTTCATCACTAGAAGAGTGATAAGAATTTACCTCATCTTTTTCAAAGGCCATTAGTGCCATTTGGGCCAACTCTTCTTTTTCTCTTTTTGAATTGCATTCATCCCATGTAATTTTGCAATCTCCTCTTGAATTTCTCTTGTTGAAGATCTTCTTGAAACTTTTGATGTGAGGAGTTATATCATTGTCCACTTCCATGTTTTCATTACCCATGAATGATGGGTTATCCCCCACTTGAGATGCTTTAAAAGCTATGCCTCTCTTATACATTTTTGCATTTTCTTCCTCTTGCACTGTGAATTTCAGCTTTAATTCATAAGATGTTAGGGAATTTACAAGAGATTCAATGGACATAGAATTTAAATCCTTTGCCTCTTCTATAGCATTTATTTTGTTTTCCCATTCTTTTGGCAAGGCATTCAAAATCTTTCTATTTTTCTCACCCAAAGAATATTCTTTTCCAAGCAATTTAAGATCTTGAATAATGTCACAAAATCTACTACACATCTTATCAACATTTTCAAGAGGATGCATTTTGAAAAATTCATATTGAGAAACAAGCAAAGATTTCTTTTGTTCTTTAATATCTTGGTTACCTTCATGAAATACACACAATTTATCCCAAATATCTTTAGCTGATTTACAACCTTTATTTCTACTAGATTCATTTACATCTAATGCATTGCACAATATATACATGGCTTTGGCATTCAAAGAAAGGTATCTCTTGTCTTTTTCATTCAATTCTTGTCTAGTCTTTAATCTACTCAAATTAGTGGTAGAGTCAACTATTCTAGCTTCATAAGGACCATCTTCTACCACATACCATAATTCAATATAAACGGATTGTAAGAAAATCATCATTCTTTGTTTCCACATGCTAAAATGAGAACCATTAAACATAGGTGGTCTATCAATAGATTGCCCTTCTAAAAAGGAAACCAAGGAGACCAAGCTCTGATACCAATTGTAAGCCCCGATACAACCAAATACAACCAAAATACTCAACCAGACAAGTAGTCAAGTAAATACAATGACAAAGAATATAAGCAATTTTAAAGCACAAAAATAGAGTAACAATAAAGTAAGAGAAATTCAAACCAATCAAACTCCCAAGCTTCTTCCAAACTTGGAGTTGAATCCACCAAATAGCTTCTTCAATTGATGGTAGTGCTAACCAACTTGAACAAGTGAAGGCTCACTCCTTCCTCACCCCAAACATACTTTGGTTGAGCAAAGGAATTTTACTACTCTCCAAGTAAACCCTCAACTAGCTACAATTGAAAGCTTACCCTCTCAATTAAGAACTACTTTATACAAGTGAGGCAACCTTTATCAAGGTTTTACCACTCCAAGTGATAGGTTCACCTTCACCAAGGTTTTACTCCTCCTAGAGAGTAACCTTCACTTGAGCAACCTCACAACCCAACTTTCCCAACCCCTTATACAACCAACAAAGAATATTTCTACTCAAAGATCTCACTTGTAAGCTTGTATATAGTGTTGGCAAAAGTCCATGTCTTCTTGTGCTTTGGGGTATTTATAGAAGGTGAGAAATGGCTCCAAAAGGCTCTCCAACGGTCAAATATTAAATGCTGTCGAAACTAGCCGTTGGCCTGTCGGACGTCCGAACCATTTGCTTTGCGTCCGAACCATACGTCCAAACCACCTATCGGACGTCCGAACCATTTGTTCTGCGTCCGAACCCTGCGTCCGATAGAAGTCAGAATGTTCAACTTTCATTTTTTTTGTGTCGGATGGTCGAAGCAATGAATGAGCGTCCGATCCAAGTGTCCGAAGAGTATCGCCGTTTGTCGGACGTCCGATCCTCTACGTCCGAACCTTCAAAATTCTTAACTTCTCTTTGATTCAAATCTTTTCGATTCTCTTTTAGATCAATGACCTGTTCTAACAAATTTCTCACATAAAAACATTAGTCCAAATCTACATTTTGGTTTGTTAATCATCAAAACCAAGGACTGATCAACCAAGGTCAACAACGTGGATAAGAGAATATAGAAGAATATCCTAAAATGGAGGAGAAAATATAGGGAAGTATCCAAGAGTTATCCAAGTATTTTACTTAGTCTCCTAAACTAATTTGGAAACAGGTTAGAGTTGGAACTCCTAAATAGATTTGGTTCCCCCCCTCAACCGAAATTTCCAGAATTCCTTCCTCCTTGAAACCCTTCCCTAAGTCGGCTATACTCCTTATAAAACTCCCTATTCACAGCCGCAGCTTGCCCAAGCAATTTGGCTCTCTCTCTATTCCAAGAAACAAGCAATTTGGCCCTCTCTCCTACAAGACAGGTTTGGTTCTTGTTACTCAAGCAATTCGGCTCCAATGGACTCCCAAGGTAAAGCAAGTATTGTTACTCAAGAATCTCCCAAGAAATTCACTCCTAAACCAAGAAAGCCTTGTATGGGTGCAAGATCTTACAAAAAACTCTTTATTCGGAGAGAAGTGCAAGTCTTCAAGACCCAAGATGATCAAGAACCTCAAGAATCCAAAAAGGTAGTACAAGTAATCAAAGTTCAAGGTGATCAAGAAGTTCAAGAAGAGGTTGGCCAAAACTTTTGAATTCTTTTCTTTTTTCTTGATGTAATTTTCTGGCTTGGGTTGGAACAAGAAGTCACAAGACAGATTTGACAATAATAATACGGCTTCCTTCTTTGTTTCTTGTTGTCCGAATGTTTGTTTTTTTCTCTTTTCTCTTGCGTTTCTGTTTTTTTTTTCTTAAAGACAACACAAGTTCTTGGCCGAATGAGTAAAAAATCCCAGAAATAAGGTCAGCCCTCAACACGCAAGAACGCACCACCCAACTTCCTCAAACTAACAAGGTTTCTCCAAGACTTTCAAGAATTTCAAGATAGTGGTCAAGAATTTCAAGAACCTTAGAAACCTTGTAGATTTTCTTCAAGATTCACCAACCCAACAAGTTTTTGTACCCCAAATCAGTTTAGGCAAGTTAAGCAAACAACTTGGATAACAATAACTACTTGGACAGATTTGACAACAAAGAAAAACCCTAGCCGCGAAATTGGGAAACCCTAGCCGCCTTCTTTTTTTTTTTTTTTTTTTGTAGATTCGGCTATGACCCAAAGCTGGGCAGAATTATTGCAACCAAAAGCACAAAAACCTGGTCAGATTAGGCTAGCAACAATAACGACCACTTTTGGACTGAATTGGACATCAAACTGTGACAATACAACCGCGGCAGAATTTTTTTTTTTTTTTTTTTTTTTGTGAAAGTAAGGCAACAACGGACAGATTTGAAGACACAGACGGACAGACCTGGACACGAACTTAACAACAAAAGCACGACCAGAATTTCTTGACAACCAAAAGAAAGAAAACGGCACAACAAAGCAACAAAGCTAACGAACTGATTTTTTTTTTTTTTTGTAAAACACGGCAGCGGAAATCAACAAAACTAAGTCAAAGCTACGGATATAACGAAAGATACCTCAACCAAAGCTCTGAAGCCAACTGATATGTTCCTCGATCAACACGTTTCGAGACACGTAGCACGTTTGTCCAAGGATCTAGCGAGGTTGTCCAACGCTTGGTTTGCGAAACCTAGAATCAAACGGACGACACGATTTGATTTAGGTGGTAGACGACACTCCGATGAAGGTGAATACTCCAGGGGAATAGGTCGGATGAACAATCAAGGACAGGACGCAAGATTGCTCAATAACCCTTGCCAAAGCAAGTTAAAGGCTCGAATTCTCTAGAAAGAAAACGAAAGTACTAAGAATTTTATTCATAAAACTTGTGTCTTTAACCTTACAAAGCTAGTCTATTTATAGGCTAAAAGGTAACAAGCAAAACCCTAAAGAAACCCTAAGGGAAAGTCGGCCATCTTGCTCCCAGATGGGTCAGCCCATGCCTTCTACTAAGCAACTAGTCCAACTAAAACAAATAACAATGACTAAGGCCCTACTTGGCCGACTCACCAAGAGGCCCACTTGATTCTCCATGGGCTTGGATCAAGGTGTAAGTTGCTTGATTGTCTTTTTCCAAGCCTTCAATATCTCTATGGGCTTCATGTTGATCTTGGACAACTCGAACAAGGGTTTGGAGGGATTCTTTGAAGAGCTTGGCCCGTGCCCGTGTGACTGGGCCCAATGGGACTCGGATTGGGCTCTGGTCCACGCACACATCAAGAATTGTACTCTCAAATGTAAGAGAAACAAAACAATGTTTATTATCATAAAATGGCTACCTTAATGCTTACAAAGCAAGCCTTTATATAGTCAAAACTAATGAAACCCTAATATCGAAAAGCTAGATGGTTGACCACTCCTTGGACAAGGTGGGCCGATCCATGGACTCAATAAAAAAGGGCCTGGTGGTTCGGCCATCCTTAGACAAAGGTGGGCCAAATCCATGGCTAACAAAAAGGACTAATCTAAACTTAGGACTCCTACACTAAGGCCTAATAGGCCATGGCCCACTTGGCTCTTCATAGGCTTGATCATCGTATAGACAACTGGGTTATCACCTTCCAAGCCTTCAATGTCTTGATGAACTCCTTGTTAGTCTTGAACATTCCGCACAAGGGCTAGGAGTGATTCCTTGAATTGCTTAGCCCGTGCACGTGTGATTGGGCCCAATGCTACTCGAACTGGGTCATTGCGTGGGGCAAGGTCCGTGCACACATCATATATACATATCTCACATCACACGTTCACATATATGCAATGCAAACCCTCCTTAGAAATGGATAGCAAATTTTTTCATTTTTAAAAAGGAAGGTGAAAATAAACAAAATACTGAGAAAATGTGAAAATTTTAGGGTTCTCACACTCTCTCCCCCTTAAGAAATTTCGTCCTCGAAATTTTACATTCAGTTGCCTCGGACGAGTCTGGAACTTGTTGGTTGTCTAAGGCATAAACCTTTATTAATGCCTTCGTTCGGTCCCCTTTTTCATTCGTGGGTTTTGATTTGATTCCATCCCGTGGTTGAGTACTACTCTCCCGTGATTGTTTCCTCGGGCAGTTACTAATTTGATGATCACCACTTCTGCAGATCAAACATTTCCGCCCTTTTCTCCAACAATCGCTTTCGGTGTGATTGGCCTTTCTACAGTATCCACAGACCAATCGAGGAGCTACTGTTTGACCTTCTCGAAAAATTTCCTTTAATCCGATCTGACTTCCTTTCGCAGACCCTTCATCTAATGCTCCTAATATCCAAGATGGGCGGGGTAAAGAATTCACTTTTTGCACTTTAGAAGGTGCATCGTTTCACTAAACTCTTTCAATACACTACCCGACGCACCCCTTTTCTGAGTTTAGGAGGCTTTTACCTGTGCCTTTGCCTTCTCAATTCTTTGAGCTTTCTCAAGAGCCTCCATAAAAGTATCCACTTGCACCGCCACTAAGGCTTCCTGGATTTCCAAATTTAATCCCTGTATGAACCGCCTTACTCTTCGCCGTTCTATGGCTACCAACTCAGAAGCAAACTTGGATAGTTTTGTAAATTTTGTTTCATATTCGGCCACACTTTGAGTTCCCTAGCCTAGCCCAATAAACTCCTCATCTCTCCCTTCTTGGACTAAAAGTGGGAGGTACTTCTCATTAAATTCTCTTATGAAATTCGCCCATGTCCATGCAGTCAGTTCCCTTTCCCACTTTGGTTTAATAACATTCCACCACGCTCAGGCCGGTCTTTCAAATTGGAACACCGCAAAGTTTACTTGTCTTTGCTCGGTGTAGTTCAAAGCGGTGAAAATATTAACCATGGCCTCTAACCATCGTTCAGCTATGTCCAGATCAGGTCCTCCAATCAATTTCGGAGGTACAAATTTTTCAAACCTCTCAAGAGCCTTATCCTTGCCTATCTCCAGATTCTAGGGTTGGTTCACGGCCATTTGGCCCTGTTGATCCACCAGCCTTGCTAAGATATTCGTCATTTGTTGTATTGCCGTCGCCATTTGGTCTCCGGCTTCAACCCTCGGTCCTTGTTTGATACGAATGTCGCCAACCTTGTGACGAAACCCGTAAAAGATTAGTTTTAGGATCGACAAGAGGACACCAAGTTTGGAGCGAATGACCTCAACCCGTTAATCACGTGGTTAACGAACCTTGGTATAATGGTAGAAGACGCCACAACCTAGTGCGATAAGGTATTCAAGAAGCCTTGGAGAAACCAAGAAAACTTTCAAAATCTGATTTATTGATTGAATGCCTAAAATCGTTGGAAGTGTGGGCTATTTATAGCCTTACATAGAGATGAACAACTAAATAATGTGGAACTAGTCTAGAATTGTGGGCTTGACTAAGACTAACAATTGTAAGTTTGATTATTTCCATAAGACTAAGAATTGTGGGTTTGACCAAACCTTATGAGGTCATCCCTTAGGTAAATAACCTTATGAGGTCATCGCTTAAGTAAATAACCTTATGAGGTCATCGCTTAGGTAAATAACCTTATGAGGTCATCCCTTAGGTAAATAAAGCAAGGCTATGGACCATTAAGCCCTTATTATAATGACTTAACTAAAACAGCACAAATGTGACTAGAGAAGTGTCACACATGGTTCTCTTTGATGTGCACTACATGAATGACTTTCATTCCTTCATGCTCAAGTCCCTCAATGACCTTGGGGACAATTTCTTGGCCTTGTATCTCACGAACAAATCTTTGGAGTTCCTCCCTCATCTTCCTAGCTTGTGCTCGAGTTACGGGTCATAGGGGAACTCGAATAGTTCGCAACGGTGTCTCTTGGTTCGTATCATCCCCCTTCTCTTCAAAAGGATTTGTTCTCAAATCAGCTTCATCGTCTGCAAGAAAAGGAGATAAATCAGAGACATTGAATGTAGCACTCACATTGTACTCACCGGGTAGGTCCAGTTTGTAAGCATTGTGATTGATGCGCTTGATGACTTGAAATGGCCCATCTCCTCGAGGAAATAATTTATTGCTCCTTTGGATTGGGAACCTTTCCTTGCGTAGATGTAACCACACCTAGTCACCAGGTTCAAACACGATGCGTTGGCGTCCCTTGTTAACTCGTTGAACAACTTGGTCCATCCTTCGCTCAATTTAGGCGTACCTGCTCGTGTAATTTCTTGACAAAATCTGCTCGTTTAGCACCATCCATGTTAATGTGCTCAGAAGAAGGTAAAGGTGATAAGTCTAGTGGTGTTAAAGGGTTAAAACCATAGACTATTTCAAATGGTGAAAAATGAGTAGAACTATGCACCGTGTGATTGTATGCAAACTCAATGTGGGGTAAACACTCTTCCCAGATTCTAATGTTTTTTCTAATGATGGCACGCAAGAGTGTAGATAGTGTACGATTGACAACCTCAGTTTGGCCATCAGTTTGTGGGTAACTAGTAGTAGAAAATAGCAATTTGGTACCCAATTTTCCCCATAAAGTTTTCCAAAAGTAACTCAAAAATTTGACATCCTTATCAGAGACAATTGTCCTAGGCATGCCATGCAATCTAATGATTTCTTTGAAAAACAAATCAGCAATGTACGATGCATCATCTGTTTTGTGACATGGTATAAATGTGCCATTTTTTAAAATCTGTCAACAATAACAAAGATGCTATCATTTCCCCTCTTTGACCTAGGCAACCCTGAAACAAAATCCATGGAAATGTCAGTCCAAGGTTCCTTAGGTACAGGTAAAGGACTATAAAGGCCATAGGATTGAAATTTAGACTTAGCTTTGTGGCAAGTGATGCATTTAGCCACCATTCGCTCCACATCTCGCTTCATTCTTGGCCAATGGAAGTGCTCTTGAAGGATAGCTAAGGTTTTAGCCATGCCAAAGTGTCCCATCAAGCCACTTCCGTGTGCTTCCCTAACAAGTAAAGAGCAAATAGAGCAGTTAGGTATACACAGTCGATTGAGGTAGAAAAGAAATCCATCAAGGATGTAGAATTTACCTTGAGTTGCTGAACCACATGAGTCATAAATACCTGAGAAATCTGGGTCATTGGTGTATAACTCTTTAACTAATTCAAATCCTAACAATCTTGCATCAAGTTGAGTGAGCAAAGAGTACCGGCGTGATAATGCATCAGCAACAACATTAGTTTTCCCACATAAGAGAAGGTTTCAATAAATGCAATCCACCTAAGATGACGCTTATTCAACTTGTGTTGTGACTTAATGTGCTTAAGCGACTCATGGTCAGTGTGTATGACAAATTCCCTTGGTCTCAAGTAATGTTGCCAAGTTTCTAAAGCACGAATTAAGGAGTACAACTCCTTATCATAAGTGGAATAGTTCAAAGCTGCCCCATTGAATTTTTCACTAAAGTATGCAATGGGTTTGCCCTCTTGCATTAGGACAGCTCCAATACCCACCCCAGATGCATCACACTCTATTTCAAACATCTTGTCAAAGCATGGCAATGCAAGTAGTGGTGAGTTGATGTTTAAGTATTTGGAAAGCACGTTCTTGAGCATCACCCCATACAAATGGCTCATTTTTCTTAATTACAGCAGTTACAGGTGCAGCAATGGTAGTAAAATTTTTAACAAATCGTTTATAAAAACTAGCAAGACCATGGAAGCTACGTACCTCACCTACCGTGCTTGGAGTAGGCCATTCTCGAATTGCTTTAACCTTCTCCTCATCCATTTTGATTCCATGTTTACTCACAACAAAGCCTAGGAAGACAAGTTGATCAGTACAAAAGGAGCACTTCTTAAGGTTAGCATAGAGCTTTTCCCTTCGAAGTACATCAAGAACAAGTTTCACATGTTCAACATGCTCATCTAAGCTCCTACTATAAATCAGGATGTCGTCAAAATACACAACTACAAATTTTCCAAGGAATGGACGAAGTACATGGTTCATCAACCTTATGAACATTAGTTAGTCCAAATGGCATAACTAACCACTCGTACAAGCCATGTTTGGTTTTAAAGGCCGTTTTCCATTCATCCCCCTCTTTCATCCTAATTTGATGATAACTGCTTTTTAGATCAATTTTAGTAAAAATCACAGCACCATATAGCTCATCTAATATATCATCAAGTCTAGGAATAGGGTGACGATATTTTACCGTTATTGCATTAACGGCCCTACAGTCAGGGCACATTCGCCAACTTCCATCCCTTTTAGGCACCAAGATGACGGGAACCACACATAGGCTCAAGCTTTCTCGTGCCCATCCCTTTGTTAGAAGCTCTTCGATTTGGTGTTGGAGCTCCTTTGTCTCATCTGGTCCCATTTTGTAGGCTGGTTTGTTAGGAAGTGGGGCACTTGGAACCAAGTCAATTTGATGCTCAATTCCCCTTATTGGTGGTAGTCCATTTGGAATCTCATCGGGGAAGACATCCTCATAATCCTGCAACAGAGAGACAATCTGTAGAGTATTAGCAAGATAACTTGTAATAACCAACACCTCTTTGCACAAAAGTACAAAGATGGGTGTATTAACACTCAAAGCTTTTCTTACTACATTGGCTTTTATCAATAGATTTTGCCTTTTCTCTCTCTTTGCAATTTTGGCCGGCTCACCATGTCTTTTTCCTCTCAATTTTCTCGGCCTTATCATTTTCTATTGAGCTCTCTGCTTTTTCTATTTTTTTCTTGTCATTCTCAAGCTCACTCTCCTTGATCAGGCTTTCTTGATCCTCACGAACTTGGATAGGAGTGAGTGGCACAAGCACAATCCTCTTCTCGCCTTGCTTGAAGGAGTATTTATTGGTAATGCCATCGAATGTAATTCCCTTGTCGAATTGCCATGGTCTCCCCAATAGTATGTGACATGCTTGTATAGGGACCACGTCGCATAACAGCACGTCCTCATACTTTCCAATTCGAAAAGGTACTTGGACTTGCTTGGTCACACGAACATCCCCACTATCATTCAACTATTGCAAACGATAAGGTGTTGGATGTCGTAGAATGGGTAGTGCTAGTTTCTCCACCATCAAGGCAGTAGCGACGTTAGCACAACTACCTCCATCTATGATCAAACTACATACCTTGCCTTTGATATAGCAACGGGTGTAGCAAATGTTCTCCCTTTGTACATGGTCGGCGGCTTTCACTTGGGTTGCTAAGGCTAGTCTGACAACAAGTCCAACTCGTTCATCGATGGGCAATGCTTCCTCTTCTTCCTCAAGGGATGGCAACTCCTCCTTCTCATCTTCATCATCGGTGAGAAACTCACCATTGGGTATGATCATAGTGCGTTGGTTCGGGCATTGGCTAGCAATATGCCCTCGGCCTTGGCATTTGAAGCATCTAGTATCTCGATTTCGCCCCATGCTTGACTCAATGGCAGTCTTTGGTGTTGCCTTAGACTGCCACTTAGTCATATCCGGCCTCGGTCTTGAAGGGGTGGAATTACTCGGCCCTTTATCCTCTTTCTTTGGTGGTATAGTTCTGGGATAAGAGGGTGAAAAGTTGGAGTAACTTCGAGTCGAATCCCTCCTCTTAATCCTCCTTTCAATCTTGATGGCCTTCTCCACCAAGTCCCCAAGTTCTACATAGTAGTGTAACTCCACTTAATCAGCGATTTCGGGTCTTAATCCGTTCAAGAAGCGTGCCATTGTTGCTTCTCGATCCTCCATGATGTCTGCCCGTAGCATGAGTATTTCCATTTCCTTGTGATAGTCCTCGACACTTCATGCTCCTTGGTTGAGGGTTTGAAGCTTTTGGTACAAGTCACGGTAGTAGTGACTTGGTACGAAACGCTTCCTCATTAGTCGTCTTAGCTCCGTCCAAGTTTTATGGTAGGTTCACTCCTCCTTCGACTAGTGGAGAGTTGATCCCACCAATAACGGCGTAGTCGGTGAATTCGACCACGGCCAACTTGACATTTTGCTCCTTCGAGTAAGTATTGTAGTCGAAGACAAGTTCAATTCTAAGTAGGCATCAGGGTCTGATCGTCCTTGGAAGGGCGAAATTTTCATCTTTATGCCCGAAATGTGATCATTTGAAGGCCTAGCATCACGCTTGGACCTACTTTGCTTATGCTCATAGTTGTTGTCTGAGTTGGAGTCGCTAGACTCATGTGCATAAGCCTTTCCACGACTGCCTTTGGAGCTTCCATGAGACAACTCTAAGCTGTCAATGCGCTGGTGAATCAGTTCAAGTTTTTGGTCCATCATGCGTCCCAATTCGCGTTTGATTGCTTCTGTGAAAAGTTTAAGATCAAAAGCTTGGGAGCTTGCTTCCCCCTCATTAGCCATGGTGAAGTATAGGGTAAAAAAAATAATAATGGAGAGAAGCAAAGTTTATCTCGCACACTTCCTCATGTGTTTACTCTCGCTCTCATGTTTGAACACTCTAATGAACTCACCAAGGTGTTTTCAAGGCTCCTCGGTCAACTCCTCGAAGAAGTTAGAACTCCTTCTAGTGTGGATCGACTTACCAACCAGGGTCACAAGATTGTAGCACTTTGAACGAAAGAAAAAAAAAGAACAAAAGATGAAGGGACTGACCACGACTCAATGAATGACTCAAAGTTGAATTTTAAGGATCCTAGACAAAACTCTACCCAAAACTGGAATTTTGAGCTGTTGGTTGCTGCATTTCTGGTCAGTGTTTTGATAGGTAAATGGACATTTTAGAGGATTCAGAATGACACTTAAAACTGACCTAATGATGCATGAAAATTTCCAGAATTAATGATTGGACAGAAATTCCCCAACGGTTATAAAGATGGAATCCGAATGGAAAAGGAATTTGTGTTGCGGTGGGATTGTTTTGGAAACCCAAGGCTGACTTTTCTTCCTTGATCTTTTAGAACAAGGATTAGTCTTTCTATTTGCTGGTTCCCACGAATTCTAAGGTCAAGATCAAGATGGTCAGCTTTTAGGAGGGCATTTATCACAATGAATGGTCAAATTTGGAAGCTTTCAAGAGTCAAATTTCATGGCTGAATGTTCTTCTTATCAATGGCTGGAGACTTTCAAGAATCCCCAACTAAAGTTCCAAGAACTTCAAGATTGTGGTTTTAAACAATCAAGAACTTCAAGAAACCCAAGTTTTGATCAAGACAGATTTCCAAGAATTTTGTAAGGTCAGCCAGCTATATATATATATATATATATATATATATATATATATTTTTTTTTTTTGTATGTAAACAACATGAACACAAGGTAACAACTAGATAGGACTCTAAAACCCTTTGCTACAAACTGATTTTTTCGGATGAACAGTAACCTAGGATGATCAAATAGAACAAAAGACTGGAATTAAATGGATATAACAGAATAGAAACAAGACACAAACACAAACAAAGAATCAAGAATAAGACACAAAAAAAAAGGCTGGACCAAACAAGGCTATCCACAACAATTAACAACAACTAGATGCAAGTTTATGATGCGACAAATCTGGAAAAATAATACAAGAACACGATGTAAGAAATCTGGAAATTGCGGATAGCAAACTTAGAACATGAAAACAGAATTTTGGACAACTTGACTCGAAAAGGAAATAAATCAAGGGATATAACGTGATATCTCTTAACTAACTCTGATTACTAACTGATACAAACGTCGCCAACCTTGTGACGAAACTCGTAAAAGATTAGCTTCATGATCGACAAGAGGACACCAAGTTTGGAGCGAATGGCCTCAACCCGTTAATCACGTGGTTAACGAATCTTGGTATAATGGTAGAAGACGCCACAACCTAGTGCGATTCTAGATTGATAAGTCACGAACACCTAGAGAAATTCTAAGGTATTCAAGAAGCCTTGGAGAAACCAAGAAAACTCTCAAAATCTAATTTATTGATTGAATGCCTAAAACCATTGGAAGTGTGGGCTATTTATAGCCTTACATAGAGATGAACAACTAAATAATGTGGAACTAGTCTAGAATTGTGGGCTTGACTAAGACTAACAATTGTAGGTTTGACTATTTCCATAAGACTAAGAATTGTGGGCTTGACCAAACCTTATGAGGCCATCCCTTAGGTAAATAACCTTATGAGGTCATCGCTTAGGTAAATAACCTTATGAGGTCATCCCTTAGGTAAATAAAGCAAGGCTATGAACCATTATACCCTTATTACAATGACTTAACTAAAACAGCAAATGTGACTAGAGAATGGTCACGCATGGTTCTCTTTGATGTGCACTATATGAATAACTTTCATTCCTTCATGCTCAAGTCCCTTAATGACCTCGGGGACAATTTCTTGGCCTTGTATCTCACGAACAAATCCTTGGAGTTCCTCCCTCATCTTCTTAGCTCGTGCTCGAGTTACGGGTCCTAGGGGAACTCGAATAGTTTGCAATGGTGTCTCTTGGTTCGTATTATTGTTCTTGCTCAACCACTGTTCTCTTTCCTCTCTTGGTTCTTGGGCTCGCTTAGCTTCACGGCCACGGCCACGGCCACGACCACGGTCACGGCCACGACCACATCCACGTCCACGTCCATGGCCACGACCACGTCCACGTCTCCCCTCCATATTTTTTTTCTCTCTCTCTTTTCTCTCTTTCCAAAAGGTAATTTAATAAATAAACGAAGTAAATTGTTGAAAACAACATGATCTAACATACCAAATACACAGAGAGACATATACACGACATTACATACCATATACACAAGGAGACATATCACAGTAGACAGATAATCAAATAGTCACTATCGCACATGTAGGTATTATCATACCATAAACAAAAGTCATGTAGTAACAAAATAAGGGCAAATCAAAAGGAAAAGTTGATGCCGTCCCAGTCTCAGTTAAAATAACCCCGTCCTGTCTCTCACGTCACTTACTATCCAAACTAGACGTTCGTTAACCTCTTGTACTCATTCTAGCCAAACAAAGCCTGTTCATGTTCCCAAAATGCAAGTCTTAAATATTTAGTACTGCCTCAACTCTGGAGTACTCGGACACGAGAATCCGAAATAAGATAATTCACATTTCGAGCTGGCCAGTCCCAAGAGTAAACTATCTATAATCAAAATTCCTACCTGACATACCTATCTATGATCCTCAGATACCATGAGAAAAATTTAAGACCTATAACAATATGATTCATAACTGATGCTCAAATGAGCACTTAGTCCTTCATACTTAGTCATCACTCGGCCCAGGCTCACTCTGCGCAGAGACCACGCGAAGCAGGCTCTGATACCAACTGTGACAACCCCACCTCCCGCTAAGGCGAACCAAAGGGTTTGGTGAATCGCCTGCCCAACTCTCGCCGGGACTCAGTCATACCTCAAGCAAATCCGAAATAAAACCACAAGAAAGAAACATTAAATCTTAAAGCAAAACTTATATACATTTCTATCTCAAAAGGGAGTACCAACTCAAATATACAAAGGTTCACAATTCTTCATACATCCAGCCCGTGCCAAGCGCTAGGACGAGAACCATTACAAAATTCAAAAAACTAGTCTAGGCTAGTCTATACCGAGCTCACGTTCTTGCTCGCCTTCCCCTGTTAAGGAAAACAGAACTAAAGGGATGAACTAAAAGCTCAGTGAGGTTCCGAACGCATAATCAAACAATAAGTCCATTGAAAGCGATAATCAAACAATAAGTCAAACAATAAGTCAAGAAACATTTACAATATAAAGCGATAATAACACATTCATTAAAAGGATACGTGCTCACAGGGAGCCATTCATTCATTGATTCTCCTTTCATTCCCTTATTCCTCCAATCATTTGAAAATACATTTTTGTAAGTAAAAACCCCTCATTTACAATACCAATCGTTCATTCATTTCATTTCACCCCCTTCCGGACGTTGGCCGGACTCCACCAGACTACAAGGTAATACTCGAATATACCAAACATTCACCCTGTGACAGCCCCACCTCTCCCTAAGGCGAACCAAAGGGTTCGGCGGATCGCCTGCCCAGGTCTCGCCGGGACTCAGTCATACCTCAAACACATCCGAAATAAAATCACAAGAAAGAAACATAATAACAATCCAAAACTTAGAGCAACCTTATGTACATTTCTATCTCAAAAGGAGTACAGACTCAAATATACAAGGTTCTCAATTCATCATACATCCAGCCCGTGCCAAGTGCTAGGGCGAGAACCAAAAAAAATTCAAAGAACTAGACCAAGCTAGTCTATACAAAGCTCTCGTCCTTGCTCGCCTTCCCTTGTTAAGAAAAACAAAACTAAAGGAATGATCTAAAAGTTCAGTAAGGTTCTGAACACATAATCAAACAATAAGTCCAGTAAAAGCAATAATCAAACAATAAGTCAAGAAACATGTACAATATAAAGCGATAATAACACATTCATTAAAAGGATAAGGGCTCACAAGGAGCCATACATTCGTTCGTTCGTTCATTCTCCTGTCATTCCCCTTATTCCTCCAATAATTTGAAAATGCATTGTTGTAAGTAAAACCCTCGTTCGTTCTTTCATTTCATTCACCCCCTCCTGGACGTTGGCCAGGCTCCACCAGAATACAAGGTAATACTCGAGTATACCAAACGTTCACCCAGGGTCACCAAATCGCCCGACCGAGTCTGCTTCTGACTCGAGTCGACCGGCAACAAAGGGCAAGGACCCAGTTCAGCCAAAAGATTTACATACATGCGCAACTAACATGTAAACACTTAACATTAAAAATTTCACATTTCATTTAGGTCAAGTGCGATAAAGTACACACTCGCCTAACAAAATTCATTTTGAACAAACATTTATCATTTAATCAAATATCCATAACAAGTCACATAGTTAATAACATAACAAACAAAGAACACTCACCTATTTAAACAAAAGATCGTCCAAAGTATTCTTCCGGGTGATACCCTCAATCACCAAGGAACCCTAATAGTAATCAAAAGAACACATTATGCTTCTACCATAAAAACCTTAAGTGATTCAAAGAGAATCCAGATACGTACTAGTGCAATACATAAATATGAGTTTTAAGATGAAAAGTGTATATTTAGATTAGACGACATTAGTAACTAAGAGTTTTCCCAAATCAAACACAAAACCATACCAAAAAGGTTTTTAGAAAATTCCATTGAAAATAAATTAATAGTGCCACTTCAAAATACAGCCGGATATGAAAAGACAGTTGTTCAAATTTTCGTAAAGCTCTTCGTTTGGTCCGAAACTAACTCATATGCAAAGAAATAACGTATAACAAGTGTCTTGGGTATAATCATATCAAAAGGAATCTAAACAAACCCTAATAATAACCAAGAGAAAATATTACAGGTAAACCCTCAAAGTTTAGGTGAACCAAAGAAAATCCGAATATTTACTTGTACAAAGTATAAATATAGTTTTGGAAGTGAAAATAGTACATCTACCTAGCCCTCGGGTGCAAATTTAGGCAGCACGCCCTTTGTATTTACCTATTTTCCAGCCATTTATGGCTTCATTTTTCCTCAATCAGTCCCAAAGTCATACACAATGTAAGTAAGCTCATTATAATTGCCGTTCAATAGGCTCAATGTTATACAAGTACAAAACCAAGCTAGGAACATGTGCGGAAACGAAGTTTGAGTGAAGAAACAAAAGACAGATTTTGACATTGTTTTGCATAACGGACATAATTGAGGCTACGCTTATTGGTTTGTGGTGAAATTTATACCGTTTCGAAGCTAAGAGAAAGGGCTACAACTTTGATGAAGACCACTCAGTCCAGTTCGTAGTGTAGCTTGGTCAAAATTTCAATGTACAAAACCAGAATCTCACAAATAGGTTAGCTAACCACACTATGGTTAAATGACAATAACTCAGGCTACCGAAGTCCGATTGAGGCTTTTTCAATGCTGTTGGAAAGCTAAGACATAGCACTACAACTTCTATGTTTTGGCCAAATGCTAATTCAGTACGGATCAGGGTGAACAGATGCGATCAGATTGGTGAAATGTCAGAACTATCCTTCACGTTCTACCTATGGCAGTTAGGGGTATTTTTGTCTTTTCACATGGTACAATGCTCGGATTGGGCTGAAATTCTGCAGGCATTTATAAAACATTATTCTATATAACTTTCATGTTTTATGCTTAGCCTAATTCGGCCTCTAACATGGTGAACTGAAACCGGGCAGAATAGGGTACATACTAACTTCAATTCTGGAAATTTGCTACAATCAAGATATAAATCTCATTTTTAGCTTGAAACCATCACTACCACCTCTTATACCAACATATATACATCATACACCATCCATACAGCAAGTATGAGGAGGGTATCATTCAAACCCTAACTCAATTGCATCATTCCAATCATCCAAAATCACTTGATATAAGCATTATTATAACCACAAATACAAGCTACTAAGCAACTCCAACATGATTAAAGGACAAAGAAAAGTGTAGGCAGCCATATTACCTCAAAACAAAGCTTGCTAGAGTTATCCTCCACTTCCCCTTGAAATTTTTGGTTTCTTAAGCTTCCCAAGTTCCCAAACTAGTGATTAATCGGTTTAGTTTTTCTTGTTTTGTGAGAACCCTAACCTTCCACAATTTTCTTAGCCTTTTGTTTATTTTCCTTTCCCCCTTTTAAGTGAAAATTTGTTAACCATTTGTTTTAAACAAAGGAAGGTTTGTTGTTACGTATATTTGTGTGTGAGATACGTATACATGTGTATGTGTTAGAAGTACAATTGTGCATGGCAGTCGAACTTGGAAGAGGAAAAAATTTTGCGAAAAGACTGAAGGGCCGAATCCGGCCAAGAATCTGGCCAAGAATTTTGAAAAAAAATTGATGGCTGGATTGTTGAGGGTTTTTGAAAAAAAATTGACTTTGCTACTGGCTTGAATTCGGCCAAGAATCCGGCCGGATTGTGACGTGGCACAGGCGGCCACCAACTTTGACCGCCTATTTTCTCCTCTTTTTATACTGTTTTGCTACCAAAATATCTTCATTTTGCTTCATGTTCAACCGAGGCTTTGAGAGAAGAAAGAAAAACTCTTCAATTTCTAGTTTCAATTTTCACTCATAACTTGAGATTTCACCGATAGAATTTTAATTTACTCCGTACAAGTGCTAGCTAGGGTGGACTAGAGGTCTTGGTGGAGTTATTTTTGGAAAAGAAGCCCTGAGTTTCTACCTTTGTTGAACTCATAAGGTGAGTTGTTAAGGAAATTCTCTTTTGGTGCCAATATTGGTTAATTAGTGGTTTGTAAAGGTTAATCATGCTATATTGTGGATGATTTCATGGTTTTAAGTCAAGTTGGTTCAATTTCTGATTTATTGGGTATTTTTCTGATTTTATATGATAGCCATGGATTGTCTTTGATTTGATAGCTCTAAATGGTTTAAATGGAACTTTTACGCGTTAATTACAACCGTTTGCGGAAAATTTCCGCTTATAGTGTGAATTTCCGGTTTAGGGTTTAAATTGGGTATTTTTCCAAGATTGCCTTATAAGCTTCAAATTGGCCTTGATTGAAAGGTTTTGCAGCCTAATTGAGTGTGTTTTATTGCTTGTTAATTGTGTATGTGATGATGGTTAATTGCTATGAGTAATGGGTTTTTGAATTGTAAGGTGAAAGTGAAGAAAATTAGGGGAAATGTTGTCCGTTTCTTTTCTTGTCTAGTAAATGAGTAAAAGTGGTTTTACAAATGTGTTTTGTATCAAGTTGGACGTAATTCCTTGAAAATGTCATCGGGTCTTTCAATAAGGGTGCGAGGGCTAAGTTTCTATTCGAACTCGTATATTTTCGTTTGGCAAATAATGTGACCGTTTTACCTTTTTAAGACGTTATACCTCTTCCGTTTGAAACTTCAAATGTTCCTTATGCCCTTTCCAACATATAAAGGTATGAGTTAGGGTTTTATCGGCCACAAGTGAACTACTTTTAAGCAAGGTTTTAAGGGTGGAAGTTAAAGTATTTTGTCCTCCTTTTCACATGATTTTATCAAGGCATTGGTCATATAATGCCCACCTAAATATATGCTTTTGAGTCATATAAACGATTCTGAAACATTATCTCGTAGTTGATCCAATTGGATTTCGATTTGACTTTGGTCTAAGTGTTTCCTGCCGGAAATTTTATAACCCTTTTGAGTTTGGTTTTGTACTTGGTTTATGAAACCTTAGTTATTTCCGTCTACCAGTCCAAATGCCCCGTTTCACTTTAAAGTCATTTTATACGTTCTACTCATCATTTATTGGGTTTCTTCGGTTTCACCTAATTGGTTGTGCTATATTCTTTCTCGTTTAATATTAGGTTTTCTTGGTGACTAAAGGTAATATCCGGAAGGATATTTTGCACGTTGTTTTGCGTACATAGGTGAGTGTTCCTTGTTTGCTATATTTTCTTGACTTCATGACTTGTATTATTGTTTGATAACGTGTTAAGGGCTTTCAATGATTTCCAAAAACGAGTTTTCTAGGCGAGTGTGTACTTTATCGCACTCGACGTAAATAAATGTGAAATTTTCAAGGATTTAATGATTGAAACGTTAGTTGCGCATGATGTAAGCCTTTTGGCTGAATTGGGCCCTGCCCTTTGTTATCGATTGACTCGAGCCAGAAGCGGACTCGGTCGGGCGATATGGTGACCTTGGGTGAATTTGGTATACTCGAGTATTACCTTGAATTCTGGTGGAGTCTGGCCAACGTCCAGGAGGGGTGAATGAAACGAAAGAACGAACGAGGGTTTTATTTACAAAAAAAAAAAAAAAAAATACATTTTCAATTGATTGGAGGAATAAGGGGAATGACAGGAGAGCAAACAAACGAGCGAACGTATCCTTTTAATGTATGTGTTATTATCGCTTTATATTGTAAATGCTTCTTGACTTGTTGTTTGATTTATGGCTTGATTATATGTTCGGAACCTCACTGAGCTTTTAGCTCATCCCTTTAGTTTTGTTTTCCTTAACAGGGGAAGGCGACAAGGACGAGAGCTCTGTATAGACTACCTTGGTCTAGTTCTTTGATTTTGCAATGGTTCTCGCCCTAGTGCTTGGCACGGGCTAGTTGTATGGTGAATTGAGAACCTTTGTATATTCGATGGTTGTATTTCCTTTTAAATAGCAATGTATATAAGTTTCACTTTAAGATTGGATCATTGTTATACTTATTCTTGTGGTTTATTCCGATGGTTGCTTGAAGTGATCGACTGAGTCCCGGCGAGAGCTGGGCAGGCGGTCCGTCGAACCCTTTGGTTCGCCTTAGAGGGAGGTGAGGCTGTCACATGTTTTCACTCAAAATGTTGGATTCAAGGTTGAAAATTGAAAGCTCTCTTCACTCTTCTCCCTCTCTCTCTCACGGCTGCTAGGCAGAAAATGAAGGCTCAATGAAGCTTCAAGAAGGTTAAAAATGATAGAAATGAATTTGGGTCAAAGGTGACAAGTGTCACACTTTGATTGGTAGTCAAATTTTGTTCTTTTCTCTCTTATTTTTGGTCCAATATTTCGGCTGCCTTGAAGATATTTTGGGGCTGATATTAATCACTTAATAGCAAGGAGATTAAAGTAATAAAGTATGGGTCAAGTGGTGTGTTTATCCGGTAACAAATAGTACCCGTCGGTTCGAGTCGATTTTCCTTAAATCGCATATACTAGGGTTTTAGCTTATAATTCATTAACTTATTATTATCACTTCTAATCACACACTCAATATCATCTAAAACTCACTTTTAATCCCCAAATTTGATCCACACTTCGTACCAGATAGCCGCACTACGGATAGGCGTAAAACCCTAATTCATGCTGACTTAAAACACGAAAAGTGAAACCCTACTTTCTAGGTTCATTTGCACTTATTGTGGGTGATTGAGTAGTAGGGCTATTATAAAGTAATAATTTCTAAATAAAAGGGAATTTTAAGAAAAATATATAAGGAAATTTTTCCTGTCGTCACACACCCAGGGTCACCATATCGCCCGATTGAGTCCGCTTCTGGCTCGAGTCGATCGGTAACGAAGGGCAGGGCCCAGTTCAGCCAAAAGGCTTACATTCATGCACAAGTAACGTTTCAATAATTCAATCGTTGAAAATTTCACATTCATTTAGGTTGAGTGCGATAAAATACACACTCGCCTAGAAAACTCGTTTTGGCAATCATAGAACGCAGTTAACATGTTATCAATCATTCATAACAAGCCATGTAATCAGGAAACATAACAACAAGAAACACTCACCTATTTACGCAAAATAACGTCCAAAATATCCTTTCGGATATTACACTCAGTCACCGATGAAACCTAAGATTAAACGAGAGAGAATATTACAGTTCATCTAGCAAAATTAGGTGAAATCGAAGAAAATCTGACTAACGACGAGTAAAACGTATAAAGATGACTTTGAAAGTGAAAAGAGGCATTTGGATCTGAGGACGGGAATAATTAAGGGTTTCATAAATCAAACACAAAACTAAACTAAAAAAGTTATATAATTTCCAATAGAAAACACTTGGACTAAAGACAAATCAGAATCCAAATAGATAGGCTAAAGAAATATTTTTTTTCTGAATTGTTTATGTGGCTCAAAATCAATATATATTCAAGTATATATTATATAACAAAGGTCTTGATGAAAATCATGTGAAAATAGGACAAAATACCTAAGAAAACCCTAAACCACTCCTCTTTATTTTGGCAAGAAATAAGTAATCATTTGATAGTGAAAACTGGATAGTTGTAGCTATGCATCATGTTTGAAAACGGTTAAAATGGTCACCACCTTCATTACACGAAAGTATAAAAGTTTACATAACGTGTAGCTCATCTAACCTCCTTCAAGAGGGCCAAAGGAGTTCTCAATGAAATACATCCAACTCGACACAAAAATCACATTTCCAATCCACTTTAACTCACTCAAATTACAAGACAATAAATGGGTAGCATTTTCCCCTAAATTCTTCATTTTCACCCTACAATCAAAAACCAATTCTCATAGCAGTTAACCACAATCACACATACGGTTCATAAGCAATACAACACATCCAATTAGGCCACAATACCCTTCAATCAAAGCCAATTAGAAGCTTAAGAGCCACAATACCCTTCAACCATAAGAAAACCCCCAAATTAAACCCTAAAATCGGAATTTCCACACAAACCAGAAATTTTCCGCAAACAATCGCAATTAAGGCACAAAAGCTCCATTTAACACCATTTAGTGCTATCAATCCAAGACCAACCCATGATTATAATATAAAATCAGAAAATCCCCTAATAAATCAGAAATTCACCATAAACTCCTTCAACCCATGAAATCTTCCACAAAACAACATATTTAATCACTACGAAGCACTAATATACCATTATTAGAACAAAAAGGGAACTTTGTTAGGAGCTCACCTTATAACTCAAGAAAGATAGCACCTTAAAACTTCCCTTTCAAAAATCACTCCGTCAAAAGCTTTAAACCACCTTAGTATACCCTTGTATGGAGTAGTTTGAAAATCCAACAGTGAAATCTCAAGATTCGAGCAAAAATTGAAACTAGGAAATGAAGAGCTTTCTTTCTTCTCTCTATGATGCACGGCTGAGCAAGGGAAGAAATGAAGATATTTCGGGGCCAAAAGCAATATAAGAAGGAAAGGAAACAGGCGGTCAAAGTTGGTGGCCGCCTGTGCCACGTCACAATTCGGTAGGAATCTGGCCTGATTTCCGGCCGAATTCAAGACAGAGGAGAAATCAATTTTTTTTTTCAAAACCTTTCAACAATCCGGCCAGCAATCCGGCCAAGAATTGGCCGGATTTACGGCTGGATTTGGTCCTTCCTCTTCTCACAAAATTTTTTTCTTATTTTCCTAATTCAAATGCCGCATTCATCCACTCTTCCAACTTATAGACATATATATACATATCTCACATCACACGTTCACATATATGCAATGCAAACCCTCCTTAGAAATGGATAGCAAATTCTTTTCATTTTTAAAAAGGAAGGTGAAAATAAACAAAATACTGAGAAAATGTGAAAATTTTAGGGTTCTCACAATAACCTTTCTTGGCCTTCATTCTTCTCCATTTTTCCAGCCTCCTAACCGTGAACCTTGAGAGAAAAACAAGAGAAAGAAAGCTTTAATCCATCTTGGATTTAACTTGATTGAGTGAGAAAACAAGAAAACCAAACCAATTAGCTACTAATTTGAGGGCTTAGGAAGCTTGGGGAGCTAAACTTTGCAATAAGAGGTGAAGGATATCTCTTGTAAGCCTATTATTGAGGTATATTGGTTGTCCATCATCTTTAGTTCCTTTATTCTTGCTTAAGTTGCTATACAATTCATATTTTTGGTTGATTGATAGCTATGCAAGTAGTTGTGATGATTTTTGGAGAGTTGGTAAGTTAGGGTTTTGTATTGTTCAACCATATTTCTTCTTGTTTAGATGGAATATGCTATGAATAAGTGTAGACAAGGAGGTGAAGTGGTGTTTCAAGCTAGAACTGTGAAGATTAGCACTTGTATTCATGAATTCCAGTTTTCGGTTTTGTAATTCCCCTGTTCTGATCGGTCCTGTTTGACCATTAGGGAGGCTGAATTAGGCTTAGTACAAAACATGAAAGTTGTAGGGAACGATGTATTATAGCTACCTGTAAAATTTCAGCTCAATCTGAGTACTGTAGCATGTGAAAAGACAAAAATACCCCTGACTGCCATAGGTAGAGCTTCAAGGACAGTTTTGACATTTCACCAATCTGACCGCGTCTGTTCACCCTGATCCGTATTGAATTAGCCTTTGACCAAAACACAAAAATTGTAGTGCTATGTCTTAGCTTTCCAACAGCCCTGAAAACGCCTCAATTGGACTTCGGTAGCCTGAATTATTGTCGTTTACGCATAGTGCGGTTAATTAGCCTGATTGTGAGAGTCTGGTTCTGTAATTTGAAATTTTGACTTGGATACACTACGAACTGTGTGACACCCGAAAGAAGAAGAAAAGGAAAAAATTCTGTGAACAGTGATTTTTTTGCAGAATCCGGCCGGAAATCCTGTGACACCCCCACTTCTCCCAAGGGCGAACTCGAGGGTATCAACGGGACGCCTGCCTGGCTCGCGCCAGGACTCGATAAAATAAATTTCACGTTAAAAGAAAGTTCTATATACACCATTACTTCTTCAAAAATTAGATAAACTTTTACATCAAGCTATACACACCACTAGTACTAGAAAGTAAATCCTAGGAAGGCTGATAACTACAACCACCACAGCATACACATACATCGTACTAGTTAACTTATAACATGTACAAAGTCAACTATTCTATAACCAAAAGTGTATACACCTTCTCAAGCGATCTCCGCGTTGGCCCCTACTAAGGAAAACAAATGGAACGGGGTAAGCTATATGCTTAGTAAATAATTAGGGGTAAAAATGTAAAAGCACATTCAAATAAACATATAAATCCAAATATTTCACATCAATACAGAAATGTAACATCAAAATGGTAGGATACAGGTGGCTCCAAAGCCAGTTCAATTTCCCGAGCTTGAACGCCTGTTGACACTCCGTCAACCAAAGTACTCATGGTCCGTAGACTCCACTTACTTTCCCCATTCACCTTATCAACCCCCGTTGGCCAGTTAACAGCACACAGCAGCTCGAGCGAAACAAAATCACTTAGCTTCTTTAATCAAAGCTTTAACAAAGAACAAAATTCCAAGATTAGCATGGAACTAATTTCGACCAAGCCTTGGCTGGCTCGAATAGTTCGTCTACCCTTGGAACTGGGTTGGAATCAAGGCCTGAGATATCCGATCTCTCAATAGATGATATCTCTTAACAAAATACACAACAAAGCGCTTACCCCAAACAGCACATAGCAAAAGGGGTTCAATTCAAGTCATGTAATCACCCCCATCAGCACTCAGCAAAAAGGTGATACGCAACATAAGGCATGTATTCTCACATATGAAATCAAAACAAAGGATGGGCTTAGGTCGAGTGAGATAAAGTACACCATCGCCTAAGTACCCATTTAACATATACAAAGCACTTTAACAATTTCACATCAATAAACAACCCAATTACTCACTTGATAAAGCTTGGCACGAAAAACGATACAATTCACTGAGCTTGACCGTCACTGTCAAAAGCCTCACAGCCTGTATTGACAGATTATATACACACATAATTGAAACGGCCATACAATAACAGTTTATAACTTAAACGATCGAAAACGGTCAAAAATAATCAAAAACGGTCAAAAACGACATTAAGGCCAAAAGAATGTCGAAATCGGCCGAAACGGCCGGAATGATAACAAAATAACAAAAATAGTCCTAAACGGCAAAAATGGTTGAAAAATGCACGTGCGCGTGCGCGAAAATGAAAACGGTCGCGCATCAAAGGCGCAAACGGACATTTCACAGTTTTGACACCTTTTACGGTTTTAATTATAACAGAAGCTGTGGTTGTCGGTTTACGGTGTACGAGATACTGTTTCGAAACTAAGACAAAGAACTACAAGGTTTATGAAGACCATTTAACCCAGATCAGAAGGTATCTAGGACAAAATGCAAATTACAGTAGCAAATCAGTCATGGTCAGTCCCATGTCAGATCTGATTTCAAATAGCAATAACTAGGTGGCATTTAACCCAAGATGCACAAGGTGGCATTTCGAACCTATGACGATCGTTCAACTCAGTTTACATTTTGGCTCGGTCAAAAATGCAAATGATAGTCTCAGAATTTGCCTTGTTAGAACTGAGGACAAAATGTCCGACAGTCTGACTTTCAATGGCCATAACTCGGTGCACACAAATCCGTTTGGGGTGATTTTTGCCGTTTTAGAAAGCTCTCACATAGGACTATAACTTTCATGTTTTGATCGTAAACAGATTAGATACGATTCATATCAGAAAATGAAGCCAAAAGCAGGGCTTCACACTGCCTGGATTTTCTGGTTTGGCACCAAAATGCCCTAACCAAACTTAAGTCACATTTGTGACTTCAAACACATTTATAAACAACCAAAACACATGCAATACCATCAATGTAGCTATCATACACTACCTAAAGCTAGGTTACATCAACCCACACTTAGGTTTTGCAACAAAACCACAATTCCAACCACCATTGCACCATGATGCACCAACCAACCTAACTTAGCATAATCAACCTATGAAACCAAGAAGTGTGGCTGGCCGGAACCACCATGCAACCTCCACATGCTGTCCACATCTTCACAACCATAATCTATACAAATTTGAGTCATGCAACCACATCAAATGAACCATACACCATCCCCTTAATCCATAACACATCATCAACACTAAGTTGCATTGGTCAAACCCTAGCTTTTCAACCCCTTTGCTGGCCGGTTCTCTACTCACTACAAACCCACAATTTTGAGCTACAAATTTCACCTTTTGAGCTCAAACCAACCAATATTAACACATACAATCCATCATAACAAAAATTTAAAGCATCAAAACTAGAAATTTGTATCACTTGCTGGAATTTTCTCAAACTACCATAGAAATCACTAAATCTTCCATACAAACCCACAAAAGTGATATATAAACTATCATTAACCCTTATTAGCATCTTACAACATCAAAATCAACAATTCTACTCAATTGCTACAAGCTTTTACAAGAGTTCAAGGCTGCTTTACCTTCCAAAGGTTGGTTCACAAGGTTGCACTTCAAGAACCAAGTTCCTTAGCTTTCTTTTGCTCTAACTACCAAGCTTGTTGGATGAGTTGCACACAACCAGAATTTTTCTTATTCTTCCTCTTATTTTCTCTCGGTTTTTTCTTCCTTCTTTTCTCCCAAGAGCTGCTCGGAATTTTCCTTGTTTGTTTGGCTTTTGTCTTGCTAAGTTAAATTAATACTAAGTCACTTGGTCAAAGTCCAACTACCTTTTTGATTAGCCAATCAAAATTGAGCTTAGGAATCTCACGGAACCTTTAGGAAGTCTAACAACTTGTGATTAACCAAAAGTCACACTATGGCCCAATTAAATTCACAATGCTATTCCAAAAACCTAATTACACCTCAATTACTCCACTAATCACCCAATCACTATAATAACCTATAAAAACATACTTCATCACACGTGAACAAAATTACATAATAAACTTTGAAATACACACCCAATTAGAGTTTATGGGTAAAGTTTAGGGTTTCTAGTCTTTCTTGTTTTTAAATCAAATCCAAAGAAATAATCTTAGTACCTTCTTTAAAAACAAACCCCTAACATTCGGGGTATCACAAATCCGGCCAGTTCTTGGCCGGATTGGTTGGGAGTTTTGAAAAAAAATTAATTCGCCACTGCCTTGAGTCCGACCTGGAATCTGGCCAGAAATTCGACCAGATTCTGGCCGGATTGTGACGTGTCAGCTCCGGTAGCCAAGTTTGACCGACTGTTTTCCTTCATTCTTATCTTATTTCTTAGCTACTCTTTCTCTCATTTCTTCACCTTCTTGGCCGACACTTTGAGGAGCAAAATAAGAGAGAAAGTCTACAATTTCTTGCTCAATCTTGAGTTTTAACTGTTGGTTTTGCAATCCATTCCATACAAGTACTCATTAAGGAGGTTTAAAGCTATTAATGGAGTTGTTTTGAAAGAGAAAGCTTTAAGTTGTTATCTTTCTTGAGTTTTAAGGTGAGTTGCTAAGAAATTTCCTCTTTGTTCTTAATAAGGGTGGCTAAATATGCTATTTTGTGCAAGATTTCATGATTTTAAGTAGAGTTTGATAAATTTCTGATTTATTAGTGAATTTTCTGATTTTATATGATAATTGTTGGTTGATCATGGAATGATAGCTTGATATGGTGTCAAATGGCGCCATTGTGGGTTAGTTGTCGTTTGCAGAAAATTTCAGTTTTAGGTTTTTGAATTAGGGCTTAATTGTGATTGGTTTTGGAGCTATCAATTGGCTCATATTGAAGGGGCATTGTGGCCTAATTAGATGTGGTATATCTTATGATTCGTATGTGTGCTTATGGGTTATATACAAAGGTTAGTTTAGAAGTGTAAGTTTAGTTTTACCTTGTTTCTGGACTCAACTTGGACTGCAAATTTATCCATGTTTTAGACCGAACCAGTTGTTGGACAAAACATGAAAGTTGTAGATATATGAGTTAGCTATCTACCTACAAAATTTCAGATTGATTGAAATACTGTATCTCATGAAATGATTGAAATACCCTTGACTGCCCTTAATCCCTGTTTCACGGACAGTTTCCATTTTTTCTCTAAGATTTTGATTTTTGACTATGAAAATGTATAATTTGGCTTTGGAGGTCTTCATAAGAAATGTTGGTATATGTCTTGGCTTCGAAACGCCATAAGATTCGTTTCAATCGGATAAGTGTAGCTTCAATTGTGATTAAAATGCCAAAAGGTGATAGGAACTTGATGCTTTTAGAATTCTTTTGTATGACATGATATTTGTGATCTAGGGTTTGGACTTGAGCAAGGCAATGAGTTATGATGGATGAGATTCATGCGTGACGCCCCCACTTCTCCCTAAGGTGAACCAAAGGGTATCCGCGGGACGCCTGCCCAACTCTCGCCAGAACTCGGTACAATCCACAATTCAAAATTCAGAATACTTCAAATAACTTCAATGCATAATTAAAGTACTCCAAACTATTTCACACTTACAATTATTTAGCTTTCAAGCTTAAGTACAACCCAACGGAATATGTACTATAACCATCAGCTATAATACAACTTAAAATTTTCAAAAGAAAGCTATCTAGTACTATTCACGAGCACTCTTGGTCTTGAACCCTATTAAAGAGAACAAAAACGTGGGATGAGCTACACAGCCCAGTGAGGTTCCAAGACACTCTAGCAGTTCTAATAAATCAAGTAATTGAGCATACTACATGTATGGTTCGAGGTTACACATTGGCTCATGAACATGAGACAATTATCATTATACGAGTACTTTGACCATATCACAAGTATGACGCATTAACATGATACAATTATCATGGTACGACTAATTTGAGCATGTCACAGGTATGAGTCAAGATTTGCACGTTGGCACATTTGCATGAAATAGTTATCTCAATGCAAAATAAACACACATTGAAGGATACGGTGTTCCAGTAGAACCATGTCGGTCATCTGTACCTTAAAACTTCCGGATCCCCTCGGTTTGTCTGGCCATCACCTTATCCCTCCAGTGGTAGTACTCGAGCATACCGAAACGGTGGCCCAGGGTTCCAACCTACCCGACCGAGCCCAGTCCTGGCTCGAGTAGGTCAGTAACCAAGGGTAGGGCCCAAGTTCAACTTAGAGCTTACATGCACAAGTAATCAAATAACTTGGCGAACGGTAAAAATTTATTCTTTTGGTAGGTCAAGTGAGATAAAGTACACACACGCTTTAAAATGGTGAACAATTTCATATGAGCAATTAATAACAACAATTAACACATAAACACGTAAGCAATATTTGATAATTTCATGTGAACATGTAATTTACGGTAATCAAGTAATCAAGTAGATAAGAAAACGGTAAGTAATTACGGTTAACGGTAAGTAGTCACGGTTAATTGATAGACATATTAAATAAATATGCCCTTCAAGGATTTCATGTCGAGTAATTCAAGTAGTCACGTAAATATGCTCTTCAATCATTTCACATCGAATAGTTCAAGTAGTCACGTAAATATGCTCTTCAACCATTTCATATCGAGTAGTTCAAGTAGTCACGTAAATATGCTCTTCAAGCATTTCATATCGAGTAGTTCAAGTATACCTTACTTAGATATGCATGAGTATGGTAAATACTTAACATGTAGCACTTAACACTTAGTGACTATGGGATAAACATGTCATAGACTTATTCAAATTACGTACTCCTATATGGAACACTCACCTATTCAGAACAAGTGAGTAAGTACGCAAACAAGTGTTTAGGCGTCCACTTCGAGCTCCTCTTGAATGTCTCCTTGGGCACCTGAGCAAATAACCATCAATTATTAATACACTATCACTTAGAAACCCTACTTATCAAAGAAGGTTGTACTAGTGTACAATCTAAGGAGAATTCATGAATTGAGCCTTAATTATTTATAATCCAGCTCGGAAGTGGGTTTCAAAAACACAAGAGAAATCTGATTTTCACCTTTGAAATTAAGTGTAAAATGGTCTAGCAATATCGGAGGAAAATGGAGAGTTCGAAACCCTCAATTTCCTTTAAGTTCGGAAATTTTAGATTCGGCAAGCAAATTTTGAAAAATCAGATCTCATTCTTTATGAGTCCAAAATTGAAAAACTTGGTACCGTTGGAAACTACTTTCAAAGTACTAAAAGTTTGACATTTTTTTATGATTCCAAACGGAAGGTATTCAAAAGTTGTCTCAAAGTTGCTGTTTTAGCTTGCGAGACAGTTTTGGGTTGGTTTTCAGCAAAGTTTGGAAATTCTGCAAAATTCACACAATGTGAACCAGCTTCTGAAATTTGGAACTCAATTAGAGTCATAAACAAAGTTTAAAACACAACAAGCGGAATAAGAATTGGATTTTTGAGCACCAAGATATAGTAGTTCAAAGTTGCTGAAAAATCGAAACTTTTAGGCAATTTTCAGGTTCAAATCACAAACTTTGGGACTTTGGTTAAGCATTGAAACGGACTCTGAATGGCACCAAAATTAGCAGTATTACACTACCGTATAAGGGCTATTCCTTTTCAAAATTTCATAGGAAAATTCATTCGGGAAGTTGGTTAACAAAACCATCAAAGTTTCTAAATCTCCAAGGCAAAGCTGCCTTGCACCACTAGTTTTCTTTTTCTCAAACCTTTGGCCAATAAAATACTTAAAACATGTCTCATTTATGCTAACCAGGTCTAATAAGGATCCAAGATACATTTGGTAGGTGATTTAAACCAAGAATTTCAAAGAGCAAGTCTCAAATCAAAATTGGTTACAAATCTGTCCAACATGAGGATTTTCTCCCACAAAGTCTGTTTCGAATTCTGGTCATAAATCATTCAATTCAACTTGGATTTGAGCGTGGTTGGTGGTATTGAAAACTAGATTCATAAGGTTACAATTTCTTAGAAGAATTCATTTTCAAAATTTGTCCACAACTAGCTCACATTTGAGCATCAATTCGCTACTCAAAACAGAGCTCCTAGTGCAGACGTGAAACAGGACAGTCTTGTTTAAACTATTGGTATGGACGACTCAGGTGGAACCAGAACATGTATTTTGTACCGTTGGAAATCTGGGAATGTCTAGCTTCTAGTGCCGCAAACGGCACTCGATTTCGGCATCGAAGTAAAAAGTTATAGCCAAAACAACAACACTGCCAGAGCAGTTACGGGAAAAATTTCCAGTTTTACTGATTTCCAAAAACACGTCATTTGGCCAACCAAATCACATTATTTTTTTAAATCACTTTTAAAACCCACGCAACATATATACATCGTAACCAAGTCATTAAAACCACGAAAAATCACTTTAAAGGTCACGGACAACACAGGGGCAGAAATGGAAAATTTTCACCTTCTCTCCCCTTTGAGTTTCCACCAACAACATAGCATTATTCCACTAAATTAAGCACTAAACCAATATTAATATCATCAAAACATAACGGAGTTTATAGAGCCCACACAAAATTTTCCAACATAAATAAGGCTGCCCACATGCATGCATGAGCTTACAATTGCTATATTACTTCCATAAGACAAGATTTGAAGGTTTGATCGTCACTTACTTTTGTTGGTGACTCATGCAGAAATTTCGGTCCAAAGATGCTCAAGAAAAGCCGTGGAAATGAAGCTTTTTTTGTAGCTTAAGATGATCACCAAGTGGTTTGCAAGTTGTAGTAAAATTTTGGAGTGATTTGGGTGAGAAATGAGTGAGTTGTTGAAGAAGAATTTTGGTTGTCTTTTTCCTTGGGGTGATGCACGGCTTCTTAGAGGAGAAAAGAAGGGTTGTTGCAGCTGCAAAAGCTTCTTGAGGAAGCTTAAGAATGTGTGGCTAAGAATACACCAAAAGTCAACCGAGACTAGTGCGCGTACGCGCGCATTTCGTGCTCGTTTCCTCTCGGGTTTATTTCATTTATGCACTAAACCTCTAATGCACTTTCATTCATACTATTATTATTCACTCTTAGTAGTCTAAAAATAAAGGTCTAAAGTTCCTTAATTAATCGCGCGCGTAAAAACGCGTACTTCCGATTTGTGCGCGATAAAATGAATTTTCCAAGAAATTCATATAACGATAGTATAACTAACTATCACTTGAGCAGTTAAACATAAAAATACCTATTTCAAGACTAATGTACAAGTCTCCAATTTTCCAAACTTATTGTACTCTCAAATCGGTTATTATCTCCAAATGCATGTTCACTACTCTCACTTAACGAGCTTTCAAAAAAATAACTTTTAGAATCAAGTCATTTTTAAAATACATGTGAGCCATAATTCCATGTATTTGAGCAATAAAATGTTGAAATAAAATATTAAGAGCAAACGTGTGAGTAAATAATTAATTAAGCCAGTAAAATAAAATAAAATAAGAAAATTTCGGGTCCTCACAATCTACCCTCCTTAAAAGAATTTCATCCTCGAAATTCATACTTACGATAATATCGTACCCCTTATTTGCCAAGTCCACTAGATCTACCAAAATTCACAGCTTCTATAATTTTCACTAATAATTAAGCACTGATTTCTTCATAGGACTCCTACCCTCCAATCTATAGGGCAACAATTACACTTTACTTGTACCACTCACGAAAATAGGATTTTCACAAGAATAGTCAACCCCAGGGTCAATTAAAGGTCTAGTTAAATGATTCCATCTGATGGTTTGAAACTCGAATAGGAAGATATATTTTCAATAGAAAACTAACTTTACCAAAAGCTTCCACTCAATTTGTCTAAAAATCATTTACTGGCATTCGATCTCCAAAATTAACAATTTTAGAAATAATCGGATTTCTTTGGTTCCAAATGACCACTTAAATTTTTGTTCAAATCAAGTCAATCATGCGAGACAAAAACGAGGGTTTTTTTTTAAAGTGCAGCAAATAAGTAATGAGTTCAAATCACTTCACAAATAACCAACGAATACTTCAAAAGTTCAAACATTCATAAAAGGTTGAAACATGTCCACAGGACCAACCACAATATATGGTAGAACAATTATTAAAATTGCACAGGGGAGAACCTCTCTAGACACCCAACTAGATCAATCTTTTATATCACTAGTAGGTCTAATCTTCTCGTTCATTTCCGATTCATATCTATCACTAAGATCCCATTGGATTACATAAGACCGGTCATCGTTCTTTCTCAAGAGTGCGGGTTGCCTAAACCCACACCACAACCCATTCATTGCCCTTGCCAAGCCATACTTAATATAAGTCTATAGGCGTAAGAAAAGGAATAATTAGACAAGGTACAAATACATTTAGAATTGGAAGCATGATTCTTTACATATATCAAATGTCATAATACGAATTAAGAGGTCACAAACAAGCCAAGTAAAGTACGTACCAAGTCAAAATCAATAAACAAAAATGAACAAGTGATTATCTAAAGTGCATCCATCTCTAAGGCACAAACTCTTAAGTTCTATTCCCATCGTCCTACTATGAAAGATCACAAGTAATGCTTCACTAGTTTAATTGGAACTAAATGATCCCCATTCCTTAACACGTTCAACTTTAACCCCAAGACAAGGATCTTCTGGGCCACAATCTTCTTCACCTCTCGCTCTTAATTATTGTGCCATCTTAGCCAAACGATTATCTGTTTCTTGTAACTATTCACGTGAAATATCGATTCATTCTTATTCCTCGCAAATAGAGATCTCAAGTCCTTAGCATTGTTCTCAACGCTTGAGTACTCGGGTACAAGAATCCGAAATAAGATAATTCACATCTCGAGCTGGCCAGTTCCCAAGAGCAAATCATCACATTTGAGATTCCTACCCAACATACATACCAAATGTTTTTCCCAAATATCAAGACAAAAGGGTTTATACCTATCATATTCATGATTCACAACTTACATTTCTAGAAGGGCACTTAAGCCTTTACTCAATCACATAGTAAGGACCATAACACCATTTGGCTCAACCTTGCCCCGTGTAGAGACCACGTGAAGTGGCACTGATTTTTGTCCCTACAAATAGTCATTTAACTTTCAAATCAATCCCACAATCCAGCTGATACGTTCCTCGATCCACGGTCGAGACACGTAGCACGTTTGCCCAAGGATCTAGCGGGGATGTCCAACGCTTGGATTGCGGAACCTATAATCAAACGGACAACTCGATTTGATTGAAGGTGGTAGACGACACTCCGATGAAGGTGAATACTCCAGGGGAATAGGTCGGATGAACAATCAAGGACAGGACGCGAGATTGCTCAATAACCCTTGCCAAGCAAGTTGAAAGGCTCGAATTCTCTATGAAAGAAAACGAATGCACTAAGAATTTTTTTATTCATCCAAAAACTAGTTTTTAACCTTACAAGGCTAGCCTATTTATAGGCTTAATGAAACAATAAAACCCTTAAAGAAACCTAAAGGGGAGGTCGGCTACCTTGTCATCAAGGTGGGCCGGCCCCAAGCCTTCTACGGAACAACTAGTCCAACTAACTAGAAAACAACGACTAAGACCCTACTCGGCCGATTCGTAAGGAGGCCCACTGGAGTCTTCCTGGGCTTGGACCAAAGTGTAAGTTGCTTGATTGACCTTTTCCAAGCCTTCAATATCTCTATGGCCTCCATGTTGATCGTGGACAACTCGGACAAGGGCTTGGAGGGATTCTTTGAAGAGCTTGGCCCGGGCCCGTGTGACTGGGCCCAATGGGACTTGGACTGGGCCCTGGTTCATGCACACATCAGTCCCCTCCTCTTGTGAAGGATTTGCCCTCAAATCTGGATCCTCCTCACCAAGAAACGGGCTCAAGTCTGCGACATTGAAGGTCGCGCTAACATTGTACTCCCCAGGTAGCTCCAATTTGTATGAGTTGTCATTACCCGTTGGAGCACACGAAAAGGTCCATCCCCTCTGGGGGATAATTTGCTTTGTCTCTGCTTGGGGAACCTCTCTTTGCGTAAGTGTAACCAAACCCAATCACCAGGCTCGAAGATCATTTTGCGGCGGTGCTTGTTAGCCTGCTGGGTGTATTGCTGAGTACGCCTTTCAATGTTTGCTCGAACGGCTTCATGTAACCTGCGCACAAAATCGGCCTTCTTTTTCCCATCTAAGCTTGTGTGCTCAGAGGAAGGTAAGGGTACTAAATCAAGAGGGGTTAGCGGGTTAAAGCCATAAACAATCTCAAAAGGTGAGTAGTGTGTAGCACTGTGAACAACTCGATTGTAGGCGAATTCAACATGAGGCAAACACTCTTCCCAAGTCTTAAGATTCTTTTTAATCAATGCCCGAAGTAGTGTGCCAAGTGTGCGATTGACAACTTCAGTTTGTCCATCGCTTTGTGGATGACTGGTGGTGGAGAATAGTAACCGAGTGCCAATTTTAGACCACAGAGTCTTCCAAAAATAACTCAGAAATTTCACATCCCTATCACTAACAATGGTCCTAGGCATACCATGCAGACGGACAATTTCCTTGAAGAATAGAGTAGCAATATGAGATGCATCGTCAGTTTTGTGACATGGAATAAAATAAGCCATCTTAGAAAACCTATCAACCACCACAAAAATGGAGTCATTACCTCTTGGCGATCTAGGCAAACCTAGAACAAAGTCCATAGACAAGTCAACCCAGGGATGGTGAGGGATAGGTAATGGGGTATACAAGCCATATGGATTTGTTTTGGACTTTGCCTTGTGACAAGTAGCACACCTACCAACCATGCGTTCAACATCCCTACGCATATGGGGCCAGTAAAAGTGCTCTTGTAACATAGCCAGAGTCTTGGCAATGCCGAAGTGGCCCATGAGACCACCACTATGTGCCTCTCGAATCAAAAGATCACGAATGGAAGAGTTAGGCACACACAGTTTATCTACATGGAATAGAAATCCATCATGCAAAAAGTACTTTCCCTGCGGATTCTTAACACACACAGCATAGATATCACCAAAGTCATGATCATTAGTGTAGAGGTCTTTTACCATTTCGAACCCAAGCAATTTGGCATCAAGACAGGCAAACAAGGAGTGTCTACGTGACAAGGCGTCAGCTACCACATTCGTCTTGCCAGTCTTGTATTTAATCACATAGGAGAAAGTGTCAATGAAGCTTACCCACTTGGCATGTCTCTTGCTTAGCTTGGGTTGGCCTTTGAGGTACTTCAATGACTCGTGATCAGTATGTATCACGAACTCCCGAGGCCGAAGGTAGTGTTGCCAGGTCTCCAAGGCCCTCACTAAGACGTACAACTCCTTGTCGTACGTGGGGTAGTTCAGTGCAGCTCCTCCCAATTTCTCGCTAAAGAAGGCACACGGCCTCTTGTCTTGCATGAGGACTGCTCCAATACCTACACCAGAAGCGTCACAGTCAATTTCAAAGGTCTTGTTAAAGTTTGGTAATGCTAACACAGGTGCATGGGTGAGTGTATCCTTAAGGGCGAGGAACGCGTGTTCTTGGGATTCCCCCCAGTGGAATTTGTCATCCTTCTTTGTCACGGCGGTCAATGGGGCGGCAATAGTGCTAAAGTTTTTGACAAATCGCCGATAAAAGCCCGCCAATCCAAGAAAGCTGCGCACGTCAGGAACGGATGTAGGGGTTGGCCATTGCTCGATGGCCTCAATCTTGGATTTGTCCACCTTGATGCCCTGCGAACTCACGACATAGCCTAGAAACACGAGCTCGTTAGTACAAAAGGTGCACTTTTTGAGGTTAGCGTATAGACGCGCCTGTCGAAGTGCGTCGAGAACTAATCTTACATGCTCCAAGTGCTCATGCTCACTACGACTATAGATCAGAATGTCATCAAAGTAAACAATGACAAATTTACCAATAAAATGTCTCAAAACATGGTTCATGAGGCGCATGAAGGTGCTAGGAGCGTTAGTCAAGCCAAAAGGCATAACTAACCACTCATAGAGACCATGTTTGGTTTTGAAGGCTGTCTTCCATTCATCGCCTTCCTTCATCCTAATTTGATGATAGCCACTCCTCAAGTCAATTTTGGTGAAAATAATAGCACCATCGAGTTCATCCAACATATCATCAAGTCTAGGAATGGGATGTCGATATTTGACAGTGATAGCATTTACAGCCCGGCAGTCAGTGCACATGCGCCAAGTGCCATCCTTTTTGGGGACAAGGACCACAGGCACAGCGCAGGGACTTAGACTCTCCTTCACCCATCCCTTACCTAACAAGCCATCAACTTGCCTTTGAAGCTCCTTGGTCTCCTCGGGGCCCATGCGGTAGGCAGGTTTGTTGGGTAATGGTGCTCCAGGAACGAGGTCGATTTGGTGTTCAATTCCCCGAATGGGTGGTAAGCCATCAGGGACCTCGTCAGGGAAAACATCCTCAAATTCCTGCAAAAAAGCAACTATGCTCGCAGGCAACGCCTTGTCGAGCTCTGCAACATCCAACAGCACATGCTTGCAAATCATGAGAAGTATAGGCTGATTAGAGTTCACCACTTTTCTAACATCTTTAGCCTTAATAATCATGTTGTGCTTCCTAGTGGGAGGTGCGGCAGGTGTTTTGTCACGTATACCCCTAGGTGTGCTCCCTTGACCCTTGGTTGATGGCTCACTCGTAGACGTGGAGCTGTGACCAGGGTCGACCGCCTTGAGTTTCCTCCTTTGACGGTCTTGTTCACACTCCCTTTGCAAAAGTAGTTGGTCCTCATAAACTTGTGCAGGTGTGAGAGGTGTAAGGACCTTACGTTTGCCATCGTGCAAAAGTGTGTACTTATTTGCTCTTCCATCGAATGTGACGTGTTTGTCAAATTGCCAGGGCTTTCCCAAAATGATATGCGTGGCATGCATTGGCACTACGTCGCACACAATTTCATCAGTGTAAGTACCAATAGAAAAGGGAATACGTACTTGTTTGAAGACGCGTACTTCTCCATCCTCACTTAGCCATTGGAGGCGGTAAGGATGTGGATGCCTGGTAGTGGTGAGTCCTAGACTTTCAACCATAAGCAGACTGGCCACGTTCGTGCAACTTCCACCGTCGATGATGAGACTACACACCTTGTCGCCTACCTTACAGCGGGTGTAGAATAGGTTTTCGCGTTGTAGCTGGTCGTCCTCCTTGACGCGGGCGGTGAGCACTCGTCGTGCTACCAAGCAACCTACTTCTCCTCGTGTAGGCGAGCAAGCCTCCCCAGCTGGCTCTTCTTCCAGACAGTCGTCTTCCCCCAGTTCGGGCATGTCCTCACATTCGTCATCATCTGACACGATTTCGCCGTTGTGAGTGATGAGCATGACCCGTTGGTTTGGGCACTGAGATTGAATATGTCCAAACCCTTGGCACTTGAAGCACTTGATGTCCCTACTCCGGGGCTTAGGAGTCTCATGCGGTGCCTTCGAAGTGGACCTGGATGTATCAGACACCTTGTTAGGGGTAGAAGAAGAATTGCGGTTAGAGGTGTTACCTTGGAATCGGTTAGAAGAAGTTGGTATCGTCGCACTTCCAACTTCGTGGATCGCCCTTCGTGGTTGGTTGCCCCTCCATGAAGTAGTGGTAGAAGATTGGAAAGGACGTGCTCCTCGTCTTAGCTTCTTCCCCCGCTCGGCCTTAATGGCAAGTTCTAGAAGGTCGTGCATGTCCAGGTAATGTTGAAGCTCCAAGGCGTCTTGGAGGTCAGGATTGAGACCTCTCAGAAACCTAGCCATCGTGGCTTCATTGTCTTCTTGAATGTTGGCCCTCATCATGGCCATCTCAATTTCTTTGTAGCAATCTTCCACACTCATGTTACCTTGCGTGAGCGTTTGAAGTTTAGAGTGGAGATCGCGATTGTAGTAGCTAGGAACAAATCGCTTGCGCATCAATGCCTTGAGTTCTCGCCAAGTCCGGACACGTGGTTCTCCCATCCTTCTCCTATGGGTCCGCACTTGGTCCCACCAGACTAGTGCGTAGTCGGTGAACTCCACGGTGGCAATTTTAACCTTTTGTTCCTCGTTGTAGTCGTAGCAGTCGAAGACCATCTCGATGCGGCCTTCCCACTCCAAGTAAGCCTCAGGGTCACTTTTGCCTTTGAATGCGGGAACTTGAATCTTAAGCCCCTTGATTTCGTTTTTGGGTGTATCCCTTGTAGGCCTCTCGGGTCGCCCCTCATCCTCACTAGCGGAGTAGTCCTCGCCATTTGCCTCTTTGGTGCTGTGGTTACTCCGATTATGGGACCTAGAGCGAGAGCCCCGTGTAAGGCTCCTGGACAACTCGTCAAAACGAGTGTGTAATGTCTCCATTTGTTGCTCACTGATTCGCCTGAGCTCATTCTTCATTGCGGCGAATAATAATGAGGGATCGGTGGTTGCTTGGTGTTGCTCCATGTCTTTCTTGTAGACCTGCAAAAAGATTAGGAACAAGCAAAGAAGTGCAAGTGTAACCTCACTTCGCTCCCTGAGTGTATCTCTCGCGCTCGTGTGTAGTGCGTAATTCACTCTATTAGACTTACCAAGTACCTTTACCTGTTGGATGAGGTAGTTGAGAAATGTTGCTCGAGTCCAGTAATTGTCACCAACGTTTCCCCACAAGAGTGAACAAGAGTAAAGGACACAACTAGGTGAGATTTTATGAAGGGAAGGACGGTTTGTGATAGCTTTAGGGCGGTGGACAGATTTGGAGTTAAAGCCAAGAAAGGAAACTCTAAGAATCCTAAGATGTAGGAGTGGTTGCCTAAAGTGGATGAGAGAATATAGGAGTGTGTCCTAAAATGGAGGAGAAAATATAGGAGTGTATCCTAAAATAGAGGAGAAAATATAGGAGTGTATCCTAAGATAGAGAAGAAAATATAGGAGTGTATCCTAAAATAGAGGAGAAAATATAGGAGTGTATCCTAGAGTTATCCAAGTATATTACTTAGTCTCCTAAACGAAGTTGGAAAACAAGTTGGAGTTGGAAACTTCCTAAGTCTTCTCAACAGCTTGGTTTCTTCCCTCTTTCAACCGAAAATTTCCAGAATTCCTCCCTCTTATTCCCTTCCTAAAGTCGGCCAAAGAAACCCTAGAAACCCTCTTAAGCAGCCGCCCACTATGCTCACAACACAAACCAGAATTGGGCCACGATTTCCAGAATTCCTCCCTCTTATTCCCTTCCTAAAGTCGGCCAAAGAACCCCTAGAAACCCTCTTAAGCAGCCGCCCACTATGCTCACAACACAAACCAGAATTGGGCCATTGAAATTTCCAGATTTCTTCCTTCTTGAACCCCTCCCAAAGTCGGCTATTGCTTCCTATTAAACCTCCCCTCACAGCCGCACACTTACCTAAGCAATTCGGCTCCTCCTCTACTCTAAGAACAAGAAATTCGGCCCTCTCTCCTAGAAGACAGGTTTGGTTCTTGTTACTCCAGAAATTCGGCTCCAATGGACTCCCAAGGGCATGCGAGTGATGTTACCCAAGAATCTCCCAAGAAATTCACTCCTCAACCACGAAAGCCACGTATGGATGCAAGATCTTACAAGAAACTTTTTTTACGAAGGGAAGTGCAATTGTTCAAGGTTCAAGGTGCAAAGGGTGGTTCAAGTTGTGAAGACTCAAGATCAAGAACCTCAAGAAGAGGTTGGCCAAAACTTTTGAGTTTGTTTCTTTCTCTTTTTCTTTTGTTCAAATTTTCTGTTTTGGGTACAAGCACGATGTAAACAAAAACGGATCTTGGAAATAAAATTCGTTTTCCCCTTGCTTCTTGTTGTGCCACCCGATTGCTCTTTTTTTTTTTTTTTTTCTTTTCGGTTCTTGTTTTTTTTCTCTTTTAACTTGGTAATAGAACTACACCTGGCCGAAAGGGTCCAAAACCAGATTCTGGTCAGGTCCTAATTTACTACAACCAACAGCCCCAAAAACTCCAAGGTTTTATCAAGAACTTCCAAGAACTTCAAGATTAAATTCAAGAAACTCAAGAAACCTAAAACCCTCGTAGATTTTCTTCAAGATTCACAACTCCAACAAGTTTGGTCCACAAATCAGTTTAGAAAACTAACTAAACAACTTAGATTAAACAATTAAACACTTGGACAGATTTGGCAACCACAAGAACCCTAGCCGCGGTTTTCTTTTCCTTTTTTTTTTTTTTTTTTTTAGTTTCGGCAAGGACCAATTGCTGGGCAGAATGGTTGCAACACGAGTACAAAATCTGGGCAGATTAGAACTAGCAACAATACATGCGACTGACCAGAAATTTGACGCGACCAAAAACAAGAACTAACGGACAGAATTTTTTTTTTTTGACAAGCGATGCAAACAGATTTTGTTTGTTTTTTTTTGGTTTGACTAACAAAGCAGCAACGGACAGACTTGAAGACACAAACGAACAGATATGGATACGAACTCAATCAATAAAAGCAATGACCAGAATTTCTAAACAACAAACGAAGGAAACGGCACCACAAAGCAACAAAGCAAACGAACAGTTTTTTTTTTTTTTTTTTTTTTTTTGCAAAACACAAGGCAGCGGAAATAGTGAAACTAAGACACAACTACGGATATAACGGAAGATACCTCCACCAAAGCTCTGATACCAACTGATACGTTCCTCGATCCACGGTCGAGACACGTAGCACGTTTGCCCAAGGATCTAGCGGGGATGTCCAACGCTTGGATTGCGGAACCTATAATCAAACGGACAACTCGATTTGATTGAAGGTGGTAGACGACACTCCGATGAAAGTGAATACTCCAGGGGAATAGGTCGGATGAACAATCAAGGACAGGACGCGAGATTGCTCAATAACCCTTGCTGATACGAGTTAAGCTATGCCATTGGATTACACGAGCTCGAGCAGTTCATTCAGCTTCATCGCAGCAAAGTCATTATAAGGCGTGGGCACGCTTTATAAGCTCAAGTCGTCTGCCCATCTAATCACAATTATTGTTTTAGTTAAGTCGTTTGTAATAAGGGCTTTATGGTCCATAGCCTTGCTTTATTTACCTAAGCGATGACCTCATAAGGTTATTTACCTAAGCAATGACCTCATAAGGTTTGGTCAAGCCCACAATTTTTAGTCTTATGGAAATAGTCAAGCTTTGACAAAAAAAAAAAAAGGAAATAGTCAAGCCTACAATTGTTAGTCTTAGTCAAGACCACAACTCAAGACTAGTTCCACATTTAGTTGTTCATCTCTATGTAAGGCTATAAATAGCCCACACTTCCAATGGTTTTAGGCATTCAATCAATAAATCAGATTTTGAGAGTTTTCTTGGTTTTTCCAAGGCTTCTTGAATACCTTAGAATTTCTCTAGGTGTTCGTGACTTATCAATCTAGAATCGCACTAGGTTGTGGCGCCTTCTACCATTATACCAAGGTTCGTTAACCACGTGATTAACGGGTTGAGGTCATCCGCTTCAAACTTGGTGTCCTCTTGTCGATCCTGAAGCTAATCTTTTACGGGTTTCGTCACAAGGTTGGCGACGTTCGTATCAGTTGGTAATCAGAGCTAATTAAGAGGTATCACGTTATATCCTTTTTTTTATTTGCTTTTCGAGTCAAGTTGTCGAAAATTCTGTTTTCGTGTTCTAAGTTGCTATCCGCAATTTCCAGATTTGTTACTTCGTGTTCTTGCGTTATTTTTCCAGATTTGTTACGACATAAACTTGTGTCTAGTTGTTGTTAATTGCTGTGGTTAGCCTGGTTTGGTCCAGCCTTTTTTTTTGTGTCTTATTCTTGATTCCTTGTTTGAGTCTTGTTTCTATCCTGTTATATCCATTCAATTCCAGTCTTTTGTTCTATTTGATCATTCGAGGTTACTGTTCATCCGAAAAAAATCAGTTTGTAGCAAGGGTTTTAGAGTCCTATCTAGTTATTACCTTGTGTTCTTGTTTACATAAAAAAAAAAAAAATTAGCTGGCTAAGCTTACAAAAATTCCTGGAAATCTGTCTTGACCAAAACTTGGGTTTCTTGAAGTTCCTGATTGTTTAAAACCACAATCTTGAAGTTCTTGGAACTTTAGTTGGGATTCTTGAAGCCAACCAAAATCTGTCTTGATCAAATCGTGAAATCTTGGATTGTTTAGGGAGGAAATCATCTTCAATTTTGTGTTTCTTGAATTCTGGGAATTAACATCTTGAATTCTTGAAAGAATCTTGAAGTTTCTGGGTTTTGGGAACCAAATCTTGGTAAACAACAAGGCTGCAAATTTTCAGCTGCCAAAATCCTTGTCTTCACCACAACAATCTTCTTTCTTGACTAAGAACATTTTAGCCACGAAATTTGGCTCTTCTTGGCTGATTAGAAAACAAAAACAAAGGAAGAAGAAGAATATTCAGCCTATTCAAGTCAAATTTCCCAACCTATTCAAGTCAAATCTCAGTTGCATGATTGGTTTTATACTCGTTGTGGTGTCAAAGATAAAACATGCAGCTTGGCCATTGATAAGAGTTGTGAAGTCAATCTTGCAAGCGCTATCATGGTTCACAAATTAAATCTTCCAACTATTGATCATCTTCAACCGTATAAGTTGCCGAGTGCTCATGGTGATGTTTGGGTTACTAAGCACACACTTGTACCTATTCAAATTGGCAAGTATGTGGATGAGGTGTTGTGTGATGTTGTCCCAATTCAAATAACACATGTGTTGCTGGGCAAGGCGTGGATGTTGAGGCGAGAAGTTAAATATGATGGACATACTAATAAGTATTCCTTCTTATTTAATGGTCGTCGTTCTGCACTTGTACCACTTATTTATGACCAACTTTGTACTGATCTAGCATACATGAAAGTGAGCATGAGCATTATAGTATGAAAAAAGAGCTAGATGAGGAAATTGTGACTGATGAGGTAAAATCCGAGGGAGTTGAAAAGGAGAAAGAGGTTGAAAATAATGAGAGGAAAAAGACAGCTATTGAGCATGAGAAAGAGATTGAAAAATCCAAAGTATTGACTGAGATTTTAAGCTTCAACAAAAATGAGAGTGAGGGGATTTATTGCCATTCTAACAACCTTAACATTGCTCTGTCTAGTGTTCCTTGTTTTGTGCAGGTCAAGCAAAGTGCAATCGCTTTGATCTTACAATGTTCCATCCCAAAGTCACTTGTACAATTTGCGAGTTTCCATGGAGTTTGTCTTCTAGGAGTTAGATCAATTTGGTTCCCATTCATGGAATCGGATGATTTCAACGCTGTTCACGTCTTTGGAGGATCAAACTATGTGTACCCTCAAGACATTAGAATCGACCACGTTCCACGAGTTTACACAAGGAGCAAGGTCTTCAATGGTCACTACAATACCTATGTTCATCTTGTACCTAGTCCACTTGAAGCTCCAACTTCACCAAGTCAGCTTCCATACTTTGCAAGCTTATTCAAGTTTGAGGAGTCTGATTTCATAGGATCTACATCGCATCACTTTGAGGATCCTTACCACATGATCATAAGCGATCAAGTTGGGCATACATTGAAACTGGTTCGTGAGATTCAAAGTTCAACAAGGTTTACTTTCCAGCTTAGCAAGTGGTTTATGCATTGGATGAAACTTGTGGTAATCATAACAAAATTGACTCGACGGCATGTAACTTTTCTTATCATCATTCATGTTTCAATTTGTGGGCAAATTGCTTTCAAGAGGAGGGGAATGATACGAGTTAAGCTATGCCATTGGATTACACGAGCTCGAGCAGTTCATTCAGCTTCATCGCAGCAAAGTCATTATAAGGCGTGGGCACGCTTTATAAGCTCAAGTCGTCTGCCCATCTAATCACAATTATTGTTTTAGTTAAGTCGTTTGTAATAAGGGCTTTATGGTCCATAGCCTTGCTTTATTTACCTAAGCGATGACCTCATAAGGTTATTTACCTAAGCAATGACCTCATAAGGTTTGGTCAAGCCCACAAATTTTAGTCTTATGGAAATAGTCAAGCCTACAATTGTTAGTCTTAGTCAAGACCACAACTCAAGACTAGTTCCACATTTAGTTGTTCATCTCTATGTAAGGCTATAAATAGCCCACACTTCCAATGGTTTTAGGCATTCAATCAATAAATCAGATTTTGAGAGTTTTCTTGGTTTCTCCAAGGCTTCTTGAATACCTTAGAATTTCTCTAGGTGTTCGTGACTTATCAATCTAGAATCGCACTAGGTTGTGGCGTCTTCTACCATTATACCAAGGTTCGTTAACCACGTGATTAACGGGTTGAGGTCATCCGCTTCAAACTTGGTGTCCTCTTGTCGATCCTGAAGCTAATCTTTTACGGGTTTCGTCACAAGGTTGGCGACGTTCGTATCACCTTGCCAAGCAAGTTGAAAGGCTCGAATTCTCTATGAAAGAAAACGAATGCACTAAGAATTTTTTTATTCATCCAAAAACTAGTTTTTAACCTTACAAGGCTAGCCTATTTATAGGCTTAATGAAACAATAAAACCCTTAAAGAAACCTAAAGGGGAGGTCGGCTACCTTGTCATCAAGGTGGGCCGGCCCCAAGCCTTCTACGGAACAACTAGTCCAACTAACTAGAAAACAACGACTAAGACCCTACTCGGCCGATTCGTAAGGAGGCCCACTGGAGTCTTCCTGGGCTTGGACCAAAGTGTAAGTTGCTTGATTGACCTTTTCCAAGCCTTCAATATCTCTATGGCCTCCATGTTGATCGTGGACAACTCGGACAAGGGTTTGGAGGGATTCTTTGAAGAGCTTGGCCCGGGCCCGTGTGACTGGGCCCAATGGGACTTGGACTGGGCCCTGGTTCATGCACACATCACCAGCATCCTAAACTTTTAAGCGTAGGATATACTACAAAGATTTGAAACCTAAGCTTTGATACCAACTGTGACGCCCCCACTTCTCCTTAAGGTGAACCAAAGGGTATCCGCGGGACGCTTGCCCAACTCTCGCCAGGACTTGGTACAATCCACAATTCAAAATTCGGAATACTTCAAATAACTTCATTACATAATTAAAGTACTCCAAAATATTTCACACTTACAATTATTTAGCATTCAAGCTTAAGTACAACCCAACGGAATATGTACTATAACCATTCGCTATAATACAACTTAAAATTTTCAAAAGAAAGCTATCTAGTACTATTCACGAGCACTTTTGGTCTCGAACCCTGTTAAAGAGAACAAAAACGTGGGATGAGCTACACAACCCAATGAGATTCCAAGACACTCTAGCAGGTCTAATAAATCAAGTAATTGAGCATACTACATGTATGGTTCGAGGTTGTACATTGGCTCATGAACATGAGACAATTATCATTATACGAGTACTTTGACCATATCACAAGTATGACGCATTAACATGATACAATTATCATGGTACGACTAATTTGAGCATGTCACAGGTATGAGTCAAGATTTGCACGTTAGCACATTTGCATGAAATAGTTATCTCAATGCAAAATAAAGACACATTGAAGGATACGGTGTTCCAGTGGAACCATGTCGGTCATCTGTACCTTAAAACTTCCGGATCCCCTCGGTTTGTCTGGTCATCACCTTATCCCTCCAGTGGTAGTACTCGAGCATACCGAAACGGTGGCCCAGGGTTCCAACCTACCCGACCGAGCCCAGTCCTGGCTCGAGTAGGTCAGTAACCAAGGGCAGGGCCCAAGTTCAGCTTAGTGCTTACAACATGCACAAGTAATCAAATAACTTAGCGAACGGTAAAAATTTATTCTTTTGGTAGGTCGAGTGAGATAAAGTACACACTCGCCTTAAAATGGTGGACAATTTCATATGAGCAATTACTAGCAACAATTAACACATAAACACGTAAGTAATATTTGATAATTTCATGTGAACATGTAATTTACGGTAATCAAGTAATCAAGTACCAGGTAATCAAGTAGATAGGAAAACGGTAAGTAATTACGGTAAACGGTTAACGGTTAACGGTAAGTAGTCACGATTAATTGATAGACATATTAAATAAATATGCCCTTCAAGGATTTCATGTCGAGTAATTCAAGTAGTCACGTAAATATGCTCTTCAATCATTTCACATCGAGTAGTTCAAGTAGTCACGCAAATATGCTCTTCAAGCATTTCATATCGAGTAGTTCAAGTAGACACGTAAATATGCTCTTCAAGCATTTCATATCGAGTAGTTCAAGTAGACACGTAAATATGCTCTTCAAGCATTTCATATCAAGTAGTTCAAGTATACCATACTTAGATATGCATGAGTGTGGTAAATACTTAACATGTAGCACTTAACACTTAATGACTATGGGATAAGCATGTCATAGACTTATTCAAATTACGTACTCCTATATGGAACACTCACCTATTCAGAACAAGTGAATAAGTACGCAAACAAGTGTTTAGGCGTCCACTTCGAATTCCTCTTGAAAGGTCTCCTTGGGCGCCTGAGCAAATAACCATCAATTATTGTACACTATCACTTAGAACCCCTATTTCTCAAAGAAGGTTGTACTAGTGTACAATCTAAGGAGAATTCATGAATTGAGCATTAATTATTTATAATCGAGACTCAGAAGTGGGTTTCAAAAGCACAAGAGAAATCTGATTTTCACTTTTGAAATTAAGTGTAAAATGGTCTAGCAATATCGGAGGAAAATGGAGAGTTCGAAACCCTCAATTTCCTTTAAGTTCGGAAATTTCAGATTCGGCAAGCAAACTTTGAAAAATCATATCTCACTCTCTATGAGTCCAAAATTGGAAAACTTGGTACCGTTGGAAATTACTTCCAAAGTACTAAAAGTTTCTAGAAGAATTTTTCCATGATTCCAAATGAAAGGTATTCAAAAGTTGTCTCAAAGTTGCTGTTTTGGCTTGCGAGACAGTTTTGGGTTGGTTTTCGGTAAAGTTTGGAAATTCTGAAAAATTCACACAATGTGAACCAGCCTCTAAAATTTGGAACTCAATTAGAGTCATAAACAAAGTTTAAAACACAATAAGCGGAACAAGAATTGGAGTTTTTAGCACCAAGATATAGTAGTTCAAAGTTGCTGAAAAATCAAAACTTTTAGGCAATTTTCAGGTTCAAATCACAAACTTTGGGACTTTGGTTAAGCATTGAAATGGACTCAGAATGGCACCAAAATTAGTAGTATTACACTACCATATAAAGGCTATTCGTCTGCAAAATTTCATAGGAAAATTCATTCGGGAAGTTGGTTAACAAAACCATCAAATTTTCTAAATCTCCAAGACAAAGCTGTCTTGCACCACTAGTTTTCTTTTTCTCAAACATTTGGCAAATAAAATGCTGAAAACATGTCTCATTTATGCTAACCAGGTCTAATAAGGATCCAATATACATTTGGTAGGTGATTTAAACCATGAATTTCAAAGAGCAAGTCTCAAATCAAAATTGGTTACAAATCTGTCCAACATGAGGGTTTTCTCCCACAAAGTCAGTTTCGAATTCTGGTCATAAATCACTCAATTCAGCTCAGAATTGAGCGTGGTTGGCAATATTGAAAACTAGATTCATAAGGCTACAATTTCTTAGAAGAATTCATTTTCAAAATTTGTCCACAACTAGCTCACATTTGAGTATCAATTCGCTGCTCAAAACAGAGCTCTCAGTGTAGACGTGAAACAGGACAGTCATGTTTAAACTATTGGTATGGACGACTCAGGTGGAACCAGAACATGTATTTTATACCGTTGGAAATCTGAGAATGTGTAGTTTCTAGTGCTGCAAATGGCACTCGATTTTAGCATCGGAGGAAAAAGTTATAGCCAAAACAAGAACACTGCCAGAGCAGTTACGGGAAAAATTTCCAGTTTTACTGATTTTCGAAAACACATCATTTGGCCAACCAAATCACGTTATTTTTTGATGAAAATTTCTACACAACCCACACAACATATATACATCATAACCAAGTCATTAGAACCACAAAAAATCACTCTAAAGGTCACAGACAACACAGGGGCATAAATGAAAAATTTTCATCTTCTCTCCCCTTTGAGTTTCCACTAACAACACAACATTATTCCACTAAATTAAGCACTAAACCAATATTAATATCATCAAAACAGAACAAATCAGTCCATCCAACCATGTCATACCAAATGGACAGAATGCCCCCTCAAGAACCCTAGTTTTCTGAAATTTCTTTCAAACCAGAAATTGGTTGCAATTAATCACTTTTCCCACCTCCTTAAGTCATTATATATCATTTCCAATCATCATAGCTAGCCACACAATCATGCTTATATTAAAACAGAAAAATTCCCAAAAATAATAAAACTTCATCATTTCAATCACAAATCAAGAATTAATCCATAAATTTGCATCTTATACTACTACTAAGCATGATTTAAGCATCAATTAAAGGAGGAGGGTGGTTCTTCACAACTTACCTTAAGAACAAGAGAGAGAGAGCTATTGACCACCTTAACTTTCCAAACAATTCCACAAAACAACTCACAACCACTACTTGAAGGTGTTTTATGGAGCAAAATCAAGGTTGGATGGTTGGTTTTGATGATTTGGAACAAGATTGAAGTGTTTTCTTCCTTGTGCTTGGAGTAAGAGAGAGAGAAAGAGAGCAAGAGAGGGCCGGCCACTTCTTGAGGATTTTTGAAGATTTTTGGGTCATTTTTGGTTATTTAAGTCAATGGTAAGAAAGTCTTAAGGTAAGCCCAATCCAATGGTGACACTTGTCACCTTATTTAATGACTTGCCTAACTTTTTTTGTCTCTCATACACCTATCCACTTGGTACCTCTAAATATCTCATAACACCCGGTAAATTAATTCCAGTATCCAAAACTTAACCTAGTTGGCCGAATTTTTTCAAACTTTTCGCCCTAGTGGGTCCCACATCCGGTATACACTCTTAATTTCTCAAAACCTATTCGATACTAGAAAAATCATCTAAAAACTATATTTACTCATAAAATTCACCAAGAAACTTTTCCTAAGCCAGAAAATGCAGAAAACATGCCATTAAGGGGAAAAACCCTAGGAAAATATTAGGAGGAATTTACGGGTTCTCACATGATGACCTCAAGACTAGGTTGGACTAGTTTCGACCAAACCCCGGCCGGTTCGAATAGTCCGTCTAGGTCTTAAGATCGGGCCCCAAAAAAGTCACCCCGAACTACAAGCTCAAGGGGTTCAACATCAAAATGATTCACATATATGCATCTCATAGGCAAACACAAGTGCAAATTAGGGTTTAGGTCGAGTGTGATCAAGTACACCCTCGCCTAAGTACCCTCTCATTCACATCAAAGCACATAAGCAAGTTATACACAAAAATGGCCTGAATACTTACACAAAAAGCAAGTATAGCAAAAAATGTGAAGATCATGTCACATATCCCAGCTAGTAGGCCCCACTGGCACCGTCTAGCTCACCACCGTCTTAAATAGAAGATTGTACCACATTATTCCACAAACGGCTACTAGAATGCATAAATCAAGCAAAACGGCAAAATTGGCACATGCTAGTGCAAAAACGGCAAACGAAAACGGAAACGGCCGGCAAACGGAAACGATAGATTTGGCACCTAGAACTATTTTGATCAAATTTGAGGCTACAGGTGTCAGATCAAAGTGCATGAGATACTGTTATGAAGCTAAGAAGAAGGGCTACAACTTTCATGAAGACACCTCAAGCCAAATCTCAATGGAACTAGGACAAAAATGCATAAAACAGTTCCAGCCATTTCATTTCGGGTTACCAAACAGGCCCTGTTTGAAAGACCATAACTCACGACTCAGAGATCAAAATGAAGAAATTCCAGAGGTGTTAGAAAGCTTATTTATAAGGCTATAACTTTTGTGTTTTGACCAAAAGCCGAATCAATACAGAGCATAGGGAAAAACGGGTTCAAAGTTCTTGTCAGAACTGTCCAATTTCAAAGGCAGTTCTGACACCCGATTTTGTTTTGGGTATAACTAGAGCTATGAAACTTGGATTTGGACGCACTTTATACCGTTTTGAAGCTGAAACAAATATCTACAAGTCTTATGAAGATCTCAACACCCAGTTCCTTCGTTATCAATGTGAACTGAGCACGGTCAGAAGCAAAATCAAGAAACATCACCAAATCCATAGTTTTGCATAACTATTAGTGTTTTGGTCATAACTCAAGATCTACTAATCAGATTGGGCTGAAATTTTGCAGACACAACAAGGACTTAAGAAGCTACAACTTTCATGTTTTGGACAAACTCTGAATCAATACGCAGCACAAAGAAAAATAGAGGCAAAATTTGGATTCTAGACTGCCATGTTTTCCAGATTGACCGGTTTCACGCGCCGCAACCGTACAGTCCGTTTCTATGGTTCTCATACAAGCTTTCTAGCCATACCAAATAGACACACATATACCAGCTTCTAATTGCTCCACAAAAGACCCAAAATTCCTTTCCCAATTTAATCCCAAAACTTACCAAACACTAACCATAATAAAGATTCTAATCTCACCAACTCTAGCTACGTCAAACCCTAACCCATTCAAGTTTTAACTAAACCAAACTAACTTCTCCTTAACCTAGGGTTTCATAACTAAATTGGATTTGGTTAGGATCCATCCATACAAGTGAAATTAACACATCAAGAATTCCATTTACAAGTCAATTACTCAACCAAACCAACTAAGGAAAGTATAAAGCAAGAAGCCCTAATTCTCCTAGCCTTAATCAAAATTTCAGCAACATTATCACCAAATTAAACCATGAAATTACTCCATAATCACCATATACTCACCATATAAACCATAAAAGAGCACAACTACAACAAAAGCATCACTTTTCATGGTTTCAAGACTTAAGTACCAAGAGTTAACTTTCAATTAAGATGATTTACCTTCTTGTTGGTGATCAATCCATAACAATCAAGTGCTCAAGTTGCTTCCCCAAGCTCCACAACCAAGATGAGCGATTGAACTTGAAAGAACTTGGAAGGAATTTTCTCTTTTTCTTCCCTCTCAATCTCGGCTGTCTTTCTCTCTATTTCTTTCTCATTTTTGTTGTTTAATAACTTGGTTTCTCTTGAATATTCTAGATATAAGCTTAGTCATAAGCCTAGTCAAGACATGAGAAGATATTTTCTTAGCACCCAATCACATAAAAGTTCCCATTTTGCTCCTTTAACCCTTACACTTCAACTTACCTTTTATTCCACTCTTGCCCTTGAACATTTGAACTCCTTACAATTTACTCCATAGGACTTAAACTTAATCTAGTCCAAAACATGCAATCATACTTAATTGTTTCACTAATCACTTTCCTATCTTAATTACCTATAGTTAAACATACTTTATCATACATCAAAGCAATTAAACAACAACCTTTTGTTATAAGCAAAATTAGGGTTTCTAATACATTGCAACACTAGAGGTTTTGCTAGTTTAGGGTTTCCAACCTTCTTAAACCTACTTAACCTTTGTAAAACAATTCAAATCCTATACGTACCTGCTCCAACACACACTAAAATAACTACCTTTAACTACAACTCGAACTTATAATTAAATTAGGGTTTTCGAATTAGTCCCAAAACCTAATGTTACAGCACAAAAACTCGCCTCACCTATTATCAAACTTATACTCGAGTATTACCTTGTAGTCTGGTGGAGTCCGGCCAACGTCCGGAAGGGGGTGAAATGAAATGAATGAACGATTGATATTGTAAATGAGGGGTTTTAGTTATAAAAATGCATTTTCAAATGATTGGAGGAATAAGGGAATGAAAGGAGAATGAATGAATGGATGAATGAACGAATGGCTCCCTGTGAGCACGTATCCTTTTAATGAATTTGTAATTATCACTTTATATTGTAAATGTTTCTTGACTTATTGTTTGATTATTGCTTTCAATGGACTTATTGTTTGTTTATGTGTTCGGAACCTCACTGAGCTTTTAACTCATTTCTTTAGTTTTGTTTTCCTTAACAAGGGAAGGCGAGCAAGGACGAGAGCTCTGTATAGACTAGCATAGACTAGTTTCTTGAATTTTTGTAATGGTTCTCGCCCTAGTGCTTGGCACGGGCTGGATGTATGAAGAATTGAGAACCTTTGTATATTTGAATTTGTGCTCCCTTTTCAGATAGAAATGTATATAAGTTTTGGTTTAAGTTTTGGGTTGTTGTTATATTTATTCTTGTGGTTTCTTCCGGTTATGATTGAGGTATGATTGAGTCCCGGCGAGAGTTGGGCAGGCGGTCCACAGAACCCTTTGGTTCGTCACTTAAGGACTAATCGGGGTCTCAAAAGTTTAGTACGTATCAAGGTGAACAAATGCAACCAACTTAGTGTACTGTCAAAACTGTCCACTGACTTTACTCCTATGACAATCAGGGTATTTTTGTCTTTTCACATGCTACAGTGCTCAGATTGGGCTGAAATTTTACAGGCTATAACTTTTATGTTTTGTGCTAAATCTAATTCGGCCTCTAACATGGTGAACTAGAACCGGGCAGAACAGGGGAGGTGCAAAACTGAAAATCTGTAATTTATGCCTACAAGTGCTAATCTTCATAATTCTAGCATAAAACACTACCTCACCTCCTTATCTACACTTATTCCCATCATAATCCATCTAAACAAGAAGAAATATGGCTGGTCAATAGAAACCCTAACTCACCAATTCTCCCAAAATCACCACAACTACTTCCATAGCTACCAATTTGAACAAATCATTAGTTATATAACAACTTAAACAAAAGTAAAAGAACCAAAGATAAGGGACAGCCAATATACCTCAAGAACAAGCTTTCAAAGGCTATCCTCCACCTCTCTTAGAAATTTTTGGTTCCTTAAGCTTTCCAAGCTCTCAAACTATTGATTAATTGGTTTAGTTTTTCTTGTTTTCACTCAAATGGTTCAAACTCAAGATGGATTGAAGTTGTTTCTCTTGCTCTCTCTCTCTCTCTCCCCCTTAAGCTCGGCCAAAACAGAAAAGAAATGATGAAGAATGAGCTCAAATAGAAGATAAGATGGTAAGACTTTGGCTTGGTCAAGGAACCATAGGTGGCCGACACTTGTCACCACCAAAACCAACTAAAATTTTGTTTTCTTTTCCTTGCATTTTGGGTCAATAATTTCGACTATAAGGCTGAGGATGAGGGAGATATTTTGCAAAAATATCAAGGGTATGTGGTGGTAGGGAAGTGGTGGTCAAGTGGTGGGTTCAATCGGTAGTGATCGATACCCGTCGGTTTGAGCCGATTTCTTAAATCGCGTATACTAGGGTTTTTAACTTCTAATCACTAACTTATTATTATCACTTCTAATCATATAATATTTTCTCATCCAAAAGTCACTCTTACCTACCAAATTTGATCCTCACTCCGTACCGAATAGTCACACTACGAAAAAACGTGAAAACCCTAATTCACGCTAACTTAAAAATGGAAAGGGAAAACCTTTACTTTCATGTTCATTTGCACTTATTGTGGGGTGATTGGGTGGTAGGGCTACTATAAAATCATAAGTTCCAAATAAAAAGGGATTTTTAAGAAAAACGTGAGGGGTTTTACAATTCCATAAATTGAATTTAAGGTTTCGGTTAAAATATGAGAATTTTGAGAAAACGATCAGTCACAAGTGAAACTAGGGTTTTGATTAGACTTTTAGGGTTTCTATTCTTTTAAAATAAAACTAGGTTTTAAATCAAACCCAAAGAAATAACTTTAGTATCTTCTTTGAAACAAAATAATATTTTAAAATAAAATAAACTAAAGAAACCGTAATATCCTCTTTGAGACTAAACAAAAGATGATCCTAAAAGTTGGGGTATCACAAAAATGAAGCTCTTTTTGTAGCTTAAGATGATCACCAAGTGGTTTGCAAGTTGTAGTAAAATTTTGGAGTGATTTGGATGAGAAATGAGTGAGTTGTTGAAGAAGAATTTTGGTTGTCTTCTTCCTTGGGGTGATGCACGGCTGCTTAGAGGAGAAAAGAAGGGTTGTTGCAGCTGCAAAAGCTTCTTGAGGAAGCTTAAGAATGTGTGGCTAAGAATACACCAAAAGTCAACCGAGACTAGTGCGCGTACGCGCGCGTTTCGTGCTCGTTTCCTCTCAGGTTTATTTCATTTATGCACTAAACCTCTAATGCACTTTCATTCATATTATTATTATTCACTCTTAATAGTCTAAAAATAAAAGTCTAAAGTCCCTTAATTAATCGCACGCGTAAAAACGCGTACTTCCAATTTGTGCGCGATAAAATGAATTTTCCAAGAAATTCTTATAACGATAGTATAATTAACTATCACTTGAGCACTTAAACATAAAAATACCTATTTCAAGGCTAATGTATAAGTCTCCAATTTTCCAAACTTATTGTACTCTCAAATCGGTTATTATCTCCAAACACGTATTTATTACTCTCACTTAACGAGTTTTCAAAAAAATAACTTTTTGGAATCAAGTCATTTTTAAAATACATGTGAGCCATAATTCCATGTATTTGAGCAATAAAAGGTTGAAATAAAATATTCGGAGAAAACGTGTGAGTAAATAATTAATTAAGCCTGTAAAACAAAATAAAATAAGAAAATTTCGGGTCCTCACATCATGAGCCATGGTTGGTGAGTGATTCCAAAACTGTTTCAAAGTTACTCTTGAATTATTTCTTGCATTGTTACTCGATTTCATATCATGAATGTTTGCATGTGATCCATGACATGTTTTGGCTCCAATGAGTTCTTTAGGAAGTTTTGTGCTTAGAACCAACATCTCCACCACTGTTTACTGTTCATTTGGAGCACCAATGGCTCCCTATTCCTGTTTTACTGTTACTGGATCTATTTGAGCATTGGAAGCCTAAGTACAATGATTTCACTAGCTCACAAGAGCAAGAAACGTACATTTGATTACTGATTCATGACAACATTGAAATGAACTATTGTGAAACGTATTTGATTACTGATTTTAGTGGACACTCGTTGAACTTCTAGTTCACCCCAAAATTGTTTTTCCCCTCCATAGGGCTCGAGGCAAAAGGAAGTACTGGTATTACGTTATTGGTGTGACTGGAGGAAATATCTCCTGTACAATGGGAATTTAGTTTTGTCTTGTGTAATATTTGGGACTGATATTGTAATTGTAATTATATGAGAACTGAGGACTTTTGTCTTATTCGGGAAATTGTACCACTACTTGAGATTTGCAAGGTATGTATGTGTACATTCCATGCTTGGGAGTAATTTATTTGAGGATTGTAGTGAGTCTCGGCGAAAGCTGGGCAGGCGGTCCGCCGAACCCTTTGGTTCGCCTTAGGAGGAGGTGGGGCTATCACAAACTGGACTGAGTGGTTTTCATCAAAGTTGTAGCTCTTTATCTTAGCTTCGAAACGATATAATTGCACATCAATCCGATAAGCGTAGCTTCAGTTGTGACCGTTACGCTAAGAGACATCGAATCTGTCTTTTTACGTTTTGATTTAACCCTTATTTCCAGTCATTTCTGTAGCATGGTTTTGTAATTGTATGAAGTTGAGCCTATTGAACGGCTATTGTAATGAGACTATTTGCATGTGATTTTGGGACTGATTGAGCAAAAGAGTGAAGCCATAAATGGCTGAAAAATAGGTAAATACAAAGGGCATGCTGCCCAAATTTATGCTCGATGGTTAGGTAGATATACTTGCGACTTGAGTAAGGCTTGAGAGCGAATACCACTTGAACCATCTAGGATATTTGCATCTTCTTTCATCGAGGTACATAAGTTAGAACTTGACCGAACTTATACCCTTGGAAAATGAAATACCGACTACTAAACATACGTCTTACTCGTTCTTTTGACTCAAATGGTATTTCCAACTATAATGATATGAACGGCACCAACCTTGTGATGCAACCCGTACAGACAGGAAAGGATCTAGAAGGTAGGATTCATGCCGATGAACATGAATGCAGCGGAATCACCTAAACCCGTTGATCACGTGGTCAACGAACCTTGGTATTGGTAGAAGACGCCACAATCTAGAGCGGTCCTAGATTGATAAGTCGAATTGAATACCTAAGAACGATTCTAAGATATTCAATGGTGTTTCAATGAAACTTTGAGAAAACTCTCAAGTGTATTTTTATTAATCATCAAAAACTGATCATGAAGGTCTCTTGTCTTGGCTATATATAGCCATACAACTTGAAAACCTAAAGTGACTTAAGAACCCTAACTCGGCTAGGCTAGGCCTTTGGCCCGATTCCACTGCTCAAATCCACTATCTAATGGTCAGCTTATAATTGATCCAATGAAGGCTTCAAGCTGGCCCAACATAACCCAATAAAAGCTAATTAACCAACTTAAGTAATAGTGAGCCTAGACTCTATAAATCGGATCCAACTCAACCTGAGGTCTTGGACTGAATTTATTCCCAGCAAATAAAAATAGAAATCTGGAAAAAAAACTACTAACTATTACTAAAAGATTCAATCTCTTGCAATCCAAAACATGGCCCATAAGCGGCCCATATTTCGTATCATTCCCCTCCTCTTGAAAAAGATTTGTCCTCAAATCGTGTTTGGAAATGAATGGTACTACAAGAGTTGGCAGTATGAAACCTCAAATCTCCACATATTGGCTCTCTTAGAATGAATGATACTTGCATACGATTATTGTAATTCGGTGCACATGTCTTTTGGTCAGCTTGAAAATGCTCACAATCCGCCATGGGAAACTTAAGGCTTTACTCCAACCACTCCAAAGCTCTCTAATCAGCATTGTGTCATGAATGGTCGAATTTGGACCTACACAATAAATCTCACGATTAGCATTTGTAGGTGTAAAATCACTTGATAGCTTACCATTCACTTTCACAAAATAAGGATCTTCATAGTGATGCTCAATCAGGTTAGAAAAGTCTCCGACATGATTGTGCAAAGTTACAAAATTCATTGCAAGTTGTTGTTGATATGGCCTATCTTGCACAAATGGAGCAAGATCGAGATAGGCAGCTTTTGAACCTTCAAATTGAAGAATAAAACCAGGTTGTAAGGAATCAGGATTTGGACCAATGAGGAAAGAATTATCACCAATGAAATAAGAAGAAAGTTTATAACAAGTTTCAAGTGTAGAAACTCCTTTTGAAACTTCATTATTCCTCCCAACGAGCAAATCAGGCTCATGGTTGAAGTTGAACATCGATTGGATGACAAAGAGATACAACACTTGAGATGCAAACTCCCTGAAAAGTTTCATATTCACCAATGGATTTAGGCATAAGACATGCCAAGATCAACTCAATTTTTCCTTGCTTAACCTGCATAAAAGTAGAAACACTAAACAAAGTAGAGTTAAGATCGTTAGAAAAAACATATTATCTCACATCCTTTCTCACAATCAGCTTACTCTTAGAATTTTTAATCTTTTTCTCATGCTCAGTAGCTGACTTTTTCCCCTCATTATTCTCAACCTCTTTCTCCTTTTCAACTCCCTCGAATTTTACCTCTTCAGTTACAATTCCTTTATCTAGCTCTTTCTTCATACTATAACGCTTATGCTCACTCTTCATGTATGCTAGATCAATACAAAGTTGCTTAGGATTAAGCGACACAAGCTTGGTACGACGGCAATTAAATGTGAAGGAATACGTATTAGTATATCCATCATATTTGACTTCTCGATTAAACGTCCACCATTGTCCCAACAGCACATGCGTCACTTGAATGGGAACTACATCACACAACACCTCATCCACGTATGGGCCAATACAAAAAGGATCAAGTGTTTGTTTAGTAATCCAAATATCACCACTATCACTTTGCAACTTGTAAGGTCGAAGATGATCAATGGTTGGAAGATTCAATTTCTCAACCAAGACAGTACTTGCGAGGTTAACTTCACAACCCTTGTCAATGCTAAGCTGCAAACTTTATCCTTGATGTGCAACGTGTATAAAACCAATGATTTTTTTGAGCTTTGATGATTTCCAATTGCTCAATTATCTCACGCAATGCTACAGTATTTACTCCTTTAGGCACAAGATGGTGAAGCTCCAGTTGAGCATTCGTTTGTCTCATACTTTTATTACCTGCAAAACTCAACAAACATTAGTAGAACAGTCCTCACTCACTTCCTTACGTGTTTCTTCGCTCACTCTCGTGTATCACTGAAGTGTTAAAACACTTTAATGTTCTCACCAATGCTCTCCAAGCCTCTTTGTGATGCCCCCGCTTCTCCCAAGAGCGAACCCTAGGGTATCGGCGAGACGCCTGCCTAACTCACGCCAGGATTCAAAATTTCAAAACAATAAAACTAGATAAACCCTAAGCGTACTATTCACAATATATCGAACGCCAAAAGAGTGCTATTTACATCTTCAAAAGTATCTGGTCAAATCACTATACTACAGTGTGATAACAACCAGTAGGAAGTAGACCCTAAGGAGGGTCCTTATACAAACCACCAAAACAAAAACATACATCTTAATTGTCCAACTATTACAAGCAACCTAACTATACTAGTGAATAAGCCCAAGCGTTCCCCGTGTCGTCCCCTGCTAAGGAAAACAAAGGAAATGGGGTAAGCTATATGCTTAGTAAGTAAACAGGGGTAAAAGCATAAATTTTCACATTTAAATAAACAACTACTTCACAAAAATATCAAGTCAAGTGCAAAAGTAATAATACAAAGGAAGGATACAGGTTGGCTCCAAAGCCAAGTCATTTGCCATGCGTGATCTCCTGTCGACACTCCGTCGGCCATAAATAAGGTCCGTAGAACTCCACTTGTACACCCACCGAACACCTTATCACCCTCACTGGCCAGTCACCTCACAAACTTGTTCGGGCGAACGAAATCACAAATTTGAGCTTGAGTCACAAGCTCGGGTCACAAACTTGGTTCACAACTGGAACCTACGAACTTGGTGACCTCAGACTAGGTTGGACTGGCTCCGACCAAATCCCGGCCGGCTCGAATAGTCCATTCAGGTCTTGAGATCGGGCCCACAACTTCAACATATTTCACGAACTCACGAAAGTTCCCCGAGCTCCAAGCTCAAGGGGTTCAAACCCAAAATAATTCATTTAGACTTGTCATGTATAAATATGCATGCAAATTAGGGTTTAGGTCGAGTGCGATGAAGTACACCCTCGCCTAGGTACCATTTCATTCACCTTAAACACATAAGCAAGTTATATACAAAATGGCCCGAATACTTACTCAAAACACAAAAGTAGTACAAAAGCAGAAATCGCTTCGGGCGGGTTAGCTAGTAGGTCCCACCAGCTCCGCCTAACTCACTACAGTCTGAAATAGAAGATTGCATCTCATTATATCACAAACGGACACTAACATGCCCAAAACAAGCAAAACGGCAAAATTGGCACATGCAAGTGCGGAAACGGCAAAATGGACACGCGCGTGCGCGGAACGGCAAACGGAAACGGCCAAATCTGCCATCTCAAACCGTTTTGATCAAAAGTTATGCTAGGAATATCGGATCAAGGTGGATGATATACCGTTTTGAAGCTACAAGGAAGGACTACAACTTTTATTTAAACATCTCAACCCAGATCTCAAGAGATATTGGTAAAAAATGCACGAAATAGTTCCAGCCATCTCATTTCGGTTTACCAAACAGGCCCTGTTTGAAAGACCGTAACTCACGGCTCAGAAATCGGAATCAAGAAATTCCAGAGGCGTTAGAAAGCCCATCCATAAGGCTATAACTTTCATGTTTGGACTAAAAGCTGATGCTGTGAGGACTGGCAAATTTCTTGTATTTTTCTCAAAAATACCCTTTTATTTGAAAATTATTATTTATCAAAGCCCACTACCCAATTATTTCACAATAAGTGTAAGTAAACCTAGAAAATAGGGTTTTACGCTTCGGTTTCAAGTTTGGAGCAAAATTAGGGTTTTCGCGATTTTTCGCCGGATGAATTTTCGGTACAGAGTAAGGATTAAATTTGAGGATTAAAAGTGACTTTTAAGTGAGAAATAATATGTGATTGGTAGCAATGATATAAGGTTAGTGAATGGGAAGTAAAAACCCTAGTACGTGAGTTTTTAAGAAAAACGGCGCTAACCCGCGCACTACCGATTGAACGCACCACTTGACCACCATTTTTCTCACCAAACAAATTTATTGAACTTGAGCAAAATATCTTCTCTCTTGGCAGCAAGCTTGACCGAAATTGTGGCTCATATGCAAGGGAAAGAAAGAGAAAAATTTTGTGGTCAAGATTAGGCCAAGTGTTGGTCAAAAATTGTGGTCACAATTAGCTCTAATCTTCTTGTCTTCCTATAAGATAACTAAGCTCCATCTTCCCTCATTTTTCTTGCTAAGTGCCGAGCTAAGGGAGAGAGAAAAGGAGAGCAAGATAAACAAAATTTCCTTCTTGATTTGCTTCAACCGAAGTAAGAAATCCAATTCTAAACCGATTAAAGTACTAAGTGTGAGTTGGGAAGCTTGAAGAACCAAGAAATATCAAAGGGGGTGAAGGATCACTCTACCAAGCCTTGCTTTTGAGGTACCAACATTTGATCATGATCTTTGTTGCTTTGAATCTTGCTTTAAGATGTGTTTTAGCTTAAGTTTTGGCTTGATTTCATGATTATGCAAGTGGGTGTGATGGATTTGGAAGTTTTCCCCAATTTATATGATGAACTAGGGCTTGATGAATTTCTGCCCAATTTGTTTTATGAAGTATATATGTTGAAATTAAGGTTATAAGAGAGGCTTTGGTAGTGATTAGACCAAGAAATTAAAGAAAGTTCCATTGTTTACAAAAAATTCCAGAATCTGGAAAATTTTTCCCAACATTCTGTCCGAATTTGAATCCCTATGTTAGAGGCCGAATTGGCCTTAGGTCAAAGAAGGAAAGTTGTAGAGAATGGTATTTTATAGGTGCCTACAAAATTTCAGCTCAATCGGAGCAACGTAAGACATGAAAAGTCCAAAATACCCTTACTGTTTTAAGTATTTCCCAAGCAGTCCGTGTGATCAGTTAAGTCCAGTTTATCACGTTTTTCGACTAGGATCCATTCTGATTTAGCTTTTTGCCAAAACATGAAAGTTGTAGTATTCTGAATTAGATTTCAAATGCCTCTAAGAACACCTGATTCGGACTTGTGTACTCTGAGATATGTCCATTACAGTGTTCTGCGTTTAAACAGCCGACGAATTGGTTTCTGGTTCAGTAATTTGAGAATTTGACTAAGTTACATTAGGAACTGGACTAAGTGACCTTCATGAATGTTGTATCTCTGTGTCTTAGTTTCGAAACGGCATAGGTTTTGTCTCAATCCGATAAGCGTAGCTTCGGATATGTTATTTCCGCATTCGTACGTCAAATCTGTCTTGTGCTAAGTTGAATTTCTGCACTTGTGATTGTTGTAATTCTTATTCTTATGATATTGTGAGCCTATGGAACGGCTCTTGACTTGAATTGCTTATGTGTGATGTTGGGTTGTGGTTGAGGAAAAATAATAAAGCCAAAATGGCTGGAAAATTAGGTAAACACAAAGGGCGTGCTGCCCAAATTTTCGCTCGAGGGCTAGGTTTCTATTGGAACTTGTATACTTTTGTTTGGCCAATACCATGACCGCTTTTCCATTTTAAAAACACGATTTTTCATCCTGGGGTTCAAACAACCCTCTTCTTACTTGAAAGTCATCTTTACACGTTTTACTCCTAATTAGTCGGGTTTCTTTGTTTCCCTTAAATGTTTTGCTCGATAAACTGTAATATGTTCTCTTGTTCAACCTTAGGTTTCATTGGTGACTAAGGGTAATATCCGGAAGGATATTTTGCACGTTATTTTGCATATCTAGGTGAGTGTTCCTTATTTGACTTTATGGCTTGTTGTTATCATTTGCTAATGTGTTAATTGCTTTTAATGATTTCCAAAACGAGCTTTCTAGGCGAGTGTGTACTTTATCGCACTCGACCTAAATAACTGTGCAATTTTCAAGGATTTAATGATTGAAATGTTACTTGCGCATGAATGTAAGCCTTTTGGGCTGAACTGGCCATTGCCCCTTGTTACCGGTCGTCTCGAGCCAGAAGCGGACTCGGTCGGGCGATTAGGGACTTGGGTGAACGTTTGGTATACTCGAGTATTACCCTGTAGGTTGGTGGAGACTGGCCAACGGCCAGGACGGGGGTGAATGAATGAATGAACGAACGAACGAACGAACGAACGAGGGTTTATTGATAAACGAAAAATGCATTTTCAAATGATTGGAGGAATAAGGGGAAATGTCAGGAGAACGAATGAACGAATGAACGAATTGCTCCTTGTGAGCCGTATCCTTTTAATGAATGTTACTATTGCTTTCCATTGTAATTGTTTCTTGAATTATTGATACTCCATGTTTAATGTATTGAATTGATTGTTTGATTGTTTGATTATCTGTTTGGAACCTCACTGAGCTTTTAGCTCACCCCTTTAGTTTTGTTTTCCTTAACAGGGGACGGCGAGCAGGATGAGAGCATAGATTAGCCTAGTCTAGGTCTTTTGTTTCTTTTGTAATGGTTCTCGCCCTAGTGCTTGGCACTGGCTAGTTGTATGGTGAAGTGAGAACCTTTGTACATTTGATGGTTGTACTTCCTTTTGAGATAGCAATGTATATAAGTTCCACTTTAAGTTTGGATTGCTGCCCTATTTATTCTTGTGATTTGTTCTGGATTTGATTAAAGAACGACTGAGTCCCGGCGAGAGCTGGGCAGGCGGCCCGCCGAACCCTCTGGTACGCCTTAGGGGGAGGTGGGGTCGTTACAAGTGGTATCAGAGCTTAGGCTTCAGATCTCTGTAGTGTATCCTAGATTAAAGATTAGGATACCGGACTGTGGGATTTGATTGGACTTGAAAGTTAAGCGATTGAGGGATAAAATTTATAGTTGCTTCGCGTGGTTTCTACGTGGAGTGACCCTGGACTAAGTGGTGAATAAGTATGAGGGACTAAGTGAAGCTATGAATTGCGAATGTTATCGGCCTTAAATCTTTCTAATGGTATCTGAGGACCATAGATAGGTATGTCAGGTAGGAATTCCGATTGTAGATAGTTTACTCTTGGGACTGCAGCTCGAGATGTGAATTATCTTATTTCGGATTCTCGTGCCTGAGTACTCTATAGTTGAGGTGCTGCTAAATACTTGAGACTTACATTTTGGGAACATGAACAGGCTTTGTTTGACTAGAATGAGCACAAGAGATCAGGGACATCTAGTTTGGATAGTAAGTGACGTGAGAGACCGGACGGGCTGATACTGGGACGACTTCACCTTTTCCTTTTGATTTACCTGTATATTGTTACTACATGACGTTAGTATACCTGTATGTACATGGTTATCTGTCCAACTTGATATGTATTTGTGTATTTACTTATCCGTCATCTTGGTATGGCGTGTTATGTGGGTATATGTTTATTTGAATATTTGGTGCCCTCAATAGTTACTTTAGTAACCTTATCGTGTTTATTTACTAAATTACCTTTTGGGGGAAAAGAAAAGAGTGGGAAAACATATATATGGACGGGAGACGTAGCCGTGGACGTGGACGTGGCCTTGGGAATGAACGAGCTCAAGAGCCAAGAGAGGAAAGAGAAACAACATCTGCACAAGAGCAAGGAACGAGGGTTGAAGCCGAAGACCCAATGGCAACGGTAATGCAACAAATGACAGATATCTTGGCAAGACTAGTGGATCAACAAGGCCAAATGGCCGTGAATCAACCCCGGAACCCTGAAATCGGAGAAGATAAGGCTCTTGAGAGGTTTCAGAAGTTTACTCCTCCGAAATTTCTTGGAGGATCTGATCCGGATATAGCCGAACAATGGTTAGAGGCCATGATTAATATTTTCACCGTCTTGAACTACACCGAGCAAAGACAAGTAAACTTTGCGGTGTTCCAATTTGAAGGATCGGCCCGAGCGTGGTGGAACGTTATTAAAGCAAAATAGGAAAGAGAACAGACCGTATGGACATGGACGAATTTCATAAGGGAATTTAACGAGAAATACCTCCCTCTTTTAGTTCAAGAGAGGAGAGAGGAAGAGTTTATTGGACTACGCCAGGGAACGCTAAGTGTGGCCGAATATGAAACAAAATTTACGAAACTATCCAAGTTTGCTTCTGAATTGGTGGCCACAGAGCGGCGAAGAGTAAGACGGTTTATACAGGGATTAAATTTGGAACTCCAAGAAGCATTAGCGGCAGTACAAGTGAATACGTTTACGGAGGCCCTTGAGAAAGCTCAAAGAATCGAGACTGCAAAGGCACAGATAAAAGCTTCCCAGACCCAGAAAAGGAGTGCATCGAGTAGTGTAGCGGAGGAATTAAGTGAAGCGAGAGTCCCTTCCAAAGTGCAAAAAGTGAACTTTTTGTCCCACCCACGATGGACATTAGGGGCGATAGGTGAAGGATCTACAAAAGAAAGCCAAATCAGATTTGGGAAAAGTTTTCAAGAAAACCAAAAGATGGCTTCTCACGTGGTCTGTGGGTACTGTGGAAAGGCAAATCATGTCGAAAGCGATTGTTGGAGAAAGGGGCGGAAATGTTTAATCTGCGGAAGTGGCGATCATCAAGTTAGCAACTGTCCGAGGAGACAGTCACGTGAAAGCAATACTCTGCAACTGGATGGAGCTAAATCACAAGTGAATGAAGGAGGGAAACGAACTAGCGGACTGGCAAAGGTTTATGCTTTAGACAACCGACAAGTTCCAGACTCGTCTGAAGCAACTGAAGGTAAAATTTCGAGGACGAAATTTTTTTAAGGGGGAGAGAATGTGAGGACTCGTAAATTTCTTGTATTTTTCTCAAAAATACCCTTTTATTTGAAAATTATTATTTATCAAAGCCCACTACCCAATTATTTCACAATAAGTGTAAGTAAACCTAGAAAATAGGGTTTTACGCTTCGGTTTCAAGTTTGGAGCAAAATTAGGGTTTTCGCGATTTTTCGCCGGATGAATTTTCGGTACAGAGTAAGGATTAAATTTGAGGATTAAAAGTGACTTTTAAGTGAGAAATAATATGTGATTGGTAGCAATGATATAAGGTTAGTGAATGGGAAGTAAAAACCCTAGTACGTGAGTTTTTAAGAAAAACGGCGCTAACCCGCGCACTACCGATTGAACGCACCACTTGACCACCATTTTTCTCACCAAACAAATTTATTGAACTTGAGCAAAATATCTTCTCTCTTGGCAGCAAGCTTGACCGAAATTGTGGCTCATATGCAAGGGAAAGAAAGAGAAAAATTTTGTGGTCAAGATTAGGCCAAGTGTTGGTCAAAAATTGTGGTCACAATTAGCTCTAATCTTCTTGTCTTCCTATAAGATAACTAAGCTCCATCTTCCCTCATTTTTCTTGCTAAGTGCCGAGCTAAGGGAGAGAGAAAAGGAGAGCAAGATAAACAAAATTTCCTTCTTGATTTGCTTCAACCGAAGTAAGAAATCCAATTCTAAACCGATTAAAGTACTAAGTGTGAGTTGGGAAGCTTGAAGAACCAAGAAATATCAAAGGGGGTGAAGGATCACTCTACCAAGCCTTGCTTTTGAGGTACCAACATTTGATCATGATCTTTGTTGCTTTGAATCTTGCTTTAAGATGTGTTTTAGCTTAAGTTTTGGCTTGATTTCATGATTATGCAAGTGGGTGTGATGGATTTGGAAGTTTTCCCCAATTTATATGATGAACTAGGGCTTGATGAATTTCTGCCCAATTTGTTTTATGAAGTATATATGTTGAAATTAAGGTTATAAGAGAGGCTTTGGTAGTGATTAGACCAAGAAATTAAAGAAAGTTCCATTGTTTACAAAAAATTCCAGAATCTGGAAAATTTTTCCCAACATTCTGTCCGAATTTGAATCCCTATGTTAGAGGCCGAATTGGCCTTAGGTCAAAGAAGGAAAGTTGTAGAGAATGGTATTTTATAGGTGCCTACAAAATTTCAGCTCAATCGGAGCAACGTAAGACATGAAAAGTCCAAAATACCCTTACTGTTTTAAGTATTTCCCAAGCAGTCCGTGTGATCAGTTAAGTCCAGTTTATCACGTTTTTCGACTAGGATCCATTCTGATTTAGCTTTTTGCCAAAACATGAAAGTTGTAGTATTCTGAATTAGATTTCAAATGCCTCTAAGAACACCTGATTCGGACTTGTGTACTCTGAGATATGTCCATTACAGTGTTCTGCGTTTAAACAGCCGACGAATTGGTTTCTGGTTTAGTAATTTGAGAATTTGACTAAGTTACATTAGGAACTGGACTAAGTGACCTTCATGAATGTTGTATCTCTGTGTCTTAGTTTCGAAACGGCATAGGTTTTGTCTCAATCCGATAAGCGTAGCTTCGGATATGTTATTTCCGCATTCGTACGTCAAATCTGTCTTGTGCTAAGTTGAATTTCTGCACTTGTGATTGTTGTAATTCTTATTCTTATGATATTGTGAGCCTATGGAACGGCTCTTGACTTGAATTGCTTATGTGTGATGTTGGGTTGTGGTTGAGGAAAAATAATAAAGCCAAAATGGCTGGAAAATTAGGTAAACACAAAGGGCGTGCTGCCCAAATTTTCGCTCGAGGGCTAGGTTTCTATTGGAACTTGTATACTTTTGTTTGGCCAATACCATGACCGCTTTTCCATTTTAAAAACACGATTTTTCATCCTGGGGTTCAAACAACCCTCTTCTTACTTGAAAGTCATCTTTACACGTTTTACTCCTAATTAGTCGGGTTTCTTTGTTTCCCTTAAATGTTTTGCTCGATAAACTGTAATATGTTCTCTTGTTCAACCTTAGGTTTCATTGGTGACTAAGGGTAATATCCGGAAGGATATTTTGCACGTTATTTTGCATATCTAGGTGAGTGTTCCTTATTTGACTTTATGGCTTGTTGTTATCATTTGCTAATGTGTTAATTGCTTTTAATGATTTCCAAAACGAGCTTTCTAGGCGAGTGTGTACTTTATCGCACTCGACCTAAATAACTGTGCAATTTTCAAGGATTTAATGATTGAAATGTTACTTGCGCATGAATGTAAGCCTTTTGGGCTGAACTGGCCATTGCCCCTTGTTACCGGTCGTCTCGAGCCAGAAGCGGACTCGGTCGGGCGATTAGGGACTTGGGTGAACGTTTGGTATACTCGAGTATTACCCTGTAGGTTGGTGGAGACTGGCCAACGGCCAGGACGGGGGTGAATGAATGAATGAACGAACGAACGAACGAACGAACGAGGGTTTATTGATAAACGAAAAATGCATTTTCAAATGATTGGAGGAATAAGGGGAAATGTCAGGAGAACGAATGAACGAATGAACGAATTGCTCCTTGTGAGCCGTATCCTTTTAATGAATGTTACTATTGCTTTCCATTGTAATTGTTTCTTGAATTATTGATACTCCATGTTTAATGTATTGAATTGATTGTTTGATTGTTTGATTATCTGTTTGGAACCTCACTGAGCTTTTAGCTCACCCCTTTAGTTTTGTTTTCCTTAACAGGGGACGGCGAGCAGGATGAGAGCATAGATTAGCCTAGTCTAGGTCTTTTGTTTCTTTTGTAATGGTTCTCGCCCTAGTGCTTGGCACTGGCTAGTTGTATGGTGAAGTGAGAACCTTTGTACATTTGATGGTTGTACTTCCTTTTGAGATAGCAATGTATATAAGTTCCACTTTAAGTTTGGATTGCTGCCCTATTTATTCTTGTGATTTGTTCTGGATTTGATTAAAGAACGACTGAGTCCCGGCGAGAGCTGGGCAGGCGGCCCGCCGAACCCTCTGGTACGCCTTAGGGGGAGGTGGGGTCGTTACAAGTGGTATCAGAGCTTAGGCTTCAGATCTCTGTAGTGTATCCTAGATTAAAGATTAGGATACCGGACTGTGGGATTTGATTGGACTTGAAAGTTAAGCGATTGAGGGATAAAATTTATAGTTGCTTCGCGTGGTTTCTACGTGGAGTGACCCTGGACTAAGTGGTGAATAAGTATGAGGGACTAAGTGAAGCTATGAATTGCGAATGTTATCGGCCTTAAATCTTTCTAATGGTATCTGAGGACCATAGATAGGTATGTCAGGTAGGAATTCCGATTGTAGATAGTTTACTCTTGGGACTGCAGCTCGAGATGTGAATTATCTTATTTCGGATTCTCGTGCCTGAGTACTCTATAGTTGAGGTGCTGCTAAATACTTGAGACTTACATTTTGGGAACATGAACAGGCTTTGTTTGACTAGAATGAGCACAAGAGATCAGGGACATCTAGTTTGGATAGTAAGTGACGTGAGAGACCGGACGGGCTGATACTGGGACGACTTCACCTTTTCCTTTTGATTTACCTGTATATTGTTACTACATGACGTTAGTATACCTGTATGTACATGGTTATCTGTCCAACTTGATATGTATTTGTGTATTTACTTATCCGTCATCTTGGTATGGCGTGTTATGTGGGTATATGTTTATTTGAATATTTGGTGCCCTCAATAGTTACTTTAGTAACCTTATCGTGTTTATTTACTAAATTACCTTTTGGGGGAAAAGAAAAGAGTGGGAAAACATATATATGGACGGGAGACGTAGCCGTGGACGTGGACGTGGCCTTGGGAATGAACGAGCTCAAGAGCCAAGAGAGGAAAGAGAAACAACATCTGCACAAGAGCAAGGAACGAGGGTTGAAGCCGAAGACCCAATGGCAACGGTAATGCAACAAATGACAGATATCTTGGCAAGACTAGTGGATCAACAAGGCCAAATGGCCGTGAATCAACCCCGGAACCCTGAAATCGGAGAAGATAAGGCTCTTGAGAGGTTTCAGAAGTTTACTCCTCCGAAATTTCTTGGAGGATCTGATCCGGATATAGCCGAACAATGGTTAGAGGCCATGATTAATATTTTCACCGTCTTGAACTACACCGAGCAAAGACAAGTAAACTTTGCGGTGTTCCAATTTGAAGGATCGGCCCGAGCGTGGTGGAACGTTATTAAAGCAAAATAGGAAAGAGAACAGACCGTATGGACATGGACGAATTTCATAAGGGAATTTAACGAGAAATACCTCCCTCTTTTAGTTCAAGAGAGGAGAGAGGAAGAGTTTATTGGACTACGCCAGGGAACGCTAAGTGTGGCCGAATATGAAACAAAATTTACGAAACTATCCAAGTTTGCTTCTGAATTGGTGGCCACAGAGCGGCGAAGAGTAAGACGGTTTATACAGGGATTAAATTTGGAACTCCAAGAAGCATTAGCGGCAGTACAAGTGAATACGTTTACGGAGGCCCTTGAGAAAGCTCAAAGAATCGAGACTGCAAAGGCACAGATAAAAGCTTCCCAGACCCAGAAAAGGAGTGCATCGAGTAGTGTAGCGGAGGAATTAAGTGAAGCGAGAGTCCCTTCCAAAGTGCAAAAAGTGAACTTTTTGTCCCACCCACGATGGACATTAGGGGCGATAGGTGAAGGATCTACAAAAGAAAGCCAAATCAGATTTGGGAAAAGTTTTCAAGAAAACCAAAAGATGGCTTCTCACGTGGTCTGTGGGTACTGTGGAAAGGCAAATCATGTCGAAAGCGATTGTTGGAGAAAGGGGCGGAAATGTTTAATCTGCGGAAGTGGCGATCATCAAGTTAGCAACTGTCCGAGGAGACAGTCACGTGAAAGCAATACTCTGCAACTGGATGGAGCTAAATCACAAGTGAATGAAGGAGGGAAACGAACTAGCGGACTGGCAAAGGTTTATGCTTTAGACAACCGACAAGTTCCAGACTCGTCTGAAGCAACTGAAGGTAAAATTTCGAGGACGAAATTTTTTTAAGGGGGAGAGAATGTGAGGACTCGTAAATTTCTTGTATTTTTCTCAAAAATACCCTTTTATTTGAAAATTATTATTTATCAAAGCCCACTACCCAATTATTTCACAATAAGTGTAAGTAAACCTAGAAAATAGGGTTTTACGCTTCGGTTTCAAGTTTGGAGCAAAATTAGGGTTTTCGCGATTTTTCGCCGGATGAATTTTCGGTACAGAGTAAGGATTAAATTTGAGGATTAAAAGTGACTTTTAAGTGAGAAATAATATGTGATTGGTAGCAATGATATAAGGTTAGTGAATGGGAAGTAAAAACCCTAGTACGTGAGTTTTTAAGAAAAACGGCGCTAACCCGCGCACTACCGATTGAACGCACCACTTGACCACCATTTTTCTCACCAAACAAATTTATTGAACTTGAGCAAAATATCTTCTCTCTTGGCAGCAAGCTTGACCGAAATTGTGGCTCATATGCAAGGGAAAGAAAGAGAAAAATTTTGTGGTCAAGATTAGGCCAAGTGTTGGTCAAAAATTGTGGTCACAATTAGCTCTAATCTTCTTGTCTTCCTATAAGATAACTAAGCTCCATCTTCCCTCATTTTTCTTGCTAAGTGCCGAGCTAAGGGAGAGAGAAAAGGAGAGCAAGATAAACAAAATTTCCTTCTTGATTTGCTTCAACCGAAGTAAGAAATCCAATTCTAAACCGATTAAAGTACTAAGTGTGAGTTGGGAAGCTTGAAGAACCAAGAAATATCAAAGGGGGTGAAGGATCACTCTACCAAGCCTTGCTTTTGAGGTACCAACATTTGATCATGATCTTTGTTGCTTTGAATCTTGCTTTAAGATGTGTTTTAGCTTAAGTTTTGGCTTGATTTCATGATTATGCAAGTGGGTGTGATGGATTTGGAAGTTTTCCCCAATTTATATGATGAACTAGGGCTTGATGAATTTCTGCCCAATTTGTTTTATGAAGTATATATGTTGAAATTAAGGTTATAAGAGAGGCTTTGGTAGTGATTAGACCAAGAAATTAAAGAAAGTTCCATTGTTTACAAAAAATTCCAGAATCTGGAAAATTTTTCCCAACATTCTGTCCGAATTTGAATCCCTATGTTAGAGGCCGAATTGGCCTTAGGTCAAAGAAGGAAAGTTGTAGAGAATGGTATTTTATAGGTGCCTACAAAATTTCAGCTCAATCGGAGCAACGTAAGACATGAAAAGTCCAAAATACCCTTACTGTTTTAAGTATTTCCCAAGCAGTCCGTGTGATCAGTTAAGTCCAGTTTATCACGTTTTTCGACTAGGATCCATTCTGATTTAGCTTTTTGCCAAAACATGAAAGTTGTAGTATTCTGAATTAGATTTCAAATGCCTCTAAGAACACCTGATTCGGACTTGTGTACTCTGAGATATGTCCATTACAGTGTTCTGCGTTTAAACAGCCGACGAATTGGTTTCTGGTTTAGTAATTTGAGAATTTGACTAAGTTACATTAGGAACTGGACTAAGTGACCTTCATGAATGTTGTATCTCTGTGTCTTAGTTTCGAAACGGCATAGGTTTTGTCTCAATCCGATAAGCGTAGCTTCGGATATGTTATTTCCGCATTCGTACGTCAAATCTGTCTTGTGCTAAGTTGAATTTCTGCACTTGTGATTGTTGTAATTCTTATTCTTATGATATTGTGAGCCTATGGAACGGCTCTTGACTTGAATTGCTTATGTGTGATGTTGGGTTGTGGTTGAGGAAAAATAATAAAGCCAAAATGGCTGGAAAATTAGGTAAACACAAAGGGCGTGCTGCCCAAATTTTCGCTCGAGGGCTAGGTTTCTATTGGAACTTGTATACTTTTGTTTGGCCAATACCATGACCGCTTTTCCATTTTAAAAACACGATTTTTCATCCTGGGGTTCAAACAACCCTCTTCTTACTTGAAAGTCATCTTTACACGTTTTACTCCTAATTAGTCGGGTTTCTTTGTTTCCCTTAAATGTTTTGCTCGATAAACTGTAATATGTTCTCTTGTTCAACCTTAGGTTTCATTGGTGACTAAGGGTAATATCCGGAAGGATATTTTGCACGTTATTTTGCATATCTAGGTGAGTGTTCCTTATTTGACTTTATGGCTTGTTGTTATCATTTGCTAATGTGTTAATTGCTTTTAATGATTTCCAAAACGAGCTTTCTAGGCGAGTGTGTACTTTATCGCACTCGACCTAAATAACTGTGCAATTTTCAAGGATTTAATGATTGAAATGTTACTTGCGCATGAATGTAAGCCTTTTGGGCTGAACTGGCCATTGCCCCTTGTTACCGGTCGTCTCGAGCCAGAAGCGGACTCGGTCGGGCGATTAGGGACTTGGGTGAACGTTTGGTATACTCGAGTATTACCCTGTAGGTTGGTGGAGACTGGCCAACGGCCAGGACGGGGGTGAATGAATGAATGAACGAACGAACGAACGAACGAACGAGGGTTTATTGATAAACGAAAAATGCATTTTCAAATGATTGGAGGAATAAGGGGAAATGTCAGGAGAACGAATGAACGAATGAACGAATTGCTCCTTGTGAGCCGTATCCTTTTAATGAATGTTACTATTGCTTTCCATTGTAATTGTTTCTTGAATTATTGATACTCCATGTTTAATGTATTGAATTGATTGTTTGATTGTTTGATTATCTGTTTGGAACCTCACTGAGCTTTTAGCTCACCCCTTTAGTTTTGTTTTCCTTAACAGGGGACGGCGAGCAGGATGAGAGCATAGATTAGCCTAGTCTAGGTCTTTTGTTTCTTTTGTAATGGTTCTCGCCCTAGTGCTTGGCACTGGCTAGTTGTATGGTGAAGTGAGAACCTTTGTACATTTGATGGTTGTACTTCCTTTTGAGATAGCAATGTATATAAGTTCCACTTTAAGTTTGGATTGCTGCCCTATTTATTCTTGTGATTTGTTCTGGATTTGATTAAAGAACGACTGAGTCCCGGCGAGAGCTGGGCAGGCGGCCCGCCGAACCCTCTGGTACGCCTTAGGGGGAGGTGGGGTCGTTACAAGTGGTATCAGAGCTTAGGCTTCAGATCTCTGTAGTGTATCCTAGATTAAAGATTAGGATACCGGACTGTGGGATTTGATTGGACTTGAAAGTTAAGCGATTGAGGGATAAAATTTATAGTTGCTTCGCGTGGTTTCTACGTGGAGTGACCCTGGACTAAGTGGTGAATAAGTATGAGGGACTAAGTGAAGCTATGAATTGCGAATGTTATCGGCCTTAAATCTTTCTAATGGTATCTGAGGACCATAGATAGGTATGTCAGGTAGGAATTCCGATTGTAGATAGTTTACTCTTGGGACTGCAGCTCGAGATGTGAATTATCTTATTTCGGATTCTCGTGCCTGAGTACTCTATAGTTGAGGTGCTGCTAAATACTTGAGACTTACATTTTGGGAACATGAACAGGCTTTGTTTGACTAGAATGAGCACAAGAGATCAGGGACATCTAGTTTGGATAGTAAGTGACGTGAGAGACCGGACGGGCTGATACTGGGACGACTTCACCTTTTCCTTTTGATTTACCTGTATATTGTTACTACATGACGTTAGTATACCTGTATGTACATGGTTATCTGTCCAACTTGATATGTATTTGTGTATTTACTTATCCGTCATCTTGGTATGGCGTGTTATGTGGGTATATGTTTATTTGAATATTTGGTGCCCTCAATAGTTACTTTAGTAACCTTATCGTGTTTATTTACTAAATTACCTTTTGGGGGAAAAGAAAAGAGTGGGAAAACATATATATGGACGGGAGACGTAGCCGTGGACGTGGACGTGGCCTTGGGAATGAACGAGCTCAAGAGCCAAGAGAGGAAAGAGAAACAACATCTGCACAAGAGCAAGGAACGAGGGTTGAAGCCGAAGACCCAATGGCAACGGTAATGCAACAAATGACAGATATCTTGGCAAGACTAGTGGATCAACAAGGCCAAATGGCCGTGAATCAACCCCGGAACCCTGAAATCGGAGAAGATAAGGCTCTTGAGAGGTTTCAGAAGTTTACTCCTCCGAAATTTCTTGGAGGATCTGATCCGGATATAGCCGAACAATGGTTAGAGGCCATGATTAATATTTTCACCGTCTTGAACTACACCGAGCAAAGACAAGTAAACTTTGCGGTGTTCCAATTTGAAGGATCGGCCCGAGCGTGGTGGAACGTTATTAAAGCAAAATAGGAAAGAGAACAGACCGTATGGACATGGACGAATTTCATAAGGGAATTTAACGAGAAATACCTCCCTCTTTTAGTTCAAGAGAGGAGAGAGGAAGAGTTTATTGGACTACGCCAGGGAACGCTAAGTGTGGCCGAATATGAAACAAAATTTACGAAACTATCCAAGTTTGCTTCTGAATTGGTGGCCACAGAGCGGCGAAGAGTAAGACGGTTTATACAGGGATTAAATTTGGAACTCCAAGAAGCATTAGCGGCAGTACAAGTGAATACGTTTACGGAGGCCCTTGAGAAAGCTCAAAGAATCGAGACTGCAAAGGCACAGATAAAAGCTTCCCAGACCCAGAAAAGGAGTGCATCGAGTAGTGTAGCGGAGGAATTAAGTGAAGCGAGAGTCCCTTCCAAAGTGCAAAAAGTGAACTTTTTGTCCCACCCACGATGGACATTAGGGGCGATAGGTGAAGGATCTACAAAAGAAAGCCAAATCAGATTTGGGAAAAGTTTTCAAGAAAACCAAAAGATGGCTTCTCACGTGGTCTGTGGGTACTGTGGAAAGGCAAATCATGTCGAAAGCGATTGTTGGAGAAAGGGGCGGAAATGTTTAATCTGCGGAAGTGGCGATCATCAAGTTAGCAACTGTCCGAGGAGACAGTCACGTGAAAGCAATACTCTGCAACTGGATGGAGCTAAATCACAAGTGAATGAAGGAGGGAAACGAACTAGCGGACTGGCAAAGGTTTATGCTTTAGACAACCGACAAGTTCCAGACTCGTCTGAAGCAACTGAAGGTAAAATTTCGAGGACGAAATTTTTTTAAGGGGGAGAGAATGTGAGGACTCGTAAATTTCTTGTATTTTTCTCAAAAATACCCTTTTATTTGAAAATTATTATTTATCAAAGCCCACTACCCAATTATTTCACAATAAGTGTAAGTAAACCTAGAAAATAGGGTTTTACGCTTCGGTTTCAAGTTTGGAGCAAAATTAGGGTTTTCGCGATTTTTCGCCGGATGAATTTTCGGTACAGAGTAAGGATTAAATTTGAGGATTAAAAGTGACTTTTAAGTGAGAAATAATATGTGATTGGTAGCAATGATATAAGGTTAGTGAATGGGAAGTAAAAACCCTAGTACGTGAGTTTTTAAGAAAAACGGCGCTAACCCGCGCACTACCGATTGAACGCACCACTTGACCACCATTTTTCTCACCAAACAAATTTATTGAACTTGAGCAAAATATCTTCTCTCTTGGCAGCAAGCTTGACCGAAATTGTGGCTCATATGCAAGGGAAAGAAAGAGAAAAATTTTGTGGTCAAGATTAGGCCAAGTGTTGGTCAAAAATTGTGGTCACAATTAGCTCTAATCTTCTTGTCTTCCTATAAGATAACTAAGCTCCATCTTCCCTCATTTTTCTTGCTAAGTGCCGAGCTAAGGGAGAGAGAAAAGGAGAGCAAGATAAACAAAATTTCCTTCTTGATTTGCTTCAACCGAAGTAAGAAATCCAATTCTAAACCGATTAAAGTACTAAGTGTGAGTTGGGAAGCTTGAAGAACCAAGAAATATCAAAGGGGGTGAAGGATCACTCTACCAAGCCTTGCTTTTGAGGTACCAACATTTGATCATGATCTTTGTTGCTTTGAATCTTGCTTTAAGATGTGTTTTAGCTTAAGTTTTGGCTTGATTTCATGATTATGCAAGTGGGTGTGATGGATTTGGAAGTTTTCCCCAATTTATATGATGAACTAGGGCTTGATGAATTTCTGCCCAATTTGTTTTATGAAGTATATATGTTGAAATTAAGGTTATAAGAGAGGCTTTGGTAGTGATTAGACCAAGAAATTAAAGAAAGTTCCATTGTTTACAAAAAATTCCAGAATCTGGAAAATTTTTCCCAACATTCTGTCCGAATTTGAATCCCTATGTTAGAGGCCGAATTGGCCTTAGGTCAAAGAAGGAAAGTTGTAGAGAATGGTATTTTATAGGTGCCTACAAAATTTCAGCTCAATCGGAGCAACGTAAGACATGAAAAGTCCAAAATACCCTTACTGTTTTAAGTATTTCCCAAGCAGTCCGTGTGATCAGTTAAGTCCAGTTTATCACGTTTTTCGACTAGGATCCATTCTGATTTAGCTTTTTGCCAAAACATGAAAGTTGTAGTATTCTGAATTAGATTTCAAATGCCTCTAAGAACACCTGATTCGGACTTGTGTACTCTGAGATATGTCCATTACAGTGTTCTGCGTTTAAACAGCCGACGAATTGGTTTCTGGTTTAGTAATTTGAGAATTTGACTAAGTTACATTAGGAACTGGACTAAGTGACCTTCATGAATGTTGTATCTCTGTGTCTTAGTTTCGAAACGGCATAGGTTTTGTCTCAATCCGATAAGCGTAGCTTCGGATATGTTATTTCCGCATTCGTACGTCAAATCTGTCTTGTGCTAAGTTGAATTTCTGCACTTGTGATTGTTGTAATTCTTATTCTTATGATATTGTGAGCCTATGGAACGGCTCTTGACTTGAATTGCTTATGTGTGATGTTGGGTTGTGGTTGAGGAAAAATAATAAAGCCAAAATGGCTGGAAAATTAGGTAAACACAAAGGGCGTGCTGCCCAAATTTTCGCTCGAGGGCTAGGTTTCTATTGGAACTTGTATACTTTTGTTTGGCCAATACCATGACCGCTTTTCCATTTTAAAAACACGATTTTTCATCCTGGGGTTCAAACAACCCTCTTCTTACTTGAAAGTCATCTTTACACGTTTTACTCCTAATTAGTCGGGTTTCTTTGTTTCCCTTAAATGTTTTGCTCGATAAACTGTAATATGTTCTCTTGTTCAACCTTAGGTTTCATTGGTGACTAAGGGTAATATCCGGAAGGATATTTTGCACGTTATTTTGCATATCTAGGTGAGTGTTCCTTATTTGACTTTATGGCTTGTTGTTATCATTTGCTAATGTGTTAATTGCTTTTAATGATTTCCAAAACGAGCTTTCTAGGCGAGTGTGTACTTTATCGCACTCGACCTAAATAACTGTGCAATTTTCAAGGATTTAATGATTGAAATGTTACTTGCGCATGAATGTAAGCCTTTTGGGCTGAACTGGCCATTGCCCCTTGTTACCGGTCGTCTCGAGCCAGAAGCGGACTCGGTCGGGCGATTAGGGACTTGGGTGAACGTTTGGTATACTCGAGTATTACCCTGTAGGTTGGTGGAGACTGGCCAACGGCCAGGACGGGGGTGAATGAATGAATGAACGAACGAACGAACGAACGAACGAGGGTTTATTGATAAACGAAAAATGCATTTTCAAATGATTGGAGGAATAAGGGGAAATGTCAGGAGAACGAATGAACGAATGAACGAATTGCTCCTTGTGAGCCGTATCCTTTTAATGAATGTTACTATTGCTTTCCATTGTAATTGTTTCTTGAATTATTGATACTCCATGTTTAATGTATTGAATTGATTGTTTGATTGTTTGATTATCTGTTTGGAACCTCACTGAGCTTTTAGCTCACCCCTTTAGTTTTGTTTTCCTTAACAGGGGACGGCGAGCAGGATGAGAGCATAGATTAGCCTAGTCTAGGTCTTTTGTTTCTTTTGTAATGGTTCTCGCCCTAGTGCTTGGCACTGGCTAGTTGTATGGTGAAGTGAGAACCTTTGTACATTTGATGGTTGTACTTCCTTTTGAGATAGCAATGTATATAAGTTCCACTTTAAGTTTGGATTGCTGCCCTATTTATTCTTGTGATTTGTTCTGGATTTGATTAAAGAACGACTGAGTCCCGGCGAGAGCTGGGCAGGCGGCCCGCCGAACCCTCTGGTACGCCTTAGGGGGAGGTGGGGTCGTTACAAGTGGTATCAGAGCTTAGGCTTCAGATCTCTGTAGTGTATCCTAGATTAAAGATTAGGATACCGGACTGTGGGATTTGATTGGACTTGAAAGTTAAGCGATTGAGGGATAAAATTTATAGTTGCTTCGCGTGGTTTCTACGTGGAGTGACCCTGGACTAAGTGGTGAATAAGTATGAGGGACTAAGTGAAGCTATGAATTGCGAATGTTATCGGCCTTAAATCTTTCTAATGGTATCTGAGGACCATAGATAGGTATGTCAGGTAGGAATTCCGATTGTAGATAGTTTACTCTTGGGACTGCAGCTCGAGATGTGAATTATCTTATTTCGGATTCTCGTGCCTGAGTACTCTATAGTTGAGGTGCTGCTAAATACTTGAGACTTACATTTTGGGAACATGAACAGGCTTTGTTTGACTAGAATGAGCACAAGAGATCAGGGACATCTAGTTTGGATAGTAAGTGACGTGAGAGACCGGACGGGCTGATACTGGGACGACTTCACCTTTTCCTTTTGATTTACCTGTATATTGTTACTACATGACGTTAGTATACCTGTATGTACATGGTTATCTGTCCAACTTGATATGTATTTGTGTATTTACTTATCCGTCATCTTGGTATGGCGTGTTATGTGGGTATATGTTTATTTGAATATTTGGTGCCCTCAATAGTTACTTTAGTAACCTTATCGTGTTTATTTACTAAATTACCTTTTGGGGGAAAAGAAAAGAGTGGGAAAACATATATATGGACGGGAGACGTAGCCGTGGACGTGGACGTGGCCTTGGGAATGAACGAGCTCAAGAGCCAAGAGAGGAAAGAGAAACAACATCTGCACAAGAGCAAGGAACGAGGGTTGAAGCCGAAGACCCAATGGCAACGGTAATGCAACAAATGACAGATATCTTGGCAAGACTAGTGGATCAACAAGGCCAAATGGCCGTGAATCAACCCCGGAACCCTGAAATCGGAGAAGATAAGGCTCTTGAGAGGTTTCAGAAGTTTACTCCTCCGAAATTTCTTGGAGGATCTGATCCGGATATAGCCGAACAATGGTTAGAGGCCATGATTAATATTTTCACCGTCTTGAACTACACCGAGCAAAGACAAGTAAACTTTGCGGTGTTCCAATTTGAAGGATCGGCCCGAGCGTGGTGGAACGTTATTAAAGCAAAATAGGAAAGAGAACAGACCGTATGGACATGGACGAATTTCATAAGGGAATTTAACGAGAAATACCTCCCTCTTTTAGTTCAAGAGAGGAGAGAGGAAGAGTTTATTGGACTACGCCAGGGAACGCTAAGTGTGGCCGAATATGAAACAAAATTTACGAAACTATCCAAGTTTGCTTCTGAATTGGTGGCCACAGAGCGGCGAAGAGTAAGACGGTTTATACAGGGATTAAATTTGGAACTCCAAGAAGCATTAGCGGCAGTACAAGTGAATACGTTTACGGAGGCCCTTGAGAAAGCTCAAAGAATCGAGACTGCAAAGGCACAGATAAAAGCTTCCCAGACCCAGAAAAGGAGTGCATCGAGTAGTGTAGCGGAGGAATTAAGTGAAGCGAGAGTCCCTTCCAAAGTGCAAAAAGTGAACTTTTTGTCCCACCCACGATGGACATTAGGGGCGATAGGTGAAGGATCTACAAAAGAAAGCCAAATCAGATTTGGGAAAAGTTTTCAAGAAAACCAAAAGATGGCTTCTCACGTGGTCTGTGGGTACTGTGGAAAGGCAAATCATGTCGAAAGCGATTGTTGGAGAAAGGGGCGGAAATGTTTAATCTGCGGAAGTGGCGATCATCAAGTTAGCAACTGTCCGAGGAGACAGTCACGTGAAAGCAATACTCTGCAACTGGATGGAGCTAAATCACAAGTGAATGAAGGAGGGAAACGAACTAGCGGACTGGCAAAGGTTTATGCTTTAGACAACCGACAAGTTCCAGACTCGTCTGAAGCAACTGAAGGTAAAATTTCGAGGACGAAATTTTTTTAAGGGGGAGAGAATGTGAGGACTCGTAAATTTCTTGTATTTTTCTCAAAAATACCCTTTTATTTGAAAATTATTATTTATCAAAGCCCACTACCCAATTATTTCACAATAAGTGTAAGTAAACCTAGAAAATAGGGTTTTACGCTTCGGTTTCAAGTTTGGAGCAAAATTAGGGTTTTCGCGATTTTTCGCCGGATGAATTTTCGGTACAGAGTAAGGATTAAATTTGAGGATTAAAAGTGACTTTTAAGTGAGAAATAATATGTGATTGGTAGCAATGATATAAGGTTAGTGAATGGGAAGTAAAAACCCTAGTACGTGAGTTTTTAAGAAAAACGGCGCTAACCCGCGCACTACCGATTGAACGCACCACTTGACCACCATTTTTCTCACCAAACAAATTTATTGAACTTGAGCAAAATATCTTCTCTCTTGGCAGCAAGCTTGACCGAAATTGTGGCTCATATGCAAGGGAAAGAAAGAGAAAAATTTTGTGGTCAAGATTAGGCCAAGTGTTGGTCAAAAATTGTGGTCACAATTAGCTCTAATCTTCTTGTCTTCCTATAAGATAACTAAGCTCCATCTTCCCTCATTTTTCTTGCTAAGTGCCGAGCTAAGGGAGAGAGAAAAGGAGAGCAAGATAAACAAAATTTCCTTCTTGATTTGCTTCAACCGAAGTAAGAAATCCAATTCTAAACCGATTAAAGTACTAAGTGTGAGTTGGGAAGCTTGAAGAACCAAGAAATATCAAAGGGGGTGAAGGATCACTCTACCAAGCCTTGCTTTTGAGGTACCAACATTTGATCATGATCTTTGTTGCTTTGAATCTTGCTTTAAGATGTGTTTTAGCTTAAGTTTTGGCTTGATTTCATGATTATGCAAGTGGGTGTGATGGATTTGGAAGTTTTCCCCAATTTATATGATGAACTAGGGCTTGATGAATTTCTGCCCAATTTGTTTTATGAAGTATATATGTTGAAATTAAGGTTATAAGAGAGGCTTTGGTAGTGATTAGACCAAGAAATTAAAGAAAGTTCCATTGTTTACAAAAAATTCCAGAATCTGGAAAATTTTTCCCAACATTCTGTCCGAATTTGAATCCCTATGTTAGAGGCCGAATTGGCCTTAGGTCAAAGAAGGAAAGTTGTAGAGAATGGTATTTTATAGGTGCCTACAAAATTTCAGCTCAATCGGAGCAACGTAAGACATGAAAAGTCCAAAATACCCTTACTGTTTTAAGTATTTCCCAAGCAGTCCGTGTGATCAGTTAAGTCCAGTTTATCACGTTTTTCGACTAGGATCCATTCTGATTTAGCTTTTTGCCAAAACATGAAAGTTGTAGTATTCTGAATTAGATTTCAAATGCCTCTAAGAACACCTGATTCGGACTTGTGTACTCTGAGATATGTCCATTACAGTGTTCTGCGTTTAAACAGCCGACGAATTGGTTTCTGGTTTAGTAATTTGAGAATTTGACTAAGTTACATTAGGAACTGGACTAAGTGACCTTCATGAATGTTGTATCTCTGTGTCTTAGTTTCGAAACGGCATAGGTTTTGTCTCAATCCGATAAGCGTAGCTTCGGATATGTTATTTCCGCATTCGTACGTCAAATCTGTCTTGTGCTAAGTTGAATTTCTGCACTTGTGATTGTTGTAATTCTTATTCTTATGATATTGTGAGCCTATGGAACGGCTCTTGACTTGAATTGCTTATGTGTGATGTTGGGTTGTGGTTGAGGAAAAATAATAAAGCCAAAATGGCTGGAAAATTAGGTAAACACAAAGGGCGTGCTGCCCAAATTTTCGCTCGAGGGCTAGGTTTCTATTGGAACTTGTATACTTTTGTTTGGCCAATACCATGACCGCTTTTCCATTTTAAAAACACGATTTTTCATCCTGGGGTTCAAACAACCCTCTTCTTACTTGAAAGTCATCTTTACACGTTTTACTCCTAATTAGTCGGGTTTCTTTGTTTCCCTTAAATGTTTTGCTCGATAAACTGTAATATGTTCTCTTGTTCAACCTTAGGTTTCATTGGTGACTAAGGGTAATATCCGGAAGGATATTTTGCACGTTATTTTGCATATCTAGGTGAGTGTTCCTTATTTGACTTTATGGCTTGTTGTTATCATTTGCTAATGTGTTAATTGCTTTTAATGATTTCCAAAACGAGCTTTCTAGGCGAGTGTGTACTTTATCGCACTCGACCTAAATAACTGTGCAATTTTCAAGGATTTAATGATTGAAATGTTACTTGCGCATGAATGTAAGCCTTTTGGGCTGAACTGGCCATTGCCCCTTGTTACCGGTCGTCTCGAGCCAGAAGCGGACTCGGTCGGGCGATTAGGGACTTGGGTGAACGTTTGGTATACTCGAGTATTACCCTGTAGGTTGGTGGAGACTGGCCAACGGCCAGGACGGGGGTGAATGAATGAATGAACGAACGAACGAACGAACGAACGAGGGTTTATTGATAAACGAAAAATGCATTTTCAAATGATTGGAGGAATAAGGGGAAATGTCAGGAGAACGAATGAACGAATGAACGAATTGCTCCTTGTGAGCCGTATCCTTTTAATGAATGTTACTATTGCTTTCCATTGTAATTGTTTCTTGAATTATTGATACTCCATGTTTAATGTATTGAATTGATTGTTTGATTGTTTGATTATCTGTTTGGAACCTCACTGAGCTTTTAGCTCACCCCTTTAGTTTTGTTTTCCTTAACAGGGGACGGCGAGCAGGATGAGAGCATAGATTAGCCTAGTCTAGGTCTTTTGTTTCTTTTGTAATGGTTCTCGCCCTAGTGCTTGGCACTGGCTAGTTGTATGGTGAAGTGAGAACCTTTGTACATTTGATGGTTGTACTTCCTTTTGAGATAGCAATGTATATAAGTTCCACTTTAAGTTTGGATTGCTGCCCTATTTATTCTTGTGATTTGTTCTGGATTTGATTAAAGAACGACTGAGTCCCGGCGAGAGCTGGGCAGGCGGCCCGCCGAACCCTCTGGTACGCCTTAGGGGGAGGTGGGGTCGTTACAAGTGGTATCAGAGCTTAGGCTTCAGATCTCTGTAGTGTATCCTAGATTAAAGATTAGGATACCGGACTGTGGGATTTGATTGGACTTGAAAGTTAAGCGATTGAGGGATAAAATTTATAGTTGCTTCGCGTGGTTTCTACGTGGAGTGACCCTGGACTAAGTGGTGAATAAGTATGAGGGACTAAGTGAAGCTATGAATTGCGAATGTTATCGGCCTTAAATCTTTCTAATGGTATCTGAGGACCATAGATAGGTATGTCAGGTAGGAATTCCGATTGTAGATAGTTTACTCTTGGGACTGCAGCTCGAGATGTGAATTATCTTATTTCGGATTCTCGTGCCTGAGTACTCTATAGTTGAGGTGCTGCTAAATACTTGAGACTTACATTTTGGGAACATGAACAGGCTTTGTTTGACTAGAATGAGCACAAGAGATCAGGGACATCTAGTTTGGATAGTAAGTGACGTGAGAGACCGGACGGGCTGATACTGGGACGACTTCACCTTTTCCTTTTGATTTACCTGTATATTGTTACTACATGACGTTAGTATACCTGTATGTACATGGTTATCTGTCCAACTTGATATGTATTTGTGTATTTACTTATCCGTCATCTTGGTATGGCGTGTTATGTGGGTATATGTTTATTTGAATATTTGGTGCCCTCAATAGTTACTTTAGTAACCTTATCGTGTTTATTTACTAAATTACCTTTTGGGGGAAAAGAAAAGAGTGGGAAAACATATATATGGACGGGAGACGTAGCCGTGGACGTGGACGTGGCCTTGGGAATGAACGAGCTCAAGAGCCAAGAGAGGAAAGAGAAACAACATCTGCACAAGAGCAAGGAACGAGGGTTGAAGCCGAAGACCCAATGGCAACGGTAATGCAACAAATGACAGATATCTTGGCAAGACTAGTGGATCAACAAGGCCAAATGGCCGTGAATCAACCCCGGAACCCTGAAATCGGAGAAGATAAGGCTCTTGAGAGGTTTCAGAAGTTTACTCCTCCGAAATTTCTTGGAGGATCTGATCCGGATATAGCCGAACAATGGTTAGAGGCCATGATTAATATTTTCACCGTCTTGAACTACACCGAGCAAAGACAAGTAAACTTTGCGGTGTTCCAATTTGAAGGATCGGCCCGAGCGTGGTGGAACGTTATTAAAGCAAAATAGGAAAGAGAACAGACCGTATGGACATGGACGAATTTCATAAGGGAATTTAACGAGAAATACCTCCCTCTTTTAGTTCAAGAGAGGAGAGAGGAAGAGTTTATTGGACTACGCCAGGGAACGCTAAGTGTGGCCGAATATGAAACAAAATTTACGAAACTATCCAAGTTTGCTTCTGAATTGGTGGCCACAGAGCGGCGAAGAGTAAGACGGTTTATACAGGGATTAAATTTGGAACTCCAAGAAGCATTAGCGGCAGTACAAGTGAATACGTTTACGGAGGCCCTTGAGAAAGCTCAAAGAATCGAGACTGCAAAGGCACAGATAAAAGCTTCCCAGACCCAGAAAAGGAGTGCATCGAGTAGTGTAGCGGAGGAATTAAGTGAAGCGAGAGTCCCTTCCAAAGTGCAAAAAGTGAACTTTTTGTCCCACCCACGATGGACATTAGGGGCGATAGGTGAAGGATCTACAAAAGAAAGCCAAATCAGATTTGGGAAAAGTTTTCAAGAAAACCAAAAGATGGCTTCTCACGTGGTCTGTGGGTACTGTGGAAAGGCAAATCATGTCGAAAGCGATTGTTGGAGAAAGGGGCGGAAATGTTTAATCTGCGGAAGTGGCGATCATCAAGTTAGCAACTGTCCGAGGAGACAGTCACGTGAAAGCAATACTCTGCAACTGGATGGAGCTAAATCACAAGTGAATGAAGGAGGGAAACGAACTAGCGGACTGGCAAAGGTTTATGCTTTAGACAACCGACAAGTTCCAGACTCGTCTGAAGCAACTGAAGGTAAAATTTCGAGGACGAAATTTTTTTAAGGGGGAGAGAATGTGAGGACTCGTAAATTTCTTGTATTTTTCTCAAAAATACCCTTTTATTTGAAAATTATTATTTATCAAAGCCCACTACCCAATTATTTCACAATAAGTGTAAGTAAACCTAGAAAATAGGGTTTTACGCTTCGGTTTCAAGTTTGGAGCAAAATTAGGGTTTTCGCGATTTTTCGCCGGATGAATTTTCGGTACAGAGTAAGGATTAAATTTGAGGATTAAAAGTGACTTTTAAGTGAGAAATAATATGTGATTGGTAGCAATGATATAAGGTTAGTGAATGGGAAGTAAAAACCCTAGTACGTGAGTTTTTAAGAAAAACGGCGCTAACCCGCGCACTACCGATTGAACGCACCACTTGACCACCATTTTTCTCACCAAACAAATTTATTGAACTTGAGCAAAATATCTTCTCTCTTGGCAGCAAGCTTGACCGAAATTGTGGCTCATATGCAAGGGAAAGAAAGAGAAAAATTTTGTGGTCAAGATTAGGCCAAGTGTTGGTCAAAAATTGTGGTCACAATTAGCTCTAATCTTCTTGTCTTCCTATAAGATAACTAAGCTCCATCTTCCCTCATTTTTCTTGCTAAGTGCCGAGCTAAGGGAGAGAGAAAAGGAGAGCAAGATAAACAAAATTTCCTTCTTGATTTGCTTCAACCGAAGTAAGAAATCCAATTCTAAACCGATTAAAGTACTAAGTGTGAGTTGGGAAGCTTGAAGAACCAAGAAATATCAAAGGGGGTGAAGGATCACTCTACCAAGCCTTGCTTTTGAGGTACCAACATTTGATCATGATCTTTGTTGCTTTGAATCTTGCTTTAAGATGTGTTTTAGCTTAAGTTTTGGCTTGATTTCATGATTATGCAAGTGGGTGTGATGGATTTGGAAGTTTTCCCCAATTTATATGATGAACTAGGGCTTGATGAATTTCTGCCCAATTTGTTTTATGAAGTATATATGTTGAAATTAAGGTTATAAGAGAGGCTTTGGTAGTGATTAGACCAAGAAATTAAAGAAAGTTCCATTGTTTACAAAAAATTCCAGAATCTGGAAAATTTTTCCCAACATTCTGTCCGAATTTGAATCCCTATGTTAGAGGCCGAATTGGCCTTAGGTCAAAGAAGGAAAGTTGTAGAGAATGGTATTTTATAGGTGCCTACAAAATTTCAGCTCAATCGGAGCAACGTAAGACATGAAAAGTCCAAAATACCCTTACTGTTTTAAGTATTTCCCAAGCAGTCCGTGTGATCAGTTAAGTCCAGTTTATCACGTTTTTCGACTAGGATCCATTCTGATTTAGCTTTTTGCCAAAACATGAAAGTTGTAGTATTCTGAATTAGATTTCAAATGCCTCTAAGAACACCTGATTCGGACTTGTGTACTCTGAGATATGTCCATTACAGTGTTCTGCGTTTAAACAGCCGACGAATTGGTTTCTGGTTTAGTAATTTGAGAATTTGACTAAGTTACATTAGGAACTGGACTAAGTGACCTTCATGAATGTTGTATCTCTGTGTCTTAGTTTCGAAACGGCATAGGTTTTGTCTCAATCCGATAAGCGTAGCTTCGGATATGTTATTTCCGCATTCGTACGTCAAATCTGTCTTGTGCTAAGTTGAATTTCTGCACTTGTGATTGTTGTAATTCTTATTCTTATGATATTGTGAGCCTATGGAACGGCTCTTGACTTGAATTGCTTATGTGTGATGTTGGGTTGTGGTTGAGGAAAAATAATAAAGCCAAAATGGCTGGAAAATTAGGTAAACACAAAGGGCGTGCTGCCCAAATTTTCGCTCGAGGGCTAGGTTTCTATTGGAACTTGTATACTTTTGTTTGGCCAATACCATGACCGCTTTTCCATTTTAAAAACACGATTTTTCATCCTGGGGTTCAAACAACCCTCTTCTTACTTGAAAGTCATCTTTACACGTTTTACTCCTAATTAGTCGGGTTTCTTTGTTTCCCTTAAATGTTTTGCTCGATAAACTGTAATATGTTCTCTTGTTCAACCTTAGGTTTCATTGGTGACTAAGGGTAATATCCGGAAGGATATTTTGCACGTTATTTTGCATATCTAGGTGAGTGTTCCTTATTTGACTTTATGGCTTGTTGTTATCATTTGCTAATGTGTTAATTGCTTTTAATGATTTCCAAAACGAGCTTTCTAGGCGAGTGTGTACTTTATCGCACTCGACCTAAATAACTGTGCAATTTTCAAGGATTTAATGATTGAAATGTTACTTGCGCATGAATGTAAGCCTTTTGGGCTGAACTGGCCATTGCCCCTTGTTACCGGTCGTCTCGAGCCAGAAGCGGACTCGGTCGGGCGATTAGGGACTTGGGTGAACGTTTGGTATACTCGAGTATTACCCTGTAGGTTGGTGGAGACTGGCCAACGGCCAGGACGGGGGTGAATGAATGAATGAACGAACGAACGAACGAACGAACGAGGGTTTATTGATAAACGAAAAATGCATTTTCAAATGATTGGAGGAATAAGGGGAAATGTCAGGAGAACGAATGAACGAATGAACGAATTGCTCCTTGTGAGCCGTATCCTTTTAATGAATGTTACTATTGCTTTCCATTGTAATTGTTTCTTGAATTATTGATACTCCATGTTTAATGTATTGAATTGATTGTTTGATTGTTTGATTATCTGTTTGGAACCTCACTGAGCTTTTAGCTCACCCCTTTAGTTTTGTTTTCCTTAACAGGGGACGGCGAGCAGGATGAGAGCATAGATTAGCCTAGTCTAGGTCTTTTGTTTCTTTTGTAATGGTTCTCGCCCTAGTGCTTGGCACTGGCTAGTTGTATGGTGAAGTGAGAACCTTTGTACATTTGATGGTTGTACTTCCTTTTGAGATAGCAATGTATATAAGTTCCACTTTAAGTTTGGATTGCTGCCCTATTTATTCTTGTGATTTGTTCTGGATTTGATTAAAGAACGACTGAGTCCCGGCGAGAGCTGGGCAGGCGGCCCGCCGAACCCTCTGGTACGCCTTAGGGGGAGGTGGGGTCGTTACAAGTGGTATCAGAGCTTAGGCTTCAGATCTCTGTAGTGTATCCTAGATTAAAGATTAGGATACCGGACTGTGGGATTTGATTGGACTTGAAAGTTAAGCGATTGAGGGATAAAATTTATAGTTGCTTCGCGTGGTTTCTACGTGGAGTGACCCTGGACTAAGTGGTGAATAAGTATGAGGGACTAAGTGAAGCTATGAATTGCGAATGTTATCGGCCTTAAATCTTTCTAATGGTATCTGAGGACCATAGATAGGTATGTCAGGTAGGAATTCCGATTGTAGATAGTTTACTCTTGGGACTGCAGCTCGAGATGTGAATTATCTTATTTCGGATTCTCGTGCCTGAGTACTCTATAGTTGAGGTGCTGCTAAATACTTGAGACTTACATTTTGGGAACATGAACAGGCTTTGTTTGACTAGAATGAGCACAAGAGATCAGGGACATCTAGTTTGGATAGTAAGTGACGTGAGAGACCGGACGGGCTGATACTGGGACGACTTCACCTTTTCCTTTTGATTTACCTGTATATTGTTACTACATGACGTTAGTATACCTGTATGTACATGGTTATCTGTCCAACTTGATATGTATTTGTGTATTTACTTATCCGTCATCTTGGTATGGCGTGTTATGTGGGTATATGTTTATTTGAATATTTGGTGCCCTCAATAGTTACTTTAGTAACCTTATCGTGTTTATTTACTAAATTACCTTTTGGGGGAAAAGAAAAGAGTGGGAAAACATATATATGGACGGGAGACGTAGCCGTGGACGTGGACGTGGCCTTGGGAATGAACGAGCTCAAGAGCCAAGAGAGGAAAGAGAAACAACATCTGCACAAGAGCAAGGAACGAGGGTTGAAGCCGAAGACCCAATGGCAACGGTAATGCAACAAATGACAGATATCTTGGCAAGACTAGTGGATCAACAAGGCCAAATGGCCGTGAATCAACCCCGGAACCCTGAAATCGGAGAAGATAAGGCTCTTGAGAGGTTTCAGAAGTTTACTCCTCCGAAATTTCTTGGAGGATCTGATCCGGATATAGCCGAACAATGGTTAGAGGCCATGATTAATATTTTCACCGTCTTGAACTACACCGAGCAAAGACAAGTAAACTTTGCGGTGTTCCAATTTGAAGGATCGGCCCGAGCGTGGTGGAACGTTATTAAAGCAAAATAGGAAAGAGAACAGACCGTATGGACATGGACGAATTTCATAAGGGAATTTAACGAGAAATACCTCCCTCTTTTAGTTCAAGAGAGGAGAGAGGAAGAGTTTATTGGACTACGCCAGGGAACGCTAAGTGTGGCCGAATATGAAACAAAATTTACGAAACTATCCAAGTTTGCTTCTGAATTGGTGGCCACAGAGCGGCGAAGAGTAAGACGGTTTATACAGGGATTAAATTTGGAACTCCAAGAAGCATTAGCGGCAGTACAAGTGAATACGTTTACGGAGGCCCTTGAGAAAGCTCAAAGAATCGAGACTGCAAAGGCACAGATAAAAGCTTCCCAGACCCAGAAAAGGAGTGCATCGAGTAGTGTAGCGGAGGAATTAAGTGAAGCGAGAGTCCCTTCCAAAGTGCAAAAAGTGAACTTTTTGTCCCACCCACGATGGACATTAGGGGCGATAGGTGAAGGATCTACAAAAGAAAGCCAAATCAGATTTGGGAAAAGTTTTCAAGAAAACCAAAAGATGGCTTCTCACGTGGTCTGTGGGTACTGTGGAAAGGCAAATCATGTCGAAAGCGATTGTTGGAGAAAGGGGCGGAAATGTTTAATCTGCGGAAGTGGCGATCATCAAGTTAGCAACTGTCCGAGGAGACAGTCACGTGAAAGCAATACTCTGCAACTGGATGGAGCTAAATCACAAGTGAATGAAGGAGGGAAACGAACTAGCGGACTGGCAAAGGTTTATGCTTTAGACAACCGACAAGTTCCAGACTCGTCTGAAGCAACTGAAGGTAAAATTTCGAGGACGAAATTTTTTTAAGGGGGAGAGAATGTGAGGACTCGTAAATTTCTTGTATTTTTCTCAAAAATACCCTTTTATTTGAAAATTATTATTTATCAAAGCCCACTACCCAATTATTTCACAATAAGTGTAAGTAAACCTAGAAAATAGGGTTTTACGCTTCGGTTTCAAGTTTGGAGCAAAATTAGGGTTTTCGCGATTTTTCGCCGGATGAATTTTCGGTACAGAGTAAGGATTAAATTTGAGGATTAAAAGTGACTTTTAAGTGAGAAATAATATGTGATTGGTAGCAATGATATAAGGTTAGTGAATGGGAAGTAAAAACCCTAGTACGTGAGTTTTTAAGAAAAACGGCGCTAACCCGCGCACTACCGATTGAACGCACCACTTGACCACCATTTTTCTCACCAAACAAATTTATTGAACTTGAGCAAAATATCTTCTCTCTTGGCAGCAAGCTTGACCGAAATTGTGGCTCATATGCAAGGGAAAGAAAGAGAAAAATTTTGTGGTCAAGATTAGGCCAAGTGTTGGTCAAAAATTGTGGTCACAATTAGCTCTAATCTTCTTGTCTTCCTATAAGATAACTAAGCTCCACCTTCCCTCATTTTTCTTGCTAAGTGCCGAGCTAAGGGAGAGAGAAAAGGAGAGCAAGATAAACAAAATTTCCTTCTTGATTTGCTTCAACCGAAGTAAGAAATCCAATTCTAAACCGATTAAAGTACTAAGTGTGAGTTGGGAAGCTTGAAGAACCAAGAAATATCAAAGGGGGTGAAGGATCACTCTACCAAGCCTTGCTTTTGAGGTACCAACATTTGATCATGATCTTTGTTGCTTTGAATCTTGCTTTAAGATGTGTTTTAGCTTAAGTTTTGGCTTGATTTCATGATTATGCAAGTGGGTGTGATGGATTTGGAAGTTTTCCCCAATTTATATGATGAACTAGGGCTTGATGAATTTCTGCCCAATTTGTTTTATGAAGTATATATGTTGAAATTAAGGTTATAAGAGAGGCTTTGGTAGTGATTAGACCAAGAAATTAAAGAAAGTTCCATTGTTTACAAAAAATTCCAGAATCTGGAAAATTTTTCCCAACATTCTGTCCGAATTTGAATCCCTATGTTAGAGGCCGAATTGGCCTTAGGTCAAAGAAGGAAAGTTGTAGAGAATGGTATTTTATAGGTGCCTACAAAATTTCAGCTCAATCGGAGCAACGTAAGACATGAAAAGTCCAAAATACCCTTACTGTTTTAAGTATTTCCCAAGCAGTCCGTGTGATCAGTTAAGTCCAGTTTATCACGTTTTTCGACTAGGATCCATTCTGATTTAGCTTTTTGCCAAAACATGAAAGTTGTAGTATTCTGAATTAGATTTCAAATGCCTCTAAGAACACCTGATTCGGACTTGTGTACTCTGAGATATGTCCATTACAGTGTTCTGCGTTTAAACAGCCGACGAATTGGTTTCTGGTTTAGTAATTTGAGAATTTGACTAAGTTACATTAGGAACTGGACTAAGTGACCTTCATGAATGTTGTATCTCTGTGTCTTAGTTTCGAAACGGCATAGGTTTTGTCTCAATCCGATAAGCGTAGCTTCGGATATGTTATTTCCGCATTCGTACGTCAAATCTGTCTTGTGCTAAGTTGAATTTCTGCACTTGTGATTGTTGTAATTCTTATTCTTATGATATTGTGAGCCTATGGAACGGCTCTTGACTTGAATTGCTTATGTGTGATGTTGGGTTGTGGTTGAGGAAAAATAATAAAGCCAAAATGGCTGGAAAATTAGGTAAACACAAAGGGCGTGCTGCCCAAATTTTCGCTCGAGGGCTAGGTTTCTATTGGAACTTGTATACTTTTGTTTGGCCAATACCATGACCGCTTTTCCATTTTAAAAACACGATTTTTCATCCTGGGGTTCAAACAACCCTCTTCTTACTTGAAAGTCATCTTTACACGTTTTACTCCTAATTAGTCGGGTTTCTTTGTTTCCCTTAAATGTTTTGCTCGATAAACTGTAATATGTTCTCTTGTTCAACCTTAGGTTTCATTGGTGACTAAGGGTAATATCCGGAAGGATATTTTGCACGTTATTTTGCATATCTAGGTGAGTGTTCCTTATTTGACTTTATGGCTTGTTGTTATCATTTGCTAATGTGTTAATTGCTTTTAATGATTTCCAAAACGAGCTTTCTAGGCGAGTGTGTACTTTATCGCACTCGACCTAAATAACTGTGCAATTTTCAAGGATTTAATGATTGAAATGTTACTTGCGCATGAATGTAAGCCTTTTGGGCTGAACTGGCCATTGCCCCTTGTTACCGGTCGTCTCGAGCCAGAAGCGGACTCGGTCGGGCGATTAGGGACTTGGGTGAACGTTTGGTATACTCGAGTATTACCCTGTAGGTTGGTGGAGACTGGCCAACGGCCAGGACGGGGGTGAATGAATGAATGAACGAACGAACGAACGAACGAACGAGGGTTTATTGATAAACGAAAAATGCATTTTCAAATGATTGGAGGAATAAGGGGAAATGTCAGGAGAACGAATGAACGAATGAACGAATTGCTCCTTGTGAGCCGTATCCTTTTAATGAATGTTACTATTGCTTTCCATTGTAATTGTTTCTTGAATTATTGATACTCCATGTTTAATGTATTGAATTGATTGTTTGATTGTTTGATTATCTGTTTGGAACCTCACTGAGCTTTTAGCTCACCCCTTTAGTTTTGTTTTCCTTAACAGGGGACGGCGAGCAGGATGAGAGCATAGATTAGCCTAGTCTAGGTCTTTTGTTTCTTTTGTAATGGTTCTCGCCCTAGTGCTTGGCACTGGCTAGTTGTATGGTGAAGTGAGAACCTTTGTACATTTGATGGTTGTACTTCCTTTTGAGATAGCAATGTATATAAGTTCCACTTTAAGTTTGGATTGCTGCCCTATTTATTCTTGTGATTTGTTCTGGATTTGATTAAAGAACGACTGAGTCCCGGCGAGAGCTGGGCAGGCGGCCTGCCGAACCCTCTGGTACGCCTTAGGGGGAGGTGGGGTCATTACATATCAAAACGGATAAAACATGGTCAGAAGCAAAAGTCAAAACGTAACACAATCCAGGGTACAAAACAGGTGCTAGTGTTTTGGCTATAACTCGGGCTACGCTGATCTGTTTGATATGAAATTTTACAGGTACCACAAGAACTTCAAAATCTATAACTTTCATGTTTTGAGAAAATTCTGAATCCGTACGTAACATCAAGAAAAATAGAGCCGAAGTTCAGATACTGAACTGGCCGGGTTACCCGTTTTGCCGGTTTCAAATGTCGCAAACGCATGGTCCGTTCTATGATTGTTATGCAGGTTTTCTGGCTAAATGCAAACCAAATACACACCCTAAACCAACTCCTATGAAGGCTTCCAATGATCCGAAATTGCACCATACAATTTCCACAAACTAACCACATATCATCTACACCTTCTAATTGAACTTCATATACACTCATTAACTTAATCTAACCATTAGTGCAACAAACCCTAACCAAATTAACCCTAACCAAACATTTACTCCTCACTTTAGCCTAGGGTTTCTTAACCCCAAATCAGTTTCTACCACCCACTCACCAAACAAATGAAACAAATCATCAAACACAAACACTACAATTTTGATAGCACAAAATTAGAGCTAATTGACTTGTTTAGCATGAAACCCTACTTAGGGCTCCTATGGCCGAATCATCAAGGCGCAAATTTAACCAAATTACTCCATAAAAACAAGTGATAAACATAGGAGGTACCATAATCAAGCACAACTAAGATCCTTTACCAAAAATAGCCACTAGTTCATCAATCAATAATCAACTTAAGTCTTCAAATAGACTTTCTTACCTCAAGATTAAGTATGTATGATGGCTAATGACCTTAAGCCAACTCCAAAGTGGATTCTTTATGCTTCAAAATGAAGATTTATGGAAGGAAATTGATTGAACTTCACAAACTTCCCTTGGTTTCTCCCTTCAAGGTGGCCGGCCCTCTCTCTCACTTTTTCTCTTTAATTTTTGTTTTGTTATGCCAACTAATGACTTAGTTATGGCCCTTGAGACTAATATGTGGTGCAAGACCACTTAGGAGAGATATTTATTAAGCTAACCAATCACACAAGAGTGCTTTATTTGCTTTTTAATGCTTACATTTCAACTTAGCTTTAGTTCCACTCTTGCCCTCAAACATTTTGGACTCTTTCAATTAACTCCATAGGTCATAACTTAATCTAGTCCAAAACATGTCATCCCACTTAATTACTTCACTAATCACTTTCCTACCTTAATCACCTATACTTAAGCATACTTTATCTCATATAAAAGCAATTAAATAATAACCTTTGTGTCATGGGTAGTATAAAGGGTTTTAAACCCAACTTAGATTCTAACAAATCATATCACTAGAAACTTTTCTAGTTTAGGGTTTTCCTACTTTTAAACTCACTTAACCTATCTGAAAATGGATCAAATCTTATACGTACCCGCACTAAAATACACACTAGCATAACTAACTTTAATCACCACTCGAACTTATAATTAATACAAAAACTAGGGTTTCAATACTAACTCCAACTTAGGGTTTCCGAATTAGTCCCAAAACCTAATGTTACCGCTCAAATAATGAATATAATCTAATATCAAACTTAAGAACGGACTGGGGCCTCACACTCTTGATAGCTTATCTTGAAGAAATTAGAACTCCTTCAAGTAAAAAATCAACTTACCAATGTTGGTTAGAGAGTGTGGCAATCCTCAATAATGCCTCCGAGGTGATTAGAATGTGGAGATAATATAGGCTCGTGAGACAATGAAATGGATAGAATCAAATGAAAGCAAAGGAATGACTAAGACACGGACAGTGATGAAGGCAAAGACACGACAAAATGGAAAGAAAAGTACTCTCTCTTTTTTATTTTTTAGAAACGCAAGCTGCCTTGCTTGTTTAGTAGGTCCGAATGTGCAACTAAGGGCAAGAAATGGTGGCGGTTAACTCCCTATAATGTAGGAAGAGTGACCATAAAGAAAAGGAAAAGAAAGGTTAAGGAACTCCTAAAATGTAGGAAAAGGTAGGGCTAAAATATAGGTAAGAAATCCCTGAAAAATAGACACAAGGTGGCAGTGTTGGGAAGTGTAATGTGAGTGGCTAAGGTAATCCCTAAAATCTAGGTAAATGGGCGGCTAAAATGTAGGAAGGGAAGAAATTGTAGGAGAAATTTTAGGGGATGGATTTTAGGAAGTTGTCATGATTAGGAAACCTCAAGGTTAGGAAACCAAATTGGTTTTGGACAACCAATCAAGGATCACGGCTGCCCTAGGTATTAATACCCCAATGGCCGTGACTTCAACCCCACAAGGCAAGTTTTAATTTCGGTGTTCCTAGGCACAACACACAATCAGCTTTGGTTGGCTCAACACAAGGATCAAGAGAATGGACAACCAACAAGGTAATACTAACAACCCTCCTCAGGCTCCCCCCCAATGGGTTACCCAAGATGTTCCCAAGAAGTTTACTCCAAAACCATGAAAACCTTTTACTATCGCAAGGGAGTACAAGAAGTTTTTCACTAGAAGAGTGAAACAAATTCCCAAGACCCAAAGTGCTCAAGAATTTGAAGAAGTAGTGGACCAAAACTTTGGAATTTTTTTTTTGATTAAGAATTCGGACCACTATGTAACACTTCGAATGGTTGGCAATAAATCTGGAATTTGGCTTGGCCGAACAATTATTTTGTTTGCTGTCTTTTTTTTTTTAATGACAAAGCAAACAAAGGACAGCTAGGGTTTCCTCTCTTTTTGGACTTGGTTGGCCGCAAAGGAAGAAAGCAACCCAGTCAGATTCGGCACTTTGCCAAAGTTACTCAACACACTTGGGTAGTTTTCAAAAACTTGTAAGGTTCACAAGTCTCATGGTTTAATTCTCCAACTAACGGTTCACAAACCCCCCAAATAGTCCACAAACTCACAAGGTGCATGCAACAATTTTGGACAACAAGGGTACACAAAGACACGGCAGCCGCTGCTCCTGATGCGAGACGCGGAAGCAACTTCGGATCTAGAGGAACACGATGAAGATTTGATGGAGTTGAACCCGAACTTGGACCACTCAAGAACAGATTTAACGGTAGAGGACGCCACAATCAAGTATGTGTGCTTGATTGATAAGTCACGAACAGCCTAGGATCAGCTCTAGGATGTTCAACTTAGCTTTCACAAGCTAAGGGAATTTGCCACAAGGAATGGACGAAATTCTGGAAATTTTATTCAATACTCTCAAAAACTGAATGTAACATGCGGCTTGAGGCTATTAATAGCCGTGACTAAGACCTAATAAACTGGAAAGATAACAAGGAAAGTTCGGCCAGCCCCTTGGGCCTCCACTTGACCGAAAGCTAGCCCAACTAACTATAGATCTTAAGCGAGATCCCCGTACGGCTCAGCGAGGGCACTTAACTGCAGCTTGGCCCGCTATTTGGAGCTTGAACACTTGCATCTTCAATTGTAAGCAGCATTTTAGTAGTCGTGCAAGGATATTCCAACTCAATTCCTTCAATGGCCGGTTTCTCTTGGATTTGGATGGCACGTACCAAGGCTTGGAGGGACTCCTTGAATCTCTTAGCTCGTGCTCGTGTCACTGGGCCTAGGGGCACCTTCACAGGGTCTACTTGTACACTTTGGGTCTCGTGCTCAATCGCATCATTCCCCTCTTCTTGAAAAGGATTTGCCCTCAAATCGTACTCGTCCCCTGCAATAAATGGATTTAGATCAGCAACATTGAATGTAGCACTAACATTGTACTCACCAGGCAGATCTAAGCGGTATGCATTGTCGTTGATGCGCTCAATGACTTGAAAAGGCCCATCTCCTCTTGGTGACAGCTTGCTTTTCCGTTGGTTTGGAAATCTCTCCTTGCGCAAATGTAACCAGACCCAATCACCTGGTTCAAAGACAAGCTTGCGCCTGTGCTTATTAGCTTGTTGGACATATTGGGCCGTCCTCCTCTCGATATTGGTACGAACCTTGTCATGTAATGATCTCACGAACTCAGCTTTCTTCTTGCCATCTAAGTTCATATGCTCAGAAGAAGGTAATGGCAACAAATCTAAGGGAGTTAAGGGGTTCAAACCATACACAACTTCAAAAGGCGAGAATTGTGTAGCACTATGCACAACCCTATTGTATGCAAACTCAACATGAGGTAGACACTCCTCCCATGACTTGATATTTTTCTTTATGATTGCACGTAGGAGTGTGGATAAAGTCCTATTGACTACCTCAGTTTGTCCGTCCGTTTGAGGATGACTAGAGGTAGAGAACAACAGTTTGGTTCCCAACCGACCCCATAAAGATTTCCAAAAATAGCTCAAAAACTTGACATCTCTATCAGATACTATAGTCCTAGGTATGCCATGCAAACGAACAACCTCTTTAAAGAATAAATCAGCAATGTGTAAAGCATCATCCGTCTTATGACATGCAATAAAGTGAGCCATTTTGGAGAACCTATCTACCACAACAAATATAGAGTCATGGCCACGCTTTGAACGAGGTAACCCAAGCACGAAATCCATGGAAATGTCAACCCAAGGTTGGTGAGGTATGGGTAAAGGAGTATACAAACCGTTTGGGTTGACCCGAGACTTAGCTTTGTGGCACACGCCACATCTTTCAACAATCCTCTCCACGTCCTTGCGCATGCGAGGCCAATGGAAGTGTTCCTGTAATACAGCTAATGTCTTGGTGACACCAAAGTGTCCCATTAGTCCACCACTATGTGACTCCTGAATAAGTAAGTTACGTATGGACCCTCGAGGAATGCACAACTTGGTAAGATAAAATAAGAACCCATCATGTACGAAGAATTTTTCAAAGTCAGATTTTCCCCAATTCGCATAAGCGTTCGCAAAATCCAAGTCATTCTTATACAACTCCTTCATGAGTTCAAAGCCTAGGAGTTTAGCATCTAAAGCAGTGAGCAAAATGTGTCTACGAGATAAAGCGTCAGCTACGACATTAGATTTACCTGTTTTGTATTTGATGACGTATGGAAAAGACTCAATGAAGGCTACCCATCGGGCATGTCGTTTGCTCAGCTTTTGTTGTCCTTTTAGGTGCTTGAGAGACTCATGGTCAGTTTTGATGACGAATTCCCGTGCACGTAGGTAGTGTTGCCATGTCTCCAAAGCACGTACAAGGGCAAACATCTCCTTGTCATAAGTTGAATAGTTGAGGACCGCGCCATTTAATTTCTCACTAAAGTAGGCAATCGGTCTCCCTCCTTGCATGAGTACGGCTCCTACTCCTACACCTGATGCATCACATTCCACTTCAAAAGTGAGATCAAAGTTAGGTATTGCAAGGAGTGGTGCATGTGTGAGTTTGTGTTTCAGCAATTGGAAAGCCTTATCTTGGGCTTCCCCCCAAAAGAACTTCTCGTTCTTCTTTATGACTGCGGTAAGAGGTGCAGCGATGGTGCTAAAATCCTTCACAAAACGACGGTAGAAGCTTGCTAATCCATGAAAGCTGCGCACATCACTTACTGAGGTAGGTGTTGGCCACTCTTGGATGGACTTAATCTTCTCTTCATCTACGTGAATGCCCTGCGCACTTACAACATATCCTAGAAACACAACACGATCAGTGCAAAATGTGCACTTCTTAAGGTTGGCATATAGCCTTTCCCTTCGAAGTACTTCAAAGATGGCTTTGAGGTGCTCAAGGTGTTCTTCTAAACTTCTGCTATAAATCAGAATATCATCAAAGTAAACCACTACAAATTTCCCAAGAAAAGGTCTCAAAACATGGTTCATTAAACGCATGAAGGTACTAGGTGCATTAGTTAAACCAAATGGCATTACTAACCACTCGTATAGACCATGTTTAGTTTTGAAAGCGGTTTTCCACTCATCTCCCTCTTTCATTCTTATTTGGTGGTAACCACTTTTCAAATCAATTTTAGTAAATATAATGGCACCATGCAATTCATCTAACATATCATCTAACCTAGGGATAGGGTGACGATATTTTACCGTGATTGCATTGACTGCTCGACAGTCGGTGCACATTCTCCACGCTCCATCTTTCTTTGGCACGAGAATCACTGGTACAGCGCATGGACTTAGACTTTCTCTAGCCCAACCTTTCCTTAGCAATTCCTCCACTTGCCTTTGCAATTCCTTTGTTTCCTCAGGACCCATTCTATAGGCTGGTTTGTTAGGCAATGGTGCTCCAGGAATGAGATCGATTTGGTGCTCGATTCCCCTTAGTGGTGGTAATCCATCAGGTACATCCTCAGGAAATATGTCCTCAAATTCCTGCAAGAGAGGTAAAATAGTAGAAGGCAAGGAGTCAGTGGATATGGATGAAGTGACCAACTCTTCTTTGCACACAAGCATAAGTAAGAGTTGGTTGGAAGACAAAGCTCGCCTTACATCTTTGGCTTTTGCTAGCAAGCTTAGCTTCCCCTTATTTTCTTCTCTCATAGCCGACCCACTTGTTGCCTTTTTCTTCCCTAGGGGTTCGGCCCTTCTCTCTCCTTTTTCTTCCTCACTTTTCTCTCGCTTTTTCCTCTCAAGTTCTAGCTCATACTCCTTTTGGAGCCTCATTTGATCTTCATACACTTGTTTTGGGGTGAGAGGTACAAGTGTCACCTTTCTATTGCAATGAGTAAAGACATATTTATTAGCTCTTCCCTTGAATTCGACATCGCGATCATATTGCCAAGGCCGTCCAAGAATGAGGTGACTTGCTTGCATTGGCACGACATCACAAGTAATCTCGTCTTCATACTTGCCAATTCGGAATGGCACTTTCACTTGTCTAAACACACGTATTTCCCCTTCATTGTTCAACCATTGAAGGCGATAAGGTCTTGGATGTTTGATAACTTGGAGCCCTAGCATTTCTACCATGAGTAGACTAGCGACATTGGCACAACTCCCACTATCAATAACAACACTACACACCTTATCCTTGATATGACACCTTGTGTAGAAAAGGTTGTCCCGTTGTACCTCCATTTCCTCCTCTTTGGCGCGAGTAGTGAGGACCTTTCGAACCACTAGGCATCCAATCTCCTCATGCGTAGGTATCTCCTCACTCGATTCATTCTCTTCCTCTTCTAGAGGTGGCATCCCCTCGTACTCCTCTTCCTCATCTGATACAATTTCCCCATTTGGCAACACCAACATGGTCCTTTGGCTGGGGCATTGAGAAGCGATGTGGCCAAATCCTTGACACTTAAAGCACTTGGTGTCTCGGCCACGTGGTTTGGAAGCTGCATTATTAGCCTTAAAGTCAGGCTTGGGCGTCGCCTTGGAAGGGAGGCCATTCGGCCTTGGAGGGTAAGAAGGAGCTGCGGCCTTCTCCTCCCTTTTTGGTTGAGAAGTGCGCCAATTTCCAGCTTGATAAGTAGTGCTTTGTCGTGCAGTACCCCTCCTCTTGAGGCGCCGTTCAATTGTAACCGCCTTCTCTAGCATTTCATTCATGTCGAGGTAGTGTTGGAGTTCCACTACTTCAGCAATCTCGGGCCTCAATCCATGTAGAAAACGAGCCATCGTGGCCTCTCCATCTTCACGCAAATCCGCCTTCATGATGGCCATTTCCATCTCCTTGTAATAATCCTCAACTGACATGGACCCTTGGTTGAGAGCTTGTAGCCGACGGTGTAGATCTCGGCTATAGTAGCTCGGAACGAACCTTTTTCTCATCAGACTCCTCATTTCCTCCCAAGTTTCCACAGGTCTCTCACGATTTCTCCTTCGGCTTAGTCTAAGTTGGTCCCACCAAATGGAGGCGTAGTCAGTGAATTCTACGGCTGCTAGTTTCACCTTTTGCTCCTCCGTATAGGTGTGGCATTCATAGACTAACTCAATTTTTCGTTCCCATTCCAAGTACGCCTCGGGATCCGACTTGCCTTGGAATGAGGGAATCTTGAGTTTGACACCTTTAATGGTGTCGTCTCCTCGACGTTGGAACCTTTGATCATTTTGGTACCTTCCCTCAAACGCTTCCTCTTCATCGTTTGAGTATGCCGATTCTTTGCCCTTACTCGGGGTAGGTGGAGGTCTCGAGTTCTCCAACTGATCAATTCGATCATGCAATGGCTCAATTTCATTCTTAAGCAATCGTTTGAACTCCCTCATCATGGCTTCCAACTGTAGTTTGATGTCCATGGTTTGTTCACCAACTCCACTAGACATATTTAGTCCACCTGCAAAACAAATAAACAAAACGAGTTCCTCTCTCTCTTTTTTTTTCTTTTTTTTTTTTTAATACGATGTATAGGTCACTCACACTCGTGTTTCACTCAAGTGTATCACTCTCTAATAATCTTACCAAGCAATTCCTTGGCTTGCTTGTTGCTCGAGTTGAACAAACCAGGCGTCACCGCAGTGTACGTTCTTGACTAGTCAACAAGTGACACACAAGCTAGTAGCAATAAATGGAGTTGAATGACTGAAGACCTAGACACGACTCAAGACTTAGAATATAGCTGGACAATAACTAACGACGCAAAAGAAAGTAAGACAATTAACTTGAATGCTGAAATTTTGAAAATCCTAGAAAACTCTACCCGAAACCCAATTTTCTGGAATTTGTTGAGCTGCTGGTCCGTGGTCTTTTTGGTAAGGGTTTTGGAGTATTTTGGGTGGCCTTATGCTGCTCAAATAATGGGCAATCTACTACCTAAAACTCAGCCCAATCGGGTGTCACAATTGCTCCAACGGTTTTAGGAAAATTCAAGAATTCAAGATTCGGAAATTGGAAAGTTTGATCTGATTTGGACACTTGGGGTTGTCAAGGATTGGAAACCTTGGAGTTTTGTCAGATTTTGCAGTCAGATTTTGCACCAAATTTGGTAAACTTGTAGGCTGTCAAGAATTGGAGGTTGTTCAGATTCGGAAGTCCAAGTTTGAATCAGATTTGGTGGCTTGAAGGTTGACCAAGACTAGGGCTGTTCAGATTTGGAAGTCCAAGTTTGAATCAGATTTGGTAAAACTTGAAGGCTGGTCAAGAATTGGAGGTTGTTCAGATTTGGAAGTCCAAGTTTGAATCAGATTTGGTAAAACTCGACGGCTGGTCAAAAATTGGAAACTAGAGCCGTCATTCTTAGAAATTTTTTTTTTGACTTCTGTTGGGGTGTTTTCACACAATATCCAGCTAGTTTAGACCAGAATTTCACAGCAATTAACGTAAACAACTTGGACAGATTTGGTTTCAAGATCAAAGTTCCATGAAAACAAGAACACGGTTGAAGGTTTATTTCAGGTTTCAAGACTGCCAAGATTAACCTCTTTGATCCAACAAGCTCAAGACTTCCCCAATAAGGTTTTGATGTTCGAGTTTTGCAAAGCAACAACACAAAGGTTCAAGAAACAAGTGCAAACAGATTCGGTATCCCAGCAAATTAATTCCAGCAACGACTCAAGGGAATGTCAATAAGGTATGCATCACAATAGATTTTTTTTTTTTTGGATTTAAACAGAACATAAACACAAGACAAAACTGGACAGAAAATTTCGGACAACAACAGATTTCTGACAAGGAAACAACCAAGACAGATTTCAGACTTGACAAACCCGAGCACTTGAGCTACGAATTTAGAAGACTAAAACAGATCTAAAAACAATAAAAAAGGATATTCGTGATACCTCTAACCAGCTCTGATGCCAGCTGATGCGAGACGCGGAAGCAACTTCGGATCTAGAGGAACACGATGAAGATTTGATGGAGTTGAACCCGAACTTGGACCACTCAAGAACAGATTTAACGGTAGAGGACGCCACAATCAAGTATGTGTGCTTGATTGATAAGTCACGAACAGCCTAGGATCAGCTCTAGGATGTTCAACTTAGCTTTCACAAGCTAAGGGAATTTGCCACAAGGAATGGACGAAATTCTGGAAATTTTATTCAATACTCTCAAAAACTGAATGTAACATGCGGCTTGAGGCTATTAATAGCCGTGACTAAGACCTAATAAACTGGAAAGATAACAAGGAAAGTTCGGCCAGCCCCTTGGGCCTCCACTTGACCGAAAGCTAGCCCAACTAACTATAGATCTTAAGCGAGATCCCCGTACGGCTCAGCGAGGGCACTTAACTGCAGCTTGGCCCGCTATTTGGAGCTTGAACACTTGCATCTTCAATTGTAAGCAGCATTTTAGTAGTCGTGCAAGGATATTCCAACTCAATTCCTTCAATGGCCGGTTTCTCTTGGATTTGGATGGCACGTACCAAGGCTTGGAGGGACTCCTTGAATCTTTTAGCTCGTGCTCGTGTCACTGGGCCTAGGGGCACCTTCACAGGGTCTACTTGTACACTTTGGGTCTCGTGCTCAATCGCATCATGTGGGCTATTTATAGCCTTACATAGAGATGAACAACTAAATGTGGAACTAGTCTAGAGTTGTGGTCTTGACTAAGACTAACAATTATAGGCTTGACCAAACCTTATGAGGTCATCCCTTAGGTAAACAACCTTATGAGGTCATCGCTTAGTCAAATGACCTTATGAGGTCATCGCTTAGGTAAATAAAGCAAGGCTATGGACCATTAAACCCTTATTACAATGACTTAACTAAAACAGCAAATGTGACTAGAGAAGGGTCACACATGGTTCTCTTTGACGTGCACTACATGGATGACTTTCATTCCTTCATGCTCAAGCCCCTCAATGACCTTGGGGACAATTTCTTGGCCTTGTATCTCATGAACAAGTCCTTGGAGTTCCTCCCTCATCTTCTTAGCTCGTGCTCGAGTTACGGGTCCTAGGGGAACTCGAATAGTTCGCAATGGTGTCTCTTGGTTGTCCTAGTGGGACTTGAACCTTATCCAATGGCATAACTTAACTCGTATCATTCCCCTCCTCTTGAAAGCAATTTGCCCACAAATTGAAGCATGAATGATGATAAGAAAAGTTACATGCCGTCGAGTCAATTTTGTTATGATTACCACAAGTTTCATCCAATGCATAAACCACTTGCTAAGCTGGAAAGTAAACCTTGTTGAACTTTGAATCTCACGAACCAGTTTCAATGTATGCCCAACTTGATCGCTTATGATCATGAGGTAAGGATCCTCAAAGTGATGCGATGTAGATCCTATGAAATCAGACTCCTCAAACTTGAATAAGCTTGCAAAGTATGGAAGCTGACTTGGTGAAGTTGGAGCTTCAAGTGGACTAGGTACAAGATGAGCATAGGTATTGTAGTGACCATTGAAGACCTCGCTCCTTGTGTAAACTCGTGGAACGTGGTCGATTCTAATGTCTTGAGGGTACACATAGTTTGATCCTCCAAAGACGTGAACAGCGTTGAAATCATCCGATTCCATGAATGCGAACCAAATTGATCTAACTCCTAGAAGACAAACTCCATGGAAACTCGCAAATTGTACAAGTGACTTTGGGATGGAACATTGTAAGATCAAAGCGATTGCACTTTGCTTAACCTGCACAAAACAAGGAACACTAGACAGAGCAATGTTAAGGTGGCAATAAACCCCCTCACTCTCATTTTTGTTGAAACTTAAAATCTCAGTCAATACTTTGGATGTTTCAATCTCTTTCTCATGCTCAATAGCTGTCTTTTTCCTCTCATTATTTTCAACCTCTTTCTCCTTTTCAACTCCCTCGGATTTTACCTCATCAGTCACAATTTCCTCATGATGCGAGACGCGGAAGTAACTTCGGATCTAGAGGAACACGATGAAGATTGGATGGAGTTGAACCTGAACTTGGACCACTCAAGAACAGATTTAACGGTAGAGGACGCCACAATCAAGTATGTGTGCTTGATTGATAAGTCAAGAACAGCCTAGGATCAACTCTAGGATGTTCAACTTAGCTTTCACAAGCTAAGGGAATTTGCCACAAGGAATGGACGAAATTCTGGAAATTTTATTCAATACTCTCAAAAACTGAATGTAACATGCGGCTTGAGGCTATTAATAGCCGTGATCTGGAGCTTGAACACTTGCATCTTCAATTGTAAGCAGCATTTTAGTAGTCGTGCAAGGATATTCCAACTCAATTCCTTCAATGGCCGGTTTCTCTTGGATTTGGATGGCACGTACCAAGGCTTGGAGGGACTCCTTGAATCTCTTAGCTCGTGCTCGTGTCACCGGGCCTAGGGGCACCTTCACAGGGTCTACTTGTACACTTTGGGTCTCGTGCTCAATCGCATCATTCCCCTCTTCTTGAAAAGGATTTGCCCTCAAATCGTACTCGTCCCCTGCAATAAATGGATTTAGATCAGCAACATTGAATGTAGCACTAACATTGTACTCACCAGGCAGATCTAAGCGGTATGCATTGTCGTTGATGCGCTCAATGACTTGAAAAGGCCCATCTCCTCTTGGTGACAGCTTGCTTTTCCGTTGGTTTGGAAATCTCTCCTTGCGCAAATGTAACCAGACCCAATCACCTGGTTCAAAGACAAGCTTGCGCCTGTGCTTATTAGCTTGTTGGACATATTGGGCCGTCCTCCTCTCGATATTAGTACGAACCTTGTCATGTAATGATCTCACGAACTCAGCTTTCTTCTTGCCATCTAAGTTCATATGCTCAGAAGAAGGTAATGGCAACAAATCTAAGGGAGTTAAGGGGTTCAAACCATACACAACTTCAAAAGGCGAGAATTGTGTAGCACTATGCACAGCCCTATTGTATGCAAACTCAACATGAGGTAGACACTCCTCCCATGACTTGATATTTTTCTTTATGATTGCACGTAGGAGTGTGGATAAAGTCCTATTGACTACCTCAGTTTGTCCGTCCGTTTGAGGATGACTAGAGGTAGAGAACAACAGTTTGGTTCCCAACCGACCCCATAAAGATTTCCAAAAATAGCTCAAAAACTTGACATCTCTATCAGATACTATAGTCCTAGGTATGCCATGCAAACGAACAACCTCTTTAAAGAATAAATCAGCAATGTGTAAAGCATCATCCGTCTTATGACATGCAATAAAGTGAGCCATTTTGGAGAACCTATCTACCACAACAAATATAGAGTCATGGCCACGCTTTGAACGAGGTAACCCAAGCACGAAATCCATGGAAATGTCAACCCAAGGTTGGTGAGGTATGGGTAAAGGAGTATACAAACCGTTTGGGTTGACCCGAGACTTAGCTTTGTGGCACACGCCACATCTTTCAACAATCCTCTCCACGTCCTTGCGCATGCGAGGCCAATGGAAGTGTTCCTGTAATACAGCTAATGTCTTGGTGACACCAAAGTGTCCCATTAGTCCACCACTATGTGACTCCTGAATAAGTAAGTTACGTATGGACCCTCGAGGAATGCACAACTTGGTAAGATAAAATAAGAACCCATCATGTACGAAGAATTTTTCAAAGTCAGATTTTCCCCAATTCGCATAAGCGTTCGTAAAATCCAAGTCATTCTTATACAACTCCTTCATGAGTTCAAAGCCTAGGAGTTTAGCATCTAAAGCAGTGAGCAAAATGTGTCTACGAGATAAAGCGTCAGCTACGACATTAGATTTACCTGTTTTGTATTTGATGACGTATGGAAAAGACTCAATGAAGGCTACCCATCGGGCATGTCGTTTGCTCAGCTTTTGTTGTCCTTTTAGGTGCTTGAGAGACTCATGGTCAGTTTTGATGACGAATTCTCGGGCACGTAGGTAGTGTTGCCATGTCTCCAAAGCACGTACAAGGGCAAACATCTCCTTGTCATAAGTTGAGTAGTTGAGGACCGCGCCATTTAATTTCTCACTAAAGTAGGCAATCGGTCTCCCTCCTTGCATGAGTACGGCTCCTACTCCTACACCTGATGCATCACATTCCACTTCAAAAGTGAGATCAAAGTTAGGTATTGCAAGGAGTGGTGCATGTGTGAGTTTGTGTTTCAGCAATTGGAAAGCCTTATCTTGGGCTTCCCCCCAAAAGAACTTCTCGTTCTTCTTTATGACTGCGGTAAGAGGTGCAGCGATGGTGCTAAAATCCTTCACAAAACGACGGTAGAAGCTTGCTAATCCATGAAAGCTGCGCACATCACTTACTGAGGTAGGTGTTGGCCACTCTTGGATGGACTTAATCTTCTCTTCATCTACGTGAATGCCCTGCGCACTTACAACATATCCTAGAAACACAACACGATCAGTGCAAAATGTGCACTTCTTAAGGTTGGCATATAGCCTTTCCCTTCGAAGTACTTCAAAGATGGCTTTGAGGTGCTCAAGGTGTCCTTCTAAACTTCTGCTATAAATCAGAATATCATCAAAGTAAACCACTACAAATTTCCCAAGAAAAGGTTTCAAAACATGGTTCATTAAACGCATGAAGGTACTAGGTGCATTAGTTAAACCAAATGGCATTACTAACCACTCGTATAGACCATGTTTAGTTTTGAAAGCGGTTTTCCACTCATCTCCCTCTTTCATTCTTATTTGGTGGTAACCACTTTTCAAATCAATTTTAGTAAATATAATGGCACCATGCAATTCATCTAACATATCATCTAACCTAGGGATAGGGTGACGATATTTTACCGTGATTGCATTGACTGCTCGACAGTCGGTGCACATTCTCCACGCTCCATCTTTCTTTGGCACGAGAATCACTGGTACAGCGCATGGACTTAGACTTTCTCTAGCCCAACCTTTCCTTAGCAATTCCTCCACTTGCCTTTGCAATTCCTTTGTTTCCTCAGGACCCATTCTATAGGCTGGTTTGTTAGGCAATGGTGCTCCAGGAATGAGATCGATTTGGTGCTCGATTCCCCTTAGTGGTGGTAGTCCATCAGGTACATCCTCAGGAAATATGTCCTCAAATTCCTGCAAGAGAGGTAAAATAGTAGAAGGCAAGGAGTCAGTGGATATGGATGAAGTGACCAACTCTTCTTTGCACACAAGCATAAGTAAGAGTTGGTTGGAAGACAAAGCTCGCCTTACATCTTTGGCTTTTGCTAGCAAGCTTAGCTTCCCCTTATTTTCTTCTCTCATAGCCGACCCACTTGTTGCCTTTTTCTTCCCTAGGGGTTCGGCCCTTCTCTCTCCTTTTTCTTCCTCACTTTTCTCTCGCTTTTTCCTCTCAAGTTCTAGCTCATACTCCTTTTGGAGCCTCATTTGATCTTCATACACTTGTTTTGGGGTGAGAGGTACAAGTGTCACCTTTCTATTGCAATGAGTAAAGACATATTTATTAGCTCTTCCCTTGAATTCGACATCGCGATCATATTGCCAAGGCCATCCAAGAATGAGGTGACTTGCTTGCATTGGCACGACATCACAAGTAATCTCGTCTTCATACTTGCCAATTCAGAATGGCACTTTCACTTGTCTAAACACACGTATTTCCCCTTCATTGTTCAACCATTGAAGGCAATAAGGTCTTGGATGTTTGATAACTTGGAGCCCTAGCATTTCTACCATGAGTAGACTAGCGACATTGGCACAACTCCCACTATCAATAACAACACTACACACCTTATCCTTGATATGACACCTTGTGTAGAAAAGGTTGTCCCGTTGTACCTCCATTTTCTCCTCTTTGGCGCGGGTAGTGAGGACCTTTCGAACCACTAGGCATCCAATCTCCTCATGCGTAGGTATCTCCTCACTCGATTCATTCTCTTCCTCTTCTAGAGGTGGCATCCCCTCGTACTCCTCTTCCTCATCTGATACAATTTCCCCATTTGGCAACATCAGCATGGTCCTTTGGCTGGGGCATTGAGAAGCGATGTGGCCAAATCCTTGACACTTAAAGCACTTGGTGTCTCGACCACGTGGTTGGGAAGCTGCATTATTAGCCTTAAAGTCAGGCTTGGGCGCTGCCTTGGAAGGGAGGCCATTTGGCCTTGGAGGGTAAGAAGGAGCTGCGGCCTTCTCCTCCCTTTTTGGTTGAGAAGTGCGCCAATTTCCTGCTGGATAAGTAGTGCTTTGTCGTGCAGTACCCCTCCTCTTGAGGCGCCGTTCAATGGTAACCGCCTTCTCGAGCATTTCATTCATGTCGAGGTAGTGTTGGAGTTCCACTACTTCAGCAATCTCGGGCCTCAATCCATGTAGAAAACGAGCCATCGTGGCCTCTCCATCTTCACGCAAATCCACCTTCATGATGGCCATTTCCATCTCCTTGTAATAATCCTCAACTGACATGGACCCTTGGTTGAGAGCTTGTAGCAGACGGTGTAGATCTCGGCTATAGTAGCTCGGAACGAACCTTTTTCTCATCAGACTCCTCATTTCCTCCCAAGTTTCCACAGGTCTCTCACGATTTCTCCTTCGGCTTAGTCTAAGTTGGTCCCACCAAATGGAGGCGTAGTCAGTGAATTCTACGGCTGCTAGTTTCACCTTTTGCTCCTCCGTATAGGTGTGGCATTCATAGACTAACTCAATTTTTCGTTCCCATTCCAAGTACGCCTCGGGATCCGACTTGCCTTGGAATGAGGGAATCTTGAGTTTGACACCTTTAATGGTGTCGTCTCCTCGACGTTGGAACCTTTGATCATTTTGGTACCTTCCCTCAAATGCTTCCTCTTCATCGTTTGAGTATGCCGATTCTTTGCCCTTACTCGGGGTAGGTGGAGGTCTCGAGTTCTCCAACTGATCAATTCGATCATGCAATGGCTCAATTTCATTCTTAAGCAATCGTTTGAACTCCCTCATCATGGCTTCCAACTGTAATTTGATGTCCATGGTTTGTTCACCAACTCCACTAGACATATTTAGTCCACCTGCAAAACAAATAAACAAAACGAGTTCCTCTCTCTTTTTTTTTTTATTACGATGTATAGGTCACTCACACTCGTGTTTCACTCAAGTGTATCACTCTCTAATAATCTTACCAAGCAATTCCTTGGCTTGCTTGTTGCTTGAGTTGAACAAACTAGGCGTCACCGCAATGTACGTTCTTGACTAGTCAACAGGTGACACACAAGCTAGTAGCAATAAAATGGAGTTGAATGACTGAAGACCTAGACACGACTCAAGACTTAGAATATAGCTGGACAATAACTAACGACGCAAAAGAAAGTAAGACAATTAACTTGAATGCTGAAATTTTGAAAATCCTAGAAAACTCTACCCGAAACCCAATTTTCTGGAATTTGTTGAGCTGCTGGTCCGTGGTCTTTTTGGTAAGGGTTTTGGAGTAATTTGGGTGGCCTTATGCTGCTCAAATAATGGGCAATCTACTACCTAAAACTCAGCCCAATCGGGTGTCACAATTGCTCCAACGGTTTTGGGAAAATTCAAGGATTCAAGATTCGAAAATTGGAAAGTTTGATCTGATTTGGACACTTGGGGTTGCCAAGGATTGGAAACCTTGGAGTTTGGTTAGATTTGGGAGTCCCAAGTGGTTCAAATTCGAAATTTTGGGGTGGTCAGATTTGGAAGTCAGATTTTGCACCAAATTTGGTAAACTTGTAGGCTGTCAAGAATTGGAGGTTGTTCAGATTCAGAAGTCCAAGTTGAATCAGATTTGGTGGCTTGAAGGTTGACCAAGACTAGGGCTGTTCAGATTTGGAAGTCCAAGTTTGAATCAGATTTGGTAAAACTTGAAGGCTGGTCAAGAATTGGAGGTTGTTCAGATTTGGAAGTCCAAGTTTGAATCAGATTTGGTAAAACATGAAGTCTGGTCAAAAATTGGAAACTAGAGCCGTCATTCTTAGAATTTTTTTTTTGACTTCTGTTGGGGTGTTTTCACACAATATCCAGCTAGTTTAGACCAGAATTTCACAGCAATTAACGTAAACAACTTGGACAGATTTGGTTTCAAGATCAAAGTTCCATGAAAACAAGAACACGGTTGAAGGTTTATTTCAGGTTTCAAGACTGCCAAGATTAACCTCTTTGATCGAAGAAGCTCAAGACTTCCCCAATAAGGTTTTGATGTTCGAGTTTTGCAAAGCAACAACACAAAGGTTCAAGAAACAAGTGCAAACAGGTTCGGCTTCCCAGCAAATTAATTCCAGCAACGACTCAAGGGAATGACAATAAGGTATGCATCACAATAGTTTTTTTTTTTTTGGATTTAAACAGAACATAAACACAAGACAAAACTGGACAGAAAATTTCGGACAACAACTAAACAACAAAGACAGATTTCTGACAAGGAAACAACCAAGACAGATTTAGGACTTGACAAACCCGAGCACTTGAGCTACGAATTTAGAAGACTAAAACAGATCTAAAAACAATAAAAAAGGATATTCGTGATACCTCTAACCAGCTCTGATGCCAGCTGATGCGAGACGCGGAAGCAACTTCGGATCTAGAGGAACACGATGAAGATTGGATGGAGTTGAACCTGAACTTGGACCACTCAAGAACAGATTTAACGGTAGAGGACGCCACAATCAAGTATGTGTGCTTGATTGATAAGTCAAGAACAGCCTAGGATCAACTCTAGGATGTTCAACTTAGCTTTCACAAGCTAAGGGAATTTGCCACAAGGAATGGACGAAATTCTGGAAATTTTATTCAATACTCTCAAAAACTGAATGTAACATGCGGCTTGAGGCTATTAATAGCAGTGATCTGGAGCTTGAACACTTGCATCTTCAATTGTAAGCAGCATTTTAGTAGTCGTGCAAGGATATTCCAACTCAATTCCTTCAATGGCCGGTTTCTCTTGGATTTGGATGGCACGTACCAAGGCTTGGAGGGACTCCTTGAATCTCTTAGCTCGTGCTCGTGTCACCGGGCCTAGGGGCACCTTCACAGGGTCTACTTGTACACTTTGGGTCTCGTGCTCAATCGCATCACCTCATCTAGCTCTTTTTTCATACTATAATGCTCATGCTCACTTTTCATGTATGCTAGATCAGTACAAAGTTGGTCATAAATAAGTAGTACAAGTGCAGAACGACGACCATTAAATAAGAAGGAATACTTATTAGTATGTCCATCATATTTAACTTCTCGCCTCAACATCCACGCCTTGCCCAGCAACACATGTGTCATTTGAATTGGGACTACATCACACAACACCTCATCCACATACTTGCCAATTTGAATAGGTACAAGTGTGTGCTTAGTAACCCAAACATCACCATGAGCACTCGGCAACTTATACGGTTGAAGATGATCAATAGTTGGAAGATTTAATTTGTGAACCATGATAGCGCTTGCAAGATTGATTTCACAACTCTTATCAATGGCCAAGCTGCATGTTTTATCTTTGACACCACAACGAGTATAAAACCAATCATGCAACTGAGATTTGACGATATCCAATTGCTCATCTACACCACGTAATGCTACTTCTTTGACTCCCTTAGGATCAAGAAGAAGATGTTGTAAGCTAGCTTTTAAATGCCTCGTATTCGCCATGATGTATGAGGAAACCTGCAAAAAATTAGTGAAACAAAAGATATTTTTCCTCGCCACACAAGCTCACATGTTTACACTCGTCACTCGTGTATCACTCAAGTGTTTAAAACACTCTAATTTTCTCAAGGTTCTGCTTGCTCTCGTGTTTGAACACTCTAATGAACTCACCAAGGTATTTTCAAGGCTCCTCGGTCAACTCCTCGAACAAGTTAGAACTCCTTCTAGTGTGGATCGACTTACCAACCAGGGTCACAAGATTGTAGCACTTTGAACGAAAAATAAAATAAAATAAAAGATGAAGGGACTGACCACGACTCAAAGAATGACTCAAAGTTGAATTTTAAGGATCCTAGACAAAACTCTATCCAAAACTGGAATTTTGAGCTGCTGGTTGCTGCATTTGTGGTCAGTGTTTTGGTAGGTAAATGGACACTTAGAGGATTCAGAATAACACTTAAAACTGACCTAATGATGCACGAAAATTTTCAGAATTAATGATTGGACAGAAATCCCCAATGGTTGCAAAGATGGAATCCGAATGGAAGATGAATTTGTGTTGCGGTAGGACTGTTTTGGAAACCCAAGGCTGGCTTTTCTTCCTTAATCCTTTGGAAATGAGGATTAGTCTTCCTATTTACTGGTTCCCATGAATTCTAAGGTCAAGTTCAAGATTGGAATTGATTTGGTTGTTTTTGAGGACAAGGGTGAAAAATTTGACTTGAACAGGTTGGAAATTTTGACTTGAATAGGCTGAATGTTCTTAGTCAAGAAAGAAGATTGTTATGGTGAAGACAAGGATTTTGGCAGCTGGAATTTTGCAGCCTTGTTGTTTACCAAGATTTGGTTCCCAAAACCCAGAAACTTCAAGATTCTTTCAAGAATTCAAGATGTTAATTTCCAGAATTCAAAAAACACGAAATTGAAGATGATTTCCTCCCCAAACAATCCAAGATTTCACGATTTGATCAAGACAGATTTTGGTTGTCTTCAAGAATCCCAACTAAAGTTCCAAGAACTTCAAGATTGTGGTTTTAAACAATCAGGAACTTCAAAAAAACCCAAGTTTTGATCAAGACAGATTTCCAGGAATTTTTGTAAGGTTAGCCAGCTATTTTTTTTTTTTTTTTGTATGTAAACAAGAACACAAGGTAATAACTAGATAGGACTCTAAAACCCTTGCTACAAACTGATTTTTTTTTTCGGATGAACAGTAACCTCGAATGATCAAATAGAACAAAAGATTGGAATTGAATGGATATAACAGGATAGAAACAAGACTCAAACAAAGAATCAAGAATAAGACACAAAAAGAAAGGCTGGACCAAACAAGGCTAACCACAGCAATTAACAACAACTAGACACAAGTTTATGACGTAACAAATCTGGAAAAATAACGCAAGAACACGAAGTAACAAATCTGGAAATTGCGGATAGCAACTTAGAACACGAAAACAGAATTTTCGACAACTTGACTCGAAAAGCAAATAAAAAAAAAGGATATAACGTGATACCTCTTAATTAGCTCTGATTACCAACTGATACGAACGTCGCCAACCTTGTGACGAAACCCGTAAAAGATTAGCTTCAGGATCGACAAGAGGACACCAAGTTTGAAGCGGATGACCTCAACCCGTTAATCACGTGGTTAACGAACCTTGGTATAATGGTAGAAGACGCCACAACCTAGTGCGATTTTAGATTGATAAGTCACGAACACCTAGAGAAATTCTAAGGTATTCAAGAAGCCTTGGAGAAACCAAGAAAACTCTCAAAATCTGATTTATTGATTGAATGCCTAAACCATTGGAAGTGTGGGCTATTTATAGCCTTACATAGAGATGAACAACTAAATGTGGAACTAGTCTAGAGTTGTGGTCTTGACTAAGACTAACAATTATAGGCTTGACCAAACCTTATGAGGTCATCCCTTAGGTAAACAACCTTATGAGGTCATCGCTTAGTCAAATGACCTTATGAGGTCATCGCTTAGGTAAATAATGCAAGGCTATGGACCATTAAACCCTTATTACAATGACTTAACTAAAACAGCAAATGTGACTAGAGAAGGGTCACACATGGTTCTCTTTGACGTGCACTACATGGATGACTTTCGTTCCTTCATGCTCAAGCCCCTCAATGACCTTGGGGACAATTTCTTGGCCTTGTATCTCATGAACAAGTCCTTGGAGTTCCTCCCTCATCTTCTTAGCTCGTGCTCGAGTTACGGGTCCTAGGGGAACTCGAATAGTTCGCAATGGTGTCTCTTGGTTGTCCTAGTGGGACTTGAACCTTATCCAATGGCATAACTTAACTCGTATCACCTTGTCAACTCACTTTTGTGGAGAAATTTAGAGTTGTTGTGGTTGAAACACAAGATTAAGCAAGAAATGAAGTAGAAGAAGAAGTTTTCTCCCTTGGTTTCTCTCCTCTCAATGGCTGGCCAAGAAGGTAGAAAATGGAACAAAAATTGGTCAAAATTTGATTTAGTAAAGTAAGGTAGCTCTAGTCAAAAGTCTAACATCCAATCGTATCGCGACACCGCGCTCCTTCAATGGTTATCTCATTCTTTTATCTCCCAATACTAATCAATCAAGCTAACCTCTAGTTAACTTCTAATACCCAGTAATATAATCCCTATATACAAAAATTTCATTTAATTGTCCACACTCATCACACTTATCACACTGGTGGGTTCCACATCCACTGTACCCACCAATAACACAGGAAAGGACTTATTTTAGAAAAATGATTTAAAAATCATATTTTCTCATAAAAATCCTTAGAAAATTAATATACTAAACAAAATATAGAAAATGTGTGACAGCCCCACCTCCCCCTAAGGCGAACCAAAGGGTTCGGCGGATCGCCTGCCCAGCTCTCGCCGGGACTCAGTCGTTCACCCACACAAATCAGAAATAGAACCACAAGAAAAACAAAACGAGGATCCAAAACTTAAAACAAAACTTATATACATAGATATCTCAGAAGGAAGTACAACCGTCAAATATACAGAGGTTCTCAATTCACCATACAACCAACCCGTGCCAAGCACTAGAGTGAGAACCATTACAAAAGAAAACCAAGAGCTAGACCCAGCTAGTCTATACAGGCTCTCATCCTTGCTCACCTTCCCCTGTTAAGGAAAACACAACTAAAGGAATGAGTTAAAAGCTCAGTGAGGTTCCGAACACGTAGGCAAACAAGAAGTGCATTGCATTCATTACATGTAGCCAATAATTCAAGATACAAATATAAGATAAAGCGATAAACACCTTCATTAAAAGGATACGGGCTCATAAGGAGCCATTCGTTCATTCGTTCGTTCGTTCATTCTCCTTTCGTTCCCTTATACCTTCGATCATTTGAAAATGCATTTTGTATAAGTAAAACCCCTCGTTCATTCATGCGTTCATTCATTCATTCACCCCATCCCGGACATTGTCCAGGCTCCACCAACCTCCACCAACCTACAAGGTAATACTCGAGTATACCAAAACGTTCACCCAGGTCCCTAATCGCCCGATCGAGTCCGCTTCTGGCTCGAGACGACCGGTAACAAGGGGTAGTGGCCAGTTCAGCCAAAAAGGCTTACATTCATGCACAACTAACATTTCAATCGTTCAATCATTAGAATTTCACAACCATTTAGGCTGAGTGCGATAAAGTACACACTCACCTCGAAAACTCGTTTTGGCAATCATTGAAAGCAGTTAACATGTTATCAATCATTCATACAAGCCATATAATCATGAAACATAACAAACAAGGAACACTCACCTATTTATATGCAAAACAACATCCAAAATCCTATCGGATATTACCCCCGGTCACCGTGAAAACCTAACTTGCGACAAGAAAGCATATTACAATTCACCTAACAAAACAAGTAAGTGGAAACAAGGAACTCGACTAGTTACGAGTAAGACATATAAAGGTGTGGTATGAAGTAGTAAATAAACATTTGAAGGTTCAAATGGAAAAGGTAGCATGTTCTAAGATCGAAAACGGTCATAGTATTTGCCAAACGAAAAATATACAAGTTCAAATAGAAACTTAGTCATTGAGCAAAAATTTGGGCAGCACGCCCTTTTGTATTTACCTATTTTCCAGCCATTAATGGCTTCATTATTTTCCTCAAATCAGTCCCAACATCTCATATAGAATAATCTCATGTCCAAAAGCCGTTCACTAGGCTTAAAGTCATATAAATACAAAAATAAATACAAAAATCAAGCTAGAAACATTTCCGGATAAAAATAGTTTTTGACATCATTTTGCGGTTTTGGCACCATTGGCGCTACGATTATCGGATAAAGGTACAAGATACACTGTTTCGAAGCTAACAGATAGGGTTACCATGTTACAGAAGGTCACTCAGTCCAGTTTCGAGTGTAACCAGATCAAATATGCAATATACTACACCAGAACCGCAAAAACAGGTTCACAAACTGCATTCTGGTTCAAACATCATAAGTCAGGTTACCTAAGTCCAAATCGGGTGATTCCAAAGTCATCCGAAAGCTAAGATACAAGGCTACAATTCATCAGAAGACATCAACAACCAAATCAGAAGTATTCCCAGCCAAAATAACCAATTACAGGAGCAATTCTCAAGTTCGTGCAAAACCAGGGCAGCAGGGGTATTTCGATCTTTTCACAAGCTACGATACTCTGATTGACCTGACATTTTGTAGGTATCTCTAAAATATCATTCCCTACAACTTTCATGTTTTAACCCAAGGCCAATTCGGCCTCTAACTATGAGGTACAGTGCTGGGCAGAATTGGGGAAAATGAAACCCTAACTTTTAAATTTTCTTTCTAAAATAGAAATTTTCTGCAATTAACCACCATTCACACTCTAAAGCTTCATTTTAGGTTATTTCCAATCATCATACATGGCCACAACATATGAATCATATGAAAACAGAAAAATTCCAAATAAATATAAAACTTCACCAATTTCAACCAAAATCACAAAATAACACCAAAAATTATCTCCTTAACTCACATAGGTCACTAATTAAGCATTATTGGAAAGACAAGAGCAGTCCCTTAGTCACTCACCTTACAAGACAAGAAAGGAAGTAATTCAACCCCTTAGCCTTCCAAACAACTTCACCAATCACCTTACAAGCACTAAACTAAGAGGTTTTATGGAAGGAATTCAAGATTAAACGGTTAGTTTGTGAAATTGGGCAAGATTGGAGCAAGAAACTTGGAAGCTTTTCTTTCTTTTCTTGGAGGAAGAGGTTCGGCCAAGAAGCTTTGAAATTTGGAGAGTTTTTGGTCAATTTTTGGGTTTATTTAGTAAAATGGTAAAAAGATGAATAGTAAGTCAAATGTAGGAATAAATCTCCAAGTGACACATGTCACTTTCATTAATTGCTTGCCTAACTTTTTGTCTCTCTCACACCCATCCACTTGGCAACCTCTAAATATCTCATAACACCCGGTAAATTAAACCCAGTATCCAAAACTTAACCTAATTGGCCGAATTTTTCCGAACTTTTCGCACTAGCGGGTCCCACATCCGATATACGCTCTTATTTTCTCGAAAACTAACCGATACTAGAAAATCATCTAAAAAAGAATATTTACTCATAAAACTTATCTAGAAATTTTCCTAATAAAGAAATGCAGAAAAATATGCCATTAAATAGAATAAAACCCAGAAAATGAGAAAATTATGGGGTCTCACAAAATGTGTGCAGAGGAACAAAATAATGGCCTAGAAAATAAGAAAATTTTCGGGATCTCACATTGGACACAACGGAAAAGAGAAAAATATTCATTTTTTGGAAATGCCAGCTGCCTCTGCTTGTTAGTAGGTCCTAATGGTTTTTCTAGAAGGCTGGAAAGGTGGCGGTCAGCTTCCTAGAATGTAGGGATAGGGGCGAAAAGAAAAAAAAAGAAAAGAAAAAGGCTAAAGAAACTCCTAAAGTGTAGGAGTAAGTAGAGGCTAAAATGTAGGAAAGAGTTCCTTAAAAATTAGGGTAAGAGTGGCGGTTTGGGAGTGTAAGAAAGATGGCTAAGGAAACCCTAAAAACTAGGTGAGAGGGCGGCTACAAGGTAGGAAGAGGGAAGAAAATTTAGGAGAAAATTTACGTAATTGATTTTTGGAAACTTTCACGATTAGGAAACCTCAAGGTTAGGAAACCAATTTGGTTTTGGAAAACCAATCAAAGGTCACGGCTGCCCTAGGTTATTAATACCCCAAGTGATGTGTGCACGGACCTCAGCCCACAGAATGACCCAGTCTGAGTTCCATTGGGCCCAGTCACACGTGCACGAGCCAAGCTCTTCAAAGAGTCCCTCCAAGGCCTTATTCGAATGGTCCAAGACCAACATGGAGTCCATAGATATTGAAGGCCTAGAAGGAGACAAGCAAGTCATCCACACCATGATCCAAGCCCATGAAGAGTCAAGTGGGCCTCCAAGTGAATTGCCCAAATAGGGCTTTAGGCCTTAGTGTTTACTTAGAGTAGATTAGTAGCTTTAGGAGAGCATGGGCCGGCCCATCTTGACACCAAGATGGCCGAATGCTTCCCTTAGGGTTTTAGTAACCTTTAGCCTATAAAAAGGCTAGCTTTGTAAGGTTTTAGGCAGACGTTTTATCAATAAAACTTTGATTATTTTCGGTTCTTCTTAGTAAGAGGGATTCGAGCCTTTACTTGCTCTTGGCAAGGGAGTTGAGCAATCTTGCGTCTTGTCCTTGATTGTTCCATCGACCTATCCACTGGAGTATCCACCTACCATTGGAGTCGTCGTTCTACCGCCTTTAATCAAATCGTGTCGCCCGTTTGATTCTAGGTTCCGCAATCTAAGTGTTGGACCGCCTCGCTAGATCCTTGGGCAACGTGCTACGTGTCTCGAACAAGTTGATCGAGGACCGTATCAGTTGGCTTCAGAGCTTTGGTGGAGGTATCTTCCATTATATCTGTTGTTTTTGTCTTCATTTGTCATCTAGAATTCCTTGTTTTCGCTGCCGTATTAAAAAAAAAAAAGAATTTCTGTCCGCACTTTGTTCCTTTGTTTTCCGTGTCAAAGCTGGTTCCTTTATGTTAAATTTCTAACCGTAGTCTTGATCACTCGTTGCATTATTGAATTCTGGCCGTAAGTGTGTTCCATTCTGTCCCCGTCTTGTAGTGCGTCTTCAATTTCTGACCGTAGTACCTTGAAAATCAAGTTTAGTGTTCCGTCGTTCGCATCACTTTCTGTCCAAAGTTACTGTCCGTGGTTGTGTGCACTCATGGTGTCCAAAAAATTCTGGTTCGAATATGCAAATCTGTCTTGCTAGTTAGTAGTCGCTTGAGCAACAAGAAGACCCACTTGGGCGGCTGCTAGGGTTTCCTTCTTCGCTAGAGTTCATTGTTTTGCATCAAATCTATCCATGCATGTGTTGTTGTTGCCATTGATAACCTAACTGTATCTTGTGTCTGTGACGACCCCACCTCCCCCTAAGGCATACCAAAAGGTTTGGCGAACCGCCTGCCCAGCTCTCGCCAGAATTCACTCACTCGTATCACATGCATACATCCATGGACCAAAAATAACATCGCAATTCAAGCTTATAATTTACATTGATGTAATATCAAGGTACAAAGCCCCAATATACCCAAACTGGTTCAAAGGATATACAATCCAAATACAAAACAGTCTATTCGAGGAATAGCGTGAGTACAAGTCAAAAGTCAAAACAACTAGACTACGCTAGTCTTTACACGTCTCACGCCTCGCTCGTACCCCTGTAAGGAAAACAAAACTAACGGAGTGAGCCAAAGCTCAGTGAAGTTCCAAATATCAAATTGGCCATCAAACAAAATAATAACAGTGTAATAGCGAAATAGCGAGCAAACAAGTCCAATCAAGGAGATAATACTTCAAGTAGTCAAGAAATATATGGATCATGTTCACATGTAAGGATACAGTGGCTCATATCTCGGCTCCATCCCAGCTTGATCGATTAGTAGTTGACACTCCGTCAACTTTCAAGTAATAAACTAGTCCAGAAATAAAATCCCACTTCACGCCAGTCTCCGTCCACCGATCAACCCCCTTTTTCGGGCCCGCACGCCACACGAAACACGGGTGGTAATACTCGAGTATACCGATTAGCCGAGGAGATAGCACTCCACTCGACATTACTAGTTACCCAGGATTCGTTATCTAATCGACCAACCCCTTGCCGGCTCGACTCGATTAACTAGCCAAAAGGTTTCTGGAATTCCAGACAAGATACAATTCATATGCATGTAGAACAAGTCAAGTGAAATCGATAAATAAGAACAAATCTGGTTAGGGCAAGTGCAATAAATTACACCCTTGCCCTATCAAATCACTTATATATCACGTAATCATGTTGGTCAAAGATAAATCACAAATATCAAGTTCAATCAGATATTTGGAAGCACTCACCAAAAGTAGTGCCTCTACTGTTCGCGTTTGGAATGTACTCCGGGTTTGGAGTCCAGATCTGCGATAAAATTCAGTTTGAGAACTTTAAAACATGACTACGATTCGAAACTTAAACGTTTCGTTCAATAAGAATCAAATAATTGAAATTCATTTGGGAAATATTCGTGAAATACTTGCTTGCTTTTCAAACTGTAAGATTTTGTAGCATATATACTTGGAAATATCAGTTGAATCGAAAGTGCAAGGAAAACGGATTTATAGTGATTATTACCACTTTTCCTAAGGGTACAAGTTCGGCTAGGTTCTAACGTATAGCCCTCGATAAACCAGGTAACAAATGTCCTAGATGGTTCGAGTGATATTCATTCATCAACTTTACCCAAGTCGCAAGTATATTTCTCTAGTCCTCGAGCGTAAATTTGGGCGGCATGCCCTTTGTATTTTCCTATTTCCAGCCATTAATGGCTTCATTCTTTTCCTAATCAAACCCAAGTTTACACACAACACAAATTCATTTCAATGGCCGTTCCATGGGCTCAAGACAATACAAGGACAAAAATCAAACTAATAACAAGTGCGGAAATGAAACTTAACAAGAGACAGATTTGACGGGTTTTTTATGGAATGGACACATCTGAGGCTACGCTTATCGGATTGGAATGAAATTTATACGATCTCGAAGCTAAGACGAAGGCCTACAACTTTCATGAAGATCACTTAGTCAAATTTCCAGCGTAACCTAATCAAATTCCTAGTTTACAGAACCAAATTCTAACTACTCAGCTAATTAACCGTACTACCTTTAAATGGCCGTATCTCAGGCTACCAAAGTCCGTTTAAGGCATTCTTAGAAGCGTTGAAAATCTAAGACAGAGTACTAAAACTTTCATGTTTTGGCAATTGGCTAAATCAGCACGGATCATAGTGAATAGACGCGGCCAAATGGATGAGCTGTCTAAAACGGATCACTGGATGCATCCTAGGGCAGTGAGGGTATTTTGGTCTTTTTAAAGGCTACGTTGCTCTGATTGAGTTGAAATTTTGTAGGAAACTATAAAATATTATTCTCTACAACTTTTATGTTTTGTTCCAAGCCTAATTCGACCTCTAACATAGGGCACTGAAACCGGACAGAACTGAAGCATACAATTCCAGAAATCTGGAATTTTGGGATTTCAAGGGCAATCTCTTCATTTTCTTGATTCAATCACTACCAAAACCTCTTATACAAGCCTATATACATCATATACCACTCCTACAACAAATATAAGAAGGAAATCAGTCAAACCCTAGCTTACCCCAAAAACATCACAACAACTTGTATAGCTACTAATCTAACCAAAACATGAGTTATATAACATCTTAAACAAAAATAAAAGAACCAAAGCCATGGGTCAGACCTTATACCTCAACAAAAGGGCTTGCAAGAGTAATACTTCACCTCCTCTTGAAATTTTTGGTTCCCTTAGCTTCCCAAGTTCACAACTCACAAGTTAATCGGTTTAGAATCTTGTTTCCTTCACTCAAATGGTGTAAAAGAAGGTTGTTTCTCTTGCTCTCTCTTTCTCTCTCTCTTGTCTCGGCCAAACCAAAAAAAAATGAGGAAGAATGAGCTAATTTGCAAGATAAGAAGGTAAGAAAATTAAGTTTAGTCAAAGCCACAAATTGCCAACACTTGGCACTACCAAAACCATCCAAAATTTTTTTTTCTTTCCTTGCATTTTGAGTCCAATTTTTCGGCCAAGAGGATAGCTATGAGGGGGGATATTTTCCACCAATATCAAGGTTATGCGCTGGTAAGGAAATGGTAGTCAAGTGGGGTGTTCAATCGGTAGTGCACGGTACAGGTCGGTTCGCACCGTTTTTCCTTAAATCACACATACTAGGGTTTTTACTTCCTATTCACTAACTTTTTATCATTGCTTTTAATCACATATTATTTCTCACCCAAAAGTCACTTTTAAGTACCAAATTTGATTCTCGCTCCGTACCGGATAATTACACTACTGATACACGTGAAAACCCTAACTTGCTCCAACTTGGAAACGAAAAGTGAAACCCTACTTTCTAGGTTCATTTGCACTTATTATGGAATGATTGGGTAGTAGGGCTATAATAAATGAATAGTTTCCAAATAAAAGGGCATTTTTGAGAAAAATATAAGAAATTTGCAAGTCCTCACAGTGTCCTTGTTGCATCCAAATTCTGTCCAAGTAGATAGTCCAAGCCGAAGCTACAAGAAGGCAAGTAGGCGGCGGCTAGGGTTTAGCTTTGACGGCTAGGGTTTATTTTTTTTTTCAAATCTGTCCAACTCGGTTCATGAGTCATCCAAACTATTTTCTTAATTTTTTAATCTGATTTTGGGTTAAAATTTGTTGGTGTTGTGAAATCTTGAAGAGAATCTACAAGATTTTAGGGTTTCTTGAAGTTCTTGGTTACTACCTAGAAGTTCTTGAAATTCTTGAAAGTATCTTGCTAGTTCTTGAGGGATTTGGGATGTGCGTTATTGCGAGTTGAGGGGCTGACATTATTTCTGGAATTTTACTACTTCAGCTAAGTATTTGTGTTGTTCTTTAAGTCAAAACAAAAAGAGAGAAAACAGAAACAAAAAAGAAAAGAAAGAAAACCATTCGGGTAGGACAAGAGGGCCGAACAAGAAAAAAGTGATGTATGCACGGACCTTGGCCCACGCAATGGCCCAATTCGAGTTCCATTGGGCCCAGTCACATGTGCACGGGCCAAGCAATTCAGGGAATCACTCCAAGTCCTTGTACAGAATGTTCAAGACCAACAAGGAGTTCATCGAGACATTGAAGGCTTAGAAGGTGATAACCCAGTTGTCTACACGATGATCCAAGCCCACGAAGAGAGCCCGTGAAGAGCCAAGTGGGCTATGGCCGATTAGGCCTTAGTGTTAGGAGTCTTAAGTTTAGATTAGTCCTTTTGTTAGCCATGGATTCGGCCCACCTTTGTCTAAGGATGGCCGAACCACTAGGCCCTTCTTTATTGAGTCCATGGATCGGCCCACCTTGTCCAAGGAGTGGCCGACCATCTAGCTTTTCGATATTAGGGTTTAGGGTTTCATTAGTATTTGCCTATATAAAGGCTTGCTTTGTAAGGTTTAAGGTAGCCATTTTATGATAATAAACTTGTTCTTGTTTCTCTTGGATGGAGAGTACAATTCCGTTACTTGCATTGGCAAGGGTTCTTGAGCAATCTCGTGATCGTCCTTGATTGTTCCACCGACCTATTCCCCTGGAGCATTCACCTTCATCGGAGTGTCGTCTACCACCAACGTCAAATCGTGTTGTCCGTTTGACTCTAGGTTCCGCAACCCAAGCGTTGGACAACCTCGCTAGATCCTTGGGCAAACGTGCTACGTGTCTCGAACGTGTTGATCGAGGAACGTATCAGTTGGCTTCAGAGCTTTGGTGGAGGTATCTTCCGTTATATCCGTAGTTTTTGTCTTAGTTTTCCTTATTTCCGCTGCACTTGTTTCAAAAAGAAAAAAAAATTCTGGTCATTGTTTGTTGTTGAAGTCGAGTCCAAATCTGTCCGTTTGTGCCTGCCTTGTTAAAAAAAAAAAAAAAAAGTCTTTTGGTGTTCATCGTTACTGTTCACCGTCACTGATTCACCGCACTGTTCATCGTTACTGTTCACGGTACTGTTCATCGTGCTGTTCACGGTACTGTTCATCCGAACACAAAATCTTTTGGTGTGTTATCTCCTTTGTGTTTGTGTCTAGTTGTTGATAATTTCTGTCCACAACTTGTTCTTGCGTTGGAGTCGTTGGTTGTTGTGTCAGTGGTTCTATCCGTTGTGTGTCACGTCGTTGCTCGAAAATCTGTCCGAACTTGGTTGTGTCTTGCATCTTCAATTCTGCCGTGCATGTTTCTTTGTTGTGTCAAATCTGCCCGGAATTTTGTTGGTCTTCGTGAGTCCAATTTCTACCCATTCATCCGTAGTTGTTGTGAACAATCTGTCCGCAAGTTGTTTCGTGGGATTGAGTCGTTTGTTGCATCGAAATTTCTAGTCGTTGGTGTTCCAACATTGCTACCAAATTCTGTCCAAGTCGTTAGTCATAGCCGAAGGCAACAAGAAAACAAGAGGGCGACGGCTAGGGTTTCCTTGTGGCGGCTAGGGCTCCCTTTGTGCGGCTAGGATTCATTTGTGCGGCTAGGGTTTCATTTGCGCTAGGGTTTCTTTGTTTTCACTAGGAACACTCTCCTACATTCCCTCATCCATTTTAGGAACACTCTCCTATATTCTCTCCTATATTTTGGGGCACTCTCCTACATTCTCTCATCCATTTTAGGAACACTCTCCTACATTCTCTCATCCATTTTAGGAAACTTTCCTATATTCTCTCATCCATTTTAGAAAACTCTGCTATAATCTCTCATCCATTTTAGGAAACTTTCCTATATTCTCTCATCCATTCTAGGAAACTTTCCTATATTCTCTCATCCATTTTAGGAAACTCTCCTATAATCTCTCATCCATTTTAGGAAACTTCCTATATTCTCTCATCCATTTTAGGAAACTTTCCTATATTCTCTCATCCATTCTAGGAAACTTTCCTATATTCTCTCGGCCATTTTAGGAAACTCTCCTATATTCCTTCATCCACTTTAGGAAACTACTCCTACACTTTAGAACGCTAGGGTTTCCTTTTTTTGTGACACACATACCATTGCTGACCACCACCCACATCCCTTCCAAATTCGTCCATTTCACCTCATTTTGCACCCACATCTGTGTCTTACCTTCTTGGTTACTCTTGTGGAAAAAGTTGGTGACAGTTATTGGACTTGAGCGGCATTTCTCAACTACGTAACCCAACAGGTAAAGATATTTGGTAAGTCCATTGGAGTGACATCTATATACACGAGTGCGAGTGAATACACGTAAGGGAGCGTGAAAGGCAATATCTTCGGTTTCGTTGCTAACTTTTTGCAGGTTCCCTCATACATTCATGGCGAGTACAAGACGCATAAAAGCTAGCTCACAACATTGTCTTCTTGATCCTAAGGGAGTCAAAGAAGTGGCATTACGTGGTGTAGATGAGCAATTGGACATCGTCAAATCTCAGTTGCTTGGTTGGTTTTATACCCGTTGCGGTGTCAAAGATAAAATTTGTAGCTTGGCCATTGATGGGAGTTGTGAAGTCAACCTTGCAAGTGCTATCATGGTTGAGAAATTAAATCTTCCAACCATTGATCATCTTCAACCGTACAAGTTGGCGAGCACTCATGGTGAAGTTTGGGTTACTAAGCACACACTTGTACCTATTCAAATCGGCAAATATGTGGATGAGGTGTTGTGTGATGTAGTCCCAATTCAAGTGACACATGTGTTGTTGGGCAAAGCATGGATGATCTAGCACGGCGAGAAGGCGAGAAGTTAAAAATCATGGACATACTAATAAGTATTCCTTCTTATTTAATGGTCGTCGTCTTGGACTAGTATCACTTACTTATGACCAGCTTTGTATTGATCTAGCACGCATGAAAAGTGAGCTTGAGCGTTATAGGATGGAGAAAACCCGAGATGAGGGATTTGAGCCTGAAGAGGTAAAATCCGAGGGAGTTGAAAGCAATGAGATCAAAGGGGCAGCTATTAAACTAGAAAAAGAAATGGAAAAATCTGATGAGATGGGTGGCAAAAAGGAAGAGAAGAGAGAAAGTGGGCTGATTTTGAGCAAGAATATGAGGGTCTATTATTTTCCTAACAAACTTACCTTTGCTTTGTTTAGCATCTCTTCTTTTTTGCAGGTTACACAAAGTCAAGTAGAGCTGGTCATGGCATGTTCCATTCCGAAGTCACTTGGACACTTTGCGAGCTTCCATGGAGTTTGTCTCCTAGGAGCTAAATCTCTTTGGTATCAATCCATGGAACAACCTGCATTCAAACCTGTCCGCGCCATTGGAGGAGTCATTCGCGCCCATTATTTCGATGAGAAGTATTACTAAAGAGTTGCAACCTGATTTCCTGCTTGTTCCAGCTACGTGTTGCACGAATGCATGTGATTCGTATGGGGTAGACTTCACTTCATTCCTGCTGCTCATGTTGGGTGATGCCCGCAAGGGTGTCAATCAAGATCCGAGTGCTGTTCTTACCTCACTGGTTCGTGTTTCTATGGATGTACAACACGGGTGGCTCAGTGTCCCACCTCCAAAGTGGCAAGTTGCGCCGATTCAGTGCCTAGGGCTGAATTACACCACCTTGCACAACCAGGTTCGAGGCTTTTCTAGTTTCAATGAACATCGTTATGAAGTGCATGTGAATGTCCGGGTGCGAAGGCTAATTAGCGAGCTTTGGGTTGCAACCTGGAACGTTCACAAGCCTTATACACGTTCCTTCCTGCCTTGGAGAATGTCCTTGTTTGAGAACCCCTTGAAGCTAACTAAGAGACATGTGCACCAAATTATCTTAATCATAACATATGCAGGTATCCTTCAATCTAAGAGGGCCAATATGTGGAGACTTGGGTGTCACACTACCCAGTCTCATTAGTATCTGATACGAACGTCGCCAACCTTGTGACGAAACCCGTAAAAGATTAGCTTCAGGATCGACAAGAGGACACCAAGTTTGAAGCGGATGACCTCAACCCGTTAATCACGTGGTTAACGAACCTTGGTATAATGGTAGAAGACGCCACAACCTAGTGCGATTCTAGATTGATAAGTCACGAACACCTAGAGAAATTCTAAGGTATTCAAGAAGCTTTGGAGAAACCAAGAAAACTCTCAAAATCTGATTTATTGATTGAATGCATAAACCATTGGAAGTGTGGGCTATTTATAGCCTTACATAGAGATGAACAACTAAATGTGGAACTAGTCTAGAGTTGTGGTCTTGACTAAGACTAACAATTATAGGCTTGACCAAACCTTATGAGGTCATCCCTTAGGTAAACAACCTTATGAGGTCATCGCTTAGGTAAATGACCTTATGAGGTCATCGCTTAGGTAAATAAAGCAAGGCTATGGACCATTAAACCCTTATTACAATGACTTAACTAAAACAGCAAATGTGACTAGAGAAGGGTCACACATGGTTCTCTTTGACGTGCACTACATGGATGACTTTCATTCCTTCATGCTCAAGCCCCTCAATGACCTTGGGGACAATTTCTTGGTCTTGTATCTCATGAACAAGTCCTTGGAGTTCCTCCCTCATCTTCTTAGCTCGTGCTCGAGTTACAGGTCCTAGGGGAACTCGAATAGTTCGCAATGGTGTCTCTTGGTTCGTATCATCCCCCTCCTCTTCAAAAGGATTTGTCCTCAAATCAGCTTCATCGTCTGCAAGAAAAGGAGATAGATCAGAGACATTGAATGTAGCGCTCACATTGTACTCACCGGGTAGGTCCAGTTTGTAAGCATTGTCATTGATGCGCTTGATGACTTGGAACGGCCCATCTCCTCGGGGAAGTAATTTATTGCGCCTTTGGACTGGGAACCTTTCCTTGTGTAGATGTAACCACACCCAGTCACCAGGTTCAAACACAACGCGTTGGCGTCCCTTGTTAACCCGTTGAGCAACTTGGTCCATCCTTCGCTCAATGTTTAGGCGTACCTGCTCGTGTAATTTCTTGACAAAATCTGCTCGTTTAGCACCATCCATGTTAATGTGCTCAGAAGAAGGTAAAGGTGATAAGTCTAGTGGTGTTAAAGGGTTAAAACCATAGACTATTTCAAATGGTGAAAAATGAGTAGAACTATGCACCGTGCGATTGTATGCAAACTCAACATGGGGTAAACACTCTTCCCAGGTTCTAATGTTTTTTTTTAATGATGGCACGCAAGAGTGTAGATAGTGTACGATTGACAACCTCAGTTTGGCCATCAGTTTGTGGGTGACTAGTAGTAGAAAATAGCAATTTGGTACCCAATTTTCCCCACAAAGTTTTCCAAAAGTAACTCAAAAATTTGACATCCCTATCAGAGACAATTGTCCTAGGCATGCCATGCAATCTAATGATTTCTTTGAAAAACAAATCAGCAATGTGCGATGCATCATCTGTTTTGTGACATGGTATAAAATGTGCCATTTTTGAAAATCTGTCAACAATAACAAAGATGCTATCATTTCCCCTCTTTGACCTAGGCAACCCTAAAACAAAATCCATGGAAATGTCGGTCCAAGGTTCCTTAGGTACAGGTAAAGGACTATAAAGGCCATAGGGTTGAAGTTTAGACTTAGCTTTGTGGCAAGTAATGCATTTAGCCACCATTCGCTCCACATCTCGTTTCATCCTTGGCCAATGGAAGTGCTCTTGAAGGATAGCTAAGGTTTTAGCCACGCCAAAGTGTCCCATCAAGCCACCTCCGTGTGCTTCCCTAACTAGTAAAGAGCGAATAGAGCAATTAGGTATGCATAGTCGATTGAGGTAGAAAAGAAATCCATCAAGGATGTAGAATTTACCTTGAGTTGCTGAACCACAAGAATCATAAATACCTGAGAAATCTGGGTCATTGGTGTATAACTCTTTAACTAATTCAAATCCTAACAACCTTGCATCAAGTTGAGTGAGCAAAGAGTACCGACGTGATAATGCATCAGCAACAACATTAGTTTTCCCCACTTTGTACTTAATCACATAAGGGAAGGTTTCAATAAATGCAATCCACCTAACATGACGCTTATTCAACTTGTGTTGTGACTTAATGTGCTTAAGCGACTCATGATTAGTGTGTATGACAAATTCCCTTGGTCTCAAGTAATGTTACCAAGTTTCTAAAGCACGGATTAAGGAGTACAACTCCTTATCATAAGTGGAATAGTTCAAAGCTGCTCCATTGAGTTTTTCACTAAAGTATGCAATTGGTTTGCCCTCTTGCATTAGGACAGCTCCAATACCCACCCCAGATGCATCACACTCTATTTCAAACATCTGGTCAAAGCATGGTAATGCAAGTAGTGGTGCATGTGTGAGTTGATGTTTAAGCATTTGGAAAGCACGTACTTGAGCATCTCTCCACACAAATGGCTCATTTTTCTTAATTACAGCAGTTAGAGGTGCAGCAATGGTACTAAAATCTTTAACAAATCGTCTATAAAGACTAGCAAGACCATGGAAGCTACGTACCTCACCCACCGTGCTTGGAGTAGGCCATTCTCGAATTGCTTTAACCTTCTCCTCGTCCACTTTGATTCCCTGTTTACTCACAACAAAGCCTAGGAAGACAAGTTGATCAGTACAAAAGGAGCACTTCTTAAGGTTAGCATAGAGCTTTTCCCTTCGAAGTACATCAAGAACAAGCTTCACATGTTCAACATGCTCATCGAAGCTCCTACTATAAATCAGGATATCGTCAAAATATACAACTACAAATTTTCCAAGGAATGGACGAAGTACATGGTTCATCAACCTCATGAACGTACTAGGTGCATTAGTTAGTCCAAATGGCATAACTAACCACTCGTACAAGCCATGTTTGGTTTTAAAGGCCGTTTTCCATTCATCCCCCTCTTTCATCCTAATTTGATGATAACCGCTTTTTAGATCAATTTTAGTGAAAATCACAGCACCATATAGCTCATCTAACATATCATCAAGTCTAGGAATAGGGTGACGATATTTTACCGTTATTGCATTAACAGCCCTACAGTCAGTGCACATTCGCCAACTTCCATCCTTTTTAGGCACCAAGATGACGGGAACCGCACATGGGCTCAAGCTTTCTCGTGCCCATCCCTTTGTTAGAAGCTCTTCGATTTGGTGTTGGAGCTCCTTTGTCTCATCTGGACCCATTTTGTAGGCTGGTCTATTAGGAAGTGGGGCACCTGGAACCAAGTCAATTTGATGCTCAATTCCCCTTATTGGTGGTAGTCCATTTGGAATCTCATCGGGAAAGACATCCTCATAATCCTGCAAAAGAGAGACAATACTAGTTGGTAGAGTGTTAGTAAGATCACTTGTAACAACCAACACCTCTTTGCACAAAAGTACAAAGATGGGTGTATTAACACTCAAAGCTTTTCTTACTACATTGGCTTTTATCAATAGATTTTGCCTTTTCTCTCTCTTTTCAATTTTGGCCGGCTCACTATATGTTTTTTTCCTTTCAATTTTCTCGGCCTTATCATTTTCTGTTGAGCTCTTGATTTTTTCTATTTTTTTCTTCTCATTCTCAAGCTCGCTCTCCTTGATCAGGCTTTCTTGATCTTCACGAACTTGGATAGGAGTGAGTGGCACAAGCACAATCCTCTTCTCGCCTTGCTTGAAGGAGTATTTATTGGTAATGCCATCGAATGTAACTCCCTTGTCGAATTGCCATGGTCTCCCCAATAGTATGTGACATGCTTGCATAGGGACCACGTCGCATAACACCACGTCCTTATACTTTCCAATTCGGAAAGGTACTTGGACTTGCTTGGTCACACGAACATCCCCACTATCGTTCAACCATTGCAAACGATAAGGTGTTGGATGTCGTAGAGTGGGTAGTGCTAGTTTCTCCACCATCAAGGTACTAGCGACGTTAGCACAACTACCTCCATCTATGATCAAACTACATACCTTGCCTTTGATATAGCAACGGGTGTAGAAAATGTTCTCCCTTTGTGCATGGTCGGCAGCTTTCACTTGGGTTGCTAAGGCTCGTCTAACAACGAGTCCAACTCGTTCATCGACAGGCAATGCTTCCTCTTCTTCCTCAAGGGATGGCAACTCCTCCTTCTCATCTTCATCATCGGTGAGAAACTCACCATTGGGTAAGATGATCATAGTGCGTTGGTTCGGGCATTGGCTAGCAATATACCCTCGGCCTTGGCATTTGAAGCATCTAGTATCTCGATTTCGCCCCATGCTCGACTCAATGGCAGTCTTTGGTGTTGCCTTAGACTCCCACTTAGTCATATCCGGCCTTGGTCTTGAAGGGATGGAATTACTCGGCCCTTTATCCTCTTTCTTTGGTGGTGTAGTTCGGAGATAAGAGGGTGAAAAGTTGGAGTAACTCCGAGTCGAACCCCTCCTCTTAATCCTCCTTTCAATCTTGATGGCCTTTTCCACCAAATCCCCAAGTTCCACATAGTGGTGTAACTCTACTTGGTCAGCGATTTCGGGCCTTAGTCCGTTCAAGAAGCGTGCCATTGTTGCTTCTCGATCCTCCATGATGTCTGCCCGTAGCATGAGTATTTCCATTTCCTTGTGATAGTCCTCGACACTTCGTGCTCCTTGGTTGAGGGTTTGAAGCTTTTGGTACAAGTCACGGTAGTAGTGACTTGGTACGAAACGCTTCCTCATTAGTCGTCTTAGCTCCGTCCAAGTGTGTATGGTAGGTTCACGACTCCTCCTTCGACTAGTGGAGAGTTGATCCCACCACACAACGGCGTAGTCGGTGAATTCGACCACGGCCAACTTGACCTTTTGCTCCTCCGAGTAAGTATTGCAATCGAAGACAAGTTCAATCCGCTTCTCCCAATCTAAGTAGGCATCGGGGTCTGATCGTCCTTGGAAAGGCGGAATTTTCATCTTTATGCCCGGAATGTGGTCATTTGAAGGCCTAGCATCACGCTTGGACCTACTTTGCTTATGCTCATAATTGTTGTCTGAGTTAGAGTCGCTAGGCTCATCTGCATAAGCCTTTCCACGGCTGCCTTTGGAGCTTCCATGAGACAACTCTAAGCTGTCAATGCGTTGGTGCATCAGTTCAAGTTTTTGGTCCATCATGCGTCCCAATTCGCCTTTGATTGCTTCTGTGAAAAGTTTAAGATCAAAAGCTTGGGAGCTTGCTCCCCCCTCGTTAGCCATGGTAGGGTAAAAAAAATAATAATGGAAAGAAGCAAAGTTTATCTCGCACACTTCCTCACGTGTTTACTCTCGCTCTCGTGTTTGAACACTCTAATGAATTCACCAAGGTATTTTCAAGGCTCCTCAGTCAACTCCTCGAAGAAGTTAGAACTCCTTCTAGTGTGGATCGACTTACCAACCAGGGTCACAAGATTGTAGCACTTTGAACGAAAAAAAAAAAGAACAAAAGATGAAGGGACTAACCACGACTCAATGAATGACTCAAAGTTGAATTTTAAGGATCCTAGACAAAACTCTACCCAAAACTGGAATTTTGAGCTGCTGGTTGCTGCATTTCTGGTCAGTGTTTTGGTAGGTAAATGGACACTTAGAGGATTCAGAATGACACTTAAAACTGACCTAATGATGCACAAAAATTTTCAGAATTAATGATTGGACAGAAATCCCCAATGGTTGCAAAGATGGAATCTGAATGGAAGATGAATTTGTGTTGCGGTAGGATTGTTTTGGAAACCCAAGGCTGGCTTTTCTTCCTTAATCCTTTGGAAATGAGGATTAGTCTTCCTATTTACTGGTTCCCATGAATTCTAAGGTCAAGTTCAAGATTGGAATTGATTTGGTTGTTTTTTTGGGGACAAGGGTGAAAATTTTGACTTGAACAGGTTGGAAATTTTGACTTGAATAGGCTGAATGTTCTTAGTCAAGAAAGAAGATTGTTATGGTGAAGACAAGGATTTTGGCAGCTGGAATTTTGCAGCCTTGTTGTTTACCAAGATTTGGTTCCCAAAACCCAGAAACTTCAAGATTCTTTCAAGAATTCAAGATGTTAATTTCCAGAATTCAAAAAACACGAAATTGAAGATGATTTCCTCCCCAAACAATCCAAGATTTCACGATTTGATCAAGACAGATTTTGGTTGTCTTCAAGAATCCCAACTAAAGTTCCAAGAACTTCAAGATTGTGGTTTTAAACAATCAGGAACTTCAAAAAACCCAAGTTTTGATCAAGACAGATTTCCAGGAATTTTTGTAAGGTTAGCCAGCTATTTTTTTTTTTTTTGTATGTAAACAAGAACACAAGGTAATAACTAGATAGGACTCTAAAACCCTTGCTACAAATTGATTTTTTTTTCGGATGAACAGTAACCTCGAATGATCAAATAGAACAAAAGATTGGAATTGAATGGATATAACAGGATAGAAACAAGACTCAAACAAAGAATCAAGAATAAGACACAAAAAGAAAGGCTGGACCAAACAAGGCTAACCACAGCAATTAACAACAACTAGACACAAGTTTATGACGTAACAAATCTGGAAAAATAACGCAAGAACACGAAGTAACAAATCTGGAAATTGCGGATAGCAACTTAGAACACGAAAACAGAATTTTCGACAACTTGACTCGAAAAGCAAATAAAAAAAAAGGATATAACGTGATACCTCTTAATTAGCTCTGATACCAACTGATACGAACGTCGCCAACCTTGTGACGAAACCCGTAAAAGATTAGCTTCAGGATCGACAAGAGGACACCAAGTTTGAAGCGGATGACCTCAACCCGTTAATCACGTGGTTAACGAACCTTGGTATAATGGTAGAAGACGCCACAACCTAGTGCGATTCTAGATTGATAAGTCACGAACACCTAGAGAAATTCTAAGGTATTCAAGAAGCCTTGGAGAAACCAAGAAAACTCTCAAAATCTGATTTATTGATTGAATGCATAAACCATTGGAAGTGTGGGCTATTTATAGCCTTACATAGAGATGAACAACTAAATGTGGAATTAGTCTAGAGTTGTGGTCTTGACTATAAGTAGCCTGAAGTCGCATGTTACATTCAGTTTTTGAGAGTATTGAATAAAATTTCCAGAATTTCGTCCATTCCTTGTGGCAAATTCCCTTAGCTTGTGAAAGCTAAGTTGAACATCCTAGAGTTGATCCTAGGCTGTTCTTGACTTATCAATCAAGCACACATACTTGATTGTGGCGTCCTCTACCGTTAAATCTGTTCTTGAGTGGTCCAAGTTCAGGTTCAACTCCATCCAATCTTCATCGTGTTCCTCTAGATCCGAAGTAGCTTCCGCGTCTCGCATCAGCTGGTATCAGAGCTGGTTAGAGGTATCACGAATATCCTTTTTTATTGTTTTTAGATCTGTTTTAGTCTTCTAAATTCGTAGCTCAAGTGCTCGGGTTTGTCAAGTCCTAAATCTGTCTTGGTTGTTTCCTTGTCAGAAATCTGTCTTTGTTGTTTAGTTGTTGTCCGAAATTTTCTGTCCAGTTTTGTCTTGTGTTTATGTTCTGTTTAAATCGAAAAAAAAAACTATTGTGATGCATACCTTATTGTCATTCCCTTGAGTCGTTGCTGGAATTAATTTGCTGGGATGCCGAACCTGTTTGCACTTGTTTCTTGAACCTTTGTGTTGTTGCTTTGCAAAACTCGAACATCAAAACCTTATTGGGGAAGTCTTGAGCTTCTTGGATCAAAGAGGTTAATCTTGGCAGTCTTGAAACCTGAAATAAACCTTCAACCGTGTTCTTGTTTTCATGGAACTTTGATCTTGAAACCAAATCTGTCCAAGTTGTTTACGTTAATTGCTGTGAAATTCTGGTCTAAACTAGCTGGATATTGTGTGAAAACACCCCAACAGAAGTCAAAAAAAAATTCTAAGAATGACGGCTCTAGTTTCCAATTTTTGACCAGACTTCAAGTTTTACCAAATCTGATTCAAACTTGGACTTCCAAATCTGAACAACCTCCAATTCTTGACCAGCCTTCAAGTTTTACCAAATCTGATTCAAACTTGGACTTCCAAATCTGAACAGCCCTAGTCTTGGTCAACCTTCAAGCCACCAAATCTGATTCAAACTTGGACTTCTGAATCTGAACAACCTCCAATTCTTGACAGCCTACAAGTTTACCAAATTTGGTGCAAAATCTGACTTCCAAATCTGACCAGCCCCAAAATTTCGAATTTGAACCACTTGGGACTCCCAAATCTGACCAAACTCCAAGGTTTCCAATCCTTAACAACCCCAAGTGTCCAAATCAGATCAAACTTTCCAATTTTCGAATCTTGAATTCTTGAATTTTCCTAAAACTGTTGGAGCAATTGTGACACCCGATTGGGCTGAGTTTTAGGTAGTAGAGTGCCCATTATTTGAGCAGCCTAAGGCCACCCAAAATACTCCAAAACCCTTACCAAAAAGACCACGGACCAGCAGCTCAACAAATTCCAGAAAATTGGGTTTCGGGTAGAGTTTTCTAGGATTTTCAAAATTTCAGCATTCAAGTTAATTGTCTTACTTTCTTTTGAGTTGTTAGTTATTGTCCAGCTATATTCTGAGTCTTGAGTCGTGTCTAGGTCTTAGTCATTAACCTCCATTTATTGCTACTAGCTTGTGTGTCACTTGTTGACTAGTCAAGAACGTACACTGCGGTGACGCCTGGTTTGTTCAACCCGAGCAACTAGCAAGCCAAGGAATTGCTTGGTAAGATTATTAGAGAGTGATACACTTGAGTGAAACACGAGTGTGAGTGACCTATACATTGTATTAAAAAAAAAAAAAAAGAGAGGAACTCGTTTTGTTTATTTGTTTTGCAGGTGGACTAAATATGTCTAGTGAAGTTGGTGAACAAACCATGGACATCAAACTACAGTTGGAAGCCATGATGAGGGAGTTCAAACGATTGCTTAAGAATGAAATTGAACCATTGCATGATCGAATTGATCAGTTGGAGAACTCGAAACCTCCACCTACCCCGAGTAAGGGCAAAGAATCGGCATACTCAAACGATGAAGAGGAAGCATTTGAGGGAAGGTACCAAAATGATCAAAGGTTCCAACGTCGAGGAGACGACACCATTAAAGGTGTCAAACTCAAGATTCCCTTATTCCAAGGCAAGTCGGATCCCGAGGCGTACTTGGAATGGGAACGAAAAATTGAGTTAGTCTATGAATGCCACACCTATACGGAGGAGCAAAAGGTGAAACTAGCAGCCGTAGAATTCACTGACTACGCCTCCATTTGGTGGGACCAACTTAGACTAAGTCGAAGGAGAAATCGTGAGAGACCTGTGGAAACTTGGGAGGAAATGAGGAGTCTGATGAGAAAAAGGTTCGTTCCGAGCTACTATAGCCGAGATCTACACCGTCGGCTACAAGCTCTCAACCAAGGGTCCATGTCAGTTGAGGATTATTACAAAGAGATGGAAATGGCCATCATGAAGGCGGATTTGCGTGAAGATGGAGAGGCCACGATGGCTCGTTTTCTACATGGATTGAGGCCCGAGATTGCTGAAGTAGTGGAACTCCAACACTACCTCGACATGAATGAAATGCTCCAACACTACCTCTATAGTTAGTTGGGCTAGCTTTCGGTCAAGTGGAGGCCCAAGGGGCTGGCCGAACTTTCCTTGTTATTTTTCCAGTTTATTAGGTCTTAGTCACGGCTATTAATAGCCTCAAGCCGCATGTTACATTCAGTTTTTGAGAGTATTGAATAAAATTTCCAGAATTTCGTCCATTCCTTGTGGCAAATTCTCTTAGCTTGTGAAAGCTAAGTTGAACATCCTAGAGTTGATCCTAGGCTGTTCTTGACTTATCAATCAAGCACACATACTTGATTGTGGCGTCCTCTACCGTTAAATCTGTTCTTGAGTGGTTCAAGTTCAGGTTCAACTCCATCCAATCTTCATCGTGTTCCTCTAGATCCGAAGTAGCTTCCGTGTCTCGCATCAGTTTCCAGGTTGAGGATTAGGGTTTTGGCCCTGATGTTGTACTACGTGGACTAAAAGATCAATCATGCGCTGGATAGCCGCAGCTACCTAAATGTTAGGATCCACTCCAGGTTCAGGATTGGGTTCAGGCATTGGTTCCCGATTTTTCCTTTCATTCGAGGGTTGCATACGTCCACGGCCCCGCCCTCGTCCACTACGCGTTCCTTCTATTGAATTAACTAATCTAGGCTCGAGGTACGAATATAAGATACAAACTAGTGAGGTCAGTAAGTCAGATATATATAATACGTTTGAATCAATTCAAAAGCAAATATACATATAACACGACTATATCAAACAATTCACACAGTAACAGTCAGTCAGATACAAGCAAAAGAAATCCTATGGAAGTGAGGGGGTCATTAGCAACTAACGAAAAGCTTCCCCCTAGGGTTCTATCTATAATCTACAGGAATACCACAATTTAGATCTTAGGCAGGGTTCATCATTCTTAGTGATCCCTAACGCATCATATAAAGTTCCGTAGAATCAGATTTCTAATGCGCTCAAATTATTTCTAACCTAGGCTTTCATCCCTTTTTGTACTCGGGTACAAGAATCCAAAATAAGATAATTCACCACTCGAGCTGGCCAGTCCCAAGAGTAAATCATCTACATTTGTAATTCCTACCTGACATACATATCTATGGTCCTCAGAGACCATGAGAAAGATTTAAGGCCAATACATTTATGATTCATAGCTTACGCTCGAACGAGCACTTAGTCCTTCAAACTTATTCACCACTTGGCCCAAGCTCACTCTGCCCAGAAACCACGCGAAGCAGGCTCTGATACCACCTGTGACAGCCCCACCTTACCCTAAGGCGAACCAAAGGGTTCGACTGACCGCCTGCCTAGCTCTCGCCGAGACTCAGTCATACCTCCATCAAAACCAGAGTAAAACTACAAGAATCAAAACAAAATGGAAGGGCCGTCGCCATGCAGGATCCAACCAAGTACAAGTAAACTTTGTTTGCCATGAAAGAATGTACATTCCCGAATACATATGTTATATAAACATGAGGAAACACTTTCAAATATACATATTAATAAGTTTACAAATCCAAAAGGAAACATTGTATTAAGATACATTTAGGGTTTCCAAATTGTCGAGGAGCTATACCAAAAGAACAAAAGAATTTCTAACTAGCTCAACTCATTCCTCAAAACATTGAAATTCCAAAAGATGGTTCCCTGTAAGGAAATCAAGGATAACGGAACGGGGTGAGCTAAACGCTCAGTGAGGTACCAAAAGTATAAATAGTAGAAACAGTAGAACTCATAAGAAATTTCTCTTAAGGCACATATGCACGTCAAATACGAGAAATGAATAAACACCACAATGTAAGAATACATGTGGCTCTCAGGAGCTAAATCCCCGTTGCAATATTTGATCCAGTCTTGTTGACCCTCCATCAACGTTCAAATAAAGAAACCAGTCCAGCAGAACACCACTTTAGCGCCAAAATCCCGTTCACCAAACATACCGCGTACCGGGCCCGAACGCAAAACAGGACAAGAATGGTAATACTCGAGTATACCGGAATCAAGAGTCTCAATACCCAAAGATTCCCCAGGAACAGGTACCCATGGATTGTCAATTATCTCGACCAAACCCTTGCTGGCTCGATTTAATTAACTCCCCATGAGGTTGAGATCAAGTTTAACAGGAAGATCGTTGGACACATTTCCAAACGATCTCATAACAAGTGCAAGTAACAAGTTCAAGTACATAACAAGTACAAGTAATAGATTGCAGTTCATTCAATACAGGCAAGAGAACGAGTGTGATAAAGTACACCCTCGTCTCATACAAGATAAACAGCCAGGAAAGACATTCAAATAGCAATTTGCAAGTACAGAAAACCAGTTTAGCTATAATTCAGGGGAGTGGTGCACTCACCAGTTAAAGCAAGGATACGTCAAAAGTTTCAACCAAGGTAGGGCTCTAATCACCAAGAAACCCTAGAATAACCAAGGTAAACAATTATGATTCCCACAGTCACAAATCCAGTAAATGGAATGCATAAATGAGACTCGACTACATGTCGTACGCCTTTCCAGGTTAAGTACTAGTACAAAAGAATAAAATATGACTTTTGAGCAAAAAGGATAACAGTTGGTCCTAGGGTTACAAACAACTCCCAAAACCCATCATTTTTACCAAGATCAACTCAATTTGAAAGAATCGCGTAGCCCTAAAATTTTGGGCAGCATGCCCTCTGTATGTACCTATTTTCCAGCCATTTATGGCTTCATTGTTTTCCTCAATCAATCCCAAAATCACACACAAAATAATCTCATTTCAATAGCCGTTCAATAGGCTCAAAGTGGTACAAGTACAAATTCAAGATAGGACAATGTCCGGAAATGAAGTTTAGGTTGGAAAACAAAAAGACAGATTTGACGTTGTTTAGCGGAACGAACACAACTGAAGCTACACTTATCAGATTGAGGTATAATTTATACCATTTCGAAGCTAAGACAAAGGCTTACAACTCTAATGAAGACCACTCAGTCCAGTTCTTAGTGTAACTAGGTCAAAATTGCAATATACCAAACCAGAATCGTACAAACAGGTTAGCTAACGGTATTATGGTAAAATGACCATAACTCAGGCTACCGAAGTCCAATTGAGGTGTTTCTAGGGCCGTTGGAAAGCTAAGACACAGCACTACAACTTTTGTGTTTTGGCTAAATTCTAATTCGGTAAGGATCAGGGTGAAAAGTCTCAGACAGATTGGATGAAGTGTCAACTCTGTCCACCGGACTCTACCTAGGGCAATCTGGGGGTATTTCTATCTTTTCACAGGCTACGGAGCTCGGATTGGGCTGAAAATTTATAAGCAACTATAAAACATTATTTTTTACAACTTTCATGTTTTAACCTAAGACTGATTAGGCCTCCAACCTAGCCGAACAGAACCGGTCAGAACAGTGGTTAGTTGAAACCCTAATCTGGAAATTTCGGTACAAAGCGGAAATTTTCCGCAAATAGCTACAATTTACGCATCAAAGATTCATTCTAGACCATTCCAAACCATCATCCATGGCCAACCAATATTAAATATATAAAAACAGAAAAATCATGAGTAATTATGAAAATTCACCAATCTCCACCAAAAGTCACAAAATCTTGCACAAAACCAACTCTATGACTAACACAAATCATTAATTTCACGTTATTAAGAACAAAGAAAGGATTTCTAGACATGATACCTTGAAATCTCAAGAAAGGTGATGGCTTAGTCCTTTCCCTTCTCTAATCACTCCACCACTACCTTCAATCTTCCTAAGTGACTTTTATGGAGGAATTTGGAATTTTAACGGTTGATTCACAAGATTGAGCAAGAAAATGGAGTTGGAGTTGAAGGCTTTCTTCTTGTTTTTCCTCCTCAAGAATTCGGCCAAGATGCTAGAAGAATGAAGATGATTTTGGTCAATTTTTGGTATTTAGTAATGGTGATGAATAGTAGGTCAAAGTCATCCTCCAATAGTTACTTGACACTTGTCCATTCCTATGCTTGATCTTATCCTTTTGTCTCTCCTTACAAATTAATCTAACTAACCTCCAATTATCTCCTAACACATGGTAAATGAATCCCTTAATGCAAAACTTAACCTAATTGGCCGAATTAACCGCACTTAACGCATTATCGAGTCCCACGCCCAATACACACTTCAAATCTCGTATGAACTAACTTATACTAGAAAAATAATTTAAAAATCATATTTGCTCATAAAAATTATTTTTAAAATTTTTTGAATAAAGAAAATATGGAAAGGCGTGCCATTAGAATAAAATAAAATCTAAAAATTAAGAAAATTATGGGTTCTCACATTAACAAAAGAATGAGTGGCACCGGGGTCTATCAAAATTTTGGCTAACCGGTGAAAAATAGAGATCGTACCTTCCACTACCTCCGTTGGTTCAAGCACCGATTGTTGGTCCAGCGAATACACTCTGGCCGGTACCCTCGACCTGGTCCCTCCGACATTGGTCGGCTTTGGGTTTGACTTGCCAGTCGACTGAGTATCGCTGATCAACGGGCAGTTGACTGTCTAGTGCTCCATACTTCGACACCTTAGGCACTTCCGAGTCTTTCTCCAGCATTCATCCTCTGTATGGTTCGGTTTCCCACAATATCTGCACGTTACTCGGGGAGTGGAGGTCTGGCCTCCTTATGGAATGTCTCTACCTTGTCCCTTACCACTTTGACCTCCCCTCTGGGCACCTCCTATCTGAGCACCTTCCCTAAATGCACTCGAAAACCGTCTACCTCCAGCACCATGACCGGATTTAGCAGGTGGCATGTTCCGATCACTCTGCGCTGACCCTTGAACTCCACTAGATGCCCCTCTCCGTTTTGCGCGAAAATTTCTCACTTGTGCCCTGGCAGTCTCTATCCTTTGGGTCTTTTCCAAAACCTCCGTAAACATATTAATCTGGGCCACTGCCAAGGCCTCTTGTATCTCCACATTGAGCCCTTGCACAAACCTCCGTATTATTCTTTGCTCCGTAGCTATTAGTTCAGGAGCAAATTTTGATAGTTTCGTAAACTAAGTCTCATACTCAGCTACACTAGAAGTTCCATGCCAGAGTTTAATAAAATCGTCCTCTCTCTTCTCCTGGACGATAGGTGGAAGGTATTTCTCGTTAAACTCCCATACAAAGTTTAACCAGGTCCATGCAGTTCCCTCTCTCTCCTATTTGGCTCTAATTACATTCCATCAAGCCCTGGCTGGACCTTCGAACTGGAAAATAGCGAATTGTACTTGCCTATCCTCTGCATAATTTAAAGCGGCAAAGATGTTGATCATGGCCTCTAGCCATTTCTCGGCTCCCTCCGGGTCTGGTCCTCCCAGGAACTTAGGTGGAAAGAACTTCTGGAATCTCTCTAAGGCCTTATCTTGCCCCATATCAGGGTCCCTAGGTTGATTTATAGGGGCTTGACCCTGTTGTTCCACTAAACGGGCCAGAATATTAGTCATTTGTTGGATTGCATTTGCCACTTGATCTCCTCCTACAACCTGGGGTCCAGGTTGTGGCTCAATCGTTGCCTCTCTCTCCTCTCTCAGTTCTCGCACCGATTCCTGTGCTTGTCTACCCCCACGGCCATGACTAGGACTGCGTCCTCGGTTAGTTCCCCTGACTTGACTTCTTCTACCCTCCATGTTTTGGATTTAACCAACTATAGACATGTAAACAAGGTAAGGTATGGGTCATGTAGCACGTTGCAAAAGGATAAACAAAGGCAATAAAATGCATAATAAACAGGTTCTTTATATACATAGCAAATAAGTCATATATACATGCCAACCTAGGCAAGTCAAAGGCTATACTAGCCAAGGAACATAGAACAAAAGGAACCCTATTTACATCCACCGTGACACGTCAAAGTCAAAAACAAAAGAAAACATGTTGTCCTACTATGTTCCTAACTATCCCACAAAAAATCTCCTCAACCCTAACAAGTCATCTGGCTAGATGCCGACCCAACCGACTCCGTGGGTGCACTCGGCTCCTCCTCCAGGTACTCCTTAGGATCCTCCTCCGGATCCTCCTCAGGAGCGCCAGGAACATCAGGGATTGCAGGCACTTGACCCTCTTCGGCCAAGTCCTGAATCACATCCTCCACCAGAGCCTCGTACTCAATCAGGATATGGCCGGTCCGGTCTCGAATATCTCCAACCACTCACATAAGGCGTCCAGTAGTCGCCTGAGCCTGCTCGCGGTAGGCATCAGTCCGCTGCTGCTCCTCCAAAATCGAGGCCTCCAGCTCTAGGATCCGGGCTCCAGACATTCTATCTCCGACTGACACCTACGATTGGCGCTACCCAATCATCTCCGCTCATCGTCCACTGCGAGTACTACTCGATCGGGATAGGAATAGGTCTTCTAGCAGTTGCAACGCCCGATCTTACGCGCTGGGGACCACCGATGCACTGGCCCACCTGGACTCTCCTGATACGTGAGCACGCAACAGACGGGCCCCTCCAGATATGGCTCGTCAGTAGGTGCGTCAGTAGGTGGTACGTCAGTAGGTACGGGCTGAGATGGCCCAGCACCACCAGAAGCATCAGTACTCGCCATCACCTATGTTTGCAAGTAACATTACAAAAGTAAGTATATGAGATGTAGAAAACAAGGCTAAAGGCTAAGCTCAAGAATAAAACCCTAGCCTATCATATCAAGCACTCAATCTATCCAGATCAATTCACCCTAGGCTTTGATACTACATGTGACGACCCCACCTCCTCCTAAGGCGTACTAAAGGGTTCGGCGAACTGCCTGCCCAACTCTCGCCAGAACTCACTCACTCGTATCATGTGCATACATCCATAGACGATAAATAACATCGCAAGTCAAACTTACAATTTACATCGATGCACAATCAAATACAAAGCCACTATATACCCAAACTGGTTCAAAGTGTATACAATCCAAGTACAAATAATTCTATAGCGCGAGTACAAGTCAAAAGTCAAAAACAACTAGGCTATGCTAGTCTTTACACATCTCACGTCTCGCTCGTACTCCTGTAAGGAAAACAAAACTAACGGAGTGAGCCAAAACTCAGTGAAGTTCCAAATATCCAATTGGCCATCAAATAAAGTAATAACAGCGTGATAGTAAAATAGCGAGCAACAAGTCAAATCAGAGGGATAACACTTCATATAATCAAGGAATAACTGGTTCACATTTCACATGTAAGGATACAGTGGCTCATATCTCGGTTCCATCATAGCTTGATCGATTGGTAGTTGACACTCCGTCAACTTTCAAGTAATAAACTAGTCCAGAGAAACCCCACTTCACACCAGTCTCCGTCCACCGATCAACCCCCTTATCGGGCCCGCACGCCACACGAAACACGGGTGGTAATACTCGAGTATACCAATTAGCCGAGAAGATAACACTCCACTCGACATCACTAATTACCCAGGGTTCATTATCTAATCGACCTGGCCCTTGCCGGTTTGACTCGATTAATTAGCCACAGGGTTTCTGGAATTCCAGGCAAGATACAATTCATACGCATGTAGAGCAAGTCAATTGAAATCGATGAACAAGAACAAATCTCGTTAGGCAAGTGCGATAAAGTACACCCTTGCCATATCAAATCACTTATATATCATGTAATCAAATTGGTCAAAGATAAATCACAAATATCAAGTTTAATCAGATATTTGGAAGCACTCACCAAAAGTAGTGCCTCTAGTGATTGCGTCTGGATTGTACTCCGGGTTTGGAGTCCAAATTTGCGATAAAACTTGACTTAAGAATTTTGAAAATCGACTAAGGTTCGAAACTTAGACATTTCGTTCAATAAAAATCAAGAAATTGAAATTCATTTGGAGAGTAGTGGTGAAACACTTGCTCGCTTTTTAAACTATAAAACTTTGTAACATTTATACTTGAAAATGCTATTTGAGTCGAAAGTACAAGGAAAACATACTCTGAGCAGTCAATATTTTATTTCTCAAGGGTACATGTGACACCCCGAATATTAGGAGGTTGTTTGTAAAGAAGATACTAAAGTGTATTTCTTTGGGTTTGATTTAAAACCTTATTTTGTTTTAAAAAGATTAGAAACCCTAATATTTCAATCAAAAACCCTAGTTTACTTGTGACTAACTGGTTTTCTTAAATCTCTCACTTTTTAATTGAAACCCTAATTTTAATCACTGGAATTGTAAAATCTCTCACGTTTTTCTTAAAAATTTCTTTTATTTGAAAATTATTATTTATTAAAGCCCTAACGTCCAACTATTCCACAATAAGTGCAAATGGACCTAGAAAGTAGGATTTCACTCTTCGTTTCCAAGATTGGGGCAAATTAGGGTTTTCACGATTTTTTTCGCCGGATGAATTTTCGGTATGGAGCAAGGATCAAATTTGGTGATTAAAAGTGACTTTTAAGTGAGAAATAATATGTGATTAGGAGCAATGAGATAAGGTTGGTGAATAGTGTGACGATCCCACCTCCCCCTAGGGCGTACCCCAGGGTTAGGCGGACCGCCTGCCCAACTCTCGCCGGGACTCAGTCGTTCACTACATTCCTCAAACAGATTACAATATAAATCTCAAATTTTACATCAAATTCTCCAAGAATTACATATCAAAAGTGAAGCGTCCACGCTTCCACTGCGCCACTCTGATCCATGATCCCAATTTTTATACAAGAGGAATTCCACAACAATAAAATCACAACAAGCCTTCCTTCGCCACGAGCCCTGTGGAGGGGAATAAAAATAGTTTTGGGGTGAGCTAGAAGCTCAGCGAGTAACCATTAAAATCAGTAATCAAATCGGTTTCACAATAGTTCATTTCAATGATGTCATAAATCAAATGATAAGTCCAGAAACAATTACAACATTTACAATACATTAAAATGGAGTATCAATAATTCAAGGAACATTTATAATGGAAAGCAATAGTAACATTCATTAAAAGGATACGGGCTCACATGGAGCTATTCGTTCGTTCGTTCGTTCCCTTGACATTTCCCCTTATTCCTCCAATCGTTTGAAAATACATTTTTTTTTGTAAGTAGAATCCCTCGTTCATCCTTTTGTTCGTTCATCCCCTTTTCCGGACGTTGACCGAACTCCACCCATCCGACCATTGGCCGGACTCCACCCATCTGGACGTAGCCGGACTACAAGGTAATACTCGAGTATACCAAATTCACCCAGGGTCACCATATCGCCCGACCAAGTCCGCTTCTGGCTCGAGTCGATCGGTAACAAAGGACAGTGGCCAATTAGCCAAACGGCTTACATTCATGCGCAACTAGCATTTCAATAATTAAATCCTTGAAAATTGCACAGTTATTTAGGTCGAGTGCGATAAAGTACACACTCGCCTAGAAAGCTCGTTTTGGAAATCATTCAAAGCACTTAACACGTTATCAATCAATAATACAAGTCATGAAGTCAAGAAAATATAGCAAATAAGGAACACTCACATGCAAGCACGCATGATATGCAAGAAAACAGTTCAAAAGTAACTTTGGAAACAGTTTAAAGGTAAATAATGCAAGAAAACGGTACAAAAGTAACTTTGGAAACAGTTCAAAAGTAAATAAGGCAGGAAACGGTTCATAAATAGCTTCAGAAATAGTTTGAGGTCACTCACCTCCATGGCTCAGAAATCATCCATCATATAACATTGCCTTGCTCAAATCCAAGTCTTAGATCACAAACTCAATGCAAACAAGTCCTTTAAAACTTCGGACAGCACTTCCCCTAAATTTGCTTACTTTCCCAGCCATCATGGCTTCATTATTTCTTCAGCCAGTCCCAAAGGTACACACACAACAACAAGTTCATCCAATAGCCATTCAGCAAGCTCCAAGTAGTACTAGTACAAGTCAAGCTAGGGAAAAGTTCGGAAATGAAAGTTAAGCTCAAAACCAGAAAAATAGTTTTGACGTCATTTTACGGTAATGGTACCAAAGGCGCTACGATTGTCGGATGAAGGTATAAGACCCACCGCTTCGAAGCTAAGAGATAGGGGTACAATATTGCAGAAGGTCACTCAACCCAGTTTCGAGTGCAAACAGGTCAAAAATGCAAGATACTACATCAAAAATGTAAAACAGATTCACCAAAACGCATTCTAGCGGAAACATCATAACTCAGGCTCTACAAGTCCAAATCCAGAAATTCCAAAACCAGATAAAAGCTAAGAAACAGGGATAAATTTCATCAGAAGGCCTCAACATCCAATTCGGAAGCAATTCCAGCCAAAACAACCAATTACAGGTGCAATTCTTACTACATTCGGGTAAAACCAGGACAGCAAGGGTAATTTCGACTTTTCTCATTTTACACTACTCCAATTGGCCTGAAATTTTGTAGGCACCTTGAAAATGTCATTCCCTACAACTTTCATGTTTTAAACCAAGGCCAATTCGGCCTCTAACTAGGACCTAAAATTTCGGACAGAATGCACCCTAGTTTTCTGAAATTTCATCCAAACCAGAAATTACTTGCAATCTTCCACTTTTTCCACCTTCTAGAATCATTATATACTATTTTCAATCATCATATATAGCTACACAATCATGCTTATATTAAAACAGAAAAATCCCCAAAAATAATAAAACTTCATCACTTCAACCACAAATCAAGAAATGATCCATAAACTTGCATCTCATACCACCACTAATCATGATTTAAGCATCAATTAAGGAAGGAGAGTGGTTCCTCACAACTCACCTTAGCAATAGAAGAGAGAGAACAACTAGGCACCTTAACCTTCCAAATAACTCCACCAAACAACTCACAAACACTAATAGAAGAAGTTTTATGGAACAAATGCAAGATTAAACGGTTGATTTGTTGAATTTGAGCAAGATTGAAGACAAGAACTTGAAGAGTTTTCCTTTCTTTCTTTGAGCAAGAAAGTCGGCCAAGAGAGCTTGAAATAAGAGCTTATTTTGATCAATTTTTTGATATTTATTTGGTAAAGGTAAAGTTATGAATAGTAGTCAAATGTCAAGACTAAATCTTATGGTGACACTTGTCACCTTTAAGTGTAAAACTTATCTTTTTGTCTCTCCAATACAAATATCTTAACACCTTGTAAAATAATATCACTTAATACAAAATTCCAACAAGTTGTCCAAAATATAATGCATTTACCGCACTAGCGGGTCCCACGTCCAAAATACGCTTTTAATTTCTCAAAACTAACCGATACTAGAAAAATCATCTAAAAACTATATTTACTCATAAACTTTATCTGGGGAATTTTTCTAATACAGAAAATGTAGAAAAGGCGGGCGATTAACAAAAAATAAACCCTAGAAAATTAGAAAATTTCTGGGTTCTCAAACTCATTTTTTTTTCGGGGCGTCACAAACTCCCCTCCTTAAAAGAATGTCGTCCTCGACATTCCACTTGTACTAATCAAGTCAAGACATCCCCGCAAGAATCACTAATATTGCAAACCAAACCCACAGTCCGGCATCCTAAACTTCAAGCCTAGGATACACTACAGAGATTTGAAGCCTAAGCTCTGATACCACCTGTGACGACCCCACCTCTCCCTAGGGCGTACCCCAGGGTTCGGCGGACCGCTTTCCCAACTCTCGCCGGGACTCAGTCGTTCACTACATTCCTCAAACAGATTACAATATAAATCTCAAATTTTACATGTAATTCTCCAAGAATTACATATCAAAAGCGAAGCGTCCACGCTTCCACTGCGCCACTCTGATCCATGATCCCAATTTTTATACAAGAGGAATTCCACAACAATAAAATCACAACAAGCCTTCCTTCGCTACGAGCCCTGTGGAGGGGAATAAAAATAGTTTTGGGGTGAGCTAGAAGCTCAGCGAGTAATCATTAAAATCAGTAATGAAATCGGTTTCACAATAGTTCATTTCAATGATGTCATAAATCAAATGATAAGTCCAGAAACAATTACAACATTTACAATACATTAAAATGGAGTATCAAAAATTCAAAGAACATTTATAATGGAAAGCGATAGTAACATTCATTAAAAGGATACGGGCTCACATGGAGCTATTCGTTCGTTCGTTCGTTCCCTTGACATTTCCCCTTATTCCTCCAATCGTTTGAAAATACATTTTTTTTTGTAAGTAGAATCCCTCGTTCATCCTTTTGTTCGTTCATCCCCTTTTCCGGACGTTGACCGGATTCCACCCATCCGACCATTGGCCGGACTCCACCCATCCGACCATTGGCCGGACTCCACCCATCCGGACGTAGCCGGACTACAAGGTAATACTCGAGTATACCAAATTCACCCAGGGTCACCATATCGCCCGACCGAGTCCGCTTCTGGCTCGAGTCGATCGGTAACAAAGGGCAGTGGCCAATTCAGCCAAACGGCTTACATTCATGCGCAACTAGCATTTCAATAATTAAATCCTTGAAAATTGCACAGTTATTTAGGTCGAGTGCGATAAAGTACACACTCGCCTAGAAAGCTCGTTTTGGAAATCATTCAAATCACTTAACACGTTATCAATCAATAATACAAGTCATGAAGTCAAGAAAATATAGCAAATAAGGAACACTCACCTGCAAGCACGCATGATATGCAAGAAAACAGTTCAAAAGTAACTTTGGAAACAGTTTAAAGGTAAATAATGCAAGAAAACGGTACAAAAGTAACTTTGGAAACAGCTCAAAAGTAAATAAGGCAGGAAACGGTTCATAAATAACTTCAGAAATAGTTTGAGGTCACTCACCTCCATGGCTCAGAAATCATCCATCATATAACATTGCCTTGCTCAAATCCAAGTCTTAGATCACAAACTCAATGCAAACAAGTCCTTTAAAACTTCGGACAGGACTTCCCCTAAATTTGCTTACTTTCCTAGCCATCATGGCTTCATTATTTCTTCTTGACTTACCAGATTTATCTTGTAAGAAAAGATCAAAATCCAAGCAAGTTGAGCCCCGACCTTGCAAACCAGATCTCGATCCACAAGATCCAGACACAGATTCTTTTGTATCTCAAAGAAGTCAGTTCAATGGTTATCAAATTCCCAATGAATGGATTTTCAAAATTACAAAGACATCTTGTTCTCTTTCAAAAAAGGATCTTCATCCTTATTATCAAAAGTGTCTTTATATTTTGGAAAAAGAAACAAAAGAGTCCAAGAAAGAATGGAAGTTGAAACCTTTTTGCAAACCTGAACCATTAGTTCCAATTCATACTCCACATATCCAAGAATGTTTTATGTTTAATGAGGCAGATTTTCCAAAATTGGAAACCTTCAACAAAAATGGTTCAAGACATACTCCAAAAATCCAAAATATTTCCTCAACAATCTTACCAAGTGGAGAAACCATCCGACCCAATCCCACAGAGGATGTCCTTAATTGGCAAACTGAGAACTCTCTTGTTCAAAATACTGCTCTTATATCCATTCATAAGAACATCTCAGAAGCCAAAGACAAAATTGAACAAATTGATACCACGGTATCAACTCAACAATCCCAGGTATCTCATATGATTGAAGTTTTTGAAAAAAGACTTCAAGAACTCAGATACATCATACCCTCAGATCCATCCACTTTAGCTGATTTTGTTCTCAATCAAGAAAAAGAAACAAAGTTTATAAAAGATCAGCTACATGTTTTAAAAACAACAGGCCAAGTTCCTACATATGATGTAGGACCATCCACACCTCTTCCTAAGGTAAGCTCCATGTATGGAGCAGTACCCCTTAGAAATTGGCCAATACCCTTCTACTTTGGTGGGGTCTCTGTACCATCACCGTCTCTTTATTTTACAGAATCACAGCCACAGGCTACAAAACCTTTTGATATTGCAGCAACTCTACGAGAATACCGTAAAAACAAGCAGGTTCAAAAGGATGCTGAGATAGCAAAAAAAATGGCTGAGAAAGAACAAAGAAAAGTTGAGGCTGAGAGAGAAAGAAAGGCAAAGCAAGCAGCAATAGAACAGCCGTCATCTTCTCAACAGGAACCGCCATCTTCATTAATGTTTAGTACTTATACTAATCCTACTTTTTCTGTTGAACGGGAAAGAAAAGCGAATGAAGCTACTAGGGTTTATGATAATCCCTTGTCATCAGTATTAGATGAACTTCATGATGATTCAGTTCCATACATTTCCACTTACACTGAGTTCCACGATAGTTCTTCTGAAGAGACCAGCTCAGAAGAAAGTCCCTCAGAATCCTCATCTGATGAATCAGTATCAACAGATGATTCTTTAGAATGTTTATTGAAAGAAGAAACTATTCCTCAAATTCACATGGCAGAACCAGAACCAGAAATAGTGGAACCCGATGAAAATGAAGAAACATCATTTGATCAAACCCAGCGAGCTACTTTTCCAAAATCAAAGGGAGTACCTCTATTTACAATTGATAATATTCCACCCGAAAAGTGGGAAGCAAGATTTCATGAATTTCATGCTTGGATGCTTGCTCAAAATCTAACAGAAGAATCTCACTTTGAAATTTTATCAATTTTTACAGCTCATCTGGCCGGAATTCTTAAAGATTGGTGGACAACCATTGGAGATGCAGATAAAATGACATTTTTAACCAAACAGGATTTTATGGAAAATATTCACATTCTGCATCTAACATTTCTTGGAAATGTCAGGGAATTCCAGGAGGCTAAAAGAAAAGAATTCTTCCAAATGAAATGTTTATCCTATGATCGACGAGATCTAAATAAACATTTCAAAAAAATGATTAAATTATTTTATTCTCTTGGTGCAGATATTAATCTCAAGCAACCTTTTATCAGTTCTCTTCCAAAGCCACTTGCAGATGGTGCAGAAATGTATATCCATAATAAATATGGATCAATCTTAAATCTCACCATTGGACAAATTAAACAAGCAGTTTTCCTATCTCTTGATGACCTTTGCCACAAAAGAAAGGTTATTCGAGAATACCTAAAAGGTGATGTTTATTTAGACCAAGCCTGCAAAAAGCCAGAATTGATAACAAAGGGTAAGTGCCAAGCTTGTTCTCCATCTCAGAAAAGAAAAGGATCCAGAAAGTTCAAAAGATTCAAAAGCTTTACCAAGACATACAAGAACTTTCCAAGAAAATCTTTCAGAAAGAAATGGAGATATTTTAGGCGAAAGTCTAAAAGGTTCAGAGGCACAAAAGGAAACAAATGTTTTATCTGTGGAAGGCCTGGACATTTTGCAAAGAATTGTCCTCAGAACCAAAAGGGAGTAAAATTGATATCAGAAATTCAGAATGAACTTCATTTTTCTATATCTGATTTAGAATCTGAATTTTCTGAACAAGAAGAACCAACTGATACTACTCTTTTGGCTTTACAGGTTCCTGAAGAAATTTTAAGTATTGGCCCGATTGCTCTAGCCAATAAAGAGGCAAATGAGAAGGAAGTTTATCCACAAACTCTTATTCATATTCTGTTGGATAAATATTCTAAACCTATCCCTCTAATTGCATTTTTTGATACAGGAGCTCATACTTCCATTATGAGAAAAGACATCTTACCAGACTCATATTGGATCCCAGAAGTAAATAAGTTTCGAGGAGCTGATGGAAACCTTTTTGAAACAAGATTTATTACCAAGACTCCCATCACTCTCAAACTTCTCCCTGATTGCTGTGTTAGTTCAAAATTTTTGGGAGCAAATTTTACTGGTAAGGACTTATTATTAGGATTTGATCTTTACAAACAAAACAAGTATCTTATTACAGGACATGGGATAAAATCAAAAAAGTTTTTAAACCATTTATTGAAATCCCTAAACTGTATTTGATACAAGATGAAAGTGTTCATAAGGATCAACTCCAGCAGATTCAGAATCAAATCATTCACGAATCATGCTCAACAAATCATCAAGAGTTTTTACAAAAATGTGATCATCCTTTGTGGGAAAATCCTGATTTTTATATCCGACTTCATTTCAAAAAGAACGAGGATATAAATCCCACAAAAAGCTAGTCATTCTGGAATGAATCCAAATGACACAAAACTTGCAGAACAAGAATGCCAAGAACTCTTGAAATTTGGTCTAATTGAGATTTCTCATTCTCAATGGGCATGTCAAGCATTTTATGTCAACAAAAGATCTGAACAGGTAAGAGGGAAAATGAGATTGGTAATTAATTACCAACCTCTGAATATTTTCCTACTTGATGATAAATTCCCTATTCCCAATAGATTTACTATTTTTTCCCAAATATCCAAAGCAAACTGGTTTTCCAAATTTGATTTAAAATCTGGATTCTGGCAGTTGGGAAGTCATCCTGAAGATAGGCATAAAACTGGATTTTGTATTCCAAATCATCATTTTCAATGGAAGGTGATGCCTTTCGGTTTAAAGACCGCACCTTCTCTTTTCCAAAAAGCAATGATAAAGATTTTTCAGCCTATCTTACATTCAACACTCATTTACATTGATGACATTCTTCTTTTCAGCAATACTTTTGAAGAACATCTTGAATTGCTTAAAGATTTCCATCATCTTGTTAAGCAATACGGGATAATGCTTTCTGAAAAGAAAATGTTTTTGGCTCAGCAAGAAATCTCATTCCTTGGCATGAAGATTGCTAAAGGAAAATGCACTCCTGAGCAGCATGTTGGACAATCTATCAAAGATTTTCCTGAAGAAAATCTTTCAAAAACTCAAGTCCAACAATTCCTTGGTGTTGTTAACTATGTCCGGGAATTTCTTCCCAAAGCTTCCAAGCATATTAGTCCCTTGACTAAAATGCTTAAAAAGAAACCACCACCTTGGGGAGTTTCACAAACCAAAGCCATACAAATCCTCAAAGAAGAACTTCAACACCTTCCTACACTGCATATCCCCTCTGATGGGAAAAAGATCTTACAAACAGATGCTAGTGACAAATACTGGGGAGCTGTACTACTTGAAGAAGATGAACAGGGGACAAAGCATTGTTGTGGATTTGCCAGTGGAAAATTTAAAGTTTCTGAACAACATTATCATTCCACATTCAAAGAAATCCTTGCAGTCAAAAATGGTATAAAGAAATTCTCTTTTTTCCTTATATCACATCATTTCTTGGTTGAAATGGATATGGGGTCATTTCCTAAAATGCTGCACTTCAAACAAAACCTCGTCCCTAATCCTCAGTTGCTCAGATGGTCAGCATGGTTTTCCCAATATTCTTTTGATGTCAAAAATATCAAAGGGAAAAAGAACATTGTTGCTGATTTTTTCTCAAGGAAAGAACCTTTACCTCAACAAGCCTTAGTAATCCCAGTATCACCTTGTTTTATGTTTTCACCGGTTACTTCTGAACCCCCAGATATCCATCAAATCCCTTATCCATGGGAAAAAGAAGATATTGAAAGGATCCGAAATCAATATGAATTTGAAATATTTAGTTCATATGGCGGATCAATCTTAAATCCTTTTGGAACAAACCCTGAATACCCTTTCTGTCAAATTTTCATTGCTAGACATGATGATTTTCCAAAATGTTTATTATGGTATTTTTGGTGTCTGTGTCACCAATATCATATCCTTATGGAATTTCAATCACCCTTCTTTAATCAACCATTAAATCCAAACCTTCAAACTTTCCTGCAATGGTTTCGACCACTAACATATTGGTCTGGATTATTCTCAACCCAATCTAAATATGTTATTTTCCATTTCCATAGACCCTGTCACTTGATAAACAATCAAATCCAATCTTGTCCAAGTGCAGTACTTTATAAAGAAATGGCTCATACTATTTTAGACCTCGATGATGAGTATGAGGAAGCACAGAGATACATATTCCAAGAAAACAGATGTATTCCTCCTGAAATATGGCCTGGTCACTATGGTTCATGGAACTATCACTCAAGTCATCCTCATTGGACCAGAATCAAACGAGCAAAAAGAGAATACCAGGATAAAATGAATGATACTGTAATGCAGGATTCTCAAGACCCATATGATAACACAGGAACATCACAAGGGCCCATAACATCCTCAGCAGTTTCTTCCTATGCTTTCAAAAAACAGATCAGAATGGAAAAGCATTGAGAATAAAAGGAAAAATAAGCCGGCACATCCAGATCCAGATACCGCTCCATCAGATACCCCAGATGATGACCTCCAGTGGGCCAGTCCCAAAGGTACACACACAACAACAAGTTCATCCAATAGCCATTCAGCAAGCTCCAAGTAGTACTAGTACAAGTCAAGCTAGGGAAAAGTTCGGAAATGAAAGTTAAGCTCAAAACCAGAAAAACAGTTTTGACGTCATTTTACGGTAATGGTACCAAAGGCGCTACGATTGTCGGATGAAGGTACAAGACCCACTGTTTCGAAGCTAAGAGATAGGGGTACAATATTGCAGAAGGTCACTCAACCCAGTTTCGAGTGCAAATAGGTCAAAAATGCAAGATACTACATCAAAAATGTAAAACAGATTCACCAAAACGCATTCTAGCGGAAACATCATAACTCGGGCTCTACAAGTCCAAATCCAGAAATTCCAAAACCAGATAAAAGCTAAGAAACAGGGCTAAATTTCATCAGAAGGCCTCAACAACCAATTCGGAAGCAATTCCAGCCAAAACAACCAATTACAGGCGCAATTCTTACTACATTCGGGTAAAACCAGGACAGCAAGGGTAATTTCGACTTTTCTCATTCTACACTACTCCAATTGGCCTGAAATTTTGTAGGCACCTCTAAAATGTCATTCCCTACAACTTTCATGTTTTAAGCCAAGGCCAATTTGGCCTCTAACTAGGACCTAAAATTTCGGACAGAATGCCCCCCTCAAGAACCCTAGTTTTCTAAAATTTCATCCAAACCAGAAATTACTTGCAATCTTCCACTTTTTCCACCTTCTAGAATCATTATATACTATTTCCAATCATCATATATAGCTACACAATCATGCTTATATTAAAACAGAAAAATCCCCAAAAATAATAAAACTTCATCACTTCAACCACAAATCAAGAAATAATCCATAAACTTGCATCTCATACCACCACTAATCATGATTTAAGCATCAATTAAGGAAGGAGAGTGGTTCCTCACAACTCACCTTAGCAATAGAAGAGAGAGAACAACTAGGCACCATAACCTTCCAAATAACTCCACCAAACAACTCACAAACACTAATAGAAGAAGTTTTATGGAACAAATGCAAGATTAAACGGTTGATTTCTTGAATTTGAGCAAGATTGAAGACAAGAACTTGAAGAGTTTTCCTTTCTTTCTTTGAGCAAGAATGTCGGCCAAGAGAGCTTGAAATAAGAGCTTATTTTGGTCAATTTTTTGATATTTATTTGGTAAAGGTAAAGTTATGAATAGTAGTCAAATGTCAAGACTAAATCTTATGGTGACACTTGTCACCATTAGGTGTAAAACTTATCTTTTTGTCTCTCCAATACGAATATCTTAACACCTTGTAAAATAATATCACTTAATACAAAATTCCAACAAGTTGTCCAAAATATAATGCATTTACCGCACTAGCGGATCCCACGTCCAAAATACGCTTTTAATTTCTCAAAACTAACCGATACTAGAAAAATCATCTAAAAACTATATTTACTCATAAACTTTATCTGGGGAATTTTTCTAATACAGAAAATGTAGAAAAGGCGGGCGATTAAAAAAAAAATAAACCCTAGAAAATTAGAAAATTTCTGGGTTCTCAAACTCATTTTTTTTTTCAGGGCGTCACAAACTCCCCTCCTTAAAAGAATGTCGTCCTCGACATTCCACTTGTACTAATCAAGTCAAGACATCCCGCAAGAATCACTAATATTGCAAACCAAACCCACAGTCCGGCATCCTAAACTTCAAGCCTAGGATACACTACAGAGATCTGAAGCCTAAGCTCTGTTACCGCCTGTGACGACCCCACCTCCCCCTAGGGCGTACCCCAGGGTTCGGCGGACCGCCTGCCCATCTCTCGCCGGGACTCAGTCGTTCACTACATTCCTCAAACAGATTACAATATAAATCTCAAATTTTACATCAAATTCTCCAAGAATTACATATCAAAAGCGAAGCGTCCACTGCGCCACTCTGATCCATGATCCCAATTTTTATACAAGAGGAATTCCACAACAATAAAATCACAACAAGCCTTCCTTCGCCACGAGCCCTGTGGAGGGGAATAAAAATAGTTTTGGGGTGAGCTAGAAGCTCAGCGAGTAATCATTAAAATCAGTAATCAAATCGGTTTCACAATAGTTCATTTCAATGATGTCATAAATCAAATGATACGTCCAGAAACAATTACAACATTTACAATACATTAAAATGGAGTATCAATAATTCAAGGAACATTTATAATGGAAAGCGATAGTAACATTCATTAAAAGGATACGGGCTCACATGGAGCTATTCGTTCGTTCGTTCGTTCCCTTGACATTTCCCCTTATTCCTCCAATCGTTTGAAAATACATTTTTTTTTGTAAGTAGAATCCCTCGTTCATCCCCTTTTCCGGACGTTGACCGGACTCCACCCATCCGACCATTGGCCGGACTCCACCCATCCGGACGTAGCCGGACTACAAGGTAATACTCGAGTATACCAAATTCACCCAGGGTCACCATATCGCCCGACCGAGTCCGCTTCTGGCTCGAGTCGATCGGTAACAAAGGGCAGTGGCCAATTCAGCCAAACGGCTTACATTCATGCGCAACTAGCATTTCAATAATTAAATCCTTGAAAATTGCACAGTTATTTAGGTCGAGTGCGATAAAGTACACACTCGCCTAGAAAGCTCGTTTTGGAAATCATTCAAAACACTTAACACGTTATCAATCAATAATACAAGTCATGAAGTCAAGAAAATATAGCAAATAAGGAACACTCACATGCAAGCACGCATGATATGCAAGAAAACAGTTCAAAAGTAACTTTGGAAACAGTTTAAAGGTAAATAATGCAAGAAAACGGTACAAAAGTAACTTTGGAAACAGCTCAAAAGTAAATAAGGTAGGAAACGGTTCATAAATAACTTCAGAAATAGTTTGAGGTCACTCACCTCCATGGCTCAGAAATCATCCATCATATAACATTGCCTTGCTCAAATCCAAGTCTTAGATCACAAACTCAATGCAAACAAGTCCTTTAAAACTTCGGACAGCACATCCCCTAAATTTGCTTACTTTCCCAGCCAGTCCCAAAGGTACACACACAACAACAAGTTCATCCAATAGCCATTCAGCAAGCTCCAAGTAGTACTAGTACAAGTCAAGCTAAGGAAAAGTTCGGAAATGAAAGTTATGGTCAAAACCAGAAAAACAGTTTTGACGTTATTTTGCGGAAATGGTACCAAAGGCGCTACGATTGTCGGATGAAGGTGCAAGACCCACCGTTTCGAAGCTAAGAGATAGGGGTACAATATTACCGAAGGTCACTCAACCCAGTTTCGAGTGCAAATAGGTCAAAAATGCAAGATACTACATCAAAAATGTAAAACAGATTCACCAAAACGCATTCTAGCGGAAACATCATAACTCAGACTCTACAAGTCCAAATCCAGAAATTCTGAAACCAGATAAAAACTAAGAAACAGGGCTAAATTTCATCAGAAGGCCTCAACAACCAATTTGGATGCAATTCCAGCCAAAACAACCAATTACAGGCGCAATTCTTACTACATTCGGGTAAAACCAGGACAGCAAGGGTAATTTTGACTTTTCTCATTCTACACTACTCCGATTGGCCTGAAATTTTTTAGGCACCTCTAAAATGTCATTCCCTACAACTTTCATGTTTTAAGCCAAGGCCAATTCTGTGACGGCCCCACTTCCCCCTAGGGCGTTCCCCAGGGTTCAGCGGGTCGCCTGCCCAGCTCTCGCCAGGACTCACTCACTATGGAACTCGAATCATGTATATACATCCATAGACAATAGATGCTCAAGTAAAAGATAAGAAACTTCTACACACCAGAAGTCTTCAAAGTTTTTTTACCATTCAAGTACAAACATCGAATATACAAGGGTTCTCATTCCTCATACAACCAGCCCGTGCCAAGCACTAGGGCGAGAACCATTACAAGGCCAAAGAACTAGATCAACTAGACTATACAGAACGCTCGTCCTTGCTCGCCTTCCCCTGCTAAGGAAAACAATTGACGTGGTATGAGCTAAAAAGCCCAGTGAGGTTCTATATATATAAACAAGTAATTAAACAAGGAACATTAGTCATGTAATAACATTTAATCCAGAAAACATGTCCAATATAAAGCAATGATAATACATTCATTAAAAGGATACAGGCTCACGAGGAGCTATTTGTTTGTTCGTTCGCTCCCTTGACATTTCCCCTTATTCCTCCAATGATTTAAAAATTTCCTTTTTGAGAAGCAAAACCCTCGTGCCTGCTTTTGTTCATTCATCCCTTTCCGGACGTTGGCCGGACTCCACCCATCCGGACGTTGGCCGGACTCCACCCATCCGGACGTTGCCGGACTACAAGGTAATACTCGAGTATACCAAATTCACCCAGGTCACTATATCGCCCAACTGAGTCCGCTTCTGGCTCGAGTCGATCGGTAACAAGAGCAAGGGCCCAGTTCAGCCAAAAGGCTTACATTCATGCGCAACTAGTATTTCAACATTTAATCACCGAAAATTTCATATTTATTTAGGTCGAGTGCGATAAAGTACACACTCACCTAGCAAAAGTTCATTTTAAAAATCATAGAAAACAAGTAACATTTAATCAAATAGTCACAAATAATCACATAGATCCAACAATCCACATAGTCATAGAAACAAAACGTATATAGAACACTCACCTATTTACGCACAATAACGTGCAAAATATCCTTCCGGATATTACCCTTAGTCACCAATGAAACCTATGGTTGAACAAGAGAGCATATTACAGTTTATCGAGCAAAACATTTAAGGGAAACAAAGAAACCCGACTAATTAGGAATGAAACGTGTAAAGATCACTTTCAAGTAAGAAGAGGGTTGTTTGAACCCAAGGATGAAAAATCATGTTTTAAAATGGAAAACCGGTCATGGTATTGGCTAAACAAAAGTATACAAGTTCAAATAGAAACCTAGCCCTCGAGCGAAAATTTGGGCAGCACGCCCTTTGTGTTTACCAAATTTTCCAGCCATTTCGGCTTCATTATTTTTCCTCAAACACAACCCAACATCACACATAAGCAATTCAAGTCAAGAGCCGTTCCATAGGCTCACAATATCATAAGAATAAGAAATACAGTAATAACAAGTGCAGAAATTCAATTTAGCAAAAGACAGATTTGACGTATGAAAACGGAAATAACTTATCCGAGGCTACACTTATCGGATTAAGACGCAACCTATGCCGTTTCGAAGCTAAGACTCAGGTCTACAATGTTCATGAATGTCACTTAGTCCAGTTTCTAATGTAACTTGGTCAAATGCTCGAATTACTAAACCAAAAACCAATTCGTCGGCTGTTTAAACGCAGAACACTGTAATGGACATATCTCAGAGTACACAAGTCCGAATCAGGTGTTCTTAGAGGCATTTGAAAGCTAATTCAGAATACTACAACTTTCATGTTTTGGCAAAACACTAAATCAGAATGAATCCTAGTCAAAAAATGGGATAAACTGGACTTAACTGATCACACGGACTGCTTAGGAAATACTTAAAATAGTAAGGGTATTTTTGACTTTTCACATTCTACCAAGCTCGGATTGAGCTGAAATTTTACAGGTAACTAGAAAACATCATTCTCTATAACTTTCATGTTTTGGGTAAGAACTGATTCGGCCTCTAACATAGAGTACTAAAACCGGGCAGAAAGAGAAGAAATGAAAACCCAAATCTGGAAATTCATGCATTCAAGTGTTAATCCTCCATAAAATCACATCTTTAACCAAAAATTAAATGAACAAGGACCAAGATCAGACTTTATACCTCAAAAGCAAGGCTTGAATGAGTGATACTCCACCTCCTTTGAAAAATTTTTTTGTTCCACAAGCTTCCTAACTCACAACCCACACTTTAATCGGTTTAGAATTCGATTCTAGCACTTGGTTGGTGTAACTCAAGAAGAAAATTGTTTTCACTTGCTCTCCCTTTCTCTCTCTCTTTGGTCGGCCATGAAGAAGAAGAAATGAGGAAGATTAAGCTTAGTTTGTCTTATAAGAAGGTTGGAAAGATAAGAATTAATTCTAGCCACAAGTTTGGCTAACACTTGGCTTACTTACAACCACAAAATTTTCTCTTTCATCCCTTGCACTTGGGCCACAAATTTCGGCCAATAGGAGAGCCAAGAGGGGGAAGATATTTTGCTTCACTAGTGTTAAACTTGTATGGCAAGAAAGTGGTGGTCAAGTGATGGTTCAATTGGTAATACACGGTACACGTCGGTGTGACGCGTTTTCTCTTAAATCGCACGTACTAGGGTTTTTACTCCCTATTCCCTAACTTTTTATCATTGCTTCTAATCACATATTATTTCTCACTTAAAAGTCACTCTTAAGCACCAAATTTGATCCCTACTCGGTACCGGATAATTATACTGCGATTACACGAAAAATCCAATTTCACCTTGAATTGAAAACGAATAGGAAAACCCTAATTTCCTATGGTTATTGGCACTTTTCTAGGGTGATTGAACCATGGATAACATGAAATAATAGTTACCAAATAATTTTCAAATAAAAGGGAATTTTTGAGAAAAATACAAGAAATTTGCGAGTCCTCACATTCTCTCCCCCTTAAAAAAATTTCGTCCTCGAAATTTTACCTTCAGTTGCCTCAGACAAGTCCGGAACTTTTAGTAAATAAACACGATAAGGTTACTAAAGTAACTATTGAGGGCACCAAATATTCAAATAAACATATACCCACATAACACGCCATACCAAGATGACGGATAAGCAAATACACAAATACATATCAAGTTGGACAGATAACCATGTACATACAGGTATACTAACGTCATGTAGTAACAATATACAGGTAAATCAAAAGGAAAAGGTGAAGTCGTCCCCGTATCAGCCCGTCCGGTCTCTCACGTCACTTACTATCCAAACTAGATGTCCCTGATCTCTTGTGCTCATTCTAGTCAGACAAAGCCTGTTCATGTTCTCAAAATGCAAGTCTCAAGTACTTAGCAGCGCCTCAACTCTAGAGTACTCAGGCACAAGAATCCGAAATAAGATAATTCACATCTCGAGCTGCAGTCTCAAGAGCAAACTATCTACAATCGAAATTCCTACCCGGCGTACCTATCTATGATCCTCAAATACCATGGAAAAGATTAAAGACCTATAACATTCGCAATTCATAGCTTTACTTAGTCCCTCATACTTATTCACCACTTAGTCCAGGGTCACTCCACGTAGAAACCACGCGAAGCAACTATAAATTTTATCCCTCAATCGCTTAACTTTCAAGTCCAATCAAATCCCACAGTCCGGTATTCTAATCTTTAATCTAGGATACACTATAGAGATCTGAAGCCTAAGCTCTGATATCACCTGTGACGGCTCCACTTCCCCCTAGGGCGTACCCCAGGGTTCAGCGGGTCGCCTGCCCAGCTCTCGCCAGGACTCACTCACTATGGAACTCGAATCATGTATATACATCCATAGACAATAGATGCTCAAGTAAAAGATAAGAAACTTCTACACACCAGAAGTCTTCAAAGTTTTTTTACCATTCAAGTACAAACATCGAATATACAAGGGTTCTCATTCCTCATACAACCAGCCCGTGCCAAGCACTAGGGCGAGAACCATTACAAGGCCAAAGAACTAGATCAACTAGACTATACAGAACGCTCGTCCTTGCTCGCCTTCCCCTGCTAAGGAAAACAATTGACGTGGTATGAGCTAAAAAGCCCAGTGAGGTTCTATATATATAAACAAGTAATTAAACAAGGAACATTAGTCATGTAATAACATTTAATCCAGAAAACATGTCCAATATAAAGCAATGATAATACATTCATTAAAAGGATACAGGCTCACGAGGAGCTATTTGTTTGTTCGTTCGTTCCCTTGACATTTCCCCTTATTCCTCCAATGATTTAAAAATTTCCTTTTTGAGAAGCAAAACCCTCGTGCCTGCTTTTGTTCATTCATCCCTTTCCGGACGTTGGCCGGACTCCACCCATCCGGACGTTGCCGGACTACAAGGTAATACTCGAGTATACCAAATTCACCCAGGTCACCATATCGCCCGACTGAGCCCGCTTCTGGCTCGAGTCGATCGGTAACAAGAGCAAGGGCCCAGTTCAGCCAAAAGGCTTACATTCATGCGCAACTAGTATTTCAACATTTAATCACCGAAAATTTCATATTTATTTAGGTCGAGTGCGATAAAGTACACACTCACCTAGCAAAAGTTCATTTTAAAAATCATAGAAAACAAGTAACATTTAATCAAATAGTCACAAATAATCACATAGATCCAACAATCCACATAGTCATAGAAACAAAACGTATATAGAACACTCACCTATTTACGCACAATAACGTGCAAAATATCCTTCCGGATATTACCCTTAGTCACCAATGAAACCTATGGTTGAACAAGAGAGCATATTACAGTTTATCGAGCAAAACATTTAAGGGAAACAAAGAAACCCGACTAATTAGGAATGAAACGTGTAAAGATCACTTTCAAGTAAGAAGAGGGTTGTTTGAACCCAAGGATGAAAAATCATGTTTTAAAATGGAAAACCGGTCATGGTATTGGTTAAACAAAAGTATACAAGTTCAAATAGAAACCTAGCCCTCGAGCGAAAATTTGGGCAGCACGCCCTTTGTGTTTACCAAATTTTCCAGCCATTTCGGCTTCATTATTTTTCCTCAACCACAACCCAACATCACACATAAGCAATTCAAGTCAAGAGCCATTCCATAGGCTCACAATATCATAAGAATAAGAAATACAGTAATAACAAGTGCAGAAATTCAATTTAGCAAAAGACAGATTTGACGTATGAAAGTGGAAATAACTTATCCGAGGCTACGCTTATCGGATTAAGACGCAACCTATACCGTTTCGAAGCTAAGACTCAGGGCTACAATGTTCATGAAGGTAACTTAGTCCAGTTTCTTATGTAACTTGGTCAAATGCTCGAATTACTAAACCAGAAACCAATTCGTCGGCTGTTTAAACGCAGAACACTGTAATGGACATATCTCAGAGTACACAAGTCTGAATCAGGTGTTCTTAGAGGCATTTGAAAGCTAATTCAGAATGCTACAACTTTCATGTTTTGGCAAAACACTAAATCAGAATGAATCCTAGTCAAAAAATGGGATAAACTGGACTTAACTGATCACACGGACTGCTTAGGAAATACTTAAAATAGTAAGGGTATTTTGGACTTTTTACATTCTACCAAGCTCGGATTGAGCTGAAATTTTACAGGTAACTATAAAACATCATTCTCTATAACTTTCATGTTTTGGGTAAGAACTGATTCGGCCTCTAACATAGAGTACTAAAACCGGGCAGAAAGAGAAGAAGTGAAAACCCAAATCTGGAAATTCATGCATTCAAGTGTTAATCCTCCATAAAATCACATCTTTAACCAAAAATTAAATGAACAAGGACCAAGATCAGACTTTATACCTCAAAAGCAAGGCTTGAATGAGTGATACTCCACCTCCTTTGAAAAATTTTTTTGTTCCACAAGCTTCCTAACTCACAACCCACACTTTAATCGGTTTAGAATTCGATTCTAGCAATTGGTTGGTGTAACTCAAGAAGAAAATTGTTTTCACTTGCTCTCCCTTTCTCTCTCTCTTTGGTCGGCCATGAAGAAGAAGAAATGAGGAAGATTAAGCTTAGTTTGTCTTATAAGAAGGTTGGAAAGATAAGAATTAATTCTAGCCACAAGTTTGGCTAACACTTGGCTTACTTACAACCACAAAATTTTCTCTTTCATCCCTTGCACTTGGGCCACAAATTTCGGCCAATAGGAGAGCCAAGAGGGGGAAGATATTTTGCTTCACTAGTGTTAAACTTGTATGGCAAGAAAGTGGTGGTCAAGTGATGGTTCAATTGGTAATACACGGTACACGTCGGTGTGACGCGTTTTCTCTTAAATCGCACGTACTAGGGTTTTTACTCCCTATTCCCTAACTTTTTATCATTGCTTCTAATCACATATTATTTCTCACTTAAAAGTCACTCTTAAGCACCAAATTTGATCCCTACTCGGTACCGGATAATTATACTGCGATTACACGAAAAATCCAATTTCACCTTGAATTGAAAACGAATAGGAAAACCCTAATTTCCTATGGTTATTGGCACTTTTCTAGGGTGATTGAACCATGGATAACATGAAATAATAGTTACCAAATAATTTTCAAATAAAAGGGAATTTTTGAGAAAAATACAAGAAATTTGCGAGTCCTCACATTCTCTCCCCCTTAAAAAAATTTCGTCCTCGAAATTTTACCTTCAGTTGCCTCAGACAAGTCCGGAACTTTTAGTAAATAAACACGATAAGGTTACTAAAGTAACTATTGAGGGCACCAAATATTCAAATAAACATATACCCACATAACACGCCATACCAAGATGACGGATAAGCAAATACACAAATACATATCAAGTTGGACAGATAACCATGTACATACAGGTATACTAACGTCATGTAGTAACAATATACAGGTAAATCAAAAGGAAAAGGTGAAGTCGTCCCCGTATCAGCCCGTCCGGTCTCTCACGTCACTTACTATCCAAACTAGATGTCCCTGATCTCTTGTGCTCATTCTAGTCAGACAAAGCCTGTTCATGTTCTCAAAATGCAAGTCTCAAGTACTTAGCAGCGCCTCAACTCTAGAGTACTCAGGCACAAGAATCCGAAATAAGATAATTCACATCTCGAGCTGCAGTCTCAAGAGCAAACTATCTACAATCGAAATTCCTACCCGGCGTACCTATCTATGATCCTCAAATACCATGGAAAAGATTAAAGACCTATAACATTCGCAATTCATAGCTTTACTTAGTCCCTCATACTTATTCACCATTTAGTCCAGGGTCACTCCACGTAGAAACCACGCGAAGCAACTATAAATTTTATCCCTCAATCGCTTAACTTTCAAGTCCAATCAAATCCCACAGTCCGGTATTCTAATCTTTAATCTAGGATACACTATAGAGATCTGAAGCCTAAGCTCTGATATCACCTGTGACGGCTCCACTTCCCCCTAGGGCGTACCCCAGGGTTCAGCGGGTCGCCTGCCCAGCTCTCGCCAGGACTCACTCACTATGGAACTCGAATCATGTATATACATCCATAGACAATAGATGCTCAAGTAAAAGATAAGAAACTTCTACACACCAGAAGTCTTCAAAGTTTTTTTACCATTCAAGTACAAACATCGAATATACAAGGGTTCTCATTCCTCATACAACCAGCCCGTGCCAAGCACTAGGGCGAGAACCATTACAAGGCCAAAGAACTAGATCAACTAGACTATACAGAACGCTCGTCCTTGCTCGCCTTCCCCTGCTAAGGAAAACAATTGACGTGGTATGAGCTAAAAAGCCCAGTGAGGTTCTATATATATAAACAAGTAATTAAACAAGGAACATTAGTCATGTAATAACATTTAATCCAGAAAACATGTCCAATATAAAGCAATGATAATACATTCATTAAAAGGATACAGGCTCACGAGGAGCTATTTGTTTGTTCGTTCGTTCCCTTGACATTTCCCCTTATTCCTCCAATGATTTAAAAATTTCCTTTTTGAGAAGCAAAACCCTCGTGCCTGCTTTTGTTCATTCATCCCTTTCCGGACGTTGGCCGGACTCCACCCATCCGGACGTTGCCGGACTACAAGGTAATACTCGAGTATACCAAATTCACCCAGGTCACCATATCGCCCGACTGAGCCCGCTTCTGGCTCGAGTCGATCGGTAACAAGAGCAAGGGCCCAGTTCAGCCAAAAGGCTTACATTCATGCGCAACTAGTATTTCAACATTTAATCACCGAAAATTTCATATTTATTTAGGTCGAGTGCGATAAAGTACACACTCACCTAGCAAAAGTTCATTTTAAAAATCATAGAAAACAAGTAACATTTAATCAAATAGTCACAAATAATCACATAGATCCAACAATCCACATAGTCATAGAAACAAAACGTATATAGAACACTCACCTATTTACGCACAATAACGTGCAAAATATCCTTCCGGATATTACCCTTAGTCACCAATGAAACCTATGGTTGAACAAGAGAGCATATTACAGTTTATCGAGCAAAACATTTAAGGGAAACAAAGAAACCCGACTAATTAGGAATGAAACGTGTAAAGATCACTTTCAAGTAAGAAGAGGGTTGTTTGAACCCAAGGATGAAAAATCATGTTTTAAAATGGAAAACCGGTCATGGTATTGGTTAAACAAAAGTATACAAGTTCAAATAGAAACCTAGCCCTCGAGCGAAAATTTGGGCAGCACGCCCTTTGTGTTTACCAAATTTTCCAGCCATTTCGGCTTCATTATTTTTCCTCAACCACAACCCAACATCACACATAAGCAATTCAAGTCAAGAGCCATTCCATAGGCTCACAATATCATAAGAATAAGAAATACAGTAATAACAAGTGCAGAAATTCAATTTAGCAAAAGACAGATTTGACGTATGAAAGTGGAAATAACTTATCCGAGGCTACGCTTATCGGATTAAGACGCAACCTATACCGTTTCGAAGCTAAGACTCAGGGCTACAATGTTCATGAAGGTAACTTAGTCCAGTTTCTTATGTAACTTGGTCAAATGCTCGAATTACTAAACCAGAAACCAATTCGTCGGCTGTTTAAACGCAGAACACTGTAATGGACATATCTCAGAGTACACAAGTCTGAATCAGGTGTTCTTAGAGGCATTTGAAAGCTAATTCAGAATGCTACAACTTTCATGTTTTGGCAAAACACTAAATCAGAATGAATCCTAGTCAAAAAATGGGATAAACTGGACTTAACTGATCACACGGACTGCTTAGGAAATACTTAAAATAGTAAGGGTATTTTGGACTTTTTACATTCTACCAAGCTCGGATTGAGCTGAAATTTTACAGGTAACTATAAAACATCATTCTCTATAACTTTCATGTTTTGGGTAAGAACTGATTCGGCCTCTAACATAGAGTACTAAAACCGGGCAGAAAGAGAAGAAGTGAAAACCCAAATCTGGAAATTCATGCATTCAAGTGTTAATCCTCCATAAAATCACATCTTTAACCAAAAATTAAATGAACAAGGACCAAGATCAGACTTTATACCTCAAAAGCAAGGCTTGAATGAGTGATACTCCACCTCCTTTGAAAAATTTTTTTGTTCCACAAGCTTCCTAACTCACAACCCACACTTTAATCGGTTTAGAATTCGATTCTAGCAATTGGTTGGTGTAACTCAAGAAGAAAATTGTTTTCACTTGCTCTCCCTTTCTCTCTCTCTTTGGTCGGCCATGAAGAAGAAGAAATGAGGAAGATTAAGCTTAGTTTGTCTTATAAGAAGGTTGGAAAGATAAGAATTAATTCTAGCCACAAGTTTGGCTAACACTTGGCTTACTTACAACCACAAAATTTTCTCTTTCATCCCTTGCACTTGGGCCACAAATTTCGGCCAATAGGAGAGCCAAGAGGGGGAAGATATTTTGCTTCACTAGTGTTAAACTTGTATGGCAAGAAAGTGGTGGTCAAGTGATGGTTCAATTGGTAATACACGGTACACGTCGGTGTGACGCGTTTTCTCTTAAATCGCACGTACTAGGGTTTTTACTCCCTATTCCCTAACTTTTTATCATTGCTTCTAATCACATATTATTTCTCACTTAAAAGTCACTCTTAAGCACCAAATTTGATCCCTACTCGGTACCGGATAATTATACTGCGGTTACACGAAAAATCCAATTTCACCTTGAATTGAAAACGAATAGGAAAACCCTAATTTCCTATGGTTATTGGCACTTTTCTAGGGTGATTGAACCATGGATAACATGAAATAATAGTTACCAAATAATTTTCAAATAAAAGGGAATTTTTGAGAAAAATACAAGAAATTTGCGAGTCCTCACAAATTCGGCCTCTAACTAGGACCTAAAATTTCGGACAGAATGCCCCCCTCAAGAACCCTAGTTTTCTGAAATTTCATCCAAACCAGAAATTACTTGCAATCTTCCACTTTTTCCACCTTCTAGAATCATTATATACTATTATATATAGCTACACAATCATGCTTATATTAAAACAGAAAAATCCCCAAAAATAATAAAACTTCATCACTTCAACCACAAATCAAGAAATAATCCATAAACTTGCATCTCATACCACCACTAATCATGATTTAAGCATCAATTAAGGAAGGAGAGTGGTTCCTCACAACTCACCTTAGCAATAGAAGAGAGAGAACAACTAGGCACCTTAACCTTCCAAATAACTCCACCAAACAACTCACAAACAGTAATAGAAGAAGTTTTATGGAACAAATGCAAGATTAAACGGTTGATTTGTTGAATTTGAGCAAGATTGAAGACAAGAACTTGAAGAGTTTTCCTTTCTTTCTTTGAGCAAGAATGTCGGCCAAGAGAGCTTGAAATAAGAGCTTATTTTGGTCAATTTTTTGATATTTATTTGGTAAAGGTAAAGTTATGAATAGTAGTCAAATGTCAAGACTAAATCTTATGGTGACACTTGTCACCTTTAGGTGTAAAACTTATCTTTTTGTCTCTTCAATACAAATATCTTAACACCTTGTAAAATAATATCACTTAATACAAAATTCCAACAAGTTGTCCAAAATATAATGCATTTACCGCACTAGCGGGTCCCACGTCCAAAATACGCTTTTAATTTCTCAAAACTAACCGATACTAGAAAAATCATCTAAAAACTATATTTACTCATAAACTTTATCTGGGGAATTTTTCTAATACAGAAAATGTAGAAAAGGCGGGCGATTAAAAAAAAATAAACCCTAGAAAATTAGAAAATTTCTGGGTTCTCAAACTCATTTTTTTTTTCGGGGCGTCACAAAAAGGAAGTAAAAACCCTAGTACGTGTGTTTTTAAGAAAAACGACACGAACCGGCGGGTCCCGCGCACTACCGGTTGAACGCACCACTTGACCACCACTTTCTTACCATACAAGCTTATTGATATTTGAGCAAAATATCTTCTCAATTTCCAGCTATCTTGACCGAAATTAGAGGCTAGAAATAGCAAGGAAAGAAAGAGAAAAAAAATGAAAGGTGGTGGTGGCGACAAGTGTCACCACCCTAGAGTTTCTTGGCCAAGAGAGTTACCATCCTTCTTAACCCAATTTTTGCACCTTTCCTCTTCATTATTTCAGCTTCTTGGCCAACCAAAGAGAGAGAGAAAGTGAGAGCAAGAAAACAATTTCCTTCTTCTTGATCTTAGCTATCCAAGTGGGAAAATCAACTTCCAAACCGATTAAAGTACTAGTTGTGGTCTTAAGAAGCTAGGGCAAACAAAAATTTCCAAAGGAGGTGGAGTATCACTCTTCCAAGCTTTGTCTTGAGGTATAAAATCTGATCATGGTTGTTGTCCATTTAAATTTTGGTTTAAGATGATAGTTAGCTCCTGTTTTGGCTTGATTACAAGATATGCAAGTTGTTGTGATGATTTTTGGATGATATATGCAAGTTAGGGTCTAATAAATTTCTGTCTAAACTTGTTGTATAGCTAGTATATGTTGTATATAAGATTATATAAGGGGCTTTGGTAGTGTTGGAAGTAAGAAATAAAGGAAGGTTGGATTGAAAACTGAAAATTCCAGATTTCTGGAAAATTTTCTCCCTTTCTATCCGGTTTTGTTGCCTCATGTTAGAGGCCGAATTGGCCTTAGGTCAAAACTTGAAAGTTGTAGAGAATGGTATTTTATAGTTTTCCACAAAATTTCAGCTCAATCAGAGCAACGTAGCTTGTGAAAGGATGAAAATACCCTCGCTGATCTAGGTCACTTTCCAGAGTTCCGCGTGGACAGTTTAGTCTATTTGATTGCATTTATTCATTATAATCCGTTTGGATTTAGCCTTTCACCAAAACATGAAAGTTTCAGTGCCCTGTCTTAGCTTTGTAACGCCACCAAGAACGCCTTAAATGGACCTTGGTAGGCTGAGATATGGTCACCTGAATACAGTACAGTTGATTAGCCGAATAGTTGAAACTAGGTTATGTGAGTTGGGAATTTGATCAGGTTACACTGAAAATTAGACTAAGTGCTCTTCATGAAAGTTGTAGGCCTTTGTCTTAGCTTCGAATTGGTATAAGTTGTACCTCAATCCGATAAGCGTAACCTCGGATGTGCCCGTTCCACAAAAACCCGTCAAATCTGTCTTTTGGAACTTCATTTCCGCACTTGATATTAGCTTAAATTTTGTTCTTGTATTGTTTTGAGCCTATGGAATGGCTGTTGAACTGAAATTGTGTTATGGATAACTTTGGGTTGGATTGAGTAAAAGAATGAAGCCATAATGGCTGGTAATTAGGTAAACACAAAGGGCATGCTGCCCAAATTTACGCTCGAGAACTATAGAAATACACTTGCAAATTGGGTAAAGTTAGTATGAGTATCACTTGAATCATCTAGAACTTTGGCTATCTTGGTTCGAGGTTTATACGTTAAAACCTAGCCGAACTTGTACCCTTGAGGAAATGACATAATGACCAATGTAAACTCGTTTTCCTTGCACTTTCGACTCAAATGTTATTCCCAAGTAAATATACTGCAAAATCTTATGATTTGAAAAGCGAGCAAGTGTTTCACGAATGTCTCTCAAATGAATTTCAATTATTTGATTCTCATTGAACGAACCGTTTAAGTTTCGAATCTTAGTCATGTTTCAAAGTTCTCAAATTGAATTTTTATCGCAGATCTGGACTCCAAACCTGGAGTATAACTGAACGTGAATACTAGAAGCACTATATCTTTTGGTGAGTGCTTTCAAATACCGAATTGCACTAGATACTTGAACTTGATACGTGACCAATATGATTACATGTTATATACGTGAATTGTTAGGGCAAGAGTGTACTTTATCGCACTTGCCCTTACGTGATATACTTGTTTATTGTTGCAATTGACTTGATATACTTGTTTATGATGTGCGCACTTCCTGGAATTCCAGAAACCTTGTGGCGAGTTACTCTAGTCGAGCCGGCAAGGGCTTGGTCGATTGGGTAACGAACCCTGGGTCTCTTGTATTGTCGAGTGGAGTGATATCTCCTCGACTAATCGGTATACTCGAGTATTACCACCCGTGTTTCTTGAGGATTTTGGGCCCAGCTAGGGGTTTGAACGGTGGACGGAGAGTCGTTAAGTGGTGTTCTACTGGATTGGTTACTTACTTGAAAGTTGACGGAGTGTCAACTGTTACTTGATCAAGCTCTGGAGATGCAATGGGAATTTGGCTCCTGAGAGCCTTCCGTATCCTTCTATTTGAAAATGATTATTGCTTATCGGATTGTTGTTCCTTTTGAAAACCAAAAGCACTTTATACTTGCTCATTTGGAAATTTGCTACTTGAAGTGTTAGTGTTCATCTTCATGAACTTGTTAAGCTCGCTCACTTTGAAGTTGGGACTTGAAATATTATTGTCCACTCTTATGAATTTTGATGCCATTAACGTGTAGTTGATATTCGTACTTTTAAAATGGTCAATTTGTTGTTTGGAACCTCACTGGGCTATTAGCTCATTCCACGCTATTTGTTTTCCTTACAGGGGGTACGAGCGAGGCGTGAGATGTGTAAAGACTAGCGTAGTCTAGTTGTTTAACTTTTGACTTTTGACTTGTACTCGCGCTATTCCTCGAATAGAATATTTTGTATTTGGATTGTATACGCCTTGAACCAGTTTGAGTATATTGAGGCTTTGTACCTTGATTTTCATCAATGTAAATTCTAAACTTGAATTGCGACGTTATTTATGGTCCATGGATGTATGCACATGATACGAGTGAGTGAGTCCTGGCGAGAGTTGGGCAGGCGGTCCGCCGAACCCTTTGGTTCGCTTTAGGGGGAGGTGGGGCTGTCACAGTACAAGTTCGGCCAAGTCCCTACTTATATACCTCGGTAAAAAAAGACGCAAATATCCTAGATGGTTCAAGTAGTAATCACTCTTAACCCTTACTCAAGTCGCAAGTATATCTACCTAGCCCTTGAGCATAAACTTGGGCAGCACGCCCTTTGTATTTTTCTATTTCCAGCCATTTATGGCTTCATTCTTTTCCTCAATCAAACCCAAAGTTACACACAAAATAATCTCATTTCAATAGCCGTTCAATAGGCTGAAGGTCATACAAGTACAAAATCAAGCTAACGACATATGCAGAAATGAAGTTTAGCAAAAGACAGATTTGACGTGATTTTACGTAACGGACACAACCGAAACTATGCTTATCGGATTGGGGCACAATTTATACTGTTTCGAAGCTAAGACAAATGGGTACAATTTTGATGAAGATCACTTAGTCCAAATTCCAGTGTAACCCAGTCAAATTCCCAATTCACAGAACCAAATTCCAACTAATAGACCAGTTAACTGCACTACCTTCAAATGGCCATATCTCAAGCTACCAAAGTCCGATTAAGATGTTCTTGAAGGTGTTGGAAAGCTAAGACATAGTACTAAAACTTTCATGTTTTGGCTAAAAGCTATTTCAGTACATATCAAGGTAAACAAACGCAACCAACTTAGTATACTATCAAAACTGTCCACTGACTTTACTCTTATGGCAGTCAAGGTATTTTCATCTTTTCGTAGGCCACGTTGCTCCGATTGAGCTGAAATTTTGTAGTCAACAATAAAATATCATTTTCTACAATATTCATGTTTTGTGCTAAGCCTAATCCGGCCTCTAACATAATGAAATGGAACCGGGCAGAACTGAAGCTACAATTTCCAGAAATCCGGAATTTTGTTATAGTCAAGTGATAATTCACATTTTTACCTTAAAACTACCACTACTTTCTCCTTTACAAGATTATATACCATATATACACATCATATAACACCTAACCCACAAGAAACCCTAACTCAAAAGTCATCCCTCTAATCATCAAAACCATTTGAAACAAACATCACAAGCACAATTCTAACATTAATACCCAACTTAACCATGATTAATGGAGAAAGAAAGGTTGATCACCCATTATACCTCAAGACAAGAGCTTGCAAGAATGATCCTCCACCTCTCCTTGAAATTTTTGGTTCCTTAAGCTTCCCAAGCTTCCAAACTAGTGATTAATCGGTTTAGTTTTTCTTGTTTGCACTCAAAAGGGTTGGATTCAAGGTAGAAAATTGAAAACTCTCTTCACTCTTTGCCTCTCCTTGCTCTCGGCCAAAACAGAAAAAAAAAATGAGGAAGAATGAGCTCAAATGGAAGATAAGAAGGTAAGACTTTGGCTTGGTCAAGGAACCATAGGTGGCCGACACTTGTCATCACCAAAACCAACTAAAATTTTGTTTTCTTTTCCTTGCATTTTGGGTCAATAATTTCGTCTATAAGGCTGAGGATGAGGGAGATATTTTGCAAAAATATCAAGGGTATGTGGTGGTAGGGAAGTGGTGGTCAAGTGGTGGGTTCAATCGGTATGTGAAAGTTGCCACCGTTGACTTCACCGACTTTGACCAAGTGAGGACCCATAGGAGGAGAATAGGAGAACCACGAGTCTGAACTTGGCGAGACCTCAAGGCATTGATGCGTAAGAGATTCGTTCCAAGCTACTACAATCGAGATCTCCACTCCAAACTGCAAACCCTCACTCAAGGCAACATGAGTGTGGATGTGACGACCCCACTTCTCCCAAGGGCGAACCCAAGGGTATCGGCGGGCCGCCTGCCTAGCTCGCGCCAGGACTCAAAACTTAAAGTTCGAAAGAGCACTAAATACAATATATACAATCCCAAAAGAATTATAATTACATTCTCCAAAAGTATCGAGTCAGACCACCAAAACAAAAACAAACATCCTAACTGTTCAACTATTACAAGCCAAACTAACTATACTAGTATACGAGCCAAAAGTCCCCGCGTCGGCCCCTGCTAAGGAAAACAAAAGGAATGGGGTAAGCTATATGCTTAGTAAGTAAACAGGGGCGAAAGCATAAATTTCACGTAACAGTTACACAATAAGAGTAAAGCAAAAGCAGAAAAGTAACATCACATAATAAGGATACAGGTGGCTCCAAAGCCAACTCATGTGCCATACGTGATCTCCTGCCGACACTCCGTCGACCGCAAATAATAGTCCGTAGAACTTCACTTGTACACCCACCGACACCTTATCACCCTCACTGGCCAGTCACCTCACAAACTTGCCCGGGCGAACGAAATCACAAACTTGAGCTTGAGTCACAAGCTCGGGTCACAAACTTGGTCACCTTCTCGGTGAACCGGATTCACAAAATTGGTTCATAAAATGAACCTACAAACTTGGTGACCTCAGACTAAGTTGGACTGCCTTCGACCAAGCCCTAACCGGCTCGAATAGTCCAACCAGGTCAAGAGTTCGCCCCAAACTCACAAATTTCACAAAATTATTCAAAATCACAAACTTTGCAAACTTCACAAACTTTATTCGAAAGTCGCCCCGAGCCACAAGCTCAAGGGTTTTGGTTCCAAAAGGTTCATATACATATGCCAAGTACAATTATACATTCAAATTAGGGTTTAGGTCGAGTGCGATAAAGTACACCCTCGCCTAAGTGCCCTTTTCACATATCTCAAACACATAGCAAAGAAAACACACCAAACCGGCCTGAATACTTACACAAAGTACAAAAGTAGTACAAACGTGAAAATCACTTCGTGCGTGTTCGCTAGTAGGGCCCACCAGCTCCGCCTAGCTCACCACGATCTGAAATAGAAGATTGCATCACATGATGTCATAAACGGCCACTAACGTGCCCAAAACAAATAAAACAGCAACATCGGCACACGCAAGTACGGAAAGGGCACACGCACGCGTGCGGAAACGGCAAACGGCAGATTTGATACTCATTTCTAGTTCACCCATAAGTTGAGCTACGAATATCGGATTAAGGCGGATGAGATGCCAAATCGAAGCTTAAAGGATGAACAACAACTGTTATGAAGACATCCAGAACTGAAACTGGAGGCTTCAGTCCCAAATGAACCAAACACAATCACTTACGAAATCTGGCCAATGCACAAATGGTCAGTTTTGAGTACGAACGGTTTTCTATGCTACACATGGTCAAAAGAGCTGAAAATTGGCAGTTATATAGTTCATTCCAAATGGAACAACTTTCATGAAGGTCGGCAATCCAAATTCGGAACGGAAATTGGTCATCAGGACCAAAACAGATTTCTGGTCATTTTCACGGGCAGGCCTTGTTTGCTCGGCTATATCTCAGGTTTTATAAATCCGATTCATGAAATTCCAAGGGCGTTAGAAAGCTCTGATATAGGGCTATAAGTTTGGTGTTTTGGTCGGAAGCCCAAACAGCTTGTAACTCAGTCAAATGTGAAGCCAAAGTTCCAGCCATAAACTTTCCAAAAACGTACCAGAATCACAAACCGTATTTGACCTCAATATGCGGTAATGGCACCAAATTCACTACGGTTATCGGATGGGGGTGTAAGACCCACCGTTTCGAAGCTAAGGAACAGGGGTACAACAATGTAGAAGGCCACTCAGTCCAAATCCTAGCACAACTAGGTCAAATATGCAAAATACAAATCCAGAATTACCAAAACAGGTTTGCAAATCACATAAAACTGTAATGACTATAACTTAGTCTATACAAGTCCAAATGCCGAAATTCCAAAGGCATATGTTAGATAAGACATCCAGCTACATTGCATCAGAAGACACCAACTTCAAAATCCAAACTAATTCCAGCCAAAATAGCCAAATACCAACGCAGTTTTCGCATTCTGACCAAAGCAGAACAGCTACAGTAATTTCGTCATATCTCATTCTACATTAATCCAAATGACCTGAAATTTTGTAGACACCTCAAACACATCAATACCTACAACTTTCATGTTTTGAGCAAAGTCAAATTCTGCCTCTAACCCTATGATCCAAAACCGGACAGAATTGGGGATTTAGGAACCCTAACTTTTCAATTTTCACACCAAATCCAAAATTGGTTGCATTTATCCGCATTTCACACTCACTAGAGTCATTATAGGCTATTACCATTCATCATATTCAACCACACCATCATAATCCAATTAAACCAGAAAAATCATCATAAAATGGAAAACTTCACCAAATCACTTCAAACCAAGATTAAAACCAGAAATTTCAGCACTCTTATCACTAATAAGCACAACATAAGCATCATTAGGTGTAGTAGGGTGTTTCAAGCTTCACTTACCAAGAACCAAGAGAGAGGAAGATGTTGGGCACCTTAGACCTTCAAACAAACTTCACCACAACCCTTACTAGCACTAGAAGATAAGATTTTATGGAGTGAAATCTAGTCTAAGCTTTTGTTTATGGAAGATTGAAGCTTATGGAAGCTTGAGAGATGGAAAATTTCCTCCCTTCTTTGAGCTTAGAGAGCCGGCCACCAAGGAGAGAAAAATGGTGAATTTTGAATGATTTTTGAGATATTTAACCTTTGGTCAAAAAAGTCAAAATTGTGAATAGTAATTCTTAAAGTCCAACCAATCATATTGTGACACTTGTCACACTCATTAATGCATTCTTATCTTCCTTTTCTCTCTCACATCACTCACTTCACACACTCTACTTATCTCTTAACACCCGATAAATTTTACACAGTATCCGGAATTTAACCTAATTGGCCGAATTTTTCCGAACTTTTCGCACTAGTGGGTCCCACGTCCGATATACGTTCTTAATTTCTCAAAAACTAACTAATACTAGAAAAATCATCTAAAAACTCTAGTTACTCAATAAAAATTATCTGGGGAATTTTCTAATAAAGAAAATGTAGGAAAACGGGTTTTCAATCTTAACCGGAACTTAGGGTTTAAATCTTAATCCCTACTTAGGGTTTTCGAAATACTCCCAAAACCAAACGTTACTGCCCAATTAATGAATATATCAACGTAGAACGAACTGGGGCCTCACAGTGGAGGACTATTACAAAGAGATCGAGATGGCTATGATGAGGGCAAACATTCAAGAGGATAGTGAGGCGACCGTGGCCAGGTTTCTTAAAGGTCTCAATCCTGACCTTCCGGAAGCCCTGGAGCTCCAACATTACGTGGACATCCATGATCTTCTTGAACTAGCCATCAAGGCCGAGAGGAGAAAGAAATTGAGGCATGGAGCCCGTACCTTCCAAAAATCCAACTTGCCTTCCTGGAAGGGAAACCTACCATGGAGAACAACCCATGAAGCTGGAAATTCGGCTACACCAACTCCTTCTAGTCGAATTCAAGGTAATGTCTCTACCCGTAATACCAATTTTACCCCTAACAAAATTGTTGATACATCCAGGCCTACCTCTAAGGCACCACATGAGACTCCTAAGATTAGGAGTAGGGACATCAAGTGTTTTAAATGCCAAGGATTTGGACATATTCAGTCTCAATGTCCAAACCAACGGATCATGTTAATCACTCACAATAACGGGATCGTGTCCGATGATGACGATTGTGAGGAGATGCCTGAATTGGTCAAAGGCGATTGCCTGGAAAAAGATTCAGCTGAAGAAGATTGCTCGCCTACACAAGGGGAAGTAGATTGCTTGGTGGCACGAAGAGTGCTAACTGCCCGAGTTAAGGACGAGTAACTACAAAGAAAGAACTTATTTTACACTCATTGTAAAGTAGGTGACAAGGTGTGTAGCCTCATCATTGACGGTGGGAGTTGCACGAATGTGGCGAGCTTGCTCATGGTTGAGAGTTTAGGGCTCCCAACTACTAGACATCCACACCCCTACCGCCTCCAATGGCTAAGTGAAGATGGAGAGTCTTCAAACAGGTACGTGTTCCCTTCTCAATTGGTACTTACACTGATGAAGTCGTGTGTGACACGCCAATGCATGCTATACATGTCATCTTGGGGAGACCCTGGCAATTTGACAAACATGTCACATTCGATGGAAGGGCAAATAAGTACACACTTTTGCACGATGGCAAACGTAAGGTCCTCACACCACTCACACCTACACAAGTGTATGAGGACCAATTTAAGTTGCAAAAAGAGTGTGAACAGGACCGTCAAAGGAGGAAACAAAAGGCGGTCGACCTTGGCAAAAGCTCCACTTCTACAAGTGAGCAATCGACCAAGGGTCAAGTGATCACACCTAGTATTTTACATGACAAATCACCCACTACACCTACCACTAGGAAGCAAAACATGATCATTAAGGCTAAGGATGTTAGAAAAGTTGTGAATTCTGATCAGCCTGTACTTCTCATGATTTGTAAACATGTGCTCTTAGATGTTGCTGAGCTCGATAAGGCATTGCCTTCGAGTATGGTTGCTCTTTTGCAGGAATTTGAGGATGTTTTCCCTAACGAGGTCCCTGATGGCTTATCACCCATTCGAGGGATTGAGCACCAAATTGACTTGATTCCTGGAGCACCACTACCCAACAAATCTGCTTACCGCATGGGCCCTGAGGAGACAAAGGAGCTTCAACGGCAAGTTGATGGCCTATTAGGTAAGGGTTGGGTTAAGGAAAGCCTAAGTCCTTGTGTTGTGCCGGTGATATTTGTCCCCAAAAGGGATGGTACTTGGCGCATGAGCACTAACTGTAGGGCCGTTAACGCTATTACCATTAAATATCGACACCCCATTCCTAAATTTGTCATTTTTTACTTTGATGATATTCTAATATATAGTCGCAGTGAACAAGAACACATGGAGCATGTGAGATTAGTTCTTAAGACACTTCGACAGGCACGTTTATACGCTAACCTTAAGAAGTGCACATTTTGTACTAACGAGCTTGTGTTCTTAGGATATGTAGTGAGCTCATAGGGAATCAAGATGGACGAGCCCAAGATTGAGGCCATCAAGCAATGCCCAACTCCAACATCCGTCCATGAGGTGCACAGCTTTCACGGATTGGCAGGCTTCTACCGACGATTTGTCAAAGACTTCAGCACCATTGCTGCCCCATTGACTGCCGTGACCAAGAAGAATGACAAATTCTATTGGGGAGACACCCAAGATCAAGCATTCCGCACCCTCAAAGACAAACTCACACATGCACCTGTTCTGGCATTACCAAACTTTCACAAGACCTTTGAAATTAAATGTGATGCCTATGGTGTAGGTATTGGGGCCGTTCTCATGCAAGACAAGAGGTCTTGTGCATTCTTTAGTGAGAAATTAGGAGGTAATGCCCTGAACTACCCCACGTACGATAAGGAGCTCTACACACTTGTACGAGCATTGGAAATATGGCAACACTACCTATGGCCAAGGGAGTTCGTGATACACACTGATCACGAATCCTTGAAATTTCTCAAAGGCCAACCCAAGCTGAGCAAGCGCCATGCCAAATGGGTAAGTTTCATCGACACCTTCTCTTATGTCATTAAGTACAAAACTGGCAAAACGAATGTGGTAGCTGATGCGTTATCATATAGACATTCCTTGCTTGCTGTGCTTGATGCTAAGTTGTTAGGATTTGAAATGCTCAAGGAGATATATGCCCATGACCACGACTTTGGGGAAGTCTATGCATCTTGTATGACGAGTCCACATGGAAAGTACTTCTTGCACAATGGATTTTTGTTTTATGTGGATAAATTGTGTGTTCCTAACTCTTCCATTCGTGATCTTTTGATTCGAGAGGCACATAGTGGTGGTCTCATGGGACACTTTGGCATTGTTAAGACTCTAGCCATGTTACAAGAGCACTTTTACTGGCCTCACATGCATAGGGATGTTGAACGCATGGTTGGTAGATGTGTCACTTGCCTATTCCCCATTGCCTGTATACCCCATTGCCTATTCCTCACTATCCTTGGGTAGATTTGTCTATGGACTTTGTCTTAGGACTACCTAGGTCACCAAGGGGTAATGATTCCATCTTTGTCATAGTTGATAGATTCTCGAAGATGGCACATTTTATCCCCTATCACAAAACTGACGATGCATCTCACGTTGCTAATTTGTTCTTCAAAGAAATTGTCCGTCTGCATGGCATGCCTAAGACCATTGTTAGTGATAGAGATGTAAAGTTCTTGAGTTACTTTTGGAAGACTTGTGGTCTAAACTGGGCACTAGATTGTTATTCTCCACCACCAGTCATCCACAAAGCAATGGACAAACTGAAGTTGTCAATCGCACACTTGGCACTCTACTTCGGGATTTGATTAAAAAGAATCTTAAAACTCGGGAAGAGTGTTTGCCTCGTATCGAATTTGCCTACAATCGAACTGTTCATAGTGCCACACACTACTCACCTTTTGAGATTGTTTATGGCTTTAACCCGCTAACTCCCCTTGATTTAGTACCCTTATCTTCCTCTAAGCACACAAGCTTAGATGGGAAAAAGAAAGCCGATTTTGTGAGCAAGTTACATGAAACCGTTCGAGCAAACATTGAGAGGCGTACTCAACAATACATCTAGCAAGCCAACAAGCACCGTCGTAAAATGGTTTTTGAGCCTGGAGATTGGATTTGGCTACACTTGCGAAAAGAGAGATTTCCCAAGCAGCGTCAAAGCAAGTTGTCCCCAAGAGGTGATGGACCCTTACGAGTGCTCCAACGAGTCAATGACAACGCTTACAAATTGGAGCTACCTGGGGAATACAATGTTAGCGTGACCTTCAATGTCACGGATTTGAGCCCGTTCCTTGATGAGGAGGATCCAGATTTGAGGGCAAATCCTTCTCAAGGGGAAGGGACTGATGTGTGCACGAACCTCAGCCCACGGAATGACCCAGTCCGAGTTCCATTGGGCCCAGTCACACGTGCACGAGCCAAGCTCTTCAAAGAATCTCTCCAAGGTCTTATTCGAATGGTCCAAAACCAACATGGAGTCTATAGAGATATTGAAGGCCTAGAAGGAGACAAGCAAATCAACCACACCATGATCCAAGCCTATGAAGAGTCAAGTGGGCCTCCAAGTGAATTGGCAGAATAGGGTAGATTAGTAGAGTAGATTAGTAGCTTTAGGAGAGCATGGGCCGGCCCATCTTGACACCAAGATGGCCGAATGCTTCCCTTAGGGTTTTAGTAACCTTTAGCCTATAAAAAGGCTGGCTTTATAAGGTTTTAGGCAGACATTTTATCAATAAAACTTTGATTATTTTTGGTTCTTCTTAGTAAGAGGGATTCGAGCCTTTACTTGCTCTTGGTAAAGGAGTTGAGCAATCTTGCGTCTTGTCCTTGATTGTTCCATCGACCTATCCACTGGAGTATCCACCTACCATTGGAGTTGTCGTTCTACCGCCTTTAATCAAATCATATCGCCCGTTTGATTCTAGGTTCCACAATCCAAGCGTTGGACCGCCTCGCTAGATCCTTGGGCAACATGCTACGTGTCTCGAACAAGTTGATCGGGACCATATCACCAAGGCCGTGACTTTTATCCACCACAAGACAACAATCAAGTGCGACAAAAACTGATCTCAAGTACTCGACAATTCGGCTCCCTCAAACAAGAACAACTAGCGATGAAAAATCAAGGTGATTTGACTAACCCTTCTCAGGCTCCCCCCCAACGGGTTACCCAAGATGTTCCCAAGAAGTTTACTCCAAAACCAAGGAAACCCTTCACCACGACTCGGGAGTACAAGAAACTTTTCAAAAGACAAGTGAGACCAATTCCCAAGACCCAAAGTGTTCAAGAATTCCAAGAAGTAGTAGACCAAAAATTTTGATTTTTTTTTTGGCTTGTAGTTCGGTCCACTATGTAACACTTCAACTGGTTGGCAAAAAATTCTGGAATTTGGCTTGGCCAAAATAATTATTTTGCTTGCTTTTTTCTTTTAATGACAAAGCAAAAGAATAATGGACGGCTAGGGTTTTGGACTTGGCTGGCCGCAATGAATTTGTGTGCGGCCAAGAAGGAAACCAAACCAAACTCGATGCACTTGCCCAATTATGCCCAATACACTTGGGTTGTGATGTGTGCACGAGTGGCGGGACCTTGAAGGCTTGAAGGATATTAATCAAGTTACCTACACATTGATCCAAGCCCACGAGGAGCCAAGTGATAGTTGTTAGTTTGGGCTCTAGCCTGCTAGTTAGTCAAGTAGTTTTTCCAATTAAAGGGAGTCGGCCAACTATTGGGCCTTTTTAGTCTTGAGCCGTCAAGTTATAGTTCGGATTAGTTACTAGTTGTAGGGCTTGTTGAGTCATGGATTCGGCCCACCTTGTCCAAGGCCTAGCCGAACCCTTGTTTCCTTTTTACTCGCATTAGGGTTTCGTTAGATTGCCTATATAAAGGCTTGCTTTGTAAGCATTAAGGGTAGACGTTTTATCAATAAAGTTTGTTACTTTCGATTCTTCTTCTTGAGAGAGAATTCAAGCCTTTTTACTTGCTTTGGCAAGGGTTGTGAACAATCTTGCATCTTGTCCAAAATTGTTCTACTGACCTATCCATTAGAGTAATCACCTCTGTGGAATCATCGTTCTATCGCCTACAATCAAATCGTGTCGTCCGTTTGATTCTAGGTTTCTGCAATCCAAGCGTTGGACAACCTTGCTAGATCCTTGGGCAAACGTGCTACGTGTCTCGAAACAAGTTGATCGAGGACCGTATCAGTTGGCTTCGGAGCTTTGGTTGAGATATCTTCTGTTATATCCATTGTTTTGTCTTATTTTGTCTTAGTTTTCCTTGTTTCTGCTGCCTCGTCTTACAAAAAAAAAATTCTGTTTGTGTTGTTTGTGTTCTTGTCGTTAAGTCTTGCTCTAATCTGTCCGCCCTTGTTGTGCTTTATTCAAAAAAAAAAAAAAAAACCTGTCCGCGGATCTTTGTTGTCTTGTTGCGTCAATCCTGTCGTATGTTTGGCCCTCAAACTATCCGACATAGTGTGGTAATTTCTGGTCATCAATTATGCATCAAACTTTGCCGTTAACGTTGCTTGTTGCTTGTCAAATCTGTCTGAACTTATTTCTTTCTTTGTCGCATCAAATTTCTGGTTTCGTTTGTGTGTTCAAGACTGGCCGCGACTTGTTTCTGATTTTGAGTCATTAGTCATCTTCAATTCCGTTCGTAGCTTGGTGTCTTGCTCGTGCACAACTACCTTGGGTAGTTGAGCATCTCTTGGACAGCAAGAAGGTCGGACCTTGAGGTGGCTAGGGGTTCCTTGCGGCTAGGGTTTCCATTGGTGCGGGTAGGGTTGGGTTGTACGCTAGGGTTTAGCCTTGTGCGGCTAGGGTTTTTGTCTTCAAATCTGTCCAAGCTTAGTTAGTGTCATCCAAGTGGTTTAGTTAATTTCCTAATCTGCTTTTGCCTAATCTAGTTGGTGTTTGTGAGATCTTGAAGAAAACCTACACGAGTCTAGGGTTCTTGAGTTTCTTGAAATCAGTCTTGAACTTCTTGAAACTTGCGTGGGGTGCTTGGAGGATTAGAGGAGTTCATTGGAGGGCTGATGATGCGAGACGCGGAAGCAACTTCGGATCTAGAGGAACACGATGAAGATTGGATGGAGTTGAACCTGAACTTGGACCACTCAAGAACAGATTTAACGGTAGAGGACGCCACAATCAAGTATGTGTGCTTGATTGATAAGTCAAGAACAGCCTAGGATCAACTCTAGGATGTTCAACTTAGCTTTCACAAGCTAAGGGAATTTGCCACAAGGAATGGACGAAATTCTGGAAATTTTATTCAATACTCTCAAAAAACTCCATGTAACATGCGGCTTGAGGCTACTTATAGCCGTGACTAAGACCTAATAAACTGGAAAAATAACAAGAAAAGTTCGGCCAGCCCCTTGGGCCTTCACTTAACCGAAAGCTAGCCCAACTAACTATAGATCATAGGCCCGCCGTACGGCTCAGCGAGGGTACTTAACTGCAGCTCAGCCCGCCGTTTGGAGCTTGAACACTTGCATCTTCAATTGTAAGCAGCATTTTAGTAGTCGTGCAAGGATGTTCCAACTCAATTCCTTCAATGCCCGGTTTCTCTTGGGTTTGGATGGCACGTACCAAGGCTTGGAGGGACTCCTTGAATCTCTTAGCTCGTCCTCGTGTCACTGGGCCTTGGGGCACCTTCACAGGGTCTACTTGTACACTTTGGGCCTCGTGCTCAACCGCATCATTCCCCTCCTCTTGAAAAGGATTTGCCCTCAAATCGTACTCGTCCCCTGCAATAAATGGACTTAGATCAGCAACATTGAATGTAGCACTAACAGTATACTCACCAGGCAGATCTAAGCGGTATGCGTTGTCATTGATGCGCTCAATAACTTGAAAAGGCCCATCTCCTCGTGGTGACAGCTTGCTTTGCCGTTGTTTTGGAAACCTCTCCTTGCGCAAATGTAACCAGACCCAATCACCTGGTTCAAAGACAAGCTTGCGCCTGTGCTTATTGGCTTGTTGGACATATTGGGCCGTCCTCCTCTCGATGTTGGTACGAACCTTGTCATGTAATGATCTCACGAACTCAGCTTTCTTCTTGCCATCTAAGTTCATATGCTCAGAAGAAGGTAATGGCAACAAATCTAAGGGAGTTAAGGGGTTCAAACCATACACAACTTCAAAAGGCGAGAATTGTGTAGCACTATGCACAGCCCTATTGTATGCAAACTCAACATGAGGTAGACACTCCTCCCATGACTTGATATTTTTCTTTATGATTGCACGTAGGAGTGTGGATAAAGTCCTATTGACTACCTCAGTTTGTCCGTTCGTTTGAGGATGACTAGAGGTAGAGAACAACAGTTTGGTTCCCAACCGACCCCATAAAGATTTCCAAAAATAGCTCAAAAACTTGACATCTCTATCAGATACTATAGTCCTAGGTATGCCATGCAAACGAACAACCTCTTTAAAGAATAAATCAGCAATGTGTAAAGCATCATCCGTCTTATGACATGCAATAAAGTGAGCCATTTTGGAGAACCTATCTACCACAACAAATTTCCCAAGAAAAGGTCTCAAAACATGGTTCATTAAACGCATGAAGGTACTAGGTGCATTAGTTAAACCAAATGGCATTACTAACCACTCGTATAGACCATGTTTAGTTTTGAAAGCGGTTTTCCACTCATCTCCCTCTTTCATTCTTATTTGGTGGTAACCACTTTTCAAATCAATTTTAGTAAATATAATGGCACCATGCAATTCATCTAACATATCATCTAACCTAGGGATAGGGTGACGATATTTTACCGTGATTGCATTGACTGCTCGACAGTCGGTGCACATTCTCCACGCTCCATCTTTCTTTGGCACGAGAATCACTGGTACAGCGCATGGACTTAGACTTTCTCTAGCCCAACCTTTCCTTAGCAATTCCTCCACTTGCCTTTGCAATTCCTTTGTTTCCTCAGGACCCATTCTATAGGCTGGTTTGTTAGGCAATGGTGCTCCAGGAATGAGATCGATTTGGTGCTCGATTCCCCTTAGCGGTGGTAGTCCATCAGGTACATCCTCAGGAAATATGTCCTCAAATTCCTGCAAGAGAGGTAACATAGTAGAAGGCAAGGAGTCAGTAGGTATGGATGAATTGACCAACTCTCCTTTGCACACAAGCATAAGTAAGAGTTGGTTGGAAGACAAAGGTCGCCTTACATCTTTGGCTTTTGCTAGCAAGCTTAGCTTCCCCTTATTTTCTTCTCTCATAGCCGACCCACTTGTTGCCTTTTTCTTTCCTAGGGTTTCGGCCCTACTCTCTCCTTTTTCTTCCTCACTTTTCTCTCGCTTTTTCCTCTCAAGTTCTAGCTCATACTCCTTTTGGAGCCTCATTTGATCTTCATACACTTGTTTTGGGGTGAGAGGTACAAGTGTCACCTTTCTATTGCAATGAGTAAAGACATATTTATTAGCTCTTCCCTTGAATTCGACATCGCGATCATATTGCCAAGGCCGTCCAAGAATGAGGTGACTTGCTTGCATTGGCACGACATCACAAGTAACCTCGTCTTCATACTTGCCAATTCGGAATGGCACTTTTACTTGTCTAAACACACGGACTTCCCCTTCATTGTTCAACCATTGAAGGCGATAAGGTTTTGGATGTCTGATAACTTGGAGCCCTAGCATTTCTACCATGAGTAGACTAGCGACATTGGCACAACTCCCACTATCAATAACAACACTACACACCTTATCCTTGATATGACACATTGTGTAGAAAAGGTTGTCCCGTTGTATCTCCATATACTCCTCTTTGGCGCGGGTAGTGAGGACCTTTCGAACCACTAGGCATCCAATCTCCTCATGCGTAGGTATCTCCTCACTCGATTCATTCTCTTCCTCTTCTAGAGGCGGTATCCCCTCGTACTCCTCTTCCTCATCTGATACAATTTCCCCATTTGGCAACATCAGCATGGTCCTTTGGCTGGGGCATTGAGAAGCGATGTGGCCAAATCCTTGACACTTAAAGCACTTGGTGTCTCGACCACGTGGTTGGGAAGCTGCATTATTAGACTTAAAGTCAGGCTTGGGCGTCGCCTTGGAAGGGAGGCCATTCGGCCTTGGAGGGTAAGAAGGAGCTGCGGCCTTCTCCTCCCTTTTTGGTTGAGAAGTGCGCCAATTTCCAGCTTGATAAGTAGTGCTTTGTCGTGCAGTACCCCTCCTCTTGAGGCACCGTTCAATTGTAACCGCCTTCTCTAGCATTTCATTCATGTCGAGGTAGTGTTGGAGTTCCATTACTTCAGCAATCTCGGGCCTCAATCCATGTAGAAAACGAGCCATCGTGGCCTCTCCATCTTCACGCAAATCCGCCTTCATGATGGCCATTTCCATCTCCTTGTAATAATCCTCAACTGACATGGACCCTTGGTTGAGAGCTTGTAGCCGACGGTGTAGATCTCGACTATAGTAGCTCGGACCTTTTTCTCATCTGACTCCTCATTTCCTCCCAAGTTTCCACAGGTCTCTCACGATTTCTCCTTCGGCTTAGTCTAAGTTGGTCCCACCAAATGGAGGCGTAGTCAGTGAATTCTACGGCTGCTAGTTTCACCTTTTGCTCCTCCGTATAGGTGTGGCATTCATAGACTAACTCAATTTTTCGTTCCCATTCCAAGTACGCCTCGGGATCCGACTTGCCTTGGAATGAGGGAATCTTGAGTTTGACACCTTTAATGGTGCCATCTCCTCGACGTTGGAACCTTTGATCATTTTGGTACCTTCCCTCAAATGCTTCCTCTTCATCGTTTGAGTATGCCGATTCTTTGCCCTTACTCGGGGTAGGTGGAGGTCTCGAGTTCTCCAACTGATCAATTCGATCATGCAATGGCTCAATTTCATTCTTAAGCAATCGTTTGAACTCCCTCATCATGGCTTCCAACTGTAATTTGATGTCCATGGTTTGTTCACCAACTCCACTAGACATATTTAGTCCACCTGCAAAACAAATAAACAAAACGAGTTCCTCTCTCTTTTTTTTTTTTTATTACGATGTATAGGTCACTCACACTCGTGTTTCACTCAAGTGTATCACTCTCTAATAATCTTACCAAGCAATTCCTTGGCTTGCTTGTTGCTTGAGTTGAACAAACTAGGCGTCACCGCAATGTACGTTCTTGACTAGTCAACAGGTGACACACAAGCTAGTAGCAATAAAATGGAGTTGAATGACTGAAGACCTAGACACGACTCAAGACTTAGAATATAGCTGGACAATAACTAACGACGCAAAAGAAAGTAAGACAATTAACTTGAATGCTGAAATTTTGAAAATCCTAGAAAACTCTACCCGAAACCCAATTTTCTGGAATTTGTTGAGCTGCTGGTCCGTGGTCTTTTTGGTAAGGGTTTTGGAGTATTTTGGGTGGCCTTATGCTGCTCAAATAATGGGCAATCTACTACCTAAAACTCAGCCCAATCGGGTGTCACAATTGCTCCAACGGTTTTGGGAAAATTCAAGGATTCAAGATTCGAAAATTGGAAAGTTTGATCTGATTTGGACACTTGGGGTTGCCAAGGATTGGAAACCTTGGAGTTTGGTTAGATTTGGGAGTCCCAAGTGGTTCAAATTCGAAATTTTGGGGCTGGTCAGATTTGGAAGTCAGATTTTGCACCAAATTTGGTAAACTTGTAGGCTGTCAAGAATTGGAGGTTGTTCAGATTCGGAAGTCCAAGTTTGAATCAGATTTGGTGGCTTGAAGGTTGACCAAGACTAGGGCTGTTCAGATTTGGAAGTCCAAGTTTGAATCAGATTTGGTAAAACTTGAAGGCTGGTCAAGAATTGGAGGTTGTTCAGATTTGGAAGTCCAAGTTTGAATCAGATTTGGTAAAACTTGAAGTCTGGTCAAAAATTGGAAACTAGAGCCATCATTCTTAGAATTTTTTTTTTGACTTTTGTTGGGGTGTTTTCACACAATATCCAGCTAGTTTAGACCAGAATTTCACAGCAATTAACGTAAACAACTTGGACAGATTTGGTTTCAAGATCAAAGTTCCATGAAAACAAGAACACGGTTGAAGGTTTATTTCAGGTTTCAAGACTGCCAAGATTAACCTCTTTGATCCAAGAAGCTCAAGACTTCCCCAATAAGGTTTTGATGTTCGAGTTTTGCAAAGCAACAACACAAAGGTTCAAGAAACAAGTGCAAACAGGTTCGGCTTCCCAGCAAATTAATTCCAGCAACGACACAAGGGAATGACAATAAGGTATGCATCACAATAGTTTTTTTTTTTTGGATTTAAACAGAACATAAACACAAGACAAAACTGGACAGAAAATTTCGGACAACAACTAAACAACAAAGACAGATTTCTGACAAGGAAACAACCAAGACAGATTTAGGACTTGACAAACCCGAGCACTTGAGCTACGAATTTAGAAGACTAAAACAGATCTAAAAACAATAAAAAAGGATATTCGTGATACCTCTAACCAGCTCTGATGCCAGCTGATGCGAGACGCGGAAGCAACTTCGGATCTAGAGGAACACGATGAAGATTGGATGGAGTTGAACCTGAACTTGGACCACTCAAGAACAGATTTAACGGTAGAGGACGCCACAATCAAGTATGTGTGCTTGATTGATAAGTCAAGAACAGCCTAGGATCAACTCTAGGATGTTCAACTTAGCTTTCACAAGCTAAGGGAATTTGCCACAAGGAATAGACGAAATTCTGAAAATTTTATTCAATACTCTCAAAAACTGAATGTAACATGCGGCTTGAGGCTATTTGATGTGTGCACGGGCCTCGGCCCACGCGATGAGAGTCGTCCAAGACCAACATGGAGTTCACAAAGATATTGAGGGCTTAGAGAAAGACCACTAGGCCAATTACACCTTGATCCAAGCCCATGACGACTCAAGTGGGTCTCCAAGGGATTCGGCCGAGTAGGGCCTTAGCCTTTGACACTTATTGGAATAGCTTACTTAGTAGAATGGGCCGGCCCACCTTACACTAAGATGGCCGACCACCCCTTTTAGGATTACTTAGGGTTTCTTTATTGTTTTCCTTAGCCTATAAATAGGCTAGCTTTGTAAGGTTAAGGACTAGCTTTTGATTAATAAAATTCTTAGTACATTCGTTTTCTTTCATAAAGAATTCGTGCCTTTAACTTGCTTGGCAAGGGTTATTGAGCAATCTCGCGTCCTGTCCTTGATTGTTCATCCGACCTATTCCCCTGGAGTATTCACCTTCATCGGAGTGTCGTCTACCACCTCCAATCAAATCGAGTTGTCCGTTTGAGTAAAGGTTCCGCAAACCAAGCGTAGGACATCCCCGCTAGATCCTTGGGCAAACGTGCTACGTGTCTCGACCGTGGATCGAGGAACGTATCAGTTGGCTTCAGAGCTTTGGTGGAGGTATCTTCCGTTATATCCGTAGTTTTTGTCTTAGTTTTCCTTAATTTTCCGCTGCCTTGTTTGTTAAAAAATATATATATATATTTTTCTGTTCGAATTGTTACTTGTTGAGCCGTTTCCTTCGTTTGTTCTCTAGAATTCTGGTCGTTGCTTTTGTTTTGTGTTATGTTTCCATATCTGTTCGTTTTGAGTCTGCAAGTCTGTCCGTTGCTGTTTTGTTCGTCAAAAAAAAAAAAAATTCTGTTCGCTAGTTCTTGTTGTTGTCGCATCAAATTTCTGGACAGCTGTGTGTTATTATTGTTAGTCCCAATCTGCCCAGATTTCATACTCTAGTGACATCCATTCTGCCTAGCAATTAGCCTTGCCGAATCTGCATACAAAAAAAAAAAAAAAAACAAAACAGGCGCGGCTAGGGTTTTGCGGCTAGGGTTTTGTTGTTTGTCCGAATCTGTCCAAGTAGTTATTGATTATCCAAGTCTAAACTGATTTGGGGGTAAAAACTTGTTGGGGTGGTGAATCTTGAATAGCACCCGCAAGGTTTGTAGGGTTCTTGAAGTTCTTGAACACTTTCTTGAATTTCTTGAAAGTCTTGAAAAAACTTTGTTAGTTTGAGGGAGTAGGGTGGTGCGTTCTTGTGTGTTTCGGGCAGACCTTGTTTCTGGGATTGTTTTACTCATTCGGTCAGGTGTAGTCTATTACCAAGTGAAAAAAAAAAAACAAAGCAAAAGAAAACAGAACCGAAGAGAAAAAAAAAAAAGAGAGCAATCGGGTAACAAGAAACCCAAGAGGGAACACCGCACTTTTATTGCCAAATCTGTCTTATTGTATCGTATGCCCAACCCAGAAATTACATCAAGAGAGAGAAAAAAAAAAGGGGAACTCAAAAGTTTTGACCAACCTCTTCTTGAACTTCTTGATTCTTGATCACTTGCACAACTCTTCGTTGAGGCTCTTGACCATCTTGAGTCTTGAAGACTTGCACCTCTCTTCGAATAAAGAGTTTCTTGTAAGATCTTGCATCCATACGAGGCTTTCTTGGCTTAGGTGTGAATTTCTTGGGAGATTCTTGAGTAACATCACTTGCTTGACCTTGGGAGTCCATTGGAGCAGAATTTCTGGAGTGCCAAGAACCGAAACTGTCTTGTTAGAAAGAGGGTCGAATTTCTTGTTCTTGGAGTAGAGAGAGAGCCGAATTGTTTGGGGTAAGTCGCGGCTGTGAAGAGGGAGTCTTATAGGAAGGATAACCGACTTAGGGAAGGGTTTCAAGAAGGAAGCAATCTGGAAATTTCAGTGGCCCAATTCTGGTTTGTGTTGTGAGCATAGTGGGCGGCTGCTTAAGAGGCCTTCTAAGGTTTCTTGTAGCCGACCTTAGGAAAGGAATAAGAGGGAGGAATTCTGGAAATTTTAGGGTTCCAATTCTGGTTTGTGAGTGGGATTTGAACCGACCTTGGGGTGGCTTTTTGTGAGGGAAATTTCTGGAAGCTTGCGGGTAAGAGAGAGGAGGAACCGAATCTGTCTTGAGAAGAATTAGGAAGTTTCCAACTCCAACTTGTTTTCCCACTTCGTTTAGGAGACTAAGTAATATACTTGGATAACTCTTGGACATCTCCTAAATTTTCTCCTCCATTTTAGGATATCCTACTATATTTTCTCATCCTTTTTAGGAAACCACTCCTACATCTTAGGATTCTTAGAGTTTCCTTTCTTGGCCATACTTTCCAAATCTGTCCACCGCCTTTAAGCTTTCCCAAAACCGTCCTTCCCTTCACCAACAACAAAGAATTCTTGTGTACTCTTGTGGGGGGATAAGTTGGTGACAATTATTGGACTCGAGCAACATTACTCAACTACCTAAACCAACAGGTAAGGTACTTGGTAAGCTTTATAGAGTGACTTGCACACTACACACGAGCGTGAGGGATACACTAAGGGAGTGAAGTGAGGACTATATTTGCATTTTCTTTGTTTCTTCTAACCTTTGCAGGGGCAACAAGGGAAGCATGGAGCAACAACACCACCATCAACAACAAGCAACCACTGATCCTTCCTTATTATTCGCCGCCATGAAGAATGAGCTCAGGCGAATCAGTGAGCAACAAATGGAGACACTACACACTCGTTTTGATGAATTGTCTAGGAGCCTTACGCGAGGCTCTCGTTCTCGGTCCCATAACCGGAGTAACCATGGCACCAAAGACACAAATGGCGAAGACTACTCCGCTAGTGAGGATGAGGAACGACCTGAGAGGCCTACAAGGGACATGCCCAAAAACGAAATCAAGGGGCTTAAAATACAAGTTCCCGCATTCAAAGGCAAAAGTGACCCTGAGGCTTACTTGGAGTGGGAAGGCCGCATCGAGATGGTCTTCGACTGCTACGACTATAGCGAGGAACAAAAAGTGAAGGTTGCCACCGTGGAGTTCACCGACTACGCACTCGTCTGGTGGGACCAAGTGAGGACCACGAGGAGGAGGATGGGAGAACCACGTGTCCGGACTTGGCGAGAACTCAAGGCACTAATGCGCAAGCGGTTTGTTCCTAGCTACTACAATCGTGATCTCCACTCTAAGCTGCAAACACTCACGCAAGGCAACATGAGTGTGGAGGATTACCACAAAGAAATCGAGATGGCCATGATGAGGGCCAACATTCAAGAAGACAATGAAGCCACAATGGCTAGGTTTCTTAGGGGTCTCAACCCTGACCTTCAGGATGCCTTGGAGCTTCAACATTACTTGGACATGCACGACCTTCTAGAACTCGCCATTAAGGCCGAACGGGGGAAGAAATTAAGACGGGGAGGCCGTACTTTCCAACCTTCCACCACCACCTCGTGGAAAGGCAACCAACCACGAAGAGTGACCCACGAAGCTGGAAATGCAACAACATCAAACTATTCTAACCGTTTCCAAGGTAATGCTTCTACCCGGAATGCCTATTCTACACCTAACAAGGTTTCTGATGTGTCCAGGTCTACTTCTAAGGCACCGCAAGAAACTCCTAAAGCTAGGAGTAGGGACATCAAATGCTTTAAGTGCCAAGGGTTTGGGCATATTCAATCTCAATGTCCAAACCAACGGGTAATGCTGATAACTCACAATGGCGAAATCGTGTCGGATGATGACGAATGTGATGACGTGCCCGAACTAGTAGAAGATGACTGCCTGGAAGAAGAGCCAGCTGGGGAGGCTTGCTCGCCTACACGAGGAGAAGTAGGTTGCCTAGTAGCACGACGAGTGCTAACCGCCCGCGTCAAGGAGGATGAGCAGCTACAACGCGAAAACCTATTCTACACCCGCTGTAAGGTAGGAGACAAAGTCTGTAGTCTCATCATCGACGGTGGAAGTTGCACGAACGTGGCCAGTTTGCTCATGGTTGAAAGTCTAGGACTCCCCACTACCAGGCATCCACATCCTTACCGCCTCCAATGGCTAAGTGAGGATGGTGAAGTACGAGTCTTCAAACAAGTACGCATTCCCTTCTCCATTGGTACCTACATTGATGAAATCGTGTGCGACGTAGTGCCAATGCATGCTACACATATCATCTTGGGAAGGCCCTGGCAATTTGACAAACATGTCACATTCGATGGAAGAGCGAATAAGTACACACTTTTGCACGATGGCAAACGTAAGGTCCTTACACCTCTCACGCCTGCACAAGTTTATGAGGACCAACTACTTTTGCAAAGAGAGTGTGAACAAGACCGTCAAAGGAGGAAACTCAAGGCGGTCGACCCTGGTCAAGGCTCCACATCTACGACTGAGCCATCAACCAAGGATCAAGGGAGCACACCTAGGGGTCTACGCGACAAACCACCTGCCGCACCTCCCACTAGGAAGCATAACATGATTATTAAGGCTAAAGATGTTAGAAAAGTGGTAAACTCTAATCAGCCTATACTTCTCATGATTTGCAAGCATGTGCTCTTAGATGTTGCTGAGCTCGACAAGGCGCTGCCTGCAAGCATAGTGGCTCTCTTACAGGAATTTGAGGATGTTTTCCCTGACGAGGTCCCTGATGGCTTACCACCCATTCGGGGAATTGAACACCAAATCGACCTCGTTCCTGGAGCACCATTACCCAACAAACCTGCCTACCGCATGGGTCCCGAGGAGACCAAGGAGCTTCAAAGGCAAGTAGATGGCCTGTTAGGTAAGGGATGGGTGAAGGAGAGTCTAAGTCCCTGCGCTGTGCCTGTGGTCCTTGTCCCCAAAAAGGATGGCACTTGGCGCATGTGCACTGACTGCCGGGCTGTAAACGCTATCACTGTCAAATATCGGCATCCCATTCCTAGACTTGATGATATGTTGGATGAACTCGATGGTGCTATTATTTTCACCAAGATTGACTTGAGGAGTGGCTATCATCAAATTAGGATGAAGGAAGGAGATGAATGGAAGACAGCCTTCAAAACCAAACATGGTCTCTATGAGTGGTTAGTTATGCCTTTTGGCTTGACTAACGCCCCTAGCACCTTCATGCGCCTCATGAACCATGTTTTGAGACATTTTATTGGTAAATTTGTCATTGTTTACTTTGATGACATTCTGATCTATAGTCGTAGTGAGCATGAGCACCTGGAGCATGTAAGATTAGTCCTCGAGGCACTTCGACAGGCGCGTCTATACGCTAACCTCAAAAAGTGCACCTTTTGTACTAACGAGCTTGTGTTTCTAGGCTATGTTGTGAGTTCGCAGGGCATCAAGGTGGACAAATCCAAGATTGAGGCCATCGAGCAATGGCCAACCCCTACATCCGTTCCTGACGTGCGCAGCTTTCTTGGATTGGCGGGTTTTTATCGGCGATTTGTCAAAAACTTTAGCACCATTGCCGCCCCATTGACCGCCGTGACAAAGAAGGATGACAAGTTCCACTGGGGGGAATCCCAAGAACAAGCGTTCCTCGCCCTTAAGGACACACTCACCCATGCACCTGTGTTAGCATTACCAAACTTTAACAAGACCTTTGAAATTGACTGTGATGCTTCTGGTGTAGGTATTGGAGCAGTCCTCATGCAAGACAAGAGGCCGTGTGCCTTCTTCAGCGAGAAACTGGGAGGGGCTGCGTTAAACTACCCCACGTACGACAAGGAGTTGTACGCACTAGTGAGGGCCTTGGAGACTTGGCAACACTATCTTCGCCCTCGGGAGTTCGTGATACACACTGATCACGAGTCATTGAAGTACCTCAAGGGACAGCCCAAGCTAAGCAAGCGACATGCCAAATGGGTAAGCTTCATTGACACCTTTTCGTATGTCATTAAATATAAGACTGGCAAAACGAATGTAGTGGCTGATGCATTATCACGTAGACATTCATTGCTGGCACTTCTGGATGCCAAGTTACTAGGGTTCGAAATGGTTAAGGAACTCTATACACATGATCATGACTTTGGTGATATCTATGCTGCTTGTGTTAAGAACCCGCATGGAAAGTACTTTTTGCATGATGGATTTCTATTCCATGTAGATAAATTGTGTGTGCCTAATTCTTCCATTCGTGACCTTTTGATCCGAGAGGCACATAGTGGTGGTCTCATGGGCCACTTTGGCATCGCCAAGACTCTGGCCATGTTGCAAGAGCACTTTTACTGGCCCCATATGCGTAGAGATGTTGAACGCATGGTTGGTAGGTGTGCTACTTGCCACAAGGCAAAGTCTAAGACAAATCCATATGGCTTGTATACCCCATTACCTATTCCACACCATCCCTGGATTGACTTGTCTATGGACTTTGTATTAGGATTGCCTAGATCACCAAGGGGTAATGACTCCATCTATGTTGTGGTTGATAGATTTTCTAAGATGGCGCATTTCATTCCTTGTCACAAAACTGATGATGCATCTCATGTTGCTACTTTATTTTTCAAAGAGATTGTCCGCCTGCATGGCATGCCTAGGACTATTGTTAGTGACAGGGATGTGAAATTCCTGAGTTACTTTTGGAAGACCTTGTGGTCCAAACTTGGCACTAGGTTATTATTTTCCACCACTAGTCATCCTCAAAGCGATGGACAAACTGAAGTTGTCAATCGCACACTTGGCACTTTACTTCGGGCCTTGATTAAAAAGAATCTTAAGTCTTGGGAAGAGTGCTTACCTCATGTTGAATTTGCCTACAATCACACTGTGCATAGTGCAACTCAATATTCTCCCTTTGAGATTGTTTATGGCTTCAACCCCCTCACCCCCCTTGATCTGGTGCCCTTACCTTCCTCTGAGCAAACAAGCTTAGATGGGGAAAAGAAAGCTGGGTTTGTACGCAGGTTACATGAAGCTGTGCGAGCAAACATCGAGAAGTGCACGCAGCAATACATCCAACAAGCCAACAAGCACCGCCGCAAGATGATTTTTGAGCCTGGAGATTGGGTGTGGCTACACTTAAGAAAAGAGCGTTTCCCCAAGCAACGTCAAAGCAAATTATCCCCAAGAGGGGATGGACCATTTCGGGTACTCCAACGGGTCAATGACAATGCATACACATTGGAGCTGCCTGGGGACTACAACGTTAGTGCAACCTTCAACGTTGGGGACCTCAGCCCATTCCTTGACGAGCAGGATCCAGATTTGAGGGCAAATCCTTCTCAAGAGGAGGGGACTGATGTGTGCACGGGCCTCGGCCCACGCGATGACCCAGTCCGAGTCCCACTGGGCCCAGTCACACGTTCACGGGCCAAGCTGTTCAAAGAATCACTCCAAGCCCTGGTGAGAGTCGTCCAAGACCAACATGGAGTTCACAAAGATATTGAGGGCTTAGAGAAAGACCACTGGGCCAATTACACCTTGATCCAAGCCCATGACGACTCAAGTGGGTCTCCAAGGGATTCGGCCGAGTAGGGCCTTAGCCTTTGACACTTATTGGAATAGCTTACTTAGTAGAATGGGCCGGCCCACCTTACACTAAGATGGCCGACCACCCCTTTTAGGATTACTTAGGGTTTCTTTATTGTTTTCCTTAGCCTATAAATAGGCTAGCTTTGTAAGGTTAAGGACTAGCTTTTGATTAATAAAATTCTTAGTGCATTCGTTTTCTTTCATAAAGAATTCGTGCCTTTAACTTGCTTGGCAAAGGTTATTGAGCAATCTCGCGTCCTGTCCTTGATTGTTCATCCGACCTATTCCCCTGGAGTATTCACCTTCATCGGAGTGTCGTCTACCACCTCCAATCAAATCGAGTTGTCCGTTTGAGTAAAGGTTCCGCAAACCAAGCGTAGGACATCCCCGCTAGATCCTTGGGCAAACGTGCTACGTGTCTCGACCGTGGATCGAGGAACGTATCACTAACTTGTTTTCCAAACTCAATTAGGAAACTAAACTAGATAGCTTGGGTAACTCTTGTTATCACTTGGACACTTTCCTATATTCTCTCATCCATTCTAGGAAACTTTCCTATATTCTCTCATCCAATTTTAGGAAACTTTCCTATATTCTCTCATCCATTTTAAGAAACTTTCCTATATCAACACCACTTGGTCCTATCTTGCTCCTTTGTAGGGACCACGTGAAGTGGCTCTAAATTAAATCGCTACAAGAAATCATTTAACTTTCAAGCCAGTCCCACAGTTTGGCATCCTAAACATCAGCCTAGGATACACTACAAAGATCTGAAGCCTAAGCTCTGATACCACCTGTGACAGTTCTCAGGGTCACATCACGGGGTACCTATCAGCTTGCCACCCGCACGCGGGCATCCCCTACGAAGAGTTTCGCTTCGTGACTCTTCACGAACGAGAGGCTCGGGGCTTTTCCAGACGAAGGACTTAAAGTCCCAACTGTCGGCATATGGCTCTGATACCACCTGTGACGGCCCCACCTCCCCCTAGGGCGTACCAAAGGGTTCAGCGGGTCGCCTGCCCAGCTCTCGCCAGGACTCACTCACTATGGAACTCGAATCATGTATATACATCCATAGACAATAGATGCTCAAGTAAAAGATAAGAAACTTCTACACACCAGAAGTCTTCAAAGTTTTTACCATTCAAGTACAACCATCGAATATACAAGGGTTCTCATTCCTCATACAACCAGCCCGTGCCAAGCACTAGGGCGAGAACCATTACAAGGCCAAAGAACTAGATCAACTAGACTATACAGAACTCTCGTCCTTGCTCGCCTTCCCCTGCTAAGGAAAACAATTGACGTGGTATGAGCTAAAAAGCCCAGTGAGGTTCTATATACATAAACAAGTAATTAAACAAGGAACATTAGTCATGTAATAACAATTAATCCAGAAAACTTTATGTATAGATCATGAGTGGTTGGGACTTATTACATGTATGGAGCATATCACAGGTATAACACATGATTTCATGTTGGCATTTTAGCATGGAACAATTATCATGATACACGGTAACCATATACTGAAGGATACGGTGTTCCGGTGGAACTTTGTCGGTCCTCTGCACCTTATAACTTCCGAATCCCCACGGTTGACTGGCCATCACCTTATCCCTCCAGTGGTAATACTCGAGTATACCGACGGTTGTCCAGGGTTCCAACCTACCCGACCGAGCCCAGTCCTGGCTCGAGTAGGTCGGTAACCGAGGCGGGGCCCAAGTTCAGCTTAGAGCTTACAACATGCACAACTAACCAAGTAAATCGGTAAACGGTAAATGGTAAAATTCATCAATTGAATAGGTCGAAGGAGGTAAAGTACACACTCGCCTAACAATGATGGACAACTTCATATAGCATGTGATTCATGATAATTAAGTAATCAAGTGGACACTTAGCACGTAAGCAATACAAATTGATTTCATGGGAGCATGTAATTCACGGATATCACGTAATCACATAAATTGGAAATCGAGTAAACAGATAGTCAAGTAATCAGGTAGTCACAGAAAACACGGGTATATAGAACACTCACCTATTTACGCACAACAACGTGCAAAATATCCTTCCGGATATTATCTTTAGTCACTGAGAAAACCTAAAATTAAATGAAAAGAATATTACCACTCATTTATCACAAACAATTAGGTGCAATCAAAGAAACTCGACGAATGATGAGTAGAACGTATAAAAAGAGACTTTAAAGTGGAACGAGGACATTTGGACCCGTGGACAAAATACTCAAGAAAATCCTAAACCACTCCTCTTTATTTGGTAAGAGTAAGTAAACATTTGGAGTTTCCAATTGAAGAAGGATCATGTTTTTAAGATGGAAAAACGGTCATAGTATTATACAAGTTCAAATAGAACTTAGCTTTCGGGCGAAAATTTGGGCAGCATGCCCTTTGTGTTTACCTAATTTCCAGCCATTTATGGCTTCATGATTTTTCTCAGCCAATCCCAAAGTCATGTACAGCACAAACTCATCATAATAGCCATTTCATAGGCTCAAGACAATATAAGAACAAAATCAAAGGAATAACAAGTGCGGAAATGCAATTTGACAAAAGACAGCTTTGACGGGTTCATGCATAACGGTCACAACCGGAGTTACACTTATCGGATTGGGATGAAACTTAAGCCGTTTCGAAGCTAAGACACAGGACTACAATGTTGAAGAAGGCCACTCAGTCCAGTTTGCCCTGTATCTAGGTCAAATTTATCAAAATGATCCCAGATTTTCTAGTTCGAGGTTTACTGTGGTAGTCTTAATTCATCCACTCTAATCTCCGCACACATAACTCCAAATCCAATAATTCCAAAGCCATATGAAAGCTAAGACAAATGTGTACAATTCTCATGAAGATGACTTAGTCAGATTTACAGTGCAATCTAGTCAAATGCCCACTTTACAGATCCAAAATCCAACTAGTTGGTCAATTAACCGCACTGCATTCAAATGACCATATCCCAGTCTACCGAGGTCCGTTTAAGACGTTCTTGGCGGCGTTGAAAAGCTAATACAGGGTACTAAAACTTTCATGTTTTGACAATTGGCTAAATCTGAACGGATTATAGTAAACAAACACAACCAAAGAGACTAAACTGTCCACGCGGAATTCTGGAAAGTAACCTAGATCAGCGAGGGTATTTTCGTATTTTCACAAGCTACGTTGCTCCGATTGAGCTGAAATTTTATATTCATATATAAAATACCATTCTCTACAACTTTCATGTTTTGGGCCAAGCCAAATTCGGCCTCTAACATGGAGAAATAAAATCGGGCAGAAAAGGGGGAAAATTTTCCAGAAATCTGGAATTTTGATTTCTAATGGAACCTTTCTTGATTTCTTGCTCCCATCATCACTATAACCACTTATCTAAGCTTAGATACAACATAGATCATCCATATAGCAAGTATAAGCAGCACATACCTCAAAAGAAACAAGGCTTGCAAGAGTACCACTTCACTTCCTCTTGAAAATTTTAGCTTCCCTAGCTTCCCAAGGTCACAATTCACACTTTAATCGGTTTAGAATTTGTTTCTTGCACTTGGATGGTGCAAATCAAGAAGAAATTTTGGTTTTCTCTTGCTCTCCCTTTCCTCTCTCCTTGCTCGGCTATGCAGCAGAAAAATTGGGGAAGAATGAAGCTCACTTGGTCTTATAAGAAGACAAGAAAATTAGAACAAATTCTGTCCACAAGTTTAGCCAACACTTGGCTTGATTTCCACCACACAATTTTCTCTCTCCTTCCTTGCATTTTAGCCACAAATTTCGGCCAAGCTGTCATCATGAGAGAGGAGATATTTTACTCCATTAGTAATAAACTTGTGTGACAAGTAAGTGGCGGTCAAGTGGTCGGTTCAAACGGTAGTGCACGGTACACGTCGGTGTGACGCGTTTTCTCTTAAATCGCACGTACTAGGGTTTTTGCTTCCTATTCACTAACTTTTTATCATTGCTTCTAATCACATATTATTTCTCACTTAAAAGTCACTCTTAAGCACCAAATTCGATCCTTACTCGGTACCGGATAATTATACTACGGTTACACGAAAAATCCGATTTCACCTTGAATTGAAAACGAATAGGAGAACCCTAATTTCCTATGGTCATTGGCACTTTTCTAGGGTGATTGAACTATGGATAACATGAAATAATAATTTCCAAATAATTTTCAAATAAAAGGGAATTTTTGAGAAATATGTAAGGAATTTGCGAGTCCTCACAGGTAACCTCTAATTATCTCATAACACCAGGTAAATTAAACCCAGTATCCAAAACTTAACCTAGTTGGCCGAATTTTTCCGAACTTCCCGCACTAGCGGGTCCCACATCCGGTATACGCTCTTAATTTCTCAAAAACTACCCGATATTAGAAAAATTTTTTAAAACACTATTTACTCATAAAATTATCTAGGAAAATTTTTCTAATAAAGAAAATGCAGAAAAACATGCAGTAAATAGAGTAAAACCTAGAAAATGAGAAAATTTACAGGTTCTCACAAAGGAGAGGGAAGAGAGTGAGGAGAGTTTTCAATCTTATACCTTGAATCCAACCATTTGAGTGCAACCAAGAAAAACTAAACCGATTAATCACTAGTTGGAAGCTTGGGAAGCCTAAGGAACCAAGAATCTCAAGGAGAAGTGAAGGATCATCCTAGCAAGGTCTTGTCTTGAGGTATAATGGCTGACCAACCATTTCTTCTCCATTAATCTTGATTAAGTTGGGTATTAATGTTAGTATAGTGCTTGTGATGCTTGTTTCAAAGAGTTTTGATGATTGGATGGATGACTTTTGAGTTAGGGTTTCTTGTGGGTTAGGTGTTGTATGATGCATATATGTAGTATATGATCTTATAAAGGTGATAGTAGTGATAGTTTCAAGGTGAAAATATGAATTATAGCTTGAAATAATAAAAATTCCAGATTTCTGGAAAATTTAGCTTTAGTTCTGCCCGATTCTATTTCATCATGTTAGAGGCTGAATCAAGCTTGGAACAAAACATGAAAGTTGTAGAGACTGACATTCTGTGGTTGCCTACAAAATTTTAGCTCAATCGGAGCAACATAGCCTATGAAAAGATGAAAATACCCTGACTGCCCTAGGAGTAAAATCAGCGAGCAGTTTTGCCAGTACACTAAGTTGGTTGCTTTTGTTCACCTAGATACACACTGAACTAGCTTTTAGTTAAAACATAAAACTTTTAGTACGTTGTCTTAGCTTTTCAACGCCTCCAAGAACATCTTAAACGAACTTTGGTAGCTTGAGATATGGCCATTTGAAGGTAGTATGGTTAATTAGCCGATTAGTTGGAATTTGGTTCTGTGAATTGGGAATTTGACAAGGTTACACTAGAATTTGGACTAAGTGGTCTTCATCAAAATTGTAGCCCTCTGTCTTAACTTCAAAATGGCACAAATTTCATCCCAATACAATAAGCATAGCTTTGGTTGTGTCCATTACGTAAAAACACGTCAAATCTGTCTTTTGCTAAACCTCATTTCCGCACATGTCGTTAGTTTGATTCTGTACTTATATTGTCTTGAGCCTATTGAATGGCTATTGAAATGAGATTTTTGTGTGTGTAACTTTGGGCTTGATTGAGGAAAATAATGAAGCCATAAATGGCTGGAAATAGGAAAATACAAAGGGCATGCTGCCCAAATTTTCGCTCAAGGGCTAGGTAAACATACTTGCAACTTGAGTAAGGGTTAAGAGGGATTACTACTTGAACCATCTAGGATATTTGTGTCTTCTTTTACCGAGGTATATATGTAAGGACTTGGCCGAACTTGTACCCTTGAGAAATAAAATAATGACTACCCGGAATACGTTTTCCTTGTACTTTTGACTCAAATGACATTTCCAAGTATAATGTTACAAAGTTATATAGTTTGAAAAGCGAGCGAGTGTTTCACGAATATTCTCCAAGTGAATTTCAATTTCTTGATTCTTATTGAACGAAACGTTTAAGTTTCGAACCTTAGTTACTTTTAAAAGTTTTTAAACAATGTTTTATCACAGATTTGGACTCCGCACACGGAGTAATACCCGAACGTAACTCGTAAAGGCACCGCATTTTGGGTGAGTGCTTCCAAATACTTGGTTGACCTGGACACTTGTTCACAATACTTGTACATAATTGATATGAGATTTGTTGATCGGGCAAGAGTGTACTTTATCGCACTTGCCCTAACATGATCTATACTTGTTTATTGTTGCAATTAACTTGATATACTTGTACTTGATTTGTAAGTGTGGAGCGGCAGTATGTGCCACACTCAATCTGAGTGGGAGGTGCCTCTCATTCCAGTCTCCATACTTTTATCTTAACTCCGTCGATTGGAGAGGTTATCTTATCGACTTCTTGGGGACCCAAACCCCATTGGCTAGTTAATCGAGTCGAGCCGGCAAGGGCTTGGTTGATTAGATAACGAGCCATGGGTCGTTAGTTATGTCGAGTGGAGTGATATCTCCTCGACTAATCGGTATATTCGAGTATTACCACCCATGTTTATTGAGGATTTTGGGACCAGTAGGGGGTGTGAATGGTGGACGAAGAGTAGTGTAAGTGGTGCTCTATTGGATTGGTTACTTACTTGAAGGTTGACGGAGTGTCAACTTTTACTTGATCAAGCTCTGGTGATGCGATGGGAATTTGGCTCTTGAGAGCCATCCGTATTCTTATACCTTGGAATGATTATTGTTTATTGGATTATTGTTTCTTTCGAAAAACTTTTACACTCGCTCACTTTGAGATTTGCTACTTGAAGTATTATTGTTCGCTCTTATGAAATTTTGATGCCATTAACTTGCTATGTTGATATTCGTACTTTTAAAATGGTCAATTTGTTATTTGGAACCTTACTGGGCTTTTAGCTCATTCCACGCCATTTGTTTTCCTTACAGGGGGTACGACCGAGGCTTGAGACATGTACAGACTAGCATAGCCTAGTTGTTTTGAATTTTGAATATGTACTCACGCTAGTACCCGACTAGGGTGTATTGTACTCGATTTGTAAACACTTTGGAGTATTTTGGTGTGTTGAAACTTTGTATATGGATTTGAGTATCAATGTATATATTAAGAGGATGTGTTATTCATTTTCGATGGATGTACATTCTTAATTTTTTTCTTGAAATACGAGTGAGTGAGTCCTGGCGAGAGCTGGGTAGGCGGTCCGCTAAACCCTGGGGTACACCCTAAGGGGAGGTGGGGCCGTCACAAGAAAAACTTGCACACTTCCTCCATTTTTTGTCTGCCCCTGGAGAATTTTCCCACTAGGGCATACTTGTACGGAGTGGATAGCCTATGCAGAGCTTCTTGTGAAAATATAAGAGCCGGCTCCCCCTTATGGGTTGAGGATGACGCTTTGATAGAGAGAACCGGCTAAGAAGAGGGCAGCGAAGGATTTGCATTGGAAAGCTTGGTAAGCCGAGGGACACCCCAGAAGAAGGCTTGAGGGCAGCCATGGCTGTGAAAGGGAGGGAGCGCCGCTGCTAGGGTTTCATTCTTGGAGCTTGAGTGCCGCTGCTAGAGAGCGCCGCTGATTATTCCTTTTCACCGTAACCTTTGATATTGATTGTGGACATTGAATAACTAAACGGAACTAAGTGCTACGTCTGAAAATGGATAGGAGCCACCTCTAGAGTCCGTATCAGTACTGTATCCTTTCATATTAAATGTGTTACTTGTTTTAGAATATTAATTGTTGTAACATGTTTTATTGTTGGGTTGTGAACTTTGTGATTCTATTGAACTACTGGTTGTACTTGGAACCTCACTGGGCATTACATCAACCTCTTTAGTTGCTTTCCTTATAGGAGTGGAGGATGGAGTGAGAAGAGGCTAGTAGTATAAGTTGGTGACTTGAGAGTGAATTTTGTATTTAACATTAAAGCTTTGCAAACTTTCTTTTGAGGGATGTACATATTATATAGTTTAAGACTGTTTTTGTTTTTGTTTTTTTATGGAGTCCGTACTTGAGAGTGAATGGTTTATTACTAGTTTGGTCTATATAAATGTTATCTCTTAAATTAATGTGAGTGAGTCTTGGCATGAGCCAAGCAGGCGACCTACTAAAACCTAGGGTACGCCCTAGGGGGAGGTGGGGTCATTACATGTTTGTTGTGCTCTTACTTTGTTTTACTATTCTTCCTTGATCAAAGAGAAAAATGAAAATGAAAATCTTGCAAAAGCCTCGTGTCATACCTCCTAAAGTCATTTCAATTGCTAACTTGCTGTAACTCTATGTGAGCTTTTGTTAGCTTGGGGTATCAAGATTTATTTTCTCATTTGTATAATTTTCTTTATGAGTGGAAGAGACAAGTTATGAAACTAGTGTGACGAAATATACAATTGCATCAAAGGTGAAGGTAGAGAAAAATGTCGATCATAGATGTAAACACAATCACAAATTGATATTAGGATGGAGGAGCTTTGGTGAAAAGTTAAATGGAATGTCAACAAAAATGAAAAAGAGAAACTGAAAAAATGTAAAACTAGAAAAATAGTAATACAAATAAAACAAAAAATTAGATAAAAACTACTTTTGGCCTTTTTTAAAGACAATTGGAATTTGAAAAGAGTAACATTGGAGAAGTTGAAAGAATAGAGTCATTCTTTAATATAATTACATTTCTCTTTTCTTTAACTCTTAAATGTACTATGTTGATCCATTGCATCATAATAGTAGAGGCAAAGCTAGCATTAGGATAAATACTAACATTATCAAAGCTCACGATTTTACGGATTAGCATTTCATTTTCATGCTTGTGTATATTAAAAAATGTTTTGGAAAATATAATGTGTGAATCAAATTTGTGTTAAGCCACCTAGTCTCTCTTTGAAGGATTTTTAGTCGGATACGTGATTGTACAAGAGAGCTTAGAGAAGATATCACATACCGTATTTTTATGATAGTTATAGAAGCGCTCAAATCTTTAGTTTAATGGGATTTGAATCACCATGAATTTGATTAGGGTAAAATCCAGTGAAACCGATGGCTTACGCAAAGGTCAAAGTATCCCACATGGTTCAAAAATATTTGAAAAACCCATTGTAACCTTAGCTAATATGATAATTGGATTTTTAAACTAATAGAAAAATGGTAAATGTGTATGTCACCCAAATCTTCGTATGTTTTATTTCTCATTCTATTCCATTTTCTTTTTTCATTTTCTATAAAAATATTTTTCTTTTTCGTTTATTAGACATGTAGTGTGACTATGTGAGATTTTCTAAAGTTATTTTTCTTATCTAGACAATTAGACCATCACTTGACCATTGACCATTGTAGTTAGAACTCATGTTAGCATAGGCCAGTGGCATTGTTGTACTTCTACCGACTACCACCTTCCAGCAATGGAATTTCAAGATATATACACCATAGACTTGTGTAGATCGCAACTTATGTCTCCTATTTAACAAAAAGTGACTATATAGTAGCACATCAACCATGAAAAAGGCAACATGTGTAACTTTTAATTTCTCTCATAATCTAAACAAAGAATTATGTATGTTGAACTAAATTTATCATTTCTTCCTAGGTTGATGAACATGAATCGAGGTCACTCTAAGATATATAGAAAGAAGAGCCAAATTTTTTTATGAGATTGCATCCATGTTGAAGTGTGCCGAATTAGACTTTGATTTGTAGACACCATTGCTGCTCTCTTCTCCAACACAAACTACATTTTCTTCTTTTTATGACAATGCTATTCAAAACATTCTAGTTTTCCAGCTTCTATGTGAGTATTTGTAGTTTAATTGCATATTGGCAATGTGGACATGCTATGGCAGTCAACAAACATAGAATTGATGGTTGTAAAGAAACCAAACAAATTAGAATTACATGTGATAATAGAATAGTTTTGCTTTTTTATCTATATTTTGTGCACTTTGGAGAAGTTGACAAGATTTTGAGCATCTACTTGAAATAGTAGTTCAATTTGTGGATAACTCATTAATTTCTATGAGATAATATTGAAACCTTAATGTGTTTGGTTAGGAGATTATTTGAAATAATTTTTTAGAAAAGCAATATAGCATTTTTTTGCTTTGTCTATATGAGCAAATTTTATTTGTGTGCTTGGATATATTTTATACTTGGTTAAAACTATTCTTCGTCAAAGTGCAGAATTTGCAGAACTTCATTTGACAGATGTGATGACCCCACCTCCCCCTAGAACGTACCCTAGGATTTGGCAGACCACCTACCTAATTCTCACCAAGTCTCATGCACAAGTCCCAATACAAATCAAGAACCTTGATAACAAAAGCAATATCAGCTTCGAAACTTAGATATATACATTTGTGGTCATCAAATTCCATTATAGACCTATAATATAACAAGAGATTCAAGCTCAAATCAAACAGCTAATGTCGCGCCCCACTTTTTGAATGTGTGAAAGTAGTGTGTGGGATATGTATATGAACGTGTGTGAAAATAAAAGGCCGTGGGATTGTGAAATGCGACGGTTTAGCCAAACAAAGGGTTTTAGATAGAAAAGGAGTCGCCACTTGGTATAGAGTTAAGGTGTACCAAGTCACCCAAAAAATGATTTTGTTTTTGGAAAGAAAAGTAAACAAACCCTTTTTAAAGAATTTTTTAGGTTTACGTAACCAAAGAAAGGGATCGGGGGTCACATTTGATAAGGGAGAAGGCAAAGGCAAAGCCTAAGGCACTCCCTTACCCTAGCCAAAGCTAGTTGCGTGACTTAGCCCTTTTTTTCCTAATTCTTCTACCCAAAGTATGTGTTGCATGTTGGATATGACTAATGGATGCGAAAAAAAGAAAAATGCAATCCTAAATCTAAAATGTCTCTTATGAGGCTTTTTGGTCCCAACCACATGAATTGTGATGGCCAATAAGGAAAACTCTCATAGAGGTCACGGGTAATGCAAATGAAGACCCAAATATGAGTGCAAGTGTGAAAATGTAAGAAGAATGCATGTGTGCAAGTATAAGAAAAGTGCATGTATGCCAATTGAGAAAATAAAGGTGTATGTGTGCAAGTGGATGAAAATATGGTATAATAGTAGTAAATATATAAGTGCAATTGGGTGCAATTTGTGAGGTAGAAAAATAAGTAAGTGATAGGAAAAGAAGAAAAATGTGCAAACATGGCATGTGGATTGAGAAAAATATAAGTGGTGAGAGAATGTGGATAAAGAAAGTGAGGAAGTGATATGATAAAATGAGAGTGTATGAACCTAGAGGAATGCATCAAGTCGGGTACGGGAATGACTCTTAACTTCACGATTTTAATTTTCCCTTTGATTAGAAGGAAGAACTAGCGTGCTAAGGCTATTTTGTAGCCACACTCGCTCGTTTCCCTTACCGAAAGGGGACCCTCAAGCAAATGTACCCTATAACTAGCATGAAGATGCAAAACCTAAAATGAAGGGAAAAAGGGTTGGAGGAGCATGCCAAATGCTAGAAAACTAAGAAAAATGTAACATCCCGAATATTAGGAGGTTGTTTGTGAAGAAAATATTAAAGTATATTTCTTCGGGTTTGATTTAAAACCTTATTTCGTTTTAAACGACTAGAAACCCTAATGTTTTAATCAAAAAACCCTAGTTTACTTGTGACTAAACGGTTTCTTAAATCTTTCATATTTTACTAGAGATTCTAATGTTAATTATTGAAATTGTAAATTCCTCACGTTTTCTTAAAAAAATTTCCTTTTATTTGAAAATTATTATTTATTAAGGCCCTACTACACAATTGTTCAACAATAAGTGCAGATGAACCTGGAAATAGGGTTTTACACTTCGGTTTCAAGATTTGAGCAAAATTAGGGTTTTCGCGATTTTTCGCCGGATGAATTTTCGGTACTGACCAAGGATCAATTTGGTGATTAAAAGTGACTTTTAAGTGAAAAATCATATGTGAGTAGTAGCAATGATATAAGGTTAGAGTATGGGAAGAAAAAAAAAACAGTAGTACGTGAGTTTTTAAGAAAAACGGTGCGAACCGGCGGGTCCCGCGCACTACCGGTTGAACGTACCACTTGACCACCACTTTCTTACCATACAAGCTTATTGACTTTTGAGCAAAATATCTTCTTGTTTGGCAGCTGCTTTGACCGAAAATTTGAGGCTAGAAAATAGCAAGGAAGAAAGAGAAAAATGAAAGGTGGTGGTGGCGACAAGTGTCGCCACCCTAGAGTTTCTTGGCCAAGTGATTAACTAGCCTTCTTAAACCAATTTTCTGCACTTTCCTCTTCATTTTTCCAGCAGCTGGTCGACCAAGAGGGAGAGAGAAAGTGAGAACAAGAAACAATTCCTTCTTCTTGATTCTAACCAACCAAGTGACAAATTAAATTTCTAAACCGATTAAACTTACCTTTGAGTGATTAGTTAGTGATTGTTGGTGAAATTTTGGAAAGAGAAAGCTTGGGCTACACTTGGTGAACTCTAATCAAGGTAAGAGGATGATATCTCTCTAACTTTCTCTTTCAATCATGGTTAAAGTAAGCTTAGTAGCTTGATTGGTGGTGGATTCATGGATGCTAGCATGTGTAGAAGTTTTTCCCCAATTTATTTGATGAACTAGGGCTGTGGAATTTCTGCCCAACTTGATGTATGATGCTTGTATGTTACAATTAATGTTGTATAAGATGTTTTGGTAGTGTGAGAGGTGAGAAATTGGGGAAAGTTGCACTAGAAACTACAAATTTCAGATTTCTGGAAATTCTAGCTTACATTCTGTCCGAATTTGTATCTGTGTGTTAGAGGCCGAATTGGCTTTGGGTCAAAGAAGCAAAGTTGTATAGAATGGTATTTTCTAGGTGCCTGTAAAATTTCAGCCCAATCGGAGCAACGTAGGTCATGAAAAGTCCGAAATACCCTTACTGTTTCAAATATTTCCCAGCAGTCCGTTTCATCAGTTAAGTCCAGTTTATCACGTTTTTTGACTAGGAGCCGTACTGATTTAGCTCTGGGCCAAAACATGAAAGTTGTAGTATTCTGACTTAGCTTTTAAATGCCTCTAAGAACACCTGATTCGGACTTTTGTACTCTGAGATATGACCATTACAGGGTAATGCGGTTATATAGCCGACGAATTGGTTTCTGGTTTAGTAATTTGAGGATTTGACTAAGCTACATTAGGAACTGGACTAAGTGACCTTCATGAACATTGCAGCCCTATATCTTAGCTTCGAAACGGCATAGGTTACGCCTCAATCCAATAAGCGTAGCCTCGGATATGTTATTTCCGCATTCGTACGTCAAATCTGTCTTGTGCTAAGTTGAATTTCTGCACTTGTCATTGTTGTGATTCTTGTTATTATGATATTGTGAGCCTATGGAACGGCTCTGGACATGAATTGTTGACATATGTGATGTTGGGTTGTGGTTGAGAAAAATAATGAAGCCTAAATGGCTGGAAAATTAGGTAAACACAAAGGGCATGCTGCCCGAATTTACGCGCGAGAACTATATAAATACACTTGCGACTTGGGTCGAATTGATATGAATAGTGCTTGAACCATCTAGGGTACTTGAGTATTTTTGTTCCGGGGTATATAAGGAAGGACTTGGCCGAACTTGTACCCTTGAGAAAGGAAATAATGATTGCTCGGAGTATGTTTTCCTTATACTTTCGACTTGCATGGCATTTTCAAGTATAAATGTTACAAAGTTTTACCATTTAAAAAGCGAGCAAGTGTTTCACGACTACCATCCGAGTGAATTTCAATTTCTTGATTTTATTGAACGAAACGTCTAAGTTTCGAATCTTAGTCATGTTTCAAAGTTCTCAAACTGAGTTTTATCGCAGATTTGGACTCCGAACCCGGAGTATAACCTGAAAGTGACCAGTAAAGGCACTATATCTTTTGGTGAGTGCTTTCAAATACCGAATTGCACTAGATACTTGAACTTGATACGTGACCAATATGAGTACATGTTATATACGTGAATTGATAGGGCAAGAGTGTACTTTATCGCACTTGCCCTTACGTGATATACTTGTTTATTGTTGCAATTGACTTGATATACTTGATTATGATGCGCGCACTTCCTGGAATTCCAGAAACCCTGTGGCGAGTTACTCTAGTCGAGCCGGCAAGGGCTTGGTCGATTGGGTAACGAACCCTGGGTCTCTTGTATTGTCGAGTGGAGTGATATCTCCTCGACTAATCGGTATACTCGAGTATTACCACCCGTGTTCTTGAGGATTTTGGGCCCAGCTGGGGGTTGAACGGTGGACGGAGAGTCGTTTAAGTGGTGTTCTACTGGATTGGTTACTTACTTGAAAGTTGACGGAGTGTCAACTACTACGGGATCAAGCTTCTGGTAATGTAATGGGAATTTGGCTCCTGAGAGTCATCCGTATCCTTATACTTTGGAGTAATTATTGTTTATTGGATTATTGTTTCTTTTGAAAAATTTTCTACATTCGTTCATTTTAAGATTGCTACTTGACGTGTTATTGCTCACCTTTATGAACTCTTCATGCTTGTTACTTTGCTATACCGAAAACTTGTACTTCTAAATAATGGTCAATTTGCTATTTGGAACCTCACTGGGCTTTTAGCTCATTCCACTCCATTTGTTTTCCTTTCAGGGGTACGAGTGACGCGTGAGACTTGTAAAAGACTAGCGTAGCCTTTTGTTTTGACTTTTGACTTTTGGTCTTGTACTCGCGCTATTCCTCGAATGGAACATGTTGTACTTGGATTGTATACGTATTGAACTAGTTGGGTGTGTTGAGACTTTGTACCTCGATTTCTATTAATGTAAATTATAAGCTTGAATTGGGAATGTTATTTATGGTTCATGGATGTGTGTACGTGATTCGATTAAGATAGTGAGTGAGTCCTGGCGAGAGCTGGGCAGGCGGTCCGCCGAACCCTTTGGTACGCCTTAGGGGGAGGTGGGGTCGTCACAGATGGTATCAGAGCTCCTATTGAGCTCGTGCCGGGAGAGGGTTCTCGGACTGTGGGGATTGGCTTGTTAAGTGTGGAACAATTGTCTATTGTTGGAGACCTTAGTTAGTTATGCCAGGTAGGAATCTCTAATATGGATGATTTACTCTTGGGACCGGCCGGCTCGAGTTGTGAATTGTCTTATTGTGGATTCTTGTACTTGGGTATCATATAGTGAAGAGCGTTAGAATAAGGGTCTGTATCTTGATTGCACTTGAGGTGAGTTTTGATGGAAAGGTTAAAGCGTGGATGATTCTAACATTTAACCTTGTTATTGGACCGATCAAAGGGGTTTGCAATACTTGAACTGTCTGAGACAGACTAAAATGAGCTCATTTGGGACTTGAACTTGTTTTGGCGAGTGTGCTCTTACGTACATGTAATGGACCTGATTTGATTTTTACACATGAGTAATATGACCTATATGTGGATTTGAATTCGGCGACTGTTTGAGAATGTGAATTGCTGGGTATAGGCTAGTCGAGTGAGTTCTTATTTGTACCCGTGCTTCTTGAACTTGAAGTAATTGAATCTACTTTTGAACTTATATGTTTGAACCCTGCTTTGACCTTGCTTTTGAACTTATTCGTATTTGTGGGGCTGTAGACCAGCTACTTCTCCTCTGTAGCGGTTGAACTAAAACTCTCTGGTGAGCCTTTGCCTGTTGTGTTTCCAAGCACCGCCAGGGGTAAAATTTTCGACTTGAGAAATTTTCGACTTGAGGCTAAGCCATGTTCTAAATTTTTCGAATATCTGAGACTTTACTTTCAACTCAGGGCTAGTTATGTGAATTGAGCCCTTTTTGCATGATCTATTTGGTTATCTCTTAGCTCTTTACTAAATGATAAGGTCATATATAAGGGATTGGAGTGATTTCTAGTACCTGATTGACTTTAAAGGACTCTTAGTACCCGTTGGAATTTCGAGGGCGAAATTCTTTTAAGGAGGGGAGATTGTAACATCCCGAATATTAGGAGGTTGTTTGTGAAGAAAATATTAAAGTATATTTCTTCGGGTTTGATTTAAAACCTTATTTCGTTTTAAACGACTAGAAACCCTAATGTTTTAATCAAAAAACCCTAGTTTACTTGTGACTAAACGGTTTCTTAAATCTTTCATATTTTACTAGAGATTCTAATGTTAATTATTGAAATTGTAAATTCCTCACGTTTTCTTAAAAAATTTCCTTTTATTTGAAAATTATTATTTATTAAGGCCCTACTACCCAATTGTTCAACAATAAGTGCAGATGAACCTGGAAATAGGGTTTTACACTTCGGTTTCAAGATTTGAGCAAAATTAGGGTTTTCGCGATTTTTCGCCGGATGAATTTTCGGTACTGACCAAGGATCAATTTGGTGATTAAAAGTGACTTTTAAGTGAAAAATCATATGTGAGTAGTAGCAATGATATAAGGTTAGAGTATGGGAAGAAAAAAAAAACAGTAGTACGTGAGTTTTTAAGAAAAACGGCGCGAACCGGCGGGTCCCGCGCACTACCGGTTGAACGTACCACTTGACCACCACTTTCTTACCATACAAGCTTATTGACTTTTGAGCAAAATATCTTCTTGTTTGGCAGCTGCTTTGACCGAAAATTTGAGGCTAGAAAATAGCAAGGAAGAAAGAGAAAAATGAAAGGTGGTGGTGGCGACAAGTGTCGCCACCCTAGAGTTTCTTGGCCAAGTGATTAACTAGCCTTCTTAAACCAATTTTCTGCACTTTCCTCTTCATTTTTCCAGCAGCTGGTCGACCAAGAGGGAGAGAGAAAGTGAGAGCAAGAAACAATTCCTTCTTCTTGATTCTAACCAACCAAGTGACAAATTAAATTTCTAAACCGATTAAACTTACCTTTGAGTGATTAGTTAGTGATTGTTGGTGAAATTTTGGAAAGAGAAAGCTTGGGCTACACTTGGTGAACTCTAATCAAGGTAAGAGGATGATATCTCTCTAACTTTCTCTTTCAATCATGGTTAAAGTAAGCTTAGTAGCTTGATTGGTGGTGGATTCATGGATGCTAGCATGTGTAGAAGTTTTTCCCCAATTTATTTGATGAACTAGGGCTGTGGAATTTCTGCCCAACTTGATGTATGATGCTTGTATGTTACAATTAATGTTGTATAAGATGTTTTGGTAGTGTGAGAGGTGAGAAATTGGGGAAAGTTGCACTAGAAACTACAAATTTCAGATTTCTGGAAATTCTAGCTTACATTCTGTCCGAATTTGTATCTGTGTGTTAGAGGCCGAATTGGCTTTGGGTCAAAGAAGGAAAGTTGTAGAGAATGGTATTTTGTAGGTGCCTGTAAAATTTCAGCCCAATCGGAGCAACGTAGGTCATGAAAAGTCCGAAATACCCTTACTGTTTCAAATATTTCCCAGCAGTCCGTTTCATCAGTTAAGTCCAGTTTATCACGTTTTTTGACTAGGAGCCGTACTGATTTAGCTCTGGGCCAAAACATGAAAGTTGTAGTATTCTGACTTAGCTTTTAAATGCCTCTAAGAACACCTGATTCGGACTTTTGTACTCTGAGATATGACCATTACAGGGTAATGCGGTTATATAGCCGACGAATTGGTTTCTGGTTTAGTAATTTGAGGATTTGACTAAGCTACATTAGGAACTGGACTAAGTGACCTTCATGAACATTGCAGCCCTATATCTTAGCTTCGAAACGGCATAGGTTACGCCTCAATCCAATAAGCGTAGCCTCGGATATGTTATTTCCGCATTCGTACGTCAAATCTGTCTTGTGCTAAGTTGAATTTCTGCACTTGTCATTGTTGTGATTCTTGTTATTATGATATTGTGAGCCTATGGAACGGCTCTGGACATGAATTGTTGACATATGTGATGTTGGGTTGTGGTTGAGAAAAATAATGAAGCCTAAATGGCTGGAAAATTAGGTAAACACAAAGGGCATGCTGCCCGAATTTACGCTCGAGAACTATATAAATACACTTGCGACTTGGGTCGAATTGATATGAATAGTGCTTGAACCATCTAGGGTACTTGAGTATTTTTGTTCCGGGGTATATAAGGAAGGACTTGGCCGAACTTGTACCCTTGAGAAAGGAAATAATGATTGCTCGGAGTATGTTTTCCTTATACTTTCGACTTGCATGGCATTTTCAAGTATAAATGTTACAAAGTTTTACCATTTAAAAAGCGAGCAAGTGTTTCACGACTACCATCCGAGTGAATTTCAATTTCTTGATTTTATTGAACGAAACGTCTAAGTTTCGAATCTTAGTCATGTTTCAAAGTTCTCAAACTGAGTTTTATCGCAGATTTGGACTCCGAACCCGGAGTATAACCTGAAAGTGACCAGTAAAGGCACTATATCTTTTGGTGAGTGCTTTCAAATACCGAATTGCACTAGATACTTGAACTTGATACGTGACCAATATGAGTACATGTTATATACGTGAATTGATAGGGCAAGAGTGTACTTTATCGCACTTGCCCTTACGTGATATACTTGTTTATTGTTGCAATTGACTTGATATACTTGATTATGATGCGCGCACTTCCTGGAATTCCAGAAACCCTGTGGCGAGTTACTCTAGTCGAGCCGGCAAGGGCTTGGTCGATTGGGTAACGAACCCTGGGTCTCTTGTATTGTCGAGTGGAGTGATATCTCCTCGACTAATCGGTATACTCGAGTATTACCACCCGTGTTCTTGAGGATTTTGGGCCCAGCTGGGGGTTGAACGGTGGACGGAGAGTCGTTTAAGTGGTGTTCTACTGGATTGGTTACTTACTTGAAAGTTGACGGAGTGTCAACTACTACGGGATCAAGCTTCTGGTAATGTAATGGGAATTTGGCTCCTGAGAGTCATCCGTATCCTTATACTTTGGAGTAATTATTGTTTATTGGATTATTGTTTCTTTTGAAAAATTTTCTACATTCGTTCATTTTAAGATTGCTACTTGACGTGTTATTGCTCACCTTTATGAACTCTTCATGCTTGTTACTTTGCTATACCGAAAACTTGTACTTCTAAATAATGGTCAATTTGCTATTTGGAACCTCACTGGGCTTTTAGCTCATTCCACTCCATTTGTTTTCCTTTCAGGGGTACGAGTGACGCGTGAGACTTGTAAAAGACTAGCGTAGCCTTTTGTTTTGACTTTTGACTTTTTGGTCTTGTACTCGCGCTATTCCTCGAATGGAACATGTTGTACTTGGATTGTATACGTATTGAACTAGTTGGGTGTGTTGAGACTTTGTACCTCGATTTCTATTAATGTAAATTATAAGCTTGAATTGGGAATGTTATTTATGGTTCATGGATGTGTGTACGTGACTCGATTAAGATAGTGAGTGAGTCCTGGCGAGAGCTGGGCAGGCGGTCCGCCGAACCCTTTGGTACGCCTTAGGGGGAGGTGGGGTCGTCACAGATGGTATCAGAGCTCCTATTGAGCTCGTGCCGGGAGAGGGTTCTCGGACTGTGGGGATTGGCTTGTTAAGTGTGGAACAATTGTCTATTGTTGGAGACCTTAGTTAGTTATGCCAGGTAGGAATCTCTAATATGGATGATTTACTCTTGGGACCGGCCGGCTCGAGTTGTGAATTGTCTTATTGTGGATTCTTGTACTTGGGTATCATATAGTGAAGAGCGTTAGAATAAGGGTCTGTATCTTGATTGCACTTGAGGTGAGTTTTGATGGAAAGGTTAAAGCGTGGATGATTCTAACATTTAACCTTGTTATTGGACCGATCAAAGGGGTTTGCAATACTTGAACTGTCTGAGACAGACTAAAATGAGCTCATTTGGGACTTGAACTTGTTTTGGCGAGTGTGCTCTTACGTACATGTAATGGACCTGATTTGATTTTTACACATGAGTAATATGACCTATATGTGGATTTGAATTCGGCGACTGTTTGAGAATGTGAATTGCTGGGTATAGGCTAGTCGAGTGAGTTCTTATTTGTACCCGTGCTTCTTGAACTTGAAGTAATTGAATCTACTTTTGAACTTATATGTTTGAACCCTGCTTTGACCTTGCTTTTGAACTTATTCGTATTTGTGGGGCTGTAGACCAGCTACTTCTCCTCTGTAGCGGTTGAACTAAAACTCTCTGGTGAGCCTTTGCCTGTTGTGTTTCCAAGCACCGCCAGGGGTAAAATTTTCGACTTGAGAAATTTTCGACTTGAGGCTAAGCCATGTTCTAAATTTTTCGAATATCTGAGACTTTACTTTCAACTCAGGGCTAGTTATGTGAATTGAGCCCTTTTTGCATGATCTATTTGGTTATCTCTTAGCTCTTTACTAAATGATAAGGTCATATATAAGGGATTGGAGTGATTTCTAGTACCTGATTGACTTTAAAGGACTCTTAGTACCCGTTGGAATTTCGAGGGCGAAATTCTTTTAAGGAGGGGAGATTGTAACATCCCGAATATTAGGAGGTTGTTTGTGAAGAAAATATTAAAGTATATTTCTTCGGGTTTGATTTAAAACCTTATTTCGTTTTAAACGACTAGAAACCCTAATGTTTTAATCAAAAAACCCTAGTTTACTTGTGACTAAACGGTTTCTTAAATCTTTCATATTTTACTAGAGATTCTAATGTTAATTATTGAAATTGTAAATTCCTCACGTTTTCTTAAAAAATTTCCTTTTATTTGAAAATTATTATTTATTAAGGCCCTACTACCCAATTGTTCAACAATAAGTGCAGATGAACCTGGAAATAGGGTTTTACACTTCGGTTTCAAGATTTGAGCAAAATTAGGGTTTTCGCGATTTTTCGCCGGATGAATTTTCGGTACTGACCAAGGATCAATTTGGTGATTAAAAGTGACTTTTAAGTGAAAAATCATATGTGAGTAGTAGCAATGATATAAGGTTAGAGTATGGGAAGAAAAAAAAAACAGTAGTACGTGAGTTTTTAAGAAAAACGGCGCGAACCGGCGGGTCCCGCGCACTACCGGTTGAACGTACCACTTGACCACCACTTTCTTACCATACAAGCTTATTGACTTTTGAGCAAAATATCTTCTTGTTTGGCAGCTGCTTTGACCGAAAATTTGAGGCTAGAAAATAGCAAGGAAGAAAGAGAAAAATGAAAGGTGGTGGTGGCGACAAGTGTCGCCACCCTAGAGTTTCTTGGCCAAGTGATTAACTAGCCTTCTTAAACCAATTTTCTGCACTTTCCTCTTCATTTTTCCAGCAGCTGGTCGACCAAGAGGGAGAGAGAAAGTGAGAGCAAGAAACAATTCCTTCTTCTTGATTCTAACCAACCAAGTGACAAATTAAATTTCTAAACCGATTAAACTTACCTTTGAGTGATTAGTTAGTGATTGTTGGTGAAATTTTGGAAAGAGAAAGCTTGGGCTACACTTGGTGAACTCTAATCAAGGTAAGAGGATGATATCTCTCTAACTTTCTCTTTCAATCATGGTTAAAGTAAGCTTAGTAGCTTGATTGGTGGTGGATTCATGGATGCTAGCATGTGTAGAAGTTTTTCCCCAATTTATTTGATGAACTAGGGCTGTGGAATTTCTGCCCAACTTGATGTATGATGCTTGTATGTTACAATTAATGTTGTATAAGATGTTTTGGTAGTGTGAGAGGTGAGAAATTGGGGAAAGTTGCACTAGAAACTACAAATTTCAGATTTCTGGAAATTCTAGCTTACATTCTGTCCGAATTTGTATCTGTGTGTTAGAGGCCGAATTGGCTTTGGGTCAAAGAAGGAAAGTTGTATAGAATGGTATTTTGTAGGTGCCTGTAAAATTTCAGCCCAATCGGAGCAACGTAGGTCATGAAAAGTCCGAAATACCCTTACTGTTTCAAATATTTCCCAGCAGTCCGTTTCATCAGTTAAGTCCAGTTTATCACGTTTTTTGACTAGGAGCCGTACTGATTTAGCTCTGGGCCAAAACATGAAAGTTGTAGTATTCTGACTTAGCTTTTAAATGCCTCTAAGAACACCTGATTCGGACTTTTGTACTCTGAGATATGACCATTACAGGGTAATGCGGTTATATAGCCGACGAATTGGTTTCTGGTTTAGTAATTTGAGGATTTGACTAAGCTACATTAGGAACTGGACTAAGTGACCTTCATGAACATTGCAGCCCTATATCTTAGCTTCGAAACGGCATAGGTTACGCCTCAATCCAATAAGCGTAGCCTCGGATATGTTATTTCCGCATTCGTACGTCAAATCTGTCTTGTGCTAAGTTGAATTTCTGCACTTGTCATTGTTGTGATTCTTGTTATTATGATATTGTGAGCCTATGGAACGGCTCTGGACATGAATTGTTGACATATGTGATGTTGGGTTGTGGTTGAGAAAAATAATGAAGCCTAAATGGCTGGAAAATTAGGTAAACACAAAGGGCATGCTGCCCGAATTTACGCGCGAGAACTATATAAATACACTTGCGACTTGGGTCGAATTGATATGAATAGTGCTTGAACCATCTAGGGTACTTGAGTATTTTTGTTCCGGGGTATATAAGGAAGGACTTGGCCGAACTTGTACCCTTGAGAAAGGAAATAATGATTGCTCGGAGTATGTTTTCCTTATACTTTCGACTTGCATGGCATTTTCAAGTATAAATGTTACAAAGTTTTACCATTTAAAAAGCGAGCAAGTGTTTCACGACTACCATCCGAGTGAATTTCAATTTCTTGATTTTATTGAACGAAACGTCTAAGTTTCGAATCTTAGTCATGTTTCAAAGTTCTCAAACTGAGTTTTATCGCAGATTTGGACTCCGAACCCGGAGTATAACCTGAAAGTGACCAGTAAAGGCACTATATCTTTTGGTGAGTGCTTTCAAATACCGAATTGCACTAGATACTTGAACTTGATACGTGACCAATATGAGTACATGTTATATACGTGAATTGATAGGGCAAGAGTGTACTTTATCGCACTTGCCCTTACGTGATATACTTGTTTATTGTTGCAATTGACTTGATATACTTGATTATGATGCGCGCACTTCCTGGAATTCCAGAAACCCTGTGGCGAGTTACTCTAGTCGAGCCGGCAAGGGCTTGGTCGATTGGGTAACGAACCCTGGGTCTCTTGTATTGTCGAGTGGAGTGATATCTCCTCGACTAATCGGTATACTCGAGTATTACCACCCGTGTTCTTGAGGATTTTGGGCCCAGCTGGGGGTTGAACGGTGGACGGAGAGTCGTTTAAGTGGTGTTCTACTGGATTGGTTACTTACTTGAAAGTTGACGGAGTGTCAACTACTACGGGATCAAGCTTCTGGTAATGTAATGGGAATTTGGCTCCTGAGAGTCATCCGTATCCTTATACTTTGGAGTAATTATTGTTTATTGGATTATTGTTTCTTTTGAAAAATTTTCTACATTCGTTCATTTTAAGATTGCTACTTGACGTGTTATTGCTCACCTTTATGAACTCTTCATGCTTGTTACTTTGCTATACCGAAAACTTGTACTTCTAAATAATGGTCAATTTGCTATTTGGAACCTCACTGGGCTTTTAGCTCATTCCACTCCATTTGTTTTCCTTTCAGGGGTACGAGTGACGCGTGAGACTTGTAAAAGACTAGCGTAGCCTTTTGTTTTGACTTTTGACTTTTGGTCTTGTACTCGCGCTATTCCTCGAATGGAACATGTTGTACTTGGATTGTATACGTATTGAACTAGTTGGGTGTGTTGAGACTTTGTACCTCGATTTCTATTAATGTAAATTATAAGCTTGAATTGGGAATGTTATTTATGGTTCATGGATGTGTGTACGTGACTCGATTAAGATAGTGAGTGAGTCCTGGCGAGAGCTGGGCAGGCGGTCCGCCGAACCCTTTGGTACGCCTTAGGGGGAGGTGGGGTCGTCACAAAAAAAAGAAAAATAAAGTTTAGGGACCTATTTGCAATTGAATTAAGGACCTAATCAAAAGAAATTGAAAGCTTGAGGGCCACAGTATAGTTAAGGAGAAATCTAGGGACTGATTTGCAAATCTAGTTGCCAGATTCTTAGAAAAACAGGCCACTGGGCCATTTTATTTATTTGGTTGGGCCCAACCCTCTTAGTCCAACCGAAGCCCAAGCAAAACAGACGGGTTAGCTTATCTTAAAACCAAGTAAAACCCAACTAAAAGCATATGGGCTCTATCCTTCAAACCCATATCAACAACCCAGAAAAATAAATCATCAATCCATTTGTCAAACCCAAACAAACAAATCCAAACCAAACCTCATCTTGTTTTATGAAAAATCCAACAAGACAAAAACTCAACTAAAAAAAATACTAAAACTCTAATTATGCATTAAATCCCAGAATTAATCTATTCAAAAAGTCATATAAAATATGCAAACAGAGGATTAAACTTAAAAGAACAAAATTAGTTCAATTTTTCCAGATTTTGGGTCATATCAGAATAAAGGGGGAACTTGGGGGGTTCAATTGGAAATTTTCAGAAATTCTGCATGCAAAGTTTACGAAGCATTTTCTTCTTCGTAACTGGTTTCAGGTTTCTGCAATTTTCGGCCATTACAGGAACTTGATTTCCAGCAAACAATGGAGCCTAATCTTGGACCAACAACACACAAAAATAACACCAACAAATCAACTTCCTCTTTGCATCACAAGACCACATAGCAAGTTAGGTGACAAACCTATTTGGTGGGTTGTTGCATGAAGAAACAGCAAAACACAAAGACGAATGCAGCTTATCTAGAACCCAGAAAATTTTGCAGCCCAACATTCATTTTATTCACCATGACCGCACGCTTAGATAAGCAACAAAGGAAATTCGGGAATAGAGAGGGACCAAAACATGCATTTTCAAAACATTTCCCGGAGCCCAGTTGAAGCTTTGTAACTTCGTGCATTTTCCTTAGGCACAGGAAGTTAACAAAACAGAATTTTCGTGTGAATGGTAGTTGCCATATCATGAAACCGAAAGGCACCAAAGCTTTGCTTGAAACAAAATCCCATGTAAACATCACTCATTCTCACAATAAGAAACCAAACATCTGACAAGTTCCTCACTCTTAAAGGGTGGGGGGGACAGATTATAGGAATGAAAAAGGAAAAACCATCAGACAACACCTTAGCTAAAATACAAGTAATCAACAAGAAATGAAATGACTTTGGACCGTAAGAATGCAAGTGAAACGCAAGGAAATAACAATTCTTAATTCATACACTTGGAGAACTGGAAATTAGCATGATTAAACGTTCATCGACCCAACTAACAAACACCCGCTGGCTAGAATCTCCTTCGTATGTATACATAAAAACGCAGAAATCTCTTCACTTTGGTTCAAGACTTTGGTTTAGGCATTTTAGCAAACAACAAATAGGCATGAGAATTTCAGCAACTCTTTGCTCAATTAATGTAAATCAGCACCAAAAATTTACAGCATCCCAATCAATTTCCCACACACCACGGAAAATACCGCCCACATGAATACAAAACATCAGAAAAGGATAAAATTTTTACTAAAAGAGGGGAGGAAGAAAATCAAAACAGGTCAACACCTCTTATTTTCACTCATTCACTGGCAAAATTAAAGACAAGAAAAGAGGAAGGAAACCTTACAGAGCTTCTGCGGTGAGGGTTGGCGGATGGTGGTGATGGATTCCGATGGCAGCAACTTTTTTTGCATTTTTCTTTTTTCTTTTGCAGCTTTGCTCCTCTGCTTTTCATTGGCTACGATTTCTTGCCGAAGCCTTTCTCCTCTGTTTTTCTTCGTTTCCTTCCTTTCCTCCGCCTTTTTTTTCTGCCCCTTTTTGTTCTATTTCCTTCTTTTCCTTTTTTTTTGTCCGCCCCCCTTTCTCATCCGTGACCTCTGATTTTTCTCAAGCTCCGCCGCCAAGCCTCCTCGTTCGCTTTTTCTTTTTTTCACCGCCCTCTCCAATTCCTCCCCTTCTTTGTCGATTTCGTTTTTTTTCTGCCTTTTCTTTTTCATCCGAAGCCCCCTCTGTTTTCCCTTTGTCCGCCGCCCTTTGCTTCCTCTGTTTTTTTCCCTTTTCGTTTTCTCTGTTACTCTTTTCCTTTTTTTCTTTTCGCAGACCCAGCTCCCCCTTAATCTTGTGCGCCGCCCCTGCTTTTTGTAGTTTGCCCTAAAAAACTAAACCTAAAATTAAAAGCCAAGATTTCATTCTCAAAAAAGGTCCATGTGTCTTATTCTTGTCCCTTTGATTGACTTTTCCCTCTCTTTTTTTTCAAAAATTTCATGCTAAAATGTCTAAAATGAGATTAGTAAAATAAAATAATACAAATAATAAGTATCGATAAAAATTAAAAATAAAGCCAAAATTTGGTGTCTACAGTTTGCCCCTCTTTGTCTGAGTTTTGGAAAAACTTGAGACAAAGAAGTAGACACCAAATACTTACCTGCGTTATTCGGCTGCGAATGATTCCAATGATTGCCGCTCTTGAAACAAGGACTGACTTCTTTATCAAAATGTTGAAATGGGATTGACCTAAACAGGAATTTAAAACGGGACTGACCCGAGCAGAAATTTAAACGGGACTGACCCGAACAGGAATTAAAACGGGACTGACCTGAGCAAGAATTTAAACGGGATTGATCCGAACAGAAATGTAAAAGGGACTGACCCGAGCAGGAATTTAAACGGGACTGACCCGAACAGAAATTTAAACGGGACTGACCCGAACAGAAATGTAAACGAGACTGATCCGAGCAGGAATTTTTAAATCGGGATGCACACTAGTGGGACTGACCCACGGCCAGTGGCAATGTAAATGGAAATGCTCACTAGTGGGACTGACCCACTAGTGGCAGTGCAAGTGAAATGCCTTGACAATCGGTCAGTGGGATCAGACCCGAGCCTGCCGTGATAAAATTTTATTCGATTTTTGATTTGATTTTTTTTCTTCTGAATTTTTTTAATTTTTTTTGATTGATTTTTTTTTTATTGATTTTGATTTTTTTTAAATTGATTTTTTTGAAACTTTCCAAAACTAATTTGCCCTAGTACGATGATTTGGTCAGTGGGATTAAACCCGAGCCTGCCTCAGTTGCACAGAATCCAAGCCCAATCGGGATGTTGGCGGCATAAAGTTCAGGCCCAACGAGATTTTTGTGATGTTGGCGGCACCAAATCCAGACCCAACGAGATCTTTGAGATGTTGGCGGCACGAAATCCAGGCCCAACGAGATTTTTGTGATGTTGGCGGCACCACGTTCAGACCCAACGAGATCTTTGAGATGTTGGCGGCACCAAGTCCAGGCCCAACGTGGTGATGTGATGTTGGCGGCACGAAATCCAGGCCCAACGTGGTGATGTGATGTTGGCGGCACGAAATCCAGGTCCAACATGATCTTTGTGGTGTTGGTGGTACAAAATCCAAGCCCAACGCGATCTTTGTGATGTTGGCGGCACAAAATCCAGGCCCAACGTGATGTTTGGGATGTTGGCGGCACAAAGTCCAGGCCAACTTGATGTTTGTGATGTTGGCGGCACAAAATCCAGGCCCAACGTGATATAAGCGGTCAGCGGGATAAAACCCGATCCTGCCGAGATTGGCGGGATGAAACCCAGTCCCAAACGTTCATTGGTCAGCGGGATAAAACCCGGTCTTGACGAGATTGGCGGGATGAAACCCGGTCTCAACGTTCATTGGTCAGCGAGATAAAACCCGGTCCTGACGAGGTTGGCGGGATGAAACCCGGTCCCAACATTCATTGTGAATAAGAAATTGAATTTGATTTGTCAAGAAACAAGAAATTAAACTTGATTTTTTATTTTTGACCTTTCTGATTTTTTGATTTTTTTGATTTTTTGATTTTTTGATTTTTTGATTTTTTGATTTTTTGATTTTTTGATTTTTTGATTTTTTGATTTTTTGATTTTTTGATTTTTTTGATTGATTTTTTTTTTTTAGAATTTTTGTTTGAGAGAATCTCTTCAAAAATAATCTGCCCCAGTGTCGGGCCCTGTTTCCACTTTCTTCTCTTTCTTCGGCATCAGCCTTCCACATCACCAGATGTTTTTCATCGACTTCAGCCATAAATATCTGCACAGGGGCTTACCAAAGTATGACATGCACTTAATTTTCATGAAAAGAGCAGCGTGGTTGATTCGAAAAATGTATTATTTGATTCTTGGAAGAAAACCTCAAATGTATTACAAAAATTTTGCCCCAGTATGGGCTTATTTTCACGAAATGTCATAAACAAAAATTTGCCCCAGTATGGGCCCATTTTGTAAAATCTCTCAAATGAAAATTTGCCCCAGTGTGGGCCCATTTAATTGCAAAAATTTATTTCAATGACTCCATTTATTTGAACAATGTAAGAAACTATGTTTTCTAACAGAAAATTTCATGATGAATCTCTCGAAATAATATCAAATTACAGAAGATTTTCCTCCCCTTAGCATCGATGCTTAGAGTAATGGGTCACCACTTCTTGTTAGCTCATCTTTCAGGACTAATGAAGTGGGTATTATTTCTGATTTTGCGGTGGCTAAGGAAATGGGAGGTCAAGATTTGTCTTATTCTTGTGCTCAAATTGTATGTAATCCATTCAATACCACATCTTAGTGAAAGCAAATAATTTGTCACCCTCATTTCTTAAGAAAATTTAGTCAACTACAAGCTTTTTAAGCTTGTAACGTGTGGGCAGAAACGATAGCTAAACATGTAGAAACAGGTTATAGCCTTAAGATCACAAATGATTGATGGATTCCTCAGAAGCATAATCTTCACTTCGAGTTGTCATGAAGGATAAGTCACCGATGGACTTTATGAGCTTGTAATGTGGCTTGAAAGCGATAGTTAAAGGAATAAAATTCTCAAGGACATTGCACTAAAAATCGCATTTTTCCAAAATTGCCCCTATTTTGAACTCAAGGATCTTAGATTTTGTTTGACTTTTTATCATTACTCAACAGGGACTTCACCATCGAATCTTTTTGTATTTTTCTTTTACATTCATTTCGCTCACCTTTTCCTTTTTCTTTTTCAAAAGTGCCCTTGCGGATTTTCACATGATGAGCAGTGTCAACCTCATCTAATCAATTAAAAAATACATCTAAAAAAAATTTCTCGGCATCAGTATATGGGCATCACTTGCCAATTAGAAAATTTCTTGACAGAGATATTGCAAAGAACAGAAGTCAGGGCTTTCGGCTTTTGTAATGGGGTCAGGTGGGGTGCTTAGAAAGGTTAAGGCTTGAAAGCGGATTTCAAAAGCAGTTTGAATGATCTGAGATCGCATTATTGCGCCAACCCTATTTTAGGGTTAAATTAAAGTTTGCCCCAGTTCATTCTCCATTGAGGCTTTTCTTTTCATTTTCTTTCTTCTTTTGATTTTTCAGCCTTCTGCCATTTTTGAACTTTCACAAAATTTGCCCCAGTTTATTTTTGAACTGAGATTCTCTTTTCTCTTTTCCTTTTGATTTTGTTGCATTATCACTTTTCACTTCTTAAGACTTTTCTTTCCTTTTCAACTCAAACTTGCCCCAGTATGGGGTTTGCGATTCTCAGGGGTTGTCAAATGAAATATTTTATTCTGAAGGCTCAAAAGGGATAACTAGGGATAGAATGTTTGATTGAAAAAGAAGAGGGCCTGACTTTTCATTCCGTTCGTTACATTAACTCTGAAAGGAAACTTTCATTAATGCGAAATTTTTTGCATAAATCTGAATTAATTGACTGGGGAAGACTCCACATAGGTGATCCGCCGGACGAAACTCTTCCTTTTTTTTTCCTTTTTCCTCTTTTCTTTCAAAATTGAAGCCCAGGTAGAATCAAATTTCTCCAATTTTGTGATTCGCTCTTTTCTTTTAATTTTAGCATTTTTTTCTTTGCTTTTTCTCCTTTTTGAAAAATTCTCCAACCTCCTTCCCCAATGTGGGGTGCGATCGTAAGTGCTTTTTGAAAAGAACCACCGATTTTAGCTCAAATAAGGATGCAAGGGATAAATGGTGTTTAGGTTATAGAAACGATGGGCAAAGCATCATTCTTACACCTCATGACAACCAAAGTAACGAAATGGTCATTGAAAATCCACTCCCTTTTGATATTTGAAGATTTTCCAATGTAGGGTAGTGATCATTAAGGCTCTTATTTGAAACGAAATTATTCTTTCAAAGGCTCAAATGGAAGAGCAAATGATAAAATCTGTATGGGTAGAGAAACGAACGCTCGAAGTATCATCCCAAATTTTCAAAATAAACCAGGATAAGGCACCATTTTGCTTTCACTGAGATGTAGGTTGAATCTAATTAGACACAGTTGACATTTTCAAGCCAAGGTTGCCCCAATTTGCAATTTATCAATCAATGTGACTGATTTTATTTTGGGGTGCTTTTGTGAATGAAAAAAGGTATCTCATTAGGCCTTTTGAGTGACCGCTCACCTCTTTTTTTTCTTTTTTTTTCTTTTTTTTTCTCTCTTATTGTATAGCTCGGATCACCAATTGAGTGCACGTAAGAACTTTAGAAAGCATACACTCGTAAAATTTCAGTCTGGAGGTTGAAAAATCTCAATTCGGTCTTATTTCTTAAAATTCATCATGAAATCCCTCAAATAGCCAAAAAAGAACAACAATTGTATAAATAAAAAATTTTATTGCTGAAAAAGTTTGAAACAAAATTTCTACAAGAAGAGAAAGACTTCTGAAGAGCTCCACATATACACACTTGTTTGCCTCCTTTTCGGAACAGAATTTTTCTTTTCTTTAAAAAATAATGATGAAGATTCTTAGAGGCTTTAGCCTAGCGCTTCCAAATAGATCCTTCATATTTTTGTTGCAGGGTCTGCCCAAGAATCAAGTAATACTTTTCAAACTTTATCGGATCAAAATTGTTATCAGATATAGAAAAATATTTCCACCTTATTGAAACATTTTTATGAATGCAGGGGAAGGGGGAAAAACAAAAGAAAAAAAAACCCTGAGTTAGTAAGCAAGACTATAAAATCGGTATGCATGTCCTATGGGGGAGCCCTTTTTATGCCAAGAGTAGGCCTAGCATGAAAATGGAATCCTCTAGGGTAGGCACCATACCATACCTGATGAATCCGATCAACTGATTAAGTAAAAAATGAGTTGAAAAATTTGGCCAATTGGAGCGTGAAGAAACATTTGTCTGAAAAATGAGGACAAAATCCGAATGGATTGCTTGCTTTGATCAACATATGATATGTGAAAGAGAGCTTACTCTTGAAAGGATTGCAATGTCTCAACTATTTTATTCAGTGAGTCTTAGACTCAAACGCTAAAGGGAAAAAGCGGGTCAAATGGATTGGATAGAATTGATGATTTATTCAAAAACGACCGAATTGCCCTAAAAATAGGTAAGCCGGTCAAATGAATTGAATGAAATTTGATTTATCCAATATTAATCGGATCACCCTAAAAAGGGGTAAATTGATCAGATGAAATTGATGATTTATTCAAAATTGGATAGATCACCCTAAAAAGGGTAAATTGGTCAAATGAATTGATTGAAATTGATGATTTATTCAAAATCGACCGAATTGCCCTAAAACTAGGCAAATTGGTCAGCTGAATTGAATGAAACTGAAGATCTCTTCAAAATCGACTCGATTGCCCTAAAAATGGGTAAACCAATCAAATGAATTGAATGAAATTGATGATCTATCCAAAATCGACTAGATTGCCCTAAGAATTGGTAAACTAGTCAAATGATTTCTAAATCGACTATACTGCCCTAAAAATGAACAAATTGATAAAATGAATTGGATGAAATTAATGAAGAAAATGGGCCAATGGATTGAATGGAATTAACAGCTTATTTAAAAAGCAATCTATCAACTGGTAGTTTCAAAAATTTATTACGATGCATTGGTCTATGAGCCTTCTAAAATCAGATTTTGGCCTCAATTCATTTATCATCTCAATAGTGAGGAATTATTTGTGAATTTCTTCGAATTAATGTCCTTTATGCAAGGGATTTTTACCAATGTTGACAAAAATGGCCAAAAGTGATTATTAGACGCTCATATTCCAATGTGCAAAAATTGTTTTGCCATTTTCGAAAAGATCGGATCCTACCTTACCTTGTGCACTACCCCTTTGGATGGTACAAAATATAAACATGCAAGTCTCCTTGGATTAAGTATCCGAGACATAAGGTGGTTTTATTCCTAACACGGGATCCCCTAAATGGCATTCCCTTTCTAGGGTGGATGCATGATGCCATTTATTAAAGCGATGTAAATATGTGACAAATATGGCCTAAAGGACATAAATAATGCATCGGGGGGAAAAGGTCTAAAAATGAAATGTACTTATTGAAAATTAAGTGTAATAACTGAAATTTAAACATGTGAGTCATCTAGTGGGTAAGTCACTAAAAGAGTGCCAAAGAGGCCTCTTATTGCTAATGTCGCGCCCCATTTTTTGATAAATAAATAAATGGTTTAAAAAAATGTATTTTTGTGATTGAAAAATGAATTTTGATTCAAAAGAAAAGTGGGTCTAAATGGGGGTTTGAGAATGCGACGATTTGACCCAAAATTATAGTTTAAAAAGGGTTTTTTGAAAAATACGGAGCCGCCACTTGGTAATGAGTTAAGGTGTACCAAGTCACCTAAAAAATGTATTTTTAAATAAAAATAGAAAAAAGTAGTGAGAAACCCTTTTTAAACGACTCTTAGTCTACGTAAACCAAAGAAAAAGGTTCGGGAGTCACATTTGACAAAGGGGAAGGCAAGGATAAAATCCAAGGCACCCCTTTGACCTAGCCAAGGCTAGTTGCATGATTTAATCAAAGATTTTCTTGTTTTAACCAAAGAATTTATTACATTTGGATGCACTACATGAATGCAAACCCTAGACCTAGGGGTATTGGGGGAAATTTCTCTTCAAAGGTTGAGTGGTGCCAATCACATTAATTGTGAAGCCCAATAACGATCCTTTAAAGAAGTCACGAATAATGCGAGTGGGATGCAAATGAATGGAATGCATGTATGCAATGTGAAGGCATGAGTTTGAAAAAATAATAAAAGACAATAATGTGTAAGTGAGAGTGTGCACGTGAGTGGGCAAGGTGCGGTATGTGAAATGATAAAATGAAGTGCATGTGTGCAAGTAATGACAAAAGTGCTCGTGTGCAAGTGAAAATATAAAGGTGCACATGTGCAAGATGGGAGGAAAAAAATGAAAGTGTGATAAGAGTATAAAATGGTAGAGTGGATGCATGATCCTAGGGAATGTATGCATGTTGGGTACGGGGAGACCTAAATCGTGACTCAATTTGCCCTTTTATAGGGGGAATACAAGCGTGCTAAGGCTTAGAAAAAGCCACACTCGTCTATATCCCATATTTAAGGGGACTCTCAAGCAAATGAACCCTATAACTAGCATGAAATGCAAAAATCCTAAAATGGAGGGAAAAGGGGTTCGAGGGACATGCAAAATGATAAAACTAAAAAGAATGCATGACATGTAATGAACATGCAAATCATGTACTAACGAAAGGAAATTCCTAAGGGTCTAGCGTTGGACTAGCCCATTCTATGAATTCCGACTAGCGTTGGACTAGCGGAAACGTACATTCATTCATGGTTATGGAAAGCGAGTAGACATGCCAAACACTTATAAACACATAGCACATAACACTTAGCATGCTCGACTAGATGCAATGACCTAATTAAAGCAAGTAACACATAACATATAGCAAGCCACCGAACTAATGGACCTATTACATTTGCTAGCTAGGCACACGTCTTCAATAGGTCTTCATCGAATGCTCCTCCAAACCCTATCTATTACAAGCCAAGAGGTGTACACATACCCCATAAAGAATAACTTAAATAAAAAGCAAAAGTAAAAATGAAATAAATGAAAGGAATTAAAGAAAGGTAAGGGAAGCAAGATAGACATGCATATTCACATAACACGTAGGAGCACGTAGGGGAGACAAAAAGATAAAAGAAGTTATACCTCCCTTGGAATGGTGTCCAAATGAAAGAAAAATAGCTTATTTATCCTCCAAAATAAAAGAAATGGTCAAGGTACCAATTTATTTGTGAAAACTAAAAACATGCAAACATGGGCTCACATGGTCATAAAGCTCTTAAATTCATGCATGAAGTGCAATTTAAACAAAGCATGGTAGTTAATTGAAGCAAACCAACAATGAAAAGTGGTAAAGTTTGAGCTGCCAAGGACCAAATTGAGGAGATTATTCAATTGGTTGGGTCATAGTGGCATAAGGGGAACTTGGGGGGGGTCAAAGTGCAACTTTCGAAAGAAAATCCATGCATGCATACGTAGAAAACTTTCTTTTCTGCACCAATTCATTCAAAGTTGTCCGCAACTTTATGTAACAAAACAAACTCATTCCAGCATGCTTTGTCTATGATTTCACCCGCAAACTTCATTAGCAAACCTTCGTCAAACAAAGCTTTGAACTAAATCTAATCAAAACATGACTAAACACCTCATGGCAAGGCAATTCTTAGAAGTTTTCCATGTAAACATTGCGAGTAAAACTGCTGCAACAGGAAAGAAAGCATGCTACAATTTCTTACCCATTTGGCCAAGAAAGCATTCATGAAAATGACTCAACACATTCCCCCTCATTCAAACACAACATACACAGACTTGAAACAAGGGTAAAGGAAAGATCTAACCAGCTTTTGAACAATAAAATGGAATGACATGATCTGGAAAAGAAAACATGCTGACTTTGAAGAAAACAAGAATTTCCACTGCTTTCGGTTTCTTATTCGAATGACAAAATTGACTCCTTTCATTTGTTGTTATGAGCAAAGCAACTTATATACAATCAAGCCATTCCAATGAGATGGGTAAATGAATCCAAATCCCAAGTCAAAACCATTGCAGTTTTGCTTAGTTCGAACATACGAAAAACAAAATGAGGAAGATCAAGACCACAAGTTCCTTGCTAGTTTCTGGTGGAAGAGAAATTTCTGTTGCTAAGGACATCATGTCCATTACGCACCCCCTACATCATGCTACTCCCAAAAATAAGAAAAAGGACTAATGCAACCCAGGTATAGCAACAAACACTAAGAGTTGAACAAACAGAAACAAACTTCAGCAACCCAAGAGAAGAAATAAATCTGTTTGTGCAGCTGCAATATGATCAAGGATGAATCTTGGCTCCTCTAAACTTCAAAGTAATAACCTAGAAAGGACTCAATGCAAGTCCTCATTTATTTCAGCACAAACACTTGAGACAAAAGGAAGAGGGAAGAGTCAATAAGACTCCTGAAAACATAACATGCAACCTAATGGTCTGAATACTTGCTAAACTTCAACTACTCAAACTTTCCAAGAAAATTAAGACAAAGAAAACTGATTGGCCTTTATTCCTGTGTTCCTAAACACGCACATGGCATCCCATTCAAATGGCAAGCAGATCAAACACTCCAAATGGACAAAACACCAGCAACCAAAAAGGAAGGAAAAGGATCCGTCAACATCGCTGCAACAAACCAAGATATTTGCACTTGTTGCAGCAAAAAATTTCTTGAACAGGTCTCTTTCAGGAGACCTGATAGACATGACCATGGTCAAAAATCCAAGAACAGAGGGCATAAAGCCATATTCACCAGAAATCAGCCACATCAATCATAACCATGAATACACAAAAACAGAAGACCGTAAATTCCTATACAAACTTATCAAATATTGAAGCTAAAAATGGAAATTTTGCCAAGAACCAGAGACAAAGTAGCGTTACCTCTATCTAGCCAGCGTTTTTGGACATGAAATAAGCTCCAGCGGTTGTGAAAGATGGAGAGAAATCCGACTCAGATTGATATCTTTGGCTCTAGCTTTCACGGAGACTGCGCTTTTCTGGTGAAGACAGCTGCAGTAGTGGTGGATTCCAGAAAGATGGGGCAGCTTCGTGCGGCGGAGGAAAACTTGTTGTGACTGCAGTAGCCAGGTTCTTCTAAATCTGGAGAAGAACTATGGCGTCCTCTATTCACAAGCACAACATCCATTACGGCAGCAGCTTCCATGACCCATGAATCCCAGAACTTCAGAAGCTTGCTTTCTTCTTCTTTTTCCGTCAGTTTTGCCTCCTTTGGCCGAAAACCTTTTCTTTTTCGGCTCCCTAATGCTCAGCCACCCTCTTGATTCTATTCTCAGCCCTCGCTAGTTTTCTGGCTTGCTCCCTTTCAAAACCCTTCTCTCAGCCGTTACCAGATGCCCCCTTCTTGAACCCTTTCCTTTCTAGCCGTCAACTCCACCCTCAGCTCCTGTTTTCTATCTCTCAAAATGGTTATCTCTTCCCCTTGCTCTCGGCCGCCTCTGCTTAACCCTCCTGTTCCTTTCTTTCCGATCCTCCCCCTCAACAAGCCCCAGCCGTCAGAAACCTTCAGAATTTTCACTCAACCGTAGCTGTCATTTCTTCCAAAAATCTTCCCCGTAGCTTCCTCGCCTTCCTCCTATTCGTTTCAGTTTCTGTCCAACACCTCCGCCGCTATCTCTCTTTGGCCAGCTCTTGGCGTTGCTCTTTTTGTTTTTCTTCTTAGCTTTTCCTTACAGCCCTTCGCCCTGTTCTCCCTCTCTTGCTCAGATTTTCTCTTGTTCAATCCCCCGCTGCCCTCCTCTCTGTTTTTCTTTTCTGTTTTCCGATCTCCAGCCCTCACTCAGTGCCTCTCTCTATCTCCCCCCCCAAAACTCTCCATGTCGGCTGCCTTTCTTTTCCTATTTATATGCGAATCCTCTACCCTAAAACCCTTAAACACTCTTCTATATTTTGCAGATAAGGGGCTGCTATGAGCCCTTTCTTGCAAGCTGTGGCAATACGCAGCTTGCATGCTGCGGAATCCTTTTTTTTCTTTTTTCTTTTTTCTTTTCTTTTTTTTTCATTTTTCAATTTTTCTATTTTTTCAAAATAAATTAACAAAAATAAACAAAATGCCAAAAGATTGAATTTAAGAGAAATAAACGTATTTTTGTGAACCATTTTCTTTTTCCTTTTTTTTCATGATGTTCCTTTTTTTTCATTTTTTTTCCTTTTTCCATTTTTTTCATTTTTCCATTTTTTCATTTTTTTTCTTTTTCCATTTTTTTTCATTTTTCCTTTTTCTCTCTTTTTTTTTTCCAAGAAATTCTATGCTAAACTTAAAAATAAAAAATAAAACTATAAACTAAAAACTAAAACCCGAATAAACTAACACGACTAATAAAAAACTAAAAATAAACAGTAAATGAAATTACACCAAAAATTTGGTGTCTACAGCTAAGGCACATGAATGCAAGCCAAGAAAACAATGAAATGGTTAGTGCAATCGATAGTACACATAACATATTGGGAGCAATTAAGAAAAGAAATACAATAAAAGCATGTAAAAGGGGTGGAACCCCTTCCCTCGTGCCTAATGTGCTTAAAAAGGGTGAGGCTGACTCTAACCTAGGAACTCTAACATGGATGCATGAGGCTGGGGCTCACTAATGCAACTAGACTCGATAAGATTTAAAAAGGTCCCCAAGCCTTCAGACCTAAGGGAATGGGTCATCAATCCCAAGACCCTCGGTCGGTGACTCGAGCGGTCCCCTAGGTACTGCTATGGGCGCAGAGCACACCATCCACATACCTAGAGAAACCATTCCTAGTCCTACAAGGCGGTGTGGGAAAGAGCCCACGAAAATAAAATAAAATGGGATAACAGTAAATAAACGTGCACGTATGAAGTGTTCCCTATTTTGAGGGAAAGGGTTGAGACCCAACGCGAGGCTCTAAAGGTGACACACCCCCCCAAATACAATGCAAAGCGCGAGATAAAACAAGTAAAACATACATCCAAGCAATCAATCATACATACGTGAGTGAGGGAGTAGTTTGATATGCGCGCGAGGCAAGAGGTCCTAAAATGGAAAATGCAACCCTAATATCCAAATGCTATGCATAGCAAGGGCAGAAAACGAAAAAGAATGGCTAAATCAAATGTTTGGACCCACTTAGGAGGTCACCAGTGGAGTCGCCAAGCTGTCGCGCCCCACTTTTTGAAGGTGTGAAAGTAGTGTGTGGGATATGTATGTGAACGTGTGTGAAAATAAAAGGCCGTGGGATTGTGAAATGCGACGGTTTGGCCAAACAAAGGGTTTTAGATAGAAAAGGAGTAGCCACTTGGTATAGAGTTAAGGTGTACCAAGTCACCCAAAAAGTGATTTTGTTTTTGGAAAGAAAAGTAAACAAACCCTTTTTAAAGAATTTTTTAGGTTTACGTAACCAAAGAAAGGGATCGGGGGTCACATTTGATAAGGGAGAAGGCAAAGGCAAAGCCTAAGGCACTCCCTTACCCTAGCCAAAGCTAGTTGCGTGACTTAGCCCTTCTTTTCCTAATTCTTCTACCCAAAGTATGTGTTGCATGTTGGATATGACTAATGGATGCGAAAAAAAGAAAAATGCAATCCTAAATCTAAAATGTCTCTTATGAGGCTTTTTGGTCCCAACCACATGAATTGTGATGGCCAATAAGGAAAACTCTCATAGAGGTCACGGGTAATGCAAATGAAGACCCAAATATGAGTGCAAGTGTGAAAATGTAAGAAGAATGCACGTGTGCAAGTATAAGAAAAGTGCATGTATGCCAATTGAGAAAATAAAGGTGTATGTGTGCAAGTGGATGAAAATATGGTATAATAGTAGTAAATATATAAGTGCAATTGGGTGCAATTTGTGAGGTAGAAAAATAAGTAAGTGATAGGAAAAGAAGAAAAATGTGCAAACATGGCATGTGGATTGAGAAAAATATAAGTGGTGAGAGAATGTGGATAAAGAAAGTGAGGAAGTGATATGATAAAATGAGAGTGTATGAACCTAGAGGAATGCATCAAGTCGGGTACGGGAATGACTCTTAACTTCACGATTTTAATTTTCCCTTTGATTAGAAGGAAGAACTAGCGTGCTAAGGCTATTTTGTAGCCACACTCGTTCGTTTCCCTTACCGAAAGGGGACCCTCAAGCAAATGTACCCTATAACTAGCATGAAGATGCAAAACCTAAAATGAAGGGAAAAAGGGTTGGAGGAGCATGCCAAATGCTAGAAAACTAAGAAAAATGTATGAAATGTAGTGAGACATGCAAGTATGTACAAACGAGAGGGGACAACCTATTGGGTCTAGCATTGGACTAGCCCTTGTCTAACGCTTTCTCACAAGCATTGGACTTGTGAGGGCTCGAGGGGAAGACCATGACTAGCATTGGACTAGTCACGGTAACGTGCATTTGCATTCACCATATATATACAAGTAAGTAGGCACAGTTAAAGCAAGTAAGCATGTAATTCACATAACACATAAGCATGCATATCTAGATCGAAAGGGTAACAGAGTTTCTCCAATGCCATCCAATGAATACTTTTGACTTCAACCGACTTATCCCACAAAAAAGCGTTACAAATTTTTCCCAACTTAGTAAATACAGCCTTTAGATTTGAGACCCCGGTCAGTTCTTAAGTTTGATATTAGGTGATATTCATTATTTGTGCGATAAAATTTGGTTTTAGGGTTAATGAGAAAATCCTAATTTGGGTTAAGATTAAAAGCCTAGTTTTTGTATTAAGCACAAGATTGAGTCGTAGTTAAGCTAGCTATTCTAGTGTGTGTTTTGGAGTAAATAATTATAGGTTTAGATTTCTTTTATATGGGGTAAGGAAGTTTAAAAGTAAGAAAAACCTCCAACTAGTAAACCCTTTAGTGTTCCCATAGACTAGAAAGCTTAAGTTGGGTTTAAAACCCTAATTTTGCCAATGTTATAAAAGTTGTTGTTGTGAGAACCCGTAAATTTTCTCATTTTCTATATTTTATTCTATTTAATGGCATGTTTTCCTGCATTTTCTTTATTAGAAAAATTTCTAGATAAATTTTATGAGTCAATATAGTTTTTAGATGATTTTTTTCTAGGATCGGTTAGTTTTTGAGAAATTAAGAGCGTATACCGAATGTGGGACCCGCTAGTGCGAAAAGTTCAGAAAAATTCGGCCCGTTAGGTTAGGTTTTGGATACTGGGTTTAATTTACCGGGTGTTAAGAGATAACTAGAGGTTATTAAATGGATTGGTGTGAGAGGACAAAAGGATAGCCATGTATTAATTATAGTGACAAGTGTCACTTGGAGACTTGTTCTTACTTTTTGACTACTATTCACCCTTTTACCATTTTATCAAATAAATCAAAAAATTGACCAAAATCTCTTCATTTCCAAGCTTCTTGTGGCCGGCCAACTCCAAGCAAAAAGAAAGAAAAAGCTCTCCAAATTCTTGCTTCAATCTTGCTCAAATCCAACAAACCAACCATTTAATCTTGTATTTTCTCCATAAAACTCCTTAAGTGAGTGGTTGTGAGGTGATTAGTAGAGTGGTTTGGAGGATTAAGGTGCCAAGTTGCTCCTTTTCTTGCATTTCAAGGTGAGTAGCTAGGGAATGCTTCCTTTGGTCTTGATAATGTCAAAGTGATGACTTGTGTTGATTAAATGTGTGATTGGGTGAAAGATTTCTTGAATTGGGTTGAGATTGGTGAATTTTTCTATTTATTCCAGGAATTTTCTGTTTCATATATGTAAGATGGTGTGGCCATGATTTATGGTTGGAAATGATCTAGAATGAAGCTAGAAGGTGTAAATTGTGGTAAATTGCAGGAAATTTCCGCATTGAAAGGAAATTGTGGAAGTTAGGATTTCATTTCCCCTTATTCTGCCCGGCACTGTTCCTCATAGTTAGAGGTCGAATTAGCCTTGGGTTAAAACATGAAAATTGTAGGAATAATATTTTAGAGATGCCTTCAAAATTTCAACTCAATTAGAGCAACGTAGCTTGTGAAAAGACTGAAATACCCCTGCTGCCCTGTTTCTACCTGAACTTGATAATTGCTTCTGTAATTGGCTAATTTGATTGGGAATATGACTGATTTGGTTGTTGATGTCTTCTAAAGAAATATAGCCTGGTATCTTAGCTTTGGGATAGCTTTAGAATCACTTGAATTGGACTTTAGTAGCCTGAATTATGGTTATTTAACCAGAATACGGTTTGTTAACCTGTTTTTACGGTTCTGGTTCAGTACATTGAATTTTTGACCTAGTTGCACTACAAACTGGACTGAGTGGCCTTCTTCAACATTGTAGACCTTTCTTTTAGTTTTGAAATGGTGTATATTGTACCTCCATCCGACAATCGTAATGCCAATGGTGCCAAAACCGCTAAATGATGTCAAAAAACTGTTTTAGGGTTTAGAGCTTAACTTCATTTCCGGACTTTCCCTAGTCTACTCTAGTACTTCTACGTTCTTATGGAGCCCTATTTTGGTAGTATGTGGAATTGGTTTATGACTTGTAATCGAGTCTTATTGTGCTTATTTGAATGTTTTAGGACTTGACGGTGGTTCAAGACGCTATTTGGGCGGAGGTGTATGAAATATCATTTGCTTGCTTGGTGAGTGTACTACTCACTTGCTTGTTACTAGATGGCTTTATTATACTTGAACGTGCTGCCTTGAATGCTTATGTGCACCGTTGAAACTGCTTAAAGTGAGGGTGTACTTGATCGTCCTCACCCCGTTTGTATTATATATGACTGTCCACTGTTTTACTGTGATACTTGAATGGTACATGAAATACTGGATTTGGTGTCGTTTGGACAAGTATCCAACGGCCGTTACTGTACTACGGAGTTTAACCCCATTGGTAGTCGATTGAATCGATCCGGCGAGGGCTTGGTCGTGAAAATTGACGAGCCATGGGGACTGTTATATGGAATCTTGTAGTATGAGACTCTTGATTCCAGTATACTTGAGTATTACCAAATTTTACTGTTTGGAGTTCGAGCCCGGTAGGGGTATGTTGGGTGGACGGAATGGAAGTAAAGTGGAGCCTACGGTTGGTTACTCTTAAACATTGAAGGAGAGTCAATGAGGTCCGATCAAGAATGTAAGCGAGGAAAAAGGGGCTCTTGAGAGCCGTCCGTATCCTTTTGCCAATTATATTAATGTGTGTTCTTGGTTTACTTCTTACTAGAGGAATTGGAATGATCTGCTATATGCTTATTTGAACCTTGTTGCTTGAGTGATAGTATCTCACTGGGCGTAAGCTCACTCTATTCCTTTTGTTTTCCTTACAGGAATTTGAGTACTTTCGGAAAAGCTATGAATATGGATTGCCGAGTTGAGCTTATGTACATATATATTTTGAATAGCTCCTTTTGGGGCAAAACTCTAAACGCATTTTAATCCAACGCATTCGATGAGTTGAGATTTGCAAACCGTGTATGTATAAACTTATGGGATAACTTTTGTATGCTATTTTGGTTTGTAAATACTACATTTCAGGGTGTATATATGGGATTGATGTTCGGCTCCGATTTTCATTTTTTTAATTTTGGAAATTTTGACTCGTTTAAACGCGCTTGTATGTCCTAAACGTTTTAAATCGCTTCAAACTGTCCCGTTAGCCCTGGCGAGAGCTGGGTAGGCAGTCCGCTAACCCCTTTGGTTCACCTTAGGGGAATGTAGGGCTGTCGTAGGTGGTATCAGAGCCTAAGTTTGAATTGGCCTGGGTGTATTAGAAATGCTCGATTAGAGGATTATTTTGAGTATGTCCCTTAGGGTTATTTGTGACGACCCCACTTCTCCCAAGGGCGAACCCAAGGGTATCGGCGGGCCGCCTGCCTAGCTCGCGCCAGGACTCAAAACTTAAAGCAATAAAACGAGATAGATCGAAAGAGCACTATATACAATATACACAATCCCAAAGTTATATTTACATCTTCAAAAGTCTCGAGTCAAACCACTCTAATACACTATAACCACAACCAACAGAAGATAGACCCTAAGAAGCGTCCTTATACAAACCACCAAAACGAAAACACACATCCTAACTGTTCAACTATTACAAGCCAATCTAACTATACTAGTATACGAGCCAAAAGTCCCCGCGTCGGACCCTGCTAAGGAAAACAAAAGGAAAGGGGTAAGCTATATGCTTAGTAAGTAAACAGGGGCGAAAGCATAAATTTCACGTAACAGTTACACAGTAAGAGTAAAGCAAAAGCAGAAAAGTAACATCACATAATAAGGATACAGGTGGCTCCAAAGCCAATTCATATGCCATGCGTGATCTCCTGCCGACACTCCGTCGACCACACTGAATGGTCCGTAGAACTTCACTTGTACACCCACCGACACCTTATTACCCTCACTGGCCAGTCACCTCACAAACTTGCCCGGGCGAACGAAATCACAAACTTGAGCTTGAGTCACAAGCTCGGGTCACAAACTTGGTCACCTTCTCGGTGAACCGGATTCACAAAATTGGTTCATAACATGAACCTACAAACTTGGTGACCTCAGACTAAGTTGGACTGACTTCGACCAAACCCTAACCGGCTCGAATAGTCCAAACAGGTCTTATATCGGGCCCACGAACTCACAAACTTTACAAACTTCACAAACTTTACTCGAAAGTCACCCCGAGCCACAAGCTCAAGGGTTTTGGTTCCAAAAGGTTCATATACATATGCCAAGTACAATTGTATATTCAAATTAGGGTTTAGGTCGAGTGCGATAAAGTACACCCTCGCCTAAGTACCCTTTTCACATATCTCAAACACACAGCAAAGAAAACACATCAAACCGGCCTGAATACTTACACAGAAACTGAAATAGCAAAAGTACGAAGTCGGATCGAAATGAACAGCTAGTAGTGGGCCCCACCAGTTCCGCCCAGCTCACCACCGTCTGAAATAGAAGATTGTGTCACATAATATCGTAAACGGCTACTATCGTGCCTAAAACAAGCAAAACAGCAAAAACGACACGCGCGCACGTAAATATGACGGACGGAAACGGAAACGGCCGTTAGCGGAAACGGCAGATTTGACACTCGTTTCTAGTTTACTCATAAGTTGAGCTACGAATATCGGATTAAGGAGTATGAGATGCCATATCGAAGCTTAAAGGATGAACAACAACTGTTATGAAGACATCCAGAACTGAAACTGGAGGCTTCAGTCCCAAATGAATCAAACACAATCACTTACGAAATCTAGCCAATGCACAAATGGTCAGTTTTGAGTGCAAACTGTTTTCTATGCTACACATGGTCAAAAGAGCTGAAAATTGGCAGTTACATAGTTCATTCCAAATGGAACAACTTTCATGAAGGTCGGAAATCCAAATTCGGAACGGAAATTGGTCATCAGGACCAAAACAGATCTGACCAGAAAATGGTCATCTTCACGGCCAGGCCTTATTTGCTCGGCTATATCTCAGGTTTTATAAATCCGATTCATGAAATTCCAGGGGCATTAGAAAGCTCTGATATAAGGCTATAAGTTTGGTGTTTTGGTCGCAAGCCCAAACAGCTTGTAACCCAGTCAAATGTGAAGCCAAAGTTCCAGTCATAAACTTTCCAAAAACGTAACAGAACTTGACGGTCAAAACAGGTCTGAGTATTTCATTTATAGATCAGGATATACTAATCCGTTTAACCTGAAAATTTACAGGAATATCCAGGACTTAAGGGGCTACAATGTTGAAGAAGGAAACTTTGTCCAATTTTGAATGTAACAAGGTCAAAAATGCAAGACACTATACCAGAATTGCAAAATAGGATCACAAACCATATTTGACCTCAATATGCGGTAATGGCACGAAATTCACTACGGTTATCGGATGGGGGTGTAAGACCCACCGTTTCGAAGCTAAGAAACAGGGATACAACAATGTAGAAGGCCACTCAGTCCAAATCCTAGCACAACTAGGTCAAAAAAACATATTACCAAACCAGAACCGAAATTGCAGGTTCCCAAATCGCACTATGACGTAATGAACACAACTCAGTCTATACAGGTCCAAATACCGAAATTCCAAAGGAATATGTTAGCTAAGACATCCAGCTACATTTCATCAGAAGACACCAACTTCAAAATCCAAACCAATTCCAGTCAAAACAAACGATTACAAGCGCAGTTTTCACATTCTGAGCAACCCAGACCAGCAACAGTAAAATCGACATAACTCAGTCTACACAAATCCAAATGACCTGAAATTTTGTAGGCAGTTCAAACTCATCAATACCTACAACTTTCATGTTTTGAGAAAAGTCCAATTCGGCCTCTATCCCTATGATCTAAAACCGAACAGAATTAGGGGTTTATGAACCCTAACTTTTCACAATTCAATCAAAACTCAAAATTGATTGCAATTACCCATAATTTGCACCTACTAGAGTCTATATAGACCATTACCAATCATCATAAACAACCACACCATCATAATCCAATTAAACCAGAAAAATCATCAATAAAATAAAAACTTCACCAAATCACTTCAAACCAAGATAAAAACTAGAAATTTCAGCACTTTAATCACTAATAAGCATAACTTAAGCTTCATAAGGTATAGGAGGGTAGTCAATCACCACTTACCAAGTAAACAAGAGAAAGGAAGATGTTGGACACCTTAGCTCTTCAAACAAACTTCACTAGGCCACTTACTAACACCAACTAGGAGGATTTTATGGAGTAAAACAAGTGTAAATGGTTGAGTTGTTGGATTGAAGCAAGAAGAAATCAAGAAGTTGAAGAGGTTTCTTCCTTTCTTAAGCTTGAGAGGGCCGGCTATGGGGAAGAAAGAATGAGGGAATTTTAGTGAATTTTGAAGATATTTAACACTTAGTCAAAAATAGTCAAAAGTATGAATAGTTGTCTTAAGTCCTAACCAATAACACGGGGACATGTGGCACTACAATAAATGCATTCCTATCCTTTCTTTTCTCTCTCACATCAATCATGTCTCACACTCTACTTATCTCTTAACACCCGATAAATTTTACACAGTATCCGGAATTTAACCTTATTGGCCGAATTTTTCCGAACTATTCGCACTAGTGGGTCCCACGTCCAATATATTCTTAATTTTTTTTCAAAAACTCTCCAATACTAGAAAAATTATCTAAAAACTATAATTGCTCATAAAAATTATCTGGGGAACTTTTCGAATAAAGAAAATGTGGAAAAAGGCGGGCGATAAATAAAACTCCACTTAAGCTTTCTAATATAGTAACACTAGAGGTTTGCTAATCATTCAAACTTACTAAACCTTGGTAATTAAAACAAATCCTATATTTACCTATGTCAAGGCACACACTAGAATACCGAATATAAACTATAGCTTGAACCTTATACTCATAATACGTAAACTAGGATTTTCAAGCTCAACCGAATTAGGGTTTCCTTCCTAGCCCAAAAAACCCTGATTTTTTTTCTATATCGAATCTCAAATAACCCTAATATCGACTTACGAACGGACTGGGGCCTCACAATCTCCCCCACTTAGGACAATTTCGTCCTCGAAATTAATTCGTTGGTCAAAGCGTACCTTCAAAACCTGCCGAAGGGTCAATCGCCTCCGGTTGACCCATTGCATACACTCTTGCTGGCCCTTTAGGTCGATTGTCCCCTGCATTTGACGGCTTAGTTGTGGTCCCTTCAGTCGATGACTTAAGTCCTTCCTTTTTCATCTTAGGACACCGGGCAATCAGGTGTTCGGTGCTACCATATTTGAAGCATTTGCGTACCGAACTATTCTTCCAGCAATTTTCATCGGTGTGATTGCCCCCACAGAAACCACAGGTTGACTTGGCGGCTGTACTTGCCCCTCCACGCTGGACACTCCTCAGCCCCTCTTGCACTACCTGACCCCGTACAAAGTTATTCGGGGTCCCTGCAGGGCGTGGACCATCCGTACCTTTATTTATCTTGGCAGGTGGCTCGTTTCGCAAGCTTTGTCCGACCATGGAATCATTCGAGCTAGGTTGCCTCCTTTTCCTATCGTGGAAGGCTTTAACCTGTCCTCTGACAGTCTCAATCCGCTGTACTTTTTCTAGCGCTTGGCTAAACGTGTTCAACTGAGCAGCTGCTAGCGATTCCTGGATTTCCACATTTAAACCTTGAACGAATCGACGGATTCGTTTCTGCTCCGTTAACACCAGCTCTGGGGCAAAGCGAGAAAGTTTAGTGAACTGGGTTTCGTACTCTGCCACACTAGATGCACCTTGACGCAGGCGGATAAAATCATCTTCCCGTTTCTCTTGCACGATGGGCGGCAAATACTTCTCATTAAATTCTCGGGTAAAATTGATCCAGGTCCAGGGGGTTTGTTCGCGCTCCCACTTAGTTTTAATCACGTTCCACCAGGCTCGAGCGGCTCCTTCGAACTGGAACACAGCAAAAGATATCTGCCGCTCTTCCGAATACCTAAGTGCGGCAAATATATCGAGCATATGGTCCATCCAGGTTTCTGCTAAATCAGGATTAGGTCCTCCTATGAACTTGGGAGGTGCAAACTTTTGGAACCGTTCTAAGGCACGGTCCTCGCCCTCATGATTATGTCCTGGATTATTTCCCGGGTTTCCAGCAGCATTCCCATAGCCCTGACCCTGTTGGTTAACCATACGTTCCATCAAGTCAGCCATTCGCTGGATGGCTGTAGCTACTTGGTCTGGCTCTTGTTCATGTTCCAGTTCAGGGCCTCGTCCTCGCCCTCTACCTCCACCTCGAGTACCGGAGGCCATCTAAATGCCAAAAGTCTATGGACCCAAGCATAACGTGTATTTAGTATTCAAACTAGAAACAAAACAAAAACACAAAACAGATACACGAAAGGCACACAAAGGATAGGTGCAAAAAATAATACTCGAATATGTACATTTATGTACAAAGTCACACCAAAAGATTTACACATTACCCGACCTACAGTCGGTACAAAACCCAATATACACGAGCACTCCGGCTCCAAAATCTAGTTAGTCGGCCAAGTAACAAAAGGAATTAGCCGAATTAGTTCTAACAAAAGTCATACACTAGCTAAACAAAAGTACAAAAGCGACCCTAATCGCCTCCCCTAGGGCCCAGGTTCCCAACGGAACCTAACGTGTCCACCTCGTCCATCCTCTCTGGACCGGTGGCCCGGGGCGGTGCCTCTGCGGCTAGATCTAATAGGAGCTCGCAGTCGACCGACATACTCCGAGCCCTATCCCTCAGCTGCCTCTTCATAGCGAAGAGGTGCTGGTGTGTGTCCTGAAGCTGACAGTGCAAAGCATCCGTCCTCTCCCTCTCCTCTCGGAGACCCCGCTCCAAGTATCCCATGCGCCTCGCCTGCTCACGGCCAACCGCTCTAGCCTCGTCGAGCTGCACCCTCAGAGTCTCGACCGTCCTGTCGAGGTAATAACGCTCGTCATCCAATGCTATGACTACCTCGTCGGGATAGCCATATGTATACCAACACGCGCAGGGTCGGCGCGACACCTGGCCGAAGGGGGAGTACAACGTGTAAGGCTCTCCCAGCCTCTGCCTATAACGGATCGCCCGCTTACGCAGCGCTCGATCCTCTGGGCCCCTCCTACTCGGAGGTCTCGGTCCCACACCACTGGGTCCCGCATCACTCGAACCGCCCGAATACATACCTACAAAACATCAAGTCGTCAGTCAACCAACATTTCAGTTTAAAAGATATCATTCAACTTAAAATGGTCAAATATGCCTAGTGCCTATCGCGTATGTCCCACTTGCCCAAGTCCTCTAACCTAGGCGCTCTGATACCAACTGTGACGACCCCACTTCTCCCAAGGGGGAACCCAAGGGTATCGGCGGGCCGCCTGCCTAGCTCGCGCCAGGACTCAAAACTTAAAGCAATAAAACGAGATAGATCGAAAGAGCACTATATACAATATACACAATCCCAAAGTTATATTTACATCTTCAAAAGTCTCGAGTCAAACCACTCTAATACACTATAACCACAACCAACAGAAGATAGACCCTAAGAAGGGTCCTTATACAAACCACCAAAACGAAAACAAACATCCTAACTGTTCAACTATTACAAGCCAATCTAACTATACTAGTATACGAGCCAAAAGTCCCCGCGTCGGCCCCTGCTAAGGAAAACAAAAGGAAAGGGGTAAGCTATATGCTTAGTAAGTAAACAGGGGCGAAAGCATAAATTTCACGTAACAGTTACACAGTAAGAGTAAAGCAAAAGCAGAAAAGTAACATCACATAATAAGGATACAGGTGGCTCCAAAGCCAATTCATATGCCATGCGTGATCTCCTGCCGACACTCCGTCGACCACACTCAATGGTCCGTAGAACTTCACTTGTACACCCACCGACACCTTATCACCTTCACTGGCCAGTCACCTCACAAACTTGCCCGGGCGAACGAAATCACAAACTTGAGCTTGAGTCACAAGCTCGGGTCACAAACTTGGTCACCTTCTCGGTGAACCGGATTCACAAAATTGGTTCATAACATGAACCTACAAACTTGGTGACCTCAGACTAAGTTGGACTGACTTCGACCAAACCCTAACCGGCTCGAATAGTCCAAACAGGTCTTATATCGGGCCCACGAACTCACAAACTTTACAAACTTCACAAACTTTACTCGAAAGTCGCCCCGAGCCACAAGATCAAGGGTTTTGGTTCCAAAAGATTCATATACATATGCCAAGTACAATTATATATTCAAATTAGGGTTTAGGTCGAGTGCGATAAAGTACACCCTCGCCTAAGTACCCTTTTCACATATCTGAAACACACAGCAAAGAAAACACATCAAACCGGCCTGAATACTTACACAGAAACTGAAATAGCAAAAGTACGAAGTCGGATCGAAATGAACAGCTAGTAGTGGGCCCCACCAGTTCTGCCCAGCTCACCACCGTCTGAAATAGAAGATTGTGTCACATAATATCGTAAACGGCTACTATCGTGCCTAAAACAAGCAAAACAGCAAAAATGACACGCGCGCACGTAAATATGACGGACGGAAACGGAAACGGCCGTTAGCGGAAACGGCAGATTTGACACTCGTTTCTAGTTTACTCATAAGTTGAGCTACGAATATCGGATTAAGGCGTATGAGATGCCATATCGAAGCTTAAAGGATGAACAACAACTGTTATGAAGACATCCAGAACTGAAACTGGAGGCTTCAGTCCCAAATGAACCAAACACAATCACTTACGAAATCTGGCCAATGCACAAATGGTCAGTTTTGAGTGCAAACTGTTTTCTATGCTACACATGGTCAAAAGAGCTGAAAATTGGCAGTTAGATAGTTCATTCCAAATGGAACAACTTTCATGAAGGTCGGCAATCCAAATTCGGAACGGAAATTGGTCATCAGGACCAAAACAGATCTGACCAGAAAATGGTCATCTTCACGGCCAGGCCTTATTTGCTCGGCTATATCTCAGGTTTTATAAATCCGATTCATGAAATTCCAAGGGCGTTAGAAAGTTCTGATATAAGGCTATAAGTTTGGTGTTTTTGTCGCAATCCCAAACAGCTTGTAACCCAGTCAAATGTGAAGCCAAAGTTCCAGTCATAAACTTTCCAAAAACGTAACAGAACTTGACGGTCAAAACAGGTCTGAGTATTTCGTTTATAACTCAGGATATACTAATCCGTTTAACCTGAAAATTTACAGGAATATCCAGGACTTAAGGGGCTACAATGTTGAAGAAGGAAACTTTGTCCAATTTTGAATGTAACAAGGTAAAAAATGCAAGACACTATACCAGAATCGCAAAACAGGATCACAAACCGTATTTGACCTCAATATGCGGTAGTGGCACCAAATTCACTACGGTTATCGGATGGGGGTGTAAGATCCACCGTTTCGAAGCTAAGAAACAGGGATACAACAATGTAGAAGGCCACTCAGTCCAAATCCTAGCATAACTATGTCAAAACAACAGATTACCAAACCAGAACCGAAATTGCAGGTTCCCAAATCGTACTATGCTGTAATGAACACAACTCCGTCTATACAGGTCCAAATGCCGAAATTCCAAAGGCATATGTTAGCTAAGTCATCCAGCTACATTTCATCAGAAGACACCAACTTCAAAATCCAAACCAATTCCAGTCAAAACAAACGATTACAAGCGCAGTTTTCACATTCTGAGCAACCCAGACCAGCAACAGTAAAATCGACATAACTCACTCTACACAAATCCAAATGACCTGAAATTTTGTAGGCACTTCAAACTCATCAATACCTACAACTTTCATGTTTTGAGTAAAGTCCAATTCGGCCTCTAAACCTATGATCTAAAATCGGACAGAATTAGGGGTTTATGAACCCTAACTTTTTACAATTCAATCAAAACTCAAAATTGATTGCAATTACCCATAATTTGCACCTACTAGAGTCTATATAGACCATTACCAATCATCATAAACAACCACACCATCATAATCCAATTAAACCAGAAAAATCATCAATAAAATAAAAACTTCACCAAATCACTTCAAACCAAGATAAAAACTAGAAATTTCAGCACTTTAATCACTAATAAGCATAACTTAAGCTTCATAAGGTATAGGAGGGTAGTCAATCACCACTTACCAAGTAAACAAGAGAAAGGAAGATGTTGGACACCTTAGCTCTTCAAACAAACTTCACTAGGCCACTTACTAACACCAACTAGGAGGATTTTATGGAGTAAAACAAGTGTAAATGGTTGAGTTGTTGGATTGAAGCAAGAAGAAATCAAGAAGTTGAAGAGGTTTCTTCCTTTCTTAAGCTTGAGAGGGCCGGCTATGGGGAAGAAAGAATGAGGGAATTTTATTGAATTTTGAAGATATTTAACACTTAGTCAAAAATAGTCAAAAGTATGAATAGTTGTCTTAAGTCCTAACCAATAACACGGGGACATGTGGCACTACAATAAATGCATTCCTATCCTTTCTTTTCTCTCTCACATCAATCATGTCTCACACTCTACTTATCTCTTAACACCCGATAAATTTTACACAGTATCCGGAATTTAACCTTATTGGCCGAATTTTTCCGAACTATTCGCACTAGTGGGTCCCACGTCCAATATATTCTTAATTTTTTTTCAAAAACTCTCCAATACTAGAAAAATTATCTAAAAACTATAATTGCTCATAAAAATTATCTGGGGAACTTTTCGAATAAAGAAAATGTGGAAAAAGGCGGGCGATAAATAAAACTCCACTTAAGTTTTCTAATATAGTAACACTAGAGGTTTGCTAATCATTCAAACTTACTAAACCTTGGTAATTAAAACAAATCCTATATTTACCTATGTCAAGGCACACACTAGAATACCGAATATAAACTATAGCTTGAACCTTATACTCATAATACGTAAACTAGGATTTTCAAGCTCAACCGAATTAGGGTTTCCTTCCTAGCCAAAAAAACCCTGATTTTTTTTTCTATATCGAATCTCAAATAACCCTAATATCGACTTACGAACGGACTGGCGCCTCACATTATTTATGTTTACTTACCCTTCTGGTGTAGGATGGACGAGTCTAGTAGGCCGTGTGGTAGCCCAGCCGGCGAGTGTCCTCGTAGAGCGCTCCCAGTGATCCCATACCAGATTCGGCCAAGAGGGGCCGTTGTGCGTTGGTGCCCGGCTAACCGCCTCCGACGTTGCGAGTGTCGTCACAGGTACGCCTATCCTAATGCCTTAGTGCTGGCCGTGGCCGAGGAACGGAAGAAGTTGGCCAAAGATAACGCTAGGCTTGAGGCTGAGGTGAACCAGCTTAGAGCGACCAACGGGAAACAAGCTGAGCGCATTAAGGAGTTGGAGTACGATGTGCTTGAGGTAGAAGATCGGGTGGATGACCTGTGCACTCAGCTTAGGGAGGCACGTGAGCATGAGACTAAGCGAGCTCGGAAGGTTAGGGTTCGAGCCGCATTGATCCTGAACCTCTGCGCCGACGTGCCCGAGGGAGTGAGCGACGAGGCGTCGTGCACAAGGGCCGGGGCAGGAAGTGAATCCACCCCGTCGGGTGGGTCCACTAGCCCAACGACGGACTAGGTCGTGACTCTTAGGGTTTTTGGGTGGTTTTATCTTCTGTAAATGGGACGAATAAGGGGAAAGAGCCTTAGCTAGTCATTTTGTACGTTTGGATTAGCTACGTGTATATTCTTTATGATGAGGCCATTCCCTCGTGGATTGTCTATGTTTGTACTTGACTTGACTGTACTTGACTTGACTGGTTGTTGATATGTGCGTTGTTTGACTTTGTTTGGAATGTATATATATGTTATTGTAAAAGCTTTTGGGATTTTACTTACATGCATTGTTATTGTATTGTTCTAGTACGTTTACCTAGATCAAGTAGATTTCATGGAAGGAACGCGTAGTGGACGAGAACGTGGGCGCGGGAGTAGGCAACCTACGCCAGATAGGGGTGCTGGGGAAACCTCCTCTGGACTTAATCCTGAACCGAGGGTTGACCCCAACGTGCAAATAGCTGTCGCTATGCAGCAAATGACCAACCTGCTGGGACAAGTGGTGCAGCAACAGGGTCAGAACCCTAATTCTAACCCTAGAAACCCTGGCAACCACATCGAGAGCGAAGACAGAGCTCTCGAACGATTCCAAAAGTTTGCTCCACCCAAGTTTATTGGGGGGCCCGACCTGGATGTCGCCGAAAAGTGGCTTGAGAAGATGGTAGACATTTTCGCTGCCCTGCACTACACCGAAGAACGGCAGGTGACTTTTGCCGTTTTTCAGCTGGAAGGGGCGGCCCGTTCCTGGTGGAACGTAATACGGCAAAAATGGGAACGGGAGTTGTAGACACCAAATTTTTACTTATTTCATTTTTTATTTATTTTACTTTTATTTTTTTTAATTGTTAGTTTTTTTACTTATTAATCTCAGGATTTTAGTTTAGACATTTTTTTTAGCTTTTTAGATACTAAGTTTATTGATTTTAGCTTTAATTGTTATTATTTTTCATTATTTATTTCTTAATTAGTCACTTAATTTTTATTTTTAGAAAAGAAAGAAAATTGTTCACACAAAAATATATATACTTTAATCTTTAGATTCAATTATGGGTTTTGTTGCAATTTAGCTTCGATTAAATTAATGCTGTTTGTTCGCTTAATTTAATTGAATCTTAGTTAAAAAAAAAAAAAGGGAAACAACGCAGGCACGCGCGCTGCATTCCATTTAACTTCGTATGAAGCAGCGAAGTAGCAAGAAGGCTCGGGTTCTTTTTCCAGTTTTTTTTTCCTTCCATTTCCCCCTCCCCCCCCCCATTTTTTAGCTCCGTTAGATGATGTTGGTACAGGCCATCTGGCCTTTATCTTGAGCCTCAATTTCATGAGGAACAAGGGCCATCAGATGGTTCTCCAAGATGCCGGTGGCTTTATCTAAACCTTTGTTGAGAGGGTTTAGTTTTTGGGGTGCCGTATAAAAGGATGAGAAAGGGTTTAAGAGAAGGCAGAGGTTTTAGATGGACTGAGAGTTGACGGCTGAAAAAGAAAGGGGCGGCTGAGTTTGAGAGAGAGGGCCAGAGGTCTGAGAGAAAAAGCAAGAGAATCTGGGCAGCGAGAGAACTAAGGAAAAAGAAGCGAGGAAAACCGAAAGGGTGAGCGAGGGAGCAAAGAAGAACTGGAGGGCGTTGGGAGTGGGAGATAGATCGAATGTTGGAAGAGGAGAAGGGAGAAACGAGAAGGCCAAGCAAGGAATTGCTACTGGAATTGCTGACCAACGCGAAAAGCTGTTGCCGCTGCATTCTGCTATCATCAGTTGTGAATATTCAACGAAAGAGAGACCGCTGTAAGCTATTTTCTCTTTTAAACCCCAAGTTTTCTTCAGGCGCAGGTTATTTAAGCTTTCCAAGCATGTATGTGTGTGATTGAAATTTGTTAGCTTCGTGTTTCCTTTCGTGTCATAAAGAATGAAACGGGTGTCATCATTGATTGATTTTTTTTTATGGCTCAAAGATGTTGCCCTTTTGCTGTTATTGTGTATGATGGGGGTCTGAAATTTCGTTTTGGTGTGGATTATATTTCATCCCTAGGTCATAGTTTTAGCAGCAAGACCCTAGCTTTGAAAACAAAAAACATTTACATGGCCTGTACGTTTGAATTGCTGGATAAATTGTGAAGAAAAGTGGCCTGTTCCGTTTCTATTTTGAATCTGTCTTGGCTTGTTCAGATGTTGGAGTCTTGTTCTGGTTTTGTTGCTGAAGTTTTCGATTGTTTGAAGTGTTTGATTCGTTTGTTAAGAGGTTTTGAGCCATGGTTGGTTCGAAGTTTTGAATGAATTCTTGTTGAAAGTTTATAGATAACTACATCAGAAACCATGAAAGCTATGCCGCAAGCTCTTGCGGAGTTGCAGATGGGAATAATAGGTTGCCGAACCATTTTTGTATGAAAGTTTCCAAGAATCAACATCATTTCCTTCTGTATTTTTTGTCTGTTTGGATGTTGAAGTTATGCGTCTTGTTGCTTAGTTTCAAATTATGATTTTTGGTGGAAAATTTTTTGAGCAAAGCTGTGTATTTGAATCTGAAATCTGAGTTTGGAAGTAAAAATGCAGCAGGCTTGCATTTTCGGTTGCTGAAGATCTGGTTTTGAACTGTTTGATTTGTTTGTTGTTTGCATGGAGTGCCATGTGCGTGTTTGGGAATGTAGGGGTAAAGGCCATCAGTTTTCTTTATCTTGTTTCGGATTATTTTTTGTTTGGAAATCTGAGTCGAAGTTTGGCTCATATTTAGATCATTTGGTTGCATTTTGAGTCCGAAGGCTTGCTGTATTTCTCCTCTCCACTTTGTTTCAAGTCCCCGCACTTTGTGTTTGAATGAGTTGGATTTGTGCTTGAGTCATTTCCGCGTAAATGTTGTTTCGGCTGAATGAAGGCAGGTTGCAGAAGCAACATTGACTGGAAATTGCAGAAATCTAAGCTTCTTCATAAGCTTTGCATGAAAGTTTTTCTAGAGTTTGCATAGCCTCATTCTAAGTTTGTTGGCTTGTTGAGTCTTGTGGTTGTTTCTAGGTTAATGTCGAGTCTTTGATTGGTTGGCTGAGGTGCTAGTTGCATTAGAATTGCATTTGAGAAGCCCAGCATGTTGCAGATAGAAGGAACCAGCAAAAACAAAGAGAGCTTCGTTGCATGCATGCAAAATAGCTTGCAAAAATTGCATTCTAACCCCTCAAGTCTCCCCTTGTTTCACTTTGGCCCAGAAACTTTGGAAAATTAGTCAATCTCATCCATTTTAATTGCTAATTTTCTTTGCCGTGATCTAATGAGTTTTTTTGGGTAAAATATGCATGAGTTTAGAGATAAATTTGTAGGTTTTAAGACCCTTTTTCTAGATTTATAGTTTAATTTTTTTTTTTAGGAATTTTGGCGTTTTGATTGTGTAATGATAGCAAATAGTTTTTCATTCATTCTTTGTGAATTTTATCCTTTTGGTTTGGGTAAGTTTCATTTTAAGTCCTAAATTTTAAATTATTCCATGTTTTAACCCCATAAGCTTCCCTTTATCTTAATATGGCCCAAATAATTGAAAAATTAATCGAATTGATCCCTCAAACTTCTTTAATTTGTCAGTTGGGTCCTTATTTGTGTCAATTTGATGAATATGGTTTGTTTGGTTTATTTGAATGCTTTGAATGATTCAATTTTATGTTTGTTTTCATTTTATGTGATTATTTGTTAATTAAAGTGATGTCTTGACCTTTTCTTTATTTTTGGAGGGTAAATAAGTAATTTCACTCCATTAGGGCTCCAACTCAAGGGAGGTACACCTGATCCCTTATTTCTCACTTTATTTGACCCTATGTGTCTATGTGATTTATGTGCTTAATTGCATGCCTTTTGAATGTTTTCATTTTATTTATTTATCCACTTTATTTGTTTTAGTTTTATACAGTTATTTTCAATTTCGATCATTTGAAAGGCACTTGAATGCCAAAGTTGTAATAGCTAGGTTATTATTTTATTTATTTTATTCCATTTCCCCACTTAGATTGTAGTAAGCTCCCCCCCGAATGTAATAGTTAGGGTTTTATTTGCTTTATTTGCCTTATGTGTGATTTGCATGTCTATATGCTACGTGTTACCGCTTTCTTAGGGTCTTGCATCTAGATATCATGATTATGTGTTATGTGTTTATGTGATATTATGTGTTTACATGCTTTATTATGTTTTATGAGGTTATAATTAATGTGTGACGTTATCACACTAGTCCAACGCTAGTTGTGATCCATTTCTCGATACCACACTAGTCCAACGCTAGTTGTGGTTTCCTTGTTCGATTTCTGACTAGTCCAACGCTAGTGAGAAAGTAGAAATATGGGCTAGTCCAACGCTAGACCCTTAGGAGCCCCTCGAGCGCTAGATCATGTTTGTATGACTACGTTACATTCTCATGCATATTTTTCACTTTTTAGGGTCTTTCATCATTTTTACATGACATCCTTCCTTATACATATATCCTTTTCCCCATATTTTCCCTTATATGTATATTACTTACCCCTTTGTATGAAACATGACATTAGACTTGCATTTCATCTAAGTATTAGAATTAGGTTAGTACATTTGCTTGATTAGATAGGTAAAAACCCCTTGAGTATGGGATATGGACGAGTTTGGGTTTCTAGCCTTAGCACGCTCGTATTCCCTCTATTAAAGGGAACATTGAAAGTCACAAGTATACGTCCCCCGCACCCGTTATGATGCATTCCTTTAGGTCATACACATTTGTATATTATTATTTTCTTTACTTTTTCTTTCTTTCGAGTCTCATGACTTGCATTATTCGTGATTTCTTCGAAGAATCTTTATTGGGCGTCACAATTAATGTGATTGGTACCAAGTAAGATTTGAAAATACATTTTGACCCCCCGATACCTCTTAGATCTAGGGTTTGCATTCATATAGTACATCCAAATGTGATAGATCTTTAGGTTAAAAAAAATAATAAATAAGAAAATCTTTGACTAAATCGCGCAACTAGCCTTGGCTAGGTTGAAAGGGTGCCTTGGATTCTTATCCTTGCCTTCCCTTTCTTCAAATGTGACTCCCGAATCTTTTTCTCTGATTTTCATAGACTTGGAGTCGTTTGAAAAGGGTTTTCCACTTTTTCCTTTAAAATTCATTTTTTAGGTGACTTGGTACACCTTAAATCTATACCAAGTGGCGACTCCATTTTTCATTCAAAAAACCCTTGTTAAATTATATTTTGGGTCAAATCGTCACATTTTCAAGTCCCATTTAGACCCACATGTTTTTTTCCATTTTTCTTTTTAAATAAAAAATTTATTTTCCGATCAAAAATTGAATCAAAAGCTATTTTTCCTAAACTCGTCGTAATTTATTTTTCTTTATTTTAAAAAATGGGGCGCGACAGGAGCAAATGCCCAGGACTTGGGTAAATTTTATGAGAGAATTCAACGTGAAATTTTTCCCTCTAGTTCAGGAGAGGAAGGAAGATGAGTTTATCCGACTCCGCCAAGGGGCTCAGTCTGTGGCGGAGTACGAGAGCCAATTCACCCGCCTGTCCAAATTTGCTCCTGAGCTGATCATGACCGAGCAACGGCGGATCAGGCGTTTTATCCAGGGCTTGAATGTCGAAATCCAGAAGGACCTCACAGTGGCTCAAATCAATGCTTTTAGCGAGGTCATGGAGAAGGCCCAACGGGTAGAGAGTGCTAGGTTGCAAGTAAGGAACTTCCAGGCGAAGAAGCGCGGCTTTCCTGGAAGCAGTTCGGGGCAAGGGGATAAAGGTACCCTCTCCAAGTTTGGACGAGGAATGGGAGGTGGACGACAATCGGGTTTCGGTAGAGGGGCTCAGTCTAAGGGTGGCTCAGCCGGGAGTGTGACAGCCCCACCTTCCCCTAAGGCGAACCAAAGGGGTTAGCGGACTGCCTGCCCAGCTCTCGCCAGGACTAATGGTGTAGTTTAGAGCGATCTATTACGTTTCGGAACTTATAACGCGCGTAAACCAGTCAAAATGGTAAAATAACCCAAAATAAAAAAAATGAAATCCGGAGTCGGCCATGAATAGTAACCGACCCGTCAGAACCCAACCAAACATTAAAACACATATACACTTGACATTTTGCAATTACAAGCCACAATGGCATACAAAAGTAATCCAAAAGTTATTACATGTTTGGTTTGCCAAATTAAAGTGAAAACGGCCCTAAAGATACATTTAGGGTCCCACTTCATATACAATACAAAAGAGATATTCATCTAGTTCATTCAGCAACCATCTATTAAGATTCATTCCAAAAAGAGTCATATTCCTGTAAGGAAAACAAAAGGAATGGTGTGAGTTAATTGCCCAGTGAGATACTATCACTTAAACAACCAAGTTCATGTAAACATAAAGCTTTTCATTTCAATTCACCAAAAGTAAACAAAGGCACACATTAATGGTGGTGATAAAAGGATACGGATGGCTCTCAAGAGCCATTTTCCCTCGTTTGCATTTCTTGATCGGACGTCATTGACTCTCCGTCAATGTTCAAAAATAACCAACCGTAGACTCCACTTTACTTCCATTCCTTCCACCTAACATTCCCCTACCGGGCCCGAACTCCAAACACTTGCACTTTGGTATTACTCGAGTAAACCGGAATCGAGAGTCTCTCATACTACAAGATTCCATATAACACTTCCCCAAGGCATATTAATTGACACGACCAAGCCCTCGCCGGCTCGATTCAATCAACGACCCATGGGGTTGAGCTCAAGGATAACAATTGTAGTCGTTGGATGCTTGTCCAAACGACACCAAGCCATGTACTTTCATTTCATGTAGCACTTCATATAACATTCCAATAACATGATAAACAATAAGTGAGAGTGATAAAGTACACTTTCACTTCAAGCAATTAACATTCAAAGCACCAAGTTCAAGTATCAAAACCATATATTAACACACAAGTGAGTAGTACACTCACCAAGCTTGCAAATGTGGTTTCATGCACTTCCGTCACAAGAACGTCGTGAACCACCGTCACGCCCTAAAACATGCAAACAAGTACAATGAGACTCGATAATGAGTCATAATCCAATGCCAAATATGACCCCAATAGGGTTTCATAAGCATACACACACATTAGAGGAAACCAGAAAATTCGGAAATGCAATTAGCTTTGGCCCTGAAAAAAACAGTTTTTGACCTCTTTTTACGGTAATGGCACCAAAGGCACCACGATTACCGGATGAAGGTGTACGATGCACCGTTTCGAAGCTAAAAGACAGGGCTACAACATTGCAGAAGGTCACTCAACCCAGTTTTGAGTGCAACCAGGTCAAAAATGCAAGACACTACATCAAAATTGTAAAAACAGATTCACAAAATGCATTCTGGCGTAAACATCATAAATCAGCCTACACAAGTCCAAATCCAGAAATTCCAAACCAGTCGAAAGCTTAGAAACAGGGCTACATTTCATCAGAAGACCTCAACAACCAATTCCAAAGCAATTCCAGCCAAAACAACCAATTACAGGCGCAATTCTTACATTCGGATAAAACCAGGACAGCAAGGGTAATTTCGACCTTTCTCATTCTACACTACTCCGATTGACCTGAAATTTTGTAGGCACCTCTAAAATGTCATCACCTACAACTTTAATGTTTTAAGCTAAGGCCAATGCGGCCTCTAACTAGGAGCTATAAATTCGGGCAGAATGTTCCCACTCAAACCCTAATTTTCTGAAATTTCTTCCAAACCAGAAATTGGTTGCAATTAATCACTTTTTCCACCTCCTAGAGTCATTATATACCATTTCCAATCATCATAGATGGCCACACAATCATGTTCATATTAAAACAGAAAAATCTCCAAAAATAATAAAACTTCATCACTTCAACCACAAATCAAGAAATAATCCATAATATTGCATCTCATACCACCACTAATCATGATTTAAGCATCACTTAAGGGAGGAGGGTGGTTCTTCACAACTCACCTTAGAAACAAGAGAGAGAGCAATAGGTCCTCCTAGCTTCCCAAATAACTCCACACAACAACTCACAAACACTAATTGAAGAGGTTTTATGGAGAAATTGCAAGTTTCAATGGTTGGTTTTGATGATTTGGAGCAAACTTGAAGAGTTTTCTTCCTTGTGCTTAGAGTAAAAGAGAGAGAAAGAGAGAAAGAGAGAAAGAGAGAGCCGGCCATTTATGGAGGATTTTTGATGATTTTTGGTCATTTTTGGTTTATTTAAGTCAAATGGTAAGACCATGAATAGTTTTCCTAAAGTAAACCCACTCAAATGGTGACACTTGTCACCTTTATTAAATGCTTACCTAACTTGTCTCTCTTATACCAATCCACTTAGCATCCTCTACTTATCTCTTACCACCCGATAAATTAATTCCAGTATCCAAAACTTAACCTAATTGGCCAAATTTTTCCGAACTTTTCACACTAGTGGGTCCCACGTCCGGTATACGCTCTTAATTTCTCAAAACCTATTCGATATTAGAAAAATCATCTAAAAACTATATCTGCTCATTAAACTCAACAACCAACCTTCCCTTTCTTCCCTTAACACAAGATCAAACATGAAACTGAAGTGCAAAACTCAACTAGTAACTAAGGGAAAGGAAACGCGGCAGAGAAAAGAAAGAAAAAATGCAGCAGCTTTCCCTTGCTGCGTTTTTTTTCCTTTGAAGTGCACAACTCCTAGATATTTAGCAATTTCAGCAATATCATACCATGAGTTTTCGGACTCAAAAGTACATCAAAAATGATCTACATTCATGCTAATTTCTGACCCAAACAAACCAGAAACAAGTCACAAACATCAAAAGCATTTCTGCATTTTCTAATTGCAACATTGTCGCGACTTCATCATTCAGCTGGATATCTGTACGAAGCGAATCAAACAAGCCCTACTGACATTTCTAACCAAACCCAGATGCTATGATCCTCATACCAGCCCACTAGGAAATGACTCAATGTATCTAAGAGGCAAGGACGTGAAACAAAGGAAAGTGGAGACGCCGTGTGAGCTTTTGAGCTCCAATGCACGACAACAACCTGACCCTTTACCCAACTTCAACTCAAAATTCAGGAATAACAAAGAAAGTGAATCAGCAAGTGTGCATGAAAAGGGGCCAATAACTCATATCCCTGACTCCCCACCAAAAAGGTTATAAACATGACTTTGGGAAAGCGAAAATGCCCACGAAATGCAAGGAAACAACATAGAAGAGAAAAAAAAAATTCTTTCGGGTCATTTTTCTACTTCGTGCATCTGGGGAGATAACATGATGAAGCAACCATCAACCTAAGTGCAGACCTCAACACGAACAGATGTGAATCATAGGAAACAGAAAACAGCGGTCATGCAAATCTAGTAAAACAAACATCAACCAGAACAACGGGAGCAAAAAAAAAACAACGGGAAACCAATGGAACTCCAACACAAAAGGAATGAAAATGAAAGTAAATTTAATCAAGAAACAACAATGAAAAATCCAGCCTAACTCACTTTTGTGGAACACAGCCTTTTTACTCCCTGGAACCCAACCTTATTCGCGGATTTCCAGATGCACACGCGTGGAAGGTGAAACAAGTGTAAAAGGGAAAGAATTGCAGCACTCTAACATAATCGAATAACCCATAAGCAACTTCCAGGTTGAAAAATGTTACCTTTGGCTTTAACCGAAGCTTTGATGTAACCGAAGGATGAAGACTTGGCTCTCTTCTTTCCCGGCAACCAGCTTCTCTGGCTTTCCTCCGCCGTTGCCTCCTGGTTCTCTGCCTTTCCTCAGCCGGAAGCTTTCTTCTTTTCCCTCAACTACCTTCTCCAACCTTGACCCTCTGCTTTCTTTTCCGTCCCTCTAACTCAGCAGCCAACCCTTCCTAGACCTCTCAAACCCTAGCCGTGCCTTACTCCCTTGATCCCTCAACACCTCTCAGCCCAAATATTCCAACAACTTCCTCCGTAGCCTTTTATTTTCTCAGCTTGTTTTCCTTCCTTCCGTCCCCCTCTCCTTCTGTTTCTTTCTTTTTTTTTTTTTTGTTTTTTCTCCGAATTGCAGCCGCCCCTCAACTCTCTGTAATCTCTCCTTCACTTAGTTTCCAGCCGCCAACTTCTATCTCTCTCCTGTATGCTCCCTCTCCCTCTTGCGGCTGCCTTTCTTTTGCTATTTATATGGGAGCCCCAACCAAAACCTAAACCCAGCCGTTCCTGCTATATTTGCAACCAAGGAGCCGCCTAGTCCTTCCTTGCAAAGCTGCAAAAAAATGCAGCATGCATGCGACACCTTTTTTTTTTTTTTAATCTTTTCAACTAATTAATTAATTAAACAAAATTGATAATAATAATAATAATAATGATAATAATAATAATAACAAAACAACTTAATTAACATTGGATAAAAATAAATAAACTAGAAACAACAAAATGCAATTTCCATTTTCCTTTTCCATTTTCCATTTTTTCATTTTCCATTTTTCATTGTTTTTTCCTTTTTCCTCTTTTTCTTTTTTTCTTTTTTTTTCTAAGAAGTTATATGCTAAAAACTTAAAAATAAAAATAAAAATAAAACTAGAAACTAAAACTAAAAATCGAATAAAACTAACACGACAAACAAATAAAAATCTAAAAATAAACAGTAAATGAAATTACACCAAAAATTTGGTGTCTACAACTTGTGCCAGCAGGTTGGTCATTTCCTGCATAGCAGCGGCTATCTGCACGTTGGGATCAGCCCTCAGTTCAGGATTAGGTCCAGATGAGGTTTCCCCAACACCCCTGTCCGGCGTGGGTTGCCTACGCCCGCGCCCACGTCCCCGGCCACTACGTGTGCCCTCCATTAATCTAAGTCAATCTAGGGGTGCAAAGATAATATTAAAGATAATTATAAGCATGAGGTACATACAGATCAAAAGCATATATACACACAATTGGACCAAACCAGTCACACAGTAGCAATCAATTAGATCTATGAAAGTAGCGGGATCATCCGAAAGTACTATAGACAGACTAGGTCACGAGTACAAAAATAACTCACGAAGAGCTTTTCCCCCTCTAGGGCTTCGTCCATAATCTACGACAACAACACCATCTATATCTTAATCAAAGTTGATCACGCTTAACCACAACCGAACAGACCATACGAAATTCCATAGAATCGCCTTTCTAGTTCGCCTAAGTCTTTTCTAACCTAGGCTCTCATTGATTTAGTAGCCTGGCACGAGAATCCCAAATAAGATAATTCACAACTCGAGCCGGCCGGTCCCAAGCGTAAATCATCCATATTAAGGATTCCTACCCGACATACAGATCTATCTTCCTCAAATTTCATGATAAAGATTTTTACACTTATAACATGCCCGGTTCATGACTTATGCTCAAAAGAGCATTTAACTCTTTTAGACACCTTCACCAAAAGCAGGACCATAACACCACTTTGCCGCAAGCTCACTCCGCGCAGAGACCACGCGAAGCGGCTCTGATACCACCTGTGACAGCCCCACCTTCCCCTAAGGCGAACCAAAGGGGTTAGCGGACTGCCTGCCCAGCTCTCGCCAGGACTAACAGTTCAGTTTAGAGCGATCTAATACGTTCCGGAACTTACAACCGCGCGTAAACATGTCAAAATGTCAAATAAAAAAATGAAATCGGAATCGGCCATGAATAGTAACCGACACGTCAAAACCCAACCAAACGTCAAGCAAATATTCACATCTCGAAATTAAGCATTTACAACCCAAAGGGGCATACAAATTCAAAAGTGGATACAGGTACGGTTTGCCAAATTAAAAGAGAAACGGACCCAAAAGTACATCTAAGCTTTCAATCAAGGAGCTATACAAAAAATCTGTCCATCTAGCTCAATTTAGCAACCAACTATCAAATCCAGTCGAAAAGTATTTATTTTCCTGTAAGAAAAACAAAAGGAATAGAAAGGGGTGAGCTTGCGCTCAATGAGGTACCAGACACATAGTAGTAAAATCATGGCATTTCACATTTAACAAATCAGGTACACATGCCAGAGGTAAAGTAAAGGAACCAATGATTCAAATAGGAAGGATACAGGTGGCTCTCAAGAGCCAAATTCCCATTCGCGTCACCGAACCTTGATCGAAATAATAGTTGACACTCCGTCAACGCTAAAGGAGTAACCAATACCGTAGACTCCACTTTCTCCGATTCCTTCCACCTCACATACCTCTACCGGGCCCGAAATCCAATCAGATCAGAAATGGTAATACTCGAGTATACCGGAATCAAGGGTCTCAATACCCAAACATCCCAAAACAGACTACCGTGGTTCGTTATCTAATCGACCAGGCCCTTGCCGACCCGACTCGAGTGACTGGCCACAGGTGTTGAGCTCAGAGGTCACAGAAAGATCGTTGGATACAAGTTTCCAAACGACGTCAGAACAGATACAGATACAGATAGCAAATTCCGATACGCACTCAAAATTGGCATATGAATAGACAAGAGAATGAGTGTGATAAAGTACACCCTCGCCTCCATTTTATCAAAACAGTATTTGGCTCCAACAGTCATAAATCAAGTATTTCAGATATTCAGATATTTCACATAACAGGTAGCAGGTAGTGGAACACTTACCGGTGTCAGTATAGACACCTCAAAAGTTTGGGCTTTAGTCACCAAGAAACCCTAAAATAACTAAGGTGAAACAATTATGGTTCCCACTTTCACGAATCCAGTACACGAAATGCATAACTAAGACTTAACTATAGTCGTGTGCCTGATCACATTAGCTACCAGTGCAAAGAAATAACAATGAAATTGGAGAAAAAAGGTAGCGGTTGGTATCAAAAACATGAACAACCCTAAAACCCTTCGCTCAAGTCACAAGTAAATCCAACTAGCCTTCAAGTAAAATTTCGGCAGCAAGTCCCTTGTGTTTACCTATTTTCCAGCCATTAATGGATTCATTATTTTCTCAAATCAGTCCCAATATCTCATACAAAAATAATCTCATTTCCAAAAGCCATTCACTAATCTTAAAGTCATTCAAGTACAAAATTTAGCTAGGAAAATGACCGGAAACAAAAGTCAAGCCCTAAAACTATTCAAATAAACATAATAAGACTCGCTTACAAGTCATAAACCAATTCCAGATACCACCAAAATAGGGCTCCATAAGCATACATAAGAATTAGAGGAAACCAGAAAAATCCGGAAATGTAGTTAAGCGTTAACCCGAAAAAAATAGTTTTTGACATCATTTTGCGGTTTTGGTACCAATGGCACTACGATTATCGGATGAAGGTGCAAGGCCCACTGTTTTGAAGCTAAGAGATAGGGTTACAATATTACAGAAGGTCACTTAGCCCAGTTTTGAGTGTAACTAGGTCAAAAATGCAAAATACTACACCAGAACCGGAAAAATAGATTCACGGAACGCATTCTGGTTCAAATGTCATAAGTCAGCCTACCTAAGTCCAAATCCAGTAATTCCAATGCCATCTGAAAGCTAAGAAACAGGGGTACAATCCATCAGAAGACCTCAACAACCAATTCCAAAGCATGCCCAACCAAAATAACCCATTACAGAAGCAATTCCCAAATTCGAGTAAAACCAGGGCAGCAAGGGTAATTCCATCTTTTCTCAAGCTACGCTACTCCGATTGACCTGAAATTTTGTAGGAACCTCTAAAATATCATTCCCTACAACTTACATGTTTTAACCCAAGGCCAATTCGGCCTCTAACTATGAGCTACAAAACCGGGCAGAATGTAATTCAAAGAAACCCTACTTTCCAATTTTCTTTCTAAAACAGAAATTGCTTGCAATTAACCACTTTTTCCACCTTCTAGCTTCCTTAAATACCATTTCCAATCATCATACATAATCACATAATCATATCCATATGAAAACAGTAAAATCCCCAATAATTTCAAAACTTCACCAATTCAACCAAAAATCAAGATATAAACCATAAAATTGCATCTTATACTACGACTAATCATGGATTAAACATCATTAGAGGGAGGAGAGGGGTCCTTTTCAACTTACCTTAGCAACACAAGGGAGGGAGCAACTAATCCTCTTAGCTTTCCAAATAACTCCACTAAACTCCTCACAAACACTCCCTTGAGTGTTTCTATGGAGCAAAAACAAGATTCAATGGTTGATTTGGTAGATTGGAGCAAAACTTAGAGAGTTTTCTTTCTTTTGCTTAGAGAGAGAGAGAGAGAAAGAGAGAGAGAGAGCCGGCCACAATAGCTAAGAATGAAGAGGATTTTTGGTAATTTTTGTGATTTATTTGATCAAATAGAAAAAGGTGAATAGTGGTCTTACTTAAGAATAAATCCTATGGTGACACTTGTCACCCTTTAATGCATCTCTATCTCTTTGTTCCCTCTCACACCAATCCAAATAGCAATCTCTAATTATCTCTTAACACCTGGTCAATTAATTCCAGTATCCAAAACTTAACCTAATTGGCCGAATTTTTCCGAACTTTTCGTACTAGCGGGTCCCACATTCGATATACGCTCTTAATTTCTCAAAAACTAACCGATACTAGAAAAATCATTTAAAAACTATATTTACTCATAAAATTTATTTGCACAATTTTTTGAATAAAGAAAAGGTGGAAAAACGTGTAATTAAAAGAAATTGAAACCTAGAAATTAAGAAAATTACGGGTCGTCACATTCGGCGTCCCGCAGGCCTTGTGGATGCTAAAGAATGCTGAATCACTCTGAGGATAATTGCTGGAAGAAGGAGGGCAGATGTCTGCGATGCGGAAGCGCAGACCACCAGTTGGCCACTTGCCCGGTCTTAAAACAAGATGGAAAGGGGATTCAACCACCGCCGAGGACCAATGCTGGACCAGCTAGAGGAGATGGGTCCAAACTTAAGGTGCCAGTTCGAGTATATTCGTTAGAGTCCCAACAGGTCCCAGATTCCTCGGAGGTCGTAGAAGGTACGATCCCTATCTTCCACCATTTTGCCAAAGTTTCAATTGATCCTGGTGCCACTCATTCCTTTGTTAACCCTGATTTCATGTGTGGCATCAATATAAAACCTGCTAGTTTACCATACGACCTAGAAGTTAGTACACCTACGGGGAATCAACGTTTGGTTACTAGTATGGTTTATAGGGATTGTGAAGTGTGGGTAGGAGAAAAGAGATTGTTAGGAGATTTGATAAGCCTGTCCATTATGGGGTATGATGTGATCTTAGGTATGGACTGGCTAGCCAAGTATAATGCCCAACTGGATTGTAAAACGAAAGTAGTAGAATTCCGCATCCCTGGTGAGGCAACCTTAAGGTTGGACATAAGGGGTAGGTTAGCCTCATCTGCTTTGATTTCGGGCATTCGGGATAGAAAACTGCTAAGTAGAGGGGCGTAAGAATTTTTAACCTTTCAGATTAACACCCCCACGGATAAGTTAAAGGTAGAGGACGTGACCGTTGTATGGGAATTTCCGGATGTATTCCCTGATGAGTTAGTAGCCCTACCTCCGGAAAGGGAAATAGAATTCATGATAGACCTGCTACCTGGAACCTCACCCATCTCAAAAACACCATACCGAATGGCCCCCGCGGAGCTTAAGGAACTAAAATTGCAATTACAAGACCTCCTGGAGCGGGGATTCATTCAAGAGAGTGGGTCTCCTTGGGGAGCTCCTGTCCTGTTTGTGAAGAAAAAGGACGGAAGTTTGAGGATGTGTATTAATTACTGGGGCCTGAATAATGTTACGGTTAAGAATAAGTATCCACTACCCCATATTGATGAGTTGTTTGACCAGCTGCAAGGAGCAGTGGTCTTCTCGAAACTGGATCTCCGCCAGGGGTATTACCAGTTGTTGATTAGGAGGGAGGATATTCTAAAAATCGCTTTCAATTCAAGATATGGGCATTATGAGTTCGCAGTTATGCCCTTCGGATTAACCAATGCTCCTGCCGCCTTCATGGACTTAATGCATAGGGTTTTTAAGCCCTATTTGGACCGATTTGTCGTTGTTTTTATTGATGACATCTTGATCTACTCCAAAACGCGCGAGGAGCATGAGCAGCATTTGAGAGTGGTGTTGCAGACCCTAAGAGAGCATCAGTTGTACGCCACGTTCAGTAAGTACGAATTTTGGCTGGAGAAAATCGCTTTCCTAGGGCACGTAATCTCCCACGAAGGCATCTCGGTTGACCCGGCAAAAGTAGAGGCCGTGACCAATTGGAAGAGGCCAGAAAACCCCACAGAGATCCGCAGTTTTCTAGGGCTAGCTGGGTATTACCGACGTTTCATTAAAGACTTCTCCAAATTAGCAGGTCCTTTAACTGACCTGACAAAGAAACATGGTCGGTTCATATGGAATGCCCGATGTGAGACAAGTTTTCAAGAGTTAAAGAAAAGATTGACCATGGCTCCAGTGCTAGTCTTGCCTAACGGAGTGGACGGATTTGCTGTGTATACTGATGCGTCGCAAGAAGGACTGGGATGCGTTTTAATGCAGAACCGTAATGTGATCTCTTTTGCCTCTAGGAAGTTGAAACTCCACGAGCAGAATTACCCGACCCACGATCTAGAGCTAGCCGCCGTTGTTTTCGCGCTAAAAAAGTGGAGGCACTACCTATATGGGGTGACCTTTGAGGTTTACTCGGACCACAAGAGTCTTAGGTACCTCTTCTCACAGAAGGAATTAAACATGAGGCAACGACGGTGGATGAAATTTCTGGAAGATTACGACTGCACAATCAACTACCATCCAGGGAAGGCAAATGTGGTAGCCGATGCCTTAAGTCGTAAGGTTCAAATAGCAGGGTTGATGATCAAAGAGTGGGATTTGTTAGACTCTGTTTGTGAGTGGAAACCCAGTCTTGGGGATCATAGAGTGGTTTTTGGCAATGTTGAAGTGACCTCCACTCTACTGGAACGCATTAAAGAAGCGCAAAAGGAGGATTTGATGATGTAGAAGTGGGGGAAGAAGGTGGAGAAAGGGGAAACAACGGATTTCAATTTTAGTCCCGAGGATATTTTAAAATACCGAAACCGAATAGTGGTGCCAAAGGATGAAGCGTTGAAAATGGAGATTCTAGAGGAAGCCCATCGGTCCAAGTATACAATCCATCCGGGTAGTAGCAAGATGTATCAGGACCTGAAAGGAACCTATTGGTGGGACAATATGAAGAAGGAAATCGCTCTGTACGTGCAAAAATATCTCGTTTGCCAACAGGTTAAGGCGGAGCATCAAAAACCATCGGGCTTGTTACAACCCCTTGAGATACCCGAATGGAAGTGGGAAAACATCACAATGGACTTCATTTCAGGTTTGCCGTGAACGCAACGAGGACACGATGCCGTTTGGGTGATCGTCGATCGATTAACCAAGTCGGCCCATTTCTTGTCGGTAAACATGAAATATTCCATGGACAAGTTGGCCCAGCAGTACATGGATGAGATCGTGAGGCTACACGGCGTTCCGGTCAGCATTGTCTCCGATAGGGATCCCCGTTTCGTATGTAGGTTTTGGCAGAAATTCCAAGAAACTCTGGGGACTAAACTCAACTTGAGCACGACTTATCACCCTCAGACGGATAGACAATCGGAACGGACAAATCCAAACTCTCGAGGACATGCTACGGACTTGCATTCTGGATTTTGGAGGCAACTGGGGTCAACACATGACCTTGGTAGAGTTTGCGTACAACAACAGCTACCAATCGTCGATTCAAATGGCTCCATATGAGGCACTATATGGACGGAAATGCCGGTCACCGATCTACTGGGAGGAAGTTGGCGAGAGAAAGGCACTAGACCCAGCAACTATTCCTTGGATGGAGGAAGCTCGAGAAAAGATTAAGTTGATACAACAACGACTCCAAACCGCATAAAGTCGATAAAAAAGTTACGCGGATAATCGAAGAAAAGATTTCGAGTTCGAAGTCGGAGACCATGTGTTTCTTAAAGTCACACCGTTACGGAGTGTCATGGCGGGTAGAGGAAAGAAGCTCCAACCGAGGTTCGTTGGACCTTACAAGATTCTCCAAAGGGTTGGCAAGGTAGTGTATTGCCTGGAACTACCGTCCAGTCTCTCGCAAATTCACGACGTCTTTCACGTCTCGATGCTCAAGAAGTACTATCCCGACCCATCCCATATCTTACACCCAGAGGAAATCGACATAGATGAATCGCTTGCTTACGACGAGAAACCTGTCCAAGTGCTGGACCGGAAAGTCAAAGAGCTGAGAAACAAGCAAATTCCGTTGGTTAATATACTGTGGAGAAACCATGGGGTAGAAAAAGCTACCTGAGAAGTGGAAGAAGAGATGCAAAAGAAATACCCTAAACTTTCGTGAGTTAAGGTGAGAAATTTTGTGGGCGAAATTCTTTTAAGGGGGAGAGAGTATGAGAACCCGTAAATTTTCTCATTTTCTAGGTTTTATTCTATTTAATGGCATGTTTTCCTGCATTTTCTTCATTAGAAAAATTTCTAGATAATTTTTATGAGTCAATATAGTTTTTAGATGATTTTTTCTAGGATCGGTTAGTTTTTGACAAATTAAGAGCGTATACCGGATGTGGGACCCGCTAGTACGAAAAGTTCGGAAAAATTCGGCCCGTTAGGTTAAATTTTGGATACTGGGTTTAATTTACCGGGTGTTAAGAGATAACTAGAGGTTATTAAATGGATTGGTGTGAGAGGACAAAAGGATAGCCATGTATTAATTATAGTGACAAGTGTCACTTGGAGACTTGTTCTTTCTTTTTTACTACTATTCATCCTTTTACCATTTTATCAAATAAATCAAAAAATTGACCAAAATCTCTTCATTTCCAAGCTTCTTGTGGCCAGCCAACTCCAAGCAAAAAGAAAGGAAAAGCTCTCCAAATTCTTGCTTCAATCTTGCTCAAATCCAACAAACCAACCATTTAATCTTGTATTTGCTCCATAAAACTCCTTAAGTGAGTGGTTGTGAGGTGATTAGTGGAGTGGTTTGGAGGATTAAGGTGCCAAGTTGCTCCTTTTCTTGCATTTCAAGGTGAGTAGCTAGGGAATGCTTCCTTTGGTCTTGATAATGTCAAAGTGATGACTTGTGTTGATTAAATGTGTGATTGGGTGAAAGATTTCTTGAATTGGGTTGAGATTGGTGAATTTTCTATTTGTGAGAACCCAGAAAAAAAAAAATTTATTTATTTATTATTTTATTCCTGTGCACCGTTTTCTTGTATTTTCTTTATTATATTACTTTTATCAACATTTTATCAGTAAATATAGTTTTTAAATCATTTTTCTAGTATAAGGTAGTTCGTGAGAAATTTGGAACGTATTTTGGACGTGGGACCCGCTAGTGCATTTAGTGAGAGAGATTCGGCCGATTCGGTTAAATTTTGCATAAAGGGATTTTATTACTAGGTGTTAGGAGATGATTAGAAGTTACCTAGATGGATTAGGCCATGAGGGACAAGAGGATAACTATAAGCAAGACAAAGTGCCAAGTGTCCAATCTTGGTTGGACCAAGCTTGCCTAACTTTTGACTAAATGTTCCTTACTTTATTTAAAGTGTAATTTTGACCAACAAGTCTTCATTCTTCATCTCCTCATAGCCGAACCTCTCCAGCCAAGAAGGAAAAACATTCTTCAACCTTTCATCTCCAAATCCTTGCTCAATCTTGAAAATCAACCGATTGTTTCTTGAATTAGTCCGTAGAATCATCTTGCTAGGAGGGTTTGAAGACCTTGGTGGTGTTGTTTTGGAAGAAAACTCTCTAAGCTTCAACCTTTCTTGAAGAACTAAGGTATATTGCTTGGAACTCATCTTTTGTTTCTAATTTTGGCCAAATGGTGCCTTATAGTAGCTATATACGTGATTGTACGGAAGATTTGGTGGATTGGAGTGAAGTTTCCTAATTTTCTGATTTTTCTTGGAATTTTTCTGGTTTCATATGATGGATATGATTGGGTTTGATTTGGTGGTTCCAAATGGTGTTTTATAGCTCACTTGTGCGTTAATTGTAGTTAATTGCGGAAAATTGCCGCTTGTGCGGAAAATTTCAGATTTAGGGTTTCAATTGGGGCTTTGCTATGGTTGATTGTTGAGCTTCTAATTGGCTATTATTGAGGGGTATTGTGACCCTAATGAAGTATATTGAATTCTTTATGAATTGTTTGGGTGCTTGTGGTTGTGTTGGATGGTTTTTATTGGTGTCTTGTAGGTTGGAAAAGCTGAAATTTTAGGGGAAATGCTGTCCGAGTGTCTAGGGCATTGGATCCTTGTGAGTTGGGTTGAGATTGACTAGAAATGAATAATTTTAGGGTTGTTTCTACTTTTAACCCTAAATATTATGTATTTTTCATTTCCAAGCTATATTTGGGTTTTACCTTAATAGTTCCTATTAAAAGGTATTCGACTCGTGTTTGAGTCTTAATTGTACTTTCTTGATTATTATAGGGCGTGCCGGTGATCCGAGGCTCACGTCGGGCGAAAACTTGTGAAATTTCTTTGTTTGACTTGGTGAGTGTACTACTCACATATTTGTTATTCCGTGGCTTTCTTGTACTTGAATTCTGTGTTTTGGACTAGTTGTGATGATTGTTTGGACTAGGTGAGGCGAGGGTGTACTTTACCACTCTCGTACTCTCTGGCCTACTTGTTTGGTTATGATATAACTTGAATACTCTTGACTGTTTATTATATCACTTGAATACTCTTGAATGTACTTGATTTGGTGTCGATTGGATACCATTGCTTACTGTATCTCTGAACCTTTACTGTTCACTCTGAGCTCTACCTCATTGGAAGTCAATGGACTCGAGCCAGTAAGGACTTGGTCGGGGACATTTGACAAGCCATGGGGACTGTATTTTGGGAATCTCTGGGTATGAGACCCTTGATTTCCGGTATACTCGAGTAATACCAATTCTGTACTGTGTGGTGTTCGGGCCCGGTAAGGGGAAAGTGAGGTGGACGGATAATTGGAGTAAAGAGGGGTCTACGGTCATGATTACCTGGTATACATTGACGGAGAGTCAATGAGATGAGATCAAGTATGGCAAAAGAGGAAAAGGGCTCTTGAGAGCCATCCGTATCCTTTTATTCCTTACATTTGGGTGTTATTGCTTTTACTTACTTGACGAACGTATTTGGACTGAATGCTCTTGAGTTTATGTGATCTGGGTATATGTACGTGACTGTACCTCATTGGGCGAAAGCTCACTTCGTAAACTTTGTTTTCCTTACAGGGAATTATCTTTTGGACTTTTGACTGTGATGAGTAAGTTGAGTGGAGCTAGTCGAGAGATTTTGTATAGCTCCTCAATAGTTGGAACCTTTGTTGTACTTGGATTTAAATGCTTTCTTTTGGCTTGTAACCATACAAAAGTGGTTTGTAATAGGGTGTATTCCTATCCAATGGATTGTACTTGGCTTGTATATACTCTTTTCAGTGATTGTTGGAAATTTCTTGTAATCAATGGGATCTTGGCGGATTGTGACGTGGCAGCCACTATTCGCTTTACGTTTTGCCTTTTGTTTTCCCGTTTCTCATTTATTGGGTTGATTAAGCGCGCCAATATTTTCCCGAACGACTTGAGTTAGTGTTTGACCGTTTTAGTAGTCCTGGCGAGAGCTGGGCAGGCAGTCCGCTAACTCCTTTGGTACGCCTTAGGGGAAGGTGGGGCTGTCACACTATTTATTTCATGAATTTTCTGTTTCATATATGTAAGATGGTGTGGCCATGATTGATGGTTGGAAATGATCTAGAATGAAGCTAGAAGGTGTAAATTGTGGTAAATTGCAGGAAATTTCTGCATTGAAAGGAAATTGTGGAAGTTAGGGTTTCATTTCCCCTCATTCTGCCCGGCACTGTTCGTCATAGTTAGAGGCCAAATTAGCCTTGGGTACATGAAAGTTGTAGGGAATGATATTATAGAGATGTCTGCAAAATTTCAGCTCAATTGGAGCAACGTAGCTTGTGAAAAGACTGAAATACCCCTGCTGCCCTGTTTCTACCCGAACTTGATAATTGCTTCTGTAATTGGCTAATTTGATTGGGAACATGACTGATTTGGTTGTTGATGTCTTCTAAAGAAATATAGCCTGGTAACTTAGCTGTCGGATAGCATTGGAATCACTTGAATTGGACTTTAGTAGCCTGAATTATGGTTATTTAACCAGAATGCGGTTTGTTAACCTGTTTTTGCGGTTCTGGTTCTGTACATTGAATTTTTGACCTAGTTACACTACAAACTAGACTGAGTGAACTTCTTCAACATTGTAGGTATTTCTTTTAGCTTCGAAACGGTGTATATTGTACCTCCATCCGACAATCGTAGTGCCAATGGTGCCAAAACCGCTAAATGATGTCAAAAAACTGTTTTAGTGTTTAGAGCTTAACTTCATTTCCGGACTTTCCCTAGTATACTCTAGTACTTATACGTTCTTATGGAGCCCTATTTTGGTAGTATGTGGAATTGGTTTATGACTTGTAATCGATTCTTATTGTGCTTATTTGAATGTTTTAGGACGTGACGGTGGTTCAAGACGTGACGGTGGTTCAAGACGCTCTTTGGGCGGAGGTGTATGAAATATCATTTGCTTGCTTGGTGAGTGTACTACTCACTTGCTTGTTACTAGATGGCTTTATTATACTTGAACGTACTGCCTTGAATGCTTATGTGCACCGTTGAAACTGCTTAAAGTGAGGGTGTACTTGATCGCCCTCACCCCGTTTGTATTATATATGACTGTCCACTGTTTTACTGTGATACTTGAATGGTACATGAAATACTGGATTTGGTGTCATTTGGACGAGTATCCAACGGCCGTTACTGTACTACGGAGCTTAACCCCATTGGTAGTCGATTGAATCGAACCGGCGAGGGCTTGGTCGTGAAAATTGACGAGCCATGGGGACTGTTATATGGAATCTTGTAGTATGAGACTCTTGATTCCGGTATACTCGAGTATTACCAAATTTTACTGTTTGGAGTTCGGGCCTGGTAGGGGTATGTTGGGTGGACGGAATGGAAGTAAAGTGGAGCCTATGGTTGGTTACTCTTAAACATTGACGAAGAGTCAATGAGGTCCGATCAAGAATGTAAGCGAGGAAAAAGGGGCTCTTGAGAGCCGTCCGTATCCTTTTACCAATTATATTAATGTGTGTTCTTGGTTTACTTCTTACTAGAGGAATTGGAATGATCTGCTATATGCTTATTTGAACCTTGTTGCTTGAGTGATCGTATCTCACTGGGCGTAAACTCACTCTATTCCTTTTGTTTTCCTTACAGGAATTTGAGTACTTTCAGAAAAGCTATGAATATGGATTGCCGAGTTGAGCTTATGTACATATATATTTTGAATAGCTCCTTTTGGGGCAAAACCCTAAACGCATTTTAATCCAACCCATTCGATGAGTTGAGATTTGCAAACCGTATATGTATAAACTTATGGGATAACTTTTGTATGCTATTTTGGTTTGTAAATGCTACATTTCAGGGTGTATATGTGGGATTGATGTCCCCTTCCTGGAACGAAGCCAGACTGCCAAGGCGAGATTAGCTTGGGAAGCGGCGAGTTAAGACGATTAGCCAAGATTTTTGAGATAATTTTAGAGCTGACATTGCAGAAGCTAATAGGTTGAAATTCTCTCCATTAGGACACCCCCACCACCTTCAGGATAAGAATCAACATGGCACTTGTGAAGCCTCTCGGTTGTTGAGCTCTCTTGAAGAAATCCTAGATGGCGAGCAACAAATCGTCATGAATGACGTCCCAGTAGCCTTGATAAAATCCAGCTCCAAACCCATCCGGCCTAGAAGCACTATTCGTTGGCATCGAGAAGACCACCTCTTTCAGCTCCTCCAATGTTGGCATCCTTTGCAGTAGCTCATTTTCCTCCTGGCTCACAGACGGCAATGTACCATCTGTCATTGGTGTGGATCTACCCTCTCGCTCTGAAGTAAACATGTGACAGCCCCACCTCCCCCTAAAGCGAACCAAAGGGGTTAGCGGACTGCCTGCCCAGTTCTCGCCAGGACAAACGGGACGGTTCAATGCGATCTAAAACATTCCGGAACGTACAAGCGTGCTTAAACAAGTCAAAATCACAAAATAAAATAAAAAAAAAAGAAAATCGGAGCCGAACATGAATAGTGCCTGACACGTCAGAATCCGGCCGGATTTCCGGCCGGATACTAGCCAGAGAGCAAAAGTTCAAAATCATAAATTTCCCTCGCAATCCGGCCAAGATCCGGCCGGATTGTTTGCCGGATTTCCAATTTTCCCCAGGGCAATCCGGTCGCCAATCCGGCCAGTTTATGGCCGGATTCGACCCTGTCTTTTCCCGTCAAAATTTTTCCTTCGCCGTTTGAAATCCGAATCTGCCCACAAACCCTTTAAACATCATCAAGGCATATAAACCAAGAAATCACATAACTGCAAGCCCAAAAAAAACACCGAACACATTATACATGTACGATTTCAATCTTACAAATCGAAAGCAAGGTCAGATCTATATCCAACTAGGGTTTGTACATTGAAAAGCTACTCAAAAGCATATATACATTTAGTTCAACTTTCGTAACCATGTATCAAGGCCTTCCAAAAGGTTCAAATCCCTGTAAGGAAAACAAAAGGAATAGGATGAGCTTTCGCCCAATGAGGTACTTTTACTCAAGCATAGAGATTCAATTAAGCATCAATTCATTCATTCCAAGTTTATCCAATAAGGAAGCTAGGTAAGGCCACATATCACCACAAGTGGTAAAAGGATACGGGCGGCTCTCAAGAGCCCCTTTCCTCGCTTGCCATACTTGATCGCATCTCATTGACCCTCCGTCAATGTTCAAAGTGTAACCCAACGTAGACTCCACTTTACTCCATTTCCTTCCACCACACATACCCTAACCGGGCTCAAACTCCAAACAGTTTAGATTTGGTAATACTCGAGTATATCGGAATCGAGAGTCTCATACGCCACGATTCCACATAACAGTCCCCATGGCCCGCCAATTTTCACGACCAAGCCCTTGCTGGCTCGATTCAATCGACCTCCAATAGGGTTGAGCTCAGTAATAACAGTAATGGCCGTTGGATACTCGACGCCAATTCAAGTACTTTTATTTATCAATTCACTAACACAGTAAACAATCAATTAAGACATCAAGAGTGAGAGTGATCAAGTACACTGTGAGACCCCGGTCAGTTCTTAAGTTTGATATTAGGTTATATTCATTATTGGTACGGTAACATTAGGTTTTGGGGCTAATTCGAAAACCCTAAGTTGGGGCTAGTATTGAAACCCTAGTTTTTGTATTAATTATAAGTTCGAGTGGTGATTAAAGCTAGTTATGCTAGTGTGTGTTTTAGTACAGGTACGTATAAGATTTGATCCATTTTAGATAGGTTAAGTGAGTTTAAAAGTTAGGAAAACCCTAAACTAGAAAAGTTTCTAGTGATATGATTTGTTAGAATTCTAAGTTGGGTTTAAAACCCTAATTTTGCCCTTGACAAAAAGGTTGTTATTTAATTGCTTTTATGTGAGATAAAGTATGCTTAAGTATAGGTGATTAAGATAGGAAAGTGATTAGTGAAGCAATTAAGTATGATTATATGTTTTGGACTAGATTAAGTTATCATTTATGGAGTAAATTGAAAGCTTTTCAAATGTTTAAGGACAAGAGTTGATCAAATGCAAAGTTGAAGGTGTAAGGGCTTGAGAGCAAAAAATGAAGCTTTTGTGTGATTGGTGGAAATAGAAATATCTTCCAAGGCTTTGACTATCTTGTATATATCATAGGATTTCCATAAAAAACAAAACAAAACAAGAGAGAGCAAGAGAGAGGTGGAGCCGTGGAGAAGGAAGAGAAAAACCAAGGGAAGTTTGCAAAGTTCAACCAAATTTCTGTTATAGATCTTCATCTTGAAGCATAAAGAATCCATCTTGGAGTTGGGTTGAGTTCATTAGTCATCATATAACCTTCATCTTGAGGTAAGAAAGTTCCTATGCAAAGCTAAGTGTGGTTTATGATGCTGGGGATAGTGGAAATGATGATAATGGTTGTTAGTTGTGATTGATTATGGTGTCTCTTATGTTTATCACTTGATTTTATGGATTAATTTAGTGAAAAATGAGGCCTTGAGGTTCGGCCATATGAACCCTAATTAGGGTTTCATGCTAAACATGTTGGTTAGCCTTAATCTTGTGTTATTGAACTTGTAGTGGTTGTGTTTGTGATTGGTTTCATTGGGTTGGTGAGTGAATGGTAAAAACTGATTTGGGTTAAGAAACCCTAGGCTTCCTTAGGTTAGTTCAGCTTGGCTAATGTTTAGTGAGTTAGGGTTTGGTTAGAAGGTTGATAGATTAAGTTTAGTGATGCATATAAAGTTAGGTTAGGGATTATGGTTAGTTTTAGGTAATTTTGTAGTGACTTAGAGGGGAAGTTTCGGACCATTTGTCGGTCATTTAGAATTTAGCATATGTGTGTTTATTTGGTATGAATTTGGTTGAAAATCGTGTATAAGAACCATAGAAATGAACCATGCGTTTGCGACATTTGAAACCAGCAAAACGGGTAAACAGGGCAGCCCAGTACCTGAACTTGAGCTCCATTTTTAATGATACTAAGTATTGATTCAAAAGTTTCTCAAAACATGAAAGTTGTAGCCTCTTAAGTCCTGAATATGCATGCAAAATTTCAGATCAAACGGATCAGCGTAGCCCGAGTTATAGCCAAAACACTTGCACCTGTTTTGTACGCTGGATTGTGTTACGTTTTTGAATTTTGCTTCTGACCATACTCTGTCTGTTTTGATAACGTACGAACTGGGTGTTGACCCCTTCATAAGAAATGTAGATCTTGGTCTTAGCTTCGAAAAGGTATAAAGTGCATCCAAATCTGAGTTCCGTAGCTTCAGTTATGACCAAAACAAGATCGGTTGTCAGAACTGCCTTCGAATTTGGACAGTTCTGGCAGGGATGTTTGAACCCCTTTTTCCCCATGCTCCGTATTGATTCAGCTTTTGATCCAAACATGAAAATTATAGCCTTATGAATGAGCTTTCTAATGCCTTTGGAATTTCTTGATTTCAATTTCTGAGTCGTGAGTTACGATCTTTCAAACACGGCCTGTTTGGTAACCCGAAATGAAATGGCTGGAACTATTTTATGCAGTTTTGACCAATATCTATTGGGATCTGGGTTGAGATGTCTAAATAAAAGTTGTAGCCCTTCCTCGTAACTTCAAAACGGTGTCTACCCACCTTGATCAGATATTCCTAGCCTAACTTTTGATCAAAACGGTTTGGGATGGCAAATCTGGCCGTTTCTGTTTCCGTTTCCATGTCCGTCTCCATTTCCGTGTGTCGTTTCTGCACTTGCATGTGCCAATTTTGCCGTTTTACTTGAGTTATGCATGTTAGTGACCGTTTGTGATATATTGTGATGCAATCTTCTATTTCAGACGGTGACGGGCTTGACGGTGCCGGTGGGGCCTACTAGCTGTATACGTGACGTGATCCTTGCATTTTTGCTATACGTTACCTTTGGAGTAAGTATTTAGGCCGTTTATGTGTATAAAATGCTTATGTGTTTTGATGAGAATGAAAGGGGGACTTAGGCGAGAGTGTACTTTATCACACTCGACCTAAACTCTAGTTTGTATCTATGTTTCTTCATGAGATGTGTATACATGAATTATTTTGGCGCTGAACCCCTTGAGCGGGGATCTCGGGGTGACTTTCGTGAATTTGTGAAATACGATGAAGTTGTGGGCCCGATCTCAAGACCTAGAAGGACTATTCGAGCCGGCCGGGGCTTGGTCGAAGCTAGTCCAACCTAGTCTTGAGGTCACCAAGTTTGTAGGTTCCAGTTGTGAACCAAGTTTGTGACCCGAGCTTGTGACTCAAGCTCAAATTTGTGATTTCGTTCGCTCGAGCAAGTTTGTGAGGTGACTGGCCAGTGAGGGTGATAAGGTGTTAGGTCGGAGTACAAGTGGAGTTCTACGGACCTTATATGTGGTCGACGGAGTGTCGGCAGGAGGTCACGCATGGCCAATGACTTGGCTTTGAAGCCAACCTGTATCCTTACTTGTGTGTTGTTATTTATATCTTTTGATTTGACATTTTGTGACCTAACTGTTTCTTTTAATGTGAAATTTATGTGTTTACCCCTGTTTCCTTACTAAGTATATAGCTTACCCCGTTTCCTTTGTTTTCCTTAGCAGGGGATGACGTGGGGAACTCCTTGGTGTGACGGCCCCACCACCCCCTAGGGCGTACCCCAGGATTCGGCAGATCGCCTGCCCAGCTCTCGCCGGGACTCAGTCGTTCACTACAGTCCTCAATTAAATTACAATATAAATCTCAAATATTACATCAAATTCTCCAATAATTACATGTCATAAGCGAAGCGGAAACAATTTCCAACTATACATAAAATGATTCCAAATCCAAACTGTACAAAATATATGCCATCCGGTCACGCGAATAATTACTACAAGTCTTCCTTCGCCACGAGCCCTGTGGAGGGGAACAAAATATTTTTGGGGTTAGCTAAAAGCTCAGCGAGTAACCAGTAAAATCAGTAATCAAATCAGTTTCACAATAGTTCATTTCAATGATGTCATCAATCAAACGATAAGTCAAGAAACAATTACAACATTTACAAGAAACCATACATGAAAAGGATACGTTCGTTCGTTCATTCGTTCCTTCGTTCGTTCTCCTGTCATTCCCCTTTCCTTCATTCATTTGAAAATGCATTTTTCATTTATCAATAAAACCCTCGTTCGTTCGTTCGTTCATTCAACCTTTCCTGGACATTGACCAGGCTCCACCAACCTCCACCAACCTCCACCAACCTACAAGGTAATACTCGAGTATACCAAACGTTCACCCAGGTCACCATATCGCCCGACCGAGTCGGCTTCTGGCTCGAGTCGATCGGTAACAAGGGGCAGTGGCTAGTTCAGCCAAAAGGCTTACATTCATGCACAAGTAACATTTCAATCGTTCCGTCTTTGAAAATTTCACATTTATCGAGGTCGAGTGCGATAAAGTACACACTCGCCTAGAAAACTCGTTTTGGAAATCATTGAAAGCACTTAACACGTTATCAAACGATACTACAAGTCATGAAGTCAAGAAAATATAGCAAACAAGGAACACTCAGATGCAAGCACGCATGATATGCAATCGAGTAAATAATGCAAAAAAACAGTTCAAAAGTAACTTTGGAAATAGTTTGAGGTCACTCACCTCCACGGCTCAGGAACTAACCATCATATATCATTGTCTTGCTCAAATCCAAGTCTTAGATCACAAACTCAATGCAATCAAGTCCTTTCAAAGTTCGGACAGCACTTCCACTAAATTTGCTTACTTTTCCAGCCGTCAAGGCTTCATTATTTCCTCAGCCAGTCCCAAAGTCACACAAATAAGTTCATTCAATAACTGTTCAATAAGCTCCAAGTAGTACGAGTACAATTCAAGCTAGGGAAGAGTCCGGAAATGAAGGTTAAGCTCTAAACCATAAAAACAGTTTTTTGACATCAGTTTTCGGTTTCGGTACCATTGGCACTACGATTATCAGATGGAGGTGTAAGATACACCATTTTGAAGCTAAGAGATAGGGCTACAATATTACAGAAGGTCACTCAGTCCAGATCATAGTGTAGCTAGGTCAAAATTGACATATATGAAACCAGAATCTCACAAACAGGTTGGCTAACCGCACAATTGTTAAACAGCAATAACTCAGGCTAACGAAGTCCGATTGAAGTGTATATTATGGTGTTTCAAAGATAAAACACAACCCTACATTTCTTATGAAGACCTCCCAGGCCAAATCATGTATTTTCAGGATCAAAAATGGAAAACTACACGAAAACAGAATTCTGGGCGCGAAACAGGTTTCATGGACAGTCAATGGTATTTCGGTCATTTCACATGCTACAGAGGTCGGATCAAACTGAAATTTTGTAGGCAACTATTTTATACCCTTGGCTACAACTTTCATGTTTTGGCCAAAATCGAATTCTGTAAGGATCATGGTGAAAAGTCACGATCAGATTGGGTGAAAAGACAACCCTGTTCACTGAACTCCTACCTAGACCAGTCTGGGTATTTCCGTCTTATCTCAGGCTACCCAGGTCGGATTGGGCTGAAAATTTATGGACAACTAGAAAACATCATTCTCTACAAATTTCATGTTTTGTGATAAGGCCAATTCGGCCTCTAACTAGGTGCTACAGTGCCGAGCAGAATTGGGGAAATGAAACCCTAACTGGAAATTTTTGCATTCAAGCCAGAATTTTTCCACTAAAACATCTCTTTAGCTATCACAAGTCATTAATTTAACATAATCAAGAACAAAGGAAGGATGGCTAGACATGATACCTTCAAATATCAAGAAAGGTGATGACTTAGGGATATTTCTTCCAAAACAACTCCACCAAGAGCTTCAATCTTCCTTAGCTAGCAAGTTTTATGGAGTGGGTTGCAATTTAATCGGTTGAAACTCAAGATTTGGACAAGAATTGAAGTAACAAGATGAAGGAATTTTTCTCTCCTTTTCTCTAAGAGGTTCGGCCAAGAGCATGAAAGAAATGAAGAAAGTTTGTCCAATTTTTCCAAGATAAAGATCAAAAAAGTCTTGGTCAAGAGTCAAGGTCCAATGGTTTTGTGACAAATGGTCCTTTAGGGTTTTAATCTTATCTTTTTGTCTCTCCAATAATAATCCATCTAAGTAACATCTAATTATCTCTTAGCACCTTGTAAAATAATCACAGTATCCCAAACTTAACCTAATTGGCCGAATTTTTCCGAACTTTCTGCACTAGCGGGTCCCACGTCCGGTATATGCTCTTAATTTCTCAAAAACTAACCGATACTAGAAAAATCATCTAAAAACTATATTTACTCAATAAAATTATCTGGGAAAATTTTCTAATAAAGAAATTGTCAAAAAGGCAGGCGATCAATAAAATAAACCCTAGAAACTTAGAAAATTTTCGGGTTCTCGCACTCATTCTTTTGGGGCGTCACACTTGGCACATTCACTAGTATAGTTAGGTTTGCTTGTAATAGTTGGACAATTAAGATGGTTGTTTTTGTTTTGGTGGTTTGTATAAGAACCCTCCTTAGGGTCTACTTTCTGCCAGTTGTTATCATAATGTAATGTAGTGGTCTGAGTAGCTACTTTTGAGGATGTAAATGAAACTCTTTTGGAGTTGGCTATATTGTGAATAGTACTCTTCGATTTATCTAGTTTTTGTTGTTTGAAATTTTGAGTTCTGGCGCAAGTTAGGCAAGCGTCCCACTGATACCCTCAGGTTCGCCCTTGGGAGAAGTGGGGACGTCACATACACCCTCGCTTTAATCAATTGCAACGATACAATTAAGCATTCAAGGCATCAATTTCAAGTAAAACAAGGCCACATAGTAACAAACAAGTGAGTAGTACACTCACCAAGCAAGCTAAGATAATTTTCACACTTCTTCACCCGACGAGCGTCTCGGACCACCGTCACGCCCTAAAACATTCAAATAAGTACAATGAGACTCAATTACGAGTCATGAATTCAAAGCTACAAGTCATTAATGTAAACCAAGGAAACTTGCAAATAAAATAAGAAACACTTGGCACTAAGGGTTCAAGCAACCCTAAGGTCTCTTGTTATCCCTAAAACAACCCAAACCCAATCTCACACAAGAACCTCCAATTGGACGGCATTTCCCCTTAATGTTCTAAGTTCCAACTTACACACCTTCACCTATACTTTCCAAACACAACCACCATTACCACTACAAGTTATAAACCCTTCAATACACCTTATTAGTGCCATAAAATCCTTCCATCCAAGCCAATACAAGTGCCATATAGAATCCCTAGAAAAGCCCTAAATTCAAACCCTAATTCTGAAATTTTCCGTCAAATGCGGAAATTTTCTGCAAACAACCACAATTTACGCACTATAGTTTCATTCTAGACCATTCCAAGCTATCATCCATGGCCCAACAATATTAAACATATAAGAACAGAAAAATCATGAGTAAATATGAAAATTCACCAAACTCAACTAAAAGTCATGAAACAACTCCTAAAATCATCACTTCATCTCACATGGGTCACTAATTAAGCATTATTGGAAAGAAAAGAGAGGTCCCTTAGCTACTCACCTTACCAACCCAAGAAAGGAAGCAACTTAGCACCTTAATCTTCCAAACTACTTCACAACCAACCTCACTACCACTAGATTAGGGGTTTTTATGGAGGAAACTCAAGTTTAATCGGTTGAATTGAGAGATTGTGCAAGATGAGAAGCAAGAAAGTTGAGAGTTTTTCTTTCTTTTCCCTTGGAGATGGCTGCCCAAGAAGCTTGAAATTTGGGTGATTTTTTAGTCAATTTTTTATTTAATTGGTAAAGTAGTGAATAGTGGTCAAAGGTAAGAATTACTCTCCAAGTGACACTTGTCACCACCATTAATGTATGGCTATCCTCTTGTCCCTCTCACACCAATCCATCTAGTCATCTCTAATTATCTTTTAACACCTGCTAAATTAATCTCAGTATATGAAACTTAACCTAACTGGCCAAGTTTTACCGAACTTTCGGCATTAGCGGGTCCCACGCCCGGTATCCACTTCTAAAATCTCATGAACTCACTTATACTAGAAAAATGATTTAAAAACCCTATTTACTCATAAAAATGATTTAGAAAATTTTTCCTAATAAAGAAATTACAGAAAACGTGCGATTAAATAAAATAAAACCCTAGAAAGTAAGAAAATTTATGGGTTCTCACAAAACAATTTTGCAAAATACTGAGTATGACGATCCCACCTCTCCCTAGGCCATACCCAAGGGTTTGGCAGACCGCCTACCCAACTCTCGGTGCGACACACTCACGTAATCAAAAAATACCAAATATAAACCTCAACAATGAGAGCAATAACAATTACAACCTTAGATATTATATACAATCATGGGCATCAAATGGCCAAACAATCTTTAAATACAGTCGAGGAGTTAAGCTTATAAAATAAAACCAAACAAACCCGCTAGAGACCTAAGGAGTGCCTACACGAGTAACTAACAAAACTTAAACAAAGTCTATGTCTTTTCCAATTCCCACTCTCACGTTCTTACCCTTGTAAGGAAAAGAAAATTCATGGAATGAGCTAGAACCCCGTGAGATTCCAAGAATGCAGGCAAGTACAATTAAATCAAGCCCGAATAGATCAGGACATAATATATAGTAAAATAGGTAACTAGATAGATCATGCAATAGTGTACAGTAAAGAACACATTCTTATTAAAGAATATAGTCTGCTCTCAGGAGCAGGTACCACGGTAGCTTGTCCAAGGTCCGTTGACTCTCTGTCAACCATGAAATTATAATGTCCAGAGATCCCTACTAAATGTCGATCTCCATCCACCAATCATCTCTCTACCTGGCCCGAACGCCAATCAAGTACGTAGGGTTCGTCCATCTCCTCGACTAAACCCTTGCCGGCTCAATTCGACCAACTAGCCATGGGTTGGGCTTATAGCCCCAAGTATTCAAGTGTTTCAGATCTGGGCTTAAAGTCCCAAGCATTCAAGTATTCACGAGTAGAGTCGTTGGCTGTCATCCAACGCTCACGTAGGTAATGATTGGAGACGTTAGTTGTCACCTAACGCTCCGTATTCAAGCATATCACGAGTTCAAGTTAGGAATTCAAGTCACGAGTAAACAGGTTAGGAACTTCGTCCTTTACCCAAGGTTGCCCAGCTTACCCGATCGCTCTAAGGCTGGTCTCAAGCAAGAGGTCTAACAAAGGCTTAATTTAGCTGTTACCAACTTACATCCAAGCATACTCATGAGTAATCCAAGTTCCCACTTAACCGACGTCTCGGATAAGGGTCCAAGTGCCCAGTTCAACCACTACAAGAAAATATACAGCCGGTCTACAATCATGCAAATGTACATGCAAGTCCGCATGCAAGATCAAGTATTTCAAGTTCATGGAAGTCGAGTGCATATGAGAACACACTCACCTAGCCATGATCAAGTCACAATTAAGCTCAGCATGTCACGTTTTCAAGCATTTCAAGTATTTGAAGTCAAGATACAGGTTACATGTAAATCAAGTTACTTGTACATGCACGAACGAGATATCAAAAGTTAGTCGAGTTAGACCAAGTGCGATAAAGTACACACTCGCCTAAGAAATGGAAATCAAGTGCTTAGGAATTTCTTGCAACAATGTGCATGGAACATGCAGTTGGAACACTCACCAGTTCAAAGTAAAGCATGTTAAAAGCTTGTCTCCGAGTGACTATTGTATTCACCGTCAAACCTTAAGAGAAACCAGGAAAAATGTATTATGGTCCAACCATCCAAAACTTAGGTGAACTAAGTTCACAATTAGGCTAAACTATGAGCCATACACCTATCAAGTTGGCCTCTCAAAAACACAAAGTTCAAAGACAAATTCGAAGATGCAAACCAAGGAAAATCCAAGTGCTTTCTAGAGTAAAGATTCAAGTATGATTTTGGAGTGAAAAGAGGGCATTTGGACCCAAAAAACATGAGTAATCAAAGAATTCTTCATTTCAATTCATGGCTGGAAAATTCCAGCAGCAAAATAGTGAAGAAAAACAAGGTAGTTCACCTCTTTAAGTTATGATATTCACTCCAATTCAACAGACCTTTGCAATTCAAGGTTTTAGCAAGTGATATGAACAAGATTGAGTCCAAAAGATCCCCAAACCAATGGACTTTAAGGCAAATGACAGTAGAGTATAAAGCTGCCCTGCCCTCCCAAAATTTCCAGCAATGAAACAAGCACAATGATGAGGTTCTCATCTATCAAAATGCATGGTTTTTACCCGAGTTCAATACACAAGAATCTTAACAAATGTTTAGAACAAGATTTGACCAAAACTTAGCATGAAAAGGTTGAAAAACAAGGTGAAACATATCACCTTCAATTCGGCCAGCAAGGTATTTTGTAGCTAGAAAAATCCGAAGAAAACACCAATGAAAACTCTTCAATTCAACCAAAATTCAATACACCAATAGAGCTTAGGGTTTTATCAAGTACCCTATACAAATTTACCACAATTACACCCCACAATGAAAGCAAAACAAGCTACTTCCAAATTGGCGAGCATTCCCCCTTGTTTTTCCCTAATTTCCTTCAACTCATAGTGTAACTTCATAACCAATCCACCACAATTAAAGACCATAAGTTCTAGCTTATAAAAGACACTAGTTCTAGACCATAAGGCTAACAAAAATGTACAAATATCCAGCCCATATATCATCATACCAAGGCTGAAAAATGCAAACCCTAAGCTGAATCATGGTCACAAACTGAAATTTTCTATAATGAAGCTAAAAGAACATACAAAGGTTAGATAATCCACATGGTAAAGCTAATAGATCATAGCAAAATTGAAAGGACCATATCAAAGCTGGAATTCTTCATTTAAAACTGGAAATTTTAATTTGCTACACAAACCATGAAATTTTCCATACAATCCACCATAATCAAGCCTTAAATCTACTAAAATGCAAGTTAAAAGTGAAGAGATGGTTTTTAAACATGATTACCTTTAAACTCTATGAAAAAGAGCAACCAAAAGCTTCCTTTTTCCCCAACTTTCTCCACCAAAGGTCTTCTTCCTTCCTTAAATCACTTTCTATGGTTTGGATTGCAAGCTCAGGATGAAATCTTGAAGATTCAAGCAAGGATTGAAGTTGGAATTTGAGTTTTCTTTCTCTCTTTTCTCTCAAGGAGATTCGGCCATGAAGGGGAGGGGAAGATAGAGGATTTGCTTCAATTTTTCAAGATAAAGCCAAGACTAATCTTGGTCAAAGGATGGTTAGGTGGCTGATAAGTGTCGCAGTAGGGTTTCAAGCTTATCTTCTTGTCTTTCCTTTGTCTCTAATGGCGAATCTATATGGTTTTCCTCTAATCCTCTCTTAACACTTCTAATCACATAATCCTTCCAATAAAATACCCATTTTTGTTCACTAAATTTATTACGCACCTCACTAATGGGTCCCACTTCCATAATGCACTATGAACTTAACATGTACTAACTTATAGAAGGAAAATGATTTAAAAACATGACTCACTTATAAAAATTCTAGGAAATTCAAGCAATAAAGTAAATTAAAGAAAATGTATTCAAAGAAATAAAATAAAAGTAATTTTTCGGGTCATCACACTGAGTGGTCGAGCTCTTAATCCCCTCATAGTCCTTTATCCATTGTCCATTTTCCCCTCTCACTCTAGTAACAAAATTCATGTTCCTTCACTGTTTCACCATTGCATGAAAAATTTAGTGTTTGCATCTCCCATTTGGATCCATCTAATAGCTGATTTTTGCTTCCAATACTCACCCTCTAGAGCGATAGCCCGTGCATGATGAGCACGAGCGTCACCCAATCCAGCTCTCGATGTCGGGTCCCGCACCAAGTCAAACTCCTGTTCCCTTTGCTGTAGGTCGTTCTCTGATCTCTCACATTCTAGAATATATTTCCAAACACCTACGCATTCCAGCTTCTAAGTTTCACCTTAGTATTCATCAACTTCCCATGGAATCTGTGAGGACTCGCAAATTTCTTATATTTTTCTAAAAAAAAAATGCCCTTTTATTTGGAATTATTATTTATTAAAGCCCTACTACCCAATCATTCTCCAATAAGTGCAAATGAACCTAGAAAGTTGGGTTTCACTCTTCGTTTTCAAAATTGGAGCAAATTAGGGTTTTCGCGATTTTCGCCGGATGATTTTTCGGTACGGAGCAAGGATCAAATTTGGTGATTAAAAGTGACTTTTAAGTGAGAAATAATATGTGATTAGGAGCAATGATATAAGGTTAGTGAATAGGAAGTAAAAACCCTAGTACGGGTGTTTTAAAGAAAAACGGTGTGAACCGACGTGTACCGCACACTACCGATTGAACACACCACTGGACCACCACTTTCTTACCACATGAGCTCATTGATATTTGAGCAAAATATCCCTTCATTTCCAGCTGCCTTTGACCGAAATTTGTGGCCAAAAATGTAAGGGAGAGAGAGAAAAATTTGCATGGCTTTGCTGGCGCCAAGTGTCACCACCTCATGGCTCCTTAATTAATTTTTTTTCTTGCCTTTTTATCCTTCACTTCAGCCATCTTTGTAACGACCCCACCTCCCCCTAAGGAGTACCAGAGGGTTCGGCGGGCCGCCTGCCCAGCTCTCGCCGGGACTCAGTCGTTCGCTACAGTTCTCAATTAAAAATTGAAATAAATCACTAGAATAAATAGGGCATTGATCCAAACTTAAAGCGGAACTTATATACATTGCCAACCCAAAAGAGAATATAAACATCAAATATACAAGGGTTCTCAATCCTTCATACGTCCAGCCCGTGCCAAGCACTAGGCGAGAACCGCTACAAAAGAAACAAAAGAAACAAAACTAGATTGGCTAGTCTATCTCAAGCTCACGTCCTCGCTCGCCTTCCCCTGTAAGGAAAACAAAACTAAAGGAATGAGCTAAAAGCCCAGTGAGGTTCCGAACACATAATCAGATATACAATCCAATACATTAAACATGGAGTATCAATAATTCGAGAAACATTTACAATGGAAAGCGATAGTAACACATTCATTAAAAGGATACGGCTCACAAGGAGCAATTCGTTATTTCGTTCATTCGTTCTCCTGACATTTCCCCTTATTCCTCCAATCATTAGAAAATGCATTTTTCGTTTATCAATAAACCCTTATTCGTTCGTTCGTTCGTTCATTCATTCATTCACCCCCGTCCTGGCCGTTGGCCAGTCTCCACCAACCTACACGGTAATACTCGAGTATACCAAACGTTCACCCAAGTCCCTAATCGCCCGACCGAGTCCGCTTCTGGCTCGAGACGACCGGTAACAAGGGGCAATGGCCAGCTCAGCCCAAAAGGCTTACATTCATGCGCAAGTAACATTTCAATCATTAAATCCTTGAAAATTGCACAGTTATTTAGGTCGAGTGCGATAAAGTACACACTCGCCTAGAAAGCTCATTTTGGAAATCATTAAAAGCAATTAACACATTAGCAAATGATAACAACAAGCCATAAAGTCAAATAAGGAACACTCACCTAGATATGCAAAATAACATGCAAAATCCTTCCGGATATTACCCTTAGTCACCAATGAAACCTAAGGTTGAACAAGAGAACATATTACAGTTTATCGAGCAAAACATTTAAGGGAAACGAAGATACCCGACTAATTAAGAGTGAAACGTGTAAAGATGACTTTCAAGTAAGAAGAGGGTTGTTTGAACCCAAGGATGAAAAATCATGTTTTAAAATGGAAAACCGGTCATGGTATTGGCCTAACAAAAGTATACAAGTTCAAATAGAAACCTAGACCTCGGGCGAAAATTTGGGCAGCACGCCCTTTGTGTTTACCTAATTTTCCAGCCATTTTGGCTTCATTATTTTTCCTCAACCACAACCCAACATCACACATAAGCAATTCAAGTCAAGAGCCGTTCCATAGGCTCACAATATCATAAGAATAAGAAATACAGTAATAACAAGTGCAGAAATTCAATTTAGCAAAAGACAGATTTGACGTATGAAAGCGGAAATAACGTATCCGAGGCTACGCTTATCGGATTAAGACGTAACCTACGCCGTTTTGAAGCTAAGACTCAGGGTTACAATGTTCATGAAGGTCACTTAGTCCAGTTTCTAATTTAACTTGGTTAAATTCTCGAATTCCTAAACCAGAAACCAATTCGTCGGCTGTTTAAACGCAGAACACTGTAATGGACATAACTCAGAGTACACAAGTCCGAATCAGGTGTTTTTAGAGGAATTTGAAAGCTAATTCAGAATACTACAACTTTCATGTTTTGGCAAAAAGCTAAATCAGAATGGATCCTAGTCGAAAAACGTGATAAACTGGACTTAACTGATCACACGGACTGCTTGGGAAATACTTAAAACAGTAAGGGTATTTCGGACTTTTCATGACCTACGTTGCTCCGATTGAGCTACAATTTTACAGGCACCTACAAAATACCATTCTCTACAACTTTTCTTCTTTGACCCAAGTCTAATTCGGCCTCTAACATGCAGTTACCAAACCGGACAGAATGGAAGCTAGAATTTCCAGAAATCTGAAATTTGTAGTTTCTAGTGCAACTTTCCCCAATTTCTCACTTCTCACACTACCAAAACATCTTATACAACATTAATTGTAACATACAAGCATCATACAACAAGTTGGGCAGAATTTCCCAAACCCTAGTTCATCATATAAAGAGGGGAAAAACTTCCAAACATGCTAGCATCCATGATTCCACAACTACTCAAGTTACTAGACTTAATTTAACCAAGATTGAAAGAAAAATTTAGAGAGATATCATCTTCCTTACCTTAATATGAGTTCTCCAAGTGTAGCCCAAGCCTTCTCTTTCCAAAATTTCACCACCAAACACTAGCTAATCACTCAAGGAGAAGTTTAATCGGTTTAGTTCTTTTGATTTCTCACTTTGTAGCTTGAATCAAGAAGAAATGAAGAAAGTTCACTCTTGTTCTTCTCCTCTCTCTCTCTCAGCTCCCTTGGCAGAAATATGAAGAGGTATGAAGCTAAGTTGTCTTATATTAAAGCCAAAAGATTAGAACTAATGATGTCCACAAATTGCCCAACACTTGGCCTAATCTTGGCCACTAATTTTTCTCTTTCTTTCCCTTGCTTATGAGCCACAAATTTCGGTCAAGCTTGCTGCCAAGAGAGAAGATATTTTGCTCAAGTTCAATAAATTTGTTTGGTAAGCAAAAATGGTGGTCAAGTGGTGCGTTCAAACGATAGTGCGCGGGACCCGCCGGTTCGCGCCGTTTTTCTTAAAAACTCACGTACTAGGGTTTTTACTTCCCATTCACTAACCTTATATCATTGCTACCAATCACATATTATTTCTCACTTAAAAGTCACTTTTAATCCTCAAATTTAATCCTTACTCTGTACCGAAAATTCATCCGGCGAAAAATCGCGAAAACCCTAATTTTGCTCCAAACCTGAAACCGAAGCGTAAAACCCTATTTTCTAGGTTTATCTACACTTAATGTGAAATATTTGGGTAGTGGCCTTTGGTAAATACTAATTTTCAAATAAAAGGGTATTTTTGAGGAAAAATACAAGGAATTTGCGAGTCCTCACAATCTTTCTTCTTCATTTTTTCTGGTCTTGGCCAAGCAAGAGAGAGAGAAAGGGAGAGCAAGAGAAAACAAATTCCTTCTTGATTTACACCAACCAAGTGCTAAAATCGAATTCTAAACCGATTGATTGTAAGTTTGGAAGCTTGGGAAGCTAAGGGAACCAAAAACTTCAAGAAATAGTGGAGGATCACTCTTGCAAGCCTTCTTTTTGAGGTATAAAATCTGATCTATGGCTTTGATCCTTTTATTCTTGTTTAAGATGTTAAATAGTCCATGTTTTGGGTTTGATTACAAGTGATGCAAGTTGTTGTGGTGATTTTTGGATGAAATATGTAAGTTAGAGTTTCATTAATTTCTGCCTAAACTTGTTGTATAGTTAGTATATGTTGTATATAAGGTTATATAGGGGGTTTTGGTAGCAAGTGTAGCAAGAAATTAAGAAAACTATCATTGAAACCAAAAGATTTCAGATTTCTGGAAATTTTCATCCTATTCTGTCCGTTTTTGTTGCACCATGTTAGAGGCCGAATTGGGCTTGGCATAAAACATGAAAGTTGTATATAATGGTATTTTATAGGTGCCTACAAAATTTCAGCTCAATCGGAGCAACGTAGCCTGTGAAAAGACCAAAATACCCTCACTGTTTTAAGGTTTTTCCCAGTAGTCCGTTTGGTCAGTTTATCCAGTTTATCATGTTTATTCACTAGCATCCGTACTGAGTTAGCTTTTTCCCAAAACATGAAAGTTTTAGTACTCTGTCTTAGATTTTAAACGCATCCAAGAACACCTTAAACAGACCTTGGTAGCCTGAGATATGACCATTCTAGTCTAGTGCGGTTAATTAGCCGTCAAGTTGGAAGTTGGTTCTGTAACTTGGGAATATGACCAGGTTACCCTGGAAATCTGACTAAGTGACCTTCATGGCAGTTGTAGGACTTCATCTTAGCTTCAAAATGGTATACGTTACATACCAATCCGATAAGCGTAGCCTCGGATGTTTTCTTTCCGCAACCACACGTCAAATCTATCTTTCGCTAGGTTACATTTCCGCACTTGTTATCCCTTAATTTTGTTCTTGTATTGTATTGAGCCTATGGAATGGCTATGGAACTGAATTTGTGTCATGGACAACTTTGGGTTGGATTGAGAAAAATAGTGAAGCCAAAATGGCTGGAAAATTTGGTAAACACAAAGAGTATGCTGCCCAAATTTACGCTCGAGGACTAGAAAACTATACTTACGCTTGGTATTAGTAGTTATTTGAATTTTCTTTGGTCCACTTAACCTTTGGAGGGGGTTAACTGTAATATTTTCTCTTGGCTATTATTAGGGTTTCTTGGCGATTGAGAGTGTTATCCGGGAGGATACTTTGGACATTATTTTGCTTAAATAGGTGAGTGTTCTATATACGTTTTGTTTCTATGACTAAGTGGATTGTTGGGTCTATGTGATTATTCGTGACTATTTGATTAAATGTTGTTTTCTATGATTTCTAAAATGAACTTTTGCTAGGTGAGTGTGTACTTTATCGCACTCGACCTAAATAAATATGAAATTTTCGGTGATTAAATGTTGAAATACTAGTTGCGCATGAATGTAAGCCTTTTGGCTGAACTGGGCCCTTGCTCTTGTTACCGATCGACTCGAGCCAGAAGCGGACTCGGTCGGGCGATATGGTGACCTGGGTGAACATTTGGTATACTCGAGTATTACCTTATAGTCCGGCCATGTCCGGATGGGTGGAGTCCGGCCAACGTCCGGAAAGGGATGAATGAACGAACGCAGGCACGAGGGTTTTACTTCTCAAAAAAGGAAATTTTCAAATAATTGGAGTAATAAGGTGAAATGTCAAGGGAACGAACGAACGAACAAATAGCTCCTTGTGAGCCCGTATCCTTTTAATGAATGCATTATCATTGCTTTATATTGGACATGTTTTCTGGATTATTTGTTATTACATGATTAATGTCCTTGTTCAATTACTTGTTTTTGTATATAGAATCTCACTGAGCTTTTAGCTCACCCCTTTAGTTTGTTTTCCTTAACAGGGGAAGGCGAGCAAGGACGAGAGCTCAGTTTAGACTAGCCTAGACTAGTTTTTGGTTTTGTAATGGTTCTCGCCCTAGTGCTTGGCACGGGCTGGATGTGTGGTGAACCGAGAACCTTTGTATATTCGATGTTTGTACTCCCTTTTGAGATAGTAATGTACATAAGTTTTGCGTTAAGTTTTGGATCGTCATTATATTTATTCACGTGATTTATTTTGATTTTAATTGAGGATTGAAGTGAACGAGTGAGTCCTGGTGAGAGCTAGGCAGTCGACCCGCCGAACCCTTTGGTACGCCCTAGGGGGAAGTGGGACCGTCACAGGTGGTATCATAGCTTAGGTTTCAGATTCCTGTAGTGTATCCTAGGCTTGAAATTTAGGATGCCGGACTGTGGGATTTGATTTGATTCGATTTGACTTGAAAGTTAAGCGATTGAGGGATAAAACCTATAGCTGCTTCGCGTGGTCTCGGCGCGGAGTGACCCTGGACTAAGTGGTGAATAAGTATGAGGGACTAAGTGAAGCTATGAATTGCGAATGTTAGAGGCCTTAAATCTTTCTCATGGTATCTGAGGATCATAGATAGGTATGTCTGGTAGGAATTCCGATTGTAGATAGTTTACTCTTGGGACTGCAGCTCGAGATGTGGATTATCTTATTTCGGATTCTTGTGCCTGAATACTCCAGAGTTGAGGCGCTGCTAAGTACTTGAGACTTGCATTTTGGGAACATGAACAGGCTTTGTCTGACTAGAATGAGCACAAAACGTTAGTAAGTGACGTGAGGGACATCTAGTTTGGATAGTAAGTGATGTGAGGGACTGGACGGGCTGATACTAGGACGACTTTGCCTTTTCCTTTTGATTTACCTGTATATTGTTACTACATGACGTTAGTATACATGTGTGTACATGGTTATCTGTCCAACTTGATATGCATTTGTGTATTTGCTTATCCGTTTTCTTGATATGGCATGTTATGTGCGTATATGTTTATTGGTGTATTTGGAATGCTAGAATTTGTTACTGTAGTCAATTTACTGTGTTTATTTACTAAATTACCTTTTTAGAAAAAAGAAAAGAAAAGAGAGAGGGAAAACATATATATGGACGGGAGACGTAGTCGTGGACGTGGAACTAGTCGTGGCCATGGAGTTAGGCAAGCTCAAGAACCGAGGGAAGAAAGAGAAACAGTGGCCGAGCAAGAACAGGGACCGAGGGTTGAGGCTGGAGATCAAATGGCAACGGCGATGCAACAAATGACAAATATCCTGGCACGACTGGTAGATCAACAAGGCCAAATGCCAGTGAATCAACCCCGGAATCCTGAGATCGGAGAGGATAAGGCTCTTGAGAGGTTCCAAAAGTTTCTACCTCCGAAATTTCAAGGAGGGCCTGATCCAGATATAGCTGAGCAGTGGTTGGAGGCAATGATTAATATCTTCGCGGCTTTGAATTACACGGAGCAAAGACAAGTAAATTTTGCTGTATTTCAATTCGAAGGACCAGCCCGCGCGTGGTGGAATGTAATTAAGGCCAAGTGGGAAAGAGAACAGACAGTATGGACATGGGCGAACTTTGTAAGGGAATTTAACGAAAAGTATCTCCCACCTTTAGTCCAAGAAAGGAGAGAGGACGAATTCATTGGCTTGCGTCAGGGAACCCTAAGTGTGGCTGAATATGAGACCAAATTTACTAGACTATCTAAATTCGCTTCCGAATTGGTGGTTACGGAGCGACGGAGAATAAGACGATTTGTACAAGGACTAAATTTGGAAATCCAGGAGGCATTAGCGGCAGTTCAAATTAATACGTTTACAGAGGCTCTTGAGAAGGCCCAAAGAATTGAGGATGTGAAAGCCCAAGTAAAAGCCTTTCAAACGCGGAAGAGAGATATATCCAGCAGCACACCTGAGGAATTCGGAGAAAAGACAATGCTCTCCAAAGTACAAAAAGTGAACTATTCACCTCGCCCACCTTGGACATTAAGAGCATTAGGTGAAAGGTCCATGAAAGGAAGTCAGATCGGATCAAAGGACATTTCTCGAGAAGATCCAACAGTAGCTCCTCGATTGGCCTGTGGATACTGTGGAAAGGCAAATGACACTGAGAATGATTGCTGGCGGAAAGGGGGAAAATGTTTGATTTGTGGGAGTAGCAATCATCGACTTAACAATTGCCCGAAGAAACAGCCACGAGAGGGTAGTACTCAACAAGTGGAAGGAACCAAACCGAAACAACCTCATGAAAGAGGAAATCGAACAAAAGTATTGACACAAGTTTATGCCGTAGATCAGCAACAAGTTCTGGGGTCCTCCGAGGCGACGGAAGGTATGAATTTCGAGGTCGAAATTCTTTTAAGGGGGAGAGTGTGTGAGGACTCGCAAATTTCTTATATTTTTCTCAAAAAAAATGCCCTTTTATTTGGAATTATTATTTATTAAAGCCCTACTATCCAATCATTCTCCAATAAGTGCAAATGAACCTAGAAAGTAGGGTTTCACTCTTCGTTTTCAAAATTGGAGCAAATTAGGGTTTTCGCGATTTTTGCCGGATGATTTTTCGGTACGGAGCAAGGATCAAATTTGGTGATTAAAAGTGACTTTTAAGTGAGAAATAACATGTGATTAGGAGCAATGATATAAGGTTAGTGAATAGGAAGTAAAAACCCTAGTACGGGTGTTTTAAAGAAAAACGGTGTGAATTTACGTGTACCGCACACTACCGATTGAACACACCACTGGACCACCACTTTCTTACCACATGAGCTCATTGATATTTGAGCAAAATATCCCTTCATTTCCAGCTGCCTTTGACCAAAATTTGTGGCCAAAAATGTAAGGGAGAGAGAGAAAAATTTGCATGGCTTTGGTGGCGCCAAGTGTCACCACCTCATGGCTCCTTAATTAATTTTTTTTCTTGCCTTTTTATCCTTCACTTCAGCCATCTTTCTTCTTCATTTTTTCTGGTCTTGACCAAGCAAGAGAGAGAGAAAGGGAGAGCAAGAGAAAACAAATTCCTTCTTGATTTACACCAACCAAGTGCTAAAATCGAATTCTAAACCGATTGATTGTAAGTTTGGAAGCTTGGGAAGCTAAGGGAACCAAAAACTTCAAGAAATAGTGGAGGATCACTCTTGCAAGCCTTCTTTTTGAGGTATAAAATCTGATCTATGGCTTTGATCCTTTTATTCTTGTTTAAGATGTTAAATAGTCCATGTTTTGGGTTTGATTACAAGTGATGCAAGTTGTTGTGGTGATTTTTGGATGAAATATGTAAGTTAGAGTTTCATTAATTTCTGCCTAAACTTGTTGTATAGTTAGTATATGTTGTATATAAGGTTATATAGGGGGTTTTGGTAGCAAGTGTAGCAAGAAATTAAGAAAACTATCATTGAAACCCAAAGATTTCAGATTTCTGGAAAATTTCATCCTATTCTGCCCGTTTTTGTTGCACCATGTTAGATGCCGAATTGGGCTTGGCATAAAACATGAAAGTTGTATATAATGGTATTTTATAGGTTCTTAAAAAATTTCAGCTCAATCGGAACAACGTAGCCTGTGAAAAGACCAAAATACCCTCACTGTTTTAAGGTTTTTCCCAGTATTCCGTTTGGTCAGTTTATCCAGTTTATCATGTTTATTCACTAGCATCCGTACTGAGTTAGCTTTTTTCCAAAACATGAAAGTTTTAGTACTCTGTCTTAGCTTTTAAACGCATCCAAGAACACCTTAAACAGACCTTGGTAGCCTGAGATATGACCATTCTAGTCTAGTGCGGTTAATTAGCCGTCAAGTTGGAAGTTGGTTCTGTAACTTTGGAATATGACCAGGTTACCCTGGAAATCTGACTAAGTGACCTTCATGGAAGTTGTAGGACTTCATCTTAGCTTCGAAACGGTATAAGTTACATACCAATCTGATAAGCGTAGCCTCGGATGTTTTCTTTCCGCAACCACACGTCCAATCTATCTTCCGCTAGGTTACATTTCCGCACTTGTTATCACTTAATTTTGTTCTTGTATTGTATTGAGCCTATGGAATGGCTATGGAACTGAATTTGTGTCATGGACAACTTTGGGTTGGATTGAGAAAAATAGTGAAGCCAAAATGGCTGGAAAATTTGGTAAACACAAAGAGTATGCTGCCCAAATTTACGCTCGAGGACTAGAAAACTATACTTACGCTTGGTATTAGTAGTTATTTGAATTTTCTTTGGTCCACTTAACCTTTGGAGGGGTTTAACTGTAATATTTTCTCTTGGCTATTATTAGGGTTTCTTGGCGATTGAAAGTGTTATCCGGGAGGATACTTTGGACATTATTTTGCTTAAATAGGTGAGTGTTCTATATACGTTTTGTTTCTATGACTAAGTGGATTGTTGGGTCTATGTGATTATTCGTGACTATTTGATTAAATGTTGTTTTCTATGATTTCTAAAATGAACTTTTGCTAGGTGAGTGTGTACTTTATCGCATTCGACCTAAATAAATATGAAATTTTCGGTGATTAAATGTTGAAATACTAGTTGCGCATGAATGTAAGCCTTTTGGCTGAACTGGGCCCTTGCTCTTGTTACCGATCGACTCGAGCCAGAAGCGGACTCGGTCGGGCGATATGGTGACCTGGGTGAACATTTGGTATACTCGAGTATTACCTTGTAGTCCGGCCATGTCCGGATGGGTGGAGTCCGGAAAGGGATGAATGAACGAACGCAGGCACGAGGGTTTTACTTCTCAAAAAAGGAAATTTTCAAATAATTGGAGTAATAAGGTGAAATGTCAAGGGAACGAACGAACGAACAAATATCTCCTTGTGAGCCCGTATCCTTTTAATGAATGCATTATCATTGCTTTATATTGGACATGTTTTCTGGATTATTTGTTATTACATGATTAATGTCCTTGTTCAATTACTTGTTTTTTTATATAGAATCTCACTGAGCTTTTAGCTCACCCCTTTAGTTTGTTTTCCTTAACAGGGGAAGGCGAGCAAGGACGAGAGCTCAGTTTAGACTAGCCTAGACTAGTTTTTGGTTTTGTAATGGTTCTCGCCCTAATGCTTGGCACGGGCTGGATGTGTGGTGAACCGAGAACCTTTGTATATTCGATGTTTGTACTCCCTTTTGAGATAGTAATGTACATAAGTTTTGCGTTAAGTTTTGGATCGTCATTATATTTATTCACGTGATTTATTTCAATTTTAATTGAGAATTGAAGTGAACGAGTGAGTCCTGGCGAGAGCTAGGCAGGCGACCCGCCGAATCCTTTGGTACGCCCTAGGGGGAAGTGGGGCCGTCACAGAATCCAGCCATACCGCCCCCATCAACTGGTGTCTTCCACACCTCTCTAACCACCTCTAAAAAATTTGGATGCTTCCTCAACATGTTTAGAAACCTGAACGCCGACCCACGCACTGATAGTCGACCACGTTTAATTAATAATGGTGTATGGTCCGACCTTCCTTGCATTAAGTGTGAGGCTTTTGTTGCCTAAAATTGATCCAACCAAGCTTCATTCACAAAAGCCCTGTTTAAACGTTGCCAGACTATACCATTTGTCTAGGTAAATGCTGGGCCATCAAAGTCAACCTCCGATAACCGGCAATTAAACACTACATCATTAAACTCCTCCATGTTTCGCAGATTAAGGGGCTCCACCCGACCTTTCCGTTGCACTGGAAATCATGTTAAAATCTCCAGCGATCATCCATGGGCCCTCCAAACCTTCAAAAATCTCCTCCATTGCTCTCCATAGGTCTCTTCTACCCACTTTTGTACATTTTGCATATACTGCTGAGAATTTAAGAGTAAACCCCACCCACATCACCTCTATATGGACCAATTGATCACCCCTTTCATTAATCCCAATTGTTATAGTATCACTCCAAAGGATCCAAATCTTCCCATCCAAGAAAGCTTAAGAACTAGAAAAATGAAGTCTACGAGTAATAATGTCTAGTTGTCCAACATCCATCATTGGTTCCAATAACACCAACAATCGGACCGCATTTTTTGAAGAAACCACTGAGAGGCAGCTCAAGAGATACCCCGTATATTCCACACCAAAATATTGATCGAGATAATCGTTTAGACCTAGTAGAAAAAAGTATTTGCGTGTAAAACTGTTGCAGCTTCTTATTATAATTGGGTGGTCGACCTGACTTTTTACCAAGATGATTGAGAAATTCGATATCTTTGGAGTCAATGACCGCCCCATGAGGGAGATTTATGTCCCGCAGTTCTACTTTATGTACTCGTCTCTCCAGCAAAGCATGAAAGTAACGTAGATTTTCAATTGATTCCCTCACTCCTGCGATGTGCTCCATCGATTTTCTCCTACACCTTGACCTCTCACGCCACAACTGGGGAGGGGAGGCACTTCCCACTAAATGACTTCTGCTTGATTGTTTAGTCTCCCCCACCTCTTGGACTGTCAAGTTTCCTGCTTCTAAACTCACAGGGTCATACCCGAGGGCTGTGGGTAGCTTCTCACATTGTTCCAAAATCACAATCTCCTTCTCCTCCCCTTTTCCGTGTTAGTCTTCTGCACATAAGCTGGGGGAGTCACTTTGTCCAAGTTCCCCGTGTGATTTTTAATTTGTCGAGTAGCAGGTGGGGCCTTTAAGGATGGGTTTTTCTGAAAACATTTAGCTTCTGAATGGCCTACCCTTCCACAGAATGAGCAATATTCTGGCCACTTTTCGAATTTGACTCGCTACTAGAACCCAAATTCATCATCTCCTATCCATATTCTTTGAGCAGGTGATGCAGCAGCATCTATGAGGACTCATGTTTTTATTCTTAAAATAGCCAATTTTATAATTATTTTCCCTAGTTATATTTAATTACCCTAGTAGTGCATGAATTTTTCTTAAGTTTCGATTTTTCACGCGCGCGTTGTAAGTTCATGTATTTTGTGTCGGAACGAATAAGTGAAAATCTAATAAATATATATTAGAATAGTAAGAGTGAATAATTACCATATTAAAAGAAGTACTTTGGAGGATTAGTGCAGAGTGTATCAAACCCGATAGAAAGTGGTAGTACAAAACCCCCTTTGGACACTATTAAGAGTTGACTTTTTGCCCAATACTTATGGCTACTATTTCATTCTTTCCCTCCAAGAAAACCAAACCACAAAACACTCCCTCACTCTCTCTCTTGTTCAGCCAGCCAAAAGAATGAAAAAGGAAGGAAGAAAGCTCCACAAAACCTTGTTCAATCTTGTACCTTTTCACTTCTAAATCTTCACCCAACTCCTAAACACTTTGGAGATTAGTTTCATCTTGGAGAAAGACATCATCTTGAGGACTTTTCTTGGAGAGTTTCAGCTAAAAATTTCTGGTTTCATCTTGAGTTTTAAAGGTATAAACATCTCCACTAAAGCTTTTACTTTCTTGTTTCATTTCTTGGTTTTGAAGCTTGTAGCTTCCTTCTTATTGTTGTTGTTTGGATTTGGTTGGTTGAAGTGGGCACTATGAACTCCCACCTTGGTTAAATGAGGGCTGCCATGATTTTTATGTGTGTGTTAGTGATGAGTTTTACTAGAAGAATCTGGAAGTGGTATATTGTATGTGCAAAATGTCTTCCGAAAATCATGTCATTTGGTTGATCAAAACTAAAATTTTCGAAACTGCAAGAAATCTAGAAATGGTCATCCAAAGGCCTGAACAGTGTATATTTGATTGAACATAACTCTGTGTACAAAAGTCAAAATCGAGTCTCGTTTGTGGCATTTGAAACTAGACATTCTTAGATTTAAAACGGTATAAAAATCACTGTCTAGTTCATTTTGTGTGAACTGCAGTGAACTGATAAAATCGGTTGTTCTGTTCAGCCTGTTCATTCGAATGGAAATGAGAAGTTGTATCTTGTGGATTGAATTTGAACTACTTGTGAACTGATTTTGGAAATATTTTTCTGATGAAATGTAGCTTTCAGAACCTAGTTTCCAACGCCACCAACCATTCTTTATTTGAGTTTGTATAGAGAGAGATGTGGCCTAATTTTTAAATTGCAGCAAAACTGGAAACTGGAAAGTTTCTTCCCTCTTGCTGGCCGAATGGTCAAACTTGTTTCAGAATGTTTTGTTTCGAAAACTTTGATGTCAGTTACCTCTCAATTTCTCATTGGATGTTTATGGAACCTTATTTTAAACATTGAGCTTATTGAGATTGATTGTGTGGGACAAAACGTTTGAAAAGGAAAGAGAACCACGGACGGCAGATTTGCTTTGAAAATTTTCCAAAGTTTGACTATTTTGTTAACTGTCTTGCCACATGAGTTTTTATGTGAAATTTGGTAGAGATATAGGTCAGATATGGAAGATTTAGTGTACCAAATTTGGTGTATTTTCAATGCCATTTCGATGGATAAATGATACTTCAAAGATAGCTTTTCAAATCCGGAAAATGACTGAATAGTTTGCAAAACACGACCAACTTTGAACTAATGTATCTCGATATTCGAAACTCAAAATTTAGTTCTGTTTATTGTGTTTGAAACCTTGTTTAGAATGCTTATTGTGTTACAAATTTCAAAGGCTGATTCACTTTCTGTGAATTATGCCGAATTTTCAAAGTTTACTGAAAAACCAAGACTGGTTCAAACCTGTCTTCTTAGAACTGAAACTTTGAGCTGAATTATGAATGCCTTCTAGTTGGAATCATGGAAAAGTGTTTTCTGAGAACTTTTAGTACTCTAAATTTGGTTTCCAACGGTATAAATTTTTCCATTTTTGGGATTACGAAACTCAAGATACGATTTTTCAAAGTAATGTCATTCTAAACTGGAAAATTTCTGTTTCAACCAAATTACTCCTTTAAGAACTTTCCACCTTCCTTTGTGATTGTTGGACTGTTTTAAGTTTGTTTTCATGGTTTAATACAAGGTCTCTTTGGAACTTTGAACTTTTATTTCAAATCTTGGTCTCCGAAGGTTAAACCTCTCTTGATGCAATTACTTGGTCATATAACTCTCTTGGTTAATGGTACTTCTCTTCATACTTAAATCAGGGACTTCAACCCCTATTCTTATGGCCTTGATAATTGTACTAGAGTTGGCAATTATACAAGTATTTTAAATGAATCATTTGAAAGGTTTCTTGTGAACTTAATTAGTAATGCCCGGAATGCTTTGGCCAAGCTTCCAAGTAAATCTCTATTCTTGGTTTTCGTGCCAAAACTTAGAGATCTGTTTAATCTTCAATTTGGAGAATCCTGGACATGACTTGACTTGGATCAATGTATTCTTGGGTATTTTCAAATGCTACCATCGTAGATTAAGTTATTAAGTGATATTTGAATTTGATTTGAACGCATTATCTCTTAAGTGAGAGTAGCGGAAATACTACTAGACCTTGTCTGAATACCTAGGTGAATTGTAAATTGTACATGTCTCAGGTAATCAAGAGGATCCTGAGGAACTCGTTTGATCTGGCCTTGCTCTTATTTTACACTCTTGATTTCGGTGAGTGTTCCTTATGTGTTTAAGTGTTATGTGTGAGGACTCGCAAAATTATCTATTTTAAACTCCTATTACTAGCTTAATTAAATATTTAATTGTCCGTTTGCTCCGGATATTTTATTTCAATCTTTTTAGACCCAATTTCATGGAACTATGACTCACTTATATTTTTAAAATGACTCGTTTCGAAATTTAATTTTTGAAAACCGTTAAGTGAGAATAGTGAATACGCGATTAGAGTTAATAATCGATTCGAGAATACAATAAGCTTGGAAAATTAGAGACTTGTACATTAGTCTTGGAAATAGGTATTTTTATGTTTAACTGTTCAATTATTAGATAGTGATACTATCGTTATAAGAATTTCTTGAAATTTCCGCTTTATCGCGCAAAAATCGGGAGTACGCGTTTTTACACGCGCGATTTAATTGGCGGACTTTATACCTTTGTTTTTAGACCATTAAGAGTGAATAATAATAATATAAATGAAAGTGCACAAGTGAAACAAACTCGAGAGGAATAGAGCACGAAACGCGCGAGTGCGCGCGCGGGAGAGGGTTAACTTTTGAACGAATCATAGCCACACATTAAAGCTTCTTTTAGAAGCTTCATTTTGATCAAAACCTCCTCTCTCTCACCTTGCATCAGCCAACCAGCCACGAGAAAGAAAAGAAGAGAAGAAAGCTCTTCATCCATCTTGCTCATTCTTGCTCCAAACCATCTTCCACTTTGCAACTAACCACAAAACCACTTGGAGATTCACTTGAGCTTGGAAGGAAGCTTCATTTCTACGATTTTTCTTGGACTTAAGGTGACCAAAACTTTCTGATCTTAATCACCTAAGGAGGTAATGACGATCAACCCCTTGAATCTTGATTTATGGACGTAATATAGCACTTATAAGTTCATATCTTCTTGTGGATAGCTTTATTTATGTTAGAAATTGGTGTGTGGGCTCTATGAACTCCCACTATGGCTTGATGGACTGATTTGTTGTGTTTTGAGTTATTAATGTTGGATTAGTGTTTAATCTAGTGGAAATAGGTTGCATTGTTGAAGGAAAGCTCAAAGGAAGTGAAGGGGAGAATTTTTCCATTTCTGCCCCTGTACATGCCGTGGCCCTTAGAGCAATTTTTTGTGATTGTAATGACTTGTTTCTGATGTATATGTGTAATATAGGTTGTGTAGAAAGTTTCATCTAAAAATTTAGTGATTTGGCCAAATGTGGTGATTTCAGAAGTCTAGCAAAACTGGAAATTTTCCCGTAACTGCTCTGGCAGTGTTTTTCAAACAGCTATAACCTTTTGCTCCGATGTCGAAATCGAGTGCCGTTTGTGGCACTGGAAATTAACATTCCTAGCTTTCCAAATGTATAAAATGAACATTCTGATTCCACCTGAGTAGTCCATACCAATCTTTTGAACATGACTGTCCAGTTTCGCGTCTACACTGGAAGCTCTGTTTTGAGCAGCGAATTGATGCTCAAATATGAGCAGCGAATTGATGCTCAAATATGAGCTAGCTGTTGACAGATTTTGATAATGATTTCTTCTAAGAAATTATAGATTTATGAATCTAATTTTCAATGCCACTAACCACGCTCGATTCCAAGTTCAATTGAGTCAGTTGTGGCCGAAATCCGAAACTGACTCAATGATTTAAAACCCTCTTTTGGCTAGTTAGATGTCTAAATTTTGATTGAGACTTGTTGTTTCGAAATTCTTGGTGTTAACCACCTACCAAATGTATCTTAGATGTTTCTTGGACATTATCTACACAAATGGACCATGTTTGAGGCATTTTGTTGGCCAAACGTTTTGAAAATGGAAAACGGAACACCAAGGCAGTTTTGTCTTGGGAGTTCTTGGAGATTTAATGATTTTGTTAACCGACTTCCCGTACGTATTTTTTATGAAATTTTACAAAGGAATAGTCCTTATATGGTAGTATAATCATGCCAAATTTGGTGCTATTTCGAGTCTGTAACGGCCCCACCTCTCCCTAGGGCATACCCCAGGGTTCGGCGGACCGCCTGCCCAGCTCTCGCCGGGACTCAGTCGCTCACTACAGTCCTCAAATGAATTACAAGAATAAACCTCAAATATTACATCAAATTCTCCAATGATTACATATTACAAATGCAACGAAAACTGATTCCAATCGTGGAACGTATACTTACATCCATATCAATTTCAAATATTTATACAAGACCAGCTCATACATAAAATAGATCCAAACTTAAACTGTACACGATATAAGCCATCCAGTCACGTGAATAAGCACTCCAAGCTTTTCTTCGCCTTGAGCCCTGTGGGGGGGAGAAAAAATATAAAACATTTTTGGGGTGAGCTAAAAGCTCAGCGAGTAACCAGAAAATCATTAATCAAATCGATTTCACAATAGTTCATTTCAATGATGTCATATAGCAATGATAAATCCGAAAACAACTACATCATTTGCAAAACAGTAAATCTGGATGATCAATAATTCAAGAAACATTTACAATGGAAAGCGATAGTAACATTCATGAAAGGATACATTCATTCTCCTGACATTTCCTCGCTCATTTGGTCATTTATTTCATTTCATTCACCCCGTCCCTGGCTTTTGGCCAGGCTCCACCAACCTACATAGGTAATACTCGAGTATACCAAACGTTCACCCAAGTTCCTAATCGCCTGACCGAGTCCGCTTCTGGCTCAAGACGACCGGTAACAAGGGGCAATGGCCAGTTCAGCCCAAAAGGCTTACATTCATGCGCAAGTAACATTTCAATCAAAAATTTCACATTTATCGAGGTCGAATGCGATAAAGTACACACTCGCCTCGAAAACTCGTTTTGGAAATCAGTATAAGCGCTTAACACGTTATCAACCAAAATACAAGTCATGAAGTCAAGAAATATAGCAAACAAGGCACACTCAAATGCCAGCACACATGATATGCAAGAAAACATTTCAAAAGTAACTTTGGAAACAGTTCAAAAGTAAATAATGTAAGAAACGGTTCATAAATAACTTTAGAAGTAGTTTGAGGTCACTCACCTCCACGGCTCAGAAACCATCCATCATGTATCATTGCCTTGCTCAAATCCAAGTCTTGGATCACAAACTCAATGCAAACAAGTCCTTTAAAAGTTCGGACAGCACTTCCCCTGAATTTGCTACTTTCCCAGCCATCATGGCTTCATTATTTCTTCAGCCAGTCCCAAAGTCACACAATTAAGTTCATCTAATATCCATTCAGCAAGCTCCAAGTAGTACTAGTACAAGTCAAGCTAGGAAAAGTCCGGAAATGAAGGTTAAGCTCAAAAGCAGAAAAACAGTTTTGACGTCATTTTGCGGTAATGGTACCAAAGGCGCTACGATTGTCGGATGGGGGTGTAAGACCCACCATTTCGAAGCTAAGAACCAGGGCTACAACAATGTATAAGGTCACTCAGTCCAGTTCCTAGCACAACTAGGTCAAATATGCCAAAAATACCAAAACAGAACCACTAAAACAGGTTCACAAATCACACAATGCTGTAATTGGTATAACTCGGTCTGTACAGGTCCAAATGCATTGATTCCAAAGGCATATGGAAGCTAAGACATCCAGATACATTTCATCAGAAGAAACCAACATCCAAATCCAAAGCAATTCCAGTCAAAATGGCCAATTACAAGTGCAGTTTTCGCATTCTGATCAACCCAGAACAGTAACAGTAAAATCGACATATCTCATTCTACCCTAGTCCAAATGACCTGAAATTTTGCAGGCACTTCACACTCACCAATACCTACAACTTTCATGTTTTGAGCAAAGTCCAATTCGGCCTCTAACATGGTGCAATAAATTCGGGCAGAATGTAGCTTCATGAACCCTAACTTTCCAAAATTTATTCCCAATCCAAAATTGGTTGCAAATATCAATCATTTCCATCCACTAGAGTCATAACCCCTCATTATCAATCATCATAAACAACCACAACACCATAATCCAATTAAACCAGAAAAATCATCAATAAAATCAAAACTTCACCAAATCACTTCAAACCAAGATAAAACAAGAAATTTCAGCACTTTAATCACTACTAATCATATATTAAGCATCAATAGGTGTAGGTGGAAGTTTAAGCTTCACTTACCAAGTAAACAAGAGAGGGGAAGATGTTGGACACCTTAGCTCTTCCAAAAAACTTCACTAAAGCACTCACTATCACTAAAAGGAAAGATTGTATGGAGTAAAAACTAGTTCAAACCCTTGGTTTGGTTGATTTGAGCTAATTGGGAGCTTGAAAATTGAAGAAGCTTTCTTCCTTCTTGAGCTAAGAGGGCCGGCCATCCAAGGTAAGAAAATGGTGAATTTTTTGTGAAATTTTTAGATATTTAACCAATTTTGGTCAAAAGTCAAAAAAAATGAATAGTAACTCTTAAGTCAAATCAAATGAAATGGTGACACTTGTCACTCTCATAAATGCAATCCTATCATTTCTTTTCTCTCTCACATCAATCATTTCACACACTCTACTTATCTCTTAACACCCGATAAATTTTACACAGTATCCGGAATTTAACCTAATTGGCCGAATTTTTCCGAACTTATCGCACTAGTGGGTCCCACGTCCATTATACACTCTTAATTTTCCAAAAACTCTCCAAGGCTAGAAAAATCATCTAAAAACTATAATTACCCATAAAAATTCCTCAGGAAAATTTCCTAAGCCAGGAAATGCAGAAAACATGCTATTTAAAGGAAATAAAACCCTCGGAAAAGATTAGGGTTTTTACGGGTTCTCAAACTCTTTTTTTTTTGAGGCGTCACAATCTCCCCTCCTTAAAAGAATGTCGTCCTCGACATTCCCTCTTGTACTAATCAAGTCAAGTCATCCCGCAAGAATCACTAATATTTCAAACCAAGCCCACAGTCCGGCATCCTAAACTTCAAGCCTAGGATACACTACAGAGATCTGAAGCCTAAGCTCTGATACCACTTGTAACGGCCCCACCTCTCCCTAGGGCATACCCCAGGGTTCGGCGGACCGCCTGCCCAGCTCTCGCCGGGACTCAGTCGCTCACTACAGTCCTCAAATGAATTACAAGAATAAACCTCAAATATTACATCAAATTCTCCAATGATTACATATTACAAATGCAGCGAAAACTCATTCCAATCGTGGAACGTATACTTACATCCATATCAATTTCAAATATTTATACAAGACCAGCTCATACATAAAATAGATCCAAACTTAAACTGTACACGATATAAGCCATCCAGTCACGTGAATAAGCACTCCAAGCTTTTCTTCGCCTTGAGCCCTGTGGGGGGGGAGAAAAAATATAAAACATTTTTGGGGTGAGCTAAAAGCTCAGCGAGTAACCAGAAAATCATTAATCAAATCGATTTCACAATAGTTCATTTCAATGATGTCATATAGCAATGATAAATCCGAAAACAACTACATCATTTGCAAAACAGTAAATCTGGATGATCAATAATTCAAGAAACATTTACAATGGAAAGCGATAGTAACATTCATGAAAGGATACATTCATTCTCCTGACATTTCCTCGCTCATTTGGTCATTTATTTCATTTCATTCACCCCGTCCCTGGCTTTTAGCCAGGCTCCACCAACCTACATAGGTAATACTCGAGTATACCAAACGTTCACCCAAGTTCCTAATCGCCTGACCGAGTCCGCTTCTGGCTCAAGACGACCGGTAACAAGGGGCAATGGCCAGTTCAGCCCAAAAGGCTTACATTCATGCGCAAGTAACATTTCAATCAAAAATTTCACATTTATCGAGGTCGAATGCGATAAAGTACACACTCGCCTCGAAAACTCGTTTTGGAAATCAGTATAAGCGCTTAACACGTTATCAACCAAAATACAAGTCATGAAGTCAAGAAATATAGCAAACAAGGCACACTCAAATGCCAGCACACATGATACGCAAGAAAACATTTCAAAAGTAACTTTGGAAACAGTTCAAAAGTAAATAATGTAAGAAACGGTTCATAAATAACTTTAGAAGTAGTTTGAGGTCACTCACCTCCACGGCTCAGAAACCATCCATCATGTATCATTGCCTTGCTCAAATCCAAGTCTTGGATCACAAACTCAATGCAAACAAGTCCTTTAAAAGTTCGGACAGCACTTCCCCTGAATTTGCTACTTTCCCAGCCATCATGGCTTCATTATTTCTTCAGCCAGTCCCAAAGTCACACAATTAAGTTCACCTAATATCCATTCAGCAAGCTCCAAGTAGTACTAGTACAAGTCAAGCTAGGAAAAGTCCGGAAATGAAGGTTAAGCTCAAAACCAGAAAAACAGTTTTGACGTCATTTTGCGGTAATGGTACCAAAGGCGCTACGATTGTCGGATGGGGGTGTAAGACCCACCGTTTCGAAGCTAAGAACCAGGGCTACAACAATGTAGAAGGTCACTCAGTCCAGTTCCTAGCACAACTAGGTCAAATATGCCAAAAATACCAAACCAGAACCACTAAAACAGGTTCACAAATCACACAATGCTGTAATTGGTATAACTCGGTCTGTACAGGTCCAAATGCATTGATTCCAAAGGCATATGGAAGCTAAGACATCCAGCTACATTTCATCAGAAGACACCAACATCCAAATCCAAAGCAATTCCAGTCAAAATGGCCAATTACAAGTGCAGTTTTCGCATTCTGATCAACCCAGAACAGCAACAGTGAAATCGACATATCTCATTTTACACTAGTCTAAATGACCTGAAATTTGCAGGCACTTCAAACTCACCAATACCTACAACTTTCATGTTTTAAGCAAAGTCCAATTCGGCCTCTAACATGGTGCAATAAATTCGGGCAGAATGTAGCTTCATGAACCCTAACTTTCCAAAATTTATTCCCAATCCAAAATTGGTTGCAAATATCAATCATTTCCATCCACTAGAGTCATAACCCCTTATTATCAATCATCATAAACAACCACAACACCATAATCCAATTAAACCAGAAAAATCATCAATAAAATCAAAACTTCACCAAATCACTTCAAACCAAGATAAAACCAGAAATTTCAGCACTTTAATCACTACTAATCATATCTTAAGCATCAATAGGTGTAGGTGGAAGTTTAAGCTTCACTTACCAAGTAAACAAGAGAGGGGAAGATGTTGGACACCTTAGCTCTTCCAAAAAACTTCACTAAAGCACTCACTATCACTAAAAGGAAAGATTGTATGGAGTAAAAACTAGTTCAAACCCTTGGTTTGGTTGATTTGAGCGAATTGGGAGCTTGAAAATTGAAGAAGCTTTCTTCCTTCTTGAGCTAAGAGGGCCGGCCATCCAAGGTAAGAAAATGGTGATTTTTTGTGAAATTTTTAGATATTTAACCAATTTTGGTCAAAAGTCAAAAAAAATGAATAGTAACTCTTAAGTCAAATCAAATGAAATGGTGACACTTGTCACTCTCATAAATGCAATCCTATCATTTCTTTTCTCTCTCACATCAATCATTTCACACACTCTACTTATCTCTTAACACCCGATAAATTTTACACAGTATCCGGAATTTAACCTAATTGGCCGAATTTTTCCGAACTTATCGCACTAGTGGGTCCCACGTCCATTATACACTCTTAATTTTCCAAAAACTCTCCAAGGCTAGAAAAATCATCTAAAAACTATAATTACCCATAAAAATTCCTCAGGAAAATTTCCTAAGCCAGGAAATGCAGAAAACATGCTATTTAAAGGAAATAAAACCCTCGGAAAAGATTAGGGTTTTTACGGGTTCTCAAACTCTTTTTTTTTGAGGCGTCACAGAGTCCATTTCGAAGCTCAAACAAAGTCCTGAAGTACGTGATTTAAACCTGGGATTTGCTTAACAATTTCACTTGTGCAGCAACTTTGAGCTACCATATCTTGGTGCTCAAAAACCCATTTCGTGTTCCACTTGTTGATTTGAAAACTTTGACTGTAATTCTATTTGAGTTCCAAATTTCAGAGGCTAGTTCGCATTGTACAAATTTGGCCGAATTTTTAAACTTTGCCGAAAATCAACCCAAATCTGTCTTGGCATTTCAAAACAGCCACTTTGAGTCAAATTTTGAATGCCTTCCAATTGGAATCATGGAAAGTGCTTTCTTTGAAATTTTAGTACTTTGAAAGTAATTTCCAACGGTACCAAATTTTCCAATTTTGGATTTGTAGAGAGTGAGTTATGGCCTGATTTTGAAATTGTGATAAGGCTCGAAATTTGGAAAAATCCCTTCCTTTATGCTGGCCGACAGGTTTAGCTTGATGTGGGAGGTTTTGTTTCGAAATTCTTGATGTCCAATGTTTGTCAAGTACTTATCAAAGGTTTCTAGAACACTGGTTTCACAAATGAACCAAATTGGACTGATTTCATGATACAAAGTGTTTGAAAAGGAAAGAGAAGCTTGAGTTGGCAGATTTGCTTTGAAAATTTCACTAATTTCAGTCATGTTGTTAATTGCCTTTCCGTGGGAGTTTTTGCATGAAATTTGGTAGAAATGTTGTTCACACATGGAAGACTCAGTGTATCAAGTTTGGCCTATTTCCAATGCCAAATCGATGGCCAAACGATACTTCAAAGATAGCCATTCAAACTTGGAAAATGACAGAACAGTTTATAAATTGCGACCAACTTTGAGCTGATATATTTTGACACTCAAAACTCTGATTTTAGTTCTGTTTGTTGTGTTTTAAACTTTGATTGGAATTCTAATTGAGATACAAATTTTGGAGGCCAGTTCACTTCTTGTGAATTTTGCTGAATTTTCAAAGTTTGCCAAAACAATATGACTAAAATGTCTTGCCTGTTCAGATCAGTCTCTTTGAGCTGAAAAATGATTGATCTCCGAATTGAATCTTAGAAAAGTGACTTCTAGGAATTTTTAGTACTTTGAAACAAGATTCCAATGGTATAAGATTTTCCATTTTTCGACTTACTGAGTGCAAGATATAATTTTTCTAAGTTTGACGCACAAAGCCGAAATTTGCCGATTTCTTAGAAAATGAAATTTTGGAAACTTGACTTCTTATCTTGATATTAATCTATCGTTTTAAACCCAATTTCATAGAGGATATGAGTTTCCTCAGTAACTTTAAAATCCACACTTTTGAATCTTAATTTTCGATAAAATAAAACCCTTAGGAAGACATTAACTTCATTTCTAAAGCAAGTATACATTCTTTCTTGTTTGATAAGGAATTTGTGAAATTGTGAGGGTGATTATTGGTCACTTTTCTTCAGGCGATCAAGAAGGTCTCGAAGAGAATCCCGAAGTGGATCATTGACGACTTTCTTTATTCACTTATTTTGGTTGGTGAGTGTTCTATATAGGAGTACGTAATTTGAATAAGTCTATGACATGCTTATTCTATGATCATTAAGTGTTAAATGCTACATGTCAAGTATTTACCACACACATGCATATTTAAGTAAGGTATACTTGAATTAGTCGACATGAAATACTTGAATTGCATATTTACGTGAAGTGTTTAAATGATTAATATTGCTATGGCTGCATAAGTCGACTGGAGTGAATCTCCTCGACTCATAAGTGGTAAAAGTGAGAAATGGCCAATGGCGGCCTATTAAAATGACAAATATCTACCAATTAACCGTAATTACTTACCGTAATCCGTTAACCGTTAACAGTAATTACTTACCGTTTACCAACCTACTTGATTACCTACGTACGTGATTACCTGCTTACTTGATTACCTGACTACTTGATTACTTGATTACCGTAAATTATATGTTCATATGAAATTATCCACCATGTTAAGGCGAGTGTGTACTTTATCTCATTTGACCTACTAAAATGATAAATTTTTACCGTTCACCGATTTATTTGATTACTTGTGCATGTTGTAAGCTCTAAGCTGAACTGGGCCCTGCCCTTGTTTACTAACTTGCTCGAGTCAGGACTGGGCTCGATCGGGTAGGTTGGAACCCTGGGCCACCGTTTCGGTATACTCGAGTACTACCACTGGAGGGATAAGGTGATGGCCAGACAAACCGAGCAGTTCTGAAGTTAAAAGGTGCAGTTGACCGAAATGGTTCCACTGGAACACCGTATCTTTCAATGTGTGTTTATTTTGCATAATGATAACTGTTTCATGCTATTGTGACAACGTGCGACCCTGAGTCATACTTGTGATATGCTCAAATTATTTGTACATGATAACTGTCTCATGTTAATGTGCCAATATGTAACCTTGAACCATATATGTGGTATGCTCAAATTACTTGGCTTATAGAACTGTTAGAGTGTCTTGGAACCTCACTAGGCTGTGTAACTCATTCCACGTTTTTGTTTTCCTTAACAGGGTTCGAGACCAAGAATGCTCGTAAATAGTACTAGATTGTTTTCTTTTGAAGACTTTAAGTTGTATTATAGCGGATGGCTATAGTACATATTCCGTTGGGTTGTATTTAAGATTGAAAGCAAACTAATTGTAGATGTGAGATATTTTGGAGTACTTTAATTATGTATTGAAGTTATTTGAAGTATTTCGAACTTTTGAATTATGGATTGTAGTGAGTCCTGGGGAGAGCTGGGCAGGCGTTCCGCGAATATCCTTTGGTTCGCCTTAGGGAGAAGTGGGGGCGTCACAGTTGGTATCAAAGCTTAGATTTCAGATCTTTGCAGTGTATCCTATACTTAAAAGTTTAGGATGCTAGACTGTGGGATTGGTTTGAAAGTTAAGTGACCGCTTGTAGGGATAAAAATTAGAGCAGTTTCGCGTGGGCTTTGCGCGGAGTGAGCTTGGGCCAAGTGGTGATATGGTCCCAATTATGTGAATATGTATAAAGGACTAAGTGCTCTTCTTGTGCGTAAGTTGTGAACTACGAAATTGGTAAGCGTAAAACCTTTATCATGCTACTTGAGGTAGATAGATATGTACATCAGGCAGGGATCTTAAACTTTATTGATTTGCACTTGGGAGCGTACGGCCTGAGTTGCAAATTCTCTTAGTTTTGGATTCTTGTACTTGAGTACTAAATACTTTTCCTGAGGGAATACTTCTAACTTCGAAAGGGATATAGTCTCATGTATTATAATGTGAATAGAAATCATAAGTGGTTTTTGAGATAAGTTCTGATGACAAAGGTCAGAGCACGGAGGATTCTTGTATTGGACTTGAGATCTCCATTATGGGAAATAAGAACGGACTAATTTTTGCGAAAGCAAGTGCAAGAGGTCAACGGATGTCTAGTTCGTGTAGTAAGAGAAGTGAGACATCCGATGAAAAATATTTTTACTGAGTGTGGGACAATCTTGATCAGAGAGAAGTGGAATGTAGTTGAGCTTGAAATGAGACACTTTTGCATTTCTTTTGGTTTGACTCATTACCCTAGCCTATATAAGGATTTTCATCTTGAATTTAGTAAGGAAAGCTCGTATTCGTTGGAAGTTCTAGGCTAAGAATTTAGAGAGTGGCTTAGGTTTTATGATGGAATTTGGAAGTTATAATTATTTGAATGATGTGGCTTGGTATCGTGGATTCTTCGAGTTTTACCTAACTAGGTTTATGATTTTTCTCCTTATGATCCTGCCTATGATAGTAAGGGTGGTGCACGCCGTGAGGTCTTTTATAATTTGCCTGCATGTACTTTTGTTTTTGTGGCGTTTAATTGTCTATGTCCTATATTTGACATACTTGACTTGTTTGTGATCTCTTGACTTGTACTATGACTTTTGATATATTCAAAGAATCATGCTTTAATTCTAAATGTATTTGTGACTTGTATATACATCTCGAACCAAGTGAGAAGCGAAAATGAGGCAGAGCTTAAGTTCGAATCTTTTCTTAGGACTAAGAATGAAAATTTGTTGTGAATTGGAGAGTAAAATGACTGAGATTTATGCAACAGTAGAATTAACTCTCGAATTAGAAGTGAAGAGTGATAAAAGTGTTGGATCGAAGTTTATGCATATATGAGCTTGGATGTTTACTCTTATTTCTTAAAAGTGTTTTCTAGAATATAAGCTTACTCAAACACAACTCTTAGCTCGAAACTTTGAGAGAATTTTTGAAATATCCTCCATGTATATGTTATTTTATTATAAATGTGTTTTAATGCCATGCATTGAGTTGCATGATTAATCTTCTTAAACGAATTTGAGAAATTTGCAATATGTATTGATGATGGTTGCAAAACACATTATTTGAAGTTTCTTACTAAGAAAATTTAGTTTCGGATCATGAAGGAAAGTTTGTATCTTTTAACTCTAATTTTGAAATTGTGAATCGCATTTTGCCACATACATATCCTAAATACATTAAGACCCTCGATTTTATATTGCATATTATGATTGACTTGATTTGGACAAAAATTTGATTGGTTGTTTGGGACAAAAGAAACCAGATCATTTCTAAAATTGTTAATTTTGAAAATCGAGTGCCAGTAGATGGTTTTGGGCAAATTGAGTTCGAAAATTTTGATAAGCATGACTATTAAAGGGTATGATATTATCTTTAGTGTGAATTTCGAGGACGAAATTCTTTTTAAGGAGGGGAGGATATGAGGACTCGCAAAATTATCTATTTTAAACTCCTATTACTAGCTTAATTAAATATTTAATTACCCGTTTGCTCCGAATATTTTATTTCAATCTTTTTAGACCCAATTTCATGGAACTATGACTCACTTATATTTTTAAAATGACTCGTTTCGAAATTTAATTTTTGAAAGCCGTTAAGTGAGAATAGTGAATACGCGATTGGAGTTAATAATCGATTCGAGAATACAATAAACTTGGAAAATTAGAGACTTGTACATTAGTCTTGGAAATAGGTATTTTTATGTTTAACTGTTCAATTATTAGATAGTGATACTATCGTTATAAAAATTTCTTGAAAATTCCGCTTTATCGCGCAAAAATCGGGAGTACGCGTTTTCACACGCGCGATTTAATTGAGGGACTTTAGACCTTTGTTTTTAGACCATTAAGAGTGAATAATAATAATATGAATGAAAGTGCATTAGAGGTATAGTGCACAAGCGAAACAAACTCGAGAGGAATCAAGCACGAAACGCGCGCATGCGCGCGGGAGAGGGTTGACTTTTCAAAGAATCGTAACCACACATTAAAGCTTCTTTTGGAAGTTTCATTTTGATCAAAACCCTCCTCTCTCTCACCTTGCATCAGCTGACCAGCCACAAGAAAGAAAAGAAGAGAAGAAAGCTCTTCATCCATCTTGCTTATTCTTGCTCCAAATCATCTTCCACTTTGCAACTAACCACAAAGCCACTTGGAGATTCACTTGAGCTTGGAAGGAAGCTTCATTTCCACGGTTTTTCTTGGGCTTAAGGTGACCAAAAATTTCTGATCTTAATCATCTAAGGAGGTAATGACGATCAACCCTTTGAATCTTGATTTATGGACGTAATATAGCACTTATAAGTTCATATCTTCTTGTGGGTAGCTTTATTTATGTTAGAAATTGGTGTGTGGGCTCTATGAACTCTCACTATGGCTTGATGGACTGATTTGTTGTGTTTCGAGTTATTAATGTTGGATTAGTGTTTAATCTAGTGGAAATAGGTTGTATTGTTGAAGGAAAGCTCAAAGGAAGTGAAGGGGAGAATTTTTTCATTTCTGCCCCTGTACATGCCGTGGCCTTTAGAGCAATTTTTTTTTGTGGTTGTAACGACTTGTTTCTGATGTACATGTGTAATATAGGTTGTGTACAAAGTTTCATCAAAAAATTTAGTGATTTGGTTGGCCAAATGTAGTGATTTCGGAAGTCTAGCAAAACTGTAAATTTTCCCGTAACTTCTCTGTCAGTGTTTTTCAAACGGCTATAACTTTTTGGTCCGATATCAAAATTAAGTGCCGTTTGTGGCACTGGAAACTAGACATTCCCAGATTTCCAACGGTATAAAATGTACATTCTGATTCCACTTGAGTAGTCCATACCAATCATTTGAACATGACTATCCTGTTTTGCGTCTACACTGGGAGCTCTGTTTTGAGCAGCGAATTGATGCTCAAATATGAGATAGCTGTGAATAGATTTCTTTTAAGAAATTATAGCTTTATGAATCTAATTTTCAATGCCACTGACCACGCTCGATTCCAATTTGAATTGAGTGAGTTGTGGGAGAAATCCGAAACTGATTCAATGATTTGAAACCCTGTTTTGGCTAGTTGGATGCCTAAATTTTGATTGGGACTTGTTGTTTTGAAATTCTTGGTGTTAACCACCTACCAAATGTATCTTACATGTTTTTTAGACATTACCTACACAAATGGACCGTGTTTGAGACATTTTGTTGGCCAAACGTTTTGAAAACGGAAAACGGAACACCAAGGCAGTTTTGTCTTGGGAGTTCTTGGAGATTTAATGATTTTGTTAACCAACTTCCCGTATGTATTTTTCTATGAAATTTGACAGAGGAATAGCCCTTATATGGTAGTACAATCATGCCAGATTTGGTGCTATTTCGAGTCCATTTCAAAGCTCAAACAAAGTCCCGAAGTACGTGATTTAAACCTGGGATTTGCTTAACAATTTCTCTTGCGCAGCAACTTTGAGCTACCATATCTTGGTGCTCAAAAACCCAATTCGTGTTCCACTTGTTGATTTGAAAACTTTGACTGTAATTCTATTTGAATTCCAAATTTCAAAGGCTAGTTCGCATTGTACGAATTTGGCCGAATTTTCAAACTTTGCCGAAAATCAACCCAAATCTGTCTTGGCATTTCAAAACAGCCACTTTGAGTCAAATTTTGAATGCCTTCCAATTGGAATCATGGAAAAGTGTTTTCTTGGAACTTTTAGTACTTTGAAAGTAGTTTCCAACGGTACCAAATTTTCTAATTTTGGATTTGTAGAGAGTGAGTTATGGCCTGATTTTGAAAATGTGATAAGGCTCAAAATCTGGAAAAATCCCTTCCTTCATGCTGGCCGACAGGTTTAGCTTGATGTGGGAGGTTTTGTTTCGAAATTCTTGATGCCCATTGTTTGTCGAGTACTTATCAAATGTTTCTAGAACACTGGTTTCATAAATGAACCAAATTGGACTGATTTCATGATACAAAGTGTTTGAAAAGGAAAAAGAAGCTTGAGTTGGCAGATTTGCTTTGAAAATTTCACAAATTCAGTCGTGTTGTTAACTACCTTTCCATGGGAGTTTTTACATGAAACTTGGTAGAAATGTTGTTAACACATGGAAGACTCAGTGTATCAAGTTTGGTGTATTTCCACTGCCAAATTGATGGCCAAATGATACTTCAAAGATAGCCTTTCAAACCTGGAAAATGACAGAACAGTTTATAAATTGCGACTGACTTTGAGCTGCTATATTTTGATACTCAAAACTCTAATTTCAGTTCTGTTTGTTGTGTTTTAAACCTTGATTGGAATTCTAATTGAGATACAAATTTCGGAGGCCAGTTCACTTCTTGTGAATTTTGTCGAATTTCCAAAGTTTGCCGAAAAACATGACTAAAACTGTCTTCGGGACCCCGGCGGGTGTTCTCAAACTCAATACGGATGGGTGCTCCAAGGGCAATCCTGGCGTTAGTGGGGGTGGAGGGATACTTCGGGATGGTGGCAGTTTGCTGCTGGCGTTCTCTTGTTATCTTGGGCATGCCACGAGTCTCCAGGCCGAGGTTCGCGCTCTTCTTTTTGGGGTTCACTTATGCATTCAACGTGGCTTTGGCAAGTTTGAGGTAGAACTCGATTCCCTTGAGCTAGTAAAAATTCTTCTGGGTAAGACTAGCTACCCTTGGGGTGTGTATCACGAGATTCAGCAGTTGCTGGGTTTGCGAGGACATTTCTTACGAGTCAGCCATTGTTTCCGCCAGGCAAACCAGGTTGCGGATGCATTATCAAATGTCGGTTGTGCCCAGGGGAGAGAGGAGGTTTATACCGATTCGTCAGCTTTACCTCGGGCATCTAGAGGAGCTATGCGCCTAGACAGAGGGGGGGTTCCTTCGGTTAGACGTATTGTTCAGGAATAGGCTTTTTTTTGGGGCTTTTCTCAATCCGTTCAATAAATATCTTTTAAAAAAAAAAACTGTCTTGCTTGTTCAGATCAGCCTCTTTGAGCTGAAAAATGATTGATCTCCGAATTGAATCTTAGAAAAGTGACTTCTAGGAATTTTTAGTACTTTGAAACAAGATTCCAATGGTATAAGATTTTCCATTTTTCGACTTACTGAGTGCAAGATATAATTTTTCTAAGTTTGACGCACAAAGCCGAAATTTGCCGATTTCTTAGAAAATGAAATTTTGGAAACTTGACTTCTTATCTTGATATTAACCTATCATTTTGAACCCGATTTCATAGCGGATATGAGTTTCCTCAGTAACTTTAAAATCCACACTTTCGAATCTTAATTTTCAATAAAATAAAACCCTTATGAAGACATTAACTTGAATTCTAAGGCAAGTATACATTCTTTCTTGCTTGATAAGGAAAATGTGAAATTGTGAGGGTGATTGTTGGTCACTTTTCTTCAGGCGATCAAGAAGGTCTCGAAGAGAATCCCGAAGTGGATCATTGACGACTTTCTTTATTCACTTATTTTGGTTGATGAGTGTTCCATATAGGAGTACGTAATTTGAATAAGTCTATGACATGCTTATTCTATGATCATTAAGTGTTAAATGCTACATGTCAGGTATTTACCACACTCATGCATATTGAAGTAAAGTATACTTAAATTACTCGACATGAAATACTTGAATTGCATATTTACATGAAGTGTTTAAATGATTAATTATGCTATGGCTGCATAAGTCGGCTGGAGTGAATCTCCTCGACTCTTAAGTAGTAAAAGTGAGATATGGCCAATGGCGGCCTATTAAAATGGCAAATACCTGCCAATTAACTGTAATTACTTACCGTAAATCGTTAACCGTTAACTGTAATTACTTACCGTTTACCAACTTACTTGATTACCTACTTACGTGATTACCTGCTTACTTGATTGCCTGACTACTTGATTACTTGATTACCGTAAATTATATGTTCATATGAAATTATCCACCATGTTAAGGCGAGTGTGTACTTTATCTCACTTGACCTACTAAAATGATAAATTTTTACCGTTCACCGATTTATTTGATTACTTGTGCATGTTGTAAGTTCTAAGCTGAACTGGGCCCTACCCTTGGTTACTAACCTGCTCGAGTTAGGACTGGGTTCGGTCGGGTGGGTTGGAACCCTGGGCCACCGTTTCGGTATACTCGAGTACTACCACTGGAGGGATAAGGTGATGGCCAGACAAACCGAGCAGTTCTGAAGTTATAAGGTGCAGTTGACCGAAATGGTTCCACTGGAACACCGTATCCTTCAATGTGTGTTTATTTTTCATAATGATAACTGTTTCATGCTAATGTGCCAACGTGCGACCCTGAGTCATACCTGTGATATGCTCAAATTATTTGTACATGATAACTGTCTCATGTTAATGTGCCAATATGTAACGTTGAACCATATATGTGGTATGCTCAAATTACTTGGCTTATAGAACTGTTAGAGTGTTTTGGAACCTCACTAGGCTGTGTAACTCATTCCACGTTTTTGTTTTCCTTAACAGGGTTCGAGACCAAGAATGCTCGTAAATAGTACTAGATTGTTTTCTTTTGAAGACTTTAAGTTGTATTATAGCAGATGGCTATAGTACATATTCCGTTGGGTTGTATTTAAGATTGAAAGCTAACTAATTGTAAATGTGAGATATTTTGGAGTACTTTAATTATGTATTGAAGTTATTTGAAGTATTTCGAACTTTTGAATTATGGATTGTAGTGAGTCCTGGCGAAAGTTGGGCAGGCGTTCCGCGGATACCCTTTGGTTCGCCTTAGGGAGAAGTGGGGGCGTCACATTAAGTGCTACTTATAATTGCTTCTATGAAATTTTCCACTGTTTTAAGGTGAGTGTGTACTTTATCTCACTTGACCTACTAAAATGACAAATTTCTACCGTTTAACCGTGAATTTCTATCGTTTACCGATTTATTTAATTATTTGCACTTGTTGTAAGCTCTTAGCTGAACTGGGCCTTGCCCTTGGTTACTAACTTGCTTGAACTAGGACTGGGCTCGGTCGGGTAGATTGGACCCCTGGGCCACCGTATCGGTATGCTCGAGTATTACCACTGGAGGAATAAGGTAATGCCAGACAACCGCGGGAATTATTGGGGTTATAAGGTGCAGCTAACCGAAACAGTTCCACATGAACACCGTATCCTTTTAATATGTGTTTATTTCTGTAAAATGATAAATGTCTCATTTTAATGTGCCAATGTGAAATCTTGAACCGTACATGTGTTATGCTCAATTTACTTGATTTATTAGAGCTGTTTAGGTATTCTGGAACCTCACTGGGCTGTTTAGCTCATTCCACATTTTTGTTTTCCTTAATACGGCTCAAGACCGAGAGTACTCGCGAATAGTACTAAGTTGTTTTCTTTTGGAGACTTTAAGTTGTATTATAGCAGACGACTGTAGTACATATTCTTTTGAGTTGTATTAACTTTGAAGGTTAACTAATTGTGTTTTGGAGTTCTTTCAATGTATATTGAGAATATTTGAAGTATTTCTAGTTTTGAATTATGGATTGTAGTGAGTTTTGGCGAGAGTTGGGCAGGCGTTCCGCGGATACCCTTGGATTTGCTCTTGGGAGAAATGGGGGTGTCACAACATCAACCTCTACCAAAACTCTGGCTGCAGAAGGTCTGCACAAGTCTCCAGTTGCTCAGTCCATTTTTAAAAAACGTCCCAACGCTGATGCCAGCTTCACCAGTTGACTCCTCGAGAAAAATGGCAAAAGAAGTTCAGGGAATGAGGCCCATACAGGGACTATGGAGCTTTCCTGGTTGGCCCTAAAATCTAAAGTCCACTTGGAGATAACCATGGCAGCGTTCCAGACAAACCATGTGAGACAGAACAATAATCGTGTGTAGTCATCCTCCAAAACTGGCCTCAATAGGACATGTCTCGTATCCAAAAACCCTACTGGACAGTCCCCCTTTAACCTTAATGAAGTGATAAACTTCTTGATCAGTTCCATAGGAGTCCGACCATATGCAAAGTTCCCCACCACAGTATTGTGAAACGATTCTGCTAGCAGCATCATCTCACTCCTTGACATACGTAGTGCTGGCTCTCCCCGAAACGTAGAAACTACACCAGGACCATCATAGTCATGACCCTTGAAGACTTAGCAGAAACAACTACAGCAAAACTTCTGATTGGAGGGGCCGAGACTCCTCCAAGAGCACGATCAGGTGGCAGTGAAGCCGCCATGAATAGATTAGCGAAAAAAAGGCAGAGCCTCGTTGCTATAAGAAACCCTTGTTGTATAAGTTATCTACACATTGTACTTTATAAATTTTATGAACAAGGATATAAATTATTTTATAGTTTCTATAATATGTACATTGAGTATATAATCTTCCACATTGTTCTTTACAAAGGCAAGAAATTGGCCATTGAATTTCAAAATAAAAGTAATACACATGATATTTATTTTTAACATAGAATTGATTACTCTATCCAGTATTGGGCTTTCTTTGTACTGTTAAATTATAATAAGTACTATAAAGTACTCTTGCATGCTTTTCCTTCTTCCTTTTTTTTTAATTCTTTAATGTACAACCAAATTAATCTATGAGATGCACATTGATGTATTGCAAAAGTAAATTATCAATTTCCAACTTGATAATTTAGTTAAATAATTTGGATATTGATAATTAAAATAGATTATATTAATTAAATATGTCAAATAAATGGTGATGACAAAACTTTTTAAAGAAAAAGGAAGAAATTTCTTTCAAATAATTGCTTTCATAATTTTAACTCTCAAAACATTTTTTTACATCCTTCCATATTTTTTCTCTTTTTATGGGTATTTAATTGACATTTTAAGTAAATGTGAACTAGCACTAAATGATGTTGTGTAGTCATATTAACATCAATAGTAAGTGTGACAGCCCCACCTTCCCCTAAGGCGAACCAAAGGGGCTAGCGGACTGCCTGCCCAACTCTCACTAGGACTAACGGGACAGTTCAATGCGATCTACAACGTTTTGGAACATACAAGCGCGCTTAAACAAGTCAAAATTCACAAAATAAAAAAAAAAACAAAAATCGGAGCCGACATGAACAGTGCCAGACACTTCAAAATCCGGCCGGATACCGGCCAGAGAGCAATGGCCGGATTTTAATTTTTGCTCAGGGCAATCCGACCGCTAATCCGGCCAGTTTCTAACCGGATTCTTGGGCGGATTCGACCCTGTCTTTTCCCGCCAAATTTTTTCCTTTCACCGTTTGAAACCCAAATCTGTCCGAAATCTGGCCAAACGTCAACAAAGCATGTAAACCAAGAAATCACATAACTGCAAGCCCAAATAGCATACCAAACACCTGTATAAATGTACGGTTCCAAAATTTACAATTCAAAAGAAAGGTCGGATCTAAATCCAACTAGGGTTTTGTACATCGAAGAGCTAATCAAAAGGTGTTTAGTCAAGCTCAATTCGGCAACCAAAATATCAGGGCCTTCCAAACGGTTTTCAAATCCCTGTAAGGAAAACAAAAGAGAATAGGATGAGCTTTCGCCCAATGAGGTACTTTCACTCAAGCAAGGATGTTCAAATAAGCACAAGTCTGATCATTCCAAATTCATTCCATACGAAACCAACTAAAGTCATATATCAATACAAGTAGTAAAAGGATACGGACGGCTCTCAAGAGCCCCTTTCCTCGGTTGCCATACTTGATCGTATCTCATTGACCCTCCATCAATGTACAAAGTAACCAAACGTAGACTCCACTTTACTCCCTTTTCCTTCCACCTCACATACCCCAACCGGGCCCGAACTCCAAACAGTTTCGATTTGGTAATACTCGAGTATACCGGAATCGAGAGCCTCATACTCCAAGATTCCATATAACAGTCCCCATGGCTCATCAATTTTCACGACCAAACCCTTGCCGGCTCGATTCAATCGACCACCAATAGGGTTGAGCTCAGTGATAGCAATAACGGCCGTTGGATACTTGTCCAAACGACACCAATTCAAGCATTTTCATATATCAGTCCAGTGACACTGTAAACAGTCATATAAAATATAAAGGGTGAGAGTGATCAAGTACACCCTCACTTTAAACAATATCAACGATGCAACTAGGCATTCAAAGCATCAATTTCAAGTGAACAAAGCCACACAGTAACAAACCAGTGAGTAGTACACTCACCAAGCAAGTAAGAGAATTTCACAAATTTTCACTCGAGCGTCTTGAATCACCGTCACACCCTAAAACATTTAAATAAGTACAATGAGACTCGATTACGAGTCATAAGTCCAAACCGCACATTACTAATGTAAAATCGTAATAACTTGCAAGTAATATAAATACACTTGGGGCTAAAGGTTTAGACAACCCTAGGGTTACCAATTACCCCCCTAGAGCACCCCAAATCTGATAGAACACAAAATATTACAGTTTGGACAGCATTTCCTTTTATAACTTCAAATTTCCAACCTATGAACATTCACCCTTACTTTCCAAATACAATCATCAAAACCATTACAAGTCATAAACCCTTTGATACCTCATATTAGGGTCACAATACCCTTCAATCAAAGCCAATTCAAGTGTGTGAGAGCCTGTAATTTTGCTTTAAAGTACTCGGTTTTATTTTTTCTTATAATTGCCCGTTTTTTTCACATTTTATTGATTTGAGAAATTGGGAAAATAATTTTTATGAGTAAATATGGTTTTTGGATGATTTTTCTAGTATCGGATAGTTTTTGAGAAATTAAGAGCGTATACCGGACGTGGGACCTACTAGTGCGAAAAGTTCGGAAAAATTCGGTCAACTAGGTTAAGTTTTGGATACTGGACTTAATTTATCGGGTGTTAAGAGATAAGTAGAGGATGCTAAGTGGATTGGTATAAGAGAGACAAAAGTTAGGCAAGCATTAAATGAGGTGACAAGTGTCACCATTTGATTGGAGTGACTTGTAAGACTACTATTCCTTTTCTTACCATTGACTAAATAAATCACAAAATTAACCAAAAATTCCCATTTTCTTCTCTTCAAGTGGCCAGCTCTCTCTCTCCAAAAGAAAGAAAGAAACTCTTCAAGGTTTGCTTCCATTTAGCTCAAATCCATCCAACCAACCATTGAAACTTGCAATTACTCCATAAAACCTCTTCAATTAGTGTTAGTGAGTTGATTTGTGGAGTTATTTGGAAAGCTAAGAGGACCTATTGCTCTCTCTCTCTTGTTTCTAAGGTGAGTTGTGAAGAACCACCCTCCTTCCTTAATTGATGCTTCAATCATGATTAGTGGTAGTATGAGATGCAAGTTTATGGACTATTTCTTGATTTGTGGTTGAAGTGGTGAAGTTTTATTATTTTTGGGGATTTTTCTGTTTTAATATGAGCATGATTGTGTGGCTATCTATGATGATTGGAAATGGTATATAATGATTCTAGAAGGTGGAAAAAGTGGATAATTGCAACCAATTTCTGGTTTGGAAGAAAATTGAAAAAATCAGGGTTCTAATGGTTACATTCTGCCCGAATTTATAGCTCCTAGTTACAGGCCGAATTGGCCTTGGCTTAAAACATAAAAGTTGTATGGAATGACATTTTAGAGGTGCCTACAAAATTTCAGGTCAATCGGAGTAGCGTAGAATGAGAAAAGTCGAAATTACCCTTGCTGTCCTGGTTTTACCCGAATGCTAGAATTGCGCCTGTAATTGGTTGTTTTGGCTGGAATTGCTTCCGAATTGGTTGTTGAGGTCTTCTGATGAAATGTATCCCTATTTCTTAGCTTTCAGCGGGTTTTGGAATTTCTGGATTTGGACTTGGGTAGGCTGAGTTATGATGTTTGTACTAGAACGTGTTCTGTGAATCTGTTTTTCCGATTCTGGTGTAGTTTCTTGCATTTTTTACCTGGTTACACTCAAAACTGGGTTAAGTGACCTTCTGAAATATTGTAGCCCTATCTTTTAGCTTCAAAACAGTGGGTCTTGTACCTTCATCCGATAATCGTAGTACCTTTGGTGCCATTACCGCAAAATGAGGTCAAAAACTATTTTTTTTAGGGTTAAAGCTAAATCATTTCCGGATTTTTTTTTCTGGTTTCCTCTATTGCTTCTGTATGCTTAGGGAACCCTGTTTTGGTAGTATATAGAATTGGTTTATGACTTGTAATCGAGTATTATTGTGTTTATTTGAATAGTTTAGGGCTTGACTTTCATATCCGGTCATTTCCTAGCTAAATTTTGTACTTGAATGACTTTAAGCCTAGTGAACGGCTTTTGGAAATGAGCTTATTTTGTGTGAGATGTTGGGACTGATTTGAGGAAATAATGAAGCCATTAATGGCTGGAAATAGATAAACACAAGGGATTTGCTGCCGAAATTTTCTTGAAGGCTAGTTGGATTCCGACTTGTCTTTGGTCCAAGTGCTTTTTGCCGCAAAATTTTATAACCCTTTTAGTTTAGTTTTGCGTTTGGTCTATGAAACCCTAGATATTTTCGACCATCAGTCCAAATGCCCTGTTTCGCTTTAAAGTCATTTTTATGCGTTTTACTCATTATTTATTGTGTTTTTTGGATTTCACCTAATTAGTTGTGCTATATTCTTTCTCGTTCAATCTTAGGTTTTCTCGGTGATTAAGGATTCTATCCAGAAGGATATTTTGCACGTTATTTTGCATAGTTTGGTGAGTGTTCCTTGTTTGCTATATTTCTTGACTTCATGACTTGTATTTTTTATTGATAACGTGTTAAGTGTTTTTAATGATTTCCAAAACGAGCTTTCTAGGCGAGTGTGTACTTTATCGCACTCGACCTAAATAACTATGCAATTTTCAAGGATTTGATGATTGAAATGTTACTTGCGCGTGAATGTAAGCCTTTTGGGATGAACTGGCCATTGCCCCTTGTTACCGGTCGTCTCGAGCCAGAAGCGGTCTCGGTCGGGCGATTAGGGACTTGGGTGAACGTTTGGTATACTCGAGTATTACCTATGTAGGTTGGTGGAGGTTGGTGGAGCTTGGTGAATGAAATGAACGAACGAATGAACGAGGGATTTATTGATAAATGAAAAATGCATTTTCAAATGAATGAAGGAAGGAGAATGTCAGGAGAACGAATGAATGATCGAATGAATTGCTCCCTGTGAGCCGTATCCTTTTCATGAATGTTTTATCGCTTTCCATTGTAAATGTTTCGTGAAGTAGTGATATTCCATGTTAGTGTATTGGATTGATTGTTTTATTATGTGTTCGGAACCTCACTGAGCTTTTAGCTCATCCCTTTAGTTTTGTTTTCCTTAGCAGGGGAAGGCGAGCAAGGACGAGAGCTCTGTATAGACTAGCTGGTCTAGCTTTTGTTTTTTTTTTTTGTAATGGTTCTCGCCCTAGTGCTTGGCCTTTGGCTGGTTGTATGGTGGATTTGGAACCTTTGTATATTCGACGGTTGTACTTCTTTTGAGATCGTAATGTATATAAGTTTCGTTTAAGTTTTTGGATCATTGCTATATTTTTCGTATGGGCTGGATCTGGTTTTGCTCGAGGATGGAAGTGATCGACTGAGTCCCGGTAAGAGTTGGGCAGGCGGTCCGCCGAACCCTTTGGTTCGCCTTAGGGGGAGGTGGGGCTGTCACAAAGTGCTATGTAGGAACCCTAGAAAAGCCCCAAATCCAAACCCTAAATCTGAAATTTCCCGTCAAATGCGGAAATTTTCCACAAACAACCACAATTTACGCTCTAAAGTCTCATTCTACACTATTCCAAGCCATCATCCATGGCCCAACAATATAAAACATATGAAAACGGAAAAATCATGAATAAATATAAAAATTGACCAATTTCTACCAAAAGTCATGAAATAACACCTCAAATCATCTCTTTAACTCACATAAGCCATTAATTAAACATGATTGAGAAGTGAAGAGAGATTCCTTAGCTACTCACCTTGCCAACTCAAGAAAGGAAGCAACTTAGCACCTTAGTCTTCCAAACCACTTCACAACCAACCTTATTACCACTAAACTAAGGGTTTTTATGGATGAAATCCAAGTTGAATCGGTTAAATTTGAAGATTGGAGCAAGTTTTGGAAGGAATATGTTGAAGGTTTTTCTTTCTTTTCTCTCCAAGATGGTCGGCCAAGAGGATGAAGAAAGTGATGAATTTTTTGTCAATTTTTTGATTTAATTGGTAAAGTAAAAAATTGGTCAAAGTCCAAGGGTTAATCACTAAGTGACACTTGTCACTTTCATTAAATGCATGGCTATCCTTTTGTCCCTCTCACGCCAATTCATATAGTAACCTCTAGTTATCTCTTAACACCTGCTAAATTAATCCCAGTATATGAAACTTAGCCCAACTGGCCAAATTTTACCGAACTTTCAGTACTAGCGAGCCCCACGCCCGATATACACTTCTAAAATCTTATGAGCTAATTTATACTAGAAAAATAATTTAAAAACCCTATTTACCCATAAAAATGATTTAGAAAATTTTCCTAAGAAAGAAATTATAGAAAAGCGTGAGATTAAATAAAATAAACCCTAGAAAATAAGAAAATTTACGGGTTCTCACACTCTCTCCCCCTTAAAAGAATTTCGCCCTCGAAATTTCTCACCTTGATTCACAAACAGTTCAGGGTATTTCTTTTGCATTTCTTCTTCCACCTCCCAGGTAGCCTCTTCTACCCCATGATTTCTCTACAATATCTTTACCAAAGGAATCTGTTTGTTTCTCAGCTCTTTAACTTTGCGATCCAACAACTGTACAGGTTTCTCTTCATAAGTGAGCACTTCATCTATTTCGATTTCCTCCGGTTGTAAGATATGAGACGGGTCGAGATAGTACTTCTTAAGCATCGAGACGTGGAAGACATTGTGAATTCTAGAGAGACTCGGCGGCAATTCTAGCCGATATGCTACTGTACCTATTCTCTGGAGAATCTTGTAGGGTCCGACAAACCTCGGTTGCAATTTCTTTCCTCTACCCGCCGTGATGCTCTGTAATGGTGTAACCTTGAGGAAAACACGGTCCCTAACTTCAAACTCAAGATCCTTTCTTCGATTATCCGCGTAGCTCTTTTGTCGGCTCTGAGCGGTTTGGAGTCTTTGTCGTATCAACTTGAACTTTTCTTGCACCTCTTCCATCCATGGAATAGCTGTTGGGTCCAAGACCTTCCTCTCACCGACCTCATCCCAGTAGATTGATCATCGGCACTTTCTCCCATAAAATGCCTCGTACGGGGCCATTTGTATCGACGAATGATAGCTGTTATTGTACGCAAACTCCACTAAGGTCATGTGTTGACCCCAGTTACCTCCAAAATCCAGAATGCAGGTCCTTAACATGTCCTTAAGAGTTTGGATTGTGCGCTCCGATTGTCCATCCGTCTTAGGGTGATAGGTAGTGCTTAGATTGAGTTTAGTCCTCAGACTCTCTTGGAACGTCTGCCAAAACCGTGATACGAAGCGTGGATCTCGATCGGAGATGATGCTCACTGGAACGCCATGTAACCTTACAATCTCGTCCATGTACACTTGAGCCAATTTGTCCATGGAATACTTCATATTTACCGGCAAGAAATAAGCCGATTTGGTTAGTCGATCAACGATCACCCACACGGCATCATGTCCTCGTTGTGTTCATGGTGTGACATCCCGAATATTAGGAGTTTATTTGTAAATAAAATACTAAAGTTATTTCTTTGGGTTTGATTTAAAACCTTATTTTGTTCCAAAAGACTAGAAACCCTAAATTTTAATCGAAAACCCTAATCTACTTGTGACTAATCGCTTTTCTCAAATATCTCATATTTTGATGGAAAACCCTAATTTTAATTACTGGAATTGTAAAATTCCTCACGTTTTTCTTAAAAAGGCCTTTTATTTGGAAATTATTCAATTACTATGGCCATACAACCCAATCACTCCACAATAAGTGTAAATGAACCTAGGAAGTAGGGGTTCACTTTTCAATTCTAAGTTAAGAGTGAATTAGGGTTTTTGCGATTTTTGCCGGATGAATTTTCGGTACGGAACAAGGATCAAATTTGGTGATTAAAAGTGACTTTTAAGTGAGAAATAATATTTGATTAGGAGCAATGAGATAAGGTTAGTGAATAGGAGATAAAAACCCTAGTACGTGTGTTTTTAAGAGAAACGGCGCGAACCGGCGGGTCCCGCGCACTACCGTTTGAACGCACCAATTGACTATCACTTTCTTACCATACAAGCTTGTTGACTCTTGAACAAAATATCTTCCAATTGCCAGCTATTTTGACCGAAATTTGTGGCCTAAAAATGTAAGGGAAGAAAGAGAAAAATGCTTGGCTATGGTGGTGACACTTGTCACAACTCTATTGGGTCCTTGGTTGATATTTTCTTTCTTGCTTTCTTATCTTTCCTTGGACTGCATTTCTTCTTCATTTCTGCTTGTCTTGGCCGAGAGTGAGAGGGAGAAAAACCAAGAGAAAGAAACTCCAATCCATCTTGAGTTTGATCCATTTAAGTGAGCAACAAGAAAACTAAACCAATTGATTGTAAGTTTGGAAGCTTGGGAAGCTAGGGGAACCAGAAATTTTCCAAGGGGGTTGATTATCACTCATCCAAGCTTGTCTTTGAGGTATGAAATCTGATCATGGTCTTTGATCTTTTGAATCTTGTGTAAATTAGCTTAGCAACTCAAATTTGGTGGTGAATAATGGATGCTATCATGTTTTGGGGGTTTTTCCCTTTTGGTTATAGGAACTAGGGTTTGATGATTTGCTGTCCAACTTGGTGTATGGTTAATATATGTTGTAATTAAGGTTATATAAGGGGTTTTGGTAGTGTTGGAAGTAAGAAATCAAGGAAGGTTGTATGGAAAATTGAAAATTCCAGAATCTGGAAAATTTTGCCCTCTTTTCTGTCCGGTTTTGTATCATATGGTTAGAGGCCGAATTGGCCTTTGTTTAAAACATGAAAGTTGTAGGTATTGATGTTTTAAAGGTGCCTGTAAAATTTCAGGTCAATTGGAGTAGTGTGGAGTGAGAAAAGTCGGAAATACTGAGACTGGCCTGGGAAGGGGTGCTGCGAACAGGGTTGCCTTTTCACTCAATTGGACCGTGACTTTTCACCCTGATCCTCACCGAATTAGATTTTGGCCAAAACATGAAAGTTGTAACCAAGGCTATAAAATAGTTACCTGTAAATTTTCAGCTTAATCCGACCACTGTATCATGTGATATGACCGAAATACCCTTGACTGTTTTTGAAACCTGTTTCGCGCCCAGATTTCTGTTTTCGTGTAGTCTTCCATTTTCGATCATGAAAATGCACGATTTGGCCTTTGAGGTCTTCTGATGAAATGTATCTTGATGTATTAGATACCATATGCCCTTGGAATTTCTGGATTTGGACTTGTAGAGCCTGAGTAATGATGTTTCCGCTGGAATGCGTTTTGGTGAATCTGTTTTACGTTTTTGATATAGTATCTTGCCTTTTGACCTATTTACACTCGAAACGGGGTTGAGTGACCTTCTACAATATTGTAACCCTGTCTCTTAGCTTCGTAACGGTACCTCATGTACCTTGATCCGACACTCATAGCTTCGATTAGGCTCAAAACAGTTTTGACGGCAAAATGGCTTGGCCGCCATTCCCGTTTCCGTGTGCCGTTTCCGCACTCGTATGTGCCGATTTTGTCGTTTTGCTTGTTTTAAGTATGTTAGTAGCCGTTTGTGATATATTGTGACACAATCTTCTATTTCAGACGTTGGTGAGCTAGGTGGAGCCTGTAGGGCCTACTAGCTACTCCTCGCGGCACGAATTTCGTATTTTGCTCTTTTGTTCATTGTGTAAGTATTCAGGCCGCTTTTGTGTGTTAGTTGTTTATGCGTTTCGATATGTATGAAAAGGGTACCTAGGCGAGGGTGTACTTTATCGCACTCGACCTAAACCCTAGTTTGTACTCATATTTGTACATGACATATGTATATGAATCATTTTGGAACTAAACCCCTTGAGCTTGTGGCTCGGGGTGACTTTTGAATAAATTTTGTGAAGTTTGTGAGTTTGAGGTTGAACTCATGACCTAGATGGACTATTCGGGCCGGTTAGGGCTTGGTCGAAGTCAGTCCAACTTAGTCTGAGGTCACCAAGTTTGTAGGTTCATGTTATGAACCAATTTTGTGAATCCGGTTCACCGAGAAGGTGACCAAGTTTGTGACCCGAGCTTGTGACTCAAGCTCAAGTTTGTGATTTCGTTCGCCCGGGCAAGTTTGTGAGGTGACTGGCCAGTGAGGGTGATAAGGTGTCGGTGGGTGTACAAGTGAAGTTCTACGGACCTTATTTTTGGTCGACGGAGTGTCGACAGGAGATCACGCATAGCACATGACTTGGCTTTGGAGCCATCTGTATCCTTATTATGTGATGTTACTTTTCTGCTTTTGCTTTACTCTTATTGTGTAATGGTTGCTACGTGAATTTATGCTTTCGCCCCTGTTTACTTACTAAGCATATAGCTTACCCCTTTCCTTTTGTTTTCCTTAGCAGGGGCCGATGCGGGGACTTTTGGCACGTACACTAGTCTAGTTAGGTTGATTGTAATACTTGGACATATAGTATGTTTGTTTCTTTGTTTTGGTGGGTTGTATAAGGACCCTTCTTAGGGTCTATCTTCTGCTGGTTGTGGTTATAGTGTATTAGAGTAGTTTGACTCGAGACTTTTGAAGATGTAAATATAACTTTTGGGATTGTATATATTGTATATAGTGCTCTTTCGATTCATCTCGTTTTATTGCTTTAAGTTTTGAGTCCTGGCGCGAGCTAGGCAGGCGGCCCGCCGATACCCTTGGGTTCGCCCTTGGGAGAAGTGGGGTCGTCACACATGGCAACCCTGAAACGAATTCCATGGTGATGTTTTCCCACTTCCAGTCGGGTATCTCAAGAGGTTGTAGTAAGCCTGATGGTTTTTGGTGCTCTGTCTTAACCTGTTGGCACACGAGACATTTCTGCACGTACAGAGCGATTTCCTTCTTCATATTGTCCCACCAATAGGCTCCTTTTAGGTCTTGATACATCTTGCTACTACTCGGATGGATCGTATACTTGGATCGATGAGTTTCCTCTAAGATCTCCGTCTTTAACGCTTCATCTTTAGGCACCACTACTCGGTTTCGGTACTTTAAAATACCCTCAGGACTAAAGTTGAAGTCAGTTGATTCTCCTTTTTCCACCTTCTCTTCCCATTTTCACACCATTGAATCCTCCTTTTGAGCTTCTTTAATTCGCTCCAGTAGGGTGGATGTTACCTTCATATTACCAAAAACCACCTTATGACTCCCGAGGCAGGGTTTCCACTCGTAAACGGATTCTAACAAATCCCACTCTTTGATCATTAACCCTGCTACTTGAGCCTTGCGACTTAAGGCATCGGCCACTACGTTCGCCTTCCCCGGATGGTAATTGAAAGTGCAGTCATAATCCTCTCGAAATTCCATCCACCGCTGTTGCCCCATATTCAATTCCTTTTGTGAGAAGAGATACTTAAGGCTCTTGTGGTCTAAGTACACCTCGAATGTTACCCCGTACAAGTAGTGCCTCCACTTTTTCAGAGCAAAAACAACCACGGCTAATTCCAGATCATGGGTTGAGTAGTTCTACTCGTGGGGTTTTAACTTCCTAGAGGCAAAAGATATCATATTTCAGTTCTGCATCAGCACACACCCTAGACCTTCCCGTGACGCGTCGGTATAAACGGCAAACCCGTCAACTCCATTAGGCAGGACTAGAACTAGCGCCATGGTCAACCTTGTCTTTAATTCCTGAAAACTCGTGTCGCATTTGGCATTCCACATAAACCGGCCATGCTTCTTCGTCAGGTCGGTTAAAGGACCGGCTAGTTTAGAAAAGTCTTTGATGAAACGCCGGTAATACCCCGCTAAACCTAAAAAGCTACGAACTTCGGTGGGGTTTTCTGGTCTCTTCCAATTAATCACGGCCTCTACTTTTGCCGAGCCAACCGAAACGCCTGCTCGAGAAATTACGTGCCCTAGAAAGGAAATTTTCTCCAGCCAAAATTCGCACTTACTGAACTTGGCGTACAGTTGATGGTCTCTTAGGGTTTGTAAGACAACCCTCAGGTGCTGCTCATGCTCCTCATGTGTCTTGGAGTAGACCAGAATGTCGTCGATGAAAACCACGACAAATCGATTCAAGTAGGGCTTAAAAATCCTATGCATTAAGTCCATGAAGGCGGCAGGGGTATTGGTCAGTCCGATAGGCATAACCGCAAACTCATAGTGCCTGTATCTCGAATTGAAAGCGGATTTCAGAATATCCTCTTTTTAATCAATAACTGGTAATACCCCTGGCGGAGGTCCAATTTCGAGAAGACCACCGCTCCTTGTAACTGGTCGAACAGCTCATCTATATGGGGCAGGGGATACTTATTTTTAACTGTGACATTGTTCAGGCCCCGATAATTAATACACATTCTCAAACTGCCGTCCTTTTTCTTCACAAACAGTACAGGAGCTCCCCAGGGAGACCCACTCTCTTGAATGAACTTTCGCTCCAGAAGGTCTTGTAACTGCAATTTCAACTCCTTAAGCTCCGCAGGGGCCATTCGATATGAGGTTTTTGAGATAGGCGAGGTTCCCGGTGGCAAGTCGATCTTGAATTCTATCTCTCTCTCCGGAGGCAAAGATACTAACTCATTAGCAAACATGTTCGGGTATTCCCTTACTATGGGTACGTCCTCTACCTTCAATTTATCCGTGGGGGTGTTAATTAGAAAGGCTAAAAATCCCTGCGCCCCTCTATTTAACAGTTTCCTAGCCCGGATGCCCGAGATCAGGGCGGATGAGACTAATCTTCACCTTATATCTAATCTCAGGGTCGCCTCCCCGGGAATGTGGAACTCCACCACCTTCGTTTTGCAATCTAGTTGGGCATTATACCTGGTTAACTAGTCCATGCCCAGAATCACATCATACCCTTGATGGACAGGCCAATCAAGTCCCCTAACAATCTCCTCTCTCCTACCCAAACTTCACAATCCTTATAAACCAAACAATGATCCCCCGCAGGCATACTAACTTCTAGGTCGTAAGGTAAACTAGCAGGTTTTATATCGATGCCACACATGAAATTAGGGTTAACGAAGGAATGAGTGGCACCGGGATCTACTAAAACTTTTGCAAAGTGGTGGAATACAAGAATCGTACTTTCTACGACCTCAGAGGAATCTAGAACCTGTTGTGGCTCTAACGAGTACACTCGAGCCGCGACCTTAGGTTTCGTCCCATCTCCCTTTGCTGGTCCAGCATTGGTCCTCGGTGGTTGCTGACTCCCCTTTCCATCTTGCTTTAGGATTGGGCAAGTAGCAAGCTGGTGGTCTGCGCTTCTGCAACGCAGACATTTGCCCTCTTTCTTCCAGCAGTTATCTTCAGAATGATTCGGCTTTCCACAGTACCCACAAGGTCCACGGGACGCCGAGCCTGAACCCCTTTGGAAATTTCCAACTTAGCCTCTCCCAACTGGGCCACCCCTGGACGTAGCCCCTCTACCTACTCCTGACTGTCGTCCACCTCCAACGCCCTGTCCGACCTTGGAAGGGGTCCCTTATCCCCCTGCCCTGAACTGCTTCCAGGAAAGCCTCGCTTCTTTGCCTGGAAGTTTCGTACTTGTAGCCTAGCGCTTTCCACTCGTTGGACTTTCTCCACAGCCTCGCTAAAAGCATTAATTTGGGCTACCGTGAGGTCCTTCTGAATTTCTACATTCAAGTCCTGGATAAAACGCCTTATCCGCCGTTGTTCAGTCATGATCAGTGCGGGGGCAAATTTAAATAGGCGGGTGAACTGGCTCTCATATTCCGCTACTGACTGGGCCCCTTGGCGAAGTCGGATAAACTCATCTTCCTTCTGTTCCTGGACTAGAGGAGCGAAGAATTTAGCGTTAAACTCTCGCATGAAATTCATCCAAGTCCGGGGTGTTTGCTCCCGTTCCCATTTCTGTCGGATTATGTTCCACCAGAAACGGGCCGCCCCTTCTAGTTAAAAAACGACGAAGGTCACCTGCCTTTCTTCGGTGTAGTGCAAGGCCGCAAAGATATCCACCATTTTCTCGAGTCACCTTTCAGAGACATCCGGATCGGGCCCCCCAATGAACTTCGGTGGGGCAAACTTTTGGAATCTCTCAAGAGCCCTGTCGTCGCTCTCGACGTGGTTGCCAGGGTTTCCAGGGTTAGAATTAGGGTTTTGACCCTGTTGCTGCACCACTTGTGCCAGTAAGTCGGTCATTTGCTGCATGGCAGCAGTTATCTGAACGTTGGGGTCAATCCTAGGTTTAGAGTTGGATCCAGACGAGGTCTCCCCAGCGTCCCTGTCTGACGTGGGTTGCCTACTTCCACGCCCACGTCCCCGACCACTACGTGTACCCTCCATGGAGTCTATCCAATCTAGGTAAACGTAACTAAAACAATAAAATAACAATACTTGTAAGGAAGAAACCCAGAAGCTTTCACAATAAAGCATATATATACATTGCAAATAAGGTCAAACAAAGCACACATTAACAAGCAGTCAAGTCAAGTACAACAAAACAGTCTACAAGGGAACGGTATCATCACAAGTCATATAATTGCTAGGCCAAACATACAAAAACGGCTAGCTAACGTTCTTTCCCCGGTCTACCCGTCCCTATCCGTCCTATATACAATAGTCAAAAGCCTCCAAAATGCTACAAAAGTGATGGCCTAGTCCGTCGTTGGGCGAGTGGACCCATCCGACGGGGTGGATTCACCTCCCGCCCCGGCCCTCGTACACGACGCCTCGTCGCTCTCCTCCTCGAGCAAGTCGTCGTAAAGGTTCAAGATTGACTCGGCTCGAACCCTGACTTTTCGTGCTCTCTTGGTCATACACTCACGAGCCTCTCCGAGTTGAGCGCAAAGGTCGTCCACCCTATCTTGACCTTCGAGCATGTCATACTCCAGTTCCTTGATTCGTTCGGCTTGCTTCTAGTTGGCCGCTCTCAGTTGGTTCACCTCGGCCTCGAGTCTAGCGTTATTCTTCGCCAACTCGTTTCGTTCCTCAACCACGGCCAACACAATGGTGTTGGGGTAAGCGTAGGCGTGGCGGCACTCACACCGTCGGAGGCGGTTAGCCGGGCTCCAACGCACGACGGCACCTCGCGGCCGGATCCTTTCGTTACTAGATTAAATAAATTGCACTTAGAAGCTTGTAGCTTCATGTGGGTACCTCTATATTGTTGTAGATCTTGTGAGTGGGCTCTATAAAATCCCACAATGGATTTGATGATCTGATTTGATGAGATTGGATGTCAATTGTGTTGATTAAGTGTTAATCTAGTAGAGTTAAGTGGTAAAAGTGAAAAGGAAATCAAATGAAGGGTTGCATGTGAAGTGCCGGTTCTGCCCCTGCTTTGCCGCACCTGTTGGTGCAAATTTTTGTGGTCCAATTCACTTGATTTTGATGCAGATATGTTGTATAGGTTGTGTGAAAAGTTTCCACCAAAAATCACTTGATTTGGTCGGGTAAATGTTTAAATTTCAAAATGGTTTCATGGCTGGAAAACTGTCCACAGTTGCTCTGGCAGTGATTTTGAATCGACCATAACTCTTTGTTCCGACGTCGAAATCGAGTGCCATTTGTGGCATTAGAAACTAGACATTTCCACTTTTCCTATGGTATAAAATACATCCCATGATTCCACTTGAGTGAACTGTACCAGCCTTTTAAAGTCACTTGCCCTATTTCTCGACTGTGTTTGAAAGCCTGTTTTGTGCTGGAACTTGATGCTTGAAATGAGCTAGTTATGGACAAAATCTCAAAAACAATTTCTTCTTAGAAATTGTAGCTCGATAAATCTAGTTTCCAGCACCACAACCACACCCAATTCCAAGTTAAATTGAGTGAGTTGTGGCCGAATTTCAGAACTGCGTTAGTGATTGAAAACCCTAATTTTGGGCTAGCCAATGGCTCATTTTGAATTGGGACTTGTTATTTTAAAACCCTTGGTGTTACTGTGAGGACTCGCAAATTTTCTTATTTTAAATTCCTATTACGAGCTCATTTAAATATTTATTTGGCCGTTTACTTCGAATATTTTATTTCAACCTCTTTATACTCAATTACATGGAATTATGACCTATGAGTATTTTAAAAATACCTTGATTCGAAAATTTATTTTTTTAAAGCTCGTTCAGAGTGAATAGTGGATGCGCGTTTGGAGACAATAATCGAATCGAGAATACAATAAGATTAGAAAATTGGAGACTTGTACATTAGTCTTGAAATAGGTATTTTTATGTTTAAGTGCTTAAGTATTAGTAAGTAATACTATCGTTATAAGAATTTCTTGAAAATTTCACTTTATCGCCCACAAATCGGGAGTATGTGTTTTCGCGCGTGCGATTAATTGAGGGACTTTAGACCTTTATTTTTAGACTATTAAGAGTGAATAATAATAGTATGAATGGAAGTGAATTAGAGGTTTAGGGCACTAGTGAAATGAACCAGAGAGGAATCGGGCATGAAACGCGCGCAAACGCGTACTATTGAAGGGTTGACTTTTGGAGCACCTTTTGGCCACACACTTAAGCTTCTTGAAGAAGCTTTTCCACCAGCCATTTCTCTTTCCTTTCTGCCTCAAGACAGCTGACTCTCTCAAGCAAGAAGGAGCAAGAAATTTCTTCCAATCCAACCATCCATTTCACTCCAAACTTGCAACTTAAACTCAAGACCAGTTGGAGATTCACTTAGGCAAGGAGAAGAGCTTCATTTCCACCATTTTTTGGAGCTTTCTTGTGGCAAAAAATCTGACCTTTAGCATCTAAGAAGGTATCACATGATCTAACTCTTGAAACTTGTTATTTATGAGTTAGATTGAGCTTAGAAACTTGTAGCTCCTTATGGGTAACTTTGTTTGGTTATAAATCTTGTGAGTGGGCTCTATGAAATCCTACATTGGACTTTATGGGTTTATATGATGATTTTATATGTTATATGTGTTGTTTTAGTGCTAAACTAGTGGATCTAAGTTGAGGAAGTGGAAAGAAATCAAAGGAAACTTGAAAGAGGAAAGGGCCGAATCTGTCCTGTTTGTGCAGAGGCTTTAATTCGAAATTTTTCATTGTTCAATTGACTTGTTTATGATGTATATATGTTGTGTGGGTTATGAGGAAAGTCTCCACAACAAATTACGTGATTTGGACGGGTAAATGTTGAGTTTTCGAAAATTTGTCAAAGCACTCTGGCAGTGTTTTTGTTTTGACCATAACTTTTTGCTCCGATGTCAAAATCGAGTGCCATCAGCGGTATTAGAAACTAGACGCTCCCAGTTTTCCAACAGTATAAGTGCATTCTCTGATTCCACCTGAGTGAACCATACCAATCATTTGAACATGCCTGTTCTGTTTCTCGTCTGTACTGGAAGCCCTGTTTTGAGCTGCGACTGGATGCTCAATTATGAGCTAGTTGTGGATAGAATTTTGAAACAATTCCTTCTGAGAAATTGTAGCCTTATGAATGTAGTTTTTAATTCCACTAGCCACACTCAATTCCAAGTTGAATTGAGTGAGTTGTGGCTGAATTTCGAAACTGACTTAGTGATGAAAAACCCTCTTTTTGGCTAGTTGAATGACTCTTTTTGAATTGGGACTTGTGATCTTGAAATTCTTGGTGTTAATCACCTACCAAATGTATCTTGGATATTTCTTAGACATTTTTATTCATAAATGGACCATGTTTGAAAAGATTCATTGGCCAAATGTTTTAAAAAAGGGAAATGGAAGTACAAGGCAGCTTTGCCTTGGAAAATTGGAAATTTAGTGACTTTGTTAACCCACTTCCTGAATGGATGTTTCTATGAAAATTGATAGAAGAATAGCCCTTAAATGGTAGTGTAATACTACCAAACTTGGTGCCAATCTGAGTCCATTTCGATGCCCAACCAAAGTCCCAAAGTTCGTGATTTAAACCTGGAAATTAGCCTAATAGTCTCACTTTTTCAGCAATTTTGAGCCACTATCTCTTGGTGCTCAAAACTCCGAATCTTGTTCCTCTTGTTGTTTTTTAAACTTTGATTGCAACTCTAATTGAGTTCCAAATTTCAGAGGCTAGTTCACATTGTGTGAATTTTGCCGAATTTACAAACTTTGCCAAAAATCAACCCAAATCTGTCTTGGTATTCCAAGACAACATCTTGGACCCAAAATTTGAATGTCTTCCAATTAGAATCATGTGAGAACCCGTAATTTTCTTAATTGCTAGGTTTAATTTTCTTTTAATTGCATACTTTTCCACATTTTATTTATTCAAAAAATTGTGAAAATAATTTTTATGAGTAAAGATGGGTTTGAAATCATTTTTTTCCGAGTATAAGTTAGTTTATAAGATTTTAAGAGTGTATATCGGATGTGGGACCCACTAGTACGGTAAGTTCGATAAAATTCGGCCAATTAGGTTAAGTTCTGTATACAGGAATTAATTTACTAGGTGTTAGTAAGATAAGAGAAAGAATTGGAGGATAGGAACATGATTTGGCAAAGATTAGTGAGAGAATGGCCAAGATGGTGCGAAGTGGCAAGACACCAACCATGTAACTTATTTGACCAAAGAATTTGATGAATTAAAACCATTTTTTTTTGCTCCATTTCCTTCATAAGCTGGCCGGCCATCTTGGAGCAGCAAAGGAGAAGAAGAAACTCCATTTTCTTGCTTTTTACTCTTAGTTTAATCTTAGGTAAAAAAATCAAAAATGAAGGAGTGAGTTAGTGAGTGAAATCCATCCAACTCTAGTGTGTGGTCTTCAAGCCTTGAAGCTTTTGGTTGGTGGTTGTTTTGGGTGACTTAATCAACTTGTAAGAGAGGTATGTGATCTTTAATCCTTGCTTTTATGGTGTTATATTAAGTATTTAAAGGTTTGAGGGCAAACTAGAAGTTGTATGGATGCTTCCTATGGCTAAATCTCTTGAATTAGTGAAGTGGTAGTTGGGTTGGTTAAGTGGCCTACCATGTGTTTGATTAATTGTTAAAGCTTTGGTTCATGGTTTTAGTTAGAGTTAATGTGACAGCCCCACCTCACCCTAAGGCGAACCAAAGGGTTCGGCGGACCGCCTGCCCAGCTCTCGCCGGGACTCAGTCGAGCCGTTAAAAGAAATAAAAAACGTTCAGGAAGGTAATAGCACGCTCAAACGATTCAAAGTCACCAAATAGCAAAACGAAAATCAACACCAAAAAATGAATAGTGGTTGCCACTTCACCACCCCGCCAGGAGCCCAACGAGTACAGATATGGCCATATGACTCGGGAAAACATTTCCAATCCAAATAGGATACATGAACAGGGTAAACAGTTTTATACACATACGTTTGTAATTTACGGAACAAAAGAAGATAATTAGATCAAAATACATTTAGGGTTTTCCCACTATCGAGGAGCTTTACAAAAATATAATAAAACTAGCTTGACTCGTGCGTCAAAACATCTTAGCCCCGAAAGTGGTTCCCTGTAAGGAAAACAAAGAGAACGGGAAGGGGTGAGTTTACGCTCAATGAGGTACCAAAATAATAGCAAATAAGAAACATGGAACTTTATATTCAATTAATCACATATGTGCATCAAATAAAGAAGTGAACAAACACCATAGACAGAAAGGATACGGGTGGCTCTCAGGAGCCAAATTCCCATTTGCTTCACCGAAACTTGATCGAAATAACAGTTGACACTCCGTCAACGTTACAGAAGTAACCAATATCGTAGACTCCATTTTCTTTGATTCCTTCCACCTCACATACCCCCACCGGGCCCGAAATCCAATCAAATCAGAAATGGTAATACTCGAGTATACCGGAATCAAGGGTCTCAATACCCAAAGATCCCAAAACAGACTACCGTGGTTCGTTATCTAATCGACCAAGCCCTTGCCGGCCCGACTCGAGTAACTTGCCACAGGTGTTGAGCTCAGAGGTCACAGAAAGGTCGTTGGATACAAGTTTCCAAACGACGTCAGAACAGATACAGATACAGATACCAGATACAGATAGCAGATTCCGATACGCACTCAAAATTGGCATATGAACAGACAAGAGAACGAGTGTGATAAAGTACACCCTCGCCTCCATTTTATCAAAATAGTATTTGGCTCCAACAGTCATAAATCAAGTATTTCAGATATTCAGATATTTCACATAACGGGTAGCAGGTAGTGGAACACTCACCGATTCAAGTACAGATACTTCAAAAGTTTTCACTTCAGATTGGCTTTAATCGCCAAGAAACCCTAAAAGAACCAAAGTAAAACAATTGAAGGTTCCACTTCCAAAATCGAGTATACAGAATGCACATGTGAGGCTCGACAACCAGTCGTAGGCCTCGCCAAATAATTACTAATGCAAGGGTGCAAAACATGATTTTAAGGTAACATGAAGACCTAGGCTCAAACAACCCAAAAGCCTTTCATTTCTACCAAAAGGGCAATTCAAACTTAAAGGAACCAAACGGTCTCGAAAATTGGACAGCATTTCCCCTAAATTTGCTTACTTTTCCAGCCGTCATGGCTTCATTATTTTCCTCAGCCAGTCCCAAAGTCACACACAACATAAGTTCATTCAATAGCCGTTTAGTAAGCTCCAAGTAGTATAAGTACAATTCAAGCTAGGGAAAAGTCCGGAAAGGAAAGTCAAGCCCTAAAATATTCAAATAAGCACAATAAAACTCAATTACAAGTCATAAACCAATTCCAAATACCACCAAAATAGGGCTCCATAAGCATACATAAGCATTAGAGGAAACCAGAAAAATCCGGAAATGGAGTTAAGCGTTAACAAAAAAAAACAGTTTTTGACATCATTTTACGGTTTTGGTATCAAAGGCACTACGATTATCGGATAGAGGTACAAGATACACCGTTTCGAAGCTAAGAGATAGGGTTACAATATTTCAGAAGGTCACTAAGCCCAGTTTCAAGTGTAAACAGGTAAAAAATGCAATAGACGACACCAGAACCGTAAAAACAGGTTCACAAATCGCATTCTGGTGAAAACATCATAAATCAGGCTACCTAAGTCCAAATCCTGTAATTCCAAAGCCATCCGAAAGCTAAGAAATAGGGATACAATCCATCAAAAGACCTCAACAACTAATTCCAAAGCATTCCCAACCAAAATAACCCATTACAGAAGCAATTCTCAAATTCGGGTAAAACCAGGGCAGCAAGGGTAATTCCATCTTTTCTTAAGTTACGCTACTCCAATTGACCTGAAATTTTGCAAGCACCTCTAAAATATCATTCCCTACAACTTTCATGTTTTAACCCAAGGCTAATTCGGTCTCTAACTATGAGCTACAAAACCGGACAGAATGTAGGAACATGAACCCTAGTTTTCCAATTTTCCTTCCAAAACAGAAATTTCCAGCAATTAACCACTTTTTCCACCTTCTAGCTTCCTTAAATATCATTTTCAATCATCATACAAAGCCACACCATATGAATCATATGAAATCAGAAAAATTCATGAACAAAAGAAAATCCATCAATCTTACCCATAGGTCATGAAATCATCCATAAAATGCAATGCTCTACCACTAGAAATCCTTAATTGATCATTATTAGCATGAGAGGGAAGATATTTAACACCTCACCTTTGCAACTCCAAGAAACAAGACAACTAGAGCTTGTTCTTCACAAATGGCTCCACTCAATACCTTAAACTAGCTTAGCAACTCACTTTTGTAGAGAAATTTTGGAATTTAACCGGTAGGTTTGCAAGATTCAAGCTAGAAATGAAGGAAAATTGAAGACACTTTCTCTCTCTTTCTCTCCTCCATGGCCGGCCAAGAGCAAGGGAAAATGAAGCTCATTTTGGTCAATTTTTGGTATTTAGTAAAGTTGGTGAATAGTGGTCAAATCCAAGGTCCAATGAAAACGTGACACCTAGCAGCTCTTTTGGCTTGCAATTATCCTTTTGTCTCTCTAATACCAATCCACTTGGGTAACCTCTAATTATCTCTTAGCACCCGACAATTTAAACCCAGCATCCGAAACTTAACCTAGTTGACCAAATTTTTCCGAACTTTTCACCCTAGTGGGTCCCACGTCCAGTATACGCTCTTAATTTCTCAAAAACTAACCGATACTAGAAAAATCATTTTAAAACTATATTTACTCATAAAATTTATTTTTAAAAATTTTTGAATAAAGAAAATGTGAAAAACGTGCAATTAAAAGAAATTAAGACCTAGAAATTAAGAAAATTACGGGTCCTCACAGTTAACACTTGGTATGTTGGTTAAGAGGAAAACAATGAAAGGATGAAGCAAGAAAAGTAGTGGTATGCACTAATAGCCCAAATTTCAGATTTCTGGAAATTCAAACTTCAGTTCTGCCCGGTTCCAGTTCGTGATGTTAGAGGCCGAATTAGGCTTAGCACAAAATATAAAAGTTGTATAGAATGATGTTTTGTAGTTTCTTACAAAATGTCAGTCCAATCGGAGCAATGTAGCCTGTGAAAAGACCGAAATACCCTTGCTGCCCTGTTTCTGTCCGAAACTGATAATCAGCTTCTGTAATTGGTTAGTTTGACCAGGAATACTACTGATTTGGTTGTCGATATCTTCTTAAGAATTATAGCCTTGTATCTTAGATTTCAAATGGCTTTCGAATTACCTGAATCGGAGTTGTGTATGCTGAGATATGCATGAATGAATCAGGACTGCTAGTGGAATTTCACAGTGAGCTTCGAACTGGAAAATCAGGGGTTGTTTTGGTGCCTTTGACCTATTTAGGATGAGACCTAGACTAAGTGGTCTTCATCAAATTTATAGCCCTCTGTCTTAGCTTCGAAACGGTATAACTTGTACTTCAATCCAATAAGCGTAGTTTCGGTTAGGCCCTATACGCTAAGTAGCGGTGAATCTGCCTTTTTGGTTTCCTAGCTTAAAGCTCATTTCTGGTCATTTTCCTAGCTAAATCTTGTACTTGAATGACTTTGAGCCTATTGAACGGCTGTTGTGATGAATTTATATTGCGTATGACTTTGGGATTGATTGAGGGAAATAATGAAGCCATAAGAGGCTGGGAAAATAGGTAAATACAGAGGGCATGCTGCCCAAAATTTTAGGGCCACGCGATTCCTTCAATTGAGTTGATCTTAGTACAAATGAAGGGTTTTGGAGTTGTTTGTAACCCTAGGACCAACTGTTATCTTTTGCTCAAAAGTAATATTTTATTCTTTTGTACTAGTACTTAACCTGGAAAGATGTACGACATGTAGTCGAGCCTCACTTGTACATTCCGTTTACTCGATTTTGGATGTGAAACCTTCAATTGTTTTACTTTGATGATTTTAGGGTTTCTTGGCGATTAAAGCCAGTTTTAAGTGAAAACTTTTGAAGTATTTGTACTTGAACTGGTAAGTGTACCACTCCCCTCATTTGCTATTTAACCTGGTTTCTACCTTTGCAATCTGCGATTTAAATGACTGCACTATCTGTTTATTCTGTTTGAGATGAGGGTGTACTTTATCACACTCGTTCCCTTGTCTGTCCATATGCCTATGTACTGTGTATAATCTGTTAATTGTATCTAAATCTGTTCGGACGTCGTTTGGAGACTGGTATCCAACGACCTTTCTGTGACCTCTGAACTCAACACCTGTGGCTAGTTACTCAAGTCGGGCCGGCAAAGGCCTGATCTATTAGATAACGAACCACGGTAGTCTGTTTTGGGATCTTTGGGTATTGAAACTCTTGATTCCGGTATACTCGAGTATTACCATTACTGTTCCTGAATGGAGTTCGGGCCCGGTAGGGGTATGTTTGGTGGACGAAAATTGGTGTAAAGTGGGGTCTACGGATATGTTGGGTCTATTTACATTGACGGAGAGTCAACGTGTTCGGATCAAGTACTGCAAATGGAAATCTGGCTCCTGAGAGCCACTTGTATCCTTTCCCTTTGAATCACTGTGTCCAAATGCTTTCCTTTATATCTGGTATATGTATCTGATTGATTAAACATGAAAGGCCATGATTTTACCCCCATATGTTTGGTACCTCATTGTGCGTAAGCTCACCCCTTTCTGTTGCTTTTATTTTCCTTACAGGGGACAAACTTGGAAATCACGATTTTGTAAGAAAAGGGTCAAGCTAGTATATGTGTCATGTTGTTAAACTCTTTTGAAAACGAAGCCCTAATTGTATTTTGTGTAGTAAGAGTATCTCAGATCGCACTGTATGTTAATTTGTTCAAAGCTTCAATGTAAATATATGTATAAGTGTTTAACTTTGTCTATTAAATGTATTCCATTGAGACTATGATTTTATGGTTTGGTAGGCATGTTCTCACCTTAGTAGTTTCCGCGCGTACTATGTTGGGTTTGTGTGAATCGACTCCATTGTCCTGGCGAGAGCTGGGCAGGCGGTCCGCCGAACCCTTTAGTTCGCCTTAGGGTGAGGTGGGGCTGTCACAGGTAGTATCAGAGCCACTTCGCGTGTCTCTGCGCGGAGTGAGTTTGGGCCAAGGGGTGTTAAGGTCCAGATTTCGTGAATGTGTCTAAGTGCTTGTTTGAGCATAAGTTATGAACCGTGCATATCATAAGTTTAAAGATCTTTATCATGGAACTTGAGGAAGATAGATATGTTGTGATGACCCCACTTCTCCCAAGGGCGAACCCAAGGGTATCGGCGGGCCGCCTGCCTAGCTCGCGCCAGGACTCAAAACTTAAAACAATTAAAGCCAGAAAATGCAAAAGAGTACTATATACAACCCCAAAAGAGTTATAATTACATTCTCCAAAAGTATCGAGTCAAACCACCAAAACAAAAACAAACATCCTAACTGTTCAACTATTACAAGCCAAACTAACTATACTAGTATACGAGCCAAAAGTCCCTGCGTCGGCCCCTGCTAAGGAAAACAAAAGGAATGGGGTAAGCTATATGCTTAGTAAGTAAACAGGGGCGAAAGCATAAATTTCACGTAACAGTTACACAATAAGAGTAAAGCAAAAGCAGAAAAGTAACATCACATAATAAGGATACAGGTGGCTCCAAAGCCAAGTCGTTGCCATGCGTGACCTCCTGTCGACACTCCGTCGACCATACATAAGGTCCGTAGAACTCCACTTGTACACCCACCGAACACCTTATCACCCTCACTGGCCAGTCACCTCACAAACTTGCCCAGGCGAACGAAATCACAAACTTGAGCTTGAGTCACAAGCTCGGGTCACAAAATTGGTTCACATACTCAGCGAACCGGGTTCACAAACTTGGTGACCTCAAACCAAGTTGGACTGACTTCGACCAAGCCCTAACCGGCTCGAATAGTCCATCTAGGTATTGAGTTCAACCTCAAACTCACAAAATTCACAAAATTATTCAAAAGTCACCCTGAGCCACCAGCTCAAGGGTTTTAGTTCCAAAATTGCTCATATACATAAGCCATGTACAAATATGTGTGCAAATTAGGGTTTAGAGCGAGTGCGATAAAGTACACCCTCGTCTAAGTACCCTCTTCATACATATCGAAACACATAAGCAACTAACATACAAAAGCGGCCTGAATACTTACCCAAAACACAAAAGTAGTACAAAAGCGGAAAGCACTTCGTTTATTGGCTAGTAGTGGGCCCCACCGGCTCTGCCTAGTTCACCACCGTCTGAAATCGAAGATTGTGTCACAATATATCACAAACGGCTACTAACATACATAAAACAAGTAAAACGGCAAAATTGGCACGCGCAAGTGCGAAAACGGCAAAAAGGGGCACACGCGCGCGCGCGGAATGGCAAACGGGACGGCCAAATCGGCCATCTCAAACCGTTTTGGTCAAAAGTTAGGCTAGGAATATCGGATCAAGGTGAACGAGACACCGTTTCGAAGCTATGAGAAAGGGCTACAATTTTCGTGAAGACACCTTAACCTAGATCTCAATAGATATAGGTCAAAAGGCACGAAATAGTGCCAGCCGTTTCATGGTGGGTTACCAAACAGGCCCTGTTTGCAAGGCCGTAACTCACGGCTCAAAAATCAAAATCAAGAAATTCCAGAGGCGTTAGAAAGCTGAGACATAAGGCTAAAACTTTGATGTTTTGGCCAAGAACTAACGTATAACCCTCGATAACCAAAGTAGCAAAGGTCCTCGAGCGTAAAGTCGGGCAGCATGCCCTTTGTGTTTACCTAATTTCCAGCCATTAGGCTTCATTATTTTTCTTCAACCACAATCCAACATCACACATAAAACAATTCAAGCCAAGAGCCGTTCCATAGGCTCACAACATCATAAAAACAAGATTCACAACAATTACAAGTGCAGAAATTCAACTTAGCACAAGACAGATTTGACGTACAAATGCGGTAATACCATATCCGAGGCTACGCTTATCGGATTAAAACGAAACCTACGCCGTTTCGAAGCTAAGACACAGATCTACAACATCCATGAAGATCACGTAGTCCAGTTTCTAATGTAACTTATTCAAATTCTCGAATTACTAAACCAGAAACCAATTCGTCGGTTGTTTAAACGCAGAACACTGTAATGGACATAACTCAGTGTACACAAGTCCGAATCAGGTTTTCTTTGAGGCATTTTAAAGCTACTTCAGAACACTACAACTTTTATGTTTTGGCCCAGAGCTAAATCAGAATGGATCCTGGTCAAAAAATCGTGATAAACTGGACTGAACTGAAGAAACGGACTGCTGGGAAATACTTAAAACAGTAAGGGTATTTTGGACTTTTCATGAGCTACGTTGCTCCGATTGAGCTGAAATTTTATAGGCACCTATAAAATGTCATTCCCTACAACTTTCATGTTTTAAGCCAAGGCCAATTCGGCCTCTATATAGGACTAAAATTTTCGGACAGAATGAAGAACCAAGAAACCCCAATTTTCCAGATTTCATTCAAAACAGAAATTACTTGCAATCTTCCACTTTTTCCACCATCTAGCATCATTACATACCATTTCCAACCATCATATATAGCCACACAATCATGCTTATATTAAAACAGAAAAAAATCCCAATAAATATAAAACTTCACTAAATCATCCACAAATCAAGATATAAGCCATAATTTTTCATCTCTTAACACCACTAAGCATGAATTAAGCTTCATTAGGTGAAGGAGAGAGTTCATTCATTACTCACCTAGTAAAACAAGAGAGAGGGAGTTGCTTGTCACCTTAGCTTCCACAAACACTTCACCAATCAACTTACTAATACCAAATGAAGAGGTTTTATGGAAGGAATTCAAGATTAACCGGTTAGTTTATGAGATTGAGCAAGATTAGGACAAGGAATTGAGAGAGATTTTTCTTTCTTCCTTTGGAGAGAATTTCGGCCAAGAGAGAGAAAAGAATGAGGAAGATTAAGCTTCATTTGTCTTATAAGAAGGTTGGAAAAAATAAGAATTAATTCTAGCCACAAGTTTGGTTAACACTTGGTTGAATCACAACCACACAATTTTCTCTCTCTTGTTGCATTTTGAACCACTAATTTTCGGCCAATAAGAAGCTAAGAGGGGGAAGATATTTTGTTCTATTAGTGAGAAACTTGTATAGCAAGTAAGTGGTGGTCAAATGGTGCGTTCAATCGGTAATGCGCGGGACCCGCCGGTTCGCGCCGTTTTTTCTTAAAACACACGTACTAGGGTTTTTACTTCCTATTCACTAACCTTATCTTATTGCTCCTAATCACATATTATTTCTCACTTAAAAGTCACTTTTAATCACCAAATTTGATCCTTTTTCCGTACCAAAATTTCATCCGGCGAAAATTGCAAAAACCCTAATTTTGCTCCAAACCTGAAACCGAAGAGTGAAACCCTACTTTCTAGGCTCACTTGCACTTATTATGGAATAACTGGATAGTAGGGTTTTAAATCTTAATCCCTACATAGGGTTTTCGAAATACTCCCAAAACCAAACGTTACCGCCCAATTAATGAATATATCAACGTAGAACGAACTGGGGCCTCACAATCTCCCCCACTTAGGACAATTTCATCCTCAAAATTGCAATCAACGAGCTAAGGGTTGAAAAACTCGAAATAATCAAAAGATCAAAAAGTGTACATATATATACAAGTCACGCCAAAATGTACGCAATATAATGCACCATATACACCAAGAGACATTTCAAGTTAGACAAAGCCAAGTGCAGCAAGTACTATAGATGCAGGTATTAACATACCACAAGTAAATGACATGTAGGGACAATACAAGGGCAAATGAAAGAAACGCGACTTGTCGTCCCACACTCAGTGAAAACCACCCTCGTCCGGTTTCTTACTCCACTTCCCAAAGTGCCCGTTGATCTCTTGTACTCACTCTAGCCAGACAAAGCTTGTTCATGTTCCCCAAAATGCAAATCTCAAGTACTTAGCAGCGCCTCAACTCTGGAGTACTCAGGCACAAGAATCCGAAATAAGATAATTCACATCTCAAGCTGCAGTCCCAAGAGTAAACTATCTACAATCGAAATTCCTACCTGACGAACCTACATATGGTCCTCAGATACCATGAGAAAGATTTAAGGCCTATAACATTTATGATCCATAACTTATGCTTGACCGAGCATCTAGTCCTTCATACTTATTCACCACTTCATCCAGGCTCACCCCGCGCACAGACCACGCGAAGCAGCTATAGGTTTTATCCCTCAATTGCTTAACTTTCAAATAAAATCAAATCCCACAGTCCGGCATCCTAAACTTTCAGCCTAGGATACACTACAGAGATCTGAAGCCTAAGCTCTGATACCAACTGTGACGACCCCACTTCTCCCAAGGGCGAACCCAAGGGTATCGGCGGGCCGCCTGCCTAGCTCGCGCCAGGACTCAAAACTTAAAACAATTAAAGCCAGAAAATGCAAAAGAGTACTATATACAACCCCAAAAGAGTTATAATTACATTCTCCAAAAGTATCGAGTCAAACCACCAAAACAAAAACAAACATCCTAACTGTTCAACTATTACAAGCCAAACTAACTATACTAGTATACGAGCCAAAAGTCCCTGCGTCGGCCCCTGCTAAGGAAAACAAAAGGAATGGGGTAAGCTATATGCTTAGTAAGTAAACAGGGGCGAAAGCATAAATTTCACGTAACAGTTACACAATAAGAGTAAAGCAAAAGCAGAAAAGTAACATCACATAATAAGGATACAGGTGGCTCCAAAGCCAAGTCGTTGCCATGCGTGACCTCCTGTCGACACTCCGTCGACCATACATAAGGTCCGTAGAACTCCACTTGTACACCCACCGAACACCTTATCACCCTCACTGGCCAGTCACCTCACAAACTTGCCCAGGCGAACGAAATCACAAACTTGAGCTTGAGTCACAAGCTCGGGTCACAAAATTGGTTCACATACTCAGCGAACCGGGTTCACAAACTTGGTGACCTCAAACCAAGTTGGACTGACTTCGACCAAGCCCTAACCGGCTCGAATAGTCCATCTAGGTATTGAGTTCAACCTCAAACTCACAAAATTCACAAAATTATTCAAAAGTCACCCTGAGCCACCAGCTCAAGGGTTTTAGTTCCAAAATTGCTCATATACATAAGCCATGTACAAATATGTGTGCAAATTAGGGTTTAGAGCGAGTGCGATAAAGTACACCCTCGTCTAAGTACCCTCTTCATACATATCGAAACACATAAGCAACTAACATACAAAAGCGGCCTGAATACTTACCCAAAACACAAAAGTAGTACAAAAGCGGAAAGCACTTCGTTTATTGGCTAGTAGTGGGCCCCACCGGCTCTGCCTAGTTCACCACTGTCTGAAATCGAAGATTGTGTCACAATATATCACAAACGGCTACTAACATACATAAAACAAGCAAAACGGCAAAATTGGCACGCGCAAGTGCGAAAACGGCAAAAAGGAGCACACGCGCGCGCGCGGAACGGCAAACGGGACGGCCAAATCGGCCATCTCAAACCGTTTTGGTCAAAAGTTAGGCTAGGAATATCGGATCAAGGTGAACGAGACACCGTTTCGAAGCTATGAGAAAGGGCTACAATTTTCGTGAAGACACCTTAACCTAGATCTCAATAGATATAGGTCAAAAGGCACGAAATAGTGCCAGCCGTTTCATGGTGGGTTACCAAACAGGCCCGGTTTGCAAGGCCGTAACTCACGGCTCAAAAATCAAAATCAAGAAATTCCAGAGGCGTTAGAAAGCTGAGACATAAGGCTAAAACTTTGATGTTTTGGCCAAGAACTAACGTATAACCCTCGATAACCAAAGTAGCAAAGGTCCTCGAGCGTAAAGTCGGGCAGCATGCCCTTTGTGTTTACCTAATTTCCAGCCATTAGGCTTCATTATTTTTCTTCAACCACAATCCAACATCACACATAAAACAATTCAAGCCAAGAGCCGTTCCATAGGCTCACAACATCATAAAAACAAGATTCACAACAATTACAAGTGCAGAAATTCAACTTAGCACAAGACAGATTTGACGTACAAATGCGGTAATACCATATCCGAGGCTACGCTTATCGGATTAAAACGAAACCTACGCCGTTTCGAAGCTAAGACACAGATCTACAACATCCATGAAGATCACGTAGTCCAGTTTCTAATGTAACTTAGTCAAATTCTCGAATTACTAAACCAGAAACCAATTCGTCGGTTGTTTAAACGCAGAACACTGTAATGGACATAACTCAGTGTACACAAGTCCGAATCAGGTTTTCTTTGAGGCATTTTAAAGCTACTTCAGAACACTACAACTTTTATGTTTTGGCCCAGAGCTAAATCAGAATGGATCCTGGTCAAAAATCGTGATAAACTGGACTGAACTGAAGAAACGGACTGCTGGGAAATACTTAAAACAGTAAGGGTATTTTGGACTTTTCACGAGCTACGTTGCTCCGATTGAGCTGAAATTTTATAGGCACCTATAAAATGTCATTCCATACAACTTTCATGTTTTAAGCCAAGGCCAATTCGGCCTCTATCTAGGACTAAAATTTTCGGACAGAATGAAGAACCAAGAAACCCCAATTTTCCAGATTTCATTCAAAACAGAAATTACTTGCAATCTTCCACTTTTTCCACCATCTAGCATCATTACATACCATTTCCAACCATCATATATAGCCACACAATCATGCTTATATTAAAACAGAAAAAAATCCCAATAAATATAAAACTTCACTAAATCATCCACAAATCAAGATATAAGCCATAATTTTTCATCTCTTAACACCACTAAGCATGAATTAAGCTTCATTAGGTGAAGGAGAGAGTTCATTCATTACTCACCTAGTAAAACAAGAGAGAGGGAGTTGCTTGTCACCTTAGCTTCCACAAACACTTCACCAATGAACTTACTAATACCAAATGAAGAGGTTTTATGGAAGGAATTCAAGATTAACCGGTTAGTTTATGAGATTGAGCAAGATTAGGACAAGGAATTGAGAGAGATTTTTCTTTCTTCCTTTGGAGAGAATTTCGGCCAAGAGAGAGAAAAGAATGAGGAAGATTAAGCTTCATTTGTCTTATAAGAAGGTTGGAAAAAATAAGAATTAATTCTAGCCACAAGTTTGGTTAACACTTGGTTGAATCACAACCACACAATTTTCTCTCTCTTGTTGCATTTTGAACCACTAATTTTCGGCCAATAAGAAGCTAAGAGGGGGAAGATATTTTGTTCTATTAGTGAGAAACTTGTATAGCAAGTAAGTGGTGGTCAAATGGTGCGTTCAATCGGTAATGCGCGGGACCCGCCGGTTCGCGCCGTTTTTTCTTAAAACACACGTACTAGGGTTTTTACTTCCTATTCACTAACCTTATCTTATTGCTCCTAATCACATATTATTTCTCACTTAAAAGTCACTTTTAATCACCAAATTTGATCCTTTTTCCGTACCAAAATTTCATCCGGCGAAAATTGCAAAAACCCTAATTTTGCTCCAAACCTGAAACCGAAGAGTGAAACCCTACTTTCTAGGCTCACTTGCACTTATTATGGAATAACTGGATAGTAGGGTTTTAAATCTTAATCCCTACATAGGGTTTTCGAAATACTCCCAAAACCAAACGTTACCGCCCAATTAATGAATATATCAACGTAGAACGAACTGGGGCCTCACATATGTATGTCGGGAAGAAATCTTTAATAGGGATGATTTATTCTTGGCACCGGCCGGCTCGAGTTGTGAATTATCTCAGATGGGATTCTTGCACCCGGATACGAAAGAGATGAGAGCCTAGGTTAGAAAGGACTTGGGCGAACTAGAAATGTGATTCTATGAAACTTCATGTGGTTTGTTTGCGTGTTGTTAAGTGTGATCCACCTTGATTAAGATATAAATGGTGTTGTTCTCGTAGATTATGGACGGAGCCCTAGAGAGGGGGAAAAGCTTTTCGTTAGTTTTTTTTGTACTTGTGACCTAGTCTGTCTATAGTACTTTTGGATGACCCCGTTACTTTCATGGATCTCTCATATTTGTATCTAATTGACTGCTACTGTGTGACTGGTTCGGTACAGTTGTGTGTATATATGCTTTTGGTATGTGTGTACCTCTTGTTATTTGCTTATGCTTATAATTATCTTTAATATTATCTTTGCACCTCGACCTTAGATTGACTTAGATCAATGGAGGGTACTCGTAGTGGACGAGGCCGTGAGCGTGGAATTAGACAACCCACGTCTGAAAGGGGCACTGTGGAAACCTCGTCTGGACCAAACCCTGAACCTAGGGTTGACCCCAACATCCAAATAGCTGCTGCCATGCAGCAAATGACTGATTTGCTAGCCCAAGTGGTGCACCAACAGGGTCACAACCCTAACCCCATCCCTGGGAACCCTGGTAATCACGTGGAGAGCAAGGACCGGGCCCTCGAGAGGTTCCAGAAGTTTGCCCTACCAAAGTTTATTGGGGACCTGATCCAGATGTAGCCGAAAGGTGGCTAGAGAAAATGGTGGATATCTTTGCTGCCCTGCACTACACGGAGGAACAACAGGTGACTTTTGTTGTTTTCCAGCTGGAAGGGGCGGCTCGTTCCTGGTGGAACGTAATACGACAAAAGTGGGACCGAGAGCAAATGCCCAGGAGTTGGGTGAACTTTATGCGGGAGTTCAATGCTATATTCTTCCCTCCTTTAGTTCAGGAACAAAAGAAGGATGAATTTATCCGGTTTCGTCAAGGGACCCAGACAGTGGTTGAGTATGAGAGCCAATTCACTCGACTATCCAAATTCGCTCCCGAACTCATCGTGACCGAGCGACGAAGAATACGTCGATTCGTCCAGGGTCTGAACGTGGAGATCCAGAAAGATCTAACCGTAGCCCAAATTAACGCCTTCAGCGATGCCGTAGAGAAGGCGCAACGAGTAGAGAATGCTAGGCTGCAGGTGAAAAACTTCCAAGCCAAGAAAAGAGGCTTTCCTGGGAGTAGCTCTGAGCAAGAAGGTACAAGTACGCCCCCTAAGATTGGAATGGGAAACGGGGGAGTACGACAATCGGGGGTGTCGCGTGATGTCTTTCAGGGGGACCGGTCTCTGCTACTCGTGGTCCCTGTGGATATTGCGAAGGGCCAAATCATAAAGAGGAAATTTGTTGGAAGAAAGAGGGAAAATGTCTGCGCTGCGGAAGTACCGATAATCGGATTGCTGACTGCCCAGTTCGATTGCGAAAAGGAAAAGGGACCCCACAACCAACTAAGACTAACCCTGGACAGTCGGAAAAGGAAGGGACTGGATTCAAGGTACCGGCTCGGGTATATTCTTTAGAGCACCATCAGGTTCCTGACTCATCGGAGGACGTAAAAGGTACGATCCGTTGGGTACTTTAGATTTTGAAAGATTCCGTTGATAAGAAAATTTCGAAGATGAAATTTCTTTAAGGGGGAGAGAGTGTGAGAACCCGTAATTTTCTTAATTGCTAGGTTTTATTTTCTTTTAATTGCATGCTTTTCCACATTTTATTTATTCAAAAAAATTGTGAAAATAATTTTTATGAGTAAAGATGGTTTTGAAATCTTTTTTTTCCGAGTATAAGTTAGTTTATAAGATTTTAAGAGTGTATATCGGAGTGGGACCCACTAGTGCGGTAAGTTCGATAAAATTCGGCCAATTAGGTTAAGTTTTGTATACAGGAATTAATTTACTAGGTGTTAGTAAGCTAAGGGAAATAATTGGAGGATAGGAACATGATTTGGCAAAGATTAGTGAGAGAATGGCCAAGATGGTGCGAAGTGGCAAGACACCAACCATGTAACTTATTTGACCAAAGAATTTGATGAATTAAAACCATTTTTTTTGCTCCATTTCCTTCATAAGCTGGCCGGCCATCTCGGAGCAGCAAAGGAGAAGAAGAAACTCCATTTTCTTGCTTTTTACTCTTAGTTTAATATTAGGAAAAAAAATCAAAAGTGAAGGAGTGAGTTAGTGAGTGAAATCCATCCAACTCTAGTGTGTGATCTTCAAGCCTTGAAGCTTTTGGTTGGTGGTTGTTTTGGGTGACTTAATCAACTTGTAAGAGAGGTATGTGATCTTTAATCCTTGCTTTTATGGTGTTATATTAAGTATTTAAAGGTTTGAGGGCAAACTAGAAGTTGTATGGATGCTTCCTATGGCTAAATCTCTTGAATTAGTGAAGTGGTAGTTGGGTTGGTTAAGTGGCCTACCATGTGTTTGATTAATTGTTAAAGCTTTGGTTCATGGTTTTAGTTAGAGTTAACACTTGGTATGTTGGTTAAGAGGAAAACAATGAAAGGATGATGCAAGAAAAGTAGTGGTATGCACTAATAGCCCAAATTTCAGATTTCTGGAAATTCAAACTTCAGTTCTGTCCGGTTCCAGTTCGTGATGTTAGAGGCCGAATTAGGCTTAGTACAAAACATGAAAGTTGTAGATAATGATTTTTTGTAATTTCCTACAAAATTTTAGCCTAATCGGAGCAACGTAGCCTGTGAAAACACCAAAATACCCTTGCTGTCCTGTTTCTGTCCGAAACTGATAATCAGCTTCTGTAATTGGTTAGTTTGACCGGGAATACTGCTGATTTGGTTGTCGATATCTTCTTAATAATTATAGCCTTGTATCTTAGCTTTAAAATGGCTTTGGAATTACCTGAATCAGAGTTGTGTGTGCTGAGACATGCTTGAATGAATCAGGACTGCTAGTGGAATTTCATAGTGAGCATCGAACTGGAAAATCTGGAGTTGTTTTAGTACCTTTGACCTATTTAGGATGAGAACTAGACTAAGTGGTCTTCATCAAAATTATAGCCCTCTGTCTTAGCTTCGAAATTTTATAACTTGTACTTCAATCCAATAAGCGTAGTTTCGGTTAGGTCCGATACACTAAGTAGCGGTGAATCTGCCTTTTTGGTTTCCTAGCTTAAAGCTCATTTCCGGTCATTTTCCTAGCTAAATCTTGTACTTGAATGATTTTGAGCCTATTGAATGGCTGTTGTGATGAATTTATATTGCATATGACTTTGGGATTGATTGAGGGAAATAATGAAGCCATAAATGGTTGGGAAAATAAGTAAATACAGAGGGCATGCTGCCCAAAATTTTAGGGCTACGCGATTCCTTCAATTGAGTTGATCTTAGTACAAATGAAGGGTTTTGGGGTTGTTTGTAACCTTAGAACCAACTGTTATCTTTTGGTCAAAAGTCATATTTTATTCTTTTGTACTAGTACTTAACTTGGAAAGACGTACGACATGTAGTCGAACCTCACTTGTACATTCCGTTTACTCGATTTTGGATGTGAAACCTTCAATTGTTTTACTTTGATGATTTTAGGGTTTCTTGGCGATTAAAGCCAGTTTGAAGTGAAAACTTTTGAAATATCTGTACTTGAACTGGTGAGTGTACCACTCCCCTCATTTGCTATTTAACCAGGTTTCTGCCTCTGCAATCTGCGATTTAAATGACTGCACTATCTGTTTATTCTATTTGAGACGAGGGTGTACTTTATCACACTCGTTCTCTTGTCTGTCCATATGCCTATTTACTGTGTATAATCAGTTAACTGTATCTGAATATGTTCGGACGCCGTTTGGAGGCTGGTATCCAACGACCTTTCTGTGACCTCTGAGCTCAACACCTGTGGCTAGTTACTCAAGTCGAGCCGGCAAGGGCCTGGTCGATTAGATAATGAACCACGGTAGTCTGTTTTGGGATCTTTAGGTATTGAGACTCTTGATTCCGGTATACTCGAGTATTACCATTACTGTTCCTGAATGGAATTTGGGCCCAGTAGGGGTATGTTTGGTGGACGGAAATTGGTGTAAAGTGGGGTCTACGGATATGTTGGGTCTATTTACGTTGACGGAGAGTCAACGGGTTCGGATCAAGTATTGCAAATGGAAATCTGGCACCTGAGAGCCACTTGTATCCTTTTCCTGTGAATCACTGTGTCCAAATGCTTTCCTTTATATCTGGTATATGTATCTGATTGATTAAACGTGAAAGGCCATGATTTTACCCCTATATGTTTGGTACCTCATTGAGCGTAAGTTCACCCCTTTCTGTTGCTTTTGTTTTCCTTATAGGGGACAAACTTGAAAATCACGGTTTTGGAAGAAAAGGGTCAAGCTAGTATATGTGTCATGTTGTTAAACTCTTTTGAAAATGAAACCCTAATTGTATTTTGTGTAGTAAGAGTACCTCGGATCGCACTGTATGTTAATTTGTTCAAGGCTTCAATGTAAATATATGTATAAATGTTTAACCTTGTCTATTAAATGTATTCCGTTGAGACTATGATTTTATGGTTTGGTAGGCATGTTCTCACCTTAGTAGTTTCCGCGCGTACTATATTGGGTTTGTGTGAATCGAATCCATAGTCCTGGCGAGAGTTCGGCAGGCAGTCCGTCGAATCCTTTGGTTCGCCTTAGGGTGAGGTGGGGCTATCACAGGTGGTATCAGAGCCGCTTCGCGTAGTCTCTGCGCGGATTGAGTTTGGGCCAAGTGGTGTTATGGTCCTGATTTCGTGAATGTGTCTAAGTGCTTGTTTGAGCATAATTTATGAACCGTGCATGTCATAAGTGTAAAGATCTTTATCATGGAACTTGAGGAAGATAGATTTGTATGTCGGGGAGAAATCTTTAATATGGATGATTTACTCTCGGGACTAGCCGACTCGAGTTGTGAATCATCTCAGATGGGATTCTTGCGTCCGGATACGAAAGAGATGAGAGCCTAGGTTAGAAAGGACTTGGGCGAACTAGAAATGTGATTCTATGAAACTTCGTGTGGTTTGTTTGGGTGTTGTTAAGTGTGATCCACCTTGATTAAGATATAAATGGTGTTATTCTCGTAGATTATGGACGGAGCCCTAGAGGGGGAAAAGCTTTTCGTTAGTTTTTTTTGTACTTGTGACCTAGTCTGTCTATAGTACTTTTGGATGACCCCGTTACTTTCATGGATCTCTCATATTTGTATCTAATTGACTGCTACTGTGTGACTGGTTCGGTACAGTTGTGTGTATATATGCTTTTGGTCTGTGTGTACCTCTTGTTACTTGCTTATGCTTATAATTATCTTTAATATTATCTTTGCACCTCGACCTTAGATTGACTTAGATCAATGGAGGGCACTCGTAGTGGACGAGGCCGTGGGCGTGGAATTAGGCAACCCACGTCTGAAAGAGGCACTGTGGAAACCTCGTCTGGACCAAACCCTGAACCTAGGGTTGACCCCAACGTCCAAATAGCTGCTGCCATGCAGCAATTGACTGATTTGCTAGCCCAAGTGGTGCACCAACAGGGTCACAACCCTAACCCCAACCCTGGGAACCCTGGTAATCATGTGGAGAGCGAGGACCGGGCCCTCAAGAGGTTCCAAAAGTTTGCCCTACCAAAGTTTATTGGGGACCTGATCCAGATGTAGCCGAAAGGTGGCTAGAGAAAATGGTGGATATCTTTGCTGCCCTGAACTACACGGAGGAACGGCTGGTGACCTTTGCTGTTTTCCAGCTGGAAGGGGCGGCCCGTTCCTAGTGGAACGTAATACGACAGAAGTAGGACCGAGAGCAAACGCCCAGGATTTAGGTGAACTTTATGCGGGAGTTCAACGCTAAATTCTTCCCTCCTCTAGTTCTGGAACAAAAGGAGGATGAATTTATCCGGCTTCGTCAAGGGACCCAGACAGTGGCTAAGTACGAGAGCCAATTCACTCGGCTATCCAAATTCGCACCCGAACTCATCGTGACCGAGCAACGAAGAATACGGCGATTCGTCCAGGGTCTGAACGTGGAGATCCAGAAAGATCTAGCCGTAGCCCAAATTAACGCCTTCAGCGATGCCGTAGAGAAGGCGCAACGAGTAGAGAATGCTAGGCTGCAGGTGAAAAACTTCCAAGCCAAGAAAAGGGGCTTTCCTGGGAGTAGCTCTGAGGAAGAAGGTACAAATACGCCCCCTAAGATTGGAAAGGGAAACGAGGAAGTACGACAACTGGGGGTGTCGCGTGATGTCTCTCAGGGGGGACCGGTCTCTGCTGCTCATGGTCCCTGTGGATATTGCGGAGGGCCAAATCATACGGAGGCAAATTGTTGGAAGAAAGAGGGAAAATGTCTGCACTGCGGAAGTACCGATCATTGGATTTCTGACTGCCCAGTTCGATTGCGAAAAGATAAAGGGACCCCGCAACCAACTAAGACTAACCCTGCACAGTCGGAAAAGGAAGGGACTGGATTGAAGGTACCAGCTCGGGTATATTCTTTAGAGCACCATCAGGTTCCTGACTCGTCTGAGGACGTAGATGGTACGATTCGTTGGGTACCTTAGATTTTGAAAGATTCCATTGATAAGAAAATTCCGATGTTCGGCTCGAAAATTTTGGCTTCGTTCCAGGAAATTTCGAGCTCGAGCTCCTGCAAATTAACCTTAATAAAAACCTATAATTTTTAATTTTTATAATTTGGATTTCTAAAATAACAAATATGCCCTTTATTCACGAGTTCTAACGAGCTACTCGAGTATCAAACGAACCGAGCTCGTTAACTAAACGAGCATGTTTCGAGCTCGAGCTCGACTCGTTAATCAAAATTAACGAGCCGAGCTCTAACGAGCTTTCGAGCTACTCGATTGATTTAACAGCTCTACTCGCAGGCAAGTCAGGTCACAATATCCTGTCCGACCTATGGATATTGTGGAAGGATGAATCATACCGAAGAAAACTGCTGGCTAAAGGGGCGAAAGTGTATAGGATGTGGGAGTACCAACCACAAAGTTCACGACTGTCCAAGTAGGTATCCATGAGAAACTACTATTCAATAAGGAAATGGAACTATCCCTCAACAAGCCAATGGAAGAGGAAACCGACCAGCGGCATCTGCAAGAACATATGAAATGATCACACAACACGGTTCAGGTTTATTTGAGATTATGGAAGGTATGAATTTCGAGGACGAAATTCTTTTTAAGAAGGGAAGGTTGTGAGGACTTGTAAATTTTCTTATTTTAAATTCCTATTACGAGTTCATTTAAATATTTATTTGGCTATTTATTTTGAATATTTTATTTCAACCTTTTTATACTCAATTACATGGAACTATGACCTACAAGTATTTTAAAAATGTCTTGATTCGAAAATTTATTTTTTTAAAACTCGTTTAGAGTGAATAGTGGATGCGTGTTTGGAGACAATAATCGAATCGAGAATACAATAAGATTGGAAAATTGGAGACTTGTACATTAGTTTTGAAATATGTATTTTTATGTTTAAGTGCTTAAGTATTAGTAAGTAATATTATCGTTATAAGAAGTTTTTGAAAATTTCACTTTATCGCGCACAAATTGGGAGTATGCGTTTTTGCGCGCGCGATTAATTGAGGGACTTTAGACCTTTATTTTTAGACTATTAAGAGTAAATAATAATAGTATGAATGGAAGTGCATTAGAGGTTTAGTGCACTAGTGAAACGAACCCGAGAGGAATCGAGCACAAAACGCACGCGAATGCGCACTACTGAAGGGTTGACTTTTGGAGCACCTTTTGGCCACACACTTAAGCTTCTTCAAGAAGCTTTTCCACCAGCCATTTCTCTCTCCTTTCTCCCTCAAGACAACCGACTCTCTCAAGCAAGAAGGAGCAAGAAACTTTCTTCTTTATTTCTCCCAATCCAACCATCCATTTCACTCCAAACTTGCAACTTAAACTCAAGACTACTTGGAGATTCACTTAGGCAAGGAGAAGAACTTCATTTCCACAGTTTCTTGGCCAAAAATCTGACCTTTAGTGTGAGGACTTGCAAAATTCCTTATATTTTCTTAAAAATTTCCTTTTATTTGGAAATTATTACTTTATAATAGCCTTACTACCCAATCACCTCACAATAAGTGCAAATGAACATAGAATTAAGGGTTTTTCCTTTTCGTTTTCAAGTTAGCGCAAATTAGGATTTTTACGCCTATCCGTAGTGTGACTATCCGGTACGGAGGGTGGATCAAATTTGGTGATTAAGGGTGAGTTTTAGATCATATTAAGTGTGTGATTAGAAATGCTAATAATAAGTTAGTGAATTATAAGATAAAACCCTAGTATACAGAGATCAAAATCTCCCTCTTGGTACAAAAGTTTGAACTACTCCCAGGTAAAAACTCAATTCATTGTTTAAATTTCCCCAGTGAAATCCCGTTTTTACATTTCCATCCGGGTCTATCCCATTTACATTTCTGTCCGGGTCTATCCCATTTACATTTCCGTTCAGGTCAATCCCTTGGTCTATCCCATTTACATTTTCGTCCGGGTCTATCCCATTTACATTTCTGTATGGGTCTATCCCATTTACATTTCCGTTCGGGTCTATCCCGTGGGTCTATCCCATTTACATTTCTGTCCGGGTCTATCCCATTTACATTTCCGTTCAGGTCAATCCCTTGGTCTATCCCATTTACATTTTCGTCCGGGTCTATCCCATTTACATTTCTGTCCGGGTCTATCCCATTTACATTTCCGTTCGGGTCTATCCCGTGGGTCTATCCCATTTACATTTCTGTCCGGGTCTATCCCATTTACATTTCTGTCTGGGTCTATCCCATTTACATTTCCGTCCGGGTCCATCCCGTGGGTCTATCCCATTTAAATTCTGTCCGGGTCTATCCCGTGGGTCTATCCCATTTACATTTCCGTCCGGGTCTATCCCGTGGGTCTATCCCATTTACATTTCTATTCGGGTCTATTCCGTGGGTCTATCCCATTTACATTTCTGTCCGGGTCTATCCCGTTTACATTTCTGTTCGGGCGAGTCCCGTTTAAATTCCTGTTCGGGTCAGTCCCGTTTCTTTTTAAATTCCTGTTCGTTGGTATCATTTTGCGGCCAAACAACACAGGTAAGTATTTGGTGTCTACTTCTTTGTCTCAAGTTTTTCAAAACTCAGACAAATAGGGGCAAACTGTAGACACCAAATTTTTAGTGTATTTTTATTTTTCATGTTAGTTTTTATTTACGTTAGTCTTTTATTTTTGTTTTAAGTCATTTTAGCATAAATTTTGCCCAAAAAAAAAGAGGAAAAAAGGAGAAAACCCGCATGCGGGTTTTAGGCTGATTAAGAGGTTCTGAAGGAAAAAAAAAAAGGGGTCCATGCATGCGACATCAGTACGAAAGGGATTGCAGCTCCATTTGGTTTCCATTCATTTTTAATCTTTCTAGGACAACATCCATCGGATGGCCCTAGATGCCCAGCAAACCTCCACTCTCATCCTCACCTTTGAGGTGAGGGTTTGAGAGTGGTGTCTTTGGTATAAATAGAACAGAAAACACAGCCGACTGGGGGGGCTTTTTGGAAGGACGGCTGGAGATAGTTAGCAGCTGGAAAGAAAAACTGAGAGAGAACTGGAGAGAGGGATAGGGAGTAAACAGGGCATCGAGTGGCGGCTGGGGTTTTGGAGAACAAAAAACGCAGCTTTGAGAGAGGAGGTTGGATGACGGCTGGGTGAAAGAGATTGAAAAAGAAACCATAGAAACGGAGAGTTTTTGCAGAGAGCAGAAGGAAAACTTCAGCAAGGAAGCAGTGAAAGATCTGGACAAGGCCTGAGTAGGAGAAAGGAGATCGCAAAGAAGGTTGCACAAAGGGGACTGGATCATCATCACCATCCTTCACTGGTGGTCCTTCGAAGAACTGGCAAAACTAGCCGAGCCTTTTCTTGTCATCCCACAACTCATTTTCCGATTCAGGGAACCTTGGAAAATCTGGTAGAAGGCTTCAACAGAGAGAGGGGAGAGAAAGAGAGTGGCGGCCGGAACAAGGGCAGCAGAAAAACCCTTACACGATCTTCACCAGAAATTCGCAACTTCAGAGTCTACATCCCGACGCAATCTCGTCAACCAACTCTCTGTTCAGAAGACTCCGCAAGATGTCAAAGGTAATCTCTTTTGCCTTCTACTTCTCATACAAGCCTAGATCTCTCTAGTTTTTCCTTTCTTGTTTCTTTTTTCTATTCAGCCCGCAGCCGTTCTTTTTTCTTTTTCCTTCCTTGGGTTTTCTCCTCCTGATTCCCATAGCTTCTTTTTTCTTATTTCTCCTTTTCATTTTTTTTCTCCAAAATCCCCCAAATCAACAAGTGTCCTACCACCTAATCTAACAAGTGTTGTGATGTCAATAAAAAGTGAGGACACTTGTCTAATCCTTATCTATCCCACTTAACTAGTTTGCATGGCCTTCACCTATCTATTATACATGTGTTTCACATATTTTCACTTTTTAATTTTTTGTTTTCCAAAACAAATTTTAGGATAAATAACAAATGTTACATTCCTGTTTTTTATTTTACCTTGCAAAAAATCATTTTATTTTATTTTGAAAAAATTGAAAAGATAAAAAAGAATGGAATTTTTATAAGAATTTTCTTTTTTCGAAATTTAATGCAAAAATATCTTAAAAAGAAAAATGATGAACCTAATTTACTAAAATAAGCAAAAATAAACACTAACTATCATTTTGCAAACTTAATCAACTAAAATAAAGTAAAAATAAAAACAAGAATAAATAATTAAAAAAATAAAGCTAAAATTGATTTAAATAAAATTAAAATTTTTGTATCTACAAGAGGCCTATTTATTGGTGAAATTTGCTTCTAACAATCTTCCTTAAAGTTGTACAAATTGACCATTGAGATTCCCAAGATTGTTTCTAAAGGTTTCCATGTTTCCTTTTGCAGAATGCAATTGAAATTTGTTTAGAAAAACAGTCAAAAAGTTGTGTGAATAAATTACATTTGTAACTTGCACAGCCACAATAAGGATCCGTGGACCTCACCTATGGATCTGGTTCGCAGATCAGCTCGCATGCATTTTCTTTGTCTTTTCTAGATCTATGGGGTGATATGTGGATGGCCTTATGGACCTAGCTCGCGAATCCACTCAGAAACCTTGATTTCTTCACTTTTTCATTTCTGAATCATCTTCGAATCGTTGCCAACATATCATTTTAATTTCACTCTGTTTGAATCAATCATCCAAATGCTAAAACCTATAAACACATTTTGCACATTAATCTACTCAAATGCAAGTTTTGGTGAAAAACTATAACTTGTAGAAATAGTTGATAGAAGGAGCAAAATTTTATCTTTAAACCCTAAAAACACACTAAAATCTAAGAAATAAAATACACTAAAAATATACAAAATAATCACTTATCAAACTTCCTCACACTCAAACTATTACTCATCCTTAAGTAACAGGAAATATAAACCATAACAATGATTCAAGAATTGAAATAAAACATGTGCAACCTTGAAATTCAATTTCTCAAAACCAATTAAATATCCATTATGCGATCATTCATTTTATCTCAAGTACTGATAATATCAAATAAAGGTGAGATAATTATATCATAAATTCAACTAGTTTAACTCAATTTCTCAACCAACCTAATTTCACAAGCAAGCGATTAAAATAGTCAATACTTACTTTTCTCAACCTATGATCACCTTCCTTACAAACTCAAAATAGGGATTTATTCATATGTCACAAATACTTACTTGAGTTGTGAAACATGACGGTTAGTGTCGAGATATGGATTGTAGGATCGCTACGATCCATATCGTGCTTAGGATCGTAATTCTAAAGAAATGTAGTGGGTTCTTTAGATTCAGGATACGAATTGTAGGATCTTATGTTCCTACAATATTGTATCGATCCTACTAATTTATATGAATATAGGACTTTTATTACTCTCCTCTCATTTTTCATTCTTTATTGATTCACTATTATGTTATTTGGCCCAATAAAAAAGCTAGTCTTGGGGTTCATAAAGGGCCCTAATCCTATTAATTAAATCAAACGTTAAATTTTTCATATGCCTTATCAGTTATTGGGAGATTTAGGACTTTTAAGTCTCTTACTTTCTTAGCAGCAAAGAGATCGAGTAAGAAACTAAACCCTAAAGTCACCAAAAAAAAATATCATTGGTTTATCATAATATTACTCTTCAAAGTTTGAAAAATCGAGGTTGGGAATTTCGGAAAGGGAAATTAGGGCAAAAGAAAAAGTTTCAACTTCTCATATTTTATTTTCATTTTTTATATTAGTTTGTTCTCAAATTAAATGAAAATTTTTCTCAAAACTCCACTTGGCCAGTCATTAAGAGCAGTAAATTGAGCAAAAATCTTGAACAAATTGAGCAGCAAGGGCTTTAAGAAGAAGGCTGGAAGATTAGGGTCCGTTTGGATTCTTTGTTTTTGTCACTGTTTTTGAAAAACTGTTTTTCACATTCCAAATGCTACAATAAATGTGTATTTCTAAAACAACTCAAAAAACACCATATCCAAATATTATATAAAAAACAACTCCATATGTATACTTCAATTTGTATATTCCAATTATGTATATTATATATATATAATATTAATATAAATTGAAATGTACAAATTAAAAGTTATATATTTATATATTATATATTATATAAATATTTATATACATTAATATTATACATAATATAATATAATATACATAATATGTAATATTGTATACATAAATGTATAAATATCATAATATAATATAATATAATATACATAATATGTAATATTGTATACATAAATGTATAAATATTTATACATAATATATTATGTACATTATATTATAATATATACATTATTAATGTATAAAATTATTATGTACATTATTGTGTATAATAATGTTATGTATAATATATAATATACAAAACACGTAATAATGTATAAATGTATATAATGTATAATATATTATATTATGTATATTATATTATATATATACAATATTATGTATATTATACAAATTGAAAATTATATATTATATATACATAAATTATATATTATATAAATATTTATGTAATGAAATATACAATAAATATTACAAATTGAAATATTATATAAACACCATATTTATAATATTTATAATTAATATAAATGTATAATATATATATTAAATATTTATATATTATTTATTTATTTATACATATTATAAATACTTTATTTTTTTAAAAAATATTTTATATATTTATAATATATATAATATTATATTATATAAATTATATATAATATAATATATAAGATATAATATATATTATACATTTATATAAATGTACATTTATACATAATATATATATTAATTTATATTTATAATATGCATTTATATTATGTATTTTATATAATATAATACATTTATATTGTCGCGCCCCATTTTTTGATAAATAAATAAAATGGTTTGAAAATGTATTTTTTGTGATTAGAAAATGACTTGTGATTTAAAAGAAAAATGGGTCTAAATGGGGGGTTGAGAATGCGACGATTTGACCCAAAATTATAGTTTAAAAAGGGTTTGAAATAAAAATTGGAGTCGCCACTTGGTAATGAGTTAAGGTGTACCAAGTCACCAAAAAAAATGAATTTTTAAAGAAAAAATAAGAAAAAGTAGTAAGAAACCCCTTTTAAACGACTCCTAATCCACGTAAACCAAAGAAAAAGGTTCGGGAGTCACATTTGACAAAGGGGAAGGCAAGGATAAAATCCAAGGCACCCCTTTGACCTAGCCAAGGCTAGTTGCATGATTTAATCAAAGATTTTCTTGTTTTAACCAAAGAATTTATTACATTTGGATGCACTACATGAATGCAAACCCTAGACCTAGGGGTATTGGGGGAAATTTTTCTTCAAAGGTTGAATGGTGCCAATCACATTAATTGTGAAACCCAATAACGATCCTTTGAAGAAGTCACGAATAATGCGAGTGGGATGCAAATGAATGGAATGCATGTATGCAATGTGAGGATATGAGTTTGAAAAAGTAATAAAAAACAATAAATATGTAAATGAAAATGTGCACGTGAGTGGGCAAGGTATGGTATGTGAAATGATAATATGAAGTGCATGTGTGCAAGTGAAGGGACAAAAAGGTGTACGTGTGCAAATGGGAGGAAAAGTGTTCGTGTGCAAGTGAAGGGATAAAAAGGTGTACGTGTGCAAATGGGAGGAAAAGTGAAAGTGTAATGATAGAGTGGACTTAGAATGCATGAGCCTAGGGAATTCATGCATATTGGGTACGGGGAGACCTAAATCGTGACTCAATTTGCCCTTTTATAGAGGGAATACAAGCGTGCTAAGGCTTAGAAAAAGCCACACTCGTCTATATCCCATATTTAAGGGGACTCTCAAGCAAATGAACCCTATAACTAGCATGAAATGCAAAAATCCTAAAAATGGAGGGAAAAGGGGTTCGAGGGACATGCAAAATGATAAAACTAAAAAGAATGCATGACATGTAATGAACATGCAAACATGTACTAACGAGGGAAATCCCTAAGGGTCTAGCGTTGGACTAGCCCATTCTATGAATTCCGACTAGCGTTGGACTAGCGGAAACGTACATTCATCCATCACATTCATTCATGGCTATGGAAAGCGAGTAGACATGCCAAACACTCATAAACACATAGCACATAACATCTAGCATGCTCGACTAGATGCAAGGCCCTAACAAAGCAAATTAACGCGTAGCAACTAAGCATGCAAGACACATAAGACAATTAAATCCCTAACTATTACATTTGCTAGCTAGGCACATGACTTCGATAGGTCTTCATTGAATGCTCCTCCAAGCCCTATCTATTAGAAGCCAAGAGGTGTACACATACCCCATAAAGAATAACTTAAATAAAAAGCAAAAGTAAATGACATAAATAAAAGAAATTAAAGAAAGGCTAGGAAAGCAAAGTAGACATGTATTTCTCACGCAGCATGTTGGTTCACATAGGAGAGACGAAAAAGATAAAAGAAATTATACCTCCCTTGAGTTGAAGCTCTAACGTAGTGAAGTTACTAATGTACCCTCCAAAATAATAAAAGGGTCAAGGTACCACAAATAGTAAAGTATGACAAAGTCACCAAAGAAAAGGGTGGCTTGGGCTAAGACTATCAAAACAAAAAGGTAATAAGACAAATCGGAATTCATCAAACATTGAATGTTTCCTCACTTTGCAACTTAGAAATGATCAAATAATGTATGAATTCCAAACAAAGGTGGAACATTGATCAAATTTTTAAAATAGCAAAACGACTAAAGACCCAATAGCAATCATTGATCAACCAATCAAGGTTACTTGAAAGCATTTTTAGGAACTTTACAGGTCCAATGAGCAAGAAATGGTCAAATAACCAATTTATTTCAGAAAATTCAAGAAAATAGGCAACCGCATACTCATTTAGACACCAAGTTTCACAATCCATGCATTAAACATCACCTTGGCAAAACATGATAACCAATGAAGGCAAGCAAGCAATTGAATTGAAACATTAGTGCTGCCAAAGACTCAATTGTGAACACTAACCAAGCATTCAAGCTTAATTAAACACATTTAAGAACTTCAAAGGTCCAAAGGCAAAGAAAAGGTGGAGGAATGGTTCAAATGCAAATATCTTATGACCTAATTGCAAGAACATGGAATGTAATTGGGCCATAATGCATTGCTGCAAAAATCACAGGGACCCAATTGATTAGTTTTCTCAATTTTGTAGGTCAAAATAGCATAAGGTGAAACTTGAGGGGGTTAAGAGGCAATTTTGAAGAATTGTTCCATGCATGCACGAAGAAGATTTCTGCAACAAACAAAGATGAAACTTGCTGCATTTCCGTTTCCTTTTGCATCATTGCAACATTCCATTTCCAACCGAAAACAGCAGCAATCAACAACATCAAGCTATCATAAGATCCAAACCTCCTAACTCAAATACTAGCTCTTAACCCATGTAGTTAACAAACAACCTAAACCAAAATGATTGGATAGAAATGCAACAAAAGATAGGATGACACTAGCAGCAAATTTTCCAGCCACAGCTTGCTTTCCATTTTTCATCATGCAAACCAGGTTTTTGATTCAAATGCACAGCTTGTAATCAGGAAAAGATGTAAGTTCCAAAAAAAACTAAACAATGCAGAGAATTATTGGCTAATGACTCTAGTCCCTGGGTTTCCATCAAGTGGGTTCAAAACATTCAAGAGGAAAAGCTAGGCTAGACCATGACTGATTGCAGGATAAAAACCAAGGAAACTGAAATGCTAGAATCTCTTCAGAAAATCTGGTTTGAAGAAGTATTTTTCAGAGGAAAAACCACCCCTTACACCACTCTAAAACCTAAAACAAATGCGACCCAAAAACAGCCAAGCATAACATACCAAAAGTTAAATAAACCAAGATTGCAGCAACCAAGAGAGCAGGAAAACAAATCACACTACTGCTGCAACATGCCGAGAGCATCAGGCTTGTTGCAGCAAAACTCTCTTTGTGTAAAAAAAAATATATATTAACCAACACATTCCTATGACCAAACTACAGGTTCATCAAATGTTATTTCCAGTTTTTAGATTTTAAACAAGGAAATCACAACATTCGCTACTCCCATAAACTAAATGAAACAGCAGGGCATGAAGTGCGGCAAAAGAAAAAGTGAAGCCACGCTAAAACTACTGCCAAAGAGCACAAAACTTCAGATTTTTATCAAGATTGCTGCTAAAAGGTTTTAATCCACAGAAAAATTCTAACTTTTTCCCACAAAACTCTTGACAATGAAAACAAGAAAAGAAGGAAAGCAAGATCCACAGTTCTTCCCTTCCTCAGCAGATTTACGGAAAAGAAAAACAACTAAACTTCATCCAAGAGCTTCAAGTAAAGATCTAAGATATAGCTTTGATGGGGAACTTGGAAGTATACCTTAAAGAGTTGACAGAAGCCAATGCGGTCTATAAACAAAAATCAGCCGATGAAGGAAACTTCCAGCAGTTCTTCCTCCTCTCTCCTTCGGTCGCTGTTCCCTTTCTCTCTCGCCCGTAACCTTTCCCTTTTCTTTTGTTTCGAATCTGTCCCAGCTTCACTCTCAGCTCTCTTGGTTATCCCTCAGATCGTTTCTTTTCACCGTCCTTTTCAATCTTCTCTCTTGCTCTAGGTTTCAGTCGCTACCAAAACCTCTCCCTTTTTTTAATCAGCCACCCTCCATTGTTTTCCTTTGCCGTCAGTTTTTTCCTCTTCTTTTCCTTTCTCCCCCAACCGTAGCTCTCTGCCCTTTCTCCAATCCGTCCGCCTCTGTTTTCCTGGTCTCTTCCTACCTAGCCTCACGAAAACCTCTGCCCTCCAAAACCTTCTCAACTTTCTCAGCCGCCACCCTCAGAATTTTTCCAGTTGTCAGCCGTTCCAAAACCTCTCTCGTTTTAGCCGTCCCGAAAAACTTCCCTTTTGCGGCTGTTTGTGAGAACCTGTAAAACCCTAATTATTTTTCCTAGGGTTTTAGTTCCTTTAATTGCATAATTTTTGTATTTCTGGCTTAGAAATATTTTCTGGGTGAATTTTATGAGCAATTAAAGTTTTTAGATGATTTTTCTAGCATTGGTGAGTTTTAAAAAAATTAAGAATATATATTGGACGTGGGACCCACTAGTGCGAAAAGTTCGGGAAAATTCGGCCAATAAGGTTAAGTTTCGGATACTGTGAAAAATTTATCGGGTGTTAAGAGATAAGTAGTGGGTGTGAAGTGATTGATGTGAGAGAGAAAAGAAAGATAGGAATGCATTTAATGAGGTGACAAGTGTCACATTCTCATTGGTTGGACTTTAAGAATTACTATTCACTTTCTTGACTTTTTTGACCAAAGGATTAAATATCAAAAAAATGCACAAAAATTGCCATTTTCTTACCTCTTATGGCCGGCCCTCTCTCAAGCTCAAGAAGGAAGAATTTCATCAACTCTCAAGCTTCCATATGGTTCAATCCACCAAAATAAATTGCCTATACTAGATTCTACTCCATATTATCCTTCCATTAGGTGTTAGTAAGTTGATTAGTGAAGTTTGTTTGAAGGTCTAAGGTGGCCAACATCCCTCTCTCTCTTGATTTCTTGGTAAGTGATGCTTGAACACCCTACTACCTCTAATGATGCTTATTTTGTGCTTAGAAGTGGCATGAGGGAAGGAATATATGATTTATTTCTTGGTTTGAAGTGATTTGATGAAGTTTTCCAATTTATGATGAATTTTCTGGTTTAATATGATCTTGATGTTGTGGCCTTGTATGATGAATGGAAATGGCCTATAATGACTCTAGTGGGTGTGAATTGTGGTTAAATGCAACTAATTTTGGATTTGGATGGAAAATGGAAAGTTAGGGTTCTTAAAATCCCCAATTCTGTCCGGTTTTAGATCACTGGGTTAGAGGCCGAATTTGACTTTGCTCAAAACATAAAAGTTGTAGGTATTGATGCGTTTGAGGTGCCTGTAAAATTTCAGGGCAGTTGGATTAGTGTAGAGTGAGTTATGACGAAATTACTGTAGCTGTTCTGCTTTGGACAGAATGCGAAAACTGCGTTTGTATTTGGCCATTTTGACTGGAATTGGTTTGGATTTTGAAGTTGGTGTCTTCTGATGAAATGTAGCTGGATGTCTTAGCTAACTTATGCCTTTGGAATTTCGGCATTTGGACTTGTATGGACTGAGATATACCGATTACAGTTTTCTGTGTTTTGCAAACCTGTTTTGGGAATTCTGGTATAGTATTTTGCATATTGGACCTAGTTGTGTTAGGAACTGGATTGAGTGGTCTTCTACAATGTTGTAGCCCTGTTTCTTACCTTCGAAACGGTGGGTCTTACACCCCCATCCGATTATTGTAGTGAGAGTTACGCCATTACCGCATTATGACGTCAAAACCGGTTTTCTTATCAAGGCCTAAGCTAAAGCCATTTTCTAATTTCTGGTTTCCTATGATGCTTATATATGTTTGCAAAACCCTATTGGGGTTGTGATTGGCATTGTTTTGTGACTCGTTATCGAGTCTCATTGCATTTGTTTACGTGTTCTAGGGCGTGACGGTGGTTCACGACACTCTCCTGACGGAAGTGCATGACATAGCACTTAATTGCTTAGTGAGTATACTACTCACTTACTTGTTATAATATGGCTTTGCTCTATGTGTATTTGATGCCTTGAAGGCTTAATTGGTTATTGGAAGTGATTGAGGTGAGGGTGTACTTGACCGCCCTCACCCCTTGTGATTTCATTCATGACTGCTTACTGTTATACTGAAATACTGCACTGGCTATATGAGTTATTGAATTGCAATCTTGGAAAACTGATTTGGTGTTGTTTGGACGATGTCCAACGACCTCACTGTATTACTGAGCTCAACCCCGTTTGGTGGTCATTTGGATTGAGCCGGCAAGGGCTTGGTCGTGATAAGTGACATACCACGGGGACTGTACTGGGGAACCTTGTGGTAATGAGACCCTTGGTTCCGGTATACTCGAGTATTACCAAAAGCTACTGAATTGGAGTGCGGGCCCGGTTGGGGTATGTTTGGTGGAAGGAATGGAGTGAAGTGAGATCTACGGTCGGGTATTCTTAAACATTGACGGAGGGTCAATGAGATTGGATCAAGAATGTAAGCGTGGAAACGAGCTCTTGAGAGCCATCCGTATCCTTTTACCAACTTGTTTACTTCTTAAGTGTGTACTTGAAATGAAAGATTATGCTTATGTGATCTTTACTGCTTATGTGGTAGTAACTCACTGGGCTTTAGCTCATTCCGTGTTATTTGTTTTCCTTACAGGGGTATAACTACTTTTGAGAATAGATTGGATAGTCTTTTGCCGAATTGAGCATGTAAATGACTTTTGTATTGCTCTTGAAGTGAAACCCTAATGTATAATGGGTTCATTTCCTTTTGATAGGCTCATTGAATGTGTACCTCCTTAATGAATGATTTTGGCATGCCACTATGGTTGTAAATGTTGAAATTCAATGTATATATATGTTGGATGATGTTTGGATGAATTTCGGAGTGACGCGACTTTCAAACGGAAAAGGAAAAATTTTGCCGAAGATGAACAGTGGCGAATCCGGCCAGGAATCCGGCCAGAAACTGGCCGGATTGCAGGCCGGATTGCCTGAGGAAAAAATGAAATCCGGCCAGACAATCCGGCCGGAATCAATCCGGCCGGATTGAGGTGAAATTTTGAAAAAAAATTGGATGCTCTCGGCCTTGTATCCGGCCAGATTCCGGCCGGATTCTGACGTGTACTGCACTATTCCTTTCGGCTTCGTTTTCGTTTTTTTTTATTTTGTGATTTTGACTTATTTGCGCGCGTTGGTATGTTCCGGAACGTATTAGATCGACGTGAACTGATCCGTAGTCCTGGCGAGAGCTGGGCAGGCAGTCCGCTAACCCCTTTGGTTCGCCTTAGGGGAAAGTGGGGCTGTTACACTGTTAATCCTTGTCCTTTTATATGAGCAACCCCCAACCCTAAAACTCCAGCAACTTCCCCTATATTTGCAGGTAAGGAGCCGCCTGATGCTCCTTTGCAAGCTGCAACAAAACGCAGCTTGTATGCGCGACATTTCCCCCTTTTTTTTTAACAACTTGATAATTACAGAAATGATAAAAAATAATATAAATAATAATAATAATAACAAAATTACACAAACCAGGTAATAATAATAACAAAAACAAAAAATAATTTTAAACAAGAAACTAAACAATAAAAATGGCTATTTTTCAATTTTCCTTTTTTTCTTTTTTCTTTCTCTTTAAATAATTAGAACAAAAATAAAAATAAAATGACAAAAGCAAATTAATTAACATTGGATAAAATAAACTAAAAACAACAAAAATGCAAATTCCACTTTTCCCCTTTTTCCATTTTTTCATTGTTTTTTTTTCAATTTTTCATTCATTTTCCATTTTCATTTTTAAATAATGAAACTAAATCTGAAACAACTAAAACATATTTTTTTTGAACGTTTTTTTTCCTTTTTCCTTTGAGAAATTCTACGCTAAAACTTAAAAATAAAATAAAAACTAGAAACTAAAAAAAAACTAAAAAGCAACCACGACAAATGAGAATAAAAAGTAAAAGAAATTACACCAAAAATTTGGTGTCTACAGTTTGCCCCTCTTTGTCTGAGTTTTGAAAAAACTTGAGACAAAGAAGTAGACACCAAATACTTACCTGCATTATTCGGCTGCAAAATGATTCCAACGAACAAGAATTCTAAAATGGGACTGACCTAAACATAAAATAAAAGCGGGACTGACCCGAACAGGAAAATTAAAAACGGGACTAACCCGAACAGGAATGTAAACGGGATAGACCCAAACAGAAATTTAAACGGGATAGACCCGAACAAGAAATTTAAATGGGATAGACCCACGGGATAGACCCGGACAGAAATATAAATGGGATAGACCCAGACAGAAAATTTAAATGGGATAGACCCACGGATTTAAAACGGGACTGACCCGAACAGAAAATTTAAAATCATGGGACTGACCCGAATAAAACGAAAATCATGGGACTGGCCCGAATAAAATGAAAATCAGATGAATTGAAGTGAGGTGGAGTGTTGGTGGGATTGACCCATGTTTATTGGTGATGCAAATGAAAGAAGTGAAATGAAGTGTTAATGGGACTGACCCATGTTTGTTAGTGATGCAAATGAAATGCTCACTAGTGGGACTGACCCACGGCTAGTGGCGAACGAAAAGGAAATGCTCACTAGTGGGACTGACCCACGGCTAGTGGCAATGAAAATGAAACGTCTTGACAATCGGACAGTGGGATCAAACCCGAGCCTGCCGTGATGTGGACGGTCAGCGGGATAGAACCCGGTCCTGCCGAGGTAAGCGGTCAGCGGGACAAAACCCGGTTGTCGCGCCCCACTTTTTGATTCGAATGTGATGTGATATGTGAAGTGTGGTGTGAACGTGTGCAAAATGAAAAGTAAAAAAGGCCATGGGACTTTGGAAAGCGACGATTTGGCCAAATGAAATTTTTTTAAAAAAGGGTTTTTTGTATGAAAAATGGAGTCGGCACTTGGTATAGAGTTAGGGTGTACCAAGTCACCTAAAAAATGAATTTTTTTTTTAAAGAAAAATTAAGAAACCCTTTTTAAACGACTCCTAGTCCACGTAAACAAAGAAAAAGGTTCGGGAGTCACATTTGACGAAGGGGAAGGCAAGGATGAAGATCCAAGGCACCCCTTCGACCTAGCCAAGGCTAGTTGCGTGATTTAACCCTTATTTTCCTATATTTTCTACCCAAAATATGTATTGCAAGTTGGATTTGACTAATGAATGAGAAATGCAATCCTAAATCTAAGAAATGTTTCTTATGAGGCTTTTGGTCCCATTCACACGAGTCGTGATGGCCAATAAAGAAAGCCTCATAGAAAATCGGGAATGATGCAAATGATGACTCAAAATAAAAGTGTAAGTGTGCGTGGTGTAGGAAAAGTGCAAGTGTGCATTTTGAAAGTGTTTGTGTGCAAATGAATGAAAATATAAATGCTCGTGTGTAAGTGAATGAAATAGTAAATATATAAGTAAAAATGGGTGCAATGTGTGAAATGACAAAGTAAAGAAAGTGAAGAAGTGTGTGAGTATGGCATGTGCATTTAAGATATATAATTAGTGAGGAAAATAGTGAGGAAATGAAAATGCATGAAACTTAGAGGGATGCATCAAGTCGGGTACGGGGATGACATCTAGTTTTATGATTTTAATTTTCCCTCGGATTAGAAGGTAAAACTAGCGTGCTAAGGCTATCGAGTAGCCACACTCGCTCGTTTCCCTTATCAAGAGGGGATTTTCACGCAAATGAACCCTAACTAGCATGAGATGCAAGTCCTAAAGTGAAGGGGAAGGGGTTTGGGGAACATACCAAATGATAAACTAAGGAAAAATGCGTGATATGTGGTGATCATGCACTTAATGAAAAAGGAAAAAAACCTATTGGGTCTAGCATTGGACTAGCCCATCCTATGAATTCCGACTAGCGTTGGACTAGTGGAAACGATAAAAGAAGCCACAACTAGCGTTGGACTAGTGTGGTAACGTACATTCATCCATTCCATTCATTCATGGTTATGAAAACAAGTAGACATGCCAAAACGCTCGTAAACACGTAACACGTAGCACTTAGCATGCTCGACTAGATGCAAGAACCTAATAAAGCAATTAAACATGTAGCAACAAAAACAAGCAACCAAGGGGAAGGGGAAATGGACCAGATGCTCTCCGAGCCCTATCTATTACAAACCAAGAGGTGTACACATACCCCATAAAACTTAAATAAAAGTAAAAAGTAAGTAAATGCATGCAAGGAGGTAAGGAAAACGAAGTAGACAGGCATATTCACATAACACATAAAGTCACATAGGAGAGACAAAAAAAGGATAAGAGAAATTGTACCTCCCCCCGCGTGTAATGCTAGTAAGGTGAACAAGACTCAACTTTGGCTATGGTCACTAAAGAAGAAGCTAATTTTGGCTAAAACCATTCAAAGGAAAGGATTAATGCACCGATATAATGATAAAAGACAAATATGACAATCGGAATCCATCAAACATCGAATCCGTCCTCACTTTGCAACTTAGAAATAACCAAATAAAAAAACAAATTAGACCAACCGATCATCTAAACCATCTCAACATGAATATTAACAACCCCTCAAGTCCGATTAATTATTATAGAATTTCAAGAGCCCAAGATCAAATAAGGGTCAATGAGTGGTTTCACTTTGCATTTTAGGATCCAAAAGCAACCATCAATCAATCAAACCAAAACCAATTAAAACGTTTTAAGAGCTTTAAAGATCCAAAAGCAAGAAAAATTCAAGTAATCAACTTATTTTAGGGAAATTAAAGGAAATAGGCAACCACAAGCTCATTTAGACACAAGGTTCACCAATCCATGCATTAAGCATCACCTTAGCAAAACATGGTAACCAATGAAAGCAAACAAGCGATTGAATTAAAATATTAATGCTACCAAATACTCAAATGTGGACATTAACCAAACACTCAAGCTTATCAAACACTTCTAGGCACTTCAAAATCCAAAGGCAAGAAAAAGGTCAAGTAATGGCCTAAAATTCAACTATTCTAAGATCTATTTGCAAAAATTAGGACTTAATTGAGCCTTTATAATATTGCTGCAAAAAAAACACAGGGACCCAATTGATTAGCCTTTTCAATTACTTGGGCCAAATTAGCATTATAGGAGACTTGGGGGCCAAAGTACAATTTTGGAAATTATTTTCATGCAAAAACATGCAACTACGTGAAGCTTAAATTTCTGCAACTTCCAACTAAATATCTCTGCTGTAATTTTTCTGCACACAAACCTCGGTACTCGATGCAACCTTCCGCAAACAAAGGTTCACACCAACTGAAGTTAACTTCACACAACTCAACATTTACTAACAAATGCAATCTTGGAGGCATGTCATGCAAGCTACAAAAATTAACAAGATTCTGCAGCCAGCATTCGGCAATTGATGAAACTCTTGGCAAGACAGTGCAGCAAAATAAACTCAAAGTCTGCTAAACTATGACCTGAAATTTCCAGCAAAACACACCCATTTCATCATACACACAAGTTCATCAAACCAGAGATTATTGTCCCAAATCAAAACATGAAGTTTTGCTTGCAGGATTAAGATGACAAATCTGATTTGACTGACAACGAAAGAAAGAAAGACAACTGCAGCCAGATTTTCGACAACCAGACCAAGCGAACTACAAGACTCCACTGCTAAGCTCCCAACCATTCTCATGACATCTCAGGCAAATGGCAAGCAGATCAGACATGTTAAGCAAATCTAAAGGTTCAGCAAACCGAAGATATGTTCATGTTGCTGCAACAAGCCGAGAGTCATAGGCCTGTTGCAGCAGATTTTTGAAGATCCTGGCCAGGCAAGAAACCCAGATTCTATTTTCAATTTTTTAGTTCAAGCATTTGAGATTATACAACCTCCCAAACGAGATACCCGAACGTCATACTCTGATTTCAAGCAACAAACTCACGGCAAATCCCCATCCATATACACAAAGGAAACCTTTTGCAGCCATTTCAATCAAAACTAAGTCCACTCATGCGAAGAAGGAAAAAAAAAAAACTCAGACAAGCTTCACAATAGACAAATCCCACCGTAATGATCTCAGCCCATTTAAAATCACACAACCCTCATAAAATTGCCAAAGTCCAAAAGATCTAACCAGGTTGCTAATTACAGAAAAATAGACAAAAACAGAAACTTGCGGCCAAATCAAAACTAGATTCATCGAAAGGTACTACTTTTCTAGCCGAATCATCTAATCATTGAGCATCCATTTACCGTAAAGCTCTCAAATTTCTCAAAGGGCATCAGAAATCATAGACAGAGGAATTAACAGATGCACGTACACGGAAAGAAACAGAGACGGACGTGGTGAACTCAAACCCTCACAAGATAAATGATACAAAAACGAAATGGGTTACCTCAAAACAGCACGTTGTTTTTCGGAAATGAGACACCAAAAATGGCTTGCTGCAGGAACTTTTAACGCCAATGAAGTCACTCCTCCCTCCTCGATTTCCTCTTGCTTGGTTCCTTCTCTTCAGATACTCTCCCGTAGCTTCCTCTTTTAGTCCCTCTCTTTTCTCTCTCAGCTATCTCTCACTCTTTCTTCTCCCCGTTAGCTTTTTCCCTATAGCCGTTCCCTTTTTGTTCCAGACTTCCTCCTACACTAGTTCTCTGTGCTTTGCTTTTGCCCTGAAACTCCCTTCTCCCCAAAACTCTCGCTCAGTTTTTCTGTTTGCCTGTCGATGCTCTCCCAAAAAAACCTCAGAAACTCCCTCTTCCGGCTGATGCTTTTCTTTTCTCTTTTATATCCCCTTCCAAATCTCCTAAACCCTTCCTTGAATGGTCAGGATGAAAGCCAGCCTCTGCCTTCATCTTGCCCTTCGATGGCACGTACGAAGCTAACCCTTTGCAAGCTGCCAAAAATGCAGCTTGCAGGCCGTGACCCCCTTTTTTTTTTTTTTTTTTTTTTTCAAGAAAATTAATTGATTAACATTGATAACTAATTTAACAAAATACATAATAATAAAAATAAAAAAAAACTAATGAAGAAAGCTAAATTAAAATGAAATGCTAACGCTAATTATTCTTGTTTTCTTTTCTTTTCTTTTTCTCTTGTTTTTTTTTTTTTTTCAAATTAATAGATGAAATGGTAAAATAAAGTAAAATAAAGTAAAAAAAAAAAGTAATTTAATTAATCGTCAAGTAAAAATGAATAAACTAAAAATAAAAAGCGGCAAAACTGCTATTTTCTACTTTTCGCTTTCATTTTTATTTTCCACTTTCATTTTTGTTCTTTGCTTTTTTTTTTTTCTTTTCTTTTTTTTTTCTTTTCAAGAAAGCCTTGAATAAAACAAAATGACTAAAATGGTTTTTCTTTTCTTTCTAAAACTCTATAAACTTAAAAACTAAAAAACTAAAAAACTAAAAACTAAAATCTAAAACTTAAAAGTGATAAAAACCTGAAATGACAAAATAAAAATGAATAGACAAACTAAAAGGGCAAAATGAATAAAACTAAAATAAAATAACAACTAAAAATGCAAAACACTCAACAATGAACTAAATGCAAGCGATCTAAAATAAAAATCGTGAAGTAGAAGCCACATACAATTCAAAATTTGGTGTCTACAGTTTGCCCCTCTTTGTCTGAGTTTTGAAAAAACTTGAGACAAAGAAGTGGACACCAAACACTTACCTGTGTTATTGGGCTGCACAAGATTCCAATGAACAAGAATTCTAATACGGGACTGACCCGAACATGAAAAATAAGACGGGACTGACCCGAACAGAATTTAAACGGGACTGACCCGAACAGAATTTGGAAGGGACTGACCCGAACAGAATTTTAAACGGGACTGACCCGAACAGGAATTTAAACGGGACTGACCCGAACAGAATTTAAACGGGACTGACCCGAACAGAAATTAAACGGGACTGACCCGAACAGAATTTAAACGGGACTGACCCGAACAGAATTTGGAAGGGACTGACCCGAACAGGAATTTAAACGGGACTGACCCGAACAGAATTTGGAAGGGACTGACCCGAACAGAAATTTAAACGGGACTGACCCGAACAGAATTTAAACGGGACTGACCCGAACAGGAATTTAAACGGGACTGACCCGAACAGAATTTTAAACGGGACTGACCCGAACAGGAATTTAAACGGGACTGACCCGAACAGAATTTAAAACGGGACTGACCCGAACAGGAATTTAAAACGGGATTCACTGGGGAAGTTTGAGACAATGAATTGAATTTTTACCTGAGAGTAGTTCAAATTTTTGTACCTAGAGAGAGATTGGATCTCTGTAGTTGAAGCGATGGCCGATGTTGGTCCTTAAAACCCAACTTTGCAAATAACATTGCTTTAGGTTTGAAAAAGAGAATGACCGCTGTCATTTGTGAACGTAGTGTTCCTGCAAGAAAAGAATAAATAATAATGGATTTGCCACCATTATTTGATCCGGTTTGCCTTGAGAATCGTGTAAACATGAGTCTTGTACTATTTTTGGCCTCTGTTCCGCGGCATCCGTCTTGGTCGAACTTGTGACTCTTCAAATTCTAAGATTGATAAAATACGGATTGACCACGTCACCCAATCCAGGTGGTAGCTTTGTTGCATGTTACTCCCTGTGTCTGATGATTGAATCCCCTATTTTTGCTCAAACCTTTGGGTTTATCACTCATTTGAATTCAATGGTAAAAGAATGATGCGTGAAAATTTGTCATATAACGATCAATGTACATGCAAGATTATTTCCTATGTCGGGCAAAGATGAGCATTCGAAAGAATGTAGACAATCATAAGCAGTCATACACAAATAATTGAAAACAACCAAAAGATTCATAAAGATACATTTTGCAAAAGAATATTTGTAAAGAACAATACAAATTTAGCCAACGAATATCATATTCGAGACTTCGGATATTTTCTCCTCGGAATCCGATATTGGCAGAAGTATCACAAATATGAGGAAAAGTCCAAATGAACCAGGTCACCAGCTGTTCCTCCCCGCGCTTGTCTGTTATGAAAGACCCGCCTTGGCGCCCTTTCGGGTTTTCACCAAGGTTGCCCCTACCCTTTTTGTTTTTGCTTTTTCTTTTTCTTTTTGATTTTTTTTTTTTTCTTCAAGGCGCCCTTTCGGGTTTTCACCTAAAGAATAAAGACACGTCTCGACCATGATCGACTCAGAAATATGAGTTAAAGGTTTCAGGCATCAGTAAAATGCACTTCCCTTGTAGATTAGGCGAAGGCATTACGGACATCACTTGCCAGTTGATTATCAAATTTTGCTAATAGAAATGCAACAAATGACGGAAGCCAGGACTTTGGGTTTTGTAATGAGGTCAGGTGGGGTGTTTTCCTAGAAAGGTTAAGGCTTGAAAGCAAATTCGATGCCAGGGGTAAAATAAACTGAGATTGCTCTATTCTGAAATCATTTCCGATTTTGAACAAAACCGGGAAAAATTTGCCCCAGTTTGATCGGATTTTCACTCTTTGCATTTTTCATTGCATTTTCCTCACTTTTGCAGTTTTCTTTGAAAACTAAATTTGCCCCAGTGTGGGGTTCTCTCTTTTCTTTTCTTCTTCTTTTTTTCTTCTTTTCGTTTTCGAAATAAATTTGCCCCAGTGTGGGGTTTGCAATTCTCAAGGGTGATCAAACGAAATTTGTCAATTCTGATGGCTCAAAGGGGACAAGTAGAGATAAAATATTTTTTAGTGTAAAAGAAGATGGCCTGACTTGCATTTCGCCATTTGCATGAATTTCTAAAGAAAATTTGCATGATCAAATGAAAAACTTTTTGCACATATCTGAGTTGATGGGTTGAGGGAATGCCCGTCCATCCATTTCTGCTAGAATGAGGGCTCCGCCAGGTAATACCTTTTGGACAATGAACGGCCCTTGCCAGTTTGGAGCGAATTTGCCTTTAGCTTCATCTTGCATTGACAAAATCCGCTTCAGTACCTTATCACCTTCTTCAAATGCCCGCCGATGGACCTTTTTGTTGTAAGCTCGGGCCACCCGTTTCTGATAACACTGACCATGACAAATAGCATTGAATCGCCTTTCATCGATCGACGTCAATTGTTCATGGCGCTGCTTTATCCAATCAGCCTCTTCCAACTTAGCTTCCATGAGGATTCGCAACGAAGGAATCTCAACTTCGGCTGGTAACACAGCTTCCATTCCATACATGAGTGAATACGGTGTTGCCCCAGTTGATGTCCGAATAGAAGTCCGGTACGCCATCAATGCATAAGGCAACTTTTCATGCCAATCGCGATGCCTTTCTGTCATTTTGCGGATAATTTTCTTCAAATTCTTATTTGCGGCTTCTACAGCTCCGTTCATCTGAGGCCTATAAATGGCGGAGTTGCGGTGTCTGATTTTGAATTGCTCGCATAGTCCATCCACCATGTCATTGTTCAGATTCTTGGCATTGTCAGTGATAAGCGTTTCAGGCACCCCAAATCGACAGATGATGTGATCTCTCAAGAAATTGGCAACTACTTTCTTCGTCACATGTTTAAACGACTCTGCTTCAACCCATTTGGTGAAGTACTCGATCGCCACCAATATAAATCGATGTCCATTTGAAGCAGGAGGATCGATTGTACCAATCACGTCCATACCCCACATTGAACAGGGCCACGGGGCGGTCATGCTATGCAACTCAGTGGGTGGAGCGCGTATAATATCACCGTGCATTTGGCATTTTATACATTTCCGGACAAAATCTATACAATCATGCTCCATAGTAAGCCAGAAGTATCCGGTTCTCATGATTTTCTTCGCTAGCAAATGGCCATTCATGTGAGGTCCACAAACGCCACTATGCACTTCTTTCATCATATACTGAGCTTCGTTTTCATCAACGCACCTTAAAAGGTTCAAATCTGAGGTTCTTTTGTACAACACTTCTCCACTTAAGAAAAACTTGGAAACCATTCTGCGCAAAAAACTCTTATCCTTTGAACTAGCATGCTGAGGGTAAGACCCCGTTTTGAGAAATTCCTTAATATCCTTATACCAAGGCATGTTATCAGAGGACTCGTCTGCGACCCAACAGTGGGCAGGTTTGTCTTGAAGTTGAATTTGGATTGGTTCGATTTTCAATTCGTCTGGATACTGGATCATAGAGGCTAGAGTGGCCAAGGCATCAGCAAATGCGTTTCGGGTTCTCGGGAGATGTCTAAACTCCAAATTTTGAAACCACTTGGCCAAAGTGAGCAGACTACAATGGTAGGGTAGAATTTTCGAATCTTTGGTTATCCATTGCTTCAAAGTTTGGTGCACGAGCAAATCTGAATCACTAAAAGCTATCAACCCCTTGATTTCCATCTCTAAAGCCATTTTGAGACCCAAAATGCAGGCTTCATATTCAGCCATGTTATTCGTGCAAGCGAATTGCAATTTGGCAGCGGCAGGGTAGTGCTTCCCTTCGGGTGACACCAAAACAGCTCCAATTCCAGCTCCGAGAGAATTTGAAGCTCCATCGAAGAAAAGCCTCCATTCAGGACTTTGTTCACTTATATCATCTGCAACACCTACAAATAGGACCCTCTCGTCAGGGAAATAAGTACGGAGTGGTTGATAATCATCATCCCTTGGATTTTCCGCCAAATGATCAGCTATAGCTTGTCCCTTGACCGCCTTTTGTGAAGTGAACACAATATCGAATTCTGAGAGAATTATCTGCCACTTCGCCAAACGCCCAGTCAACATCGGCTTCTCCAAAAGATACTTCAAAGGATCAGACCGGGAAATAAGATACGTGGTACGGCTCAATAGATAGTATCTCAACTTCTGGGCTGCCCAAGCCAATGCACAGCAGCTTTTCTCAATGAATGAATAATTAGCCTCGTACTGCGTGAACTTCTTGCTTAGATAGTAAATGGCTTGTTCTTTCCTTCCAGAGTCATCATGCTGACCTAGAACACATCCTACTGCTCCTTCAAGCACGGATAAATACATAATCAAAGGTCGGCCCGGTTTGGGCGGCACTAAGACTGGTGGATGCAACAAATAATCTTTAATCTTGTCAAAAGCCTGTTGGCACTCCTCATTCCAATACAACGGCACGTTCTTCCTCAATAATTTGAACAACGGCTCGCATGTGGCAGTTAGTTGGCCAATGAACCTCCCGATAAAATTGATCTTCCCTAAAAAGCTTTTCACGTCCTTCTGAGTTTTTGGCACTGGCATGTCTCGAATTGCTTTGATTTTCGCCGGATCTATTTCTACGCCCTTCTTGCTAACAATGAATCCCAACAGCTTACCCGCAGGTGCTCCGAAGGCGCATTTCGCAGGATTTAGCTTTAAATTGTACTTCCGCAACCTCTCGAATAATTTCTTCAGATCAACCAAGTGGTCCTCTGCCCTTTTAGACTTGATTATAATATCATCCACGTAGACCTCCATCTCCCGGTGGATCATATCATGAAATAGGGTTGTCATGGTCCTCTGATATGTTGCCCCTGCATTCTTTAAACCGAAAGGCATGACTCGGTAGCAAAAGGTACCCCAAGGGGTAATGAAAGCAGTCTTCTCCCTATCCTCCTCTGCCATCAAAATTTGGTGGTAGCCAGCGAAACAATCGCAAAAGGTTTCAATCTCATGTCCGGCAGTATTGTCTAAGAGAATGTGAATATTTGGTAGAGGGAAATCATCTTTAGGACTGGCTTTATTAAGGTCTCTATAGTCAACACAAACTCTCACCTCTCCACTCTTTTTTGGAACAGGGACTGGATTTGAAAGCCAAATTGGGTAATGGGAAACAATGATAATATTGGTTTTGAGTTGTTTTTCAATTTGCTCTTTTATTTTGAGGCTCATATCTGGTTTGAATTTTCTGGGTTTTTGTTTTACGGGTGGAAAAGAAGGGTCTGTGGGTAACCTATGCACCACCACATCAGTTGAAATGCCAGTCATATCATCATAGGACCACGCAAATACATCCTGGAACATGGTCAAGAATTCAAGCATCTCCTTTCTCTGCCTTTCATTCAAATGAATACTTATCTGCACCTCCTTAATTTCATCCTTAGTGCCAATGTTTACTGTTTCTGTCTCTTCCAGGTTCGGTTTTGGTTTTTCCTCATATTGTTCAAGGTCCTTTGTAAAAGAATCGAATACCTCCTCATTATCACTCTCGCTTTGGAGTTTGGATTCACAGACCTCCAAGTCGTGAGTGATATAGAGATTGCCATTATCGTATTCCAGAACTGTGATATCCAAAGGGTCAAATATTTTTATTTTTGGCCATCTGAAAGAATTAACGAATGTGGGATAATAAGCAAATAAGCATACAACAAACAAATGAACAAACAATATGGATATAGACAACACAACATGACAAGAACAACTTGTGCATTTTCATAAAGACCTTTGATTGAAAGCAAGTGAAAAATGAAAATTTAACAATATTTACATGCGCAAACGGGAAATTGTTTTCATTGGCTATTTACAGATGCAAAAGTATTTTTCATGAATTCATATGAATGATAAACCCCTTTTAGTTTACCGAAACTCCTTCCGAATAGGCAGAAATTCAGCTGTCCAATTGGAAATCGACCCTTCAGGGATGTCAGGAAATTCGGCCTCGTTCGGGAAATTGTCTTCAAATATTGCCCCAATGAACAGTTGGGACAAACTATCCTCGATTTCTTCAGTTGAATTACCCTCTGATGTGATTATTTCAGCTGGCCGGGGAAAAGTATACCGTAGCGGTGGAATGTCAAAAACCCTTTGTCGGCCCTCTCTTTCTGCTCTTTTACGCTCCTTCATCTCTTTGAAATCCTTGGCGGTTGGCCGGAAACCCAAACCAAACGTATCCCTTTTTTCGATAATCTCCACCGGCGTCAGGATCCCTTGCAGTTCACGCCCCAACCCCTTGTTGAATTTGTATCCTCCACGAATCATTTCTCTGGCCATCATTACACTAGCCTTTGAGAGAGCTTGTTCCTCCGTGGTTATCCAACTTACGGAGACTATATCGGATGTGCTGTGAGGGGACATGGTAACACTTTGACTACCCTCCTCTTTAACTCCAGAATCGGTGATCACCAGGCAGTCCTCTTCAGCAAAGATAGTGATTAGTTTGTCATTTACCACGAACTTGAGCAATTGATGCAACGAAGACGGCACAGCCCCCGACTTGTGAATCCATGGCCTTCCAAGTAAAATATTATAAATGCTCGGGAAGTTCATGACTTGGCAAGTTATTTGAAATTGGGCGGGCCCCATCTCGATTACTAAATCTGCCTCTCCTATCGGCTCCCTTTGAGCTCCATCAAACCCTCGAACGATAGTCCCTGAAGGCCTCAGCTTGATGTCTTGCAAACCTAGTTTCTCTAAGGTATTCCAAGGACAGATATTCAGTGCGGATCCATTATCGATTAACACCTTAGGCAGCATTTTTCCATTGCACCTCACTATTATGTACAACGCCCTATTATGTCCGATGCCCTCCGTCGGCAATTCATCGTCAGAAAAAACAATTTGCTTGTTGAATAATACGTTCCCCACCACGTTTGAAAAATTATCAACAGAAATGTCCCTCGGAATTTGAGCTCTTGTTAATACGTCGATCAATGCATCCCTATGCACGTCCGAAGAGAAAAGTAGGTCCAACATGGTTATCTGGGCAGGTGATTTGCTTAGCTTTTCCACTATGTTGTATTCACTTCTTTGAAGTCGTTTAAGGAAATCCACGGCTTCTTTCTCGGAGATTGTTGGCTTAATGGGTGGCTCAGAACTATTGGCTTGAATTGGAGTAGTAGTCTCAAATGGATTTACAGTCTTCCCCGATTTGGTAACTACTGACACTTCCTTCTTTGCGGTTGAATTCTCCCCGATCTGTATGCTAGGCTCATCGTAATTCCACGGCACTTGTTGCAGACTTAATACGGGTTCCTGCTTCGGGAATTCGATGACTACCGGTTTCAAAGCTTCATTCTCCGCTGGCGTGAGATCTAAGACAAAAGGCTTGTTATCTTCTTCGAATGGCAACTCTATGACAAACGGTTGGTCCGTGACCCCAAACACTTCAGCTTCTATTGCCAATTTCTTGATTTGTTCCTCGTACTCCGCATCGTCCATAATAACCCCAACATGCTCTGGCAAGGGGTTTTGATTTACGTTTGGCCCTTGCGGCTCCCTCTTTCTGATCACGATTTCTCCAGACTCAACCATATCCTGAACTTTATGCTTTAGCGCCTTGCAATCCAAAGTTGCATGCCCAGGGGCCCCCGAATGATATGCGCAAACAGCTTGCGGGTTATACCAGGCGGGCATGCCATACGGATAGGTAGGAGGGGGTACTGTGCCAATTTTTCCGGAGGCCCTTAACTGGTCATATAGTTGGTCCAAAGGCCTGCCTAAATTGGTAAAAGTACGGCTAGGGGGTCTGTTGTAGGGTTCAGTGGGTTGAGAATAGTTGTAAGCAGGTCTATTTGGAGGAGGAAATCTTGGGTTAAATGGAGGTCGAGGTCGGTTTTGGGGTGGATTTGGTTGAGAAATTTGAAAAGGGGCTGAAGGTGGGTTTGGATAGCTTGGGCGAGGTCGTGGGTGATGGATGTTGGTAGTATATACAGGGTGCGGATTTGAGTAGTAAGGGTAATGGGGTTGGTAGGTTGGGTTGTGCTGGTATCGGGGTCGGGGTGAAGGATTGTGGTTCCAAACAAAGGTTGTATCTCCTTCTTTCTTTTTGAATTGTGGTTTCTTTTCACTGCTTCCTCGCCCTTGCAAAGCTTCCACTTGCGATTTCAGGGCAGACACATTAACAATTTTCCCGGCTCGTACAAAGTCGTCGAATTCTTCAAGTTTATTTACAATTGCCGCGAATGAACATCCAGTCATACGGAAAATTTCTTCAAAATATGGAGGATCATGGGCCTTGATGAAAGTACGGATGATTTCTTCCTCGGTCATCGGAGGCTCCACCTTGGCAGCTATTTTCCTCCACCTCTTGGCATAAGTCTTGTGATCTTCGGAGGGTTTTCTTTTGGTTCCTTCCAAGGTGGTTCTAGTCGGTGCCAACTCACAATTATACTCATATTGCCTTACGAAAGCCTTGGACAAGTCAATCCAGGTTCTTACGTCTTCAGGTTTCAGATTTGAATACCAGTCAAGTGCGTCCCCTTCCAGACTTTCAGGGAACAACCTTAGAGGCAAGTTTTCATCGTCCACAGGCTTTCCCAATTTGTTTGCAAATAGTCGGAGGTGCGTCTTGGGATTACCCGTCCCATCGTACTTGTTAAACTTAGGAGTTTTGAACCCCTCAGGCAGTTGCACATTCGGAAAGAGACACAGCTCATCGTAATCCAAGACTCCTTGCTTGTTCAGCACCTGACTCTTCCTCATGAATTCATCGAAACGGTCCAGGCGCTTTAATAACTTCACATCAATGGGAGCAGAGGATCCTCCCACCTCTGGTTTGGTTTGAATAAAATGGTCCGGCAGATAAGGCTCAGTGGTGGGGTAATAAAAAGCTTGTGTTTCAGGTGGTATATTTGCAGTAACTTGAGGTTGTGGGCCTTGCATATGAGTAGGGAAAAATGAAGGATTAGGAGGGTAAGTGCATGGCAGATGAACGGTGGGGTAGGTGAAAGTCCCTTCGGGTGGACCTTGCATGGGAACAGTAGTTTGAACTGTAGGAATAACAAAGGGTTCAGATTGCAGTTGTATTACGTGCGGAAGCTCCGGCTGTACCCCGCTACTGACAAGCTCATCTATTAATTTCTTTTGGGCGGCCATTTCAGAGGCCATTTCCCCAAACTTAGCAAGTAACTCGGCTAACTGGACTCCAGGACTCGTGACTTCCGGCTGTGTAGTCGCTGTAGTCTTATCAGATGATTCTGGTTGAATATTCATGTTTACACGATTCCTTTGAGCTTTACTTCGGGATCGCGTAATAATGGGGCTTTTCCGAAAAGCTATTTTGAAATTTTACCTGAGAAGGCACAAGACTGCTTTAGATAAACCAATCATTATTGAATTTCTGCAATTTATTCAAAAAAGAAAAAGAAAAAGAAAAAAGAAAATGAAAAAGACATGAGTTAGTAGCTATTCGAACAAATCGGATGCATGTCCTATTTGGGGAACCCTTTTGTGCCAAGGGTGGGCCTAGCATGATGCAACACTTTCGGAATGAGACCCATTAATCAAACCTGTTATTTGACAAACACTTTGTGAAAAGGGATTCATTTCATTGCAGAAACCAAATACATCTGTTTACATCATATTGCGAAGGCGATTTCGTACAAGATCACCAAAGTTCCTAAGCCTATCTAGTACGGAGTCTTTACTTTCTCTAGCATATGGCATCTGGACGCGTTCGGCTTGATCATACAATTCCCCACATTTCCGCTTCATCTCTTGGCGCCTTTCTCGCTCCTTCTCATATAACCTCTTGTTTTCTTCTGCCTTTTCTTTGTGCGATTCGATGGATTTCTTCAACTGTACCACCTCCATGTCCTTGGCTTTAATGATGGCTCTCAGCTTCTCAATTTCCTCATACGGCTCATGTTGCAACCCTTGCGTGGTGGAATCTTTCAACCAATCCTCGTATGGAGCGGTCATTACCCCCTTCTGTTTGAGCTCCGGAAGATAACGAATGCTTCTATCGTCGGATATTGTTCTCCAAGATTCAGTGATTTGGCTCTTCATAGGGATCTCTTTTGGGCATACCCCCTGATCAAAGAAAATGGTGACTTCACTAAACTCGGAAATCGGTGGCGGCCCTTGAATGCGACCTAGTTGTCTGAGAAATCTCTTCGGGGTATACGAGATGATTCCTTGAGTACCCAGCAAGAGAACACGTTCGGATTCCTTAGTGCGAAGTATCGGCTCGAAACAGTCTGTCCAATCTAATACCCATCTAATGTTGAAATCTTGCAATTTTTCCAAGTAGTCCACACATTCGGATGCGTTCTTTGGTAAGTCTCCCTCGTTGACTCTTTTGGGATGTGTGACTACCCAATTATATCCAACCACCGGCAAACTATCGGCAACTGATGCTTGTCTCTTAAAATGTTCCGTAGCCCATATGTATAAAACCAAGTTCGCCCCATGGAAAAACTTTTCTCCCTTTAGACAACCAGTACAAGCTAAGAAAATATCTGCGAGAATGGTCGGGACTATAGAACATTGCTTACCCTGAATTCCTAAGAAAAGGTCATTCACAATTTTTGCTGATTTAAAGGCTATCTTTTGATCTTTTCGCGGAAAGAGATAGGTCCCAGCCATAACTACCCCATATACTAGTAGCCTTTTGCGCTCCCATACGGCTTTGGAAGTGAACACAAAATCCGTCATATGCCTGTCGAATCCATCGCGTGGCGCAAATCGTTCAAACAGGATACTCACGGCGACGCCCTGATCTGACCCTCGTAGCACGGACTCTTTCAATCCTATAATTTGACAAAATTCGGCCTTGTCGGAAGCAAATGGAAATACCAAGGCAGTTCCTCGTGTGGGTAAACCAAAGAGGCCAGCTACTTCTTCGAGTGTTATAGTCATTTGCCTATTGCCTATTCTAAAAGCAGTACACTCAGGGTCCCAAAGATGAACTAAAGCCTCTACCAAATAATTGTTGGATTTGATCTGCTTAAAGTCTCCAATTGGTCCTAAAAATTGGGCTACTTGATTCAGTTCACTAGGTAACATGAAGGTAGGCCATTGTTGAACCTCAGTTGATGGTATTAACAACTGGTAGATGCGGCGAGGGCAAGCCATCTGATAATGAAGAAGGTAGTTTGTCAATTACCTTACCTACGAGTCTCATTCCTCCAGTTATGCGATAATTTAAACGTGCAGTCCCTTGAAGGGTTAAATACCCATGGGACACAAAAGGGTTGGTTTTATTCCTAAAACGGGATTCCCTACGTGGCGTTCCCTTTCTAGGGTTTATGCATGATGCTATTTTATTAAAACAATAAAATATGCAATTTGAAATGAAACGTGACCTAAGGAACCCTTTATTTGCCAGGGTAGGCCTAGAATGGTTTGCAATCATTAATCTACGAATGCAATATACCAAAATCTTTAAACGTGCAATAACCTATCTATAAGGGTAGGTTCTAAAAGAAAATCATGTCAGACCTCTTATTTCCTAATGTTTGTGAATGCAAAAGACAAGAGACAAGGAAACGTGAGTTCAACACATAATCACATAACACATTTGGACAAATAGATAAGGCAAAATAAATAAGGAAAGAGGGTTGGGACCCCTCCCCTCGTGAATAGTGTCCCTAGTTCAGGATAAGGCTGACTCTACCCTAGGCAATTCTAATATGGATGCATGAGGCTTGGCTTACTAATGCATCTAGACTCGATAGGTCATAGGCCCCCGAGCCTTCAGACTTAGAAACCAAGGGTCATCAATCCCAAGGTTCTTTGTCGGTGGCTCGAGCGATTCCCCAAACACCGCTACGCACACATCGTGTCACGGCTACGTGTTTGAGTGAATCTATCAAAACCTCAATCTTCGACCAAAAGCTAAAGGCTATCAACCCATAGCTTAAAGCGGAAGATTGAGTGACCCATTGGAACATGCTACACACACATCGTGTCGTGATCACAGGTCCAAGTGAGTCACCTAATCCTAATAGGGTGGAGTGGCGTGACAAGCCACTAAAGAAAAATAAAAGGGATAAAAGAAGTAAAGCGTATGCTCGTATGCTAGTGCTCGTTTGGAGGGGAAGGGTCAAGAACCAACGCGAGGCTCTAGGGTGACCCATACCTCCCAAAATGCAATGCAAGCGCGAGATAACAAATAAACATTCATTCAAACATACATTCGTGAGTCGAGGGATTGGTTTGATTACGTATATAAGACAAAAGGTCCTAAAAAAAATGAAAAATGCAATCCTAATATCCACATGCCATGCATAGAAAGGGTAGAAAAAGGAAACGAATGGTTAAGTCAAAAATGCTTGGACCCACTTAGGAAGTCCCCAGTGGAGTCGCCAACTGTCGCGCCCCACTTTTTGATTCGAATGTGATGTGATATGTGAAGTGTGGTGTGAACGTGTGCAAAATGAAAAGTAAAAAGGCCATGGGACTTTGGAAAGCGACGATTTGGCCAAATGAAATTTTTTTAAAAAAGGGTTTTTTGTATGAAAAATGGAGTCGCCACTTGGTATAGAGTTAGGGTGTACCAAGTCACCTAAAAAATGAATTTTTTTTTTAAAGAAAAATTAAGAAACCCTTTTTAAACGACTCCTAGTCCACGTAAACAAAGAAAAAGGTTCGGGAGTCACATTTGACGAAGGGGAAGGCAAGGATGAAGATCCAAGGCACCCCTTCGACCTAGCCAAGGCTAGTTGCGTGATTTAACCCTTATTTTCCTATATTTTCTACCCAAAATATGTATTGCAAGTTGGATTTGACTAATGAATGAGAAATGCAATCCTAAATCTAAGAAATGTTTCTTATGAGGCTTTTGGTCCCATTCACACGAGTCGTGATGGCCAATAAAGAAAGCCTCATAGAAAATCGGGAATGATGCAAATGATGACTCAAAATAAAAGTGTAAGTGTGCGTGGTGTAGGAAAAGTGCAAGTGTGCATTTTGAAAGTGTTTGTGTGCAAATGAATGAAAATATAAATGCTCGTGTGTAAGTGAATGAAATAGTAAATATATAAGTAAAAATGGGTGCAATGTGTGAAATGACAAAGTAAAGAAAGTGAAGAAGTGTGTGAGTATGGCATGTGCATTTAAGATATATAATTAGTGAGGAAAATAGTGAGGAAATGAAAATGCATGAAACTTAGAGGGATGCATCAAGTCGGGTACGGGGATGACATCTAGTTTTATGATTTTAATTTTCCCTCGGATTAGAAGGTAAAACTAGCGTGCTAAGGCTATCGAGTAGCCACACTCGCTCGTTTCCCTTATCAAGAGGGGATTTTCACGCAAATGAACCCTAACTAGCATGAGATGCAAGTCCTAAAGTGAAGGGGAAGGGGTTTGGGGAACATACCAAATGATAAACTAAGGAAAAATGCGTGATATGTGGTGATCATGCACTTAATGAAAAAGGAAAAAAACCTATTGGGTCTAGCATTGGACTAGCCCATCCTATGAATTCCGACTAGCGTTGGACTAGTGGAAACGATAAAAGAAGCCACAACTAGCGTTGGACTAGTGTGGTAACGTACATTCATCCATTCCATTCATTCATGGTTATGAAAACAAGTAGACATGCCAAAACGCTCGTAAACACGTAACACGTAGCACTTAGCATGCTCGACTAGATGCAAGAACCTAATAAAGCAATTAAACATGTAGCAACAAAAACAAGCAACCAAGGGGAAGGGGAAATGGACCAGATGCTCTCCGAGCCCTATCTATTACAAACCAAGAGGTGTACACATACCCCATAAAACTTAAATAAAAGTAAAAAGTAAGTAAATGCATGCAAGGAGGTAAGGAAAACGAAGTAGACAGGCATATTCACATAACACATAAAGTCACATAGGAGAGACAAAAAAAGGATAAGAGAAATTGTACCTCCCCCCGCGTGTAATGCTAGTAAGGTGAACAAGACTCAACTTTGGCTATGGTCACTAAAGAAGAAGCTAATTTTGGCTAAAACCATTCAAAGGAAAGGATTAATGCACCGATATAATGATAAAAGACAAATATGACAATCGGAATCCATCAAACATCGAATCCGTCCTCACTTTGCAACTTAGAAATAACCAAATAAAAAAACAAATTAGACCAACCGATCATCTAAACCATCTCAACATGAATATTAACAACCCCTCAAGTCCGATTAATTATTATAGAATTTCAAGAGCCCAAGATCAAATAAGGGTCAATGAGTGGTTTCACTTTGCATTTTAGGATCCAAAAGCAACCATCAATCAATCAAACCAAAACCAATTAAAACGTTTTAAGAGCTTTAAAGATCCAAAAGCAAGAAAAATTCAAGTAATCAACTTATTTTAGGGAAATTAAAGGAAATAGGCAACCACAAGCTCATTTAGACACAAGGTTCACCAATCCATGCATTAAGCATCACCTTAGCAAAACATGGTAACCAATGAAAGCAAACAAGCGATTGAATTAAAATATTAATGCTACCAAATACTCAAATGTGGACATTAACCAAACACTCAAGCTTATCAAACACTTCTAGGCACTTCAAAATCCAAAGGCAAGAAAAAGGTCAAGTAATGGCCTAAAATTCAACTATTCTAAGATCTATTTGCAAAAATTAGGACTTAATTGAGCCTTTATAATATTGCTGCAAAAAAAACACAGGGACCCAATTGATTAGCCTTTTCAATTACTTGGGCCAAATTAGCATTATAGGAGACTTGGGGGCCAAAGTACAATTTTGGAAATTATTTTCATGCAAAAACATGCAACTACGTGAAGCTTAAATTTCTGCAACTTCCAACTAAATATCTCTGCTGTAATTTTTCTGCACACAAACCTCGGTACTCGATGCAACCTTCCGCAAACAAAGGTTCACACCAACTGAAGTTAACTTCACACAACTCAACATTTACTAACAAATGCAATCTTGGAGGCATGTCATGCAAGCTACAAAAATTAACAAGATTCTGCAGCCAGCATTCGGCAATTGATGAAACTCTTGGCAAGACAGTGCAGCAAAATAAACTCAAAGTCTGCTAAACTATGACCTGAAATTTCCAGCAAAACACACCCATTTCATCATACACACAAGTTCATCAAACCAGAGATTATTGTCCCAAATCAAAACATGAAGTTTTGCTTGCAGGATTAAGATGACAAATCTGATTTGACTGACAACGAAAGAAAGAAAGACAACTGCAGCCAGATTTTCGACAACCAGACCAAGCGAACTACAAGACTCCACTGCTAAGCTCCCAACCATTCTCATGACATCTCAGGCAAATGGCAAGCAGATCAGACATGTTAAGCAAATCTAAAGGTTCAGCAAACCGAAGATATGTTCATGTTGCTGCAACAAGCCGAGAGTCATAGGCCTGTTGCAGCAGATTTTTGAAGATCCTGGCCAGGCAAGAAACCCAGATTCTATTTTCAATTTTTTAGTTCAAGCATTTGAGATTATACAACCTCCCAAACGAGATACCCGAACGTCATACTCTGATTTCAAGCAACAAACTCACGGCAAATCCCCATCCATATACACAAAGGAAACCTTTTGCAGCCATTTCAATCAAAACTAAGTCCACTCATGCGAAGAAGGAAAAAAAAAAACTCAGACAAGCTTCACAATAGACAAATCCCACCGTAATGATCTCAGCCCATTTAAAATCACACAACCCTCATAAAATTGCCAAAGTCCAAAAGATCTAACCAGGTTGCTAATTACAGAAAAATAGACAAAAACAGAAACTTGCGGCCAAATCAAAACTAGATTCATCGAAAGGTACTACTTTTCTAGCCGAATCATCTAATCATTGAGCATCCATTTACCGTAAAGCTCTCAAATTTCTCAAAGGGCATCAGAAATCATAGACAGAGGAATTAACAGATGCACGTACACGGAAAGAAACAGAGACGGACGTGATGAACTCAAACCCTCACAAGATAAATGATACAAAAACGAAATGGGTTACCTCAAAACAGCACGTTGTTTTTCGGAAATGAGACACCAAAAATGGCTTGCTGCAGGAACTTTTAACGCCAATGAAGTCGCTCCTCCCTCCTCGATTTCCTCTTGCTTGGTTCCTTCTCTTCAGATACTCTCCCGTAGCTTCCTCTTTTAGTCCCTCTCTTTTCTCTCTCAGCTATCTCTCACTCTTTCTTCTCCCCGTTAGCTTTTTCCCTATAGCCGTTCCCTTTTTGTTCCAGACTTCCTCCTACACTAGTTCTCTGTGCTTTGCTTTTGCCCTGAAACTCCCTTCTCCACAAAACTCTCGCTCAGTTTTTCTGTTTGCCTGTCGATGCTCTCCCAAAAAAACCTCAGAAACTCCCTCTTCCGGCTGATGCTTTTCTTTTCTCTTTTATATCCCCTTCCAAATCTCCTAAACCCTTCCTTGAATGGTCAGGATGAAAGCCAGCCTCTGCCTTCATCTTGCCCTTCGATGGCACGTACGAAGCTAACCCTTTGCAAGCTGCCAAAAATGCAGCTTGCAGGCCGTGACCCCTTTTTTTTTTTTTTTTTTTTTTCAAGAAAATTAATTGATTAACATTGATAACTAATTTAACAAAATACATAATAATAAAAATAAAAAAAAAACTAATGAAGAAAGCTAAATTAAAATGAAATGCTAACGCTAATTATTCTTGTTTTCTTTTCTTTTCTTTTTCTCTTGTTTTTTTTTTTTTTTCAAATTAATAGATGAAATGGTAAAATAAAGTAAAATAAAGTAAAAAAAAAAAAGTAATTTAATTAATCGTCAAGTAAAAATGAATAAACTAAAAATAAAAAGCGGCAAAACTGCTATTTTCTACTTTTCGCTTTCATTTTTATTTTCCACTTTCATTTTTGTTCTTTGCTTTTTTTTTTCTTTTCTTTTTTTTTTCTTTTCAAGAAAGCCTTGAATAAAACAAAATGACTAAAATGGTTTTTCTTTTCTTTCTAAAACTCTATAAACTTAAAAACTAAAAAACTAAAAAACTAAAAACTAAAATCTAAAACTTAAAAGTGATAAAAACCTGAAATGACAAAATAAAAATGAATAGACAAACTAAAAGGGCAAAATGAATAAAACTAAAATAAAATAACAACTAAAAATGCAAAACACTCAACAATGAACTAAATGCAAGCGATCTAAAATAAAAATCGTGAAGTAGAAGCCACATACAATTCAAAATTTGGTGTCTACACCGGTCCTGCCGAAGTAAGCGGTCAGCGGGATAAAACCCGGTCCTGCCGAAGTAAGCCCGGTCCTGCCGAAGTAAGCGGTCAGCGGGATAAAACCCGGTCCTGCCGAGGTAAGCAGTCAGCGGGATAGAACCCGGTCCTGCCGAGGTAAGCGGTCAGCGGGATAAAACCCGGTCCTGCCGAAGTAAGCGGTCAGCGGGATAAAACCCGGTCCTGCCGTCCAATTGGTCAAGAAATTAAGTGTGATTGTCAAAAGGGGAAGATAGAATGGAGCGCGGCGGGCGCTGAGATATCGCCAACAAGAATTCAATGTGATTTTTCAAAAAACAAGAAATTGAATTTGATTTTTCTAGAAATCCTGATTGAGAGAAATCTTGTCAAAATAATTTGCCCCAGTCTCCCCCAATTTGTGCAACCGATCAATTGATTTGTATTATGGTTGCTCCTCCTTGAGACCTTGATTCGTAAGATTCTGGCTTCACGAAATCCCAAAAATTTGCCTCAGTATGGTGAATTTTCTGCAATTTTGAGTCCATAGTTGATGTTGTTGCACCTTTTGATCAGATTTGCTTGCAATATTTTTGATCTGCCTTTGTTCACCGAAGGACTTTTTCCGACACCGATTCCAGTGCGAGGTGTGACTACTTTCATCTGTGCATGCAATTTTCCTGCAAAAGAGAAAAACAAAGAAATTGCCACCACCATTTGATCCGTTTTCCTTTGAGAATTGTGTAAACATGAGTCTTTCGACGCTTTTATCAACTTTTGCTGCGGCAGCCGATTGAGTTGGATTTCTCACCCTAAGACTCTTCCGATTTTCAAACTGACCAGGTATGTGCTTTGCCCTATTATGAAGTTTGTGTAGCTGGCTTGGCTGAATTTCAACTATTCCCAAAGGATGACTGAATCCAAGTATACTTTTGAAATAAACCACAAGGATTGTCATTTACCACTATTCGACGGTATGCAATAAAATTCACATGTCGTATAAGAACGAATATGCACAAGAATGCACGCATAACCATTCATGCCTAAATTCTACAAAAATGCCATGAATGCAAATAATTTGGAAAAAATGAGCTTCCTAAGAATGTATTTGCAAAAGAATGTTTTACAAAATGACACAGCTTTGGCCAACGGATGTCATATTCGAATCTCTGAATATCCTTGTTCTGGGATTCAGCATTAGCAGAAGTATGGCAAAAATGAGGAGAAATCCAAATGGACCAAAACACCAGTTGTTCCTCCTTGTGCTTGCTCATTGCAGAAACCTACCTCGGCGCCCTTTCGGGTTTTCACCAAGGTTGTCCATCACCTTTTTTGTTGGTTTTTTCTTTTCTTTTTCCTTTTTTTCTTTCTTTTTTCTCTCTTGAGGTGCCCTTGTGGGTTTTCACCTAATGAAACAATGGAAGAGCTCACCCATAGTCGACTCAGGAATGTAAGATGAAGATTGCTGGCATCAGTAAAATGCGCTTCCCTTATAGACTTAAACGAAGGCATTATGGACATCACGTGCCAGTTGATTAGCAAAATCCCTAATAGAAATGCAGCAAGTGACGAAAACCAGGACTTTTCGGCTTTTGTAATGAGGTCAGGTGGGGTGTTTTTCAAGAAAAGTTAAGGCTTGAAAACAGGCTTGATGAAAGGTGTGAAATAAACTGAGATTGCATCATTTTGAAATTATCTCTAATTTTTGAACGAAACCGAGGAAAATTTGCCCCAGCTTGCTTTTTCTTCATTGCATTTTTCTCATTTTTTGCATTTTTCTTCAAAAAACTAAATTTGCCCCAGTGTGGGGTTCTTTCTTCCTTTTCATATCTCTTTCAAAATAAATTTGCCCCAGTGTGGGGTTTTCCTTTTCTTTCTGATCATTTTTCAAAATGAATTTGCCCCAGTGTGGGGTTTGCAATTCTCAGGGGTTGCCAAACGAAAATTATTGTTCTGATAGTTCAAAGGGGATGACTAGGGATGAAATGTTTTGATTGGAAAGGAAGATGGCCTGACTTTTGCCTCGTCTCTTGCATGATTTCCTAAAAGAAACTTTGCATAATCAAATAAAGAACATCTTACACATGTCCGAGTCGATAGGTTGAGGGAATGTCTGTCCTTCCATCTCTCCTTTGAACACCCAATAAGCTTCGTCAATTTGAAGCAAATTTGCCTTCGACTTCATTTTTCATCGCTTTAGCACTTTGTTTCCTTTTTCAGAAGATCGGTGGCGGATCCTTTTGTTATGAACATAGGCCATGCGTTTTGACAACGTCGGTCATGGCACATAGCATTCAACTGCTTTTCATCAATCAGAATCAATCGTTAATGATACTGCTTTAACCAATCAACTTTCAACCTGGCTAGAAAGGGATTTTCTCAAATGAAGGGATTTATGAATGAAGGAATTTCCAAATGAAGGGATTTTTCAATGAAGGGATTTTTCAATGAAGGGATTTTTAATGATTTTTCTCAATGAAAGTTTTCTCAATGAAAGGTTTTCTCAATGAAGGAATTTCTCAATGAAGGCTTTCCCAATGAAGGAATTTCTCAATGAGGGCTTTTCCAAGGAAGGAATTTCTCAATGAAGGCTTTCCCAATGAAGGAATTTCTCAATGAGGGCTTTTCCAAGGAAGGAATTTCTCAATGAGGGCTTTTTAATGGAGGAATTTTCAATGAAGGGCTTTATCAAATTCCAGAACAGTGATATTCAAAGAGTCAAATAACTTCACCTTTGGCCATTTCAAAGAATTAACAAAAACCAGAACAATAAACAAATAAACAAATAATCAAATTGTGCATTTCATGAAACTCCAAATCAAAGTGGAAACAAAACAAAACTCAATTGCAAAAGATGCTTTAAGCTATTTACATATGCAAGAAAAAGTTTTCGTGAATTTTAGTAAATGACAATCCCTAGATTCATCGAAATTCCCTTCGAGAGGGAGGATAATCAGCCATCCAAATTGCGCAGAGCTCCTTCAGGATTTTCAAATTTCGTCATTGGAGGTGGATGCCTCGAAGGTGTCCTTGTGTCTGGGAAAGGGGTTTGTACTTATACGTGGTCCTTGTTCTTCTCTCCCTCTCAAAATTATGTCTCCGGCCTCAATCATGTCCTGAATTTTGTGTTTGAGTACCCAACAATTGGCAGTAGAATGTCCCGGAGCTCCAGAATGATAGGCGCAAACAGATTGAGGATTATAACCAGGGGGAACTCCTTTAGCATAGACTTTAGGAGGTATTGTACCAATTTTCCCTGCGGCCTTGAGCTGTTCATATAGTTGATCCAAGGGCCGACCTAAATTGGTAAAAGTTCTATATCGGGCTGGGTCTTGGGTGCCAGCGGTCTGTTGATAGTTGTAGTTATGGTTGACGGGTAAGGTGGGTCTTGGATGATAAGGAGAGCGAGGTCTAGTTTGAAAGCTATGTGGAGAGATATGAAATGGTGTCGTAAGTGTGTTTGGGTAATTTGGTCGAGGTCGAGGGTGGTTACCAGTGGTATGGTGCACAGGTTGAAAGTGTGATTGGTACGGGTAATGGGGTGAATAGGTGGAGTTCTGTCGGTATCTCGGTTGGGGAGCAGGGCCTCGATTCGAGACAAATGAAGCCTCCGCTTCTCTCTTTTTGAATGGGGATTTCTTGTTACCGCTGCCTTGATTTTGCATCGCTTCCAATTGCAATTTCAGAGCCGACACATTAATAATCTTTCCTGCCCTTATAAACTCATCATATTCTTCTAATTTATTGACGATCTCGGCAAAGGAACACCCAGTCATTCGAAAAATTTCTTCAAAGTATGGCGGATCATGTGCCTTAATGAAAGTGCGTATGATTTCATCCTCAGTCATTGGTGGCTCGACTTTTGCGGCTATTTTCCTCCATCTCTTAGCATAAGTCTTGTGATCCTCAGAGGGTTTTCTTTTTGTTCCTTCCAGTGTGGTTCGTGTTGGTGCCAGCTCGCAGTTATACTCGTACTGCTTTACAAAAGCGTTGGACAAGTCAAGCCAGGTCTTCGCTTCTTCGGGTTTCAGCTTGGAATACCAGTCGAGTGCATCCCCCTCCAGACTTTCTGGGAATAGCCTCAAAGGCAGATTTTCATCATCTGTTGGCCTACCCAACTTGTTGGCGAACAATCGAAGGTGTGTCTTGGGATTGCCTGTCCCATCATACTTGTTAAACTTCGGAGTTTTGAATCCCTCAGGCAATTGTACATTTGGAAAGAGGCAAAGCTCGTCATAGTCCAGCACTCCTTGCTTGTTTAAACCCTGACTTTTCCTTATAAATTCATCAAAACGGTCAAGGCGTTTGAGCAGCTTTATATCAACGGGAGCGGAAGATTCCCCCATTTCTGGCTTGGTTTGAGCAGTATGGTCTGGTAGGAATGGCTCAGCAGCAGTGTGATAAAAAGTATGTGGCTTAGGGGGTATATTCGAAGTGATTTGGGGTTGTGGGCCTTGCATGTAAGTAGGGAAAAATGAAAGATCAGGAGGGTAAGTGTATGGCAAATGTATGGTAGGATATGTGAAAGTTCCTTCAGGTGGAATGGGGAAAGATGGAGTAACAGTGACTTGGGTTAAAGGGATGACAAATGGCTCTTGCTCAGCCTGCTTGACGGGTATAGGTTCGGGTTGAACTCCACTGCTGATTAGCTCATCAATCAACTTCCTTTGGGCCGTCATTTCAGATGCCATCTCACCAAACTTAGCAAGCATCTCAGTCAACTGAACCCCCAAACTTGCGGTCTCGGGTTGAGCAGTAATAGCAGACCTATCTGATTGTTTCGGTTGTGAACTCATGTTTACACGACTCCTATGAGCTTGGCTACGGGATCGTGTTATGATGGGGCTTCGACGAGAAGCTATGTTTAAATATTACCTGAGAATTTCGAAAGGAATTGCCTTTAGATTTAACCCTTGCCTAGTTATTACAAAGATAAAGAAAAGAAAAGAAAAAGAAAAAGGCAAGAGTTAGTAGATATCCAGAAAATTCGAATGCATGTCCTATGGGGGAACCCTTTTTGTGCCAAGGGTAGGCCTAGAATGAGGATGCAATCCTCTAGGGTAGGCACTATACCATACCTGATGGATCCGATCAACTCATTGAGTGAGAAATAATTTCGAAAAAAATTTGGTCAATTGGAGTGACGAGAGACACTTGTCAAAATGAGGTCAACGTCCGAATGGATTGATCACTTTTGATTTGCAAAACGCACGGGTTTGACCTTGACGAACCTCCTATCGAAGAGATTGGAATTCGTTGACAAATTTTTCAGTGAAGCACGGGTCACAACTCCAACTGATCAAATGGCTGGATGCAAATGGATGGTTTTATCAAAATCGACTAGGTTTTCCATTTTGAAATCCGACATTGAAATCCTAATTGGTCAAATGAAATTGACAATTTATTAAAAATCGACCGGATTACCCTAAAAAAGGAAACAGGTCAAATGAATTGAATGAAATTTAATTTTATCCAAAATTAATCAGATCACCCTAAAAAGGGTAAATTGATCAAATAGATTGAACGAAACTTGATTTATTCAAAATCGGCTCGGTTGCCCTACAAATGGGTAAATTGGCCAAATGAATGAAATTGAATTAGTGATTTATTCAAAAATCGGCCGAATGACCCTAAAAGGGTAAATTGGTTAAATGAATTGACGATTTATTCAAAATCGACCGGATGACCCTAAAAAGGGTAAATTGGTCAAATGACCCTAAAAAGGGTAAATTGGTCAAATGAATTGACGATTTATTCAAAATTGACCAGGTGACCCTAAAAGGGGTAAATTGGTCAAATGATCCTAAAAAGGGTAAACTGGTCAAATGAATTGACGATTTATTCAAAATCGACCGGATGACCCTAAAAATGGTAAATTGGTCAAATGACCCTAAAAAGGGTAAATTGGTCAAATGAATTGACGATTTATTCAAAATTGACCAGGTGACCCTAAAAGGGGTAAATTGGTCAAATGACCCTAAAAAGGGTAAACTGGTCAAATGATGGTTTATTCAAAATTGATTATGAATTGACAAAATGGATCGATTGAATCGGCCGGCCATTGGTGGTTTCAGAAAATTAGTCTATGAGCCTTCTAAAATCACGATTTGGCCTGAATTTATTCATCGTCTCAACAGGAGAAATCATTTGTGAATTTCTTCAAATTAATGTCCTTCACGCAAGGGATTTTTACCAATTTTGATAAAATGGCCAAAAAGTGATTATTAGATGCTCATATTCCAAAGATCACTCTATGAAAATGATCGGATCCTACCTTACCTTGTGCACTACCCCTTTGGATGGTACAAAATGTAAACGTGCAAGTCTCACTGGATTAAGTATCCGAGACACAAGGTGGCTTATTCCTAACACGGGATCCCCTAAATGGCATTCCCTTTCTAGGGTTTAATGCATGATGCCAGTTATTAAAGCAGGAAAAAATGCAATTCGAAATGGAAACGTGACCTAAGGAGCCCTTTATATGCCAGGGTAGGCCTAAAATGGTATGACATTATTAATTTATGAACGAAATATACCAAAACTGCTAAAACATGCAATATCCTATCTACACGGGTAGGCTTCTAAAAGAAGGTCATGCCAGACCTCTTATTTGCTAGGGTTTGTGAATGCAATGGGGACACAAAACCAAGAAAAAGTTAGTTCAGCTGAATAAATACACATAACACATTGTAGCAACGAAATCAATACAAAGAAACAAAGCAATAAAAGGGAAAGAGGGGTTGGATCCCTCCCCTCGTGAATCGTGTCCCTAATAGGGTAAGGTCGACTCTACCCTAGGCAATTCTAATATGGATGCATGAGGCTGGGGTTCGCTAATGCATCTAGACTCGATAAGCTCAGGTCCCCGAGCCTTCAGACTTAGAAACCAAGGGTCATCAATCCCAAGGTTCTTTGTCGGTGGCTCGAGCGATTCCCCAAACACCGCTACACACACATCGTGTCACGGCTACGTGTTTGAGTGAATCTATCAAAATCCTCAACCTTCGACTAAAAGCTAAAGGCTATCAACCCATAGCTTAAAGCGGAAGATTGAGTGACCCATCGGATCGTGCTACACACACATCGTGTCGTGGTCACACGTCCAAGTGGGTCACCTAATCCTAATAGGGTGGAGTGGCGTGACAAGCCACTAAAAGAAAAATAAATGGGGGGAAAAAATAATTAAAGCGTATGCACGTATGCTAGTGCTCGTTTGGAGGGGAGGGATCAAGAACTAACGCGAGACTCTAAGGTGAAGTCCCCCACCCAAAATGCAATGCAAAGCGCGGAATCACATACATAAACCATTCATCAATCAAAACAATCATACGCCAAATGAGTAAGTGAGGGAGTTGGTACACGTGAAATGCAAAAATCCTAATAAAAGGAAAAAATGCAATCCTAAACACCCAAATGTGATATATGAAAAGATTAAAAGAAGAAAAAGGTTGATTAAATCAAATTTGCTCGGACTCTCGAATGTCCCCAGTGGAGTCGCCAACTGTCGCGCCCCATTTTTTGATAAATAAATAAAATGGTTTGAAAATGTATTTTTTGTGATTGGAAAATGACTTGTGATTTAAAAGAAAAATGGGTCTAAATGGGGGGTTGAGAATGCGACGATTTGACCCAAAATTATAGTTTAAAAAGGGTTTGAAATAAAAATTGGAGTCGCCACTTGGTAATGAGTTAAGGTGTACCAAGTCACCAAAAAAAAGGAATTTTTAAAGAAAAAATAAGAAAAAGTAGTAAGAAACCCCTTTTAAACGACTCCTAGTCCACGTAAACCAAAGAAAAAGGTTCGGGAGTCACATTTGACAAAGGGGAAGGCAAGGATAAAATCCAAGGCACCCCTTTGACCTAGCCAAGGTTAGTTGCATGATTTAATCAAAGATTTTCTTGTTTTAACCAAAGAATTTATTACATTTGGATGCACTACATGAATGCAAACCCTAGACCTAGGGGTATTGGGGGAAATTTCTCTTCAAAGGTTGAATGGTGCCAATCACATTAATTGTGAAGCCCAATAACGATCCTTTGAAGAAGTCACGAATAATGCGAGTGGGATGCAAATGAATGGAATGCATGTATGCAATGTGAGGATATGAGTTTGAAAAAGTAATAAAAAATAATAAATATGTAAATGAAAATGTGCACGTGAGTGGGCAAGGTATGGCATGTGAAATGATAATATGAAGTGCATGTGTGCAAGTGAAGGGACAAAAAGGTGTACGTGTGCAAATGGGAGGAAAAGTGTTCGTGTGCAAGTGAAGGGATAAAAAGGTGTACGTGTGCAAATGGGAGGAAAAGTGAAAGTGTAATGATAGAGTGGACTTAGAATGCATGAGCCTAGGGAATTCATGCATATTGGGTACGGGGAGACCTAAATCGTGACTCAATTTGCCCTTTTATAGAGGGAATACAAGCGTGCTAAGGCTTAGAAAAAGCCACACTCGTCTATATCCCATATTTAAGGGGACTCTCAAGCAAATGAACCCTATAACTAGCATGAAATGCAAAAATCCTAAAAATGGAGGGAAAAGGGGTTCGAGGGACATGCAAAATGATAAAACTAAAAAGAATGCATGACATGTAATGAACATGCAAACATGTACTAACGAGGGAAATCCCTAAGGGTCTAGCGTTGGACTAGCCCATTCTATGAATTCCGACTAGCGTTGGACTAGCGGAAACGTACATTCATCCATCACATTCATTCATGGCTATGGAAAGCGAGTAGACATGCCAAACACTCATAAACACATAGCACTTAACATCTAGCATGCTCGACTAGATGCAAGGCCCTAACAAAGCAAATTAACGCGTAGCAACTAAGCATGCAAGACACATAAGACAATTAAATCCCTAACTATTACATTTGCTAGCTAGGCACATGACTTCGATAGGTCTTCATTGAATGCTCCTCCAAGCCCTATCTATTACAAGCCAAGAGGTGTACACATACCCCATAAATAATAACTTAAATAAAAAGCAAAAGTAAATGACATAAATAAAAGAAATTAAAGAAAGGCTAGGAAAGCAAAGTAGACATGTATTTCTCACGCAGCATGTTGGTTCACATAGGAGAGACGAAAAAGATAAAAGAAATTATACCTCCCTTGAGTTGAAGCTCTAACGTAGTGAAGTTACTAATGTACCCTCCAAAATAATAAAAGGGTCAAGGTACCACAAATAGTAAAGTATGACAAAGTCACCAAAGAAAAGGGTGGCTTGGGCTAAGACTATCAAAACAAAAAGGTAATAAGACAAATCGGAATTCATCAAACATTGAATGTTTCCTCACTTTGCAACTTAGAAATGATCAAATAATGTATGAATTCCAAACAAAGGTGGAACATTGATCAAATTTTTAAAATAGCAAAACGACTAAAGACCCAATAGCAATCATTGATCAACCAATCAAGGTTACTTGAAAGCATTTTTAGGAACTTTACAGGTCCAATGAGCAAGAAATGGTCAAATAACCAATTTATTTCAGAAAATTCAAGAAAATAGGCAACCGCATACTCATTTAGACACCAAGTTTCACAATCCATGCATTAAACATCACCTTGGCAAAACATGATAACCAATGAAGGCAAGCAAGCAATTGAATTGAAACATTAGTGCTGCCAAAGACTCAATTGTGAACACTAACCAAGCATTCAAGCTTAATTAAACACATTTAAGAACTTCAAAGGTCCAAAGGCAAAGAAAAGGTGGAGGAATGGTTCAAATGCAAATATCTTATGACCTAATTGCAAGAACATGGAATGTAATTGGGCCATAATGCATTGCTGCAAAAATCACAGGGACCCAATTGATTAGTTTTCTCAATTTTGTAGGTCAAAATAGCATAAGGTGAAACTTGAGGGGGTTAAGAGGCAATTTTGAAGAATTGTTCCATGCATGCACGAAGAAGATTTCTGCAACAAACAAAGATGAAACTTGCTGCATTTCCGTTTCCTTTTGCATCATTGCAACATTCCATTTCCAACCGAAAACAGCAGCAATCAACAACATCAAGCTATCATAAGATCCAAACCTCCTAACTCAAATACTAGCTCTTAACCCATGTAGTTAACAAACAACCTAAACCAAAATGATTGGATAGAAATGCAGCAAAAGATAGGATGACACTAGCAGCAAATTTTCCAGCCACAGCTTGCTTTCCATTTTTCATCATGCAAACCAGGTTTTTGATTCAAATGCACAGCTTGTAATCAGGAAAAGATGTAAGTTCCAAAAAAAACTAAACAATGCAGAGAATTATTGGCTAATGACTCTAGTCCCTGGGTTTCCATCAAGTGGGTTCAAAACATTCAAGAGGAAAAGCTAGGCTAGACCATGACTGATTGCAGGATAAAAACCAAGGAAACTGAAATGCTAGAATCTCTTCAGAAAATCTGGTTTGAAGAAGTATTTTTCAGAGGAAAAACCACCCCTTACACCACTCTAAAACCTAAAACAAATGCGACCCAAAAACAGCCAAGCATAACATACCAAAAGTTAAATAAACCAAGATTGCAGCAACCAAGAGAGCAGGAAAACAAATCACACTACTGCTGCAACATGCCGAGAGCATCAGGCTTGTTGCAGCAAAACTCTCTTTGTGTAAAAAAAAATATATATTAACCAACACATTCCTATGACCAAACTACAGGTTCATCAAATGTTATTTCCAGTTTTTAGATTTTAAACAAGGAAAACACAACATTCGCTACTCCCATAAACTAAATGAAACAGCAGGGCATGAAGTGCGGCAAAAGAAAAAGTGAAGCCACGCTAAAACTACTGCCAAAGAGCACAAAACTTCAGATTTTTATCAAGATTGCTGCTAAAAGGTTTTAATCCACAGAAAAATTCTAACTTTTTCCCACAAAACTCTTGACAATGAAAACAAGAAAAGAAGGAAAGCAAGATCCACAGTTCTTCCCTTCCTCAGCAGATTTACGGAAAAGAAAAACAACTAAACTTCATCCAAGAGCTTCAAGTAAAGATCTAAGATATAGCTTTGATGGGGAACTTGGAAGTATACCTTAAAGAGTTGACAGAAGCCAATGCGGTCTATAAACAAAAATCAGCCGATGAAGGAAACTTCCAGCAGTTCTTCCTCCTCTCTCCTTCGGTTGCTGTTCCCTTTCTCTCTCGCCCGTAACCTTTCCCTTTTCTTTTGTTTCGAATCTGTCCCAGCTTCACTCTCAGCTCTCTTGGTTATCCCTCAGATCGTTTCTTTTCACCGTCCTTTTCAATCTTCTCTCTTGCTCTAGGTTTCAGTCGCTACCAAAACCTCTCCCTTTTTTTAATCAGCCACCCTCCCTTGTTTTCCTTTGCCGTCAGTTTTTTCCTCTTCTTTTCCTTTCTCCCCCAACCGTAGCTCTCTGCCCTTTCTCCAATCCGTCCGCCTCTGTTTTCCTGGTCTCTTCCTACCTAGCCTCACGAAAACCTCTGCCCTCCAAAACCTTCTCAACTTTCTCAGCCGCCACCCTCAGAATTTTTCCAGTTGTCAGCCGTTCCAAAACCTCTCTCGTTTTAGCCGTCCCTAAAAACTTCCCTTTTGCGGCTGTTAATCCTTGTCCTTTTATATGAGCAACCCCCAACCCTAAAACTCCAGCAACTTCCCCTATATTTGCAGCTAAGGAGCCGCCTGATGCTCCTTTGCAAGCTGCAACAAAACGCAGCTTGTATGCGCGACATTTCCCTTTTTTTTTTAAACAACTTGATAATTACAGAAATGATAAAAAATAATATAAATAATAATAATAATAACAAAATTACACAAACCAGGTAATAATAATAACAAAAACAAAAAATAATTTTAAACAAGAAACTAAACAATAAAAATGGCTATTTTTCAATTTTCCTTTTTTTCTTTTTTCTTTCTCTTTAAATAATTAGAACAAAAATAAAAATAAAATGACAAAAGCAAATTAATTAACATTGGATAAAATAAACTAAAAACAACAAAAATGCAAATTCCTCTTTTCCCCTTTTCCATTTTTTCATTGTTTTTTTTTCAATTTTTCATTCATTTTCCATTTTCATTTTTAAATAATGAAACTAAATCTGAAACAACTAAAACATATTTTTTTTGAACGTTTTTTTTCCTTTTTCCTTTGAGAAATTGTGACAGCCCCACCTTCCCCTAAGGCGAACCAAAGGGGTTAGCGGACTGCCTGCCCAGCTCTCGCCAGGACTAACGGTACAGTTTACGTCGGTCTATTACGTTCCGGAACATAACAATGCGCGCAAACAAGTCAAAAACACAAAAATAAAAAAAAATGAAAATTCGCGCCGAAATTGAATAGTGCCGGCCACGTCAGAATCCGGCCGGAATCTGGCTCTACTTGACAATCAACTATCCACTCCAATTCCAAAAGTAATTACATCCCTGTAAGGAAAACAAATGGAACGGAGTGAGCTAAAGCCCAGTGGTATACCACTACATAAGCAACCAAAGTCACATAAACATGGCCAATCACTTAAAGTACATGATAAGCAATGAAGTACAACGGTAAAAGGATACAGTCGGCTCTCAGGAGCCCATTTCCACGCTTGCAATCTTGATCCAACCTCATTGACCCTCCGTCAATGCTAAAAGTACCAAACCGTAGACCACCCTTTACTTCCACTTCCTTCCACCCAACATACCCCAACCGGGCCCGCACTCCATTTCAGTAGTTTTGGTAATACTCGAGTTTACCGGAACCAAGGGTCTCATTACCACAAGGTTCCCCAGTACAGTCCCCGTGGCAATTCAATCTTCACGACCAAGCACTCGCCGGCTCGATCCAATTGACTACCAAACGGGGTTGAGCTCAGTAATGCAGTAAGGCCGTTGAACATCGTCCAAACGACATCAATTCAGTTTCCATGAAATGGAATTCACCAACCAATATATCAAGTTCAGTAATGCAATAAAACGGTAGCCATTCAGTGACAATATCAAAAGAGGTGAGGGCGGTCAAGTACACCCTCACCTTAATCAATTTCAATATCCAAGTAAGCCATCAAGGCATCACATAACATTTAACAAAGCCACATAGTAACAATTTAGTGAGTGGTATACTCACCAAGTGAGGAAGTGGTGTTTCATACACCGTGATCACCAAGACGTCGTGAGCTACCGTCACGCCCTAGAATCATGCAACAAATGCAATGAGACTCGATAACGAGTCATATAGCAATGCTAAACACAACCCCAATAGGGTTTCATATGCATAAATGTGCATAATAGCAAACCAGAAATTAGAAAGTGGCCTTAGTCTTGGCCCCAAACAGAAAACTGTTTTACACTTATTATGCGGTAATGGCGTCAAATTTTCTACGGTTATCGGATGGGGGTGTAAGACCCACCGTTTCGAAGCTATGAAACAGGGATACAACAATGTAGAAGGTCACTCAATCCAGTTCCTAGCTTAACTAGGTCGAAATTGCCAAATACTATACCAGAATTACCAAAACAGGTTTGCAAAACACAGAAAACTGTAATCGGTATATCTCAGTCCATACAAGTCCAAATGCCAAAATTCCAAAGGCATAAGTTAGCTAAGTCATCCAGCTACATTTCATCAGAAGACACCAACTCCAAAATCCAAACCAATTCCAGTCAAAATAGCCAATTACTATCGCAGTTTTCGCATTCTGTCCAAAGCAGAACAGCTACAGTAATTTCGTCATAACTCACTCTACACTCATCCAAATGCCCTGAAATTTTACAGGCACCTCAAACACATCAATAAATACAACTTTCATGTTTTGAGCAAAGTCTAATTCGGCCTCTAACCCAGTGATCTAAAACCGGACAGAATTGGGATTTTTAAGAACCCTAACTTTCCATTTTCCATCCAAATCCAAAATTAGTTGCATTTAGCAACAATTCACACCTACAAGAGTCATTATAGTCCATTGCCAATCATCACAAACAACCACACCATCTCATTCATATTAAACCAGAAAAATCATCATAAAATGGAAAACTTCACCAAATCAATTCAAACCAAGATAAAAACCAGAAATTTCAGCACTCTTATCACTACTAAGCACAACATAAGCATCATTAGGTGTAGTAGAGTGTTTCAAGCTTCACTTACCAAGAAACAAGAGAGAGGAGGATGTTGGACACCTTAAACCTTCAAACAAGCTTCACTACTACGCTCACTAACACTAGAAGATAGGATTTTATGGAGTGAAATGGATGGAAGCAAATGTTTTTGGTTGATTTGCACCAAGTAGAAGCTTGAAAATTGAAGAAATCTCCTTCCTTCCTTGAGCTTAGAGAGCCGGCCAACAAGAGAAGAAAATGGTGATTTTTGGTGAATTTTTGGATATTTAATCCCTTGGTCAAAAAAGTCAAGAAAATGAATAGTGTTTCTTAAAAGCCATCCAATGAGAAGGTGACACTTGTCACCTTCATAAATGCATTCTTATCTTTCTTTTCTCTCTCATATCAATCATTTCACACACTCTACATATCTCTTAACACCCGATAAATTTTACACAGTATCCGAAACTTAACCTTATTGGCCGAATTTTTCCGAACTTTTCGCACTAGTGGGTCCCACATCCAATATATATTCTTAATTTTCTAAAAATTCACCAATGCTAGAAAAATCATCTTAAAACTATAATTGCTCATAAAATCCACTAAGAAAATATTTCTAAGCCAGAAAATGCAGAAATCATGCAATTAAGGGGAAATAAACCCTAGGAAACTAATTAGGGTTGTACGGGTTCCCACACTCTCCCCCCCTTAAAAGAATTTCATCCTCGAAATTTCTCACCTTAATTCCCGAAAAGGTTTGGGTATTTCTTTCGCATTTCCTCTTCCATCTCCCAGGTAGCTTCCTCCACTCCGTGGTTTCTCCATAGCACTTTCACTAGCGGAATCTTCTTGTTTCTGAGCTCTTTGACTTTTCGATCGAGTACTTGAACCGGTTTCTCTTCATAGGCCAGTGATTCATCTACTTCGATATCCTCCGGTTGTAAAACATGAGATGGGTCAGAATGGTACTTCTTTAGCATCGAGACGTGAAATACGTCGTGGATTCGAGAAAGACTGGACGGTAGCTCCAATCGATACGCGACCACTCCAACCCTCTGAAGGATCTTGTAGGGTCCAACGTACCGCGGTTGAAGCTTCTTTCCTTTACCCGTTGTAAGACTTCGTAAGGGTGTGACCTTGAGAAATACGTAGTCTCCAACTTCAAACTCCAAGTCTTTTCTTCGGTTATCCGCGTAGCTCTTTTGGCGACTTTGGGCTGTTTGGATTCGTTGCCGTATCAACTTGACCTTCTCGTGTGCCTCTTCCATCCATGGAATAGTTGTCGGGTCTAGTGCTTTCTTTTCGCTAACCTCATCCCAATAAATCGGTGAGCGGCACTTGCGTCCGTAGAGAGCTTCATACGAAGCCATTTGAATTGACGAATGGAAGCTATTGTTGTACGCAAATTCTACCAAGGTCATGTGCTGACCCCAATTGCCTCCAAAATCCAGAATACAGGTTCGTAGCATGTCCTCAAGAGTCTGAATCGTCCGTTCTGACTGGCCATCCGTCTGAGGGTGATAGGTAGTGCTTAAATTGAGTTTCGTCCCCAGGGTTTCTTGGAACTTCTGCCAAAACCGAGATACGAACCGTGGATCCCGATCGGAAACGATGCTCACAGGAACACCGTGTAGTCTTACAACCTCATCCATGTACAGTCGAGCCAACTTGTCCATTGAATACTTCATGTTCACTGGCAAGAAATGGGCCGACTTGGTTAATCGATCAACGATCACCCAAACGGCATCGTGTACTCTTTGCGTCCTTGATAAACCTGAAACGAAGTCCATGGTGATGTTTTCCCACTTCCACTCGGGTATCTCCAAGGGTTGTAACAAACCCAATGGTTTTTGATGCTCCGCCTTCACTTGCTGGCAAATGAGACATTTCTGCACGTACTGCGCGATTTCCCTCTTCATATTGTCCCACCAATAGGTTCCTTTCAGGTCTTGATACATCTTGCTGCTACCCGGATGGATTGTATACTTGGACCTATGAGTTTCCTCCAAAATTTCTGCTTTCAACGATTCCTCCTTTGGTACCACTATTCGATCTCGATATTTCAACATACCCTCAGGACTTAGATTGAAGTCCGTTGTTTCTCCCTTTTCCACTTTCTCTCTCCACTTCCGTACCATCAAATCCTCGCCTTGCGCCTCTTTTATACGTTCCGGTAGAGTGGAGGTCACCCTTACATTGCTAAATATTACCTTATGACTCCCAAGACAGGGTTTCCACTCGCACACGGATTCTAGTAAATCCCACTCCTTAATCATTAGCCCTGCCACTTGCACTTTACGACTCAAGGCATCTGCTACCACATTTGCCTTTCCCGGATGGTAATTGATCGTACAGTCGTAATCTTCCAAGAACTCCATCCATCGCCGTTGTCTCATATTCAGTTCCTTCTGGGAGAAGAGGTACCTAAGACTCTTGTGATCCGAAAACACTTCGAAGGTCACCCCATATAGGTAATGCCTCCACTTTTTCAGTGCAAACACAACTGCAGCTAATTCTAGATCGTGAGTCGGGTAGTTCTGCTCGTGAAGCTTCAATTTCCTAGAGGCAAAAGCAATCACATTTCGGTTCTGCATCAAAACACATCCCAATCCCTCTCGCGACGCGTCCGCATATACTGCAAACCCGTCCACTCCATTTGGCAAGACCAATACCGGAGCCATGGTCAATCTTTTCTTTAATTCCTGAAAATTCGTTTCGCATCGGCCGTTCCAGATAAACTGGCCATGCTTCTTTGTCAAGTCAGTTAGAGGTCCTGCCAGTTTGAAAAAATCCTTAATGAACCTTCGGTAGTACCCAGCTAGCCCTAGAAAGCTACGAATTTCCGTGGGGGTTTCTGGCCTCTTCCAATTTGTCACGGCCTCAACCTTCGCCGGGTCCACCGAAATACCTTCATGAGAGATCACGTGCCATAGAAATGCCACTTTCTCCAACCAGAACTCGCATTTGCTAAACTTGGTGTATAGTTGATGTTCCTTCAATGTCTGCAACACCACTCTCAAATGCTCCTCATGCTCCTCGCGTGACTTAGAGTAGACCAAAATGTCGTCAATGAACACCACGACAAATCGGTCCAAGTAGGGTTTAAAAACCCTATGCATTAAGTCCATGAAGGCGGCGGGAGCATTAGTCAATCCAAAGGGCATAACGGCGAACTCGTAATGCCCGTATCTCGAGTTGAAAGCAGTTTTCGGAATGTCCTCCTTCCTAATCAACAACTGGTAGTATCCCTGTCGGAGGTCCAACTTCGAGAAGACCACTGCTCCTTGCAGCTGGTCAAACAACTCATCTATGTGAGGCAGTGGATACTTATTCTTGATGGTCACGTTGTTCAACCCCCTATAATCAATACACATCCTCAACGTTCCGTCCTTTTTCTTCACAAATAGGACCGGAGCTCCCCAAGGAGACTCACTCTCGTGAATGAATCCCCGCTCCAAAAGGTCTTGCAATTGCAACTTAAGCTCTTTAAGTTCTGCAGGCGCCATTCGGTAAGGGGTTTTCTAGATAGGTGCAGTTCCAGGTAAAAGATCTATTCGAAATTCTATCTCTCTTTCCGGAGGTAAAGCCACTAACTCATCAGGAAACACATCCGGAAATTCCCTCACTACGGCCACGTCTTCCACTTTTAACTTATCCGTAGGGGTATTAATTAGAAAGGCCAAATATCCTTGCGCCCCTCTACTTATCAGTTTCCTAGCTCGAATGCCCGAAATGAGAGCAGATGAGGCTAACCTACCCCTTATATCTAACCTTAAGGTTGCCTCGCCAGGAACGCGAAATTCAACTATTTTCGTTTTACAGTCCAGTTGGGCGTTATATTTGGCTAACCAGTCCATACCCAAAATCACGTCGTACCCCTTAATGGACAAGCTAATCAGGTCTCCTAGAAATCTCCTTTCACCTACCCATACATCGCAATCCCTATAAACCATACTAGTCACCAAACGTTGATTCCCCGTAGGTGTACTAACCTCTAAGTCATATGGTAAGCTAGCAGGTTTTATATCGATGCCACACATGAAATCAGGGTTAACAAACGAATGAGTGGCACCAGGATCAATTAAAACTTTGGCAAAGCGGTGGAAAATAAGGATCGTACCTTCCACGACCTCGGAAGACTCTGGGATCTGGTGGGGCTCTAAGAAATATACCCTAGCCGGAACTTTAGGCTTAGATCCGTCTCCCTTGGCTGGTCCAGTATTGGTCCTCGACGGTAGTTGGCTCCCCTTTCCGTCTTGTTTCAGGACCGGACATGTAGCCAGTTGATGGTCCACACTTCCACACCGCAGGCATTTACCCAGTTTCCTCCAGCAATTATTCTCGGTATGGTTTGTCTTCCCACAGTGCCCACAGGGACCGCGAGGTGCAGAAGCCGAGCCACTCTGAACGTTTCCCCTCGGTCCTCGCCCAGCTTGACCACTCCTGAACGGAGTCCCTCTGCCTGATCCGGACTGTCGACCACCACCCATGCTCCGTCCAAATTTGGAGGGAGTGCTCTTCTCACCCTGTCCAGAAGTACTCCCAGGAAAGCCACGCTTCTTGGCCTGGAAGTTTCGGACCTGTAGCCGTGCACCTTCCACTCGTTGGGCTTTTTCCATTGCCTCGCTAAAAGTAGTGATTTGAGCTGCCGCGAGATCTTTCTGGATCTTAACGTTCAAGCCCTGAATAAAGCGCCTCACCCGTCGTTGCTCGGTCATGATTAGTTCAGGCGCGAATTTGGACAGGCGGGTAAACTGGCTCTCGTACTCCGCCACCGTCTGAGCCCCTTGCCGGAGCCGGATAAACTCGTCCTCCTTCCTCTCCTGGACTAGAGGAGGGAAAAACTTGGCATTAAATTCTCGGATGAAGTTCACCCAAGTCCTCTGTGTCTGCTCCCGCTCCCATTTCTGCCTAATTACGTTCCACCAGGAACGGGCAGCCCCCTCGAGTTGGAACACGGCAAAAGTCACCTGCCGTTCGTCCGGATAGTGTAAAGCCGCGAATATGTCTACCATCTTCTCCAGCCATTTCTCAGCAACATCAGGGTCGGGTCCCCCAATAAACTTTGGCGGAGAAAACTTTTGGAAACGTTCTAGCGCCCTATCTTCGCTCTTGATATGATGGCCAGGGTTTCCGGGGTTAGGATTTGGGTTTTGGCCCTGTTGTTGCACTACTTGTGCGAGTAGGTTGGTCATTTGCTGCATAGCAGCAGCTATTTGAACGTTGGGGTCTAGCTGGGGTTCAGGATTTGGTCCAGTAGAGGCTTCCCCCGTTTCCCTAACCGGTGTGGGTTGCCTACCGCGCCCGCTGTGAGGCCCCAGTTCGTTCTACGTTGATATATTCATTAATTGGGCGGTAACGTTTGGTTTTGGGAGTATTTCGAAAACCCTATGTAGGGATTAAGATTTAAACCCTAAGTTCCGGTTAAGATTGAAAACCCGTTTTTCCTACATTTTCTTTATTAGAAAATTCCCCAGATAATTTTTATGAGTAAATATAGTTTTTAGATGATTTTTCTAGTATCGGTTAGATTTTGAGAAAATAAGAATATATATTGGACGTGGGACCCACTAGTGCGAAAAGTTCGGAAAAATTCGGCCAATTAGGGTAAATTCCGGATACTGTTTAAAATTTATCGGGTGTTAAGAGATAAGTAGTGTGTGTGAAGTGATTGATGTGAGAGAGAAAAGAAAGATAGGAATGCATTAATGGTGGTGACAAGTGTCACCATTTCATTGGAGAAGACTTAAGAATTACTATTCATATTTTTGACTTTTTTGACCAAAGGTTAAATATCTTCAAAATTCATTAAAATTTCCTCATTCTTTCTTCACCATGGCCGGCTCTCTCCTCTCTCTCTTTCTCTCTCTCTTGCTCCAAGTACAAAGAAGAAACACTTCAATCTTGTTCCAAATCATCAAACCAACCATCCAACCTTGATTTTGCTCCATAAAACATCTTCAAGTGGTGGTTGTGAGTTGTTTTGTGGATTTGTTTGGAAGAGCTAAGGTGGTCTACAACTCCTCTTCTCTTGTATACTAGGTAAGTGATGATTTAACATACTCTTGCACTTAATGAAGCTTAAGTTATGCTTATTAGTGATTAAAGTGCTGAAATTTCTGGTTTTTATCTTGGTTTGGAGTGATTTGGTGAAGTTTTCCATTTTATGATGATTTTTCTGGTTTAATTGGATTATGATGGTGTGGTTGTTTGTGATGATTGGCAATGGACTATAATGGCTCTAGTGGATGTGAAATGTGGATAAATGCAACCAATTTTGGATTTGGTGTAAAAATTGCAAAGCTAGGGTTCTTAAATCCCCAATTCTGTCCGGTTTTGGATCATAGGGTTAGAGGACAAATTTGACTTTACTCAAAACATGAAAGTTGTAGGTATTGATGTGATTGAGATGCCTGCAAAATTTCAGGTCATTTAGATTAATGTAGAATGAGTTATGACGAAATTACTGTAGCTGTTCTGCTTTGGACAGAATGCGAAAACTGCGATAGTAATTGGCCATTTTGAATGGTTTTGGTTTGGATTTTGAAGTTGGTGTCTTCTGATGAAATGTAGCAGGATGTCTTAGCTAACATATGCCTTTGGAATTTCGGCATTTGGACTTGTATAGACTACGTTATGGTAATTACAGTTTTGTGTGATTTGCAAACCTGTTTTGGTAATTCTGGTATAGTATTTGGCATTTTCGACCTAGTTAAGCTAGGAACTGGATTGAGTGACCTTCTACATTGTTGTACTCCTATTTCTTAGCTTCGAAACGGTGGGTCTTACACCCCCATCCGATAACCGTAGTGAATTTGGTGCCATTACCGCATATTGAGGTCAAATACGGTTTGTGATTCTAGTACGTTTTTGGAAAGTTTATGGCTGGAACTTTGGCTTCACATTTGACTGAGTTACAAGCTGTTTGGGCTTCCGACCAAAACACCAAACTTATAGCCCTATATCAGAGCTTTCTAACACCCTTGGAATTTCATGAATCGGATTTATAAAACCTGAGATATAGCCGAGCAAACAAGGCCTGCCCGTGAAAATGACCAGAAATCTGTTTTGGTCCTGATGACCAATTTCCGTTCCGAATTTGGATTGCCGACCTTCATGAAAGTTGTTCCATTTGGAATGAACTATCTAACTGCCAATTTTCAGCTCTTTTGACCATGTGTAGCATAGAAAACAGTTAGCACTCAAAACTGACCATTTGTGCATTGGCCAGATTTCGTAAGTGATTGTGTTTGGTTCATTTGGGACTAAAGCCTCCAGTTTCAGTTCTGGATGTCTTCATAACAGTTGTTTTTCATCCTTTAAGCTTCGATATGGTGTCTCATACGCCTTAATCCGATATTCGTAGCTCAACTTATGAGTAAACTAGAAACGAGTGTCAAATCTGCCGTATCCGTTTCCGTCTGTCATATTTACGTGCGCGCGTGTTGTTTTGCCGTTTTGCTTGTTTTGGGCATGTTAGTGGCCGTTTGTGATAAAATCTTCTATTTCAGACAGCGGTGAGCTAGGCGGAGCCGGTGGGGCCCACTACTAGCGAACGCGCGAAGCGATTTTGCTTCCGTACTACTTTTGGTATTTTGAGTAAGTATTCAGGCCGGTTTGGTGTGTTTTCTTTGCTATGTGTTTGAGATATGTGAAAAGGGCACTTAGGCGAGGGTGTACTTTATCGCACTCGACCTAAACCCTAATTTGAATGTATAATTGTACTTGGCGTATGTATATGAACCTTTTGGAACCAAAACCCTTGAGCTTGTGGCTCGGGGCGACTTTCGAATAAAGTTTGTGAAGTTTGTAAAGTTTGTGATTTTGAATAATTTTGTGAAGTTTGTGAGTTTGGGGCGAACTCTTGACCTGGTTGGACTATTCGAGCCGGTTAGGGCTTGGTCGAAGGCAGTCCAACTTAGTCTGAGGTCACCAAGTTTGTAGGTTCATGTTATGAACCAATTTTGTAAATCCGGTTCACCGAGAAGGTGACCAAGTTTGTGACCCGAGCTTGTGACTCAAGCTCAAGTTTGTGATTTCGTTCGCCCGGGCAAGTTTGTGAGGTGACTGGCCAGTGAGGGTGATAAGGTGTCGGTGGGTGTACAAGTGAAGTTCTACGGACTATTATTTGCAGTCGACGGAGTGTCGGCAGGAGATCACGCATGGCACATGAGTTGGCTTTGGAGCCACCTGTATCCTTATTATGTGATGTTACTTTTCTGCTTTTGCTTTACTCTTATTGTGTAACTGTTACGTGAAATTTATGCTTTCGCCCCTGTTTACTTACTAAGCATATAGCTTACCCCATTCCTTTTGTTTTCCTTAGCAGGGGCCGACGCGGGGACTTTTGGCTCGTATACTAGTATAGTAAGATTGGCTTGTAATAGTTGAACAGTTAGGATGTTTGTTTTTGTTTTGGTGATTTGACTCGATACTTTTGGAGAATGTAATTATAACTCTTTTGGGATTGTATATAGAACTCTTTTGAATTTTCTGGCTTTGATTGTTTTAAGTTTTGAGTCCTGGCGCGAGCTAGGCAGGCGCCCGCCGATACCCTTGGGTTCGCCCTTGGGAGAAGTGGGGTCGTCACACCCGCGTCCCCGACCACTCTGTGTTCCTTCCATAAGTTCACTCGGTCTAGGCAAAAGTACTAAACCAAAGCAGTAATAAAGCAGGTAAGTAACACATAAACTTTCACATAACACATATTGATACATTTCACACAGGGTCACAAGCACACATATATACAAGCCAAACATATATATACAAGCAGTCAGTCAAGTACGGCCAAGGCACGTACATACATAAATGATCCTCCCGAGGATAGGCCTATCAAAAGAAATTTACACGTAGCTAACCCTACACCCAAACGGTTAGCTAAGGCTCTATCCCTATCCTTATGTACATTCAAAAACCACCACTATCCAAAAGGTGCCTAGATATCATGGCTTAATCGGTCGCTGGAGTCTGAGACCCAGGCGATGGGGTAGACTCCTCCCCAACCTCGGCCCCAGCATACGAGGCCTCATCACTAGACTCCTCGAGTCCGTCGTCGCATAGGTTAAGGATCGCCTCAGCACGACCCCTGACCTTGCGAGCTCGCTTGACCTCACGCTCGCGACCATCCCTCAGTTGATCACATAGGTCATTAACTCGGTCCTCCGCCTCATTCACGTCATACTCTAGCTCCATGATACGTGCGGCTTGCTTGTCATTGGTCGCCTTCGCCTGAGCCACCTCAGCCTCTAATGTAGCAACCGCAGCTTCAAGCTTAGTATTTTTCTTAGCAAACTCCTCGCGTTCCTTTGCCACCAACAAAACTAGTGCATTTGGGTAGGCATAATTGCTACGACACTCACACTGTCGAACGCGGCTGGCCGGGCTCCAACGGACCACGGCCCCCTTCTGCCTAAGTTGATACTTAATTGGCGGCAACGTGCTACGAGGACGATCTCCCGCCGGACGGTCACTCGGATCTCCACTCGCATCCATCCTATAGCAAAGGAAGAAATAACATGAATAACCTTAATAGGTATAAACAAAAGCATCCCCAAGTCCAGCACTTCTATCACACCCAGGCTAGTTCAAACCTAGGCTCTGATACCACCTGTGACAGCCCCACCTTCCCCTAAGGCGAACCAAAGGGGTTAGCGGACTGCCTGCCCAGCTCTCGCCAGGACTAACGGTACAGTTTACGTCGGTCTATTACGTTCCGGAACATAACAATGCGCGCAAACAAGTCAAAAACACAAAAATAAAAAAAATGAAAATTCGCGCCGAAATTGAATAGTGCCGGCCACGTCAGAATCCGGCCGGATACAAGGCCGAGAGCAATCCAAAATTTTTTTTCCAAAACCCCATGCAATCCGGCCGGCAATCCGGCCAGTTTCTGGCCGGATTCCTGGCCGGATTCTGTCCAGTGTCTTTTGTTCAAAATTTTTCCTTTGGCCGTTTGAAACGTGAATCAGTCCGAAGTTCAACCAAACATCAATTTACCATATATACATTGAAATCCAACATTTACAACCACATTGGCATGTCAAATACCATTCATCATGAATGTACAAGATCGATTCGCCAATCAAAAGAAAATGAACCCAAGGCACATTAGGGTTTCATTAGAGAGCTATACAAAAGACATTTACTCTAGCTCTAATTGACAATCAACTATCCACTCCAATTCCAAAAGTAATTACATCCCTGTAAGGAAAACAAATGGAACGGAGTGAGCTAAAGCCCAGTGGTATACCACTACATAAGCAACCAAAGTCACATAAACATGGCCAATCACTTAAAGTACATGATAAGCAATGAAGTACAACGGTAAAAGGATACAGTCGGCTCTCAGGAGCCCATTTCCACGCTTGCAATCTTGATCCAACCTCATTGACCCTCCGTCAATGCTAAAAGTACCAAACCGTAGACCACCCTTTACTTCCACTTCCTTCCACCCAACATACCCCAACCGGGCCCGCACTCCATTTCAGTAGTTTTGGTAATACTCGAGTTTACCGGAACCAAGGGTCTCATTACCACAAGGTTCCCCAGTACAGTCCCCGTGGCAATTCAATCTTCACGACCAAGCACTCGCCGGCTCGATCCAATTGACTACCAAACGGGGTTGAGCTCAGTAATGCAGTAAGGCCGTTGAACATCGTCCAAACGACATCAATTCAGTTTCCATGAAATGGAATTCACCAACCAATATATCAAGTTCAGTAATGCAATAAAACGGTAGCCATTCAGTGACAATATCAAAAGAGGTGAGGGCGGTCAAGTACACCCTCACCTTAATCAATTTCAATATCCAAGTAAGCCATCAAGGCATCACATAACATTTAACAAAGCCACATAGTAACAATTTAGTGAGTGGTATACTCACCAAGTGAGGAAGTGGTGTTTCATACACCGTGATCACCAAGACGTCGTGAGCTACCGTCACGCCCTAGAATCACGCAACAAATGCAATGAGACTCGATAACGAGTCATATAGCAATGCTAAACACAACCCCAATAGGGTTTCATATGCATAAATGTGCATAATAGCAAACCAGAAATTAGAAAATGACCTTAGTCTTGGCCCCAAACAGAAAACTGTTTTACACTTATTATGCGGTAATGGCGTCAAATTTTCTACGGTTATCGGATGGGGGTGTAAGATCCACCGTTTCGAAGCTATGAAACAGGGCTAAAACAATGTAGAAGGTCACTCAATCCAGTTCCTAGCTTAACTAGGTCGAAATTGCCAAATACTATACCAGAATTACCAAAACAGGTTTGCAAAACACAGAAAACTGTAATCGGTATATCTCAGTCCATACAAGTCCAAATGCCGAAATTCCAAAGGCATAAGTTAGCTAAGTCATCCAGCTACATTTCATCAGAAGACACCAACTCCAAAATCCAAACCAATTCCAGTCAAAATAGCCAATTACTATCGCAGTTTTCGCATTCTGTCCAAAGCAGAACAGCTACAGTAATTTCGTCATAACTCACTCTACACTCATCCAAATGCCCTGAAATTTTACAGGCACCTCAAACACATCAATAACTACAACTTTCATGTTTTGAGCAAAGTCTAATTCGGCCTCTAACCCAGTGATCTAAAACCGGACAGAATTGGGATTTTTAAGAACCCTAACTTTCCATTTTCCATCCAAATCCAAAATTAGTTGCATTTAGCAACAATTCACACCTACAAGAGTCATTATAGTCCATTGCCAATCATCACAAACAACCACACCATCTCATTCATATTAAACCAGAAAAATCATCATAAAATGGAAAACTTCACCAAATCAATTCAAACCAAGATAAAAACCAGAAATTTCAGCACTCTTATCACTACTAAGCACAACATAAGCATCATTAGGTGTAGTAGAGTGTTTCAAGCTTCACTTACCAAGAAACAAGAGAGAGGAGGATGTTGGACACCTTAAACCTTCAAACAAGCTTCACTACTACACTCACTAACACTAGAAGATAGGATTTTATGGAGTGAAATGGATGGAAGCAAATGTTTTTGGTTGATTTGCACCAAGTAGAAGCTTGAAAATTGAAGAAATTTCCTTCCTTCCTTGAGCTTAGAGAGCCGGCCAACAAGAGAAGAAAATGGTGATTTTTGGTGAATTTTTGGATATTTAATCCCTTGGTCAAAAAAGTCAAGAAAATGAATAGTATTTCTTAAAAAGCCATCCAATGAGAAGGTGACACTTGTCACCTTCATAAATGCATTCTTATCTTTCTTTTCTCTCTCATATCAATCATTTCACACACTCTACATATCTCTTAACACCCGATAAATTTTACACAGTATCCGAAACTTAACCTTATTGGCCGAATTTTTTCGAACTTTTCGCACTAGTGGGTCCCACATCCAATATATATTCTTAATTTTCTAAAAATTCACCAATGCTAGAAAAATCATCTTCAAACTATAATTGCTCATAAAATCCACTAAGAAAATATTTCTAAGCCAGAAAATGCAGAAATCATGCAATTAAGGGGAAATAAACCCTAGGAAACTAATTAGGGTTGTACGGGTTCCCACAGAAATTCTACGCTAAAACTTAAAAATAAAATAAAAACTAGAAACTAAAAAAAACTAAAAAGCAACCACGACAAATGAGAATAAAAAGTAAAAGAAATTACACCAAAAATTTGGTGTCTACATATATTAATATACATAATATTAACTTGACATTTATACATAATATTAATACCTTTATATATTTATATTAATTATATTAATACATTTATACATAATATTAATATATATTTATAATATATTAATTTATACATTTATATAATATTCATTTATAATTTATACATTTGTAATAATATACACTTATACATTTATAAATATATTTATATTATGTATTATATATAATATAATACATTTATAATGCATTTATATATTTTTATATAAATATTGAAATATATTTATTTATAAATGTATTATAAATGCATAAATGTATATTTATATAAAAATATAAAAATATAAAAATTATAAATTATACATTTATACATTTATATAATATTCATTTATAATTTATACATTTATAATAATATAAATTTATAAATATATTTATATTATGTATTATATATAATATAATACATTTATAATATATTTTTATATTTTTATATAAATATATAAATATAAATATTTATAAATATATTATAAATGCATAAATGTATATAAATATAAAAATTATAAATTATAAAAATACTCAAAAATATAACATACGATTTGAGAAGCAGGCTTGATATAGCAATTGGCATAGCTTCCAATTTGTCTTTTGGTATGGGATTTTTAAGGCAATGATTCTGATTTTCTAAAGTAAGGCATTACAATTTATATAATTGATGCACTTTCATTCTTATTGGTGGACCATTTCTTGGTATAGTTTTTGGTGTGATTCATGTTTTTTTTTTTAAATATTACTTTATTTCATAAAAAGGATGGGATACATGTTAGAAACCCAAGCGCTAGGAAACTCCTACTTTAACTCTACGCAAACTTGGGACCCCTATCTGATCAAGAATGAAATCCCCCCTCACCAAGCGAGGCAACTCCCGCAAAGAATCGTACTTCAGAATCGTCCCTGAGTCTGCTCCAATGTTTGCAAGGTGGACAGCCGGTTTATTCGCTTCCCGAAAGCAGTATGATACCTTTCTGACGAACCTTTTGACTTTTAACAGGTCCTGTAAATCCCCTTGCAACTGCCACGGACACCGAGACTTCCCTTGGAGGATCTGAACCAGAACCAATGAATCAGATTCTAACTGTAAATCAGAATACCCATGGTCAATAGCTAGCCTAACACCAAAAATCAACGCCTTCAATTTAGCTTGTAGACTTGTCATCTCCCCAAAGAAACATGAGTACCCCAAGATAAACCTTCCTTCCGAGCACCTAAGCACCCCCACCTCCACTCACTCCCGGGTTCCCCCGAGAGCATCCATCCGAGTTCAGTTTGACGATATTGTGCGCTGGGCAGCTCCACCGCACAGCCAAGGTCCTGACCACCCTCTGCAGGCCAGCCACCATCCCGTACCAACCCGGCCAATCATAAACAGAGAGAGCCAGGCGTTTAAATTTAAGGTGGAAAATATCCCTGAGATCCCCAAAAATTGCTGAACACACATGCACCATGGGCGTGTGGTGGCCATCAAAGACAAACGAATTCCGCATCTTCCACAAATGCCAACAGATCAAGGACGGCAGTAAACGAAAAAGATACTGGAGATACGGGTTCCGAGTAGGCCTCAACCACCAGCTAACCAACTTGTGACGTACCGTAAAGGACTCCTGAAACCCTCCAACCACCCCCTCGAAGTAACCCCAAATCCTCTTTGCCACCTCTCCGGTACAGAAAATATGATCCAAAGACTCTTGAGCTGGGTACAAGCAACAACCACAACGAGATGGGCCAACTATGCCAAGTTTATGCAACCTGTCCATCACCAGCAAACGGGACCCTATCAATCTCAACATGAAAAAAGAGATCTTTATCGGCAACTCTTGTAGCCAAAGATGTGAGTAAAACCAAGAGCTATTTCCACCCTCATGAGCGACCCGGTAGGCAGATGCTAAAGAGAAGACACCAGAGATACTAGGAGCCCAAACCATGGTATCCGCCTGGTCCAACGAGGGGGGCACAACTCCCAAAATCCTCCCCACCCATCCGCTAGGCGCCACCATGCCTAGCCGTTGTACATTCCAACAACCATGTTCAACAAAATCCGATACCATGTACTCCTGAAAAGTATCCACCTCCCTACATAATGGGCTAGTCCCCAACCAATTATCATGCCAGAAGCTCACGCTACCCCTAGCCAACATCCAGTGGATGTGTTGCTCCGCTACCCCTTGGATAGCCACCATTCTCTTCCATGTCCAGGAGTCCCCGGGAGAAGTATCAGCAAAGCAAGGATGTAGATTGGGGCAATATTTACAATGCATGAACTCAGCCCACAACGATTGCCGCAACCGAAAATGCCACCACAATCTCATTGAGAAGGCATTATACACATGCCTAAGGGATCTCAAGCCAGTACCCCCCTTTGCATACGAGTTAGCCAACTGATCCCACCTAATCCAATGGAAGCGTGGCCCAACCTCTGAGGAACTCCATAAAAAATCAGCAAAAATGCGCTCCATCCCGTTAAGGATCGACTTTGGAGGGGTCGCAGCAGCGAGTGTATGAAGCGATATAGAAGAAAGCACGCTCTTGATTAATGTTAACTTACCACCATGCGAGAGAAGCCTCCCTTTCCATGACAACACTTTACTTGAGACCGAGGCACAAACCCCTGCAAAGTAGCATCTCCTCCTCCGTCCTACATATAAAGGACAACCCAAATATTTGACCGGAAACTCCTTGGCCTGAAAACCTGTCATCTCTGCAATAGACCGCTTTCTGCTCCCAGGAAATTTGGCATGAGCCAGGACGCAACTCTTATGCAAATTTACTTGTTGTCCCGACACTGAAACATAAGCATCTAGCACCTTCATCACCAACCGCACAGACTGCCGCAAACCACTAGAGAAGACAATAATATCATCTGCGTAGGCAAGATGAGTAACAGGTGGGCAACCCCTTGGAACTCTGAAAGGCGTAAAGCCCCGAAGGCTACTCAAGGAGTTCAAAAGACGAGAAAGGACTTCCGTACTAATCACAAAGAGAGCCGGTGAAATCGGATCTCCTTGCCTTAAACCACGACTAGACTGAGGGGCCCCATTAATGATTACTAAAAACCATACATTCGAAATAAGCCTCCAAATCATATCAATCCAGATCTCACCAAACCCAAACCTCCTCAACACCTGAAGCAGAAATGGCCAAGAGACTCTATCATAGGCTTTGGCCATATCGAGTTTGAATACAATATTTCCCCCCTATTCTCTCGGTGAATATCCGATACCAACTCCTGGGCCAATAGGAAATTATCAAAAATTTGTCTGCCCTTAACAAACCCACTCTGCTGAGGAGAAATAATAATTGGCAACACTGTTGACAACCGATTCGCCAGGATTTTTGAAATAACCTTGTTTACAAAGTTGCAAAGGCTTATGGGACGAAACTGACTAAAGTCTTGGGGCGAAGGCAACTTCGGCAGGAGGACGATCGAAGTCGCCGTATCGTTCCTCGGCAACTCATGACAGCAGAAGAAGCTCACAACAGCCTCAACAACATCATGCCCCACTATGTCCCATGCGAATGTAAAGAATTTACCCGTGAATCCATCAGGGCCTACCGCACTCTCACCATCCATTGCGAATACCACCTCTTTTATCTCCTCCATTGAAGGGATGCGCTCCAACTCAGCGTTTTGTTCCCTTGAGATAATATTGGGGATGACCTCCAAGGTACTCCATGACCCCGTACAATCTTCGGTCGAAAATAAGGATGTGAAATAATCCACCGCCTCTGCCGAAATATGAGCTTCATCGGTCAGCCACTCTCCCGTTCTACTCCGAATCCGATGTATAACAGATTTAGCCTTTGTGACGCCCCGAAAAAAAAGAGTTTGAGAACCCGGAAATTTTCTAATTTTCTAGGGTTTATTTTTTTTAACGCCCGCCTTTTCTACATTTTCTTGATTAGAAAATTTTCCAGATAAAGTTTATGAGCAAAAATAGTTTTAAAATGATTTTTCTAGTATCGGTTAGTTTTTGAGAAATTAAAAGCGTATTTTGGACGTGGGACCCGCTAGTGCGGTAAATGCATTATATTTTTGACAACTTGTTGGAATTTTGTATTAAGTGATATTATTTTACAAGGTGCTAAGAGATAATTAGAGGTTACTTAGATGGTTTAATCTTGGAGAGACAAAAGGATAAGATTAAAATCCTAGAGGACCATTTGTCACCTAACTATCTCATGGTTAGAGGCCGAATTGGCCTTGTCTTAAAACATGAAAATTGTAGGTATTGATGTTTTAAAGGTGCCTGTAAAATTTCAGGTCAATTAGAATAGTGTGGAGTGAGAAAAGTCGGAAATACTGAGACTGGTCTGGGAAGGGGTGCTGCGAACAGGGTTGCCTTTTCACTCAATTTGACCGTGACTTTTCACCCTGATCCTCACCGAATTAGATTTTGGCCAAAACATGAAAGTTGTAGCCAAGGCTATAAAATAGTTGTCTGTAAATTTTCAGCTTGATCCGACCATTGTATCATGTGAAATGACCGAAATACCCTTGACTGTTTTTGAAACCTGTTTCCCGCCCAGATTTTTGTTTTCGTGTAGTCTTCCATTTTCGATCATGAAAATGCACGATTTGGCCTTTGAGGTCTTCTGATGAAATGTAGCTTGATGTATTAGCTACCATATGCCTTTGGAATTTCTGGATTTGGACTTGTAGAGCCTGAGTTATGATGTTTCCGCTAGAATGCGTTTTGGTGAATCTGTTTTACGTTTTCGATGTGGTATCTTGCCTTTTGGACCTGTTTGCACTCGAAACTGGGTTGAGTGACCTTCTGAAATATTGTAGCCCTGACTCTTAGCTTCGAAACGGTGGGTCTTTCACCTTCATCTGACAATCGTAGCTCCTTTGGTACCATTACCGTAAAATGACGTCAAAACTATTTTTCTGGTTTTGAGCTTAACTTTCATTTCCGGACTTTTCCCTAGCTTGACTTGTGCTAGTACTACTTGGAGCTTGCTGAATGGCTATTGGATGAACTTATTTGTGTGACTTTGGAACTGGCTGAGGAAATAATGAAGCCATGATGGCTGGGAAAGTAAGCAAATTTAGGGGAAGTGCTGTCCGAAGTTTTAAAGGGTTTGATTGCTTTGAGTTTGTGATCTAAGACTTGGATTTGAGCAAGGCAATGTTATATGATGGATTATTTCTGAGCCATGGAGGTGAGTGACCTCAAATTACTTCTAAAGTTATTTATGAACCGTTTCTTACATTATTTACTTTTGAACTGTTTCCAAAGTCACTTTTGAAATGTTTTCTTGCATATCATGTGTGCTGGCATTTGAGTGTGCCTTGTTTGCTATATTTCTTGACTTCATGACTTGTATTTTGGTTGATAACGTGTTAAGCGCTTATAATGATTTCCAAAATGAGTTTTCGAGGCGAGTGTGTACTTTATCGCACTCGACCTCGATAAATGTGAAATTTTCGATTGAAATGTTACTTGCGCATGAATGTAAGCCTTTTGGGCTGAACTGGCCATTGCCCCTTGTTACCGGTCGTCTTGAACCAGAAGCGGACTCGGTCAGGCGATTAGGAACTTGGGTGAACGTTTGGTATACTCGAGTATTACCTATGTAGGTTGGTGGAGCCTGGCCAAAAGCCAGGGACGGGGTGAATGAAATGAAATGAATGACCAAATGAGCGAGGAAATGTCAGGAGAATGAATGTATCCTTTCATGAATGTTACTATCGCTTTCCATTGTAAATGTTTCTTGAATTATTGATAATCCATATTTACTGTTTTGCAAATGATGTAGTTGTTTCTGGATTTATCATTTAATTTATGACATCATTGCTATATGACATCATTGAAATGAACTATTGTGAAACCGAGTTGATTAATGATTTTCTGGTTACTCGCTGAGCTTTTAGCTCACCCCAAAAACTATTTTATTCCCCTCCACAGGGCTCGTGGCGAAGGAAGGACTTGTAGTACTTGTGCACGTGTATGGATGGCCTAAACTTTGTACAATTTTGGATTTGAAATTATTTTATGTATATTTGGGATTAGTTTCCGCTGCATTTGTGACATGTAATTATTGGAGACGGATGTGTATTTGTGGACCATTTGACGTATACTTGAGATTTGTATTGTATTTATTTGAGGACTGTAGTGAACGACTGAGTCCCGGCGAGAGGTGGGCGGGCGGCCCGCCGAACCCTGGGGTACGCCCTAGGGAGAGGTGGGGCTGTGAGACCCTGAAAATTTTCTTATTTTCCAGGCTTTTATTTTGGGCTTTCGGGCCTAATTTTAGGGTTTTCTTTTATCTGTGGGTTTTCTGGGGAATTTTATGAGAAAATATGAATTTTGCATCGTTTTCTGGTTGTAAGTCATTTTCTGGGTTTTTAAGGGTGTACTGTGGTAGTGGGACCCACTAGGGTGATTGGTACCGTAAAACGTAGCTTTGGGAAATTTATATACGGATGCTTTATTACCTGGTGTTATGAGCTAATTAGTGGTTAGCTAGTATAATTAAGTCTTATAAGACAAAGATGTTGGATAAGCTTGGAAAAACACATGTTGAGCTCTTATTGGAAGTTGGACTTTTGACTTTCACTTTACCTTTCTTATTAAGAGAAAAAAAATTGACCCAAAATTCTTCATTTTTCTCCTTCTCATTGCCGACCCACCTTGAAGAAAGAAAGAAAGAAAGCTCTTCAACTTTTGCTTCAATTCCTTGCCAAATCTTGAAATCCAACCGGTTAATTCACAAATTCCTCCATAAAACCTCCTTGCTAAGGGTGATTGAAGGGATTGGTGGTTTTGGTTTGAAAGGAAAAGCTCTCATCTACCTTGTGCCTTGTGTTTGTAAGGTGAGTGCTTGAGAACTTGTTTCTTTGTTGTTTGTAAGATGAAATTGGTTGGTGATAGGGATTAAAGATGCCATTTTGTGAGTTATTTCAAGACTTATGGTTGAGTTGTGCCAATTTTTCTATTTATTGGGGAATTTTCTATTTTATATGATTTCTCATGGTTAGCTAGGATGTGATGGTATTATCTTGCATGGTTTGGAGCCTATATATGTTAATGGTGGTTGATTTCGGAAGATTTCCTTATTTGTGAGAATTTCGGTTTTTAGGGTATGATAAAATTGGGGCTTTTCTATGTATGGCTTACATGCTAGCAATTGATGTATATTTGAGTGTATTGTGGTTCATTTGAGATGAATGGACTAGTTTAAGAACCATAAGTGTAATGGTATGAGTTGGGTGTTGTTCAGTAGGTTGGAAATGTGAAGAAATTAAGGGGAAATGCCGCCCAATTGGTTGGAATTATGGGTGGTCTTGAATTGAGAAGGATTTGAATAGAAATGGAAGGATTTTGGGGTTTGTTCACATTCCACACTGTTGTTACTCCCTTTTATTTGTTTTGTGTAACTTGTACTAGTAAGTTAAAGTTATACTTTGACTCGTGTTTGAGTCTTAAATATGGTTACTTGCTTGTTTTAGGTCGTACCGGTGGACCGGGACCTACTCCTGACTCGAACGTGTGATTTGCTTGTTTACTTGGTGAGTGTACCATTGAATGGTTAACAGTACTTGTTATGTGACTTGAATGACTTGAATAGGTCAAGGGTGTACTTTACCACTCTTGACCACATGTTGTATTACTGTTGCTGTTGAACTGTGAAAGTCCATGTGTGTATGGTTTGATATCTGCTAGGGCAATGCCCTATTATCACTGTGAAAACTGACCTCTTACCCTTAGGCCGTTATTCGAGTCGAGCCGGCTAGGGCTTGGGCGAATCGTTAATGTGCCTTTGGGTCACTGATAGCCGAGTGGAGTATTAACTCCTCGACTTTATGGTATACTCGAGTATTACCTTTTGGAACTATGAGGCGTGCGGGCCCGGTTAGGGGGTGAATGGTGGAAGGAAATGGTGCGAAGAGGTGTCTACGGATCTTGGTTACTTTCAATGGTTGACGGAGTGTCAACGAGTACGATCAAGAATGGACGTCGGAAACGGCCCTTGAGGGTCGAATGTATCCTTTTATATGTGGATGATTGTATGAAGGCATTTATGCATATGTGTTATGACCGTATCATGTATTTGTGCATTTGGTACCTCACGAGCATAAGCTCACCCCCATTGTTTTGTTTTCCTTACAGGAGCATGATTGGAAACAAGTTTTGATATGAGTTGAGCTAGTTAAGTGATAGTTTTGAAAGGCTCCTCGAGAACTTGAACTTTTGATGTATATGACTTCGTGTACCTTTGAGGTGTAAATTGAACCTTTCTCATGTATATATGGCATGTATATATGTCTTTATCAAGTCTTGGATTCGTTATATTGTGCGTTTGATGTATTTGTACGATCGCTGGTTTTCAAATAAAAGCAGGAAAAATTTTTGGAAAAATCACTGCCTGGAATCCGGCCCAGAATCCGGCCAGTTTCTGTCCGGATAGAAGGCCGGATAGGCAGGGGAAAAGAAAAAAAATTTGGACTTTGGCTACTGGCCAGAATCCGGCCAGAGCAATCCGGCCAATTTCCGGCCGGATTGTTGGCCGGATTGGCAGGGGACAAATTTCGATTTCTGGTTTTAGCTACTGCCTCCTATCCGGCCAGGTTCTGGCCGGATAGTGACGCAGGCAGTCACTGTTCATCCGCGGCAAATTTTCGTTCTTCGTTTTCTGGTCCGATTGAAGTGCTCGAGCGCTATACTTTCTTGCATAATGATATTATGGTTATAAGAACAAGTTAATGGGATAAATCGTTCACTTTGTTGAATTTTCCTTTATAAACTAAACGAAATTCGAGTTGTTTGAGACCCGTAGTCCTGGCGAGAGCTGGGCAGGCGGTCCGTCGACCCCTCTGGTTCGCCTTAGGGGAAGATGGGGTCGTCACAAGTGGTATCAGAGCCTAGGTTTAGATTAACCTGGGCTTGTTAGAAATTTCTTGACTTGGGACTTGTATGCGATTATTTTCTTAAGGGTGTTAAGTTTATTTGCGTTTTCGTGTAGGATGGACGTGCCTAGTGGGTCTAGTGAGAGACCGACCGTGGAACGGGACCGTGGAGTACTTCCGGTGATCAAGTACCAGATCCGGCCGAGAGGGTCAGCGGTACGCTGGAGTCCGTCTAGTCGCCTTCGGCGTTGTGAGTGCCGTCAGAGGTTTGCCTATCCCAATACTCTAGTATTGGCCGTGGACAAAGAAAGGAAGGAGTTGGCCAAGGATTGTGCAAGGCTTGAAGCTGAAGTAAATCGATTAAGTGAGGCCAACAAGAGGCAAGCTGAGCGAATTAAGGAATTGGAATATGACCTAGGTGAAGGTCAAGATAGGGTGGACGACTTGTGTTCGCAACTTGAGGAGATGCACAAACGTACGGCCAAGAGGGCGAGACAACTAAAGGAGAAAGCCGGATCGATTCTGAACCTATGTGATGACCTAGTAGGGGACGAGTGTGACGAGGGCTCTAGTGTAGGAGGTGGGGACGAGGACTCTAGTGTAGGAGGCGGAGTTGGAGGTGAACCCGCCCAAGCGAGTAGGTTCTCTAGTCCCACGATAGGCTAGGGTCTGGCTTTTAGACCACCTTGGACGGTTTTGACTCTTGTATATATATGGGATACGGAATGGTGGGTCGGGGAGGACCTTTATCTAGTCGTTTTGTAAGGTAGACTAGTCTTGTATATATTACTTTTGTAACGCCATTTCCGTAAGGGATTCTCCCTGTTTGTACTTGACTGACTGTTTTGTATAAATGTTTGATCTTGCTGTGAATGCCATGACTATGTGTTAAGTGCCTAAGTGTGTTGTGAAATGATTGTTTGGTTAAGTGCTCATGTTTGTTGTGTACAAGGGTATGTACCCTTTATTGTTGCTGTTATACTTATGTGTATGTTTTGACCTAGATTGACCTAGACCGATGGAAGGCACGCGTAGTGGCCGTGGTCGAGGACGTGGGGGTAGACAGCCCGCGACTGAACGGGATCCAGAAACCGTAGTGCCCGACCCAAATCCTGAACCCCAAATCGATCCTAATGTTCAAGTAGCCGCTGCTATCCAGCGGATGACTGATCTTCTTGCCCAGGTGGTACAAACACAGGGTCCCAACCCAAATCCACCAGTCGGCAACCCTGGAAACCCTGGAAATCATGCCGAGAGCGAAGACCGAGCTCTCGAACGATTCCAAAAATTTTCTCCGCCTAAATTTCTTGGAGGGCCCGATCCTGACATAGCGGAACAATGGTTGGAGAAGATGATAGACATTTTTGCCGCCCTACGTTAATCGGAGGAGAGACAGGTGACCTTTGCGGTTTTCCAACTCGAGGGTGCCGCTCGCTCTTGGTGGAATATTATCCGGACCAAGTGGGAGCGAGAACAGACGCCAAGGACTTGGACGAATTTTGTAAGAGAATTCAATGCCAAGTACTTTTCGCCGTTGGTTCAGGAGAAAAAGGAGGACGAATTTATTCGTCTACGCCAAGGCACGCAATCGGTGGCCGAATATGAGAGCCAATTCACACGCTTGTCCAAGTTTGCCCCTGAGTTCATTCTGACCGAACAAAGGAGGGCGAGGCGTTTTCTTCAGGGGCTTAATGTGGAAATCCAAAAGGATTTGGCCGTTGCCCAAATCACTACTTTCAGTGATGCTGTTGAGAAAGCATTACGATCTGAGAACGCAAGGCTCCAAGTGAGGAGCTTCCAAAATAGAAAGCGTGGAGCTGCTGGGAGTAGCTCAACTCAAGGGGATAAGAGTACCCCTCCTCCTCCTAAATTGGGACGGGGAACTGGAGGGGGACGGTTTGCAAGTCCGGCCAGAGGGGCTCCTTCTCGAGGAAGCCAACCAGGTCGAGGGCCGCCGAGGAGCACCTCGCAAGGGAGTTCCGCTACTGTGGTACGTGGGCTGTGTAATTTTTGTGGGAAACCAAATCACACGGAGGACGACTGCTGGAGAAAGCAGAATAAGTGTTTGCGGTGCGGAAGTGCGGAGCACCGGTTCGCCAATTGTCCGGTCCAGGCACGAGACATGAGAGGAATTACCCCAACATCTAAGGCTACCTCAAGTCAATCACGGGTAGATAGTGCTAAACCGAAGGTACCGGCACGGGTGTACTCCATTGAACAACGGCCAGTTCCTGACTCCGCCGAGGTAGTGGAAGGTACGATTCCTGTCTTCCACCGCCTAGCTAGAATTTTGATAGACCCTGGAGCTACCCATTCCTTTGTTAACCCCGAGTTTATGTGTGGAATTGATATAAACCCTGTTGCTCTTCCTTACGAGTTGGAAGTTAGTACTCCTACGGGAGACCAAAGCTTGACTTCTAGTAAAATGTACACGAATTGTGAAATCTGGGTAGGTGAGCGGAAGTTATTGGGGAATTTGATAAGTTTAGCCATAAAGGGATACGATGTGATATTAGGCATGGATTGGCTGGCTCGGTACGGTGCTCAGCTAGACTGTAAACGGAAAACTGTTGAATTTCGCATTCCTGGGGAGGCAACTTTGAAGTTAGATGTGAGGGGTAGTCTAGCCTCATCCGCTATGATTTCGGGTATTCGAGCTAGGAAATTATTGAGTAGAGGGGCACAAGGGTTCCTAGCTTTTCTTATTAATACTCCTGCCGATAAACTGAAAATAGAAGACGTCCCAGTAGTGAGTGAATACCCCGATGTTTTTCCTGACGAGTTAGTAAATCTGCCTCCAGAAAGAGAAATTGAGTTTGAAGTTAACCTATGCCCAGGGGCTTCCCCTATTTCCAAAACTCCCTACCGAATGGCACCTGCGGAACTCAAAGAGTTGAAATTACAGTTGCAAGACCTTTTAGAGCGAGGGTTTATTCACGAGAGCGGATCGCCTTGGGGGGCGCCTGTTCTCTTTGTCAAGAAGAAGGACGGGACATTGAGACTATGTATCGACTACCGAGGGTTGAACAACGTGACGATTAAGAATAAGTACCCCCTACCCCACATTGATGAGTTATTTGATCAATTGCAAGGTGCAGTGGTATTCTCTAAATTAGACCTTCGACAGGGGTATTACCAACTTTTGATTAAGAAAGATGATGTGCCTAAAACTGCCTTCAATTCTCGGTATGGGCACTACGAATTTGCCGTGATGCCTTTTGGACTGACTAATGCCCCTGCTGCCTTCATGGACCTCATGCACCGAATTTTCAAACCCTATCTCGACCGATTTGTCGTTGTTTTTATCGATGACATATTGGTCTATTCAAAAACCCGTGAGGAGCATGAACAACATTTGAATGAGGTCCTACAAACCCTGAGGGAGCACCAGTTGTATGCCAAATTTAGCAAATGTGAGTTTTGGTTAGAAAGAGTCGCTTTTCTGGGGCACGTGATTTCAAAGGAAGGGATTGCTGTGGATCCGGCCAAGGTAGAAGCGGTAACTGAGTGGAAGAGACCCGATAACCCCACGGAGATCCGAAGTTTTCTAGGGTTGGCAGGTTATTACCGGCGGTTTATTAAAGATTTTTCGAAACTTGCCAGTCCCTTAACTGATTTAACCAAGAAGGGTGGACGATTTCTGTGGAGTGATAAGTGTGAAACCAGCTTTCAAGAGCTGAAGCGGAGATTAACTATGACCCCTATTCTAGCTTTACCTAACGGTCCGAAAGGGTTCATTGTTTACACTGACGCCTCCAAAGAAGGGTTGGGGTGTGTATTGATGCAACATCAAAATGTGATAGCTTACGCTTCCAGGAAATTGAAAACCCATGAGCAAAACTATCCTATTCATGACCTTGAACTGGCCGCAGTTGTCTTCGCTCTTAAGAAGTGGAGACACTATCTGTACGGGGTGACTTTTGAAGTCTACTCTGACCATAAAAGCCTCAAATACCTCTTTTCCCAGAAGGAGTTGAACATGAGACATCGCCGTTGGATGGAATTCTTAGAGGATTACGATTATACCATTAACTACCATCCTGGTAAGGCTAATGTGGTAGCCGATGCCTTAAGTCGAAAGGCTCAGATTTCTGGATTGATGGTGAAAGAGTGGGAATTATTGGGAGTTGTAGGAGAATGGAATCCAAAGCTGGAGCATAATAGGATAACCTTTGGAAACATCCGAGTGACGTCCGTGTTTTTGGAAAGGATCAAGGAAGCTCAAATTGAGGATCCGATGGTTCCAAAGTGGGTAAAAAAGGTGAAGAAAGGAGAAATTTCCGATTTTAATTTGAGCTCTGAAGGGATTTTAAGATTTCGAAATCGCATAGTGGTACCTGATGATGAAACTTTGAGAAGGGAAATTTTGGAGGAGGCTCATCGATCTAAATATACAATCCATCTAGGAAGTAACAAGATGTATCGTGACTTACGACAATTGTACTGGTGGGACAAGATGAAGAGAGAGATAGCTCAATGCGTGCAAACCTGCCTGGTGTGCCAGCAAGTTAAGGCTGAACACCAGAAGCCTTCGGGACTACTGCAGCCTTTGGAGATTCCCGAATGGAAATGGGAACATATTACCATGGACTTCGTTTCTGGACTACCTAGAACTCAAAAAGGACATGATGCCGTTTGGGTGATCGTTGATCGATTGACCAAGTCAGCTCATTTCCTACCTGTGAATATGAAGTATTCCATGGATAAGTTAGCTCGGGTATATTGGGAAGAGATTGTAAGATTACATGGAGTGCTTGTAAGCATCGTTTCCGACCGAGACCCTCGTTTCGTGTCTAGATTTTGGCAAAAGTTTCAAGAGACCTTAGGGACGAAGTTGAATTTGAGTACTACCTATCATCCTCAGACGGATGGGCAGTCAGAGCGGACGATTCAGACCCTCGAAGATATGTTACGAACGAGTATCCTAGATTTCAGGGGTAATTGGGGACAACATATGACATTAGTAGAGTTCGCCTATAATAACAGCTATCATTCATCAATCCAAATGGCACCGTACGAAGCTCTTTACGGGCGAAAGTGCCGTTCACCAATATACTGGGATGAAGTAGGAGAGAAGAAGATCCTAGACCCTACCATTATCCCTTGGATGGAGGATGCCCAAGAAAAGATCAAGTTAATCCGTCAAAGACTCCAGACAGCCCAAAGTCGCCAGAAGAGCTACGCCGATAATCGAAGAAAAGACCTGGAGTTTGAGGTAGGAGACCAAGTATTTTTGAAGATTACCCCGTTGCGTAGTGTCACTGCCGGCAGAGGAAAGAAGCTCCAACCCAGATTCGTAGGACCTTTTTCGATCCTTCAACGAGTTGGAAAGGTAGCTTACCGACTTGAGTTGCCGCCAAGCTTATCGCGGATTCACGATGTATTTCATGTATCCATGCTCAAAAAGTATTACCCTGATCCAACCCACATTGTCCAGCCATATGGGATTGAAATTGACGAGGCCCTTACTTACGAAGAAAAACCTGTGCAAGTACTGGATAGGAAAGTTAAGGAGCTGAGGAATAAGCAAATTCCACTGGTGAAGGTTCTGTGGAAAAACCACGGAGTCGAGGAGGCAACCTGGGAAATGGAGGATGATATGAAAACCAAATATCCCGAACTGTTTAGTGCTTCAGGTGAGAAATTTCGAGGACGAAATTCTTTAAGGGGGAGAGAGTGTGAGACCCTAAAAATTTTCTTATTTTCCAGGCTTTTATTTTGGGCTTTCGGGCCTAATTTTAGGGTTTTCTTTTATCTGTGGGTTTTCTGGGGAATTTTATGAGAAAATATGAATTTTGCATCGTTTTCTGGTTGTAGGTCATTTTCTGGGTTTTTAAGGGTGTACTGTAGTAGTGGGACCCACTAGGGTGATTGGTACCGTAAAACGTAGCTTTGGGAAATTTATATACGGATGCTTTATTACCTGGTGTTATGAGCTAATTAGTGGTTAGCTAGTATAATTAAGTCTTATAAGACAAAGATGTTGGATAAGCTTGGAAAAACACATGTTGAGCTCTTATTGGAAGTTGGACTTTTGACTTTCACTTTACCTTTCTTATTAAGAGAAAAAAAATTGACCCAAAATTCTTCATTTTTCTCCTTCTCATTGCCGACCCACCTTGAAGAAAGAAAGAAAGAAAGCTCTTCAACTTTTGCTTCAATTCCTTGCCAAATCTTGAAATCCAACCGGTTAATTCACAAATTCCTCCATAAAAACCTCCTTGCTAAGGGTGATTGAAGGGATTGGTGGTTTTGGTTTGAAAGGAAAAGCTCTCATCTACCTTGTGCCTTGTGTTTGTAAGGTGAGTGCTTGAGAACTTGTTTCTTTGTTGTTTGTAAGATGAAATTGGTTGGTGATAGGGATTAAAGATGCCATTTTGTGAGTTATTTCAAGACTTATGGTTGAGTTGTGCCAATTTTTCTATTTATTGGGGAATTTTCTATTTTATATGATTTCTCATGGTTAGCTAGGATGTGATGGTATTATCTTGCATGGTTTGGAGCCTATATATGTTAATGGTGGTTGATTTCGGAAGATTTCCTTATTTGTGAGAATTTCGATTTTTAGGGTATGATAAAATTGGGGCTTTTCTATGTATGGCTTACATGCTAGCAATTGATGTATATTTGAGTGTATTGTGGTTCATTTGAGATGAATGGACTAGTTTAAGAACCATAAGTGTAATGGTATGAGTTGGGTGTTGTTCAGTAGGTTGGAAATGTGAAGAAATTAAGGGGAAATGCCGCCCAATTGGTTGGAATTATGGGTGGTCTTGAATTGAGAAGGATTTGAATAGAAATGGAAGGATTTTGGGGTTTGTTCACATTCCACACTGTTGTTACTCCCTTTTATTTGTTTTGTGTAACTTGTACTAGTAAGTTAAAGTTATACTTTGACTCGTGTTTGAGTCTTAAATATGGTTACTTGCTTGTTTTAGGTCGTACCGGTGGACCGGGACCTACTCCTGACTCGAACGTGTGATTTGCTTGTTTACTTGGTGAGTGTACCATTGAATGGTTAACAGTACTTGTTATGTGACTTGAATGACTTGAATAGGTCAAGGGTGTACTTTACCACTCTTGACCACATGCTGTATTACTGTTGCTGTTGAACTGTGAAAGTCCATGTGTGTATGGTTTGATATCTGCTAGGGCAATGCCCTATTATCACTGTGAAAACTGACCTCTTACCCTTAGGCCGTTATTCGAGTCGAGCCGGCTAGGGCTTGGGCGAATCGTTAATGTGCCTTTGGGTCACTGATAGCCGAGTGGAGTATTAACTCCTCGACTTTATGGTATACTCGAGTATTACCTTTTGGAACTATGAGGCGTGCGGGCCCGGTTAGGGGGTGAATGGTGGAAGGAAATGGTGCGAAGAGGTGTCTACGGATCTTGGTTACTTTCAATGGTTGACGGAGTGTCAACGAGTACGATCAAGAATGGACGTCGGAAACGGCCCTTGAGGGTCGAATGTATCCTTTTATATGTGGATGATTGTATGAAGGCATTTATGCATATGTGTTATGACCGTATCATGTATTTGTGCATTTGGTACCTCACGAGCGTAAGCTCACCCCCATTGTTTTGTTTTCCTTACAGGAGCATGATTGGAAACAAGTTTTGATATGAGTTGAGCTAGTTAAGTGATAGTTTTGAAAGGCTCCTCGAGAACTTGAACTTTTGATGTATATGACTTCGTGTACCTTTGAGGTGTAAATTGAACCTTTCTCATGTATATATGGCATGTATATATGTCTTTATCAAGTCTTGGATTCGTTATATTGTGCGTTTGATGTATTTGTACGATCGCTGGTTTTCAAATAAAAGCAGGAAAAAATTTTGGAAAAATCACTGCCTGGAATCCGGCCCAGAATCCGGCCAGTTTCTGGCCGGATAGAAGGCAGGATAGGCAGGGGAAAAGAAAAAAAATTTGGACTTTGGCTACTGGCCAGAATCCGGCCAGAGCAATCCGGCCAATTTCCGGCCGGATTGTTGGCCGGATTGGCAGGGGACAAATTTCGATTTCTGGTTTTAGCTATTGCCTCCTATCCGGCCGAGAATCCGGCCAGATATCCGGCCAGGTTCTGGCCGGATAGTGACGCAGGCAGTCACTGTTCATCCGCGGCAAATTTTCGTTCTTCGTTTTCTGGTCCGATTGAAGTGCTCGAGCGCTATACTTTCTTGCATAATGATATTATGGTTATAAGAACAAGTTAATGGGATAAATCGTTCACTTTGTTGAATTTTCCTTTATAAACTAAACGAAATTCGAGTTGTTTGAGACCCGTAGTCCTGGCGAGAGCTGGGCAGGCGGTCCGTCGACCCCTCTGGTTCGCCTTAGGGGAAGATGAGGTCATCACAGGGGCCGTCACAGCCTTTCTCTCCGCCACTACCGCATGAAAGAACCTTGAGTTCTTATCCCCGTCCTTAAGCCACTTGATTCTTGCTTTCTGCCTCCAATATGCTTCTTCCATGGCCAGGGAGTTCCGCATTACTGCCCTTGCCTCCTGGAGTGCTAACCATTGTTGTTGTGTTGGGACGCTATCAAGTGCAGCCTCCGCCGCCCCTGCAGCCTCTTCTGCCTGCTTCACTACGTCAAATATATTACCAAAATGGTCCCGCAACCACTGTTGGATTGCATGTTTAGTAAATCGTAATTTGGCCGCCAACCGCTGCAACAGGCGTCCTAGGCAATGGCTTATCCAACTCAACTGAATGACATCTAACAACTCTACTTTCGAGGTCCAAACATTTAGGAAACGGAAAGGCCTCGGCTTGTTATCAAGTCTAGTTGAAGCTGACAGCAAAAGGGGGGCATGATCGGAGGGATCTCTGCCAAGGTGCCTAACTCCAAAATTCACCCTCAGGCGAGTCGCAGTCGGGCTACAAAGCAGTCTATCTAATCGCTTCCAAATTCGAGCGCGCCCACTCCTATTGTTACACCATGTGAAACGTGACCCTGAAAAACCTGCATCAAAAACTCCAGCCCTGGACAGAAATGAACTTAGTTCCACACCTTCATCTACCCGAAAAGGCAGCCCTCCGCGCTTCTCTTCTGCACTAACAATGGTGTTAAAATCCCCCACCACCAACCATGGATCATCCCTCGGTTTATCCACTAACAGTGCTGACCACAACGGAACCCTGTCTTGCTCAGTACATCTTGCATGGACGAAGGACAAATAAACAGGAGCCGATAGTGCCTGGGGTGAAATTTTAAGTGATTCATGTTTGGTTTATCAAATTTCAGAATAATTAAACAACTTTTTTCTTTCATATGCATGTGATCAATTGAATATTTTCTGAACTTAATCTGACTAGTGGTAGTTGTAAAGAAAAAAAAAAGGAAAGGCCTCAATTGAATGTTGTCTAGACATAATTGTAACTTTGCGTGATTACATATAACCCATTAAAGAATACTAGCATTTGACACGTAGAAACTAAATTTTCAGCTTATGTTGGACAAGGATGTTTCTTTCTAATATATATTTATTCTTTAATTCCCTATCCTATGTCTCAAGAAAATGCCTGCATAATTACGAGATACTTTGATAGTGACTTGTTGTGAAATGCATATTATAATTTTAACATTATTTAGTAAATATAGTAGTATAAATTAGTGATGGATTCTTTTTACCTTTATAGGGAGCTACTTTTTTGTTACTTAGATGTTTAACTATTGTTTAATAGTAATTAAATGTCTACTTCTGCACTGAAGAAAGGAACTTGAAAAAATGCAACGTGTTCTGGATTAGATCTTGGGTGGGAGCATGGAGTTGAAATTGATAATTTAAGAAGAAAGGTCATGTGCAAATACTGTGGAGTTACTCATACATGTTGAGTGTCTAAATTTAAACATCACTTAGCTTGGACACACTTAAATACTGAACCATGTCCTAAAGTTCCTGAGTGTTAGGAAACAAATGTATGACTTGTTTAGTGCAAATTCTAAGGGAGAGAGAGAAAAAAGGAAACAAAGATATGGCCATGTATATGATGAACAAGATGAAGAAGAAATTGAATAGAGGGATAGAAAACATCCAATAGATGAGCAAAGAGATAGAAAAGGTTCCATGGATCATTTGTTGTGAAAAAACCTAGGGGTTTAATTTAAGACAAACAACTATTAATGAGAAATGGAAGAAACAAGAAAGAGATGAAGTTTGTCAAATTATGATTAGGTGATTCTATACAAGTGCCAGTCCATTTAATGTTGTAAACAACCCATTATTTCCTCTAACAATTAAGAAAATTGGTAAATATGGCAAAGCGCTTAAGCCACCTACATTTCATGGAGTAAGAGTCACTTTTTTAAAAAAAAAGTTCAAGAAACATTGAATTTACTTAAAACATACAAATAAGGATGGAAAAGAACATGTTGCACTCTTATATCGGATGGGTGGTTGGATCAAAGATATAAAACAATGAATAATTTTCTTCTGAATAGTTTAGCTAGAACTATTTTCTTACCTATAATAGGTCAATTTTTTTAAAATTTAATAGGGATGCCATCCCTTAATTTATTTATAACCGAAAAAAATACAGCGATTTAGAGGGGGGCCAAACCTAACCTCTGTTAACGGAAAAGAAACATGTAATGATAAAAATAAAAAATAAAACTCACATATGAAGGAATTCTAAAGACATAACAGATCAATCAAAAGAAATCATCCACATGAGGGTGCCCCACATTTGTGTGACTGCGAGTGAGCATGGGAATTTGGTTTAACATCTTGACATGTTTGCATTGTTTTACCTTTTTTTGAAAGCTGTTTTCTCGATTTCTTTGAAATCACTCGGGTAAATTGCTCTTGAACTAGGTTCTGGTCTTTATCTTTGTCTTTTTGGCGTTGTGAATCATCTTCATCTTCTTCATTTTTGTCGTCATTGCATGTTGTACTTGAACGAATAAAAAGCATTTGATGTGGTCGGGGAACCGTACCATGTAATTTCTCCCATTTAATCTCTTCGAACACATCTTTAAGTTGTGGCACTGGATTTTGAGGCAAAGAGGATTTCGTTTCTGTTCTTGTACTTGTACCCACAAGGGTTGGGTCTGCACCTGACACTATATCACGTGGGTCATGAACTTGGTCTATCTTCGAGAATGAACCATTTGCCATAGCAGACGTAATTCCATTAACTTTCTGTGAGTAGTCACTAGCCTCCATCGCCTTATCTTCCGATGCAGCCTCTGTGAATGTGCCATTAGCTGGATGAATGGAATGGTCATCGTCAGACCCCAGATCAGTGAATTTTCCCTCCTCGAGTGGATTCGAAGTCGAAATCTGCAATCCAGCATCTGCTCCATCCTCCGGCACCACAGCCATAGATGAATTAGGTGGAGGAGGCAGCGCCTCATCCACTGCCTGCGTTTCCACAGCAGCAGGTTCCGGGATATTGCCCAGATCAGCAGCTTCCTTTCCTGTGCTCATGCGTGATCCATGGCAACAACCGGCTGCACGGGCGTGCCACCCTCTGCCATCAAATTTTGCGCCGCCTCCTTGTCTTGAACCTCAACCCACTGTTTGGAGCCAAAACCCACTCTAGGAGGATGCCCAGGTTCTTGCATCTCTCCTCCTGTCTCCTTTGTCCGCAATGACAGATTCAGTACATGGCATTCATCCACCATGTGTCCCTGGCGATAGCAATGAGAGCAGTATCTAGGGATGTTCTCTGGTACAAGCTCCTGCCAAAAGCCTTCGTGCGCACCATTTCCAATCCAGATTCTCGAAGGCCACGGCTTCAATAAGTCAACTTCAACACAGACCCTTGCAACGCTTGGTCTAGAAACGGCCACAGTCGCTGCATCGATCAGCAATGGAATGCCGAGCACTCCCACAACTTGAAACAGTGCCTCCTTGTGGAACAAATGTAATGAAAGTTTAGGCAGTTGAAACCACATCGGAACTATTGACGGTTCTCGATCAACATGGAAAGCAGGCGACCATTTGAAGACTCGCATAGGGGATCCATGGACATACCAGATCCCCCGAGACCAACATCTATGAAAATCAGCTTCATTATGAAAACGTAACAACACATGTCGTGGGTCGAGCAGCCCAACCGTGACTGCCTCGCGCAAATCCAGCTTGAGAAGAAAAGTTCTAATGTCCTCCAGTTTTGGCCGCCTCCTGGAGAACTTGCCCACTAGCGCAAATCTGTAAGGAGTCACCAATTTGTCTAAGGCATCTTGTGAGAACAAAATAGCAGATTCACCCTTGTGCATGGATGGAGTGGCCTGGACAGAAAGTGACGGTGTGGAAGATTTATCCGAGAATAGATCAGCAAACGACTTCCGAAGAAAGATTGGAGAATGCGGAATTTGCCCCCCAGCAGGTGGCTGGAGGGCTGCCATGTCTGGGACCAAACAATGATGCTAGTTCTCAAAGGACATAATTTCCTTGAACTTAGTTTGAAAGAGGCAAATTATCAAACAACTGGTGAAAGAGGCAAATTATCAAACAACTGGTGGATTATAATAAACCTTTATTAATTTGCATTAGTTCTAAAGAAAGTAGCCCCAAAATTTTTGTAGCAAATTAACTAAATCTACTGCTCCAAGCTCCAGATGTTCAAAATACAACAAATACCCAACCAAGAAGATTAATGAGATAAAAGGAAAAACTTTACCAAAATTTCTGCACCTAATCATTGGAAGCAGAGCTTTTCCAAGACCTGTGTAGAATGATCACTTGACGGTGAGAATGATTAGTGAAGGATTGTCTTTGAGGCGGCCTATGAATTCTCGCAGCTTTCTTGGCCGAACCATTTTGGCCAGAGGGAGAGAGATTTGCTAATAATTTTAGCGCTGGTCGGCTTCTTCAGCCATATTGAGGAAAGTAGAGATAGAGTTCACTTCTCGTAGTGGATTGTTTTAGTTCTCACATTGGCTTGTGGAATTGGAAAGACTCCACCTATAATAGGTCAACTGATATTTCTAAAACAACCCAAAAGTTATTTGAATTATTAGATAAAGTTGTACAAAAGATTGGGAAGAAAATGTTGTCCAAGTCATCATGGATAATGCTTCTAACTATAAGGAAGTAGGAAAATAATTACTGGAGAAGAGAAAGAGGTCATTTTGCATAGATTTAATGCTAGAAAATTTTCAAAAACTTGATCCACTATATAAATTGACTACTGCCAAAGCCAGATTAGTGGTTTCACACATCTATTCATGGGGTACAGTTATCAATTGAATGAAACAGTTCACAAATAGCAAGCATTTAATAAGACTTGGAATTAGTTGATTCGCAGCTTCAAACTTCACAATGAGACGTCTAAGGGTGCGTTTGATAAAATTAAAATTTGAAAATTGAAAGTTGAAATTTAAAGTCTGAATCCATTAAATTATTGAATTATTTAATGTTCAATCAAATATATTTGAGTGTATATAAGTGAATAACTTATCACTTATTTTTTGGAGCAAGTTTTTTCCAGAAAATTTAGTGCCACTTAATTAATTCAGATGTTCAATTTTTTATTATCAAATGCATCTAAATACATTAAGATCTGAATCTATTAAGTTTAAGTGCTGAATTGGATTATCAAACAAGGCCTAAGTGAGCTAAAATGCCATCCTTTTACTTTTTTTCTCATCTGATAAGTGGACAGAAAGTCTGTATGCCAAGAAAAAAAAGGGAAAAAAATATGCAGCATTGTTTTTGTTAAATAGTTCACAAATGGTAAGGAGTAAATTAGACCTGGAGTTACTTGATTTGCAACTTCATACTTCACAATGAGACGTCTAAGTGAGCTAAAAGGCCATGTTTTTACTTTTTTCTCATCTAATAAGTGGACAGAAAGTTTGTATGCCAATAAAAAACAGAAAAAAAATATGCAGCATTGTTTTTGATAATCAAGAATTTTGGCAAAATATGGAGTTGTATTTGAAAATAGCTTCATTTCACATCAAAGTGTTGAGGATGGTAGATTCCGATGATAAACCTACAACAGTTTTCTCCACAAGACAATTCACCGCGCTAAAAAAAATCCAAGCAAAATGTTAACAACAATCAAAAGGGGTAGTGTTTTTACTATTTTTTAATACATCTTGTCAGTTTGATTATTTTATTAGATATGATATGACGTGTATGTTGTTTTTTCTAATGTCAGCTTATTAATTCATTTTTTATGATAGATATGAGCAATTATTTGCTATTATTGACAAAAGATGGGAGCATCAACTAAGTTAGCCCTTACATGTAGAGGATTATTATTTGAATTCCCAATTTCAATACAGTTTGGATTTTCAATCTGATGCAAATTTAAGTGTGGGCTCTATGATTGTATTGCTAAGATGGTTCTTGATTCCAATGAAAGCATAAAAATTGATTTGCAATTAGATGATTTTTGAGACGCACGGGGATTATTTGGTTTGGAGAATGCAGTCCAAACAAGAAATAAGAAGTCACCAAGTTAGTTTGTATTTACAGTTGAGTTCGAATACCAAAAATTTATTAATGCTCATGTGTAATTCAATGCTGATTTATATTAATGAAGATGGCGAAGATTAATGAAGATGGTAAAGATGGCGAAGATTAATGACTCAAGTGATGATTTGAACTTAAATGAATATGAGACTATGGGCTACGAGGATGATGAGTATGATGAAGATGAAGATAAAGATGGCTATTGGCGGTGAACATGTGATGACCCAGAAAATTATATTTTTCATCTCCTAACTATTTGCATTTTTATTTAAATTATATTTTTATAAAGTTTGCATTCATTTAGTGATTTACTTGTTAATTGTTAAACGAGTTTCTCTTACTTGTATATTTTAACTTTAAAGCGTTTAATTTCTTGAAAATGGTTGATTTTGCGACTTATTAGTGAAATTGACCAAGACCCTAGAAAATTATAAGTTGAGATATTAGTGAAGTTAAGAAAGATTTTGGGAGTTAAAAGAAGGTTAGAAAGGTTAAGGGTTGATAGTAAGAAAGCTTAAGTGGAAGGCACTATTAGATTCTATTCAAAGTTGACTTTGAGAAACCTTTCTTGTGGCTAGTATTTTAGATCAAAAAACAACCAAGAGGCCTTCATTTTTCTTCCTTGGCTAGCCGAAATTGAGAGAGGGAGAAAACTTCACTTTTCTTGAAAAATTTTGAAGATCCAAACTTTCTTCCACCAACCTACTTGCACCTTTGGAAAATTTTGGGAGAAAGAAGCTCCTAGGGGTAGATCTTGCCATCATCATGGGTAGATCTTGCTAGGGTTTGAAGCTTTGAAGAGGTAAGTGGTTAATCTACTTCATTCTTTTATATTTCAAGTGGATTTAGGTTAAATCTTGGAAGATCCATGGTGGATTTGAAATTTTATAGAAGTTTTGGTACTAGAAACTTGATAGTCTCTTGTATGTTTGAATCTAGAAAATTTTGGTCAAGAATTTGTGGATTGTTGTTTCTTGATATCCAAGGGTTAATGATTGATGAAACTCTTGAGGATTTGAGTTATATTTCTAGTTATTTGTTGGTGAAATGGAAGAAATCTCTATGTCCACCAAGTGTTTGATATTTTGTTAAGGGTTGTTTATGTGCAAATTTTCATGGTTTTTCTTGCTAACAATCTTGGCTATATATTGTTTGATATGTTCATGGATTTGTTATGGAAAAATTGGGAAGATTTGATAGAGAAACGTTTGGAAAATTCTTGTGGGAATATTCTGCCTTTACTGTCCAAAACAGGGGAAGATATTCCAGCCTTGATTTCCACTTTTTCTTAATAATTTTGGGCAAGTTCTTGTTAAGAAATTGGTTAACGCATCACTCTTTACTTGTATGTTGAATTTGAACCAAAACTATGAATTTCTTTCTTATTTTCTTGTTGGAAAGTTTGCAAAATAGACTGAAACTCAGAGAGCATTTTTAGTCAACTTGTCAGATTTTCTGGTATTAATTGAAAACAAATTAGAGTCTAAATTTTATACAGTTGGAAGCTCTTTGAGTCTAGTTTCAAATGCAACCAATGGCATTTGATTTTGATTTTTCTACATTGAATTATAGTCATTTTCCTGAGACTGCTCAAATGCCCTGATATGACGTGACAACTTTCTTGTGCCTCTATGATTGCTATTTTTGATCATAAAAATGCATGAACTGAATTTTGATGTCTTCATGAGAAATGTACATCTATGTCTTGCTTCGAAACGCCATAAAATTCATCTCAATCTGATAAGTGCACCTCCAGTTATGATCAAAATGCTGAGAGGTGTCAAAGCTGTCACTTTGATTCTTCTCCTTTGCATTCTTTCCTACACTTTTCTTGGTTCAATTTAACATTTTTCACTCCATATTATACCTGAACCATTGACCTAACATGTACATGGATTTTTCCTTTGAATTGAGATTGAAAACATGTGTTTTGGAAGGATTTTTGCTCGAAAGGTTCTAATGCAAACTCGATTCTCCAAGGACCACTCGAGAAGAAATCGAATCGATCAGGCAGTGGAAAGATCTATCTTGATCAGGTTATGAATAAATTGGATGGATTCTAGACAATCAAGGACCACTCGAGATTGTTTAGAATGGTAGAATGGCGCCACAATTGAACATGGTCTTGAATTGATAAGCTGAAACTTGAACAAAGGAGATTCGACTCACTTTGTATCAAGGGACGTTCCCAAAGGAACAAGAAAGAGAAAACTCTCAATTTTTATTCATCATTGCCTTCCCCTTGAAAATATCATAAGCTTGGCTATTTATAGCCTTACAAGACTCAAAACCCTAATTTAAATTGGAAACAATACAAGTTTCCTTATTTGACTTGACTTCTAAACTTGACACAACTTCCTAAAAAAATTTGGAAGCAATTAACTACTTTCCTAAAACTCTAATTCAACTAGAATAGGAAACTAACTCAAATAGGCTTAACTATGGTCAACATGACCTTAGCCTTTATTCCCCTTATTAAGGACTCAAAAATAACTCAAGACTAACTCTAATTAACTAACAATATTTGCTAAAAATTTAATTAAATAAATAACAAGAAATAAGCATGACATTTCTTCAATGATTATTGAGCCCGATTGCACCACCAACTATCAAACAAATTTTCTTGAACTTGAAAGGGATCCAAATCTTCATGTTCTCATTAGGTTCTATTGGAATTTGATCTTGGTAAATAATGATTTTGGATCCAAATTTTGAAGTTAAAAAGGGGAAAAGTGAGATTTCCTCCTAAAGTTTAGTGGTTGACAATTTTATGAATTGATTTGACTTTGGATCTTTGTTTTAATGGAGTTTTGGCCGGTTTAGTTCAAGAAACCTTATTAAACTATGATCCTTGTTTATAAGATGATTTTGGGACAAAAGTTACGAATGTAAGTATTTGAAAAATGGACTTTTGCTATGAATTGCTTGCTAGAAAACTTGTGGGAGTGGAAAGCCATGTTCAAACTAAACGAAATGCTTTTGTCCGATTGGAAAGTTGTATTCTTTTACTTGAATTGTCAATTTGAAATCTTGAGTAAATTGAAGTGTCTAGGACACTAAAGTCGACTCATTTGAAAGCAAAGTTTTCGTGCTTAAGTGAATTGATTTGGTGAACATTAAAGGTTCACTTATATGTTGCATTTATAGTGCAAACTAAATGTGCAGGCGATCCTTCTGTGGATGCTTAAGTGCTATTTGGTGAGTGTTCTATGGTAGCACTATATAAATGCTTGATATATTAATGAGCTTGAGAATGATATGACTATGAACTGTCATTCTTTTGAACTTGTTATTAACGGGCGAGTGTGTACTTTATCGCACTCGACCCTACTGAATTGTCATTGATATACGTGAACTTGATATGATATTATTGATATGTGGGGGCCCCAAAACCCAATGGCTAGTTATTCGAGGTTGAGCCGGCAAGGGTTTGGTCAACTCAATTAACGAACCTTGGGCAATATATACATGTTGGATCCATTCTGTTCTGGGTATACTCGAGTAATACTAATTCTGGAAATTTTATTGGCTTGTGGGCCCGGTAGGGGGTGAAAGGTGGACGGAGTGGCGTGAAGTGGTGATTCTACATGGACATGAAAGTTGACGGAGTGTCAACTATTTGAATTACTGATTGATCAAGTGTTTACCAGTACTCAGTATCTTTCATGATTGTTATATAGACTTTAACGATTTACTTATATGAAATCCCTCGTTTATGTTTCTTGTTAGTTTAAATATATGATTAATTGCTTTCTTAATTGCATGTCCTTCTTGGACCTCACTGGGCGCAAGCTCATGCATTTCCTTTTATTTTTCTTAACAGGGTTGGTTTGTGATTTGGAGATTTAGCACTTAACTTTTGTTTTAGCTAGATTAAGTGATTAGAGTGCTATTTTGTTTTGAATGGGAATTGTAAGCTTAAACTTTTTCTTTTGTATTTTAAGTTGCATTGGCTGACAACTATATGTATATGTTGTATTTAGCGTATTTTGTGGTAAGCTTGGATATTGGGTTTGATTTTGTGGTTTGTTATTGAATCCTGATGAGAGTTGGGCAGGCAGCCCGCTGATATATTAGAGTACGCCCTTGGGAGAGGTGGGATCGTCACAGTTGGTATCAGAGCTATAAGCTTCAGATCTTTGTAGTGTATCCTAACCTTGAAGTTTAGGATGCTGGACTGTGGGATTAATTTGAATATTACATGAACTAGAGAACTTAGTATATCCTAGTGGTTAAAGAGAATTTGATGCGAACTCGATTCTCCAAGGACTACTCGAGAAGAAATCGAATCGATCAGGCAGCGGAAGGATCTATCTTGATCAGGTTATGGATAAATTGGATGGATTCTAGACAATCAAGGACCGCTCGAGATTGTTTAGAATGGTAGAATGGCACCACAATTCAACATGGTCTTGAATTGATAAGCAGAAATTTGAACAAAGGAGATTCGACTCACTTTGTATCAAGGGACGTTCCCAAAGGAACAAGAAAGAGAAAACTCTCAATTTTTATTCATCATTGCCTTCCCCTTGAAAATATCATAAGCTTGGCTATTTATAACCTTACAAGACTCAAAACCCTAATCTAAATTGGAAACAATACAGGTTTCCTTATTTGACTTGATTTCTAAACTTGACACAACTTCCTAAATAAATTTGAAAGCAATTAACTACTTTCCTAAAACTCTAATTCAACTAGAATAGGAAACTAATTCAAATAGACTTAACTATGGTCAACATGACCTTAGCCTTTATTCCCCTTATTAAGGAATCAAAAATAACTCAAGACTAACTCTAATTAACTAACAATATTTGCTGAAAACTTAATTAAATAAATAACAAGAAATAAGCATGACATTTCTTCAATGATTCTTGAGCCCGATTGCACCATCAACCATCAAGAAAATTTAAGTTATTTGGGTAATTCTCTTTTATGATATTTTCATGAAATTTGAGTTATTAAGATCATATCTTTTATAAAAGAAAAGGTTTTAACCAAGTACTTTATGTCCTCCCCATCTTACCTTTCCACTTTAGAGTTAACTAAGGGAGTCTTTTTGGAAATAACCAAGAATTTATTTCAGACGTAGTTAGCCTCCATACGACCTCATCAGGACGTCCTCCCTCAGGGACCGGATGCTGTAATATGAAAGGAATAATATCTTGTGGTATAGATTGAGTGAGCAAATTGACATCCCAATCCCCATTCGTGATGAAGTTCTTGAAGGTAAGGGCTAGATTCACCATAGCTTTGGGGAATAGGGCGCCACTCCCCAACTAGTTGTTGTACCAAAAATGACAGGACCCCTCATGGACCAACCATACCATAGATAACTCCATTTGTTAGTTTATATTTAACATTCTCCTCCAAATTGCCGAATCATATCGGCTCAGTTCCACTTGGCACGGGTGTAGGACTCTACAATATTTTGCTCGCATAAATTCTATCCAGAGTGAAGCCCCCGTCCGAAAACTCCACCATAATTTGTAAGAGAAAGCCGTATGTATGTCACTAAACCTCCTAAACCCACTTCTCCCTTCTCAATCGGATAACACAAGTGAGACCATCTAATCTAATGGAATCTCATCCCTTCACCTGATGACCCCCATAGGAAGTTCCTACAAATCTTCTCTAAACTTTTAAACACATAGGTAGGAAACACAGCAACTGAAAGTAAGTGCACTAGAATAGACGATAGAATGTGCTTAATCAAAATTATCTTCCTTCCCGGAGAGAGAAACTTTGACTTCCAGGACATGATTCTACCCAGAATAGATTGAATTACTTTCCCAAAATATGATGATTTACATCTTCCAAAGTACAAGGGAAAATCCAGATAGTGAAATGGAAAAAATTGTCTAGAGAATTGCGTGACTCGCTCAATCGCCTTTCTCCGAGCTGAAGGTAGCGATGGGTGTACCAAGTAGCCACATTTTTGTGAATTCACCAGTTATCCCGAAGACTCTTGATACGCATTGAGCACCTGCATAATATTCTTTAACGCAGTAGTAGAACCATTAGCAAAGATCAGCACATCATCCACAAATGCTAGATACGTTACAACAGGACAATCCATTAGGACTTTAAATCCCAAAAAACCAAATTGCAATGCCATATTATTTAACCCTCGCGAAAGCACCTCTGTCCCAATAACAAATAACACTGGGGATAACAGATCTTCTTGACGTAGGCCCCTACTAGATTTGAAGAAAACATACAACGCCCCATTAATTATAACCAAGAACCAAACATTAGATAATAGTCTCCATACCGTGTCTGTGAATTGCTCTCCAAACTCAAACTTTCGCAACCTGTTAATAACATGCAACCATGACATCTGATCATACGCCTTAACCATATCTAGTTTTAAAGGTACATTCCCCCCTTGACTTCTTTACAATAGCTTACACCATCTCCTGGGTTAACAAGTAATTATCTGTTATGTTCCGTCCCTTGACAAACCCCCATCTGTTGAGGAGAGATAATTCTTGACAAAATAGAGGCCACTCGCTCCACTAGTATTCTGGATAGTAGTTTATTAAAAAAAATTATAGAGGTTAATCGGCCTGAATTTAGAGAAATCCTAGGGATTTGGAACTTTAGGTATCAACACAAGAGAAGTAGAAGTAATAAACCTAGACAGCTCACTCTCACAGAAAAAACTCACTACCGCCCTATGTACATCATGAGCAATGAAAGAACTTACCCGTAAAACCATCAGGGCCAGCAGCACTCTTCCTGTCCATTACAAATACCACTCGCCGAACTTCCTCCATGTTAGGTACACTTTGTAAGCATCTATTATCGTCCCCCATGATCAGCGACGGAATTAGGTGCAGCAGCACATCCAGGCTAGAATTCGTAGGCCCCGAAAGGTTAGAAAAATACTCAATTGCCTAATTTGCTATTGCATCATCCTCCACTAAATATGCCAAAAGTCTTGTTGTGTTCTATTTACGAACATGCTTTGCTGTTTTGCTTCCTATGGCAGCCAAATGGGTTGAGTTTCTTTCTTTTTGAAAATCTGTTGTTAAATCTTGTCCTGAGGGAATGAAACCTGATAGTCAATGTTGGGTTGGAAAAGTTTTGCTCAAAAAGTTACGCGTTTGTATCTGATGTGTTGCGGATTGGATGGAAACCCAGAAAGTTGCGGCAGAAGCTGCGACTAGGCTGCATTTTTTCTTTGTTGTTGTTGTTGTTGTTGTTAACTGTCTCGGCTATGTTTTTTAGTCTAGAAATGTCCAGTCAAAGCCCTTCTAGAAAAAGGGAGTCTTGCTTGAATCTGTTCTTTGAGGTTGTAGATTTCTCGTGAAAGTGGACAGCAAACCATTCGTTGATTCTCATGCGCTGTCTCCTCTTGTTCATTTCTTTCACTTCATGGGTTCCCTTGTTTCATGCCTTTCTTCGATCTACCTGTTGGGTGCTGAGATTCTTTTGATGGATGTGAGTCATGCCCAGAATGCATATAACGAAAATTGGCCAAGCTACATTTGCCTCCGCTGATATGTGTTCCATTTCATCTTGGATTACCTTCATGTCTACGTCCCTGTCCTTTAATTCTCCTAGCTAGTATTTGTTTGCGTTAAAGTTTATCAGTTGGTGGGTGATTGTTTCATCATGATCAGATTCTAGTTTTTCAAAGACATAAAAATGTTTGGCCGCATCTTTGTTTTGCTGTTATGAAAACCACCGCTGCATTTCTTTTCTTCTTCCTTCTTTTGCTGTTTACTTTTTATCCTTGATGATCAGCTCCATTTTCTTGTTTCAATCCTGCAATGAAGTTACATGTTTAGTTGATGATTGATAGTCAAAATCCTGGCATGTGGTGAACATATTTGAATGTTGAAATGGAAGGAAAGCCTTGGCAGAAACCCAGCAACCAGAAATGAAGGAAGCCATCCGTATGCATGCATGAATAATTTCTAAAAATTACACTTTGGCCCCCCAAGTCTCTCTTTGTTTCACCATAACCCAACCAATTGAATATTTTCATCCATTTGATCCTTCGCAGCTTTGATTTTTGCAACTTCATTGCTTGTTTGCTTTAATTAATTACCATATTTTGTTTAATTGCACTTAATTCGTGATTTTAAGAGCTTTATGACCAAGTGAGCTCGTGTTTTGCATATTTTCTTTAACGTTCTTAATTAAATTGGTACCCTGACCATTTTATTGTTTTGGAGGGTAAATTAGTAATTTCACTTCGTTAGGGCATCAACTCAAGGGAGGTATAACTTCTTTTATCTTTTTTGTCTCTCCCCTATGTGATCCAACATGCTAAGTGAGAATTGCATGCCTACTTTGCTTGCTTTCCTTGCTTTTCCTTAATTCCTTTCATTTATTTTATTTACTTTTGCTTTTATTAAGTTATTCTTTTATGGGGTATGTGTACACCTCTTGGCTTGTAATAGATAGGGCTTGGAGAGCATTTTATTCATTTTTCATCTTCCCCATTTGTTTAGTTAGCAAATGTAATAGGTTCATTAGTTTGATTGCGTGCTTTTGTTGCTACGTGTTAATTTGCTTTATTAGGCTCTTGCATCTAGTCGAGCATGCTAAGTGTTATGTGCTACGTGTTTATAGGTGATTAGCATGTCTACTTGCTTTCTATAGTCATAAATGAATATGATGGATGAATGCACGTCACCACACTAGTCCAATGCTAGTTGTGACTCATTGTCCCGTTTTTTACTAGTCCAACGCTAGTAGGAGTTCATAGAAAACGGCTAGTCCAGTGCTAGACCTAATAGGCCGTCCCCTCTCGTTAGTACATGCTTGCATGTCTCACTACATTTCATGCATTTTTCTTAGTTTTCTAGCATTTGGCATGCTCCTCGAATCTTTTCCCCTTCATCTTAGGTTTTTGCATCTTCATGCTAGTTATAGGGTACATTTGCTTGAGAGTCCCCCTTTCGGTAAGGGAAACGAGCAAGTGTGGCTACAAAATAACCTTAGCACGCTAGTCCTTCCTTCTAATCAAAGGGAAAATTAAAGTCGTGAAGTTAGGAGTCATTCCCGTACCCGACTTGATGCATTCCTCTAGGTTCATACACTTTCATTTCTATCATATCACCTCCTCACTTTTTTATCCATATTTTCTCACTACTTATATTTTTCTCAATCCACATGCCATGTTTGCACATTCTTTTTCTTTTATTTATTTTCTACCTCACAAATTGCACCCAAATTGCATTTATATGCACTTACTACCATTATACCATATTTTCATCCACTTGCACACAAACACTTTCATTTTCTCAATTGGCACACATGCACTTTTCTTACATTTGCACACTTGCACTTACATTTGTTTTTATTTTACTTGCACTTTTCTTACATTTGCACACTTACACTCATACTTGAGTCTTCATTTGCATTATTCATGACTTCTATGAGGGCTTTCCTTACTGGCCATCACAATTCATGTGGTTGGAACCAAAAAGCCTCATAAGAAATATTTTTAGATTTAGGATTGCATTTGTTTTCATATCCATTAGTCATATCCAACATGCAACACATACTTTGGGTAGAAAAATTAGAAAAAGAAGGGCTAAGTCACGCAACTAGCTTTGGCTAGGGTAAGGGAGTGCCTTAGGCTTTGCCTTTGCCTTCTCCCTTATCAAATGTGACCCCCGATCCCTTTCTTTGGTTACGTAGACCTAAAAATTCTTTAAAAAGGGTTTTGTTTACTTTTCTTTCCAAAAAATCACTTTTTTGGGTGACTTGGTACACCCTAACACCATACCAAGTGGCGACTCCATTTTTCATCCAAAGACCCTTTTTGAACTTTATTTAGCCAAACCGTCGCATTTCACAATCCCACGGCCTTTATTTTCACTTTCGCACATGTTCACATATTTCACACACTACTTCTACTTTCACACCCTTCAAAAAGTGGGGCGCGACAGGTTATACACAACTCAAAACATGCCGGACTACAATAGTACGCGTAAACAAAGCAAAATTCATGAAACAGAAAATGAAAATCGAAACGGAAAGTGAATAGTGCCTGCCACATCACCATCCGACCGGGACCCAATCAAATACAAGTAACTTCATATCATCCTTGAAATGGACATATACAAACCCAATATAACACATGAACATGAGTACACGCTTTTACAAACCACATTCATATTTTTACAAATCAAAAGGGAACATTTGAATCCAAGTACCATTAGGGTTTCCAACCATTGAGGAGCTATACAAAATATCTAAACTAGCTCAACTCATGCTTCAAAATCACAGTTCCAAAAGTGGTTCCCTGTAAGGAAAACAAGGATAACGGAACTGGGTGAGTTAGAAGCTCAATGAGGTACCAAAAGTATAACAGTGGAAATCATGAGAAAACACTTTTATGGCACATATACATATCAAGTAAGAGAAATAAACGATCACCACAATTTAAAGGATACAGGTGGCCCTCAGGAGCCAAATCCCCGTTGCAATACTTGATCCAGCCTCGTTGACTCTCCGTCAATGTTTAATAACACACTCATGTCCGTAGATCCCTCTTATGCCAAAATCCCATTCACCAAACATACCCCTTACTGGGCCCGAGCGCCGAACAGGAACAATAATGGTAATACTTGAGTATACCGGAATCAAGAGTCTCAATACCCAAAGATTTCCCAGGAACAGGTACCCATGGATTGTCAATTACCTCGACCAAGCCCTTGCTGGCTCGATTTAATTAACTCCCCATGAGGTTGAGCTCAAGTTTAACAGGAAGATTGTTGGACACACTTCCAAACGATCTCATAACAAGCGCAAGTAACTAGTTCAAGTACATAACAAGTACAAGTAATAGATTCCAGTTCATTCAGTACAGGCAAGAGAACGAGTGTAATAACGTACACCCTCGTCTCATTCAGAATAACAGAGTTCATAGTTATCCATGTCACACATTTCAAGTATAGATGAACCAATTAAACAACAATTCAGGGGAGTGGTACACTCACCAGTTAAAACAGAGTTCAACCAAGGTAGGGCTCTAATCACCAAGAAACCCTAGAATAGCCAAGGTAAACAATTATGGTTCCCATAGCCACAATTCTAGTAAATAAAATGCACAAATGAGGCTCGACTACAAGTCGTAGGCCTCGCCAACTAATTACTCATGGAAGTGTGCAAAACATGATTTCGGGAACAAAAAGGTAATATGAAAACTTAGGGCTCAAACAAACCCAAAAGCCTATCTTATATGTATGTCAAATCAAACCAAACTCGAAGGAATCCAACAATCCAAAATTTGGACAGCATATCCTCTACATTTCCTTACTTTTCCATCCTGCAAGCAACACCAATTCATCTCAAATCAACCACATACACATTATAGACTATAGAATACACCTTTCGGCGCAATAAGCACAACTGAAACTACACTTATCGGATTGAAACGAATCTTATGGCGTTTCGAAGCCAAAACATAAACCTACATTTCTTATGAAGACCTCCAAAGCCAAATCATGCATTTTCATGGTCAAAAATGGAAATCTCCACGAAAACAGAAATCTGTCCGCGAAACAGGGTTCATGGGCAGTCAAGGGTATTTCGGTCATTGCACAAGCTACAGTGCTCCGATTGAGCTGAAATTTTGTAGGCAGCTATTTAACATCATTTGCTACAACTCTTATGTTTAACCTAAGCCTGATTCGACCTCTAACATGCTCAAATAAAACCGGACAGAACAGGAAAAATTGGAACCCTAAAGCTGAAATTTCAGCACAAAACTGAAATTTTCCGCAAACAATCGTAATTAACGCACAAGAGATCCATTTAACACCATTTAGAGCCATCAATTCCAGCCCAACCATATCCATCATAGGAAAACAGAAAAATTCTCACAAAAATCAGAAATTTTGCTATCTTCACTCTAATCCATAAAATCTTCCATAAAATCAACTAGTTAGCTACCATAAGTCACCAATTGACCATTATTAGGAACAAAGAGTGAGTTCCAAGAAAAATACCTTAAATTTTCAAGAAAGGTAGTAGCTTAGGGGTTTTCCTTCCAAAACAACTCCACCAAGTCCTTCAAACTCCCTTAGCAAGTCGATTTTGTGGACTAATTCAAGAGTTAATCGGCTGGTTTTCAAGATTCGAACAAGAATGGAAGATGAAAGGTTGAAGCTTTCTTTTCTTTCTCTCAAGATGAAGCTCGGCCAAGGAGGTGATGAAGTGAAGATGATTTGGGTCCAAATTGAAGTTTTAGTAAAGTTAAAGAAAAGTTTGGCAAGTCAACTTTGACTAGGTTGTGACACTTGGCACTTTGTTGTTGCTTGAAGTCATTTTCTTGTCTCCCCATGGTTAATCCATTTAGATAACCTCTAATTATCTCCTAACACCTAAGAATTAAATTCCTTTATGCGAAATTTAACCTAATTGGCCGAATTTCTCTCACTTAATGCACTAGCGGGTCCCACGTCCAATATATACTTCAAATATCCCATGAACTAACTTATACTAGAAAAATAATTTAAAAACTGTATTTACTTATAAAAATATCTCTAAAGTTAACATAATAACAAAAATGTAGAAAACGGGTACAAAGAAAGAAAATAAGGCCTAGAAATTCAGAAAATTTTCAGGTTCTCACAGAATTAGGCTTAGCACAAAACATGAAAGTTGCAGGGAATGATGTTCTATAACTGCCTGAAAGGTTTCAGCACAATCCGAGTACTGTAGCATCTGAAAAGACAAAATTACCCCTGACTGCCACAGGTAGAGCTCTGTGGACAGTGTTGACATTTCACCAATCTGACCGCATCTGTTCACCTTGATATGTACTGAATTAGCATTTGGCCAAAACACATAAGTTGTAGTGTTATGTCTTAGCTTTAAAACGGCCCTAAAAACGCCTCAATCAGACATCAGTAGCCTGAGTTATTGTCGTTTACGTATAGTACGGTTAATTAGCCTGATTGTGAGATTCTGGTTTTGTAATTTGAAATTTTGACCTAGATACACTATGAACTGGACTAAGTGGTCTTCATCAAACTTGTAGCTCTTTCTCTTAGCTTCAAAACAGTATAAATTGTACACCAACTCGATAGGCGTAGCTTCGGTTATGTCCGATATGCTAAATGACACCAAATCTGTCTTTTGTTTTAGGACTTAAACTTCATTTCCGGACATTTTCCTAGCTTGATTTTGTACTTGTACGACATTAAGCATATTGAACGGCTATTGAAATGAGATTATTTTGTGGGTGACTTTGGAACTAATTGAGGAAAAGAATGAAGCCATAAATGGCTGGAAAATAGGTAAATATAAAGGGCGTGCTGCCTAAATTTACGCTCGAGGGTTAGGTACATATACTTGGGACTCGAGTAACGCTTGAGAGCGAATACCACTTGAACCATCTAGAATATTTGCGTCTTCTTTTATCGAGGTATATAAGTTAGAACTTGGCCGAACTTGTACCCTTGGGAAATGAAATAATGACTATTTGAAATATGTTTTCCTCGTTCTTTCGACTCAAATGGTATTTCCAAATATAATTGCTAGAAAATGTCACAGTTTGAAAAGCGAGCAAGTGTTTCACGAATATTCTCCAAACGAATTACAATTACTTGATTCTTATTGAACGAAACATTTAAGTTTCGAACCTTAGTCGCTTTTCAAATTTCTTAAACAAAGTTTTATCGCAGATTTGGACTCCAAACCCGAAGTACAACCCAGACGTGATCACTAGGGGCACTACATTTTGGTGAGTGCTTCCAAATATCTGATTGAAATTGACATTTGTGTTTAATACTTGACCAATGTAATTACATGATATATGAGTGAATTGATAGGGCAAGAGTGTACTTTATCGCACTTGCCCTAATGTGATTTGTCCTTGTTCATCGATTGCAATTGACTTGTTATACATGTATATGAATTGCATCTTGCCTGGAATTCCAGAAACCCTGTGACTAGTTAGTTGAGTCGAGCCGGCAAGGGCCTGGTCGATTAGATAATGAACCCTGGGTAGTTAGTGATGTCGAGCGGAGTGTTATCTCCTCGACTAATCGGTATACTCGAGTATTACCACCAGTGTTTATTATGGAGTTTGGGCCCGGTAAGGGGTTTGATCGGTGGACAGAGATTGTAGTTAAGTGGTGTTCTACTGGACTATATTCTTACATGAAAGTTGATAGAGTGTCAACTACCAATCGATCAAGCTATGGTGGAACCTATATACGAGTAACTGTATCCTTACATATGTAATGCGAAATATTTGTTCTTTGGCTATATGAAGTGTTACTACTCACTTCTTGACTTGTTTTGCTCACTATTTCACTTTTATGCTACTTTTACTTTATTTGATGGCCAATTTGATAGTTGGAACTTCACTGAGCTTTAACTCACTCCATTAGTTTTGTTTTCCTTATAGGGGTACGAGCGAGGTGTGAGACGTGTACAGACTAGCGTAGACTAGTTGTTTTGACTTTTGATTTGTACTCATGCTATCACTCGCTTAGGATGCTTTGTACTTCGATTGTAGACACCAAATTTTTGGTGTAATTTCATTTACCGTTTATTTTTAGCTTTTTATTTGCCGTGTTAGCTTTGTTCGTTTTTTTTAGTTTTTAGTTTCTAGTTTTATTTTTATTTTTAAGTTTTAACATAGAATTTCTTGAAAAAAAAAAGAAAAAAAAAACATTCAAAAAATATGATTTAGTCGTTTATAATTTAAATTCAATGATTTCTTGAAAGTGAAAAAATAAAAAAAGTGAAAAATGATGAAAAATGAAAAATGAAAGGAAAAGATTGAAAATGGCAATTTTGTTGTTTTAGTTTGTTTATTGTTTTTTTTATTTATTTTATTATTATTACTTAGTTTTATTATCATTTTTGTTAAATTACTTTATAAAAAAAAAAAGGATAGCTGCGGCAAGCTGCATTTGTAGCAGCTTGCAAGGAAAACCTGGGGCGGCTCCTGAAGCTGCAAATACAGAATGATTGCTGGGGTTTTAGGGTTGAAGGGCTCCCATATAAATAGAAAAGAGAAGGCAGCCGGTAAGGGGGGGAATAAACAGAGAGAGAGAGAGGAAGGTTGGCGGCTGAAACAGCTGAGAAAAAATCAAGAGAGAGGAGAGTTACGGGAACGAGAGCAAAAAGAAAGAGAAAACCAGAGATAGGAACGGCTAAAAAAATCTGAAGGGGAGCAACCGAGGGAGAAAATAGGTGAGGCGTGAAGGGACAAAGGGGCAGCTGGGTTTTTGGAGGTTAGAAAGAAATCAGAAAGAGAGCTGAGTTTCTGAGGAGATTGGAGAGACAACCGAGAGAGAGGTGAACACGCGACCTCCAGATTTTGGAAGCTGGGGATTCTGGAAACTGAGAACGAAACAAGAAACACAAGGCAAGGAAGAAGGGAGATCGTGGTTTTGGCTGTGTTCTGGGTCTGCTCAAACGAAACTTCTCTGTTTCATTCATCTGTGAAAGGCACCGTACGTTAAGGTAAAAATCGCAGCTTTCCCTGCATGTTTGTTTGTAAAGATGCTCCCTTTCTCCGTTTCTTTTGCTTACCTGGGATGTTTAATGGTGGAGTTGGAAGCTTTCTCTGGTTTTCGATGATACCATCACTGTTTTCATTAGAAGCAGAAATTCATTACCTTTGTTTTTCTTTTCCTTCGGTTCTCTTATGTTCATTCATGCTCTTCCTTTGTTGTAATTGTCATTGGTTTATGTATTTATTGGTTGTGGTTGGCTTCGATGTTTTTCTTGTGAGTATGGCCTCTGGCCTTTGTCCCTAGAGCCTTCATGTTAGGCAAGACACACGGTTGTTAGAGTTCTAAGGTTAGACATAGAATTGGCTGCAGCAAGTTTCAAACTTTCGGTTTTATTGCAACAGATTTTCCTTTCTCTGGTTGTCAAGTTGCGGCTGGTTTGACATGCTTAATTTTGTTCATTGCCGTGAATAACATCTGTTTTAAAGCTGCATTTAGAGAAGTCATTAGCTTTGACATTAAAGGGACCGGAATCATGCATTTGGGTGTTATCAAGTCTTGTTGAAGTGTAGTTAATCATGCCTGGAAAATTGCAGCGATTTTTCTTCTCACATGTTAGCATGTTCTCTAGCTCATATTATTGCATTTTGTATCCTTAAGTCTGTGACATTTTTCTTTACTTTTGTCGCAAATATCTGCACTTTGTATTTGAATGGTTGAAGAAACGTTTGAGTCTTAGGCAATGAATGTTTGTCTCGGCTGAGTGAGTAAAAATTGCAGAAAACAATAGCTTCAGTTGCAGATTGTTTCTTTGCAGCATTCAAATGACACCTTTTTGCATAGATTTTTTTTTTTCAGCTATTTGCTTTGATAAGTGGTGTTTAACCATGTTTAATTGAAGCAATTTCATAGTTGTTTTCTAAATCTGTTCTGCTGAAATTGTGGAAGCTTACGCATGAAAGTTGCAGCAGTTTTGTTTCTTCAAATGTTTACATGTTTTTCCAGAATTTTGCATGAGAGTTTCTCTAAGTTTTCCTGCCTGTTTGGATGATGGTTATTATGTAGTTTGATGCCTAGTTTAAGGATATGTGTTGGGGTTGAAAATCTGAATTTGAGAACAAGCTATGTTGTTTGGATTTCTGTTTCGATTTGCTGGAAAGCTAGTTTGTGAAATGCTGAATTGCAGAAACATAAGTCTCACGTAGCTTGCATGAATTTGCATGAAATAATTCTCTGAAAATTGCACTTTGGCCCCTCAAGTCTCCTCTTGTCCCACTAGGACCCAATCAATTGAATAATTTCATCAATTTGGTCCTTGGTAGTTTTAATTTTTGCAACTTCATTGCTTGTTTGATTCAATTAGCCACCTTGCTTTGTTTAAATTGCTTTTAATTCATAATTTTAAGGGCTTTGTGTCCGAATGAGCTTGTGTTTGCCTATTTTCTTTACTTTTTCCCAAATAAATTGGTACCTTGACCTATTCTTTTATTTTGGAGGATAAATTAGTAATTTCACTCCATTAGAGCACCATTCCAAGGGGGCGGTATAATCTCTTTTATCTTTTTGTCTCCTATGTGCTCCTACGTGTTACGTGAATATGCATGTCTACTTTGCTTTCTTAATTCCTTGCATTTATTTCATTTACTTTTGATTTTTATTAATGGGGTATGTGTACACCTCTTGGCTTGTAATAGATAGGGCATAGCAAGTAATTTGGTCCATTTTCCCTTTCCCTTTTGTTTTAGTTAGCAAATGTAATGGTTGCATGCCTATGTGTTATATGTTAAATGCTTTATTAGGATTTTGCATCTAGTCAAGCATGCTAAGTGTTATGTGCTACGTGCTTATAAGTGATTCGCATGTCTACTCGCTTTTTGTAGTATAGATGAATGGAATGGATGAATGTACGTCACCACACTAGTCCAACGCTAGTTGTGGCTTCTTTTATCGTTTCCACTAGTCCAACGCTAGTCGGAATTCATAGGATGGGCTAGTCCAATGCTAGACCCAATAGGTTCTTTTTTTTCTTTTTTCATCAAGTGCATGATCACCACATATCACGCATTTTTCCTTAGTTTATCATTTGGTATGTTCCTCAAACCCCTTCCCCTTCACTTTAGGACTTGCATCTCATGCTAGTTAGGGTTCATTTGCGTGAAAATCCCCTTCTGATAAGGGAAACGAGCGAGTGTGGCTACTTGATAGCCTTAGCACGCTAGTTTCGCCTTCTAATCCGAGGGAAAATCAAAGTCGAAGAATTAGGCGTCACCCCCCGTACCTGACTTGTTGCATTCCTCTAGGGTCATACTTTCATTTTTATCATCTACATACTCTTTTAACCACATTTTTTCACATTTCTCAAAACCATACTTTTTTACTACATTTTACCTCTCACTTGCTTGTTTTCACTTCACAAATGAAATTCCACTTTACCTTATATATCTATTATTCTATTTTCACACACTTGCACACAAAAAACATTTGAATTTTATACAATTTCACACCTGCACCTTTTTATACATTCGCACACTTGCACTTACATTTCTTGCATCTTTCATACACTTCCACACTTGCACATTTGAGTCTCATTTGCATTAATCGACCTCTATGGGGTTTTCCTTTGTTGGCCGCCACAATTCATGTGGTTTGGGACCAAAAGCCTCACAAGAGACATCGTAGAATTTAGGATTGCATTTTCCTTTCCATTTTGCATTCATATAGTCATATCCAACGTGCGATACATACATTAGGTAGGAAATTAGGAAAGGTAAGGTTAAGTCGGGCAACTAGCCTTGGCTAGGTCAAAGGGGTGCCTTGGATTCTATCCTTGCCTTCCCCTTTGTCAAACGTGACTCCCGAACCTTTTTCTTTGGCTTACGTGGACTAGGAGTCGTTTTAAAAAAGGTTTATTACTACTTGACTTTAAATCTCATTTTTAGGTGACTTGGTACACCTTAAATCATTACCAAGTGGCGACTCCAAACTTTTCTTTTCAAACCCTTTTTAAAACTATTCTTTGGGTCAAATCGTCGCTTTCCAAGTCCCATTGTGACCCATATCTTCTTCAACTCACAAAAAATCATTTTCCAATCAAAATTGAATCAAAAACATCTTTCTCAAACCATTTATTTTTCTTATCAAAAAAATGGGGCGCGACATCGATTGTATACACTTTGAAGTAATTTGGATGTATAGAAGCGTTGTATCTGGATTTGTGCATCGATGTATATTATAAGTTTGATTTACGATGTTATTTATTGTCTATGGATGTATGCGTGAGATATGAGTGAGTGAGTCCTGGCGAGAGTTGGGCAGGTAGCCCATTGAATCTTTTAGTATGCTTTAGGGGGAGATGGGGTCATCACATTTAGCATCTAAGAAGGTACCACTTGATCTAACCCTTCAAACTTGTTATTTATGAGTTAGATTGAGCTTAGAAACTTGTAGCTTCTTATAGGTAACTTTGTTAGGTTATAAATCTTGTGAGTGGGCTCTATGAAATCTCACATTGGACTTGATGGGCTGATATGATGAGTTTAGATGTTTTATGTGTTGTTTTAGTGCTAAACTAGTGGATCTAAGTTGAGGAAGTGGAAAGAAATCAAAGGAAACTTGAAAGAGGAAAGGGCCGAATCTGCCCTGTTTGTGCAGAGGCTTTAATTCGAAATTTTTCGTGGTTCAATTGACTTTTTTATGATGTATATATGTTGTGTGGGTTGTGTGACAGCCCCACCTTACCCTAAGACGAACCAAAGAGTTCGGCGGACCGTCTGCCCAACTCTCGCCGGGACTCAGTCATACCTCAATCAATTCTGAAATAAAACCACAAGAATTTGTATAACCATAATCCAAAACTTAAACTCAAAACTCATTCACCTCAGATAAAATCGAAACAAAACCACAAGGCAAAGTATAACAATTCCAAGCTTAGAACATATACTTATAGACATTTCTATCTCAAAAGGAATTACAAAATCAAATGTACAAAAGTTCTCAATTCTTCATACATCCAGCCCGTGCCAAAAGGTCGGGCGAGAACCATTACAAAATCAGAAACTAGTCTAGGCTAGTCTAAACCGAGCTCTCGTCCTTGCTCGCCTTCCCCTGTTAAGGAAAACAAAACTAAAGTGATGAGATAAAAGCTTAGTGAGGTTCCGAACACATAATCAAACAATAAAGCCAATGCATTAACCATAAATAGCAAGCAATACAAGAAACATGACAATATAAAGCAATAATAACATTCATTAAAAGGATACGCGCTCACAAGGAGCCATTCATTCATTCGTTCATTCATTCTCCTTTCATTTCCTTATTCCTCCAATCATTTGAAAATGCATTTTTGTAAGTAAAACCCCTTATTTGCATTGACATTCATTTCATTCACCCCCTCCTGGACGTTGGCCAGGCTTCACTAGACTACAAGGTAATACTCGAGTATACCAAACGTTCACCCAGGGTCACCAAATAGCCCGACCGAGTCCGCTTCTGGCTCGAGTCGACAGGTAACAAAGGGCAAGGGCCCAATTCAGCCAAACGGCTTACATTCATGCGCAACTAGCATTTAATTATTTAATCATTGAAAATTTCACATTATTTAGGTCGAGTGCGATAAAGTACACACTCGCCTAGTAAAATTCGTTTTAACAGTCATTAATAACATGGAACATGTAATCATACATCCACCACAAGCCATATAGTCAATGAAAATATAACAAACAAGGAACACTCACCTATTTACGCAAAATAATATCCAAATGTCTTGCCGAATAATACCGTCAGTCACCGATGAACCCTAATATAATCAAAAGAATACATTATGCTTCAACTATCAAAGATTTAAGTGATTCCAAGAAAATTTGAATACGTACTAGTACAAAATATAAATATGGTTTTGGTAGTGAAAAGAGTACATTGAAACCAAAGGACATAAGTAAACTATTTGTAAAACTTATGCTCACTTGTAAAAATTTAAAATCTCCATTTCAATAGCCATTCCATAGGTTTAAAGTCATACAAGTACAAAATCAAGCTAGGAACATGTGCGGAATGGAGTTTGTGTCAAGAAACAAAAGACAGATTTGACATTGTTTTGCGTAATGGACAATACTGAAGCTACACTTATCGGATTAGGGTAAAATTTATACCGTTTCGAAGCTAAGGCAGATAGCTACAACTTTGATGAAGACTACTGAGTCCATTTCTCACCCTAACTAGGTCAAATTTACCAAAACAACTCCAGATTTTCCAGTTCGAAGCTCACTGTGAAATTCAACTAGCAGTCCTGATTCATTCACTCATATCTCAGCACACACCACTCCAATTCAGGTAATTCTAAAGCCATTTGAAAGCTAAGATATAAGTCTATAATTATTAAGAAGACATCAACAACCAATTCGGTAATATTCCTGGTCAAATTAACCACTTACAGAGGCTGATTATCATTTTTGACAGAAATAGGGCAGCAGGGGTAATTTTATCATTTCATAAGATACCCTGCTCCGATTGAGTTAAAATTTTGTAGACAACTATAAAACATCATTTTCTACAACTTTCATGTTTTATGCTAAGCCTAATTCAGCCTTTATCATAGGCAAACAGAAATAGGCAGAACTAAAAACAAGATTTCCTGAAATCTGGAATTTGGGGTTTAAAAGGGAAATCTCTTCATTTCTTTCTTAAATCACTACCACAACCTCTTATACAAGCTTACATACATCATCTACCATCCATACAATAAGTATGAGAAGGGAATCATTCAAACCCTAACTCAAATGCATCACTCCAATCATCCAAATTCCCTTGATTTAAACATCACAATCACAGATACAATTTATTAAACAACTCCAACATGATTAAGGGAAAAAGAAAAGAGTGGTCAGCCATTTTACCTCAAAACCAGAGCTTGCTAGTGTTCTCCTTCACTTCCCCTTGAAATTTTTAGTTCCCTAAGCTTCCCAAGCTTCCAATTTTTGAGTTAATCGGTTTAGATTTCTTGAATTCTCACTCAAATAAGCTAAACTCAAGATGAAATGAAATGGTTTTCTTTCTCTCTTTTCCTTTCTTCACTCACGGTTGGAATGGCAGAATGGAGGCTGAAATGAAGCATCTTGGTCGGTCAAGAGATAAGAAAAGAATGAAGTGTTGTAGTCAAATTTGCTTCTAAGATAAAGACTAAACTAGTCTTGGTCAAAGGTCCAACATCCAACCTTTCTTCCTTGCTTTTGTTTTTTTGTTTTTCTCTCTTACTTTATCCCCTCAAAACAGCCAGCCACTAGAAGGTAAAATGAAGATGATTTGGGTCAATTGTTGGCTTAATAAAGTTAAGTAAGACTTTGTCAAGTCCAACTTCCAATGGGTTTGTGACACTTGGCTTTTCTAGACTTACCTTATTTCTTTTGGTCAAAAATTGTGGCTAATATAAAAGATATGTTGAGAGTTAATTAGCTGAAATAAAATGAGAGATTAAGGTAATAAAGTAGTGTTCAAGTGGCGCACTCACTCGGTAACAAATGGAACCTGTCGGTTCCAACCGTTTTTCCTCAATCGCATATACTAAGGTTTGATGTGAGGACCCGTAAATTTTTCCTAATTTTATTTTATTTCCTTGCCTGCATTTTTGTCATTATACCCTATTATATTGATTTTTATGAGATTTTATAAGTAAATCTAGTTTTTAAATCATTTTTCTAGTATAAGTTAGTTCATGAGAAATAAATAGTGTATATTAGACGTGGGACCCACTAGTGGCGTTAAGTGCGATAAATTCGATCAATTAAGGTTACATTTTGCAAAATGGGATTTAATTCCTAGGTATTAGGAAATACTTAGAGGTTACCTAGCTAGATTAACCATGGAGAGACAAGAAGATAACCCTAAGCAAAAATCAAGTGACAAGTGTCACTTTCTTACTTGAGTTGACTTGCCTAACTTTTGCCTAACTTTCTTAACTTTACTAAAAGACCAAATTTGACTCAAATCATCTTCATTTCATCACCAGCTTGGCCGAACTTCACCTTGAGAGAAAAGAAAAGAAAGCTTCACCTATATCTTCCATTTCTTGCACAAATCTTGAAATCTAACCGATTAAACCTTGAATTAGTCCACACAAAAGACTTGCTAAGGGAGTTTGAAGATCTTGGTGGAGTTGTTTTGGAAGAAAAACCACTAAGCTACTACCTTTCTTGAGGAGTTAAGGTATTTTGCTTGGAAACTTACTTTTGTTCCTAATGATGGTCAATTAGTGGTTTGTAGTGGTTAAGTATGTTATTTTATGGAAGATTTTGTGGTTTGAGGTAGAATTAGTTAAATTTCAGATTTTATTGGGGATTTTTCTGATTTTATATGATCATTAGTGGTTGGCCATGACTAATGGTTTGATATGGTGTAAAATGAAGCTTTTATATGTTAGTTGTAGTTGGTTGCGAAAATTTTCAGTTTTGTGCGGAAATTCCAGGTTTAGGGTTTCAAATTTGCCTGTTCTAACCGGATTTATTTGGGCATGTTAGATGTGAGAACCCGTAAAACCCCAATATTTTTCCTAGGGTTATTTCCCCTTTAATTGCATAATTTTGCATTTTCTGGCTTAGAAATATATTCTGAGAGGATTTTATGAGCAATTATAGTTTTAAGATGATTTTTCTAGCAGTGGTGAGATTTTAGAAAATTAAGAATAAATATTGGATATGGGACCCACTAGTGCGATAAGTTCGGAAAAATTCGGCCAATAAGGTTAAGTTTCGGATACTGTTAAAAGTTTATCGGGTATTAAGAGATAAGTAGGGTGTGTGAGGTGATTGATGTGAGAGAGAAAAGAATGATAAGGATGCATTTAATAGAGTGACACATGTCACTTTCTTATTGGTTGAACTTTTAAGAAACACTATTCATTGTCTTGACTTATTTGACCAAGGGATTAAATATCCAAAATTCACCAAAAAAATCACCATTTTTCTCTCCTTGTTGGCCGGCCACCTTGAGCAAGAAAGGAAGGAGCTTTCTTCAATTTTCAAGCTTCTACTTGGTGCAAATCAACCAAAAATATTTGCTTCCATCCATTTCACTCCATAAAATTTTTCCTTCTAGAGCTAGTAAGTTGTTTGGTGAACTTTGTTTGAAGGATTAAGGTGCCCAACATCTTCCTCTCTCTTGGTTCTTGGTAAGTGAAGCTTGAAACACTCTACTACACCTAATGATGCTTATTTTGTGCTTAATGGTGGCATGAGGGTTGAAATATATGATTTGTTTCTTGATTGGAGGTGATTTGGTGAAATTTTCCATTTTATGATGAATTTTCTGGTTTAATTGGATTATGATGGTGTGGTTGTTGGTGATGATTGGCAATGGACTAAAATGACTCTAGTGGGTGTGAAATGTGGATAAATGCAATCAATTTTGGATTTGGTTGGAAATTTGAAAAGTTAGGGTTCTTAAATCCCCAATTCTGTCCGGTTCTAGATCACTGGGTTAGAGGCCGAATTTGACTTTGCCCAAAACATGAAAGTTGTAGGTATTGATGTGATTGAGATGCCTGTAAAATTTCAGGTCATTAGGATTAATGTAGAATGAGTTATGATGAAATTACTGTAGCTGTTCTGCCTTGGACAGAATGCGAAAACTGCGATAGTAATTGGCTATTTTGACTGGAATTGGTATGGATTTTGGAGTTGGTGTCTTCTGATGAAATGTATCTGAGTGTCTTAGCTAACGTATGCCTTTGGAATTTCGGTATTTGGACTTGTATGGACTGAGATATACCGATTACAGTTTTCTGTGTTTTGCAAACCCGTTTTAGGAATTCTGGGTTAGTATTTGGCATATTTGACCTAGTTGTGTTAAGAACTGGATTGAGTGGTCTTCTACATTGTTGTAGCCCTGTTCCATAGCTTCGAAACGGTGGGTCTTACACCCCCATCCGATAACCGTAGAGAATTTGACGCCATTACCGCATAATGAGTGTAAAACAGTTTTCTATTTGGGGCCAAGACTAAGGCCATTTTCTAATTTCTGGTTTGCTATTATGCTTATTTATGCATATGAAACCCTTTTGGGGTTGTGTTTAGCATTGCTATATGGCTCGGTATCGAGTCTCATTGTATGTGTTACATGTTCTAGGGCTTGAAGGTAGTGCACGACGACTTGGTGATCGTGGTACATGAAATACCACTTTCTCACTTGGTGAGTATACCACTCACTAAATTGTTACTATGTGGCTTTGTTAAATGTTATGTGATGCCTTGATGGCTTACTTGAATATTGAAATTGATTAAGGTGAGGGTGTACTTGACCGCCCTCACCTCTTTTGATATTGTCACTGAATGGCTACCGTTTTATTGCATTACTGAACTTCATATATTGGTTGGTAAATCCCATTTCATGGATACTGAATTGATGTCGTTTGGACGATGTCCAACGGCCTTACTGCATTACTGAGCTCAACCCCGTTTGGTAGTCAATTGGATCGAGCCGGCGAGGGTTTGGTCGTGAAGATTGAATTGCCACGGGGACTGTACTGAGGGACCTTGTAGTAATGAGACTCTTGGTTCCGGTATACTCGAGTATTACCAAAAGCTACTGAATTGGAGTGCGGGCCCGGTTGGGGTATGATAGGTGGAAGGAATGGAAGTAAAGTGTGGTTTACGGTTTGGTATTTTTAACATTGACGGAGGGTCAATGAGGTTGGATCAAGATTGCACGCGTGGAAATAGGCTCTTGAGAGCCGACTGTATCCTTTCACCGTTGTACTTCATTGCTTATCGTGTACTTTAAGTGATTGGCTATGCTTATGTGACTTTGGTTGCTTATGTAGTGGTATAACACTGGGCTTTAGCTCATTCCGTGCCATTTGTTTTCCTTACAGGAAAATGAACACTTTTGGAAAGATTTTGATAGTTGGATGACAAGTTGAGCTCTTGTACATGTAATTTTGTTTAGCTCCTTGAGGGTGATAACCCTAAGTGTATAGCTTTCTTTAATGAAGGGCTTGTGTTGGCCTAATTGTATATGTATGAACTAAATGGATACTTTGGTAGGCCGTTTGGCTTGTAAATGTTGATTTCCAATGTATATATACGTTTGGTTGGTGTATGGACGGATTTCGGATTGATACGACTTCAAACGAAAACGAAAAAAAATTTTGGCGAGGATGAACAGAAGCAAATCCGGCCAGGAATCCGGCCAGAAACTGGCCGGATTGCAGGCCGGATTGCCTGAGGAAAATTGGGAAATCCGGCCAGTTGCATTCGGCCTGGAATTCGGCCAGACAATCCGGCCGGAATCTTGGCCGGATTGCGAGGGAAAATTGAATTTCTTGGTTTTGCTCTCAGCCTTGTATCCGGCCGAGAATCCGGCCGGAAATCCGGCCAGATTCCGGCCGGATTCTGACGTTTCTTCTACTGTTCACTTCGGCTTCAATTTTCGTTTTTTTTTTATTTTGAGATTTTAACTTGTTTGCGCGCATTGCTATGTTCCGGAACGTAATAGACCGACGAAAACTGAACCGTTAGTCCTGGCGAGAGCTGGGCAGGCAGTCCGCTAACCCCTTTGGTTCGCCTTAGGGGAAGGTGGGGCTGTCACAGGTGGTATCAGAGCCTAGGTTTGAACTAACCTGGGTGTGATAGAAGTGCTGGACTTGAGGATGCTTTTGTTTATACCTATTAAGGTTATTCATGTTATTTCTTCCTTTGTTATAGGATGGATGCGAGTGGTGACCCGAGTGACCGCCCGGTAGGCGATCGTCCTCGTAGCACCCTGCCGACAATTAAGTATCGACTGAGGCAGAAGGGGGCCGTGGTGCGTTGGAGCCCGGCTAGCCGCGTTCGACAGTGTGAGTGTCGTAGCAATTATGCCTACCCAAATACACTAGTTTTGTCGGTGGCAAAGGAACGCGAGGAGTTTGCTAAGGAAAATACTAAGCTTGAAGCTGCGGTTGCTACATTGGAGGCTGAGGTGGCTCAGGCGAAGGCGACCAATGACAAGCAAGCCGCACGTATCATGGAGCTAGAGTATGACGTGAATGAGGTGGAGGACCGAGTTAATGACTTATGTGATCAACTGAGGGATGGTCGCGAGCGTGAGGTCAAGCGAGCTCGCAAAGTGAGGGATCGTGCTGAGGCGATCCTTAACCTATGCGACGATGGACTCGAGGAGTCTAGCGATGAGGCCTCGTATGCTGGGGCCGAGGCTGGGGAGGAATCTACCCCATCGCCTGGGTCTCAGACCCCGGCAACCGACTAAGCTATGATATCTAGGCACCTTTTGGCTAGTAGTGGGTTTTGAATGTACATAGGGATAGGGATAGAGCCTTAGCTAACCGTTTTGGATGTAGAGTTAGCTACGTGTAAATCTCTTTTGATAGGCCTATTCTCAGGTGGATCTTTTGTGTACGTACGTGCTTTGGCCGTACTTGACTGACTGATTGTAAATCTGTGTTTGGCTTGTATATATGTGTGCTTGTGATCTTGTTTGAAATGCATCAATATGTGTTTTTGTGCAAAGTTAAGTGTTGCTTATATGTTTTACTGCTGCTTTGGTATAGTACTTTTGCCTAGACCAAGTATACCTTATGGAAGGAACACGAAGTGGTCGGGGACCCGGGCGCAGTAGGCAACCCACACCGGTTAGGGAAACGGGGGAAGCCTCTACTGGACCAAATCCTGAACCCCAGATAGACCCCAACGTTCAAATAGCTGCTGCTATGCAGCAAATGACCAACCTACTTGCACAAGTAGTGCAACAACAGGGCCAAAACCCAAACCCTAACCCCGGAAACCCTGGCCATCATGTCGAGAGTGAAGATAGAGCTCTCGAACGTTTTCAAAAGTTTTCCCCGCCAAAGTTTATTGGGGGACCCGACCCTGATGTGGCTGAAAAATGGCTTGAGAAAATGGTTGATATATTCGCGGCCCTACACTACCCGGACGAACGGCAGGTCACTTTTGCCGTGTTTCAACTTGAAGGGGCTGCCCGTTCCTGGTGGAACGTAATTAGACAGAAATGGGAGTGAGAGCAGACACCGAGGACATGGGTGAACTTTATACGAGAGTTTAATGCTAAGTTTTTCCCTCCTCTAGTCCAGGAGAGGAAGGAGGACGAGTTTATCCGGCTCCGGCAAGGGGCTCAGACTGTGGCGGAATACGAGAGTCAGTTTACCCGCCTGTCCAAATTCGCGCCTGAATTAATCATGACCGAGCAACGACGCGTGAGGCGCTTTATTCAGGGCTTGAACGTTGAGATCCAGAAAGACCTCGCGGCGGCTCAGATCACCACGTTTAGCGAGGCAATGGAAAAAGCCCAACGGGTAGAGAGTGCACGGCTGCAGGTCTGAAACTTCCAGGCTAAAAAGCGTGGTTTTCCTGGGAGTAAGTCTGGACAAGGTGAGAAGAGCACTCCTTCCAAGTTTGGACGAGAAACTGGGGGTGGTCGTCATTCTGGGTCAGGCAGAGGGACTCCGTTCAGGGGTGGTCAAGCTGGGCGAGGACCGAGGAGAAACGTTCAGAGTGGCTCGGCTTCTGCACCTCGCGGTCCCTATGGGCACTGTGGGAAGACAAACCACACCGAGGATAATTGCTGGAGGAAATTGGGTAAATGCCTGCGGTGTGGAAGTGCGGACCATCAACTAGCTACATGTCTGGTCCTGAAACAAGACAGAAAGGGGGGCCAACTACCGTCGAGGACCAATACTGGATCGGCCAAGGGAGACGGATCCAAACCAAAAGTTCCGGCTAGGGTATATTCCTTAGAGCCCCACCAGATCCCAGAGTCTTCCGAGGTCGTAGAAGGTACGATCCCTATTTTCCACCGCTTTGCCAAAGTTTTAATTGATCCTGGTGCCACTCATTCGTTTGTTAACCCTGATTTCATGTGTGGCATCGATATAAAACCTGCTAGCTTACCATATGACTTAGAGGTTAGTACACCTACGGGGAATCAACGTTTGGTGACTAGTATGGTTTATAGGGATTGCGATGTATGGGTAGGTGAGCGGAGGTTTCTAGGAGACCTGATTAGCTTGTCCATTAAGGGGTACGACGTGATTTTGGGTATGGACTGGTTAGCCAAATATAACGCCCAACTGGACTGTAAAACGAAAATAGTTGAATTTCGCATTCCGGGCGAGGCAACCTTAAGGTTAGATATAAGGGGTAGGTTAGCCTCATCTGCTCTCATTTCGGGCATTCGAGCTAGGAAACTGATAAGTAGAGGGGCGCAAGGATATTTGGCCTTTCTAATTAATACCCCTACGGATAAGTTGAAAGTGGAAGACGTGGCCGTAGTGAGGGAATTTCCGGATGTGTTTCCTGATGAGTTAGGGGCTTTACCTCCGGAAAGAGAGATAGAATTTCGAATAGATCTTTTACCTGGAACTGCACCTATCTCGAAAACCTCTTACCGAATGGCGCCTGCAGAACTTAAGGAGCTTAAGTTGCAATTGCAAGACCTTTTGGAGCGGGGATTCATTCACGAGAGTGAGTCTCCTTGGGGAGCTCCGGTCCTATTTGTGAAGAAAAAGGATGGAACGTTGAGGATGTGCATTGATTACCGGGGGCTGAACAACGTGACCATCAAGAATAAGTACCCACTGCCCCACATCGATGAGTTGTTTGACCAGCTGCAGGGAGCAGTGGTCTTCTCGAAGTTGGACCTCCGACAGGGATACTATCAGTTATTGATAAAGAAGGAGGACATTCCGAAAACTGCTTTCAACTCGAGATACGGGCATTACGAGTTCGCCGTTATGCCCTTTGGACTGACCAATGCTCCCGCCGCCTTCATGGACCTAATGCATAGAGTTTTTAAACCCTATCTAGACCGATTTGTCGTGGTGTTCATTGATGACATTTTGGTCTATTCTAAGACACGCGGGGAGCATGAGGAGCATTTGAGAGTGGTATTGCAGACGTTACGGGAACATCAGCTGTATGCCAAGTTTAGCAAATGCGAGTTCTGGTTGGAGAAAGTGGCATTTCTAGGGCACGTGATCTCTCATGAAGGTATTTCGGTGGACCCGGCGAAGGTTGAAGCCGTGACAAATTGGAAGAGGCCAGAAAACCCCACGGAAATTCGTAGCTTTCTAGGGCTAGCTGGGTACTACCGAAGGTTCATTAAGGATTTTTCCAAACTGGCAGGACCTCTAACTGACTTGACAAAGAAACATGGCCAGTTTATCTGGAACGGCCGATGCGAAACGAATTTTCAGGAATTAAAGAAAAGATTGACCATGGCTCCGGTACTGGTCTTGCCAAAGGGAGTGGACGGGTTTGCAGTCTATGCAGACGCGTCGCGAGAAGGATTGGGATGCGTTTTGATGCAGAACCGGAATGTGATTGCTTTTGCCTCTAGGAAATTGAAGCTTCACGAGCAAAACTATCCGACTCACAATCTAGAATTAGCTGCAGTTGTGTTCGCACTGAAAAAGTGGAGGCATTACCTATATGAGGTGACCTTCGAAGTGTTTTCGGATCACAAGAGTCTTAGGTACCTCTTCTCCCAGAAGGAACTGAACATGAGACAACGGCGATGGATGGAATTTCTGGAGGACTACGATTGTACAATCAACTACCATCCGGGAAAGGCAAATGTAGTAGCGGATGCCTTGAGTCGTAAAGTGCAAGTAGCAGGACTAATGATTAAGGAATGGGATTTGCTAGAGTCCGTGTGCGAGTGGAAACCCTGTCTTGGGAGTCATAAGGTGATATTTAGCAATGTAAGGGTGACATCCACTCTACTGGAACGTATAAAAGAGGCGCAAGGCGAGGATTTGATGGTACGGAAGTGGAGAGAGAAATTGGAAAAGGGAGAAACTACGGACTTTAATTTGAGTCCCGAGGGTATTTTGAAATATCGGAACCGAATCGTAGTACCAAAGGATGAGTCGTTAAAAGTAGAAATTCTGGAGGAAGCTCATAGGTCTAAGTACACAATCCATCCGGGTAGCAGCAAAATGTATCAAGACCTGAAAGGAACCTATTGGTGGGACAATATGAAGAAGGAAATCGCGCAATATGTGCAGAAATGTCTTGTTTGCCAACAGGTGAAAGCGGAACATCAAAAGCCATCGGGTCTGTTACAACCCTTGGAGATACCCGAGTGGAAGTGGGAGAACATCACCATGGACTTTGTATCAGGTTTACCGAGGACGCAAAGAGGATACGATGCCGTGTGGGTGATCGTTGATCGCTTAACCAAGTCGGCCCATTTCTTGCCGGTGAACATGAAGTACTCAATGGATAAATTGGCTCGACAGTACATGGATGAGGTTGTAAGACTACACGGTGTGCCTGTGAGCATCGTTTCCGATCGGGATCCACGGTTTGTGTCACGATTTTGGCAGAAGTTCCAAGAAACCCTGGGGACGAAACTCAATTTGAGCACTACTTATCATCCTCAGACGGATGGCCAGTCGGAACGGACGATTCAGACGCTAGAAGACATGCTACGAACCTGTATTCTGGACTTTGGAGGCAACTGGGGTCAGCACATGACCTTAGTCGAATTTGCATATAACAATAGTTTCCATTCGTCGATTCAAATGGCTCCGTACGAAGCTCTCTACGGACGCAAGTGCCGGTCGCCGATTTACTGGGATGAAGTAGGTGAAAAGAAAGCACTGGACCCGGCAACCATTCCCTGGATGGAAGAGGCTCAGGAAAAGGTCAAGTTAATTCGGCAACGACTTCAAACAGCTCAAAGTCGACAAAAGAGCTACGCGGATAATCGAAGGAAAGACTTGGAGTTTGAAGTTGGGGATCATGTATTTCTCAAGATCACACTCTTACGAAGTCTTACATCGGGCAAAGGAAAGAAACTTCAACCACGGTACGTCGGACCCTACAAAATCCTTCAGAGGGTTGGAGCGGTCGCGTATCGATTGGAGCTACCGTCCAGTCTTTCTCGAATCCACGACGTATTTCACGTCTCGATGTTAAAGAAGTACCATCCTGACCCATCTCATGTTTTACAACCGGAGGATATCGAAGTAGATGAATCATTGGCCTATGAAGAGAAACCGGTCCAAGTGCTCGATCAAAAAGTCAAAGAGCTCAGAAACAAGCGAATTCCGCTAGTGAAGGTGCTATGGAGAAACCACGGAGTGGAGGAAGCTACCTGGGAGATGGAAGAGGAGATGCGAAAGAAATACCCAAACCTTTTCGGGAATTAAGGTGAGAAATTTCGAGGACGAAATTCTTTTAAGGGGGGGAGAGTGTGAGAACCCGTAAAACCCCAATATTTTTCCTAGGGTTATTTCCCCTTTAATTGCATAATTTTGCATTTTCTGGTTTAGAAATATATTCTGAGAGGATTTTATGAGCAATCATAGTTTTAAGATGATTTTTCTAGCAGTGGTGAGTTTTTAGAAAATTAAGAATAAATATTGGATGTGGGACCCACTAGTGCGATAAGTTCGGAAAAATTCGGCCAATAAGATTAAGTTTCGGATACTGTTAAAAGTTTATCGGGTATTAAGAGATAAATAGGGTGTGTGAGGTGATTGATGTGAGAGAGAAAAGAATGATAAGGATGCATTTAATAGAGTGACACATGTCACTTTCTTATTGGTTGAACTTTTAAGAAACACTATTCATTGTATTGACTTATTTGACCAAGGGATTAAATATCCAAAATTCACCAAAAAAATCACCATTTTTCTCTCCTTGTTGGCCGGCCACCTTGAGCAAGAAAGGAAGGAGCTTTCTTCAATTTTCAAGCTTCTACTTGGTGCAAATCAACCAAAAATATTTGCTTCCATCCATTTCACTCCATAAAATTTTTCCTTCTAGAGCTAGTAAGTTGTTTGGTGAACTTTGTTTGAAGGATTAAGGTGCCCAACATCTTCCTCTCTCTTGGTTCTTGGTAAGTGAAGCTTGAAACACTCTACTACACCTAATGATGCTTATTTTGTGCTTAATGGTGGCATGAGGGTTGAAATATATGATTTGTTTCTTGATTGGAGGTGATTTGGTGAAATTTTCCATTTTATGATGAATTTTCTGGTTTAATTGGATTATGATGGTGTGGTTGTTGGTGATGATTGGCAATGGACTAAAATGACTCTAGTGGGTGTGAAATGTGGATAAATGCAATCAATTTTGGATTTGGTTGGAAATTTGAAAAGTTAGGGTTCTTAAATCCCCAATTCTGTCCGGTTCTAGATCACTGGGTTAGAGGCCGAATTTGATTTTGCCCAAAACATGAAAGTTGTAGGTATTGATGTGATTGAGATGCCTATAAAATTTCAGGTCATTTGAATTAATGTAGAATGAGTTATGACGAAATTACTGTAGCTGTTCTGCCTTGGACAGAATGCGAAAACTGCGATAGTAATTGGCTATTTTGACTGGAATTGGTATGGATTTTGGAGTTGGTGTCTTCTGATGAAATGTATCTGAGTGTCTTAGCTAACGTATGCCTTTGGAATTTCGGTATTTGGACTTGTATGGACTGAGATATACCGATTACAGTTTTCTGTGTTTTGCAAACCCGTTTTAGGAATTCTGGGTTAGTATTTGGCATATTTGACCTAGTTGTGTTAAGAACTGGATTGAGTGGTCTTCTACATTGTTGTAGCCCTGTTCCATAGCTTCGAAACGGTGGGTCTTACACCCCCATCCGATAACCGTAGAGAATTTGACGCCATTACCGTATAATGAGTGTAAAACAGTTTTCTATTTGGGGCCAAGACTAAGGCCATTTTCTAATTTCTGGTTTGCTATTATGCTTATTTATGCATATGAAACCCTTTTGGGGTTGTGTTTAGCATTGCTATATGGCTCGGTATCGAGTCTCATTGTATGTGTTACATGTTCTAGGGCTTGAAGGTAGTGCACGACGACTTGGTGATCGTGGTACATGAAATACCACTTTCTCACTTGGTGAGTATACCACTCACTAAATTGTTACTATGTGGCTTTGTTAAATGTTATGTGATGCCTTGATGGCTTACTTGAATATTGAAATTGATTAAGGTGAGGGTGTACTTGACCGCCCTCACCTCTTTTGATATTGTCACTGAATGGCTACCGTTTTATTGCATTACTGAACTTGATATATTGGTTGGTAAATCCCATTTCATGGATACTGAATTGATATCGTTTGGACGATGTCCAACGGCCTTACTGCATTACTGAGCTCAACCCCGTTTGGTAGTCAATTGGATCGAGCCGGCGAGGGTTTGGTCGTGAACATTGAATTGCCACGGGGACTGTACTGAGGGACCTTGTAGTAATGAGACTCTTGGTTCCGGTATACTCGAGTATTACCAAAAGCTACTGAATTGGAGTGCGGGCCCGGTTGGGGTATGATAGGTGGAAGGAATGGAAGTAAAGTGTGGTCTACGGTTTGGTATTTTTAACATTGACGGAGGGTCAATGAGCTTGGATCAAGATTGCACGCGTGGAAATAGGCTCTTGAGAGCCGACTGTATCCTTTTACCGTTGTACTTCATTGCTTATCGTGTACTTTAAGTGATTGGCTATGCTTATGTGACTTTGGTTGCTTATGTAGTGGTATACCACTGGGCTTTAGCTCATTCCGTGCCATTTGTTTTCCTTACAGGAAAATGAACACTTTTGGAAAGATTTTGATAGTTGGATGACAAGTTGAGCTCTTGTACATGTAATTTTGTTTAGCTCCTTGAGGGTGATAACCCTAAGTGTATAGCTTTCTTTAATGAAGGGCTTGTGTTGGCCTAATTGTATATGTATGAACTAAATGGATACTTTGGTAGGCCGTTTGGCTTGTAAATGTTGATTTCCAATGTATATATACGTTTGGTTGGTGTATGGACGGATTTCGGATCGATACGACTTCAAACGAAAACGGAAAAAAATTTTGACGAGGATGAACAGTAGCAAATCCGGCCAGGAATCCGGCCAGAAACTGGCCGGATTGCCTGGGGAAAATTGGGAAATCCGGCCAGTTGCATTCGGCCTGGAATCCGGCCAGACAATCCGGCCGGAATCTTGGCCGGATTGCCGGCCGGATTGCGAGGGAAAATTGAATTTCTTGGTTTTGCTCCCGGCCTTGTATCCGGCCGAGAATCCGGCCGGAAATCTGGCCAGATTCAGGCCGGATTCTGACGTGTCTTCTACTGTTCACTTCGGCTTCAATTTTCGTTTTTTTTTATTTTGAGATTTTGACTTGTTTGCGCGCATTGCTATGTTCCGGAACGTAATAGACAGACGAAAACTGAACCGTTAGTCCTGGCGAGAGCTGGGCAGGCAGTCCGCTAACCCCTTTGGTTCGCCTTAGGGGAAGGTGGGGCTGTCACATTAGAGGCCGAATCAGGTTTAGCACAAAACATGAAAATTGTAGGAAATGATTGATAAGTGGATTAAATTGCAAGATAAGAGGAAAAAGAGGGGTTTCTTAGTATAATACCTCAAACCCTACAAAACAAGACCTTTTCTCCTCAAATCAATTCAACACAAGCTTACTTCCTCCCTTGTTGCAACGTTTCACAGATTAGATTAGGGTTTTTTATTGATTTCCTCACTAAATCAAGCAAAGATCAAGATGAAATTTGAAGAAATTTTCTCCCTTTTCCTCTCCTAAAATTTGGCCAACCCTCTCAAGAAAGAAGAAGAAATGTTAAGGGATTAGAAGCTTGGTTTGGATAAGTATTAAAGCTAGTCTTGGTCAAGGTTTCGGTCAAGGTTTCATGGATGAATGACAAATGGCAACACAAGATGTAATCCTTGTCTAGTTGTCTTTAAATCATTAAAATATCTAGCCCATCTCTAATTATCTCTTGATACCTTGTAGCACAATAATCCTTTTGCACAAATTCAACCCTATTTTCATGACAAAACATAATCAATCAAAATAACATATTATAGAATATATATGGTTCAAGTTCTAAGCCATAAAAGTTATCAAATTTTGACATATTCACAGCTCAATTTCAACTACACCAAGTTGGAAATTTAACCCCTAAAGCTGAAAATTACAAACCAAAGTTGAAAAATCTATATTGAAACTAAAAGTTAACGCCAAAGGTGGAAATTCTCATGTTAAAGCCAAAAAGGGCATAACAAAGCTAAAAATCGCATCTCAAAGCTGGAAATAACACATCAAAGCTGGAAATTGATCACTAAAATTGGAAATTACGAGCTACCTAGAAAAATCCTAAAATCTTCCCCAAAATCACCTCATAAGTAGATTAAATTGCAAGATAAGAGGAAGAAGAGGGGTTTTTGTGAGAACTTGAAAGTTATTTTATATTTTCTCTTATTTTTGAAAAAAAGTTAATTTATATTTTCTTTTATTTTACTTTACTAGCCTTAAATTTTATGGTGATTTTAAAGGTTAAGTTAAGATATTCTCTTTTCCGTTTTATAATTATAATGCTTGTTAAATTTCGTATAGTATTATGGTAGTTTGACCGACTAGTTAGATGTGCGTATTATATTTGGTGGACTAGAATGGGTGTGGTGCTAGAGTTGAGATACAGGAAGATCTCGACTATTCTTTTTTCAAGTTCACTCATAGTTTGTTTTGGAGTTGAGATACAGGAAGATCTCCTTAGACTGTATTTTCTTCAGCAAATTCTCCTTGATCTTCTGAGGCAGCTTCTATTTGGACTGTATATCTTGCTTGAGGGATCCTGAAGAAGTCTGGTAGAGATGGAAGAAGTTAAATGTCTTCCTATGTCTGCAATATTCATACTGGTACTTGCCAAGGAAGATGCTTTAAAGTTTCTTGATCTATCAAACTTAATTTGAACTGTCCCAGTAGGAAATTTGCTTGATGCTTGAGACTGTTGTATTTTAGGCTGGACATTGGGAACTATCTCCAATGGCGTTCAATCATCTGGAAGGGATACTTCATCCCAAGCAATTGTTCTAGTAGTAGATATCCTAGATCTGGTTAGATTCATTTGGAAAAGGACTATTTCTCCTGTAAGGATCGAAGACAATCTAAGAGGGGGTGAATTAGGTTATTTAAAATCTAATCAGGTAATGAGATACTTTTTTGTTCAATATGAAATTTACTCTCTTTTCTAGGTGACCACTCAATGAATCAAATAGTGAGAAAGCAAGAAAGCTTGAGAGTAGAAGAGATAAACAATTATGATTTTAAAGCACTATACAACACATTCATAGCCTTGACATTCAAGGTGAGGTGGGTTCTATCTTCACTAGTCAATTCATTTTTTATTCTTGGTCTTGGTCTATGAGTAACTTCATCTATTATAGAGGCATCAAATGGACCTTCATTAACAATAAAGCACAATTCAATATCAATCGATTGCAAGAAGATAATCATTCTTTCCTTCCAACTCACATAATGGGATCCATTAAACATGGGGGTCTAGTGATAGGTTGTCCTTCAAAAAACATGGCATTGTTGGTTGTCATTTTACTCTAAAGCCGCTTGAGCTTAATCTCTAGGAGACCAATCTCTGATACCAATTGTAAGGATTGAAGACAACCTAAGAGAGGGGTGAATTAGATTATTTAAAATCTAATCAGATTATGAGACACTTTTTTATTCAATATGAAATTTACTCTCTTTTCTAGGTGACCACTCAATGAATCAAATAGTGAGAAAGCAAGAAAGCTTGAGAGTAGAAGAGATAAGCAATTACGATTCACAAGATAGTAAGTAATAAGAAAAGAATAGCAACCAATTTGACTACCAAGCTCCTCTTGAGTTTGAATATCACTTTATAGAACAAGCTCATTAAAGTTGATGAAATATAACCAATCTTTATGTACAAAGGAAGGATCACTTCCTCCTTGCCCCAAGCTACACTTGGTCAAGTTAGGACGTTTTACTATCACTCCTGATAACCCTCACAAAACTACACTATTGAAGTATTTTTCTCACACAAGAAAAGTTTACACGAAATTCACACAACTAAAAGTACAAATCTTCTTTGTAGAGTATTTTCTCACTAAAACTACTCTTGATCTTTCATATTCTCAATGTGCAAAAGTACTTTCAAAGTAGTTGACTATGCATTATTTATATGAGACCAAAAAGTGTCCCATTAATGCTTCCAATGGATAGAAGGCAGCTGAAGAGTCAACTAGCCATTGGGAGTATCGGACTTTCGGTACTTCTGATACTTGCGTCCGACAGCAGGCAGTGAGCTTAAGAAATTTTCATCAATTCTTTCGGACATCCAGTGTCTTTAATGCTTGCGTCCGAAAGCAGATGGTGAATTTGAAAAATCTTCTTCAATTCTTTCGGACGTCCGGTACCTCTAATGCTTTGCGTCCGAAGTGCTGCACAGTTTATCGGACGTCTGGTATCTCTGATGCGTCCAAAAGAAGTCAGTGAGTTAGGTGGAATGTCTTAATTCCTTCGGACGTCCGGTGATGGAGTTCTTCATGCACCCGAAGTTGCGCAATGATTATCGGATGTCCGGTCCTGTCTTCACAAGCATCCGACAGCTTTCAGCGTACTTTGTCTCTTTCAATTACACTTGATCTTTGAATCAGATTTGCTTCATAGCTGAAAGCATTTCTTGAAGAGATATTAGTATCATCCAATTATTTTGTAAACATCAAAAGCTAGGGACAAAGATTGACATCTCCCATTTTAGTTGCCTTCAAGACTTCAGTGCTGAACGCTAAACTCATCACCTTCTATTGGATCCTATAAATGATAGCAATAGAAAGAGTTCCTATCTCTGTTTTATAGTTAGCTATTTTTATGTTTAAAATTAATGCGTCCAAAATATTTTTGTCGCAAAGGATATTGTGAAGTTTGGAAAATAGTCGAAGTAGACTGGTCATCTGCATAGGCTTATTTCAGCCATTCCAAGCAAGGAGTCATTGAAATTTAGGAATTTGCAATCTCAGAGACAAAGAAGTAGAAATGTGTCTAGTACCTCCCTTGTCAAGAGTTCAGCTGCAATTTGTACAAGTCCAAAATAGATGTAGTTGTATTTTTGTTGATGTCTTTTAATGGTTTTCTTTGATAAAAGTTATGTTCAGCATTTAAAGCAATAGTTTGTTCAACTGTTTTGATTGTACAATTAGATGTGATTTTCCACCGTTTACTACTTTAATATATTTCATTTTCTCGATATCTAGAAATTCTTTAGTTATCTATTTCTTGATTAATGTCTTGTATGTTTATTTGTTCCTTTAAACGAGTGTTTGAAGAAGAGATGTTTGAAAAAATAAATGTTTTAGAACTGGATCTAAAAAAAGAAGCCACTAAAATAGATAACAAAAATTTAAACAAGTAAATAACAAAAATCAAAATAAAATATTATGATGAAACACAGATACATAAGACTTCCCTTCCCCTTGGTATAGATCCTTCGAGATCCATAAGGAATAAATATATCACTTAGACAATTTATGATCGAGATAGTTTGGATCTAAAACGTCAGATCTGAACTTTAGAACAGTTTACCGCACCTAGTACTATCATTCTCCAAGAACCTTCTTAGACCTATAGGCCTTATGTGAGGACCCAAAAATTTTCACATTTTCTCAGCATTATTTTATTTCTTTGATTATATTTTATACTTTCCTTGGAAATATTGAATTTTCTATGCATTTTTACAAGTAAGTATAGTTTTAAAATCATCTTCCTAGTATGAGTTAGTGTACGTTGAGTTTGAAGTGTATTATGGACGTGGGACCCGCTAGTGCGGTAAATGCGATATATTTTTGACAACTTGTTGGAGTTTGGTTAAGTGAAATTATTTTACAATGTGCTAAGAGATAATTAGAAGTTACCTATATGGATTAGTATTAGAGAGACAAAGAGATAAGCTTAAGCAAGCAAGGTGCCAAATGTCACAAACCTATTGGATGATGGATTTGACCAAGACCTTCTTAACATTCCTAAAATCAATTTTGACTCAATTTTCTCTCATTTTTCTTGTGTCTTGGCCGAACCTCTTGAGGAGGAAAACAAGAGAGAGCTCTTCAATTTCTAGCTTCTAAATTTGCTCAAATCTTGAGTTTCAACCAACCAAATCACAAACCACACCATACAAGTGATCATTAGGGAAGGTTAAAGGTGTTGATGGAGTTGTTTTGGAGGAGGAAAGATTAAGCTCCTACCTTTCTTGTGGTTTTAAGGTATTTTACCAAGAACATCCTCTTTACTTTAAATAATTTCTTATTAGTGATTTTTAGTTGTTTTAGATGTTGTTTTGTGGAAGATTAGCACTTGAATGCATGAATTCCAGTTTAGGGTTTCATTTTTACCCTGTTCTGCCTGGACCTGTTAGGCAATGATGGAGGCCGAATCAACTCTTACCCAAAACATGAAAGTTGTAGGAAATGATGTTTTATAGTTTTCTGTAAAATTTCAGCTCAATCGGAGCAACGTAGCCTATGAAAAGATCAAAATACCCCTGCTACCCTGTTTCTGTCCGAAACTGATAATCAGCTTATGTAAGTGGTTAGTTTGACCAGGAATATTATTGAATTGGTTGTTGATGTATTCTTAAGAATTATAACCTTGTATCTTAGCTTTCAAATGGCTTTGGAATTACCTGAATTGGAGTTGTGTGTGCTGAGATGTGAGTGAATGAATCAGGACTGCTAGTTGAATTTCACAGTGAGCTTCGAACTGGAAAATCTGAAGTTGTTTTGGTAAATTTGACCTAGTTACGGTGAGACCTGGACTAAGTAGTCTTCATCAAAGTTATATCTCCTTGTCTTAGCTTCAAAATGGTATAAATTGTGCCTCAATCCGACAAGCGTAGCCTCGGTTGTGTCCATTACGGAAAACCACGTCAAATCTGTCCTTTTGCTAAACTTCATTTCCGCACATGTCGTTAGCTTGATTTTGTACTTATATGACTTTGAGCCTATGGAATGGCTATTGAAATGAGATGATATTGTGTGTGACTTTGGGATTGATTGAGGAAAATAATGAAGCCATAAATGGCTGAAAAAATAGGTAAATACAAAGGGCGTGCTGCCCAAATTTTCGCTCGAGGGCTAAGTTTCTACTTGAACTTGTATATTTTCGTTTGGCAAATACTATGACCGTTTTTCCATCTTAAAACATAATCCTTCTTCAATTGGAAACTCCAAATGTTTACTTACTCTTACCCAAATAAAAAGGAGTGGTTTAGGGTTTTCTTGGGTATTTTGTCCTCCCTTTTACATGAATTTCATTAAGACATTTAGTCTATAATATCTACTTGAATATGAGATGATTTTGAACTATATAAACGATCCCGAAAACAGTATTTCTTAACCTATCTAGTTGGATTCCGACTTGCCTTTGGTTCAAGTGTTTCCATTGAAAAATTTTATAACCCTTTTGAGTTGGGTTTTACGTTTGGACTATGAAACCCTAGTTATTTTTGTCCACGGGTTCAAATGTCCTCGTTTCACTTTAAGTCTTTTTATACGTTCCACTCATCATTTGTCGAGTTTCTTTGATTTCACCTAATTGTTTGCGCTAGATGAGCTGTAATATTCTTTCTCGTTTAATCTTAGGTTTTCTCGGTGACTGAGGATAATATCTGGAAGGATATTTTGCATGTTGTTTTGCGTACATAGGTGAGTGTTCCTTGTTTGTTATATTCTCCTTGACTTCATGACTTGTTGTTGTTGTTTGATAATGTGTTAAGTGTTTTCAAGGATTTCCAAAACGAATTTTCTAGGCGAGCGTGTACTTTATCGCGCTCGACCTAAATGAAACGTGAAATTTTAAATGATTTAATGATTAATACATTAGTTGTGCATGATGTAAGCCTTTTGGCTGAACTGGGCCCTGCCCTTCATTACCGATCGACTCGAGCCAGAAGCGTACTCAGTCGGGCGATATGGTGACCTTGGGTGTGAACGTTGGTATACTCGAGTATTACCTTGTTGGTTGGTGGAGCCTGGCCAACGTCCAGGTGGGGGTGAATGAAATGAACAAACGAATGAATGAGGGGTTTTATTTACAAAATTTCATTTTCAAATGATTGGAGGAATAAGGGGAACGACAGGAGAACGAACGAACGAATAAATGGCTCCCTGTGAGCCCGTATCCTTTTAATGAATGTTATTATTGCTTTATATTGTCATGTTTCTTGCATTACTTGTTATTTATGGTTAATACATTAGTTTTATTGTTTGATTATGTGTTCGGAACCTCACTGAGCTTTTAGCTCACCCCTTTAGTTTGTTTTCCTTAACAGGGGAAGGCGAGCAAAGACGAGAGCTCGGTTTAGACTAGCCTAGACTAGTTTCTGATTTTGTAATGGTTCTCGCCCTAGTGCTTGGCACGGGCTGGATGTGTGGTGAACTGATAACCTTTGTATATTCGATGTTTGTACTCCCTTTTGAGATAGTAATGTACATAAGTTTTGCGTTAAGTTTTGGATTGTCGTTATATTTATTCCTGTGATTTATTTCGATTTTAATTGAGGACTGAAGTGAACGACTGAGTCCCGGCGAGAGTTGGGCAAGCGGTCCGCCGAACCCTCTGGTTCGTCTTAGGGGGAGGTGGGGCTGTCACACCTTACACCAAAATTGTGACGACCCCACCTTCCCTTAAGGCGAACCAAAGGGTTCGGCGGGCCGCCTACCTAGCTCTCGCCGGGACTCAGTCGTTCACTACAATCCTCAAATAGATTATAATATAAATCTCAAATATACATCAAATTCTCCAATAATTACATGTCATAAGCGAAGCATCCACGCTTAGAATTAGTTTCCGCTTCATACATCCATGCGATCCTTAATACCAACTATTATACAGGAGGAAGTTCAAAATTCAAAGTACACAAACATCCACTTCAATTCCAAATCTAAACTGTACAAGATATAAGCCATCCAGCCACGTGAATAAGTACTACAAGCCTTCCTTCGCCACGAGCCTTGTGGAGGGGAATAAAATATTTTGAGGTGAGCTAAAAGCTCAGTGAGTAACCAATAAAATCATTACTCAAATATATTTCACAATCGTTCATTTCAATGATGTCATGAATCAGTAATCAAATGTATGTTTATTGCTCTCATGAGCCAGTGAAATCATTATACTTAAACACCCAACGCTCAAATAGATTACTTAACGTTAAACAATAAGGGGGAGCAACGTTGGTGCTCCAGATCATGTCATGAACAATAAACAGGAGTGGAGACGTTGGTGTTCAGCCCAAGACTCCCCAAGAACTCATTTAAACCAAATCATGTCATGAACTCACATGCACGCACACATGATATGCAGTCAAGTAAATAATGCAAGAAGCATTTCAAAAGTACTTTGGAAACAGTTTAGGGTCACTCACCTCCACGGCTCATAACCCTCATCCATCATAGACAGTTTCCTCGATTAAGTCCAAGGCCTTCAACTCAAACTCAAAGCAATCAAATGCTTTCAAAGATCGGACAGAATTTCCCCTTAATTTCCTTACTTTTCCATCCTACAAGCAACGCCAATTCATCTCAAATTAACCACATTCACATCATTAACTATCAAATACACCTTTCGGCACAATATCCATAACTGAAGCTATACTTATCGGATTGAAACGAATCTTATGGCGTTTCGAAGAACTCATTTAAGCCAAATCATGTCATGAACTCACATGCACGCACACATGATATGCAGTCGAGTAAATAATGCAAGAAGCATTTCAAAAGTACTTTGGAAACAGTTTAGGGTCACTCAACTCCACGGCTCATAATCCTCATCCATCATAGACAGTTTCCTCGATTAAGTCCAAGACCTTCAACTCAAACTCAAAGCAATCAAATGCTTTCAAAAATCGGACAGAATTTCCCCTTAATTTCCTTACTTTTCCATCCTACAAGCAACACCAATTCATCTCAAATTAACCACATACACATCATTAACTACAAAATACATCTTTCGGCACAATATCCATAACTGAAGCTATACTTATCGGATTGAAACGAATCTTATGGCGTTTCGAAGCCAAGACATATACCTACATTCCTTATGAAGACCTCCAAGGCCAAATCATGCATTTTCATGATCAAAAATGAAAATTTCCACGAAAACAGAAATCTGGGCGCGGAACAGGGTTCATGGACAGTCAAGGATATTTCAGTCATTTCACATGTTACAGTGAGCGGATCGAGCTGAAATTTTCAGGCATCTAGTTAACACCATTTACTACAACTTTCATGTTTTAATCTAAGCCTGATTAGGCCTCTAATATGCTCAAATAAATCCGATCAGAACAAGCCTGTGTGAAACCCTAACCTGGAAATTTCGCCCCAAACCAGAATTTTTGCACAATCAATCACATCCAACATATATCAACTTCATTTTACACTATAACTAACCAACAATCCATGACTAACCAACAACAAACATATGAAATCAGAAAAATCAAGCATAAAATAAAAATTCATCAATCTCCACCAAAAATCATAAAATCTTCCACTAAAACATCTCTTTAGCCCTCACAAGTCATCAATTTGTCACTAACATGAACAAAGGAAGAAAGGTTTTTCCTTCTCAAACTATCACCAATCACCTTTCCTTCTCAAACCACTTCACCAATCACCTTAATCCTACCAAAAGAAAGGTTTTTATGGAGCAAATCAAAGTTTTAACGGTTGGTTTGTGAGATCAAGGCAAGAAATGGAAGAAACATGTTGAGAGCTTTGTTTTCTTTTCTTGTTGAGAGGGCTGGCCTAAGGAGCTAAAAATGAAGAAATAAATTGGCCAAAATTAGCTTTAAGAAAGTAAAAATATCTTGGTTAAAAGTCCAAGGATGAATTGAATGGTGACACTTGTCACCTTTTAGCTTAAAGCTTATCCTTTTGTCTCTCTAATACTAATCCATATAGGTAACTTCTGATTATCTCTTAGCACCTTGTAAAATAATATCACTTAATACCAAACTCCAACAAGTTATCAAAAATTTATCACATTTACCGCACTAGCGGGTCCCACGTTGATAATACACTTCAAACTTAACGTGGACTAACTTGTATCAAGAAAATGATTTGAAAACTATATTCCCTTATAAAAATGTATAAGAAATTAATATATTGAAGAAAGGCATGAAATTATAGACAAGGAAACAAAATAATGTCTCGAAAATATATAAAAATTTTCGGGTTCTCACACTCATTCTTTCGGGGCATCACAAGAACAGCCCTCAAAGGCTTCTAAAGCTTGCTATTCATTGGCAAGATCTAAACTCATAGATACATACTAGCAGTATCATAATAAGTTAAGTAAAACACTCATCACCCCACTTCCCTCTCTAGCTCTAATACCAGAGCGGGGCAAGGAATTGTCCCTAAAAGCAATTTCTGATTGCTTTTGTTTAGGTACTTGTGATATTCAATGATAACAAAGCGGGTATTTCTCCCACTCTGGGATTTTATGGGTATCAGAAAATGCCTTTTGGCTTTAGTATCAGATACATACTTTGCTTTGTTATGGGATTCTATAGGTATTGTGGCCAAATGCGGAAATAGGGTGATGAGTATGTTTCTTAACTTGTTATGATACTACTACTATCAATCTAAACGTTCAGATCTTGCCAACAAGGCTTTAAGAGCCTTTGAGGACAGTCTTGGTAGTAACACCTATAGGCCTAAGAAGGCTTTTGGAGATTGATAGTACCCAGAGGTGGTGAGCTATTTTAAAGTTTAGATCTAACCTTTTAGATCTATGCTATCTCTATCATGATTTGTCTAATTGATATATTTATCCCTTCCAAAGGAAAAGGGAAATCTTACGTATCTGTGTTTCAACTTAATAATTTCTATTGATTTTTGTCATTTACGTGTTTAATTTTTGTTATTTGTCTATTTTAATGGATTCTTTCTTTAGATCTAGTTCTAAAATGTGACGACCCCGCTTCTCCCAAGGGCGAACCCAAGGGTATCGGCGGGCCGCCTGCCTAGCTCGCGCCAGGACTCAAAACTTAACGCAATAAAACTAGATAAATCGAAAGATCACTATGTACAATATATACAATCCCAAAAGTTATATTTACATCTTCAAAAGTCTCGAGTCAAACCACTCTAATACACTATAACCACCACCAGCAGAAGATAGACCCTAAGAAGGGTTCTTATACAAACCACCAAAACAAAAACAAACATTCTAACTATTCAACTATTACAAGCCAATCTAACTATACTAGTGTACGAGCCAAAAGTCCCCGCGTCGGTCCCTGCTAAGGAAAACAAAAGGAATGGGGTAAGCTATATGCTTAGTAAGTAAACAGGGGCAAAAGCGTAAATTTCACGTAACAACAGTGACATAGTAAGAGTAAAGCAAAAGCAGAAAAATAACATCACATAATAAGGATACAGGTGGCTCCAAAGCCAATTCATATGCCATGCGTGATCTCCTGCCGACACTCCGTCGACCACACTTAATGGTCCGTAGAACTTCACTTGTACACCCACCGACACCTTATCACCCTCACTGGCCAGTCACCTCACAAACTTGCCCGGGCGAACGAAATCACAAACTTGAGCTTGAGTCACAAGCTCGGGTAACAAACTTGGTCCACATACTCGGTGAACCGGATTCACAAACTTGGTGACCTCCAACCAGGTTGGACTGACTTCGACCAAGCCCTAACCGGCTCGAATAGTCCATCTAGGTCAAGAGCTCGCCCCAAACTCACAAACTTCATAAAATTATTCAAAATCACCCCGAGCCACAAGCTCAAGGGTTTTAGTTCCAAAATGATTCACATACATATGTCATGTACAAATATGAGCGTAAATTCGGGTTTAGAGCGAGTGCGATAAAGTACACCCTCGCCTAAGTACCCTCTTCATACATGTCGAAACACATAAGCAACTAACACATAAAAGCGGCTTGAATACTTACCCAAAATACAAAAGTAGTACAAAAGCAAAATTGCTTCGCGCGTGTTCGCTAGTAGTGGGCCCCACCGGCTCCGCCTAGCTCACCACTGTCTGAAATAGAAGATTGTGTCATAATATATCACAAATGGCCACTAACGTACTTAAAACAAGCCAAACGACAAAACTGGCACGCGCAAGTGCGGAAACGGCAAAAAGGGGCACACGCGCGTGCGCGGAACGGCAAATGGGACGGCCAAATCTGCCATCTCAAACCGTTTTGGTCAAACGTTAGGCTAGGAATATCAGATCAAAGTGAACAAGATACCGTTTCGAAGCTATGAGATAGGGCTACAATTTTCATGAAGACACCTTAATCTAGATCTGAATCAAAGCAGGCCGAAATCGTGGAAGACGGTACCAGAAGTTTACGTCTTAGGGTGACGAACAGGGTTGTTTGCTGGACCATAACTCCCAGCTCACAACTCCAAATCAGGAAATTCCAAAGGCATTAGAAAGCTGAGACATAAGGCTAAAACTTTGATGTTTTGGCCAAGACCTGAATCCACTCAAAACAGAACAAAAATCGAGTTCCAAAGTACCCGTCAGAACTGTCCAGATACAAGGCAGTTCTGACGATCACTTTTATTTCGGTCATAACAGGAGCTACGGAACTTGGGTTTCGACGGACTCTATACCGTTTTGAAGCTGAGACCACGATCTAAATTTCTTATGAAGGGATCAGCACCCAATTCGCAAGGTATCAAAACGGAAAAACCCACGGTCAGAAGCTGAAATTCCAAACGTACACCAAGTAATGTCTAAAACAGGCCTGAGGTTTTTGTCCATAACTCAGAGTACACTAATCCATTTGAGCTGAGATTTTAAAGGTATATTCAGGACTCAAGGGGCTACAATGTTGAAGAAGACCACTCAATCTAGTTTCGAGTATAACTCGGTCAAAATGCAGTACAATATCCCAGAACCGCAAAACAGGTTCACAAAATGCAGTCTAGCGTAAACATCATAACTTAGCCTACACAAGTCTAAATCCAGAAATTCCAAAGCCATATGAAAGCTTAGAAACAGGGCTACATTTTATCAGAAGACCACAACAATCAATTGGGAAGCATTCCTAGCCAAAACAATCAATTACAATCACAGTTTTCCAATTCTGGGTAAACCAGAACAGCAATAGTAATTTCGACTTATCTCACTCTACGCTACTCCGATTGACCTGAAATTTTGTATGCACCTTTAAAACATCATTACCTACAACTTTCATGTTTTAAGCCAAGGCCAAATCGGCCTCTAACCATGAGATACAAAACCAGACAGAATTGGGGATATAAAACCCTAACTTTCTCAAATTCCTTCCAAACCAGAAATTGGGTGCAATTAATCACTTGTTCCACCTCCTAGAGTTATTATATACCATTTCCCATTCTCATAGATAACCATACCATCATGCTTATATTAAAACAGAAAATTCCCAAAAATAATAAAACTTCATCACTACAACCACAAATCAAGAAATAAACCATAACTTTGCATCTTATGCTACCACTAAGTATGATTTAAGCATCAATTAAAGGAGGAGGGTGGTTCTTCACAACTTACCTTAAGAACAAGAGAGAGAGAGCTATTAACCACCTTAACTTTCCAAACAAATCCACAAAACAACTCACAACCACCACTTGAAGGTGTTTTATGGAGCAAAATCAAGGTTGGATGGTTGGTTTTGATGATTTGGAACAAGATTGAAGTGTTTCTTCCTTGTGCTTGGAGTAAGAGAGAGAGAAAGAGAAGAAGAGAGGGCCGGCTCTTATGGAGGAATTTTTGATAATTTTTGGGTCAAATTTTTGAGATATTTAAGCAAAATGGTAAAAGTATGAATAGTAAGTCAAATTGTAAGAGTTAATCTTATGGTGACACTTGTCACCTTATTTAATGCATCTCTATCACTTTGTCTCTCTCCACTCTCATCCATATAACAACCTTCAATTATCTCATAACACCCGATAAATGAAATCCAGTATCCAAAACTTAACCTAGTTGGCCGAATTTTTCTGAACTTTTCGCACTAGTGGGTCCCACATCCGATATACGTTCTTAATTTCGCAAAAACTAACCGATACTAGAAAAATCATCTAAAATCTATATTTACTCATAAAAATTATCTGGGAATTTTTCTAATAAAGAAAATGTAGAAAAGGCGGGAGATAAATAAAACTCCTCTTAAGCTTTCTAATATTGTAACACTAGAGGTTTACTAATCCAAAGTTTACTGACCATTTTCAAACTTGTTAAACCTCTGTAAACTATAACAAATCCTATTTTTACTTGTGCCAAAACACACACTAGAATACCGCATAAACTAGGGTTTTATCATAAGCAAAGTTAGGGTTTTCAATCTTGGCCGAGATTAGGGTTTCTCCTTAACCCTAAAACCTTAATTTAACCGTACAAAATAATGAATAACCCTAATCTCAACGTACGAACGGTGTGACAGCCCCACCTTCCCCTAAGGCGAACCAAAGGGGTTAGCGGACTGCTTGCCCAACTCTCGCCAGGACTAACGGTACAGTTTACGTCAGTCTATTACGTTCCGGAACATAACAATGCGCGCAAACAAGTCAAAAACACAAAAATAAAAAAAAACGAAAATTCGCGCCGAAATTGAATAGTGCCGGCCACGTCAGAATCCGGCCGGATTCAAGGCCGAGAGCAATCCAAAATTTTTTTTCCAAAACCCCATGCAATCCGGCCGGATTCCTGGCCGGATTCTGTCCAGTGTCTTTTGTTCAAAATTTTTCCTTTGGCCGTTTGAAACGTGAATCAGTCCGAAGTTCAACCAAACATCAATTTACCATATATACATTGAAATCCAACATTTACAACCACATTGGCATGTCAAATACCATTCATCATGAATGTACAAGATCGATTCGCCAATCAAAAGAAAATGAACCCAAGGCACATTAGGGTTTCATTAGAGAGCTATACAAAAGACATTTACTCTAGCTCTACTTGACAATCAACTATCCACTCCAATTCCAAAAGTAATTACATCCCTGTAAGGAAAACAAATGGAACGGAGTGAGCTAAAGCCCAGTGGTATACCACTACAAAAGCAACCAAAGTCACATAAACATGGCCAATCACTTAAAGTACATGATAAGCAATGAAGTACAACGGTAAAAGGATACAGTCGGCTCTCAGGAGTCCATTTCCACGCTTGCAATCTTGATCCAACCTCATTGACCCTCCGTCAATGCTAAAAGTACCAAACCGTAGACCACCCTTTACTTCCACTTCCTTCCACCTAACATACCCCAACCGGGCTCGCACTCCATTTCAGTAGTTTTGGTAATACTCGAGTTGACCGGAACCAAGGGTCTCATTACCACAAGGTTCCCCAGTACAGTCCCCGTGGCAATTCAATCTTCACGACCAAGCCCTCGCCGGCTCGATCCAATTGACTACCAAACGGGGTTGAGCTCAGTAATGCAGTAAGGCCGTTGAACATCGTCCAAACGACATCAATTCAGTTTCCATGAAATGGAATTCACCAACCAATATATCAAGTTCAGTAATGCAATAAAACGGTAGCCATTCAGTGACAATATCAAAAGAGGTGAGGGCGGTCGAGTACACCCTCACCTTAATCAATTTCAATATCCAAGTAAGCCATCAAGGCATCACATAACATTTAACAAAGCCACATAGTAACAATTTAGTGAGTGGTATACTCACCAAGTGAGGAAGTGGTGTTTCATACACCGTGATCACCAAGACATCGTGAGCTACCGTCACGCCCTAGAATCACGCAACAAATGCAATGAGACCCGATAACGAGTCATATAGCAATGCTAAACACAACCCCAATAGGGTTTCATATGCATAAATGTGCATAATAGCAAACCAGAAATTAGAAAATGGCCTTAGTCTTGGCCCCAAACAGAAAACTGTTTACACTTATTATGCGGTAATGGCGTCAAATTTTCTACGGTTATCGGATGGGGGTGTAAGACCCACCGTTTTGAAGCTATGAAACAGGGCTACAACAATGTAGAAGGTCACTCAATCCAGTTCCTAGCTTAACTAGGTCGAAATTGCCAAATACTATACCAGAATTACCAAAACAGGTTTGCAAAACACAGAAAACTGTAATCGGTATATCTCAGTCCATACAAGTCCAAATGCCTAAATTCCAAAGGCATAAGTTAGCTAAGTCATCCAGCTACATTTCATCAGAAGACACCAACTCCAAAATCCAAACCAATTCCAGTCAAAATAGCCAATTACTATCGCAGTTTTCGCATTCTGTCCAAAGCACAACAGCTACAGTAATTTCGTCATAACTCACTCTACACTCGTCCAAATGGCCTGAAATTTTACAGGCACCTCAAACACATCAATACCTACAACTTTCATGTTTTGAGAAAAGTCTAATTCGGCCTCTAACGCAGTGATCTAAAACCGGACAGAATTGGGATTTTTAAGAACCCTAACTTTCCATTTTCCATCCAAATCCAAAATTAGTTGCATTTAGCAACAATTCACACCTACAAGAGTCATTATAGTCCATTGCCAATCATCACAAACAACCACACCATCTCATTCATATTAAACCAGAAAAATCATCATAAAATGGAAAACTTCACCAAATCAATTCAAACCAAGATAAAAACCAGAAATTTCAGCACTCTTATCACTACTAAGCACAACATAAGCATCATTAGGTGTAGTAGAGTGTTTCAAGCTTCACTTACCAAGAAACAAGAGAGAGGAGGATGTTGGACACCTTAAACCTTCAAACAAGCTTCACTACTACACTCACTAACACTAGAAGATAGGATTTTTTGGAGTGAAATGGATGGAAGCAAATGTTTTTGGTTGATTTGCACCAAGTAGAAGCTTGAAAATTGAAGAAATCTCCTTGCTTCCTTGAGCTTAGAGAGCCGGCCAACAAGAGAAGAAAATGGTGATTTTTGGTGAATTTTTGGATATTTAATCCCTTGGTCAAAAAAGTCAAGAAAATGAATAGTGTTTCTTAAAAGCCATCTAATGAGAAGGTGACACTTGTCACCTTCATAAATGCATTCTTATCTTTCTTTTCTCTCTCATATCAATCATTTCACACACTCTACATATCTCTTAACACCCGATAAATTTTACACAGTATCCGAAACTTAACCTTATTGGCCGAATTTTTCCGAATTTTTCGCACTAGTGGGTCCCACATCCAATATATATTCTTAATTTTCTAAAAATTCACCAATGCTAGAAAAATCATCTTAAAACTATAATTGCACATAAAATCCACTAAGAAAATATTTCTAAGCCAGAAAATGCAGAAATCATGCAATTAAGGGGAAATAAACCCTAGGAAAATAATTAGGGTTGTACGGGTTCCCACACTCTCCCCCCCTTAAAAGAATTTCGTCCTCGAAATTTCTCACCTTAATTCCCGAAAAGGTTTGGGTATTTCTTTCGCATTTCCTCTTCCATCTCCCAGGTAACTTCCTCCACTCCGTGGTTTCTCCATAGTACTTTCACTAGCGGAATCTTCTTGTTTCTGAGCTCTTTGACTTTTCGATCGAGTACTTGAACCGGTTTCTCTTCATAGGCCAGTGATTCATCTACTTCGATATCCTCCGGTTGTAAAACATGAGATGGGTCAGAATGGTAGTTCTTTAGCATCGAGACGTGAAATACGTCGTGGATTCGAGAAAGACTGGACGGTAGCTCCAATCGATACGCGACCACTCCAACCCTCTGAAGGATCTTGTAGGGTCCAACGTACCGCGGTTGAAGCTTCTTTCCTTTACCCATTGTAAGACTTCGTAAGGGTGTGACCTTGAGAAATACGTAGTCTCCAACTTCAAACTCCAAGTCTTTTCTTCGGTTATCCGCGTAGCTCTTTTGGCGACTTTGGGCTGTTTGGATTCGTTGCCATATCAACTTGACCTTCTCGTGTGCCTCTTCCATCCATGGAATAGTTGTCGGGTCCAGTGCTTTCTTTTCGCCAACCTCATCCCAATAAATCGGTGAGCGGCACTTGCGTCCGTAGAGAGCTTCATACGGAGCCATTTGAATTGACGAATGGAAGCTATTGTTGTACGTAAATTCTACCAAGGTCATGTGCTGACCCCAATTGCCTCCAAAGTCCAGAATACAGGTTCGTAGCATGTCCTCAAGAGTCTGAATCGTCCGTTCTGACTGGCCATCCGTCTGAGGGTGATAGGTAGTGCTTAAATTGAGTTTCGTCCCCAGGGTTTCTTGAAACTTCTGCCAAAACCGAGATACGAACCGTGGATCCCGATCGGAAACGATGCTCACAGTAACACCGTGTAGTCTTACAACCTCATCCATGTACAGTCGAGCCAACTTGTCCATTGAATACTTCATGTTCACTGGCAAGAAATGGGCCGACTTGGTTAATCGATCAACGATCACCCAAACGGCATCGTGTCCTCTTTGCGTCCTTGGTAAACCTGAAACGAAGTCCATGGTGATGTTTTCCCACTTCCACTCGGGTATCTCCAAGGGTTGTAACAAACCCGATGGTTTTTGATGCTCCGCCTTCACTTGCTGGCAAATGAGACATTTCTGCACGTACTGCGCGATTTCCCTCTTCATATTGTCCCACCAATAGGTTCCTTTCAGGTCTTGATACATCTTGCTGCTACCCGGATGGATTGTATACTTGGACCTATGAGCTTCCTCCAAAATTTCTGCTTTCAACGATTCCTCCTTTGGTACCACTATTCGATCTCGATATTTCAACATACCCTCAGGACTCAGATTGAAGTCCGTTGTTTCTCCCTTTTCCACTTTCTCTCTCCACTTCCGTACCATCAAATCCTCGCCTTGCGCCTCTTTTATACGTTCCGGTAGAGTGGAGGTCACCCTTACATTGCTAAATATTACCTTATGACTCCCAAGACAGGGTTTCCACTCGCACACGGATTCTAGTAAATCCCACTCCTTAATCGTTAGCCCTGCCACTTGCACTTTACGACTCAAGGCATCTGCTACCACATTTGCCTTTCCCGGATGGTAATTGATCGTACAGTCGTAATCTTCCAAGAACTCCATCCATCGCCGTTGTCTCATATTCAGTTCCTTCTGGGAGAAGAGGTACCTAAGACTCTTGTGATCCGAAAACACTTCGAAGGTCACCCCATATAGGTAATGCCTCCACTTTTTCAGTGCAAACACAACTGCAGCTAATTCTAGATCGTGAGTCGGGTAGTTCTGCTCGTGAAGCTTCAATTTCCTAGAGGCAAAAGCAATCACATTTCGGTTCTGCATCAAAACACATCCCAATCCCTCTCGCGACGCGTCTGCATATACTGCAAACCCGTCCACTCCATTTGGCAAGACCAGTACCGGAGCCATGGTCAATCTTTTCTTTAATTCCTGAAAATTCGTTTCGCATCGGCCGTTCCAGATAAACTGGCCATGCTTCTTTGTCAAGTCAGTTAGAGGTCCTGCCAGTTTGGAAAAATCCTTAATGAACCTTCGGTAGTACCCAGCTAGCCCTAGAAAGCTACGAATTTCCGTGGGGGTTTCTGGCCTCTTCCAATTTGTCACGGCCTCAACCTTCGCCGGGTCCACCGAAATACCTTCATGAGAGATCACGTGCCCTAGAAATGCCACTTTCTCCAACCAGAACTCGCATTTGCTAAACTTGGCGTACAGTTGATGTTCCTTCAATGTCTGCAACACCACTCTCAAATGCTCCTCATGCTCCTCGCGTGACTTAGAGTAGACCAAAATGTCGTCAATGAACACCACGACAAATCGGTCCAGGTAGGGTTTAAAAACCCTATGCATTAAGTCCATGAAGGCGGCGGGAGCATTAGTCAATCCAAAGGGCATAACGGCGAACTCGTAATGCCCGTATCTCGAGTTGAAAGCAGTTTTCGGAATGTCCTCCTTCCTAATCAACAACTGGTAGTATCCCTGTCGGAGGTCCAACTTCGAGAAGACCACTGCTCCTTGCAGCTGGTCAAACAACTCATCTATGTGAGGCAGTGGATACTTATTCTTGATGGTCACGTTGTTCAACCCCCTATAATCAATACACATCCTCAACGTTCCGTCCTTTTTCTTCACAAATAGGACCGGAGCTCCCCAAGGAGACTCACTCTCGTGAATGAATCCCCGCTCCAAAAGGTCTTGCAATTGCAACTTAAGCTCTTTAAGTTCTGCAGGCGCCATTCGGTAAGGGGTTTTCGAGATAGGTGCAGTTCCAGGTAAAAGATCTATTCGAAATTCTATCTCTCTTTCCGGAGGTAAAGCCACTAACTCATCAGGAAACACATCCGGAAATTCCCTCACTACGGCCACGTCTTCCACTTTTAACTTATCCGTAGGGGTATTAATTAGAAAGGCCAAATATCCTTGCGCCCCTCTACTTATCAGTTTCCTAGCTCGAATGCCCGAAATGAGAGCAGATGAGGCTAACCTACCCCTTATATCTAACCTTAAGGTTGCCTCGCCAGGAACGCGAAATTCAACTATTTTCGTTTTACAGTCCAGTTGGGCGTTATATTTGGCTAACCAGTCCATACCCAAAATCACGTCGTACCCCTTAATGGACAAGCTAATCAGGTCTCCTAGAAATCTCCTTTCACCTACCCATACATCGCAATCCCTATAAACCATACTAGTCACCAAACGTTGATTCCCCGTAGGTGTACTAACCTCTAAGTCATATGGTAAGCTAGCAGGTTTTATATCGATGCCACACATGAAATCAGGGTTAACAAACGAATGAGTGGCACCAGGATCAATTAAAACTTTGGCAAAGCGGTGAAAAATAGGGATCGTACCTTCCACGACCTCGGAAGACTCTGGGATCTGGTGGGGCTCTAAGGAATATACCCTAGCCGGAACTTTAGGCTTAGATCCGTCTCCCTTGGCTGGTCCAGTATTGGTCCTCGACGGTAGTTGGCTCCCCTTTCCGTCTTGTTTCAGGACCGGACATGTAGCCAGTTGATGGTCCGCACTTCCACACCGCAGGCATTTACCCAGTTTCCTCCAGCAATTATCCTCGGTATGGTTTGTCTTCCCACAGTGCCCACAGGGACCGCGAGGTGCAGAAGCCGAGCCACTCTGAACGTTTCCCCTCGGTCCTCGCCCAGCTTGACCACCCCTGAACGGAGTCCCTCTGCCTGATCCGGACTGTCGACCACCACCCATGCTCCGTCCAAATTTGGAGGGAGTGCTCTTCTCACCCTGTCCAGAAGTACTCCCAGGAAAGCCACGCTTCTTGGCCTGGAAGTTTCGGACCTGTAGCCGTGCACCTTCCACTCGTTGGGCTTTTTCCATTGCCTCGCTAAAAGTAGTGATTTGAGCTGCCGCGAGGTCTTTCTGGATCTCAACGTTCAAGCCCTGAATAAAGCGCCTCACCCGTCGTTGCTCGGTCATGATTAGTTCAGGCGCGAATTTGGACAGGCGAGTAAACTGGCTCTCGTACTCCGCCACCGTCTGAGCCCCTTGCCGGAGCCGGATAAACTCGTCCTCCTTCCTCTCCTGGACTAGAGGAGGGAAAAACTTGGCATTAAATTCTCAGATGAAGTTCACCCAAGTCCTCTGTGTCTGCTCCCGCTCCCATTTCTGCCTAATTACGTTCCACCAGGAACGGGCAGCCCCCTCGAGTTGGAACACGGTAAAAGTCACCTGCCGTTCGTCCGGATAGTGTAAAGCCGCGAATATGTCTACCATCTTCTCCAGCCATTTCTCAGCAACATCAAGGTCGGGTCCCCCAATAAACTTTGGCGGAGAAAACTTTTGGAAACGTTCTAGCGCCCTATCTTCGCTCTCGATATGATGGCCAGGGTTTCCGGGGTTAGGATTTGGGTTTTGGCCCTGTTGTTGCACTACTTGTGCGAGTAGGTTGGTCATTTGCTGCATAGCAGCAGCTATTTGAACGTTGGGGTCTATCTGGGGTTCAGGATTTGGTCCAGTAGAGGCTTCCCCCGTTTCCCTAACCGGTGTGGGTTGCCTACCGCGCCCGCGTCCCCGACCACTCCGTGTTCCTTCCATAAGTTCACTCGGTCTAGGCAAAAGTAATAAACCAAAGCAGTAATAAAGCAGGTAAGTAACACATAAACTTTCACATAACACATATTGATACATTTCACACAGGGTCACAAGCACACATATATACAAGCCAAACATATATATACAAGCAGTCAGTCAAGTACGGCCAAGGCACGTACATACATAAACGATCCTCCCGAGGATAGGCCTATCAAAAGAAATTTACACGTAGCTAACCCTACACCCAAACGGTTAGTTAAGGCTCTATCCCTATCCCTATGTACATTCAAAAACCACCACTATCCAAAAGGAGCCTAGATATCATGGCTTAATCGGTCGCTGGAGTTTGAGACCCAGGCGATGGGGTAGACTCCTCCCCAGCCTCGGCCCCAGCATACGAGGCCTCATCACTAGACTCCTCGAGTCCGTCGTCGCATAGGTTAAGGATCGCCTCAGCACGACCCCTGACCTTGCGAGCTCGCTTGACCTCACGCTCGCGACCATCCCTCAGTTGATCACATAGGTCATTAACTCGGTCCTCCGCCTCATTCACGTCATACTCTAGCTCCATGATACGTGCGGCTTGCTTGTCATTGGTCGCCTTCGCCTGAGCCACCTCAGCCTCCAATGTAGCAACCGCAGCTTCAAAACAATTAACTCGGTCCTCGCGTTCCTTTGCCACCGACAAAACTAGTGCATTTGGGTAGGCATAATTGCTACGACACTCACACTGTCGAACGCGGCTGGCCGGGCTCCAACGGACCACGGCCCCCTTCTGCCTAAGTTGATACTTAATTGGCGGCAACGTGCTACGAGGACGATCTCCCGCCGGACGGTCACTCGGATCTCCACTCGCATCCATCCTATAGCAAAGGAAGAAATAACATGAATAACCTTAATAGGTATAAACAAAAGCATCCCCAAGTCCAGCACTTCTATCACACCCAGGCTAGTTCAAACCTAGGCTCTGATACCACCTGTGACAGCCCCACCTTCCCCTAAGGCGAACCAAAGGGGTTAGCGGACTGCCTGCCCAGCTCTCGCCAGGACTAACGGTACAGTTTACGTCGGTCTATTACGTTCCGGAACATAACAATGCGCGCAAACAAGTCAAAAACACAAAAATAAAAAAAATGAAAATTCGCGCCGAAATTGAATAGTGCCGGCCACGTCAGAATCCGGCCGGAATCTGGCCGGATTTCCGGCCGGATTCTTGGCCGGATACAAGGCCGAGAGCAATCCAAAATTTTTTTTCCAAAACCCCATGCAATCCGGCCGGCAATCCGGCCGGCAATCCGGCCAGTTTCTGGCCAGATTCCTGGCCGGATTCTGTCCAGTGTCTTTTGTTCAAAATTTTTCCTTTGGCCGTTTGAAACGTGAATCAGTCCGAAGTTCAACCAAACATCAATTTACCATATATACATTGAAATCCAACATTTACAACCACATTGGCATGTCAAATACCATTCATCATGAATGTACAAGATCGATTCGCCAATCAAAAGAAAATGAACCCAAGGCACATTAGGGTTTCATTAGAGAGCTATACAAAAGACATTTACTCTAGCTCTACTTGACAATCAACTATCCACTCCAATTCCAAAAGTAATTACATCCCTGTAAGGAAAACAAATGGAACGGAGTGAGCTAAAGCCCAGTGGTATACCACTACATAAGCAACCAAAGTCACATAAACATGGCCAATCACTTAAAGTACATGATAAGCAATGAAGTACAACGGTAAAAGGATACAGTCGGCTCTCAGGAGCCCATTTCCACGCTTGCAATCTTGATCCAACCTCATTGACCCTCCGTCAATGCTAAAAGTACCAAACCGTAGACCACCCTTTACTTCCACTTCCTTCCACCCAACATACCCCAACCGGGCCCGCACTCCATTTCAGTAGTTTTGGTAATACTCGAGTTGACCGGAACCAAGGGTCTCATTACCACAAGGTTCCCCAGTACAGTCCCCGTGGCAATTCAATTTTCACGACCAAGCCCTCGCCGGCTCGATCCAATTGACTACCAAACGGGGTTGAGCTCAGTAATGCAGTAAGGCCGTTGAACATCGTCCAAACGACATCAATTCAGTTTCCATGAAATGGAATTCACCAACCAATATATCAAGTTCAGTAATGCAATAAAACGGTAGCCATTCAGTGACAATATCAAAAGAGGTGAGGGCGGTCAAGTACACCCTCACCTTAATCAATTTCAATATCCAAGTAAGCCATCAAGGCATCACATAACATTTAGCAAAGCCACATAGTAACAATTTAGTGAGTGGTATACTCACCAAGTGAGGAAGTGGTGTTTCATACACCGTGATCACCAAGACGTCGTGAGCTACCGTCACGCCCTAGAATCACGCAACAAATGCAATGAGACTCGATAACGAGTCATATAGCAATGCTAAACACAACCCCAATAGGGTTTCATATGCATAAATGTGCATAATAGCAAACCAGAAATTAGAAAATGGCCTTAGTCTTGGCCCCAAACAGAAAACTGTTTTACACTTATTATGCGGTAATGGCGTCAAATTTTCTACGGTTATCGGATGGGGGTGTAAGACCCACCGTTTCGAAGCTATGAAACAGGGCTACAACAATGTAGAAGGTCACTCAATCCAGTTCCTAGCTTAACTAGGTCGAAATTGCCAAACACTATACCAGAATTACCAAAACAGGTTTGCAAAACACAGAAAACTGTAATCGGTATATCTCAGTCCATACAAGTCCAAATGCCGAAATTCCAAAGGCATAAGTTAGCTAAGTCATCCAGATACATTTCATCAGAAGACACCAACTTCAAAATCCAAACCAATTCCAGTCAAAAGGGCCAATTACTATCGCAGTTTTCGCATTCTGATCAAAACAGAACAGCTACAGTAAAAACGTCATAACTCACTCTGAACTCATCCAAATGACCTGAAATTTTACAGGCACCTCAAACACATCAATACCTACAACTTTCATGTTTTGAGCAAAGTCTAATTCGGCCTCTAACCCAGTGATCTAAAACCGGACAGAATTGGGATTTTTAAGAACCCTAACTTTCCATTTTCCATCCAAATCCAAAATTAGTTGCATTTAGCAACAATTCACACCTACAAGAGTCATTATAGTCCATTGCCAATCATCACAAACAACCACACCATCTCATTCATATTAAACCAGAAAAATCATCATAAAATGGAAAACTTCACCAAATCAATTCAAACCAAGATAAAAACCAGAAATTTCAGCACTCTTATCACTACTAAGCACAACATAAGCATCATTAGGTGTAGTAGAGTGTTTCAAGCTTCACTTACCAAGAAACAAGAGAGAGGAGGATGTTGGACACCTTAAACCTTCAAACAAGCTTCACTACTGTAGACACCAAATTTTTGGTGTAATTTCATTTACTGTTTATTTTTAGTTTGTTTATTTGTCGTGTTAGTTTTATTCGATTTTTAGTTTTTAGTTTATAGTTTTATTTTTATTTTTAAGTTTTTAGCATAGAATTTCTTGAAATGAAAAAAAAAGAGAGAGAAAAAGGAAAAATGATGAAAAATGAAAAATGAAAGAAAAAGAATGAAAATGGCAAAAAATAGGTGGAAGTGTGCATGTGGAACAAGTGTACAAAACAATCATGGGACAAGTGTCCCTTTTGTTTAATTGACAACACAACATTTAGGAGGACACTTGTTTAGCTTAGAAGGGAGGTTTTGAGAATTGAAAAAAAAAGAAAGGAGGCCACGGATGAAAAAAAGGAAAAAGCAGAGGGCGGACGACGGGGGAAAGAAAAAAACAAAGGGAGCCGAGAAAGAGAGTTTTTGGGGTGGCGGAAAAAAGAAAAAGGGCCGAGGGGGGTTCCGGCTCAAGGGGAACAGAGAAAAAAAACAGAGGAGGTTTTGTCTGAGAGAAAGGGAAGTGAAAGAACGGAGCAAAAGAAACGAGAGATTGAAAAATTGAAAGAGGCTTCGGCGATAGAAAAATCAGAAGGGAAAAAGGAAACAAAAAGAAGCTTCAGAGGGGAGAACGACTAAAAAAGAAAACAGGGGGGGACAGAGGAAAACTAAAGAAAGAGAGGTCTGGCACGGTTGAACAAAGTCTGGGGTTTTTGGGTATGGCGGACGAGGAAGAAAGAGGGAAAAGAAGAGGCTCTGCGGCTGAGGAAGAAAAATAGAGCGATGGAGAGAGAGCCGCAATCCATTGCCATTGCCTGCGAAATCTCACCAAACAAGAGCACTTCCATCGGCTTCAGATGCAAGATGACAGCGATGACGAAGATCTGATAGAAAACCCCAAAGCGGTTTGGAACCGAATCGGAAGCGCAAAGCTGTGATAAAAATCGAGTAAGGAAGGTTAGTCCGAAGAGTTGCTGGAACCACCAGTCTGCATCCTCTGCTGTTCGCCACCATTCCGTCAACCTCTGCCACAGCCAGTCCTTAGCTGCCGCTGTTACTCTCCACCTCTGCCGCCATTTTTCAACCTCCATCGCCGCCCTTATCGCCACCAGAATTTTCCCTTGCGATTTGCGAAATCTGGCCTAGCAAGAGCACTGTAAGTCTTTCTATTCCTCTCTTTAAGTTTCAGTTCTGGTCAAGTCCACTGAAATGGGTCTACCGCAGCACTATTTAGTGCAGTTTTCCTGTTAACTGTCTGGGATTGCCGAACATACATGTTTTATGTATCGATTAGATTGAATGTTATTGGGTTGCTGAATAAGTTTTGGATTGATTGTCCTTGGTTTGACAAATTTCTGGGCCGATTATGATTTCAATTAAGCAAAGAATCATTGATTTTTCTTTTGCTTGCTTGCTGCTCGATGAAATGCCCAACCGGGGGTTTAACTGCAAAGACAAATTAAATTCTGTTTTTGTATACATTCGGCCAAATCACTTTCCTCACATTTGAAAATTTATGATGCATTTGCTGCATTTCATTTCTTTCCGTTTCGTATGATTCGGTTGAATGAACTCGAATTGATATTGTATGAGAAGAGTTTTTGGGTGATTTTCGTTTTTGATTGAGAATGGCTAGAATTTTGGTTTTGCTCTGGTTCTAAGAATGACAGAAATGGCGAATTGATGTCTGTGTTTGGGAGAGAAGACCGTTGGTCTAAAATGGCCATTACAGTTCCTCTGTTGTCGTTTTGTTTTGCAACTTGCCCGAGGATTGCTAAACTTCATAATTTTACCCCCCAAATTGTTATAATTCATTCAATTGGGTCCCTGCTTTTGTTATATTTGAACCCCTCAGGCTGCCCGTTGTTCTGTCTTGGCCCAGAAAATTAGATACTTTAATCAATTCTGTCCCTTTATGTTTTCTTCTATGATATAAGTTAATGTGTTTTTGGATAGATTAATTCTGGGGATTTACTGCTTAATTAAAGTTTTTAATAATTTTTAGTGGGGATTTCATCTTGATTGGGTTTAGTAACATTTGTTTGGGTTTCTTGTTGGGCCTAAGAAGGTTAAAATTCAAAGCTTTTGGTTGGGTTTTAGGATTGGATTGTTGATTAATGTGGTTGGGTTTTACTTGATAAAAATGATAGACTGGCCTATCTCATTTGTTTTGGGTTTTCGGTTGGGCTAGGAAGAGTTTGGCCCAACGAACAAATAAAATGGCCCATTCCCTTTTTGTTTTGGATTTCCGATTGGGCCTGGAAGGTTTTGGCCCAAGTAAATGAAGAAAAATGGCCCAATGGTTTGGTCCATTAAGAAACCAGAAAATTATTTTGCAAATCAGCCCCAGCATTTTTCCATAACTGTACTGTGGCCCTGGACATTTTCCACTTCTTTCAATTCGGTCCTAACTTAATTGTAAATAGGCCCCTAAACTTTATTTTTCTTTAATTTTGACCCCAAAGCTTTGTTAATTTTTGCAATCAAGTCCTTTCTTCTCTTGACTTCTTAAATGTGGATTGTTGACATGATTTAATTGATTTAAATTCATGTTTTTTTTTATCCTTTGTAATTATTTGTCAAATAAATTGGCACCTTGACTCCTTTATTATTTTGGAGGGTAAATAAGTTGATTTCACTCCATTAGAGCTTCATTTCAAGGGAGGTATAATTTCTTTTATCCCTTTTGTCTCTCCTATGTGATCCAATGTGCTAAGTGTGAATCGCATGCCTAATTTGCTTTCATTACCATTCTTTAGTTCCATTATTTCATTCCTTCTTGCTTTTATTAAATTATTCTTTTAAATGGGGTATGTGTACACCTTTTGGCTTGTAATAGATAGGGCTGTGGCGAGCAATTTGGTCCATTTTCCCTTTCCCCTTTTTTTTTAGTTAGTGAATGTATTAAGTTCATTAGCTTGGTTGCATGCCTATGTGTTACTTGTTACTTGCTTTATTAGGGCCTTGCATCTAGTCGAGCCTGCTAAATGTTACGAGCTACGTGTTTATGAGTATTTGGTATATCTACTTGCTTTCCATAGTGTGGATGAATGTACGTCACCACACTAGTCCAACGCTAGTTGTGGCTTCTTTTATCGTTTCCACTAGTCCAACGCTAGTCGGAATTCATAGAATGGGCTAGTCCAACGCTAGACCCTTAGGGTTTTTCCCTCGTTAATACATCATTTGCTTGTTCACCACATATCACGCATTTTCCTTAGTTTTATCATTTGGCATGATCCCCGAACCCCTTTCCCTCCATGTTAGGATTTTTGCATTCCATGCTAGTTATAGGGTTCATTTGCTTGAGAGTCCCCTTAAATATGGGATATAGACGAGTGTGGCTTTTTCTAAGCCTTAGCACGCTTGTATCCTCTCTATCAAAGGGCAAATTGAGTCACGATTTAGGTCTCCCCGTACCCATTATGCATGAATTCCCTAGGTTCATGCATCCACTCTATCATTACACTTTCATTTTTTCCTCCCATTTGCACACGTACACCTTTTATCCCTTCACTTGCACACGAACACTTTTATCATCACTTGCACACATGCACTTCATATTATCATTTCACATACCGCACCTTGCCCACTCACGTGCACATTTTCACTTACATATTATTGTCTTTTATTACTTTTTCAAACTCATGTCCTCACATTGCATACATGCATTCCATTCATTTGCATCCCACTCGCATTATTCGTGGCCTCTTCAAAAGGATCGTTATTGGGCTTCACAATTAATGTGATTGGCACCATTCAACCTTTGAAGGGAAATTTCCCCCAATACCCCTAGGTCTAGGGTTTGCATTCATGTAGTGCATCCAAATGTAATAAATTCTTTGGTTAAAACAAGAAAATCTTTGATTAAATCAACGCAACTAGCCTTGGCTAGGTCGAAGGGGTGCCTTGGATTTTATCCTTGCCTTCCCCTTCGTCAAATGTGACTCCCGAACCTTTTTCTTTGTTTGCGTGGACTAGGAGTCGTTCAAAAGGGTTTTTCTTACTTTTTTCTTTAAAAAATTCACTTTTTTTTGGGTGACTTGGTACACCCTAACTCTATACCAAGTGGCGACTCCATTTTTCATATAAAAAACCCTTTTTGAACTATTTTTCTTGGGTCAAATCGTCGCATTTTCAAAAGTCCCATTTAGACCCATTTTTCTTTTAAATCACCAATACATTTTTTAAACCAAATTTTATTTTATCAAAAAATGGGGCGCGACAGTTGGCGACTCCACTGGGGACATTCGAGAGTCCGAGCAAATTTGATTTAATCAACCTTTTTCTTCTTTTAACCTTTTCATACATCACATTTGGATGTTTAGGATTGCATTTTTCCTTTTATTAGGATTTTTGCATCTCACGTATACCAACTCCCCCACTTACTCATTTGGCGTATGATTGTTTTGATTGATGAATGGTTTATGTATGTAATCTCGCGCTTGCATTGCATTTGAGGGGGGGTGTGTCACCCTAGAGCCTCGCGTTGGTTCTTGACCCTTCCCCTCCAAATGAGCACTAGCATACGAGCATACGCTTTACTTCTTTTATCCCTTTTATTTTTCTTTAGTGGCTTGTCACGCCACTCCACCCTATTAGGATTAGGTGACTCACTTGGCCATGTGATCACGACACGATGTGTGTGTAGCATGTTCCAATGGGTCACTCAATCTTCCGCTTAAAGCTATTGGTTGATAGCCTTTAGCTTTTGGTCGAAGGTTGAGGATTTTGATAGATTCACTCAAACACGTAGCCGTGACACGATGTGTGCGTAGCGGTGTTTGGGGAATCGCTCGAGCCACCGACAAAGAACCTTGGGATTGATGACCCTTGGTTTCTAAGTCTGAAGGCTCGGGGACCTGAGCTTATCGAGTCTAGATGCATTAGCAAACCCTAACCTCATGCATCCATTTTAGAATTGCCTTAGGGTAGAGTCGACCTTATCCTGAGCTAGGGACACTATTCACGAGGGGAGGGGTTCAACCCCCTTTTTTTTCCTTTTTATTGCTTTGTATTGATTGTTTTATCTTGTTGCTACAATGTGTTATGTGTATTTCTCTGCCTGAACTAACCTTTCTTGGTTTTATGTCCCCATTGCATTCACAAACCCTAGCAAATAAGAGGTCTGGCATGACCTTCTTTTAGGAACCTACCCTCGTAGATAGGTTATTGCACGTTTAAAGATTTTGGTATATTGCATTCATAGATTAATAATTGTATAGCATTCTAAGCCTACCTTGGCGTATAAAAGGTCCTTTTAGGTCATGATTTCATTTCAAATTGCATGTTTTATCGCTTTAATAAACTGGCATCATGCATAAACCCTAGAAGGGAATGCCATTTAGGGGATCCCGTGTTAGGGGATAAGCCACCTTGTGTCTCGGATACTTAATCCAGTGAGACTTGCACGTTTACATTTTGTACCATCCAAAGGGGTAGTGCACAAGGTAAGGTAGGATCCGGTCATTTTCATAGGGTGATCTTTGGAATATGAGCATCTAATAATAACTTTTTGGCCATTTTATCAAAAATTGGTAAAAATCCCTTGCGTAAAGGACATTAATTTGAAGAGATTCACAAATGATTCCTCCTTTTTGAGACGATAAATAAACTGAGGCCAAATCGTGATTTTAGAAGGCTCATAGACTAATTTTTTGAAACCACCAATGGCCGAACGATTCAATCGATCCATTTTGTCAATTCCTAATCAATTTTGAATAAATCAATTCATTTGACCAATTTACCCTTTTTAGGGTCATTCGGTCAATTTTTGAATAAATCAATTTCATTCAATTCATTTGACCAATTTACCCTTTTAGGGTGATTTGGTCGATTTTTGCATAAATCATCAATCTCCATTTTATTCATTGGACCAATTTACTCATTTCTTAGGTCAATTCAATCAATTTTTCATCCGATTTCATTTGACTAGTTTACCCTTTTTAGGGTGATCTAGTCAATTTTGAATCAATCATTCGATCCATTGGACCGATTTGCCTAGTTTTAGGGCGAGTTGGTCAAATCATCATTTCACTCGATCTGTTTGATCAATTGACTTCATTCAATTCATTTGATTAGTTTAATTCATTCTTAGGGTTATCCATTCAATTTTGAATAAATGCATTTGACCATTTTACCCTTTTTGAAGGCGATTCGATCGATTTTTGAATAAATCATCCATTTTATCCAATCCATTTTGTCAATTCATTCATCATTTGACCAATTTATTCATTTGACCAATTTACCCTTTTTAGGGTCATCCGGTCAATTTTTGAAAAATCATTCATTCATTTGACCAATTTACCCTTTTTAGGGTCATCCAGCCGATCTTTGGATAAGTCATCAATTCATTGGACCAATTTACCCTTTTAGGGTGATTTGGTCGATTTTTGCATAAGTTATCAATCTCCATTTCATTCATTTGGCTAATTCACCCATTGGTAGGGCGATCGAACCAATTTTGAATAAATCAAGTTTTCATTTAGTCCATTTGTCCAATCTACCCTTTTTTAGGGTGATTCGATCAATTTTTGAATAAATCAATTTCATTCAATTCATCTAACCAATTTACCCTTTTTAGGGTCGTTCGGTCAATTCATAAATTTCATTTGACCTTTTTCCCTTTTTTGGGTAATTCGGTCGATTTTTAATAAATTGTCAATTTCATTTGACCAATTAGGATTTCAATGTCGAATTTCAAAATGGAAAACCTAGTCGATTTTGAGAAAAACCATCCATTGCATCCAGCCATTTGATCAGTTGGGGTTTTGACCCGCGCTTTATTGAAGAAATTTTGTCAACGAATTCCAATCTCTTCGATCGGAAGTTCGTCAAGGTCAAACCTGTGCGTTTTTGCAAATTCTTGTATCAATCAAAAACAATCAATCCCTTCGGACGATGTCCTCATTTTGATAAACGTCTCTTCTCACTTCAATTGACCAAATTTTTCAAAATTGCTCCTCACTCAATGAGTTGATCGGATCCATCAGGTATGGTATAGTGCCTACCCTAGAGGATTGCATTTTCATGCTAGGCCTACCCTTGGCACAAAAAGGGTTCCCCCCATAGGACATGCATACCGATTTTATATTCTTGTTTACTAACTCTGGGTATTTTTCTTTTGTTTTCCCCCTCCCCTGCATTCATAAAAAAATGTTTCAATAAGGCAAAAATATTTTTCTACATTTGATAACATTTCTGATCTAAAAAAGTGTGAAAATTACAAGTATTATTTGATTCTTGGACAGATCCTACAATGGAAACGTGAAAGATCCATCTGAAAGTTCTAGACTAAGAGCTTCTAAGAGATTTCATAATTGTTTTTTAAAGAAGACTCTGTATATTGGATTTGTTAATACATTCTTGTTCCCAAAAGAGGCAGAAATGTGTATATGGGGAGTTCTTAGAAGTTTTTCTCTTCTCATTTGTATTATAATTGAATGAGCATTTTGTTTCAAACTCTTTCAGCAATAAAATTTTTGGACAATTATTGTTTTGTATATCCATGTACATTTCATTCTTTTTGCTCATTGGAAATTTCATGATGAATTTTAAGAAAATAAGACTAAATTGAGATTTCCTCAACCTCCAGTCTGAAAATTCACAAGTGTATGCTTTCTAAAATTCTTGCGTACACTAGATTGGTGATCCGAGCTATCCAATAAGAGTGCTCAAAGTTAAAAGAAGTCACTCAAAAGACCCAATGAGATACCTTTTTTTTTTTTTCCTTTACTGTACAATTCATATTTTGCCCACTCCTATTGACCCCAAAATAAAATCAGTCACATTGATTGATAAATTGCAAATTGGGGCAATCTGTGCTTGGAAAAATGTCCATAGCGTCTAATTAGATTCAATTCACATCTCAATGAAAGCAAAAATGTGCATTATTCTTGTTTGTTTTGAAAATTTGAAATGATACTTTAAGTATTCGTTTCTCTATCCATACAGTTTTTATCATTTGCTCTCCCATTTGAGCCTTTAAAAGAATAATTTCGTTTCAAATAAGAGTCTTAAAGCTCACTACCCTACATTGGAAAATTTTCACATATCAAAAGGGGAATGGATTCTCAATGAGCGTTTCGTCACCTTAATTGTCATGGAGTGTAAGAATGATGCTTTGGCCGTCGTTTCTACAATCTAAACACAATTTACCCCTTGCATTCTCATTTGAGCTAAATTGATGGTTCTTTTCAAAGCACCTATGATCGCACCCCACATTGGGGAGGGAGATTGGAGATTTTTCCAAAAAAAGAAAAAAAAAAAAAAGAAAAGCAAAAAATGCTAAAACTCAAAAAGGGGAACCGCAAATTGGGGAAATTTGATTCTACCTGAGCTTCAATTGTGAGAAAAAGAAGAGTGAAAAGAAAAGAAAGAAAAGTTGTCTAGCGGATCCTCTATGTTTCACAGATAGGGATGACCAAGGGTCTTCCTCAGTCAGTTGATTCAGGTGCATGCAAAAATTTCGCATTAATGAAAATTTTCCTTTCAGAGTTAATGTAAGGAATGGAATAAAAGTCAGGCCCTCTTCTTTTTCCAATCAAGCATTCTATCCCTAGTTACCCCTTTTGAGCCTTCAGAATAAAATACTTCGTTTGGCAACCCCTGAGGATCGCAAACCCCACACTGGGGTAACTTTGAGTTGGAAAAGAAAAGAAAAGTCCCAAGAGGTGAAAAGTGCTAAGGCAACAACAAAAGCAAAAGAAAAGAGAACCTCAGTTCAAAATAAACTGGGGCAAATTTTTGAAAAATTTCAAAGGAATGGCAAAAGGCCGAGGGAAAAACAAAATGAAAGAGAAAAAGCCTCAATTGAGCATAAACTGGGGCAAATTCTGATTTAGCCCTAAAATAGGGTTGGCAACAATGCGATCTCAGATTGTTCAAACCATTTTTAAAATCTGCCTTCAAGCCTTAAAATTTTTTAAACACCCCACCAGACCCCATTACAAAAGCCGAAAGTCCTGACTTCTGTTCTTTGCAATGGCCTTGTCAAGAAAATTTCTGATGCCGGAAAATTTAGCTGTATTTCTGAATTGCCTGGATATGGGATTGACGCTACTCACCATGTGAAAGCCCATCAGTACGAAAAAAGAAAAAGAAAAAAAGAAGAAAAGAAGCAAGAAAAGTAAATGCAAGAAAATATAGAAAAATTCAACGTGGAAGTCCCTGGGGAATGATGAGAAAATCCAAACAAAGTCTGAAATCTTTTGAGTCCAAAATAAGGACAACTTTTGGAAAAAGGCGATCTATGGTGTAATATCCTTGAAAGTCTTATTCTTTAACTATCGTTTTCAAGCCACATTACAAGCCAATAAAGTCCATCGTTGACTTATTCCTTCATGACAATCCAAATTGAGGATTATGCTCGTAAGAAATCCATCAATCATTTGTGATCATGGGGGGTATAACCAGTTTTCACAGGTTTAGCTATCGCTTCTACCCATTTTGGTACAAGTTTAAAGCTTATATGTTGACTAAATTTTCTTAAGAAATAGGGGTGACAAACTATTTGCTTTCACTAAGATGTGATATTGAATGGATTACATACGATTGGGGGCACAAAAACAAGACAAATCCTGATTTCTCATTTTCCTTAGCCACCTCAAAATCAAAAATAACACCCACTTGATTGGTCATGAAAGATGAGAAGTGGTAATCCATTACCCTAAGCATTTATGCTAAAGTGGGAAAGAAATCTTTTGTAATTTGGAATTATTTCGAAAGATTCATCATCAAATTTTCTGTTAGGAAACACAGTTTCTTACATTGTTCAAATAAAGGGAGTGTCATCCAAACAAATTTTTTGCAATTAAATAAGCCCACGCTGGGGCAAATTTTCATTTGAGGGATTTTGCAAAATAGGCCCATAATGGGGCAAATTTTCATTTACAAGATTTCGCAAATTGTGCCCACACTGGGGCAAATTTTTATTCATGGGATTTCACAGAATAAGCCCACACTGGGGCAAAATTTTTATAGTTCATTTGAGGATTTCGTCCAAGAATCAAATAATGCATTTTTCAAATCAAACACGCTGTTTCTCTTCATGAAATTCAAGTGCATGTCATATTTTTTTAAGCCCCTATGCAGGTATTCATAGTTGAAATCGACGAAGGAGCATCTGGTGATGTGAAAGGCCAACGCCGAAGGAAGAAAAGAGAGAAGGGAAAAGGGACCCTACACTGAGGGCAATTTATTTTGAAAAAGATTTTCTCGAAAAATCAGAAAATTCAAAATTCAAAAAAATCAAAAAATCAAGTTCAAATTCTTGTTTCTTGGAAAATCAAATTTCTTGTTTCTTGACAATCACACTTAATTTCTTGACCAATTGGAGGCAGGATTGGATCTTACCCCACTGAATATTTCAAAAATCACGTTGGGCCTGGAATTTGTGCCGCCAACTTCACAAAATCACGTTGGGCCTGGAATTTGTGCCGCTAACATCCCATTGAGTCTGAAATTTGTGCCACCAGTGCAACCAAGGCAAACTGGGGTATAATCCCACTGATCAATTCATACTGGGGCAAATTATCTTTGGAAAGTTTCTCAAAAAAAAAAAAATCAAAAAATCAAAAAAATCAAAAAAATCAAAAAAAATCAATCAAAAATCAAAAATAAATCAAAAAAAAAAATCAAAAATCAAAAAGTCAAAAAATCAAATCAAGTTCATCACGGCAGGATCGGGTTTAATCCCACTGTCCGATTGTCAAAGCATTTCATTTTCAAAGCCACTGGAGCCTGAGGTTAGTTGTGAGGACTCGCAAAATTTACTTATTTAATCTCCTATTTCTAGCTTATTTAATTATTTATTTGGTCCTTTACTCCGAATATTATTTTCTAAGCTCTTGAGACCTAATTACATGGAAATATAGTTTCATTATATTTTTAAAATGACTTGTTTCAAAAATTAATTTTCGGAAGCTCGTTTTGTAAAAATAGTGAACACGTCTTTGGAAATCTTGATCGATTGAGAGTACAATAGGTTTGAAATATTGGAGACATGTACAATGGACCTAAATTAGGCATTTTAATGTTTAAATATTCAAGTGATAGTTATTAGTACTATCGTTATAAGAATTTCTCGGAAGTTTCGCGTTATTGCGCTTAAATTGGAGATACGCGTTTTCACACGCGCAATTTAAATTGAGGAACTTTAGACCCTTATTTTGAGACAATTAAGAGTGAATAATATTTATATGAATATAAATGCATTAGAAGTTTAGTACACTAGTGAAACAAACGCGAGAGGAATCGAGCACAAAACGCGCGCGTGCGCGCACTTTTTGCGGTTGACTTTTGTGCACCCAATCCTTAGTCATTAAGCTTCCTTTGGAAGCCTCATTTCAGACCACAATTTCTCTCTCTTGCTCCCTCATCTGGCCGAACAACAAAGCAAGAAAAACAGCTCAAGAGTTCTTCCAATTCCTCCATCAAATCTTCACCAAACCTCTTCCAATTCACTCCAAATTCGAACTACACTTAGCTTAACACTTGAGGAGTATTTTGAGCTGCAAAAGGGAGCTGAAAAGCCACGGTTTTCTGGAGCAAAGAGTGACCAAAATTTCTGATCTAATCATCCAAGAAGGTAGCAAATCATCCAACCCATAGATCTTAGTTTTTGTAAGATTTATTGCACATATAAGGTTATATAATCATGTGGGTAGTCTTGTTTATGGTATAAAATGTGAAAGTGGGCTCTATGAACTCCCACTCTTGGGTTGTTGCTGATTTGATGTTGGATGATGAAATTAATGGTGGTTTAGTGCTTATATTAGTAGATTAATGTTGTATTGTTGGTAGAAAATCAAAGGAGGTGCTTGGAGCAAAAGTGACCGTTTTACCCCTGCCTTGTCCGACCGTTTTCGTGCCAGATTTTGAGATTCTAATGAATTGATTATGTTGTTTATCTATTATTGTAAGTGTGTACAAAATTTCATTGAAAAATAACATGATTTGGTTGGTCAAATGAGTTGATTTCCAAAGTTAGCAAAACTGGAAAATGAATCCCGTATTGCCCAGGCAGTCATTTTGTAACGGCCATAACTCTTTGTTCCGATGTCGAAATCAAGTGCCGTTTGCGGCATTGGAAACTAGACATTCCTAGCTTTCTATTGGTACCAATTTCACATTCTGGTTCCACTTGAGTGAGCCACACCATTCGATTGAATATCACTGTCCTGTTTCATTGCTCTCCAGGAGACAGGACAGAAATTGCTACTTGATGCTCAAAAACGAGCTATTTGTGAATGGAATTTGAAAATGGTTTCTTCTGAGAAAATTCAGCTTTAGAAGAGAGCTTTCCAACGCCATCAACCACGCCCAATTCCAAGTTGAATGGAGTGAGTTGTGGCCAAAGTTTGAAACTGCTACAGTGATAGAATTTTCAACTTGGACAGATTTGTAACTAACAATGATTTGGGACTTGTTGTTTTGGAAACTTTGATGTCCGACATCTACCAAACTTTAGATTAGATGTTCCTTGGACTTTGTTTCACAAATAAACCAGATTTGGGTTGGTTGCTTTGGACAAAATGTTTTAAAAGGAAAGAAGAGCTAGAAGACAGTTTTACCTTGGGAAATTTCCTGAACTTTGATGGTTTAGTTAACTACCTTCCCGTGTGAATTTTCAAATGAAATTTGATAGAAGAGTAATCCTCATATGGAGGTTTAATTGTACAAAATTTGGTAATATTCTAAGACCATTTTGATATGCAAATGATGTCACAAAATTCGCTCATCGAATCTGGAAAACTTTTCGTTTTCTCTTAGCCAAATGGTCAAATCTGATTTGGAGAGTTTTATTTCTAGAATTTGGATGTCAATGGTCTTTAAATTGCTCAGTGGATGTTTATGAACTCTTGGTTTCAATAATGGAGAGATTTGAAACTGATTTCATGGTACAAAAAGTTTGTAAACAAAAGAAAAGTGAGAAGGTAGTTTAGCCTTGAAACTCTTCATAAACTTTGGTTGTTTTAATGACTACCTTACCGTGTGAGTTTTCGTATGAAACTTGGTAGAAACGTTGTTTACATATGGAAGATTTAGTGTACCAAGTTTGATGTATTTCTAATGCCAACTTGATGACCAAATGATACTTCGAATCTAGTTTTTAAACCTGGAAAATAGCCCAACAGTCTTAACTTTTTCAGCAACTTGGAGGTACTATATCTTGGTGCTCGAAACTCCGTTTCTTGTTCCGCTTGTTTTGTTATACTCTTGGATTGCAACACTAATTGATTTCCAAATTTCAAAGGTTAGTTCAAAACAAGTGAATTTTGCCGAATTTCTAAATTTGGCCAAAAACCAACTTAAATCTGTCTTGGTAATTCAAGTTACCAACTTTGAGCCAAAATTTGAGTGCCTTTCACTTACATTCGTGGAAAAGTGTCTTCTAAGAACTTTTAGTACTTTGAAAGAGGATTCCAACAGTACCAAGTTTTCCAATTTTGGACTTGTGGAGAGTGAAATATGATTTTTCAAATATTGCTTGTTAAATCTGAAATTTTCTAACTTAAAGGAAACTAAGGGTTTCAAACCCTCCATTTTCCTTCAATATCATTTGATCGTTTTACATTTGATTTCAAAGATGGAAATCAGATTTGTCTTGTATTTTAAAACCCACTTTTGAACCTCGAGTTACACGAACTCTTAGACTCGTCTCTGCGTTAATTTCTTAGATTGTACTAGTGTACAATTTTCCTCGATAATTAGAATGATTTTGAGTGGTAGTTGATTATTGTTTGCTCAGGCACTCGAGGGAATCTCCCAGAGGAACTCGGAGCGGACACCTAAGACGCTTGTTTAAGAACTACTCGCTTGTTTTGACTAGGTGAGTGTTCCATATAGGAATACGTAATTGGAATAATGTATACTTGAATTACTTGACATGAAACACCTGAAGTAGGTATATTTGAACTATTCGATATGAAATGCTTAAAGAGCATACTTATGTGATTACTTGAAATACTAGATATGAAATGTTTGGAGAGCATATTTTCATGATGTGTTTAAATGATTAATTATGCTATGACAGCATAAGTCGGTTGGAGTAAATCTCCTCGACTCTTACGTGGTGAAAGTGAAAAACGGCCAATGGCGGCCTATTGAAATGACATATGTCTACCAATTAACCGTAATTACTACCGTTAACCGTTTACCGTTTACCGTTAACCGTGTTTACTTACCGTTTTCTAATCTATTTGGTTACTTGCTTACTTGGTTATCTGCTTACGTGATCACCAACTTACTTGGTTACTTGACCACCTGATTACTTGATTATCATGAATCACATGTTATATGAAGCTGTCCATCATTATTAGGCGAGTGTGTACTTTACCTCACTCGACCTACTCAAATGATGAATTTTACCTTTTGTCGAATTACTTGGTTACCTGTGCATGTTGTAAGCTCTAAGCTGAACTTGGGCCCTGCCCTTGGTTACTGACCTACTCGAGCCAGGACTGGGCTCGGTCGGGTAGGTTGGAACCCTGGGCCACCGTTTCGGTATACTCGAGTATTACCACTGGAGGGATAAGGCGATGGCCAGACCGTACCGTGGGGATCGGAAGTCATAAGGTGCAGATGACCGACAGAGTTCCACTGGAACACCGTATCCTACCGTATATGTTTACCTTGTATCATGATAATTGTTTCATGCTAAAATGTCAACATGAAATCCTGAACTATGCCTGTGATACGCTCCATACCTGTTACCTGACCAATGTACTTATATCATGATACCTGTCTCATGATAAATGTCTCATACCATGATAAATGTCTCAAATTACTCGTACAATGATTATCACCTCATGATAACACGCCATTGTGTAACATTGAACCATGCATATGATATGCCCAACTTACTTGATTTATTTGAACTGTTAGAGTGTCTTGGAACCTCACTGGGCTGTGTAGCTCATCCCACGTTGTGGTTTTCTTTTACAGGGTTCGAGACCAAGGGTGCTCGTGAGTAGTACTAGATTATTTTCTTTTGAAAACTTTAAGTTATATTATAACGGATGGCTATTGTACCCTTTTCCGTTGGGTTGTATTTAAGCTTGGAAGCTGCATAATTGTAAGTGTGAGATATTTGGAGTACTTTAATTATGTATTGAAGTTACTTAAAGTATTTCGAGCTTTTGAATGATGGATTGTAGTGAGTCCTGGCGAGAGCTGGGCAGGCGTCCCGCGGATACCCTTTGGTTCGCCTTAGGGAGAAGTGGGGGCGTTACAGTTGGTATCAGAGCCATATGCCGACAGTTGGGACTTTACGTCCTTCGTCTGGAAAAGCCCCGAACCTCTCGTTCGTGAAGAGTCACGAAGCGAAACTCTCCGTAGGGGATGCCCGCGTGCGGGTGGCAAGCTGATGGGTACCCCGTGAGTGACCCTGAGAACTGTCACAATTGGTATCAGAGCTTAGGCTTCAGATTTTGTAGTGTATCCTAGGCTTAAATGTTTAGGATGCCGGACTGTGGGACTATTCTGAAAGTTAAATGATTGCTTGTAGTGATGAAATTTAGAGCCACTTCACGTGGTCTCTACAAAGGAGCAAGATAGGGCCAAGTGGTGTTTGGTCCTTACTATGTGATTAAGTAAAGACTTAAGTGCCCTTCTAGAAATGTAAGTTGTGAATCATGAATGTTATAGGTTGTAAAACCTTTATCTTGATAATTGGAGGGAATTTGATATGTATGTTGGGTAGGAATCTCGAATGTGGTGATTTACTCTTGGGACCGGCCGGCTCGAGATGTGAATTATCCTATTTTGGATTCTTGAACCCGAGTACTTGGGAGTGGAAAGCAACCATAGGGACTTTATATCTCCATTTGTGGGGAATAAGAATGAATCGATATTTCATGTGAATGGTTACAGGAAACCAATAATTGTTTGGTTAAGATGGTACAATAATTAAGAGTGGAAGATGGAAAATATCGTAACCCAAAAGATCCTTGTGTTGGGATTGAAATCGAGCATGTTAGGGAACGAGAATCGTCTAGTTCCTATTAATCTAGTGAATCTCTACTGGTGATCTTTCATAGTGAGACGATGGGAGTAGAACTTAAGAGTTTGCGCCTTGGAGATGAATGTACTTGTGATAATCACTTGTTTATTTTTGTTATTGACTTTGACTTGGCATGAACTTTACTTGGCCATAATTTGTGTTATGATTTAATGAACTCTAGTTTGTGTTTACTTGCATAGTGATAATGTTATTTGTGAAAGTGTCTTCATCCTCTTTAAATGTTGCTACTGGTATATGAGTGTAGTTCAATTTTAACTAAGTGTGAGGGTTATGCATGTGCGTATAGATTAGTTGTGGACATGGAAACTAGAGGACAACGAAAGGGACGTCAACCTAGACAACCCCGAAATGAAAGAGTAGCTAATGGGTCCGATATCGATCAAAACGTTGAGCTAAGTGCTGGGAGAGGAAATGACCAGATAGGACAAGTTTTAACTCGCATGACGGATATCCTAGAGCTCTTGGTAGCTCAACAAGGTCAAGGTGTTGGACAAGGAAACCAACGTGGAAACCAAGAGATAGGGGAGGATCGAGCTTTAGAGCGGTTTCAGAAATTCTCTCCGCCCAAGTTTGCTGGAGGGCCTGATCCAGAGGTGGCTGAGAATTGGTTAGAAAATATAAGAAATATATTCGATGCCTTGGATTACACAGAGGAGAGACAAGTCATATTTGCTGTATTTCAACTTGAAGGAGCAGCCCGAGCATGGTGGAATGTTATAAGAAACAAGTGGGAAAGAGATCAAACTCCGAGAATTTGGATAAACTTCGTGCGTGAATTTAATGAGAAATTTCTTCCTCCACTTGTCCAAGAAAAGAGAGAAGATGATTTTATAAAGCTTCGTCAAGGAACTTTAAGCGTAGCTGAGTATGAAACACGCTTTACGAAGTTATCTACATATGCCCCAGAATTGGTGGCTACTGAACGGAAGAGAATAAGACGGTTTATCCAAGGATTAGATTTGGAAATCCAAGATGCCCTTGCCGCAGCACAGGTTGAAACATTTAGTGACGCTCTTGAAAAAGCGCAAAGGGTAGAAAGCACAAAATCTCAACTGAGAGCTTTTCAAAAAAGGAAAAGAGATACATCTGACAGTACACTAGGAAAAAATGGACCACCACCCAAAGTTAGAAAAGAAGTGGATGAAGTAGGACTGTTACTTCCTGCACCACTCATGATAAAGGAACCAAAAGGAACTATGTCACGAGGGACTTCAGTAGGACAAACACGATCAAAGAAAACCTCGCAAGCAAGTCAGGTCACAACACCTCGTCCGACTTGTGGATATTGTGGAAGGACGAATCACACTGAAGAAAACTGTTGGCTAAAGGGACGAAAGTGTATGGGATGTGGGAGTACCAATCATAAAGTTCATGACTGTCCAAGGAGGTATCCACGAGAAACTACTGCTCAACAAGGAAATGGAACTGTTCCTCGACAAGTCAATGGAAGGAGAAACCGACCAATGGCATCTGAAAGAACGCATGACATGAACACACCACACGGTTCAGAGTTGTCTGAGATTACAGAAGGTATGAATTTCGAGGACGAAATTCTTTTAAGGAGGGGAGGTTGTGAGGACTCGCAAAATTTACTTATTTAATCTCCTATTTCTAGCTTATTTAATTATTTATTTGGTCCTTTACTCCGAATATTATTTTCTAAGCTCTTGAGACCTAATTACATGGAAATATAGTTTCATTATATTTTTAAAATGACTTGTTTCAAAAATTAATTTTCGGAAGCTCGTTTTGTAAAAATAGTGAACACGTCTTTGGAAATCTTGATCGATTGAGAGTACAATAGGTTTGAAATATTGGAGACATGTACAATGGACCTAAATTAGGCATTTTAATGTTTAAATACTCAAGTGATAGTTATTAGTACTATCGTTATAAGAATTTCTCGGAAGTTTCGCGTTATTGCGCTTAAATTGGAGATACGCGTTTTCACACGCGCAATTTAAATTGAGGAACTTTAGACCCTTATTTTGAGACAATTAAGAGTGAATAATATTTATATGAATATAAATGCATTAGAAGTTTAGTACACTAGTGAAACAAACGCGAGAGGAATCGAGCACAAAACGCGCGCGTGCGCGCACTTTTTGCGGTTGACTTTTGTGCACCCAATCCTTAGTCATTAAGCTTCCTTTGGAAGCCTCATTTCAGACCACAATTTCTCTCTCTTGCTCCCTCATCTGGCCGAACAACAAAGCAAGAAAAACAGCTCAAGAGTTCTTCCAATTCCTCCATCAAATCTTCACCAAACCTCTTCCAATTCACTCCAAATTCGAACTACACTTAGCTTAACACTTGAGGAGTATTTTGAGCTGCAAAAGGGAGCTGAAAAGCCACGGTTTTCTGGAGCAAAGAGTGACCAAAATTTCTGATCTAATCATCCAAGAAGGTAGCAAATCATCCAACCCATAGATCTTAGTTTTTGTAAGATTTATTGCACATATAAGGTTATATAATCATGTGGGTAGTCTTGTTTATGGTATAAAATGTGAAAGTGGGCTCTATGAACTCCCACTCTTGGGTTGTTGCTGATTTGATGTTGGATGATGAAATTAATGGTGGTTTAGTGCTTATATTAGTAGATTAATGTTGTATTGTTGGTAGAAAATCAAAGGAGGTGCTTGGAGCAAAAGTGACCGTTTTACCCCTGCCTTGTCCGACCGTTTTCGTGCCAGATTTTGAGATTCTAATGAATTGATTATGTTGTTTATCTATTATTGTAAGTGTGTACAAAATTTCATTGAAAAATAACATGATTTGGTTGGTCAAATGAGTTGATTTCCAAAGTTAGCAAAACTGGAAAATGAATCCCGTATTGCCCAGGCAGTCATTTTGTAACGGCCATAACTCTTTGTTCCGATGTCGAAATCAAGTGCCGTTTGCGGCATTGGAAACTAGACATTCCTAGCTTTCTATCGGTACCAATTTCACATTCTGGTTCCACTTGAGTGAGCCACACCATTCGATTGAATATCACTGTCCTGTTTCATTGCTCTCCAGGAGACAGGACAGAAATTGCTACTTGATGCTCAAAAACGAGCTATTTGTGAATGGAATTTGAAAATGGTTTCTTCTGAGAAAATTCAGCTTTAGAAGATAGCTTTCCAACGCCATCAACCACGCCCAATTCCAAGTTGAATGGAGTGAGTTGTGGCCAAAGTTTGAAACTGCTACAGTGATAGAATTTTCCACTTGGACAGATTTGTAACTAACAATGATTTGGGACTTGTTGTTTTGGAAACTTTGATGTCCGACATCTACCAAACTTTAGATTAGATGTTCCTTGGACTTTGTTTCACAAATAAACCAGATTTGGGTTGGTTGCTTTGGACAAAATGTTTTAAAAGGAAAGAAGAGCTAGAAGACAGTTTTACCTTGGGAAATTTCCTGAACTTTGATGGTTTAGTTAACTACCTTCCCGTGTGAATTTTCAAATGAAATTTGATAGAAGAGTAATCCTCATATGGAGGTTTAATTGTACAAAATTTGGTAATATTCTAAGACCATTTTGATATGCAAATGATGTCACAAAATTCGCTCATCGAATCTGGAAAACTTTTCGTTTTCTCTTAGCCAAATGGTCAAATCTGATTTGGAGAGTTTTATTTCTAGAATTTGGATGTCAATGGTCTTTAAATTGCTCAGTGGATGTTTATGAACTCTTGGTTTCAATAATGGAGAGATTTGAAACTGATTTCATGGTACAAAAAGTTTGTAAACAAAAGAAAAGTGAGAAGGTAGTTTAGCCTTGAAACTCTTCATAAACTTTGGTTGTTTTAATGACTACCTTACCGTGTGAGTTTTCGTATGAAACTTGGTAGAAACGTTGTTTACATATGGAAGATTTAGTGTACCAAGTTTGATGTATTTCTAATGCCAACTTGATGACCAAATGATACTTCGAATCTAGTTTTTAAACCTGGAAAATAGCCCAACAGTCTTAACTTTTTCAGCAACTTGGAGGTACTATATCTTGGTGCTCGAAACTCCGTTTCTCGTTCCGCTTGTTTTGTTATACTATTGGATTGCAACACTAATTTATTTCCAAATTTCAAAGGTTAGTTCAAAACAAGTGAATTTTGCCGAATTTCTAAATTTGGCCAAAAACCAACTTAAATCTGTCTTGGTAATTCAAGTTACCAACTTTGAGCCAAAATTTGAGTGCCTTTCACTTACATTCGTGGAAAAGTGTCTTCTAAGAACTTTTAGTACTTTGAAAGAGGATTCCAACAGTACCAAGTTTTCCAATTTTGGACTTGTGGAGAGTGAAATATGATTTTTCAAATATTGCTTGTTAAATCTGAAATTTTCTAACTTAAAGGAAACTAAGGGTTTCAAACCCTCCATTTTCCTTCAATATCATTTGATCGTTTTACATTTGATTTCAAAGATGGAAATCAGATTTGTCTTGTATTTTAAAACCCACTTTTGAACCTCGAGTTACACGAACTCTTAGACTCGTCTCTGCGTTAATTTCTTAGATTGTACTAGTGTACAATTTTCCTCGATAATTAGAATGATTTTGAGTGGTAGTTGATTATTGTTTGCTCAGGCACTCGAGGGAATCTCCCAGAGGAACTCGGAGCGGACACCTAAGACGCTTGTTTAAGAACTACTCGCTTGTTTTGACTAGGTGAGTGTTCCATATAGGAATACGTAATTGGAATAATGTATACTTGAATTACTTGACATGAAACACCTGAAGTAGGTATATTTGAACTATTCGATATGAAATGCTTAAAGAGCATACTTATGTGATTACTTGAAATACTAGATATGAAATGTTTGGAGAGCATATTTTCATGATGTGTTTAAATGATTAATTATGCTATGACAGCATAAGTCGGTTGGAGTAAATCTCCTCGACTCTTACGTGGTGAAAGTGAAAAACGGCCAATGGCGGCCTATTGAAATGACATATGTCTACCAATTAACCGTAATTACTACCGTTAACCGTTTACCGTTTACCGTTACCGTGTTTACTTACCGTTTTCTAATCTATTTGGTTACTTGCTTACTTGGTTATCTGCTTACGTGATCACCAACTTACTTGGTTACTTGACCACCTGATTACTTGATTATCATGAATCACATGTTACATGAAGCTGTCCATCATTATTAGGCGAGTGTGTACTTTACCTCACTCGACCTACTCAAATGATGAATTTTACCTTTTGTCGAATTACTTGGTTACCTGTGCATGTTGTAAGCTCTAAGCTGAACTTGGGCCCTGCCCTTGGTTACTGACCTACTCGAGCCAGGACTGGGCTCGGTCGGGTAGGTTGGAACCCTGGGCCACCGTTTCGGTATACTCGAGTATTACCACTGGAGGGATAAGGCGATGGCCAGACCGTACCGTGGGGATCGGAAGTCATAAGGTGCAGATGACCGACAGAGTTCCACTGGAACACCGTATCCTACCGTATATGTTTACCTTGTATCATGATAATTGTTTCATGCTAAAATGTCAACATGAAATCCTGAACTATGCCTGTGATACGCTCCATACCTGTTACCTGACCAATGTACTTATATCATGATACCTGTCTCATGATAAATGTCTCATACCATGATAAATGTCTCAAATTACTCGTACAATGATTATCACCTCATGATAACACGCCATTGTGTAACATTGAACCATGCATATGATATGCCCAACTTACTTGATTTATTTGAACTGTTAGAGTGTCTTGGAACCTCACTGGGCTGTGTAGCTCATCCCACGTTGTGGTTTTCTTTTACAGGGTTCGAGACCAAGGGTGCTCGTGAGTAGTACTAGATTATTTTCTTTTGAAAACTTTAAGTTATATTATAACGGATGGCTATTGTACCCTTTTCCGTTGGGTTGTATTTAAGCTTGGAAGCTGCATAATTGTAAGTGTGAGATATTTGGAGTACTTTAATTATGTATTGAAGTTACTTAAAGTATTTCGAGCTTTTGAATGATGGATTGTAGTGAGTCCTGGCGAGAGTTGGGCAGGCGTCCCGCGGATACCCTTTGGTTCGCCTTAGGGAGAAGTGGGGGCGTTACATTAGTCCCGCCAGTGAGCATTTCCTTTTCGTTCGCCACTAGCCGTGGGTCAGTCCCACTAGTGAGCATTTCATTTGCATCACTAACAAACATGGGTCGGTCTCATTAACACTTCATTTCACTGCTTTCATTTGCATCACCAATAAACATGGGTCAATCCCACCAACACTCCATCTCACTTCAATTCATCTCGTTTAAATTCTGTTCGGGTCAGTCCCGTTTAAATTCCTGTTCGGGTCAGTCCCGTTTAAATTCTGTTCGGGTCAGTCCCGTTTAAATTTCTGTTCGGGTCAGTCCCGTTTAAATTCTGTTCGGGTCAGTCCCGTTTTAAATTCCTGTTCGGGTCAATCCCGTTTAAATTCTGTTCGGGTCAGTCCCGTTTAAATTCCTGTTCGGGTCAGTCCCGTTTAAATTCTGTTCGGGTCAGTCCCGTTTAAATTTCTGTTCGGGTCAGTCCCGTTTTAAATTCCTGTTCGGGTCAGTCCCGTTTAAATTTCTGTTCGGGTCAGTCCCGTTTAAATTCCTGTTCGGGTCAGTCCCGTTTAAATTCTGTTCGGGTCAGTCCCGTTTAAATTCTGTTCGGGTCAGTCCCGTTTAAGTTCTGTTCGGGTCAGTCCCGTTTAAATTCCTGTTCGGGTCAGTCCCGTTTAAATTCTATTCGGGTCAGTCCCATTTAAATTTCTGCTCGGGTCAGTCCCGTTTAAATTCTGTTCGGGTCAGTCCCGTTTAAATTTCTGATCGGGTCAGTCCCGTTTTAAAATTTCCTGTTCGGGTCAGTCCCGTTTTAATTTTATGTTTGGGTCAGTCCCATTTTAGAATTCTTGTTCGTTGGAATCATTTTGCAGCCGAATAATGCAGGTAGGTATTTGGTGTCTACTTCTTTGTCTCAAGTTTTTTCAAAACTCAGACAAAGAGGGGCAAACTGTAGATACCAAATTTTTGGTGTAATTTCATTTACTGTTTATTTTTAGTTTGTTTATTTGTCGTGTTAGTTTTATTCGATTTTTAGTTTTTAGTTTATAGTTTTATTTTTATTTTTAAGTTTTTAGCATAGAATTTCTTGAAATGAAAAAAAAAGAGAGAGAAAAAGGAAAAATGATGAAAAATGAAAAATGAAAGAAAAAGAATGAAAATGGCAAAAAATAGGTGGAAGTGTGCATGTGGAACAAGTGTACAAAACAATCATGGGACAAGTGTCCCTTTTGTTTAATTGACAACACAACATTTAGGAGGACACTTGTTTAGCTTAGAAGGGAGGTTTTGAGAATTGAAAAAAAAAGAAAGGAGGCCACGGATGAAAAAAAGGAAAAAGCAGAGGGCGGACGACGGGGGAAAGAAAAAAACAAAGGGAGCCGAGAAAGAGAGTTTTTGGGGTGGCGGAAAAAAGAAAAAGGGCCGAGGGGGGTTCCGGCTCAAGGGGAACAGAGAAAAAAAACAGAGGAGGTTTTGTCTGAGAGAAAGGGAAGTGAAAGAACGGAGCAAAAGAAACGAGAGATTGAAAAATTGAAAGAGGCTTCGGCGATAGAAAAATCAGAAGGGAAAAAGGAAACAAAAAGAAGCTTCAGAGGGGAGAACGACTAAAAAAGAAAACAGGGGGGGACAGAGGAAAACTAAAGAAAGAGAGGTCTGGCACGGTTGAACAAAGTCTGGGGTTTTTGGGTATGGCGGACGAGGAAGAAAGAGGGAAAAGAAGAGGCTCTGCGGCTGAGGAAGAAAAATAGAGCGATGGAGAGAGAGCCGCAATCCATTGCCATTGCCTGCGAAATCTCACCAAACAAGAGCACTTCCATCGGCTTCAGATGCAAGATGACAGCGATGACGAAGATCTGATAGAAAACCCCAAAGCGGTTTGGAACCGAATCGGAAGCGCAAAGCTGTGATAAAAATCGAGTAAGGAAGGTTAGTCCGAAGAGTTGCTGGAACCACCAGTCTGCATCCTCTGCTGTTCGCCACCATTCCGTCAAACTCTGCCACAGCCAGTCCTCAGCTGCCGCTGTTACTCTCCACCTCTGCCGCCATTTTTCAACCTCCATCGCCGCCCTTATCGCCACCAGAATTTTCCCTTGCGATTTGCGAAATCTGGCCTAGCAAGAGCACTGTAAGTCTTTCTATTCCTCTCTTTAAGTTTCAGTTCTGGTCAAGTCCACTGAAATGGGTCTACCGCAGCACTATTTAGTGCAGTTTTCCTGTTAACTGTCTGGGATTGCCGAACATACATGTTTTATGTATCGATTAGATTGAATGTTATTGGGTTGCTGAATAAGTTTTGGATTGATTGTCCTTGGTTTGACAAATTTCTGGGCCGATTATGATTTCAATTAAGCAAAGAATCATTGATTTTTCTTTTGCTTGCTTGCTGCTCGATGAAATGCCCAACCGGGGGTTTAACTGCAAAGACAAATTAAATTCTGTTTTTGTATACATTCGGCCAAATCACTTTCCTCACATTTGAAAATTTATGATGCATTTGCTGCATTTCATTTCTTTCCGTTTCGTATGATTCGGTTGAATGAACTCGAATTGATATTGTATGAGAAGAGTTTTTGGGTGATTTTCGTTTTTGATTGAGAATGGCTAGAATTTTGGTTTTGCTCTGGTTCTAAGAATGACAGAAATGGCGAATTGATGTCTGTGTTTGGGAGAGAAGACCGTTGGTCTAAAATGGCCATTACAGTTCCTCTGTTGTCGTTTTGTTTTGCAACTTGCCCGAGGATTGCTAAACTTCATAATTTTACCCCCCAAATTGTTATAATTCATTCAATTGGGTCCCTGCTTTTGTTATATTTGAACCCCTCAGGCTGCCCGTTGTTCTGTCTTGGCCCAGAAAATTAGATACTTTAATCAATTCTGTCCCTTTATGTTTTCTTCTATGATATAAGTTAATGTGTTTTTGGATAGATTAATTCTGGGGATTTACTGCTTAATTAAAGTTTTTAATAATTTTTAGTGGGGATTTCATCTTGATTGGGTTTAGTAACATTTGTTTGGGTTTCTTGTTGGGCCTAAGAAGGTTAAAATTCAAAGCTTTTGGTTGGGTTTTAGGATTGGATTGTTGATTAATGTGGTTGGGTTTTACTTGATAAAAATGATAGACTGGCCTATCTCATTTGTTTTGGGTTTTCGGTTGGGCTAGGAAGAGTTTGGCCCAACGAACAAATAAAATGGCCCATTCCCTTTTTGTTTTGGATTTCCGATTGGGCCTGGAAGGTTTTGGCCCAAGTAAATGAAGAAAAATGGCCCAATGGTTTGGTCCATTAAGAAACCAGAAAATTATTTTGCAAATCAGCCCCAGCATTTTTCCATAACTGTACTGTGGCCCTGGACATTTTCCACTTCTTTCAATTCGGTCCTAACTTAATTGTAAATAGGCCCCTAAACTTTATTTTTCTTTAATTTTGACCCCAAAGCTTTGTTAATTTTTGCAATCAAGTCCTTTCTTCTCTTGACTTCTTAAATGTGGATTGTTGACATGATTTAATTGATTTAAATTCATGTTTTTTTTTATCCTTTGTAATTATTTGTCAAATAAATTGGCACCTTGACTCCTTTATTATTTTGGAGGGTAAATAAGTTGATTTCACTCCATTAGAGCTTCATTTCAAGGGAGGTATAATTTCTTTTATCCCTTTTGTCTCTCCTATGTGATCCAATGTGCTAAGTGTGAATCGCATGCCTAATTTGCTTTCATTACCATTCTTTAGTTCCATTATTTCATTCCTTCTTGCTTTTATTAAATTATTCTTTTAAATGGGGTATGTGTACACCTCTTGGCTTGTAATAGATAGGGCTGTGGCGAGCAATTTGGTCCATTTTCCCTTTCCCCTTTTTTTTTAGTTAGTGAATGTATTAAGTTCATTAGCTTGGTTGCATGCCTATGTGTTACTTGTTACTTGCTTTATTAGGGCCTTGCATCTAGTCGAGCCTGCTAAATGTTACGAGCTACGTGTTTATGAGTATTTGGTATATCTACTTGCTTTCCATAGTGTGGATGAATGTACGTCACCACACTAGTCCAACGCTAGTTGTGGCTTCTTTTATCGTTTCCACTAGTCCAACGCTAGTCGGAATTCATAGAATGGGCTAGTCCAACGCTAGACCCTTAGGGTTTTTCCCTCGTTAATACATCATTTGCTTGTTCACCACATATCACGCATTTTCCTTAGTTTTATCATTTGGCATGATCCCCGAACCCCTTTCCCTCCATGTTAGGATTTTTGCATTCCATGCTAGTTATAGGGTTCATTTGCTTGAGAGTCCCCTTAAATATGGGATATAGACGAGTGTGGCTTTTTCTAAGCCTTAGCACGCTTGTATCCTCTCTATCAAAGGGCAAATTGAGTCACGATTTAGGTCTCCCCGTACCCATTATGCATGAATTCCCTAGGTTCATGCATCCACTCTATCATTACACTTTCATTTTTTCCTCCCATTTGCACACGTACACCTTTTATCCCTTCACTTGCACACGAACACTTTTATCATCACTTGCACACATGCACTTCATATTATCATTTCACATACCGCACCTTGCCCACTCACGTGCACATTTTCACTTACATATTATTGTCTTTTATTACTTTTTCAAACTCATGTCCTCACATTGCATACATGCATTCCATTCATTTGCATCCCACTCGCATTATTCGTGGCCTCTTCAAAAGGATCGTTATTGGGCTTCACAATTAATGTGATTGGCACCATTCAACCTTTGAAGGGAAATTTCCCCCAATACCCCTAGGTCTAGGGTTTGCATTCATGTAGTGCATCCAAATGTAATAAATTCTTTGGTTAAAACAAGAAAATCTTTGATTAAATCAACGCAACTAGCCTTGGCTAGGTCGAAGGGGTGCCTTGGATTTTATCCTTGCCTTCCCCTTCGTCAAATGTGACTCCCGAACCTTTTTCTTTGTTTGCGTGGACTAGGAGTCGTTCAAAAGGGTTTTTCTTACTTTTTTCTTTAAAAAATTCACTTTTTTTTGGGTGACTTGGTACACCCTAACTCTATACCAAGTGGCGACTCCATTTTTCATATAAAAAACCCTTTTTGAACTATTTTTCTTGGGTCAAATCGTCGCATTTTCAAAAGTCCCATTTAGACCCATTTTTCTTTTAAATCACCAATACATTTTTTAAACCAAATTTTATTTTATCAAAAAATGGGGCGCGACAACTACTACACTCACTAACACTGGAAGATAGGATTTTATGGAGTGAAATGGATGGAAGCAAATGTTTTTGGTTGATTTGCACCAAGTAGAAGCTTGAAAATTGAAGAAATCTCCTTCCTTCCTTGAGCTTAGAGAGCCGGCCAACAAGAGAAGAAAATGGTGATTTTTGGTGAATTTTTGGATATTTAATCCCTTGGTCAAAAAAGTCAAGAAAATGAATAGTGTTTCTTAAAAGCCATCCAATGAGAAGGTGACACTTGTCACCTTCATAAATGCATTCTTATCTTTCTTTTCTCTCTCATATCAATCATTTCACACACTCTACATATCTCTTAACACCCGATAAATTTTACACAGTATCCGAAACTTAACCTTATTGGCCGAATTTTTCCGAACTTTTCGCACTAGTGGGTCCCACATCCAATATATATTCTTAATTTTCTAAAAATTCACCAATGCTAGAAAAATCATCTTAAAACTATAATTGCTCATAAAATCCACTAAGAAAATATTTCTAAGCCAGAAAATGCAGAAATCATGCAATTAAGGGGAAATAAACCCTAGGAAAATAATTAGGGCTGTACGGGTTCCCACAAACGGACTAGGTCCTCACATAAAACATCTATTTCTTCAAACATCTCATTTTCAAACACTCATTTAAAAGAAGAAATAAACATACAAGACATTAATCAAGAAATAGATAACTAGAAAATTCTTAGGTATCAAGAACTTGAGATATGTCAAACTAGTAGATGATGGAAAACCACATCTTATTACATAATTAAAACAGTTGAACAAACTATTGTTTTAAATACTGACCATGAAGAAATTAATTTTTATCAAAGAATGCCATTGAAAGATATCAACAAAATACAACTATATCTATTTTGAACTTGTACAAATTGCAGCTAAACTCTTGACAAGGGAGGGACTAGACACATCTCTACTTCTCTTTCTCCAAGACTACAGATTCCTATATTTCAATGACTCCTTACTTGGAATGGTTGAAACAAGTGTATGCGGAGGACCAATTTACATTCACTATTTTCCAAATTTCACAGTATCCCTTCAAGACATAAAACATTTTAAATGCACTAACTTTGAACATAAAAAGAGCTAATTATAAAAAAAAAAGATAGGAACTCTTCCTGTTGCTATTATTTACAGGATCCAATATAAGGTGATGAGCTCAGTGTTCAACACTGGAGCCTTGAAAACAACCCAAAAGGGAGAAACAACCCCTTTTCAAATAGATATAACCAAATCTAGGATATCTACTCCTAGAACAATCACTTGGGATGAAGTATCCCTTCTAGATGACTAGATGTTGCCGGAGATAGTTCCCAACGTACCGGCCCAAAATACAATAGTTTCAAGCCTCGAGCAATTTCCTACTTTGATAGCTCAAATCAAGTTTGACAGAGCAAGAATCTTTAGGGCATTTTCCTTGACAAGACCCAATATGGACATTCCAAACATTGGAAGACGTTCAAATTCTTCCATCTCTACCAGACTCCATAACCTAGATCTATCCTCAAGGATCCCTCAAGTAAGATATACAATCCAAATAGAAGTTGCTTTGGAAGATCAAGAAGAATCTTCTAAAGAAAATACAGTCCAAGGAGACTCCTTATATCTCCTACATATTCAACCATGACAAACAGTCGACTACTAGAACTAAGAGTTCTTTCTTCTGAGTACCAAATCGACAAGGAGAGTCTGAGAAAAGACTTCTATGCAGAAAACAATCAAGCCAAAAGATAGTGGTTTTTTGACAAAGAAGAACCAAGAAAGGCGATCTAGGAAGCTTTCTACAATTTTCTAGGAAGGATAAAACAACATATTCAATTCTTTGACTAGTTCGATATCTATGCTCCATTTAACTGGTTCAAGATTTTATGGGTATTTATACCAGAGGCAGAGAGGTATCCGAAATCCCCTTTGATACTCATTCAATATGGGATTTTCTTATACCAGAGCAGATTGGGGAATGGTAATTTTGTGACAACTGGAAAAATTGCCTTATATTTTTCTTAAAATCCCCTTTCATTTGGAATTTGTTACTTTAGAATAGTCTTACTACTCATTTATCCCACAATAAGTGCAAATAAACATAGAATCACGAGTTTTTCCTTTCGTTTTCAACTTATCGTAAATTAGGGTTTTTACGTCTTTTCGTAGTGTAATTATTCGGTACGAAGAGTGTATCAAATTTAGTGATTAAGAGTGAGTTTTAGAGGGTATTAAATGTGTGATTAGAAGTGCTATTGATAGGTAAGTGAATCATACATTACAAACCTAGTACACGCGAACTAAGGAAAAACAGTGTGAACTGACGTGCACCGTTCACTACCGATTGAATACACCACTTGACCACTATTTTATTGCCTCACTATCCTTGATATTATTGCATAAATATCATCCCCTTAAACAGCAAAGAGAGAGCCAAAATTATGGACTAAAAAACAAGAAAGAAAAGAAAAAATTTGACCTCCAATCAAAGTGTGACATTTGTTAAACTTTGACCTAGCATTTTTCTTTCTTTCTTATCTTCTTCTTGGCTTCATTTTTCTTCATTCCCTTCCTTTGTTGGCCAAACCTAGTGAGGAGAAAAAGAGAGGGAGAGCTTCAATTTCCATCTTAGATTTTCCTTGTTTGAGTTGAAACCACAAAAACTAAACCGATTAAACTTGCAATAAGGTGACAAGGAAGCTTTGGGTGGAGTGATTTTTGCATGGGCAGCCTTGCTTTTGTGTATTTCCTTGAGGTTTGAAGGTATTAAACTAAGAAACTCTGCTTCTATCTCTTATATTGTATTTTATTGGATAGATGACCTGAATTTTAGAAGTTTTATGGATGAAACCCTAGATTCGTAAAGGTTGATGGAATTTCAGCCTAGGGTTTCATTGGAAAAAGAACTTGTTCTGTTCTGCCTGGTTTTATTCGTGTATGATTGAGGCTGAATTAGGCTTCGGTTAAAACATGAAAGTTGTAGGAAATGATGTTTATAGTAGTCTACAAAATGTCAACTCAATCCGAGTACTATAGCTCATGAAAAGACAAAAATACCCTCGACTGCCATAGGTAGAGTTTCTGCAGACAGTTTTGGGGATTTCACGATTCTGTCCTCATTTTTCGCCTTGATCCGTTCCAAATCAGCCTTTGTCTAAAACATAAAAGTTTTAGCCCTATGTTTTAGCTTTCCAATGCATCCAAGAACACCTCAAACGGATTTGTGTAACCTGACTTATTGTCATTTGAACACAGTGCTGTTAACCAGCCTGATGGTGAACTTCTGGTTCTGTAATCTGTAAATTTGACTTGGACAAACTATAAACTGGGTTGAGTTGTCTTCATGAGAGTTGTAGCCCTTTGTCTTGGTTTCGAAACAGTATAAAATTCATACCAATCCGATAAATTTAGCTCCATTTGTGACTAAAATTCTATAAGATGTTAAAGCTGCTATTTCCTCTTTTGGCTTCAAAACTAATATCTAGTTGCACTATTGGACTTGTGATGTACTTGGGTGATTTTAGAGCCTAATTGAAAGGCAGTGGTGATGATATTTCTTGTGTGTGATGTTGGGGCTGCCTTGAGAAAAATAATGAAACCATAAATGGCTGGAAAATAGGTAAACACAAAGGGTGTGCTGCCCAAATTTACACTCGAGAACTAGGTAAGGATTTGAGAACGAATACCACTTGAACCATCTAGGATATTTGCGTCTTCTTATATACCTAGAATTCGGCTGAAACTTGTACCCTTGGAAAAATGAAATTTATGACTAATAGAAATACATTTTCTTTGTCACTTCGACTCAAATGGAGATTTCAAAGTTTTACAAGCGAGATAAGTTTTACAAATATTTTACTCATGTTCTTTGGTTCACCTAAACTTTGGATGGTTTAACCGTAATATTTTCCCTTGGTTGTTATTAGGGTTCCTTGGTGATTGAGGGTATTATTCGGAAGGATACTTTGGATGTTATTTTGCTTAAATAGGTGAGTGTTCCTTGTTCGTTATATTTTCCTTGACTTCATGGCTTGTTGTTATGGGTTGATAATGTGTTAAGTGCTCTCAATGATTACTAAAACGAGTTTTCTCGACGAGTGTGTACTTTAGCGCACTTGACCTAAATGATTGTGAAATTTGCAATAATTCAATGATTGAAATATTACTTGTGCATGAATGTAAGCCTTTTGGTTGAATTGGACCCTGCCCTTCATTACCGATCGACTCGAGCCAGAAGCAGACTCGGTCGGACTATATGGTGACCCTGGGTGAATGTTTGGTATACTCGAGTATTACCTTGTAGTCTGGTGGAGTCCGGCCAATGTCCGGAAGGGGGTGAAATGAAATGAATGAATGATTGGTAATACGAATGAGGGGTTTTTACTTACAAAAATGCATTTTCAAATAATTGGAGGAATAAGGGAATGAAAGGAGAATGAATGAATGAATGAATGAATGGCTCCCTGTGAGTACGTTTCCTTTTAATGAATGTGTTATTATCGTTTTGTATTGTAAATGTTTCTTGACTTATTGCTTGATTATCGCTTTCAATGGACTTATTGTTTGATTATGTGTTCAGAACCTCACTGAGCTTTTAGCTCATTCCTTTAGTTTTGTTTTCCTTAACAGGGGAAGGTGAGCAAGGACGAGAACTCTGTATAGGCTAGTCTAGTCTTGCTCTTTGAATTTTTGTAATGGTTCTAGCCCTAATGTTTGGTGGGCTGGTTGTATGAAGAATTGAGAACCTTTGTATATTTGAGTTTGTACTCCCTTTCGAGATAGAAATGTATATAAGTTTCGCTTTAAGTTTTGGATTGTTGTTATACTTATTCTTGTGATTTTATTCCGGTTTTGATTGAGGTATGACTGAGTCCCAGCGAGAGCTGGGCAAGCGGTCCGCCGAACCCTTTGGTTCGCCTTAAGGGGAGGTGGGGCTATCACAGTTGGTATCAGAGCCTGCTTCCCGTGGTCTCTGCGCGAAGTGATCTTGGGCTAAGTGGTGAATAAGTATGAAGGACTAAGTGCTCGTTCGAGCATAGGCTATGAATCATAAGTGTTATAGGCTTTAAATCTTTCTCATGGTATCTGAGGACCATAGATAGGTACGTCAGGTAGGAATTTCGATTGTAGATAGTTTACTTTTGGGACTGGCCAACTCGAGATGTGAATTATCTTATTTCTGATTCTCGTACCCGAGTACTCCAGAGTTGAAGCAGTACTAAGTACTTGAGACTTACATTTTAGGAACATGAACAGGCTTTGTTTGGCTAGAATGAGTACAAGAGGTCAACGGACGTCTAGTTTGAATAGAAAGTGACGTGAGAGACCGGACGGGGTTATTTAATTGAGACTGGGACTACACATTGCCTTTTCGTTTGATTTACCCTTGTATTGTTACTACATGACTTTTGTTTGTGGTATGATAATACCTACATGTGTGATAGTGACTGCTTCTGATTATCTGTCTAATGTGATATGTTTCCTTGTGTATATGGTATGTTATGTCGTGTATATGTTTCTTTGTGTACTTGGTATGTTAGATCGTGTTGTTTTCGACAATTTACTTCATTTATTTACTTAAGTTACCTTTTGGAAAAGAAAAGAAAAGAGAGAAAGAAAAATATATATATATATATATGAACGGGAGACGTAGTCGTGGACGTGGACGTGGTCGTGGAGCTAAGCGATCCCAAGAACCAAGGGAAGAAAGGGAACCATCAGCCGGGCAAGGACAAGGACCGAGAGTTGAAGCCGGAGACCAAATGGCGACGGCAATACAACAAATGACGAATATCTTAGCAAGACTGGTGGATCAACAACGTCAAATGCCCGTGAACCAACCCCAAAACCCTGAGATAGGTGAGAATAAGGCTCTTGAGAGGTTTCAAAAATTTGTACCTCCAAAATTCACTGGAGGGCCTGATCCGGACATCGCTGAACAATGGTTAGAGGCCATGGTGAATATTTTCACAGCTTTGAACTACACTGAGCAAAGGCAAGTGAACTTTGCAGTGTTCCAATTTGAAGGACCAGCCCGGGCGTGGTGGAACGTTATTAAAGCAAAGTGGGAAAGAGAATAGACTGCATGGACATGGGCGAATTTCATAAGAGAATTTAACGAGAAGTACCTTCCACCTTTAGTCCAAGAAAGGAGAGAGGAGGAGTTTATTGGGCTACGCCAGGGAACTCAAAGTGTGGCTGAATATGAAACAAAATTTACGAAACTATCCAAGTTTGCTTCTGAATTGGTAGCCACAGAAGGCAGTTCATACAGGGATTAAATTTGGAAATCCAGGAAGCTTTAACGGCGGTGCAAGTGAATACTTTTATGGAGGCTCTTGAAAAAGCTCAAAGAATTGAGGAGGCAAAGGCATAGGTAAAAGCCTCCCAAACTCGGAAAAGGGATGCATCGGGTAGTGTATTGGAAGAATTTAGTGAAACGATAGCACCTTCTAAAGTGCAAAAAGTGAACTCTTTACCCCGCTCACCTTGGACATTAGGAGCATTAGATGAAGGGTCTATGAAAGGAAGTCAGATCGGATCAAAGGAAATTTCTTGAGAAGGTCAAACAGTTGCTCCTCGATTGGTCTGTGAATACTGTGGAAAGGCCAATCACACTGAAAGTGATTGTTGGAGGAAAGGGCGGAAATGTTTGATCTGTGGAAGTGGTGATCATCAAGTTAATAACTGCCCAAGGAAACAGTCACGGGAGAGTAGTATTCAACCTCTGGATGGAACCAAATCAAAATGTGAGGCCCCAGTCCGATCGTAAGTCGATATTAGGGTTAGTTGATATTCGGTATGGAAAAAAATAGGGTTTAATGGCTAGGAAGGAAACCCTAATTCGGTTAAGTTTGGAAATCCTAGTTTACGTATTATTCTTATAAGGTTCAAGCTATAATTTATATTCGGTATTCTAGTGTGTGCCTTGACATAGGTAAATATAGGATTTGTTTTAATTACAAAGGTTTAGTAAGTTTGAATGATTAGCAAACCTCTAGTGTTGCAATATTAGAAAGTTTAAGCGGAGTTTTCGTTATCGCCCGTTTTTTTTTCGCATTTTCTTTATTAGAAAAATCTCCAGGATAATTTTCATGAGTAAATATGGGTTTTAGATGATTTTTCAAGTATCGGTTAGCTTTTGAGAAAATAAGAATATATATTGGACGTGGGACCCACTAGTGCGAAAAGTTCGGAAAAATTCGGCCAATAAGGTTAAGTTTCGGATACTGTGTAAAATTTATCGGGTGTTAAGAGATAAGTAGAGGAGGTGAAGTGATTGATGTGAGAGGTGACCAAAGGATAGAAATGCATTTAAAGAGGTGCCAAGTGTCACAATATTATTGGGTGGACTTTATGGAACACTATTCATGTTTTTTACTTTTGACCCATGGTTAAATATCTTAAAAATTGCCCAAAAATCACCATTTCTTACCTTTGGATGGCCGGCCCTCTCTAGCAAGAAGAAAGACAAAACTCTTCAACATCTTGGCAAATTCCTAGCTCAAATCATCCAAACTACTTGCTTAAATTAGTTTTTACTCTATAAAATCCTTCCACTTGGTGTTAGTGAGTGTTTTGGTGAAGCTCTTTGGAGAACTTAAGGTGTCCAACATCTTCCTCTCTCTTGTTTACTTGGTAAGTGGTGATTGACTACCCTCCTATACCTTATGAAGCTTAAGTTATGCTTATTAGTGATTAAAGTGCTGAAATTTCTGGTTTTTATCTTGGTTTGAAGTGATTTGGTGAAGTTTTTATTTTATTGATGATTTTTCTGGTTTATTTGGATTATGGTGTTGTGGCTGTTTATGATGGTTGATAATGAGGGGTTATGACTCTAGTGGATGTAAATGAATGATAATTGCAACCAAGTTTGGGTTTGAATTGAAGTTGAGAAAGTTAGGGTTTCATGACCCCTATTTCTGTCCGGTTTTGTATCATAGGGTTAGAGGCCGAATTGGACTTTGCTCAAAACATAAAAGTTGTAGGTATTGATGATTTTGAAGTGCCTACAAAATTTCAGGTCATTTGGATTAGTGTAGAGTGAGATATGTCGATTTTACTGTTGCTGTTCTGGGTTGATCAGAATGCGAAAACTGCACTAGTAATTGGCTATTTTGACTGGAATTGCTTTGGTTTTAGATGTTGGTGTCTTCTGATGAAATATAGAGTAATGTCTTAGCTACCATATGCCTTTGGAATCCATGCATTTGGGCTTGTGTAGACTGAAATAGACTAATTACAGCATAGTACGATTTGGGAACCTGCAATTGCGGTTCTGGTTTGGTAATCTGCATATTTGACCTAGTTGTGCTAGGATTTGGACTGAGTGGCCTTCTACATTGTTGTAGCCCTATTTCTTAGCTTCGAAACGGTGGGTCTTACACCCCCATCTGATAACCGTAATGAATTTGGTGCCATTACCGCATATTGAGGTCAAATACAGTTTGTGATCCTGTTTTGCGAGTCTGGTATAGTGTCTTGCATTTTTGACCTTGTTACATTCCAAATTGGACAAAGTTTCCTTCTTCAACATTGTAGCCCCTTAAGTCCTGGATATCCCTGTAAATTTCAGGTTAAACGGATTAGTATATCTTGAGCTATAAACGAAATACTCAGACCTGTTTTGACCATCAAATTCTGTTACGTTTTTGGAAAGTTTATGACTGGAACTTTGGCTTCACATTTGACTGGGTTACAAGCTGTTTGGGCTTGCGACCAAAACACCAAACTTATAGCCTTATATCAGAGCTTTCTAACGCCCTTGGAATTTCATGAATCGGATTTATAAAACCTGAGATATAGCCGAGCAAACAAGGCTTGCCCGTGAAAATGACCATTTTCTAGTCAGATCTGTTTTGGTCCTGATGACCAATTTCCGTTCCGAATTTGGATTGCCGACCTTCATGAAAGTTGTTCCATTTGGAATGAACTATCTAACTGCCAATTTTCAGCTCTTTTGATCATGTGTAGCATAGAAAACAGTTCGCACTCAAAACTAACCATTTGTGCATTGGCCAGATTTCGTAAGTGATTGTGTTTGGTTCATTTGGGACTGAAGCCTCCAGTTTCAGTTCTGGATGTCTTCATAACAGTTGTTGTTCATCCTTTAAGCTTCGATTTGGCATCTCATACGCCTTAATCCGCTATTCGTAGCTCAACTTATGGGTAAACTAGAAATGAGTATCAAATCTGCCGTTTCCGTTTCCGTCCGTCATATTTACATGCGCGCGTGTCATTTTGGCCGTTTTGCTTGTTTTAGGCACGATAGTAGCTGTTTACGATATTATGTGACACAATCTTCTATTTCAGACGGTGGTGAGCTGGGCGGAACTGGTGGGGCCCACTACTAGCTGTTCATTTCGATCCGACTTCGTACTTTTGCTATTTCAGTTTCTGAGTAAGTATTCAGGCCAGTTTGGTGTGTTTTCTTTGCTATGTGTTTGAGATATGTGAAAAGGGTACTTAGGCGAGGGTGTACTTTATCGCACTCGACCTAAACCCTAATTTGAATGTATAATTGTACTTGGCATATGTATATGAACCTTTTGGAACCAAAACCCTTGAGCTTGTGGCTCGGGGCGACTTTCGAGTAAAGTTTGTAAATTTTGTGAAGTTTGTGAGTTCGTGGGCCCGATCTAAGACCTGTATGGACTATTCGAGCCGGTTAGGGCTTGGTCGAAGTCAGTCCAACTTGGTCTGAGGTCACCAAGTTTGTAGGTTCATGTTATGAACCAATTTTGTGAATCCGGTTCACCGAGAAGGTGACCAAGTTTGTGACCCGAGCTTGTGACTCAAGCTCAAGTTTGTGATTTCGTTCGCCCGGGCAAGTTTGTGAGGTGACTGGCCAGTGAGGGTGATAAGGTGTCGGTGGGTGTACAAGTGAAGTTCTACGGACTATTATTTGCGGTCGACGGAGTGTCGGCAGGAGATCATACATGGCACATGAATTGGCTTTGGAGCCACCCGTATCCTTATTATATGATGTTGTTCTTTCTGCTTTTGCTTTACTCTTATTGTGTAATTGCTGCTACGTGAATTTATGCTTTCGCCCCTGTTTACTTACTAAGCTTTTAGCTTACCCCATTCCTTTTGTTTTCCTTAGCAGGGGATTTTGGCACTTACACTAGTGTAGTTAAGTTTGTTTGTAATAGTTGAACAGTTAGGATGTTTGTTTTTGTTTTGGTGGTTTGTATAAGGACCATTCTTAGGGTCTATCTTCTGCTGGTTGTGGTTGTAGTATATTAGAGTGGTTTGACTCGAGACTTTGAAGATGTAATTATAACTTTTGGATTGTATATATTATATTTAGAGCTCTTTCGAACTTTAAGTTTTGAGTCCTGGCGCGAGCTAGGCAGGCGGCCCGCCGATACCCTTGGGTCCGCCCTTGGGAGAAGTGGGGTCGTCACACAAAACCAGTGAAAAAAAGAGGGGATCGAACAAATGTCCCGGCAAAGGTTTATGCCTTAGACAACCAACAAGCTCCGGAGTCATCTGAGGCAACTGAAGATATAAAAAAAAATTTCGAAGACGAAATTTCTTTAAGGGGGAGAGAGTGTGACAACTGGAAAATTTTCCTTATATTTTTCTTAAAATCCCCTTTCATTTGGAATTTATTACTTTAGAATAGTCTTACTACTCATTTATCCCACAATAAGTGCAAATAAACATAGAATCACGGGTTTTTCCTTTCGTTTTCAACTTATCATAAATTAGGGTTTTTACGTCTTTTCGTAGTGTAATTATTCGGTACGAAGAGTGTATCAAATTTAGTGATTAAGAATGAGTTTTAGAGGGTATTAAATGTGTGATTAGAAGTGCTAATGATAGGTAAGTGAATCATACATTAAAACCCTAGTACACGCGAACTAAGGAAAAACAGTGTGAACTGACGTGCACCGTTCACTACCGATTAAGTATACCACTTGACCACTATTTTATTGCCTCACTATCCTTGATATTATTGCATAAATATCAGCCCCTTAAACAGCCAAGAGAGAGCCGAAATTATGGACTAAAAAACAAGAAAGAAAAGAAAAAATTTGACCTCCAATCAAAGTGTGACATTTTGTTGACCTTGGTCGATCAATCCTTGGTTTTGATGATTAACAAACCAAAATGTAGATTTGGGCTAATGTTTTTATGTGAGCAATTTGTTAGAACAGATTCTTGTGGCACAAAAGAAGAAGCAAAAACAGAGTACTCATATCGGACGTCCGAAAGGATGAAGAACATCAAGAAGGAAACTCTGTCGGACGCTCGTGAGGAAGCATCGGACGTCCGGAAGGATCGGACGCACGCCCCGGACGAACATCGATCGCATCGGACGTCCGAGAAATTTCGCAAAGATTTGATGACTCTCTGACGACGTTCGGATGCAGGGTTCGGACGTCCGACAGGTGGTTTGGACGCAAGGTTCGGACGTTCGACAGGTGGTTCGGACGTCCGACAGGCCAATGGCTAGTTTTGACAGCATTTAATATTTGACCGTTGGAGAGCCTTTTGGAGCCATTTCTCACCTTCTATGAAAATCCCAAAGCACAAGAAGACAAGGGACTTTTGCCAACACAAAATACAAGCTTACAAGTGAGATTTTTGAGTAGAAAGATTCTTTGTTGGTTGTATAAGGGGTTGGGAAAGTTGGGTTGTGAGGTTGCTCAAGTGAAGGTTACTCTCTAGGAGGAGTAAAACCTTGGTGAAGGTGAACCTATCACTTGAAGTGGTAAAACCTTGGTGAAGGTTGCCTCATTTGTATAAAATAGTTCTTAATTGGGTGAGTGATCTTTCAAGTGTAGGTTGTTGAGGGTTAACTAGAATAGTTGTAAAACTCCTTGGCTCAACCAAAGAGTGTTTGGGGTGAGGAAGGAGTGAGCCTTCACTTGTACATCTTGGTTAGCATCGCCATCTATTGAAGAGGCTATCGGATTGATATTTGGTTTGCATTTCTTATCTTTTTTCTTTAATTAAGTTTTCTTTATTGTGCTTAAATTTGATATATCTTTGTGCATCATTGTGAAATTGTTTGTACTCATTGGGTTGCACCAGGCCTTACAATTGGTATCAGAGATTGGTCTCTTTTGATCAAGCTTAACCGCTTAAAGTAAAGATCATGGCAACCATAAAAGTTTCTTTTTTAGAAGGGCAATCTATTGATAGACCACTTATGTTTAATGGTTCTCATTTTAGCATGTGGAAACAAAGAATTATGATTTTCTTACAATCCGTTTATATTGAATTATGGTATGTGGTTGAAGATGGTCCTTATGAAGCCAGAATAATTGACTCTACCACTAATTTGAGTAGATTAAAGACTAGACAAGAATTGAATGAAAAAGACAAGAGATACCTTTCTTTGAATGCCAAGGCCATGTGTATATTGTACAATGCATTAGATGTAAATGAATCTAGTAGGATTAAAGGTTGTAAATCAGCTAAAGATATTTGGGATAAATTGTGTGTATTTCATGAAGGTAACCAAGATATTAAAGAACAAAAGAAATCTTTGCTTGTTTCTCAATATGAATTTTTCAAAATGCATCCTCTTGAAAATGTTGATAAGATGTGTAGTAGATTTTGTGACATTATTGAAGATCTTAAATTGCTTGGAAAAGAATATTCTTTGGGTGAGAAAAATAGAAAGATTTTGAATGCCTTGCTAAAAGAATGGGAAAACAAAATAAATGCTATAGAAGAGGCAAAGGATTTAAATTCTATGTCCATTGAATCTCTTGTGGATACACTAACCTCTTATGAATTAAAGCTGAAATTCAAAGTGCAAGAGGAAGAAAATGCAAGAATGTATAAGAGAGGCATAGCTTTTAAAGCATCTCAAGTGGGGGATAACCCATCCTTCATGGGTAAGGAAATCATGGAAGTGGACAATGATATAACTCCTCACATCAAAAATTTCAAGAAGATCTTTAACAAGAGATGTTCAAGAGGAGATTGCAAAATTACATGGGATGAATGCAATTCAAAAGGAGAAAAAGAAGAGTTGGCCCAAATGGCACTAATGGCTGTTGGAGAAGATGAGGTAAGTTCTTATCACTCTTCTTGTGATGAAGATAATGAAGATGATGATGTGAAAATTCTTATGATTAAAATGCATAAAAGTTTGAGAAAATCTTATGCTAAAAATAAAGATTTGAAAACAAAAATAAATGATTTGTTGGAAGAAAACTCCAAACTTTTTCAAGAAAACAAATGTTTGAGAATGGAAAATGATGATTTAAAAAATCAAAAAGGTGTTTTTGATTGCAAAAATAATTTGAAAAGGAAGTTGGAAGAGAAAACAAAGTTTTATGAAAAAATGTTGGAGGAACAAAATTTATTAAAGAAAAGAATTAATGACTTGAACGAGTTTCTCCAAAATGAAAAACAAAAGTTTTCTCAAACAAAAGAAAGCAAATCTTTTCAAGGCACAAATAAGTTTGCTATGATAAGAAGTAAGAAAATTAGTTGCATTAAATCCACCTATGTGCAAAATACTTCTATCATGTGTCACTTTTGTTGCAAATTTGGACATATGCAAAATGATTGCTATGTAAAGAAAAATATGAGAAAAGGCATGAAATCCATGTGGATTGCTAGATCATGTCGTATTAACTCCCAAGGGCCCTATAAAGAAAGGGTACCAAATGAAATTTCTCATATTTAGGTACATCATGAAGATTTGATCCAAGAAGTGCTATATGGTTGGGGAGATTGTTGATCATGAAGATTTGATCCAAGAAGTGCTATATGGTTGTAAGTACAATTGAAAATTTTGATATTCAATATGATCTTGATTAGAAATATAAAGGGGAAGTTTGTTTTTTTTTTTTATTGATGCCAAAAGGAGGAGTAGGATTTATTGAAATTTCTTTGTATGTTGGCACTTTCTAAGGGGGAGCTTTAATTGAACTTATTTGATAAAAGAACTCTTCATTTTGTTTGTCATCATCAAAAAGGGGGAGATTGTTGACCTTGGTCGATCAATCCTTGGTTTTGATGATTAACAAACCAAAATGTAGATTTGGGCTAATGTTTTTATGTGAGCAATTTGTTAGAACAGATTCTTGTGGCACAAAAGAAGAAGCAAAAACAGAGCACTCATATCGGACGTCCGAAAGGATGAAGAACATCAAGAAGGAAACTCTGTCGGACGCTCGTGAGGAAGTATCGGACGTCCGGAAGGATCGGACGCACGCCTCGGACGCACATCGATCGTATCGGACGTCCGAAAAATTTCGCAAAGATTTGATGACTCTCTGACGACGTTCGGACGCAGGGTTCGGAGGTCCGACAGGTGGTTTGGACGCAGGGTTCGGACGTTCGACAGGTGGTTCGGACGCCCAACAGGCCAACGGCTAGTTTTGACAGCATTTAATATTTGACCGTTGGAGAGCCTTTTGGAGCCATTTCTCACCTTCTATAAAAACCCCAAAGCACAAGAAGACAAGGGACTTTTGCCAACACAAAATACAAGCATACAAGTGAGATTTTTGAGTAGAAAGATTCTTTGTTGGTTGTATAAGGGGTTGGGAAAGTTGGGTTGTGAGGTTGCTCAAGTGAAGGTTACTCTCTAGGAGGAGTAAAACCTTGGTGAAGGTGAACCTATCACTTGAAGTGGTAAAACCTTGGTGAAGGTTGCCTCATTTGTATAAAATAGTTCTTAATTGGGTGAGTGATCTTTCAAGTGTAGGTTGTTGAGGGTTAACTAGAATAGTTGTAAAACTCCTTGGCTCAACCAAAGAGTGTTTGGGGTGAGGAAGGAGTGAGCCTTCACTTGTACATCTTGGTTAGCATCGCCATCTATTGAAGAGGCTATCGGATTGATATTTGGTTTGCATTTCTTATCTTTTTTCTTTAATTAAGTTTTCTTTATTGTGCTTAAATTTGATATATCTTTGTGCATCATTGTGAAATTGTTTGTACTCATTGGGTTGCACCAGGCTTTACACATTTGTTAAACTTTGACCAAGCATTTTTCTTTCTTTCTTATCTTCTTCTTGGCTTCATTTTTCTTCATTCCCTTCCCTTGTTGGCCAAACCTAGTGAGGAGAAAAAGGGAGGGAGAGCTTCAATTTCCATCTTAGATTTTCCTTGTTTGAGTTGAAACCACAAAAACTAAACCGATTAACACTACAAAAAATTATTTCTTTCGTGACAAATTTTTCATGACAACCAACCTATTCGTTACAAAAACAATATTTTTATGACAACCCGTCAGGCAAATGTCCTTCAGAAGGCAAACATGTTTTTCTATTTTTTTCATTGTCTAAAGTTACTTTCCCCACATCAATTCATCAGGAAAAGTTTTCATTCTCCCTCCATTTTTTTCCTACCAGTTTTTTCCCCCGTTTTGGACCAAAAAAAAATTTAGAAGGACATCAGACTTATGACATAGAAACCGGCAAACAAAGAGACACTTTTCCATATCTTTTAGTTTTGGAACAACAATGACAAAGAAACACTTTCTCCAAATCTATAACTTGTCTTCATATCGCCAACAACAAAGAACAACAACGAACTCGAACTTGTCTTCATCTCTTTCAACAAGAGAGACAACACGATGGTCTAAGGTGATGTAAAATTCAAATAATCCTTCAATTTTGTCTTGAATCAGTTCCTTTTCTCCGAATCACCCTTCAATTTTGTCCTTAATTGGTTCCTTTTTTATTTTTATAGTTGGTATTTTATTCATCTCTCCCTTTCTCTGTTCGTCAAAACCTAGGAAGATGTTTAAATTCTTGTGCCCGGGGATATAATCAGTTGAAAACTTGTTGATATCATTCTTGCTGATGCTCGCTTGCTCGACAGAGATCCTTTGAAAATTGACCCGGTTGGTATCCTATTTTGGTTGCTCCTCCTATTTCCAAGTCATCAATTTTTCAGCTCTGCTCAAGGTACTGAAAGTACAATTGTGGAATCGGCAGTCGGCTCTGACTGGTGAGTCAATTCAATTTTTCAGGTCTGACTATGGAATTTGCAGTCAGCTCAATTTTTCAGTTTTGTTGCTTCATTATTTAACAGAAAAGTTTCAATTTTTAGCTTACCCTTTTGATGAAAGATCGATATTTCATAAAATGGCATTATTTTTTACACAATGTAGTTGTAGATTAAGAATATGTACTCTAAATTACAATTAAGTTTCTAAATATTTCCTTGGGTTATATGTCCTGGTGCAAGTATTGGTTATTGGATTAGAAGTGTGGTAATGTTGTTTGGATTTCACGGCCAAAAAAGAGGAAATTTCGACTTGCTTAGTCAAAATGGGTGTACTATTGTCCAGTCTTTTTTATACGTATGTCTACATAGTTTGAACTACATTTGAGTGGCTTTTATATGAAGTAGTTGTATTTTGTTTTGGGTGAAGATAATAGATAAATTTCAGGTCAGCATGGAACACTGAAAGAAATTTTAAGACTGGCTATGGGGAAACCAGCAATGTGTTCTCAGTGGCTGCATCCTTGCTACTTACTGCAAGGATAGTCTTCGAACACTACTGACACTTTTTCCTATGCATCACCCATATAGAAAAAAAAAAGATGGCCCAGGATAATTTGGTGGTGGAGAAATCCCAATGTTGCAATAAAAAATGGAGCATGTTAGTGACTTACCACGGCCTAAATCTCATTGCTTGAATTCAGCTTAGTAACAGAGTTGAGATGTGAGAATTATGACAGCGATGCTAGTTGCTGCTGTGATTATCTATACTGGATGTGCGACTTCAGATTCTGTTGTTCTCCCATTTTCAGATTAAAGGTGGAATGGCAGGGTTTACAAGACAAATTTCTGCTGTCATAATTCTTGGCATTATGTTGATGTGTCATAGTTCTTCTCATTTGCCCTGTAAATGCTCTAGTAATACAAGCCAATGATCCCTCTGTAGTCTAGACCATTAAATCTTGTATGGTTTTTTCCTTGCTTTCCAGCTCACTAATCACTTATAGGCACCTTACATTAATTCAGAAATTTGACAAATTCAGAGCCTTAATGATGCATTTTGCAAATGTTATGGTAAGACTCTGGCGAAAAGTATTGTCTATTCCTTGAAGGAATAAACCAATGGGATATGACCTATATTGCTATAAGAGGAAAGTTGTCTAGGATCGTTTGGTTTTTTGCAGAACTTCTTCATTAGGATATCATAGGGCAAAAACGATTTATCGCAGCCTATCCATCATACCGAGTGTCTAAAGGTGGATCGCAGCCATGTACGACAATCAAGAATTTGGGGCAGCCACGATTCTTGAACTATTAATCTGTTATTGGCCTTGATTGGTCAGGAAAAAAGTTGCATGGCTCAATATTACAAAATGTACATTGATTTTTAACATACTCCACATAGGACTTACAACAAATTATACCACTGTCGCGCCCTATTTTTCGCAATGGAAAAAATAAAGATGTTTATAAAAAGATGTGATTTATTAATAATAAATGAAAAAGGACCTAGAATGGGACTTAAAAGGAATGCGACAATTTGGGTCCAAAAATTTAGTCTAAAAGGGTTTTTAAGAAAAAATAGGAGTCGCCATTTGGTATGGAGTTTTGGTGTACCAAGTCACCGGAAAAATGAAGTAAAATAAAATAAAACCCTTTTTGACAATTCCACATCTTTAAAAACAAGAGAAAATGGATTCGGAAGTCACGGTTGAAGAAAGAGAAGGCAAAGGTTTGATTAACTCAAACCTAAGGCACCCTTTCAACCTAGTCTAAGCTAGTTGCGAGGTTTAGTCAAAATTTACATAATCTAACCCTTAATTTTATCACGTTTGGATGTTTCCTACATGGATGCAAATCTAAATTTATAAAAATATCGAAAGGGACAGAATATCCATTCAAGGGTTTAATCGAACCAATCGCATTAATTGCGAAAGCCAAAATGATTCCTTGAAAGTGTCACGAGTATGCGAATGATTAAAGAAAAAGAAATTAAATTAAATTATTTACATATATATAAGTGATCAAAGAAAAAGGGAATGCAACATAAAGAGTACAGGAGGCAAAAACTCGTGACATAATTTTCTTATACATGGATTAATAGGGTATTTAAACTAAAAAGTTATAATCACCCATTTCCCATGTTTGAAAAATAATTATCCTAACATGAACAAGCAAATGAACTAGCTTAAATAAGATGCAGTTCTAAATGACATGATTAGCACCTATAGCGGGTAGGGGATAATATAATAGGAAATATCATACAAATGAGAAAATATCCTAAAAATGAAAATATGCATGAGAATGTAGTGAATAGCACACAAAGATGAATCTAACGCAAGATGACCTAAAGGGTCTAGCGTTGGGCTAGCCCATTTCCAAAAATCCTTACTAGCATTGGACTAGCAAGTAAGCGAAGGGATAAGCCACAACTAGCGTTGGACTAGTGTGGTGACGTCATGCATTAACAATTCATAGTGAAACAAATAGAGCATAAATTAAAACAAATAAACAGATAAGAGCACGTAGCACATAACATGTAAACATAATATCTAGATGCCAAAATCCTAAGAAAAGCGGATAAAACACATAACACATAAGCCACATAAACACACAACCTATCTATTACATCGGGGAGCGCCTAACTACAATCTAGAAGGGAAAAATATAATAAAACAAATCTAATTATCCTATCTATTACATTTTTGAGATATTTAAATGCCTCTATAATAATTATAAAAATTAACTAAACAAATATAACATAAGAAAATTTAAATGAACATTTAAATGCAATAAATAAAACATATAAAAATATATAAACACATAGGAACACATAGGAGCACATAAGAGCACGTAATTGACATTGAAATAATAAAAATAGGGGTACCTCCCGTTTCAAGTGGTGACTAAATGGAGTCAAATTGTCCTATTTATACTCACAATGAACAAAAGAATCATGACACCAATTTAATTGAAAAAACAATAATAGTAAAAGTACTAAATTCACACTAATATGTCAAACATAAAGAAATTTAAAACATCTAAAAATTACAAGTTGAATATGTTCAAAAGTAACATAATTAGTTATTAAAGAAAAGAAACAATCATAAAAAAGAGAGCCAAAATTTGCCAAGGACTGAATTGCAAAAATTGAAAACTTTTGGGGGACAAAAATTATATGTTTCCAAAGTTCAGGGGTCAAAATTAAATGAAAGATAAAATTCAAGGACCAAAGTGCAATTAAATTAAGTACCTAAGTGAAACAAATTTAAAATTTTCTGGGCCGTACTAAAAAATACTCCAAAGATCAGAGGCTAAGGTGCAAATTTCGGTTTCTGATTTGGGAGAAAAAGGCAATCGGCCCATCATTTTTATTTATTTGGGCCGGATACTACCTAAGCCCAGCCGAAATCCAAAAGGAACGAGCAGGCCAGCCCGTCCTTTTATCTCTCAAGCCCAACGGAAACCCAAAAGAGATAAACCAAAACCCATTTTCAAAACCCAACCAAAACTAACTCTTGGCCCAACCGAAATAAAACATTAGTCCAAATCATTTGTTTTTCTTTTTTTCTTTCCTTTCTTTTCTTCTTTTTTTTTTTTCTCTTTTCTTTCTTTCTTCTTCCTCCACCTCCAGCCGTTTCTTTTTCCTTCTTCTTCGGCTAGCTGAGGAAGCTTCAGCTGCGCCACCGCCGGCGACCTCTCCGGTCACCAAAATTTCTCAAAATACACCTCCTCACTCGATTTTTTGCGTAGGTTCCATTTTTGGACTTAGTTTTTACAGAAAATGACCCAAAAGTGGCCAAATTGCCAAGAAATCAGTCCAGTTTTTATTTTTCAAATCACCGTATCTTTCACCAAAAATTACAAAAATTATACCATAACACTCCTTGCAACTTCTACAATACAACTATAATCTTAGTTTGACAAGAAAACAACAACAAAAGTCTAAAATAAAGCAAAACAGCCCCTAAAAATCTTTTTTTTTTCATTTTGGCATTTTTTCAAACAATTAACATACATTCACAAGAAACATTTCCTTTTCCTAAATCTGGTTCATGCCATTTCCCAACTTTTTAACAATACAACAACAACAATGCAAGGCAGCCAGCAGAAACGAAAGAAAACTAAACAATGAAGCATTGATTTAATATGACAAAATAAAACTAAAAGTATACTCAATAAATATGAAAATCTTTCGGTTGAAGTTTTGATGAAATTTCCAAGCCTTGACCAATAGCTGCCTTTTCCCTTTTTTTGTGTTTGGATTTTGTGGAAGAAAATGTGTAGAGGGAGCCCTTCTTTTTTTTTTTTGTTCCTCTTGTCTTCTTTCTTCTGCCCAAGTCCGAGAGAGGGAGAGAGTGAGGTGAGGAGCTTTTCTCTGTTTTTTTTTCTTTTTTTCGGTTGAGACCAAAGAAATAGCCAAGAGCCTCCCTTTTTTTGTGTGTTTTTCCCCTCCTGTTTCAAGAGAGAGCCTGTGACGACCCCACCTCCCCCTAAGGCGTACCAAAGGGTTCGGCGGACCGCCTGCCCAGCTCTCGCCAGGACTCACTCACTATCTCGATCGAGTCATGTACACACATCCATGAACCATAAATAATATCCGCAATTCAAGTTTATAATTTATATTGATAGAAATCGAGGTACAAAGCCTCAATACACCAAACTAGTTCAAAACGTATACAATCCAAGTACAACATGTTCCATTCGAGGAATAGCGTGAGTACAAGACCAAAAGTCAAAAGTCAAAACAAAAGGCTACGCTAGTCTTTTACAAGTCTCACGCGTCACTCGTACCCCCTGTAAGGAAAACAAATAGCGTGGTGTGAGCTAAAGCCCAGTGAGGTTCCAAATAGCAAATTGACCATTATTTATAAGTACTAGTTTTCGATATAGCAAAGTAACGAGCATGAAGAGTTCATAAAAGTGAGCAATCTCAAAATGAGCGAGTGTAAAAGTTTTCAGAAGAAACAATAATCCAATAAACAATAATCATTCCAAAGCATAAGCATACGGATGGCTCTCAGGAGCCAACTTCCATTCATCATCAGGGCTTGATCACATAGTAGTTGACACTCCGTCAACTTTCAAGTAAAGGAGCCAATCCAGTAGAACACCACTTATACTACTCTCCGTCCACCATTCACACCCCCTACTGAGCCCAAAATCCTCAATAAACACGGGTGGTAATACTCGAGTATACCAATTAGTCGAGGAGATATCACTCCACTCGACAAAGCAAGAGACCCAGGGCTCGTTACCCAACCGACCAAGCCCCTGCCGGCTCGACTAGAGTAACTTGCCACAGGGTTTCTGGAATTCCAGGAAGTGCGCGCATCATAACAAGTATGTCAAGTCAATTGCAACAATAAACAAGTATATATCATGTAAGGGCAAGTGCGATAAAGTACACTCTTGCCCTAACAATTCACGCATGTGGCATGTAATCATATTGGCACGTATCAAGTACAAGTATCAAGTTCAATTCAGTATTTGAAAGCACTCACCAAAAGATATAGTGCTTTTACTGGTCACTTTCAGGTTATACTCCGAGTTCGGAGTCCAAATCTGCGATAAAACTCAATTTGAGAACTTTGAAACATGACTAGAGTTCGAAACTTAGACGTTTCGTTCAATAAGAATCAAGAAATTGAAATTCACTCGGACAGTAGTCGTGAAACACTTGCTCGCCTTTTTAAACAGTAAAACTTTGTAATATTTATACTTGAAATTGTCTTGCGAGTTGAAAGTACAAGGAAAACATACTTCGGCAATCATTATTTCATTTCTCAAGGGTACAAGTTCGTCCAAGACCTAACGTATAACACTCAAGAAACATAGTGGCCAAGGTTCTCGCTAGTTCAAGTAATAAGTACTTAACCTTCACTCAAGTCGCTAATATAGTTTTCTAGTCCTCGAGTAAAAATTCGGGCAGCATGCCCTTTGTGTTTACCTAATTTTCCAGCCTTTTAGGTTTCATTGTTTTTCTCAAACACAACCCAACATTATACATATCAGCAATTCATGTCAAGAGCCATTCCATAGGCTCACAATATCATAATAACAAGAATCGTATTAAGTACAAGTGCAGAAATTCAATTTAGTTCAAAACAGATTTGACGTACAAATACGGAAATAACATATCCGAGGCTACGCTTATTGGATTAAAACAAAACCTACGCCGTTTCGAAGCTAAGACATAGAGATACAATATTCATGAAGGTCACTTAGTCCAGTTCCTAATGTAACTTAGTCAAATTCTCGAATTACTAAACCAGAAACCAATTCGTCGGCTGTTTAAACGCAGAACACTGTAATGAACATAACTCAGTGTACACAAGTCCGAATTAGGTGTTCTTAGATGCATTTTAAAGAAAATTCAGAATAATACAACTTTCATGTTTTGGTAAAAAGCTAAATCAGAAGGGATCCTAGTCAAAAAATGTGATAAACTGGACTTAACTGATGGAACGGACTGCTGGGAAATATTTAAAACAGTAAGGGTATTTTGGACTTTTCATGACCTACGTTGCTCCGATTGAGCTGAAATTTTATAAAAGTCTACAAAATGCCATTATCTACAACTTTTCTTCTTTGACCTAAGGCCAATTCGGCCTCTATCATACAGATACAAATTCGGACAGAATGTTGAGCAAAAATTCCAGATTCTGAAATTTTGAGTTTCTAATGCAACTTTCCTTAATTTCTTGGTCCAATCACTACCAAAACACCTTATACAACCTCAATTGCAACATATAAGCATTATACATCAAATTGGGCAGAAATTCCTCAAGCCCTAGTTCATCATATAAAAAGGGGAAACCTCCAAGAATCATCACAACATCTTGTTTATCTTGTAATCAAGCTACAACATGATCTAAATAACATCTTAAACCCAAAATTTAAAGGAACAAGGGTCATGATCAGACTTTTACCTCAAAGACAAGGCTTGGAAGAGATATACTTCACCCCCTTTGAAATTTCTTAGTTCCTCAAGCTTCCCAACTCACAACCCTCACTTTAATCGGTTTAGAATTTTTGTTTCTCACTTGGATGGTGTAAATCAAGAAGAAAATGGTTGTTTCTTGCTCTCCCTTTTCTCTCTCTCTTGCTCTGCTGTGAAGGTGCAGAAATGAGGAAGAAAGGCTGCTAATATGGTGTTAATAAGACAAGAGGATTAGGACTAATTGTAGCCACAAGTTGGCCTAACACTTGGTTTAATTTCAACCACACAAATTTTCTCTTTCCTTGCTTTTTCTTTGCCTTAAATTTCGGCCAATAGGAGAGCTAAGAGGGGGAAGATATTTTGCTCAAGTTCAATAAATTTGTTTGGTAAACAAAAATGGTGGTCAAGTGGTGCGTTCAATCGGTAGTGCGCGGGACCCGCCGGTTCGCGCCGTTTTTCTTAAAAACTCACGTACTAGGGTTTTAACTTCCCATTTACTAACCTTATATTATTGCTACTACTCACATATTTTTTCTCATTTAAAAGTCACTTTTAATTATCAAATTGATCCTTGGCCAGCACCGAAAATTCATCCGGCGGAAAAATCGCGAAACCCTAATTCTGCTCAAATATTGGAACCGAAGCGTAAAACCCTATTTTCTAGGTTCATTTGCACTTATCATGGAATAATTGGATAGTAGGGCTTTAATAAATGATAATTTTCAACTAAAAGGAAATTTTTTTAAGAAAACGTGAGGAATTTTTCCAATTCCAGTAATTAAAATTAGGGTTTCAATTAAAATAGGAGAGATTTAGGAAAACCGGTTAGTCACAAGTAAACTAGGGTTTTTGGCTACAATATTAGGGTTTCTAGTCTTTTTAAACAAAATTAGGTTTTAAATCAAACCCAAAGAAATACACTTTAATATTTTCTTCACAAACAACCTCCTAATATTCGGGATGTTACAGAGCCGAGAGAGTCAGGAGTGCCTTTTTTTTTTGTTCCTCTTGTCTGATGAGCCCAGAGAGGAAATTGAGAGTTGCAGTGTTAGGTTGGTAAAAATGATGGTTTTTCTTCCAAAATGACAAGAAAGATCAATGCAAAAATATGATGAATTTTTTTTTACCAAAATGAGAAGAAATCCTAATGAGGATGGAGTGTAAAAATGGGTTAATAGTGGTTTTGGTGAAACAAAATGATTAGAATGATTTTTTATTTTCTTAATTTTCTCTTTTTTTTTTGTGTTTTCTTGTTTTTGGTTTTTTTTCCAAAAACAAACCTACAAAAATGAGAAAATCACATTAATATATTAAAAATAATAATAATAATAATAACTTATCAAATAGATAAAATTTCAGGAAAACATTAAAAATTGACAAAAATTTGGTGCCTACAGCTTGCCCCTCTTTGTCTAGAGTTTTAAAGAAACTCAAGACAAAGATGAGAAAATCACATTAATATATTAAAAATAATAATAATAATAATAACTTATCAAATAGATAAAATTTCAGGAAAACATTAAAAATTGACAAAAATTTGGTGCCTACAGCTTGCCCCTCTTTGTCTAGAGTTTTAAAGAAACTCAAGACAAAGACGTAGACACCAAATTACTTACCTGTCTCTCCTAGCCGCACCTGAGCTAAAATAATAAACCAACACTTGGCTATAACCATTGAGCAAAAGGATGCAGTAATATTGCAGAAAATATGACCGAACTCATGTACAGTTGCCTACGTATCCCGCTATGGGAATCTGGTCAAACGTAGTTCGAATACAAGTGAAACCCAATGAAATAAGTACATTGACCATCTGTGATATTTACAAAAATTGAAAAAGTCTGAACTCTCAGAACTTCTAAACATGAAATACAAAATCGATGATAAAGCACAATTATCAATCGAACAATCAAGAAAAACGGTCAGTGGGATACAACCCGAGCCTGCCGAGATTGATGGGATAAAACTCAAATTCAACAAAAATAAAAACGGTCAGTGGGATAAAACCCGAGTCTGGCGAGGTTAGAGGGATAAAACCCATGCCCAACGAAATGAAAAATGGTCAGTGGGATAAAACCCGAGCTTGCCGGGGTTGGAGGGATAAAACTCATGCCTAACGAAAATAAAAACGGCCAGTGGGATAAAACCCAAGCCTGCCGAGGTTGGAGGGATAAAACCTATGCCCAACGAAAATAAAAAATGGTCAGTGGGATAAAACCCGAGCCTGCCAAGGTTGGAGGGATAAAAACCCATGCTCAATGAAAATAAAAACAGTCAGTGGGATAAAACTCGAACCTGCCGAGGTTAGAGGGATAAAACTCATGCCCAACGAAATGACAAATGGTCAGTGGGATAAAACCCGAGCCTGCCGAAGTTGGAGGGATAAAACCTATGCCCAACGAAAATAAAAAAAATGGTCAGTGAGATAAAACCCAAACCTGCCTAGGTTGGAGGGATAAATCCCATGCCCAACGAAAATAAAACGGTCAGTGGGATAAAACCCGAGCCTGCCGAGGTTGGAGGGATAAAAACCCATGCCCAACAAAAATAAAAACGGTCTTGAAATAACCTTTGAAATTGCAATTTTTTCAAAATTTGCCCTAGCGTAGGGCCCCCCCCCCTTTTTTTTTACTTTACTTCTTTTTTGTCAAAAGGGGTGAACTTTGAAATTTGAAGAATACCATTGACAATTGTCTCTTTAAGGAATTTGAGAGGTACATACATATGTCACTATCCTCTCTATTTTAAAAGACTTTTTTTTTCACAAACCCGATCTAGAATACATTACCAAAATTGGAGCTCACTCCTTTTGATATTTGCCCAGTGTAAATCATGTTTAACAAATGCCACATTTTTCATACTTTCGAGAAAGCAGAAAGAGTGATCACATAATACCACCACCATGTGATCCCTTGTGGTCCCTTCGACCTTGAGAACCATGCAAGAATGATCTTTCGATGTCAAAACTGCTCCCGAAGAGTTGTGCTGCAACTTGTCTTGAATCTTCTCAATTTTCTATCATCAGTCAGCCATACTCCACCGTGCATCACAAAACATCTATTTCTATTGACCAGATTTGAATGAATGGCTCTTGGAAAAGAACGATGTCGCATTTGATCCCTTCGGATGTCGTCCATCTTGATGACCTTAACCCTTCAAATTTTCACTAAGGTCACCTCTCTTTTCTCTTTTTTCTTTCTTTTTCTTTTTCTTTTTTTTTTGTTGAGAAGACGCATTTTCGGGCTTTCACCTAATGAACAAATCTTGTCGACAACCTTTATCAATTCAGAAATGTATTCTAAGAAAAAATGGCATCAGTGCGACAACCCTTCCCATGCAAAAAAAGTGAAGGTGTATTGACATCATTTGCCATTTGTTTAAGTGATTTTTATTGAAAATACCACTAAGGCGGAGGTCGGGATTTTATGATTTTTATGATGGGGTCTGGTGGAGTGTAGAAGAAATGTTAAGGCTTGAAAGCAAAATCTTCAAAGAGGTTTCAAAAACCCTAAGATCACGTCCTGTCAATATTTGCCCCCGTATGAGGGTATTAAAACTGAAAAATTGCCCCAATTTGGCTTTTGAATCTTTTCCTTTTTTTCTTTTTTTTCTTTTTTTTTTATAACAAACAGGAGATAAAAATTGCCTCAGTGTGGGGGTTTGAGATCTTTAGGGGGCTATCAAATGAAGGATTAAATTATTCTAGAGGTTCAAAGGGGAAAACCAGGGGTAAGATGTTCAAAGAGAAAAGAAGAAGACCCGTCTTTAATCCACCCTAGATGGTATCTCAAAAAGAAAAATCATATAATCAGATAAAAAATTTCTTACACATGTCTGAATTGATTAGCAGAAGAAAAACATGTCCATCCAATTCTGTGAGAATGGGCATTCCTCTGGATAGCACTCTTTGAACAAGAAAATGGCTCTTACCAAGTTGGAGCAAATTCTTCTTTAACCTCCTCTTGAATCGGAAGAATTTACTTCAAAACTTTATCCCTCACTTCAAATAAGCGGGATTTGTCTCTCTTGTCATAACCAACGAACCATCCTTTGTTGATAGCATTGCCCATGGCAGACAACATTCAACATCTTTTCATCCATTGGAGACATCAACTCATTGTGCTCCTTGATCCATTTGATTTCTTTTACATGAGCCTTCGTCAAAATGCGCAAGGATGGGACCTCATTTTGGCAGGTATTACCATTTCCATTTGAAACATAAGAGGTTGCCCCAACTTAGAAATATAAGTTCTAAGTGAAATGCTCTCAAAGTTCAATAGCAAAAATTTGCAAAATTGAAGAAAGAACTCTCTCCTTTTTTTTCTTTTTTTTTTCTCACCCCCCTTTTTTCTTTTCTCTTCTTTTTTTTCCCTTTTTCTCTCTCTTTTTTTCATTCCTTTTTTTCCCTTTTTCCCTCTTTTTTTTATTTCTTTTTTTATTCTTTTCTTCTCCTTTTTTTTTTCAAGTTGACTGTTGAAGTATGCACTCTTTTTGAATAAATAGCCGATCCTCCACTTTGCAAGGTAGTATTATTGCCCCCTTTTTATTCGTGATTACCCTCCAAATTTGCAAGATTTTCACTTGTGTCTTTTCCTCGAACTCAACCATAAACACCTGCACAATGGGGATTTTTCAAAGCACTTGAATTTTTCAAAATTCTCTCTTTTTTTTTTTGAACAATGATATAACAATTAAGACTCATACAAAGTGTTGAATTATCAAATTTTGAAAAACATGTACTTGATCTTGGACATACCCTACAAATGTGTTATAAAATTTTGCCTCAATTTGAGCTTATTTGGTGAAATCTCACAAATATATTACAAAAAATGTCCCAGTTTGGGGGCTTATTTTAGTTGCAAAATAATCACATACAATGTGAATAGAAACTATATTTGTCAAATGAACAATTTAAATGTCATATCCAAACTCATATAAAAGATTCCATGATAAATCTCTCAAAATAAGGCCAAATTGCAAAAGATCTCTTCCTCGTTTGGGATCGGTGTTGAGGGAAAAGAGTCCCCTTCTTGTTAGCTCATCTTTTTAGGACCAATCAAATGAATATTATTCAGGATTTTAGGGTGGCTCATGGAGATTTTTTTTTTTTGCCCAAATTGTATCTAACACATTCAATATCACATCTTAGTGAAAGCAAATAGTTTATCACTCTTATTTCTTGAGAAAACTTAGTCAACATGTAGGCTTGTAATGTATGGGTAGAAACGATAGTTAAACATATGGAAACAAATTATGACCTTATGATCATGAGTGATTGATGGATTTCTTAGAAGTATGATCCTTATTTTGAGTTGTCATGAAAGATAAGTCAGCAATGGACTTTATGAGCTCGTAATGTGGCTTGAAGACGATAGTTAAAGAAATAAGATTTTCAAGGACAGTGCACTGATGATCGTATTCCTTCCCAAAAATTGCCCCAGTTTTAGACTCAAAACCTGGGACCCCATTTTGACTCCTTTTTTTTTTTGATATATCAATCACTAGAGGGAATTCAGCATTGGAAATCTTCGCATTTTTCTTTTCATTTCATTTCATCATTTCATCATTCATTTTTTTTCCACACATTTTTCTTTGTTTCTCTTTCTCTTTTTTTTTTTTTACCAATACTGATATCCCAATGTCAATGATAAAATTGAAAACTCTTTCTTTTTACCAATACTGATATCCCAATCCCAATGTAGATGGCCCCTCTTTCTTTTTGATATTGAAGACCAAATATCAATGTTAGAGTCAAATTCCCCCAACTTGTAGCATTTTCTCCCTTCTTCTTCTTTTTTTTTTTCTTTTTGAAATCTCCTTCCCCAGCGTGGGGGTGCAATCATAAGTGCTTTTGAAACGAACCACCAATTTAGGCTCAAATGAAGATGCAAAGGATAAAAGTGTTTAGATGGTAGAAACGATAGCCAAAGCATCATTCTTATTTCTCATGACAACCAAAGTAAAGAATAACCCGTTGGAAAAATCCATTTCCATTGACATTCGAAAATTTTTCCATGGAGGGTCATGATCATTGAGGCTTTTATTTGAAATGAAATTCTATTTTTTGAAGTCTCAAATGGGAAAATAAATGATAAAATCTGTATAGATAGAGAAACGAAAGCCTAAAGTATCATTCCAAATTTTCAAAACAAATAAGAAGTAATGTACATTTTTGCTTTCACTCAGATGTTGATTGAATCCAGTTAGACATACTTGACATTTTCATAGTAAAATTGTCTCACTTTGAAGCTAGTCAATTAATGCGACTGACTTTGGAGGTTCAATAGAAGTGAACAAAAAAATGAAAAAGAAAAGTGTCGGGGTTGATAGTTTATGACAAACTATCAAATTTGAATGACCCCTCTTTATTTTTGACTACTCTTATTGAATAGTTTAGACCACAAATCTAGTGTATGCAAAGAATTTTGGGGATTGGACATACACTCATGAATTTTCGAACAAGAGATCGAAAAATCTCAATTTAGTCTTATTTCTTAAAATTCATCATAAAATCTCCCAATGAGCAAATAAAGAATGAATATATACAAAACAATAGTTGTCTAAATAAAAACTTTATTATTCAAATGTTTGAAAATTTTTTTTCAAATATAATACATGTGAGAAAATAAAAATCTCTAAAGAATACACTTTCAAATATATACACACTTTCTCTTTCTATCTTTTGAGACAAAATGTATTAGAAACAATGAATCAAGAGATTTTTGAGATGCTTTACACTAGCATTTTCAAATGGATTTTTCATTCATTTTTTTTCATTTTTTTTTAACATTGTAAGATCTGCCCAAGAATCAAGTAACACTTGTAATTTTTCAAAATTTATTAGACCCAAAAAATATTATCAGATATAAGAAAAATATTTTTATCTTGTTGAAATAACTTTTATAAATGCAGGGGAGGGAAAAATTAAAGAAAAATACCCAGAATTAGTAAGCAAAACTGTAAATCGGTATGCATGTCCTATGGGTGAGCCCTTTTATGCCAAGGGTTGGCCTAGTATGAAAAATCCAATCCTCTGGGATAGGCACCATACAATACCTGATTGATCCGATTTACTTATTGAGATTCGGATAAAACACAATTTTGAAAAAAAAATTGGCTAGTTGGAGTGACAAGAGACAATTTGTCCTAACAAAATGAGGACAAAGTCCGAATGGATTGATTGCTTTGATTGACACATAAAGTGATATTCAAAATCAATTTAGTATGAAAAACTTATTTTTGAAAGGATTGAAATGTCTCGACTAGTTTATGAGGCTTGTATCGAAACCTTACAAGAAAATAACTGATCAAATGAATTGAACGGAATTGATGATTCGTTCAAAATTGACCGAATTGTCTTAAAATGAATAAAACTGGTTAAATGAATTGAATGAAATTGATGATTTGTTAAAAAATTGACCGAATTATCTTAAAATGAATAAAACTGGTCAAATGACTTGAATGAAATTGATGATTTGTTCAAAAATTGATTGTATTGTCCTATAATGAATGAATGGATTGAGTTAATGATTTATTCAAAAATGAATGAATTGGCCAAATAGATGAAAAAGAGCTAATGATTTATTCAAAATGACTGGATTGTCATAAAAATAAATGAATTGATAAAATAGGTTGGATGAAATTGATGAATAAATTGGTCAAATGGATTGAAAAAAATGAAATTAAAAATGAGCAAAATTGTATGGAGTGGATGGTCTATCCAAAAAATCGACTTCATCATCCTAGATTTAAAAATGGGATGGATGGAAATGATGGTTTATCAAAATCGATGGAATTGTCTGCCTATTGGTAGTTTCAAAAATTCATTGTGATTCATTAATCTATGAGCCTTCTAAAATCAAGATTTGGCCTTGACATACTTATCATCTCAACAATTAGGAATTTGTGAATTTTTTTCAACTTAATGTCCTTTACGTAAGGGATTTTTACCAATTCTGATAAAATGGCCAAAAAGTGATTATTAAAGGCTCATATTCTAATGCGTAAAAACTGTTTCATCATTCTCAATGTCGTCACACGGAAGGGATCGAATCCTACCTTACCTTGTGCACTACTCCTTTGGATGGTACAAAAAATATAAACGTGCAAGTCTCATTGGATTATATATCGAGACGAAAGGTGACTTATTCCTAACGTGGGATCCCCTAAATGGCATTCCCTTCTACGGTTTATGCATGATGCCAATTTATCAAAGCGACTAAATACGCAGTACACAAATGAAACGTGACCTAAAGGAACCCCTTTTTGTATGCCGGGGTGAGCCTAAAATGAAATGTATTCATACTGCAAATGCGAAGCATTGAATTTAAACGTGTCACATCAAATAGGGTAGGCTCCAAGAGAGTTTCATGCCAGAACTCTTATTTTCTAGGGCTTGTGAATGTAATGAAGACAAAAACCAAGAAAAGTTAGCCCAATCAGATAAATATACACATAACACATTGTAGCAAAGCAATACAAAGAGATAAAACAATAAAAGAAAAAGAGGGGTTGGATCCCTCCCCTCGTGAATAATGTCCCTAATAGGTTAAGACAGACCCTACCCTAGTTAACTATCATGGATGCATGAGGTATTGGCTCACTAATGCATCTAGACTCGATAGGTTTTAAGGTCCCCGAGCTTTCAGATTTGGAAACCAAATGTCATCACTCCCAAGGTTCCTTGTCGGTGGCTCGAGCGATTCCCCAAACACCGCTACGCACACATCGTGTCACAGCTACGTATTTGAGTGAATCTATAAAAAATTCTCAACCTTCAACTAAAAGCTAAAGGCTATCAACCCAAAACTTAGAATGGAAGATTGAGTGACCCCTCAGATCATGCCACGCACACATCGTGTCGCGATCACACATCCAAGTGGGTCGCTTAATCCTAATAAGGTGGAGTGGCGTGACAAGCCACTAAAAAGAAAATAAGATGTAGGGTTTTAAATAAGTAGCGTATGCACGTATGAAGTGCTCCTTTGAGGGGAGGGATTAACATTAAATGCACATGAAGGCTCTAAGGTAATATCCCCCACCCCAAATGCAAAGCGCAATACGAATAAGTAAATAAATAACAGTAAATAAATAAACCATTTATCACATACACAAGGAACGATGAACGAAAATGAGTGTGAAATGGAAAACATCCTAAAAAGAAAAATGCAACTTAAAACATCCAAATATGATAAATAAAAGGGCTACAAAGAGAAAATACAACTAAACCAAGTGCTTGGACTCTCTAGCGTCCCCAGTGGAGTCGCCAAGTTGTCGCGCCCCATTTTTCGCAATGGAAAAAATAAAGATGTTTATAAAAAGATGTGATTTACTAATAATAAATGAAAAAGGACCTAGAATGGGACTTAAAAAGAATGCGACAATTTGGATCCAAAAATTTAGTCTAAAAGGGTTTTTAAGAAAAAATAGGAGTCGCCACTTGGTATGGAGTTTTGGTGTACCAAGTCACCCGAAAAATGAAGTAAAATAAAATAAAACCCTTTTTGATAACTCCAGGTCTTTGAAAACAAGAGAAAATGGATTCGGGAGTAACAGTTGAAGAAAGGGAAGACAAAGGTTCGATTAACTCAAACCTAGGGCACCCTTTCAACCTAGTCTAAGCTAGTTGCGAGGTTTAGTCAAAATTTACATAATCTAACCCTTAATTTTATCACGTTTGGATGTTTCCTACATGGATGCAAATCTAAAATTATAAAAATATCGAAAAGGACAGAATATCCATTCAAGGGTTTAATCGAACCAATCGCATTAATTGCGAAGGCCAAAATGATTCCTTGAAAGTGTCACGAGTATGCGAATGATTAAAGTAAAAGAAAAGAAATTAAATTATATACATATATATAAGTGATCAAAGAAAAAGGGAATGCAACATAAAGAGTACGGGAGGCAAAAACTCATGACATAATTTTCTTATACATGGATTAATAGGGTATTTAAACTAAAAAGTTATAATCACCCATTTCCCATGTTTGAAAAATAATTATCCTAACATGAACAAACAAATGAACTAGCTTAAATGAGATGCAATTCTAAATGACATGATTAGCACCTATAGCGGGTAGGGGATAATATAATAGGGAATATCATACAAATGAGAAAAAATCCTAAAAATGAAAATATGCATGAGAATGTAGTGAATAGCACACAAAGATGAATCTAACGCAAGACGACCTAAAGGGTCTAGCGTTGGGCTAGCCTATTTCTAAAAATCCTTACTAGCATTGGACTAGCAAGTAAGCGAAGGGATAAGCCACAACTAACGTTGGACTAGTGTGGTGACGTCATGCATTAACAATTCATAGTGAAACAAATAGAGCATAAATTAAAACAAATAAACAGATAAGAGCACGTAGCACATAACATGTAAACATAATATCTAGATGCCAAAATCCTAAGAAAAACGGATAAAACACATAACACATAAGCCACATAAACACGCAACCTATCTATTACATCGGGGAGCGCCTAACTACAATCTAGAAGGGAAAAATATAATAAAACAAATCTAATTATCCTATCTATTACATTTTTGAGATATTTAAATGCCTCTCGAATAATTATAAAAATTAACTAAACAAATATAACATAAGAAAATTTAAATGAACATTTAAATGCAATAAATAAAGCATATAAAAATATATAAACACATAGGAACACATAGGAGCACATAAGAGCACGTAATTGACATTGAAATAATAAAAATAGGGGTACCTCCCGTTTCAAGTGGTGACTAAATGGAGTCAAATTGTCCTATTTATACTCACAATGAACAAAAGAATCATGGCACCAATTTAATTGAAAAAACAATAATAATAAAAGTACTAAATTCACACTAATATGTCAAACATAAAGAAATTTAAAACATCTAAAAATTACAAGTTGAATATGTTCAAAAGTAACATAATTAGTTATTAAAGAAAAGAAACAATCATAATAAAGAGAGCCAAAATTTGCCAAGGACTGAATTGCGAAAATTGAAAACTTTTGGGGGACAAAAATTATATGTTTCCAAAGTTCAGGGGTCAAAATTAAATGAAAGATAAAATTCAAGGACCAAAGTGCAATTAAATTAAGTACCTAAGTGAAACAAATTTAAAATTTTCTGGGCCGTACTAAAAAATACTCCAAAGATCAGAGGCTAAGGTGCAAATTTCGGTTTCTGATTTGGGAGAAAAAGGCCATCGGCCCATCATTTTTATTTATTTGGGCCGGATACTACCTAAGCCCAGCCGAAATCCAAAAGGAACGAGCAGGCCAACCCGTCTTTTTATCTCTCAAGCCCAACAGAAACCCAAAAGAGATAAACCAAAACCCATTTTCAAAACCCAACCAAAACTAACTCTTGGCCCAACCGAAATAAAACATTAGCCCAAATCATTTGTTTTTCTTCTTTTCTTTCCTTTCTTTTCTTCTTTTTTTTTCTCTTTTCTTTCTTTCTTCTTCCTGCACCTCCAGCCGTTTCTTTTTCCTTCTTCTTCGGCTAGCTGAGGAAGCTTCAGCTGCGCGGTCGCCGGCGGCGGCGGTCGCCGGCGATCTCTCCGGTCACCAAAATTTTTCAAAATACACCCCCTCACTCGATTTTTTGCGTAGGTTCTATTTTTGGACTTAGTTTTTACAGAAAATGATCCAAAAGTGCCCAAATTGTCAAGAAATCAGTCCAGTTTTTATTTTTCAAATCACCGTATCTTTCACCAAAAATCACAAAAATTATACCATAACATCCTTGCAACTTCTACAATACAACTATAATCTTAGTTTGACAAAAAAATAACAACAAAAGTCTAAAATAAAGCAAAACAGCCCCTAAAAATTTTTTTTTCATTTTGGCATTTTTTCAAACAATTAACATGCATTCACAAGAAACATTTCCTTTTCCTAAATCTGGTTCGTGCCATTTGCCAACTTTTTAACAATACAACAACAACAATGCAAGGCAGCCAGCAGAAACGAAAGAAAACTAAACAATGAAGCATTGATTTAATATGACAAAAAAAAACTAAAAGTATACCTCAATAAATATGAACATCATTCGGTTGAAGTTTTGATGAAATTTCCAAGCCTTGACCGATAGCTGCCTTTTGCCTTTTTTTGTGTTTGGATTTTGTGGAAGAAAATGTGTAGAGGGAGCCCTTTTTTTTTTTTTTTGTTCCTCTTGTCTTCTTTCTTCTGCCCAAGTCCGAGAGAGGGAGAGAGTGAGGTGAGGAGCTTTTCTCTTTTTTTTTTTTCTTTTTTTCGGTTGAGACCAAAGAAAGAGCCAAGAGCCTCCCTTTTTTTTTGTGTGTTTTTCCCTTCCTGTTTCAAGAGAGAGCTGAGAGAGTCAGGAGTGCCTTTTTTTTTTGTTCCTCTTGTCTGATGAGCCCAGAGAGGAAATTGAGAGTTGGAGTGTTAGGTTGGTAAAAATGATGGTTTTTCTTCCAAAATGACAAGAAAGATCAATGCAAAAATATGATGAATTTTTTTTTACGAAAATGAGAAGAAATGCTAATGAGGATGGAGTGTAAAAATGGGTTAATAGTGGTTTTGGTGAAACAAAATGATTAGAATGATTTTTTATTTTCTTAATTTTCTCTTTTTTTGTGTTTTCTTGTTTTTGTTTTTGTTTTTTTCAAAAACAAACCTACAAAAATGAGAAAATCACACATTAATATATTAAAAAAATAATAATAATAACTTATCAAATAGATAAAATTTCAGGAAAACATTAAAAATTGACAAAAATTTGGTGTCTACAACCACTGTTAAATTTTTGGGTGAAGATAATAGTTGTACCATCTTTTGCTTCTTTCACAATTTTTAGTTATATACATTACCAATCTTTACTCCATAAGTTGATTTGTGTTTTGCCCTCCCTTTCCCTCTTCTTTTTTCTTTTTTTTTTTTTGTCTAGAAAGGGATTGATTCGAGTAGAAGATCAATGGGATAGTTACAATTCTAATCAGGCTTTAGGAAGGTAATTTTGTTATTTTTTATGTTATAAAAAAAGATTTTTGATTGTTGTCGATTTTGTATGATCATTTTCTTAAAATATCTAATTTCACATTTCTTCATATTCAGCAGAGCAGACCTGCATTCTCACTACCTTGATAGAGAAGAAAGGGAACAACCAGAGAAAAGATTGCATAATTTGAGGTACGTTGTTATTTGGTAGCTTGCCATAAAGAATGAAAAGTGTTTATCATGACTGCTAGTTTCTTGCAAATTATGTTATGGTTTACATCCTTATTTGTGTAAATTAAGTTATGGGTTATGATGTTTAATGCTTTCTTATATACTATACAACAACATATACAATTAAACAATAGGAGAATAGTACAATCAGGAATGTGTTTTCAGTTTTATTGAGTAGTATACCATTTGGTGTAATCAGTGAATAATCTAAGTAGCTTGGAATTCATAACTAAGCCATAAAAAGGAGGTACATTGTGAATACTATGTTTTTTAGCCTTCTTTATCTTTTTATATCTAGAAATTGTCTTTCCTCCTTTTTGAGTTGTTCATCTTGGCAATGCCTTGAGTTTAGTAAGTTAAGACTTTTCTTATTCTAGGTATCGGAAATGGATAAGAGCTGGATAAATGATCCAAATATTTTGTCAAGTCATTATAAGTATGGTCTTAAGGATTTTATTGAATTTGCTAAGACCAATGGTATGGGATTGGATTGGATTTGCTAAGACCAATGGCATGGGATACAGGAAATGCTGCAAGAATTCCTCGTTTGGAAACAAAAGCAGTGTGGAGAGTCTTCCTAGAATGGTGAGTTTGTAGATCTTTATTCGAAACCAATGTATTTATGTGCATTTATTTACTATTGTGGAACAACTTATGTTGTGATTTGTATTTCCTGGTGTATTATTGGTTACCTACAGCATATATAGTAATTATTCTAGTACAAGTTAATGCATTGCTTGTACTCATGATTAGGTGGTCCCTAAGCAATTTGTAGTGATCATCCATGCATCATAACAAAAATACATTTTTTGCATGCCATTCTATTATTTCTCTGATTTCAGATTTTTCTTGGTTTTATTGTACAGGTTTGGGATGAACTTGTGGATTGCTTTTGGCTCATCCTAAAGAACTCTTCTATTTTGATATCATCCATCTCTAGTATTTTGTTGACCATAGAATTAAAGTCCATCTTTTGGTTTTAGCATATGTTAGGTATATGGCAATTATCTAGGGAGAATAGCAATATTTATATTGGTTTCAAATCATGGAATGTGATGATATGTAAATGTTTGACATAGTTAACTTTTGTGGTTTGACATATTATGGTTGCCTACTAATGATAATTTGTGAAGTTTTGGTTGATATTTTGCTTGCATACTTTTATATTTTGATTGGGTAGAGTGTCTAAATAAATGATATGGGATGGTTTAGTCGGGAGTTTTAATTTTTCTTGAAATTGGGCTTGTTGGCAGGGAGATTTCGTCCATTTGTATGGGAAAACTCTGTCAAAATTTTTTTTAAAATAAAAAAAATTATTATTAAAAAAAAAATACACGGTCACTATTGTCACTAAAATTGCTGGGCTTAAAAAGGTTGAATGGTCAAATTAGAAATTAATATATTATAGTGATGCAGCTGTCGTCAGGAAAAATGATCTTGTATTGTCATTAAAGTTTCCCGACAAGTTTCAATACATGACTTTTCTTGACAATCAAAAATTTAGTGACAAAGTTCAGGGTCTTTCCCGACAAAGGATCATCAAGAATATGAGGTCTTTCCCTGACGATCAAATCATCACGATTACCTTTCCTAATGATGCGTCACAGAAAATAACACATTTCCTGACGACAATTCCAATACTTGTCAGGAAAACCTTTTGCCAACAGCGTATAGGTGACCAATCTTCTCTGACGACATTGGTGTCACGAAAACTTTTCCTGACGAAATATGTACCTTTTCCTGACAAATACTGTTGTCACTAGAAATCTTTTTTTTTTTTTTTTTTTTGTAAAACTTGCAATAAGGAGACAAGGAAGCTTTGGGTGGAGTGATTTTTGCATGGACAACCTTGCTTTTGTGTATTTCCTTGAGGTTTGAAAGTATTAAACTAAGAAACTCTTCTTCTATCTCTTATATTGTATTTTATTGGATAGATGACCTGAATCTTAGAAGTTTTATGGATGAAAACCTAGATTGGTAAAGGTTGATGGAATTTCAGCCTAGGGTTTCATTGGAAAAATAACTTGTTCTGTTCTGCCTGATTTTATTTGTGTATGATAGAGACCGAATTAGGCTTAAGTTAAAACATGAAAGTTGTAGAAAATGATTTTTTATAGTTTCCTACAACATTTCAACTCAATCTGAGCACTGTAGCTCATGAAAAGACAAAAATACCCTTGTCTGCCATAGGTAAAGTTTCTGCAGACAGTTTTGGGGATTTCACGATTCTGTCCTCATTTTTCACCTTGATCCGTTTCAAATTAGCCTTTGGCTGAAACACAAAATTTAGCCCTATGTTTTAGCTTTCCAATGCATCCAAGAACACCTCAAACGGATTTGTGTAGCCTGACTTATTGTCATTTGAACACAGTGCTGTTAACCAGCCTGATGGTGAAATTCTGGTTCTGTAATCTGTAAATTTGACTTGGATAAACTATAAACTGGGTTGAGTTGTTTTCATGAGAGTTGTAGCCCTTTGTCTTAGCTTCGAAACAGTATAAAATTCATACCAATCCGATAAATGTAGATCCATTTGTGACTAAAATGCTATAAGATGTTAAAGCTGCTATTTCCTCTTTTGGCTTCAAAACTGATATCTAGTTGCACTATTGGACTTGTGATGTACTTGGGTGATTTTGGAGCCTAATTGAAAGGCAGTGGTGATGATATTTCTTGTGTGTGATGTTGGGGCTACCTTGAGAAAAATAATGAAGCCATAAATGGCTAGAAAATAGATAAACACAAAGGGCGTGCTGCCCAAATTTACACTCGAGGACTAGGTAAGGATTTGAGGACGAATACCATTTGAACCATCTAGGATATTTGTGTCTTCTTATATACCTAGAATTCGGCTGAAACTTGTACCCTTGGAAAAATGAAATTTACGACTAATAGAAATACATTTTCTTTGTCACTTCGACTCAAATGGAGATTTCAAAGTTTTACAAGCGAGATAAGTTTTACAAATATTTTACTCATGTTCTTTGGTTCACCTAAACTTTGGATGGTTTAACCGTAATATTTTTCCTTGGTTGTTATTAGGGTTCTTTGGTGATTGAGGGTATTATCCGGAAGGATACTTTGGACGTTATTTTGCTTAAATAGGTGAGTGTTCCTTGTTTGTTATATTTTCCTTGACTTCATGGCTTGTTGTTATGGGTTGATAATGTGTTAAGTGCTCTTAATGATTGCTAAAATGAGTTTTCTTGGCGAGTGTGTACTTTATCGCACTCGACCTAAATGAATGTAAAATTTTCAATGATTCAATGATTGAAATATTACTTGTGCATGAATGTAAGCCTTTTGGCTGAATTGGGCCCTGCTCTTCGTTACCGATCGACTCGAGCCAGAAGCGGACTCGGTCGGGCGATATGGTGACCCTGGGTGAATGTTTGGTATACTCGAGTATTACCTTGTAGCCTGGTGGAGTCCAGCCAATGTCCGGAAGGGGTGAAATGAAATGAATGAACGATTGGTAATGCGAATGAGGGATTTTTACTTACAAAAATGCATTTTCAAATGATTGGAGGAATAAGGGAATGAAAGGAGAATGAATGAATGGCTCCCTGTGAGCACATATCCTTTTAATGAATGTGTTATTATCGTTTTGTATTGTAAATGTTTCTTGACTTATTGTTTGACTTATTGCTTGATTATCGCTTTCAAGGAACTTATTGTTTGATTATGTGTTCGGAACCTCACTGAGCATTTAGCTCATTCCTTTAGTTTTGTTTTCCTTAACAGGGGAAGGTGAGCAAAGACGAGAGCTCTGTATAGGCTAGCCTAGTCTAGCTCTTTGAATTTTTGTAATGGTTCTAGCCCTAGCGTTTGGTGGGATGGTTGTATGAAGAATTGAGAACCTTTGTATATTTGAGTTTGTACTCCCTTTAGAGATAGAAATATATATAAGTTTCGCTTTAAGTTTTGGCTTATTGCTATACTTATTCTTGTGATTTTATTCCGGTTTTGATTGAGGTATGACTGAGTCTCGGCGAGAGTTGGGCAAGTGGTCCGCCGAACCCTTTGGTTCGCCTTAGGGGTAGGTAGGGCTATCACAAATCTCCGCTCTAGAATTAGACCCAGAGAGGGAAGTGGGGTGATGAGTGTGTTCTTTAACTTGTTATGATACTGCTAGTATGAATCTATGAGTTCAGATCTTGCAGACAAACAGCAAGCTTTAGGAGCCTTTAAGGGTGGTTCTGGCAGTAAGACCATGGGATTTTGTAGTAAGACTTGTAGGCCTAAGAAGGTCCTTGGAGAATAAGAGTACCCAAGGCAGTGAGCAATTCTAAAATTCAAATCAGATCTAAGAGTAGAGTAAGGAAGTTTGTCGCAGATGGACTTGGCACTAATTTCGGTGGATTTGTTTGAAAAGGTAATGAATTTCGATGCCTACCCATATCCGTTGCCATTCATAAATCGTGGGCACTCGCTCAAATTGTCATCCTTAAATTTTGTAAACAAATAGTCTCTCATATTTGGAGAGCAATTTGCCCAATAAAATTACATAGTTAACTCTAAAAATATATTTTCTATTATGTATATAAAAAATTTTAATAATGTATGTAGACACCAAATTTTAATTTAGCTTTATTTATCATTTATTTTAATTTTTATTGATAATTATCTAGTTTTTTTTAATCTAATAGTTTTTGTTTTAGACATTTTTTTATTTTATTTTTATTTTTTAATTTTATTATTTCACTTTATTTATTATTCTTATTTTTATAGATGAAATGATGATTATTAAATGATTTTTGCTCATTAGTCTCTTAATTTTATTAGATTTTGTCGAAAAAAGAAAATTGTTCACAAAAAATATATATACTTTAATTTTTAGATTCAATTATGGGTTTTGTTGCAAATTAGCTTCAATTATAAATTAATGCGGTTTGTTCACTTAATTTAATTGAATCTTAGTTCATAAAAAAAAAAGCTGGGAAACAATGCGCGCATGCCTGCATTCCATTTAGCTTCGTACGAAGCAGCGAAGCAGCAAGAAGGCTCGGCGTTTTTTCCTATTTTTTTTTCTTCCATTTTTCTCCCGTTTTTAGCTCCGTTGGATGGTGTTGGTACAGGCCATCTGGCCTTTATCTTGAGCCTCAATTTCATGAGGAACGAAGGCCATTAGATGGTTCCCCAAATGTCGGTGGCTTCATCTAAACCATCATTGAGAGGGTTTAGTTCCTGGGGTGCCGTATAAAAAGGATGAGGAGGGTTTAAGAGAAGGGTAGAGGGTTGAGAGAAGGAATGGGCGGCTGCATAGGTAAGGGAAACAAAAATAGAAAGGGAAAGAGTAAGAGGAACGGCAGGGCTGGATAAGGGAAAAACAGAGAGACCGAGAGAACCAGAAAGCTAAGAGGAAAAAGACTGTGAGAGGAGATTGGGGGAGGTTACGGGTAGAAAGAAAAACTGGAAGAAGAGAGTGAATAAGGAGGAAGAAATTCAGGAACTGAAGTGCCTTCACCCACGGGAAGCTACTCCCATCGACCTTCAAAGCTGCTTTCTTTGCTGTCTAGGTATACGAAGCTTTGCCTACTCCCTCAAAAATCCATTTGATGTTGTTTTCTTTTTCCTAAAATCTGTGCTTAGATTGAGGTTCTAGTATGGTGGCTAGTTATGTGATTGATATGTTAGGGTATGGACTTATTGCAAGTTCCTATGCCTTTGCTGCATTTTCTTTTCTGTCGCACAGGAGAGGTGTTGCTAATAGGTGGTTGATAAGTGATTTGTCGGGGATTATCTTAACAATGTTATGAAGTTATAACATTAGAGGATTTGGGGTAGTGAGATAGGGGGTCTTATGGGACTGATTTTGCATGAACATACTCCAACCGAGTGAGAAAACGAAGAAAGCTTCTAACTTTGTGTGAGCTGTACCTGAAATTTTTTTTTGCTGTTCATGCTTTGTTCTTTTGGGACTGGTAGAAAGCTTAGCTAACTAGTTTCCTTGCTGCTGAAACTCGCGGTTGTGTTTGGAACATGGATTTATGTGTTGTTTGGTTGGTTTGTTCATTTGAATGAAAAACGGTGTAGGAAATTTCCAGATTGGCATGCTCCTGTGTTTGACACTTTTATGTGTTTAAATCCAAGGTTTTATGTTGAAAATTGAAAAACAACATTTGTTGATACATGGCTTGGATTCATAGTGTGTTTGCTTGAAGTTTAAGAGTGCAAAAACTGCTGCAACAAGCATGGAGCTCTTGACTTGTGGCAGCAGTACGTGCGGACAGTTTCAGTTTTTATTTTTTCTTTTGTTTTGCTGAAATTGTGGCTCGGTTGACATGTTTCCTTTGCTTGTTGTTTGGTTGGAATGGCATGAATAATATTTGCTATTAAAGCTGCACTTAGACAAGCCATAGCTTTGAAAACTAGGAGAAGTATGAATCACACATCAAGTATTCAGTTTCTTGTTTGGGTTTTGATGTCGAAGTTTCCTATTCATAAGCATAGCCTGTTCTTGTTACTTTATGATGATTTCAGTGTTTGGTTGAAGAGTGGAATGTTCTGTGTTGAATGTTTAATTGTGTGAGGCCCCAGTCAGTTCGTAAGTTGATATTAGGGTTTTAGGGCTAAGGAGAGAACCCTAATCTTGGTTAAGATTGAAAACCCTAATTTATGTATTATTATTCTTAGGTTCGAGCTATAATTTATATTCGGTGTTCTAATATGTGTTTTGGAATACGTAAGTTTAGGATTCATTTTAGTTTACAAAGGTTTAGCAAGTTTGAAATGGTTAGCAAACTCTAGATTAGCAAACCTCTAGTATAATAATTTATTAGAAAGCTTAAGTGGGGTCTAAAAACCCTAATTCTGCCAAAGTTATAAAAGTTGTTGTTTGATTGTTTTTATTAAGGAAAAAGTATGTTTAAGTATAGGTGATTAAGATAGGAAAGTGATTAGTGAGGTAATTAAGCGTGATTACATGTTCTAGATTAGATTAAGTTATGACCTATGGAGTTAATTGAAAGATTATCAAATGTTTGAGGGTAAGAGTAGAATAAAAGCTAGGTTGAAGTGCAAGGGTTTAAAAGGCAAATAAAGCATTTTTATGTGATTGGTTAGCCTAAAAATATCTCCTATTGTCTTTGACTATTTATTACCTTAGGATTATAAGATAATCACAAGACAAACAAGACAAGACTTGGAGAGAAAAAAAGAGAGAGGAGAGCCGAGATTGAGAGAGCAAAGAGAGGAAAGAAATTCTTCAAGTTCTTCATCTTCTAGCCTTTCATCTTGCCTTTGAAGCTTGAGGGAACAACTTAAGAGCTTGATTGTTGAAGTTTGATCATCTACCAAACTCATTTGAAGGTATGCCATCTTCTTTGAAAGATAAATTTTGGGGTTTTAATCTTTAAGCTATGGAATTGATGTATTTTGTTGTGATTATGGATTTGTATGGTGGATTTGATGTTTATATTGAAATTTCATGGTTAATTTTAGTATTTTGTTGCTGTTGGAAATTTGGTCAAAAGGAAAAAATTAGGGCTTCTTGCTTTAATGTTTTCCTTAGTTGCTTTAATTGAGAAATTGATTTGTAGATGGAATTTGTGGTGTATTGATTGTTTTTGTATTGTTAGATTTTGGTAAAATCAGATTTGGTTCATGAAACCCTAGACTCCATTAGGTTAGTTTAGCTTGGCTAATGCCTAGTGAGTTGGGGTTTGGTTAGTTGGATGTTAGAGCAAGCTCATTAGTGCGAATGAAGTGAGGATAGGGATTTTGGTTAGTGTTTGGTAATTTCGTGGTAAAATAAGGAGAGAATTTCGGACCACTAATAGGCTGATATACGTATGGTTATTGGGTATCAAATTGCTTAGAAAAGTTGGTATAAGAATTGTCGCGCCCCACTTTTTGAAAATGTGAAAGTAGTGTGTGGGATATGTATGTGAACGTGTGTGAAAGTGAAAATAAAAAGGCCGTGGGATTGTGAAATGCGACGGTTTAGCCAAACAAAGGATTTTAGGTAGAAAAGGAGTCGCCACTTGGTATAGAGTTAGGGTGTACCAAGTCACCCAAAAAGTGATTTTTTGGAAAAGAAAAGTAAACAAACCCTTTTTAAAGAATTTTTAGGTCTACATAACCAAAGAAAGGGATCGGGGGTCACATTTGATAAGGGAGAAGGCAAAGGCAAAGCCTAAGGCACTCCCTTACCCTAACCAAAGCTAGTTGCGTGACTTAGCCCCACTTTTCCTAATTCTTCTACCCAAAATATGCATTGCATGTTGGATGTGACTAATGGATATGAAAAGGAAAGAAAAATGCAATCCTAAATCTAAAATGTCTCTTATGAGGCTTTTTGGTCCCAACCACATGAGTTGTGATGGCCAATAAGGAAAGCCCTCATAGAGGTCATGGATAATGCAAATGAGGACTCAAGTATGAGTGTAAGTGTGCAAATGTAAGAAAAGTGCAAGTGTGCCAATTGAGAAAATAAAGGTGTTTGTGTGCGAATGGATGAAAATATAGTATAATGGTAGTAAGTGCATATAAGTGTAACTGGGTGCAATTTGTGAGGTAGAAAATAAATAAAAGAAAAAGAATGTGCGAACATGGCATGTGGATTGCGAAAAATATAAGTAGTGAGAAAATGTGGCTAAAAAGGTGAAGAGGTGATATGATAGAAATGAAAGTGTATGAATCTAGAGGAATGCATCAAGTCGGGTACGGGAATGACTCCTAACTTCACGACTTTAATTTTCCTTTGGATTAGAAGGAAGAACTAGCGTGCTAAGGCTATTTTGTAGCCACACTCGCTCGTTTCCCTTACCGAAAGGGGACTCTCAAGCAAATGTACCCTATAACTAGCATGAGGATGCAAAAACCTAAGATGAAGGGAAAAGGATTGGAGGAGCATGCCAAATGCTAGAAAACTAAGAAAAATGCATGAAATGTAGTGAGACATGCAAGTATGTACTAACGAGAGGGGACAACCTATTGGGTCTAGCATTGGACTAGCCCTTTTCTAACGCTCTCTCACAAGCATTGGACTTGTGAGGGCTCGAGGCGAAGGCCATGACTAGCATTGGACTAGCCACGGTAACGCGCGTTTGCATTCACCATATATATACAATTAAGTAGGCATAATTAAAGCAAGTAAGCATGTAAGCACGTAATTCACATAACACATAAGCATGCATATCTAGATGCCAAAACCTAAGAAAGCGATTAAACATATAGCACATAGACATGTAAGACACATAAGGCAATTAAGGCCCTAACTATTACATTTTTTAGGGGGAAAGGCCTACTACAATCTAAAAGGGGAAACAGAATAAATAAAAATAATAACCTAGCTATTACAACTTTGGCATTCAAGTGCCTTTCAAAAAATTAAAATTGAGCTAAAATTAAAGCAAAATTAAGCAATTAAAGAAATAAATAAAGTGAAAATGAAATAAACACTTAAAGTCATGCAATTGCACACATAAGACACCTATACACACGTAGGGTCAAATAAAGTCAAAGGTAGAGGATAGAGTGTACCTCCCTCGCAATGGTAATCAAATGAAGGAAAAATGGCTTCAAAACAATAAAAAGGTCAAGGTACCACTTTAATTAAGAAAAATTAAACGAAATGTGCAAAACAAAGCTCACTTGATCATAAAGCCCCTAAAGTCATGACTTAAGTGCAATTGAAACAAAGCATTGTAATTAATTGAAACAAACAAGCAATGAAGTTGTAGAATTAAAACTGCCAAGGACCAAATTGAGGAAATTATTCAATTGGTTGGGTCATAGCAGCATTAGTTGGAAGCCAAGGGGTCAAAGTGCAATTCTTAGAAGACTTTCCATGCAAAATTCATGCAAAAGCTACGAAGATGGCTTCTGCAACTTCCAGCTAACATCTCTGCTGCAATTTTCATTCGGGAGCTTTTGCAACCCCAGGGAACTTTCGGCAAACAAGATTCATGCAGCACTTTGATCCATTTCCCAATTAAACATGGCTAAAACAATGAGATTCTTGGTAGACTTTTCATGCAAAGCATGCAACTTAGGAAGAAAAATGAGCTTCTGCAATCTGGAAAAAAAAAACTGAAACCTGCTGCAATTCTATGGATTTCTTACCGAAGCACAGAAAAATAGCACTAACTGAATCTAGATTCCCAAATCAAAGATAGAAAACGTCTCTTTTATCAAAAACAAAGTCAGCTTGGCTTAGATTAAGCTCCAACGGTTTGAATTAATAGAGCTTGAGATCATAACAGAAAACCAGATCCCTTACAAACTTTCCAGCTAAAACTTTTGCAGGCAAAACAAAATTATCTTCGACATTACAAACTTGTTCAAAGCCAAACATTAATCGAGCAAGCATGCACAGGCAGAACAAGAACCAACTAATCATGCTCACAAGCTTCAATTGAAACAACTGAAGTTTTTGCAGACTGCACGTCAAACTACTGCAACAAACTTACAGATTGCAGTTAGTTGTTATATCGCACGTTGCTACCTTAAAGTGCAGCGGATATATACAATAACATTACCACCAACAGCAAAACAGACCCCAAAAATTCAAGCCAAAACAAGAAGTTCATCCACTCAAAAGAAATCAAAATGAACGGAACATGCCATTCTTCCTTTTTGATTTATTCTGCAACTGAGAGAACTCATTTAAACTCACAAAGACAGCCGCAACAATGAAGCCATAGTCACGGAATCATCAACTGAACTCCACTGGGACCCCATCTCAAACAAAACGCAGAATAACATTGGATTAACAGCTCAAAGTTCCCATTCTTTAGTTCAACAAGTAGCAAGAAAAGGGCCAGCTTTCATTATAGGTTTTTATCAAATACAGATCCAAGCCAACAAAAATTATGCCACTCATGCTCTTATTTCACAAACACAAAGGAAGATGACCACAAAGAAATCATAAGAAGATCAAATATGGCAGGGCAATAAAACACGTTCATCAAACCCAGTAATGGTTCGGCAACCGCACATAGGATGGGATCTCATCTTCACAATGAAAGTGCGTTAAAGCAGTATGAACAGAGGCTATGGATACCTGAAAATGTTTGAGAGGTTTGACAAGGCAAAATACTCCCTAGCATGTTGGCTGGTTCGTGAGATGAGGCGAGAGAAATTCCATCACAGTGGGGTGCAGCAGGGACTTCGTAACCTGGGGTTGCAGTGGTTTTCTTCCTTTCTCAAGCCGTCATCTTCTTCCTCCCGTTTATGAAACCCTCGGTCCTTGCTTTTCTTTTTCCCTCTGTTTTTCCTTATCCAGTGCAGCCGTCAACTACCTAATTCTACTCTCCGGCCCTTGCTAAAACCTCAGTTCTCCCTCGTTGCTGTTTTTCTTTTCTTCTCACCAGAACCTCCCTTTTCCTTTCCTCTATTTTCTTGCTTTTTGTTTCCTTTTCGGCTCCCTCTTCGGCTCTCAAAATCTCTCCTCAAATTTCAGATTTCCTTTTCTAAGCCCTCGGTCTTCTTGGTCTCTCCCTTTCTCACTCTCCCTCTGCCCTCTGTTTTACCGTCACTCCTCTCGCTCTCTGTTATAGCTCTTTCCATAAAACCTAGCCGTCACCCAACCTTTTTTCTCTCCCCTCTTGAACTCCTTTCCCCGGTTTCCTTTTCGGTATCTCTCCCTCACTCTCTAACGCTGGCCGCCAGTCCCCTTGCTTTTTCACAGCTGCCCACGAGCCCCTAAACCCTCAGCTCTCGTTTGGTTTCCTGCTCCACCCCGCCGTACCAGATTCTCTCAAAACCCTCTAGCCGAAGATCTCCTTTTTTCGTCCTGCCCTCAGTCTCTCTCTCACCCACTTCAGCCCCCCAAAGAAATCCTCTCCTAATACCCTCAACCCAGCCGTCGTTCAGTCCTTCCTCTCTTTTTAGATTTTCAGCCGTCACCCCCCTTCTAAAAGCTGCGTTTCTGTTCTATTTATACCACCCACATACTCTCAAACCCTCACCTGAAGGGTGAGGATGAGAGTGGAGGTTTGCTGGGCATCCTAGGGCCCTCCGATGGGCATGTGCAACTCAACGCAGCTTGCATGTAAATTTTTTTTTATGACTTAAAACAAAAATAAAAGACTAAAAGTAAATAAAAACTAATCATGAAAAATAAAAATAATAGTAAATAAAAATACACTAAAAATTTGGTGCCTACAAGAATCATATAACGGACTGTACGGTTGCGGCACGCAAAACCGGCAAATCTGGAAAACCAGGGCAGTTCAGCATCCAAACTTTGGCTTCATTTTTTCTTGATGTTACGTATGGATTCAGAAGTTCCTTAAAACATGAAAGTTGTAGCCTCTTAAGTCCTGAATATGCCTGTAAAATTTCAGGTGAAACGGATTAGTGTATCCTGAGTTATAGACAAAACATTCAGGCCTATTTTGAACATCAGATTCTGTTGCGTTTTGAGTCAGCCTCTGACCGTGATTTTTTTTCCGTTTTGATAACGTATGATCTGGGTGTTGACTCCTTCATAATAAATGTATATCTTGGTTTTAGCTTCGAAACGGTATAAAGTGCGTCGAATTCGAGTTACGTAGCTCCCATTATGACCAAAATAAGATCGATCATCAGAACTGCCTTTGAATCTGGACAGTTCTGACGGGTACTTTGGCACTCAATTTTCGTTCTGTTCTGAGTGGATTCAGGTCTTGGCCAAAACATCAAAATTTTAGCCTTATGTCCCAGATTTCTAATGCCTTTAGAATTTCCTGATTTGGATTTGTGAGCTGGGAGTTATGGTTCAGCAAACCTACCCTGTCCGTCACTCTAAAGTGCGAATTTCTGGAACGATTTTCCATACTTTCGACCCATTTCTGTTCAGATCCGGACTTAGGTGTCTTCGTGAAAATTGTAGCCCTTCCTCTTAGCTTCGCAACGGTATCTCATGTACCTTGATCTGACACTCATAGCTTCGATTGTATTCAAAACAGTTTTGACGGCAAAGCGATTGGGTTACCATTTTCGATTCCGTATGCCGTTTCCGCACTCGTATGTGCCGATTTTGCCGTTTTTCTTGTTTTAAATATGTTAGTAGCCGTTTGTGAAATATTGTGACACAATCTTCTATTTCAGACGTTGGTGAGCTAGGTGGAGCCGGTGGGGCCTACTAGCTACTCCTCGCGGCACGAATTTCGTACTTTTGCTCTTTTCTTCGTTGGGTAAGTATTCAGGCCGCTCTTGTGTGTTAGTTGCTTATGTGTTTCGATATGTATGAAGAGGGTACCTAGGCGAGAGTGTACTTTATCGCACTCGACCTAAACCCTAACTTGCGCACATATTTGTACATGGCTTGCGTATATGAGCAATTTTGGAACTAAAACCCTTGAGCTTGTGGCTCGGGGTGACTTTTAAAAAATTTTGTGAAGTTTGTGAGTTTGGGGCCCGATCTCAATACCTAGATGGACTATTCGAGCCGGTTAGGGCTTGGTCGAAGTCAGTCCAACCTGGTTTGACGTCACCAAGTTTGTGAATCCAGTTCACCGAGTATGTGGACCAAGTTTGTGATCCGAGCTTGTGAACCAAGGTCAATTTTGTTCGCTCGAGCAAGTTTCTGAGGTGTCTGGCCAGAAAGGGTGATAAGGTGTACGGTGGGAGAACAAGTGGAGTTCTACGGACCATTATTTGTGGTCGACGGAGTGTCGGCAGGAGATCATACATGGCACATGAATTGGCTTTGGAGCCACCCGTATCCTTATTATGTGATGTCATTTTCTGCTTTTGCTTTACTCTTACATATGTGAGATTTACGCTTTTGCCCCTGTTTACTTACTAAGCATATAGTTTACCCCTTTTCTTTTGTTTTCCTTAGCAGGGGCCGACGCGGGGACTTTTGACAAATATACTAGTATAGTTAGATTTGCATGTAATAGTTGGACAATTAGGACGTTTGTTTTAGTTTTGGTGGTTTGTATAAGGACCCTCCTTAGGGTCTACTCTTTGGTTTTGGTTATATTCATAAGGATGTAATGGGACGGTTAGAACACTTTTGGGATTGTATATATTGTGTATATAGCGCTCTTTCGGTTTATTTAGTTTTATTGCTTTAAGTTTCGAGTCCTGGCGCGAGTTAGGCAGGAGGCCGCTAATACCCTCAGGTTCGCCCTTGGGTGAAGTGGGGTCGTCACAAATTGGCCATTGCAAGTAGATGATAAAGGCTCTTTGGCTGCACTTTGTCTTTCTTATTTTCTTGGCCCGAAGTCTCTCTGTGGGAATCATTAAAGTTGAATGATCATGCTTGGATTTAAGATTTGGAGATTTATGCGATGTTTGGTTGAAAAGGTCTTGATCAAACTTTGTGTATTTGAATCTGAAATCCGAGTTTGGAAGTAAAAATGCAGCAGGCCTGCACTTTCGGTTGCTGAAGCTCTAGTTTGATTGAAATTTGTGGTTTTGTTGATATGCCATGTACATGTTCACACTAAGTTTCCTACTCTTGTGTCTTTGCTGCATTTTTCACACATGAGCACATTTAGGTGAATATCCAAATGTTGTTTTGCTCAAGCTTTTGACTTGCTTGAAATGCTTGTTTTGCTTGATATTTGACTGCGATGGTTTGTCTATGGTTTGCTTTGATTGGATCTTCTGGGATAGATAATTATGCTTAGGTGATGTTAACAAGGATGGTTTGAGGTTTTTGCATTAGGTTTTGGTTGTTGAATTGGTAGATTTCGCTTAAGTTGCTTCACACTTCACATCTAGGCGAATAACCAAAGGTTTGCTGAAATTTCAAAGTAGCAGAAAGAAAACCCATGAGCTGTCCAGATTTGCATGCCCTTTTGTCCGACTTTTTTTTTGTGTTTGGAATCCAAAGTTTATATTGCAAAGTGAGAGGATTAGAAAGTGGTCTTGTTGTTTTAAGTTTGAATCTTGTTAGAAAACTGCGGAAAGTTTGCAAATGTAAATTGCAGCAGGCTTCGTTCTTTGTTGCAGAAGGTTCATTCGTAGCTTTGCATGCCTTTTGCATGGAAAATGTTCCAAAAGTTGCATTCCAATCCCTCAAGTCCCTCCTTGTTTCACTATGGCCCAAACAATTGGAAAAATCAATCAAATTGACCCCTCAAATTTCTTTAGTTTTTGCAATCAAGTTACTACTTGTTTTAATTTTTTACTTGGGTTGTTCACCTTTCTTTAAACGCCTTGGATTGATTCAATTTCATGCTCATCCCCATTTCATGTGATTAAAGTGATGCCTTGACTCTTTTATTATTTTGGAGGGTAAATAAGTGATTTCACTCTATTAGGGCTCCATCTCCAGGAAGGTACACTCTATCCCTTATTTCTTACTTTATTTGACCCTACGTGCTCTATGTGATTTTACGTGTTTAATTGCATGCCTCTTAAATGTTTTTATTATTATTTATTTATTTATTTCATTTATTTTCTTTGTTGGCTTTAGTTTGTATATTTATTTTTAGTTCAATTTTGATCATTTGAAAGGCACTTGAATGCCAAAGTTGTAATAGCTAGGTTATTATTTTATTTATTTTATTCTGTTTTCCCCTCTTAGATTGTAGTAGGCTCCCCCAAATGTAATAGATAGGGCTTCTGTGCTATGTGCTTGTGTGTGCCTACATGTTTATCGCTTTCCTAGGCTTCTGCATCTAGATAAGCATGCTTATGTGCTATGTGCTATGTGAAACTATGTGTTTTGCATGTCTATTTGTTTTTAGTATTATACCCGGATGGAATGCACGTTACCGTGGCTAGTCCAATGCTAGTCATGGTCTTTCCCTCGATCTCTCACAGGTCCAATGCTTGTGAATGAGCGTTAGTAAAAGGCTAGTCCAATACTAGACCCTTAGGGACCTCCTACGCTAGATCAGGTTTGTGTGACTACATTACATTCTCATGCATATTTTTTCACCTTTTAGGGTTTTTACCATGTTGCATGATACTTTCTTATATAAGTACATCATTTATACCATATTCCCTTTTATTTATATCCCCCATTCCGTATTTTCCCTTATATGTATATTCCTTACCCCCTTTGCATGAAACATGACATTAGACTTGCATTTCATCTAAGTATTAGAATTAGGTTAGATCACTCACTTGATTAGATAGGAAAATCCCTTGAGTATGGGATATGGACGAGTTTGGCTTTCTAGCCTTAGCACGCTCGTATTCCCTCTATTAAAGGGAAAATTGAGTCACGAACATTAGTCCCCCGCACCCGACATGATGCATTCCTTTAGGTCACGTATATTTTGTAGACACCAAAGTTTCATTTAGTTTGATTTTAGCTTTATCTAATTCAATTTTATTTTATTATTAATTAAATGATAGTTAGTGTTCATTTTGATTATTTTTATAAATTAGGCTCATTATTTTTAAGGTATTTTTGCATTATATTTAAAAAAAAGAAAAAGAAGGAAAAATCCTCAAAAAAATTTGTTTTTAGCCCTTTAGTTTTAATTACTTTAAAATAAATAATTTTTCAATTAATTTTGTTGTTTAAAATTGATTTGAAAAAAAAAAAGGAAGGGAACTATTCATCATCTCCTTTGTACGAGCCACGAACCAGAATTTTGCAGCTGGCAAGGTGAACCCATTTCACTTCTTTTTGTTTTTTCCCAACCATTTACCATCTCATGCCCCTAATCTATATCAAGATCTTTCTAGAAGAATGCCATCAGATGGCTCCAGTTTTCTGTAGAAACCCACCTTTCATCCTTACCTTTGAGGTGAGGGTTTTGGGGTTGCTAGTTCCTAGGGGTGGCAATTCGGGTCCAAATCAAGTTGGTGGGTCGGGTTTGACCCAACCCGTCAGAAAATCTGTTGACCCGAACCCGACCCGCCAACCCGTGACGGGTTAGGTTTGCTGACCCGAACCCGAAAATTTCAGGTCGACGGGTTGGCGGGTCGACTCGAAATGACTCAAAACTTAATTTTAATTTATTAATTTATCACTGTAATTTCTAATAAAATCAATTTCTCACAAAACTAATTACATAATCAAGTAATAAAAATTTAAATAAATAATTCCAAATCAAATCCAAAATAAATTAAACACCGTAAAAGTGTTTTATTCCAAACAAAATATAAAATAAATTAAAACAGTATAAAAGTAAAAAATAATATAATATATTATTTGTCCAAATATAATAATTTCAACTTCACAGAAATTAAATAAATTCATTTAGGATTAAGTAATTAATACCTTTGAAAAAATGAATAACTTAGTTTAGTCAGATAAAATTATTTTTATGTTTATTAAATTATTTTTAATTCGTAAACGGGTCATATCGGGTTATATCAGGTCACCACGGGTTGACCCGAAATCGACCTGTTTTCTTTTCGGGTTCATCGGGTTCAACCCGATTCTGACCCGAATTCCCGAAACCTCAACCCAAACCCATTAATTTCGTATTAGGTTCGTGTCGTGTTTTCAAGTTGTGTCGAAAATTGCCATCCCTACTGGTTCCTATAAAAGGGATCCAAAAGAAACGCAGCCAGGGGGGAGGGAGCTAAGAGAGAGGACGGCTGATGAAAGAAAGAGTTGGCGGCTGGGTTGGGTAGGAAAAAGCAGAAGAAAAGAGAGTTGAAAACTGAGGGAAAAATGAAGTGACGGCTGAGAGAGAGTTGAGAGGAGGAGAGAGGCGGTTGCATAGCTAAGGGAAACAAAAACAGAAAAGGAAGGAGTAAGAGGAACGGCGGGGCTGGATAAGGGAAAAGCAGAGAGACCGAGTGAACCAGAAAACTGAGAGGAAAAGGCTGTGAGAGGAGATTGGGGGAGGTTACGGGTAGAAAGAGAAACTGGAAGAAGAGAGTGAACAAGGAGGAAGAAATTCAGGAACTGAAGTGCCTTCACCCATAGGAAGCTACTCCCACCGACCTTCAAAGCTGTTTCCTTTGCTGTCTAGGTATACGAAGCTTTGCCTACTGCCTCAAAAATCCATGTGATTTTTTTTTTCTTTTTTTCTTCTAAAATCTGTGCTGAGATTGAGGTTCTAGTATGGTGGCTAGTTGTGTGATTGATATGTTAGGGTATGAACTTATTCCAAGTTTTATGCCTTTGCCGCATTTTCTTTTCTGTCGCACATGGCAATTGTTGCTAATAGGTGATTGATAAGTGATTTGTCGGGGATTATCTTAACAATGTTAGGAAGTTACAACATTAGAGGGTTTGGGATAGTAAATGGGGGTTTCGTGGGACTGATTCTGTGACGACCCCACTTCTCCCAAGGGCGAACCCAAGGATATCGGCGGGCCGCCTGCCTAGCTCGCGCCAGGACTCAAAACTTAAAGTTCGAAAGAGCACTAAATACAATATATACAACCCCAAAAGAGTTATAATTACATTCTCCAAAAGTATCGAGTCAAACCACCAAAACAAAAACAAACATCCTAACTGTTCAACTATTACAAGCCAATCTAACTATACTAGTATACGAGCCAAAAGTCCCCGCGTCGGCCCCTGCTAAGGAAAACAAAAGGAATGGGGTAAGCTATATGCTTAGTAAGTAAACAGGGGCGAAAGCATAAATTTCACGTAACAGTTACACAATAAGAGTAAAGCAAAAGCAGAAAAGTAACATCACATAATAAGGATACAGGTGGCTCCAAAGCCAACTCATGTGCCATGCGTGATCTCCTGCCGACACTCCGTCGACTGCAAATAATAGTCCGTAGAACTTCACTTGTACACCCACCGACACCTTATCACCCTCACTGGCCAGTCACCTCACAAACTTGCCCGGGCGAACGAAATCACAAACTTGAACTTGAGTCACAAGCTCGGGTCACAAACTTGGTCACCTTCTCGGTGAACCGGATTCACAAAATTGGTTCATAACATGAACCTACAAACTTGGTGACCTCAGACTAAGTTGGACTGCCTTCGACCAAGCCCTAACCTGCTCGAATAGTCCAACCAGGTCAAGAGTTCGCCCCAAACTCACAAACTTCACAAAATTATTCAAAATCACAAACTTTGCAAACTTCACAAACTTTATTCGAAAGTCGCCCTGAGCCACAAGCTCAAGGGTTTTGGTACCAAAAGGTTCATATACATATGCCAAGTACAATTATACATTCAAATTAGGGTTTAGGTCGAGTGCGATAAAGTACACCCTCGCCTAAGTGCCCTTTTCACATATCTCAAACACATAGCAAAGAAAACACACCAAACCGGCCTGAATACTTACTCAAAATACCAAAAGTAGTACGGAAGCAAAATCGCTTCGCGCGTTCGCTAGTAGTGGGCCCCACCGGCTCCGCCTAGCTCACCGCTGTCTGAAATAGAAGATTTTATCACAAACGGCCACTAACATGCCCAAAACAAGCAAAACGGCAAAACAACACGCGCGCACGTAAATATGACAGACGGAAACGGAAACGGCAGATTTGACACTCGTTTCTAGTTTACTCATAAGTTGAGCTACGAATATCGGATTAAGGCGTATGAGACGCCATATCGAAGCTTAAAGGATGAACAACAACTGTTATGAAGACATCCAGAACTGAAACTGGAGGCTTTAGTCCCAAATGAACCAAACACAATCACTTACGAAATCTGGCCAATGCACAAATGGTCAGTTTTGAGTGCTAACTGTTTTCTATGCTACACATGGTCAAAAGAGCTGAAAATTGGCAGTTAGATAGTTCATTCCAAATGGAACAACTTTCATGAAGGTCGGCAATCCAAATTCGGAACGGAAATTGGTCATCAGGACCAAAACAGATTTCTGGTCATTTTCACGGGCAGGCCTTGTTTGCTCGGCTATATCTCAGGTTTTATAAATCCGATTCATGAAATTCCAAGGGCGTTAGAAAGCTCTGATATAGGGCTATAAGTTTGGTGTTTTGGTCGGAAGCCCAAACAGCTTGTAACTCAATCAAATGTGAAGCCAAAGTTCCAGCCATAAACTTTCCAAAAACGTACCAGAATCACAAACCGTATTTGACCTCAATATGCGGTAATGGCACCAAATTCACTACGGTTATCGGATGGGGGTGTAAGACCCACCGTTTCGAAGCTAAGAAATAGGAGTACAACAATGTAGAAGGCCACTCAGTCCAAATCCTAGCACAACTAGGTCAAATATGCAAAATACAAATCCAGAATTACCAAAACAGGTTTGCAAATCACATAAAACTGTAATGACTATAACTTAGTCTATACAACTCCAAATGCCGAAATTCCAAAGGCATATGGTAGCTAAGACGTCCAGCTACATTTCATCAGAAGACACCAACATCCAAATCCAAACCAATTCCAGTCAAAATGGCCAATTACCAGTACAGTTTTCGCATTCTGTCCAAAGCAGAACAGCTACAGTAATTTCGTCATATCTCATTCTACATCAATCCAAATGACCTGAAATTTTACAGGCACCTCAAACACATCAATATCTACAACTTTCATGTTTTGAGCAAAGTCACATTCGGCTTCTAACCCTATGATCCAAAACCGGACAGAATTGGGGTTTTATGAACCCTAGCTTTTCATTTTCCAATCCAAATCCATAATTGGTTGCATTTATCCACAATTCACACCCACTAGAGTCATTATAGTCCATTAACATTCATCATACAAGGCCACAACATCCCATTCATATTAAACCAGAAAAATTCCCAATAAAATAAAAACTTCACCAAAACTCTTCAAATCAAGAAATAAATCATATATTCCATCACTCAAGCCACCATTAAGCACAAAAAAACCATCATTAAGTATAGGGGAAAGGTTGAAGCATCACTCACCTAATAACAAGAGAGAGGAAGATGATGGACACCTTAGCTCTTCCAAAAAGCTTCAATAAACCAACCAATATCACCAAAAGGAAAGATTGTATGGAGTAAAACTAACTTAAACTCTTGATTTGGTGGATTTTGGTCCAATTGGAAGCTTGAAAGTTGAAGAATTTCCTTCTTCTTTGAGAGAGAAAGGGCCGGCCAACACAAGGAAGAAAATGGTGATTTTTGAGCAATTTTTGGATATTTAATCTTTTGGTCAAAAAAGTCAAGAAAGTGAATAGTAATTCTTAAGTCTTCTCCAATGAAATGGTGACACTTGTCACCACCATTAATGCATTCCTATCCTTTCTTTTCTCTCTCACATCAATCATATCTCACTCTCTACTTATCTCTTAACACCCGATAAATTTTACACAGTATCCGGAATTTAACCTAATTGGCCGAATTTTTCCGAACTTTTCGCACTAGTGGGTCCCACGTCCGATATACGTTCTTAATTTCTCAAAATCTAACCAATACTAGAAAAATCATCTAAAAACTATATTTACTCATAAAATTATCTGGGGAAATTTTTTCTAATAAAGAAAATGCGAAAAAAGGCGGGCGATAAATAAAACTCCACTTAAGCTTTCTAATATTGTAACACTAGAGGTTTGCTAATCCAGAGTTTGCCAACCATTTTCAAACTTGTTAAACCTCTGCAAACTATAACGAATCCTATTTTTACTTGTGCCAAAACACACACTAGAATACCGCATATAAACTATAGCTCGAGCTTACGAATAATACATAAACTAGGGTTTTATCATAAGCAAGTTAGGGTTTTCAATCTTAGCCGAGATCAGGGTTTCTCCCTAGCCCTAAAACCTTAATTTAACCGTACAAAATAATGAATAACCCTAATATCAACTTACGAACGGACTGGGGCCTCACAGACTCCGCATAAACATGCTCCAAATGAGTGAGAAAATGAAGAAAGTTGCCAACTTTGTGTGATTTGTATCCGAATTTTTGTGTGGGAAAGTATTGTTGTTCATGCTCTGTTCCTTTGGACTGGTAGAAAGTATAGCTAGCTAGTCATTTTCCTGACATTTTGGTTTTCAGTGAAGCCTGTGATTAGTGTGTTGTTTAGTTGGTTTATTCAGTTAAACGAAACAAGTTGCGAAAAACAATTTCCAGATTTGGGATACTCCTGTGTTTTGACTCTTTTTGGGTGTTTGAATCCAAAGTTTTTATGTTAAAAGTTGAAAACAACACTTGCTGATGCCATGGCTTGGGCTCAGAGTGTGTTTGGCTGAAGTCTAAGAGCACAATGGCTGCTGCAACGAGCATGAAGCTCTCAGCTTGTTGCAGCAGTATGTGCGGACAGCTTGTGTGCCTTTCGGTTTGCTGAAATAGCGACTCGGATAACATGTTTCTTTTGGCTTGTTGTTTTATTTAAGATGACCTGAACAATGTTTGATGTTAAAGCTTGCATTTAGAATAGCCATTTGCTTTGAACTAAGGGCACACAATCGTTTCTTCTCGGTCCTTCGCTGTTTGTGCGAGTTTTTCCAGCAACAAATATCGTTTCAAGCTGTCTTTGGTGTGTTAACATTATATTTTCATGAGGAAGTTCAGGTTTTAGTTTAAGATTGTGTTGCTTTCTTGAATGTTGTAGCTTAACGTTTTCAAACAAAATAACAAAGTTTCTTGCTGCATTTTAGTTGTTGTTCTCGCTTCTTTGGCCTGGGTTTTCTCGGTTGATCGATAAGTGAGAATTATGTGGGTTGGGGCTGATGAGATAACAGGCTGTTAGAGTTTTTTTTTTACGGACCCAATCACATGAAATAAGCTACAAATTCGCAGCAGAAGGTGCGAAGCTGCAGATGAAACTCTCGCTGCATTTTTTCCTTTGTTTTTCTTTTGCTGTCAGTCAGACCAGATTTGCATGCTCTTGTCCCGGAAATTTTGTTTATCAGATTTGGGGTAGTTGATTGTTTCTTGTCAGAAGGTTTGTTTCGTTAAGATGGCATAGTTTTCTTCTTTTCCTCTGTTGATGTTGCCATAGATCCGAAGGATGCATAGTGTAGACACCAAATTTTTGGTGTAATTTCATTTACTGTTTATTTTTAGTTTTTTTATTTGTCATGTTAGTTTTATTCGATTTTTAGTTTTTAGTTTATAGATTTATTTTTATTTTTAAATTTTTAGCATAGAATTTCTTGAAATAAAAAAAAAGAAAGAAAAAAGGAAAAACGATGAAAATGGAAAATGAAAAAAGGAAAATGGAAATTGCACTTTGTTGTTTCTAGTTAATTAAATTGTTTTGTTATTTATTTTATTATTAGCAATTTTGTTTTAATTAATTAATTAAAAAAAAAGAGAAGAAAAAAGGGCCGTAGCATGCAAGTTGCATTTTTTTGCAGCTTGCAAGAGAGGGCTCGGTCAGCCCTTGTTTTGCAAATATAGAAGAAAGGACTGAAGTTTTAGGGTTATGATTCCGGTATAAAAAGAAAAAGGCAGCAAGGAATAGAGGGGAATCAGAGAGTGACGGCTGCATAAGGGAAGGACTGCGAGAGAGAAATCAGAAAAAGGAGCAAACAGAGGGGACGGCAGAACAGAAAGGAAGAGGAAGGAGTGGCGGCTGGGTTTTGGGCAAAAGAAAAGCTTAGTGAGTGTGGTTTTTGAAAAGGTGAGAAACCAGGGGGGCAGACGGCTAGGAAAAGGGACCAACGAGAGAGGTTGACGGCGGGAGAGCTAGAAAGAAAACAGAGATGCTGGCAGACGGCTGAGGTGAGGGAGAGAGCGAAGAGAAAAAGGGAACGGGAACTGGGTAGTGAAGCTGAGAAGAAAGGAATCCGGTGTCATTTGGGGCTGCAGTCACTTACAAGAGTCAACCACCGGTTGTTGCTGGCAAACTTCACCAAAAGGGCGCTGTAAGGTTCTCTTTTTGCCTTCTTGTTACAGATAGCTTTTAAATCATGGATTTTATTCGGTGTTTTTGATGGCTGATGTTGCGTTTTCTTTTGAGAGTGTGGGCTTGTATAACACGTTAAGATTTTTTAGATTAAGGGTCGGTTGCAACAAGATTGAACTTGTCGGCTTGTTGCAATCTGTTTTTTGCCATTTAGTTTGCTTTCCTTTCGATTGCCGAAACAGTAGCCTGCATGATGTTTTGATCACTGTGTGATTGAAAGATCACAGCTTTCTCCAATCTAGTGAGTTAAAGGTTGTCTTTTGGGTCCTTACCTGCATAACTTGAGTCTGTCCAGATCCTTAGAGTCGGATAGAGGAGTTTGGCTGCGACGAGCTTGAATGTCTCGGTTTGTTGCAGTGAGGTTTTCTTTTGCTCTGGGTTGTCGAAGTTTTCAAGGAGTAGAGTTGCAAGGTCTTGGTACTTTGGTTTAGAGGTTTGATGTTTGATTGAATGTTGTTCGCGTCTGGCATGAATGACCATAAGAAGCAAGTTTGAAATAAGCTTCTGAAGTTGCAAAGAGAAGAAAGCCATGAATCAGATTTTCTTGCCTGTTCTCTCAGTTTGTTTTTACATCTGGTCTTTGTCTTGTGTAGATTTACAATTGGTTGTTGTCATGTTCGACTGAATTCATAATGTGGTCAGTTCCTTTGTTTGGGTTGAATCATGCTAAATTGGTTAAGGATGGACTTAGGAAATGCAGCAAAAGTTGCAGTTGAAAAATTGCAGAAAAATGTTTCTTTGATGCTTGCTGATTCGTTGCTTGGCCGCAACTCTGGTCTAATTATTTTTAGTGGATATCCTAGGATAGATGACCATGTTAATGACAATAATATGAGGGCCTAGCATTTGCTTTTGCTTGTCCAACTAGGAATGGGTTTTGAGTTTCTAACACCCAAATACACAAGGGTTGGAGTAGCTAGAAAGCTGCGTTTGCTGCTGTTTTTCCTTTCTGTAACAACTCAGTCTACCAAGTGGGTCTCCTCACCTATTTAATGAGATTTTTAGATAAGAGGTGTTGGGTTTGCATGTTTGGGAGTTGAAATACTTGAACTAGGATCAAATGCATGCTGGAAAATAAATTTCAGATTGCCAAACCATTTTTTTTTGTGTGAGTATGCTTCCAGAATTTTGCATCAGTCCCCTCTACGTTGTTGCTTGTTTGGATGTTGAAGTGATGTGTCTTGTTGTATGGCTTCAAATTATGCTTTTATCTGAAAAATCTTCGAGCCAGGCTGCATATTTTGTCCAAAAGCTGCACTTCATCCTCATGCTTTTGCTGTTTTTCTTTTTCTTCCTGCAATTGCTCACATGAACATTTCTGTCCAGAATTTCTGTATCAGTTTCTTCTATGTTTCTGTTTTATTTGGATGGCGGAATCATGTGTCTTATTGTCTAGTTAGAAATCATGATTTCGGTTGGGAAAAGTTTCGAGCAAAGCCATGTGTTTGTATCTGAAACATGAATTTTTTTTTAAGCAAAGCTTTTTCGCACAACAGGTTTCATTTTCGATTGCAGAAACTGGTTTTGTGCTTGTTATTGGCATGAAATTTCTCCATAAATTGCATTGTTAAGGAATGATAATCAATGCTTGGCTGGATTTAATTCAAAGAGTGATATGTAAAACTCATTGTTGGAAGGTGATTAATGGCCGAAAGCTTTCTTCAATACTGGTTTTGTTGCAGAGAGTATTTTCGGTGATTGCATGAGATTTGCATGGAAAAAGGTTTTCAAAAATTTGCACTTTGCTCCCTCTAGTCTCTAGTAATACTACAAAGGCCCAATTACATTCCATGATCTTGCAATTAGGTCCTAAGATATTTGCATTCAAACCATGGCTGGATCTTTTCTTGGCTCTTAGGACCTTTGAATTTCTTGAATTTCTTGAATGTTTTGATTCATTTTGAATGGTTGATTAATGTTTGCATTTGGGTCCTTGGTGGATTCCTTTATTGGAGACTATGTATTGTTTGATTTCATTTAAATTGCAATTAGGAGAGATTTGGTGACTTTGTTATACTTTACTATTTGAGGTACCGTGACCTTTTTATTGTTTTGAAGCCATTTTTCTTTCATTTGGACACCATTCCAAGGGGGCGGTATAATCTCTTTTATCTTTTTGTCTCTCCTATGTGATCCAATGTGCTAAGTGAATTGCATGTCTACTTTGCTTTCCTAGCTTTTCTTTAATTCCTTTTACTTATGTCATTTACTTTTTGTTTTCATTAAGTTATTCTTTTAATGGGGTATGTGTACACCTCTTGGCTTGTAATAGATAGGGCTTTGGCGAGCAATTTGGTCCATTTTCCCTTTCCCCCTTTTGTTTTAGTTAGTGAATGTAATAGATAGGGCTTGGAGGAGCATTCGATGAAGACCTATCGAAGACGTGTGCCTAGCTAGCAAATGTAATAGTTAGGGCTTTAATTGTCTTATGTGTCTTGCATGCTTAGTTGCTACGTGTTAATTTGCTTTGTTTGGGCCTTGCATCTAGTCGAGCATGCTAAATGTTATGTGCTATGTGTTTATAAGTGTTTGGCATGTCTACTCGCTTTCCATAGCTATGAATGAATGGAATGGATGAATGTACGTTTCCACTAGTCCAACGCTAGTCGGAATTCATAGAATGGACTAGTCCAATGCTAGACCCTTAGGGATTTCCCCTCGTTAGTACATGTTTGCATGTTCATTACATGTCATGCATTTTTTTTTAGTTTTATCATTTTGCATGCTCCTCGATTCCCCTTTCCCCTCACTTTAGGTCTTGCATCTCATGCTAGTTAGAGTACATTTGCCTGAAGAGTCCCCTTTTGATTAGGGAAACGAGATAGTGTGGCTACTCGATAGCCTTAGCACGCTAGTTTTGCTTTCTAATCAAAGGGAAAATCGAAGTCGAAAAAGTTAGGAGTCATTCCCATACCCGACCTGATGCATTCCTTTAGGTTCATTCATTCTCATTTATCACTTACTCATTTTTTTTTCAATTCACATTTCCTCATCACTTTTCCTTTCCTTATTGTTCATTTTTGGTTCCTACTTCACAAAATTGCACTTAATTACACCTATATGCACTTATCACTATATTTCATACAATTTCACACGTGCATCTTTTTATACACTTGCACACTTACACTTTAGCTATCATTTGCATTAATCGACCTCTATAAGGTTTTCCTTTATTGGCCGCCACAATTCATGTGGTTGGGACCAAAAACCTTACAAGAGACATTTTAGAATTTAGGTTTGCATTTTTTCTTTCTTTTGCATTCATGTAGTGCATCCAAATGTAATAAATTCTTTGGTTAAAATAAGAAAAACTTTGATTAAATCACGCAACTAGCCTTGGCTAGGTCGAAGGGGTGCCTTGGATTTTTATCCTTGCCTTCCCCTTCGTCAAATGTGACTCCCGAACCTTTTTCGTTGGTTTACATGGACTAGGAGTCGTTTAAAAGGGGTTTCTTACTACTCTTTCCCATTTTTTCTTTAAAAAATTCTTTTGTAGGTGACTTGGTACACCTTAACTCATTACCAAGTGGCGACTCCGTTTTTTTTCAAAAACCCTTTTTAAAACTATAATTTTGGATCAAATCGTCGCATTCTCAAACCCCCATTTAGACCCATTTTTCCTTTTAAATCACAATTCATTTTCCAAATCACAAATTGAATCAAAAAATACATTTTTTAAATCATTTATTTATTTTTCAAAAAATGGGGCGCGACAGTTGGCGACTCCACTAGGGACATTTGAGAGTTCGAGCAAATTTGATTTAATCAACCTTTTTCTTCTTTTAACCTTTTCATATATCACATTTGGGTGTTTTAGGGTTGCATTTTTCCCTTTTTTAGGATTTTTGCATTTCACGCGTATCCAACTACTCCCTCGCTCGCGAATGTAGGTTTGGTTGATTGGATGTATGTTTACTTACTTATCTCGCGCTTGCATTGCATTTGGGTGGGGGACATCACCTTAGAGCCTCACGTTGGTTCTTGATCCCTCCCCTCCAAATGAGCACTAGCATACGTGCATACGCTTTAATTATTTTTACTCCCCATTTATTTTTCTTTTAGTGGCTTGTCACGCCACTCCACCCTACTAGGATTAGGCGGCCCACTTGGATATGTGATCACGACACGATGTGTGTGTAGCATGATCCAATGGGTCACTCAATCTTCCGCTTTAAGCTATGGGTCGATAGCCTTTAGCTTTTAGTCGAAGGTTGAGGATCTTGATAGATTCACTCAAACACGTAGCCGCGACACGATGTGTGCGTAGCGGTGTTTGGGGAATCGCTCGAGCTACCGACAAGGAACCTTGGGATTGGTGACCCTTGGTTTTCAAGTCTGAAGGCTTGGGAGCCGAAGCTTGTCGAGTTTAGATGCATTAGTGAACCCCAACCTCATGCATCCATATTAGAATTGCCTAGGGTAGAGTCGACCTTACCCTATTAGGGACATGATTCACGAGGGGAGGGATCCAACCCCTCTTTCCCTTTTATTGCTTTATTTCTTTGTATTGATTTCGTTGCTACAATGTGTTATGTGTATTTATCTGGCTGAACTAACTTTTCTTGGTGTTGTGTCCCCGTTGCATTCACAAACCCTAGCAAATAAGAGGTCTGGCATGACCTTCTTTTAGAAGCCTACCCGTGTAGATAGGATATTGCATGTTTAAGCAGTTTTGATATATTTCGTTCATAAATTAATAATGTCATACCATTTTAGGCCTACCCTGGCATATAAAGGGCTCCTTAGGTCACGTTTCCATTTTGCATGTTTTATCGCTTTAATAAACTGGCATCATGCATAAACCCTAGAAGGGAATGCCATTGAGGGGATCCCGTGTTAGGAATAAATCACCTTGTGTCTCGGATACTTAATCCAAAGAGACTTGCACGTTTACATTTTGTACCATCCAAAGGGGTAGTGCACAAGGTAATGTAGGATCCGATCGACTTCATAATAGCGATTTTTGGAATATGAGCGTCTAATAATCACCTTTTGGCCATTTTTATCAAAGTTGGTAAAAATCCCTTGCGCAAAGGACATTAATTTGAAGAAATTCACAAATGATTCTTCCTATTGAGACGATGAATAAATTAAGGCCAAATCGTGATTTTAGAAGGCTCATAGACTAATTTTCTGAAACCACCAATGGCCGGCCGATTCAATCGATCCATTTTGTCAATTCGTAATCAATCTTGAATAAACCATCATTTGGCCAATTTACCCATTTTAGGGTCATCCGGTCGATTTTTGAATAAATCATCAATTCATTTGACCAATTTACCCTTTTTATGGTCATCTGGTCGATTTTTGAATAAATCATCAATTCATTTGACCAATTTACCCTTTTAGGGTCACCTAGTCGATTTTGCATAAATCGTCAATTCATTTGACCGATTTACCCTTTTTAGGGTCATTCGGCCGATTTTTGAATAAATCGCTAATTCAATTTCATTCATTTGGCCAATTTACCCATTTTTAGGGCAACCGAGCCGATTTTGAATAAATCAAGTTTCGTTCAATCTATTTGATCAATTTACCCTTTTTAGGGTGATCTGATTAATTTTGGATAAATTAAATTTCATTCAATTCATTTGACCTGTTTCCCTTTTTAGGGTAATCCGGTCAATTTTTAATATATTGTCAATTTCATTTAGCCAATTAGCCAATTAGGATCTCAATGTCGAATTTCAAATAGGGAAACCTAGTCGATTTTGAGAAAACCATCCACTGCATCCAGCCATTTGATCAGTTGGAGTTTTGACCCGTGCTTCACTGAGAAAAGTTGTCAAAACGAATTCCAATCTCTTCGATAGGAACTTCGTCAAGGTCAAACCCGTGCGTTTTTGCAAGTTCTTGTATCGATCAAAAGTGATCAATCCCTTCGGACGAAGTCCTCATTTTGACAAACGTCTCTTCTCATTCCAATGAGCCAAATTTGTTCAAATTATTTTTCACTCCATAAGCTGATTGGAATCCATCAGGTATGGTATAGTGCCTACCCTAGAGGATTGCATCCTCATTCTAGGCCTACCCTTGGCACAAAAAGGGTTCCCCCATAGGACATGCATCCGAATTTTCTGGATATCTACTAACTCTTGCCTTTTTCTTTCCTTTTTCTTTGTTTCTATTGGAATAACTAAGCGAGGGTTGAATCTAAAGGCAATCTTTTCAAAAATTCTCAGGTAATATTTAAATATAGCTTCTCATCGAAGCCCCATCATAACACGATCCCGTAGTCAAGCTCAAAGGAGTCGTGTAAACATGAGTTCACAACCGGAACAAGCAGATAGGTCTACTACTACCGCTCAACCCGAGACTGCGAGTTTGGGGGTTCAGTTGACTGAGATGCTTACTAAGTTTGGTGAAATGGCATCTGAAATGGCAGCGCAAAAGAAGTTGATCGACAAGCTCGTTAGTAGCGGAGTGCAACCCGAACTTTCGCCCATCAAACAACCGGAATCCGAACCATTTGTCATCCCTCCGACTCAAACCACCGTTACTCCATCTTTCCCTATTCCACCCGAAGGAACTTTCACATATCCCACCATACATTTGCCATACACTTACCCTCCAGATCCTTCATTTTTCCCTGCTTACATGCAAGGTCCACAACCCCAAGCTACTTCAAACATACCACCAGAGCTACGTACTTTCTATCACACTGCTGCTGAGCCATTCCTACCCGACCATATTGTTCAAACCAAGCCAGAAATTGGGGAATCTTCCGCTCCCGTTGATATAAAGCTTCTCAAATGCCTGGACCGTTTCGATGAGTTTATAAAGAAAAGTCAGGGGTTGAACAAACAAAGAGTCTTGGATTACGATGAGCTTTGCCTTTTCCCAAATGCACAATTGCCTGAGGGGTTTAAAACCCCAAAATTCAACAAGTATGATGGGACGGGCAATCCTAAGACACACCTCCGATTGTTCGCCAACAAGTTGGGTAGGCTAACAGATGATGAAAATCTGCCTTTGAGGCTATTCCCAGAAAGTCTGGAGGGGGATGCACTCGACTGGTATTCCAAGCTGAAACCCGAAGAAGCGAAGACCTGGCTTGACTTGTCCAACGCTTTTGTAAGGCAATACGAGTATAATTGTGAGCTAGCTCCAACACGGACTACACTGGAAGGAACAAAAAGAAAACCCTCCGAGGATCACAAGACATACGCGAAGAGGTGGAGAAAAATAGCTGCAAAAGTCGAGCCACCAATGACCGAGGACGAAATCATACGAACTTTCATTAAGGCACATGATCCGCCGTACTTTGAAGAAATTTTTCGAATGACTGGGTGTTCCTTTGCCGAGATTGTCAATAAATTGGAAGAATATGATGAATTTATAAGGGCAGGAAAGATTATTAACGTGTCGGCTCTGAAATCGCAATTGGAAGCGATGCAAAATCAAGGTAGCAGTAACAAGAAATCCCTATTCAAAAAGAGAGAAGAGGAGGCTTCATTTGTCTCGAATCGAGGCCCTGCTCCCCAACCGAGATACCGACAGAACTCTACCTATTCACCCCGTTACCCGTACCAATCACACTTTCAACCTGTGCACCATACCACTGGTAACCACCCTCGACCTCGACCAAATTACCCAAACACACCTATGACACCATTTCATATTTCTCCACATAGCTTTCAAACTAGACCTCGCTCTCCTTATCATCCAAGACCCACATTACCCGTCAACCATAACTACAACTATCAACAGACCGCTGGCACCCAAGACCCAGCCCGATATAGAACTTTTACCAATTTAGGTCGGCCCTTGGATCAACTATATGAGCAGCTCAAGGCCGCAGGGAAAATTGGTACAATACCGCCTAAAGTCTATGCTAAAGGAGTTCCCCCTGGTTATAATCCTCAATCTTTTTGCGCCTATCATTCTGGAGCTCCGGGACATTCTACTGCCAATTGTTGGGTACTCAAACACAAAATTCAGGACATGATTGAGGCCGGAGACATAATTTTGAGAGGGAGAGAAGAACAAGGACCAAGTATAAGTACAAACCCCTTTCCCAGACACAAGGACACCTTTGAGGCATCCACCTCCAATGACGAAATTTGAAAATCCGGAAGGAGCTCTGCACAATTTGGATGGCTGATTATCCTCCCTCTCGAAGGGAATTTCGATGAATCTAGGGGTTGTCATTTACTAAAATTCGCGGAAACTTTTTCTTGCATATGTGAATAGCTTAACAAAAGCATCTTTTGCAATTGAGTTTTGTCTTGTTTCTGCTTTGATTTGGAGTTTCATGAAATGCACAATTTGTTTTATTTGTTTATTTGATTATTGTCCTGATTTTTTGTTAATTCTTTGAGATGGCCAAAGATGAAATTATTTGATCCTTTGAATATCACTGCTCTGGAATCTGATGTAGCCCTTCATTGAAAACCCCTCTATTAAAAATCCCTTCATTGAGAAATCTCTTCTTTGAGAGACCCCTTCATGGAGAAAGCCTTCATAAAAAAAAAAACCTTCATTGAGAAATTCCTTCATTGAGAAAATCCCTTTCCTGCCAGGTTGTAAGCTGATTGGTTAAAGCAGTGTCATTAACGATTGATTCTGATTAATGAAAAGTAGTTGAATGCTATGTGCCATGACCAACGTTGTCAAAACGCATGACCTACGGATCCGCCACCGATCTTCTGACAAAGGAAACAAAGTGCTAAAGCGATGAAAGACGAAGTCGAAGGCAAATTTGCTTCAAATTGACAAAGCTTACTGGGTGTTCAAAGGAGAGATGGAAGGACAGACATTCCCTCAACCTATCAACTCAGACATGTGTAAGATGTTCTTTATTTGATTATGCAAAGTTTCTTTTAGGAAATCATGCAAAGGACGAGGCAAAAGTCAGGTCATCTTCCTTTTCAATCAAAACATTCCATCCCTAGTCATCCCCTTTGAGCTATCAGAACAATAATTTTCGTTTGGCAGCCCCTGAGAATTGCAAACCCCACACTGGGGCAAATTCATTTTGAAAAATGATCAGAAAGGAAAGAAAAACCCCACACTGGGGCAAATGTATCTTTGAAAGAGATATGGAAAAAAGAAAGAACCCCACACTGGGGCAAGTTCATTTTGAAAAATGATCAGGAAGAAAGAACCCCACACTGGGGCAAATTTAGTTTTTGAAGAAAAATACAAAAGAGAAGAAAATGCAATGAAAAATACAAAGAAAGAAAAATCCAATCAAACTGGGGAAAATTTTCCTCGGTTTCGTTCAAAAAATTAGAGATAATTTCAAAATGATGCAATCTCAGTTTATTTCACACCTTTCATCAAGCCTGCTTTCAAGCCTCAACTTTTCTTGAAAAACACCCCACCTGACCTCATCACAAAAGCCCAAAAGTCCTGGCTTTCGTCACTTGTTGCATTTCTATTAGGAATTTTGCTAATCAACTGGCACTTGATGTCCATAATGCCTTCGTTTAAGTCTATAAGGGAAGCGCATTTTACTGATGCCGGCAATCTTCAACTTACATTCCTGAGTCGACTATGGGTGAACTCTTCCATTGTTTCATTAGGTGAAAACCCACAAAGGCATCTCAAGAGAGAAAAAAGAAAGAAAAAAAGGAAAAAGAAAAGAAAAAACCAACAAAAAAAGGTGATGGACAACCTTGGTGAAAACCCGAAAGGGCGCCAAGGTAGGTTTCTGCAATGAGCAAGCAAAAGGAGGAACAACTGGTGTTTTGGTCCATTTGGATTTCTCCTCATTTTTGCCATACTTCTGCTAATGCTGAATCCCAGAACAAGGATATTCAGAGATTCGAATATGACATCCGTTGGCCAAAGTTGTGTCATTTTGTAAAACATTCTTTTGCAAATACATTCTTAGGAAGCTCATTTTTTCCAAATTATTTGCATTCATGGCATTTTTGTAGAATTTAAGCATGAATGGTTATGCGTGCATTCTTGTGCATATTCGTTCTTATACGACATTGTGAATTTTATTGCATACCGTCGAATGGTGGTAAATGACAATCCTTGTGGTTTATTTCAAAAGTATACTTGGATTCAGTCATCCTTTGGGAATAGTTGAAATTCAGCCAAGACAGCTACACAAACGTCATAATAGGGCAAAGCACATACCTGGTCAGTTTGAAAATCGGAAGAGTCTTAGGGTGAGAAATCCAACTCAATCGGCTGCCGCAGCAAAAGTTGATAAAAGCGTCGAAAGACTCATGTTTACACGATTCTCAAAGGAAAACGGATCAAATGGTGGTGGCAATTTCTTTGTTTTTCTCTTTTGCAGGAAAATTGCATGCACAGATGAAAGTAGTCACACCTCGCACTGGAATCGGTGTCGGAAAAGTCCTCCGGTGAACAAAGGCAGATCAAAAATATTGCAAGCAAATCTGATCAAAAGGTGCAACAACATCAACTATGGACTCAAAATTGCAGAAAAATTCGCCATACTGGGGCAAATTTTTGGGATTTCGTGAAGCCAGAATCTTACGAATCAAGGTCTCAAGGAGGAGCAACCATAATACAAATCAATTGATCGGTTGCACAAATTGGGGGAGACTGGGGCAAATTATTTTGACAAGATTTCTCTCAATCAGGATTTCTGGAAAAATCAAATTCAATTTCTTGTTTTTTGAAAGATCACATTGAATTCTTGTTGGCGATATCTCAGCGCCCGCCGCGCTCCCTTCTATCTTCCCCTTTTGACAATCACACTTAATTTCTTGACCAATTGGACGGCAGGACCGGGTTTTATCCCGCTGACCGCTTACTTCGGCAGGACCGGGTTTTATCCCGCTGACCGCTTACCTCGGCAGGACCGGGTTTTATCCCGCTGACCGCTTACTTCGGCAGGACCGGGTTTTATCCCGTTGACCGCTTACTTCGGCAGGACTGAGTTTTATCCCGCTGACCGCTTACCTCGGCAGGATCGGGTTTTATCCCGCTGACCGCTTACTTCGGCAGGACCGGGTTACCGCTTACTTCGGCAGGACCGGATTTTATCCCGCCGACCGCTTACTTCGGCAGGACCGGGTTTTATCCCGCTGACCGCTTACTTCGGCAGGACCGGGTTACCGCTTACTTCGGCAGGACCGGGTTTTATCCCGCTGACCGCTCATATTTCGTTGGGACCAGGTTTCATCCCGCCAATCTCGGCAGGATCGGGTATTATCCCACTGGTTGATCATCATGGCAGGTTCGGGTTTAATCCCACTGACCAATTCATTACTGGGGCAAATCTGTGGATACATTTTCAAATAAAGTTTTATACAGTTTTCTTCATACAATCCCATTTAAATTCCTGTTCGGGTCTACCCCGTTTTAAATTTCTGTTCGGGTCTATCCCGTGGGTCTACCCCAATTTTACATTTCTGTCCGGGTCTATCCCGTGGGTCTATCCCAAATTTAAATTCCTGTTCGGGTCTATCCCGTGGGTCTATCCCAATTTTACATTTCTGTCCGGGTCTATCCCGTTTTAAACTTCTAGTTCGGGTCTATCCCGTTTTAAATTTCTCGTCCGAGTCAGTCTCATTAAAGGGAGTCAGTCCTCATGTCAATAACAGCAGTCGTTCGAGTAGCTGAAGTCGAATGACCCAGGTAAGTATTTGGTGTCTACTTCTTTGTCTCAAGTTTTTTCAAAACTCAGACAAAGAGGGGCAAACTGTAGACACCAAATTTTTGGTGTAATTTCATTTACTGTTTATTTTTAGTTTTTTTATTTGTCATGTTAGTTTTATTCGATTTTTAGTGTTTAGTTTATAGTTTTATTTTTATTTTTAAGTTTTTAGCATAGAATTTCTTGAAATAAAAAAAAAAGAAAGAAAAAAGGAAAAACGATGAAAATGGAAAATGAAAAAAGGAAAATGGAAATTGCACTTTGTTGTTTCTAGTTAATTAAATTGTTTTGTTATTTATTTTATTATTAGCAATTTTGTTTTAATTAATTAATTAAAAAAAAGAAGAAAAAAGGGCCGTAGCATGCAAGCTGCATTTTTTTGCAGCTTGCAAGAGAGGGCTCGGTCAGCCCTTGTTTTGCAAATATAGAAGAAAGGACTGAAGTTTTAGGGTTATGATTCCGGTATAAAAAGAAAAAGGCAGCAAGGAATAGAGGGGAATCAGAGAGTGACGGCTGCATAAGGGAAGGACTGCGAGAGAGAAATCAGAAAAAGGAGCAAACAGAGGGGACGGCAGAACAGAAAGGAAGAGGAAGGAGTGGCGGCTGGGTTTTGGGCAAAAGAAAAGCTTAGTGAGTGTGGTTTTTGAAAAGGTGAGAAACCAGGGGGCAGACGGCTAGGAAAAGGGACCAACGAGAGAGGTTGACGGCGGGAGAGCTAGAAAGAAAACAGAGAGGCTGGCAGACGGCTGAGGTGAGGGAGAGAGCGAAGAGAAAAAGGGAACGGGAACTGGGTAGTGAAGCTGAGAAGAAAGGAATCCGGTGTCATTTGGGGCTGCAGTCACTTACAAGAGTCAACCACCGTTTGTTGCTGGCAAACTTCACCAAAAGGGCGCTGTAAGGTTCTCTTTTTGCCTTCTTGTTACAGATAGCTTTTAAATCATGGATTTTATTCGGTGTTTTTGATGGCTGATGTTGCGTTTTCTTCTGAGAGTGTGGGCTTGTATAACACGTTAAGATTTTTTAGATTAAGGGTCGGTTGCAACAAGATTGAACTTGTCGGCTTGTTGCAATCTGTTTTTTGCCATTTAGTTTGCTTTCCTTTCGATTGCCGAAACAGTAGCCTGCATGATGTTTTGATCACTGTGTGATTGAAAGATCACAGCTTTCTCCAATCTAGTGAGTTAAAGGTTGTCTTTTGGGTCCTTACCTGCATAACTTGAGTCTGTCCAGATCCTTAGAGTCGGATAGAGGAGTTTGGCTGCGACGAGCTTGAATGTCTCGGTTTGTTGCAGTGAGGTTTTCTTTTGCTCTGGGTTGTCGAAGTTTTCAAGGAGTAGAGTTGCAAGGTCTTGGTACTTTGGTTTAGAGGTTTGATGTTTGATTGAATGTTGTTCGCGTCTGGCATGAATGACCATAAGAAGCAAGTCTGAAATAAGCTTCTGAAGTTGCAAAGAGAAGAAAGCCATGAATCAGATTTTCTTGCCTGTTCTCTCAGTTTGTTTTTACATCTGGTCTTTGTCTTGTGTAGATTTACAATTGGTTGTTGTCATGTTCGACTGAATTCATAATGTGGTCAGTTCCTTTGTTTGGGTTGAATCATGCTAAATTGGTTAAGGATGGACTTAGGAAATGCAGCAAAAGTTGCAGTTGAAAAATTGCAGAAAAATGTTTCTTTGATGCTTGCTGATTCGTTGCTTGGCCGCAACTCTGGTCTAATTATTTTTAGTGGATATCCTAGGATAGATGACCATGTTAATGACAATAATATGAGGGCCTAGCATTTGCTTTTGCTTGTCCAACTAGGAATGGGTTTTGAGTTTCTAACACCCAAATACACAAGGGTTGGAGTAGCTAGAAAGCTGCGTTTGCTGCTGTTTTTCCTTTCTGTAACAACTCAGTCTACCAAGTGGGTCTCCTCACCTATTTAATGAGATTTTTAGATAAGAGGTGTTGGGTTTGCATGTTTGGGAGTTGAAATTCTTGAACTAGGATCAAATGCATGCTGGAAAATAAATTTCAGATTGCCAAACCATTTTTTTTTTGTGTGAGTATGCTTCCAGAATTTTGCATCAGTACCCTCTACGTTGTTGCTTGTTTGGATGTTGAAGTGATGTGTCTTGTTGTATGGCTTCAAATTATGCTTTTATCTGAAAAATCTTCGAGCCAGGCTGCATATTTTGTCCAAAAGCTGCACTTCATCCTCACGCTTTTGCTGTTTTTCTTTTTCTTCCTGCAATTGCTCACATGAACATTTCTGTCCAGAATTTCTGTATCAGTTTCTTCTATGTTTCTGTTTTATTTGGATGGCGGAATCATGTGTCTTATTGTCTAGTTAGAAATCATGATTTCGGTTGGGAAAAGTTTCGAGCAAAGCCATGTGTTTGTATCTGAAACATGAATTTTTTTTTTGAGCAAAGCTTTTTCGCACAACAGGTTTCATTTTCGATTGCAGAAACTGGTTTTGTGCTTGTTATTGGCATGAAATTTCTCCATAAATTGCATTGTTAAGGAATGATAATCAATGCTTGGCTGGATTTAATTCAAAGAGTGTTATGTAAAACTCATTGTTGGAAGGTGATTAATGGCCGAAAGCTTTCTTCAATACTGGTTTTGTTGCAGAGAGTATTTTCGGTGATTGCATGAGATTTGCATGGAAAAAGGTTTTCAAAAATTTGCACTTTGCTCCCTCTAGTCTCTAGTAATACTACAAAGGCCCAATTACATTCCATGATCTTGCAATTAGGTCCTAAGATATTTGCATTCAAACCATGGCTGGATCTTTTCTTGGCTCTTAGGACCTTTGAATTTCTTGAATGTTTTGATTCATTTTGAATGGTTGATTAATGTTTGCATTTGGGTCCTTGGTGGATTCCTTTATTGGAGACTATGTATTGTTTGATTTCATTTAAATTGCAATTAGGAGAGATTTGGTGACTTTGTTATACTTTACTATTTGAGGTACCGTGACCTTTTTATTGTTTTGAAGCCATTTTTCTTTCATTTGGACACCATTCCAAGGGGGCGGTATAATCTCTTTTATCTTTTTGTCTCTCCTATGTGATCCAATGTGCTAAGTGAATTGCATGTCTACTTTGCTTTCCTAGCTTTTCTTTAATTCCTTTTACTTATGTCATTTACTTTTTGTTTTCATTAAGTTATTCTTTTAATGGGGTATGTGTACACCTCTTGGCTTGTAATAGATAGGGCTTTGGCGAGCAATTTGGTCCATTTTCCCTTTCCCCCTTTTGTTTTAGTTAGTGAATGTAATAGATAGGGCTTGGAGGAGCATTCGATGAAGACCTATCGAAGACGTGTGCCTAGCTAGCAAATGTAATAGTTAGGGCTTTAATTGTCTTATGTGTCTTGCATGCTTAGTTGCTACGTGTTAATTTGCTTTGTTAGGGCCTTGCATCTAGTCGAGCATGCTAAATGTTATGTGCTATGTGTTTATAAGTGTTTGGCATGTCTACTCGCTTTCCATAGCTATGAATGAATGGAATGGATGAATGTACGTTTCCACTAGTCCAACGCTAGTCGGAATTCATAGAATGGGCTAGTCCAATGCTAGACCCTTAGGGATTTCCCCTCGTTAGTACATGTTTGCATGTTCATTACATGTCCTGCATTTTTTTTTAGTTTTATCATTTTGCATGCTCCTCGATTCCCCTTTCCCCTCACTTTAGGTCTTGCATCTCATGCTAGTTAGAGTACATTTGCCTGAAGTGTCCCCTTTTGATAAGGGAAACGAGCGAGTGTGGCTACTCGATAGCCTTAGCACGCTAGTTTTGCTTTCTAATCAAAGGGAAAATCGAAGTCGAAAAAGTTAGGAGTCATTCCCATACCCGACCTGATGCATTCCTTTAGGTTCATTCATTCTCATTTATCACTTACTCATTTTTTTTTCAATTCACATTTCCTCATCACTTTTCCTTTCCTTATTGTTCATTTTTGGTTCCTACTTCACAAAATTGCACTTAATTACACCTATATGCACTTATCACTATATTTCATACACTTGCACACAAACACTTGGATTTTTCATACAATTTCACACATGCACCTATTTCATACACTTGCACACAAACACTTGGATTTTTCATACAATTTCACACGTGCATCTTTTTATACACTTGCACACTTACACTTTAGCTATCATTTGCATTAATCGACCTCTATAAGGTTTTCCTTTATTGGCCGCTACAATTCATGTGGTTGGGACCAAAAACCTTACAAGAGACATTTTAGAATTTAGGTTTGCATTTTTTCTTTCTTTTGCATTCATGTAGTGCATCCAAATGTAATAAATTCTTTGGTTAAAATAAGAAAAACTTTGATTAAATCACGCAACTAGCCTTGGCTAGGTCGAAGGGGTGCCTTGGATTTTTATCCTTGCCTTCCCCTTCGTCAAATGTGACTCCCGAACCTTTTTCGTTGGTTTACATGGACTAGGAGTCGTTTAAAAGGGGTTTCTTACTACTCTTTCCCATTTTTTCTTTAAAAAATTCATTTTTAGGTGACTTGGTACACCTTAACTCATTACCAAGTGGCGACTCCGTTTTTTTTCAAAAATCCTTTTTAAACTATAATTTTGGGTCAAATCGTCGCATTCTCAAACCCCCATTTAGACCCATTTTTCCTTTTAAATCACAATTCATTTTCCAAATCACAAATTGAATCAAAAAATACATTTTTTAAATCATTTATTTATTTTTCAAAAAATGGGGCGCGACACATAGCTGAAAGTTACAGAATTGCTTGCAAATGTTTGTTAAAGAAAGCTTTTCCCACGTAGCTTGCATGTAAAGCAAAAAGGAACAATTCCCTTTTAACCCCTTGATTGGCATTTAATTCTACTATGGCCCGAATAATCGGAAAAACTAATCAAATTGATCCCTTAAACTTTCCTTTTCTTTCAATTGGGCTCTTATTTAGTGGATTTGACCATTTAGTCATTTGAATGTTTTTTTATGGTCCCGTTTCATGTGATTATCTTTTGATTAAAATGATGCATTGACTTTTTTTATTATTTTGGAGGGCAAATAAATAATTTCACCTCATTAGGGGTGCCAACTCAAGGGAGGTACACCTGATCTCTTATTTCTCACTTTATTTGACCCTATGTGTCTATGTGATTTATGTGCTTAATTGCATGCCTTTTGAATGTTTTCATTTTATTTATTTATTTATTTATCCACTTTATTTGTTTTAGTTTTATATAGTTATTTTCAATTTCGATCATTTGAAAGGCACTTGAATGCCAAAGTTGTAATAGCTAGGTTATTATTTCATTCCGTTTCCCCCTCATAGATTGTAGTAGGCTTCCCCCCGAATGTAATAGTTAGGTATTTGTATAATTATTTTTATTTTTCTTTTCTTTTCTTTTCTTAGAGTCTCATATTTTTGCATTATTCGTGACCTCTTCGAAGAGTCTTTATTGGGCATCACAATTAATGTGATTGGTACCAAGTGAACTTTGAAGAGAAATTTCGATCCCCCCGATACCCTCTTAGGTCTAAAGTTTGCATTTATATAGTACATCCAAATGTGATAAATCTTCAGGTTAAAATAAGAAAATCTTTGACTAAATCGCGCAACTAACCTTGGTTAGGTTGAAAGGGTGCCTTAGATTCTTATCCTTGCCTTCCCTTTCTTCAAATGTGACTCCCGAATCTTTTTCTCTGATTTTCGTAGAGTTCGAGTCGTTTTAAAAGGGTTTTTCTACTTTTTCTTTAAAAATTCATTTTTAGATGACTTGGTACACCTTAACTCGATACCAAGTGGCGACTCTGATTTTTCATTAAAACTCTTTTTAAATTGTTATTTTGGGTCAAAATCGTCGCATTTTTATGTCCCATTTAAACCCACATTTTCTTTATTTTCAAAAAAATCAAATACCCATTTTTCATTCAAATAATCCAAAAATCATTTTTCTCAAAACTAATTTATTTTTCAAAAATGGAGCGCGACAATTGGCGACTCCACTGGGGAATTAGAGAGTTCGAGCACATTTGATTTAGTCAATCTTTTTCTTCTTTTAACCTTTGCATATATTGCATTTGGATGTTTAGAGTTGCATTTTTCCTTTTTTAGAATTTTTGCATTTCGCGTGTACCAATTCACTCCCTCACCCTTTGCGTACGATTGATTTTGATAGATGGATGGCTTATTTATGTTTATCCCGCGCTTTGCATTGCTTTAGGGGGGGATTTTACCCTAGAGTCTCGCGTTGGTTCTCGATCCCTCCCCTCCAAAAAGGAGCACTAGCATACGTGCATATGCTTTATTATTTATCCCTCCTTTATTTTTCTTTTAGTGGCTTGTCATGCCACTCCACCCTATTAGGATTAGGCGACCCACTTGGACGTGTGATCGCGACACGACGTGTGCATAGCATGATTCGAGGGGTCACTCAATCTTCCGCTTTAAGCTGTGAGTTAATAGCCTTTAGCTTTTAGTTGAAGGTTGAGGATTTTTTGATAGATTCACTCAGACATGTAGCCGTGACACGACGTGTGCGTAGTAGTGTCTGGGGAATCGCTCGAGCCACCGACAAAGAACCTTGGAATTGATGACCCTTGGTTTCCAAGTCTGAAGGCTCGGGGACCTGAGCTTATCAAGTCTAGATGCATTAGTGAACCCAAGCCTCATGCATCCATAATAGTTCATCTAGGACAGAGTCTGCCTCACCCTATTAGGGACATCATTCACGAGGGGAGGGATCCAACCCTCTATTACTTTTATTGATTTACCTCTTTGTATTGCTTTACTACAAATGTGTTATATGTATTTATCTGATTGAACTAATTTTTCTTGATTTTTTGTCTCCATTGCATTCATAAGCCCTAGAAAAATAAGAGTCCTGGCATGGTACTCTCTAGGAGCTTGGCCTATTTGATGTGACACGTTTAAATTCAATGTTTCGCATTTTCAACTTAAATACATGTCATTTTAGGCTCACCCCGGCATACAAAAGGGGTCCCTTTAGGTCACGTTTTCATTTGTATACTGCATGTTTACGTGCTTTGGTAAAATGGCATCATGCATAAACCCTAGAAAGGGAATGCCATTTAGGGAATCCCATTGTTAGGATTAAACCCACCTTGATTTTCCCGTGGGTACGTAATCCTTTAAGGGATTGCACATTTAAATTCTTGCCAACCGAAAAAGTGGGACCTGTAGGTAAGGTATTTGACAACAGCTTTTTGTTTCTAGATGGAAAGTCCTCGCCGAGTCCAATAGATGTTAGTAGTACCATTTGAGGTACAAAGATGGCCCACGTTGCTTTCACCCAGCGAGATTAGCCAAGTAGCTGCTCGATTAGGACACATCGGGGATTTCAAGCACATTAAGTCTGATAGCTATTTGGTAGAAGCCTTGGTGCATCTATGGGACCCTATTTGTTCCGCTTTTAGGTTAGGAAAAAGGGAAGTGACCATAACAATTGAGGAGGTCGCTGGATTTCTCAATTTGCCGATTCAGAGAACTGCCGTGATATTCCCATTAGTATCTAACAAGGCCGAGTTTTGTCGTTTCACCGGGTTAGGGGAATTAGTAATACAAGGGTCGGACCAAAATATAGAGGCAAAGTTCTTATTTGATCGATTCGCATTAAGGGATGGTTTTGAGAGGCATCTAGGGGATTTCGCGTTTGCTTCCAAGGAAATGTGGGATCGAAAGAGAGTTTGGGTGTATGAATTGGTTATGGCGGGAACCTATCTTTTCCCTAGGAGAGACAAAAAGATAACCTTTAAGCTCACTAAAATCTTGTATGACCTGTTTCTAGGAATCCAAGATAAGCTGTGTTCTATTATTCCGACTATTTTGGCCGATATTTTCGTAGCCTGCACTACCTGTCAAAAAGGGAAAAAGTTCTTTTGTGGTTTAAATTTGATCTTACATGTATGGGGGATGGAGCACTTCATGAGACGATCGTCTATTCCCGTGAGTCTACCAATGTCTGCGTACAACTGGATAATCACACATCACAAGAGGGTTAGTAGAGATAGTCTGCCATGTAATGCATCTGAGTTTGTGGATTTCTTGAAGAATGTGACCGATCAAAATATTAGATGGGTATTGGATTGGACCAATTGTATTAAACCTGTTCTTCGCACCCAGGCATCCGAATTTGTTCTCCTACTGGGTACCCAAGGAATCACCGCATACACCTCAAAGAGGTTTCTCAGACAGTTAGGACGTACCCAAGAAGTGCCGCCTGCACTTGATATGAGTGAACTCACCATTATTTTTAATGAAGGAACGTGCCCAAACCAATTCCCTATGAAAGACCGGATCATTGAAGCATGGGTGACACTATCTGATGACGAGTGTTTTAGATACGTCCCGGAACTCCAGCAAAAGGGGTTGACGACTCCCCAATATGAAGACTGGGTAAGAAGATTCACTGCACAAGGCCAACAAGATGAACCAGCCGAGGAGGTGAAAAAGTTGAAAGCCATTATCGAAGCAAAGGACAAGGAAATTCTGCAGTTAAGTAAGTCTGTCGAAACATACAAGGGGATAGCAGAGCAAAACAAGCAATTGTATGAGAATGAGTGAGAAAAGCGTCAAGAGCTGAAAAGGAAATGCGGAAAATTGTATGATCAAACTGAACATGTTAGAATTCCATATGCTAGAGAAACTAGGGATTCTGTATTAGATAGGCTTAGAAATTTTGGCAATCTTGTACGGAATCGTCTTCGTGACATGATGTAAACATATTGGCAAGCTTATCAATGAAATCGACATTTTCTTTGCATTTGTACAAAATTGTTGTAAAAAACAGGTTTGTGTAACGGGTCCCATTTCGAAGGTGCTGCATCATGCTAGGCCTACCCTTGGCATAAAAAGGGTTCCCCCATAGGACATGCATCCGAATTTTTTGGATATTTACAAACTCTTGTCTTTTTCTTTTTCTTTATTTTATTTTTGTTGGAAAGGCTAAGTGATGGCTAAATCTAAAGGCAATTCCTTTCAAAATTTTCAGGTAATATTTAAACATAACTACGCGAAGAAGCCCCATTATCACCCGATCATGTAGCCGAGCTTCGAGAGAAAGTGTAAACATGAGTACCCATCCAGAACCATCTGATAGGCCCGCAACGATATCATCAACTGATTTGGCGAATCTAGGAGCTCAGCTGAGCGAAGTTCTCAACCAATTTAATGAGCTAAGCGTTGAAATGATTGTCCAACGGCGCGTAATCGATCAATTGGTAGCTAGTGGTGCTAGCGGTGAACAACATGAGCCCTTACCCCCTGGCCAATCTGAAATTCAACCCATATTCTTACCTTATACTCAAACCTCTGTTACTTCACAAGTTATAAACCCACCTGAGGAAGCCTTTACTTATCCCATTCATGGCCCGCCACCTACTTATGCACCTCACATCCAAACTAACCCTCCTCATGTCCCACTTCCCCAAAATTATCCGCCAATTACTATGAGCATGCCATTCGAACCACAGGGACCCCATTATTACTCCGCCGCTGAGCCATTCACCCTAGATACCGCCGCTCAAAGGAAAGCTGAAGCTGGGGAGTCATCCGCACCAGTGGACAAAAATTTACTAAAGAGATTAGATCGGTTTGAGGAGTTTATAAGAAAATGCCAAGGTGTGAACAAGCAAGGAGGTCTAGACTACAACAAACTATGCCTGTTTTCGGATATGCAATTGCCAGTGGGTTTCAAAGCACCCAAATTTACCAAGTACGACGGAACGGGGAATCCCAAGACTCACCTTCGAATGTTTGCGAACAAGCTAGGGAGACCAATAGACGAAGAGAATCTGCCGGTACACTTATTTCCCGAGAGTCTAGAAGACGACGCATTGGATTGGTATTCCAATTTGAAGTCTGAGGATATGAGATCTTGGCTGGATTTGTCGACCGCTTTTGTGAGGCAGTATGAATACAATTGCGAGTTCGCTCCGACGAGGACCACATTGGAGAGGACCAAAAGGAAACCATCGGAAGACCATAAGACATATGCGAAGAGATGGAGGAAATTGGCCGCCAAGGTGGAGCCTCCTATGACTGAAAACGAGATTGTTCGCACGTTCATCAAAACTCATGACTCGCCTTACTTTGAGGAGATTTTTCGAATGACAAGGTGTTCCTTTGCAGAGATTGTCAATAAATTGGAAGAATATGACGAGTTTATGAGAGCAGGGAAAATTGTTAATGTTTCAGCTTTGAAGTCACAGTTGGAAGCCATGCAAAGCCAAAGTAACAGTAGTAAGAAGTCTCAATTTAAGAAGAAAGACGAGGAAGCCTCTTTTGTTTGGAACCAGGGATCTTCTTCCCGGCCTAGATACCAACAAAATCCCGCCTACTCACCTCGTTACTTATACCAACAACGCCCCCGCCCTGTTTACAATACCACTATCAACCACCCCCATCCTCGACCAAATTACCCAAACACACCATCAACGCCATTTCACATTTCCCCACCAAACTTTCAAATTAGACCTCACCCTCCTTTTAACCCAAGACCTATTCCACCCCCTAACCCAAACTACCAGTACCAACAAACCCATGATACCCAAAATCCAACCCCATACCGAACCTTTACCAATCTAAGTCGACCTGTTGACCAGTTGTACAAGCAATTAAAAGCTGCTAGGAAGATTGGTATGGTACCCCCTAAGACCTATTCCAAGGGATTTCCCATTGGTTATGATCCTCAGTCATTTTGTGCTTATCATTCGGGAGCCCCTGGACATTCAACGGCCAATTGCTGAGTGCTTAAGCATAAAATTCAAGATATGATTGATGCTGGAGACATAGTTCTGAGAAGGAAGGATGAACAAAGGCCAAGTGTTAGCAACAATCCTCTTCCTCAGCACAAGGATATTGTGGGAGCTGTCACCATAGAGAAAGAGATTAAGAAACCTATACAGTACATTGTAGACGAGGCCAAGATCATGGGGGTCATTGGAGAACCATTCATATTGGAGGAGGAAGCCTATGAAGTTAAAGAAAATACTGATCCTTTTATTTTGGAAATGATACCTTTTGAATGTGAGCCTTTGGAGCTCGTGGTACTTGAATTGCCTGAGCAAGCTCCTATTCTTAATTTACAAGAGGTCTCGTGGAATTATAGCGAACCTACATTGTTAATTGGAGGAGAGAAGGTGCCCAAAAAGGAAGTGGATGCCATCACTAGATCAGGGAGAATCATAGGAGAACCCGCAGTTGATGAATCCTCAAAAGCAAAAGAAGGTGCTATGCCAACAAAACCATTTGTGACCGATAAAGAGGCTTTTAATTTCCTTAAGATGTTAAAGAAGAGCGAGTACAAGGTGATCGAGCAATTGGACAAGATGCCCGCTCAAATTTCCATATTAAATCTGCTCTTAACCTCAGAACTTCACAGAGAAGCTCTGGTCAAGGTTTTAACTGAGACTCAAGTGCCTAAAAATATTCCAATTGACAAATTCACCAATGTAGTTGAACATGTTTTGGCTTCCAATTGGATTTCTTTTTCTGACGAAGATATAACTACCGAGGGGATTGGACACAACAAGCCTTGTATATTTTAGTCCGCTGTAACGGGAAACTCTTGCCGAAGGTTCTGATAGACAATGGATCTGCTCTCAATATCTGTCCCTGGAATACCTTGGTTAAGTTAGGATTTCAAGAGGCTAAATTGCGGCCGTCAACCACCGTGGTGAGAGGATTTGATGCCGCAAAAAGGGAACCAATGGGAGAAGTGGATTTAGTGCTGGAAATCGGACCTGCCCAATTTCAAGTCATGTGCCAAGTCATGAATTTTTCAAGTGTTTATAACATTCTCCTTGGACGGCCTTGGATTCACACTTCGGGCGCTATACCCTCTTCACTTCATCAATTGCTGAGATTTGTGGTGAATGGTCAATTGATCACAGTTTTTGTAGAGGACGATTGCACAATGATTGTTAATTCTGGACCAAATGAGGAGGATAGTAAAAAATCTCTGTTTTCTCCTCACCATGTGGCTGACATTGTTTCCGTATGATGGATATCTAAGGAAAAGCTAGTGGTGGAAATGAATTTGCCAGAAGCTAGTGTTATGATGGCTAAAGAGATGATTCGAGGAGGATATGAGATGGGCAAGGGCCTCGGGCGCAACCTACAGGGAGTTTTGGAACCAATAGAGCTTCAGGGAAAGAAGGACACCTTCGGATTGGGGTTTCAACCTACTATCAAGGATAAGAAGGAAATGATGAATCGCAAAAAGGCGGAAAAGGAAGGAAGGCAACTTATCATGAATATCCCACCATTGTATTGTACTTTTCCTTACCCATCAGAGGTGATTAGAGCTAAAGTAGACCCAATCAAGGAAGTGGAAGTTGGATTGTCTGAGCTATTTGTGGGGGTTGCTTCTGAAGGGGAGCCATTGAAGGACTCAGAATTTCTAGAGGTGGCTACCGAAACAATGAAGAATTGGACTAGTGATTTCCTTCCCTCTCGAAGGGAATTTCGGTAAATCTGGGGAATTGCCTTTGATCGCCATGAAAGAACTTATTCGCATTATTTATCTTTTGCCTTTCAGTTTTGTAAATAATTTTCAATCAAATGCTTTTCAATGCAAATCTTATGTTGGATCTCTTGTTAAGTCGCATGTTATGATCCTTTACCTTCAAATTCAATGAAATGCACAGTGTTTATGTGAGAACCCGTAAATCTCTTAAAAATTTTCCTAGGGTTTATTTCCTTTAATGGCATGTTTTCTGCATTTTCTGGCTTAGAAATATTTTCTTGGTGGATTTTATGAGCAGTTATAGTTTTTAGATGGGTTTTCTAGTATTGGAGAGTTTTTGAAAAATTAAGAATATATATTGGACGTGGGACCCACTAGTACGAAAAGTTCGGAAAAATTCGGCCAATAAGGTTAAGTTTCGGATACTGTGTAAAATTTATCGGGTGTTAAGAGATAAGTAGAGAGTGATATTTGATTGATGTGAGAGGAAAAAGAAAGATAAGATTTCATTTATGAAGGTGACAAGTGTCACCACTACATTGGTTTTGACTTAAGAGTTACTATTCACCTTTTTGACTTTTGACCCATTTGAGTTAAATATCTTCAAAAAATCACTAAAAATTCACCATTTCTTCTCCTTGATGGCCGGCCCTCTCTCTTGCAAGAAGGAAGAAAACTCTTCAACATTTCAAGCTTCCAACTAGCTCAATCTTCCAAAATCAATCACATAAATTAGTTTCTACTCCATACAATCTTGCCTTTTTGTGTTAGTGGTGAGTTTGGTGAAGTTTTTGGAAGAGCTAAGGTGGTCTACAACTCCTCTTCTCTTGTTTCCTAGGTAAGTGATGGTTGAACATCCTACTACACCTAATGATGCTTAAGTGATGCTTAGTAGTAGCTAAAGTGATGGATTATGTGAATTATTTCTTGATTTGAAGTGATTTGGTGAAGTTTTTATATTTTTGAGGAATTTTCTGGTTTAATATGAATGAGATGTTGTGGTCATCTATGATGGTTGATAATGAGGGGGAATGACTCTAGTAGGTGTGAATTAGTGATAATTGCAACCAATTTTGGGTTTGGATTGAATTGTGGAAAGTTAGGGTTTTATCACCCCTTATTCTGTCCGGTTTTGGATCATAGGGTTAGAGGCCGAATTGGACTTTTCTTAAAACATGAAAGTTGTAGGTATTGATGTGTTTGAGGTGCCTGTAAAATTTCAGGTCATTTGGAGTAGTGTGGAGAGAGATATGTCGATTTTACTGTTTCTGTTCTGGGTTGATCAGAATGCGAAAACTGCACTTGTAATTGGCCATTTTGACTGGAATTTCTTCGGATTTGGATGTTGGTGTCTTCTGATGAAATGTAGCTGAATGTCTTAGCTATCATATTCCTTTGGAATCAATGCATTTGGACCTGTATAGACTGAGTTAGACCAATTACAGCATTATGTGATCTGTGAACCTGCAATTACGGTCCTGGTTTGGTATTCTGCATTTTTGACCTATTTGTGCTAGGATTTGGACTGGGTGGCCTTCTACATTGTTGTAGCCTTATTTCTTAGCTTCGAAACGGTGGGTCTTACACCCTAATCCGATAAGCGTAGCGAATTTTGTGCCATTACCGCATTAGGAGGTCAAAACTGTTTTTGTTGTTGGAACAAATGAGTTACATTTCCTGATTTTCTGGTTTGCTATAATGCTTATATATGCATATGAAACCTTATTGGGGTTGTGGTTGGCATGACTTTATGACTCGTTATCGAGTCTCCATGTACTTGTTTGCATGTTTAGGGCTCGCTCTCATTCCAGTCATTTCCTAGCTAACTTTTGTACTTGTACTACTTTGAGCCTAGTGAACGGCTTTTGGTAAATGAGATGACTTTTGTGTGAAATGTTGGGACTGATTTGAGGAAATAATGAAGCCTTAATGGCTGGAAAAGTAAGAATTTTAGGGGAGGTGCTGCCCGATTTTCTAGGCCGTTTGGTTCCTTTAAGTTGAATTTGCCTTTTGGTGGAAATGAAAGGCTTTTGGGTTGTTTGCGCCTAAGTCTTCATGTTACCTTTTCGTTTCCAAGAAAATCATGTTTTGTACCCTTGCATTAGTAATTATTTTGGCGAGGCATACGACTAGTAGTCGAGGCTCATGTGCATTGTGTTTACTCGATTATGGATGTGAAACCTTCAATTGGTTTTATTTTTGGTTATTTTAGGGTTTCTTGGCGATTAAGACCAATCTGAAGTAAAAACTTTTGAAGTTGAGCCGGTGAGTGTACCACTCCCCTCCATTGCTGTTTAACTTGATTTCTGCTCTGTAATCTGTTTATTTGTTTGAGACGAGAGTGTACTTTATCACACTCGTTCTCTTGTCTGTTCATATGCCAATTTACTATGCAAAATTTGAATCTGTTATCTGTGTCTGCATCTGTTCGGATTTCTATGACCTATGAGCTCAGTCCTGTGGCTAAGTTACTCGAGTCGGGCCGGCAAGGGCCTGGACGATTAGATAACGAACCACGGTAGTCTGTTCGGGGATTTTGGGTATTGAGACCCTTGATTCCGGGTATACTCGAGTATTACCATTTTGTTCGTTTGAGGTGAGCGGGCCCGGTAAAGGGGTGTTTGGTGGACGGAATTCGGTGTTAAGAGGGGTCTACGGACGCGTTGGTTCTATATACGTTGACGGAGAGTCAACCGGTTTGGATCAAGTACTGCGCTGGAAATTTGGCTCCTGAGAGCCACCCGTATCCTTCTGATTTGAATCATTGGTTCCTTTGCTTTACATCTGACATGTGTATCTGATTTGTTAAATGTGAAATGCCACGATTTTAATGCTATCTGTTTGGTACCTCATTGAGCGCAAGCTCACCCCTTTCTGTTCCTTTTGTTTTCCTTACAGGAAAATAAACCCCTTTTGGTCTGGATTTGACAAATGACTGCCAAATTGAGCTAGTTGAACATATCTTTTGTATAGCTCATGTATTAAAACCCTAAGTGTACTTTTGGGACGTTTTCTCTTTTGATTTGGCAAACCGTGTATATGTATTAACTTTTGAAAGCTTTTGTATGTCATTTTGATTTGTAAACGCTAAAGTTCAGTTGTGAATGTTTGTTAGCTATTTCGGTTGGGTTCTGACGGGTCGGTTACTATTCATGGCCGGCTCCGGATTTCATTTCATTTTATTTTGGGTTATTTTACTATTTTAATTTGTTTACGCGAGTTTGTAAGTTCCGGATTGAAGCACATAGCTCTAATTTGATCCGTAGTCCTGGCGAGAGCTGGGCAGGCAGTCCGCTAACCCCTTTGGTTCGCCTTAGGGGAAAGTGGGGCTGTTACAGTTTATTTTCCAAATTGACTTGCTTACGCATTGTTTTATCTATTTTATTCTTTTTCAGATGGCCAAAAATAAAACACATTGACCCTTTGGATATCACTATTCTGGAATTTGATGATTGCAATCTCGATATTTCCCACGAATTTGAAATTTTGGAATCAGAAATTCAAGACAAGAGCGATAGTGAGGAAGAATCTGACTCTTTATTAAAGAATCTTGAACAATATGAAGAGAAATCCAAACCGAACTTAGAAGAAACAGAAGTTGTTAATATTGGTACTGAGACTGAGGTTAAGGAGATAAAAATTTAGCATTCATTTGAATAAGAAACAGAGAAAAGAGATGATTGAGTTCTTGACCATGTTTCAAGATGTATTTGCTTGGTCCTATGATGATATGTCTGAAATTTCAACAGATATAGTGGTCCATCGATTGCCAACTGATCCAAATTTTCCACCAATAAAGCAAAAACCTCACAAGTTTAAGCCACATATGAGCCTTAAGATCAAGGAACAAATCGAAAAGTAGCTCAATGCTAGAATTATCATGGTGTCTCATTACCCCGTTTGGCTTTCAAATCCCGTACCTGTCCCGAAAAAAAGTGGAGAAATGCGAGTCTGTGTTGATTACAGGGATCTTAATAAAGCAAGTCTGAAAGATGATTTTCCATTACCAAATATCCATATTCTTCTAGAAAATACCGCAAGACATGAGATCGAATCATTTGCTGATTGTTTTGCCGGGTATCACCAAATCTTAATGGGCGAGGAAGACAGGGAGAAAACTGTTTTTATCACACCGTGGGGGACATTTTGCTACCGGGTAATGCCATTTGGATTGAAAAATTCTGAAACCACTTATCAAAGGACTATGACCACCCTTTTCCATGATATGATTCATAAGGAGGAGATGAAGGTTTATGTGGACGATATCATCATCAAATCCAAAAGAGCAGAGGATCATTTGGTTGATTTGGAAAAGCTATTTGAGAGATTGAGAAGATATGATTTCAAATTAAACCCTACAAAGTGTGCATTTGGGGCCCCTGCCGGAAAGTTATTGGGATTCATTGTCAGTAAGAAGGGTATAGAGATAGACCCGACAAAGATTAAAGCTATTTGCGAAATGCCAGTGCCAAAAATGCAAAAGGACGTAAAGAGTTTCTTTGGAAAGATTAACTTCATCGGAAGGTTCATCGCTCAGTTGACCCACACATGTGAGCCTCTATTCAAGTTATTGAAGAAAAATGTGCCACTGCATTCGAGTGAAGAGTGCCAGCAGGCGTTTGATAAAATTAAAGACTACTTGTTGCACCCCCCGGTCTTAGTACCACCCAAGCCAGGTCGACCATTGATTATGTACTTGTCAGTGCTCGACGAGGCTGTGGGATGTGTTTTGGGGCAGCATGACGATTTAGGAAAGAGGGAGCAAGCTATTTACTATCTCAGCAAGAAGTTTACGTCTTATGAGGCAAAATATACATTTCTTGAAAAGAGTTGTTGTGCATTGGCCTGGGCAGCTCAGAAGTTGAAGCATTATCTGCTTAGTCATACCACTTATCTTATTTTTCGGTCAGACGCTTTGAAGTATTTGTTGGAAAAACCAATGCCAACTGGATGCATGGCTAAATGGCAGATGATTCTTTCGGAGTTTGACATCATTTTTACCACGCAAAAGGCCATCAAGGGTCAGGCGATAGCGGATCACCTGGCCGAAAACCCAAGGAGGGATGATTATCAACCGCTTCACACTTATTTTCCAGATGAGGAGGCCCTGTTCGTTGGTATAGCAGAAGACATGAATGAAAAATGTTTTGAATGGAGGCTATTCTTTGATGGTGCATCAAATTCCTTTGGAGCTGGTATTGGAGTTGTTCTAGTATCACCTGAAGGGAAGTATTATCCTGGTTCCGCTAAACTACGATTTTTCTGCACTAACAATACGGCTGAATATGAAGCTTGTATTTTTGGGCTAAAAATGGCCTTGGAAATAGAGATTAAGGATTTAATAGTGTTCAGTGATTCCGATTTACTTGTACATCAGACTCTCAAAGAGTGGATCACTCAGGATTCAAAGATCGTGCCCTATCATTGTAGTTAATTGAATTTGGCGAACAAATTTAGGCGTTTGGAGTTCAGGCATATTCCACGTGCTAAAAATGTCTTCGCCGATGCTTTGGCCACCTTATCTTCGATGATTCAACATCCAGACGAGTTGGTAATTGAACCTATCCAGATTCACTTGCAAGAAAAACTTGCTCATTGCCTAGTTGTGGAAAAATCCCCCGATGGCCGTCCTTGGTACAGTGACATTAAGGAATTTCTCAAACAAGGTCCTACCCTCCTGAGGCCGATATGACTGCGAAAAGCTTCTTGCGCAGATTATCATCTAAATTCTTCTTGAATGAAGAGGTGATATACAAAAGAACGTCAGATTTGGGCCTTCTGAGGTGTGTTGATGAGGACGAAGCAGAATACTTGATGAAATAAGTACATAGTGGAGTATGTGGATCACATATGAATGGCCACTTATTAGCAAAGAAGATCATGAGGACCGGATACTTTTGGCTTACCATGGAGCATGATTGTGTAGTTTTTGTTAGGAAGTGCATCAAATGTCAATTGCACGGAGATGTTATGCGCACTCCCCCCACAGAATTACGCAGTATGACTGCTCCCTGGCCATGTTCAATGTGGGGTATGGATGTGATTAGAGCCATTGACCCTCCCACTTCAAATGGGCATCGATTTATTCTAGTGGCGATTGAATACTTTACCAAGTGGGTCGAAACTGAGTCTTATAAGCATGTGACTAAGAAGGTGGTGACGGACTTTCTAAAGAAGCATATCATTTGTCGTTTTGGAGTGCCGGAGACATTAATCACTGATAATGCCAAAAATCTCAACAATGACATGGTGGATGATTTGTGAGAACAGTTCAAAATCAAGCATCGAAACTCCTCTATTTATGGGCCATAGATGAATGGAGTAGTAGAGGCTGCAAATAAGGATTTGAAGAAAATAATCCGTAAGATGATTAAGAGACACCGTGATTGGCACGAGAAGCTCCCTTATGCATTAATGGCATATAGAACCGCTATTCGGACTTCTACTGGGCCAACTCCCTACAATCTCATGTACGGAATGGAAGCAGTGTTGCCAGCCGAAGTCGAAATCCCTTCTTTGCGCATTTTAATGGAGGCCAAACTGGAGGAGGCTGAGTGGATTCAACAACGTCATGAGCAGTTGTCTTTAATCGATGAGAAAAGGTTAAATGCCATTTGTCATGGTCAATGTTATCAAAAGAGGGTAGCCCGTGCTTACAATAAGAGGGTCAGACCACGGATATTCACAGAAGGAGATAAAGTGTTGAAACACATTTTGCCAGTACAAGAGAAAGCTAAGGGGAAATTTGCACCAAATTGGCAAGGCCCTTTTATTGTCCATAAAATTTTGGCCGGGAGAGCGATCATTCTCGCAGAAATGGATGGGCAAGTGTTCCCTCAACCAATTAATTCGGATATGTATAAGAAATTTTTCATATGATAAATGAAATTTTCCTTTTAGGGTTAATGTAAAGAATAGAATGAAAAGTCAGGTCTTCTTCTTTTCTAATCAAACATTCTATCCCTAGTTATCCCTTTTTGAGCCTTCAGAGCAAATTATTTCGTTTGGCAACCACTGAGAATCGCAAACCCCACACTGGGACAAGTTTTGAGTTGAAAGTTAAGAGAAAAGAGAGAGGTTTCAAAAAGTAAAATTGATAGAGGAACAAAATGAAGAAAAATGAAAAGAGGAGGATCTCGATTGAGAATAAATTGGGACAATTATTAGTAGGGTTAATTTAAAGATGCGATCTCAGGAAATCTAAACATTTATAAGTTCGCTTTCAAGCCTTAACCCTTTCTAAGCACTCCACCAGACCCCATTGCAAAAACCTAAAAGTCCTGACTTCTGTTCTTTATATTGCCTTTTTAGGACAATTTCTAATCAAGTGACACATGATATCAAAAACACCTTCACCTATTTTGCAAGGGAAGGATTGTTATACTGATGCCATTATTTCTTAAAACACATTTCTGGATTAATATGGGCGATAGACAAGATTTGTTTGTTAGGTGAAAACCCGCAAGGGCACCTTAGGAAAAAGAAAGAAGAAAGAAAAAAAAAGGAAAAAGAAAAAAGAAAAAAAAAGAAAAAGGAAAAAGGAAAAGAAGAAGAAAAAGGAAAAAGTAAAAAGAAAAAAAGAAAAGTGAAAGGAAAATAAAATGGGCGAGGGTAACCTTAGTGAAAACCCGAAAGGGCGCTGAGGTAGGGTTTTACAAGGAAAAGTGAGCTTGGATCTAAAGTGCTGATGACTTAGTTCATTGGAAATTCTCCTCACATTGTGGTTCTGTGGTCAAGCATTTGAACTCCGAAGAGATGATATCCAAAGGGTCAAGCGTGGCATTTTGTTCGAAAACCAAAGTGTTTGATTTATCAAACACGAAATTTGAGTATACAAACTTATTTATTTGAAATGATTTTTCATGCAATAAAAGTAGAGGGTTGTGTTTATATTGCTAAGATTTTTCATCATTATGTGCAATTAGAATGTTTTTCCTGTGTTGCATGGTCACATTTATCTTTTTCGTTCTATCAAATGGAAATCCCTATGATTTATCGAAGAGAATAGATACTAGATGATACGTTGGTCTACATATGAGAAATTATGAAAACTTGATAGATTGAAGTACCCACTTCGCCAAATAAGGAGTCAAAATGCTCATGTTTACACTTCTCTTGAAAAGGGGTTGATCGGATGGAGGCGGTATTATCTATATTATTTCTTTTCTTGTAGGTCTGATAGTCCAATAAGCATTACACTGGGGCAATTTTAGAGGAAGTTGTTTGTCTCCCTTCTCAAAATTCTACGAAAGTTTTGTACGAATCGACCAAATGAAGTGAAAACAGGCTCGGGTATTCATCCCACTGACCAAATGAAAAATGAAGGCAGGCTTGGGTATTCATCCCATTGACCAAGTGAAAATAGGTTCGGGTATTTATCTCACTGACCAAATGAAAAATGAAGGCAGGCTCGGGTATTCATCCCACTGACCAAATGAAAAGTGAAGGTAGGTTCGGGTATTCATCTCACTGACTAAGTGAAAACAGGCTCAGGTATTCATCCCACTGACTAAGTGAAAACAGGTTCGGGTATTCATCCCACTGACCAAATGAAAAATGAAGGCAGGCTCGGGTATTCATCCCACTGACCAAATGAAAAGTGAAGGTAGGTTCGGGTATTCATCCCATTGACTAAGTGAAAACAGGCTCGGGTATTCATCCCACTGACCAAATGAAAAGTGAAGGTAGGCTCGGGTATTCATCCCACTGACCAAGTGAAAGCAGGCTCGAGTATTCATCCCACTGATCTTTTGAGTTTACATGTTCCAACTCACGGCGGAATTATTATAGATAAGTATTTGGTGTCTACGTTTTTGTATTGAGTTTCTTCGAAACTCAGACAGAGAGGGGCAAACTGTAGACACCAAATTTTAATTTAGCTTTATTTATCATTTATTTTAATTTTAATTGATAATTATCTAATTTTTTTAATCTAATAGTTTTTGTTTTAGACATATTTTTTATTTTATTTTATTTTAATTCTATTTTATTTTTATTTTTTAATTTTATTATTTCACTTTATTTATTATTCTTATTTTTATAGATTAAATGATTATTATTAAATGATTTTTGCTCATTAGTCTCTTAATTTTATTAGATTTTGTCGAAAAAAGAAAATTGTTCACAAAAAAATATATATACTTTAATTTTTAAATTCAATTATGAGTTTTGTTGCAAATTAGCTTCAATTATAAATTAATGCGATTTGTTCACTTAATTTAATTGAATCTTAGGTCATAAAAAAAAAAGCTGGGAAACAACGCTGCATTCCATTTAGCTTCGTACGAAGCAGCGAAGCAGCAAGAAGGCTCGGCGTTTTTTCCTGTTTTCTTTTCTTCCATTTTTCTCCCGTTTTTAGCTCCGTTGGATGGTGTTGGTACAGGCCATCTGGCCTTTGTGACGGCCCCACCTCCCCCTAGGGCGTACCCCAGGGTTCAGCGGGTCGCCTGCCCAGCTCTCGCCAGGACTCACTCACTATGGAACTCAAATCATGTATATACATCCATAGACAATAGATGCTCAAGTAAAAGATAAGAAACTTCTACACACCAGAAGTCTTCAAAGTTTTTACCATTCAAGTACAACCATCGAATATACAAGGGTTCTCATTCCTCATACAACCAGCCCGTGCCAAGCACTAGGGCGAGAACCATTACAAGGCCAAAGAACTAGATCAACTAGACTATACCGAACGCTCGTCCTTGCTCGCCTTCCCCTGCTAAGGAAAACAATTGACGTGGTATGAGCTAAAAAGCCCAGTGAGGTTCTATATATATAAACAAGTAATTAAACAAGGAACAGTAGTCATGTAATAACAATTAATCCAGAAAACATGTCCAATATAAAGCAATGATAATGCATTCATTAAAAGGATACGGGCTCCCAAGGAGCTCTTTGTTCGTTCGTTCGTTCCCCTGACATTTCCCCTTATTCCTCCAATTATTTGAAAATTTCCTTTTTGAGAAGTAAAACCCTCGTGCCTGCGTTCATTCATTCATCCCTTTCCGGACGTTGGCCGGACTCCACCCATCCGGACGTTGGCCGGACTCCACCTACCCGGACATGGCCGGTCTACAAGGTAATACTCGAGTATACCAAATTCACCCAGGTCACCATATCGCCCGACCGAGTCCGCTTCTGGCTCGAGTCGACCGGTAACAAGGGCAAGGGCCCAGTTCAGCCAAAAGGCTTACATTCATGCGCAACTAGTATTTCAACATTTAATCACCGAAAATTTCTTATTTATTTAGGTCGAGTGCGATAAAGTACACACTCACCTAGCAAAAGTTCATTTTAAAAATCATAGAAAACAAGTAACATGTAATCAAATAGTCACAAATAACCACATAGATCCAACAATCCACATAGTCATAGGAACAAAACGTATATAGAACACTCACCTATTTACGCACAACAACGTGCAAAATATCCTTCCGGATATTATCTTTAGTCACCGAGAAAACCTAAGATTAAATGAAAAGAATATTACCACTCATTTGTCACAACCAATTAGGTGCAATCAAAGAGACTCGTCGCATGATGAGTAGAACGTATAAAAAGACTTTAAAGTGGAACGTGGACATTTGGACTCGTGGATAAAAATAACTAGGGTTTCATAGACCACACATAAAACCAACTCAAAAGGGTTATAAAATTTTCTAATGGAAACACTTGAACTAAAGACAAATCAAAATCCAACTAGATAGACTAGGAAATACCATTTTCGGAATCGTTTATGTGGTTGAAACTTATCTTATATTCAAGTAGATATTATAGACTAATTGTCTTAATGAAATTCATGAAAAGAGAGGACAAAATACTCAAGAAAATCCTAAACTACTCCTCTTTATTTGGTAAGAGTAAGTAAACATTTGGAGTTTCCAATTGAAGAAGGATCATGTTTTTAAGATGGAAAAACGGTCATAGTATTTTACAAGTTCAAATAAACCTTAGCTTTCGGGCGAAAATTTGGGCAGCATGCCCTTTGTGTTTACCTAATTTTCCAGCCATTTTGGCTTCATTATTTTTCCTCAACCACAACCCAACATCACACATAAGCAATTCAAGTCAAGAGCCGTTCCATAGGCTCACAATATCATAAGAATAAGAAATACAGAAATAACAAGTGCAGAAATTCAATTTAGCAAAAGACAGATTTGACGTATGAAAGCGGAAATAACTTATCCGAGGCTACGCTTATCGGATTAAGACGTAACTTATGCCGTTTCGAAGCTAAGACACAGGGCTACAATGTTCATGAAGGTCACTTAGTCCAGTTTCTAATGTAACTTGGTCAAATTCTCAAATTACTAAACCAGAAATCAATTCGTCGGCTGTTTAAATGCATTACACTGTAATGGACATATCTCAGAGTACACAAGTCCGAATCAGGTTTTCTTAGAGGCATTTGAAAGATAATTCAGAATACTACAACTTTCATGTTTTGGCAAAAAGCTAAATCAGAATGAATACTAGTAAAAAAAACGTGATAAACTGGACTTAACTGATGAAACGGACTGCTGGGAAATTTTTAAAACAGTGAGGGTATTTTGGACTTTTCACATCCTACGTTGTTCCGATTGAGCTGAAATTTTATAGGCACCTATAAAACACCATTCTCTACAACTTTCATGTTTTATGCCAAGCCAAATTCGGCCTCTAACTAGGTAATATAGAAACGGACAGAACTGAATTTTCAAGTCCCTGAAATCTGGAAATTCTTGAAATCAAATGCTAATTTCTTTATTTTTGGCTTGCTTCACCATCTTAACTTCCCATATTAAACTTTAAACATCAAAGCCCCAAATTTTAAGCACTAGAAAAATCATAGGAAAGCTGAAAAATATTCCAATAAAATGGAAAATCATGACCCAAGCCTCTATTTCACCACATACCTCAATAATTCAACCATATGTGACATATTTAGCAACTAATCGTGAATTTAATCGGAGAGTCAAGGTTCCAGCATGTATACCTTCCAAGGAGACTAGAAACAAGTGTTCAAGGCCTTTGTTCCTCAAGAAAATTACACCGGTAGGTAGCCTTTGTGCTAGATAACAACTTAATCGGAGTAGATTTGCGCGAATAGAAGAAACTTTTCAAGATTTGGAGAAGAAATGAAGGAGAATGAGATGAACTCTCTTTGTCTCTCTCTCTCTCTCTCTTATTTCGGCCAAGATGCAGAATTAATGAAGGAAATTAAGCTAAGCTTGTGTTATAAGAAGGTTGGAAAGCTAAGGATTAATTCTAGCCACAAGTTTGGCTAACACTTGGACTAATCTTGACCACAAATGTTTTCTCTCTCTTGTTGCATTTCTAACCTCTAATTTTCGGCCAATAGGAGGGCTAAGAGGGGGAAGATATTTTGCTCCATTAATGATAAACTTGTATGGCAAGAAAGTGGTGATCAAGTGGTGGTTCAATCGGTAGTACGCGGTACACGTCGGTTCGCACTATTTTTCCTTAAATCCCCCGTACTAGGATTTTTACTTCCTATTCACTAACTTTTTATCATTGCTTCTAACCACATATTATTTCTCACTTAAAAGTCACTCTTAAGCACCAAATTTGATCCTTACTCGGTACCGGATAATTATACTGCGGTTACACGAAAAATCCGATTTCACCTTGAATTGAAAACGAATAGGAAAACCCTAATTTCCTATGGTCATTGGCACTTTTCTAGGGTGATTGAACCATGGATAACATGAAATAATAATTTCCAAATAATTTTCAAATAAAAGGGAATTTTTGAGAAATATGCAAGGAATTTGCGAGTCCTCACAGCCTTTATCTTGAACCTCAATTTCATGAGGAACGAAGGCCATCAGATGGTTCTCCAAATACAGGTGGCTTCATCTAAACCATCGTTGAGAGGGTTTAGTTCCTGGGGTGCCGTATAAAAAGGATGAGGAGGGTTTAAGAGAAGGGTAGAGGGTTCAGAGAAGGAATGGGCGGCTGCATAGGTAAGGGAAACAAAAATAGAAAGGGAAAGAGTAAGAGGAACAGCAGGATTGGATAAGGGAAAAACAGAGAGACCGAGAGAACCAGAAAACTGAGAGGAAAAAGGCTGTGAGACGAGATTGGGGGAGGTTACGGGTAGAAAGAAAAACTGGAAGAAGAGAGTGAATAAGGAGGAAGAAATTCAGGAACTGAAGTGCCTTCACCCACGAGAAGCTACTCCCACCGACCTTCAAAGCTGCTTCCTTTGCTGTCTAGGTATACGAAGCTTTGCCTACTCCCTGAAAAATCCATTTGATGTTGTTTTCTTTTTCCTAAAATCTGTGCTTAGATTGAGGTTCTAGTATGGTGGCTAGTTATGTGATTGATATGTTAGGGCATGGACTTATTGCAAGTTCCTATGCCTTTGATGCATTTTCTTTTCTGTCGCACAGGGGAGGTGTTGCTAATAGGTGGTTGATAAGTGATTTGTCGGGGATTATCTTAACAATGTTATGAAGTGATAACATTAGAGGATTTGGGGTAGTGAGATAGGGGGTCTTACGGGACTGATTTTGCATGAACATGCTCCAACCGAGTGAGAAAACGAAGAAAGCTTCTAACTTTGTGTGAGCTGTACCTGAAATTTTGTTTGCTGTTCATGATTTGTTCTTTTGGGACTGGTAGAAAGCTTATCTAAGTAGTTTCCTTGCTACTGAAACTCGTGGTTGTGTTTGGAACATGGATTTATGTGTTGTTTGGTTGGTTTGTTCATTTGAATGAAAAACGGTGTAGGAAATTTCCAGATTGGCATGCTCCTGTGTTTGACACTTTTATGTGTTTAAATCCAAGGTTTTATGTTGAAAATTGAAAAACAATATTTGTTGATACATGGCTTGGATTCAGAGTGTGTTTGCTTGAAGTTTAAGAGCGCAAAAACTGCTGCAACAAGCATGGAGCTCTTGACTTGTGGCAGCAGTACGTGCAGACAGTTTCAGTTTTTATTTTTTCTTTTGTTTTGCTGAAATTGTGGCTCGGTTGACATGCTTCCTTTGCTTGTTGTTTGGTTGGAATGTCATGAATAATATTTGCTATTACAGCTGCACTTAGAAAAGCCATAGCTTTGAAAACTAGGAGAAGTATGAATCACGCATTAAGTATTCAGTTTCTTGTTTGGGTTTTGATGTCGAAGTTTCATGTTCATAAGCATAGCCTGTTCTTGTTACTTTATGATGATTTCAGTGTTTGGTTGAAGAGTGGAATGTTCTGTGTTGAATGTTTAATTGGCCATTGCAAGTAGATGATAAAGGCTCCTCGGCTGCACTTTGTCTTTCTTATTTTCTTGGCCCGAAGTCTCTCTATGGGAATCATTAAAGTTGAATGATCATGCTTGGATTTAAGATTTGGAGATTTATGCGATGTTTGGTTGAAAAGGTCTTGATCAAACTTTGTGTATTTGAATCTGAAATCCGAGTTTGGAAGTAAAAATGCAGTAGGCCTGCATTTTCGGTTGCTGAAGCTCTAGTTTGATTGAAATTTGTGGTTTTGTTGATATGCCATGTACATGTTCACACTAAGTTTCCTACTCTTGTGTCTTTGCTGCATTTTTCACACACGAGCACATTTAGGTGAATATCCAAATGTTGTTTTGCTCAAGCTTTTGACTTGCTTGAAATGCTTGTTTTGCTTGATATTTGACTGCTATGGTTTGTCTATGGTTTGCTTTGATTGGATCTTCTGGGATAGATAATTATGCTTAGGTGATGTTAACAAGGATGGTTTGAGGTTTTTGCATTAGGTTTTGGTTGTTGAATTGGTAGATTTCGCTTGAGTTGCTTCACACTTCACATCTAGGCGAATAACCAAAGGTTTGCTGAAATTTCAAAGTAGCAGAAAGAAAACCCATGAGCTGTCCAGATTTGCATGCCCTTTTGTCCGACTTTTTTTTGTGTTTGGAATCCAAAGTTTATATTGCAAAGTGAGAGGATTAGAAAGTGGTCTTGTTGTTTTAAGTTTGAATCTTGTTAGAAAACTGCGGAAAGTTTGCAAATGTAAATTGCAGCAGGCTTCGTTCTTTGTTGCAGAAGGTTCATTCGTAGCTTTGCATGCCTTTTGCATGGAAAATGTTCCAAAAGTCGCATTCCAATCCCTCAAGTCTCTCCTTGTTTCACTATGGCCCAAACAATTGGAAAAATCAATCAAATTGACCCCTCAAATTTCATTAGTTTTTGCAATCAAGTCACTACTTGTTTTAATTTTTTACATGGGTTGTTCACCTTTCTTTAAACGCCTTGGATTGATTCAATTTCATGCTCATCCCCATTTCATATGATTAAAGTGATGCCTTGACTCTTTTATTATTTTGGAGGGTAAATAAGTGATTTCACTCTATTAGGGCTCCATCTCCAGGGAGGTACACTCTATCCCTTATTTCTTACGTTATTTGGCCCTACGTGCTCTATGTGATTTTACGTGTTTAATTGCATGCCTCTTAAATGTTTTTATTTATTTATTTTCTTTGTTGCCTTTAGTTTGTATATTTATTTTTAGTTCAATTTTGATCATTTGAAAGACACTTGAATGCCAAAGTTGTAATAGTTAGGTTATTATTGTATTTATTTTATTCCGTTTTCCCCTCTTAGATTGTAGTAGGCTCCCCCCAAATGTAATAGATAGGGCTTCTGTGCTATGTGCTTGTGTGTGCCTACGTGTTTATCGCTTTCCTAGGCTTCTGCATCTAGATAAGCATGCTTATGTGCTATGTGCTATGTGAAACTATGTGTTTTGCATGTCTATTTATTTTTAGTATTATACCCGGATGGAATGCACGTTACCGTGACTAGTCCAATGCTAGTCATGGTCTTTCCCTCGATCTCTCACAAGTCCAATGCTTGTGAATGAGCGTTAGTAAAGAACTAGTCCAATGCTAGACCCTTACGGACCTCCTACGCTAGATCATGTTTGTGTGACTACATTACATTCTCATGCATATTTTTTCACCTTTTAGGGTTCTTACCATGTTGCATGACACTTTCTTATATAAGTACATCCTTTATCCCATATTCCCTTCTATTTATATCCCCCATTCCGTATTTTCCCTTATATGTATATTCCTTACCCCCTTTGTATGAAACATGACATTAGACTTGCATTTCATCTAAGTATTAGAATTAGGTTAGATCACTTGCTTGATTAGATAGGAAAATCCCTTGAGTATGGGATATGGACGAGTTTGGCTTTCTAGCCTTAGCACGCTCGTATTCCCTCTATTAAAGGGAAAATTGAGTCACGAACATTAGTCCCCCGCACCCGACATGATGCATTCCTTTAGGTCACGTATATTTGTATAATTATTTTTATTTTCCTTTTCTTTTCTTAGAGTCTCATATTTTTGCATTATTCGTGACCTCTTCGAATAGTCTTTATTGGGCATCACAATTAATGTGATTGGTACCAAGTGAGTTTTGAAGAGAAATTTCGATCCCCCCGATACCCTCTTAGGTCTAAGGTTTGCATTCATATAGTACATCCAAATGTGATAAATCTTTAGGTTAAAATAAGAAAATCTTTGACTAAATCGCGCAACTAACCTTGGTTAGGTTGAAAGAGTGCCTTGGATTCTTATCCTTGCCTTCCCTTTCTTCAAATGTGACTCCCGAATCTTTTTCTCTGATTTTCGTAGACTTGGAGTCATTTAAAAAGGGTTTTTCTACTTTTTCTTTAAAAATTCATTTTTAGGTGACTTGGTACACCTTAACTCAATACCAAGTGGCGACTCCGATTTTTCATTAAAATCCTTTTTAAACTGTTATTTTGGGTCAAAATCGTCGCATTTTTATGTCCCATTTAGACCCACATTTTCTTTATTTTCAAAAAAAACAAAAACCCATTTTCCATTCAAATAATCCAAAAATCATTTTTCTCAAAACTAATTTATTTTTCAAAAATGGCGCGCGACAATGTATATATGTGGGATGGGTCGGCACCCATGGATTCTTAATCTTATAACCCTAATCTACCCCGCATATAAGTGGGTACTCAACCCTCTTTTGTCTCAATCAAATAATGTTGAGCAAGTACCCTATTTTTTGAATTAGATCAAATTGAATCGGACATCGCAGGTTCTCAATTTAGCAAGTAATTATGCCCACCCGTACTATACTACACTTACTTTATTTCATATCTGGCAATAAATATTGGAATAATTTCAGAAACCTTTCCTATAGTTCTTGACAATATTTCTACCCTCTCCTCAACTTTCACAAATATCACATGCCTCCCTTGTTAGTCAATTGAGGCCCATTGCAAACATCCTTAGTGATGAAATGACTCTTATACCCTCCTTTTCATTGAGATACATTCTTTGGATTAATTACAAAGTGCACTGATATAAATAGGGGTCAATAGCAATTTTCTGCCTATTTTCACAAAATGAAAAAAAACTCGCAATGACTAGCACTATCAACCTTCTAATGATTTTGTGATAGCCCCACCACCCCCTAGGGCGTACCCAAGGGTTTGGCGGACCGCTTGCCCATCTCTCGCCAGAACTCAGTCACGTATCAAGAAATTTACAAATGATAACCTAAAATAAAAGTGATATTAAATAAACCTTCAAGATATACACTCATGGACCTCCAATGTCCACACAATCTATAATACAACCAAAGAGTCAAACTTACAAAAATATTTAAACCAAACAAACTGGCTAGACATCTATGAAGTACTCGCTCGAGCAACTAACAAACTTAGAAGAAATCGAAGCCTTCCTCAATTCAACCTCTCATGTTCTCATCCCTGTAAGGAAAACAAATGGCATGGAATGAGCTAAAAGTCCAGTGAGGTTCCAAGTACCCAAGTAGGTAAAATAAGAGACAAGATAGCATACTCAGATATCAAGAAACAAGTCAAATTCAAATAGATCATGACCTAGCATATAGTTAAACAAGTAGCCAGATAGATCATGCAAAAGTGTACAGTAAAGAACACATTCATGGCAAAGGATATGGGTTGCTCTCAAGAGCAAGTTCCATAGTAACTTGATCAATGTCCGTTGACTCTTCGTCAACCACGAAAGTATAACATCCGTAGATCTCCACTTTACACCAATTTTCGTCCACCGATCAACCCCTTACCAGGCCCGAACGTCAAAGAAGTACCCAAGGTTCGTCGATCTCCTCGATCAAGCCCTTGCTAGCACGATTCGACCAACTAACCCTAGGTTGGACTTATAGTCCCAGATATACAGTGATTCAGGATATGGCTTATAGCCCCAGGTATTCAATAATCAGTATTGGAGTCGTTGGCTGTTATCCAATGCCCACGCAGTAATGATTGGAGACGTTAGTTGTCACTTAACGCTCCGTATTCAGTAATATCAGAATAAACAGGTTAGGAACTAGTTCTTTACCTAAGGTTGCCCAGCTTACCCGACCACTCTGAGGATGGTTTAAAGCAAGAGGTCCAACGAGGGCTCAATTCAGCTGTTTCCAACCTATATTCACGCATACGCATGAGTAACCCTAGTTTCCACTTACCCGACGTCTCGGATAGGGTCCAAGGCCCAGTTCAACCACTACAAGATAGATGTAGTTGGTCTACAATTCAACCGCTACAAGAGGGATGTAGCCGATCTACTATTCAACTGCTACAAGAGAAATGTAGCCGGTCCACAGTTCAACCGCTACAAGAGGAATGTAGCCGGTCCACACACATGAACATAACACATGCAAGTCCACATGCAGGATCAATTAATTCAAGTTCATGGAGGTCAAGGACGAATAAGGAAACACTCGCCTCGCCATAATCAAGTCACAAGTAATGTCCAACACTTCACATTCTCAGGTATTCCAAGTATTTCAAGTCAATGTACAAGTCATATACAAATTAAGTTACTTGTTCATGCATGAAGGAGATATCAAGTGTTCAGTCAAGTTAGGTCAATTGAGTGTACATAAGAGCACACTCGCCTAAACAGGTTCAAGTCATAAATAAACTCAGCATAGCATGTTTCAAGCATTTCAAGTATCTCAAGTCCAAACAGTTGAAAATCGGGTGGTTACGAAAACTTGATCAAACAAGAAAACTGAAGTAAAACTGCAGAAATCAGAAATTTCTTCACCAAATCCGGCCAAATATTGGCCGGATTCAAGGCCGGATTGACAGGGAAGATTTGAAAATCTTTGATACTTACTGCCTCAAATCCGGACGACAATTCGACCGGAAATCCTGCCAGAAAGTGGCCGGATTCTAGCCACATTTCAGTTATGACAAAAAGGCCAGCACATGTTTTAACAGAATATCAAAAGTTTAGTCGAATTAGGTCAAGTGTGATAAAGTACACACTTGCTTATGAGACGATAATTCAAGTACCTAGAAATTTCTTGCAACAATGAACATGTAACACGTAGTCGGAACACTCACCAATCAATTGCAACCCTTCACTTTAACCCTGGTTGGTCCTCTTGAACTCTCTCGAGTCCTATAGTCACATACTTTATTAAAAGACTAGCAAAACGAAGCCAAAATACATGAAGAACTTAAGGTTTCCAAAACTTCATTTCCTTTCATTTAAACCTCAGTCCCACTCATAAATCAAACTCAAAATGGTTTACCAACTCCAATCCTAAAGTTGGAAATGAAAGTAGGAACAGTTCTAGGATAACAGAATTTTTCCCGTATTACGCGATACTATTTGAAAAATCATATCTCAAGTTTCCTAAGTCCAAAATTTGTAAACTTTGTACAGTTGGGAAAAAACTCAAAGGGTTACAATTTCCCAGAAGACACCATTGTAAGATTCTTTCTACAAGTTAGTCAAATTCTAACCTTAAATTGCTACTTCATCCAGTCAAAAGACAGAACAGGTATGGAAATTCCGTAAACTTTGAAAAATCATAGATATTCATAGGAATTGAGAAAAATCATGAAATTTTCACAGTAGAAAGTACTCTGAATCTAGTTTCAAACTCAAGAAATGGAACTCAATTCTGATTTTCTACACCAAGATATAACAGATTTCCTAAGACTGCCCAAGGTTCCCTGCGGACAAATTTTCGGCAGCACTTCCTCTGTGTTTACCAATTTTTCCAGCCAATTCAAGGCTTCATTCTGACCACAAAACAGCCTCAAATCAAGCATATACATACCAAGCCAACAACTCACTAAATCAAGCATATATATAGCATATAACCATCACCTACTCAAGTTAGAAAATGAAACCCTAAGCTAAAACTCATAATCACAAGCTGGAATTTTCTTTAGGCAAGTCAAACTAGCATGTAAAAACTAGATATTTCACATGACAAAGCTATCAAACCATGGCCAACCCTTAAGCATCATATATGGGCAGAAATTTCACCATAAAAACTGAAATTTTCCACATTACTACTTCAAACCACGAAATTTCTCATAAAACTACCGAAATTGAAACCCTAAACCACTAGTTTGCATATATTTGAAGTAGAGGAAAGTTTTTTGCCATAAATACCTTAAACCCTATGCAAAGAGGCTGCCAAGACCTTTCTCTTCCCAAATCACTCCACCAAAACCTTTAACCTTCCTTAGTGAGCAACTTTTATGGAGTGGTTTGTAAGATTATCAGTTGAAACTGAAGATTCAAACTTGAAATGGAAGTTGAAGTTGAAGCTTATTTCCTCTCTTTTCCTCTCCATATGGTTTGCCCAAGCAAGGTAAGAAATGAGGAAGTTGTTGGTCAAATTTTGATTTCAGTAAAGATGAAGAAAAGTCCAAGTCAAAGTCCAACTCCCAACGGTTTCGCGACAAATGGCGCATTAGGGTTTATACTCATCTCTTTGTCTTTCAAAGCTAATCTATTTAGCTAACCTCTAGTTATCCCTTAACACCTTATAAAATAATATCCCTTTATGCAAAACTTCACCTAGTCATCAAAAATTTATCGCACTTACTGCACTAGTGGGTCCCACATCCATAATGCAATTCAAACTTAACATGAACCAACTTATACCAAGAAAATGATTCTAAAACTTGACTCACTTATAAAAATATTGAGAAAATTAAGGGAATAATGTAAAGTAAAGAAAATGCATTCAAAAAAATAAAATAAAATATAAGATAATTTTCCGGATCCTCACAGATTTCCACTTTTATGTTGGATAAACATGCCCACTTTGTCATATTTTTTCTTTTTTTTAAAAAAAATTTTTAAAGGCAAACCCCATACACAAGGCCAGCTCAAATTTTATTAATGCAAAATAAAATAAAAGTGATATAAGGACACAAGCACCTAACATCTAGTACATGTGCAAAACTAGAACTTGAAATAGGGAATACTATTCCCTTATATAATGAATGTACGGAACTAAACCAAGATTGGCGTGCAGCTTAGATGGAGTCTATGATAAGGAATCAAAAAACCGATCCTCAGCCAAGTATAGTGAAGCCATATAATCAGCAGCCGCATTAGCTTTCCTAAATATGTGTGAACAAGAATCATCAAGCTCCGCCAATTGGAGTCCAATTTTGAATAGAACCTTACACAAAGGCCAACTAGAAATATCAGCCAAATGAATAAGCAAAACCAAACACTTTATACATTTATATATGCCTTGAAAAACTGGGAATAATATATATACATATATATATATATATAAGAAAATGTTAATAAGGATAAAAATGATAGAGCTAATAATGAATAAAATTGAAGTTGCAATATCATTACCAAATATTTAACTTTTATTATTATTGATATTTACCATATAATATGGGGTTGTTAATAAAAAAAAAAGAGAATTATATAAGAGTTCTAAATATATTTTCGTTTATGATGTTTAATTACAGTAATTAAAACTTTTCATAACAAATATAAAAAAGCATGTATTTGAGCATGAAAGCAATTCATAATATGGACATGCAAAAACATGATGTAATTGCTATGAACCTGTAATTATAGGGGGTAATTTGAATAAAAGCCAAAAATTAGAATGTAAACAAACTAATGTTAAAGTTAGCAAAAGGGCATTTGGGGAATAAAATTATCTTCTCTCTCATGAAATTAGTTTTTTAGTGTCACTCGGATTGACATGTTATATAAACATATGAATTAGTGGAGGTATGCCATATTTCTAAAATTTCAGGGGAAGCCAATGATATTGATAAAAACCTTAGGGGAGGCTTTTGCAATTATCCCATTAATATTTGCTCTATCCTTTCATTTTTCGATTTTTCACATGCAACATTGATTACCCAGCTTCTGTTACTTCATGTAATTTCTTCAAATTTGGTATGCAACCTCGATTAATTAAGTAATATGATCACTCATCAAGTAGTAAATCTTCCAGGCAGGGTTACCGTAAATTAGTTTTTCATGTTTGCAAAATTAGATGTTAAACTCATAAGCAATAGTTAAACACACAGTTCTTGTTTCTTTAATGCACAATGGTTAAGATCTAAGCCGAGTTTGTACACTCTTTAAGAGTTTGCAAAATTTTTCATTCCTTCCGGTCCGGTTATGTTCCACTTGGTTTTACAGTATATAATTGAAATTTATATATGTATTTTAGTAAATATAAGATATGTCTCAAAAATACGGTAAGCTAATTACACTTCAACCAATTGTGCCAATATTGCCCTAGATGCAAGTTTTGCTATCATGTAAACTCAGGCAATCACCATATTTTCTTTTTAGTAGAAGAAGAGTAGAATCTAAGCAGCAGGGAGAAGAAAGGGAAATTAGAACCTAGGACCTCAAAATTTTGGAATCTCGGCCACTAGATTGAGGCCTTTAAACACTTAAGTTGATCAATCCTTGATTTTGATAATTAAAAAGCCAAAATGATAATTTGAACTAATGGTTGTTCATGAGAAATTTGCTAGAAATAGGTCCAAACTCAATAAGGAAAAGAATGGAGAAAAACAAGTTGGAATGCAACTTATCGCTCAAGATTGGATGCATTTATGGACACTAACTAGTAGGATTGAATGTTCGAAAAATGAAGAAAATATCAATTTTCATGATTGGATGATGGCTTGGATGCACAACTCACCTATCGGACGTTCGACAAGTTGACTAAGTTTTTTCGAGACACTCTATTTCTGTTGGATGCATCTCTCATCCACTTATCAGTCATCTGAAACTCCCAGCAAAGGATAGTTCAACAAAGTCCAACAGGTCCAATAAGTAGTTTTTAATAGCCAGTTTTTTAACCATTCAAGAGACTTTTGAGGCAAAATTTTACTATCTAAAAGTACCTTGAAGTCTGAAAAGAAGGAAGACTTTTGCCTACATAAGATACAATCTTTCAAGCATGATTTTTGGGTAGAAAAATATTTTGAATGTTGTATAGGTATGAGAAAAGTTCTTTGGTTTGCGAAGTTTCTCATTGGGTAGAAGTAAAATTTTGGAGAAGCTAAGTCTCACTTACAAGTGTTCTTGATTGTTAGAGTGAACATCAATTACAACTTAGAGAGGGTTAACTAAGGAGAGTTGTAAAATCTCTTGACTCAACTAGACTTGAGATACTCAGTGTGAGCAAGGGCTAAGGCCTTCTTTGTACAAATTGGTTTGCGTTACCAACAAGTAGAAGAAGTACTCGGTTGATTGTGCTTTAAGAGCAAGAGAAGATGCAATTTAGGATGCCAATTCATTTGATTTTTTTAATGTATTTTATTGATCTTTATTTGATTGAAATTATTGGGTGAAATTGCTATCATTTGTAAAAATTTCTGATCAACCTAATTGACTCCTCTCTTAGTATATCTTTGACCCAACCGCCCTCTTAGTACCATTAGTTTTAATGTAAAGAAAATGACTATTGGAAAAAAAAATTTTCATTTTTCAAACTTTTATTGAGCAATGAAAAATGAAAAGTTGGAGTACATTTGTTGAACAATAGGTGGAATATGCTTGTAATAGAACTATCTTTGACGTGTAGATGTTGAATTAGTAACAAACCCTTCTCAAGATAAATATGATGCTTAGGATGACATGATCGTGTCAAGTTTCTAAATAGGTATTGGACTTAGTATGGAACAATTAAACTGACTATATGATTTTGTCCATTTTTATAGTAATAGGTTTTCGGCAAAAAATTAACACGATCAAAATATTTTAAGGTGCCAAAAAGTCCTGTATTGATGTTTAAGCGTGCAATATGAGAATGAATAAAATAATGTAATGTTGCAAAGTGGAATTAATTGGAGAAAACATAATGCTCAAGTGCAATTGTCCATTAGATTACCATGTACTGCTGAAGGAAAATGAGACATAAAAAGTTTAGAACGTAAACTGTTCAAAATTAAAACTTAAATTATATATCACTAATTAATGTAAGGGTATGTTTGGTTCCCCATGGAATTGGAATGTAGAATTGGAATTGGGGCCTCAATTACAATTCTTGTGTTTGGATACTATCTTTCCCATAGAATTAGAATCGAATTGCAATTCCAAATCGATCGAATTCCATGGTTCCAATTCTTTAGCTGGACCAAAGAATTCCAATCCCAATTCCACGGCTAGACTTTCATTCGGGTCAACACGCGGACTTTAAACGGGTAAAAACTCCAAAACAGGTCAACTATAAACCTGGATTAAAAAAAAAAACAAAGCTGGCTTCTTTCTCTCTCTGTTCGTGACCAAATCGCTCTAGCGTTCTGCCACCGCCACCGCTGGTGCCGCCTCCTCTTCCCAACACCTCTCCCGTAACCCCTGCAAGCCTTTCCTCCCTCTTCTCTCCTCCGCAGCATCGTGTGGGTGAAATCGCTATATCTATTCTGCTATATCGTGGTAATCTTTCGTTCCACTGTATCCTCTCTCTTTCTATGTGATTCGCTTCTTCTCTAGATTTGCAAAACTAGGGTTATTCTGCTATAGACATAGCCCATATGATTGCTGATGACCATGTCGTAGATGTCAAAATCATACGTAAATAGTAACAGAGAAGGAAAAGAAATTGTAAGAATAATCACGTTTCTTCATAAAAGGAAATATGAAAAAAAAAGAAAGAGAAGACAAATTGCCATTATATCTTCCTTCACTTTCTAAAAAACGATGTTTATGATCTGTAGATGTGGGTTTTCAATGTGGCTAAAAGGACTCCAGGCGTAGTCGAAACTAGAAAGGGTACAGAAATAAAGTAAACAAGATGTTAAACGAGGACTTCTTGCATGACATTGGAAACTAAAACAGAATTTACGACTTAAGCTGGTATAGAAAACTTCAATTTTTAGCACTGATTAATGCTAGAATTTATCATGGGACCAGATATTTGAGAATACGTTTTTCTATTTCTTGTAGTGAGAATACATTTGTTAGACTTTTAGTGAGAATGCATTCTTGTAAAGAACCACGAATTTGTGTTGCAATATTTTCTATTTATATTGTCATTGTTGGTTGTGGTTTTTGCCTGAATGTAAAGAGCAATATACTTGGATTTCCGGCTGGACTTTGCCCAATCATTGGTGTTGTTGGACACATAAGTGGTGGTGGCTACGGTTTACTGTTGCAAAGATATTGCCTGATGGTGGATAATGTTCTTGATGCTCAGATTATCAATGTTAACAGCCAGATTTTGGATAGAAAAGCAATGGGAGAAGATATGTTTGGGGCTATTAGAGGTGGTGGTAGTGCTAGTTTTGGTGTTGTTTTGGCATATAGAATCAGGTTAGTCAGAGTGCCTGAAATTCACACTGTTTTTAATGTGCAGAAGGCTGAGGCAGAGAATGCAACAGATGTTCTTTACAAATGGCAAAATATTGCAGACAAAATTGACAACGATTTGTTTATTAGCGTTATTGTGCAGCCAATTACTGGAAAAGTAAAGGGTCAGAAAATCATTAGATTGACATTCATGGGACATTTCCTTGGAGATGCAAACAGGTTGATTTCTGTTATCAACACTGGATTTCCTTAATTGGGATTGAAGAGAAGTGATTCTTTGGAAACAAGTTGGATTGATACGATGCTCTGGTGGTATAACTACAAGATTGGGACAACAAAGGAAGTGCTATTGAGAAGGGCTTATATCAATTGATCTTCTTGAAGAGAAAACCTGATTATGTACAGAACCCAATTCCTAAATATGGATTAGTATCATCATTCAAGAAAATGGTTCAGCTTGGAAAACAGGACTTGTTTTCAATCCTTATGGTGGAAGAATGAGTGAAATTCCTGAGAATGAAACACCATTTTCTCATAGTGCGGGGATCATTTTCAACCTGCCAGATTGGTGAAAGTGAAAGCTATCGTGGATCCACAAAATTTCTTCAGGAATGAACAGAGCATCCCCACTTTGAACCTTCAGACCTCTAAAGGGAGGAAGGGACGAAAGTAAAGAGCAACAAATGATAATTGCTCATATAGTAATGGTTATCAAGTAGCAGAGGTGCCTTGTCCTATTAATGGCTTTAGCGTAAAATGTAATGTTAATGAATGGATATAGTGAGCATTACTTTTGTAGCATTGTAGTACCGAATGGTTGGTTGTGCATTAATGAGGCGAAAGTCATATACATTCATGGATTGCTTTCACTTATTACAGACCTTATTGTCTATATTATCTTGTAAGATGCAAAACTCAAACATTTATAATAGGTACAAGCTATGATTTCCCTCTCCAATTCATATAATAGAGTAGGCTTTTAATTTTCTAAATTTAAAGTTCTTAACTGTAAGAAAAATATCAAGGTTTTAACTTGATGAATATTAACTACTTTTTAAGTTAGAATATATAATTAGTTTTTTATTTAATATAATTTAATTAAGAATAAAAGAAATAAGAATAATTATTTTTTCCAAAAAAGGAACTAATTGGTTTTCTTTTTCTTTAAAGCTTTAGTAACAATTAGTTAAATGCAAGAAAAAAATAAATTATTAAAGGCATTAATTGGTTTTTTCCTTGAAGCTTTAGTAATAGTTAGTTAAATATTAAAAAAATTATTACATAGGAAAAAGAAAAACACAAAATTTTTATGTAAGCAAATATGAGATGGAAACAATTCTAGTTCTTAATGAATTATCCTTTCATCCAAACAAAGAATTTGGAATTTTAAATGAATTCCGTATCAATTCTATGTATTTTCCAAACAAAAGAATTTCAATATTTTGGAATTCTAATTCCTAGAATTTTAATTCTATAGAATTCCAATTCCAATTCAATTCCAATTCTGTAGAACCAAACGCACCCTAAGAGTCGAAAGTGCAAAGTTGAATTAGTATTTTTCATATTTCAATACGCAAACCAGTTGGAGTGTACGAGCTATTTTCATATTGTTGTTAAAATTAAGATTTCTGTTTTCATAAAAAGACCTTGTTCAAGTTAGATTTGATGCTTAGGACTACATGTTCATGTTAACTTTTTAAAAGGTATTTGACTAAAATGGGGCAATTCAACATACTATATGTTAAATCGGTCAAATTTTTAATGGGTATTAAACAAAAATAGCTCTATCAAAACATTTTAGGGTGCAAAAGGTTCCGTATTGAAGTTTAGCATGCAATTTGAGAATCAATAAAAAAAATTAAATGGTGCAAAGTGAAACTAATTGGAGAAAACAAAATGCTGTCATGAAATTGTCCAATAGAATTCCTTGTACTATTGAGCTAAAACGGGATACATAAAATATTTAGAGTATAAAGTGTCTAAAATATACTTTAAATTATAATATCATCAATGGATGTAAAATTCAAGGGGCAAAGTTGAATTAGTCTTTTCATAAGTAAGCCAGTTTAAGTATACGAACTAAATTTCATAGTGTTTGTTAAAATTACAATATCGTCATCTAATCTTGAGATTGTTCTCGTGCAGTCCCACTAACCTTTTAGATATTGAACGTTTTTGGTCCAAATTCGACTATGTAAAGGCATAATTTCGTAAAGAATCACGTAGAAATCAGTAAAATTTTGTATTAAAACGAAACGGTACAATTGACTTGGTACTTGAGGGACGAGAAAACGTCAGCCTCTCCATCCAGTTGCAAAGAAAGAAATTTTGAGTTGTTCTCATAGGACGCAGAAGCTTGTCAAAATTAATCAAAAAGGATGGTAGACACAACTATGATGATGCATAAAGTGAAGGACCAAAATAGAGCGGACACTTAACACAAAATGGTCAAGAAAACACAAAGTTCATTCGCGTTAAGTGTAAGTGTTGGTGGACAGATTTGCCCTACCGGTCATAATTTTTTTATCTTCCCCTTTTTCCTTTATTTTTGTTGTTTATTTTTGTTTTCATTTCTTCTTGTTTTCCTTTTTTCTTGTTGATGTTTCCATCCCACTACTTACTCACAGGTATATTTTCTTTGGTATACTTGGAATTAAGATTTTTATTTGTCTAACTTCATTCTCTAAGCTTTGGTACAATCTCCATATTTGTTAATTTTCACTCTGAATAATAGATTGATAATGAGTTATAGGATTTTAACACAAATTTGTGATACTTTCAAAGAAACAACTACACAAATTTGTCGTGATTCAATACTCAAATGGATATGCATTTGAAATTTAGGTGATACAATACCGTACACAAATAGTTGATCAATAGCTGCAATTTCTTTTTGGTAGTGTATTAGGTTGTCCATTTTGGAAAGAGGGGGGTTGGATTGGACAGTAAGGTGAGAGTTTATAAAAAAAAAAAAATTACTTTTGAAAATATAATTAATAATTTACCTTGTTATTCTGGTTCAAAAAATGGTTTGACTTATGTAATAAAAAGGCACAACAATAATTCTAAACTTTTATTATCAAAATATGTTGCATTTTATAAGAAAGGGAAAAGAAAGCAAAAACAAAAAAAAAAAAAACAAAAGGAAAGCGAAAAGAAAGAAAAGAAGGATCACTTTTGCCTGTCAAAGTTTAAAAGGGGTAAAGTGAAGAGAAATAGAATTGAAGGAGACAAAAGTGAGAAAAGAGTGCAAATACGTGGGCCCGGGGGGCGGATGGTGTTAAGGGGAGTAAGTGTATTCAACCCTATTTATGCAGAAGCAAGCTTGGTTTCTTTCAGCGACAAGCTAGTACCATAAAGAAATTCCTTTCCCAGTACTTGCCTTCACAAGTCAGAAGCTATCCCATGTGAGATCTGGCACTTAAACTGCCATTTAATGACCACATGCATTTTATTCTTGATTCAAATCCCAGTGCCATGTGCATCTATAATTTGGACATCTCTTTTTTGGAGCTAATAGATGCTTTTATTGTTAGAAAATCATCTTATTGAATTGCTTTCTTCCATGAGCATTAATTCAAAGATTCCCATTTCCGAGCGGTACGCATCAAAATGTTTTACGCATTGAGAACTCCACTGGAATGTACAATAAACATACTCCTCAAGGCAGCAATCTTCACTGATTAGGTCAATGTATATATAACAAAGTTTATCTTTTCAATTAACATATCTAATGGGCTTGTTTTGAGTAAATAGTTATATGATGTATTCTTGTTTGGATATGGCCTTTGCACTTAATGTTAAGCTAAAATTGGCTGATTTAAAAAGTTGATTGGACTACTTTTGGCAAGTTCTACACTGGTGTTCAATTAACCAATTTTAAGAAAATTTGAAGCTAGATTTTATATTGGGATCCACATTTTCTGTTTTTGGGGGCAAATCTTAGTCAAGTAACGAAAGTTTTGACTGATTCTGATGCTTACATAACTAACTAACTAACTAAATTTTTATTAGACAGGAAAAAAAGCTTACAGATTAAGACAGTTCTAAGACTAGTTACCTTTTTAATGCTCAACATCTTTAGTCAACCAATTACTGCTTGGGATCCAACAACTGTATTCAGTCAAAGAATTTCTCTTAATTTGTGATCTCAGGGAGTACAATACGGCTACTCCATCGCAAAAGAGAGTACGATACGGCATCAACAAGAAAGTCAAACTGACACAATTTGATACAATTTGTCTTGTATTGGTACTGGTGGCATCACCACACAAACTCATGTGTTGTGTTGGAATATGACTAGAATTGCATTAATAGACTATCTGTAAAAATTCTGCGAGCAACTTATGGTTTGGGGGAATATCTTGATCCATAGTAATAATCAGAATCGAACCCATTTAAATTTATTTTTACTAAAAAAAAAGGCACAAACCCATATGCAAAATAATTATGTATTGATATTTAAAAACAAAATTACCTCTAAAATTCTCAAATCGGTAATTTTAACAATAAGAACCAGTACAACATTAATATAGTACCAGACTAATATAGAATTGGTACTAGGAAAATTTTCAATTCTTAGTCCAAAGAGTAAAAGTGAGTATTATTCAGTATGAGCCGTTGAACACTAGTATATCTCCATCAACATTCTCCTTAACATAAGCAACAGCTACCATGGAATGACAATTTCACTTTCCAAATCTTTAAAGATCCTAACACCAGTATGTGACCTCATTGAATTTTGGTTATGGAATACTTGTCACCTTCAGGTTTGCCATAGACTTGTGTTGCTTGATTTCATTGGCTTTAAGAAATCTTTACATCATTTATTCATGCTAAGAAGACAAGCAAATCCTTTCTACAATCAAATGGCGAAGTCAACAACATGGACTCACCCACAAAAGACTGTTATTCCTATGTTTCATGCTGAATTAATACTCCCTCTTAGTCTGAGTACATTATACTGTTAACTGCAGATCCGAAATGTTATATGTCAACAGGTCTAATAATTAATTCTATGAGATTAAAATTTTGTATGATCCATTCGTAATATACAGATTTCGGTGTCAATGTCATGTGAGTATTTGAGTTTGTTATTTATTTAAAATATTTGCAGTCCATAGTAGAATTATCCATTTTTTAGTGGCTAAGGGAAATTGAAAGAGTAAAAATGATGAACTTGTTGCCTTCAACAACTAATACATGTAAAGACTTTGAGGAAGATCTTGCTGTTTATTCAGTGTAGATTTTTTACTTGCACTTGAATGAAGGTAATGATTGAAGTGCAAATGAAATGCAAAATTCCAACTATAAAACTCAATTTAATAATCAGACCAATATTTTGAGTATAATCATTGTTTGTGTATATTTTGAAATTCTGTTATAGTACAACGAAGATGTTCTCACATGGACCCTATGGTCATCACCTCAACTAACCATGTTACCCACTTTCCAACTGGATATTAGGATGAAGAAAATATATTTCTTGATTTCTTTTCTAACTTCCAGTCAGTACTGGCACCTCAACTTTTGTGTTCACTGGGGTCTATAAATACTTCTTCGTTCTTTCGTATCTGCGTCACATTCTCTTCATCTCTAACCAACTTGAAACTCTGAAAGTTTTCATTTGTAGTTAGAGTTGAAGTGTATAACAAATTTATATGATCTGTTTCTTTATTTGGCTACCTAAATAGTTCTTGAAAGATACTTCTTTCGTACCCCCAATTTTTTGCAGCAGAAATATGGAAAGCATTCAAGTCTTCCTGTTAATCAGTACATTCGTGCTGAAGACTGTCCACAGTCTTAATCCTAGTGCTTGGTCAGCAGCCCATGCAACATTCTATGGTGGAAATGATGCCTCTGGTACAATGGGTAAGAAAAAGATCAAATAAAAAAATGTTTGTTTTTTCATTTCTTATAGTAACGAGAAAAAAATGATATTAGCATGAACACTTTATAGTAATGGAACATTATTTTGCTGCAGGAGGAGCTTGTGGTTATGGGAATCTGTACAGTCAAGGGTATGGTACAAGCACAGCTGCATTGAGTACTGCTCTTTTCAACAATGGACAAGCTTGTGGAGCTTGTTTTGAGATCAAATGTGTAAATGCTGGGAAGTGGTGCCTCTCGGGATCCATCATGGTTACAGCCACAAACTTCTGCCCTCCCAATAATGCTCTTCCAAATAATGACGGAGGGTGGTGTAACCCTCCGTTGAAGCATTTTGATCTTTCACAACCAATATTTCAACGCATCGCGCAGTATGAAGCTGGAATAGTCCCTGTTCAGTATAGAAGGTAAGAGTCATATTTCTGGTCCAGTATCCCTTTTAATTTGTCCCAACAAATTCTTTGCTCCAAACTCCAAAGCACTTGCTTGTTTTTTGGTGGGCTAGAAATTAAGTGATTTAGGTCTGTCTTGATTTGTGAGTTTTCCAGAAAAAATTTTAGAATTTTTTGACATGTTTTTTAATTATCTTTTCACCTCGTACACCTCAAATTGTTATAGCATATTTTCTATAAAAAATTTTAAAAACACTAATTCTTTTGAACACTTAATGCTCCTTTAGAAAGGGGAAAAAAAAAAGAAAAAGAATTAGCATGGAGAAACAAAATATGAAAAACTAATAGCATCTTTTGGCTTCTACAGGGTTCCTTGCAGGAAGAGTGGTGGAATTAGATTCACAATAAATGGGCATTCATACTTCAACCTTGTACTGGTGACTAATGTTGGGGGAGCGGGTGATGTTGTGTCTCTATCCATCAAAGGCACGAGAACTGGTTGGATAGCAATGTCTCGCAACTGGGGTCAAAACTGGCAAAGCAATTCTTACCTCGATGGTCAAGCACTCTCATTCAAGGTCACTACGAGTGATGGGAGGTCTTTAGTCTCCAATAACGTAGCCCCTCCAAAATGGTCTTTTGGACAAACCTATAGTGGAAGACAATTTTAACCAACCAAAAACAACTATTGTTTTAGCCACGCAATTTGGCCTAGTCCCTTAAGTCCAACTCTCCTCAACTCCTGAAAACTAATTGGCAATTATACTTACCTACACCTATATCAGGCAAGGAGGAGTGCAATTGGTTATCACTCTCCTTGCTGCATCCACATTTAGGTGCACCTCAAATATATTGACTTTTTCCTTCCAGTTCAAGTATAGTCTTTTAAGGCCTAACAATTAATACTCTCTGAGGGCATATTGAATTGTAATTCCTCTCCTTGCCCCATTGAAAGAAAGAAATTGTTATCAATAAGGGCCCTTTTAAGTGTGGCCTATGACGTTTTTTGGCTGTGGTTGATGACCATATTGTGTTACACCAGCACACACCATCAAATGGTAGTTGTGAAGGTTTCTCTGTGAGGATTTCTTCTAGATCGTGCTCTGATATTTTTTCTGAGCAATTTAATAGTAATTGTCAATGTCTGAAGATGAAAGAGGACACTTCTCTTGATTCTTCATACTAGTTTCGACTAGTGAGTGGATGTTTATCCTATTTGTGAAGCAAAGTTGTTCAGTCCATCTATTTGTGGATGCTTACTCATAATGAATATAATGAATATGCATTGGGTTGTATACAGTGATCACATTTAATGATCATTTACATTGTTAATCAGAATGTGTTCGATTTCCTAGGAAAAAAAAAGAAGAAGAAAAGAAAAAACAAATTTAAAAGAAAATTTTCAATTGGAAAGATATAAAGTAGAATAATTAAATGTTCATGTGAAGTTGGATATAAGCACGGTTCATATATTTTATTCTTAAATAATTAATTCATTCTAACTGTACAATTGCATTCCATTTCTCTTAGCAAGGAAAAAATAACATTCAAAATGTTATGACAAAAAACATTCAAAATGTTGATACAAAATTTTTCATTTGTTAAAATTTGTTGATTTCATCATAAACTTAACCGTGGGTTTTATTTTTAAGTAACAAAGGCACAGATACTAATTCCCCTAAAATGAAAGAAACTCGTAATCGCACAGGAAAACCCAATTCGTAAGGAGATAGGTTTGGACGAAATTTGGATAGGTTAGCCACAACTTGGGTGAATACCAAATTGATAAAATATTCAATATTCAAGAATATGCTCAAAGCGAACCAAGATTTGAAAGATAAGAGTTTCCACTCTAACCTGTAGAAAACCTCAAAGATTCAATATCATAAAATCACTCTACTGATTAACTATTTTTTTTTTTTTTTTCACTAAAACCTGGCAAATGCCAGAATTGTAGTACAATAACCGCATGACCACCGCGCAAAATCCTCACTCCGCTCAGGCACCACTAAAATACATCAAACGATCCCCACCCGAAAAAGGAAAAAATTAAAAAAAGTGGAAATAACAAAATGCACACTCATACTACTAATAAATAAAGACCCTCAAACTAACGTATTTAAATACAAATAAATTACTACCCCTAGCCAAACACGCCCTTAAATTATTTGACCCCCTTTGAAAGAAAGAGGTGTCAAAAAACATAAAAGAAAAGGGGAAAATCTTAGAGAAGTAAAATAATGAGCCACAGACTGAAACAAACAGCTGCAAATCTTCCACCGTCAAATCTAACGGCACCGTTAACGTCCGCTGCTGTTTGATCCGCAGCAGGGCCGTCTGCAGGAGAACCTGCGGCAGGCGGTGCAGGCGGCGACTTGTGCTTCTTCGAAGGCTCGGGAGCATCAGCCACCGGTCCCGGTGCCGGCGCCAGTGCCGGAGTCGGAGCCAGAGAACCCTTGAACAACTCCCTGGGCAACAAGACCTTATCCAGCTCAAATATAGCCAACGGCTGTTCATCGAATATCGTCGACGTTATCCTCGCCGTCACGAGTGGCGTCTTCAGCGTCACCTGCTGGCCGTCATTTTGCACAACGATACTGATTAACTATGTTCCATATAACTTTATTTAAAAGAAGAAACTTTCTAGATTAATCCCTATGGACCTAACCCTAATAACCAAATAAACTTGATTCAATAATTGGCCCATTAAGTTCAAAGGCTTAATACACATTGGCCTCTTTATTCAATAAAAAAAACTAAATAAACAATTTAGTTTAAAGCCAAACAATAATTAATTAAAATGGATATAATAGGAAAAATCCAAAAAATCACTATATGAATCGTACAAAATCTGTGGACTAGCAAACAGCTATTCTAATGTGTCCGCGTCTTATTTGAAACAGGTCTTCTTGTCACAATTTTTTTGTGTTTAGTCACAGGACGTGCCTGTGGCCTACAATGCAAAGTCTTCTGCCTCTTCCATGAACAAACTCTTCAGCCAATTTTGCTCAAACTGCATCCATATCATTCTCCTTCTTTAAAAGAATTTTGTCTTCAAATCTTTGACCTTTTCTCGTTCAAAAAGTTGTGATCACCTTGTTTAAATCCCTACAAAATAGCCATAAAAGAATAGAACGGAGAATAAGTTGATGGCTTAGTGGAAAATATTGAGTCCTCCAATGATGGCCCAATCAACAAACAATTAGATTTTGTTTCCACTCCTTTCTTAGTCCTTTAGCTCGGATTCAAATACAACAAGTCCTCATGCACTTGTTACGGGGTCAGCGGGGTACGTGTAATCTTCCTAGCCTTACGTTAGAACAAATAGTTATTAGAAAGTTTGCTATAATCAACTCCTTGTAAAATTGCAAGGTCTTTCAAGTAGAATATGGCTTGCTTACATAGGAACTATGTCACACAATAACTCATCCTTGTACTTCCCAATGCTGAAAAACCACTAGAACTTGTTTTGTAACTTGTATACTCGCATTGTTGGTAAACCAGTGTATGGTATGTGGACTCGGATAATCAATTATTGGTAGTGTAAACTTATCAACCATGATTGTACTCCCAAAGTTTGCTCAACTCCCACCATCAACAATTAAATTGCACACCTTATCCCCAACAAGACGCCTAGTGTATAAGATATTGGTGCGTTGTCTCTTATCTACGACCATCTCGACTTGCGCATTTCAGACTGTAGTCACCAAGATAAGCTCTCCATGTTCATGTTCTTCCCCATCGGATTGATTATTAGTCAAAGGAGGTATCCCTTCAAACTCCTTTTCATCTACAGACTCAACATGTACATTTGCATTAATCACCACAACTCATTTGTTTGTGCACTGGAAAGCTTTGTGACCATGTCCATGGCACTTCTAACAATGGATATCCCAGTTTCAAATAGTAGAAATTGCAGTGTTGCTCAAGACCTTAGGCATTTCCACCTTAGGTTTTGAAGGCACTGTGAGAACCCTCACTTAAAAATATGAATTCTCCCAAAAATTACTTGCATTACCCTAAGGTTAAATCACTTATAACAATTCCATGCATTGCATATTATTGCTTTTACTTGAATTGTAACATTTTCTTGAGTTGGCTTTATTTTATTTCACCACATATAGTTTGTCCAAATATTCTTTTATTGTGGTTGGGACTTTATATGATAGTTTAGAGGTGTTAAATAGATATTGGAACATTTGGAGTGTAGAAACTTCATTAGTCAAAGATTAAGGGAAGAAAGGGTCAAGATTGGGCCAAGTGGCAAAACCCTAGCCATCCACCTTGTTTGACCAAAGGATTAGAGGAAATTTAAACCATCTTGGAGCCATTATTTCCCTAGCTTGGTTGACGCTCTTGAAGCTTCCAAGGGAAGGAAGAAAACTCCATCTTTTTGCTTTTAAAGCCTTAGTTTGATCTTGAGCAAAAATCATAAGAGAAGGAACTTGAGTTAGTGAGTGAATCACCTTCAACCCTAGAGTGTGTTTCAAGCCTAGAGCTTTGGTTTTGGTGGTTTGTTTTGGTGCTTCAAGCTTCATATAAGAGAGATATGCGAACCTTAAATCCTAGCTTTCTTGTACCATATCAAGTATTTGAAGTTTTGATGGCAAACTAGGAGTCAAATGGATGTTGGTTGTGGTTAAAATTCTTGAACTAAACAAGTGGTAGTAAGGTTGGTTGTTTTGCATACCATGTGTTTGATGAATTGCTTGAGCTTTGTTCATAGCTTTCCTTTATATATTTACATGTTTTGGACCCTTTTTGAGTTAAGGATAACACTTGGTATGATGTTTAAGTTAACTACAATGAAAGGATGAAGGTTGGTGAGATAAGTGAACTAGTGGACTGTTTTTCTTCTCCTTGGCAGACTGGTTTGGTAGAGGAGGTTTGTGACAGCCCCACCTCTCCCTAGGGCAAACCCTAGGATATCAGCGGACTGCCTGCCCAGCTCTCGCCAGGACTCAGTCATTCAAAGTACTAATATCATCAATGAAACGAATGTAACATTTGACAATGCAGGGGATTGAAACACTAACTCAAACATAATCACTAATCCAACAATTCAGCTTAGTACATATATCATCGCATGCCACCTTACCACGCTTCACTCAAAATTACATAATATAAATCACCCTTAAGAATTTAAGCTTACAAGTTTGCTTAAACGAAAGTTACAACCTCAAAACGCAAGAACGGCAAAATAAAGCTAAGAAATCCCTCGATCAAATCCCTTCCCGATCTGTTAAGGAAAACAAAAGGAATGGGGTGAGCTAAAGCCCAGTGAGGTTCCAGGTAAACAAGTAAACACATAGCCACATAAAATCACAAAATAGCCAACTAAACACCGTACAGTAAAATAACTGTTTAATCACAGTTCAATTCAAGGATACGGGTGGCTTTCAAAAGCTAAAGGTCCACTTGAGCTTGATCATAATTGCCTCATGTTGACACTCCATCAACACTTGTAACAGTATATAGGTCCGTAGAACACCACTTTCACCCATCTCCGTCCACCAAACAACCCCCCACCGGGCCTGCACTCCATAAACAGTAGTTTGGTAATACTCGATGTGACAGTCCCACCTTCCCCTAAGGCGAACCAAAGGGGTTAGCGGATTGCCTACCCAGCTCTCGCCGGGACTCATTCGTAACTTCATCAAAACCGGAAGAAAACTTCACAAATCAAATCGAATTGGACGGGCCGCTGCCACGTCATCATCCAACCAGGTACAAGCAATCATTATGTGACATGAGAGAATGTACATTCCCAAATACAAATTTCACTTCAACATGAGGAAACACATTAATATATACATAGTAGTATGTTTACAAACCAAAAGGAACCATTGTATTCAAATACATTTAGGGTTTCCAACTTTCAAGGAGCTATACAAACTAGTAGTTATATAAGCTCAATTCGTTCTTCAAAATGATCATTGGTCCAAAAGACGATTTCCTGTAAGGAAAACAAGGATAACGGGACGGGGTTGTCGCGCCCCATTTTTTGATAAATAAATAAATGGTTTAAAAAATGTATTTTTTGTGATTGGAAAATGAATTGTGGTTTAAAAAAAAAGAAAAAAATGGGTCTAAATGGGGGGTTGAGAATGCGACGATTTGACCCAAAATTATAGTTTAAAAAGGGTTTTTGAAATAAAAATTGGAGTCGCCACTTGGTAATGAGTTAAGATGTACCAAGTCACCAAAAAATGAAATTTTTAAAGAAAAAATAGGAAAAAGTGGTAAGAAACCCCTTTTAAACGACTCCTAGTCCACGTAAACCAACGAAAAAGGTTCGGGAGTCACATTTGACGAAGGGGAAGGCAATGATAAAAATCCAAGGCACCCCTTCGACCTAGCCAAGGCTAGTTGCGAGATTTAATCAAAGATTTTCTTGTTTTAACCAAAGAATTTATTACATTTGGATGCACTACATGAATGCATACCCTAGACCTAGGGGTATTGGGGGAAATTTCTCTTCAAAGGTTGAGTGGTACCAATCACATTAATTGTGAAGCCCAATAACGATCCTTTGAAGAAGTCACGAATAATGCGAGTGGGATGCAAATGAATGGAATGCATGTATGCAATATGAGGATATGAGTTTGAAAAAGTAATAAAAAACAATAAATATGTGAATGAAAATGTGCACGTGAGTGGGCAAGGTACGGTATGTGCAATGATAATATGAAGTGCATGTGTGCAAGTGATGATAAAAGTGTTCGTTTGCAAGTGAAGAAACATAAAGGTGCACGTGTGCAAAATGGGAGGAAAAATGAAAGTGTGATGAGGGTATAAAATGGTAGAGTGGATTTAAAAATGCATGAGCCTAGGGAATTCATGCATATTGGGTACGGGGAGACCTAAATCGTGACTCAATTTGCCCTTTTATAGAGGGAATACAAGCGTGTTAAGGCTTAGAAAAAGCCACACTCGTCTATATCCCATATTTAAGGGGACTCTCAAGCAAATGAACCCTATAACTAGCATGAAATGCAAAAATCCTAAAATGGAGGGAAAAGGGGTTCGGGGGGCATGCAAAATGATAAAACTAAAAAGAATGCATGACATGTAATGAACATGCAAACATGTACTAACGAGGGGAAATCCCTAAGGGTCTAGCGTTGGACTAGCCCATTCTATGAATTCCGACTAGCGTTGGACTAGTGGAAACGTACATTCATCCATCACATTCATTCAGGCTATGGAAAGCGAGTAGACATGCCAAACACTCATAAACACGTAGCACATAACATTTAGCATGCTCGACTAGATGCAAGGCCCTAGCAAAGCAAATTAACACGTAGCAACTAAGCATGCAAGACACATAAGACAATTAAAGCCCTAACTATTACATTTGCTAGTTAGGCACATGACTTCGATAGGTCTTCATTGAATGCTCCTCCAAGCCCTATCTATTACATTAGGGAGACCCTACTACAATCTAAAAGGGGGAAAAGGAATAAAATAATTAAATCCCTAACTATTACAAGCCAAGAGGTGTACACATACCCCATAAAGAATAACGTAAATAAAAAGCAAAAGTAAATGACATAAATAAAAGAAATTAAAGAAAGGCTAGGAAAGCAAAGTAGACATGCAATTCACTTATCACGTTGGATCACATAGGAGAGACACAAAAGGGATAAAAGAAATTATACCGCCCCTTTGAATGGTGTCCAAATGAAAGAAAAATGGCTTCAAAACAATAAAGAGGTCAAGGTACCACTTTAATGCAAAAACAAAGCTCACTTGATCGTAAAGCTCCCAAAGTCATGACTTAAGTGCAATTGACAAAGCATGGTAGCTAATTGAAGCAAAACAATCAATGAAATTGCAAAAACTAAAACTGCCAAGGACCAAATTGAAGACATTATTCAATTGGTTGGGTCAAATCAGAGTTACTTGGGAGTTGGGGAGTTTAAAAGGTAATTTTTAAACATCTGCATGCATGCATACGTAGAAGACTTAGACTTCTGCAATTAAAACTAAAACAACCTGCTGCATTTTTAGTTCAAGGCTATAAGGGGAATTTCCAGCCACGATTCTATCCAATTCATTATGCAAAAAGGTTTTTCCAACACCAAGATTCTATCCATCATCCACTAAACATGCAGCTTCATTGAAAGGGTGAAACAAAAAATTGGAGCTGACCATTAAGGGGAAAGAACTAACAGCAAAAGCAAGAAAATGTTGCTGCAATTTTATAACTTCAACGAATCCCTTTTCCCGCAACCAAAGTTCATGCCATTTCCTTACTCAAATTAAACACATTCATGCCAACAGACCAGGAAGAAACATGCTGGAATTACTATCTAATAAAAACAGCAAAGCTTGGAACCGAAATGGAAGGAAACAACAAGACAAGGCCGTAAGTTTCTGGTTCAGCAAACTGAAACGCATTTCCCAGCAAGTACTTGGGCATGATTCAAATGTTTTTTTTTTATTTTTGTAAACCCAAAGACATAAACTCAGCACTAAGCTCTCCAACTCGTCTCTTCAACACAAAATTAAGCATGCAACCCAAGTGCAAACTCAGAGAGCAGCCATGGACAGAAACAATAAAAAATGCAGCAATTTCTACTTCTTTCATTTCAGCTTAGATATATTTGCGTGCAAACATTCAAACAAGCTCTACCAATATGTCATATAAAAACCAAATGCAAGGAATTCACCCCCCATTATCCTCAAATACCACCCAAACATAAACTGCCTTGAAGATTCAAACAAAGACAATGGACAAGAATGCAGCAACAGAAAAAATGAAACTCACGGCAAACACCCTCAGCCTTCTATCATGGTATCTAAACCCCAACAAAACAAAACTCAAACAGCCAAAGGAAAAGTCACAGCTTCCGCATCTTGCTACTTGAAAAGGCAACAAGCACGCACAAGAGATAGCATCGAACAACAAGCAAGAAAATTCAAAAGGGATACAAGCCATTCCAGCCTTCAGCAAACAGAAAGATTAGATTTTTATCAAGATTGCTGCTAAAAAAGATTTTAATCAACAGAAAAATTTGAACTTTTCCACAAAGCCCTTAACAACAGAGACAAGAAAAGAAGGGAAACAAGACAGAACACAAGATTCACAGTTCATCTCTAGCTCAGCAGATTTACGGAAAAGAAGAAACGGGCCAGACTTCATCCAAGGGCTTCAAGTAAATAGCTTTGATGAGGAACTTGGAAGTATACCTTGAAAGGGTGACAGAAGCCAATGCAATCTGTAAGAAATCAGCCGATGAAGGAAGTTTCCAGCAGTTCCTCCTCCTCTTTCCTTGTGTTTCTCGTTCCTTTTCTTCCTAGTCGGCAAAACCTCCCTCTCCTTGTTCAGCCGAAAACCTCTCTCTATCACTTTCTTCCTGGCTTTCTTTTTTTTTTTCGTCACTTACGATTCTCCCTCAATCCTCTCACAGCTTTTTCCTGTCTGTTTTCAGTTCTATTCGGTCTCCCTCTTTCCTCTCGGGTGTATCTTTCTTTTCTCCCTAGTTCTAGCCGTCAATCCAAAACTTTTTTTTTCCTCCTCTGCGGCTGATGCCTTCTCTTTCCTTTTATATTAACTTCTCAATCTCCTAAACCCTCACCCCAATGGTGAGGATGAAGGGCTTGTTACTTCCATCGAATCTAGCCATCCAACGGCCTCTGTGATTGTCCTTTGCACGCTGCAATTTTGCAGCGTGCATGCCGCGACAAAAATTTTTTTTTTTAATAATAACTAAAATGAAATTAAAAAAAAAGAAAACTATTTAACTTAATACAAAAATGTAAAAATGATATTAAATAAAGAAAAACACTAATTTTAAAAACATCAGACAAAAATAAACAAACTAGAAATAATAAACAATCAAAGTTGCGATTTTTCCATTTTTCTTCTTTTTTTTCCCTTTTTTTTCGTTCTTTTTTCCATTTTCAAGAAATTCTATGCTAAAACTTAAAAACTTAAAACTAAAAAGTGAATAAAACTAATATGACAAATAAATAAAAAAAAATAGCAAATGAATTAGACAAACTAAAGAAACTAAAACAAAATAACAACTAAAAGTGCAAAACAAACAATAATGAACTAAAATGCAAACAATCTAAAACAAAATCATGAATTAGATGCAACATACAAATTATCCAAAATTTGGTGTCTATAGTTTGCCCCTCTTTGTCTGAGTTTTGAAAAAACTTGAGACAAAGAAGTAGACACCAAATACTTACCTGTGTTATTTGGCTGCAAAATGATCCGAACGGACAGGAATTCTAAAACGGGACTGACCCGAACAGGAATTAAACGGGACTGACCCGAACAGGAAATTTAAAATGGGACTGGCCCGAACAGGAATTTAAAACGGGACTGACCCGAACAGAGATTTAAAACAGGACTGACCCGAACAAAGATTTAAAACAGGACTGACCCGAACAAGAATTTTAAATCATGGGGTGCTCACTAGTGGGACTAACCCACGGCTAGTGGCGATGTAAATGAAATGCTCACTGGTGGGACAAACCCAGTTTTGCCGAGGTCGGAGGGATAAAACCCATGCCCAACGAAAATAAAAGCGGTCAGTGGGATAAAACCCGAGCCTGCCGAGGTCGGAGGGATAAAACCCGTGCCCAACGAAAATAAAAGCGGTCAAGAAATTGAATTTGATTTTCCAAGAAACAAGAATTTGAACTTGATTTTTGATTTTTGACATTTTTTCTTTTTTTCAAAAATAAATTTGCCCCAGTTGGATGAATTTTTGCAATTTGAGTCCATAGTTGATTCGGTATCGCCATGTCGCTGCACCTTTTGATCAAATTTAATTGCAACATTTTCAAATCTGCCTTTGTTCCCCGGAGGCCTCTTTCCAACACCAATTCCAGTGCGAGGTGTGATTACTTTCTCCTTTGCATGCAATTTTTCCTGTGAAAGAGAGGAAAAAAAAATAAAGAAATTGCCACCACCATTTGATCTATTTTCCTTCAAGAATCGTGTAAACATGAGTCTTTCAATGCCTTTATCAACTTTTGCTGCGGCAGCCAATTGAGTTGGATTTCTCACCCTGATGCTTTTCCGATTTTCAAACTGACTAGGTATGTGCTTTGCCATATTGTGAAGTCTGTGTAGTTGGCTTGGCTGAATTTCAACTGTTCCCAAAAGATGACTGAATCCAAGCATACTTTTTGCAATAAACCACGGGATTGTCATTCACCACAATTCAATAAAGAATGAGGTATGCAAGAAATATTCATATGTCATGTAAAAATGAATATACACAAAAGTGCACACCTAACCATTTGTGCTTAAATTCTACAAAAATGCCATGAATGCAAGTAATTTGGAAAAAATGAGTTTCCTAAGAATGTATTTGCAAAAAAAAAAAAAAAATGTTTTACAAAATGACACAGCTTTGGCCAACAGATGTCATATTTGAATCTTTCGGGTATCCTTGTTCTGGGATTCAGTATTGGCAGAAGTTTGACAAAAATGAGGAGAAATCCGCATGAACCAGGTCGCCAGCCGTTCCTTCTCGTGCTCGCTTACTGCAAAACCTTACCTTGGCGCCCTTTCGGGTTTTTACCAAGGTTGCCCCACCCTTTTCTGTTTTGTTTTGTTTTTCTCTTCTTTCTTTTTTTTTCCTTTTGTTCGTGTTTTTCTCTTTTCTTTCTTTTCTTTTGAGGTATCCTTTTGGGTTTTCACCTAAGGAAGCAAATGGAAGAGCTCAACCATAATCGACTCAGAAATGTAAGTTGAAAAATTGCTGACATCAGTAAAACGCGCTTCCCTTATAGACTTAAGCGAAGGCATCATGGACATCATTTGTCAGTTGACTAGCAAACTTCCCAATAGAAATACAACAAGTGACGAAAGCCAGGATTTTGGGCTTTTGTAATGAGGTCAGGTGGGGTGTTTTCAAGAAAAGTTGAGGCTTGAAAGCAATTTGTGCTTATGAGAGGTGAAATAACCTGAGATTGCATCATTTTGCAATTATCTCCAATTTCTGAACAAAACCGAGGAAATTTGCCCCAGTCTGATTGGATTTTTCTTTCTTTGCATTTTCATTGCATATTTCTCACTTTTGCATTTTTCTTCAAAACTAAATTTGTCCCAGTGTGGGGTTCCTTCTTTTCCATTTCTTTTCTTTTTTTTTTTTCAAAAATAAATTTACCCCAGTGTAGGGCTTTCCCCTTCTAATCATCTCTTTTCAAAATGAATTTGCCCCAGTGTGGGGTTTGCAATCTTCAGGGGCTGCCAAACGAAAAAATTATTGTTCTGATAGCTCAAAAGGGACGACTAGGGATGAAATGTTTTGATTGGAAAGGAAGATGGCCTGACTTTTGCCTCGTCTCTTGCATGATTTTCTAGAAGAAATTTGCATAATCAAATAAAGAATTTCTTACACATGTCTGAGTTGATAGGTTGAGAGAATATCTGTCTACCCATGAATGCCCCGCCAGGTAATACCTTTTGAACACCTAATGAGCTTTGCCAATTTGAAGCAAATTTGCCTTCAACTTCATCTTTCATCACTTTAGCATTTTGTTCCCTTCTTCAGAAGATCGGCGGTGGACCCTTTTGTTATGAACACAGGCCATGCATTTTGACAAAATTGGTCATGGTACATAGCATTCAACTGCTTTTCATTAATCAGAATCAATCGTTGATGACACTGCTTTAACCAATCAACTTTCAGCCTGGTCGGAAAGGGATTTTCTTAAATGAAGGAATTTCTCAAATGAAGGGATTTTTCGATGAATGGATTTTTCAATGGTTTTCTCAATGACAGCTTTCTCAATGAAGGCTTTCTTTAAGGAAGGAATTTCTCAATGAGGGCTTTTTAATGGAGGAATTTTCAATGAAGGGCTTTATCAAATTCCAGAACAGTGATATTCAAAGAGTCAAATAACTTCACTTTTGGCCATCTCAAAGAATTAACAAAAATCAGAACAATAATCAAATAAACAAATAATTAAATTGTGCATTTCATGAAACTCCAAATCAAAGCAGAAACAAGACAAAACTCAATTGCAAAAGATGCTTTCGTTAAGCTATTTACATATGCAAGAAAAAGTTTTCGTGAATTTTAGTAAATGACAACCCCTAGATTCATCGAAATTTCCTTCGAGAGGGAGGATAATCAGCCATCCAAATTGTGCAGAGCTCCTTCAGGATTTTCAAATCTCGTCATTGGAGGTAGATGTCTCAAAGGTGTCCTTGTGTCTGGGAAAGGGGTTTGTACTTATACTTGGTCCTTGTTCTTCTCTCCCCCTCAAAATTATGTCTCCGGCCTCAATCATGTCTTGGATTTTGTGTTTAAGTACCCGACAATTGGCAGTAAAATGTCCAGGAGCTCCAGAATGATAGGCACAAAAAGATTGAGGATTATAATCAGGAGGAAATCCTTTAGCATAGGCTTTAGGAGGTATTGTACCAATTTTCCCTGCGGCCTTGAGCTGCTCATATAGTTGATCCAAGGGCCGACCTAAATTGGTAAAAGTTCTATATCGGGCCGGGTCTTGGGTGCCAGCGGTTTGTTGATAGTTGTAATTATGGTTGACGGGTAATGTGGGTCTTGGATGATAAGGAGAGCGAGGTCTAGTTTGAAAACTATGTGGAGAAATATGAAATGGTGTTGTAGGTGTGTTTGGGTAATTTGGTCGAGGTCGAGGATGAGGGGTATTAATGTGATAAACAGGATGAGGGTTTGAATAGTAAGGGTAAGGGTTTGAGTAGGTAGGGTATTGTCGAGGTCTGGGTATTGGAACAGGGTTTCGATTCCAGACAAAAGCAGTTTCCCCCTCTTTCTTTTGGAATTGTTGCTTCTTCCCATTACTACCTTGGCTTTGCAAAGCATCCAACTGTGATTTGAGGGCAGACACATTAACAATCTTTCCAGCTTTCACGAAATCATCAAATTCCTCAAGCTTATTAACAATTGCGGCAAATGAGCATCCAGTCATGCGGAAAATTTCTTCAAAGTACAGCGGATCATGTGCCTTAATGAAAGCGCGTATGATTTCGTCCTCAGTCATTGGTGGCTCGACTTTTGCAGCTATTTTCCTCCACCTCTTGGCATAAGTCTTGTGATCTTCAGATGGCTTCCTCTTTGTCCCTTCCAACGTGGTTCGTGTTGGAGCCAACTCGCAATTATACTCGTACTGCTTTACAAAAGCGTTGGACAAGTCAAACCAGGTCTTCGCTTCTTCGGGTTTCAGCTTGGAATACCAGTCGAGTGCATCCCCATCCAGACTTTCTGGGAATAGCCTCAAAGGCAGATTTTCATCATCTGTTGGCCTACCCAACTTGTTGGCGAACAATCGAAGGTGTGTCTTGGGATTGCCCGTCCCATCATACTTGTTGAATTTCGGGGTTTTAAACCCCTCAGGCAACTGTACATTCGGGAAAAGGCAAAGCTCATCATAGTCCAGCACTCCTTGTTTGTTCAAACCCTGACTCCTCCTCGTAAACTCATCAAAACGGTCAAGGCGTTTGAGCAGCTTTATATCAACGGGAGCGGAAGATTCCCCCATTTCTGGCTTGGTTTGAACAATATGGTCGGGTAGGAATGGCTCAGCAGCAGTGTGATAAAAAGTATGTAACTCTGGTGGTATGTTTGAAGTAGTTTGGGGTTGTGGGCCTTGTATGCGAGTAGGAAAAAATGAAGGATTAGGAGGGTAAGTGTATGGATAAGTGAAAGTTCCTTCGGGTGGAATAAGGAAAGGTGGAGTAACGGTGGTTTGAGTCGGAGGGATGACGAATGGTTCGGATTCCGGTTGTTTGATGGGCGCAAGCTCGGGCTGCACTCCGCTACTAACGAGCTCGTCGATCAACTTCTTTTGCGCTGCCATTTCAGATGCCATTTCCCCCAATTTGGCGAGTAATTCAGTCAACTGAACCCCGGGACTTGTGGCTTCCGGCTGGGTAGTTGCAGTGGCTTTATCGGACGATTCTGGCCGAGTACTCATGTTTACACGATTCTTTTGGGTTTTACTACGAGATCGCGTTATGATGGGGTTTCGACGAGAAGCTATGTTTAAATATTACCTGAGAATTTTTGAAAGATTGCCTTTAGATTTAAACCTCGCTTAGTTATTCCAATAAAATAAAGAAAAGGAAAAGAAAAAGGCAAGAGTTAGTAGATATCCAGAAAATTCGGATGCATGTCCTATGGGGGAACCCTTTTTGTGCCAAGGGTAGGCCTAGCATAAAAATGCAATCCTCTAGGATAGGCACTATACCATACCTGACGGATCTGATCAACTCATTGAGTAAAAAATAATTCTTTGAAAAATTTGATCAATTGGAGTGACGAGAGACATTTGTAAAAATGAGGTCAACACCCGAATGGATTGATCACTTGTGATCGATACAAGAATTTACAAAAACGCACGGATAGAGATTGGGATTCGTTGACCAACTTTTCTCAGTGAAGCACGGGTCCAAAAATCCCAACTGATCAAATGCAATGGATGGTTTTCTCAAAACCGACTAGGTTTCCCTATTTGAAATTCGACATTGAAACCCTAATTGGTCAAATGAAAATGACCATTTATTTAAAATCGACCAGATTACCCTAAAAAGGGAAACTAGTCAAATGAATTGAGTGGAATTTAAAAATTTACTCAAAATTGATCGAATCATCCTAAAAAAGGAACTTGATCAAATGAAATTGATAATTTTATTCAAAATTGACCGGATCGCCCTAAAAAAGGGTAAACTGGTCAAACAAATTGAATGAAAATTTGACAATTTACTCAAAATTGACCGGATCATCCTAAAAAAGAAATTGGTCAAATGAGTTGAATGAAATCGAGAATTTATTCAAAATTGACCGAATCGTCCTAAAAAAAAGGGTAAACTGGTCAAATGAATTTAATGAAATTGATGATTTATTCAAAAATCAACCAAATCACCAAAAAGGGTAAATTAGTCAAATGAATTGATTGAAATTGATGATTTATTCAAAAATCGACCAAATCACCCAAAAAGGGTAAATTAGTAAAATGAATTGATTGAAATTGATTATTTATTCAAAAATCGACCAAATCACCCAAAAAGGGTAAATTAGTCAAATGAATTGATTGAAATTGATGATTTATTCAAAAATCGACCATATCACCCAAAAGGGGTAAATTGGTCAAATGAATTGACGATTTATCGAATGAATCGGCAAAATGGATTGGTTGAATCGTCCGGCCATTGGTTATTTCAAAATTATTGAAGTGCATTAGTCTATGACCTTCTAAAAATCAAATTTTGGCCTCAATTTATTTATCGTCTCAATAGGAGGAATCATTTGTGAATTTCTTCAAATTAATGTCCTTCACGCAAGGGATTTTTACCAATTTTTGATAAAATGGCCAAAAAGTGATTATTAGATGCTCATATTCCAAGGATCGCTTTATGAAAATGATCGGATCCCACCTTACCTTGTGCACTAACCCTTTTGGATGATACAAAAATGTAAACGTGCAAGTCTCCTTGGATTAAGTATCCGAGACACAAGGTGGTTTTATTCCTAATACGGGATCCCCTAAATGGCATTCCCTTTCTAAGGTTTAATGCATGATGCCATTTATTAAAGCGATGTAAATATGTGACAAATATGGCCTAAAGGACATAAATAATGCACCGGGGGAAAGGTCTAAAATGAAATGTATTTATTGAAAATTAAGTATAATGACTGAAATTTAAACATGTGAGTTATCTAGTAGGTAGGCCACTAAAAGAGTGCCAAAGAGGCCTCTTATTGCTAAGGCACATGAATGCAAGCCAAGAAAATAAAAAATGGTTAGTGCAATTGATAGTACACATAACACATTGGGAGCAATTAAGAAAAGAAATACAATGAAAGCAATAAAAGGGGTGGAACCCCTTCCCTCGTGCCTAATGTGCTTAAAAGAGGGTGAGACTGATTCTAACCTAGGAAAACGCTAATATGGATGCATGAGGCTGGGGCACACTAATGCAACTAGACTCGATAAGGCTTCGGCTTCCAAGCCTTCAGACCTAAAGGCAAAGGGTCATCACTCCCAAGGCCTTCGATCGGTGGCTCGAGTGATCCCTTAAGTAGCGCTATGGGCGCAGCGCACACCATCCGCCTACCCAAGGCGATCGATCCTAATCCTACAAGGCGGTGTGGGAAACGCCCACGAAAATAAAATAAAATAAAATAAAATGGGATAACAATAAATAAACGTGCACGTATGAAGTGCTCCCTATTTTGAGGGAAGGGGTTGAGAACCAACGCGAGGCTCTAAGGGTGACACACACCCCCCCCAAATGCAATGCAAGCGCGAGATAAGCAAGTAAACATACATCCAATCAACCAATCATACATGCGTGAGCGAGGGGGTAGTTGGATACGCGTGAAATGCAAAAATCCTAAAAAAGGAAAAAATACAACCCTAAAACACCCAAATGTGATTTATGAAAAGGTTAAAAGAAGAAAAAGGTTGATTAAATCAAATTTGCTCGGACTCTCGAATGTCCCCAGTGGAGTCGCCAACTGTCGCGCCCCATTTTTTGATAAATAAATAAATGGTTTAAAAAATGTATTTTTTGTGATTGGAAAATGAATTGTGGTTTAAAAAAAAAGAAAAAAATGGGTCTAAATGGGGGGTTGAGAATGCGACGATTTGACCCAAAATTATAGTTTAAAAAGGGTTTTTGAAATAAAAATTGGAGTCGCCACTTGGTAATGAGTTAAGGTGTACCAAGTCACAAAAAAATGAATTTTTTAAAGAAAAAATAGGAAAAAGTAGTAAGAAACCCCATTTAAACGACTCATAGTCCACGTAAACCAACGAAAAAGGTTCGGGAGTCACATTTGACGAAGGGGAAGGCAAGGATAAAAATTCAAGGCACCCCTTCGACCTAGCCAAGGCTAGTTGCGAGATTTAATCAAAGATTTTCTTGTTTTAACCAAAGAATTTATTACATTTGGATGCACTACATGAATGCAAACCCTAGACCTAGGGGTATTGGGGGAAATTTCTCTTCAAAGGTTGAGTGGTACCAATCACATTAATTGTGAAGCCCAATAACGATCCTTTGAAGAAGTCACGAATAATGCGAGTGGGATGCAAATGAATGGAATGCATGTATGCAATGTGAGGATATGAGTTTGAAAAAGTAATAAAAAACAATAAATATGTAAATGAAAATGTGCACGTGAGTGGGCAAGGTACGGTATGTGCAATGATAATATGAAGTGCATGTGTGCAAGTGATGATAAAAGTGTTCGTGTGCAAGGGAAGAAACATAAAGGTGCACGTGTGCAAAATGGGAGGAAAAATGAAAGTGTGATGAGGGTATAAAATGGTAGAGTGGATTTAAAAATGCATGAGCCTAGGGAATTCATGCATATTGGGTACGGGGAGACCTAAATCGTGACTCAATTTGCCCTTTTATAGAGGGAATACAAGCGTGCTAAGGCTTAGAAAAAGCCACACTCGTCTATATCCCATATTTAAGGGGACTCTCAAGCAAATGAACCCTATAACTAGCATGAAATGCAAAAATCCTAAAATGGAGGGAAAAGGGGTTCGGGGGGCATGCAAAATGATAAAACTAAAAAGAATGCATGACATGTAATAAACATGCAAACATGTACTAACGAGGGGAAATCCCTAAGGGTCTAGCATTGGACTAGCCCATTCTATGAATTCCGACTAGCGTTGGACCAGTGGAAACGTACATTCATCCATCACATTCATTCAGGCTATGGAAAGCGAGTAGACATGCCAAACACTCATAAACACGTAGCACATAACATTTAGCATGCTCGACTAGATGCAAGGCCCTAGCAAAGCAAATTAACACGTAGCAACTAAGCATGCAAGACACATAAGACAATTAAAGCCCTAACTATTACATTTGCTAGCTAGGCACATGACTTCGATAGGTCTTCATTGAATGCTCCTCCAAGCCCTATCTATTACATTAGGGAGACCCTACTACAATCTAAAAGGGGGAAAAGGAATAAAATAATTAAATCCCTAACTATTACAAGCCAAGAGGTGTACACATACCCCATAAAGAATAACGTAAATAAAAAGCAAAAGTAAATGACATAAATAAAAGAAATTAAAGAAAGGCTAGGAAAGCAAAGTAGACATGCAATTCACTTATCACGTTGGATCACATAGGAGAGACACAAAAGGGATAAAAGAAATTATACCGCCCCCTTTGAATGGTGTCCAAATGAAAGAAAAATGGCTTCAAAACAATAAAGAGGTCAAGGTACCACTTTAATGCAAAAACAAAGCTCACTTGATCGTAAAGCTCCCAAAGTCATGACTTAAGTGCAATTGACAAAGCATGGTAGCTAATTGAAGCAAAACAATCAATGAAATTGCAAAAACTAAAACTGCCAAGGACCAAATTGAAGACATTATTCAATTGGTTGGGTCAAATCAGAGTTACTTGGGAGTTGGGGAGTTTAAAAGGTAATTTTTAAACATCTGCATGCATGCATACGTAGAAGACTTAGACTTTTGCAATTAAAACTAAAACAACTTGCTGCATTTTTAGTTCAAGGCTATAAGGGGAATTTCCAGCCACGATTCTATCCAATTCATTATGCAAAAAGGTTTTTCCAACACCAAGATTCTATCCATCATCCACTAAACATGCAGCTTCATTGAAAGGGTGAAACAAAAAATTGGAGCTGACCATTAAGGGGAAAGAACTAACAGCAAAAGCAAGAAAATGTTGCTGCAATTTTATAACTTCAACGAATCCCTTTTCCCGCAACCAAAGTTCATGCCATTTCCTTACTCAAATTAAACACATTCATGCCAACAGACCAGGAAGAAACATGCTGGAATTACTATCTAATAAAAACAGCAAAGCTTGGAACCGAAATGGAAGGAAACAACAAGACAAGGCCGTAAGTTTCTGGTTCAGCAAACTGAAACGCATTTCCCAGCAAGTACTTGGGCATGATTCAAATGTTTTTTTTTTATTTTTGTAAACCCAAAGACATAAACTCAGCACTAAGCTCTCCAACTCGTCTCTTCAACACAAAATTAAGCATGCAACCCAAGTGCAAACTCAGAGAGCAGCCATGGACAGAAACAATAAAAAATGCAGCAATTTCTACTTCTTTCATCTCAGCTTAGATATATTTGCGTGCAAACATTCAAACAAGCTCTACCAATATGTCATCTAAAAACCAAATGCAAGGAATTCACCCCCCATTATCCTCAAATACCACCCAAACATAAACTGCCTTGAAGATTCAAACAAAGACAATGGACAAGAATGCAGCAACAGAAAAAATGAAACTCACGGCAAACACCCTCAGCCTTCTATCATGGTATCTAAACCCCAACAAAACAAAACTCAAACAGCCAAAGGAAAAGTCACAGCTTCCGCATCTTGCTACTTGAAAAGGCAACAAGCACGCACAAGAGATAGCATTGAACAACAAGCAAGAAAATTCAAAAGGGATACAAGCCATTCCAGCCTTCAGCAAACCGAAAGATCAGATTTTTATCAAGATTGCTGCTAAAAAAGATTTTAATCAACAGAAAAATTTGAACTTTTCCACAAAGCCCTTAACAACAGAGACAAGAAAAGAAGGGAAACAAGACAGAACACAAGATTCACAGTTCATCTCTAGCTCAGCAGATTTACGGAAAAGAAGAAACAGGCCAGACTTCATCCAAGGGCTTCAAGTAAATAGCTTTGATGAGGAACTTGGAAGTATATGTGACAGCCCCACCTTCCCCTAAGGCGAACCAAAGAGGTTAGCGGACTGCCTGCCCAGCTCTCGCCAGGACTAACGGTGCAGTATAGAGCGATCTTTCACGTTCCGGAACTTATAACGCGCGCGAATAAGGCAAAAGGGCAAAATAACCCAAAATAAAAGAAAATGACATCCGGAGTCGGTCATGAATAGTAACCGACTCGTCCGAACCCAACCAAACATCGAATTACATATACCACATAACATTTAGCCTTTACACACCAAAATGACATTTAAAAGTGATACAAAAGTCACTACATATATGGTTTGCCAAAACAAAAGTGAAAACGGCCCTAATGATACATTTAGGGTCCCATTTTATATACAATACAAAAGAGTCATACATCTAGTTCATTCGGCAACCATTTATCAAAATTCATTCCCAAAAGAGTCATATTCCTGTAAGGAAAACAAAAGGAACGGGGTGAGCTAATTGCCCAGTGAGAATACAACTCAAGCAACCAAGTTCATGGATACATCAAGCTTAGCAGTCCAATTTACCAAAATAAATAAACCCACACATTAATAATGAGGATAAAAGGGTACGGGTGGCTCTCAAGAGCCCTTTTCCTCGTTTGAATTCTTGATCAGGTCTCATTGACTCTCCGTCAATGTCTGAAAGGTAACCAACCGTAGACTCCTCTTAACTTCCATTCCCTTCCTCCTAACATTCCTCAACCGGGCCCGAAATCCAAACACTTGCATTGTGGTATTACTCGAGTAAACCGGAATCAAGAGTCTCTCATACTACAAGATTCCCTATGATGTTGCCCCAAGGCACATTAATTGGCACGACCAAGCCCTCGCCGGCTCGATTCAATCAATAGCCAATGGGGTTGAGCTCATGGATAATATTTGAAGTCATGTATTTCATTTCATATAACATTTCATATAACTTTCCAATAACATGCGAAACAATAAGTGAAAGTGATAAAGTACACTCTCACTTGGATCAATCAACATTCAACATCTCAAGTACAAAGATCAAAGCCATGTAATAGCACATGAGTGAGTAGTACACTCACCAAGCTAGCACAATGTGGTTTCAAACACTTTAGTCAAAAGAACGTTGTGCACCACCGTCACGCCCTAAAAACATGCAAACAAATACAATGAGACTCGATAACGAATCATAAACCAAGGCCAAACATGACCCCAATAAGGTTCCATAAACATTTACAAACAATAGAGGAAACCAGAAATTAAGAAATGGCATTAGCCTAGGCCTTAACAAAAAAACAGTTTTCGTCATACTTTTGCGGTAATGACACAAAATGCGCTACGCTTATCGGATGGGGGTGTAAGACCCACCGTTTCGAAGCTATGAAACAGGGCTACAACAATGTAGAAGGCCACTCAGTCCAAATCCTAGCACAACTAGGTCAAATATGCCAAATACTACACCAGAACCACCAAAAACAGGTTTACAAATCACCCAATGCTGTAATGAACACAACTCAGTCTATACAAGTCCAAATGCCGAAATTCCAAAGGTATATGTTAGCTAAGACATCCAGCTACATTTCATCAGAAGATATCAACTTCAAAATCCAAACCAATTCCAGTCAAAACAAACGATTACAAGCGCAGTTTTCACATTCTGAGCAACCCAGATCAGCAATAGTAAAATCGACATATCTCACCCTACACTAGTCCAAATGACCTGAAATTTTGCAGGCACTTCAAACTCATCAATACCTACAACTTTCATGTTTTGAGCAAAGTCCAATTCGGCCTCTAACCCTATGATCTAAAACCGGACAGAATTAGGGGTTTATGAACCCTAACTTTTCACAATTCAATCAAAACTGAAAATTGATTGCAATTACCCATAATTTGCACCTACTAGAGTCTATCTAGACCATTACCAATCATCATAAACAACTACACCATCATAATCCAATTAAACCAGAAAAATCCTCAATAAAATAAAAACTTCACCAAATCACTTCAAACCAAGATAAAAACCAGAAATTTCAGCACTTTAATCACTACTAATCATAACTTAAGCATCAATAGGTGTAGGTGGAAGTTTAAGCTTCACTTACCAAGAAAACAAGAGAGGGGAAGATGTTGGACACCTTAGCTCTTCCAAAAAACTTCACTAAGACCCTTACTAGCACTAGAAGAAAGGATTTTATGGAGTAGAATCTAGTTTAGGTGTTTGGTTTTGAAAGATTGGATCAAATGGAAGCTTGCAAAATAATGAAGTTCTCTTCCTTCTTGAGCTAGGGAGAGCCGGCCACCAAGGAGAAAAATATGGTGAATTTTGAGTGAATTTTTGGAGATATTAACCAATTAGTCAAAAAGTCAAAAAAATGAATAGTATTTCTTAAGTCAAATCCAATAACTATGTGACACTTGTCACTCTCATAAATGCAATCCTATCCTTTTTTTTCTCTCTCACATCAATCATTTCACACACTCTACTTATCTCGTAACACCCGATAAAGTTTACACAGTATCCGAAACTTAACCTTATTGGCCGAATTTTTCCGAACTTTTCGAACTAGTGGGTCCCACGTCCATTATGTATTCTTAATTTTCTAAAAATTCACCAATACTAGAAAAATCATCTAAAAACTATAACTGCTCATAAAATTCACCAGGAAATTATTTCTAAGCCAGAAAATGCAGAAAACATGCAATTAGGGAACTAAAACCCTAGGAAAATGATTAGAGTTTTTACGGGTTCTCACAGTATACCTTGAAAGGGTGACAGAAGCCAATGCAATCTGTAAGAAATCAGCCGATGAAGGAAGTTTCCAGCAGTTCCTCCTCCTCTTTCCTTGTGTTTCTCGTTCCTTTTCTTCCTAGTCGGCAAAACCTCCCTCTCCTTGTTCAGCCGAAAACCTCTCTCTATCATTTTCTTCCTGGCTTTCTTTTTTTTTTTTTTTCGTCACTTACGATTCTCCCTCAATCCTCTCACAGCTTTTTGCTCTCTGTTTTCAGTTCTATTCGGTCTCCCTCTTTCCTCTCGGGTGTATCTTTCTTTTCTCCCTAGTTCTAGCCGTCAATCCAAAACTTTTTTTTTCCTCCTCTGCGGCTGATGCCTTCTCTTTCCTTTTATATTAACTTCTCAATCTCCTAAACCCTCACCCCAATGGTGAGGATGAAGGGCTTGTTACTTCCATCGAATCTAGCCATCCAACGGCGACAAAAAATAAAAAATTACAGCGTGCATGCCGCGACAAAATTTTTTTTTTTTTAATAATAACTAAAATGAAATTAAAAAAAAGAAAACTATTTAACTTAATACAAAAATGTAAAAATGATATTAAATAAAGAAAAACATTAATTTTAAAAACATCAGACAAAAATAAACAAACTAGAAATAATAAACAATCAAAGTTGCGATTTTTCCATTTTTCTTCTTTTTTTCCCTTTTTTTTCGTTCTTTTTTCCATTTTCAAGAAATTCTATGCTAAAACTTAAAAAGTTAAAACTAAAAAGTGAATAAAACTAATATGACAAATAAATAAATAAAAAAATAGCAAATGAATTAGACAAACTAAAGAAACTAAAACAAAATAACAACTAAAAGTGCAAAACAAACAATAATGAACTAAAATGCAAACAATCTAAAACAAAATCATGAATTAGATGCAACATACAAATTATCCAAAATTTGGTGTCTACAGGGGTGAGCTAGAAGCTCAATGAGGTACCAAAACTATGAACAGTAGAAATCATAAGAAAACATTTATAGGTCACATATCCACATCAAGTAAAAGAAATGAATGAACATCACACTTTAAAGGATACAGATGGCTCTCAGGAGCCAGATTTCCATTTGCAGTACTTGATCCGAGCCCGTTGACTCTCCATCAACGTAAATAGAACCAACATGTCCGTAGACCCCACTTTACACCAATTCCGTCCACAAAACATACCCCTATCGGGCCCGCACACCGAACAGAGCAGAAGTGGTAATACTCGAGTATACCCGGAATCAAGGGTCTCAATACCCAAAGATCCCAAAACAGACTACCGTGGTTCGTTATCTAATCGACCAGGCCCTTGCCGGCCCGACTCGAATAACTAGCCACAGGGGTTGAGCTCAGAGGTCACAGAAAGGTCGTTGGATACAAGTTCCAAACGACGTCCGAACAGATACAGAGGACAGATACAAATACAGATTCAGATTCGCACCAAAATTGGCATATGAACAGACAAGAGAACGAGTGTGATAAAATACACTCTCGTCTCAAACAAAATAAACAGATAGTGCAGTCATTTAACTCACAGATGGCAGGCCAGAAATCAAGTTAAACAGCAATTGAGGGAAGTGGTACACTCACCGGTTTCAGTACAGACACGTCAAAAGTTTTTGCCCAAAATAGAGCTTTAATCACCAAGAAGCCCTAAAATAACCAAGGTGAAACAATTATAATTCCACTTTCACGAATCCAGTACACCAAATACACATATAATCAAAGGCATGAACAACCCAAAAACCCTTCGCTCAAGTCATAAGTAACTCCAACTAGCCTTCAAGTAAAGTTTCGGCCAGCTTATCCCTTGTGTTTACCTATTTTCCAACCATTAATGGCTTCATTATTTTCCTCAAATCAGTCCCAACATGTCATACAGAATAATCTCAGTTCCAAAAGCCATTCACTAGGCTTAAAGTTATATAAATAAAACAATCAAGCTAGAAACATTTCCGGAAATGAAATTAAGCTCTAAACCAGAAAAACAGTTTTTGACGTTATTTTGCGGTTTTGACACCATTGGCACTACGGTTATCGGATGGAGGTACAAGACCCACCTTTTCGAAGCTAAGAGATAGGGATACAACATTGTAGAAGGTCACTCAGTCCAGTTTGTGACGACCCCACCTCCCCCTAAGGCATACCAAAGGGTTCGGCGGACCGCCTGCCCAGCTCTCGCCAGGACTCACTCACTATCTTAATCGAGTCACGTACACACATCCATGAACCATAAATAACATTCCCAAATTGATCCCTGGCCAGTACCGAAAATTTATCCGGCGGAAATCGCGAAAACCGTAATTTTGCTCAAATCTTGAAACCGAAGTGTAAAATCCTATTTTCCAGGTTCATCTGCACTTATTGTTGAACAATTGGGTAGTAGGGCTTTAATAAATAATAATTTTCAAATAAAAGGAAATTTTTAAGAAAACGTGAGGAATTTTCCAATTCCAATGATTAAATTTAGGGTTTCAATCAAAATGTGAGAGATTTAAGAGAACCGGTTAGTCACAAGTAAACTAGGGTTTTTGACTAAAATATTAGGGTTTCTAGTCTTTTAAAACAAAATAAGGTTTTAAATCAAACCCGAAGAAATATACTTTAATATTTTCTTCACAAACAACCACCTAATATTCGGGATGTTACAATCTCCCCTCCTTAAAAGAATTTCGCCCTCGAAATTCCAACGGGTACTAAGAGTCGTTCAAAGTCAGTCAGGTACTAGAAATCACTCCAATCCCTTCTATATGACCTTATCATTTAGCAAAAAGCTAAGAAATAACCAAATAGAACATGCAAAAAGGGCTCAATTCACATAACTAGCCCTGAGTTGAAAGTAAAGTCTCAGATATTCGAAAAGTTTAGAACATGGCTTAGCCTCACGTCGAAAATTTCTCAAGTCGAAAATTTTACCCCTGGCGGTGCTTGGAAACACAAAAGGCAAAGCCTCACCAGAGAGTTTTAGTTCAACCGCTACAGAGGAGTAGTAGCTGGTCTACAGTCGCACAAATACGAATAAGTTCAAAAGCAAGGCCAAAACAGGGTTCAAACATATAAGTTCAAAAGTAGATTCAATTACTTCAAGTTCAAGAAGCACGGGTACGAATAGGAACTCACTCGACTAGCCTATACCCAGCAATTCACATTCTCAAACAGTCACCGAATTCAAATCCACATATAGGTCATGTTACTCAAGTGAAAAAATCAAATCAGGTCCATTACATGTACGTAAGAGCACACTCGCCAAAACAAGTTCAAAGGGTTCGGCGGACCGGCTGCCCAGCTCTCGCCAGGACTCACTCACTATCTTAATCGAGTCACGTACACACATCCATGAACCATAAATAACATTCCCAAATTGATCCCTGGCCAGTACCGAAATTTTATCCGGCAGAAATCGCGAAAACCGTAATTTTGCTCAAATCTTGAAACCGAAGTGTAAAACCCTATTTTCCAGGTTCATCTGCACTTATTGTTGAACAATTGGGTAGTAGGGCTTTAATAAATAATAATTTTCAAATAAAAGGAAATTTTTAAGAAAACGTGAGGAATTTTCCAATTCCAATGATTAAATTTAGGGTTTCAATCAAAATGTGAGAGATTTAAGAGAACCGGTTAGTCACAAGTAAACTAGGGTTTTTGACTAAAATATTAGGGTTTCTAGTCTTTTAAAACAAAATAAGGTTTTAAATCAAACCCGAAGAAATATACTTTAATATTTTCTTCACAAACAACCTCCTAATATTCGGGATGTTACACAGTTCCTAGTGCAACTAGGTCAAAAATGCAGAATACTAAACCAGAACCGCAAAAACAGGTTATCCAACCACATTCTGGTTCAACTACCATAAGTCAGGCTACCTAAGTCCAAATCAGGTGATTCCAAAGCCATCCGAAAGCTAATATATGAGGCTAAAATTCATCAGAAGGCATCAACAACCAAATCAGAAGTATTCCCAGCCAAAATACCCAATTACAGAAGCAATTCTCAAGTTCGGGTAAAACCAGGGCAGCAAGGGTATTTCGGTCCTTTCACAGGCTATGCTACTCTGATTGGCCTGAAATTTTGTAAGCACCTCTAAAATATCATTCCCTACAACTTTGATGTTTTCAGACAAGGCCAATTCGGCCTCTAACTAAGAGCTATAAAACCGGGCAGAATGTAGAACTTGGAAACCCTAGTTTTTCAATTTTCTTCCAAAACAGAAATTTCTTGCAATTTTCCACTTTTTCCACCTTCTAGCTTCCTTAAATACCATTTCCAATCATCATACATAACCACATAATCATCTTCATATGAAAACAGAAAAATCCCCAAAAATTATAAAACTTCATCAATTCAACCAAAAATCAAGATATAATCCATAAAAGTGCATCTTATACTACCACCAATCATGATTTAAGCAACATTAGAGGGAGGAGAGGGGTCCTTCTCAACTTACCTTAGCAACACAAGAGAGAGAGCAACTAATCACTTTAGCCTTCCAACCAACTCCACAAAACAACTCACTATCACTCCCTTAAGTGTTTCTATGGAACAAAAACAAGTTTAGATGGTTGAGTTCTTGGATTTGAGCAAGAGAGAATCAAGAAGTTGAAGAGGTTTTCTTTCTTTCATTCTTGGAGAGAGATTCGGCCAAGCTTGAAGAAAAATGGAAGATTTTTAGTCAATTTTTGGTTTTATTTAGTAATTGGTAAAAGGTTGAATAGTAAATCAAAACAAGATTTAATCATATGGTGACACATGTCACCTTCATTAAATGTATGCCTAACTTTTTTTGTCTTTCTCACACCTATGCACTTGGTACCTCTAAATATCTCATAACACCCGATAAGTTAAACCCAGTACCCAAAACTTAACCTAACTGGCAGAATTTTTCCGAACTTTTCGCACTAGCAGGTCCCACGTCCGTTATACGTTCTTAATTTTTTCAAAAACTATCCGATACTAGGAAAATCATCTAAAAACTATATTAACTCATAAAATTATCTGGAAAATTTTCCTACTAAAAAAAAATGCAGAAAAGCATGCGATTAAATAAAAACTAAAGCCTAGGAAAAATGAAGAAGGTACGGGTTCTCACACTCGAGTATACCAGGAATCCGAGTTTCCAATGCTCAAGGATTCCAATGAAACAGTATCAAGCTGAGGATTTTATCACTGGTGGTGCTGGACAACACAACAAGCAAGCACAATGGCTATGTTTCACCAGGGACCTCCAAGCAAGATTCAATTTCCAGTGAACAGTAAACAGTCCTCAAGGTTTATCGGCCTTCTCGACCAAGCCCTTGCTGGCTCGATACAACCGACTCGCCTATGAGGTTGGGTACCCAAACAGTAACAGTAGTTGGTGGAATGTCATCCACGCAACTTAAGCACAATCATGTATAGCAATATCTCATTTCATGTTAATTCATTCAGTAAGTAGAGCCTCAGTGAAAAGAAAAAAAAACAAGGAAGGTCGAGTGCGATAAAGTACACACTCGCCTCAATTTTAATTAAAATAGTGTTTGGCTCAACCAATAACAATTCAATACTTTCAAGTACACAAATATTTCACATAACAAGTAGCAGGTAGTGGAACACTCACCTGTCAAGCAAAAGTAATAATCGACGTCAAACGTCTCAGTTACGATCACCGTCGTTGCCCAAACCTAGGTCAACGAGTGCAAGCATTAATAATTGGATTCGTTCCCTACTAAAGTATAGGTTCATTAAGAGGCCAAGTGAGTAGCTTAAGCTACTTAATCCGGCATGCAAATAGGGTCTAAACCACGGTGAAAGTTCATGGAAAACAAGTCTAGTATGTACATGAAAATTTGGCAAAAGAAAAGTTTCACTAAAGCTCAAAGGCTTCATTACGGTTTAAACTGTCTCACCCGGCCAGCCTCGGGAAAACGGTCATTGCTCATTGTGGGAAAGTCAGAATTAGGTTCCGTCAGTTGCATTGGAAACTAGGTTCATAAGGGTAAATTTGTCTAGAAGAAACCATTTCCAAAATCCCAACATAAGTGGCTCAAAATTAAGAAACCAAATGAACTTTCTGGACTGTCTCGGATGAACAGTACTGCCCGGACAGCCAACTTTCTAGACTCGCCACGGATCGCTCGGGATGAACCAGAAAATGAGCTTTGTACCGTTTTAAAGCTCTAAGAGTCTACATTCAATTGCCACAAACAGCACTCAATTCCAATCAGTGAGTAACACGTTATGACCTTAACAAGATTGCTGGACAGAAAATTTCTGGACCTAGTCCAGCTTTCCTCCTTTGTTTATAACTCAAACTTTATTCAACCAAATTGGCTAATTTTTTGTAGACAACCTCCACACACATAACCCAACATATAATACTCACATTTGTAGCCAAAATGTGCATGAAAATATCAAGGAAAAACCAGGCAGCAAGCTTAAAAGGTTTCGGTCAGCACACTTTAAAAATTTCTAACTTCTACTCTTCTTGTTATTTTCATTCCTTGCACATAACAAGTATTAGATCCAACTAAATAGGGGTTTCAAACATATCAATACTTCATAAACACACATGAATAAGGGTTAGACATTTCATCAAACACTTGGTATGCATATTAGTAAACCTAACCATTACTTGATTAACTCAAGAAACTAACCCCAAATTCAACCATAACAAGTTGTTTTTCACCATTTCAACCTCAAGTAGATGATAGAACATCATAAACCCAAATTTTAAAGATTACATACCTTACTTACAAGTTGCTTTGGTCACCAAACAAACCACCACTGTAACAGCCCCACTTTCCCCTAAGGCGAACCAAAGGGGTGAGCGGACTGCCTGCCCAGCTCTCGCCAGGACTAACGATGCAGACCAGAACTATCTATAGCGATCCGCTTCAATCCGGAACTTACAAACGCGTGTAAACAAATCAAAATAGTAAAATAACCCAGAATAAAATAAAATGAAATCCGGAGCCGGCCATGAATAGTAACCGACCCGTCAGAACCCAACCGAAATAGCTAACAAACATTCACATCTGAACTTTAGCGATTACAATCCAAAAGGACATACAAAAGTTTTGAAAAGTTAATACATATACACGGTTTGCCAAATCAAAAGAGAAAATGCCCCAAAAGTACACTTAGGGTTTTAATACATGAGCTATACAAAAGATATGTTCAACTAGCTCAATTTGGCAGCCATTTGTCAAATCCAGACCAAAAGGGTTTATTTTCCTGTAAGGAAAACAAAAGGAACAGAAAGGGGTGAGCTTGCGCTCAATTAGGTACCAAACATATAGCAGAAAATCATGGCATTTCACATTTAACAAATCAGATACACATGCCAGATGTAAAGCAAAGGAACCAATGATTCAAATCAGAAGGATACGGGTGGCTCTCAGGAGCCAAATTTCCAGCGCAGTACTTGATCCAAACCGGTTGACTCTCCGTCAACGTATATAGAACCAAAACGTCCGTAGACCTCTCTTTACACCGAATTCCGTCCACCAAACACCCCTTTACCGGGCCCGCTCACCGTAACCGAACAGAAATGGTAATACTCGAGTATACCGGAATCAAGGGTCTCAATACCCAAAAATCCCCGAACAGACTACCGTGGTTCGTTATCTAATCATCCAGGCCCTTGCCGGCCCGACTCGAATAACTTAGCCACAGGATTGAGCTCATAGGTCATAGAAATCCGAACAGATGCAGACACAGATAACAGATTCAAATTTTGCATAGTAAATTGGCATATGAACAGACTAGAGAACGAGTGTGATAAAGTACACCCCCGTCTCGAACAAATAAACAGATTGCAGAGCAGAAATCAAGTTAAACAGCAATGGAGGGGAGTGGTACACTCACCGGTTCAACTTCAAAAGTTTTCACTTCAGATTGGCCTTAATCGCCAAAAACCCTAAAATAACAAAATAAACCAATTGAAGGTTTCACATCCATAATCGAGTAAACACAGTGCACATGAGGCTCAACTACTTGTCGTATGCCTCGCCAAATAATTACCAATGCAAGGGTGGAAAACATGATTTTCTTGGAAACAAAAAGGTAACATGAAGACTTAGGCGCAAACAACCCAAAAGCCTTTCATTTCCACCAAAAGGCAAATCCAACTTAAAGGAACCAAACGGCCTATAAAATCGGGCAGCACCTCCCCTAAAATTCTTACTTTTCCAGCCATCAAGGCTTCATTATATCCTCAAATCAGTCCCAACACCTCACACAAAATTCATCTCATTTCCCAAAAGCCATTCGCTAGGCTCAAAGTGGTACAAGTACAAAAGTTAGCTAGGAAACAACCAATATGAAAGCAAGCCCTAAGAGAGACTCGACGACGAGTCATAAGACAATGCTGAACACAACCCCAATAGGGTCTCATATGCATAAATAAGCATGATAGCAAACCAGAAATTAGAAATAGCATTAGTCTTGGCCCCGAATAGAAAAACTGTTTTGCCCTTATTTTGCGGTAATGGCGTCAATTTCACTACGATTATCGGATGGGGGTGTAAGACCCACCGTTTCGAAGCCAAGAAACAGAGCTAAAACAATGTAGAAGGTCACTCAATCCATTTCCTAACACAACTAGGTCAAATATGCAAAATACTATACCAGAATTCCCAAAACAGGTTTGCAAATCACACAAAACTGTAATTACTATAACTCAGTCTATACAAGTCCAAATGCCGAAATTTCAAAGGCATATGATAGCTAAGACATCCAGTAACATTTCATCAGAAGACACCAACATCAAAATCCAAAGTGATTCCAGTCAAAAAGGCTAATTACTATCGCAGTTTTCGCATTCTGATCAAAACAGAACAGCTACAGTAAAAACGGCATAACTCACTCTACACTCATCCAAATGACCTGAAATTTTACAGGAACCTCAAACACATCAATACCTACAACTTTCATGTTTTGAGCAAAGTCTAATTCGGCCTCTAACCCAGTGATCTAAAACCGGACAGAATTGGGATTTTATGAACCCTAACTTTCCATTTTTCACACCAAATCCAAAATTGATTGCATTTAACCACAATTCACACTCACTAGAGTCATTTCCAACCATTACAATTCATCATACAAGCCCCCAACATCAAGATCATATTAAACCAGAAAAATTCCCAATAAAATAAAAACTTCACCAAAACAAGCCAAATCAAGAGATAAATCACATTTTCAAACACTCAAGCCACTTCTAAGCATCATATAACCATTATTAGAGGTAGTAGGGTGTTCAAGCAACACTTACCAAGAAATCAAGAGAGAGAGGGATTGTGGACACCTTTGCTCTTCAAACAAACTTCACTACAACCCTTACTAGCACTAGAAGGTAAGGTTTTATGGAGTAGAAACTAGTTTAAGTAATTTTCTTGGAAGATTTGAGCTATATGGAGGCTAGAATTTGGAAGAGTTTTCCTTCTTTTGAGCTTCAAGGTGGCCGGCCAAGAGGGAAGGGAGAAGAGTGAATTTTTTGTACTTTTTGAGATATTTAACTCAAGTGGTAAAAGTCAAAAAAAAAATTGTCAAAAGGTGAATAGTGTTTCTTAAGTCACAACCAACCATATTGTGACACTTGTCACACTCATTAATGCATTCTTATCTTTCTTTTTCCCTCTCACATCAATCACTTCACACATTCTACTTATCTCTTAACACCCGATAAATTTCACACAGTATCCGAAACTTAACCTTATTGGCCGAATTTTTCCGAACTTTTCGCACTAGTGGGTCCCACGTCCACTATTTACTCTTAATTTTCTAAAATTTCTCCAATGCTAGGAAAATCATCTTAAAACTATAATTGCTCATAAAATTCACTAAGAAAATATTTCTAAGCCAGAAAATGCAGAAAACATGCAATTAAGGGGAAATAAACCCTAGGAAAATAATTAGGGTTTTTACGGGTTCTCACAACCACAATAGAAGCTTTAGGCTTGAAACAACCTCAAAGATTGAAGGAAATTTTCTCACAAACTCTAGATCTTTCTCTTTTGGTTTTTGTTCAAGATCAAACTAAGGTTGTCATAGCAAGAAGATGGAGTTTTCTTCCTTCCCTTGGAAGCCCTTAAGGTGGACGAAATTTTGGAGGAAAATGAAGCAAAGTTGGTTTAAAATTCCTCTAATCCTTTGGTCAAACAAGATACATGGCTAGGGTTTTGCCACATGGCTCCATTATTGTCCTAACCTTTCTTAATCTTTGACTAATGCCATTCTTACCTTTCCAAATGCACCAATAATTATTCAACACCTCAAATCTCTCACATAAAGTCTCTACCACTAATAAAAGAACACTTGGACAATTACAAGTGGTGAATTATTTACAACCTAGCTCAAGGAAATATTTTACTTCAAGTAAAATGAATTGAAATGAAATGCATGGAAATTATTATAACACATAGAAAATAATTTGTAAGGGCATATATTAAATGGTCTAGATCTTATAATAAGGCATGTAAATAAGAAAATTTTGTTTTAAAGTGAGGGTCAATGCAAGGGATTTGTTGTAACACATTGTGAAATATAATGCTAGGGCATATAAGAGATGGTTTAAATCTTGGTGCAAGGCATGTAGTTTGGGGAAATTGTATTTTAAAAATGAGGGTTCTCACAAGGTTTCTCCTAGATTTTGTGTCATTTGCACCTTAATTAAGCCTAAGAAACTTGGCTAAACATTGGTTTAAGGTTTGGTGTGAGTTAAAATGGAAATGAAGCAAGAAAAGTGGTTGTTTTGAGCAAGTAGTGGACTGTTTTGGTTCTTTTGATTGGCTAGACTGTTTTGGCTCTTTTAATCCATTATGTGTGTTGCATTTTGAGATCCAATGATACTAGGAAACTTTCTCCCCTGTATATGAACCCTAGGAGATTGATTTGGATGAATTTGAACCAAAACAAGTGAAGTTAGCATCAAGAACTAGTGTAACTTTGCTAGGGTTTTAGAGCTGATCAGAACTGGAAAATCAGCCGAATTCCCTGGATCACTGTTATTGATAGGAGATGAACTAGAGTGTACATTTGGTACCCTTGGAAATCCCTTTGATTCTAGTTTCCAACACCACTAACGGCACCTAATTCCGACCTTCCTATAGTGAGTTATGGCCGTTTTCCCAAGACTGCGCAGGCACGACTGTTTTAGCCGCGAAGACCATCTTGAACTTAAATGAGACTTTGCTTCTGCTCAACTTTTTTGCACTCATCAAACTTGTTTTTGTGACAGCCCCACCTCCCCCTAAGGTGAACCAAAGGGTTTAGCGGACCGCCTGTCCAACTCTCGCCAGGACTACGGAGACGAATCACACGAACCCTATATTACGCACGATAGAACCCTAAGAAAACAAACAATTGAAGACCACCAAACCCAAATATAACTTACCAAATCATACGGTGGAATGAGACATCATGAACACTTCAATGAAAAGAGAAATGAAAAAAAAAAAAGAACTGAAATGGCCATGTCACAATCTGGGATTAACGGCCGGATTCAAGGCAGTGGCTAAACCAAATTTTTTCAATTTCCCCTGTCAATCCGGCCAAGAACTGGCCGGATAAGCGGCCGGATTCTCTGAAAAAATTTTCCGCCAGAAATTTTTTCTTTCCTCTTCAAATGCTGCGCTCGCCCAATCGTCCAGCGGTTACATGAAACGTTCACCAAAGCCATAGGAGCGCAACATCTCAAATGAATACACTTTATAAAAAACACGGTTAAATACTTATTTACATTGGAGTCTTGAACAAATTAACTAAAGTACAAGCCAAAGTATTCATACTGTTCAAAATACAATTAGGGTTTCGGTTGCAAAAGAGCTTAACAAAATAACCTATACACAAGCTCGACCCTTTCTTCTAAAACCATGATTGCAAAGTTTGTCCCCTGTGAGGAAAACAAAGATAACGGGAAGGGGGTGAATTTACGCTCAATGAGGTACCAAAATAATAGCAGTCAAGAATCATGAAACTTCATGTACAATTCGTCACATGTGCATATCAAATAGGAAAATAAATAAACACTTTAGATTGAAAGGATACAGGTGGCTCTCGGGAGCCCAAAATTCCCATTGCAGTACTTGATCCAAACCCGTTGACTCTCCGTCAGCGTATAAAGAACAACCATGTCTGTAGACCCCACTTTACACCAAATTTCGTCCACCAAACATACCCCTTACTAGGCCCGAACACCTCAACAGAAACATAAATGGTAATACTCGAGTATACCGAAAATCCAGAGTCTCCAATACCCAAAGATTTCCTAGAGATAGACTATCGTGGTTCGTTATCTAATCGACCAGGCCCTTGCCGGCTCGACTCGAGTAACTAGCCACAAGATTTGAGGTCAGAGGTAACAGAAAGATCGTTGGGTGCAACATCTAAACGACAACAGATTAAGCAAAGATAACAGATTCAAATTTTCACAGTAAATGGGCATACAGACAAGAGAATGAGTGTGATAAAATACACGCTCATTTCAAACAGAATAAACAGATAGTACAGTCATTCAAATCACAGATTGCATGAATAGAAATCAAGTTAAGCAACAAATGAGAGGAGTGGAACACTCACCAGTTCAAGTACAGATATTTCAAAAGTTTTCACCCAAAGTGGCTTCAATCGCCCAGAAACCCTAAAATAATCAAGGTAAAACAATTATAGTTCCACGGCCACAACCAAGTAAATGGAATACATAAATGAAACTCGACTACAAGTCGGGTGCCTCTCCAAGTTAATTACTAGTACAAAAGAATAAAATGTGACTTGTGAGAAAAAGATAACAGTTGGTCCTAGGGTTACGAACAACCCCAAAAACCCCTCATCTACCAAAATGCAACTCAAACTTAAAGGAACAAAACAGCCTAGAAAATTGGACAGCATTTCCCCTTAAATTCCTTTACTTTCCACCCTACAAGCAACACCAATACCATCTCATATCAACCACAATTTCACATACAAATCATAGGCTATAAAACATATCTAATTAGGGCCATAATACCCTTCAATTTGAGCCAATTGATAGCTCCAAAACCAATGACAATTAAGCTCCACATCCATCAAAGATAGTTGATATAGGCAACCCTAGGGGAAGACCCTTCTAGAACCTCCCAACCTTGTAATTATCAGAGTGGGATCTTTTCTCCCAACAGAAATTGAACTCGATTGTTCTCATGAACTCAAGACCTCTGACATACAAAGGTAATCAGCAACCTTAAGCAAATAAAGATGGATGAAGAGACACCACGATTAGGGAACAAGCTAATCGATAAAGTCTGATTTGAATCCTAAGCCATAAACTCAAGAATTCAAGAGTAAGTTCGATTAAGAACTTAAAGGAAAATTCCTCACGATTTCTGGTTGTAATATATTCTGTCCCTTTGCTCATACAAGAGGTACCTTTTTATAGGCTAAAACTAGGGCAAAATTCGGTGCACATAAACCTGAAAGAAATTCAGTCCGCATAAAGAGCTTAAAGAGCCAGCTCTTTAAGGCTTTCCGATAAGGCCCAATAAGTAATAAAATACTCAACGCCTAACAACTACTAAACTAGACAGTCTTAAAACAACTACCAACTAAACTAACAAGTATGAGATCATTCCTTCACTTCAAACGTACAAGTGAACAAAGTAACGTCATGGTCCATCAAATCTTCAAACCTAGCTTGCTCCTTGCTTGTATGGTGAATGATCAAGGCTTGTAAAGCTTCCTTTACCTTCTTGGATCTTAATCTTGTCATCGGACCACCAATGTTAACCAAAGGATCCTTGACCCAAGATTGAAGTTATTTATTGCACACCCGTATCCGTATCATTCCCTCTTTCCTCGAAAAGATTCGTCCTCGAATCTTCAAAGTCTCCTTTTGAAAGTGATTTGTCCACAAATCGATAGTGCGCTTAAAGGACAGCAATGTTGGAAATAGATGAATGACTAAGAGCCATGTTGCATGTCATTTGGTCAGCTTCGGGAAGCTCTCAAACAAGGACATGCGCCAAGGTAGGAAAGAGCTTGTGTAAGGCATGTGAAAATCCCAAGTGGCAATCCAAAACTCTCTAATTAGCCTTTGGTCATGAATCTTCACATTGACACCTTGATTGTGCAAAGGTGTAAAATCCAGCACTAGTTGATATTGATTTGAATCATCTTGCCTGGATAAATTGAAAGCAACTTGTTGCACGGATGAGGCATTAAACAACTCGTGGAGGACAGCTTTGGGATCTTGCGTGACACACAATTTCTCATCTTCCAACATATAAGGTAGCAAACAATTGAATTCCACTTCATGAGTGTTACTCGAACTAGCACAAGTTGAAGTTGACAAATTGAGCACTTGGCCACCAGCTTTTGGCGGAGTGAATAAGCATGAAAGATCACCACCTTTAGTTGGAATAAGCACGAAATCAGGTTGTAAGTCTTTAATCAAAACTGAAAAATTTTGGACAGCTTTACAACCTACAAAAACAAAATAACCTTCAACCTGAAACAAATTAGAAATTGGATAAAGAAGTAATGGTACATCATCAACTAAATGGTAAGAAGGTAGAGAACGAGTTTTAAGTGTGAATACTCCCTTTGCCACTTCATTATTCCTTCCATCAATTGATTCAACTTGAGAAGACATTGCTAGCCTTTTACACTTTCTTTCAAAATCTGCATAAGAAATACAAGTGTTAAGATGGAAATTATACTCAAAAGAAGGTAAAGATGATGAATGAACCATAGGTAGTAAATGAGAGTCAAAGTTTGGAATTCTCCCTTCATGGTTGGTTTGAATTGATTCCCCTTTGGTATGGACATATTTGAATTGAAATTGTTCCATGGGGTGATCCCAAATAGATTTAATTCCTAAAAGACAAACTCCATGGAAACTAGTGAATTGCACAAGTGACTTTGGAATGGAGCATGGCATGACTAACTTCACTTGACTTTGCTTAATCTGCACAAATGAAGAAACACTAAATAAAGCAAAGGTAAGTTCGTTAGGAAAACAATAAGCCCTCACATATTTGCTCAAAATCAGCTCACTTTCTCTTTTTTCTGCCTTTTTACCACTCATCTCATCAGATTTTTCCATCTCTTTATCTAGCTTAACGCTCTCAATTGTTTTCTCATTATCAACCTCCTCAACAAATGGTTCAATAGGATGAGATACTCCTTTGTTGGAAATAGGGTCAGCTACCTCCTTCTTAGAAAACTCACTTTGATAGCATCCATTTGTCTCCATTTGTTTTTGGTGTAGAAGACGTTGATATGTCTCCCAAAATGACTCCGCATGAGGTGGTTCAACTCTAGGTTTAGTCCTAGAAAATGTTGAATGAACCTTCTTGTCATCTCTTGTATAAACCGGCTTTAAAGAGGTAGATTGCATGGAACCCCTCCTCTTGAGAGATTCGTTCTCTCGTTGGAGCCGATCGTACAAGTCCGTAGTATAATGGGAGGGTACAAATCGTTTTCTCATCACTTGCTTCATTTCAGTCCAAGTGTCAATCGGTTGTTCCCTATTTCTCCTCCTTGTGGCACATACTTGCTCCCACCAAATAAATGCATAATCTTGAAATTCAATAGCTGCAAGTTTCACCTTTTTCTCTTCAGAGTAGTTGTAGACTTCAAACACTTGCTCAACTCGTCTAACCCAATCCAAGTAAGCTTCAGGATCATTTTTCCCATAAAAGGTAGGCATCTTAGTCTTGATGGAACCAAGATTGGCATTGGTTCTCCTAGGTCGGTCTCAGCCTTCCCTCACTTCCCTGTGGCTTTTCCTTGATCGGAATGAGGTGTTAGAATGATATCCCTCATCATCCGCATCATGCTCAACACTCTGAGCACTTGAAGCCCTATTGGGAATATCTCCAGTACCTCGCATCGCAATGGCAGCCAATCGGTCGGATAATTGTGTCATCACCAATTCATGTCTCTCCGTTTGTTTTTGAAGAGCTTGGATCACCAGTTTGAGTGATATGTCGGTCTCAGACGGCTCGGGCATGTTCCCCTCTTGAGACATATTGTCCAACCTGCAAAATAAGTGTATCCTAGTCTACCTTGCAAGCACTCGTGTATCACTCAAGGAATCACGCTCACTCTCAATTTTCCTTCTCAAAGTTCTTAAATAACTCAAACTCTCAAAATTTCCAGAATTGATGGACCATGACGTTATTTTGTTCACTTGTACGTTTGAAGTGAAGGAATGATCTCATACTTGTTAGTTTAGTTGGTAGTTGTTTTAAGACTGTCTAGTTTAGTAGTTGTTAGGCGTTGAGTATTTTATTACTTATTGGACCTTATCGGAAAGCCTTAAAGAGCTGGCTCTTTAAGCTCTTTATGCGGACCGAATTTCTTTCAGGTTTATGTGGGCCGGATTTTGCCCTAGTTTTAGCCTATAAAAAGGTACCTCTTGTATGAGCAAAGGGACAGAATATATTACAATCAGAAATCGTGAGGAATTTTCCTTCAAGTTCTTAATCGAACTTACTCTTGAATTCTTGAGTTTATGGCTTAGGATTCAAATCAGACTTTATCGATTAGCTTGTTCCCTAATCGTGGTGTCTCTTCATCCATCTTTATTTGCTTAAGATTGCTGATTACCTTTGTGTGTCAGAGGTCTTGAGTTCATGAGAACAATCGAGTTCAATTTCTGTTGGGAGAAAAGATCCCACTCTGATAATTACAAGGTTGGGAGGTTCTAGGAGGGTCTTCCCCTAGGGTTGCCTATATCAATAGTTTTCCTGCTCAAGTCCAAGCCCTAGGTTACGAATATCATGTCAAGCAAAGGAAATTCTATAATTATCAAGTTCCACGTACCTTTCGGCATGATAACCACAACTGAAGCTACACTTATTGGATTGAAATAAATCTTATGGCGTTTCGAAGCCAAGACATATACCTACATTTCTTATGAAGACCTCCAAAGCCAAATCATGCATTTTCATGGTCAAAAATCAAAATCTCAGAGAAAACAGAAAACTGTCCGTGAAACAAGGCTTGTGGGCAGTCAAGGGTATTTCGATCATTTCACAAGCTATAGTGCTTTGATTGAATTGAAAATTTGTAGACAGCTAGTTAACACCATTTAATACACCTTTCATGTTTTGACCTAAGCTTGGTTGGACCTCTAACATGGATGAACATACAGTGAAAAAGCAGGGCAGATTGGAAACCCTAAAACTGAAATTTATGCACCCTAGCTGAAATTTCTTTAGGCAACCAAAACTAGCATACCAAAGCTTCATTTTACCCAATATAGAGCTATCATTCCATGGCTAACCATTACTCATCACACGAGGGCAGAAAAATAACCATAAAAACTGAAATTTCCATAATACTACTTCGAACTATGAAATATGCTCATAAAACTACCAAAACTACAACTTTAAACCACTAATTGGCAACTATTAGCAGCAAAGGGGAATTTTCTTAGAAAATTACCTTGGAACCCCAAGAAAATGGTAGCTTAGTATCTTTCCTCCCAAGAATCACTCCACTACAAGCTTTAATCCTCCTTAGTAAACAACTTTTATGGAGTAGTTTGTGATTTGGTTGGTTGAAACTCAAGATTCAAGTAAATTTAGAGGTGGAAATTGAAGTTTCTCTCTTGTTCTTTTCTCTCAAGAGGGCCGGCCAAGATGGATGAGAAAATGAAAAAATCTTGGTCAAAATTGGTTTTAGGAGAGTTAAAGAAAGGTTGGTCAAGTCCATCATCCAATCGGGTCGCAACACGTGGCACCTTTTTGGGTTTAAGCTTATCTTCTTTCTTCCAATGTATAATCTATCCAACTAACCTCTAATTGTCTCCTAGCATCTTGTAAAATAATATCACTTAATACGAAACTCCAACGAGTTGTCAAAAATATATCGCATTTACCGCACTAGCGGGTCCCAGGTCACTAATACACTTCAAACTTATCATGAACTAACTTATACTAGGGAAATGATTTAAAACCTATACTCACTTATAAAAATCTTTGAAAATTTAATATAGTAAAGTAAAATAAGGAAAATGCATGCGAAAATAAAATACAATAAATAAACTAAGGGAATTTTACGGGTCCTCACACTCTCTCCCCCTTAAAGAAATTTCGTTCTCGAAATTTTTTTATCAACGGGATCTATTAAAATCTAAGGTAACCAGCAGATCGTACCTTCTACATCCTCAGACGACTTAGGGACCTGATGGTGCTCTAGGGAATATACCCGAGCCGGTACTTTCGTTTCAGTCCCTTCCCCCTTTGACTGTCCAGGGTTGGTCTTGGTTGGTTGCTGGGTCCCTTTCCCTTCACGCAGTCGAGCTGAACAGTTAACAATCCGATGATCGGTGCTCCCACAGCGCAGGCATTTTTCCTCTTTCTTCCAACAATTTACCACTGTGTGATTTGACCCTCCGCAATATCCACAAGGACCACAAGTAATAGAGACCGATCCTCCCTGTGAGACACCTCTTGACACCCCCGGTAATTGTACTTGTGACGCCCCCGCTTCTCCCAAGGGTGAACCCTAAGGTATCGGCGGGACGCCTGCTTAGCTCGCGCCCGGACTCGAAAATACAAAACAACAATAACTATATAGCCCAAAAGCATACTATTCACAATATATACAACCCCAAAAGAGTTTTATTTACTTCCTCAAAAGGAGTTATCCAGACTACTACATTATCCTATGCTAGTATACAAAAGTAGAAAATAGACCCAAAGAGGGGTCCTTATACAGATCACCAAAACAAGAAGAAATATCTTAGTTGTCCGGCTATTACAAACCAATCCTAACTATTCTAGTGATAGTGCCAAAAGTTTCCCCACGTCGCCCCCTATTAAAGAAAACAAAGGGAAATGGGTAAGCTATATGCTTAGTAAGTAAACAGGGGTAAAAACATAAATTTCACATTAAGACGAACAATTACATCACAAAGATATCAAATCGAAAATATAAAAGTAACAACACAAGTTTAATGATACAGGTTGGCTCCAAAGCCACGTCATGTACCATGTGTGACCTCCTGTCGACACTCCGTCGACCACCGATCAGGGTTCGTAGAACTCCACTTGTACTCCCACCTAACACCTTATCACCCTCACTGGCCAATTCCCTCATGAAATGGCTCGAGCAAACGAAACGAAATTGAACTTGATTCACAAACTCGGTTCACAAACTTGGTTCACAGAACCACAAACTTGGTGACCTTAAGACTAGATTGGACTGGTTTTGACCAAGCCCCGACTGACTCGAATAGTCCGTCTAGGTCTTGAGATCGGGCCCCACAAAAGTCATCCCAAACTACAAGCTCAAGGGTTCAACACCAAAATAATTCATATATACACATCTCATAAAGAAGTACAGGTGCAAAATAGGGTTTAGGTCGAGTGTGATCAGGTACACCCTCGCCTAAATACCCTCTCATCCACACCAAAGCACATAAGTAAGTTATACACAAAAACGGCCTGAATACTTGCACAAAACACAAAGATAGCACAAGGGCGAAAATCACTTCGCATGTGATAGTTAGTAAGCCCCACCGGCTCCGTCTAACTCACCACCGTCTATAATAGAAGGTTGCACCATATTATTACACAAACCACTACTAAAGTGCATAAATCAAGCAAAACGGTAAAACGGGCACATGCACGCGAGGAAACGGCAAACGAAAACGGAAACGGCCGGCAAACGGAAACGGCAGATTTGGTACCTAGAACTGTTTTGATCAAATTTCAGGCTATGGTTATCGGATCGAAGTGCATGAGGTACCGTTACAAAGCTAAGAAGGAGGGCTACAATTTTCATGAAGACACCTCAAGTCAGATCTCAATGGAACTAGGACAAAAAATGCACAAGACAGTCCCAGCTGTTTCAATTCAGGTTACCGAGCAGGGCCTGTTTGACCGACTATAACTCATAACTCAGAGATCAAAATCAAGAAATTACAGAGGTGTCAAAAAGCTCATTTATAAAGCTATAACTTTTGTATTCTGACCAAAAGCTGAATCAGTATAGAGCATAGTAAAAAAACGGGTCCAAAGTTCCTGTCAGAACTGTCCAACTTCAAAAGCAGTTCTGACACCTGATCTTGTTTTGGGTATAACAAGAGCTACGGAACTCGGATTTGGACGTACTTTATACCGTTGTGAAGCTGAGACAAAGATATACAAGTCTTATGAAGATCTCAACACCCAGTTCCTTCGTTATCAATGTGAACTGAGCACGGGAAGAAGCAAAATCAAGAAACGTAACACAATTCAGAGTTTAGAATAGAAGCGAGGGTTTTGGCCATAACTCAGGCTACACAGATCCGTTTGCCCTGAAAATTTGTAGCCATAACAAGAACTTAAGAATCTAAAACTTTCATGTTTTGGTAAAACCCTGAATCAGTACGTAGCACAAAGAAAAACGTAGCCAAAGTTCAGATTCTGGGCTGCCTTGTTTCCCAGTTTAACCGGTTTCGAATGTCGCAAACGCATGGTCCGTTGCTATGGTTCTCATGCAAGTTTTCTACTTGGTTTAACCTTGTTTGTTGTAGGCTATCCTTAGCTAAGCAAGGTCATTCATGACTAGGATTCAAAGGAAAAGAAAACAACTGAGTTTGGTTTCGTTTCGGCAGCTAGCTGCAAATCTGGTGCAACCGTGCATGCGTCAGATTTGCATGCTTTCGCATGCATATAGCAACAAAATTTTATTGGTTAGTTCCTTAGGATTCCCTTCAATCTCAGGTTCCAGCTAGCATGTAAGGTATGACTCAAGAACTAAACAAAACGTGAGACTAAATTCAAGAGCTAAACAGAACCTTAGCTCATTTCTGCTTTTTAGCTAGAAATGCTGATGCAAAATGTTTTCTCGAACCAGAACTCATTCCGTTGCTAAACTCATCGTATAAAACTCAAGTTTAACTAATTAAGCAAACTTTTACAGGTTTCTATAGCTAAACGTGACATAATATCAGAAATCAGAGGTAACACTTCTATGCATCTTCGTATTAGAATTTAGTTCAAAGTTATTACGGCCTACATCAGTCCAAAATTATTTGAGCTTTAGATCAGAAATTTCCCTCCGTTGAAGCTCAACTTACAGGTTAAACATATACTCAGGACATATGAATGTTATTCACGATCTTACCTCTCGTCCTAAGCTTTCGAAAGTGCAGCCGAAATCAGTTCCTTTCCAGCTTCTCCTGCCTTTCTTACTGTATTTTCCTTATCTTTGGTTGTTTGGTGATAAACTAGCTAAGCTCTTGCTCTCACTTATGCACTCTCTGTTTTCCTCTCGATGTTAGTTGATAAGAAGAAGGTCTGCAATTTCATTTTGCTCTCCTCCACCGCCCAGTCATTCTTAACAATTGGTCTCTCTTAGCTGCACTCGGTCGGTCTCTGCTTACATTGCAAAGTTGGTAGGTTTCTCCCTGACAACTGTCCCAATAACTGTTATTCACCGCCCAAGTCTTAGCTAACCTCATTTTCACCGCTTAGCCTAACAAATTTGCATTTGGTTCAATGAAATGTGTTATTTTCTCTCGGTTGTTTTCTAATTTTTAATAGTTTGTCTTGGCTTCATGGTAGTTATTCTAGGATTTTAGGGTTAGGTTGGTCTTTTAGTTATAGTTTAATTATTCTCTAAGGTCTAAAATTTTGTGATTTCATGTATAAATTCCTAACTTCATTTGTATTTTCGAGAAAAATTTTCTTACATTGATTTTGACATATTTAACTTTAAGAAAACCTCTTTAGTCATGTACTTCATAAATTTCTAGTGTAATATTAAGGGTTTAAACCCAACTTAGGCTTCTAATAAATTATAACACTAGAGGTTTTGCTAATTTAGGGTCTTCTAACCTTTTAAAACCTACTTAACCTTTAAAAAAAATGAATCGAATCCTTTTCTTACCTGTACCAAAACACACACTGATATATCGAATTTTTAACTACAACTCGAATTTGTAATTAATACAAAACTAGGGTTTTATAAATAATCCAAAGTAGGGTTTTCTAATAAATTCGTACAAAATAGAACAAAATGGCCTTAATATCACATAATATCGAAATCAATGACTAACCGTGGTCTCACAACCTCCCTTTCTTAGAGCAATTTCGTCCTCGAAATTAATACCTTTGTTCGTGAATAGAGAAGGATACTTCTTCTGCATGTCTTCCTCCACTTCCCAGGTGGCTTTCTCCACATCATGATTTCTCCATAAAATCTTCACCAAAGATATCCGTTTATTCCTTAGTTCTTTCACCTTTCGATCCACAATCTGTACGGGTTGTTATTCATAGGTGAGGGTTTCATCTAACTCCACGTTCTCAGGGTGTAGAATGTGAGTGGGGTCGGGATGGTATTTCTTGAGTAAGGAAACATGGAAGACGTTGTGAATTCGGAATATACTGACCGGTAGTTCCAATTGATATGCCACCACCCCAACTCGTTGTTGAATCTTATACGGCCCTATATACCGGGGTTTCAACTTCTTTCCTTTTCTACCTGAAATAGTTCCTCTTAGTGGTGTAACTTTTAGGAACACCCTGTCTCTCACCTCAAATTTCAGGTCTTTTCTTTGATGATCGGCATAATTCTTCTGCCGGCTCTGAGCTGTTTGTATTTTCTGGCGAATGATTTTGACTTTTTCTATTGCTTTTTCAATCCATGGTACTGTGGTCGAATCCAATACCTTCCTCTCACCTACTTCACCCCAAAAGATAGGTGAGCGGCACTTGCGCCCGTATAAGGCTTGATACGAACTCGACCCAACAAGAACCTGTCTTGAAGAACCGAATCGATCAGGCAGCGGAAGGATCTATCTTGATCAGGTTATGGATACAAAGATGGAGAAACCTTACGACCCCTCTAATCCCCGTGACTACGAACTTGTTGATATTATCTCAACCCGTAACCAAACGAATTAGTGAACCTCAGGCAAGTGTAGAAGGCGCCACAATTCAACATGGTCTTGAATTGATAAGCCGAAACTTGAACAAAGGAGATACAACTCACTTTGTATCAAGGAACGCTCCCAAAGGAACAAGAAAGAGAAAACTCTCAATTTTTATTCATCTCATGATTGTCTTTTTCAATAGTTAAATAAAGTTGGCTATTTATAGCCTTGCAAGACTCAAAACCCTAATCTAAATTGGAAACAATACAAGTTTCCTTATTTGACTTGACTTCTAAACTTGACACAACTTCCTAAACAAATTTGGAAGCAATTAACTGCTTTCCTAAAACTCTAATTCAACTAGAATAGAAAACTAACTAATTCAAATTGGCTTAACTATGGTCAACATGACCTTAGCCTTTATTCCCTAATTCAAACAACTTACTTAACTCTCAATTTGGAAATCAATCAAGATATCAATCAAGATACCAATCAAGATTTGGAAGCCAATTAAAATTTGGAAAATTTGGATCTTCAATGATTCTCGAGCCCGATTGCACCATCAACCATCATTAGAATGTGAAGACTTGTAAAATGAAAGGAATCCATGCAAATCTTCATGTTCTCATCAAGGCTTCATACGGTGCCATTTGTATGGTGGAATGATAGCTGTTGTTGTAGGCAAATTCGATCAAGGTGAGGTGTTGGTTCCAGTTCCCTCCAAAATCCATAACACATGATCGGAGCATGTCCTCAAGGGTTTGTATAGTTCTCTCCGATTGTCCATCTGTCTGAGGATGGTAAGCTGTACTTAAGTGAAGTTTAGAGCCCATAGTTTCTTGCATCATTTGCCAGAATCGTGACACGAAACGGGGATCTCTGTCCGAGACAATACTCACCGATACTCCATGTAGTCATATAATTTCATCTAAATACAGCTGAGCTAGTTTTTCTAGGGAGTACTTCATGTTCACGGGAAGAAAATGAGCTGATTTAGTTAAACAGTCCACAATTATCCATATGGCATCATGTCCTTTTTGTGTCCGTGGTAAACCTGAAACAAAATCCATCGTAATGTTTTTCCACTTCTATTCTGGCACTTCTAAGGGCTGGAGTAACCCTGAGGGTTTTTGGTGCTCAGTTTTAATCTGTTGATAGGTTGGACATGTTTGTACAAACTGAGCTACCTCCTTCTTTAGACCCTCCCACCAGTATAACTTTTTCAAATCTTGGTACATTTTTGTCATACCCGGATGTACAGTATATCGTGATCGGTGAGTTTCTTCCAATATCTCCCTTTTAATGTCTTTATCCTGTGGTACAACCAACCGATTGCGATACCTCAATATCCCATCTGAATTCATATTAAAGTCAGGTATTGTTCCTTTTTCAACTTTTTCTTTCCATTTTTGCACTTGAAAATCATCCTTCTGAGCTTCTTTTATACGAGGTATTAGAGTAGAAGTTATCATAATATTGCTAAAAAACACTGCTGACGACTTAAGTTGAGTATTCCATTCCCCAACTTTCTCTAATAACTCCCACGCTTTTACCTGCAAACTGGACACCTGAGCTTTATGGTTAAGAGCATCAGCTACTACATTAGTTTTCCCTGGATGATACTTAATGGTGCAATCATAATTCTCTAGGAATTCCATCCACCGACGTTGCCTCAAATTCAATTCTTTTTGTGAAAATAAATATTTAAGACTCTTATGGTCGGTGAATACCTCAAAAGTTATCCCATACAGATAATGACGCCACTTTTGAAGAGCAAAAACTACGGCTGCTAATTCCAAGTCATGGGTGGGGTAGTTTTGCTCATGAGGTTTTAACTTTCGGGATGCGTACGCTATCACCTGCCCATTCTGCATAAATACACAGTCTAAGCCAATCCGAGATGCATCTGTATATACCACAAAATTGTCCATTCCGTTGGACAATGTCAAAATAGGTGCGGAAGTTAATCGCCCTTTCAACTGTTGAAAACTAGTGTCACACTTTGAAGTCCAGACAAATTGATTATGAATTTTGGTCAAATCCGTTAGAGATCCAGCTACCTTGGAAAAATCCTTGATAAAGCGGCGATAATATCCTGCCAGCCCTAAGAAATTCCTAACTTCTGTTGGGTTTTTGGTCGTTTCCATTCGGTGATCGCTTTTACCTTAGCGAGGTCCACCGCTATACCATCTTTTGAAATAACGTGGCCTAAAAAGGATACTTTCTCCAACCAAAACTCACATTTACTAAATTTGGCATATAATTAGTGGTCCTTAAGAGTCTGTAGTACTAGCCTCAAGTGTTGTTCATGGTCCTCACGAGTCTTAGAATAAACCAAAATATCATCAAAAAATACCACAACAAATTGGTCTAGATATGGTTTAAAGACGTGGTGCATGAGATCGATGAACGCGGCTGGAGCGTTGGTCAATCCGAAGGGTATGACTGCAAATTCAAAATGTCCATACCACGAATTAAAGGTGGTCTTGGGTACATCTTCCCTTCGTATCCTCAACTGGTAATATCCCTGCTGAAGATCCAACTTAGAAAATACAACTACGCCTTGCAGTTGATCAAACAACTCATCAATAAGTGGCAGGGGATATTTATTCTTAATGATGAGATTATTCAACTCTCGGTAGTCAATGCACATTCGTAATCCTCCATCTTTTTTCTTCACAAACAATATCGGGGCTCCCTAAGGCGATTCACTTTCTTGTATATATTCTCGATCCAGCAATTCTTGTAACTGTGTTTTCAACTCCTTAAGTTTTGCAGGAGCCATACGATAAGGAGTTTTTGATATTGGCTCTGCTCCAGGATGCAAATCAATCTTAAATTCTACTTCCCTCTCCGGGGGTAGTGATGTCAATTCTTTGAAAAATATCTCAGGAAATTCACATACCACCGATACATTTTCTACCATCAGCTGATCCACCGGAGCATTCATTAACATCGCCAAATAACCTCGTGCACCATTGTATAGTAATTTTCGAGCCCGAATCCCAGAGATAAGAATAGAGGAAGTTAACTTTTCTCTTACATCTAATTGTAATGTAGGCTCACCTGGTATGTGAAAGTCAACCTTCTTAGTACGGCAATTCAACCGTGCATGATATTTGGTCAACCAGTCCATCCCTAAAATGATATCGTATTCCCTTAAGAGCTAACTCAATAAGGTCCACCAACAATTTCCGTTCTCCTATCCATACCTCACACCCCTTGTAAACCACATTGGCAATTAAACTATTATTGGTAATAGGGGTTTTTATTTCTAAATCATACGGTAGTTTTTCAGTTTTAACATCCACATGAGTCATAAATGCACGGTTTACAAAAGAGTGCGTGGCCCATGATCAATTAAAACACTTGCGGTACGTCGAAAAAGAGAAAGCGTACCTTCGATGACTGCCGAAGGGTCAGTCACCTCTTGTTGACCCATTGCAAATACTCAGGCCGGTACTTTGGGCCGATTTCCCCCTGCGTTTGTCGGCTTAGTTGTGGTCCCTTTTGTCGGTGGCTTAGGTCCCTCCTTCTGCATCTTAGGGCATTGAGCAATCAGATGTTCCGTACTGCCACATTTAAATCATTTTCGTATCGAACTGTTTTTCCAACAATTATCGGCAGTGTGATTGCCCCCACAGAAACTACAGGTCTGCTTAATTCCTGTAGTTGACCCTCCACGCTGGGCACATCTCTAGGCCCCTTGCCCTACCTGACCTCTTCCAAAAGTACCCCGATTTGGGGTTCCTGCAAGTCGTGAACCACTCGTTGCTCGACCCATCTTAGAGGGTGGCTCATTTCTCGAGCTCTGTCCTGCTGTGAAGTTGCTCGTGCTAGGTTGCCTCCTTTTCCGGTCATGAAAGGCTTTCACTTGTCCCCTAACTGTCTCAATTCTCTGTGCCTTTTCTAGTGTCTGGCTAAATGTATCCAATTGAGCAGCTGCTAATGCCTCATGAATCTCCACATTTAAGCCTTGAACGAAACGACGGATTCGCTTTTACTCCGTTTGCACCAGATTCGGACCGAAACGAGAGAGTTTCGTAAACTGAGTTTCGTAAACTGAGTTTCGTACTCCACCACACTGGATGCCCCTTGGCGCAGGCGGATAAAGTCATCCTCCCGCCTCTCTTGTACAATAGGTGGCAAATATTTCTCATTAAATTCTCGTGTAAAGTTGACCCACGTCCAGGGGGTCTATTCCCACTCCCACTTGGCCTTAATCATATTCCACCAAGCTCGGGCAACCCCCTCAAATTGAAAAATAGCAAAAGATATCTGCCGCTCCTCTGTATACCCAAGCGCGGCAAATATATCCAACATGTGGTCCAGCCAACCCTCCGCTAAGTCAGGGTTAGGTCCACCTATAAATTTCGGGGGTGCAAACTTTTGGAACCATTCTAAGGCACGGTCCTCTCCCTCGCGATTACCTGTATTATTTCCAGGGTTTTCGACATTACTCCCCTGGCCCTGACCCTGTTGGTTAGCCATTCGTTCCAACAGGTCGGCCATTCGCTGAATGACGGTAGCTACCGGATCAGGTTCATTCTCATTTTCTCCTTCGGGGTCTCGTTCTCGCGCTCTACCTCTACCTCGACCATCGGAGTCCATTTAGATTCAAAAGTCTATAAATCGAGACATAATGTGTATTTATTCTTCAAAATATGAATAAAATAAAGAACACAAGGCATAGGCATAAAAGACATGCAAAAGATTATACTCAAATATATATATATATATATTTACAAGGTCACGCCAAAAGATATACCAGTTATCCGACATCCAGTCGGTACAAAACCCATTAAATACATGAGCACGTCGGCTCAAAAAATCTAGTCAACCACCAGATAACAAAGAGAAACCAGCCATATTGGTTATAACAAAAACATATCAGATGTTCAAAAGAAAAATCAAGCAGCGGCCCTACGCGCCTCGCCTAGGGCCCCAATCCCCAACAGAGCCTAGAGTGTCCACCTCATCCATCAGCTCCGGACCGATAGCTCGTGGTGGTGCCTCTGCGGCCACATCTAACAGGACCTCACAGTCCAGCATGATCCCCGAGCCCTCTCCCTCAGCTACCCCTTCATGGCGAAGAAGTGCTGGTGTGTGTCGTGGAGCTGACGACAAAAAGCGTTCGTCCTCTCCACCTCATCTCTGAGACCCTGCTCCAACTCTCTAATGCGCAGAGCCTGACTGTGGGCCATCTCCCTGGCCTCCTCCAGCTGTCTAGCCAAGCGATCGGCCGCCTTCCCCAGGCGACGTCGCTCGTCGTCCACCACCAGGACGACCTCGTCTGGGTAACCAAACGTGTGTCGGTGCTCACATGACCGATTCGGCCGACCAAAAAGTGAATACAGCGTATACGGCCCCCCAGGCCTCCTCCGGAATCGAAGCACATGCCGACGTAACACCTGGTTCATCGGGCCCCATACACTCGGAGAGTGTAATAATAATTTTGGTTCACTTCCAGAGGTAACACTTCCATGCATCTTCCTATTAGAATTTAGTTCAAAGTTCTTATGGCCTGCATCAGTCCAGAATTATTTGAGCTTTAGATCAAAAATTTCCCTCAGTTGAAGCTCAACTTACAGGTTAAACATATACTCAGGACATATGAATATTATTAACGATCTTACCTCTAGTCCTAAGCTTTAGAAAGTGCAGCTGAAATCAGTTCCTTTCCAGCTTCTCCTGCCTTTCTTACTGTATTTTCCTTATCTTTGGTTGTTTGGTGATAACTAGCTAAGCTCTTGCTCTCACTTCCGCACTCTTTATTTTCCTCTCAATGTTAGTTGATAAGAAGAAGGTCTGCAGTTTCATTTTGCTCTCCTCCACTGCCCAGGCATTCTTAACAATTGGTCTCTCTTAGCTGCACTCGGTCGGTCTCTGCTTACATAGCAAAGTTGGTAGGTTTCTCCCTGACAACTGTCCCAATAAATGTTATTCACCACCCAAGTCTTAGCTAACCTCATTTTCACCGCTTAGCCTAACAAATTTACATTTGGTTCAATGAAATGTGTCATTTTCTCTCGGTTGTTTTCTAATTTTTAATAGTTTGTCTTGGCTTCATGGTAGTTATTCTAGGATTTTAGGGTTAGGTTTGTCTTTTAGTTATAGTTTAATTATTCTCTAAAGTCTAAAATTTTGTGATTTCATGTATAAATTCCTAACTTCATTTGTATTTTCGGGAAAATTTTTCTTACATTGATTTTGACATATATAACTTTAAGAAAACCTCATTAGACATGTACTTCATAGATTTCTAGTGTAATATTAAGGGTTTAAACCCAACTTAGGCTTCTAATAAATCATAATATTAGAGGTTTTGCTAGTTTAGGGTCTTCTAACCTTTTAAAACCTATTTAACCTTTACAAAAAATAAATTGAATCCTTTTCTTACCTGTACCAAAACACACACTGGTATATCGAATTTTTAACTACAACTCGAATTTGTAATTAATACAAAACTAGGGTTTTATAAATAATCCAAAGTAGGGTTTTCTGATAAATTCGTACAAAATAGAACATATTGCCCTTAATATCACATAATATCGAAATTAATAACTAACCGGGGTCTCACAGTACTCCCCCGTTTCCCCTTCCAATCTTAGGGGGTGTACTCTTATCCTCTTGTTCCGAGCTACTCCCAGGAAATCCCCTTTTCTTGGATTGAAAGTTTTTAACTTGTAACCTCGCATTTTCAACTCGTTGGGCTTTCTCCACTGCATCACTAAAGGCATTAAGTTGGGTTATAGCCAGGTCTTTTTGAATTTTAACATTTAATCCCTGTACAAAACGCCTTATCCGCCTTTGCTCAGTTACAATAGTTCGGGTGCAAATTTAGATAACCGAGTAAATTGACTCCCATACTCGACTACGGTCTGAGTTCCTTGACGAAACCGAATAAATTCATCTTCCTTCTTTTCTTGGATTAGAGGAGAGAAAAACTTGGCATTAAATTCCCTCATGAAATTCGCCCATGCCCTCAGGATTTGTTATCTTTCCCATTTCGTTCGAATTACGGTCCACCAAGAACGGGCGGCCCCCTCCAACTGGAAGACAGCAAAAGTGACCGTCTCTCCTCCGTATAGTGTAAAGCCACAAATATGTCTATCATCTTCTCCAACCACGTTTCGGCCACATCTGGATCGGGTCCTTCAAGGAATTTTGGTGGGGAGAACTTTTGAAACCTTTCGAGGGCTCTATCCTCGCCCTCTACATTATTACCAGGGTTTCCAAGTTGAGGATTAGGGTTTTGGCCCCAGTGTTCCACTACATGAGCTAGCAGATCGGTCATACGCTGGATAGCAGCGGCTACTTAAGTATTTGGCTCAACCCTAGGTTCAGGATTTGGTTCAGGTATTAGTTCCCGGTTACCCCTTTCATTCGAGAGTTGCTTACGTTCCCGCCCACGACCACGTCCACTACGAGTACCCTCCATTGGTCTAATCAATCTAGGGTCGAAGCGTGAATATAATATTAAAAATAATTATATGCATAAGCAAGTAACAAGAGGTACACACAGATCAAAAGCATATATACATAACTCAGCTTTATCAAACAAATCACACAGTAGCAGTCAGTTAGATACAAGCAAAAGGAAATTCCATGAAAGTATCAGGGTCATCAAAAGTACTATATACCAACTAGGCCAAAGGTACAAAAGCAACTAACGAAAAGCTTTCCCCTCTAGGGTTTCGTCCATAATTTATGAGAATAACACAATTTATATCTTAATCAATGTTAATCATACTTAATAACAGTCGAACAAATCACACGAAATTCCATAGAATCACATTTCTAGTTCTCCCAAGTCCTTTCTAACCTAAGCACTCATCTCTTTAGTAGTCGGGTACAAGAATCCCAAATAAGATAATTCACAACTCGAACCGGCCGGTCCCAAGCGTAAATCATCCATATTAAAGATTCCTACCCGACATACATATCTATCTTCTTCAAGTTGAATGATAAAGATTTTTACACTTATAACATGCACGGTTCATAACTTACACCCAAGAAGAACAATTAATCTTTTAAACACATTCACAAAATTAGGACCATAACACCACTTGGCCCAAACTCACTCCGCCCAGAGACCACGCGAAGCAGCTCTGATACCAACTGTGACAGCCCCACCTCCCCCTAAGGCGAACAAAAGGGTTTAGTGGACCGCCTGCTCACCTCTCGCCAGGACAACGGAGACGAATCGCACAAACCCTATATTACGTGCGATACAACCCTAAGAAAACGAACAATTGAAAACCACCAATCCCAAATATAACTTACCAAATCATACGGTGGAACCGGACATCATGAACACTTCAATGAAAAGAGAAACGAAAACAAAAAGAAATGAACTGAAATGGCCACGTCACAATCCGAGATTAATGGTCGGATTCAAAGCAGTGGCTAAACCAAATTTTTTCAACTTCTCCCGTCAATCCGGCCAATAATCCGGCCAAGAACTGGCCGGATAAGCGGCTGGATTCTCTGAAAAATTTTCCCGCGAAAATTTTTTTCTTTCCTCTTTAAATGCCGCGCTCGCCCGATCGTCCAGCAGTTACATGAAACGTTCACCAAAGCCATAGGAGCGCAACATCTCAAATGAATACACTTAATAAAAAACAAGGTTAAATACTTATTTGCATCGGAGTCTTGAACAAATTAACTAAAGTACAAGCCAAAGTATTCATACTGTTCAAAATACAATTAGGGTTTTGGTTGCAAAAGAGCTTAACAAAATAACCTATACACTAGCTCGACCCTTTCTTCCAAAACCATGATTTCAAAGTTTGTCCCCTGTGAGGGAAACAAAGATAACGGGAAGGGGATGAGCTTACGCTTAATGAGATACCAAAATAATAGCAGTCAAGAATCATGGAACTTCATGCTCAATTAGTCACATGTGCATATCAAATAGGAAAATAAACAAACACTTTAGATAGAAAGGATACAGGTGGCTCTCGGGAGCCCAAATTTTCCATTGCAGTACTTGATGCAAACCCGTTGACTCTTCGTCAACGTATAAAGAACAACCATGTCCGTAGACCCCACTTTACACCAAATTTCGTCTACCAAACATACCCTTTACCAGGCCCGAACACCTCAACAGAAACAGAAGTGATAATACTCAAGTATACCGAAAATCCAGAGTCTCCAATACCCAAAGATTTCCTAGAGACAGACTACCGTGGTTCGTTATCTAATTGACCAGACCCTTGCCGGCTCGACTCGAGTAACTAGCAGCAGGATTTGAGCTTGGAGGTAACAGAAAGGCCATTGGATGCAATGTCCAAACGATAGCAGATTAAGCACATATAACAGATTCAAATTTTCACAGTAAATAGGCATACAGACAAGAGAACGAGTGTGATAAAGTACACGCTCGTCTCAAACAGAATAAACATATAGTACAGTCATTCAAATCACAGATTGCATGAACAGAAACCAAGTTAAGCAACAAATGAGGGGAGTGGTACACTCACCAATTGAAGTACAGATACTTCAAAAGTTTTCACCCAAAGTGGCTTTAATCGCCCAGAAACCCTAAAATAACCGAGGTAAAACAATTATGGTTCCACGGCCACAACCAAGTAAATGGAATACATAAATGAAACTCGACTACAAGTCAGGTGTCTCTCCAAGTTAATTACTAGTACAAAAGAATAAAATGTGACTTGTGAGAAAAAGATAACAGTTGGTTCTAGGGTTACGAACAACCCCAAAAACCCCTCATCTACCAAAATGCAACTCAAACTTAAAGGAACGAAACAGCCTAGAAAATTGGACAGCATTTCCCCTTAAATTCCTTTACTTTCCACCCTACAAGCAACATCAAAACCATTTCATATCAACCACAATTTCACATACAAATCATAGGCTATAAAACACATCTAATTAGGGCCATAATACCCTTCAATTTAGCCAATTGATAGCTCCAAAACCAATGACAATTAAGCTCCACATCCATCAAAGATAGTTTCCTTGCTCAAGTCCAAGCCCTAGGTTATGAATATCATGTCAAGCAAAGGAAATTCTATAATTATCAAGTTCCACGCACCCTTCGGCATGATAACCACAACTGAAGCTATATTTATCGGATTGAGACGAATCTTATGGAGTTTCAAAGCCAAGACATATACCTACATTTCTTATGGAGACCTCCAAAGCCAAATCATACATTTTCATGGTCAAAAATCGAAATTTCAGAGAAAACAGAAAACTGTCCGTGCAACAAGGCTTGTGGGCAGTCAAGGGTATTTTGGTCATTTTACAAGCTACAGTACTTTTATTGAACTGAAAATTTGTAGAAAGATAGTTAACACCATTTACTACAATGTTCACGTTTTGACCTAAGCCTGGTTCAGCCTCTAACATGGACGAACATACAGTGCAAAACCAGGGCAGATTGGAAACTCTAAAACTGAAATTTATGCACCCTAGCTGAAATTTCTTTAGGCAACCAAAACTAGCATACCAAGGCTTCATTTTACCCAATATAGAGCTATCGTTCCATGGCCAACCATTACTCATCACATTATGGCAGAAAAATAACCATAAAAACTGAAATTTACATAATACTACTTCAAATTATGAAATATGCTCATAAAACTACCAAAACTACAACTTTAAACCACTAATTGGCAACTATTAGAAGAAAAGGGGAATTTTCTTAGGAAATTACCTTGGAACCCCAAGAAAATGGTAGCTTAGTATCTTTTCTCCCAAAAATCACTCCACTACAAGTTTTAATCCTCCTTAGTAAACAACTTTTATGGAGTAGTTTATGATTTGGTTGGTCGAAACTCAAGACTCAAGTAAATTTAGAAGTGGAAATTGAAGTTTCTCTCTTGTTCTTTTCTCTCAAGAGGGCCGGTCAAGATGGATGAGAAAATGGAAAAATCTTGGTCAAAATTGGTTTTAGGAAAGTTAAAGAAAGGTTGGTCAAGTCCACCATCCAATCGGGTCGCGACACGTGGCACCTTTTGGGTTTAAGCTTATTTTCTTTCTTCCAATGTATAATCTATATAGTTAACCTCTAATTGTCTCTTAGCATCTTGTAAAATAATATCATTTACTACAAAACTCCAACGAGTTGTCAAAAATATATCACGTTTATCGCACTAGCAGGTCCCACGTCAATAATACACTTCAAACTTATCATGAACTAACTTATACTAGGGAAATGATTTAAAACTTATACTCACTTATAAAAATCTTTGAAAATTTAATATAGTAAAGTAAAATAAGGAAAATGCATGCGAAAATAAAATAAAATAATATAAACTAAGGGAATTTTACGGGTCCTCACAGTTTTCTCATGATCTTTTATTGCATTTTGGGCCTGACTTGTATGGTGAATTAAGTAGATTTAACCACTCACTTGGTCACCTAATGAACGTACATTTGGGTTGGAAATGAACCTAGATTGTTAACGATTTCACTCATTGCTCTAGAATTAGGAAATGTAGGTGATCGTAACCAAGGGACTTGACATTTGATCACTGCATTGCTTGACAGGTGAGTGTTCCACTACCTGTTAACTGTCTATGTGAAATGTCTGAATACTTGATTTACGACTATTTCAGCCAAACATTGTTTTGATAAAAATTGAGGCGAGCGTGTACTTTATTGCACTCGACCTCTCTCGTTTCCACTGAGGCTCTGTATATTGCTATTATGAGATGTGATTTCTCTATATGTGACTGTGTTTGAGTTGTTTGGGTGATACCCCATCAACTACTGCTACTGTTTGGGTACCCAACCTCATAGGTGAGTCGGTTGTATCGAGCCAGCAAGGGCTTGGTCGAGAAGACCGATAAATCGTGAGAACTGTTTACTGAAAATTGGAAACCGGTATACTCGAGTATTACCTACTTACTGTTTCAGGTGTTCGGGCTTGGTAAGGGGGTTGACTGGTGGATGAAAATTGGAGAAAGTGATGTTCTACGGACATTGTATTCTTTAAATGCAAACGTTGACAGAGAGTCAACGGATTCTCGTATGATCAAGTTCAAGTGGATTTGGCTTTTGGAAGACACCCGTATCCTTGAATTGAACTATGATTAAACTGTTATAGTACAATACGGTGCTTACTTGTTTATATTATGCCTTTATTTGGCTATGTGCTTATGTGCTTATGTGTTTATGTGGAAACTCACTGAGTTTTAACTCACCCCGTTCCTTTTGTTTTCCTTAATAGATCGGGGATGAACTTATGGTCAAGAACTTTCATAGTTTAACTCTTGTCTTTGATGTGACGACCCCACTTCTCCCAAGGGCGAACCCAAGGGTATCGGCGGGCCGCCTGCCTAGCTCGCGCCAGGACTCAAACCTTAAAGCGATAAAAACCAGAAAATCCAAAAGAGTACCTTACATACTATATACAAATCCCAAAAAGGTTATAATTACATTCTCCAAAAGTACCTGCTCAAACTATTACACCCTTATAATTACAACCAAAACTAAAAGGTAGACCCTAAGGAGGGTCCTTATACAAACCACCACAATAAAAACAAACATCCTAATTGTCCAACTATGACAAACCAATACTAGTGTAAGTGCCCATAAGTCCCCGCGTCGGCCCCTGCTAAGGAAAATAAAAGGAACGGGGTAAGCTATATGCTTAGTAAGTAAACAGGGGCAAAAGCGTAAATGTCACGTAACCACAGTTACTCAATAAGAGTAAAGCAAAAGCAGAAAAGTAACATCACATAATAAGGATACAGGTGGCTCCAAAGCCAAGTCGTTGCCATGCGTGACCTCCTGTCGACACTCCGTCGACCATACATAAGGTCCGTAGAACTCCACTTGTACACCCACCGAACACCTTATCACCCTCACTGGCCAGTCACCTCACAAACTTGCCCAGGCGAACGAAATCACAAACTTGAGCTTGAGTCACAAGGTCGGGTCACAAAATTGGTTCACATACTCAGCGAACCGGGTTCACAAACTTGGTGACCTCAAACCAAGTTGGACTGACTTCGACCAAGCCCTAACCGACTCGAATAGTCCATCTAGGTATTGAGTTCAACCTCAAACTCACAAAATTCACAAAATTATTCAAAAGTCACCCTGAGCCACCAGCTCAAGGGTTTTAGTTCCAAAATTGCTCATATACATAAGCCATGTACAAATATGTGTGCAAATTAGGGTTTAGAGCGAGTGCGATAAAGTACACCCTCGTCTAAGTACCCTCTTCATACATATCGAAACACATAAGCAACTAACATACAAAAGCGGCCTGAATACTTACTCCAAATACAAAAGTAGTACAAAAGCGGAAATCACTTCGTTGGTTGGCTAGTAGTGGGCCCCACCGGCTCCGCCTAGTTCACCACCGTCTGAAATCGAAGATTGTGTCACAATATATCACAAACAGCTACTCACACACGTAAAACAAGCAAAACGGCAAAATTGGCACGCGCAAGTGCGAAAACGGCAAAAAGGGGCACACGCGCGCGCGCGGAACGGCAAACGGGACGGCCAAATCGGCCATCTTAAACCGTTTTGGTCGAAAGTTAGGCTAGGAGTGTCGGATCAAGGTGAACGAGATACCGTTTCGAAGCTAAGAGGAAGGGCTACAATTCTCATGAAGACATATCAACCAAGATCTCAATAGGTATAGGTCAAAAAGGCACGAAATAGTGCCAGCTGTTTCATGGCAAGTTACCAAACATGCCCTGTTTGCAAGGCCGTAACTCACGGCTCAGAAATCGAAATTAAGAAATTCCAAAGGCGTTAGAAAGCTGAGACATAAGGTTAAAACTTTGATGTTTTGGCCAAGACCTGAATCCACTCAGAACAGAACGAAAATCGAGTGTCAACGTACCCGTCAGAACTGTCCAAATACAAGGCAGTTCTGACGAGCGTTATTGTTTTGATCATAACAGGAGCTACGGAACTCGGTTTTCGACGTACTTTATACCGTTTCGAAGCTGAGACCAAGATCTAAATTTCTTATGAAGGAGTTGACACCCAGATCGTATGGAATCAGAACGGAAAAATGCACGGCAGAAACTGAAATGCAAAACGTACACAAACGGACGTCTAAAACAGGTCTGAGGGTTTTGTCTATAACTCGGAATACATTAATCCGTTTGACCTGAAATTTTACAGGTAGATTCAGCACTTAAAAGGCTACAACGTTGAAGAAGGCCACTTAACCCAGTTTCGAGTGTAACTAGGTCAAAACTGTAAGATACTAAACCAGAATCGTAAAACAGGTGAACAAACCGCAACCTGGTGCAAACAGCATAACTCAGCCTACTTAAGTCCAAATTCAGAAATTTCAAAGGCATACGAAAGCTTAGAAACAGGGCTACATTTCATCAGAAGACTAGAACAACCAATTCTGAAGTAATCCTATCCAAAATCACCAATTACAAGTGCAGTTCTTACATTCGGACAAAACCAGAACAGCAAGGGTATTTTCGACTTTTATCACTCTACGCTACTCCGATTGACCTGAAATTTTACAGGCACCTATAAAATGTCATTTCCTACAACTTTCATGTTTTAAGCCAAGGCCAATTCGGCCTCTATATAGGACCAAAATATTCGGACAGAATGAAGAACCAAGAAACCCCAATTTTCCAGATTTCATTCAAAACAGAAATCACTTGCAATCTTCCACTTTTTCCACCATCTAGCATCATTACATACCATTTCCAACCATCATATATAGCCACACAATCATGCTTATATTAAAACAGGAAAAATCCCAATAAATATAAAACTTCACTAAATCATCCACAAATCAAGATATAAACCATAATTTTTCATCTCTCAACACCACTAAGCATGAATTAAGCTTCATTAGGTGAAGGAGAGAGTTCATTCATTACTCACCTAGTAAAACAAGAGAGAGGGAGTTGCTTGTCACCTTAGCTTCCACAAACACTTCACCAATCAACTTACTAATACCAAATGAAGAGGTTTTATGGAAGGAATTCAAGATTAACCGGTTAGTTTATGAGATTGAGCAAGATTAGGACAAGGAATTGAGAGAGATTTTTCTTTCTTCCTTTGGAGAGAATTTCGGCCAAGAGAGAGAAAAGAATGAGGAAGATTAAGCTTCATTTGTCTTATAAGAAGGTTGGAAAAAATAAGAATTAATTCTAGCCACAAGTTTGGTTAACACTTGGTTGAATCACAACCACACAATTTTCTCTCTCTTGTTGCATTTTGAACCACTAATTTTCGGCCAATAAGAAGCTAAGAGGGGGGGAAGATATTTTGCTCTATTAGTGGTAAACTTGCATGGCAAGTAAGTGGTGGTCAATTGGTGCGTTCAATCGGTAATGCGCGGGACCCGCCGGTTCGCGCCGTTTTTTCTTAAAACACACGTACTAGGGTTTTTACTTCCTATTCACTAATCTTATCTTATTGCTCCTAATTACATATTATTTCTCACTTAAAAGTCACTTTTAATCACCAAATTTGATCCTTTTTCCGTACCAAAATTTCATCCGGCGAAAATCACAAAAACCCTAATTTTGCTCCAATGCTGAAACCGAAGAGTGAAACCCTACTTTCTAGGCTCACTTGCACTTATTATGGAATAATTGGATAGTAGGGCTTTAAATCTTAATCCCTACATAGGGTTTTCGAAATACTCCTAAAACCAAACGTTACCGCCCAGCTAATGAATATATCAACGTAGAACGGACTGGGGCCTCACATTTGAACTTGTACTTTGGATTGTACTCTTTTGTTTAGAAACTTTACTTTTGACTCTTGTAAGTTTGGATTTGTAAGTTCGACTTATGTATGTGAATTAAGTGTGGAGTGGTAAGTTTGACATTTAGCTCTATATTCTAAGTTTGGAAAGTTGACGTGGTGATTATATTTCCATTAGGGTTTGTACTCCTTTGTTTTGAAGATATTTCATCAGTTTCCTTGAGTTACTAGTCTTTTAATCGACTAAGCCCCGGTGAGAGTTGGGCAAGCAGTCTTGTGAGGACCTGAAAATTCTCTTATTTTTATCGTATATTACTGGTTTATTTAATTATTTATTCGCCTGTTTTCTCCGAATCATTTATTTCAACAATTTCAAATCCATTTATATGGAACAACGGCTCCTTTACGTTTTTAAAGCATTTTTTGGAAAATTTATTTTTTGAAAGCTCGTTTAGTTAAAAATAACGAGTTCATGTTTTTCGAGGCAGTAATTGAACCGAGAGTGTAATAATAATTTTGGAGAATTAAGAATGATCAATAGTCGACCAAGAAAAGTTAATTGAGAGATTAGATGTGAGTGAATTAAAATTAAACTAATACCGCTCGCGTATCGGTAGTTTTCCGAAAGACGCGCTGGTACGAATTAATTGGTGATTTGAGAAATCACTACTAGACTCATGTTTTTATTTCTAAAATAATTATTTTATAGTTATTTACCCTAGTGTTAATTACTTATACTATCGTTATAGGAATTTCTTTTAAATTTCGCCTTAGTGCGAGCGAATCGAAAGTTCGCATATATTGAGCCAGAGCGGTTAAGTGGAGATTTAAGAAATTTATTTTAAACTATTAAGAGTGAATAATTTTAGTGTTAAAGGAAGTGCATTAGAGGTTTAATGCACAAGTGAAACGAACTCGAGAGAAAACGGACACGAAACGCACGCGCATGCGCACTATTCTTGGTTGACTTTTGGACAAACTTTGGCCACAAGTTGGCCACAAGACAACCAAGCTTCCCAAGGAAGCTTCATTCACCAGATTTCTCTCTCTCCTCACCCTAAGAGTCGATCACTTGGGAATTCACTTGGACTAGAAAGGAAGCATCATCTCACGATTTTTCTTGAGGTCTTGAAGGTGCAAAATTTCTGATTTTACACCAAGGAGTAGAAGGTAATCATCCAGTCACTTAATCTTAGTTCCAGTTGGTTAAATTTTGCTAGGAAGCTTGTAGATTCATGGTTATTGTTGTGGTTTGAGTTTAAATGTTAGAGTGGACTCTATGAAATCCCACAATAGATATATTGGACTGATATGGTGATTATGAGTGTTGTTGGTGTTAATTATGTGTTAAACAAGTGGATCTAAGTTAGAAGAGTGAAAAGAAAACCGAAGGAAAGTTGTGTAGGAAGTGGCCGAATTTTGCCTTGTTATTTCCGTGCACTTGGTTCGAATTTTTGTTCCTCAAATAACCTTGAAACTGATGTAGATATATTGTGTAGGATGTTTGGAAAGTTTCCACCAAAAATCACTTGATTTGGTTGTGTAAAAGTTGAAATTTCGAAAATTTTCAAATCTGGAAAACGGTGTCCAGGTGTTCTGGGTAGAGCATCTTTAAATGATCATAACTCTCTGTCCGGACATCAGAATTGAGTGGCATCAGTGGCATTCAAAACTAGACATCCATAGTTTTCTAACGGTGTGTCATACACCTTCTAATTCGAACCGAGTCATCTGTAATGATTGAGCAAAGTCTGCTGTCCTGTTTCATTGTCAAACCGAGGGAAAGCTAGAAGCTGCAACTTGTGGCTCTATTTTCTCTCAATTGCCAACTGAATTTCAGAATGAGTTGTTCTGATGAATAGTATCCTTTTGAATCTAGTTTTCAACACCACCAACCATTCCCAATTCCAACCTGTATTGAGTGAGTTATGGTCCAAGTCCCAAACTGCAGCAAATCTGGAAAACCCTCTTTTCATGCTGGCCTACTGGTTTGGTTGCTTGTGAGAGGTTCTATTTTGAGATTTTGATGGCAACCAACTAACAATTGCTTATGAAATGTTTCTTGGGTCTTGGTTTCACAAATGAGTCAAATTGGAGTTGATTCATTGGGCAAAATGTTTGAAAAAGGAGAAGGAAGCAAAGAGACAGATTTGTCTTGAAAATTCTTTAAATTTTGGTAGTTTTGTTAACTACCTTCCCATGCGAATTTTTAAATGAAATTTGATAGAGGAGTAGTCCTCATATGAAAGTTGAATTTTACCAATTTTAGTGTCAATCTAAAACCATTTCGATATACAAATGATGTCCCAAAGTTGCTTTTCGAATCTGGAAAACTTTTCCTTTTCTCTTGGCCGAATGGTCAAATCTGATTTGGGAAGTTATATTTCAAAAATCTTGATGTCAATTACTTATAAATTACTTATTGGATGTTTATGAAACATTTTTTTTTAATATTTGAATTAATTGAGGTTGATTGTGTGGAACAAAGCTTTTAAAAAGGAAGGAAATGTGAGAAGGCAGATTTGTTTTGAAAATTTCACAAACTTCAGTCATTTTGTTAACTGCATTCCCAGGTGAATTTTTGTGTGAAATTTGGTAGAGATATATTTCATATATGGAAGATTTAGTGTACCAAATTTGGTGTATTTTCAATGCCATTTCGATGGCCAAATAATACTTCAAAGATAGCCTTTCAAATCTGGAAAATGACTGAACAGTTTATAAAATGCGACCAACTTTGAGCTGCTATATATCAATGATCAAAACTCTGATTTCAGTTCTGTTTATTGTGTTTTAAACCTTGGTTGGAATTCTAATTGAGTTACAAATTTCAGAGGCTAGTTCACTTTCTGTGAATTTTACCGAATTTCCTAAGTTTGCCGAAAACCAAGACTGAAACTGTCTTGGAGATACAAGTCAGCCACTTTAAACTGAAATTTGAATGTCTCCCGTTTAGAATCTTAGAAAAGTGTCTTCTAGGAACTTTTAGTATTTTGAAACTAGTTTCCAACGGTACCAAGTTTTCCAATTTTGGACCTACTGAGTGCAAGATATGATTTTTCAAAGTTGACACTTGAAACTGAATTTTTCAAACTCGTTGGGAAATGAGTTTTTGGAGACTTTTCCCTATCCTTTGATATTAATTGACCGTTTTAGACTTGCCTTCATGAAGGAAATCAGTTTTTTTTCCTTATGTTATTAAACACCACTTTTGAATCTTGAATTTTGAGCAAATAAAGCTCTATTTCATGATATTTTCTTAGATTGTACAAGTGTACAATTTTTCTTGTTAACAAGGGATTTATAAGTGATAGCCAATTATTATTTGCTCAGGTACTCAAAAAGATCTTGAAGAGAATCCTGGAGCCGAATATTAAAGAACTTTTGCACTTACTCCCTCATTGCAATTTGGTGAGTGTCAAGTGCATGTTTTGTTGTAATTATGTGAATTGCTTCTTATGGACTGAATGATTGATAACTGCTGAGTTAAGTGTATACTTTATCATACTCGTTCTCATTTAAATGAATTGAAATTTAATTGCCTGAATTAAATTGAATTACCTGAACTGAATTATATGATATGGTTGCATATGTCATTAGAGTGAATCTCCTCGACCTATAACTGAATTGTATACATGTCGTTGGAGTGAATCTCCTCGATATACAACTGAATTGGGGGACGCCCAAACTCATCGGCCGACCTTGGACTTGAGTGGGCATGCGCTTGGTCGGAAACCTTGACGAGCCATGGGAAAAGTGTAAAAGCTTAATCTATTAAGAGATCTCGCTTGGCCTACTCGCGTAGTAGTGCCTTTTATAGTAGTTCGGGCCCGGTGCAGTGTATGGAGGACAGAACTGTGAAGTAAGTGGAGTTCTACAGACTTAAATTCCGACCCGATTGAGGGAGTGTCATCGCGGGAATGTATTTGATCGAGGTTTGGCGAAACAAGTGAAACTTAGCTCTTGAGAGCTCCTATATCTTTGAATTGTTTATGTTTATTTTTCTCACTTGAATTGTTATTTATTTGAATACTACTATTATATTTGTTAAATGGGATTGTTACCTGGACAACGTGCTTGCATGTGTGTTTCTTGGCCTCACTGAGTATTGGCTCATCCCATTAGTTTGTTTTCCTTAACAAGTTGGATTGAAAGATTTTGGAAAAACCCACTAGGTTATACTTTTGATTGGAATCTTGGTTGTAAATGTTTAGTCAACTTTTAATGGTTGTATTTTGGAACTTGGTGTATCTTTTGAGAACATGATGTAAGATTTGGATATTCAGTTAAGGAAGTGACTTTTCTTCATTTAGACTTGTATTATTTGCTATGTATCGTTAAGTTTGAATTGATTTGTCTTGAGTCCTGGCGAGAGTTGGGCAGGCGTCCCGCGGATACCCTTTGGTTCGCCTTAGGGAGAAGTGGGGGCGTCACAAGTCCGCTGATACCTTAGGGTCGCCCTAGGGAGAGATGGGGTTGTCACAGACACTCTATCATCCCTTGGCCCACCCCTTGCAATGAAAGGTGTAGAAAATGAGTTGGGTTTGTAACCACCCCTTCTCTTTAACTGTCTCTCAATTTTGACAGCCTTTTGTACCATCTCCTCCAACTCCATGTAGCATCTGTGATATCTAGATTCAACCCCCTCCAGAATCTAGTTATTGTAGCCTTCGGATCCTCTGTCACGTCTACCCTCCTCATCACCTTTTCCATCTCTTTGTGCTAATTTTCTACAGTTAGATCACCCTATATCAAATTCTGCACCTTCTAATAGAGGTCTTTGTGGTAATAAGTAGGAATGAATTTTCTTTCTCATCAAGGCTTTGAGCTCCTACCAAGTACTAATAGATCACTGACCTGTCCTTCTTCTATTGATAGTTAGTTGGTATCACCAAGTGATTGCATAGTTTGAAAACATTACTACACTTTACCATAACCAACTTAACTTTCTGCATCTCAGTGTAGTTGTGGCAGTTGAAAATAAGCTCCATCCTATGCTCCCCTTCTTGGTAAGCTTCAAGGTCAGATTTCCCTTGAAAAGAAGGGATCTTAAGCTTCACTCCCTTCACCACAGCATCATCATGTTGATGGTTTCTTCTAGGCAGTCTCCTAACCTCAACTTCAGATTCTTCTTCCTCAGTCGCGGAGTATTCCTTTTTTAAATTTTGACATCTTGCTTTTCCATACTTAAGAGTATGACTCTCACATTTGGACAGCTGCTCTTCAGAAATCTCAATCCAATCTAGGCATTCATGGATGGATTCCATTTCGATCCGCATCAATCGCCTCATCTCTCCTTTCACAACCTCCATGATCAACTTTGAGTCAACTGGATGGGAATCTGAATCTTCCTTACTAGACATGATTTCTTGCAAAGTAGGTTAGAAATAGTACCTCACACGCTCAACCACACATGTATACCCTCAAGCACTCGTGTTTACATTCATTTTTTATGGTCTCACACTCATTCAATGCCTCGGTGTCTTGAATTCACTCAAGATTTGGTTCCCCAAGGATTTAGTGAATATACCAACCAATAAATACCTTAGTTATGGCCTAGAAAGTGAAAGAATAAAGCCGAAAATTTGGATAGTAATACAACAAGGAAAACTTGAGAATTAATGATGGAAAATTTCTAAAAAATGACATTGATTTAATGTTGAAAATTTCATACTTCAATTTCCTAATTAATTAGGAATTAGATGTCTAAAGATTGCTGGAAAAATAAGACTGTGTTTCCGTAATTTGATTTGGAAACAATCCAATACGAAGAACATCAATATGGTTAGGATTAGCAAAGAAACAAAAGCAGTCACAAAATTTGCAAGATTCAACTAGGGTTAAGATTCACACGAGCAAAGCATCAAACTTTTTATTTTTTACGAATGAACAGTAGTTTGGGATGAACGGTGTTATGAACAATAATGTAGGAACAATATCGTTACAGTAATACTACAATACTTTTTTTTAAATCAATAAGGGAATGTAGCCACAAAATTAACATAATCACAATAATGAAGAACACAAGAAATAATGAGAAAACACACAAGAACAACAGGAATGGAAGATTTAAAATCCTAAGGTAGATAAACCCTAATTCATTATTTTTTTTTTAAATTAGGGTTTAGTAGTAGAAGAGCAAGAAATTAAAAAGGATATAGCCTGTTACCTTGAACCAAAACTTTGATACCAACTAATATGAATTCCCTTAGAATGAGAGAAATCTGCAATCCCACAGGAAAACCTTGCTCGTAAGAAGACAAGTTTGGAAAAAAATTGGATGGAATTTGGGTAGACTGGCCACAACTTGGGTGAATCCCAAATTAATACAACACTTAATTCACTCAAGAACACACTCAAAGTGAATCAAGATTTGAAAGACAAGAGTCTCTACTCTAGCCTATAGAAAATCTCAAATGTTCAATGTCGTGAAATCACTCTACTGAATAACCATGTTCCAAACAACGTTATTTAAAAGAGACAACTTTCTAGACTAATCCTTACGGACCAGACCCTAATAAGCAAACAAATTTGACTCAATAATTGACCCATTAAGACGTTATTGACTAAAAAAAATAACTAAATAAACAACTTAATTTAAAGCCAAAAAATAATTAATTAAAATGGATAAAATAGGAAAAATCCCTAAAATCACGATATGAATCCGCGAAATCTAACGACTACCAAACAGCTACTCTGACATGCTCGCATCTTATCCGACACTAGTTTTTTGGTCACAATATTTTTGTGTTTGGTCACGGACGTGCCTGCTGCTTACAGTGCAAAGTCTTCTGCCTCTCTTCTTGAACAAACTTTTCAACTAATGTTGCTCGCTTCTCATTCGTATCAAGCGCATCTTGACCTTGGCTAGTAAACGAGCTCTCCAAGGGGTAAAGGAAGGGGTGAGTGTGGTGAAAATAATTAAAATGTTAAAATCTAACAAGCCAATTTATTTACTCTAATACCCCTCAAGAAATTGATTCTACGATTTAAGTCGTTACTTTGCTAATAATTATGAATTCTATTTACAAGACTCACAATTGACATCTATACATGTATTTCCTGTTTAACATCATCTTTTATACAATATTAAAATATAATATTATAATCTAATGTCAAAAATATTATGAGTATACAACAACTTTGATGAAATATAAGTGTATTAATAATTATTTTTCAAAATTAAATCCATAATTTACCAAAAAGTTCAAAATAAATTCAGAAAGAAAAGAAGCTCAAAATAAATTCAAAAATCAATAGATCAAAGAATTCGTATTTAGATAGTCTTTGTAACAACAATTGGTTAAAGAAATTAAAAGTATAAAATATTCTATTATCAAGTAAACAATAAAATTTCACAAAAAATTATATCTAAGAGATGTTATGTTTGGATTAATATAATCACGTGCAAAGCATGTGAGCTATTACTAGTTATCTCAAAAGTGTGTTATAGCTTTCTTGCCAGCAAAATCAAGTGCAAAGACTAGTTGTGGGATTTATACTTCACCTAAGGTCTTGAAAGCAACATATTAAAGATATACAAGTAGATATACAATGCTCAAGGGGGGCAACTATTTGATCCTAAATTTTAAAAAAATGCCAAAGGAATGTGAAAAAAGAGGGCAAAAGGTGAATAGGAAGTTATCTAATGATAACCCATGTTTCTTTCCATATTGGAGAGGTGGTTATAAATTGAAGAAAAAGTTGTTCAAAATGTCCCTTACATCTCACCAAATGAATATTTTCATCCTTCTCTTTTAAAATGATTTCCTTACAAAATTAAATCAGCAACATTTTGTTTCAATCTAAGTTTTTGACCATTTTAACTATACGTGACCCACACATGGTCTTTTTTTTAGGAACAAAAAAATTAGATCTCATTTGTAGTTAAACAAATGACCCAATCTATGTTCATTTTAGCTCCTAAAAAATGAAAATATGATCCAAACCATATTCATATTTTCTCTAAAAAAGTGGAATCTAATTCAATTCATGTTCGATTTTACCATAAAAATGTGGGATCTAACTTTTTGTACATAAAAATGACTAGATATGAATTCTGTGACGATTTCAAGTTAAAAACTAATCGAAAACTTAGGTTGGAATCAAAATTTGCTAACTTAAATTTATAAAGGATGTAAAGTTAATATTTTAAAAGTAAATGACCAAAAATTTATTTGATGAAATATGAGGAACATTTTGAATGATTTTCTCTAAATTCAACTGCCACAATACACAATTTCCAGCTTTGATGGTAGGTTGGCAACAAAGAAAAAAGAAATTGCCAAATTAAAATGATTACAAGCTCAACTAATCTGAAAAATAGGGAAGAGCTAGAGTGGTCAACCAACCACTCGTGTTTGGCAAATAGAGTGACGATCACCAAGTCCTAATCGTCTAATCTATTACGATACAAATTTACAGTTGTCAACAACCTCTATATCTCTATCTTCCAAACCTTCACAAAAATGGCAAATGCAGCCCAACCTCCCGTTAATACTAGGACTCCAAAATCCAACCCGACCAAAACCCAACCACTCTTCTTGTTGTGTTATACTATTTTTTGTAGTGGAATTAGGGATGAATTGTGGGTTTATCAAGTGCTATTGATAAGTGTTTATTTTGCATATTTTTAGCATGTTTTATTACTTGATTTTTGGTGTGTTTTAGTCATTTGAATAGTTAAATAACTAGGTTTCCAGTGAATGTTGCATTTCATAATTAAGTGAGAAAAATTATGTTTTTATGGATTAAAGAGGAGAAAACTTCACATTTTTGTGGGGTTTAATGACTAGATATTCAAATGAAGTAAAATGAGAAGTTATTTGAATGATTCTTGATAATTTGAAGTGATTTAAAGTGAACATGATATTCAAAATGTTTAGCTGTCCTGATATATTTTGAAATTTTGGCTATAACTTAAACAACATATATTGGATTGAGATAATTCTTGAACTATTTGAAGCTAAGAATTAGGGCTGTATTTCTTATGAGACATTGAAGTCCAATTCACAAGTTTTGAAGGTCAAAATGCTGAAATATAGAGGTGCATTTCTATGACTATAATCTGGAAATTCTATTGACTAGTCAGGGGTTCTTCTATCATTTCTCAGTTTTCAGAGCTCCAAATAAGATGATTCTAAAAGTGTATATACCCTAAAATCAATCAACTTCTAGAATTTAATATGTGCTTGAATTATTTATGTTATAATAAATAGCATTCTTTAAGATTGATCTATTTAGAGATATCATTTAAGTACCAAAAGATTAATCTAAGTGACGCTTGTGTAAATGATCTTTAAACTTTAGGTTATCATGTTATCTTGAATGCGGAGAGTTATACTTTGTTATTTGATTGCTCCCATAATAGGGAATACTCACATCATTAGCAAATAGGTGTATACAAAGATGGTGAATAACCTAAAAGATTTACCACCTCTTATGAAAGAGGAGTTATCTCATGTTTGGCCACTTGTTGAAGTATAATTCAGAATTTTTAGCGTGAAGTGAAAGAGTTTTAGAAAGTGTTTCTAAGTACTTCATTGGAGTTATATTTTGGTACAAGACATAAACAGGAATCACATTTTGGAATAGGCACAATTTATTCCAAAATTGATTTGAGATAAATGTAATAAAAGGATATTAATCATGCGGTAAACATTCACTAAAAGGTGAAGTCAACTGCTTGACTTTTCTCATTACTTGGGTGGTTATGATGCATTGCTAGATGCCAATCTTGATCTACAAGTATGAGTTGATTGATTAGTAGAATCTGTGAGAACCCGTAATTTTTCCAATTTCTAGGTTTTATTATATTTCTAGGTTTTCTTACTTTCAATGATTTGTTTTCTGCACTTTCTGTATCCGGAAAATTTTCTAGATAAATTTTATGAGTAAATATAATTTTCAGATGATTTTTCTAGTATCAAATAGATTTTTAGAAATTAAGAGCGTATACCGGACGTGGGACCCACAAGTGTGAAAAGTTCGGAAAAATTCGGCCAACTGAATTACGTTTTGGATACTGGAATTATTTTATCGGGTGTTATGAGATATTTTGAGGTTGCAAATTTGGATTGATGTGAGAGGAAACAAAGTGATAGACTTGCATTAAATTAGGTGACAAGTGTCACCATTTGATTGGGTTACCTTTAAGACTACTATTCCATGTCTTACCATTGACCAAATAAATCACAAAATTAACCAAAAATTGCACCATTTTCTCCTCTCAAGTGCTGGCCCTCTCTCTCAAAGGAAGAAAGAAAACCTCTTCAAGTTTTGGCTTCAATCTTGCTTCAATCACCAAAACCAACCATCCAACCTTGATTTTTCTTCATAAAACACCTTCAAGTAGTGGTTGTGAGTTGTTGTGTGAAGTTATTTGGAAGGTTAAGGTGACCCATAGCTCTCTCTCTCTTGTTTTAAAGGTAAGTTGTGAAGAACCACCCCCCCTTTAATTGATGCTTAAATCATGCTTAGTGAAAGTAGAAGATGCAAGTTTATGGATTATTTCTTGATTTGTGGTGGAAATGATGAAATTTTATTATTTTTGGGGATTTTTCTGTTTTAATATAAGCATGATTGTGTGGCTATCTAGGATGATTAGAAATGGTCTCTAATGACTCAAGGAGGTGGGAAAAGTGATTAATTGCAACCAATTTCTGTTTTGGAAGAAAATTGAAAACCTAGGGTTCTTAAGTGGAGCATTCTGTCCGAAATTTTAGGTCCTAGATAGGGGCCGAATTGGCCTTAGCTCAAAACATGAAAGTTGTAGGGAATGACATTTTAGAGGTGCCTACAAAATTTCAGGTCAATCGGAGTAGTGTATAATGAGAAAAGTCGAAATTACTATTGCTGTTCTGGTTTTACCCGAAATTGGGATTTGCTTCTGTAATTGGTTGTTTTGGTCTGTCTTGCTTCTGAATTAGTTGTTGAGGCCTTCTGAAGAAATTTAGCCCTGTTTATTAGCTTTCATCTGGTTTTGGAATTTCTGGATTTGGACTTGTAGGGCCTGAGTTATGATATTTCCGCTAGAATGCATTTTGGTGAATCTGTTTTACGGTTTTGATGTAGTATTTTGTATTTTTGACCTGTTTGCACTCAAAACTGGGCTGAGTGACCTTCTGTGATGTTGTAGCCCTGTCTTTTAGCTTCGAAATGGTGGGTCTTGCACCCTCATCCGACAATCGTAGTGCCTTTGGTGCCAAAACCGCAAAATGACGTCAAAAACTGTTTTCTTGGGTTAAAGCTTATTTCCATTTCCGGATTTTTCTGATTTCCTTTAATGCTTATATATTCTTATGGAACCTTATTTTGGTAATACTTGGCCTTGGTTTATGACTTGTAAACAAATTTTATTGTGTTTATTTGAATAGTTTTAGGGCTTGTTTTTATTCCGATCATTTCCTAGCTAACTTTTGTACTTGTACTACTTTGAGACTAGTGAACGGCTTTTGGGAAATGAGATGAATTTTGTGTGAGATGTTGGGACTGAATTGAGGAAATAATGAAGCCATGATGGCTGGAAACTAGGTAAACACAAGGGTTATGCTGCCGAAATTTTATTGGATTTACTTGTGATTTGAGCAAAGGACTTTTGGGTTGTTTGTGCCTAGGTCTTCATGTTACCTTTTCGTTTTCAAGAAAATCATGTTTTCCACCCTTGCATTAGTAATTATTTGGCGAGGCATACGACTGGTAGTCGAGCCTCATGTGCATTTTGTTTACTCGATTATGGATGTGAAACCTTCAATTGGTTTATTTTGGCTATTTTAGGGTTTCTTGGCGATTAAGGCCAATCTGAAGTAAAAACTTTTGAAGTTGAGCCGGTGAGTGTACCACTCCCCTCCATTGCTGTTTAACTTGATTTCTGCTCTGCAATCTGTTTATTTGTCCGAGACGGGGGTGTACTTTATCACACTCGTTCTCTAGTCTGTTCATATGCCAATTTACTATGCAAAATTTGAATCTGTTATCTGTGTCTGCATCTGTTCGGATTTCTATGACCTATGAGCTCAATCCTGTGGCTAAGTTATTCGAGTCGGGCCGGCAAGGGCCTGGACGATTAGATAACGAACCACGGTAGTCTGTTCGGGGATTTTGGGTATTGAGACCCTTGATTCCGGGTATACTCGAGTATTACCATTTTGTTCGTTTGAGGTGAGCGGGCCCGGTAAAGGGGTGTTTGGTGGACGGAATTCGGTGATAAGAGGGGTCTACGGACGCGTTGGTTCTATATACGTTGACGGAGAGTCAACCGGTTTGGATCAAGTACTGCGCTGGAAATTTGGCTCCTGAGAGCCACCCGTATCCTTCTGATTTGAATCATTGGTTCCTTTGCTTTACATCTGACATGTGTGTCTGATTTGTTAAATGTAAAATGCCATGATTTTAATGCTATCTGTTTGGTACCTCATTGAGCGCAAGCTCACCCCTTTCTGTTCCTTTTGTTTTCCTTACAGGAAAATTTTGCCCTTTTGGTCTGGATTTGACAAATGGCTGCCAAATTGAGCTAGTTGAACATATCTTTTGTATAGCTCATGTATTAAAACCCTAAGTGTACTTTTGGGGCGTTTTCTCTTTTGATTTGGCAAACCGTGTATATGTATTAACTTTTGAAAACTTTTGTATGTCCTTTTGGATTGTAATCGCTAAAGTTCAGATGTGAATGTTTGCGTGCTCTTTCGGTTGGGTTTTGACGGGTCGGTTACTATTCATGACCGACTCCGGATTTCATTTTATTTTTTTATTTTGGGTCATTTTACCATTTTGACCTGTTTACGCTCGTTTGTAAGTTCCGGATCGCAATAGATAGCTCTAATCTGATCCGTAGTCCTGGCGAGAGTTGGGCAGGCGACCCGCCAAACCCTCTGGTTCGCCTTAGGGGGAGGTGGGGCCGTCACAGAATCAATGATAAATTAAAAGGAGTTTTAATTTAACTAGTTCTTCTTTATTAAGAATTATAACTCATACTTGTTATGAACGTATATGATAACATAATGGGTCACACACATTAAGAACTTTTTTAACTGGATTAAATGAATTTCAAGTAGGGACTTGATAAATAAGTTTTTATAACTTATAGTTTAATTTGTGAGGCAAACAAAACTTGAGAGACTTATTGTGCAAATAAGTTTAAGTCTTCCAAATACAAAAGTTATATTAGAATAAGGAAGTTGAATTCTATCGAAAACTGGTTTCAGGTTTCCATAAAGATATGGGCAATTTATTTGTCTATAAATACTCACTAACCTTTTGCTAGTAAGATCAATCAATACACAAATTGTCTTGTGAGATTTTTGAGAAAAATCTTGAGAGAAAAATACCCAAAATTCGTCCAAGAAAATAAAGGAAAAATCACATCTCTTTTTTCTCTTATTTGGAAAAATCACGAATATGGGAGCTGCTCAAGCAAATTTGTGGAAGGTACCTTAACAATAGCTAACACTAATCTAATTTAAGTTAATTCTACCTAAGAAGATTCTAACTAAGAAGGTTCGTGTAGATTACCATTAGAGCCCGAACACTTGTGCGGCTGCATGGACCACTTCACCATCTTCTTGTTAGATGTCCTCTAGTTTAAGAAGATCTCTTTGGGTTGAGATAATCTTCTTAAACTAACCTTATGTCACATGGATTTAATCAAAAGTTGATCTACTTAAGGAATAAAAATTTTTGAATTTTCTGTTGTGCATGTTTCTATGATTTCTTACAGTAATATTAGAGCCAACTTTGATTAGCCCTTCTGACAAATTTATTTAATTGCTATGGATGGTGATGAGATTACAATTATATACTATCCTTGAAATTGTTTTAAGTTTTCTTATGAACAAGGTTGATTGAAAATTTTTCTAGAATTTTTCAATGTTTTGTAATATGAAATTTATCGATAAAAACAAAAGTTCAAGGCTGGTTTGTGATAAGATCACAAACGAGCTAAAAAAAGGGAAAGGAACACAATGACAACTGGTCACCGAAAATGTTAGACTAGTTGTCATGACCCGAATCCAAGGACTAGCCCAAGTAATTTTTAGATCTAATTCTACTAGTTCAAAATGGTTAATCAAAGTTACAAAGTAACCTCTGAGCCCGAGTTCTTAAACCATTCCTTTCCTTTTGCATTCTTACAATGTGGAATACTACATTCTCCCCATCTTTAGGGTTTCGCATCCTCACAAAGCCCAACAAAATTCAGACTGTCCAGTTAGTCATGTTCAAACTCTAGAAATGGCTCATACAGAATCTAAAAATGGCCCCCGGCCAACGTGGCACTTAGTCCCGTAGGTTCTAGAGGTAGAACCCGTCGAACTCAAGAAGTGGCTCATATAGAATCTAAAGGTGGCCCCCGACCAATGTGGCACTTAGTCCTGTAGGTTCTAGAGGTAGAACCCGTCGAACATGGCACTTCGCTCTCATAGTACTTAGTTCCTTGCACTTTCTTGCATAGTCATAACCTTAACTCGCTGGCCCCAAGCTCATCCCACACAAAGACCATGAGCGATTCGCTCTGATACCAACTGTCACGAATCGGGTCCAAGGACTGGCCCAAGTAACTTTTGGGTCAAAATTCACTGGTCCAAAATGATTAACCCAAGTTATAAAGTAGGCCATGAGCCCAAGTTTTGAAACCATTCCTTTCCTTTTGCATTCTTCCGATGTGGGATAGTACACTAGTCATTTTTTGGTCTTGACTAGTATGCCTAGTCATGGTGTTCTTTATGTTTTGATTGAGAATCAATCCAAGATTTCCACTTACAGATTGTAACCTATCTGTCTATTCAAAACAATAGTAATATCTCCAAGTTGTTGTGAGACCCCAAAATTTTACGTGTCTTTATAACCCTTATGTAAACTCACTTACCTTTGATTTTTGATTCCTTTAATGGTCGAATTTGAGCCAAGAGAGTGAATTTTGTTAAGAAAAGTTTCATATTCTCAAGTTGTTAGAAAATCTTGAAATTTTTGCAGGAGGCTCTGCGCAGCTTTGGGAAATTGGCTATAACTTCGTACAGGAAAGTCAGAATTGAGTTCCGTTTGTTGCATTTCAAACTACACTCATAGGGCTTCCTACTGTATCAAATTCAGAGTTTGATTCGATCCCTAGAAATTCCAGAAAATTGGTAAAGTTGACTGAAAATTCTGTCCTGCACAAGTTACAATAGGAATGTTGTAGTAGCTTATGGCTCAATTTGGATCAACTTATGAATTGAATCTCTTTGAGGTATCTTGTAAAGATTATTAGTATTTGAAGTCTAATTTTAATAGGCCAAGTTTTATGAATTTTTTATATTTATAATTCAAGTTATGATTTTTCTAAAGGAATGGCATAAGTTAGGGTTTTTTGTGCATACTAGGGTTTTTGGTGTGTTTTGGTGCATTTTGGCAGTGTGATCACTTGGTGAAGTGTATATACTAAATTTGGTGGATAAGAATGAGTATTAGATAAGAAAAGTGTGTGATTAGAAGTGTTAATAATAAGTGAGTGAACCATAAGTAAAAAAACAAGTACGCGCGAGTTAGAGAAAAGCGACTCGAACCGACGTGCACCGTTTGCTACCGAATAAGTGCACCACTTGAACACTACATTATTACCTTAATCTCCTTGCTATTAATTGATTAAAATCAGCCCCAAAATATCCTCAAGGCAGCCGAAATATTGGACCAAGAAAAAGAGAGAAAAGAAAGCAAAAATGAGAATTATTCTTGTGGTGACACTTGTCGGATGCATAGGAAATTTTGACCAAGCCTTTGTCTTTCCTTTTATCTTCTTCTTGGCTCCATTTTCTTCCATTTTTCTTGAGATTTGCCGAAATTTTAGGGGAGGAAAAAATAAGAGAGAAACCTTCAACTCCAACTTCAACTTGTGCTTGAATCTTGAGTTCCAATCAAAGTTTGTGCAAACTACTCAATAAAACTTGCTCACTAAGGAAAATAAAGGCTTTGGTGGAGTGATTTTGAAGAGGAAAGCTCTAAGCTACCATCTTTATTGAGGTTACAAGGTACTTTGGTAAGAAACTTCCCTCCACTTCATATATGTGTAAATTAGTAGCTTAAAGTTGTAGTTTTGGTAGCTTTGTGAGGAAATTTCATGGGTTGAAGTAGTATTATGGTAAATTTCAGTTTTATGATGAATTCTCTGCTCTTATATGATACTTAGTGATTGGCCATGGTTTGATAACTTATCCATGTGAGGACTTGCAAATTTCTTATATTTTTCTCAAATGCCTTTTATTTGGAATTATTTATTTATTAAAGCCCTACTACCCAATCGTTCCACAATAAGTGTAAATGAGCCTAGAAAGTAGGGTTTCACTTTTGATTTCAAGATTGGAGCAAAATTAGGGTTTTTGCGATTTTCGCCGGATGAATTTTCGGTAAGGAAAAAGGATCAAATTTGGTGATTAAAAGTGACTTTTAAGTGAGAAATAATATGTGATTAGGAGCAATGATATGAGGTTAGTGAATAGGAAGTAAAAACCCTAGTACGTGTGTTTTTAAGAAAAACGGCGCGAACCGACGTGTACCGCGTACTACCGATTGAACCACCACTTGATCACCACTTTCTTGCCATACAAGTTTATCATTAATGGAGCAAAATATCTTCCCCCTCTTAGCCCTCCTATTGGCCGAAAATTAGAGGTTAGAAATGCAACAAGAGAGAGAAAAATTTGTGGTCAAGATTAGTCCAAGTGTTAGCCAAACTTGTGGCTAGAATTAATCCTTAGCTTTCCAACCTTCTTATAACACAAGCTTAGCTTAATTTCCTTCATTAATTCTGCATCTTGGCCGAAATAAGAGAGAGAGAGAGAGACAAAGAGAGTTCATCTCATTCTCCTTCATTTCTTCTCCAAATCTTGAAAAGTTTCTTCTATTCGCGCAAATCTACTCCGATTAAGTTGTTATCTAGCACAAAGGCTACCTACCGGTGTAATTTTCTTGAGGAACAAAGGCCTTGAACACTTGTTTCTAGTCTCCTTGGAAAGGTATACATGCTGGAACCTTGACTCTCCGATTAAATTCACGATTAGTTGCTAAATATGTCACATATGGTTGAATTATTGAGGTATGTGGTGAAATAGAGGCTTGGGTCATGATTTTCCATTTTATTGGAATATTTTTCAGCTTTCCTATGATTTTTCTAGTGCTTAAAATTTGGGGCTTTGATGTTTAAAGTTTAATATGGGAAGTTAAGATGGTGAAGCAAGCCAAAAACAAAGAAGTTTGCAATTGATTGTAAGAATTCCAGATTTCTGGAAATTTTTCCCCTTTTCTGTCCGGTTTTGTAGCTTCATGTTAGAGGCCGATTTGGCCTAGGGTCAAAACATGAAAGTTGTAGAGAATGGTATTTTGTAGGTGCCTATAAAATTTCAGCCTAATCGGAGCTATGTAGACTGTGAAAGGACGAAAATACCCTCGCTGATCTAGGTCACCTTCCAGAATTCCGCGTGGACAGTTTAGTCTTGTTGGTTGTGTTTATTCACTATAATCCGTTCCGATTTAGTCTTTTGTTAAAACATTAAAGTTTTAGTACCCTGTCTTATCTTTGTAACGCAGCCAAGAAAACCTTAAACGGACCTCGGTAGACTGAGATATGGTCACTTGAATGCAGTGCGGTGGATTAGCCGAATAGTTGAAACCAGGTTATGTGAGTTGGGAATTTGATCAGGTTACATTTAAAATTTGACTAAGTGATCTTCATGAACATTGTAGCCCTGTGTCTTAGCTTCGAAACGGCATAAGTTGCGACTCAATCCGACAAGCGTAGCCTCGGATATGTTATTTCCCCATCCACATGTCAAATCTGTCTTTTGCTAAATCGTATTTCTGCACTTGTTATTATTGTGATTCTTATTCTTATGATATTATGAGCCTATGGAACGGCTTTTGACTTGAATTGCTGATATGTGTGACTTTGGGATTTGGTTGAGGAAAAATAATGAAGCCTAAATGGCTGGAAAATTAGGTAAACACAAAGGGCATGCTGCCCAAATTTATGCTCGAGGACTAGAAAATTATACTTGCAACCTGAGTAAGGGTTAAGAGTGATTACCACGTGAGCCATCTAGGTTGTTTATGTTTTCTTTTCCACTTCGATTCAAATAGCGATTCTTAAAGTTTTACTAGTGAGTCTAAGTTTACAAATATTTTACCTATGCCCTTTGGTTTCAACGTACTCTTTTCACTACCAAAACCATAATTATACCTTGTACTAGTACGTATTCGACTTGTACTTGACTCACTTACATCTTTGATGGTTGAAGCATAATATGTTTATTTGATTATATTAGGATACCTTGGTGATTGAGGGTGTATTCGAAAGGAAACTGTGGACGTTATTTTGCGTAAATAGGTGAGTGTTCCTGGTTTGCTATATTTTCTTGACTTCATGACTTGCATTATTGTTTGATAATGTGTTAAGTACTTTCAATGATTTCCAAAACGAGCTTTCTAAGCGAGTGTGTACTTTATCGCACTCGACCTAAGTGCATATGAACTTTTCAATGATTTAATGATTGATACATTAGTTGCGCATGATGTAAGCCTTTTTGGCTGAATTGGGCCCTGCCCTTCGTTACCAATCGACTCGAGCCAGAAGCGGACTCGGTCGGGCGATATGGTGACCCTGGGTGAACGTTTGGTATACTCGAGTATTACCTTGTAGGTTGGTGGAGCCTGGCCAACGGCCGGGAACGGGGTGAATGAACGAACGAAAGGACAAATGGGGGGCTTTACTTACAAAAATGCAATTTCAGACGATTGGAGGAATAAGGGGAAATGTCAGGAGAACGAACGAACAAACAAACGAATAGCTCCATGTGAGCCGTATCCTTTTAATGAATTTGTTACTATCGCTTTCCATTGTAAATGTTTCTTGAATTATTGATACTCCATGTTTAATGTATTGAATGGATTATCTGATTATGTGTTCGGAACCTCACTGGGCTTTTAGCTCATCCCGTTAGTTTTGTTTTCCTTAGCAGGGGAAGGCGAGCAAGGACGAGAGCTCTGTATAGACTAGCTGGTCTAGCTTTTGATTTTTGTAATGGTTCTCGCCCTAGTGCTTGGCACGGGCTGGTTGTATGGTGGATTTGGAACCTTTGTATATTCGATGTTTATACTCTCTTTTGGGTTGGTAATGTATATAAGTTCCGCTTTAAGTTTTGAATCGTTGCCCTATTTATTCTTGTGAATTATCCCGATTTCTTTTAAGGATGAGTGAGTCCCGGCGAGAGTTGGGCAGGCGGCCCGCCGAACCCTTTGGTTCGCCTAAGGGGAGGTGGGGTCGTCACAGGTGGTATCAGAGCTTAGGCTTCAGATCTCTGTAGTGTATCCTAGGCTAAAGTTTAGGATGCCGGATTGTGGGACTCGATTTAATTTGGAAATTAAGCGATTGAGGGATAAAACCTATAGCTGCTTCGCGTGGTCTCTGCGCGGAGTGACCCTGGACTAAGTGGTGAATAAGTATGAGGGACTAAGTGAAGCTATGAATTGCGAATATTATAGGCCTTAAATCCTTCTCATGGTATCTGAGAACCATAGATAGGTACGTCAGGTAGGAATTTCGATTGTAGATATTTACTCTTGGGACTGCAGCTCGAGATGTGAATTATCTTATTTTGGATTCTTGTGCCTGAGTACTCTAGAGTGGAGGTGCTGCTAAGTACTTGAAACTTGCATTTTGGGAACATGAACAGGCTTCGTCTGGCTAGAATGAGTATAAGAGGTCAATGGACATCTAGTTTGGATAGTAAGTGACATGAGAGACCGGACGGGGTTATTTAACTGAGACTGGGACGACTTCACCTTTTCCTTTTGATTTTTTTATATATATTGTTACTACATGACGTTAGTATACGTGTGTGTATTTGGTTATCTGTTCAATTTGATAAATATTTGTGTATTTGATCATCTGCCTCCTTGATATGGCGTGTTATGTGCGTATATGTTTATTTGTGTATTTGGAATGCTAGAATTTGTTACTTTAGTCAATTTACTGTGTTTACTTACTAAATTACCTTTTTGGGGGAAAAGAAAAGAAAAGAGAGAGGGAAAATATATATGGACGGGAGACGTAGTCGTGGACGTGGAACTAGTCGTGGCCGTGGAGCTAGGCAAGCTCAAGAACTAAGAGGAGAAAGAGAAACAGTGGCCGAGCAAGAACATGGACCGAGGGTAGAGGCCGGAGATCAAATGGCGACGGCGATGCAACAAATGACAAACATTTTGGCAAGGTTGGTGGATCAACAAGGCCAAATGGCCGTGAACCAACCCCAGAACCCTGAAATCGGAGAAGATAAGGCTCTTGAGAGGTTTCAGAAGTTCACTCCTCCGAAATTCCTTGGAGAATCTGATCCGGATATAGCCGAACAATGGTTAGAGGCCATGGTTAATATTTTCACAGTCTTGAACTACACCGAGCAAAGACAAGTCAACTTTGCGGTGTTCCAATTTGAAGGACCGGCCCGAGCGTGGTGGAACGTTATTAAAGCAAAATGGGAAAGAGAACAGACCGTATGGACATGGGCAAATTTCATAAGGGAATTTGACGAGAAATACCTCCCTCCTTTAGTCCAAAAGAGGAGAGAGGAGGAGTTTATTGGGCTACGCCAGGGAACGCTAAGTGTGGCCGAATATGAAACGAAATTTACGAAACTATCCAAGTTTGCTTCTGAATTGGTGGCCACAGAGCGGCGAAGAGTAAGACGGTTCATACAGGGCTTAAATTTAGAAATCCAAGAAGCATTAGCGGCGGCACAAGTGAATACGTTTACGGAGGCCCTTGAGAAAGCTCAAAGAATCGAGACTGCAAAGGCACAGATCAAAGCCTCTCAGACCCGGAAAAGGAGTGCATCGGGTAGTGTAGTGGAGGAATTAAGTGAAGCGATAGTCCCTTCCAAAGTGCGGAAAGTGAACTTTTTGTCCCACCCACCATGGACATTAGGGGCGGTAGGTGAAGGATCTACAAAAGGAAGCCATATCAGACCTGGAAAAAGTTTTCAAGAAAGCCAAAAGATGGCTTCTCACGTGGTCTGTGGATACTGTGGAAAGGCAAATCATGCCGAAAGCGATTGTTGGAGAAAAGGGCGGAAATGTTTAATCTGCGGAAGTGGCGATCATCAAGTTAGCAACTGTCCGAGGAGACAGTCACGTGAAAGCAATACTCAGCAACTGGATGGAGTTAAATCACAAGCAAATGAAAGAGGGAAATGAACCAGTGCACTGGCAAAGGTTTACGCTTTAGACAACCGACAAGTTCCAGACTCGTCTGAGGCAAACGAAGGTAAAAATTTTGAGGACGAAAATTCTTAAGGGGGAGAGATTGTGAGGACTTGCAAATTTCTTATATTTTTCTCAAATGCCTTTTATTTGGAATTATTTATTTATCAAAGCCCTACTACCCAATCGTTCCACAATAAGTGTAAATGAGCCTAGAAAGTAGGGTTTCACTTTTGATTTCAAGATTGGAGCAAAATTAGGGTTTTTACGATTTTCGCCGGATGAATTTTCGGTACGGAAAAAGGATCAAATTTGGTGATTAAAAGTGACTTTTAAGTGAGAAATAATATGTGATTAGGAGCAATGATATGAGGTTAGTGAATAGGAAGTAAAAACCCTAGTACGTGTGTTTTTAAGAAAAACGGCGCGAACCGACGTGTACCGCGTACTACCGATTGAACCACCACTTGATCACCACTTTCTTGCCATACAAGTTTATCATTAATGGAACAAAATATCTTCCCCCTCTTAGCCCTCCTATTGGCCGAAAATTAGAGGTTAGAAATGCAACAAGAGAGAGAAAAATTTGTGGTCAAGATTAGTCCAAGTGTTAGCCAAACTTGTGGCTAGAATTAATCCTTAGCTTTCCAACCTTCTTATAACACAAGCTTAGCTTAATTTCCTTCATTAATTCTGCATCTTGGCCGAAATAAGAGAGAGAGAGAGAAACAAAGAGAGTTCATCTCATTCTCCTTCATTTCTTCTCCAAATCTTGAAAAGCTTCTTCTATTCGCGCAAATCTACTCCGATTAATTTGTTATCTAGCACAAAGGCTACCTACCGGTGTAATTTTCTTGAGGAACAAAGGCCTTGAACACTTGTTTCTAGTCTCCTTGGAAAGGTATACATGCTGGAACCTTGACTCTCCGATTAAATTCACGATTAGTTGCTAAATATGTCACATATGGTTGAATTATTGAGGTATGTGGTGAAATAGAGGCTTGGGTCATGATTTTCCATTTTATTGGAATATTTTTCAGCTTTCCTATGATTTTTCTAGTGCTTAAAATTTGGGGCTTTGATGTTTAAAGTTTAATATGGGAAGTTAAGATGGTGAAGCAAGCCAAAAACAAAGAAGTTAGCAATTGATTATAAGAATTCCAGATTTCTGGAAATTTTTCCCCTTTTCTGTCCGGTTTTGTAGCTTCATGTTAGAGGCCGATTTGGCCTAGGGTCAAAACCTGAAAGTTGTAGAGAATGGTATTATGTAGGTGCCTATAAAATTTCAGCCTAATCGGAGCTATGTAGACTGTGAAAAGACGAAAATACCCTCGCTGATCTAGGTCACCTTCCAGAATTCCGCGTGGACAGTTTAGTCTTGTTGGTTGTGTTTATTCACTATAGTCCGTTCAGATTTAGTCTTTTGTTAAAACATTAAAGTTTTAGTACCCTGTCTTAGCTTTGTAACGCCGCCAAGAAAACCTTAAACGGACCTCGGTAGACTGAGATATGGTCACTTGAATGCAGTGCGGTGGATTAGCCGAATAGTTGAAACCAGGTTATGTGAGTTGGGAATTTGATCAGGTTACATTGAAAATTTGACTAAGTGAGCTTCATGAACATTGTAGCCCTGTGTCTTAGCTTCGAAACGGCATAAGTTGCGACTCAATCCGACAAGCGTAGCCTCGGATATGTTATTTCCCCATCCACATGTCAAATCTGTCTTTTGCTAAATCGTATTTCTGCACTTGTTATTATTGTGATTCTTATTCTTATGATATTATGAGCCTATGGAATGGCTTTTGACTTGAATTGCTGATATGTGTGACTTTGGGATTTGGTTGAGGAAAAATAATGAAGCCTAAATGGCTGGAAAATTAGGTAAACACAAAGGGCATGCTGCCCAAATTTATGCTCGAGGACTAGAAAATTATACTTGCAACCTGAGTAAGGGTTAAGAGTGATTACCACGTGAGCCATCTAGGTTGTTTATGTTTTCTTTGCCACTTCGATTCAAATAGCGATTCTTAAAGTTTTACTAGTGAGTCTAAGTTTACAAATATTTTACCTATGCCCTTTGGTTTCAACGTACTCTTTTCACTACCAAAACCATAATTATACCTTGTACTAGTACGTATTCGACTTGTACTTGACTCACTTACATCTTTGATGGTTGAAGCATAATATGTTTATTTGATTATATTAGGATACCTTGGTGATTGAGGGTGTATTCGAAAGGAAACTGTGGACGTTATTTTGCGTAAATAGGTGAGTGTTCCTGGTTTGCTATATTTTCTTGACTTCATGACTTGCATTATTGTTTGATAATGTGTTAAGTACTTTCAATGATTTCCAAAACGAGCTTTCTAGGCGAGTGTGTACTTTATCGCACTCGACCTAAGTGCATATGAACTTTTCAATGATTTAATGATTGATACATTAGTTGCGCATGATGTAAGCCTTTTTGGCTGAATTGGGCCCTGCCCTTCGTTACCAATCAACTCGAGCCAGAAGCGGACTCGGTCGGGCGATATGGTGACCCTGGGTGAACGTTTGGTATACTCGAGTATTACCTTGTAGGTTGGTGGAGCCTGGCCAACGGCCGGGAACGGGGTGAATGAACGAACGAAAGGACAAATGGGGGACTTTACTTACAAAAATGCAATTTCAGACGATTGGAGGAATAAGGGGAAATGTCAGGAGAACGAACGAACAAACAAACGAATAGCTCCATGTGAGCCGTATCCTTTTAATGAATTTGTTACTATCGCTTTCCATTGTAAATGTTTCTTGAATTATTGATACTCCATGTTTAATGTATTGAATGGATTATCTGATTATGTGTTCGGAACCTCACTGGGCTTTTAGCTCATCCCGTTAGTTTTGTTTTCCTTAGCAGGGGAAGGCGAGCAAGGACGAGAGCTCTGTATAGACTAGCTGGTCTAGCTTTTGATTTTTGTAATGGTTCTCGCCCTAGTGCTTGGCACGGGCTGGTTGTATGGTGGATTTGGAACCTTTGTATATTCGATATTTATACTCTCTTTTGGGTTGGTAATGTATATAAGTTCCGCTTTAAGTTTTGAATCGTTGCCCTATTTATTCTTGTGAATTATCCCGATTTCTTTTAAGGATGAGTGAGTCCCGGCGAGAGTTGGGCAGGCGGCCCGCCGAACCCTTTGGTTCGACTAAGGGGAGGTGGGGTCGTCACAATCCATGTGTAATGTTGAGGAATTATATGCTAGTTTGACTTATCTAAAGAAATTTCCAGCTTTAGCTTCAAATTCCCAGCATTGATAATGGTGAATCTGTCCTGTTCTGACCAGCTTCATTTGGGTTTGATGGATGCCGAATTGGAGTTAGCTTAAAACATGAAAGCTGTAGGAAATGATGATTTATAGCTGCTTATAAAATTTCTACTCAATCAGAGTACTATAGCATGTGAAATGACAAAAATACCCTTGACTGCCATAGGTAGAGTTTTGCGGACAGTTTGACATTTCATCATTCTGGCTTCATTTTTTCACCTTTATCCATATCAAATTAGCCTTTGGCCAAAACATGATAGTTGTAGTCCTATGTTTTATCTTTCCAACGCATCCAAAAACGCTTCAATCGAACTTTTGTAGCCTGAGTTATTGTCATTTGAACCCAGTGCTGTTAACCTGCCTGACGGTGAAATTCTGGTTCTGTAATTTGTAGATCCGACCTAGATAAACTGTGAACTGGGTTAAGTTGTCTTCATGAAAGTTGTAGCCCTTCATCTTAGCTTCAAAACGGTATAAATTTTACCCCAATCCGATGGGTGTAGCTTCGGTTGTGACCAATACGCTAAAAGACATTAAACCTGTCATTTTGTTCTTTGTCTTAAACCTTATTTCCGGTCACTTTTCTAGCTGATTTTGTAATTGAATGACTTTTAGCCTATTGAACGGCTATTGTAATGAGATTATTTGTGTGTGATTTTGGGAGCTGATTGAGAAAAACAATAAAGTCATAAATGGCTAGAAAATAGGTAAACACAAAGGGCGTGTTGTCCAAATTTTCACTCGAGAGTTAGGCATATGTACCTGCGACTTGAGCGATGATTTAAGGTCAAGTTGGACTTGGATTGCCTATGATATTTGAGTTTTCTTTAGTCATGGTATATAAGCTAAAATTTTGCCGGAACTTGTACCCTTGAAAGGTGAAAGTAGCGACCCTTTCAAAATACGATTTTCCCGATCTTTGATACCAAGTGTAACTTCTAAAGTCGAAACCACTTCTTGATCATAACTAAACGAGCGAGCATGAATTTGTCATTTGATAAGTATCTTGAATACTACCTAAACGAGTTGCATTTACTTGATTTTCTTAAAACGAAACTCCTATGTTTCGAACTCTAGAGAGTTTTACATTCATAAATGATGATTTATCGCAGATTTGGACTCCAACCAAGGAGTTGGACCTGAACATGACTTTTGAGAGGCACTAGATCTTTGGTGAGTGCTTCCAAATACCTGATTGAACTGAACACTTATTTTCAATACTCGACCAATGTGATCAAATGATATATGATTGGTATGATCGGGCAAGGGTGTACTTTATCGCACTTGCCCTAATGTGATATGTACTCGTTATTATTGCAAGTGACTTGATATACTTGTACGGGACTTGTAAGTGCTGCGCGGCTGTGACGACCCCACCTCCCCCTAAGGCGAACCGAAGGGTTCGGCGGACCGCCTGCCCAACTCTCGCCAGGACTCACTACAATCTTCAAGTAAATTACAAATTAAACTCCAATATCACATGAAATACTCCACTAAAACATTCATGTACTCTAAAAATAAAAGGACGATTCATGCTTATATATTACATCCAAGATTTCCAATGTACTTTTACAATACCGAAAGCCTAAAATACTCATAAGTTTTACAATATGGAGTCCCAGAATTAAAGATAATGACTAGTTCTACCCAAAAGGGGGGTCACTAATTAAGCCTCAGAACTTTCACTTCCAAACCTGTTAAGGAAAACAAATTGGGGTGAGCTAACGCTCAGGGAGGCCAAGGGAAAAACATGCAAGCATGCGAGCAAAGACACAATATAAAGCAATAACTTGAGTAACAAGTAACTTCGAAACATTTAGCAAGTAGGGAATTTAATCACATTGTCGCGCCCCATTTTTGATAAGAAAAATAAATGATTTGAGAAAATGTAGTTTTGTTTCAATTTTGATTGGAAAATGATTTTTGTGAGTTGAAAAGACATGGGTCTCAATGGGACTTGGAAAGCGACGATTTGACCCAAAAAATAGTTTTAAAAAGGGTTTTGAAATGAAAAGTTTGGAGTCGCCACTTGGTAATGATTTAAGGTGTACCAAGTCACCTAAAAATGAGTTTTAAAGTCAAGTAGTAATAAACCCTTTTTAAAACGACTCCTAGTCTACGTAAAACAAAGAAAAATGTTCGGGAGTCACGTTTGACAAAGGGGAAGGCAAGGATAAACTCCAAGGCACCCCTTTGACCTAGCCAAGGCTAGTTGCGTGACTTAACCCTAACTTTCCTGACTTTCTACCCAGGGTATGTATTGCATGTTGGATTATGCCTATATGAATGCAAAAACGAAAAAATGCAATCCTAAATTCTACGATGTCTCTCGTGAGGTTTTTGGTCCCAGGCCACATGAATTGTGGCGGCCAATAAAGGGAAACCTCATAGAGGTCGATTGATGCAAATGGTGACTCAAGTGCAAGTGTATGAAAAGATTCATGTATGAAATGGTGTAAAAAACAAAGTGTTTGTGTGCGCATGTGTAAAGAAAGTTCACGTGTGAATTTGGATGAAAAATCAAAGTATTAGTGTGTGAGTGTGTAAAGAAAGTGCACGTGTGAATTTGGATGAAAAATCAAAGTATTAGTGTGTGCAAATGAATGAAGATAGGATTATAAATATATATGTGAAATTCGAATTCTACTTGTGGAGTAAGATGAGTAAAACATAGTGAAAAATATGGATTGAGAAATGTGGGAAAAAAAAAGTGATTAAAAGAGCATGGAAGTGAGAAAAAATGAAAGTATGTCCCTAAGGGAATGCAACAAATTGAGTACGGGGATGACGCCTAAATTTTTACTTTGATTTTCCCTCAGATTAGAAGGTAAAACTAGCGTTCTAAGGCTATCGAGTAGCCACACTCGCTCGTTTCCCTTATCAAGAGGGGATTTTCACGCAAATGAACCCTAACTAGCATGAGATGCAAGTCCTAAAGTGAAGGGGAAGGGGTTGGAGGAACATGCCAAATGATAAAACTAAAAAGAATACATGACATGTGGTGATCATGCACTTAATGAAAAAGGGAAAAAAGAACCTATTGGGTCTAGTATTGGACTACCCCTTTCTATGACATCCTACTATCATTAGATTAGTGAAAAAGATGAACCACAACTAGCGTTGGACTAGTGTGGTGACGTACATTCATCCATTCCATTCATCTATACTACAAAAAGCGAGTAGACATGCAAATCACCTAAATCATGTAGCACTTATCATGCTCGACTAGATGCAAGATCCTAATAAAGCATTTAACATATAACACATAGGCATGCAACCATTACATTTGCTAACTAAAACAAAAGAGGAAAGGGAAAATGGACCAAATTACTTGCTACGCCCTATCTATTACAAGCCAAGAGGTGTACACATACCCCATTAATAAAAATCAAAAGTAAATGAAATAAATGAAAGGAAATAAGGAGAGGCTAGGAAAGCAAGTAGACATGCAAATTTCAATTAGCACATTAGTCCACATAGGAGAGAAACAAGAGGGGTAAAAGAGATTATACCTCCCCGTTGGTGATACTAAGGAAGTAAACAAACTCAACTTGGCTAGAGTCACCCAAGAAAAGACTAACTTAGGCTAAAATCACCAAAAACAAAAGATTAATGCACCAATTTAGTGATAAGATATAAACAAAACAATTGGAATCCACCAAATCATCAAATTTTCCCCCAATTGCAACTTAATGAAGTAAAAAGCTAATTAAAGACCAAGCAAAGGCATGATCATCCAACCTCCAAGCATAACATCTACTAAAGACCCAAATGCAAGCACTACTCAAATCATTCAAGTCCAAATAAATCGTTTAAGCACTTCAAAGATTCCAAAAATAAAGAAAAAGCCAAACAATGATTGAAGTTACAATGATTTTAGGACTTAATTACAAGATACTAAAACATGCTTGGGCTTTTGCGGCACAAAGAGAAACTTAGAAGGATCAAATTGATTAAATGTTCCAACTACTTGGGCCTTAGTAGAACAAAAAGGGACTTGGGGGGGGGCAAAAGCCAATTTTGAAAGTTTTCCATGCAGAATTCATGCAAAGTTACGTAGCTTATATTCTGCAATTTTCCAGCAGCCATTCCTTCAGCAATCTTTCATTTGTACAAAGCATTTTAACCCCAAATGGATTTGTGCAAAACAAACCAATGGATTCAACAACTCAACTTGCATGTAACAACTTAGAAGAAGGTTATGCAAAATCTGGAAAAAAGCTTTCATGCAAGGCTCATGAAGAAACTGAGATTTCTGCAATTTTCCAGCCAATGTTGCTTTGGCAACCTTTAAGCTTTCAAATGCAATGCAGATTTCATGCAAGATTTAGGACCCAAAGCGCACAGCTTTGCTTGAAAATTTTTTAGCCAAAATCATGATTTGAAACCAAACAACAAGACATATAATTTTAAACCTCCAAACCAGCAAGAGACGTAAAACGAGCTGATGCAAAAATCTGGAATAAAGCTCATACGAAAAAGATGGTTTGTTCTTTTCCAGCAAGCACTTGAACGTGATTCAAACATTTCAGCCCCTAAACATACACACCCAACACTCTTGTCCAATTCCTTTTCAACCCGTACCCCAACACCTCAAAACATGCAAACCCAGCTAGCAAAAAAAAATGGATGGCTGAGGCTTTAATCAGAAAATGCAGGTAAAAGAAAACAGCCAAGCATGAGATGCAGCAAAAGAGAAAGGTGAAGCTTGCGGCAATATTCATCCAGAATTTTTGCAACTTCAAGCTTTCAAATGCAGGTTTCAAGTAAACTTCAAACAAAACCAGCAAAGACTATCACTTGACCACATTTAACATCTGGACACTTTGATTAACACAACAAAACTAAATATGCAACAAAAAGAGCAGCAAAACCACCCCCCAAAAGCTCATGCAACTCAGCCAAAGCTGCCACGAATATCCACAGATACTGTTGCCTTTTGTTGCCAAGCTCGCTTCAAGCGTGGCTTGTTGCAGCAGGTTTGTATGCGCAGAAACTCAGTCCAAGGCAAAAACTAAGACAAGCAGGAGGATCATCAAGCATGCGATTTTTCCATGATCCCGGGAGTTTAGCACATGCAGATTTCCTTTTTTATTCAATCATTTAACACTTTACCCATTCAAAACTAGAATAAAAACCTCAAAGTATAGGTTTTCCTTTTGCATTTTTCGAGACAAAACCGTGACAAAGATTTTAGCAAATCAGGCATGCTTAGGAGCAGAGAATGGGCATGGACGTTCACATGCTTCACCAGCCAAATGACTGTCTGCAGACTTGATTCAAGCAAAACACAATAGGAGGAACAAGACCAAAAAGCAAGTTCTAATATGCTTCAAATCCTAAATGCAAGAGCTCGAGACAGAAAGGAAAAGGACATCCAGCAAAATTTTTAGGTACCAAATAAAAATGACTTGAATGTCTACTAATCTTGGACCCAACATCGCAGTCGAACATCACATAAAACATACGTTAACCAAGACATAACTTCAGCCATAAAAATCCAATCTTTGAGGCTTATCAAAAATCACAGAAGGAGAAACCGTAGATGCCATTCATTTCATTTTTGTACGCAAGAGAGGAGACACGAAAGCCAACAGCTTTTAGCTCATAAAAGCACACAAATTCTAAACAGAGCCACTGGAATCACAGCTCATTTACCCGATCATGCCCAGCATACAACTATGAAGATCTGTGGTTTCTAACTCACAAACTAAGGACAAGATTCAATGACTTAAAGGGAAGAAGGTGCAACTTACAGTGATGATGCTTTCCCTCGGTGAAGGCAGTGACGGACGTAAGGATGAACAGCTCCAGTGACTTTTTCCTTTTTTTTTTTTCCGCCTGAAGCTCTTCCTCTCCTCTGATTTGTTCAGCCGTCAAGTCCTCCGCTTGTCTCTTTTCTGGTTTCCTCTCCAGCCCATTCACCAAACCCCAGCCGTTAAAAGCCTTCAGATTTTTCTCACTCAGTCGTTATCTTCCCAAAAAACTCTCTCTCTCGCTCTCCTTCTCAATTCTTTCTCAGCCCTCCTTATACTTTCCTTTAGCCGTCTGTAATCCTTTTCTCAGTCTCTCTTGCTTTCTCTTTGTTTTCCAGATTCCACCTAAGCCCACTCTTTCTCTCGGCCGCTGTTTTCTGTTCTTTTCTCTCCCCAGATTTTCAGCCGTTCCCTTCTCTCCCCCCCCAAAACCTTGCGGCTGCTACTTCTTGTTCCTTTTATATCACCTCACTAATCCATAAACCCTCACCCCAATGGTGAGGATGAAGGCTTACCCTTGCCTTCACATCCAGCCTTCCAAAGGGCATCCGTGGCTGTCCTTTGCACGCTGCAAAAAATTGCAGCGTGCATGCTGCGGTAAAATTTTTTTTTTTTTTTTTTTAAAAAACAACTTGATAATTACAGAAATGATAAAATAAAATAATAATAACAAAATTACACAAACCAGGTAATAATAATAATAACAAAACAAAATAATTTTAAACAAAAAAACTAAACAAAAATGGCCATTTTTAATTTTTAATTTTTAATTTTTCATTTTTCATCATTTTCTTTTCTCAAAATAACTTAATAAAAATAACTAAAGTGCCCAAAGATTGAATTTAAAGAAATAAACATATTTTTGTGAACAAATTTTCCTTTTTCTTTCTTTTCATTTTTCCAAGCCAACTAAAGCCTATTTTTTGAATTTTTCTTCTTTTTCCTCTTTTTCTTTAATTTTCTCTTTTCTTTTTTTTTATGATTTTTCATTTTCACTTTTCCTTCAAGAAAGCATTGAATAAAAACAAAATGACTAAAACATATTTTTGATGTTTTCCTTTTCTTTTTTTTTCTAAAAAAACTCTATGCTAATCTTAAACTTAAAAGCTAAAACTAAAAACTAAAACTAAAAGTAAATAAGAATGAATAGCAAATGAAATAGGTCAACTAAAAGGGCGAAAATGAATAAAACTAAAATATCATAACAACTAATAGTGCAAAACACACAATAACGAACTAAAATGCAAGCAATCTAAAATGAAAATCATGAAATAGATGATACATACAAATTATTCAAAATTTGGTGTCTACAGTTTGCCCCTCTTTGTCTGAGTTTTGAAAAAACTTGAGACAAAGAAGTAGACACCAAATACCTACTTGCATTCTTCGGCTGCGAATTACTCAAACGATGGGGATTGACCCCAGACAGGAAATTTTAAAATTGGGATAGACCCACGGGATAGACCCGGACAGAAATGTAAAATTGGGATAGACCCACGGGATAGACCCGAACATTTTGGGATAGACCCACGGGATAGACCCGAACAGAAATTTTAAAATTGGGATAGACCCACGGGATAGACCCGAACAGAGATTTAAATTTGGGACAGACCCATGGGATAGACCCGAACAGAAATTTAAATTTGGGATAGACCCACGGGATAGACCCGGACAGAAATGTAAAATTGGGATTTCACTAGGGAAGTTTAAACAATGAATTGAGTTTTTACCTGGGAGCAGCTCAAACTTTTATACCAAGAGGGAGATTTTGATCTCTGTAGCTGGAGTGATTGCTGATGTTATTTCTTATGATCAATCTTTGCCAAATTATCATTTCGTCTTTGCTTACTGGGGAGCTTTTTCTGACGTCGATTTAGGTGCGAAAAGAAGTGTGGTTGTTTTTGTTTGCAAATGCGACGTTCCTGCAAGAAAAGAAGAAATAATGAACTTGCTACCATCATTTGACCCGGTTTGCCTTGAGAATCGTGTAAACATGAGTCTTTTGATGCCTTTGCCAACTTTTGCTGCGGCATCTGCCTTGGTTGAATTTGTAATTTTGAAACCTTTCGATTCTGGAGACCAATAAAGTGCGCTTTTAGCATGTCACCAAATCCATGTGACAGCTTGGTTGCATTTTACTCACTTTAATAGATGATTGAATCCCATATTCTTGCACAAACCTTAGGGTTTATCATTCATCCGATTCCAATGGTAAAAGAATGATGCATGAAAAATCAAAATATATGGAAGGTGATTTCCTATGTTCTGCATGGAATGAATATGTCCAAGAATGTAAAACACATCCAAAAATGCCATGAATACAAGCACATGAGAAAAGATGTATTTGGAAAAGAATATTTTACAAAGCAACACAGTTTTGGCCAACAGATGTCATATTCAAATCTCTGGATATTTTTGTTCTGGAATTTAATATTGGCAGAAGTATGACAAAAATGAGAAGAAATCCAAATGAACCAAGTCACTAGCTGTTCCTCCTCGTGCTTGCTCGTTGCAAAAACCTGCCTTGGCGCCCTTTCTGGTTTTTACCAAGGTTGCCCTCACCCTTTTTGTTTTTGTTTTGCTTGTTTTTTGTTTTTGTTTTTGTTTTTGTTGTGTTTTTTTTTTTTAGGCGCCCTTTCGGGTTTTTCACCTAAATATCTCGACCATGATTGACTCAGAAACATGAATTAAAGATTTCTGGCATCAGTAAAATGTACTTCCCTTGTAAAATTAGGTGAAGACATTAGAGACATCACCTGCCAGTTGATTAGCAAATTTTCTAATAGAAATGCAGCAAGTGACGAAAGCCAGGGCTTTGGGCTTTGTAATGAGGTCAGGTGGGGTGTTTTTCAAAAAAAGTTGAGGCTTAAAAGCAAAATTTCTGAAAGATGTGAAATAACCTGAGATTGCATCATCCTGAGACTATCTCCAATTTTTGAACGAAACCGAGGAAGATTTGCCCCAGTTTGATTGAATTCTTCTCTTTGCATTTTTCATTGCATTTCCTTACTTTTGCATTTTTCTTCAAAAACTAAATTTGCCCCAGTGTGGGGTTCTTTCTTTTTCCATCTTTCTTTTCAAAATAAATTTGCCCCAGTGTGAGGTTTTCCTTTTCTTTCCGATCATCTCTTTTCAAAATGAATTTGCCCCAGTGTGGGGTTTGCAATTCTCAGGGGCTGCCAAACGAAAATTTGTCAATTCTGATGGCTCAAAGGGGACAAGTAGGGATAAAATGCTTTAAATGTAAAAGAAGAGGGTCTGACTTGCATTTCGTCATTTGCATGAATTTCTAAGGAAAATTTGCATGATCAAATGAAAATCTTCTTGTACATATCTGATTTGATGGGTTGAGGGAATGTTTGACCATCCATTTCCGCCAAAATGAGTGTTCCACCAGGTAATACCTTTTGGACGATGAACGGCCCTTTCTGATTTTGAGCGAATTTGTCTCTGCCTTTGTCTTGTATTGGCAAAGTTTGCTTGAGTGCTTTGTCGCCTTCCTCAAAATGTATGCTGATGAAACTTCTTGTTGCAGGCTCAGGCCAGGCATGTTTGTACCATTTCATGACAAACGGCATTCTTGGCTGAACTCCCATTAGAGTGTACAAAGATAGAATTTCTGCTACTGCAAACGAGACTGCCTCCAACTATCTATACACCTTGACACATAGTCAAACTCTTAATCATCTCCTTTTCTGCTTTTGTCCAAACGAATGCTGATTTATGTCCTTTTGACCTCATTCTCAGTGCCAATGTGAACAATTGCTATGGCTTCTAGGTTTGGTTCGAATTTCTCCTCATTTTGTTCAAGATTTTTGAAAAAGAATCAAATACTTTCTCTTTATCACTCTCGCTTTGAAATCTGGGTTCCAAAATTCTCAAGTCGTGAGTGAGATAGAGATTGCCATTATTGAATTCCAGAAAAGTGATATCCAAAGGGTCCAATATTTTTATTTTTGGCCATCTGAAAGAATTAATGAATTTGGGATAATAATCAAGTATACATCAAACAAATGAATCAAGCAATATGACCAAAATAACATGACAAGAATGACTTGTTCATTTTCATAAAACCTTTGATTGAAAGCAAACGGAAATGAAAACTTAAAAGTATTTACATGCGCAAATTTTGGTCCAAAGTAAAGATGTTTTCATTAGCTAATTACAGATGCAAAAGTTTTTTTTTTTTTCATGAATTCGCATGAATGACAAACCCCCTTTAGGTTTACCGAAACTCCTTCTGAATGGGTAGAAATTCGGCTGTCCAATTGGAAATTGATCCCTCAGGGATATCGGGAAATTCTGCGTCATTTCCAAACACTTTAGCCTCACTTGATGAGTTTTTAGCAGGCTCCTTAAATTCCGTATTGTCCATAATAACCCCAATGGTGTTATCGTACTCTGGCAGGGGGTTCTTATCCACATTTGGCGCTTGTGCTGGCCCTTCTCTAATCACTATTTCCCCTGCCTCGATCATGTCTTGCACCTTGTGCTTAAGTGCTCTACAATCAGTGGTTGGGTGGCCGGGTGCTCCCGAATGATAGGCGCAAGTGTACTGAGGATTGTATCCGGCAGGGACGCCATGAGAGTAAGTTGGAGGGGGAATTATGCCAATTCTACCGGCAGCCTTTAATTGTTCATACAATTGGTCCAGAGGCCTGCTTAGGTTGGTGAATGTTCGGGTACGGCTCTGATTGTAGGTTTTAGTGTGTTGGGGATAGTTGTAGGTAGGTCTGTTTGGTGGAGAAAATTGTTGATTGTAGGGAGGTCGAAGTCGAACTTGTTGGAAGTTAGGCTGAGATATTTGAAAAGGGGCTATAGACGAGTTGGTGTATTTAGGGCGAGGACGAGGTTGAGTGGTATTAGGGTGATGAACAGGATGAGGGTTTGAATAATAAGGGTAGGAGTTTGAGTAGCTAGGGTGTTGTCTAGGCCTGGAGCTTGGGACACGGTTTCGATCACAAACAAAAACGATTTCCCCCTCTTCCTTTTGGAATTGTTGCTTTTTCCAACTGCTCCCTTGTCCTTGCAAAGCATCCAACTGCGATTTGAGGGCAGAGACATTACCCGTCCTGTCATACTTGTTAAATTTAGGGGTTTTGAACCTCTCAGGCAACCGCACATTCGAAAAAAGGCAAAGCTCATCGTAATCCAAAACTCCTTGCTTGTTCAACCCCTGACTTTTCCCCATAAACTCATCAAAGCGGTCAAGGCGCTTGAGCAGCTTCATATCAATGGGAGCGAAAGATTCCCCCATTTCTGGCTTGGTTTGAACAGTGTGGTCTGGTAGTAAGGGTTCAGCAGCAGGGTAATAAAAGGTATGTGGCTCAGGTGGTATATTTGAAGTAGCTTGGGGTTGTGGGCCTTGCCTGCGAGTAAGAAAAGATGAAGGATTAGGAGGGTAAGCGTATGGCAAATTTGTGGTGGGATAGGCGAAAGTTTCCTCAGGTGGAATAGGGAATGATGGAGTAACAGTGACTTGAGTTGAAGGGATGACAAACGATTCTGGCTCAGCCTGCTTGACGGGTATAGGTTCAGGTTGAACTCCGCTGCTGATTAGCTCGTCAATCAATTTTCTTTGGGCCGCCATCTCAGATGCCATTTCACCAAACTTAGTAAGCATTTCGGTTAACTGAACCCCTAAACTTGTAGTCTCAGGTTGAGCGGTAGTAGTAGACCTATCTGCTTGTTCCGGTTGTGAACTCATGTTTACACGACTCCTCTGGGCTTGACTACGGGATCGTGTTATGATGGGGTTTCGACGAGAAGCTATATTTAAATATTACCTGAGAATTTTTGAAAAGATTGCCTTTAGATTCAACCCTCACTTAGTTATTCCAAAGAAAAATAAAGAAAAGGAAAAGAAAAAGACAAGAGTTAGTAAATATCCAAAAAATTTGGATGCATGTCCTATAGGGGAACCCTTTTTGTGCCAAGGGTAGGCCTAGAATGAGGATGCAATCCTCTAGGGTAGGCACTATACCATACCTGATGGATCCGATCAACTCATTGAGTGAAAAAATAATTTTGAAAAATTTGGTCAACTGGAGTGACGAGAGACATATGCCAAAACAAGGTCAACGTCCGAATGGATTGATCACTTTTGATCGATATTTGCAAAAACGCACGGGTTTGACCTTGACGAACTTCCTATCGAAGAGATTGGAATTCCTTGATAAAATTTTCTCAGTGAAGCACGGGTCAACACTCTAACTGATCAAATGTCTGGATGCAATGAATGGTTTTCTCAAAATCGACTAGGTTTCCAAATTGAAATTCGTCATTGAGACCCTAATTAGTCAAATGGGTTGAATGAAATTGACAATTTATTTAAAATCGACCAGATTACCCTAAAAAGAGAAACAGTCCAAATGAATTGAGTGAAATTTAATAACTCGCTCAAAATAAACCGGATCATCCTAAAAGAAGAAATTGGTCAAATGAGTTGAACGAAACTTGATTTATTCAAAATCGGCTCTATTACCCTAAAAATGGGTAAATTGACCAAATGAATGAAATTGAATTAGTGATTTATTCAAAAATCGGCCGAATGACCCTAAAAAGGGTAAATTGGTCAAATGACCCTAAAAAGGGTAAATTGGTCAAATGAATTGACGATTTATTCAAAATCGACCGGATGACCCTAAAAAGGGTAAATTGGTCAAATGACTCTAAAAAGGGTAAATTGGTCAAATGAATTGACGATTTATTCAAAATCAACCGAATGACCCTAAAAAGGGTAAATTGGTCAAACGACCCTAAAAAGGGTAAATTGGTCAAATGAATTGACGATTTATTCAAAATCAACCGAATGACCCTAAAAAGGGTAAATTGGTCAAATGACCCTAAAAAGGGTAAATTGGTCAAATGACGGTTTATTCAAAATTGATTATGAATTGACAAAATGGATCGATTGAATCGGCTGGCCATTGGTGGTTTCAGAGAATTAGTCTATGAGCCTTCTAAAATCACGATTTGGCCTCAATTTATTAATTGTTTCAATGATAAGGAATTATTTGTGGATTTCTTCCTTTACGCAAGGGATTTTTACCAATTTTGATAAAACGGCCAAAAGATGATTGTTAGATGCTCATATTCTAATGGTTCAAAAATTGCTTTGCCTTCTTCGAAAAGATCGGATCCTACCTTACCTCGTGCACTACCCCTTCGGATGGTACAAAATGTAAACGTGCAAGTCTCTTTTTGGATTAAGTATCCGAGACACAAGGTGGTTTTATTCCTAACACGGGATCCCCTAAGTGGCATTCCCTTTCTAGGGTTTAATGCATGATGCCATTTATTAAAGCAATGTAACTATGTGACAAGTATGGCCTAAAGGACATAAATAATGCATCGGGGGGAAAAGGTCTAAAATGAAACATATTTATTGAAAACTACGGATAATAACTGAAATTTAAACATGTGAGTTATTTAATAGGTAAGTCGCTAAAAGAGTGCCACAAAGGCCTCTTATTACTAAGGCACATGAATGCAAGCCAAGAAGACAGAAGAATGGTTAGTGCAATTGATAGTACACATAACATATTGGGAGCAATCAAGAATAAGAAATACAATAAAACAAGTAAAAGAGTGGAACCCCTTCCCTCGTGCCTAATGTGCTTAAAAGAGGGTGAGGCTGACTCTAACCTAGGAAAATTCTAACATGGATGCATGAGGCTGGGGTTCACTAATGCGACTAGACTCGATACGGTTTAAAAGGTCCCCAAGCCTTCAGACCTAAAGGCCAAGAGTCATCACTCCCAAGGCCTTCGATCGGTGGCTCGAGTGATCCCTTAGGTAGCGCTATGGGCGCAGTGCACACCATCCGCCTACCCAAGGCAATCAATCCTAATCCTACAAGGCGGTGTGGGATAGCGCCCACGAAAAAATAAAATCAAATGGGATAACAATAAGTAAACGTGCACGTATGAAGTGTTCCCTATTTTGAGGGAAGGGGTTGAGAACCACGCGAGGCTCTAAAGGTGACACACACCCCCCCCAAATGCAATGCAAGCGCGAGATAACAAGTAAACATTCATTCAAACATACATTCGTGAGTCGAGGGATTGATTTGATTATGTACATAAGACAAAAGGTCTTAAAAATGCAAAATGCAATCCTAATATCCACATGCCATGCATAGAAAGGGTAGAAAAAGGAAACGAATGGTTAAGTCAAAATGCTTGGACCCACTTAAGAACTCCCCAGTGGAGTCACCAACTGTCGCGCCCCATTTTTGATAAGAAAAATAAATGATTTGAGAAAATGTAGTTTTGTTTCAATTTTGATTGGAAAATGATTTTTGTGAGTTGAAAAGACATGGGTCTCAATGGGACTTGGAAAGCGACGATTTGACCCAAAAAATAGTTTTAAAAAGGGTTTTGAAATGAAAAGTTTGGAGTCGCCACTTGGTAATGATTTAAGGTGTACCAAGTCACCTAAAAATGAGTTTTAAAGTCAAGTAGTAATAAACCCTTTTTAAAACGACTCCTAGTCTACGTAAAACAAAGAAAAAGGTTCGGGAGTCACGTTTGACAAAGGGGAAGGCAAGGATAAACTCCAAGGCACCCCTTTGACCTAGCCAAGGCTAGTTGCGTGACTTAACCCTAACTTTCCTGACTTTCTACCCAGGGTATGTATTGCATGTTGGATTATGCCTATATGAATGCAAAAACGAAAAAATGCAATCCTAAATTCTACGATGTCTCTCGTGAGGTTTTTGGTCCCAGGCCACATGAATTGTGGCGGCCAATAAAGGGAAACCTCATAGAGGTCGATTGATGCAAATGGTGACTCAAGTTCAAGTGTGCAAGTGTATGAAAAGATTCATGTATGAAATGGTGTAAAAAACAAAGTGTTTGTGTGCGCATGTGTAAAGAAAGTTCACGTGTGAATTTGGATGAAAAATCAAAGTATTAGTGTGTGAGTGTGTAAAGAAAGTGCACGTGTGAATTTGGATGAAAAATCAAAGTATTAGTGTGTGCAAATGAATGAAGATAGGATTATAAATATATATGTGAAATTCGAATTCTACTTGTGGAGTAAGATGAGTAAAACATAGTGAAAAATATGGATTGAGAAATGTGGGAAAAAAAAAGTGATTAAAAGAGCATGAAAGTGAGAAAAAATGAAAGTATGTCCCTAAGGGAATGCAACAAATTGGGTACGGGGATGACGCCTAATTTTCGACTTTGATTTTCCCTCGGATTAGAAGGTAAAACTAGCGTGCTAAGGCTATCGAGTAGCCACACTCGCTCGTTTCCCTTATCAAGAGGGGATTTTCACGCAAATGAACCCTAACTAGCATGAGATGCAAGTCCTAAAGTGAAGGGGAAGGGGTTGGAGGAACATGCCAAATGATAAAACTAAAAAGAATGCATGACATGTGGTGATCATGCACTTAATGAAAAAGGGAAAAAAGAACCTATTGGGTCTAGCATTGGACTAGCCCTTTCTATGACATCCTACTATCATTAGATTAGTGAAAAAGATGAACCACAACTAGCGTTGGACTAGTGTGGTGACGTACATTCATCCATTCCATTCATCTATACTACAAAAAGCGAGTAGACATGCAAATCACCTAAATCATGTAGCACTTATCATGCTCGACTAGATGCAAGATCCTAATAAAGCATTTAACATATAACACATAGGCATGCAACCATTACATTTGCTAACTAAAACAAAAGAGGAAAGGGAAAATGGACCAAATTACTTGCTACGCCCTATCTATTACAAGCCAAGAGATGTACACATACCCCATTAATAAAAATCAAAAGTAAATGAAATAAATGAAAGGAAATAAGGAGAGGCTAGGAAAGCAAGTAGACATGCAAATTTCAATTAGCACATTAGTCCACATAGGAGAGAAACAAGAGGGGTAAAAGAGATTATACCTCCCCGTTGGTGATACTAAGGAAGTAAACAAACTCAACTTGGCTAGAGTCACCCAAGAAAAGACTAACTTAGGCTAAAATCACCAAAAACAAAAGATTAATGCACCAATTTAGTGATAAGATATAAACAAAACAATTGGAATCCACCAAATCATCAAATTTTCCCCCAATTGCAACTTAATGAAGTAAAAAGCTAATTAAAGACCAAGCAAAGGCATGATCATCCAACCTCCAAGCATAACATCTACTAAAGACCCAAATGCAAGCACTACTCAAATCATTCAAGTCCAAATAAATCGTTTAAGCACTTCAAAGATTCCAAAAATAAAGAAAAAGCCAAACAATGATTGAAGTTGCAATGATTTTAGGACTTAATTACAAGATACTAAAACATGCTTGGGCTTTTGTGGCACAAAGAGAAACTTAGAAGGATCAAATTGATTAAATGTTCCAACTACTTGGGCCTTAGTAGAACAAAAAGGGACTTGGGGGGGGGCAAAAGCCAATTTTGAAAGTTTTCCATGCAGAATTCATGCAAAGTTACGTAGCTTATATTCTGCAATTTTCCAGCAGCCATTCCTTCAGCAATCTTTCATTTGTACAAAGCATTTTAACCCCAAATGGATTTGTGCAAAACAAACCAATGGATTCAACAACTCAACTTGCATGTAACAACTTAGAAGAAGGTTATGCAAAATCTGGAAAAAAGCTTTCATGCAAGGCTCATGAAGAAACTGAGATTTCTGCAATTTTCCAGCCAATGTTGCTTCGGCAACCTTTAAGCTTTCAAATGCAATGCAGATTTCATGCAAGATTTAGGACCCAAAGCGCACAGCTTTGCTTGAAAATTTTTTAGCCAAAATCATGATTTGAAACCAAACAACAAGACATATAATTTTAAACCTCCAAACCAGCAAGAGACGTAAAACGAGCTGATGCAAAAATCTGGAGAAATTTCTATCTTTATGATGATTTTTAAAAAAATTCTACAAAGGGGGTATTTTGTGTAGTGGTTTCTGTTTTTGGGGTCTTCGCATTTCTCAAATGCGAGTTCCTTGAGCTCGCATTTGATAAATGCGAAGTCTCCTTAAATTTTCTACATCCGAGATTAAAAAAAAAATGGAAAAAAAAAAGCTAACCTCGCATTTCTTAAATGCGAGGTATATGACCTCGCATTTTTTGAATGCGAGTTATATGTACATCGCACTTAAGAAATGCGGGGTATATCTACCTCGCATTTCAGAAATGCGAGGTCATGTACCTCCAATTAAACAACAAAACTCCGTTGTCTAGTGGGCGCTGCAAGGTGCAATTTTTACACTTATGATCAAGTACTGACTATGTACCTATGTTGTTTGCTTTCCAATAACAGGATTCTAGATTTTGCCTAAAAATATTTCTTTTTGCTTCTGTTGTAATGCCATGTTCTCTTGCTTTATGATTTACAATTTGCAATGCAAATTTCTACAAATTTGACTACTTAAGGCTCTAAATTCATCACAACTGCTTAAAAAAAATCCCATAATATTGACATCAATAGTTGATAATAATTTCGGGGAATAAATGTTAACCAATGTAGCAAGCTTTTTGGTTAGCTTGCATTCGATAAATACAAATTCCTAGAAAATTGCATAAAAAATTGTAATAATTGTTAAATTACTTATAAATTAGTTTATTTGTTAAATTCATTCTTAATAGTTTACCATAAACTCTTTATTGTTAAAAAATATATGTAGCATATGTTGTAAAGTGTATTAATCTAGTACGTCAACATTTTTTGCAAAGTATATTAATGTAGTAATTGAATAATTTAAGTATCTATAAACTGATTGAGAAATCGTAGTTACTCAACTACTTATATTAAAAGTAACATATTATATACCACATAAAAAAGAAAAGTTAGCAATTATTATTTATAGTTAAATAAAAAATAAGAATGAACAAGAATAGTAATTAATTTTTTTGGTATTGGTACTACTAATAATTGATTAATCAATTTCTCTAATTTGCTATTATTGATACTACTTAGATTTGCTTATTTGTTTATTGTAATTTATTATGATTAATATGCATACATATATACATTTACTTATCTTTTTTGGAAAAAAATTGAACAGAGTCTCCCCTTAAAAGTGGCCTAAACTCCCTGCCAGCAAATCCAGACACAAAACATTTAATCTGAACAATAAGTCGTACATTGAAATAACGGCCCTGCCAGCAAATCCAGACACAAAACACCCAATCTGAACAATAAGTCATACATTGAAATAACAATATATTGACATGTCAACTGTGTTAGACTTGTAACATATGCCTAGCACATTAGGTACAAAAGATTAATCTAAAAACAAAGATTACAGCCTGTGACTAATTTCCGTGTTCATTTCGCTCCACTCGGCTTGTGTTTTGACCAGCACTCAACGCCTCCAATCTGTCTTCGATTGCAGACAATCACTCCTCGACCGCATGTACTCTCCCATCCAACCGATCAACCACTTCACGCATTGCACGCATCTCAGTGATCACAGCTCCAATCATGTCTTGAATCGTTTGCCCATTTGTAGCCTGAGAAGACCCTGCATCAGTTGTGGCCTGCCTGTTTTCGCCCTCTTCTTGTTGTTCTTCGTCACCCAATTCCGTTTCATCGCGATAGGCAATTCGGTCCATTGTGGCTTGGCTCACCATTGCTGATGCAGTGTTGTACGATTCGCCTGTCAAATTTACACCGAAGTGCTCAAAGATACGCGTTAGTGTCCTAGCATAGGGTAGTGCTTTCTTAGCCCCCTTAAACCCTGCAGTTCTTGACATGGCACCAAGTATGATTGTGGATATCGGAATCCCTGATATATTCCCTAAACCAGCCTCTAATTTGTCTAGGAAATACACATTCATTACCCGGACTTCATTCTTGCTGCTTGAAGCCGGCAGAATGTTGTGGTTCAACAAATATACCAATAAACTGTGCCGGAGCGCAAGACACCGTGTGGGAATAGGTGCCGATTCCATTCTTAAGTCCCCCGTGACAGGATCCGCTATGGTTTTAAAAGAATTAAAGCTACTGGCATATTTAGGGAGAGTGACCTCGAATTGCCATGTTGGATCCCCTCGGACTATGTACTTTCCATGTTCAAAGGTGGGACCCTCGTCATCACCTCTTATAATGTCGGCCAGAGTCTCTCTCGTTAGACTTATATGTACCCCTTTCACATAACTCTGTAGTTCTACAGAACTGACATTCCCTTTATTCGAGATGTTAGCATAGAATTCGCGCACCAAATTCGGGTAATACCGTCGAGGTAGATTCAACATACAGTCCCACCCCAGTGTTGCAAACTGTTCTCGAAAGTGAAATTTCCCATCAAAGACAGGATCAAGGTCCACTTCAACTAGAACTGTATTATTAGCACGAACGAGATACCAATGTTGATTTTCAACTGAAGTGAACCTACTAACATCGAAGTTGGGGCCTGCACTGGTGCTAGCACCGCTGTTTTGGTTCCGACTCCTCTTTCGTGTGCCTCTTTTTGTATTCCTAGGTGGCATTGTCAACTGACTCAAGTTTGCTACGTTGCTTCGTTGACCAAAACTGATTAAATCAAACAACACCTAATTAATCTCCTCAAAAGGTTTTCTATTGTGACCCACGGACAAAAGTCCTTCGATCTAATGGAAGTAAAAGGGCTTTCACAAACAGGAGGTCACCCACAATGATTTAGTAGCAAGATGCTAGTAATGGACTTATATTATTTAATAAGTGGACTAGCATCCCAGCGTCTGTCAAATACACTAATGGTGGATTGTCTGGCTCACATGATTTATGAAATTTAAACCAAAAGGACAGAAACCGGATATGTATAAACAACATGCTGTTATAGACAGAAGCAGAAAAAGCTTTGGCCAAATAAAGAAAATAACCTTGCTGTTCAGAAAATCAAATTGTGTTTCATCCAGCTATCTTTGTCGACTATGCACTTTGGTACATAAAGTTTTCTAATTATAGGATTAAATGTTGACCTATAATAGATAAATATTGAAAGACTGGCAAGTACGATAAATGGTAGTATTAGATTATTATTGAGAGAGTCATGGTTATTATATCTAAGATTAGGGCTGTTATATTAAGCATTTTCAAGACCATATATAAGATTTGTTCAACAACTGAGATGCAAATTTTGCTCAGCTTCTGTCAAATTCTCACTACACTTCACCAAGTAATCAAACGTGCCAAAAATTCGGCAAAAATTCCTAGCACTGATATTCATCCCAATTCGCCAAATGGAAGTACTTGAATAACAGTTAAACTGGCTACATCTTCAATATCAAATTATAATACAACTCCACAATGACGTGGTTATGAATTACAGTTATTAAGTGAGACAAGGGAGCATATGATAGGCTGTCCAATTTAAAGTCCGACGACTTTTTTTCCCTTTTTTTAATCCAGTTTTCAGATGATACCAAAATAAAAACACTTTTACTGAGGCCTAACAGTGGAAATTAACAGTGAAGTACCGGGAATTTAACTACTTATCTACCAACAGTGGATTGCCTGACCACCAATTAATTGACATTTTTCATTGTTAGCCAAATACATTAACACAAATGCCTCCCAATTAAGTTCCAGATTCAGCAACGGCGCAACTCAACAACAGGCCAACCAAATTATCTACTTTACTCCAAACAAAATGAAAACACCTACAACATCTGAAGGGAGACAGCTTATCTAATTTTATTTAGGCTAATCAGCTTATGTATTTTAGGACAAATCAAAAAAAAATATGGAAACGTGCTCATAGGGATGTAATAAGGATCATGGCTGAGACAAGTTCATTCTCATCATAAATTGATAAAAATTACAGCAGTTCCTTAACATTGACTATGAGGGCCGAGGGGACGGTAGGGCAACCAAAACCCAAAATTTGTGAAGAAAATGAAAAAAAAGGGAATTGGGAAAAACAAACCTGGTAAAACCGCAGATGGGTAGTAGCTGAGAAATGCAGCGGCGGCTATGGAGACGGAAGAAGGCCGAGGGGACGGAAGGCTTTGAAGCGGCGAAGGCTACAAACCCAGCAACCAAACGATCCTTGAGTCGAAGATGAAAGGAATAAAAGGGGAAAAGGGGATAACCAAAACCCAGCTGAGCTAAATTGATGAACTAGCTGAGAAATGAGAATCAAAGCAGATGAATTGAGCGGAAGCGGGGAAGAATTAAGCGGGGAAACGAAGAGTGTCGTGAAGGCTGCCTGACCCAAGAGTGAAGAAGTGAAAATTAGGTTTTCACAATTGCGGTCAAAATTGAAAATTTGGTAAAAAGTCAATGTTCCAAAGCCACGGTTCAGCTGCGAATTGTCAGGTCAACACCGGCTCAGCTTTTTAAAACCTAACCCGGCGCCGGTGTTTTTAAAATGTGTAAGTGGACTAGCATCCCAGGGAAACACCGGCGCATCTTAGGATGAGTAAGACCGGCGTCGGTTTTTTTGGTAAGGTAATGTTTTCGTTCCCGGGAAACACCGGCGCAAGCAGAGATGAGTATAACCGGCGCCGGTGTTATACAAATGTATTTATCCCTGCTCTCTCCAGTGAAACACCGGCGCTGTCTGATATGGAAACACCGGCGCCGATGTTTTACTGGGAATAAGAATGGCCTTTTGCTAACCAGGTTAACACCGACTCAACATAAACATAAACGCTCTAGCGGGGGTTTGGCTGGGAATCTTTTTTTTTTTTTTTTTTTTTTGGCAAAGCCCCAAATTGGGGTAGGGATGCCATCCCCTAATTTATTTATATCGAAAGAAAGAAAAAGAAAATACAGCGCATTAGAGGGGGGCCAGACCTGACCTCTGTTGAAGTAAAATAGAAAGACAGTTATGGATCAACCATATGAAAAACAAAATGATTAAAACATATAACAGAGCAATAGAACGAAATCATCCACACGAGGGTGCCCCACATTTGTGGGATTGTGAGTGAACATGGAACTTTGGTTTACCATCTTGACGTGTTTGCATTGTTTTACCTTGTTTTGAGAGCTGCTTCCTCGTTTTCCTTGACATCACTTGGGTAAATTGCTCGTGAACTAGTTCCTGGTCGTGATAATTGTCTTTATCACGATGTGAATCATCCTTTCCCTCTTCATGTTTGTTATCAGTGCATTTTGTACTTGAATGAAGAAAAGGTTTTAGCTGAACGAGAGGAATCTTACCATGTAATTTTTCCCATTGAAACTCTTCGAACACATCTTTAAACTGTGGCACATTTTCAGACCGGGACTTTTCCGTTTCTGCTCTTGTAATTGTACCCACAAGGGGTGTGTCTCCACCTAATACCTCATTATGTGAATCATGACTTTTGTTTACCTTCTCAAGTGCATCGTTTCCCACATTAGACATAATTTGCTTACGTTGCTGCGAAGAGAATGCAGCCTCTGTGAATGTTCCATTTGCCGGTGAAAGGCCATCCCCAGACTCCGAATCAGTGAATTCCCCCTCCTCAAGTTGGTTCGTATCTTGGGGCTTTAACGAACGCATCTCTTCGGTTTCCCTAAACACTTGATCAGCCAACTTATGAATGATTTCACCTGCGGTAGAAACAATGGTCTCCTCTACTAACGCAGCGACAGACAACCCAGGTTGCTGGGGTTGGGGCGAGGGGGGCGCTGCTGGAGAGTATCCACCATCCATCACCTGCTGCCCCCCAGGCGATGGGACAGTCCCTGCCGACGTATGCTCAACCCGCAGCTCGCCCTCTTCCTGCACGCTTTCCAGAGCTTCCTCTAAGGCAACGCTCCCAGATCGCTGCACCTCCAGAGTTAGAGTAGGGTCATCCAGCACCGTGCCCGCATCCACCGTTGTTGCTGCAGCATGCTCTTGCCGCATCCTATCTGCACCTGCCGCCCACACCTGCTGCTGTTCCGTCACCTGGCCGTCAAGCAAGCGACCGATCTCCAGTGTCACAGCAGCCCCGCTGTCCGCTGTTGGTCGGTCCTGTGCTGGAACCTGATCAGATGGGACTTCTCCGATAACCTTCGGCACATACGCCCGCACCAGCTTCGGAACTGCTTTCTGAGCGTCCTTCGCCCGATGCAAAGCTGGGTTCTTCGTAAAACAGCCCGCCTCTTCATGCCCAAAGTTACTGCATTAAGGGCAATACGCAGGGACGTTCTCCCATTCCACTGCCTGCCAGAAGCCAAATTGTTCATCTCCTATCCAAACCCGCTTCGCCGGCGGCGCCGCCACATTTACTTCCACCATTACCCGAGCCACCGACGGACGGCGCAGATCAATGGTTGCTGCATCTACCCGAAGAGGGCGGCCTAGAGTCGCAGCAAGGCGCAGAAGCTGGTTCTTCTGAAAGAAAGGGATTGGGAGTTCTGGGAAAGAAACCCACACCGGAGCTATCGCCAGTTCGTGATCTGCTTTAAACTCCAACGACCACTTCGAGAGTGACATGGGGGAGTTCTGGACGTACCATAGTCGGCGAGCAAACAGTCGTGTGTAGTCTTCTTCCAACGACGGCCGGATGAGGACGTGCTTGGAATCCAAAAGACCCACTGCGCATTCTCCCTTTAAGCCGATGGAGGTGATAAATTTTCGGATGATTTCCATTGGCGGTCTGCTGAAGGGAAACCGACCCACCAAAGCATTCTGGAAAGGCTGTGAAAGTGTGTCAATATCTTGACGGGAAAGGCGCAAGGCAGGTTCTCCCCTGAAAGAGGAAACCTCCCCCAACGCCATGGATTCTGTCGGGGTTGATGAGACCACTACTGCAAAGGACCGCGGCGCTCCGCCTGGCGGAGGCTGCCCCGACGGTCCCTTGGCCGCCATGCTGCTGCGACGAGCGCCGCAGTGGAGCCCTAGCGAAGGTTCCTAGGATTTCCTCATATATCGGACAAGAAAGGCATTCAAATTATCAAACTCTATAATATAATGCTCTTGAGCACGCACACCTTGGATGGCTGTGTTTGAAGTCAAATATTGCCTTTAGTTTGTGTCGCATTTGTTCTTCTCTTTATTCTTATCCTTATTCACTTTTCAAGGAGTTCGATGTGTCTTGCGTACTTTGAGACACCTGGGAATCTATTTATATTCTTAATATAAATGATTGAGTAACTCGCATTCCATGGGCATTCTTAATCTCGCATTCTCCTAATTAATACAGTTTTGTAATTGACCTAATTAATAAGTTTTTATAATTGAGGATTTTTATTGTTTAAATATTGATATAGTATTATGTGTTTGTAAAAAAATCATAAATATTTTTAAATATATATTTAATATAATTAAATAAAAATACAAAAATATGCTCTATTGACTTGGACTACATAATATAAATATTATTTAAATGTAATGATTGTATAAATTATAAATGAATATTATATTAATGTATAAATTATTATATGATAAATATATGTATATACATTTTATGTATATATGTATTAATTCATTTTCAATTCTGCCTTCGCTTATTGTAATTTATTATAATTAATATACATATATATGTACATTTACTTTTAAGTTTGAAAATTTTTTGACATAATCTCCCCTTAAAAGCTTCCCTTAGCTCCCTGCCAGCAAATCCAAAATAGACCACTCCATTTCATCTAAACAATACTTCCAACAACTTGTCCACATTGGTATCATAAAACTACTACAACATAGACCACACATATTCCTCCCCTACACTTAGAATAATATTGAATAACACAATCACACAAGTAGAGTTTTCAATATCAGTGATGTCCAAGTTTTCCATGAGTGCCACATCCTCGAGGTTTGTGTACTCTTTGTGTTCGACGTGGCTGGGCTGGCATCACTATATCGACTTGAGTAATTTGTGACTCAAGTCTGGCATCTAGTGCTTGGGTACCTTGGCCTGCATCTATACCTCCCACATGTTGTTCACCACTGCCGTGATGTAAGTCTGTATTGGTCGTGAACTCCGCCATAGACACTGGGGACCTAGAATGAGCAATAGGTCCCGTAGAGGTGCATGGATGCTCAGTAGCCTGTGAGCTAGTAGCAAATCCAGTTTGGACGGTGGGTTCTGGTGATCGGAATCTACGACGCCGTCCACCACCATGCTAGCCTCCGTGAACATTCCTATGAGCTCTTTCAACGCGACGCGGGTCTACTGGCTGTGGAATTTACTGTGGCACTCTTGGAGGGCGAAATGCAAGTCGGGAAGACTCACCTACAGTTTCCAATGTCATGGATGCAAAGTCCTTCATTGCATTAAAATAATTCGCGTGCTGTTCGTCACTCTGTATTACAGAGGTCTCTGCCATGTAATACACCTGAGTCATAGCATCCATATGATGTGCAAATATAGCGATGCATAAGGATCAATATAGTTAAATCTATAGCGACCTCATTGGGAATCTATTTCATAAATTGTAAGAAAAACTTACCAGATATTGAGCTCTGGCGCTATCACCTTGAAAGCCCTCCGGGAAAGCGAGCTGCCTAGTAGGATTTGAAACATACAGCACTGTCCGCTCGCGATACCACTGACGATACTCATCGGACGGATATCTGGGATCTTCAGCTACAACACCGTCTTCCACATGAGAATGGCGATCAGTCCACACATCAATGTATGCTCCATGTGTAGTTATCCAGTTCTGATTCCCCTTGCCACGACGATCCAAAGAATGTAGTGCTGCTTGATTTTTGGTCAATCTCATATCAGGCACAGACTGATGATATCCAAACTGTCTCATGACGCGATACGGAAGATGTGGCTCGACAACTCCCCAACATATTAGATATGTGACAGATCTCCAAATAGCGCGTCCAGCTGTACAATATGCAGGCAGAGAAGCAAGCACATCCTCCGAATATGGCTGCCATATGAACTGCAAGACAATAATTATTCCAACTTTCAAATTATTTACTATGGTATAATATAGCCAAATTAGATACAGGATAATACAGAGCATAATATATCTAAAAATAAGACCTGAAGATCACGTAGGCCTGTCAACTGATCTCGAAATATGGACACAACATGTCTCGCTACTCTGTGTAGATCTAATTGAACATTCCACCTGCATTGAATAAATCATGACTCTTGACAACTCCAAAATGTCTCGAGCATCTTCTCATTTTTAGGTGCATATATATATCTGATATACATACCGAGCTCCATATGGACCAGGATAGTGCTCTAACGGTTGCACTCGATCAGGACGCATTGTAGGTATCCGTTCCCACGCCCATAGCTGGAAAAAAAAGTTAGATTTGAATTCGACTTCCTTTGATGTTGGAGTAAATTAACAGGTACATAAAGCCAAGATACCAATTACGGTACTGTACCTGTAGCAAAACTAATGGTCCGGCGATAGAAGATCTTAAGGGAGATGTTGCGGCACATAATGAACGATACAGAGTCGCCAAAACCGCACTGCCCCAACTGTATTGTCCAACAGTTTCCAAGTCTCGTAATAATGGCATATACAATAGCGGGACTTTATTGCCGGATTTATCGGACAATAAATGGCCCCCTAACAGCAGAAGTAGGTATATGCGGGCCCGCTGTCGACATTGGACATCCGGGGCATCCGATGGCAGCTCTACATCTAATACTCTAGATAAACACCCCAATTTGAGCCGTTGTCCATCAAAATCGGACATCATTGGAGGGAAACCAAGCAACTCCTCACATAAATTTTTCCACTCCTCAATGGTATGAGACGTATCTATCCCTGTAACTGGAGGTCCATCTGTGGGTAGGCCCCGCAGGACCTCTATATCCTGTAAGGTAATCGTCGTCTCCCCAACGGGGAGATGGAATGTATGAGTCTCGGGGCGCCACCGCTCCACTAAACTAGTGATCAACGCATGATCAATCATCATATATCCACACTCTAATACCCCTCCAAAACCCGCCAAACGAATATAATGCAGAACAGTTTCGGTTATGAATCTTTCTTTCCAAAATGAAGCATTACAATCCGGTCTTCTTAATACATTTGTTAAAAACATATCTTTATACCATCTAAAATCTGATAAGGTTGGACATCTTAAATTTGTTAAAAATGTTTTATTAGAATTTAATTCTTCTTTTGGATTTCCTATAAAATATATGACTATTGTTACAATTAAAAATTCTGCAGCATCAGACTGTATTTGAATATTTCCTTGATCATCTTCGATTTCTTGTGTATGATCTAATATTGATAGTTTATCTTGTAATGTTAAAGCATTATCCCACCAATTTTTTAATTGTCCAGTAAATCCTGAAACTAATAATGTTGCAATATTTCTTTCTTGAATGTTTTTTATTTTGTAAGCTAGTCTAGCCATTCCCATTTCTTGCAAATTATTTAATACTTCATATTCAGCTTTTCCATCTATATTCCATTCATATATTGAATCTCCATCATATTTAGTAGTTCTGAATCTTGATCTTTCTTCATATTGAATATCTGGAGGACTTGGTCTTGGATAATAGTTTTTTGAACTTACCATTTTCCAATTTTTATTGTTATTATAGTTCCTTCTTTTTATTCGATTTATTTGATTATTTTCTTCTTCTTCTTCAAATTGATTTTCTATTGGTAAAAGTATATTTTCTTCTATATCTGAATTTATTGATTCTTCTGATAAATCTTCTAATTCTTCAGTAGAGTTTTCTTCTATTATTCTGTCTAATGTATTTATTTTTGGAGTAGAAGGTTTAGATTCTGTAGTTAAGTTTTGTAGGGCTTGAGATATTTTATTTAATAAATTATCTGTAGTATTTATTTTTTGATTATTAATATTTTGTACTAAGTCTTGCTCTTTTTCTCTTGTCAGGCTTCTAGGTTTAAAATGAGGTGCTGAAATATCATTTGGAAATTTTAAATCTGATTTCTTTATTGTATCAAGCTTAGTATTTAATACTTCCATATGTTGAGATATTGTATGAATAATTTGATTTGTATAATTATTTTGTTGATAAACCTTTTTGATATCATCTAAATTTACATTATTATTTGTACTTGATTCAGCTTCTCTACCCTTTTTAAAAGGTGAGGCTATTATATCTCCTTGTCCTGTTTTAATTTTTACCTCTTGTAATGGGGGATGTATTGAGGTTAATATTTGATCATCTTTTAATTTCCATTTTTTATATAAATTAGTTTGAACATTTATTTGTGGTGTATTATATACATTGTTTATTCCTAATTTTGATGTATAAAATGTTAACCATGTAAAGAAAGGAAAATCAAATTTTTGTTTATCTATTTCATTTTTCCATTCTATAATTAATTTTTCTTTATATTGTGATTCTAATTGGAAAAACCAAATTCTTTTTTCAGTATTTTCTTCATCATCAAAATCTTCTTGTAAATATTTATGATTTATTTTATATGGTCTATCTATTACATTTATTTCTCCTACTTTCATTTGTGAATGTGTTGGGGAATATTCTGTTTGATTTTGATTTATAACTTCTGGAACAGGAGTTTTATATTTAAATGTTGAAGTATTTTCTTCAGGAAAATTTATTTCAGTAGATTCATAATTAGAATGTCTAGCTGGTAGCCAGGAATAACTTGAACTAGGTCTTTCTCTTAATGAAGCGAATCGTATTAAAGTATTTCCATCAGGTTTTTCTATAATATCTTCAGCAGTAGTTTGTTCTATATTTCTTGCTATTTGTGGATTTTTAATTTCAAATTCACTTGGTATGGTTATTTCATTCCATTTTAATCTTTTGGGAGTATAAGTTGTAGGTCTATCTGCATCTACTTGTAATAAAGTTGTTTCTTCTTTAAGAGTTGGAGTCATTATAAATTTTGGATTTAAATGTGATGATAAAGGTCTATAATACATTCTGTATATTATTGCAAAATTCTTTGTATGTTTTTCAAATTCATTTCCTTGTAAATGAACATCTAATACAACTGAATTTAAAATATGTGGGTCTGTTAGATCTATTGAAAAATTTGGAGCACAGTTAAAATATATAGGTCCATTACAAACATTTGTTTGAATCATAGAAAGTAAAGAAGTTTTATATCTTTTTAATCTAGTATCTCTTAATGCTAAATATATAGGGGCATCAACTCCTAAATGGAATAAAGGTTTTACAGCAATTTGTATTAAACCTATATGAATATATCGATATCCTTTACTTAAATATTTTTTAATTGTATTATGATTTAATAATGGAATTGTTTGATATTCTTCTTGAATAGAAATTGTTTCTTCATGAGTTTTAACTGATAATGCTATTTTGAAATCTAACGAACCTATTCTATATATATGTTCTATCTTTTCTTCTGGAATAGTCCAATCTGAATTATTTATAGGTATATGATATTCATGACTTTGTACTATATTAGCTTGCTTTGAATTAGATCCTAATTTAAATTGTCTAAGAAATGCAGCCATGCTTAATATTTAATTAAATTTTACTTAGACGGGAACAACCGAGCACTATGCCTGGAACATCCTATCCTGGACTTACCAACGGTCTAACAAGGCATCAGGTTTTACCAACGTTTTTAGTAAAAGTTTAATAAAATATGTAACATGAATGCATGAAATAGCCAAGTTAAAATAGAAACGTAATTCGAAGTAAAGCAAATATAAATGCAAAGTTTAAATATGCGTATGCACTTTAATCAGGGGTGTGGCTCTGATACCACTTCTACCCAGGCAATATAAATTTGTAATAAGCATGAAGATTTGGACTTATAATATAAAGGACTTACGTGTAATTAGAGATTTGCAACGGAAGATTTGTAGGAATGAAACCTTTAAACTTCTTTATTGAATTCTTGAAAGTTTGTAACAAGAGCTGGAATACAAGGTTTGGTTGAAAGTAGTTGGGAGTAGGTAAGAGCTAGTAAGAGTAGTTGAGAGGTTTTTTATACAAAGAGATTTTGCTCTGATACCACTTCTACCCAGGCAATATAAATTTGTAATAAGCATGAAGATTTGAACTTATAATATAAAGGACTTACTTGTAATTAGAGATTTGCAACGGAAGATTTGTAGGAATGAAACCTTTAAACTTCTTTATTGAATTCTTGAAAGTTTGTAACAAGAGCTAGAATACAAGGTTTGGTTGAAAGTAGTTGGGAGTAGGTAAGAGCTAGTAAGAGTAGTTGAGAGGTTTTTTATACAAAGAGATTTTGCTCTGATAGTTCTTCGCCGATGCCTTGTCTTCTGATTTTGAGTCTATTTATAGAGAAGTCTGTCCCGCATTTCATCTGGATTTGAATCTGCATTTCATTTGTATTTGAATTGTGGCCGACATCTTTTTCAAAAGTCGTTTGGGTCTTGTCCGCATGGTCCACCAAAGGGATCAAAGGTGGATTCGGATGATCCGGCTGACTCCTCAATTTTGTCAGTTTCTTCCTTTTTATCTTGCTTTTGTAAATAACTCAGATATTCTTTTAACATCTCGGGATTCTGCATCATTTGCTTTATAAAAAAGTTACTGGCAATTTCTTCGGATGCCATTTCCGTCACTTTCTCTTTATCTTTCTTTGGAGTGGTTGGATAAGACGTAGTTGTTGGAATAGTGGTTGCTTGTCTTGTCATCTTTGGAGTAGTGGTTGAAGTTGGTGCAGTGGATGACGGTTTCGTCCATTTGAGTTTATCTCCGGTAGTTAAGAATCTGATAACATTTTGTTGATCTCCAAATTCTTGATTGAATCCCGTCCACCATTTAATTTTGAATTCTCTGACTAATGACATTGGGAGTGGTTTTTCCAGTTCTTGATGAATTTTGAAACTCCAGCAAAATATCCACGGAACTTTGAACTCCATATGGAATAAAATTGGTCTTGTATATTCTTCCCCCCTTGCTCTTTTTAGATATGTTTGAAATCCCATAAGCACATTCGGAGGTAATATCTCTGGTTGTGGTCCAAACCATTTCCACCAGTGATTGAACCAAATTGGAAATTCTCTGCTGCAATTTTCTTTGAATGTGAAGAACCATGAGTGATTGAATGGTCTAAAAAGGAAGGCACGATACCATGCCATTTTGTAATCTTGATATGTGAATCCATCCGGAATGAATCTTACTGAAAAGGATTTTTTAGAATAAAGAGAAGTCCATTCTTTTGGAGAACAAACTTTCTTTATTATACATTTTGAGTGGCTAATTATATTTGGATTTTTTCTGTCTGGAATGGGAAATATTTCTACAGATTGAGTATCTGTAAGAATTAATTCATAATAATCCAGATTTTTGGAGGGATCATCTGGTTGCCAAAAACATTTTGGAGGAAAGATCCTTTGAGTAATTTGATTGAGTGTAGAATACAGAGGTACTTCTTGGAATTTGGTTAAAGTAATATGTTGAGTAAATGGCTTTGTAAAATAGGTATTTTCTATGGATTTTTCTAGGGATTTTGGTAGTTGTTGAATTGGTCTAATTTGAGAAGAAGTTGGAGTACAAGCAGCTTGACTATAAGTCAGTGCTGGAAAATCTGATAAGAGTTGGAATCTGTTTTGAGTGACAGGAGTAAGACTCATCTCATAATCCTGAGGAGTCTTTGGCCTGGAATTTTCTGCTTTTGAATCCATAATCCTGCAATATTAATAAACAATGTTTTTAAGCTGGTCAGATAATTTCTTATTTTGCTCTCTGTGATATTGAATAAATTCCTCACTTCTCTCAATTCTTTTCATAACTTTGATACGAATGGTATTTCTCTGAATCTCTCTTTGAATAAGAAAGGCTTTTTCTTGAGGAGTGATTGTAGTGTAAGGACTTTTTCGAATGTGTATGGTATCATATTTAGGAATTTGATGAGCTGGAATACATTGTCTGCCATAGCTGGTTTGGGCAAAATATTGATATCCTCTAGATTGGATATCTTTTTCTTTATTTTGAAGTGTGGGAGAATCCCTTTGAGCTCTCAAATAATTGGTGTATTCTCGTTCTTCTCTGTGTGCCATCATTTCACGATCCATGTCCTTGTAGAAATTCTCTAGTAAGAAAATCTGGTAAAGAATTATTTTCTCCTTTAATAAATTCTATATCAAAATCGAATACAGATAGAATAGCTTGCCATCTAGCAAATATTTGTTTTGAAACAATATTTTGAACGTCTTTCTGTAAAATTTCTTTTGCAGATTTACAATCTATTCTAATTAAAAATTTCTTATTATATAAATCATCTTGAAATTTTGATATACACAAAACTAGGGATAAGATTTCTTTTTTAATTGTTGAATAATTTTTCTGAGGATCAGACCAGGTTCCTGAATGAAATCTAACTAATTCTTCTTTTGAATTATTTATTCTTTGTTTTAGTATTCCACCATATCCTAATTCTGATGCGTCTGTTTCTACTATCATGAATGCTTCAGGATGAGGTAAACATAAACATGGTAAAGTTTCAATTTTTTCCTTTAGATATTTTATTCTTTGAGTATGTTCTTCTGTCCAAGGTTTTGGATTTTTCTTTAATCTATTAAATAATATAGAGCACTCTTGTCTTAACTTAGGAAAGAAATCTGCTATATAATTTAAACATCATAAAAATCTTTGTAATTGATTTTTATCTTTTATCTCATTTGGAAATTTAGTAGTAAATTCTAAAGCTCTATTAATTGGTTTTATTGTTCCTTGATGTATATTATGTCCTAAAAATCTTATTTTTGTTTGAAATAATTTCATTTTTGGAGCAGAAACAACTAATCCATTCTTCTTAATTATTTTTAAAAATATACTTAAATGCTTAAAATGTTGTTCTATTGATTCTGAAAATATTAATACATCATCTATATAGACTATACTGAATGAACTGTAAGGATTAAAAATATCATTCATTATATTTTGAAATTCTGATGGTGCATTTTTCAATCCAAATGGCATAACTTTCCATTCATAATGTCCAAAAGGTGTTGTGAATGCTGTTTTATATCTATCTTTTGGGTCTATTATTATTTGCCAATATCCGGATTTCATATCAAATTTTGAAAATATCTTGGCATTAAATAATCTGTTGAGTAAATCTTTTTTATTAGGAATAGGATATCTGATCCATTGTAATACTTTATTTAAAGGTTTATAATTTATTACTAATCTTGGAACTCCTCTTTCTTTTTCAGCTTGATTCATAACATAAAATGCAGCACAGCTCCATGGTGATTTTGAAGGTGTTATTAATCCTTTATTTATTAATATTTTTATTTGTTTTTTACAAAATTCTAATAATTCAGAATTCATTTGTATTGGTCTAGCTTTTGTTGGAATATCTTTCTCATTAAAATTTTTTTCATAGGGTAATTTTATCATATGTTGCTTTCTATCCCAAAAGGCATTAGGAATATCTGCACAAATTTCTTTTTGAAATAGTTCTTCTAATTTTATTATTCTTTTTTGTATTTTAATATCATTTAGTTGTTCTTCAATTTTTAAATAAGATTTTTCCTCTTTAATATAATTTATATGTTGTTGTACTCTAGTAATAGTATTTATTGTTTTATATATTGAGGATGTTTGTAACGTTTGTAATTCCTTTTGTCTTATTGGAGTTAAAAATTTAAAGGTAATAATTTTTCCCATTATGTTTACTGAAATTCCTTCATTGCTTACTAAAAATGGATATATTTGAATTAAAAAGGGTGTTCCTAATATTACATCATGATTTATATTATTTACAATTATGAAATTATGTCTAATACAATATTCATTATTACATATTGATCCTTTTGTAAATTTATATTTTACTTTTAAATCTTCTCCATTTGCTGCCATTAGTTTTTCATTTGTTCTTTCACAATATTTTGTGGGGATTATTGTGAGGCCCCGGTCCGTTCTACGTTGATATATTCACTAGTTAGGCGGTAACGTTTGGGTTTGGGAGTATTTCGAAAACTCTAAGTAGGGATTAAGATTTAAACCCTAGTTCTATATTAGTTACAAGTTCGAGTGGTGATTAAAGTTAGTTATGTTAATGTGTGCCTTAGTGTGGGTAAGTACAGGATTTAATCCATTTGGTATAGGTTAATTAAGTTTAAGAAGGTTAGAAACCCTAAGTGAGCAAAATTCCTAATGTTAGGATTTATTAGGAGTGTTAAGTTGGGTTTAAACCCTAAATTTGGCCTTGACAGAAAGGTTATTGTTTAATTACTTTTATGTGGGATAAAGTATGTTTAAGTGTAAGTGATTAAGATGAGAAAGTGATTAGTGAAGTAATTAAGTGTGATTACATGTTTTAAATGAGATTAAGTTATGACTTATGGAGTAAATTGAAAGATTATCAAATGTTTGAGGGAACATGTATAAGAAAGAGAAAGTTGAAGTGCAAGGGTTAAAAGTGCAATTGAGGAGCTTTTATGTGATTGGCTAGCCTTAAAAATATCTCTCCTAAGTGGTCTTGCACCACATATTAGTCTCAAGGGTCATAATTAAGTCATTTGTGAGACAAACAAAACAAAAATTTGAGAGAAAAATAGAGAGAGAGGGCCAGCCACCTTGAAGTGAGAAACCAAGAGAAGTGTGTGAAGTTCAATCAATTTCCTTCCATAAATCCTCATTTTGAAGCATAAAGAATCCACTTTGGAGTTGGCCTAAGATCATTAGTCATCTTACATCCTTAATCTTGAGGTAAGAAAGTCTATTTGAAGTCTTAAGTTGATTCTTGATTGATGAACTAGTGGCTATGTTGGTAAAGGATCTTAGTTGTGCTTGATTATGGCACCTCTTATGTCTATCACTTGTTTTTATGAAGTATCATGGTTAATTTTTGTGAGTTATGTTGCTGGAAATTTCGGTCAAGAAAGAGAGGAATTAGGGCTTTTGTTTTAATGCTTTCCTTACTTGTTTTAGTTGAGAAATGAACTTGTAGTGGTTGTGTTTGATAAATTGTCTCACTTGATTGGTTGGTTTCTAGCAAAATTCTGATTTGGGTTAAGAAACCCTAGACTCCATGAGGTTAGTTTAGTTGAGCTTATGGCTATTGAGTTAGGGTTTGGTTAGTTGGATGTTAGTGTAAGTTGATGGGTGCATATGAAGTTAAGTTAGGTGTTGTGGTTAGTATTTGGTAATTTGGTATTGACTTGGGAGGGGAATTTCGGATCATTTGTAGACCATTTAGATGTTAGTATATGTGTGTTTATTTGGTACAAAAGTGGTTGAAAAACCTGCATAAGAACCATGAGAACGAACCATGTGTTTGCGACATTTGAAACCGGCAAAATGGGTAAACAGGGCAACCCAGAACCTGAACTTGAGCTCCATTTTTCCATTTTTCTTGATGTTCCGTGCTGATTCAGAAGTTTTGTAAAACATGAAAGTTGTAGCCTCTTAAGTCCTGGGTATGCCTGCAAAATTTCAGGTCAAACGGGATAGTGTAGCCCGAATTATAGCCAAAACACTTGAACCTGCTTTGGGACACTGGATTTTGTGCGTTTTGCATTTCAGCTTCTGCCCGTGATTTTTCGGTTTTGATCCCGTACGAACTAGGTGCTGATTCCTTCATAAGAAATTTAGATCTTGATCTCAGCTTCGAAACGGTATAAAGTACGTCGAAATCCGAGTTCCGTAGCCCCTGTTATGATCAAAACAATATCGCTCGTCAGAACTGCCTTGTATCTGGACAGTTCTGACGGGTACTTTGGCACTCGATTTTCGTTCTGTTCTGAATGGATTCAGGTCTTGGCCAAAACATTAAAGTTTTAGCCTTATGTCTCAGCTTTCTAACGCCTCTGGAATTTCTTGATTTCGATTTCGGAGCCATAAGTTACGGCCTTGTAAACAGGGCCTGTTTGGTAAACCGCAATGACACAGCTGGAACTATTTCGTGTATTTTTGACCTATATCTATTGCGATCTGGGTTGAGATGTCTAAAGGGAAGTTGTAGCCCTTCCTCTTAGCTTCGCAACGGTACCTCATGTACCTTGATCCGACACTCCTAGCCTAACTTTTGACCAAAACGGTTTGAGATGGCCGATTTGGCCGTTTCCGTTTGCCGTTCCGCGCGAGCGCGTGCACCGTTTTTGCCGTTTCCGCAATTACGTGTGCCAATTTTGTCATTTTACTTGTTTTGGGACTGATAGTAGCCGTTTGTGATATAAAGTGATAAAATCTTCTATTTCAGACAGTGATGAGCTAGGCGGTGCCGGTGGGGCCCACTACTAGCCAACACACAAAGTGATTTCCGCTTTTGTACTACTTTTGGTATTTTGAGTAAGTATTCAGGCCGCTCTTATGTGTTAGTTGTTTATGTGTTTCGTTATGCGTAAAAAGGGTACCTAGGCGAGAGTGTACTTTATCGCGCTCGACCTAAACCCTAATTTGCCCGCTTATTTGTACATGACATATGTATATGAGAAATTTTGGAACTAAAACCCTTGAGCTTGTGGCTCGGGGTGACTTTTGAATAATTTTGTGAATTTTGTGAGTTTGAGGTTGAACTCAATACCTAGATGGACTATTCGAGCCGGTTAGGGCTTGGTCGAAGTCAGTCCAACCTGGATTGAGGTCACCAAGTTTGTGACCCGAGCTTGCGACTCAAGCTCAAGTTTGTGATTTCGTTCGCCTGGGCAAGTTTGTGAGGTGACTGGCCAGTGAGGGTGATAAGGTGTCGGTGGGTGTACAAGTGAAGTTCTACGGACCTTATTTAGGGTCGACGGAGGGTCGACAGGAGATCACGCATGGTAAATGACTTGGCTTTGGAGCCACCCGTATCCTTATTATGTGATGTTACTTTTCTGCTTTTGCTTTACTCTTACTGTGTAATTGATGCTACATGAAATTTACGCTTTTGCCCCTGTTTACTTACTAAGCTTTTAGCTTACCCCATTCCTTTTGTTTTCCTTAGCAGGGGCCGACGCGGGTACGTTTGGGCACACACACTAGTATAGTAGATTGGCTTATAATAGTTGAACCATTAGGATGTTTGTTTTATTTCTGGTGGTTTGTATTAGGATCCTTCTTAGGGTCTACATTTTGATTTTGGTTGTAATTATACGGATGTAATAGTAAGAGCAGGTACTTTTGGAGAATGTAATTATAACCCTTTTGGGATTGTAAATAGTACTCTTTTGGATTTTCTGGCTTTTATTGTTTTAAGTTTCGAGTCCTGGCGCGAGCTAGGCAGGCGGCCCGCCGATACCCTTGGGTTCGCCCTTGGGAGAAGTGGGGTCGTCACAATTATTCCTTCTTTAATACAACTTATATCAGCTCCACTATCTATTAGGGCTACAAAGGTTTCTTTGAAATCTTCTACTGTGATAGTTACTAAGGCAAACCATTTTTGAAAAGTCATTTTTTCTATAGTATTTATATATTGATTTTCATTTACTGGGTTTTCTGCTATTTCTATTTCGTTTGTTTTAACATTAGAAGTTGAAGGTTGATTATTATTTATTAATGTTAGTTTGGCTTCTATTTCTAAGTCTTTTGTCTTTAAATCTATAATTTCTTGTTGTAATTGTTTTACTTGTGTTTTAAGATTATTAATTTCTGATTGAAGATCTTTAGTAGTTTCCTTTTTCATTATATTTATATTAGGATATTTGTCTATTAATTTAGAAATACTAAAAGGTTCTATTATCTTAGGCATTTTGTCTTCTTGAATAATTAAGCTTTTTAATCTTTCTAAATATTCTTTTTTAGCTATTTGATCTTCAATTTTATCTATTATATCCAATAAAAATTCTTTGTCTTCTTTTTGTAGTTATTACATTTATATATTTTGGAGTACAATCCGAAAGTAATATTCTCGAATGAAATGACATCTGTTCCCATTTCTTTTTGTAAATTATCCATTATTCTTTGTGAAAATAAGCTTGGTAATCCAGTTATGAATCTTTCTTTCCAAAATGAAGCATTACAATCCGGTCTTCTTAATACATTTGTTAAAAACATATCTTTATACCATCTAAAATCTGATAAGGTTGGACATCTTAAATTTGTTAAAAATGTTTAATTAGAATTTAATTCTTCTTTTGGATTTCCTATAAAATATATGACTATTGTTACAATTAAAAATTCTGCAGCATCAGACTGTATTTGAATATTTCCTTGATCATCTTCGATTTCTTGTGTATGATCTAATATTGATAGTTTATCTTGTAATGTTAAAGCATTATCCCACCAATTTTTTAATTGTCCAGTAAATCCTGAAACTAATAATGTTGCAATATTTCTTTCTTGAATGTTTTTTATTTTGTAAGCTAGTCTAGCCATTCCCATTTCTTGCAAATTATTTAATACTTCATATTCAGCTTTTCCATCTATATTCCATTCATATATTGAATCTCCATCATATTTAGTAGTTCTGAATCTTGATCTTTCTTCATATTGAATATCTGGAGGACTTGGTCTTGGATAATAGTTTTTTGAACTTACCATTTTCCAATTTTTATTGTTATTATAGTTCCTTCTTTTTATTCGATTTATTTGATTATTTTCTTCTTCTTCTTCAAATTGATTTTCTATTGGTAAAAGTATATTTTCTTCTATATCTGAATTTATTGATTCTTCTGATAAATCTTCTAATTCTTCAGTAGAGTTTTCTTCTATTATTCTGTCTAATGTATTTATTTTTGGAGTAGAAGGTTTAGATTCTGTAGTTAAGTTTTGTAGGGCTTGAGATATTTTATTTAATAAATTATCTGTAGTATTTATTTTTTGATTATTAATATTTTGTACTAAGTCTTGCTCTTTTTCTCTTGTCAGGCTTCTAGGTTTAAAATGAGGTGCTGAAATATCATTTGGAAATTTTAAATCTGATTTCTTTATTGTATCAAGCTTAGTATTTAATACTTCCATATGTTGAGATATTGTATGAAGAATTTGATTTGTATAATTATTTTGTTGATAAACCTTTTTGATATCATCTAAATTTACATTATTATTTGTACTTGATTCAGCTTCTCTACCCTTTTTAAAAGGTGAGGCTATTATATCTCCTTGTCCTGTTTTAATTTTTACCTCTTGTAATGGGGGATGTATTGAGGTTAATATTTGATCATCTTTTAATTTCCATTTTTTATATAAATTAGTTTGAACATTTATTTGTGGTGTATTATATACATTGTTTATTCCTAATTTTGATGTATAAAATGTTAACCATGTAAAGAAAGGAAAATCAAATTTTTGTTTATCTATTTCATTTTTCCATTCTATAATTAATTTTTCTTTATATTGTGATTCTAATTGGAAAAACCAAATTCTTTTTTCAGTATTTTCTTCATCATCAAAATCTTCTTGTAAATATTTATGATTTATTTTATATGGTCTATCTATTACATTTATTTCTCCTACTTTCATTTGTGAATGTGTTGGGGAATATTCTGTTTGATTTTGATTTATAACTTCTGGAACAGGAGTTTTATATTTAAATGTTGAAGTATTTTCTTCAGGAAAATTTATTTCAGTAGATTCATAATTAGAATGTCTAGCTGGTAGCCAGGAATAACTTGAACTAGGTCTTTCTCTTAATGAAGCGAATCGTATTAAAGTATTTCCATCAGGTTTTTCTATAATATCTTCAGCAGTAGTTTGTTCTATATTTCTTGCTATTTGTGGATTTTTAATTTCAAATTCACTTGGTATGGTTATTTCATTCCATTTTAATCTTTTGGGAGTATAAGTTGTAGGTCTATCTGCATCTACTTGTAATAAAGTTGTTTCTTCTTTAAGAGTTGGAGTCATTATAAATTTTGGATTTAAATGTGATGATAAAGGTCTATAATACATTCTGTATATTATTGCAAAATTCTTTGTATGTTTTTCAAATTCATTTCCTTGTAAATGAACATCTAATACAACTGAATTTAAAATATGTGGGTCTGTTAGATCTATTGAAAAATTTGGAGCACAGTTAAAATATATAGGTCCATTACAAACATTTGTTTGAATCATAGAAAGTAAAGAAGTTTTATATCTTTTTAATCTAGTATCTCTTAATGCTAAATATATAGGGGCATCAACTCCTAAATGGAATAAAGGTTTTACAGCAATTTGTATTAAACCTATATGAATATATCGATATCCTTTACTTAAATATTTTTTAATTGTATTATGATTTAATAATGGAATTGTTTGATATTCTTCTTGAATAGAAATTGTTTCTTCATGAGTTTTAACTGATAATGCTGTTTTGAAATCTAACGAACCTATTCTATATATATGTTCTATCTTTTCTTCTGGAATAGTCCAATCTGAATTATTTATAAGCATATGATATTCATGACTTTGTACTATATTAGCTTGCTTTGAATTAGATCCTAATTTAAATTGTCTAAGAAATGCAGCCATGCTTAATATTTAATTAAATTTTACTTAGACGGGAACAACCGAGCACTATGCCTGGAACATCCTATCCTGGACTTACCAACGGTCTAACAAGGCATCAGGTTTTACCAACGTTTTTAGTAAAAATTTAATAAAATATGTAACATGAATGCATGAAATAGCCAAGTTAAAATAGAAACGTAATTCGAAGTAAAGCAAATATAAATGCAAAGTTTAAATATGCGTATGCACTTTAATCAGGGGTGTGGCTCCGATACCACTTCTACCCAGGCAATATAAATTTGTAATAAGCATGAAGATTTGGACTTATAATATAAAGGACTTACGTGTAATTAGAGATTTGCAACGGAAGATTTGTAGGAATGAAACCTTTAAACTTCTTTATTGAATTCTTGAAAGTTTGTAACAAGAGCTGGAATACAAGGTTTGGTTGAAAGTAGTTGGGAGTAGGTAAGAGCTAGTAAGAGTAGTTGAGAGGTTTTTTATACAAAGAGATTTTGCTCTGATACCACTTCTACCCAGGCAATATAAATTTGTAATAAGCATGAAGATTTGAACTTATAATATAAAGGACTTACTTGTAATTAGAGATTTGCAACGGAAGATTTGTAGGAATGAAACCTTTAAACTTCTTTATTGAATTCTTGAAAGTTTGTAACAAGAGCTAGAATACAAGGTTTGGTTGAAAGTAGTTGGGAGTAGGTAAGAGCTAGTAAGAGTAGTTGAGAGGTTTTAATAGATAGACCATATAAAATAAATCATAAATATTTACAAGAAGATTTTGATGATGAAGAAAATACTGAAAAAAGAATTTGGTTTTTCCAATTAGAATCACAATATAAAGAAAAATTAATTATAGAATGGAAAAATGAAATAGATAAACAAAAATTTGATTTTCCTTTCTTTACATGGTTAACATTTTATACATCAAAATTAGGAATAAACAATGTATATAATACACCACAAATAAATGTTCAAACTAATTTATATAAAAAATGGAAATTAAAAGATGATCAAATATTAACCTCAATACATCCCCCATTACAAGAAGTAAAAATTAATATAGGACAAGGAGATATAATAGCCTCACCTTTTAAAAAGGGTAGAGAAGCTGAATCAAGTACAAATAATAATGTAAATTTAGATGATATCAAAAAGGTTTATCAACAAAATAATTATACAAATCAAATTCTTCATACAATATCTCAACATATGGAAGTATTAAATACTAAGCTTGATACAATAAAGAAATCAGATTTAAAATTTCCAAATGATATTTCAGCACCTCATTTTAAACCTAGAAGCCTGACAAGAGAAAAAGAGCAAGACTTAGTACAAAATATTAATAATCAAAAAATAAATACTACAGACAATTTATTAAATAAAATATCTCAAGCCCTACAAAACTTAACTACAGAATCTAAACCTTCTACTCCAAAAATAAATACATTAGACAGAATAATAGAAGAAAACTCTACTGAAGAATTAGAAGATTTATCAGAAGAATCAATAAATTCAGATATAGAAGAAAATATACTTTTACCAATAGAAAATCAATTTGAAGAAGAAGAAGAAAATAATCAAATAAATCGAATAAAAAGAAGGAACTATAATAACAATAAAAATTGGAAAATGGTAAGTTCAAAAAACTATTATCCAAGACCAAGTCCTCCAGATATTCAATATGAAGAAAGATCAAGATTCAGAACTACTAAATATGATGGAGATTCAATATATGAATGGAATATAGATGGAAAAACTGAATATGAAGTATTAAATAATTTGCAAGAAATGGGAATGGCTAGATTAGCTTACAAAATAAAAAACATTCAAGAAAGAAATATTGCAACATTATTAGTTTCAAGATTTACTGGACAATTAAAAAATTGGTGGGATAATGCTTTAACATTACAAGATAAACTATCAATATTAGATCATACACAAGAAATCGAAGATGATCAAGGAAATATTCAAATACAGTCTGATGCTGCAGAATTTTTAATTGTAACAATAGTCATGTATTTTATAGGAAATCCAAAAGAAGAATTAAATTCTAATAAAACATTTTTAACAAATTTAAGATGTCCAACCTTATCAGATTTTAGATGGTATAAAGATATGTTTTTAACAAATGTATTAAGAAGACCGGATTGTAATGCTTCATTTTGGAAAGAAAGATTCATAACTGGATTACCAAGCTTATTTTCACAAAGAATAATGGATAATTTACAAAAAGAAATGGGAACAGATGTCATTTCATTCGAGAATATTACTTTCGGACAATTATTTGCTTTTGTGAAAAAAGAAGGATTAATGTTATGTTCAGAATTAAGATTACAAATAAAATATGGATCAAAACAAAAAGAAGTAGGATCATTTTGTGATGCATTTGGAATTAAAAGAATTAAGTCACCATCAGCATACAAAAAGAAAGTTAAAAAATATTCCAAGAAAATAAGATATAAAACCCCTAAAGAAAATGAACCAACTAAGAAGAGGAAATTTATTAAAAAGAAAATTGTTTGTTATAAATGTGGAAAAATAGGACATAAAGCAAACAAATGTAAATTAAAAGAAAAAATTGCAGAAATCTGTGTAAATGAAGAAGAAATTAAAAATAAATTAATAAATTTGTTAATAAATGAAAAAGATAAAAGTTCTGAAGAAGATTATTATGATGATATTACTAATTCCGAAAGTGAAGAAGATTGTAATTGTACTCCAAAATATATAAATGTAATAACTAGAAAAGAAGACAAAGAATTTTTATTGGATATAATAGATAAAATTGAAGATCCAATAGCTAAAAAAGAATATTTAGAAAGATTAAAAAGCTTAATTATTCAAGAAGACAAAATGCCTAAGATAATAGAACCTTTTAGTATTTCTAAATTAATAGACAAATATCCTAATATAAATATAATGAAAAAGGAAACTACTAAAGATCTTCAATCAGAAATTAATAATCTTAAAACACAAGTAAAACAATTACAACAAGAAATTATAGATTTAAAGACAAAAGACTTAGAAATAGAAGCCAAACTAACATTAATAAATAATAATCAACCTTCAACTTCTAATGTTAAAACAAACGAAATAGAAATAGCAGAAAACCCAGTAAATGAAAATCAATATATAAATACTATAGAAAAAATGACTTTTCAAAAATGGTTTGCCTTAGTAACTATCACAGTAGAAGATTTCAAAGAAACTTTTGTAGCCCTAATAGATAGTGGAGCTGATATAAGTTGTATTAAAGAAGGAATAATCCCCACAAAATATTGTGAAAGAACAAATGAAAAACTAATGGCAGCAAATGGAGAAGATTTAAAAGTAAAATATAAATTTACAAAAGGATCAATATGTAATAATGAATATTGTATTAGACATAATTTCATAATTGTAAATAATATAAATCATGATGTAATATTAGGAACACCCTTTTTAATTCAAATATATCCATTTTTAGTGAGCAATGAAGGAATTTCAGTAAACATAATGGGAAAAATTATTACCTTTAAATTTTTAACTTCAATAAGACAAAAGGAATTACAAACGTTACAAACATCCTCAATATATAAAACAATAACTACTATTACTAGAGTACAACAACATATAAATTATATTAAAGAGAAAAAATCTTATTTAAAAATTGAAGAACAACTAAATGATATTAAAATACAAAAAAGAATAATAGAATTAGAAGAACTATTTCAAAAAGAAATTTGTGCAGATATTCCTAATGCCTTTTGGGATAGAAAGCAACATATGATAAAATTACCCTATGAAAAAGATTTTAATGAGAAAGATATTCCAACAAAAGTTAGACCAATACAAATGAATTCTGAATTATTAGAATTTTGTAAAAAAGAAATAAAAATATTAATAAATAAAGGATTAATAACACCTTCAAAATCACCATGGAGCTGTGCTGCATTTTATGTTATGAATCAAGCTGAAAAAGAAAGAGGAGTTCCAAGATTAGTAATAAATTATAAACCTTTAAATAAAGTATTACAATGGATCAGATATCCTATTCCTAATAAAAAAGATTTACTCAACAGATTATTTAATGCCAAGATATTTTCAAAATTTGATATGAAATCCGGATATTGGCAAATAATAATAGACCCAAAAGATAGATATAAAACAGCATTCACAACACCTTTTGGACATTATGAATGGAAAGTTATGCCATTTGGATTGAAAAATGCACCATCAGAATTTCAAAATATAATGAATGATATTTTTAATCCTTACAGTTCATTCAGTATAGTCTATATAGATGATGTATTAATATTTTCAGAATCAATAGAACAACATTTTAAGCATTTAAGTATATTTTTAAAAATAATTAAGAAGAATGGATTAGTTGTTTTTGCTCCAAAAATGAAATTATTTCAAACAAAAATAAGATTTTTAGGACATAATATACATCAAGGAACAATAAAACCAATTAATAGAGCTTTAGAATTTACTACTAAATTTCCAAATGAGATAAAAGATAAAAATCAATTACAAAGATTTTTATGATGTTTAAATTATATAGCAGATTTCTTTCCTAAGTTAAGACAAGAGTGCTCTATATTATTTAATAGATTAAAGAAAAATCCAAAACCTTGGACAGAAGAACATACTCAAAGAATAAAATATCTAAAGGAAAAAATTGAAACTTTACCATGTTTATGTTTACCTCATCCTGAAGCATTCATGATAGTAGAAACAGACGCATCAGAATTAGGATATGGTGGAATACTAAAACAAAGAATAAATAATTCAAAAGAAGAATTAGTTAGATTTCATTCAGGAACCTGGTCTGATCCTCAGAAAAATTATTCAACAATTAAAAAAGAAATCTTATCCCTAGTTTTGTGTATATCAAAATTTCAAGATGATTTATATAATAAGAAATTTTTAATTAGAATAGATTGTAAATCTGCAAAAGAAATTTTACAGAAAGACGTTCAAAATATTATTTCAAAACAAATATTTGCTAGATGGCAAGCTATTCTATCTGTATTCGATTTTGATATAGAATTTATTAAAGGAGAAAATAATTCTTTACCAGAATTTCTACAAGGACATGGATCGTGAAATGATGGCACACAGAGAAGAACGAGAACACACCAATTATTTGAGAGCTCAAAGGGATTCTCCCACACTTCAAAATAAAGAAAAAGATATCCAATCTAGAGGATATCAATATTTTGCCCAAACCAGCTATGGCAGACAATGTATTCCAGCTCATCAAATTCCTAAATATGATACCATACACATTCGAAAAAGTCCTTACACTACAATCACTCCTCAAGAAAAAGCCTTTCTTATTCAAAGAGAGATTCAGAGAAATACCATTCGTATCAAAGTTATGAAAAGAATTGAGAGAAGTGAGGAATTTATTCAATATCACAGAGAGCAAAATAAGAAATTATCTGACCAGCTTAAAAACATTGTTTATTAATATTGCAGGATTATGGATTCAAAAGCAGAAAATTCCAGGCCAAAGACTCCTCAGGATTATGAGATGAGTCTTACTCCTGTCACTCAAAACAGATTCCAACTCTTATCAGATTTTCCAGCACTGACTTATAGTCAAGCTGCTTGTACTCCAACTTCTTCTCAAATTAGACCAATTCAACAACTACCAAAATCCCCAGAAAAATCCATAGAAAATACCTATTTTACAAAGCCATTTACTCAACATATTACTTTAACCAAATTCCAAGAAGTACCTCTGTATTCTACACTCAATCAAATTACTCAAAGGATCTTTCCTCCAAAATGTTTTTGGCAACCAGATGATCCCTCCAAAAATCTGGATTATTATGAATTAATTCTTACAGATACTCAATCTGTAGAAATATTTCCCATTCTAGACAGAAAAAATCCAAATATAATTAGCCACTCAAAATGTATAATAAAGCAAGTTTGTTCTCCAAATGAATGGACTTCTCTTTATTCTAAAAAATCCTTTTCAGTAAGATTCATTCCGGATGGATTCACATATCAAGATTACAAAATGGCATGGTATCGTGCCTTCCTTTTTAGACCATTCAATCACTCATGGTTCTTCACATTCAAAGAAAATTGCAGCAGAGAATTTTCAATTTGGTTCAATCACTGGTGGAAATGGTTTGGACCACAACCAGAGATATTACCTCCGAATGTGCTTATGGGATTTCAAACATATCTAAAAAGAGCAAGGGGGAAGAATATACAAGACCAATTTTATTCCATATGGAGTTCAAAGTTCCGTGGATATTTTGCTGGAGTTTCAAAATTCATCAAGAACTGGAAAAACCACTCCCAATGTCATTAGTCAGAGAATTCAAAATTAAATGGTGGACGGGATTCAATCAAGAATTTGGAGATCAACAAAATGTTATCAGATTCTTAACTACCGGAGATAAACTCAAATGGACGAAACCGTCATCCACTGCACCAACTTCAACCACTACTCCAAAGATGACAAGACAAGCAACCACTATTCCAACAACTACGTCTTATCCAACCACTCCAAAGAAAGATAAAGAGAAAGTGACGGAAATGGCATCCGAAGAAATTGCCAGTAACTTTTTGATAAAGCAAATGATGCAGAATCCCGAGATGTTAAAAGAATATCTGAGTTATTTACAAAAGCAAGATAAAAAGGAAGAAACTGACAAAATTGAGGAGTCAGCCGGATCATCCGAATCCACCTTTGATCCCTTTGGTGGACCATGCGGACAAGACCCAAACGACTTTTGAAAAAGATGTCGGCCACAATTCAAATACAAATGAAATGCAGATTCAAATCCAGATGAAATGCGGGACAGACTTCTCTATAAATAGACTCAAAATCAGAAGACAAGGCATCGGCGAAGAACTATCAGAGCAAAATCTCTTTGTATAAAAAACCTCTCAACTACTCTTACTAGCTCTTACCTACTCCCAACTACTTTCAACCAAACCTTGTATTCTAGCTCTTGTTACAAACTTTCAAGAATTCAATAAAGAAGTTTAAAGGTTTCATTCCTACAAATCTTCCGTTGCAAATCTCTAATTACAAGTAAGTCCTTTATATTATAAGTCCAAATCTTCATGCTTATTACAAATTTATATTGCCTGGGTAGAAGTGGTATCAGAGCCACACCCCTGATTAAAGTGCATACGCATATTTAAACTTTGCATTTATATTTGCTTTACTTCGAATTACGTTTCTATTTTAACTTGGCTATTTCATGCATTCATGTTACATATTTTATTAAACTTTTACTAAAAACGTTGGTAAAACCTGATGCCTTGTTAGACCGTTGGTAAGTCCAGGATAGGATGTTCCAGGCATAGTGCTCGGTTGTTCCCGTCTAAGTAAAATTTAATTAAATATTAAGCATGGCTGCATTTCTTAGACAATTTAAATTAGGATCTAATTCAAAGCAAGCTAATATAGTACAAAGTCATGAATATCATATGCCTATAAATAATTCAGATTGGACTATTCCAGAAGAAAAGATAGAACATATATATAGAATAGGTTCGTTAGATTTCAAAACAGCATTATCAGTTAAAACTCATGAAGAAACAATTTCTATTCAAGAAGAATATCAAACAATTCCATTATTAAATCATAATACAATTAAAAAATATTTAAGTAAAGGATATCAATATATTCATATAGGTTTAATACAAATTGCTGTAAAACCTTTATTCCATTTAGGAGTTGATGCCCCTATATATTTAGTATTAAGAGATACTAGATTAAAAAGATATAAAACTTCTTTACTTTCTATGATTCAAACAAATGTTTGTAATGGACCTATATATTTTAACTGTGCTCCAAATTTTTCAATAGATCTAACAGACCCACATATTTTAAATTCAGTTGTATTAGATGTTCATTTACAAGGAAATGAATTTGAAAAACATACAAAGAATTTTGCAATAATATATAGAATGTATTATAGACCTTTATCATCACATTTAAATCCAAAATTTATAATGACTCCAACTCTTAAAGAAGAAACAACTTTATTACAAGTAGATGCAGATAGACCTACAACTTATACTCCCAAAAGATTAAAATGGAATGAAATAACCATACCAAGTGAATTTGAAATTAAAAATCCACAAATAGCAAGAAATATAGAACAAACTACTGCTGAAGATATTATAGAAAAACCTGATGGAAATACTTTAATAAGATTCGCTTCATTAAGAGAAAGACCTAGTTCAAGTTATTCCTGGCTACCAGCTAGACATTCTAATTATGAATCTACTGAAATAAATTTTCCTGAAGAAAATACTTCAACATTTAAATATAAAACTCCTGTTCCAAAAGTTATAAATCAAAATCAAACAGAATATTCCCCAACACATTCACAAATGAAAGTAGGAGAAATAAATGTAATAGATAGACCATATAAAATAAATCATAAATATTTACAAGAAGATTTTGATGATGAAGAAAATACTGAAAAAAGAATTTGGTTTTTCCAATTAGAATCACAATATAAAGAAAAATTAATTATAGAATGGAAAAATGAAATAGATAAACAAAAATTTGATTTTCCTTTCTTTACATGGTTAACATTTTATACATCAAAATTAGGAATAAACAATGTATATAATACACCACAAATAAATGTTCAAACTAATTTATATAAAAAATGGAAATTAAAAGATGATCAAATATTAACCTCAATACATCCCCCATTACAAGAGGTAAAAATTAATATAGGACAAGGAGATATAATAGCCTCACCTTTTAAAAAGGGTAGAGAAGCTGAATCAAGTACAAATAATAATGTAAATTTAGATGATATCAAAAAGGTTTATCAACAAAATAATTATACAAATCAAATTCTTCATACAATATCTCAACATATGAAAGTATTAAATACTAAGCTTGATACAATAAAGAAATCAGATTTAAAATTTCCAAATGATATTTCAGCACCTCATTTTAAACCTAGAAGCCTGACAAGAGAAAAAGAGCAAGACTTAGTACAAAATATTAATAATCAAAAAATAAATACTACAGATAATTTATTAAATAAAATATCTCAAGCCCTACAAAACTTAACTACAGAATCTAAACCTTCTACTCCAAAAATAAATACATTAGACAGAATAATAGAAGAAAACTCTACTGAAGAATTAGAAGATTTATCAGAAGAATCAATAAATTCAGATATAGAAGAAAATATACTTTTACCAATAGAAAATCAATTTGAAGAAGAAGAAGAAAATAATCAAATAAATCGAATAAAAAGAAGGAACTATAATAACAATAAAAATTGGAAAATGGTAAGTTCAAAAAACTATTATCCAAGACCAATTCCTCCAGATATTCAATATGAAAAAAGATCAAGATTCAGAACTACTAAATATGATGGAGATTCAATATATGAATGGAATATAGATGGAAAAGCTGAATATGAAGTATTAAATAATTTGCAAGAAATGGGAATGGCTAGATTAGCTTACAAAATAAAAAACATTCAAGAAAGAAATATTGCAACATTATTAGTTTCAAGATTTACTGGACAATTAAAAAATTGGTGGGATAATGCTTTAACATTACAAGATAAACTATTAATATTAGATCATACACAAGAAATCGAAGATGATCAAGGAAATATTCAAATACAGTCTGATGCTGCAGAATTTTTAATTGTAACAATAGTCATGTATTCTATAGGAAATCCAAAAGAAGAATTAAATTCTAATAAAACATTTTTAACAAATTTAAGATGTCCAACCTTATTAGATTTTAGATGGTATAAAGATATGTTTTTAACAAATGTATTAAGAAGACCGGATTGTAATGCTTCATTTTGAAAAGAAAGATTCATAACTGGATTACCAAGCTTATTTTCACAAAGAATAATGGATAATTTACAAAAAGAAATGGGAACAGATGTCATTTCATTCGAGAATATTACTTTCGGACAATTATTTGCTTTTGTGAAAAAAGAAAGATTAATGTTATGTTCAGAATTAAGATTACAAATAAAATATGGATCAAAACAAAAAGAAGTAGGATCATTTTGTGATGCATTTGAAATTAAAAGAATTAAATCACCATCAGCATACAAAAAGAAAGTTAAAAAATATTCCAAGAAAATAAGATATAAAACCCCTAAAGAAAATGAACCAACTAAGAAGAGGAAATTTATTAAAAAGAAAATTGTTTGTTATAAATGTGGAAAAATAGGACATAAAGCAAACAAATGTAAATTAAAAGAAAAAATTGCAGAAATCTGTGTAAATGAAGAAGAAATTAAAAATAAATTAATAAATTTGTTAATAAATGAAAAAGATAAAAGTTCTGAAGAAGATTATTATGATGATATTACTAATTCCGAAAGTGAAGAAGATTGTAATTGTACTCCAAAATATATAAATGTAATAACTAGAAAAGAAGACAAAGAATTTTTATTGGATATAATAGATAAAATTGAAGATCCAATAGCTAAAAAAGAATATTTAGAAAGATTAAAAAGCTTAATTATTCAAGAAGACAAAATGCCTAAGATAATAGAACCTTTTAGTATTTCTAAATTAATAGACAAATATCCTAATATAAATATAATGAAAAAGGAAACTACTAAAGATCTTCAATCAGAAATTAATAATCTTAAAACACAAGTAAAACAATTACAACAAGAAATTATAGATTTAAAGACAAAAGACTTAGAAATAGAAGCCAAACTAACATTAATAAATAATAATCAACCTTCAACTTCTAATGTTAAAACAAACGAAATAGAAATAGCAGAAAACCCAGTAAATGAAAATCAATATATAAATACTATAGAAAAAATGACTTTTCAAAAATGGTTTGCCTTAGTAACTATCACGGTAGAAGATTTCAAAGAAACTTTTGTAGCCCTAATAGATAGTGGAGCTGATATAAGTTGTATTAAAGAAGGAATAATCCCCACAAAATATTGTGAAAGAACAAATGAAAAACTAATGGCAGCAAATGGAGAAGATTTAAAAGTAAAATATAAATTTACAAAAGGATCAATATGTAATAATGAATATTGTATTAGACATAATTTCATAATTGTAAATAATATAAATCATGATGTAATATTAGGAACACCCTTTTTAATTCAAATATATCCATTTTTAGTAAGCAATGAAGGAATTTCAGTAAACATAATGGGAAAAATTATTACCTTTAAATTTTTAACTCCAATAAGACAAAAGGAATTACAACGTTACAAACATCCTCAATATATAAAACAATAAATACTATTACTAGAGTACAACAACATATAAATTATATTAAAGAGGAAAAATCTTATTTAAAAATTGAAGAACAACTAAATGATATTAAAATACAAAAAAGAATAATAGAATTAGAAGAACTATTTCAAAAAGAAATTTGTGCAGATATTCCTAATGCCTTTTGGGATAGAAAGCAACATATGATAAAATTACCCTATGAAAAAGATTTTAATGAGAAAGATATTCCAACAAAAGTTAGACCAATACAAATGAATTCTGAATTATTAGAATTTTGTAAAAAAGAAATAAAAATATTAATAAATAAAGGATTAATAACACCTTCAAAATCACCATGGAACTGTGCTGCATTTTATGTTATGAATCAAGCTGAAAAAGAAAGAGGAGTTCCAAGATTAGTAATAAATTATAAACCTTTAAATAAAGTATTACAATGGATCAGATATCCTATTCCTAATAAAAAAGATTTACTCAACAGATTATTTAATGCCAAGATATTTTCAAAATTTGATATGAAATCCGGATATTGGCAAATAATAATAGACCCAAAAGATAGATATAAAACAGCATTCACAACACCTTTTGGACATTATGAATGGAAAGTTATGCCATTTGGATTGAAAAATGCACCATCAGAATTTCAAAATATAATGAATGATATTTTTAATCCTTACAGTTCATTCAGTATAGTCTATATAGATGATGTATTAATATTTTCAGAATCAATAGAACAACATTTTAAGCATTTAAGTATATTTTTAAAAATAATTAAGAAGAATGGATTAGTTGTTTTTGCTCCAAAAATGAAATTATTTCAAACAAAAATAAGATTTTTAGGACATAATATACATCAAGGAACAATAAAACCAATTAATAGAGCTTTAGAATTTACTACTAAATTTCCAAATGAGATAAAAGATAAAATCAATTACAAAGATTTTTAGGATGTTTAAATTATATAGCAGATTTCTTTCCTAAGTTAAGACAAGAGTGCTCTATATTATTTAATAGATTAAAGAAAAATCCAAAACCTTGGACAGAAGAACATACTCAAAGAATAAAATATCTAAAGGAAAAAATTGAAACTTTACCATGTTTATGTTTATCTCATCCTGAAGCATTCATGATAGTAGAAACAGACGCATCAGAATTAGGATATGGTGGAATACTAAGGTGATATGAGAAAAATTCAGCCCGAGGATATACTTTGATGGCTTTGTAAACCTTGTTGAAATGTGCCCGATGAACTGAGCCTACTGGTATAACATCATACACAAATGGACCCGGATGTGGGTCTGGCTGTATAGGGATGTCTGCCATACTAAAAATAGGTATCTTGCTCTACAATATGCATACGTCAGAAATACGACCACACACATTTTACCAGTAGAATAGGAGATCTAGATGCGAATTCATATTATATTGACTTTAAATATGCGAAAACGCTCAAAATACATGAGAATAACACAAGTCATGAAAATGTTTCATAGAAGTAGGTATCACATATAATATACTACTTCGAAAATCCCACCCAGGTACGATTAGTACAATGGATGTATTGGCTAAGACACAAAATCAAGCTCTAAGATTAGGGCAATTTCTTCTGTTGTGGCCCGACTGATGACAATTTGTACACCTTCTCGGTTCCTCCGGGTCTCTCTCATCCATCTCATTCCGAATTCTTCTAGCTCGTACCCTTCCAGCCCGACGGGCAACATATTTACTTCTATCTGCCTGCAGCTCCCAATCTGGTTGGAGCCAAGTATCCCGATGTGGCATAGGGGTAAACTTTCCTGAATACTGCACTGCCCATCGCCTTTTTGTGAACTGAGGGTCTACAAGCGATCCTGGATTATCCTTTCGGTGCCTGCACACAGCCAACACGTGCGAACATGGCAGTCTGTAGCACTGCCACTTTCCACAAGAGCAAGTTTTTTCAAAGTATTTGACCGTTTGTGTATTACCCCCTTTGCCATCCACACGTCGGCCAGTCACAACTTTATACACCCCGGAAGAGAAATCGAACTCAACAACCCTGTGACTTCCCGCCTTCTGGTCCAAATTCTTAAACTTCCGCCATATCTTTGGAGGAAATGGATTACGGCAATGTCTGGCCTCCTCTGTTCTTTTTTTAAATAACTCAACTGTCCGATGAAAAGTCAAATTAATACAAGCCTGGATAGGCAAATGACGTGCTCCTCTAAGTACATTATTCCAACTTTCGGATATGTTGGTTGTCAGAATACCCCACCGATGATCACCGTCATGCGTTAGACACCACTTTTCGATTTCAATGTTGGACAGATAAGTCCATGCGTCTGGAAACGTGCTCCTAAATTCTCGTTTGAATGCCCGCCACTTGCGCAATTGTCTGGCTCTTCCCATTGCCCAACACAACCTTCTTAGGTGCAAACCTTTGAAGTGAGTCATTAGGTTACTCCTAACGTGTCGTAGGCAAAACCTATGAAAGGCCAAAGGTTCTTGCCAATAGTCAAAATGTGTCATCGAATGAATGATACCATGATGCCGATCTGAAATGACACAAATAGGACACCGATCACGGGCTACGTTGTATCTAAATTGCTCCATGAACCAAGACCAACTAGAAATAGTCTCTTCGTCGACTATGGCATAAGCTATTGGAATAATCCTGTTGTTGGCATCTTGCGTGACAGCAACAAGTAGTTTGCCTTTATATTCGCCTCGCAAATGCGTGCCATCAACACATATAACCGGTCGACACATGTGAAATGCATCAATAGCCGGTCCAAAGGCCCAAAACACATACTTAAATGTCTTCACGTGATCCGTACTATCAGAATGGTTCAACCACCTGATCACAGTACCGTGATTTGACTTCATAAGTGCATCAACATATCTTGGTAGGTCAGCAAAATTGGCATCCCAAGAACCAAATACAAGTTCAATAGCTTTGCGTCTGCCGTACCAAGCCTTTTTATAAGAAACATTCACCTTCAACACTTCTTTAACATCACTTACTATGCTCTTTACTTTGTACCCAAGATCGTCTTCAATGCTATGAACAATGTGTCTAGCAATAATCGACGATGTGAGGCTAGCATTGCTATTACTGATCAAATCACCTAGACAATTGTGATCGTTCACCCACTTAGTTATTTGCCACAATCCATGTGTCTTTTTTTTCATTGCTCGGACACACCAGTCGCATGGAGGTTCCGATGAGTCGGCCGCGGTGGTGAAACTCCTTTCGAATGCAGATTTACATTTGGCAACCCAGGTATTCCTCTTGCTCTCAACAACCCTAAACTCCCTATTATTATTGATAGACCACAATCTAATAGCCCCGTTCAACTGTTGTTTGCTTTCAAATCTCATATGCATCCTTATATTATTATTCTCCTCACTGAATGTCACAATGCGCTCCAACTCACTTTCATCAGTGAGATGCTCGTCATCATCTATGTTTCCAAGATTACAGAAGAATTTCAATCCTCGTGGAGCATATGACAGGTTGCCAGATGCATCAAAGGGCTGATGGTTCTCGAGATTCTGGTGGACTCCACGTTGTTCATTTTCACCATCCGAGTCACTACCTGACACATCAACCGACTCAGATTCCTCTACATCTTCCACATCATGCTCCGAGGATTGAAATAGGGGGCTGTTACAATGACTTGGACTGGCAGTGAAATCCAAGCCATAACTACCAACATGTTCCGGTGATTCTCGATCTCTAAAACTTTGAATCGAGTCTAGGCCTTGAACATATTCAACATCCGTCCTTAGGCCTGATGGAAGACGTGGCTCTAACGAATCCCTAACACAATCCCCCTGGGTCATTTGTGATACCGATGTTGTCTCAGGTACTGCTGTACTAAAGTTTGGTCGAAACCTTGTTGGATCCATGCATGCATGGACAAGCGACATCATCGGACCACAATTGGTATTTGGTGAAATGAATGTCCCGGTGACTCTCGGATTTTGGCCGATTTCCTCCTTCTCGATATAAAGTTCTGCGATGTATGGGACAATTTCATTCCATACATCATACATTATCTCCAGAGTTTCATCATCCACCACTGGGGAGACATTATAAGAGCTCCGGCCACAAGGTTGGCGGAGAAATATATTAAACTTGAACAACCCCCTATCGACCCCCATATATTGATAAATTCTATCCACCAACTCATCATATCCAATTCTGGATCGTAATGAGAATGTACGGTTGCACGTACGAGGCAAGTAATAAATTGATCCATCCTCGTAGTGTATTCTACCTCCCCAATAAACAGACACTCGCAGAGGTCTTTCTATAGACATACGTGTGAAAAGACTCCCTATTTTGGAATAATATAAATTAGCTCATGTGGTACAAGAATATATAACACATAACAATAGGTACTTTTTTATGTGGTCCAAATTTACCACTTAATTACCCAGGAAAAATGCAACAAAATAGCACAACCCACATGATTTTTTCATCCAAATTTCACACAAAATCTAAACTTTGCATCACATTCAAGAGTGTAGGTATAGTTTTATTATCCTCTTGTTTTTTCCATATATAATGGTTAGAATGATGAGGATAATTTAAACAGAGGTTAACGTAAGAAGACTAAGTTCAGAAAATCCCACTGTTTTTGCAAAAGGTATAGGTTCCAAATAGCGATACTAAATATAGGATTGGTATAAAAGACAAAAGTAGTGCAGCGGGAATATTAAGCATTTTCATTTCAAACCTTGCCTTTACCTCCATAAATGTTAGCTTTAGTAAGGGGTGTTTAATATAAAGTTCGTACACAGGGAAACCCAAATTTGTAAGGATAAGGGAGCTGTTATTCAAGTATAATTGTTTGAGCGAGTTCTTGTCATTAATAACAAGTTGGCATGAAATTACCCCCTTTGTAGAATATCTTTTTTTTCATCACAATTTAAGAATTTTCTCATATTTTAGTAGTACAAGCAAATGTGATACATGCTTGTCTTGTATACATATTTTTAGTTATATACCTAAGTTAATATTCCCTCTAACCGCCTATACATTATTACGAATCATGCCAAAATGTTAGTCAAGAATTCCTAATTAAATTGAGTATAAGTTTATTAAATGCGGGCAGATATCTTGTTTTATTTAACGTTTCCAAGCATTCCACCTTTTCAGTCCATATTGTCGCCAATTCGTCTTATTATACTCTTAAGGCAATCACTAATCAAAAACACCCAAAAATATTTTAAAAATTTTTTGACAGAGTTTCCCCTGTAATTGGGCTAAAACCCCCTGTCAACCAACATAGGCACATCGATTTTCAAACAATTGAGAAATATGACATAATTTAGACCACTGCAAATACGGTACAATAATTTCATATACAATAATTTCTTAAAGAACACAAGAAACTGTGATATTTGACAAACCTACAATAATAATATAATGTATATAGATTAGTGTGAAACAACAGTAATTTCTTATACTCCCCTGTCAACCGACATAACATGCAATTAAAAAATATACTACATTAGAGGGTCTCACTATACATTCATGAATTCACCATAAAATTAATCCAAGCAAAGTTCAAAAAATTAGAACATTAATATGACTACAATTAAATCTACATGTAAACTACATGACTTACCCAATGATTTGCCTCAAATTCTGACGATGCACTTGTGCGGACAACTTCCTAGTGGTACCAATCAAAGCCTCTTCAAGTCTCCTGGCTTGTGTCGAAAACTTTAAATGCACCTACATGAATATGATGGAGATCACAGAAAACCAAGATAAGGTACTGGAGCAGAGGATCTGGGGTGCAATGAGGGATTTGTTCAGATGAACCACCTCGTTCCCGTAGATCTTGCTTGTTCCGATATACCTTTTTGGATCTATTCCCCCAATTTCAAAGAAAATATGCGTTGGTAAACTAAATAACATAGGTATAGAAAACATAGTTATAGAAAATAAAAAAAAGGTCCTACAAATGACATGGAAGGAAATAATTCGGGGTCCTGCAAATGATGGCAAGGAAAATATCTAAATACATAGGAAAGAAATGAAAACACAGTACATTATGATCTAATTTCAAAACATCTACAACCCTAGATAAGTGGTAGCTAGAATACGACAATGGCAACAAGATTGGAATGTTTTCTCAAAGTATATCCTTTTGACGCTTCATAGCTAGAAAACTGCCACAAGACAACAAATAGCTAGAAAATCTTCCAAAATAGACATAAAACTACTACAGCAATATAATCACTAAATCAGTAGCAAAATTATGAAGAAAAAGTTAATTATATACCTTTCAAGCAAAAAGGGCACAGTTTTGGCACCCTTCTATTTGCTATCATTCATTGTTCTAGTTAAATGATTTTGAATGGTGATGCACATTAGCTAATTTTTTTTCTAGATTTGGACCATAGAAACAGATATTCCACAAGTGGCTTGGATTCTTTTCCAATTTTTTCCCCCTTACATGTAATCTATTCCACATGCATTATAAATTGCCAACCCTAACAACAACAATGTCCAATAATTTGCCAAATCATAAAAGCCACTTCAATTCGTACAAACAAATAATCCCAGAAATAAATTAAAACTCAGAAAACAAAAATCTTATAGAAAATGCTGTTTCTGGTGAAAGGAATGGAAAATGGAGAAGAAAAGAGATGCCGGACTTAAATGGAGCTAGCTACCACAGATGGGTTCCCAAAGGGGAAGCTCTGCAATGGCAGAGAGCTTCCGATGACAGCTTCGGAAGGGAAGAAGTTCGCCTGAGGAGATACGCCGTACCTCTACAAAATTCCAGAGCTTCCGAGGAGAATTCCGACGGCTTCCGACGACAATGCTGTGGCTCTGATTTCCGATGACAAAGCTCAGACCAACATTTTATCTGAGAGTGAGGGACTGAAGACTGGACTGAAGACTCTCGACTGAAGAGTAAAGGGAGTCTTGACTGAAGAGTAAAGGGACTGAACACAAATGCGATGCTGGGAAGAGTACCTCGCATTCATGAAATGCGAGGTACTCCATCTCGCATTCTTCTAATGCGAGCTGACAAACCTCGCATTAGAAGAATGCGATTTATTTTTCTTTTTTCGTGAAATTACTGACCTCGCATTTGTGAAATGCGAGGTACTTGAACTCGCATTTCACAAATGCGAAGATCACAAGTCTAGAATGAACTCTACAAATTACCCCCTTTGTAGAATACATTTTTTTTCCATCACAATTCAAGAATTTTTTCAAAAATCTGGAATAAAGCTCATACGAAAAAGATGGTTTGTTCTTTTCCAGCAAGCACTTGAACGTGATTCAAACATTTCAGCCCCTAAACATACACACCCAACACTCTTGTCCAATTCCTTTTCAACCCGTACCCCAACACCTCAAAACATGCAAACCCAGCTAGCAAAAAAAAATGGATGGCTGAGGCTTTAATCAGAAAATGCAGGTAAAAGAAAACAGCCAAGCATGAGATGCAGCAAAAGAGAAAGGTGAAGCTTGCGGCAATATTCATCCAGAATTTTTGGAACTTCAAGCTTTCAAATGCAGGTTTCAAGTAAACTTCAAACAAAACCAGCAAAGACTATCACTTGACCACATTTAACATCTGGACACTTTGATTAACACAACAAAACTGAATATGCAACAAAAAGAGCAGCAAAACCACCCCCCAAAAGCTCATGCAACTCAGCCAAAGCTGCCACGAATATCCACAGATACTGTTGCCTTTTGTTGCCAAGCTCGCTTCAAGCGTGGCTTGTTGCAGCAGGTTTGTATGCGCAGAAACTCAGTCCAAGGCAAAAACTAAGACAAGCAGGAGGATCATCAAGCATGCGATTTTTCCATGATCCCGGGAGTTTAGCACATGCAGATTTCCTTTTTTATTCAATCATTTAACACTTTACCCATTCAAAACTAGAATAAAAACCTCAAAGTATAGGTTTTCCTTTTGCATTTTTTGAGACAAAACCGTGACAAAGATTTTAGCAAATCAGGCATGCTTAGGAGCAGAGAATGGGCATGGACGTTCACATGCTTCACCAGCCAAATGACTGTCTGCAGACTTGATTCAAGCAAAACACAATAGGAGGAACAAGACCAAAAAGCAAGTTCTAATATGCTTCAAATCCTAAATGCAAGAGCTCGAGACAGAAAGGAAAAGGACATCCAGCAAAATTTTTAGGTACCAAATAAAAATGACTTGAATGTCTACTAATCTTGGACCCAACATCGCAGTCGAACATCACATAAAACATACGTTAACCAAGACATAACTTCAGCCATAAAAATCCAATCTTTGAGGCTTATCAAAAATCACAGAAGGAGAAACCGTAGATGCCATTCATTTCATTTTTGTACGCAAGAGAGGAGACACGAAAGCCAACAGCTTTTAGTTCATAAAAGCACACAAATTCTAAACAGAGCCACTGGAATCACAGCTCATTTACCCGATCATGCCCAGCATACAACTATGAAGATCTGTGGTTTCTAACTCACAAACTAAGGACAAGATTCAATGACTTAAAGGGAAGAAGGTGCAACTTACAGTGATGATGCTTTCCCTCGGTGAAGGCAGTGACGGACGTAAGGATGAACAGCTCCAGTGACTTTTTTCTTTTTTTTTTTTTTCCGCCTGAAGCTCTTCCTCTCCTCTGATTTGTTCAGCCGTCAAGTCCTCCGCTTGTCTCTTTTCGGGTTTCCTCTCCAGCCCATTCACCAAACCCCAGCCGTTAAAAGCCTTCAGATTTTTCTCACTCAGCCGTTATCTTCCCAAAAAACTCTCTCTCTCGCTCTCCTTCTCAATTCTTTCTCAGCCCTCCTTATACTTTCCTTTAGCCGTCTGTAATCCTTTTCTCAGTCTCTCTTGCTTTCTCTTTGTTTTCCAGATTCCACCTAAGCCCACTCTTTCTCTCGGCCGCTGTTTTCTGTTCTTTTCTCTCCCCAGATTTTCAGCCGTTCCCTTCTCTCCCCCCCAAAACCTTGCGGCTGCTACTTCTTGTTCCTTTTATATCACCTCACTAATCCATAAACCCTCACCCCAATGGTGAGGATGAAGGCTTACCCTTGCCTTCACATCCAGCCTTCCAAAGGGCATCCGTGGCTGTCCTTTGCACGCTGCAAAAAATTGCAGCGTGCATGCTGCGGTAAAATATTTTTTTTTTTTTAAAAAAACAACTTGGTAATTACAGAAATGATAAAATAAAATAATAATAACAAAATTACACAAACCAGGTAATAATAATAATAACAAAACAAAAATAATTTTAAACAAAAAAACTAAACAAAAATGGCCATTTTTAATTTTTAATTTTTAATTTTTCATCATTTTCTTTTCTCAAAATAACTTAATAAAAATAACTAAAGTGCCCAAAGATTGAATTTAAAGAAATAAACATATTTTTGTGAACAAATTTTCCTTTTTCTTTCTTTTCATTTTTCCAAGCCAACTAAAGCCTATTTTTTGAATTTTTCTTCTTTTTCCTCTTTTTCTTTAATTTTCTCTTTTCTTTTTTTTTATGATTTTTCATTTTCACTTTTCCTTCAAGAAAGCATTGAATAAAAACAAAATGACTAAAACATATTTTTGATGTTTTCCTTTTCTTTTTTTTCTAAAAAAACTCTATGCTAATCTTAAACTTAAAAGCTAAAACTAAAAACTAAAACTAAAAGTAAATAAGAATGAATAGCAAATGAAATAGGTCAACTAAAAGGGCGAAAATGAATAAAACTAAAATATCATAACAACTAATAGTGCAAAACACACAATAACGAACTAAAATGCAAGCAATCTAAAATGAAAATCATGAAATAGATGATACATACAAATTATTCAAAATTTGGTGTCTACAACAATTAAAAGGATATGGGAGCTCTCAGGAGCTAATCCACGAGCGATCCAAGCTCAGGTAGTTGACCCTCCGTCAACTTTCACAGTTATCCATGTAGAACTCCACTTACTACCTCCAGCCACCATGACACCCTCTTGGATCCGTAACCAAACAAACATGTAGGTGGTATCACTTAACAAGTATACCTAGCAAGACCCCTTATTTGGATCAAGTTATAACACTTCCCAAGGTTCACCAAGTTTCTCGACCAAGCCCTGGCCGGCTCGAGTTACAAGGCTTGCCAATGGGTTGGGGCGTCCCCCCCTCCCATTCACTTTTGGGTCAATGAGACGAATCTCCAATCGACAAGATTTGGTCATAGCATTGAGACGGAATGAGCGGTACCTCCCACCCTAAAAGGGCGTGATACATTCTGCCGTTCAATGCTCACGGAAAATACTTTCATTTACATTCACATGTAACACTTATCACTTATCAAGCAAGCAATTTCATGAAAGAGAGGACAAGGGCGGTAAAGTACACCCTACCCTCATTAACTAGCAAGTACGAGAAACATTTCATTTAAACACTTAACATGCACTTGACACTCACCAATAGTCATGAGAGAGAAAAAGTTAAGCGGCTAAACGGGTTCTCCGGAGTCCTCATATTCACCTGAGACATGTATAATCACGATCATTCACGTACATATTCAAGGCCAAGCAAAAATATCAAGTCGTTTTCATATTTATTGTAAAAATCAGGAAACTGGAGGTTTATGGTAGAAATCTTTAGAAAATCGTAACTTAATATTTACAAGTCCAAAATTTGCATGGTTGATACCGTTGGAAACCTAATTGAAATGGATAAAACTTTGTAGAAGACACCTTGATGAGATTCTATACGGATTTTGCTCAGTTTTTTCGTCAATAGACTGCTACAGTAAAATGCAGGGCAGGGAAAATTCTGTTTTTCCAACGGACTTTGAAAAATCACCAAAAATCACAGAAAATGAGTTTGCCCCTGAAATTTACATGGTTTATAACCTTATACGTCTAGTTTAAAAAAAACAGACGGGACTCGATTTGAAGTGGTATACATGAAAAAAGAACTTTTTTTTTCCGAAACTAGTCTGATGTTCCAGAAAGCAGATTTCCAGTTTTCACTTTAGCAAGTATACTCCTTTCTTTTCCTTTGAAGAGCCAATCGGTTTAATCAACCCAAATACACTTAAAATCCATTATTTTGGCAAAACTTTAACTCAAATAAAAGCTCCAAAAATCTGAAATTTTGTCCCAAAAATTTCGGCCAACATGAAAGATTCAAAACAAAAATTTTTCCTCTTGCTATACTTAAACACACACAAGTTCATCCATCCAGATTAAGGAATATCTTGCAATAATTAACAATCCAAACATGTAATAAAGCAAGATTTATCACATATATGCATCTAAAGCTCATAATACCTCCAAATCTCTACCCATCATCAAGCCAAAAACAAGAAAGCAATTAAAATCCTCAAGCTAGTCACCCCGAACCAATGCTCAAGGGGTTCAGCCACAATAATCACAATAATCACCCCGAACCAATGCTCAAGGGGTTCAATCACAATTCACAAATCACATCACATATCACACACACAAGTCACATCCAATACACAACATCCAACCAATGGCCTTAGGTCGAGTGTGATAAAGTACACCCTCGACCAAGCGTCCAGTAATCACATTGACCACATAAACACATTGGTAAACAAGTCACTCAAATAGTGGAAAGTCACATGTCCTTTGGCGAGTGCAATAACGTACACACTCACCTAATAAGAAAGTACAGTTTGCAAATCCATTTACCAAATCCTTTTAGCAATTTAAGCACAACTCGAGCTACACTTATTGGATTGAAACAAACAATATACCATTTCGAAGCTCAGACATAGCTCTACCATTCTTATGAAGACATCTCAATCCAGTTCTCACCCTAACTAGGTCAAATTTATCAAAACAGCCCCAGTTTCTCGGTTCAATTCTCACTGACACAATTACTAATAGTCCCGATTCAGTTAATCATAACTCAGCACACACAACTCCGATTCAGGCGATTCCAAAGCCATTTGAAAGCTAAGATACAAAACTACAATTCTTAAGAAGACATTGACAACCAATTCAGTAATATTCCTGGTCAAACTAACCAATTACAGAGGCTGATTATCAATTCTGATAGAAACAGGGCAGCAGGGGCAATTTTGTCATTTCACAAGTTACCCTGCTCCGATTGAGCTGAAAATTTACAGACATAGTTTAAACTCAATTCTCTACAACTTTCATGTTATGTGCTAAGGCTAATTTAGCCCCAAACATTTTTTCGAATAATCACAGAAATTTCGGACCGTACTCTCCCTTGAAATTTCCAGATTTGAAACCTTCTTTTGGAACCATTTTGCAACACCATTTGAAGGGGGTTTTTTTTTTTGTAAGAGAAAATGACAGCTTAAAGCTTGACTTTTTAGCTCCCAAATCAATCTTTAAATTTGTGAAAACACAGCCAAGAAAAATAGAGAAAACAGAAACCATTCGGTCCCCCCTCTCTGTCTCTCTCCCCTTTCTCCCGATTTCTGTTAAGGTTCTTCCCTTCCAAAGTTCAAGCCACAACTCCAAATATTCACACATATACCAATCAAAAATCATGCTAGCAACCAAGATCATACATTTGTGGGAATCCCAAGAGCCCGTACCTTAATCAAATCCAACAAGAATTCAACCCAATGAAGTTTCAAGATTCACTCTTCAAGAGATAACATAAAAGCTCTAGCTTTTGGGTTAGAGAACTACCTCAGGTTCTAGCTGATTTTCCCAAAGTTAGGATGTCCAATCTTCACCACGAAGAGATCTCTTTCCTTCTCCAAGAATCTGGCCAGCCACCACAAGGAGCTCCTCTCGGTTTCTCCCTCTCTTTCTCTTGGCTAGAACAACAAAAAAAAAAGGAGATGGAGTAAAGCTAGAAGTTGGTTGGTCATGGAGTTTGAGTTGAGGAAGAAGAAGATAGAGCTTTGGCTAGAAAGAGAGAGAGAGTGTGTGAGGGTGGTCGGCTGATAAGGGAAGAAGAAAAGGAATGAAAGGTTTGAAAAATTGGGAGCATTATAATGGGAAGAGAAGGATAGGACTTAAAGCCCTATTTTAAGGATCATGTCCCCTCTTGCATTTTAATGTCTTAAGAGTAAATTTAGTGGGGATGAAAGTGATTATATTGGCTAATGAGGGAGGGGGATTCTCGACTATAATAAGGAAGAAAGGAAAAGAAATTGAAGTGAATTGGAGGAAATTAAATGGAGAAACAATGGCAAGATTAAAACTTAGTTTTAGCGGAAATTGTCCAACTTTGACCAATGCTTATGTTCCACTTAAATTTGTCCACTACACTTTTCTTATCTATCTTAGTTCTATCTCATTTATAATTCTTTAAAAGCTACTCATAGTCTAATCTTTCACCAAAGTTAAATTCCCCGACACGGCTCAAAAACTAAACTTAGCACTAGTCGGTCAAACATTGGAATATTGTTCGAATGAAAATCATTTAATTATGAAAATGTGAACTATGCACATAAAGATCATGTAATTTTATATAAATACATAATATAGTTATTTTCACATTTATTATTTAACTTTTCAAAAAAAATATATATATAAAATAAATAAAACAATAAATAAATAAATGAAATAGTAATAATAATATTATTATTAAATAATAAATTTTGAGGCCCTCACAGCGGCAGTATGTACCACACTCGATCCGAATGAGAGGTACCTCTCATTCCCGTCTCCGTACTTTTATCTCGATTCAGTCGATTGGAGATGTTATCTCATCGAATTCTTGGAAACCCAAACCCCACTGGCTAGTTAATCGAGTCGAGGCGGCAAGGGCTTGGTCGATTAGATAACAAACCATGGGTATCTAGTGTTGTCGAGTAGAGTGTTATCTCCTCGACTAATCAGTATACTTGAGTATTACCACCAGTGTTTATTATGGAGTTCAAGCCCGGTAAGGGGTTTGGTTGGTGGACGGAGATTGGAGTTAAGTGGTGTACTACTGGACTAGTTACTTTACTTGAAAGTTGACAGAGTGTCAACTAATACTTGATCAAACTCTGGTGAAGAAATGGGAATTTGGCTCATGAGAGCCATCTGTATCCTTATACATTGATTATTATTCGAAGTGTTATTGTTCTTTTGGAAAACAAAAAGAGTTTTCACTCGCTCATTTTGACATTTGCTATTTGATATGTTATTGCTCACTTTCATGAACTTGTTATGCTTGCTATTTTACTACGTGATATTTGTACTTTTCAATAATGGTCAACTTGCTATTTGGAATCTCACTGGGTTTTTAGCTCATTCCATGCCATTTGTTTTCCTTATAGGGGGTACGAGCGAGGCGTGAGACTGGTACAGGCTAGCGTAGTCTAGTAATTTTTGAATTTTACGATTGTACTCGCACTAGTGCTCAATTAGGACTGAATGTATCTGAAACTCACATCTTTTGATATATGTAGGATTGTACGAATGTTTGAAACAGAAATGAAAGTATATGTATGTTTCAAGTTTGGAAACTGGTATTTCTTTTCCCCTTGAGGTTATAACCTATTATACTTGAAGTGAGTGAGTGAGTCCTGGCGAGAACTGGGTAGGCGGTCCGCCAAACCCTTTGGTTCGTCTTAGAGGAAAGTGGGGCTGTCACAGTTGTGGCTACCTTGTTGCATGCATGCAGTGATTTAATCACTGCAATTATAGTCGTGTTTGTTGCGGTTTTGATAGCAACTACAATTGTGCCTTCATAAGTATGACTATTAGAGAGTGACTTTGATGAAGAACTTTACTATTTTGTTTAATTGCTGATGAGCCAATTAAGAAATGTGCAAAAGACAGCAACAATTTGCTGCTGGAATTTACATGAAAAATGCTGACTTGCAGTGATTTTTTTAATGCAATTTCACAACGGCTATTTTGCTGCAATGTTTGTTTTTTCTTCACTTCAATTTCTAGCCATGAGATGGTTGTGATAATGAAGTTCGATTGGTTGATTGGTGCTGGAAATTTTCTAGAGAAAAGGAAATTTAGAAACAAATTAGTTTCCAAGGGCAAATAGGATTTGGTCATTGATTTCCTTTCATCTTTGGATTTCTAAAATAACATGAAAATTTCCTATAATTCTAATATAATTAGAGTTAAGCTATATGTTGGAAATTTTCTAGAAAAAGGAAAGTTAGGCAACTAGTTAAATTCCTATGACAAAATGTTTAGTCATTGGTTTCCTTTTGTGTTTAGTTTTCTAAACAAACATGGAAAGTTCCTATATTTGTAATATGATTAGAATTATTGTATTTTTCTTGAAATTTTAGAAATCCAAGTGGAACAAGAAGTTGCTCAATTAAGTTTTGGAAACTTACTAAATTTTAGGGCGACTAAAATTAAGAAAGTGTAACCAACTTTAGAAACTTCCAAATTTGATGAGATTAAATTTGGTAAGTCTTCGTACTTTTAGAAACTTTCTAATTTAACGGGGTTAAATTAGGAAAGTGATCTAAAGTTAGTATTTGAAATTCTAAAATGGTTTAAAGGAAAATTTCCAAACCTAAGTGAACTAGGAAATTTTAGTTGGACTAAAAAATTCTAATTTTGACTTGGACTTGTAATTAGATTATGATAAGATTTTGTTCATGGTTTTAAAATAGGGATAAATTTAGAAACCTACAATTTCACTGAGCTCTCCTAAGGTTTGGAAAATTACACAGACCCCTCTCGATTTGATAGTTGTAGTAACATAACTTAAAAATAATAGTGATTTGGTCAAATTTTTAAATGAATACCCAAAAATGCACTTGTATAATGAGTTTTAATTTACTTCCCTATAGAATTATAAGATTATCTAATGTAATTACAAAGAAAAGGTGCCGAATTTTTTATGTCCATACCTACTATTTGACAAGCAACTATAATAATAATTTTATCATTATAATATGATACTTTTGATGGTATTTTATTATGGATTTAGATTTATAAGAAAGAAATAAAATGTGGAAACAATTGATTTAGAATTTATGAATTTTTGAGTAGTGGGAATAATTTAGTAGTGATTTTGAGCAATTGTTTTTGATTTATTGTTAATTTTAATACCAAAAAATAGAAAACAAAAATTAGCAAAAAAAAACATTGGATTATGTATAAAGTTAACTCATCAAAAAAATCATTAATTCAACATTTGGTTACAATAGAAACTAAAGATAATAACGGCAATTTTACAATTTTATTGGCAAAAAATTAAAATAAAAAGGAATAAGAAGGAAAAGGAATGAAAAAAATAATTTTAAAGTCATTCTAAGTATAAGCATATATAACAAGGGAATTTCATTAAAATATTTAAAGGTAGTATTATCATTTTAAATGACAAAGGAGGTATGTGTAATTTTCCAAACCTCAGGGGAGGTTTCTGAAATTATCCCTTTAAAGTATTGAAAATTGTTCTAATGAGAGTAGAAAATGTTTTCCATAATTTTAAAATAAATACAAAAAGGAAAACTTCAAGAATTGAAACTTCAAATAGTTTAAAGTTTGAGCATATAATGATTCATGATTGGAATTAAATAAATATTTTATTATGCTTTCTAATAGATATTTGTTAAGAAAGGTGATAGTTTTTTGAAAACATTGTTATTAATTTGAGAAAGTGTCTAAATGTTTTCCTTTTTTGTTGAAACAATAGTTATATTGATGTGGCAAAAGTTATAGTATTTGAACAAAAGTCCATAGAGTTATGGACAAAGATCTAATTAGCTATACAAGTACCATTAGCACCTAAGAATAGGATTAACCCATTCTTCATCCAACCAAATGCTTAAAGCATAATTGTTAAGAAGCATAATGCTGTCTAATTTATCTATGTGTACAAAACAAATGGAGCATTGTAAAAACAGTAAATTGGGGGATATGATATCTTCAATAATTGTTGCTTCTCGACAACCCTTGTGGCAAAATTTTGAATTTGTGTGAGCAAGTATTTGTTCTCTATTTGTATTTGTATGATTCTCCAACCTGGTTTAGTTGCTTTGATTAATGCCAGTTTCACAGCCTCAACAAGGTCCTGCATAGAATCTCTAGACTTCCTTTCTCTGGTAGCCCAAGTAGCTTGCATTTGACCTATGCAATTTCTAGCCATGATGTCTATTCCCACATATTGAGAGATACTTTTTGCTATGCATGAATTTTGATGTAAACTCTCCTTTGCTCCTGCTGGCAACTTTAATTAATACTCTCTTGCATTGTTGTTTCTCCTCCTTTGATCCTTTCCTTTGGTAACATCATCGCATTCCATCCATTCCAGTTGTGCTTTTCCAATGATTCTATAGGGGTTCCTTTTCCTTATGGTTGAACTCCCTATCATTCCTAGATTTCCATAATTGCTAGAGTACATTAATTGTCTGATACATGTGATCTTCAATCGCTTTGGTTTCCTATGCCTTAGTGATTGTTGTCCACCAATTAGCAAAGTATCCTATAAGTTGATTAATTCCATCCCACTGGATTGGAGCCATCTTCCAAACTTCCTTTACCTTTTTGCACTGGAATAATACGTATTCCATAGTTTCTTCATGCTCTCCATAACCTACGCAGATAGGGTCCCCTTGCATTGTTCTCTTTTAGATGAGCTCCTTTGTTGGCAAAGTATTGTTTAGACATTTCCAAATAAAAATCTTTAGCTTTTGCTTCACCTTCTGTTTCCATAGCACTTTCCAGACATTGTTTCTGTGATAATTGTAGCTATAGTCTCTTTCAAAGTTTATCAGTTCTTTCCCTTGTTTCCTCTCTTAGCATTACTTGGTAACCTAATTGAACTGTGTATACCCCATGCTATGAATGAGCCCAGTAGTAACGATCTTATCTTCCTATCATACTACAGGAATTCTCAGGATATTTTCTGCATCTTACCTCTAGAAAAGCTGAAATAAAAGTGGCCTATTCCATCTATGGTTAACGATTAAATCAGATACTTTCTCAATCTGACATCCCACTAGTCTTGTATTAACTAGCTTTCCACCGGGATTATCTAGAATCCAATTGTCATCCCAAATCCTAGTCCTTTTTCTGCTTCAAATTCTTCTTCTCATCTCCTTTTCGATTTTTGCTCTCATTCACGCAATGCTCTGCTAAATCAAGAGGCATTCTTTGGAATTCTATATTAGAAAATTGACTAGCTATGATAATATTTTTCCTTCAACACCCTACTGACTAGTAAATTTGACTAAGATATTAGCTTCCAAATATGCTTAGTCAATAGTGCCTTATTGAACATTTGCAGATCCTTGAATCCTTGTGAGGATCCGACAATTTTCTTATTTTTATCAAATATTACTGGTTTATTTAAATAGTTATTCACTCTTTTTCTCCGAATTATTTAATTTGACTACTTAAAATCCATTTATATGGAAAAACGCCTCTCTTATGTTTTTAAAACGTTTTGTTAGAAAATTTACTTTTCGAAAACTCGTTTAGTTCAAAACAACAAATACACATTTTTCGAGACTATATTTGAATCGAGAGTGTATTAATTTTGGAGAAGTAAAAATGATCAATAGTAAATTAAGAAAAATTAATTGGAGATTTGAGGAATTAAAACTCGACTTATGTAAGGACTCCCAAAATTTCCTATTTTAACCCCTTATTACTAGCTTATTTCAATATTTAATTGCCCGTTTGCCTCGAATATTTTATTTCAACCTCTTTACACTCAATTGCATGGAACTATAACTTACTTATATTTTTAAAATGACTTGTTTCAAAATTTAATTTTTGAAACCTTGTAAAGTGAGAATAGTGAATACGCGATTGGAAATAATAATCGATTCGAGGATACAATAACCTTGAAAAATTGGAGACTTGTACATTAGTCTTGAAATAGCTATTTTTATGTTTAAGTATTCAATTATTAGTTAGTGATACTATCGTTATAAGAAATTCTTGAAAATTCCACTTTATCGCGCACAAATCAAAAGTACGCGTTTTTACGCGCGCGATTAATTGAGGGACTTAAAACCATTATTTTTAGACCATTAAGAGTGAATAATAATAGTACAACTACAAGTGCATTAGAAGTTTAGAGCACAAGTGAAACAAACTCGAGAGGAATCGAGCACGAAACGCACGCGTACGCACACTATCTTTAGTTGACTTTTGGAGCAATTTTGGCCACACATTCTTAAGCTTCTCATGGAAGCATCACACCAGATCAAAACCCTTCTTTTCTCACCTCAAGTGCACGGCTGAAACTCTCATTTTCTCACCTCAAGAGCCGGCCAAAACAAGAAAGAAAAGAAAGGAAAGAAAGCTCTTCATTTTCTTGCTCATTCCTTGTCCAAATCACCTCAAATTTTACGTACAACTTGCTAAACACTTGGTGAACAACATTAGCTAGGAAAGGAGCTGCCTCTCATGGTTTTTCTTCAGCTCAAAGTGACTGAAATTTCTGCCTTGACCATTTAAGAAAGTAAGTGATGATCAACCCCTTAATTGTTGATTTATGGAAGTTAGATTACACTCATGAGCTCTTGGATTCTCATGGGTAGCTTTAAATTGATAGAAATTTGATGTGTGGGCTCTATGAACTCCCACTTTGGTTTGATGGAATGATTTTGTGTGTTTTGATGTTAATAATGTTGGATTAGTGCTTAAATTAGTGAAAATGAGTGATATTAGGGATGAAAGTTCAAAGGGGAGTGAAGGTGAAAATTTTCCATTTCTGCCCCTATGTTGTCCGTGACCTTTAAAGTGATTTTTCGTGGTTCTAATGACTTGGTTATGTTGTATATATGTTGTGTGAGTTGTGTAGAAAGTTTAATCAAAAAATAACGTGATTTGGTTGGCCAAATGATGTGTTTTCGGAAACCAGCAAAACTGGAAATATTTCCCGCAACTGCTCTGGCAGTGTTATTGTTTTGGCTATAACTTTTTGCTCCGATGTCAAAACCGAGTGCCATTTGTTGAACTGGAAACTAGACATTCCCAGCTTTTCAATGGTATCAAATGGACATTCTGATTCCACCTGAGTAGTCCATACCAATTGTTTGAACATGATTGTCTTGTTTCGCGTCTACACTAGGAGCTCTGTTTTGAACAGCGAATTGATGCTCAAATATGAGCTAGCTGTGGACAGATTTTGAAAACTATTTCTTCCAAGAAATTATAGCTTTATGAATTTAGTTTTCAACGCCACTGACCATGCTCGATTCCAAGTTGAATTGAATGAGTTGTGGCCAAAATTCGAAACTGATTCAATGATTTGAAACCCTCTTTTTGGCTAGTAAATATCTAAATCTTGATTGGGACTTGTAGTTTCGAAATTCTTGGTGTTAATCACCTACCAAACACAAGTTTCTTAGACATTGTATACATAAATGAACCATATTTGAGATGTTTTCATTGGCCGAATATTTAGAAAAGGAAAATTTGCATACAAAGACAGATTTGCCTTGGAAATTTGTGGGACTTTAGTGATTTTGTTAACAGACTTTCCGTACGTATTTTTCTATGAAATTTTATAGAGAAATAGTTCTTATATGGTAGTGTAATACTGCCAAATTTGGTGCCATTTCGAGTTCATTTCGATGCTCAAACAAAGTCCCAAAGTTTGTAAATTAAACCTGGAAACTTGCCTAACCGTCTCAATTTTTCAGCAACTTTGAGCTACCATATTTTGGTGCTCAAAACTCCAATTCTTGTTCCACCTTTTGTGTTGAAAACTTTGCTTGTAACTCAAATTGATTTCAAATTTCAAAGGCTAGTTCGCATTGTGGAAATTTTGCCAAATTTTCAAAGTTGGCCAAAAAAAAAACCAACCCAAATCTGTCTTGACTTTCCAAAACAGCAATTTTGAGCCAAATTTTGAATGTTTTCCATTTCGAATCTTGAAGAAATGTCTTCTAGTAACTTTTAGTACTCGGAAAGTAGTATCAAACGGTATCAAGTTTTTCAATTTTGGACATACGGAGAGTGAGATACGATTTTTCAAAGATCGAACCTCAAATCTGAAATTTTCAAACTTGACGGGAATTGAGTTTTTGAGACTCTTCCCTATCCTGGAATACTAATTGACCATTTTGGACTTTTCTTCATGAAGTAAACCAATTTTTTCCTTGTGTTGATAAACACTACTTTTGAATCTTGAATTTTGGGCAAGCAAAGCCCCATTCCATGGTATTTTCTAGATTGTACAAAAGTACAATCTTTCCTGTAACAAGGGGGTTTATAAATAATGGTGTATGATAGTCAATTACTATTTGGTCAGGTGCTCAAAGGAGATCTTCAAAAGGATCTCGAGGGGAACACCTAAAGGCTTGTTTACGCACTTACTCCCTCGGTTCGATTGGTGAGTGTCAAGTGCATGAATTTGTTGCTAAGTGGTTAACTGTTTCTTATCCGTTATGCGAATTTGAAATTTTGAGACGAGTGTGTATTTTACCGCATTCGTTCTTTTTCGAACGAAATTATATTCGTATTTTGCCATGTGAATTCATATTTGACTTGTACTTAGTAATGTGGATGTGATTCGTATTTGTGATTCATATATGTGATTCCTATTTGGAATCATCGATTTGAGCGTTGCTCATCGACTTATATTCGTATTTGTATTCGTATTCGTATTCGTATTCGGGGGACGTCCAAACTCGTTGGTTAACTTTGCAAATCGAGCCAGCATGGGCTTGGTCAATAAGTTTAGTAAACCATGAGATATTCGTAGAGTATGATCTATTGGAGAGATCTTGCTCGGCATTACCTGCGCAGTATTGCCATGATATACTCGAGTATTATCAAAACTTTGATGAACGGGCCCGGCAATGCGGTGTAACGGTGACGAGATTCGAAAAAAAGTGGTGTATCTATGGATTTGATACTTATGTGGTTGACGGAGTGTCAACATGAGATGTGATCAAGACTTTGACTTGACTACGTGGAATTTAGCTCCTGAGAGTTACTGTATCCTTGAATTATTTCTGTTTATTTTCCTATTCGAAATGTGGATTATTCAAACTTATAGCTTTACTACCATGTAATTTGTGACTACTTGGATTACGTGTTTGCATGTCTGTTTCTTGGCCTCACTGAGTATTGGCTCATCCCATTAGTTTGTTTTCCTTAACAGGAACCCGATTGGAAGGAGTTAAGCAAATGCCGACTTGAGACACTTTTGTATTAGTGTTTTAATTATAACTGACTAGACACTTTTGGATGTTGTATATTTTGGGGAAGTAATTGTAAATTTGAATTTGTGATGTAAGACTGGATATTTATGTATGGAAATGACTTCGTACCTATATTCCGACTTTCATTGTTAGTATTAGACTAGGTTTGAATTGGTTTTCTCTCGAGTCCTGGCGAGAGTTGGGCAGGCGTCCCGCGGATACCCTTTGGTTCGCCCATGGAAGAAGTGGGGGTGTCACAATCTTGTCCCACTACAGTTCCTATTCTTTGGCATATTCTGCCACCCTACCTAGTGTATCTTTGTCTTACCATTTACTTCACTCCACCATAGTTATCCATCTTAGAGCTTATATCTTTGCACAGTTTGTTAAGTAATTTCAAACAAGACATAGCATATGTGGGCATGGCCATGACTACAGCTTTGAGCATCACCTCTTTTCCTTCTTGGCTCAACAATTTATTTTTCTAGCTTCACAACTTCTTATCTATGTTACACTTGCTGAAACTGTGACGGCCCCACCTCCCCCTAAGGCGAACCAGAGGGTTCGGCGGGCCGCCTGCCCAACTCTCGCCGGGACTCAGTCGATCACTACAATCCTCAAATGAATTACAATATAAATCTCAAATATACATCACATGGTCCACAAACATACATCCAAGTCTCCAATAATTACATGTCACAAATGCAGCGGAAACTGATTCCAATCGTGGAATGTATACTTACATCCATATCAATTTCAAATATTTATACAAAACCAACTCGTACATAAAATAGATCCAAACTTAAACTGTACACGATATAAGCCATCCAGTCACGTGAATAAGCACAACAAGCCCTTCCTTCGCCTTGAGCCCTGTGGGGGGGGAAATAAAATATTTTTGGGGTGAGCTAAAAGCCCAGTGAGTAACCAGTAAAATCAGTAATCAAATAGTTTTCACAAAAATTCATTTCATTGATGTCATGGTTCAGAAATCAGATGTACGTATTTTTGCTCTCGTGAGCCAGTGAAATCATTGTAATGTTTTAGAAGTTCAATAAGTAACCGGGGGTAAAAATGTAATTTTGTTACAGGTCAACATTTGCACAGTGAGAGTAAAACAAAAGCAGAAAATGACACCACATGGTAATTCCACAAAGCTCAATGAGCTAAAATCTCAATAAGGTTCCGAACATGAAATTTCATAACAAAGCCAACACATTAACCATCAATAATCAATAATTCAAGAAACAATTACAATGGAAAGCGATAGTAACATATTCATTAAAAGGATACCGCTCACATGGAGCTATTCATTTGTTCGTTCCCCTGACATTTCCCCTTATTCCTCCAATTATTTGAAAATTTCATTTTTATAAATAAACCCTCGTTCATCTTTTTATTCGTTCATCCCCTTTTCCGGACGTTGACCGGACTCCACCCATCCGACGTTGGCCGGACTCCACCCATCCGGACGTAGCCGGACTACAAGGTAATACTCGAGTATACCAAATTCACCCAGGGTCACCATATCGCCCGACCGAGTCCGCTTCTGGCTCGAGTCGATCGGTAACAAAGGGCAGTGGCCAATTCAGCCCAAAGGCTTACATCATGCGCAACTAGCATTTAATCATTAATCATTGAAAATTTCATATTTATTTAGGTCAAGTGCGATAAAGTACACACTCGCCTAGAAAACTCGTTTTAACAATCATCGAAAGCACTTAACACATTATCAATCAATAATAACAAGCCAATAAGTCAAGAATTACAGCAAACAAGGAACACTCATATGCAAGCACGCATGATATGCAAGAAAACAATTCAAAAGTAACTTTGGAAATAGTTTAAAAGTAAATAATGCAAGAAAACGGTACAAAAGTAACTTCAGAAATAGTTTGAGGTTACTCACTTCAATGGCTCAGAAATCATCCATCATGTATCATTGCCTTGCTCAAACCCAAGTCTTAGATCACAAACTCAATGCAAACAAATCCTTTAAAAGTTCGGACAGCACTTCCCCTACATTTGCTAACTTTTCCAGCCATCATGGCTTCATTATTTCCTCAGCCAGTCCCAAAGGTACACACACAACAACAAGTTCATCCATAGCCATTCAGCAAGCTCCAAGTAATACTAGTGCAAGTCAAGCTAGGGGGAAAAAATCCGGAAATGAAACTTAAGCTCAAAACCAGAAAAACAGTTTTGACGTCATTTTGCGGTAATGGTACCAAAGGCGTTATGATTGTCGGAAGAAGGTGCAAGACCCACCGTTTCGAAGATAAGAGATAGGTCTACAACAATGTAGAAGGCCACTCAGTCCAAATCCTAGCACAACTAGGTCAAATGTGCCAAATACTCAACCGGAAACACCAAAAACAGGTTTACAAATCACATAATGCTGTAATTACTATAACTCAGTCTATACAGGTCCAAATGCCGAAATTCCAAAGGCATATGGTAGCTAAGACATCCAGCTACATTTCATTAGAAGACACCAACACCTAAATCCAAAGCAATTCCAGTCAAAATGGCCAATTACAAGTGCAGTTTTCGCATTCTGATCAACCCAGAACAGCAACAGTAAAATCGGCATATCTCACTCTACACTAATCCAAATGACCTGAAATTTTACAGGCACTTCAAACTCATCAATACCTACAACTTTCATGTTTTGAGGAAAGTCCAATTCGGCCTCTAACATGGTGCAATAAATTCGGGCAGAATGAAGAACTACAAAACCTAATTTTCTGAAATTTCTTCCAAAACAGAAATTGATTGCACTTAATCACTTTTTCCACCTCCTAGAGTCATTAAACATAATTTCCAATCATCATACATGACCACCCAATCATATCCCTATGAAAACAGAAAAATCCCCAAAATAATAAAACTTCACCAATTCAACCAAACTCAAGAAATAATCCATGAAATTGCATCTTATAACACCACTAATCATGAATTGAACATCATTAGAGGAAGGAGAGGTGTTCATCCACCACTTACCTTAGCAAAACAAGAGGGAGAGCTACTTGTCACCTTAAGCTTCCAAACAACTTCACCAAACAACTCACTATCACTAAAAGAAGAGGGTTTATGGAGTAGAAACTAGATCAAGCAAGTGTTTTGGAGGATTTGAGCTAGATAATTGCCAAACTTTGAAGAGGTTTTTTCTTCCTTCTTTGCTAGAGAGAGAATCAGCCAAGAGGTTGAAGACAAGAATGAATTTTGTGTGATTTTTAATATATTTAAGCAATTGGTCAAAAAGTCAAGAAAATGAATAGTAAGTCATAAGCTATTTCCAATACAATGGTGACACTTGTCACCTCCATAAATGCAATCTTATCTTTTCTTTTTCCTCTCACATCAATCAATTCACATCCTCTACTTATCCCTTAACACCCGATAAATTTTACACAGTATCCGGAATTTAACCTAATTGGCCGAATTTTTCCGAACTTTTCGCACTTGTGGGTCCCACGTCCGTTATATATTCTTAATTTTCTAAAAACTCTCCAATACTAGGAAAATCATTTTAAAACTATTTTTGCTCATAAACTTTATCTGGGGAATTTTTCTAATCAAGAAAATGTAGAAAAACGGGCGATTAAAAAAATAAACCCTAGAAAATTACAAAATTTCCGGGTTCTCAAACTCATTTTTTTTTCGGGGCGTCACAGAAACTAAATATTTGCTCTTTTGTCCTTGTAAAAACCATTGGTAATCCGCTATATTTCCCTTGACTTACTTGCTGGATTGCCCCCAATAAATGACATACTTCATTTTTCTAGTGTTGTTCCATATTCTTGCTGGAAAACACTGAGGACTTTTTCATGTTGATGAGCTAACCAAATACTTCTTCATAGATCTTCAGAATCTTGATCAAATGCTCAGCTTCTTGGGTGTTGGCTTTGCAAAATACTAGTGAATCATCTACAAAGAACAAGTCCATCACTGCTAAACCATTTTTGCTAATCTTCAATCTTGTCATCTTTTTTTAAAGTGCTGCTTTTTGAAGTATGTTTGAGAAGCCCTCTAAGCATAATAGGAACAAGTAGGGTGAGAGAGGATCACCTTGCCTGATCCCTCTTGAAGGCTTGATGTACTCCTTGAGATCTCCATTTATGTTGAAGGAATCTATTACTGTATTGATATATGTCATGATTCACTTAAACCTGTGTACAGCAAAATCCCATCCTTTCCATAATTGCTAGTAAGTATTGCCATTCAACCCTATCATAGGGTTTAGACATGTGTAATTTCAGAGCTGTATAACCTTCCCTACAATGCCTTCTATTTTTTAGAAAATGCAAGAATTTATGAGAAATGTTAACATCGTCTTAATTTGCCTACCAGGCATGAAACCTGACTGGTTCTTGCTAATACATTTGCTAAGGAGAGGTTTGAATCTATTGATCAAGATTTAGTACTGCTTTGTAAACTACTTGGCAAAGACTGAAGGACAATCCACATTTGAAAATTAATCAGAGGATAGTATGATTAATGGTTTTTAACAACACATCCTTATAAGCAACCTTAGATTGCATTTACCAGATCAATTTTAACTATGTCCTAGAATTTTTTGAAAAATAAGGGAGACATACCATCACTACCTAGTGCTTTGTTAGGATCCATAGAGAAAAAAATTCTTAATTTCCTCTTCATCAACTTGTTTAGCAAGCTTCTTATTCATGTGCTCAATTATTGAAATAGGAATCCTATCTATTGTTTCATCAAAATCCCCTGTGGATGTAGAAGTGAATAGCTACTCATAAAAGAAGGCAATCTCTTTTCCTAACTCATCACATCCTTTGTCCATTCACCATCAGCTTTCCTCAAACTTTGTATTCTATTCCTCCCTAGCATGATAATATTGAATGTTCTTGTCTTCCTCCTACAGCCACCTTAGCCTTGCCTTTTGACTCCAATAGGCTTCTTCATCCTTATAGGCCTCCTTCAGTTGCATTTTGGTATCCAGCATTAACTATTTTTTGTTATCTTTGTCAGATTCTCTAATGCTATCAAGTTGCTTCTTCAATTGAGTTATCCTTTCTTTTGAATTTCGTTTCTTGTTGCTGCTCCACTTGAGTAATGATAACCTATAGCTTTTGATTTTCCTTGTCACCCTGAAGCATCTAGTTCCTTCACAGTGTTCTTGCCAAGCTGTTTTAACCACCTCTTTCATATCTTCATGTTTTAACCACCTCTTTCATATCTTCATGTTGTAGCCACCTTTTTATCAAAATGAAATCTTTCTTACTTTTATTGCCAGTAGGATAAATATCCAATAATAGCATGCAATGGTCAGAAGCATGTGTCCCAATATGTGTTCATTTTGCAACACTAAAGTATTGAGTCCATTCTATTGTGCATAATTCTCTACCTAATCTTTGTCTCGCTTCACAATTGCTTTCCCAATTTTACACTAGGTCCATGGCTTACCTTCAAATCCAATATCTAGTAATTGATTATAGTCAATAAATTGTCTAAAATCTTAGAAGTTCTTTCCTTCCCTATTTCTCATCATTGGAGATTATATCATTGAAATCCCCCATAATGATTCACTTTTTTCCCCATAAGGATTTCCTCCTATTGATTAGTTCCTATTGTCTTTTTTTGACTTTATCATCACAACTAGCATAAATGCTTATAAACTGCCAGTTATCCTTGGCTTCATCATCCTCAATTTTAGCTTCAATGGTGAACGCTAACACTTGAACATTAGTGATTTTGATGTCGCTTCTCCACATTAAAGCTATCCCTTCTTACTTCTTCATGGCTTCCACTACAAAGCTATTCTCAAAATGCAACTTATTTTTGACTTTTTCCATTACATTTTTTTTTCATTTCAAATAGAAAAACAATGCTTGGGGAGAAGAGTTTGGTTTCCTCCTTCAGATGGGGAATTGTCAATGGACTCCCCACACTTTGACAGTTCCACGCCAAGACTCTTATGATTGGTTCAAAAGCCAAGTTAGGCTAGTCTCTTCCCTTTTCTTCTTGGTTGATAACCTTTCCTATCTCTGTAGCTTTATTCCTCTTGGTTGGTTGTTTAGCCTGGTCCATGTTTGGCATGACTACATTTATAATCTAAAGCTTTCTCTTGGTATCTTGGCAATGTCCATCTTCATTAATTTGATTCTCTTTTAGTGGTTGATTGCCTTTAGCTATGGTTTTCCTAGCAACCCTAATCTTGCTTTCCTTTTTCTTTGCTGTGCCTCGTGTCTGATCACTGCTCTTAGAATCAATTTGCATTTCCATGTCCGTAGTTGTGTTGCTTCCATCATATATATTGGATTTTTCATATTGTTTAGATTCTTTGACCTTTTGTTTTGTTTTCTTTGCTATGTCTAATTCCATTATCTTTCCCTTCGCTACATTCTTTGGAAGTTCTATTATCCTTGATTTTGCTTAATTTTTTGTTAGCTCAACTTCCATATGTGTGTCTAATTGGAGTTCACCCCTACTCTGCAATGTTCCTATTGCCATCATGTTGCTGCTTTACTGTGTATCTCTTTTGTATGCACTTTCCTATCCTTTCCCTATTATGCTGTCAATGAATTGCACCTTGCCTAAATTCGAATTGTTTGACTTTAATCCAAAACTGGATATGTCTTTCCCCTGCATTGACTCAACAAATGTTATTGATCTTAGTGAAGTTTGTTCAGTGTATTTCTTGACTAGCTTTCCAATTTTGAATCCTTAAATCTATCTCTCGATGTCATATTTGCTAGCACTGTTATCCTTTTGTGGTGATCCTTTCCCAACTTGTGCGCATAGCCACGGTCCATATTGATTTTTGTTTTGCCCCTTACTTATCACCACACAAGTCTTGCAGTTTTTCTCACTATGCCCTATGAGTCCACAACTGTAGCAAAAATCTGGGCATCTTTCATATTTGAAGCTTGCCCACTTCAACACCCAATTCATTATAATAGCTATTTCTCTTAATAGAGATTGGGTCACATCTACTATTACTAGCAATTTTAGATATTTTCCTTCCTTCCCCCTAGTTTGAGAAATGATCACATCTCTGACCTCCTTAAACACTTTCTCAATTTTTCTTTCTACTTCCTTGGAGATCTATTGGATTGGTAAGTTTCAAACCTCCTCCATATCTTCTTTTATGTCAGCTACCCATTCACTGAGTATTAGTATTTGGTTATTAATTAGCCAAGGTACTCAATTGTAGAATCCTATTCCTGTCCTTCTTTGAGGGAATAGAAAATTGGAATAGGTTGGGCCCTAGTTTAGTCATAATAAGGCCTTTCGGGTGTCCCCAAACTGCAATTGCAAAGTTCTTGACCCTCATAAAGTTGGCTACTTTCCCTCATCTAACTCTCCCAATCAAGCTATTCTACCACTTATGTAGCCCTATATTCACATCGTCTACTTCCAAACATGCCTCATTTTGTTTAAGGTTGGAAAATGCAAATTTTTTCATGATATTCTCTACTTCATATGCCATGATTTTGTAATGAGATACTAGTAGGATTTCGTGCTCCAATAGCTGACGATGAAATGACCCTTATAAAATAGTAAGTAAAAGAAAACAAGACTACTATTTTCCCTAGGTAAATATAGATTCTGGTAGGCAAATGACTAAACCTTACAAGACCAAAAACAAAATTTAAACACAGGCATAGTAGATGGTTTTAAGGCTAGAAATACTTGTCAGATAGCTAAATGCTAGTTATTAATTGATGTACCCAGTATCAAGTCCTTCCTATCACTCATTGAATGGACTTCTGTATAGAGTTCAAATGCATTTGATTTTTGTCCGAACATCCTCTGTTAATTACCCTCAGAGTGGTTGGAGCTGAGTTGAGATCTCTCTTAACTCCTTTAATAGCTTGAGAAAGTAATACTGGTCTTGAATGTGGTTTGCATCTAAATTCCTAAAGGATGATTGGTTGAATCCATGATGGGAATTGGTGAAGTACAAGCTTTGTTGTTTGAATTTTTGGTGGGAAACTAGTGTTTTAAGTGGTTTGAATTTTTGAAAGTTTGAAAAATGTGGAAAGTTGGAAGGATTTGGAACTCCCATCTAAGGGAGAGAGAGCTCTCTTTTTTGTAGAGAGAGAAAGGGCCCTCAAAGAGAGAGATCCCTCTAGCAATTGTCAATTTTTTTGGTTAGAAAGTGTCTAAATGTAAGATATGTAGTAAATGTGAGTATCTAAATCCTCTAATTTGCAAGGACAAAAAGTAAAATGAATGGAGAGACCAAGAGTTGAAACTTAAACTTTTCTTTTCTTCACTTGCAAAAGCAAATCACTTAGAGGAGACAAAGGCCATTTGCTAGCCATTCAAGTTAAAAGTTGAGAAATGAATTTCAATTGATGCAAACTCGTTCGACATTGCATTTTTTGGGAATTTTTGTAGAAAAATACGCTGTTGCACATTTTTAAAGATGTGATATATGTGAGAAAAGGTGATTGAAAAATGTAACAACGAATTTTCTCATGGAAACCCAAAAATTATTTCCAACCAAAAATGCAATTCAAACAAGGAAATATTAGCTAAAATTCTAATTTCCTTGTGTGACCTACTGAAGTACATTTGGTTTTTGGGTGGATTAGAAATCCTAACCTTGACAAAATTCCCATATATTCTCAGGGATTTTTGTTGAGGATTTCAAAATTAAATCAGTCCAAATTTCTCAATCCAAATACCTTCTCAAACTCTTCTCCAAATCCAACTTTATCAATTCAAATGCAACCTTTGTGAAATCAAAATATGGATCTAAGTGGACTTATTGCATATCAAGTTTCGACAAGTGCCTGCAATATAATACATACTGCTTTGAAATGTGTTATGTGACGACCCCACTTCTCCCAAGGGCGAACCCAAGGGTATCGGCGGGCCGCTTGCCTAGCTCGCGCCAGGACTCAAAACTTAAAGCAATAAAACGAGATAAATCGAAAGAGCACTATATACAATATATACAATCCCAAAAGTTATATTTACATCTTCAAAATTCTCGAGTCAAACCACTCTAATACACTATAACCACAACCAGCAGAAGATAGACCCTAAGAAGGGTCCTTATACAAACCACCAAAACAAAAACGAACATCCTAACTGTTCAACTATTACAAGCCAATCTAACTATACTAGTGTACGAGCCAAATGTCCCCGCGTCGGCCCCTGCTAAGGAAAACAAAAGGAAAGGGGTAAGCTATATGCTTAATAAGTAAACAGGGGCGAAAGCATAAATTTCACGTAACAACCGTTACACAGTAAGAGTAAAGCAAAAGCAGAAAAGTAACATCACATAATAAGGATACAGGTGGCTCCAAAGCCAATTCATGTGCCATGTATGATCTCCTGCCGACGCTCCGTCGACTACAATTAATGGTCCGTAGAACTTCACTCGTACTCCCACCGTACACCTTATCACCCTCTCTGGCCAGGCACCTCACAAACTTGCTCGAGCGAACGAAATTGAGCTTGGTTCACAAGCTCGGGTCACAAACTTGGTCCACATAATCGGTGAACCGGATTCACAAACTTGGTGACCTTAAACCAGGTTGGACTGACTTCGACCAAGCCCTAACCGGCTCGAATAGTCCATCTAGGTCATGAGATCGGGCCCCAAACTCACAAACTTCACAAAATTTATTCAAAAGTCACCCCGAGCCACAAGCTCAAGGGGTTTAGTTCCAAAATGATTCATATACATATATAATGTACAAATGTGTGCGCAAATTAGGGTTTAGGTCGAGTGCGATAAAGTACACCCTCGCCTAGGTACCCTTTTCATACAAATCGAAACACTTAAACAACTAACACGTAAGAGCGGCCTGAATACTTACTCAAAATACAAAAGTAGTACAAAAGTGGAAATCACTTCGTGTGTTGGCTAGTAGTGGGCCCCACCGGCTCCGCCTAACTCACCACTGTCTGAAATAGAAGATTGTGTCACAATATATCACAAACGGCCACTAACGTACTTAAAACAAGCAATACGGCAAAATTGGCACATGCGTGCGCGCGGAACGGCAAACGGAAACGGCCAAATCGGCCATCTCAAACCGTTTTGATCAAAGGTTAGGCTGGGAATATCGGATCAAGGTGAACGAGACACCGTTTCGAAGCTATGAGGAAGGCCTACAATTCTCATGAAGACACCTTAAACTAGATCCGAATCAACACAAGTCGAAATCATGGAAAACGGTACCAGAAGTTTGCACTTTGAATGACAGACAGGGTCTGTTTACTGGACCATAACTTCTAGCTCACAAGTCCAAATCAGGAAATTCCAAAGGCATTAGAAAGCTGAGACATAAGGGTAAAACTTTGATGTTTTGGCCAAGACCTGAATCCACTCAGAACAGAACGAAAATTGAGTGCCAAAGTACCCGTTAGAACTGTCCAGATACAAGGCAGTTCTGACGATCAATCTTGTTTTGGTCATAACGGAAGCTGCGGAACTCGGATTTCGATGCACTTTATACCGTTTCGAAACTGAGACCAAGATCTACATTTCTTATGAAGGAGTTGACACCCAGATCATACGGGATCAAAACGGAAAACCCACGGTCAGAAGCTGAAATTTAAAACGTACACAAACTAATGTCTAAAACAGGCCTGAGTGTTCTGTCTATAACTCAGAATACACTACTCCGTTTGACATGAAAGTTTACAGGCATATTTAGAACTTAAGGGGCTACATTTCATCAGAAGACCTCAACATCCAATTCCAAAGAAATTCCAGCCAAAACAACCAATTTCAGACGCAGTTCTTACATTCGGATGAATCCAGAACAGCAATAGTAATTTCGACTTTTCTCATTCTACACTACTCCGATTGACCTGAAATTTTACAGGCACCTCAAACACATCAATACCTACAACGTTCATGTTTTAAGCCAAGGCCAATTCGGCCTCTAACCATGAGATACAAAACCGGACAGAAATGAGGGATATGAAACCCTAGTCTTCCAAATTTTCTTCCAAACCAAGAATTGCTTGCAATTATCAATCATTTACACCTACTAGAGTTATTAAACATCATTTCCAATCATCATAGATAGCCACACCATCATGATCATATTAAACCAGAAAAATCACCAATAAATTGAAAACTTCATCAATTCATCCAAAAGCAAGAAATAACCACAAAATTCATCACTTTAACTATCACTAGGCATCAATTAAGCTTCATTAGATGAAGGAGAAGGTTCATTCATTAATCACCTAGTAAAACAAGAGAGAGAGAGTTGCTTGACACCTTAGCTTCTCCAAACACTTCACCAAACTACTAAATAACACCTAATGAAGAGATTTTATGGAGTAGAAACAAGTTTATGTGATTGTTTTGGAAGATTTGAGCTAGATAGAAGCTAGAAATTGGAAGAGTTTTCTTTCTTCTTTGTTCAAGATGGCCGACCAAGAGGGAGGAGGAAAGAGTGAATTTTTGGTAAGTTTTTGAGATATTTTAACTAAATGGTAAAAAGTCAAAAAGGTGAATAGTTGTCCAACAAGTCCAACCAATGAGATAGTGACACTTGTCACTCCATTTAAAGCATCTCTATCCTTTTTCTCTCTCACATCAATCACATCACAACCTCTACTTATCTCTTAACACCCGATAAATTTCGTCCAGTGTCCGGAACTTAACCTAATTGGCCGAATTTTTCCGAACTTTTCGCACTAGCGGGTCCCATGTCTGTTATATATCCTTAATTTCTCAAAAACTAACCGATACTAGAAAAATCATCTAAAACCCATATTTACTCATAAAAATTATCCTGGGAATTTTTCTAATAAAAAAAATGTGGAAAAAGGTGGGCGATAAATAAAACTCCACTTAAGCTTTCTAATATTGTAACACTAGAGGTTTGCTAATCCAGAGTTTGCCATCCATTTTCAAACTTGTTAAACCTCTGTAAACTATAACAAATCCTATTTTTACTTGTGACAAAACACACACTAGAATAACGCATAAACTAGGGTTTTTTTCATAAGCAAAGTTAGGGTTTTCAATCTTAGCCGAGCTTAGGGTTTCTCCTTAACCCTAAAACCTTAATTTAACCGTACAAAATAATGAATAACCCTAATATCAACTTACGAACGGACTGGGGCCTCACATGTTACATATTTAATAAATAGATACTTGTTTTGATGTTTCATGATATTATAGTTCTGTCACAGTTTGCCCAATAGTTGAATCATTGATCATATCATTTTCTCATACTAATGAACAAGTTGGGTCTTTGAACTTTCGCACAACCGTGTAACATATCCCCCAAAATGATGAGGTTGAAATGCATTAAGATGTAAAAATATAAGGGCTTTCTAGTGACTTGCTTGAAACATAAAGGACCAAAGATGAAAATTGCTTCCCTATAAAAACTAAGTAAAGGGTTTTTCTGTACCCTAAACTACTTGATCTTATCTGAGCGGTGGTGGCGAAGGCGGCGGGATTGAGCGAGAGAACAAGCGAATAGCCACCCGCCTCCCATCGTCCAAACGGTCGTTGGTGGGCTGTAGGAGGCTTTCTCTCTCGTCAACACTGTCTTCCGTTGTCCTTTTGCCATTCCTACTGCGATGAAGACTGCCTGCGATCGGAGCCGATTCAGGCGATGATGGACGAGCAGGCTTTTCACAGACCAAATTAAATACCAAAATTTTAACGTTTTCTAGTTGTGTTCTTTTTAAAAATTTTTGTGTGTACTTATGTTGGTGACTCTGCTCTCTTTTTTGACACGTTACTGGATTTTTCGTGCAAATTTCAAGTTTAGAACTCTGCAAGTCTCTGGGGTAGTGGCCGGGGATAGCGCTTAAGTAACCGGTGCTCCCTTTCGATTTGCAATTACCGCTAAAAGACAGTCATCTCATACGTGTAGCCAGAGAACAAAGGTATCGAAGAGATTATGGCAGATCATGTTCACCAAGAAATGACCCGAAATTGGTTCTTGGTCTATTTGAGATTGTTCCTTTTAATCGTAATCAAAGATGTTGGTATCTTCATACATCCCTGCGCTGAAAATTTTGCTTGCTAGATCGGATTGAGATTGATCCGCTGACAAACTTTTGCCTCTGTCCTTACTGTCCATCCGTCTCCTCTGTTGCGGACTTTATTGTTTGTTTAAGCTTGTTGATATTCAAATTCTTTATATGTTGATGGGCATGTGCATAAGCTGCTTAAAATTGATAAAATTTTTTTATGTTATGCTATCATAAATTCAAGAAAAGAAAAATAAAACTCAAAATAGATTACCTATTTTCTTGGGCCATTACTTTGGTTCTTTTGAGTATTGATATTTACATATTGAGCTTTCCTGTTATAGCTATGTTAAATCAAATTGGTTGCTACTGCTTACGGTTACTGTGTTGCTAAGGAATAGTTTTAGATGTTCAAATGGTTTTGCAGGGCCTCGACTTTTCACTGGTATGTGATTTCTTGTCTGCTTCTTTCTTTTACATTCTGCTCAAATTACTGTAATTTTGTACTTATTAGCCAAAACCCACTTGGAAAAATCATTTCTTTACATGTCTGAATAAGAAACCAGCAGGTGTAGTTGTGAAATTAGGTGTAGTCAATGGACAACAATCAAGAAAATAGAGAAAGACAGTGGAAAAGGTCATAGGAAAGGTGAAGGAGGTTGATTTTGAGTGAAGGAAGAGATCAGGCTGAGAATTATGGGCCTGTATGCGCTGGTTGAGTTTTCATGCAAGATAAGGACCCTAATCTTCCAGGTTTTTATAAGAAAAAGAATGTAGAAGTCAGTGAGATTATAGAGGACGAGGATAAGGAGGATTTGGAGGGTTTAATGGATGATGAGTTTGAAGATATGATGATGAGGATGAGGAATTTGACGATGGCATTGGGATGGGGGGGGGATTAGTAGGGAGTGATTATGGATTTGAAGGAAGGTTTGAGGGTGGAGATGGGGTTGATTGGGATTTGGAAGAGTTGGAAAACAAATTTGGGAAAGAAGATGATGAGTTAAAAGGAATTGGATGGGGTTGGTCCAGCTGGTGTTGGCTATGGTAACATAACAGTAGAGGTAGTGGAGAAGGGGAAGAAGATAAGCTTGTTGAAAGCAGAGAGAAAAAGGATGGATAGGGAAGCTCAGAAGGAGAAAGAGGAGGTGACAGTATGTGCTGTCATTCTTTAAGGAATTATGGGCAGGTTAAGAATCAAGTAGCTGAGAATTTGATACTGGATTTTGATTTTGATCGGTTGATAACTACTAAGTTAATGAAGCTGACAGGTGTTGCTGATGCTGCGGTTGTGGTTATGGTGGTTGATTGTGTTGATTTTGATGGTCCATGTCCTAAGTGAGCAGCAAAGTCTTTGTTCAATGTTGTGGAAGGAAGCAGAGATGGTTTCAGGTCTAATAAGAAGCTTCCAAAGCTTGTTTTGGTGGCTGCAAAGATTGATCTTCTTCTGTCACAAATTTCCCCAGCAAGGTTAGATAGATGGGTCCATCACTGTGCCAAGGCAAATGGAGCATCTAAGCTGAGTAAGGTTTGTCTAGTTAGTGCTCATAAGGACCTGGGAATGAGGAATTTGCTGTCAGTTTTAAGGAGTTGGCTGGACCAGGAGGGAATATCTGGGTAATTGGAGCTCAGAATGCTAGGAAGTTGACATTGATCAATTCATTCGCTAGAAAAGGAGTTGTCAAAGTCACAACGGTTACTGAAGCTGCTGTTCCTGGGACAACACTGGGGATGTTGAGGATTGCAGGAATATTATCTGCCAAAATAAATATGTATGATACACCAGGCCTGCTACATCCATATCTCATGTCCATGAGATTAAACAGGGAGGAGCAGAAATTGGTCGAGATACGGAAGGAGCTTCAACCTCGAAACTATAGGATCAAGGCAGGCCATTACTCTTATTTGCATGCCAAAGCTTATCAAAAACTTCTTTCTATTTCAGTACAAACATGCATCAAGGTGGTTCTTTTATGTGAGTTATGGATAGAAATCCTCACCCTTGTTCCAATAGTTAGATGCAGTTGATTAGTTCTGGCACATTGGCGTAGATAGGGGTTTTCGGGCCTCTAACTAAATTTAATGCCTTTTATTGAAAATGTAATGGGAAACTGATGACTAATGTAAGACAAAGCCTTAGTCTTGCTGCTATTCCTCTTTGACATGATCCAATCTGATTTGGTTTGATAGTTGCTGAGAATTTGGTCTTGAGAATGGGGTGATGTTGAGATTTTATATGTCCATGAGATCCAAAGAATTCACTTTTGTTCTTCCACCCAATATAGCATCTTCTGTTACCGGCTCTAACTGAGTGATGACTAGAAAAGTTGCTTTAATAGTCCAAGTTGGGGAAGAGATTAATATAAGGAGTTATAGTTGCAAGACAGAAGTTCATTATTCTGTTACAGCCATGAATTAATTCTTTTCTCTACTGTTTCAGTTTGATTCATCGAACTTTTGGAGCCCATGCGGATATATTGTTTAATCTTGAACTGCTGATAGTTTTTAACCCCCTCCCTTGCCAGCATTTTGCTTTTGTTATGCAAATATATTTCAGTATTGCAATGTGGAAATGCCAGAGCATAGATGTCGATTTATTTTCAAGATTGTTTTCTCTTTTGCAGAAACACCTTTTTTGTTGGCTCTAATGGAATTCGTTAACATTCTGGGCAGGTCAGACTGTAGATGTTGGTGCGTTAGTAAGACTAGATCTTATCCAGTCTTCTGTAGAGACAATCTATGTCAATGTCTGGACATCTGCAAATGTTTCTCTCCATTTAGCAAAGACAGAAAATGCTGATGAGATCAAGATCAAGCATGGGGGAGTCAGGTTTCAGGCAATGCGCCGACTTATACGCCACCTCTATCACGCTTGTTGCTGTGAAGGCTTCTTATCAGTTTATTGCACACTACAGATCTCATGATATTATAAATTTAGTCTGAATCAAGTTTTGGTACAATTCCTCCTTTTGGGTTATTGGCCTACTGGGAAGACAAACATATATAGATATCCATGTTGGTACTTGAGTACATGCTGTGTAATATTCTACTAGATTGCCACTTAGATGAATTAGAATTAAGTTGTAAACACCCATTATTCCAGTCTGGTGGCAGTGGAACAATGTAAAACGATGCCCATGTATCTGAACAATACGCATGTGAAAATCATCTGGTCTCTTTTAGTTATACCCAAGGTCTAGACAATGGTGCAATTTATGTTCTATAAAAGATTCATCACCAAAATTTAAGCAGATGGAGGTTCTGAGAGTACTCTCTAGCTCTTTGAGGAACATCTGTCTCACTTATGAGTGCTTTAGTTTTCTTTTTCTCCCAAGAACAAACGATATGCTACAGCTATGGCATATAATCTAAAGTTGATGACAGAAATGCGTAAATAATAGCTCTCAAGAAAGTTAAAAATGGAAAGAATTCATTCCAAACATTTAATGTCCTACCTTTCTCTGCTTGGAAAAGCGCAGCTGATGTGCGTTGGCTCTTTGCAACCATTTTTTTTTCTTCCTTATAATAGCAATATTTTCCTGTCTTACATTATGCAATGTTGGAACAAATTTAGACAACCTCTTTGTTTGATTTTCTCATACTTGCAGAGATTTTTGTTTTTACTTCAAAGACTGCTTCCTCAAATGGGTTACAATCAATTTGTCCCATTAACATTTGGTGTCACTATCAATTTCTCTCTTAGTATTATTTTTTAATCATTTTACCCTAAAGACTAACGATCAAATTTAATGGAGTTTATTAATTCAAGTGATAAGACATGTTTAACTCTTAAAATTATTATCACTTCATCTCCATAAATTATAGCATTATTGTCAATTAATTTCCTAGAGTTATTTTTTAGGTAATTTATCTCACTATTAAACCAACTTAATAAGTTAAAAATTTTTTAAAAAAGTACCATTCTCTTTGTATAATAAAAACAATAAGAAAATTAGAGTGGCTCTTCTTCTTTTAATATCAAGAAAAAAAAGTCAAAACATTAATATTTTTTCTTCTTAGCAATCTTATTAATATTGAGAGAGAGAGAGAGAGAGAGAGAGAGAGGGCTCAATTCTTTTTTTAATACAAATAAGAAAAAAGTTCATATTTTTATTATTTTAAAATTAATTTTCTATTTACCACCCAATTCTAATTCTAATCCTGACTTTATTAAAATAATGCGATAATATTAGATTCTTCTTTATTTTATTTTTTTTTTGAAAATCTAATTTTCTGTATCTCTCTCTTATCTCCTTATCTTTTTCTAATATTAATAAGTGTGAAAAAAGAAATTTGAAAAAAATCCTTTTATTTTTATGTTTTTGAAACTCTTAGAGTGAAAAAAAGGAAAAATAACTATTCCAAAATTTTTTTATTTTTAAGTATATATAAAAAGTGTAAATACATTAAAAAATTTTTTGAACATACTTGTTAGATTAACAATGGGATAAAAGGCCTAGAAAATAATTTTAGAGAGTAAAACGATTGTATCATTATAATTTAAAGGGACAAAATGATAATAGTAATGTAGTAATGCTATAAAATAAAAGGGTATTTTTGTCCAAAATTTGTTAACATCCTAAGTTGAATTATCTACAAGAGTAAAGTGACTAAAAGATAATGTTAGGGGATAATATTGAAATATTGATATAGTTTAAGGGAGTAAAGTAATAATAACCCTTCCTCAAATGCCGAATTACAACAGTTTAAAATGTTCTACAATACTTGTTAGTAAATTTCAATGTTAAGCACCTTGACTCTCCTCATCAGAAAAGTGAAGAGATGGAGGAAGGAATTAGATATTGTGACGCTCCCACTTCTCCCTAAGGCGAACCAAAGGGTATCCGCGGGATGCCTGCCCAACTCTCGCCAGGATTCGGTACAATTTCCGTTCAATCTTAATACAATACTAGCCATCACAACAAGATAAAGTAAGAAAGAGAAGTCGCTTCCACAATTAACATTCAAACTTACACCACAAGCTCCAAAATATATCAAGTACCCAATTCTTACATCAGAATCCCAAAAGATACATCAAATCCCAAAATATACAACAGCCACAAGTCTAGTCAATTACATTTGAAACCCTAACACAAAAGTACAACAGAAGGGTTTCTCCGAATTCACTCCAAGTCCATGCCTATTAAGGAAAATAAAACTATGGGGTGAGCAATCGCTCGTGAGATCAAAAAACACATATGCAACCACGTTGTCCAAATAACAATCTCAATTAGCAAGAAAACGATAATAATCGAGTAATTTACAATTCAAGTGAAATATAAATAGAAACAATTCAAGGATACGGTAGCTCTCAGGAGTTATGTTCCACTTGCTTTGTCAGGTTTCAATTGTATACTTTCCCGTGGTGACTCTCCGTCAACCGGGTCGATATTTCTAATCCGTAGTACTCCACTTACTTCTCATGTCCGTCCACCTTACAACCCCCCACTGGACCCGAATGACGATAAAGGCGCTACTACACGAGTAGGCCAAGCAAGATCTCTCCAATAGATCAAACTTATCATGTTATTCTCATGACTCACCGAGATTCCCGACCAAACCCATGCCGACTCGAGTCCTAAGGTCGGCCTATGAGATTGGACATCCCCCCATGTAACATTTGTGAGTCGAGGAGATTCACTCCAACGACGTATGCAGCCATAGCATATCATTTCATTTAATTCAAGCATTCAATCATTCATCTCATTCAATCAAGTCATTCATAATTTATTCGTTTCATTTCAATCAATTCAATCATGAGTCATTTATTTCAAATGAGAACGAGTGCTGTTAAGTACACACTCGCCTCCATTTTCAAAATCTTCAATCAATTATAACAATTAAACATGTATCAAGTACTCATACACTTGACACTCACCAAGTAAACAAAGGAGAAATTGTCACTCGAAGGGTTCAGGCGTCCACCGTGGGATCTTCTTGAAGGTTCTCTTGTGTGCCTGAGCAAGTAATGACGAACTACTACTTAGAAACCCCAATTATCGAAGAAGATTGTACTAGAGTATAATCTAAGAAAATCTCAAGAAAAATGAACCTTAATTACTCGTAAATCGAGGCTCAAAGGTGGGGTTTTAAAACACAAGAGAAATCTGGTTTTCATCTTTGAAATAAAGTGTAAAACGATCAAGTGATATCAAAGGAAAAGAGAGAGTTTGAAAAACTCCATTTCCTCTAAGTTAGGAATTTTCAGATTTGTTACATGTATTTTGAAAAATCGTATCTCACTCTCTACAAGTCCAAAATTTGAAACTTGGTACCGTTGAAAACTACTTTCAAAGAACTAAAAATTCCTAGAAGACACTTTTCCATGATTCCAAATGAAAGATATTCAAAATTCGGCTCAAAGTTGCTGTTTTGGAATGCCAAGATAGATTTGGGTTGATTTTCTGCAAAGTTTGGAAATTCGGCAAAATTCACACAATGCGAACTAGCCTCTGAAATTCGGAACTCAATTAGAGTTATAATCAAAATTTTCAACACAACAAATGGAATAAGAATTGGAGTTTTGAGCACCAAGATATAACGGCTCAAAGATGCTGAATTTCTCACTGAACAAAGATTTTCCAGGTTTAAAGCTTGAACTTTGGTACTTTAGTTGGCATCGAAATGGACTCGGAATGGTGCCAAATTTGGCAATATTACACTAGCATATAAGGGCTATTCCTTTGCAAATTTTCATGCAAAAATTCACATGGAAAGTCAGTTAACCAAGTCATTAAAACTCCAAGAATTTCCAAGGCAAAACTGCCTTGTAGTTCCGTTTTCCTTTTCTCCAAACGTTTGGCCAACAAAAACATCTCAAATATGACTCATTTGTGTAGAAAATGTCTAAGAAACATCCAAGATACATTTGATAGGTGATTAACACCAAGGATTTCGAATAACAAGTCCCGAATAAAGATTAGCTATAAATTAGTCCAAAATTAGGGTTATCTTTCACGAAGACAGCTCTGTAAACTGGCCACAACTCACTCAATTCAACTCGGAATTGAGCGTGGTCAGTGGATTGAAAACTGCATTCATAAGGCTATACTTTCTTAGAAGAAATTGTTTTAAAATTCTATCCACAACTAGCTCATATTTGAGCATCAAATCGCAGCTCAAAACAGGGCTTCTAGTACAGATGAGAAACAGAACAGGCAAATTTACAAGGTTGGTACGGCTTACTCAGGTGGAATCAGAGCATGCACTTTATACCATTGGAAAACTGGAAATGTCTAGTTTCTATTTCCTTGAACAGCACTCGATTTCGACGTCGGAGCAAAGAGTTATAGCTGTTTGAAAATCACTGCCAGAGCAATACGGGACACAATTCCAGTTTTGGTAAAATTTCGAAATCTCAACATTTGCTCATCCAAATCACGTAATATTTTGTGGAAACTTTCCACACAACCTATATTACACATCTACATCAAAAAAAAGTCAATTAGACCACAAAAAAGTGCACCAAAATGCATGGCAATAGCAGGGCATAAACGGTAAAATTTCCTTTTCACTTCCTTTGAACTTTCTTCCACAATACAACTTATTTTCACTAGATTAAGCACTAATCCAACATAATTAACATAAAATCTCATCAAATCAGTTCATCAAGCCATTGTGAGATTTCATAGAGCCCACTCACAAGATTTTCAACAATATAAAGCTACCCATGTGAATCTATGAGCTCATAAGTGCAAGATAACTTCCATAAACTAAGATTTAAGAGGTTGATCGTTGTTTACCTTAGTAGATGACTAAAGCAGAAAATTTCAGTCCTTGGAAACTAAAGAAAACCGTGAGAAGCAAGCTCTTTTCCTAGCTTAGGTTGATCTCCAAGTGGTTTGCAAGTTGTGTGTAAATTTTGGAGTGATTTGGATGAGATTTGAGTGATGAAATGAAGAAGAATTTTGGTAGCTTTCTTCCTCCTTGTGGCTGGCTGCTATGGTGAGAAAGAGAGAGTATGTTTTGCTGAAATGAAGCTTCCTTGAGAAGCTTAGGTGTGTGGTTCAAATTGCCTCAAAAGTCAACTCTCTCCTCGCGCGCACACGCTCGCGTTTCATGCTCGATTCCTTTCAGGTTTGTTTCACTTGTGCCCTAAACCTTTAATGCACTTCCATTCATACTATTATTATTCACTCTTAATAGTCTAAAAATAAGAGTCTAATATCTCTCAAATAATTGAACGCGAAAACGCATACTTCCGATTTGTGCGCGATAACGCGAAATTTTTAAGGAATTCTTTTAATGATGGTATAACTATCTAGTACTTGAGGACTTAAACATAAAAATAACTATTTTAAAACTAAAGTATAAGTCTTCAATTTCCAAGCTCGTTGTACCTTTGAATCGATTATTATCTCCAAACGCGCATTCACTATTCTCACTAAACGAGCTTTTATAAATTAAATTGGGTAACAAGTCATTTTAAAAATACATATAAGCCATGGTTCCATATAATTGGGTCTAAAAAAGTTGGAATAAAATATTTGAAGTAAACGGCCAAATAAATATTTAAATAAGCCAGTAATAGGAGTTTAAAATAAGTAAATTTGCGGGTCCTTACATGAGTCTAGTATTACTTCCTTAAATCTCCAATAAATTTATATCAGCGCGTCTTTCGAAAAACTAACGATGCGCAAGCGGTATGCGTTTAATTAGAACTCATTCATCTTTAATTCATCAATTAAATTTTCTAAATCTACTATTGATCATTCTTAATTTCCCCAAGATAATTACATTCTCGAATAGAACATCACCTCGAAACACATGTACTCATTATTTCTCACTTAAACGAACCTCCTATAGACACCAAATTTTTAATTTAGTTTTATTTACTATTATTTTTATTTTCATTGATTAAATGTTAATTATTATTCATTTTTAGTCTCTTAGTTTTTGTTTTAAAAGCATTTTTAGTATTTAAATATCAGAAAAAGAAAATTTTCACAAAAAGTTGTTTTAATCATTTTGGATTCAATTTGAAAAATATATATAATTTTCTTTCTTTACGTAAATTAATTTTTTGAAAGAAAAAATATGAAAAAAATAATAAGGAAAAATGTGTGAATATGTGTAAGCTTGCATGTGGGACAAGTGTCCCTTTGTGTCTTTGACAACACAACACTTAGAAGGAGAGGTGTTGGGACACTTGGTTGGCTTAGGTAATTTTGGAGAAATAAAAAATCAAAAAAAAAGAAAAGGGCTATGGCTAGGGTTTTTGAAGGGAGATCTTTTGGGAAAAAAAAAAAACAGGAAGCCTTGTGACAGCCCCACCTTCCCTAAGGCGAACCAAAGGGGTTAGCGGACTGCCTGCCCAACTCTCGCCAGGACTAACGGTGCAGTTTAGAGCGATCTAATACGTTCCGGAACATACAAACGCGCGTAAACAAGTTAAAATGTCCAAGTAAAAAAAATGAAACCGGAGTTGGCCATGAATAGTAACCGACACGTCAAAACCCAACCAAACATCAAGCAAATATTTACAAGTTGAAATTAAGCATATACAGTCGAAAGTGGCATGCAAAAGTTATTCAAAAGTGGATACATGTACGGTTTGCCAAATCAAAAGAGAAATGGATCCAAAAGTACATTTAGGGTTTCAATCAAAGAGCTATATAAAAGATATGTCCATCTAGCTCAATTCGGCAACCAACTATCAAATCCAGTCCAAAAGTATTTATTTTCCTGTAAGGAAAACAAAAGGAATAGAGTGAGCTTACGCCCAGTGAGATAATACCACTCAAGCAGCAAAGTTCACATAAGCATAAAACTTTTCATTCCAATTCATCAAAAGTAAGCAAAGACACACATCAATAGTGGTGATAAAAGGATACGGGCGGCTCTCAAGAGCCCCTTTCCTCGCTTGCCTTCTTGATCGGACCTCATTGACCCTTCGTCAATGTTTAAAAGTAACCAACCGTAGGCTCCACTTTACTTCCATTCCTTCCACCCAACATACCCCTACCAGGCCCGAACTCCAAACAGTAAAATTTGGTAATACTCGAGTATACCGGAATCAAGAGTCTCACTACTATAAGATTCCATATAACAGTCCCCATGGCTCATCGACCTTCACGACCAAGCCCTCGCTGGCTCGATTCAATCGACTACCAATGGGGTTGAGTTCAGTAGTATCAGTAAGGGTCGTTGAACACTCGTCCAAGCGATACCCAATTCATGAATTAAATTCAGTATTTCATGTATCTTTTTTTTTATGGCAAACCCCGTACACGGGGAGGGGATGCCAGCCCCAAATCTTATTGCAAACAAAATAACAAAACTGAGGGAGGGAACAAACCCCCCAAAATTGAAGGTTACAACCAAAACACACCCTAAACCTCTTCAATTAACCAACGAACACCCGGCACTCCACGTGAGTCAAGAATTGTCGAAGCCCGAACTATCGCCGGTAGTTGATGAAACTGATCATACATCCGGGTGCCTCCAGCCCCAATAGCTGCTAGCCTATCCGCAGATGAGTTTGCCTCCCGGAAAATATGTGAGATAGAGGCCGAAAATCCTTCCAGAAGGTCTCTAACTTTCCTCAAAATATTACATAATGGCCACTTAGCAATTACCCCAGAGCCAACCAACTGCACCAAGGTTTTGGAATCCACCTCTACCAATGAAGGACAAAACCCCCGTTGATCACACAACTGCAAACCAAACAGCAAAGCCATACTTTCTGCCTCCAACACATCCTGTTCTCCAAATTCTTTGTAGAAAGCAAAAATCAATTTCCCCTGACTATCACGCAACATACCACCACCCGAGGCCCTACCACAATTCACGCTGGCGTCTGAGTTGAGTTTAAGCAACCAGTGGCGGTTTCTCCCAGGCAATCGCACAAGGGGTCCTCCTCCGCGGAGAGACCTTAATGAATCTTAGCAACTCACAATCCGCATCCCCCGTAAAGTGCGCCCGACGAAACTTACCTGCCCTCCCGAGCTATTCCAAAAAATAATCCACCTCGCGAAGTATCTTGCCAACCTCCCATCGCATGCCCTGATAGCGCTCCTGGTTCCTGGCTAGCCAAAGGAACCAGCACACTACAATTGGCATGACTGCCCGAATGTGATCCTTCGTAGAGGAAGCTGAAGTAAAGTGCCAAGAGACAAAAACTGACGCCATACTCGAGCAATTACGCAACTGAAAACCAAAACGGCCAGACACTCTCCTCCATACTTCCGAAGCAACCGGTCCAGTTAAAAAAACATGCAAAAGAGCCTCCTCCTCCAGGTAGCAACACCCGCACCGAGAAGGCAAAGCCAAACCCCGACAACGCAACGTCATATCCAAAGGGAGGAAATTACGCACCAGTCTCCAAGCCAAAAAAGACATTTTTGCCGGCAAAACCGAAGGCCAAAGTAGGGAGTCGACAAGAGATCGATGTTTCCTTTGCCGAAGCACCTCCCATGCCAACTTAACCGTGAAGCATCTCGTTGGCGAAGGCAACCAAACCATCATATCCTTCCGAGCTAAATCATGAGGTACTTCTTTGATCGCCTGGACGACAAACCCTGGAACCCACCGGGCAAGACGCGTTTCATCCCATCCATCCCTAGCAATAAACTCCGAGACAATAAAATGAGGTTTCTCAGAGCGATCCACCACACTCTCTAACGGCTCATGAAAAACCCATCTATCCTTCCAAAAATCCACAAGGCCTTCCCCTAAACACCACCTAATGTTCTGTTCAGCCATTTGACGTACGGCTACAAGACGCCTCCAAGTACCTGTAGCCTGCTCTACCGATGCCTCCGATGGATGAACTCCTTTGATGTATTTGGCATGCATGAACTTTGCCCAAATGGACTCTCCAAGCCTAAAATGCCACCATAGTTTAGCCGCAAAAGCCCTTGCCATGTCCTTAAAGGACCGAAAACCCAGACCCCCTTCATCAATGGGAAAGCACATCTTGTCCCAGGAAGACCAATGAATGCGCCTCTCCCCCTTATTATCCCAAAGGAAGGAATTACAAATTTTACCCAACCGTGTGAGTACCGCCTTTGGAGGATTCAACACCTGAAGTAAGTACATAGGTAATGAAGCTAGTACATGCCGCAGTATTTCATGTATCATTCAATCATTACAGTGTAATAGTAGACAGTCATATGAGATACCAAATGGGTGAGGGCGATCAAGTACACCCTCACTTAATCAATTTCAACGGAGCAAATAAGCCTTCAAGGCATCAAGTTCACATATACCAAAGCCACATTATAAACAACAAGTGAGTAGTACACTCACCAGGCAAGCAAGTGAAATTTCATAAACTTTCGCCCAAAGAGCGTCTTTAATCACCGTCACGCCCTAAAATATTCAAACAAGCACAATAAGACTAGATTACAAGTCATAAACCAATTCCAAATACCACCAAATAGGGTTCCATAAGAATGTATAAGCACTAGAGTAAACCAGAAAAGTCCGGAAATGGAATTAAGTTTTAACCCAAAAAACAGTTTTTGACATCATTTTGCGGTTTTGGCACCATTGGCGCTATGATTATCGGATGGAGGTGTAAATACACCATTTCGAAGCTAAGAGATAGGGCTACAAAGTTACAGAAGGCTACTCTGTCCAGTTTCTAGTGTAACCAGGTCAAAAATGCAATATACCACACTAGAACCGCAAAAACAGGTTCACAAACCACATTCCAGTTCAAACATCATAAGTCAGGTTACCTAAGTCCAAATCAGGTGATTCCAAAGCCATCCGAAAGCTAAGATACAAGGCTACAATTCATCACAAGACATCAACAACCAAATCAGAAGCATTCCTACTCAAATTGACCAATCACAGACGCCATTATCAAATTTGGGTAGAAACAGGGCAGCAGGGGTAATTCAGTCTTTTCACAAGCTACGTTGCTCCGATTGACATGCAATTTTGTAAGCATCTCTAAAATATCATTCCCTACAACTTTTATGTTTTAACCCAAGGCCAATTCGGCCTCTAACTATGAGGTACTGTGCCGGGCAAAATGTAAGACAATGAAACCCTACCTTTTCCAATTTTCTTCCAAAACAGAAATTTCCTGCAATTAACCACTTTTTCCACCTTCTAGCTTCCTTAAATATCATTTCCAATCATCATACATGCCCACATAATAATAATCATATGAAAACAGAAAATTCACCAATTCAACCAAAAATCATGAAATAACACCAAAGATCATTACTTCAACTACCTCAAGTCACAAATTAAACATCATTCGGTGGAGGAGAGGGGTTCCTTCACAACTCACCTTAGCAACACAAGAAAGATAGCAACTAGTCACCTTATCTTTCTAAACAATTTCACCAATCACCTCACCAACACTAATTGAAGAGGTTTTATGGAACAAAAGCAAGTTTAAGTGGTTGATTTGGTAGATTTGAGCAAGATTGAAGCCAAAATCTTGAAGAGTTTTCTTTCTTTTGTTGCTTGAAGAGGCCAGCTATGAGGAGGAAGAAAATGGTGAATTTTTGGTATTTTTTTTGATTTATTTGGTCAATTGGTAAGAAAATGAATAGTGGTCATAAAGTACAACCAACCAAATGGTGACACTTGTCACCCTATTTAATGCGTACATATCCTTTTGTTCCCTCTCACACCAATCCATATAACAATCTCTAATTATCTCATAGCACCCGATAATTTAACCCCAATATCCAAAACTTAACCTAATTGGCCGAATTTTTTCGAACTTTCCGCACTAGCGGGTCCCACGTCCGGTATACGCTCTTAATTTCTCAAAATCTAACCGATACTACAAAAATCATCTAAAAACTATATTTACTCATAGAAATTATCAGGAAAATTTTTCTAATAAAGAAAATGCAGAAAACATGCCATTAACGAGAAAAATCCTAGAAAAATGAGAAAATTACAGGTTCTCACACTCTCTCCCCCTTAAAAAGAATTTCATCCTCGAAATTCCTTATCATCCCCCTGCTCCGAACTACTTCCAGGAAATCCTCGCTTCTTCGCCTGGAAGTTTCTCACCTGTAGTGTGAGAACCCGTACTTTCTTCATTTTTCCTAGGCTTTAGTTTTTATTTAATCGCATGCTTTTCTGCATTTTTTTTAGTAGAAAAATTTTCTAGATAATTTTATGAGTTAATATAGTTTTTAGATGATTTTCCTAGTATCGGATAGTTTTTTGAAAAATCAAGAATGTATAACGGACGTGGGACCCGCTAGTGCGGAAAGTTCGGAAAAATTCGGTCAGTTAGGTTAAGTTTTGAGTACTGGGTTTAACTTACCGGGTGTTATGAGATATTTAGAGGTACCAAATACATAGGTGTGAGAAAGACAAAAAAAAGTTAGGCATACATTTAATGAAGGTGACATGTGTCACCATATGATTAAATCTTGTTTTGACTTACTATTCAACCTTTTACCAATTACTAAATAAAACCAAAAATTGACCAAAAATCTCCCATTTTTCTTCAAGCTTGGCCGAATCTCTCTCCAAGAAAGAAAGAAAGAAAACCTCTTCAACTTCTTGATTCTCTCTTGCTCAAATTCAAGAACTCAACCATCTAAACTTGTTTTTGTTCCATAGAAACACTTAAGGGAGTGATAGTGAGTTGTTTTGTGGAGTTGTTTGAAAGGCTAAAGTGATTAGTTGCTCTCTCTCTTGTGTTTCTAAGGTAAGTTGAGAAGGACCCCTCTCCTCCCTCTAATGATGCTTAAATCATGATTGGTGGTAGTATAAGATGCACTTTTATGGATTATATCTTGATTTTTGGTTGAATTGATGAAGTTTTATAATTTTTGGGGATTTTTCTGTTTTCATATGAAGACGATTATGTGGTTATGTATGATGATTGGAAATGGTATTTAAGGAAGTTAGAAGGTGGAAAAAGTGGAAAATTGCAAGAAATTTCTGTTTTGGAAGAAAATTGAAAAACTAGGGTTTCCAAGTTCTACATTCTGCCCGGTTTTGTAGCTCATAGTTAGACGCCAAATTGGCCTTGTCTTAAAACATGAAAGTCGTAGGGAATGATATTTTAGAGGTGCCTACAAAATTTCAGGTCAATCGGAGTAGTGTAGCCTGTGAACAGACCAAAATACCCTTGCTGCCCTGGTTTTACCCGAACTTGAGAATTGCTTCTGTAATTGGGTATTTTGGCTGGGAATACTTCTGATTTGGTTTTTGATGCCTTCTGATGAATTTTACCCTTGTATCTTAGCTTTCGGATGGCTTTGGAATCACCTGATTTGGACTTAGGTAGCCTGACTTATGGTAGTTGAACCAGAATGTGGTTGGATAACCTGTTTTTGCGGTTCTGGTTTTGTATTCTGCATTTTTGACCTAGTTGTACTAGAAACTGGACCGAGTGACCTTCTGTAATGTTGTAGACCTATCTCTTAGCTTGGAAACGGTGGGTCTTCTACCTCCATCCGATAACCGTAGTGCCAATGGTGTCAAAACCGTAAAATAACATCAAAAAACTGTTTTCTGGTTTAGAGCTTAATTTCATTTCCGGAAATCTTTCTAGCTTGATTGTTTTATTTATATAACTTTAAGCCTAGTGAATGGCTTTTGGAACTGAGATTATTCTGTATGACATGTTGGGACTGATTTGAGGAAAATAATAAAGCCATTAATGGCTGGAAAATAGGTAAACACAAGGGATATGCTGGCCGAAACTTTACTTGAAGGCTAGTTGGAGTTACTTATGACTTGAGCGAAGGGTTTTTGGGTTGCTCATGCCTTTGATTATATGTGTATTTGGTGTACTGGATTCGTGAAAGTGGAATTATAATTGTTTCACTTTGGTTATTTTAGGGCTTCTTGGTGATTAAAGCTCTATTTTGGGCAAAAACTTTTGACGTGTCTGTACTGAAACCGGTGAGTGTACCACTCCCCTCAATTGCTGTTTAACTTGATTTCTGGCCTGCCATCTGTGAGTTAAATGACTGCACTATCTGTTTATTTTGTTTGAGACGAGGGTGTACTTTATCACACTCGTTCTCTTGTCTGTTCATATGCCAATTTTGGTGCGAATCTAAATCTGTATCTGTATCTATCATCTGTATCTGTATCTGTATCTGTTCGGACGTCGTTTGGAACTTGTATCCAACGACCTTTCTGTGACCTCTGAGCTCAACCCCTGTGGCTAGTTATTCGAGTCGGGCCGGCAAGGGCCTGGTCGATTAGATAACGAACCACAGTAGTCTGTTTTGGGATCTTTGGGTATTGAGACCCTTGATTCCGGGTATACTCGAGTATTACCACTTCTGCTCTGTTCGGTGTGTGGGCCCGATAGGGGTATGTTTGGTGGACGAAATTGGTGTAAAGTGGGGTCTACGGACATGTTGGTTCTATTTACGTTGACGGAGAGTCAACGGGTTCGGATCAAGTACTGCAAATGGAAATCTGGCTCCTGAGAGCCATCTGTATCCTTTAAAGTGTGATGTTCGTTCATTTCTTTTACTTGATGTGGATATGTGACCTATAAATGTTTTCTCATGATTTCTACTGTTCATAGTTTTGGTACCTCATTGAGCTTCTAGCTCACCCCGTCCCGTTATTCTTGTTTTCCTTACAGGAAATCGTCTTTTGGACCAATGATCATTTTGAAAAACGAATTGAGCTTATATAACTACTAGTTTGTATAGCTCCTTGAAAGTTGGAAACCCTAAATGTATTTGAATACAATGGTTCCTTTTGGTTTGTAAACTTACTACTATGTATATATTAATGTGTTTCCTCATGTTGAAGAAAAATTTGTATTTGGGAATGTACATTCTCTCATGTCACATAATGATTGCTTGTACCTGGTTGGGTGATGGCGTGGCAGCGGCCCGTCCAATTCGATTTGATTCGTGAAGTTTTCTTTCAGTTTTGATGAAGTTACGAATGAGTCCCGGCGAGAGCTGGGCAGGCGGTCCGCCGAACCCTTTGGTTCGCCTTAGGGTAAGGTGGGGCTGTCACATGTAGCCTAGCATTCTCTACTCGTTCCGCCTTCTTCACTGCATCGCTGAAGGCGTTAATTTGGGCTGCCGCGAGGTCCTTCTGGATTTCTACGTTCAGGCCCTGGACAAATCGCCGTATTCTTCGTTGCTCAGTCATGATGAGTTCAGGCGGAAATTTGGATAGGCGGGTGAATTGGCTCTCGTACTCCACTACAGATTGGGCCCTCTGATGAAGCCAAATAAATTCATCTTCTTTCCGCTCCTGAACTAGAGGAGGGAAAAATTTCGCATTGAATTCTCTCATAAAATTCACCCAGGTTCGGAGCGTCTGCTCCCGTTCCCACTTCTGCCGAATAACATTCCACCAGGAACGGGCCGCCCCTTCCAGCTGGAAAATGGCAAAAGTCACCTGCCGTTCTTCGGTGTAGTGCAGGGCAGCGAAAATGTCTACCATTTTCTCGAGCCACCTTTCGGTAACATCCGGATCGGGCCCCTCAACGAATTTCGGTGGAGCAAACTTCTAGAATCTTTCAAGTGCCCTGTCATCGCTCTCGACGTGGTTGCCAGGGTTTCCAGGGTTAGAATGAGGGTTTTGACCTTGTTGGTACACCACTTGGGCTAGTAAATTAGTCATTTGCTGCATGGCAGCCGCTATTTGGATGTTAGGATCAACCCTAGATTCAGGGCTAGGGCCAGATGAGGTTTCCCCAGTGCCCCTTTTGTGACGCCTCGAAAAAAAAAATGATGAGTTTGAGAACCCGGAAATTTTCTAATTTTCTAGGGTTTAATTTTTTTTAATCGCCCGCCTTTTTCTACATTTTCTTGATTAGAAAAATTCCCCAGATAAAGTTTATGAGCAAAAATAGTTTTAAAATGATTTTTCTAGTATCGGTTAGTTTTTGAGAAATTAAGAGCGTATTTTGAACGTGGGACCCGCAAGTGCGGTAAATGCATTATTTTTGACAACTTGTTGGAATTTTGTATTAAGTGATATTATTTTACAAAGTGTTAAGATATTTGTATTGGAGAGACAAAAAGATAAGTTTTACACCTAAAGGTGACAAGTGTCACTATCCTATTCACTCTTGGACTTTTGACCATCTTACCTTAACTTTACTAAAACCAAAATTTGACCAAAAATCAAGCCATTTCTTCCTTCTCATGGCTGAAACTTGGAGAGCAAGAGAGAGAGAAAAACCTTCATCTTTCACTCCAATTTCTTACTTCAATCTTGAGTTTTAACCGATGGAATTGCAAATCACTCCATAAAAGTTGGTTACTAAGGAGATTCCAAGGTCTTGGTGGAGTTATTTTGGAGAAGGAACCACTAAACTACTATCTTTTGTGAGGTATCAAGGTATGGTGTGTAAAGATTCATTGTTTGTTTCCAATAATGGTGAATTAGTAACTTGTGATGGCTAAAGAAATGGTTTGATGGATTATATCTTGAATTGTGGTTGACTTGATGAAGTTTTATAATTTTTGGGGATTTTTCTGTTTTAATATGAACATGGTTGTGTGGTTATATATGATGATTGGAAATGATGTTTAAGGACTCTATGAGGTGGGAAAAGTGGTTAATTGCAAACAATTTCTGTTTTGGACCAAAAATTGAAAAGTGAGGGTTTTGTGGTGAACATTCTGTCCGAATTTTTAGGTCCTATATAGAGGCCGAATTGGCCTTTGCTTAAAACATGAAAGTTGTAGGGAATGACATTTTAAAGGTGCCCACAAAATTTCAGGTCAATCGGAGTAGTGTGGAATGAGATAAGTCGAAATTACTATTGCTGTTCTGGTTTTACCCGAAATTGAGATTTGCGACTGTAATTGGGTGTTTTGGTCTGAATTGCTTCCGAATTGGTTGTTGAGGCCTTCTGATGAAATTTAGCCCTATTTCGTAGCTATCAGCTGGTTTTGGAATTTCTGGATTTGGACTTGGAGAGCCTGAGTTATGATGTTTCCGCTAGAATGCGTTTTGTGAATCTATTTTTGTGATTCTAGTATGGTATCTTGCATTTTTGACCTGGTTACACTCGAAACTGGGTTGAGTGACCTTCTGCAATATTGTAACCCTATCTATTAGCTTCGAAACGGTGTATATTGAACCTTCATCCGACAATCGTAGTGCCTTTTGTACCATTACCGTAAAATGACGTCAAAACTGTTTTTCTGGTTTTGAGCTTAACTTTCATTTCCGAACTTTTCCCTAGTTTGACTTGTACTAGTACTACTTGGAGCTTGCTGAATGGCTATTGGATGAACTTGTTGTTGTGTGTGTACCTTTGGGACTGGCTGAGAAGAATAATGAAGCCTTGACGGTTGGGAAAGTAAGTAAATTTAGGGGAAGTGTTGTCCGAACTTTTAAAGGACTTGTTTGCATTGAGTTTGTGATCTAAGACTTGGATTTGAGCAAGGCAATGTTATATGATGGATGATTTCTGAGCCATGGAGGTGAGTGACCTCAAACTATTTCTGAAGTTATTTATGAACCGTTTCCTGCATTATTTACTTTTGAGCTGTTTCCAAAGTTACTTTTGTACCGTTTTCTTGCATTATTTACCTTTAAACTGTTTCCAAAGTTACTTTTGAACTGTTTTCTTGCATATCATACGTACTTGCATATGAGTGTTCCTTGTTTGCTGTATTCCTTGACTTATTGGCTTGTTATTATTGTTTGATAATGTGTTAAGTGCTTCCAATGATTGTTAAGACGAGTTTTCTAGGCGAGTGTGTACTTTATCGCACTCGACCTAAATAAATATGAAATTTTTCAATGATTAATGATTAAATGCTAGTTGCGCATGAATGTAAGCCGTTTGGCTGAACTGGCCACTGCCCTTCGTTACCGATCGACTCGAGTCAGAAGCGGACTCGGTCGGGCGATATGGTGACCCTGGGTGAATTTGGTATACTCGAGTATTACCTTGTAGTCCGGCTATGTCCGGATGGGTGGAGTCCGGCTATGTCCGGATGGGTGGAGACCGGCCAACGTCCGGAAAGAAAAAAAGATGAACGAGGGATTATTTATAAAAAAATGAACGTATCCTTTTCATGAATGTTACTATCACTTTCCATTGTACATGTTTCTTGAATTATTGATACTCCATATTTAATGTTTTGTAAATGCTGTAATCGTTTCTGGATTTATCATTTGATTTATGACATCATTGAAATGAAATATTGTTAAACCGATTTAATTACTGATTTTCTGGTTACTCGCTGAGCTTTTAGCCCACCCCAAAACTATTTTATTCCCCTCCACAGGGCTCGTGGCGAAGGAAGGACTTGTAGTACTTGTGCACGTGTATGGATGGCCTAAACTTTTACAATTTTGGATTTGGAATTGTCGCGCCCCATTTTTGAATAAATAAATAAATGGTTTTAAAAAAAAATGTATTTTTTGATTCAATTTGTGATTTGAAAAATGAATTGGGATTTAAAAGGAAAATGGGTCTAAATGGGGGTTTTGAGAGTGCGACGATTTGACCCAAAAATTATGGTTTAAAAAGGGTTTTTGAAATAGAAAACGGAGTCGCCACTTGGTAATGAGTTAAGGTGTACCAAGTCACCTAAAAAATGTATTTTTAAAGAAAAATAGGAAAAGGTAGTGAGAAACCCTTTTTAAACGACTCCTAGTCTATGTAAACCAAAGAAAAAGGTTCGGGAGTCACATTTGACAAAGGGGAAGGCAAGGATAAAATCCAAGGCACCCCTTTGACCTAGCCAAGGCTAGTTGCATGATTTAATCAAAGTTTTTCTTGTTTTAACCAAAGAAATTATTACATTTGGATGCACTACATGAATGCAAAAGAAAGAAAAAATGTAAACCCAAATTCTAAAATGTCTCTTGTAAGGTTTTTGGTCCCAACCACATGAATTGTGGCGGCCAATAAAGGAAAACCTTATAGAGGTCGATTAATGCAAATGATAGCTAAAGTGCAAGTGTGCATGTGTATAAAAGGTGCACGTGTGAAATTGTAAAAAATCCAAGTGTTTGTGTGCAAGTGTATGAAATATAGTGATAAGTGCATGTAGGTGTAATTAAGTGCAATTTTGTGAAGTAGAAATCAAAATGAACAATAAGGAAAGGAAAAGTGATGAGGAAATGTGAATTGAAAAAAATGAGTAAGTGATAAATGAGAATGAATGAACCTAAAGGAATGCATCAGGTCGGGTATGGGAATGACTCCTAACTTTTTCGACTTCGATTTTCCCTTTGATTAGAAAGCAAAACTAGCGTGCTAAGGCTATCGAGTAGCCACACTCGCTCGTTTCCCTTATCGGAGGGGATTTTCACGCAAATGAACCCTAACTAGCATGAGATGCAAGTCCTAAAGTGAAGGGGAAGGGGTTTGAGGAACATACCAAATGATAAACTAAGGAAAAATGCGTGATATGTGGTGATCATGCACTTAATGAAAAAGGAAAAAAGAACCTATTGGGTCTAGCATTGGACTAGCCCATCCTATGAATTCCGACTAGCGTTGGACTAGTGGAAACGATAAAAGAAGCCACAACTAGCGTTGGACTAGTGTGGTGACGTACATTCATCCATTTCATTCATCCACACTATAAAAAGCGAGTAGGCATGCGAATCACTTATAAACACGTAGCACATAACACTTAGCATGCTTGACTAGATGCAAAATCCTAATAAAGCATTTAACATATAACACATAGGCATGCAACCATTACATTTGCTAACTAAAACAAAAGGGAAAGGGAAAATGGACCAAATTACTTACTACGCCCTATCTATTACAAGCCAAGAGGTGTACACATACCCCATTAATAAAAATCAAAAGTAAATGAAATAAATGAAAGGAAATAAGGAGAGGCTAGGAAAGCAAGTAGACATGCAAATTTCAATTAGCACATTAGTTCACATAGGAGAGATAAAAAGGGGTAAAAGAAATTATACCTCCCTTGGAATGGTGCCTTAAATGGAGTGAAATCACTTATTTATCTTCCAAAATAAAAGAAATGGTCAATGTACCAATTTATTTGAAGAAATTAAAGAAAATAGGCAAACACGAGCTCATTCGGTCATAAAGCCCCTAAAGTCATGACTTAAGTGCAATTGACAAAGCATGGTAGTTAATTGAAGCAAAACAATCAATGAAGTTGCAGAATTAAAACTGCTAAGGACCAAATTGAAGACATTATTCAATTGGTTGGGTCATAGTGGCATAACGGGAGACTTGGGGGGTCGAAGTACAATTGTTGGAAAATTTCTCATGCATGCTACGAAGAAGATTTCTGCATTTCAAACCTTCTGCAACTAAAAACAACAAACATTTCTGCAGCCAAAAAAGCATCGCAAATTGCATTCCCGCCAGCAAACCTCAACCTCAATCAATTTGATCAAAACCTTTCGACCAAAACATCCCAAAACTTATCGCAGCAACATGCAACACAAGTTCAACATTCAGCCAAAGCAAAACATAGAAGGAACTCATGCAAAAAGACGCAAAGAAAGCTCATGCATTCTGCAAAAATCTGAAAAGAAAACAAAAGAAAGCTTTGCTGCAACTTTTCTCAAACGAAATCATGATTTCCAGCTGGACAATAAGGCACATGATTCCGCCATCCAAACAAAACAGAAACATAGGGGAAACTGATACAGAAATTCTGGACAGAAATGTTCATGTGAGCAGCTTGCAGGAAGAAAAAGAAAAACAGCAAAAGTGTGAGGATGAAATGCAGCTTTTGGACAAAATATGCAGCCTGGCTCGAAGATGTTTCAGATAAAATCATAGTTTGAAGCCATACAACAAGACACATCACCTCAATATCCAAACAAACAACAATATAGAGGGGACTGAAGCAAAATTCTGGAAGCATATTCACACAAAAAAAAAAAATGGTTTGGCAACCTGAAATTTATTTTTCCAGCAAAGTGTTTGATCTTAGTTCCAATGTTTTAAGTGACTCAAACATGCAAACTCAATCTAATAAAGCTGTCCATTCCTTCTCTTTAATGCCAGATTGAACATGTCACTTAAGTGTGAAGATTCATTAGACTGCTATGGAAGGGAATACGGTAAAAAAATGCAGCAAACTTTCACTTCCTTCACTTCAATTTAGATATGTTCATACCACATAACCCAAGCCACCAAACATAGCAGACATCTAACCAGCCTTCATGACATTCAAATCAGATTTTTCACAGTCATCAACCCAACATCAAATGCGCGAACTTATGACAGGGAAAGGGAAAGGAAAATGCAACTACATGATATGAACATCTACCTTTAACTCAACGTTTTCAAGAAAACATGCAAAGGTTCAACCCATTCAGCAAAAACAGAATCTTTTAACATATTGCCACCCATTCTCCCATCAAACATGCGCACCCAAAGAAACCCAAAGAAACTACAGCCAAAGAAACATTAGAATAGACCTGTCTGCAGTCCTTAAGACATTTTCTACATATGCAAAGACTGAATGTAAACATTAAGCAAAAACCCATGAGTTCATCGGGTGGCCACTATAAAAACTCTAAACCCTTGCTATTGATCATACCCGAATCATGACTTAGCAAGTGAACAATATGACAGAATCATAGAAACAGCAAAAACTTGAATCAGTAGTAAACATCAAGAAAATAACCTCCGATGGCTTCATCTTTTGTGAAAACATGTAGAAATCTTCACAAATAAAGGAAAATCTTTACCTGAAAGTGTTGATTGACCTTGAAATCTGCCCAGATACGCGTGATGGTTCCAAAAGACACGCTCGAGTACTTTTGCTGCAGAAAAGGCTGATTCGTTGAGTGATCCTTCTCCTTCCGTTCTCAGCTTTGAAGTCTTTCTCCAAATTTTCCAGATTTTCTTTGCTTGCTTTCAAATCATCCTCAGATTTTCTTTGCTTGCTCTCAGATCCTCTTTCTCGCTTAGCTCACTCTAAAAACTTCCTTCCCCTCGCTCAGTTTCCTTACTCTTCAAGCGGCCACTCCCCTCTCTCCTTCCTTTTCGGCTGTCCACCCTTTTTTATTTATGTGGAAACCTCACAACCCTAAACACTCCCAGCCCTCTTCTGTATTTGCAGCCAAAGGAGCCGTCCCAAACTTTCCTTGCAAGCTGCTACAAATGCAGCTTGCCGCGGCTATTTTTTTTTTTTTTTAAAACAACTTGATAATTACAAAAATGATAAAATAAAAATAAAAATAATAAATTGACAAAAACCAGGTAATAATAATAATAATGAAAATAATTTAAAAACTAAACAACTAGAAACAACAAAAATGGCCATTTTTCCATCTTTTTTCCTACATTTTTCTTTTTCATAGTTTTTTCATTTTTCACCTTTTCTCTTTTTTCTAAATGAATCAAACAACAATAAAAGATAAATTAAGTAGAAATGACTAAAATAAAGCTAAATAAAACAAAATTGCTATTTTTCTTTTCTTTTTCCTTTTTTTTCCTTTTTATGATTTTTCTTTTTTTCTCTTTTTTCATGATTTTTCCTTTTTCTCTTTTTTTTCATTTCAAGAAATTCTATGCTAAAAACTTACAAATAAAAATAAAACTATAAACTAAAAACTAAAAATCGAATAAAACTAACACGACAAATAAAAAACTAAAAATAAACAGTAAATGAAATTACACCAAAAATTTGGTGTCTACAGTTTGCCCCTCTTTGTCTGAGTTTTGGAAAAACTTGAGACAAAGAAGTAGACACCAAATACTTACCTGCTTTATTCGGCGGCGAACGTCACGAACGGTGGACGTTTTAGAAACGGGGACTGACCCCTTTTGACAAAGCTTAAAATGGAATTGACTCAGACAGGAAATTTAAAACGGGACTGACCCGAACAGAAATTTAAAAACGGGACTGACCCGAACAGGATTTGAAATCATGGGACTGACGCGAACAAAATGTAAAATCATGGGATAGACCCACGGGATAGAAATGTAAAATCATGAACAGAAATTTAAATGGGATAGACCCGGACTGAAATTTAAATGGGATAGACCCAGACAGAAATGTAAAACGGGACTAATCCGAACAGAAAAATTAAAATTGGGACTGACTAGAGAAGGGAATTCAAATCATGGGACTGGCCCGAACAAGCTTTAATTGCGGGACTGACCCGAATAAGCTTTGAATCGCGGGACTGACCAGAATAAACTTTGAATTGCGGGACTGACCCGAATAAGCTTTTGATCATGGAACTGACCCGAAAATGCTTTTGATCATGGGACTGACCCGAAAAATGCTTTTGATCGTGGGACTGACCCGAATAAGCTTTTAATCGCGGGACTGACCCGAACAGGCTTTGAATCGCGGGACTGACCCGAATAAACTTTGAATCGTGGGACTGACCCGAATAAGCTTTTGATCATGGGACTGACCCGAAAGTGCTTTTGATCGTGGGACTGACCCGAAAATGCTTTTGATCATGGGACTGACCCGAAAATGCTTTTGATCGAGGGACTGACCCGAAAATGCTTTGAATCATGGGACTGACCCGAATAAGCTTTGAATCGTGGGACTGACCCGAAAATGCTTTGAATCGTGGGATTGACCCGAATAAGCTTTGAATCGTGGGACTGACCCGAAAATGCTTTGAATCATGGGACTGACCCGAAAAGGCTTTGAATCATGGGACTGACCCGAGTAAGCTTTGAATCAGGGGACTGACCCGAATATGATTTGAATCATGGGACTGACCCGAATAAGTTTTGAATCATGGGACTGACCCGAAAATGCTTTTAATAATCGGTCAGTGGGATTAAGCCCAAACCTGCCGTGATGAAACTTGATTTGATTTTGATTTTGATTCTTTTCTTTTCTTTTTTTTTCTGATTTTTTTTTATTTTTTCTGATTTTTTTTTTGGTTGTCTGATTTTTTGATTTTTTTTTATTTTTGAAAAACTTCCCAAAATAATTTGCCCCAGTATGATGAATTGATCAGTGGGATTACACCCAAGCCTGCCTTGGTTGCACTGGCGGCACAAATTTCAGACTCAATGGGATGTTGGCGGCACAAATTCCAGGCCCAACGGAATTTTGTGAAGTTGGCGGCACAAATTCCAGGCCCAACTTGCTGTTTGGAATGTTGGCGGCACGAAATCCAGGCCCAACGGAATTTTTGGAAGGTTGGCGGCACTAAATCCAGGCCCAACTTGCTGTTTGGAATGTTGGCGGCACGAAATCCAGGCCCAATGTGATTTTTGAAATATTCAGTGGGGTAAGATCCAATCCTGCCTCCAATTGGTCAAGAAATTAAGTGTGATTGTCAAGAAACAAGAAATTTGATTTTCCAAGAAACAAGAATTTGAACTTGATTTTTTGATTTTTTGAATTTTGAATTTTCTGATTTTTCGAGAAAATCTTTTTCAAAATAAATTGCCCTCAGTGTAGGGTCCCTTTTCCCTTCTCTCTTTTCTTCCTTCGGCGTTGGCCTTTCACATCACCAGATGCTCCTTCGTCGATTTCAACTATGAATACCTGCACAGGGGGCTTACAAAAATATGACATGCACTTGAATTTCATGAAAAGAAACAGCGTGTTTGATTTGAAAAATGCATTATTTGATTCTTGGACGAAATCCTCAAATGAACTATAAAAATTTTGCCCCAGTGTGGGCTTATTCTGTGAAATCCCATGAATAAAAATTTGCCCCAGTGTGGGCACAATTTGCGAAATCTTGTAAATGAAAATTTGCCCCATTATGGGCCTATTTTGCAAAATCCCTCAAATGAAAATTTGCCCCAGCGTGGGCTTATTTAATTGCAAAAAATTTGTTTGGATGACACTCCATTTATTTGAACAATGTAAGAAACTGTGTTTCCTAACAGAAAATTTGATGATGAATCTTTCGAAATAATTCCAAATTACAAAAGATTTCTTTCCCACTTTAGCATAAATGCTTAGGGTAATGGATTACCACTTCTCATCTTTCAGGACCAATCAAGTGGGTGTTATTTTTGATTTTGAGGTGGCTAAGGAAAATGAGAAATCAAGATTTGTCTTGTTTTTGTGCCCCCAATCGTATGTAATCCATTGAATATCACATCTTAGTGAAAGCAAATAGTTTGTCACCCCTATTTCTTAAGAAAATTTAGTCAACATATAAGCTTTAAACTTGTACCAAAATGGGTAGAAGCGATAGCTAAACCTGTGAAAACTGGTTATACCCCCATGATCACAAATGATTGATGGATTTCTTACGAGCATAATCCTCACTTTGGATTGTCATGAAGGAATAAGTCAACGATGGACTTTATTAACTTGTAATGTGGCTTGAAACGATAGCTGAAGGATAAGTCTTTCAAGGACATTGCACCGAAGATCGCATTTTTCCAAAACTGCCCCTATTCTGAACTCAAAGATCTCAGAATTTGTTTGTATTCTTCTCATCATTCACCAGGGACTTCAACGTCGAATTTTTCTGCTTTTCTTGCATTTACTTTTCTTACTTTGCTTTTTGCCTCTTTTCCCTTTCCCTCAACTTGGTGGGTTTTCACATGGTGAGTAGTGTCAACCCCATACCCAAACAATTCAGAAATACAGCTAAAATTTTCGGCATCAGAAATTTTCTTGACAGGGCCATTGCAAAGAACAGAAGTCAGGACTTTTCAGCTTTTGTAATGGGGTCTGGTGGGGTGCTTAGAAAAGTTAAGGTTTGAAAGCGGATTTCAAAAGTGGTTTGAATAATCTGAGATCGCATTGCTGCGCCAACCCTATTTTAGGGCTAAATCAGAATTTGCCCCAGTTTATGCTCAATTGAGGCTTTTTCTCTTTCATTTTGTTTTTCCCTCGGCCTTTTGCCATTCCTTTGAAATTTTTCAAAAATTTGCCCCAGTTTATTTTGAACTGAGGTTCTCTTTTCTTTTGCTTTTGTTGTTGCCTTAGCACTTTTCACCTCTTGGGACTTTTCTTTTCTTTTCCAACTCAAAGTTACCCCAGTGTGGGGTTTGCGATTCTCAGGGGTTGCCAAACGAAGTAATTTATTCTGAAAACTCAAAAGGGATAATTAGGGATAGAATGTTCGATTGGAAAAGAAGAGGGCCTGACTTTTAATCCGTTCCTTACATTAACCCTGAAAGGAAAATTTTCATTAATGCGAAATTTTTGCATGCACCTGAATCAACTGACTGAGGAAGACCCTTGGTCATCCATATCTGTGAAACATAGAGGATCCGCCAGACAACTTTTCTTTCTTTTCTTTTCACTCTTCTTTTTCTCACAATTGAAGCTCAGGTAGAATCAAATTTCCCCAATTTGCGGTTCCCCCTTTTTAGTTTTAGCATTTTTTGCTTTTCTTTCTTTTTTTTGAAAAAATCTCCAATCTCCCTCCCCAATGTGGGGTGCGATCATAGGTGCTTTGAAAAGAACCATCAATTTAGCTCAAATGAGAATGCAAGGGGTAAATTGTGTTTAGATTGTAGAAACGACGGCCAAAGCATCATTCTTACGCTCCATGACAATTAAGGTGATGAAACGCTCATTGAGAATCCATTCCCCTTTTGATATGTGAAAATTTTCCAATGTAGGGTAGTGAGCTTTAAGACTCTTATTTGAAACGAAATTATTCTTTTAAAGGCTCAAATGGGAGAGCAAATGATAAAAACTGTATGGATAGAGAAACGAATACTTAAAGTATCATTCCAAATTTTCAAAACAAACAAGAATAATGCACATTTTTGCTTTCATTGAGATGTGAATTGAATCTAATTAGACGCTATGGACATTTTTCCAAGCAAAGATTGCCCCAATTTGCAATTTATCAATCAATGTGACTGATTTTATTTTGGGGTCAATAGGAGTGGGCAAAATATGAATTGTACAGTAAAGGAAAAAAAGGTATCTCATTGGGTCTTTTGAGTGACTTCTTTTAACTTTGAGCACTCTTATTGGATAGCTCGGATCACCAATCTAGTGTACGCAAGAATTTTAGAAAGCATACACTTGTGAATTTTCAGACTGGAGGTTGAGGAAATCTTAATTTAGCCTTATTTTCTTAAAATTCATCATGAAATTTCCAATGAGCAAAAGGAATGAAATGTACATGGATATACAAAACAATAATTGTCCAAAAATTTTATTGTTGAAAGAGTTTGAAACAAAATGCTCATTCAATTATAATACAAATGAGAAGAGAAAAACTTCTAAGAACTCCCCATATACACATTTCTGCCTCTTTTGGGAACAAGAATGTATTAACAAATCCAATATACAGAGTCTTCTTTGAAAAACAATTATGAAATCTCTTAGAAGCTCTTAGTCTAGAACTTTCAGATGGATCTTTCACGTTTCCATTGTAGGATCTGCCCAAGAATCAAATAATACTTGTAATTTTCACACTTTATTAGATCAGAAATGTTATCAAATGTAGAAAAATATTTTTGCCTTATTGAAACATTTCTTATGAATGCAGGGGAGGGGGAAAAACAAAAGAAAAATAACCCGAGTTAGTAAACAAGACTGCAAAATCGGTATGCATGTCCTATGGGGGAACCCTTTTTGTGCCAAAGGTAGGCCTAGCATGAAAATGCAATCCTCTAGGGTAGGCACCATACAATACCTGATGAATCCGATCAGTTGATTGGGTGAAAAAAAAATGATTTGAAAAATTTGGCCTCCAATTGGAGTGAAAAGACACATTTGTCCTAAAAATTAGGACAAAGTCCGAATGGATTGCTTGCCTTGATTGACACAAAAAAATGACGTGTAAAAGAGATTGCAATGTTTAGACTAGGTCATTCAGTGAATCTTAGACCGAAACCCTAAGAGAGGGAAATCTGGTCAAATGCATAGGATGAAATTGATGGTTTATTCAAAAATTGACTAGATTACCTTAAGAAGGGTAAAATGGTCAAATGCATTGAATGAAATTTGATTATTTATTCAAAATCGAATGAATAACCCTAAGAATGAATTAAACTAATCAAATGAATTAAATGAAATCAATTGATCAAACGCATTGAGTGAAATGATGATTTATTCAAAATCGGCCGTATGACCCTAAAAAGGGTAAATTGGTCAAATGAATTGAATGAAATTGATGAATTGACCGAACGACCCTAAAAAGGGTAAATTGGTCAGATGAATTGAATGAAATTGATTTATTCAAAAATTGACCGAATGACCCTAGAAAGGGTAAATTGGTCAGATGAATTGAATGAAATTGATTTATTCAAAAATTGATCGAATCACCCTAAAAAAGGGTAGATTGGACAAATGGACTAAATGAAAACTTGATTTATTCAAAATTGGTTCGATTGCCCTACCAATGGGTGAATTAGCCAAATGAATGAAATGGAGATTGATAACTTATGCAAACATCGACCAAATCACCCTAAAAGGGTAAATTGGTCCAATGAATTGATGACTTATCCAAAGATCGGCTGGATGACCCTAAAAAGGGTAAATTGGTCAAATGAATGAATGAATTTTCAAAAATTGACCGGATGACCCTAAAAAGGGTAAATTGGTCAAATGAATGGATGATTTTTCAAAAATCGACCTGATGACCCTAAAAAGGGTAAATTGGTCAAATGAATTGGTCAAATGATGAATGAATTGACAAAATGGATTGGATAAAATGGATGATTTATTCAAAAATCGACCGAATCGCCTTCAAAAAGGGTAAAATGGTCAAATGCATTTATTCAAAATTGAATGGATAACCCTAAGAATGAATTAAACTAATCAAATGAATTGAATGAAGTCAATTGATCAAACAGATCGAGTGAAATGATGATTTGACCAACTCGCCCTAAAACTAGGCAAATCGGTCCAATGGATCGAATGATTGATTCAAAATTGACTAGATCACCCTAAAAAGGGTAAACTGGTCAAATGAAATCGGATGACTTATTCAAAATTGATTGAATTGACCTAAGAAATGAGTAAATTGGTCCAATGAATAAAATGGAGATTGATGATTTATGCAAAAATCGACCAAATCACCCTAAAAGGGTAAATTGGTCAAATGAATTGATTTATTCAAAATTGATTAGGAATTGACAAAATGGATCGATTGAATCGTTCCGCCATTGATGGTTTAAAAAATTAGTCTATGAGTCTTCTAAAATCACGATTTGGCCTCAGTTTATTAACTGTCTCAATGATAAGGAATTATTTGTGAATTTCTTCAAATTAATGTCCTTTACGCAAGGGATTTTTACCAGTTAGGTTTAAAAATGGCCAAAAAGCGATTATTAGATGCTCATATTCCAAGGATCGCTTTATGAAAAATGATCGGATCCTACCTTACCTTGTGCACTACCCCTTTGGATGGTACGAGAAAGGTAAACGTGCAAGTCTCATTGGATTATATATCCGAGACATGGGGTGGCTGATTTCTAAAACGGGATTCCCTATGTGGCATTCCCTTCTAAGGTGGATGCATGATGCCATTTATTAAAGCGATGTAAATATATCACAAATATGGCCTAAAGGACATAAATAATGCATCGGGGGAAAAAGGTCTAAAAATGAAAAATGTACTTACTGAAAATTAAGTGTAATGACTGAAATTTAAACATGTGAGTTATCTAGTGGGTAAGTCACTAAAAGAGTGCCCAAGGGGCCTCTTATTGCTAAGGCACATGAATGCAAGTCAGGAAAACAAAAGAATGGTTAGTGCAATTGATAGTACACATAACACATTGGGAGCAATAAAAGAAATACAATAAAAGCAAATAAAAGGGGTGGAACCCCTTCCCTCGTGCCTAATGTGCTTAATAGGGTAAGGTCGACTCTACCCTAGGCAAGTCTAACATGGATGCATGAGGCTGGGGTTCACTAATGCAACTAGACTCGATAAGGCTTCGGCTCCCAAGCCTTCAGACCTAAAGGCAAAGGGTCATCACTCCCAAGGCCTTCGATCTGTGGCTTGAGTGATCCCTTAGGTAGCGCTATGGGCGCAGGGCACACCATCCGCCTACCCAAGGCAATCAATCCTAATCCTACAAGGCGGTGTGGGATAGCGCCCACGAAAATAAAATAAAATGGGATAACAATAAGTAAACGTGCACGTATGAAGTGCTCCCTATTTTGAGGGAAGGGGTTGAGAACCACGCGAGGCTCTAAAAGGTGACACACACCCCCCCCAAATGCAATGCAAGCGCGAGATAAGTAAGTAAACATACATCCAATCAACCAATCGTACATTCGTGAGCGAGGGAGTAATTTGAGACGCGAGTGATGCAAAATCCTAAAAAAGGAAAAAAAATGCAACCCTAAAACACCCAAATGTGATATATGAAAAGGTTAAAAGAAGAAAAAGGTTGATTAAATCAAATTTGCTCGGACTCTCGAATGTCCCCAGTGGAGTCGCCAACTGTCGCGCCCCATTTTTGAATAAATAAATAAATGGTTTTAAAAAAAATGTATTTTTTGATTCAATTTGTGATTTGAAAAATGAATTGGGATTTAAAAGGAAAATGGGTCTAAATGGGGGTTTTGAGAGTGCGACGATTTGACCCAAAAATTATGGTTTAAAAAGGGTTTTTGAAATAGAAAACGGAGTCGCCACTTGGTAATGAGTTAAGGTGTACCAAGTCACCTAAAAAATGTATTTTTAAAGAAAAATAGGAAAAGGTAGTGAGAAACCCTTTTTAAACGACTCCTAGTCTATGTAAACCAAAGAAAAAGGTTCGGGAGTCACATTTGACAAAGGGGAAGGCAAGGATAAAATCCAAGGCACCCCTTTGACCTAGCCAAGGCTAGTTGCATGATTTAATCAAAGTTTTTCTTGTTTTAACCAAAGAAATTATTACATTTGGATGCACTACATGAATGCAAAAGAAAGAAAAAATGTAAACCCAAATTCTAAAATGTCTCTTGTAAGGTTTTTGGTCCCAACCACATGAATTGTGGCGGCCAATAAAGGAAAACCTTATAGAGGTCGATTAATGCAAATGATAGCTAAAGTGCAAGTGTGCATGTGTATAAAAGGTGCACGTGTGAAATTGTAAAAAATCCAAGTGTTTGTGTGCAAGTGTATGAAATATAGTGATAAGTGCATGTAGGTGTAATTAAGTGCAATTTTGTGAAGTAGAAATCAAAATGAACAATAAGGAAAGGAAAAGTGATGAGGAAATGTGAATTGAAAAAAATGAGTAAGTGATAAATGAGAATGAATGAACCTAAAGGAATGCATCAGGTCGGGTATGGGAATGACTCCTAACTTTTTCGACTTCGATTTTCCCTTTGATTAGAAAGCAAAACTAGCGTGCTAAGGCTATCGAGTAGCCACACTCGCTCGTTTCCCTTATCGGAGGGGATTTTCACGCAAATGAACCCTAACTAGCATGAGATGCAAGTCCTAAAGTGAAGGGGAAGGGGTTTGAGGAACATACCAAATGATAAACTAAGGAAAAATGCGTGATATGTGGTGATCATGCACTTAATGAAAAAGGAAAAAAGAACCTATTGGGTCTAGCATTGGACTAGCCCATCCTATGAATTCCGACTAGCGTTGGACTAGTGGAAACGATAAAAGAAGCCACAACTAGCGTTGGACTAGTGTGGTGACGTACATTCATCCATTTCATTCATCCACACTATAAAAAGCGAGTAGGCATGCGAATCACTTATAAACACGTAGCACATAACACTTAGCATGCTTGACTAGATGCAAAATCCTAATAAAGCATTTAACATATAACACATAGGCATGCAACCATTACATTTGCTAACTAAAACAAAAGGGAAAGGGAAAATGGACCAAATTACTTACTACGCCCTATCTATTACAAGCCAAGAGGTGTACACATACCCCATTAATAAAAATCAAAAGTAAATGAAATAAATGAAAGGAAATAAGGAGAGGCTAGGAAAGCAAGTAGACATGCAAATTTCAATTAGCACATTAGTTCACATAGGAGAGATAAAAAGGGGTAAAAGAAATTATACCTCCCTTGGAATGGTGCCTTAAATGGAGTGAAATCACTTATTTATCTTCCAAAATAAAAGAAATGGTCAATGTACCAATTTATTTGAAGAAATTAAAGAAAATAGGCAAACACGAGCTCATTCGGTCATAAAGCCCCTAAAGTCATGACTTAAGTGCAATTGACAAAGCATGGTAGTTAATTGAAGCAAAACAATCAATGAAGTTGCAGAATTAAAACTGCTAAGGACCAAATTGAAGACATTATTCAATTGGTTGGGTCATAGTGGCATAACGGGAGACTTGGGGGGTCGAAGTACAATTGTTGGAAAATTTCTCATGCATGCTACGAAGAAGATTTCTGCATTTCAAACCTTCTGCAACTAAAAACAACAAACATTTCTGCAGCCAAAAAAGCATCGCAAATTGCATTCCCGCCAGCAAACCTCAACCTCAATCAATTTGATCAAAACCTTTCGACCAAAACATCCCAAAACTTATCGCAGCAACATGCAACACAAGTTCAACATTCAGCCAAAGCAAAACATAGAAGGAACTCATGCAAAAAGACGCAAAGAAAGCTCATGCATTCTGCAAAAATCTGAAAAGAAAACAAAAGAAAGCTTTGCTGCAACTTTTCTCAAACGAAATCATGATTTCCAGCTGGACAATAAGGCACATGATTCCGCCATCCAAACAAAACAGAAACATAGGGGAAACTGATACAGAAATTCTGGACAGAAATGTTCATGTGAGCAGCTTGCAGGAAGAAAAAGAAAAACAGCAAAAGTGTGAGGATGAAATGCAGCTTTTGGACAAAATATGCAGCCTGGCTCGAAGATGTTTCAGATAAAATCATAGTTTGAAGCCATACAACAAGACACATCACCTCAATATCCAAACAAACAACAATATAGAGGGGACTGAAGCAAAATTCTGGAAGCATATTCACACAAAAAAAAAAAATGGTTTGGCAACCTGAAATTTATTTTTCCAGCAAAGTGTTTGATCTTAGTTCCAATGTTTTAAGTGACTCAAACATGCAAACTCAATCTAATAAAGCTGTCCATTCCTTCTCTTTAATGCCAGATTGAACATGTCACTTAAGTGTGAAGATTCATTAGACTGCTATGGAAGGGAATACGGTAAAAAAATGCAGCAAACTTTCACTTCCTTCACTTCAATTTAGATATGTTCATACCACATAACCCAAGCCACCAAACATAGCAGACATCTAACCAGCCTTCATGACATTCAAATCAGATTTTTCACAGTCATCAACCCAACATCAAATGCGCGAACTTATGACAGGGAAAGGGAAAGGAAAATGCAACTACATGATATGAACATCTACCTTTAACTCAACGTTTTCAAGAAAACATGCAAAGGTTCAACCCATTCAGCAAAAACAGAATCTTTTAACATATTTCCACCCATTCTCCCATCAAACATGCGCACCCAAAGAAACCCAAAGAAACTACAGCCAAAGAAACATTAGAATAGACCTGTCTGCAGTCCTTAAGACATTTTCTACATATGCAAAGACTGAATGTAAACATTAAGCAAAAACCCATGAGTTCATCGGGTGGCCACTATAAAAACTCTAAACCCTTGCTATTGATCATACCCGAATCATGACTTAGCAAGTGAACAATATGACAGAATCATAGAAACAGCAAAAACTTGAATCAGTAGTAAACATCAAGAAAATAACCTCCGATGGCTTCATCTTTTGTGAAAACATGTAGAAATCTTCACAAATAAAGGAAAATCTTTACCTGAAAGTGTTGATTGACCTTGAAATCTGCCCAGATACGCGTGATGGTTCCAAAAGACACGCTCGAGTACTTTTGCTGCAGAAAAGGCTGATTCGTTGAGTGATCCTTCTCCTTCCGTTCTCAGCTTTGAAGTCTTTCTCCAAATTTTCCAGATTTTCTTTGCTTGCTTTCAAATCATCCTCAGATTTTCTTTGCTTGCTCTCAGATCCTCTTTCTCGCTTAGCTCACTCTAAAAACTTCCTTCCCCTCGCTCAGTTTCCTTACTCTTCAAGCGGCCACTCCCCTCTCTCCTTCCTTTTCGGCTGTCCACCCTTTTTTATTTATGTGGAAACCTCACAACCCTAAACACTCCCAGCCCTCTTCTGTATTTGCAGCCAAAGGAGCCGTCCCAAACTTTCCTTGCAAGCTGCTACAAATGCAGCTTGCCGCGGCTATTTTTTTTTTTTTTTAAAACAACTTGATAATTACAAAAATGATAAAATAAAAATAAAAATAATAAATTGACAAAAACCAGGTAATAATAATAATAATGAAAATAATTTAAAAACTAAACAACTAGAAACAACAAAAATGGCCATTTTTCCATCTTTTTTCCTACATTTTTCTTTTTCATAGTTTTTTCATTTTTCACCTTTTCTCTTTTTTCTAAATGAATCAAACAACAATAAAAGATAAATTAAGTAGAAATGACTAAAATAAAGCTAAATAAAACAAAATTGCTATTTTTCTTTTCTTTTTCCTTTTTTTTCCTTTTTATGATTTTTCTTTTTTTCTCTTTTTTCATGATTTTTCCTTTTTCTCTTTTTTTTCATTTCAAGAAATTCTATGCTAAAAACTTACAAATAAAAATAAAACTATAAACTAAAAACTAAAAATCGAATAAAACTAACACGACAAATAAAAAACTAAAAATAAACAGTAAATGAAATTACACCAAAAATTTGGTGTCTACAGTTTGCCCCTCTTTGTCTGAGTTTTGGAAAAACTTGAGACAAAGAAGTAGACACCAAATACTTACCTGCTTTATTCGGCGGCGAACGTCACGAACGGTGGACGTTTTAGAAACGGGGACTGACCCCTTTTGACAAAGCTTAAAATGGAATTGACTCAGACAGGAAATTTAAAACGGGACTGACCCGAACAGAAATTTAAAAACGGGACTGACCCGAACAGGATTTGAAATCATGGGACTGACGCGAACAAAATGTAAAATCATGGGATAGACCCACGGGATAGAAATGTAAAATCATGAACAGAAATTTAAATGGGATAGACCCGGACTGAAATTTAAATGGGATAGACCCAGACAGAAATGTAAAACGGGACTAATCCGAACAGAAAAATTAAAATTGGGACTGACTAGAGAAGGGAATTCAAATCATGGGACTGGCCCGAACAAGCTTTAATTGCGGGACTGACCCGAATAAGCTTTGAATCGCGGGACTGACCAGAATAAACTTTGAATTGCGGGACTGACCCGAATAAGCTTTTGATCATGGAACTGACCCGAAAATGCTTTTGATCATGGGACTGACCCGAAAAATGCTTTTGATCGTGGGACTGACCCGAATAAGCTTTTAATCGCGGGACTGACCCGAACAGGCTTTGAATCGCGGGACTGACCCGAATAAACTTTGAATCGTGGGACTGACCCGAATAAGCTTTTGATCATGGGACTGACCCGAAAGTGCTTTTGATCGTGGGACTGACCCGAAAATGCTTTTGATCATGGGACTGACCCGAAAATGCTTTTGATCGAGGGACTGACCCGAAAATGCTTTGAATCATGGGACTGACCCGAATAAGCTTTGAATCGTGGGACTGACCCGAAAATGCTTTGAATCGTGGGATTGACCCGAATAAGCTTTGAATCGTGGGACTGACCCGAAAATGCTTTGAATCATGGGACTGACCCGAAAAGGCTTTGAATCATGGGACTGACCCGAGTAAGCTTTGAATCAGGGGACTGACCCGAATATGATTTGAATCATGGGACTGACCCGAATAAGTTTTGAATCATGGGACTGACCCGAAAATGCTTTTAATAATCGGTCAGTGGGATTAAGCCCAAACCTGCCGTGATGAAACTTGATTTGATTTTGATTTTGATTCTTTTCTTTTCTTTTTTTTTCTGATTTTTTTTTATTTTTTCTGATTTTTTTTTTTGGTTGTCTGATTTTTTGATTTTTTTTTTATTTTTGAAAAACTTCCCAAAATAATTTGCCCCAGTATGATGAATTGATCAGTGGGATTACACCCAAGCCTGCCTTGGTTGCACTGGCGGCACAAATTTCAGACTCAATGGGATGTTGGCGGCACAAATTCCAGGCCCAACGGAATTTTGTGAAGTTGGCGGCACAAATTCCAGGCCCAACTTGCTGTTTGGAATGTTGGCGGCACGAAATCCAGGCCCAACGGAATTTTTGGAAGGTTGGCGGCACTAAATCCAGGCCCAACTTGCTGTTTGGAATGTTGGCGGCACGAAATCCAGGCCCAATGTGATTTTTGAAATATTCAGTGGGGTAAGATCCAATCCTGCCTCCAATTGGTCAAGAAATTAAGTGTGATTGTCAAGAAACAAGAAATTTGATTTTCCAAGAAACAAGAATTTGAACTTGATTTTTTGATTTTTTGAATTTTGAATTTTCTGATTTTTCGAGAAAATCTTTTTCAAAATAAATTGCCCTCAGTGTAGGGTCCCTTTTCCCTTCTCTCTTTTCTTCCTTCGGCGTTGGCCTTTCACATCACCAGATGCTCCTTCGTCGATTTCAACTATGAATACCTGCACAGGGGGCTTACAAAAATATGACATGCACTTGAATTTCATGAAAAGAAACAGCGTGTTTGATTTGAAAAATGCATTATTTGATTCTTGGACGAAATCCTCAAATGAACTATAAAAATTTTGCCCCAGTGTGGGCTTATTCTGTGAAATCCCATGAATAAAAATTTGCCCCAGTGTGGGCACAATTTGCGAAATCTTGTAAATGAAAATTTGCCCCATTATGGGCCTATTTTGCAAAATCCCTCAAATGAAAATTTGCCCCAGCGTGGGCTTATTTAATTGCAAAAAATTTGTTTGGATGACACTCCATTTATTTGAACAATGTAAGAAACTGTGTTTCCTAACAGAAAATTTGATGATGAATCTTTCGAAATAATTCCAAATTACAAAAGATTTCTTTCCCACTTTAGCATAAATGCTTAGGGTAATGGATTACCACTTCTCATCTTTCAGGACCAATCAAGTGGGTGTTATTTTTGATTTTGAGGTGGCTAAGGAAAATGAGAAATCAAGATTTGTCTTGTTTTTGTGCCCCCAATCGTATGTAATCCATTGAATATCACATCTTAGTGAAAGCAAATAGTTTGTCACCCCTATTTCTTAAGAAAATTTAGTCAACATATAAGCTTTAAACTTGTACCAAAATGGGTAGAAGCGATAGCTAAACCTGTGAAAACTGGTTATACCCCCATGATCACAAATGATTGATGGATTTCTTACGAGCATAATCCTCACTTTGGATTGTCATGAAGGAATAAGTCAACGATGGACTTTATTAACTTGTAATGTGGCTTGAAACGATAGCTGAAGGATAAGTCTTTCAAGGACATTGCACCGAAGATCGCATTTTTCCAAAACTGCCCCTATTCTGAACTCAAAGATCTCAGAATTTGTTTGTATTCTTCTCATCATTCACCAGGGACTTCAACGTCGAATTTTTCTGCTTTTCTTGCATTTACTTTTCTTACTTTGCTTTTTGCCTCTTTTCCCTTTCCCTCAACTTGGTGGGTTTTCACATGGTGAGTAGTGTCAACCCCATACCCAAACAATTCAGAAATACAGCTAAAATTTTCGGCATCAGAAATTTTCTTGACAGGGCCATTGCAAAGAACAGAAGTCAGGACTTTTCAGCTTTTGTAATGGGGTCTGGTGGGGTGCTTAGAAAAGTTAAGGTTTGAAAGCGGATTTCAAAAGTGGTTTGAATAATCTGAGATCGCATTGCTGCGCCAACCCTATTTTAGGGCTAAATCAGAATTTGCCCCAGTTTATGCTCAATTGAGGCTTTTTCTCTTTCATTTTGTTTTTCCCTCGGCCTTTTGCCATTCCTTTGAAATTTTTCAAAAATTTGCCCCAGTTTATTTTGAACTGAGGTTCTCTTTTCTTTTGCTTTTGTTGTTGCCTTAGCACTTTTCACCTCTTGGGACTTTTCTTTTCTTTTCCAACTCAAAGTTACCCCAGTGTGGGGTTTGCGATTCTCAGGGGTTGCCAAACGAAGTAATTTATTCTGAAAACTCAAAAGGGATAATTAGGGATAGAATGTTCGATTGGAAAAGAAGAGGGCCTGACTTTTAATCCGTTCCTTACATTAACCCTGAAAGGAAAATTTTCATTAATGCGAAATTTTTGCATGCACCTGAATCAACTGACTGAGGAAGACCCTTGGTCATCCATATCTGTGAAACATAGAGGATCCGCCAGACAACTTTTCTTTCTTTTCTTTTCACTCTTCTTTTTCTCACAATTGAAGCTCAGGTAGAATCAAATTTCCCCAATTTGCGGTTCCCCCTTTTTAGTTTTAGCATTTTTTGCTTTTCTTTCTTTTTTTTGAAAAAATCTCCAATCTCCCTCCCCAATGTGGGGTGCGATCATAGGTGCTTTGAAAAGAACCATCAATTTAGCTCAAATGAGAATGCAAGGGGTAAATTGTGTTTAGATTGTAGAAACGACGGCCAAAGCATCATTCTTACGCTCCATGACAATTAAGGTGATGAAACGCTCATTGAGAATCCATTCCCCTTTTGATATGTGAAAATTTTCCAATGTAGGGTAGTGAGCTTTAAGACTCTTATTTGAAACGAAATTATTCTTTTAAAGGCTCAAATGGGAGAGCAAATGATAAAAACTGTATGGATAGAGAAACGAATACTTAAAGTATCATTCCAAATTTTCAAAACAAACAAGAATAATGCACATTTTTGCTTTCATTGAGATGTGAATTGAATCTAATTAGACGCTATGGACATTTTTCCAAGCAAAGATTGCCCCAATTTGCAATTTATCAATCAATGTGACTGATTTTATTTTGGGGTCAATAGGAGTGGGCAAAATATGAATTGTACAGTAAAGGAAAAAAAGGTATCTCATTGGGTCTTTTGAGTGACTTCTTTTAACTTTGAGCACTCTTATTGGATAGCTCGGATCACCAATCTAGTGTACGCAAGAATTTTAGAAAGCATACACTTGTGAATTTTCAGACTGGAGGTTGAGGAAATCTTAATTTAGCCTTATTTTCTTAAAATTCATCATGAAATTTCCAATGAGCAAAAGGAATGAAATGTACATGGATATACAAAACAATAATTGTCCAAAAATTTTATTGTTGAAAGAGTTTGAAACAAAATGCTCATTCAATTATAATACAAATGAGAAGAGAAAAACTTCTAAGAACTCCCCATATACACATTTCTGCCTCTTTTGGGAACAAGAATGTATTAACAAATCCAATATACAGAGTCTTCTTTGAAAAACAATTATGAAATCTCTTAGAAGCTCTTAGTCTAGAACTTTCAGATGGATCTTTCACGTTTCCATTGTAGGATCTGCCCAAGAATCAAATAATACTTGTAATTTTCACACTTTATTAGATCAGAAATGTTATCAAATGTAGAAAAATATTTTTGCCTTATTGAAACATTTCTTATGAATGCAGGGGAGGGGGAAAAACAAAAGAAAAATAACCCGAGTTAGTAAACAAGACTGCAAAATCGGTATGCATGTCCTATGGGGGAACCCTTTTTGTGCCAAAGGTAGGCCTAGCATGAAAATGCAATCCTCTAGGGTAGGCACCATACAATACCTGATGAATCCGATCAGTTGATTGGGTGAAAAAAAAATGATTTGAAAAATTTGGCCTCCAATTGGAGTGAAAAGACACATTTGTCCTAAAAATTAGGACAAAGTCCGAATGGATTGCTTGCCTTGATTGACACAAAAAAATGACGTGTAAAAGAGATTGCAATGTTTAGACTAGGTCATTCAGTGAATCTTAGACCGAAACCCTAAGAGAGGGAAATCTGGTCAAATGCATAGGATGAAATTGATGGTTTATTCAAAAATTGACTAGATTACCTTAAGAAGGGTAAAATGGTCAAATGCATTGAATGAAATTTGATTATTTATTCAAAATCGAATGAATAACCCTAAGAATGAATTAAACTAATCAAATGAATTAAATGAAATCAATTGATCAAACGCATTGAGTGAAATGATGATTTATTCAAAATCGGCCGTATGACCCTAAAAAGGGTAAATTGGTCAAATGAATTGAATGAAATTGATGAATTGACCGAACGACCCTAAAAAGGGTAAATTGGTCAGATGAATTGAATGAAATTGATTTATTCAAAAATTGACCGAATGACCCTAGAAAGGGTAAATTGGTCAGATGAATTGAATGAAATTGATTTATTCAAAAATTGATCGAATCACCCTAAAAAAGGGTAGATTGGACAAATGGACTAAATGAAAACTTGATTTATTCAAAATTGGTTCGATTGCCCTACCAATGGGTGAATTAGCCAAATGAATGAAATGGAGATTGATAACTTATGCAAACATCGACCAAATCACCCTAAAAGGGTAAATTGGTCCAATGAATTGATGACTTATCCAAAGATCGGCTGGATGACCCTAAAAAGGGTAAATTGGTCAAATGAATGAATGAATTTTCAAAAATTGACCGGATGACCCTAAAAAGGGTAAATTGGTCAAATGAATGGATGATTTTTCAAAAATCGACCTGATGACCCTAAAAAGGGTAAATTGGTCAAATGAATTGGTCAAATGATGAATGAATTGACAAAATGGATTGGATAAAATGGATGATTTATTCAAAAATCGACCGAATCGCCTTCAAAAAGGGTAAAATGGTCAAATGCATTTATTCAAAATTGAATGGATAACCCTAAGAATGAATTAAACTAATCAAATGAATTGAATGAAGTCAATTGATCAAACAGATCGAGTGAAATGATGATTTGACCAACTCGCCCTAAAACTAGGCAAATCGGTCCAATGGATCGAATGATTGATTCAAAATTGACTAGATCACCCTAAAAAGGGTAAACTGGTCAAATGAAATCGGATGACTTATTCAAAATTGATTGAATTGACCTAAGAAATGAGTAAATTGGTCCAATGAATAAAATGGAGATTGATGATTTATGCAAAAATCGACCAAATCACCCTAAAAGGGTAAATTGGTCAAATGAATTGATTTATTCAAAATTGATTAGGAATTGACAAAATGGATCGATTGAATCGTTCCGCCATTGATGGTTTCAAAAATTAGTCTATGAGTCTTCTAAAATCACGATTTGGCCTCAGTTTATTAACTGTCTCAATGATAAGGAATTATTTGTGAATTTCTTCAAATTAATGTCCTTTACGCAAGGGATTTTTACCAGTTAGGTTTAAAAATGGCCAAAAAGCGATTATTAGATGCTCATATTCCAAGGATCGCTTTATGAAAAATGATCGGATCCTACCTTACCTTGTGCACTACCCCTTTGGATGGTACGAGAAAGGTAAACGTGCAAGTCTCATTGGATTATATATCCGAGACATGGGGTGGCTGATTTCTAAAACGGGATTCCCTATGTGGCATTCCCTTCTAAGGTGGATGCATGATGCCATTTATTAAAGCGATGTAAATATATCACAAATATGGCCTAAAGGACATAAATAATGCATCGGGGGAAAAAGGTCTAAAAATGAAAAATGTACTTACTGAAAATTAAGTGTAATGACTGAAATTTAAACATGTGAGTTATCTAGTGGGTAAGTCACTAAAAGAGTGCCCAAGGGGCCTCTTATTGCTAAGGCACATGAATGCAAGTCAGGAAAACAAAAGAATGGTTAGTGCAATTGATAGTACACATAACACATTGGGAGCAATAAAAGAAATACAATAAAAGCAAATAAAAGGGGTGGAACCCCTTCCCTCGTGCCTAATGTGCTTAATAGGGTAAGGTCGACTCTACCCTAGGCAAGTCTAACATGGATGCATGAGGCTGGGGTTCACTAATGCAACTAGACTCGATAAGGCTTCGGCTCCCAAGCCTTCAGACCTAAAGGCAAAGGGTCATCACTCCCAAGGCCTTCGATCTGTGGCTTGAGTGATCCCTTAGGTAGCGCTATGGGCGCAGGGCACACCATCCGCCTACCCAAGGCAATCAATCCTAATCCTACAAGGCGGTGTGGGATAGCGCCCACGAAAATAAAATAAAATGGGATAACAATAAGTAAACGTGCACGTATGAAGTGCTCCCTATTTTGAGGGAAGGGGTTGAGAACCACGCGAGGCTCTAAAAGGTGACACACACCCCCCCCAAATGCAATGCAAGCGCGAGATAAGTAAGTAAACATACATCCAATCAACCAATCGTACATTCGTGAGCGAGGGAGTAATTTGAGACGCGAGTGATGCAAAATCCTAAAAAAGGAAAAAAAATGCAACCCTAAAACACCCAAATGTGATATATGAAAAGGTTAAAAGAAGAAAAAGGTTGATTAAATCAAATTTGCTCGGACTCTCGAATGTCCCCAGTGGAGTCGCCAACTGTCGCGCCCCATTTTTGAATAAATAAATAAATGGTTTTAAAAAAAATGTATTTTTTGATTCAATTTGTGATTTGAAAAATGAATTGGGATTTAAAAGGAAAATGGGTCTAAATGGGGGTTTTGAGAGTGCGACGATTTGACCCAAAAATTATGGTTTAAAAAGGGTTTTTGAAATAGAAAACGGAGTCGCCACTTGGTAATGAGTTAAGGTGTACCAAGTCACCTAAAAAATGTATTTTTAAAGAAAAATAGGAAAAGGTAGTGAGAAACCCTTTTTAAACGACTCCTAGTCTATGTAAACCAAAGAAAAAGGTTCGGGAGTCACATTTGACAAAGGGGAAGGCAAGGATAAAATCCAAGGCACCCCTTTGACCTAGCCAAGGCTAGTTGCATGATTTAATCAAAGTTTTTCTTGTTTTAACCAAAGAAATTATTACATTTGGATGCACTACATGAATGCAAAAGAAAGAAAAAATGTAAACCCAAATTCTAAAATGTCTCTTGTAAGGTTTTTGGTCCCAACCACATGAATTGTGGCGGCCAATAAAGGAAAACCTTATAGAGGTCGATTAATGCAAATGATAGCTAAAGTGCAAGTGTGCATGTGTATAAAAGGTGCACGTGTGAAATTGTAAAAAATCCAAGTGTTTGTGTGCAAGTGTATGAAATATAGTGATAAGTGCATGTAGGTGTAATTAAGTGCAATTTTGTGAAGTAGAAATCAAAATGAACAATAAGGAAAGGAAAAGTGATGAGGAAATGTGAATTGAAAAAAATGAGTAAGTGATAAATGAGAATGAATGAACCTAAAGGAATGCATCAGGTCGGGTATGGGAATGACTCCTAACTTTTTCGACTTCGATTTTCCCTTTGATTAGAAAGCAAAACTAGCGTGCTAAGGCTATCGAGTAGCCACACTCGCTCGTTTCCCTTATCGGAGGGGATTTTCACGCAAATGAACCCTAACTAGCATGAGATGCAAGTCCTAAAGTGAAGGGGAAGGGGTTTGAGGAACATACCAAATGATAAACTAAGGAAAAATGCGTGATATGTGGTGATCATGCACTTAATGAAAAAGGAAAAAAGAACCTATTGGGTCTAGCATTGGACTAGCCCATCCTATGAATTCCGACTAGCGTTGGACTAGTGGAAACGATAAAAGAAGCCACAACTAGCGTTGGACTAGTGTGGTGACGTACATTCATCCATTTCATTCATCCACACTATAAAAAGCGAGTAGGCATGCGAATCACTTATAAACACGTAGCACATAACACTTAGCATGCTTGACTAGATGCAAAATCCTAATAAAGCATTTAACATATAACACATAGGCATGCAACCATTACATTTGCTAACTAAAACAAAAGGGAAAGGGAAAATGGACCAAATTACTTACTACGCCCTATCTATTACAAGCCAAGAGGTGTACACATACCCCATTAATAAAAATCAAAAGTAAATGAAATAAATGAAAGGAAATAAGGAGAGGCTAGGAAAGCAAGTAGACATGCAAATTTCAATTAGCACATTAGTTCACATAGGAGAGATAAAAAGGGGTAAAAGAAATTATACCTCCCTTGGAATGGTGCCTTAAATGGAGTGAAATCACTTATTTATCTTCCAAAATAAAAGAAATGGTCAATGTACCAATTTATTTGAAGAAATTAAAGAAAATAGGCAAACACGAGCTCATTCGGTCATAAAGCCCCTAAAGTCATGACTTAAGTGCAATTGACAAAGCATGGTAGTTAATTGAAGCAAAACAATCAATGAAGTTGCAGAATTAAAACTGCTAAGGACCAAATTGAAGACATTATTCAATTGGTTGGGTCATAGTGGCATAACGGGAGACTTGGGGGGTCGAAGTACAATTGTTGGAAAATTTCTCATGCATGCTACGAAGAAGATTTCTGCATTTCAAACCTTCTGCAACTAAAAACAACAAACATTTCTGCAGCCAAAAAAGCATCGCAAATTGCATTCCCGCCAGCAAACCTCAACCTCAATCAATTTGATCAAAACCTTTCGACCAAAACATCCCAAAACTTATCGCAGCAACATGCAACACAAGTTCAACATTCAGCCAAAGCAAAACATAGAAGGAACTCATGCAAAAAGACGCAAAGAAAGCTCATGCATTCTGCAAAAATCTGAAAAGAAAACAAAAGAAAGCTTTGCTGCAACTTTTCTCAAACGAAATCATGATTTCCAGCTGGACAATAAGGCACATGATTCCGCCATCCAAACAAAACAGAAACATAGGGGAAACTGATACAGAAATTCTGGACAGAAATGTTCATGTGAGCAGCTTGCAGGAAGAAAAAGAAAAACAGCAAAAGTGTGAGGATGAAATGCAGCTTTTGGACAAAATATGCAGCCTGGCTCGAAGATGTTTCAGATAAAATCATAGTTTGAAGCCATACAACAAGACACATCACCTCAATATCCAAACAAACAACAATATAGAGGGGACTGAAGCAAAATTCTGGAAGCATATTCACACAAAAAAAAAAATGGTTTGGCAACCTGAAATTTATTTTTCCAGCAAAGTGTTTGATCTTAGTTCCAATGTTTTAAGTGACTCAAACATGCAAACTCAATCTAATAAAGCTGTCCATTCCTTCTCTTTAATGCCAGATTGAACATGTCACTTAAGTGTGAAGATTCATTAGACTGCTATGGAAGGGAATACGGTAAAAAAATGCAGCAAACTTTCACTTCCTTCACTTCAATTTAGATATGTTCATACCACATAACCCAAGCCACCAAACATAGCAGACATCTAACCAGCCTTCATGACATTCAAATCAGATTTTTCACAGTCATCAACCCAACATCAAATGCGCGAACTTATGACAGGGAAAGGGAAAGGAAAATGCAACTACATGATATGAACATCTACCTTTAACTCAACGTTTTCAAGAAAACATGCAAAGGTTCAACCCATTCAGCAAAAACAGAATCTTTTAACATATTGCCACCCATTCTCCCATCAAACATGCGCACCCAAAGAAACCCAAAGAAACTACAGCCAAAGAAACATTAGAATAGACCTGTCTGCAGTCCTTAAGACATTTTCTACATATGCAAAGACTGAATGTAAACATTAAGCAAAAACCCATGAGTTCATCGGGTGGCCACTATAAAAACTCTAAACCCTTGCTATTGATCATACCCGAATCATGACTTAGCAAGTGAACAATATGACAGAATCATAGAAACAGCAAAAACTTGAATCAGTAGTAAACATCAAGAAAATAACCTCCGATGGCTTCATCTTTTGTGAAAACATGTAGAAATCTTCACAAATAAAGGAAAATCTTTACCTGAAAGTGTTGATTGACCTTGAAATCTGCCCAGATACGCGTGATGGTTCCAAAAGACACGCTCGAGTACTTTTGCTGCAGAAAAGGCTGATTCGTTGAGTGATCCTTCTCCTTCCGTTCTCAGCTTTGAAGTCTTTCTCCAAATTTTCCAGATTTTCTTTGCTTGCTTTCAAATCATCCTCAGATTTTCTTTGCTTGCTCTCAGATCCTCTTTCTCGCTTAGCTCACTCTAAAAACTTCCTTCCCCTCGCTCAGTTTCCTTACTCTTCAAGCGGCCACTCCCCTCTCTCCTTCCTTTTCGGCTGTCCACCCTTTTTTATTTATGTGGAAACCTCACAACCCTAAACACTCCCAGCCCTCTTCTGTATTTGCAGCCAAAGGAGCCGTCCCAAACTTTCCTTGCAAGCTGCTACAAATGCAGCTTGCCGCGGCTATTTTTTTTTTTTTTAAAACAACTTGATAATTACAAAAATGATAAAATAAAAATAAAAATAATAAATTGACAAAAACCAGGTAATAATAATAATAATGAAAATAATTTAAAAACTAAACAACTAGAAACAACAAAAATGGCCATTTTTCCATCTTTTTTCCTACATTTTTCTTTTTCATAGTTTTTTCATTTTTCACCTTTTCTCTTTTTTCTAAATGAATCAAACAACAATAAAAGATAAATTAAGTAGAAATGACTAAAATAAAGCTAAATAAAACAAAATTGCTATTTTTCTTTTCTTTTTCCTTTTTTTTCCTTTTTATGATTTTTCTTTTTTTCTCTTTTTTCATGATTTTTCCTTTTTCTCTTTTTTTTCATTTCAAGAAATTCTATGCTAAAAACTTACAAATAAAAATAAAACTATAAACTAAAAACTAAAAATCGAATAAAACTAACACGACAAATAAAAAACTAAAAATAAACAGTAAATGAAATTACACCAAAAATTTGGTGTCTACAGGAATTATTTTATGTATATTTGGGATTAGTTTCCGCTGCATTTGTGACATGTAATTATTGGAGACGGATGTGTATTTGTGGACCATTTGATGTATACTTGAGATTTGTATTGTATTTATTTGAGGAATGTAGTGATCGACTGAGTCCCGGCGAGAGTGGGGCAAGCGACCCGCCGAACCCTGGGGTACGCCCTAGGGGGAAGTGGGGTCGTCACAGTTGGTATCAGAGCTTAGGCTTCAGATCTCTGTAGTGTATCCTAGGGTTGAAGTTTAGGATGCCGGACTGTGGGTTTGATTTGACTCTTGAGAGATTTGTGCGGGATGTCTTGACTTGATTGGTACAAGAGGGAATGTCGAGGACGACATTCTTTTAAGGAGGGGAGATTGTGACGCCCCGAAAAAAAAATGATGAGTTTGAGAACCCGGAAATTTTCTAATTTTCTAGGGTTTAATTTTTTTTAATCGCCCGCCTTTTTCTACATTTTCTTGATTAGAAAAATTCCCCAGATAAAGTTTATGAGCAAAAATAGTTTTAAAATGATTTTTCTAGTATCGGTTAGTTTTTGAGAAATTAAGAGCGTATTTTGAACGTGGGACCCGTAAGTGCGGTAAATGCATTATTTTTGACAACTTGTTGGAATTTTGTATTAAGTGATATTATTTTACAAAGTGTTAAGATATTTGTATTGAAGAGACAAAAAGATAAGTTTTACACCTAAAGGTGACAAGTGTCACTATCCTATTCACTCTTGGACTTTTGACCATCTTACCTTAACTTTACTAAAACCAAAATTTGACCAAAAATCAAGCCATTTCTTCCTTCTCATGGCTGAAACTTGGAGAGCAAGAGAGAGAGAAAAACCTTCATCTTTCACTCCAATTTCTTACTTCAATCTTGAGTTTTAACCGATGGAATTGCAAATCACTCCATAAAAGTTGGTTACTAAGGAGATTCCAAGGTCTTAGTGGAGTTATTTTGGAGAAGGAACCACTAAGCTACTATCTTTTGTGAGGTATCAAGGTATGGTGTGTAAAGATTCATTGTTTGTTTCCAATAATGGTGAATTAGTAACTTGTGATGGCTAAAGAGATGGTTTGATGGATTATATCTTGAATTGTGGTTGACTTGATGAAGTTTTATAATTTTTGGGGATTTTTCTGTTTTAATATGAACATGGTTGTGTGGTTATATATGATGATTGGAAATGATGTTTAAGGACTCTATGAGGTGGGAAAAGTGGTTAATTGCAAACAATTTCTGTTTTGGACCAAAAATTGAAAAGTGAGGGTTTTGTGGTGAACATTATGTCCGAATTTTTAGGTCCTATATATAGGCCGAATTGGCATTTGCTTAAAACATGAAAGTTGTAGGGAATGACATTTTAAAGGTGCCCACAAAATTTCAGGTCAATCGGAGTAGTGTGGAATGAGATAAGTCGAAATTACTATTGCTGTTCTGGTTTTACCCGAAATTGAGATTTGCGACTGTAATTGGGTGTTTTGGTCTGAATTGCTTCCGAATTGGTTGTTGAGGCCTTCTGATGAAATTTATCCCTATTTCGTAGCTATCAGTTGGTTTTAGAATTTCTGGATTTGGACTTGGAGAGCCTGAGTTATGATGTTTCCGCTAGAATGCGTTTTGTGAATCTATTTTTGTGATTCTAGTATGGTATCTTGCATTTTTGACCTGGTTACACTCGAAACTGGGTTGAGTGACCTTCTGTAATATTGTAACCCTATCTCTTAGCTTCGAAACGGTGTATCTTGCACCTTCATCCGACAATCATAGTGCCTTTTGTACCATTACCGGAAAATGACGTCAAAACTGTTTTTCTGGTTTTGAGCTTAACTTTCATTTCCGAACTTTTCCCTAGTTTGACTTGTACTAGTACTACTTGGAGCTTGCTGAATGGCTATTGGATGAACTTGTTGTTGTGTGTGTACCTTTGGGACTGGCTGAGAAGAATAATGAAACCATGACGGCTGGGAAAGTAAGTAAATTTAGGGGAAGTGTTGTCCGAACTTTTAAAGGACTTGTTTGCATTGAGTTTGTGATCTAAGACTTGGATTTGAGCAAGGCAATGTTATATGATGGATGATTTCTGAGCCATGGAGGTGAGTGACCTCAAACTATTTCTGAAGTTATTTATGAACCGTTTCCTGCATTATTTACTTTTGAGCTGTTTCCAAAGTTACTTTTGTACCGTTTTCTTGCATTATTTACCTTGAAACTGTTTCCAAAGTTACTTTTGAACTGTTTTCTTGCATATCATACGTACTTGCATATGAGTGTTCCTTGTTTGCTGTATTCCTTGACTTATTGGCTTGTTATTATTGTTTGATAATGTGTTAAGTGCTTCCAATGATTGTTAAGACGAGTTTTCTAGGCGAGTGTGTACTTTATCGCACTCGATCTAAATAAATATGAAATTTTTCAATGATTAATGATTAAATGCTAGTTGCGCATGAATGTAAGCCGTTTGGCTGAACTGGCCACTGCCCTTCGTTACCGATCGACTCGAGCCAGAAGCGGACTCGGTCGGGCGATATGGTGACCCTGGGTGAATTTGGTATACTCGAGTATTACCTTGTAGTCCGGCTATGTCCGGATGGGTGGAGTCCGGCTATGTCCGGATGGGTGGAGACCGGCCAACGTCCGGAAAGAAAAAAAGATGAACGAATAAAAAGATGAACGAGGGATTATTTATAAAAAAATGAACGTATCCTTTTCATGAATGTTACTATCACTTTCCATTGTACATGTTTCTTGAATTATTGATACTCCATATTTAATGTTTTGTAAATGCTGTAATCGTTTCTGGACTTATCATTTGATTTATGACATCATTGATTTATGACATCATTGAAAAGAAATATTGTTAAACCGATTTAATTACTGATTTTATGGTTACTCGCTGAGCTTTTAGCCCACCCCAAAACTATTTTATTCCCCTCCACAGGGCTCGTGGCGAAAGAAGGACTTGTAGTACTTGTGCACGTGTATGGATGGCCTAAACTTTGTACAATTTTGGATTTGGAATTATTTTATGTATATTTGGGATTAGTTTCCGCTGCATTTGTGACATGTAATTATTGGAGACGGATGTTGTGAGGACTCGCAAATTTCTTATATTTTTCTCAAAAATGCCTTTTTATTTAGAAATTATTCCTTTATTATAGCCCTACTACCCAATCATTCTCCAATAAGTGCAAATGAACCTAGAAAGTAGGGTTTCACTCTTCGTTTTCAAAATTGGAGCAAATTAGGGTTTTCGCGATTTTCGCCGGATGATTTTCGGTACGGAGCAAGGATCAAATTTGGTTATTAAAAGTGACTTTTAAGTGAGAAATAATATGTGATTAGGAGCAATGATATAAGGTTAGTGAATAGGAAGTAAAAACCCTAGTACGGGTGTTTTAAAGAAAAACGGCGTGAACCGACGTGTACCGCACACTACCGATTGAACACACCACTGGACCACCACTTTCTTACCACATGAGCTCATTGATATTTGAGCAAAATATCCCTTCATTTCCAGCTGCCTTTGACCGAAATTTGTGGCCAAAAATGTAAGGGAGAGAGAGAAAAATTTGCATGGCTTTGGTGGCGCCAAGTGTCACCACCTCATGGCTCCTTAATTAATTTTTTTTTCTTGCCTTTTTATCCTTCACTTCAGCCATCTTTCTTCTTCATTTTTTCTGGTCTTGGCCAAGCAAGAGAGAGAGAAAGGGAGAGCAAGAGAAAACAAATTCCTTCTTGATTTACACCAACCAAGTGCTAAAATCGAATTCTAAACCGATTGATTGTAAGTTTGGAAGCTTGGGAAGCTAAGGGAACCAAAAACTTCAAGAAATAGTGGAGGATCACTCTTGCAAGCCTTCTTTTTGAGGTATAAAATCTGATCTATGGCTTTGATCCTTTTATTCTTGTTTAAGATGTTAAATAGTCCATGTTTTGGGTTTGATTACAAGTGATGCAAGTTGTTGTGGTGATTTTTGGATGAAATATGTAAGTTAGAGTTTGATTAATTTCTGCCTAAACTTGTTGTATAGTTAGTATATGTTGTATATAAGGTTATATAGGGGGTTTTGGTAGCAAGTGTAGCAAGAAATTAAGAAAACTATCATTGAAACCAAAAGATTTCAGATTTCTGGAAATTTTCATCCTATTCTGCCCGTTTTTATTACCCTATGTTAGAGGCCGAATTAGCCTTGGCTTAAAACATGAAAGTTGTAGGGAATGACATTTGAGAGGTGCCTGCAAAATTTCAGCTCAATCGGAGCAACGTATCCCATGAAAAGACCAAAATACCCTCACTATTTTAGGAAATTTCCAATGTTCCGTTTTCGTCAGTTCATCCAGTTTATCATGTTTGTTCACTAGGATCCATGCTGATTTAGCTTTTTCCCAAAACATGAAAGTTTTAGTACTCTGTTTAAGCTTTCCAACGCCTACAAGAACACCCTAAATGGACCGTGGTAGCCAGAGATATGACCATTCCAGTGCAGTGCGGTTAGATAGCCGACTAGTTGGATTTTGGTTCTATAAATTGAGGATTTGACTAGGTTTCATTGGAAACTGGACTAAGTGATCTTCATGAACATTGTATCCCTGTGTCTTAGCCTCAAAACGGCATAAGTTACGCCTCAATCCGATAAGCGTAGCTTCGGATGTGTTATTTCCGCAACCATGCGTCAAATCTGTCTTTTGCTAGATTGTATTTCCGCACTTGTTATTACTTTGATTCTTGTTCTTATGATGTTATGAGCCTATGGAATGGCTATTGACTTGAATTTATGATATGTATGACTTTGGGATTGGCTGAGGAAAAATAATGAAGCCAAAATGGCTGGAAAATTAGGTAAACACAAAGGGCGTGCTGCCCAAATTTTCGCTCGAGGGCTAGATTTCTATTTGGCCAATACCATGACCGGTTTTCCATTTTAAAACATGATTTTTCATCCTGGGGTTCAAACAACCCTCTTCTTACTTGAAAGTCATCTTTACACGTTTTACTTGTGACAGCCCCACCTTCCCCTAAGGCGAACCAAAGGGGTTAGCGGACTGCCTGCCCAGCTCTCGCCAGGACTACGGATCAGATTAGAGCTATCCGCTTCAATCCGGAACTTACAAACTCGCGTAAACAAATCAAAATAGTAAAACAACCCAAGATAAAATGAAACGAAATCCGGAGCCGGCCATGAATAGTAACCGACCCATCAGAACCCAACCGAAATAGCTAACGAACATTTACATCTGAACTTTAGCGTTTACAAATCAAAATGACATACAAAAGCTTTCAAAAGATAATACATATACACGGTTTGCCAAATCAAAAGAGAAACGCCCCAAAAGTACACTTAGGGTTTTAATACATGAGCTATACAAAAGATATGTTCAACTAGCTCAAGTCGGCAACCGATTATCAAATCCAGTCCAAAAGTATTTATTTTCCTGTAAGGAAAACAAAAGGGACAAAACGGGGTGAGCTTGCGCTCAATGAGGTACCAAACAGATAGCAGAAAAATCATGGCATTTCACATTTTTCAAATCAGATACACATGCCAGATGTAAAGCAAAGGAACCAATGATTCAAATCAAAAGGATACGGGTGGCTCTCAGGAGCCAAATTTCCAGCGCAGTACTTGATCCAAATTGGTTGACTCTCCGTCAACGTATATAGAACCAAAACGTCCGTAGACCCCTCTTTACACCGAATTCCGTCCACCAAACACCCCTTTACCGGGCCCGCTCACCGTAACCGAACAGAAATGGTAATACTCGAGTATACCGGAATCAAGGGTCTCAATACCCAAAAATCCCCGAACAGACTACCGTGGTTCGTTATCTAATCGTCCAGGCCCTTGCCGGCCCGACTCGAATAACTTAGCCACAGGATTGAGCTCATAAGTCATAGAAATCCGAACAGATGCAGATACAGATAACAGATTCAGATACAGATACAGAATAGCAGATTCAGACGGCAGATTCAGATAGGCACTCAAAATTGGCATATGAGCAGATAAAAGAACGAGTGTGATAAAGTACACCCTCGTCTCAAATAAATTTAACAAATTACAGAGCAGGAATCAAGTTAAACAGCAATGAAGGGGAGTGGTACACTCACCGGCTCAACTTCAAAAGTTTTCACTTCAGATTGGCCTTAATCGCCAAGAAACCCTAAAATAATCAAAATAAACCAATTGAAGGGTTTACTTCCAGATTCGAGTAAACAGAATGCACATGTGAGGCTCGACTACTAGTCGTATACCTCGCCAAATAATTACTAATGCAAAGGTGCAAAACATGATTTTCTTGGAAACGAAAAGGTAGCATGAAGACCTAGGCGCAAACAACCCAAAAGCCTTTCATTCTACCAAAAGGCAAACCCAACTTAAAGGAACCAAACGGCCTAGAAAATCGGGCAGCACTTCCCCTAAATTTCTTACTTTTCCAGCCATTAAGGCTTCATTCTATCCTCAAATCAGTCCCAACATCTCACACAAAATTCATCTCATTTCCCAAAAGCCGTTCGCTAGGCTCAACGTGGTACAAGTACAAAAGTTAACTAGGAAACAATCGAAATGAAAGCAAGCCCTAAAAGAGACTCGATAACGAGTCATAAACCAATGCCAACCACAACCCCAATAAGGCCTCATATGCATAAGTGAGCCTAATAGCAAACCAGAAATTAGAAAATGACCTTAGTCTTGGCCCCAAATAGAAAACTGTTTTGCCCTTATTATGCGGTAATGGTGTAAAATTCTCTACGGTTATCGGATGGGGGTGCAAGACCCACTGTTTCGAAGCTATGAAACAGGGCTACAACAATGTAGAAGGTCACTCAATCCAGTTCCTAGCTTAACTAGGTCGAAAATGCCAAATACTAACCCAGAATTCCCAAAACAGGTTTGCAAAACACAGAAAACTGTAATCGGTATATCTCAGTCCATACAAGTCCAAATACCGAAATTCTAAAGGCATATGTTAGCTAAGAAATTCAGCTACATTTCATCAGAAGACACCAACTCAAAAATCCAAACCAATTCCAGTCAAAATAGCCAATTACTATCGCAGTTTTCGCATTCTGTCCAAAGCAGAACAGCTACAGTAATTTCGTCATAACTCATTCTACATTAATCCAAATGACCTGAAATTTTACAGGCACCTCCAACACATCAATACCTACAACTTTCATGTTTTAAGCAAAGTCTAATTCGGCCTCTAACCCAGTGATCTAAAACCGGACAGAATTGGGATTTTATGAACCCTAACTTTCCATTTTTCACACCAAATCCAAAATTGATTGCATTTAACCACAATTCACACTCACTAGAGTCATTTCCAACCATTACAATTCATCATACAAGCCCCCAACATCAAGATCATATTAAACCAGGAAAATTCCCAATAAAATAAAAACTTCACCAAAACAAGCCAAATCAAGAGATAAATCACATTTTCAAACACTCAAGCCACTTCTAAGCATCATATAACCATTATTAGAGGTAGTAGGGTGTTCAAGCAACACTTACCAAGAAATCAAGAGAGAGAGGGATTGTGGACACCTTAGCTTCTCCAAAAAATTTCACCAAATCACTTACTAGCACCAACTAGAGGGAATTTATGGAGTAGAAACTAGTTTAAGTAATTTTCTTGGAAGATTTGAGCTAGTTTGAAGCTTGAAACTTGGAGAAGTTTTCTTCCTTTTCCTTGCAAGAGGTTCGGCCATGAGAGAGAGAAGAAATGGTGATTTTTGTGAAATTTTAAGATATTTAATCACTTGGTAAAAAAAGTCAAAAAGTGAATAGTGTCCAACCAATCAAATGGTGACACTTGTCACTTCATAAATGAATCTCTATCTCTTTGTTTCCCCCTCATACCAATCCAAATAACATCCTCTACTTATCTCTTAACACCCGATAAATTAACTCCAGTATCCAAAACTTAACCTTATTGGCCGAATTTTTCCGAACTTTTCGCACTAGTGGGTCCCACGTCCACTATTTACTCTTAATTTTCTAAAATTTCTCCAATGCTAGGAAAATCATCTTAAAACTATAATTGCTCATAAAATTCACTAAGAAAATATTTCTACGCCAGAAAATGCAGAAAACATGCAATTGAGGGGAAAATAAACCCTAGGAAAATAATTAGGGTTTTACGGGTTCTCACATTACTCCTAATTAGTCGGGTTTCTTTGTTTCCCTTAAATGTTTTGCTCGATAAACTGTAATATGTTCTCTTGTTCAACCTTAGGTTTCATTGGTGACTAAGGGTAATATCCGGAAGGATATTTTGCACGTTATTTTGCATAACTAGGTGAGTGTTCCTTGTTTGTTATATTCTCCCTGACTTCATGACTTGTTGTTGTTGTTTGATAATGTGTTAAGTGCTTTCAAGGATTTCTAAAACGAGTTTTCTAGGCGAGTGTGTACTTTATCGTGCTCGACCTTAATGAAACCTTAATGCTCGACTTTATCGTGCACGGGCTGGTTGTATGGTGAAGTGAGAACCTTTGTACATTTGATGGCTGTACTTCCTTTTGAGATAGCAATATATATAAGTTCCGCTTTAAGTTTGGATTGCTGCCCTATTTATTCTTGTGATTTATTCTGGATTTGATTAAGGAACGACTGAGTCCCGGCGAGAGCCGGGCAGGCGACTCGCCAAACCCTTTGGTTCGCCTTAGGGGGAGGTGGGGCCGTCACAGATGTGTATTTGTGGACCATTTGATGTATACTTGAGATTTGTATTGTATTTATTTGAGGAATGTAGTGATCGACTGAGTCCCGGCGAGAGTGGGGCAAGCGACCCGCCGAACCCTGGGGTACGCCCTAGGGGGAAGTGGGGTCGTCACAGTTGGTATCAGAGTTTAGGCTTCAGATCTCTGTAGTGTATCCTAGGGTTGAAGTTTAGGATGCCGGACTGTGGGTTTGATTTGACTCTTGAGAGATTTGTGCGGGATGTCTTGACTTGATTGGTACAAGAGGGAATGTCGAGGACGACATTCTTTTAAGGAGGGGAGATTGTGACGCCCCGAAAAAAAAAATGATGAGTTTGAGAACCCGGAAATTTTCTAATTTTCTAGGGTTTAATTTTTTTTAATCGCCCGCCTTTTTCTACATTTTCTTGATTAGAAAAATTCCCCAGATAAAGTTTATGAGCAAAAATAGTTTTAAAATGATTTTTCTAGTATCGGTTAGTTTTTGAGAAATTAAGAGCGTTTTTGAACGTGGCACCCGCAAGTGCGGTAAATGCATTATTTTTGACAACTTGTTGGAATTTTGTATTAAGTGATATTATTTTACAAAGTGTTAAGATATTTGTATTGGAGAGACAAAAAGATAAGTTTTACACCTAAAGGTGACAAGTGTCACTATCCTATTCACTCTTGGACTTTTGACCATCTTACCTTAACTTTACTAAAACCAAAATTTGACCAAAAATCAAGCCATTTCTTCCTTCTCATGGCTGAAACTTGGAGAGCAAGAGAGAGAGAAAAACCTTCATCTTTCACTCCAATTTCTTACTTCAATCTTGAGTTTTAACCGATGGAATTGCAAATCACTCCATAAAAGTTGGTTACTAAGGAGATTCCAAGGTCTTGGTGGAGTTATTTTGGAGAAGGAACCACTAAGCTACTATCTTTTGTGAGGTATCAAGGTATGGTGTGTAAAGATTCATTGTTTGTTTCCAATAATGGTGAATTAGTAACTTGTGATGGCTAAAGAGATGGTTTGATGGATTATATCTTGAATTGTGGTTGACTTGATGAAGTTTTATAATTTTTGGGGATTTTTCTATTTTAATATGAACATGGTTGTGTGGTTATATATGATGATTGGAAATGATGTTTAAGGACTCTATGAGGTGGGAAAAGTGGTTAATTGCAAACAATTTCTGTTTTGGACCAAAAATTGAAAAGTGAGGGTTTTGTGGTGAACATTCTGTCCGAATTTTTAGGTCCTATATAGAGGCCGAATTGGCCTTTTCTTAAAATATGAAAGTTTTAGGGAATGACATTTTAAAGGTGCCTACAAAATTTCAGATCAATCGGAGTAGTGTGGAATGAGATAAGTCGAAATTACTATTGCTGTTCTGGTTTTACCCGAAATTGAGATTTGTGACTGTAATTGGGTGTTTTGGTCTGAATTGCTTCCGGATTGGTTGTTGAGGCCTTCTGATGAAATTTAGCCCTATTTCGTAGATATCAGTTGGTTTTGGAATTTCTGGATTTGGACTTGGAGAGCCTGAGTTATGATGTTTCCGCTAGAATGCGTTTTGTGAATCTATTTTTGTGATTCTAGTATGGTATCTTGCATTTTTGACCTGGTTACACTCGAAACTGGGTTGAGTGACCTTCTGCAATATTGTAACCCTATCTCTTAGCTTCGAAACGGTGTATCTTACACCTTCATCTGACAATCGTAGCGCCTTTTGTACCATTACCGCAAAATGACGTCAAAACTGTTTTTCTGGGTTTGAGCTTAACTTTCATTTCCGAACTTTTCCCTAGTTTGACTTGTACTAGTACTACTTGGAGCTTGCTGAATGGCTATTGGATGAACTTGTTGTTGTGTGTGTACCTTTGGGACTGGCTGAGAAGAATAATGAAGCCATGACGGCTGGGAAAGTAAGTAAATTTAGGGGAAGTGTTGTCCGAACTTTTAAAGGACTTGTTTGCATTGAGTTTGTGATCTAAGACTTGGATTTGAGCAAGGCAATGTTATATGATGGATGATTTCTGAGCCATGGAGGTGAGTGACCTCAAACTATTTCTGAAGTTATTTATGAACCGTTTCCTGCATTATTTACTTTTGAGCTGTTTCCAAAGTTACTTTTGTACCGTTTTCTTGCATTATTTACCTTTAAACTGTTTCCAAAGTTACTTTTGAACTGTTTTCTTGCATATCATACGTACTTGCATATGAGTGTTCCTTGTTTGCTGTATTCCTTGACTTATTGGCTTGTTATTATTGTTTGATAATGTGTTAAGTGCTTCCAATGATTGTTAAGACGAGTTTTCTAGGCGAGTGTGTACTTTATCACACTCGACCTAAATAAATATGAAATTTTTCAATGATTAATGATTAAATGCTAGTTGCGCATGAATGTAAGCCGTTTGGCTGAACTGGCCACTGCCCTTCGTTACCGATCAACTCGAGCCAGAAGCGGACTCGGTCGGGCGATATGGTGACCCTGGGTGAATTTGGTATACTCGAGTATTACCTTGTAGTCCGGCTATGTCCGGATGGGTGGAGTCCGGCTATGTCCGGATGGGTGGAGACCGGCCAACGTCCGGAAAGAAAAAAAGATGAACGAATAAAAAGATGAACGAGGGATTATTTATAAAAAAATGAACGTATCCTTTTCATGAATGTTACTATCACTTTCCATTGTACATGTTTCTTGAATTATTGATACTCCATATTTAATGTTTTGTAAATGCTGTAATCGTTTCTGGACTTATCATTTGATTTATGACATCATTGATTTATGACATCATTGAAAAGAAATATTGTTAAACCGATTTAATTACTGATTTTATGGTTACTCGCTGAGCTTTTAGCCCACCCCAAAACTATTTTATTCCCCTCCACAGGGCTCGTGGCGAAGGAAGGACTTGTAGTACTTGTGCACGTGTATGGATGGCCTAAACTTTGTACAATTTTGGATTTGGAATTATTTTATGTATATTTGGGATTAGTTTCCGCTGCATTTGTGACATGTAATTATTGGAGACAGATGTGTATTTGTGGACCATTTGATGTATACTTGAGATTTGTATTGTATTTATTTGAGGAATGTAGTGATCGACTGAGTCCCGGCGAGTGTGGGGCAGGCGACCCGCCGAACCCTGGGGTACGCCCTAGGGGGAAGTGGGGTCGTCACACCTTTCAGGCGTGGGTTGCCTACCCCCACGTCCACGACCTCGACCACTACGAGTGCCTTCCATCAATCTAAGTCAATCTATGTCACAAAATAAATATACTGTTAAAGGGCACATAACCCTCCTTTTCGTAGCACTAGACAGGAACAATTAAACAAGAACAAGTAACTAAAACCACTATCTCGTGGAGCATTTAAACACATAACACATATACAGAGAACACATAACCGGATCAAGCAATTATACAGAACAGTCAATCAAGTACATACAAAGTCATCCCATGAAACAAAAAGGGTCCTCCAAAAGTACTATAGACAGACTAGGTCACGAGTACAAAAGAACTCACGAAAAACTTTTCCCCCTCTAGGGCTCCATCCATAGTCTACGAGAGCAATACCATTTATATCTTAATTAAGGTTAATCACGCTTAACCACACCCGAACAAACCACACGAAGTTCCATAGAATCACATTTCTAGTTCACCCAATCCTTTCTAGCCTAGGCTTTCATCTCTTTCGTATCCGGGCATAAGAATCCCATCTAAGATAATTCACAACTCGAGCCGGCCTCCCAAGCGTAAATCATCCATATTAAAGATTCCTACCCGACATACATACCTAGCTTCCTCAAGTCCCATGATAATGATCGTTACATTTATGACATGCACGGTTCATAGCTTACGCTCAAAAGAGCACTTATACCTTTTGACGCATTCACGAAAGCAGAACCATAACACCACTTGGCCCAAGCTCTCTCCACGCAGAAACCACGCGAAGTGGCTCTGATACCACCTGTGACAGCCCCACATTCCCCTAAGGCGAACCAAAGGGGTTAGCGGACTGCCTGCCCAGCTCTCGCCAAGACTAACGGTGCAGTTTAGAGCGATCTAATACGTTCCGGAACATACAAACGCGCGTAAACAAGTTAAAATGTCCAAGTAAAAAAAATGAAACCGGAGTCGGCCATGAATAGTAACCGACACGTCAAAACCCAACCGAACATCAAGCAAATATTTACAAGTTGAAATTAAGCATATACAGTCCAAAGTGGCATACAAAAGTTATTCAAAAGTGGATACATGTACGGTTTGCCAAATCAAAAGAGAAACGGACCCAAAAGTACATTTAGGGTTTCAATCAAAGAGATATATAAAAGATATGTCCATCTAGCTCAATTCAGCAACCAACTATCAAATCCAGTCCAAAAGTATTTATTTTCCTGAAAGGAAAACAAAAGGAATAGGGTGAGCTTACGCCCAGTGAGATAATACCACTCAAGCAGCAAAGTTCACATACGCATAAAGCTTTTCATTCCAATTCATCAAAAGTAAGCAAAGACATACATCAATAGTGGTGATAAAAGGATACGGGCGGCTCTCAAGAGCCCCTTTCCTCGCTTGCATTCTTGATCGGACCTCATTGACCCTTCGTCAATGTTTAAAAGTAACCAACCGTAGGCTCCACTTTACTTCCATTCCTTCCACCCAACATACCCCTACCAGGCCCGAACTCCAAACAGTAAAATTTGGTAATACTCGAGTATACCGGAATCAAGAGTCTCACTACTACAAGATTCCATATAACAGTCCCCATGGCTCGTCGACCTTCACGACCAAGCCCACGCTGGCTCGATTCAATCGACTACCAATGGGGTTGAGCTCAGTAGTATCAGTAAGGGTCGTTGAATACTCGTCCAAGCGACACCCAATTCATGAATTAAATTCAATATTTCATGTATCATTCAATCATTACAGTGTAACAGTAGACAGTCATATGAGATACCAAATGGGTGAGGGCGATCAAGTACACCCTCACTTAATCAATTTCAACGGAGCAAATAAGCCTTCAAGGCATCAAGTTCACATATACCAAAGCCACATTATAAACAACAAGTGAGTAGTACACTCACCAGGCAAGCAAGTGAAATTTCATAAACTTTCGCCCAAAGAGCGTCTTTAATCACCGTCACGCCCTAAAATATTCAAACAAGCACAATAAGACTCGATTACAAGTCATAAACCAATTCCAAATACCACCAAATAGGGTTCCATAAGAATGTATAAGCACTAGAGTAAACCAGAAAAGTCCGGAAATGGAATTAAGCTTTAACCCCAAAAAACAGTTTTTGACATCATTTTGCGGTTTTGGCACCATTGGCACTATGATTATCGGATGGAGGTGTAATACACCATTTCGAAGCTAAGAGATAGGGCTACAAAGTTACAGAAGGCTACTCTGTCCAGTTTCGAGTGTAACCAGGTCAAAAATGTAATATACCACACCAGAACCGCAAAAACAGGTTCACAAACCACATTCCGGTTCAAACATCATAAGTCAGGTTACCTAAGTCCGAATCAGGTGATTCCAAAGCCATTCGAAAGATAAGATACAAGGCTACAATTCATCACAAGACATCAACAACCAAATCAGAAGCATTCCCACTCAAATTAACCAATCACAGATGCCATTATCAAATTCGGGTAGAAACAGGGCAGCAGGGGTAATTCAGTCTTTTCACAAGCTACGTTGCTCCGATTGACCTGGAATTTTGTAGGCATCTCTAAAATATCATTCCCTACAACTTTTATGTTTTAACCCAAGGCCAATTCGGCCTCTAACTATGAGGTACTGTGCCGGGCAGAATGTAAGATAATGAAACCCTAACTTTTCCAATTTTCTTCCAAAACAGAAATTTCCTGCAATTAACCACTTTTTCCACCTTCTAGCTTCCTTAAATATCATTTCCAATCATCATACATGCCCGCATAATAATAATCATATGAAAACAGAAAATTCACCAATTCAACCAAAAATCATGAAATAACACCAAAGATCATTACTTCAACTACCTCAAGTCACAAATTAAACATCATTAGGTGGAGGAGAGGGGTTCCTTCACAACTCACCTTAGCAACACAAGAAAGAGAGCAACTAGTCACCTTAGCTTTCCAAACAACTTCACCAATCACCTCACCAACACTAATTGAAGAGGTTTTATGGAACAAAAGCAAGTTTAAGTGGTTGATTTGGTAGATTTGAGCGAGATTGAAGCCAAAATCTTGAAGAGTTTTCTTTCTTTTGTTTCTTGAAGAGGCCGGCTATGAGGAGGAAGAAAATGGTGAATTTTTTGGTATTTTTTTTGATTTATTTGGTCAATTGGTAAGAAAATGAATAGTGGTCATAAAGTACAACCAACCAAATGGTGACACTTGTCACCCTATTTAATGCATACATATCCTTTTGTTCCCTTTCACACCAATCCATATAACAACCTCTAATTATCTCATAGCACCCGATAATTTAACCCCAGTATCCAAAACTTAACCTAGTTGGCAAAATTTTTTCGAACTTTCCGCACTAGCGGGTCCCAAGTCCGGTATACGCTCTTAATTTCTCAAAATCTAACCGATACTAGAAAAATCATCTAAAAACTATATTTACTCATAGAATTATCAGGAAAATTTTTCTAATAAAAAAAATGCAGAAAACATGCCATTAACGAGAAAAACCCTAGAAAAATGAGAAAATTACGGGTTCTCACAAATCTCGTCTGAGAGCAAAGGGAAAAAAAGAAAAGAAAACAGAGGAAAAGAGGGGTGGCGGACAAGGACGGATGGGCAAGAAAAACTGAGGGAATCCAGGAAAGGGCCACGAACGAGAGAAAAAAGGGAACAAAAGGAAGGAAAAAGGCTTCGGCTAAAACAGAGTGGCAAAAGGAAATTCGATGGAAGAAATTGGAGCAGTTGCCGCCACTAGAATCCACCGCCACCACCGCAAATCGCCATTACCAACTGAGAAATCCTCACCAAGGAAGCACTGTAAGTCATTTTTTTCTTCGAATTTCAGTTTGCCTTTCAAGCACAAATGCTGAAAATTCCAACCCCAAGCACGTCCCTTGTGAATCTGTTGTTGCAATTTCTTGTCGGTTGCCTGCAATTTCGAGCACACACAATCTATGTGTTTGATTTTGACTGAAATCTTTGTTTTCTGAACAATTTTGTGGCCGATTGTAGTCTCAATGGAGCAAAGGATTGATGAAATTTTTAATTCCCTTAACCTGTTCGATGAAATGCCAGATCGAAAGTCCTAATTGAAAGATGATTTGTTTGCATTTTTACGTATGACAAAACCGGATAAGTCAGCGAGCTCGTCTTCTTGCATTTGAGAAATTTGGTGTATTGGTGTCTTGCACTTGTTCTGTTTTTCGTTCCCTTATGCTTCCCTTTGTATGAATCCGAATTAATGTTTGTGAATTTCGTTGTCTGATGGGGAATGGCTAGAGTTGAAACTGTTTTTTGGTATTGCTCTGATAAGAAGACGAAAATGGCGGTACTAATGCTTAAACCGTTTGGAGAAGATGATCATTTGACTAGGTTTATAATTTCAGCCCCTCCATCCTCTCTTTCTTCGTAATTTAACCCCAAAATTTTTAGGACTTCATAATTTGACCCCAAGACTTTTATAAAGGCTTTAATTGGGTCCGTGCTACAATTTACAAATTGGTCCTTGAACTTTATCTTTCTTTCTAGTTTGGCCCCAAAAGTTCTGGAAATCGAGATTTGGCCCTAAAAACTTTCTGATATTTACGATTTGGTCCTTGACAGCTTTAATTTCGCAATTTCCTTGCTTGTTTGCTTCAATTAGCCACCATATTTTGTTTAAACTGCATTTAATTCATAATTTTAAGGGCTTTATGACCAATTGAGCTTGTGTTTGTATATTTTCTTTAGTTTTCTCAATTAAAGTGATGCCTTGACCTTTTTATTGTTTTGAAGCTAATCTTTTCTTCATTAGGGCTCCAACTCAAGGGAGGTACACTCTATCCCTTATTTCACTTTATTTGACTCTATGTGCCCTTATGTGATTTTATGTGCTTAATTGCATGCCTTTTGAATGTTTTCATTTTATATATTTATTTATTCGCTTTCTTTGTTTTAATTTTATATATTTATTTTAGTTCAATTTTGATTATTTGAAAGGCATTTAAATGCCGAGTTGTAATAATTAGGGGTTTATTTATTTATTTATTTTTATTTCTTTCCCCTTTTAGATTGTAGTTAGGATCCCCCAAATGTAATAGTTAGGGTTTTATTTGCTTTATTTGCCTTGTATGCTTTACATGCTTATGTGCTATGTGTTACCGCTTTCTTAGGGTCTTGCATCTAGATATCATGCCTATGTGCTAAGTACTTTATGTGATTTATGTGTTTATTTGCTTTATTATGCTTTATCTGATTTATTAGACTATAATAAATACATGTCGTGTAACGACCCCATCTCCCCCTAAGGCGTACCAGAGGGTTCGGCGGGCCGCCTGCCCAGCTCTCGCCGGGACTCAGTCGTTCGCTACAGTCCTCAATTAAAAATTGAAATAAATCACAAGAATAAATAGGGCATTGATCCAAACTTAAAGCGGAACTTATATACATTGCCAACCCAAAAGAGAATATAAACATCAAATATACAAGGGTTCTCAATCCTTCATACGTCCAACCCGTGCCAAGCACTAGGCGAGAACCACTACAAAAGAAACAAAAGAAACAAAACTAGATTGGCTAGTCTATCTCAAGCTCACGTCCTCGCTCGCCTTCCCCTGTAAGGAAAACAAAACTAAAGGAATGAGCTAAAAGCCCAGTGAGGTTCCGAACACATAATCAGATAATCAATCCAATACATTAAACATGGAGTATCAATAATTCAAGAAACATTTACGATGGAAAGCGATAGTAACACATTCATTAAAAGGATACGGCTCACAAGGAGCAATTCGTTATTTCGTTCATTCGTTCTCCTGACATTTCCCCTTATTCCTCCAATCATTTGAAAATGCATTTTTCGTTTATCAATAAACCCTCGTTCGTTCGTTCGTTCATTCATTCACCCCCGTCCTGGCCGTTGGCCAGTCTCCACCAACCTACAGGGTAATACTCGAGTATACCAAACGTTCACCCAAGTCCCTAATCGCCTGACCGAGTCCGCTTCTGGCTCGAGACGACCGGTAACAAGGGGCAATGGCCAGTTCAGCCCAAAAGGCTTACATTCATGTGCAAGTAACATTTCAATCATTAAATCCTTGAAAATTGTACAGTTATTTAGGTCGAGTGCGATAAAGTACACACTCGCCTAGAAAGCTCGTTTTGGAAATCATTAAAAGCACTTAACACATTAGCAAATGATAACAACAAGCCATAGAATCAAATAAGGAACACTCACCTAGAAATGCAAAATATCGTGCAAAATATCCTTCCGGATATTACCCTTAATCACCAATGAAACCTTAGGTTGAACAAGAGAACATTATTATAGTTTATCGAGCAAAACATTTAAGGGAAACAAAGAAACCCGACTAATTAAGAGTAAAACGTGTAAAGATGACTTTCAAGTAAGAAGAGGGTTGTTTGAACCCAAGGATGAAAAATCATGTTTTAAAATGGAAAACCGGTCATGGTATTGGCCTAACAAAAGTATACAAGTTCAAATAGAAACCTAGCCCTCGGGCGAAAATTTGGGCAGCACGCCCTTTGTGTTTACCTAATTTTTCAGCCATTATGGCTTCATTATTTTTCCTCAACCACAACCCAACATCACACATAAGCAATTCAAGTCAAGAGCCGTTCCATAGGCTCACAATATCATAAGAATAAGAAATACAGTAATAACAAGTGCAGAAATTCAATTTAGCAAAAGACAGATTTGACGTATGAAAGCGGAAATAACTTATCCGAGGCTACGCTTATCGAATTGAGACACAACCTATGCCGTTTCGAAGCTAAGACTCAGGGCTACAATGTTCATGAAGGTCACTTAGTCCAGTTTCTAATGTAACTTGGTCAAATTCTCGAATTACTAAACCAGAAACCAATTCGTCGGCTGTTTAAACGCAGAACACTGTAATGGACATAACTCAGAGTACACAAGTCCGAATCAGGTGTTCTTAGAGGCATTTGAAATCTAATTCAGAATGATACAACTTTCATGTTTTGTCAAAACACTAAATCAGAATGGATCCTAGTCAAAAAATGGGATAAACTGGACTTAACTGATCACACGGACTGCTTAGGAAATACTTAAAACAGTAAGGGTATTTTGGACTTTTCACATCCTATGTTGCTCCGATTGAGTTGAAAATTTGTAGGAACCTATAAAATTCCATTCTCTACAACTTTTATGCTTTGACCTAAGGCCAAATCGACCTCTAACATACAGATATAAATTCGGACAGAAAGTTGGGGAAATTTTCCAGATTCTGGAATTTTGAGTTTCTAGGGCAACTTTCCTTAATTTCTTGGTCTAATCCCTACCACAACACCTTATAACACTTCAATTGCAACATATAAGCATCATACAACAAATTGGGCAGAATTTCCCCAAACCCTAGTTCATGAAATAAAAAGGGGAAAACTACTAAAACATGATAATCATCCATGATTCCACCCCAAAATCAAGTTGCTAAGCTTAATTTCACAAGATTGAAAGTAAAACTTGGAGAGATAAGCTCTCTTACCTTGACTAGAGGTCACTAAGAGTAGCCCAAGCTTTCTCCTTCAAAAACTCACCACAACTCACTAACTAGTCACTCAAGAACAAGTTTAATCGGTTTATTTTGTTTGATTTCTTCCTAAGTTGTTGGATTGAAGATGAAATGAAATGTTTTCCTTTGGTGTTTTCCCTCTTATCTCTCTCGGCCAGCAGCAGCAGAAATAAGGGGTAAAATGCTGAATTTTGGTGTTTAAATGGATGATAATTGTCTTGGGTCAAGAAGCCTTACTTGTCGCCACCACCACCTTTTTTTCTTTTCTCTTTCTCTTGTTATTTCCTAGCCTCACATTCGGTCAAGCTTGTTGCCAAGAGAGAAGATATTTTGCTCAAGTTCAATAAATTTGTTTGGTAAGGAAAAATGGTGGTCAAGCAGTGCGTTCAATCGGTAGTGCGCGGGACCCGCCGGTTCGCGCCGTTTTTCTTAAAAACTCACGTACTAGGGTTTTTACTTCCCATTCACTAACCTTATATCATTGCCACTAGTCACATATTATTTCTCACTTAAAAGTCACTTTTAATCCCCAAATTAATTCTTACTCTGTACCGAAAATTCATCCGGCGGAAAATCGCGAAAACCCTAATTTCGCTCCAAACTTGAAACAGAAGCGTAAAACCCTATTTTCTAGGTTTATCTACACTTAATGTGAAATATTTGGGTAGTGGCATTTGATAAATACTAATTTTCAAATAAAAGGGTATTTTTGAGGAAAAATACAAGGAATTTGCGAGTCCTCACATGTCGTCACCACACTTGTCCAACGCTAGTTGTGGTCCCTTTTTACGATTTCTCGCTAGTCCAACGCTAGTCGAGACCCTTTCCTCGATTTTCCACTAGTCCAATGCTAGTAGGAATTCATAGACATAGGTTAGTCCAACGCTAAACCCTTAGGGACCGTCTACGCGTTAGATCATGTTTGTGTGAATCACTACATTTCATGCATGTTTTTTTTTGTTTTTTTAGGGTTTTTACCATGTTGCATGACACTTTCTTATATATGTACATCCTTTATCCCATATTCCTTTCTATTTATATCTCCTATTCCGTATTTTCCCTTATATGTATATTCCTTACCCCTTTGTATGAAAACATGACATTAGACTTACATTCTCATTTAAGAATTAGAATTAGGCTAGTACATTTGCTTGATTAGACTAGAAAAAACCCCTTGAGTATGGGATATGGACGAGTTTGGCTTTCTAGCCTTAGCACGCTCGTATTCCCTCTATTAAAGGGAAAAATGAGTCACGAACATTAGTCCCCCGTACCCGACATGATGCATTCTTGTAGGTCATGTATATTCATATTTATATTATTTTATTTTATTTCTTTTCTTAGAATCTCATATTTTTGCATTATTCGTGACCTCTCCAAAGAGTCACTAGTGGGTATCATAATTAATGTGATTTGCACCAATTGAGTTTCGAAGAGATATTTTGACCCCTCGATACCCTCTTAGGTCTAGGGTTTGCATTCATATAGTGCATCCAAATGTGATAAATCTTAAGGGTAAAATAAGAAAATCTTTTGACTAAATCGCGCAACTAGCCTTGGCTAGGTTGAAAGGGTGTCTTGGATTTCGTCCTTGCCTTCCCTCTCATCAAATGTGACTCCCGAATCTTTTCTTTGATTTTCGTAGACTTAGGAGTCGTTTAAAAAAGGTTTTTCATAATTTTATCTAAAAATTTATTTTTAGGTGACTTGGTACACCCTAACTCAATACCAAATGGCGACTCCATTTTTTTTTATTTAAAAAAAATCCTTTTAAAATTATTATTTTGGGTCAAATTGTCGCATTTTCAAGTCCCATTTAGACCCATTTTCTTTATTTTCTAAAAATCAAAAAATCATTTTTCACTAAAAAATAATCCAAAAACTCATTTTCCTTAAAAACGATTTATTTTTCTTTTCTATAAAAATGGGGCGCGACAGCTGGCGACTCCACTGGGGACTTAGAGAGTCCTAGCAAATTTGATTTGGTCAATTTTTTTCTTCTTTTAACCTTTTTATTTATCACAGTTGGAGGTTTAGGGTTGCATTTTTCCTTTTTAGGATTTTCTTACATTTCACACGTACAAATCATCTCGATATCTGTATGTGGTGATAAATGATGTGTTTATTCCTTTTATTTATTTATATGTATCGCGCTTGCATTTTGGGGGAGGGGGGGTTAGCCACCCTAGAACCGTCGCCGCATTCTATGGTATTCGATCTTTTCTTTCGATAGGGGCACTTCATACGTGCATACGCTTTACATTATATTCCTCATTTTTTTTTTGCTTTTAGTGGCTTGTCACGTCACTCCACCCTATTAGGATTAGGCGACCTACTTGGACATGTGATCGTGACACGATGTGTGCGCAGCATGATCTGAGGGGTCACTCAATTTTCCGCTTTAAACTTTGGGTTGATAGCCTTCTGCTTATGGTCGAAGATTGAGGATTATTTGATAGATTCACTCAAACACATAGCCGTGACACGATGTGTGTGTAGCGGTGTTTGGGGAATCGCTCGATCCATCAACAAAGGGCCTTGCAATTGATGACCCTTGGCCACGAGTTTGAAGGCTTGGGGACCTGAGCTTATCGAGTCTAGATGCATTAGTGAGCCAATACCTCATGCATCCATGATCGTTTACCTAGGGTAGAGTTAACCTTACCCAAATAGGAACACTAGGCACGAGGGGAGGGATCCCACCCCTCTTTCCTTATTTATCTTTGTTGCTTTTTATATCATTTAATTGTCCAACGTGTTATGTGATTATGTGTTGAACTAACGTTTCTTTGTTATCTTGTCTTTTGCATTCACAAACGTTAGAAAATAAGAGATCTGCTATGATCCTCTTTTAGAACCTACCCTTGTAGATAGGCTATTGCATGTTTAGAAATTTTGGTATATTTCATTACATATCATTCTAGGCCCACCTTGGCGTATAAGGGGTTCCTTAGGTCATGTTTCATTTCAAATTGCATATTTTATCGCTTTAATTAATTGGCATCATGCATAAACCGTAGAAGGGAATGCCACATAGGGAATCTCGTGTTAGGAATAAGCCACCTTTTGTCTCAGATACTTAATCCAAGAGGACTTGCACGTTTACATTCTTGTAACATCTGGAGGGGTAGTGCACAAGGTAAGGTAGGATCCGATCATTTTCATAGAGCAATCTTTGGAATATGAGCATCTAACAATCATCTTTTGACCATTTTAACATAGTTGATAAACATCCCTTGCCTAAAGGACATCAACTTGAAGAAATTCGCAAATAATTCCTCATTATTGAGATGGTAAACATATTGAGGCCAAATCTTGATTTTAGGAGGCTCATAGACTAATGCATCGCAATGATTTTTTGAAACTACCAATGGGTAGACAATTTAATCAATTTTTGAATAAACCATCAATTTTATTGGACCATTTTATTCATCAATTTCATCCAATCCATTTTTTTAGGACTATTTAAGTCAATTTTGAATAAATCATCAATTTCGTTTAACCAATTTACCCTTTTTTAGGGTGATCCGATCAATTTTGAGTAATCATTTGACCAGTTTGCCTATTTTTAGGGTAATGTAGTCAATTTTGAATAAATTATCAATTTTATCTGATCTATTTGACCCGTTTGTTCTCTTTTAGGGTTTCGATCTAAGGTTCACTGAAAACCTAGTCGAGGCATTGCAATCCTTTCAAGAGTAGGCTCTTTTACTGTGATACCCCGACTTTTAGGATATTACGGTTTCTATATTTTATTTTTTGTTTTAAGACATTGTTTGTTTTAAAGATTAGAAACCCTAAATTCTAATCAAAAGGAAAAAAAAAAACCCTAGTTTACTTGTGACTACCCGATTTTCCTAAATCCCTTATATTTTAATCGAAACCATAATTGTAACCAATGGAATTGTAAAATCCCTCATATTTTTCTTAAAATTCCTTTTGTTTAGCATTTATTCCTTTCTAATAGCTTTACTACTCATTCACACCCTCAGTAATTACAATCCACCATAGAATCAAGGATTTTCCCTTTAGGCTCTTCGTTCGGGTAAATTAGGGCTTTTTGCGTATTTTGACCGTGTGCTCACTCGGTGAGATGTGTGCACTAAATTTGATAATTTAGAATGAGTTTTAGATGATATTAAGTGTTTAATTAGAAGTAATAACTATAAGATAGTGAATTATAAGTGAAAACCCTAGTACGTGCGAAATAAAGAAAATCGGGTTGAACCGAAGTGTACCGTTCGTTACCGATTGAGTGAACCACTTGAGCACTACTTTATTACCTTAATCTCCTTGTCATTAATTGAACAAAATCATACCTAAATATCTCCTTAAGCCAACCGAAATTGTGGACCAAAATAAGAGAGAGAAGAAAATTTTAAAAGCTAATCTCATCGCGACAAGTGGCAACCATTCCATGGTTGTTTGACCAACTTAATTCCTACCTTCTTATCTTTCTTCTTAGATGATTTTTCTTCATTTCTTGCTGGTCTTGGTCATGGCTTTGGAGGGAAAAAACAAGAGAAAGAAACCACAATCCATCTTGAGTTTTATCCACTTAAGTGAGAAAACAAGAAATCTAAACCGATTAATCACTAGTTTGGAAGCTTGGGAAGCTTAAGGAACCAAAAATTTCAAGGAGAGGTGGAGGATCATTCTTGCAAGCTCTTGTGTGACGCCCCCGCTTCTCCCAAGGGCGAACCCTAGGGTATCGGCGGGACGCCTGCCTAGGTCGCGCTAGGACTCAAAATTTCAAAACAATAAAACTAGATAAACCCACAAGCGTACTATTCATAATATATCTAACGCCAAAAGAGTTCTATTTACATCTTCAAAAGTATCGAGTCAAACCACTCTAATACATTATAATAACAACCAGCAGAAGGTAGACCCTAAGGAGGGTCCTTATACAAACCACCAAAACAAAAACAAACATCTTAACTATCCGACTATTACAATCAAACCTAACTATACTAGTGAAGGTGCCAAGAAGTTCCCCGCGTTGTCCCCTGCTAAGGAAAACAAAGGAAACGGGGTAAGCTAGAAGCTTAGTAAGTAAACAGGGGTATAAGCATAAATTTCACATTTAAAGAAACAACTATTTCACAAAATGTCAAGTCAAGCACAAAAGTAACAATACACAGGAAGGATACAGGTTGGCTCCAAAGCCAAGTCATTTGCCATGCGTGATCTCCTGTCGACACTCCGTCGACCATAAATAAGGTCCGTAGAACTCCACTTGTACACCCACCGAACACCTTATCACCCTCACTGGCCAGTCACCTCACAAACTTGCTCGGGCGAACGAAATCACAAACTTGACCTTGAGTCACAAGCTCGGGTCACAAACTTGGTCCACAACTGGAACCTACGAACTTGGTGATCTCAGACTAGGTTGGACTGGCTCCGACCAAGCCCCGGCCGGCTCGAATAGTCCATCCAGGTCTTGAGATCGGGCCCACAACTTCAACATATTTCACGAACTCACGAAAGTCACCCCGAGCTCAAGCTCAAGGGGTTCAAACCCAAAATAATTCATTTAAACACGTCATGTATAAATATGCACGGAAATTAGGGTTTAGGTCGAGTGCGATGAAGTACACCCTCGCTTAGGTACCCTTTCATTCACCTTAAATACATAAGCAAATTATATACAAAATGGCCTGAATACTTACTCAAAATACAAAAGTAGTACAAGAGCAAAGTCACTTCGCGCGTGTTCGCTAGTAGTGGGCCCCACCGGCTCCGCCTAGCTCAGCACTGTCTTAGAAACCAAAGAAAAGAGACCACTTAGCACCTTAAGCTTCCAAATAACTTCACCAATCACCTAAATACCCCTAAACTAATAGGTTTTATGGAGTAATTTGAAGATTAACCGGTTGGAATGAAAGATTGAGCAAGATTGAAGGTAAGAAAATTGAGTAGTTTTTCTTCTTTTTCTTGAGCAAGGGCCGGCCAAGAAGCTTGAAAAATAAGGGTGCATTTTGGTCAATTTTTGATTTAAATGGTAAAAGGATGAATAGTAGTCATAACTCAAGACTTATTCTCCATGTGACACTTGTCAATTCATTAAATGCATATCTATCCCATTGTCTCTCTCACACCAACTCACTTAATATTCTCTAGTTATCTCTTAGCACCTGCTAAAATAAACCCAGTATCCAAAACTTAACCTAACTGGCCAAATTTTACCGAACTTTCCGCACTAGTGGGCCCCACGTCCGATATATGTTCTTAATTTCTCAAAAACTAACTGATACTAGAAAAATCATCTAAAAACTGTATTTACTCGATAAAATTATCTGGGGAATTTTCTAATAAAGAAAATGTCAAAAAGGCAGGCGATCAATAAAATAAACCCTAGAAACTTAGAAAATTTTCGGGTTCTCGCACTCATTCTTTCGGGGCGTCGCATCTTGTCTTGAGGTATAATGGCTGATCAACCTTTCTTTCTCCATTAATCATGATTAAGTTGGGTATTAATGTTAGAATTCAAATGGTTTTGATGATTAGAGGGATGACTTTTGAGTTAGGGTTTCTTGTGGGTTAGGTGTTATATGATGTATATATATGGTATATGATCTTGTAAGGGAGAAAGTAGTGGTAGTTTTAAGGTAAAAATGAGAAGTATAACTTGAATATAACAAAATTCCAGATTTCTGGAAATTGTAGCTTCAGTTCTGCCTGGTTTCATTTCATTATGTTAGAGGCCGAATTAGCCTTAGCACAAAACATGCAAGTTGTAGAGAATGATATTTTATGGTTTCCTATAAAATTTCAGCTCAATCGGAGCAACGTAGCCTATGAAAAGATGAAAATACCCTGACTGCCATAGGAGTAAAGTCAGTGGACAGTTTTGACAGTACACTACGTTGGTTGCATTTGTTCACCTTGATATGTACTGAACTAGTTTTTAGTCAAAACATAAAAGTTTTAGTACTATGTCTTAGCTTTCCAATGCCTCCAAGAACGTCTTAAACGGACTTTGGTAGCTTGAGATATGGCCATTTGAAGGTAGTACAGTTAACTGGCCTGTTAGTTGGAAAATTGGTTCTGTGAATTGGGAATTTGACTGGGTTACACTGGAATTTGGACTAAGTGACCTTCATCAAAATTTTACCCATTTGTCTTAGCTTCGAAATGGTATAAATTTCATCCCAATCCGATAAGCGTAGCTTCAGTTGTGTCCGTTACGTAAAACAACGTCAAATCTGTTTTTTACTAAACTTCATTTCCGTACGCGTTCCTAGCTTGATTTTGTACTTGTATGACTTTGAGCCTATTGAACGGCTATTGAAATGAGATTATTTTGTGTGTAACTTTGGGTTTGATTGATGAAAAGAATGTAGCCATAAATTACTGGAAAATAGGAAAATACAAAGGGCGTGTTGCCCAAATTTACGCTCAAGGGCTAGGTAGACATACTTGCAACTTGAGTATGGGTTAAGAGCGATTACCACTTGAACTGTCTAGGATATTTGCGTCTTCTTTTATCGAGGTATATCAGTGAGGATTTGGCCGAACTTGTACCCTTGAGAAATACAATCATGACTACTAGGAATACGTTTTCCTTGTACTTTCGACTCAAATGGCATTTCCAAGTATAAATGTTACAAAGTTATATAGTTTGAAAAGCGAACAAGTGTTTCACGAATATTCTCCAAGTGAATTTCTATTTCTTGATTCTTATGGAATGAAACGTCTAAGTTTTGAACCTTAGTCGATTTTAAAGTTCTTAAACAAAGTTTTATAGCAGATTTGGATTCCAAACCCAGAATACAACCTGAAAGTGACCAGTAAAGGCACTATATCTTTTGGTGAGTGCTTTCAAATACCGAATTGAACTTGATACTTGTATTTGATACGTGACCAATGTGATTACATGTTATATACGTGAATTGTTAGGGCGAGAGTGTACTTTATTGCACTTGCCCTGATGTGATATATACTTGTTTATTGTTGTAATTGATTTGATATACTTGTTTATGATGTATGCACCTCCTGGAATTCCAGAAACCCTGTGGCGAGTTACTCAAGTCTGGTCGATTGGGTAACGAACCCTGGGTCTCTTGGTTTGTCGAGTGGAGTGATATCTCCTCAACTAATCGGTATACTCGAGTATTACCACCAGTGTTTATTGAGGATTTTGGGCCCAGTAGGGGGTGTGAATGGTGGATGGAGAGTAGTGTAAGTGGTGCTTTATTGGATTGGTTACTTACTTGAAGGTTGATGGAGTGTCAACTATTCCTTGATCAAGCTCTGGTGATGCAATGAGAATTTGGCTCCTGAGAGCCATCCGTATCTTTATACTTTGGAATGATTATTGTTTATTGGATTATTGTTTCTTCTGAATATTTTTATACTCGCTCACTTTGAGATTTGCTACCTGAAGTGTTATTGTTCACTTTTCTGAACTTTTGATGCTCATTAATTTGCTACGTTGATATTCGTACTTTTTAAAAAAAATGGTCAATTTGTTATTTGGAACCTCACTGGGCTTTTAGCTCATTCCACACCATTTGTTTTCCTTACAGGGGGTACGAGCGAGGCATGAGATGTGTACAGGCTAGCGTAGTCTAGTTATTTTGAATTTTGAAATGGTACTCGCGCTAGCACTCGACTAGGGTTGATTGTACTCGAAATGTAAACACTTTGAAGTATTTTTGGTGTGTAGAAACTTTGTAACTGGATTTGAGCATCAATGTATATATTAAGTTGAAGTGGATGTGTTATTCATTTTCTATGGAAGTACATTATTTTGCTTGAGCTATGAGTGAGTGAGTGAGTGAGTGAGTCCTGGCGAGAGTTGGGTAGGCGGTCCGCCGAACCCTTTGGTTCGCCTTAGGGGAAGGTGGGGCTGTCACATTTACACGTTGATCAAAGCAAGCAATGCATTTGGACTTTGTCCTCATTTTTAGGACAAATGTATTTTCTTACTCCAATTGGCCAATTTTTTTAAATTATTTTTCACTCAATAAGTTGGTCGGATTCATCAGGTATTGTATAGTGCCTACCCCAAAGGATTGCATTTTCATGCTAGGCTTACCCTTGACATAAAAGGACTTCCCCATAGGACATGCATACCGATTTTATTTTTCACTCAAAAATAAAAGAAAAACACCCCATTTTTTCCCTCCCCTACATTTATAAAAGATGTTTCAATAAGGTGAAAATATTTTTTAACGATTTTATCTAATAAATCTTGAAAATTACAAATATTACTTGATTCTTGGGTTGACCCTATAATGTAAAATTTGAAGAATCCATCTGGAAGCTCGAGTTTAAAACATTTAAGAGATTTCATGATCTAGTTGTTAAAAAAAAAGAGAGAAAAAAAAAAGACAGAAAGCTTTGAGAAAGAGAAAGTATATGTATATAAAAGCCTATCTTCTTTTCTCATTTGTATTATAGTTGAAAATTTTTTTTCAAACATTTGCAATAATGAAGTTTTATTTAGACAATTATTGTTTTGTATATATTCATGTACATTTCATTCTTTATTTTGCTCATTGGAGATTTCATGATGAATTTTAAGAAATAAGACAAAATTGAGATATTTCAACCTCTTGCCTGAAAATTCACAAGTGTATGTTTTCTAAAATCTTTGCATACACTAGATTGGTGATCCAAACTGTACAATAAGAGTGCTCGAAATTAAAAGAAGTCACTCAAACTGATTGGTCTGTCTCGAAAGACCCAATGCAATACCCTTTTCTCCTTCACTGTACAATTTATTAAACAAAAAAATCAGTCACATTGATTGATAAATTGCAAATTGGGGCAATCTTTACTTGAAAAATGTCCACTGTGTCTAATCAGATTCAATCTACATCTAAGTGAAAGCCAAAATGTACATTATTCTTATTTGTTTTGAAAGTTTGGAATGATACTTCAAGCGTTCGTTTCTCTATTCAGATTTTATCATTTGCTATCACATTTGACCCTTTAAAAAATAATTTCATTTCAAATAAGAGTCTTAATGATCACTACCCTACATTGGAAGATTTTCAAATATCAAAAGGGAGTGCATTCTCAATGAGCATTTCGTTACTTTGGTTGTCATGAAGCGTAAGAAGGATGCTTTGACCATCGTTTCTACAATCAAAACACTATTTATCCATTGCATCTTCATTTGAGTCAAAATGGGTGGTTCTTTTCAAAAGTACTTATGATCGCACCCCACATTGGGGAAGGAGATCGAAGAATTTTTTTAAAAGAAAGAAAAGACAAAAATGCTAAAATTAAAAGAAAAGAGAGAATTGCAAATTGGGGAAATTTGATTCTACCTGGGTTTCAATTTTGAAAAAAAAAAGAGAAAGAGAAAAGAAAAAGGAAGAGTATTGTCTGGTGGATCACTTATGTTTTACAGATATGGATGAACAGGAGTCTATGCTAGAAATTTCGCATTAATAAAAGTTTCCTTTCAGAGTTAATGTAAGGAACGGAATAAAAAGTCAAGTCCTCTTCTTTTCCAGTCAAACATTTTATCCCTAATTATCCCTTTTGAGCTTTCAAAATAAATTATTTCGTTTGATAGCCCTTGAGAATCGCAAACCCCACACTGGGGCAAGTTTGAGTTGAAAACGAAAAAAAAGTCTTAAGAGGTGAAAAGTGATAAAGCAACAAAAGCAAAAAAAAAAAAAAAAAAAAAAGAGAAGAAAATCTCAGTTGAGCATAGATTGGGGCAAATTTTGAAAAGTTCAAAGGAATAACAGAAGGCCGGAAAAAGAAAAATGAAAGAAAAGAGAATCTCGGTTAAGCATAAACTGGGACAAATTTTGAAAATTTCAAAGGAATGGCAGAAGGCCGAAAAGAAAAAAGAGAAAGAAGAAAATGAGAGAGAAAAGAGCCTCAGTTGAAAATAAATTGGGGACAAGTCTTGATTTAACCCCAATATAGGGTTAATGTAACAATGCGATATCAGATCATTTAAACCACTTTTTAAATCTACTTTCAACCCGTAATCTTTTCTAAGCACCTTGCCAGACCCCATTACAAAAGCCGAAAATCTTGATTTCTGTTCTTTACAATATCTTTGTCAAGAAATTTTCTAATTAATTGGCAAATGATACTCATATACTGATGCCAAGAAATTTTTAGATGTATTTCTGAATTGATTAGGTTTGAAATTGACACTGCTCATCATGTGAAAACTCGCAAGGACGCTTTTCTTTAAAGAAAAAAAGAAAAGGAAAGAAAAAAAAGCGAGCGAAATAAATGCAAAGAAAATGCAAAAAGATTCGATGCTGAAAGCCCCTATTGAGTAATGATAAAAGTCCAAGATCTTGGAGTCCAAAATTGGGGTAATTTGTGGGAAGAAATGCGATCTTCAGTGCAATGTTCTTGAAAATCTTATTTCTTTAACTATTGTTTTCAAGTCACATTACAAGCTCATAAAGTCCATCGCTGACTTATTTTTCATGACAACTCAAAGTAAGGATCATGCTTCTAAGGAATCCAAAAATTATTTGTGATCATAAGGCCATAACCTGTTTTCACATGTTTTAGCTATTGTTTCTACTCATATGTTACAAGTTCATAAAACTTATATGTTAACTAAGTTTTCTTAAGAAATAAGAGTAACAAACTATTTGCTTTCACTAAGATGTGATATTGAATGGATTACGTACAAGTTGGGCACAAGAATAAGACAGATTCTAACCTCTCATTCCCCTTAATCACCTCAAAATCAGAAATAACACCCACTTGATTAGTCTTGAAAGATGAGTTAACAAGAAGAGGTGACCCATTACCCTAAACATCGATGCTAAAGTGAGAAAAGAATCTTTTGTAATTTGGTATTATTTTGAGAAATTCATCATGAATTTTTTTTGTATGAGTTTAAGCAAGACGTTTAATTGTCTTCACATTATATGTTAGTATGAAATTATTTCTTAAATTCTAGGAAACATAGTTTCGTACTTTGTTCAAATAAATGGAGAGTCATCCAAACAAATTTTTGCAATCAAATAGGTCCACATTGGGGCAATTTTTTATTTGTGAGATTTCGCTGGGACAAATTTTTTATAATACATTTGAGGATTTCACACAAGAGTCAAGCAATATACTTTCGAATTAGTTATGCTACTCTTTTTATGAGTAGTAGTTGCATTAATTTTTTAATAAGAAATTTAAGTGCATGTTGTACTTTGGTAAGCCCCCTGTGCTGGTATTCATGGCTGAAATTCCCTTACAAAGTTCGCCCATGTCCATACCGTCTGTTCTCTTTCCCACTTGGCTTTAATTACATTCCACCACGCGCGGGCTGGTCCTTCGAATTAAAATACAGTAAAATTTACTTGTCTTTGCTCCGTGTAATTCAAAGCCGCGAAGATATTAATCATTGCCTCCAACCACTGCTCAGCTATATCCGGTCAGGCCCTCCTTGAAATTTCGGAGGTAGAAACTTTTGGAATCTCTCAAGAGCCTTATCCTCTCCGATCTCAGGATTTCGGGGTTGATTCACTGGCATTTGACCCTGTTGATCTACCAGTCGTGCCAGGATATTTGTCATTTGTTGCATCGCCGTTGCCATTTGATCTCCAACCTCAACCCTCGGTCCCTGTTCTTGCTCGGCCACTGTTTCTCTTTCTTCTCTCGGTTCTTGAGCTTGCCTAGCTCTACGGCCACGACTAGTTCCACGTCCACGACTACGTCTCCCGTCCATATATATGTTTTCCCTCTCTCTTTTCTTTTCTTTTCCCCAAAAAAGTAATTTAGTAATGAAACACAGTAAATCAACTATTGTAAGAAATTCTAGCTTTCCAAATACACAAATAAATATATACGCACATAACACGCCATATCAAGAAGACGGATAAGCAAATACACAAATACATATCAAGTTGGCCAGGTAATCATGTATACACAGGTATACTGACATCATGTAGTAACAATATATAGGTAAATCAAAAGGAAAAAGTGAAGCCGTCCCAGTATCAGCCCGTCCGGTCTCTCACGTCACTTACTATCCAAACTAGATGTCCCTGACCTCTTGTGCTCATTCTAGTCAGACAAAGCCTGTTCATGTTCCCAAAATGCAAGTCTCAAGTACTTAGCAGCACCTCAACTATAGAGTACTCAGGCACGAGAATCCGAAATAAGATAATTCACATCTTGAGCTGCAGTCTCAAGAGTAAACTATCTACAATCGAAATTCCTACCTGACATACCTATCTATGGTCCTCAGATACCATGAGAAACATTTAAGGCCAATAACATTCGCAATTCTTAGTCCATCATACTTATTCACCACTTAGTCCAGGATCACTCCGCGCAGAGACCATGCGAAGCAGCTATAGGTTTTATCCCTCAATCGCTTAATTTTCAAGTCAAATCGAATCCCACAGTCCGGCATCCTAAACTTCAAGCCTAGGATACACTACAGAGATCTAAACCCTAAGCTCTGATACCACTTGTAACGGCCCCACCTCCCCCTAGGGCGTACCCCAGAGTTCAGCGGGTCGCCTGCCCGGCTCTCGCCGGGACTCAGTCGTTCCTTAATCAAATCCAGAATAAATCACAAGAATAAATAGGGCAGCAATCCAAACTTAAAGCGGAACTTATATATATTGCTATCTCAAAAGGAAGTACAGCCATCAAATGTACAAAGGTTCTGACTTCACCATACAACCAGCCCGTGCCAAGCACTAGGGCGAGAACCATTACAAAAGAAACAAAATACCTAGACTAGGCTAGTATATGCTCTCATCCTGCTCGCCGTCCCCTGTTAAGGAAAACAAAACTAAAGGGGTGAGCTAAAAGCTCAGTGAGGTTCCGAACAGATAATCAACAATCAATTCAATACATTAAACATGGAGTATTAATAATTCAAGAAACATTTACAATGGAAAGCAATAGTTACATTCATTAAAAGGATACAGGCTCACATGGAGCTATTCGTTCTTTCGTTCGTTCCCCTGACATTTCCCCTTATTCCTCCAATTATTTGAAAATTTCCTTTTTGAGAAATAAAACCCTCGTGCCTTTGTTCGTTCATTCATCCCTTTCCGGACATTGACCGGACTCCACCCATCCGGACGTTGACCGGACTCCACCCATCTGGACATAGCCGGACTACAAGGTAATACTCGAGTATACCAAATTCACCCAGGGTCACCATATCGCCCGACCGAGTCCGCTTCTGGCTCGAGTCGATCGGTAACGAAGGGCAGGGCCCAATTCAGCCAAAAGGCTTACATCATGCGAAACTAATGTTTCCATCATTAAATCATTGAAAATTTCACGTTTCATTAAGGTCGAGCGCGATAAAGTACACGCTCGCCTAGAAAACTCGTTTTAGAAATCCTTGAAAGCACTTAACACATTATCAAACAACAACAACAAGCCATGAAGTCAAGGAGAATATAACAAACAAGGAACACTCACCTAGTTATGCAAAATAACGTGCAAAATATCCTTTCGGATATTACCCTTAGTCACCAATGAAACCTAAGGTTGAACAAGAAAACATATTACAGTTTATCGAGCAAAACATTTAAGGGAAACAAAGAAACTCGACTAATTAGGAATAAAACGTGTAAAGATGACTTTCAAGTAAGAAGAGGGTTGTTTGAACCCCAGGATGAAAAATCATGTTTTAAAATGGAAAACCGGTCATGGTATTGGCCAAACAAAAGTATACAAGTTCAAATAGAAACCTAGCCCTCGAGCGAAAATTTGGGCAGCACGCCCTTTGTGTTTACCTAATTTTCCAGTCATTTTGGCTTCATTATTTTTCCTCAACCACAACCCAACATCACACATAAGCAATTCAAGTCAAGAGCCATTACATAGGCTCACAATATCATAAGAATAAGAATTACAACAATCACAAGTGCAGAAATTCAACTTAGCACAAGACAGATTTGACGTACGAATGCGGAAATAACATATCCGAAGCTACGCTTATCGGATTGAGACAAAACCTATGCCGGTTCAAAGCTAAGACACAGAGCTACAACATTCATGAAGGTCACTTAGTCCAGTTTGTGACGACCCCACTTCTCCCAAGGGCGAACCCATGGGTATCGGCGGGCCGCCTGCCTAGCTCGCGCCAGGACTCAAAACTTAAAGTTCGAAAGAGCACTAAAACAATATATACAATCCCAAAAGAGTTATAATTACATTCTCCAAAAGTATCGAGTCAAACCACCAAAACAAAAACAAACATCCTAACTGTTCAACTATTACAAGCCAAACTAACTATACTAGTATACGAGCCAAAAGTCCCCGCGTCGGCCCCTGCTAAGGAAAACAAAAGGAATGGGGTAAGCTATATGCTTAGTAAGTAAACAGGGGCGAAAGCATAAATTTCACGTAACAGTTACACAATAAGAGTAAACCAAAAGCAGAAAAGTAACATCACATAATAAGGATACAGGTGGCTCCAAAGCCAACTCATGTGCCATGCGTGATCTCCTGCCGACACTCCGTCGACTGCAAATAATAGTCCGTAGAACTTCACTTGTACACCCACCGACACCTTATCACCCTCACTGGCCAGTCACCTCACAAACTTGCCCGGGCAAACGAAATCACAAACTTGAGCTTGAGTCACAAGCTCGGGTCACAAACTTGGTCACCTTCTCGGTGAACCGGATTCACAAAATTGGTTCATAAAATGAACCTACAAACTTGGTGACCTCAGACTAAGTTGGACTGCCTTCGACCAAGCCCTAACCGGCTCGAATAGTCCAACCAGGTCAAGAGTTCGCCCCAAACTCACAAACTTCACAAAATTATTCAAAATCACAAACTTTGCAAACTTCACAAACTTTATTCGAAAGTCGCCCCGAGCCACAAGCTCAAGGGTTTTGGTTCCAAAAGGTTCATATACATATGCCAAGTACAATTATACATTCAAATTAGGGTTTAGGTCGAGTGCGATAAAGTACACCCTCGCCTAAGTGCCCTTTTCACATATCTCAAACACATAGCAAAGAAAACACACCAAACCGGCCTGAATACTTACTCAAAATACAAAAGTAGTACAAAAGCGGAAATCACTTCGTTTGTTGGCTAGTAGTGGGCCCCACCGGCTCCGCCTAGTTCACCACCGTCTGAAATCGAAGATTGTGTCACAATATATCACAAACGGCAACTAACGTATTTAAAACAAGTAAAACGGCAAAATTGGCACGCGCAAGTGCGGAAACGACAAAAATGGCACACGCGCGCGCGCGGAACGGCAAACGGGACGGCCACATCTGCCATCTCAAACCGTTTTGGTCAAAAGTTAAGCTAGGAGTGTCGGATCAAGGTACATGAGGTACCGTTGCGAAGCTAAGAGGAAGGGCTACAACTTCCCTTTAAACATCTCAACCCAGATCTCAATAGATATAGGTCAAAAATGCACGAAATTGTACCAGCTGTTTCATTGCGAGTTACCAAACAGGCCCTGTTTACAAGGCCGTAACTCATGGGTCAGAAATCGAAATCAAGAAATTCCAAAGGCGTTAGAAAGCTGGGACATAAGGCTAAAACTTTCATGTTTTGGCCAAGACCTGAATCCATTCAGAACAGAACGAAAATCGAGTGCCAAAATACCCGTCAGAACTGTCCAAATACCGGGCAGTTCTGACGATCGATATTGTTTTGATCAAAACCGGAGCTACGGAACTCAGATTTCAACGTACTTTAAACCGTTTAGAAGCTGAGACCAAGATCTAAATTTCTTATGAAGGAGTTGACACCCAAATCGTACTGTATCAAAACCGAAAGATCACGGGCAGAAGCTAAACTAAAAGACGTACCAAATCTGATGTTCAAAACAGGCTTGAGCATTTCATCTATAACTCATGAGACACTAATCCGTTTAACCTGAGATTTTACAGGCATACACAGGACTCAAGGGGCTACAATGTTGAAGAAGGACACTCAATCCAGTTTCGAGTATAACTAGGTCAAAAATGCAAGATACTACACCAGCATCACAAAAACAGATTCACAAAACGTATTCTAGCACAAACATCATAAAACAGGCTACCTAAGTCCAAATTCCGAAATTCCAAAGCCATATGAAAGCTAAGATTTAAGACTACATTTCATCAGAAGACCATAACAACCAATTCAGAAGCAATCCCAACCAAAACAACCAATTACAATCGCAGTTCTTACATTCGGCCAAAACCAGAACAGCAAGGGTAAATTCGACTTTTCTCACTCTACGCTACTCCGATTGACCTGAAATTTTGTAGGTACCTCTAAAATGTCATTCCCTACAACTTTCATGTTTTAAGCCAAGGCCAATTCGGCCTCTATCTATGACCAAAATTTTCGGACAGAATGAAGAACCAAGAACCCTAATTTTCCAGATTTCTTCCAAAACAGAAATTCCTTGCAATCTTCCACCATTTCCACCCTCTAGAGTCATTATATACCCTTTTCAATCATCATATATAGCCACACAATCATGTTCATTTTAAAACAGAAAAATTACCAATAAATAGAAAACTTCACCAATCCAACCAAAATCAAGATGTAATCCATAAACTTGCATCTCATTTCATCACCAAGCATGAATTAAACATTATTAGAAGAAGAAAGTGGTCCTTCACAACTTACCTTAGAACAAGAGAGAGAGAGAGTACTAGGTCCTCTAGCTTTCCAACCAACTCCACACAACACCTTACAAGCACTAAACTAAGAGGTTTTATGGAAGGAATTCAAGATTAACCGGTTAGTTTGTGAGATTGGGCAAGATTGGAGTATGAAATTGAGAGAGGTTTTTCTTGTTTCTTCAAGGGAGAGAGCCGGCCAAGCTTGCTATGTTTTTGAGGGATTTTAGGTCAATTTTTGGTTTTATTTAGAATTTGGAAAAAGGTTGAACAAAAAGTCAAAACAAGAATTAATCATATGGTGACACATGTCACCCTATTTAATGCAAGTTTATCACTTTGTCTCTCTCCACTCTCATCCATATATCAACCTTCAATTATCTCATAACACCCGATAAATTAAATGCAGTATTCAGAACTTAATCTAGTTGGCCGAAATTTTTCGAACTTTTCGCACTAGTGGGTCCCACGTCCGATATACGTTCTTAATTTCTCAAAAACTAACTAATACTAGAAAAATCATCTAAAAACTCTATTTACTCAATAAAAATTATCTGGGGAATTTTCTAATAAAGAAAATGTAGAAAAACGGGTTTTCAATCTTAACCGGAACTTAGGGTTTAAATCTTAATCCCTACTTAGGGTTTTCGAACTACTCCCAAAACCAAACATTACCGCCCAATTAATGAATATATCAACGTAGAACGAACTGGGGCCTCACACAGTTCCTAATGTAACTTAGTCAAATTCTCAAATTACTAAACCAGAAACCAATTCGTCGGCTGTTTAAACGCAGAACACTGTAATGGACATATCTCAGAGTACACAAGTCCGAATCCGGTGTTCTTAGAGGCATTTGAAATCTAATTCAGAATACTACAACTTTCATGTTTTGGAAAAAAGCTAAATCAGAATGGATCCTAGTCGAAAAATGTGATAAACTGGACTTAACTGATCACACGGACTGCTTGGGAAATACTTAAAACAGTAAGGGTATTTTGGACTTTTCACATCCTACGTTGCTCCGATTGAGCTGAAATTTTGTAGACACCTATAAAATACCATTCTATACAACTTTTCTTCTTTGACCTAAGGCCAATTCGGCCTCTAACATAGGGATTCAAATTCGGACAGAATGTTGGGAAAAATTTCCAGATTCTGGAATTTCTAGTTTTTAGTGGAACTTTCCTTAATTTCTTGATCTAATCACTACCAAAGCCTCTCTTATAACCTTAATTTCAACATATATACTTCATACAGCAAATTGGGCAGAAATTCATCAAACTCTAACTTACATATTTCATCCAAAAATCACCATAACAACTTGCATCACTTGTAATCAAACCCAAAACATGGACTATTTAACATCTTAAACAAGAATAAAAGGATCAAAGCCATAGATCAGATTTTATACCTCAAAAAGAAGGCTTGCAAGAGTGATCCTCCACTATTTCTTGAAGTTTTTGGTTCCCTTAGCTTCCCAAGCTTCCAAACTTACAATCAATCGGTTTAGAATTCGATTTTAGCACTTGGTTGGTGTAAATCAAGAAGGAATTTGTTTTCTCTTGCTCTCCCTTTCTCTCTCTCTTGCTTGGCCAAGACCAGAAAAAATGAAGAAGAAAGATGGCTGAAGTGAAGGATAAAAAGGCAAGAAAAAAAATTAATTAAGGAGCCATGAGGTGGTGACACTTGGCGCCACCAAAACCATGCAAATTTTTCTCTCTCTCCCTTACATTTTTGGCCACAAATTTCGGTCAAAGGCAGCTGGGAATGAAGGGATATTTTGCTCAAATATCAATGAGCTCATGTGGTAAGAAAGTGGTGGTCCAGTGGTGTGTTCAATCGGTAGTGTGCGGTACACGTCGGTTCACACCGTTTTTCTTTAAAACACCCGTACTAGGGTTTTTACTTCCTATTCACTAACCTTATATCATTGCTCCTAATCACATATTATTTCTCACTTAAAAGTCACTTTTAATCACCAAATTTGATCCTTGCTCCGTACCAAAAAATCTTCCGGCGAAAATCGCGAAAACCCTAATTTGCTCCAATTTTGAAAACGAAGAGTGAAACCCTACTTTCTAGGTTCATTTGCACTTATTGGAGAATGATTGGGTAGTAGGGCTATAATAAAGGAATAATTTCTAAATAAAAAGGCATTTTTGAGAAAAATATAAGAAATTTGCGAGTCCTCACAGGCTTGGACTTTGTGCTACCGACATCTCGTTGGGCTTGAATTTTGTGTCACCGACATCCTATTGGGCTTGGACTTTGTGCCACCGAAATCAAGTTGGGCTTGGACTTTGTGCCACCGACATCAAGTTGGGCTGGGACTTTGTGCCACCGACATCCCATTGGACTTGGATTTTGTGTCACAAACGTCACGTTGGGCTTGGATTTTGTGTCACAAACGTCACGTTGGACTTAGATTTTGTTCCACCAACATCACAAACATCATGTTGGGCTTGGATTTCATACCACTAACCTCGGCAGGCTTAGGTATGTCTCACTGACCATTCTATTATGATGGATTTGGAATTTAGGCAAGTTTGGGTTATATCCCACTGACCATTTTATTGTATCGAATTTGGAATGTCGGTAGGCTTGGGTTGTATTCCACTGACTGATGTCATGGCAGGTTCGGGTCTTATCCTATTGATTTTCTTTTTTTATGTTTACAGGTTTTAGTTCAAGGCAAAATAACCATAGGTGAGTATTTGGTGTCTACGTCTTTGTCTTGAGTTTCTTCGAAATTCAGACAAAGAGGGGCAAGTGGTAGACACCAAATTTTTAATTTAGTTTCATTTACCATTATTTTTATTTTCATTGATTAAATGTTAATTATTATTCATTTTTAGTCTCTTAGTTTTTGTTTTAAGACATTTTTAGTATTTAAATTTCAGAAAAAGAAAATTTCCACAAAAAGTTGTTTTAATCATTTTGGATTCAATTTGAAAAATATATATAATTTTATTTCTTTACTTAAATTAATTTTTTGAAAGAAAAAATACAAAAAAAAAATAATAAGGAAAAATGTGTGAATAGGTGTAAACTTGCATGTGAGACAAGTGTCCCTTTGTGCCTTTGACAACACAACACCTAGAAGGTGAGGTGTTGGGATACTTGGTTGGCTTAGGTAATTTTGGGGAAATAAAAAATAAAAAAAAAAAAAAGAAAAGGGCTACGGCTAGGGTTTTTGAAGGGAGATCTTTTGGGAAAACAAAAACAGGGAGCCTCGTCTGAGAGCAAAGGGAAAAAAAGAAAAGAAAACAGAGGAAAAGAGGGGCAGCGGACAAGAAAAACTGAGGGAATCCAGGAAAGGGCCACGAATGAGAGAAAAAGGTGAATAAAAGGAAGGAAAAAGGCTTAGGCTAAAATAGAGTGGCAAAAGGAAATTCGATGGAAGAAATTGGAGCAGTTGTCGCCGCTAGAATCCACCGCCACCACCGCAAATCGCCATTACCGCCTGAGAAATCCTCACCAAGGAAGCACTGTAAGTCATTTTTTTCTTCGAATTTCAGTCTGCCTTTCAAGCACAAATGCTGAAAATTCCAACCCCAAGCACGTCCCTTGTGAATCTTGTGACGACCCTACCTTTCCCTAGGGCGTACCCCAGGGTTCGGCGGAGCACCTGCTCAGTTCTTGTCGGGACTCACTTACTCACTACAGTTCTCAAATGAATTACAATGTAAATCTCAAATATACACAAGATAAATCTAAAACTCCAACGGTACAGGAGATCATCCAACCATTCACACGGAGAACTTTAATACAAATGCTTCCTTTGCCTCGAACCCTGTGAAGGGGAAAAAAATATTTTGGGGTGAGCTAAAAGCTCAGCGAGTAACCAGGAAAATTAGTAATCAATTAAGTATCACAATAGTTCATTTCAATGATGTCATGAATCAGTAATCAAATGTACATTTATTGCTCTTGTGAGTCAGTGAAATCATTGTACTTAAACATCCAACGCTTAAATAGATCCAGCAACAGTGAAACAGTAATAGGGAGCCATTTGCTCTAGGTAAACAGTGGTGGAGACGTTGGTTCTAAGCACAAGACTTTCCAAGAACTCATTAAAGCCAAAACATGTCATGAACTCACATGCAAGCACACATGATATGCAATCGAATAAATAATGCAAGAAACAGTTCATAAGTTGCTTTGGAAATAGTTTGGGGTCACTCATCAACCACGGCTCATAATCCTCATCCATCATAGACAGTTTCCTCGATCAAGTCCAAGGTCTTCAGCTCAAACTCAAAGCAATCAAATGCTTTCAAAGATCGGACAGCATTTCCCCTACATTTCCTTACTTTTCCATCCTACAAGCAACACCATTTCATCTCAAATCAATCACATACACATCATAGACTATCAAATACACCTTTCGGCACAATATCCATAACTGAAGCTAAACCTATCGGATTGAAACGAATATTAAGGCGTTTCGAAGTCAAGACATAACCCTAAATTTCTTATGAAGACCTCCAAAGCCAAATCATGCATTTTCATGGTCAAAAATGGAAAACTCCAGGAAAATAGAAATCTGGGCGCGAAACTGGGCTCATGGGCAGTCAAGGGTATTTTGATCATTTCACATGTTATAGTGCTCCGATTGAGCTGAAATTTTGTAGGCAGCTAGATAACTCAATTACCAACAACTTTCATGTTTTAGACAAAGGCTGATTCGGTCTCTAACATGCCCAAATAAATGTAATCAGAACAGGGCAGATTTAAACCCTAAACCTGAAATTTCCGCACAAAACTGAAATTTTCCGTAAACAATCGTAACTAACACATACAAGCTTCAGTTTACACCATTACAAGCCATCATACCATAATTAAACCATGATCATCATATAAAATCGGAAAAATCTCCATTAATCAGAAATTTAACAAACACTACTTAAACCCATGAAGTCTTCCACAAATTAACATGTTAAGCCACTAGAAATCACTAATCTATCTTTATTAAGAACAAAAGGGAAATTTCTTATCAACTTACCTTTACAACTCAAGAAAGATAGTAGCTTAGGTTTCTTTCTCCCAAAACAACTCCACCAACTATTTCAATACTACTAAGAGAAGGGTTTTTATGGAGCAAATCAAGGTTTTAACGGTTGGATTGTGAGATTGAGCAAGATTGGATGAAGAAAGTTGGAGGTTTTGTTCTTCTTTTCTCTCCCTAGAAGCTCGGCCAAAGGGGCTAAGAATGAAGAAATATTTTGGTCAAAATTAGCTTTAAGAAGGTAAAAATATCTTGGTCAAAAGTCCACCCTCGAATAGAAACGCGACATGTGGCACCTTATATGTTTAAGCTTATCCTCTTGTCTTTCCATACTAATTAATCTAGCTAACATCTAATTATCTCTTAACATCTTATAAAATAATATCACTTAATACAAAACTCCAACAAGTTGTCAAAAATATATCGCATTTACCGCACTAGTGGGTCCTACATGCATAATACACTTCAAACTTAACGTGGACTAACTTGTATCAAGGAAATGATTTGAAAACTATATTCCCTCATAAAAATGTATAGAAAATTAATATATTGAAGAAAGGCATAAAATTATAGACAAGGAAACAAAATAATGTCTCGAAAATATATAAAGATTTTCGGGTTCTCACACTCATTCTTTCGGGGCGTCACAAATCTGTTGTTGCAATTTCTTGTCGGTTGCCTGCAATTTCGAGCACACACAATCTATGTGTTTGATTTTGACTGAAATCTTTGTTTTTTGAACAATTTTGGGGTCGATTGTAGTCTCAATGGAGCAAAGGATTGATGAAATTTTTAATTCCCTTAACTTGTTCGATGAAATGCCTGATCGAAAGTCCTAATTGAAAGATAATTTGTTTGCATTTTTACGTAAGAAGAAACCAGATAAGTCAGCGAGCTCGTCTTCTTGCATTTGAGAAATTTGGTGTATTGGTGTCTTGCACTTGTTCTGTTTTTCGTTCCGTTATGCTTCCCTTTGTATGAATCCGAATTAATGTTTGTGAATTTTGTTGTCTGATGGGGAATGGCTAGAGTTGAAACTGTTTTTTTGGTATTGCTCTGATAAGAAGATGAAAATGGCAATACTGATGCTTAAACCGTTTGGAGAAGAAGATCATTTGACTAGGTTTATAATTTTAGTCCCTCCATCCTCTCTTTCTTCGTAATTTAACTCCAAAGTTTTTAGGACTTCATAATTTGACCCCAAGACTTTTATAAAGGCTTTAATTGGGTCCCTGCTACAATTTGCAAATTGGTCCTTGAACTTTATCTTTCTTTCTAGTTTGGCCCGAAAAGTTCTGGAAATCAAGATTTGGCCCTAAAAACTTTCTAATATTTGCGATTTGGTCCTTGGCAGCTTTAATTTCGCAATTTCCTTGCTTGTTTGCTTCAATTAGCCACCATATTTTGTTTAAATTGCATTTAATTCATAATTTTAAGGGTTTTATGATCAATTGAGCTTGTGTTTGTATATTTTCTTTAGTTTTCTCTATTAAAGCGATGCCTTAACCTTTTTATTGTTTTGAAACTAATCTTTTCTTCATTAGGGCTCCAATTCAAGGGAGGTACACTCTATCCCTTATTTTCACTTTATTTGACTCTATGTGCCCTTATGTGATTTTCTGTGCTTAATTGCATGCCTTTTGAATGTTTTCATTTTATTTATTTATTTATTCGCTTTCTTTGTTTTAATTTTGTATATTTGTTTTAGTTCAATTTTGATTATGTGAACGGCATTTAAATGTTGAGTTGTAATAGTTAGGGGTTTATTTATTTATTTATTTTTATTCCTTTCCCCTTTTAGATTGTAGTTAGGATCCCCCAAATGTAATAGTTAGGGTTTGATTTGCTTTATTTACCTTGTATGCTTTACATGCTTATGTGCTATGTGTTACCGCTTTTTTAGGGTCTTGCATCTAGATATCATGCCTATGTGCTATATGCTTTATGTGATTTATGTGTTTATTTGCTTTATTATGCTTTATCTGATTTATTAGACTATAATAAATACATGTCGTCACCACACTAGTCCAACGCTGGTTGTGGTCTCTTTTTACGATTTCTCGCTAGTCCAACGCTAGTCAAGACCCTTTCCTCGATTTTCCACTAGTCCAATGCTAGTAGGAATTCATAGACATGGGTTAGTCCAACGCTAAACCCTTAGGGACCGTCTACGCGTTAGATCATGTTTGTGTGAATCACTACATTTCATGCATGTTTTTTACTTTTTATGTTTTTACCATGTTGCATGACACTTTCTTATATATGTACATCCTTTATCTCATATTCCTTTCTATTTATATCTCCTATTCCGTATTTACCCTTATATGTATATTCCTTACCCTTTGTATGAAAACATGACATTAGACTTGCATTCCCATTTAAGAATTAGAATTAGGCTAGTACATTTGCTTGATTATACTAGGAAAAACCCCTTGAGTATGGGATATGGACGAGTTTGGCTTTCTAGTCTTAACACGCTCGTATTCCCTCTATTAAAGGAAAAAATGAGTTACGAACATTAGTCCCCCGTACCCGACATAATGCATTCCTATAGGTCATGTATATTCATATTTATATTATTTTATTCCTTTTCTTTTCTTAGAATCTCATATTTTTGCATTATTCATGATCTCTCCAAAGAGTCACTATTGGGCATCATAATTAATGTGATTTGCACCAATTGAGTTTTGAAGAGATATTTTGACCTCCCGATACCCTCTTAAATCTAGGGTTTGCATTCATATAGTGCATCCAAATGTGATAAATCTTAAGAGTAAAATAAGAAAATTTTTTGACTAAATCATACAACTAGTTTTGGCTAGGTTGAGAGGGTGCTTTGGATTTCGTCCTTGCCTTCCCTCTCATCAAATGTGACTTACGAACCTTTTCTTTGATTTTCGTAGACTTATGAGTCGTTTAAAAAGGGTTTTTCATAATTTTATCTAAAAATTTATTTTTAGGTGATTTGGTTCACCCTAACTCAATACCAAGTGGCGACTCCATTTTTTTTTTAAAAAAAACCCTTTTTAAACTATTATTTTGGGTCAAATCGTCGCATTTTCAAGTCCCATTCAGTCCCATTTTCTTTATTTTCTAAAAATTAAAAACTCATTTTTCACTCAAAAATAATCCAAAAACTCATTTTCCTTAAAAACGATTTATTTTTCTTTTCTATAAAAATGGAGCGCAACACCTCCGAAAATTAAATTTGCTAACGGGACGTTTTAAAAAGATAAGGAATCCATTGTTCCATATGAATGGACTTAAATGGTTGAAATAAATTATTTGGAGAAAACAGGTGAATAAATATTTAAATAAACCAATAATATTCGATATAAATAAGAAATTGTTTTTTCGGGTCCTCACATCCTCCCCTCTTAAAAAGAATTTCGCTCTCGAAATTCACTTATAGATCAATCCCTTCATGGTTAAGCCTATCAGATCAATTACTAACTTACGTTTTCCAACTTATACTTTACAATTTCTATTCATTCAACTAGCAATCAAACCTTGATTTTCTCCAATAGACATTTTAACTTCCAAGTCATAGGACAACTTAATCGGCCTTATGTCTACCTCATATAGGTAATGTTTTCACTTCTTTAATGCAAAAATTGTAGCCACTAACTCCCAATCATGAGTTGGCTACTGTCTCTCATGGTATTTTAACTTCTTAGAGGCATATACAATCACCTCATCATATATTATTAATATACATTCTAAACCATTCTTTGAAGCATCTGTATAAATCACAAAGTTACCTTCTCTACTCGGTAAGGCTAACACAGGTGCATCAGTTAAACATTTTTCACTTTCAAAATTCTTCCTCACATTTAGAATCCCAAATAAATTGCCAAGTCTTGCATTCTTAGAAAAATCCTTGGTCAAACCAACGGTAATATTCGGCTACCTCTAAGAACTCGAAATTTCAGTAGGACTTTCTGGCCGTTTCCTCTTAAACAGCTTTCATTTTAGCTGAGTCAGTAACAATTCCTTCCTTAGATTTTGTATAACCTAGAACGGCTATTTCTCCCAGTCGAACTCACAGTTATTGAAGTTAACGAAAACTGGCGCCCTCTCGAAGCTTGTAAAACTATCATCAGATATTTTTCATGCACTTCTCAAACATTAGAGTATACCGATATATCATCAATAAATGCCACTACAGATTAATCCAAATACGGTTTAAACTCCAATGCATTAGGTCCATAAATGCTACTAGTGCATTAGTCAACCCGAAGGGCGTATTGAAAATTCAAAGTGTCCGTGTCTTAAATTGAAAGCAGTCTTAACCACATCAGTTTCTAGGATCCTCATCTGGTAATAGCTCTACTTTAAATCCAACTTGGATAGTATCACGGTTCCTTACAGTTGATCGAATTCTTATCCATGTAAAACAAAAGATAGTTATTCTTAATGGTCACATTGTTCCAGTCTCGATAGTCTATGTATAGCCTAAACCTCCCATCCCAATTATTAGATCCGGTCCCTTAATTGTTAGGCTCATTAAATCTATTAAATGTTTCCTTTCACTAATCCAAATCTCAAAATTTTAATATATCAAATTGGCAATCAAACATTGGATCCTAACTTCAGCCCTAAGTTCTCGATTTTTGGTCTCGATCCCTGGTCACCTCCAAGGCCTCAGGGTTGCTTATATTTTCAAGTATGATCTCAATCACATCTACTATCGTTCATGTTTCAGTATAAATCTAAAAGTGTGGGGCAAGGTTTAAATATACATGTAAGTCATAAAATCAATTTTCATATGTCATAAAGATCATAATAATTACAAACACTAAACAAAACAAGGTGCCACGTGTCCAAATGTGGTTGGACCAAGCTTACCTAACTTTGCCTAACTTTCTTTGTCATTACATAAAAGTCCAAATTTGACCAAAACCTCTTCATTCTTCACCTCCTCATAGCCGAACCTCTCCAGCCAAGAAGGAAAAACATTCTTCAACCTTTCATCTCCAAATCCTTGCTCAATCTTGAAAATCAACCGATTGTTTCCTGAATTAGTCCGTAGAATCATCTTGCTAGGAGGGTTTGAAGACCTTGGTGGTGTTGTTTTGGAAGAAAACTCTCTAAGCTTCAACCTTTCTTGAAGAACTAAGGTATATTGCTTGGAACTCATCTTTTGTTTCTAATTTTGGCCAAATGGTGCCTTATAGTAGCTATATACGTGATTGTACGGAAGATTTGGTGGATTGGAGTGAAGTTTCCTAATTTTCTGATTTTTCTTGGAATTTTTCTGGTTTCATATGATGGATATGATTGGGTTTGATTTGGTGGTTCCAAATGGTGTTTTATAGCTCACTTGTGCGTTAATTGTAGTTAATTGCGGAAAATTGCCGCTTGTGCGGAAAATTTCAGATTTAGGGTTTCAATTGGGGCTTTGCTATGGTTGATTGTTGAGCTTCTAATTGGCTAGTATTGAGGGGTATTGTGACCCTAATGAAGTATATTGAATGCCTTATGAAGTGTTTGGGTGCTTGTGGTTGTGTTGGATGGTTTTTATTGGTGTCTTGTAGGTTGGAAAAGCTGAAATTTTAGGGGAAATGCTGTCCGAGTGTCTAGGGCATTGGATCCTTGTGAGTTGGGTTGAGATTGACTAGAAATGAATAATTTTAGGGTTGTTTCTACTTTTAACCCTAAATATTATGTATTTTTCATTTCCAAGCTATATTTGGGTTTTACCTTAATAGTTCCTATTAAAAGGTATTCGACTCGTGTTTGAGTCTTAATTGTACTTTCTTGATTATTATAGGGCGTGCCGGTGATCCGAGGCTCACGTCGGGCGAAAACTTGTGAAATTTCTTTGTTTGACTTGGTGAGTGTACTACTCACATATTTGTTATTCCGTGGCTTTCTTGTACTTGAATTCTGTGTTTTGGACTAGTTGTGATGATTGTTTGGACTAGGTGAGGCGAGGGTGTACTTTACCACTCTCGTACTCTCTGGCCTACTTGTTTGGTTATGATATAACTTGAATACTCTTGACTGTGTTTGATTTGGTGTCGCTTGGATGCCGATCCTTAATGTAACTCTGGATCTGTACTGTTTACTTTGAGCTCTACCTCATTGGAAGTCAATGGACTCGAGCCAGTAAGGACTTGGTCGGGGACATTTGACAAGCCATGGGGACTGTATTTGAGAATCTTTGGGTATGAGACCCTAGATTCCGGTTTACTCGAGTAATACCAATTCTGTACTGTGTGGTGTTCGGGCCCGGTAAGGGGAAAGTGAGGTGGACGGATAATTGGAGTAAAGAGGGGTCTACGGTCATGATTACCTGGTATACATTGACGGAGAGTCAATGAGATGAGATCAAGTATGGCAAAAGAGGAAAAGGGCTCTTGAGAGCCATCCGTATCCTTTTATTCCTTACATTTGGGTGTTATTGCTTTTACTTACTTGACGAACGTATTTGGACTGAATGCTCTTGAGTTTATGTGATCTGGGTATATGTACGTGACTGTACCTCATTGGGCGAAAGCTCACTTCGTGAACTTTGTTTTCCTTACAGGGAATTATCTTTTGGACTTTTGACTGTGATGAGTAAGTTGAGTGGAGCTAGTCGAGAGATTTTGTATAACTCCTCAATAGTTGGAACCTTTGTTGTACTTGGATTTAAATGCTTTCTTTTGGCTTGTAACCATACAAAAGTGGTTTGTAATAGGGTGTATTCCTATCCAATGGATTGTACTTGGCTTGTATATACTCTTTTCAGTGATTGTTGGAAATTTCTTGTAATCAATGGGATCTTGGCGGATTGTGACGTGGCAGCCACTATTCGCTTTACGTTTTGCCTTTTGTTTTCCCGTTTCTCATTTATTGGGTTGATTAAGCGCGCCAATATTTTCCCGAACGACTTGAGTTAGTGTTTGACCGTTTTAGTAGTCCTGGCGAGAGCTGGGCAGGCAGTCCGCTAACTCCTTTGGTACGCCTTAGGGGAAGGTGGGGCTGTCACAAGTGGTATCAGAGCCTAGGCTAGAAATAACCTGGGCGAACCAGAAACCTGTTTCTTAGAACTCTTGGGGTTTGTGTTTAGACACCATGAAGTGTGAAAATATTGTTTAAGCTATAAACCTTTGCTATCTTTGTAGGTTATGGCCGGTACCAGTGGTGCAGGCGGAGGCGAGCCACCTCAGAGGCGCCCCCGAGTCATCGATTATCAGGAGAGACCCGGAGGTCCGATCCGGCTGTGGTATACCGCTAGTCGGACCCGCCGCTGTAGGCGTTGCCAGTTTTACTCCTACGCGGACCACGTGGTTGAGGCGGTACTTGCCGAGCGGCGGAGGCTGAGATGTGACGCCGCCAGGGAGCGCACTGAGACCCTTAGGCTTAGAGGCATCATGCGGATGCAGGCCGATAGGATTGGAGAGCTCCAGGGGGACGTGGCCATGGAGCAGGAGAGGACGGACGCTCTGCGAGAGCAGTTGCAGGTGGTTAACGACCGCCTTACTCGCGTAGTCCGGGAGGTGAGAGACCGATCCGGCGCGATTATCGATGAGTGTGGGGCGCTGATCCAGGAGGTGATTGGCGCCAATGCGCCAGGGGGAGCTCCAGGTGGCGGAGCTCCAGGTCAGGGAGGCGCCCCTAGCCCTAGCCCTAGCTCTAGCTCTGGGGGGGAGTCGGTTGGCTCCGTCGAGGACTAGATTAGGGTTTTGAGCCTTATTTTGATCCCGTGTGAGGGATACCTAGGAAAAGCTTTGGTTAGTTGTTTTGTACTTTTGAGACCTAGGTTGTATAGTGTATTTTGGCAGACCCTCTTTTGGCTTCACGGGAGTACTTTGTATATATTTGCTTGACTGCTTATGTATGACTGTTTGACACAGTTATGTGTTCCATGTATAAATGTGCTATGTGTATACGTGCCTTATGTGGTGTTTACTTTTAATTTTGTTCATGCTTATATGACTATATTGATATGCCTTTTGATATTAGTTTGTGCCTCGATTTTAGAGTGACCTAGAGAATGGAAGGCACTCGTAGTGGACGAGGCCGTGGCCGCGGGGTTAGGCAACCCACAACTGACGAGGGTATTAGGGATACCTCAACTGAACCAAACCCTGAACCTAGGGTTGACCCTAATGCCCAGATAGCCGCTGCTATGCAGCAAATGACTGACCTGTTAGCCCACGTAGTGCAACAGCAGGGCCAACCTCCTATCCAGCAACCTGGGAACCCTGGCCATGTAGTGGAAAGTGAAGATCGGGCCCTGGAGAGATTTCAGAAGTTCTCTCCGCCAAAATTTCTAGGCGGGCCAGATCCGGACGTGGCCGAAAAGTGGTTAGAGAAAATGATAGATATTTTTGCCGCCCTACACTACTCAGAGGAGAGACAGGTTACTTTCGCTGTCTTTCAATTGGAAGGAGCCGCGCGTTCTTGGTGGAATGTGATACGCATGAAATGGGACCGGGAACAAACCCCAAGAACATGGGTAAATTTTGTGAGGGACTTCAACGCAAAATACTTTCCCCCTCTAGTCCAAGAAAAAAGGGAGGACGAGTTTATTAGGCTCCGCCAAGGGACTCAATCAGTGGCTGAGTACGAGAGCCAGTTTACTCGTTTATCCAAGTTTGCCCCTGAACTCATTCTGACGGAGCAAAGGAGAGTTCGGCGTTTTACTCAGGGGCTCAATGTGGAAATTCAAAAGGATCTGGCGGTAGCCCAGATCCACACTTTTAGTGACGCCGTGGAGAAAGCTTTGCGAGTTGAAAATGCAAGGCTTCAAGTAAGGAATTTTCAGGTGAAAAAACGGGGGTTCTCTGCGAGTAGTTCGACCCAAGGGGATAAAGGGACCCCTCCCAAGTTTGGAAGAGGAGCCGGTGGAGGAAGGCAACCGGGGATGACACGAGGGACTCCGCCGAGGGGTGGTCACAATGGACGGGGCCCGCAGAAGAGCACCTCACAAGGAAGTTCGGCCTCAGTTGCACGCGGACCTTGTGGATTTTGTGGAAAACCAAACCACACTGAGGACAACTGTTGGAGGAAGGAGAGAAGATGCTTGCGCTGCGGGAGTGCAGAGCATCAAATAGCTAACTGCCCAGTGTTACCTCGGGAGGCGAGAGCAACCACTCAGTCGTCGAAGGCCAACTCGGGACAGTCCAAGGTAGAAGGGACAAAGCCAAAGGTGCCAGCTCGGGTTTACTCCCTTGAGCAACAACAAGTCCCTGATTCCTCTGGGGTTGTAGAAGGTACGATCCCTGTTTTCCATCGTCTAGCTAGGATTTTGATAGACCCTGGTGCTACCCATTCCTTTGTTAACCCCGATTTTATGTGCGATATTGATATAAAACCCGTTAGCTTGCCTTATGACTTAGAGGTTAGTACTCCTACGGGGAACCAACATTTGATTACTGGTTTGATGTATGCGAATTGTGAAATATGGGTAGGAGAGAGAAAGCTTTTAGGGAATCTTATAAGTTTGGCCATTAAGGGGTACGACGTTATATTGGGTATGGACTGGCTAGCTAAGTACGATGCACAGCTCGATTGTAAGAGAAAAGTAGTGGAATTTCGTATACCGGGGGAGGCGACCTTAAGGCTAGATGTAAGAGGTAGTTTAGCCTCATCTGCATTGATTTCGGGTATTCGGGCTAGAAAATTTCTGTACAGAGGGGCCCAAGGGTTTCTAGCTTTTCTTATAAATACTCCCACTGATAAGCTGAGGGTTGAGGATGTGCCTACTGTAAGTGAATATCCGGATGTGTTTCCTGATGAATTAGTAACTTTACCTCCGGAGAGAGAGATAGAGTTTAAGATTGACCTATTGCCAGGAGCGTCACCTATCTCTAAGACCCCCTATCGAATGGCACCTGCTGAACTCAAGGAGCTGAAGTTGCAGTTGCAAGACCTGTTGGAGCGTGGGTTTATTCGTGAGAGTGGATCTCCTTGGGGGGCTCCGGTACTATTTGTTAAGAAGAAGGATGGAACGTTAAGACTGTGTATCGACTATCGGGGACTAAACAACATGACCATTAAGAACAAATACCCACTTCCCCACATCGATGAACTGTTCGACCAGCTACAAGGCGCAGTGGTCTTTTCAAAGTTAGATCTCCGACAGGGTTACTACCAGTTGCTAATTAAGCAAGAAGATGTACCCAAAACTGCTTTCAATTCTAGATATGGGCATTTTGAGTTTGCGGTCATGCCTTTCGGGTTGACCAATGCCCCTGCCGCCTTTATGGATTTGATGCATCGAGTTTTCAAACCCTACCTGGACCGATTCGTTGTCGTGTTCATTGACGACATTTTGGTCTATTCTAAAACCCGTGAGGAACATGAGCAACATTTGAAGTTAGTGTTACAAACCCTGAGAGATCATCAGCTATACGCCAAATTTAGTAAGTGTGAATTTTGGCTGGAGAAAATCTCTTTCTTAGGACATGTGATTTCAAAAGAAGGTATTACAGTAGACCCCGCGAAAGTAGAGGCGGTGGCTGAATGGAAGAGGCCAGAAAATCCCACTGAAATTCGCAGTTTCTTAGGGTTGGCTGGGTACTATAGACGCTTTATTAAAGACTTTTCTAAACTGGCCGGCCCTTTAACAGACCTGACGAAGAAAAACGGTCGTTTCGTGTGGGATACTAGGTGTGAAACCAGTTTTCAGGAGTTAAAGCGAAGGTTAACCAGAGCTCCTGTTTTGGCCTTGCCTAGTGGGAAGGACAGTTTCACTGTTTATACCGATGCTTCGAAGGAAGGTTTGGGGTGTGTGTTAATGCAAAATAAGAATGTGATTGCCTTTGCCTCTAGGAAACTAAAAACCCATGAACAAAACTACCCTACCCATGACTTGGAGTTAGCTGCTGTGGTCTTTGCTTTGAAAAAGTGGAGACACTATCTTTACGGGATTACCTTTGAGGTTTATTCAGACCATAAGAGTCTTAAGTACCTGTTCTCCCAAAAAGAGTTGAATATGCGGCAACGTCGGTGGATGGAACTCTTAGAGGATTATGACTGCACGATCAACTACCATCCTGGTAAGGCTAACGTAGTAGCGGACGCCCTAAGTCGGAAGGCTCAAGTAGCCGGGTTGATGGTCAAGGAGTGGGAGATGTTAGGAGCAGCTAGTGAGTGGAACCCTAGATTGGGATGTAAGAAAATAACTTTTGGGAATATTCGGGTAACCTCTACTATTCTTGATCGAATTAAAGAAGCCCAAGAGAAGGATCCGATGGTACAAAAGTGGAAGGAAAAAGTAGAAAAGGAAGCATTACCTGATTTCAATTTGGGTCCCGAAGGGATTTTAAGATATAGGAATCGAGTAGTGGTGGCCAATGATGAAAACCTGAAAAGAGAAATTTTGGAGGAAGCCCATCGATCAAAATACACGATCCATCCTGGTAGTAATAAGATGTACCAAGATTTGCGACGGTTGTACTGGTGGGATAAAATGAAGAGGGAGATTGCTCAATATATCCAAACCTGTCTGATTTGCCAGCAAGTCAAGGCTGAACACCAAAAACCCTCTGGACTGTTACAACCTCTTGAGATACCCGAATGGAAGTGGGAAAATATCACGATGGACTTTGTTTCTGGATTGCCAAGAACTCAAAAAGGACATGATGCCGTTTGGGTGATCGTTGATCGGTTGACCAAATCGGCCCATTTCTTACCTGTAAATGTGAAAGATTCCCTGGATAAACTGGCTCGGTTGTACCTGAATGAAATTGTGAGGTTACATGGGGTTCCAGTGAGTATAGTTTCAGACCGAGATCCTCGTTTTGTATCAAGGTTTTGGCAAAAATTTCAGGAGCACTTAGGGACCAAAATTAACCTTAGTACAACTTATCACCCCCAGACGGATGGACAGTCGGAGCGAACAATTCAAACCCTCGAGGATATGTTACGAACGTGTATTCTAGATTTTGGGGGTAATTGGGGCCAACATATGACTTTAGTAGAGTTTGCCTATAATAATAGTTTCCATTCGTCCATTCAAATGGCACCATACGAAGCTCTCTACGGACGAAAGTGTCGTTCGCCCATTTATTGGGATGAAGTGGGGGAAAAGAAAGTTCTAGATCCAACAACCATTCCTTGGATGGAGGATGCGCAAGAAAAGGTTAAATTGATCCGTCAAAGACTCCAAACAGCTCAAAGCCGACAAAAGAGCTACGCAGATAACCGAAGGAAAGATTTGGAGTTCGAAGTTGGAGACCGTGTCTTCCTTAAGATCACGCCACTACGAAGTGTCACTGCGGGTAGAGGAAAGAAACTTCAACCACGGTTCGTGGGGCCTTACAAAATTCTTCAACGAGTTGGAAAAGTAGCGTACCGACTCGAGTTGCCGCCAAGTTTAGCTCGGATTCATGACGTTTTCCATGTCTCGATGTTGAAAAAGTACTATCCTGACCCAACCCACATCGTGCGACCAGAGGAGATTGAGTTAAATAAGGCACTCACTTACGAAGAGAGACCTGTACAAGTACTCGATCGAAGGATTAAGGAACTGAGGAATAAACAAATTCCATTAGTAAAGGTTTTATGGAGGAATCATGGTATAGAAGAGGCAACTTGGGAACTGGAGGAAGAGATGCAAAAGAAATATCCTGAGCTGTTTAGTAACCCAGGTGAGCAATTTCGAGGGCGAAATTTTCTTAAGGGGGAGAGGATGTGAGAACCCAGAGAAAAAAAAAAAAATTTATTTATTTATTTATTCTTTTATTCCTGTGCACCGTTTTCTTGTATTTTCTTTACTATATTACTTTTATCAATATTTTATCAGTAAATATAGTTTTAAAATCATTTTTCTAGTATAAGGTAGTTCGTGAGAAATTTGGAACGTATTTTGGACGTGGGACCCGCTAGTGCATTTAGTGAGAGAAATTCGACCAATTCGGTTAAATTGTTCATAAAGGGATTTCATTACTAGGTGTTAGGAGATGATTAGAGGTTACCTAGATGGATTAACTCTGGAGGGACAAGAGGATAACACTAAACAAAACAAGGTGCCACGTGTCCAAATGTGGTTGGACCAAGCTTACCTAACTTTGCCTAACTTTCTTTGTCATTACATAAAAGTCCAAATTTGACCAAAACCTCTTCATTCTTCACCTCCTCATAGCCGAACCTCTCCAGCCAAGAAGGAAAAACATTCTTCAACCTTTCATCTCCAAATCCTTGCTCAATCTTGAAAATCAACCTTGCTTGGAACTCATCTTTTGTTTCTAATTTTGGCCAAATGGTGCCTTATAGTAGCTATATACGTGATTGTACGGAAGATTTGGTGGATTGGAGTGAAGTTTCCTAATTTTCTGATTTTTCTTGGAATTTTTCTGGTTTCATATGATGGATATGATTGGGTTTGATTTGGTGGTTCCAAATGGTGTTTTATAGCTCACTTGTGCGTTAATTGTAGTTAATTGCGGAAAATTGCCGCTTGTGCGGAAAATTTCAGATTTAGGGTTTCAATTGGGGCTTTGCTATGGTTGATTGTTGAGCTTCTAATTGGCTAGTATTGAGGGGTATTGTGACCCTAATGAAGTATATTGAATGCCTTATGAAGTGTTTGGGTGCTTGTGGTTGTGTTGGATGGTTTTTATTGGTGTCTTGTAGGTTGGAAAAGCTGAAATTTTAGGGGAAATGCTGTCCGAGTGTCTAGGGCATTGGATCCTTGTGAGTTGGGTTGAGATTGACTAGAAATGAATAATTTTAGGGTTGTTTCTACTTTTAACCCTAAATATTATGTATTTTTCATTTCCAAGCTATATTTGGGTTTTACCTTAATAGTTCCTATTAAAAGGTATTCGACTCGTGTTTGAGTCTTAATTGTACTTTCTTGATTATTATAGGGCGTGCCGGTGATCCGAGGCTCACGTCGGGCGAAAACTTGTGAAATTTCTTTGTTTGACTTGGTGAGTGTACTACTCACATATTTGTTATTCCGTGGCTTTCTTGTACTTGAATTCTGTGTTTTGGACTAGTTGTGATGATTGTTTGGACTAGGTGAGGCGAGGGTGTACTTTACCACTCTCGTACTCTCTGGCCTACTTGTTTGGTTATGATATAACTTGAATACTCTTGACTGTGTTTGATTTGGTGTCGCTTGGATGCCGATCCTTAATGTAACTCTGGATCTGTACTGTTTACTTTGAGCTCTACCTCATTGGAAGTCAATGGACTCGAGCCAGTAAGGACTTGGTCGGGGACATTTGACAAGCCATGGGGACTGTATTTGAGAATCTTTGGGTATGAGACCCTAGATTCCGGTTTACTCGAGTAATACCAATTCTGTACTGTGTGGTGTTCGGGCCCGGTAAGGGGAAAGTGAGGTGGACGGATAATTGGAGTAAAGAGGGGTCTACGGTCATGATTACCTGGTATACATTGACGGAGAGTCAATGAGATGAGATCAAGTATGGCAAAAGAGGAAAAGGGCTCTTGAGAGCCATCCGTATCCTTTTATTCCTTACATTTGGGTGTTATTGCTTTTACTTACTTGACGAACGTATTTGGACTGAATGCTCTTGAGTTTATGTGATCTGGGTATATGTACGTGACTGTACCTCATTGGGCGAAAGCTCACTTCGTGAACTTTGTTTTCCTTACAGGGAATTATCTTTTGGACTTTTGACTGTGATGAGTAAGTTGAGTGGAGCTAGTCGAGAGATTTTGTATAACTCCTCAATAGTTGGAACCTTTGTTGTACTTGGATTTAAATGCTTTCTTTTGGCTTGTAACCATACAAAAGTGGTTTGTAATAGGGTGTATTCCTATCCAATGGATTGTACTTGGCTTGTATATACTCTTTTCAGTGATTGTTGGAAATTTCTTGTAATCAATGGGATCTTGGCGGATTGTGACGTGGCAGCCACTATTCGCTTTACGTTTTGCCTTTTGTTTTCCCGTTTCTCATTTATTGGGTTGATTAAGCGCGCCAATATTTTCCCGAACGACTTGAGTTAGTGTTTGACCGTTTTAGTAGTCCTGGCGAGAGCTGGGCAGGCAGTCCGCTAACTCCTTTGGTACGCCTTAGGGGAAGGTGGGGCTGTCACAAAAGGGAAGACACCAGAATAGTCACAGATATGTACAATGTGATAGCCCCACCTCACCCTAAGGCGAACCAAAGGGTTCAGCGGACCGCCTGCCCAGCTCTCGCCAGGACTACGGAGTCGAATCACACAAATCCGATATTACGCGAGATAGGACCCAAAAGAAATGAACGATTGAAGACCGCCAAACTTAAACATGGGGAAAACTCTTTCATATATATACATGTCGCTAGGTTTACAATTCAAATGGAACCAGTGAAACGAAATATATTTAGAGTTTGCTCATTCTCGAGGAGCTATACAAAAGAACAAAAGATTTTCTAACTAGCTCAACTCGCTTCTCAAAATCATGATTTCCAAAAGAGGTTCCTGTAAGGAAAACAAAGGTAACAGAAAGGGGGTGAGCTTACGCCCAATGAGGTACCAAACATGTAGCAAAAAAATTAGGCATTTCACGTTATACAAATCAGATACACATGCTCGCTATAAAGTAAGACAGGTAAACACAAGAACTCAAATAGGAAGGATACAGGTGGCTCTCTGGAGCCAGCTTTCCAGCGCAGTACTTGATCCAAGCCGGTTGACTCTCCGTCAACGTATATAGAACCAACACGTCCGTAGACCCCACTTTACACCAAATTCCATCCACCAAACACCCCTTTACCGGGCCCGCTCACCTCAACAGAAACAGAAATGGTAATACTCGAGTATACCCGAAATCAAGGGTCTCAATACCCAAAGATCCCAAAACAGACTACCGTGGTTCGTTATCTAATCGTCCAGGCCCTTGCCGGCCCGACTCGAATAACTTAGCCACAGGATTTGAGCTCATAGGTCACAGAAAGGTCGTTGGTTACAAGTTTCCAAACGACGTCCGAACAGATACAGATACAGATATCAGATACAGATACAGATTCAGATTGACACCAAAATTGGCATATGAACAGACAAGAGAACGAGTGTGATAAAGTACACCCTCATCTCAAACAAATTAAACAGATTACAGAGCAGAAATCAAGTTAAACAGCAATGGAGGGGAGTGGTACACTCACCGGTTCAAGTACAGATACCTCAAAAGTTTTCACTTCGGATTGGCTTTAATCGCCAAGAAACCCTAAAATAATCAAAGTAAACCAATTGAAGGTTTCACATCCAGAATCGAGTAAACAAAATGCACATGTGAGGCTCGACTACTAGTCGTATGCCTCGCCAAATAATTACTAATGCAAGGATACAAAACATGATTTTTGGGAACAAAAAGGTAACATGAAGACCTAGGTTCAACAACCCAAAAGCCCTTCATTTCTATCACAGGCCAATTCAAACTTAAAGGAACCAATCGGCCTAGAAAAATTGGACAGCACTTCCCCTAAATTTATTACTTTTCCAGCCATCACGGCTTCATTATTTTCCTCAATCAACTCCCAAAGTCATACTCAATATACATTCATCACCACAGCCGTTCAATAGGCTCAAAGTTATCCAAGTACAAAAGTTAGCTAGGAAAATGACCGGAAATAAAAGTCAAGCCCTAGAATATTCCAATAAGCACAAGAAGACTCGATTACAAGTCATAAACCAATGCCAACACGATCACAATAGGGTTCCATAAGCACATATAAGCATTAGAGGAAACCAGAAAATCCGGAAATGGAATTAGCTTTAGCCCTGAAAAAACAGTTTTTGACCTCATTTTGCGGTAATGGCACCAATTTCACTACGATTATTGGATGAGGGTGCAAGACCCACCATTTCGAAGCTAAAAGACAGAGCTACAACATCACAGAAGGTCACTCAACCCAGTTTTGAGTGTAAACAGGTCAAAAATGTAAGATACTACATCAAAAACGTAAAACAGATTCACCAAAACGCATTCTAGCGGAAACATCATAACTCAGGCTCTCCAAGTCCAAATCCAGAAATTCCAAAACCAGCTAAAAGCTAAGAAACAGGGATAAATTTCATCATAAGGCCTCAACAACCAATTCGGAAGCAATTCCAGCCAAAACAACCAATTACAGGCGCAATTCTTACATTCGGGTAAAACCAGAATAGCAATAGTAATTTCGACGTATCTCATTCTACACTACTCCGATTGACCTGAAATTTTGTAGACACCTCTAAAATGTCATTCCCTAAAACTTTCATGTTTTAAGCCAAGGCCAATTCGGCCTCTAACTAGGAGTTAAAAATTCGGGCAGAATGTTCCTTAATGAAACCCTAGGTTTTCAATTTTCTTCCAAAACCAAAATTTCTTGCAATCAACTACTTTTTCCACCTCCTAGCTCCTTTACATACCATTTCCAATCATCATAGATAGCTACACTGTGACGCCCCGAAAAAAAAAAAGAGTGTGAGAACCCGTAAAAACCCTAATATTTTCCTAGGGTTTTAGTTCCTTTAATTGCATAATTTTTACATTTCTGGCTTAGAAATATTATCTGGGTGGATTTTATGAGCAACTAAAGTTTTTAGATGATTTTTCTAGCATTAGTGAGTTTTTAAAAAATTAAGAATATATATTGGACGTGGGACCCACTAGTGCGAAAAGTTCGGAAAAATTTGGCCAATTAGGTTAAATTCCGGATACTGTGTAAAATTTATCGGGTGTTAATAGACAAGTAGAGTGTGTGAAATGATTGATGTGAGAGAAGAAAGAAAGGATAGGAATGCATTTAATGAGGTGACAAGTGTCACATTCTCATTGGTTGGACTTTAAGAATTACTATTCACTTTCTTGACTTTTTTGACCAAAGGATTAAATATCAAAAAAAATGCACAAAAATCACCATTTTCTTCTCTTGGTGGCCGGATCTCCCTAGCTCAAGAAGGAAGTGCATTTCTTCAACTTTCAAGCTCCATTCGCTTCAATCTCCCACAAACAAAAGCCTAGATTAGATTCTACTCCATAAAAACCTTTCTTCTAGTGCTAGTAAGTGTTGTAGTGAAGTTTGTTTGAAGGTCTAAGGTGGCCAACATCTCTCTCTCTCTTGTTTCTTGGTAAGTGAAGCTTAAGCTTCCACCTACACCTATTGATGCTTAAGATATGATTAGTAGTGATTAGAGTGCTGAAATTTCTGGTTTTTATCTTGGTTTGAAGTGATTTGGTGAAGTTTTCAATTTTATGATGATTTTTCTGGTTTAATTGGATTATGGTGTTGTGGTTGTTTATGATGATTGATAATGAGGGGTTATGACTCTAGTGGATGGAAATGATTGATATTTGCAACCAATTTTGGATTTGGAATAAATTTTGGAAAGTTAGGGTTCATAAACCCCTAATTCTGTCCGGTTTTATATCATAAGGTTAGAGGCCGAATTGGACTTTGCTCAAAACATGAAAGTTGTAGGTATTGATGTGTTTGAGGTGCCTGTAAAATTTCAGGTCATTTGGATTAGTGTAGAGTGAGTTATAGCGAAATTACTGTAGCTGTTCTGCTTTGATCAGAATGCGAAAACTGCGATAGTAATTGGCCATTTTGACTGGAATTGGTTTGGATTTTGGAGTTAGTGTCTTCTTATGAAATGTATCTGGATGTCTTAGCTAACTTATGCCTTTGGAATTTCGGCATTTGGACTTGTATGGACTGAGATATACCGATTACAGTTTTCTGTGTTTTGCAAACCTGTTTTGGTGATTCTGGTTTAGTGTTTGGCATTTTTGACCTAGTTGGGCTAGGAACTGGATTGAGTGACCTTCTACATTGTTGTAGCCCTGTTTCATAGCTTCGAAACGGTGGGTCTTACACCCCCAACCGATAATTGTAGTGAGAGTTGTGCCATTACCGCATTATGACGTCAAAACTGTTTTTCTGGTTTTGAGCTTAACCTTCATTTCCGGACTTTTCCCTAGCTTGACTTGTCTTTGTACTACTTGGAGCTTGCTGAATGGATATTAGATGAACTTATTTGTGTGACTTTGGGACTGGCTGGAGTAATAATGAAGCCATGATGGCTGGAAAAGTTAGCAAATGTAGGGGAAGTGCTGTCCGAACTTTGAAGGGACTTGTTTGCATTGGGTTTGTGATCGAAGGCTTGGAGTTGAGCAAGGCAATGATACATGATGGATGGTTTCTGAGCCGTGGAGGTGAGTGACCCTAAACTGTTTCCAAAGTTATTTATGAACCGTTTCTTGCACTATTTACTTGATTGCATATCACGAGTGCTTGCATGTGGCCCATGACATGTTTTGGCTTAAATGAGTACTTGGAATTCGTGTGCTGAACACCAACGTCTCCACCTCTGTGTACTGTTCGTCTGGAGCAAATGGCTCCCCCTCTGATTGTTTACTGTTAAATGTTTGTTTGGAGCGTTGGGTGTTTAAGTACAATGATTTCACTGGCTCAAGAGAGCAATAAACGTACATGTGATTACCGATTCATGACATCATTGAAATGAACGATTGTGAAATATATTTGATTACTGATTTTTACTGGTTACTCGCTGAGCTTTTAGCTCACCCCCAAAATGTTTTATTCCCCTCCACAGGGCTCGTGGTGAAGGAAAGGCTTGTAGTACTTGTTCATGTGACCGGATGAGTTATCTCTTGTACAGTTTAGATTTGGATTTATTTTATGTACGAGTTGGGCTTGTATCAATATTTGGAATTGAAACGGATGTAAGTATACATCCCACGATTGGAATTAGTTTCCGCTGCATTAGTGATATGTAATTATTGGAGAATTTGATGTAATTTTGAGAGTTATATTGTAATATATTTGAGAATTGTAGTGAACGACTGAGTCCCGGTGAGAGCTGGGCAGGCGGCCCGCCGAACCCTCTGGTTCGCCTTAGGGGGAGGTGGGGCCGTCACATACACAATCATGTTTATATTAAAACAGAAAAAATCCCAAAAATAATAAAACTTCATCACTACAACCACAAATCAAGAATTAATCCATAAACTTGCATCTCATACTACCACTAAGCATGATTTAAGCATCAATTAAGGGAGGAGGGTGGTTCTTCACAACTTACCTTAGAAACAAGAGAGAGAGAGCTATTGGTCACCTTAACTTTCCAAAAAACTCCACCAAATAACTCACAAACACTAAGTGAAGAGGTTTTATGGAGTAATTGCAAGATCAAATGGTTGGATGGTTCAACTTGAGCAAGATTGGAGCTAAAACTTGAAGAGTTTTCTTTCTTTCTTGAGAGAGAGAGGGTCGGCCAAGCTTGCAGAAATTTAGGGGCTTTTTGGGTCAAAATTGAGTATTAGTAAAGGTAAAAAATAATGGTCAAAGTCAAGGTTGAATAGGAAGGTGACACTTGTCACCCTTTTTAATGCAACTCTATCCTTTTGTCTCTCCAATGATAGTCCATCTAGGTATCCTCTAATTATCTCTTAACACCTGATAAATTAAACCCAGTATACAAAACTTAACCTAGTTGGCCGAAATTTTCCGAATTTTCCGCACTAGCGGGTCCCACATCCGATATACGCTCATAATTTCTCAAAACCTATTCGATACTAGAAAAATCATCTAAAAATTATATCTGCTCCTTAAAATTATCTAGAAATTTTTCCTAAGCACGAAAATGCAGAAAACAAGCCATGAAAAATAATAAAACCTAGAAAATGCAAAAATACGGGTTCTCACATACAACCAAATCATAGATTTGAAGTCATAAATCAATAAAGTCAAGCATCTCATGAGTAACGTTTAATTGCTTCAAAGGGGTAGGAAACATAGTGAAACAAAATACAAAATGCAATAGCCTTTAAGCGAGCACCACCTCGTCTATCTTTGGCAAAACTATTAAAGTAGTTTAAATCACTAACTTAGTGATTGGCGGAGCCAAAAGTCTCTACTACCTCCGTAGGATCAATTTCATTTCCAGCACTAGGAGTTTTAATCTCATGTCCCATATTGAGTATCTTGTCATTCTCCACTTGTTCAACCAAGGTAACATACCCAACCATCGACTTATCCGTCCGGTCTCTAATTCCGTATATTACCCTTGCAAGTTGGTTCTCAACTTTTTGAAGCTGCTCACTAGGAGCCTTTGTCTCTTTCTCGCTCCTTAAGTACCTCAATCTCCACTTTAGAAATTCTAATAGTTTGGGCATCGACAATTTCCCTTGGTCCTCGATTATCCTCTTGAACTACCCTAGTTTCCTCAAATAGCCACTTCCGATGATCGGCCACTATTAACACCCAATTATTTGGACACGAGTAAGTCCTTTGGAAATCACATAAAGTCTAAGTTCGGCGAGATGGGTTATACCTCCAACAAGCTCCCCTAGGCCCTTCACTACTATGGTCACTGTAATGCGTCCCCGAGACAGTTCAATGCCACCGCTACCTTCCGTAACTTACAATTAAAATTAAAAGCTTAAATGGGACCAAATATACTAAATAAACTGGATTTGATCATCTCATACTATCCCACATGTCCCTTACAAGATCGAGAACCTCAATCATCTATTAATTCAAACCTAGGTTCTAATTTTCATTCCCACTAGCGGTCACTTAACTTTCCAACCAGTACCACAGTCCGGCACCCTAAACTTTTAGCCCTAGGATATACTACAAAGATCTGAAACCTAAACTCTAATACCAACTGTGATGCCCCCACTTCTCCCTAAGGCGAACCAAAGGGTATCCGCGGGACACCTGCCCAACTCTTGTCAGGACTCGGTATAATTCCCGTTCAAGTTTAATACAATACTAGCCATCATAACAGGATAAAGTAAGAAAGAGAAGTCGCTTCCACAATTAACATTCAAACTTACACCATGAGTTCCAAAATAGATTAAGTACCCAATTCTTACATCAGGATCCCAAAAGATACATCAAATCCTAAAATATACAACAGCCACAAGTTTAGTCAATTACATTTGAAACCCTAACACAAAAGTACAATAGAAGGGTTTCTCCGAATTCACTCCAAGTCCATGCCTGTTAAGGAAAACAAAACTACGGGATGAGCAATCGCTCGTGAGGTCAAGAAACACACATGCAAGCACGTTGTCCAAATAACAATCCCAATTAGCAAGAAAACGATAATAATCAAGTAATTTACAATTCTAGTGAAATATAATTAGAAACAATTTAAGGATATGGTAGCTCTCAGGATCTATATTCCACTTGTTTTGCCAGGTCTCAATCGTATACCTTCCTGTGGTGACTCTCCGTCAACCAGGTCGGTATTTCCAATCCATAGCACTCCACTTACTTCTCATGTCTGTCCACCTTACAACCGCCCATCGGGCTCGAACGACGATACAGGCACTACTGCACGAGTAGACCAAGCAAGATCTCTTCAATAGATCAAGCTTATCATGTTATTCTCATGGCTCACCGAGGTTCCTGACCAAACCCATGCCGGCTCAAGTCCCAAGGTCAGCCTATGAATTTGGGCGTCCCCCATGTAACATTTGTGAGTCAAAGAGATTCACTCCAATGACGTATGCAGTCATAGCATATCATTTCATTTCATTCAAGCATTCAATCATTCATCTCATTCAATAAAGTCATTCATAATTTATTCGTTTCATTTCAATCAATTCAATCATGAGTCATTCATTTCAAATGAGAACAAGTGCGGTAAAGCACATACTCGCTTCCATTTTTAAAATCTCCAATCAATTATTACAATTAAACATGTATCAAATACTCATACACTTGACACTCACCAAGTAAACAAAGGAGAAATTGTTACTCGAAGGTTCAGGCATCCACCGTGGGATCCTCTTGAAGGTCCTCTTTTGTGCCTGAGCAAGTAATAACGAACTACTACTTAGAAACCCTAGTATCGAAGAAGATTGTACTAGAGTACAATCTAAGAAAATCTCATGAAAAATGAGCCTTAATTACTCGTAAATCGAGACTCAAAGGTGGGGTTTTAAAACACAAGAGAAATCTGTTTTTTTCATCTTTGAAATCAAGTGTAAAATGATCAAGTGATATCAAAGGAAAAGAGAGAATTTGAAAAACTCCATTTCCTTTAAGTTAGGAATTTTCAGATTTGTTACACGTATTTTGAAAAATACTATCTCACTCTCTACAAGTCTAAAATTTGGAAACTTAGTACCATTGAAAACTACTTTCAAAGAACCAAAAGTTCCTAGAAGACACTTTACCATGATTCCAAATGGAAGATATTCAAAATTCGGCTCAAAGTTGCTGTTTTGGAATGCCAAGACAGATTTGGGTTGATTTTCGGCAAAGTTTGGAAATTCGGTAAACTTCACACAATGTGAACTAGCCTCTGAAATTTGGAAATCAATTAGAGTTACAATCAAAATTTTCAACACAATGAGTGGAACAAGAATTGGAGTTTTGAGCACCAAGATATAATCGTTCAAAGATGCTGAATTTCCTCACTGAACAAAGATTTTCTAGGTTTAAAGCTTGAGCTTTGGTACTTTAGTTGGTACCGAATTGGACTTGGAATGGTGCCAAATTTAGTAGTATTATACTACCATATAAGGGTTATTCCTCCATAAATTTTCATGGAAAAATTCGCATGGAAAGTCAGTTAACCAAGTCATTAAAACTCCAAGAATTTCCAAGGCAAAACTGCCTTGTAGTTCTGTTTTCCTTTTCCCCAAACGTTTGGCCAGCAAAAACATCTCAAATATGATTCATTTGTGTAGAAAATGTCTAAGAAACATCCAAGATACATTTGGTAGGTGATTAACACCAAGGATTTTGGATAACAAGTCCCAAATGAAGATTAGCTATAAATCAGTCCAGAATTAGGGTTTTCTTTCATGAAGACAGCTCTGTAAACTTGCCACAACTCACTCAATTCAACTCAGAATTGAGCGTGATCAATGGAGTTGAAAACTGCATTCATAAGGCTACAATTGCTTAGAAGGAATTGTTTTAAAATTCTATCCACAACTAGCTCATATTTAAGCATCAAGTCGCAGCTCAAAACAGGGCTTCCAATACAGACGAGAAACAGAACAGGCAACTTTACAAGGTTGGTACAGCTCACTCAGGTGGAATCAGGGCATGACATTTATTCCATTGAAAAACTGGAAATATCTAGTTTCTAGTGCCGCAAGTGGCACTCGATTTTGACATCGGAGCAAAGAGTTATAGCTGTTTGAAAATCACTGCCAGAGCAATACGGGACACAATTCCAGTTTTGGTAAAATTTCGAAATCTCAACATTTGCTCATCCAAATCACGTAATTTTTTGTGAAAACTTTCCACACAACCTATATTACACATCTACATGAAAAACAATCAATTGGACCACAAAAAAGTGCACCAAAGTGCACAGCAATAGCAGGGCAGAAACGGTAAAATTTCCTTTTCACTTCCTTTGAGCTTCTTCCACATTACAACTTATTTTCACTAGATTAAACACTAATCCAACATAATTAACATGAAATCTCATCAAATCATTTCATCAAGCCATTGTGGGATTTCATGGAGCCCACTCACAAGATTTTCAACAATATAAAGCTATCCATGTGAATCTATGAGCTCATAAGTGCAAGATAACTTCCATAAACTAAGATTTAAGAGGTTGATCGTTGCTTACCTTAGTAGATGACTAAAACAGAAAATTTCGGTCCTTGGAAGTTAAAGAAAACTGTCAGAAGTAAGCCCTTTTCCTAGCTTAAGTTGATCTCCAAGTGGTTTGCAAGTTGTGTGTAAATTTTGGAGTGATTTGGGTGAGATTTGAGTGATGAAATGAAGAAGAATTTTGGTAGCTTCCTCCTTGTGGCTGGCTGCAATGGTGAGAAAGAGAGAGTATGTTTTGCTGAAATGAAGCTTCCTTGAGAAGCTTAAGTGTGTGGTTCAATTTGCCTCAAAAGTCAACTCTCTCCTCGCTCGCACACGTGCGCTTTTCGTGCTCGATTCCTCTCGGGTTTGTTTCACTTGTGCCCTAAACCTTTAATGCACTTTCATTCATACTATTATTATTCACTCTTAATAGTCTAAAAATAAGGGTCTAATATCCCTCATATAATTGAGAGCAAAAAACATGTACTTCCGATTTGAGCGCGATAACGCGAAATTTCTAAGAAATTCTTATAACGATGGTATAACTATCTAGTACTTGAGGATTTAAACATAAAAATAACTATTTTAAGACTAATGTATAAGTTTTCAATTTCCAAGCTCGTTGTACCCTTGAATCGATTATTATCTCCAAACGCGCATTCACTATTCTCACTAAACGAGCTTTTATAAATTAAATTGGGTAACAAGTCATTGTAAAAATACATATAAGCCATGGTTCCATGTAATTGGATCTAAAAAAATTGGAATAAAATATTCGAAGTAAACGGCCAAATAAATATTTAAATAAGCCAGCAATAGGAGTTTAAAATAAGTAAATTTGCGGGTCCTCACATGAGTCTAGTATTACTTCCTCAAATCTCCAATAAATTTGTATCATCCCGTCTTTCGGAAAACTAGCGATGTGCGAGCGGTATGCGCTTAATTAGAACTCATTCATCTTTAATTTCTCAATTAACTTTTCTTAATCTACTATTGATCATTCTTAATTTCCCCAAGACAATTACACTCTCGAATAGAATATCATCTCGAAACACATGTACTCGTTATTTCTCACTTAAACAAACCTCCGAAAATTAAATTTGCTAACGGGACGTTTTAAAAACATAAGGAAGACATTGTTCCATATGAATGGACTTAAAATGGTTGAAATAAATTATTTGGAGAAAACAGGTGAATAAATATTTAAATAAACCAATAATATTCGATATAAATAAGAATTTTTTTCTGGTGTCCTCACAGATATAACCGATGATGGAGCCAAGGGGGGGCAGAGGGGGGTCATGGCCTCCCCTAAGTTTTGAAAATTTTAATTCATAATATATAAATATGTGTGTAAAATAAAATTGGCCCCCCTGAATTAATCATCTTTGAATTAATTTTTTTCTTCAAAAAAATTTATTTATTTTTTATTGTACTAATTATTTAACTTTCAAAAATTAAACATATAATTTGATGTTGCATAGTAAATTGACCCAATGTGATGTATTAGACTAAAAGATCCAATTCATAATTTTTAATGGGCTAAAATAAAAATAATTATTTTATTGGCCCAAATACAAATATACCACTTGGCCCAATGGATAAAAGATTCTAAAAATTTATTTTATCTTTACTATTCTAAGAAAAGCTTACAAAGTAAGCTACTTGCCTACTTCTCTGTTCTGTGAATCAAAAAGGAAAGTGTGGGTCACTTTTCATTTCTTTCTTTCTTTCACGGTGGTACTTGGTAGTTGCCAACAAAAGTAAAGTGAAAGGAGCAAAGAAGATAGGAGAACTGGAAAAGAAATACAACAAAGATTCAAAAAAGGTGTTGAGTGATTGGTTTGGACAATTGGACCGTTTGGTGGCTTCCGTGGCTTGGTCACTTGGTGCTAGAAAGTAGAATCCAATAAATTGAAGTGAAGTGGCACCATTCTTTGGTACCTGTTGTGAGGACCCGTAAATTTTTCTTATTTTATATTATTTTATTTTATTTTCTCTCATGCATTTTCTGTACTATACCCTATTATATTGATTTTTCCAGATATTTTATAAGTGAGTAGAGTTTTAAATCCTTTTTCCTAGTTTAAGTTAGTTCATATTAAGTTTGAAGCGTATTATGGACGTGGGACCCGCTAGTGCGCTAAGTGTGAAAAATTTTTGATGATTAGTTGAAGTTTTGTATAAAGGGATATTACTGTACAAGGTGCTAGGAGATAATTGGAGGTTAGCTAGAGAGATTATCCATTGGTAGACTAAAGGATGAGATTGAAACCCTAAGGTGCCAAGTGTCACCACCCCATTGAAAGTTGGCCTTTGACCAAGGTATTTTACTTTCCTAAAACTCTAATTTTGACCAAATTACCTTCATTTCTTTGTCTTCCTTGGCCGGCCATTTGAGAGAAAGAAACCAAGAGAGAAACTTCATTTGTTCTTCAATTTCTTGCCCAATCTTGAATTCCAACCATCACTTTTGCAAAACCCTCCATTAAAGTTGTTTACTAAGGAGGATTAAAGGATTGAGTGGAGTGATTTTGGAGGGACAAGCTCTAAGTTACCATCTTTATTGAGGATACAAGGTACTTTGGACAAGAAACTTTCTTTTCCTTCATATACGTGTAAAGTAGTGGATTATAGATATTACGTAGGTAAGTTTGTAAGAATATTTTATGGTTTGAAGAAGTTTAATGGTAAATTTCAGTTTTATGGTGAAAATTCTGATCACATGTGATGCTTGAGGGTTGTTTATGTTTTGATATGAATTATTGAGGCTTTGTGGGCTAGAATACTTTGCCTAAAGAAATTTTCCAACTTATGTGCACAAATTCCAGCTTAGGGTTTCCATTTGGTAGTAATCTGCCCTATTTTTTCACTGTATGTTCATCCTTGAGAGAGACTGAATCAGCCCTTTCTCAACATAAAAGTTGTAGGTATTTGAGTTGGCTAGCTACTGATAAAATTTTAGCTCAATCAGAGTACTGTAGCTTATGAAATGATCGAAATACCCTTGATTGCCCACAAGCCTTGTTTCATAGATAGTTTTCTGTCTTCTCTGAGATTTCGATTTTTGACTATGAAAATGCATGATTTGGTTTTGGAGGTCTTCATAAGAAATGTAGGTATATGTCTTGGTTTCAAAACACCATAAGATTCGTCTCAATCCGATAGGTGTAGCTTCAGTTGTGGTTATCATGCTGAAAGGTGTGTTTTATAGCCTATGATTTGTATGTGAAATTGTGGTTGATTCGAGATGAGTTTGGCGTTGATTGTAGGATGGAAAAGTAAGGAGATTTAGGCGAAATGCTGTCCAATTTTCTAAGTTGTTTGGTTCCTTTAAGTTTGAGTTGCATTTTGGTAGGAATAGAGGGTTTTGGGGTTGTTCGTATCTCTTGGACTAACTGTTATCCTTTTGCTCAAAAATCACATTTTGTATCCTTGTATTAGTAGTTAACTTGGTTAGGCATACGACTCATAGTCAAGCCTAAATTGTGTAATCCGTTCACTGGGTTTGTGGATATGGAAATCATAATTGTTTTGCCTTGGTCATTTTAGGGTTTCTTGGTGATTAAAGCATACTTGGGAAGAAACTTTTGAAGTTATCTTTGCTCGAATTGGTGAGTGTACCACTCCCCTCATTTGTTGCTTAATTTGGTTACCTGTAATTGTAATATGTGAATGGCATAACTGTACTATTTGTTTATTCTGAATAAGACGAGAGTGTACTTTATCACACTCGTTCTCTTGTCTATCTGTATCCCTATTTACTGTGAAAAAAAAAATCTGAATCTGTTATCTGTGTCTGTTCTGATGTCGTTTGGAGGCTTGTATCCAACGACCCTTTTATGACCTTTGAGCTCAAATCCTGTGGCTAGTTACTCAAGTCAAGCCGGCAAGGGTCTAGTCTATTAGATAACGAGTCACGGTAGTTTGTTTCTAGAAAATCTTTGGGTATTGGAGACTGTGGATTTCCGGTATACTCGAGTATTATCACTTCTATTTCTGTTGAGGTGTTCGGGCCCAGTAAGGGATATGTTTGGTGGACGGAATTTGGCATAAAGTGGGGTCTACGGACATGTTTGTTCTATATACGTTGAGGGAAAGTCAACGGGTTTGGATCAAGTACCGCAATGGGAATTTTGGCTCCTGAGAGCCACCTTTATCCTTTCCAGTTGAGATGTTTGTTCATTTCCTTATATGTGTGTATATGTGCCTTAAAAGTGAAATGTCATGATTCGTGACTACTTGTATTTTTGGTACCTCATTGAGCGTAAGCTCACCCCCTTTCCGTTACCTTTTGTTTTCCTTTCAGGGAACAACACTTTTGAACCATGATTTTGAAGAAAGGAGTAGAGTGAGGTCTAACTATTCTTTTGTATAGCTCCTCTGTATGAGAAAACCCTAATTGTATTCTGATCAAGTATCACACTTTGACTTGTAAAGTTCTAACATATGTATAAAATGTTTGTTCATGTTTCTTTCGTGTATTTGTCGGTGAATGTACGTTCTATGGGTTTATATGAACTTTACTTGTATCCGGTGGGGATTCGAGCAAGAATGGGATTTGATCGAGAAAGGAAAAAAAAATTTGGCGGGAAACTGTTTAGGGGAAATCCGGCAGTATATCCGGCCAGTTCTTGGCTAGATAGGTGGCCGAATTGACAGGGCAAATTGAAAAAAATGGAGATGGCTACTGCCTTGAATCCGGCCGGCTATCCAGCCAAATCTTGGCCGGATTGTGACGTGGCCGCGTTTCGATCTGTTTTTTCGTTTCGTTTTCGTTTTTGTTGGAGTGTTTAATCGAAGCCCCATTTCACCGTATGGTTTGGTAAATCATGTTATGACTTTGTGGTCCCAAATTGTTTGTTTTCTTTGGGTTCTATCACGCGTTTTGTAGGGTTTTATGTGATTTGACTCCGTAGTTTTGGCGAGAGCTGGGCAGGCGGTCCACCGAACCCTTTGGTTCGCCTTTAGGAAAGGCGGGACTATCATAGGTGGTATCAGAGCTGCTTCACGTGGTCTCTGCACGGAGTGAGCTTGGGCCAAGTGGTGTTATGGTCCTGATTTGTGAATGTGTTTAATGGATTAAGTGCTCTTTTGAGCATAAGTTATGAATCATGACATGTTACAGGTTTCAAACCTTTATTATGATACTGAGGGACAATAGATATGTATGTCAGGTAAGAATCTTTAATGTGGGTGATATACTCTTGGGACCGGCCAGCTTGAGTTGTGAATTATCTTATCTGGGATTCTTGTACCCGACTACTAAATAGATGAGAGTCTAGGTTAGAAATGACTTGGGCGAACTAGAAATTTGACTCTATGGAACTTCCTGCGATGTGTTAGGGTATCACTAAGGATGATTAACCCTGTCTAAGATATAAATTGTATTATTTTCGTAGATTGTGGACGGAGCCCTATAGGGGAAAAGTTTTTCATTCGTTGCTTTTGTACTTTTGGCCTTATTGGCATATAGTACCTTTGATGACCCCGATACTTTCATGGAATTTTCTTTTGCTTGTATCTGACTGACTGTTACCATGTGATATATATATATGCCTTTTGATTTGTGTGTACCTCTTGTTACCTGTTCATGCATATATTTATCTTTAATATTATTTTCACGCTTCGACCCTAGATTGGTTAATCCAATGGAGGGTACCCGTAGTGGATGAGGCCATGGATGTGGTGTAAGGCAACCCTCGAATGAAGGGAGTAATCGGGAACCAATATCTGAACCAAATCCTGAACCTTGGGTCGACCCAAATGCTCAGGTAGCCGCTGTTATCCAGCGTATGACCGATCTGCTAGCCCATATAGTGGAACACTAGGGCCAAAACCCTAATCCTCAACCTAGAAACCTTGGTAACAATGTAGAAGGCGAGGATAGAGCCCTCAAGAGATTTCAGAAGTTCTCCCTACCAAAATTCCTTGGAGGACCAGATCCTGACGTGGCTAAGAGGTTGTTGGAGAAGATGATTGATATTTTTGCCGCGTTGCACTACATTGAGGAGAGACAGGTGACATTCGCTGTCTTCCAACCATAGGGAGCAACCCGTTCTTGGTGGAATATCATAAGACTGAAATGGAAAAGAGAACAAACACTGAGGACGTGGGTGAACTTCATGAGAGAATTTAATGCCAAATTTTTTCCTCCTCTAATCCAAGAAAAGAAGGAAGATGTGCGACAGCCCCACCTCTCCCTAAGGCGAACCAAAGGGTTCGGCGGACCGCCTGCTCAGTTCTTACCGAGACTCAGTCGTTCACTTCAGTCCTTAATTGAAGTACAATATAAATCTCAAATATTACATCCAAAGATCAATAAATCTAATTGTACTTCAAACTAAACCACAAGAGATACAAACAATACAAATTTTCCGAATAAGACAAAGGCCCTCAATTCTCACATAAGTACAAGTACAAGTACAATCTCAAATAATACGCAAGATAAAACTAAAACTCCAACGGTACAGTAGATCATCCAACTGTTCACACAAAGAACTTTAATACAAGTGCTTCCTTCACCTCGAGACATGTGGAGGGGATTAAAAATTGTTTTGGGGTGAGCTAGAACCTCAGCGAGTAACCAGTAAAATAAGTAATCAAATCAGTTTTACAATAGTTCATTTCAATGATGTCATGAATCAGTAATCAAATGTACGTTTATTGCTCTCGTGAGCCAGTGAAATCATGGTACTTAGACATCCAACGCTCAAGTTGATCAGTTAATAGTGAAACAGTGATAGGGAGCCATTTGCTCCAGGTAAACAGTGGTGGAGACGTTGGTTCTAAACACACGAATTCCAAATACTCCTTTGAGCCAAAACATGTCATGAATTCACATGCAAGCACACATGATATGCAATCGAGTAAATAATGCAAGAAACAGTTCATAAGTAGTTTTGGAAATAGTTTGGGGTCACTCACCAACCACGGCTCAGGAACCATTCATTATATGTCATTGCCTTGCTCAAGTCCAAGGCCTTACTCAAAGCAATCAAATGCTTTCAAAGATCGGACAGCATATCCCCTTAATTTTCTTACTTTTCCATCCTACAAGCAACACCAATTCATCTCAAATTAATTACATACACATCATAAACTATCAAATACACCTTTCGGCACAATATCCATAACTGAAGCTACCCTTATCGGATTAAAACGAATCTTATGGCGTTTTGAAGCCAAGACATATACCCACATTTCTTATGAAGACCTCCAAAGCCAAATCATGCATTTTCAGGGTCAAATATGGAAATTCCACGAAACAGGGCTCATGGGCAGTCAAGGGTATTTCGGTCATTCCACATTCTACGGTACTTGGATTGAGCTGAAATGTTTCAGGTAGCTAGTTAACACCATTTGCTACAACTTTCATGTTTTAAGCTAAGCCTGATTCGGCCTCTATCATGCACTAATAAAGCCGGTCAGAACAGGGCAGATTGGAACCCTAACACTGAAATTTTCCACACAAGCTGAAATTTTCTGTAAATAACCGCAATTGACGCACAAGGGATCTATTTAACACCATTTAGAACCATCAATTCAAGGCCAACCATAATCATCATATGAAAATAGAAAAATCCCCAAAAAATCAGAAATTTAGCTAACTCCACTTTAATCCATGAAATCTTCCACAAAGTAGCATCTATAACACTATAAGCCACTACTTATCAATTAATTGAAGTAAAGAGGAAGTTTGTAAGCAAAGTACCTTGACACCTCAAGAAAGATGATAACTTAGGGTTTTTCCTTCACAAATCCCTCCACTAGAAGCTTTAATCCTCCTTAGTAAGCAACTTGGATGGAGTAATTTGATAATTCAACGGTTGAAACTCAAGATTTGAGCAAGAATTGAAGTTGAAGTTGAAGAAACTCTCTCTTGTTCTTTCCTCTCTGTGACAGCCCCACCTCTCCCTAGGGCGAACCCTAGGGTATCAGCGGACTGCCTGCCCAGCTCTCGCCGAGGCTCAATCGATCAAAGTACTAATAACTCAAATGAAGCGGATGAGATATCTTCTATTCACGGGAGTGTAACCCCAATTAAACATAAACACTACACCAACAATCTAAAAGCTTAGCATACATATAATTAAATGTCAACTTATCACTCCATACATAAATTACATAACATAAGTCAAACTTATAGATTCAAACTTACGGAAGTCAAAAGTAAGGTCGTCTTAAACAAAAGGTTACAATCTCAAAATACAAGTTCTGTGACGCCCCGAAAGGATGAGTGTGAGAACCCGAAAATTTTTATATATTTTCGAGACATTATTTTGTTTCCTTGTCTATAATTTTATGCCTTTCTTCAATATATTCATTTCTTATACATTTTTATAAGGGAATATAGTTTTCAAATCATTTCCTTGATACAAGTTAGTCCATGTTAAGTTTGAAGTGTATTATCAACGTGGGACCCGCTAGTGTGGTAAATGCTATATATTTTTGACAACTTGATGGAATTTTGTATTAAATGATATTATTTTATAAGGTGCTAAGAGATAATTAGATGTTACCTATATGGATTAGTATTGGAGAGACAAAAAGATAAGTTTTAAACCAAAAGGTGACATGTGTCACCTTCTTATTCAAAGTTGGACTTTTGACCATCTTACCTTAACTTTACTAAAACCAAAATTTGACCAAAAATCAAGCCATTTCTTCCTTCTCAGGGCTGAAACTTGGAGAGCAAGAGAGAGAGAAAAACTTTCATCTTTCACTCCAATTTCTTACTTCAATCTTGAGTTTTAACCGATGGAATTGCAAATCACTCCATAAAAGTTGGTTACTGAGGAGATTCCAAGTTCTTGGTGGAGTTATTTTGGAGAAGGAACCACTAAACTACTACCTTTTGTGAGGTATCAAGGTAGGGTGTGTAAAGATTCATTGTTTGTTTCCAATAATGGTGAATTCATGACTTGTGGTGGCTAGATATGTGATTTTATGGAAGATTTTATGGATTAGAGTGAAGTTAGCTAAATTTCTGATTTTATGGAGATTTTTCTGATTTTATATGATGATCATGGTTTAATCATGGTATGATGGCTTGTAATGGTGTAAAATGAAGCTTGTATATGTTAGTTGAAGTTGGTTGCGGAAAATTTCTGGTTTGATACGAAATTCCAGGTTTAGGGTTTACATTTGCCCTGTTCTGACCGGATTTATTTGAGCATGTTAGAGGCCGAATCAGGCTTAGTTAAAACATGAAAGTTGTAGCAAATGGTGTTAACTAGCTGCCTAAAAAATTTCAACTCGATCAGAGTACTGTAGCCTGTGAAATGACTGAAATACCCTTGACTGTCCATGAACCCTGTTCCGCGCCCAGATTTCTGTTTTCATGGAAATTTCCATTTTTGACCATGAAAATGCATGATTTAGCTTTGGAGGTCTCCATAAAAAATGTAGGTATATGTCTTGGCTTCGAAACGCCATAAGATTCGTTTCAATCCGATAAGGGTAGCTTCAGTTATGGATATTGTGCCAAAAGGTGTATTTGATAGTTTATGATGTGTATGTGGTTGATTTGAGATGAATTGGTGTTGCTTGTAGGTTGGAAATGAAGCATTTATGGGGAAATGCTGTCCGAACTTTGGGAATGTATGATTGTTTTGAGTTTGTGATTTAGGGCTTGGACTCGAGCAAGGTAATGATATATGATGGATGGTTTCTGAGCCGTGGAGGTGAGTGACCCTAAACTGTTTCCAAAGTTACTTATGAAGTGTTTCTTGCATTATTTACTCATTTGCATATCATGTGTGCCGGCATGTGAGTCCATGAAATGATTTAGCTTAAATGAGTTCTTGGGGAGTCTTGTACTGAACACCAACGTCTCTTGTACTATTTACCTGGATGATGAGGGGCTCAAGGTTGGTCAAACACAAGTTGCACAAGTCATTCAAGTACCAAGTGGTCCAGTCACAAGAGCTCGTGCCAAGAAGATGCGTGAATCTTTACAAGCCCTTGTGAGTACAATCCAAGGTCGCATTGGAGATGATTTAAAGATTATTGAAGGCTTGGAGAATGAAGATTCAAAACTTTACACTTTGCTCCAAGTAGAAGACCCTCCAGCGCCTGTTGCTAGTTAGGCGTGCCTCGCCTAGGGGTCACGCTTAAGGAGGAGTTAAGTTAGTTCTATTATTTATCCTTTTATAGTTAAATATTAGTTAAAGTCAGTCCATTATGAACTTAGGGCTGGCCGAATCCTTTTCATTAATTGGTAGGGTTAGTTTAGTCAATTTTGGGATTAGGGTTAATTCTTGTAAAGGCTATAAATAGCCATACTTCCTCCTTGTTAAGGGATTCAGAAATTAGATAATTTTTGTGAGTTTATCACTTTTCTCTTCGAAGAGAGCTTTGCTTGGATACTTGAGAGTTTTCTTGAGTTATTCAAATTGAACTTATCAACCAAGTATGTGAGAACCCTGAAAATGCATATATAAATAACATTTCATTTGTCATTTGCACTTCTTTTATTCCTTAATAATTCCTAGCATTACTTTTACTTGTTTGCAATTAAGTGCGTAAAAACAGGTTTATGTGAAAAATAATATAAGTTTCCTAAGTTATGAAATTTCTTGGTTTTGCTAGACTAAGTTAATATCTTTTAGAGCTAGATTAAATTTTTCGTATTAACATAAAAGGTTAGATTTATATATATTGATCAAACTTGATGTTAATAGTTTAATTAATCAAACAAGAATGTTAAGCGTTAAAAGGAACCTTAATACTAATCTGTAATTAATAAATTTTAGATAAAAACGATATAAGTATCTTAAGTATACTTAGGACATAAGAATTTCGATAATTAAAGCCTTGCAAGATTAGCATGTCATTAGGCGATCGAATTATATTTGGGATTAATTTTTGGAATCAAACTAGAATCAAGGACTTAAGTGTTCGTTAGGAGGAATGTGAAAAGACTAAACTACCCTCCATTACACCACAACCATTCCATGCACAGCCAAACAACTCCTCGGACAGCATGATCAGCCACCACCCCAGCCGGCCAACCGCATCCTTCACCACTTCAACACACCACCACCCTAGCTGACCAACCGGCATCTTCACCACTGCAGTACACAATCTCTGCTAACACTCAACCTCTTCTCCTAAACCGGCACCATACCCTTCCTCTTCATTCCATATTCCAAACCATCACTGCATCTCTACTCTGCTTTGCTATTGTCGACCGAGGGAGAGAGTGAGAGGCCGAGCTGCAATATCTTCCATTTCTGTCCGCGAGCTAGAGGAAAGATAAGGGAGAGCAAGTGGAAGTCGTGGGAACTACTGAACATCACCATCTTCGTCAACTTCAGACCAACATCCACCAGCTGCAACCACCTTCACCGCAAAACCCATACCAGCTGCAACCAGTTTCCAGCAGCAACTACCGCAACCAAAGTCTGCTGCGTGCATGAGAGCCGAGAGGAAGGAAAATTTTCAAACTTTCTGTACGAGATCTTAGCTTGCTGTGAGGTAATTTCTGGATCATTTTAGGAGTTATCAGAGGTAGATTGAACCCTTTAGGGACATGCATGCATGGTTTAGACAGCCGATTAATGAAATCAAAGTCTTAGGAAAATCTGTTTTGGAAGTAAATGTTTCGGCTGAGAAGCTGATTTGATATGCGGCTTCATTTTGTTTTTCCTGTGACGATCTGAGCACTCCAATGGAATTAGCCGTGAGAATACGTGATGATTAAGAGCATGCATGTTGATTGTACTTTCGGATGATAATGGTAAAGCTTAAGAAAATTCTGTTTTAAGAGGAAAATGTCTTAGCCGAGAAGCTGATTGGAAATGCAGCTTTGATGTTGTTCTTCTAGAGTAATCTGAGCATACAATGGTGATTAACTAACTGAATCTTGGATGATTATTATGTTTATGGCCATGCATGATAATTTTATGTGATTGGATGATGAAATCGGGAACCTGGGAAAAATTCTGATGTAGTGAAATGGAATTGATGTGAACCAGAAATCTGAAATGCAGTTGTAATCTATTTAAATCTAATAATCTGAGCATAAATGCAATTAGCTACATGAAAATATGATGTTTAAGCTAACTACTGGTAGATGAAGATATATCAGCGCTTGCATGCACTGATTGTGTATTCAGATGATAAATCAAAGCCTAGCCTATGGTCTGCCGAGAACTTGACTGGGTTAATGCATCTTGATTTGGTTTAATTTTGTTGTTTTGAGCCTATAATTGTAATTTGCTAGCTAATAACAAGAAATTTTAGCTTTGCATGTAGTTAATTAGTTGAGTTAGAACTGAAAATAAAAATAAGATGCAACCGGATTTTTGTGCAGCTTAAACCGAGGCTAGCTAGAGATTTTCTTGGAAATTCGATGACTTGTGTTGTTAATCACACCTGATTTTTTTTTATTTTTGAGCTGGAAATGTTACTCAGTTAATTAAGTATCCGTATGCCGAATTTGAGTATTTAAATCCCTGAATAAGCCAAGGAAGAATTTTATAGAAGATAAATGGTTGCTGGAAAATTTAGCTAACCAAACGTGTGAGCAGAAAATATTGAATTGTTTCCGGATTTCACTAGTTGATGTTTGAATATTTTCCTTGGCATAAAATGGTTTCAAAACACAGGAAAAGGGTGTCTTTTAAGATATACATGTTGTTTAGCAATGAAACATTTGATATCGCGAATGATTTAACCAAAAACGTGGGTATACGAATGCTGGAAATTTTCCTTGTAGTTGCCAAAGTTTGAGTAAGAATTTCCAGCTTGAAAGTGAAATTATTCTTTGAAATCATAATGGTTGCAATATCTGGAGCAAGTTGTTTTAAAGTTTATAAGATCTATGGATGTGAAACTCTCGATATCTTGGGGGAATAAATCGGAGATAGTGAAGTGTGACTGTGGAACAATTGCTTGAGTATGAAGTTGTTGAAAATTTGGTTCTTGACTTTAAATACCTGTTAGTAAATTTAAACATTTGAAATGTTAGCCTTGTTGCTACAAGAATTACTGGTTGGGTGCTAGGGGCTAATGATTGACGAAGCCCTTGGCCATGTGAATGATTTTTATATAAGTGTTAATGTGATGAACTTAATTTGCTGGAATTGCTTAAAGGCCTTACGTTATTTTAATTAAGTGAGATGTGATTTGAGATTTGCCAAAAACCAAGAGCTAATGATTGACGAAGCCTTGGTCACTTGCTTTATTTTCCTTTTGGAAATGAATTTGTCAAAACCTGGGGCCAATGATTTACAAAGCCTAGTCATTCGCTATTTAAAACGTGATTCCTTCAAGTCGACAAATTTGAGCTATAATGTGATTTCGATTTGGAATCGAAGCTGTGAAGTTGTTTCGATCTTGCGAACTCGAGTAATTTTTATCAAGCTAATCAAAAATATTTTTCCTAGTATTAGATGATAAAACTCAATATCTAGTGTTTTGCCTAAATTTTTCCAAAACCGACAAATTCCTTTAGCTCCAACTATCCTTGATAGGTATAGAAAAATAATTTCTCTAGTTTCTGAAAAACCCTAAGTCTTACTCCTTTCTCTTTCTTTAAGATTTGCCTTGGATAGTGGTCGGTAGGAAAAGCTCCAAAACAATAGTTTTTAATAATTTTAATTAAAAAAAATGTAGAAACTTGCTCGGCAAGAAACTTTATTTTAGATAAAATAGTCTTAGTGATAATTTTTGCAAGAACTGTAGATTTAAAGAAATGTTCAAATTATCTTTCTAGCTTTGATGTTAAGAGGTTTGTCGACTTATTTCAAGAAAATAATACTAATTAGTTTTAGGAAAAGTACCTCAAAGAAAACTATAAGAAACATTTTTACTACTTTGGTTAAGTTTCAACCTAAGTAGATTTTTGAATTTTTCTATGGGAAAGTAAACTAGTATTATATTAAACCTCGATTTGTATAAGCTTAAAAACTTATAATTTCAATATTTGATATTCTAGGATATTGCGAGGACGCGGAATTCGATTCCCAATTTGACATTTGAACTTCACTCTTGGTGAGTGTCCCTGCTTGTTTTATGCTTATGTGGTTAAGCGCTTTATCAACTCGTTATGTGATAATTATCAAAATGCAATAAATGGTTTCTGATCCATCGAAGTGAGCAGTGTGTACTTTATCGCACTAGCCGTTCGAGTGGTGACGTGTGTGAAACATTTTTTAATGAATCCGTGAATCTAAATGTAGTTGCGTCGTTGGGTGAATCCCTCGACTCGTGAATCCAACTACCAAACATATTAATCCGTGAATCTAAATGTAGTTGCGTCCTTGGGTGAATCCCTCGACTCGTGAATCCAACTACCATAACGTCGTTGGGTGAATCCCTCGACTAATTTTATACGGGTATATCTCGAGTATACTGCGTCGGTAGACGAAGTTCGGGCCCGAAGCAGAGGTATGAATGGTGACGGGTTAGGATTAAAATAAGTGGATCTACATGGACTATAAGTAGTGAAAGTTGACGGAGGGTCAACTACGATGGTATCTGATCAAGCGTGGAAAATGGCTCCTGAGAGCCCCTGTATCCTACATTGTGCTGTTACAGGCTTTCCTAACTGATCAATTTGATTAAATTATTACTCGCTGTTTGATTTATGTGATTGCATGTTTTGGGGCACCACTGAGCTTTAGCTCACCCCATGTTTATTGTTTTCCTTAACAGGTTCTGGAAACTGAAAGCTGGATGCTTACTTATGTTTTCCTTTTGGATTGTATTTGAATACTATAACTTATTCTGTGGGCTGTAATGTGTATTTGAGATAATGCACTTTTCTTTTGAGTTGCCACTTGAAGCTGGAAAATGTGTAAACCCTAATTTAATTACTTGGCTTGTAAGTTTGTAATAGAGATTTATGTATTTATCTATCCGGATTGGTATGACTTTATACTTTGGTACGCAGTACGTGGGACGTTTAAGAGCCTTGACTGGCTAATTTATCATTGCTATCTCTGAAGTTAATGTGGATTTAAGGATGATCCTATTTGGGAAAAATTGTTTTATCATAGATCAAGTTATCCTTCGAAAGGATTTGGGTTAGAATGCTTGCGTGAGTCCTGGCGAGAGCTGGGCAGACGGCCCGCCAACCCTTTGGTTCGCCTTAGGGGGAAGTGGGGTCGCCACAAAGTATACACCTTGATTGTGGCGTTCTTCTATTCAAATCGTTGGTTCACTAAATCGTTAGTTGTTGGGTTGAGATTCGTCTTAGTTCATCAACTCGGGGTTTAGAGGGGTCATACGTGCCGCCTTTTCAACTTGATTGTTCGTCTAGATCCGCGCATCCATATCAGTTGGTATTAAGAGCTAGTCGACGACATCAAGTATATCCCATTGCATCTTGTAAGTTTTCCTTAAAGAAAAAATTTTTTTTTTTCCATTTCTTATAGTGTTAAATTCTGGTCGTATAGGAATTCCGTAGGCGGCTAGGGTTTTATCTTGTGTTCTTGTTGTTTATCCTTGTTTTCGTTGATTGTCTTGAATTTTCGTGTTGGTTGTTGTCCGCAATTCATCCATCGTGTGTCTTGATTTCGTGGGTCTTGTGTCTTGTATCTTGAAGTCTTGAATTCATATAGAGTCATCCAAAAAAAAAAAAAGAGGTTACTGTTCATCGGGTACTATTCACCCGAAAACACTGTTCATCCAAAAAAGAGAGGGAAAAACCTATTTTCTGGTTGTGTCTTGATGAAACCATGGCTGACCTTGAAATTTCCTAGCTTCCTTGATATTGTGGGGATTGAATCTTGAAGTTCTTGGGCCGCAAAATTGATATCTTGAACTTCTTGAAAATTGGTGTTAGGGTTTTTCTTGGAAATTACGCTAGGGTTTTGTAGTTTCTTGAATTTTCGTGGACTGCCATCAAGTTTTTGTTGGATATTGTTGTTCAAACTCTTGAAATCTGGAAATTTTGATTGAATCTTGAAGTTCTTGGGTGGGAAAACAAGGGTTCTTGAAAATCTTGTTCTCAACCTTTCCAAATCTTGAACCTTCAAAACAAAACCAAAGTTCTTGTCTCGAACTTGCGGCTGCCCTTGCTCAAATTTGACACAAAGATCTTGTTTCTTGTGTGTAGGATCCGAATTGAAAAAGAAAGAAAGATCCATCTTGCAAAAAAAAAAAAAAAAACAACGCAAGAAAGAAAAAGAAAACATAAATCGGATTTCAAGAACAAGAAAATAATTTGCTTGGGTAGCCTAGCCGAGCTTGGGTTGAAAGAACAAACCTTGTTGCCTTCAATCTTGAACTATTGGCCGCCTCTCTTTGTCCACGAAATACCAGAAAACCAGCAGCCATTAACACCCCAAAGCAACCAAGAAACCTTGCTATTAAATAGCCACACAAGGTGGGAAGATAAGATAGGGTTTCCTACTTTGTAGCCACCTCTTGCTTTTGTTTCTTGATTGTGGTTTGTGCCAACTGCCCAGCCGATCCTTGGTGCATATTTTATAGTATTTCCAGCCAATAAAAACGTGGTTTACAAGTCCCAAGAGTCCTAATCAGTTTTGGATTCCACTTGGTAGTTAACTCCTAAAATTAGCTACTAGTCACAATCCACACTTTCCCTTTTCTTGGTTTTTTTTTTCTTGGGCGGACAGCTTAGGGTATTTTTCCAGCATATTATACATTTCCTTTTGTGTCTTCAAATCAGTCCAATAAACTTCCAAAAATCACAGCCTTCGTCCGCCACACTTGGGTGTAATTTGGCTCAAGTTTGATTGAATTTCTTCAAGAAAATTCTGATTTCTTCAAGAAAAGCAATCTAGTGACTTGAGAAGTGATTGGTGAGATCATTAGAGTGTTTTAATACACTTGAGTGAAACACGAGTGTGAGTGATATACTAAGGGAGTGAGTGAGGTGTTATTTCCACTAACCCTATTTTTGCAGGAATATTAAATTGCTCAAGATAATGAAACAGGAATTAGAACCATTGCATGAGAGGATGGATAGTCTCGAACACTCCCAAACCAATTCTAAGTCCCGGAGACACAAAGCACCAACCCGTGACTATGAAAGTTCCAACTCCGAGGAGGAATATGGGTCGAGGACATGGAGGAATAAACACCGCAAAGCTGGTGTGGATCCAATCAAAGGCGTTAAAATGCAATTGCCTACTTTCCAAGGCAAATCCGACCCCGATGTCTATTTGGAATGGGAGAAACGAGTGGAGTTGATCTTTGATTGCAATGATTACACCGAGGAGCAGCAAATGAGACTTACAGTCATGCAATTCACCGACTACGCCATAGTGTGGTGGGATCAAATCACTACTAGTAGAAGGCGAAGTGGTGAATACCCTATCACTACATGGACCGAATTGAAGGGTGTCATGAAAAAACGCTTTGTTCCTAGTCACTACCACCGTGACTTGTACCTCAAACTTCAAAATTTGACACAAGGAACCAAAAGCGTGGAGGACTACCATAAGGAGATGGAGATAGCCATGTTAAGGGCTGACATTGTCGAGGACCGGGAAGCTACTATGGCACGATTTTTAAGTGGATTGAGGCCTGAAATAGCGGATCAAGTGGAGATGCACCATTATGTGGACCTCCATGATATGCTAGACAAAGCTATTAAGATTGAAAGGAGGCTCAAGAGGAGGGTCCAATTCGACAAAATTCCAACTTTCAAGCTGGACATTGGAGAGACCAACCCTTCAAGAGGGAGGTCAGCCCCTCTAGTGCATTCCCTTTGACCAAACAAGGTGGGACAACCTAGGAATCACTAAGGCCGAATGCAACTTCCTCAAAACCACCCTCAAGGGGCGATGGTAGGCCTACTTATGAGGTAAGCAAAGTTCGATACCAAGACACTAAGTGCTTTAAGTGTCAAGGATTTGGACATATTGCTTTCCAATGCCCAAATCAAAGAGTTATGCTTATGCTACCAAATGGGGAAGTACAAACGGATGAGGAGGATGAGTGTGAGGACATGCCTCCCTTGGTCGAGGAAGATGAGGAATTTGAGAAGATACCAGCTCATGGTAAAGTTGGTATGGTTGCAAGGCGAGCTCTAACTACTCAAGCTGGTAGAGATGACCTTCAACGAGAGAACATATTTTACTCAAGGTGCCATGTGATGGACAAGCTTTGTAGCTTGGTAATTGACCCAGGGAGCTGTACCAATGTTGCTAGTGCACTCATGGTGGAACGATTGAACTTGCCAACAAGTGATCACCCCCGACCTTACAAACTGCAATGGCTGAATAACAGTGGTGAGGTATGTGTTCATAAGCAAGTTTTAATTAATTTTGCCATTGGTAGATATAAAGATGATGTTTTATGTGATGTTGTGCCTATGCAAGCTACTCATATTATTTTGGGTCGGCCATGGCAATTTGATAAAAGGGTCATTTTTTATGGATTCTTGAATAAGTATTCCTTTGTGCACAATACTAAAAAGATCACACTTGCACCTCTTACACCTCAACAAGTGCATGAGGACCAAATTGGGTTGCAAAAGGAATATGACATGCATTGTGACATTAAAAAGAAAAATTTGCATGATACAAAGAGCAAAATGGCCGAACCATCTTCTCATAAAATTGACACTTCACATTCGGCCATTGAAGGAAAAAAGGAGAGAAAATCCATCATGCTTGCTAGAACTAGAGATGTGAGAAAGGCTTTGCACTCTAACCAGATTTTGCTTATCTTGTTTTGTAAAGAGTCTTTGCTCACTAATGAACTTGGTGCTTCTTTGCCTAGTGCTATTGCTAACCTTTTACAGGAGTACCAAGATGTATTTCCTGAGGATATACCTAATAGGTTGCCACCTTTGAGGGGAATTGAACATCAAATTGATTTCATTCCTGGCTCTTCCCTTCCTAATAAGGCACCATATAGGACTAATCCGGAGGAAACTAAGGAGCAACAAAGGCAAGTAGAGGACTTGCTTAGTAAGGGCTGGATTCAAGAGAGTCTAAGTCCTTGTGCTATACCTGTCCTACTTGTGCCAAAGAAAGATGGAGGATGGAGGATGTGCACCGATTGTAGAGCCATAAATGCCATAACGGTAAAGCATCGCCATCCCATACCTCGATTAGATGACATGCTTGATGAGTTACATGGTGCTATTATATTTACTAAGATTGACTTGAAAAGTGGTTATTGTGAGAACCCGTAAAACCCTAATAATTTTCTAGGGTTTATTTCCTTTAATGGCATGTTTTCTACATTTTCTGGTTTAGGAAAATTCTCCTGATGCATTTTATGAGTAATTATAGTTTTTATATGAATTTTCTAGTATTGGAGAGTTTTCAAAAAATTAAGGATAGATAACGGACGTGGGACCCACTAGTGCGATAAGTTCGGAAAAAAATTCGACCAATAAGTTTAAGTTTCGGATACTGGTTGAAATTTATCGGGTGTTAAGAGATAAGTAGAGGGTGACATGGCATTGATGTGAGAGGAACCAAGTGATAGGAAGGCATTAAATGAAGTGCCAAGTGGCACTATGTGATTGGTCCACTTGTTGGACATTTTTGACTTTTCTTACCATGGATTAAATATCTCAAAAATTGACTAAAAATTCATTCTTTCTTACCTCTTGTTGGCCGATTCTCCCTCTTGGACAAGGAAGAAAAACTTCTTCAATTTACAAGCTTCAAACTATCTCAATCTTCCATTCCAACCAATTAAACTTAGATTTGCTCCATAAAATTCTTCCTTCTAGTGCTAGTAAGTTGTTTGGTGAACTTTGTTTGAAGAACTAAGGTGCACAACATCTTCCTCTCTCTTGATTTCTTGGTAAGTGTTGCTTGAACACCCTACTACCTCTAATAATGGTTATATGATGCTTAGAAGTGGCTTGAGTGTTTGAAAATGTGATTTATCTCTTGATTTGGCTTGTTTTGGTGAAGTTTTTATTTTATTGGGAATTTTTCTGGTTTAATATGATCTTGATGTTGGGGGCTTGTATGATGAATTGTAGTGGTTGGAAATGACTCTAGTGGATGTGAAATGTGGATAAATGCAACTAATTTTGGATTTGGTGTGAAAATTGAAAAGCTAGGGTTCTTAAATCCCCAATTCTGTCCGGTTTTGGATCATAGGGTTAGAGGCCGAATTTGGCCTTTGCTCAAAACATGAAAGTTGTAGGTATTGATGTGTTTGAGGTGCCTGTAAAATTTCAGGTCATTTGGATGAGTGTAGAGTGAGTTATGACGGAATTACTGTAGCTGTTCTGCTTTGGACAGAATGCGAAATCTGCACTGGTAATTGGCCATTTTGACTGGAATCGGTTTGGATTTTGAAGTCAGTGTCTTCTGATGAAATGTAGCTGGATGTCTTAGCTACCATATGCCTTTGGAATTTCGGCATTTGGACCTATATAGACTGAATTATAGTAATTACAGTTTTGTGTGATTTGCAAACCTGTTTTGGTCATTCTGGTTTAGTATCTGGAATTTTTGACCTAGTTAAGCTAGGAACTGGATTGAGTGACCTTCTGCATTGTTGTAGCCCTGTTTCATAGCTTCGAAAAGGCGGGTCTTACACCCCCATCCGATAATCGTAGTGAAATTGACGCCATTACCGCATTAGGAGGTCAAAACTGTTTTTATTGTTGGAACAAATGAGTTACATTTCCTGATTTTCTGGTTTGCTTTAATGCTTATTTATGCATATGAAACCTTATTGGGGTTGTGGTTGGCATGGCTATATGACTCGTTATCGAGTCTCTTTTGGGGCTTGCTTTCATTTCGGTTGTTTCCTAGCTAAGTTTTGTACTTGTACTACTTTGAGCCTAGTGAACGGCTTTTGGGAAATGAGATGACTTTTGTGTGAGATGTTGGGACTGATTTGAGGATAGAATGAAGCCTTAATGGCTGGAAAAGTAAGAAATTTAGGGGAAGTGCTGCCCGATTTTCTAGGCCGTTTGGTTCCTTTAAGTTGGGTTTGCCTTTTGGTAGAATGAAAGGCTTTTGGGTTGGTTGCGCCTAGGTCTTCATGCTACCTTTTCGTTTCCAAGAAAATCATGTTTTGCACCCTTGCATTAGTATTTATTTGGCAAGGCGTACGACGTGTAGTCGAGCCTCACATGTGCATTCTGTTTACTCGATTCTGGAAGTAAAACCTTCAATTGGTTTATTTTGATTATTTTAGGGTTTCTTGGCGATTAAGGCCAATCTAAAGTGAAACTTTTTGAAGTTGAATTGGTGAGTGTACCACTCCCATTCATTGCTGTTTAACTTGATTTCTGCTCTGTAATCTGTTAAATTTGTTTGAGACGAGGGTGTACTTTATCACACTCGTTCTTTTATCTGTTCATATGCCAATTTTGAGTGCCTATCTGAATCTGCCGTCTGAATCTGCTATCTGAATCTGCTATTCTGTATCTGTATCTGAATCTGTTATCTGTATCTGCATCTGTTCGGATTTCTATGACCTATGAGCTCAATCCTGTGGCTAAGTTATTCGAGTCGGGCCGGCAAGGGCCTGGACGATTAGATAACGAACCACGGTAGTCTGTTCGGGGATTTTGGGTATTGAGACCCTTGATTCCAGGTATACTCGAGTATTACCATTTCTGTTCGGTTACGGTGAGCGGGCTCGGTAAAGGGGTGTTTGGTGGACGGAATTCGGTGTAAAGAGGGGTCTACGGACGTTTTGGTTCTATATACGTTGACGGAGAGTCAACCAATTTGGATCAAGTACTGCGCTGGAAATTTGGCTCCTGAGAGCCACCCGTATCCTTTTGATTTGAATCATTGGTTCCTTTGCTTTACATCTGGCATGTGTATCTGATTTGAAAAATGTGAAATGCCATGATTTTTCTGCTATCTGTTTGGTACCTCATTGAGCGCAAGCTCACCCCGTTCTGTCCCTTTTGTTTTCCTTACAGGAAAATAAATACTTTTGGACTGGATTTGATAATCGGTTGCCGACTTGAGCTAGTTGAACATATCTTTTGTATAGCTCATGTATTAAAACCCTAAGTGTACTTTTGGGGCGTTTCTTTTTTGATTTGGCAAACCGTGTATATGTATTATCTTTTGAAAGCTTTTGTATGTCATTTTGATTTGTAAACGCTAAAGTTCAGATGTAAATGTTTGTTAGCTATTTCGGTTGGGTTCTGATGGGTCGGTTACTATTCATGGCCGGCTCCGGATTTCATTTCATTTTATCTTGGGTTGTTTTACTATTTTGATTTGTTTACGCGAGTTTGTAAGTTCCGGATTGAAGCGGATAGCTCTAATATGATCCGTAGTCCTGGCGAGAGCTGGGCAGGCAGTCCGCTAACCCCTTTGGTTCGCCTTAGGGGAAAGTGGGGCTGTTACAAGTGGTATCAGAGCCACGTCGCGTGGTCTCTGCGCGGAGTGAGACTGGGCCAAGTGGTGTTGTGGTCCTAATTTCATGAATATGTCTAAGTGCTCGTTTGAGCGTAAGTTATGAACCGGGCATGTGATAAGTGTACGAATCATTATCATGGGACTCGAGGAAGCTAGGTATGTATGTCGGGTAGGAATCTTTAATAAGGATGGTTTATTCTTGGGACCGGCCGGCTCGAGATGTGAATTATCCTAGACGAGATTCTTGCGCCCGGATACGAAAGATATGAAGGCCTAGGGTAGAAAGGATTTGGTGAACTAGAAAGGCAATTCTATGGAACTTCGTGTGGTTTGTTCGGGTGGTTAAGCGTGATCGACCTTGATTAAGATATAAATATTTGGACGAAACCCTAGAAGGGGGACAAGGATGGATCGAAAGTGTCCTCTCGGGTGTACTCCTTAGAACAACATCAAGTCTTTGACCCCTTGGAGGACGTGGAAGGTAATAATTTACTGAACCTGGCCAGTGAAGGGGTACCGATCTGTTAGCCTAGTATAGTGCTCAATTTAATCCCGGAGTAATCAATGATAAGGAATTTCGAGGACGAAATTCTTTTAAGGGGGAGAGAGTGTGAGAACCCGTAAAACCCTAATAATTTTCTAGGGTTTATTTCCTTTAATGGCATGTTTTCTACATTTTCTGGTTTAGGAAAATTCTCCTGATGCATTTTATGAGTAATTATAGTTTTTATATGAATTTTCTAGTATTGGAGAGTTTTCAAAAAATTAAGGATAGATAACGGACGTGGGACCCACTAGTGCGATAAGTTCGGAAAAAAATTCGACCAATAAGTTTAAGTTTCGGATACTGGTTGAAATTTATCGGGTGTTAAGAGATAAGTAGAGGGTGACATGGCATTGATGTGAGAGGAACCAAGTGATAGGAAGGCATTAAATGAAGTGCCAAGTGGCACTATGTGATTGGTCCACTTGTTGGACATTTTTGACTTTTCTTACCATGGATTAAATATCTCAAAAATTGACTAAAAATTCATTTTTTCTTACCTCTTGTTGGCCGATTCTCCCTCTTGGACAAGGAAGAAAAACTTCTTCAATTTACAAGCTTCAAACTATCTCAATCTTCCATTCCAACCAATTAAACTTAGATTTGCTCCATAAAATTCTTCCTTCTAGTGCTAGTAAGTTGTTTGGTGAACTTTGTTTGAAGAACTAAGGTGCACAACATCTTCCTCTCTCTTGATTTCTTGGTAAGTGTTGCTTGAACACCCTACTACCTCTAATAATGGTTATATGATGCTTAGAAGTGGCTTGAGTGTTTGAAAATGTGATTTATCTCTTGATTTGGCTTGTTTTGGTGAAGTTTTTATTTTATTGGGAATTTTTCTGGTTTAATATGATCTTGATGTTGGGGGCTTGTATGATGAATTGTAGTGGTTGGAAATGACTCTAGTGGATGTGAAATGTGGATAAATGCAACTAATTTTGGATTTGGTGTGAAAATTGAAAAGCTAGGGTTCTTAAATCCCCAATTCTGTCCGGTTTTGGATCATAGGGTTAGAGGCCGAATTTGGCCTTTGCTCAAAACATGAAAGTTGTAGGTATTGATGTGTTTGAGGTGCCTGTAAAATTTCAGGTCATTTGGATGAGTGTAGAGTGAGTTATGACGGAATTACTGTAGCTGTTCTGCTTTGGACAGAATGCGAAATCTGCACTGGTAATTGGCCATTTTGACTGGAATCGGTTTGGATTTTGAAGTCAGTGTCTTCTGATGAAATGTAGCTGGATGTCTTAGCTACCATATGCCTTTGGAATTTCGGCATTTGGACCTATATAGACTGAATTATAGTAATTACAGTTTTGTGTGATTTGCAAACCTGTTTTGGTCATTCTGGTTTAGTATCTGGAATTTTTGACCTAGTTAAGCTAGGAACTGGATTGAGTGACCTTCTGCATTGTTGTAGCCCTGTTTCATAGCTTCGAAACGGCGGGTCTTACACCCCCATCCGATAATCGTAGTGAAATTGACGCCATTACCGCATTAGGAGGTCAAAACTGTTTTTATTGTTGGAACAAATGAGTTACATTTCCTGATTTTCTGGTTTGCTTTAATGCTTATTTATGCATATGAAACCTTATTGGGGTTGTGGTTGGCATGGCTATATGACTCGTTATCGAGTCTCTTTTGGGGCTTGCTTTCATTTCGGTTGTTTCCTAGCTAAGTTTTGTACTTGTACTACTTTGAGCCTAGTGAACGGCTTTTGGGAAATGAGATGACTTTTGTGTGAGATGTTGGGACTGATTTGAGGATAGAATGAAGCCTTAATGGCTGGAAAAGTAAGAAATTTAGGGGAAGTGCTGCCCGATTTTCTAGGCCGTTTGGTTCCTTTAAGTTGGGTTTGCCTTTTGGTAGAATGAAAGGCTTTTGGGTTGGTTGCGCCTAGGTCTTCATGCTACCTTTTCGTTTCCAAGAAAATCATGTTTTGCACCCTTGCATTAGTATTTATTTGGCAAGGCGTACGACGTGTAGTCGAGCCTCATGTAGACACCAAATTTTAGCTCAAGTTCATTTACTCTTTATTTCTTAGTTATTGTTTTTGTCATGTTTGTTTTATTCATTTTTAGTTTTTTAGTCTTTTTAGTTTTCATGTTATTATTTTATTTTTAAGCTTTTAGGATGGAATTTCTCAAAAAAGAAAAGGAAAAACATTCAAAAAATATGCTTTAGTCGTTTTCTTTCTTATTTAAATTCAATGTTTTCTTGAAAAATAAAAGAAAATTAAAGGAAAAAAGAGGAAAAAAAAAAGAAGAAAAATTCAAAAAATAGGCTTTAGTTAGCTTGGAAAAATGGAAAGAAAGAAAAAGGAAAATTTGTTCACAAAAATACGTTCAAATTCAATCTTTTGGCACTTTAGTTATTTTGAGAAAAGAAAAGAAAAAAGAAAAGAAGAGAAAAATGATGAAAAATGAAAAAGGGGAAATTGAAAAATTGCAATTTTTGTTGTTTATTGTTTTAGTTTATTTGTTGTTAGCCAATGTTAATTGATTTGTTGTTTTTTCTTCTTAGTTTTATTATTATCATTTTTGTTAGATTATTTAAATAAAAAAAAAAAGAAAAGGCCAAAAGCTGCGTTTTTGCCGCAGCTTGCAAGAAAAGTTGCGGAAGGTCCTGGAGTTGAAATGCTGGGCTGGTAAAGGGCCAGGTGTCTAGGACACCTGGAGGGGGGAGGAATCTAGAAGAATGATCTAGGTTTTGGCTGAGAAGTTGAGCAGGGAGAGAGGAGAGACAACTAAGAGAGAGAGAGGAGGTGGCGGCTGCAAAATCGGAGGAAGCAAAAAAAAGGAAAATAGAGAAAAGGGAGGCGGCCGTGAAGACTGGGGTTGAAAAGGAGAAAAAGAAAACAGCAAGAGGGGTCGGCTGTGAAAAGAACCAGAAACCAGAAGAGATAGAGGGAACTTGGGGATGACGGATGACGGCTGATAACGGGCTAGGTTTAGAAAGAAGAGTTTCGGCTGGGCAGTAGGGAGGAACGAAGCAAAGGAAAGAAGAAGAGACGGGGGGAAAGATAGAGAAAAAGGACCGAGAGAAAAGTTGGAGAGGAAGAAGAAGATCTGAACCAAAAGAGAGAGCTCCGCTATCAATTTCTGCTCAATCTACAAAGTGCAAGAAGCAATTTCTATTGAGACATCTTGACGGAAAAACATTGGGAAGCTCATCAAATCTGGCCGTGAACTGGCGACTTCACCATCGTTGAAATTTTCGGCACCGAAGTGTTTGGCTTCTTCCTTATCAGCGCACGTTTCCCAGCACCTTTCACGATCGATCGACAACGTGAGTACTCTTATCCTTGTGGGCTTAACATTTTTTTTATGAAAGGTAAAAGCTAGCGGATGTAAGTTTTGAATGTTTGCTGCTGATTTTAGCTGTTGTTGATTCCATAACTTCGTCGTATTATTTGTTCGATTGTTTTTGATTCGGTAGGAGTCCGTGGGATGAAGCTTGATTAAGGAGAAATGGGTTTGGGCGTTTCTTTTTAAGGGGTTATCTGATGAATCTATGTTTTTGCTTGAAGTTCATGGTTGGTTTTGTAACAATAAAACCCAGAAGATTGCAGCAAATTCTCGAAAAGTTTGCATGTTGGATGATGGATTTTATGGGATTTCATTGTTTAAGTTCAAAGTTTGATGCCTGGTTCAGCTTTTGGTTAACATTTTCTGCTTTGAACAAAGCTGTGTTTTGGGTTTGAAATCTTGAGTTAGGAAACAAGAATGCAGCAGGGTTCATTTTCGGTTGATGAAGCTATACGAAATTAGCTCCAGGAGTTTATTTTTCCTCATAGCTTTCATAGGAACTTGCATGACATGCTTTCTAAGAATTCATTTGTTAATAGGTAATGGGTTGTGTTTAGCTAAGTCCAGCTCATAAGTGTTGTGTGAACTTTTGTTTGCCGAAAGTTGCTTGGAGCTGCAGAAAGTTTCCATGTTTTGCGTCATTTCTGTTCTGTTTACTCGTTTGAATGTTGAAGCTGGATGCTGTTTGTTTAACTCAAGGTTTATACATTGGTTTGAGAGAGTTTGGTTGAGATTTGTGTTAGTCTTTTGTTGAAATCTGTGATCGGAGACAAAGTGCAGCAAACGTTCAATTGGTTTCATCAGAAAGCTTCAGTGTTGCAGAAACTTCTCTTCCGCAAAGCTTGCATGCATGAAAATGATTTTTAAAATTTCACTTTGACCCCCCAAGTCTCCTTTTGTTTCATTGTACCCCAAGTACATTCCAATTTCTTGCAATTGAGTCCTAAATTAATTGCAATTGGAACCATGACATGACTCTCTCTTTGCTTTTGGACCCTTGAATTTCCTAAAATGTTTGAATTGGGTTTGGGTGATTGATTAATATTGCAATTGGGTCCTTAATAGTTGCTATTTTTGGGAATTTGATGGGTCATTCCACTTTCTTGGTAATTATGCACTGTGTGATTTCATTTGAGTTGCAATTAGGGGAATTTTGGTGATTTTCCTTATACTTTACTATTCAATTGGTGCCTTGACCCCTTTTTTGTTTTGAAGCCATTTTTCCATCATTTGCTTACCATTGCGATGAGGTATAACTTTCTTTTATCTTTGTTTGTCTCTCTTATATGATCCAAGGTGCTAAGTGAATTGCATGTCTACTTTGCTTTCTTTACATTTCTTTAATTCCTTTAATTCCTTTCATTTACTTTTGCTTTATTAAGTTGTTCTTTTAATGGGGTATGTGTACACCTCTTGGCTTGTAATAGATAGGGCTGTGGCGAGCAATTTGGTCCATTTTCCCCTTCCCTTTTTGTTTTAGTTAGTGAATGTAATAGGTTCATTAGTTTGGTTGCATGCCTACGTGTTAAGTGTTTAATCACTTTATTAGGTCCTTGCATCTAGTCAAGCATGCTAAGTGTTATGTGCTACGTGTTTATAAGTGATTCACATGTCTACTCGCTTTTTATAATGTGGATGAATGTGATGGATGAATGTACGTTTCCACTAGTCCAACGCTAGTCGGAATTCATAGAATGGGCTAGTCCAATGCTAGACCCTTAGGGATTTCCCCTCGTTAGTACATGTTTGCATGTTCATTACATGTCATGCATTCTTTTTAGTTTTATCATTTTGCATGCCCCTCGAACCCCTTTTCCCTCCATTTTAGGATTTTTGCATTTCATGCTAGTTATAGGGTTCATTTGCTTGAGAGTCCCCTTAAATATGGGATATAGACGAGTGTGGCTTTTTCTAAGCCTTAGCACGCTTGTATTCCCTCTATAAAAGGACAAATTGAGTCACGATTTAGGTCTCCCCGTACCCAATATGCATGAATTCCCTAGGTCCATGCATCCACTCTCCCATTTTTACCCTCATTACACTTTCATTTTGCACACGTGCACTTTTATATTTTCACTTACACACAAACACTTTTATCACTACTTGCACACATGCACTTCATATTATCATTTCAAATACCGTACCTTGCCCACTCACATGTACATTTTCATTTACATATTTATTATTTTTTATTACTTTTTCAAACTCATGTTCTCACATTGCATACATACATTCCATCCATTTGCATCCCACTCGCATTATTCGTGACCTCTTCAAAGGATCGTTATTGGGCTTCACAATTAATGTGATTGGCACCACTCAACCTTTGAAGAGAAATTTCCCCCAATACCCCTAGGTCTAGGGTTTTGCATTCATGTAGTGCATCCAAATGTAATAAATTCTTTGGTTAAAACAAGAAAATCTTTGATTAAATCAACGCAACTAGCCTTGGCTAGGTCAAAGGGGTGCCTTGGATTTTATCCTTGCCTTCCCCTTTGTCAAATGTGACTCCCGAACCTTTTTCTTTGGTTTACGTAGACTAGGAGTCGTTTAAAAAGGGTTTCTCACTACTTTTTCCTATTTTTCTTAAAAAATACATTTTTTTAGGTGACTTGGTACACCTTAACTCATTACCAAGTGGCGACTCCGTATTTAGTTTTAAAAACCCTTTTTAAACTATAATTTTGGGTCAAATCGTCGCATTCTCAAAACCCCATTTAGACCCATTTTTCTTTTAAATCATGATTCATTTTCCAATCACAAAATACATTTTTTTAAACCATTTATTTATTTATCAAAAAATGGGGCGCGACACCTCACATGTGCATTCTGTTTACTCGATTCTGGAAGTAAAACCTTCAATTGGTTTATTTTGATTATTTTAGGGTTTCTTGGCGATTAAGGCCAATCTGAAGTGAAACTTTTTGAAGTTGAATTGGTGAGTGTACCACTCCCCTTCATTGCTGTTTAACTTGATTTCTGCTCTGTAATCTGTTAAATTTGTTTGAGACGAGGGTGTACTTTATCACACTCGTTCTTTTATCTGTTCATATGCCAATTTTGAGTGCCTATCTGAATCTGCCGTCTGAATCTGCTATCTGAATCTGCTATTCTGTATCTGTATCTGAATCTGTTATCTGTATCTGCATCTGTTCGGATTTCTATGACCAATGAGCTCAATCCTGTGGCTAAGTTATTCGAGTCGGGCCGGCAAAGGTCTGGACGATTAGATAACGAACCACGGTAGTCTGTTCGGGGATTTTGGGTATTGAGACCCTTGATTCCAGGTATACTCGAGTATTACCATTTCTGTTCGGTTACGGTGAGCGGGCCCGGTAAAGGGGTGTTTGGTGGACGGAATTCGGTGTAAAGAGGGGTCTATTGACGTTTTGGTTCTATATACGTTGACGGAGAGTCAACCAATTTGGATCAAGTACTGCGCTGGAAATTTGGCTCCTGAGAGCCACCCGTATCCTTTTGATTTGAATCATTGGTTCCTTTGCTTTACATCTGGCATGTGTATCTGATTTGAAAAATGTGAAATGCCATGATTTTTCTGCTATCTGTTTGGTACCTCATTGAGCGCAAACTCACCCCGTTCTGTCCCTTTTGTTTTCCTTACAGGAAAATAAATACTTTTGGACTGGATTTGATAATCGGTTGCCGACTTGAGCTAGTTGAACATATCTTTTGTATAGCTCATGTATTAAAACCCTAAGTGTACTTTTGGGGCGTTTCTTTTTTGATTTGGCAAACCGTGTATATGTATTATCTTTTGAAAGCTTTTGTATGTCATTTTGATTTGTAAACGCTAAAGTTCAGATGTAAATGTTTGTTAGCTATTTCGGTTGGGTTCTGATGGGTCGGTTACTATTCATGGCCGGCTCCGGATTTCATTTCATTTTATCTTGGGTTGTTTTACTATTTTGATTTGTTTACGCGAGTTTGTAAGTTCCGGATTGAAGCGGATAGCTCTAATCTGATCCGTAGTCCTGGCGAGAGCTGGGCAGGCAGTCCGCTAACCCCTTTGGTTTGCCTTAGGGGAAAGTGGGGCTGTTACAGTTATCACCAAATACGCATGAAAGAAGGGGATGAGTGGAAAACAGCATTTAAAACAAAACATGGTCTGTATGAGTGGTTGGTCATGCCTTTTGGCTTAACTAATGCACCTAGTACCTTCATGAGATTAATGAACCATGTTTTGCATTCTTTTATTGGTAAATTTGTGGTAGTCTACTTTGATGACATCTTGATCTATAGTAAGAGTGCAGAAGAGCATGTTGTGCATGTACGAATGGTCTTAGATGCACTTCGAAAGGCGAGCCTCTATGCTAACCTTAAGAAGTGTACTTTTTGCACTAATCAACTTGTCTTCCTAGGTTATGTTGTGAGTGACCAGGGAATACGAGTTGACCAAGAAAAGGTGAAGGCCATAAATGAATGGCCAATACCAACCAGTGTAAGTGAGGTAAGGAGTTTTCATGGCTTGGCAAGCTTCTATAGACGCTTTGTCAAGGATTTCAGCACCATTGCTGCCCCACTTACAGCCATTATCAAGAAAAATGTGCCATTCCAATGGGAAGAAGAACAAGCTAAGTCTTTCCAATTACTTAAACACAAGCTCACACATGCACCTGTATTAAGTTTACCTAATTTTGACAAGGCTTTTGAAGTAGAGTGTGATGCTTCTGGTATAGGTATTGGAGCTGTGCTCATTCAAGAGAGGAAACCAGTGGCCTACTTTAGTGAGAAGTTGAATGGTGCTTCGTTGAACTACTCAACTTATGACAAGGAGTTGATGGCCTTCGTGCGAGCTCTCCAAACATGGCAACACTACCTCAGACCTCGGGAATTCATACTCCACACTGATCATGAATCGCTCAAACACATCAAATCACAAACCAAATTGAGCAAAAGGCATGAGAGGTGGGTGGCTTTCATTGATAGTTTTGTGTTTGTCATCAAATATAAGGTTGGAAAGACTAATGTAGTGGCTGATGCACTTTCTAGAAGGTATACACTAATCACTACACTAGACACTAAGTTGCTTGGCTTTGAATTCATTAAGGATTTATATACAGCTGACCTAGACTTTGGTTAGATTTTCACCACCTTGCCACGGGTTACTCGTGAGCATTATTCTATGTCGCAGGGCTTCTTGTACTACAAAGGTAAACTATGTATTCCAATGTGCTCCATGTGACTTTTGTTGGTTAGAGAGGCTCATGGTGGAGGCCTCATGGGACATTTTGGAGTGGCCAAGACCTTGTCAATTCTCCAAGAGCATTTCTACTGGCCTCGCATGAAGAGGGATGTCGAGAGGCATACACAAAGGTGTGTAACTTGTCACCAAGCAAAATCAAAGGTACATCCTTATGGACTCTACACTCCTTTACCCATCCCACATGAACCTTGGGTAGATTTGTCTATGGACTTTGTACTTGGATTGCCTAGAACTAGACAAGGGCATGATTCCATTTATGTGGTAGTTGATCGTTTCTCAAAGATGGCTCACTTCATTCCTTGCCATAAAACTGATGATGCTAAACATGTGGCTGATTTATTCTTTATAGACATAGTGCGTTTACATGGGGTACCTCGTACCATTGTTTCTGATAGGGATGTAAGGTTCCTTAGCTACTTTTGGAAAATTTTGTGGTGTAAACTAGGGACTAAATTGCTTTTTTTCTACTTCTAGTCACCCACAAACTGATGGACAAACTGAAGTGGTTAATCGGACTTTATCTACATTGTTGCGAGCAATTATTAAAAAGAACATTAAATCTTGGGAAGATTGCTTGCCTCATGTTGAATTTGCATATAATCGCACTGTGCATACTTCTACTCAATTTTCACCTTTTGAAATTGTTTATGGATTTAACCCTCTCACACTTTTAGACTTGTCTCCTTTACCTATTTCTGAGAGAGTTAACCTAGACGGTAAGAAAAAGGCTGAGTTCGTGCGGGATTTGCATACCAAAGCTAGAGCTAATATTGAGAAACGTACCCTTCAATACATTCAAAGTGCCAACAAGGGACGTCGCAAGATGGTGTTTGAACCAGGTGATTGGGTTTGGATACACATGAGAAAGGAGCGTTTTCCAATCCAAAGGCGCAACAAACTACTTCCACGGGGTGATGGCCCATTTCAAGTTGTGGAGCGCATCAATGACAATGCCTACAAACTTGACCTTCCAAGTGAGTATGGAGTACATGCTACATTCAATGTGGTTGACTTGAGTCCTTTTCATGCAGATGACGAGCTTGATTTGGGGACAAATCGCCTTCAAGAGGAGGGGATTGATGAGGGGCTCAAGGCTGGTCAAACACAAGTTGCACAAGTCATTCAAGTACCAAGTGGTCCAGTCACAAGAGCTCGTGCCAAGAAGATGCGTGAATCTTTACAAGCCCTTGTGAGTACAATCCAAGGTCGCATTGGAGATGATTTAAAGATTATTGAAGGCTTGGAGAATGAAGATTCAAAACTTTACACTTTGCTCCAAGTAGAAGACCCTCCAGCGCCTGTTGCTAGTTAGGCGTGCCTCGCCTAGGGGTCACGCTTAAGGAGGAGTTAAGTTAGTTCTATTATTTATCCTTTTATAGTTAAATATTAGTTAAAGTCAGTCCATTATGAACTTAGGGCTGGCCGAATCCTTTTCATTAATTGGTAGGGTTAGTTTAGTCAATTTTGGGATTAGGGTTAATTCTTGTAAAGGCTATAAATAGCCATACTTCCTCTTTGTTAAGGGATTTAGAAATTAGATAATTTTTGTGAGTTTATTCACTTTTCTCTTCGAAGAGAGCTTTGCTTGGATACTTAAGAGTTTTCTTGAGTTATTCAAATTGAACTTATCAACCAAGTATACACCTTGATTGTGGCGTTCTTCTATCCAAATTGTTGGTTCACTAAATCGTTAGTTGTTGGGTTGAGATTCGTCTTAGTTCATCAACTCGGGGTTTAGAGGGGTCATACGTGCCGCCTTTTCAACTTGATTGTTCGTCTAGATCCGCGCATCCATATCACTGGAGCTAACGTCTCCACCACTTTCGTGAGTTCGTGACATGATCTAGACCACCAATGTTGCTCCCCCTTATTGTTTAACGTTAAGTAATTTATTTGAGCATTGGGTGTTTAAGTGCCATGATTTCACTGGCTTACGAGAGCAATAAACGTACATTTGATCTTTGACTCATGACATCATTGAAGTGCATTATCTTGAAATATATTTTTGAGTACTGATTTTGCTAGTTACTCATTGAGCTTTTAGTTCACCCCAAAAATATTTTATTCCCCTCCACAGGGCTCGTGGCGAAGGAAGGCTTGTAGTACTTATTCATGTGACTGGATGGCATATATCTTGTGCAGTTTAGATTTGGAATCATTTTATGTATAGTTGGGAATTGTTTCCACTTCGCTTATGACATGTTATTATTGGAGAATTTGATGTATATTTGAGATTTATATTGTAATCTATTTGAGGATTGTAGTGAACGACTGAGTCCCGGCGAGAGCTGGGCAGGAGGCCGCCAACCCCTCTGGTTCGCCTAAGGGGGGTAGGGCTGTCACAGTTGGTATCAGAGTTTAGGTTTCAGATTCCTGTAGTGTATCCTAGGCTTGAAGTTTAGGATGCCGGACTATGGGTTTGGTTTGAAATATTAGTTATTCTTGCGGGATGTCTTGACTTGATTGGTACAAGATGGAATGTCGAGGACGACATTCTTTTAAGTAGGGGAGTTTGTGACGCCCCGAAAGGATGAGTGTGAGAACCCGAAAATTTTTATATATTTTCGAGACATTATTTTGCTTCATTGTCTATAATTTTATGCCTTTCTTCAATATATTCATTTCTTATACATTTTTATAAGGGAATATAGTTTTCAAATCATTTCCTTAATACAAGTTAGTCCATGTTAAGTTTGAAGTGTATTATCAACGTGGGACCCGCTAGTGCGGTAAATGCGATATATTTTTGACAACTTGATGGAGTTTTGTATTAAATGATATTATTTTACAAGGTGCTAAGAGATAATTAGATGTTACATATATGGATTAGTATTGGAGAGACAAAAAGATAAGTTTTAAACCAAAAGGTGACATGTGTCACCTTCTTATTCAAAGTTGGACTTTTGACCATCTTACCTTAACTTTACTAAAACCAAAATTTGACCAAAAATCAAGCCATTTCTTCCTTCTCATGGCTGAAACTTGGAGAGCAAGAGAGACAGAGAAAAACCTTCATCTTTCACTCCAATTTCTTACTTCAATCTTGAGTTTTAACCGATGGAATTGCAAATCACTCCAAAAAAGTTGGTTACTAAGGAGATTCCAAGGTCTTGGTGGAGTTATTTTGGAGAAGGAACCACTAAGCTACTACCTTTTGTGAGGTATCAAGGTATGGTGTGTAAAGATTCATTATTTGTTTCCAATAATGGTGAATTCATGACTTGTGGTGGCTAGATATGTGATTTAATGGAAGATTTTATGGATTAGAGTGAAGTTAGCTAAATTTCTGATTTTATGGAGATTTTTCTGATTTTATATGATGATCATGGTTTAATCATGGTATGATGGCTTGTAATGGTGTAAAATGAAGCTTGTATATGTTAGTTGAAGTTGGTTGCGGAAAATTTCTGGTTTGATACGAAATTCCAGGTTTAGGGTTTACATTTGCCCTGTTCTGACCGGATTTATTCGAGCATGTTACAGGCCGAATTAGGCTTAGATTAAAACATGAAAGTTGTAGTAAATGGTGTTAACTAGCTACCTAAAAATTTTCAGCTTGATCAGAATACTGTAGCCTATGAAATGACCGAAATACCCTTGACTGTCCATGAACCCTGTTCCGCGCCCAGATTTCTATTTTCGTGGAAATTTCCTTTTTTTACCATGAAAATACATGATTTGGCTTTGGAGGTGTTCATAAAAAATGTAGGTATATGTCTTGGCTTCGAAACGCCATAAGATTTGTTTCAATCCGATAAGGGTAGCTTCAGTTATGGATATTGTGCCGAAAGGTGTATTTGATAGTTTATGATGTGTATGTGGTTGATTTGAGATGAATTGGTGTTGCTTGTAGGTTGGAAATGAAGCATTTATGGGGAAATGCTGTCCGAACTTTGGGAATGTATGATTGTTTTGAGTTTGTGATTTAGGGCTTGGGCTCGAGCAAGGTAATGATATATGATGGATGGTTTCTGAGCCGTGGAGGTGAGTGACCCTAAACTGTTTCCAAAGTTACTTACGAAGTGTTTCTTGGATTATTTACTCGTTTGCATATCATATGTGCCGGCATGTGAGTCCATGAAATGATTTAGCTTAAATGAGTTTTTGGGGAGTCTTGTGCTGAACACCAACGTCTCCTCTACTATTTACCTGGAGCCAACGTCTCCACCACTTTCGTGAGTTCGTGACATGATCTGGAGCACCAACGTTACTCTCCCGTATTGTTTAACGTTAAATAATTTATTTGAGCGTTGGGTGTTTAAGTGCCATGATTTCACTGGCTCACGAGAGCAATAAACGTACATTTGATCTTTGACTCATGACATTATCGAAGTGCATTATCTTGAAATATATTTGAGTACTGATTTTGCAGGTTACCCACTGAGCTTTTAGCTCACCCCAAAAATATTTTATTCCCCTCCACAGGGCTCGTGGTGAAGGAAGGCTTGTAGTACTTATTCACGTGACTGGATGGCGTATATCTTGTGCAGTTTAGATTTAGAATCATTTTATGTATAATTGGGAATTGTTTCCACTTCGCTTATGACATGTAATTATTGGAGAATTTGATGTATATTTAAGATTTATATTGTAATCTATTTGAGGATTGTAGTGAACGACTGAGTCCCGACGAGAGTTGGGCAGGCGGCCGCCGACCCCTCTGGTTCGCCTAAGGGGGAGGTGGGGCTATCACAAGTTCAAAACAAAATAAAGCTAAGAAAGCTCTTGATCAATCCATCCCCAATCTATTAAGGAAAATAAAGGGAATGGGGTGAGTTAAAGCCCAGTGAGATTCCAAGTAAAACAAGTAAACATATAGTCACATAAGGTCACAAAATAATCAAATAAACACCATACAGTAGAATAACAGTTCAATTCAAGGATACGGGTGGCTTTCAAAAGCCAAAGATCCATTTGAACTTGATCATAATTGCCTCCTGTTGACACTCCGTCAACACTTGTATGCACAGTATATAGGATCCGTAGAACACCACTTTCATCAGTCTTCGTCCACCAATCAACCCCCTACCGGGCCCGCACGCCACAAACAGCAGTTTGGTAATACTCGTGTTATTCTTGGTTTTGATGATCACAAAGTAATTTGAAATGTTTATACTAACCAAGAAAGTGAACACTTTGATTGACCAAAAAAGTGAACACTTTGATCAGGTCTGATGGAACAAAGAAAGCATATGTTCGTTTATCTCCTGACTACGTTGCTTTGGATGTGGCAAACAAGATTGGAATAATATGAATGAATTTAGTCATTGTTTTGTTCCAATCAAAGATACTGTCCTTTAAGTATGACAATTTTGCTATTCTTGGTATTTTGAAATGTATCTAACCTTCTTCGATTATAAGTGTCTTTACATATCAAAGAATCAGGTATGAATAGGTCATGAAATGCAATTCAACCAAAAGAAGAAGGAAAAACAGGACACTCACGTCGGACGGCCGAAAGGAATCTGTCGGACGTCCGAATGGATAAAGAGCATCAAGAAGGAAGATCTGTCGGACGCTCGTGAGGAAGCATCGGACGTCCGGAAGGATCGGACGCTTGCCATCGGACGCTCATCAACTGCATCGGACGTCCGAAAAATTCCAAGATAACTTGCTAGCTCTCGGCCTACAATCGGACGCTGTGCTGTCGGACGACAAAATCTCATCGGACGTCCGAACTTCAACTTGGCTGTTTTCGGACGATTGGTTCGGACGATGATTTGATCGTCGGACGTCCGAACGCCCCAACGGCTAGCTGACCCTTCATCTGCCTTCTATCCGTTGGAAGCTTTAATGAAGCCCATTTCTGTTCCCCTTTAAAAACAAACTGTTCTGAACAAAGGAAGGACTTTTGCACACTTTGTTTACAAGATCTCAAGAGATATTTTAGCTAGAAAATAGTCTCCAAAGCAAGATTTGTTTTAAAGTGGTGTGAATTTCTGGTGAGCATTTCTTTTGTGATTGAAAGGATCTTTAGTGTAGCTTTGTTGAGGGTTTACTGAGTGATTGTAAAACTTCTTAGCTTGACTAAGTGAGGCTTAGGGCAAGGAGGAAGTGCTCCCTCCATTGTACATCTAGTTGATATTCTTTCATCAAAGAGAAGTTGCTCTTCCTAGTGTTTGGTCTTCAAGCTTGAGGATAGCTTGGTAGACACTTGGTTTGATTCCCTATCTTACTTTTCTGTTTAATAAAATTCTCATTACTTATCTATACTTGTTTTTCTGATCAATATTGCTCTTGTCTTCTAATCTACTTGGTTGATCATTAGTAGAAAAGAAGGTAAATTTTTATTAAAGAAAAAGTGCATAAATTTGGTTAAGATTTTAATCAACCCAATTCACCCCCCCTCTTGGTTGTCTTTGGGACTTACAATTGGTATCAGAGCTTGGTCTTCTTGAGATTAAGCTCTAACGGCTTGGAGTAAAGATGACAACCAGTCATGCTATGTTTGTTGAGGGGCAATCTGTTACTAGGCCTCCCATGTTCAGTGGCTCTAACTATGTTAGCTGGAAAGAACGGATGATTATCTTTTTGCAATCTATTGATATTGAACTATGGTTTATTGTGAGTGAAGGACCGCATGAAGCTAACTTTCTTGATGCAGATACAGGGTTGCTTCGGCCAAAAACGAGAGCTGAAATGAATACTCAAGATAGGACCAACCTCACATTGAATGCCAAGGCCATGAATGTACTTTATAGTGCCCTAGATTCAAATGAATCAATTAGAGTAAAAGGCTGCAAATCGGCCAAAGAAATGTGGGATAAACTAAGAGAAATCCATGAGGGTGGTGACAACGTGAAAGAACAGAAAAAGGCTATCTTGGTCACAAAATATGAATCATTTAAAATTGAACCTCTTGAGGATATTGACAAAATGTATTGCAGGTTCACTGACTTGATCAAAGATCTTGAAGCGTTGGGCAAAGAGTACACCTTGGGAGAGAAGAACAGGAAAATTCTCAATGCATTGGGCAAAGAATGGGAAAATAAAGTGACTGCAATAGAGGAGGCTAAGGATTTAAGTTCTGTGCCTATAGAATCTATCATTAACTCACTTACCTCTTATGAGTTGAAACTGAAATCTAAAGTGCAGGAGGAAGAGGATGCTAGAGCAAAGAGAAACATTGCTCTAAAGACTACTCAAGGTGAAGATGATACAGCTCACTTGGATGATGAAGACTTAGATGGTGATGATAATGATCTTGCTCTCATCACCAGAGGCTTCAAGAGAATCTTGAATAAAAGAAAGTTTAGAAGGGGAGGACCTAGCAATCAATTCCAGAATCAGCCATCTATCACAAAGTACAAAGGAAAACAAGATTTCAACAAGAAACAGTTGGACAAATGCTTCGAATGTGGACAGCCTGGACACTATGCAAACGAATGCCCCATGAAGAAGATGAAAGATGGAAAAGCTGATCGGAAGCCAAGATTCAACAACTTTCAGATTACTTGGAATGAATGCAACTCCGAAGGGGAAGTTAAAGAAGAGGAAGAATCAACTCAAATGGCCTTCATGGCTATTGGAAATAATGAGGTAACTTCCACCCACTCTCAATCTGAAAGTGATGATGATGAAGATGATGATCTTGAATCCTTTGTTGAAAAACTGCATAATGCCTTGAAGGAATCTTATGATAAAAACAAGCAGTTAAAACAGAAAATAGCTTTTCTCATTCAAGAAAATGTAAATCTTTTTCAACAAAATAAACAACTAAAGACTGACAATGAAAGTCTTGTAAGAGCCGGATGTGATGTTCAAAATGAGCTTGATAGAAAGACAAATATTTGTGAAATGCTGAAGGAAAGACATGGTGATTTGAAAAAAAGAATGGACAGCTTGGATGAGGCCTTGAAAGCAAGAAAGCAGGAGTTTATCACAAGGAACATGTCATCTACACATCCTACTACTTTTCAAAGAACATTTGCACACAACAAAAATGCACATGGTTTCACAACATATAGAAAAGGTGGATTGAGATATGTCAAACCAGTATATGTTAAGGACTCTTCTATTATGTGTGGTTTTTGTTGTCAAAGAGGGCATTTGAAAGGTGATTGCTATGTGAAAAGAAATCTGAACAAAGGGATGAAATGCATGTGGTTAGTTAGATACAATGCTAACTATTGCGGACCCAAAAATTAAAATGGGTACCAAACACCTTCTCTTTTTCAGGAAAAATGCTCAAACAAGTCCAAATGGTTTATTGATAGCGGTTGTTCAAGGCATATGACCGGTGATCCCTCTTTGTTCATAAAGTTGAAATCAAAATCAAGTGGAAAAGTGACATTTGGTGATGATGTGAAAGTTAAGACAATTGGAATAGGTGATGTTGGTAAGGATGGTGAAACTTTTGTTCAAAATGTACTCTTAGTTGATAACTTAGGTTATAACTTGCTTAGTGTTAGTCAATTATGTGATAAAGACTTGTATGTGTTGTTCAAAAAGCATGAATGCATTGTGCTTGATTCCAAATACAATGTTGTGTTCAAAGGTAAGAGGTTCAACGACATATATATTGTGGTTCTTGATAAAATTGACTCTTCTAGCTTAAAATGCCTTAAAGCTTCAAATAAAGATCCTTGGTTGTGGCATAGAAGACTTTGTCATTTTAACATGGATTTACTAAAGGAAATTTCAAAAAAGGAGCTAGTTAGAGGCTTGCCAAAAATCAGTTTTGAAAAGGATAAAATATGTGATGCATGTCAATTTGGAAAGCAAATGAAAGTTTCTTTTAAACCAAAGAAGTGTGTATCTACTTCCAAACCTTTAGAACTCTTGCATCTTGACTTATTTGGCCCTACTCAAATCTCTAGCTTGGGTGGTAAGAAATACTGCTTTGTGATTGTGGATGATTATTCTATATATACTTGGGTAATATTTCTTGCTCATAAGGATGATGCTTTCAAGAATTTCACTTCATTGTTTGCTAAAGTGCAAAATCTGCTTGGTTTAAAAATTGTTAGAATTAGAAGTGATAATGGAACAGAATTCAAGTATTGTGGTTTTCCAGATTTTTGTGATTATAATGGTATAACTCATGAGTTTTCTATTGCAAGGACTCCACAGCAAAATGGTGTTGTAGAAAGGAAAAACAGGACTCTCCAAGAGGCTACTAGAACTATGTTGAATGAATGTAGGTTGCCTAAATATCTTTGGGCTGAAGCGGTAAACACCGCATGTTATGTGATAAACAGAATCCTCTTGAGACATATTTTGAAGAAAACTCCTTATGAACTGATTTTTGATAAGAAACCTACGGTTGGTTATTTCAAAGTATTTGGTTGTAAATGCTTTATTTTGAATCTAAAGGAACATCTTGGTAAGTTTGATAAAAAATCTGATGAAGGAATATTTTTGGGGTATTGTGAGAATAAAAGAGGATATAGAGTTTTTAATAGAAGGACTCTTGTGATTGAAGAAGCTATACATATAACATTTGATGAAACCAATGATGATAATTCCAAAAGTTCGTGTGAGGATGATGATGTAGGTGTTCGAGAAGGAATGGAAAAGCTATCAATTGAAAATGAAGCTAGCTCCAAACCAGCAGCAACTGAAATGGAAAATGAAGTTCACAATGATCAAGAAGAGGAAGATGAAGACAAAAATGATGATCCACTCAAAGATCTTCCCAAGGCTTGGAAATTCAGCCAAAATCATCCAAAAGAGCTTATAATTGGTGATCCATCCGAGAAGGTAAACACTCGTTCCTCATCTAGAAAATTGATTGACAATTTTGCTTTAGTTTCTCTTTTTGAACCCAAAAATGTCAATGATGCTTTAAAGGATGAAAACTGGATTTTGGCAATGCAAGAGGAACTTAATCAATTTGAGAGAAATGAAGTTTGGACACTTGTTGATAGACCTCAAAATCAACCTATCATTGGCACAAAATGGATTTTTAGAAATAAGTTGGATGATAAAGGTGTTGTTGTAAGAAATAAAACCAGATTAGTTGCTAAAGGATATGCTCAAGAAGAAGGAATTGATTTTGATGAAACATTTGCTCCCGTAGCAAGATTAGAATCTATTAGAATGCTTCTTGCTTTTGCATGCTTTAAAGGCTTCAAATTGTTTCAAATGGATGTTAAAAGTGCCTTTTTAAATGGTTTTGTTGATCAAGAAGTATATGTGGATCAACCCCCCGGTTTTGAAAATACAAAATTTCCAAGTCATGTGTTTAAACTATCTAAAGCTTTATATGGTCTAAAACAGGCTCCAAGAGCTTGGTATGAAAGACTAAGTGGCTTTTTGATTGAAAATGGTTTCAAAAGGGGTGTTGTGGACACCACACTTTTTACTAAGCAAGTTTTGAATGACCTTCTTATTGTGCAAATATATGTTGATGATATTATTTTTGGTGCTACTAATGAGTATCTATGCAAGGATTTTTCCACCACTATGCAAAATGAATTTGAAATGAGTATGATGGGAGAATTAAATTTCTTCCTTGGACTTCAAATCCATCAATCTCTTGAGGGAATTTTTATAAATCAAGCAAAATATACCAAGGAATTGCTGAAAAGGTTTGGCATGGAGGACTCAAAACAAGTTGGAACTCCAATGTGCACTTCTACAAAGCTTGACAAAGATGAAGAAGGTAATCATGTGGATGAAAAGCATTATAGAGGTATGATCGGAAGCGTACTCTATTTAACCGCAAGTAGACCTGATATTATGTTTGCTGTTTGCTTGTGTCCTAGATTTCAATCTTGTCCAAAAGAATCACATTTGAATGCTGTAAAAAGAATTTTTAGGTATTTGAAAGGTACATTAGACTATGGTCTTTGGTATGCTAGATCTAATGAGTTTGCACTATATGGTTATTCGGATGCTGATTTTGGAGGTTGTCGTGTGGATAGAAAGAGTACTAATGGAACTTGTCATTTTCTTGGAAATTGTTTAGTCTCTTGGTTTAGCAAGAAACAATGTGCAATCTCTTTGTCCACAACCGAAGCGGAATATATTGCCGCTAGTGCATGTTGTGCTCAACTTTTATGGATGAAGCACACTTTGAATGATTTTGGATTGTTGTATGACTGCATGCCTGTATTCTGTGATAATACTAGTGCTATAAATTTGACCAAAAATCCTATTCATCATTCTAGGACAAAGCACATAGATATAAAGCATCACTTTATTCGTGATCTTGTTCAAAAAGGTGAAATATGTGTAAATTATGTTTGTTCTAAAGATCAATTTGCTGATATTTTTACAAAAGCTTTGCCATTAGTTCAGTTCATTCATCTGAGATCAAAATTAGGAATAATTGAAAAATCATCTTAATTTTTCTTTTGGTCTTCGGACGTCCGAAAGAAGATGAACGGACGTCCGATGATGTTCTTCAGCCATTTTCCAGATTGCGCCTGTTCGGACGCAACTGTCGGACGCACAACTTCGTTCGGCCGTCCGACAGTGCAACGGCTCATTTTTTAAAACAACTTTCTTCCTCATTTGCTTCAGACTCTTCCCATTTCATTTTCTCTCGGACGAAAACCCTCTTGTCTCTCACTCTCAAATTCATATCATTCTGAAGCCCCCATTCCCAAATTGACTCAACCAAAACAGTTCCTGATCAATTGCGAGTCATTTTTCCTGATCATTTCACAGAATCATCTATCACTTCGCACAATCCCAAATTTTCTTCAAAACCCTATCTATTCATAACCGCTCTGTCAAATCTTCTACAAAGTTTTTTGTTCCAAAATTTTTGTGCGATTCACTTCCCTACTACTGTGTGTATCATTTGCATCTATCATTCCATACATTTCGTACAATGGTGAATCTTAGAGGAGGAAAAGTTACTGCCGGACGCAAGCATCCACTCAGGGATGAGGATGAGGATCTTCCTACTGTCAAACGAACATCCAAACGCTTCAAAAGGGGAGCTATCAAGGGTCAAATGTCACGGCCTACTCCACAACCCACTTCTCAACCAGAATCTGGACAGGGGACCTCTTCTCAACCGCCTCCTAAATCAGTCCCTCTCCCTCCATTCTTTGATGATGCTGCGAAAGATAAATACGCCTGGATATCCCAGAAGGGTGTCATCCCTCAAAGAACTGTAAACCCCTCTGAATTTCGCTCCATAGGTTTAGAATCCATTCTGAGTCTATTTGCTTTCCAGAAATGGTCACATCTCATTTCCATGCCCAATGTCTACTATCCTGATATGCTGCATCAATTTTTTGCCAATCTTAGGAAAGGAACTGACCAAACTGAGATCATGTCTAGGGTAAATGGGGTAGACCTAATCTTTGATTCTGATACTGTGAATTCCATTTGAAATACTACCATTGAACGTTTATGCAAAGATAAGGTTGCTAATTTCTTTTCCTATGAAGAGCTTCCTACTGCTGCAAATCATTTTGATGGGACAAAAATGTTAACCTATTTCAAAAGAAGTTTTTCCTCACCTGCTGATGCTAAATTGAATGATCTGGCCCCTGTGAATTTAATTGTTTTTTCTATCATTTCAAACCTGCTTGTGCCCACTGATGGGCACAGAACTGATGCAAACAAAATGGAGTTGTATCTCTTTTATTGTTTTCGAGAAAAAATTCGTATTGATTTTGGTTTTGTCATGTGCAAGTTTTTACTTCGCTACGCCACTGATTCTCGCAGAAAATTATCTTATGGAAAGTTTCTTCAAAAGATATTTGAGTTTTACAAAGTTCCAACTCTAGGTGTTTGTCCCAAAGAAGCATCTTCTTATGCCTTTACCAAAGCATATTTTGAAAGGAAAAATCTTGTTTTTAAAGATAATCTGTGGGCATATAAGGGGGCATCATCTAGTGAACAGAGGTCTAAGACTGTACATGATCCTTCACCCATTTCACTCACTCCCATTCACCCTAGGAAGTCTGCCACTAAAGCATCTTCCTCTTCCAGTAATGAAGTAATTGAGCTTCTTCATGAACTCAAACAGCATGTTCTTCTTCTAGAACATGGCCTAATGCTCACCATGTCTTCTGAGCAACAAACTGCCTTTCTTGACAAAAAGAACCTTCTTTTTCCTCCACCTGTGGTTGAGGAAGTCTCACATGACAAAGAACCTCGAACCACTGATCCAGGTTCATCAGTTCCAGATCCGAATCCATCAACTCCTGTGACTCCTCATGGCCCTTCCACATCAGACAAAGGCAAGGCATCAATTGAAGAAGCTGCTGAAGATGATGAAGAAACTGATGAGGAAGATCTCTCTCAATATCAGCTCTCTCGGAGGACACCTGGATCCACTTAGTTCATCATTTAGGACATTTGCATTTTGTTTGTCTCTTTTATATGTTTGTGGTATTCAACAATGAATATGTATTGTAATGGATATTTTAAGTTTCTTTTGGTATGATCTGATGGATGTTTAAGTACTGTTTTGATGGATGTCTAAATATTTTGATGAATGATTGTCTATTCTGCTTGTGGGAATGTAATGAATTTGTGGATTGTATGATTGTCTAAATTTGTGGATGTGGATGTGTTGGATGTGTTGATTTGTGAACTTGTGTAAATTTGTGAATTTGTGGATGTGTTGATGTGATTGGTTGCCCTTTTGTGATGACAAAAAGGGGGAGAAAATGATTGGATTGATGATTGGTGATGTTGGCATGATTGATGATTGGTGATGTTAGGATATGTTGGATTGATTGTTTAAATTTGGATTGGCTGTTATGCTTAATTGTTTAACTCGGATGGGCAGCCAAGTGAGGGGGAGGTTTTCAAAATTTTTTTATGATTCACTAAAAAAGGGGGAGTTCTTGTCTATTTAGAAATGGGGAGTTTTCATTGCAATCATCAAATTTCATTTCAAACTTTTGTTTTGTCATCATCAAAAAGGGGGTGAACACTTTGATTGACCAAGAAAGTGAACACTTTGATCAGGTCTGATGGAACAAATAAAGCATATGTTCGTTTATCTCCTGACTACGTTGCTTTGGATGTGGCAAACAAGATTGGAATAATATGAATGAATTTAGTCATTGTTTTGTTCCGATCAAAGATACTGTCCTTTAAGTATGACAATTTTGCTATTCTTAGTATTTTGAAATGTATCTAACCTTCTTCGATTATAAGTGTCTTTACATATCAAAGAATCAGGTATGAATAGGTCATGAAATGCAATTCAACCAAAAGAAGAAGCAAAAACAGGACACTCACGTCGGACGGCCGAAAGGAATCTGTCGGACGTCCGAATGGATAAAGAGCATCAAGAAGGAAGCTCTGTCGGACGCTCGTGAGGAAGCATCGGACGTCCGGAAGGATCGGACGCTTGCCATCGGACGCTCATCAACCGCATCGGACGTCCGAAAAATTCCAAGATAACTTGCTAGCTCTCGGCCTACGATCGGACGCTGTGCTGTCGGACGACAAAATCTCATCGGACGTCCGAACTTCAACTTGGCTGTTTTCGGACGATTGGTTCGGACGATGACTTGATCGTCGGACGTCCGAACGCCCCAACGGCTAGCTGACCCTTCATCTGCCTTCTATCCGTTGGAAGCTTTAATGAAGCCCATTTCTGTTCCCCTTTAAAAACAAACTGTTCTGAACGAAGGAAGGACTTTTGCACACTTTGTTTACAAGATCTCAAGAGATATTTTAGCTAGAAAATAGTCTCCAAAGCAAGATTTGTTTTAAAGTGGTGTGAATTTCTGTTGAGCATTTCTTTTGTGATTGAAAGGATCTTTAGTGTAGCTTTGTTGAGGGTTTTCTGAGTGATTGTAAAACTTCTTATCTTGACTAAGTGAGGCTTAGGGCAAGGAGGAAGTGCTCCCTCCATTGTACATCTAGTTGATCTTCTTTCATCAAAGAGAAGTTGCTCTTCCTAGTGTTTGGTCTTCAAGCTTGAGGATAGCTTGGTAGACACTTGGTTTGATTCCCTATCTTACTTTTCTGTTTAATAAAATTCTCATTGCTTATCTATACTTGTTTTTCTGATCAATATTGCTCTTGTCTTCTAATCTACTTGGTTGATCATTACTAGAAAAGAAGGTAAATTTTTATTAAAGAAAAAGTGCATAAATTTGGTTAAGATTTTAATCAACCCAATTCACCCCCCCTCTTGGTTGTCTTTGGGACTTACAACTCGAGTATACCAGGAATTCAAGATTCCAAAGAAACAGGATCAAGTCGAGGATTTTACCACTGGTGGTGCTGGGCAACACAACAAGCAAGCACAACGGCTATACTTCACAAGGGACCTCCAAACATCAGTCCTCAAGGTTTATCGGCCTTCTCGACCAAGCCCTTGCTGGCTCGATACAACCGACTCACCTAAGAGGTTGGGTACCCAAACAGTAGCAATAGTTGATGGGATATCACCAAACAACTTTAACACAGTCATATATAGAGAAATCACATCTCATAATAACAGTACACAGAGCCTTATTGGAAAACAAGGGAGGCTGAGTGCGATAAAGTACACACTCGCCTCCATTTTTCAAAACAGTACTTGGCTCCAACAGTTATAAATCAAGTATTTCAGATATTCCGATGTTTCACATAACAGGTAGCAGGTAGTGGAACACTCACCTGTCAAGCAAAGAAGTAGTCAAACGTCAAGTTTCTCAGTTACGATCACCGTCGTTTCTCACCCCTAGGGCAACGAGTGAAAATTGTTAACCATTAGGTTCATGTCTTACTAAGTTAGGCTCATTGAGAGACCAAGTGAGTAGTCTAAACTACTTAATCGATCATACAAATAAGGTCTAAACCATGGTAAAAGTTCATGAGAAAACAAGTTTAATAAGTGCATGAAAGTTCGGCAAAAGAAAAGTTTCATTCAAGCTTAAGAGTTTTTTCCCGGGTTGAACAGTCTTGCCCTGGCAGTCATAGGAAAACGGTCATAACTCACTGTAGACAAGTCGGAATTAGGTGCCGTCAGTGGCGTTGGAAACTAGACTCGAAGGGCTTTCCAACGGTATCAAATTCACACCATGGTTCATCCTCTATCGACACCAGTAACTCAGACAAGATGGCTGTTTTTCCAACCCTGGATCAGCATTGACCGCATTCCAAACTACTCTAGTTCTAGATGCTAACTTCGTTTGTTTTGGTCCAAATTTACCCAAATCACTCCTCAAGTGATCATATTCAAGGATTCAAGTCACCTAGGATCAATAGAGTTCACAATGCAACACACAAACATGACTTAAGACAACCACAATAGTCTCATAATTACAAGAATTCAAAACAGTCTACTAATGGTTCAAAATCACCACTTTACTTGCTTCAATTCCATTCCAACTCACTCATAGGCTTAACCAATAGTTAACCTAGTTTATTAGGCTTGATTAGGGCATAAATGAACAACAAAATCGAGGGAAAACCCTCCTTCAAGAATCGGCCAGCCAAGAAAAGAACAAACCGCCCAACAACTTCCAATATTTGTTCAACCTTCATTCTTGCATGATTTCTCTTAAAATAACATACCAAGTGGTAGATCTATCTCAAAATAGATTTAAAACATAATAATACCTCATAAACAAATATGAACAAGATCCAAATATTTCATCAAACACTTGGTGTGCATACTAAGAAGCTTAACTACTACTTGTTTAATTCAAGAGATCAACCTCAAATCTCAACCAAACAACTTGTATTTTGCCATTAACACTTCAAGTGCATGATCTATCATCATAAAACCAAGATTTAAAGAACATATACCTCTCTTGTAGTGAGCTTGAACCACCAAATCAATCCACCAAAATGAAGCTTCAAGCTTGAATCAAGCACTTAGGGTTAGAGGAAAGTTTCACCCTAACTCAAGATCTTTCCCTTTGATTTTTATCTCAAGATTTACTAGGGTTAAGAGCAAGGTAAACATGGAGTTTCTCCCTTCTTTTCCAAGCTTCAAGAAAGTAGGCTATGAGGGAGATAAAAAATGGCTAAAACTAGCTTAAATAATCTTCTAACTTATGGTCAAACAAAATCCATGGCTAGGGTTTTGCCACTTGGCTCCATCTTGGTCCAATCCTTTATTAATCTTTGACTAATGGTATATTAATCTTTCCAATTGTACCAATACTTGTTTAACACACCTAATCTCTCACATAAAGTCTCTACCACTAATAAAAGAACACTTGGACAAATGTAAGTGGTGTATTAATTAAAATCAACTCAAGAAAAATGTTTTACTTCAAGTAAAAAGGAATGAAGTGTAATGCATGAAAATTATTGTAACACCTAGAGAATATAATGTAAGGGCATATAATATATGATTTAAATCCAACTTGGTGGAACGAATGCATGTTTTGAAAAATTCTCTCTCAACGACATACATCTATAAGGAAAGTTAGGGTGGCAGGGGGAAGCCAGGCCGTGGCGGCACTCCAGCCGCCGGCATGGCCCGAGGGGGTCTCTAGAAGTTTTGCGGCGGTGGTTGCGGATAACGGCACTGAGGAGGGGTTTAATCCAGGGTTGATTTCGACGTTTAGAGGGGAGCCGGCCCTTCGAATCGCGAAACAGGATATCCTACAATTGGCTCTTCCATTCCAGCACGCTCTTGTGGGACGTTTCTCGTACAACAGGCCGCCGATGGAGGCGGTGCGGAAATTCTTTCTGTCTTTGGGTCTGAAGGGAGAGTGCGCGGTAGCCTTGTTCGATTCAAATCATGTTCTCATCAGACCAACAAGGGAGGAAGATTACACTAGACTCTTTGTCCGCCGTACGTGGTTCATAAAGAGTTCACCTATGACTGTGTCGAAGTGGTCATTGGATTTCACAGCCAATAAAGAAAGCTCAATTGCGCCTGTCTGGGTCAGTTTTCCAGGCTTGCCTATTCCGTTTTTCGGAAGAAAGATTCTGGATAAATTGGCCTCGGTGTTGGGTCGTATGTTGAAGGTCGATGCAGCAACGGGAGATCTGCGGCGGCCCTCGGTGGCGCGGGTTTTGGTCGAGATGGATGTTACCCAGGAGCCTGTGAGACGGATCTGGATAGGGGAGGAAGAGTATGGTTTTTGGCAGACGGTTGAATATGAGAACTGGCCCGAGTTTTGCTTTTTCTGTGAGCGGTTTGGCCATGATCACCAGCAATGCTTCAAGAAGAATCCAGCGTTGAAACCTGAAAAACGTCGGCACCCACAGCAGGCTCCCCCTAGGGTCACATGGGTAGAAAGGCAGGGGGAGGATGTGCGGCGGGATATGCACCATTCCACGATAGCTGGAGAGGTGGGTGGAGGTGAAGGGGTTGAGGGCGTGGTTGTTCATGGCCAGCCTGAGGGGGAGAAGGTTAAAGGGATGTCTCTGGAAGGGGAGTCGCAACGCACTGGGGAAGATTCACCGTTGCACCAGACAGTGGCTGGGTCTTCGGCAGAAGCTGGAATGGCAGGGAAGGCCGGGGATGGGCAGGAGCAAGGGGGGAAATGTGGCTTCAAGGATTGAAGCTGAGGACGGAGAGACAGATACCCGGGGCCTTTTGGCGCTGGTGCTGGCACAGGCAGGGGGTACGGAGGCTGTCCAGGAAGGAGTGGTGGAGACGGTTCATCTAAGTAATTCATTCGGGATCCTGAGCAGGGTGGGTGAAGCAATTGATGGGTGGCCAACAGGTAATTTGAGAAGGGTTCAATCGCTAAGTCCACGCCGAGGATCTCCAGCAAGGGAATTGCGACAACAGGATTTTCAGGTCATGCAGGAGGAGTTGACACAGAGGTTGGAACACTCGCGTAGTCTGGAGTCGTGGGGGAAGGGCGCTGTAGAGGATACCTTGACGGCGGAGAGGCGTTTGGAAATTGTGGGTGAGCCGGAAAGAATGGCCAGGCATCCACGGTCCATCAAAAGGGGAGACGAAACTCGCACTAGGTATGCTCTTCGTTCTAATGCTAATGTTAGGACAGACTAATTTTCTTGTGTGGAACATACGGGGTGCGTCTAAGATGGATTCACTCCGGTATTTAAAAAAGTTAAAGGTTGAGTATAATGTGCAACTGTTGATATTGTTGGAACCTATGTCGGAGGAAGGCCGACTAGAGTTTGTCAAAAGACTGGTTGGGTTTGAATCGGCAATTTCACTGGTGGAGGGAAAGATTTGGATACTTTGGGACAATACCCTTAACATTTCATATTGCCCGCTAGCGGATCAGTTAGTAGATATGGAGATCGTTTCTCCGGTGGGTTCATTCTTTTTCACAGCAGTCTATGCCCGATGCACTGGGGTGGCTAGGCGGCCGCTCTGGAGGGCCTTGGAGCATTTGGCGGTCTCGCGTCAGGGGTCTTGGATGGTGGCTGGGGATTTTAATATCATTGCGGAGGCGTCAGAAAGGTTTGGGGGTGCACCACCAAATGCACGGAATATGGAGGAGTTCAATCAAACATTGTTTCATTGTGGCCTAACTGCGGTGGAGTTTGAAGGCTCTAGGTACACTTGGACGAATGGGACGGTGTGGCAGCGTTTAGATCGTGTGGTGATCAACCAGAAGTGGGCGGAGATGTGTGCGGTGACTCGGGTGTTGCACCTAGCGCGGGGACAGTCAGATCATGCGCCTTTATTAATTAAGTGTGGTTCAGGAAGACAAGGGAAATCGGCCTTTAGGTATCTCAACGTGTGGCCCCGGCACAGGACCTTTTTTGAAGTTGTCCAGGGAGCTTGGGGAGGGGGAGGTTCTGCCCGAACGATGACAGAGTTCTATCGCAAACTGGTGGTGGTGAAGAACAAGCTGAGGGTTTGGAACAAGGAGGTTTTTAGGAATATTGGCTCCAGGGTCAAGGAACTAGAACAGGAAATGAGGACAGCGGAAATGAAGTATGACACGGAGCGAAATGTGACAATGAAGATTGCTTATCATGAGGCTCGAGCGGCCTATATGAAGCAATTGGCTGTTGAGTGTGGTTTTTGGCGTCAAAAATCAAGGATTAAATGGATTCAGGAGGGGGATGCGAACACGGCTTTCTTTCAGGCTGTGGTTCGGCAAAGGCGGGCAGCAAATTACATCTCTGGTATTCGGAGTGAAACTGGGCAGTGCCTGACTGAGGATGCGGACATTAAGGGTTCGGCAGCTTCATTTTTTGAGTCGCTTTTTAATTCGGATAGGGGTACTGATCGGCAACCTGTTCTGCCCTTTGATCTCCCACAGGTGTCTCTGGGGGATAATGCCAATTTGTTGGCAGTGCCAACAATGTCGGAGGTGCGCGAAGTGGTCTTCTCGATAAGCCCAGATAGTGCCCCTGGACCAGACGGCTTTGGGTCAGGATTTTACCAGGTTTGTTGGGAGATCATCAAGGATGGTTTGGTGGCTGCTATTCAGGATTTTTTTAAAGGAGGATGGCTCCCCAAAGGTGTAACCAGTACTCTAATTGTGTTGATCCCCAAAATTGAGGGGGCTTCTCGGTGGCAGGAATTCCGGCCCATCAGTTTATGTAATGTTAGCTCCAATATTATATCTAAGCTGGTGTCCAACAGGTTGAATCAGCTCCTCCCTCAACTGATCTCTCCTTGTAACATCCTGAATATTAGGAGGTTGTTTGTGAAGAAAATATTAAAGTATATTTCTTCGGGTTTGATTTAAAACCTTATTTTTTTTTAAAAGACTAGAAACCCTAATATTTTAGTCAAAAACCCTAGTTTACTTGTGACTAACCGGTTCTCTTAAATCTCTCACATTTTGATTGAAACCCTAAATTTAATCATTGGAATTGGAAAATTCCTCACGTTTTCTTAAAAATTTCCTTTTATTTGAAAATTATTATTTATTAAAGCCCTACTACCCAATTGTTCAACAATAAGTGCAGATGAACCTGGAAAATAGGGTTTTACACTTCGGTTTCAAGATTTGAGCAAAATTAGGATTTTCGCGATTTCCGCCGGATAAATTTTCGGTACTGGCCAGGGATCAATTTGGGGATTAAAAGTGACTTTTAAGTGAAAAATAATGTGTGAGTAGTAGCAATGATATAAGGATAGTGAATGGGAAGAAAAAAAAACCTAGTACGTGAGTTTTTAAGAAAAACGGCACGAACCGGCGGGTCCCGCGCACTACCCATTGAACGCACCGCTTGACCACCATTTTTCTTACCAAACAAGCTTATTGACTATTGCACAAAATATCTTCCTAATTTGCAGCTGGTTTGACCGAAATTATAAGGCTAGAAATGTAAGGGAAGAAAGAGAAAAATTTGTGGACAAGATTAGTCCAAGTGTTGGCCAAAAATTGTGGACACAATTAGCCTTAATCTTCTTACTTCCTTATAAGACAAGTTAAGCTCCATTTCCTTCATTTTTCTGCTCCATAACCGAAATAAGAGAGAGAGGGAAAGACCAAGAGAAAAACTTCTTCATTTCTTCTTGATTTCTAGCTACAAAGTGAGAAAACTAAGGAAATAAACCGATTAAACTCACCTTTGAGTGTTTAGTTAGTGATTTGTGGTGAAATTTTGGAAAGAGAAAGCTTGGGCTACTCTTTGTGTCCTCTATTCAAGGTAAGAGAGCTTATCTCTCTAAGTTTTGCTTTCAATTTTGTTAAATTAAGTTTAGTAGTTGATTATAGTGGTGGAATCATGGATGATTAGCATGTTTTAGAGGTTTTTCCCCAATTTATTTGATGAACTAGGGCTTATGGAAATTCTGCCCAAATTGTTGTAAGATGCTTATATGTTGCAATTGAGGTTTCATAAGGTGTTGTGGTAGTGATTAGACCAAGAAATTTAGGAAAGTTCCACTAAAAACTAAAGATTTCAGATTTCTGGAAATTCTTGCTTACATTCTGTCCGAATTTGTATCTGTGTGTTAGAGGCTGATTTGGCCTTAGGTCAAAGAAGACAAGTTGTAGATAATGACATTTTATAGGTTCCTACAAAATTTCAGCTCAATCGGAGCAACGTAGGATGTGAAAAGTCCAAAATACCCTTACTGTTTTAAATATTTCCCAGCAGTCCGTTTCATCAGTTAAGTCCAGTTTATCACGTTTTTTTTCTAGGAGCCGTACTGATTTAGCTCTGAGCCAAAACATCAAAGTTGTAGTGTTCTGAAGTAGCTTTAAAATGCCTCAAAGAACACCTGAATTGGACTTTTGTACACTGAGTTATGACCATTACAGTGTTCTGCATTTAAACAGCCGACGAATTGGTTTCTGGTTTAGTAATTCGAGAATTTGACTGAGTTACATTAGGAACTAGACTAAGTGACCTTCATGAATGTTGTAGCTCTGTGTCTTAGCTTCGAAACGGAGTAGGTTTCGTTTTAATCCGATAAGCGTAACCTCGGATATGTTATTTCCGTATTTGTACCTCAAATCTGTTTTGAACTAAATTGAATTTCTGCACTTGTACTTAATACGATTCTTGTTATTATGATATTGTGAGCCTATGGAACGGCTCTTGACATGAATTGCTGATATGTATAATGTTGGGTTGTGTTTGAGAAAAACCATGAAGCCTAAAAGGCTGGAAAATTAGGTAAACACAAAGGGCATGCTGCCCGAATTTTTACTCGAGGACTAGAAAACTATATTAGTGACTTGAGTGAAGGTTAAGTACTTATTACTTGAACTAGCGAGAACCTTGGCCACTATGTTTCTTGAGTGTTGTACGTTAGGACTTGGACGAACTTGTACCCTTGAGAAATGAAATAATGATTGCTCGAAGTATGTTTTCCTTGTACTTTCAACTCGCAAGACAATTTCAAGTATAAATATTACAAAGTTTTACTGTTTAAAAAGGCGAGCAAGTGTTTCACGACTACTGTCCAAGTGAATTTCAATTTCTTGATTCTTATTGAATGAAACGTCTAAGTTTCGAACTCTAGTCATGTTTCAAAGTTCTCAAATTGAGTTTTATCGCAGATTTGGACTCCGAACTCGGAGTATAACCTGAAAGTGACCAGTAAAGGCACTATATCTTGTGGTGAGTGCTTTCAAATACTGAATTGCACTAGATACTTGAACTGGATACGTGACCAATATGAGTACTTGTTATATACGTGAATTGACAGGGCAAGAGTGTACTTTATCGCACTTGCCCTTACGTGATATACTTGTTTATTGATTGCAATTGACTTGATATACTTGATGTGCGCACTTCCTGGAATTCCAGAAACCCTGTGGCGAGTTACTCTAGTCGAGCCGGCAAGGGCTTGGTCGATTGGGTAACGAACCCTGGGTCTCTTATTTTGTCGAGTGGAGTGATACCTCCTCGGCTAATCGGTATACTCGAGTATTACCACCCATGTTTATTGAGGATTTTGGGCCCAGTAGGGGGTGTGAATGGTGGACGGAGAGTCGTGTAAGTGGTGCTCTACTGGATTGGTTCCTTTACTTGAAAGTTGACGGAGTGTCAACTACTACGCGATCAAGCTCCTGATGATGAATGGAAGTTGGCTCCTGAGGGCCATCCGTATCCTTATGCTTTGGATTGATTATTGCTTATTGGATTATTGTTGATTTTGAAAAACTTTTACACTCGCTCATTTTGAGATTTCTACTTGACGTGTTATTGCTCACATTTATGAACTCTTCATGCTCCTTACTTTGCTATATCGAAAACTTGTACTTATAAATAATGGTCAATTTGCTATTTGGAACCTCACTGGGCTTTTAGCTCATACCACGTTATTTGTTTTCCTTACAAGGGTACGAGCGAGGCGTGAGATATGTAAAGACTAGCGTAGTCTAGTTGTTTGACTTTTAACTTTTGACTTGTACTCGCGCTATTCCTCGAATGGAACATTTTGTATTTGGATTGTATATGTTTTGAACTAGTTTAAGTATATCGAGATTTTGTACCCTGATCTCTATCAATGTAAATTATAAGCTTGAATTGTGGATGTTATTTATGGTCCATGGATGTGTGTACGTGATTTGAGTGAGTGAGTCCTGGCGAGAGCTGGGCAGGCGGTCCGCCAAACCCTTTGGTACGCCTCAGGGGGAGGTGGGGTCGTCACAGATGGTATCAGAGCTCCTATTGAGCTCGTGCCGGGAGAGGGTTCTCGGACTGTGGGGATTGACTTGTTAAGTGTGAAACAATTGTCTATTGTTGGAGACCTTAGTTAGTTATGCCAGGTAGGAATCTCTAATATGGATGATTTACTCTTGGGACCGGCCGGCTCGAGTTGTGAATTGTCTTATTGTGGGTTCTTGTACTTGGGTATCATATAGTGAAGAGCGTTAGAATAAGGGTCTGTATCTTGATTGCCCTTGAGGTGAGTTTTGATGGAAAAGGTTAAAGCGTGGATGATTCTAACATTTAACCTTATTATTGGACTGATCAAAGGGGTTTGCAGTACTTGAACTGTCTGAGACAGACTAAAATGAGCTCATTTGAGACTTGAACTTGTTTTGGCGAGTGTGCTCTTACGTACATGTAATGGACCTGATTTGATTTTTACACTTGAGTAACATGACCTATATGTGGATTTGAATTCGGTGACTGTTTGAGAATGTGAATTGCTGGGTATAGGCTAGTCGAGGCTAGTCGAGTGAGTTCCTATTCGTACCCGTGCTTCTTGAACTTGAAGTAATTGAATCTACTTTTAAACTTATATGTTTGAACCCTGTTTTGACCTTGCTTTTGAACTTATTCGTATTTGTGTGACTGTAGACCAGCTACTACTCCTCTGTAGCGGTTGAACTAAAACTCTCTGGTGAGGCTTTGCCTGTTGTGTTTCCAAGCACCGCCAGGGGTAAAATTTTCGACTTGAGAAATTTTCGACTTGAGGCTAAGCCATGTTCTAAACTTTTCGAATATCTGAGACTTTACTTTCAACTCAGGGCTAGTTATGTGAATTGAGCCCTTTTTGCATGTTCTATTTGGTTATTTCTTAGCTTTTTGCTAAATGATAAGGTCATATAGAAGGGATTGGAGTGATTTCTAGTACCTGACTGACTTTGAACGACTCTTAGTACCCGTTGGAATTTCGAGGGCGAAATTCTTTTAAGGAGGGGAGATTGTAACATCCTGAATATTAGGAGGTTGTTTGTGAAGAAAATATTAAAGTATATTTCTTCGGGTTTGATTTAAAACCTTATTTTGTTTTAAAAGACTAGAAACCCTAATATTTTAGTCAAAAACCCTAGTTTACTTGTGACTAACCGGTTCTCTTAAATCTCTCACATTTTGATTGAAACCCTAAATTTAATCATTGGAATTGGAAAATTCCTCACGTTTTCTTAAAAATTTCCTTTTATTTGAAAATTATTATTTATTAAAGCCCTACTACCCAATTGTTCAACAATAAGTGCAGATGAACCTGGAAAATAGGGTTTTACACTTCGGTTTCAAGATTTGAGCAAAATTAGGGTTTTCGCGATTTCCGCCGGATAAATTTTCGGTACTGGCCAGGGATCAATTTGGGGATTAAAAGTGACTTTTAAGTGAAAAATAATGTGTGAGTAGTAGCAATGATATAAGGATAGTGAATGGGAAGAAAAAAAAACCTAGTACGTGAGTTTTTAAGAAAAACGGCGCGAACCGGCGGGTCCCGCGCACTACCGATTGAACGCACCGCTTGACCACCATTTTTCTTACCAAACAAGCTTATTGACTTTTGCACAAAATATCTTCCTAATTTGCAGCTGGTTTGACCGAAATTATAAGGCTAGAAATGTAAGGGAAGAAAGAGAAAAATTTGTGGACAAGATTAGTCCAAGTGTTGGCCAAAAATTGTGGACACAATTAGCCTTAATCTTCTTACTTCCTTATAAGACAAGTTAAGCTCCATTTCCTTCATTTTTCTGCTCCATAACCGAAATAAGAGAGAGAGGGAAAGACCAAGAGAAAAACTTCTTCATTTCTTCTTGATTTCTAGCTACAAAGTGAGAAAACTAAGGAAATAAACCGATTAAACTCACCTTTGAGTGTTTAGTTAGTGATTTGTGGTGAAATTTTGGAAAGAGAAAGCTTGGGCTACTCTTTGTGTCCTCTATTCAAGGTAAGAGAGCTTATCTCTCTAAGTTTTGCTTTCAATTTTGTTAAATTAAGTTTAGTAGTTGATTATAGTGGTGGAATCATGGATGATTAGCATGTTTTAGAGGTTTTTCCCCAATTTATTTGATGAACTAGGGCTTATGGAAATTCTGCCCAAATTGTTGTAAGATGCTTATATGTTGCAATTGAGGTTTCATAAGGTGTTGTGGTAGTGATTAGACCAAGAAATTTAGGAAAGTTCCACTAAAAACTAAAGATTTCAGATTTCTGGAAATTCTTGCTTACATTCTGTCCGAATTTGTATCTGTGTGTTAGAGGCTGATTTGGCCTTAGGTCAAAGAAGACAAGTTGTAGATAATGACATTTTATAGGTTCCTACAAAATTTCAGCTCAATCGGAGCAACGTAGGATGTGAAAAGTCCAAAATACCCTTACTGTTTTAAATATTTCCCAGCAGTCCGTTTCATCAGTTAAGTCCAGTTTATCACGTTTTTTTTCTAGGAGCCGTACTGATTTAGCTCTGAGCCAAAACATCAAAGTTGTAGTGTTCTGAAGTAGCTTTAAAATGCCTCAAAGAACACCTGAATTGGACTTTTGTACACTGAGTTATGACCATTACAGTGTTCTGCATTTAAACAGCCGACGAATTGGTTTCTGGTTTAGTAATTCGAGAATTTGACTGAGTTACATTAGGAACTAGACTAAGTGACCTTCATGAATGTTGTAGCTCTGTGTCTTAGCTTCGAAACGGAGTAGGTTTCGTTTTAATCCGATAAGCGTAACCTCGGATATGTTATTTCCGTATTTGTACCTCAAATCTGTTTTGAACTAAATTGAATTTCTGCACTTGTACTTAATACGATTCTTGTTATTATGATATTGTGAGCCTATGGAACGGCTCTTGACATGAATTGCTGATATGTATAATGTTGGGTTGTGTTTGAGAAAAACCATGAAGCCTAAAAGGCTGGAAAATTAGGTAAACACAAAGGGCATGCTGCCCGAATTTTTACTCGAGGACTAGAAAACTATATTAGTGACTTGAGTGAAGGTTAAGTACTTATTACTTGAACTAGCGAGAACCTTGGCCACTATGTTTCTTGAGTGTTGTACGTTAGGACTTGGACGAACTTGTACCCTTGAGAAATGAAATAATGATTGCTCGAAGTATGTTTTCCTTGTACTTTCAACTCGCAAGACAATTTCAAGTATAAATATTACAAAGTTTTACTGTTTAAAAAGGCGAGCAAGTGTTTCACGACTACTGTCCAAGTGAATTTCAATTTCTTGATTCTTATTGAATGAAACGTCTAAGTTTCGAACTCTAGTCATGTTTCAAAGTTCTCAAATTGAGTTTTATCGCAGATTTGGACTCCGAACTCGGAGTATAACCTGAAAGTGACCAGTAAAGGCACTATATCTTGTGGTGAGTGCTTTCAAATACTGAATTGCACTAGATACTTGAACTGGATACGTGACCAATATGAGTACTTGTTATATACGTGAATTGACAGGGCAAGAGTGTACTTTATCGCACTTGCCCTTACGTGATATACTTGTTTATTGATTGCAATTGACTTGATATACTTGATGTGCGCACTTCCTGGAATTCCAGAAACCCTGTGGCGAGTTACTCTAGTCGAGCCGGCAAGGGCTTGGTCGATTGGGTAACGAACCCTGGGTCTCTTATTTTGTCGAGTGGAGTGATACCTCCTCGGCTAATCGGTATACTCGAGTATTACCACCCATGTTTATTGAGGATTTTGGGCCCAGTAGGGGGTGTGAATGGTGGACGGAGAGTCGTGTAAGTGGTGCTCTACTGGATTGGTTCCTTTACTTGAAAGTTGACGGAGTGTCAACTACTACGCGATCAAGCTCCTGATGATGAATGGAAGTTGGCTCCTGAGGGCCATCCGTATCCTTATGCTTTGGATTGATTATTGCTTATTGGATTATTGTTGATTTTGAAAAACTTTTACACTCGCTCATTTTGAGATTTCTACTTGACGTGTTATTGCTCACATTTATGAACTCTTCATGCTCCTTACTTTGCTATATCGAAAACTTGTACTTATAAATAATGGTCAATTTGCTATTTGGAACCTCACTGGGCTTTTAGCTCATACCACGTTATTTGTTTTCCTTACAAGGGTACGAGCGAGGCGTGAGATATGTAAAGACTAGCGTAGTCTAGTTGTTTGACTTTTAACTTTTGACTTGTACTCGCGCTATTCCTCGAATGGAACATTTTGTATTTGGATTGTATATGTTTTGAACTAGTTTAAGTATATCGAGATTTTGTACCCTGATCTCTATCAATGTAAATTATAAGCTTGAATTGTGGATGTTATTTATGGTCCATGGATGTGTGTACGTGATTTGAGTGAGTGAGTCCTGGCGAGAGCTGGGCAGGCGGTCCGCCAAACCCTTTGGTACGTCTCAGGGGGAGGTGGGGTCGTCACACTCCTTGCCAGTCGGGCTTTGTCCCGGGTCGTCAAATAATGGATAACATTCTCCTGGCGCAAGAACATGCAAAGGAGCTGGACCGACGCTTGGAGGTTCCGAATCTCATGCTCAAGCTCGATATGGAAAAGGCATATGATCGAGTGGAGTGGTCCTTCCTCTTGTTCATGCTCCGATCGTTTGGCTTCCAGGAACCTGCGGTAGATTTGATCTTCCGGTTGGTGGCCAATAATTGGTTCTCAGTATTAGTCAATGGGGAGCCAGCTGGTTTCTTCAGGTCAACGAGAGGGGTCAGGCAAGGAGATCCAATCTCTCCAGGGCTCTTTATTCTAGTGGCCGAATTTTTTGGCAAAGGGTTGCATTCCTTGTTTCAACAAGATAGACACAGGTTTTTTTAGGCTGGGGGAATTACGATACCATATCTGGCATTCGCGGATGATGTCCTCATTTTTACCAGGCTTGAAAGGGAGACTTTAGAGGTGGTTAGGGATTTCTTCTCACAGTACCAACGGTACTCAGGACAAAAGATCAATGTGGCGAAGAGCGGGTTTGTCTGCTCATCTGGGGTTTCAGAGACGCAGTTGGAGCTGGTGTCTAGCATTCTGGGCTTTCAGAGGCAGTTCTTGCCGATGGTATATCTTGGTGTCCCCATTTCCCGTGGTCGTTGTTCATCTATGGCCTTTGATGGGATCCTTGCAAAAGTGCGGGCATGGATCTGTCATTGGAGTGGGAAGCTGTTGTCCATGGGGGGCAAATTAATTCTTATAAAGCATGTCTTGAATTCGATGCCGATATATCTCTTACAGGTGCTCAAGCCCCCGAAGGCAGTTTTAGTGGCCCTGGGCAGATTATTCAATGCTTTCTTATGGGATAAATCCAGGGAGGATAAACAAACGCACTGGGCGTCTTGGGAGAAGTTGTGTTTTCCCACAGAGGAAGGGGGGCTAGGGGTTTGGCTGCTGGGTGACATGGTCAAAGCCTTATCTTTCAAACTGTGGTGGAGGTTACGCCAAAGGGGGTCCTTATGGTCGGATTTTATGTTCTCTAAGTATATTAAGGACCAGCACCCGTTGCAAGTGGAGGTTTCAAGGCCGTCTGGAACATGGAAGCGTTTGATTGGCATAAGGGAGGGGGCGGAGGCGCAGATCTCGTGGACTCTGGGACCGGGCATTCTGGTTAGACACCTGGTACGAGTTGGGCCCCTTAAGTGCTTTGGTCCCGGCAGAGCGCGATAGACCACACTTTTTGGTGGCGGAATTCCTTGGTAGGGGAGGATGGAACCGGGGCTGGCTTCTCCACTGGCTACCGACCAATCTGGTGGATTGGATCGTGGAGGTGCCGTTTGACCTTGAGGGTCAGGATCAGATCCTGTGGGCAAAGTCGGCGAGGGGCAATTTTCTGTAACTGCTACGTGGGAGCTGTGCCGGCAACGTCGGGGCAGCTGGCCTCTGACTAAAATGGTTTGGAACAAGGGTACACCGTTGAAAATTTCATTATTTGCTTGGAGGTTGCTGGGTAATTTTATACCTTTGGACTTGGTGATGCGGAGAAGAGGGCTGCCCTTGGTTTGCAGGTGCTCCTGCTGTTTGGAGGAGGTGGAATCATTGTCACATCTTTTCGTTATTGGTCCAGTGGTGAGGGAAGTTTGGGGGCATTTTGCCAGTATGTTCGGCATACTTCAAGGGCCTCCTGAAGATATTCAGCTGCTGTGGACTTCGCTGACTCATATCCCTCCGTATCATATTCGGTGTTTGCTGCCGTTAGTGGTTTCATGGTTCTTATGGCGGGGCCGTAACAAGGCAAGGTTTGAAGGGCAAGCTTTTTCGGCCCGCGGGGTTATCATTGAGGTTAGTAACTACTTGCACGACCTGGGAAGAGCAAATATGTTGGATAAGGTACAGTTCCGTGGTGACCAGGACTGCGAGTGGGCAAGGTTAGCAGTGGGTATGGCACGAAAACGGCGACCTGTGGTGGTAATATGGGAGTTTCCCCCGTCGCTGTGTTACAAGCTGAACACGGATGGGAGTGTGGTCAACGGTAAGGCTAGTGGAGGAGGGGTGTTACGGGATTCGCGTGGTAGAGTTATCTTTGCATTCTATAAGGAGTTTGGGGAAAAAGGCGTTCTGCAGGCTGAGGCTTTGGCGGTTTTAGAGGGGCTCTTACTCTGTGGGACAAGGGGGTTATCTGGGATTCTAGTGGAGGTGGACTCGGCGGTCCTTGTGTCTTTAGTCAAATCCTCGGCACTGGGGGTTGGTTGCATTGCAATGTCATAACGCGGATTCGTCGTCTGTTGGATCAGCTTGCGAAGTCGTTTAGGCATATATTCCGAGAGGCAAACGGGGTTACAGATAGGTTAGCTGCTCTGCAGGGATGTCCGAGTACGGTTTTTAATTCTCCTCAGCTGTTACCGCGGCAGGTTCGGGGACGTATTGCTATGGATGCTGCCCAAGTCCCGGCTTTTAGATTTGTACTTGAGTAAGGGATAGGAGGCTCGAAATCGCTTGTAACTGTTTTTTGGATTGAATAAAAAGTTACTTGTTTAAAAAAAAATGATTTAAATCCTAGGATAAGGCTGGGATAAGGCAAATAATTTGTGTTATTGTGTTTTAAAGTAAGGGTTCTAACACTCTCCATAAATTTCGGCCAAGACAATGAAAATGGAAAGAAATTTGGTCAAAATTTGGTTTAGTAAAGGTTAAGACAAGTCCAAATCAAAGTCAAGGTCCAATGTTTCAAGGACAAATGGCATCCAAGGGTTAATCCTCATCTTATTGTCTTCCAATGATTAATCCTTCTAGATAACCTCTAATTATTTCCTAGTCCCTTGTAAAATAATATTTCTTGATACAAAACTTCAATTAATCAGCAAAAATTTATCGCACTTAACGCCCTAGCGGGCCCCACATCTAATATACACTCTTTATTTCTCATGAACTAACTTATACTAGAAAAATTGATTTAAAACTATATTTACTTATAAAATCTCTGGAAAATCAGTATATTAGGGTATAATGAAGAAAATGCACGCGAGAAAATGGAATAAAATATTATAAAAGAAAGAAAATTTACGGGTCATCACACTCTCTCCCCCTTAAAGAAATTTCGTCCTCAAAATTCTCCAACTTGTACTAATCAAGTCAAGATATCCTGCAAAAGTCAAACAAGCATATCCAAGCAAGCACTAAGGGTCATACAAAACCTAATTGTCTAATTTTTCATTCCTACAAGAAATCACCAATATGTCAAACCAGACCCACAGTCCGGTATCCTAAACTTTAAGTCTAGGATACACTACAGAAATCTGAAGCCTAAACTCTGATACCAACTGTGACAGCCCCACCTCTCCCTAAGGCGAACCAAAGGGTTCGGCGGACCGCCTGCCCAGCCTCACCGGGACTCAGTCGTTCACTTCAGTCCTCAATTGAAGTACAATATAAATCTCAAATATTACATCCAAAGATCCATCAATCTAATTGTACTTCAAACTAAACCACAAGAGATACAAACAATACCAATTTTCCGAATAAGACAAAGGCCCTCAATTCTAACATAAGTACAAGTACAAGTACAATCTCAAATAATACGCAAGATAAAACTAAAACTCGAACGGTACAGTAGATCATCCAACCATTCACACGGAGAACTTTAGTACAAGTGCTTTCTTCGCCTCGAGACCTGTGGAGGGGATTAAAAATAGTTTTGGGGTGAGCTAGAAACTCAGCGAGTAACCAGTAAAATCAGTAATCAAATTAGTTTTACAATAGTTCATTTCAATGATGTCATGAATCAGTAATCAAATGTACGTTTATTACTCTCGTGAGCCAGTGAAATCATGGTACTTAGATGTCCAATGCTCAAGTTGATCAGTTAACAGTGAAACAGTGATAGGGAGCCATTTGCTCTAGGTAAACAGTGGTGGAGACGTTGGTTCTAAGCACATGAATTCCAAGTACTCCTTTGAGCCAAAACATGTCATGAATTCATATGCAAGCACACATGATATGCAATCGAGTAAATAATGCAAGAAACAGTTCATAAGTAGCTTTGGAAATAGTTTGGGGTCACTCACCAACCACGGCTCAGGAACCATCCATCATATGTCATTGCCTTGCTCAAGTCCAAGCCCTTCAACTCAAACTCAAAGCAATCAAATGCTTTCGAAGATCGGACAGCATATCTCTTAATTTCCTTACTTTTCCATCCTATAAGCAACACCAATTCATCTCAAATTAGCCACATACACATCATAAATTATCAAATACACCGTTCGGCATAATATCCATAACTGAAGCTACCCTTATCGGATTGAAAAGAATCTTATGGCGTTTCGAAGCCAAGACATATACCCACATTTCTTATGAAGACCTCCAAAGCCAAATCATGCATTTTCAGGGTCAAATATGGAAATTCCACGAAAATAGAATCTGGCCACGAAACAGGGCTCATGGGCAGTCAAGGGTATTTCGGTCATTCCACATTCTACGGTGCTTGGATTGAGCTGAAATGTTACAGGTAGCTAGTTAACACCATTTGCTACGACTTTCATGTTTTAAGCTAAGCCTGATTCGGCCTCTATCATGCACTAATAAAGCCGGTCAGAACAGGGCAGATTGGAACCCTAACACTGAAATTTTCCACACAAGCTGAAATTTTCTGCAAATAACCGCAATTGACGCACAAGGGATCCATTTAACACCATTTAGAATCAAGGCCAACCATAATCATCATATGAAAACAGAAAAATCCCCAAAAAAATCAGAAATTTAGCTAACTCCACTTTAATCCATGAAATCCTCCACAAAGTAGCATCTATAACACTATAATCCACTACTTATCAATTAATTGAAGTAAAGAGGAAGTTTGTAAGCAAAGTACCTTGACACCTCAAGAAAGATGATAACTTAGGGTTTTTCCTTCACAAATCCCTCCACTAGAAGCTTTAATCCTCCTTAGTAAGCAACTTGGATGGAGTAATTTGATAATTCAACGGTTGAAACTCAAGATTTGAGCAAGAATTGAAGTTGAAGTTGAAGAAACTCTCTCTTGTTCTTTCCTCTCCATAAATTTTGGCCAAGACAATGAAAATGGAAAGAAATGGGGTCAAATTTTGGTTTAGTAAAGGTTAAGACATGTCCAAGTCAAAGTCAAGATCCAATGTTTCAAGGACAAATGGCATCCAAGGGTTAATCCTCATCTTATTGTCTTCCAATGGTTAATCCCTCTAAGTAACCTCTAATTATTTCCTAGCACCTTGTAAAATAATATTTCTTGATACAAAACTTCAATTAATCGGCAAAAATTTATCGCACTTAACGCCCTAGCGGGCCCCACATCTAATATACACTCTTTATTTCTCATGAACTAACTTATACTAGAAAAATTGATTTAAAACTATATTTACTTATAAAATCTCTAGAAAATCAATATATTAGAGTATAATGAAGAAAATGCATGCGAGAAAATAGAATAAAATATTATAAAAGAAAGAAAATTTACGGGTCCTCACAAGATGAATTCATTCGGCTTCGCCAAGGAACTCAAACCGTAGCCGAGTATGAGAGTCCATTTACTCAGTTATCTAAGTTTATGCCCGAACTGATTGTAACCGAACAAAGAAGGATAAGGCGTTTTGTCCAAGGATTAAATGTTGAGATTCAGAAGGACCTATCTGTAGCCCAACTTAGTACGTTTAGTGATGCTATGGAGAAAACCCAGCGAGTTGAAAATGCGAGGTAACAAGTTAGAAACTTCCAAGCCAAGAAAAGGAGATTTCCAGGGAGTAGCTCGAAACAAGAGGATAAGAGTACACCTCCTAAGATTGGAAGGGGAGACAGGGAAGTACGACTATCGGAGGTGTCAAGAGGCGTCTCACAGGGAGGATCGGTCTCTGCTACTCATGGTCCCTATGGATATTGCAGAGGGCCAAATCACACGGAAGGGAATTGTTGGAAGAAAGAGGGAAAATGTCTGTGCTGTGGAAGCGTCAATCATCGAATTGCTAACTGTCCAGCTCGACTGCGCGAAGGGAAAGCGACCCAACAACCAACCAAGACCAACCCTGGACAGTCAAAGGGGGAAGGGGCTGGAACGAAAGTACCGGCTCAAGTGTATTCCCTAGAGCAACATCAAGTCCCTGACGCATCTGAGAACATAGAAGGTACGATCCTCGTATTTCATCCTTTACCTCAGAGTTTGATAGATTCGGGTGGTAAGAAAATTTCGAGGACGAAATTTCTTTAAGGGGGAGAGAGTGTGAGGACCCGTAAATTTTTCTTATTTTATATTATATTATTTTATTTTCTCTCATGCATTTTTTGCACTATACCCTATTATATTGCTTTTTCCAGATATTTTATAAGTGAGTAGAGTTTTAAATCCTTTTTCCTAGTTTCAGTTAGTTCATATTAAGTTTGAAATGTGTTATGGACGTGGGACCCGCTAGTGCGCTAAGTGTGCAAAATTTTTTATGATTAGTTGAAGTTTTGTATAAATGGATATTACTGTACAAGGTGCTAGGAGATAATTGGAGGTTAGCTAGAGAGATTATGCATTGGTAGACTAAAGGATGAGATTGAAACCCCAAGGTGCCAAGTGTCACCACCCCATTGAAAGTTGGCCTTTAACCAAGGTATTTTACTTTCCTAAAACTCTAATTTTGACCAAATTACCTTCATTTCTTTGTCTTCCTTGGCCGGCCATTTGAGAGAAAGAAACCAAGAGAGAAACTTCATTTGTTCATCAATTTCTTGCCCAATCTTGAATTCCAACCATCACTTTTGCAAAACCCTCCATTAAAGTTGTTTATTAAGAAGGATTAAAGGATTGAGTGGAGTGATTTTGGAGGGACAAGCTCTAAGTTACCATCTTTATTGAGGATACAAGGTACTTTAGACAAGAAACTTCCTTTTCCTTCATATATGTGTAAAGTAGTAGATTATAGATATTACATAGGTAACTTTGTAAGAATATTTTATGGTTTGAAATAGTTTTATGGTGAAAATTCTGATCACATGTGATGCTTGAGGGTTGTTTATGTTTTGATATGAATTATTGAGGTTTTGTGGGCTAGAATACTTTGCCTAAAGAAATTTTCCAGCTTATGTGCACAAATTCCAGCTTAGGGTTTCCATTTGGTAGTAATCTGTCCTATTTTTGCACTGTATGTTCGTCCTTGAGAGAGACCGAATCTGTGAGGACTCGCAAAATTACTTATTTTAAATCCCTATTTTTAGCTTATTCAAGTATTTAAATGCTCGTTTGCTCCGAATATTTTATTCCAACCTTTTTATATCCAATTACATGGAACTGTGGCTTACATATATTTCTAAAATGACTTGTTAAAAAAAATTTAATTTATAAAAGCTAGTTTACAGAGAATAGTGAATACGCGTTTAGAGATAATAATCGATTCGAGGGTACAATGAGCTTGGAAATTAAAGACTTATACATTAGTCTTAAAATAGTTATTTTTATATTTAAATCCTCAAGTACTAGATAGTTATGCCATCGTTATAAAAATTCCTTAGAAATTTCGCGTTATCACGCACAAATCGGAAGTACGTGGTTTCGCGTGCGCAATTATTTGAGGGATACTAGATCCTTATTTTTAGACTATTAAGAGTGAATAATAATAGTATGAATGGAAGTGCATTAAAGGTTTAGGGCACAAGTGAAACAAACCCGAGAGAAAACGAGCACGAAACGCGCGCGTGCGCACATTATTTTCTTAGTGGACTTGGAGTAATTTTGGGCCACATATTTTAAGCTTCCTTTAGAAGCCAATAACATCAGATTTCCCTCCGCGCGCAATATTTTCTTAGTGGACTTGGAGTAATTTTGGGCCACATATTTTAAGCTTCCTTTAGAAGCCAATAACATTAGATTTCCCTCCCTCACATACACTCAAGAAGTTAAACCTCACAAGGAGAACAAGACCAGAATTTCTTCACCTTCTCTCTCTTCAATCTCTTGCCCAAATCACTTCAAAATTTAACCACAACTTGCGAATTACTTGATGATCATCTTAAGCTAGGAGAAGAGCTGCATTTCCACAGTTTTCTTGGGCTTAAGGTGACCGAAAATTTCTGCTCTACCCATCTAAGGAGGTAAATGATGATCAACCTCTTGAATCTTGGGTTATATAAGTTGTATTGCACTTGTGAGCTCATAGATTCATATGGGTAGCTTTATATTGTTGGAAATCTTGTGAGTGGGCTCTATGAAATCCCACAATGGTTTTGAAGATCTAATTTGATGAGATTGGATGTTAATTGTGTTGATTAAGGGTTAATTTAGTAGAGCTAAGTGTTAAAAGTGAAAAGGAAATCAAATGAGGGGTTGCATGTTGAGGTGCCGGTTCTGCCCCTGATTTGCCGCACCTATTGGTGCAATTTTTTGCGGTTAAATTGACTTGATTTTGATATAGATATGTTGTATAGGTTGTGTGGAAAGTTTCCACTGATATTTTGAAAATGTAGCAAAACTGGAAACGTAACCAGAGACTCTCTGGCAGTGACTTTTTTTGGGCCATAACTCATTGCTCCGACGTCGAAATCGAGTGCCGTTTGTGGCATTAGAAACTAGAAATTTCCAATTTTTGAACGGCATAAAATGCATGCCCTGATTCCACCTGAGTGATCCATACCAACCTTGGAAATTTGCCTGTTCTGTTTCTCGTCTGTACTAGAAGCCCTGTTTTGAGCTGCGACTTGATGCTCAAATATGAGCTAGTTGTGGAAAAAATTTTAAAAACGATTCCTTCTGAGAAATTGTAGTCTTATGAATTTAGTTTTCAACACCACCAACCACGCTCAATTCTGAGTTGAATTAAGCGAGTTGTGGCCATATATCAGAGCTGTCTTCGTGAAAGAAAACCCTAATTCTGGACTGATTTATAGCTAATCTTGATTTGGGACTTGTTATTCGAAATATTTGGTGTTAATCACCTACCAAATGTATTTTGGATGTTTCCTAGACTTTGTCTTCATAAATAAATCATGTTTGAGGAATTTTCATTGGCCAAATGTTTGAGAAAAGAAAAATGAAAGTGCAAGGCAGATTTGCCTTAGCAAATTGTGGAACTTTAATAGTTTTGTTAACCGACTTTCCGAATGAATGTTTACATGAAATTTAACAGAGGAATATCCCTTATATGTTAGTATAATCATACCAAATTTGGTGCCATTCCGAGCCCATTTTAAACCTGGAAAATGGTCTAACTGTCCCAACTTTTAGGTAACTTTGAGCCGCCATATCTTGGTGGTGAAAACTCCAATTCTTGTTCCACTTGTTTGTTTTAAACTTTGATTGTAATTCTAATTGAGTTCCAAATTTTAGAGGCTAGTTCGCATTGTGTGAATTTTGCTGAATTTCCAAAGTTGGCCAAAAACCAATCCCAAAAACTGCCTTAGTATTCAAAATAGCATCTTGAACCCAAAATTTGAATATCTTCCATTTGGAATCATGAAAAATTGTCTTCTAGAAACTTTTATTACCTTGGAAGTAGTTTCCAACGATACCAAGTTTTCCAATTTTGGACTTACAGAGAGTGAGATATGTTTTTCAAAGATCGCTCGACAAATCTAAAATTTCCGAACTTAAAGGAAATTGAAGGTTGCGAACTCTCTATTTTCCTTCGATATTGCTAGACCGTTTTACACTTGATTTCAAAGATAAAAAAACAGATTTTGCTTGTGTTTTAAAACCTCATTTTTGAGTCTCGATTTGCAAGTAATTAAGGCTCATTTTCGTAAAATTTTCTTAGATTGTATAAGTGTGCAATCTTCCTTGATAATTAGGATTTATAAGTGATAGTTCATTATTAATTGTTTAGGCATTTAAGAGGACATTCAAGAGGATCTCACGGGAGACGCCTAAAACAAACTCTTGTATTTGCTTCTGTAGACACCAAATTTTAATTTAGCTTTATTTATCATTTATTGATTTTTATCTAGTTTTACTTATTAATCTAATGGTTTTTGTTTTTAGACATTTTCTATTTTATTTTATTATTTCTCTTTATTTATTATTCTTATTTTTATAGATTAAATGATGATTATTAAATGATTTTTTTTGCTCATTAGTCTCTTAATTTTATTAGAATTTGTCGGAAAAAGAAAATTGTTCACACAAAAAATATATATATTTTAATCTTTAGATTCAATTATGGGTTTTGTTGCAAATTAGCTTCGATTAAATTAATGCTGTTTGTTCACTTCATTTAATTGAATCTTAGTTAAAAAAAAAAAAAAAACAGGGAAACAACGCGCGCTGCATTCCATTTAGCTTCGTATGAAGCAGCGAAGTAGCAAGAAGGCTCGGCGTTCTTTTTCCAGTTTTTTTTTCCTTCCATTTTTTCCCCGTTTTTTAGCTCCGTTAGATGATGTTGGTACAGGCCATCTGGCCTTTATCTTGAGCCTCAATTTCATGAGGAACAAGGCCGTCAGATGGTTCCCCAAAATGCCGGTGGCTTCATCTAAACCTTTGTTGAGAGGGTTTAGTTTCTGGGGTGCCGTATAAAAGGATGAGGAGGGTTGAGAGGAAGGGGGTGACGGCAGAAGGAAAAGTGAGGTAGAGAAAAATCGAGAGAGTTGAGAAAAAGGGGAATGGGGGGAAAACAGGAGAAAACTAAGCAGAGAGAAAAAAAAAAAGAAAAGCTTCGGGAAACAGTATAGTGAATGGGAAACTAAAAAGGGGAAGGGAACAAGAACTAGATAGTGAAGCTGAGAAGAGAGGAATCTGGTGTCATCTGGGACTGCCGTCACTTACCGGAATCAACCACCGTTGTTGCTGTCAATCTTCACCAAAAAGGGCACTGTAAGGTTCTCTTTTTCCCTTTTGTTATAGATAGCTTCTAAATCATGGATTTTGTTCCGTGTTTTGATGGCTGATGTTGAGGTTTCTCTTGTGAGTATGGTCTTGTGTCGTATGCTACGATCTTTAGACTAAGAGTTGGCTGCAACAAGATTGAACCTTTCGGCCTGTTGCAATATATTTTTTTTCAGTTTAGTTTTCTTTATTTTCGGTTGCTGAGACAGCAGTTTGTGTGATATTTTGTTTACTGTTTGATTGAAAGGTCATAGCTTTTTCCAATCTGGTGAGCTAAAGGCTGTATCTTGGGTCCTTATTTGCGTAACTTGAGTCTGCTTGGATCCTTAGAGTCGGATTGAGGGGTTTTGCTGCAACAAGCTTGAATATCTCGGCTCGTTGCAGCAGTTTTTCCTTTTCTTTGGGTTGTCGAAATTATATCTGATTCAATGCTTCTGTTTTTGCATCTTTTCGATGGGTTTCCGTAGCTTGCATCTTGGTAAAAATTTTCAATGAGTAGAGTTGCAAGGTCTTGGTACTTTGGTTTGGATGTTTGATGTTTGATTGGATGTTGTTTGCGTCTGGCATGAATGTTGTGATACCCCAAATTTTAGGATACTATTTTTGTTTAATCTCAAAGAAAGGATTACGGTTTCTTTATTTTATTTTTGTCTTAAAACATTGTTTTATTTTAACAAGACTAGAAACCTTACTTGTACTTTAAAACCCTAGTTTACTTGTGACTAGCAGGTTATGTTTAAATCCCTCATATTTGACTCAAAACCCTAATTTTATTCTATGGAATTGTAAAATTCATCACACTTTTCTTAAAATTCCTTTTATTTGGAAATTATTCATTTAATATGATCCTACTACTCAATCATTCCTCAATAAGTGCAAATGAACCTAGAAAGTAGGGTTTCACTCTTCGTTTTCAAGATTGGAGCAAATTAGGGTTTTCGCGATTTTTCGCCGGATGATTTTTCGGTACGGAGCAAGGATCAAATTTGGTGTTTAAGAGTGACTTTTGGGTGAGAAATAATATGTGATTAGATGCAATAATAAAAAGTTAGTGAATATGAAGAAAAAAAACCCTAGTACGGGTGATTTAAGGAAAATCGGCTCGAACCGATAGGTACCGTTTGTTACCGGGTAAACACACCATTTGACCCATACTTTATTACCTTAATCTTCTCATTTTATTTTAGATAATTGACCCTCAAAATATCTCATACATCAGCCACAATATTTGACCAAGAGAAATGAGAGAAAATGCTAGAAAGAAAACAAGTGTCAAGGCATCTATGGAAGTTGGACTTTGACCAACTTGTCTTAACCTTCATAAAACAGAAATTTGACCAAAATTTCCTCATTTCTTCCCCTTTTCTTAGTCTTGGTCGAAATTCTTGAGAGGAAAAACAAGAGAGGAAAAAACTTCACCTTGCACCTCAATTTCAAGCCTCAATCTTGAGTTTCAACCGATAATCTTGCAAATTCCTCCACAAAAGTTGATCTCCAAGGAAGCTTAAGGGTTTTGGTGGAGTGATTTGGGAAGAGGAAGGTCTTGGCAGCTTCTTGATATAGGGATTAAGGTGAATTTGGTAACAAACTTCCCTCTACTTCTTATATGTGTCAACTAGAAGCTTAAAGTTATAGTTTTGATGGATTTATGGGGAAATTTTCATGGGTTCAATGGTATGTTGGGATGTTTAACTAGGGTTTATATTTTCAGCCTTGATTATGGTTATCTACCTCTTAATTGATGTTATTGAGCTAGTAAATGGTGGGTTTGATGATAGAGCACTGGTTAGATATGAAATTATCGAGTAAAGGTGCAAATTTCAGAATTTGGAAACCAAGCTACCCTGTTCTGTCCGATTTTAGTGCTCCATGTTAGAGGCCGAATTAGGCTTGGTACAAAACATGAAAGTTGTAGAGAATGGTGTGTTATAGTTTCCTACAAAATTTCAGCTCAATCGGAGCAACGTAGCCTGTAAAAAGACCAAAATACCCTCACTGCCCTAGGATATTTCCAGTGATCCGTTTTGGACAGTTCATCCAATTGATTGTGTTTATTCACTATGATCCGTGCTGATTTATGTGACGCCCCGAAAACTAGGAGTATGAGAAACCTAAAATTTTTATATATTTTCTCGACATTATTTGGTTTTCTTGTCTCTAAGTCTGTTTTCTTCAATATATTAATTTTTTTTACATTTCTATAAGGAAATATAGTTTCCAAATCATTTTCTTGATCCAAGTTAGTCCACGTTAATTTTTGAAGTGCGTTTTGAACGTGGGACCCGCAAGTGCGGTAATTGCATTATATTTTTGACAACTTGTTGGAATTTTGTATTAAGTGATATTATTTTACAATGTGTTAAGATATTTGTCTTGGAGAGACAAGAAGATAATCTCAAGCTTAAAGGGTGACAAGTGTCACCTTGTTATTGAAGGTTGGACTTTGACATTTGACCATCTTACTACCTTTACCAAATAAGTACCAAATTGATCCAAAATTACCTTCATTCTTCATCATCTTGGCTGAGCTTCACAAGGAGAAAAGAAAGGAAAGCTTTCATCTTACTTCTTCATTTCTTGCTCCAATCAAACAATTTAACCGATTAAACTTGGATTTGCTCCATAAAAACCTTTCTCTTGGTAGTATTAAGGTGTGTAGTGAAGTGGTTTGAGAAGCAAAGGTGCTAAGTTGGGTCTTTTCTTGGGTTTGTAAGGTAAGTGACTAAGGAACCTTTCCTTTGATCTTGATAATGTTCAATTAGTGATTGGTGGTGGTTGAATAAGTGATTTTATGGTTGATTTCCTGATTTTGGTTGAAAATGATGAAGTTTTATTATTTTTGGGGATTTTTCTGTTTTCATATGGATATGATTATGGGGTCATGTATGATGATTGTAAATGATGTTTAATGACTCTAGGAGGTGGAAAAAGTGATTAATTGCAACCAATTTCTGTTTTGGACCAAAAATTGAAAAGTGAGGGTTTTGTGATGAACATTCTGTCTGAATTTTTAGGTCCTAGATAGAGGCCGAATTGGCCTTTTCTTAAAACATGAAAGTTGTAGGGAATGACATTTTAGAGGTGCCTACAAAATTTCAGGTCAATCGGAGTAGCGTAGAGTGAGAAAAGTCGAAATTACTATTGCTGTTCTGGTTTACCCGAAATTGGGATTTGCGACTGTAATTGGTTGTTTTGGCTGGAATTGCTTCCGAATTGGATGTTGAGGCCTTCTGATGAAATTTAGCCCTATTTCTTAGCTTTCAGCTGGATTTGGACTTGGAGAGCCTGAGTTATGATGTTTCCGCTAGAATGCGTTCTGTGAATCTGTTTTTGTGATTCTGGTGTAGTATCTTGCATTTTTGACCTGGTTACACTCGAAACTGGGTTGAGTGACCTTTTTCAATATTGTAGCCCTATCTCTTAGCTTCGAAACGGTGTATCTTTTACCTTCATCCAACAATCGTAGTGCCTTTGGTACCATTACCGCAAAATGACGTCAAAACTGTTTTTCTGGTTTTGAGCTTAACTTTCATTTCTGAACTTTTCCCTAGCTTGACTTGTACTAGTACTACTTGGAGCTTGCTGAATGGCTATTGGATGAACTTGTTGTTGTGTGTGTACCTTTGGGACTAGCTGAGGAAATAATGAAGCCATGATGGCTGGAAAAGTAAGCAAATTTAGGGGAAGTGCTGTCCGAACTTTTAAAGGACTTGTTTGCATTGAGTTTGTGATCTAAGACTTGGATTTGAGCAAGGCAATGATATATGATGGATGGTTTCTGAGCCATGGAGGTGAGTGACCTCAAACTATTTCTAAAGTTATTTATGAACCGTTTCCTGCATTATTTACCTTTAAACTGTTTCCAAAGTTACTTTTGAACTGTTTTCCTGCATATCATGCGTGCTTGCATGTAAGTGTTCCTTATTTTCTATATTTTCTTGACTTCATGACTTGTATTATTGATTGATAATGTGTTAAGTGCTTCCAATGATTGTTAAGACGAGTTTTCTAGGCGAGTGTGTACTTTATCGCACTCGACCTAAATAAATATGAAATTTTCAATGATTAATGATTAAATGCTAGTTGCGCATGAATGTAAGCCGTTTGGCTGAACTGGCCACTGCCCTTCGTTACCGATCGACTCGAACCAGAAGCGGACTCGGTCGGGCGATGTGGTGACCCTGGGTGAATTTGGTATACTCGAGTATTACCTTGTAGTCCGGCTATGTCCGGATGGGTGGAGTCCGGCAACGTCCGGATGGATGGAGACCGGCCAACGTCCGGAAAGAAAAAAAGATGAACGAATAAAAAGATGAACGAGGGATTATTTATAAAAAATGAACGTATCCTTTTCATGAATGTTACTATCGCTTTCCATTGTACATGTTTCTTGAATTATTGATACTCCATATTTAATTACTGATTTTCTGGTTACTCGCTGAGCTTCTAACTCACCCCAAAAATATTTTATTCCCCTCCACAGGGCTCAAGGCGAAGGCAGGACTTGTTGTGCTTATTCACGTGAATGGATGGCATATATCTTGTATAATTTGGATTTGGAATCATTTGATGTATAGTTGGGAATTAGTTTCCGCTGCATTTGTGACATGTAATTATTGGAGACTTGGATGTATATTTGTGGACCATGTGATGTATATTTGAGGTTTATTCTTGTAATTCATTTGAGGACTTTAGTGAACGACTGAGTCCCGGAGAGACCCGGGCAGGCGGCCCGCCGAACCCTCTGGTTCGCCTTAGGGGGAGGTGGGGTCGTCACAATTTAGTCATTTTCCAAAACTTGAAAGTTTTAGTACTCTGTCTTAGCTTTTCAACGCCACCAAGAACACCTTAAATGGATCAGTGTAGTCCAAGTGATAGCCACAACACTTGCACCTGTTTTGTACCTTGGATTGTGTACGTTTTTGAATTTTGCTTCTGACCATGTTTTATCCGTTTTGATAACGTACGAACTGGGTGTTGACCTCTTCATAAGAAATGTAGATCTTGGTCTTAGCTTCGAAACGGTATAAATTTAATCCAAATCCGAGTCCCGTAGCTTGGGTTATGGCCAAAAAAAGATCGGTTGTCAGAACTGCCTTCGAATTGGACAGTTCTGATAGGAATGTTTGGACCCATTTTCCTCCATGCTCTGTATTGATTCAGCTTTTGGTCTGAACATGAAAATTATAGCCTTATGTCTCAGCTTTCTAATGCCTCTGGAATTTCTTGATTTTGATTTCTGAGCCGTGAGTTACGGTCTTTCAAACAGGGCCTATTTAGTAACCCGAAATGAAATGGCTGGAACTATTTTGTGCATTTTTGACCAACACCTATTGAGATCTGGGTTGGGATGTCTAAATAAAAGTTGTAACCCTTTCTCGTAGCTTCAAAATGGTGTCTCACCCACCTTGATCCGACATTCCTAGCCTAACATTTGATCAAAACGGTTTGAGATGGCAGATCTGGCTGTTTCCATTTTGCCGTTTCCGCACTTGCATGTGCCGATTTTGCTGTTTTGCTTGTTTTGAGCATGTTAGTGGCCGTTTGTGATATTATGTGATGCAATCTTCTATTTCAGACAGTGGTGAGCTAGGCGGAGCCGGTGGGGCCCACTACTAGCTAACATGCACGAAGTGATTTTTGCTCTTGTGCTACTTTTGTATTTTGAGTAAGTATTCAGGCCATTCTTATGCGTTCGTTGCTTATGTGTTTTGATATGTATGAAAAGGGTACGATAGGCGAGGGTGTACTTTATCGCACTCGACCTAAACCCTAATTTGCACACATATTTGTACATGGCATATGTATATGAACCATTTTGGAACTAAAACCCTCGAGCTTGTAGCTCGGGGTGACTTTTGGGTACTTTTGTGAAGTTTGAGGTCGATCTCAAGACCTAGCTGGACTATTCGAGCCGGTTAGGGCTTGGTCGAAGTCAGTCCAGCCTAGTCGGAGGTCACCAAGTTTGTAAATCCGGTTCACTGAGAATGTGAACCAAGTTTGTAGGTTCAAGTTATGAACCAAGTTTGTGACCCGAGCTTGTGATTCAAGCTCAAGTTTGTGATTTCGTTCGCTCGAGCAAGTTTGTGAGGTGACTGGCCAGTGAGGGTGATAAGGTGTTAGGTGAGAGTACAAGTGGAGTTCTACGGACCTTGTGTATGGTCGACGGAGTGTCGGCAGGAGGTCACGCATGGCAAACTATTTGGCTTTGGAGCCAACCTGTATCCTTCCTTTGTATTGTTACTTTTGCACTTGACTTGACACTTTTGTGAAATAGTTGCTTATATAAATGTGAAATTTATGATTTTACCCCTGTTTACTTACTAAGCATATAGCTTACCCCGTTCCATTTGTTTTCCTTAGCAGGGGGCCGACGCGGGGATCGCTCGGGAAGGTGGTTAGATTTTGAGCTATAGAATACTTGAATTTGTATTTGTTAAAAGTTGACGAGTAAGATGTATATAGTTGGCGTGGTGGTTGTAGTTATCAGTTTTCTAGGTTTTACTTTCTGGTACTCGTGATATGTAATTTTTGGAGAATTGGATTTAATATTTGAGATTTATCTTATACTTCATTGGAGGACTGTAGTGAGTGAGTGAGTCCTGGCGAGAGTTGGGCAGGCGACCCGCCAAACCCTGGGGTACGCCCTAGGAGGAGTTGGGGTTGTCACAAATGTCATAAGAAGCAAGTCTGTAACAAGCTTCCGAAGTTGCGAAGAGAAGAAAACCATGAATTCCATGTTAGCTGGGGCAATCTTTTGTTAAATTTGCTGCACTACGGTTTTACAATTCATGAGGTTAACAACCCCCTAAAGCTGTTACACAACCACCCATTTGCATGACAGCTTTTGTTAGCTTTGTATTCGGTGTGTGATTGTGTATGCATGATAGAGTGTTTGGAATTATAAGTTTGGTAGGAACTTGAGGTCGGGTTTTGGCTTGAAAGGTTTGTGAATCTGTCAATGCAAAGTAGTAGAAGCTTAGCATGAGAAAAGTTGCAGATAACTTTGCTGCACTCTTCTGTTTCCTTTCGGTCAATTCAAGTTCTTTGCTTGAATCCTGCAATCAAATTTTTGTGTTTGATTTAGTTGGTGTTTGATAGTTAAGCCCTTGGTGTTTTGGTGAATTCGTTGGCATGATAAGATGGCCAAGAAAACTGTAGCAAGAAAAATGTGAAGTAGCAGAAGAATAGCCCCAGTTTGCAGAATGTTTTCTTCGTTGCATGCATGAAATAATTCTGAAAATCACACTTTAACCCCTAAATCTTTAACTAATTCTTCTAAGGACTAGAAACTTTGAAAATCAACCAAATTTGGCCCCTTTAAATGCCAATTTCCTTTGGTGACAGCTTGTTTAGGAATTTAAAAAAAATGGAATTTGAGGATTTAGTGACTTTGGATAACTTCTTAGTTTTTTTATTCGAACTTTAATGCAATTTTGAGTATTTTTGTTGTTTCATTTATTTTTCGTGATTTTTGTCATTTGATTGGTAGGTTTCACTTTGAGTCCTTAATTTTAATTTACCTCCTATTGGGCCCCCTGGTAGTTGCTATTTTTGGGAATTTGATGGATCATTTTACTTTCTTGGTAATTATGCATTATTTGATTTCTTTTAGGGTGAAATTGAGAGGGATTTGGTGATTTTGTTTATATTTTACTAGTTAATTGGTGCCTTGACCTTTTTATTGTTTTGAAGCTAATATCTCATTTACTCGATTTCCATTGCAAGAGAGGTAATCTCTATCTCCTTGATTTTATTTTTCCTACGTGCTCCTATATGTTTTGTGTGAATATGCATGCTTTAATTCGCTTTTCATTGTTATTAATGATTTAATTGTTTGTTTCACTTGCTTTTATATCGCTTTCTTTAATTAAGCAAGTTATTCGTGGGCATTTGAACCCCAATTTGTAATAGTTAGGTATTTCTTTTAATCATTTATTTATTTATTTCCCCTTTTAGATTGTAGTAGGCTTCCTCCGAATGTAATAGTTAGGGCTTTATTTGCTTTATTTGCCTTATGTGTGATTTGCATGTCTATGTGCTATATGTTACCGCTTTCTTAGGGTCTTGCATCTAGATATCATACTTATGTGTTATGTGCTATATGTGATTTATGTGTTCACGTGATTTATGTGTTCACATGATTTTATTAGCTCTTACATGATTTATTTGATTGTAACTGATGCGTGACGTCACCACACTAGTCCAATGCTAGTTGTGGTCAATTTCTCGAATCCACACTAGTCCAACGCTAGTTGTGGCCCTTTGTTCCAACTTTTCTCACTAGTCCAATGCTAGTGGGAAATTATAGATAAGGGTTAGTCCAATGCTAGACCCTTAAGAGCCCTTCGAGCGTTAAATCATGATTGTATGATAAACTCACTTCATGCATATTTTATTTTCTAGGGTCTTTTATCATTTTGGCATAACATTTCCCTTGAATATACATCCCTTATCCCATATCTCCCCTATAAATATCCCTTATCCCATATTTCCCTTTATATAATCCTATGTGTGAGACATAACATTAGACTTGCATTTCATATAGGAAAATTAGAATGAGGATAGTACATTCGCATGATTAGATTAGGAAATACCCCTTGGATATGGGATATGGACGAGTTTGACTTTCTAGCCTTAGCACGCTCGTATTCCCTCTATTAAAGGGAAAATTGAGTCACGAGTATAAGTCTCCCGCACCCATTATGATGCATTCCTTTAGGTCATACACATTTGTATATTATTATTTTCTTTACTTTTCCTTTTTTTCCAGTCTCATGACTTTTATTATTCGTGACTTCTTCGAAGAGTCTTTATTGGGCGTCACAATTAATGTGATTGGTACCAAATAAGCTTTGACGATACATTTAAACCCCCGACACCCTCTTAGGTCTAGGGTTTGCATTCATATAGTACATCCAAATGTGATAAATCTTTAGATTAAAATAAGAAAATCTTTGACTAAATCGCGCAACTAGCCTTGGTTAGGTTGAAAGGGTGCCTTGGATTCTTATCATTGCCTTCCCTTTCTTCAAATGTGACTCCCGAATCTTTTCTCTGATTTTCGTAGACTTGAAGTCGTTTAAAAAGGGTTTTTTCTACTTTTTCTTTAAAAAATTCATTTTTAGGTGACTTGGTACACCTTAACTCTATACCAAGTGGCGACTCCATTTTCCATTCAAAAAACCCCTTTTAAACTATATTTTGGGTCAAATCGTCGCATTTTCAAATCCCATTTAGACCCACGTTCTTCATTTTCTTTTTAAATCAAAAATTTATTTTCCAATCAAAAATTGAATAAAAAGCCATTTTTCTAAACTCGTCTTTTATTTTTCTTATTAAAAAATGGGGCGCGACAGCTTCTTAATTACTTGGTGAGTGGCAAGTGTATGAGTACTTGATACGTGCTTAACTATTATAGATGATTAGAGATTTTGAAAATGGAGTCGAGTGTGTACTTTACTACATTCGTTCTCATTTGAAATGAATGAATCATGAATGACTTGATTGAATGAATCGAATGATTGAAATATATTGAATGCATGAATGAAATGAAATGGTATGCTATGCCTGCATACGTCGCTGGAGTGAATCTCCTCGACTCACAAATGAACATGGGGGACGCCCAACTCTCACTGGCCAACCTTGGACTCGAGCCGGCATGGGGTTAGTTAGGATCCTTGGTGAACCATGAGAAAAAGTAAGCTTGCCTAGTGAGAGGTCTTGCTTGGTATACTCGAGTAGTATCGCCTCAATCAAATGACAGGCGGGCCCGGTGCAGGAGGATGTAATGGTGAATGGGGACATGATAAGTGAGATTCTACGGATTATAACCTACTCGATTGGCGGAGTGTCAATTTGTGGAGGTTCTTGATCGTGCAAGTGGAAAATAGCTCCTGAGAGCTCCTATATCCTTGAATTGTTCCTGTTTACTTTTTCTTGCTCGAATTGTCATTTACTCCAATATTATTGCTTTACTCGTTAATTAGGATTGTTACTTAGACAACATGATTGTATGCGTGTTCTTGACCTCACGAGCAATCGCTCACCCCGTAGATTTGTTTTCCTTAACAGGAATGGGCATGGAGTGATACTTGAAGAAACCCTTGGGATGTACTTTTGTATTAGTGTGACAGCCCCACCTTCCCCTAAGGCGAACCAAAGAGGTTAGCGGACTGCCTGCCCAACTCTCGCCAGGGCTAACGGTGCAGTTTAGAGCGATCTATTTCGTTCCGAAACTTATAAACGCTCGTAACAAGACAAAAGGGCAAAATAACCCAAAATAAAAAAAAATGAAATTCGGAGTCGGTCATGAATAGTAACCGACCCGTCAGAACACAACCAAATATCGAACAAACATTCACATCTTGAACTTTAGCAAATACAATCCAAAGTGACATACAAAAGTTGTCAAAAGTGAATATATACACGGTTTGCCAAATTGAAAGTGAAAACGGCCCTAAAGATACATTTAGGGTTTCACTTCATATACAATCAAAAAAAAATATACATCTAGTTCATTCGGCAACCATCTATCAAGATTCATTCCAAAAAAAGTGTCATATTCCTGTAAGGAAAACAAAAGGAATAGTGTGAGCTAATTGCCCAGTGAGATACTATCACTTACGCAACCAATTGCATATAAGCATCAAGCTTTCATTCAATATAGTAAAATAAGCAAAGGCACACGTCAAATATGGTGATAAAAGGATACAGATGGCTCTCAAGAGCCCTTTTCCTCGTTTGCATTTCTTGATCGAACGTCATTGACTCTCCGTCAATGTTCAACAATAACCAACCGTAGACTCCACTTTACTTCCATTCCTTTCACCTAACATTCCCCAACCGGGCCCGAAATCCAAACACTTGCATTGTGGTATTACTCGAGTAAACCGGAATCGAGAGTCTCTCATAGTACAAGATTCCATATAACATTGCCCCAAGGCATATTAATTGGCACGACCAAGCCCTCGCCGGCTCGATTCAATCAATTACCAATGGGGTTGAGCTCACGGATAACAATTGTAGTCGTTGGAGACTCGTCCAAACGACACCAAGTCATGTATTTCATTTTATATAACATTTCATATAACATTCCAATAACATGCGAAACAATAAGTGAGAGTGATAAAGTACACTCTCATGTCAATCAACTAACATTCAACATCTCAAGTTCAAATATCAAAGCCATATAATAGCACACAAGTGAGTAGTACACTCACCAAGCTTGTAAATGTGGTTTCATGCACTTCCGTCAAAAGAACGTTGTGCACCACGGTCACGTCCTAAAACATCCAAACAAATATAATAAGACTCGATAACGAGTCATAAACCAAGGCCAAACATGACCCCAATAGGGTTCCATAAGCATATACAAACATTAAAGGAAACCAGAAATTTCAGAAATGTAACTAGCTTTGGCCCTGAAAAAACAGTTTTTGTCCTCATTTTGCGGTAATGGCACAAATTTCACTACGATTATCGGATGATGGTGCAAGACCCACCATTTCGAAGCTAAAAGACAGGGCTACAACATCACAGAAGGTCACTCAACCCAGTTTTGAGTGCAAACAGGTCAAAAACACAAGATACTACATCAAAAACGTAAAACAGATTCACCAAAACGCATTCTAGCGGAAACATCATAACTCAGGCTCTACAAGTCCAAATCCAGAAATTTCAAAATCAAGTGAAAGCTAAGAAACAGGGCTAACTTTCATCAGAAGGCCTGAACAACCAATTCGGAAGCAATTTCAGCCAAAACAACCAATTACAGGCACAATCCTTACATTCGGGTAAAACCAGAACAGCAATAGTAATTTTGACTTTTCTCATTCTACACTACTCCGATTGACCTAAAATTTTGTAGGCACCTCTAAAATGTCATTCCCTACAACTTTCATGTTTTAAGCTGAGGCCAATTCGGCCTCTATCTAGGACCTAAAATTTCGGACAGAATGCCCCCTCAAGAACCCTAGTTTTCTGAAATTTCTTCCAAACTAGAAATTGGTTGCAATTAATCACTTTTCCCACCTCCTTAAGTCATTATATACCATTTCCAATCATCATAGCTAGCCACACAATCATGCTTATATTAAAACAGAAAAATCCCCAAAAATAATAAAACTTCATCATTTCAACCACAAATCAAGAATTAATCCATAAATTTGCATCTTATACTACCACTAAGCATGATTTAAGCATCAATTAAAGGAGGAGGGTGGTTCTTCACAACTTACCTTAAGAACAAGAGAGAGAGAGCTATTGACCACCTTAACTTTCAAACAACTCCGCAAAACAACTCACAACCACTACTTGAAGGTGTTTTATGGAGCAAAATCAAGGTTGGATGGTTGGTTTTGATGATTTGGAACAAGATTGAAGTGTTTTCTTCCTTGTGCTTGGAGTAAGAGAGAGAGAAAGGGAGCAAGAGAGGGCCGGCCACTTCTTGAGGATTTTTGAAGATTTTTGGGTCATTTTTGGTTATTTAAATCAATGGTAAGAAAGTCTTAAGGTAAGCCCAATCCAATGGTGACACTTGTCACCTTTTAATAAATGCTCACCAACCTTGTCTCTCTTATATCAATCCACTTAGCACCCTCTACTTATCTCTTAACACCCGGTAAATTAATTCCAGTATCCAAAACTTAACCTATTTAACCGAATTTTTCCGAACTTTTCATTCAACCCATTTGACCAATCAGGGTTTCAATGTCAATTTCAAATTGGGAAACTTAGTCGATTTTTGAGAAAACCATCCATTGCATCCAGCCATTTGATCAGTTGGGGTTTTGACCCGTGCTTCACTGAAAAAATTTGGTCAACGAATTCCAATCTCTTCGATAGGAAGTTCGTCAAGGTCAAACCCGTGCGTTTTTGCAAATTCTTGTATCGATCAAAAGTGATCAATCCATTCGGACGTTGACCTCATTTTGACAAAGTGTCTCTCGTCACTCCAATTGACCAAATTTTTCAAAATTATTTTTCACTCAATGAGTTGATCAGATCCGTCAGGTATGGTATAGTGCCTACCCTAAGGGATTGTATTTTCATGCTAGGCCTACCCTTGGCATAAAAGGGTTCCCCCATAGGACATGCATACCGATTTTATAATCTTGCTTGCTAATTCAGGGTATTTTTTCTTTTGTTTTCCCCCTTCCCTGCATTCATAAAAATACTTCAATAAAGGGAAAATATTTTTCTATATCTGATGGCACTTCCGATCTAATAAAGTGTCAAAATTGCAAGTATTGTGTGATTTTTGGGCAGACCCTACAATGAAAACATAAATGATTTATTTGGAAGCTCTACGCTAAAGCCTCTGAGAGATTTTGTAATTATTTTTCAAAGGGAAATTCTGTTTATTTGGTTTGTTAATACATTTTGTTCCAAAAGAAAAGGAGATGAAAAGTGTATATGTGGATCTCTTTACAAGTTTCTCTCTTCTCATTTGTATCGTAATTGAACAGGAATTTTTGTTTCAAACTTTTTCAGCAATAAAATTTTTGGACAATTATTGTCTTGTGTATATGTACATTTCATTCTTTATTCTTACTCATTAGAGATTTCATGATGAATTTTGAGAAATAAGACCAAATTGAGATTTTTTCAACCTATAGCCTGAATTTCGCAAGTGTATACTCTCTAAAATCCTCATGTACACTAGGTTGGTGATCCGAGCTATACAATAAGAGTGCTCAGAAAAGGGTGAACGGTCATTCAAAAGGCCCAATGAGATACCTTTTCTCCTTCACTTAACCCCAGAATAAAATCAGTCACATTGATTGATAAATTTCAAATTGGGGCCATCTTTGCTTGAAAATATCCATTGTGTTTAACCAATTCAATTCACATCTAAGTGAAAGCAAAAATGTGCATTATTCTTGTTTGTTTTGAAAATTTGGAATGATACTTCGAGCATTCTTTTCTCTATCTATACAGAGTTTATCATTTGCTCTCCCGTTTGAGCCTTTAAAAGAATAATTTCGTTTCAAATAAGCGCCTTGATGATCACTACCCTACATGGAAAATTTTCAAATATCAAAAGGGAGTGGATTTTCAATGAGCATTGCGTTACGTTGATTGTCATGAAGTGTAAGAATGATGCTTTGGCCGTCATTTCTACAACCTAAACACTGATCATCCCTTGCATACTCATTTGAGCTAAAAAAATTGGTGGTTCTTTTCGAGTGCACATATGATCGCACCCCACTTTGGGGAAGGAGATTGGGGAATTTTGAAAAAAAAAAAGGGGGAAAGGGAACCGCGAATTGGGGAAATTTGATTCTACCTGGGTTTCAATTTTGAAAAGAAAAGAAAAGAGGAAAAAGGACAAGTTCTGTCCGGCGGATCACTTATGTTTCATAGATATGAATGAGCAAGAGTCTTCCTTAGTCAATTAATTCAGATACATGCAAGAAATTTCGCATTAATGAAAGTTTCCTTTCAGAGTTATTGTAAGGAACGGATTAAAAGTCAAGCCCTCTTCTTTTCCGATCAAGCGTTCTATCCCTAGTTATCCCTTTTGAGCCTTCAGAATAAAATACTTCATTTGGCAACCCCTGAGAATCGCAAACCCCACACTGGGGGCAAGTTTGAGTTGAAAAGGAAAATTTCAAGAAGTGAAAAAGTGAAAAGTCACAAAATCAAAAGCAAAAGAAGAAAAGAGAACCTCAGTTCACAAATAAACTGGGGCAAATTTTGTGAAAGTTCAAGAATGGCAGAAGGCCGAAAAATCAAAAGAAGAAAGAAAATGAAAGAGAAAAAGCCTCAATTGAGCATAAACTCTGGGGCAAGTCTTGATTTAACCCTAAAATAGGGTTGGCACAACAATGCGATCTCAGATTACTTAAACCACTCTTGAAATCTGTCTTTAAGCCTTAACTTTTCTAAACACCCCACCAGACCCCATTACAAAAGCCGAAAGTCCTGACTTCTGTTCTTTGCAATGGCCTTGTCAAGAAAATTTCTGATGCCGGAAAATTTTAGCTGTATTTCTGAATTGCTTTAGTATGAGGTTGACGCTACTCACCATGTGAAAACCCATCAGCTCGAGGGAAAAGAAAAGAAGCGAAAGAGAAGCAAGAAAAGAAAATGCAGAAAAATTCGACGCTGAAGTCCCTGGTGAATGATAAGAAAAATGCAATCAAAGTCTGAGATCTTTGAGTTCCAACGTAGGGGCAATTTTGAGAAAAATGCGATCTTCGGTGCAATGTCCTTAAAATTTTATTTCTTTAACTATCGTTTTCAAGCTACATTACAAGCTAACAAAGTCCATCGTTGACTTATTCCTTCATGACAATCCAAAGTGAGGATTATGCTCGTAAGAAATCCATCAATCATTTGTGATCATGGGGGTATAACCAGTTTTCACAGGTTTAGCTATCGTTATCCATATTGTTGCAAGCCTATAAAGCTCATATGTGGACTACGTTTTTTTTAAGAAATAAGGGTGACAAACTATTTGCTTTCACTAAGATGTGGTATTGAAGGGATTACATACAATTTTGGGCACAAAAAATAAGACAAATTCTGACCTCCCATTTCCTTAGCCATTTCAAAAATAAAGTCACTTGATTGGTCCTGAAAGATGAGCCAACCAGAAGTGGTGACCCGTTACCCTAAGCACCAATGCTAAAAGTGAGGAAGAAATCTTCTTGAATTTGGTGTTACTTCGAGGAATTCATCATGAAATTTCTGCATGAGTTCAAACTTGACGTTTAAAGTTTCTTCACATTGTTGTATATGTGCATTCTTTTCTAAATTTTAGAAAGTGCGGTTTTTCTTTGTTCAAATAAATGAGAAATCATCTGAACAAATTTTTGCAATCAAGGGAGCCCACACTGGGGTAAAAAATTTTCTTTGTGAGATTTCATGAAATAAGCCCATACTGGGGCAAATTTTTTGTAATACATTTGAGATTTTTGTCCAAAAATCAAATAATAACATTTTCCGAATCAATCCCGCTGCTCTTTTCATGGAATTTAAGTGCATGTCATGCTTTGTTAAGCCCCCTGTGCAGGTATTCATGGTTCAAAATGACGAAAAGCATCCAGTGAGGCGGAAGGTCGATACTGCAAAGAAAAGCAAGAAGAAGGAGGGAAAAATGGATCCGACACTGGGGCAAATTATTTTGAAAAAATTTTCTCAGAAAAATCCGAAAGGAAGGGAAAAATCAGAAAAAGAAAAAAAATCAAAAAATCAAAAATCATCAAAAAATCAAAAAACTCAAGTTTAACTTCTTGCTACTTGACAAATCAAATTCAATTTCTTGTTCACAAGATCACGTTGGGCCTTGACTTCGTGCCGCTAACTTCACAACATCCCGTTGCAGCTGGGTTTTATCCCGCCAACCTCGGCAGAACTGGGTTCTATCCCGCTGACCGCTTATATCACGTTGGAGCTGGGTTTTATCCCGCCAACCTCGGTAGAATTGGGTTCTATCCCGCTGACCGCTTATATCACGTTGGAACGTGGGTTAGTTCCGCCAGTGTACATTTCATTTACATCGCTACTGGAGTGTGGGTTAGTCCCGCCAGTAAGCATTTCATTTTTCACCGTTGCTGGAACGTGGGTCAGTCCCGCCAGTGAACATTTCATTTTTCACTGCCATTGGAGCGTGAGGTTAGTCCCGCCAGTGTGCATTTCATTTTCACAGCCACTGGAGCGTGAGGTTAGTCCCGCCAGTGAGCATTTCATTTTCACAACCACTGGAGCGTGGTGTGCATTTCATTTTCACAACCACTGGAGCGTGAGGTTAGTCCCACCAGTGTGTATTGCATTTCATTTTCATCGCCACTAGCCGTTGGGTCAGTCCCACTAGTGCGCCTTTTGTGAGAACCCGTAACCCTAATATTTTTCCTAAGGTTTATTTCCCCTTAATTGCATGTTTTCGGCATTATCTGGCTTAGAAACATTTTCTTAGTGGATTTTATGAGCAATTATAGTTTTAAGATGATTTTTCTAGCATTGGTGAATTTTTAGAAAATTAAGAATATATATTGGATGTGGGACCCACTAGTGCGAAAAGTTCGGAAAATTTCGGCCAATAAGGTTAAGTTTCGGATACTGTGAGAAATTTATCGGGTGTTAAGAGATAAATAGAGAGTGTGAAGTGATTGATGTGAGAGAGAAAAGAATGATAAGAATGCATTTATGGAGGTGCCACATGTCACCTTCTCATTTGGTGGACTTTAAGAGACACTATTCACCTTTTGACATTTTTTTTGACTTTTGACCAAACTTAGTTAATATCTCCAAAAAATTCACAAAATTTCCTCATTTTTCTTTCTCTTTGGCCGGCCCTCTCTCACTCTCTTGCAAGAAGGAGAACTTCTTCAATCTTCAAGCTTTCTACTAGCAAATCATCTCAATCAAGCCCATAAACTAGATTTCACTCCATAAAACCTTATCTTCTAGTGCTAGTAAGTAGTTTGGTGAAATTTATTTGAAGAGCTAAGGTGTCCAACATCCCTCTCTCTCTTGATTTCTTGGTAAGTGAAGCTTGAACACCCTACTACATCTAATGATGCTTATTTTGTGCTTAATGGTGGCATGAGTGAAGGAATATACGATTTAGCTCTTGATTTGGCTTGTTTTGGTGAAGTTTTTATTTTATTGGGAATTTTTCTGGTTTAATATGAAATGAATGTTGTGGCCATCTTTGATGATTGGCAATGGACTATAATGGCTCTAGTAGGTATGTTTGATAAGTATTTGCAATCAATTTTGGATTTGGATGGAAAAATGGAAAATTAGGGTTCATAAAACCCCAATTCTGTCCGGTTTTAGATCATAGGGTTAGAGGCCGAATTAGACTTTGCTCAAAACATGAAAGTTGTAGGTATTGATGTGTTTGAGGTGTCTGTAAAATTTCAGGTCATTTGGATTAGTGTAGAGTGAGATATGACGAAATTACTGTAGCTGTTCTGCTTTGATCAGAATGCGAAAACTGCGATAGTAATTGGCCATTTTGACTGGAATTGGTTTGGATTTTGGAGTTGGTGTCTTCTGATGAAATGTAGCTGGATGTCTTAGCTAACCTATGCCTTTGGAATTTCGGCATTTGGACTTGTATGGACTGAATTATACCGATTACAGTTTTCTGTGTTTTGCAAACCTGTTTTGGTGATTCTGGTTTAGTGTTTGGCATTTTTGACCTAGTTTGGTCAGGAACTGGATTGAGTGACCTTCTACATTGTTGTAGCCCTGTTCCATAGCTTCGAAACGGTGGGTCTTACACCCCCATCCGATAATTGTAGTGAGAGTTGTGCCATTACCGCATTATGACGTCAAAACCGGTTTTCTTATCAAGGCTTAAGTTAAAGCCCTCTCTTAATTTCTGGTTTGCTATCATGCTTGTATATGTTTATAAAACCCTATTGGGGTTGTGAATTGGTGTTGTTTATGGCTCGGTATGGAGTCTTATTATATGTGTTACATGTTCTAGGGCGTGACGGTAGCTCACGACGTCTTGGTGATCGTGGTGCATGAAACACCATTTACTTGGTTGGTGAGTATACTACTCACTTATTTGTTACAATGTGACTTCGTGCTATGTGAATTGTTGCCTTGAAGGCTTATTTGGTTATTGGAAATGATTGAGGTGGGGGTGTACTTGACCGCCCTCACCCCTTGTAATTTCCTTTATAGCTATTTACCGTTTTACTGAAATACTGCATTTGTTATATGAGATACTGAACTCCATGCATGGAAACTGAATTGGTGTTGTTTGGACGATTGTCCGACTGTTTTACTGAATTACTGAGCTCAACCCCGTTCGGTAGTCAATTGAATCGAGCCGGCGAGGGCTTGGTCGTGAAGATTGAATTGCCACGGGGACTGTACTGGGGAACCTTGTGGTAATGAGACCCTTGGTTCCGGTAAACTCGAGTATTACCAAAAGCTACTGAAATGGAGTGCGGGCCCGGTTGGGGTATGTTGGGTGGAAGGAAGTGGAAGTAAAGGGTGGTCTACGGTTTGGTACTTGTAACATTGACGGAGAGTCAATGAGGTTGGATCAAGATTTCAAGTGTGGAAATGGGCTCTTGAGAGCCGACTGTATCCTTTTACCGTTGTACTTCATTGCTTATCGTGTACTTTAAGTGATTGGCTATACTTATGTGACTTTGGTTGCTTATGTAGTGGTATACCACTGGGCTTTAGCTCATTCCGTGTTATTTGTTTTCCTTACAGGAAAATGAACACTTTTGGAAAGGTTATGATAGTTGGATGCAAGTTGAGCTCATGTATATGTAGTTTTGGATAAGCTCCTTGAGGGTGAAAACCCTAAGTGCTTTGACTCCACCAATGTTTGGTGTGTAAATGGCTACTTGTATATGTATGAACTAAATGGATACTTTGGTAGGCCGTTTGTCTTGTAAAGGTTGGTTTTCAATGTATATATATGTTTGGTAAATGTTTGGATGGATTTCGGATCACCACGACTTTCAAACGGAAAAGGAAAAATTTTGGCGAAGATGAACAGTGCCGAATCCGGCCAGGAATCCGGCCAGAAACTGGCCGGATTGCAGGCCGGATTGCCTGGGGAAAAAAATGAAATCCGGCCAGTTGCTCTCTGGCCAGTATCCGGCCAGACAATCCGGGCGGAATCTTGGCCGGATTGGCGGCCGGATTGCGATGGAAAAATGAAATTTTGGGGTTTGCTCTCGGCCTTGTATCCGAAGGAGAATCCGGCCGGAAATCCGACCAGATTCCGGCCGGATTCTGACGTGGATTTTACTGTTCATTTCGGTTTCGAATTTTCGTTTTTTTTATTTTCTGATTTTGACTTGTTTGCGTGCATTGCTATGTTCCGGAGCGTAATATATCGACGTAAATTGTACCGTTAGTCCTGGCGAGAGTTGGGCAGGCAGTCCGCTAACCCCTTTTGTTCGCCTTAGGGGAAAGTGGGGCTGTCACACCTTTCATTTTCCTCCCTCACTAGCCGTTGGGTCAGTCCCACTAGTGCGCCCTTCATTTACACCGCCACTAGCCGTTGGGTCAGTCCTGCTAGTGTGCCCTTCATTTACACCGCCACTAGCCGTTGGGTCAGTCCCACTAGTGTGCGCATTTCATTTCATTTTCACTAAACATGGGTCAGTCTCACTAACATTTCATTTCACTTCACTTCACGTTTTAAATTACTGTTCGGGTCAGTCCCGTTTAAATTCTTGTTCGGGTCAGTCCCGTTTAAATTTCTGTTTGGGTCAGTCCCATTTTAAATTCCTGTTCGGGTCAGTCCCGTTTTAAATTTCTATTCGGGTCAGTCCCGTTTAAATTTCTGTTCGGGTCAGCCCCGTTTAAATTCTGTCCGGGTCAGTCCCGTTAAAATTCTTGTTCGGGTCAGCCCCGTTTAAATTTCTGTTCGGGTCAGTCCCGTTTAAATTCTTGTTCGGGTGTATCCTGTTTTAAATTCCTGCTCGGGTCAGTCCCGTTTGAATTTCTGTTCGGGTCAATCCCGTTTAAATTTCTGTTCGGGTCAGTCCCGTTTAAATTCCTGTTCGGGTCAGTCCCGTTTTAAATTCCTGCTCGGGTCAGTCTCGTTTAAATTTCTGTTCGGGTCAGTTCCGTTTAAATTCCTATTCGGGTCAGTCCCATTTAAATTTCTTGTTTGGGTCAGTCCCGTTTTAAATTCCTGTTTGGGTTAATCCCATTTCAATATTTTGATAAAGAGGTCAGTCCTCGTTTTAAGGGCGGCAATCGTTGGAATCATTCGCAGCCGAATAATGCAGGTAGGTATTTGGTGTCTATTTCTTTGTCTCAAATTTTTCCAAAACTCAGACAAAGAGGGGCAAACTGTAGACACCAAATTTTTGACTTTATTTTTTCATAATTAGTTTTATTGATATTTATTTTAGTTTGGTTTTACTAATCTCTTTTTTAGACATTTTAGCATAAAATTTGTAAGAAAAAGAAAAAGAAAAAAAAAAGACAAATTGTTCACAAAATATGTTTATGTCTTTTTAATTCAATCTTTTGGCATTTTTATTTATTTTTGTTAAGTTATTTTGAAAAAAAGGAAAAGAAGAAAAACGATGAAAATGGAAAATGAAAAAAAGGGGAAAATTGGATTTGCATTTTGTTGTTTCTAATGTTAATTAAATTGTTTTTGTTTTTAATTTTTATTATTTTCAATTTTGTTATTTAAGTTAAAAAAAAAGAATGATACGCGACTTGCAAGCTGCGTTTTTCGCAGCTTGCAAGGAAGGGCTTCGGGCAGCCCTTGGCTGCAAATACAGAAGAAGTGGCTGGGTGTTTAGGGTTGGTTTGGCTCCCATATAAATAAAAAAAGAAAGGCAGCCGCAAGGGAGAGTTTTTGGAGATAGAGAGAGGCTAGGAGTAACGGCTGGGGGTTGGAAAAGAAACAGCCGCAGCTGGGGAGGGATTGAAGGTGACGGCTAGAATCTGAGAGGAGAGGAGATGACGGCTGAGTTTGGGAAAAGAAAGACACAACCGAGGAGAAGGTTTTTTAGAGTGAGCTAAGCGAGAGAGAGGCTTCCGTAAGAGGGAAAGAAACGTTTCAGAAGAGTAACGGCTGGGGGGTTTTGGAAAAAAGAAAACGGCTAGAAAAAGAGAGATCAACATAGAAGGGGTTACGGCTAGAATCTTGGAGGGGCTGAGAGTTGATGGCTGAAAAAAGAAAGGGGGCGGCTGAGTTTGAAAGAGAGGGCTAGGTTCGGAAAGGAGAGCTTCAGTTGGGCAGTAGGAAGGAACGAAGCAAGGGCAAGGGAAGAATGGTGGGGTGGCTGTAAAAGGAGAGCGTCTAACCAGAAAAGAGAGGAAACTACAGGCAAGGATAATGGAGTGTTTCATGGAGGAAACTGGAGCACTGAAGCTGACCTGCAATTCATTTCCCTCGGATTGTAGTGGATTCTAGTCATCCTCCTCCAGATCCCTATCAAGGATCCAATTCTCACAGCAGCAAAACAGGTAACCCTCTACTCTTTTCTTGTTCATGTCCCTCCTCATACGAAGCCCATGAGTGTAGCCAAGGATCGAGAAAGGCAGTTCATTTCTGTTATTTTCTTATGTTTCCGTACATCTCATAGGTCAAAGATGATTTCTTTTCGTTGTTTACCGGTTCTTGTTTTATATAGCCTCGTTGGATGATCTTGTTTTCTGGGGTCAGATTATATTGGGGTTGAGATATTGTGCATAAAATTCTGCTGCAATGAACTTGAAGCTTTCGGCTCATTGCAGCAATGGTCATCTCTTTGTTGTCAAGTTATTGCTTTGTATCTGTGCTGAATTTCCCGTATGTAGTAGCATTATTGGATTTGTTGGGAGTAAGCACCTGCATTTGTGTTGCTAACAAAGCTGTTGAGGGTGTTCTGGTCAAATGAAATTGCGGCAAGTCCTCACGTTGCTTGCTGCATTTTAGACCTGTTGTTTATGATGCCGGTTTCATTCTCCTTTTTCCTGTTTGTTTATTTGCTCAAGTAGTTGTTTTCTTGTATTCCCGTAGAGTCTTATGGATTGCTCAGAAGTCTGGCTGAGTTTGGTTGGGCCTGATTTGGTGTTTTGAATCTGTTAGTATACTGATTGATGAGTTTGTCTTAACAGAAAATGAAAAATCTGTCCGCTATTGTATGCCTTTGAATGCTGTGAAAATTACGTGAGTTGAACTGCAAGTTATAGCAGAATTTTGTCGCAGCAATGATTGATAGGAGCTGTATTTTCTTCTTCCCTCTCCCTGTCTCAAGCTCACGGATCCAAACTGGGTGGATGAGATCTTGTGAATCTGTTAAAAAAAATTGTTGAAGCCTAAAAGCTTTGAAAAGCCGCAGAGAACTTTGCTGTCTTCTTTTTCCGTGACCATTCACTAGACTTCAGCCTCTTCTAAGTTGACTAGTTATGTCTTGTGTGGAAAGGGAGCAATGAAAGATGGGTTTGAGTTTGCATGATTGAGTCCTTAAAACACTTGAGCTATGATCAAACACCTTGCTAAAAAATGAATGAATCTGGTTGCCGAATGCATTTCATTTTTTGCACTGGATCTTGCTAAGTTTTCTGTTTGTTTGGATGATGGTTTGCTACCTAGTTTAAAGCCTTGTGTTTGGGTTTGAAATCTGAACTGGAGAAACAAGTTGTGTGTTTGGGTTCTGCTTAGTTGCTGATGGCTGAATAAGAAAAATTGCAGAAGCTTTTCTCGCGTAATTTTGCTGCATTAGTTTCATGTTCATTCGGCAACAGCTTACAAGTTGGTTTCATCACTTTGTTTGTACATTTAAATCTTGTGTTTGATTTAGTTGATTATTGATAGTTAAAATCTTGATTTGGTGAATTCGTTTGCATGATGAAATGGATGAAAGGTTGTCTTGATTTGGTGAATTCGTTTGCATGATGAAATGGATGAAAGGTTGTAGCTGAAACTTGCAGAAACTAGCAATGAGAAAAGATTCTGCGTGTGTTGCATGAACATGCATGAGACATTTCTGAACTTTGCATTTTGACCCCCCAAGTCTCCCTTCATTTCACTATGACCCAACCAATTGAATAATGTCCTCAATTTGGTCCTTCGCAGCTTTGATTTTTGCAACTTCATTGTTTGTTTGCTTTAATTAACTACCATGCTTTGTCAATTGCACTTAAGTCATAACTTTAGGGGCTTTACGATCAAGTGAGCTTTCTTTTGCACATTTCTTTTAATTTTTCTTAATTAAAGTGGTACCTTGACCTCTTTATTGTTTTGAAGCCATTCTTTCTTTCATTTGTCACCATTCCAAGGGAGGTATAATTTCTTTTATCCTTTTTTGTCTCTCCTATGTGATCCAACGTGCTAAGTGAGAATTGCATGTCTACTTTCCTTTCCTTGCTTTTCCTTAATTCCTTTCATTTATTTCATTTACTTTTGCTTTTATTAAGTTATTCTTTTATGGGGTATGTGTACACCTCTTGGCTTGTAATAGATAGGGTTTGGAGAGCACTTTTTGAAGACCTATTGAAGACGTGTGCCTAGCTAGCAAATGTAATAGGTTTATTAGTTTGGTTGTTTGCCTTTGTTGCTATGTGTTAACTTGCTTTATTAGGCTCTTGCATCTAGTCGAGCATGCCAAGTGTTACGTGCTATGTGTTTATGAGTGTTTGGCATGTCTACTTGCTTTCTATAGTCATAGATGAATGTGATGGATGAATGTACGTCACCACACTAGTCCAATGCTAGTTGTGGCTCATTATTCCGTTAGGAATTCATAGAAAGGGTTAGTCCAACGCTAGACCCTTAGGGATTTCCCTTTCGTTAGTGCATACTTGCATGTTCACTACATTTCATGTATTTTTCTTAGTTTTTATCATTTGGCATGCTCCTCCAATCCTTTTCCCCTCATTTTAGGCTTTTTGCATCCTCATGCTAGTTATAGGGTACATTTGCGTGAGAGTCCCCTTTCGATAAGGGAAACGAGCGAGTTTGTCTACAAAATAGCCTTAGCACGCTAGTTCTTCCTTCTAATCCAAGGAAAAATCAAAGTCGTAAAGTTAGAAGTCCTTCCCGTGCCCGACTTGATGCATCCCCTTAGGGTCATACACTTGCATTCTTTTTTATATCACCTCTTCACCTTTTAACCATATTTTCTCATTTTTCTCAATCCACACTTTCTCAACATCTTTTTATCACTTTTTTTTTCTTTTTTTGGCAAAACCCCGTACACGGGGAGGGGATGCCAGCCCCTAAATATTATTGAAAACGACAACTTAAACAAAAAAAGGAAGATGCCTCCCCAATGTAAAGACTAGGCATACATAACCTAAACCCCTTCGCTAATCCAACGAACCCCAGGCACACTCCGTGAGTCTAGCACAACCGAGGCCCGGACGATTGCCGGCAACTCCTGGAACTGGTCATATTCCGTGACTCCTATTGCTCCCATATCCGCTAGCCTGTCTGCCGCCGAGTTGGCCTCACGGAACACATGCGCGATAGTGGCTGAAAAACCCTCTAGAAGTCTCCTAATTTTCCTCAAACAATTACATAAAGGCCACTTAGCAAGTACCCCAGAGACAACCAACTGCACCAAGGCTTTAGAATCCACTTCTACCAACGAAGGCCGAAGCCCCCGTTGTGAACACAACTGCAAACCAAACAGTAAAGCCAGACCTTCTGCCTCCAACACATTGTAGTCCCCGAATTCCTTGTAAAAAGCAAAAATCATTTTTCCCTGATAATCCCGGACTAGCCCCCCACCCGTGGCCCTGCCATGCTTCACACTGGCGTCCGAGTTCAATTTAAGCAAACCAAAAGGCGGCTTTTCCCACATAACCGCCCGAGGGATCCTCCGCCGCGGCGGCGTGGTAACCAAACGAAGTAAGTCACAATCGACATCTCCGTTGAAGTGCGACCGATGAAACAAATTAGCCTTCCCAAGCCCCTCCAAGAAATGGTCTACCTCGCAGATGACCCTGTCACTCCCCCAATGGACGCCGCGGAAACGCTCCTGGTTCCTGGCCACGGCGCCCTGTCACTTATTTATTTCTCACCTCACAAATGGCACTCAAAATTACACTTATATGTATCTACTATTCTATTTTTCACCCATTTACACACGAACACCTTTATTTTATCACATTTGCACACTTGCACTTACCTTTTTTTTACATTTCGCATCTTTCATACATTTTCACACTTGCACATATTTGAGTCTTCATTTGCATTTTCCTATGACCTCTATGAGATTCTTCCTATTGGCCATCACAAACCCATGTGATTGGGATCAAAAATCTCATAAGAGACATTTAGATTTAGGTTTGCATTTTCCTTTCCATTTCGCATTCATCTAGTCATATCCAACATGCGATACATACCTTGGGTAGAAAATTAGGAAACGTGGGGCTAAGTCACGCAACTAGCTTTGGCTAGGGTAAGGGAGTGCCTTAGGCTTTGCCTTTGCCTTCTCCCTTATCAAACGTGACCCCCGATCCCTTTCTTTGGTTACGTAGACCTAAAAGTTTTCAAAAAGGGTTTGTTTACTTTTTGCATTCAAAAACAAAAAATCATTTTTGGGTGACTTGGTACACCCTAACTCTATACCAAGTGGCGACTCCATTTTTCATACATAAAACCCTTTTGAACTTTACTTGACCAAAACCGTCGCATTTTACAATCCCACGGTCTTTGCTTTCACTTCTACACACGTTCACACACACTACACACACTACTTTCACACCACCATCAAAAAGTGGGGCGCGACAACTAATTGAGCAAAATATCTTCCCCCTCATGGCTATCTCTTGACCAAAATTTGTGGCTAAAATGCAAGGAAAGAAAGAGAAAAATTGTGTGGTTGTGGTTGAGCCAAGTGTTGGCAAGCTTATGGCCTAAATTCATCCTAATCCTTTTGTCTTCTTAAACCATAAGAGCAGCCTTTCTTCTTCATTCTTTTCTGCACCTTGGCCGAGTAAAGAGAGAGAGAAAAGGAGAGCAAGAGAAAACCATTTCCTTCTTGATTTGCACTACCCAAGTGAAGAATCAAAATTTCAAACCGATTAAAGTGTTAGTTCGTGAGTTGGGAAGCTAGTGGATCTAAAAATTTCTAAAGGAGGTGGAGTATCACTCTTTCAAGCTTTGTTTTTGAGGTATAAAGTCTGATTTATGGCTTTGATTCTTTTATTTTGGTTTAAGATGCTATCTAGTTCCTGTTTTGGCTTGATTATAAGATATGCAAGTTGTTGTGATGAATTTTGGATGATATAAGCAAGTTAGGGTTTGATTAATTTCTGCCTACACTTGATGTATAATTGCATATGTTGAAAATAAGATTATATAAGGGGATTTGGTAGTGATTGAAACAAGGAATTTAAGAAAGTTTCATTGAAGACAAAAATTCCAGATTTCTGGAAATTCCTAATTCAGTTCTGCCCGGTTTTAATACTCATAGTTAGAGGCCGAATTAGGCTTGGCCTAAAACATGAAAGTTGTAGAGAATGGTATTTTATAGGTGTCTAAAAAATTTCAGCTCAATTGGAGTAACGTAGCTTGTGAAAAGATGAAAATACCCTCACTGTTCTAGATTAAATTCCAGTGCTCCGCGTGGACAGTTTAGTCTTCTTGGTTGTATTTATTCACTATGATCCATTTGGATTTAGTCATTTTCCAAAACATGAAAGTTTTATTACTCTATCTTAGCTTTTAAACGCCTCCAAGAACACCTTAAACGGATCTTGGTAGCCTGAGATATGGCCATTCTAGTGCAGTCCAGTTAATTCACCGTACAGTTGGAAGTTGGCTCTGTAATTTGGGAATTTGACCAGGTTACGTTGGAAATTGGACTAAGTGATCTTCATGAACATTGTAGCCCTATGTCTTAGCTTCGAAACGGTATATGTTGTACATCAATCTGATAAGCATAGTATCAATTGTGTCATTTCCGTAAAAACACGTCAAACCTGTCTTTTGCTAGGTTACATTTCCGCACTTGTTATCACTTTGATTTTTGGTCTTATGTTGTTATGAGCCTATGGAATGGCTATTTACTTGAATCTATGATATGTATGACTTTGGGTTTGAATGAGGAAAATAATGAAGCCAAAATGGCTGGAAAATTAGGTAAACACAAAGGGCATGCTGCCCAAATTTACGCTCAAGGACTAGAGAATTACAATTGCGACTTGGGTATAGTTGGTAAATGCTTATCCCTTGAACCCTCTAGGACTTTTGCAACTTTGGTTATCGATGGTTATACGTTAGAACCTAGCCGAACTTGTACCCTTGAGAAATAAAATAATGACTACTCGGAGTATGTTTTCCTTGTACTTTTGACTCAAATGACATTTCCAAGTATAATGTTACAAAGTTATATAGTTTGAAAAGCGAGCGAGTATTTCACGAATATTCTCTAAGTGAATTTCCAATTCTTGCTTCTTATTGAACGAAACGTCCAACTTTCGAACCTTAGTCAATTTTAAAGTACTTAAACAAAGTTTTATCGTAGATTTGGACTCCGTACCCGGAGTACAACCTGAAAGTGACCAGTAACGGCACTATATCTTTTGGTGAGTGCTTTCAAATGTCGAATTGCACTTAATACTTGTATTTGATACGTGACCAATGTGATTACATGTTATATACGTGAAATATTAGGGCAAGAGTGTACTTTATCGCACTTGCCTTAATCAAACTTGCTATCATCCCATGATTTCACTTGACTTGCTCTACATGCATTTGAATTACCTCTTGTCTGGAATTCCAGAAACCCTGTGGCTAGTTAATTGAGTCGAGCCGGCAAGGGTCTGGTTGATTAGATAACAAACCCTGGGTCTCTTGTTTGTCGGGTGGAGTGATATCTTCTCGACTAATCGGTATACTCGAGTATTACCACTTTCATTCTTGTTTGGCGTTCGGGCCCGATAAGGGGGTTGATCGGTGGACGGAGGTTGGCGTTAAGTGGGGTTCTACTGGATGGGTTCCTTTACTTGAAAGTTGACGGAGTGTCAACTATTACACGATCAAGCTTCTGGTGACGCAATGGGAAGTTGGCTCTTGAGAGCCATCCGTATCCTTATACTTTGGAGTGATTATTATTTATTGAATTATCGTTTCTTCTGAAAACTTTTACACTCGCTCACTTGAGATTTGCTACTTGAAGTCTTATTGTTCATCTTTATGAACTTTTCATGCTCACTACTTACTATGTGATACTTACATGTTTAAATAATGGTCAATTGGTTATTTGGAACCTCACTGGGCTTTTAGCTCATTCCACGCTATTTGTTTTCCTTACAGGGGGTACGAGCGAGGCGTGAGACGTGTACAGACTAGCGTAGCCTAGTTGTTTTTGACTTTTGATTTGTACTCGCGCTATTACTCGATTAAGATGGCTGTACTTGGATTGTATACACTTTAAACCAACTTGGGTATATAAAGGCTTTGTATTTTGAATATGCATCGATGTAAATTATAAGTTTGAATTGTATATGTTATTCATGGGTCATGGAAGTATACATGTGATTCGAGTGAGTGAGTCCTGGCGAGAGTTGGGCAGGCGGTCCGCCGACCCTTTGGTACGCCCTAGGGGGAGGTGGGGCCGTCACACTAGACAGGCCCAAACTCATGGGGATGGCTTCGGATCAGCAACTGAACCGACCCAGGGACATGAGAATATAGAGGAAAATCAAGTGACTACTACCATTAATAGGATGACTGATATCCTAGAACGTTTAGTTGAAAGACAAGGTCCTAGACCACTTAACCAAACTGGGGGACAGGATAGAGAGGAGGATAGAGCCTTGGGGAGGTTCTTGAAATTTAACCCGCCTAAGTTTATTAGTGAACCTGATCCTGAGGTAGCAGAGAATTAGTTAGAGAGAATGACTAACATATTCGCCGCCTTAGACTATACCGAGAATAGGCAAGTGAACTTTGCTGCTTTCCAATTTGAAGGAGTGGCTCGTGCTTGGTGGGATGTGATAAGGGAAAGTGGGAGAGAGCCCAAACCCCTTGGACTTGGGAGAATTTCACGGGTGAATTTAATGAGAAATTCCTTCCTCCTTTAATTCAAGAAAAGAGGGAGGATGAATTTATCAAGTTGAAACAAGAAACCCTTAGTGTAGCTGAGTACGAAGGGAAGTTTACTAAGCTTTCTAAGTATGCTCCTGAATTGGTGATCAATGAACGAAAAAGGATAAGATGGTTTGTACAGGGGCTTAATGTGGAAATCTAATAGGGTTTGGCCGCAGCCCAAATCTCTACATTTACTGAGGCTCTTGAGAAAGCACAAGGGGTTGAGAGTGCGAGAACGCAAGTAAGGGACTTTCGCAATAAAAAAAGAAACTTTTCTAGCCATACTTCTGGATAGGCTAGTAAGAATGTACAGCCTTCCAAAATGGGAAGAGGAATGGGAGGAATAAGGACTGCTGGAGTTTCAAGGGGAGCTTTATCCAGAGAAGGTCGTAGTGGACCGGTTTAGGCTAGGGGAGTGCTTTCTAGTGGTTCAGCCGTGACCCCTCAAGTTACTTGTGGATACTGTGGTAAACCCAACCATTCTGAAAATGACTGTTGGAGAAAATCTGGGAAATGTCTATTTTGTGGTAGTGGCGAACATCAAGTCGTGAGTTGTCCGAAGTCTTCAAAAGTAGGAGGTAACCCTCAGAGGCCAGAAAAGTTAACCTCCAAGCAGACTAGTGCCGGAGGGAGTCGATCAAAGGTACTGGTTAGGGTTTATGCACCGGATCATCAACAGATAACCGATGCGACTGAGGTGGTTGAAGGTACGATTCCTATTTTCCATTGTTTAGCTAAGATTTTAATTGATCCGGGTATGACTCATTCTTTTGTAAACCCTAATTTTATGAGTGGAATAGACTTGAAACCAATTAAGTTATCTTATGACTTGGAGGTTAAGACGCCTACTGGGGACCAGAGTCTAATCGCTAACTTGGTATACAGAGATTGTGAGATCTGGGTTGGAGAATGAAAATGTCTGGCCGATTTGATAGGCTTAGCAATTAAGGGATATGACGTGATCTTAGGGATGGATTGGTTAGCCTGTTACAATGCCCAAATGAACTGTAAGATGAAAATAGTAGAATTGTGCATTCTAGGAGAGGCCACCCTGAACTTGGATGTAAGGGGTAGATTAGCTTCATCTGCACTTATCTCAGGAATTCGAGTTAGGAAAATGTTAAGTAAGGGTGCTCAGGGATACCTGGCTTTTCTAATCAACACTCCTAGTGATAAAGTGAATCTGGAGGACATGCCTGTCATGAAAGATTACCTAGATATTTTTCCTGAAGAGTTAGAGTCTTTACCCCCGGAAAGGGAAATAACTTTTAAGATTGATGTAACTCCGGGAGTAGCACCTATCTCTAAGATGCCATATAGAATGGCTCTAGCTGAACTAAAAGAATTGAAGCTGCAATTGCAGGATTTGTTGGAATGGAATTTTATAAAAGAAAATGATTCACCATGAAGAGCTCTGGTCTTATTTGTTAAGAAGAAAGATGGGAGTTTAAGGTTGTGTATAGATTACAGAGGCCTAAATGATATTACTATTAAGAACAAGTACTCATTGCCCCACATTGATGAATTATTTGATCAATTGCAAGGGGTGATAGTATTCTCGAAGTTGGATTTGAGACAGAGTTATTATCAATTAAGGATTTTAGAGAAGGATATACCCAAGACTGCTTTTAACTCGAGGTATGGATACTTTGAGTTTGCAGTAATGCTATTTGGATTAACGAATGCACCTGCTGCTTTTATGAATTTAATGCACAGGGTTTTTAAGTCTTATCTAGACCAATTTGTGGTGGTGTTTATTGATGATATCTTGGTGTACTCTAACAATATGGAGGATCACGAGAAACACTTGAGAATTCTTTTACAAACCTTGAGGAAACACCAATTGTACACTAAGTTTAGCAAGTGTGAGTTTTGGTTGAAAGAAGTGACATTCTTGGACCACATAATTTCTAAGGATGGAATAAAAGTGGATCCAGCCAAAGTTGAAGCTGTTTCAAAGTGAAAACGACCGAAAAATCCTACTGAGATTCGAAGTTTTATAGCGTTAGCAGGGTATTACGGGAGATTCATTGAGGATTTTTCTAAAATTGTTGGACCCATGACTGAGTTGACCAAGAAAAGTGAAAAGTTTATATGGAGTTCTAAGTGTGAAGAGAGTTTCCAGGAATTGAAGAGACGTTTGACAAGAGCGCCGGTGTTAGTTCTATCAAATGGAAAAGATAGTTTTGTGGTCTACACAGATGCTTCTAAGGAAGGCTTGGGATGTGTTTTAATGCAAAATGAGAAAGTGATAGCGTATGCCTCTAGGAAATTGAAACCTCATGAAAGAAACTACCTGACTCATGATTTGGAATTGGTAGCTGTAGTGTTTGCTTAAAAGAAATGGAGGCATTACCTATATGGAGTGACATTTGAGATTTTTACTGATCACAAAAGCTTTAAGTACTTATTTTCTCAAAAGGAGCTAAACTTGAAACAGCGTAAGTGGATGGAATTTCTGGAAGACTATGATTGCACAATAAAGTACCATCCAGGAAAGGTCAATGTAGTGGTCGATGCCTTGAGTCGTCAAGTGCAAGTGGCCGGATTGATGATTAAGGAATTACACTTGTTAGAAGAAGTTAGTTATTGGAATCCTCGACTGGAACTGAGGAAAGTAATTCTTGGAAATATCACAGTGAATTCTACTTTGTTGGAACGTATAAGAGAAACCCAGAAGTGCAAAAGTGGTTGGAAAGAGTCAAGAAGAAAGAAAAGTCAGATTTTAATTTGGGAATGAATGGCGCATTGAGGTTTTGGAATCAGATAGTAGTGCCAAAGGATGAAGAGCTTAAGAAGGAAATCTTGGAAGAGGCACACCGAGCGAAGTTTACGGTACATCATGGAGGACCAGGACCTGAAGAGTTTGTATTGGTGGAGAGCATGAAAAAGGAGATTTTTCAATTTGTCCAAACCTGTTTGATTTTTCAACAGGTAAAAGCTGAATATCAGAAACCATCAGGACTTTTACAACCTTTGGAGATACCTAAATGGAAGTGGGAAAACATCACTATGGATTTTGTATCAGGGTTACCTAGGACACATGATGAGAATATAAAGACCAAGGCCCATTCAAGCACATGGGGAATTGGAAGATTCAAGTGAAGACTAGTTGATTGCACGAATGCTTGCGTTTAGTAGGATTATTTGATTTTCCTCGTTGATTTTGGTTATTTCTCGCTTTAGAAAGTCTAGGTAATTAAGCTAGTTTAATTGCGGCCCATTTGTTAGTAAGTAAGGCCCAAAATCTTTCTTAAGTATGTAGGGTAGTTTGGTCAACTTTTTGAATTATGGTTAATGCTTGTAAGGGCTATAAATAGCCCCACTTCCTCTTTGTTTCAGATCAGTTTTTGACTATTAAATACAATTAGTGAGTTTTCACTTTCTCTTTGGCAAGAGAGTTTCCTTTGAATACTTGAGAATCTTCTCAAGTTATTCACATGAACTTATCAATCGAGTATCTCCTTGATTGTGGCATTCTACTACCTCCAATTTGGTTCGTTAATTCGAGTAGTGATGGGTTGAGATAATATCAAAATTGTTCGTGACTTCTAGGGATTAGTTGGGTCAAATTTCCACTGCCTAAGCCATGGTGTTTTGGTTGTCTAGATCGGGGGTTCACATCAGTTGGTACCAGAGCTAGTCGATAACCACCAGGTTATATCTTTTTTTTCGTGTATTTCGAGTCATATATGTTTATCCCAATCTGTTCGTTTGTTTAGAACCAAAAAACAAAAAAAAAAAAGAGTCACTGTTCACCGGTACTGTTCACACTAACACTGTTCATAGTTACTGTTCATCCAAATACAAATCTGTCCAGCCTTGTTGTTTGTGTTATCCAACTTGTTTACTTAGTTTTCAAATCTGGATTTTGGCAAAACTTGTTGGAATTTTGTGAATCTTGAAGAGAACTTACAATAATCTTGAGCTTCTTGCATTCTTGATCACAATCTTGAAATTTCTGAAGTTCCTGACAACTTCCTTGAAAGTTCTTGAAAGATCTTGGAGTTCTTGGTAGTTATTGTGACAGCCCCACTTTCCCCTAGGGCGAACCAAAGGGGTTAGCGGACTGCCTGCCCAGCTCTTGCCAGGACTAACGGTGCAGTTCAGAGCGATCTATTGCGTTCCGGAACTTATAACGCGCGTAAACAAGGCAAAAGGACAAAATAACCCAAAATAAAAAAAATGAAATTCGGAGTCGACCATGAATAGTAACTGACCCGTCAGAACGCAATCAAATATCAAACAAACATTCATATCTTGAACGTTAGCAATTACAATCCAAAGTGACATACAAAAGTTTTCAAAAGTTAATATATACACGGTTTGCCAAATTGAAAGTGAAAACGACCCTAAAGATACATTTAGGGTTTCACTTCATATACAATACAAAAGAGATATACATCTAGTTCATTCGGCAATCATCTATCAAGATTCATTCCAAAAAGAGTCATATTCCTGTAAGGAAAACAAAAGGAACGGTGTGAGCCAATTGCCCAGTGAGATACTATCACTTACGCAACCAAGTGCATATAAGCATCAAGCTTTCAATCAATATAATAAAAATAAACAAAGGCACACGTCAAATATGGTGAGAAAAGGATACAGATGGCTCTCAAGAGCCCTTTCCTCGTTTGCATTTCTTGATCGGACGTCATTGACCCTCCGTCAATGTTCAAAAGTAACCAACCGTAGACTCCACTTTACCTCCACTCCTTCCACCTAACATCCCCCTACCGGGCCCGAACTCCAAACACTTGCACTTTGGTATTACTCGAGTATACCGGAATCGAGAGTCTCGAATACTACAAGATTCCATATAACTTTACCCAAGGTTCATTAATTGGCATGACCAAGCCCTCGCCGGCTCGATTCAATCAACTACCAATGGGGTTGAGCTCATTGATAACATTTGTAGTCGTTGGATACTCGTCCAATCGACACCAAGTCGAGTACTTTCATTTCATGTAACATTCCAATAACATGACAACAATGATATAAGGCATATAAGTGAGAGTGATAAAGTACACTTTCACTGCAATCAAGTCACATTCAATTCACTTCAAGCAATTTACATTCAAAGCCATATAGTAACACACAAGTGAGTAGTACACTCACCAGGGTCAGTGCAGATACCTCCCAAAAGAGAGCTTTAATCACCAATAAACCCTAAAATAATCCAAGGAAAACAATTGAAGGTTCCACTTTCAAAATTGGGTATACAGAATGCACATGTGAGGCTCGACTACCAGTCGTATGCCTCGCCAAATAATTACTAAAGCAAGGTGCAAAACATGATTTTTGGTAACGAAAAGGTAACATGAAGACTTAGGCTCAAACAACCCAAAAGCCCTTCGTTCAAATCACAAGTAAATCCAACTAGCCCTCAAGAAAAATTTCAGCAGCATATCCCTTGTTTTTACCTATTTTCCAGCCATCATGGCTTCATTATATCCTCAAATCAGTCCCAACATCTCGTACAAAAGAATCTCATTCCCAAAAGCCGTTCACTAGGCTTAATGGCATTCAAGTACAAAATTTAACTAAGAAATGTCCGGATATGAAAGTCAAGCCCTAAACTATTCAAATAACCACAATAATACTCGATTACAAGTCATAAACCAATTCTATCTACTACCAAAACAGGGTTGCCTAAGCATATACAAACATTAGAGGAAACCAGAAAATTCGGAAATGCAATTAACTTTGGCCCTGAAAAAAAATAGTTTTTGTCCTCATTTTGCGGTAATGGCACCAATTTCACTACGATTATCGGATGAGGGTGCAAGACCCACCATCTCGAAGCTAAAAGACTGGGCTACAACATCACAGAAGGTCACTTAACCCAGTTTTGAGTGCAAACAGGTCAAAAATGCAAGATACTACATCAAAAAACGTAAAACAGATTCACCAAAATGCATTCTAGCGGAAACATCATAACTCAGGCTCTACAAGTCCAAATCCAGAAATTCCAAAACCATCTGAAAACTAAGAAACAGGTCTAAATTTTATCAGAATGCCTCAACAACTAATTCGAAAGCAATTCCAGCCAAAACAACCAATTACAGGCGCAATTCTCCAATTCGGGTAAAACCAGAACAGCAATAGTAATTTTGACTTATCTCATTCTACACTACTCCGATTGACCTGAAATTTTGTAGGAACCTATAAAATGTCATTCCCTACAACTTTCATGTTTTAATTCAAGGCCAATTCGGCCTCTATCTAGGACCTAAAATTTCGGACAGAATGCTCCCTCAAGAACCCTAGTTTTCTGAAATTTCTTCCAAACCAGAAATTGGTTGCAATTAATCACTTTTCCCACCTCCTTAAGTCATTATAGACCATTTCCAATCATCATAGATAGCCACACAATCATGCTTATATTAAAACAGAAAAATCCCCAAAAATAATAAAACTTCATCATTTCAACCACAAATCAAGAAATAATCCATAAACTTGCATCTTATACTCCCACTAAGCATGATTTAAGCATCAATTAAAGGAGGAGGGTGGTTCTTCACAACTTACCTTAAAAACAAGAGAGAGAGAGCTATAGGTCCTCCTAACTTTCCAAATCACTCCACCAATCAACTTACTAACACTAATTGAAGAGGTTTTATGGAGTAAGTTCAAGTTTCAATGGTTGGTTTTGATGATTTGGAGCAAAATGGAAGCAAAACTTGAAGAGTTTCTTCCTTTCTTTTTGAGAGAGAGGGCCGGCCAACAAGGGAGAAGAAATGAAGAATTTTTGGTTGTTTCTTGATTTAATTAGTCAATTGGTAAGACCATGAATAGTGGTCTTAAAGGTAGACCACTCAAATGGTGACACTTGTCACCTTTTATTAAATATCTACCTAACTTGTCTCTCTCATATCAATCCAAATTGCAACCTCTACTTATCTCTTAACACCCGATAAATTAATTCAAGTATCCAAAACTTAACCTAGTTGGCCGAATTTTTCCGAACTTTTCGTACTAGTGGGTCCCACGTCCGGTATACGCTCTTAATTTCTCAAAACCTATTCGATACTAGAAAAATCATCTAAAAATTATATCTGCTCCTTAAATTCATCTAGCAATTTTTTTTTCTAATCACGAAAATGCGGAAAACAAGCCACGGAAAATAATAAAACCTAGAAAATGGGAAAAAAATACGAGTTCTCACAGTTATTATTTGTGGACTTCCTTGTTTTCTGTCGTGGTTGATAGTTGTAGTAAAAAAAAAAACAGAAAACAAAAACGAAAAGAAAAAGAAAGAAAAGAGGAATCGGTTGGCAAAAAAAAGGAAAGGAAAGAAAGTGGCAACTGAATTGTTTTGAATAGGGAACCAAATCTGATTTGTGCAATCTTTCTTGGAGTAGAATTTGGAAGTTACCAAAAGTTGTTTCAAGAAGATTACCAAAGGTTGTTTCAAGAAGGTTACCAAAGTTGTTCAAGAGGAAAAGGATTTTCAAAGGGTTTCCAAAAACTAACTTGTTTCCAAAATCAATTAGGAAACTAAGTAAAGCACTTGGATAACTCTTTGTACTCACTTGGACACTCTCTCTGCTACCTTTTTAGGAAACTTTCTCAAATTCTCTCATCCATTTCTTTTGAAAACTTTCTTAAAGTCTCCCATATATTTTTAGGAAACTTTCCTAAATTCTCTCATACATTTTTAGAACATTTCCTATATTCTCTCATCCACTTTAGGAAACTCTCTTATATTCTCTCATCCACTTTAGGAAACTCTCCTATATTCTCTTCCTAGATTTTAGGAACACTCTCCTACACTTTCTCCTATATTTTCTCCTATATTTTTTCCTAGCTTTTAGGAACACTTCCCTACACTTTCTCCTACATCTCCGTGATTACTCTTGAGGAAGAAGTTGGTGACAATTATTTGGGCTTGAGCAGCATTTCTCAAACTACCTAACCCAACAGGTAAAGGTGTTTGCTAAGTCCATTGGAGTGCTTTGAGTGACATACACGAGGGTGAGTGATACACTAAGGGAGTGAGTGAGGCAGTTTCTACTAACTGTTTGTTGAGCCTTGCAGGTACTCTATAAACATGTCTCAAACTCATGCGACAAGTGACCCTTATGACATGAAACATGTTCTTGAAGCATTAACAGGCGCCATTGATCGCATGGCTCAGAGAATTGATACACTGGAAGATAAGGTGGAGCAATCAACCCTAGGCAAGAATGCCTCCAAGAGACAACCATACGTGGAGGAGTTAGGTGATTCGAACAATGAGGAGGACATGGCCGATGGAAACCGATTCTGAAATTATAAACACAACCCTAATCAAGGGGATGATGAACTAAAGGGAATCAAGCTCAAAATTCCTACCTTCCCAGGCAAGTTGGACCCTGAAGCATATTTGGAATGGGAGAGAAAGATTGAGATGCTCTTTGACTGCAACCACTACTCAGAGTCCCAAAAAGTAAAGTTGGCAACCATTGAGTTCACTGAATACGCAGCCGTTTGGTGGGATCAGATTCGCACCAGACAAAGGAGAAATGAAGCACCACTCATTCGCACCTAGGAAGAACTCAAAAGGATCATGAGGAAGCGCTTCATACCAGCGTATTACCACAGGGATTTGCACCATAAATTGCAAACTCTCACCCAAGGTAGTATGACGGTTGAGGATTACTTCAAGGAGATGGAGATGGCCATGCTGCGGGCTGATGTTCGGGAGGATATAGAGGCAACCATGGTACGTTTCTTGAGAGGACTACACGCTGAAATTGCAGATGTTGTGGAGTTCCAACATTACCTTGACATGGATGAATTATTGGACAAAGCTATCAAGGTGGAAAGGAGGCTCAAAAGGAGGGGTATCCCCCACCAAAGCTCCAACGTCCAATCTGAAAATTGGAGAACTCAGCAGTATAAAGGCGAGATTACCCACACGAGTGAGCAAAAGTCAGCCAAGGCAAGTGGGGTTTCAAATGGAGCATGGGTGCTTGGTTCGTCATCTTCAACACCGACCCAAAGGGCCGAATTTAAGACTGATCTAGGGGCATCTAAACCTAGAAACCGCGACACTAAGTGCTTTAAGTGTCAAGGCTTCGGTCACATCGCGTCCCAATGCCCAAACCGAAAGGCCATGCTCATGCTTCCAAGTGGTGAAGTGCTGACGGATGAGGAGGATGAGTATGATGGCATGCCACCATTGGTTGAGGAAGAAGAGATAATTGCCCCTGACCAACCAGTTGGACTAGGCCTTGTTACAAGGTTGGCATTGAGTGCTCAACGCACAAATGAAGAAGAGCAGCGTACCAACATCTTCTATACCCGATGTCTAGTTAACGGGAAAATGTGTAGCTTGATTATCGACGGAGGAAGTTGTACCAATGTCGCCAGTGCCTTATTTGTCAAGAAGTTACACCTACCTGTCCAAGATCACCCTACACCATATAAGCTTCAATGGTTTAGTGATTGCGGCGAAGCGCGAGTGTCCAAGCAGGTTTCTGTGAAGTTTAACATTGGGAGATATGAGGATGAGTTGGTGTGTGACGTGGTTCCTATTCAAGCTGCCCATCTTATTCTTGGAAGACCTTGGCAATTTGATCGCGAGGTTACTTATGAAGGTCATTCCAACAAATACTCGTTCATGCATAGAGGGACAAGGGTCATACTTGTTCCACTCTCACCTACACAAGTTCGAGAGGACCAAAATGTTTTACAGAGTGAATGGGAGTTGGATCGATTAGAAGGCAAGGAAAAGAAAGGGCGAACATTGATCATGCTCGCTAAACCTGAGGACAACATCGGGCACTGGGAGCTGGATTGTTCCACCTTTGTGGTGTTTAACGTGTTTTCATTTGTGCAGGTTGTTCGTGGTCAGATATCTTTCATCTTGCAGTGTGCAATACCCGCAACCATAGAGATCTGCGAAGAGAGTGCTGGACAAGTAATTCCAACCAACACTGGTCGAGTTACATTGGCCTTTGATGCAGTGTTTGCACGTCTTGATGCGTACAACTCGCAGCCCAACCAAACCTTGGTTCACCGGGCATCCGCTCACGATCCACCCATAGGGTTGATGTGACGGCCCCACCTCCCCCTAAGGCGAACCAGAGGGTTCGGCGGGCCGCCTGCCCAACTCTCGCCGGGACTCAGTCGATCACTACAATCCTCAAATATATTACAATATAAATCTCATATATTACATCAAATGTTCCCACAATTACACATCCAAGTCTCCAATAATTACATGTCATAAGCGAAGCGGAAACGATTCTCAACTATACATAAAATGATTCCAAATCCAAATTGTACAAAATATATGCCATCCAACCACGTGAACAAGTACTACAAGCCTTCCTTCGCTTTGAGCCCTGTGGAGGGGAATAAAATAGTTTTTGGGGTGAGCTAAAAGCTCAGCGAGTAACCAGAAAATCATTAATCAAAGCGGTTTCACAATAGTTCATTTCAATGATGTCATAAATCAATGATGTCATAAATTAAATGATAAATCCGGAAACAACTACATCATTTGCAAAACAGTAAATATGGATTATCAATAATTCAAGAAACATTTACAATGGAAAGCGATAGTAACATTCATGAAAGGATACATTCATTCTCCTGACATTTTCTCGCTCATTTGGTCATTCATTTCATTTCATTCACCTCGTCCCTGGCTTTTGGCCAGGCTCCACCAACCTACATAGGTAATACTCGAGTATACCAAACGTTCACCCAAGTTCCTAATCGCCTGACCGAGTCCGCTTCTGGCTCAAGACGACCGGTAACAAGGGGCAATGGCCAGTTCAGCCCAAAAGGCTTACATTCATGCGCAAGTAACATTTCAATGGAAAATTTCACATTTATCGAGGTCGAGTGCGATAAAGTACACACTCACCTCGAAAACTCGTTTTGGAAATCATTATAAGCGCTTAACACATTATCAACCAAAATACAAGTCATGAAGTCAAAAAAATATAGCAAACAAGGCACACTCAAATGCCAGCACACATGATATGCAAGAAAACATTTCAAAAGTAACTTTGGAAACAGTTCAAAAGTAAATAATGTAAGAAACGGTTCATAAATAACTTTAGAAGTAGTTTGAGGTCACTCACCTCCACGGCTCAGAACCCATCCGTCATATACCATTATCTTGTCCGAATCCAAGTCCTAAACCCTAAAACAGATTTGATGTCATTTAGCGGTTTTGGTACCATTGGCACTACGATTATCGGATGGAGGTGTAAGATACACCGTTTCGAAGCTAAAAGATAGGGCTACAATATTATAGAAGGTCACTCAGTCCAGTTCATAGCACAACTAGGTCAAAAATGCAAGATACTAGACCAGAACCGCAGAAACAGGTGGACAAACCACATTCTGGTTAACGAACTATAATTCAGGCTACCTAAGTCCAAATCAAGTGATTCCAAAGCCATCCGAAAGCTAAGAGTCCAGGGTACATTTCTTATGAAGACCTCCAAGGCCAAATCATGTATTTTCATGATCAAAAATGGAAAACTACACGAAAACAGAATTCTGGGTGTGAAACAGGTTTCATAGACAGTCAAGGTTATTTCGGTCATTTCACATGCTACAGTGATCGGATCAAGCTGAAATTTTGTAGGCAAGTAGTTTATACCATTGGTTACAACTTTCATGTTTTGGACAAAATCGAATGCAGTAAGGATCATGGTGAAAAGTCACAGTCAAACTGGGTAAAAAGGCAACCCTGTTCGCAGAACCCTCTCCTGGACCAGTCTAGGTATTTCCGACGTATCTCAGCATATACAACTCCAATTCAAGTGATTCCAAAGCCATTTGAACGCTAAGATACAAGACTATAATTCTTAAGAAGACATCAACAACCAAATCAGTAGTATTCCCAGTCAAACTACCCAATTACCAAAGCTGATTACTATTCTCGGATAGAAACAGGGTAGCAGGGGTATTTCGGTCTTTTCACAGGCTACCAATCTCAGATTGAGCTGAAATTTTACAGGCAACTAGGAAACATCATTCTCTACAACTTTCATGTTTTATGCCAAGACAAATTCGGCCTCTAACTAGGTGATACAGAAACGGGCAGAACTGAATTTTCAAGTTCCTGAAATCTGGAAATTCTTGAAATCAAATGCTAATTTCTTTATTTTTGGCTTGCTTCACCATCTTAACTTCCCATATTAAACTTTAAACATCAAAGCCCCAAATTGTAAGCACTAGAAGAATCATAGGGAAACTGTAAAAATTCCAATAAAATGGAAAAACATGATCCAAGCCTCTATTTCACCACATACATCAATAATTCAACCATATGTGACATATTTAGCAACTAATCACGCATTTAATCGGAGAATCAAGGTTCTAGCATGTATACCTTTCCAAGGAAACTAGAAACAAGTGTTCAAGGCCATTGTTCTTCAAGAAAATTACACCGGTAGGTAGCCTTTGTGCTAGATAACAACTTAATCGGAGTAGATTTGCGCGAATAGAAGAAACTTTTCAAGATTTGGAGAAGAACAAGATGAACTCTCTTTGTCTTTCTCTCTCTCTCTAATTTTCGGTTATGGGGCAGAAAAATGAAGAAGAAAGGCTGTTCTTAAGGAGTTAAGAAGACAAGAGATTAGGATTAATCTAAGCCACAAGTTTGGCCAACACTTGGTTTAATTACAACCACAAGAATTTCTCTTTCTTCTCCTTGCATTTTGGCCACAAATTTTGGTCAAGAAGTCATCATGAGAGAGGAGATATTTTGCTCAAATATCAATAAACTTATATGGTAAGAAAGTGGTGGTCAATTGGTGCGTTTAATCGGTAGTGTGCGGTACACGTCGGTTCACACCGTTTTTCTTTAAAACACTCGTACTAGGGTTTTTACTTCCTATTCACTAACCTTATATCATTGCTCCTAATCACATATTATTTCTCACTTAAAAGACACTTTTAATCACCAAATTTGATCCTTGCTCCGTACCGAAAAATCATCCGGCGAAAATCGCGAAAACCCTAATTTGCTCCAATTTTGAAAACGAAGAGTGAAACCCTACTTTCTAGGTTCATTTGCACTTATTGGAGAATGATTGGGTAGTAGGGCTATAATAAAGGAATAATTTCTAAATAAAAGGGCATTTTTGAGAAAATATAAGGAATTCGCGAGTCCTCACACTCAACCTTTCGGGGCGTCACAAACTCCCCTCCTTAAAAGAATGTCGTCCTCGACATTCCATCTTGTACCAATCAGATCAAATATTCCTCAAGAGTCACTTGAGCATTTCCAATCAAGCATTAAGAGTTACTCTAATCCCACTTGTCGGATTTTCCATTTCCACAAGAGAGCACTTACAGTTCAAACTAGACCCACAGTCCGGCATCCTAAACTTCAAGCTTAAGATACACTACAGAGATCTGAAGCCTAAGCTCTGATACCAACTGTGACGGCCCCACCTCCCCCTAAGGCGAACCAGAGGGTTCGGCGGGCCGCCTGCCCAGCTCTCGCCGGGACTCAGTCGATCACTACAATCCTCAAATATATTACAATATAAATCTCATATATTACATCAAATGTTCCCACAATTACACATCCAAGTCTCCAATAATTACATGTCATAAGCGAAGCGGAAACGATTCTCAACTATACATAAAATGATTCCAAATCCAAATTGTACAAAATATATGCCATCCAACCACGTGAACAAGTACTACAAGCCTTCCTTCGCTTTGAGCCCTGTGGAGGGGAATAAAATAGTTTTTGGGGTGAGCTAAAAGCTCAGCGAGTAACCAGAAAATCATTAATCAAAGCGGTTTCACAATAGTTCATTTCAATGATGTCATAAATCAATGATGTCATAAATTAAATGATAAATCCGGAAACAACTACATCATTTGCAAAACAGTAAATATGAATTATCAATAATTCAAGAAACATTTACAATGGAAAGCGATAGTAACATTCATGAAAGGATACATTCATTCTCCTGACATTTCCTCGCTCATTTGGTCATTCATTTCATTTCATTCACCCCATCCCTGGCTTTTGGCCAGGCTCCACCAACTTACATAGGTAATACTCGAGTATACCAAACGTTCACCCAAGTTCCTAATCGCCTGACCGAGTCCGCTTCTGGCTCAAGATGACCGGTAACAAGGGGCAATGGCCAGTTCAGCCCAAAAGGCTTACATTCATGCGCAAGTAACATTTCAATGGAAAATTTCACATTTATCGAGGTCGAGTGCGATAAAGTACACACTCGCCTCGAAAACTCGTTTTGAAAATCATTATAAGCGCTTAACACATTATCAACCAAAATACAAGTCATGAAGTCAAAAAAATATAGCAAACAAGGCACACTCAAATGCCAGCACACATGATATGCAAGAAAACATTTCAAAAGTAACTTTGGAAACAGTTCAAAAGTAAATAATGTAAGAAACGGTTCATAAATAACTTTAGAAGTAGTTTGAGGTCACTCACCTCCACGGCTCAGAACCCATCCGTCATATACCATTATCTTGTCCGAATCCAAGTCCTAAACCCAAAAACAGATTTGATGTCATTTAGCGGTTTTGGCACCATTGGCAGTACGATTATCGGATGGAGGTGTAAGATACACCGTTTCGAAGCTAAAAGGTAGGGCTACAATATTACAGAAGGTCACTCAGTCCAGTTCATAGCAAAACTAGGTCAAAAATGCAAGATACTAGAACAGAACCGCAGAAACAGGTGGACAAACCACATTCTGGTTAACGAACTATAATTCAGGCTACCTAAGTCCAAATCAAGTGATTCCAAAGCCATCCGAAAGCTAAGAGTCCAGGGTACATTTCTTATGAAGACCTCCAAGGCCAAATCATGTATTTTGATGATCAAAAATGGAAAACTACACGAAAACAGAATTCTGGGTGCGAAACAGGTTTCATAGACAGTCAAGGTTATTTCGGTCATTTCACATGCTACAGTGATCGGATCAAGTTAAAATTTTGTAGGAAAGTAGTTTATACCATTGGTTACAACTTTCATGTTTTGGACCAAATCGAATTCAGTAAGGATCATGGTGAAAAGTCACAGTCAAACTGGGTAAAAAGGCAACCCTGTTCGCAGAACCCTCTCCTGGACCAGTCTAGGTATTTCCGACGTATCTCAGCATATACAACTCCAATTCAAGTGATTCCAAAGCCATTTGAAAACTAAGATACAAGACTATAATTCTTAAGAAGACATCAACAACCAAATCAGTAGTATTCCCAGTCAAACTACCCAATTACCAAAGCTGATTACTATTCTCGGATAGAAACAGGGTAGCAGGGGTATTTCGGTCTTTTAACAGGCTACCGAGCTCAGATTGAGCTGAAATTTACAGGCAACTAGGAAACATCATTCTCTACAACTTTCATGTTTTATGCCAAGACAAATTCGGCCTCTAACTAGGTGATACAGAAACGGGTAGAACTGAATTTTCAAGTTCCTGAAATCTGGAAATTCTTGAAATCAAATGCTAATTTCTTTATTTTTGGCTTGCTTCACCATCTTAACTTCCCATATTAAACTTTAAACATCAAAGCCCCAAATTGTAAGCACTAGAAGAATCATAGGGAATGTAACATCCCGAATGTTAGGAGGTTGTTTGTGAAGAAAATATTAAAGTGTATTTCTTTGGGTTTGATTTAAAACCTTATTTTGTTTTAAAAGACTAGAAACCCTAATGTTTTAATCAAAAACCCTAGTTTACTTGTGACTAAACGGTTTCTTAAATCTCTCATATTTTACTAGAGATCCTAATGTTAATTATTGAAATTTTAAATTCCTCACGTTTTGTTAAAAATTTCCTTTTATTTGAAAATTATTATTTATTAAGGCCCTACTACCCCAATCGTTCAACAATAAGTGCAGATGAACCTGGAAATAGGGTTTTATACTTCGGTCTCAAGATTTGAGCAAAATTAGGGTTTTTCGATTTTTCCGCCGGATAAATTTCCGGTACTGGCCGAGGATCAATTTGATGATTAAAAGTGACTTTTAAGTGAGAAATAATATGTGACTAGTAGCAATGAGATAAGGTTAGTGAATGGGAAGTAAAAACCCTAGTACGTGAGTTTTTAAGGAAAAACGGCGCGAACCGGCGGGTCCCGCGCACTACCGTTTGAACGTACCACTGGACCACCACTTTCTTGCACCACAAGCTTATTGATATTTGAGCCAAAATATCTTCTTATATTACAGCTAAGGGGACCGAAATTTGTGGCTTATAAGCAAGGGGAAGAAAGAGAAAAATTAGTGGCTAAGAATTGTCCAAGTGTTAGCCAAATTGTGGTCTTAATTAACTCTAACCTTCTTACTTCTTATAAGACAAAAATCAGCTTCATTTCTCTTCATTTTCTGCTGCTAAGAGCCGAGAGAGAGAGAGAGTAAGAACAAGAGAGGAAAAACAAAACTCTTCTCCATTTCTTCTTCAATCCACCAACAAAGTGCGAAATCAAACAAAAGAAACCGATTAATCTTGTTTTTGAGTGGTTAGTTAGTGTTTGGTGGTGAAAGTTTGGAAAAGGAAAGCTTGGGGCTGCTTTTAGTGACTTCTAACCAAGGTAAGAGAACTCATCTCTCTAAGTTTTGCTTTTGATTTTGTTAAATTAAGTTAGTAGTTTGATTATAGTGGTGGAATCATGGATGATTAGCATGATTTAGAGGTTTTCCCCAATTTATTTGATGAACTAGGGGTTCTGATTTTCTGCTCAATGTGATGTATGATGTGTAAATGTTGCAATTAAGGTTATATAAGGTTGTTTAGTGGTGATTAGAACCAGAAATTTGAGGAAATTACACTTAGAGCTAAAAATTCCAGATTTCTGGAAAATTTCCCAAGCATTCTGTCCGAAATTGTATCTATATGTTAGAGGCCGATTTGGCCTTTGGTCAAAGAAGGAAAGTTGTATAGAATGGCATTTTATAGGTGCCTGTAAAATTTCAGCCCAATCGGAGCAACGTAGGTCGTGAAAAGTCCAAAATACCCTTACTGTTTTAGATATTTCCCAGCAGTCCGTTTCATCTGTTAAGTCCAGTTTATCACGTTTTTTGACTAGGATTCATACTGATTTAGCTTTTTGCTAAAACATGAAAGTTGTAGTATTATTACTTAGCTTTCAAATGCCTCTAAGAACACCTGAATTGGACTTTTGTACACTGAGTTATGTCCATTCCAGTGCAGTGTGGATAAATAGCCGACGAATTGGTTTTTGGTTCAGTAATTTGAGAATTTGACCAAGTTACATTAGAAACTGGACAAAGTGACCTTCATGAATATTGTAGCCCTGTGTCTTAGCTTCGAAACGGCATAGGTTGCGCCTCATTCCGATAATCCTAGCCTCGAATATGTTATTTCCGCTTTCATACGTCAAATCTGTCTTGTACTAAATTGAAGTTCTGCACTGGGGATTGATGCGATTCTTGTTATTATGATATTGTGAGCCTATGGAACGGCTCTTAACATAAATTGCTGATATGTATGATGTTGGGTTGTTGTTGAAGAAAAATAATGAAGCCTAAATGGCTGGAAAATTAGGTAAACACAAAGGGCATGCTGCCCGAATTTTTACTCGAGGTCTAGAAATCTATCTTTGCGACTTGAGTGAAGGTTAAGTGATTATCACTTGAACTATCGAGGACCTTTGCCACTTGTTTATCGAGGGTTATACGTTAGGACTTGGCCGAACTTGTACCCTTAGGAAAACGATATGAATCACTATGAAACCGTTTTACTTGCACTTTTGACTCAAGAGTCATCTTCAAGCAAAAATGTTATCAAAGTTTTCAGTTTGAAGAGCGAGCAACTATTACATGACTCTTCTCAAGTGAATTTTAATTTCTTGATTTTATTGAACGAAACGTCTAAGTTTCGAACTCTAGTCATGTTTCAAAGTTCTCAAATTGAGTTTTATCGCAGATTTGGACTCCGAACTCGGAGTATAACCTGAAAGTGACCAGTAAAGGCATTATATATTTTGGGTGAGTGCTTTCAAATACCGAATTGCACTAGATACTTGAACTTGATACGTGACCAATATGAGTACATGTTATATACGTGAATTGATAGGGCAAGAGTGTACTTTATCGCACTTGCCCTTACGTGATATACTTATTTATTGTTGCAATTGACTTGATATACTTGATTATGATGCGCGCACTTCCTGGAATTCCAGAAACCCTGTGGCGAGTTACTCTAGTCGAGCCGGCAAGGGCTTGGTCGATTGGGTAACAAGCCCTGGGTCTCTTGTATTGTCGAGTGGAGTGATATCTCCTCGACTAATCGGTATACTCGAGTATTACCACCCATGTTCTTGAGGATTTTGGGCCCAGCTGGGGGTTGAACGGTGGACGGAGAGTCGTTTAAGTGGTGCTCTACTGGATTGGTTACTTACTTGAAAGTTGACGGAGTGTCAACTACTACATGATCAAGCTTCTGGTAATGCAAAGGGGAATTTGGCTCCTGAGAGCCATCCGTATCCTTATGCTTTGGAATACTTATTGTTTATTGGATTATTGTTTCTTTTGAAAAATTTTCTACATTCGTTCATTTTAAGATTGCTACTTGACGTGTTATTGCTCACCTTTATGAACTCTTCATGCTTGTTACTTTGCTATATCGAAAACTTGTACTTATAAATAATGGTCAATTTGCTATTTGGAACCTCACTGGGCTTTTAGCTCATTCCACTCCATTTGTTTTCCTTTCAGGGGTACGAGTGACGCGTGAGACTTGTAAAAGACTAGCGTAGCCTTTTGTTTTGACTTTTGACTTTTTGGTCTTGTACTCGCGCTATTCCTCGAATGGAACATGTTGTACTTGGATTGTATACGTATTGAACTAGTTGGGTGTGTTGAGACTTTGTACCTCGATTTCTATTAATGTAAATTATAAGCTTGAATTGGGAATGTTATTTATGGTTCATGGATGTGTGTACGTGACTCGATTAAGATAGTGAGTGAGTCCTGGCGAGAGCTGGGCAGGCGGTCCGCCGAACCCTTTGGTACGCCTTAGGGGGAGGTGGGGTCGTCACAGATGGTATCAGAGCTCCTTTTGAGCTCGTGCCGGGAGAAGGTTCTCGGACTGTGGGAATTGACTTGTTAAGTATGGAACGATTGTCTATTGTTGGAGACCTTAGTTAGTTATGCCAGGTGGGAATCTCTAATATGGATGATTTGCTCTTGGGACCGGCCGGCTCGAGTTGTGAATTGTCTTATTGTGGATTCTTGTACTTGGGTATCATATAGTGAAGAGCGTTAGAATAAGGGTCTGTATCTTGATTGCACTTGAGGTGAGTTTTGATGGAAAGGTTAAAGCGTGGATGATTCTAACATTTAACCTTGTTATTGGACCGATCAAAGGGGTTTGCAATACTTGAACTGTCTGAGACAGACTAAAATGAGCTCATTTGGGACTTGAACTTGTTTTGGCGAGTGTGCTCTTACGTACAGGTAATGGATCTGATTTGATTTTTTACACATGAGTAATATGACCTATATGAGGATTTGAATTCGGCGACTGTTTGAGAATGTGAATTGCTGGGTATAGGCTAGTTGAGTGAGTTCTTATTTGTACCCGTGCTTCTTGAACTTGAAGTAATTGAATCTACTTTTGAACTTATATATTTGAACCCTGCTTTGACCTTGCTTTTGAACTTATTCGTATTTGTGTGGCTTTGCCTGTTGTGTTTCCAAGCACCGCCTGGGGTAAAATTTTCGACTTAAGGCTAAGCCATGTTTTAAATTTTTCGAATATCTGAGACTTTTCTTTCAACTTAGGGCTAGTTATGCGAATTGAGCCCTTTTTGCATGTTCTATTTGGTTATCTCTTAGATCTTTACTAAATGATAAGGTCATATATAAGGGATTGGAGTGATTTCTAGTACCTGACTGACTTTAAAGGACTCTTAGTACCCGTTGGAATTTCGAGGGCGAAATTCTTTTAAGGAGGGGAGATTGTAACATCCCGAATGTTAGGAGGTTGTTTGTGAAGAAAATATTAAAGTGTATTTCTTTGGGTTTGATTTAAAACCTTATTTTGTTTTAAAAGACTAGAAACCCTAATGTTTTAATCAAAAACCCTAGTTTACTTGTGACTAAACGGTTTCTTAAATCTCTCATATTTTACTAGAGATCCTAATGTTAATTATTGAAATTTTAAATTCCTCACGTTTTCTTAAAAATTTCCTTTTATTTGAAAATTATTATTTATTAAGGCCCTACTACCCCAATCGTTCAACAATAAGTGCAGATGAACCTGGAAATAGGGTTTTATACTTCGGTCTCAAGATTTGAGCAAAATTAGGGTTTTTCGATTTTTCCGCCGGATAAATTTCCGGTACTGGCCGAGGATCAATTTGATGATTAAAAGTGACTTTTAAGTGAGAAATAATATGTGACTAGTAGCAATGAGATAAGGTTAGTGAATGGGAAGTAAAAACCCTAGTACGTGAGTTTTTAAGGAAAAACGGCGCGAACCGGCGGGTCCCGCGCACTACCGTTTGAACGTACCACTGGACCACCACTTTCTTGCACCACAAGCTTATTGATATTTGAGCCAAAATATCTTCTTATATTACAGCTAAGGGGACCGAAATTTGTGGCTTATAAGCAAGGGGAAGAAAGAGAAAAATTAGTGGCTAAGAATTGTCCAAGTGTTAGCCAAATTGTGGTCTTAATTAACTCTAACCTTCTTACTTCTTATAAGACAAAAATCAGCTTCATTTCTCTTCATTTTCTGCTGCTAAGAGCCGAGAGAGAGAGAGAGTAAGAACAAGAGAGGAAAAACAAAACTCTTCTCCATTTCTTCTTCAATCCACCAACAAAGTGCGAAATCAAACAAAAGAAACCGATTAATCTTGTTTTTGAGTGGTTAGTTAGTGTTTGGTGGTGAAAGTTTGGAAAAGGAAAGCTTGGGGCTGCTTTTAGTGACTTCTAACCAAGGTAAGAGAACTCATCTCTCTAAGTTTTGCTTTTGATTTTGTTAAATTAAGTTAGTAGTTTGATTATAGTGGTGGAATCATGGATGATTAGCATGATTTAGAGGTTTTCCCCAATTTATTTGATGAACTAGGGGTTCTGATTTTCTGCTCAATGTGATGTATGATGTGTAAATGTTGCAATTAAGGTTATATAAGGTTGTTTAGTGGTGATTAGAACCAGAAATTTGAGGAAATTACACTTAGAGCTAAAAATTCCAGATTTCTGGAAAATTTCCCAAGCATTCTGTCCGAAATTGTATCTATATGTTAGAGGCCGATTTGGCCTTTGGTCAAAGAAGGAAAGTTGTATAGAATGGCATTTTATAGGTGCCTGTAAAATTTCAGCCCAATCGGAGCAACGTAGGTCGTGAAAAGTCCAAAATACCCTTACTGTTTTAGATATTTCCCAGCAGTCCGTTTCATCTGTTAAGTCCAGTTTATCACGTTTTTTGACTAGGATTCATACTGATTTAGCTTTTTGCTAAAACATGAAAGTTGTAGTATTATTACTTAGCTTTCAAATGCCTCTAAGAACACCTGAATTGGACTTTTGTACACTGAGTTATGTCCATTCCAGTGCAGTGTGGATAAATAGCCGACGAATTGGTTTTTGGTTCAGTAATTTGAGAATTTGACCAAGTTACATTAGAAACTGGACAAAGTGACCTTCATGAATATTGTAGCCCTGTGTCTTAGCTTCGAAACGGCATAGGTTGCGCCTCATTCCGATAATCCTAGCCTCGAATATGTTATTTCCGCTTTCATACGTCAAATCTGTCTTGTACTAAATTGAAGTTCTGCACTGGGGATTGATGCGATTCTTGTTATTATGATATTGTGAGCCTATGGAACGGCTCTTAACATAAATTGCTGATATGTATGATGTTGGGTTGTTGTTGAAGAAAAATAATGAAGCCTAAATGGCTGGAAAATTAGGTAAACACAAAGGGCATGCTGCCCGAATTTTTACTCGAGGTCTAGAAATCTATCTTTGCGACTTGAGTGAAGGTTAAGTGATTATCACTTGAACTATCGAGGACCTTTGCCACTTGTTTATCGAGGGTTATACGTTAGGACTTGGCCGAACTTGTACCCTTAGGAAAACGATATGAATCACTATGAAACCGTTTTACTTGCACTTTTGACTCAAGAGTCATCTTCAAGCAAAAATGTTATCAAAGTTTTCAGTTTGAAGAGCGAGCAACTATTACATGACTCTTCTCAAGTGAATTTTAATTTCTTGATTTTATTGAACGAAACGTCTAAGTTTCGAACTCTAGTCATGTTTCAAAGTTCTCAAATTGAGTTTTATCGCAGATTTGGACTCCGAACTCGGAGTATAACCTGAAAGTGACCAGTAAAGGCATTATATATTTTGGGTGAGTGCTTTCAAATACCGAATTGCACTAGATACTTGAACTTGATACGTGACCAATATGAGTACATGTTATATACGTGAATTGATAGGGCAAGAGTGTACTTTATCGCACTTGCCCTTACGTGATATACTTGTTTATTGTTGCAATTGACTTGATATACTTGATTATGATGCGCGCACTTCCTGGAATTCCAGAAACCCTGTGGCGAGTTACTCTAGTCGAGCCGGCAAGGGCTTGGTCGATTGGGTAACAAGCCCTGGGTCTCTTGTATTGTCGAGTGGAGTGATATCTCCTCGACTAATCGGTATACTCGAGTATTACCACCCATGTTCTTGAGGATTTTGGGCCCAGCTGGGGGTTGAACGGTGGACGGAGAGTCGTTTAAGTGGTGCTCTACTGGATTGGTTACTTACTTGAAAGTTGACGGAGTGTCAACTACTACGTGATCAAGCTTCTGGTAATGCAAAGGGGAATTTGGCTCCTGAGAGCCATCCGTATCCTTATGCTTTGGAATACTTATTGTTTATTGGATTATTGTTTCTTTTGAAAAATTTTCTACATTCGTTCATTTTAAGATTGCTACTTGACGTGTTATTGCTCACCTTTATGAACTCTTCATGCTTGTTACTTTGCTATATCGAAAACTTGTACTTATAAATAATGGTCAATTTGCTATTTGGAATCTCACTGGGCTTTTAGCTCATTCCACTCCATTTGTTTTCCTTTCAGGGGTACGAGTGACGCGTGAGACTTGTAAAAGACTAGCGTAGCCTTTTGTTTTGACTTTTGACTTTTTGGTCTTGTACTCGCGCTATTCCTCGAATGGAACATGTTGTACTTGGATTGTATACGTATTGAACTAGTTGGGTGTGTTGAGACTTTGTACCTCGATTTCTATTAATGTAAATTATAAGCTTGAATTGGGAATGTTATTTATGGTTCATGGATGTGTGTACGTGACTCGATTAAGATAGTGAGTGAGTCCTGGCGAGAGCTGGGCAGGCGGTCCGCCGAACCCTTTGGTACGCCTTAGGGGGAGGTGGGGTCGTCACAGGGAAACTGTAAAAATTCCAATAAAATGGAAAAACATGATCCAAGCCTCTATTTCACCACATACATCAATAATTCAACCATATGTGACATATTTGGCAACTAATCACGCATTTAATCGGAGAATCAAGGTTCTAGCATGTATACCTTTCCAAGGAAACTAGAAACAAGTGTTCAAGGCCATTGTTCTTCAAGAAAATTACACCGGTAGGTAGCCTTTGTGCTAGATAACAACTTAATCGGAGTAGATTTGCGCGAATAGAAGAAACTTTTCAAGATTTGGAGAAGAACAAGATGAACTCTCTTTGTCTTTCTCTCTCTCTCTAATTTTTGGTTATGGGGCAGAAAAATGAAGAAGAAAGGCTGTTCTTAAGGAGTTAAGAAGACAAGAGATTAGGATTAATCTAAGCCACAAGTTTGGCCTACACTTGGTTTAATTACAACCACAAGAATTTCTCTTTCTTCTCCTTGCATTTTGGCCACAAATTTTGGTCAAGAAGTCATCATGAGAGAGGAGATATTTTGCTCAAATATCAATAAACTTATATGGTAAGAAAGTGGTGGTCAATTGGTGCGTTTAATCGGTAGTGTGCGGTACACGTCGGTTCACACCGTTTTTCTTTAAAACACTCGTACTAGGGTTTTTACTTCCTATTCACTAACCTTATATCATTGCTCCTAATCACATATTATTTCTCACTTAAAAGTCACTTTTAATCACCAAATTTGATCCTTGCTCCGTACCGAAAAATCATCCGGCGAAAATCGCGAAAACCCTAATTTGCTCCAATTTTGAAAACGAAGAGTGAAACCCTACTTTCTAGGTTCATTTGCACTTATTGGAGAATGATTGGGTAGTAGGGCTATAATAAAGGAATAATTTCTAAATAAAAGGGCATTTTTGAGAAAATATAAGGAATTCGCGAGTCCTCACACTCAACCTTTCGGGGCGTCACAGTTGAGACGTCGCTTGTGTGACCATTGTCATGGAAATCTTGCTATCCGCAACATGTATCTACCACCACCACGAGTTGTCCTTGTTCCACACAAGGATGTCATGATCATTCCTCGCTTAAGACGGCGACATGCAGGCTGCTTGGTGACTATACACATGCTCTCATCACTTTTGTTTTGTAAGAGAGTCATGATTTGGGGACAAATCGCCTTTAAGAGGAGCGAAATGATGAGAATATAAAGACCAAGGCCCATTCAAGCACATGGGGAATTGGAAGATTCAAGTGAAGACTAGTTGATTGCACGAATGCTTGAGTTTAGTAGGATTATTTGATTTTCCTCGTTGATTTTGATTATTTCTCGCTTTAGAAAGTCTAGGTAATTAAGCTAGTTTAATTGCGGCCCATTTGTTAGTAAGTAAGGCCCAAAATCTTTTTTAAGTATGTATGGTAGTTTGGTCAACTTTTTGGATTAGGGTTAATGCTTGTAAGGGCTATAAATAGCCCCACTTCCTCTTTGTTTCAAATCAGTTTTTGACTATTAAATACAATTAGTGAGTTTTCACTTTCTCTTTGGCAAGAGAGTTTCCTTTGAATACTTGAGAATCTTCTCAAGTTATTCACCTGAACTTATCAATCGAGTATCTCCTTGATTGTGGCATTCTACTACCTCCAATTTGGTTCGTTAATTCGAGTAGTGACGGGTTGAGATAATATCAAAATTGTTTGTGACTTCTAGGGATTAGTTGGGTCAAATTTCCGCTGCCTAAGCCATGGTGTTTTGGTTGTCTAGATCGGGGGTTCACATCAACACAAAGAGGTCATGATGCTATTTGGGTAATAGTGGATAGATTGACTAAATCGGCTAATTTCCTGCCGATTAATATGAAGTACCCATTGGAGAGGTTAGCTAAATTGTACTTGGATGAGATTATCAGGTTACATGGTATACCCCTAAGTATTGTGTCCGATAGAGACCCTAGATTCATTTTGAGATTTTGGCAAAAGATGCAAGAGGTGTTGGGGACTAAATTGAACTTCAGTACTACATACCATCCCCAGACCGATGGACAGTTTGAAAGAACGGTTCAAACTCTTGAGGATATGTTGAGAACTTGTGTGTTAGATTTTGGGAAGAGTTGGAATAAATTTTTGACGCTGGTGGAATTTGCCTATAATAATAGCTTCACTCTTCTATTCAAATGGCTTCGTATGAAGCACTCTATGGTCGGAAATGTAGGTCTCCGATTTATTGGGAGGGAGTAGGTGAACGAAAAATATTAGATCCAACTACAATACCTTGGATTGAGGAGGCGAATGAAAAAGTGAAATTGGTACGTCAAAGGATTTAGGCCGCACAAAGTCGTCAAAAGAGTTATGCAGATAACCGAAGGAAGGACTGAGAATTTGCGGTTAGAGATCTAGTATTTCTTAAGATTATACCTCTGAAAGCAAGTTTGATGTCTGGAAAAGGAAAAAAATTACAACCGAGGTTTGTGGGACCTTATAAGGTTACCCAACGCGTGGGAAATGTAGCGTATTAGTTGGAATTGCCACCGAACTTGTCTCGGATTCATAATATTTTCCACCTGTCCATGCTTAAAAAATACCATCCAGACTCTTCCCATATCTTGGAACCAGAAAGTATTGAAATTGATGAGGCGCTGACCTATGAGGAGAAATAGTAAAGCTTCTAGATAGTAAGGTGAAAGAACTGAGGAACAGGCGGATTCCATTAGTAAAAGTTCTTTGGAGGAACCATGGACTAGAGGAGGCAACCTAGGAAGTTGAAGAAGAAATGCGAGGAAAATATCTAGACTTATTCACAAATCAAGGTATAATTTCAAGGATGAAATTCTCTTAAGGAGGAAAGGATGCGAGGACTCACAAAATTACTTATGTTAAATCCCTATGTTTAGCTTATTCAAGTATTTAAATGCTTGTTTGCTCCGAATATTTTATTCCAACCTTTTTAGACCCAAATACATGGAACTATGACTTACATATATTTTTAAAATGACTTGTTAAAAAAATTTTAATTTATAAAAACTAGTTTAGTGAGAATAGTGAATGCGCGTTTGGAAATAATAATCGATTCGAGGGTACAACGAGCTTGGAAATTGAAGACTTATACATTAGTCTTAAAATAGTTATTTTTATGTTTAAGTCCTCAAGTACTAGATAGTTATGCCATCGTTACAAGAATTCTTTAGAAATTTCGCGTTATCGTGCACAAATCGGAAGTACGTGGTTTCGCGCATGAAATTATTTGAGGGATATTAGACCCTTATTTTTAGACTATTAAGAGTGACTAATAATAGTATGAATGGAAGTGCATTAAAGGTTTATGGCACAAGTGAAACAAACCCGAGAGGAAACGAGCACGAAACGCGCGAGTGCACATTATTTTCTTAGTGGACTTGGAGTAATTTTGGGCCACATATTTTAAGCTTCCTTTAGAAGCCAATAACATCAGATTTCCCTCCGCGCGCATTATTTTCTTAGTGGACTTGGAGTAATTTTGGGCCACATATTTTAAGCTTCCTTTAGAAGCCAATAACATCAGATTTCCCTCCCTTACATACACTCAAGAAGTTGAACCTGACAAGGAGATGTTGATTTTGATCTCTATCTTTTGATGTTTACAAAACAAATGGATGATACTAATATTTCTTCAAGATATATTTTCAGTTATGAAATTATTTGATTCCATGAACAAGTGCAATTGGAAGAAGACAAAGTATGCTGAAGCTGTCGGACGCTCAAAAAGACTGCATCGGACGTCCGACAACCATTGAGTATCTTCGGACGCAGAAAACCAGCCTATCGGACGTCCTAAGGAATTGAAGAAAAAGTCTTAAACTCTCTGCCTGCTGTCGGACGCATAAAACAGAGCTATCGGACGTCCGACACTGCCAACGGCTAGTTGATTGTTCAGCTACTTTCTATCCGTTGGAAGCATTAATGAGGCACTTTCTTGGTCCTATATAAATAGTGGTTGGTCAGACACTTAAAACAACTTTGGCACACTGAAGATACAAAAGATCTAGAGAGATTTTAGTGAAAAAATACTCCAAAAAGAATATTTGTAGTCTTAGTGGTGTGAGGTTCATTGTAAGCTTTTCATTTGTGAGTGAATCTTTCATGAGTGTAGCTCTGTGAGGGTTGTCCTGAGGGATAGTAAAACGTCCTGGCTTGACCGAGTGCTGCTTGGGGCAAGGAGGAGGTGAACCTTCCTTTGTACACAAGAGTGATTGTAATTCATCAACTTGAAGTAGCTTGTTTCAATTAATCTACAAGCTCAAGAGGAGTTGGGTAGTTAATTGGTTTGCAATCCTTTCCTTTTTATTTACTTATTGTTTCGTTTATGATCTTTGCATTGGTTGTTTTTGGGCCTTACAATTGGTATCAGAGCTTGGTCTCCTAGAGATTAAGCTCAATCGGCTTTGGAGTAAAGATGACAACCAATAATGCTATGTTTTTTGACGGACATTCTGTTATTAGACCACCTGTGTTTAATGGGTCAAATTATATGAGTTGGAAAGAAAGAATGATTATCTTTTTGCAATCTATTGATATCGAATTGTGGTTTATTATTAGTGAAGGTCCATATGATGCCTCTCTTATAGATGAAAATACTCATGCATCTAGACCGAAAATAAGAAGTGAACTGACTGCTGTGGATAGAGCTCATCTCACCTTAAATGCAAAAGCCATGAATGTGTTATATTGTGCATTAGACTCAAATGAATCTATTAGAGTCAAGGGTTGCAAGTCAGCTAAAGAAATTTGGGACAAACTGAAAGAAATTCATGAAGGTAGTGAGAATGTTAGAGAACAAAAGAAGTCCATTCTAGTTACAAAGTATGAATCTTTCAAGATGGAATCTCATGAAAATGTTGATCAAATGTATTGTAGATTCAATGATCTCATTAAAGATTTAGAGGTGCTGGAAAAAGAATATTCTCTTGGTGAGAAAAATAGAAAAATCCTGAATGCCTTGTCCAATGATTGGGAAAATAAAGTGACTGCTATTGAGGAGGCTAGAGATTTGAATACTATGCCTATTGAATCTCTTATTAATTCTCTTACCTCTTATGAGCTGAAACTTAAGACTAAGGTGCAAGAGGAAGAGGATGCAAAAGTGCGAAAGAATATTGCTCTAAAAGCCTCACAAGATGAAGATGATTCTGCCTCCCTAGATGAAGAAGATGTGGAAGGTGATGACAATGATATCGCTCTCATCACAAAAAGTTTTAAACGAATACTCAACAAGAGGAGATTCAGAAATGGTGGACCTAGCAATTCATTCCCAAATCAGTTCAACAACTCGAGAAACAAAGGGAAGCTAGAGTTCAACAAAAAGCAAGCTGATCAGTGCTTTGAATGCGGCCAACCTGGACACTATGCAAGTGACTGTCCAGTGATGAAAAAGAAAGAAGGAAGAAAACCAAGAATAAACAAATTTCAATTCACATGGAATGAATGCAATTCCGATGGTGAAATTGAAGAGGAAGATCAATCTGCTCAATTGGCTTTCATGGCCATTGGAGATGATGAGGTAACATCTTCTAGCTCTCAATTTGAAAGTGATGATGAAGATGATGATGATCTTGAATCTTTCATTATAAAATTGCATGATAGTTTGAAAGAATCTTATGTTAGAAACAAGGAGTTAAAACAGAAAATTAGTTTTTTGTTTCGAGATAATGCAAATCTTTTTCAACAAAACAAAAAGTTGAAAACTGAAAATGATTACTTCAGAAAAAATGAGACTGCTTTACACTTGGATCTTGATAGAAAAACAAGTTTTTGTGAAATGTTCAAAAGAGAACAAGATGATTTGAAAAGAAGAATGGATGATTTAAATGAGTTGCTTCAACATAAAAAACAGGACTGTTTTCAAAGTAATAAATCAAAAACTCATTTTAAGATAAATTCTGCTGCAAATGAGTTTGCTATCCATAGGAGAAGACAAGTAAAATTTATTAAACCTGTTCATATAAATAATTCCCTGATTATGTGTAATTTCTGTTGTCAAAAAGGTCACATGAAAAGTGATTGCTATGTGAGAAAGAATATAAAAAAAGGCATGAAATGCATGTGGATAGTTAGACATGATACTAATTTTAACAAGTAGGAGGTTTTGTCTAATCATTGCAGTGATTCTTGTTCAGAATATTTTTTCTTTTGATACTTTGATCTGAGTTTTCGCTGATATCTTTGAATACTACTGAATCTATATGATGTCAAAAAGAGAGATAAAAGAATAATGCTGATCTCATGATGATTTGCTGTGATTGCTGTCATTTCTCTATTTTTTCTTGGAATATTGAATTCTCTGCTATTGCTGCTGGATTATAGTAGTTGATTTTTACTCTTATGATGACAAAAAGGGGGAGAAATGGATGCAATGTGTAAGGGGGAGTTATTATGAGATTATGAGTTTGGCTCTTAAAAGTTTTGGTTGCAATGATTGAGGGGGAGCTTATACTTATTTTTTTTTTCTTTCCATCCATTGTTTTGTCATCATCAAAAAGGGGGAGATTGTTGATTTTGATCCCTATCTTTTGATGTTTACAAAACAAATGGATGATACTAATATTTCTTCAAGATATATTTTCAGTTATGAAATTATTTGATTCCATGAACAAGTGCAATTGGAAGAAGACAAAGTATGCTGAAGCTGTCGGACGCTCAAAAAGACTGCATCGGACGTCCGACAACCATTGAGTATCTTCGGACGCAGAAAACCAGCCTATCGGACGTCCTAAGGAATTGAAGAAAAAGTCTTAAACTCTCTGCCTGCTGTCGGACGCATAAAACAGAGCTATCGGACGTCCGACACTGCCAACGGCTAGTTGACTGTTCAGCTACTTTCTATCCGTTGGAAGCATTAATGAGGCACTTTCTTGGTCCTATATAAATAGTGGTTGGTCAGACACTTAAAACAACTTTGGCACACTGAAGATACAAAAGATCTAGAGAGATTTTAGTGAAAAAATACTCCAAAAAGAATATTTGTAGTCTTAGTGGTGTGAGGTTCATTGTAAGCTTTTCATTTGTGAGTGAATCTTTCATGAGTGTAGCTCTGTGAGGGTTGTCCTGAGGGATAGTAAAACGTCCTGGCTTGACCGAGTGCTGCTTGGGGCAAGGAGGAGGTGAACCTTCCTTTGTACACAAGAGTGATTGTAATTCATCAACTTGAAGTAGATTGTTTCAATTAATCTACAAGCTCAAGAGGAGTTGGGTAGTTAATTGGTTTGCAATCCTTTCCTTTTTATTTACTTATTGTTTCGTTTATGATCTTTGCATTGGTTGTTTTTGGGCCTTACAGGAGAACAAGACTAGAATTTCTTCACCTTCTCTCTCTTCAATCTCTTGCCCAAATCACTTCAAAATTTAACCACAACTTGCAAATTACTTGATGATCATCTTAAGCTAGGAGAAGAGCTGCATTTCCACGGTTTTCTTGGGCTTAAGGTGACGAAAATTTCTGCTCTACCCATCTAAGGAGGTAAATGATGATCAACCTCTTGAATCTTGGGTTATATAAGTTGTATTGCACTTGTGAGCTCATAGATTCATATAGGTAGCTTTATATTGTTGGAAATCTTGTGAGTGGGCTCTATGAAATCCCACAATGGTTTTGAAGATCTAATTTGATGAGATTGGATGTTAATTGTGTTGATTAAGGGTTAATTTAGTAGAGCTAAGTGTTAAAAGTGAAAAGGAAATCAAATGAGTGGTTGCATGTTGAGGTGCCGGTTCTGCCCCTGATTTTCCGCACCTATTGGTGCAATTTTTTGCGGTTAAATTGACTTGATTTTGATATAGATATGTTGTATAGGTTGTGTGGAAATTTTCCACCAAAAATCATCCAATTTGGTCGGCAAAAATTTGAAATTTCGAAAATGTAGCAAAACTGGAAACGTAACCAGAGCCTCTCTGGCAGTGACTTTGTTTCGGCCATAACTCTTTTCTCTGACATCAAAATCGAGTGCCGTTTTCCAATGGTATAAAATGTATGCCCTGATTCCACCAAAGTGAGCCATACCAACCTTGGAAATTTGCCTGTTCTATTTATTGTCTGTATTGGAAGCCCTATTTTGAGCTGCGAATTGTTGCTCAAATATGAGCTAGTTGTGGAAAGAATTTTAAAATGATTCCTTCTGAGAAATTGTAATCTTATGAATGCAGTTTTCAACGCCACCAACCACACTCAATTCTGAGTTGAATTAAGTGAGTTGTGGCCAGATTTCAGAGCTGTCTTCGTGAAAGAAAACCCTAATTCTGGACTGATTCATAGCTAATCTTGATTTATTCGAAATATTTGGTGTCAATCACCTACCAAATGTATTTTGGATGTTTTCTAGACTTTTTCTTCATAAATGAATCATATTCGAGAAATTTTCATTGGCCAAATGTTTGAGAAAAGAAAAACAAAAGTGCAAGGCGGATTTGCCTTAGCAAATTGTGGAACTTTAATGGTTTTGTTAACTGACTTTCCGAATGAATTTTTGCAAGAAATTTGATAGACGAATAGCCCTTATATGTTATTGTAATCATACCCAATTTGGTGCTATTCTGAGTCCATTTCAACGCTCAACCAAAGATTCAAAGTTTATGTTTTAAAGTTGGAAAATGGTCTAACTGTCCCAACATTTAGGTAACTTTGAGCCGCCATATCATGGTGCTGAAAACTCCAATTCCTGTTCCACTTATTTATTTTAAACTTTGATTGTAACTGTAATTGAGTTCCAAATTTTAGAGGCTAGTTCGCATTGTGTGAATTTTGCCGAATTTCCAAAGTTGGCCAAAAACCAACCCCAAAAACTGCCTTAGTATTCAAAACAGCATCTTGAACCCAAAATTTGAATATCTTCCATTTGGTATCATGGAAAAGTGTTTTGTAGAAACTTTTAGTACTTTGGAAGCAGTTTCCAATGGTTCCAAGTTTTCCAATTTTGGACTTACAGAGAGTGAGATACAATATTTCAAAGATCGCTCGACAAATCTGAAATTTCCGAACTTAAAGGAAATTGAAGATTGCGAACTCTCTATTTTCCTTCGATATTGCTAGACCATTTTACACTTGATTTCAAAGATGAAAAAAAGATTTCACTTGTGTTTTAAAACCTCAATTTTGAGCCTCGATTTACGAGTAATTAAGGCTCATTTTCGTGAAATTTTCTTAGATTGTACAAGTGTGCAATCTTCCTTGATAATTGGGGTTTATAAGTGATAGTTCATTATTAATTGCTCAGGCACTCAAGAGGACCTTCAAGAGGATCTCATGGGAGATGTCTAAAATAAACGCTTGTACTTGCTTCTTGATTACTTGGTGAGTGTCAAGTGTATAAGTACTTGATACATGCTTAACTGTTATAGATGATTAGAGATTTTGAAAATGGAGCCAAATGTGTACTTTACCGCACTCGTTCTCATTTGAAATGAATGAATCATGAATGACTTGATTGAATGAATCGAATGATTGAAATATATTGAATGCTTGAATGAAATGAAATAGTATGCTATGGCTGTATACGTCGCTGGAATGAATCTCTTGGACTCACAAATGAACATGGGGGACGCCCAACTCTCATTGGCCAATCTTGGACTCGAGCTGGCATGGAGTTGGTCGGGTTCCTTGGTGAACCATGAGAAAAAGTAAGCTTGACCTAGTGAGAGGTCTTGCTTGGCATACTCGAGTAGTATCGCCTTAAACAAATGACAGGTAGGTCCGGTGCAGGGGTATGTAATGGTGAACAGGGACATGATCAGTGAGATTCTACGGATTATAACCTACCCGATTGACGAAGTGTCAATTCGTGGAGGTTCTTCATCGTGCAAGTTGAAAATAGCTCCTGAGAGCTCCTATATCCTTGAATTGTTCCTGTTTACCTTTTCTTGCTCGAATTGTCATTTACTCGAATATTATTGCTTTACTTGTTGATTGGGATTGTTACTTGGACAATGTGATTGCATGTGTGTTCTTGACCTCACGAGCAATCGCTCACCCTGTAGATTTGTTTTCCTTAATAGGAATGGGCATGGAGTGATACTTGAAGAAACCCTTGGAATGTACTTTTGTATTAGGGTTTCAATGTAATTGACTAGACATCTTGGCTGTTGTATATTTTGGGAATCGATGTATCTTTTGAGAATCCGATGTAAGGATTGGATGATTGTTATATATTGTTAAACTCGAACATTTCTGCACTTTATTACTTTACTTCGTAGTAATGGCTAGTATTGTGTTAAACTTGAATGGAATTTGTACCAAGTCCTGGCGAGAGCTGGGTAGGCGTCTTGCGGATACCCTTTGGTTCGTCTTTGGGGAAAGTGGGGGCGTCACAGAATCAACCCTTGCTCGAAACATGAAAGTTGTAGGTATTTGAGCTGGCTAGCTACTGGTAAAAGTTCAGCTCAATTGGAGCAGTGTAGCTTGCGAAATGATTGAAATACCCTTGACTGCCCACAAGCCTTGTTTCACGGACAGTTTTCTGTTCTCTTTGAGTTTCAATTTTTGACCATGAAAATGCATGATTTGGCTTTGGAGGTCTTCATTATATGTCTTGGCTTCGAAATGCCATAAGATTCGTCTCAATACGATAAGTATAGCTTTAGTTGTGGTTATCATGCTGAAAGGTGTGTTTTATAGCCTATGATTTGTATGTGAAATTGTGGTCGATTTGAGATGAGTTTGGTGTTGATTGTAGGATGGAAAAGTAAGGAGATTTAAGGGAAATGCTGTCCAATTTTCTAGGCTATTTGGTTCCTTGAAGTTTCAGTTGCATTTTGGTAGAAATGGAGGGTTTTGGGGTTGTTCGTATCTCTTGGACTAACTGTTATCCTTTTGTGTAATCCGTTCACTGGGTTTGTGGATATGGAAATCATAATTATTTTGCCTTGGTCATTTTAGGGTTTTTTGGTGATTAAAGCATACTTGGGAAGAAACTTTTGAAGTTATCTTTGCTCGAATTAGTGAGTGTACCACTCCCCCCATTTGTTGCTTAACTTGGTTACCTGTAATTGCAATCTGTGAATGGAATAACTGTACTATCTGTTTATTATGAATGAGACGAGAGTGTACTTTATCACACTAATTTTCTTGTCTGTCTGTATGCCTATTTACTATGAAAAAAAATCTGATTCTGTTATCTGTTTCTGTTCTGACGTCGTTTGGAGACTTGTATCCAACGACCCTTTTGTGACCTCTGAGCTCAAATCCTGTAGCTAATTATTCGAGTCGAGCCGGCAAGGGTCTGATCAATTAGATAACGAGTCACGGTAGTTTGTTTTTGGAAAATCTTTGGGTATTGGAGGCTCTGGATTTTCGGTATACTCGAGTATTACCACTTCTATTTCTGTTGAGGTGTTTGGTCTCGATAAGGGGTATGTTTGGAGGACGGAATTTAGCATAAAGTGGGGTCTATGGACATGTTTGTTCTATATACGTTGACGGAGAGTCAACGGGTTTGGATCAAGTATCGCAATGGGAATTTTGGCTCCTGAGAGCCACCTGTATCCTTTCCAGTTGAGATGTTTGTTCATTTGCTTATATGTGTCTTAAAAGTGAAATGCCATGATTTGTGACTACTTGTATTTTTGGTACCTCATTGAGCGTAAGCTCACCCCCTTCCCATTATCTTTTGTTTTCCTTTTAGGGAACAACACTTTTGAACCATGATTTTGAAGAAAGGAGTAGAGTGAGCTCTAGCTATTCTTTTGTATAGCTCCTCTATATAAAAAAACCCTAATTGTATTTTGATCAAGTATCACACTTTGACTTGTAAAGTTCTAACATATGTATAAAAGTGTTTGTTCATGTTTCCTTCGTGTATTTGTCGGTGAATGTACGTTCTATGGGTTTATATGAACTTTACTTGTATCCGGTGGGGATTCGAACGAGAGTGGGATTTGATCGAGAAAAGAAAAAAAATTTTGACGGGAAACTGCTCAGGGGAAATCCGGCAGTATATCCGGCCAGTTCTTGGCCGGATAGGTGGCCGTATTGACATGGTAAATTGAAAAACATGGAGATGGCTACTACCTTGAATCCGGGCGAAAATCTTGCGACACCCTCAATTAAGGCGAACCAAAGGGTATCCGTGGGATGCCTGCCCAACTCTCTCCAGAACTCGGTACAATTCCCGTTCAAACTTAATACAATACTAGTCATCACAACAAGATAAAGTAAGAAAGAGAAGTCACTTCTACAATTAACATTCAAACTTACACCACGAGTTCCAAAATACATCAAGTACCCAATTCTTACATCAAGATCCCAAAAATACACATCAAATCCCCAAAATATACAACAACCAAAATATCTAGCCAATTGCATTCGAAACTCTAATACACAAGCACATCCAGAGGATTTCTCCGAGATTCACTCCAGGTCCTTTCCTGTTAAGGAAAACAAATCTACGGGGTGAGCGATTGCTGGTGAGGCCAAGAACACACATGCAAGCACATTGTCCAAGTAACAATCCCAATTAACGAGTAAACCATAATATTCAAGTAAATGACAATTCGAGCCAGAAATTAAACAGAAACAATTCAAGGATATGGTAGCTCTCAGGAGTTAATTTTCACTTGCTTTGCTAGTCTCATTTGTATACCTTCCCGTGATGACACTCCGTCAACCGAGTTGGTATTTCAAATCCATAGAACTCTACTTACTTCTCATGGTCGTCCACCGTACACCGCACCGGGCCCGAACGACATTTATAAGACGATACTCCACGAGTATGCCAAGCGAGATCTCTCAAATAGATCAAACTTATCATGAAATTCTTATGGCTCACTGAGGTTCCCGACCAAACCCACGCCGGCTCGATTCCCAAGGTTGGCCTATGAGTTTGGGCGTCCCCCATGTTCATTTGTGAGTCGAGAAGATTCATTCCAACGATGTATGTAGCCATAGCATACCATTTCATTTCATTTAATCATTCAATCATTCATTTCATTCAATATATTTCATTTCATTTATTTCAAATGAGAACGAGTGCGGTAAAGTACACATTCGACTCCATTTTTAAAATCTCCAATCATTTATAACAGTTAAGCATGTATCAAGTACTCATACACTTGACACTCACCAGTACAAGAGACAAAGAAATGTGTCCACTTGAAGGTTCAGAAGTTCACAGTGGGATCCTCTTGGAAGTCCTCGTGAGTGCCTGAGCAATTGATAACGAACTATTACTTACAAACACCAATTATCATGGAAGATCGCACATTTGTACAATCTAGAAGATATTGCGAAGATGAACCTAGATTTTCCTTGTAAATCGAGGCTCGAAAGTGGGGTTCAAAACTCAAGTAAAAATCTGATTTTTGACCTTAAAATCATTGGACAGAAACAAGTAGGTATGAAATCATGTAAATTATTTTCCAAACGAATGATCAAAGTCGAACTGAAAAGGAGCACGTCACAATCCGGCCAAGATCTAGCCGGATTCGAGGTAGAGAGCATCCCAATTTTTTTTCAATTTTCACCACCACTCTGGCCAACTATCCGACCAAGAATTGGCAGGATATACGGTCGGATTCTATGAAAATGGTTCGCGCGCGAAAATTTTTCAAAAGGCTAGGAATTATCGAATTTAGGGGCATTCTTGAAAAAATCATAACTCACTCTCTACAAGTCCAAAATTTGAAAACTTGGTACCGTTGGAAACTACTTCCAAAGTACTAAAGGTTCCTGGAAGACACCTTTCCATGATTCCAAATGAAAAACATTCAAAATTCGATTCAAAGTGGCTGTTTTGGAATGCCAAGACAGTTTCAGGGTTGGTTTTTGGCAAACTTTGGAAATTCGGCAAAATTCACCCAATGCAAACTAGCCTCTCAGATTTGAAACTCAATTAGAGTTGCAACGAAGTTTAAAAAAAAATAAGCAAAACAAGAATCGGAGTTTTGAGCACCAAGATATGGTAGCCCAAAGTTGCTGGAAAAGTGAAATTGTTAAGCAAATTCCGGGTTTAAATCACGAACTTTGGGACTTTGATTGAATATCAAAATGGACTTGGAATGACACCAAACTTGGCAGTATTACACTGCCATATAAGAGCTGTTCCTATGTAAACTTTCATAGAAAAATACGTACGGAAAGTCAGTTAACAAAATCTTTAAAGTCCCACAAGTTTCCAAGGCAAATCTGCCTAGTATGTAAATTTTCCTTTTCTAAATATTCGGCTAATAAAAACATCTAAAATATGGTTTATTTATGTAGACAATGTCTAAGAAACATTCAATATGTGTGTTGGTAGGTGATTAACACCAAGAATTTCAAAACAACATGTCCCAATCAAGATTTAGGCATTTACTAGTCAAAAAGAGGGTTTTCAATCCCTGAGTCAGTTTCGAACTTCGGCCACAACTCACTCAATTCAACTTGGAATTGAGCGTAGTTGGTGGCATTGAAAACTAGATTCATAAATATACAATTTCTCAGAAGAAATCATTTTGAAAATCTGTCCACAACTAGCTCATATTCGAGCATCAACTCGCTACTTAAAACAGAGCTTCCAGTAAAATGAGAAACAGAACAGGCAACTTTACAAGGATGGTATGGATTAGTCAAGTGGAATCAGGACGTGCATTTTATACCGTTGGAAAATTGGGAATGTCTAGTTTTCAGTGCCATAAACGACACTCAATTTTGACATTGGGACAAAAAGTTATAGCTGGTTGAAAAACACTGCCAGACCAATACTGGAAAAATTCCAGTTTTGATGAACTTTCGAAATCACAACATTTGGCCAACGAAATCACGGAATTTTTTGTGGAAACCTTCCACACAACCTACACAACATATATACATCATAAAAATGTCAATTGAACCTCAAAAAATTGCTCTAAGGGTCACGGTATTGACAGGGGCAGAAACGGAAAAATTCCCCTCTTCACTTCCTTTGAGTTTCCACCCACAATATCACTTATTTCTACTAAATTAAGCACTAATCCAACATTAATAACATCAAAACTCATCAAATCATTCCATTAGTCTATAGTGGGAGTTCATAGAGCCCACACACCAAATTTCCAACCATCTAAAGCTACCCATGTGAATTTATGAGATCACAAGTGTAATATAACTTCCATTAATCAAGAATCAAGAGGTTGATCGTTCATTACCTCTTTGGATGAGCAAGGCAGAAAATTTTGGTCCAATGGAGCTCAAGAAAACCGTGTAAATGAAGCCCCTTTTCTAGCTTAGTTTGATCACCAAGTGATTTGCAAGTTATGTGTGAATTTTGAGATGATTTGGACAAGAAATGAGCAAGAAAATGGAGAGCTTTTGGTCTTGTTTCTCCCTTGGAGTTGGCTGGCCAGCTTAGAGCAAGAGAGAGAGTGTGTTTGGTGCAAAATGAAGCTTCCTTGAGAAGCTAAAATGTATGGCCAAAAGTGTCCCAAAAGTCAACTAGGAATAGTGCGCGGTCGAACACGCTTCGTGCCCGATTCCTCTCGGGTTTGTTTCACTTGTGCACTAAATCTCTAATGCACTTTCATTCATACTATTATTATTCACTCTTAATGGTCTAAAAATAAGGGTCTAAAATCCCTCAATTAATTGCGCACGTAAAAACGCGTATTTCTGAATTGTACGCGATAAAGTGGAATTTCCAAGAAATTCTTATAACGATAGTATCACTAACTAATAATTGAACATTTAAACATAAAAATACCTATTTCAAGACTAATGTACAAGTCTCCAATTTTTCAAACTTATTGTATCCTTGATTCGATTATTATCTCTAAATGCGAATTCACTATTTTCACTAAACGAGCTTCCCAAAAATTAATTTTTGTAACGAGTCATTTTAAAAATACATGTAAGCCATAGTTCCATGTAATTGTGTCTAAAAAGGTTGGAATAAAATATTCAGAGCAAACGGCCAATTAAATATTTAAATAAGCCAGTAATAGGAATTTAAAATAAGTAAATTTGCGGGTCCTCACATGAGTCTACTATTACTTTCTCAAATCTCCAATAAATTTATATCAGCGTGTCTTACAAAAAACTATCGACGCGCGAGCAGTATGCACTTAATTAGAACTCATTCACCTTTAATTCCTCAATTAGTTTTTCTTAATCTACTATTGATCATTCTTAATTTTTCCAAGATAATTACACTCTCGAATAGAATATCACCTCAAAACACATGTACTCATTATTTCTCACTTAAACAAACCTCCAAAAATTAAATTTGCTAACGAGAGTTTTAAAAACATAAGGAAGACATTGTTCCACATGAATGGATTTAAAATGGTTGAAATAAATTATTTGGAGAAAATAGGTGAATAAATATTTAAATAAATCAATAATATTCGATAAAAATAAGAAATTTTTCGGGTCGTCACAAATCCGGCCGGCTATCCGGCCAAATCTTGGGCGGATTGTGACGTGGCCGTGTTTCGTTCTGTTTTTCGTTTCGTTTTCGTTGGAGTGTTTAATCGAAGTCCCATTTCACCGTATGGTTTGGTAAATCATGTTATGGCTTTGTGGTCCCAAATTGTTTGTTTTCTTTGGGTTCTATCACACGTTTTGTAGGGTTTTATGTGATTTGACTTTATAGTCTTGGCGAGAGTTAGGCAGGCAGTCCGCCGAGTACTTTGGTTCGACTCAGGGAAAGGCAGGGTTGTCATACCTGTACTAAACCTTTTCCTTTTTATAATTAATTTATTATGAAATTTAATCTTTCCCTCTTTCCAATTATCTTATGCTCTTGTAAAATACATTTCTAGAATCAAAATTGTGATATTATACTATATTTGTAGTATATTTTTCTCAAGAAAAATAATTTGACATGTATAAAGTATTTTATTGTTTAATAAGTGTGTATCATTTAAAATTGTGATTCCATACTTTATTTGTGGTTCAAAGAAATACTAATATAATGCATATATATAATTTATTATGATAATTTGCTAGAGTTGTATATAACTTATGAAATGTGAATTAAATTCAGGTTTGAAATTTATTCTCCATGGGTAAGTCAACAACAATTGATGCATTTTTTAAAAGAAAAATTATTGAAGATCAAAAGCACAAGGAGAGTGATGCTACTCCATCATCTATTCTTAGTGAGAGTTTGGTTGTTGAACCTCCCATAAAAGTTCAAAGAGTTGAACTTGAAAAGATTGATATTGCTTCTTTGGAGCATGATCCCGGTAAACGTCCACCTATATGGAGCTATCCTCTTAATCAACAAGATGAAATTCGTCGAGCTTATATCAATTGGGGGCCATATCAAGTTAAGCTTGAGAATTACCCTTCAAGTGGTTCAAAGAAACATGTTCGTCATTTTTGTAGCTCTGGGTTTCAATTGTTTCCACTTGGATTGAATATTATCCATCAATTGATGCTACTTTTTGTCTTTCATGCTATCTATTTAGTAAGCCAAATGGACGAGTTGAATTAAGTGCATTTGTTCTTGGTGGCTTTAACAATTGGAAGAAGGTCAATAATGGAGATAATTGTGCTTTCTTATGACATGTGGGGAAAAGTCCTAACTCATTTCACAGAATTGCGGTAAATGCATGCAATGATTTGATGAATGCTTCTCAACACATTGGAACTTTCATTGAGAAACAAAGTTTTGAGCAAGTTGAGATTAATCGATTAAGGCTTCAAGTTTCAATTGATGTAGTGCGATGGATTGCATTTCAAGGTTGTGCCTATCGAGGACGAGATGAGAGTGAAAATTCTCTTAATCGTGGAAACTTTCATCAACTTATCAAGTTGTTGGCTTCTTATAATGATAAGGTAAGAATGATTTTCTTCCAGCTTTGCATTCTTTCTTGAATTTATATAATATCCATGCTTAAAAGAAATCTTTTTAATTCATAATATGCTTCCATTTAGTTATTATCTTTATAAAATTATAATTATGCTCTATTAATGGGCAGGTTGCAAATGTTGTTCAAGAAAATGCTCCATCCAATGCCTCCTATACATCTCCTGAAATTCAAAAAGAGATTCTTTATATATTTTCCAATAAGGTTAGAAAAGAAATTTGCCAAGAGATTGGAAATTCAAAATTTTGCATTATAGTTGATGAAGCTCGTGATGAGTCCAAAAGAGAGCAAAAGGCTCTTGTTTTGAGATATGTAGATAAGGAAGGATGCATCCGTGAACAGTTTTTTGGTGTTATTCATGTCCGTGATACTATGGCTTTAACTTTAAAGGAAGCTATTTTTTCAACTTTCTCTCAACATAATTTGACCATTCATAACATTCGTGGACAAGGATATGATGGAGCTAGTAAGATGAGAGGTGAATGGTGTGACAGCCCCACCTTCCCCTAAGGCAAACCAAAGGGTTCGGCGGACCGCCTACCCAACTCTCGCAAGGACTCACTCACTCACTTCAAATATAATAGATTATAACCTCAAGGGGAAAAGAAATATCAGCTTCCAAACTTGAAACATACATATACCTTCATTTTTGTTTCAAACATTCATACAATCCCACATATATCAAAAGATGTGAGTTTCAGATACATTCAGTCCTAATCGAGTACTAGAGCGAGTACAATCGCAAAATTCAAAAACTACTAGACTACGCTAGCTTGTACCAGTCTCACTCCTCGCTCGTACCTCCTGTAAGGAAAACAAATGGCGTGGAATGAGCTAAAAACCCAGTGAGCTTCCAAATAGCAAGTTGACCATTATTGAAAAGTACAAATATCACGTAGCAAAATAGCAAGCATAACAAGTTCATGAATGTGAGCAATAATACGTCAAATAGCAAATGTCAAAATGAGCAAGTGAAAACTCTTTTTGGTTTTCCAAAAGAACAATAATACTTCGAATAACAATCAATGTATAAGGATACAGATGGCTCTCAGGAGGCAAATTCCCATTTCTTCACCAGAGCTTGATCTGACACTCCGTCAACTTTAAAGTAAAGTAACTAGTCCAGTAGTACACCACTTAACTCCAATCTCCGTCCACCAACCAAACCCCTTACCGGGCCCGAACTCCACAATAAACACTGGTGGTAATACTCGAGTATACCGATTAGTCGAGGAGATAACACTCCACTCAATAACACTAGATACCCATGGTTCATTATCTAATCAACCAAGCCCTTGCCGACTCGACTCGATTAACTAGCTAGTGGGGTTTGGAATCCCAAGAATTCGATGAGATAACATCTTCAATCTACTGAATCAAGGTAAAAGTACGGAGACGGGAATGAGAGATACCTCCCACTTGGATCGAGTATGGTACATACTGCCGTTCAGCACTTACAAGTCACGCACAAGTATATCAAGTCACTTGCAATAATAATGAGTACATATCACATTAGGGCAAGTGCGATAAAGTACACCCTTGCCCGATCATACCAATCATATATCATTCGATCACATTGGTCGAGTATTGAAAACAAGTGTTCAGTTCAATCAGGTATTTGGAAGCACTTACCAAAGGTCTAGTACCTCTCAAAAGTCACGTTTAGGTCCAACTCCTTGGTTGGAGTCCAAATCTACGATAAAATATCATTTACGAATGTAAAACTCTCTAGAGTTCGAAACATAGGAGTTTCGTTTCAAAAAAATCACGTAAATGCAATTCGTTTAGGTAGTATTCAAGATACTTATCAAATTTCGAAAAATTCATGCTCGCTCGTTTAATTATGATCAAGAAATGGTTTCGACTTTAGAAGTTACACTTGGTATCAAAGATCGGGAAAATCGTATTTTGAAAGGGTCGCTACATTCGCTTTTCAAGGGTACGAGTTCCGGCAAAATTTTAGCTTGTATACCCTGACTAAAAAAAAAACTCAAATACCATAGGCGATCCAAGTCCAACTTGACCTCAAATCGTCACTCAAGTTGCAGGTACATATGCCTAACTCTCGAGTGAAAATTTGGACAGCACCCCCTTTGTGTTTACCTATTTTCCAGCCATTTATGGCTTCATTGTTTTTCTCAATTAGCCCCTAAAATCACACACAAATAATCTCATTACAATAGCCATTCAATAGGCTAAAAGTCATTCAATTACAAAACCAGCTAGAAAAGTGACCGGAAATAAGGTTTAAGACAAAGAACAAAATGACAGGTTTGACGTCTTTTAGCGTATTGGTCACAACCGAAGCTACACCTATTGGATTAGGGTTAAATTTATACTGTTTTGAAGCTAAGATGAAGAGATACAATTTTCATGAAGACAACTCAACCCAGTTCATACTTTATCCAGGGCGAATCTACAAATTACAGAACTGGAATTTCACCGTCAGGTTGGTTAACAGCACTAGGTTCAAATGACAATAACTCAGGCTACAAAAGTCCGATTGAAGTGTTTTTGGATGCGTTGGAAAGCTAAAACATAGGACTACAACTTTTTTGGTTTGGTCAAAGGCTAATTTTGTGAGGCCCCAGTCCGTTCGTAAGTTGATTATAGGGTTATTCATTATTTTGTACGGTTAAATTAAGATTTTAGGGCTAAGATTGAAAACCCTAACTTTGTTTATGATTAAATCCTAGTTTATGTGCTATTTGTAGGTTCAAGTTATAGTTCCTGTTTGGTATTATGGTGTGTGTTTTGGCTCGAGTAAAAATAGGATTTCGTTTTAGTTTACAAACCTTAGATTAGTAAACCTTAAGTGTCATGATTTATTAAAACGTTGAAGTTGGGTTGAAAAACCCTAATTTTGCCCACATTATATAAGTTGTTGTTTAATTGTTTTATATATGGAGAAAGTATGTTTAAGTATAGGTGATTAAAATAAGAAAGTGAATAGTGAAGTAATTAAGCATGATTACATGTTTTAGATTAGATTAAGTTATGACCTATGGAGTTAATTGAAAGATTATCAAATGTTTGAGGGAAAATGTATAAGAAAGAGAAAGTTGGAGTGCAAGGGTTAAAAGTGCAATTGAGGAGCTTTTATGTGATTGGCTAAGCTTAATAAATATCTCCTATGGTCATGACCATTATTACCTTAAGACTTGTAGGCTACTCAAGACAAAACAAAACAAAACAAAACAAAGAGAAAGAGAGAGAGTGAGAGCCGAGAGCCGAGAGGAAGAGAAAGAAAAAAGAAAAGGAAAGCTTGCTTTGGTGAATCATTTTTGCTCTTCAATCTTGAGTTTGGATCTTGGAGAAACAACTTGAGTACTTGATTGTTGTGGGTGATCATCTGCAAAGCTTGAATCAAAGGTAAATCATCTTCTTTGAAAGTTAAAATGTTGGGGTTTTACTTTCTAAGCTATGGAAATGATGTGGTATGTTATGATTATGGATTTATATGGTGAATTTGATGTTTTATTGAAGTTTTATGGTTAATTTTTGGTGATTTATGCTGCTGGAAATTTCGGTCAAGAGAGAGAAAAATTTGGGTTTCTTGCTTTAATGCTTTCCTTAGTTGTTTTGATTGGGAAATTGCCTTGTAGTGGTTGTGTTTGATAAATTGCCTCACTTGATTGGTTGGTTTCTAGCAAAAATCTGGTTTGGGTTAAGAAACCCTAGACTCCATTAGGTTAGTTTAGTTTAGCCTATGGCTATTGAGTTAGGGTTTGTGTGTTTGGATGATTAGAACAAGTTCTATGGTGCAAGTAAAACTAGATTAAGGATTATGGTTAGTATTTGGTGATCTTGGGCTAACTTGTGAAGGAACTTTAGACCACTCTTAGACTGATATAAGTATGGTTTTTAGGGATCAATTTGGTTAGAAAATTCGCATAAGAACCATAGGAACGGATCGTGCGGTTGCGGCGCGCAAAACCGGCGAAACTGGAAAATCAGGGCAGTTCAGGATCCGAACTTCGGCTTTCTTTTTCTTGATGTTACGTACGGATTAAGAAGTTCCTCAAAACATAAAAGTTGTAGCCTTATATGTTCTGAATATTCCTACAAAATTTCAGGTCAATCAGATTACTGTAGCCTGAGTTATAGATGAAATACTCAAGCCTGTTTTGAACATCAGATTCTGTGCGTTTTTTTAGTTTAGCTTCTGCCTGTGACTATTTCGGTTTTGATCCTGTACGATCTGGGTTTTGAGTCCTTCATAAGAAATGTAGATCTTGGTTTTGGCTTCGAAACAGTATAAAGTACGTCAAAATCCGAGTTCCGTAGCTCCTGTTATGACCAAAACAAAATCGATCGTCAGAACTGCCTTGTATCCGGACAGTTCTGACGGGTACTTTGACACTCAACTTTCGTTCTGTTCTGAGTGGATTCAGGTCTTGGCCAAAACATCAAAGTTTTAACCTTATGTCTCAGCTTTCTAATGCCCTTGGAATTTCCTGATTTGAATTTGTGAGCTGGGAGTTATGGTCCAGGAAACATACCCTGTTTGTTACTGTAGAGTGCGAATTCCTGGAACGGTTTACTGTACTTTCGACCTATTTCCGTTTGGATCCAGTTGGAGGTATCTTCATCAAAATTGTAACCCTTCCTCTTAGCTTCGCAACGGTACCTCATGTACCTTGATCCGACATTCCTAGCCTAATCTTTGGTCAAAACGGTTGGAGATGGCAGATTTGGCCGTTTCTGTTTGCCGTTCCGCGCGCACGCATGTGCCAATTTTACCGTATTGCTTGTTTTAAGTACGTTAGTGGCCGTTTGTGATATATTGTGACACAATCTTCTATTTCAGACAGTGGTGAGCTAGGCGGAGCCGGTGGGGCCCACTACTAGCGAACACGCGCGAAGCGATTTTGCTTTATTACTACTTTTGATATTTTGGGTAAGTATTCAGGCAGCTCTTGTGTGTTCGTTGCTTATGTGTTTCGATTTGTATGAAGACGGTACCTAGGCAAGGGTGTACTTTATCGCACTCGACATAGACCCTAATTTGCGCACATATCTGTACATGGCTTGTGTATATGAGCAATTTTGGAACTAAAACCCTTGAGCTTGTGGCTCAGGGTAACTTTTGAATAATTTTGTGAAATTTATGAGTTTGGGGCTGATCTCAATACCTCAAGGGACTATTAGGGCTTGGTCGAAGTCAGTCCAACTTGGATTGAGGTCACCAAGTTTGTGAATCCGGTTCACCGAGTTGTGAGAACCAAGTTTGTGACCCGAGCTTGTGACTCAAGCTCAAGTTTGTGATTTCGTTCGTCCGGACAAGTTTGTGAGGTGACTGGCCAGTGAGGGTGATAAAGTGTCCGGTGGGTGTACAAGTGAAGTTCTACGGACCTTATTTATGGTCGACGGAGTGTCGACAGGAGATCACGCATGGCAAATGACTTGGCTTTGGAGCCATATGTATCCTTATCATGTGATGTTATTTTTCTGCTTTTGCTTTACTCCTACTGTGTAAATGTGGTTACGTGAAATTTACGTCTTTACCCCTGTTTACTTACTAAGCTTCTAGCTTACCCCGTTTCCTTTGTTTTCCTTAGCAGGGGACGACGCGGGAAACTTTGGGACTCTGCCGTTAGTATAGTTAGGTCTCGTTTGCAATAGTTGGACAGTTAGGATGTTTGTTTTTGTTTTGGTGGTTTGTATAAGGACCCTCCTTAGGGTCTACCTTCTACTGGTTGTTGTTATAGTATATTAGAGAGGTTTGACTTGATGCTTTTGAAGATGTAAATAAAACTTTTGGTGGTTGTATATATTATAAGCAGTTCTCTTTTGGTTTAATATCGTTTTATTAGTTTTGTGTTTCGAGTCCTGGCGCGAGCTAGGCAGGCGACCCGCCGATACCCTTGGGTTCGCCCTTGGGAGAGGTGGGGTCGTCACAGTTGGTATCAGAGCGCCTAGGTTAGAGGACTTGGGCAATTGTGGGACATACGTGTTAGGTTCATTAGGATTATGTGATTCTCTTTAAGTTGAATGATATATTTTAAGCTGAAATGTCGGTTAACTAACGAATTAATGTTTGTAGGTATGGATTCGGGCAGTTCTAGTGGCGTGGGACCGGGACCGAGACCTCCGAGTGGGAGGGGCCCGGATGACCGGGTGCTGTGTAAGCGGGCGATCCGCTATCGGAGGAGGCTTGGGGAGCCCTACACTTTGTATTCTCCCTTCGGCCAGGTGTCGCGCCGACCCTGTGCGTGCTGGTATACCTATAGCTATCCTGACGAGGTTGTCTTAGCGATGGAAGACGAGCGTTATCACCTAGACCAGACGGTCGAGACTTTGAGGGCGCAGCTGGAGGAGGCTAGAGAGTTTAGCCACTGGCAGGCGTTGCGCGTTAGGGACCTGGAGCGGGATCTCCGAGACACACACCAGCACCTCTTCGCTATGAAGAGGCAGCTCAGGGAGAGGGCCCGGAGTATCACATTTGATTGTGGGGTCTTACTAGACATGGCCGCGGAGGCACACCCACGAGCTACCGGGCCAGAGCAGATAGGTGAGATAGGTACTTTAGGTTCCGTAGGGAACCGGGGCCCTAGGGAGGCGTTTAGGGTCGCTTTCGTATTTTGATTAGCTGGCAGATTACTTTTGTTAGAACTGGCCTGGCTAATTTCTTTTGTTATCTGGTTGGCTGACTAGATTTTTGGAGCCGGAGTGCTCGTGTGTATATTGGGTTTTGACCCGACTGGAGGTCGGGTAATTTGTATATCTTTTGGTGTGACTTTGTAAATAAATGTATATATTCGAGTATTATCTTTTGCACCTATCCTTTGCGTGCCTTTCGTGTATCTGTTTTGTGTTTTTGTTTTGTTTCTAGTTTGAATACTAAGCACACGTTATGCTTGGATCCATAGACTTTTGACATTTAAATGGCCTCCGGTACTCGAGGTAGAGGTAGAGGGCAAGGACGAAGCCCTAAAATGGAACATGAACAAGAGCCAGACCAAGTAGCTACAGCCATCCAGCTAATGGCTGACTTGATGGAACGTATGGTTGACCAACAGGGTCAGGGCCATGGGAATGCTGCTGGAAACCCGGGAAATAATCCGGGCAATCACGAGGGAGAGGACCGTGCTTTAGAACGGTTCCAAAAATTCGCACCCCCCAAGTTTGTAGGTGGATCTAACCCCGATCTAGCAGAAAACTGGATGGACCGTATGCTAGATATATTTTCCGCACTTAGGTATTCGGAGGAGCGGCAGATATCTTTTGTTGTTTTCCAGTTTGAGGGGGCCGCTCGAGCCTGGTGGAATGTGATCAGAGCTAAGTGGGAGCGGTAACAGACCCCCTGGACATGGATCAACTTTACACGAGAGTTTAATGAAAAATATTTACCTCCTATCGTACAAGAGAAACGGGAAGATGATTTTATCCGCCTACGTCTAGGGACACTTAGTGTAGCGGAGTACGAGACGCAGTTCACAAAGCTCTCCCGTTTTGCCCCGGAGTTAGTGCTAACGGAGCGAAAACGAATCCGCCGCTTCGTTCTAGGTTTAAATGTGGAGATCCAGGAGGCACTTGCAGCTGCTCAGTTGGACACGTTTGGCCAGACACTAGAAAAAGCATAGCGGATTGAGACAGCTAGGGGACAGGTAAAATCCTTTCATGAGAGGAAACGAAGACAACCCGATTCGAGCCATTTGGTGACTGGACAGAGCTCGCAAAGTGAGTCACCTTCTAGGAAGAGTCAAGGAACAGATGGTCTTCGACCCGCAGGAACCCTAAACCAGGGTGAATCCGCTTCGTTCTTGGGCTAACTTGTGAAGGAACTTTAGACCACTCTTAGACTTATATAAGTATGGTTGTTAGGGATCAATTTGGTTAGAAAATTCTCATAAGAACCATACGAACGGATCGTGCAGTTGCGGCGCGCAAAACCGGCGAAACTGGAAAATCAGGGCAGTTCAGGATCCGAACTTCGGCTTTCTTTTTCTTGATGTTGGGTATGGATTCAGAAGTTCCTCAAAACATGAAAGTTGTAGCCTTATATGTTATGAATATTCCTACAAAATTTGAGGTCAATCAGATTACCGTATCCTGAATTATAGATGAAATACTCAAGCCTGTTTTGAACATCAGATTCTGTGCGTTTTTTTAGTTTAGCTTCTGCCTGTGACTTTTTCGGTTTTGATCCTGTACGATCTGGGTTTTGACCCCTTCATAAGAAATGTAGATCTTGGTTTTGCCTTCGAAACGGTATAAAGTACGTCGAAATCCGAGTTCCGTAGCTCCTGTTATGACCAAAACAAAATCAATCGTCAGAACTGCCTTGTATCCTGACAGTTCTGACGGGTACTTTGACACTCAACTTTCGTTCTGTTCTGAGTGGATTCAGGTCTTGGCCAAAACATCAAAGTTTTAGCCTTATGTCTCAGCTTTCTAATGCCTTTTCAATTTCCTGATTTGAATTTGTGAGCTGGGAGTTATGGTCCAGCAAACATACCCTGTTCGTTACTCTAGAGTGCGAATTCCTGGAACGGTTTTCTATACTTTCCACCTATTTCCGTTTGGATCCAATTGGAGGTATCTTCATCAAAATTGTAACCCTTCCTCTTAGCTTCGTAACGGTACCTCATGTACCTTGATCCGACATTCCTAGCCTAATCTTTGGTCAAAACGGTTGGAGATGGCAGATTTGGCCGTTTCCGTTTGCCGTTCCGGGCGCACGCATGTGCCAATTTTGCCGTATTGCTTGTTTTAAGTACGTTTGTGGCCATTTGTGATATATTGTGACACAATCTTCTATTTCAGACAGTGGTGAGCTAGGCGGAGCCGGTGGGGCCCACTACTAGCGAACACGCGCGAAGCGATTTTGCTTTAGTACTACTTTTGATATTTTGGGTAAGTATTCAGGCCGCTCTTGTGTGTTCGTTGCTTATGTGTTTCGATTTGTATGAAGAGGGCACCTAGGCGAGGGTGTACTTTATCGCACTCTACCTAGACCCTAATTTGCGCACATATCTGTACATGGCTTGTGTATATGAGCAATTTTGGAACTAAAACCCTTGAGCTTGTGGCTCAGGGTAACTTTTGAATAATTTAGCGAAATTTGTGAGTTTGGGGCTGATCTCAATACCTCGAGGGACTATTCGAGCCGGTTAGGGCTTGGTCGAAGTCAGTCCAACTTGGATTGAGGTCACCAAGTTTGTGAATCCGATTCACCGAGTTGTGAACCAAGTTTGTGACCCGAGCTTGTGACTCAAGCTCAAGTTTGTGATTTCGTTCGTCCGGGCAAGTTTGTGAGGTGACTGGCCAGTGAGGGTGATAAAGTGTCCGGTGGGTGTACAAGTGAAGTTCTACGGACCTTATTTATGGTCGACGGAGTGTCGACAGGAGATCACGCATGGCAAATGACTTGGCTTTGGAGCCATATGTATCCTTATCATGTGATGTTATTTTTATGCTTTTGCTTTACTCCTACTGTATAAATGTGGTTACGTGAAATTTACGTCTTTACCCCTGTTTACTTACTAAGCTTCTAGCTTACCCTGTTTCCTTTGTTTTCCTTAGCAGGGGACGACACGGGGAACTTTGGGACTCTGCCGTTAGTATAGTTAGGTCTCGTTTGTAATAGTTGGACAGTTAGGATGTTTGTTTTTGTTTTGGTGGTTTGTATAAGGACCCTCCTTAGGATCTACCTTCTACTAGTTGTTGTTATAGTATATTAGAGAGGTTTGACTTGATGCTTTTGAAGATGTAAATAGAACTTTTGGTGGTTGTATATATTATAAGCAGTTCTCTTTTGGTTTAATATCGTTTTATTAGTTTTGTGTTTCGAGTCTTGGCGCGAGCTAGGCAGGTGACCCGCCGATACCCTTGGGTTCGCCCTTGGGAGAGGTAGGGTCGTCACAGTTGGTATCAGAGCGCCTAGGTTAGAGGACTTGGGCAATTGTGGGACATACGTGTTAGGTTCATTAGGATTATGTGATTCTCTTTAAGTTGAATGATATATTTTAAGCTGAAATGTCGGTTAACTAACGAATTAATGTTTGTAGGTATGGATTCGGGCAGTTCTAGTGGCGTGGGATCGGGACCGAGACCTCCGAGTGGGAGGGGCCCGGATGACCGGATGCTGTGTAAGCGGGCGATCCGCTATCGGAGGAGGCTTGGGGAGCCCTACACTTTGTATTCTCCCTTCGGCCAGGTGTCGCGCCGACCCTGTGCGTGCTGGTACACCTATAGCTATCCTGACGAGGTTGTCTTAGCGATGGATGACGAGCGTTATCACCTAGACCAGACGGTCGAGACTTTGAGGATGCAGCTGGTGGAGGCTAGAGAGTTTAGCCGCTGGCAGGCGTTGCGCGTTAGGGACCTGGAGCGGGATCTCCGAGACACACACCAGCACCTCTTCGCTATGAAGAGGCAGCTCAGGGAGAGGGCCCGGAGTATCACATTTGATTGTGGGGTCTTACTAGACATGGCCGCGGAGGCACACCCACGAGCTACCGGGCCAGAGCAGATAGGTGAGATAGGTACTTTAGGTTCCGTAAGGAACCGGGGCCCTAGGGGAGGCGTTTAGGGTCGCTTTCGTATTTTGATTAGCTGGCAGATTACTTTTGTTAGAACTGGCCTGGCTAATTTCTTTTGTTATCTGGTTGGCTGACTAGATTTTTGGAGCCGGAGTGCTCGTGTGTATATTGGGTTTTGACCCGACTGGAGGTCGGGTAATTTGTATATCTTTTGGTGTGATTTTGTAAATAAATGTATATATTCGAGTATTATCTTTTGCACCTATCCTTTGCGTGCCTTTCGTGTATCTGTTTTGTGTTTTGTGTTTTGTTTCTAGTTTCAATACAAAGCACACATTATGCTTGGATCCATAGACTTTTGGCATTTAAATGGCCTCCGGTACTCGAGGTAGAGGTAGAGGGCGAGGACGAAGCCCTGAAATGGAACATGAACAAGAGCCAGACCAAGTAGTTACAGCCATCCAGCGAATGGCTGACTTGATGGAACGTATGGTTGACCAACAGGGTCAGGGCCATGGGAATGCTGCTGGAAACCCGGGAAATAATCCGGGCAATCACGAGGGAGAGGACCGTGCTTTAGAACGGTTCCAAAAATTCGCACCCCCCAAGTTTGTAGGTGGATCTAACCCTGATATAGCAGAAAACTGGATGGATCGTATGCTAGATATATTTGCCGCACTTAGGTATTCGGAGGAGCGGCAGATATCTTTTGCTGTTTTCCAGTTTGAGGGGGCCGCTCGAGCCTGGTGGAATGTGATCAGAGCTAAGTGGGAGCGGGAACAGACCCCCTGGACATGGATCAACTTTACACGAGAGTTTAATGAAAAATATTTACCTCCCATCGTACAAGAGAAACGGGAAGATGATTTTATCCGCCTGCGTCAAGGGACACTTAGTGTAGCGGAGTACGAGACCCAGTTCACAAAACTCTACCGTTTTGCCCCGGAGTTAGTGCTAACGGAGCGAAAACGAATCCGCCGCTTCGTTCTAGGTTTAAATGTGGAGATCCAGGAGGCACTTGCAGCTGCTCAGTTGGACACGTTTGGCCAGACACTAGAAAAAGCACAGCGGATTGAGACAGTTAGGGGACAGGTAAAATCCTTTCATGAGAGGAAACGAAGACAACCCGATTCGAGCCATTTGGTGACTGGACAGAGCTCGCAAAGTGAGTCACCTTCTAAGAAGAGTCAAGGAACAGATGGTCTTCGACCCGCAGGAACCCTAAACCAGGGTAAATTTGGAAGAGGAGGACGAGTAGGGCAAGAGCCTCAGAGGAGTGCTCAGCGTGGAGGATCAGATACGGCCGGTAAGCCAACCTGTGGTTTCTGTGGGGGCAATCACACCGATGAAAATTGCTGGAAAAATAGTTCGGTACGGAAATGTTTCAAATGTGGTAGCACCGACCATCTGATTGCCCGGTGCCCTAAGATGCAAAAGGAAGGACTGAAGCCACCGACTGAAGGGACTACAACTAAGCCGATGAATGCAGGAGAAAATCGACCCAAAGGGCCAGCAAGAGTGTATGCAATGGGTCAACACGAAGTGACTGATCCTTCGGCGGGTTTCGAAGGTATGCTTTGATCAAAAAATTAATTTCGAGGACGAAATTGTCCTAAGTGGGGGAGATTGTGAGGCCCCAGTCTGTTCGTAAGTTGATTATAGGGTTATTCATTATTTTGTACGGTTAAATTAAGGTTTTAGGGCTAAGATTGAAAACCCTAACTTTGTTTATGATTAAATCCTAGTTTATGTGCTATTTGTAGGTTCAAGTTATAGTTCCTGTTTGGTTATTGTTTTGGCTCGAGTAAAAATAGGATTTCGTTTTAGTTTACAAACCTTAGATTAGTAAACCTTTAGTGTCATGATTTATTAGAACGTTGAAGTTGGGTTGAAAAACCCTAATTTTGCCCATATTATATAAGTTGTTGTTTAATTGTTTTATATATGGAGAAAGTATGTTTAAGTACAGGTGATTAAAATAAGAAAGTGATTAGTGAAGTAATTAAGCATGATTACATGTTTTAGATTATATTAAGTTATGACCTATGGAGTTAATTGAAAGATTATCAAATGTTTGAGGGAAAATGTATAAGAAAGAGAAAGTTGGAGTGCAAGGGTTAAAAGTGCAATTGAGGAGCTTTTATGTGATTGGCTAAACTTAATAAATATCTCCTATGGTCTTGACCATTATTACCTTAAGACTTGTAGGCTACTCAAGACAAAACAAAACAAAACAAAACAAAGAGAAAGAGAGAGAGTGAGAGCCGAGAGGAAGAGAAAGAAAAAAGAAAAGGAAAGCTTGCTTTGGTGCATCATTTTTGCTCTTCAATCTTGAGTTTGGATCTTGGAGAAACAACTTGAGCACTTGATTGTTGTGGGTGATCATCTACAAAGCTTGAATCAAAGGTAAATCATCTTATTTGAAAGTTAAAATGTTGGGGTATTACTTTCTAAGCTATGGAAATGATGTGGTATGTTATGATTATGGATTTATATGGTGAATTTGATGTTTTATTGAAGTTTTATGGTTAATTTTTGGTGATTTATGCTGCTGGAAATTTCGGTCAAGAGAGAGAAAAATTTAGGTTTCTTGCTTTAATGCTTTCCTTAGTTGTTTTGATTGGGAAATTGCCTTGTAGTGGTTGTGTTTGATAAATTGCCTCACTTGATTGGTTGGTTTCTAGCAAAAATCTGGTTTGGGTTAAGAAACCCTAGACTCCATTAGGTTAGTTTAGTGTAGCCTATGGCTATTGAGTTAGGGTTTGTGTGTTTGGATGATTAGAACAAGTTCTATGGTGCAAGTAAAACTAGATTAAGGATTATGGTTAGTATTTGGTGATCTTGGGCTAACTTGTGAAGGAACTTTAGACCACTCTTAGACTGATATAAGTATGGTTGTTAGGGATCAATTTGGTTAGAAAATTCGCGTAAGAACCATAGGAACGGATCGTGCGGTTACGGCGCGCAAAACCGGCGAAACTGGAAAATCAGGGCAGTTCAGGATCCGAATTTCGGCTTTCTTTTTCTTGATGTTGCGTATGGATTCAGAAGTTCCTCAAAACATGAAAGTTGTAGCCTTATATGTTCTACATATTCCTACAAAATTTCAGGTCAATCATATTACCGTAGCCCGAGTTATAGATGAAATACTCAAGCCTGTTTTGAACATCAGATTCTGTGCGTTTTTTTAGTTTAGCTTCTGCCTGTGACTTTTTCGGTTTTTATCCTGTACTATCTGGGTTTTGACTCCTTCATAATAAATGTAGATCTTGGTTTTGGCTTCGAAACGGTATAAAGTACGTCGAAATCCGAGTTCCGTAGCTCCTGTTATGACCAAAACAAAATCGATCGTCAGAACTGCCTTGTATCCGGACAGTTCTGACGGGTACTTTGACACTCAACTTTCGTTCTGTTCCGAGTGGATTCAGGTCTTGGCCAAAACATCAAAGTTTTAGCCTTATGTCTCAGCTTTCTAATGCCCTTGTACTTTCCTGATTTGAATTTGTGAGCTGGGAGTTATGGTCCAGCAAACATACCCTGTTCGTTACTCTAGAGTGCGAATTCCTGGAACGGTTTTCTATACTTTCGACCTATTTCCTTTTGGATCCAGTCGGAGGTATCTTCATCAAAATTGTAACCCTTCCTCTTACCTTCGTAACGGTACCTCATGTACCTTGATCCGACATTCCTAGCCTAATCTTTGGTCAAAACGGTTGGAGATGGCAGATTTGGCCGTTTCCGTTTGCCGTTCCGCGCGCACGCATGTGCCAATTTTGCCGTATTGCTTGTTTTAAGTACGTTAGTGGCCGTTTGTGATATATTGTGACACGATCTTCTATTTCAGACAGTGATGAGCTAGGTGGAGCCGGTGGGGCCCACTACTAGCGAACACGCGCGAAGCGATTTTGCTTTAGTACTACTTTTGATATTTTGGGGAAGTATTCAGGCCGCTCTTGTGTGTTCGTTGCTTATGTGTTTCGATTTGTATGAAGAGCGTACTTAGGTGAGGGTGTACTTTATCGCACTCGACTTAGACCCTAATTTGCGCACATATCTGTACATGGCTTGTGTATATGAGCAATTTTGGAACTAAAACCCTTGAGCTTGTGGCTCAGGGTAACTTTTGAATAATTTTGTGAAATTTGTGAGTTTGGGGCTGATCTCAATTCCTCGAGGGACTATTCGAGCCGGTTAGGGTTTGGTCGAAGTCAGTCCAACTTGGATGGAGGTCACCAAGTTTGTGAATCCGGTTCACCGAGTTGTGAACCAAGTTTGTGACCCGAGCTTGTGACTGAAGCTCAAGTTTGTGATTTCGTTCGCCCGGGCAAGTTTGTGAGGTGACTGGCCAGTGAGGGTGATAAAGTGTCCGGTGGGTGTAAAAGTGAAGTTCTACGGACCTTATTTATGGTCGACGGAGTGTCGACAGGAGATCACGCATGGCAAATGACTTGGCTTTGGAGCCATATGTATCCTTATCATGTGATGTTATTTTTCTGCTTTTGCTTTACTCCTACTGTGTAAATGTGGTTACGTGAAATTTACATCTTTACCCCTGTTTACTTACTAAGCTTCTAGCTTACCCCGTTTCCTTTGTTTTCCTTAGCAGGGGACGACGCGGGGAACTTTGAGACTCTGCCGTTAGTATAGTTAGATATCGTTTGTAATAGTTGGACAGTTAGGATGTTTGTTTTTGTTTTGGTGGTTTGTATAAGGACCCTCCTTAGGGTTTACCTTCTACTGGTTGTTGTTATAGTATATTAGAGAGGTTTGACTTGATGCTTTTGAAGATGTAAATAGAACTTTTGGTGGTTGTATATATTATAAGCAGTTCTCTTTTGGTTTAATATCGTTTTATTAGTTTTGTGTTTCGAGTCCTGGCGCGAGTTAGGCAGGCGACCCGTCGATACCCTTGGGTTCGCCCTCGGGAAAGGTGGGGTCGTCACAGTTGGTATCAGAGCGCCTAGGTTAGAGGACTTGGGCAATTGTGGGACATACGTGATAGGTTCATTAGGATTACGTGATTCTCTTTAAGTTGACTGATATATTTTAAGCTGAAATGTCGGTTAACTAACGAATTAATGTTTGTAGGTATGGATCCGGGCAGTTCTAGTGGCGTGGGACCGGGACCGAGACCTCCGAGTGGGAGGGGCCCGGAAGACCGGATGCTGTGTAAGCGGGCGATCCGCTATCGGAGGAGGCTTGGGGAGCCCTACACTTTGTATTCTCCCTTCGGCCAGGTGTCGCGCCGACCCTGTGCGTGCTGGTATACCTATAGCTATCTTGACGAGGTTGTCTTAGCGATGGATGACGAGCGTTATCACCTAGACCAGACGGTCGAGACTTTGAGGACGCAGCTGGTGGAGGCTAGAGAGTTTAGCAGCTGGCAGGCGTTGCGCGTTAGGGACCTGGAGCGGGATCTCCGAGACACATACCAGCACCTCTTCGCTATGAAGAGGCAGCTCAGGGAGAGGGCCCGGAGTATCACGTTTGATTGTGGGGTCTTACTAGACATGGCTGCGGAGGCACCCCCACGAGCTACCGGCCAGAGCAGATAGGTGAGATAGGTACTTTAGGTTCCGTAGGGAACCGGGGCCCTAGGGGAGGCGTTTAGGGTCGCTTTCGTATTTTGATTAGCTGGCAGATTACTTTTGTTAGAACTGACCTGGCTAATTTCTTTTGTTATCTGGTTGGCTGACTAGATTTTTGGAGCCGGAGTACTCGTGTGTATATTGGGTTTTGACCCGACTGGAGGTCGGGTAATTTGTATATCTTTCGGTGTGACTTTGTAAATAAATGTATATATTCAAGTATTATCTTTTGCACCTATCCTTTGCGTGCCTTTCGTGTATCTGTTTTGTGTTTTTGTTTTGTTTCTAGTTTGAATACTAAGCACACGTTATGCTTGGATCCATAGACTTTTGGCATTTAAATGGCCTCCGGTACTCGAGGTAGAGGTAGAGGGCGAGGACGAAGCCCTGAAATGGAACATGAACAAGAGCCAGACCAAGTAGCTACAGCCATCCAGCGAATGGCTGACTTGATGGAACGCATGGTTGACCAACCGGGTCAGGGCCATGGGAATGCTGCTGGAAACCCGGGAAATAATCCGGGCAATCACGAGGGAGAGGACCGTGCTTTAGAACGGTCCCAAAAATTCGCACCCCCCAAGTTTGTAGGTGGATCTAACCCTGATCTAGCAGAAAACTGGATGGACCGTATGCTAGATATATTTGCCGCACTTAGGTATTCGGAGGAGCGGCAGATATCTTTTGCTGTTTTCCAGTTTGAGGGGGCCGCTCGAGCCTGGTGGAATGTGATCAGAGCTAAGTGGGAGCGGGAACAGACCCCATGGACATGGATCAACTTTACACGAGAGTTTAATGAAAAATATTTATCTCCCATCGTACAAGAGAAACGGGAAGATGATTTTATCCGCCTGCGTCAAGGGACACTTAGTGTAGCGGAGTACGAGACCCAGTTCACAAAGCTCTCCCGTTTTGCCCCGGAGTTGGTGCTAACGGAGCGAAAACGAATCCGCCGCTTCGTTCAAGGTTTAAATGTGGAGATCCAGGAGGCACTTGCAGCTGCTCAGTTGGACACGTTTGGCCAGACACTAGAAAAAGCACAGCGGATTGAGACAGTTAGGGGACAGGTAAAATCCTTTCATGAGAGGAAACGAAGACAACCCGATTCGAGCCATTCGGTGACTGGACAGAGCTCGCAAAGTGAGTCACCTTCTAAGAAGAGTCAAGGAACAGATGGTCTTCGACCCGCAGGAACCCTAAACCATGGTAAATTTGGAAGAGGAAGACGAGTAGGGCAAGAGCCTCAGAGGAGTGCTCAGCGTGGAGGATCAGATACGGCCGGTAAGCCAACCTGTGGTTTCTGTGGGGGCAATCACACCGATGAAAATTACTGGAAAAATAGTTCGGTACGGAAATGTTTCAAATGTGGTAGCACCGACCATCTGATTTCCCGGTGCCCTAAGATGCAAAAGAAAGGACTCAAGCCACCGACTGAAGGGACTACAACTAAGCCGATGAATGCAGGAGAAAATCGACCCAAAGGGCCAGGAAGAGTGTATGCAATGGGTCAACACGAAGTGACTGATCCTTCGGCGGGTTTCGAAGGTATGCTTTGATCAAAAAATTAATTTCGAGAACGAAATTGTCCTAAGTGGGGGAGATTGTGAGGCCCCAGTCCGTTCGTAAGTTGATTATAGGGTTATTCATTATTTTGTACGGTTAAATTAAGGTTTTAGGGCTAAGATTGAAAACCCTAACTTTGTTTATTGTTAAATCCTAGTTTATGTGCTATTTGTAGGTTCAAGTTATAGTTCCTGTTTGGTATTATGGTGTGTGTTTTGGCTCGAGTAAAAATTGGATTTCGTTTTAGTTTACAAACCTTAGATTAGTAAACCTTTAGTGTCATGATTTATTAGAACGTTGAAGTTGGGTTGAAAAACCCTAATTTTGCCCATATTATATAAGTTGTTGTTTAATTGTGTCGCGCCCCATTTTTTGATAAAATAAATAAATGGTTTAAAAAATGTATTTTTTTTTATTCAATTTGTGATTGGAAAATGAATTGTTATTTAAAAGAAAAATGGGTCTAAATGGGGGTTTAAGAATGCGACGATTTGACCCAAAATTATAGTTTAAAAAGGATTTTTGAAATAAAAAATCGGAGTCGCCACTTGGTAATGAGTTAAGGTGTACCAAGTCACCTACAAATGAATTTTTAAAGAAAAATAGGAAAAAATATTAAGAAACCCCTTTTAAACGACTCCTAGTCCACGTAAACCAACGAAAAAGGTTCGGGAGTCACATTTGACGAAGGAGAAGGCAAGGATAAAAATCCAAGGCACCCCTTCGACCTAGCCAAGGCTAGTTGCGTGATTTAATCAAATATTTTCTTGTTTTAACCAAAGAATTTATTACGTTTGGATGTACTATATGAATGCAAATCCTAGACCTAGGGGTATTGGGGGAAATTTCTCTTCAAAGGTTGAATGGTGCCAATCACATTAATTGTGAAGCCCAATAATGACCCTTTGGAGAGGTCACGAATAATGCGAGTGGGATGCAAATGAATGAAATGCATGTATGCAATGTGAGGACATGAGTTTGAAAAAGTAATAAAAAACAATAAATATGTAAATGAAAATGTGCACGTGAGTGGGCAAGGTACGGTATGTGAAATGATAATATGAAGTGCATGTGTGCAAGTGATGATAAAAGTGTTCGTGTGCAAGTGAAGAAAAATAAAGGTGCACGTGTGCAAAATGGGAGGAAAAATGAAAGTGTGATGAGGGTATAAAATGGTATAGTGGATTTGAAAATGCATGAGCCTAGGGAATTCATGCATATTGGGTACGGGGAGACCTAAATCGTGACTCAATTTGCCCTTTTATAGAGGGAATACAAGCGTGCTAAGGTTTAGAAAAAGCCACACTCGTCTATATCCCATATTTAAGGGGACCCTCAAGCAGATGAACCTTATAACTAGCATGAAATGCAAAAATCCTAAAATGGAGGGAAAAGGGGTTCGAGGGGCATGCAAAATGATAAAACTAAAAAAATGTGCATGACATGTAATGAACATGCAAACATGTACTAACGAGGGGAGGTCCCTAAGGGTCTAGCGTTGGACTAGCCCATTCTATGAATTCCGACTAGCGTTGGACTAGTGGAAACGTACATTCATCCATCACATTCATTTATAAATATAGAAAGCAAGTAGACATGCAAAATCACTTATAACACGTAGCACATAACACTTAGCATGCTCGACTAGATGCAATAGCTTAATAAAGCAAATTAAACACATAGCAAACCAAATAATACCCCAAAAGCAAATGAAACTATTACATGGGCTAACTAAAACAAATGGGGGAAGGGGGAAAAATGGACAAAGTGCTCTCCAATGCCCTATCTATTACAAGCCAAGAGGTGTACACATACCCCATAAATAAAATAAAAGAAAGACTTAAAAATGAAAGGAATTAAAGAAAACTTAAGAAAGCCAAGTAGACATGCAATTCACGTAACACGTAGGAGCACGTAAGAGAGAAGTAAAGAGGATAAAAGAAAGTTATACCTTCCCCTAATGGTAAGCAAATGAAGGAAAATGGCTTCAAAACAATAAAGGGGTCAAGGCATCAATTTAAAAGTAAAGTATAAGCAAAAACATCAAAAACCACCTAATTGCAACTTGAATGAGCTCAAAAAATGCTTAAAGACCAAGAAAACGGAATAACCCGTTCAATTTCCAAATATAGCATCTACTAAAGACCCAAAACAAGCATTACTCGAACATTCAAGTCCAAATAAATCGTTTAAGCACTTCAAAGATCTTAAAAATAAAGGAAAAGTCAAACAAAGATTGAAGTTGCAATGATTTTAGGACTTAATTACAAGATACTAGAACATGCTTGGGCTCTTGTGGAACAAAAAGAAACTTAAAAGGATCAAATTGATTAAATGTTCCAATTACTTGGGCCCTAGTGAGTCAAGAGGGGACTTGGGGGGTTAAAAATGTAATTTTCAGAAATTATTTCATGCAAAACCCATGCAAGCTACGTGAAAATCAACATGAGAAACAACATTCTGCAGCAGAAATTTCTGCTGAAAGCTTTCGGCAACCCAGAAGACAACCGTGACTTTCATTTTCTCAACCTTAACACCATTTTGATCGAAAAATCTTCTAACCAACACATTAAAGCATGAATCTAACAACCAAACAAACAGGTAAATCAAATTCAAAGTGAGTTTCTGCAATATTTTCTCTCATGTTTGCTCAAACGAAACCCAATTCAAACTCACATCTTATTTTCCAAAAAAAAAACAGATCTCAAGCTCACATACATAGCTTTAACTAAGCTGCAAACTATGTCATTACCATCGCCTCAACAGGTAGAAAATTTAGAAGGAAAAAACATGCAAGTTCTATGCAATAGCCATGAAACAAGTTTCTGCAATTACTTCACATACTCTAGCAACCGAAGACTGCTGCACTTTCTTCTCAAGCTCAAGCTTCTTAATCACAACCGTGATCAAATTTTCCAAACCAACCAATTTCATTCAGACCCAACAAACAGAAAACTTAGCAACTTTATTCAAACAAACAGAAAAATTAGCAACTTCATTCAAACAGAAAAATTAGCAAAACATCAAAGGTTTGAAACTTCAGCAAACAAATCTTTTGAGCTTAGGCAGTTCGCATGGAAGCTGCACTCAAGCATTTCGAATCACAAACCCATGCTCAAAATCCTGTTAAGCTTCTCATGCATACAAACTACAACTTTCGGTCAAGGCTGGAATTACTATCTAACAAAAACAGCAAAGTTTGGAACCGCAATGGAAGAAAATAGCAAGACACAACCGTAAATTTCTGGTGCAGCAAAAAATGAATATGCATTTTCCAGCAGGTAGTTGGTCTTAAATCCGAATTTACCTCGGTTGAATCATTGTGCTAAGTACTCAAAACTAACATGCAAGGCTACTTAATGAAATTACTATCATAACTAGTTCAAATCAAGTTCGGTCAGCAACTATAATCATCCACAATTCCAGAAATTCTGTTCACCACCCTCGGATGAACTTGCATGTAGCAGTTTTCTGTTTCATATTTTTTTCCTTGCTTAGCCGAACTAATGAACTTCATGCAAAGCTTAATCACCTACTTCTTAGCTAGTTAATCACATTTATAAGCTCAGCCTGCCTCAGGGGAACGAAATTAAAATTGCATTTCCATTTCAGCTTCTCGGCAAAGCTGGAAAATTAGTTTAGCAGTCTAATACTTCCAATAAAAAAAATCCAGCCATGCAACCGAAATCCTGCCCATAACGTTCACATGCAGTACCAAATAAAGAACTATTTAGCAGGTTGAGTTCAAAATTAAGCTCAGATCATCACAACTAGCAAATTAAAAAAACCGAAACTTCCAGCTCAAGCTCTCGGCAGCTTCACTTCCTTCTCAAACAGATTTTTCTGTGACTTAAACTATCATCTAGCCACACAATCTCACATGCATGCTTATAAACAACTTCATCAAGCCATAATCAACTAGCTTAAGTCCAGAAATTACCTCAGCTTAAGGCTCAAATCACGCAACTAGCAGCTGCAAAAATCCTCTACTCTCGGCTGTCCAGAATTTCAGTCCGCAACTCTCCTTCTCCCTTGCTCTAGCTTGCGACCAGTATGAAGACAATATGGCTCCCAATCTCTTTCTAGTTTACAGACGAAAGGAAATGGATGAAAAGCTCACACGGACAGCAGCTGCAATTTTTCCTCTCGGCAGCTCACGCACGCGAGGATGGTTAGTCTGAATTCAGTGGTTGCAGCTGTAATGGTTGTGACTGAATTGATCACGGCTAGTTGAGGGTGAAAAATGGAATGGCAGCTCCCTCTCCCTCGCTGGTTTCCTCACTTCGATGATTCCAAGGTAGAGGGTGTTGTTGTAGCTCACCGAAAGCTCACTCAGACGACAGAAAGCTGATGTTTCTCTCCTCTCGGCTCGCTCGCGGTTGGATGTGTTGGTCCTGGTTGCGGATGGTTGAAGCTGTGGTGTTTCGATTGGAACTGGTGAAGATGGTGATGATCAGTAGCTCACTCGACTGCCTCTTGCTCTCTCTCTCGCTTGACTTCCTCGGACAGAACAGAAATACAGCTCGCGGCTCGCTCTCTCTTCACCTTTCTCCTGCTCAATCCGAGGAGTTCTCCCTCTCTTACTCTCGTCGATGATCACGAGGTGGAGAATGGAGATGGAGTGTTTGTGGTTGAGGCTGAGGTAGTGGAGTGATTCGCGGTAGTGGAGGTTGAGTGTGTGTGTAGAGGGAAGGGAATGCACTCCGGCAGAGATGGAAATGTTATTTTTATTTTTATTTTTTAATTAATTAATTAATTAAACAACAAAAATGATAATAATAAAACAATAATAATTAATGATGAAAACAACTTAATTAACATTAGATAAAAATAAACTAAAAACAACAAAAAATGCAAATTTCCATTTTTCATTTTCATTTTTCACTTTTCTTTTGTTTTCAAAATAACCTAACCAAAAAAATAAATAAAGTCAAAAGATTGAATTTAAAAAGAAATAAACCTATTTTGTGAACAATTTTCCTTTTTCTCTTTTTTCATGATTTTTCTACGCTAAAACTTAAAAATAAAAATAGAAACTAGAAACTAAAAAAAACTAAAAGCAACCACGATAAATGAGAATAAAAAGTAAAAGAAATTACACCAAAAATTTGGTGTCTACAGTTTGCCCCTCTTTGTCTAAGTTTTGGAAAAACTTGAGACAAAGAAGTAGACACCAAATACTTACCTGCTTTATTCTGTGGCAAACGTCACGAACGGTGGATGTTTTAGAAATAAGGACTGACCTCTTTTGGCAAAACTTTTGAAATGGAATTGACTTAGACAGGAGATTTAAAGCGGGATTGACCCGAACGGAATTTAAAGACGGGACTGGCCCAAACAGGAACTTAAAGCGGGACTGACCCGAACAGGAATTTAAAACAGGGACTGATTAGAGAAGGAAATTCAAATCATGGGACTGGCCCGATCAAGCTTTAATCGCGGGACTGACCCGAATAAGCTTTGAATCGCGGGACTGACCCGAACAGGCTTTGAATTGTGGGACTGACCCGCATAAGCTTTGAATCGTGGGACTGACCCGAATAAGCTTTTGATCATGGGACTGATCCGAAAATGCTTTTGATCGCGGGACTGACCCGAAAATGCTTTTGATCATGGGACTGACCCGAAAATGTTTTTGATCATGGGACTGACCCGGAAAAGCTCTTGATCGTGGGACTGACCCGAAAATGTTTTTGATCATGGGACTGACCCGAAAATGCTTTTGATCGTGGGACTGACCCGAAAATGCTTTTGATCGCGGGACTGACCCGAAAATGCTTTTGATCATGGGACTGACCCGAATAAACTCTTGATCACGGGACTGACCCGAAAATGCTTTTGATCGCGGGACTGACCCGAAAATGCTTTTGATCATGGGACTGACCCGAAAATGTTTTTGATCATGGGACTGACCCGGATAAGCTCTTGATCGTGGGACTGACCCGAAAATGCTTTCGATCGTGGGACTGACCCGAATAAGCTCTTGATCATGGGACTGACCCGAAAATGCTTTTGATCGTGGGACTGACCCGAATAAACTCTTGATCATGGGACTGACCCGAAAATACTTTTGATCGTGGGACTGACCCGAAAATGCTTGATCATGGGACTGACCCGAAAATGCTTTTGATCGTGGGACTGACCCGAATAAACTCTTGATCATGGGACTGACCCGAAAATGCTTTTGATCGTGGGACTGACCCGAAAATGCTTGATCATGGGACTGACCCGAAAATGCTTTTGATCGTGGGACTGACCCGAAAATGCTTTTGATCATGGGACTGACCCGAATAAACTCTTGATCATGGGACTGACCCGAAAATACTTTTGATCGTGGGACTGACCCGAATAAGCTTTTAATCGCAGGACTGACCCGAAAATGCTTTTGATCATGGGACTGACCCGAATAAACTCTTGATCATGGGACTGACCCGAAAATACTTTTGATCGTGGGACTGACCCGAATAAACTTTTAATCGCAGGACTGACCCGAAAATGCTTTTGATCATGGGACTGACCCGAATAAACTCTTGATCATGGGACTGACCCGAAAATGCTTTTGATCGTGGGACTGACCCTAAAATGCTTCGACAATTGGTCTGAGGGATTAAACCCGAGCCTGCCGTGATAAAATTTGTGTTGATTTTTGATTGATGATCTTTTCCTTTGCTCTTCTTTTTGACTTTTGAAAAACTTTCCAAAAAATTAATTTGCTCTAGTATGATGAATTTTTTGCAATGTGAGTCCAGAGTTGATTCTGTATCGCCATGCTGTTGCATTTTTTGATGAAATTTACTTGCGACATTTTCAATCTGCCTTTGTTCACCAGAGGACTCTTTCCGACACCGATTCCAGTGCGAGGTGTGCTTACTTTCATCTGTGTATGCAATTTCCTGCAAAAGAGAGAAAAAACAAAGAAATTGCCACCATCATTTGATCCGTTTTCCTTTGAGAATCGTGTAAACATGAGTCTTTCAAGGCCTTTATCAACTTTTGCTGCGGCAGTCGATTGAGATGGATTTCTCACCCTAAGGCTCTTCCGATTTACAAACTGATCAGGTATGTGCTTTGCCATATTGCGAAGTCTGTGTAGCTGGCTTGGCTGAATTTCAATTATTCCCAAAAGATGACTGAATCCAAGCATACTTTTGAAATAAATCACTGGGATTGTTATTCACCAAAATTCAATGATAAAGAAATGATGCATGCAAAGTAGCTTCACATGTCATGCATGAATGAAAAAGAATGCAAAACACGACCAATTGTGCTTAATCCTACAAAATGCCATGAATACAAGCAATTGAGGAAAAATGAGTTTCATCAGAATGTATTTGCAAAAGAATATTTTACAAAAAATGACACAGCTTTGGCCAACAGATGTCATGTTCAAATCTATGGATATCTTTATTCTGGAATCCAACATTGGTAGAAGGATGACAAAAAATGAGGAGAAATCCAAATGAACCAGGTCACCAGCCGTTCCTCCTCGTGCTCGCATGCTGCAAAAAACCTACCTTGGTGCCCTTTCGGGTTTTCACCTAAGGAGGCAATGGAAGAGCTCAACCATAATCGCCTCAGGAGTATGAGTTAAAGATTTCTGACATCAGTAAAATGCACTTCCCTTGTAAGATTAAGCGAAGGCATTATGGACATCACTTGTCAGTTGATTAGCAAACTTTCCAATAGAAATACAGCAAGTGACGAAAGCCAGGACTTTGGGCTTTTGTAATGGGGTCAGGTGGGGTGTTTTCAAGAAAAGTTGAGGCTTGAAAGCAATTTGTGCTTATGAGAGGTGAACTAACCTGAGATTGCATTATTTTGAAATTATCTCCAATTTCTGAACAAAACCGAGGAAATTTGCCCCAGTTTGATTGGATTTTTCTTTATTTGCATTTTCATTGCATATTTCTCACTTTTGCATTTTTCGTCAAAACTAAATTTGCCCCAGTGTGGGGTTCCTTCTTTTCCATTTTTTTCCTTTTTTTTTTCTTTTTTTTTCAAAAATAAATTTGCCCCAGGGTAGGGCTTTCCTTTTCTGATCATCTCTTTTCAAAATGAATTTGCCCCAGTGTGGGGTTTGCAATCCTCAGGGGCTGCCAAACGAAAAAATTATTGTTCTGATAGCTCAAAAGGGACGACTAGGGATGAAATGTTTTGATTGGAAAGGAAGATGGCCTGACTTTTGTTTCGCCCCTTGCATGATTTCCAAAAGAAATTTGCATAATCAGAAATAAAACTTCTTACACATGTCTGAGTTGATAGGTTGAGAGACTGTTTGTCCGTCCATCTCTTCAAGGATAAGTGCTCCACTCGGTAGCACCTTTTTGAATGACAAATGGCCTTACCAGTTTAGGCCAAATTCGTCTTTGATTTCATCTTGCATTGGCAAATCTCACTTTAACTCTTTGTCCTTCTTCTCTAAAGGACCGGTGGCGGACCTTTTTTGTTATGAACACAGGCCATACGACATTCAACTGCTTTTCATCCATCAAAATCAATCGTCGGTGACGCTGCTTTAACCAATCAGCTTAGAACTTGGCAGAGGAGGGATTTCTTGATGAAAGGCTTTCTTAACGAAAGGATTTTCAATGAAGAGCTTTCTTAATGAAGGGATTTTTCAATGAAGGATTTTTAATGAAGGGATTTCTTAATGAAGGGACTTTTGGATGAATGGTATTATCGGAATCCAGAACAGTGATATTCAAAGGATCAAATAATTTCATCTTTGGCCATTTAAAAGAATTAAAATTCAGGACAATAATCAAATAAACAAATTGTACATTTAATGGAAAAACTAATCAAAGCGGAAACAAGACAAAAACTTAATTGCGAAAGATGTTTTCATGAAGCTATTCACATATGCAAGAAATGGTTTTTGTGAGCTTTAGTAAATAACAACCCCTAGATTTACCGAAATTCCCTTCGAGAGGGAAGATACTCGGCCATCCAAATTGTGCAAAGCTCCTTCAGGATTTTCAAATTTCGTCGCTGGAGGTGGATGCCTCGAAGGTGTCCTTGTGTTTAGGACAGGGATTTGTACTTATACTTGGTCCTTGTCCACCCTTTCCCTTTAGCACTATTTCCCCAGCCTCGATCATGTCTTGGACTTTGTGCTTAAGTGCCCTGCAATCGGCGGTTGAGTGGCCAGGTACTCCCGAATGATAGTCACAAATAGCATGTGGATTGTACCCAGCAGGCATGCCATGAAGGTAAGTTGGAGGGGGAATCACGCCTATTTTGTTGGCAACCTTCAATTGCTCATACAATTGGTCCAAAGGCCTGCCTAGGTTGGTGAAGGTTCGGGTACGGCTTTGATTGTAAGTTTCAGTGGGTCGGGGATAGTTGTAGGTGAGTCTATTTGGTGGGAGAAATCTTTGGTGGTAAGGAGGCCGAGGACGAGCTTGTTGAAAGCTTGGTTGAGATATTTGGAAAGGGGTTGTAGGCAGGTTGGCATAATTTGGGCGAGGTCGAGGATGAGTGATATTGGTGTGGTAAACAAGATGAGGATTTAAGTAGTAGGGGTAAGGGTTTGAGTAGGTAGGGTATTGTCGAGGTCTGGGTCTTGGGACAGGGTTTTGATTCCAGGTGAAGGCAGTTTCCCCCTCTTTCTTTTGGAATTGCGGGTTCTTCCCACTAGTCCCCTGACCTTGCAAAGCATCCAACTGTGACTTGAGGGTAGAGACATTAACAATCTTCCCAACTTTCACGAAGTCATCGTACTCCTCAAGTTTATTGACAATAGCAGCGAACGAGCATCCAGTCATGCGAAAAATTTCTTCGAAATATGGAGGATCATGTGCCTTAATGAAAGTGCGTATAATTTCGTCCTCAGTCATCGGTGGCTCGACTTTGGCAGCTATTTTCCTCCATCTCTTGGCATAAGTCTTGTGATCCTCGGAGGGTTTTCTTTTTGTTCCTTCCAACGTGGTTCGTGTCGGAGCCAACTCGCAGTTATACTCGTATTGCTTTACAAAAGCATTGGACAAGTCAATCCAGGTTTTTACTTCTTCGGGCTTCAAATTTGAGTACCAGTCGAGGGCATCCCCCTCCAGACTTTCCGGGAACAACCTTAGAGGCAGGTTCTAGTCGTCTACAGGCTTTCCTAACTTGTTAGCAAATAGTCGGAGGTGTGTCTTGGGATTACCCGTCCCATCGTACTTGTTAAACTTAGGGGTTTTGAACCCCTCAGGCAATTGCACATTGGGAAAGAGACAAAGCTCATCGTAGTCCAGGACTCCTTGCTTGTTCAACCCCTGACTCTTCCTCATAAACTCATCAAAACGATCAAGGCGTTTGAGCAGCTTTATATCAACGGGAGCAGAAGATTCCCCCATTTCTGCCTTGGTTTGAACAATATGGTCTGGTAGGAATGGCTCAGCAACAGGGTGATAAAAGGTATGTGGCTCAGGTGGTATATTTGAAGTGATTTGGGGTGGTGGACCTCGCGTGTGAGTAAGAAAAAATGAAGGATGAGGAGGGTAAGTGTATGGCAAATTTGTGGTGGGATAGGTGAAAGTTTCTTCGGGTGCAATAGGAAATGATGGAGTAACAGTGGCATGGGCCGAAGGTAGGACAAATGTCTCTTGCTCAGGCTGTCTGGCGGGTACAGGTTCAGGTTGAACTCCGCTGCTAATTAGCTCATCATCCAACTTCCTTTGAGCGGCCATCTCAGACGCCATCTCTCCGAACTTGGTAAGCATCTCAGTCAACTGAATCCCCAAACTTGCAGTCTCGGGTTGAGCGGTAGTAGCAGACCTATCTGACTGTTCTGGTTGTGAACTCATGTTTACACGATTCCTTTGGACTTGACTACGGGATCGCGTTATGATGGGGCTTCGACGAGAAGCTATGTTTAAATATTACCTGAGAATTTTGAAAAGATTGCTTTTAGATTTAACCCTCGCTTAGTTATTACAAAAGAAATAAAGAAAAAGAAAAGAAAAAGGCAAGAGTTAGTAGATATCCAGAAAATTCGGATGCATGTCCTATGGGGGAACCCTTTTTGCGCCAAGGGTAGGCCTAGAATGAGGATGCAATCCTCTAGGGTAGGCACTATACCATACCTGATGGATTCGATCAACTCATGGAGTGAAAAATGATTTGAAAAATTGGCCCATTGGAATGAGAAGAGACGTTTGTTAAAATGAGGACCTCGTCCGAATAGATTGATCACCCTTGATTTGCAAAACGCACGGGTTTGATCTTGACAAACTTCCTATTGAAGAAATTGGAATTCGTTGACCAAATTTTTCAGTGAATCACAGGTCAAAACCCCGACTGATCAAATGGCTGGACGCAATGGATGGTTTTCTCAAAAATCGACTAAGTTTCCTAATTTGAAATTGACACCCTGATTGGTCAAATGAAATTGACAATTTATTAAAAATCGACCGGATTACCCTAAAAGGGGAAACACGTCAAATGAATTTGAATGAAATTTAATTTATCCAAAATTAATTCCGATCACCCTAAAAAGGGTAAATTGATCGAATAGATTGAACGAAACTTGATTTATTCAAAATTGGCTCGGTTGCCCTACAAATGGGTAAATTGGCCAAATGAATGAAATTGAATTAGTGATTTATTCAAAAATCGGCCGAATGACCCTAAAAAGGGTAAATTGGCCAAATGAATTGACGATTTATTCAAAATCGACCGGATGACCCTAAAAAGGGTAAATTGGTCAAATGACCCTAAAAAGGGGAAATTGGTCAAATGAATTGACGATTTATTCAAAATCGACCGGATGACCCTAAAAAGGGTAAATTGGTCAAATAAATTAACGATTTATTCAAAATCGGCCAGGTGACCCTAAAAAGGGTAAATTGGTCAAATGAATTGATGATTTATTGAATGAATTGGCAAAATGGATTGGTTGAATTGTCCGGCCATTGGTTATTTCAAAAATTTTTGAGGTGCATTAGTCTATGACCTTCTAAAAATCAAATTTTGGCCTCAATTTATTTATCGTCTCAATAGGAGGAATCATTTGTGAATTTCTTCAAATTAATGTCCTTCACGCAAGGGATTTTTACCAATTTTTAATAAAATGGCCAAAAAGTGATTATTAGATGCTCATATTCCAAAGATCACTCTATGAAAATGATCGGATCCTACCTTACCTTGTGCACTACCCCTTCGGATGGACAAAATGTAAACGTGCAAGTCTCGTTGGATTAAGTATCCGAGACACAAGACGGCTTATTCCTAACACGGGATCCCCTAAATGGCATTCCCTTTCTAGGGTTTAGTGTATGATGCCAATTATTAAAGCAGGAAAAAAAATGCAATTTGAAATGAAACGTGACCTAAGGGACCTTTTATCTGCCAGGGTAAGCCTAAAAATGACATGCAATCATGCAATATACCAAAATCTTTAAACGTGCAATAGCCTGTTTACAAAGGTAGGTTCTAAAAGAAAGTCATGCCAGACCTTTTATCTCTTAATGTTTGTGAATGCAAAAGACAAAAGACAAGGAAACGTGAGCTCAACACATAATCACATAACACATTTGGACAATTAGATAATATAAAAGGCAATAAAGATAAATAAGGAAAGAGGGTTGGGACCCCTCCCCTCGTGAATAGTGTCCCTAATTCAGGATAAGGCTGACTCTACCCTAGGCAATTCTAATATGGATGCATGAGGTTGTGGTTCGCTAATGCATCTAGACTCAATAAGCTCAGGTCCCCGAGCCTTCAGACTTAGAAACCAAGAGTCATCAATCCCAAGGTTCTTTGTCGGTGGCTCGAGCGATTCCCCAAACACCGCTACGCACACATCGTGTCGCGGCTACGTGTTTGAGTGAATCTATCAAAATCCTCAACCTTCGACTAAAAGCTAAAGGCTATCAACCCATAGCTTAAAGCGGAAGATTGAGTGACCTATTGGATCATGCTACACACACATCGTGTCGTGATCACATGTCCAAGTGGATCACCTAATCCTACTAGGGTGGAGTGGCGTGACAAGCCACTAAAAAGAAAATAAAGAGGGATGAATAATAAAGCGTATGCGCGTATGATAGTGCACGTTTTGGAGGGGAGGGATCGAGAACCCACGCGAGGCTCTAAGGTAGAATCCCCTCCCAAATGCAATGCAAAGCGCGGAATCACATACAAACATCCATTCATCAAAACAATCGTAGGCAAACGTGTGAGGAAGTGAGTTGATACGCGAAATGCAAAAATCCTAGAAAAGGGAAAAATGCAACCCTAAACATCCAATGTGATAAATAAAAAGGTTTAAAAGAAGAAAAGAATTTGACTAAATCGATTGCTCGGACTCTCAAGTCCCCAGTGGAGTCGCCAACTGTCGCGCCCCATTTTTTGATAAAATAAATAAATGGTTTAAAAAATGTATTTTTTTTTTATTCAATTTGTGATTGGAAAATGAATTGTTATTTAAAAGAAAAATGGGTCTAAATGGGGGTTTAAGAATGCGACGATTTGACCCAAAATTATAGTTTAAAAAGGGTTTTTGAAATAAAAAATCGGAGTCGCCACTTGGTAATGAGTTAAGGTGTACCAAGTCACCTACAAATGAATTTTTAAAGAAAAATAGGAAAAAATATTAAGAAACCCCTTTTAAACGACTCCTAGTCCACGTAAACCAACGAAAAAGGTTCGGGAGTCACATTTGACGAAGGAGAAGGCAAGGATAAAAATCCAAGGCACCCCTTCGACCTAGCCAAGGCTAGTTGCGTGATTTAATCAAATATTTTCTTGTTTTAACCAAAGAATTTATTACGTTTGGATGTACTATATGAATGCAAATCCTAGACCTAGGGGTATTGGGGGAAATTTCTCTTCAAAGGTTGAATGGTGCCAATCACATTAATTGTGAAGCCCAATAATGACCCTTTGGAGAGGTCACGAATAATGCGAGTGGGATGCAAATGAATGAAATGCATGTATGCAATGTGAGGACATGAGTTTGAAAAAGTAATAAAAAACAATAAATATGTAAATGAAAATGTGCACGTGAGTGGGCAAGGTACGGTATGTGAAATGATAATATGAAGTGCATGTGTGCAAGTGATGATAAAAGTGTTCGTGTGCAAGTGAAGAAAAATAAAGGTGCACGTGTGCAAAATGGGAGGAAAAATGAAAGTGTGATGAGGGTATAAAATGGTATAGTGGATTTGAAAATGCATGAGCCTAGGGAATTCATGCATATTGGGTACGGGGAGACCTAAATCGTGACTCAATTTGCCCTTTTATAGAGGGAATACAAGCGTGCTAAGGTTTAGAAAAAGCCACACTCGTCTATATCCCATATTTAAGGGGACCCTCAAGCAGATGAACCTTATAACTAGCATGAAATGCAAAAATCCTAAAATGGAGGGAAAAGGGGTTCGAGGGGCATGCAAAATGATAAAACTAAAAAAATGTGCATGACATGTAATGAACATGCAAACATGTACTAACGAGGGGAGGTCCCTAAGGGTCTAGCGTTGGACTAGCCCATTCTATGAATTCCGACTAGCGTTGGACTAGTGGAAACGTACATTCATCCATCACATTCATTTATAAATATAGAAAGCAAGTAGACATGCAAAATCACTTATAACACGTAGCACATAACACTTAGCATGCTCGACTAGATGCAATAGCTTAATAAAGCAAATTAAACACATAGCAAACCAAATAATACCCCAAAAGCAAATGAAACTATTACATGGGCTAACTAAAACAAATGGGGGAAGGGGGAAAAATGGACAAAGTGCTCTCCAATGCCCTATCTATTACAAGCCAAGAGGTGTACACATACCCCATAAATAAAATAAAAGAAAGACTTAAAAATGAAAGGAATTAAAGAAAACTTAAGAAAGCCAAGTAGACATGCAATTCACGTAACACGTAGGAGCACGTAAGAGAGAAGTAAAGAGGATAAAAGAAAGTTATACCTTCCCCTAATGGTAAGCAAATGAAGGAAAATGGCTTCAAAACAATAAAGGGGTCAAGGCATCAATTTAAAAGTAAAGTATAAGCAAAAACATCAAAAACCACCTAATTGCAACTTGAATGAGCTCAAAAAATGCTTAAAGACCAAGAAAACGGAATAACCCGTTCAATTTCCAAATATAGCATCTACTAAAGACCCAAAACAAGCATTACTCGAACATTCAAGTCCAAATAAATCGTTTAAGCACTTCAAAGATCTTAAAAATAAAGGAAAAGTCAAACAAAGATTGAAGTTGCAATGATTTTAGGACTTAATTACAAGATACTAGAACATGCTTGGGCTCTTGTGGAACAAAAAGAAACTTAAAAGGATCAAATTGATTAAATGTTCCAATTACTTGGGCCCTAGTGAGTCAAGAGGGGACTTGGGGGGTTAAAAATGTAATTTTCAGAAATTATTTCATGCAAAACCCATGCAAGCTACGTGAAAATCAACATGAGAAACAACATTCTGCAGCAGAAATTTCTGCTGAAAGCTTTCGGCAACCCAGAAGACAACCGTGACTTTCATTTTCTCAACCTTAACACCATTTTGATCGAAAAATCTTCTAACCAACACATTAAAGCATGAATCTAACAACCAAACAAACAGGTAAATCAAATTCAAAGTGAGTTTCTGCAATATTTTCTCTCATGTTTGCTCAAACGAAACCCAATTCAAACTCACATCTTATTTTCCAAAAAAAAAACAGATCTCAAGCTCACATACATAGCTTTAACTAAGCTGCAAACTATGTCATTACCATCGCCTCAACAGGTAGAAAATTTAGAAGGAAAAAACATGCAAGTTCTATGCAATAGCCATGAAACAAGTTTCTGCAATTACTTCACATACTCTAGCAACCGAAGACTGCTGCACTTTCTTCTCAAGCTCAAGCTTCTTAATCACAACCGTGATCAAATTTTCCAAACCAACCAATTTCATTCAGACCCAACAAACAGAAAACTTAGCAACTTTATTCAAACAAACAGAAAAATTAGCAACTTCATTCAAACAGAAAAATTAGCAAAACATCAAAGGTTTGAAACTTCAGCAAACAAATCTTTTGAGCTTAGGCAGTTCGCATGGAAGCTGCACTCAAGCATTTCGAATCACAAACCCATGCTCAAAATCCTGTTAAGCTTCTCATGCATACAAACTACAACTTTCGGTCAAGGCTGGAATTACTATCTAACAAAAACAGCAAAGTTTGGAACCGCAATGGAAGAAAATAGCAAGACACAACCGTAAATTTCTGGTGCAGCAAAAAATGAATATGCATTTTCCAGCAGGTAGTTGGTCTTAAATCCGAATTTACCTCGGTTGAATCATTGTGCTAAGTACTCAAAACTAACATGCAAGGCTACTTAATGAAATTACTATCATAACTAGTTCAAATCAAGTTCGGTCAGCAACTATAATCATCCACAATTCCAGAAATTCTGTTCACCACCCTCGGATGAACTTGCATGTAGCAGTTTTCTGTTTCATATTTTTTTCCTTGCTTAGCCGAACTAATGAACTTCATGCAAAGCTTAATCACCTACTTCTTAGCTAGTTAATCACATTTATAAGCTCAGCCTGCCTCAGGGGAACGAAATTAAAATTGCATTTCCATTTCAGCTTCTCGGCAAAGCTGGAAAATTAGTTTAGCAGTCTAATACTTCCAATAAAAAAAATCCAGCCATGCAACCGAAATCCTGCCCATAACGTTCACATGCAGTACCAAATAAAGAACTATTTAGCAGGTTGAGTTCAAAATTAAGCTCAGATCATCACAACTAGCAAATTAAAAAAACCGAAACTTCCAGCTCAAGCTCTCGGCAGCTTCACTTCCTTCTCAAACAGATTTTTCTGTGACTTAAACTATCATCTAGCCACACAATCTCACATGCATGCTTATAAACAACTTCATCAAGCCATAATCAACTAGCTTAAGTCCAGAAATTACCTCAGCTTAAGGCTCAAATCACGCAACTAGCAGCTGCAAAAATCCTCTACTCTCGGCTGTCCAGAATTTCAGTCCGCAACTCTCCTTCTCCCTTGCTCTAGCTTGCGACCAGTATGAAGACAATATGGCTCCCAATCTCTTTCTAGTTTACAGACGAAAGGAAATGGATGAAAAGCTCACACGGACAGCAGCTGCAATTTTTCCTCTCGGCAGCTCACGCACGCGAGGATGGTTAGTCTGAATTCAGTGGTTGCAGCTGTAATGGTTGTGACTGAATTGATCACGGCTAGTTGAGGGTGAAAAATGGAATGGCAGCTCCCTCTCCCTCGCTGGTTTCCTCACTTCGATGATTCCAAGGTAGAGGGTGTTGTTGTAGCTCACCGAAAGCTCACTCAGACGACAGAAAGCTGATGTTTCTCTCCTCTCGGCTCGCTCGCGGTTGGATGTGTTGGTCCTGGTTGCGGATGGTTGAAGCTGTGGTGTTTCGATTGGAACTGGTGAAGATGGTGATGATCAGTAGCTCACTCGACTGCCTCTTGCTCTCTCTCTCGCTTGACTTCCTCGGACAGAACAGAAATACAGCTCGCGGCTCGCTCTCTCTTCACCTTTCTCCTGCTCAATCCGAGGAGTTCTCCCTCTCTTACTCTCGTCGATGATCACGAGGTGGAGAATGGAGATGGAGTGTTTGTGGTTGAGGCTGAGGTAGTGGAGTGATTCGCGGTAGTGGAGGTTGAGTGTGTGTGTAGAGGGAAGGGAATGCACTCCGGCAGAGATGGAAATGTTATTTTTATTTTTATTTTTTAATTAATTAATTAATTAAACAACAAAAATGATAATAATAAAACAATAAGCTTGCTTTGGTGCATCATTTTTGCTCTTCAATCTTGAGTTTGGATCTTGGAGAAACAACTTGAGCACTTGATTGTTGTGGGTGATCATCTACAAAGCTTGAATCAAAGGTAAATCATCTTCTTTGAAAGTTAAAATGTTGGGGTTTTACTTTCTAAGCTATGGAAATGATGTGGTATGTTATGATTATGCATTTATATGGTGAATTTGATGTTTTATTGAAGTTTTATGGTTAATTTTTGGTGATTTATGCTGCTGGAAATTTCGGTCAAGAGAGAGAAAAATTTAGGTTTCTTGCTTTAATGCTTTCCTTAGTTGTTTTGATTGGGAAATTGCCTTGTAGTGGTTGTGTTTGATAAATTGCCTCACTTGATTGGTTGGTTTCTAGCAAAAATCTGGTTTGGGTTAAGAAACCCTAGACTCCATTAGGTTAGTTTAGTGTAGCCTATGGCTATTGAGTTAGGGTTTGTGTGTTTGGATGATTAGAACAAGTTCTATGGTGCAAGTAAAACTAGATTAAGGATTATGGTTAGTATTTGGTGATCTTGGGCTAACTTGTGAAGGAACTTTAGACCACTCTTAGACTTATATAAGTATGGTTGTTAGGGATCAATTTGGTTAGAAAATTCGCATAAGAACCATAGGAACGGATCGTGCGGTTGCGGCGCGCAAAACCGGCGAAACTGGAAAATCAGGGCAGTTCAGGATCCGAACTTCGGCTTTCTTTTTCTTGATGTTGGGTATGGATTCAGAAGTTCCTCAAAACATGAAAGTTGTAGCCTTATATGTTCTGAATATTCCTACAAAATTTGAGGTCAATCGGATTACCGTATCCTGAGTTATAGATGAAATACTCAAGCCTGTTTTGAGCATCAGATTCTGTGCGTTTTTTTAGTTTAGCTTCTGCCTGTGACTTTTTCGGTTTTGATCCTGTACGATCTGGGTTTTGACCCCTTCATAAGAAATGTAGATCTTGGTTTTGCCTTCGAAACGGTATAAAGTGCGTCGAAATCCGAGTTCCGTAGCTCCTGTTATGACCAAAACAAAATCAATCGTCAGAACTGCCTTGTATCCTGACAGTTCTGACGGGTACTTTGACACTCAACTTTCGTTCTGTTCTGAGTGGATTCAGGTCTTGGCCAAAACATCAAAGTTTTAGCCTTATGTCTCAGCTTTCTAATGCCTTTGCAATTTCCTGATTTGAATTTGTGTGCTGGGAGTTATGGTCCAGCAAACATACCCTGTTCGTTACTCTAGAGTGCGAATTCCTGGAACGGTTTTCTATACTTTCCACCTATTTCCGTTTGGATCCAATTGGAGGTATCTTCATCAAAATTGTAACCCTTCCTCTTAGCTTCGTAACGGTACCTCATGTACCTTGATCCGACATTCCTAGCCTAATCTTTGGTCAAAACGGTTGGAGATGGCAGATTTGGCCGTTTCCGTTTGCCGTTCCGGGCGCACGCATGTGCCAATTTTGCCGTATTGCTTGTTTTAAGTACGTTTGTGGCCATTTGTGATATATTGTGACACAATCTTCTATTTCAGACAGTGGTGAGCTAGGCGGAGCCGGTGGGGCCCACTACTAGCGAACACGCGCGAAGCGATTTTGCTTTAGTACTACTTTTGATATTTTGGGTAAGTATTCAGGCCGCTCTTGTGTGTTCGTTGCTTATGTGTTTCGATTTGTATGAAGAGGGTACCTAGGCGAGGGTGTACTTTATCGCACTCTACCTAGACCCTAATTTGCGCACATATCTGTACATGGCTTGTGTATATGAGCAATTTTGGAACTAAAACCCTTGAGCTTGTGGCTCAGGGTAACTTTTGAATAATTTTGCGAAATTTGTGAGTTTGGGGCTGATCTCAATACCTCGAGGGACTATTCGAGCCGGTTAGGGCTTGGTCGAAGTCAGTCCAACTTGGATTGAGGTCACCAAGTTTGTGAATCCGGTTCACCGAGTTGTGAACCAAGTTTGTGACCCGAGCTTGTGACTCAAGCTCAAGTTTGTGATTTCGTTCGTCCGGGCAAGTTTGTGAGGTGACTAGCCAGTGAGGGTGATAAAGTGTCCGGTGGGTGTACAAGTGAAGTTCTACGGACCTTATTTATGGTCGACGGAGTGTCGACAGGAGATCACGCATGGCAAATAACTTGGCTTTGGAGCCATATGTATCCTTATCATGTGATGTTATTTTTATGCTTTTGCTTTACTCCTACTGTATAAATGTGGTTACGTGAAATTTACGTCTTTACCCCTGTTTACTTACTAAGCTTCTAGCTTACCCTGTTTCCTTTGTTTTCCTTAGCAGGGGACGACACGGGGAACTTTGGGACTCTGCCGTTAGTATAGTTAGGTCTCGTTTGTAATAGTTGGACAGTTAGGATGTTTGTTTTTGTTTTGGTGGTTTGTATAAGGACCCTCCTTAGGATCTACCTTCTACTGGTTGTTGTTATAGTATATTAGAGAGGTTTGACTTGATGCTTTTGAAGATGTAAATAGAACTTTTGGTGGTTGTATATATTATAAGCAGTTCTCTTTTGGTTTAATATCGTTTTATTAGTTTTGTGTTTCGAGTCTTGGCGCGAGCTAGGCAGGCGACCCGCCGATACCCTTGGGTTCGCCCTTGGGAGAGGTAGGGTCGTCACAGTTGGTATCAGAGCGCCTAGGTTAGAGGACTTGGGCAATTGTGGGACATACGTGTTAGGTTCATTAGGATTATGTGATTCTCTTTAAGTTGAATGATATATTTTAAGCTGAAATGTCGGTTAACTAACGAATTAATGTTTGTAGGTATGGATTCGGGCAGTTCTAGTGGCGTGGGACCGGGACCGAGACCTCCGAGTGGGAGGGGCCCGGATGACCGGATGCTGTGTAAGCGGGCGATCCGCTATCGGAGGAGGCTTGGGGAGCCCTACACTTTGTATTCTCCCTTCGGCCAGGTGTCGCGCCGACCCTGTGCGTGCTGGTATACCTATAGCTATCCTGACGAGGTTGTCTTAGCGATGGATGACGAGCGTTATCACCTAGACCAGACGGTCGAGACTTTGAGGATGCAGCTGGTGGAGGCTAGAGAGTTTAGCCGCTGGCAGGCGTTGCGCGTTAGGGACCTGGAGCGGGATCTCCGAGACACACACCAGCACCTCTTCGCTATGAAGAGGCAGCTCAGGGAGAGGGCCCGGAGTATCACATTTGATTGTGGGGTCTTACTAGACATGGCCGCGGAGGCACACCCACGAGCTACCGGGCCAGAGCAGATAGGTGAGATAGGTACTTTAGGTTCCGTAATGAACCGGGGCCCTAGGGGAGGCGTTTAGGGTCGCTTTCGTATTTTGATTAGCTGGCAGATTACTTTTGTTAGAACTGGCCTGGCTAATTTCTTTTGTTATCTGGTTGGCTGACTAGATTTTTGGAGCCGGAGTGCTCGTGTGTATATTGGGTTTTGACCCGACTGGAGGTCGGGTAATTTGTATATCTTTTGGTGTGACTTTGTAAATAAATGTATATATTCGAGTATTATCTTTTGCACCTATCCTTTGCGTGCCTTTCGTGTATCTGTTTTGTGTTTTGTGTTTTGTTTCTAGTTTCAATACAAAGCACACGTTATGCTTGGATCCATAGACTTTTGGCATTTAAATGGCCTCCGGTACTCGAGGTAGAGGTAGAGGGCGAGGACGAAGCCCTGAAATGGAACATGAACAAGAGCCAGACCAAGTAGTTACAGCCATCCAGCGAATGGCTGACTTGATGGAACGTATGGTTGACCAACAGGGTCAGGGCCATGGGAATGCTGCTGGAAACCCGGGAAATAATCCGGGCAATCACGAGGGAGAGGACCGTGCTTTAGAACGGTTCCAAAAATTCGCACCCCCCAAGTTTGTAGGTGGATCTAACCCTGATCTAGCAGAAAACTGGATGGACCGTATGCTAGATATATTTGCCGCACTTAGGTATTCGGAGGAGCGGCAGATATCTTTTGCTGTTTTCCAGTTTGAGGGGGCCGCTCGAGCCTGGTGGAATGTGATCAGAGCTAAGTGGGAGCGGGAACAGACCCCCTGGACATGGATCAACTTTACACGAGAGTTTAATGAAAAATATTTACCTCCCATCGTACAAGAGAAACGGGAAGATGATTTTATCCGCCTGCGTCAAGGGACACTTAGTGTAGCGGAGTACGAGACCCAGTTCACAAAACTCTCCCGTTTTGCCCCGGAGTTAGTGCTAACGGAGCGAAAACGAATACGCCGCTTCGTTCTAGGTTTAAATGTGGAGATCCAGGAGGCACTTGCAGCTGCTCAGTTGGACACGTTTGGCCAGACACTAGAAAAAGCACAGCGGATTGAGACAGTTAGGGGACAGGTAAAATCCTTTCATGAGAGGAAACGAAGACAACCCGATTCGAGCCATTTGGTGACTGGACAGAGCTCGCAAAGTGAGTCACCTTCTAAGAAGAGTCAAGGAACAGATGGTCTTCGACCCGCAGGAACCCTAAACCAGGGTAAATTTGGAAGAGGAGGACGAGTAGGGCAAGAGCCTCAGAGGAGTGCTCAGCGTGGAGGATCAGATACGGCCGGTAAGCCAACCTGTGGTTTCTGTGGGGGCAATCACACCGATGAAAATTGCTGGAAAAATAGTTCGGTACGGAAATGTTTCAAATGTGGTAGCACCGACCATCTGATTGCCCGGTGCCCTAAGATGCAAAAGGAAGGACTGAAGCCACCGACTGAAGGGACTACAACTAAGCCGATGAATGCAGGAGAAAATCGACCCAAAGGGCCAGCAAGAGTGTATGCAATGGGTCAACACGAAGTGACTGATCCTTCGGCGGGTTTCGAAGGTATGCTTTGATCAAAAAATTAATTTCGAGGACGAAATTGTCCTAAGTGGGGGAGATTGTGAGGCCCCAGTCTGTTCGTAAGTTGATTATAGGGTTATTCATTATTTTGTACGGTTAAATTAAGGTTTTAGGGCTAAGATTGAAAACCCTAACTTTGTTTATGATTAAATCCTAGTTTATGTGCTATTTGTAGGTTCAAGTTATAGTTCCTGTTTGGTATTATGGTGTGTGTTTTGGCTCGAGTAAAAATAGGATTTCGTTTTAGTTTACAAACCTTAGATTAGTAAACCTTTAGTGTCATGATTTATTAGAACGTTGAAGTTGGGTTGAAAAACCCTAATTTTGCCCATATTATATAAGTTGTTGTTTAATTGTTTTATATATGGAGAAAGTATGTTTAAGTATAGGTGATTAAAATAAGAAAGTGATTAGTGAAGTAATTAAGCATGATTACATGTTTTAGATTAGATTAAGTTATGACCTATGGAGTTAATTGAAAGATTATCAAATGTTTGAGGGAAAATGTATAAGAAAGAGAAAGTTGGAGTGCAAGGGTTAAAAGTGCAATTGAGGAGCTTTTATGTGATTGGCTAAACTTAATAAATATCTCCTATGGTCTTGACCATTATTACCTTAAGACTTGTAGGCTACTCAAGACAAAACAAAACAAAACAAAACAAAGAGAAAGAGAGAGAGTGAGAGCCGAGAGGAAGAGAAAGAAAAAAGAAAAGGAAAGCTTGCTTTGGTGCATCATTTTTGCTCTTCAATCTTGAGTTTGGATCTTGGAGAAACAACTTGAGCACTTGATTGTTGTGGGTGATCATCTACAAAGCTTGAATCAAAGGTAAATCATCTTCTTTGAAAGTTAAAATGTTGGGGTATTACTTTCTAAGCTATGGAAATGATGTGGTATGTTATGATTATGGATTTATATGGTGAATTTGATGTTTTATTGAAGTTTTATGGTTAATTTTTGGTGATTTATGCTGCTGGAAATTTCGGTCAAGAGAGAGAAAATTTTGGGTTTCTTGCTTTAATGCTTTCCTTAGTTGTTTTGATTGGGAAATTGCCTTGTAGTGGTTGTGTTTGATAAATTGCCTCACTTGATTGGTTGGTTTCTAGCAAAAATCTGGTTTGGGTTAAGAAACCCTAGACTCCATTAGGTTAGTTTAGTGTAGCCTATGGCTATTGAGTTAGGGTTTGTGTGTTTGGATGATTAGAACAAGTTCTATGGTGCAAGTAAAACTAGATTAAGGATTATGGTTAGTATTTGGTGATCTTGGGCTAACTTGTGAAGGAACTTTAGACCACTCTTAGACTGATATAAGTATGGTTGTTAGGGATCAATTTGGTTAGAAAATTCGCGTAAGAACCATAGGAACGGATCGTGCGGTTACGGCGCGCAAAACCGGCGAAACTGGAAAATCAGGGCAGTTCAGGATCCGAATTTCGGCTTTCTTTTTCTTGATGTTGGGTATGGATTCAGAAGTTCCTCAAAACATGAAAGTTGTAGCCTTATATGTTCTACATATTCCTACAAAATTTCAGGTCAATCATATTACCGTAGCCTGAGTTATAGATGAAATACTCAAGCCTGTTTTGAACATCAGATTCTGTGCGTTTTTTTAGTTTAGCTTCTGCCTGTGACTTTTTCGGTTTTTATCCTGTACTATCTGGGTTTTGACTCCTTCATAAGAAATGTAGATCTTGGTTTTGGCTTCGAAACGGTATAAAGTACGTCGAAATCCGAGTTCCGTAGCTCCTGTTATGACCAAAACAAAATCGATCGTCAGAACTGCCTTGTATCCGGACAGTTCTGACGGGTACTTTGACACTCAACTTTCGTTCTGTTCCGAGTGGATTCAGGTCTTGGCCAAAACATCAAAGTTTTAGCCTTATGTCTCAGCTTTCTAATGCCCTTGTAATTTCCTGATTTGAATTTGTGAGCTGGGAGTTATGGTCCAGCAAACATACCCTGTTCGTTACTCTAGAGTGCGAATTCCTGGAACGGTTTTCTATACTTTCGACCTATTTCCTTTTGGATCCAGTTGGAGGTATCTTCATCAAAATTGTAACCCTTCCTCTTACCTTCGTAACGGTACCTCATGTACCTTGATCCGACATTCCTAGCCTAATCTTTGGTCAAAACGGTTGGAGATGGCAGATTTGGCCGTTTCCGTTTGCCGTTCCGGGCGCACGCATGTGCCAATTTTGCCGTATTGCTTGTTTTAAGTACGTTTGTGGCCATTTGTGATATATTGTGACACAATCTTCTATTTCAGACAGTGGTGAGCTAGGCGGAGCCGGTGGGGCCCACTACTAGCGAACACGCGCGAAGCGATTTTGCTTTAGTACTACTTTTGATATTTTGGGTAAGTATTCAGGCCGCTCTTGTGTGTTCGTTGCTTATGTGTTTCGATTTGTATGAAGAGGGTACCTAGGCGAGGGTGTACTTTATCGCACTCTACCTAGACCCTAATTTGCGCACATATCTGTACATGGCTTGTGTATATGAGCAATTTTGGAACTAAAACCCTTGAGCTTGTGGCTCAGGGTAACTTTTGAATAATTTTGCGAAATTTGTGAGTTTGGGGCTGATCTCAATACCTCGAGGGACTATTCGAGCCGGTTAGGGCTTGGTCGAAGTCAGTCCAACTTGGATTGAGGTCACCAAGTTTGTGAATCCGGTTCACCGAGTTGTGAACCAAGTTTGTGACCCGAGCTTGTGACTCAAGCTCAAGTTTGTGATTTCGTTCGTCCGGGCAAGTTTGTGAGGTGACTGGCCAGTGAGGGTGATAAAGTGTCCGGTGGGTGTACAAGTGAAGTTCTACGGACCTTATTTATGGTCGACGGAGTGTCGACAGGAGATCACGCATGGCAAATGACTTGGCTTTGGAGCCATATGTATCCTTATCATGTGATGTTATTTTTATGCTTTTGCTTTACTCCTACTGTATAAATGTGGTTACGTGAAATTTACGTCTTTACCCCTGTTTACTTACTAAGCTTCTAGCTTACCCTGTTTCCTTTGTTTTCCTTAGCAGGGGACGACACGGGGAACTTTGGGACTCTGCCGTTAGTATAGTTAGGTCTCGTTTGTAATAGTTGGACAGTTAGGATGTTTGTTTTTGTTTTGGTGGTTTGTATAAGGACCCTCCTTAGGATCTACCTTCTACTGGTTGTTGTTATAGTATATTAGAGAGGTTTGACTTGATGCTTTTGAAGATGTAAATAGAACTTTTGGTGGTTGTATATATTATAAGCAGTTCTCTTTTGGTTTAATATCGTTTTATTAGTTTTGTGTTTCGAGTCTTGGCGCGAGCTAGGCAGGCGACCCGCCGATACCCTTGGGTTCGCCCTTGGGAGAGGTAGGGTCGTCACAGTTGGTATCAGAGCGCCTAGGTTAGAGGACTTGGGCAATTGTGGGACATACGTGTTAGGTTCATTAGGATTATGTGATTCTCTTTAAGTTGAATGATATATTTTAAGCTGAAATGTCGGTTAACTAACGAATTAATGTTTGTAGGTATGGATTCGGGCAGTTCTAGTGGCGTGGGACCGGGACCGAGACCTCCGAGTGGGAGGGGCCCGGATGACCGGGTGCTGTGTAAGCGGGCGATCCGCTATCGGAGGAGGCTTGGGGAGCCCTACACTTTGTATTCTCCCTTCGGCCAGGTGTCGCGCCGACCCTGTGCGTGCTGGTATACCTATAGCTATCCTGACGAGGTTGTCTTAGCGATGGATGACGAGCGTTATCACCTAGACCAGACGGTCGAGACTTTGAGGATGCAGCTGGTGGAGGCTAGAGAGTTTAGCCGCTGGCAGGCGTTGCGCGTTAGGGACCTGGAGCGGGATCTCCGAGACACACACCAGCACCTCTTCGCTATGAAGAGGCAGCTCAGGGAGAGGGCCCGGAGTATCACGTTTGATTGTGGGGTCTTACTAGACATGGCCGCGGAGGCACACCCACGAGCTACCGGGCCAGAGCAGATAGGTGAGATAGGTACTTTAGGTTCCGTAGGGAACCGGGGCCCTAGGGGAGGCGTTTAGGGTCGCTTTCGTATTTTGATTAGCTGGCAGATTACTTTTGTTAGAACTGGCCTGGCTAATTTCTTTTGTTATCTGGTTGGCTGACTAGATTTTTGGAGCCGGAGTGCTCGTGTGTATATTGGGTTTTGACCCGACTGGAGGTCGGGTAATTTGTATATCTTTTGGTGTGACTTTGTAAATAAATGTATATATTCGAGTATTATCTTTTGCACCTATCCTTTGCGTGCCTTTCGTGTATCTGTTTTGTGTTTTGTGTTTTGTTTCTAGTTTCAATACTAAGCACACGTTATGCTTGGATCCATAGACTTTTGGCATTTAAATGGCCTCCGGTACTCGAGGTAGAGGTAGAGGGCGAGGACGAAGCCCTGAAATGGAACATGAACAAGAGCCAGACCAAGTAGTTACAGCCATCCAGCGAATGGCTGACTTGATGGAACGTATGGTTGACCAACAGGGTCAGGGCCATGGGAATGCTGCTGGAAACCCGGGAAATAATCCGGGCAATCACGAGGGAGAGGACCGTGCTTTAGAACGGTTCCAAAAATTCGCACCCCCCAAGTTTGTAGGTGGATCTAACCCTGATCTAGCAGAAAACTGGATGGACCGTATGCTAGATATATTTGCCGCACTTAGGTATTCGGAGGAGCGGCAGATATCTTTTGCTGTTTTCCAGTTTGAGGGGGCCGCTCGAGCCTGGTGGAATGTGATCAGAGCTAAGTGGGAGCGGGAACAGACCCCCTGGACATGGATCAACTTTACACGAGAGTTTAATGAAAAATATTTACCTCCCATCGTACAAGAGAAACGGGAAGATGATTTTATCCGCCTGCGTCAAGGGACACTTAGTGTAGCGGAGTACGAGACCCAGTTCACAAAACTCTCCCGTTTTGCCCCGGAGTTAGTGCTAACGGAGCGAAAACGAATCCGCCGCTTCGTTCTAGGTTTAAATGTGGAGATCCAGGAGGCACTTGCAGCTGCTCAGTTGGACACGTTTGGCCAGACACTAGAAAAAGCACAGCGGATTGAGACAGTTAGGGGACAGGTAAAATCCTTTCATGAGAGGAAACGAAGACAACCCGATTCGAGCCATTTGGTGACTGGACAGAGCTCGCAAAGTGAGTCACCTTCTAAGAAGAGTCAAGGAACAGATGGTCTTCGACCCGCAGGAACCCTAAACCAGGGTAAATTTGGAAGAGGAGGACGAGTAGGGCAAGAGCCTCAGAGGAGTGCTCAGCGTGGAGGATCAGATACGGCCGGTAAGCCAACCTGTGGTTTCTGTGGGGGCAATCACACCGATGAAAATTGCTGGAAAAATAGTTCGGTACGGAAATGTTTCAAATGTGGTAGCACCGACCATCTGATTGCCCGGTGCCCTAAGATGCAAAAGGAAGGACTGAAGCCACCGACTGAAGGGACTACAACTAAGCCGATGAATGCAGGAGAAAATCGACCCAAAGGGCCAGCAAGAGTGTATGCAATGGGTCAACACGAAGTGACTGATCCTTCGGCGGGTTTCGAAGGTATGCTTTGATCAAAAAATTAATTTCGAGGACGAAATTGTCCTAAGTGGGGGAGATTGTGAGGCCCCAGTCTGTTCGTAAGTTGATTATAGGGTTATTCATTATTTTGTACGGTTAAATTAAGGTTTTAGGGCTAAGATTGAAAACCCTAACTTTGTTTATGATTAAATCCTAGTTTATGTGCTATTTGTAGGTTCAAGTTATAGTTCCTGTTTGGTATTATGGTGTGTGTTTTGGCTCGAGTAAAAATAGGATTTCGTTTTAGTTTACAAACCTTAGATTAGTAAACCTTTAGTGTCATGATTTATTAGAACGTTGAAGTTGGGTTGAAAAACCCTAATTTTGCCCATATTATATAAGTTGTTGTTTAATTGTTTTATATATGGAGAAAGTATGTTTAAGTATAGGTGATTAAAATAAGAAAGTGATTAGTGAAGTAATTAAGCATGATTACATGTTTTAGATTAGATTAAGTTATGACCTATGGAGTTAATTGAAAGATTATCAAATGTTTGAGGGAAAATGTATAAGAAAGAGAAAGTTGGAGTGCAAGGGTTAAAAGTGCAATTGAGGAGCTTTTATGTGATTGGCTAAACTTAATAAATATCTCCTATGGTCTTGACCATTATTACCTTAAGACTTGTAGGCTACTCAAGACAAAACAAAACAAAACAAAACAAAGAGAAAGAGAGAGAGTGAGAGCCGAGAGGAAGAGAAAGAAAAAAGAAAAGGAAAGCTTGCTTTGGTGCATCATTTTTGCTCTTCAATCTTGAGTTTGGATCTTGGAGAAACAACTTGAGCACTTGATTGTTGTGGGTGATCATCTACAAAGCTTGAATCAAAGGTAAATCATCTTCTTTGAAAGTTAAAATGTTGGGGTATTACTTTCTAAGCTATGGAAATGATGTGGTATGTTATGATTATGGATTTATATGGTGAATTTGATGTTTTATTGAAGTTTTATGGTTAATTTTTGGTGATTTATGCTGCTGGAAATTTCGGTCAAGAGAGAGAAAATTTTGGGTTTCTTGCTTTAATGCTTTCCTTAGTTGTTTTGATTGGGAAATTGCCTTGTAGTGGTTGTGTTTGATAAATTGCCTCACTTGATTGGTTGGTTTCTAGCAAAAATCTGGTTTGGGTTAAGAAACCCTAGACTCCATTAGGTTAGTTTAGTGTAGCCTATGGCTATTGAGTTAGGGTTTGTGTGTTTGGATGATTAGAACAAGTTCTATGGTGCAAGTAAAACTAGATTAAGGATTATGGTTAGTATTTGGTGATCTTGGGCTAACTTGTGAAGGAACTTTAGACCACTCTTAGACTGATATAAGTATGGTTGTTAGGGATCAATTTGGTTAGAAAATTCGCGTAAGAACCATAGGAACGGATCGTGCGGTTACGGCGCGCAAAACCGGCGAAACTGGAAAATCAGGGCAGTTCAGGATCCGAATTTCGGCTTTCTTTTTCTTGATGTTGGGTATGGATTCAGAAGTTCCTCAAAACATGAAAGTTGTAGCCTTATATGTTCTACATATTCCTACAAAATTTCAGGTCAATCATATTACCGTAGCCTGAGTTATAGATGAAATACTCAAGCCTGTTTTGAACATCAGATTCTGTGCGTTTTTTTAGTTTAGCTTCTGCCTGTGACTTTTTCGGTTTTTATCCTGTACTATCTGGGTTTTGACTCCTTCATAAGAAATGTAGATCTTGGTTTTGGCTTCGAAACGGTATAAAGTACGTCGAAATCCGAGTTCCGTAGCTCCTGTTATGACCAAAACAAAATCGATCGTCAGAACTGCCTTGTATCCGGACAGTTCTGACGGGTACTTTGACACTCAACTTTCGTTCTGTTCCGAGTGGATTCAGGTCTTGGCCAAAACATCAAAGTTTTAGCCTTATGTCTCAGCTTTCTAATGCCCTTGTAATTTCCTGATTTGAATTTGTGAGCTGGGAGTTATGGTCCAGCAAACATACCCTGTTCGTTACTCTAGAGTGCGAATTCCTGGAACGGTTTTCTATACTTTCGACCTATTTCCTTTTGGATCCAGTTGGAGGTATCTTCATCAAAATTGTAACCCTTCCTCTTACCTTCGTAACGGTACCTCATGTACCTTGATCCGACATTCCTAGCCTAATCTTTGGTCAAAACGGTTGGAGATGGCAGATTTGGCCGTTTCCGTTTGCCGTTCCGGGCGCACGCATGTGCCAATTTTGCCGTATTGCTTGTTTTAAGTACGTTTGTGGCCGTTTGTGATATATTGTGACACAATCTTCTATTTCAGACAGTGGTGAGCTAGGCGGAGCCGGTGGGGCCCACTACTAGCGAACACGCGCGAAGCGATTTTGCTTTAGTACTACTTTTGATATTTTGGGTAAGTATTCAGGCCGCTCTTGTGTGTTCGTTGCTTATGTGTTTCGATTTGTATGAAGAGGGTACCTAGGCGAGGGTGTACTTTATCGCACTCTACCTAGACCCTAATTTGCGCACATATCTGTACATGGCTTGTGTATATGAGCAATTTTGGAACTAAAACCCTTGAGCTTGTGGCTCAGGGTAACTTTTGAATAATTTTGCGAAATTTGTGAGTTTGGGGCTGATCTCAATACCTCGAGGGACTATTCGAGCCGGTTAGGGCTTGGTCGAAGTCAGTCCAACTTGGATTGAGGTCACCAAGTTTGTGAATCCGGTTCACCGAGTTGTGAACCAAGTTTGTGACCCGAGCTTGTGACTCAAGCTCAAGTTTGTGATTTCGTTCGTCCGGGCAAGTTTGTGAGGTGACTGGCCAGTGAGGGTGATAAAGTGTCCGGTGGGTGTACAAGTGAAGTTCTACGGACCTTATTTATGGTCGACGGAGTGTCGACAGGAGATCACGCATGGCAAATGACTTGGCTTTGGAGCCATATGTATCCTTATCATGTGATGTTATTTTTCTGCTTTTGCTTTACTCCTACTGTATAAATGTGGTTACGTGAAATTTACGTCTTTACCCCTGTTTACTTACTAAGCTTCTAGCTTACCCCGTTTCCTTTGTTTTCCTTAGCAGGGGACGACACGGGGAACTTTGGGACTCTGCCGTTAGTATAGTTAGGTCTCGTTTGTAATAGTTGGACAGTTAGGATGTTTGTTTTTGTTTTGGTGGTTTGTATAAGGACCCTCCTTAGGGTCTACCTTCTACTGGTTGTTGTTATAGTATATTAGAGAGGTTTGACTTGATGCTTTTGAAGATGTAAATAGAACTTTTGGTGGTTGTATATATTATAAGCAGTTCTCTTTTGGTTTAATATCGTTTTATTAGTTTTGTGTTTCGAGTCCTGGCGCGAGCTAGGCAGGCGACCCGCCGATACCCTTGGGTTCGCCCTTGGGAGAGGTAGGGTCGTCACAGTTGGTATCAGAGCGCCTAGGTTAGAGGACTTGGGCAATTGTGGGACATACGTGTTAGGTTCATTAGGATTATGTGATTCTCTTTAAGTTGAATGATATATTTTAAGCTGAAATGTCGGTTAACTAACGAATTAATGTTTGTAGGTATGGATTCGGGCAGTTCTAGTGGCGTGGGACCGGGACCGAGACCTCCGAGTGGGAGGGGCCCGGATGACCGGGTGCTGTGTAAGCGGGCGATCCGCTATCGGAGGAGGCTTGGGGAGCCCTACACTTTGTATTCTCCCTTCGGCCAGGTGTCGCGCCGACCCTGTGCGTGCTGGTATACCTATAGCTATCCTGACGAGGTTGTCTTAGCGATGGATGACGAGCGTTATCACCTAGACCAGACGGTCGAGACTTTGAGGACGCAGCTGGTGGAGGCTAGAGAGTTTAGCCGCTGGCAGGCGTTGCGCGTTAGGGACCTGGAGCGGGATCTCCGAGACACATACCAGCACCTCTTCGCTATGAAGAGGCAGCTCAGGGAGAGGGCCCGGAGTATCACGTTTGATTGTGGGGTCTTACTAGACATGGCCGCGGAGGCACCCCCACAAGCTACCGGGCCAGAGCAGATATGTGAGATAGGTACTTTAGGTTCCGTAGGGAACCGGGGCCCTAGGGGAGGCGTTTAGGGTCGCTTTCGTATTTTGATTAGCTGGCAGATTACTTTTGTTAGAACTGGCCTGGCTAATTTCTTTTGTTATCTGGTTGGCTGACTAGATTTTTGGAGCCGGAGTGCTCGTGTGTATATTGGGTTTTGACCCGACTGGAGGTCGGGTAATTTGTATATCTTTTGGTGTGACTTTGTAAATAAATGTATATATTCGAGTATTATCTTTTGTACCTATCCTTTGCGTGCCTTTCGTGTATCTGTTTTGTGTTTTTGTTTTGTTTCTAGTTTGAATACTAAGCACACGTTATGCTTGGATCCATAGACTTTTGGCATTTAAATGGCCTCCGGTACTCGAGGTAGAGGTAGAGGGCGAGGACGAAGCCCTGAAATGGAACATGAACAAGAGCCAGACCAAGTAGCTACAGCCATCCAGCGAATGGCTGACTTGATGGAACGTATGGTTGACCAACAGGGTCAGGGCCATGGGAATGCTGCTGGAAACCCGGGAAATAATCCGGGCAATCACGAGGGAGAGGACCGTGCTTTAGAACGGTTCCAAAAATTCGCACCCCCCAAGTTTGTAGGTGGATCTAACCCTGATCTAGCAGAAAACTGGATGGACCGTATGCTAGATATATTTTCCGCACTTAGGTATTCGGAGGAGCGGCAGATATCTTTTGCTGTTTTCCAGTTTGAGGGGGCCGCTCGAGCCTGGTGGAATGTGATCAGAGCTAAGTGGGAGCGGGAACAGACCCCCTGGACATGGATCAACTTTACACGAGAGTTTAATGAAAAATATTTACCTCCCATCGTACAAGAGAAACGGGAAGATGATTTTATCCGCCTGCGTCAAGGGACACTTAGTGTAGCGGAGTACGAGACCCAGTTCACAAAACTCTCCCGTTTTGCCCCGGAGTTAGTGCTAACGGAGCGAAAACGAATCCGCCGCTTCGTTCTAGGTTTAAATGTGGAGATCCAGGAGGCACTTGCAGCTGCTCAGTTGGACACGTTTGGCCAGACACTAGAAAAAGCACAGCGGATTGAGACAGTTAGGGGACAGGTAAAATCCTTTCATGAGAGGAAACGAAGACAACCCGATTCGAGCCATTTGGTGACTGGACAGAGCTCGCAAAGTGAGTCACCTTCTAAGAAGAGTCAAGGAACAGATGGTCTTCGACCCGCAGGAACCCTAAACCAGGGTAAATTTGGAAGAGGAGGACGAGTAGGGCAAGAGCCTCAGAGGAGTGCTCAGCGTGGAGGATCAGATACGGCCGGTAAGCCAACCTGTGGTTTCTGTGGGGGCAATCACACCGATGAAAATTGCTGGAAAAATAGTTCGGTACGGAAATGTTTCAAATGTGGTAGCACCGACCATCTGATTGCCCGGTGCCCTAAGATGCAAAAGGAAGGACTGAAGCCACCGACTGAAGGGACTACAACTAAGCCGATGAATGCAGGAGAAAATCGACCCAAAGGGCCAGCAAGAGTGTATGCAATGGGTCAACACGAAGTGACTGATCCTTCGGCGGGTTTCGAAGGTATGCTTTGATCAAAAAATTAATTTCGAGGACGAAATTGTCCTAAGTGGGGGAGATTGTGAGGCCCCAGTCTGTTCGTAAGTTGATTATAGGGTTATTCATTATTTTGTACGGTTAAATTAAGGTTTTAGGGCTAAGATTGAAAACCCTAACTTTGTTTATGATTAAATCCTAGTTTATGTGCTATTTGTAGGTTCAAGTTATAGTTCCTGTTTGGTATTATGGTGTGTGTTTTGGCTCGAGTAAAAATAGGATTTCGTTTTAGTTTACAAACCTTAGATTAGTAAACCTTTAGTGTCATGATTTATTAGAACGTTGAAGTTGGGTTGAAAAACCCTAATTTTGCCCATATTATATAAGTTGTTGTTTAATTGTTTTATATATGGAGAAAGTATGTTTAAGTATAGGTGATTAAAATAAGAAAGTGATTAGTGAAGTAATTAAGCATGATTACATGTTTTAGATTAGATTAAGTTATGACCTATGGAGTTAATTGAAAGATTATCAAATGTTTGAGGGAAAATGTATAAGAAAGAGAAAGTTGGAGTGCAAGGGTTAAAAGTGCAATTGAGGAGCTTTTATGTGATTGGCTAAACTTAATAAATATCTCCTATGGTCTTGACCATTATTACCTTAAGACTTGTAGGCTACTCAAGACAAAACAAAACAAAACAAAACAAAGAGAAAGAGAGAGAGTGAGAGCCGAGAGGAAGAGAAAGAAAAAAGAAAAGGAAAGCTTGCTTTGGTGCATCATTTTTGCTCTTCAATCTTGAGTTTGGATCTTGGAGAAACAACTTGAGCACTTGATTGTTGTGGGTGATCATCTACAAAGCTTGAATCAAAGGTAAATCATCTTCTTTGAAAGTTAAAATGTTGGGGTATTACTTTCTAAGCTATGGAAATGATGTGGTATGTTATGATTATGGATTTATATGGTGAATTTGATGTTTTATTGAAGTTTTATGGTTAATTTTTGGTGATTTATGCTGCTGGAAATTTCGGTCAAGAGAGAGAAAATTTTGGGTTTCTTGCTTTAATGCTTTCCTTAGTTGTTTTGATTGGGAAATTGCCTTGTAGTGGTTGTGTTTGATAAATTGCCTCACTTGATTGGTTGGTTTCTAGCAAAAATCTGGTTTGGGTTAAGAAACCCTAGACTCCATTAGGTTAGTTTAGTGTAGCCTATGGCTATTGAGTTAGGGTTTGTGTGTTTGGATGATTAGAACAAGTTCTATGGTGCAAGTAAAACTAGATTAAGGATTATGGTTAGTATTTGGTGATCTTGGGCTAACTTGTGAAGGAACTTTAGACCACTCTTAGACTGATATAAGTATGGTTGTTAGGGATCAATTTGGTTAGAAAATTCGCGTAAGAACCATAGGAACGGATCGTGCGGTTACGGCGCGCAAAACCGGCGAAACTGGAAAATCAGGGCAGTTCAGGATCCGAATTTCGGCTTTCTTTTTCTTGATGTTGGGTATGGATTCAGAAGTTCCTCAAAACATGAAAGTTGTAGCCTTATATGTTCTACATATTCCTACAAAATTTCAGGTCAATCATATTACCGTAGCCTGAGTTATAGATGAAATACTCAAGCCTGTTTTGAACATCAGATTCTGTGCGTTTTTTTAGTTTAGCTTCTGCCTGTGACTTTTTCGGTTTTTATCCTGTACTATCTGGGTTTTGACTCCTTCATAAGAAATGTAGATCTTGGTTTTGGCTTCGAAACGGTATAAAGTACGTCGAAATCCGAGTTCCGTAGCTCCTGTTATGACCAAAACAAAATCGATCGTCAGAACTGCCTTGTATCCGGACAGTTCTGACGGGTACTTTGACACTCAACTTTCGTTCTGTTCCGAGTGGATTCAGGTCTTGGCCAAAACATCAAAGTTTTAGCCTTATGTCTCAGCTTTCTAATGCCCTTGTAATTTCCTGATTTGAATTTGTGAGCTGGGAGTTATGGTCCAGCAAACATACCCTGTTCGTTACTCTAGAGTGCGAATTCCTGGAACGGTTTTCTATACTTTCGACCTATTTCCTTTTGGATCCAGTTGGAGGTATCTTCATCAAAATTGTAACCCTTCCTCTTACCTTCGTAACGGTACCTCATGTACCTTGATCCGACATTCCTAGCCTAATCTTTGGTCAAAACGGTTGGAGATGGCAGATTTGGCCGTTTCCGTTTGCCGTTCCGGGCGCACGCATGTGCCAATTTTGCCGTATTGCTTGTTTTAAGTACGTTTGTGGCCGTTTGTGATATATTGTGACACAATCTTCTATTTCAGACAGTGGTGAGCTAGGCGGAGCCGGTGGGGCCCACTACTAGCGAACACGCGCGAAGCGATTTTGCTTTAGTACTACTTTTGATATTTTGGGTAAGTATTCAGGCCGCTCTTGTGTGTTCGTTGCTTATGTGTTTCGATTTGTATGAAGAGGGTACCTAGGCGAGGGTGTACTTTATCGCACTCTACCTAGACCCTAATTTGCGCACATATCTGTACATGGCTTGTGTATATGAGCAATTTTGGAACTAAAACCCTTGAGCTTGTGGCTCAGGGTAACTTTTGAATAATTTTGCGAAATTTGTGAGTTTGGGGCTGATCTCAATACCTCGAGGGACTATTCGAGCCGGTTAGGGCTTGGTCGAAGTCAGTCCAACTTGGATTGAGGTCACCAAGTTTGTGAATCCGGTTCACCGAGTTGTGAACCAAGTTTGTGACTCGAGCTTGTGACTCAAGCTCAAGTTTGTGATTTCGTTCGTCCGGGCAAGTTTGTGAGGTGACTGGCCAGTGAGGGTGATAAAGTGTCCGGTGGGTGTACAAGTGAAGTTCTACGGACCTTATTTATGGTCGACGGAGTGTCGACAGGAGATCACGCATGGCAAATGACTTGGCTTTGGAGCCATATGTATCCTTATCATGTGATGTTATTTTTCTGCTTTTGCTTTACTCCTACTGTATAAATGTGGTTACGTGAAATTTACGTCTTTACCCCTGTTTACTTACTAAGCTTCTAGCTTACCCCGTTTCCTTTGTTTTCCTTAGCAGGGGACGACACGGGGAACCTTGGGACTCTGCCGTTAGTATAGTTAGGTCTCGTTTGTAATAGTTGGACAGTTAGGATGTTTGTTTTTGTTTTGGTGGTTTGTATAAGGACCCTCCTTAGGGTCTACCTTCTACTGGTTGTTGTTATAGTATATTAGAGAGGTTTGACTTGATGCTTTTGAAGATGTAAATAGAACTTTTGGTGGTTGTATATATTATAAGCAGTTCTCTTTTGGTTTAATATCGTTTTATTAGTTTTGTGTTTCGAGTCCTGGCGCGAGCTAGGCAGGCGACCCGCCGATACCCTTGGGTTCGCCCTTGGTAGAGGTAGGGTCGTCACAGTTGGTATCAGAGCGCCTAGGTTAGAGGACTTGGGCAATTGTGGGACATACGTGTTAGGTTCATTAGGATTATGTGATTCTCTTTAAGTTGAATGATATATTTTAAGCTGAAATGTCGGTTAACTAACGAATTAATGTTTGTAGGTATGGATTCGGGCAGTTCTAGTGGCGTGGGACCGGGACCGAGACCTCCGAGTGGGAGGGGCCCGGATGACCGGGTGCTGTGTAAGCGGGCGATCCGCTATCGGAGGAGGCTTGGGGAGTCCTACACTTTGTATTCTCCCTTCGGCCAGGTGTCGCGCCGACCCTGTGCGTGCTGGTATACCTATAGCTATCCTGACGAGGTTGTCTTAGCGATGGATGACGAGCGTTATCACCTAGACCAGACGGTCGAGACTTTGAGGACGCAGCTGGTGGAGGCTAGAGAGTTTAGCCGCTGGCAGGCGTTGCGCGTTAGGGACCTGGAGCGGGATCTCCGAGACACATACCAGCACCTCTTCGCTATGAAGAGGCAGCTCAGGGAGAGGGCCCGGAGTATCACGTTTGATTGTGGGGTCTTACTAGACATGGCCGCGGAGGCACCCCCACAAGCTACCGGGCCAGAGCAGATATGTGAGATAGGTACTTTAGGTTCCGTAGGGAACCGGGGCCCTAGGGGAGGCGTTTAGGGTCGCTTTCGTATTTTGATTAGCTGGCAGATTACTTTTGTTAGAACTGGCCTGGCTAATTTCTTTTGTTATCTGGTTGGCTGACTAGATTTTTGGAGCCGGAGTGCTCGTGTGTATATTGGGTTTTGACCCGACTGGAGGTCGGGTAATTTGTATATCTTTTGGTGTGACTTTGTAAATAAATGTATATATTCGAGTATTATCTTTTGTACCTATCCTTTGCGTGCCTTTCGTGTATCTGTTTTGTGTTTTTGTTTTGTTTCTAGTTTGAATACTAAGCACACGTTATGCTTGGATCCATAGACTTTTGGCATTTAAATGGCCTCCGGTACTCGAGGTAGAGGTAGAGGGCGAGGACGAAGCCCTGAAATGGAACATGAACAAGAGCCAGACCAAGTAGCTACAGCCATCCAGCGAATGGCTGACTTGATGGAACGTATGGTTGACCAACAGGGTCAGGGCCATGGGAATGCTGCTGGAAACCCGGGAAATAATCCGGGCAATCACGAGGGAGAGGACCGTGCTTTAGAACGGTTCCAAAAATTCGCACCCCCCAAGTTTGTAGGTGGATCTAACCCTGATCTAGCAGAAAACTGGATGGACCGTATGCTAGATATATTTTCCGCACTTAGGTATTCGGAGGAGCGGCAGATATCTTTTGCTGTTTTCCAGTTTGAGGGGGCCGCTCGAGCCTGGTGGAATGTGATCAGAGCTAAGTGGGAGCGGGAACAGACCCCCTGGACATGGATCAACTTTACACGAGAGTTTAATGAAAAATATTTACCTCCCATCGTACAAGAGAAACGGGAAGATGATTTTATCCGCCTGCGTCAAGGGACACTTAGTGTAGCGGAGTACGAGACCCAGTTCACAAAACTCTCCCGTTTTGCCCCGGAGTTAGTGCTAACGGAGCGAAAACGAATCCGCCGCTTCGTTCTAGGTTTAAATGTGGAGATCCAGGAGGCACTTGCAGCTGCTCAGTTGGACACGTTTGGCCAGACACTAGAAAAAGCACAGCGGATTGAGACAGTTAGGGGACAGGTAAAATCCTTTCATGAGAGGAAACGAAGACAACCCGATTCGAGCCATTTGGTGACTGGACAGAGCTCGCAAAGTGAGTCACCTTCTAAGAAGAGTCAAGGAACAGATGGTCTTCGACCCGCAGGAACCCTAAACCAGGGTAAATTTGGAAGAGGAGGACGAGTAGGGCAAGAGCCTCAGAGGAGTGCTCAGCGTGGAGGATCAGATACGGCCGGTAAGCCAACCTGTGGTTTCTGTGGGGGCAATCACACCGATGAAAATTGCTGGAAAAATAGTTCGGTACGGAAATGTTTCAAATGTGGTAGCACCGACCATCTGATTGCCCGGTGCCCTAAGATGCAAAAGGAAGGACTGAAGCCACCGACTGAAGGGACTACAACTAAGCCGATGAATGCAGGAGAAAATCGACCCAAAGGGCCAGCAAGAGTGTATGCAATGGGTCAACACGAAGTGACTGATCCTTCGGCGGGTTTCGAAGGTATGCTTTGATCAAAAAATTAATTTCGAGGACGAAATTGTCCTAAGTGGGGGAGATTGTGAGGCCCCAGTCTGTTCGTAAGTTGATTATAGGGTTATTCATTATTTTGTACGGTTAAATTAAGGTTTTAGGGCTAAGATTGAAAACCCTAACTTTGTTTATGATTAAATCCTAGTTTATGTGCTATTTGTAGGTTCAAGTTATAGTTCCTGTTTGGTATTATGGTGTGTGTTTTGGCTCGAGTAAAAATAGGATTTCGTTTTAGTTTACAAACCTTAGATTAGTAAACCTTTAGTGTCATGATTTATTAGAACGTTGAAGTTGGGTTGAAAAACCCTAATTTTGCCCATATTATATAAGTTGTTGTTTAATTGTTTTATATATGGAGAAAGTATGTTTAAGTATAGGTGATTAAAATAAGAAAGTGATTAGTGAAGTAATTAAGCATGATTACATGTTTTAGATTAGATTAAGTTATGACCTATGGAGTTAATTGAAAGATTATCAAATGTTTGAGGGAAAATGTATAAGAAAGAGAAAGTTGGAGTGCAAGGGTTAAAAGTGCAATTGAGGAGCTTTTATGTGATTGGCTAAACTTAATAAATATCTCCTATGGTCTTGACCATTATTACCTTAAGACTTGTAGGCTACTCAAGACAAAACAAAACAAAACAAAACAAAGAGAAAGAGAGAGAGTGAGAGCCGAGAGGAAGAGAAAGAAAAAAGAAAAGGAAAGCTTGCTTTGGTGCATCATTTTTGCTCTTCAATCTTGAGTTTGGATCTTGGAGAAACAACTTGAGCACTTGATTGTTGTGGGTGATCATCTACAAAGCTTGAATCAAAGGTAAATCATCTTCTTTGAAAGTTAAAATGTTGGGGTATTACTTTCTAAGCTATGGAAATGATGTGGTATGTTATGATTATGGATTTATATGGTGAATTTGATGTTTTATTGAAGTTTTATGGTTAATTTTTGGTGATTTATGCTGCTGGAAATTTCGGTCAAGAGAGAGAAAATTTTGGGTTTCTTGCTTTAATGCTTTCCTTAGTTGTTTTGATTGGGAAATTGCCTTGTAGTGGTTGTGTTTGATAAATTGCCTCACTTGATTGGTTGGTTTCTAGCAAAAATCTGGTTTGGGTTAAGAAACCCTAGACTCCATTAGGTTAGTTTAGTGTAGCCTATGGCTATTGAGTTAGGGTTTGTGTGTTTGGATGATTAGAACAAGTTCTATGGTGCAAGTAAAACTAGATTAAGGATTATGGTTAGTATTTGGTGATCTTGGGCTAACTTGTGAAGGAACTTTAGACCACTCTTAGACTGATATAAGTATGGTTGTTAGGGATCAATTTGGTTAGAAAATTCGCGTAAGAACCATAGGAACGGATCGTGCGGTTACGGCGCGCAAAACCGGCGAAACTGGAAAATCAGGGCAGTTCAGGATCCGAATTTCGGCTTTCTTTTTCTTGATGTTGGGTATGGATTCAGAAGTTCCTCAAAACATGAAAGTTGTAGCCTTATATGTTCTACATATTCCTACAAAATTTCAGGTCAATCATATTACCGTAGCCTGAGTTATAGATGAAATACTCAAGCCTGTTTTGAACATCAGATTCTGTGCGTTTTTTTAGTTTAGCTTCTGCCTGTGACTTTTTCGGTTTTTATCCTGTACTATCTGGGTTTTGACTCCTTCATAAGAAATGTAGATCTTGGTTTTGGCTTCGAAACGGTATAAAGTACGTCGAAATCCGAGTTCCGTAGCTCCTGTTATGACCAAAACAAAATCGATCGTCAGAACTGCCTTGTATCCGGACAGTTCTGACGGGTACTTTGACACTCAACTTTCGTTCTGTTCCGAGTGGATTCAGGTCTTGGCCAAAACATCAAAGTTTTAGCCTTATGTCTCAGCTTTCTAATGCCCTTGTAATTTCCTGATTTGAATTTGTGAGCTGGGAGTTATGGTCCAGCAAACATACCCTGTTCGTTACTCTAGAGTGCGAATTCCTGGAACGGTTTTCTATACTTTCGACCTATTTCCTTTTGGATCCAGTTGGAGGTATCTTCATCAAAATTGTAACCCTTCCTCTTACCTTCGTAACGGTACCTCATGTACCTTGATCCGACATTCCTAGCCTAATCTTTGGTCAAAACGGTTGGAGATGGCAGATTTGGCCGTTTCCGTTTGCCGTTCCGGGCGCACGCATGTGCCAATTTTGCCGTATTGCTTGTTTTAAGTACGTTTGTGGCCGTTTGTGATATATTGTGACACAATCTTCTATTTCAGACAGTGGTGAGCTAGGCGGAGCCGGTGGGGCCCACTACTAGCGAACACGCGCGAAGCGATTTTGCTTTAGTACTACTTTTGATATTTTGGGTAAGTATTCAGGCCGCTCTTGTGTGTTCGTTGCTTATGTGTTTCGATTTGTATGAAGAGGGTACCTAGGCGAGGGTGTACTTTATCGCACTCTACCTAGACCCTAATTTGCGCACATATCTGTACATGGCTTGTGTATATGAGCAATTTTGGAACTAAAACCCTTGAGCTTGTGGCTCAGGGTAACTTTTGAATAATTTTGCGAAATTTGTGAGTTTGGGGCTGATCTCAATACCTCGAGGGACTATTCGAGCCGGTTAGGGCTTGGTCGAAGTCAGTCCAACTTGGATTGAGGTCACCAAGTTTGTGAATCCGGTTCACCGAGTTGTGAACCAAGTTTGTGACTCGAGCTTGTGACTCAAGCTCAAGTTTGTGATTTCGTTCGTCCGGGCAAGTTTGTGAGGTGACTGGCCAGTGAGGGTGATAAAGTGTCCGGTGGGTGTACAAGTGAAGTTCTACGGACCTTATTTATGGTCGACGGAGTGTCGACAGGAGATCACGCATGGCAAATGACTTGGCTTTGGAGCCATATGTATCCTTATCATGTGATGTTATTTTTCTGCTTTTGCTTTACTCCTACTGTATAAATGTGGTTACGTGAAATTTACGTCTTTACCCCTGTTTACTTACTAAGCTTCTAGCTTACCCCGTTTCCTTTGTTTTCCTTAGCAGGGGACGACACGGGGAACCTTGGGACTCTGCCGTTAGTATAGTTAGGTCTCGTTTGTAATAGTTGGACAGTTAGGATGTTTGTTTTTGTTTTGGTGGTTTGTATAAGGACCCTCCTTAGGGTCTACCTTCTACTGGTTGTTGTTATAGTATATTAGAGAGGTTTGACTTGATGCTTTTGAAGATGTAAATAGAACTTTTGGTGGTTGTATATATTATAAGCAGTTCTCTTTTGGTTTAATATCGTTTTATTAGTTTTGTGTTTCGAGTCCTGGCGCGAGCTAGGCAGGCGACCCGCCGATACCCTTGGGTTCGCCCTTGGTAGAGGTAGGGTCGTCACAGTTGGTATCAGAGCGCCTAGGTTAGAGGACTTGGGCAATTGTGGGACATACGTGTTAGGTTCATTAGGATTATGTGATTCTCTTTAAGTTGAATGATATATTTTAAGCTGAAATGTCGGTTAACTAACGAATTAATGTTTGTAGGTATGGATTCGGGCAGTTCTAGTGGCGTGGGACCGGGACCGAGACCTCCGAGTGGGAGGGGCCCGGATGACCGGGTGCTGTGTAAGCGGGCGATCCGCTATCGGAGGAGGCTTGGGGAGTCCTACACTTTGTATTCTCCCTTCGGCCAGGTGTCGCGCCGACCCTGTGCGTGCTGGTATACCTATAGCTATCCTGACGAGGTTGTCTTAGCGATGGATGACGAGCGTTATCACCTAGACCAGACGGTCGAGACTTTGAGGACGCAGCTGGTGGAGGCTAGAGAGTTTAGCCGCTGGCAGGCGTTGCGCGTTAGGGACCTGGAGCGGGATCTCCGAGACACATACCAGCACCTCTTCGCTATGAAGAGGCAGCTCAGGGAGAGGGCCCGGAGTATCACGTTTGATTGTGGGGTCTTACTAGACATGGCCGCGGAGGCACCCCCACAAGCTACCGGGCCAGAGCAGATATGTGAGATAGGTACTTTAGGTTCCGTAGGGAACCGGGGCCCTAGGGGAGGCGTTTAGGGTCGCTTTCGTATTTTGATTAGCTGGCAGATTACTTTTGTTAGAACTGGCCTGGCTAATTTCTTTTGTTATCTGGTTGGCTGACTAGATTGTTGGAGCCGGAGTGCTCGTGTGTATATTGGGTTTTGACCCGACTGGAGGTCGGGTAATTTGTATATCTTTTGGTGTGACTTTGTAAATAAATGTATATATTCGAGTATTATCTTTTGTACCTATCCTTTGCGTGCCTTTCGTGTATCTGTTTTGTGTTTTTGTTTTGTTTCTAGTTTGAATACTAAGCACACGTTATGCTTGGATCCATAGACTTTTGGCATTTAAATGGCCTCCGGTACTCGAGGTAGAGGTAGAGGGCGAGGACGAAGCCCTGAAATGGAACATGAACAAGAGCCAGACCAAGTAGCTACAGCCATCCAGCGAATGGCTGACTTGATGGAACGTATGGTTGACCAACAGGGTCAGGGCCATGGGAATGCTGCTGGAAACCCGGGAAATAATCCGGGCAATCACGAGGGAGAGGACCGTGCTTTAGAACGGTTCCAAAAATTCGCACCCCCCAAGTTTGTAGGTGGATCTAACCCTGATCTAGCAGAAAACTGGATGGACCGTATGCTAGATATATTTTCCGCACTTAGGTATTCGGAGGAGCGGCAGATATCTTTTGCTGTTTTCCAGTTTGAGGGGGCCGCTCGAGCCTGGTGGAATGTGATCAGAGCTAAGTGGGAGCGGGAACAGACCCCCTGGACATGGATCAACTTTACACGAGAGTTTAATGAAAAATATTTACCTCCCATCGTACAAGAGAAACGGGAAGATGATTTTATCCGCCTGCGTCAAGGGACACTTAGTGTAGCGGAGTACGAGACCCAGTTCACAAAACTCTCCCGTTTTGCCCCGGAGTTAGTGCTAACGGAGCGAAAACGAATCCGCCGCTTCGTTCTAGGTTTAAATGTGGAGATCCAGGAGGCACTTGCAGCTGCTCAGTTGGACACGTTTGGCCAGACACTAGAAAAAGCACAGCGGATTGAGACAGTTAGGGGACAGGTAAAATCCTTTCATGAGAGGAAACGAAGACAACCCGATTCGAGCCATTTGGTGACTGGACAGAGCTCGCAAAGTGAGTCACCTTCTAAGAAGAGTCAAGGAACAGATGGTCTTCGACCCGCAGGAACCCTAAACCAGGGTAAATTTGGAAGAGGAGGACGAGTAGGGCAAGAGCCTCAGAGGAGTGCTCAGCGTGGAGGATCAGATACGGCCGGTAAGCCAACCTGTGGTTTCTGTGGGGGCAATCACACCGATGAAAATTGCTGGAAAAATAGTTCGGTACGGAAATGTTTCAAATGTGGTAGCACCGACCATCTGATTGCCCGGTGCCCTAAGATGCAAAAGGAAGGACTGAAGCCACCGACTGAAGGGACTACAACTAAGCCGATGAATGCAGGAGAAAATCGACCCAAAGGGCCAGCAAGAGTGTATGCAATGGGTCAACACGAAGTGACTGATCCTTCGGCGGGTTTCGAAGGTATGCTTTGATCAAAAAATTAATTTCGAGGACGAAATTGTCCTAAGTGGGGGAGATTGTGAGGCCCCAGTCTGTTCGTAAGTTGATTATAGGGTTATTCATTATTTTGTACGGTTAAATTAAGGTTTTAGGGCTAAGATTGAAAACCCTAACTTTGTTTATGATTAAATCCTAGTTTTTGTGCTATTTGTAGGTTCAAGTTATAGTTCCTGTTTGGTATTATGGTGTGTGTTTTGGCTCGAGTAAAAATAGGATTTCGTTTTAGTTTACAAACCTTAGATTAGTGAACCTTTAGTGTCATGATTTATTAGAACGTTGAAGTTGGGTTGAAAAACCCTAATTTTGCCCATATTATATAAGTTGTTGTTTAATTGTTTTATATATGGAGAAAGTATGTTTAAGTATAGGTGATTAAAATAAGAAAGTGATTAGTGAAGTAATTAAGCATGATTACATGTTTTAGATTAGATTAAGTTATGACCTATGGAGTTAATTGAAAGATTATCAAATGTTTGAGGGAAAATGTATAAGAAAGAGAAAGTTGGAGTGCAAGGGTTAAAAGTGCAATTGAGGAGCTTTTATGTGATTGGCTAAGCTTAATAAATATCTCCTATGGTCTTGACCATTATTACCTTAAGACTTGTAGGCTACTCAAGACAAAACAAAACAAAACAAAACAAAGAGAAAGAGAGAGAGTGAGAGCCGAGAGGAAGAGAAAGAAAAAAGAAAAGGAAAGCTTGCTTTGGTGCATCATTTTTGCTCTTCAATCTTGAGTTTGGATCTTGGAGAAACAACTTGAGCACTTGATTGTTGTGGGTGATCATCTACAAAGCTTGAATCAAAGGTAAATCATCTTCTTTGAAAGTTAAAATGTTGGGGTATTACTTTCTAAGCTATGGAAATGATGTGGTATGTTATGATTATGGATTTATATGGTGAATTTGATGTTTTATTGAAGTTTTATGGTTAATTTTTGGTGATTTATGCTGCTGGAAATTTCGGTCAAGAGAGAGAAAAATTTAGGTTTCTTGCTTTAATGCTTTCCTTAGTTGTTTTGATTGGGAAATTGCCTTGTAGTGGTTGTGTTTGATAAATTGCCTCACTTGATTGGTTGGTTTCTAGCAAAAATCTGGTTTGGGTTAAGAAACCCTAGACTCCATTAGGTTAGTTTAGTGTAGCCTATGGCTATTGAGTTAGGGTTTGTGTGTTTGGATGATTAGAACAAGTTCTATGGTGCAAGTAAAACTAGATTAAGGATTTTGGTTAGAATTTGGTGATCTTCGGCTAACTTGTGAAGGAACTTTAGACCACTCTTAGACTGATATAAGTATGGTCGTTAGGGATCAATTTGGTTAGAAAATTCGCATAAGAACCATAGGAACGGATCGTACGGTTGCGGCGCGCAAAACCGGCGAAACTGGAAAATAAGGACAGTTCAGGATCCGAACTTCGGCTTTCTTTTTCTTGATGTTGGGTATGGATTCAGAAGTTCCTCAAAACATGAAAGTTGTATCATTATATGTTATGAATATTCCTACAAAATTTCAGGTCAATCGGATTACCGTATCCTGAGTTATAGATGAAATACTCAAGCCTGTTTTGAACATCAGATTCTGTGCGTTTTTTTAGTTTAGATTCTGCCTGTGGCTTTTTCGGTTATGATCCTGTACGATCTGGGTTTTTAATCCTTCATAAGAAATGTATATATTGGTTTTGGCTTCGAAACGGTATAAAGTGCGTCGAAATCCGAGTTCCGTAGCTCCTGTTATGACCAAAAAAAAATTGATCGTCAGAACTGCCTTGTTTCCGGACAGTTCTGACGGGTACTTTGACACTCAACTTTCGTTCTGTTCTGAGTCGATTCAGGTCTTGGCCAAAACATCAAAGTTTTAACCTTATGTCTCAGCTTTCTAATGCCTTTGTAATTTCCTGATTTGAATTTGTGAGATGGGAGTTATGGTCCAGCAAACATACCCTGTTCGTTACTCTAGAGTGCGAATTCCTGGAACGGTTTTCTATACTTTCGACCTATTTCTGTTTGGATCCAGTTGGAGGTGTCTTCATGAAAATTGTAACCCTTCCTTTTAGCTTCGCAACGGAACCTCATGTACCTTGATCCGACATTCCTAGCCTAATCTTTGGTCAAAACAGTTGGAGATGGCAGATTTGGCCGTTTCCGTTTGCCATTCCGCGTGCACGCATGTGCCAATTTTGCCGTATTGCTTGTTTTAAGTATGTTAGTGTCCGTTTGTGATATATTGTGACACAATCTTCTATTTCAGACAGTGGTGAGCTAGGCGGAGCCGGTGGGGCCCACTACTACCGAACACGCGCGAAGCGATTTTGCTTTAGTACTACTTTTGATATTTTGGGTAAGTATTCAGGCCGCTCTTGTGTGTTCGTTGCTTATGTGTTTCGATTTGTATGAAGAGGGTACCTAGATGAGGGTGTACTTTATCGCACTCGACCTAGACCTTAACTTGCGCACATATCTGTACATGGCTTGTGTATATGAGCAATTTTGGAACTAAAACCCTTGAGCTTGTGGCTCAGGGTAACTTTTGAATATTTTTGTGAAATTTGTGAGTTTGGGGCTGATCTCAATACCTCGAGGGACTATTCGAGCCGGTTAGGGCTTGGTCGAAGTCAGTCCAACTTGCATTGAGGTCACCAAGTTTGTGAATCCGGTTCACCGAGTTGTGAACCAAGTTTGTGACCCGAGCTTGTGACTCAAGCTCAAGTTTGTGATTTCGTTCGCCCGGGCAAGTTTGTGAGGTGACTGGCCAGTGAGGGTGATAAAGTGTCCAGTGGGTGTACAAGTGAAGTTCTACGGACCTTATTTATGGTCGACGGAGTGTCGACAGGAGATCACGCATGGCAAATGACTTGGCTTTGGAGCCATATGTATCCTTATCATGTGATGTTATTTTTCTGCTTTTGCTTTACTCCTACTGTGTAAATGTGGTTACGTGAAATTTACGTCTTTACCCCTGTTTACTTACTAAGCTTCTAGCTTACCCCGTTTCCTTTGTTTTCCTTAGCAGGGGACGACGCGGGGAACTTTGGGACTCTGCCGTTAGTATAGTTAGGTCTCGTTTGTAATAGTTGGACAGTTAGGATATTTGTTTTTGTTTTGGTGGTTTGTATAAGGACCCTCCTTAGGGTCTACCTTCTACTGGTTGTTGTTATAGTATATTAGAGAGGTTTGACTTGATGCTTTTGAAGATGTAAATAGAACTTTTGGTGGTTGTATATATTATAAGCAGTTCTCTTTTGGTTTAATATCGTTTTATTAGTTTTGTGTTTCGAGTCCTGGCGCGAGCTAGGCAGGCGACCCGCCGATACCCTTGGGTTCGCCCTCGGGAAAGGTGGGATCGTCACAGTTGGTATCAGAGCCCCTAGGTTAGAGGACTTGGGCAATTGTGGGACATACGTGATAGGTTCATTAGGATTACGTGATTCTCTTTAAGTTGAATGATATATTTTAAGCTGAAATGTCGGTTAACTAACGAATTAATGTTTGTAGGTATGGATCCGGACAGTTCTAGTGGCGTGGGACCGGGACCGAGACCTCCGTGTGGGAGGGGCCCGGATGACCGGGTGCTGTGTAAGCGGGCGATCCGCTATCGGAGAAGGCTTGGGGAGCCCTACACTTTGTATTCTCCCTTCGGCCGGGTGTCGCGCCGACCCTGTGCGTGCTGGTATACCTATAGCTATCCTGACGAGGTTGTCTTAGCGATGGATGACGAGCGTTATCACCTAGACCAGACGGTCGAGACTTTGAGGACGCAGCTGGTGGAGGCTAGAGAGTTTAGCCGCTGGCAGGCGTTGCGCGTTAGGGACCTGGAGCGGGATCTCCGAGACACACACCAGCACCTCTTCGCTATGAAGAGGCAGCTCCGGGAGAGGGCCCGGAGTATCACGTTTGATTGTGGGGTCTTACTAGACATGGCCGCGGAGGCACCTCCACGAGCTACCGGGCCAGAGCAGATAGGTGAGATAGGTACTTTAGGTTCCGTAGGGAACCGGGGCCCTAGGGGAGGCGTTTAGGGTCGCTTTCGTATTTTGATTAGCTGGCAGATTACTTTTGTTAGAACTGGCCTGGCTAATTTCTTTTGTTATCTGGTTGGCTGACTAGATTTTTGGAGCCGGAGTGCTCGTGTGTATATTGGGTTTTGACCCGACTGGAGGTCGGGTAATTTGTATATCTTTTGGTGTGACTTTGTAAATAAATGTATATATTCGAGGATTATCTTTTGCACCTATCCTTTGCGTGCCTTTCGTGTATCTGTTTTGTGTTTTGTGTTTTGTTTCTAGTTTCAATACTAAGCACACGTTATGCTTGGATCCATAGACTTTTGGCATTTAAATGGCCTCCGGTACTCGAGGTAGAGGTAGAGGGCGAGGACGAAGCCCTGAAATGGAACATGAACAAGAGCCAGACCAAGTAGTTACAGCCATCCAGCGAATGGCTGACTTGATGGAACGTATGGTTGACCAACAGGGTCAGGGCCATGGGAATGCTGCTGGAAACCCGGGAAATAATCCGGTCAATCACGAGGGAGAGGACCGTGCTTTAGAACGGTTCCAAAAATTCGCACCCCCCAAGTTTGTAGGTGGATCTAACCCTGATCTAGCAGAAAACTGGATGGACCGTATGCTAGATATATTTGCCACACTTAGGTATTCGGAGGAGCGGCAGATATCTTTTGCTGTTTTCCAGTTTGAGGGGGCCGCTCGAGCCTGGTGGAATGTGATCAGAGCTAAGTGGCAGCGGGAACAGACCCCCTGGACATGGATCAACTTTACACGAGAGTTTAATGAAAAATATTTACCTCCCATCGTACAAGAGAAACGGGAAGATGATTTTATCCGCCTGCGTCAAGGGACACTTAGTGTAGCGGAGTACGAGACCCAGTTCACAAAGCTCTCCCGTTTTGCCCCGGAGTTAGTGCTAACGGAGCGAAAACGAATCCACCGCTTCGTTCAAGGTTTAAATGTGGAGATCCAGGGGGCACTTGCAGCTGCTCAGTTCGACACGTTTGGCCAGGCACTAGAAAAAGCACAGCGGATTGAGACAGCTAGGGGACAGGTAAAATCCTTTCATGAGAGGAAACGAAGACAACCCGATTCGAGCCATTTGGTGACTGGACAGAGCTCGCAAAGTGAGTCACCTTCTAAGAAGAGTCAAGGAACAGATGGTCTTCGACCCGCAGGAACCCTAAACCAGGGTAAATTTGGAAGAGGAGGACGAGTAGGGCAAGAGCCTCAGAGGAGTGCTCAGCGTGGAGGATCAGATACGGCCGGTAAGCCAACCTGTGGTTTCTGTGGGGGCAATCACACCGATGAAAATTGCTGGAAAAATAGTTCGGTACGGAAATGTTTCAAATGTGGTAGCACCAACCATCTGATTGCCCGGTGCCCTAAGATGCAAAAGGAAGGACTCAAGCCACCGACTGAAGGGACTACAACTAAGCCGATGAATGCAGGAGAAAATCGACCCAAAGGGCCAGCAAGAGTGTATGCAATGGGTCAACACGAAGTGACTGATCCTTCGGCGGGTTTCGAAGGTATGCTTTGATCAAAAAATTAATTTCGAGGACGAAATTGTCCTAAGTGGGGGAGATTGTGAGGCCCCAGTCTGTTCGTAAGTTGATTATAGGGTTATTCATTATTTTGTACGGTTAAATTAAGGTTTTAGGGCTAAGATTGAAAACCCTAACTTTGTTTATGATTAAATCCTAGTTTTTGTGCTATTTGTAGGTTCAAGTTATAGTTCCTGTTTGGTATTATGGTGTGTGTTTTGGCTCGAGTAAAAATAGGATTTCGTTTTAGTTTACAAACCTTAGATTAGTGAACCTTTAGTGTCATGATTTATTAGAACGTTGAAGTTGGGTTGAAAAACCCTAATTTTGCCCATATTATATAAGTTGTTGTTTAATTGTTTTATATATGGAGAAAGTATGTTTAAGTATAGGTGATTAAAATAAGAAAGTGATTAGTGAAGTAATTAAGCATGATTACATGTTTTAGATTAGATTAAGTTATGACCTATGGAGTTAATTGAAAGATTATCAAATGTTTGAGGGAAAATGTATAAGAAAGAGAAAGTTGGAGTGCAAGGGTTAAAAGTGCAATTGAGGAGCTTTTATGTGATTGGCTAAGCTTAATAAATATCTCCTATGGTCTTGACCATTATTACCTTAAGACTTGTAGGCTACTCAAGACAAAACAAAACAAAACAAAACAAAGAGAAAGAGAGAGAGTGAGAGCCGAGAGGAAGAGAAAGAAAAAAGAAAAGGAAAGCTTGCTTTGGTGCATCATTTTTGCTCTTCAATCTTGAGTTTGGATCTTGGAGAAACAACTTGAGCACTTGATTGTTGTGGGTGATCATCTACAAAGCTTGAATCAAAGGTAAATCATCTTCTTTGAAAGTTACAACATTCCTATTGTAACTTGTGCAGGACAGAATTTTCAGCCAACTTTACCAATTTTCTGGAATTTCTAGGGATTGAATCAAACTCTGAATTTGATACAATAGGAAGCCCTATGAGTCTAGTTTTAAATACAACAAACGGAACTCAATTCCGACTTTCTTGTACGAAGTTATAGCCAATTTCCCAAAGCTGCGCAGAGTCTCCTGCGAAAATTTCAAGATTTTCTAACAACGTGAGAATATGAAACTTTTTTTTTAACAAAATTCACTCTCTTGACTCAAATTTGACCATTAAAGGAATCGAAAATCAAAGGTAAGTGAGTTCACATAATGGTTATAAAGAAACGTAAAATTTCGGGGTCTCACACGCTTGGCACTTCTACCGCTGCCGGAGTATCGAATGCATCTGGCTGCTTCAAGCTGTTGTATGTTCAAATGCATTGCTCTGGTGCTGTGCATTGTACTTTGTACTTGGGGAGGTTTTGCTTGTGGTCCACTTTTCTTTTATCCTTTATATATGTAAGAAGCACTTGGCACTTCCACTATTGCTGGAGTTTCGAGTGCATCCGACTGCTTCGGGCTGTTGCATGTTCAAGTGCATTGGTTTGGCTTTATGCGTTGTACTTTGTACTTGGGAAGGTTTTGCTTGTGGTCCACTTTTCCTTTATAGGGAGGACTCCTGCTCAATTGGTTGTGGATTGTGGACTCCACTTTGATTATTTGTATGGATATAGAACTACAGACATTATGGAAAAGTAATGAATCTCTTGGCTCCATTAAGTTAGCAAATTGACATATAAAATTAAATTCTCATACTGGCCTTGTGAAAAAATTCCGTAGCTTGGAATTGAGGTTTCAGAATTAACGCTTTTATTTCATAAATAATATCATTTTGCAAGCAATTGAAATTACTCAATTATGGTATATGTGCGTTGCAAATTTTCTCTTTTCTAAATTTCAAAATTTTTTAAAATTGACATATGAAATTAAATTGGCTATCATTTGGGTTTCGTGTTTCGCAATTCCACGAAAAATCAAGAATCATGTTTTGGGTTTCATGTTCATGTTTTGGTGATTTTTGTGTAATCAGACTATATGACGTAGACCTAAGAATCATGAAAGAATCAAGAATTATGAAAAAAATAACAAGAAAAAAATATTCTAAAAATTCAAATTTGAGAATCATTTTTTAAAAATTAATGTTTTTATTTATCCTTACTTATACAAAAGAATCATTTTTCCGTTTCTACAGTGGAACGATTTTCAAGTGCAAAGCCATGCTTCAGACCGTTGTACTTTCAAGTGTATCAGTCTGCTTCTATAGGTTGTACTTCGTTCTTGGTCAATATATCAGGTGTTAAGTCCAATTTTGGGTGTCCATGAAGTGCCATATAAATTTGAAACAAAATTAGTCTCATGTGTAATTTACGGTTTAATCCATGTAGATGTCTTTTTGGTCGTCAAATTGGAGGTTGCACCAAGGATAGCTTTAACCTTTGAATTAGATTTGACAACAAGGTTAAATCATTATCTGCCATTACCAAATTTTTGTTACCGTGTTGCACTTCTAGATGCTGATTATATGGATCTTTTATTCCTAACCTTAACCATTTTTGTAATTTCATACTTGTTGGACTTTGGACGCCACTACTTCTGAAGCCCCGAAATTCGTTTTCTATGGTTTTGATTAGTTTAACTTATTTGCCTTGCTTTGTGGTTACTTTTCTAGTTGAGTCATACATTTTATCCTATTACCTTATTTAATTTGGTGCATGTTCACTTTCATAGTGCATTATACTAGTGTGACCAACTAGTGAGATATGTGTAATAAATTTGGTGAATTAGAGGGATTTTTGTGCAAAAAGGATTAAGTGACAAGAGTCGTTAAGATTTAATTGAAGGAGAGCTAGATATTTTAGTGAATTAGAGACCACTAGATAGATATTACACCTTGTTTAATTTGCCACTTGTCAAACAACTGCAACTTCTTGACCAATTAGATAAGAATTTTGTGACAGCCCCACCTTTCCCTAAGGTGTACCAAAGGGGTTAGCGGACTGCCTGCCCAACTCTCGCCAGGACTAATGAGACAGTTAAAACAATCTAAAACGTTCCCGAAGATAAAAGCACGCTCAAACGAATCAAAAAACACAAAATGAAAATCGGAGCCGCACATGAACAGTGCCGGCCACTTCACAATCCGGCCGGATTGTGGCCAGAGAGCAACTAGCCGGATACCAACATTACCAAGGCAATCCAACCAAGTTCTGGCCAGATTCTTGGCCGGATTCGCCTGTACCCTTTCCTGCCAAATTTTTTCTTTTTGCCATTTGAAGTCCGAACCTATCTGAAAGCCAACCAAACACCAACAAATCATATGAACCATGAAATTTGACATTTATAAGCCAGGGTAACATACAACCGTTACCAAACACGTTTATACAAGTATGGTTTCAAATTTACAACTCAAAAGAGAAGTTGGATCAAAATACACTTAGGTTTTCCATCCATTGAGGAGCTATACAAAAGAATGTTAAAACTAGCTCAACTTGACAACAAAACATCATAGTCTCCCAAAAGGTATTCATGTCCCTGTAAGGAAAACAAAGGTAATAGAATGAGCTTTCGCCCAATGAGGTACCATCACTCAAATAACGAAGCTCATATAAGTACAAAGCCAATCAATCCAAATTCATTCAATAAAGGGGTTAACTAAAACCACATTTCAGTAAAAATTGGTAAAAGGATACGAACGGCTCTCAAGAGCCCTTGTCCTCGCTTACCATACTTGATCTCACTTCATTGACTCTCCGTCAATGTACAAAGAGTGACCAATACCGTAGACTCCACTTTTCTCCACTTTCCGTCCACCTCTCATACCTCTACCGGGCCCGAACTCCAATCAGTTTAGAAATGGTAATACTCGAGTATACCAGAATCAAGAGTCTCATACTCAAGGATTCCACAAAAACAGTCCCCATGGCTTGTCAATTTTCTCGACCAAACCCTTGCTGGCTCGATTCAATTGACCACCAATGGGGTTGAGCTCAGTGTTCACAGTAGAGGTTGTTGGATACACGTCCAAACGACACCAGTTCAAGTATATTCAAATGACATTCAATTGATATAGTAAACGGTCACATAAGACATAGAATGCGAGAGTGATAAAGTACACCCTTGTCTCACTCAATCTCAACAGTAGACACAAGCATTCAAGTCATAGATTTCAAGTATATCAAAGCCATGAAGTAACAATCATGTGAGTAGTACACTCACCCAACAAACAAAGAGTGTTATCACATATTTCTATCCAACGAGCGTCTTGCATCACCGGCACGCCCTAAAACATTCAATAAAACACAATAAGACTCGATTACGAGTCATAACTCCAAACCACATATTACTAACGTAAAACCGTAATAACTTGAAAACAATATAAGGTACACTTGGTGCTAAAGGTTTAGACAACCCTAAGGTCACCAATTAACCCCTAAAGCAACCCAAAACCAAGAAAACATATGGACCCACAATTCAGACAGCATTTCCCCTTATAAATTTCAAATTCCAACCTACAATCACTCACTTATGTTTCCCAAACACAACCACCATTACCTTTGCAAATCATAAGCCATTCAATACAACTTATTAGGGTCACAATACCCTTTCAACCAAGCCAATTCAAGAGTTCCATAGCAACCCTAGAAAAGCCCCAATTACAAACCCTAAATATGAAATTTTTTGTACAAAGCGGAAATTTTCCGCAAATAGCTACAATTTACGTACCAAAGCTTCATTCTAGACCATTCCAAGCCATCATCCATGGCCAACCAATATTAAACATATAAAAACAGAAAAATTATGAATAAAAATAAAAATTCATCAATCTCTACCAAAAGTCATGAAATCTTACATAAATCCATCTCTTTGACTCACACAAGCCATTAATTGAACATTATCAAGAACAAAAGAAGGTTTCTATAGCCACTTACCTTGCAAACTCAAGAAAAGAGACAACCTAGCACCTCTTCCTTCCAAACCACTCCACCAACTACTTCAATACCACTAGCTAAGGGTTTTTATGAAGAAATTTGAAGTTTAAACGGTTGAATCGCAAGATTGAGCAAGATTGGTTGAAGAAAGTTGGAAGTTTTTCTTTCTTTTCCTTCTTGAGAGAGCCGGCCAAATGAGTGAAGAAAATAAAGATTTTTGGTCAATTTTGGGATTTTAGTAAAGTTCATGAATAGTGGTCAAAGTCCAAGATTAAGTAGGAAAGTGACACTTGTCACCTTTTTGGCTTAAAATTATCCTTTTGTCTCTCCAACACCAATCCATTTGGGGTAACCTCTAATTATCTCTTACCACCTAGTAAAATAATCCCGGTATACAAAACTTAACCTAATTGGCCGAATTTTATCGAGCTTACCGCACTAGCGGGTCCCACGCCCGGTATACACTCTTAATTTCTCATGAACTAACTTATACTAGAAAAAAATGATTTAAAAACCATATTTACTCATAAAAATTATCTAGAAAATTTTCTAATAAAGAAAATATAGAAATTGCGTGCAATTAAATAGAATAAGGCCTAGAAAATAAGAAAATTTTAGGGTTCTCACAAATTTCCCTTGGCTTGCCACTTGTCACTCTACTATAACTTCTTGACCAAGACTAAGAGTTAATATTTATCCTAAACCAAGCTATTATTTCAACACCATTTATTCTTCTTCTTTCTTTAGTGAGAAAACAAGAAAGAAAACAAGAGGAAACCAGCCTTGATTCCTTATTTTATTAGTGAGAAAACAAGGAAAAAAAATACCCTAATCCACTCCATAAATCCTTGAGTCAAGTGTGGAAGGAATCTATTGGAGGAGTTTTGGAGGAAGAAAGCCTTGTAACCTTCTTGATTTGCTTGCCATCTTTGGATTTGGAAGTAAAGAGGTGAACTTTACTAGAACTTCTAATTTTCTTCCTTTCTTTTGAGTTTAGTTGATATATAAGGTAATAGAAGTTAAAGGAAGGACTTGTATGAGGATTTTATGGTTGTCAAGTTATGTTGCAAAAATTTCAGTTTTGGTGCATAATCTAGTTAGTTTAGTTTTGAACTTTATATATATCCAATTTTGATGAAAAGGATTTTATGGAGGTTTGCATGTTTTTCAAGTTATGTTGTGAATTTTTCAGCTTTGATTCATAAAGTGCATAGCCTTGGTTCAAGTTAGATATTTGTGATTTTGATGATTTTTCTTGCCAAAAATATATATCGTATGACACATGCTATGCTAGCCATGATTTATTATATTTTTGCCATGAAGATAAGGTTGAAACTTTGAAATTAGAGGAAAGGAATTTAAGGACAAGTTGCTGGAAATTCTTGTTTGAATTGAAGTTTGGAATGGTTTTAACATATTTTGTTCAAGATACTTGCTGATATTTTGATCTTCACATGTATGTTGATTTGGAGCTTTTGAGTTTTGGTTTGGGCTGGTTTTGATCTACCTTTGTTTGAGTTACTTGAGAAACCCTTGATTTTCACATACAGGTTGGATTTGAGTCAAAACAAAAAGATTTAAGTGAAAGGAAATGAGTTTTCTCCAAACCGGTTTATAGTCAAAAATTTCCAGTTTTGAACATCGAAAGCCTTGACCAGTTTTCTTTCAAATTCTTGACTATAATCAACATATTTTTGCTCCATATTATGCTTGAGACATAATTTTAGCATACACGTGGTTTTACCCTTTAATTTGAATAAGAAAACTTCGCCCTTTTGGAAGTTATATTGGGAGTAAAACTAGCAAGTTGATGTGTCTTCTAAGTGAAGTTTTGAAGTTTCAAGTTTCTTATTTCTATTCGCTTTGAGTTGCTAGATTCTTGATGTATTGTCTGACCACAGGACTCGAGAGTGTCCAAGAAAGAGAACCGAGGTTTGAAATGGAAAGATTGAGATCAATTGGTGAGTGTTCCAATTGCATGTTCGAATCACGTGACTTGTTAATTGAAATGTGACTTGTTGCCTAAAATTGCTGGATATCTTGACTTGTTATTGCAATAGGCGAGTATGTGCTTTATCGCACTCGACCTAATTTTGCTTGAATGATACTCAATGTGCCTAGTTGATTGATGCTGCTGTATATCTTGAACTGCAACTGAAAAGGCGAGTGTTTACTTTATCGCACTTGACCTAACTTTGATCAAGCTCTTGTTATCTTGTTTACAAGTGAACTGATATACATGTACATGACTTGAAAGTTGGTTGGAAATATTATCTCATTGATTATACTGAGTGCTTGAGATCTCAAACCCCATCGGCTAGTTAATCGAATCGAGCCAGCAATGGTTTGGTCGAGGAGATTGATGAACCATGGGCAGTGTTTAGTGTTTATTGTTTAATCCATTGGATGCATTCTTTGGAATCGATATACTCAAATATGACCACCCAATGTTCTAGTGTTCTTGGAGTTCGGGCTTGGCAAGGGAGTTGATCAGTGGACGGAGACTGAAGTTAAGGGGTGATCTACGGACATTGTTATTGCTACATTTCAAATATTGACAGAGTGTCAACGGACTCGTAAAACACTGCTATGGAACTAGATTGCAAGAGCCCACTGCATCCTTGAGTTGCAAGTGAAATACTAAACGGAACTAATTGCTATGCCTAGAATCCGGCAGAAGCTACCGTATCGGTACTGTATTCTTTTCTTGTTGGTGTTAAATTACTTATTTGAATATGTGAACTGTTAATGACTTTGCTTATAATTGTTCACCTTCTTCGCTTTATGATTTTGATATATGTGATTGATATTTTATCAATTTGACTGCATGTTTTCTTTGAACATCACTGGTTTTTAACTCATCCCATTATTTGTTTTTTTAACAGGGTGCGGGGATGAGAGAGACAAGAATAGTAATGATTTGAAATAGGATATCTTGAACTTGTATTTGGCTGACACTGTATTATGGTACTAATCATTTAAGCTCGTTTTCTTTGGTTTGTACAGAAGCTACCATATCAATACTGTATCCTGTGACGCCCCGAAAGAATGAGTGTGAGAACCCGAAAATTTTTATATATTTTGAGACATTATTTTGTTTCCTTGTCTATAATTTTGTACCTTTCTTCAATATATTAATTTCCTATACATTTTTATAAGGGAATATAGTTTTCAAATCATATCCCTGATACAAGTTAGTCCACGTTGAGTTTGAAGTGTATTATGGACGTGGGATCCGCTAGTGCGGTAAATGCGATATATTTTTGACAACTTGATGGGTTTTGTATTAAATGATATTATTTTACAAGGTGCTAAGAGATAATTAGATGTTACCTATATGGATTAGTATTAGAGAGACAAAGGGATAAGAATAAACTTAAGAAGGGCCATGTGTCGCGATCCGATTGGAAGTTGACTTGCCTAACTTTTATTTAACTTTCCTAAACTCCAATTTTGACCAACATTTTCTCATTTCTTTACCCTTCTTGGCTGAGACATGTAGAGAGAAAAGAGAGGAAAAACCTTCATCTTGTTACTTCAATTCTTGTCCAAATCTTGAGTTCCAACCGATTAAATTGCAAATCACTCCATAAAAGTTGGGTACTAAGGAGATTCCAAGGTCTTGGTGGAGTTATTTTGGAGAAAGAACCACTAAGCTACTATCTTTTGTGAGGTATCAAGGTACGGTGTATAAAGATTCATTGTTTGTTTCCAATAATGGTGAATTCATGACTTGTGGTGGCTAGATATGTGATTTTATGGATTAGAGTGAATTTAGCTAAATTTCTGATTTTATGGAGATTTTTCTGATTTTATATGATGATCATGGTTTAATCATGGTATGATGGCTTGTAATGGTGCAAAATGAAGCTTGTATATGTTAGTTGAAGTTGGTTGCGGAAAATTTCTGGTTTGATACGAAATTCCAGGTTTAGGGTTTACATTTGCCCTGTTCTGACCGGATTTATTCGAGCATGTTAGAGGCTGAATCAGGATTAGGTTAAAACATGAAAGTTGTAGAAAATGGTGTTAACTAGCTGTCTGAAAAATTTCAGCTCGATCTGAGCACTGTAGCATGTGAAATGACCGAAATACTCTTAACTGTCCATGAACCCTGTTCCGCACCCAGATTTCTGTTTTTGTGGAAATTTCAATTTTTGACCATGAAAATGCATGATTTGGCCTTGGAGGTCTTCATAAGGAATGTAGCTTTATGTCTTGATTTCGAAACGCCATAAGATTCGTTTCAATCCGATAAGGGTAGCTTCAGTTATGGATATTGTTCCGAAAGGTGTTAAACGGAACTTTTATACGTTAACTGCGATCATTGCTGAAAAGTTACGCTTGAGGGAATAAATTCCGGTTTCTAGGGTTTAATTGGGGGTTTGTCTAATGGTGGCTCTTGAGCTTCTAATTAGCTTTGATTGAGGGATATTGTGGCCTAATTGGATATATTTTATTGCTTATTAACCGTATGTGTGATTGGTAATATATTATAGGTTGGAAATGAAGTATGTATGGGGAAATGCTGTCCGAACTTTGAGAATGTATGATTGCTTTGAGTTTATGATTTAGGGCTTGGACTCGGGCAAGGTAATGATATATGATGGATGGTTTCTGAGCCGTGGAGGTAAGTGACCCTAAACTGTTTCCAAAGTTACTTACGAAGTGTTTCTTGCATTATTTACTCGTTTGCATATCATGTGTGCCGGCATGTGAGTCCATGAAATGATTTAGCTTAAATGAGTTCTTGGGGAGTCTTGTGCTGAACACCAATGTCTCCTCTACTATTTACCTGGAGCCAACGTCTCCACCACTTTCGTGAGTTCGTGACATGATCTGGAGCACCAACGTTGCTCCCCCTTATTGTTTAACGTTAAGTAATTTATTTGAGCGTTGGGTGTTTAAGTGCCATGATTTCACTGGCTCAAGAGAGCAATAAACGTACATTTGATCTTTGACTCATGACATCATCGAAATGCATTATTGGAAAATATATTTGAGTACTGATTTTACTGGTTACTCACTGAACTTTTAACTCACCCCAAAAATATTTTATTCCCCTCCACAGGGCTCGTGGTGAAGGAAGGCTTGTAGTACTTATTCACGTGACTGGATGGCATATATCTTGTACTGTTTGGATTTGGAATCATTTTATGTATAGTTGGGAATTGTTTCCGCTTCGCTTATGATATGTAATTATTGGAGAATTTGATGTATATTTGAGATTTATATTGTATTTTATTTGAGGACTGTAGTGAGCGACTGAGTCCCGGCGAGAGCTGGGCAGGCGGCCCGCCGAACCCTCTGGTTCGCCTTAGAGGGAGGTGGGGCTGTCACATATCCTTTTCTTGCTGGTGTTAAATTACTTATTTGAATATGTGAACTGTTAATGACTTTGCTTATAATTGTTCACCTTTTTCGCTTTATAATTTTGATATATGTGATTGATATCTTACCAATTTGACTGCATGTTTCTTGGAACATCATTGGATTTTTAACTCATCCCATTATTTGTTTTTCTTAACAGGGTGCGGGGATGAGAGAGACAAGAATAGTAATTGTTTGTAATAGGATATCTTGAACTTGTATTTGGCCGACACTGTATTATGGTACTAATTGTTTAAGCTCTTTTTCTTTGGTTTGTACTTGGGCTTGAATATTTGGACGATTTGTAGCATGTAAATGTTATATTGAATGATTTTAGTGTTATTGATTTGGAAATGTTAGTAAATGAGTCCTGACGAGAGTTGGGCAGCTAGTCCGTTAACTTCTGAGGTATGCCCTAGAGAAGGTACGGTCGTCACATTGCCACTTGCATCTTATTGATAATGATGTATTGATTTATTGATGTGATAGTGTGTATTTGATAGACAAAAGTAGTTTCATGCAAGTTCCTCTGTACATTCAAGGATCAAGTTACGTGCAGATTTCTATATATATTCAAGAAGAAGAACTCCGAGGGGTTTTCCTTCGCTTGTTTAGGAGAAGAATTAGGCATTCTTTTGTTTTCCAGAAATTTTTTCTACTTCTTCACCTGGTTTTTCTTTGCTGGTTTTTTCCTCACTTGTTTCAGGTTTATTTATTTTTGTTCATCTCCAATTGGTATTTAGCTCTTTAATGCTCACGTGCATATTGTGCTTGACTTTCTTATCTTAGGTGCCAATGGATTTGCTTTTGTTATCTTGATTTGGTATATCAATGGAGGTATTATGCTCATTTTTCTGTATAGTTCACTTTCTTGGCATGCATGCTTAGTATGTTGAGTTTTGGGGATCTGGTTTGCAAAATCTATTTTACTATTTTATCCACGTAACCTATAGCCCTTGCTTTTGGAGTATGCATGATCATCTTACTCCTCGAGAAATTGCTTGTCATGACTATATTCACAGTCGATGACTTCTTGTGCCAGAACTTGAGAAAATATTTCTACTTTTTCTCGTGCTTCTTTGTTTCGTCTTGTGGTTCTTGGTCTTGCTTTTTGCCCCCCTTTCTTGCTGTTTATTTTTGTTCAAGTAATTCTTGTTTCCATTCATCTCATTGCTGCATCCTTATGTATCTATTTTCCTTAGGATTTTTGTGCTTCTACTTTTCTTTCACATTTTTTTTGTGAAGACTTGTTTGCACAACAGTTATATTGTTATTTATTCTCATATTTTGTTCATTTTTTTTCTTGAATTTAAACTTTTGATCAGGTGGGATTTCTTGATGGAGGTTGTGGATTTTCAGCAAATATATCTCTCTGTGATGGTAACGCTTTTATGTGTGTGTGTGTGTGTTTTTTTTTTTTTGAATATAGTGTTGTTAATAGTTAGTTTTGGTACAACTTTTTGATTTGTTCTTGAGGGTTTTAGAGATATCAACTATAATAGCTTTCTAATTTTTGGGTCTTATTATTTTTACAAGTGTCACGAATGTGAGGATTCGCAAATTCCTTATATTTTTCTCAAAAATGCCCTTTTATTTGGAAATTATTCATTTATTATAGCCCATACCCAATCATTCCACAATAAGTGCAAATGAACCTAGAAAGTAGGGTTTCACTTTTCGTTTTCAAGTTGGAGCAAGTTAGGGTTTTCACGTTTTTTCGTAGGGTGATTTTTCGGTACGGAGTGGGGATCAAATTTGGTGCTTAAGAGTGACTTTTAGGTGAGAAATAATATGTGATTAGAAGCAATGATAAAAAGTTAGTGTATAGGAAGAAAAAACCCTAGTACGTGTGATTTAAGGAAAAACGGTGCGAACCGACGTGTACCGTGCACTACCGATTGAACACACCACTTGGTCACCACTTTCTTACCAATAAGCTCATTAATATTTGAGCAAAATATCCTCTCATTCTCAGGTAGCTTTGGCCGAAAATGTTGACTAAATTGGCAAGAAAAAGAAACAAAAAAATGAGTGGAAATTGGTGATGACACTTGTTGGCCATCTAGGGCCTTGACCAAGACCAAATTGTCTTGCCTTCTTATCACCATTTAGCTTCCTTTCTTCCTCATTTTCTACTTGCTTTGGCCGAGAGAGAGGGAGAGAAAAACCAAGGGAGAGCTTCACCAATCCACCTTGAGTTTGAGTTATCTAAGTGAGGAAACAAGAATTAAACCGATTAAAACCTCCTTTGAGTGTTTAGCTAGTGGTGTGTTGGTGAAATTTTGGAAGGAAAAGCTAGGGCTTCTCTTGGTAGTAACTTGAGTAAGGTAATAATGCTGATTTACCATTTCTTACTCCTAATCTTGTTTAACTTGGCATAAATTTGTAGTGGATGATAGCTATTATAATGATTTGGATGGATATAGTGTATGTTCTTGAGTTATATGAGTTAGGGTTTGAAGGATTTTCTGCCTATACTTGCTATATGGATAGTATATGTTGTATCTAAGCTTATATAAGAGGTTGTGGTAGTGATTGAAGCAAGAAATGAAGAAAGTTTCCTTTGAAACCGTAAAATTTCAGATTTCTGGAAAATTGTAGCTCAGTTCTGTCCGGTTCCAGTTCATGATGTTAGAGGCTGAATTAGGCTTAGAATAAAACATGAAAGTTGTATAGAATGATATTTTATAGTTTTCTACAAAATTTCAGCTCAATCGGAGCAACGTAACCTATGAAAAGACCAAAATACCCTCACTGCCCTAGGATGCATCCAGTGATCCGTTTTAGACAACTCATCCAATTGACCGTGTCTATTCACTATGATCCATACTGATTTAGCCATTTTCCAAAACATAAAAGTTTTATTACTCTGTCTTAGATTTTCAACACCTCCAAGAACGCCTTAAATGGACTTTGGTAGCCTGAGATATGGCCATTTAAATGTAGTACGGTTAACTAGCCGGTTAGTTGGAAGTTGGCTCTGTGAATTGGGAATTTGACTAGGTTACACTGGAATTTGGACTAAGTAGTCTTCATCAAAATTGTAACCCTCTGTCTTAACTTCGAAACGGTATAAATTACATCCCAATCTGATAAGCGTAGCTTCAGATGTGTCCGTTACGCAAAACATGTCAAATCTGTCTTTTGTTAAATTTCATTTCCGTACTTGTTATTAGCTTGATTTTTGTCCTTGTATTGTCTTGAGCCTATGGAACAGCTATTGAAATGAATTTGTGTTGTGTGTAACCTTGGGTTTGATTGAGGAAAAGAATGAAGCCATAAATGGATGGAAATAGGAAAGTACAAAGGGCATGCTGCCCAAATTTACGCTCGAGGACTAGAGAAATATACTTGCGAATTGAGTAAGGGTTAAGAGTGATTACTACTTGAACCATCTAGGATATTCGCATCTTCTTTTTCCGAGGTATATAAGTAGGGATTTGGCCGAACTTGTACCCTTGAAAAATAAAAATAATGACTGCTCGAAATATGTTTTCTTTGTACTTTCGACTCAAATGGCATTTCCAAGTATAAATGTTACAAAGTTTTATCGTTTAAAAAGCGAGCAAGTGTTTCATGACCATTCTCCAAGTGAATTTCAATTTCTTGATTCTTATTGAACTAAACGTCTAAGTTTCGAACCTTAATCGATTTTCAAAGTTCTTAAGTCAAGTTTTTCCGCAGATTTGGACTGCAAACCCGGAGTACGACCCAGACGCGAACACTAGAGGCACTACTTTTGGTGAGTGCTTCCAAATATCTGATTGAACTTGATATTTGTGATTTATCTTTGACCAACGTGATTACGTGATATATATATGTGATTTGATAGGGCAAGGGTGTACTTTATCGCACTTGCCCTAACCAGATTTGTTCTTGTTTATCGATTTCACTTGACTTGTTCTACATGCATATGAATTGTATCTTGTCTGGAATTCCAGAAACCCTATGGCTTGTTAATCGAGTCAAGCCGGTAAGGGTCCAGTCGATTAGATAACGAACCCTGGGTAACTAGTAATTTCATCTATATTTTGTTAATTTTCAGTATTTCGTGTAATTGTTGAGAAGGATGAGCATTTTCGAAAGCTATCAAATGGAACACCCCCAGGAACAAAACAAGGAATCACAGTCTAGGTGGTTCTTCTACTGGCCTTTTGGATTTACAACATGTGTTTATTTTTAAGCTACTAATTTGCGTCAAACGACATAGTGAATCCCTTGCAAAAAAATTTACACAGGACAAGACAGTGAACCAGACTTGCAATGCATGATCCTAAGGTGATGTCATGCAAGAATAATCTGAGGTAGAAGTTCTGCCATGCTGTGAAAATTGTGAGAATGTAATGATAAACTACTATTTGATTTTTGCTTGGAAATTGTAGGCATTATAATCTTGTTCATGATTCCTGTCTGATCAGTAGGTTGAATTTGGTAAATGGTATCAATTCTATATATTGACTTGGTTTTACTCTGAGCCAGAAATGCATAGCTTTTATTGGAATTCAAGTTGTGGTGACCATTATTTTATTTGCTCTATCACCATGAGTGCTCCAGGACACAGTCGGCAAACTTTACCTGAATATCTAAATTGTCTAAATTATATGTATGACTTCTTTTTCAATTATATGTCTAAACAATGTTTTATTGCTATCGAGTTCATATCAAAATAATAACAAGCCGGCTGATTTTTTGTACCTAAATATGAGCTAATTGTTGGCATTACTTATTATTTAATGTGGTTTTTTATAAAACTTCTGCCGATACACGTCAAGATGAAGTTTGTGATACCCCGAAAATTAGGAGGTTGTTTGTAAAGAAAATACTAAAGTATATTTCTATGGGTTTGATTTAAAACCTTATTTTGTTTTAAAAGATTAGAAACCCTAAAATTTTAATCAAAAACCCTAATTTACTTGTGACCAACCGGTTTTCTTAAACCCCTCATATTTTAATTAAAACCCTAATTTTAATCACTGGAATTGTAAAATCCCTCACGTTTCTCTTAAAAACTTCCTTTTATTTCGAACTTATGATTTTATTATAGCCCTACTACCCAATCATTCTACAATAAGTGCAAATGAACCTAGAAAGTAGGGTTTCACTTTTCGTTTTCAAGTTGGAGCAAGTTAGGGTTTTCACGTGTATCCGTAGTGTAATTATCCGGTACGGAGCGAGAATCAAATTTGGTGCTTAAAAGTGACTTTTGAGTGAGAAATAATATGTGATTAGAAGCAATGATAAAAAGTTAGTGAATAGGAAGTAAAAACCCTAGTATGAGTGATTTAAGGAAAAACGGTGTGAACCGACGTGTACCGTGCACTACCGATTGAACGCACCACTTGACCACCACTTTCTTACCATACAAGCTCATTAATATTTGAGCAAAATATCTCCTTATTTCCAGCTAGCTTTGACCGAAATTTGTGGCCAAAAATGCAAGGGAGAGACAGAAAAATTTGCATGGCTTTGGTGGTGACAAGTGTCACCACCCTATGGCTCTTTGATTAATTTTTTCCCCTTGTTCTTTTATCCTTCATTTTAGCTCATTTTCCTTCATTTCTTTCTGTCTTGGTCGAGCTTAAGAGAGAGAGAGAGAGAGCAAGAGAGAAAAAACCTTCAATTCATCTTGATTTGCACCATCTAAGTGAAAGAAACAAAATTCTAAACCGATTAAAGTGTGAGTTGTGACTTTGGGAAGCTAAGGGAACCAAAAATTTCAAGAGGAGGTGAAGTATTACTCTTGCAAGCTTCTTTTGTTGAGGTATAAGGTCTAACCCATAGCTTTGGTTCTTTTATTTTTGATTAAGATGTTATATAATTCATGTTTTGGTTAGATTAGTTGTGATACAAGTTGTTGTGATGATTTTTAAGGTGATATATGTAAGTTAGGGTTTGATGATTTCTGCCTATACTTGTTATATGGAGGATATATGTTGTATCTAAGCTTATATAGGAGGTTGTGGTGGTGGATTGAGGCAAGAAACGAAGAAAGTTTCATTGAATCCCAAAATTTCCAGATTTCTGGAAAATTTCAACCTTGTTCTGTCCGGTTTTATTGCATCATGTTAGAGGCCGAATTAGACTTAGCATAAAACATGAAAGTTGTATAGAATGATATTTTATAAGTGCCTACAAAATTTCAGCTCAATCAGAGCAATGTAGCCTGTAAAAAGACCAAAATACCCTCGCTGCCCTAGGATATTTCCAGTGACCCATTTTAGACAGTTCATCTAGTTGACTGCATCTGTTCACTATGATCTGTGCTGATTTATCTATTTTCCAAAACATGAAAGTTTTAGTACTCTGTCTTAGCTTTTCAATGCCTTCAAGAACGCCTTAAACGGACTTTGGTAGCTTGAGATATAGCCATTTAAAGGTAGTACGGTTAACTAGCCAGTTAGTTGGAAGTTGGTTCTGTGAATTGGGAATTTGACTGGATTACACTGGAATTTGGACTAAGTGGTCTTCATCAAAATTGTAGGCCTTTGTGTTAGCTTCGAAACGGTATAAGTTTCATCCCAATTCGATAAGCGTAGCTTCAGTTGTGACCGTTACGTAAAAACACGTCAAATCTATATTTTTGTTAAATCTAATTTCCGTACATGTTGTTAACTTGATTTTGTACTCATATGACTTTAAGCCTATTGAATGGCTATTGTGATGAATTTATATTGTGTATAACTTTGGGATTGGCTGAGGAAAATAATGAAGCCATAAATGGCTAGAAAATTTGGTAAACACAAAGGGCGTGCTGCCCAAATTTATGCTCAAGGACTAGAAAACTATACTTGCGACTTGAGTAAAGTTGGTAAATGAACATCACTTGAACCATCTAGGATATTTGTGAGAACCCGTAAAAACCCTAATCCTTTTCCTAGGGTTTTAGTTCCCTTAATTGCATGTTTTCTGCATTTTCTGGCTTAGAAATATTTTCTTGGTGGATTTTATGAGCAATTATAGTTTTTAGATGATTTTTCTAGTATTGGTGAGTTTTTGAAAAATTAAGAATATATATTGGACGTGGGACCCACTAGTGCGAAAAGTTCGGAAAAATTCGGCCAATAAGGTTAAGTTTCGGATACTGTGTAAAATTTATCGGGTGTTAAGAGATAAGTAGAGAGTGAGTTTTGATTGATGTGAGAGGAAAAAGAAGTGATAAGATTGCATTAATGAGGTGACAAGTGTCACCCTCTTATTGGTTTTACTTTAAGATTTACTATTCCAATTTTTGACTTTTTTGACCAAAGGTTAAATATCTTAAAAATTGCACAAAAATCACCATTTTCTTTCACCTTGTGGCCGGCCCTCTCTCTTGCAAGAAGGAAGGGAATTCTTCAACATTTCAAGCTTCCAACTAGTCCAAATTCACCAAACCAAGTGTTTAAATTGGTTTTTACTCCATACAATCCTTCCTTTTAGTGATAGTGAGTGCTTTAGTGAAGCTTTTTGGAAGAGCTAAGGTGTCCAACATCTTCCTCTCTCTTGTTTGCTTGGTAAGTGATGCTTGAACACCCTACTTCACTTAATGATGCTTAAATGGTGCCTAATGGGACCTAAAGTGATGGATTATGTGATTTATTTCTTGATTTGAAGTGATGTAGTGAAGTTTTTATTTTTTTGAGGAATTTTCTGATTTAATATGAATGTGATGTTGTGATCATCTATGATGGTTGATAATGAGGGGGAAAGACTCTAGTAGGTGTGAATTAGTGATAATAGCAACTAATTTTGGCTTTGGAGTGAATTGTGAAATGTTAGGGTTTCAAAACCCCTAATTCTGTCCGGTTTTAGATCATAGGGTTAGAGGCCAAATTGGACTTTACTCAAAACATGAAAGTTGTAGGTATTGATGAGTTTGAAGTGTCTGCAAAATTTCAGGTCATTTGGATTTGTGTAGAGTGAGTTATGTCTATTTTACTGTTGCTGGTCTGGGTTGCTCAGAATGTGAAAACTGCGCTTGTAATCGTTTGTTTTGACTGGAATTGGTTTGGATTTTGAAGTTGGTGTCTTCTGATGAAATGTAGCTGGATGTCTTAGCTAACATATGCCTTTGGAATTTCGGTATTTGGACTTGTATAGACTGAGTTATACTGATTACAGTTTTGTGTGTTGTGCAAACCTGTTTTGGTAATTCTGGTTTAGTATTTTGCATATTTGACCTAGTTGTGTTAGGAACTGGATTGAGTGGCCTTCTACATTGTTGTAGCCCTGTTTCTTGGCTTCGAAATGGTGGGTCTTACACCCCCATCCGATAGTCGTAGGGAAATTGACGCCATTACCGCAAAATAAGGGCAAAACAGTTTTTCTATTCGGGGCCAAGACTAATGCTATTTCTAATTTCTGGTTTGCTATCATGCTTATTTATGCATATGGAACCCTATTGGGATTGTGTTTAGCATTGTTTTGTGACTCGTTCTCGAGTCTCATTGTATGTGTTACATGTTTTAGGGCGTGACGGTAGCTCACGACGTCTTGGTGATCGTGGTGCATGAAACACCACTTACTTGGTTGGTGAGTATACTACTCACTTACTTGTTATAATATGGCTTTGCTCTATGTGTATTTGATGCCTTGAAGGCTTAATTGGTTATTGGAAGTGATTGAGGTGAGGGTGTACTTGACCGCCCTCACCCCTTGTGATTTCATTCATGGTTATTTACCGTATTACTGTAATACTGCACTGGTTATATGGTACATTGAATTCCATTCATGGAAACTGAATTGGTGTCGTTTGGATGATTGTCCAACGGCCTTACTGTATTACTGAGTTCAACCCCGTTTGGTAGTCAATTGGATCGAGCCGGCGAGGGCTTGGTCGTGAAAATTGTCATGCCACGGGGACTGTACTGAGGAACCTTGTAGTAATGAGACTCTCGGTTCCGGTAAACTCGAGTATTACCAAAATGACTGAATGGAGTGCGGGCCCGGTTGGGGTATGATGGGTGGAAGGATGGAAGTTAAGCGAGGTCTACGGTTGTTTGGTACTTTTAAAATTGACGGAGGGTCAATGAGGTTGGATCAAGATTGCAAGCGTGGAAATGGGCTCTTGAGAGCCGACCGTATCCTTTCACTGATTTGCTTTACTTCGAAATTGCATACTTGAATTGAATGGTTATGCTTAGGTGATCTTAACTGCTATTGTGATAGTTGCTCACTGGGCTTTAGCTCATTCCGTGTCATTTTTTTTCCTTACAGGAAAATGAAACTTTTGGAAAAGATTGTGATAGTTGGATGACAAGTTGAGCTCTTGTACATGTATTTTTGAATAGCTCCTTGAGGGTAAAAACCCTAAGTGTTTTGTTTCCAGCAATATTTGGTGTGTAAATGACTTTTGGTACCTGTATGAACTAGACGAATATCTTGGTTTGCCGTTTGGCTTGTAAATGTTGATTTCCAATGTATATATATGCTTGGCCGTGGGTTGGATAAATTTCGTCTTCGATTTTCATTTTTTTTTATTTTGTGATTTTGACTTGTTTGCGCGCAATGGTAAGTTCCGGAACGTAATAGATCGACGTAAACTGAACCGTTAGTCCTGGCGAGAGCTGGGCAGGCAGTCCGCTAACCCCTTTGGTTCGCCTTAGGGGAAGGTGGGGCTGTCACAATATTTGCATCTTCTTTTACCGAGTTATATAAGTAAGGACTTGGCCGAACTTAAACCCTTGAGAAATAAAATAATGACTGCTCGGAGTACGTTTTCTTTGTCACTTCGACTTAAATGGAGATTTCAAAGTTTTACGAGCAAGCATAAGTTTTACAAATATTTTACTCATAGCCTTTGGTTTAAATGTACTCTTTTCACTTCCAAAACTATACTTATACTTTGTACTAGTAGTTATTCGGATTTTCTTTGGTTCACTTAAACTTTGGAGGGGTTTAACTGTTGTCGCGCCCCATTTTTTGATAAATAAATATATGGTTTTAAAAAATGTATTTTGATTCAATTTTTTATTGGAAAATGAATTTTGATTTAAAAGAAAAATGGGTCTAAATGGGGGTTTGAGAATACGACGATTTGACCCAAAATGTAGTTTAAAAAGGGTTTTTGAAACAATTGGAGTCGCCACTTGGTAATGAGTTAAGGTGTACCAAGTCACCTAAAAAGAATGAATTTTTAGAAAAAAATAGGAAAAAGTAGTAAGAAACCCCTTTTAAACGACTCCTAGTCCACGTAAACCAAAGAAAAAGGTTCGGGAGTCACATTTGACAAAGGGGAAGGCAAGGATAAGATCCAAGGCACCCCTTTGACCTAGCCAAGGCTAGTTGCATGATTTAATCAAAGATTTTCTTATTTTAACCAAAGAATTTATTACATTTGGATGCACTACATGAATGCAAACCCTAGACCTAGGGGTATTGGGGGAAATTTCTCTTCAAAGGTTGAGTGGTGCCAATCACATTAATTGTGAAGCCCAATAACGATCATTTGAAGAAGTCACGAATAATGCGAGTGGGATGCAAATGAATGGAATGCATGTATGCAATGTGAGGACATGAGTTTGAAAAAAGTAATAAAAGACAACAAATATGTAAAATGAAAATGTGTACGTGAGTGGGTAAGGTACGGTATGTGAAATGATAATATGAAGTGCATGTGTGCAAGTGATGATAAAAGTGTTCGTGTGCAAGTGAAGAAACATAAAGGTGCACGTGTGCAATATGGGAGGAAAAATGAAAGTGTGATGAGGGTATAAAATGGTAGAGTGGATTTAAAAATGCATGAGCCTAGGGAATTCATGCATATTGGGTACGGGGAGACCTAAATCGTGATTCAATTTGCCCTTTTATAGAGGGAATACAAGCGTGCTAAGGCTTAGAAAAAGCCACACTCGTCTATATCCCATATTTAAGGGGACTCTCAAGCAAATGAACCCTATAACTAGCATGAAATGCAAAAATCCTAAAATGGAGGGAAAAGTGGTTCGAAAGGACTTGATTGCAAAGATTGACAAAATTTTGGGGCCAAAATTAAAGAAAAATAAAGTTCAAGGACTTATTTGCAATTAAAGTAAGGACCGAATTGCAAGTAGTTGAAAATATCCAGGGCCACAGTACAGTCAAGGGGAAATTCAGGGACTGATTTGCAAAATCGTTTTCTGGTTTCTTAATGGACCAAACCATTGGGCCATTTTTCCTTATTTGCTTGGGCCAAAACCTTCCAGGCCCAATCGGAAGTCCAAAGTATTGAAATGGGCAAGCATATTATTTTGGCCCAAAAATTGGCCAACCAAATAGATGGGCCTTGACCCTCTAGCCCAAACACTTATTTCATTAAACTCAACAAGATAAACAAATCAACAAAATTATTAAACCACAATTATGACCCACAAACAAGAATTAATCTAGTTAAAAGCCTACTCATGCATATTAGAAGATGATTAAAATCTAAAAGGGAGAAACAAATTTACTTTTTCCAATTTTCTGGGTCATAGCAGCATTAGTTAGAAACCAAGGGATCAAAGTGCCAATTTTTTAGAAGATTTTCATGCAGCTTCATGGAAAAGTGGCGTGAAACAACATTCTGCAACAAACATTTTTGCTGAAAGCTTTCGGCAAACCAAAGACAACCGCAACTTTCATTTTCTCAACCTTAACACCATTTTGATCGAAAAATCTTCCAACCAAAACATTAAAGCATGAATCTAACACCAAACAAGCAGGTAAATCAAATTCAAAGTGAGCTTCTGCAATATGTTGCTCTTATGCTTTCAGCCAACAAAACAAATCCACACGCACAGCTTGTCTATCCAAAATCTAATTTCAAACCCAAACAACACAGCTTAAAACTACGCAAATTACATACCAATCACCATCCAAACAGGTAAAAACCTTAGAAAGATCTCCTACTCATGCAAAATTCTGGAGAACATGCAAATATTGGAAAAAAAACTTCATGCAAAAAGGCATGGAGAAGCTTTCTATAACAAGAAAATCTGCTGCAACTTCCTCGGCCTCTTATCAGAACTGTCCGTTTTGTTATGGGCGAGTAGTTTATTCACAAGATTAAATCATCATGATGAGATTGATAAAACGAATCTAGACCGCAAACCAAAGGCATGCAGCTTAAACTTGGATCAAAATAAACCCCCAACAATGTTAGTTGGTTGGACCCAACACAACAGGAAAATAAGGGAACCATCAAAGTCCCAAATTCCTTTCAAGTTTCTGGTTAACAACCTTTGCAAACAAATTGAACCCATTACCAAACACTAAACCCAAAGCCATGCAATCTTGCTAACAAGACTGCCAAACATCAACTTGGTTTTCCAGCTCACAGATGAAGGAGCGGATTTCTGAACAAGCAATGAAATGGAAAAAAGGAAATAGCAAAGAACAGCAATCATGCGCAATCTAAAGGAAAATCCTGTTCTAATCAAAGCGAAATCCTGTTTTAGTCCTGTTCACCCATCTTAGGAAAATGCAGATTTGGTTTTATCGAAAACCCGTCGAACAAGAAAACACACCAGATTTCAGTTTAGCAGATTGCATGTTTAATCGCAAGCTAGCTTATTTCAATCGAACTCAGTTTGAATCAAACAAACACGATTTCCTACGTATCCTTCTAACATGAACTAACCAGTAACTAACATCAAGAGAAAGATCTAAACTACGCCATTCTTGCCAACAAGACTTATGTGGAGTAGGAAAGAAACAAGTAATGAGAAAGGAACATGGGCGCAGCAAGCATGATTTCTTTCATCATGCGACCGAATGTAAAAGTGCAACAAGGACACACAAAGAAATACTCACGGCAAATATATTCACAGTATACTATCCGAAGACCGAAAAGATCATAACCTTCAAAACATGCCCAAAACATGAACCAACAAAGGGGAAATCAGCATTTGTCCATGCTTGCTGCAATTTTCTGCTGCAGTTTCGCATGCTCCAATTCATGCCAATGGAATGCCAAAATAATACACACAAAAAAGAACTCACCCTTAATTCATCAAACTCACATACATCTCCAAACATTCATTTATCACTGATCAAGCATGATCACCTCACCCCCAAACTGTTCCAACCAAGGTGTCCAAAATTCAAGAAAGCAAGAACAATGACAACTAAACAAAAAAAAATGCAGCAAAAGAGACCTTAGCTTGGAGCGGCTAATGTTTCAGCATTACATGGTAATATCTACTGCTATGACAAACCAGAAAATTTACAACGAGCAACAAAAGAAAGTTTTGAAATAAAGCTAAGCATTCTATACAACCAAAAAACAAAACAGCCATGAAGGAGAGGTTTATAAGACAGCGCGCATGTATCAAAACCGAAATTTGTGGCTCATAAGCAAGGGAAAGAAAGAGAAAAATTGTGGCTCAAAACAGCCATGATGTTTGGGACGTTGGCGGCACGAAGTCCAGGCCCAACGAGATGTTGTGAAGTTGGCGGCACGAAGTCCAAGCCCAACAGGATTTTGGAAACAAGAAATTGAATTTGATTTATCAAGAAGCAAGAAGTTAAACTTGAGTTTTTTTATTTTTGACCTTTCTGATGATGATTTTTTCTGATTTTTCTTTTTCTTTTGATTTTTTCCTTCCTTTCGGATTTTTCCGAGAGAATTTTTTCAAAATAATTTGCCCCAGTGTCGGGTCCATTTTTTCCTCCTTCTCCTTGCTTCTCTTTGCAGTATTGGCCTTCCGCCTCACTGGATGCTTTTCGCCATTTTGAACCATGAATACCTGCACAGGGGGGCTTGCCAAAGTATGACATGCATTCAAATTTCTTATTTGAAAAGAGCTACGTGATTGGTTTTGACATCCTCAAATGTATTACAAAAAATTTTGCCTCAGTGTGGGCTATTTTGCAAAATCTCTCACATGAAAATTTGCCCCAATGTGGGCCTATTTAATTGCAAAAAATTTGTTTTAAATGACTCTCCATTTATTTGAACAAAGTAAGCAATTGCTTTTCCTAACATAGCATGTGAAGGAAATTGAAATGTCTTGCTTAAACTCACATAGCAAATTTCATGATGAATTTCTCAAAATAATGCCAAATTACGAAAGATTTCTTCCCCACTTTAGCATCAATGCTTTGGGTGATGGGTCACTATTCCTTATTGGCTCATTTTTCAGGAGCAATCCAGTGATCGTATTTCTGATTTTTGAGGGGGTTAAGGGAAATGAGAAGTCAAGATTTGTTTGGTTCTTGTGCCCAAAATTGTAATTCCTTCAATACCACATCTTAGTGAAAGTAAAGAGTTTGTCACTCTTATTTCTTAAGAAAACTTAGTCAACGTATAAGCTTTATAGGCTTGCAACAACATGGGTAGAAGCGATAGTTAAACCTGTGAAAACTAGTTATACCCCTATGAACACAAATGATTGATGGATTTCTTACGAGCATAATCCTCACTTTGGATTGTCATGAAGGAATAAGTCAACGATGGACTTTTTTAGCTTGTAATGTAGCTTGAAAACGATAGTTAAAGAAATAAGATTTTCAAGGACATTGCACTGAAGATTGCTCTTTTCCCAAAATTGCCCCTATTCTGAACTCAAAAAGATTTCAGACTTTGTTTGGATTTTCTCATCATTCCCCAGGGACTTCAGCGTCAAGTCTTTTTGCATTTTCCTTGCATTTACTTTTCTTGCTTTGCTTTTTGCCTCTTTTCTTTTCCCTCGAGCTGATGGGTTTTCACATGGTGAGTAGCGTCAACCTCATACTCAAGCAATTCAGAAATACAGCTAAAATTTTCCGGCATCAGAAATTTTCTTGATAGGGCCATTGCAAAGAACAGAAGTCAGGACTTTCGGCTTTTGTAATGGGGTCTGGTGGGGTGTTTAGAAAAGTTAAGGCTTGAAGGCAGATTTCAAGAGTGGTTTAAAGAATCTGAGATCGCATTGTTACGCCAACCCTATTTTAGGGTTAAATCAGAATTTGCCCGAGCTTGTGCTCAATTGAGGCTTTTTCTCTTTCATTCTCTTTCTTCTTTTGATTTTTTGGCTTTCTGCCATTTTTTAACTTTCACAAAATTTGCCCCAGTTTATTTTTTGAACTGAGGTTCTCTTTTCTCTTTTCCTTTTGATTTTGTTGCATTGTCACTTTTCACTTCTTGAAACTTTTTTCCTTTTCGTTTCAAACTTGCCCCCAGTGCGGGGTTTGCGATTCTCAGGGGTTGCCAAATGAAATAATTTATTCTGATGGCTCAAAAGGGATAACTAGGGATAGAATGTTTAATTGGAAAAGAAGAGGGCCTGACTTTTATTCCATTCCTTACAATAATTCTGAAAGGAAACTTTCGTTAATGGGAAATTTCTGGCATGTATCTAAATTAACTGACTGAGGAAGACCCTTGTTCATCCATATTTGTGAAACATAGGCGATCCACGCGGACAAAACTCTTCCTTTTCCTCCTTTTCGAAAATTGGAACTCAAGTGGAATCAAATTTCCCCAATTTGCGGTTCCCTCCTTATTCTAGCATTTTTCCTTTTCCCCTTCTCTCTTTTTTTTCTTTTTCAAAATTCTCCAATCTCCTTCCCCAATGTGGGGTGCGATCATATGTGCACTCGAAAAGAACCACCAATTTTTAGCTCAAATGAGGATGCAAGGGATAATCAGTGTTTAGGTTGTAGAAACGACGGCCAAAGTATCATTCTTACACCTCATGACAACCAAAATAACGAAATGGTCATTGAAAATCCATTCCCTTTTTTATATTTGAAAATGATCATTAGGGCTCTTATTTGAAACGAAATTACTCTTTCAAAGGCTCAAATGGGAGAGCAAATGATAAAATGTGTATAGGTAGAGAAACGAATGCTCAAAGTATCATTCCAAATTTTCAAAATGAACAAGAATAATGCACATTTTTGCTTTCACTTAGATGTGAATTGAATCGGTTAAACACAATGGATATTTTCAAATAAAGATGGCCCCAATTTGCAATTTCAATCAATGTGACTGATTTTATTTTGGGGTTAAATGAAGTGGGCAAAAATATGAATTGTACAGTGAATTGTACAGTGAAGGAAAAAAGGTATCTCATTGGGCCTTTTGAGTGACCGTTCACCTTTTTTTTTTCTTTTTTTCTTTTTTTTTTTTTTTTGCTGAGCACTCTTACTGTATAGCTCGGATTACCAACCTAGTGTACACGAGGAAAGCATACACTTGTGAATTTTCAGGCTGGGGGTTGAAAACAAATCCCAATTTAGTCTTATTTCTTAAAATTCATCATGAAATCTCCAATGAGCTAAAATAAACAATGAAATGTACAATAATTGTCTGAATAAAAGCTTCATCAATGCCAATGTTTGAAAAATTTAAAAGCAATACATATGAGAAAAATTCTACAAAATTCCTTTGCACATGTATACACATTTTCCCTCTTAATATCCCCTTTTTCTTTGAGCAATGAAATCCCTTAGATGTTTTGCACGAGCGCTTTCAAATGAATTTTCGACTTCAGATAGTAGGGTCTGCCTAAGAATCAAGTAATTTTCAAACTTTATCAGATCAGAATTGTTTTCACACTTTATTTCATGTTTTCACGTTTTATGAAATTTTTATGAATGCAGGGGAGGGGGAAAACAAAAGAAAAATACCCAGAGTTAGTAATCAAGACTATAAAATCGGTATGCATGTCCTATGGAGGAACCCTTTTTGTGCCAAGGGTAGGCCTAGCATGAAAATGCAATCCACTAGAGTGGGCACTATACAATACCTGATGGATCCGATCAACTTATTGAATGAAAAATAATTTTAAAAAAAATTTGGTCAATTGGAATGAGAAGAGACGTTGGTCAAAATGAGGACCTCGTCCGAAGGGACTGATCACTTTTGATCGATACAAGAATTTGCAAAAACGTACGAGTATGACCTTGACGAACTTCCTATCGGAGAGATTGGAATTCGTTGACAAACTTTCTCAGTGAAGCACGGATCAAAACTCCCACTGATGATTTTCTCAAAATCGACCAGGTTTTCCTATTTGAAATTCGACATTGAGACCCAAATTGGTCAAATGGGTTGAATGAAGTTGACCATTTATTTAAAATCGACCAGATTACCCTAAAAAAGGAAACTAGTCAAATGAATTGAGTGGAATTTAAAATTTACTCAAAATTGACCGAATCATCCTAAAAAGAAATTGGTCAAATGAAATTGAGAATTTTATTCAAAATGGACCGGATTAAAATGAAATTGGTCAAGTGAATTGAATGAAATCGAGAATTTATTCAAAATTGACCAAATCGCCCTAAAAGGGTAAACTGGTCAAATGAATTGATGATTTATTGAATGAATCGGCAAAATGGATTGGTTGAATTGTCCGGCCATTGGTTATTTCAAAATCATTGAAGTACATTAGTCTATGACCTTCTAAAAATCAAATTTTGGCCTTAATTTATTTATCGTCTCAAAAGGAGGAATCATTTGTGAATTTCTTCAAATTAATGTCCTTCACGCAAGGGATTTTTACCAATTTTTGATAAAATGGCCAAAAAGTGATTATTAGATGCTCATATTCCAAAAATCACTCTATGAAAATGATCGGATCCTACCTTACCTTGTGCACTACCCCTTTGGATGGTACAGAATGTAAACGTGCAAGTCTCTTTGGATTAAGTATCCGAGACACAAGGTGGTTTATTCCTAATACGGGATCCCCTAAATGGCATTCCCTTTCTAAGGTGGATGCATGATGCCATTTTTATCAAAGCAAGAAAAAATGCAATTCGAAATGAAACGTGACCTAAGGAACCCTTTATCTGCCAGGGTAAGCCTAAAATGACATGGCATTATTAATTTATGAACAAAAAATATCACAATTTTCAAACATGCAATAACCTATCTACAGGGGTAGGTCCTAAAAGAGGATCGTGCCAGACCTCTTATTTCCTAACGTTTGTGAATGCAAAAGACAAAAGACAAGAAAACGTGAGTTCAACACATAACACATAACACATTTGGACAATTAAAAAGCAACAGAGACAGATAAGGAAAAAGGGATGGGACCCCTCCCCTCGTGAATAGTGTTTCCTAATTTAGGGTAAGGTCGACTCTACCCTAGGCAATTCTAATATGGATGCATGAGGTTGGGGTTCGCTAATGCATCTAGACTCGATAAGCTCAATAGGTCCCCGAGCCTTCAGACTTGGAAACCAAGAGTCATCAATCCCAAGGTTCTTTGTCGGTGGCTCGAGCGATTCCCCAAACACCGCTACGCACACATCGTGTCACGGCTACGTGTTTGAGTGAATCTATCAAAATCCTCAACCTTCGACTAAAAGCTAAAGGTTATCAACCCATAGCTTAAAGCGGAAGATTGAGTGACCCATTGGATCATGCTACACACACATCGTGTCGTGATCACATGTCCAAGTGAGTCACCTAATCCTAATAGGGTGGAGTGGCGTGACAAGCCACTAAAGAAAAATAAAAGGGATAAAAGAAGTAAAGCGTATGCTCGTATGCTAGTGCTCGTTTGGAGGAGAGGGGTCAAGAACCAATGCGAGGCTCTAAGGTGCCACACCCCCCCAAATGCAATGCAAGCGCGAGATAAACAAGTAAACATCCATCCAATCAACCAATCATACATGCGTGAGTGAGGGAGTAATTAATACGCGCGAAATGCAAAATCCTAAAAAGGAAAAATGCAACCCTAAAACACCCAAATGTGATATATGAAAAGGTTAAAAGAAGAAAAATGTTGATTAAATCAAATTTGCTCGGACTCTCAAATGTCCCCAGTGGAGTCGCCAACTGTCGCGCCCCATTTTTTGATAAATAAATATATGGTTTTTAAAAATGTATTTTGATTCAATTTTTTATTGGAAAATGAATTTTGATTTAAAAGAAAAATGGGTCTAAATGGGGGTTTGAGAATGCGACGATTTGACCCAAAATGTAGTTTAAAAAGGGTTTTTGAAACAATTGGAGTCGCCACTTGGTAATGAGTTAAGGTGTACCAAGTCACCTAAAAAGAATGAATTTTTAGAAAAAAATAGGAAAAAGTAGTAAGAAACCCCTTTTAAACGACTCCTAGTCCACGTAAACCAAAGAAAAAGGTTCGGGAGTCACATTTGACAAAGGGGAAGGCAAGGATAAGATCCAAGGCACCCCTTTGACCTAGCCAAGGCTAGTTGCATGATTTAATCAAAGATTTTCTTGTTTTAACCAAAGAATTTATTACATTTGGATGCACTACATGAATGCAAACCCTAGACTTAGGGGTATTGGGGGAAATTTCTCTTCAAAGGTTGAGTGGTGCCAATCACATTAATTGTGAAGCCCAATAACGATCATTTGAAAAAGTCACGAATAATGCGAGTGGGATGCAAATGAATGGAATGCATGTATGCAATGTGAGGACATGAGTTTGAAAAAAGTAATAAAAGACAATAAATATGTAAAATGAAAATGTGCACGTGAGTGGGTAAGGTACGGTATGTGAAATGATAATATGAAGTGCATGTGTGCAAGTGATGATAAAAGTGTTCGTGTGCAAGTGAAGAAACATAAAGGTGCACGTGTGCAATATGGGAGGAAAAATGAAAGTGTGATGAGGGTATAAGATGGTAGAGTGGATTTAAAAATGCATGAGCCTAGGGAATTCATGCATATTGGGTACGGGGAGACCTAAATCGTGACTCAATTTGCCCTTTTATAGAGGGAATACAAGCGTGCTAAGGCTTAGAAAAAGCCACACTCGTCTATATCCCATATTTAAGGGGACTCTCAAGCAAATGAACCCTATAACTAGCATGAAATGCAAAAATCCTAAAATGGAGGGAAAAGGGGTTCGAGGGGCATACAAAATGATAAACTAAGAAAAATGCATGTCATGTAATGATCACGCAAACATGTACTAACGAGGGGAAATCCCTAAGGGTCTAGCGTTGGACTAGCCCATTCTATGAATTCCGACTAGCGTTGGACTAGTGGAAACGTACATTCATCCATCACATTCATTCAGGCTATGGAAAGCGAGTAGACATGCCAAACACTCATAAACACATAGCACATAACATTTAGCATGCTCGACTAGATGCAAGGGCCTAATAAAGCAAGTTAACACGTAGCACTTAAGCATGCAAGTCACACAAAGCAATTAAGGCCCTAACTATTACATTTGCTAGCTAGGCACATGTCTTCAACAGGTCTTCATCGAATGCTCCTCCAAATCCTATCTATTACAAGCCAAGAGGTGTACACATACCCCATAAAGAATAACTTAAATAAAAAGCAAAAGTAAATGACATAAATAAAAGAAATTAAATTAAAGAAAGGCTAGGAAAGCAAAGTAGACATGTATATTCACATAACACGTAGGAGCACGTAGGAAAAATAACTCGAGAATATAGAAGTTACCTCCCTTGTAATGGAAATCGAGTAAATGACATATTAGCTTCAAAACAATAAAAAGGGTCAAGGCACCAATTTATTTGACAAATAATCACAAAGGATAAAAATAAACATGAATTTGAATCAATTAAATCATGTCAACAACCCACATTTAAGAAGTCAAGAGAAGAAAGGACTTGATTGCAAAGATTGACAAAATTTTGGGGCCAAAATTAAAGAAAAATAAAGTTCAAGGACTTATTTGCAATTAAAGTAAGGACCGAATTGCAAGTAGTTGAAAATATCCAGGGCCACAGTACAGTCAAGGGGAAATTCAGGGACTGATTTGCAAAATCGTTTTCTGGTTTCTTAATGGACCAAACCATTGGGCCATTTTTCCTTATTTGCTTGGGCCAAAACCTTCCAGGCCCAATCGGAAGTCCAAAGTATTGAAATGGGCAAGCATATTATTTTGGCCCAAAAATTAGCCAACCAAATAGATGGGCCTTGACCCTCTAGCCCAAACACTTATTTCATTAAACTCAACAAGATAAACAAATCAACAAAATTATTAAATCACAATTATGACCCACAAACAAGAATTAATCTAGTTAAAAGCCTACTCATGCATATTAGAAGATGATTAAAATCTAAAAGGGAGAAACAAATTTACTTTTTCCAATTTTCTGGGTCATAGCAGCATTAGTTAGAAACCAAGGGATCAAAGTGCAAATTTTTTAGAAGATTTTCATGCAGCTTCATGCAAAAGTGGCGTGAAACAACATTCTGCAACAAACATTTTTGCTGAAAGCTTTCGGCAAACCAAAGACAACCGCAACTTTCATTTTCTCAACCTTAACACCATTTTGATCGAAAAATCTTCCAACCAAAACATTAAAGCATGAATCTAACACCAAACAAGCAGGTAAATCAAATTCAAAGTGAGCTTCTGCAATATGTTGCTCTTATGCTTTCAGCCAACAAAACAAATCCACACGCACAGCTTGTCTATCCAAAATCTAATTTCAAACCCAAACAACACAGCTTAAAACTACGCAAATTACATACCAATCACCATCCAAACAGGTAAAAACCTTAGAAAGATCTCCTACTCATGCAAAATTCTGGAGAACATGCAAATATTGGAAAAAAAACTTCATGCAAAAAGGCATGGAGAAGCTTTCTATAACAAGAAAATCTGCTGCAACTTCCTCGGCCTCTTATCAGAACTGTCCGTTTTGTTATGGGCGAGTAGTTTATTCACAAGATTAAATCATCATGATGAGATTGATAAAACGAATCTAGACCGCAAACCAAAGGCATGCAGCTTAAACTTGGATCAAAATAAACCCCCAACAATGTTAGTTGGTCGGACCCAACACAACAGGAAAATAAGGGAACCATCAAAGTCCCAAATTCCTTTCAAGTTTCTGGTTAACAACCTTTGCAAACAAATTGAACCCATTACCAAACACTAAACCCAAAGCCATGCAATCTTGCTAACAAGACTGCCAAACATCAACTTGGTTTTCCAGCTCACAGATGAAGGAGCGGATTTCTGAACAAGCAATGAAATGGAAAAAAGGAAATAGCAAAGAACAGCAATCATGCGCAATCTAAAGGAAAATCCTGTTCTAATCAAAGCGAAATCCTGTTTTAGTCCTGTTCACCCATCTTAGGAAAATGCAGATTTGGTTTTATCGAAAACCCGTCGAACAAGAAAACACACCAGATTTCAGTTTAGCAGATTGCATGTTTAATCGCAAGCTAGCTTATTTCAATCGAACTCAGTTTGAATCAAACAAACACGATTTCCTACGTATCCTTCTAACATGAACTAACCAGTAACTAACATCAAGAGAAAGATCTAAACTACGCCATTCTTGCCAACAAGACTTATGTGGAGTAGGAAAGAAACAAGTAATGAGAAAGGAACATGGGCGCAGCAAGCATGATTTCTTTCATCATGCGACCGAATGTAAAAGTGCAACAAGGACACACAAAGAAATACTCACGGCAAATATATTCACAGTATACTATCCGAAGACCGAAAAGATCATAACCTTCAAAACATGCCCAAAACATGAACCAACAAAGGGGAAATCAGCATTTGTCCATGCTTGCTGCAATTTTCTGCTGCAGTTTCGCATGCTCCAATTCATGCCAATGGAATGCCAAAATAATACACACAAAAAAGAACTCACCCTTAATTCATCAAACTCACATACATCTCCAAACATTCATTTATCACTGATCAAGCATGATCACCTCACCCCCAAACTGTTCCAACCAAGGTGTCCAAAATTCAAGAAAGCAAGAACAATGACAACTAAACAAAAAAAAATGCAGCAAAAGAGACCTTAGCTTGGAGCGGCTAATGTTTCAGCATTACATGGTAATATCTACTGCTATGACAAACCAGAAAATTTACAACGAGCAACAAAAGAAAGTTTTGAAATAAAGCTAAGCATTCTATACAACCAAAAAACAAAACAGCCATGAAGGAGAGGTTTATAAGACAGCGCGCATGTATCAAAACCGAAATTTGTGGCTCATAAGCAAGGGAAAGAAAGAGAAAAATTAGTGGCCAAGATTAGGCCAAGTGTTGGGCAATTTGTGGACACCATTAGTTCTAATCCTTTTGGCTTTAATATAAGACAACTTAGCTTCATACCTCTTCATATTTCTGCCAAGGGAGCTGAGAGAGAGAGAGGAGAAGAACAAGAGTGAACTTTCTTCATTTCTTCTTGATTCAAGCTACAAAGTGAGAAATCAAAAGAACTAAACCGATTAAACTTCTCCTTGAGTGATTAGCTAGTGTTTGGTGGTGAAATTTTGGAAAGAGAAGGCTTGGGCTACACTTGGAGAACTCATATTAAGGTAAGGAAGATGATATCTCTCTAAATTTTTCTTTCAATCTTGGTTAAATTAAGTCTAGTAACTTGAGTAGTAGTGGAATCATGGATGCTAGCATGTTTGGAAGTTTTTCCCCTCTTTATATGATGAACTAGGGTTTGGGAAATTCTGCCCAACTTGTTGTATGATGCTTGTATGTTACCATTAATGTTGTATAAGATGTTTTGGTAGTGTGAGAAGTGAGAAATTGGGGAAAGTTGCACTAGAAACTACAAATTTCAGATTTCTGGAAATTCTAGCTTCCATTCTGTCCGGTTTGGTAACTGCATGTTAGAGGCCGAATTGGCCTTGGGTCAAAGAAGGAAAGTTGTAGAGAATGGTATTTTTTAGGTGCCTGTAAAATTTCAGCTCAATCGGAGCAACGTAGGTCATGAAAAGTATGAAATACCCTTACTGTTTTAAGTATTTCCCAAGCAGTCCGTGTGATCAGTTAACCCCAGTTTATCACCTTTTTCGACTAGGATCCATTCTGATTTAGCTTTTTTCCAAAACATTAAAGTTGTAGTATTCTGCATTAGCTTTCAAATGCCTCTAAGAACACCTGATTCGGACTTGTGTACTCTGAGATATGTCCATTACAGTGTTCTGCGTTTAAACAGCCGACGAATTGGTTTCTGGTTTAGTAATTTGAGAATTTGACTAAGTTACATTAGGAACTGGGCTAAGTGACCTTCATGAATGTTGTAACTCTGTGTCTTAGCTTCGAAACGGCATAGGTTTCGTCTCAATCCGATAAGCATAGCTTCGGATATGTTATTTCCGCATTCATACATCAAATCTGTCTTGTGCTGAGTTGAATTTCTGCACTTGTGATTGTTGTAATTCTTATTCTTATGATATTGTGAGCCTATGGAACGGCTCTTGACTTGAATTGCTTATGTGTGATGTTGGGTTGTGGTTGAGGAAAAATAATGAAGCCAAAATGGCTGGAAAATTAGGTAAACACAAAGGGCGTGCTGCCCAAATTTTCGCTCGAGGGCTAGGTTTCTATTTGAACTTGTATACTTTTGTTTGGCCAATACCATGACCGGTTTTCCATTTTAAAACATGATTTTTCATCCTGGGGTTCAAACAACCCTCTTCTTACTTGAAAGTCATCTTTACACGTTTTACTCCTAATTAGTCGGGTTTCTTTGTTTCCCTTAAATGTTTTACTCGATAAACTGTAATATGTTCTCTTGTTCAACCTTAGGTTTCATTGGTAACTAAGGGTAATATCCGAAAGGATATTTTGCACGTTATTTTGCATATCTAGGTGAGTGTTCCTTGTTTGTTATATTCTCCCGGACTTCATGACTTGTTGTTGTTGTTTGATAATGTGTTAAGTGCTTTCAAGGATTTCTAAAACGAGTTTTCTAGGCGAGCGTGTACTTTATCGCGCTCGACCTTAATGAAACGTGAAATTTTCAATAATTTAATGATGGAAACATTAGTTGCGCATGATGTAAGCCTTTTGGCTGAATTGGGCCCTGCCCTTCGTTACCGATCGACTCGAGCCAGAAGCGGACTCGGTCGGGCGATATGGTGACCCTGGGTGAATTTGGTATACTAGAGTATTACCTTGTAGTCCGGCTACGTCCGGATGGGTGGAGTCCAGCCAATGGTCGGATGGGTGGAGTCCGGTCAACGTCCGGAAAAGGGGATGAACGAACAAAAGGATGAACGAGGGATTCTACTTACAAAAAATGTATTTTCAAATGATTGGAGGAATAAGGGGAAATGTCAGGGGAACGAACAAACAAACGAATAGCTCCATGTGAGCCCGTATCCTTTTAATGAATGTTACTATCGCTTTCCATTGTAAATGTTCCTTGAATTATTAATACTCCATGTTTAATGTATTGAATTGATTGTTGATTATCTGTTCGGAACCTCACTGAGCTTTTAGCTCACCCATTTAGTTTTGTTTTCCTTAACAGGGGACGGCGAGCAGGATGAGAGCATAGACTAGCCTAGTCTAGGTATTTTGTTTCTTTTGTAATGGTTCTCGCCCTAGTGCTTGGCACGGGCTGGTTGTATGGTGAAGTGAGAACCTTTGTACATTTGATGGCTGTACTTCCTTTTGAGATAGCAATATATATAAGTTCCGCTTTAAGTTTGGATTGCTGCCCTATTTATTCTTGTGATTTATTCTGGATTTGATTAAGGAACGACTGAGTCCTGGCGAGAGCCGGGCAGGCGACTCGCCAAACCCTTTAGTTCGCCTTAGGGGGAGGTGGGGCCGTCACACAACCCAACTCTCGGTTTGGGCATTTTATCAAACAGCCAACGGACATAAGAAATTTCACCAAATTTTTGTCGATTGAAGTTATGATTAGCCCCCAAAATTATCAGAACAAACAGAAATTCATTTCCAGGCACCATATAATACACATATATCCGCGGGCGATGTAAAACACGGAAGGAAGGCTGAAACGTAAACGAAGAAATTACCTCTCACGGTCTCGCCGAAACAAAATGCTCCAAGGTAGGCAGGAGACAAATCCGGTGCTCTTGATTTCTGAAGTTTAATTGAATCTGGAGGGTGGTGGCGCTGGTAGTGGTCAAAAGAGGGAGCGAATGATCGGCGGATGCGGACTGGTGGTTCCGGCAACCCTTCGGACGAACCTTCCTTGCTCGATTTTTATCGCAGCTTTGCGCCTCTGCTTTGGTTCCTCCGTTTCTTTGCTCTGCCCGAAAGCTTCCAACAGTTCCAGGTTTTTCTTCCGCTGTTTTTCCCTTCCGCCCTCCAGACGAAACGCTCCGTTCTTTCCCTTCAGTTTTTCGTTTCTTTGCTCCATCCCTTTCTCCTGATTTTTGTTTCTTTTCCTAGCCCCCAGACTTTCTCTCGCTCTCTAGCCGCTTTCCTTCTTCACTCTCCCAAAAAACCCCCCCTCTAGTCTTCTGATTTTTCCCTGTTCTTTCTTTTTCCTTGCCGCTCTCTGAAGCCCAGTCCGCCGCCCCTAGTCTGTCCTCTATTTTTTTATTTTCTTGCTTGGTCGCCTAGCTTTTCTTCTTTCCTCCCTCAGCTTCATTAGTTTTTTCTGCGTTCCTCTAGCCGCTCCCCCTCTGTGTTTTTCTTGTTCTGTTTTGCTCTGTTTTTCTTTCTTTTCAGCTCTCAGCCCAGCCGAAGCCCTCTCTTCCATTTTCCAGTTTTTCTTCTTCTCGTTCTATTTCCCCAACCCCAAAGCCCCCTCTGTTTTCCCTTTGAGATTTTCAGCCCCCTCCAACCGAGAGCCTTTCGGATTTTTTTTTTTTTTTTTTAGCCTTTTTTTTTTTCACTCTCTCTAATCGTTCCCCCCACCCTGTAACTTGCGGCTCCTTCATCTTTTAAGGCACACCCAAGAAAAACTAAACCTAAGATCAAAGGCTAAGATCTCATCCTCCCAAAAATAGGCTTATGTGCAAAAAATAAAATAAAATAAGATAAAGTAAAACCCTAACATTGAAACAAATTAAATTAAAAAGTAAATGATTAAAGTTTAATTAAATGATAAAATGAAAAATAAAAATAAAAATAAAAATAAAATGAAATTAATCAAAATAGAAATAATAGTAAACAAAATTCCTTAAAAATTTGGTGTCTACAACTGTAATATTTTCTCTTGGCTATTATTAGGGTTCCTTGGTGATTGAGAGTGTTATCCGAGAGGATACTTTGGACATTATTTTGCTTAAATAGGTGAGTGTTCTATATACGTTTTGTTTCTCTGACTATGTGGATTGTTGTGACTATGTGATTATTTGTGAATATTTGATTAAATGTTAATTGTTTTCTATGATTTCTAAAATGAACTTTCGCTAGGTGAGTGTGTACTTTATCGCACTCGACCTAAATAAATATGAAATTTTCAGTGATTAAATGTTGAAATACTAGTTGCGCATGAATGTAAGCCTTTTGGCTGAACTGGGCCCTTGTCCTTGTTACTGATCAACTCGAGCCAGAAGCGGACTCGGTCGGGCGATTTGGTGACCTGGGTGAACGTTTGGTTTACTCGAGTATTACCTTGTTGTCGGGTGGAGTCCGGCCAACGTCCGGATGGGGGTGAAAAGCCTGGCCAACGTCCAGGAGGAGGTGAATGATGATAAATGAATGACCATCAAAAACGAGGGGTTTTACTTACAAAAATGCATTTTTAAATAATTGGAGGAATAAGGAAATGAAAGGGGAACGAACGAACGAATTGCTCCTTGTGAGCCTGTATTCTTTTAATGAATGTATTATCATTGCTTTATATTGGACATGTTTCTAGATTATTTGTTATTACATGATTAATGTCCTTGTTTAATTACTTGTTTCTGTGTATAGAACCTCGCTGAGCTTTTAGCTCATTCCTTTAGTTTTGTTTTCCTTAACAGGGGACGACGAGCAGGATGAGAGCTCTGTATAGACTAGCCTAGTCTAGATCTTTGATTTTGTAATGGTTCTCGCCCTAGTGCTTGGCACGGGTTGGATGTATAGTGAATTGAGAACCTTTGTATATTCGACGTTTGTACTTCCTTTTGAGATAGCAATGTATATAAGTTTCGCTTTAAGTTTTCAATTTTTTTCGCTATATGAATTCTTGTGGTTGTATTCCGGATTGATTGAAGTGAACGACTGAGTCCCAGCGAGAGCTGGGCAGGCGGTCCGCTGAACCCTTTGGTTGGCCTTAAGGGGAGGTGGGGCTGTCACAAAGTTAATTATCTTGAGCCATGCTCAAAGGTCTGTTTGTAAGTTTTCTTGGATTTACATCTATATCTGTATTTTGTCATTGTTCTCTGTCGATATCTTTTGTAATTTTTCCATGTCAGTGAAGTACTATTAATTACAAGGTTTGTCATTGCAAAATCTAAAGTTACCAATTGCTTCCGCAGATGCAGGCCAAGATACAGTTAATTAACATAGGCCATGGTTAAAGGTCTGCAAGTTTTCTTGCATATACATCTATATTTTGTATTCTATCATTGTTATCTATCAATGTCTTTTGTAATTTTTCCATGTTTGTGAAGTATTATTAATTAGAGAGTTCGTCATCATAGAATTTGAAGCTACCAATGTGACAGCCCCACCTTTCCTTAGGGTGTACCCAAAGGGTTAACAGATTGCCTGCCCAACTCTCGTCAAGACTCACTAATCCAAAATTCCCCGGTAGGCACAAAAATGAACAACATAACTTCAAAGCACCACAACCCAAAACTATATATAATGGAGTCATTAACAATTCAAGCTTAAAGTATAAGTCAAAGTTTAAACGGAAGGAGTTTAAATGAAATACAAAGGAGTTTAAACGAAATACCTAAGGTCCAAACTTAACTCAACTATTTCCCAAAATCAGCTGCCCAAGTTTTCGTCCTTGAAAGGAAAACAAGGATAACGGAATGAGGTTTTGCTCAATGAGTTACCATAGGTCATATAGTTAGAAATAAATGAGAAAACAAAATCAAATAGATCAGTCATTCTGTGACAGCCCTGTGACGGCCCCACCTTCCCCGAAGGTGAACCAGAGGGTTCGGCGGACCGCTTGCCCAACTCTTGCCGGGACTCAGTCGAATCTCAATCAAATCCGAAATAAAACCACCAGATCAAACGAAATAACAATCCAAAACTTAAAGCGAAACTTATATACATTTCTATCTCAAAAGGAAGTACAATTATCGAATCTACAAAAGTTCCCAATTCGTCATTCATCCAGCCCGTGCCAAGCACTAGGGCGAGAACCATTACAAAATTTAAAAAACTAGACTAGGCTAACCTACACTGGGCTCTCGTCCTTGCTCGTATCCCCCTGTTAAGGAAAACAAAACTAAAGGGGTGAGCTAAAAGTTCAGTGAGGTTCCGAACACATAGGCAACAAGAGGTTCAAAGCATTCATTACATATAACCAATAATTCAAGATACAAATACAAAATAAAGCGATAAACACATTCATTAAAAGGATACGGCTCACAGGGAGCCATTCATTCGTTTGTTCGTTCATTCATTCTCCTGTCATTCCCCTTATTCCTCCAATCATTTAAAATGCATTTTTGGTAAGTAAAACCCTCGTTTGCATTGACATTCGTTCGTTCATTTCATTCACCCCCTCCTGGACGTTGCCCAGTCTCCACCCGACAACAAGGTAATACTCGAGTATACCAAATGTTCACCCAAGGTCACTAAATCGCCCGACGGAGTCCGCTTCTAGCTCGAGTCGATCAGCAACGAAGGGCAAGGGCCCAGTTCAGCCAAACGGCTTACATTCGTGCGCAACTAGCATTTAATCATTGAAAATTTCACATTCATTTAGGTCGAGTGCGATAAAGTACACACTCGCCTAGAAAACTCATTTTAAGCAATCATTGAAAGCACTTAACACATTATCAATCAATAATAACAAGCCAATAAGTCAAGAAAATATAACAAACAAAGAACACCCACCTAGTTAAGCAAAATAATGTCCAAAGTATCCTCCCGGATAATACTCTCAATCGCCAAGAAACCCTAATAATAGCCAAGAGAAAATATTATAGTTAAACCCCTCCAAAGTTTAAGTGAACCAAAGAAAATCCGAATAACTACTAGTACAAAGTATAAGTATAGTTTTGGAAGTGAAAAGAGTACATTTAAACCAAGGCTATGAGTAAAATATTTGTAAAACTTATGCTTGCTCGTAAAACTTTGAAATCTCTATTTAAGTCGAAGTGATAAAGAAAACGTACTTCGAGCAGTTATTATTTTATTTCTCAAGGGTATAAGTTCGGCCAAGTCCTTATTTATATACCTCGGTAAAAGAAGATGCAACTATCCTAGATGGTTCAAGTGATATTCACTCTTAACCCTTACTCAAGTTGCAAGTATAGTTTTCTAGTTCTCGAGCGTAAATTTGGGCAGTATGCCCTTTGTGTTTACCTAATTTTCCAGCCATTTGGCTTCATTATTTTTCTTATTTAAACCCAAAGGTACACACACAACAATCTAACTTCAATAGCCGTCCAATAGGCTCAAGACAATACAAGGACAAAAATCAACTAACAACAAGTGCGGAAATCAAATTTAACAAGAGACAGATTTGATAGAGTTTCATGTAACGGACACAACCGGAGCTACGCCTATCGGATTGGGGTGAAAATTATACCATTTCTAAGCTAAGATAAAGTCCTACAACTTTCATGAAGATCACTTGGTCAAATTTCCAGTGTAACCTAATCAAATTCCCAGTTCACAGAACCAGGTTCCAACTAATCGGCTAATTAACCGTACTACATTTAAATGGCCATATCTTGGGCTACCAAAGTCTCTTTAGGGTGTTCTTAGAGGCGTTGAAAAGCTAAGACAAAGACCTACAACTTCCAAAAAGACTACTCAGTCCAGTTCTCAGCCTAACTAGGTCAAATTTACCAAAACAATTCCAGATTTTCTAGTTCGAGATTCACTGCAGAAATCAACTAGCAGTCCTGCTTTATTCACTCATATCTCAGCACACACAACTCCAATTCAGGTAATTCCAAATCCATTTGAAAGCTAAGATACAAGGAGATAATTCTTAAGAAGACATCAGCAACCAAATCAGTAGTAATCCTGGTCAAACTAACCAATTACAGAAGCTGATTAGCATGTTCGGGTAGAAACAGGGCAGCAGGAGTATTTTGGTCTTTTCATAGGCTACGTTGCTCCGATTGGGCTGAAATTTTGCAGGAAACTATAAAAAATCATTATATACAACTTTCATGTTTGAGCTATGTGGCGACCCCACTTCCCCCTAAGGCGAACCAAAGGGTTGGCGGGCCGTCTGCCCAACTCTCGCCAGGACTCACGCAAACATTCTAACCCAACTCCTTCCGAAAAATAACCTAATCTATGATAAAACAATTTTTCCCCGAAATAGGATCATCCTTAAATCCACATTAACTTCAGAGATAGCAGTGATAAATTAGCCAGTCGAGGCTCTTGAACGTCCCACGAGCTATGTACCAAAGATATAAAGTCATACCAAACCAGATAGATAAATACATAAATCCCTATTACAAACTTACAAGCCAAGTAATCGAATTAGGGTTTACACATTTTCCAGTTTCAAGTGGCAATCCAAAAAAAAAAAGGAAAATACATTATCCCAAATAACACATTACAGCCCACAGAATAAGTTATAGTGTTCAAATACAATCCCAAAAGGAAAACATAAGTAAGCATCCAGCTTTCAGTTTCCAGAACCTGTTAAGGAAAACAATAGACGTGGGATGAGCTAAAGCTCAATGGTGCCCCAAAACATGCAATCACGTAATAACAAACAGCGGATAATAACTTAGCAAATTTAAACAGTTAGGAAAGCGTATAACAGTACAAGGTAGGATACATGGGCTCTCAGGAGCCATTTTCCTCGCTTGATCACCATTTATCGTAGTTGACCCTCCGTCAACTCTCACTACTTATAATCCATGTAGAGCGTCTCATTTTGATACCTAACCCATCACCATTCATACCCCTGTCCCGGGCCCGCACACCGACTAAGGACGCAGTATACTCGAGATATACCCGTAGATGATTGGTCGAGGGATTCACCCAACGACGTTATGGTAGTTGGATTCAGAAGTCGAGGGATTCACCCAACGACGCAACTCCATTTAGATTCATGGTAGTTGGATTCAGAAGTCGAGGGATTCACCCAACGACGCAACTACATTTAGAATCAAGGATTCAGGAGAAAAATGTTTTTGCACAAGTCACCACTCGAACGGCTAGTGCGATAAAGTACACACAGCTCACTTCGATGGATCAAAAACCAGTTTTTCAAATTATCACATATCGAGTCAAGAAAGTACTTTAAACAGGTAAGCATAGAACAAGCAGAGACACTCACCAAGAGTGGAGTTCAGATATCAAGTTGGGAATCGAATTCCGCGTCCTCGAAATCCTAAAAACCAAATTTTGAAACTATGAGTTTCTACTCAGTTTTTAAGCTTATAGACATTGAAGTATATCTAATATACTATCAATTTACTTTCCCTTAGAAAAATCAAGAGTCCCTTAGGTTAAAACTTGACAAAAGTAGAAGAAATGTATATTATAGTTTCCTTAAGATACTTTTCCTTATAAAAGGGTAACTAGTATTATTTTCTTGAAATAAGTCGACAAACCTCTTAAAATCCACGTTAGGAAGTTACTTTGAACATTTCTTTAAAGCTATGGTTCTTGCAAAAATTATCACTAAAAACTATTTTACTTAAAATAAGGTTTCTTGCCGAGCAAGTTTCTATGTTTTTAACTAAAATTATTAAAACTCGTATTTTGGAACTTTTCCTATAGTTAACTAGCCAAGGACAGTTCTTAGAGAAAAGAAAAGGAGTAAAACAAAGCCTAGAGTTTTAGAAACTAGGGAAATCATTTTCTAAAGGTATTAAGGCTAGATTGAACTTAAAGGAAAAATATAGAGTTGGCAAGGTTTAGAAAATCCCCACATGACGTTTTTAACTTTAACATACGGTGCTAGATTTTTATCGTACTCCACTGGAGTGAAGATATATGTAAATAGATTGTTTTAGAACTTTTCTCAAGTTCACAGGACCAAACGGATTTCCTACGATTCCGATTTGTAAGCACGTAATATTTCCGAACCGTCAATATAACAAATTAACATTTCCAATAGAAATCTCACTAGGGCTTCGTCAATCATTAGCCCTAGGTTTCAATAGATTCATATCAAATCAAGAATAAAATAAATAGCCAAGGCTTCATCAATCATTAGCACTTGGCTTTTAGCAAGTTCATATCACATCTTGAATAAATCAAAAATGAAGGTAAAGCCTCCAAGAAATTCCAGCAATTAAATTTCATCACCCAGTAATACTTATAAAATCATTCAAATGGCCAAGGGCTTCATCAATCATTAGCCCTTGACAACATCAATCACTTCCAACCACAATTTAATCAAGAATTCAAACCACAAGTAAACTAAATGTTCGATCCAAATCAAAGTTTCAGTTTCACGAAGAAACAGGACATTCATATAAACAGTCCACTTTGAGGATTCACAGACAGCAGTACACATGAAGGAAAAATATAAAACTTCTACAGAACAAAGGCCTATGATTCTAGTTTCAAACGCCACTGACGGCACCTTAAACGGATTTTCCTACACCAAGATACATGCATTTTACTGAGACTGGTCAGGGACATCCGAAAATCTGAAATTTCATTTTTCACTTGTGAAAAACTCCTTTTTCCCTTTTAACACCTTAATGTTTTTATTCAAACCATCCATACATTTCTTATAAAACTCCAAAACAACACATTCCAGGCATTCCATCCATCATGTTTCAAGGAAAAATTTAAAAATCAAGCTAAGATTCCATCTCAACCTTTGACTATCACATAAGGAATTCCAGCAACTAATATACCTTAGATCAAATTTTCCTTTGGTTTAAACATGGTGTTAGGTGCTCAAATTCAGCATTTAAACACTTAGCTAGCTATTAAAGATTTCCACTTCAAAACCGGATTCACACATCAACTAAAATCATCCAGCAAAAATCCAGAAATCTGTCCATCAGCCACGGTTGAACATGCATGAAGAAACTCTCTGTTTTCATTTTATTTTCTGGGTTAAAACATGCTATTAAGCTCTCAAATTCCTCATGCAATCACTTAGTTAGAAAATAAACATTTCCAGTTCAGAAATCGAGTTCAAATAACAGTCATGAACCTCAAAATTTCCAGGTTCAAACCTCGCGGCAGTTCACAAAATTTTCCAGCAATTAGAGGTTCTTAATCTAGTTTTTTTTTTCTTCGGCTAAAACAGAGTGTTAAGGCTCCAATTCCACATGCCATCACTTAACTAATTACCTAACATATCTAGCTCAGGAATTAAATTCGATTAATGACAAAAGTCCTCCAAAATTTCCAGAATTTTCCAACAAGTCTCGGATGAAATATGCATGTGGCAGGTTTCTGTTTCATTTTTATTTTTCTAACTTAAACCCATTAATTAACTACATGCAGAGCTTAATTATCTTGTTATTAACTAGTTAATCATGATTATAAACTCAGAACAACCAAATTAAACCGAATTAAGCTGCATTAATCAGGACAAGTTCTCGGCAACATCATTTGTCTCCAAAACAGATTTTTTTCCTAGAGTTTTGATTTCATCAACCGACTGCATAAACAATACATGCGTGCCCCTAATTAGCTTAATCTTCTTGTTTATGATTGGTTAAACACATAATTAAGCTCAGATTGTCACAAGGGAACAAAAATAAAGCTGCAATTCATCTCAGCTTCTCGACAGAAACATTTCTTCCAAAAACAGATTTTCCTCTTGTTCAATTCATCATCCGAACGCCTAACCTTCACATGCAAGGCCATAAAATTTACCTCTGATAAACACATCTCAGCCCAGAAAATTACCTCAATGGCAAGCTAAGCTTACGTACAAGAAGTCTGAAAAATTTCTGTTCTCTCTCGGCTCTCGGCTTCACGCACAGGTTTGTTGGTTCTGGTTTGGGTTGTAGCGGTTGCAACTGGTTGGACTTGGAGAATGCAGAAGGAAGTTTGCTCACGGTTTCTCCTCTTCTCTTCCCTCTTCGATGCTCGCGGACAGAATTAGAAATTATTTTCCAGCTCTCTCTCTCCTTCAGTCGATACTCACGAGGTGAAGCTCTCCCTCTCTCACTCTTGGTCAATGCTCACGGTGTGAGGAAATGGAACTGGTTGTGCGAGGTTGAAGTGAAGAAATAGGCACGGTTAAGGGGGTTGAGTGTGCAGGAGGGTGGAGTGTGACGGTGTTTTGTGATATAGGAATGAAGATGGAGTGGGATGGTATCGCGGTTTTGTGACATGAAATGGAAAGGAAATGGTTTGCGGTTTGTGTTATGAATTGGAGAGTATGGTATAAGGTGCCGCTGTTTTGGATCAGAGATTGCGTGTAGGAATCGATTGCGTATCGATTTAGCAAAAAAAATGTGATTGGTCGGTAGCTGCGGTGATTGAATTTGCTGTCAGAGGGTTTGTTTGGTTTGCATGGAAATGTAAGGGCATTTTAGTCTTTTCACTTTGCTCCCTAATCTCAACTTAATTTCTCAATTCCAACTTAATGCTAAAAATTATCCCTAAGTGTGATTTGAACGCCTAATATACCTTAGTATACTTAAACCATTTTTATCGAATATATATCGAATTAAACTCTAATATTAAGGTTCCTAAAAATTCCTACATTATAAAGCGATTAAATTAGTTATTAGAATTTCCAATTATTATTTCTCAAGAATTAGAGTTAGTCTAACTCGAAATTTATCGATTTAGTAATATAAAGTTAAGTGAAATAATAATTTAATCCAAGGGTGTCAATTTGCACATAAAAGTTATTTTTACGCACTTATTTGAAAACAAAGAAAGATAAGGATATATTTATCGAATTTTCACGCCTTAAGCATGTTTAATATATTAGAATCATATTTATCTAAAATTCATTGGTTTTCATCTTAACGCGGAAATTCCTATTAACATTTAACATTAGCAACTAATTATTTTAAACTATTAAAATCAAGTTTGACCTTAATATAAAAAAATTTGACATTCTTAATATTCGTTTATCCATTTATATCAACATTTATTAACTTAACCATTATTAACGCTTAAGATTAGCTATCGGAATTCAAAGAGGTTTAATTGTTAAATCAATGAAATAATTTACCTTCGAAATATGAATTTAATGAAACAAAACTAGAAATTTAATAGTTTAGCACAATTCCTTTATTTTGCACATAAAATTTATTGGTTTTGGTCTTAACGTGAAAATTCTTATTAGTATTTAACGTTATTCACTAATTAAGATTAATTATTGGAATTCAAGAAATTTTATATAATTAATGTACTTAGGTAGCATTAATTTTTAACATAAAGAAAGCTAAGTATTTTAGCATTTTATTTTAAGGCGATAAATTATTCTAACTCCAGATGTATTAATTTAGTCTAGCAAAGTCAAGAAAATTCATAACTTGGGAAAATTATATTATTTCTCACATAAAATTGTTTTTACGGACTTATTTGCAGACAAGGGAAATTAATGCTAAAATTTATTAAAGAGTTAAAAGAAATGCAAATGAACTACAAAATGATATTTATATATATATTTTTCAGGGTTCTCACAAGCTAAGGCTAATTCGGCCTCTATCATGATGAAACAAAAACGGGCAGAATGGTGTTTGTGAGAATTTAAACCTGGAATTAGAACTTTGTTGCTAGAATTTCATGTTTGTTAGGTTTAAATCATCAAAACCTCCAACTAGCAACTTCATAACATCAATTAAAGGATATATGATCATAATCAAAGCTGAAAATGAAACCCTAGCTAATCATCCCCCCAACTCCAACAAAACTCACTAATTAACCGTTGTAACTCAAAATTAAAAGCTTCTAGCCATATTTAACCAAAATTGGGAGAAAGAAAAGGGTGAAAAGCCATGATACCTTCCTAGGATGCTTGTAGGAGAAGACCACAACCTTTCCTTCAAAATCTTGCCATACAAAGCTCTAATCTTCCCTAAAGAGTAGTTTTTGTGAAGTGATTCACAAGATTTATGGTTGGAGTTTAAGATTAAGCAAGAAATTTAGTTGGTGAAGATGAAGTTTCTCTCCCCTTTTTCTCTCTCTATTTTCAGTCAAGGTGGTGAAGAAATGGAGAAGATTTGGTTAAATTCTTGTTTTATGATGGTTGCTACAAATTAGTCAAAGCTCCTTCCAATAAGGGCTTGACATGTGTCCTTTCTAGAGGTTTCTTCCTTCTTCCTTTGGCCCACCTTGGTGACTCATGTATAAGATATTTTGAGGGCTAATTAGTCAAAATAAAATGAGGAGATTAAAGAAATAAAGTAGGGTTTAATTGGTGCACTTACTCGGTAACGAACGGTACACGTCAGTTCTAACCGTTTTCCTTAAATTACACGTATTAGAGTTTTTACTTCCTATTCACTAACTTTATATCATAGCTTCTAATCACAAATTATTTCTCACCTAAAAGTCACTCTTAAGCACCAAATTTGATCCTCACTCCATACCGGATAATTACACTACGGATACACGAAAAACCCTATTTCACTTCGATTTGAAATCGGAAAGGAAAACCCTAATTTCCTATGATCATTGGCATTTTTTTTCTAGGGTGATTGAGTAGTAAGATAGTATAGAATAATATTTTTCAAATAAAAGGAAATTTTCAAGAAATATATAAGGAATTTGCAAGTCCTCACACTCTCTCCCCCTTAAGAAATTTCGTCCTCGAAATTTTTACCTTCAGATGGCTCAGGAGCTTGTTGGTTGTCTAAGGCATATACCCTTGCCAGTACTTTTGTTCGATTCCCTTTTTCATTCGCTGATTTTGGTTTAGTGCCCTCCAGTTGCTGAGTACTACCTTCACATGACCGTTTCCTCGGACAGTTGCTAACCTGGTGGTCACCACTTCCGCAAATCAAACACTTCCGCCCTTTCTTCCAACAATCACTCTCAGTGTGATTGGCCTTTCCACAGTAGACACAAGTCAAGGAAGAAGCCACTTGATGGCTTTTTTGAGAAATCTCCCCATGGCCTACTTGACTTCTTTTTGTAGATCGTTCATCTAACGCCCCTAAGGTCCATGGTGGGCGGGGTAAAGAGTTCACCTTTTACACTTTAGGAGGTGCTATCAATTCACTCAGTTCCTCAGATACATTACTAGATGCACCTCTTTTCCGAGTTTGGGAGGCTTTTACTTGTGCCTTTGCATTCTCAATTCGTTGAGCTTTCTCAAGAGCCTCTGTAAACGTATTCACTTGTACCGCAGCTAATACTTCTTGGATTTCCAAATTTAATCCCTGTATGAACCGTCTTACTCTTCGCCACTCTGTGGCCACCAATTCAGAAGCAAACTTGGATAGTCTTGTAAATTTCGTTTCATATTCGACCACACTTAGCGTTCCCTGGCGTAACCCAATAAACTCCTCCTCTCTCCTTTCTTGGACTAAAGGAGGGAGGTACTTCTCATTAAATTCCCTTATGAAATTCGCCCATGTCCATACGGTCTGTTCTCTTTTCCACTTTGCTCTAATCACGTTCCACCATGCTCGGGCCGGTCCTTCAACTTGGAACACTGCAAAGTTCACTTGCCTTTGCTCAGTGTAGTTTAGAGCTGTGAAGATGTTAACCATGGTTTCTACCTATTGTTTAGCTACGTCCGGATCGGGCCCTCCAAGGAATTTTGGAGGAGCAAACTTCTGGAACCTTTCAAGAGCCTTGTCTTCTCCGATTTCAGGGTTCTGTGGTTGATTCACGGTCATTTGGCCTTGTTGATCCACCAGTCGTGCCAAAATATTCGTCATCGGTTGCATTGCCGTCGCCATTTGGTCACCGGCTTCGACCCTTGGTCCTTGCTCTTGTTCAACTCTGATTTCCCTTTCTTCTCTTGGCTCCTGGGCTCTCTCAGACCCACGGCCACGACCTCGTCCTCGACTATGTCTTCCCTCCATATATATTTTCCCCTCTCTCTTTTTTTTTAAAACAATAATTTAATGAATAAACGCAATAAGGTGACTAAAGTAACTAAAATTTAGGGCGCCAAATACCCAAATAAACATATACACACATAACACACCACATAAACATATCAAATAATCAAATATACAAATACGTCTCAAGTCAGGCAGATATTCATACACACAAATACACAACTGACGGCATGTAGTGACAATATACGGGCGAATCAAAAGAAAAGGGATATATCGTCCCACACCCAGTTAGAATAACCCCGTCCGGTCTCTCACGTCACTTTCTATCCAACTTGATGTCCATTAACCTCTTATACTTATTATAGCCAGACAAAGCCTATTCATATTCCCAAAATGCATATCTCAAGTACTTAGTACCATCTCAACTCTGGAGTACTTAGGCACAAGAATCCAAAATAAGATAATTCACCTCTCGAGCTGGCCAGTCCCAAGAGTAAACCATCTACAATCGAAATTCCTACCTGACATACCTATTTATGGTCCTTAGATACCATGAGAAAGATTTAAAACCTATAACATTCACAATTCATAACTTATGCTCAAACGAGCACTTAGCCTTTATACTTGTTCACCACTTAGTCCAGGCTCACTCCGCGCAGAGACCACGCGAATCAGGCTCTGATACCAACTGTGACGGCCCCACTTTCCCCTAAGGCGAACTAGAGGGTTCGGCGGACCGCTTGCCCAATTCTTGCCGGGACTCAGTCGAATCTCAATCAAATCCAAAATAAAATCACCAGATCAAACGAAATAACAATCCAAAACTTAAAGCGAAACTTATATACATTTCTATCTCAAAAGGAAGTACAATTATCGAATATACAAAAGTTCCCAATTCGTCATTCATCCAGCCCGTGCCAAGCACTAGGGCGAGAACCATTACAAAATAAAAAAAAAAAACTAGACTAGGCTAACCTACACTGGGCTCTCATCCTTGCTCGCATCCCCCTGTTAAGGAAAACAAAACTAAAAGGGTGAGCTAAAAACTCAGTGAGGTTCCAAACACATAGGCAACAAGAGGTTCAAATCATTCATTACATATAACAAATAATTCAAGATACAAATACAAAATAAAGCGATAAACACATTCATTAAAAGGATACGGCTCACAGGGAGCCATTCATTCGTTTGTTCGTTCATTCATTCTCCTGTCATTCCCCTTATTCCTCCAATCATTTAAAATGCATTTTTGGTAAGTAAAACCCTCGTTTGCATTGACATTCGTTCGTTCATTTCATTCACCCCCTCCTGGACATTGGCCAGGTTCCACCCGACAACAAGGTAATACTCGAGTATACCAAACGTTCACCCAAGGTCACTAAATCGCCCGACCGAGTCCGCTTCTGGCTCGAGTCGATCAGCAACGAAGGGCAAGGGCCCAGTTCAGCCAAACAGCTTACATTCATGCGCAACTAGCATTTAATCATTGAAAATTTCACATTCATTCAGGTCGAGTGCGATAAAGTACACACTCGCCTAGAAAACTCATTTTAAGCAATCATTGAAAGCACTTAACACATTATCAATCAATAATAACAAGCCAATAAGTCAAGAAAATATAACAAACAAAGAACACTCACCTAGTTAAGCAAAATAATGTCCAGAGTATCCTCCCGGATAACACTCTCAATCGCCAAGAAACCCTAATAATAGCCAAGAGAAAATATTATAGTTAAACCCCTCCAAAGTTTAAGTGAACCAAAGAAAATCCGAATAACTACTAGTACAAAGTATAAGTATAGTTTTGGAAGTGAAAAGAGTACATTTAAACCAAGGCTATGAGTAAAATATTTGTAAAACTTATGCTTGCTCGTAAAACTTTGAAATCTCTTTTTAAGTCGAAGTGATAAAGAAAACGTACTTCGAGCAGTTATTATTTTATTTCTCAAGGGTATAAGTTCGGCCAAATCCTTACTTATATACCTCGGTAAAAGAAGATGCAACTATCCTAGGTGGTTCAAGTGATATTCACTCTTAACCCTTACTCAAGTTGCAAGTATAGTTTTCTAGTTCTCGAGCGTAAATTTGGGCAGTATGCCCTTTGTGTTTACCTAATTTTCCAGCCATTTTTGTGAGGCCCCAGTTCGTTCTACGTTGATATATTCATTAATTGGGCGGTAACGTTTGGTTTTGGGAGTATTTCGAAAACCCTATGTAGGGATTAAGATTTAAAACCCTACTATCCAGTTATTCCATAATAAGTGCAAGTGAGCCTAGAAAGTAGGGTTTCACTCTTCGGTTTCAGGTTTGGAGCAAAATTAGGGTTTTTGCAATTATCGCCGGATGAAATTTTGGTACGGAAAAAGGATCAAATTTGGTGATTAAAAGTGACTTTTAAGTGAGAAATAATATGTGATTAGGAGCAATAAGATAAGGTTAGTGAATAGGAAGTAAAAACCCTAGTACGTGTGTTTTAAGAAAAAACGGCGCGAACCGGCGGGTCCCGCGCATTACCGATTGAACGCACCATTTGACCACCACTTACTTGCTATACAAGTTTCTCACTAATAGAACAAAATATCTTCCCCCTCTTAGCTTCTTATTGGCCGAAAATTAGTGGTTCAAAATGCAACAAGAGAGAGAAAATTGTGTGGTTGTGATTCAACCAAGTGTTAACCAAACTTGTGGCTAGAATTAATTCTTATTTTTTCCAACCTTCTTATAAGACAAATGAAGCTTAATCTTCCTCATTCTTTTCTCTCTCTTGGCCGAAATTCTCTCCAAAGGAAGAAAGAAAAATCTCTCTCAATTCCTTGTCCTAATCTTGCTCAATCTCATAAACTAACCGGTTAATCTTGAATTCCTTCCATAAAACCTCTTCATTTGGTATTAGTAAGTTGATTGGTGAAGTGTTTGTGGAAGCTAGGGTGACAAGCAACTCCCTCTCTCTTGTTTTACTAGGTGAGTAATGAATGAACTCTCTCCTTCACCTAATGAAGCTTAATTCATGCTTAGTGGTGTTAAGAGATGAGAAATTATGGCTTATATCTTGATTTGTGGATGATTTAGTGAAGTTTTATATTTATTGGGATTTTTTTTCTGTTTTAATATAAGCATGATTGTGTGGCTATATATGATGGTTGGAAATGGTATGTAATGATGCTAGATGGTGGAAAAAGTGGAAGATTGCAAGTAATTTCTGTTTTGAATGAAATCTGGAAAATTGGGGTTTCTTGGTTCTTCATTCTGTCCGAAAGTTTAGTCCTAGATAGAGGCTGAATTGGCCTTGGCTTAAAACATGAAAGTTGTAGGGAATGACATTTTATAGGTGCCTGTAAAATTTCAGGTCAATCAGAGTAGCGTATCATGAGAAATGTCGAAAATACCCTTGCTGTTCTGGTTTTGTCCGAATGTAAGAACTGCACTTGTAATTGGTGATTTTGGATAGGATTGCTTCAGAATTGGTCGTTCCAGTCTTCTGATGAAATGTATCCCTGTTTCTAAGCTTTCGTATGCCTTTGGAATTTCTGAATTTGGACTTAAGTAGGCTGAGTTATGCTGTTTGTACCAAGTTGCGGTTTGTTCACCTGTTTTACGATTCTGGTTTAGTATCTTACAGTTTTGACCTAGTTATACTCGAAACTGGGTTAAGTGGCCTTCTTCAACGTTGTAGCTTTTTAAGTGCTGAATCTACCTGTAAAATTGCAGGTCAAACAGATTAATGTATTCTGAGTTATAGACAAAACCCTCAGACCTGTTTTAGACGTCCGTTTGTGTACGTTTTGAATTTCAGTTTCTGCCGTGCAGTTTTCCGTTTTGATCCCGTACGATCTGGGTGTCGAATCCTTCATAAGAAATTTAGATCTTGGTCTCAGCTTCGAAACGGTATAAAGTACGTCGAAATCCGAGTTCTGTAGCCCCTGTTATGATCAAAACAATATCGATCGTCAGAACTGCCTTGTATTTGGACAGTTCTGACGGGTATTTTGACACTTGATTTTCATTCTGTTCTGAATGGATTCAGGTCTTAGCCAAAACATCAAAGTTTTAGCCTTATGTCTCAGCTTTCTAACGCCTCTGGAATTTCTTGATTTCGATTTTTGAGCCGTGAGTTACGGCCTTGTAAACAGGGCCTGTTTGGTAACCCGCCATGAAACGGCTGGCACTATTTCGTGCCTTTTTGACCTATACCTATTCAGATCTAGGTTAAGGTGTCTTCACGAAAATTGTAGCCCTTTCTCATAGCTTCGAAACGGTGTCTTGTTCACCTTGATCCGATACCCCTAGCCTAACTTTCGACCAAAACGGTTTGAGATGGCAGATTTGGCCGTCCCGTTTGCCGTTCCGCGCGCGCGCGTGTGCCCCTTTTTGCCGTTTTCGCACTTGCGCGTGCCAATTTTGCCGTTTTGCTTGTTTTACATATGTTAGTAGCCGTTTGTGATATATTGTGACACAATCTTCGATTTCAGACGGTGGTGAACTAGGTGGAGCCGGTGGGGCCCACTACTAGCCAACAAACGAAGTGATTTCCGCTTTTGTACTACTTTTGTCTTTTGAGTAAGTATTCAGGCCGCTTTTGTATGTTAGTTGCTTATGTGTTTCGATATGTATGAAGAGGGTACTTAGACGAGGGTGTACTTTATCGCACTCGCTCTAAACCCTAATTTGCACACGTATTTGTACATGGCTTATGTATATGAGCAATTTTGGAACTAAAACCCTTGAGCTGGTGGCTCAGGGTGACTTTTGAATAATTTTTGTGAATTTTGTGAGTTTGAGGTTGAACTCAATACCTAGATGGACTATTCGAGCCGGTTAGGGCTTGGTCGAAGTCAGTCCAACTTGGTTTGAGGTCACCAAGTTTGTGAACCCGGTTCGCTGAGTATGTGAACCAATTTTGTGACCCGAGCTTGTGACTCAAGCTCAAGTTTGTGATTTCGTTCGCCTGGGCAAGTTTGTGAGGTGACTGGCCAGTGAGGGTGATAAGGTGTTCGGTGGGTGTACAAGTGGAGTTCTACGGACCTTATGTATGGTCGACGGAGTGTCGACAGGAGGTCACGCATGGCAACGACTTGGCTTTGGAGCCACCTGTATCCTTATTATGTGATGTTACTTTTCTGCTTTTGCTTTACTCTTATTGTGTAACTGTTACGTGAAATTTATGCTTTCGCCCCTGTTTACTTACTAAGCATATAGCTTACCCCATTCCTTTTGTTTTCCTTAGCAGGGGCCGACGCGGGGACTTTTGGCTCGTATACTAGTATAGTTAGTTTGGCTTGTAATAGTTGAACAGTTAGGATGTTTGTTTTTGTTTTGGTGGTTTGACTCGATACTTTTGGAGAATGTAATTATAACTCTTTTGGGGTTGTATATAGTACTCTTTTGCATTTTCTGGCTTTAATTGTTTTAAGTTTGGAGTCCTGGCGCGAGCTAGGCAGGCGGCCCGCCGATACCCTTGGGTTCGCCCTTGGGAGAAGTGGGGTCGTCACAATTTTGGCTACATTATTTTTCTCATTTAAACCCAAAGGTACACACGCAACAATCTAACTTCAATAGCCATCCAATAGGCTCAAGACAATACAAGGACAAAAATCAACTAACAACAAGTGCGGAAATCAAATTTAACAAGAGACAGATTGGGGTGAAACTTATTCCATTTCGAAGCTAAGATAAATTCCTACAACTTTCATGAAGATCACTTGGTCAAAATTCCAGTGTAACCTAATCAAATTCCCAGTTCACAGAACCAGGTTCCAACTAATCGGCTAATTAACCGTACTACATTTAAATGGCCATATCTCGGGCTACCAAAGTCCCTTTAGGGTGTTCTTAGAGGAGTTGAAAAGCTAAGACAAAGACCTAAAACTTTCATGAAGACTACTCAGTCTAGTTCTCACCCTAACTAGGTCAAATTTACCAAAACAATTCCAGATTTTCCAGTTCGAGATTCACTGCAGAAATCAACTAGCAGTCCTGCTTTATTGACTCATATCTCAGCACACACAACTCCAATTCAGGTAATTCCAAAGCCATTTGAAAGCTAAGATACAAGTATATAATTCTTAAGAAGACATCAGCAACCAAATCAGTAGTAATCCTGGTCAAACTAACCAATTACAGAAGCTGATTAGCATGTTCGGGTAGAAACAGGGCAGCAGGGGTATATTGTTCTTTTCATAGGTTATGTTGCTCCGTTTGGGCTAACATTTGTAGGAAATTATAAAACATCATTATCTACAACTTTCATGTTTTGAGCTAAGGCTAATTCGGCCACTATCATGATGAAACAAAAACGGGCAGAATGGTGTTTGTGAGAATTTAAACCTGGAATTAGAACTTTGTTGCTAGGAATTCATATTTGTTAGGTTTAAATCATCAAAACCTCCAACTAGCAACTTCATAACATCAATTAAAGGATATATGATCATAATCAAAGCTGAAAATGAAACCCTAGCTAATCATCCCCCCAACTCCAACAAAACTCACTAATTAACCGTTGTAACTCAAAATTAAAAGCTTCTAGCCATATTTAACCAAAATTGGGAGAAAGAAAAGGGTGAAAAGCCATGATACCTTCCTAGGATGCTTGTAGGAGAAGACCAAAACATTTCCTTCAAAATCTTGCCATACAAAGCTCTAATCTTCCCTAAAGAGTAGTTTTTGTGAAGTGATTCACAAGATTTATGGTTGGAGTTTAAGATTAAGCAAGAAATTGAGTTGGTGAAGATGAAGTTTCTCTCCCCTTTTTCTCTCTCTATTTGCAGCCAAGGTGGTGAAGAAATGGAGAAGATTTGGTTAAATTCTTGTTTTATGATGGTTGATACAAATTTGTCAAAGCTCCTTCCAATAAGGGCTTGACATGTGTCCTTTCTAGAGTTTTCTTCCTTCTTCCTTTGGCCCACCTTTGTGACTCATGTATAAGATATTTTGAGGGCTAATTAGTCAAAATAAAATGAGGAGATTAAAGAAATAAAGTAGGGTTTAATTGGTGCGCTTACTCGGTAACGAACGGTACACGTCAGTTCTAACCGTTTTCCTTAAATTACACGTATTAGAGTTTTTACTTCCTATTCACTAACTTTATATCATAGCTTCTAATCACAAATTATTTCTCACCTAAAAGTCACTCTTAAGCACCAAATTTGATCCTCACTCCATACCGGATAATTACACTACGGATACACGAAAAACCCTATTTCACTTCGATTTGAAATCGGAAAGGAAAACCCTAATTTCCTATGTGCATTGGCATTTTTTTTCTAGGGTGATTGAGTAGTAAGATGGTATAGAATAATATTTTTCAAATAAAAGGAAATTTTGAAGAAATATATAAGGAATTTGCAAGTCCTCACAAGCCCCACCTCCCCCTAAGGCGAACCAGAGGGTTCGGCGGAATGCCTGCCCAACTCTCGCTGGGACTCAGTCGTTCATTTCAGTCCTCAATTAAAATCGAAATAAATCCCAGGAATAAATATAACGACCATCTATAACCTAACGCAAAACTTATGTACATTACTATCTCAAAAGGGAGTACAAACATCGAATATATAAAGGTTCTCAGTTCACCACACATCCAGCCCGTGCCAAGCACTAGGGCGAGAACCATTACAAAATCAGAAACTAGTCTAGGTTAGTCTAAACCGAGCTCTCGTCCTTGCTCGCCTTCCCCTATTAAGGAAAACAAACTAAAGCGGTGAGCTAAAAGCTCAGTGAGGTTCCGAACACATAATCAAACAATAAAGCTAATGCATTAACCATAAATAACAAGTAATGCAAGAAACATGATAATATAAAGCAATAATAACATTCATTAAAAGGATACGGGCTCACAGGGAGCCATTTATTCGTTCGTTCGTTCTCCTGTCATTCCCCTTATTCCTCCAATCATTTGAAAATGAAATTTTTGTAAGTAAAACCCTCGTTCGTTCATTCGTTCATTTCATTCACCCCCTCCTGGACGTTGGCCAGGCTCCACCAACCTACAAGGTAATACTCGAGTATACCAAATTCACCCAGGGTCACCATATTGCCCGACCGAGTCCGCTTCTGGCTCGAGTCGATCGGTAACGAAGGGCAGGGATCAGCCAAAAGGCTTACATTATGCGCAACTAATGTTTCAATCATTAAATCATTGAAAATTTTACATTCATTTAGGTCGAGTGCGATAAAGTACACGCTCACCTAGAAAACTCGTTTTGAAAATCCTTGAAAGCAGTTAACACATTATCAAACAACAACAACAAGTCATGAAGTCAAGGAGAATATAACAAACAAGGAACACTCACCTGTATACGCAAAACAACGTGCAAAATATCCTTCCGATATTATCCTTAGTCACCAAGAAAACCTAAGATTAAATGAGAAAGAATATTACAGCTCATCTAGCGCAAACAATTAGGTGAAATCAAAGAAACTCGACAAATGATGAGTGGAACGTATAAAAAGACTTTAAAGTGAAATGGGGACATTTGGACCCGTGGACAAAAATAACTAGGGTTTTATAGTCCAAACGTAAAATCCAACTCAAAAGGGTTATAAAAGTTTCCAATGGAAACACTTGAACCAAAGGCAAGTCAGAATCCAGCTAGATTGGCTAAAAAATACTGTGTTCGGGATCGTTTATACGGTTCAAAATCATCTCATATTCAAGTAGATATTATAGACTAAATGTCTTAATGAAATTCACGTAAAAGGGAGGACAAAATACCCAAGAAAACCCTAAACCACTCATTTTTATTTGGCAAGGGTAAGTAAACATTTGGAGTTTCCAATTGAAGAAGGATCATGTTTTAAGATGGAAAAACGGTCATAGTATTTGCCAAACAAAAATATACAAGTTCAAGTAGAAACTTAACCCTCGAGCGAAAATTTGGGCAGCACGCCCTTTGTATTTACCTATTTTTCCAACCATTTATGGCTTCATTATTTTTCTCAATCAATCCCAAAGTCGCACACAATATCATCTCATTTCAATAGCCATTCCATAGGCTCAAAGTCATATAAGTACAAAATCAAGCTAACGACATGTGCGGAAATGAGATTTAACAAAAGACAGATTTGACGTGTTTTTACGTAACGGTCACAACCAAAGCTACGCTTATCAAATTGGGATGAAACTTATACCTTTTCAAAGCTAACACAAAGTTCTACAATTCTCATGAAGATCACTTAGTCAAAATTCCAGTGTAACCTAGTCAAATTTCCAGTTCACAGAACCAAATTCCAACTAGTCGGCTAATTAACCGTACTACATTTAAATGGTCATATCTCAGGCTACCAAAGTCCATTTAAGGTGTTCTTGGAGGTGTTAAAAAGCTAAGACAGAGTACTAAAACTTTCATGTTTTGGAAAATGGCTAAATCAGTACAGATCATAGTGAATAGACACGGTCAATTGGATGAACTGTCTAAAACGGATCACTGGATGCATTCTAGGGCAGCGAGGGTATTTTGGTCTTTTCAGAGGCTACGTTGCTCCAATTGAGCTGAAATTTTGTAGAAAACTATAAAATATCATTCTATACAACTTTTATGTTTTATGCCAAGCCTAATTCAGCCTCTAACATAGGGCACTGAAACCGGACAGAACTGAAGCATACAATTCCAGAAATCTGGAATTTTAGGATTTCAAGGGCAATCTCTTCATTTTCTTGATTCAATCACTACTACAACCTCTTATACAAGCCTATATACATCATATACCACTCCTACAACAAGTATAAGAAGGAAATCATTCAAACCCTAGCTTACATACATCACCCCAAAATCATCACAACAACTTGTATAGCTACTAATCTAACCAAAACATGAGTTATATAACATCTTAAACAAAAATTAAAAGAACCAAAGCCCTGGGTCAGACATTATACCTCAACAAAAGGGCTTGCAAGAGTAATACTTCACCTCCTCTTGAAATTTTTGGTTCCCTTAGCTTCCCAAGTTCACAACTCACAAGTTAATCGGTTTAGAATCTTGTTTCTTTCACTCAAATGGTGCAAATCAAGATGGATTGAAGGTTTTTCTTTCTCGCTCTCTCTCTCTCTCTCTCTCTCTTGCTCGACCAAAACAGAAAGAAATGAAGGAAAATAAGCTGAAATGAAGGATAAAAGAACAAGGAAAAAAAATTAATCAAAGGGCCATAGGGTGATGACACTTGTCACCACCAAAGCCATGCAAATTTTTCTCTTTCTCCCTTGCATTTTTGGCCACAAATTTCGGCCATATGGATGAGTATGAGGGGGGATATTTTGCAAAAATATCAAGGGTATGTGGTGGTAAGGAAGTGGTGGTCAAGTGGTGGGTTCAATCGGTAGTGATCGATACCCGTCGGTTTAACGCGATTTAGGTTTTTAGCTTATAATCACTAACTCATTATTATCACTTCTAGTAATATAGTATTTCCTCATCCAAAAGTCACTTTTGCCTATCAAATTTGATCCTCACTCCGTACCGGATAATTACACTACGGATACACGTGAAAACTCTAACTTGCTCCAACTTGAAAACGAAAAATGAAACCCTACTTTCTAGGTTCGTTTGCACTTATTGTGGAATGATTGGGTAGTAGGGCTATAATAAAATCATAAGTTCCAAATAAAAGGAAGTTTTTAAGAGAAATGTGAGGGATTTTACAATTCCAGTGATTAAAATTAGGGTTTCAATTAAAATATGAGAGATTTAAGAAAACCGGTTAGTCACAAGTAAATTAGGATTTTTGAGAAAAATCTTAGGGTTTCTAATCTTTTAAAACAAAATAAGGTTTTAAATCAAACCCAAAGAAATACACTTTAGTATTTTCTTTACAAACAACCTCCTTGTAACAGCCCCACCTTCCCCTAAGGCGAACCAAAGGGGTTAGCGGACTGCCTGCCCAGCTCTCGCCAGGACTAACGGTGCAGTACAAAGCGATCTATCACGTTTTGAAACTTATAATGCGCACAACAAGGTAAAAGGGCAAAATAACCCAAAATAAAAGAAACGAAATCCAGAGTCGGCCACGAATAGTAACCGACCCGTCCGAAACCCAACCAAACCTCGAAAACATATACAACATAACATTAACCATTTACAAGCCACAATGGCCTTTAAAAGTGATACAAAAGTCACTACATATGTGGGTTGTCAAAACAAAAGTGAAAACGGCCCTAATGAAACATTTAGGGTCCCATTTTATATACAATACAAAAGAGGCATTCATCTAGTTCATTCGGCAACCATTTAACCAAAATTCATTCCAAAAGAGTCATATTCCTGTAAGGAAAACAAAAGAAACGGGGTGAGCTATATGCCCAGTGAGAATACAACCACCATAGCAGCTAAGATCACATAAGCACAACTGTTCAGTTCAAGTATGCAAATAAGCAATAAATCACATCAGTGAAAGGATACGGACGGCTCTCAAGAGCCCATTTCCACGCTTATGTCTTGATCCAACCTCATTGACCCTCCGTCAATGTTAAATAATAACCAACCGTAGACAACTCTTTACTTCCATTCCTTCCACCCAACATTCCCCAACCGGGCCCGCACTCCAATTCAGTAGCTTTTGGTAATACTCGAGTATACCGGAACCAAGGGTCTCAATACCACAAGGTTCCCCAGTACAGTCCCCGTGGCAATTCAATCTTCACGACCAAGCCCTCGCCGGCTCGATCCAATTGACTACCAAACGGGGTTGAGCTCAGTAATACAGTAAGGTCGTTGGACATCATCCAAACAACACCAAATCAGTTTCCATAAAATGAATTGCAATAACTCATATATCAAGTTCAGTAAGACAGTGAAACAGTGGACAATCAGTGATACTATCAAAAGGGGTGAGGGCGGTCAAGTACACCCTCACCTTAATCAATTCCAATATCCAAGTAAGCCTTCAAGGCATCACATATACATTTAGCAAAGCCACATAATAACATTTAAGTGAGTAGTATACTCACCAATCAATTAAGTGCTATTTCATGCACTTCCGTCAGGAGAATGTCGTGAACCACCGTCACGCCCTAGAACACGTAAACAAATGCAATGAGACTCGATAACGAGTCACATAACAATGCTGAACACAACCCCAATAGGGTTTCATATGCATATACAAGCATTATAGCAAACCAGAAATTCAAACAATGGCATTAGCCTTGGCCCCCAATAGAAAACTGTTTTGCCCTTATTATGCGGTAATGGCGTCAAATTCACTACGGTTATCGGATGGGGGTGTAAGACCCACCGTTTCGAAGTTATGGAACAGGGCTACAATAATGTAGAAGACCACTCAATCCAGTTCCTAACACAACTTAGTCAAAAGTGCCAAATACTAAACCAGAATCACCAAAACAGGTTTGCAAAACACCGAAAACTGTAATCAGTATATCTCAGTCCATACAAGTCCAAATGCCGAAATTCCAAAGGCATATGTTAGCTAAGACATTCAGCTACATTTCATCAGAATACACCAACTTCAAAATCCAAACCAATTCCAGTCAAAAGGGCCAATTACTAACGCAGTTTTCGCATTCTGATCAAAACAGAACAGCTACAGTAAAAACGGCATAACTCACTCTACACTCATCCAAATGACCTGAAATTTTACAGGCACCTCAAACACATCAATACCTACAACTTTCATGTTTTGAGCAAAGTCCAATTCGGCCTCTAACCCTATGATCCAAAACCGGACAGAATTGGGGTTTTATGAACCCTAACTTTTCAATTTTCACACCAAATCCAAAATTGGTTGCATTTTCTTATCCAATACACCTCATGGAGTCATTATCAGCCATAACCATTAATCATACAAGGCCACAACCTTCCATTCATATTAAACCAGAAAAATTCCCAATAAAATAAAAACTTCACCAAAACTCATCAAATCAAGAAATAAATCATATATTTCATCACTCAAGCCACCATTAAGCATCATATAACCATCATTAAGTATAGGGAAGAGGTTGAAGCATCACTCACCTAATAACAAGAGAGAGGAAGATGATGGACACCTTAACTCTTCCAAAAAGCTTCAATAAACCAACCAATATCACCAAAAGGAAAGATTGTATGGAGTAAAACTAACTTAAACTTTTGTTTGTGGAAGATTGAAGCATATGGAAGCTTGAAGTTGAAGATTTTTCCTTCTTCTTTGAGCTAAGAGGGCCGGCCATAAGAGGTAAGAAAATGGTGATTTTTGAGCAATTTTTAGATATTTAATCCTTTGGTCAAAAAAGTCAAAAATGTGAATAGTAACTCTTAAAGTCCAACCAATAAGAGGATGACATGTGGCATCTCCATAAATGCATTCCTATCTTTCTTTTCTCTCTCACATCAATCATTTCACACACTCTACTTATCTCTTAACACCCGATAAATTTTACACAGTATCCGAAACTTAACCTTATTGGCCGAATTTTTCCGAACTTTTCGCACTAATGGGTCCCACATCCAATATATATTCTTAATTTTCTAAAAATTCACCAATGCTAGAAAAATCATCTTAAAACTATAATTGGGCATAAAATCCACCAAGAAAATATTTCTAAGCCAGAAAATGCAGAAAACATGCAATTTAAGGGACTAAAACCCTAGGAAAAATTTAGGGTTTTTACGGGTCCTCACACTCTCTCCCCCTTAAAAGAATTTCGTCCTCGAAATTCCCTATCATTGACTACTCTGGGATTAAATTGAGCATTATACTTGGCTAACAGATCTGTGCCCATTCACTGGCCAGGTTCAGTAAATTCTTACCTTCCACGTCCTCTAATGGGTCAAAGACTTGATGTTGTTCTAAGGAGTACACCCGAGAGGACACTTTTGATCCATCCTTGTCTACCTTCAACTGGTCAGGGTGGGTTGTAGCTGGTGGCAGAGTTCCTTCCCGCTCGCGCAGGCGAGCTGGACAGTTAGCAATTTGGTGTTCGGCACTCCCACAGAGCAAGCATTTTCCTCCTTTCCTCCAGCAATTGTCCTCCGAGTGGTTTAGTTTCCCGCAATACCCGCAGGGTCCACGTGCTGCAGAAGCTAAGCCTCCTCTTGACGGCCTCTCTGGTGACACTCCCGGCATCCTCACTCCTCCCATTCCTCGTTCAAACTTGGGAGGGATACTTTCATCCTCCAGTCCCGAATTGTTTCCAGGAAATCCTCTCTTTTTTGTCTGGAAATTTTTCACCTGGAGCCTAGCATTCTCTACTCGTTGGGCTTTTTCCATTGCCTCGCTAAACGTGGTGATTTGAGCCGCCGCGAGGTCTTTCTGGATCTCAACGTTCAAACCCTGAATGAAGCGCCTGACCCGTCTTTGCTCAGTCATGATTAGCTCAGGCGCGAATTTGGACAGGCGGGTAAATTGACTCTCGTACTCCGCCACAGTCTGAGCCCCTTGCCGGAGCCGGATAAACTCGTCCTCCTTCCTCTCCTGGACTAGAGGAGGGAAAAACTTGGCATTAAATTCCCGGATGAAGTTCACCCACGTCCTCAGTGTCTGCTCCCGTTCCCATTTCTGCCTAATTACGTTCCACCAGGAACGGGCTGCCCCCTCAAGCTGGAACACGGTAAAAGTCACCTGCCGTTCGTCAGAGTAGTGTAAGGCTGCAAATATGTCAACCATCTTTTCAAGCCACCTCTCGGCAACGTCCGGGTCGGGTCCCCCAACAAACTTTGGCGGAGCGAACTTTTGAAAACGTTCGAGAGCTCTATCTTCGCTCTCGATATGATGGCCAGGGTTTCCGGGGTTTCCAGGGTTAAGGTTTGGGTTCTGGGCTTGTTGCTGCACTACTTGTGCTAGCAGGTTTGTCATTTGCTGCATAGCAGCAGCTATTTGCACATTAGGGTTTACTTGCGGTTCCAAATTGGGTCCAGTAGAGGTTTCCCCCGTACCCCTAACCGGTGTGGGTTGCCTACCCCTGCGTCCACGGCCTCGACCACTTCGGGTGCCTTCCATCAAATCTAAGTCAATCTAGGTCATCAAATAAATACACTGTTAAAGGGCACCTAACCCTCCTTTCCGTAGCACCAGACAGGAACAAGGAAACAAGAATAAACAACTCAAACATTTACCGCGAAGAGTATTTAAACACATAACACATATACATAGATCACATAACCAGGTTAAGCAATCATACGGAACAGTCAGTCAAGTACATACGAAGTCATTCCATGAACCAAAAGGTCATCCAAAAGTACTTTGAACAACTAGGTCACAAGTGCAAAAGAACTCACGAAAAGCTTTTTCCCTTCTAGGGCTTCGTCCAAATATTTATATCTTAATCAAGGTCGATCACGCTTAACCACACACGAACAAACCACACGAAGTTCCATAGAATCGCCTTTCTGGTTCACCAAATCCTTTCTAACCTAGGTCTTCATATCTTTCGTATCCGGGCGCAAGAATCTCGTTTAAGATAATTCACATCTCGAGCCGGCCGGTCCCAAGGGTAAACCATCCTTATTTAAGATTCCTACCCGACATACATACCTAACTTCCTCGAGTCCCATAATAATGATTCATACACTTATCACATGCCCGGCTATAACTTACGCTCAAACGAGCACTTAGACATATTCATGAAATTAGGACCACAACACCACTTGGCCCAGTCTCACTCCGCGCAGAGACCACGCGACGTGGCTCTGATACCACTTGTAACAGCCCCACCTTCCCCTAAGGCGAACCAAAGGGGTTAGCGGACTGCCTGCCCAGCTCTCGCCAGGACTAACGGTGCAGTACAAAGCGATCTATCACGTTTTGAAACTTATAATGCGCACAACAAGGCAAAAGGGCAAAATAACCCAAAATAAAAGAAACGAAATCCAGAGTCGGCCACGAATAGTAACCGACCCGTCCGAAACCCAACCAAACCTCGAAAACATATACAACATAACATTAACCATTTACAAGCCACAATGGCCTTTAAAAGTGATACAAAAGTCACTACATATGTGGGTTGTCAAAACAAAAGTGAAAACGGCCCTAATGAAACATTTAGGGTCCCATTTTATATACAATACAAAAGAGGCATTTATCTAGTTCATTCGGCAACCATTTAACCAAAATTCATTCCAAAAGAGTCATATTCCTGTAAGGAAAACAAAAGAAACGGGGTGAGCTATATGCCCAGTGAGAATACAACCACCATAGCAGCTAAGATCACATAAGCACAACTGTTCAGTTCAAGTATGCAAATAAGCAATAAATCACATCAGTGAAAGGATACGGACGGCTCTCAAGAGCCCATTTCCACGCTTATGTCTTGATCCAACCTCATTGACCCTCCGTCAATGTTAAATAATAACCAACCGTAGACAACTCTTTACTTCCATTCCTTCCACCCAACATTCCCCAACCGGGCCCGCACTCCAATTCAGTAGCTTTTGGTAATACTCGAGTATACCGGAACCAAGGGTCTCAATACCACAAGGTTCCCCAGTACAGTCCCCGTGGCAATTCAATCTTCACGACCAAGCCCTCGCCGGCTCGATCCAATTGACTACCAAACGGGGTTGAGCTCAGTAATACAGTAAGGTCGTTGGACATCATCCAAACAACACCAAATCAGTTTCCATAAAATGAATTGCAATAACTCATATATCAAGTTCAGTAAGACAGTGAAACAGTGGACAATCAGTGATACTATCAAAAGGGGTGAGGGCGGTCAAGTACACCCTCACCTTAATCAATTCCAATATCCAAGTAAGCCTTCAAGGCATCACATATACATTTAGCAAAGCCACATAATAACATTTAAGTGAGTAGTATACTCACCAATCAATTAAGTGCTATTTCATGCACTTCCGTCAGGAGAATGTCGTGAACCACCGTCACGCCCTAGAACACGTAAACAAATGCAATGAGACTCGATAACGAGTCACATAACAATGCTGAACACAACCCCAATAGGGTTTCATATGCATATACAAGCATTATAGCAAACCAGAAATTCAAACAATGGCATTAGCCTTGGCCCCCAATAGAAAACTGTTTTGCCCTTATTATGCGGTAATGGCGTCAAATTCACTACGGTTATCGGATGGGGGTGTAAGACCCACCGTTTCGAAGTTATGGAACAGGGCTACAATAATGTAGAAGACCACTCAATCCAGTTCCTAACACAACTTAGTCAAAAGTGCCAAATACTAAACCAGAATCACCAAAACAGGTTTGCAAAACACCGAAAACTGTAATCAGTATATCTCAGTCCATACAAGTCCAAATGCCGAAATTCCAAAGGCATATGTTAGCTAAGACATTCTGCTACATTTCATCAGAATACACCAACTTCAAAATCCAAACCAATTCCAGTCAAAAGGGCCAATTACTAACGCAGTTTTCGCATTCTGATCAAAACAGAACAGCTACAGTAAAAACGGCATAACTCACTCTACACTCATCCAAATGACCTGAAATTTTACAGGCACCTCAAACACATCAATACCTACAACTTTCATGTTTTGAGCAAAGTCCAATTCGGCCTCTAACCCTATGATCCAAAACCGGACAGAATTGGGGTTTTATGAACCCTAACTTTTCAATTTTCACACCAAATCCAAAATTGGTTGCATTTTCTTATCCAATACACCTCATAGAGTCATTATCAGCCATAACCATTAATCATACAAGGCCACAACCTTCCATTCATATTAAACCAGAAAAATTCCCAATAAAATAAAAACTTCACCAAAACTCATCAAATCAAGAAATAAATCATATATTTCATCACTCAAGCCACCATTAAGCATCATATAACCATCATTAAGTATAGGGAAGAGGTTGAAGCATCACTCACCTAATAACAAGAGAGAGGAAGATGATGGACACCTTAACTCTTCCAAAAAGCTTCAATAAACCAACCAATATCACCAAAAGGAAAGATTGTATGGAGTAAAACTAACTTAAACTTTTGTTTGTGGAAGATTGAAGCATATGGAAGCTTGAAGTTGAAGATTTTTCCTTCTTCTTTGAGCTAAGAGGGCCGGCCATAAGAGGTAAGAAAATGGTGATTTTTGAGCAATTTTTAGATATTTAATCCTTTGGTCAAAAAAGTCAAAAATGTGAATAGTAACTCTTAAAGTCCAACCAATAAGAGGATGACATGTGGCATCTCCATAAATGCATTCCTATCTTTCTTTTCTCTCTCACATCAATCATTTCACACACTCTACTTATCTCTTAACACCCGATAAATTTTACACAGTATCCGAAACTTAACCTTATTGGCCGAATTTTTCCGAACTTTTCGCACTAATGGGTCCCACATCCAATATATATTCTTAATTTTCTAAAAATTCACCAATGCTAGAAAAATCATCTTAAAACTATAATTGGGCATAAAATCCACCAAGAAAATATTTCTAAGCCAGAAAATGCAGAAAACATGCAATTTAAGGGACTAAAACCCTAGGAAAAATTTAGGGTTTTTACGGGTCCTCACACTCCTAATTTTCGGGATATCACACATTCAGTTATCAAACATGAATATCAATTAAACAGACAAACAAACACCACAACTAATACAGAGTGATTCAGGTAAAAGAATACAGTTAGTTCTCTGGAGCTTTCCTAGTCACAATAGCTTGATCCAGGCTTGTTGACACTTCGTCAACGTTTAGAGCAGCAGAAACATTGTCCGCAGATTAGTACTTTATACCAATTTCCGTCCACCATTCATTCTCCTTACCAGGTCCGAACACCAAACAATGAAGGTTATACTCGAGTATACCAAAATTTTAGAATAAACAGTATTTAGTGGTTCAGTAACAGTTTCCCCATGGCCTGTCAATCTATCTCGACCAAGCCCTTGTTGGTTCGATTCGATTAACTAACTAATGGGGTTTGGGACCAAGTTCACAGTGTGGTCGTTGGATAGTATGTTCCAAACGACAGTAAATTCAAGCGCAAATAACATATTTCAAGCAAACAATAAAACAGTAAACAATCAGGTGGGACCGAGTGTGATAAAGTACACACCCATCCAACCCAGAGTAAACCAGAATCACAGTCATACATTCATAAATTTCAGTCACATAGTAGTTCACTTAAGCAACAAGTCATGCAAGTCACCAGTTCAAAGTAGAGTAACGTTAAATGTTCGTCTCTGGGTTATTCTCGTATTCACCGACAAATCCTAAGAGCAACTAAGATAAAGATGTTATGGTCCAACCATCCAAAACTTAGGTGAACCATGGAAAAATCCAAGTACATGCTAGGGTAATGATTCAATTATGGTTTTGGAGTGAAAGGAAAGCATTTGGACATAAGAAACATGAGCAACCAAAGTGTTCAACATTTCATTTTGTTGCTGGAAATTTCCAGCAGCAAAACAGTGAAGAAACCAAGGTGGTTCTCCTTTTTAAGCTATTAGATTCACTCCAATTCAACACACCATTCTAACCCTGGATTTTAGCATGTAATACGAACAAGATTGAATCCAAAAGACCACTAAATGAAAGGACTTTAAGGCTAAAAGTAGCAAGGCAACTAGGCTGCCAGCCTACCAGAATTTTTGAAAAGAAACAAGTGCAACATTAGGTTTTCACCATCCAAAACTCATGGTTTTCACTCAAGTTCAACCCACAAGAGTCTTAACAAGTGTTTGGAAACAAGATTTGGCCAAAACTCAACATGAACAAGTTGAAAAACAAATTAAAATGCATCACCAACAGTTCGGCCAACAAGTAATTTGCAGCCAACAAAATTAGAAGGAAACCCGAATGAAACCTCTTTATTTCAACTAAAATTCAGCACACAAGTAAAGCTTAAGGGTTCAACAAGTATATTAGGTAAATTTACCACAAAATCACCCCGCAATTAAATGAAACCAAGATGATTCCCATTCGGCCGGCATTTTCCCTAATTTCCTTAAGTTTCAACTCCAAATTTAAAGTTTAACTTCATGGCAAATCTGTGATAACTCGAGAAAATCTTGAATAGACTTAGCCATTATTACTCTTATTTCATCATTTGAAATATTATAGATAACAAATAATTGGTCAAATTCAATGACTAAAGTTAATTATTCCAGAAATTGAGAATTTAGAAATATCCTAGAATGATGTAAAAAAAATAATAAAATAAATTAAAATTAAAATTAAAAAATTATATAAATCAAATAAACATATGATATGCATACTATAATTTGTGTGATTTGAATATATTATAGTTGAACGTGCTACATGTCTAGTTAATTTCCTATAAAACCAAATGTGTGAGAATCTAATGGATTAAGGAAATGCAAATGAGGTTGGGAGTTAATGTGTGAGTTAATAAAACCACAGCCCTTAGTAAGCAAATAAGTGGATATCAAATGACCTAACTAACCCTTCATCCTAGCTAATTTACTGTGCGACCAGCCGGATACCTGAGTTCTAGAACTAAGTAGAAGCTCAGTGGAGAGCTTTGGAATTATCACCACTGACTGAAGAGGAAGTTTGAGTGATTAGTTACTCTGGTATCATCAACCGAGAGGAAACAAAAGAAAGAAAATAGAGAACGAAGCTTTCTTTTTTCTTCATACCCGAAACTGTGAGAGAGAGTGAGAGTGAAGGAGCATCTCTGGTTCTTTCCAGCCATAACCGAGTGAGTAAGATGAGAAAAATAGTCGGCAACTTCGCGTATCAGGTACATCAGTGGGGGAAAAAGAATAGCAGGTGCAAGAGTTGGAGGAGCCAGAGCTGAGGGAGAGGAAAGTGATCTGTAATTATCGAGCTTTAGGAGAGAAAAGGTTAGAATCTATAACCACCCTTTTATTTCTTGAATATAATTGAGAATAGGGGCTGCATGTTGGGTTTTAGACAGGAATAACAAGATTTAGCTAAGGGGAATTCTGATATGGAAGTAAAATAGGAGTTGGACTGAAGTTGGGGAACCGTGAGCTTGCATGTTGAGTTACAGCCTATTATTATTGTAAAAATGGAAACTAATGATAGGTTTTGCATGTAATACGTTGGCTTCTGATGTTTTGGGAAGTTTAGTTGAAGAAAACTTGGGGAAAAGGTGGAACTTTGGGTTGAGACCATATGACAAAACATGCTGGAATTTTTCCAGCTTCATCCGAGAGGAAGAAACTGAAATTTGCAGCTTAGTAACCGAATGTATGGAGTAACTTTCTGCTAGAAGCTCAAACCATGTGTTATTTCCTTGTCTTATCTGAGTAACTAGTGCAGAGTTGTTAGGTTTAGTGAAAAATTTGCAAGAATTAACCGGTGGTTCTGTCTAGCTAGCCGAGAGATGAAGTAAGGAAATTTTCCAATTTTCTTGACAGATTTTTGGGTTCCAAATTCCTACGTTGAAGCTGAATACCTTGCATAATTTTTTTTTGTTTTAGCATGCATGTTGGAGTTGAATGGGAACTGAAGTAGTTAATGGAGAAATTTCTTGTTTAAAAACTGATTGCTGTCCAAAACAGTCACAGCTTGACCGAGAGAGAGAAATAGACTTCAAATCAGTTTTTCCTTTGAAATTCTGGCTGTAAAATTTTATATTGATGATCAAGTTTACTTTGTAGTTGGAGAATCATCTTTTGCATGATGAGTTGGAGTTAAAACTGAAGAAAATTATGGAGAAAGTACCATATGTTAAATTGCTATACTGCTGGAAATTGTAATGTGCTGCTGGCCGAATTAGTTGAGACTTTTGGTGGGATTACTTTCTGGAATTGTGTGTTATTTGTTCTAGTTTGGGTGGGAAAATTATGAGCTACATGTTTAGTGTTTCAAGCAAGTAAAAGATAGAGATTTGTTGAACAATTTGAATGATATTGCTGGAAATTATACTTGTTGGCCGAAACAGGGAAGAGATGAACTTTCCTTGAAGTTTTTGAACAAAATTCTAAGATAGTTTGTTGTAACTATACATATAAATAAATAAATATACATATATATATATCTGTTTGTAGCATCTTAACCTTGTTTTGAATACTTTAAAGAATTTAAAACTCGAAAGGCTGGTGAAGTGGAACAAATAGGAATAACATGCAAACTAGAGTCTAGTTCAATCTAAAAGGAAAGAAATAAAAGTTCCATCAGCTTCAATTATTAAGATTAGAATGAAATGATTTAATTTTAGCTCAAATGTTTTATAAGATCTTAAAATTTATATATGTACGTTAAACTTGTTTTAGAGCTACCAAACCTAATGGATTTTGAAGTAATATTGTTGAATTATGTTGAATGGTTGAATTGGTAATGAGATTAAGACTTATATAATGTTTTAGAAATTCTAAGGTAATTTGTTATGGCTATATACACGAAATGGCTCCTAATCACTTAAATTAGTTTTTATAATATTTAAGAGACTATAAAACTTGAGAAGTTAAGGTTGTGAAACAAAATTTAATTCACAAACAACCTAGAGCTTAGTTAGTCTTAAAAGGGAAAATGGAGTATCTATAAGCCATAATTAATACTGGATTGAGAAAGTATATTAGTTTAAACATTATACAAGTTTATAAACTTGAAGATAGGTATTTCATGGTTTAAAAATAATCAAGTCAATAAGTTTTGAAAATAAAATGATAAATAAATATTGAGAATGTTATAGTTGTATTTTAAGGTCAAACTTGATTTTAATAAGTTTAAATAAAAGAATAACAAATGATCGACTACAAATTATATATTTACTTTGAACTTATTAACTTGTACTAGGAAGTAGCCGTGAACCAGGAAACCAACTCGAGACTCGAGAGTGGTCATTTGAATCCTTGGTGAGAGTTTTCTGAATTATGTGCTAACTGTTTATGTGTATGTATTATGAATATTGCTAAGTGATTCATTGTGAAGTGTTTTCAATTGTCCCTCGCCTTCTAAGTCAGGAGTGTACTTTATCGCACTCGACTTAGTTTGAGCTTGAAGGTATTAAGCTAAGAAACTCTTATTCTCTCTCTTATGTTGCATTTTATTGGATAGATGACTTGAATCTTGAATTATATTGGATGATACTCTAGTTTTGGTGAATATTAATGAATTTCAGCTAGGGTTAGTGACTCTGCCCAGTTTTTGGAATTGGAACTGCATATTCGTCCATGATAAAGAACAAATCGGCTCTTGCTTAAAACATGAAAGTTTTAGGGAATTGAGTTAGCTAGCTACCTGTAAAATTTCAACACAATCAGAGCACTGAACAAATGAAATGACTAAAATGCCCCTGACTACCCAAATACCCAGATTAGCTGACAGTCTTCTGTTTCCTCTGAGATTGCGATTTTTGACCTTGAAGATGCAAGAACTGGGTGTTGGTGTTTTCATAGGAAATATAGGTCTTTTTCTTAGTTTCGAAACACCATAAAATTTACCCCAATCCGATAAGCATAGCTTCAGTTGTGACTGCCGAGAGATGTCAAACCTACTGTGTGGCTAGTTGTCTTAAAAACCAGTTTCTAACTTCTAGCTTTGATTTGGATGGTTGCTGTGATAGCCCCACCTCCCCCTAAGGTGAACCAAAAGGGTTCGGCGGACCGCCTGCCCAGCTCTCGCTGGAACTCAGTCGTTCACTACAGTCCTCAAATAAAATTACAAGATAAATCTCAAATACACATCAAATGATCCACATCTTACATATACAACAAACTAAACTCTCAAGAGATACAAGCAATACTAATGTTCCGAATAAGACAAAGGTCCTCAGTTCTCACATAAGTACAAGTACAATCGCAGTCTCAAACATTACACAAGATAAAACTAAAACTCCAACTGTACAGGAGATCATCCAACCATTCACACGGAGAACTTTAATACAAATGCTTCCTTCACCTCGAGCCCTGTGGTGGGGAATAAAATATTTTGGGGTGAGTTAGAAGCGCAGCGAGTAACCAGTAAAATCAGTAATCAAATCAGTTTCACAATGGTTATTTCAATGATGTCATGGATCAGTAATCAAATGTACGTTTATTGCTCTCGTGAGCCAGTGAAATCAATGTACTTAAATAACCAACGCTCAAGTTGATCATTTAACGTTGAACAGTAAGATGGAGCCCTTTGGTGCTCCAGATGAAAAGTAAACAGTGGTGGAGACGTTGGTGTTCAGCACAAGACTCCCCAAGAACTCATTAAAGCCAAATCATGTCATGAACTCACATGCAAGCACACATGATATACAATCGAGTAAATAATGTAAGAAATGGTTCATAAGTAGCTTTGGAAACAGTTTGGGGTCACTCACCACCACGGCTTATAATCCTCTTCCGTTATAAACAATTTCGCTGATCGAACTCAAGCCCTTCAGCTCAAATTCACAGCAACCCAATACTCTCAAAGATCGGACAGCATTTCCCCTTATAATTCTTCATTTCCGTCCTACAATAACAATATCAAATTACACCTTACCAACCACAATCACACATACAGTTTATAGGCAATAAAACACATCCAATTAGGCCACAATACCCTTCAATCAAAGTCAATTAAAAGCTCAAAAGCCAACCATGAGAAAACCCCCAAATTAAACCCTAGAAACCAAAATTTCCGCCCAAACCAGAAATTTTTTGCAAACAATCGTAATTAACGCACAAAAGCTCCATTTAACACCATTTAGAGCTATCATTCATGGCCAACCAACAATTATCATCTAAAATCAGAAAATTCACCAATAATTCTAAAATTGGCTAAGCCTAACCCCAGCCCATAAAATCCTCCACAAAATAACATATATAACATCGCTAATCCACCAATTTGCAATCAATTCAAGTAGATAAGGATTTCTTAACAAAATACCTTCAATCCTCAAGAGAATAGGTAACTTAGTGCTTTCTCCTCCCAAAACAACTCCACCCATAGCTTGCAAACACCTTAGATGCGAAGTTAATCGGAGCAATTTGCAAAACTAACGGTTAAATCTCAAGATTGAAGTGAAAATTGAAACTAGAAATTGAAGTTTTCTTTCTTTTCTCTCAAACACATGGCTGGCCAAGGGAAAGAAATGAAGGTATTTTCCAGCCAAAACAAGATAAGAAGTAAGAAAATCAGCTGGTCAAACTTGATGGCCGACCTGCCACGTCACAATTCGGCCGGAATCTGGCCAGATTTCCGGCCGGATTCCTGGCCGGATTCGAGGCAATGTTGAAACTCATTTTTTTCAAAACTCCAAGGCAATCCGGCCAGGTATCCGACCGGATTTCGCCCCTTCCCTTTTTGCAAAATTTTTTCTTCTTTTCCAAGTTCAACCGTTGCGCTCCTCCACTCGTCCAACAAAGATATATGTAAAAATGAAAACCTTCCTTCTTTCGGGGCATCACAATCTCCCCCACTTAAAAGAATGTCATCCTCAACGTTCCATCTTGTACTAATCAAATCAAGATATCCCACAAAAGTCACTTAAGCATTCCAATCAAGTACTAAACTTCATGCCAAACCCACAGTCCGGCATCCTAAACTTTAAGCCTAGGATACACTACAGAGATCTGAAGCCTAAGCTCTGATACCAACTGTGACAGCCCCACCTCCCCCTAAGGCGAACCAAATGGTTCGGCGGACCGCCTGTCCAGTTCTCGCCGGAACTCAGTCGTTCACTACAGTCCTCAAATAAAATTACAAGATAAATCTCAAATATACATCAAATGTTCCACATCTTACATATACAACAAACTAAACCCTCAAAAGATACAAGCAATACTAATGTTCTGAATAAGACAAAGGTCCTCAGTTCTCACATAAGTACAAGTACAATCGCAGTCTCAAACATTACACAAGATAAAACTAAAACTCCAACTGTACAGGAGATCATCCAACCATTCACACGGAGAACTTTAATACAAATGCTTCCTTCACCTCGAGCCCTATGGTGGGGAATAAAATATTTTGGGGTGAGCTAGAAGCTCAACGAGTAACCAGTAAAATCAGTAATCAAATCAGTTTCACAATCATTATTTCAATGATGTCATGGATCAATAATCAAATGTACGTTTATTGCTCTCGTGAGCCAGTGAAATCAATGTACTTAAACAACCAACGCTCAAGTTGATCATTTAACGTTGAACAGTAAGATGGAGCCCTTTGGTGCTCCAGATGAACAGTAAACAGTGGTGGAGACGTTGGTGTTCAGCACAAGACTCCTCAAGAACTCATTGAAGCCAAATCATGTCATGAACTCAAATGCAAGCACACATGATATGCAATCGAGTAAATAATGTAAGAAATGGTTCATAAGTAGCTTTGGAAACAGTTTGGGGTCACTCACTACCACGGCTCATAATCCTCTTCCGTTATGAACAATTTTGCTGATCGAACTCAAGCCCTTCAGCTCAAATTCACAGCAACCCAATACTCTCAAAGATGGGACAGCATTTCCCCTTATAATTCTTCATTTCCGTCCTACAATAACAATATCAAATTACACCTTACCAACCACAATCACAAATACGATTCATAGGCAATAAAACACATCCAATTAGGCCACAATACCCTTCAATCAAAGCCAATTAGAAGTTGAAAAGCCAACCATGAGAAAACCCCCAAATTAAACCCTAGAAACCAAAATTTCCGCCCAAACCAGAAATTTTTTGCAAACAATCGTAATTAACGCACAAAAGCTCCATTTAACACCATTTAGAGCTATCATTCATGGCCAACCAACAATTATCATCTAAAATCAGAAAATTCACCAATAATTCTAAAATTGGCTAAGCCTAACCCCAGCCCGTAAAATCCTCCACAAAATAACATATATAACATCGCTAATCCACCAATTTGCAATCAATTCAAGTAGATAAGGATTTCTTAGCAAAATACCTTCAATCCTCAAGATAATAGGTAACTTAGTGCTTCCTCCTCCCAAAACAACTCCACACATAGCTTGCAAACACCTTAGATGCGAAGTTAATCGGAGCAATTTGCAAAACTAACGGTTAAATCTCAAGATTCAAGTGAAAATTGAAACTAGAAATTGAAGTTTTCTTTCTTTTCTCTCAAACACACGGCTGGCCAAGAGAAAGAAATGAAGTTATTTTCCAGCCAAAACAAGATAAGAAGTAAGAAAATCTGCTGGTCAAACTTGATGGCCGACCTGCCACATCACAATTCGGCCGGATTCTTGGCCGGATTCGAGGCAGTGGCGAAACTCATTTTTCTCAAAACTCCAAGGCAATCCGGCCAGGTATCTGGCCAGAAACTGGCCGGATTTGGCCCCTTCCCTTTTTGCAAAACTTTTTCTTCTTTTCCAAGTTCAAACGTTGCGCTCCTCCGCTCGTCCAACAAAGTTATATGTAAAAATGAAAACCCTCCTTCTTTCGGGGCGTCACAGTTGCACTGCTCGAATTGACATTGGATAATATTGAGTCTAGTTGAATAGCTATTGTGTTGAGCTTGCTTATATGTTGAATTGGGCTGAGTTGAGGAAACTAATGAAGCCATAAATGGCTGGAAAATAGCTAAATACAAAGGGCATACTGCCCAAATTTTCGCCATAAGTGGCTGGAAAATAGCTAAATACAAAGGGCATGCTGCCCAAATTTTCACTCGAAGGTTAGGCGTGTGTACACGCGGTTTGAGTGAACATTTGAGTTCAAATTGAACTTGGATTGTCTATGGTATTCGAGTCTTCTTTCGTAAAGGTATATAAGCTAAAATTTGGCAGAAACTCATACCCTTGGAAAAATGAAAGTGGTGACCACTTGGAATATATTTTCCTCGTCTTTTAGACTCAAATGCGAATTCCAAAGCTTTAGTTGCTTCTTTAGCAACACCAAAAAAGCAAGCATGAATTTTCTAGTGTTTGATACATAACGTGAATCCTATCTAAACGAGTTTCATTTACTTGATCTGTTTAAAGCAAAAGTCTTAAGTTCCGAACCCTAGTAATTTCAAGCTTTCAAATGATATTGTATCGCAGATTTGGACTCCAACTAAGGAGTTATACCTGAACATGATTTTGATAAGCACTAAATCTTTAGTGAGTGCTTCCAAATACTTGATTGAATTGGATGCTTGTTTTCAATACTTGACCAATATGATCGAATGATATGTGATTGATATAATTGGGCAAGGGTGTACTTTATCGCACTTGCCCTAATGTGATATGTACTCGTTTATTGTTGCAAAAACTTGATATACTTGTGCGTGACTTGTAAGTACTGAGCGGCAGTATGTACCACACTCGATCTGAGTGGGAGGTACCTCTCATTCCCATCTTCGTACTTTTATCTTAATTGCATCGGTTGGAGATGTTATCTCATCGACTTCTTGGGGACCCAAACCCTACTAGCTAGTTAATCGAGTCGAGCCGGCAAGGGCTTGGTCGATTAGATAATGAAACATGGGTATCTAGTGTTGTCGAGTGGAGTATTATCTCCTCGACTAATCGGTATACTCGAGAATTACCACTAGTGTTTATCGTGAAGTTCGGGCCCGGTAAGGGGTTTGGTTGGTGGACGGAGATTGGAGTTAAGTGGTGTACTACTGGACTAGTTACCTTACTTGAAAGTTGACGGAGTATCAACTACCACTCGATCAAGCTACGGTGGAGCTAATTTACAAGAGCAACTGTATCCTTTTCCGTAAAATGCTGAATATTTATTGTTTGGCCAAATGAAGTGTTATTGCTCACTTTCTCGACTTGTTATGCTCGCTATTTCACTATTATGATACATTCACTATTAATTAATGGTCAATTTGCTATTTGGAACATCACTGAGCTTTAGCTCACTCCGTTAGTTTTGTTTTCCTTACAGGGGGTACGAGCGAGGCGTGCGACGTGTACAGACTAGCGTAATATAGTTGTTTTGAATTTTGTAATTGTACTCACACTAGTCGCTCGATTAGGGTTGAATGTATTGAGAACTTAAATCTTTTGATGTATTTGGGATTGTATGGATGGTTGGGATAGAAATAAATGTATTTGTATGTTTCAAACTTGGGAACCGTTAACTCGTTTATGATTGAGGTTGCATCATATTTTATTTGATATGAGTGAGTGAAACCTGACGAGAGTTGGGCAGGCGGTCCGCTAAATCTTAGGATATGCTCCAGGGGGAGATGGGGTCGTCACAGATGGTATCAGAGCTCTTAATGGGCTCAAGCCAGGAGAGGGCTCTCAGATTGTGGGGAATGGCCTATTTAGTGTTGAACTAATTACTATTGTGAAGGGAATTAGATATGTACGTCAGGCATGAATATCAAATATAAGTGAGTTACTCTTGGAACTGGCTAGCCTGAGCTGTGAATTATCCCATTGTCAGATTCTTGTACCCGAGTACAGATATTTCATTCAATGGTGTTTTTGCAAATTGTGAAGAATTTAGTATATTGCATTATGATGGGACTAGAAAGCATGATTAAATTTGGCCAAATAGAATCGAAAGGACCAAGTCTAGTTTTTGAAAGTTAAAAGTGAAGAGCCAATAGTGAGTTCTTGAAGATTAGTGCCAATTCTATTTTTAAGATGAATAATTTTACTAGTCGTTCAATGGTAAATGGAATATATGCCATCTCTTACCCAACATATAGGTTTAGACTTAGAATTTGCGTGAAATCATAGTTTAAGTAAGAACTATGTAGTTGTGAATAGCTCTAAACCTTGAGGAGAGTTTTCAAAATTGAGGTGAGAGAAGTTTGATGAATTTGCCATGTGAGGTGAGTTCTCGATGACCTTGTGGTTCCTTAAATTTTATTAGAGGATTATTTGGGGCTAATGTCCAATAGGATAAAGATAACTAGTTGTTAGGTTATTAGAAAAGCCAATGTATGAAATGTTTGAGATCATGTAGAATACTTAAGAGCCATTGATGTACTTAAGTAATGATCATATTATTTGATTTGATATTAGACGTAGTAGAACTACAATTTACTAAGGAATTTTGATTAGTGTTACTAATGGGGTAATTGGATTAGTAAATGCACTTGAACGATTGTCACCTTGACTATGTTAGGATGATTATACACGGTAGTCAGTATAAAATAAATGTCTATCAATGGATAAGAGTAAGTCAAGACTCAGGTTAATGGTGCTTTAACTATTAAGGCAAGGCTTAGATGGATGAAATAAGAAAATGAATTATTTTGCAGTGGAATTCGGAGAAATGTAATATATGAAGTAGGTGGTGAGTATTAGGGCAATGATGTTATGGTGAATCATTGCAGTTTATGAGTCTAAAGAAATATTTATCGTAACATGTTTACAAGTTGTGGATATAACAATTATTGATAACAAGAAACAGGAAAGGGTGAGTGTGACGCCCCCACTTCTCCCAAGGGCGAACCCAAGGGTATCGGCGGGACGCCTGCCCAACTCTCGCTGGGACTCGATACAATCCATCATTCAAAACCAGAAATACTTCGAATAACTTCAATACATAATTAAAGTACTCCAAAATATCTTACACTTACAATTAGTTAGCTTTCAAGCTTAAATACAACCCAGCGGAATATGTACTATAGCCATCCGATATAATACAATTTAAAGTCTTCAAAAAAAAACAATCTAGTACTATTCACGAACACTCTTAGTCTCAAACCCTGTTAAGGAAAACAAAACGTGGAATGAGCTACACAACCCAGTGAGGTTCCAAGAGACTCTAGCAGTTCTAATAAACCAAATAATTCGAGCATACCACATGTATGATTCAAGGTTACATATTGGCACATTAACAAGAGACAGTTATCATTGTACGAATAATTTGAGCATATCACAGGTATGGTTCAGGGTTGCACGTTGCCACCTTAGCATAAAATAGTTATAATTATGCAAAATAAACACACATTGAAGGATACGGTGATCCAATGGAACAATTTCGGTCAATTGCACCTTATAACTTCAGAACCCCTCAGTTTGTCTGGCTATCACCTTATCCCTCCAGTGGTAGTACTCAAGTGTACCGAAATGGTGGCCCAGAATTCTAACCTACCCGACCGAGCCCAGTCCTGGCTCGAGCAGGTTAGTAACCAAGGGCAAGGCCTAGTTCAGCGAAGAGCTTATAACATGCACAAGTAATCAAGTAAATCGGTAAATGGTAAACGGTAATAGTTCTCGGTTAACGGTAAAAATTTATCTTTTTAGTAGGTTGAGTGAGATAAAGTATACACTCGCCTTAAAATGGTCGACAATTTCATAGGAGCAATTATCAGTAATATTTAACACGTAAACACGTAAGCAATGTGCGATAATTTCATATGAACATGTAATTTACGGTAATCAAGTAACCAAGTAGATCGGAAAACGGTTATTAGTTCACGGATAATTGGTAGACATTTATCATTTTAGTAGGCCGCCCATTGGCCGTCCCTACTTTTATCACTTAAGAGTCAAGGAGGGTCACTCCAATCGACTTATGCAGCCATAACATAATCAATCATTAAAACATTTCACTTAACAAGTCCTTTCAAGCAATTCACTTCAAATAATTCAAGTACACTTCACGTAAATATACATTTCAAATATTTCATGCCGGGCAATTCGAGTACACCTTACTTAAATGAGACCAAGTATAGTAAACACTTAACACGTAATGACCATGGCATAATCATGTCATAAACTATTCAAATTACCTACTCCTATATGGAACTCTCACCTATTCAAAACAAGTGAGTGAGTGCTCAACAAGCATTTAGGCGTATGAAATCATTGGACGGGAGCAAGTAGGTATGAAATCATGTAAATGATTTTCTAAACGAGCGATCGAAGATGGACTTAGAAGAGCCACGTCACAATCCGACCAAGAATTGGCCGGATATCCGGGCGGATTCGAGGCAGTGAGGAATCTATATTTTTTTAATTTTCACCACCAATCCAGCCAACTATCCCGCCAACAATTGGCCAGATATACGGTCGGATTCTTTGAAAATGTTCCCGCGTGAAAATTTTATAAAATGGCCAAGAATTATCGAGTTTAGGAGCATTCTTTCCAAAATCATAACTCACTCTCTACAAGTCCAAAATTAAAAAATTTGGTACCGTTGGAAACTACTTTCAAAGTACTAAAAGTTCCTAAAAGACACTTTTCCATGATTCCAAATGGATGATATTCAAAATTTGGCTCAAAGTGGCCGTTTTGAAATGCCAAGACAGATTTGGGTTCATTTTTGGCAAAGTTTGAAAATTCGGCAAAATTCATACAATGCGAACTAGCCTCTGAAATTTAGAAATCAATTAGAGTTACAATCAAAGTTTTCAACTCAACAAGCGGAACACAAATTGGGATTTTGAGCACTAAGATATAGTAGCTCAAAGTTGCTGAAAAAGTGAGATGGTTAGGCTAAATTTCCAGGTTTAATCACGAAATTTGGAAATTCAGTTGAGCATCGAAACGGACTCGAAATGGCACCAAATTTGGTAGTATTACACTACCTTATGAGGGCTATTCTTCTGTCAAATTTCATGGAGAAATACATACAGAATGTCGGTTAACAAAATCATTAAATTCCCACAAGTTTCCAAGGCAAATCTGCCTTGTATGTAAATTTTCCTTTTTTTAAATATTTGGCCAATAAAATTTTCTCAAACACAGTCCATTTATGAAGGCAATGTCTAAGAAACATCTAAGATACATTTGGTAGGTGGTTAACACCAAGAATTTCGAAACAACAAGTCCCAATCAAAATTTAGGCATGCAACTAGCCAAAAGAGGGTTTCAAATCATTGAGTTAGTTTCGAATTTCGGCCACAACTCACTCAATTCAACTTGGAATTGAGCGTGGTCAATGGTGTTAAAAACTAGATTCATAAAGCTATAATTTCTTAGAAGAAATTGTTTTCAAAATCTGTCCACAGCTAGCTCATATTTGAGCATCAATTCGCTGCTTAAAACAGAGCTTCCAGTGTAGATGCGAAACAGGATAGTCATGTTCAAACGATTGGTATGGACTACTCAGGTGGAATCAGAATGTGCGTTTTATACCGTTGGAAAGCTGGGAATGTCTAGTTTCTAGTTCCACAAATGACACTCAATCCTGATATCGAAGCACAAAGTTATAGCCATTTGAAAAACACTGCCAGAGCAGTTTTGGGAAAAATTCCAGATTTATTGGACTTTTGAAAACTCAACATCTACCCATCCAAATCCCGAAATGTTTTTGATGAAACTTTCTACACAACCCACACAACATGTATACATCATAATGAAGTCATTAGAACTACAAAAATTTGCTCTAAGGGCCACGGCATGAACAGGGGCAGAAATGGAAAAATTCTCCCCTTCACTTCCTTTGAGCTTTCATCCATAATATCACTCATTTCTTCTAATTTAAGCACTAATCCAACATTATTAACATCAAAATTCACAAAATCAGTCCATCAAGCCATAGTGGGAGTTCATAGAGCCAACTCACCAATTTTTCCAACAATTTAAGCTACCCATAAGAAATTATGAACTCATAAGTGCTAAACAACTTCCATAAGTCAAGATTTTGAAGGTTGATCGTCACTTACTTTCTTAGATGATTTAAGGTAGAATTTTCGATCCTCATTGCTCAAGAAAAACCATGGATTTGAAGCTCTTTTGTAGCTTGAGTTGCTCTCCTAGTAGATTGCAAAGTGTGGTTAAAGTTTGAAGTGATTTAGTGAAGGATTGAAGCAAGAAATGAAGAGGAATTTTTGGTAGTTTCTTTGCTCTTGTTGGTCGACTGTTTGAGGAAGAAAGGAAGGGTGAAAATCTGATGTTAAAGCTTCTAAAGTAAGCTTAAAACTTGTGGCCCAAAATTGCTCAAGGATGTCCACTAAAATAATACGCGTGCGCGCTTGTTTCATACCCGATTCCTCTCGGGTTTGTTTTACTTGTGTACTAAACCTCTAATGCACTTTCATTCATATTATTATTATTCACTTTTAATAGTCCCACAATAAAGGTCTTAAACCCCTCAATTAATTGCGAGCGTAAAAATGCCTCTTCCCGATTTTAGTGCAATTAAGAGAAATTTTCAAGAATTTCTTATAACGATAGTATCACTAACTAATAATTGAACACTTTAACATAAAAATACCTATTTCAAGACTAATGTACAAGTCACCAATTTTCCAAGTTTATTGTATCCTCAATTCGATTATTGTCTCCAAACGCGTATTCACTATTTTCGCTTAACGAGCTTTCAAAAATTAAATTTTGAAACTAGTCATTTTAAAAATACATGTAAGCCACAGTTCCATGTATTTGGGTCCAAAAAGGTTGGAATAAAATGTTCGGAGTAAACGGTCAATTAAATATTTAAATAAACTAGTAATAGGAGTTTAAAATAGGAAAATTTGCGAGTCCTCACAACTTTCCCTCCTTAAAAAGAATTTCGTTCTCGAAATTCATACCTTCTATGATCTCAGATAACTCTGAACCTTGTTGTGTGATCATTTTAGATGTTCTTGTAGATGCTACTGGTCGATTTCCTCTTCCATTGACTTGTCAAGGGATAATTCCATTTCCTTATTGAATAGTAGTTTATCACGGATGTCTCCTTGGACAGTCGTGAACTTTATGGTTGGTACTTCCACATCCCATACACTTTCGCCCCTTTAGCCAGTAGTTTTCTTCGGTATGATTCATTCTTCCACAATATCCACAGGTCGGACGGGACATCGTGACCTGACTTGCCTGCGAGATCTTCTTTGATTGTATCTGTCCTACTGGAGCTCTTCGTGATGTAGTCCTCTCTGGTTCCTTTATCATGAGTGGTGCAGGGAGTGACAGTCTTACTCCATCCACTTCTTTTCTAACTTTGGGTGGTGGTCCAATTTCTCTTAGTGTACTATTAGATACATCTCTTTTCTTTGCTTGAAAGACTCTCAGTTGGGATTTTGTGCTTTCCACCCTTTGTGCGTTCTCGAGATGTTTCAACCTGTGCTGCGGCAAGGGCATCTTGGATTTCTAAATGTAATCCTTAAATAAACCGTCTTATTCTCTTCCGTTCCTTAGCCACCAATTCTGGAGCATATGTAGATAACTTCGTTAAGCGTGTTTCATACTCAGCCACACTTAAAGTTCCTTGACGAATCTTTAAAAAATCGTCTTCTCTCTTTTCTTGGACAAGTGGAGGAAAAAATTTCTCATTAAACTCACACACAAAGTTTATCCAAGTCCTTGGAGTTTGATCTCTTTCCCACTTGTTTCTTATAATATTCCACCAGGCTCAAGCTGATCTATTTGGTCATCTCCTCTCCCAGCACTTGGCTCTGCGTTTTGATCAATATCAGACCCATATCAAGTCTTTGATTTTGGGGTTGTCTAGGTTGACGTCCCTTCCGTTGTCCTCTAGTTTTCATGTTCACAACTAATCTATATGCATATGTATAAACCTCACACTAAACTATAATTGAACTATACACACACACCAGTAACAACTTTTAAAGACAAAGAAATCACTTACACAAATAACATTATCACTATGCAAGTAAACACAAACTAGAGCTCATTAAAACATAACACCAGTTATAGTCAAATAAAGTTCATACCAAGTCAAAATCAGTAAACAAAAGTAAACACGTGATTGTCAAAAGTACATTCATCTCCAAGGTACAACTCTTAAACCTACTCCCATCGTCCCACTACAAAAGATCACAAGTAATGTTTCACTAGATTAATTGGAACTAGATGGTTCCCGTTCCCTAACATGTTCAACTTCAATCTCAATACAAGGATCTTTTGGGTTGCGATCTTTTCCATCTCCCGCTCTTAATTATTGTGTCATCTTAGCCAAACGATTATTGGTTCCCTATTCACGTGAAATATCGATTCGTTCTTATTTCCCACAAATGGAGATCTCAAGTCCTTAACATTGCCCTCAACTCTAGAGTACTTGGGTACAAGAATCCGAAATAAGATAATTCACAACTCAGGCCGTACGCTCCCAAGTGTAAATCATCCAAGTTAAGATTCCTACCCCACATACATATCTAATTTTTTCCCAAATATCAAGATAAAGGCTTTGTACCTATCACATTCATGATTTACAGCTCACGTTTCAAGAAGAGCACTTAAGCCTTTTCTCATTCACATAGTAAGGACCATAACACCACTTGGCCCAATCTTACCCCACGCAGAGACCACGTGAAGTGGCTCTAATTTTCATTTCTACAAATAGTCACTTAACTTTCAAACAAGTCCCGCAGTCCGGCATCCTAAACTTTTAACCCTAGGATACATTACAAAGATCTGAAGCCTAAGCTCTAATACCAACTGTGACGCTCCCATTTCTCTCAAGGGCGAACCCAAGGGTATCGGTGGGACGCCTGCCCAGCTCTCGCCGGGACTCGGTACAATCTATCATTCAAAACTAAGAATACTTCAAATAATTTCAATACATAGTTAAAGTACTCCAAAATATCTCACACTTACAATTAGTTAGCTTTCAAGCTTAAATACAACCCAGCGGAATATGTACTATAGCCATCCGCTATAATACAACTTAAAGTTTTAAAAAAAAACAATCTAATACTATTCACGAGCACTCTTTGTTTCGAACCTTGTTAAGGAAAACAAAACGTTGAATAAGCTACATAGCCCAGTGAGGTTCCAAGATACTCTAGCAGTTCTAATAAGCCAAGTAATTGGAGCATACCACATGTATGGTTCAAGGTTACATATTGGCACATTAACATGTGACAGTTATCATTGTACGAATAATTGGAGCATATCACAGGTATGGCTTGCACGTTGGCACCTTAGCATGAAATAGTTATCATTATGCAAAATAAACACACATTAAAGGATACGGTGTTCTAGTGGAACAATTTCGGTCAACTGCACCTTATAACTTCAGAACCCCTCGATTTCTCTGACCAACACCTTATCCCTCCAGTGGTAGCACTCGAGTGTACCGAAATGGTGGTCCGGGGTTCCAACCTACCTGACTGAGCCCAGTCCGAGCTCGAGCAGGTTAGTAACCAAGGGCAGGACCTAGTTCAGCTTAGAGCTTGTAACATGCACAAATAATCAAGTAAATCGATAAATGGTAAACGGTAATAGTTCTCGGTTAATGGTAAAAATTTATTTTTTTAGTAGGTCGAGTGAGATAAAATACACACTCGCCTTAAAATGGTGGACAATTTCATAGGAGCAATTATCAGTAACATTTAACACATAAACACGTAAGCAATATGCGATAATTTCATATGAACATGTAATTTATGGTAATCAAATAACCAAGTAGATCGGTAAATGGTTATTAGTTCACGGTTAATTGGTAGACATTTATTGCGAGAACCCGTAAAATTTCTTATTTTCTAGGCTTTATTTTATTTATTTGCACGCTTCTTATGCATTTTCTTTATTAGGAAAATTTTCTAGATAATTTTTATGAACAAATAGGGTTTTTAAATTATTTTTCTAGTATAGTTTAGTTCATGAGATTTTTGGAGCGTATACCGGGCGTGGGACCCGCTAGTGCAGTAAGTTCGGTAAAATTGGGCCAATTAGGTTAAGTTTTGTGTACTGGGTTTAATTTGCTAGATGTTAAGAGATAATTAGAGGTTGCTTAGATGGTTAATGATGGAGAGACAAAAGGATAAGTTTTAACAAAAAGGGATGCTAGGTGTCTTCATATGGTTGGAACTTGGACTTTGACTACTAATTCCTAACTTTACTAAATACCAATTTGGACCAAAAATCATCTTCATTTTGTCTTGCTTTGGCCGAATTTCTTAGAGAGGAAAGGAAAGAGAAGGCTTCAACTACTTCATCCATTTCTTGCACAAATCTTGTGATCCAACCATCCAAACTTGAAATCACTCCATAAAACTCCCTAGCTAGGTAGGATTGTGGAAGGTGGTGGAGTGGTTTGGAAAGAGGAGGTGCTAAAGTGCTTCTTTTCTTGAGGTTTCAAGGTGAGTAGCTAAGAAATTCCCTCTTTGATCTTGTTAATGTCAAATTAATGGTTTATGTTGGTTAAAAATGTGATTTTATGGAAGATTAGCACTTGAATGCATGAATTTCAGATTAGCGTTTCTAGTTTCTTCAATTCTGCCTGGTACTGTTACACCTAGTTAGAGGCCGAATTGGCCTTAGCACAAAACATGAAAGTTGTAGAGAATGATGTTTTCTAGTTGCCTGTAAATTTTCAGCTCAATCCGAGCTTGGTAGCCTGAGATAAGACGGAAATAGCCGGACTGGTCTAGGTAGGAGTTCAGCGAACAGGGTTGTGTTTTAGCTTCGAAACACCGTAAGATACACTTCAATCGGACTTCGGTAGCCTGAATTATTGCTGTTTAACAATTGTGCGGTTAGCCAACCTGTTTGTGAGATTCTGGTTTCGTATATTTCAATTTTGACCTAGATACATTGCAAACGGGACTGAGTGGCCTTCTTCAACATTGTAGCCCTTTCTCTTAGCTTCGAAACGGTGTACATTGCACCTCAATCTGATTAGTGTCGCTTCAGTTGTGTTAGTTCCGCTAAACAACAGTAAATCTGCCTTTTGTTTTCTAACCTAAACGTCATTTCCGTACTTGTTATTAGCTTGATTTTGTCCTTGTATTGTCTTGAGCCTATTGAACGGCTATTGAAATTAAATTGTTGTGTGTGTACCTTTGGGTTTGAATGAGAAAAATAATGAAGCTGTGAGAACCCGTAAAAAAACCCTAATCATTTTCCTAGGGTTTTAGTTCCCTTAATTGCATGCTTTCTGCATTTTCTGGCTTAGGAATATTTTTTTGGTGGATTTTATGAGTAATTATAGTTTTTAGATAATTTTTCTAATATTGGAGAGTTTTTAGAAAATTAAGGATAAATAACGGACGTAGGACCCACTAGTGCGAAAAGTTCGGAAAAATTCGACCAATAAGGTTAAGTTTCGGATACTGTGTGAAATTTATCGGGTGTTAAGAGATAAGTAGAGGATGTGAAGTGATTGATGTGAGAGGAAACAAAAGGATAGGAATGCATTTATGGAAGTGACAAGTGTCACTCTTCCATTAGTTGTCTTTGTAGACAACTATTCACCCTTTTTGACTTTTTGACTAATTGGGTTAAATATCTAAAAACAAAATTACCAAAAATCACCATTTTCTTCTCCTTGATGGCCGGCCCCTCCTTGAGCAAAGAAGAAAGAGATTCTTCACCATTTTAGCTTCCATTTGGCTCAATCTTCCAAAAACAATTGCTTGAACTAGATTCTACTCCATAAAATCATTCCATTTGGTGCTAGTGAGTGGGTTAGTGAAGTTTTTTTGAAGAGCTAAGGTGTCCAACATCTCTATCTCTCTTGTTTACTTGGTAAGTGATGCTTAAACTTCCTCCTACACCTAATGATGCTTAAGTTATGATTAGTAGTGGCTAAAGTGATGGATTATGTGATTTATTTCTTGATTTGAAGTGATTTGGTGAAGTTTTTATTTTTTTGAGGAATTTTCTGGTTTAATATGAATGTGATGTTGTGGTCATCTATGATGGTTGTTAATGAGGGGTAATGACTCATGTGGGTGTGAATTGGTGATAATAGCAACTAATTGTGGGTTTGGATTGAGTTGTGAAAAGTTAGGGTTTGATAACCCCTAATTCTGTCCGGTTTTGGATCATAGGGTTAGAGGCCGAATTGGACTTTGCTCAAAACGTGAAAGTTGTAGGTATTGATGTGTTTGAGGTGCCTGCAAAATTTCAGGTCATTTGGATTAGTGTAGAGTGAGATATATCGATTTTACTGTTGCTGTTCTGGGTTGATCAGAATGCGAAAACTGCACTTGTAATTGGCCATTTTGACTGGAATTGGTTTGGATTTTGTTGTTGGTGTCTTCTGATGAAATGTAGCTGGATGTCTTAGCTATCATATTCCTTTGGAATCAATGCATTTGGACTTGTGTAGACTGAAATAGACTAATTACAGTTTTGTGTGATTTGTAAACCTGCAATTACTGTTCAGGTTGTGGTATTCTGCATTTTTGACCTAGTTGTGCTAGGATTTGGATTGAGTGGCCTTCTACATTGTTGTAGCCCTGTCTTTTAGCTTCGAGATGGTGGGTCTTACACCCTCATCCGATAAGCGTAGCGCATTTTGTGTCATTACCGTAAAAGTATGACGAAAACTGTTTTTTTGTTAAGGCCTAAGCTAATGCCATTTCTTAATTTCTGGTTACCTATGATGCTTATTTATGCATATGAAACCCTATTAGGGTTATAATTGGTATGGCTATATGACTCGTTATCGAGTCTCATTGCATTTGTTTGCATGTTCTTGGAAGTGTCGTTGGTGCACGACGTTCGTTTAACGGCGGTGCATGAAGTATCACTTACGTGATTGGTGAGTATACTACTCACTTAAATGTTATTATGTGGCTTTGTTATATGTGGTTGTGATGCCTTGAAGGCTTATTTGGATATTGTAATTGATTAAGGTGAGGGTGTACTTGACCGCCCTCACCCCTTTTGATAGTATCACTGATTGTCTACTGTTTCACTGTCTTACTGAACTTGATATATGAGTCATTGCATTCCATTTCATGGAAACTGATTTGGTGTTGTTTGGACAAATGTCCAACGACTTTACTGCATTACTGAGCTCAACCCCGTAGGTAGTCAATTGAATCGAGCGGCGAGGGCTTGGTCGTGAAAATTGACATGCCTCGGGGACTGTACTGTGGAATCTTGTGGTAATGAGACCTTTGGTTCCGGTATACTCGAGTATTACCAAAATGACTGAATGGAGTGCGGGCCCGGTTGGGGAATGTTGGGTGGAAGGAATGGAAGTAAAGAGTTGTCTACGGTTGGTTATTCTTTTAACATTGACGGAGGGTCAATGAGGTTGGATCAAGATTATCAGCGAGGAAATGGGCTCTTGAGAGCCGTCCGTATCCTTTCACTGATTTGATTTACTTCTTATTTGCATACTTGAACTGAATGGTTATGCTTATGTGATCTTAGTTGCTATGGTGGTTGTATTCTCACTGGGCATTTAGCTCACCCCGTTTCTTTTGTTTTCCTTACAGGAATATGACTCTTTTGGAATTAATTTTGTTAAATGGTTGCCGAATGAACTAGATGAATGCCCCTTGTGTATTGTATATAAAATGGGACCCTAAATGTATCATTAGGGCCGTTTTCACTTTTGTTTTGGCAACCCACATATGTAGTGACTTTTGTATCACTTTTAACTGCCATTGTGGCTTGTAAATGGTTAATGTTATGTTGTATATGTATTTCGATGTTTGGTTGGGTTTCGGACGGGTCGGTTACTATTCATGGCCGACTCTGGATTTCATTTCTTTTATTTTGGGTTATTTTGCCCTTTTGCCTTGTTTGCGCGCATTATAAGTTTCAGAACGTGATAGATCGCTTTATACTGCACCGTTAGTCCTGGCGAGAGCTGGGCAGGCAGTCCGCTAACCTCTTTGGTTCGCCTTAGGGGAAGGTGGGGCTGTCACAGGTGGTATCAGAGCCTAGGTTTGAATTAGCCTGGGTGTAATAGAAGTGATTGACTTGAGGATTCTATTGCTTATACCTATTAAGTGTATTCATGTTATTTCTTCCTTTGCTATAGGATGGATGCGAGTGGTGACCCTAGTGCTAGTCCGTTGGGAGTGAGACCTCCCAGAGCACTCCCCGTGATCCCATATCAGATCAGGCAGAAGGGGGCCGTGGTGTGTTGGAGCCCGGCCAACCGCCTTCGACGGTGTGAGTGCCATGATACTTATGCTTACCCGAACGCCTTAGTTTTGGCTGTGGCAAAGGAGCGTAAAGAGCTTGCTAAGGATAACGCTAAGCTGGAAGCTGGGGTTGCTAAGCTGGAAGCTGAGGTGATTTAGGTTAAGGCAACCAACGAGAAGCAGGCTGCACGCATCAAGGAGCTAGAGTATGACGTGCTTGAGGTCGAGGACCGAGTTGACGACCTCTGCGATCAGTTGAGGGATGCACGCGAGCGTGAGGTTAAGCGAGCTCGCAAAGTCAGGGGTCGTGCTGAGGCGATCCTTAATCTGTGCGACGACGGGCTCGAGGGGTCTAGCGATGAGGCCTCGTGTGCTGGGGCCGAGGCTGGAGAGGAGTCTACCCCGTCGCCTGGATCCCAGACCCCGGCGACTGACTAGGCCTTGATCTTTAGGCACCTTTTGGATAGTTGGTGGTTTTGGTATGTACATAGGGATAGGGATAGAGCCTTAGCTAACCGTTTTGGATATGGGTTGGCTACATGTAAATCTCTTTTGATAGGCCATCCTTAGGGTGGATCGTTTGTGTTTGTACGTGCTTTGGCCGTACTTGACTTGACTGATTGTATATATGTGTTTGGCTTGTATATATGTGTGTTGTGTTCATGTTTGGACTATATAAATACGTGTTATTGTGCAAAGTTTAAGTGTTACTTATATGTCTTGTTACTACTTTGGTTTAGTATTCTTGCCTAGACCGAGTAAAACTCATGGAAGGTACACGGAGTGGTCGGGGACGTGGGCGCGGAATTAGACAACCCACACCGGTTAGGGAAACGGGGGAAACCTCTACTGGACCCAATCCTGGACCGCAAATAGACCCGAATGTACAAATAGCTGCCGCTATGCAGCAAATGACAAACCTACTAGCATAAGTAGTACAACAACAGGGCCAGAACCCAAACCCTAACCCCGGAAACCCTGGCCATCATATTGAGAGCGAAGATAGAGCTCTAGAACGTTTTCAGAAGTTTTCCCCGCCAAAGTTTGTTGGGGGACCCGACCCTGATGTTGCTGAGAAATGGCTTGAGAAGACGGTTGATATATTTGCCGCTTTACATTACCCAGACGAACGGCAGGTGACTTTTGCCGTGTTTCAACTTGAGGGGCCTGCCCGTTCCTGGTGGAACGTAATTAGACAGAAATGGGAGCGGGAGCAGACACCTAGGACTTGGGTGAACTTCATCCGGGAATTTAATGCAAAGTTTTTCCCTCCTCTAGTCCAGGAGAGGAAGGAGGACGAGTTTATCCGGCTCCGGCAAGGGGCTCAGACTGTGGCGGAATATGAGAGTCAGTTCACCCGCCTGTCCAAATTCGCGCCTGAGCTAATCATGACTGAGCAAAGGCGAATTAGGCGTTTTATTCAGGACTTGAACGTTGAGATCCAGAAAGACCTCGCGGCGGCTCAAATCACTACATTTAGCGAGGCAATAGAAAAAGTCCAACGAGTTGAAAGTGCACGGCTGCAGGTCCGAAACTTCCAGGCTAAGAAGCGTGGCTTTCCTGGGAGTACGTCTGGACAAGGTGAGAAGAGCACTCCCTCTAAATTTGGACGCGGAATGGGTGGTGGTCGACAGTCTGGTTCGGGCAGAGGGACTCCATACAGGGGTGGTCAAGCTGGGCGAGGACAAATGAGAAATGCTCAGAGTGGCTCGGCTTCGGCACCTCGTGGTCCCTGTGGGCATTGTGGCAAAGCAAACCACTCCGAAGATAATTGCTGGAGGAAACAGGGCAAATGTCTGCGATGTGGAAGCGCAGACCACCAATTGGCTACATGCCCGGTCCTGAAACAAGACGGAAAGGGGAGCCAACCATCGTCAAGGACCAATACTGGACCAGCCAAGGGAGACGGATCCAAACCTAAAGTTCCAGCTAGGGTGTATTCCTTAGAGCCCCATCAGGTCCCAGAGTCTTCCGAGGTTGTAGAAGGTACGATCCCTATTTTTCACCGTTTTGCCAAAGTTTTAATTGATCCTGGTGCCACTCATTCGTTTGTTAACCCTGATTTCATGTGTGGCATCGATATAAAACCTGCTAGTTTACCATATGACTTAGAAGTTAGTACACCTACGGGGAATCAACGTTTGGTGACTAGTATGGTTTATAGGGATTGCATTGTATGGGTAGGTGAAAGGAGGTTTTTAGGGGACCTGATTAGCTTGTCCATTAAGGGGTACAATGTGATTCTGGGTATGGACTGGTTAGCCAAATATAACGCCCAACTAGATTGTAAAACGAAAATATTAGAATTTCGTATTCCCGGCGAGGCAACCTTAAGATTGGATGTAAGGGGTAAGTTAGCTTCGTCTGCTCGAATTTCGGGCATTCGAGCTAGGAAACTGATAAGTAGAGGGGCGCAAGGATTTTTGGCCTTTTTGATTAATACCCCTAGGGATAAGTTAAAAGTGGAAGACGTGGCCATAGTGAGGGAATTTCCGGATGTGTTTCCTGATGAGTTAGTAGCCTTACCTCCGGAAAGGGAGATAGAATTCCGAATAGATCTTTTACCTAGAACCTCACCTATCTCAAAAATCCCTTACCGAATGGCGCCTGCAGAATTTAAGGAACTTAAGTTGCAATTACAAGATCTTTTGGAGCGGGGATTCATTCACGAGAGTGGGTCTCCTTGGGGGGCTCCTGTCCTATTTGTGAAGAAAAAGGACGGAACCCTGAGGATGTGCATTGATTACCGGGGGCTGAACAACGTAACCATCAAGAATAAGTATCCACTGCCTCACATCGACGAGTTGTTTGACCAGCTGCAAGGAGCAGTGGTCTTCTCTAAGTTGGACCTCCGACAAGGATACTATCAGTTGTTGATTAGGAAGGAGGACATTCCGAAAACTGCTTTTAACTCAAGATACGGGCATTACGAGTTCGCCGTTATGCCCTTTGGACTGACCAATGCTCCCGCCGCCTTCATGGACCTAATGCATAGGGTTTTTAAACCCTATCTAGACCGATTTGTTGTTGTGTTTATCGATGACATTTTGGTCTACTCTAAGACACGCGAGGAGCATGAGGAGCATTTGAGAGTGGTGTTGCAGACATTGAGGGAACATCAGCTGTACGCCAAGTTTAGTAAATGCGAGTTCTGGTTGGAGAAAGTAGCATTTTTAGGTCACGTGATCTCCCACGAAGGTATTTCGGTGGACCCGGCGAAAGTTGAGGCCGTGACAAATTGGAAGAGGCCAGAAACCCCCACGGAAATTCGTAGCTTTCTAGGGCTAGTTGGGTACTACCGAAGGTTCATTAAAGATTTCTCCAAATTAGCCGGACCTTTAACTGACCTGACGAAGAAGCATGGTCAATTTATCTGGAACACCCGATGCGAAACAAGTTTTCAGGAACTAAAGAGAAGATTGACCATGGCTCCGGTACTGGTCTTGCCAAATGGAGTGGACGGGTTTGCGGTTTATGCGGACGCGTCGCGAGAAGGTTTGGGGTGCGTTTTGATGCAGAACCGGAATGTGATCTCTTTTGCCTCTAGGAAGTTAAAGCTTCACGAGTAGAACTATCCGACTCACGATCTGGAACTAGCCGCAGTTGTCTTTGCACTGAAAAAGTGGAGGCATTACCTATATGGGGTGACCTTCGAAGTGTACTCGGATCATAAAAGTCTTAGATACCTTTTCTCCCAGAAGGAATTGAACATGAGGCAACGAAGGTGGATGGAATTCCTGGAAGATTACGACTGCACAATCAATTACCATCCGGAAAAGGCAAATGTGGTAGCTGATGCCTTGAGTCGTAAGGTGCAAGTAGCAGGGTTGATGATTAAGGAGTGGGATTTATTAGAATCCGTGTGCGAGTGGAGACCCTGTCTTGGGAGTCATAAGGTGATATTTGGCAATGTTAGGGTGACCTCCGCTCTACTGGAGCGCATAAAAGAGGCACAAGGTGAAGATTTGATGGTACGGAAGTGGAGAGAGAAAGTGGAAAAGGGAGAAACTACGGACTTCAATTTGAGTCCTGAGGGTATTTTGAAATATCGAAACCGAATAGTGGTATCGAAGGAAGGGTCGATGAAAATGGAAATTTTGGAGGAAGCTCATCGGTCCAAGTATACAATCCATCCGGGTAGCAGCAAGATGTATCAAGACTTAAAAGGAACCTATTGGTGGGACAAGATGAAGAAGGAAATCGCTCAATATGTGCAGAAATGTCTCATTTGCCAACAGGTGAAAGCAGAACATCAAAAACCATCGGGTCTGTTACAACCCTTGGAGATACCCGAGTGGAAGTGGGAGAACATCACCATGGACTTCGTTTCAGGTTTACCGAGGACGCAAAGAGGACATGACGCCGTTTGGGTGATCGTTGACCGATTAACCAAGTCGGCTCATTTCTTGCCAGTAAACATGAAGTATTCAATGGACAAGTTGGCCCGACTGTACATGGACGAGATAGTAAGACTACACGGTGTTCCTGTGAGCATCGTCTCCGATCGGGATCCACGGTTTGTATCTCGATTTTGGCAGAAGTTTCAAGAAACCCTGGGGACTAAACTCAATTTGAGCACGACCTATCATCCTCAGACAGATGGACAGTCAGAGCGGACGATTCAAACTCTCGAGGACATGTTACGAACGTGCATTCTGGACTTTGGAGGCAACTGGGGTCAGCACATGACCTTAGTAGAGTTTGCGTACAACAACAGCTTCCATTCGTCGATTCAAATGGCTCCGTACAAAGCTCTCTACGGACGCAAGTGCCGGTCACCGATTTACTGGGACGAAGTTGGCGAAAAGAAAGCACTGGACCCGGCAATCTAAAGTAAAGCTTAAAACTTGTGGCCCAAAATTGCTCAAGAATGTCCACTAAAATAATACGCGTGCGCGCTTGTTTTGTGCCCGATTCCTCCCTGGTTTGTTTCACTTGTGTACTAAACCTCTAATGCACTTTCATTCATATTATTATTATTCACTCTTAATAGTCCCACAATAAAGGTTTTAAACCCCTCAATTAATCGCGCGCGTAAAAAAGCGTACTCCCGATTTTTGTGCAATTAAGCGAACTTTTCAAGAATTTCTTATAACGATAGTATCACTAACTAATAATTGAACACTTAAACATAAAAATACCTATTTCAAGACTAATGTATAAGTCTCCAATTTTCCAAATTTATTGTATTCTCGATTCGATTATTGTCTCCAAATGCGTATTCACTATTTTCGCTGAACGAGCTTTCAAAAATTAAATTTTGAAACTAGTCATTTTAAAAATACATGTAAGCTACAATTCCATGTATTTGGGTCTAAAAAGGTTGGAATAAAATGTTTGGAGTGAACGGTCAATTAAATATTTAAATAGGCTAGTAATAGGAGTTTAAAATAGGAAAATTTGCGAGTCCTCACAACCTTCCTTCCTTAAAAAGAATTTCGTTCTCGAAATTCATACCTTCTATGATCTCAGATAACTCTGAACCTTGTTGTGTGATCATTTTAGATGTTCTTGTAGATGCTACTGGTCGATTTCCTCTTCCATCGACTTGTCGAAGGATAGTTCCATTTCTTTATTGAATAGTAGTTTATCGTGGATACCTCCTTGGACAGTCGTGAACTTTATGGTTGGTACTCCCACATCCCAAACACTTTCGCCCGTTTAGCCAGCAGTTTTCTTCGGTATGATTCATTCTTCCACAATATCCACAGGTCGGACGGGACATCGTGACCTGACTTGCCTGCGAGGTCTTCTTTGATTGTATCTGTCCTACTGGAGCTCTTCGTGACGTAGTCTCCTCTGGTTCCTTTATCATGAGTGGTGCAGGGAGTGATAGTTTTACTCCATCCACTCATTATCTAACTTTGGGTGATGGTCCAATTTCTCTTAGTGTACTATTAGATACATCTCTTTTCTTTGCTTGAAAGGCTCTCAGTTGGGATTTTGTGCTTTCCACCCTTTGCACTTTCTCGAGAGCGTCACTAAATGTTTCAACTTGTGCTGCGGCATGGGCATCTTAGATTTCTAAATTTAATCCTTAAATAAACCGTCTTATTCTCTTCCGTTCCGTAGCCACCAATTCTGGAGCATATGTAGACAACTTCGTGAAGCGTGTTTCATATTCAGCCACACTTAAAGTTCCTTGACGAAGCTATATAAAATCGTCTTCTCTCTTTTCTTGGACAAGTGGAGGAAGAAATTTCTCATTAAACTCACGCACAAAGTTTATCCAAGTCCTTGGAGTTTGATCTCTTTCCCACTTGTTTCTTATAACACTCCACCGGGCTCGGGCTGCTTGATGAGAATATAAAGACCAAGGCCCATTCAAGCACATGGGGAATTGGAAGATTCAAGTGAAGACTAGTTGATTGCATGAATGCTTGAGTTTAGTAGGATTATTTGATTTTTCTCGTTGATTTTGGTTATTTCTTGCTTTAGAAAGTCTAGGTAATTAAGCTAGTTTAATTGCAGCCCATTTGTTAGTAAGTAAGATCCAAAATCTTTCTTAAGTATGTAAGGTAGTTTGGTCAACTTTTGGATTAGGGTTAATGCTTGTAAGGGTTATAAATAGCCCCACTTCCTCTTTGTTTCAGATCAGTTTTTGGCTATTAAATACAATTAGTGAGTTTTCACTTTCTCTTTGGCAAGAGAGTTTCCTTTGAATACTTGAGAATCTTCTCAAGTTATTCACCCGAACTTATCAATTGAGTATCTCCTTGATTGTGGCGTTCTACTACCTCCAATTTGGTTCGTTAATTCGAGTAGTTACGGGTTGAGATAATATCAAAATTGTTCGTGACTTCTAGGGATTAGTTGGGTCAAATTTTCGCTGCCTAAACCATGGTGTTTTGGTTGTCTAGATCGGGGGGTTCACATCAGTTGGTACCAGAGCTAGTCGACAACCACCAAGTTATATCTTTTTTTTTAGTGTATTTCGAGTCATATATGTTTATCCCAATCTGTTCGTTTGTTTAGAACCAAAAAAAAAAAAAGAGTCACTGTTCACCGGTACTGTTCAGAGTACTGTTCACCGTACTGTTCACCGACACTGTTCATAGTTACTGTTCATCCGACTACAAATCTGTCCAGCCTTGTTGTTTGTGTTATCCAACTTGTTTACTTAGTTTTCAAATCTGGATTTTGGCAAAACTTGTTGGAATTTTGTGAATCTTGAAGAGAACTTACAATAATTTTGAGATTCTTGCATTCTTAATCACAATCTTGAAATTTCTGAAGTTCCTGACAACTTCCTTGAAAGTTCTTGAAAGATCTTGGAGTTCTTGGTAGTTATTATTTGTGGACTTCCTTGTTTTGTGTCATGGTTGATAGTTGTAGTCAAAAAAAAAACAGAAAACAAAAACGAAAAGAAAAAGAAAGAAAAGAGGAATCGGTTGGCAAAAAAAAAAAGGAAAGGAAAGAAAGTGGCAACCGAATTGTTTTGAATAGGGAACCAAATCTGATTTGTGCAATCTTTCTTGGAGTAGAATTTGGAAGTTACCAAAAGTTGTTTCAAGAAGATTACCAAAGGTTGTTTCAAGAAGGTTACCAAAGTTGTTCAAGAGGAAAAGGATTTTCAAAGGGTTTCCAAAAACTAACTTGTTTCCAAAATCAATTAGGAAACTAAGTAAAGCACTTGGATAACTCTTTGTACTCACTTGGATACTCTCTCTGCTATCTTTTTAGGAAACTTTCCCAAACTCTCTCATCCATTTCTTTTGGAAACTTTCCTAAAGTCTCCCATCTATTTTTAGGAAACTTTCCTAAATTCTCTCATACATTTTTAGGACCTTTCCCATATTCTCTCATCCACTTTAGGAAACTCTCCTATATTCTCTCATCCACTTTAGGAAACTCTCCTATATTCTCTTCCTAGATTTTAGGAACACTCTCCTACACTTTCTCCTATATTTTCTCCTATATTTTCTCCTAGCTTTTAGGAACACTTCCCTGCACTTTCTCCTACATTTCCGTGATTACTCTTGAGGAAGAAGTTGGTGACAATTATTTGGGCTTGAGCAGCATTTCTCAAACTACCTAACCCAACAGGTAAAGGTGTTTGGTAAGTCCATTGGAGCGCTTTGAGTGACATACACGAGGGTGAGTGATACACTAAGGGAGTGAGTGAGACAGTTTCTACTAACTGTTTGTTGAGCCTTGCAGGTACTCTATAAACATGTCTCAAACTCATGCGACAAGTGACCCTTATGACATGAAACATGTTCTTGAAACATTAACAGGCGCCATTGATCGCATGGCTCAGAGAATTGATACACTGGAGGATAAGGTGGAGAAATCAACCCTAGGCAAGAATGCCTCCAAGAGACAACCATACGTGGAGGAGTTAGGTGATTCGAACAATGAGGAGGACATGGCAGATGGAAACCGATTCCGGAATTATAAACGCATCCCTAATCAAGGGGATGATGAACTAAAGGGAATCAAGCTCAAAATTCCTACCTTCCCAGGCAAGTCGGACCCTGAAGCATATTTGGAATGGAAGAGGAAGATTGAGATGCTCTTTGACTGCAACCACTACTCAGAGTCCCAAAAAGTAAAGTTGGCAACCATTGAGTTCACTGAATACGCAGCCGTTTGGTGGGATCAGATTCGCACCAGACAAAGGAGAAATGAAACACCACTCATTCGCACCTGGGAAGAACTCAAAAGGATAATGAGGAAGCGCTTCATACCAGCGTATTACTACAGAGATTTGCACCATAAATTGCAAACTCTCACCCAAGGTAGTATGACGGTTGAGGATTACTTCAAGGAGATGGAGATGGCAATGCTGCGGGCTGATGTTCGGGAGGATATAAAGGCAACCATGGCACGTTTCTTGAGAGGACTACACGCTGAAATTGCAGATGTTGTGGAGCTCCAACATTACCTTGACATGGATGAATTATTGGACAAAGCTATCAAGGTGGAAAGGAGGCTCAAGAGAAGGGGTATCCCCCACCAAAGCTCCAGTGTCCAATCTGGAAATTGGAGAACTCTACCGTATAAAGGCGAGATTACCCACACGAGCGAGCAAAAGTCAGCCACGGCAAGTGGGGTTTCAAATGGAGCATGGGTGCCTGGTTCGTCATCTTCAAAACCGACCCAAAGGGCCGAATTTAAGGCTGATCTAGGGGCATCTAAACCTAGAAACCGCGACACTAAGTGCTTTAAGTGTCAAGGTTTCGGTCACATCGCGTCCCAATGCCCAAACCGAAGGGCCATGCTCATGCTTCCAAGTGGTGAAGTGCTAACGGATGAGGAGGATGAGTATGAAGGCATGCCACCATTGGTTGAGGAAGAAGAGATAATTGCCCCTGACCAACCAGTTGGACTAGGCCTTGTTACAAGGTTGGCATTGAGTGCTCAACGCACAAATGAAGAAGAGCAGCATACCAACATCTTCTATACCCGATGTCTAGTTAACAGGAAAGTGTGTAACTTGATTATCGACGGAGGAAGTTGTACCAATGTCGCCAGTGCCTTATTTGTCAAGAAGTTACACCTACCTGTCCAAAATCACCCTACACCATATAAGCTTCAATGGTTTAGTGATTGCGGCGAAGTGCGAGTGTCCAAGCAGGTTTCTGTGAAGTTTAACATTGGGAGATATGAGGATGAGTTGGTGTGTGACGTGGTTCCTATGCAAGCTGCCCATCTTATTCTTGGAAGACCTTGGCAATTTGATCGCGAGGTTACTTATGAAGGTCATTCCAACAAATACTCGTTCATGCATAAAGGGACAAGGGTCATACTTGTTCCACTCTCACCTACACAAGTTCGAGAGGACCAAAATGTTTAAAGAGGGAATGGGAGTTGGATCGATTAGAAGGCAAGGAAAAGAAAGGGCGAACATTGATCATGCTCGCTAAACCTGAGGACAACATCGGGCACTGGGAGCTGGATCGTTCCACCTTAATGGTGTTTAACGTGTTTTCATTTGTGCAGGTTGTTCGTGGTCAGATATCCATCATCTTGCAGTGTGCAATACCCGCAACCATAGAGATCTGCGAAGAGAGTGCTAGTCAAGTAATTCCAACCAACATTAGTCGAGTTACATTGGCCTTTGATGCAGTTTTTGCACGTCTTGATGCGTATAACTCGCAGCCCAACCAAACCTTGGTTCACCGGGCGTCCGCTCACAATCCACCCATAGGGTTGAGACGTCGCTTGTGTGACCATTTTCATGGAAATCTTGCTGTCCGCAACATGTATCTACCACCACCACGAGGTGTCCTTGTTCCACACAAGGATGTCATGATCATTCTTCGCTTAAGACGGCGACATGCAGGCTGCTTGGTGATTATACACATGCTCTCATCACTTTTGTTTTGTAAGAGAGTCATGATTTGGGGACAAATCGCCTTTAAGAGGAGGGGAATGATGAGAATATAAAGACCAAGGCCCATTCAAGCACATGGGGAATTGGAAGATTCAAGTGAAAACTAGTTGATTGCACGAATGCTTGAGTTTAGTAGGATTATTTGATTTTCCTCGTTGATTTTGGTTATTTCTCGCTTTAGAATGTCTAGGTAATTAAGCTAGTTTAATTGCGGCCCATTTGTTAGTAAGTAAGGCCCAAAATCTTTCTTAAGTATGTAGGGTAGTTTGGTCAACTTTTGGATTAGGGTTAATGCTTGTAAGGGCTATAAATAGCCCCACTTCCTCTTTGTTTCAGATCAATTTTTGGCTATTAAATACAATTAGTGAGTTTTCACTTTCTCTTTGGCAAGAAAGTTTCCTTTGAATACTTGAGAATCTTCTCAAGTTATTCACCTGAACTTATCAATCAAGTATCTCCTTGATTGTGGCGTTCTACTACCTCTAATTTGGTTCGTTAATTCGAGTAGTGACGGGTTGAGATAATATCAAAATTGTTCGTGACTTCTAGGGATTAGTTGGGTCAAATTTCCGCTGCCTAAGCCATAGTATATTGGTTGTCTAGATCGGGGTTTCACATCAGTTGGTATCAGAGGGAATTGTACGAATGCTTGAGTTTAGTAGGATTATTTGATTTTCCTCGTTGATTTTGGTTATTTCTCACTTTAGAAAGTCTAGGTAATTAAGCTAGTTTAATTGCGGCTCATTTGTTAGTAAGTAAGGCCCAAAATCTTTCTTAAGTATGTAGGGTAGTTTGGTCAACTTTTGGATTAGGGTCAATGTTTGTAAGGGCTATAAATAGCCCCACTTCCTCTTTGTTTCAGATCAGTTTTTGGCTATTCAATACAATTAGTGAGTTTTCACTTTCTCTTTGGCAAGAGAGTTTCCTTTGAATACTTGAGAATCTTCTCAAGTTATTCACCCGAAGTTATCAATCGAGTATCTCCTTGATTGTGGTGTTCTACTACCTCCAATTTGGTTCGTTAATTCGAGTAGTTACGGGTTGAGATAATATCAAAATTGTTCGTGACTTCTAGGGATTAGTTGGGTCAAATTTCCGCTGCCTAAGCCATGGTGTTTTGGTTGCCTAAGCCACTGCTCTTTCAAGTTGAAATACAGCAAAAGTGACTTGCCTTTCCTCTGTGTAGTCCACGGCATCGAATATATTTCTTATATTCTCTAACCAATTCTCAGCCACTTCTGGGTCAGGTCCTCCAGAAAATTTAGGCGAGAAGAATTTCTGAAACCACTCCAAACCTCGATCCTCCCCTATCTCTTGATTTCCACGTTGGTCTCCTTGTCCAACCCCAGACCCTGTTGAGTTACTAAGAGCTATAGTACATCCATCATGCGAGTTAAAACTAATCCTATTTGGTCGTCTCCTCTCCCAGTACTTGGCTCAGCGTTTTGATCAATATCAAACCCATATCCAGTCTTTGATTTTGGGGTTGTCTAGGTTGACGTCCCTTCCATTGTCCTCTATTTTTCATATTCACAGCTAATCTATATGCATATGTATAAACCTCACACTAAACAATAATTGAACTATACACACACACCAGTAACAACTTTTAAAGACAAAGAAATCACTTACACAAATAACATTATCACCGTGCAAGTAAACACAAACTAGAGCTCATTAAAACATAACACCAGTTATAGTCAAATAAAGTTCATACCAAGTCAAAATCAGTAAACAAAAGTAAACATGTGATTAGCCAAACGATTATTGGTTCCCTATTCACGTGAAATATCGATTCGTTCTTATTTCCCACAAATGGAGATCTCAAGTCCTTAACATTACCCTCAACTCTGGAGTACTTGGGTACAAGAATCCGAAATAAGATAATTCACAACTCAGGTCGTACGCTCCCAAGTGTAAATCATCCAAGTTAAGATTCCTACCCCACATACATATCTAATTTTTCCCCAAATATCAAGATAAAGGCTTTGTACCTATCACATTCATGATTTACAGCTCACGTTTCAAGAAGAGCACTTAAGCTTTTACTCATTCACATAGTAAGGACCATAACACCACTTGGTGTGAGAACCCGTAAAAACCCTAATCATTTTCCTAGGATTTTAGTTTCCTTAATTGCATAATTTTTGCATTTCTGGCTTAGAAATATTTTCTTAGTGGATTTTATGAGCAATTATAGTTTTAAGATGATTTTTCTAGTATTGGAGAATTTTTAAAAAATTAAGAATATATATTGGACGTGGGACCCACTAGTGCGAAAAGTTCGGAAAAATTCGGCCAATAGGGTTAAGTTTCGGATACTATGTAAAATTTATCGGGTGTTAAGAGATAATTAGTGTGTGTGAAGTGATTGATGTGAGAGGGAAAAAGAAAGATAAGAATGCATTAATGAGTGTGACAAGTGTCACAATATGATTGGTTGGACTTTAAGAATCACTATTCACCTTTTGACATTTTTTTTTACTTTTGACCAAAATTAGTTAATATCTCCAAAAATTCACAAAATTTCCTCATTTTTCTTTCTCTTTGGCCGGCTCTCTCTCACTCTCTTGCAAGAAGGAGAACTCCCTCAATCTTCAAGCTTTCTACTAGCAAATCATCTCAATCAAGCCCATAAACTAGATTTCACTCCATAAAACCCTATCTACTAGTGCTAGTAAGGGTTGTAGTGAAGTTGTTTTGAAGGTTTAAGGTGTCCAATATCCTCCTCTCTATTGTTTCTTGGTAAGTGATGCTTGAACACCCTACTACCTCTAATGATGCTTATTTTGTGCTTAATGGTGGCATGAGTGTTGAAATATATGATTTATCTCTTGAGTTGGCTTGTTTTGGTGAAATTTTTATTTTATTGGGAATTTTTCTGGTTTAATATGAAATGAATGTTGTGGCCATCTTGGATGATTGGCAATGGACTAAAATGGCTCTAGTGGATGTGAATTGTGGATAAATGCAATCAATTTTGGTTTTTGATGGAAAAATGGAAAGTTAGGGTTCATAAAACCCCAATTCTGTCCGGTTTTAGATCATAGGGTTAGAGGCAGAATTAGACTTTACTCAAAACATGAAAGTTTTAGGTATTAATGTGTTTGAGGTGCCTGTAAAATTTCAGGTCATTTGGATTAATGTAGAGTGAGATATGTCGAAATTACTGTAGCTGTTCTGCTTTGATCAGAATGCGAAAATTGCGATAAACAGGCTTTGTCTGACTAGAATGAGCACAAGAGGTCAGGGACATCTAGTTTGGATAGTAAGTGACGTGAGAGACCGGACAGGCTGATACTGGGACGACTTCACCTTTTCCTTTTGATTTGCCTGTATATTGTTACTACATGATGTTAGTATACATGTGTGTACATGGTTATCTGTCCAACTTGATATGTATTTGTGTATTTGCTTATCCGTCTTCTTGATATGGCATGTTATGTGCGTATATGTTTATTTGTGTAAGTGGAATGCTAGAATTTGTTACTGTAGTCAATTTACTGTGTTTATTTACTAAATTACCTTTTGGGGAAAAGAAAAGAAAAGAAAGAGGGAAAACATATATATGGACGGGAGACGTAGTCGTGGACGTGGAGTTAGTCGTAGCCGTGGAGTTAGGCAAGCTCAAGAACCGAGAGAAGAAAGAGAAACAGTGGCCGAGCAAGAACAGGGACGGAGGGTTGAGGCTGGAGATCAAATGGCGACGGCGATGCAACAAATGACAAATATCCTGGCACGACTGGTAGATCAACAAGGTCAAATGCCTGTGAATCAACCCTGGAATCCTGAGATCGGAGAGGATAAGGCTCTTGAGAGGTTCCAAAAGTTTCTACCTCCGAAATTTCAAGGAGGGCCTGATCCGGATATAGCTGAGCAGTGGATGGAGGCAATGATTAATATCTTCGCGGCTTTGAATTACATGGAGCAAAGACAAGTAAATTTTGCTGTATTTCAATTCGAAGGACCAGCCCGCGCATGGTGGAATGTAATTAAGGCTAAGTGGGAAAGAGAACAGACGGTATGGACATGGGTGAACTTTGTAAGGGAATTTAACGAAAAGTATCTCCCACCTTTAGTCCAAGAAAGGAGAGAGGACGAATTTATTGGGTTGCGTCAGGGAACCCTGAGTGTGGCCGAATATGAGACCAAATTTACTAGACTATCTAAATTCGCTTCCGAATTGGTGGTTACAGAGCGACGGAGAATAAGACGATTCATACAAAGACTAAATTTGGAAATCCAGGAGGCATTAGCGGCAGTTCAAGTTAATACGTTTACAGAGGCTCTTGAGAAGGCCTAAAGAATTGAGGATGTGAAAGCCCAAGAAAAAGCCTTTCAAACGCGAAAAAGAGATACATCCAGCAGCATACCTGAGGAATCCGGAGAAACGATAATGTTCTCCAAAGTGCAAAAAGTGAACCATTCACCTCGCCTACTCTTGGACATTAAGAGCATTAGATGAAAGGTCTACGAAAGGAAGTCAGATCGGATCAAAGGACATTTCTCGAGAAGATCCAACAGTAGCTCCTCGATTGGCCTGTGGATACTGTGGAAAGGCAAATCATACTGAGTATGATTGCTGGCGGAAAGGGGGAAAATGTTTGATTTGTGGGAGTAGTAATCATCAACTTAGCAATTGCCCGAAGAAACAGCCACGAGAGGGTAGTACTCAACAAGTGGAAGGAACCAAACTGAAACAAACTCATGAAAGAGGAAATCGAACAAAAGTATCGACACAAGTTTATGCCATAGATCAGCACCAAGTTCTGGGGTCCTTCGAGGCGACAGAAGGTATGAATTTCGAGGTCGAAATTCTTTTAAGGGGGAGAGAGTGTGAGGACTCGCAAATTTCTTATATTTTTCTTTAAAAAAATGCCTTTTTATTTAGAAATTATTCATTTATTATAACCCTACTACCCAATCATTTCCCAATAAGTACAAATGAACCTAGAAAGTACGGTTTCACTCTTCGTTTTCAAGATTGGAGCAAATTAGGGTTTTCGCGATTTTTTCGCCGGATGATTTTTCGGTACGGAGTAAGGATCAAATTTGGTGATTAAAAGTGACTTCTAAGTGAGAAATGATGTGTGATTAGGAGCAATGACATAAGGTTAGTGAATAGGAAGTAAAAACCCTAGTACGTGTGATTTAAAGAAAAACGGCGCGAACCGCCGGGTACCGCGCACTACTGATTGAACGCACCACTGGACTACCACTTTCTTACCACATGAGCTCATTAATATTTGAGCAAAATATCCCCTCATTTCCAGCTGCCTTTGACCGAAATTTGTGGCCAAAAATGCAAGGGAGAGAGAGAAAAATTTGCATGGCTTTGGTGGTGCCAAGTGTCACCACCTTATGGCTCCTTGATTAATTTTTTTTCTTGCCTTTTTATCCTTCATTTCAGCCATCTTTCTTCTTCATTTTTTCTGGTCTTGGCCAAGAGAGAGAGAGAGAAAAACCTCAAGAGAGAGTTCACCATTTCTTCTTGAAATCTAGTCACCAAGTGAGGAAGAAAGAAAACTAAACCGATTAAAGTCATCATTGAGTGTTTATCTAGTGAGGTGTTGGTGAATTTTTGAAGGGGAAAGCAAGAGCTACTCTTGGTAGATACTAAGCAAGGTAAGGATGATGATTTCCCCATTTCTTACTCTTAATCTTGTTCAAATTAGCTTAGCATCTCAAATTTGTGGTGAATAATGGTTGTTATCATGTCTTGGGTGTTGTTTTTCCTTGTCGATATATGAATTAGGGTTTGATGAATTGCTGCCAAACTTGATGTATGATTAATATATGTTGTATCCAAGATTGTATAGGGGGTTTTGGTAGCAAGTGAAGCAAGAAATGAAGAAAGTTATCATTGGAATAAAAAAATTCTAGATTTCTGGAAAAATTTCACCCTGTTCTGTCTGGTTCCAGTTCGTGTGGTTATAAGCCGAATTAGGCTTGGCATAAAACATGAAAGTTTTATAGAATAGTATTTTATAGTTTCCTACAAAATTTCAGCTCAATCGGAGCAACGTAACCTGTAAAAAGACCAAAATACCCTCACTGCCCTAGGTTGTATTCCAGTGTTCCGCTTAGACAGTTCAGTCTATTTGGCTGTATTTATTCACCATAATCCGTACGAATTTAGCCATTTTCCAAAACATGAAAGTTTTACTACTTTGTCTTATCTTTTCAACGCCATCAAGAACACCTTAAACGGACCTTGGTAGACTGAGATATGGCCATTTGAATGCAGTACAGTTAAATAGCCAATTAGTTGGAATTAGGTTATGTGAATTGGGAATTTGATTAGGTTACATAAGAAATTGGACTAAGTGATCTTGACAAACATTGGAGCCTTGTGTCTTAGTTTCGAAATGGTATAAGTTGCACCTCAATCTAATAAGCGTAGCCTCGGATGTGCCCATTCCGTAAAAACCCGTCGAATCTGTCTTTTGTAACTTCATTTCCGCACTTGATATTAGCTTAATTTTTGTTCTTGTATTGTTTTGAGCCTATGGAATGGCTATTGAAATGAAATTGTGTTATGAATAACCTTGGGTTTGATTGAGTAAAAGGATGAAGCCATAAATGGCTGGAAAATGGGAAAATACAAAGGGCATGCTGCCCAAATTTTCGCTCGAGGACTAAGTTTCTATTTGAACTGGTATACTTACGTTTGGTCTATGAAACCCTAGTTATTTTTGTCCACGAGTCCAAATGTCCTCGTTTCACTTTAAAGTCTTTTTGTACGTTCTACTCAATAATTGTCGATTTTCTTTGATTGCACCTAATTGTTGTGCTAGATGATCTGTAATATTCTTTCTCATTTAATTTAGGTTTTCTCGGTGACTGAGGATAATATCCGGAAGGATATTTTACCCGTTGTTTTGCGTACATAGGTGAGTGTTTCTTGTTTGTTATATTCTCCATGACTTCATGACTCGTTGTTGTTGTTTGATGATGTGTTAAGTGTTTTCAATGATTTCCAAAACGAATTTTCTAGGCGAGCGTGTACTTTATCGCGCTCGACCTAAATGAAATGTGAAGTTTTCAATGATTTAACTATTGAAACATTAGTTGCACATGATGTAAGCCTTTTGGCTGAATTGGGCTCTGCCCTTCGTTACCGATTGACTCGAGCCAGAAGCGGACTCGGTCGGGCGATATGGTGACCTTGGGTGAATTTGGTATACTCAAGTATTACCTTGTAGTCCGGCCACGTCCGGATGAGTGGAGTCCGGCCAATGTCCGGAAGGGGATGAATGAACGAACGCAGGCATGAGGGTTTTACTTCTCAAAAAGGAAATTTTCAAATAATTGGAGGAATAAGGGGAAATGTCAGGGGAACGAACGAACGAACGAATAGCTCCATGTAAGCCCGTATCCTTTTAATGAATGTGTTACTATCGCTTTCCATTGTAAAAAATTTCTTGAATTATTGATACTCCATGTTTAATGTATTGAATTGACTATCTGACTATGTGTTTGGAACCTCACTGAGCTTTTAGCTCACCCCTTTAGTTTTGTTTTCCTTAACAGGGGACGGCGAGCAGGATGAGAGCATAGACTAGCCAAGTCTAGTTCTTTTGTTTTTTTTGTAATGGTTCTCGCCCTAGTGCTTGGTACGGGCTGGACGTATGAAGGGTTGAGAACCTTTGTATATTCGATCTTTATACTCCCTTTTGGGATGGCAATGTATATAAGTTTCGCTTTAAGTTTGGATCGCTGCCCTATTTATTCTTGTGATTTATTCCAATTTTAATTGAGGACTGTAGTGAACGACTGAGTCCCGGTGAGAGTTGGGCAGGCGACCCGCCGAACCCTGGGGTACGCCCTAGGGAGAGGTGGGGCCGTCATACTCAGGATCTTCTACGTAAACCAATTCATACTCTTCAGAACCTGCAAAAATGGTAAGAAGTGGGTTGAGCAACACATCGCTCAGTAGGCAATATTTACCCCTCTGTTGGATCATGCACTCTTAATTTTATAGATACATAAGTATATAAGTACAACTCAAATCATTTGCATATCATTCACATCCGTGATTTTGAAAGTAACGTTATTTATAAAGAAATCAGTAGTAAAGAAGGACAAGTAATTTAAAAGCATCTTATTGATAGTTGTACATGAGAAATCGTAAAGTCATAAATCATTTCATCTCAAGTCACAAATCTCTTCATATCCATTCGTAAATCAACTCATATCAGTTCATAAGTCTCATTTCAACTCAGTTCATAAATCATTCCATTAGATCAGCTCATAACAAGTACATGCAATGACCGGCTACTGAGTACTCAGCCTAGAGATTAGACCCCTTCAAGGTGGGCGACCAATAGATTTCATGACTATCAATTGATCTCATTTCATTCTTGGGTCAATCGGCCGGACTTTATACCAGATTACCATGACCTTGCCAATCGGCCGGACTCTATACCAAGCTACCATGACCTTACCAATCGGCCGGACTTTATACCAGGCTACTATGGCGATTAGACAGGACTATAACCCCTACCGTCTATTCCATGACTGCTCCGAGCTTTATTTGACAAAATTCATTTCATATATCATATATATAATTCTTTGCTTTCATAATAGATTCAACTCATTTTGTATATAAGAACATATCAGAACATTTCAAATAAGTCACATGGTCCATTTTTGTATAGTAAAATATAGCTTTCATAAATATCCAAGTAAAACATTTAATCAAACACCTTTTGAGTCAACACAACTAAATGAGATTGAAAACAAGAATTTCATTGTGCACATTTGAAATTTCAGAAGGGTAAGTACTACCTACCTCTGTTGGCTGCTCGAGTGGAACTACCTTAGATCCTTATATCGTACCTATCAAACGCATAGGTTCCCTAATTAGTTGTTACTTCCTATAGATGCATAAATATACAACCTCTAAGTAAGTACAAGATTCATATCTAGACCATTATATGCACCCTAATAGCATTCCCCTTAAATCGGACGATTTCTATTTTTGGAAAGTTTCCTAATTTGGAAAGTTTCTATTTTCAGAAAGTTTCTTAATTTGGAAAGTGTACCTTTTGTAAGGTTTCCTAATTTAGAAGAAAATAATTATTTACTATCTTGACTACTATCTTACTATATTTATTTATAATTTATAATTATTCACTATTATTAGTATCGTCCCCGTCGGCGTTAATTCATTTTTATTACCACTTATATATATATATGCTCACTAGTTACTATTACCTTTCCCTTTTTTTATCTCTACTTTTATGCGTGTGTAGGTATTATTATTATTTGTACATACAAGTACTCATACGCTTATACATATTGATTTACTATAATTGTCTTATTTTATTTCACTCGTATCTATATTTTTATCTCTGTCTATATCCTCAATTCACTTCCTCCATGTCCATATTGTGATTGTCCTTACTATTACTGATTGTTAATTATTATTTACTATTATTATTAATATTAGTGTTATCGTCAGCATTATTATTTACTATTATTATTATTATTATTTTAAACGTTTCATTTAACAATTTAAAATTTGTCTCACCTCATCTACGTTAACCTCATAAGGCTAAATTAAGATATTCTAGATTTTTCTTTAAATATCTTATACGTAATTAATTAAATATAAGTTTTACATGACCAATACCTCAATTCTAACAATTATTTTAAATTGGGTCCTGAATCTTAATACCCATGATAAACTATAAAAATGAACTAGTTATATTTAAATTTATTTATTAAATATTTACTAAATTTTTATACTATAGTCTGGTCCAAGTTTAAATTGCCTCCCTTTCTACTTATTTATTTTTTGTTTATTGTTATCATTATTATTAGTATTATTATTATTATTTATACTCCGGGTGGGGCCCATGGTTGGCCAAAAGGCCAACCATCTTTGACTAACCATGGTCGCCAAACTTGCTGGCGACTCTCTGCTTCCAATGGTTGGTCGAAAGGCCAACCATGGGTTTTATTCACTTGCTGGCGACATCCTCCTAATTTTTTTTTTTTTTTTTGGTCTTGGGTTGGCCGAAGAACTGGGTGTGGCATTGCTTCTGCAACATCAACTTGCCTTTCTCTTCTTTTTTTTTTCTTAAACAGATTCAGTCACCCTATAATCTCAGATTAAAATCAACCCCCCTATTTCTATTAACCCATATACAAATCTTATCAAAACATATATACCTATATAGCAACAATAGATGTCCATATAATTACTAGAACAACTAATACCACTATCAAACCTTAAAAGAGAAGTTTTCTTGTGTGAACTCGAGACTTACAGGTTTAGATGTCTAGTCGTCGGATCGATTGACGGTGTCGCCTGCTCCTTCTTCTCTCCTCTCTGACGGCTCTTACTCTAGGAAGGCAGACGAAAGAAAGTAAGGCTACGGTTATTTTTTTCTGTCTAGGGTTTCAATAAAATCCTCAACCCAACACTACTTACTAGTAGGTGGCTTGGGCCAAAGTTTTTTTTTTTTTGTTTAATAGAACCCCTTAGCCCATCCTACCGTTACTTTATTTTATTATTTATTTTTACATAAAACTTTATCTTTTTAATTAATTGGAAAAATTACAATAATGCCATAATAAAATAGGGGCCAAAAATCGCGGGTTTCACATTCTACCCCCCTTACAAAAAGTTTCGTCCCCGAAACTTACGTACCTTGATCGAACAGATATGGATACTTATTCCGCATGTCCTCTTCTAACTCCCACGTAGCCCCTCATGGTGTATGGTTCGTCCATTGCACTTTGACATAGGGTATGGTCCCTCTCCTCATAACTTGGTCCTTTCGATCCACGATTCTTATGGGAACTTCCTCCACTGATAAGTTCTCCTTCACTTCGATGGGTTGGTCCTATATATCTTGAACTTAATTTACCATTTCTTCCAAACCCTATCACTCCCTTGGTGGAGGATGCTTTTAAGTATACCTTTTCTTCCGGTTGAAACTCTAAAGGTCTCCTTTTTGGATCCGCCCAATTCTTGTTTCGGTCCTGAACTACTTTTAATCTTTCTAGAATAATCTTAATTTTCGTTCCACCAAATTGGGGCCAATGGTCAGCATCTCACCTACTTCATCCCAATATAAAAGTGATCTACAGTTTCGTCCATACAACGCTTCAAATGGTGCCATATACCTATCCCGCTATGACGGCTGTTGTTGTAACAAAACTCCATTAGTTTCACCAACCTATCCCCACTGTCCAAGAAGTCTAGAACACAAGCTCTTAGCATGTCTTCCAATATCTGTACGATCCTTTCTGACTGTCCATTCCATTGGGGGTGGAAGGCGGTATTTAATCTTAGATATCAATCCCTATAATCTGTTGGTAGGTCGATTAAGAATCTAGACATGGATTTAGGGTCCTAATCCGACACTACTTTCAGAATTCATTTTTTTTTTTGCCTAGATATCACATTCTCTCCCCCTTTTAAAGGTTTCGTCCTCGAAACCTAAAAGACATAAACATCAAGATAAGTTAACAAAATTTTCAATGTTCTTGCAATACATCTTAGGAATTATTCCTACAAGATCTAAATTGGATTCCCTTATTTAATTCCATCCAGCTTCTGCTGCGCACTCTTATTTTTCTCAAAACCTTCCATCTTCATATTTATATAGCTTAGATGAACATAATATCTCTCACAAATCCGGCATCCTAAATATCAGCTTATAACGCTCTATAGGTATCAACCTATACAAAGAATACCAAAGACACTAACAGTACCATTTCTTCTTTTGTCACACATCTTATCACAACTTACTTACCCACTATCACAAAATAATCCTTATCTCGATATCTGGGTTCCTGCCCACTGCATTTGTAATTGGTGATGAAAATCCCTTATATTCCTCAAATTTCATATCTATCTCATTTCAAATTCCAAAGAGATCAATAATACCTCAAATAGCATCATTCTTATTTTCAAATCCTATAACCTGAGTTATTATACCACTAAATGCCATGGGAATCTTATTTCCTTTGGTCGTTTTTTTTTTCCTAGCTCAATTCATTTTTCGAAAACATTAATATCTCAAATATCATCTCACAAACTTCTTGATCATACAAAATATAGAAAATTTTATACAATAATTATCTCCAAATTCTCATATAGGAGATATAATAACTTTATCATAACTTTGGTAAACTATTTTTCTATGCGTAGAATTTCAAACTTACACAAGTTTAGAAACTGAAAGTGTTTTGAAATACATACGTTAACTAACTATACTTCTTTCAGTATTAGAATTTAGAGTACAAAGAGAATTTGTCAAGAATTATTGTTAAATTTTTTTTTTATACGATAAGAATTTTTTTTTTTTTTACAGAATACATATAGCTAAAGCTCTTTTTGAGATTGGGTGAGTATATAAAAAAAATATTTTGCGCCGGATTATAGGATATAATTATTTAATGTATTTATTCTTTTTTTTTCTTATAGATATATACATATATATTTAGAAACTATATTTATCAAGCAACTGTAAGTAAAGGTACATATTTAAAAATTTTGACTAAAAACTATTTGTGCAAATAAAATTTTGGTTTCACCATTTACTCATTTTTAGGTAAAAAGTATGTAAAATTATATATTGTAAGAAATTTATAAATATGTTTGCCTGATCATGATGTAATAATGCTTGAACTAATAATATCAACTAGTTTAATAAATGTCTTGAGCATTAGATCTAATTATCGTAAACCTCAAATAAGTCCACAAAATTTCAAGATCCAACGTGTATTGCTTCCGTTCGATGACATCATATTGTTGATCATTCACACTTTCGTTGTGCACTCTAATTTCCTCAATATTTTCAGTTTTCTCTATAGTAGACTTCAACTAGACATAAGATCATCCATAAATCTGGCATGTAAACGATAAACTTGAAATGTACTATAGAGATCAAACTTACAAAAAGAACACCCTAAATGCCCTTTTATTATTATTATTTTTTTTTTGGGTAAGTGTCAATCATATCTGGCAGGTGGGCTTGGTTACATTTTCAACTTAACATATACATATAGTCACCACTTACTTACTAAAAGTAATCATCATCTCAACACCTGAGTTCATTTCAATAAATTCGTAACCCAAAATTCTAATACCATTAAATGTTGTGGAGCCACTAATTTTCTTTTAATCCCTTATCCATTTCATTCCAATTCTCAAAATCACCAATATCTTCAATATCCTTATACCAACCTCCAACAATCACCACTTGAGCTATAATGCCACAAAATATCATAGGAATCTCTTGATCTGTTGGGCATCTCCTTTCCATCTCCAAAATCATTAATATCCAAACATCATTTCTCACGCTTTCGGATCATAAAATCTAAACTCTGACACAACTAAAAAAAATCACAGCAATCTCTTATTTCTTTTGATCAATTTTTCCATCTCCTTTTAATTTCCAATAGACAATATTTCAAATACACATAATATTTCCTACACGTCTGACATCTTAACCGTAGAGTGTACTACCAAAATTACATCCAACAAAAGGACATCATAAACACCAATTGTACCATTTCAACTATTCACACATGCAAATTTTCAAGCCTATTTATTTAGTCACAATTGACCATTTCCTAGGGTGTACTTCATCTAAAGAGTGAATCATACCTCAAACTCTGTTATCATTAAATATTATGAAAATCTCTTATTTCACAATATTCTATCCAACCTCATTCCCATTTTCTAAAATCACTAATATTACAAATATCATTCAACATACATCTAGATCGCATAACCTAAACTTTGATAATAGTAAAAATCACATGAATCTCTTATTTCCTTTAATCCTCTTTTTCTTTTCATCTCATTTCAATTCTCAAAAACTCCTAATGCCTCAAAAACCATTTCACATACTTCCGGACCATATAATCTAGGCTCTGATACCACTAAAAATGTCACGCCCCAAGCCCGCACGTGCCCGTCACATGACATCCGCCGTATTCCCAAGTGTCACTCAAGAATACAAGGCTACATTAACTAATTTAACTTTAACACCACTAAATAATTAAACTAAATAAAGTACGGTACGAATTACATATAAGAGAAAGTCCATAAATATTCAAGACGTTCGTACATTTGTTCTCTAATTGAAACAGCGGAAACAACAATAAACATGACTAACAACTAGAAGTAGCTAGTCTGCCAACTTCTATTCATTTAAAACAAATAAAAGTCATCCTCAGGGTCTTCTACGTAAACCAATTCTTACTCTTCAGAATCTGTAAAAATGGTAAGAAGTGGGTTGAGCGACACATCGCTCAGTAGGCAATATTTACCCCTCTGTTGGACCATGCACTCTTAATTTTATAGATACATAAGTATATAAGTACAACTCAAATCATTTGCATATCATTCACATCCGTGATTTTGAAAGTAACGTTATTTATAAAGAAATCAGTAGTAAAGAAGGACAAGTAATTTAATAGCAACTTATTGATAGTTGTACATGAGAAATCGTAAATTCATAAATCATTTCATCTCAAGTCACAAATCTCTTCATATCCATTCGTAAATCAACTCATATCAGTTCATAAGTCTCATTTCAACTCAGTTCATAAATCATTCCATCAGATCAGCTCATAACAAGTACATGCAATGACCGGCTACTGAGTACTCAACCTAGAGATTAGACCCCTTCAAGGTGGGCGACCAATAGATTTCATGACTATCAATTGATCTCATTTCATTCTTGGGTCAATCGGCCGGACTTTATACCAGATTACCATGACCTTGCCAATCGGCCGGACTCTATACCAAGCTACCATGACCTTACCAATCGGCCGGATTTTATACCAGGCTACCATGGCGATTAGACAGGACTATAGCACCTACCATCTATTCCATGACTGTTCTGAGCTTTTTTTGTCAAAATTTATTTCATATATCATATATATAATTCTTTGCTTTCATAATAGATTCAACTCATTTTGTATATAGGAACATATCAGAACATTTCAAATAAGTCACATGGTCCATCTTTGTATAGTAAAATATAGCTTTCATAAATATCGAAGTAAAACATTTAATCAAACACCTTTCGAGTCAACACAACTAAATGGGATTGAAAACAAGAATTTCATTATGCACATTTGAAATTTCAGAAGGGTAAGTACCACCTACCTCTGTTGGCTGCTCGAGTGGAACTACCTTAGATCCTTATATCATACCTATCAAACGCATAGGTTCCCTAATTAGTTGTCACTTCCTATAAATGCATAAATATACAACCTCTAAGTAAGTACAAGATTCATATCTAGACCATTATATGCACCCTAATAGCATTCCCCTCAAATCGGACAATTTCTATTTTTGGAAAGTTTCTATTTTCGGAAAGTTTCTTAATTTGGAAAGTGTACCTTTTGTAAGGTTTCCTAATTTAGAAGAAAATAATTTATTTACTATCTTGACTACTATCTTACTATATTTATTTATAATTTATAATTATTCACTATTATTAGTATCGTTCCCGTCGGTGTTAATTCATTTTTATTACCACTTATATATATATGCTCACTAGTTACTATTACCTTTCCCTTTTTTTATCTCTACTTTTATGCGTGTGTAGGTATTATTATTATTTGTACATACAAGTACTCATACGCTTATACATATTGATTTACTATAATTGTCTTAGTTTATTTCACTCGTATCTATATTTTTATCTCCGTTTATATCCTCAATTCACTTTCTCCATGTCCATATTGTGATTGTCCTTACTATTACTGATTGTTAATTATTATTTACTATTATTATTAATATTAGTGTTATCGTCAGCATTATTATTTACTATTATTATTATTATTATTTTAAACGTTTCATTTAACAATTTAAAATTTGTCTCACCTCATCTACGTTAACCTCATAAGGCTAAATTAAGATATCCTAGATTTTTCTTTAAATATCTTATACGTAATTAATTAAATATAAGTTTTACATGACCAATACCTCAATTCTAACAATTATTTTAAATTGGGTCCTGAATCTTAATACCCATGATAAACTATAAAAATGGACTAGTTATATTTAAATTTATTTATTAAATATTTACTAAATTTTTATACTATAGTCTGGTCCAAGTTTAAATTGCCTCCCTTTCTACTTATTTATTTTTTGTTTATTGTTATCATTATTATTAGTATTATTATTATTATTTATACTCCGGGTGGGGCCCATGGTTGGCCAAAAGGCCAACCATCTTTGACTAACCATGGTCGCCAGACTTGCTGGCGACTCTCTGCTTCCAATGGTTGGTCGAAAGGCCGACCATGGGTTTTATTCACTTGCTGGCGACATCCTCCTAATCTTTTTTTTTTTTTTTTTAGTCTTGGGTTGGCCGAAGAACTGGGTGTGGCATTGCTTCTGCAACGTCAACCAAGACAGAGCAGCAGCAGCCGCCGCTGATCTTGCCTTTCTTTATTTTTTTTCTTAAACAGATTCAATCACCCTATAATCTCAGATTAAAATCAACCCCCCTATTTCTATTAACCCAGATACGAATCTTATCAAAACATATATACCTATATAGCAACAATAGATGTCCATGTAATTACTAGAACAACTAATACCACTATCAAACCTTAAAAGAGAAGTTTTCTTGTGTGAACTCGAGACTTACAGGTTTAGATGTCTAGTCGTCGGATCGATTGACGGTGTCGCCTGCTCCTCCGTCTCTCCTCTCTGACGGCTCTTACTTTAGGGAGGCAGACGAAAGAAAGTAAGGCTAGGGTTATTTTTTTCTGTCTAGGATTTCAATAAAATCCTCAACCTAGCACTACTTACTAGTAGGTGGCTTGGGCCAAAGTTTTTTTTTTTTTGTTTAATAGAACCCCTTAGCCCATCCTACCATTACTTTATTTTATTATTTCTTTTTACATAAAACTTTATCTTTTTAATTAATTGGAAAAATTACAATAATGCCGTAATAAAATAGGGGCCAAAAATCGCGGGTTTCACAGCCAGTCCGAGCTCGAGCAGGTTAGTAACCAAGGGCAGGGCCTAGTTCAGCTTAGAGCTTGTAACATGCACAAATAATCAAGTAAATCGATAAATGGTAAACGGTAATAGTTCTCGGTTAACAGTAAAAATTTATTTTTTTAGTAGGTCGAGTGAGATAAAATACACACTCGGCTTAAAATGGTGGACAATTTCATAGGAGCAATTATCAGTAACATTTAACACATAAACACGTAAGCAATATGCGATAATTTCATATGAACATGTAATTTACGGTAATCAAATAATCAAGTAGATCGGTAAACGGTTATTAGTTCACGGTTAATTGGTAGACATTTATTGTTTTAGTAGACCGCCCATTGACCGTCCCTACTTTTATCACTTAAGAGTCGAGGAGGTTCACTCCAATCGACTTATGCAGCCATAGCATAATCAATCATTAAAACATTTCACTTAACAAGTCCCTTCAAGCAATTCACTTCAAATAATTCAAGTACACTTCACGTAAATATGCATTTCAAATATTTCATGCCGAATAATTCGAGTACACCTTACTTAAATGAGACCAAGTACAGTAAACACTTAACACGTAATGACCATGGCATAATCATGTCATAAACTATTCAAATTACCTACTCCTATATGGAACACTCACCTATTCAAAACAAGTGAGTGAGTGCTCAACAAGCATTTAGGCGTCCGCTTCGAGTTCCTCTTGAAGGTTCCCTTGAGCGCCTGAGCAAATAATAATGAACTATCACTCAATATCACTTAAAACCCCTAAGTATCAAGAAAAATTGCACACTTGTACAATCTAAGAAAATGTCACGAAAACGAGTCTTAATTTCTCGAAAATCTAGACTCAAGAGTGGGGCTTAAATATTCAAGGAAAATTCAATTTCCATCTTTGAAATGATTGGACGGGAGCAAGTAGGTATGAAATCATGTAAATAATTTTTTAAATGAGCGATCGAAAACGGACTTAGAAGAGCTACGTCACAATTCGGCCAACAATTGGCCGGATATCCGGCCAGATTGTCGGTAGGATTCGAGGCAGTGAGGAATTTATATTTTTTCAATTTTCTCCACCAATCCGGCCAACTATCCGGCCAACAACTGGACGAATATACGGCCAGATTCTTTGAAAATGTTCCCATGCAAAAATTTTATAAAATGGCCAAGAATTATCGAGTTTAGGAGCATTCTTTCAAAAATCATAACTCACTCTCTACAAGTCCAAAATTGAAACATTTGGTACCGTTGGAAACTACATTCAAAGTAATAAAAGTTCCTAAAAGACACCTTTCCATGATTTCAAATGGATGATATTCAAAATTTGGCTCAAAGTGGCTGTTTTGAAATGCCAAGACAGATTTGGGCCGATTTTCAGCAAAATTTGAAAATTTGTCAAAATTCACACAATACGAACTAACCTCTGAAATTTGGAACTCAATTAGAGTTACAATCAAAGTTTTCAAATCAACAAGCAGAACATGAATTGGGATTTTGAGCACCAAGATATAGTAGCTCAAAATTGCTGAAAAAGTGAGACGGTTAGGCTAAATTTCCAGGTTTAATCACGAACTTTGGAAATTCAGTTGAGCATCGAAACGAACTTAGAATAACACCAAATATGGCAGTATTACACTACCTTATGAGGGATATTCCTCTGTCAAATTTCATGGAGAAATACATACGGAAAGTTGGTTAACAAAATCATTAAAGTCCCACGAGTTTCCAAGGCAAATCTGCCTTGTATGTAAATTTTCCTTTTTCTAAACATTTGGCCAATAAAATTTTCTCAAACACAGTCCATTTATGAAGGCAATGTCTAAGAAACATCTAAGATACATTTGGTAGGTGGTTAACACCAAGAATTTCGAAACAACAAATCCCAATCAAAATTTAGGCATCCAACTAGCCAAAAGAGGGTTTCAAATCATTGAGTCAGTTTCGAATTTCGGCCACAAGGCACTCAATTCAACTTGGAATCAAGTGTGGTTAGTGGAATTGAAGACTAGATTCATAAAGCTATAATTTCTTAGAAGAAATTATTTTCAAAATCTGTCCACAGCTAGCTCATATTTGAGCATCAATTCGCTGCTCAAAACAGAGCTCCCAGTGTAGACATGAAACAGGACAGTCATGTTCAAACGATTGGTATGGACTACTCAGGTAGAATCAGAATGTGAATTTTATACCTTGGAATTCTGGGAATGTCTAATTTCTAGTGCCGCAAACGGTACTCAAATCTAACATCGGAGCACAAAGTTATAGCCATTTGAAAAACACTGCCAGAGCAGTTTCGGGAAAAATTCCAGTTTTACTGGACTTTTGAAAACTCAACATCTACCCATCCAAATCCCAAAATTTTTTTGATGAAACTTTCTACACAACCCACAGAACATGTATACATCATAAACAAGTCATTAGAACTACAAAAATTTGCTCTAAGGGCCACGGCATGTACAGGAGCAGAAATGGAAAAATTCTCCCCTTCACTTCCTTTGAGCTTTCATCCATAATATCACTCATTTCTACTAATTTAAACACTAAACCAACATTATTAACATCAAAGCTCACAAAATCAGTCCATCAAGCCATAGTGGGAGTTCATAGAGCCCACTCACCAATTTTTCCAACAATTTAAGCTACCCATAAGAAATTATGAACTCATAAGTGCTAAACAACTTCCACAAGTCAAGATTTTCATGGTTGATCGTCACTTACTTTCTTGGATGATTTAAAGTAGAATTTTCGGTCCTCATTGGTCAAGAAAAACCATGGATTTGAAGCTCTTTTTGTAGCTTGAGTTGCTCTTCTAGTAGATTGCAAAGTGTGGTTAAAGTTTGAGGTGATTTAGTGAAGGATTGAAGCAAGAAATGAAGAGGAATTTTTGGTAGTTTCTTTGCTCTTGTTGGTCAGCTGTTTGAGGAAGAAAGGAAGGGTGAAAATTTGATGATAAAGCTTCTAAAGTAAGCTTAAAACTTGTGGCCCAAAATTGCTCAAGGATGTCCACTAAAATAATGCGCGTGCGCGTGTGTTTCGTGCCCGATTCCTCTCGGATTTGTTTCACTTGTGCACTAAACCTCTAATGCACTTTTATTCATATTATTATTATTCACTCTTAATAGTTCCAAAACAAAGGTCTTAAGCCCCTCAATTAATCGCGCGTGTAAAAACGCGTACTCCCAATTTTTGCGCAATAAAGCGAAATTTTCAAGAATTTCTTATAACGTTAGTATCACTAACTAATAATTTTTTTTTTAGAAAAAAAACTACCGTTTATTAGAAGAAGAAGGAGAATACATGGCAAGAATGAGAAAACAGCTGCTCCTTTTTAGCCTCTTCTCGCGCGGATACGGGGAACTCCATGGCAGTCAAGGCATGCCTCCCTACTGGCTTTGACTGGAAGGGTCGTGAGTGACTCAAAAAACCATTGCTCTCCCAATTGCAGGGAAGCTAAAGCATCCGCCACCGCATTGGCTTCGCGAACTACATGGAGGAGTGTTGCCTCCGGTCGGCCAAGGTGATAACTGATCTCTCACAAAGCCATGCACAGCGGCCACTTCGACAAGGCTTCCGAACCCACGAGCTGCACTAGCACCCTCTAGTCCGATTCCGTAATCACTGAGTAAACATCTCAGTCAGCGCACAATTTCAGGCCGAACAGAAGGGATTGTGCTTCTACTGTCAGCACATCCAAGTCCCCGAATTCCTTATAGTACGCCCAGACCACCCTCCCCCAGTGGTCTCGCAAGACCCCTCCACTAGCCGCCTTGCCATTAATTACACTAGCGTCGGAGTTGAGCTTGAGCCGCCCCATCGGTGGCTTTCCCCAAGAGACCAGCCTCGCCCCCAATACTTGTCATGTGGAGTTGCAGTGGGTCACCCACGGGCAATCCCGATCACCTGCAAAAGAGGGCCTTGCGAAAGTACGAGCCGTACCCATTTGTCCCAAAAGCTCTTCTATCTGAGAAATCACCTGAGTTGGGGGAAAAAGTGTCTGCTTGAAACCGTGCCAAGTTCCTGCTCTTCCAGATGAACCAGAGCACCAATAGGGGAACCAGAACCCGCACATGTACTACCGAAACCTTGGGGTGAGAGAGAAACCAGTGCGTCAACATAGAAGCTATACTATTCGAGTTAGCCGGAAGCAGTCCAAAGATCTTGTGAAAATGCTCCTATACTGCTTTTGCCACCGTGCCATGCAGGAAAAGGTGAGAAACTATCTCTTGAGACTACTGGCAGCAATTACACCGAGAGACTAACGTTACCCCCTTGCCCTGCAGAATACAATCAAGAGGGAGCCACCGCCGCATCAATCGCCATGCAAAGAAGGAAACTTTCATCGGCACCACCGGACCCCACACATAGCGGTCAACCAAAGAGATACTCTGCTTAGTCTGAATCGCCTCCCATGCCGAAGGCACAGAGAAATCCCAATTAGACGATGGTACCCAAACCATCGCGTCATCCTGCTCTAGGGAAAAATGGATGGTAGCAATCCGCTGAGCCACGGATTCTGGTACCCACTCCCTCAACCTCGGCACGTTCCACCCTTGGGACGTATAGAACTCTCCCACTAGGAAATGGGGAGGATCAGACATACCCAGCTACTGTGCTAGAGGGAGGTCATCACACCAGACGTCATACCAGAAGTCGACGAGTCCTCTCCCTAAGCACCATCATATCTGCGATTCTACAAACTCCCAAACCGCTAGCAGGCGCCTCCATGAAGCCGGGGGCCGATCCACCGCAGCAATCGAAAGGTGCGTGCCCTTGATATATTTTTTATGCATAAAGGCTGCCCATAGCGAGTCGTTCTTGCGTAGGTGCCACCAAGACTTGCAAGCAAAAGCCCTAGCAGAGTCCCGAAAGGAGTGAACTCCCAAGCCACCCTCCTGCACCAGAAAGCACAACTTTTCCCACACTGCCCAGTGCACCCTCCGTGACTCTCCATTTAAATCCCATAGAAAGGAGTTGCAAATCCTGCCCAAAGCCACCAAGATGGATTTTGGGGGGCAAATCGCTTGTAATAAAAATAGGGGAAGTGCGCTAAGCATGTGCCTGAGGAGGATAACCTTACCCCCCATGCTCAGAAGTTTCGAGCTCCAATGGAAGAGGCGTGCACGTAGGTTTGCTAGGAGGGGGTCGAAGAGCACCGCCCCCATTCTCCCTCGGGCAAGGGGCACCCCTAGATAATTCAGGAGGAAGGGTTGCTTGTGAAACCCCAGAATCGAACCCACAACGCTGTCTAGATCTGTTGGGAGGCTAGAGGATGTGAGGAAAGTGCTTTTTTCGATGTTTAACTTTTGTCCGGAGTGCTGCTGGTAAGTAGGAGAAAGTCATGTAGTGCTATCAAGCAAGATTCCGAGCACCGAGTGAAGATAATTGTATCATCAGCAAAAGCGAGATAAGGCTTTGCCCCCGGCCGAAACATAGCCCATGTCCACTCTACTATGGCAAAGCATTTGAAGACCCCGGCCAAGAAATTCTGCGACGACCAAAAAAAGGGCAGGCGATAGCGGATCTCTTTGACACACTCCCCTGCTAGACTTAAAGAAGCCCGATGGTTGGCCATTGACCAGTATAGTGAACCACGAGTTAGATAAGGTCCTAAAGAGGAGATCTACTGTGAATTCTGAGAAGCCATAGCTACGAAGCATGAAAATAAGGAAAGGACATACAACTCTGTCATACGCTTTCTCCATGTCGAGCTTGATAATCAGGTTCGGCTGTGTGAGTCTCCTATCTAAATCTAGCACCAGCTCTTGTGCCAGTAGAATATTATCCACGATCCCCCTTCCAGGTACGAAGTCTGTCTGCCAAGGGGAAATTAGTCTTGGCAACAAACGCCCCAGTCCATTGGCCAGTATTTTTGAAATGATCTTTGAGCTCACATTGCAAAGGCTGATTGGTCTGAATTCCTTCCACTGGAACGCTCCCTCCACTTTTGGAATCAATACTATCAATGCACTGGAAATCCCCCGACGTTGTTCGACCCCCATAAAGAAGTCATGAACAGCTGCCAAGAGGTCATCCTTGATTATCTCCCAACATTGTTGATAGAAACCTGCCCCGAACCTGTCCGGTCCTGGGGCACCATTAGCATCCATAGAGAAGACCACCAATCGAAGCTCGTCCATCTCGGGCAGTTCCCGCAGTTTTGCATCCTCCTCAGCGGTGATCGTCGGTAGTTCAAAGGGCAGCGCAGGAGGTGAAACAAACCCAGTCAACTGAAACAACTCCAAAAAAAACCTCACCGCAGAGTCCCGTATATTGGTGGCATCGTGGAGCCAGCCCAAAGAGTCGTCTTTAATGCGAGCATTGAAGTTGGAGTTTCTGCGTTGTTGGACCATCGAATGGAAGAAGGAGGTGTTAGCATCCCCCTCCCTGATCCAACAGACTGCCGCCTTTTGACGCTAGAACTCACATTCCATGAAGAGCTCTCTCAGGTACACTGCTCGTGCCTTATGCAGACGGATTTGGGAGGATTCATCGCAGTAGGAGTTGAACTCCTCCTCCCTAAGTTTGTAGGTGTCCGCTGCTCTCTTTACCCCATCGAAAATATTCCCAAACACCTCCTTACTCCATTCTCGTAGCTTAGTCCGCAATGATTGCATCTTGGAGTGAAATAGTGTCATCCCTACCCCTGATATCGATGCCCGCCAGTCCGCCAAAATAATCTCCAAGAAAGAAGGGTGTCCCCGCCACATGTTGAGAAACCGGAAAGAAGAAGGAGCCGCAAACCCCACCCTGGCCTTGATTACGAGAGGCGAGTGATCAGACCGACCTCGAGGGAGATGGGAGACTTTGGTACATGTATAAACCGCTGCCCATAGGGAGTTCACCAGGGCCCTGTCTAGACGTTGCCAGACTGTACCATTCATTCAAGTAAACGGGCTGCCATCAAAGTCAACAGAGGAGAGACCGCAAGTGTACATAGCGGTATTAAATTCATCCATTTTAGTGGCATTAATAGGCAATCCCCCTTTGTGCTCGTCCGCAGACGAAACCACATTGAAGTCCCAGCTACGATCCACGGTTCACCCCTGCCCGCATCGAATGTCTCTCGAGGGCCTGCCATAGGGGGGGTCAGCCTACTCTAGTGCATTTGGCATAGACCGCTGATATATTAACAACGGTGCCCGACTGAAAGGAAAGCCTCACGTGGACTACCTGGCCCTCCCCTTCCAAGAAAGAGAGCTTAAAGTTCCTACTCCAGAGAAACCATGCCTTGCCGTTTAAGAAAGAGGCCCGTGATCTAGCTTGAGGTGTTGTCGTACCACCTCTAGTTGCCTTAAATCAGACATGGGTTCTAATAGAATAACCAGAGAAATTCTATGGTCCAAGCAGAGCTTGTACAAATGCTTTATGGAGTCAGGACGAGAGGCACCCCGGATATTCCACATGATGAAGCTAATTGGATTTAGCATGAGATCGCAGAAGGTACTTAGCTTGCGACGACGGGGCCACGTGATTGCCTCTGCCCTTGGGTCTCCCTCTCATCCTTTTGGTTTGAACATTCTGCTTGCCCATCCCTAGCTAGTCAGCGGCTGGTAATTCCACAACCTCCACTGGACCAAAACTGCCCACACACTGCCCCTCGTGGCATTCTCGAACCAACTCCGCATGGAACTGACGCAACTCCTCAAGTGTCACACTCGAAGCCTCTAGGTTCCCCTCAAACAGCCTGCATCCCCAAGAAGCTTTCTTTGGCTGATGTGGAGAGAAGAAAGACGTGGGGGTCCGAATACCACAGGCCCCTGGCAGTAGCTCCTCAAAGCTCTCCACCAAATCTTGAAGAGCCCCAAAACAATTCCCCAAGGAGAGCTCCCTTGCCTCCACCTCCACGAGAGGAGCCTGGTGGGACGTCGAACCGTGCGTGGGAAGCACAACCAGCAGCCGCCCATCACCCACCGCTACTTCAAGTTCATCCGTCCGTGGGTCAAGAGGCACTCCCATGTGCGCCGTGGAATCTTTGTCACCATTGACTGCATGGGGAGCCCGCTCCTCTATTTGGGTTTGCACCGCAATGTCCAGAGACAGCGACACATCGGAGGATGACACAACCGTTAAGGGCGCCTGGACATTGCCCTCACCATAAGCCATCTGCCCTTCGGACTGCCTGAGTTGCTGATGGACCGCATCCGCGCTAGCCAAGATTTTTGGGATATACTCCTTGTGACCCGTGGAAGGGTTGACAGGCGCCGATGATGCAGCGGCAGGTGCAATCTTGGGTGGACAAAGCGAAGGATGCTTCCTGAAGCATTCCTCGTCCGCATGTCCGAACCTGTTGCAAAAGGTGCAGAACGCAGGCCAGTCCTCAAACACTACTGGTTGCCAAAAACCGAAGCCCTCATCCCCAATCCAGACACGCTTGACGAGAGGCTTGGAGACATCCATCTCGACGAGAATTCGAGCCACCGAAGGCCTTCGAAGATCGGCTGTCGCCGCATCGATGCGCAACAAACGTCCCAACATCGAGGCCAGTGTCGCGCCCTATTTTTTAATAAGAAAATAAAAGACGAGTTTAGAAAAATCTTTTGATTCAATTTTTGATTAAAAAAATGAATTTTTTGATTTAAAAAGAAAATGAAGAACATGGGTCTAAATGGGACTTGAAAATGCGACGATTTGACCCAAAAATATAGTTTAAAAAGGGTTTTTTGAATGAAAAATGGAGTCGCCACTTGGTATAGAGTAAAGGTGTACGAAGTCACCAAAAATTGAGTTTTTAAAGAAAAAGTAGAAAAATCCTTTTTAAATGACTCCAAGTCTACGAAAATCAGAGAAAAAGATTCGGGAGTCACATTTGAAGAAAGGGAAGGCAAGGATAAGAATCCAAGGCACCCTTTCAACCTATCCAAGGTTAGTTGCGTGATTTAGTCAAAGATTTTCTTATTTTACCCTTAAGATTTATCACATTTGGATGTTCTATATGAATGCAAACCCTAGACCTAGAAGGGTGTCGGGGGGTTGAAATGTATTTTCAAAGCGTACTTGGTACCAATCACATTAATTGTGACGCCCAATAAGGACTTTTCGAAGAAGTCACGAATAATGCAAGTCATGAGACTCGAAAGAAAGAAAAAGTAAAGAAAATAATAATATACAAATGTGTATGACCTAAAGGAATGCATCATAATGGGTGCGGGGGACTTATACTTGTGACTTTCAATGTTCCCTTTAATAGAAGGAATATGAGCGTGCTAAGGCTAGAAAGCCAAACTCGTCCATATCCTATACGCAAGGGGTTTTCCTAGTTTAATCAAGCAAATGTACTACCCTAGGTCTAATGCTTAGATGAAATGCAAGTCTAATGTCATGTTTCATACAAAGGGGTAAGTAATATACATATAAGGAAAAATATGGGGAGGGATATACGTATAAGGAGGGATGTCATGCAAAAAAATGATAAAGATCCTAAAAAGTGAAAGTATGCATGAGATGAAGTGATTTTATCACACAACCATGATCTAACGCTCGAGGGGCTCCTAAGGGTCTAGCGTTGGACTAGCCCACGTCTAGAATTTCCCATTAGCATTGGACTAGTGAGAAAAGTCGGAACAAAGGGCCACAACTAGTGTTGGACTAGTGTGGATTCGAGAAATTGACCACAACTAGCATTGGACTAGTGTGGTGACGTCACACATCGGTTACAATCAAATAAATCATGTAAGACCTAATAAAAGCATGTAAACACATAAATCACATATAGCACATAACACATAAGCATGATATCTAGATGCAAGACCCTAAGAAAGCGGTAACACATAGCACATAGACATGCAAATCACGCAAGGCAAATAAAGCAAATAAAGCCCTAACTATTACATTTAGGGGGGAGCCTACTACAATCTAAGAGGGGGAAACGGAATAAAATAAATAAAATAATAACTTAACTATTACAACTTTGGCATTCAAGTGCCCTCAAATGATCAAAATTGAACTAAAAATAAATATACAAACTAAAGCCAATAAAGCGAATAAATAAATAAATGAAATAAATAAATAAATCAATAAATAATAAAACATTTAAGAGGCATGCAATTAAGCACGTAACATCACATAGGGCACGTAGGGTCAAATAATGTAAAGAATAAGGGGATAGAGTGTACCTCCCTTGAGTTGGGGGTCTAATGAAGTAAAATTACTTATTTGCCCTCCAAAATACAAAGAAAAGGTCAAGGCATCACTTTAATCATAAGAAATGGCAATAAACACTAAATTGAATCACTCAAAGCATTCCAAGGAAAGTAAACTACTCATATTCAACCAATTAAGACAAACAAAGACCCAATTGAAAGATTAAAGAAGTTTAAGAGGTCAATTTATTATTATTATAAATACTAAGGGTCTAAAAGGAAATAAAATACAATTAAGGATCTAAGGTGAAACATACCAAATCAAATGATAAAATTCACAAAAAATAAACAAAAAGCAATTTGCTAGGATTAAACAACAAAAATTCAAAATTTTCACAAAAAAAAAATTCAAGTTAAAGCTATAAATCTAAAAAAAAACTATTAAACCCTCCAAATTCATCCTAAAACTCATGCATATTCTACCCAAAAAATCTCATTAAATCATGGCAAAGAAAGTTAGCATTTAAAATGGATAAGATTGACTAATTTCCAAGGTTTCTGGGTCAAAGTGAAACAAGGGGAGACTTGAGTGGCCAAAGTGCAATCGTCGAAAGTTTTTCCATGCAAACTCATGCAAAGTTACGAAGCTTATGTTTCTGCAACTCAAACCTGCCGCCATTTCATTTCAAATGAGGACTCCAGACAAACTTTGATTCAAAGCTTTTCAACCAAAAATCATAACTTCAAGCCAAGCAACGAAACACATGATTTCCACATACAAACAAGCTAAGACTTAGAAAGATATCATGCAGATTCGGTGCAAACTATGAAGGAAACAAGTCTCTGTGTGACGACCCCACTTCTCCCAAGGGCGAACCCAAGGGTATCGGCGGGCCGCCTACCTAGCTCGCACCAGGACTCAAAACTTAAAGTTCGAAAGAGCACTAAATACAATACATACAATCCCAAAAGAGTTATAATTACATTCTCCAAAAGTATCGAGTCAAACCACCAAAACAAAAACAAACATCCTAACTGTTCAACTATTACAAGCCAAACTAACTATACTAGTATACGAGCCAAAAGTCCCCGCGTCGGCCCCTGCTAAGGAAAACAAAAGGAATGGGGTAAGCTATATGCTTAGTAAGTAAACAGGGGCGAAAGCGTAAATGTCACGTAACCACAGTTACTCAATAAGAGTAAAGCAAAAGCAGAAAAGTAACATCACATAATAAGGATACAGGTGGCTCCAAAGCCAAGTCGTTGCCATGCGTGACCTCCTGTCGACACTCCGTCGACCATACATAAGGTCCGCAGAACTCCACTTGTACACCCACCGAACACCTTATCACCCTCACTGGCCAGTCACCTCACAAACTTGCCCAGGCGAACGAAATCACAAACTTGAGCTTGAGTCACAAGCTCGGGTCACAAAATTGGTTCACATACTCAGCGAACCGGGTTCACAAACTTGGTGACCTCAAACCAAGTTGGACTGACTTCGACCAAGCCCTAACCGGCTCGAATAGTCCATCTAGGTATTGAGTTCAACCTCAAACTCACAAAATTCACAAAATTATTCAAAAGTCACCCTGAGCCACCAGCTCAAGGGTTTTAGTTCCAAAATTGCTCATCTACATAAGCCATGTACAAATTTCATGTTTTAAGCCAAGGCCAATTCGGCCTCTATCTAGGCCTAAAATTTTCGGACAGAATGAAGAACCAAGAAACCCCAATTTTCCAGATTTCATTCAAAACAGAAATTACTTGCAATCTTCCACTTTTTCCACCATCTAGCATCATTACATACCATTTCCAACCATCATATATAGCCACACAATCATGCTTATATTAAAACAGAAAAAATCCCAATAAATATAAAACTTCACTAAATCATCCACAAATCAAGATATAAGCCATAATTTTTCATCTCTTAACACCACTAAGCATGAATTAAGCTTCATTAGGTGAAGGAGAGAGTTCATTCATTACTCACCTAGTAAAACAAGAGAGAGGGAGTTGCTTGTCACCTTAGCTTCCACAAACACTTCACCAATCAACTTACTAATACCAAATGAAGAGGTTTTATGGAAGGAATTCAAGATTAACCGGTTAGTTTATGAGATTGAGCAAGATTAGGACAAGGAATTGAGAGAGATTTTTCTTTCTTCCTTTGGAGAGAATTTCGGCCAAGAGAGAGAAAAGAATGAGGAAGATTAAGCTTCATTTGTCTTATAAGAAGGTTGGAAAAAATAAGAATTAATTCTAGCCACAAGTTTGGTTAACACTTGGTTGAATCACAGCCACACAATTTTCTCTCTCTTGTTGCATTTTGAACCACTAATTTTCGGCCAATAAGAAGCTAAGAGGGGGAAGATATTTTGTTCTATTAGTGAGAAACTTGTATAGCAAGTAAGTGGTGGTCAAATGGTGCGTTCAATCGGTAATGCGCGGGACCCGCCGGTTCGCGCCGTTTTTTCTTAAAACACAAGTACTAGGGTTTTTACTTCCTATTCACTAACCTTATCTTATTGCTCCTAATCACATATTATTTCTCACTTAAAAGTCACTTTTAATCACCAAATTTGATCCTTTTTCCATACCAAAATTTCATCCGGCGAAAATTGTAAAAACCCTAATTTTGCTCCAAACCTGAAACCGAAGAGTGAAACCCTACTTTCTAGGCTCACTTGCACTTATTATGGAATAACTGGATAGTAGGGTTTTAAATCTTAATCCCTACATAGGGTTTTCGAAATACTCCCAAAACCAAACGTTACCGCCCAATTAATGAATATATCAACGTAGAACGAACTAGGGCCTCACAATCTCCCCCACTTAGGACAATTTCGTCCTCGAAATTGCAATCAACGAGCTAAGGGTTGAAAAACTCGAAATAATCAAAAGATCAAAAGGTGTACATATATATACAAGTCACGCCAAAATGTACGCAATATAATGCACCATATACACCAAGAGACATTTCAAGTTAGACAAAGTCAAGTGCAGCAAGTACTATAGATGCAGGTATTAACATACCACAAGTAAATGACATGTAGGGACAATACAAGGGCAAATGAAAGAAACGCGACTTGTCGTCCCACACTCAGTGAAAACCACCCTCGTCCGGTTTCTTACTCCACTTCCCAAAGTGCCCGTTGATCTCTTGTACTCACTCTAGCCAGACAAAGCTTGTTCATGTTCCCAAAATGCAAATCTCAAGTACTTAGCAGCGCCTCAACTCTGGAGTACTCAGGCACAAGAATCCGAAATAAGATAATTCACATCTCAAGCTGCAGTCCCAAGAGTAAACTATCTACAATCGAAATTCCTACCTGACGAACCAACCTATGGTCCTCAGATACCATGAGAAAGATTTAAGGCCTATAACATTTATGATCCATAACTTATGCTTGACCGAGCATCTAGTCCTTCATACTTATTCACCACTTCATCCAGGCTCACCCCGCGCAGAGACCACGCGAAGCAGCTATAGGTTTTATCCCTCAATTGCTTAACTTTCAAATAAAAATCAAATCCCACAGTCCGGCATCCTAAACTTTCAGCCTAGGATACACTACAGAGATCTGAAGCCTAAGCTCTGATACCAACTGTGACGATCCCACTTCTTCCAAGGGCGAACCCAAGGGTATCGGCGGGCCGCCTGCCTAGCTCGCGCCAGGACTCAAAACTTAAAGTTCGAAAGAGCACTAAATACAATACATACAATCCCAAAAGAGTTATAATTACATTCTCCAAAAGTATCGAGTCAAACCACCAAAACAAAAACAAACATCCTAACTGTTCAACTATTACAAGCCAAACTAACTATACTAGTATACGAGCCAAAAGTCCCCGCGTCGGCCCCTGCTAAGGAAAACAAAAGGAATGGGGTAAGCTATATGCTTAGTAAGTAAACAGGGGCGAAAACGTAAATGTCACGTAACCACAGTTACTCAATAAGAGTAAAGCAAAAGCAGAAAAGTAACATCACATAATAAGGATACAGGTGGCTCCAAAGCCAAGTCGTTGCCATGCGTGACCTCCTGTCGACACTCCGTCGACCATACATAAGGTCCGTAGAACTCCACTTGTACACCCACCGAACACCTTATCACCCTCACTGGCCAGTCACCTCACAAACTTGCCCAGGCGAACGAAATCACAAACTTGAGCTTGAGTCACAAGCTCGGGTCACAAAATTGGTTCACATACTCAGCGAACCGGGTTCACAAACTTGGTGACCTCAAACCAAGTTGGACTGACTTCGACCAAGCCCTAACCGGCTCGAATAGTCCATCTAGGTATTGAGTTCAACCTCAAACTCACAAAATTCACAAAATTATTCAAAAGTCACCCTGAGCCACCAGCTCAAGGGTTTTAGTTCCAAAATTGCTCATCTACATAAGCCATGTACAAATATGTGTGCAACTTAGGGTTTAGAGCGAGTGCGATAAAGTACACCCTCGTCTAAGTACCCTCTTCATACATATCAAAACACATAAGCAACTAACATACAAAAGCGGCCTGAATACTTACTCAAAAGACAAAAGTAGTACAAAAGCGGAAATCACTTCGTTTGTTGGCTAGTAGTGGGCCCCACCGGCTCCACCTAGTTCACCACCGTCTGAAATCGAAGATTGTGTCACAATATATCACAAACGGCTACTAACATACGTAAAACAAGCAAAACGGCAAAATTGGCACGCGCAAGTGCGAAAACGGCAAAAAGGGGCACGCGCGCGCGCGCGGAACGGCAAACGGGACGGCCAAATCTGCCATCTCAAACCGTTTTGGTCGAAAGTTAGGCTAGGGGTATCGGATCAAGGTGACCAAGACACCGTTTCGAAGCTATGAGAAAGGGCTACAATTTTTGTGAAGACACCTTAACCTAGATCTGAATAGGTATAGGTCAAAAAGGCACGAAATAGTGCCAGCCGTTTCATGGCGGGTTACCAAACAGGCCCTGTTTACAAGGCCGTAACTCACGGCTCAAAAATCGAAATCCAGAAATTCCAGAGGCGTTAGAAATCTGAGACATAAGGCTAAAACTTTGATGTTTTGGCTAAGACCTGAATCCATTCAGAACAGAACGAAAATTGAGTGTCAAAATACCCGTCAGAACTGTCCAAATACAAGGCAGTTCTGACGATCGATATTGTTTTGATCATAACAGGGGCTACGGAACTCGGATTTCGACGTACTTTATACCGTTTCGAAGCTGAGACCAAGATCTAAATTTCTTATGAAGGATTCGAAACCCAGATCGTACGGGATCAAAACGGAAAAATGCACGGCAGAAACTGAAATTCAAAACGTACACAAACGGACGTCTAAAACAGGTCTGAGGGTTTTGTCTATAACTCAGAATACATTAATCCGTTTGACCTGCAATTTTACAGGTAGACTCAGCACTTAAAAGGCTACAACGTTGAAGAAGGCCACTTAACCCAGTTTCGAGTATAACTAGGTCAAAACTGTAAGATACTAAACCAGAATCTTAAAACAGGTGAACAAACCGCAACTTGGTACAAACAGCATAACTCAGCCTACTTAAGTCCAAATTCAGAAATTCCAAAGGCATACGAAAGCTTAGAAACAGGGATACATTTCATCAGAAGACTAGAACGACCAATTCTGAAGCAATCCTATCCAAAATCACCAATTACAAGTGCAGTTCTTACATTCGGACAAAACCAGAACAGCAAGGGTATTTTCGACTTTTCTCACTCTACGCTACTCCGATTGACCTGAAATTTTACAGGCACCTATAAAATGTCATTCCCTACAACTTTCATGTTTTAAGCCAAGGCCAATTCGGCCTCTATCTAGGCCTAAAAGTTTCGGACAGAATGAAGAACCAACAAACCCCAATTTTCCAGATTTCATTGAAAACAGAAATTACTTGCAATCTTCCACTTTTTCCACCATCTAGCATCATTACATACCATTTCCAACCATCATATATAGCCACACAATCATGCTTATATTAAAACAGAAAAAATCCCAATAAATATAAAACTTCACTAAATCATCCACAAATCAAGATATAAGCCATAATTTTTCATCTCTTAACACCACTAAGCATGAATTAAGCTTCATTAGGTCAAGGAGAGAGTTCATTCATTACTCACCTAGTAAAACAAGAGAGAGGGAGTTGCTTGTCACCTTAGCTTCCACAAACACTTCACCAATCAACTTACTAATACCAAATGAAGAGGTTTTATGGAAGGAATTCAAGATTAACCGGTTAGTTTATGAGATTGAGCAAGATTAGGACAAGGGATTGAGAGAGATTTTTCTTTCTTCCTTTGGAGAGAATTTCGGCCAAGAGAGAGAAAAGAATGAGGAAGATTAAGCTTCATTTGTCTTATAAGAAGGTTGGAAAAAATAAGAATTAATTCTAGCCACAAGTTTGGTTAACACTTGGTTGAATCACAACCACACAATTTTCTCTCTCTTGTTGCATTTTGAACCACTAATTTTCAGCCAATAAGAAGCTAAGAGGGGGAAGATATTTTGTTCTATTAGTGAGAAACTTGTATAGCAAGTAAGTGGTGGTCAAATGGTGCGTTCAATCGGTAATGCGCGGGACCCGCCGGTTCGCGCCGTTTTTTCTTAAAACACACGTACTAGGGTTTTTACTTCCTATTCACTAACCTTATCTTATTGCTCCTAATCACATATTATTTCTCACTTAAAAGTCACTTTTAATCACCAAATTTGATCCTTTTTCCGTACCAAAATTTCATCCGGCGAAAATTGCAAAAACCCTAATTTTGCTCCAAACCTGAAACCGAAGAGTGAAACCCTACTTTCTAGGCTCACTTGCACTTATTATGGAATAACTGGATAGTAGGGTTTTAAATCTTAATCCCTACATAGGGTTTTCGAAATACTCCCAAAACCAAACGTTACCGCCCAATTAATGAATATATCAACGTAGAACGAACTGGGGCCTCACAATCTCCCCCACTTAGGACAATTTCGTCCTCGAAATTGCAATCAACGAGCTAAGGGTTGAAAAACTCGAAATAATCAAAAGATCAAAAGGTGTACATATATATACAAGTCACGCCAAAATGTACGCAATATAATGCACCATATACACCAAGAGACATTTCAAGTTAGACAAAGCCAAGTGCAGCAAGTACTATAGATGCAGGTATTAACATACCACAAGTAAATGACATGTAGGGACAATACAAGGGCAAATGAAAGAAACGCGACTTGTCGTCCCACACTCAGTGAAAACCACCCTCGTCCGGTTTCTTACTCCACTTCCCAAAGTGCCCGTTGATCTGTTGTACTCACTCTAGCCAGACAAAGCTTGTTCATGTTCCCAAAATGCAAATCTCAAGTACTTAGCAGCGCCTCAACTCTGGAGTACTCAGGCACAAGAATCCGAAATAAGATAATTCACATCTCACGCTGCAGTCCCAAGAGTAAACTATCTACAATCGAAATTCCTACCTGACGAACCTACCTATGGTCCTCAGATACCATGAGAAAGATTTAAGGCCTATAACATTTATGATCCATAACTTATGCTTGACCGAGCATCTAGTCCTTCATACTTATTCACCACTTCATCCAGGCTCACCCCGCGCAGAGACCACGCGAAGCAGCTATAGGTTTTATCCCTCAATTGCTTAACTTTCAAATAAAAATCAAATCCCACAGTCCGGCATCCTAAACTTTTAGCCTAGGATACACTACAGAGATCTGAAACCTAAGCTCTGATACCAACTGTGACGACCCCACTTCTCCCAAGGGCGAACCGAAGGGTATCGGCGGGCCGCCTGCCTAGCTCGCGCCAGGACTCAAAACTTAAAGTTCGAAAGAGCACTAAATACAATACATACAATCCCAAAAGAGTTATAATTACATTCTCCAAAAGTATCGAGTCAAACCACCAAAACAAAAACAAACATCCTAACTGTTCAACTATTACAAGCCAAACTAACTATACTAGTATACGAGCCAAAAGTCCCCGCGTCGGCCCCTGCTAAGGAAAACAAAAGGAATGGGGTAAGCTATATGCTTAGTAAGTAAACAGGGGCGAAAGCGTAAATGTCACGTAACCACAGTTACTCAATAAGAGTAAAGCAAAAGCAGAAAAGTAACATCACATAATAAGGATACAGGTGGCTCCAAAGCCAAGTCGTTGCCATGCGTGACCTCCTGTCGACACTCCGTCGACCATACATAAGGTCCGTAGAACTCCACTTGTACACCCACCGAACACCTTATCACCCTCACTGGCCAGTCACCTCACAAACTTGCCCAGGCGAACGAAATCACAAACTTGAGCTTGAGTCACAAGCTCGGGTCACAAAATTGGTTCACATACTCAGCGAACCGGGTTCACAAACTTGGTGACCTCAAACCAAGTTGGACTGACTTCGACCAAGCCCTAACCGGCTCGAATAGTCCATCTAGGTATTGAGTTCAACCTCAAACTCACAAAATTCACAAAATTATTCAAAAGTCACCCTGAGCCACCAGCTCAAGGGTTTTAGTTCCAAAATTGCTCATCTACATAAGCCATGTACAAATATGTGTGCAAATTAGGGTTTAGAGCGAGTGCGATAAAGTACACCCTCGTCTAAGTACCCTCTTCATACATATCGAAACACATAAGCAACTAACATACAAAAGCGGCCTGAATACTTACTCAAAAGACAAAAGTAGTACAAAAGCGGAAATCACTTCGTTTGTTGGCTAGTAGTGGGCCCCACCGGCTCCACCTAGTTCACCACCGTCTGAAATCGAAGATTGTGTCACAATATATCACAAACGGCTACTAACATACGTAAAACAAGCAAAACGGCAAAATTGGCACGCGCAAGTGCGAAAACGGCAAAAAGGGGCACGCGCGCGCGCGGAACGGCAAACGGGACGGCCAAATCTGCCATCTCAAACCGTTTTGGTCGAAAGTTAGGCTAGGGGTATCGGATCAAGGTGACCAAGACACCGTTTCGAAGCTATGAGAAAGGGCTACAATTTTTGTGAAGACACCTTAACCTAGATCTGAATAGGTATAGGTCAAAAAGGCACGAAATAGTGCCAGCCGTTTCATGGCGGGTTACCAAACAGGCCCTGTTTACAAGGCCGTAACTCACGGCTCAAAAATCGAAATCAATAAATTCCAGAGGCGTTAGAAATCTGAGACATAAGGCTAAAACTTTGATGTTTTGCCTAAGACCTGAATCCATTCAGAACAGAACGAAATCGAGTGTCAAAATACCCGTCAGAACTGTCCAAATACAAGGCAGTTCTGACGATCGATATTGTTTTGATCATAACAGGGGCTACGGAACTCGGATTTCGACGTACTTTATACCGTTTCGAAGTTGAGACCAAGATATAAATTTATTATGAAGGATTCGACACCCAGATCGTACGGGATCAAAACGGAAAAATGCACGGCAGAAACTGAAATTCAAAACGTACACAAACGGACGTCTAAAACAGGTCTGAGGGTTTTGTCTATAACTCAGAATACATTAATCCGTTTGACCTGCAATTTTACAGGTAGATTCAGCACTTAAAAGGCTACAACGTTGAAGAAGGCCACTTAACCCAGTTTCAAGTATAACTAGGTCAAAACTGTAAGATACTAAACCAGAATCTTAAAACAGGTGAACAAACCGCAACTTGGTACAAACAGCATAACTCAGCCTACTTAAGTCCAAATTCAGAAATTCCAAAGGCATACGAAAGCTTAGAAACAGGGATACATTTCATCAGAAGACTAGAACGACCAATTCTGAAGCAATCCTATCCAAAATCACCAATTACAAGTGCAGTTCTTACATTCGGACAAAACCAGAACAGCAAGGGTATTTTCGACTTTTCTCACTCTACGCTACTCCGATTGATCTGAAATGTTACAGACACCTATAAAATGTCATTCCCTACAACTTTCATGTTTTAAGCCAAGGCGAATTCGGCCTCTATCTAGGCCTAAAATTTTCGGACAGAATGAAGAACCAAGAAACCCCAATTTTCCAGATTTCATTCCAAACAGAAATTACTTGCAATCTTCCACTTTTTCCCCCATCTAGCATCATTACATACCATTTCCAACTATCATATATAGCCACACAATCATGCTTATATTAAAACAGAAAAAATCCCAATAAATATAAAACTTCACTAAATCATCCACAAATCAAGATATAAGCCATAATTTTTCATCTCTTAACACCACTAAGCATGAATTAAGCTTCATTAGGTGAAGGAGAGAGTTCATTCATTACTCACCTAGTAAAACAAGAGAGAGGGAGTTGCTTGTCACCTTAGCTTCCACAAACACTTCACCAATCAACTTACTAATACCAAATGAAGAGGTTTTATGGAAGGAATTCAAGATTAACCGGTTAGTTTATGAGATTGAGCAAGATTAGGACAAGGAATTGAGAGAGATTTTTCTTTCTTCCTTTGGAGAGAATTTCGGCCAAGAGAGAGAAAAGAATGAGGAAGATTAAGCTTCATTTGTCTTATAAGAAGGTTGGAAAAAATAAGAATTAATTCTAGCCACAAGTTTGGTTAACACTTGGTTGAATCACAACCACACAATTTTCTCTCTCTTGTTGCATTTTGAACCACTAATTTTCAGCCAATAAGAAGCTAAGAGGGGGAAGATATTTTGTTCTATTAGTGAGAAACTTGTATAGCAAGTAAGTGGTGGTCAAATGGTGCGTTCAATCGGTAATGCGCGGGACCCGCCGGTTCGCGCCGTTTTTTCTTAAAACACACGTACTAGTGTTTTTACTTCCTATTCACTAACCTTATCTTATTGCTCCTAATCACATATTATTTCTCACTTAAAAGTCACTTTTAATCACCAAATTTGATCCTTTTTCCGTACCAAAATTTCATCCGGCGAAAATTGCAAAAACCCTAATTTTGCTCCAAACCTGAAACCGAAGAGTGAAACCCTACTTTCTAGGCCCACTTGCACTTATTATGGAATAACTGGATAGTAGGGTTTTAAATCTTAATCCCTACATAGGGTTTTCGAAATACTCCCAAAACCAAACGTTACCGCCCAATTAATGAATATATCAACGTAGAACGAATTGGGGCCTCACACTCTGCAATTTATTTCCCTATGCTATTCAATTTCAGCAACCAAAAGCTGCTCATGGTTCGTGAGGTAAGAGAATAATATCATACCAAGGCACCGACCCAATTACCTATTTTTGGTGAGCATGCACTTCTGGAACAAGGAGAGACAAATAACTCACAAAGGAATAAATAATAATGCAGCAAAATGCAGACCAATTCACTTCAATCTTGCTGCAACTTACTCATAAAGCATGTTCATACAATCAACTTAAATCCAACCTTCCAAGTGTACTGATTTTCCACCCACTGACGCCATTACCTTAGGATACATCCCAACAGATTTGAAAGTGCACAAAATGCAGCAAAGATGCATAAGGAAAGAAACTAAAAAACACAATAGACTTCGCGCAACTTCCTTTCTACAATTTCAGCATGTTTATAAACATTTACACGCTCCAATGAAACTTGTAGATACCTCACCCAATGCCCCAAAAAACTTCAACCCAACTCACTTTGGACCAAACAACAAAATCATGATATAAAACCATAGTTCCAGTTACCGCTTCAGATTGCAGCAAATATGCAGGCGGCCTCACTCAAAACAATAAGCAAATTCAAATGAAGATTTTGGCCAGGCAAGAACCTCAGCCACCAGAAAAAAAACATAGAAGGAAATCATGCAAATACTGGAGAAATTTTATGCAAAAGGTTCGGCAGCAAACTTGCGGCGCAACAAAGACTTAGACAACAAACAAACCCAATGGAAGAAACCCAACCAAATCAGAATTTTAGCTATTCCAGAAAATCAGTCTACAAACATCTGTGCAACCAACCGAACATTTTCAAACTTGTTACAGCAAATTCTCACGTATAAATCTCAACCAAAAACCATTTGAACCTAGGCAACGAAATCCTCCAACATTATCAAATGCCGCAATGTAATTTGACTACGAAAAACGCAGCAAAGATGCCAAGGAAAACTTGCGGTAAACGTTCATGATATGTTAAACCTGGGTTTCTGTCTCTCAAAACCTAGTCCAAACTAAACCCAACTCTAGATTTAGACGTGCTAAAAGATTCTAAGCACAGAAACAATCAAAGCTGCAAACTTTCTGCAATTTTTGTTCGGCCAAAACACAATCATGCAGTATAATTCAAATGAGACCTACTGATTCATCACATAGACTCCAAATATCATAACTTTATCAGCGAAGAACCATCAACTAATCATGGAAGCAAAGACAGAACCAGTAGACAGCAAAAAGGAAGCAAATAACAACTAAAGAAAACAGTTTTCTACCATAAAAGATAAGGATCTTACCTTAAATAGGAAATGAGGCGTGGGATGACTAAAGAAAAGGCTGAGATGGTTTCTGCTGGATCTTCAAAGGAACGTCAATGGAAAAATGATGATGAGGATCAGTCACCTTCTACCAACCCCAACCCAAGCTCTTTTTCCACCTCGCCCGTAACTTCTTTTTCCCAGCCGCCAAGCTTTTTCTTTCGGCCGAAGAACTCTCAGCTGCCTACCTCTCTCGCTCTCTCCCTTTCGGTCTCTCTCTCTCTTCCTCATGACCGAAACCCGCTTAGGTTTTCTTCAGCCGTAAACAACCCCCAGTAATCTTTCTCTCTTTTTCTCTCTCAAGCTCACAGCCTTCCTAGTTTTTCTTCCCTGCCCGTAGATTTCTTATCTGCAGCTATTTTCTCAGATTTCACCAAGCTATCCTGGTTTCTTTCCTTTCTCTGTTTCTCTCGTTCTATCTCTCTTCTATCTCTCTAACCCTAGCCTCCCTCTCTGTTTTTTCTTTTTCCTCCCAAAAGATTTCAGCTGCCCCTCTCGTTCTCTTCCCCTGTTTTCACTCTTCACCAGCCGTCAACTTGGATTCTACCTCTGACCTCTCCTCCTCCTCTTGGCTGGGCTCCTCCTTTTATAGGAATCCCTAAGCCCCTAAAACCCTCACCTCAAAGGTGAGGATGAAGGGTAGATTATTACCAAAGATCGGAGCCATTGGATGGCAGTTTTTGGATAAGGTTGGGATCAAAGAAACCGCTGCAAATTTCTGTTCTTTTCCGTTTCATGCTACTGCCTTGAAATGAAATATTGAGAAGGAGCTTGGATCAAGTGTAGCATGGTGCATGAGCTCTCTTCTTTTCTTTTTTTCTTTTTTACAAAATAAATAAATTGCATCTAAAAAATTTAAAGAATATTTTTTGTGAGCAATTTTCTTTTTTTTTCGAAAAATCTTAATGCTTAAATGCCTTAAAATAAAATTAATAGACAAATAAGTAAAAATAAAAATGAGTCAAATTAACAAATAAAACTAAATTAAAAGATTTGATGTCCAAAATGCTAAAAAATGTCTAAGATGAAATTATGAGATAAATTAAAACAAAAATAATAAATAAATAAAAGAGTAAAATTTTGGTGTCTACAGTTTGCCCCTCTTTGTCTGAGTTTCGAAGAAACTTAAGACAAAGACGTAGACACAAAATACTTACCTGTGTCATTCGGCTGCCACTTATTCGAACGACTGCCGTTTTTGAAATGAGAACTGACCTCTTTTAACAAAATTTTAAAATGGGACTGACTCAGATGAAAATTTTAAAACGGGACTGACCCGAACAAGAAATAAAAAAAAATGACCTCAACAAAAAATTTAAAAATGAAATGCTCACTAGTGGGACTGACCCACGGCTAGTGGCAGTGAAAATGAAATGTTGGTATGTACGAAGAAACTGTATAAGACTTGCTTGAAAAATTATCTAAAGATTTGCTCTAGTGTGATGAATTGGTCAATGGGATTAAACTCGAGCCTGCCTTGAGAATTGGTCAGTGGGATAACACCCGAACCTGCCTTGATAATCGGTCAGTGGGATTAAACCCGAGCCTGCCAAAACTCGGTCAATTGGTCAGTGGGATCAACACCCGAACCTGCCTTCAATTGGTCAGTGGGATCAATAATTGGTAAGTGGAATCAACACCCGAGCCTGCCTTCGATTGGTCACTTGGATCAATAATTGGTCAGTGGGATCAACACCCGAGCCTGCCTTCATAGCATCAACCAGCGGATAATATACGAACTGCTATTCCATTGGTCAGTGGGATCCATACCCGAGCCTACCATCCATTGGTCAGTGGGATCAACACCCAAGCCTACCTTCATTTGGTCAGTTGGTCGATTCGTACAAAACTTTCGTAAAATTTTGAGAAGGGAGAAAAACAACTTCCTCTAAAATTGCCCCAGTGTCATGCTTATTGGACTATCAGACCTGCAAGAAATGAAATAATGATAGATAATACCGCCTCCATCCGATCAACCCCTTTCAAGAGAAGTGTAAACATGAGCATTTGGACTCCTTATTTGGCGAAGCGGGTACTTCAATCTTGCCCTGCGAGCAATATCAAGTTTTCATAATTTCTCATATGTAGACCCACGTGTCATCTAGTATCTATTCTCTTCGATAAATCATAGGGATTGCCATTTGATAGAACGAAAGAGACAAATGTGACCATGCAAAACATGAAAAACATTCTAATTGCACATAATGATGAAAAATCTTAACAATATAAACACAACCCTCTACTTTTATTGCATGAAAAATCATTTCAAATAAATAAGTTTGTATACTCAAATTTCGTGTTTGATAAATCAAACACTTTGGTTTTCGAACAAAATGCTACACTTGACCCTTTGGATATCATCTCTTCGGAGTTCAAATGCTTGACAACAGAATCACAATGTGAGGAGAATTTCCAATGAACTAAGTCACCAGCACTTTAGATCCACGCTCACTTTTCCTTGTAAGACCCTACCTCAGCGCCCTTTCAGGTTTTCACTAAGGTTACCCCCTGCCCATTTTGTTTTCCTTTTCACTTTTTCCTCTTTTTCCTTTTTCTTATTCTTTTTCCTTTTTCTTTCTTTCTTTTCTTTTTTCCTTTCTTCTTTTTCTTTTTTCTTTTTTCCTTTTTCTTTTTTTTTCCTTTTTCCTTTTTTTTCTCTTTTTTTTTCTAAGGTGCCTTTGCGGGTTTTCACCTAACAAACAAATCTTGTCTATCGCCCATATTAATCCAAAAATGTGTTTTAAGAAATAATGGCATCAGTATAACAATTCTTCCCTTGCAAACTAGGTGAAGATGTTTTTGACATCATGTGCCACTTGATTAGAAATTGTCCTAAAAAGGCAATATAAAGAACAAAAGTCAGGACTTTTAGGTTTTTGCAATTGGGTCTGGTGGGGTGCTTAGAAAGGGTTAAGGCTTGAAAGCGGACTTATGAATGATTAGATTTCCTGAGATCGCATCTTTAAATTAACCCTACTAATAATTGCCCCAGTTTATTCTCAATCGAGATCCTCCTCTTTTCATTTTTCTCTTCATTTTGTTCCTCTATCGCTTTTACCTTTTGAACCCTCTCTTTTCTTTTCTTTTCTTTTTTTTGTCTTTTTCTTCTTAGCTTTTTCAACTCAAAACTTGCCCCAGTGTGGAGTTTGCGATTCTTAGGGGATGCCAAATGAAATAATTTGCTCTGAAGGCTCAAAAGGGATAACTAGGGATAGAATGTTTGATTGGAAAGGAAGAAGGCCTGACTTTTCATTCCATTCTTTACATTAACCCTAAAAGGAAAATTTCATTTATCATATGAAAAATTTCTTACACATATCCGAATTGATTGGTTGAGGGAACACTTGCCCATCCATTTCTGCAAGAATGAGCGCTCCCCCGGACAAAATTTTCTGGACAATAAAAGGGCCTTGCCAATTTGGTGCAAATTTTCCCTTAGCTTCCTCTTGTACTGGCAAAATGTGTTTCAACACTTTATCTCCTTCTGTGAATATCCGTGGTCTGACCTTCTTATTGTAAGCACGGGCTACCCTCTTTTGATAACTTTGACCATGACAAATGGCATTTAACCTTTTCTCATCAATTAAAGACAACTGCCCATGACGTTGTTGAATCCACTCAGCCTCCTCCAGCTTGGCCTCCATTAAAATGCGCAAAGAAGGGATTTCGACTTCGGCTAGCAAAACTGCTTCCATTCCGTACATGAGATTATAGGGAGTTGCCCCAATAGAAGTCCGAATAGCAGTTCTATATGCCATTAATGCATAAGGGAGCTTCTCATGCCAATCACGGTGTCTCTCAATCATCTTACGGATTATTTTCTTCAAATTCTTATTTACAGCCTCTACTACTCCATTTATCTGTGGCCTATAAATAGAGGAGTTTCGATGTTTGATTTTGAACTATTTGCACAAACCATCCACCATGTCATTGTTGAGATTTTTGGCATTATCAGTGATTAATGTCTCCGGCACTCCAAAAGGACAAATGATATGCTTTCTTAGAAAGTCCGTCACCACCTTCTTAGTCACATGCTTATAAGACTCAGTTTCAACCCACTTGGTAAAGTATTCAATTGCCACCAGAATAAATTGATGCCCGTTTGAAGCGGGAGGGTCAATGGCTCCAATCACATCCAGACCCCATATTGAACATGGCCAAGGAGCAGTCATACTGTGCAATTCTGTGGGGGGAGTGCGCATAACATCTCCGTGCAATTGACATTTGATGCATTTCCTAACAAAAACTACACAATCATGCTCCATGGTAAGCCAAAAATATCCGATCCTCATGATCTTCTTTGCTAACAAGTGGCCATTCATATGTGATCCACATACTCCATTATGTACTTCTTTCATCAAGTATTCTGCTTCGTCCTCATCAACACACCTCAGAAGGCCCAAATCTGATGTTCTTTTGTATACCACCTCTCCATTCAAGAAGAATTTAGATGATAATCTGCGCAAGAAGCTTTTGGCAGTCATATCGGTCTCAGGAGGGTAGGACCCTGTTTTGAGAAATTCCTTAATGTCACTATACCAGGGACGGCCATCGGGGGATTTTTCCACAACTAGGCAATGAGCAGGTTTTTCTTGCAAGTGAATGTGGATAGGTTCAATTACCAACTCGTCTGGATGTTGAATCATCGAAGATAAGGTGGCCAAAGCATCGACGAAGACATTTCTGGCACGTGGAATATGCCTGAACTCCAAACTCCTAAATTTGTTTGCCAAATTCAATAAACTACAATGATAAGGCACGATCTTTGAATCCCGAGTGATCCACTCTTTGAGAGTCTGATGCACGAGCAAATTGGAATCACTGAACACTATTAAATCCTTAATCTCCATTTCCAAAGCCATTTTTAGCCCAAAAATGCAAGTTTCATATTTAGCCATATTGTTAGTGAAGAAAAATCGTAGTTTGGCGGAACCAGGATAATGCTTCCCTTTAGGTGATACTAGAACAGCTCCAATACCAGCTCCAAAGGAATTTGATGCACCATCAAAGAATAGCCTCCATTCAGAACATTTTTCATTCATGTCTTCTGCTGTACCAACGAACAGGGCCTCCTCATCTGGAAAATAAGTGTGAAACGGTTGATAATCATCCCTCCTTGGGTTTTCGGCCAGGTGGTCCGCTATCGCCTGACCCTTGATGGCCTTTTCCGTAGTAAAAATAATGTCAAATTTCGAAAGAATCATCTTCCATTTTGCTACACGCCCAGTCGGCATAGGCTTTCCCAACAGATATTTCAAAGGGTCGGAGCGGGAAATGAGGTAAGTAGTATGATTGAGCAAGTAATGCCTTAGCTTTTGAGCGGCCCAAGCTAGAGCACAACAACTTCTCTCAACAAAAGAATAGTTGGCCTCATACACAGTGAACTTCTTACTGATGTAATAGATGGCTTGCTCCCTCTTCCCCGATTCGTCGTGTTGTCCCAACACACATCCCATAGCTTCGTCCAACACCGATAGATACATGATCAAAGGTCGCCCGGGTTTGGGTGGCACTAAAACCGGAGGGTGCAACAAGTAGTCTTTAATTTTATCAAACGCTTGCTGGCACTCTTCACTCCAATGCAGTGGCACATTTTTCTTCAATAACTTGAACAGAGGCTCACATGTGTGGGTCAACTGAGCGATGAACCTTCCGATAAAGTTAATCTTTCCTAAGAAACTCTTCACATCCTTTTGCGTTTTTGGCACTGGCATTTCGCGAATGGCTTTAATTTTTGCCGGATCTATCTCAATACCCTTCTTACTAATGATGAATCCCAACAACTTCCCCGCAAGGGCCCCGAATGCACACTTTGCAGGGTTTAATTTCAAATCATATCTTCTCAATCTCTCAAATAACTTCTCCAAATCAACCAAATGATCCTCTGCTCTCTTGGATTTGATGATGATGTCGTCCACATAAACCTTCATCTCCTTATGAATCATATCATGGAAAAGGGTGGTCATGGTCCTTTGATAAGTGGCTCCGGCATTTTTCAATCCAAATGGCATTACTCGGTAGCAAAATGTCCCCCATGGTGTGATAAAAGCAGTTTTCTCCCTGTCTTCCTCGGCCATTAAGATTTGGTGATACCCGACAAAACAATCAGCAAATGATGCGATTTCATGTCTTGTGGTATTGTCTAGGAGAATATGGATGTTTGGCAACGGAAAATCATCTTTCGGACTTGCTTTATTAAGCTCCCTGTAATCAACACAGACTCACACTTCTCCACTCTTCTTCGGGACAGGTACAGGATTTGAAAGCCAAACGGGATAATGCGACACCATGATAATTCTAGCATTGAGCTGCTTCTCGATTTGTTCCTTGATCTTAAGGCTCATATCTGGCTTAAACTTGCGAGGTTTTTGCTTCACTGGTGGAAAATTTGGATCAGTTGGCAATCGATGGACCACTATATCTGTTGCAATTCCAGGCATATCATCATAAGACCAGGCAAATACATCTTGAAACATGGTCAAAAACTCAATCATCTCTTTTCTCTGTTTCTTATTCAAATTAATGCTAATTTTTATTTCCTTAACCTCAGTGTCAGTGCCAATATTAACAACTTTTGTTTCTTCTAAGTTCGGTTTGGATTTCTTTTCATATTGTTCAAGATCCTTTAATAAAGAGTCAGATTCTTCCTCGCTATCGCTCTCGTCTTGAATTTCTGATTCCAAAATTTCAAATTTGTGAGAGATATCGAGATTGCAATCATCAAATTCCAGAATAGTGATATCCAAAGGGTCAATGTGTTTTATTTTTAGTCATCTGAAAAAGAATAAAATAGATAAAACAATGCGTAAGCAAATCAATTTGGAAAACACTGTGCATTTCATAGAATTTGAAGGCAAATGATCATAACATGCGGCTTAACAAGAGATTCAACATAAGATTTGCATTGAAAAGCATTTGATTAAAACTATTTACAAAGCTGAAAGGGAAAAGATAAATAATACGAATAAGTTCTTTCATGGTGACCAAAGGCAATTCCCCAGATTTACCGAAATTCCCTTCGAGAGGGAAGGAAATCACTAGTCCAATTCTTCATTGTTTCGGTAGCCACTTCTAGAAATTCTAAGTCCTTCAATGGCTCCCCCTCAGAAGAAACTGCCACAAATAGCTCAGCCAACCCAACTTCCACCTCCTCGATTGGGTCTACTTCAGCTCTAATCACCTCTGACGGGTAAGGAAAAGTACAATACAATGGTGGGATATTCATGATAAGTTGCCTTCCCTCATTCTCCGCCTTTTTACGATTCATCATTTCCTTCTTATCCTTGATAGTAGGTTGAAACCCCAATCCGAAGGTGTCCTTCTTTCCCTGAAGCTCTATTGGTTCCAAAACTCCCTACAGGTTGCGTCCGAGGCCCTTGCCCATCTCATATCCTCCTCGAATCATTTCTTTAGCCATCATAACACTAGCTTCTGGCAAATTCATTTCCACCACTGGCTTCTCCTTAGATATCCATCCTACAGAAATAATGTCAGCCACATGGTGAGGAGAAAACAGAGATTTTTTACTATCCTTCTCATTTGGTCCAGAATTAACAATCATTGTGCAATCATCCTCCGCAAAAACTGTGATCAATTGACCGTTCACCACAAATCTCAGCAATTGATGAAGTGAAGAGGGTATAGCGCCTGAAGTGTGAATCCAAGGCCGTCCAAGGAGAATGTTATAAACACTTGAAAAATTCATGACTTGACACATGACTTGAAATTGGGCAGGTCCGATTTCCAGCACTAAATCCACTTCCCCCATTGGTTCCCTTTTCGCGCCATCAAATCCTCTCACCACGGTGGTTGACGGCCGTAATTTAGCCTCTTGAAATCCTAACTTAACCAAGGTATTCCAGGGACAGATATTGAGAGCGGATCCATTGTCTATCAGAATCCTCGGCAAGAGTTTCCCGTTATAGCGGACTGAGATATACAAGGCTTTGTTGCATCCAATCCCCTCGGCGGTTAGATCTTCGTCAGAAAAAGAAATCCGATTGGAAGCCAAAACATGTTCAACTACATTGGTGAATTTGTCAATTGAAATATTTTTAGGCACTTGAGCCTCAGTTAAAACCTTGACCAGAGCCTTTCTGTGAAGTTTCGAGGTTAAGAGCAGATTTAATATGGAAATTTGAGCAGGCATCTTGTCCAATTGCTCGACCACCTTGTACTCGCTCTTCTTTAACATCTTAAGGAAATTAAAAGCCTCTTCATCCGTCACTATGGGTTTCGTTGGCGTAGCATCAACTGCCCTGATTTAGTGATGGCATCTACTTCCTTCTTGGGCACATTCTCTCCTCCAATTAGCAGTGTAGGTTCGCTATAATTCCACGGGACCTTTTGTAAATTAAGAACAGGAGCTTGCTCAGGCAATTCAAGTACCACGAGCTCCAAAGGCTCACATTCAAAAGGTATCATTTCCAAAATAAAAGGATCCGTATTTTCTTTAGCTTCATAGGCTTCCTCCTCCAATATGAATGGTTCTCCAATAATCCCCATGATCTCGGCCTCGTCTACAATGTACTGTGTAGGTTCCTCAATCTCTCCCTCTATGGTGACAGCTCCCACGTTATCCTTGTGCTGAGGAAGAGGATTGTTGCTAACACTTGGCCTTTGTTCATCTTTCCTTCTCAGAACTATGTCTCCAGCATCAATCATATCTTGAATTTTATGCTTAAGTGCCCAGCAATTGGCCGTCGAATGTCCAGGGGCTCCCGAATGATAAGCACAAAATGACTGAGGATCATAACCAATGGGAAATCCCTTGGAATAGGTCTTACGGGTACCGTACCAATCTTCCCAGCAGCTTTTAATTGCTCGTATAACTGGTCAACAGGTCGACCTAGATTGGTAAAAGTTCGGTATGGGGTTGGATTTTGGGTATCACGGGTTTGTTGGTATTGGTAGTTTGGGTTAGGGGGTAAAATAGGTTTTGGATTAAAAGGAGGGTGAGGTCTAATTTGAAAGTTTGGTGGGGAAATGTGAAATGACGTTGATGGTGTGTTTGGGTAATTTGGTCGAGGACGGGGGTGGTTGATAGTGGTATTGTAAACAGGGCGGGGGCATGATTGGCATAAGTAATGAGGTGAGTAGGCAGGATTTTGTTGGTATCTAGGCCGGGAAGAAGAGCCCTGGTTCCAAACAAAAGAGGCTTCCTCGTCTTTCTTCTTAAATTGAGACTTCTTACTACTGCTACTTTGGCTTTGCATGGCTTCCAACTGTGACTTCAAAACTAAAACATTAACAATTTTCCCTGCTCTCATAAACTCGTCATATTCTTCCAATTTATTGACAATCTCTGCAAAGGAATACCCTGTCATTCGAAAAATCTCCTCAAAGTAAGGTGGGTCATGAGCTTTGATGAACGTGCGAACAATCTCGTTTTCAGTCATAGGAGGCTCCACCTTGGCGGCCAATTTCCTCCATCTCTTCGCATACGTCTTATGGTCCTCTAATGGTTTCCTCTTAGTCCCCTCCAATGTGGTCCTCGTCGGAGCGAGCTCGCAATTGTATTCATACTGCCTCACAAAAACGGTTGACAAATACAGCCAAGATCTCATATCCTCAGGCTTCAAATTGGAATACCAATCCAATGCGTCGCCTTCCAGGCTCTTGGGAAATAAGCGTACTGGCAGATTCTCATCGTCTATTGGTCTCCCTAGCTTGTTTGGAAACATTCGAAGGTGAATCTTGGGATTCCCCGTTCCGTCGTACTTGGTAAATTTGGGTGCTTTGAAACCCACCGGCAATTGCATATCCGGAAATAGGCATAGTTCGTTGTAGTCTAGACCTCATTGCTTGGTCACACCTTGGCTTTTCCTTATAAACTCCTCAAACCTATCTAATCTCTTCAGTAAATTCTTGTCCACTGGTGCGGATGACTCCCCGGCTTCAACTTTCCCTTGAGCAGCGGTATCTAGGGTGAATGGCTTAGCGGTGGAGTAATAATGAGGTCCCTGTGGTTCGAATGGCATGCTCATAGTGATTGGCGGATAATTTTGGGGAATTTGGACATGAGGAGGGTTAGTTTGGATGTGAGGTGCATAAGTAGGTTGTGGGCCATGAGTGGGATAAGTAAAGGCTTCCTCAGGTGGGTTTATGACTTGTGAAGTAACAGAGGTTTGAGTATAGGGTAAGAATATGGGGTAAAGGCTCATGATGTTCACCGCTAGCACCACTAGCTACCAATTGATCGATTACGCACCGTTGGGCCATCATTTCAACGCTTAGCTCATTAAATCGGTTGAGAACTTCGCTCAGCTGAGCTCCCAGATTTGCCAAATCAGTTGATGATGTCGTTGCAGGCTTATCAGATGGTTCTGGATGGGTACTCATGTTTACACTTTCTCTTGAAGCTCGGCTACGTGATCGGGTGATAATGGGGCTTCTTCGGATAGCTATGTTTGCAATTTACTACCTGAGAACGTAGGAAAACCCCCATTAGATGCCCATCTTGATCGACTGTTGTTAAAAAGGAAGAAAAAGGAAAAGAAAAGGAAAAAGACAGGAGTTAGTAATGATTAGAATAACTCGGATGGATGTCCTATTGGGGAGCCCTTTTTGTGCAAAGGGTAGGCCTAACATGATGCGATACCTTCGGGGTAAAATCCCAATTTCAAACCTGTAAGCGAATGAAAAAGCAGAAATTCTCATTAACATTGATAGAGTCAATCATTCTTTACAACCTCATTGATGGTTCGACTGACCATTCTTACAAAATCCTCATATCTGACTAGTCTAGTGTGTTGAGATTCCCTAGAACTCCCGATACTAAGTTTTCGAATCTCATCTTGGATTTTATCAAATGCACCCAATGCCTTTTCCAATTTCTCAGTTTTTCTTGCCTCTTTCTTCAATTGTGATCGGACATCTTCCAATGCTTGATCGGCCACCATGATCTGCAACTGATGATCCTCCAAATCTTTCCTTAATTTCACATTCTGCTCTTCAAGACTAACGGAGACCAGCGGTACCCTTTCTCTTCCCTGTTCCACTATCGATTTGATCCAGTCGTTGTACTCCAGGATGACCTTAGGCTCTACTTTATTCACTTGGTTGAAATGCAGGTTGTCCAAACTACACAGATTCCCCCAAGATTCCAGCACTATACTCCGGCACTCAGCAATTGTATTGAGTTCGATGCTTCCCACTCCTTGTATGGTCGGCACTCGCTGTGGATACCCAAACTGTCTCATAACTCGTTGTGGCACATACATAATCAATCCACTGGTGCTCGCTAATGGGATGAAGCCAAACTGTGTAGTCTTGAAAGCTGGATCCCTTACTTTCGTCCAATCAAGAACCCATTGTATCTTATCCGAAGTTAAAGCATTGAATTCCTGAATAAACAAACTCGGAGACGCTATTCGATAGTATTTTCTAACCCTTTCTTGGTGCGACTCAACCCAATTTGCTGTTGGAAGGCATGATCCCAATGGATTTAGCGCTCTTTTTGACAGATGTTCCATTGCCCACATTTGAAGTACCAGGTTGGATACGTAGAAAAACCCTCTCTTCTTTCGGCATTCGGTAACAGCGGCAAAGATGTCAGCAATGATAATGGGTACTAGGGTGGGAGTTTTTCCTTTAATTCCCAAAAACACACTCTGAACCATGTTAACCGTTGAGAAAATAACTTTTCCATGCTTTTCCGGAAACAGGAGTAGATTAATCAGGGTTATTCCAAAGGCTTGCACTCGTTTCTCCTCCCACTGCTCTCTTCTAATGAAGAAATCCTCGGGGTGATGGTCATAAGCTTCCTTTTCCCCAAATCGCGTGTATAAGAACTCCAGCGGGCATGATCTCGCGTCCGGATGTTGGTTCATGCTAAACTGTCTCAACCCTAAGAACCTACAAAATTGTTCTCTGGTGCCATTCGTTGGGTATACCATAGGGTGACCTTTCCCAGGAACTTGCAACAATCCTTCTATTTCCTCCAGGATTGGTGTTAACTCGCACTCTCCAAATCGAAAAATGGAGCCGTCCGGATCCTAGAAATCGAGCAAAGCTTGGACAATGGCTACGTTCAGGGTTATGTTCAGGAGACTAGGCAAATGTCCTATATACTGGAAAAGTCTATTCACTTCGTGGGCCATATTGTTCTTTCAATCTACCAGCTCATGAGGTATCTGATTTAGCATTCTACATGGAGCCATCTGGGAGGAAATTCACTTTTAGTACCTTACCTTGGGATTTTACCCCTTAGGTAATACAGAAATAGTAAACATGTAAGTCCCATTGGATTAAATATCCAAGACATGTGGTGGCTTGTTCCTAACACGGGATTCCCTATGTGGCATTCCCTTTCTATGGTTTATGCGTGATGCCAGTTTATTAAAGCAGTAAAATATGCAATTCGAAATGAAACATGACCTAAGGAACCCTTTATTTGCCCGGGTAGGCCTAAAATGATATGGCATTATTGATTTATGAACGAAATATACCAAAATTTCTTAAACGTGCAATAGCCTATCTACAACGGTAGGTCCTAAAAGAAGATCATGCCAAACCTTTTATCTCTTAATGTTTGTGAATGCAAAAGGCAAGAAACCAGGAAAGTTAGCTCAACACATAACACATTGTAGCAATCAAATAATAAAAATATAGAAAGCAGAAATAAGGTGAGAGGGTTGGAATCCCTCCCCTCGTGCATAGTGTCCCTAGTTCAGGATAAGGTTGACTCTATCCTAGGCAATTCTAATATGGATGCATGAGGTTTGGCTCACTAATGCATCTAGACTCGATAAGGTTTCGGCTCCCAAGCCTTCAGACCTAAAGGCGAAGGGTCATCACTCCCAGGGCCTTCGATCGGTGGCTTGAGTGATCCCTTAGGTAGCGCTATGGGCGCAGAGCACACCATCCACCTACCCAAGGCAATCGATCCTAATCCTACAAGGAGGTGTGGGAAACGCTCACGAAAAAAGAAAAAAAAATAGGGTAAATAAGACTATGCATGCACGTATGAGATGCTTTATTATTGAGGGGAGGGATTAAATACCATAAATGCGGACGGAGATTCTAAGGTGACTACCCCCCACCCAACAATGCAAGCGCGGGATAACATAAATAAATCATTCATCCATCCAATCATTCATGCGCAAATGGGTGAGGAAGTGAGTTGATACGCGCGAAATGCAAAAATCCTAAAAAAGGAAAGAATGCAATCCTAAACATCCAAATACGATATATGAAAAGGTTAAAAGAAGAAAAAGATTGACTAAATCAAATTTGCTCGGACTCTCTAAGTTCCCCAGTGGAGTTGCCAGCTGTCGCACCCCATTTTTGATAAGAAAAATAAATGACGAGTTTAGAAAAATGGCTTTTGATTGAAAAATGAATTTTTGATTTAAAAATAAAATGAAAAATATGGGTCTAAATGGGACTTGAAAATGCGACGATTTGACCCAAAATATAGTTTAAAAAGGATTTTTTGAATAAAAAATGAAGTCGCCACTTGGTATAGAGTTAAGGTGTACCAAGTCACCAAAAATGAATTTTTAAAGAAAAAAGCAGAAAAACCCCTTTTTAAACAACTCCAAATCTACGAAAATCAGAGAAAAAGATTTGGGAGTCACGTTTGAAAAAAAGGAAGGTAAGGATAAGTATCCAAGGCACCCTTTCAACCTAGCCAAGGCTAGTTGCGCGATTTAGTCAAAGATTTTTCTTATTTTACCCTTAAGATTTATCACATTTGGATGTACTATATGAATGCATACCCTAGACTTAGGAGGGTGTCGGGGATCGAAATGTATCTTCAAAACTTACTTGGAACCAATCACATTAATTGTGACGCCCAATAAAGACTTTTCGAAGAAGTCACGAATAACTTCTTTCACAGACCTTCGGCAAGCAAAACTTTGAACTAACTCTAATCAAAACATGACTAAACACCTCATGGCAAGGCAATTCTTAGAAAATTTTTTTTTCATGCAAGTTAACTGAGAAATAAACCTCTGCAACTACTTCAGAAATTTTGCTTTTCTTCCACACCTATTCTCATGCAATTTCCTTATGCAATTTAGACACATTCATGCAAGCAAACCAAGAAGGAACACGATTGAATTGTTATCTAGACAAAATACCAGGGCTTGGAATCGAAAAGAAAGAACAAACAAAAGAATAAGACTGTGAAATATTGGGTTCGTCAGGCTGATGTATATTTTCCAGCAAATATTTGGACATGTTTCAAGTGTTTTTTGGACCCAACCATGCAAACTCAACACCACTCCTCCAATTTTCTTTTTCAAAACAAGATTAACTAGCACATTAGGTGACAAAACTCACTTGATGAGCTGTTGCGGAGAAGACAACAGCAAAGACATAAGAATGAATGCAACAGCTTTTTCTACTTCGGCCTAGATATGTTTGTGCATGAGAACTCTAACAAACTCTACTAATTTGACAACCCAAACCGAAATGCAAGGATTCATGCATACAATACCAGAATGGAAAAGATTTCTAGGCCAACTCCATGCAAGCTACGGAAAAAGTAAACTTTCTGCAATAAAGTCTTTCGGCAACTCCTGAAATTTTTCTGCAATTTCCAGCTTTCAACTATGCAGGAAGACAGCCGTGAATCATGAACTCAAATGGAAATGCAAGCCTACCAACTACTTCCACAGGACTCAACCCAACACAAATCATGCAATAAGAACTTTCGGCAAGCTAAAATCCATTTTCCAGCAACTTTTTTTTTTTCAACAATGGGATTCAGGACATATGTGGCCAACAAAATTCAAACGAATGGCAATCTCTCGAACCAAAACAACACCTTATGCATCCTATCATCAAGACCCAACCATAAACTATGCATTCCCTAGAATTCTCCAACTCTTACTGTGTAGCTGTTGTTACGTGAAATTTACGCTTTCGCCCCTGTTACTTACTAAGCATATAGCTTACCCCTTTCCTTTTGTTTTCCTTAGCAGGGGCCGACACGGGGACTTTTGGCACATACTCTAGTATAGTTAGGTTTGATTGTAATAGTCGGACAGTTAGTATGTTTGTTTTTATTTTGGTGGTTTTTATAAGGACCCTCCTCAGGGTCTACCTTCTGCTGCTTGTGGTTATAGTGTATTAGAGTGGTTTGACTCGATACTTTTGGAGATGTAAATAGAACTTTTGGTTGTTGTACATATTATGAATAGTTCTCTTGTGGTTTAATATAGTTTTATTAGCTTTGTGTTTCGAGCCCTGGCGCGAGCTAGGCAGGCGTCCCGCCGATACCCTAGGGTTCGCCCTTGGGAGAAGCGGGGGAGTCATAACAGAACATTCCACTCTTCAAACAAACACTGAAATCATCATAAAGAAACAAGAACAGGCTATACTTATGAACAGGAAACTTCGACATCAAAAACCCAAACAAAAACTGAACACTTAATGCGTGATTCATACTTCTCCTAGCTTTCAAAACTATGGCTTTTCTAAATGTAGCTTTAATAGGAAATATTATTCATGACATTCCAACCAAACAACAAGCAAATGAAACATGTCAACCGAGCCACAATTTCAGCAAACCAAAAGAAAAACAAAATTGAAACCATCCGCACGTACTGCTGCCACAAGCCAAGAGCTCCATGCTTGTTGCAGCAGTTTTTGTGCTCTTAAACTTTAAGCAAACACACTCTGAACCCAAAGCTGCATAGTCATGCTAACAAGATTGCCACGTGTGAGGACCTGTACTTTTCTTAATTGCACGTTTTCTGCATTTTCTTTATTAGAAAATTTTTCTAGATCAATTTTATGAGTAAATATAGTTTTTAAATGATTTTTCTAGTATCGGTTAGTTTTTGAGAAATTAAGAGCGTATATCGGACGTGGGACCCGCTAGTGTGGAAAATTCAGAAAAATTCGGCCAGTTCGGTTAAGTTTTGGATACTGGGTTTAGTTTACCGGGTGTTATGAGATATTTAGAGGTACCAAGTGGATAGGTGTGAGAAAGACAAAAAAAGTTAGGCATGACATTAATGAGAGGGACAAGTGTCATGAAACCATTGGATGGGGACTTTGACTAACTTTTCTTAACTTTACTAAACATCCATTTTGACCAAATGTTTCTTCATTTTTCCCCTTGTTGGCTGAAATTTTGAGGAGAGAAAAGAGAGGAAATCTTTCATCTTGTACTTCAATCCCTTGCTCCATTCTTGATTTCCAACCATTAAAAGTGAAGATTACTCCATCAAAGTTACTTATTAAGGAGGATTAAAGCTTCTAGTGGAGGGATTTGTGAAAGAAAAATCCTAAGTTATCATCTTTCTTGAGGTGTCAAGGTACCTTGCTTACAAACTTCCTCTTTACTTCAATTAATTGCTTATTAGTGGTTTTTAGTTGTTTTAGATGTTGTTTTGTGGAAGATTGGCACATGAATGCATGAATTTCCAGATTAGGGTCCATTTTTTTTCCTTTCTGCCCGTTTCTGTTCGACCTGGTTAGAGGCCGCATTGGCCTTAGCACAAAACATGAAAGTTGTAGGGAATGATGTTTTCTAGTTGCCTGTAAATTTTCAGCCCAATCCGAGCTCCGTAGCCTGAGATAAGACGGAAATACCCAGATTGGTCTAGGTAGGAGTTCAGCGAACAGGGTTGTCTTTTCACCCAATTGGACCGTGACTTTTCACCATGATTCCTACTGAATTAGCTTTTGGCCAAAACATAAAAGTTGTACCCAATAGTATAAACTAGCTTCATGAAAAATTTCAGCTTGATCCAACCCCTGTAGCATGTGAAATTACCGAAATACCCTTGGCTGTCCATGAAACCTGTTTCGCTCCCAGAATTCTGTTTTGGTGTAGTTTTCCATTTTTGATCATGAAAATGCATGCTTTGGCCTTGGAGGTCTTCATAAGAAATGTAGGGTTGTGTTTTAGCTTCGAAACACCATAGGATACACTTCAATCGGACTTCGGTAGCCAGAGTTATTGCTGATTAACAATTGTGCGGTTAGCCAACCTGTTTGTGAGTTTCTGGTTTCATATATGTCAATTTTGACCTAGTTTCACTACAAACTGGACTGAGTGGCCTTCTTCAACATTGTAGCCCTATTTGTTAGCTTCGAAACGGTATATCTTACACCTTCATCCGATAATCGTAGCGCCAATGGTGCCAAAACCACAAAATGGTGTCAAAAACTGTTTTTATCCGGAAATGTTTTTAGCTTGATTTTTGTATTTATTTTTGTATTTATATGACTTTAAGCCTAGTGAACGGCTTTTGGACATGAGATTATTCTATATGAGATGTTGGGACTGTTTTGAGGAAAATAATGAAGCCATTAATGGTTGGAAAATAGGTAAACACAAGGGACATGCCGTCCGTTTATCTTCTTGTAATGTGAGCAAGTTAAAGTGATTTTGCGAATGTATTTTGTGACGAATTGGACTTATTTACTGAAAATGTTACCGGCTCTTTCAAAAGGTGGCCGATGGCTAAATTTCTATTTGAACCTGTATATTTCCGCTTGGCAAATAAAATGATCATTTTACCATTCTAAAACCTAATACCTCTTTGGGTTGGTTTATGAACCCTAGTAATTTCCGTCCACGGATCCATATGCTCTATTGACACTTTAAAAGTCGTTTTATATGTTTACTCGCGAGTAGTCGGGTAATCCTTGATTTCATCCAAATCATGATAGATGGATTGTAATGTGTTCTTTGTTTACTTTTAGGTTTCATTGGTGATTGAGAAGTGGACGTTATTTTGCGTGTATAGGTGAGTATTCCTTGTTTGTTATGTTTCATGATTTTATGGCTGGTATGAATGATTGATAACATGTTAAATGCTTTCAATGATTGTTAAAACGAGTTTTCTAGGCAAGTGTGTACTTTATCGCACTCGGCCTAAATGATTGTGAAATTTTCAATGATTGAATGATTGAAATGTTATTTGTGCATGAATGTAAGCCTTTTGGCTGAACTGGCCACTGCCCCTTGTTACCGGTCGTCTCGAGCCAGAAGCGGACTCGGTCGGGCGATTAGGGACCTGGGTGAACGTTTTGGTATACTCGAGTATTACCTTGTAGGTTGGTGGAGGTTGGTGGAGCCTGGTGAATGAATGAATGAACGAATGAATGAATGAGGGTTTTATTTATATATAAATGCATTTTCAAATGATTGAAGGTATAAGGGAACGAAAGGAGAATGAATGAACGAATGAATGAACGAATGGCTCCTTGTGAGCACGTATCCTTTTAATGAATGTGTTTATCGCTTTCTTTTGTATTTGAATTATTGGTAACATGTAATGAATGCTTTGAACTCCTTGTTGCCTATGTGTTCGGAACCTCACTGAGCTTTTAGCTCACCCCTTTAGTTTTGTTTTCCTTAGCAGGGGAAGGCGAGCAGGGGCGAGAGCTCTGTATCGACTGGCTGGGTCTAGTTTTGGTTTTGTTTTGGTTCTCGCCCTAGTGCTTGGCACGGGCTGGTTGTATGGTGACTTGAGAACTTTTGTATTCTCAGCGGTTATACTTCTTTCTGAGATAGCAATGTATATAAGTTTTGTTGTAAGTTTTGGATCCTAGTTTTGCTCTTTCTTGTGGTTCTATTTCTGATTTGTGTGAGTGAGCGACTGAGTCCCGGCGAGAGCTGGGCAGGCGGTCCGCTGAACCCTCTGGTTCGCCTAAGGGGAAAGTGGGGTTGTCACACCACGCATCATCTTAGTTCTTCTAACTGACGGATAAAGAAACAAATCTTTGGACAAAAGAAACAGGCGAAAGGAAAGGAAAAAGAAGCAGAGACAGCCATCATGAAAAACTAAAGGAAATGCAGCCATAATCAAATTATTTACGTGTTTGGTTTCTCTTTACTCTATAACAACAAAGAAAGGACCAAATCTAGACTTATCAGAATGCAACCCTGATCAAGATAAGGAGAAAAAAAAACGCAGCCTGCATAATCATGATAACCAACCCAGGAAACAAACAAAACCTTGGGGAAAGAAAGTGAACAAGAGGAGAACTCACGGTTACCTTTGTTGATGTCTTAGGAGTCGAATCACCTTGAGCACCCTCGGATGAATGAACTCCTCTGGACCACCCAAAAATGAATTGCCGATTCTGATGGAGGGTTGCGGAGGTGGGATCGTTTTCCCTCAATCTCTCTTCTCAGCAGAGATCTTTCTTCTGTTGTTCCTTTCTTTTTCAGTTTGTCCGAAGCCTCTGTCCTTACCTAGCCCAAATCTTTTCTCCTCTACCCTTAGGTTCCTGTCTCTCCCTCTCCTTCAAGTTTCCTTAGCCGTCGTTAAAAAAAAAAACCTCCCCAAACTCTCTCTCAAAACCTAGCCTTTTCTTTCAGCCGTCCTACCCATTCTCTTTTAGTTCTCCGCTGTTTTCCTTTTTTGCCGTCACCACTTTCTATCTCCCCCCTCGGCTGCGTTTCTTTTCCTCTGTTCTTTCTTATCGAGCCCCGCCGTCAACTACAGCCTCCCTTCCTTCTGGCCTTTCTCAACTTTTTATATGGGGTAGCTCATCAACGAAACCTAGCATCTAAGGCTCCATAAATAAACTCCAATTTTTTGTATTTTTACAACCTTAGATCTTCATGGTTTCTGATAAACCTTGGATCAAGCTAGGTGTTTTCTATTGAGATCATCAAACGGAGGAGAAAAAATGAAAACAAAGGAGCTTAAACAAATATTACAAAGCCGAAGAAATTGTAGCACTCTCCGCTGTTTTGTTTTTCGCCTGGAAATATAATATGAAGGAATGGGCTCGGATCCTGTGTGGCTCTTGGTGCATGAGCTTGGTTTTCTTTCTTCCTTTTCTTTTCTTTTCTTCTTGTAGACACCAAATTTTTGGTGTAATTTTATTTTTCATGATTAGTTTTTTTTTATTTTCTTTACTTTCTTTAGCCTTTCATTTTATTTCATTTTTATTTTTATTTTATCATTTTTTATTTTATTTTTGAGTCATTTTAGCATTCATTCAACAAAAAATATGTTTATTTCTTTTTAAGATTCAAGTTTTTGTTTATCAATTAGGAAAAAAAGAAAATCATCAATCGAAAAAAAAGAAAATAAATTAGCATGGCATTTTTATCTTTTTATGCCTAGTTTTGCTCGTTTTATTTAATTTTACTTCAGTTATTATTTTGCTTTATATTTTTATTACTTTTTAAAAAAAAAAAAAAAGTAGTAGCAGCATGCAGCAGCGTGAGAACGGCACCCTCTTCCTGCAGATCGGATGGCTGAGAAATAGAGGGGAAACCAACCCTTCATCCTCACCTTTGAGGTGAGGGTTTAGGGGTTATGGTTCCCCTATAAAAGAAAAATAGAAGGACGGCAAAGGGGGGAGAGGTTTTTGGAGGGTACGAATTGACGGCTGGGCTGAGTGGAGAAAAACAGAGGGGATAGAGGAGAGGATAGAGAGGTTTCCCAGTGATAAGGTCAGCAGCTGAGAGGGACTGACGGCAGAGAAAAAACAAAAGAGAAAGCAGCGGCTGATGGAGAAAAAGGAGATAGAGGGTGATGGCGAAAAAATCTAGAGCAAGAGAGAGAGCTAGACGAAAACTAGAGAAAAACACAGAGGGCTGCTGGGAGTTCTCTGAACGGCGGGGGGGAGAATCTGGGGCTGATGGCTAAGCAAAAAGGTCTGGGGTTTAGCTGAAAAAAAAACTGAGAAGCGTAAAGTCTGGATGGCTAACGAAGAGAAGAAACCCCAGAGGCCAGAATCTCTGGCTCGCGTTTTCTTCACCGAAGCCTGCAACTTCGTCTCCTTCGATCTCTGGTGGAGAGTGTTGAATCTCTTGCGGGTGCCGGCTGCAGTTTCAAGTCCGAGGGCAGTGAAGAGGTAATCTTCGTTTTGTTTTCTTCTTCCTGCTCGCTTCAAGATCTGGTCGAGACTGAATATTTATGGTTGCTTGTTCCCTGTTGTTTCCCACACTTTTCCTTCCGTTCATTTTTGGGCCAAAAAGCTGTTCCTTTTTCTATTAAATTTGGTAGCTTGGTCGAGTCTCTCTTCAGTTGCCATGCTAGGATTTGAAGATTGGGTAAGACAAAATAATGGGTTTGGTTTGGGTTGCAGAAATTCACAGAGGAAACTCAGCTACAACTTTGCACATTTGACCAGACTGTATTTTGCTCTTTTGTTTGCTGTTCTTCTTTCCTTTTTCGTTGTTGTTTAAACTGCCATGGTTTCGGTTACTTAGTTTAAGGAATGTCCAGTCAAAGTGGGGTGAAAAATGAAGTCTTGATTGAATTTGTTCATTGAATCTATGGGCTCTGCTCTCTTGTCGGGTTTTTTTTGTTGTTCCATGATCGCCTGTGCATGATGTCTCAATTGCAGCTTTGTCCATTCGGACCGGGGGGGGTAGGTTGCATAACATATCTGGTTGCCAACATTGCAGATTTGCATCCTTGAAGCTATGTTACTAAACTGGATTTTTCGGATAGCTGGGGTTTGGGTCTGGTTTGATTATGCAACTGGGTCTTTTTGTTGTTGGATGGTGATGTCTTCGTGTGCGCTGGCTGCAATTTATTGTAGCAAAGTGTGGCATAACAGCAGGCCATAACACTGCCCTTGTTTTGCAAGCTAGAAGCTTTAGTTATTTCGGCTGTGTTGTTTGAACCGTAAGTTGGCAGCAGAAAAATTGCAGTAGGAAACCGTGTTTGAATATAACCTGGGATGCACCTTGAATGGGTTATTAGCTTGCATGATTTAATCTAATGTTTTATGATGGCTTTTTGAAGTCTAATGTAATCTTTCTGGGTAGCTAACAAACTGTAAAATCATAGAGAAACGAGAGTTTTTTTTTTGCTGCACTTCTATTTTTTGTTGTGAAGTCTGTTGCTGCAATTTGTTTTGCCGTTATTCCTAGCAGCCATTATCCTAGAGTTTTGGTCTTCAGTCCTGCAGTAAGAGTGTAGTTTTTGGCTTGATGATTGAAGGGAGGGTTGGATTTTAGGTTTGTTTGATTCAAAGGTTAATGTTTGTTGATATGTTCGGTCGGAAATGAGATGCTGCATGATGTACAGGGAAAGAAACCTGAAACGAGAGCAAAGTTTTTTTTCAATGCATGCATGCAAATGTTATCAAACTTGCACTTTGACCCCCCAAGTCTTCCTTTGTTGCATTGTGGCCCAACTATATTCTAGTAGCTTGCAATTTGGGTCCTAAAACTGCAAGTTGAACCACTCTTTGGCTCTTTCTTTGTTTTTGGACCCTTGAAGTTCCTAAAAATGTTTAATTAGGCTTGAGTACTTGGTTAATGTCCTCAATTTGGTCCTTGGCAATTTCAAATTTTCAATTCAATTGCTTGATTGCTTCAATTAATTACCATGTTTTGTTTAGATTGCACTTAATGCCTGAATTTATGAACTTTGTGTCCGAGTGAGCTTGTGTTTGCCTATTTTCTTTAATTTTTCCAAATAAATTGGTACCTTGACCTTTTCTTTTCTTTTGGAGGATAAATAAGTGACTTCACCCCATTAGAGCTCCATTTCAAGGGAGGTATAATTTCTTTTATCCTTTTTTGTCTCTCCTATGTGATCCAACGTGCTAAGTGAGAATTGCATGTCTAATTTGCTTTCCTTGCCTTTCTTTAGTTCCTTTATTTCATTTACTCTTACTTTCATTAAGTTATTCTTTTAATGGGGTATGTGTACACCTCTTGGCTTGTAATAGATAGGGCTTGGCGAGCATTCTTGTCCATTCTTCCCCTTCCCCTTTTGTTTTAGTTAGCGAATGTAATAGGCTCATTAGCTTGGTTGCATGCCTATGTGTTATGTGTTACTTGCTTTATTAGGTTCTTGCATCTAGTTGAGCATGCTAAGTGTTAGGTGCTATGTGTTTATAGGTGATTGGTATGTCTATTTGCTTTCTATAGTCATAGATGAATGTGATGGATGAATGCGTCACCGTGGCTAGTCCAACGCTGGCCATGGTCTTTCCTCTTGAGCTCTCGCAAGTCCAATGCTTGTGAGAGAATTTTAGAAAAGGGCTAGTCCAATGCTAGACCCAATAGGCCGTCCATTCTCGTTAGTACATACTTGCACGTTTCACTACATTTCATGCATTTTTCTTAGTTTTTCTATCATTTGGCATGCCCCTCCAATCCTTTCCCGCATTTTAGGTTTTTGCATCCTCATGCTAGTTATAGGGTACATTTGCTTGAGAGTCCCCTTTCGATAAGGGAAACGAGCGAGTTTGGCTACAAAATAGCCTTAGCACGCTAGTTCTTCCTTCTAATCCAAGGGAAAATCAAAGTCGTAAAGTTAGGAGTCCTTCTCATGCCCGACCTGATGCATTCCCTTAGGGTCATACACTTGCATTCTTTTTATATCACATCCACACTCTTTTAGCCACATTTTCTCACTACTTAGACTTTTTCTCAATCTACACTTTCTCACCTTTTTTCCTATCACTCACTTATTTTCTATCGCACAAATGGCACCCAATTGCACTTATATGTATCTACTATCCTATTTTCATTCAATTGCATACACAAAAACCTTTATTTTCGCACACTTGCACACTTACACTTGAGTCCTCACTTGCATTAATCACGACTTCCATGAGAACTTTCCTTATTGGCCACCACAATTCATGTGGTTGGGACCTAAAAGCCTCATGAGAAACATTTTAGATTTAGGATTGCATTTCTTTTTCATATCCATTAGTCATACCCAACATGCAACGCATATTTTGGGTAGAAGAATTAGGAAACGTGGAGCTAAATCGCGCAACTAGCTTTGGCTAGGGTAAGGGAGTGCCTTAGGCTTTGCCTTTGCCTTCTCCCTTATCAAATGTGACTCCCGATCCCTTTCTTTGGTTACGTAGACCTAAGAGTTCTTAAAAGGGGTTTGTTTACTTTGCTTTTCAAAAAATTCATTTTTGGGTGATTTGGTACACCCTAACTCCATACCAAGTGGCGACTCCATTTTTCATGCAAAAAATCCTTTTTGAACTCTGTTTGGCCAAATCGTCGCATTTTCAAGTCCCACGGCCTTTTATTTTCATTTTTCACACACGTTCACATACACACTACTTTCACACACCACATTTGAAAAAGTGGGGCGTGACAACTTGGCGACTCCATTGGGGACTTCCTAAGTGGGTCCAAGCATTCGATTTAGCTATTCTTTTCCTTTTTCTACCCTTTTTATGTATAGCATTTGAATATTAGGGTTGCATTTTCCATTTTAGGGCCTTTTGCCTCGCGCGCGTATCAAACTATTCCCTCACTTGCGTATGTATGATTGGTTGGTTGGATGTATGTTGTACTTGTTTTATCTCACGCTTTGCATTGCATTTGGGTGGGGGACATCACCTTAGAACCTCGCGTTGGTTCTCGATCCCTCCCCTCCAAACAAGCACTAGCATACGCGCATACGCTTTATTATTTATCGCACCTTTATTTTTCTTTTAGTGGCTTGTCACGCCACTCCACCCTATTAGGATTAGGCGACCCACTTGGACGTGTGATCACGACACGATGTGTGTGTAGCATGATCCGATGGGTCACTCAATCTTCCGCTTTAAGCTTTGGGTTGATAGCCTTTAGCTTTTAGTCGAAGGTTGAGAATTTTTTATAGATTCACTCAAACACATAGCCGTGACACAATGTGTGCGTAGCGGTGTTTGGGGAATCGCTCGAGCCACCGACAAAGAACCTTGGGATTGATGACCCTTGGTTTCCAAGTCTGAAGGCTCGGGAACCTACGACATATCGAGTCTAGATGCATTAGTGAGCCATACCTCATGCATCCATATTAGAATTGCCTTAGGGTAGAGTCTGTCTTACCCTATTAGGGACACCATTCACGAGGGGAGGTATCCCACCCCATTTCCTTATATATCTTTGTTGCTTTTTATATTATCTAAATTGTCCAACGTGTTATGTGATTATGTCTTGAACTAACTTTCCTTGTCTCCTGTCTTTTGCATTCACAAACGTTAGGAAATAAGAGGTCTGGCACGATCCTCTTTTAGGACCTACCCTTATAGATAGGTTATTGCACGTTTAGAAATTTCGGTATATTTCATTCGTAAATTAATAATGGCATGTCATTTTTAGGCCTACCCTGGCGTATAAAGGGCTCCTTAGGGCACGTTTTTCTTTAAATCGCACGTTTTATTGCTTTAATAAACTGACATCATGCATCCACCTTAGAAGGGAATGCCATTTAGGGGATCCCGTACTAGGAATAAACCGCCTTGTGTCTCGGATATATAATCCAATGAGACTTGCACGTTTACATTTTGTACCATCCGAAGGGGTAGTGCACAAGGTAAGGTAGGATCCGATCATTTTCATAAAGTGATTTTTGGAATATGAGCGTCTAATAATCACTTTTTGGCCGTTTTAACATAATTGGTAAACATCCCTTGCGTAAAGGACAATAACTCGAAGTAATTCACAAATGATTTCTCATTGTTGAGACAATAAATATATTGAGGCCAAATCTTGATTTTAGGAGGCTCATAAACTAATGCATCACAATGAAGTTTTGAAAATTTACCCTTTTTGGGTGATCTGGTCGATTTTTAAATAAACCATCAATTTCGATCAATTCATATGACCAATTTACCCTTTTTGGGTGATCTGGTCGATTTTTTTGAATCAAATTTCATTCAATACCTTTGACCATTTTGCCCTTTTAAGGTAATCTAGTCAATTTTGAATAAATCATCAATTTCATCCTATCCATTTGACCTGATTTTCCTCTCTTAGGGTTTCGGTCTATGGTTCACTGAATGACCTAGTCTAAACATTGCAATCCTATCAAGAGTAGGCTCTTTCTCACGTCATTTTGTGCGTCAATCAAAACAAGCAATCCATTCGGACGTTGACCTCATTTTGACAAGTGTCTCTCGTCACTCCAATTGACCAATTTTTTCAAAATTATTTTTCACTCAATAAGTTGATCAGATCCATCAGGTATGGTATAGTGCCTATCTCAGAGGATTGCATTTTCATGCTAGACCTACCCTTGGCACAAAAAGGGTTCCCCCATAGGACATGCATACCGATTTTTTATTCTTGCTTACTGATTCTGGGTATTTTTCCTTTTGTTTTTCCCCTCCCCCTGCATTCATAAAAATAGTTCAATAAAGTGAAAAATATCTTTCCATATCTGATAACAATTTTAATCTGATAAGGTTTGAAAATTACAAGTATTACTTGATTCTTAGGCAGGCCCTACAATGTGAATTCGAAAATTCATCTGAAAGCGCTCGTGCAAAACATCTAAGGGATTTGATTGCTCAAAGAAAAAGGGGATATTAAGTGAGAAAATGTGTATACATGTGCAGAGGAATTTTGTAGAATTGCTTTTAAATTTTTCAAACATTGGCAATAATGAAGCTTTTGTTCAGACAATTATTTGTTTTGTATGATACTCGTGTACATTTCATTCTTTATTGATGAATTTTAAGAAATAAGACTGAATTGAGAGTTTTTCAACCTCCAGCCTGAAAATTCGCAAGTGTATGCTTTCTAAAATTCTTGTGTACACTAGATTGGTGATCCGAGCTACACAATAAGAGTGCTCAAAATTAAAAGAGATCACTCAGAAGGCCCATGAGATGCCTTTCTCCTTCACTTAACCCCAAAATAAAATCAGTCACATTGATTGATGAATTGCAAGTTGGGGCAATCTTTGTTTGTGAAATGTCCACTGTGTCTAATTATATTCAATTCACATCTAAGTGAAAGCAAAAATGTGCATTATTCTTGTTTGTTTTGAAATTTTGGAATGATACTTCGAGCATTCTTTTCTCTACCTATACACATTTTATCATTTGCTCTCCCATTTTGAGCCTTTGAAAGAATAATTTCGTTTCAAATAAGAGCCCTAATGATCACTACCCTTCATTGGAAAATTTTCAAATATCAAAAAAGGAAATGGATTTTCAATGAGCAATTCGTTACTTTGGTTGTCATGAAGCGAAAGAATGATGCTCTGGCCATCGTTTCTACAACCTAAACACTGTTTTACCCCTTGCATCCTCATTTGAGCTGAAATCGGTGTTTTCTTTTCACAAGGCACTTACGATCGCACCCCACATTGGGGAAGGAGATTGAAGAATTTTTCCAAAAAGAAGAAAAAGTAAAATGCTAAAATTAAAAGAAAGAGAGAACCCCAAATGAAAAAATTTATTCTACCTGGGCTTCAATTTTGAAAAAAGTGAGAGAAGAAAAGAGAGAAAGAGAAAAGAAAGAAAAGTTGTCCGGCGGATCCTCTATGTTTCACGGATATGGATGAACGGGAGTCATTCTCGGTTAATTGATTCAGATGCATGCAAAAAAAAAAATCCGCATCAATGAAAATTTGCCTTTCAGAGTTAATGTAAGGAACGGATTAAAAGTCAGGCCCTCTTCTTTTCCAATCAAACATTCTATCCCTAGTTATCCATTTTGAGCCTTCAGAATAAAATACTTCGTTTGGCAACCTCTGAGCATCGCAAACCCCACACCGGGGCAAGTTTGAGTTGAAAAAGAAGAAAAGTCTCAAAAGGTGAATAGTGATAAGGCAACAAAATCAAAAGACAAAGAGAGAAAAGAGAACCTCAGTTGAACATAAATTGGGGCAAATTTTGTGAAAGTTCAAAAGAATGGCAGAAGGCCGAAAAATCAAAAAAAGAAAGAAAATGAAAGAGAAAAAGCCTCAATTGAGCATAAACTGGGGCAAATTCTGATTTAACCCTAAAATAGGGTTGGCGTAACAATGCGATTTCAGATTCTTTAAACCACTTTTGAAATCCGCTTTCAAGCCTTAACTTTTCTAAGCACCCCACCAGACCCCATTACAAAAGCCGAAAGTCCTGACTTCTGTTCTTTGCAATGGCCCTGTCAAGAAAATTTCTGATGCCAGAAAATTTTAGCTGTATTTCTGAATTGCTTGGGTATACAGTTGACGCTACTCACCATGTGAAAACCCATCAAGTTGAGGGAAAGGAAAAAGAGGAAAAAAGCAAAGCGAGAAAAGTAAATGCAAGAAAATGCAGAAAAATTCGACACTGAAGTCCCTGATGAATGATGAGAAGAATACAAACAAATTCTGAGATCTTTGAGTTCAGAATAGGGGCAATTTTGGAAAAAATGCGATCTTCGGTGCAATGTCCTTGAAAGACTTATCCTTCAACTCTCGTTTCAAGCCACATTACAAGCTAATAAAGTCCATCGTTGACTTATTCCTTCATGACAATCCAAAGTGAGGATTATGCTCGTAAGAAATCCATCAATCATTTGTGATCATTGGGGTATAACCAGTTTTCACAGGTTTAGCTATTGCTTCTACCCATTTTGTTGCATGCCTATAAAGCTTATACGTTGACTAAGTTTTCTTAAGAAATAAGAGTGACAAACTCTTTGCTTTCACTAAGATGTGGTATTGAAGGAATTACATACAATTTGGGCACAAGAATAAAAACAAGTCCCGACTTCTCATTTTCCTTAGCCACTTCCAAATCAGAAATAACTCCCCACTTGATTGGTCCTGAAAGAGAGCCAACAGGAAATGGTGACCCATTACCCAAAACATTGATGCTAAAGTGAGGAAAAATCTTTTAATTTGGCATTATTTTGAAAAATTCATCATGAAATTTCCTGTATGAGTTAAGCAAGACGTTCAATTTTCTTCACATTATATAGGAAACACAGTTTCTTACTTTGTTCAAATAAATGGAAAGGCATCCAAATCAATTTTTGCAATCAAATGGGCCCACACTGGGGCAAAATTTTTATTTGCAAGATTTCGCAAAATAAACCCGCACTGGGGCAAATTTTTTATAGTCCATTTGAGGATTTTGTCAAAGAGCCAAGTAATATACTTTCAAATCAATCACACTGCTCTTTCTATGAATAGTAGTTGCAATATTTTGAAATTCAAGTGCATGTCATACTTTGGTAAGCCCCTGTGCAGGTATCCATGGTTGAAATCGACGAAGGAGCGTAAGTCAAAATCTTACGAATCAAGGCCTCAAGGAGGAGCAACCGCGCCGTAAGGCAAATCAATTGATCAGTTTAATAATTGGTTGAAACTGGGGCAAATTATTTTGAAAAGATTCTCTCAAAAAAAAATCAAATTAGAAAGGTCAAAAATAAAAAAATCAAAGTTTAATTTCTTGTTTCTTGGCAAATCAAATTCAATTTCTTGTTCAAAATCACGTTGGGATCGGGTTTCATCCCACCAACCACGTCAGGATAGGGTTTTATCCCACTGATCGTTCAAAATCACGTTGGGATCGGGTTTCATCCCACCAACCACGGCAGGACCGGGTTTTATCCCACTGATCGTTCAAAATCACGTTGGGATCGGGTTTCATCCCACCAACCACGGCAGGACCGGGTTTTATCTCGCTGACCACTTCTATCATATTGGGACCGGGTTTTATCTCACCGATCTATCATATTGGGACCGGGTTTTATCTCGCTGACCACTTCTATCATATTGGGACCGGGTTTTATCTCACCAACCACGGCAGGACCGGGTTTTATCCCGCTGACCACTTCTATCATATTGGGACCGGGTTTTATCCCGCCGATCTCGGCAGGACCGGGTTTATCCCGCTGACCACTTCTATCATATTGGGACCGGGTTTTATCCCGCCAATTTCGGCAGGACCGGGTTTTATCCCGCTGACCGCTTCTATCACATTGGGACCGGGTTTCATCCCGCCAACCTAGGCAAATTCAGGTGTTATCCCACTGATTGGTTCTCAAGACAGGCTCGGGTTTAATCCCACTGACCACTTTATCACACTGGGGAAAATCTTTGGATAATTTTCCAAGCAAGTATTATACAGTTTTTTCATACATACAGCATTTCATTCATCATTGCCACTAGCCGTTGGGTCAGTCCCACTAGTGAGTTTTTCTTTTACATTGCCGCTAAAAATGGGTCAGCTCCACTAGCGTGCATTTCATCTTTATTGCCACTAAACATGGGTTAGGCCCACTAGTTAGCACTTCATTTCTTATTCGGGTCTATCCCATTTACATTTCTGTCCGGGTCTATCACGTGGGTCTATCCCATTTACATTTCTGTGTGGGTCTATTCCATTTACATTTCTGTTCGGGTCAGTCCCGTTTAAATTCCTGTTCGGGTCAGTCCCGTTTAAGTTTCTTGTCTGGGTCAGTCCCATTTTAGAATTTTGTTAAAGAGGTCAGTCCTCATTTCAAAAACAGCAGTCGTTCGAATAAGTGACAGCCGAATGGCACAGGTAGGTATTTGGTGTCTATTTCTTTGTCTCAAGTTTTTTCAAAACTCAGACAAAGAGGGGCAAACTGTAGACACCAAATTTTTTGTATTTTTACAACCTTAGATCTTCATGGTTTCTGATAAACCTTGGATCAAGCTAGGTGTTTTCTATTGAGATCATCAAACGGAGGAGAAAAAATGAAAACAAAGGAGCTTAAACAAATATTACAAAGCCGAAGAAATTGTAGCACTCTCCGCTGTTTTGTTTTTCGCCTGGAAATATAATATGAAGGAATGGGCTCGGATCCTGTGTGGCTCTTGGTGCATGAGCTTGGTTTTCTTTCTTCCTTTTCTTTTCTTTTCTTCTTGTAGACACCAAATTTTTGGTGTAATTTTATTTTTCATGATTAGTTTTTTTTTATTTTCTTTACTTTCTTTAGCCTTTCATTTTATTTCATTTTTATTTTTATTTTATCATTTTTTATTTTATTTTTGAGTCATTTTAGCATTCATTCAACAAAAAATATGTTTATTTCTTTTTAAGATTCAAGTTTTTGTTTATCAATTAGGAAAAAAAGAAAATCATCAATCGGAAAAAAAGAAAATAAATTAGCATGGCATTTTTATCTTTTTATGCCTAGTTTTGCTCGTTTTATTTAATTTTACTTCAGTTATTATTTTGCTTTATATTTTTATTACTTTTTAAAAAAAAAAAAAAGTAGTAGCAGCATGCAGCAGCGTGAGAACGGCACCCTCTTCCTGCAGATCGGATGGCTGAGAAATAGAGGGGAAACCAACCCTTCATCCTCACCTTTGAGGTGAGGGTTTAGGGGTTATGGTTCCCCTATAAAAGAAAAATAGAAGGACGGCAAAGGGGGGAGAGGTTTTTGGAGGGTACGAATTGACGGCTGGGCTGAGTGGAGAAAAACAGAGGGGATAGAGGAGAGGATAGAGAGGTTTCCCAGTGATAAGGTCAGCAGCCGAGAGGGACTGACGGCAGAGAAAAAACAAAAGAGAAAGCAGCGGCTGATGGAGAAAAAGGAGATAGAGGGTGATGGCGAAAAAATCTAGAGCAAGAGAGAGAGCTAGACGAAAACTAGAGAAAAACACAGAGGGCTGCTGGGAGTTCTCTGAACGGCGGGGGGGGGGAGAATCTGGGGCTAATGGCTAAGCAAAAAGGTCTGGGGTTTAGCTGAAAAAAAACTGAGAAGCGTAAAGTCTGGACAGCTAACGAAGAGAAGAAACCCTAGAGGCCAGAATCTCTGGCTCGCGTTTTCTTCACCGAAGCCTGCAACTTCGTCTCCTTCGATCTCTGGTGGAGCGTGTTAAATTTCTTGCGGGTGCCGGCTGCAGTTTCAATTCCGTGGGCAGTGAAGAGGTAATCTTCGTTTTGTTTTCTTCTTCCTGCTCGCTTCAAGATCTGGTCGAGACCTGTTGTTTCTCACACTTTTCCTTCCGTTCATTTTTGGGCCAAAAAGCTGTTCCTTTTTCTATTAAATTTGGTAGCTTGGTCGAGTCTCTCTTCAGTTGCCATGCTAGGATTTGAAGATTGGGTAAGACAAAATAATGGGTTTGGTTTGGGTTGCAGAAATTCACAGAGGAAACTCAGCTACAACTTTGCACATTTGACCAGACTGTATTTTGCTCTTTTGTTTGCTGTTCTTCTTTCCTTTTTCGTTGTTGTTTAAACTGCCATGGATTCGGTTACTTAGTTTAAGGAATGTCCAGTCAAAGTGGGGTGAAAAATGAAGTCTTGATTGAATTTGTTCATTGAATCTATGGGCTCTGCTCTCTTGTCGGGTTTTTTTTGTTGTTCCATGATCGCCTGTGCATGATGTCTCGATTGCAGCTTTGTCCATTCGGACCAGGGGGTAGGTTGCATAAGATATCTGGTTGCCAACATTGCAGATTTGCATCCTTGAAGCTATGTGTCGCGCCCCATTTTTTGATAAATGAATAAATGGTTTAAAAAATGTATTTTTGTGATTGAATTTGTGATTGGGAAATGAATTGTGATTTAAAAGAAAAATGGGTCTAAATGGGGGTTTGAGAATGCGACGATTTGACCCAAAATTATAGTTTAAAAAGGATTTTTTGAAAACAAAATACGGAGTCGCCACTTGATAATGAGTTAAGGTGTATCAAGTCACCTAAAAAATGGATTTTAAAGAAAAATAGGAAAAAGTAGTAAGAAACCCCTTTTAAACGACTCCTAATCCACGTAAACCAAAGAAAAAGGTTCGGGAGTCACATTTGACAAAGGGGAAGGTAAGGATAAAATCCAAGGCACCCCTTTGACCTAGCCAAGGCTAGTTGCATGATTTAATCAAAGATTTTCTTGTTTTAATCAAAGAATTTATTACATTTGGATGAACTATATGAATGCAAACCCTAGACCTAGGGGTATTGGGGGAAATTTCTCTTCAAAGGTTGAGTGGTGCCAATCACATTAATTGTGAAGCCCAATAACGATCGTTTGAAGAAGTCACGAATAATGCGAGTGGGATGCAAATGAATGGAATGCATGTATGCAATGTAAGGACATGAGTTTGAAAAAGTAATAAAAAACAATAAATATGTAAATGAAAATATGCACGTGAGTGGGCAAGGTACGGTATGTGAAATGATAATATGAAGTGCATGTGTGCAAGTGATGATAAAAGTGTTCGTGTGCAAGTGAAGAAACATAAAGGTGCACGTGTGCAAAAATGGGAGGAAAAATGAAAGTGTGATGAGGGTATAAAATGGTAGAGTGGATTTAAAAATGCATGAGCCTAGGGAATTCATGCGTATTGGGTACGGGGAGACCTAAATCGTGACTCAATTTGCCCTTTTTATAGAGGGAATACAAGCGTGCTAAGGCTTAGAAAAAGCCACACTCGTCTATATCCCATATTTAAGGGGACTCACAAGCAAATGAACCCTATAACTAGCATGAAATGCAAAAATCCTAAAATGGAGGGAAAAGGGGTTCGAGGGGCATGCAAAATGATAAAACTAAAAAGAATGCATGACATGTAATGAACATGCAAACATGTACTAACGAGGCGAAATCCCTAAGGGTCTAGCGTTGGACTAGCCCATTCTATGAATTCCGACTAGCGTTGGACTAGTGGAAACGTACATTCATCCATCACAATCATTCAGGCCATGGAAAGCGAGTAGACATGCCAATCACTTATAAACACATAGCACATAACACTTAGCATGCTCGACTAGATGCAAGGCCCTAACAAAGCAAGTAACACGTAACACATAGGCATGCAACCAAGCTAATGAATCTATTACATTCACTAACTAAAACAAAAGGGGAAGGGGAAAATGGACCAAATTGCTCGCCAAAGCCCTATCTATTACAAGCCAAGAGGTGTACACATACCCCATAAAGAATAACTTAAATAAAAAGCAAAAGTAAATGACATAAATAAAAGGAATTAAGGAAAAGCTAGGAAAGCAAAGTAGGCATGCAATTCACTTAAAACGTTGGGTCACATAGGAGAGAAACAAAAGGGATAAAAGAAATTATACCGCCCCTTTGAATGGTGTCCAAATGAAAGAAAAATGGCTTCAAAACAATAAAAAAGTCAAGGTACCTCAAATAGTGTAAAGTATAACAAAGTCACCAAATCTCTCCTAATTGCAATTTAAATGAAATCAAACAATACATAGTCTCCAATAAAGGAATCCACCAAGGACCCAAATGCAAGCATTAATCAACCATTCAAAATGAATCAAAACATTCAAGAAATTCAAAGGTCCTAAGAGCCAAGAAAAGATCCAGCCATGGTTTGAATGCAAATATCTTAGGACCTAATTGCAAGATCATGGAATGTAATTGGGCCTTTGTAGTATTACTAGAGACTAGAGGGAGCAAAGTGCAAATTTTTGAAAACCTTTTTCCATGCAAATCTCATGCAATCACCGAAAATACTCTCTGCAACAAAACCAGTATTGAAGAAAGCTTTCGGCCATTAATCACCTTCCAACAATGAGTTTTACATAACACTCTTTGAATTAAATCCAGCCAAGCATTGATTATCATTCCTTAACAATGCAATTTATGGAGAAATTTCATGCAAATAACAAGCACAAAACCAGTTTCTACAATCGAAAATGAAACCTGTTGTGCGAAAAAGCTTTGCTCAAAAAAAAAAAAATTCATGTTTCAGATACAAACACATGGCTTTGCTCGAAACTTTTCCCAACCGAAATCATGATTTCTAACTAGACAACAAGACACATGATTCCGCCATCCAAATAAAACAGAAACATAGAAGAAACTGATACAGAAATTCTGGACAGAAATGTTCATGTGAGCAATTGCAGGAAGAAAAAGAAAAACAGCAAAAGCGTGAGGATGAAGTGCAGCTTTTGGACAAAATATGCAGCCTGGCTCGAAGATTTTTCAGATAAAATCATAGTTTGAAGCCATACAACAAAACACATCACTTCAACATCCAAACAAGCAACAACGTAGAGGGGACTGATGCAAAATTCTGGAAGCATGCTCACACAAAAAAAATGGTTTGGCAATCTGAAATTTATTTTCCAGCATGCATTTGATCCTAGTTCAAGTATTTCAACTCCCAAACATGCAAACCCAACACCTCTTATCTAAAAATCTCATTAAATAGGTGAGGAGACCCACTTGGTAGACTGAGTTGTTACAGAAAGGAAAAACAGCAGCAAACGCAGCTTTCTAGCTACTCCAACCCTTGTGTATTTGGGTGTTAGAAACTCAAAACCCATTCCTAGTTGGACAAGCAAAAGCAAATGCTAGGCCCTCATATTATTGTCATTAACATGGTCATCTATCCTAGGATATCCACTAAAAATAATTAGACCAGAGTTGCGGCCAAGCAACGAATCAGCAAGCATCAAAGAAACATTTTTCTGCAATTTTTCAACTGCAACTTTTGCTGCATTTCCTAAGTCCATCCTTAACCAATTTAGCATGATTCAACCCAAACAAAGGAACTGACCACATTATGAATTCAGTCGAACATGACAACAACCAATTGTAAATCTACACAAGACAAAGACCAGATGTAAAAACAAATTGAGAGAACAGGCAAGAAAATCTGATTCATGGCTTTCTTCTCTTTGCAACTTCAGAAGCTTATTTCAGACTTGCTTCTTATGGTCATTCATGCCAGACGCGAACAACATTCAATCAAACATCAAACCTCTAAACCAAAGTACCAAGACCTTGCAACTCTACTCCTTGAAAACTTCGACAACCCAGAGCAAAAGAAAACCTCACTGCAACAAACCGAGACATTCAAGCTCGTCGCAGCCAAACTCCTCTATCCGACTCTAAGGATCTGGACAGACTCAAGTTATGCAGGTAAGGACCCAAAAGACAACCTTTAACTCACTAGATTGGAGAAAGCTGTGATCTTTCAATCACACAGTAATCAAAACATCATGCAGGCTACTGTTTCGGCAATCGAAAGGAAAGCAAACTAAATGGCAAAAAACAGATTGCAACAAGCCGACAAGTTCAATCTTGTTGCAACCGACCCTTAATCTAAAAAAACTTAACGTGTTATACAAGCCTACACTCTCAAAAGAAAACGCAACATCAGCCATCAAAAGCACCGAATAAAATCCATGATTTAAAAGCTATCTGTAACAAGAAGGCAAAAAGAGAACCTTACAGCGCCCTTTTGGTGAAGTTTGGCAGCAACAAACGGTGGTTGACTCTTGTAAGTGACTGCAGCCCCAAATGACACCGGATTCCTTTCTTCTCAGCTTCACTACCCAGTTCCCGTTCCCTTTTTCTCTTCGCTCTCTCCCTCACCTCACCGAGCCCCCTCTCTCTCTCTTTCCTTTCTAACCTAGCCTTCTTTCAACCGTCCTATTCCTCTCTAGATTTTTCCTGCCGTCACTTCTTTCTCTCTCCCCAGAAACTCCCCCCTTGCGGCTGAATCCTCTTTTTCTATTTATATGGGAGCCCCCCTCCTAAACCCTCAACAACTTCCTCTGTATTTGCAGCTAAGGAGCTGCCTCAAAGTTCCTTTGCAAGCTGCAAAAATGCAGCTTGCATGCACGGAGCTTTTTTTTTTTTTTAACTTAATAAATACAGAATATAAATAATAATAATAACAAAATGACAAAGCCATGTAATAATAATAAAAACAGATAAATAAAATAAAAAAAACAAACTAAACAAATAAAAACAACAAAAATGTCCATTTTTCAAAATTTCTTCATTTTTCCCTTTTTTTCTTTTCTTTTCTTTTCTCAAAATAACTTAATAAAAATAACTAAAGTGCCAAAAGATTGAATTTGAACGTACTTTTGTGACCAATTTTCCCTTTTTCTCTTTTTTCATGATTTTTTCCCTTTTTTCCTTTTTCATGATTTTTTCCATTGTTTTCTTTTTCTTTTGAGAAATTCCATCCTAAAAGCTTAAAAATAAAATAATGACATGAAAACTAAAAAAAAACTAAAAACTAAAAATGAATAAAACAAACATGACAAAAACAAAAAACTAAGAAACAAAGAGTAAATGAACTTGAGCTAAAATTTGGTGTCTACACTATGTTACTAAACTGGATTTTTCGGATAGCTGGGGTTTGGGTCTGGTTTGATTATGCAATTGGGTCTTTTTGTTGTTGGATGGTGATGTCTTCGTGTGCGCTGGCTGCAATTTATTGTAGCAAAGTGTGGCATAACAGCAGGCCATAACACTGCCCTTGTTTTGCAAGCTAGAAGCTTTAGTTATTTTGGCTGTGTTGTTTGAACCGTAAGTTGGCAGCAGAAAAATTACAGCAGGAAACCGTGTTTGAATATAACCTGGGATGCACCTTGAATGGGTTATTAGCTTGCATGATTTAATCTCATGTTTTATGATGGCTTTTTGAAGTCTAATGTAATCTTTCTGGGTAGCTAACAAACTGTAAAATCATAGAGAAACGAGAGTTTTTTTTGCTGCACTTCTGTTTTTTGTTGTGAAGTCTGTTGCTGCATTTTGTTTTGCCGTTATTCCTAGCAGCCATTATCCTAGAGTTGCGGTCTTCAGTCCTGCAGTAAGAGTGTAGTTTTTGGCTTGATGATTGAAGGGAGGGTTGGATTTTAGGTTTGTTTGATTCAAAGGTTAATGTTTGTTGATATGTTCGGTCAGAAATGAGATGCTGCATGATGCACAGGGAAAGAAACCTGAAACGAGAGCAAAGTTTTTTTTCAATGCATGCATGCAAATGTTATCAAACTTGCACTTTGACCCCCCAAGTCTTCCTTTGTTGCATTGTGGCCCAACTATATTCTAGTAGCTTGCAATTTGGGTCCTAAAACTGCAAGTTGAACCACTCTTTGGCTCTTTCTTTGTTTTTGGACCCTTGAAGTTCCTAAAAATGTTTAATTAGGCTTGAGTACTTGGTTAATGTCCTCAATTTGGTCCTTGGCAATTTCAAATTTTCAATTCAATTGCTTGATTGCTTCAATTAATTACCATGTTTTGTTTAGATTGCACTTAATGCCTGAATTTATGAACTTTGTGTCCGAGTGAGCTTGTGTTTGCCTATTTTCTTTAATTTTTCCAAATAAATTGGTACCTTGACCTTTTCTTTTCTTTTGGAGGATAAATAAGTGACTTCACCCCATTAGAGCTCCATTTCAAGGGTGGTATAATTTCTTTTATCCTTTTTTGTCTCTCCTATGTGATCCAACGTGCTAAGTGAGAATTGCATGTCTAATTTGCTTTCCTTGCCTTTCTTTAGTTCCTTTATTTCATTTACTCTTACTTTCATTAAGTTATTCTTTTAATGGGGTATGTGTACACCTCTTGGCTTGTAATAGATAGGGCTTGGCGAGCATTCTTGTCCATTCTTCCCCTTCCCCTTTTGTTTTAGTTAGCGAATGTAATAGGCTCATTAGCTTGGTTGCATGCCTATGTGTTATGTGTTACTTGCTTTATTAGGTTCTTGCATCTAGTCGAGCGTGCTAAGTGTTAGGTGCTATGTGTTTATAGGTGATTGGCATGTCTATTTGCTTTCTATCGTCATAGATAAATGTGATGGATGAATGCGTCACCGTGGCTAGTCCAACGCTGGCCATGGTCTTTCCTCTTGAACTCTCGCAAGTCCAATGCTTGTGAGAGAATTTTAGAAAAGGGCTAGTCCAATGCTAGACCCAATAGGCCGTCCCTTCTCGTTAGTACATACTTGCACGTTTCACTACATTTCATGCATTTTTCTTAGTTTTTCTATCATTTGGCATGCCCCTCCAATCCTTTCCCGCATTTTAGGTTTTTGCATCCTCATGCTAGTTATAGGGTACATTTGCTTGAGAGTCCCCTTTCGATAAGGGAAACGAGCGAGTTTGGCTACAAAATAGCCTTAGCACGCTAGTTCTTCCTTCTAATCCAAGGGAAAATCAAAGTCGTAAAGTTATGAGTCCTTCTCATGCCCGACCTGATGCATTCCCTTAGGGTCATACACTTGCATTCTTTTTATATCACATCCACACTCTTTTAGCCACATTTTCTCACTACTTAGACTTTTTCTCAATCTACACTTTCTCACCTTTTTTCCTATCACTCATTTTCTATCGCACAAATGGCACCCAATTGCACTTATATGTATCTACTATCCTATTTTCATTCATTTGCATACACAAACACCTTTATTTTCTCACACTTGCACACTTACACTTGAGTCCTCACTTGCATTAATCATGACTTCCATGAGAACTTTCCTTATTGGCCACCATAATTCATGTGGTTGGGACCTAAAAGCCTCATGAGAAACATTTTAGATTTAGGATTGCATTTCTTTTTCATATCCATTAGTCATATCCAACATGCAACGCATATTTTGGGTAGAAGAATTAGGAAACGTGGAGCTAAATCGCGCAACTAGCTTTGGCTAGGGTAAGGGAGTGCCTTAGGCTTTGCCTTTGCCTTCTCCCTTATCAAATGTGACCCCCGATCCCTTTTTTTGGTTACGTAGACCTAAGAGTTCTTAAAAGGGGTTTGTTTACTTTGCTTTTCAAAAAATTCATTTTTGGGTGACTTGGTACACCCTAACTCCATACCAAGTGGGGACTCCATTTTTCATGCAAAAAATCCTTTTTGAACTCTATTTGGCCAAATCGTCGCATTTTCAAGTCCCACGGCCTTTTATTTTCATTTTTCACACACGTTCACATACACACTACTTTCACACACCACATTTCAAAAAGTGGGGCGCGACACTTTTTTCTTTTTTTTTATTAGTTAAATCAAATATAAAGCATATTTTTTGAACAATTTTCTTTTTCTGCCAAATCTTAATACTAAAAAGTCTTAAAATAAAATTAAACGACTAAATGAGCAACGATAAATATAGAAAAACTAGAATAAAATAATAAATAATAATAATCTAAAATACTATAAAATGGTAAAAAAAAATGCCTGAAACAAAAATCATGAGATTAGTAAATAAAAATAGAAAATAATTATCATTAAAAATAAGAATAAGAATAAATTAAAATTTTGGTGTCTACAGTTTGCCCCTCTTTGCCTGAGTTTTGAAAAAACTTGAGACAAAAAAGTAGACACCAAATGCTTACCTGTTATTCGGCTGCGAACGACTCGAACGATTGATGCTTTTTGAAATGAGGACTGACCCCTTTAACAAACATTTTAAAATGGGACTGACCCAAACGAGAAATTTAAAACGGGACTGACCAGAACAGGAAATTTAAAATCGGGACTGACCCGAACAGGAAATTTAAAATCGGGACTGACCCGAGACAGGAAATTTAAAATCGGGACTGACTCGAACAGGAAAATTAAAATCGGGACTGACCCGAGACAGGAATTTAAAATCGAGACTGACCCGACCAGGAATTTAAAAATAGGGATTGACCCGAAACAGGAAATTTAAAATCGGGACTAACCCGAACAGGAAAATTAAATTCGGGACTGACTCGAGACAGGAATTTAAAATCGGGACTGACCCGAGACAGGAAACTTAAAATCGGGACTGACTCGAACAGGAAATTTAAAATCGGGACTGACCCGAACAGGAACTTAAAAATCGGGACTGACCCGAAACAGGAAATTTAAAATCGGAATGCGCACTAGTAGGACTGACCCATGTTTAGTGGCAATAAAGATGAAATGCATGCTAGTGGGACTGACCCATGTTTAGCGGCAATGAAAATGAAATGCTCACTAGTGGGACTGACCCATGTTTAGTGGCAATAAAGATGAAATGCTCACTAGTGGACTAACTCATGTTTAATGGCAAATGAAAATGAAATGCACACTAGTGAGACTAATCCATGTTTAGTGGCAGTGAAAATGAAATGCACACTAGTGGGGCTAACCCATGTTTAGTGGCAATGAAAATGAAATGCACACTAGTGGGACTAACCCATGTTTAGTGGCAATGAAAATGAAATGCACACTAATGGGACTGACCCATGTTTAGCGGCAATGAAAACGAAATGCACACTAGTGGGACTAACCCATGTTTAGTGGCAAAGAAAATAAAATGTTCACTAGTGGGACTAACCCATGTTCTGTGGTAGTGGAAACAAAATACTCGCTAGTGGGACTAACCCACGGCTAGTGGCAATGTAGATGAAATGCTCTGACAATCGGTCAGTGGGATTAAACCCGAGTCTGCCGTGATGAAACTTGATTTGATTTTTGATTTTTTTGATTTTTGATTTTTTGATTTTTGATTTTTGATTTTTTTATTTTGATTTTGATTTTTTTGACTTTTTGAATTTTTTTTGATTTTTGATTTTTTTGACTTTTTGAAATTTTTTTTTTTAAGAATCTTTCCAAAAATAATTTGCCCCAGTATGATGAATTGGTCAGTGGGATTACACCCGAGCCTGCTTTGGTTGTATTGGCAGCATAAAGTCCAAGCCCAATGTGATCTTTTTATGGTGGCGGCACAAAATCCAGACCCATCGTGATCTTCATTTTTGTTCGACGAGCTATTTTCACAACAAGCCACTTTGAGGCTTTCAATTTTTGGCATTCCATTGAAACAAACTTCTCTGTCTGGAATCAAGATTGTCAACTGTTCATTATTCCATTGTGCTTTCCCAAGGATGAACAAATCCAATTGCGCTTTTAGTAAATCAAAAGGTTATCACTTGCCCAAATCCCATGATTATGATCATACACTGTGCAAAACCTTTGGCATGAAACGTCAGCCTTGGCCCTTTCAAATATCTCTGCTACGGAGTCCGGTGTTGGCGAAAGCACTTAGCGCCCTTTCGAGTTTTCGCTAAGGTTGTGAGAGCCGTAAAAACCCTAATATTTTTCCTAGGGTTTATTTCCCCTTAATAGCATGTTTTCTGCATTTTCTGGCTTAGAAATATTTTCTTGGGGGATTTTATGAGCAATTATAGTTTTTAGATAATTTTTCTAGTATTGGAAAGTTTTTACAAAATTAATAATATATATTGGACGTGGGACCCACTAGTGCGAAAAGTTCGGAAAAATTCGGCCAATTAGGTTAAATTTCGGATACTGTGTAAAATTTATCGGGTGTTAAGAGATAAGTAGAGTGTGTGAAATGATTGATGTGAGAGAGAAAAGAAAGGATAGGAATGCATTAATGAAGTGCCACGTGTCACTTGGTGATTGGTTTTGACTTAAGACCACTATTCACTTTTTTTGACTTTTGACCAAAATTGGTTAAATATCTAAAAATTTCACAAAAAAATTACCATTTTCTTCTCCTTGGTGGCCGGCCCTCTTAGCTCAAGAAGGAAGAGAAAACTCTTCAAGTTTTAGCTACAACTTAGTGCAAATCACCCAAAAATATTTGCTTCCATCCATTTCCACTCCATAAAATTCCTCCCTTGGGTGCTAGTAAGTAGTTTAGTGAAGTTTGTTTGAAGAGCTAAGGTGTCCAATATCTCCCTCTCTCTTATTTACTTGGTAAGTGATGCTTAAACTTCCTCCTACACCTAATGATGCTTAAGTTATGATTAGCAGTGGCTAAAGTGATGGATTATGTGATTTATTTCTTGATTTGAAGTGATTTGGTGAAGTTTTTATTTTTTTGAGGAATTTTCTGGTTTAATATGAATGTGATGTTGTGGTCATCTATGATGGTTGTTAATGAGGGGTAATGACTCATGTGGGTGTGAATTGGTGATAATAGCAACTAATTGTGGGTTTGGATTGAGTTGTGAAAAGTTAGGGTTCATAAACCCCTAATTCTGTCTGGTTTTGGATCATAGGGTTAGAGGCCGAATTGGACTTTGCTCAAAACATGAAAGTTGTAGGTATTGATGTGTTTGAGGTACCTGTAAAATTTCAGGTCATTTGGGTTAGTGTAGAGTGAGATATGTCGATTTTACTATTGCTGATCTGGGTTGCTCAGAATGCGAAAACTGCACTGGTAATTGGCCATTTTGACTGGAATTACTTTGGATTTGGATGTTGGTGTCTTCTGATGAAATGTAGAGGGTTGTCTTAGCTACCATATGCCTTTGGAATGCATTTGGACCTATATAGACCGAGTTATACTGATTACATTTTTGTGTGATTTGTAAACCTGCAATTACGGTTCAGGTTGTGGTATTCTGCATTTTTGACCTAGTTGTGCTAGGATTTGGACTGAGTGGCCTTCTACATTGTTGTAGCCCTGTTTCATAGCTTCGAAACGGTAGGTATTGCACCCCCATCCGATAACCGTAGTGAAAGTGGTGTCATTACCGCATTATGAGGTCAAATACGGTTTCTTTGTTAAGGCCCAAGTTAAAGCCATTTCTTAATTTCTGGTTATCTATGATGCGTATATATGCATATGAAACCTTATTGGGGTTGTGGTTGGCATGGCTTTATGACTCGTTATCGAGTCTCCATGTACTTGTTTGCATGTTTTAGGGCTCGCTCTCATTCCGGTCATTTCCTAGCTAACTTTTGTACTTGTACTACTTTGAGCCTAGTGAGCAGCTTTTGGGAAATGAGATGACTTTTGTGTGAATTGTTGGGACTGATTTGAGGAAATAATGAAGCCTTAATGGCTGGAAAAGTAAGAATTTTAGGGGAGGTGCTGCCCGATTTTCTAGGCCGTTTGGTTCCTTTAAGTTGGATTTGCCTTTTGGTGGAAATGAAAGGCTTTTGGGTTGTTTGCGCCTAACTCTTCATGTGACGCCCCGAAAAAAAAATGAGTTTGAGAACCCGGAAATTTTGTAATTTTCTAGGGTTTATTTTTTTAATCGCCCGTTTTTCTACATTTTCTTGATTAGAAAAATTCCCCAGATAAAGTTTATGAGCAAAAATAGTTTAAAAATGATTTTCCTAGTATTGGAGAGTTTTTAGAAAATTAAGAATATATAACGAACGTGGGACCCACAAGTGCGAAAAGTTCGGAAAAATTCGGCCAATTAGGTTAAATTCCGGATACTGTGTAAAATTTATCGGGCGTTAAGGGATGAGTAGAGGATGTGAATTGATTGATGTGAGAGGAAAAAGAAAAGATAAGATTGCATTTATGGAGGTGACAAGTGTCACCATTGTATTGGAAATAGCTTATGACTTACTATTCATTTTCTTGACTTTTTGACCAATTGCTTAAATATATTAAAAATCACACAAAATTCATTCTTGTCTTCAACCTCTTGGCTGATTCTCTCTCTAGCAAAGAAGGAAGAAAAAACCTCTTCAAAGTTTGGCAATTATCTAGCTCAAATCCTCCAAAACACTTGCTTGATCTAGTTTCTACTCCATAAAACCTCTTCTTTTAGTGATAGTGAGTTGTTTGGTGAAGTTGTTTGGAAGCTTAAGGTGACAAGTAGCTCTCCCTCTTGTTTTGCTAAGGTAAGTGGTGGATGAACACCTCTCCTTCCTCTAATGATGTTCAATTCATGATTAGTGGTGTTATAAGATGCAATTTCATGGATTATTTCTTGAGTTTGGTTGAATTGGTGAAGTTTTATTATTTTTGGGGATTTTTCTGTTTTCATAGGGATATGATTGGGTGGTCATGTATGATGATTGGAAATGATGTTTAATGACTCTAGGAGGTGGAAAAAGTGATTAAGTGCAATCAATTTCTGTTTTGGAAGAAATTTCAGAAAATTAGGTTTTGTAGTTCTTCATTCTGCCCGAATTTATTGCACCATGTTAGAGGCCGAATTGGACTTTTCTCAAAACATGAAAATTGTAGGTATTGATGAGTTGGAAGAGCCTGTAAAATTTCAGGTCATTTGGATTAGTGTAGAGTGAGATATGCCGATTTTACTGTTGCTGTTCTGGGTTGATCAGAATGCGAAAACTGCACTTGTAATTGGCCATTTTGACTGGAATTGCTTTGGATTTAGGTGTTGGTGTCTTCTGATGAAATGTAGCTGGATGTCTTAGCTACCATATGCCTTTGGAATTTTGGCATTTGGACCTGTATAGACTGAGTTATAGTAATTACAGCATTATGTGATTTGTAAACCTGTTTTTGGTGTTTCCAGTTGAGTATTTGGCACATTTGACCTAGTTGTGCTAGGATTTGGAATGAGTGGCCTTCTACATTGTTGTAGACCTATCTTTTATCTTCGAAACGGTGGGTCTTGCACCTTCTTCCGACAATCATAACGCCTTTGGTACCATTACCGCAAAATGACGTCAAAACTATTTTTCTGGTTTTGAGCTTAAGTTTCATTTCCGGATTTTTTTCCCCCTAGCTTGACTTGCACTAGTATTACTTGGAGCTTGCTGAATGGCTATGGATGAACTTGTTGTTGTGTGTGTACCTTTGGGACTGGCTGAGGAAATAATGAAGCCATGATGGCTGGAAAAGTTAGCAAATGTAGGGGAAGTGCTGTCCGAACTTTTAAAGGATTTGTTTGCATTGAGTTTGTGATCTAAGACTTGGGTTTGAGCAAGGCAATGATACATGATGGATGATTTCTGAGCCATTGAGGTGAGTGACCTCAAACTATTTCTGAAGTTCTTTATGAACCGTTTCCTGCATTATTTACTTTTAAACTGTTTCCAAAAGTTACTTTTGAACTGTTTTCTTGCATATCATGCATATGAGTGTCCCTTGGTTGCTGTAATTCTTGACTTATTGGCTTGTCATTATTAATTGAAAATGTGTTAAGTACTTTCGATGATTGTTAAAACGAGTTTTCTAGGCGAGTGTGTACTTTATCGCACTCGACCTAAATAAATATGAATTTTCAATGATTAATGATTAAATGCTAGTTGCGCATGATGTAAGCCTTTTGGCTGAACTGGCCACTGCCCTTCGTTACCGATCGACTCGAGCCAGAAGCGGACTCGGTCGGGCGATATGGTGACCCTGGGTGAATTTGGTATACTCGAGTATTACCTTGTAGTCCTGCTACGTCCGGATGGGTGGAGTCCGGCCAACGTCGGATGGGTGGAGTCCGGTCAACGTCCGGAAAAGGGGATGAACGAATAAAAAGATGAACGAGGGTTTATTTATAAAAATGAAATTTTCAAATAATTGGAGGAATAAGGGGAAATGTCAGGGGAACGAACAAATGAATAGCTCCATGTGAGCGGTATCCTTTTAATGAATATGTTACTATCGCTTTCCATTGTAAATGTTTCTTGAATTATTGATTATTGATGGTTAATGTGTTGGCTTTGTTATGAAATTTCATGTTGGGAACCTTATTGAGATTTTAGCTCATTGAGCTTTGTGGAATTACCATGTGGTGTCATTTTCTGCTTTTGTTTTACTCTCACTGTGCAAATGTTGACCTGTAACAAAATTACATTTTTACCCCCGGTTACTTATTGAACTTCTAAAACATTACAATGATTTCACTGGCTCACGAGAGCAAAAATACGTACATCTGATTTCTGAACCATGACATCAATGAAATGAATTTTTGTGAAAACTATTTGATTACTGATTTTACTGGTTACTCACTGGGCTTTTAGCTCACCCCGAAAATGTTTTATTTCCCCCCCCACAGGGCTCAAGGCGAAGGAAGGGCTTGTTGTGCTTATTCACGTGACTGGATGGCTTATATCGTGTACAGTTTAAGTTTGGATCTATTTTATGTACGAGTTGGTCTTGTATAAATATTTGAAATTGATATGGATGTAAGTATACATTCCACGATTGGAATCAGTTTCCGCTGCATTTGTGACATGTAATTATTGGAGACTTGGATGTATGTTTGTGGACCATGTGATGTATATTTGAGATTTATATTGTAATTCATTTGAGGATTGTAGTGATCGACTGAGTCCCGGCGAGAGCTGGGCAGGCGGCCCGCCGAACCCTCTAGTTCGCCTTAGGGGGAGGTGGGGCCGTCACAGTTGGTATCAGAGCTTAGGCTTCAGATCTCTGTAGTGTATCTTAGGTTTGAAGTTTAGGATGCCGGACTGTGGGTTTGATTTGACTCTTGAGAGATTTGTGCGGGATGTCTTAACTTGATTGGTACAAGTGAGAATGTCGAGGACGACATTCTTTTAAGGAGGGGAGATTGTGACGCCCCAAAAAAAAATGAGTTTGAGAACCCGGAAATTTTGTAATTTTCTAGGGTTTATTTTTTTAATCGCCCGTTTTTCTACATTTTCTTGATTAGAAAAATTCCCCAGATAAAGTTTATGAGCAAAAATAGTTTAAAAATGATTTTCCTAGTATTGGAGAGTTTTTAGAAAATTAAGAATATATAACGGACGTGGGACCCACAAGTGCGAAAAGTTCGGAAAAATTCGGCCAATTAGGTTAAATTCCGGATACTGTGTAAAATTTATCGGGCGTTAAGGGATGAGTAGAGGATGTGAATTGATTGATGTGAGAGGAAAAAGAAAAGATAAGATTGCATTTATGGAGGTGACAAGTGTCACCATTGTATTGGAAATAACTTATGACTTACTATTCATTTTCTTGACTTTTTGACCAATTGCTTAAATATATTAAAAATCACACAAAATTCATTCTTGTCTTCAACCTCTTGGCTGATTCTCTCTCTAGCAAAGAAGGAAGAAAAAACCTCTTCAAAGTTTGGCAATTATCTAGCTCAAATCCTCCAAAACACTTGCTTGATCTAGTTTCTACTCCATAAAACCTCTTCTTTTAGTGATAGTGAGTTGTTTGGTGAAGTTGTTTGGAAGCTTAAGGTGACAAGTAGCTCTCCCTCTTGTTTTGCTAAGGTAAGTGGTGGATGAACACCTCTCCTTCCTCTAATGATGTTCAATTCATGATTAGTGGTGTTATAAGATGCAATTTCATGGATTATTTCTTGAGTTTGGTTGAATTGGTGAAGTTTTATTATTTTTGGGGATTTTTCTGTTTTCATAGGGATATGATTGGGTGGTCATGTATGATGATTGGAAATGATGTTTAATGACTCTAGGAGGTGGAAAAAGTGATTAAGTGCAATCAATTTCTGTTTTGGAAGAAATTTCAGAAAATTAGGTTTTGTAGTTCTTCATTCTGCCCGAATTTATTGCACCATGTTAGAGGCCGAATTGGACTTTTCTCAAAACATGAAAATTGTAGGTATTGATGAGTTTGAAGAGCCTGTAAAATTTCAGGTCATTTGGATTAGTGTAGAGTGAGATATGCCGATTTTACTGTTGCTGTTCTGGGTTGATCAGAATGCGAAAACTGCACTTGTAATTGGCCATTTTGACTGGAATTGCTTTGGATTTAGGTGTTGGTGTCTTCTGATGAAATGTAGCTGGATGTCTTAGCTACCATATGCCTTTGGAATTTTGGCATTTGGACCTGTATAGACTGAGTTATAGTAATTACAGCATTATGTGATTTGTAAACCTGTTTTTGGTGTTTCCAGTTGAGTATTTGGCACATTTGACCTAGTTGTGCTAGGATTTGGAATGAGTGGCCTTCTACATTGTTGTAGACCTATCTTTTATCTTCGAAACGGTGGGTCTTGCACCTTCTTCCGACAATCATAACGCCTTTGGTACCATTACCGCAAAATGACGTCAAAACTATTTTTCTGGTTTTGAGCTTAAGTTTCATTTCCGGATTTTTTTCCCCCTAGCTTGACTTGCACTAGTATTACTTGGAGCTTGCTGAATGGCTATGGATGAACTTGTTGTTGTGTGTGTACCTTTGGGACTGGCTGAGGAAATAATGAAGCCATGATGGCTGGAAAAGTTAGCAAATGTAGGGGAAGTGCTGTCCGAACTTTTAAAGGATTTGTTTGCATTGAGTTTGTGATCTAAGACTTGGGTTTGAGCAAGGCAATGATACATGATGGATGATTTCTGAGCCATTGAGGTGAGTGACCTCAAACTATTTCTGAAGTTCTTTATGAACCGTTTCCTGCATTATTTACTTTTAAACTGTTTCCAAAAGTTACTTTTGAACTGTTTTCTTGCATATCATGCATATGAGTGTCCCTTGGTTGCTGTAATTCTTGACTTATTGGCTTGTCATTATTAATTGAAAATGTGTTAAGTACTTTCGATGATTGTTAAAACGAGTTTTCTAGGCGAGTGTGTACTTTATCGCACTCGACCTAAATAAATATGAATTTTCAATGATTAATGATTAAATGCTAGTTGCGCATGATGTAAGCCTTTTGGCTGAACTGGCCACTGCCCTTCGTTACCGATCGACTCGAGCCAGAAGCGGACTCGGTCGGGCGATATGGTGACCCTGGGTGAATTTGGTATACTCGAGTATTACCTTGTAGTCCTGCTACGTCCGGATGGGTGGAGTCCGGCCAACGTCGGATGGGTGGAGTCCGGTCAACGTCCGGAAAAGGGGATGAACGAATAAAAAGATGAACGAGGGTTTATTTATAAAAATGAAATTTTCAAATAATTGGAGGAATAAGGGGAAATGTCAGGGGAACGAACAAATGAATAGCTCCATGTGAGCGGTATCCTTTTAATGAATATGTTACTATCGCTTTCCATTGTAAATGTTTCTTGAATTATTGATTATTGATGGTTAATGTGTTGGCTTTGTTATGAAATTTCATGTTGGGAACCTTATTGAGATTTTATCTCATTGAGCTTTGTGGAATTACCATGTGGTGTCATTTTCTGCTTTTGTTTTACTCTCACTGTGCAAATGTTGACCTGTAACAAAATTACATTTTTACCCCCGGTTACTTATTGAACTTCTAAAACATTACAATGATTTCACTGGCTCACGAGAGCAAAAATACGTACATCTGATTTCTGAACCATGACATCAATGAAATGAATTTTTGTGAAAACTATTTGATTACTGATTTTACTGGTTACTCACTGGGCTTTTAGCTCACCCCAAAAATGTTTTATTTCCCCCCCCACAGGGCTCAAGGCGAAGGAAGGGCTTGTTGTGCTTATTCACGTGACTGGATGGCTTATATCGTGTACAGTTTAAGTTTGGATCTATTTTATGTACGAGTTGGTCTTGTATAAATATTTGAAATTGATATTGATGTAAGTATACATTCCACGATTGGAATCAGTTTCCGCTGCATTTGTGACATGTAATTATTGGAGACTTGGATGTATGTTTGTGGACCATGTGATGTATATTTGAGATTTATATTGTAATTCATTTGAGGATTGTAGTGATCGACTGAGTCCCGGCGAGAGCTGGACAGGCGGCCCGCCGAACCCTCTGGTTCGCCTTAGGGGGAGGTGGGGCCGTCACACTTCATGTTACCTTTTTGTTTCCAAGAAAATCATGTTTTCCACCCTTGCATTAGTAATTATTTGGCGAGGCATACGACTAGTAGTCGAGCCTCATGTGCATTGTGTTTACTCGATTATGAATGTGAAACCTTCAATTGGTTTACTTTGATTATTTTAGGGTTTCTTGGCGATTAAGGCCAATCTGAAGTGAAAACTTTTGAAGTTGAGCCGGTGAGTGTACCACTCCCCTCCATTGCTGTTTAACTTGATTTCTGCTCTGCAATCTGTTTATTTGTTTGAGACGAGAGTGCACTTTATCACACTCGTTCTCTTGTCTGTTCATATGCCAATTTACTATGCAAAATTTGAATCTGTTATTTGTGTCTGCATCTGTTCGGATTTCTATGACCTATGAGCTCAGTCCTGTGGCTAAGTTATTCGAGTCGGGCCGGCAAGGGCCTGGACGATTAAATAACGAACCACGGTAGTCTGTTCGGGAATTTTGGGTATTGAGACCCTTGATTCCGGGTATACTCGAGTATTACCATTTTGTTCGTTTGAGGTGAGCGGGCCCGGTAAAGGGGTGTTTGGTGGACGGAATTCGTTGTTAAGAGGGGTCTACGGACGTTTTGGTTCTATATACGTTGACGGAGAGTCAACCGATTTGGATCAAGTACTGCGCTGGAAATTTGGCTCCTGAGAGCCACCCGTATCCTTCTGATTTGAATCATTGGTTCCTTCGCTTTACATCTGGCATGTGTATTTGTAAAATGTGAAATGCCATGATTTTTCTGCTATATGTTTGGTACCTCATTGAGCGCAAGCTCACCCCTTTCCGTTCCTTTTGTTTTCCTTACAGGAAATTAAACCCTTTTGGTCTGCATTTGACAAATGGCTGCCAAATTGAGCTAGTTGAACATATCTTTTGTATAGCTCATGTATTAAAACCCTAAGTGTACTTTTGGAGCATTTTCTCTTTTGATTTGGCAAACCGTGTAAATGTATTAACTTTTGAAAGCTTGTGTATGTCATTTTGATTTGTAAACGCTAAAGTTCAGATGTGAATGTTTGTTAGCTATTTCGGTTGGGTTCTGACGGGTCGGTTCTACTCATGGCCGGCTCCGGATTTCATTTTATTTTATTCTGGGTTATTTTACTATTTTGATTTGTTTACGCGCGTTTGTAAGTTCCGGATTGAAGCGGATAGCTATAATCTGATCCGTAGTCCTGGCGAGAGTTGGGCAGGCAGTCCGCTAACCCCTTTGGTTCGCCTTAGGGGAAAGTGGGGCTGTTACAAAGGTCGCCTCCACCCCTTTTGTTTTGTCTTGTGCTTCTTTCTTTCTTTTCTTCTCTTTTTTCCTTGAATTTTTCCAATTTTCCATTTGGGAGAATCTTCTCAAAAATAATTTGCCCCAATTTCCACCAATTATTGTGCAGCCGATGTGAGAACCTCGAAAAAACATATATATATAGATATCAATGCATATTGCAATTGCACTTTTAATTCTTTAATAAATTCTAGCATTATATCTACTTTTTTTTTTTTGAATGTATTTTTTTTTTCAATCCAAAAAACAGTTACAAGCGATTTCGAGCCTCCTATCCCTTACTCAAGTACAAATCTAAAAGCCGGGACTTGGGCAGCATCCATAGCAATACGTCCCCGAACCTGCCGCGGTAACAGCTGAGGAGAATTAAAAACCGTACTCGGACATCCCTGCAGAGCAGCTAACCCATCTGCAACCCCGTTTGCCTCTCGGAATATATGCCTAAACGACTTCGCAAGCTGATCCAACAGACGACGAATCCGCCTTATGACATTGCAATGCAACCAACCCCCCAGTGCCGAGGATTTGACTAAAGACACAAGGACCGCCGAGTCCACCTCCACTAGAATCCCAGATAACCCCCTTGTCCCACAGAGTAAGAGCCCCTCTAAAACCGCCAAAGCCTCAGCCTGCAGAACGCCTTTTTCCCCAAACTCCTTATAGAATGCAAAGATAACTCTACCACGCGAATCCCGTAACACCCCTCCTCCACTAGCCTTACCGTTGACCACACTCCCATCCGTGTTCAGCTTGTAACACAGCGACGGGGGAAACTCCCATATTACCACCACAGGTCGCCGTTTTCGTGCCATACCCACTGCTAACCTTGCCCACTCGCAATCCTGGTCACCACGGAACTGTACCTTATCCAACATATTTGCTCTTCCCAGGTCGTGCAAGTAGTTACTAACCTCAATGATAACCCCGCGGGCCGAAAAAGCCTGCCCTTCAAACCTTGCCTTGTTACGGCCCCGCCATAAGAACCATGAAACCACTAACGGCAGCAAACACCGAATATGATGCGGAGGGATGTGAGTCAGCGAAGTGGCCCACCTCCTCCACAGCAGCTGAATATCTTCAGGAGGCCCTTGAAGTATGCCGAACATACTGGCAAAATGCCCCCAAACTTCCCTCGCCACTGGACCAGTAACGAAAAGATGTGACAATGATTCCGCCTCCTCCAGACAGCAGGAGCACCTGGAAACCAAGGGCAGCCCTCTTCTCCGCATCACCGAGTCCAAAGGTATAAAATTACCCAGCAACCTCCAAGCAAATAATGAAATTTTCAACGGTGTACCCTTGTTCCAAACCATTTTAGTCAGAGGCCAGCTGCCCCGACGTTGCCGGCACAGCTCCGACGCAGTAGTTACAGAAAATTGCCCCGTCGCCGACTTTGCCCACAGGATCTGATCCTGACCCTCAAGGTCGAACGGCACCTCCACGATCCAATCCACCAGATTGGCTGGTAGCCAGTGGAGAAGCCGGCCCCGGTTCCATCCTCCCCTACCAAGGAATTCCGCCACCAAAAAGTGTGGTCTATCGCGCTCTACCGGGACCAAAGCACTGTCTAACCAGAAATCCACCATGCCCGGTCCCAGAGTCCACGAAATCTGCGCCTCCGCCCCCTCCCTTATGCCAATCAAACGCTTCCATGTTCCAGACGGCCTTGAAACCTCCACTTGCAACGGGTGCTGGTCCTTAATATACTTAGAGAACATAAAATCCGACCATAAGGACCCCCTTTGGCGTAACCTCCACCACAGTTTGAAAGATAAGGCTTTGACCATGTCACCCAGCAGCCGAACCCCTAACCCCCCTTCCTCTGTGGGAAAACACAACTTCTCCCAAGACGCCCAGTGCGTTCGTTTATCCTCCCTGGATTTATCCCATAAGAAAGCATTGAATAATCTGCCCAGGGCCACTAAAACTGCCTTGGGGGGCTTGAGCACCTGTAAGAGATATATCGGCATCGAATTCAAGACATGCGTTATAAGAATTAATTTGCCCCCCATGGACAACAGCTTCCCACTCCAATGACAGATCCGTGCCCGCACTTTTGCAAGGATCCCATCAAAGGCCATAGATGAACAACGACCACGGGAAATGGGGACACCAAGATACACCATCGGCAAGAACTGCCTCTGAAAGCCCAGAATGCTAGACACCAGCTCCAACTGCGTCTCTGAAACCCCAGATGAGCAGACAAACCCGCTTTTCGTCACATTGATCTTTTGCCCTGAGTACCGTTGGTACTGTGAGAAGAAATCCCTAACCACCTCTAAAGTCTCCCTTTCAAGCCTGATAAAAATGAGGACATCATCCGCGAATGCCAGATATGGTATCGTAATTCCCCCAGCCTGAAAAAACCTGTGTCTATCTTGTTGAAACAAGGAATGCAGCCCTTTGCCAAAAAATTCGGCCACTAGAATAAAGAGCCCTGGAGAGATTGGATCTCCTTGCCTGACCCCTCTCGTTGACCTGAAAAAACCAGCTGGCTCCCCATTGACTAATACTGAGAACCAATTATTGGCCACCAACCGGAAGATCAAATCTACCGCAGGTTCCTGGAAGCCAAACGATCGGAGCATGAACAAGAGGAAGGACCACTCCACTCGATCATATGCCTTTTCCATATCGAGCTTGAGCATGAGATTCGGAACCTCCAAGCGTCGGTCCAGCTCCTTTTCATGTTCTTGCGCCAGGAGAATGTTATCCATTATTTGACGACCCGGGACAAAGCCCGACTGGCAAGGAGAGATCAGTTGAGGGAGGAGCTGATTCAACCTGTTGGACACCAGCTTAGATATAATCTTGGAGCTAACATTACATAAACTGATGGGCCGGAATTCCTGCCACCGAGAAGCCCCCTCAATTTTGGGGATCAACACGATTAGAGTACTGGTTACACCTTTGGGGAGCCATCCTCCTTTAAAAAAATCCTGAATAGCAGCCACCAAACCATCCTTGATGATCTCCCAACAAACCTGGTAAAATCCTGACCCAAAGCCGTCTGGTCCAGGGGCACTATCTGGGCTTATCGAGAAGACCACTTCGCGCACCTCCGACATTGTTGGCACTGCCAACAAATTGGCATTATCCCCCAGAGACACCTGTGGGAGATCAAAGGGCAGAACAGGTTGCCGATCAGTACCCCTATCCGAATTAAAAAGCGACTCAAAAAATGAAGCTGCCGAACCCTTAATGTCCGCATCCTCAGTCAGCCACTGCCCAGTTTCACTCCGAATACCAGAGATGTAATTTGCTGCCCGCCTTTGCCGAACCACAGCCTGAAAGAAAGCCGTGTTCGCATCCCCCTCCTGAATCCATTTAATCCTTGATTTTTGACGCCAAAAACCACACTCAACAGCCAATTGCTTCATATAGGCCGCTCGAGCCTCATGATAAGCAATCTTCATTGTCACATTTCGCTCCGTGTCATACTTCATTTCCGCTGTCCTCATTTCCTGTTCTAGTTCCTTGACCCTGGAGCCAATATCCCTAAAAACCTCCTTGTTCCAAACCCTCAGCTTGTTCTTCACCACCACCAGTTTGCGATAGAACTCTGTCATCGTTCGGGCAGAACCTCCCCCTCCCCAAGCTCCCTGGACAACTTCAAAAAAGGTCCTGTGCCGGGGCCACACGTTGAGATACCTAAAGGCCGATTTCCCTTGTCTTCCTGAACCACACTTAATTAATAAAGGCGCATGATCTGACCGTCCCCGCGCTAGGTGGAACACCCGAGTCACCGCACACATCTCCGCCCACTTCTGGTTGATCACCACATGATCTAATCGCTGCCACACCGTCCCATTCGTCCAAGTGTACCTAGAGCCTTCAAACTCCACCGCAGTTAGGCCACAATGAAACAATGTTTGATTGAACTCCTCCATATTCCGTGCATTTGGTGGTGCACCCCCAAACCTTTCTGACGCCTCCGCAATGATATTAAAATCCCCAGCCACCATCCAAGACCCCTGACGCGAGACCGCCAAATGCTCCAAGGCCCTCCAGAGCGGCCGCCTAGCCACCCCAGTGCATCGGGCATAGACTGCTGTGAAAAAGAATGAACCCACCGGAGAAACGATCTCCATATCTACTAACTGATCCGCTAGCGGGCAATATGAAATGTTAAGGGTATTGTCCCAAAGTATCCAAATCTTTCCCTCCACCAGTGAAATTGCCGATTCAAACCCAACCAGTCTTTTGACAAACTCTAGTCGGCCTTCCTCCGACATAGGTTCCAACAATATCAACAGTTGCACATTATACTCAACCTTTAACTTTTTTAAATACCGGAGTGAATCCATCTTAGACGCACCCCGTATGTTCCACACAAGAAAATTAGTCTGTCCTAACATTAGCATTAGAACGAAGAGCATACCTAGTGCGAGTTTCGTCTCCCCTTTTGATGGACCGTGGATGCCTGGCCATTCTTTCCGGCTCACCCACAATTTCCAAACGCCTCTCCGCCGTCAAGGTATCCTCTACAGCGCCCTTCCCCCACGACTCCAGACTACGCGAGTGTTCCAACCTCTGTGTCAACTCCTCCTGCATGACCTGAAAATCCTGTTGTCGCAATTCCCTTGCTGGAGATCCTCGGCGTGGACTTAGCGATTGAACCCTTCTCAAATTACCTGTTGGCCACCCATCAATTGCTTCACCCACCCTGCTCAGGATCCCGAATGAATTACTTAGATGAACCGTCTCCACCACTCCTTCCTGGACAGCCTCCTTACCCCCTGCCTGTGCCAGCACCAGCGCCAAAAGGCCCCGCGTATCTGTCTCTCCGTCCTCAGCTTCAACCCTTGAAGCTACATTTCCCCCCCTTGCTCCTGCCCATCCCCGGCCTTCCCTGCCATTCCAGCTTCTGCCGAAGACCCAGCCACTGTCTGGTGCAACGGTGAATCTTCCCCAGTGCGTTGCGACTCCCCTTCCAGCGACATCCCTTTAACCTTCTCCCCCTCAGGCTGGCCATGAACAACCACGCCCTCAACCCCTTCACCTCCACCCACCTCTCCAGCTATCATGGAATGGTGCATATCCCGCCGCACATCCTCCCCCTGCCTTTCTACCCATGTGACCCTAGGGGGAGCCTGCTGTGGGTGCCGACGTTTTTCAGGTTTCAACGCTGGATTCTTCTTGAAGCATTGCTGGTGATCATGGCCAAACCGCTCACAGAAAAAGCAAAACTCAGGCCAGTTCTCATATTCAACCGTCTGCCAAAAACCATACTCTTCCTCCCCTATCCAGATCCGTCTCACAGGCTCCTGGGTAACATCCATCTCGACCAAAACCCGCGCCACCGAGGGCCGCCGCAGATCCCCCGTTGCTGCATCGACCTTCAACATACGACCCAACACCGAGGCCAATTTATCCAGAATCTTCCTTCCGAAAAACGGAATAGGCAAGCCTGGAAAACTGACCCAGACAGGCGCAATTGAACTTTCTTTGTTGGCTGTGAAATCCAATGACCACTTCGACACAGTCATAGGTGAACTCTTTATGAACCACGTACGGCGGACAAAGAGTCTAGTGTAATCTTCCTCCCTTGTTGGTCTGATGAGAACATGATTTGAATCCAACAAGGCTACCGCGCACTCTCCCTTCAGACCCAAAGACAGAAAGAATTTCCGCACCGCCTCCATCGGCGGCCTGCTGTACGAGAAACGTCCCACAAGAGCGTGCTGGAATGGAAGAGCCAATTGTAGGATATCCTGTTTCGCGATTCAAAGGGCCGGCTCCCCTCTAAACGTCGAAATCAACCCTGGATTAAACCCCTCCTCAGTGCCGTTATCCGCAACCACCGCCGCAAAACTTCTAGAGACCCCCTCGGGCCATGCCGGCGGCTGGAGTGCCGCCATGGCCTGGCTTCCCCCTGCAACCCTAACTTTCCTTATAGATGTATGTCGTTGAGAGAGAATTTTTCAAAACATGCATCAAGGTTTAAATCCCTATCTTGTTTTACTTCCTTTCCTTGTTTTTAGCATTATATCTACTTGTTTTTAAATAAGTGCGTAGAAATAGTTTTATGTGATAAATAATGTAATTGTGCCAAAATATTAACATACTTGGTTTCGCTATGTTAAATTAATATTTCTTGAGTTAGAGTAATTTTATTGCCTTAATATAAATTCTTCAAAATTTCGATAGCTCATTTTAATCCCTAATAAGGTTAAGTGTTAATTGGAAAATTAGCATTGTAACAAATCGATATAAGTATACTAAGTATACTTAGGACATAAAAATTTTGATAGTTGAACTTCCGTAAGATTAGTACATTATTAGGCATTCAAATTACATTTGGGGTAAACTTTGGAATTAGATTAGAATTGAGGACTTGTAGGAATTTGGAGGAAACGTGAAAAGACTAAAATACCCTCCATTATCCCAAAAAATTTCCATGCAACCACAAAGTATCCTCGGCCAACTCTTAAAAACACTAACATCTCCATTTCTGCCGAAGTGCATTCCCTTCCCTCTACACACACACTCAACCTCCACTACCGCGAATCACTCCACTACATCAGCCTCAACCACAAACACTCCATCTCCATTCTCCACCTCGTGATCATCGACGAGAGCAAGAGAGGGAGAACTCCTCGGCTTGAGCAGGAGAAAGGTGAAGAGAGAGTGAGCCGCGAGCTGTATTTCTGTTCTGTCCGAGGAAGTCAAGCGAGAGAGAGAGAGCAAGAGGCAGTCGAGTGAGCTACTGATCATCACCATCTTCACCAGTTCCAATCGAAACACCACAGCTTCAACCATCCGTAACCAGGACCAACACATCCAGTCGCGAGCGAGCCGAGAGGAGAGAAATATCAGCTTTCTGTCGCGTGAGTGAGCTTTTGGTGAGGTAATTTCTGGACTGAAACTAACTGATCAAGGGTAGATTAAGCTATCTATGGCCATGCATGTGAAGTTTAGGCGTTTGGATGATGAATTTAGGAAAAGAAAAATCCGAGGTGCGAAGGAATGGGTTTGCCGAGAATTGAATGGGATAATGCAGAGTTAATCTGTTTATTTCTTGATAACCTGAGCTTATAACTGTGATTAGCTGGTTAATAACAAGATGATTAAGCTCTGCATGCAGTTAATTAGTTGGTATAAACCAGAAAAATAAAAAAAAATGAAATGGGATGAGCTGGCATGCAAGCCTAGCCGAGAACTTAATCTGGAAATGTAGCTCTAATTTTGTCTCTTGGTAGTAATCTGAGCTGATAAACATGATTATCTGACTAAGAACAAGACAATTAAGTCTTGCATGAGGCTAATCAGTTCGGCTAAACAAGAAGAAAAAAAATGAAACAGAAATCTGACGCATCCAAGTTCACTCGAGAATAGCTGAAGAAATTCTGGATTGTGGATGATTACAAGTGCTGTCCGAACTTGATTTGAATTAGAAATGATGGTAACTTCATTAAGTAGCCTTGCATGTTAGTTTTGGGTACTTAACACATTGATTCAGCCGAGAAAAAATTGGATTTAAGACCAATTAGCTGCTGGAAATTTTAGGAGTAACCGAGAGGTTGTTGTAAATCTTGTCCTTGGTTTCAAATACATGTTAGTGACTTTAAACATTTGAAGTTTTGGCTAAATTATTGTAAGAAATAATTGTTGGGTACCAAGAGCTAATGATTGATGAAGCCTTGGTCGTTTGAATATATTTTACAAAAGTTGGAATCTTGATGGGATTGTGTTGGATACCTTGGACTTATTTTGTTCAAATGCCGATTTGAAATGGATTTATTGAGATCTAGGGCTAATGATTGACGAAGTCCTAGTGAGATTGCTGTTTAAAATATAATTTTGCTGTAGTGGCCAACTGGGATACAATGTGCATGTGAACTGAAATCGTGAAGTCCATTTTGGTCCTGTGAACTTGAGTATTTTTAAATCAAGCTACGTGAATATATATTTTGCCTAGTATTGAACTACAAAAGTTAGTATAGCACGATAATGTTAGAAATTCAAGTGTCGGGAATTTTTTTTAAAACCTTGCAGACTAGTTATTTCTTTCTTTGGCTTAAACTAGCCTTATTATTTCTAGAAAATGATTGCACTAGTTTTTAAAACCCTAGGTATTATTTTATTTTCTTTTCTTTTCTTAAAAAATTGTCCCTGGCTAGTTGTTCTAGAGGGAAGTTGTCAAAAACACGAGATTTTAATAATTTTAACTAAAAAAAAAAGTAGAAAACCTGCTCGGCAAGAAAACTTACTTCAAGTAAATTAGATTTAGTTGCACCTCTAGAAAGAAAAGTATTTTTAAGGAAACTATACGAAATATTTTACTACTTTTACTAGTTTTAACTTTAAGTGGATTGTCAATTTATTTCGAGAAAATAAACTAGCCATATACTGGATAATTTTTTTTATACGTAGACCAAGAACTTGTATAGTAAAACTTATAGTTTTAAAGCTTGATTTTCTAGGATTTAGTGAGGATGCGGATTTCGATTCCCAGCTTGACCTGTGATTTCACTTTTGGTGAGTGTCCCTGCTTGTTCTATGCTTATTTGGTTAAAATGCTTTCGTGACTCGATATGCGATAATTGGAAAATGATTGCTGGTCCATCGAAGTGAGTAGTGTGTACTTTATCACACTAGCCTTTCGAGTGGCGACTTGTTTGAAGTGTTTTTTGTGAATATTCTGCTTGCGCTTGCTATAAGTTTTGGACGTAAAGTCGTTGGGTGAATCCCTCGACCAGTCTATAAGTGTTGGACGTAAAGTCGTTGGGTAAATCCCTCGACCAGTCTAAGGTATACTCGAGTATTACCACTTTCGTGCTTGGCGTGCGGGCCCGGGACAGGGGTAAGACTGGTGGTCGGAGTTAAGAAAAATAAAAAGATCTACACGGACCTTACGTAGTGAAAGTTGACGGAGTGTCGACTACGGAAAAATTTTGATCAAGCTCGTGGAGAAATGGCTCCTGAGAGCCCCTGTATCCTATCTTGTGCTGTTAAACGCTTTCCTAATTGGTTACTTTAATTGAGGATAATACTCGTTATTGTTTTATGTGATTGCATGTCTTGGGGCACCACTGAGCTTTAGCTCACCCCGCGTTATTTTGTTTTCCTTGATAGGTTCTGGCATGTGAGAAAGACCCGAAATCTACTTTACTTGTTATGAATGTAATTCGAATTAAACAGTGTAGTTCTGTTTTGGGTTGCCACTTGAAGCTGGAAAAGTGCAAACCCTGGTTTTGTTACTTGGCTTGTAAGAATGTATGTGGCTTGTATGAATTTGTTAAATGGGACTGTTTGACTTTATTCCGTGGTTTGTAATGTGTAAGGTATTTAAGAATCAACGAGTCGCTATCTTAAAGTGCTGTTATCTCTGAAGTTAATGTGGTCTTAGTTATTGGTCTATTTTGGAGGATCAATATTGTAATAGTTTAGGCTATACTTCGGAAGGATTTTACTAGCTTGCTGGCGTGAGTCCTGGCGAGAGCTAGGCAGACGGTGTGCCGACCCCACTTCCCCCTAAGGTGAACCAGAGGGTTGGCGGGCCGTCTGCCCAGCTCTCGCTAGGACTCACACAAGCAACTAGCAAAAGTCCTTCCGAAGTATAACCTAATCTATTACAATATCGTTTCCCTCCAAATAGGCCGGTTTCTAGAATCACATTAACTTCAGAGATAACAGTGCCTTAAGATAGCCAACGTCGATTCTTAAAATACCTTCCTGATTACAACCCTAGAAACAAAACATATAATTCAAATACATCCTTATAAGCCAAGTAACAAATTTCATACAAGCCACATACAAATCCAGGGTTTACACTTTTCCAGCTTCAAGTGGCAACCCGAAACAAAAGCTACCTTGCTTAACTCAAACTATATGCTTAAAGTACAAGTAGATCTCAAGTCTTCCTCAGTTGTCAGAACCTGTAAAAGAAAACCACAACGTGGGATGAGCTACACAGCCCAGTGAGGTTCCAAGACGCTCTAACAGTTCAAATAGGTCAAGTAAGTTATGCATATCATATGCATGATTCGAGGTTACACAATGGCATGTTACCATGAGGTGATAATCATTACACGGATAATTGCTACTTTGAAAACACATGTAGAACTAGTACTTTTGGAATGAATGGCCATATAAACATATTTTCATAAATTTTCAGTCAAACAAATAGTGGCTCGTCCAACTAGAAGAACATTACACGGATTGCTTCATCTCAGAGGTTAATGCTCATGAGGAGTCTTACCCAAGAATGCCAACTAGGAGAGCAATAACATTATAATAGCAAAGCAAACACAAAAGGATACGGTGTTCCAGTGGAACTTTGTCGGTCATCTGCACCTTATAACTCCCGGATCCCCACGGTTGACTAGCCATCACCTTATCCCTCCAGTGGTAATACTCGAGTATACCGAAACGGTTGTCCAGGGTTCCAACCTACCCGACCGAGCCCAGTCGTGGCTCGAGTAGGTCAGTAACCGAGGCGGGGCCCAAGTTCAGCTTATAGCTTACAACATGCACAGGTAACAAAGTAATTCGACAAAAGTAAAATTCATCATTTGAATAGGTCGAGGGAGGTAAAGTACACACTCGCCTAACAATGATGGACAACTTCATATGAGCATATAATTTATGATAATCAAGAAATCAGTAACCACATATATTAGAAAACGGTAAGTAAACACGGTAAACGGTAAACGATAAACGGTAAACGGTAAACGGTAAATGGTAAACGGTAAACGGTAAACGGTAAACGGTGGTAATTACGGTTAATTGGTAGACATATGTCATTTTAATAGGCCGCCATTGGCCGTTTTGTACTTTTACCACGTAAGAGTCGAGGAGATTCACCCCAACGACGCAACCACATTTAGATTCACAGATTCATTAGTTATGGTAGTTGATTCACGAGTCGAAGGATTCACCCAACGACGCAACCACATTTAGATTCACAGATTCATTAGTTATGGTAGTTGATTCATGAGTCGAGGGATTCACCCAACGACGCAACCACATTTAGATTCACAGATTCATTAGAAAATATTTCACACACTTCACCACTCGAACGGCTAGTGTGATAAAGTACACACTGCGCACTTCGATGGATCGGAACTCATTTTCCAAATTGTCACATAACGAGTTACAAGAGCACTTTAACCGAATAAGCATAAAATAAGCAGGCTAAGCACATATTGAGTTTACAAGATTATTTGATAGGGTTAATCATTTAACCAATTCATGTCGATATGAAATGCATATATATATTTCTTAAATAGGCACGAGTATGGTAAATACTTAACGATCATGAAATGAGCATGTCCTAGACTTACTCAATTACGTATTCCTATATGGAACACTCACCTAGTCAAACAAGGGCAATAGGTTCAATTTGAAGTTCAAGCGTCCTCTGTCGGATTCTCTTAAAGGTCCTCGCGTGCGCCTGAACGAATAGTAATAGTCTATCATTTACAATCCCTACTATTGTTGAAAATCGTGTCATAGTACAAACTTAGGAAAAATCTCGTGAACAAGTCTTAATTATCCTAAATCTAGATTCTCAAACGGGGTCTCAAGGTACAAGAGAAATTAAGTCTACATCATGAAATTCAAGGATAAGACATTTGAATATTATCGAAGGAATAAGGAGTACTTGAAAAACTCCATTTCCTTGGAATTCGGAAAATTTCAATTTTGATGCAATACTTTGAAAAATCGTTGCTCACCTTTTACATGTCAAAGATTGGAAAACTTGGTACCGTTGGAAACTTCCTTCAAAATGCTAAAAGTTCCTAGAATACACTTTTTCATGATTATAAATGGAAGATAGTCAAAAATGGGCTCAAAGTTACTGTTTTGGTTCATAAGGCAGATTTAAGTTGGTTTTTGGCCAAGTTTGGAAATTTGGCAAAATTCACTTGTTTGGAAATAGCTTTTGAAATTTGCAACTCTATTAGTGTTGTAATTCAAGAGTATAACAAAATAAATGGAACGAGAAACGGGGTTTTGAGCACCAAGATACGGTAGCTCAAAGTTACTACAATTCCCTTGTGAAACATGGGTTTTTCAAACTCGAGTCATGAACTTTGGTAATTTATTTGACCCATGAAACGACCTCAGAATAACACCATAACTAGCAGTATAATACTACCATATAAGGGTTATTCCTCTGTCAAATTTCATAGAAAAAAATATGCGTGGAAAGTCACTTAACAAAATCACTCAAGTTTCCAAAATTTTAAGGCAAAGCTGCCTTGTGTATGAAAATTTCCTTTTCTAAACTTTTGACCAAGAGAAAATCCTCTAAACATGGTTCATTTGTTGAGGTAAAATCCAAAGAACATTCATGGTACCTTTGGTGGGTGTTTAACACCAAGAAATTAATTATCAAGTCTAAACCAAGCCTTGCATCAAATCTGTCTAAAAATCAGGGTTTTCAAGAGCAGAACAGGTTTCATATTTTGATCACAGATTACTCAAATTAACTCGGAATTTGGCATGGTTTAAGGCGTTGGAAAACACATTCATAGAGCTATAATTTCACAGAAGAAATCATTTTGAAATTCGGCACACAACTAGCTCGAATTCGAGTCACAAGTTGCAGCCTCAGCATTTTGTTCTTGTAAAACAGAGAAACAGAACAGCCGACTTAAAAAAGTTGGTTTGGCTCACATACATGGAACCAGAATGTGAATTTTATATCGTCGGAAAATTTGGAATGTCTAGTTTCAAATGCCACTAACGGCACTCGATTTCGACATCGGAGTTCAAAATTATGGCCGAAATACGAAAGCTGGTCAGAGCATTTCGGAAATAGTTCCAGATTTACTAGCTTTGTTAAATCGATTTATTTGACCAACCAAACCTCGATATTTTTCAATGAAACTTTGTACACCATATATTCAACATATCAACATGATATACAAGTCATGAAACTCTCAAAATTTTGCAAAAATAGGTGCGATTAAAACAGGGCAGATTCGTTATCATCACATGCAACTCCTCAAATTGCCCCCCCCCTTTTTAGTTTTTTTGCCATTTAACTCTACTAAATTAGCACTTAAATCAACACAAGCAGCATCAAATCCTAACTAATCAGATTATCCAAGTCATTGTGGGAATTCATAGAGCCCACTCACCAAATTTTCCATTAAAACTCAAAGGAGTCACCATCCGCTAGGCTGGAAAAATTGCAGCAAATAGATAGTTTGGTATACGCACTTTTCCCTTACAAAATTCATTACTTTGTTCACTCAAACTCAGCATGCATACAGTGATTATTGTGTTATGAGTATATTGAACTACAATACGAAATTTTGCAGCCAAGATTTGAAGAGAAAAACTGGAAATTCTTTCTTTCCCTTTCTCGGCCAACTCAACAGATTTCCAGCAATTAGATTGGTCATAAATCCAACTTTTCCTTTGGTTAATTCATGGTATTAGGTGCTAAAATTTAACATGCAAATACTTAACTAGCTAATCAATATTTCTAGTTTAAAAATCAGATTCGGCCAACAACAAAATCATCCACAATTTCTAGAAATTGTTCAGCTATTCTCGGCTAGGTTGCGTGTGACGACCCCACCTCCCCCTAAGGCGTACCAAAGGGTTCGGCAGACCGCCTGCCCAGCTCTCGCCAGGACTCACTCCCTATCTCAAACGAGTCATGTACACACATCCATGAACCATAAATAACATTCCCAATTCAAGCTTATAATTTACATTGATAGAAATCGAGGTACAAAGTCTCAATACACCAAACTAGTTCAAAACGTATACAATCCAAGTACAACATGTTCCATCCGAGGAATAGCGCGAGTACAAGACCAAAAAGTCAAAAGTCAAAACAAAAGGCTACGCTAGTCTTTTACAAGTCTCACGCGTCACTCGTACCCCTGAAAGGAAAACAAATGGAGTGGAATGAGCTAAAAGCCCAGTGAGGTTCCAAATAGCAAATTGACCATTATTTAGAAGTACAAGTTTTCGGTATAGCAAAGTAACAAGCATGAAGAGTTCATAAATGTGAGCAATAACACGTCAAGTAGCAATCTTAAAATGAGCGAGTGTAGAAGTTTTTCAAAAGCAACAATAATCCAATAAACAATATTCACTCCAAAGTATAAGGATACGGATGACTCTCAGGAGCCAAATTCCCGTTGCACTACCAGAAGCTTGATCACGTAGTAGTTGACACTCCGTCAACTTTCAAGTAAGTAACCAATCCAGTAGAACACCACTTACACGACTCTCCGTCCACCGTTCAAACCCCCTACTGGGCCCAAAATCCTCAATAAACACGGGTGGTAATACTCGAGTATACCGATTAGTCGAGGAGATATCACTCCACTCGACAATACAAGAGACCGAGGGTTCGTTACCCAATCGACCAAGCCCTTGCCGGCTCGACTAGAGTAACTCGCCACAGGGTTTCTGGAATTCCAGGAAGTGCGCGCATCATAAACAAGTATATCAAGTCAATTGCAACAATAAACAAGTATATCACGTAAGGGCAAGTGCGATAAAGTACACTCTTGCCCTTACAATTCACGTATATAACATGTAATCAGATTGGTCACGTATCAAGTTCAAGTATCAAGTTCAATTCGGTATTTGGAAGCACTCACCAAAAGATATAGTGCCTTTACTGGTCACTTTCAGGTTATACTCCGGGTTCGGAGTCCAAATCTGCGATAAAACTCAGTTTGAGAACTTTGAAACATGACTTAGATTCGAAACTTAAACGTTTCGTTCAATAAAATTCAAGAAATTGGAATTCACTTGGATGGTAGTGTGAAACACTTGCTCACTTTTTAAACGGTAAAACTTTGTAACTTTTATACTTGAAATCGTCATGTGAGTGGAAAATACAAGGAAAACATACTTCGAGCAATCATGATTGCATTTCTCAAGGGTACAAGTTCGGCCAAGTCCTTACTTATATACCTCGGAACAAGAAGACTCAAGTACCCTAGATGGTTCAAGCAGTAATCACTCTTAACCCTTACTCAAGTTGCAAGTAGTTCTCTAGTCTTCGAGCGTAAATTTGGGCAGCATGCCCCTTGTGTTTACCTAATTTTCCAGCCATTTAGGCTTCATTATTTTTCTTCAACAACAACCCAACATCATACATATCAGCAATTTATGTCAAGAGCCGTTCCATAGGCTCACAATATCATAATAACAAGAATCGCATTAAGGACAAGTGCAGAAATTCAATTTAGCACAAGGCAGATTTGACGTACAAATGCGGAAATAACATATCCGAGGCTACGCTTATCGGATTGAGGTGTAACTTATGCCGTTTCGAAGCTAAGACACAGAGATACAATGTTCATGAAGGTCACTTTGTCTAGTTTCTAATGTAACTTGGTCAAATTCTCAAATTACTAAACCAGAAACCAATTCGTCGGCTGTTTAAACGCATTACGCTGTAACGGACATAACTCAGTGTACAAAAGCCCAATTAAGGTGTTCTTAGAGGAATTTTAAAGCTACTTCAGAACACTACAACTTTCATGTTTTGGCCCAGAGCTAAATCAGTACGGCTCCTAGTCAAAAAACGTGATAAACTGGACTTAACTGATGAAACGGACTGCTGGGAAATACTTAGAACAGTAAGGGTATTTTGGACTTTTCACATCCTACGTTGCTCCGATTGAGCTTAAATTTTGTAGGCACCTATAAAATTCCATTCTCTACAACTTTCCTTCTTTGACCCAAGGCCAATTCGGCCTCCAACATAGAATGTTGGGAAAAATTTCCAGATTCTGGAATTTTTTGTAATCAATGGAACTTTCTCAATTTTCTTGTTCTAATCACTACCAAAACACCTTATACAACCTTAATTGCAACATACAAGCATCATACAACAAATTGGGCAGAAATTCCTTAAGCCCTAGTTCATCATATAAAAGGGGAAAACTTCCAAATTCATCACACCCACTTGCATAATTATGAAATCAAGCCAAAACTTAAGCTAAAAACACATCTTAAAGCAAAATTCAAAGCAACCAAAATCATGTTCAGATGTTGGTACCTCAAAAGCAAGGCTTGGTAGAGTGATCCTTCACCCCCTTTGGTATTTCTTGGTTCCTCAAGCTTTCCAACTCACACTTAGCACTTTAATCGGTTTAGAATTGGATTTGTTACTTGGGTTGAAGCAAATCAAGAAGGAAATTTGTTGCTCTTGCTCTTCTTTTCTCTCTCTCCTTACTCAGCCAAGGTGCAGAAATAATGAAGGAGATTAAGCTAAGTTTGTCTTATAAGAAGGTTGGAAAGATAAGAAGTAATTCTAGCCACAAGTTTGTCTAACACTTGGTTGAATTACAACCACAAAATTTTCTCTTTCTTTCCTTGCATTTTAACCACTAAATTTCGGCCAATAGGAGAGCTAAGAGGGGGAAGATATTTTGCTCCATTAATGATAAACTTGTATGGCAAGAAAGTGGTGGTCAAGTGGTGCGTTCAATCGGTAGTGCGCGGGACCCGCCGGTTCGCGCCGTTTTTCTTAAAAACACACGTATTAGGGTTTTTACTTCCCATTCACTAACCTTATATCATTGCTACTAATCACATATTATTTCTCACTTAAAAGTCACTTTTAATCCCCAAAATTAATCCTTACTCTGTACCGAAAATTCATCCAGCGAAAAATCGCGAAAACCCTAATTTGCTCAAATCTTGAAAACGAAGAATAAAACCCTACTTTCTAGATTCATTTACACTTATTATGGAATAATTGGATAGTAGAGCTTTAATAAATAATAATTTCCAAATAAAAGGAAATTTTTAAGAAAACGTGAGGAATTTTCCAATTCCAGTAATTAAAATTAGGGTTTCTAGTCTTTTAAAATAAAATAAGGTTTTAAATCAAACCCCAAAGAAATACACTATAATATTTTCTTCATAACCAACCTCCTAATATTCGGGATGTTACATTGCGTGCAACAGATTCCTGTTTCATTTTTATCTTCTAGCATAATCCGGCTAATTAACTTCATGCATGGTTTTAATCTTCAAGTTTTCATTCGGCTAAGTACACTTAGATGCTCAGATTGTCCCAGAAAATTGAAAATAAAACTGCATTATCGGCTCAACTTCTCGGCAGAAACATCAACATCCAAAACAGAAATTTTCTAATGGCTTAATCTCATTCATCCGGCTGTACCATAGTACATGCATGCCCCTAGATAGCTCAAACTATCTCTGATTAGTCATAAAATGAATCCAGAAATTACCTCACAGCAAGCTAAGCTCACGCAAGAAAATCTGGAAAATTTCTGCTCCCTCTCGGCTCTCACGCACACTGGTTGGTCCTGGTTCGATTTGCAGCTGGAAATGGTGTTGTGGTGAAGATGGTTGCAGCTGGGAAATGTTGGTCTGAAGTGAACGAAAATGGTGATGATCAGCAGCTCCTCCGACTTCCACTTGCTCTCCCTGGTTTCACTCCAACTCACGGCCAGAACCAAAAACATTCAATCCTGTGGTTTCTTTTCTTCCACTCGGCTGCAGAGTGCAGCTCGGCCTCTCTCTCGCTCTCTCGGTTTGTCGACACTAGCAAGGCAGAGTGAAATGCAGTTGTGGTTTGAGATGTGAAGTGGAAGGGAAATGAAGAGGGTGCCGTGGTATTGAGAGGTGTTTGTGGTTAGAATTGGTTGAGTGTAGAGATGGTTTACATATGGAATTGGAGAGAATGGGATTGGACAATTTGGGCGGTGATGGAAATGTTGTCAGAAGGGGTGTTTGGCCGTGCATGGTGATGGTTGTGGTGTAGTGGGGATTTTGTGGATTGTGAAGGGCATTTTGGTCCTTTCACTTTGCTCCCTAACCTCAACTTAAAATCTCAATTCTAACTTAATTCCAAAATTTATCCCCAAGTATAATTTGATCGCCTAGTAATATGCTAATCTTGCAAGGCTTTAATTATCGAATTTTTCACACCTTAATTATGTTTTAGAATACTTGTATTGTTTATCTAAAACTCATTGGTTTTCATCTTAACGCAGAAATTCTTATTAACATTTAACGTTAGCAACTAATTGGAATTAATTATTGAAATTCAAGAAATTTTATATAATTAATCTACTCAGGTAACATTAATTTTCAACATTAAGAAAACTAAGTATTTTAGTATTTTAAGGTGATAAATTAATCTAACTCAAGAAATATTAATTTAATATAGCAAAACCGAATAATTCAATATTGGCACAATTATATTATTTATTACTTAAAAATTATCTCTACACTTTTATTTCAAAACAATTAATTACCATTCTAGAATTCGAAGAAATTAATGATTAGATCAATGAAATAGTTTACCATCGAAATATGAAGTTAATGTAACAAAACCACGAAGTTTAGTAGTTTAGCACAATTCTTTTATTTTGTACATAACGTTTAATTCTACATACTTATTTAGAAACAATTGGACTTCGTGCTAAAATTTATTAAAGAATTAAAATGCAAATAAAATATGCACTGATATTTATATGTCTATTTTTTCAGGGTTCTCACAGACGGCCTGCCAACCCTCTGGTTCGCCTTAGGGGGAAGTGGGGTCGCCACAGGTGGTATCAGAGCCTAGGTTAGAAAAGTTATTTGAAAGACATATTAGATATGTTAGAAACCCTAACCCTTTCTAGAAGTAAGAAATTAGGCCATTAGATATGTCTTAAGTGATATATGAACCAGTTAGTCATTTAAGTTTTAACCTTTGGGTTTTGATTCTTTGGAAGGTATGGAAAATGAAAATGGACATGCTAATGGTAATGGAGCGACTAATGGACACGTAGAGCAGCTTAGATCCATCTCATATAGGCCACGAGGCGGAGGAGCTCGTGTGCGGTATACTCCAGCTGATAGGTATCCACGATGCCAGTGTAGGGCTATATACGCTTACCCTAATGAGTTAGTGCTATCTTTGGACGATGAGCGCCGCCAGCTGTGGGACGCTAATCATACCTTGACCCAGGATGCTGAGGAGGTGAGCATCATGGTTGACACCCAGTTCGACCGTATAGCCGACTTAGAGATGAGGCTAGCAGCTGGGCATGCTAGGTTGGAGGCTGCTCGTGTGGAGATTGAGCGATAGAGGTCTCGAGTGACTCGATTAGCTGAGGGGATACGTGATAGGAGTGCTGGTATTAGGGCTGACGCCACTATGATGATGGATGAGGCCACGAGTATTCTTCAGGGTAATGCTCAGGCGAGTGGCGAGGAGGACCCGGAGGAGGACGTTGCTCCTAGTAGCCCTGCTGAGGGTTAGGTTAGGTCTGACTTGATAGTACTGGATGTGTAGGGATAGAAAGGGGGACATTTGTTAGGTCATCAAATTTTGTCTAGTTGGATGACTTACTTTTGAGGCACCACATCCCTAATTTTTTGTTTAAGGGATTATTTGTATGTATTTTTGTTAAACTCATGTGCCTTACTTTTCGAAAGTGTCCCAACCCGTTATTGTATGACTCTCACGTGGAAATATATGTTACACATTTTATTCTTCTTTTTCTCAATTTTGATGTTGATTTTATTTATAAAGAGAAAACTAATAACAAATAATATTCTCGCCTAATTGCCTTATTTCTCACTAATAGGCATAACTAGGCCATGGATCAACAAGTGATAGGTAGGGGACGTGGGAGACCAACTAGACAACACCCCGAGACGGGTGGTGATAGGGAACCTGAGGTCAATCAAGACCAAGTGGCCGCCGCAATTAATCGAATCACTGATGTCCTAGAACGCTTGACTGAGCACCAAGCCTCTGGACAAGTGCATCATCAAGGAGGCCCAGCCGATACTGAGGATCGGGCACTGGAGAGATTTTTGAAGTTCCGACCTCCCAAGTTTTATGGAGGACCCGAACCGGAGGTGAATCTCTGACATTTTCGCAGCCTTAAACTATGCGGAAGAAAGACAAGTGACTTTCGCCGCATTCCAGTTTGAGGGAGCTGCTCGTTCCTGGTGGAACCTAGTTAGGGTTAACTGGGATAGGAATCATACTCCCAGGACCTAGGCAAACTTCACAAGGGAGTTCAACGCCAAGTTTCTTCCACCTCTCATCCAAGAGAAAAGAGAGGACGACTTCATCAAATGTAGGCAAGGGGCAATGAGTGTCGCCGAATATGAGGTCCAATTCACAAAATTGTCTTGTTTTGCTCCTGAATCGGTAGCCACGGAGCAAAGGCGTATAAGGAGGTTTGTGCAGGGATTAAACATGGAAATCCAGGAAGGACTAACTGCTGTTCGGATGGACACATTTGCCGATGCTGTCGAGAGAGCTCAAAGGGTTGAAGTTGCCAGAGCTCAAGTAAAATCTTTTCAGACTAAGAAAAGATTTGCCCCTAGTAGCAGTTGGGAGCCGACTTATGGAAGTGCTTCACCGGCCAAAGTGGGTCGAGGAACGGGGGAGTGAATAGTCCTAGAGCACCACGAAGCGCTCTAGCGAGAGGAACTGGAGCAAGAAGTGCAGGGGGAGAGATAATGGAGCTACAGGGGGACCAACTGGAAGGGGTCAACCTAGGAACGCCTCGCAAGGAGGTCGTGTGATAATTTCCCAGGTGACTTGCGCGTATTGCAAGAAAATTGGCCATACTGAGGACGGTTGCTGGAAGAAACAAGGAAAGTGCTTGAAGTGCGGAAGCAGTGAGCACCAAATTTTCGGTTGCCCAAAAATACAAGACGGTGGTACCCTGAATGCTAGACCAGCCAATTCTGGAGGAAATAGGCCGAAAGTTCCTGCCAGGGTATACGCTATAGATGACCAACCGGTACCTGATTCCTCGGAAGTTGTGGAAGGTACTCTTCCAATTTTTCATCGATTAGCTAGAGTACTAATTGATCCTGGTGCAACTCATTCATTTGTGAATTCAACTTTTATGTCCGGAATCGATGTACAACCTGTTAAGTTACCCTTTGATCTTGAAGTTAGGACACCTATGGGTAATAAAGTATAATCACTAGCTTAGCCTATAAGAATTGCGAATTCTGGATTGGAGAGCGTAAAATGCTAGTGGATCTAATCAGCTTGGACATAAAGGGGTATGATGTTATTATAGGAATGGATTTTCTAGCCCATCATCATGCTAAGCTTGATTGCAGAGCAAAAGTGTTAGAACTTTGGATTCCCGGGGAAGCAACTCTGAAATTAGATGTGAAAGGTAGGTTAGCATCGTCTGCTATGATCTCGGGAATACGGGCAAGAAAAATGTTGTACAAAGGAGCGCAAGGTTTCTTAGCCTTCCTGATTAACGCTCCCAGTGACCAAGTGAAGTTAGAAGATGTACCAGTGGTACGGGAATTTCCAGATGTTTTTCCCGAAGAACTAAAGACATTACCACCGGAGAGAGAAGTGGAGTTCAAGATTGACTTGGTGCCGGGAACGGCTCCGATTTCTAAGACTCCGTACCGAATGGCTCCTGCAGAGCTAAAAGAGTTGAAAATTCAACTGCTGGACCTACTGGAGAAAGGTTTCGTTAGAGAAAGTGACTCACCATGGGGAGCACCCGTTCTATTCGTCAAGAAAAAGGACGGAAGCTTGAGGTTATGTATCGATTACCGAGGGTTAAACGAAGTTACAATTAAGAACAAATACCCTCTGCCTTTGATCGATAGTTTATTTGATCAGCTGCAAGAATCTGTAGTTTTCTCTAAGCTGGACTTGAGGCAAGGGTATTATTACCAATTGAAAATTAAGAAGGAAGACATACCCAAGACTGCTTTTAATACAACATATGGACATTTTGAGTTTGCAGTTATGCCATTTGGATTAACTAATGCACCAGCTGCTTTCATGGATTTAATACAGAGAGTCTTTAAGAAGTATCTGGATCAGTTCGTAGTGGTTTTCATTTATGATATTTTGATATACTCTAAGACTCGAGAGGAACATGTTAAGCACTTGGAGATAGTTTTGCAGATATTAAGAGAGCATAAGTTGTATGCCAAATTCAGTAAGTGCGAGTTTTGGCGAGAAGAGATATCTTTTCTAGGGCATAAAGTTTCTAAAGAGGCAATTGCCGTGGATCCGGCAAAAGTTGAGGCCGTTATGATGTGGAAACAGCCAGAAACTCCAATAGAAGTTAGAAGTTTCTTGGGTTTAGCAGGTTACTATAGGAGGTTTATCAAGGATTTTTCGAAGATTGCTGGACCTATGACCGATCTAACCAAGAAAGGTAACAAGATTATCTGGGCTCCAAAATGCAAGTCAAGCTTTCAGGAGTTAAAGAAGCGATTAACATCCGTTCCTGTTTTGGTATTACCTGATGGAGGAGAAGGTTATACCGTATACTCTGATGCGTCTAGAGAAGGTCTTGGATGTGTTTTGATGCAAAAACTGTGACGGCCCCACCTCCCCCTAAGGCGAACCAAAGGGTTCGGCGGGCCGCCTGCCCAGCTCTCGCCGGGACTCAGTCGTTCACTACATTCCTCAAACAGATTACAATATAAATCTCAAGTATACATCAAATGGTCCACAAATACACATCCGTCTCCAATAATTACATGTCACAAATGCAGCGGAAACTAATCCCAAATATACATAAAATAATTCCAAATCCAAAATTGTACAAAGTTTAGGCCATCCATACACGTGCACAAGTACTACAAGTCCTTCCTTCGCCACGAGCCCTGTGGAAGGGAATAAAATAGTTTTTTTGGGGTGAGCTAAAAACTCAGCGAGTAACCAGAAAATCATTAATCAACTCGGTTTCACAATAGTTCATTTCAATGATGTCATATAGCAATGATGTCATAAATTAAATGATAAATCCGGAAACAACTACATCATTTGCAAAACAGTAAATATGGATTATCAATAATTCAAGAAACATTTACAATGGAAAGCGATAGTAACATTCATGAAAGGATACATTCATTCTCCTGACATTTCCTCGCTCATTTGATCATTTATTTCATTTCATTCACCCCGTCCCTGGCTTTTGGCCAGGCTCCACCAACCTACATAGGTAATACTCGAGTATACCAAACGTTCACCCAAGTTCCTAATCGCCTGACCGAGTCCGCTTCTGGCTCAAGATGACCGGTAACAAGGGGCAATGGCCAGTTCAGCCCAAAAGGCTTACATTCATGCGCAAGTAACATTTCAATCGAAAATTTCACATTTATCGAGGTCGAGTGCGATAAAGTACACACTCGCCTCGAAAACTCGTTTTGGAAATCATTATAAGCGTTTAACACGTTATCAACCAAAATACAAGTCATGAAGTCAAGAAATATAGCAAACAAGGCACACTCAAATGCCAGCACACATGATATGCAAGAAAACATTTCAAAAGTGACTTTGGAAACAGTTCAAAAGTAAATAATGTAAGAAACGGTTCATAAATAACTTTAGAAGTAGTTTGAGGTCACTCACCTCCACGGCTCAGAAATCATCCATCAAATATCACTGCCTTGCTCAAATCCAAGTCTTAGATCACAAACTCAATGCAAACAAATCCTTTAAAACTTCGGACAGCACTTCCCCTAAATTTGCTTACTTTCCCAGCCATCATGGCTTCATTATTTCTTCAGCCAGTCCCAATGTCACACAAATAAGTTCATCTAATATCCATTCAGCAAGCTCCAAGAAGTACAAAGACAAGTCAAGCTAGGGAAAAAGTCCGGAAATGAAGGTTAATCTCAAAACCAGAAAAACAGTTTTGACGTCATTTTGCGGTAATGGTACCAAAGGCGCTACGATTGTCGGATGAAGGTACAAGACCCACCGTTTCGAAGCTAAGAGACAGGGCTACAATATTGCAGAAGGTCACTCAACCCAGTTTCGAATGTAACCAGGTCAAAAATACAAGATACTACACCAAAATCACAAAAACAGATTCACAGAACGTATTCTAGCGGAAACATCATAACTCAGGCTCTTCAAGTCCAAATCCAGAAATTCCAAAACCAACTGATAGCTAAGAAACAGGGTTAAATTTCATCAGAAGGCTTCAACAACTAATTCGGAAGAAATCCTGACCAAAACAACCAATTACAGGCGCAATTCTTACATTCGGGTAAAACCAGAACAGCAATAGTAATTCCGTCTTTTCTCAAGCTACGCTACTTCGATTGACCTGAAATTTTGCAAGCACCTCTAAAATATCATTCCCTATAACTTTCATGAAGACCACTTAGTCCAGTTCTCACCCTAACTAGGTCAAATGTTCCAAAACAACTCCAGATTTTCCAGTTCGAAATTCACTGCGGGAATCAACTAGCAGTCTTGCTTTATTCACTCATATCTCAGCACACACAACTCCAATTCAGGTAATTCCAAAGCCATTTGAAAGCTAAGATACAGGGATAGAATTCTTAAGAAGACATCAACAACTAAATCAGTAGTATTCCCAGTCAAACTAACCAATTACCAAAGCTGATTATCAGTTTCGGACAGAAACAGGGTAGCAGGGGTATTTCGGTCTTTTCACAGGCTACCGAGCTCAGATTGAGCTGAAAATTTACGGGTAACTAGAAAACATCATTATCTACAACTTTCATGTTTTGTGCTAAGGCCAATTCGGCCTCTAACCTGGTCAAACAGAAACGGGCAGAACTGAACCATAAGAAATCTCAATTCTGGAATTTTCTCAACAACCATAGAAATCACCAAATCTTCCACACAAACCCACAAAAGTGATATATAAACCATCATTAACCCTTATTAGCATCTTACAACATCAAAAACAACATTTCTACCCAATTGCTATAAGCTTTTACAAGAGTTCAAGGCTGTTTTACCTTCCAAAGGTGGGTTTACAAGGCTGCACTTCAAGAACCAAGTTCATTAGCTTTCTTTTGCTCTAACTCCCAAGCTTGTTGGATGGGTTGCACAAAACCAGAATTTTTCTTGTTCTTTCTCTTATTTTCTCTTGGTTTTTCTCCCCTCTTTTCTCCCTAGAGCTGGCTGAAATTCTCCTTGTTGTTTTGGCCTTTGGTCTTGCTAAGAAGATATTAACTAAGTCCCTTGGTCAAAGTCCACTACCTTTTTGATTAGCCAATGAAAATTAAGCTTAGGAATATCATGGAACCTTTAGGAAGTCTAGCAACTTGTAATCAACCAAAGTCACACTATGGCCCAAACTTCTTTTAATCTTTACAATTAACTCCAATGAGTTGTCAAAAATATACCACATTACCCGCACTAGCAGGTCCCACGTCCATAATACACATCAAATTTAATGTGGACTAACTTGTATCAAGGAAATGATTTGAAAACTATATTTCCTTATAAAAATGTATAAGAAATGAATATATTGAAGAAAGGTACAAAATTATAGACAAGGAAACAAAATAACGTCTAGAATGTGAGGCCCCAGTTCGTTCTACGTTGATATATTCATTAATTGGGCGGTAACGTTTGGTTTTGGGAGTATTTCGAAAACCCTAAGTAGGGATTAAGATTTAAACCCTCAGTTCCGGTTAAGATTGAAAACCCGTTTTCCTACATTTTCTTTATTAGAAAATTCCCCAGATAATTTTTATTGAGTAACTAGAGTTTTTAGATGATTTTTCTAGTATTAGTTAGTTTTTGAGAAATTAAGAACGTATATCGGACGTGGGACCCACTAGTGCGAAAAGTTCGAAAAAATTCGGCCGATTAGGTTAAGTTTCGGATACTGGGTTTAATTTACCGGGTGTTAAGAGATAAGTAGAGGTTGCAATTTGGATTGATATGAGAGAGAAAAGTTAGGTAGATATTTAATAAAAGGTGACAAGTGTCACCATAAGATTTAATCTTACCATAAGACCACTATTCACCTTTTTCTATTTTGACCAAATAAATCACCAAAAATAACCAAAAATTCCTCATTCTTTTCTCCCTCTTGGCCGACTCTCTCTCCAAGCAAAATAAGAAAAACCTCTCTCAATTCCTTGCTCTAATCTTGCCCAAATCGACAACTTAACCGTTTAATCTTGAACTTACTCCATAAAACCTCTCCTATTAGTGTTAGTAAGTTGTTTAGTGAAGCTTTTTGGAAGAGCTAAGGTGACCAACATCTTCCTCTCTCTTGTTTCTTGGTAAGTGAGGCTTGAAACACCCTACTACACCTAATGATGCTTATGTTATGCTTATTGGTGATTCAAGTGCTGAAATTTCTGGTTTTTATCTTGGTTTGGAGTGATTTGGTGAAGTTTTCTATTTTATGATGATTTTTCTGGTTTAATTGGATTATGATGGTGTGGTTGTTTATGATGATTGGAAATGGTATATAATGATTCTAGAGGGTGGAAAAAGTGGAAGATTTCAAGTAATTTCTGTTTTGGAAGAAATCTGGAAAAATTAGGGTTCTTGGTTCTTCATTCTGTCCGAAACTTTTGGTCATAGATAGAGGCCGAATTGGCCTTGGCTTAAAACATGAAAGTTGTAGGTAATGACATTTTATAGGTGCCTGTAAAATTTCAGGTCAATCGGAGCAGCGTAGAGTGAGAAAAGTCGAATTTACCCTTGCTGTTCTGGTTTTGGCCGAATGTAAGAACTGCGATTGTAATTGGTTGTTTTGGTTGAGATTGCTTCTGAATTGGTTGTTATGGTCTTCTGATGAAATGTAACCTTAAATCTTAGCTTTCATATGGCTTTGGAATCTCAGAATTTGTACTTAGGTAGCCTGTTTTATGATGTTTGTGCTAGAATACATTTTGTGAATCTGTTTTTGCGATGCTGGTGTAGTATCTTGCATTTTTGACCTAGTTACACTAGAAACTGGATTGAGTGGCCTTCTTCAACATTGTAGCCTCTTAGGTCCTGAATCTACTTGTAAAATTTCAGGTCACACGGATTAGTGTATCCTGAGTTATGGACAAAACCATCAGGCCTGTTTTAGACGTTCGTTTGTGTACGTTTTGAATTTCAGTTTCTGACCGTGGGTTTTTCTGCATTGATCCCGTTCGATCTGGGTGTCGAATCCTTCATAATAAATTTAGATCTTGGTCTCAGCTTCGAAACGGTATAAAGTGCGTCGGAATCCGAGTTCCGTAGCTTCTGTTATGACCCAAACAATATAGATCGTCAGAACTGCCTTGTATCTGGACAGTTCTGACGGGTATTTTGGCACTCGATTTTCGTTCTATTCTGAGTGGATTCAGATCTTGGCCAAAACATCCAAGTTTTAGCCTTATGTTTCAGCTTTCTAACGCCTCTGCAATTTCTTGATTTTGATTTCTGAACCGTGAGTTACGGCCTTGGAAACAGGGCCTGTTTGGTAAACCGCAATGAAACAGCTGGCACTGTTTCGTGCATTTTTGACCTATACCTATTGAGATCTGGGTTGAGATACCTAAATTAAAGTTGTAGCTCTTCCTTTTAGCTTCGAAACGGTGTCTCACCCACCTTGATCCGACACTCCTAGCCTAACTTTTGACCAAAACGGTTTGAGATGGCAGATCTGGCCGTCCCGTTTGCCGTTTCCGCACTGGCGCGTGCCAATCTTGCCGTTTTGCTTGTTTTAAGTACGTTAGTGGCCGTTTGTGATATATTATGACACAATCTTCTATTTCAGACAGTGGTGAGCTAGGCGGAGCCGGTGGGGCCCACTACTAGCGAACACGCGCGAAGCGATTTTGCTTTAGTACTACTTTTGTATTTTGGGTAAGTATTCAGGCCAGTTTGGTGTGTTTTCTTTGCTATGTGTTTGAGATATGTGAAAAGGGCACTTAGGCGAGGGTGTACTTTATCGCACTCGACCTAAACCCTAATTTGAATGTATAATTGTACTTGGCATATGTATATGAACCTTTTGGAACCAAAACCCTTGAGCTTGTGGCTCGGGGCGACTTTCGAATAAAGTTTGTGAAGTTTGCAAAGTTTGTGATTTTGAATAATTTTGTGAAGTTTGTGAGTTTGGGGCGAACTCTTGACCTGGTTGGACTATTCGAGCCGGTTAGGGCTTGGTCGAAGTCAGTCCAACTTAGTCTGAGGTCACCAAGTTTGTAGGTTCATGTTATGAACCAATTTTGTGAATCCGGTTCACCGAGAAGGTGACCAAGTTTGTGACCCGAGCTTGTGACTCAAGCTCAAGTTTGTGATTTCGTTCGTCCGGGCAAGTTTGTGAGGTGACTGGCCAGTGAGGGTGATAAGGTGTCGGTGGGTGTACAAGTGAAGTTCTACGGACTATTATTTGCGGTCGACGGAGTGTCGGCAGGAGATCATGCATGGCACATGAATTGGCTTTGGAGCCACCCGTATCCTTATTATATGATGTTGTTCTTTTCTGCTTTTGCTATACTCTTATTGTGTAATTGTTGCTACATGAATTTACGCTTTCGCCCCTGTTTACTTACTAAGCATATAGCTTACCCCATTCCTTTTGTTTTCCTTAGCAGGGGCCGACGCGGGGACTTTTGGCTCGTATACTAGTATAGTTAGATTGGCTTGTAATAGTTGAACAGTTAGGATGTTTATTTTTGTTTTGGTGGTCTGACTCGATACTTTTGGAGAATGTAATTATAACTCTTTTGGGGTTGTATATAGTACTCTTTTGAATTTTCTGGTTTGATTGTTTTAAGTTTTGAGTCCTGGCGCGAGTTAGGCAGGCGGCCCGCCGATACCCTTGGGTTCGCGCTTGGGAGAAGTGGGGTCGTCACAGTTGGTATCAGAGCTTAGGCTTCAGATCTCTGTAGTGTATCCTAGGCTGAAAGTTTAGGATGCCGGACTGTGGGATTTGATTTTATTTGAAAGTTAAGCAATTGAGGGATAAAACCTATAGCTGCTTCGCGTGGTCTCTGCGCGGGGTGAGCCTGGATGAAGTGGTGAATAAGTATGAAGCACTAGATGCTCGGTCAAGCATAAGTTATGGATCATAAATGTTATAGGCCTTAAATCTTTCTCATGGTATCTGAGGACCATAGGTAGGTTCGTCAGGTAGGAATTTCGATTGTAGATAGTTTACTATTGGGACTGCAGCTTGAGATGTGAATTATCTTATTTCGGATTTTTGTGCCTGAGTACTCCAGAGTTGAGGCGCTGCTAAGTACTTGAGATTTGCATTTTGGGGAACATGAACAAGCTTTGTCTGGCTAGAGTGAGTACAAGAGATCAACGGGCACTTTGGGAAGTGGAGTAAGAAACCGGACGAGGGTGGTTTTCACTGAGTGTGGGACGACAAGTCGCGTTTTTTTCATTTGCCCTTGTATTGTCCCTACATGTCATTTACTTGTGGTATTTTAATACCTGCATCTATAGTACTTGCTGCACTTGACTTTGTCTAACTTGAAATGTCTCTTGGTGTATATGGTGCATTATATTGCGTACATTTTGGCGTGACTTGTACATATATGTACACCTTTTGATCTTTTGATTATTTTGAGTTTTCCAACCCTTAGCTCGTTGATTGCAATTTCGAGGACGAAATTGTCCTAAGTGGGGGAGATTGTGAGGCCCCAGTTCGTTCTACGTTGATATATTCATTAATTGGGCGGTAACGTTTGGTTTTGGGAGTATTTCGAAAACCCTAAGTAGGGATTAAGATTTAAACCCTCAGTTCCGGTTAAGATTGAAAACCCGTTTTCCTACATTTTCTTTATTAGAAAATTCCCCAGATAATTTTTATTGAGTAACTAGAGTTTTTAGATGATTTTTCTAGTATTAGTTAGTTTTTGAGAAATTAAGAACGTATATCGGACGTGGGACCCACTAGTGCGAAAAGTTCGAAAAAATTCGGTCGATTAGGTTAAGTTTCGGATACTGGGTTTAATTTACCGGGTGTTAAGAGATAAGTAGAGGTTGCAATTTGGATTGATATGAGAGAGAAAAGTTAGGTAGATATTTAATAAAAGGTGACAAGTGTCACCATAAGATTTAATCTTACCATAAGACCACTATTCACCTTTTTCTATTTTGACCAAATAAATCACCAAAAATAACCAAAAATTCCTCATTCTTTTCTCCCTCTTGCCGACTCTCTCTCCAAGCAAAAGAAGAAAAACCTCTCTCAATTCCTTGCTCTAATCTTGCCCAAATCAACAACTTAACCGTTTAATCTTGAACTTACTCCATAAAACCTCTCCTATTAGTGTTAGTAAGTTGTTTAGTGAAGCTTTTTGGAAGAGCTAAGGTGACCAACATCTTCCTCTCTCTTGTTTCTTGGTAAGTGAGGCTTGAAACACCCTACTACACCTAATGATGCTTATGTTATGCTTATTGGTGATTCAAGTGCTGAAATTTCTGGTTTTTATCTTGGTTTGGAGTGATTTGGTGAAGTTTTCTATTTTATGATGATTTTTCTGGTTTAATTGGATTATGATGGTGTGGTTGTTTATGATGATTGGAAATGGTATATAATGATTCTAGAGGGTGGAAAAAGTGGAAGATTTCAAGTAATTTCTGTTTTGGAAGAAATCTGGAAAAATTAGGGTTCTTGGTTCTTCATTCTGTCCGAAAATTTTGGTCATAGATAGAGGCCGAATTGGCCTTGGCTTAAAACATGAAAGTTGTAGGTAATGACATTTTATAGGTTCCTGTAAAATTTCAGGTCAATCGGAGCAGCGTAGAGTGAGAAAAGTCGAATTTACCCTTGCTGTTCTGGTTTTGGCCGAATGTAAGAACTGCGATTGTAATAAATCATTTTTCTAGTATAAGGTAGTTCGTGAGAAATTTGGAACGTATTTTGGACGTGGGACCCGCTAGTGCATTTAGTGAGAGAAATTCGACCAATTCGGTTAAATTGTTCATAAAGGGATTTCATTACTAGGTGTTAGGAGATGATTAGAGGTTACCTAGATGGATTAACTCTGGAGGGACAAGAGGATAACACTAAACAAAACAAGGTGCCACGTGTCCAAATGTGGTTGGACCAAGCTTACCTAACTTTGCCTAACTTTCTTTGTCATTACATAAAAGTCCAAATTTGACCAAAACCTCTTCATTCTTCACCTCCTCATTGCCGAACCTCTCTTGCTAGCAAAGGGAGAAAATTCTTCAACTTCCATCTTCTAATCTTGCTTCAATCTCGAAAATCAACCGATTGTTTCTTGAATTAGTCCGTAAAATCACTTTGCTTGGAGTGTTTGAAGACCTTGGTGGTGTTATTTTGGAAGAAAACTCTCTAAGCTTCAACCTTTCTTGAAGATCTAAGGTATATTGCTTGGAACTCATCTTTTGTTTCTAATTTTGGCCAAATGGTGCCTTATAGTAGCTATATACGTGATTGTACGGAAGATTTGGTGGATTGGAGTGAAGTTTCCTAATTTTCTGATTTTTCTTGGAATTTTTCTGGTTTCATATGATGGATATGATTGGGTTTGATTTGGTGGTTCCAAATGGTGTTTTATAGCTCACTTGTGCGTTAATTGTAGTTAATTGCGGAAATTGCCGCTTGTGCGAAAAATTTCAGATTTAGGGTTTCAATTGGGGCTTTGCTATGGTTGATTGTTGAGCTTCTAATTGGCTATTATTGAGGGGTATTGTGACCCTAATGAAGTATATTGAATGCCTTATGAATTGTTTGGGTGCTTGTGGTTGTGTTGGATGGTTTTTATTGGTGTCTTGTAGGTTGGAAAAGCTGAAATTTTAGGGGAAATGCTGTCCGAGTGTCTAGGGCATTGGATCCTTGTGAGTTGGGTTGAGATTGACTAGAAATGAATAATTTTAGGGTTGTTTCTACTTTTAACCCTAAATATTATGTATTTTTCATTTCCAAGCTATATTTGGGTTTTACCTTAATAGTTCCTATTAAAAGGTATTCGACTCGTGTTTGAGTCTTAATTGTACTTTCTTGATTATTATAGGGCGTGCCGGTGATCCGAGGCTCACGTCGGGCGAAAACTTGTGAAATTTCTTTGTTTGACTTGGTGAGTGTACTACTCACATATTTGTTATTCCGTGGCTTTCTTGTACTTGAATTCTGTGTTTTGGACTAGTTGTGATGATTGTTTGGACTAGGTGAGGCGAGGGTGTACTTTACCACTCTCGTACTCTCTGGCCTACTTGTTTGGTTATGATATAACTTGAATACTCTTGACTGTGTTTGATTTGGTGTCGCTTGGATGCCGATCCTTAATGTAACTCTGGATCTGTACTGTTTACTTTGAGCTCTACCTCATTGGAAGTCAATGGACTCGAGCCAGTAAGGACTTGGTCGGGGACATTTGACAAGCCATGGGGACTGTATTTGAGAATCTTTGGGTATGAGACCCTAGATTCCGGTTTACTCGAGTAATACCAATTCTGTACTGTGTGGTGTTCGGGCCCGGTAAGGGGAAAGTGAGGTGGACGGATAATTGGAGTAAAGAGGGGTCTACGGTCATGATTACCTGGTATACATTGACGGAGAGTCAATGAGATGAGATCAAGTATGGCAAAAGAGGAAAAGGGCTCTTGAGAGCCATCCGTATCCTTTTATTCCTTACATTTGGGTGTTATTGCTTTTACTTACTTGACGAACGTATTTGGACTGAATGCTCTTGAGTTTATGTGATCTTGGTATATGTACGTGACAGTACCTCATTGGGCGAAAGCTCACTTCGTAAATTTTGTTTTCCTTACAGGGAATTATCTTTTGGACTTTTGACTGTGATGAGTAAGTTGAGTGGAGCTAGTTGAGAGATTTTGTATAGCTCCTCAATAGTTGGAACCTTTGTTGTACTTGGATTTAAATGTTTTCTTTTGGCTTGTAACCATACAAAAGTGGTTTGTAATAGGGTGTATTCCTATCCAATGGATTGTACTTGGCTTGTATATACTCTTTTCAGTGATTGTTGGAAATTTCTTGTAATCAATGGGATCTTGGCGGATTGTGACGTGGCAGCCACTATTCGCTTTACGTTTTGCCTTTTGTTTTCCCGTTTCTCATTTATTGGGTTGATTAAGCGCGCCAATATTTTCCCGAACGACTTGAGTTAGTGTTTGACCGTTTTAGTAGTCCTGGCGAGAGCTGGGCAGGCAGTCCGCTAACTCCTTTGGTACGCCTTAGGGGAAGGTGGGGCTGTCACAAGTGGTATCAGAGCATAGGCTAGAAATAACCTGGGCGAATCTAAAACCTGTTTCTTAGAACTCTTGGGGATTGTGTTTAGACACCATTAAGTGTGAAAATATTGTTTAAGCTATAAACCTTTGCTATCTTTGTAGGTTATGGCCGGTACCAGTGGTGCAGGCGGAGGCGAGCCACCTCAGAGGCGCCCCCGAGTCATCGACTATCAGGAGAGACCCGGAGGTCCGATCCGGCTGTGGTATACCGCTAGTCGGACCCGCCGCTGTAGGCGTTGCCAGTTTTACTCCTACGCGGACCACGTGGTTGAGGCGGTACTTGCCGAGCGACGGAGGCTGAGATGTGACGCCGCCAGGGAGCGTACTGAGACCCTTAGGCTTAGGGGCATCATGCGGATGCAGGCCGATAGGATTGGAGAGCTCCAGGGGGACGTGGCCATGGAGCAGGAGAGGACGGACGCTCTGCGAGAGCAGTTGCAGGTGGTTAACGACCGCCTTATTCGCGTAGTCCGGGAGGTGAGAGACCGGTCTGGCGCTATTATCGATGAGTGTGGGGCGCTCATCCAGGGAGTGATTGGCGCCAATGCGCCAGGGGGAGTTCCAGGTGGTGGAGCTCCAGGTCAGGGAGGCGCCCCTAGCCCTAACTCTAGCTCTGGGGGGGAGTCGGTTGGCTCCGTGGAGGACTAGATTAGAGTTTTTGGGCCTAGTTTTGATCCCGTGTGAGGGATACCTAGGAAAAGCTTTTGGGTAGTTGTTTTGTACTTTTGAGACCTAGGTTGTATAGTGTATTTTGGCAGACCCTCTTTTGGCTTCACGGGAGTACTTTGTATATATTTGCTTGACTGCTTATGTATGACTGTTTGACACAGTTATGTGTTCCATGTATAAATGTGCTATGTGTATACGTGCCTTATGTGGTGTTTACTTTTAATTTTGTTCATGCTTATATGACTATATTGATATGCCTTTTGATATTAGTTTGTGCCTCGATTTTAGAGTGACCTAGAGAATGGAAGGCACTCGTAGCGGACGAGGCCGCGGGCGTGGGGTTAGGCAACCCACAACTGACGAGGGTATTAGGAATACCACGACTGAATCAAACCCTGAACCTAGGGTTGACCCTAATGCCCAGATAGCCGCTGCTATGCAGCAAATGACTGACCTGTTAGCCCACGTAGTGCAACAGCAGGGCCAACCTCCTATCCAGCAACCTGGGAACCCTGGCCATGTAGTGGAAAGTGAAGATCGGGCCCTGGAGAGATTTCAGAAGTTCTCTCCGCCAAAATTTCTAGGCGGGCCAGATCCGGACGTGGCCGAAAAGTGGTTAGAGAAAATGATAGATATTTTTGCCGCCCTACACTACTCAGAGGAGAGACAGGTTACTTTCGCTGTCTTTCAATTGGAAGGAGCCGCGCGTTCTTGGTGGAATGTGATACGCATGAAATGGGACCGGGAACAAACCCCAAGAACATGGGTAAATTTTGTGAGGGACTTCAACGCAAAATACTTTCCCCCTCTAGTCCAAGAAAAAAGGGAGGACGAGTTTATTAGGCTCCGCCAAGGGACTCAATCAGTGGCTGAGTACGAGAGCCAGTTTACTCGTTTATCCAAGTTTGCCCCTGAACTCATTCTGACGGAGCAAAGGAGAGTTCGGCGTTTTACTCAGGGGCTCAATGTGGAAATTCAAAAGGATCTGGCGGTAGCCCAGATCCACACTTTTAGTGACGCCGTGGAGAAAGCTTTGCGAGTTGAAAATGCAAGGCTTCAAGTAAGGAATTTTCAGGTGAAAAAACGGGGGTTCTCTGCGAGTAGTTCGACCCAAGGGGATAAAGGGACCCCTCCCAAGTTTGGAAGAGGAGCCGGTGGAGGAAGGCAACCGGGGATGACACGAGGGACTCCGCCGAGGGGTGGTCACAATGGACGGGGCCCGCAGAAGAGCACCTCACAAGGAAGTTCGGCCTCAGTTGCACGCGGACCCTGTGGATTTTGTGGAAAACCAAACCACACTGAGGACAACTGTTGGAGGAAGGAGAGAAGATGCTTGCGCTGCGGGAGTGCAGAGCATCAAATAGCTAACTGCCCAGTGTTACCTCGGGAGGCGAGAGCAACCACTCAGTCGTCGAAGGCCAACTCGGGACAGTCCAAGGTAGAAGGGACAAAGCCAAAGGTGCCAGCTCGGGTTTACTCCCTTGAGCAACAACAAGTCCCTGATTCCTCTGGGGTTGTAGAAGGTACGATCCCTGTTTTCCATCGTCTAGCTAGGATTTTGATAGACCCTGGTGCTACCCATTCCTTTGTTAACCCCGATTTTATGTGCGGTATTGATATAAAACCCGTTAGCTTGCCTTATGACTTAGAGGTTAGTACTCCTACGGGGAACCAACATTTGATTACTGGTTTGATGTATGCGAATTGTGAAATATGGGTAGGAGAGAGAAAGCTTTTAGGGAATCTTATAAGTTTGGCCATTAAGGGGTACGACGTTATATTGGGTATGGACTGGCTAGCTAAGTACGATGCACAGCTCGATTGTAAGAGAAAAGTAGTGGAATTTCGTATACCGGGGGAGGCGACCTTAAGGCTAGATGTAAGAGGTAGTTTAGCCTCATCTGCATTGATTTCGGGTATTCGGGCTAGAAAATTTCTGTACAGAGGGGCCCAAGGGTTTCTAGCTTTTCTTATAAATACTCCCACTGATAAGCTGAGGGTTGAGGATGTGCCTACTGTAAGTGAATATCCGGATGTGTTTCCTGATGAATTAGTAACTTTACCTCCGGAGAGAGAGATAGAGTTTAAGATTGACCTATTGCCAGGAGCGTCACCTATCTCTAAGACCCCCTATCGAATGGCACCTGCTGAACTCAAGGAGCTGAAGTTGCAGTTGCAAGACCTGTTGGAGCGTGGGTTTATTCGTGAGAGTGGATCTCCTTGGGGGGCTCCGGTACTATTTGTTAAGAAGAAGGATGGAACGTTAAGACTGTGTATCGACTATCGGGGACTAAACAACATGACCATTAAGAACAAATACCCACTTCCCCACATCGATGAACTGTTCGACCAGCTACAAGGCGCAGTGGTCTTTTCAAAGTTAGATCTCCGACAGGGTTACTACCAGTTGCTAATTAAGCAAGAAGATGTACCCAAAACTGCTTTCAATTCTAGATATGGGCATTTTGAGTTTGCGGTCATGCCTTTCGGGTTGACCAATGCCCCTGCCGCCTTTATGGATTTGATGCATCGAGTTTTCAAACCCTACCTGGACCGATTCGTTGTCGTGTTCATTGACGACATTTTGGTCTATTCTAAAACCCGTGAGGAACATGAGCAACATTTGAAGTTAGTGTTACAAACCCTGAGAGATCATCAGCTATACGCCAAATTTAGTAAGTGTGAATTTTGGCTGGAGAAAATCTCTTTCTTAGGACATGTGATTTCAAAAGAAGGTATTACAGTAGACCCCGCGAAAGTAGAGGCGGTGGCTGAATGGAAGAGGCCAGAAAATCCCACTGAAATTCGCAGTTTCTTAGGGTTGGCTGGGTACTATAGACGCTTTATTAAAGACTTTTCTAAACTGGCCGGCCCTTTAACCGACCTGACGAAGAAAAACGGTCGTTTTGTGTGGGATACTAGGTGTGAAACCAGTTTTCAGGAGTTGAAGCGAAGGTTAACCAGAGCTCCTGTTTTGGCCTTGCCTAGTGGGAAGGACAGTTTCACTGTTTATACCGATGCTTCGAAGGAAGGTTTGGGGTGTGTGTTAATGCAAAATAAGAATGTGATTGCCTTTGCCTCTAGGAAACTAAAAACCCATGAACAAAACTACCCTACCCATGACTTGGAGTTAGCTGCTGTGGTCTTTGCTCTGAAAAAGTGGAGACACTATCTTTACGGGATTACCTTTGAGGTTTATTCAGACCATAAGAGTCTTAAGTACCTGTTCTCCCAAAAAGAGTTGAATATGAGGCAACGTCGGTGGATGGAACTCTTAGAGGATTATGACTGCACGATCAACTACCATCCTGGTAAGGCTAACGTAGTAGCGGACGCCCTAAGTCGGAAGGCTCAAGTAGCCGGGTTGATGGTCAAGGAGTGGGAGATGTTAGGAGCAGCTAGTGAGTGGAACCCTAGATTGGGATGTAAGAAAATAACTTTTGGGAATATTCGGGTAACCTCTACTATTCTTGATCGAATTAAAGAAGCCCAAGAGAAGGATCCGATGGTACAAAAGTGGAAGGAAAAAGTAGAAAAGAAAGCATTACCTGATTTCAATTTGGGTCCTGAAGGGATTTTAAGATATAGGAATCGAGTAGTGGTGGCCAATGATGAAAACCTGAAAAGGGAAATTTTAGAGGAAGCCCATCGATCGAAATACACGATCCATCCTGGTAGTAATAAGATGTACCAAGACCTGCGACGGTTGTACTGGTGGGATAAGATGAAAAGAGAGATTGCTCAATATGTCCAAACCTGTCTGATTTGCCAGCAAGTCAAGGCTGAACACCAAAAACCCTCTGGACTGTTACAACCTCTTGAGATACCCGAATGGAAGTGGGAAAATATCACGATGGACTTTGTTTCTGGATTGCCAAGAACTCAAAAAGGACATGATGCCGTTTGGGTGATCGTTGATCGGTTGACCAAATCGGCCCATTTCTTACCTGTGAATGTGAAAGATTCCCTGGATAAACTGGCTCGGTTGTACCTGAATGAAATTGTGAGGTTACATGGGGTTCCAGTGAGTATAGTTTCAGACCGAGATCCTCGTTTTGTATCAAGGTTTTGGCAAAAATTTCAGGAGCACTTAGGGACCAAAATTAACCTTAGTACAACTTATCACCCCCAGACGGATGGACAGTCGGAGCGAACAATTCAAACCCTCGAGGATATGTTACGAACGTGTATTCTAGATTTTGGGGGTAATTGGGGCCAACATATGACTTTAGTAGAGTTTGCCTATAATAATAGTTTCCATTCGTCCATTCAAATGGCACCATACGAAGCTCTCTACGGACGAAAGTGTCGTTCGCCCATTTATTGGGATGAAGTGGGGGAAAAGAAAGTTCTAGATCCAACAACCATTCCTTGGATGGAGGATGCGCAAGAAAAGGTTAAATTGATCCGTCAAAGACTCCAAACAGCTCAAAGCCGACAAAAGAGCTACGCAGATAACCGAAGGAAAGATTTGGAGTTCGAAGTTGGAGACCGTGTCTTCCTTAAGATCACGCCACTACGAAGTGTCACTGCGGGTAGAGGAAAGAAACTTCAACCACGGTTCGTGGGGCCTTACAAAATTCTTCAACGAGTTGGAAAAGTAGCGTACCGACTCGAGTTGCCGCCAAGTTTAGCTCGGATTCATGACGTTTTCCATGTCTCGATGTTGAAAAAGTACTATCCTGACCCAACCCACATCGTGCGACCAGAGGAGATTGAGTTAAATAAGGCACTCACTTACGAAGAGAGACCTGTACAAGTACTCGATCGAAGGATTAAGGAACTGAGGAATAAACAAATTCCATTAGTAAAGGTTTTATGGAGGAATCATGGTATAGAAGAGGCAACTTGGGAACTGGAGGAAGAGATGCAAAAGAAATATCCTGAGCTGTTTAGTAACCCAGGTGAGCAATTTCGAGGGCGAAATTTTCTTAAGGGGGAGAGGATGTGAGAACCCAGAGAAAAAAAAAAATTTATTTATTTATTTATTATTTTATTCCTGTGCACCGTTTTCTTGTATTTTCTTTACTATATTACTTTTATCAATATTTTATCAGTAAATATAGTTTTTAAATCATTTTTCTAGTATAAGGTAGTTCGTGAGAAATTTGGAACGTATTTTGGACGTGGGACCCGCTAGTGCATTTAGTGAGAGAAATTCGACCAATTCGGTTAAATTGTTCATAAAGGGATTTCATTACTAGGTGTTAGGAGATGATTAGAGGTTACCTAGATGGATTAACTCTGGAGGGACAAGAGGATAACACTAAACAAAACAAGGTGCCACGTGTCCAAATGTGGTTGGACCAAGCTTACCTAACTTTGCCTAACTTTCTTTGTCATTACATAAAAGTCCAAATTTGACCAAAACCTCTTCATTCTTCACCTCCTCATTGCCGAACCTCTCTTGCTAGCAAAGGGAGAAAATTCTTCAACTTCCATCTTCTAATCTTGCTTCAATCTCGAAAATCAACCGATTGTTTCTTGAATTAGTCCGTAAAATCACTTTGCTTGGAGTGTTTGAAGACCTTGGTGGTGTTATTTTGGAAGAAAACTCTCTAAGCTTCAACCTTTCTTGAAGATCTAAGGTATATTGCTTGGAACTCATCTTTTGTTTCTAATTTTGGCCAAATGGTGCCTTATAGTAGCTATATACGTGATTGTACGGAAGATTTGGTGGATTGGAGTGAAGTTTCCTAATTTTCTGATTTTTCTTGGAATTTTTCTGGTTTCATATGATGGATATGATTGGGTTTGATTTGGTGGTTCCAAATGGTGTTTTATAGCTCACTTGTGCGTTAATTGTAGTTAATTGCGGAAAATTGCCGCTTGTGCGGAAAATTTCAGATTTAGGGTTTCAATTGGGGCTTTGCTATGGTTGATTGTTGAGCTTCTAATTGGCTATTATTGAGGGGTATTGTGACCCTAATGAAGTATATTGAATGCCTTATGAATTGTTTGGGTGCTTGTGGTTGTGTTGGATGGTTTTTATTGGTGTCTTGTAGGTTGGAAAAGCTGAAATTTTAGGGGAAATGCTGTCCGAGTGTCTAGGGCATTGGATCCTTGTGAGTTGGGTTGAGATTGACTAGAAATGAATAATTTTAGGGTTGTTTCTACTTTTAACCCTAAATATTATGTATTTTTCATTTCCAAGCTATATTTGGGTTTTACCTTAATAGTTCCTATTAAAAGGTATTCGACTCGTGTTTGAGTCTTAATTGTACTTTCTTGATTATTATAGGGCGTGCCGGTGATCCGAGGCTCACGTCGGGCGAAAACTTGTGAAATTTCTTTGTTTGACTTGGTGAGTGTACTACTCACATATTTGTTATTCCGTGGCTTTCTTGTACTTGAATTCTGTGTTTTGGACTAGTTGTGATGATTGTTTGGACTAGGTGAGGCGAGGGTGTACTTTACCACTCTCGTACTCTCTGGCCTACTTGTTTGGTTATGATATAACTTGAATACTCTTGACTGTGTTTGATTTGGTGTCGCTTGGATGCCGATCCTTAATGTAACTCTGGATCTGTACTGTTTACTTTGAGCTCTACCTCATTGGAAGTCAATGGACTCGAGCCAGTAAGGACTTGGTCGGGGACATTTGACAAGCCATGGGGACTGTATTTGAGAATCTTTGGGTATGAGACCCTAGATTCCGGTTTACTCGAGTAATACCAATTCTGTACTGTGTGGTGTTCGGGCCCGGTAAGGGGAAAGTGAGGTGGACGGATAATTGGAGTAAAGAGGGGTCTACGGTCATGATTACCTGGTATACATTGACGGAGAGTCAATGAGATGAGATCAAGTATGGCAAAAGAGGAAAAGGGCTCTTGAGAGCCATCCGTATCCTTTTATTCCTTACATTTGGGTGTTATTGCTTTTACTTACTTGACGAACGTATTTGGACTGAATGCTCTTGAGTTTATGTGATCTTGGTATATGTACGTGACAGTACCTCATTGGGCGAAAGCTCACTTCGTAAATTTTGTTTTCCTTACAGGGAATTATCTTTTGGACTTTTGACTGTGATGAGTAAGTTGAGTGGAGCTAGTTGAGAGATTTTGTATAGCTCCTCAATAGTTGGAACCTTTGTTGTACTTGGATTTAAATGTTTTCTTTTGGCTTGTAACCATACAAAAGTGGTTTGTAATAGGGTGTATTCCTATCCAATGGATTGTACTTTGGGGCGAACTCTTGACCTGGTTGGACTATTCGAGCCGGTTAGGGCTTGGTCGAAGTCAGTCCAACTTAGTCTGAGGTCACCAAGTTTGTAGGTTCATGTTATGAACCAATTTTGTGAATCCGGTTCACCGAGAAGGTGACCAAGTTTGTGACCCGAGCTTGTGACTCAAGCTCAAGTTTTTGATTTCGTTCGTCCGGGCAAGTTTGTGAGGTGACTGGCCAGTGAGGGTGATAAGGTGTCGGTGGGTGTACAAGTGAAGTTCTACGGACTATTATTTGCGGTCGACGGAGTGTCGGCAGGAGATCATGCATGGCACATGAATTGGTTTTGGAGCCACCCGTATCCTTATTATATGATGTTGTTCTTTTCTGCTTTTGCTTTACTCTTATTGTGTAATTGTTGCTACATGAATTTACGCTTTCGCCCCTGTTTACTTACTAAGCATATAGCTTACCCCATTCCTTTTGTTTTCCTTAGCAGGGGCCGACGCGGGGACTTTTGGCTCGTATACTAGTATAGTTAGATTGGCTTGTAATAGTTGAACAGTTAGGATGTTTATTTTTGTTTTGGTGGTCTGACTCGATACTTTTGGAGAATGTAATTATAACTCTTTTGGGGTTGTATATAGTACTCTTTTGAATTTTCTGGCTTTGATTGTTTTAAGTTTTGAGTCCTGGCGCGAGTTAGGCAGGCGGCCCGCCGATACCCTTGGGTTCGCCCTTGGGAGAAGTGGGGTCGTCACATAGAAAATATATTAAAAAAAAATTTCGGATTCTCATACTCATACTTTTCGGGGCGTCACAATCTCCCCTCCTTAAAAGAATGTCGTCCTCGACATTCCATCTTGCCCTAATCAACTCGAGATATCCCGCAAGAATCACTAATATTGCAAACCAAACCCACAGTCCGGCATCCTAAACTTCAAGCCTAGGATACACTACAGAGATCTGAAGCCTAAGCTCTGATACCAACTGTGACGGCCCCACCTCCCCCTAAGGCGAACCAAAGGGTTCGGCGGGCCGCCTGCCCAGCTCTCGCCGAGACTCAGTCGTTCACTACATTCCTCAAACAGATTACAATATAAATCTCAAGTATACATCAAATGGTCCACAAATACACATCCGTCTCCAATAATTACATGTCACAAATGCAGCGGAAACTAATCCCAAATATACATAAAATAATTCCAAATCCAAAATTGTACAAAGTTTAGGTCATCCATACACGTGCACAAGTACTACAAGTCCTTCCTTCGCCACGAGCCCTGTGGAAGGGAATAAAATAGTTTTTTTGGGGTGAGCTAAAAGCTCAGCGAGTAACCAGAAAATCATTAATCAACTCGGTTTCACAATAGTTCATTTCAATGATGTCATATAGCAATGATATCATAAATTAAATGATAAATCCGGAAACAACTACATCATTTGCAAAACAGTAAATATGGATTATCAATAATTCAAGAAACATTTACAATGGAAAGCGATAGTAACATTCATGAAATGATACATTCATTCTCCTGTGTAACAGCCCCACTTTCCCCTAAGGCGAACCAAAGGGGTTGGCGGACTGCCTGCCCAGCTCTCGCCAGGACTACGGATCAGATTAGCGCGATCTAATACTTTTCGGGTCATACAACCGCGTGAAAACCAGTCGAACCCACAAAATAAGAAAAAACAAAGTCGGAGTCGGCCATGAAGAGGAACCGACACGTCAAAACCCAACCAAACGTCAAGCAAATATTTACATCTCACAAGTTAGCATATACTTCCCAAAAGGGGCATACCAAAGTGATTCAAAAGTGGATACATGTACGGTTTGCCAAATCCAAAAGAGAAACGGACCAAAAGTACATTTAGGGTTTTAATACATGAGCTATACAAAAGATATGTCCAACTAGCTCAAGTCGGTAACCGATTATCAAATCCAGTCCAAAAGTATTTATTTTTCCTGTAAGGAAAACAAAAGGAACAGAACGGGGTGAGCTTGCGCTTAATGAGGTACCAAACAGATAGCAATAAAGTCATGGCATTTCACATTTAACAAATCAGATACACATGTCAGATGTAAAGCAAAGGAACTAATGATTCAAATCAGAAGGATACGGGTGGCTCTCAGGAGCCAAATTTCCAGCGCAGTACTTGATCCAAACCGGTTGACTCTCCGTCAACGCATATAGAACCAACGCGTCCGTAGACCCCTCTTTACACCGAATTCCGTCCACCAAACACCCCTTTACCGGGCCCGCTCACCGTAACCGAACAGAAATGGTAATACTCGAGTATACCGGAATCAAGGGTCTCAATACCCAAAAATCCCCGAACAGACTACCGTGGTTCGTTATCTAATCGTCCAGGTCCTTGCCGGCCCGACTCGAATAACTTAGCCACAGGATTGAGCTCATAGGTCATAGAAATCCGAACAGATGCAGATACAGATAACAGATTCAAATTTTACATAGTAAATTGGCATATGAACAGACTAGAGAACGAGTGTGATAAAGTACACCCTCGTCTCGAACAAATAAACAGATTGCAGAGCAGAAATCAAGTTAAACAGCAATGGAGGGGAGTGGTACACTCACCGGCTCAACTTCAAAAGTTTTCACTTCAGATTGGCCTTAATCGCCAAGAAACCCTAAAATAATCAAAATAAACCAATTGAAGGTTTTACTTCCAGAATCGAGTAAACAGAATGCACATGTGAGGCTCGACTACACGTCGTACGCCTTGCCAAATAAATACTAGTGCAAGAATGCAAAAACACGATTCCCATGGAAACGAAAAGGTAGCATGAAGACCTAGGCGCAAACAACCCAAAAGTCTTTCATTCTACCAAAAGGCAAAATCCAACTTAAAGGAACCAAACGGCCTAGAAAAATCGGGCAGCACCTCCCCTAAAATTCTTACTTTTCCAGCCATTAAGGCTTCATTATATCCTCAAATCAGTCCCAACATCTCACACAAAAGTCATCTCATTTCCCAAAAGCCGTTCGCTAGGCTCAAAGTGGTACAAGTACAAAAATTAGCTAGGAAACAACCAAAATGAAAGCAAGCCCTAAGAGAGACTCGACGAGGAGTCATAAAACAATGCTGAACACAACCCCAATAGGGTCTCATATGCATAAATAAGCATGATAGCAAACCAGAAATTAGAAATAGCATTAGTCTTGGCCCCGAATAGAAAAACTGTTTTGCCCTTATTTTGCGGTAATGGCGTCAATTTCACTACAATTATCGGATGGGGGTGTAAGACCCACCGTTTCGAAGCCAAGAAACAGAACTACAACAATGTAGAAGGTCACTCAATCCAGTTCCTAACACAACTAGGTCAAATATGCAAAATACTATACCAGAATTCCCAAAACAGGTTTGCAAATCACACAAAACTGTAATTACTATAACTCAGTCTATACAAGTCCAAATGCCGAAATTCCAAAGGCATATGATAGCTAAGACATCAAGTAACATTTCATCAGAAGACACCAACTTCAAAATCTAAACCAATTCCAGTCAAAATAGCCAAATACAAACTTAGTTTTCGCATTCTGATCAAAGCAGAACAGCTACAGTAATTTCGTCATAACTCACTCTACCCTAATCCAAATGCCCTGAAATTTTACAGGCACCTTATACACATCAATACCTACAACTTTCATGTTTTGAGCAAAATCTAATTCGGCCTCTAACCCTATGATCTAAAACCGGACAGAATTGGGATTTTATAAACCCTAACTTTCCATTTTTCCATCCAAATCCATAATTGATTGCATTTTCTTATCCAATACACCTCATAGAGTCATTATCAGCCATTACCATTCATCATACAAGGCCACAACATCCCCTTCATATTAAACCAGAAAAATTCCCAATAAAATAAAAACTTCACCAAAACTCTTCAAATCAAGAAATAAATCATATATTCCTTCACTCATGCCACCATTAAGCATCATATAACCATCATTAGGTGTAGTAGAGGGTTCAAGCATCACTTACCAAGTAACAAGAGGTGTAGAGAGGTTGGCCACCTTAGAGCTTCAAAACAACTTCACTAGTACACTTATCATCACTAAAAGGAAAGGTTTTATGGATTAAAAATGGATGTAAACAAATGTTTTGGGTGATTTGCACCAAGTAGAAGCTTGAAAGTTGAAGAGTTTCTTCTTTCTTCTTGCTTAGAGAGGGCCGGCCATAAGGAGGAGAAAAATGGTGAATTTTGTGCAATTTTTGGATATTTAATCCTTTGGTCAAAAAAGTCAAGAATGTGAATAGTATTTCTTAAGGTCCAACCAATAGGAAAGTGACACTTGTCACCTCCATTAAATGCATTCTTATCTTTCTTTTCTCTCTCACATCAATCACTTCACACACACTACTTATCTCTTAACACCCGATAAATTTTCCACAGTATCCGAAACTTAACCTTATTGGCCGAATTTTTTCGAACTTTTCGCACTAGTGGGTCCCACGTCCAATATATATCCTTAATTTTCTAAAAATTCACCAATGCTAGAAAAATCATCTTAAAACTATAACTGCTCATAAAATCCACTAAGAAAATATTTCTAAGCCAGAAAATGCAGAAAACATGCAATTAAGGGGCAATAAACCCTAGGAAAATAATTAGGGTTTTACGGGTTCTCACATCCTGACATTTCCTCGCTCATTTGATCATTTATTTCATTTCATTCACCCCGTCCCTGGCTTTTGGCCAGGCTCCACCAACCTACATAGGTAATACTCGAGTATACCAAACGTTCACCCAAGTTCCTAATCGCCTGACCGAGTCCGCTTCTGGCTCAAGACGACCGGTAACAAGGGGCAATGGCCAGTTCAGCCCAAAAGGCTTACATTCATGCGCAAGTAACATTTCAATCGAAAATTTCACATTTATCGAGGTCGAGTGCGATAAAGTACACACTCGCCTCGAAAACTCATTTTGGAAATCATTATAAGCGTTTAACACGTTATCAACCAAAATACAAGTCATGAAGTCAAGAAATATAGCAAACAAGGCACACTCAAATGCCAGCACACATGATATGCAAGAAAACATTTCAAAAGTGACTTTGGAAACAGTTCAAAAGTAAATAATGTAAGAAACGGTTCATAAATAACTTTAGAAGTAGTTTGAGGTCACTCACCTCCACGGCTCAGAAATCATCCATCAAATATCACTGCCTTGCTCAAATCCAAGTCTTAGATCACAAACTCAATGCAAACAAATCCTTTAAAACTTCGGACAGCACTTCCCCTAAATTTGCTTACTTTCCCAGCCATCATGACTTCATTATTTCTTCAGCCAGTCCCAATGTCACACAAATAAGTTCATCTAATATCCATTCAGCAAGCTCCAAGAAGTACAAAGACAAGTCAAGCTAGGGAAAAAGTCCGGAAATGAAGGTTAATCTCAAAACCAGAAAAACAGTTTTGACGTCATTTTACGGTAATGGTACCAAAGGCGCTACGATTGTCGGATGAAGGTACAAGACCCACCGTTTCGAAGCTAAGAGACAGGGTTACAATATTACAGAAGGTCACTCAACCCAGTTTCGAGTGTAACCAGGTCAAAAATACAAGATACTACACCAGAATCACAAAAACAGATTCACAGAACGTATTCTAGCGGAAACATCATAACTCAGGCTCTCCAAGTCCAAATCCAGAAATTCCAAAACCAACTGATAGCTAAGAAACAGGGCTAAATTTCATCAGAAGGCTTCAACAACTAATTCGGAAGAAATCCTGACCAAAACAACCAATTACAGGCGCAATTCTTACATTCAGGTAAAACCAGAACAGCGATAGTAATTCCGTCTTTTCTCAAGCTACGAAACTTCGATTGACCTGAAATTTTGCTAGCACCTCTAAAATATCATTCCCTATAACTTTCATGAAGACCACTTAGTCCAGTTCTCACCCTAACTAGGTCAAATGTTCCAAAACAACTCCAGATTTTCCAGTTCGAAATTCACTGCGGAAATCAACTAGTAGTCTTACTTTATTCACTCATATCTCAGCACACACAACTCCAATTCAGGTAATTCCAAAGCCATTTGAAAGCTAAGATACAGGGCTAGAATTCTTAAGAAGACATCAACAACTAAATCAGTAGTATTCCCAGTCAAACTAACCAATTACCAAAGCTAATTATCAGTTTCAGACAGAAACAGGGTAGCAGGGGTATTTCGGTCTTTTCACAGGATACCGAGCTCAGATTGAGCTGAAAATTTACGGGTAACTAGAAAACATCATTATCTACAACTTTCATGTTTTGTGCTAAGGCCAATTCGGCCTCTAACCTGGTCAAACAGAAACGGGCAGAACTGAACCATAAGAAATCTCAATTCTGGAATTTTCTCAACAACCATAGAAATCACCAAATCTTCCACACAAACCCACAAAAGTGATATATAAACCATCATTAACCCTTATTAGCATCTTACAACATCAAAAACAACATTTCTACCCAATTGCTATAAGCTTTTACAAGAGTTCAAGGCTGCTTTACCTTCCAAAGGTGGGTTTACAAGGCTGCACTTCAAGAACCAAGTTCATTAGCTTTCTTTTGCTCTAACTCCCAAGCTTGTTGGATGGGTTGCACAAAACCAGAATTTTTCTTGTTCTTTCTCTTATTTTCTCTTGGTTTTTCTCCCCTCTTTTCTCCCTAGAGCTGGCTGAAATTCTCCTTGTTGTTTTGGCCTTTGGTCTTGCTAAGAAGATATTAACTAAGTCCCTTGGTCAAAGTCCACTACCTTTTTGATTAGCCAATGAAAATTAAGCTTAGGAATATCATGGAACCTTTAGGAAGTCTAGCAACTTGTAATCAACCAAAGTCACACTATGGCCCAAACTTCTTTTAATCTTTACAATTAACTCCAATGAGTTGTCAAAAATATACCACATTACCCGCACTAGCGGGTCCCACGTCCATAATACACATCAAACTTAACGTGGACTAACTTGTATCAAGGAAATGATTTGAAAACTATATTTCCTTATAAAAATGTATAAGAAATGAATATATTGAAGAAAGGTACAAAATTATAGACAAGGAAACAAAATAACGTCTAGAAAATATATTAAAAAAAATTTCGGATTCTCATACTCATACTTTTCGGGGCGTCACAAAAACGTAAGGTGGTTGCCTATGCTTCTAGAAGATTGAAGCCTCATGAACAAAATTACCCAACGCATGACCTAGAATTGGCTGCAGTGATCTTTGCCTTAAAGAAATGGAGACATTACTTTTACGGTGTGACTTTTGAAGTTTATACGGACCACAAGAGTCTCAAGTACTTGTTCTCCCAAAAGGAATTGAATTTGAGACAGAGGCGATGGGTAGAATTTTTAGAGGATTATGATTGTTCGATTAACTACCACTCAGGAAAAGCCAACGTGGTAGCAGACGCTCTAAGTAGAAAGGCCCAAGTAGCAGGGTTAATGGTTAAAGAATGGGACATGTTAGAAGAGGTTAGTAGTTGGAACCCTCGCTTGGAGAAATTGAAGATTTTATTTGGGAACTTGACATTAAAGTCACCATTATTAGAGCGTATTACGGAAGCCCAGAAAACGGACCCTACAATCCAGAAGAATGTAGAGAAAGTGCAAAGAGGGGAAACCCTAGATTTTAAATTAGGGTCTGAAGGAGTGTTGAGATTTCGAGATCGAATTGCAGTTCCGGCTAATGAAAGATTAAGGAAAGAAATTTTAGAAGAATCACATCGATCAAGGTATACTATACATCCAGGAGTGAATAAGATGTATCATGATGTGAAGGGGTTATACTGGTGGGACGGTTTGAAAAAGGACGTGGCAGAATTTGTACAGAAATGTTTGATCTGCCAACAAGTAAAAGCTGAGCATCAGAAACCCTCTGGTCTGCTGCAACCTCTAGAAATTCTCGAATGGAAATGGGAACACATAACGATGGATTTTGTAACGGGGTTGCCTCGAAGTCAAAAAGGATTTGAAGCAATTTGGGTGATAGTTGACCGGCTTACTAAGTCCGTACATTTTCTACCTGTGAGCATGAGCTTTTCTTTGGAGAAATTGGCCAAGTTGTACATAGAAGAGATCATGAGATTGCATGGTATTCCTATAAGCATTGTATCTGATCGAGATCCCAGATTTGTCTCATGTTTCTGGCAGAAGTTTCAAGAGTCATTGGGGACCAAGTTGAAATTTAGTACTGCGTATCATCCCCAAACCGACGGGCAGTTAGAAAGGACAATTCAAACTTTGGAGGATCTGTTGAGGTCGTGTATATTGGATTTTGGAGGTAAATGGAGCCAGTATATAACCTTAGTAGAATTTGCGTTTAATAACAGCTATCACGCCTCGATTCAAATAGCACCTTATGAAGCATTGTATGGGAGAAGGTGTCGATCTCCGATTCATTGGGATGAAGTAGGAGAGAAGAAAATTGTAGATCCAACAGCTATACCTTGGATGGAAGAACCTCAAGAAAAAGTGAAGCTAATTAGAGAAAGACTTCAAGTTGCCCAGAGTCGACAAAAGAGCTACACTGACACAAGGAGAAAAGATTTGGAGTTCGAAGTAGGAGACAAAGTTTTCCTAAGAGTTAAACCCTTGAAGAGAAGAGTAGTATCCAAGAAGGGTAAGAAACTGAAGCCGAGGTATATCGGACCCTTCGAAATTTTGAAACGGATTGGGAAAGTAGCGTATCAGTTGAAGTTGCTTGCAAGCATGGCCAAGGTTCACGATATATTTCATGTCTCCATGCTTAGGAAATATCACCCCAACCCAAGCCATGTGTTGCAATTAGAAGAAATTGAGGTGGATGAGTCGTTAACTTATGAGGAAGGACCAGTTAGGATTTTGGAAAGAGCAGTGAAAGAATTGAGAAATAAGAAAATTCTTTTGGTGAAGATTCTATGGAGAAATCATGGCTTAGAGGAGGCAACTTGGGAATTAGAAGAGGAAATGCAGAAAAAGTACCCCGACCTATTTCTTTAGAAGGTAAGAATTTTGAGGACAAAATTCATTTTAAGGAGGGGATGATGTGAGAACCTCGAAACAATATATATATATATAGATATCAATGCATATTGCAATTGCACTTTTAATTCTTTAATAAATTCTAGCATTATATCTACTTGTTTTTAAATAAGTGCGTAGAAATAGTTTTATGTGATAAATAATGTAATTGTGCCAAAATATTAACATACTTGGTTTCGCTATGTTAAATTAATATTTCTTGAGTTAGAGTAATTTTATTGCCTTAATATAAATTCTTCGAAATTTCGATAGCTCATTTTAATCCCTAATAAGGTTAAGTGTTAATTGGAAAATTAGCATTGTAACAAATCGATATAAGTATACTAAGTATACTTAGGACATAAAATTTTCGATAGTTGAACTTCCATAAGATTAGTACATTATTAGGCATTCAAATTACATTTGGGGTAAACTTTGGAATTAGATTAGAATTGAGGACTTGTAGGAATTTGGAGGAAACATGAAAAGACTAAAATACCCTCCACTATCCCAAAAAATTTCCATGCAACCACAAAGTATCCTCGGCCAACTCTTAAAAACACTAACATCTCCATTTCTGCCGAAGTGCATTCCCTTCCCACTACACACACACTCAACCTCCACTACCGCGAATCACTCCAATACATCAGCCTCAACCACAAACACTCCATCTCCATTCTCCACCTCGTGATGATCGACGAGAGCAAGAGAGGGAGAACTCCTCGGCTTGAGCAGGAGAAAGGTGAAGAGAGAGTGAGCTGCGAGCTGTATTTCTGTTCTGTCCGAGGAAGTCAAGCGAGAGAGAGAGCAAGAGGCAGTCGAGTGAGCTACTGATCATCACCATCTTCACCAGTTCCAATCGAAACACCACATCTTCAACCATCCGCAACCAGGACCAACACATCCAGTCGCGAGCGAGCCAAGAGGAGAGAAACATCAGCTTTCTGTCGCGTGAGTGAGCTTTCGGTGAGGTAATTTCTGGACTGAAACTAACTGATCAAGGGTAGATTAAGCTATCTATCGCGCCCCATTTTTTGATGAAATAAATAAATGGTTTGAAAAATGGATTTGTGATTTAAAAGAAAAAAATGGGTCTAAATGGGACTTTTGAAAATGCGACGATTTGACCCAAGAAAAATAGTTCAAAAAGGGTTTTTTATATGAAAAATGGAGTCGCCACTTGGTATAGAGTTAGGGTGTACCAAGTCACCCAAAAATGAATTTTTTAAGAAAAAATTAGGAAAAATTAGTAAGAAACCCCTTTTAAACGACTCCTAGTCCACGTAAACCAAAGAAAAAGGTTCGGGAGTCACATTTGACAAAGGGGAAGGCAAGGATAAATTCCAAGGCACCCCTTCGACCTAGCCAAGGCTAGTTGCGTTGATTTAATCAAAGATTTTCTTGTTTTAACCAAAGAATTTATTACATTTGGATGCACTACATGAATGCAAACCCTAGACCTAGGGGTATTGGGGGAAATTTCCCTTCAAAGGTTGAATGGTGCCAATCACATTAATTGTGAAGCCCAATAACGATCCTTTTGAAGAAGTCACGAATAATGCGAGTGGGATGCAAATGAATGGAATGCATGTATGCAATGTGAGGACATGAGTTTGAAAAAGTAATAAAAGACAATAATATGTAAGTGAAAATGTGCACGTGAGTGGGCAAGGTGCGGTATGTGAAATGATAATATGAAGTGCATGTGTGCAAGTGAGGATAAAAGTGTTCGTGTGCAAGTGAAGGGATAAAAGGTGTACGTGTGCAAATGAAGGGATAAAAGGTGTACGTGTGCAAATGGAGGGATAAAAGGTGTACGTGTGCAAATGGGAGGAAAAAATGAAAGTGTAATGATAGAGTGGATGCATGAACCTAGGGAATTCATGCATAATGGGTACGGGGAGACCTAAATCGTGACTCAATTTGCCCTTTGATAGAGAGGATACAAGCGTGCTAAGGCTTAGAAAAAGCCACACTCGTCTATATCCCATATTTAAGGGGACTCTCAAGCAAATGAACCCTATAGCTAGTATGGGATGCAAAACCTAAAATGAGAGGAAAAAGGGGTTCGAGGATCATGCCAAATGATAAAACTAAGGAAAATGCGTGATATGTGGTGAACAAGCAAATGATGTGCTAACGAGGGAAAAACCCTAAGGGTCTAGCGTTGGACTAGCCCATTCTATGAATTCCGACTAGCGTTGGACTAGTGGAAACGATAAAAGAAGCCACAACTAGCGTTGGACTAGTGTGGTGACGTACATTCATCCATTCCATTCATCTACACTATGGAAAGCAAGTAGATATACCAAATACTCATAAACACGTAGCACGTAACATTTAGCAGGCTCGACTAGATGCAAGGCCCTAATAAAGCAAGTAACAAGTAACACATAGGCATGCAACCAAGCTAATGAACTTACTACATTCATTAACTAAAACAAAAGGGGAAAGGGAAAATGGACCAAATTGCTCGCCACAGCCCTATCTATTACAAGCCAAGAGGTGTACACATACCCCATTTAAAAGAATAATTTAATAAAAGCAAGAAGGAATGAAATAATGGAACTAAAGAATGGTAATGAAAGCAAATTAGGCATGCGATTCACACTTAGCACATTGGATCACATAGGAGAGACAAAAGGGATAAAAGAAATTATACCTCTCTTGAAATGAAGCTCTAATGGAGTGAAATCAACTTATTGATCCTCCAAAATAAAAGAAATGGTCAAGGCACCAATTTATTTGGCAAATAATCACAAAGGATAAAAAATAAACATGAATTTGAATCAATTAAATCATGTCAACAAACCACATTTAAGAAGTCACAAGAAGAAAGGACTTGATTGCAAAAATTAATAAAGTCTTGGGGTCAAAATTAAAGAAAAATAAAGTTCAGGGACTCATTTGCAATTAAAGTAAGGACCGAATTGAAAGAAATTGAAGACATCCAGGGCCACAGTATAGTTAAAGAGAAAGTCAGGGGCTGATTTGCAAAAATCGTTTTCTGGTTTCTTCATGGACCAGGCTATTGGGCTATTTCATTTATTTGTTTGGGCTAAAGATCATTCGGCCCAAACGGAAGTCCAAGGAAAACAATCTGGCTAGCCCATCATTTTCACTAATCTAGCTCATACAAAATTAAGGGCCTCAAGTTTCCAAGCCCAAATCATAAACCCAGAAGAAGCAAACCAAAATCCATTAGCCCAACCCAACTAAGTATTATTACCAAAAAAACCAAATCATAAAACTAAACCCAACAAGATTAGCAAATCAAATAAAATTATCAAGCCACAATTATGATCAAGAATTAATCCACCCAAAAGACTACTTAAAAAAAATGAAAGGATAATTAAAGTCTAAAAGGGCAAAATTGGTTTAATTACCAAAGGCTTTAGGCCATATCAGAATAGGGGAAATTCGAGGGATTCAAATGCAATCAAAGCAGGGACCTAATTGAAGGATTTATGAAGGTTTTGGGCCTTAGCTCAATCGGACAAAAGTTGGGGGGGTTGAAATAAAATATCAGAAATTATTATGCATCCTGCCCGAAGCTCTCGTGCAGCTTTCTTCTTCGGTTAGCAGCACCAGAAAACTTGGTTTCAATTCCAAACCATTCTCAGTCAAGCAATGAAATTCTCACGCTTTCTCTCTCTCACCAATTCTATACAGAATCCAAATTCATACAAGGGAAATGATGGGAAACAGAAGGGAGAAAAAAAAACAGAACTGGCACAAGAACCAGCATATCAAAATCTCTCAAAATCCCCCATTTTCTGCCCTGACAAGCATTGTATTGGCCGAATGTTACGCGAAACACAGAAATTAATTCGTCCCTGGAGCTGAAATCTCGGTTGGGCATTTCGTCGAACACCAAATGGGCACAGAAAATTTTAGCTAATCTCTGCTCAATTAAATCTATAACCCGCCCCAAAATTTTACCAACAACCCAAGACATTCAAACCAATCAATACATATAACATGTACAATCCGAAAATCAGGAACAGCCAACATGAAAATTTGCCACCACAATCCACGGTAGACATGCTTCAAAGTGGGACTGAAATGTAAAGGAAAAAGTTGACTTACAAGAACCTATCACGGTGACGACTTGCCGGCGGTGGTGGTGGAGTTGGACGTTGTGGTGGCGAGCAATGGCGGTTCCAGTGAGCTGCAGCGGCTTCAGAACATTCTGGAGCTGGCAAGATTCAGCTCGTTCGCACTGCTTTTGCCTCTTTGCTGGCTTCTTCCCCCTCTGTCCATTGCTCATTTTCTCCCTGAACAGGTCCCTCATCTGGGCCAGTGACATTGGCGGCCTTGGTACGGCCATCATCACCTTGTTCCACTCCAAACTCGACGGCTTCACCCTTGCCCAGACTGCGAAACCCTCCACTGCCGGCCTTAATTCCATAGCGGTGGACAAACAAATTTGTGCCGCCGTCAGTAGGAATGATGAACCCAGAGCTCTTCTGGTCATTGAACCACTTGACACAACCCTTTGCTTTCTCGGCTTGTCTCTGCTCACCGCCCTCCTCAGCAGCCATTTTCTTCCTTCAAATCCGCCACCAGTCCGTAGCCTTTCTTTTTCTTTCTTTGCTTTCAGCCCAATCGAAGCTCCCCTCTCTAATTGTTCTATTTTTCTTTGCTGCCTTTCCTTCTTTTTTTTTTTTTCAAAACTCTCCCCTTCTATCAACTCCGCCGCCTCCCCTGCTTTTCTTTTCATCCCCGTACCCTCTGTTTTTCTCAAAAAACCTCCGTAGCTTTCTTTTGTCGGCTATTTTCCTTAGCCCCCAACCGAGAGCCTCCCTCTCTGTTTTTCTAAGCCTTTCGTCCGTCTTTTGCTTATTCTGTTTTTCCTTCGATTTCTTCCTTTCCTAGCTCTCAGACGAATCCATTTTTTTTGCTCTGTTCTCCCTTTTGCCGACTGTCAGACCCCTCTTTTCATTTTTCTTTTGCTCTGTTTTCGAGCCGCAATCTCTCTCGGCCTCTTTGTTTTTCTACGCCGAAGCCCCCCTTTTGTTTTCCTTCATAGTCGAGAGCTCTCTCGGCTCTCTCTATCTCCTCTGCCGGCTACTCTACCCAAACCTCCTTTTTGTTTCTTTCCTTTTTTTTTGTCCCCCAAAAACCCCCCTGTTGCGGCTGCCTTCCTCTTGCTATTTTTCTTTCTTTTTCATCCGTGGCCTCCTTTCTTTTTTTTTTTTTTTTCAATTCTCAAAACCTCCCTTCTAGGCTAAACAAGTGTCCTCCTAAATGTTGTGTTGTCAATTAAACAAAAGGGACACTTGTCCCATGATTGTTTTGTACACTTGTTCCACATGCACACTTCCACCTATTTTTTGCCATTTTCATTTTTTTCTTTCATTTTGCATTTTTCATCATTTTTCCTTTTTCTCTCTCTATTTTTCATTTCAAGAAATTCTATGCTAAAAACTTAAAAATAAAAATAAAACTATAAACTAAAAACTAAAAATCGAATAAAACTAACAGGACAAATAAACAAACTAAAAATAAACAGTAAATGAAATTACACCAAAAATTTGGTGTCTACAGTTTGCCCCTCTTTGTCTGAGTTTTGAAAAAACTTGAGACAAAGAAATAGACACCAAATACTTACCTGCATTATTCGGCTGCAAGATGATCTCAACGAACCAGAATTCTAAAATGGGACTGACCCAAACATAAAATTAAAACGGGACTGGCCCGAACAGGAAATTTTAAAACGGGACTGACCCGATCAGAAATTTAAACGGGACTGACCCGAACAGAAATTTAAACGGGACTGACCCGAACAGAAATTAAACGGGACTGACCCGAACAGGGATTTAAACGGGACTGACCCGAACAGAATTTAAACGGGACTGACCCGAACAAGAATTTAAACGGGACTGACCCGAACAGAATTTAAACGGGACTGACCCGAACAGAATTTAAACGGGACTGACCCGAACAGGAATTAAACGGGACTGACCCGAACAGGAATTTAAACGGGACTGACCCGAACAGAATTTAAACGGGACTGACCCGAACAGGAATTTAAACGGGACTGACCCGAACAGAATTTAAACGGGACTGACCCGAACAGGAATTTAAACGGGACTGACCCGAACAGAATTTTAAACGGGACTGACCCGAACAGAATTTAAACGGGACTGACCCGAACATAATTTAAACGAGATGAATTGAAGTGAGATGGTGTGTTGGTGGGATTGACCCATGTTTATTGGTGATGCAAATGAAAGCAGTGAAATGAAGTGTTAATGAGAACGACCCATGTTTGTTAGTGATGCAAATGAAATGCACACTAGTGGGACTGACCAACGGCTAGTGGCGAACGAAAAGAAAATGCTCACTGGTGGGACTAACCTCAGGCTCCAGTGGCTTTGAAAATGAAATGCTTTGACAATCGGACAGTGGGATTAAACCCGATCCTGCCGTGATGAACTTGATTTGATTTTTTGACTTTTGATTTTTTGAATTTTTTTTTTGATTTTTTTGATTTTTTTTTGATTTTTTTTGATTTTTTGATTTGATTTTTTGATTTTTTTTGATTTTTTGATTTTTTGATTTTTGAGAAACTTTCCAAAGATAATTTGCCCCAGTATGATGAATTGGTCAGTGGGATTACACCCAAGCCTGCCTTGGTTGCACTGGCGGCACAAATTTCAGACTCAATAGGATGTCGGCGGCACAAAGTCCAGGCCCGACGTGATTTGTGATGTTGGCGGCATGAAATCTCTGCCCAACGTGATTTTTGGAGGGTTGGCGGTACGAAGTCCAAGCCCAACTTGATTTTTGGAAGGTTGGCGGCACGAAATCCAGGCCCAGCTTGATTTTTGACTTTTGAAATTTTTGAATTTTTCTGATTTTTTGTAAGAATCTTTTCCAAAAATAATTTGCCCCAGTGTAGGGCCTTTTTCCCTTCTTTTTCTCTTTCTTCGGCATCGGCCTTCCACGTCACCAGATGCTCCTTCGTCGATTTCAACTATGAATACCTGCACAGGGGCTTACCAAAATATGACATGCACTTGAATTTCATGAAAAGAAACAGCGTGATTGATTTGAAAAATGCATTATTTGATTCTTGGACGAAAACCTCAAATGTATTACCAAAAATTCTGCCCCAGTGTGAGCCCAATTTGCGAAATCTCATAAACGAAAATTTGCCCCAGTGTAGGTCCATTTGATTGCAAAAATTTTGTTTGGATAACGCTCCATTTGTTTGAACAAAATAAGAAACTGTGTTTCCTAACATATAATGTGAAGGAAATTGAAATGTCTTGCTTAAACTCATATAGCAAATTTCATGATGAATTTCTCAAAATAATGCCAAATTACGAAAGATTTCTTCCCCACTTTAGCATCAAAGGCTTTGGGTAATGAGTCACCATTTCTTGTTGGCTCATCTTTCAGGACCAATCAAATGAGAGGTCAGAATCTGTTTCATTTTTGTGCCCCAGTTGTATGTAATCCATTCAATGTCACATCTTAGTGAAAGCAAAGAGTTTGTCACTCTTATTTCTTAAGAAAACTTAGTCAACGTATAAGCTTTATAGGCTTGCAACAAAAAGGGATAGAAGCGATAGCTAAACCCGTGAAAAAGGGTTATACCCTTATGATCACAAATGATTTGATGAATTTCTTATGAGCATGATCCTTACTTTGGATTGTCATGAAGGAATAAGTCAACGATGGACTTTGTTAGCTTGTAATGTGGCTTGAAAACGATAGCTAAAGAATAAAACTTTCAAGGACATAGCACCGAAGATCGCATTTTCCCAAAATTGCCCCTATTTTGAACTTAAAGATCTCAAACTTTGTTTGCATTTTTCTCATCATTCACCAGGGATTTCAGAGTCAATATTTTCTTGCATTTATTTTTCTTGCTTTCGCTTTTTGCCTCTTTTTTCCCTCGAGCTGATGGGTTTCCTCATACCCGAGTAATTCAGAAATACAGCTAAAATTTTCAGCATCAGAAATTTTCTCGACAAGGCCATTGCAAAGAACAGAAGTCAGGACTTTCGGCTTTTGTAATGGGGTCTGGTGGGGTGTTTAAAAAATTTAATGCTTGAAGGCAGATTTCAAGAACGGTTTGAAAAATCTGAGATCGCATTGTTGCTCCAACCCCATTTTTAGGATTAAATCAGAATTTGCCAGAGCTTGTGCTCAATTGAGGCTTTTCCTCTTTCATTTTCTTTCTTCTTTTGATTTTTCGGCATTCTGCCATCTTTGAACTTTCACAAAATTTGCCCCAGTTTATTTTTAAACTGAGGTTCTCTTTTCTTCCTTTGCTTTTGATTTTGCGACTTTTCACTTTTTCACTTCTTGAAGTTTTTCCTTTCTTTTGCAAACTTGCCCCAGTGTGGGGTTTGCGATTCTCAGGGGTTGCCAAACGAAATAATTCATTCTAAAGGTTCAAAAGGGATAACTAGGGATAGAATGTTTGATCGGAAAAGAAGAGGGCCTGACTTTTCATTCCGTTCCTTACATTAACTCTGAAAGGAAACTTTCATTAATGCGAAATTTCTTGCATGTATCTGAATTAATTGACTGAGGAAGACTCTTTTTCTTCATATGTGTGAAAACATAGGTGATCTGCCAGACAAACTCTTCCTTTTCTTTTCTCTTTCTTTTTTCAAAATGGAAGCTCAGGTAGAATCTAATTTCCCCAATTTTGAGGTTCTCTCTTTTTTTTTTCTTTTTCAAAATTTCTCAATCTCCTTCCCCAATGTGGGGTGCGATCATATGTGCACTCGAAAATAACCACCAATTTTAGCTCAAATGATGATGTAAGGGATAAATGGTGTTTAGGTTGTAGAAACGATGGCCAAAGTATTATTCTTACACCTCATGACAATCAAAGGAACTAAATGGTCATTGAAAATCCATTCCCTTTTTGATATTTGAAAATTTCCCAATGAAGGGTAGTGATCATTAGGGCTCTTATTTGAAACGAAATTATTCTTTCAAAGGCTCAAATGGGAGAGCAAATGACAAAATGTATAGATAGAGAAACGAACGCTTGAAGTATCATTCCAAATTTTCAAAACAAATAAGGATAATGCACATTTTGCTTTCATTTAGATGTGAATTAGACACAATGGACATTTTCCAAGCAAAGATTGCCTCAATTTGTGATTTATCAATCAATATGACTGATTTTATTTTTGGGCTAAATGGAGTGGGCAAAATATGAATTGTACAGTAAAGGAGAAAAGGTATCTCATTGGGCCTTTTGAGTGACCTCTTTCAATTTTGAGCACTCTTATTGTAAGGATTTTAGAAAGCATATACTTGTGAATTTTCAGGCTAGAGGTTGAAAAATCTCAAATTGGGTCTTATTTCTCAAAATTCATCATGAAATCTCCAATGAATAAGAATAAAGAATGAAATGTACATAAATATACACAAAACAATAATTGTCCAAAAATTTTATTGTTGAAAAAGTTTGAAACAAAATTTCTCATTCAATTATGATACAAATGAGAAGAGAGAAACTTCTAAGAACTCCCCATATACACATTTCTGCCTCTTTTGGAAACAAGAATGTATTAACAAATCCAATATACAGAGTCTTCTTTGAAAAACAATTATGAAATCTCTTAGAAGCTCTTAGTCTAGAACTTTCAGATGGATCTTTCACGTTTCCATTGTAGGATCTGCCCAAGAATCAAATAATACTTGTAATTTTCACACTTTATTAGATCAGAAATGTTATCAAATGTAGAAAAATATTTTTGCCTTATTGAAACATTTTTTATGAATGCAGGGGAGGGGGAAAAACAAAAGAAAAATAACCCGAGTTAGTAAACAAGACTGCAAAATCGGTATGCATGTCCTATGGGGGAACCCTTTTTGTGCCAAAGGTAGGCCTAGCATGAAAATGCAATCCTCTAGGGTAGGCACCATACAATACCTGATGAATCCGATCAGTTGATTGGGTGAAAAAAATGATTTGAAAAATTTGGCCTCCAATGGGAGTGAAAAGACACATTTGTCCTAAAAATTAGGACAAAATCCGAATGGATTGCTTGCCTTGATTGACACAAAAAATGACGTGTAAAAGAGATTGCAATGTTTAGATTAGGTCATTCAGTGAACCTTAGACCGAAACCCTAAGAGAGGGAAATCTGGTCAAATGCATAGGATGAAATTGATGGTTTATTCAAAAATTGACTAGATTACCTTAAGAAGGGTAAAATGGTCAAATGCATTGAATGAAATTTGATTATTTATTCAAAATCGAATGGATAACCCTAGAAAATGAATTAAATGAATCCAATGAACTAAATGAAATCAATTGATCAAACGCATTGAGTGAAATGATGATTTATTCAAAATCGACCGTATGACCCTAAAAAGGGTAAATTGGTCAAATGAATTGAATGAAATTCATGAATTGACCGAACGACCCTAAAAAGGGTAACTTGGTCAGATGAACTGAATGAAATTGATTTATTCAAAAATTGATCGAATCACCCTAAAAAAGGGTAGATTGGACAAATGGACTAAATGAAAACTTGATTTATTCAAAATTGGTTCAATTGCCCTACCAATGGGTGAATTAGCCAAATGAATGAAATGGAGATTGATAACTTATGCAAAAATCGACCAAATCACCCTAAAAGGGTAAATTGGTCCAATGAATTGATGACTTATACAAAGATCGACCGGATGACCCTAAAAAGGGTAAATTGGTCAAATGAATGAATGATTTTTCAAAAATTGACCTGATGACCCTAAAAAGGGTAAATTGGTCAAATGACCCCAAAAAAGGTAAATTGGTCAAATGAATTGACGATTTATTCAAAATCGACCAGGTGACCCTAAAAAGGGTAAATTGGTCAAATGAATGGATGATTTTTCAAAAATTGACCGGATGACCCTAAAAAGGGTAAATTGGTCAAATGAATGGTTTGTTTATTCAAAATTGATTATGAATTGACAAAATGGATCGATTGAATCGGCCGGCCATTGGTGATTTCAGAAAATTAGTCTATGAGCCTTCTAAAATCACGATTTGGCCTCAATTTATTTATAGTCTCAATAGAAGGAATCGTTTGTAAATTTCCTTCAGCTTAATGTCCTTTTACGCAAGGGATTTTTACCAACTTTGATAAGATGGCCAAAAAGTGATTGTTAGATGCTCATATTCCAAAGATCACTCTATGAAAATGATCGGATCCTACCTTACCTTGTGCACTACCCCTTTGGATGGTACGAGAAAGGTAAACGTGCAAGTCTCATTGGATTATATATCCGAGACATGGGGTGGCTGATTTCTAAAACGGGATTCCCTAAGTGGCATTCCCTTTCTAGGGTTTAATGCATGATGCCAGTTTATTAAAGCGATGTAAATATGTGACAAATATGGCCTAAAGGATATGAATAATGCATCGGGGGGAAAGGGTCTAAAAATGAAATGTACTTATTGAAAATTAAGTGTAATGACTGAAATTAAACATGTGAGCTATCTAGCGGGTAAGTCACAAAAAGAGTGCCAAAGAGGCCTCTTATTGCTATGGCACATGAATGCAAGCCAAGAAAACACAAGAATAGTTAGTACAATTGATAGTACACGTAACATATTGGGAGCAATTAAGAAAGAAAAAGAAGTACAATAAAGCAAGTAAAAGGGGTGGAACCCCTTCCCTCGTGCCTAATGTGCTTAAAAAAAGGTGAGGCCGACTCTACCCTAGGCGAGTCTAATATGGATGCATGAGGCTGGGGCTAACTAATGCAACTAGACTCGATAAGGCTTCGGCTCCCAAGCCTTCAGACCTAAAGGCAAAGGGTCATCACTCCCAAGGCCTTCGATCGGTGGCTCGAGTGATCCCTTAGGTAGCGCTATGGGCGCAGCGCACACCAGCCGCCTACCCAAGGCAATCGATCCTAATCCTACAAGGCGGTGTGGGGTAGCGCCCACGAAAAATAAAATAAAGTGGGATAACAATAAGTAAACGTGCACGTATGAAGTGTTCCCTATTTTGAGGGAAGGGGTCGAGAACCAATCGCAAGGCTCTAAGGGTGACACACACCCCCCCAAATGCAATGCAAAGCGCGAAATCATACATAAATAAATCATCCATCCATCCAAACAATCGTAGGCGAATGTGTGAGGAAGTGAGTTGATACGCGAAATGCAAAAATCCTAAAAAAAGGGAAAAATGCAATCCTAAACATCCAATGTGATAAATGAAAAGGTTAAAAGAAGAAAAAGATTGATTAAATCAAATTTGCTCGGACTCTCGAATATCCCCAGTGGAGTCGCCAACTGTCGCGCCCCATTTTTTGATGAAATAAATAAATGGTTTGAAAAATGGATTTGTGATTTAAAAGAAAAAAATGGGTCTAAATGGGTCTTTTGAAAATGCGACGATTTGACCCAAGAAAAATAGTTCAAAAAGGGTTTTTTATATGAAAAATGGAGTCGCCACTTGGTATAGAGTTAGGGTGTACCAAGTCACCCAAAAATGAATTTTTTAAGAAACAATTAGGAAAAAGTAGTAAGAAACCCCTTTTAAACGACTCCTAGTCCACGTAAACCAAAGAAAAAGGTTCGGGAGTCACATTTGACAAAGGGGAAGGCAAGGATAAATTCCAAGGCACCCCTTCGACCTAGCCAAGGCTAGTTGCGTTGATTTAATCAAAGATTTTCTTGTTTTAACCAAAGAATTTATTACATTTGGATGCACTACATGAATGCAAACCCTAGACCTAGGGGTATTGGGGGAAATTTCCCTTCAAAGGTTGAATGGTGCCAATCACATTAATTGTGAAGCCCAATAACGATCCTTTTGAAGAAGTCACGAATAATGCGAGTGGGATGCAAATGAATGGAATGCATGTATGCAATGTGAGGACATGAGTTTGAAAAAGTAATAAAAGACAATAATATGTAAGTGAAAATGTGCACGTGAGTGGGCAAGGTGCGGTATGTGAAATGATAATATGAAGTGCATGTGTGCAAGTGAGGATAAAAGTGTTCGTGTGCAAGTGAAGGGATAAAAGGTGTACGTGTGCAAATGAAGGGATAAAAGGTGTACGTGTGCAAATGGAGGGATAAAAGGTGTACGTGTGCAAATGGGAGGAAAAAATGAAAGTGTAATGATAGAGTGGATGCATGAACCTAGGGAATTCATGCATAATGGGTACGGGGAGACCTAAATCGTGACTCAATTTGCCCTTTGATAGAGAGGATACAAGCGTGCTAAGGCTTAGAAAAAGCCACACTCGTCTATATCCCATATTTAAGGGGACTCTCAAGCAAATGAACCCTATAGCTAGTATGGGATGCAAAACCTAAAATGAGAGGAAAAAGGGGTTCGAGGATCATGCCAAATGATAAAACTAAGGAAAATGCGTGATATGTGGTGAACAAGCAAATGATGTGCTAACGAGGGAAAAACCCTAAGGGTCTAGCGTTGGACTAGCCCATTCTATGAATTCCGACTAGCGTTGGACTAGTGGAAACGATAAAAGAAGCCACAACTAGCGTTGGACTAGTGTGGTGACGTACATTCATCCATTCCATTCATCTACACTATGGAAAGCAAGTAGATATACCAAATACTCATAAACACGTAGCACGTAACATTTAGCAGGCTCGACTAGATGCAAGGCCCTAATAAAGCAAGTAACAAGTAACACATAGGCATGCAACCAAGCTAATGAACTTACTACATTCATTAACTAAAACAAAAGGGGAAAGGGAAAATGGACCAAATTGCTCGCCACAGCCCTATCTATTACAAGCCAAGAGGTGTACACATACCCCATTTAAAAGAATAATTTAATAAAAGCAAGAAGGAATGAAATAATGGAACTAAAGAATGGTAATGAAAGCAAATTAGGCATGCGATTCACACTTAGCACATTGGATCACATAGGAGAGACAAAAGGGATAAAAGAAATTATACCTCTCTTGAAATGAAGCTCTAATGGAGTGAAATCAACTTATTGATCCTCCAAAATAAAAGAAATGGTCAAGGCACCAATTTATTTGGCAAATAATCACAAAGGATAAAAAATAAACATGAATTTGAATCAATTAAATCATGTCAACAAACCACATTTAAGAAGTCACAAGAAGAAAGGACTTGATTGCAAAAATTAATAAAGTCTTGGGGTCAAAATTAAAGAAAAATAAAGTTCAGGGACTCATTTGCAATTAAAGTAAGGACCGAATTGAAAGAAATTGAAGACATCCAGGGCCACAGTATAGTTAAAGAGAAAGTCAGGGGCTGATTTGCAAAAATCGTTTTCTGGTTTCTTCATGGACCAGGCTATTGGGCTATTTCATTTATTTGTTTGGGCTAAAGATCATTCGGCCCAAACGGAAGTCCAAGGAAAACAATCTGGCTAGCCCATCATTTTCACTAATCTAGCTCATACAAAATTAAGGGCCTCAAGTTTCCAAGCCCAAATCATAAACCCAGAAGAAGCAAACCAAAATCCATTAGCCCAACCCAACTAAGTATTATTACCAAAAAAACCAAATCATAAAACTAAACCCAACAAGATTAGCAAATCAAATAAAATTATCAAGCCACAATTATGATCAAGAATTAATCCACCCAAAAGACTACTTAAAAAAAATGAAAGGATAATTAAAGTCTAAAAGGGCAAAATTGGTTTAATTACCAAAGGCTTTAGGCCATATCAGAATAGGGGAAATTCGAGGGATTCAAATGCAATCAAAGCAGGGACCTAATTGAAGGATTTATGAAGGTTTTGGGCCTTAGCTCAATCGGACAAAAGTTGGGGGGGTTGAAATAAAATATCAGAAATTATTATGCATCCTGCCCGAAGCTCTCGTGCAGCTTTCTTCTTCGGTTAGCAGCACCAGAAAACTTGGTTTCAATTCCAAACCATTCTCAGTCAAGCAATGAAATTCTCACGCTTTCTCTCTCTCACCAATTCTATACAGAATCCAAATTCATACAAGGGAAATGATGGGAAACAGAAGGGAGAAAAAAAAACAGAACTGGCACAAGAACCAGCATATCAAAATCTCTCAAAATCCCCCATTTTCTGCCCTGACAAGCATTGTATTGGCCGAATGTTACGCGAAACACAGAAATTAATTCGTCCCTGGAGCTGAAATCTCGGTTGGGCATTTCGTCGAACACCAAATGGGCACAGAAAATTTTAGCTAATCTCTGCTCAATTAAATCTATAACCCGCCCCAAAATTTTACCAACAACCCAAGACATTCAAACCAATCAATACATATAACATGTACAATCCGAAAATCAGGAACAGCCAACATGAAAATTTGCCACCACAATCCACGGTAGACATGCTTCAAAGTGGGACTGAAATGTAAAGGAAAAAGTTGACTTACAAGAACCTATCACGGTGACGACTTGCCGGCGGTGGTGGTGGAGTTGGACGTTGTGGTGGCGAGCAATGGCGGTTCCAGTGAGCTGCAGCGGCTTCAGAACATTCTGGAGCTGGCAAGATTCAGCTCGTTCGCACTGCTTTTGCCTCTTTGCTGGCTTCTTCCCCCTCTGTCCATTGCTCATTTTCTCCCTGAACAGGTCCCTCATCTGGGCCAGTGACATTGGCGGCCTTGGTACGGCCATCATCACCTTGTTCCACTCCAAACTCGACGGCTTCACCCTTGCCCAGACTGCGAAACCCTCCACTGCCGGCCTTAATTCCATAGCGGTGGACAAACAAATTTGTGCCGCCGTCAGTAGGAATGATGAACCCAGAGCTCTTCTGGTCATTGAACCACTTGACACAACCCTTTGCTTTCTCGGCTTGTCTCTGCTCACTGCCCTCCTCAGCAGCCATTTTCTTCCTTCAAATCCGCCACCAGTCCGTAGCCTTTCTTTTTCTTTCTTTGCTTTCAGCCCAATCGAAGCTCCCCTCTCTAATTGTTCTATTTTTCTTTGCTGCCTTTCCTTCTTTTTTTTTTTTTTCAAAACTCTCCCCTTCTATCAACTCCGCCGCCTCCCCTGCTTTTCTTTTCATCCCCGTACCCTCTGTTTTTCTCAAAAAACCTCCGTAGCTTTCTTTTGTCGGCTATTTTCCTTAGCCCCCAACCGAGAGCCTCCCTCTCTGTTTTTCTAAGCCTTTCGTCCGTCTTTTGCTTATTCTGTTTTTCCTTCGATTTCTTCCTTTCCTAGCTCTCAGACGAATCCATTTTTTTTTGCTCTGTTCTCCCTTTTGCCGACTGTCAGACCCCTCTTTTCATTTTTCTTTTGCTCTGTTTTCGAGCCGCAATCTCTCTCGGCCTCTTTGTTTTTCTACGCCGAAGCCCCCCTTTTGTTTTCCTTCATAGTCGAGAGCTCTCTCGGCTCTCTCTATCTCCTCTGCCGGCTACTCTACCCAAACCTCCTTTTTGTTTCTTTCCTTTTTTTTTGTCCCCCAAAAACCCCCCTGTTGCGGCTGCCTTCCTCTTGCTATTTTTCTTTCTTTTTCATCTGTGGCCTCCTTTTTTTTTTTTTTTTTTTTTTCAATTCTCAAAACCTCCCTTCTAGGCTAAACAAGTGTCCTCCTAAATGTTGTGTTGTCAATTAAACAAAAGGGACACTTGTCCCATGATTGTTTTGTACACTTGTTCCACATGCACACTTCCACCTATTTTTTGCCATTTTCATTTTTTTCTTCCATTTTGCATTTTTCATCATTTTTCCTTTTTCTCTCTCTATTTTTCATTTCAAGAAATTCTATGCTAAAAACTTAAAAATAAAAATAAAACTATAAACTAAAAACTAAAAATCGAATAAAACTAACAGGACAAATAAACAAACTAAAAATAAACAGTAAATGAAATTACACCAAAAATTTGGTGTCTACACTATCTATGGCCATGCATGTGAAGTTTAGGCGTTTGGATGATGAATTTAGGAAAAGAAAAATCTGAGGTGCGAAGGAATGGGTTTGTCGAGAATTGAATGGGATAATGCAGAGTTAATCTGTTTATTTCTTGATAACCTGAGCTTATAATTGTGATTAGCTGGTTAATAACAAGATGATTAAGCTCTGCATGCAGTTAATTAGTTGGTATAAACCAGAAAAATAAAAAAAAAATGAAATGGGATGAGCTGGCATGCAAGCCTAGCCGAGAACTTAATCTGGAAATGTAGCTCTAATTTTGTCTCTTGGTAGTAATCTGAGCTGATAAACATGATTATCTGACTAAGAACAAGACAATTAAGTCTTGCATGAGGCTAATCAGTTCCGCTAAACAAGAAGAAAAAAAAATTAAACAGAAATCTGACGCATGCAAGTTCACTCGAGAATAGCTGAAGAAATTCTGGATTGTGGATGATTACAAGTGCTGTCCAAACTTGATTTGAACTAGAAATGATGGTAACTTCATTAAGTAGCCTTGCATGTTAGTTTTGGGTACTTAACACATTCATTCAGCCGAGGAAAAATTGGATTTAAGACCAATTAGCTGCTGGAAATTTTAGGAGTAACCGAGAGGTTGTTGTAAATCTTGTCCTTGGTTTCAAATACATGTTAGTGACTTTAAACATTTGAAGTTTTGGCTAAATTATTGTAAGAAATAATTGTTGGGTACCAAGAGCTAATGATTGATGAACCCTTGGCCATTTGAATATATTTTACAAAAGTTGGAATCTTGATGGGATTGTGTTGGATACCTTGGACTTATTTTGTTCAAATGCCGATTTGAAATGGATTTATTGAGATCTAGGGCTAATGATTGACAAAGTCCTAGTGAGATTGCTGTTTAAAATATAATTTTGCTGTAGTGGCCAACTGGGATACAATGTGCATGTGAACTGAAATCGTGAAGTTCATTTTGGTCCTGTGAACTTGAGTATTTTTAAATCAAGCTATGTGAATATATATTTTGCCTAGTATTGAACTACAAAAGTTAGTATAGCACGATAATATTAGAAATTCAAGTGTCGGGAATTTTTTTTAAAACCTTGCAGACTAGTTATTTCTTTCTTTGGCTTAAACTAGCCTTATTATTTCTAGAAAATGATTGCACTAGTTTTTAAAACCCTAGGTATTATTTTATTTCCTTTTCTTTTCTTAAAAAATTGCCCCTGGCTAGTTGTTCTGGAGGGAAATTGTCAAAAACACGAGATTTTAATAATTTTAACTAAAAAAAAACGTAGAAAACCTGCTCGGCAAGAAAACTTACTTCAAGTAAATTAGATTTAGTTGCACCTCTAGAAAGAAAAGTATTTTTAAGGAAACTATACGAAATATTTTACTACTTTTACTAGTTTTAACTTTAAGTGGATTGTCAATTTATTTCGAGAAAATAAACTAGTCATATACTAGATAATTTTTTTTTATACGTAGACCAAGAACTTGTATAGTAAAACTTATAGTTTTAAAACTTGGTTTTCTAGGATTTAGTGAGCATGCGGATTTCGATTCCCAGCTTGACCTGTGACTTCACTTTTGGTGAGTGTCCCTGCTTGTTCTATGCTTATTTGGTTAAAATGCTTTCGTGACTCGATATGTGATAATTGGAAAATGATTGCTGGTCCATCGAAGTGAGAAGTGTGTACTTTATCACACTAGCCTTTCGAGTGGCGACTTGTTTGAAGTGTTTTTCGTGAATATTCTGCTTGCGCTTGCTATAAGTGTTGGACGTAAAGTCGTTGGGTGAATCTCTCGACCAGTCTATAAGTGTTGGACGTAAAGTCATTGGGTGAATCCCTCGACTAGTCTAAGGTATACTTGAGTATTGCCACTTTCGGGCTTGGCATGTGGGCCCGGGACAGGGGTAAGACTGGTGGTCGGAGTTAGAAAAATAAAAAGATCTACATGGACCTTAGATAGTGAAAGTTGACGGAGGGTCGACTTCGGAAAATTTTGATCAAGCTCGTGGAGAAATGGCTCTTGAGAGCCCCTGTATCCTATCTTGTGCTGTTAAACGCTTTCCTAATTGGTTACTTTAATTGAGGATAATACTCGTTATTGTTTTATGTGATTGCATGTCTTGGGGCACCACTGAGCTTTAGCTCACCCCACGTTATTTTGTTTTCCTTGACAGGTTCTGGCATGTGAGAAAGACTTGAAATCTACTTTACTTGTTATGAATGTAATTCGAATTAAACAGTGTAGTTCTGTTTTGGGTTGCCACTTGAAGCTGGAAAAGTGCAAACCTTGGTTTTGTTACTTGGCTTGTAAGAATGTATGTGGCTTGTATGAATTTGTTAAATGGGACTGTTTGACTTTATTCCGTGGTTTGTAATGCGTAAGGTATTTAAGAATCGACGAGTCGCTATCTTAAAGTGCTGTTATCTCTGAAGTTAATGTGGTCTTAGTTATTGGTCTATTTTGGAGGATCAATATTGTAATAGTTTAGGCTATACTTCGGAAGGATTTTACTAGCTTGCTGGCGTGAGTCCTGGCGAGAGCTAGGCAGACGGCTCGCCAACCCTCTGGTTCGCCTTAGGGGGAAGTGGGGTCGCCACAGCCGATCATTTGATTTGCGTTACAGCATGGTTGCTCCTCCTTAAGGCCTTGATTCGCAAGATTCTGACTTACTCTTCTTCATCGATTTCGAGCCATGAATTCCTGCACAAGGGGCTTACCAAAGTACAACATGCACTTAAATTAATGCAACTACTACTCATGGAAAGAGCAGCGTGATTGATTCAAAAATGTGTTACTTGACTCTTGGACGAAATCCTCAAACGTGTTATAAAAATTTGCCCCTGTGTGGGCTTCTTTTGTGAAACCTCATAAATAAAAATTTGCCCCAGTGTAGGCCCATTTAATTGCAAAAATTTGCTTGGATGACTCTCCATTTATTTGAACAAAGTAAAAAACTATGTTTCCTAACAAAAAATTTCATGAGAAATCTCTTGAAATAAAACCAAATTACAGAAGATTTCTTCCTCACCTTAGCATTGATGCTTAGGGTAATGGATCACCACTTCTTGTTAGCTCGTCTTTCAGGACCAATCAAGTGGGCATTATTTCTGATTTTGAGGTGAGTAAGGAAAATGGGAGGTTAGGATCTGTCTTATTCTTGTGCCCAAAATTGTATGTAATCCATTCAACATCACATCTTAGTGAAAGCAAATAGTATGTCACCCCTATTTCTTAAGAAACTTTAGTCAACATATAAGTTTTAACCTTGCAACATATGGGTAGAAACGATAGCTAAACATGTAAAAACTGGTTACCCTTATGATCACAAATGATTGATGGATTTCTTATAAGCACAATCCTCACTTTGGGTTGTCATGAAGGATAAGTCAGCGATGGACTTTATGAGCTTGTAATGTGGCTTGAAAATGATAGTTTAAAGAAATAAGGTTTTCAAGGACATTACACTGAAGATCATATTTTTCCAAAATTGTCCCTATTTTGAACTCGAAAATCTTGGACTTCGTTTGACTTTTAACATTACTTAACGGGGACTTTCAGCATCGAAATTTTCATTTCCTTTGCATTTATTTTTGCTTTTTCCTTTTCTCTTTTTTCTTCTCTTCTTTTTCCAAAGGTGTCCTTGCGGATTTTCACATGATGAGCAGTGTCAACCTCATCTAATCAATTTAGAAATACATCTAAAAAATTTCTTGGCATCAGTATATGAGCTTGCCAATTAATTTAGAAAATTTCTCGACAGAGATATTGCAAAGAACAGAAGTCAGGGCTTCCGGCTTTTGTAATGGGGTCAGGTGGGGTGCTTAGAAAGGTTAAGACTTGAAAGCGGATTTCAAAAGCGGTTTGAGTAACCTGAGATCGCATTATTGCGCCAACCCTATTTTAGGGTTAAATCAGAACTTGCCCCAGTTTATTCTCAATTGAGGCTCTTTTCTCTTTCATTTTGTTCTCTTTTTTCGGCCTTCTGCCATTCTTTTGAACTTTTCCAAAAATTTTGCCCCAATTTATGCTCAACCGAGGTTCTTTTTTCTTTTTTGCTATTGATTTTGTTGCTTTATAACTTTTCACCTCTTGGGACTTTTCTTTCTTTTTCAACTCAAACTTGCCCCTGTGTGGGGTTTGTGTGACGGCCCCACCTCCCCCTAGGGCGTACCAAAGGGTTCGGCGGGTCGCCTGCCCAGCTCTTGCCGGGACTCAGTCGTTCACTACAGTCCTCAATTAAATTACAATATAAAAATCAAATATGTATCAAATTCTCCAAGAATTACATATCACGAACCCACTTAAGTCCAAACGTTCATACAATCCCTAATAACAACTATTACACAAGATGAAATCCAAAACTCAAACCATACATGAGATAATCCATCCGGTCACATGAATACGTGCTACAAGCACTTCCTTCGTCTCGAGCCCTGTGGAGGGGAATAAAACATTTTGGGGGTGAGCTAAAAGCTCAGCGAGTAACCAATAAAATCGGTAAGCAAATCAGTTTCACAGTCGTTCATTTCAGTGATGTCATGATTCTAAGATCAAATGTACATTTATTGCTCTCGTGAGCCAGTGAAATCGTTGTACTTAAACACCCAACGCTCCAAACAAACATTTAACAGTAAACAGTCAGAGGGGGAGCCATTTGCTCCAGATGAACAGTACACAGAGGTGGAGACGTTGGTGTTCAGCACACGAATTCCAAGTACTCATTTAAGCCAAAACATGTCATGGGCCACATGCAAGCACTCATGATATGCAATCAAGTAAATAGTGCAAGAAACGGTTCATAAGTAACTTTGGAAAGAGTTTAGGGTCACTCACCTCCACGGCTCAGAAACTATCCATCATATATCATTACCTTGCCCGAGTCCAAGCTCTAAATCACAAACTCAAAGCAATCATACATTCTCAAAGTTCGGACAACATTTCCCCATAAATGCTTCATTTCCAACCTACAATATATTACCGATCACACATACGGTTAATAAGCAATAAAATATATCCAATTAGGCCACAATATCCCTCAATCAAAGCTAATTAGAAGCTTAAAAGCCACCACTAGAAAAACCCCCAATTAAACCCTAGAAACCGGAATTCATTCCCTCAAGCGTAAATTTGGGCAGCATGCCCTTTGTGTTTACCTAATTTCCAGCCATTTAGGCTTCATTATTTTTCCTCAACCAATCCCAAAGTCATATATATCATAAATGCAAGTCAATAGCCGTTCCATAGGCTCATAACAATACAAGGACAAAATTTAAGCTAACAACAAGTGTGGAAACGAAGTTTACAAAAGACAGTTTTGACGGGTTTTTGCGGAATGGGTACATCTGAGGCTACGCTTATCGGATTGAGGTGAAACTTATACCGTTTCGAAGCTAAGACACAAGGCTACAATGTTCATGAAGATCACTTAGTCCAGTTTCCAATGCAACCTAGTCAAATCCTCAATTTACAGAACCAAAATCTCACTCGTCGGCTGTCTAACCGCATTGTACTATAATGGTCATATCTCAGGTTACAAAGGTCCGATTCAGGTGTTCTTAGAGGCGTTTGAAAGCTAAGTAAGAATACTACAACTTTCATGTTTTGGTAAAAAACTAAATCAGTACGGATCCTAGTGGAAAAACGTGATAAACTGGATAAACTGACCAAACGGACTGCTGGGGAAAAACTTAAAACAGTAAGGGTATTTTGGACTTTTCACTACCTACGTTGCTCCGATTGAGCTGAAATTTTGTAGGTACCTATAAAATACCATTATCTACAACTTTCATGCTTTGACCTAAGGCCAAATCGGCCTCTAACATAGGGCTACAAAACCGGACAGAACAGAGCTGAAAATTTCCAGAAACCTGGAATTTTTGGGATTCAATGAAACTTTCTTCATTTCTTGATTCAATCATCACTACAACCACTTATATAAGCTTAGATACAACATATATCATCCATATAGCAAGTATAGGCAGCAAATACCTCAACAAATGAAGCTTGCAAGAGTAATACTTCACCTCCTCTTGGAATTCTTGGTTCCCCTAGCTTCTCAAGCTCACAGCTCACACTTTAATCGGTTTAGAATTTTAATTCCTCACTTGGACGGCTCAACTCAAGAAGAAGGAAGTTGGTTTCTTGCTCTCTTTCTCTCCTCTCTTGTCTCAGCCAAGTAGCAGAAAAATGAAGAAGAAAGGTTGCCCAAGGTGATAAGAAGGTAAGACAAGTTGTCTTGGTCAAGGGCCCTTAGGTGGCCGACAAGTGTCCTCACCACCCTCCACTCATTTTTTTGTTTCTTTTCCTTGTTATTTTGGTCCATAATTTCGGTCAAAGCTAGCTGGAATTGAGGGGATATTTTGTTCAAATATTAATGAGCTCATGTGGTAAGAAAGTGGTGGTCAAGTGATGCGGTCAATCGGTAGTGATCGATACCCGTCGGTTTGCACCATTTTTCCTTAAATCACACATACTAGGGTTTTTACTTCCTATTCACTAACTTTATATCATTGCTTCTAATCACATATTATTTCTCACCCAAAAGTCACTCTTAAACACCAAATTTGATCCTCATTCGGTACCGAATAATTACACTACGGATACACGTGAAAACCCTAACTTGCTCCAACTTGAAAACGAAAAGTGAAACCCTACTTTCCAGGTTCATTTACACTTATCGTGGGGTGATTGAGTAGTAGGGTCATAGTAAAAGAATAATTTCCAAATAAAAGGTCATTTTTGAGAAAATATAAGGAATTTGCGAGTCCTCACACTCAACCTTTCGGGGCGTCACAAACTCCCCTCCTTAAAAGAATGTCGTCCTCGACATTCCATCTTGTACCAATCAAGTCAAGACATCCCGCAAGAATCACTAATATTTCAAACCAAACCCACAGTCCGGCATCCTAAACTTCAAGCCTAGGATACACTACAGAGATCTGAAGCCTAAGCTCTGATACCAACTGTGACGGCCCCACCTCCCCCTAGGGCGTACCAAAGGGTTCGGCGGGTCGCCTGCCCACCTCTTGCCGGGACTCAGTCGTTCACTACAGTCCTCAATTAAATTACAATATAAAAATCAAATATGTATCAAATTCTCCAAGAATTACATATCACGAACCCACTTAAGTCCAAACGTTCATACAATCCCTAATAACAACTATTACACAAGATGAAATCCAAAACTCAAACCATACATGAGATAATCCATCCGGTCACATGAATACGTGCTACAAGCACTTCCTTCGTCTCGAGCCCTGTGGAGGGGAATAAAACATTTTGGGGGTGAGCTAAAAGCTCAGCGAGTAACCAATAAAATCGGTAAGCAAATCAGTTTCACAGTCGTTCATTTCAGTGATGTCATGATTCTAAGATCAAATGTACATTTATTGCTCTCGTGAGCCAGTGAAATCGTTGTACTTAAACACCCAACGCTCCAAACAAACATTTAACAGTAAACAGTCAGAGGGGGAGCCATTTGCTCCTGATGAACAGTACACAGAGGTGGAGACGTTGGTGTTCAGCACACGAATTCCAAGTACTCATTTAAGCCAAAACATGTCATGGGCCACATGCAAGCACTCATGATATGCAATCAAGTAAATAGTGCAAGAAACGGTTCATAAGTAACTTTGGAAAGAGTTTAGGGTCACTCACCTCCACGGCTCAGAAACTATCCATCATATATCATTACCTTGCCCGAGTCCAAGCTCTAAATCACAAACTCAAAGCAATCATACATTCTCAAAGTTCGGACAACATTTCCCCATAAATGCTTCATTTCCAACCTACAATATATTACCGATCACACATACGGTTAATAAGCAATAAAATATATCCAATTAGGCCACAATATCCCTCAATCAAAGCTAATTAGAAGCTTAAAAGCCACCACTAGAAAAACCCCCAATTAAACCCTAGAAACCGGAATTCATTCCCTCAAGCGTAAATTTGGGCAGCATGCCCTTTGTGTTTACCTAATTTCCAGCCATTTAGGCTTCATTATTTTTCCTCAACCAATCCCAAAGTCATATATATCATAAATGCAAGTCAATAGCCGTTCCATAGGCTCATAACAATACAAGGACAAAATTTAAGCTAACAACAAGTGTGGAAACGAAGTTTACAAAAGACAGTTTTGACGGGTTTTTGCGGAATGGGTACATCTGAGGCTACGCTTATCGGATTGAGGTGAAACTTATACCGTTTCGAAGCTAAGACACAAGGCTACAATGTTCATGAAGATCACTTAGTCCAGTTTCCAATGCAACCTAGTCAAATCCTCAATTTACAGAACCAAAATCTCACTCGTCGGCTGTCTAACCGCATTGTACTATAATGGTCATATCTCAGGTTACAAAGGTCCGATTCAGGTGTTCTTAGAGGCGTTTGAAAGCTAAGTAAGAATACTACAACTTTCATGTTTTGGTAAAAAACTAAATCAGTACGGATCCTAGTGGAAAAACGTGATAAACTGGATAAACTGACCAAACGGACTGCTGGGGAAAAACTTAAAACAGTAAGGGTATTTTGGACTTTTCACTACCTACGTTGCTCCGATTGAGCTGAAATTTTGTAGGTACCTATAAAATACCATTATCTACAACTTTCATGCTTTGACCTAAGGCCAAATCGGCCTCTAACATAGGGCTACAAAACCGGACAGAACAGAGCTGAAAATTTCCAGAAACCTGGAATTTTTGGGATTCAATGAAACTTTCTTCATTTCTTGATTCAATCATCACTACAACCACTTATATAAGCTTAGATACAACATATATCATCCATATAGCAAGTATAGGCAGCAAATACCTCAACAAATGAAGCTTGCAAGAGTAATACTTCACCTCCTCTTGGAATTCTTGGTTCCCCTAGCTTCTCAAGCTCACAGCTCACACTTTAATCGGTTTAGAATTTTAATTCCTCACTTGGACGGCTCAACTCAAGAAGAAGGAAGTTGGTTTCTTGCTCTCTTTCTCTCCTCTCTTGTCTCAGCCAAGTAGCAGAAAAATGAAGAAGAAAGGTTGCCCAAGGTGATAAGAAGGTAAGACAAGTTGTCTTGGTCAAGGGCCCTTAGGTGGCCGACAAGTGTCCTCACCACCCTCCACTCATTTTTTTGTTTCTTTTCCTTGTTATTTTGGTCAATAATTTCGGTCAAAGCTAGCTGGAATTGAGGGGATATTTTGTTCAAATATTAATGAGCTCATGTGGTAAGAAAGTGGTGGTCAAGTGATGCGGTCAATCGGTAGTGATCGATACCCGTCGGTTTGCACCATTTTTCCTTAAATCACACATACTAGGGTTTTTACTTCCTATTCACTAACTTTATATCATTGCTTCTAATCACATATTATTTCTCACCCAAAAGTCACTCTTAAACACCAAATTTGATCCTCATTCGGTACCGAATAATTACACTACGGATACACGTGAAAACCCTAACTTGCTCCAACTTGAAAACGAAAAGTGAAACCCTACTTTCCAGGTTCATTTACACTTATCGTGGGGTGATTGAGTAGTAGGGTCATAGTAAAAGAATAATTTCCAAATAAAAGGTCATTTTTGAGAAAATATAAGGAATTTGCGAGTCCTCACACTCAACCTTTCGGGGCGTCACAAACTCCCCTCCTTAAAAGAATGTCGTCCTCGACATTCCATCTTGTACCAATCAAGTCAAGACATCCCGCAAGAATCACTAATATTTCAAACCAAACCCACAGTCCGGCATCCTAAACTTCAAGCCTAGGATACACTACAGAGATCTGAAGCCTAAGCTCTGATACCAACTGTGACGGCCCCACCTCCCCCTAGGGCGTACCAAAGGGTTCGGCGGGTCGCCTGCCCACCTCTTGCCGGGACTCAGTCGTTCACTACAGTCCTCAATTAAATTACAATATAAAAATCAAATATGTATCAAATTCTCCAAGAATTACATATCACGAACCCACTTAAGTCCAAACGTTCATACAATCCCTAATAACAACTATTACACAAGATGAAATCCAAAACTCAAACCATACATGAGATAATCCATCCGGTCACATGAATACGTGCTACAAGCACTTCCTTCGTCTCGAGCCCTGTGGAGGGGAATAAAACATTTTGGGGGTGAGCTAAAAGCTCAGCGAGTAACCAATAAAATCGGTAAGCAAATCAGTTTCACAGTCGTTCATTTCAGTGATGTCATGATTCTAAGATCAAATGTACATTTATTGCTCTCGTGAGCCAGTGAAATCGTTGTACTTAAACACCCAACGCTCCAAACAAACATTTAACAGTAAACAGTCAGAGGGGGAGCCATTTGCTCCAGATGAACAGTACACAGAGGTGGAGACGTTGGTGTTCAGCACACGAATTCCAAGTACTCATTTAAGCCAAAACATGTCATGGGCCACATGCAAGCACTCATGATATGCAATCAAGTAAATAGTGCAAGAAACGGTTCATAAGTAACTTTGGAAAGAGTTTAGGGTCACTCACCTCCACGGCTCAGAAACTATCCATCATATATCATTACCTTGCCCGAGTCCAAGCTCTAAATCACAAACTCAAAGCAATCATACATTCTCAAAGTTCGGACAACATTTCCCCATAAATGCTTCATTTCCAACCTACAATATATTACCGATCACACATACGGTTAATAAGCAATAAAATATATCCAATTAGGCCACAATATCCCTCAATCAAAGCTAATTAGAAGCTTAAAAGCCACCACTAGAAAAACCCCCAATTAAACCCTAGAAACCGGAATTCATTCCCTCAAGCGTAAATTTGGGCAGCATGCCCTTTGTGTTTACCTAATTTCCAGCCATTTAGGCTTCATTATTTTTCCTCAACCAATCCCAAAGTCATATATATCATAAATGCAAGTCAATAGCCGTTCCATAGGCTCATAACAATACAAGGACAAAATTTAAGCTAACAACAAGTGTGGAAACGAAGTTTACAAAAGACAGTTTTGACGGGTTTTTGCGGAATGGGTACATCTGAGGCTACGCTTATCGGATTGAGGTGAAACTTATACCGTTTCGAAGCTAAGACACAAGGCTACAATGTTCATGAAGATCACTTAGTCCAGTTTCCAATGCAACCTAGTCAAATCCTCAATTTACAGAACCAAAATCTCACTCGTCGGCTGTCTAACCGCATTGTACTATAATGGTCATATCTCAGGTTACAAAGGTCCGATTCAGGTGTTCTTAGAGGCGTTTGAAAGCTAAGTAAGAATACTACAACTTTCATGTTTTGGTAAAAAACTAAATCAGTACGGATCCTAGTGGAAAAACGTGATAAACTGGATAAACTGACCAAACGGACTGCTGGGGAAAAACTTAAAACAGTAAGGGTATTTTGGACTTTTCACTACCTACGTTGCTCCGATTGAGCTGAAATTTTGTAGGTACCTATAAAATACCATTATCTACAACTTTCATGCTTTGACCTAAGGCCAAATCGGCCTCTAACATAGGGCTACAAAACCGGACAGAACAGAGCTGAAAATTTCCAGAAACCTGGAATTTTTGGGATTCAATGAAACTTTCTTCATTTCTTGATTCAATCATCACTACAACCACTTATATAAGCTTAGATACAACATATATCATCCATATAGCAAGTATAGGCAGCAAATACCTCAACAAATGAAGCTTGCAAGAGTAATACTTCACCTCCTCTTGGAATTCTTGGTTCCCCTAGCTTCTCAAGCTCACAGCTCACACTTTAATCGGTTTAGAATTTTAATTCCTCACTTGGACGGCTCAACTCAAGAAGAAGGAAGTTGGTTTCTTGCTCTCTTTCTCTCCTCTCTTGTCTCAGCCAAGTAGCAGAAAAATGAAGAAGAAAGGTTGCCCAAGGTGATAAGAAGGTAAGACAAGTTGTCTTGGTCAAGGGCCCTTAGGTGGCCGACAAGTGTCCTCACCACCCTCCACTCATTTTTTTGTTTCTTTTCCTTGTTATTTTGGTCCATAATTTCGGTCAAAGCTAGCTGGAATTGAGGGGATATTTTGTTCAAATATTAATGAGCTCATGTGGTAAGAAAGTGGTGGTCAAGTGATGCGGTCAATCGGTAGTGATCGATACCCGTCGGTTTGCACCATTTTTCCTTAAATCACACATACTAGGGTTTTTACTTCCTATTCACTAACTTTATATCATTGCTTCTAATCACATATTATTTCTCACCCAAAAGTCACTCTTAAACACCAAATTTGATCCTCATTCGGTACCGAATAATTACACTACGGATACACGTGAAAACCCTAACTTGCTCCAACTTGAAAACGAAAAGTGAAACCCTACTTTCCAGGTTCATTTACACTTATCGTGGGGTGATTGAGTAGTAGGGTCATAGTAAAAGAATAATTTCCAAATAAAAGGTCATTTTTGAGAAAATATAAGGAATTTGCGAGTCCTCACACTCAACCTTTCGGGGCGTCACAGTTTGTGATCCTTAGGGGTTGCCAAACGAAGTATTTTATTCTGAAGGCTCAAAAGGGATAACTAGAGATAGAATATTTGATTGGAAAAGAAGAGGGCCTGACTTTTATTCCGTTCCTTACATTAACTCTGAAAGGAAACTATCATTAATGCGAAATTTTTTGCATGCATCTGAATTAAATGATTGAGGAAGACTCCTGTTCATCCATATCTGTGAAGCATAGGTGATTTGCTGGACACTCTTCCTCTTTCTCTTTTTTTTTTTCCAAAATGGAAGCCCAAATAGAATCCAATTTCCCCAATTTGCAATTCTCTCTTTTCTTTTTAATTTTAGCATCTTTGCTTTTCTCTTTTCTCTCTTTCCCCGCAAAATTCTCCAATCTCCTTCCCCAATGTGGGGTACGATCATAAGTGCTTTTGAAAAGAACCACCCATTTTAGCTCAAATGAGGATGCAAGGGATAAATGGTGTTTAGGTTGTAGAAACGATGGCCAAAGTATCATTCTTACACCTCATGACAACCAAAGTAACGAAATGGTCATTGAAAATTCACTCCCTTTTTGATATCTAAGAATTTTTCAATGTAGGGTAATGATCATTAAGACTCTTATTTGAAACGAAATTATTCTTTTGAAGGCTCAAATGGGAAAGCAAATAATAAAAATCTGTATGGGTAGAGAAACGAACGCTCGAAGTATCATTCCAAATTTTCAAAATAAACAAGAATAACGCACATTTTGCTTTCACTTAGATGTGAATTGAATATAATTAGACATAGTGGGACATTTTTCAAGCAAAGATTGCCCCAATTTGCGATTTATCAATCAATGTGACTGATTTTATTTTAGAGTTAAATGAAGGAGAAAAGATATCTCATTGGGCTTTTTGAATGACGGCTCACCTTTTTTTTCTTTTTTTACTCTGAGCACTCTTATTGTATAGTTCGGATCACCAATCTAGTGTACGCAAAGATTTTAGAAAGCATACACTTGTGAATTTTCAGGCTAGAAGTTGAAAAAATCTCAGTTTGGTTTTATTTCTTAAAATTCATCATGAAATCTCTAATGAGCAAAATATCAATCAAATGTACATGAATATACACAAAACAATAATTGTTCAAAACTTTATTGCTGAAAAAGTTTAAAACAAAATTTCTCGTTCAATATATATACTTTTTGTCTCCCTTTCTTTTGGAAAAATTGTATTTGCAAGTCAAATATACAGAATTTTCCTTTGAAAAACAATTATAAAATCTCTCAGAGACTTTAGCCTAGAGTTTTCAGATAAATATTTCATGTTTTTATTGTAAAATCTGCCCAAGAATCAAATAATACTTGTAATTTTCACACTTTATTAGATCAAAATTGTTATCAGATATAGAAAAATATTCTTTACCTTATTGAAGCATTTTTATGAATGCAGGGTAGGGGGAAAACAAATTAAAAAAATACCCCGAGTTAGTAGGCAAGACGACAAAATTGGTATGCATGTCCTATGGGGGAGCCCTTTTATGCCAAAGGTAGGCCTAGCATGGAAATTCAATCCTCTATTGTAGGCACCATACAATACCTAATGAATCCGATCAACTGATTGAGTAAAAAAATGATTTGAAAAATTTGGCCAATTGGAGTGAGAAGAGACATTTGTCTTAAAAATGAGGACAAAGTCCGAATGGATTGCTTGCTTTGGTCAACACATAAAATGATGTGTAAAAGAGCCTACTCTTGAAAGGATTGCAATGTCTCGACTAATTTATCTAGTGAACCTTAGACTTAAACCCTAAAGGGGAAAAAGCGGATCAAATGGATAGGATGAAATTGATTATTTATTCAAAAATAGGTAAGCTGGTCAAATGAATTGAATGAAATTTGATTTATTCAAAATTGATCGGATCACCCTAAAAAAGGGTAGATTGGTCAAATGGATTGAATGAAACTTGATTTATTCAAAATCGGTTCGATTGTCCTAAAAATGGGTGAATTGGCCAAATAAATGAAATGGGAGTTAATGATTTATTCAAAAATGATTAGATTGTCCTAAAATTGAATGAATTGACAAAATGGATTGGATGAAATTGATGAAGAAAATGGATTGATGCAATTAATGGTTTATTCAAAAATTGATCGAATTGTCTACCCATTGATAGTTTCAAGAAAATCATTGTGATGCATTAGTCTATGAGCCTCCTAAAATCAAAATTTGGCCTCAATACATTTATCGTCTTAACAATGAAGAATTATTTGTGAATTTCTTCAAGTCAATGTCCTTTAAGTAAGGGATTTTTACCAACTATGTTGAAAATGGCCAAAAGATGATTGTTAGATGCTAATATTCTAATGTGCAAAAAAATTGCTTTGCCGTCTTCGAAAAGATCGGATCCTACCTTACCTCGTGCACTACCCCTTTGGACAGTACAGGAAATATAAACGTGCAAGTCTCATTGGATTATATATCTGAGACATAGGGCGGTTTATTCTTAGCACGTGATCCCCTAAATGGCATTCCCTCTAAGGTGGATACAGGATGCTAGTTTATTAAAGCAATAAAATATGCAATTTAAATGAAAACGTGACCTAAGGAACCCTTTATATGCCAGGGTAGGTCTAACATGATATGCCATTATGCGGAAACGAAGTTTGGGTTGGGAAACAAAAGGCAGATTTGCTGCTGCTTAGCGGAATTAACACAACTGAAGCTATCCTTGTCAGATTGAGGTGTAATTTACACCGTTTCGAAGCTAAGATAAAGGGTTACAATGTTGAAGAATGCCACTCAGTCCAGTTTGCAATGTATCTAGGTCAAATTTACCAAAACAACCCCTAGATTTTCTAGTTTGAAGTTTACTATGAAATGCAACCAGCAGTCCTGATTCATTCACTCATATCTCAGCACCTATGACTCCAATTCAAGCCATATGAATGCTAAGATACCAGGCTATAAATGTTAAGAAGACATCAACAACTAAATCAGTAGTATTCCCAGTCAACCTAACCAATTACCAAAGCTGATTATCAGTTTCGGACAGAAACAGGGTAGCAGGGGTATTTCAGTCTTTTCATAGGTTACGTTGCTCCGATTGGGCTGAAATTTTGTAGGCAACTATAAAACATCATTATATACAACTTTCATGTTTTAACCTTAAGATAATTTGGCTTGTAACCTGCTCAAATAAATTCAGACAAAACAGGCCTGTTTGAAACCCTAACCTGGAAATTTTGCCCCAAACCAAAATTTTTGCACAATCAACCATATCCAACATATATCAACTCCATTTTACACAATAACTAACCAACAATCCATGACTAACCAACACTAAACATATGAAATCAGAAAAATCAAGCATAAAATAAAAATCCATCAATCTTCACAAGTCGTGAAATCATCCAAAAAATCACTTATTCAACTACCACAAGGCACCAATTTAGCATTATCATGAACAAGAAAGAATTTCTTGGCTACTCTGTGACGACCTCACTTCCCCATAAGGCGAACCAGAGGGTTGGCGGCCGTCTGCCTAGCTCTCGCCAGGACTCACGCAAGCACACTAACCCAAAACCTTCCGAAGATTTAACCTATGCTATTACAATAGCAAATCTTCCAAAATAAATCGATTACTAATACGACATTAACTTCAAAGATAACAGCATCTGAAGTTAGCCAATCGACGGCTCTTAAACACTTCACGCGCTACTTACAAGGATTAAAGCCATACCACACCAATACAAACATATATACCAAATATCAGAATTAGGGATTACACCTTTCCAGCTTCAAGTAGCAATTCAAAATAAAAGATACAAGGTCAATCCGAAATAAAATTTACACAAATGAATAGGTAAGCTTCAAGTCTCTCGATTTCCAAGACCTGTTAAAGAAAAACAAATATCGTGTGGTGAGCTAAAGCTCAGTGGTGCCCAAAACATGCAACCAAATCAATTACTTAGCAAATAGTAATTTCAACTTAAATTCAGCAAGTAGGAAAGCGTGTAACAGCATGGGGTAGGATACATGGGCTCTCAGGAGCCATTTTCCTTGCGCTTGATTAAAATTACCCGCAGTTGACCCTCCATCAACTTTCACTATCTAAAGTCCATGTAGATTCATTATTATTTTTTATTTATAGACTAGTCGAGGGATTCACCCAACGACGTTGCGTCCAGCATGAGGTTATTATAGACTAGTCGAGGGATTCACCCAGTGACGTTGCGTCCAGCATGAGGTTATTATAGACTAGTCGAGGGATTCACCCAGCGACGTTGCGTCTAGCAAGAGATTAGTATAGACTGGTCGAGGGATTCACCCAGCGACGTTGCGTCTAGCAAGAGATTAGTATAAGCAGGATATTCACGAAAACATTTCAAGCAAGTCACCACTCGAACGGCTAATGTGGTAAAGTACACATAGCTCACTTCGATGGATCAAAACCATATTTCCAAATATCACATATCAAGCCGAGAAAGCGCATTAATCAGGTAAGCATAGAACAAGCAGGGACACTCACCAAGAGTAAAGTTCAAAGGTCAAGCCGGGAATCGTAGTCCAAGTCCTCGCTAAATCCTAGAAATCCAAGTTTTAAGAACTATAAGTTTTACTAAGCAAACTCTTGACTTCAAACATATAAAAGATTATCTTGTATTAAACTAGTTTATTTCCCTGAAACAAATCAATAAATTTCTTAAACATCAAGACTAGTAAGGAATAAAGTGTTTCATGTGGTTTCTTTAAAGATATTTCCTTTCAAGGGTGCAAACTAGAACCAAAGTGGTTCAGATGGGTTTTCCTTGCCGAATAAGTTTTCTATGCCTTTTATTTGAAATTACTTAAATCTAGTATTTTTTTCCAAATTTCCTTTAAAACAACTGGTCAAGAATAGTTTTAAGAAAACTTAAAGTTTAAGAGTTGGATACAAATACTCTCTAAAGGTAATAAGGCTAGTTTAAGCAAAATAAAAGAATTAACTAGTCGGCAAGGTTTTGAAAGTCCCAATATCTAACTTTCTAATAATACTACACTAAACTCGAATTCTATCCCTTGATATTAAAGCGGAATATTTCCACAAAATTTGATTTAAAGATACTTGAATTCAAAAGACTAGAACGGACTTCACGATTCCAATTCATTTGCACATTATATTCCAAGTCACCAATATAGCAAAAACACAATTCGAACATCAATTTCACTAGGGCTTCATCAATCATTAGCCCTAGGTCTCAACAGATTCAATTCTAATCAAAATCAACCAGAGGAAGTCCAAAGTATTAAAACAATTCCAACTCACAAATCGTGGACCTTCAAATTGCATTTCAACCAATCACTTGAACAAATTCACCAAAAATTAAATTATTGCAAAACTACTCAAATAGTCAAGAGCTTCATCAATCATTAGCTCTTGACAACCAATTCTCACTTCAAACACCAATCCATTCAAAACAAGAATAAAACTACAGCCAACTTGGCTCCCGAGTAGTTCTGAAATTCAGATTTTATTTTCTTGATCCGGTAGTCAAGAAAATCCCAGCAAAATTTCAATCCAAGATGTCCATTAAACCTTCAACTTTTACTTGCTAGATTCACTAAACATATAGCTTATAATCTGACCAACCCAAACTAAAGCAAATAATACTCAAAGCCAGAGAATGATCTCATTCAACAACCTCAATTAATTCGGCCAGCTTGCAAGTCAAATTTCCAACAATAGGGTAGATTATTTATAGAGCTTTTGTTCCTAGTTTCCTTCAATTTTTACTACAACTCAGCAAGCAAAGGGTGATTAGCAAGCTACAAGCAAATCTTAAGCATCCAATATGAGAGTCTTAATTAAAATTCAAAGAAAAACTAACCAAATGCTCAACTTCCTTCTCTCGACCAAACTAGAAATTTTCCAGCACCTATGCTACAACATTTTTTATCCAATCTTCTAACATATCAAATGTTTCATAGCTAAACCACTTACACGGGTCAAGTACGCATCTTTTCATTCATTTTTGACCCATTTTCTTCCAAGGAAAAAAAATTCCAGAAACAAGTTAAGGTCTCCAACCCAAGTTTCTCGGCCACTAGCAAAATTTTCCCAGCAGCTTAATTGATCATCATGTGACGGCCCCACCTTCCCCTAAGGCGAACCAGAGGGTTCGGCGGGCCGCCTGCCCAGCTCTCGTCGGGATTCAGTCGATCACTACAATCCTCAAATATATTACAATATAAATCTCAAATACTACATCAAATGTTCCCCCAATTACACATCCAAGTCTCCAATAATTACATGTCAAAAGCGAAGCTAAAACAATTTCCAACTATACATAAAATGATTCCAAATCCAAATTGTACAAAATATAGGCCATCCATTCACGTGAATAAGCACTACAAGTCCTTCCTTCGCCTTGAGCCCTGTGGAGGGGGAAAAAATAGTTTTGGGGTGAGCTAAAAGCTCAGCGAGTAACCAGAAAATCATTAATCAAATCGGTTTCACAATAGTTCATTTCAATGATGTCATATAGCAATGATGTCATAAATCAAATGATAAATCCAGAAACAACTACATCATTTGCAAAACAGTAAATATGGATTATCAATAATTCAAGAAACATTTACAATGGAAAGCGATAGTAACATTCATGAAAGGATACATTCATTCTCCTGACATTTCCTCGCTCATTTGGTCATTCATTTCATTTCATTCACCCCGTCCCTGGCTTTTGGCCAGGCTCCACCAACCTACATAGGTAATACTCGAGTATACCAAATGTTCACCCAAGTTCCTAATCGCCTGACCGAGTCCGCTTCTGGCTCAAGACGACCGGTAACAAGGGGCAATGGCCAGTTCAGCCCAAAAGGCTTACATTCATGCGCAAGTAACATTTCAATCGAAAATTTCACATTTATCGAGGTCGAGTGCGATAAAGTACACACTCGCCTCGAAAACTCGTTTTGGAAATCATTATAAGCGCTTAACACGTTTTCAACCAAAATACAAGTCATGAAGTCAAGAAATATAGCAAACAAGGCACACTCAAATGCCAGCACACATGATATGCAAGAAAACATTTCAAAAGTAACTTTGGAAACAGTTCAAAAGTAAATAATGTAAGAAACGGTTCATAAATAACTTTAGAAGTAGTTTGAGGTCACTCACCTCCACGGCTCAGAACCCATCCGTCATAAACCATTATCTTGTCCGAATCCAAGCCCTAAAATCCAAAACAGATTTGATGTCCTTTAGTGATTTTGGCACTACGATTATCGGATGGGGGTGTAAGATACACCGTTTCGAAGCTAAAAGACAGGGCTACAACATTACAGAAGGTCACTCAACTCAGTTTTGAGTGCAAACAGGTAAAAAATGCAGAATACCAAACCAGAACCGTAATTGCAGGTTTACAAATCACACCATGCTGTAATTAGTCCAACTCAGTCTATACAGGTCCAAATGCATTGATTCCAAAGGCATGCAGTAGCTAAGACCTCAAGCTACATTTCATAAGAAGACACCAACATCCAAATCCAAAGCAATTCCAGTCAAAACAGACGATTACAAACACAGTTTGCACATTCTGATCAACCCAGAACAGCTACAGTAAAATCGACATATCTCACTCTACACTACTCCAAATGATCTGAAATTTTACAGGCACCTCAAACACATCAATACCTACAACTGTCATGTTTTGAGCCAAGGCCAATTCGGCCTCTAACTAGGTGCTAAAAATTCGGACAGATTGTGCAACCCAAAAAACCCTAACTTGCTGAAATTTTTCCCAAACCAGAAATTGGTTGCAATTGTTCACTTTTCCCACCTCCTTAAGTCATTATATACCATTTCTAATCATCCTAGATAGCCACACAATCATGCTTATATTAAAACAGAAAAATCCCCAAAAATAATAAAACTTCATCATTTCAACCACAAATCAAGAATTAATCCATAAAATTGCCTCTTATGCCACTACTAAACATAAATTAAACATCATTAGAGGGAGGAAAGGGGTTCATCCACCACTCACCTTAGTAAAACAAGAGGGAGAGCAACTTGTCACCTTAAGCTTCCAAACAACTTCACCAAACAACTCACTATCACTAAATGAAGAGGTTTTATGGAGTAGAAACAAGTTTAGAAGGTTGGATGGTTTGATTGAAGCAAGATGAAAGCCAAAACTTGAAGAGTTTTTCTCTCTTTTGAAGCTCAAGAAAGTCGGCCAAGAGGAAGACAAGAATAAGAGATTTTTGGTTAATTTTTTTAGATATTTAACCAATTTGGTCAAAAGTCAAAAACCATGAATAGTTGTCATAAGCCATACCCAATGAAATGGTGACACTTGTCACCTCAATTAATGCCTTCCTATCCCTTCCTTTTCCTCTCACATCAATCACTTAACATCCTCTACTTATCTCTTAATACCCGATAAATTTCACACAGTATCCGAAACTTAACCTTATTGGCCGAATTTTTCCGAACTTTTCGCACTAGTGGGTCCCACGTCCATATACGCTCTTAATTTCTCAAAAACTAACCGATACTAGAAAAATCATTTTAAAACTATCTTTTCTCATAAACTTTATCTGGGGAATTTTTCTAATCAAGAAAATGTAGAAAAGACGGGCAATTAAAAAAAATAAACCCTAGATAATTAGAAAATTTCCGGGTTCTCAAACTCATTTTTTTCGGGGCGTCACACATCAACCCACTTTTACTTGGCTAAATCAGTATTTTACGTACTCAAATTCAACATGCAATCACTTAGTTAGCTAATTAACATCTCTAGTTTCAAAAATCAGATTCGAATAACGACTTCAAACATCCCAAAAATCCAAAAATCTGTCCAGCTAGCCACGGATGAACATGCATGTAAGCTGGTTTCATTTTAGTTTATTTCTCTTGCTTAGCCGGACTAATAAATTCATGCAAAGCTTAATCATCTAATATTTAGCTAGCTAAACACACAACCAAGAGAGTCAAATACTTTTCTAGTAAATTTCATGCTACAATATCCATACAATTCCCAAAACAACTCCATCGGCTAAGCTGGAAAATTGATTAAGCAGTCCAGCAACTTCTAATAAAAATTTCCAGCCATGCAACCGAAATTCAAGCCATATAGTTCACATGCAATATCAAATAAAGAACTATCTATCAAATTGGATCCAAACTTAAGCTCAGATCATCACATTTTAGCAAGTTAAAAACCGAAACTTCCATCTCAAGCTCTCGGCAGCTTCACTTCCTTCTCAAACAGATTTTCCTATGATTTAAGCTATCATCTAACCACACAATCCCACATGCATGCTTATAGTCAGCTTCATCAACCCATAAACAACTCATCTAAGTTCAGAAATTACCTTAGCTTGAAGCCTAAAACACACGACTAGCAGCTGCAACAATCCTCCACTCTCGGCTGTCCAGAAATTTAGCCCGCTAGCTCTTCCTCTCCCTTGCTCAAGCTCGTCACTAGGATGAAGAAGGTTTGGTTCAGACTCTTCACCAACTCACGGATGAAAGGAAGAAGGAGTAGCAGGTCTCACCTTTTCTTAGCTCACAGCAGAATGGAAAGGAAATGAGAGGCTCGGCTCACTCTCTCCCGGTCGACAATTCCAAGGTTGCTCCCTCACAGCTCACGGTCGATAATCCCAAGGTAAGGTGTTGTGGTGAGTTTGAGGGGTGGTGGTATGGAGAGGAAATGGTGCACGGTTGAAGGAGGTTGAGTGTTCAAGTGAAGAAGGAAATGATGTGCGGCAGAAATGGAAGTGTGGATTCTTTTAGGATTGGCCGAATGTGGAGGTTGTCTAAGATGTTGTCTGCCATTGGTTTTGGTTTGCATGGTAGTTTTGTGAGGTAGTGGAGGGTAGTTTAGTCATTTCACATCTCTTCCTAATCTTCACTCAAGTTCCTAACTCTAACTTAATTCCAAAATTACCCCCAAATATAATTTGAATGCCTAATAATATACTAATCTCGCAAAGATTCGATTATCAAGATTTTAACCTCCTAAGTGTACCCAATGTACTTGTAACGGTTTATCAAAAATATATCGATTCATCTTAATTCTAAGGTTCCTATTAACACGTAACATTCTTATTTTATTATTTAAATTATTAAAATCAAGTTTGACCTTAATATAAAAATTTAACATTCTTAATATTCGTTTATCCTTTTATATCAAAACTTATTAACTTAATCATTATTAACGCTTAAGATTAGCTATCGGAATTCAAAGAAATTTAATTGTTAAATCAATGAAATAATTTACCTTCGAAATATGAATTTAATGTAACAAAACTAGGAAATTTAATAGTTTAGCACAATTCTTTTATTTTGCACATAAAATTTATTTCTACGCACTTATTTAAAACAATTAGATTTAATGCTAAAATTTATTAAAGAATAAAAAAAATGCAAATGAAATATGCACTGATATTTATATATTTTCAGGGTTCTCACATACTCACCATACCAACCCAAGAAAGGAAGCAACTTAGCACCTTAATCTTCCAAACCACTTGATAACCAACCTTGCAACCACTAGACTAGGGGTTTTTATGGAGACAATCCAAGTTTAATCGGTTAGATTTGAGGATTAAGCAAGATTGGAAGCCAAAGAGTTGAGAGTTTTCTTTTCTTTTCTTGTGGAGAGAGTCCGCCAAGAGAGGGAGAGAAATGATAAATTTTTGGTGAATTTTGGGATTATTTGGTAAAGTTGGCCAATTAGTCAAAGTCCAAGATGAAATAGGGAGGTGACACTTGTCACCTTAATTAATGCATGGCTATCCTTTTGTCCCTCTCACACCAATTCATCTAGTAACCTCTAGTTATCTCTTAACACCTGCTAAATTAATCCCGGTATACGAAACTTGAACGATTTCAGAAGTTCTCACCACCGAAATTTCTGGGAGGACCAGACCCTGACGTGCCCGAGAGATGGTTAGAAAAGATGATTGATATATTTGCTGCGTTACATTAAACCGAGGAGCGACAAGTCACATTTGCTGTCTTCCAACTGGAGGGAGCAGCTCGTTCTTGGTGGAACATCATAAGACTGAAATGGGAAAAAGAACAAACCCCAAGGATGTGGGTGAATTTCATGAGGGAGTTCAACACGAAATATTTTCCACCCCTGATCCAGGAAAAGAAAGAAGATGAGTTTATTAGGCTCCGCCAGGGAACTCAAACCGTCGCTGAATATGAGAGCCAGTACACCAGGTTATCCAAGTTCGCTCCCGAGTTAATCGTGATAGAGCAAAGGAAGATAAGGCATTTTGTCCAAGGATTAAACGTTGAGATCCAGAAAGACCTGGTTGTAGCCCAACTCAATACCTTTAGTGACGCAGTGGAGAAAGCTCAACGAGTGGAAAGCGCAAGATTTCAAGTTAGAAACTTTCAAGCTAAGAAAAGGGGATTTCCTGGAAGTAACTCGGAGCAAGGGGATAAGGGTACGCCTCCTAAGATTGGAAGGGAAAATGGTGGAGCACAATTACCGAGCATGTCAAGTGGTGCCTCACAGAGAGGAGACTGCTTCCCGTGGTCCCTGCGGGTACTGCGGGAAGCCAAATCACATGGAGGATGTCTGCTGGAAGAAAGGAAGAAAATGTCTGCGTTGTGGGAGCGCAGATCATCAAATCGCAAATTGCCCAGGCCGATCGCGAGAAGGGAGTAGAAGCCAACAGACAACCACGACCAACCCTGACCAGTCGAAGAGGGAGAAGAATGGACCAAAGGTGTTGGCTCGGGCGTATGCCCTAGAGCAACATCAAGCCCCTGACTCGTTTGAAGACGTGGAAGGTAAAGATTCTAGTATTCTACTGTTTGACCACTAGAATGGGGTATATTGAGTTCAATTTGAGAAGGAAACAGAAACTATATGAAAGAATTCAATGAGCTTGATTAGTGAAGGGATACGGATTGGTTAGCTAGGTGCGATACTCAATTTGATTGTGAGAGGGAAGTAGTAAAATTTTGTATCCCGGAGAAGGCGATGATAAGGAATTTCGAGGGCGAAATTCTTTTAAGGGGAATGTAGACACCAAATTTTGGTGTAATTTCATTTACTATTTTTTTTTTTTAGGTTGTGCTCGTTTTATTTACTTTTTAGTTTTTAGTTTTTTAGTTTTTTGTGTTATTATTATTTTTAAGTTTTTAGCATAGAATTTCTCGAAAAGAAAAGAAAAGCATTCAAAAAAATATGTTTTCTCGGAAAAATGGAAAAATGAGAATGAAAATGAAAAATGAAAAAAGAAGAGAAAAAGAAGAAAATGGTTCACAAAAATACGTTCATTTCTTTTAAATGCAATCTTTTGGCATTTTGTTCATTTTCGTTATTTTATTTTATTTTTGAAAAGGAAAAAAAAGAAAAGGGAAAAAAGCAGAAAAGCGAAAAATGAATGAAGAAAAGTGAAAAATGAGAAAAATGAAAAATGGAAAATTGCATTTTTGTTGTTTTTAGTTTATTTTTATCTAATGTTAATTAAGTTGTTTTCATCATTAATTATTATTGTTTTACTATTATCATTTTTGTTGTTAATTAATTTATTATCATTTTAGTCTTATTTAAAAAAAAAAAAAAAAAAAAAGAGAGAGAGAGTGTGTCGCGCATGCAAGCTGCATATTTTGCAGCTTGCCAGAAAGGGGCTTCGGGCAGCCCTTGGCAGCAAATATGAAAGAAAGGACAAGGGTTTCAGGGATTTGAAGTTCCATATAAATAGAAGAGCAAGGAGGTAGCCGCAACAAGGAGAGGGGGGGAGCAACGGAAAAAAAAAGAAAAACAGCGTAGGAGAAAGCTAGGGGAGTGGACGAGAGCAACAAGAAAGAAAAGGAAGGCGACGGGCTGGAGAGGGAGGAACTAGAGCTTACGGGCTGTAGAGAGATTGGTGATGGCTGACTGAAGGATAGAGAGGAACCAGAAAAGGGACGGAGGAAAATCAGAGAAAAGTCGGACGGCTTGGAAAACTAAGAGAGTTTTAGAGAGAGTCGGTGGGCGGGAGAAAAAACAGATCTGAGGTGACGGCAAAGAGAGGGAGAGAAGGAGAGAAAAGGGCGACGGAAAAGAAGAGCAAGAAGGGGGGAGGAACTGCTGGAAACTTTCTTCATCGGCTGACTCTGTTCTTTCGCAGACTGCACTAGCTTCTATCCATCCTTTAAGGTATATTTCCAAGCTCTCCACCTTTACTTGAAGCTCTTGGATGAAGTCTGGATTGTTTTTCTTCTCCATAAATCTGTTGAGGAAGGGATGAACTGTGAATCTTGGGTACTGTTCTGTTTTCTTCCTTTTCTTGCTTCCGTTGTCAAGGATTTTGTGGGAAAAGCTAGATTTTTGCCGTTGATCAAAACTTTTTCGCGTCAATCTTGATAAAAATCTGATCTTTCGGGTTGCTGAAGTTGTCCGGAATAGCTTGGGATCCTTTCTGGGGTTTTGCTTGTTGATTTTGTTGGGTATCCCATGTATGTAAAGCAGAGAATGTGCGATGCAATAACAGGCCGCAATACGGCACTTGTTCAACACCTTTTGCTGCATTTTTGGAAGCATTAGCTGTAGTTTCATGCCCTTTGGCAGTAGTTTTAAGCGTGGTTCCACCCTTTCTTTTTGCTGCATTTGTGTCTCATTGTTTGGACTAGGCTTTTTGGGATAGCATGTCTATAGTTACTGCAAATCTCGTTTTCTTGTTTTGCTGCGTTTTATCTTTCCCTGCCCCTGCCTCAAGTTTACGCATTTGAGTCTGGTTGATGAACTTGTGAATCTGATTAGCATATCGTGACTGTCTCTGAGATTCGTGATGTTGTTGCTACTTGGTTTTGTCTCATTGCCTGGTTTGATACCCAATCTGATGCTTAAAGGGAATTCACAAGTAAAAAACGAAAGTTGTAGCTAGTGTTGTTGAAACCTTCGATTGTCACAATCTTCTTCCATTTTTTTTGCATGAAAGTTCATCAGAATTCGCATATTTGCCTTCAATATTTTGGCAAATGGTGAGGTTATTTGTTTTGCTGCTTGAGTTCAAAGTTTGGATGTATGAATTGGCTTTACGAAAAGTCGCCCAGAATCTGTTTGTAGACGCAAAAGGGCAGCAGATTATGCAGTTTTCCTGGTTCTCTCCTTTTGCGTTTTATCATTAAAGTGGAGTTTAGAATGCTTTGTTGGGTTTAATGGAGCAACTTATGGATTCTGTTTGGAGTCTGGTATGAATATTTGTATTCAATAGATTACTAAGAAACTGCAGCCAGAGTGTTGTGAGTTGCCGCAAGTTTCATAGCCTGTTGAAACATTGTTGCAGAAATATAAGCTTTCCCGTAAGCTTTGCATGAGCTTGCATGAAAATAGCTTCCCAAAATTGTCCTTTGACCCCATTGGTTTCCCCTTATGCCACTAAGGCCCAGAAGCTTTGAAAATCAATCAATTTGGTCCCTTTTAAATGTTAATTTCCTTTGACATGCTCTAATTTGTTTTGGGCAGTTGGTTTAGGGGTTGTAAGATGAAATTTGATCATTTAACGACTCTTGATGATTCTTAGTTTAATTCGGATTTTGGTAGAATTTTGGTAATTTTGTTGCTTAATTATAACAGATGGGTTATCTTCCATTTTTGCGAAGTTTAAATTTTGATTTCGCTATGTTTACTCTTGAGTCGTTAATTCTACTTTTTCTTTCTTTTAGACCCCCTGACATTCAATAAATTGACCCTTTGTGCTTCTTTGACTTCACAAGCAAGTCTCTACTTGTTTCAATTTTTTTAGACATGGGTTGTTTGCATCCTTTTAAGTGCCTTTGATTCATTCAATTTCATAATTAATTGTCAATTAAAGTGGTACCTTGACCCCTTTATTGTTTTGAAGCCATTTTTCCTTCAAATTGCTTATCATTGCGAGGGAGGTACACTCTATCCCTCATTTTGCACTTTATTTGACCCTACGTGCTCCTACGTGTTATGTGAATATGCATGTCTACTTCGCTTTCCTTACCTCCCTGCGTGCATTTACTTGCTTTTTACTTTTATTTAAGTTTTTATGGGGTATGTGTACACCTCTTGGCTTGTAATAGATAGCGCTCGGAGAGCACCTGGTCCATTTCCCCTTCCCCTTGGTTGCTTGTTTTTGTTGCTACATGTTTAATTGCTTTATTAGGCTCTTGCATCTAGTCGAGCATGCTAAGTGCTATGTGCTATGTGTTTACGAGTGTTTTGGCATGTCTACTTGCTTTCATAGCCATGAATGAATGGAATGGATGAATGTACGTTTCCGCTAGTCCAACGCTAGTCGGAATTCATAGAATGGGCTAGTCCAACGCTAGACCCTTAGGGATTTCCCCTCATTAGCATATCATTTGCTTGTTCACCACATATCACGCATTTTCCTTAGTTTTATCATTTGGCATGATCCTCGAACCCGTTTTCCCTCCATTTTAGGATTTTTGCATTTCATGCTAGTTATAGGGTTCATTTTGCTTGAGTGTCCCCTTCTGATAAGGGAAACGAGCGAGTGTGGCTACTCGATAGCCTTAGCACGCTAGTTTCGCCTTCTAATCAAAGGGAAAATCGAAGTCGACAAGTTAGGAGTCATTCCCATACCCGACCTGATGCATTCCCCTAGGTTCATTCATTCTCATTTATCACTCACTCATTCTTTTCAATTCACATTTTCCTTTCCTTATTGTTCATTTTGATTTCTACTTCACAAAATTGCATTTAATTACACCTTTTCATACACTTGCACACAAACACTTGGATTTTTAAATTTCTTTTCATACACTTCCACACTTGCACATTTGAGTCTCATTTGCATTAATCGACCTCTATGGGGTTTTCCTTTGTTGGCCGCCACAATTCATGTGGTTTGGGACCAAAAGCCTCACGAGAGACATCGTAGAATTTAGGATTGCATTTTTTTTCCGTTTTGCATTCATATAGTCATATCCAACGTGCGAACATATATTGGGTAGAAAATTAGGAAAGGTAAGGTTAAGTCGCGCAACTAGCCTTGGCTAGGTCAAAGGGGTGCCTTGGATTCTATCCTTGCCTTCCCCTTTGTCAAACGTGACCCCCGAACCTTTTTCTTTGGCTTACGTGGACTAGGAGTCGTTTTTAAAAGGGTTTTACTACTTTGTCTTTAAAAAACACTTTTTGGGTGACTTGGTACACCCCAAATCTATACCAAGTGGCGACTCCGTTTTCATATTTAAAAAACCCTTTTTAAAATTTCAATTGGCCAAATCGTCGCTTTCCAAAGTCCCATGGCCTTTTTACTTTTCATTTTGCACACGTTCACACCACACTTCACACACACATCACTCACACAATTCATTCAAAAAGTGGGGGCGCGACAGTTGGCGACTCCACTGGGGAACTCCTAAGTGGGTCCAAGCATTTTGACTTAACCATTCGTTTCCTTTTTCTACCCTTTTTATGCATTGCATTTGGATATTAGGGTTGCATTTTCTATTTTAGGACTTTTTCGCCTCGCGCGCGTATCAAACTATTCCCTCACTCACGTGTGTATGTTTGGTTGATTGGATGTATGTATCTCGCGCTTGCATTGCATTTCGGGGGGTGTGTGTCACCTTTAGAGCCTCGCGTGGTTCTCACCCCTTTCCCTCAAAATAGGGAACACTTCATACGTGCACGTTTACTTGCTTTCATCCCATTTTATTTTGTTTTTCGTGGGCGTTTCCCACACCGCCTTGTAGGATTAGGATCGATCGCCTTGGGTAGGCGGCTGGTGTGCTCTGCGCCCATAGCGCTACCTAAGGGATCACTCGAGCCACCGATCGAAGGCCTTGGGAGTGATGACCCTTTGCCTTTAGGTCTGAAGGCTTGGGAGTCGAAGCCTTATCGAGTCTAGTTGCATTAGTTAGCCCCAGCCTCATGCATCCATGTTAGCATTTTCCTAGGTTAGAGTCAGCCTCACCCTCTTTTAAGCACATTAGGCACGAGGGAAGGGGTTCCACCCCTTTTACTTGTTTTTATTGTATTTTCTTTTCTTAATTGCTCCCAATGTGTTATGTGAACTATCAATTGCACTAACCATTCTTTTGTTTTCTTGGCTTGCATCCATGGGCCTTAGCAATAAGAGGCCTTTTGGCACTCTTTTAGTGACTTACCCACTAGATGACTCACATGTTTAAATTTCAGTTATTACACTTGATTTTCAATAAAAACATTTCATTTTTAGACCTTTTCCCCCCGATGCATTATTCATGTCCTTTAGGCCATATTTGTCACATATTTACATTGCTTTAATAAACTGGCATCATGCATAAACCCTAGAAAGGGAATGCCACATAGGGAATCCCGTGTGTAGGAATAAGCCACCTTGTGTCTCGGATACTTAATCCAAGGAGACTTGCACGTTTACATTTTTGTATCATCCAAAGGGGTAGTGCACAAGGTAAGGTAGGATCCAATCATTTTCATAGAGTGATTTTTGGAATATGAACGTCTAATAATCACTTTTTGGCCATTTTATCAAAGTTGGTAAAATCCCTTGCGTATAAAGGACACTAATTTGAAGAAATTTACAAATGATTCCTCCTATTGAGACGATAAATAAATTGAGGCCAAATCGTGATTTTAGAAGGCTCATAGACTAATTTTCTGAAACCACCAATGGCCGGCCGATTCAATCGATCCATTTTGTCAAATTCATAATCAATTTTGAATAAACCATTATTTGACCAATTTACCCTTTTTAGGGTCACCCGGTCGATTTTGAATAAATCATCAATTCATTTGACCAATTTACCCTTTTTAGGGTCATTTGACCAATTTACCCTTTTTAGGGTCATCTGGTCGATTTTGAATAAATCATCAATTCATTTAACCAATTTACCCTTTTCAGGGTCATTTGACCAATTTACCCTTTTTAGGGTCATTTGGTCGATTTTGAATAAATCATCAATTCATTTGACCAATTTACCCTTTTTAGGGTCACCCGGTCGATTTTGAAAAATCGTCAACTCATTTGACCAATTTACCCTTTTTAGGGTCATTTGACCAATTTACCATTTTTAGGGTCGTTCGGCCGATTTTTGAATAAATCACTAATTCAATTTCATTCATTTGGCCAATTCACCCATTGGTAGGGCGATCGAACCAATTTTGAATAAATCAAGTTTTCATTTAGTCCATTTGTCCAATCTACCCTTTTTTAGGGTGATTCGATCAATTTTTGAATAAATCAATTTCATTCAATTCATCTGACCAATTTACCCTTTTTAGGGTCGTTCGGTCAATTCATAAATTTCATTCAATTCATTTGACCTTTTTCCCTTTTTTGGGTAATCCGGTCGATTTTTAATAAATTGTCAATTTCATTTGACCAATTAGGGTTTTAATGTCGGATTTCAAAACTTAGTCGATTTTTGAGAAAACCATCCATTGCATCCAGCCATTTGATCAGTTGGGGTTTTGACCCGTAAATTCACTGAGAAATTTTATCAACGAATTCCAAACTCTTCGATAGGAAGTTCGTCATGGTCAAACCCGTGCGTTTTTGCAAAATCTTGTATTGATCAAAAGTGATCAATCCATTCGGACGTGGACCTCATTTTGTAAAAAGTTACTTTCACTCAATGAGTTGATCAGATCCATCAGGTATGGTATAGTGCCTACCCTAGAGGATTGCATTTTCATTCTAGGCCTACCCTTGGCACAAAAAGGGTTCCCCCATAGGACATGCATCCGAATTTCCTGGAAATCTACTAACTCTTGCCTTTTTCTCTTTCTTTTCTTTATTTTTATTGGAATAACTAAGCAAGAGTTAAATCTAAAGGCAATCTTTTCAAAAATTCTCAGGTAATATTTAAACATAGCTTCTCGTCGAAGCCCCATCATAACACGATCCCGTAGTCAAGCTCAGAGGAGTCGTGTAAACATGAGTTCACAACCGGAACAAGCAGATAGGTCTACTACTACCGCTCAACCCGAGACTGCGAGTTTGGGGGTTCAGTTGACTGAGATGCTTACTAAGTTTGGTGAAATAGCATCTGAAATGGCAACGCAAAAGAAGTTAATCGACGAGCTCGTTAGTAGCGGAGTGCAGCCCGAACTGGCGCCCATCAAACAATCGGAATCTGAACCATTTGTCTTCCCTCCGACTCAAGCCACTGTTGCTCCATCTTTCCCTATTCCAACCGAAGGAACTTTCACATACCCCACCATACATTTGCCATACACTTACCCTCCTGATCCTTCATTTTTCCCCGCTTACATGCAAGGTCCACAACCTCAAATCACTTCACATATACCACCTGAGCCACATACCTTTTATCACCCTGTTGCTGAGCCATTCCTACCAGACCATATTGTTCAAACCAAGGCAGAAATGGGGGAATCTTCTGCTCCCGTTGATATAAAGCTGCTCAAACGCCTTGACCGTTTTGATGAATTCATGAGAAAGAGTCAGGGTTTGAGCAAGCAAGGAGTGCTGGACTATGACGAGCTGTGTCTCTTTCCAAATGTTCAATTGCCTGAGGGATTCAAAACTCCGAAGTTCAACAAATACGATGGCACGGGCAATCCCAAGACGCATCTCCGATTGTTTGCCAATAAATTGGGTAGGCCGGTGGATGATGAAAATTTACCTTTAAGGCTATTCCCAGAAAGTCTGGAAGGCGACGCACTTGATTGGTATTCGAATTTGAAGCCGGAGGAGGTGAAGACCTGGCTCGATCTATCCAATGCTTTCATCAGACAATACGAGTACAACTGCGAGCTGGCTCCGACGCGAACCACGTTGGAAGGAACAAAAAGAAAACCCTCTGAAGACCACAAAACCTATGCTAAGAGATGGAGGAAAATGGCTGCCAAAGTCGAGCCACCAATGACGGAGGACGAAATCATACGGACTTTCATTAAGGCACACGATCCCCCGTACTTTGAAGAAATTTTCCGCATGACTGGATGTTCGTTCGCCGCCATTGTCAATAAACTTGAGGAGTACGATGACTTCGTGAAAGCTGGGAAGATTGTTAATGTCTCTGCCCTCAAATCCCAGTTGGATGCTTTGCAAGGACAGGGGACTAGTGAGAAGAACCCGCAATTTAAAAAGAAAGAGGGGGAAACTGCCTTCACATGGAATCAAAACCCTGTCCCAAGACCCAGACCTCGACAATACCCTACCAACTCAAACCCTTACCCCTACTACTCAAATCCTCATCCTGTTTACCACACCAATATCACCCATCCTCGACCTCGCCCAAATTATGCCAACCCGCCTACAACCCCTTCCCAAATATCTCAACCAAGCTTTCAACAAGCTCGTCCTCGGCCTCCTTACCACCAAAGATTTCCCCTACCAAATAGACCCACCTACAACTATCCCCGACCCACTGAAACTTACAATCAAAGCCGTACCCGAACCTTCACCAACTTAGGCAGGCCTTTGGACCAAATATATGAGCAATTGAAGGTTGCCAGGAAAATAGGCGTGATTCCCCCTCCAACTTACCTTCATGGCATGCCTGCTGGGTACAATCCACATGCTATTTGTGCCTATCATTCGGGGGTACCTGGCCACTCAACCGTCGATTGCAGGGCACTTAAGCACAAAGTCCAAGACATGATCGAGGCTGGGGAAATAGTGCTAAGAGGAAAGGGTGGACAAGGACCAGGTGTAAGCACAAACCCTTTTCCCAAACATGAGGACACTTTAGAGGCACCCACCTCCAGTGACGAAATCTGAGAATCTTGAAGGCACGTTGCACAATTTGGATGGCCGAGTATTTTCCCTCTCGAAGGGATTTTTGGTAAATCTAGGGGTTGTTATTTACTAAATTTCACAAAAACTGTTTTTTGCATATGTGAATAGTTTAATGAAGGCATCCTTTGCAATTGAGTTTATCTTGTTTCCACTTTGATTTGGAGTTGCATGAAATGCATAATTTGCTTGATTTGATTATTGTCTTGATTCTTTTAAATTCTTTTAAGGTGGCCAAAGTTGAAATTATTTGACCCTCTGAATATCACTGTTCTGGAATTCGATGAAGCCGCACATTGAAAATCCCTTCATTGAAAAATCCCTGCATTAAAACTCCTGTCCTTAAAAAGCCTTCAGTGAAAACTCCCTTCATTCAGAAATCCCTTCATATAAAACTTGCTTCATTGAAATCCCTCCATTGAAAATCCATCCCTTGGAAAAACCTTCATGGAAAAGGCCAAGATCCCTTCATTGATAAAAATTCCTCCCCTGCCAAGCTCGAAGCTGATTGATCAGAGTAGGGTTACCAATGATTGATTCTAATTGATGAAAAACAGCTGAATGTCATAAGCATGACCTATGTTCATAACAAAAGGATCCGCCACCGACCTTCTGAAAAAGGAAACAAAGTGCTAAAGCGATGAAAGACGAAGTCGAAGGCAAATTTGCTTCAAATTGACAAAGCTTATTGGGTGTTCAAAAGAGAGATGGAAGGACAGACATTCCCTCAACCTATCAACTCGGACATGTGTAAGAAGTTCTTTATTTGATTATGCAAATTCCTTCTAGGAAATCATGCAAGAGACGAGGCAAAAGTCAGGCCATCTTCCTTTCCAATCAAAATATTTCATCCCTAGTCATCCCTTTTGAGCCATCAGAATTGACAAATTTTCGTTTGGCAACCCCTAAGAATTGCAAACCCCACACTGGGGCAAATTTATTTTGAAAATGATCAGAAAGGAGGGAAAAACCCCACACTGGGGCAAATTTATTTTTGAAAAAGAAGGAAAAAGAGAAAAGGGGAAAAACCCCACACTGGGGCAAATTTAGTTTTTGAAGAAAAATGCAAAAGTGAAAAGTGCAATGAAAAGCACGAAGAGAAGAATCCAATCAAACTGGGGCAAAATTTTCCTCAGTTTCGTTCAAAATTGGAAATAATTTCAAAATGATGCAATCTCAGGCTATTTCACACCCCTCTCATCAAATTTGCTTTCAAGCCTCAACTTTTCTTGAAACACCCCACCTGACTTCATTTCAAAAGCCCAAAGTCCTGGCTTTCGTCATTTGCTGTATTTTCTATTGGAAAATTTGCTAATCAACTGGCAAGTGATGTCCATAATGCCTTCGCCTAAATCTTACAAGGGAAGCGCATTTCACTGATGTCAGCAATCTTCAGTTCATACTCCTGAGTCGATTATGGTTGAGTTTTTCCATTGTTCCTTAGGTGAGAACCCGAAAGAGCACCTTAAAAGAAAAGGAAAAAAGAAAAACAAAAGCAAAAAACAAAATAAAAGAAAAGGAGTGGAGGCAACCTTGGTGAAAACCCGAAAGGGCGTCAAGGTAGGATTTCGCAGCGAGCGAGCACGAGGAAGAACAGCTGGTGATTTGGTTCATTTGGATTTCTCCTCATTTTGTCATACTTCTGTCAATTTTGAATTCCAGAACAAAGATGTCCAGAGAATTGAATATGACATTTGTTGGCCAAAACTGTGTCATTTTGTAAAACATTCTTTTGCAAAGCTCATTTTTCCAAATTACTTACATTCATGGCATTTTTGTAGAATTTAAGCACAAATGGTTATGTGTGCATTCTTGTATGACATGTGAATTTTCTTGCATACTTCATTCTTTATCGTTGAATTTTGGTGAATAACAATCCCCGTGGTTTATTCGAAACATACTTGGGTTCAGTCATCTCCTGAAAAGGGTTAAGGTTCAACAAAGTCAGTTACGCAGACTTCACAATATGGCAAAGCACATACCGGATTAGTTTGTAAATCGGAAAAGCTTTGAAAAATCCAACTCAGTCGGCTGCCGCAACAAAAGTTGATAAAGGCATCGAAAGGCTTATGTTTACACGATTCTCAAAGGAAAACGGATCAAATGATGGTGGCAATTTCTTTGTCTTCTCTTTTGCAGAAAAACTGCATGCACAGATGAAAGTAATCACGCCTCGCACTGGAATCGGTGTCGGAAAGAGTCCTCCGGTGAGCAAAGGCAGATTGAAAATGTCGCAAGCAAATTTCATCAAAAAATGCAACAGCATGGCGATACCGAATCAACTCTGGACTCACATTGCAAAAATTCATCATACTGGGGCAAATTAATTTTTTGGAAAGATTTTCAAAAGTCAAAAAGAAAAGCAAAAAAAAAAAAAAAAAAAAAAATCATCATCATCAATCAAAAAATCAACACAAATTTTATCACGGCAGGCTCGGGTTTAATCCCACTGACCGATTGTCAAGGCACTTTTTATTTTACCCTGCCACTAGCTGTGAGTCAGTCCCACTAGTGCGCATTTCATTTTGCATCGCCACTAGCCGCGGGTCAGTCCCGCGATTCAAAGCATTTTCGGGTCAGTCCCATGATCAAAGCTTATTCGGGTCAGTCCCACGATCAAAAGCATTTTCGGGTCAGTCCCAAGATCAAAAGCATTTTCGGGTCAGTCCCATGATCAAAGCTTATTCGGGTCAGTCCCACGATCAAAAGCATTTTCGGGTCAGTCCCAAGATCAAAGCTTATTCGGGTCAGTCCCACGATCAAAAGCATTTTCGGGTCAGTCCCAAGATCAAAAGTTTATTCGGGTCAATCCCACGATCAAAAGCATTTTCGGGTCAGTCCCAAGATCAAAAGCATTTTCGGGTCAGTCCCACGATCAAAAGCATTTCTCGGGTCAGTCCCACGATCAAAAGCATTTTCGGGTCAGTCCCACGATCAAGAGCATTTCTCGGGTCAGTCCCATGATCAAAAGTTTATTCGGGTCAGTCCCATGATCAAAATTTTATTCGGGTCAGTCCCACGATCAAAAGCATTTTCGGGTCAGTCCCATGATCCAAAGGTTTTTCGGGTCAGTCCCACGATCAAAATCATTTTCGGGTCAGCCCCGTGATCAAAACTTATTCGGGTCAGTCCCGCGATTCAAAGCCTGTTCGGTTCAGTCCCGCGATTAAAATCTTATTCGGGTCAGTCCCACGATCAAAAGCATTTTCGGGTCAGTCCCATGATCAAAAGCATTTTCGGGTCAGTCCCACGATCAAAAGCATTTTCGGGTCAGTCCCACGATTCAAAGCTTATGCGGGTCAGTCCCACAATTCAAAGCCTGTTCGGGTCAGTCCCACGATTCAAAACTCATTCGGGTCAGTCCCACGATTGAAAGTTCATTCGGGTCAGTCCCGCAATTCAAAGCCTGTTCGGGTCAGTCCCGCGATTCAAAGCTTATTCGGGTCAGTCCCGCAATTCAAAGCTTGTTCGGGCCAGTCCCATGATTTGAATTTCCTTCTCTAGTCAGTCCCAATTTTAATATTTCTGTCTGGGTCTATCCCATTTAAATTTCTGTTCAGGTCTATTCCGTGGGTCTATCCCATTTACATTCATGTCCGGGTCAGTCCCGTTTTCAATCCATGTTCGGGTCAGTCCCGTTTTCAATCCATGTTCGGGTTAGTCCCGTTTTAAATCTCTGTTCGGGTCAGTCCCGCTTTAAGTTCCTGTTTGGGCCAGTCCCGTCTTTAAATTTCGTTCGGGTCAATCCCGCTTTAAATTTCCTGTATAAGTCAATTCCATTTTAAAAGTTTTGCCAAAAGGGGTCAGTCCTTATTTCTAAAACGTCCACCGTTCGTGACGTTTGCCACCGAATAAAGCAGGTAAGCATTTGGTGTCTATTTCTTTGTCTCAAGTTTTTCCAAAACTCAGACAAAGAGGGGCAAACTGTAGACACCAAATTTTGGTGTAATTTCATTTACTATTTTTTTTTTTTAGGTTGTGCTCGTTTTATTTACTTTTTAGTTTTTAGTTTTTTAGTTTTTTGTGTTATTATTATTTTTAAGTTTTTAGCATAGAATTTCTCGAAAAGAAAAGAAAAGCATTCAAAAAAATATGTTTTCTCGGAAAAATGGAAAAATGAGAATGAAAATGAAAAATGAAAAAAGAAGAGAAAAAGAAGAAAATGGTTCACAAAAATACGTTCATTTCTTTTAAATGCAATCTTTTGGCATTTTGTTCATTTTCGTTATTTTATTTTATTTTTGAAAAGGAAAAAAAAGAAAAGGGAAAAAAGCAGAAAAGCGAAAAATGAATGAAGAAAAGTGAAAAATGAGAAAAATGAAAAATGGAAAATTGCATTTTTGTTGTTTTTAGTTTATTTTTATCTAATGTTAATTAAGTTGTTTTCATCATTAATTATTATTGTTTTACTATTATCATTTTTGTTGTTAATTAATTTATTATCATTTTAGTCTTATTTAAAAAAAAAAAAAAAAAAGAGAGAGAGTGTGTGTCGCGCATGCAAGCTGCATATTTTGCAGCTTGCCAGAAAGGGGCTTCGGGCAGCCCTTGGCAGCAAATATGAAAGAAAGGACAAGGGTTTCAGGGATTTGAAGTTCCATATAAATAGAAGAGCAAGGAGGTAGCCGCAACAAGGAGAGGGGGGGAGCAACGGAAAAAAAAAGAAAAACAGCGTAGGAGAAAGCTAGGGGAGTGGACGAGAGCAACAAGAAAGAAAAGGAAGGCGACGGGCTGGAGAGGGAGGAACTAGAGCTTACGGGCTGTAGAGAGATTGGTGATGGCTGACTGAAGGATAGAGAGGAACCAGAAAAGGGACGGAGGAAAATCAGAGAAAAGTCGGACGGCTTGGAAAACTAAGAGAGTTTTAGAGAGAGTCGGTGGGCGGGAGAAAAAACAGATCTGAGGTGACGGCAAAGAGAGGGAGAGAAGGAGAGAAAAGGGCGACGGAAAAGAAGAGCAAGAAGGGGGGAGGAACTGCTGGAAACTTTCTTCATCGGCTGACTCTGTTCTTTCGCAGACTGCACTAGCTTCTATCCATCCTTTAAGGTATATTTCCAAGCTCTCCACCTTTACTTGAAGCTCTTGGATGAAGTCTGGATTGTTTTTCTTCTCCATAAATCTGTTGAGGAAGGGATGAACTGTGAATCTTGGGTACTGTTCTGTTTTCTTCCTTTTCTTGCTTCCGTTGTCAAGGATTTTGTGGGAAAAGCTAGATTTTTGCCGTTGATCAAAACTTTTTCGCGTCAATCTTGATAAAAATCTGATCTTTCGGGTTGCTGAAGTTGTCCGGAATAGCTTGGGATCCTTTCTGGGGTTTTGCTTGTTGATTTTGTTGGGTATCCCATGTATGTAAAGCAGAGAATGTGCGATGCAATAACAGGCCGCAATACGGCACTTGTTCAACACCTTTTGCTGCATTTTTGGAAGCATTAGCTGTAGTTTCATGCCCTTTGGCAGTAGTTTTAAGCGTGGTTCCACCCTTTCTTTTTGCTGCATTTGTGTCTCATTGTTTGGACTAGGCTTTTTGGGATAGCATGTCTATAGTTACTGCAAATCTCGTTTTCTTGTTTTGCTGCGTTTTATCTTTCCCTGCCCCTGCCTCAAGTTTACGCATTTGAGTCTGGTTGATGAACTTGTGAATCTGATTAGCATATCGTGACTGTCTCTGAGATTCGTGATGTTGTTGCTACTTGGTTTTGTCTCATTGCCTGGTTTGATACCCAATCTGATGCTTAAAGGGAATTCACAAGTAAAAAACGAAAGTTGTAGCTAGTGTTGTTGAAACCTTCGATTGTCACAATCTTCTTCCATTTTTTTTGCATGAAAGTTCATCAGAATTCGCATATTTGCCTTCAATATTTTGGCAAATGGTGAGGTTATTTGTTTTGCTGCTTGAGTTCAAAGTTTGGATGTATGAATTGGCTTTACGAAAAGTCGCCCAGAATCTGTTTGTAGACGCAAAAGGGCAGCAGATTATGCAGTTTTCCTGGTTCTCTCCTTTTGCGTTTTATCATTAAAGTGGAGTTTAGAATGCTTTGTTGGGTTTAATGGAGCAACTTATGGATTCTGTTTGGAGTCTGGTATGAATATTTGTATTCAATAGATTACTAAGAAACTGCAGCCAGAGTGTTGTGAGTTGCCGCAAGTTTCATAGCCTGTTGAAACATTGTTGCAGAAATATAAGCTTTCCCGTAAGCTTTGCATGAGCTTGCATGAAAATAGCTTCCCAAAATTGTCCTTTGACCCCATTGGTTTCCCCTTATGCCACTAAGGCCCAGAAGCTTTGAAAATCAATCAATTTGGTCCCTTTTAAATGTTAATTTCCTTTGACATGCTCTAATTTGTTTTGGGCAGTTGGTTTAGGGGTTGTAAGATGAAATTTGATCATTTAACGACTCTTGATGATTCTTAGTTTAATTCGGATTTTGGTAGAATTTTGGTAATTTTGTTGCTTAATTATAACAGATGGGTTATCTTCCATTTTTGCGAAGTTTAAATTTTGATTTCGCTATGTTTACTCTTGAGTCGTTAATTCTACTTTTTCTTTCTTTTAGACCCCCTGACATTCAATAAATTGACCCTTTGTGCTTCTTTGACTTCACAAGCAAGTCTCTACTTGTTTCAATTTTTTTAAACATGGGTTGTTTGCATCCTTTTAAGTGCCTTTGATTCATTCAATTTCATAATTAATTGTCAATTAAAGTGGTACCTTGACCCCTTTATTGTTTTGAAGCCATTTTTCCTTCAAATTGCTTATCATTGCGAGGGAGGTACACTCTATCCCTCATTTTGCACTTTATTTGACCCTACGTGCTCCTACGTGTTATGTGAATATGCATGTCTACTTCGCTTTCCTTACCTCCCTGCGTGCATTTACTTGCTTTTTACTTTTATTTAAGTTTTTATGGGGTATGTGTACACCTCTTGGCTTGTAATAGATAGCGCTCGGAGAGCACCTGGTCCATTTCCCCTTCCCCTTGGTTGCTTGTTTTTGTTGCTACATGTTTAATTGCTTTATTAGGCTCTTGCATCTAGTCGAGCATGCTAAGTGCTATGTGCTATGTGTTTACGAGTGTTTTGGCATGTCTACTTGCTTTCATAGCCATGAATGAATGGAATGGATGAATGTACGTTTCCGCTAGTCCAACGCTAGTCGGAATTCATAGAATGGGCTAGTCCAACGCTAGACCCTTAGGGATTTCCCCTCATTAGCATATCATTTGCTTGTTCACCACATATCACGCATTTTCCTTAGTTTTATCATTTGGCATGATCCTCGAACCCGTTTTCCCTCCATTTTAGGATTTTTGCATTTCATGCTAGTTATAGGGTTCATTTTGCTTGAGTGTCCCCTTCTGATAAGGGAAACGAGCGAGTGTGGCTACTCGATAGCCTTAGCACGCTAGTTTCGCCTTCTAATCAAAGGGAAAATCGAAGTCGACAAGTTAGGAGTCATTCCCATACCCGACCTGATGCATTCCCCTAGGTTCATTCATTTTCATTTATCACTCACTCATTCTTTTCAATTCACATTTTCCTTTCCTTATTGTTCATTTTGATTTCTACTTCACAAAATTGCATTTAATTACACCTTTTCATACACTTGCACACAAACACTTGGATTTTTAAATTTCTTTTCATACACTTCCACACTTGCACATTTGAGTCTCATTTGCATTAATCGACCTCTATGGGGTTTTCCTTTGTTGGCCGCCACAATTCATGTGGTTTGGGACCAAAAGCCTCACGAGAGACATCGTAGAATTTAGGATTGCATTTTTTTTCCGTTTTGCATTCATATAGTCATATCCAACGTGCGAACATATATTGGGTAGAAAATTAGGAAAGGTAAGGTTAAGTCGCGCAACTAGCCTTGGCTAGGTCAAAGGGGTGCCTTGGATTCTATCCTTGCCTTCCCCTTTGTCAAACGTGACCCCCGAACCTTTTTCTTTGGCTTACGTGGACTAGGAGTCGTTTTTAAAAGGGTTTTACTACTTTGTCTTTAAAAAACACTTTTCGGGTGACTTGGTACACCCCAAATCTATACCAAGTGGCGACTCCGTTTTCATATTTAAAAAACCCTTTTAAAATTTCAATTGGCCAAATCGTCGCTTTCCAAAGTCCCATGGCCTTTTTACTTTTCATTTTGCACACGTTCACACCACACTTCACACACACATCACTCACACAATTCATTCAAAAAGTGGGGGCGCGACAGGGAAGAGAGTGTGAGAACCCGTAATTTTTTTTCATTTTCTAGGTTCTATTCTCTTTAATGGCTTGTTTTCTGCATTTTTTTTATTAGAAAATTTTCTAGATAATGTTTATGAGTAAATATAGTTTTTGGATGATTTTCCTAGTATTGGTTAGTTTTTAAGAAATTAAGAGCGTATACCGGACGTGGGACCCGCTAGTGCGGAAAGTTCGTAAAAATTCGGCCAATTAGGTTAAGTTTTGGATACTGGGTTTAAATTACTGGGTGTTATGGGATAATTAGAGGTTGCTATTTGGATTGGTGTGAGAGGAAACAAAGAGATAGAGATGCATTAATGAAAGTGACAAGTGTCACTTTGAGATTAATTCTCACTTTTTGACTACTATTCATTCTTTTACCATTTTACTAAATAAACCAAAAATTGATCAAAAATTGCTTCATCTCCAAGCTCATAGTGGCCGGCTCTCTTCAACAAAAAGAAAAGAAAAAGCTCTCCAAGTCTTGCTTCAATCTTGCTCAAATCTAACAAACTAACCATTTAATCTTGCATTTGTTCCATAAAAACCCTTAAGTGAGTGGTTGTGAGGTGTTTAGTGGAGTTGTTTGGAAGGCTAAGGTGATTAGTTGCTCCCTCTCTTGTGTTGCTAAGGTGAGTAGTGAAGGAACCCCTCTCATCCATCTAATGATGTTTAATTCATGATTGGTGGTAGTTTAAAATGTAATTTTATGGATTATATCTTGATTTTTGGTTGAATTGGTGAAGTTTTATAATTACTGGTGATTTTTCTGTTTTCATATGATTATTATCATGTGGTCATGTATTATGATTGGAAATGATATTTAAGGAAGTTAGAAGGTGGAAAAAGTGGTTAATTGCAGGAAATTTCTGTTTTGGAAGGAAAATTGGAAAGCTAGGGTTTCATGTCCTACATTCTGCCTGGCACTGTTCATCATGGTTAGAGGCTGAATTAGCCTTGGATAAAAACATGAAAGTTGTAGGGAATGATATTTTAGAGATGCCTGAAAAATTTCAGCTCAATCGGAGCAACGTAGCCTGTGAAAAGACCGAAATACCCCTGCTGCCCTGTTTCTACCCGAACTTGATAATTGCTTCTGTAATTGGCTAATTTGATCAGGAATACTACTGATTTGGGTTTTGATACCTTCTTAAGAAATGTAGCCTGGACTCTTAGCTTTCGGATGGCTTTGGAATCACCTGAATTGGATTTTTGTAGCCTGAATTATGGATGTTTAACCAGAATGCGGTTTGTTAACCTGTTTTTGCGGTTCTGGTTTAGTGTACTGAACTTTTGACCTAGTTGCACTACAAAATGGACTGAGTGGCCTTCTTCAACATTGTAGCTCTTCCTCTTAGCTTCGAAACAGTGTAAATTCCACCCCAGTCCGACAATGATAGCTTCAGTTGTGTTAATTCCGCTAAATGACATCAAAACTGTCTTTTGGTTTTAAGGTTTATACTTGGGACTTTTCTAGGGTTTCTTTGTTGAGCTACCATTTGGTTGTGTTGAAGGGTATTGTGGCTCTAATTGAAGTTGTTTTATAGTTTGTGATTAGGTGTTGAGGTTTGGTTGGAAAAGTAAAGAAAGACAAGGGGAAGTGCTGTCCAAATAGTTGCAGGAGCTTCTGCCCAGTCTCGGGAGATTTGCTATATCTTGATGTAGGAATGTCAGAATTGTATTCCGTTTATTGCGTTTTAAACTAGATTTATAGAGCTATAAACCGTCTAAATTTCAAACCCTGTTTATCTCTGTACCATTTATGGTGATTTTTCAAAGTTGACTAAAATATTGTACCTGTTCTGTCTTCCACTGGATAAAGCAGCAACTTGCGGCTTGAATTCGACTGACTTGCGTTCCGAATCTTACCATGGTGTTTTCTGGCAAGTTATAGCCCTTTGAATTTATTTTCCAACGGTATAACTTTTACTAATTTTGGACTTACAAAACTTGAGATATGATTTTTCATATAGGATTGCGCGAAACTGGAAAAATCCTATTTTTCTAGTATTGACCTTACTTTCATTTTCTACTTCAAATTTGGAGTTGGTCAATCAGTATAGGTAGAGTTTTGAGGTTATTCATGCCTATAGGACTAATTGTTACCTTTTACTCTGAGGTCACCTCTTTGCTTTGCATTAATGGTTCTTTTGGCTAGGCATATGGCTCGTAACCGAGTCTCACTTGCGAATTCTACACTAGGTCTTGGAGTCAAGTCTTAAGTGTTTGCCTTGATTGTTCTAGGAGGTGCCGACGATTAAAGCCACACTTGGGAAGGAAACTTTTGAAATTATCCTTATTTGAACTGTGAGCACACCACTCCCCTGAGTTATTGCTAAACTGGTTTTCTGTACTTGCAACTTGCTATTTGAATATCTTTCCTGACTGTTTATCTTGTATGAGACGAGGGTGTACTTTATCACACTCGTTCTCTTGCCTGTACTGAACAAACTGGAATCTATTACTTGTACTTGTTATGTACTTGAACTTGTTACTTGCACTTGTTATGAGATCGTTTGGAAGTGTGTCCAACGATCGTCCTGTTGAACTTGATCATCCTGTTAAACCTGAGCTCAACCTCATGGGGAGTTAATTAAATCGAGCCATGCAAGGGCTTGGTTGAGGAAATTGACAATCCGTGGGTGCCTATTTTTATGGAATCTTTGAGTATTGAGACTCTTGATTCCGGTATACTCGAGTATTACCATTCCTGTTCCTGTTTGGCGTTCGGGCCCAGTAAGGGGTATGTTTGGTGAACGGGGTTTCGGTGTTAAAGTGGTATTCTACTGGACTGGTTTCCTTATTTGAAAGTTGACGGAGGGTCAACGTAGTTGGATCAAGTACTGCAACGGGGAATTTGGCTCCTGAGAGCCACCTGTATCCTTTTATCTAAGTTGTTTGGTTCCTCTCCTTATTTGATACACCTATGTGATTAATTGAGCATGAAGTTCCTTGGTTCTTGACTGTTATTATTTTGGTACCTCACTGAGTTTCTAGCTCACCCCGTTTTGTTATATCCTTGTTTTCCTTACAGGAAACCACCTTTTGGAGACTCTGATATTTTGAAGCATGAGTTGAGCTAGTTTAGTATTCTTTTGTATGGCTTCTCGATGGTTGGAAAACCTTAAATGTCTTTTGACTAAACAATTCCCTTTTGAATTGTAAATTTGTAACCATGTGTATATAAAAGTGTTTAGCCATGTTCCTCAGTTGATTGGGTTTGGAAATGTTCTTTTTTAGGGTTATCTTAAGTTGTTGTGCTTGTTTGGGTTTCGGATAGTGAATGTTATCTTCTCGAAGTTCTTTTGAGCGGTCGGTAGGGTTTATGCTCGTTCCGGATCCGTAGTCCCGGCGAGAGCTGGGCAGGCGACTCGCCGAACCCTTTGGTTCGCCTTAGGGGGAGGTGGGGCTGTCACATAGCTAACCAATCAATACCCCTTCACTGACTAGGCTCATTGAATTCTTCCTTCCCAAATTGCAAACAGTGGGCAAACGGTGGAATACCAGAATCTTACATTCCACATTCTCAAATGGGTCAGAGACTTGATGTTGTTCTAAGGAGTACACCCGAGCTGACACTTTTGATCCATTCTTTTCCCCCTTCGACTGGTCAGGGTTGGTGGTGGTTGGCTATTGGCTCCTACTCCCTTCTCAAGATCGGCCTGGGCAATTTGCGATTTGATGGTCTGCGCTCCCACAACGCATGCATTTTCTTCCTTTCTTCTAGCAGACGTTCTCCGTGTGATTCAACTTCCCACAGTACCCGCAGGGACCACGAGAAGTGGAGACTAAGCCTCTCTGTGAGGCACCACTTGATTTTCTTGGTAATTGTACTCTCCCGTTTCCCCTTCCAATCTTAGGAGGCGTCCCCTTATCCCCTTGCTCTGAGGTACTTCCAGGAAATCCCCTTTTCTTAGTTTGAAAGTTTCTAACTTGAAATCTTGCGCTTTCAACTCGTTGAGCTTTCTCTACCGCATCACTAAAGGTATTGAGTTGGGCTACAGCCAAGTCTTTCTGGATCTCAACGTTTAATCCTTGGACAAAACGCCTTATCCTCCTTTGCTCAGTCACGATTAGTTCGGGAGCAAACTTGGACAACCTGGTGAACTGGCTCTCATATTCGGCGACGGTTTTAGTTCCCTGGCGGAGCCTAATAAACTCATCTTCTTTCTTTTCCTGGATCAGGGGTGGAAAATACTTCGTGTTGAACTCTCTCATGAAATTCACTCACATCCTTGGGGTTTGTTCTCTTTCCCATTTCAATCTTATGATGTCCCACCAAGAACGGGCTGCTCCCTCCAGTTGGAAGACAGCAAATGTGACCTGTCGCTCCTCAGTATAATGTAATGCGGCAAATATATCAATCATTTTCTCTAGCCATCTCTCGGCCACGTCAGGGTCTGGTCCTCCCAGGAATTTCAGTGGCGAGAACTTCTGAAATCATTCAAAAGCTTTATCCTCACCCTCGATATGATTACCAGGATTTCCCGGCTGATGAATAGGATTTTGACCTGGATGTTCTACTACGTGAGCCAAAAGGTCAGTCATTCGTTGAATGGCTGCGGCCACTTGTACGTTCGGATCAACCCTGGATTCAGGGTTTGGTTCAGACATAGTTCCCCTTGTATCCCCTTCAGTCGTGGGTTATCTAATTCCGCGACCACGACCACGTCCACTACGGGTGCCTTCCATATAGCTTAACCAGTGTAGGGTTGAAGTGCGAATACAATATTAAAACAAAGTATGCAGGTATAAGTGATAAAAGTAGGCAATATACATATAGCACATCTAACACAGACAGATCACACAGTAGCAGTCAATTAGATACAAGCATAAGGAATCATCCTGAATATTGCTAACTAGGCCAATGGTACAAGACCAACCAACTAAGAGCTGTCCCTCTCTAGGATTCCAGGCACAATTTACGAGAATAACCTAATTTATGTCTTAGGCAGGGTCAATCATCCTTAGTTTTACCCTAACACATCACAAGGCGTTCCATAGAATCAAATTTCAAGTCTGCCCAAGTCATTTCTAACCTAGGCTCTTATCTATTTAATAGTCGGGTACAAGAATCCCAAAATAAGATAACTTCACAACTCGGCTGGCCAGTCCCAAGAGTAATTCATCTATAATCGAGATTCTTACCTGACCTACAGATCTACTGTGAGAACCCGTAAAAACCCTAATATTTTCCTAGGGTTTTAGTTCCCTTAATTGCATAATTTTTGCATTTTCTGGCTTAGAAATATTTACCTGGTGGATTTTATGAGCAATTATAGTTTTTAGATGATTTTTCTAGTATCGAATGGATTTTGAGAAATTAAGAACGTATATCGGACGTGGGACCCACTAGTGCGAAAAGTTCGGAAAAATTCGGCCAATAAGGTTAAGTTTCGGATACTGTATAAAATTTATCGGGTGTTAAGAGATAAGTGGAATGTGTGAAGTGATTGATGTGAGAGGGAAAAAGAAAGATAAGAATGCATTAATGATTGTGACAAGTGTCACAATATGGTTGGTTGTGACTTAAGAAACACTATTCACCTTTTGACAATTTTTTTGACTTTTGACCACTTAAGTAAATATTCCAAAAATTCACAAAAAAACACCATTTTCTTACCTTGTGTTGGCCGGCCCTTCTAGCAAGAAGAAAGAAGAAACTTCATCAACTTCAAGCTTCCAATTGGTCCAAAATCCACCAAATCAAGTGTTTAGTTAGATTTCACTCCATAAAACCTTACCTTCTAGTGCTAGTAAGGGTTGTAGTGAAGTTTGTTTGAAGAGCAAAGGTGTCCACAATCTCTCTCTCTCTTGATTTCTTGGTAAGTGTTGCTTGAACACCCTACTACCTCTAATAATGGTTATATGATGCTTAGAAGTGGCTTGAGTGTTTGAAAATGTGATTTATCTCTTGATTTGGCTTGTTTTGGTGAAGTTTTTATTTTATTGGGAATTTTTCTGGTTTAATATGATCTTGATGTTGGGGGCTTGTATGATGAATTGTAATGGTTGGAAATGACTCTAGTGAGTGTGAATTGTGGTTAAATGCAATCAATTTTGGATTTGGAGTGAAAAATGGAAAGTTAGGGTTCATAAAATCCCAATTCTGTCCGGTTTTAGATCACTGGGTTAGAGGCCGAATTAGACTTTGCTCAAAACATGAACGTTGTAGGTATTGATGTGTTTGAGGGGCCTGTAAAATTTCAGGTCATTTGGATCAGTGTAGAGTGAGTTATACCGTTTTTACTGTAGCTGTTCTGTTTTGATCAGAATGCGAAAACTACGTTAGTAATTGGCCCTTTTGACTGGAATTGGTTTGGATTTTAAAGTTGGTGTCTTCTGATGAAATGTATCTGAATGTCTTAGCTAACATATGCCTTTGGAATTTCGGCATTTGGACTTGTATGGACTGAGATATACCGATTACCGTTTTCTGTGTTTTGCAAACCTGTTTTGGTGATTCTGGTTTAGTATTTGGCACTTTTGACTAAGTTGTGTTAGGAACTGGATTGAGTGGTCTTCTACATTATTGTACCCTGTTCCATAGCTTCGAAACGGTGGGTCTTACACCCCCAACCGATAATTGTAGTGAGAGTTGTACCATTACCGCATTATGACGTCAAAACCGGTTTTCCTATGAAGGCTTAAGTTCAAGCCCTTTCTTAATTTCTAGTTTGCTATTATGCTTGTACATGCATATGAAACCCTATTGGGGTTGTGTTCAGCACTGCTATACGACTCGTTATCGAGTCTCATTGCATTTGTTGCGTGATTCTAGGGCGTGACGGTAGCTCACGACGTCTTGGTGACCTCGGTGTATGAAACACCACTTTCTCACTTGGTGAGTATGCTACTCACTTACTTGTTATAATATGGCTTTGCTCTATGTGTATTTGATGCCTTGAAGGCTTAATTGGTTATTGGAAGTGATTGAGGTGAGGGTGTACTTGACCGCCCTCACCCCTTGTGATTTCATTCATGACTGCTTACTGTTATACTGAAATACTGCACTGGCTATATGAGTTATTGAATTGCAATCTTGGAAAACTGATTTGGTGTTGTTTGAACGATGTCCAACGACCTCACTGTATTACTGAGCTCAACCCCGTTTGGTGGTCATTTGGATCGAGCCGGCAAGGGTTTGGTCGTGATAAGTGACATACCACGGGGACTGTACTGAGGAACCTTGTAGTAATGAGACTCTTGGTTCCGGTATACTCGAGTATTACCAAAAGCTACTGAATTGGAGTGCGGGCCCGGTTGGGGTATGTTGGGTGGAAGGAATAGAGTGAAGTGAGATCTACGGTCGGGTATTCTTAAACATTGACGGAGGGTCAATGAGATTGTTTCAAGAATGTAAGCGTGGAAACGGGCTCTTGAGAGCCATCCGTATCCTTTTACCGACTTGTTTACTTCTTAAGTGTGTACTTGAAATGAAAGATTAGGCTTATGTGATCTTTACTGCTTATGTGGTAGTAACTCACTGGGCTTTAGCTCATCCCGTTCCATTTGTTTTCCTTACAGGGATATAATTACTTTTGGGACTGATTTGGATAGTCGATTGCCAAGTTGAGCTAGTGTAAATGGCTTTTGTTTAGCTTGTTGAATGAAACCCTATTGTGTATTAGGTTCATTTTCTTTGATTGGCAAACCGAGTATGTATATTCATGATAAATGGTTTTTGGCATGCCACTATGGTTGTAAAAGTTGAATTTCAATGTATATATATGTTTGGTTGATGATTGGATGGATTTCGGATCTAGACGCATTTCAAACGGAGAAGGAAAAAAATTTGGCGGGAATGAACAGGACCGAATCCGGCCATGAATCCGGCCAGAAACTGGCCGGATTGCCGGCCGGATTAGGAAGGATTTTGGAAAAATTTTGGATTGCTCTCGGCCTTGTATCCGGCTAGATTCCGGCCGGATTCTGACGTGTCCTGCACTATTCATTCCGGCTTCGATTTTCGTTTTTTTTTATTTAGTGATTTTGACTTGTTTGCGCGCTTTGGTATGTTTCGGAACGTAATAGAACGACGTAAACTGTACCGTTAGTCCTGGCGAGAGCTGGGCAGGCAGTCCGCTAACCCCTTTGGTTCGCCTTAGGGGAAGGTGGGGCTGTCACAAGTGGTATCAGAGCCACGTCGCGTGGTCTCTGCGCGGAGTGAGACTGGGCCAAGTGGTGTTGTGGTCCTAAATTCGTGAATATGTCTAAGTGCTCGTTTGAGTATAAGTTATGAACCGGGCATGTAATAAGTGTACGAATCATTATCATGGGACTCGAGGAAGTTAGGTGTGTATGTCGGGTAGGAATCTTTAATAAGGATGGTTTACTCTTGGGACCGGCCGGCTCGAGATGTGAATTATCTTAGACGAGATTCTCGCGCCCGGATACGAAAGATATGAAGGCCTAGGTTAGAAAGGATTTGGTGAACTAGAAAGGCGATTCTATGGAATTTCGTGTGGTTTGTTCGGGTGGTTAAGCGTGATTGACCTTGATTAAGATATAAATATTTGGACGAAGCCCTAGAAGGGGAAAAGCTTTTCGTGAGTCCTTTTGTACTTGTGACCTAGGTGTCTATAGTACTTTTGGAAGACCCTATTGTTTCATGCAATGACTTCATATGTACTTGACTGACTGTTCCGTATGATTGCTTAACCTGGTTATGTGATCTATGTATACGTGTTATGTGTTTAAATGCTCTTCACAGTAAATGTTTGAGTTGTTTATTCTTGTTTCATTGTTCCTGTCTGGTACTACGGAAAGGAGGGTTAGGTGCCCTTTAACAGTATATTTATTTGGTGACCTAAATTGACTTAGATTGATGGAAGGCACTCGGAGTGGTCGAGGCCGTGGACGCAGAACTAGACAACCTACACCGGTTAGGGGAACGGGGGAAACCTCTACTGGAACCGATCCTGCACCTCAAATAGACCCCAATTTGCAGATAGCTGCTGCTATGCAGCAAATGACAAACCTACTCGCACAAGTAGTGCAACAACAGGGCCAAAACCCAAACCCTAACCCTGGTAACCATGTCGAGAGCGAAGATAGAGCTCTCGAACGTTTCCAAAAGTTTGCCCCGCCGAAGTTTGTTGGGGAACCTGACCCGGACGTTGCTGAGAGATGGCTTGAAAAGATGGATGACATATTTGCAGCCCTACACTACCCCGATGAACGGCAGGTGACTTTCGCCGTGTTTCAACTTGAGGGAGCGGCCCGTTCCTGGTGGAATGTAATTTGGCAGAAATGGGAACGGGAGCAGACGCCGAGGACTTGGGTGAACTTCATCCGAGAATTTAATGCAAAATTTTTCCCTCCTCTAGTCCAGGAGAGGAAGGAGGACGAGTTCATTAGGCTCCGCCAAGGGGCTCAAACTGTGGCGGAATATGAGAGTCAATTTACCCGTTTATCCAAGTTTGCGCCTGAGTTGATCTTGACCGAGCAACGAAGAATACGGCGATTTGTCCAGGGCCTGAACGTAGAAATCCAGAAGGACCTCGCGGCAGCCCAAATTAACGCCTTCAGTGAAGCAGTGGAAAAGGCACAACGGGTAGAGAATGCTAGGCTCCAGGTGAAAAACTTTCAGGCGAAAAAGAGAGGATTTCCTGGAAACAATTCGGGACTGGAGGATGAAAGTATTCCTCCCAAATTTGGGCGGGGAACGGGAGGAGTGAGGATGCCGGAAATGTCACCAGAGAGGCCGTCAAGAGGAGGCTCAGCTTCTGCAGCACGCGGACCCTGCGGGTATTGCGGAAAATTAAACCACTCGGAGGACAATTGCTGGAGGAAATGAGGAAAATGCTTGCTCTGTGGGAGTGCCGAACATCAAATTGCTAACTGTCCAGCTCGCCTGCGCGAGAGGCAAGGGACTCTGCCACCAACCACGACCCACCCTGACCAGTCGAAGGGGGACAAGGATGGATCGAACGTGTCTTCTCGGGTGTACTCCTTAGAACAACATCAAGTCTTTGACCCCTTAGAGGACGTGGAAGGTAATAATTTACTAAACCTGGCCAGTGAAGGGATACCGGTCTGTTGGCTAAGTGTAGTGCTCAATTTAATCTCGGAGTAATCAATGATAAGGAATTTCGAGAACGAAATTCTTTTAAGGGTGAGAGAGTGTGAGAACCTGTAAAAACCCTAATATTTTCCTAGGGTTTTAGTTCCCTTAATTGCATAATTTTTGCATTTTCTGGCTTAGAAATATTTACCTGGTGGATTTTATGAGCAATTATAGTTTTTAGATGATTTTTCTAGTATCGAATGGATTTTGAGAAATTAAGAACGTATATCGGACGTGGGACCCACTAGTGCGAAAAGTTCGGAAAAATTCGGCCAATAAGGTTAAGTTTCGGATACTGTGTAAAATTTATCGGGTGTTAAGAGATAAGTGGAATGTGTGAAGTGATTGATGTGAGAGGGAAAAAGAAAGATAAGAATGCATTAATGATTGTGACAAGTGTCACAATATGGTTGGTTGTGACTTAAGAAACACTATTCACCTTTTGACAATTTTTTTGACTTTTGACCACTTAAGTAAATATTCCAAAAATTCACAAAAAAACACCATTTTCTTACCTTGTGTTGGCCGGCCCTTCTAGCAAGAAGAAAGAAGAAACTTCATCAACTTCAAGCTTCCAATTGGTCCAAAATCCACCAAATCAAGTGTTTAGTTAGATTTCACTCCATAAAACCTTACCTTCTAGTGCTAGTAAGGGTTGTAGTGAAGTTTGTTTGAAGAGCAAAGGTGTCCACAATCCCTCTCTCTCTTGATTTCTTGGTAAGTGATGCTTGAACACCCTACTACCTCTAATAATGGTTATATGATGCTTAGAAGTGGCTTGAGTGTTTGAAAATGTGATTTATCTCTTGATTTGGCTTGTTTTGGTGAAGTTTTTATTTTATTGGGAATTTTTCTGGTTTAATATGATCTTGATGTTGGGGGCTTGTATGATGAATTGTAATGGTTGGAAATGACTCTAGTGAGTGTGAATTGTGGTTAAATGCAATCAATTTTGGATTTGGAGTGAAAAATGGAAAGTTAGGGTTCATAAAATCCCAATTCTGTCCGGTTTTAGATCACTGGGTTAGAGGCCGAATTAGACTTTGCTCAAAACATGAACGTTGTAGGTATTGATGTGTTTGAGGGGCCTGTAAAATTTCAGGTCATTTGGATCAGTGTAGAGTGAGTTATACCGTTTTTACTGTAGCTGTTCTGTTTTGATCAGAATGCGAAAACTGCGTTAGTAATTGGCCCTTTTGACTGGAATTGGTTTGGATTTTAAAGTTGGTGTCTTCTGATGAAATGTATCTGAATGTCTTAGCTAACATATGCCTTTGGAATTTCGGCATTTGGACTTGTATGGACTGAGATATACCGATTACCGTTTTCTGTGTTTTGCAAACCTGTTTTGGTGATTCTGGTTTAGTATTTGGCACTTTTGACTAAGTTGTGTTAGGAACTGGATTGAGTGGTCTTCTACATTATTGTACCCTGTTCCATAGCTTCGAAACGGTGGGTCTTACACCCCCAACCGATAATTGTAGTGAGAGTTGTACCATTACCGCATTATGACGTCAAAACCGGTTTTCCTATGAAGGCTTAAGTTCAAGCCCTTTCTTAATTTCTGGTTTGCTATTATGCTTGTACATGCTTATGAAACCCTATTAGGGTTGTGTTCAGCATTGTTATATGACTCGTTATCGAGTCTCATTGCATTTGTTGCGTGATTCTAGGGCGTGACGGTAGCTCACGACGTCTTGGTGACCTCGGTGTATGAAACACCACTTTCTCACTTGGTGAGTATACTACTCACTTACTTGTTATAATATGGCTTTGCTCTATGTGTATTTGATGCCTTGAAGGCTTAATTGGTTATTTGAAGTGATTGAGGTGAGGGTGTACTTGACCGCCCTCACCCCTTGTGATTTCATTCATGACTGCTTACTGTTATACTGAAATACTGCACTGGCTATATGAGTTATTGAATTGCAATCTTGGAAAACTGATTTGGTGTTGTTTGGACGATGTCCAACGACCTCACTGTATTACTGAACTCAACCCCGTTTGGTGGTCATTTGGATCGAGCCGGCAAGGGTTTGGTCGTGATAAGTGACATACCACGGGGACTGTACTGAGGAACCTTGTAGTAATGAGACTCTTGGTTCCGGTATACTCGAGTATTACCAAAAGCTACTGAATTGGAGTGCGGGCCCGGTTGGGGTATGTTGGGTGGAAGGAATGGAGTGAAGTGAGATCTACGGTCGGGTATTCTTAAACATTGACGGAGGGTCAATGAGATTGGATCAAGAATGTAAGCGTGGAAACGGGCTCTTGAGAGCCATCCGTATCCTTTTACCGACTTGTTTACTTCTTAAGTGTGTACTTGAAATGAAAGATTATGCTTATGTGATCTTTACTGCTTATGTGGTAGTAACTCACTGGGCTTTAGCTCATCCCGTTCCATTTGTTTTCCTTACAGGGATATAATTACTTTTGGGACTGATTTGGATAGTCGATTGCCAAGTTGAGCTAGTGTAAATGGCTTTTGTTTAGCTTGTTGAATGAAACCCTATTGTGTATTAGGTTCATTTTCTTTGATTGGCAAACCGAGTATGTATATTCATGATAAATGGTTTTTGGCATGCCACTATGGTTGTAAAAGTTGAATTTCAATGTATATATATGTTTGGTTGATGATTGGATGGATTTCGGATCTAGACGCATTTCAAACGGAGAAGGAAAAAAATTTGGCGGGAATGAACAGGACCGAATCCGGCCAGGAATCCGGCCAGAAACTGGCCGGATTGCCGGCCGGATTAGGAAGGATTTTGGAAAAATTTTGGATTGCTCTCGGCCTTGTATCCGGCTAGATTCCGGCCGGATTCTGACGTGTCCTACACTATTCATTCCGGCTTCGATTTTCGTTTTTTTTATTTAGTGATTTTGACTTGTTTGCGCGCTTTGGTATATTTCGGAACGTAATAGAACGACGTAAACTGTATCGTTAGTCCTGGCGAGAGCTGGGCAGGCAGTCCGCTAACCCCTTTGGTTCGCCTTAGGGGAAGGTGGGGCTGTCACATCTACTATACCAAAGCACCATGATAAAGGTTTATATCTTATAACACTTCACGATCCATAGCTTATCCTTAAAGAGCACTTATACATTCGTAAACATTCACGGAATCGGGACCATAACACCACTTGGCCCAAGCTCACTCCGCGCAGAGGCCACGCGAAATAGTTCTGATACCACCTGTGACAGCCTCACCTCCCCTTAAGGCGAACCAAAGGGTTCAGCGGACCGCCTGCCTAGCTCTCGCCGGGACTACGAATCCGGAAAGAGCGTAAACCCTACCAATCGCTCAAAAGAACTTCGAAAAGATAACATTCACTGTATGATACCCAACCAAGCACAACAACTTTAGATAACCCTAGAAAAGAACATTTCCAAACCAAATCAACTTAGGAACATGGTTAAAAACTTTTATATACACATGGTTGCAAATTTACAATTCAAAAGGGAATTGTTTGGTTAAAATACATTTAACTTTTCCAACCATCGAGGAGCTATATAAAAGAATACTAAAACTAGCTCAACTCATGCTTCAAAACATCATAGTCTTCAAAAGGTGATTTCCTGTAAGGAAAACAAGGATAACGAAACGGGGTGAGGTAAAAGCTCAATGAGGTACCAACAGTATAAACAGTAGAATCAGTAGAGTTCATGAGAAAGCACTTTGGAGGCACATATTCACATCAAATATGAGAAATGAATGAACATCACAATGTAAAGGATACAGGTGGCTCTTAGGAGCCAAATCCCCGTTGCTATACTTGATCCAGCCTCGTTGACCCTCCGTCAACGTTTAAATAAAGGAACAAGTCCAGTAGAACACCACTTTAACGCCAAAACTCCGTTCACCAAACATACCCCTTACCAGGCCCGAACGCCAAACAGGAACAGGAATGGTAATACTCGAGTATACTGGAATCAAGAGTCTCAATACCCAAAGATTCCCCCAGGAACAGGTACCCAAGGATTGTCAATTATCTCGACCAAGCCCTTGCTGGATCGATTTAATTAACTCCCCATGAGGTTGAGCTCAAGTTTAACAGGACGATCGTTGGACACACTTCCAAACGATCTCATAACAAGTGCAAGTAACAAGTTCAAGTACATAACAAGTACAAGTACTAGATTACAGTTCGTTCAGTACAGGCAAGAGAACGAGTGTGATAAAGTACACTCTCGTCTCATACAAGATAAAAAGTCAGGAAAGATATTCAAATAGCAAGTTGCAAGTACAGAAAACCAATTTAGCAATAATTCAGGGGAGTGGAGCACTCACCTGATCAAACAAGGATCATTTCAAAAGTTTCCTTCCCAAGTATGGCTTTACTCGCCGGCACCTCCTAGAACAATCAAGGCAAATACTTAAGACTGGACTCCAAGACCTAATAAGGGAATTCGCAAGTAAAACTCGATTACAAGTCAGGTGCCTATCCAAATGAACCATTAATGTAAAGCGAATAGGTGACTTTGGAGTGAAAAGATAACGATTAGTCCTAAAGGCATGAACAACCTCAAAACCCTACCTACAATGACTGACCAACTCCAAATTTGAAGTAGAAAATGAAAGTAAGATCGATACTAGGAAAATAGGATTTTCCAATTTCGCGCAACCCTATATGAAAAATCATATCTCAAGTTTTGTAAGTTCAAAATTAGTAAAAGTTATACCGTTGGAAAATACATTCAAAGGGCTATAACTTTCCAGAGAATAGCCTCATAAGATTCAGAACGCAAGTCAGTCAAATTCAAGCCTCAAGTTGCTGCTTTATCCAGTGAAAGACAGAACAGATACAATATTTCAGTCAACTTTGAAAAATCACCATAAATGGTACAGATATAAACAGGGTCTGAAATTTACATGGTTTATAGCCCTATGAATCTAGTTTAAAACACAACAAACAAAACTCAATTCTGACATTCCTACATCAAGATATAGCAAATTTCCCGAGACTGTGCAGAAGCTCCGCGAAAATTTTGACAGCATTTCCCTTGTCTTTCTTTACTTTCCAACCAAACCTCAACACCCACAAATCACAAGCTATCAAACACCTTTAATTAGAGCCACAATAAGGCTTGAATACGAGTAATAAACCGAATCCACATATCACTAGAGTAAAATCATATGGAACGTATAAGTGCAAAATCAAACTAGGACATATGCGGAAACGAAGTTTGGGTTGGGAAACAAAAGGCAGATTTGCTGTTGCTTAGCGGAATTAACACAACTGATGTAACATCCCGAAATTAGGAGATTGTTTGTGAAGAAAATATTAAAGTATATTTCTTCGGGTTTGATTTAAAACCTTATTTTGTTTTAAAAGACTAGAAACCCTAATGTTTTAATCAAAAAACCTAGTTTACTTGTGACTAAACGGTTTCTTAAATCTCTCATATTTTACTAGAGATTCTAATGTTAATTATTGAAATTGTAAATTCCTCACGTTTTCTTAAAAATTTCCTTTTATTTGAAAATTATTATTTATTAAGGCCCTACTACCCAATTGTTCAACAATAAGTGTAGATGAACCTGAAAATAGGGTTTTACACTTCAGTTTCAAGATTTGAGCAAAATTAGGGTTTTCGCGATTTTTCGCCGGATGAATTTTCGGTACTGACCAAGGATCAATTTGGTGATTAAAAGTGACTTTTAAGTGAGAAATAATATGTGATTAGTAGCAATGATATAAGGTTAGTGAATGGGAAATAAAAACACTAGTACGTGAGTTTTAAGAAAAACGGCGCGAACCGGCGGGTCCCGCGCACTACCGATTGAACGCACTACTTGATCACCGCTTTCTTACCCTACAAGCTCATTGACAATTGAGCAAAATATCTTCTTATATTACAGCTAAGGGGACCGAAATTAGTGGCTAGAAAGCAAGAGAAAGAAAGAGAAAAAGGAAGGGTGGTGGTGGTGACACTTGTCACCACCTCATGGCTTCTTACCCAAGACTAACCCCAACCATTTAACTCCAACACTTAGCCAATTTCTTCCTCATTTCTGCTGCTGCTGGCCGAGAACATCAAGGAGAAAAACTCCAAGGGAAAATCTTTCATTTCATCTCCAAATCCAACAAATAAGTGAGGAATCGAGCAAAGTAAACCGATTAAACTTGTTCTTGAGTGACTAGCTAGTGAGTTGTGGTGTGATTCTTGAAGGGGAGAGCTTGTGCTACTCTTGGTGACTTTTATTCAAGGTAAGAGAGTTTATCTCTCCAAGTTTTACTTCTAATCTTGTTAAATTTAAGCTTAGTAACTTGATTTTAGGGTGAGATTATGGATGATTAGCATGTTTTAGTAGTTTTCACCCATTTATTTGATGAACTAGGGCTTGTGGAAATTCTGCCCAAATGATTGTATGATGTTTATATGTTGCAATTGAGGTGTTATATGGTGTTTTGGTAGTGATTGGACCATGAAATTAAGGAAAGATTCACTAGAAACTCAAAATTTCCAAAATCTGGAAAATTGTCTCAACATTCTGTCCGAATTTTTATCTGTATGTTAGAGGCTGTTTTGGCCTTAGGTCAAAGAATAAAAGTTGTATAGAATGGCATTTTATAGGTGCCTACAAATATTTAGCTCAATCGGAGCAACGTAGGACATGAAAAGTCCAAAATACCCTTACTGTTCTAAGTATTTCCCAGCAGTCCGTTTCAGCAGTTGAGTCCAGTTTATCACGATTTTTGACCAGGATCCATTCTGATTTAGCTCTGGACCAAAACATGAAAGTTGTAGTGTTCTGAAGTAGATTTAAAATGCCTCTAAGAACACCTGATTTGGACATCTGTACACTGAGTTATGTCTGTTACAGTGTAATGCGTTTAAACAGCCGACGAATTGGTTTCTGGTTTAGTAATTTGAGAAATTGACCAAGTTACATTAGAAACTGGACTAAGTGACCTTCATGAACATGGTAGCTCTGTGTCTTAGCTTCTAAACGGCATAGGTTACGCCTCAATCCAATAAGCGTAGCCTCGGATATGTTATTTCCGCATTTGTACGTTAAATCCGTCTTGTGCTAAGTTGAAATTCTGCACTTGTGATTGTTGTGAATCTTGTTTTTATGATATTGTAAGCCTATGGAACGGCTTTTGACTTGAATTGCTGATATTTATGATGTTGGGTTTTGGTTGAAGAAAAATAATGAAGCCTAAATGGCTGGAAAATTAGGTAAACACAAGGGGCATGCTGCCCAAATTTACGCTCGAAGACTAGAGAACTACTTGCAACTTGAGTAAGGGTTAAGAGTGATTACTGCTTGAACCATCTAGGGTACTTGAGTCTTCTTGTTCCGAGGTATATAAGTAAGGATTTGGCCGAACTTGTACCCTTGAGAAATGCAATCATGATTGCTCGAAGTATGTTTTCCTTGTATTTTCCACTCGCATGACAATTTCAAGTATAAAAGTTACAAAGTTTTACCGTTTCAAAAGTGAGCAAGTGTTTCACACTACCATCCAAGTGAATTCCAATTTCTTGAATTTTATTGAACGAAACGTTTAAGTTTCGAATCTAAGTCGTGTTTCAAAGTTCTCAAACTGAGTTTTATTGCAGATTTGGACTCCGAACCCGGAGTATAACCTGAAAGTGACCAGTAAAGGCACTATATCTTTTGGTGAGTGCTTTCAAATACCGAATTGAACTTGATACTTGAACTTGATACGTGACCAATCTGATTACATGTTATATACGTGAATTGTAAGGGCAAGAGTGTACTTTATCGCACTTGCCCTTACGTGATATACTTGTTTATTGTTGCAATTGATTTGATATACTTGATTATGATGCGCGCACTTCCTGGAATTCCAGAAACCCTGTGGCGAGTTACTCTACTCGAGCCGGCAAGGGCTTGGTCGATTGGGTAACGAACCCTGGGTCTCTTGTATTGTCGAGTGGAGTGATATCTTCTCGACTAATCGGTATACTCGAGTATTACCACCCGTGTTAATTGAGGATTTTGGGCCCAGTAGGGGGTTTGAACGGTGGACGGAGAGTCGTGTAAGTGGTGTTCTACTGGATTGGTTACTTACTTGAAAGTTGACGGAGTGTCAACTACTACGTGATCAAGCTTCTGGTAATGCAACGGGAATTTGGCTCCTGAGAGTCATCCGTATCCTTATACTTTGGAGTGAATATTGTTTATTGGATTATTGTTACTTTGCTATACCGAAAACTTGTACTTCTAAATAATGGTCAATTTGCTATTTGGAACCTCACTGGGCTTTTAGCTCATTCCACTCCATTTGTTTTCCTTTCAGGGGTACGAGTGACGCGTGAGACTTGTAAAAGACTAGCGTAGCCTTTTGTTTTGACTTTTGACTTTTTGGTCTTGTACTCGCGCTATTCCTCGAATGGAACATGTTGTACTTGGATTGTATACGTATTGAACTAGTTGGGTGTGTTGAGACTTTGTACCTCGATTTCTATTAATGTAAATTATAAGCTTGAATTGGGAATGTTATTTATGGTTCATGGATGTGTGTACGTGACTCGATTAAGATAGTGAGTGAGTCCTGGCGAGAGCTGGGCAGGCGGTCCGCCGAACCCTTTGGTACGCCTTAGGGGGAGGTGGGGTCGTCACAGATGGTATCAGAGCTCCTATTGAGCTCGTGCCGGGAGAGGGTTCTCGGACTGTGGGGATTGACTTGTTAAGTATGGAACAATTTTCTATTGTTGGGAACTTTAGATATGTATGTTGGGTAGGAATCTCTAATACGGGTGATTTGCTCTTGAGCCTGGCCAGCTTGAGTGGTGAATTATCATATTTTCGGATTCTTGTCCCCGAATACCAAAGAGTGACATCTTTACGATCAGTTGAGATCTCGTGTAATATTCGGATAAGTTTGGATGGTGAAAATAAAGGCACAGGGAATGCGAGTAGTCTGGACTTGAAAAATATTGAAAATATTCATGGGATTTGGGATCCTTCTTATTCACGTGTTTCGAGCCTTGATTAAGTGTAGTGCCTGAGCGATACCTAGGGTTAATGCTCTATAAGCTATGTGACTTGTTTTGATCGAATGTGTTGTATTGCCTTGTTTTATGATTTAGAGGGGTTTATGATTTGCATTATTCTGTTTTGTGCTGTTGATATTTATATAGTTACTTAGTGGCTATATTCTATTATTGATTAGTTGGTTATATTGTTATAGTTGACTCGCTACGAACCATGGAGGGTAGAAGAAGTCAAGCTAGGGCAACTAATCGAGGACGCGGTCCTAGTCGTAGCCGTGGGGGTAGACAAGCCCAGGAACCGGTACGAGAATCGAGAGAGGAAAGAGAGGCAACGGTTGAGCCACAACCTGAACCCCAAGCTACAGGGGGAGATCAAGTGGCAACTGCCATCCAGCAAATGACTAATATTCTGGCCCGTTTAGTGGAACAACAGGGTCAAGCCCCTGTAAACCAACCTCGGGACCCCGATATGGGGCAGGATAGAGCTTTGGAGAGATTCCAAAAGTTCTCCCCACCCAAGTTTTCAGGAGGGCCAGACCCGTATGAGGCTGAGAAATGGCTAGAGGCCATGATAAATATTTTTGCTGCCCTAAACTATACGGAGGAGAGACAAGTCCAATTCGCTGTATTTCAGTTCGAGGGGCCAACTAGGGCCTGGTGGAATGTAGTGAGGGCCAAGTGGGAGAGAGAAGGAACTGCATGGACTTGGCTAAACTTTGTACGGGATTTCAACGAAAAATACCTTCCACCCATCGTCCAGGAGAAGAGAGAGGACGAATTCATTAAACTCCGTCAGGGAATGTTGAGTGTAACTGAGTATGAGACTCAGTTTACAAAGTTGTCCAAATTTGCTCCCGAACTGATAGCTACGGAACAAAGAAAAGTACGGAGATTCATACAAGGACTGAACGTGGAGTTACAAGAAGCCTTAGCGGCGGTCCAAATTAATACATTCACAGAGGTTCTGGAGAAAGCCTTGAGGATAGAGACTGCTAGGGCACAAGTGAGAGCTTTCCACGCAAAAAAGAGAGGTGCGCCTGGTGGAAGTCAAAGGCAAGGACAAAGTGATTTAGATATGCCACCTTCTAAGATAGGTCGAGAAGATGGTAGTGAGAAAATTTCAAGGACGTCTAAGGAAAGTACTCCAAGAGGAGCTTCGCGTGGCAGGGGCCAAGCAAGAGGTGCCTCACAAGGAGGTCAGACCTCAACCCCTCAAGTACCTTGTGGGTACTGTGGGAAGGCCAATCACGTGGAGAGTGATTGTTGGCGAAAGGCAGGAAAATGTTTGTGGTGTGGTAGCACCGAGCACCAGCTTGCAACCTGTCCCCGTAGATCACGCCTAAACCCTGAACAAGCAAGTGTAGGAGGAACTAAGCCAAGAGTGCCGGCTAGAGCGTATGCCTTGAACCAACAGGCAGTACCTGAACCAACAGAGATAGTAGAAGGTACGATTCGTAATTTCTATTGTTTAACTAAATTTTTCCTATAGTGCGACCTGAGAGCCGGAAACGAATATATAAGGAAAATACCCTACGTTATTTGAAGTGCATGTATGAATTTCGAGGACGAAATTCTTTTAAGGAGGGGAGATTGTAACATCCCGAAATTAGGAGATTGTTTTTGAAGAAAATATTAAAGTATATTTCTTCGGGTTTGATTTAAAACCTTATTTTGTTTTAAAAGACTAGAAACCCTAATGTTTTAATCAAAAAACCTAGTTTACTTGTGACTAAACGGTTTCTTAAATCTCTCATATTTTACTAGAGATTCTAATGTTAATTATTGAAATTGTAAATTCCTCACGTTTTCTTAAAAATTTCCTTTTATTTGAAAATTATTATTTATTAAGGCCCTACTACCCAATTGTTCAACAATAAGTGTAGATGAACCTGAAAATAGGGTTTTACACTTCAGTTTCAAGATTTGAGCAAAATTAGGGTTTTCGCGATTTTTCGCCGGATGAATTTTCGGTACTGACCAAGGATCAATTTGGTGATTAAAAGTGACTTTTAAGTGAGAAATAATATGTGATTAGTAGCAATGATATAAGGTTAGTGAATGGGAAGTAAAAACACTAGTACGTGAGTTTTAAGAAAAACGGCGCGAACCGGCGGGTCCCGCGCACTACCGATTGAACGCACTACTTGATCACCGCTTTCTTACCCTACAAGCTCATTGACAATTGAGCAAAATATCTTCTTATATTACAGCTAAGGGGACCGAAATTAGTGGCTAGAAAGCAAGAGAAAGAAAGAGAAAAAGGAAGGGTGGTGGTGGTGACACTTGTCACCACCTCATGGCTTCTTACCCAAGACTAACCCCAACCATTTAACTCCAACACTTAGCCAATTTCTTCCTCATTTCTGCTGCTGCTGGCCGAGAACATCAAGGAGAAAAACTCCAAGGGAAAATCTTTCATTTCATCTCCAAATCCAACAAATAAGTGAGGAATCGAGCAAAGTAAACCGATTAAACTTGTTCTTGAGTGACTAGCTAGTGAGTTGTGGTGTGATTCTTGAAGGGGAGAGCTTGTGCTACTCTTGGTGACTTTTATTCAAGGTAAGAGAGTTTATCTCTCCAAGTTTTACTTCTAATCTTGTTAAATTTAAGCTTAGTAACTTGATTTTAGGGTGAGATTATGGATGATTAGCATGTTTTAGTAGTTTTCACCCATTTATTTGATGAACTAGGGCTTGTGGAAATTCTGCCCATTATATGTTGCAATTGAGGTGTTATATGGTGTTTTGGTAGTGATTGGACCATGAAATTAAGGAAAGATTCACTAGAAACTCAAAATTTCCAAAATCTGGAAAATTGTCTCAACATTCTGTCCGAATTTTTATCTGTATGTTAGAGGCTGTTTTGGCCTTAGGTCAAAGAATAAAAGTTGTAGAGAATGGCATTTTATAGGTGCCTACAAATATTTAGCTCAATCGGAGCAACGTAGGACATGAAAAGTCCAAAATACCCTTACTGTTCTAAGTATTTCCCAGCAGTCCGTTTCAGCAGTTGAGTCCAGTTTATCACGATTTTTGACCAGGATCCATTCTGATTTAGCTCTGGACCAAAACATGAAAGTTGTAGTGTTCTGAAGTAGATTTAAAATGCCTCTAAGAACACCTGATTTGGACATCTGTACACTGAGTTATGTCTGTTACAGTGTAATGCGTTTAAACAGCCGACGAATTGGTTTCTGGTTTAGTAATTTGAGAAATTGACCAAGTTACATTAGAAACTGGACTAAGTGACCTTCATGAACATGGTAGCTCTGTGTCTTAGCTTCTAAACGGCATAGGTTACGCCTCAATCCAATAAGCGTAGCCTCGGATATGTTATTTCCGCATTTGTACGTTAAATCCGTCTTGTGCTAAGTTGAAATTCTGCACTTGTGATTGTTGTGAATCTTGTTTTTATGATATTGTAAGCCTATGGAACGGCTTTTGACTTGAATTGCTGATATTTATGATGTTGGGTTTTGGTTGAAGAAAAATAATGAAGCCTAAATGGCTGGAAAATTAGGTAAAAACAAGGGGCATGCTGCCCAAATTTACGCTCGAAGACTAGAGAACTACTTGCAACTTGAGTAAGGGTTAAGAGTGATTACTGCTTGAACCATCTAGGGTACTTGAGTCTTCTTGTTCCGAGGTATATAAGTAAGGATTTGGCCGAACTTGTACCCTTGAGAAATGCAATCATGATTGCTCGAAGTATGTTTTCCTTGTATTTTCCACTCGCATGACAATTTCAAGTATAAAAGTTACAAAGTTTTACCGTTTCAAAAGTGAGCAAGTGTTTCACACTACCATCCAAGTGAATTCCAATTTCTTGAATTTTATTGAACGAAACGTTTAAGTTTCGAATCTAAGTCGTGTTTCAAAGTTTTCAAACTGAGTTTTATTGCAGATTTGGACTCCGAACCCGGAGTATAACCTGAAAGTGGCCAGTAAAGGCACTATATCTTTTGGTGAGTGCTTTCAAATACCGAATTGAACTTGATACTTGAACTTGATACGTGACCAATCTGATTACATGTTATATACGTGAATTGTAAGGGCAAGAGTGTACTTTATCGCACTTGCCCTTACGTGATATACTTGTTTATTGTTGCAATTGATTTGATATACTTGATTATGATGCGCGCACTTCCTGGAATTCCAGAAACCCTGTGGCGAGTTACTCTAGTCGAGCCGGCAAGGGCTTGGTCGATTGGGTAACGAACCCTGGGTCTCTTGTATTGTCGAGTGGAGTGATATCTCCTCGACTAATCGGTATACTCGAGTATTACCACCCGTGTTTATTGAGGATTTTGGGCCCAGTAGGGGGTTTGAACGGTGGACGGAGAGTCGTGTAAGTGGTGTTCTACTGGATTGGTTACTTACTTGAAAGTTGACGGAGTGTCAACTACTACGTGATCAAGCTTCTGGTAATGCAACGGGAATTTGGCTCCTGAGAGTCATCCGTATCCTTATACTTTGGAGTGAATATTGGTTAATGAATTATTGTTACTTTGCTATACCGAAAACTTGTACTTCTAAATAATGGTCAATTTGCTATTTGGAACCTCACTGGGCTTTTAGCTCATTCCACTCCATTTGTTTTCCTTTCAGGGGTACGAGTGACGCGTGAGACTTGTAAAAGACTAGCGTAGCCTTTTGTTTTGACTTTTGACTTTTTGGTCTTATACTCGCGCTATTCCTCGAATGGAACATGTTGTACTTGGATTGTATACGTATTGAACTAGTTGGGTGTGTTGAGACTTTGTACCTCGATTTCTATTAATGTAAATTATAAGCTTGAATTGGGAATGTTATTTATGGTTCATGGATGTGTGTACGTGACTCGATTAAGATAGTGAGTGAGTCCTGGCGAGAGCTGGGCAGGCGGTCCGCCGAACCCTTTGGTACGCCTTAGGGGGAGGTGGGGTCGTCACAACTGAAGCTATCCATGTCGGATTGAGGTGTAATTTACACCGTTTCGAAGCTAAGAGAAAGGGTTACAATGTTGAAGAAGACCACTCAGTCCAGTTTGCAATGTATCTAGGTCAAATTTACCAAAACAACCCCCAGATTTCCCAGTTTGAAGTTTACTATGAAATACAACCAATAGTCCTGATTCATTCACTCATATCTCAGCACCTATGACTCCAATTCAAGTGATTCCAAAGCCATCCGAACGCTAAGATACCAGGTTATAAATGTTAAAAAGACATCAACAACTAAATCAGTAGTATTCCCAGTCAACCTAACCAATTACCAAAGCTGATTATCAGTTTCGGACAGAAACAGGGCAGCAGGGGTATTTCAATCTTTTCACAGGCTACGTTGCTCCGATTAGGCTGAAATTTTGTAGGTAACTATAAAACATCATTCTCTACAACTTTCATGTTTTACCCTTAAGTTAATTCGGCCTCTAACCTGCTCAAATAAATTTGGACAGAACAAGCCTGTTTGAAACCCTAACCTGGAAATTTTGCCCCAAACCAGAATTTTTGCACAATCAACCATATCCAACATATATCAACTCCATTTTACAAAATAACTAACCAACACTAAACATATGAAATCAGAAAAATCAAGCATAAAATAAAAATCCATCAATCTTCACCACAAGTCATGAAATCATCCAAAAAAACACTTATTCAACTACCACAAGGCACCAATTTTGCATTATCATGAACAAGAAAGAATTTCTTGGCTACTCACCTTACCAACCCAAGAAAGGAAGCAACTTAGCACCTTAATCTTCCAAACCACTTGATAACCAATCTTGCAACCACTAGACTAGGGATTTTTATGGAGAGAATCCAAGTTTAATCGGTTAGATTTGAGGATTAAGCAAGATTGGAAGCCAAAGAGTTGAGAGTTTTCTTTTCTTTTCTTGTGGAGAGAGTCCGCCAAGAGAGGGAGAGAAATGATAATTTTTTGGTGAATTTTGGGATTATTTGGTAAAGTTGGCCAATTAGTCAAAGTCCAAGATGAAATAGGGAGGTGACACTTGTCACCTTAATTAATGCATGGCTATCCTTTTGTCCCTCTCACACCAATTTATCTAGTAACCTCTAGTTATCTCTTAACACCAACTAAATTAATCCCGGTATACGAAACTTAACCTAACTGGCCGAATTTTACCGAACTTTCCGCACTAGTGGGTCTCACATCCGGTATATACTCTTAAAAGCTCATGAACTAACTTATACTAGAAAAATACTTTTAAAAACCCTATTTACTCATAAACTTATTTAGAAAATTTTTTCCTAATAAAGAAATTGCATAAAAGGCGTGTAATTAAATAAAATAAGGCCTAGAAAATAGGAAAATTCACGAGTTCTCACAACTCTCGTTTTGAATTTCGAATTCTATAATTTGAAATTCATGAGAGATATCGAGTTGGCAATCATTGAATTCCAGAACAGCGATATCCGAAGGTCAAACGATTTTATTTTTGGCCATTTGAAAAATAAAGTAAACATGCACAATAAACAAGTGAAAAATAATAAATACAGACAAAAATTTTTCTTTTCATTGAATCTAAAGAAGCAGACAGACATTGGAATAAAAACTCGAACTTTGCAAACTTCAACTTTAGTTAAAACAAACACATTCCCAGTAAAACTGTGTAGTGGGAATGGAGTTTCATTTAAACAAAATGTGTATTAACATGATACTGAGAGGAAAACAAATAACTAAACATAAAGTAACTTTTTGTCATTGCTTTTGGCCAAGAACAATCCCTAAATTTACCGAAATTCCCTTTGAGAGAGAAGGTAATCTGCGGTCCAATTTTGCAAGGCTCCTTCAGGGATGGTCGGGAATCGCATTTTTTCCAGTGGCTCATCTTCACAGGTAACTCTGATGAACAGCTGAGACAGGCCCAATTCAATCTTTTCAATCAGGTCCTCTTCATCCAATTCTGATAAGATTACTCCAGATGGCCGAGGAAAGGTGTAGCGCAATGGCGGGATACTCATAGCCATCTGCTTTCCCACATTCTCTGCCTTTTTGTTGCTTGCATCTCCTTCTTGTCCTTGGCAGTCGGTTGGAATCCCAACCCAAACATGTCTTTCTTCCCAAAAATATCTCTAGAGGTTCCAGAATGCCTTGCAAATTTCGTCCTAAACCTTTGCCTAGCTTATACCCTCCTCTTATCATTTCTTTGGCCATCATGACGCTAGCTTCCGGTAGGCCCGTCTTCGTCAATGAATCTTGATTAGATGCCTGACCTACGAACATGATATCAGCTGCATAATGGGGGGAAACCAAAGTTTTTCTGCCATTCTTCTCCTTCGATGTAGAATTAATGATCATAGTGCAATCATCCTCGGCGAACACAGTGATAAGCTGATCGTCGACAATAAACTTCACTTTTTGATGGAGAGAAAATAGAATGGCACTAGAAGTGTGGATCCAAGGTCGTCCAAGTAGAATGTTATAAACACTTGAGAAGTCCATAACCTGGCAAACCACTTGAAATTGGGCGGGTCCTATTTCCAGTACCAAATTAACTTGACCCATCAGTTCCCTTTTGGCTCCATCAAATCCTCTTATTATCGTTGCAGATAGCCGTAGTCTAGCATCCGAAAGTTCAAGTTTTATGAGAGTGTTCCTCGGGCAGATGTTCAAGGCAAATCCATTGTCTATCAAGATTCTAGGTAGCAACTTTCCATTGCAACGTACTGAGATATATAACCCCTTGTTATGTCTGATTCCTTTAGAAGTCAAATCCTCATCAGAAAAGGTAATGTGGTTGGTAGCTAGCACATTTTCCATGATGTGAGCAAATTTGTGAATCGAAATATTTTTCAGTATTCGAGCCTCACTCAAAATCTTCCGTAACGCCTCTCTATGCAACTAGGATGTTAAAAGCAAGTCTAGAATAGATACTTGTGTAGGCATTTTATCCAACTATCCCACGACATTAAATTCGTTCCTTTTCAGCAATTTAAGAAAATCTAATGCCTCCTTTTCTGTCACAAATGGTTTCGATGGCATCAGATTCTCCTCCACAATCTTTTCAAGTTTGGTAATAGTAACCCCTTCTTCTTTTGGCATCTCGACATCCCCAATCAACAAGGCAGACTCACTATAATCCCATGGCACTTCTTATAAATTATGCACAGGTGATTGTTCAGGAAATTCAAGCACCACCGGTTCTGGTAGGTCCAGAATGACAGGCTCTCCATTATTTTTCAACAATTTTTCTTCAAGCTCAAAAGGCTTCTTAACTATTTCAATTACTTCATTCTCATCTACAATATATTGGCCAGGTTCCTCAAATTCCTTTTCAGTGGTAATAACCCCTACAGTTCCTTTATGCTCAGGAAGAGGGCTATTGTTGACGTTTGGTCTTGATTCACCCATTTGCCTCAAAACTATATCCCCAGCGTCAATCATGTCTTGAGTCTTATATTTTAATGTCCAACAATTAACAGTAGAGTGGCCGAGACTCCCAGAATGATAGGTACAGATGATTTGGGGATCATAACCAATAGGGACACCTCTAAGGTAGTGTTAGGAGGCATAACGCCAATTTTACCAGTAGTCTTAAGTTGTTGGTATAATTGGTCGAGAGGTCAACTCAAATTGGTGAAGGTTCGGTATTGATTTTAGTTTGGAATTTCAGTGGTTTGAGGATAGTTATAGGTTTGATTGTTTGGTGGAACGGGTCTTGGATTATACAAGGGTCGGGGTCGATTTTGCAAGTTTGATTGAGAATTTTGAAAGGTGGTGCGGGTATATTTGTGTAGTTTGGTCGAGGTCTTTAGGATGGTTAATGGTAGTATGGTAGATAGAGCAGGAGCTTGGATAATATGGGTAGGGTGATGAGTAAGTGGGGCCGCTTGGAAATTTGGGTCTAGTCGAGGGGCCTTGATCCCAAACGAAAGCAGCTTTTCCTTCTTTCTTCTTGAATTGGGATTTTTTACCACTGTTACCCTAACCTTGCAGCATTTCCAGCTGCATCTTTAATGTCGATACGTTGACTATCTTTCCTGCTTTAATGAACTCATCAAATTCCTCCAACTTGTTGATAATAGCTACGAATGAACACCTAGTCATATGAAAAATCTCCTCAAAGTACGGTGGGTCATAAGTTATAATGAATATTCGAACAATTTCCTCTTCGGTCATGGGAGGTTCCACCTTTGCAGTCAACTTCCTCCAACGCTTAGCATATGTCTTGTGATCTTCTGACAGCTTCCTCTTGGTACCCTTGAGCGTGGTTCTTGCTGGTGCAAGCTCACAGTTGTACTCATATTGCCTCACAAAAGTAGTAGACAAATCCAGCCAAGTTTTCATCTCTTCTGGCTTTAGATAGAATACTAGCCGAGATCATCACCCTTCAAGCTTTCAGGGAACAGACGTACAGGCAAGTTCTCATCATCTACTGGCTTTCCTAGCTTGTTTGCAAACTTTCGAAGATGCGTTTTCGAATTTTTGGTGCCATCATACTTGCTAAATTTAGGAGTCTTGAAACCCATTGGCAATTGCATATCGGGAAAAGAGCACAGCTTATCGTAGTCTAATCCTCCATGCCTGTTCAATCCCTGATTTTTCTTCATGAACTCATTGAAATGATCTAATCTCTTCAGTAGAATTTTGTTAATTGATGCAGAGGGCTCGCCTATTTCTGCCTTTGGTTGAAAAGTGAGGTCTAACATGAATGGTTCTATGGTGGGGTGATGAGGTCCTTGAGGGTCAGAGGGAATGTTCATATTGATTTGTGAATAATTTTGGGGAATTTGATGAGTAATTGGGCTGACGAAGATATTGTTTGGATAGGTATGTGATAAACTGGGGATAGGATACGTAAAAATGCCTTCAAATGGACTGGTGAAAGGTGGAACAAAAGTAGTTTGATGGTGAGACATATGAGGTGGTGGGTTTTCTAACTCATGTTGGTTATCGTCGATAGGTACATGGTTATTTTAGACATTTTCAGCGTTGCTCGAGATCAGTTGGTCAATCATACTGCTCTTTCTTGCTATTTCTGCACTCAATTCATTGAACTTGCTCAGCATTTCAATTAACTAGGCCCCCAGATTTGCGGCGTCCGAAGATGGGATTAACGCAGATCTCTCCGATGATTACTGATGAGTACTAATGTTTTCACGATTTCTCAAGACTCCGCTGCGAGACTGCGTAATGATGGGGCTATAGGTAGCTATTTTGAAAAGTACCTGATGGATGAAGAGAAGAAATCGGTTCAGGTGTATGTTTTCTATCAAATTGCTACAATTTATTCAAAATGAAAAAGAAAAAGAAAAAAAACATGAGTTAGTAGATATTAAAATAATTCAAATGCATGTCCTAAGGGGGAACCCTTTTTATGCCAAGGGTTGTCCTAACATGATGCAATTTCTTCGGGATAAAATCCCAATTTCAAACCTGTAAGTGAATATAGAAGCCAAAATAGAAATGTTCATTAATCACTGATAAGTTCAATCATTTTTTACAGCTTCATTAATGGTTCAGCTGATCATTTTTACAAAATTCTCATGCCTCGCTAAACTAGTACGTTGAGACTCTCTAAAACTTCCTACACTAAGTTTTCGAATTCCCTCTTGAATTTTGTCAAATGCATCCAATGCTCTCTCCAACTTTTCAGTTTTTCTTGTCTCTCTCTTTAATTGCGATCGGTTGTCTTCCAAAGCATGATCGGCACTAAAAGTTATAATTGATAATCCTCTAATTCTTTCTTTAACTTCTCTATCTGCTCTTTAGGACTGGAGGGAGTAGACTGCGATCTCTCTTTTCCCTGTTCCACTATCAGCTTGATCCATTCATCATATCCCGAAATGACCTTAGGTTCCAATTTTTTCACTTGATCCAAGTGCAGGTTCTTTAAACTACGAAGATTCTCCCAAGCTTCTAGTACTATGCACCGGCTCTCAGCAACGGTGTTGAATCTGATATTTCCAATTTCTTGTATCATCGGAACTCTTTGTGGATATCCAAATTGCCTCATGACTCATTGCGAAACATATGCGACCAATCCGTTGGTGCTTGCTAGAGGGATAAAACTGTGTTGGGTAGTTTTGAAAGTCGGATCCCTAACTTTCATCCAATCCAAAACCCATTGTATCTTATTCGGCGTCATAGTATCAAACTCTTGAACAAACTGACTTGGAGATGCTATTCGGTAATACCTTTTGACCCTCTCTCAGTGTGATTCGATCCAATTCTCTGTTGGAAGACAAGATCCCAAGGGATTGAGCGTTCTCTTTGCTAAATGTTCCATTGCCTACATTTGAAGTATCAAGTTTGATGCATAAAAGAACCCCTTTTCTTTTGATATTCAGTAGCGATTGTGAAGATGTCGGCAATGATAATAGACACCAATGTGGGGGTCATTCCATTGACTCCTAAAAAAAGACTCGGAATCATGTTAATAGTTGAGAAGGTCACTTTTTCATATTTCTATGGGAACACTAACAAATTGATCAAAACTAATCCAAATGCTTGCACTCACTTCTCTTTCCATTGTTCCTTATGAAAAAATGAGTGCGATACTGTTCATAGGATTCTCTTTCCCCAAATCACCTATATAGAAACTCTAAAGGGCATGACTTTGCATCCGGATGTTGGTCCGTACTATTTTGCCTTAATCCTAGAAATCTACAAAACTGCTCTTTTGTTCCACTAGTCAGATATAACATAGGATGACCTTTCTCTGGTACTTGCAATAGTCCTTTTATCTCTTCCAAAGTTGGCGTTAGCTCACATTCGCAAAATCGAAAAATTGAACCCTCTGGATCCCAATACTCAAGTAAAGCTTGGACAATTGCAACATTTGGTGTCACATTCAAAAGACTTGGCAAATGCCCTACATATTTGAATAAATTTTTCACCTCGTGCGACATATTATTTTTCCAATCGGCTAGTTCTCGAGGTATTTGATTCAGCACTCTGCACGGGGCCATTTGAGTAGAAATTCACTTTTAGTACCTTACCTCATGATTTTATCCCTTAGGAAACATAAAATTATACACATGTAAATTTCATTGGATTAGATATCTGAGGCACAAGGTGGCTTGCTCCTAACATGAGATCCCTTATGCGGCATTCCCTCGATGGTTGATGCATGATGACAATTTATTAAAGCGTGTAAATATACATAATGCAATAATTGAAACATGACCTAAAAGTGCCCCATTAAATGTTGGGGTAAGCCGAAAATGATGTGTAATATCGAGATATTAAAATGCAATAACTTGTAATTTAAACATCTGAAAATCTATCTACTAAGATGGGTTCTAAAAAGAGTATTATGCCAGAACTGTTATTGTGAGGACTCGTAAAATCCCTTATATTTTCTTTTATTTGGAATTTATTACCTTACAATAGCTTTACTACTTATTCACTTTCTCAATAGTTACAATTAATCATAGAACCAAGGGTTTTCCCATTACTTTCATCGTTAAGGTAACTAGGGTTTTTACGTCTTTTGGAAGTGTGATTACTCAGTACGGAGTGTGTACTAAATTTGGTAATTAAGAGTGAGTTTTAGATGATATTAAGTGTGTGATTAGAAGTGAGAATAATAAGTTAGTGAATCATAAGATAGAACCCTAGTACACGCAATTTAAGGAAAATCGGTTTGAACCGACGTGTACCGTTCACTACCGATTGAACACACCACTTGACCACCACTTTATTGCCTTAATCTCCTTGTTTTAGTTAAGCTAATTAGCTCTTAATTAACCATTAAGTCAGCCACTATTATTGACTAAGGAAAAGAGAGATATTTTGGTGAAAATATATGTGATTAAGCCATTTGTCAAAAATCCAACCAAGGTCTTGACCAAGACATTTTCCTTTCTTCTTATCTTTCTTCTTGGCTCATTTTTCTTCATTTTCCTTCATCTTGGTCATGACTTATGAGAGGAAAAAGAAAAGAGTGAAGACCACTTCATTTCAATCTTGATTCCTAGCTTAGTTGAGTGAAAAATCAAGAATCTAAACCGATTAATCCTTTCTTTGAGGACTTGGGAAGCTTGGTGTGCTATGTTTATAAGGAGAGGTGGTGGATATCTCTTGCAAGCATCTTAGTGAGGTATTATGGCTGTCCATCCTATTTCTTTCCCTTAATCTTGCTTAAATTGTGTAGCAACTCATATTCTTGTCTAATGATAGTTATTTACGTAGTTTTGATGATTATGGTGGATTTTGAGTTAGGGTTTGAGTTGTTTCGGTTGTGTTTCTTGTTGATTATATAGAATATGATGTGAATAAGCATAGATAGGAAGTTGGAGTAGTGGTTCAAGCTAGATATGTGAAGTTTATACCTTGAATGCATCAAAATTCCAGATTTAAGGAGTGAAACTGCCCTGTTCTGACCAGCCTTATTCGTGTATGTTAGAGACCGAATTAGGCTTAGGTTAAAACATAAAAGTGGTAGGAAATGATGTTATATAGATACTTGTAAAATTTCAGCTCAATCGGAGTACTGTAACATGTAAAATGACCGGAATACCCCTGACTGCCAAAAGCTTCATTTTATGGACAGTTTTGTGATCTCACACTTTTGGCTTCATTTTTCACCTTGATCCGTATCAAATCAGCCTTTGGCCAAAAAATTAAATTTTTATCCCTATGTTTCAGCTTTCCAAGACATCTAAAAACACCTAAAACGGAATTGTGTATCCTGAGTTATTGTCATTTGAATTCAGTACTGACAACCATACTGACAAGGACATTCTGGTTCTGTAATCTGTAATTTCGACCTGGATCAATTGTGAACTGGGTTGAGTTGTCTTCATGAAAGTTGTAATCCTTTGTCTTATCTTCGAAACAGTATAAAGTTCACACCAATCCAATAAACTTAACTCTAGTTATGACTAAAATGTTATAAGATGTCGAATCTACCATTTAGTCTTTTGCCTTCAAAACTTGATTTCCGATTGGATTATTATACTTGTGTTGTACTTGAATGATTTTGAGCCTATTGAACGGATATTGTGATAAAATTATTTGTATGTGTCTTAGGTCTGAATTAAGAAAAATAATGAAGCCATAAATGGCTGGAAAATAGGTAAACACAAATGGCGTGCTACCCAAATTTTCACTCGAAAGTTAGGTAGATATACTCACGACTTGAGCAAGGGTTTGAGGACGAATCGAACTTGAATCGTCTAGGGTATTCAAGTCTTGTTTCATAGAGGTCTATAAGTTAGCATTCAGTCGAAACTTGTACCCTTGAAAAAATGAAATGTGCGACTAATAAAAATACGTTTTCTCCATTTATTCGACTCAAATGGGTATTTCGAAGTTTTAAGAGCGAGCATAAGTTTTATGAATATTTTCCAAATGAGTTGTAATTATTTGATTTTTGTTAAATGAAACGTTTAAGTTTCGAACATTAGTTGAATTTCAAAGCTCTTAAACAATATATTATCGCAGACTTGGACTCCAAACAAGGAATAATACCTGAACATGATCCGTAAAGGCACTACACCTTTGGTGAGTACTTCCAAATACCTAGTTGAACTGGACACTTTTTTTCAATACTTGATCCATGTGATTTAATGATATGTAATTTGTTGGATCAGAAAAGAGTGTACTTTATCGCACTTGCCCTAATATGATATATACTTGTTTATTGTTGCAATTGACTTGATATACTTGTAAGTGCTGAGCGGTAGCATGTACCACACTCAATGTGAGTGGGAAGTGCCTCTCATTTCCGTCTCCGTACTTTTATTTTGATTCAGTCGATTAGAGATGTTATCTCATCAATTTTTTGGAGACTCAAACCCCACTGGCTAGTTAATCAAGTCGAGCCGGCAAGGGGTTGGTCGATTAGATAACGAACTATAGGTATCTAGTGTTGTCGAGTGGAGTGTTATCTCATCGACTAATCGATATACTCGAGTATTACCATCAATGTTTAGTTGGTGTTCGGGCCCGGTATGGGAGTTGAATGGTGGACGGATTGGAGTTAAGCGAAGTACTACCGGATTGGTTACTTTACTTGAAAGTTGACGGAGTGTCAACTAATACTTGATCAAACTCTGGTGAAGCAACGGGAACTTGGCTCTTGAGAGCCATCCGTATCCTTATACTTTGAAATGATTATTGCTTATTAGATTATTGTTTCTTTTGAAAAACAAAACACTTTACACTCGTTCATTTTGAGATTTGGTATTTGAAGTGTTATTGTTCACTTTTATGAACTTATTATGCTCGCTATTTTTCTACGTTGATACTTGTACTTTTAAATAATTGTCAACTTACTATTTGGAATCTCATTGGATTTTTAGCTTATTCTACGCCATTTGTTTTCCTTACAGGGGATACGAGCGAGGCATGAAACTTGTACAGACTAGCGTAGTCTAGTTTTTAGATTTTGCAATTATACTCACGCTAACACCCGACTAGGGTTGATTTTACTTGGGTTGTAAATACTTTAACGTGTTGGGCGTGTATAAACCTTGTTGTTGGATTTGAACATCAATGTATATGTTAAGTTTGAGATTGTTCTTTCATTTCTTCTCTATGGACGTGGTATCTATCTCGAGTTACGCATGAGTGAGTCCTGGCGAAAGTTGGGCAGGCAGTCCGCTAAACCCTGGGATACGTCCTAGGGGAGGTGGTGTCGTCACAGATGGTATCAGAGCTCTTATCGAGCTCGTGCCGGGAGAGCGTTCTCGAACTGTTGGGATTGGTTTGTTAAGTATGGAATGAATGTCCATTGTTTGAGATATTAGATATGTATGTTGGGTAGGAATCTCAAAAGTAGATGATTTACTCTTGGGGACTGGCCAATTCGAGTTGTGAATTATCTTATTTTGGATTCTTGTACCTGAGTACCAAAGAGTGATACCATTATGATAAGTCGATATCTCGAGTAATATTAGAATGAGTATGGATGGTGAAAGCCAAGGCACAGGGAATGCAAATAGTCTGAACTTGGGATAGATTGAAGATATTAGGGAGAATTGGGACCCTTAGTATGCAAGTGTACATACTTGGTTATATTTCTTCGAGTTTTGCTTAAGTGTTGTGCTTGAGTAATACCTAGGGTTAATGTTCCATAGGAAATGTGAATTGCTATGACATGTATAGAAAGAAAGTATGTTATTTTCAATGTGTTCTATTGTTTTCCACTTTATGATTTGAAAATGCTTTTATCGAACTTTATAGCTACTTTATTTTTCTTATACTTATATCGGCTATTGTTCAAAAGACGTATGGAAGGTAGCAGAGTCAAAGACGTGGAACTACTCGAGGATGTTGTTCTAGCCATGGCCGTGGGACTAGACAGGCACAAGAACCAGTACGGGAACCGAGAGAGGAAAGAGGTGAAACAATTGAACTGCAACCTGGAAACCAGGCCGTAGGGGGGATCAGGTAGCAACAGCGATTCAACAGATGACTAATATTCTTGCTTGACTAGTAGAGCAGTAGGGTCAAGCCTCTGTTAATCAGCCTAGGGACCCTGAAATGGGACAAGATAGAGCCCTAGAGAGATTCCAAAAGTTTTCTCCTCCTAAGTTTCTTGGAGGACCGGACCCTGAGGCAGCTGAGAGGTGGTTGGAGGCTATTATCAATATTTTCGCTGCCTTAAACTATACGAAAGATAGGCAGGTGCATTTCACTATATTTCAATTTGAGGGACCAGCTAGGGTCTGGTGGAATGTAAGTAGGGCTAAATGGAAAAGAGAGGGGACTGCATGGACTTAAGTGAATTTTGTGCGGGAGTTGAATGAGAAATATCTTTCACCGATAGTTCAGGAAAAGAGGGAGGATGAGTTTATTAAGCTCCGTCAAGGAACCCTAAGTATAATTGAGTACGAGACTCAGTTCACTAAAATATCAAAATTTGCTCCCGAATTGATAACTACGGAGCAAAGGAGGGTTAGGAGGTTTGTACAGGGACTTAATGTAGAAATGCAGGAGGTTTTGGCGGAGGCCCAAATTAACACTTTTACGGAGGTTCTGGAGAAAGCCCAGAGAATAGAAATTGTTAGGGCACAAGTAAGGGCTTTTCATGCAAAAAGGATAGGTGCACCTGGTGGAAGTCAGGGGCAAGACCAAGGTGATCTAGACAGGCCACCCTCTAAGATGGGTCGAGGAGATGGTGGTGAGGAAATTTCGGGGATACCTAAGGGAATTACTTCAAGAGGGGCATCAGGTGGAAGGGGGCAAGAGGTGCTTCGCAAGGAGGTCAAACCCCAGCCCCTCGAGTATCTTATGGATACTATGGAAAATCCAGCCACACAGAAGATAATTGCTGGCGGAAGGTTCGAAAGTGTTTATGGTGTGGAAGTATTGAGCACCAGATCGCTAATTGTCCACTGATCAGTGATACCCAACCAGCAGACACATCAAACCCTAAACAACTGAATAGAGGAGGGGATAAATCCAGAGTGCCAACTAGAGTATATGCTTTAGATCACTAAGGTACAATTCATGTTTTCCCTTGTCTGCCTACATGTTTGGCTAATGGTGAGATTTGGAAGCTAAAGAATGACATGCAAGAAAAATACCCAGAACTATTTATGGATATATGTATGAATTTCGAGGACGAAATTCTTTTAAGGGGAAAAGAGTGTGAGGACTCGTAAAATCCCTTATATTTTCTTAAAATTTCCTTTTATTTGGAATTTATTACCTTACAATAGCTTTACTACTTATTCACTTCCTCAATAGTTACTATTAATCACAGAACCAAGGGTTTTTCCTTTACTTCCATCGTTAAGGTAAATTAGGATTTTTACGTCTTTTGAAAGTATGATTACTCAGTACGGAGTGTGTACTAAATTTGGTAATTAAGAGAGAGTTTTAGATGATATTAAGTGTGTGATTAGAAGTGAGAATAATAAGTTAGTGAATCATAAGATAAAACCCTAATACACGCGATTTAAGGAAAATCGGTTTGAACCGACGTGTACCGTGCACTACCGATTGAATACACCACTTGACCACCACTTTATTACCTTAATCTCCTTGTTTTAGTTGAGCTAATTAGCTCTTAATTAACCCTTAAGTCAGCCAACATTATTGACTAAGGAAAAGAGAGATATTTTGGTGGAAATATTTGTGATTAAGCCATTTGTCAAAAATCCAACCAAGGTCTTGCCCAAGACCTTTGACCAAGACATTTTCCTTTCTTCTTATCTTTCTTCTTGGCTCATTTTTCTTCATTTTCCTTCATCCTGGTCGTAACTTATGATAGGAAAAAGAAAAGAGTGAAGACCACTTCATTTCAATCTTGATTCCTAGCTTAGTTCAGTGAAAATCAAGAATCTAAACCTATTAATCCTTTCTTTGAGCCTTTGGGAAGTTTGGTGTGCTAAAAGTTTACAAGGAGAGGTGGTAGATATCTCTTTCAAGCGTCTTAGTGAGGTATTATGACTGTCCATCCTATTTCTTTCCCTTAATATTGCTTAAATTGTGTAGCAACTCATATTCTTGGCTAATGATAGTTATTTACATAGTTTTGATGATTATGCTGGATTTTGAGTTAGGGTTTGAGTTGTTAATGAGGAGGGGCTCAAGGCTGCTCAAACTTCTAGTGCTCAAGTCATGCAAATACCCAGTGGTCCAATTACAAGAGCGCGTGCTAGGAAAATTCAAGAATCACTTCAAGCTCTTGTGTGCACGATTCAAGAACGAGTTGGTGATGACTTGAGGACCATTGAAGGATTACATAAAGGAGAAACTACTCTATACACTTTCCTTCAAATGGAAGAACCAAGTGAAGACTAGTTCACCGAGTACTAGCTTGTTAATTAAGGTTTTAGTTTCCATTATTAGTTGTTTGTTAGCATTAATAATTTCGGTCAATTTTCACTTCACTTTGACCGAATTTAGAGTCTTAATTTTAGTCAATTAGTTGTTAGACATTTTCGCCCTTAATGAAGGGCAAGGTCGTCCATTGGACATTCTAGGGTTTGAGTCCTGTAAGGCTATATATAGCCTAGGTTTTCATTCATTAAAGGACAGTTTTCAGATTTTATAAAATATATGTGAGTTTATTCACTCTCTCTTGACTCAAAGAGAATTTCCTTTGAATACTTGAGAATCAATCTCAAGTTGTTCAACGAACTTATCAATCAAGTAGTCTCCTTGATTGTGGCGTTCTTCTATCTATACTTTTGGTTCACTAAAGTGGCTAGTCGTGGGTTAAGGAATCTCCTTAGTTCGTGGCTCGTGATTCTAGAAGGGTCAAAGTTCCGCAAAACATCCCAACTTGGTGTTCGTCTAGATCCGTCTCACATCAGTTGGTATCAGAGCTAGTCGACGACATCAAGTATATCCCGTTGAGTTTGTTCGTAAGCTTTCTAGTCAATTTTATTTTGCAATTCTGGTCGTGTCTTCCTTTGTGTCAAGTCCGATTGTTATAACAAAAAAAAAAACAAATTCTGTCCGCCTTTGTTGTCTTGTTGAGTCATTCTTTGATTTCTTTTGCTTCGTGTCCACTTCGTGCATTACTTGTTGTGTGATTCTGTCTTGAAGCCTGCCTTCAAGTGTAGCCATGTTTTGTTCGTTGCATATTCTGTTTAAATATCAAAAAAAAAAAAAATTTCTGCGACGGCAAGGGTTTTCACTTGCAACTAGGGTTTTCCTTGGGCACAAGTTTCTTACCGAATCTGTTCAAACTTTAGTTTATTCCACCAAGTTGTTTTCATTAATTTCCTAAACTGATTTTTGTGGTTAAACTTGTTAGGGGTTGGAATCTTGAAGAGGGACTACCATAATCTAGGGTTTCTTGAGTTTCTTGAAACTAATCTTGAAGTCTTGAAACTTTGATACATGTCTTGATCATTATTGGAGGATTGAAGGAGAGCATCGGTTTGACATTAGATTCTGGAATTTTTACCCAAAAACAGCCGAGTAATTGTGTGTTCTTAGAGTAAAAAAAAAAACAGAAAAAATGAAAAAGAGAAAGGGCATTCGGGTAGCAAACAACAAAGAAGGAAGCCGCACTTTTATTTGCCAATTCTGTCTTGTTGCAATTGTTCCAACAAACCAGAAAATTACATCAAGAAAAGACTACTCAAAAGTTTTGACCAACCTCCTCTTGAAAATCTTGCACACCTTGAGCCTTGATCACTTGTATCACCCGTTGAGTTTTTTGAGGATCTTGACCATCTTGATTCTTGAAGATTTGCACCTCCCTACGTATAAACAGTTTCTTGTACGTCCTTGCATCCATACGGGGCTTTCTTGGCTTAGGAGTAAACCTCTTGGGAGTTTCTTGAGCAGGCCGCTTGGGGTATTCTTGGGTGACGTTGCTTGTGTCATCTTGTGAAGCCATTGTTTAGCACCAAGCGTCAAAACTGTCCTTGTGTGGAGCAAAGAGGGGAGGGCCGAATTGTTGTTCTTGAGGGAGAGTAAGGGACGAAAATTTTGAGGGGGATTTAAGAAGAGGTAATTCTGGAAAATTTTGGGGTTAGGAAGCTACCAAATCTGGGAAAATTTTTAGGAAATTCCAGCCGACTTTGAGGGGAATTTAAAAAGACAAGAAATCTGGAATTTTTTTCGTGGAAGCAATTCTGATTTGATAAGGTAACAAATCTGGAAATTTTCAGCGGTTAGGAAGCTACCAAATTCTGTTTTGCAGCCGACTTTGGAAGGTTTAAAAGGAGCAGAAATCTGGAAATTTTTTAAGCTACCAAATTCTGTTTTGCAGCCGACTTTGGAAGGTTTAAAAGGAGCAGAAATCTGGAAATTTTTTTAGCTACCAAATTCTGTTTTTGCAGCCGACTTTGGGAGGTTTCAAAAGAGAAGGAAATCTGGAATTTTTTTTGGGAACAATTCTGATTTGTTATAGCCGACTTTAGGAAGGTTTTTGGAGAGGGAATCTGGAAAAATTTTGGTAATAATTCTGTTTGGTTAGCCGACTTTAAGGAAATTTCCAAATAAGTCCAACACCTAACTTGTTTCCAAAAATCAATTGGGCAATTGAGTAAAGCACTTGGGAACTCCATCACCGTACTTGGACTTTCTTTTTTCTTTTTTCTTTGTACATCAATTCTTTCCTCTTCCAGTCCTTATTCATTCCTTGAGCTTTCCATTTCTACTTTTTGTTTCCTTGTTCCTTTGATACAATTGGGAGCTAATTGATTATGATTGAATTTCCTTGAGAAATTTCTGATTTCTTCAAAGGAAACAATCAATTGGCTTGAGGAGTGAATTGGTAAGAGCATTATAGTGACATAAACACTTGAGTGAAAACACGAGAGGAGTGAAACACTTAAGGGAGCAAGTGAGACATTTTCTACTAATAATTTGTCAAGTTTTGCAGGTTTCACCATGTCTCAGGAAAATGAACTTACCATTGCTCAATTGTCACTTAAAATGGATAATATGTGGAAGGACATGCAGAGGAGATTTGACCAAAGGTTGAAAACAATCCATGAGCAAATTGATCAACTAAATTCATCTAGGGTTTCTTCTAGGAAATCTAGGGGAAAATCCACCCTGGGGGAATCTAGTGACTCCAATGCCGATTCGGAACATGAGGCATACGAGCAAAGAAGACCAAAGCGACACTCAAGAGCAATCGGTGATGCCATCAAGGGGATTAAGATGAAGATTCCTCCTTTCCAAGGCAAATCTGATCCGGATACATACCTTGAATGGGAGAGTCGAGTAGAGTTAGTATTTGATTGTAATGACTACACCGATGCACAAAAATTGAGACTTGCCGTAGTAGAATTCACCGACTATGCCATAGTTTGGTGGGAACAAGTGGCTACAAGCAGGAGAAGGTGTGGAGACCCACCTATAACCACTTGGACTGAGCTCAAGAGACTGATGAAGAAGCGATTTGTACCAAGTCACTACCATAGAGACTTGTACCACAAACTTCAAACCTTGACACAAGGTCAATGCTCAGTCGAGGACTACTACAAGGACATGGAAATCTCCATGTTGAGAGCTGACATTCAAGAAGATAGAGAGGCTACAATGGCAAGATTTCTCAATGGTCTGAGGGTTGAAATAGCCGATCAACTGGAGCTTCAATACTATGTGGAGATCGAAGATATGGTGGAGAAGGCTATCAAGATTGAGCAAAGGCTCAAGAGGAGGGGTACAACCAGAAATTATACCCCTCATCCACAAACATTTACTCGCCCATTCCAGCCCAGAAGGGAAGAGAGAGGTTCGAATGCTTGGACCACTCCAAAGCCGAAGCAAGATCAAGGGTCAAGCTCACGGCCACCTTTTAACAAAACCGACTCCAAGGTTGTTTCAAAGCCAACAATTGAAACTTCAAAACCTAGGAATCGTGACACCAAATGTTGGAGGTGTCAAGGAGTTGGGCATATTGCAAGGCAATGTCCTAATCCAAGGACCATGCTTGTCCTACCAAATGGAGACATTGTCACTGATGATGAAGAGGAGGATTACAAAGACATGCCTCCCTTGGTTGAAGAGGAAGATGAAATAGTGGAAGTTCCAACTCAAGACAAGGTTGGATTGGTAGCAAGAAGGGCGCTAGCTACTCAAGCTAGTAAAGATGAGCTTCAACATCTTTTACACTAGATGCCATGTGACCAACAAGGTATGCAGCTTGGTGATTGACCCCGGAAGTTGCACTAATGTTGCTAGTGCATTGATGGTGGAGAAACTAAAATTGCCAACTAGTGAGCACCCCCGTCCCTACAAGCTTCAGTGGTTAAACAACAGTGGCGAGGTACGTGTTCTTAAACAAGTTTTGGTTATTTTTCGCATTGGTAGGTATGAAGATGATGTTATGTGTGATGTAGTACCAATGCAAGCTGCACATATACTCTTAGGGCGTCCTTGGCAATTTGACAAAAGAGTCACTTTTGATGGTTTCTTGAACACATACTCTTTTATGCATAATTGTAAAAAGACTACACTTGCACCTCTTATACCTCAACAAGTGCATGAGGATCAAGTTAGTCTACAAAAAGAGTATGACTTGCATGCTGCCACCAAGAAGGACAACGGCAAAACTAAGAAATTAGTGTTGGCCGACCCTTCTTCAAGCAAGTTGGACCACTCTCATTCGGTCTTCGAGGCCGCACAGGAGAGAAAACCCAGCATGCTTGCCAAGGTAAAAGATGTGAGAAAGGCCTTGCATTCTAATCAGGTTTTATTTATTTTATTTGGCAAGGAATCCTTACTCACTAATGCTCTTGATGCTTCTTTGCCTAGTGTTATTACTAACCTCTTACAGGAGTATCAAGACGTCTTTCCTGAGGATATACCTAATGGTTTGCCACCATTAAGGGGAATTGAACATCAAATTGATTTCATTCCTAGCTCTTCCCTTCCAAACAAGGCACCATATAGGACCAATTCTGAGGAAACCAAGGAGCAACAACGACAAGTGGAGGAGTTGCTTGGTAAGGGGTGGATTCAAGAGAGTCTAAGCCCTTGTGCTGTCCCAGTTCTACTTGTTCCAAAGAAAGATGGAGGATGGCGAATGTGCACTGATTGTAGGGCAATTAATGCCATCACGGTAAAGTACCGCCATCCCATACCTCGTTTGGATGACATGCTTGATGAATTACATGGTGCTATCATTTTCACTAAGATTGATTTGAAAAGTGGTTACCATCAAATTCGCATGAAAGAAGGAGATGAATGGAAAACTGCATTTAAAACAAAACATGGACTTTTTGAGTGGTTGGTCATGCCTTTTGGGCTAACCAATGCACCAAGTACTTTTATGAGACTCATGAATCATGTTTTACGCTCTTTCATTGGTAAATTTGTGGTCGTTTACTTTGATGACATTTTGATCTATAGTAAGACTCTAAATGAGCATGTTGTGCATTTACAAATGGTCCTCGATGCACTTCGCAAGGCAAGCCTCTACGCTAACCTTAAGAAGTGTACCTTTTGCACAAATCAATTGGTTTTCCTAAGATATGTTGTTAGTGAGCAGGGAATTCATGTTGATCAAGAAAAGGTGAAGGCTATTAGTGAATGGCCAACCCCTACCAATGCAAGTGAGGTGAGAAGTTTCCATGGCTTGGCAAGCTTCTATAGGCGTTTTGTCAGGGATTTTAGCACAATTGCTGCCCCACTAACGTCAATTGTCAAGAAAGATGTGCAATTTCATTGGGGAGAGGAACAAGCTAAGTCTTTCCAATTACTTAAACACAAGCTCACACATGCACCTGTTCTTAGTTTACCTAACTTTGACAAAGCTTTTGAAGTAGAGTGTGATGCTTCTGGTATAGGTATTGGAGCTATTTTACTCCAAGAGGGTCGCCCAGTTGCCTACTTTAGCGAGAAGTTGAATGGAGCTGCTCTCAACTACTCAACCTATGATAAGGAACTAATGGCCTTAGTGCGAGCCCTACAAACATGGCAACATTACCTTCGCCCTCGTGAGTTTGTCTTGCACACCGATCATGAGTCACTCAAGCATATCAAGTCTCAAGACAAGTTGAGCAAACGACATGCACGATGGATTACCTTCATTGACAGTTTTACCTTTGTGATCAAATACAAGACAGGTAAGACGAATGTAGTGGCTGATGCACTCTCACGAAGGTATGCACTTATCACTACTTTAGATGCTAAGTTGCTTGGTTTTGAATTCCTTAAAGATCTTTATGCAACTGACTCAGATTTTGGTGAGATTTTTGTCTCCTTGCCACGACACTCTCGTGAGCACTATTTCATCTCCTAGGGGTTCTTATACTACAAGGACAAGCTTTGCATTCCCAAGAGCTCCATGCGCACGCTCCTAGTGAGAGAAGCTCATGGGGGAGGACTAATGGGACACTTTGGCATTGCCAAGACCTTAATGATTCTCCAAGAGCATTTCTTCTGGCCACGCATGAGGAGTGACGTAGAACGGCACATTGAAAGGTGTGTGACTTGTCACCAAGCCAAATCAAAGGTACACCCTTATGGTCTCTATACACCTTTGCCAATTCCACATGAACCATGGGTTGATCTGTCAATGGATTTTGTGCTTGGGCTACCTAGGACTAGAAAAGGCCATGATTCAATCTTTGTGGCAGTTGACCGCTTCTCCAAAATGGCCTATTTTATTCCTTGTCTTAAAACAGATGATGCTAAGCATGTTGCAGATTTATTCTTTCGTGAGATAGTTAGATTACATGGCATGCCACGCACTATTGTTTCTGATAGGGACGCCAAATTCCTTAGCTATTTTTGAAAAACTTTGTGGTGTAAACTAGGTACTAAATTGCTATTTTCTACTTCTAGCCACCCACAAACTGATGGTCAAACCGAAGTGGTTAATAGGACTTTATCTACCCTGTTGCGCGCAATTATTAAAAAGAACATTAAATCTTGGGAGGATTGCTTACTACATGTGGAATTTGCATACAATCGCACTGTTCATTCTACTACACATTATTCGCCGTTTGAAATTGTGTATGGTTTTAACCCTCTCACACCTTTGGATTTAACTCCTTTACCTGTTCATGAGAGAGTTAACTTGGATGGTAAGAACAAAGCTGCATATGTACGTGAGCTACACACTAAGGTGCGAGCCAACATCGAGAAGCGTACACTTCAATACATCCAAAGTGCCAACAAGGGGCGCCGCAAGATGGTCTTTGAGCCTGGCGATTGGGTATGGATACACATGCGCAAAGAGAGGTTCCCAGTAAAAAGGCATAGTAAGCTACTTCCATGGGGAGATGGTCCATTCCAAGTCCTGGAGCGTATCAATGACAATGCCTACAAACTTGACCTCCCAGGTGAGTATGGGGTACATGCTACTTTTAATGTCTCTGACTTGAGTCCTTTTCATGCAGACGATGAGTTTGATTTGAGGACAAATCGCCTTCAAGAGGAGGGGACTAATGAGGAGGGGCTCAAGGCTGCTCAAACTTCTAGTGCTCAAGTCATGCAAATACCCAGTGGTCCAATTACAAGAGCGCGTGCTAGGAAAATTCAAGAATCACTTCAAGCTCTTGTGTGCACGATTCAAGAACGAGTTGGTGATGACTTGAGGACCATTGAAGGATTACATAATGGAGAAACTACTCTATACACTTTCCTTCAAATGGAAGAACCAAGTGAAGACTAGTTCACCGAGTACTAGCTTGTTAATTAGGGTTTTAGTTTCCATTATTAGTTGTTTGTTAGCATTAATAATTTCGGTCAATTTTCACTTCACTTTGACCGAATTTAGAGTCTTAATTTTAGTCAATTAGTTGTTAGACATTTTCGCCCTTAATGAAGGGCAAGGTCGTCCATTGGACATTCTAGGGTTTGAGTCCTGTAAGGCTATATATAGCCTAGGTTTTCATTCATTAAAGGACAGTTTTCAGATTTTATAAAATATATGTGAGTTTATTCACTCTCTCTTGACTCAAAGAGAATTTCCTTTGAATACTTGAGAATCAATCTCAAGTTGTTCAACGAACTTATCAATCAAGTAGTCTCCTTGATTGTGGCGTTCTTCTATCTATACTTTTGGTTCACTAAAGTGGCTAGTCGTGGGTTAAGGAATCTCCTTAGTTCGTGGCTCGTGATTCTAGAAGGGTCAAAGTTCCGCAAAACATCCCAACTTGGTGTTCGTCTAGATCCGTCTCACATCAGTTGTGTTTCTTGTTGATTATATAGAATATGATGTGAATAAACTTAGATAGGAAGTTGGAGTAGTGGTTCAAGCTAGAAATGTGAAGTTTATACCTTGAATGCATTAAATTCCAGATTTAAGGAGTGAAACTACCCTATTCTAACTAGCTTTATTCGTGTATGTTAGAGACCAAATTAGGCTTAGGTTAAAACATAAAAGTTGTAGAAAATGATGTTATATAGCTGCTTGTAAAATTTTAGTTCAATTGGAGTACTGTATCATGTGAAATGACTGGAATACCCCTGACTACCGAAAGCTTCATTTTACAGACAGTTTTGTGATCTCGCACTTTTGCTTCCTTTTTCACCTTGATCCGTATCAAATCAGCCTTTGGTCAAAACATGAAACTTTTAACCCTATTTTCAACTTTCCAACACATCTGAAAACACCTCAAACGGAATTGTGTAACCCGAGTTATTGTCATTTGAATTCAGTACTGACAACCATACTGACAAGGACATTCTAGTTCTATAATCTGTAATTTCGACCTGGATCAATTGTGAACTGGGTTGAGTTGTCTTCATAAAAGTTGTAACCTTTTGTCTTAGCTTCAAAATGGTATAAAGTTCACACCAATCTGATAAATGTAACTCTAGTTGAGACCAAAATGTTATAAGATGTTGAATCTGCCATTTAGTCTTTTGCCTTCAAAACTTAATTTCCGATTGGATTATTATACTTGTGTTGTACTTCGATGATTTTGAGCCTATTGAATGGCTATTGTGATGAGATTATGTGTATGTGTTTTGAGGCTGAATTAAGAAAAACAATGAAGCCATAAATGGCTGGAAAATAGGTAAACACATAGGGCGTGCTGCCCAAATTTTCACTCGAAAATTAGGTAGATATACTCACGACTTGAGTAAGGGTTTGAGGACGAATTGAACTTAAATTGTCTAGGGTATTCAAGTCTTGTTTCATAGAGGTCTATAAGTTAGCATTCGGCCAAAACTTGTACCCTTGAAAAAATGAAATTTACGACTAATAGAAATACGTTTTCTCCATTTCTTTGACTCAAATGGGGATTTCAAAGTTTTAAGAGCGAGTATAAGTTTTACGAATATTCTCCAAATGAGTTGTAATTATTTGATTTTTGTTAAATGAAACGTTTAAGTTTCGAACCTTAGTTGAATTTCAAAGCTCTTAAACAATGTTTTATCACAGACTTGGACTCCAAACAAAAAGTAATACCTGAATGTGATCCATAAACGCACTATATCTTTGGTGAGTGCTTCCAAATGCTTGGTTAAACTGGACACTTCTTTTCAATACTTGGCCCATGTGATTTAATGATATGTAATTTGTTGGATCGAGAAAGAATGTACTTTATTGCACTTTCCCTAATATGATATATACTTGTTTATTGTTGCAATTGACTTGATATACTTGTACTGTACTTGTAAGTGTTGAGCGGTAGCATATACCACACTCAATGTGAGTGGGAAGTGCCTCTCATTTCCGTCTCCGTACTTTTATTTTGATTCAGTCGATTGGAGATGTTATCTCATCAATTTTTTGGAGACCCAAACCCCACTGGCTAGTTAATCGAGTCGAGCCGGCAAGGGCTTGGTCGATTAGATAACGAACTATAGGTATCTAGTATTGTCGAGTGGAGTGTTATCTCCTCGACTAATCGGTATACTCGAGTATTACCATCAGTGTTTAGTTAGTGTTTGGGCCCGGTAAAGGGGTTGAATGGTGGACGGATTGGAGTTAAGCGAAGTACTACTGGATTGGTTATTTTAATTGAAAGTTGACGGAGTGTCAACTAATACTTGATCAAGCTCTGGTGAAGCAACGGGAACTTGGCTCTTGAGAGCCATCCGTATCCTTATACTTTGAAATGATTATTGCTTATTGGATTATTGTTTCTTTTGAAAAACAAAACACTTTACACTCGTTCATTTTGAGATTTGCTACTTGAAGTGTTATTGTTCACTTTTATGAACTTGTTATGCTCGTTATTTTTCTACGTTGATACTTGTACTTTTAAATAATGGTTAACTTGTTATTTGGAACCTCACCGGGCTTTTAGCTCATTCCACGCCATTTGATTTCGTTACAGGGGTACGAGCGAGGCATGAGACTTATACAGACTAACATAGTCTAGTTTTTTAATTTTACAATTGTACTCACGCTAACACCCGACTAGGGTTGATTTTACTTGGGTTGTAAATACTTTAATGTTTTGGGCATGTATAAACCTTGTAGCTAGATTTGAACATCAATGTATATGTTAAGTTAGAGATTGTTGTTTCATTTCTTCTCTATGGACGTGGTATCTTTCTCGAGTTACGCGTGAGTGAGTCCTGGCGAGAGTTGGGCAGGCAGTCCGCTAAACCCTGGAGTACCCCCTAGGGGGAGGTGGGGTCGTCACAATTAGTTTTTAAAGTTGGTGGATGCAAGAGAAGACAAGGAAAGATTAGTTTAATAAATAACACCTAGCACATTAAAGCAATAAAGGATATATAAGAGCAAAAATAAAGAAAGTGGGGTAGAACCCCTCCCCTCATATCTAGTGTTCCTAATTGGGTATGGTTGACTCTATCCTAGGTAATTTTTAACATGGATGCATGAGGTCGAGTTCACTAATGCATTTAGAATCGATAAGGTTTCAGGTTCCTAAACCTTCAGACCAAGAGTCGATGGGTCATCAATCCCAAAGCCTTCAGTCGGTGGCTTGAGTGATCCCTTAGACATCGCTATGGATGCGGAGCACACCATCTGCCTACCTAAGCAAATCGGTCCTAATCCTACAAGAAAGTGTAGGATGACGCCCACGAGAAAATAAAAAAAAAAGGACAAAAGTAATGCATGCATGTATGAAGTGCTTCCTTCGAGGGGAGAGATTAAATACCATTAAAATACGTGTGAAGGCTCTAAGATAGCTATACCCTTCCACCCAAGATGTAAGGCATGATATAAATACATAAACATAAGTAAATGAAAGTAAATAAACAAATTATTCATCGCATACACGGATATCGAGTGACAATTATGCATGTGAAATGCAAAAAGCCCTAAAAAGAAGGAAAAAGAAAAAGTAAAAGAAAGATGCAACCTAAACATCCTATGTGATATGTATAAAGGTTAGAAAAAATAGAATCGACTATACCAAATGCTTGGACTCTCTAAACATCCCCAATGGAGTCGCCAACTGTCGCGACCCATTTTTTGAAAAACAAAATCTAGGTATTTAAGTGTTAGAAAAATGAATTTTTGATTTGGAAAATGAGTTTTTTATTTTAGAGAATAAACACAAGAAAAAGGGTATAAAATGGGACTTAAAAAGTGCGATGATTTTGGTCCAAAATAAAAGTTTAAAAAGGGTTTTTAAGAAAATAGTAGTCGCCACTTGGTATAGAGTTTAGGTGTACCAAATCACCTAAAATGTATTTTTAATTAAAAAATGGATAAAACCCTTTTTAGACGACTCCAGATCTTTGAAAACAAGAGAAAAGAGTTCCGGAGTCATGGTTAAAGAAAAGGAAGGCAAAGATTTAATAGAATCAAACCTAAGGCACCTTTCAACCTAACCAAGGCTAGTTGCGAGATTTAGTCGAAAATCTTCTTAATCTAAAATATAAAACTTATCACATTTGGATGTTTTTACATTGATGCAAATCTAGACCTAATGAATATCGAGATGATCGAAATATCTCTTCAAAATTTAATTTGTGCAAATCACATTAATTGTGATACCCAAAATAATCCTTAGAAGAGGTCACGAATGTACAAAAATGAGACTTGAAGAAAAGAAGAATTATATAATCATAAATATACGTGACCTAAAGGAGACGAATGCAATATAACAAGTACGGGGAACTAAGATTCGTGACTTCAATTTTGCTTTTTATAGAGAAGATACGAGCGTGCTAAGACTAAGAAACTATACTCGTCCATTTCCCATATTTGAAGGGTGACTCTTCTAATCTAGTAAAGCAAATGAGCTAACCTATTTCTAATTTCCTAAATAAAATGCAAATCTAAATGTCATGTTTCACACGAATATGAAATGCCATGTCATGTTTCACAGATGCGATGAATGTCACACGAAAAGAGTGAATCTAGCACGAAAACAGCTTAAAGAGTCTAACATTGAACTATCCCATTTCTACAAGTCTTCACTAGCATTGGACTAGTGAGAAATCGGAGAGAAAGGCCACAACTAGCGTTGAACTAGTGTAATGACGTCATGCATTTATTACAAGAAAATAAATCATATAAAACATGATTAAAACATATAAACACATAATGCACATAAAACATATAACACATAACACATAGACATGATATCTAGAAGCAAAAAACCTAAGGAAAGCGAATAAACACTTAAGCACATAGGCATGCAAGCACACAAGCAAAGAAACACACATAATAGCCTAACTATTACATTTGGAGTGCTAACTATAATCTAAGAGGAGATATGAAAAGCAAAAGAAGAATAACCTTGCATAAAAAGCGATATGCCCTAATGAATGACTTTGCCAGGAAATCGACATTCAATTTGAGATTTACATATTACATACATCATTTAAGATATGCTTCCAAAACAAACAAAAATTAAAAAAAAAAGCTTAAAATAAACAAAAAAAGGGGGGAATTTAAAAATAATAACCTAACTATTACATTTATCTAACTAAATGCATTTTAGCAAAAATTAAAACCTATCTATTACATAGGCTAGCTAAATACATATCTTGAACACCTATCTATTACAATTTGTTATTTTAATGCCTCTCAAATAATCATCAAAATTAAATAAAATAAATGAAAGTTAAAATGAATAAAATGGGTAATTAAAGGAAAAAGCACTCAAACACATGCAATTACACATAAAAAAACACATAGGAGTACATAAGAGAATTTAAAATAATAAAAGATGATACCTCCTTTGAAGTAGGGGTTAAATGAGGTTGGATTTGTCCTATTAATACTCCAAAATCAACAAAATGATCAAAGCACTAATTTAATTGTGAAGAAATGGAAATAATCATGAAATCTACCAATTAAAGCACTTAAATGAAGTACAATTAACAATTAAAGAAGAAAAGCAACTTGTATTTAAGAAATCAAAACTGTCAGGGACCTAATTACAAAAATTAAGAAAGTTTTTGGGGTCCAATTACTAATTATTACAAAAATTAGGGTGAAAAATAAAGAAAATAAAGTTTAGGAATCAAAGTGCAATTAAATTAGGAACCTAAATGAAATAAAACTAAAATTTTTAGCCATAGTATAATAACGAAAAAATCTAGGGACTGATTTGTAAATAGCACAGCAGATTGCTAAGAAGCCAAAGCCAATGGGCCATTTTATATCTTCTTTGGGCCGAAATCACCTTAGCCCAATTGAAAGTCCAAAAGAAAAAGGCAAGCCATCCCGACTTCCGGTTCAAACAAACCCAACCGGAATACATTAGGCTTCATCATTCCAAGCCCATGTTGAACCCAATCAAAAAACTATCAAGACCCTTCTGCCAAAACCCAACCAAATAAAACCAAAACTCATGTTATTTTATTAAACCCAACAAGATAAAAAGCTAACTAAAAACTATTAAACCCTAATTACATCTTAAAGTCCAGAATTAATTTGTCCAACAATCTACTTAAAATATGCAAAAGAGAATTAGAATTTTAAAGGGGGCAAAATTGATTTATTGCAGAGGTTTTTGGGCCATAGTAGAATTAGGTGAAAGTTGGGGGCAAAAATGTAATTTTTTGAAAAAGCATGAAGCCTGATAGAAAGAAGCTTTCTTCCTTCTGCAACTTTTCTGGGCTTGAAACTTTAGCAACCCAGAAAGCATGGCGACGATCTAAACAAAACTCCAGCCCCAAACACACACTAGATTCCAAAAACCATCATCCAAATGCAAGATTAACACGCATCAGAGGGGAAATCTAGACTAGAAAAGGGGCTGCAAAGAGAAGGGAAAAACAGCCAAAGTAGAAGAGAAAGAAGAAGCAAATGAATGCAACAAATCTTAATACATATGGCACAAATCTAGACGTAACAAAAAGAAAGAGACAAACCAAATTAGTTTTGAAGCTTAATAGAGCCAGAAAAACACGGAGAATCCGAAGGAAATGCTGCCCAATGAAAGAACAAGGTTACCAGTCTTCTGATGAAGAACCGCCAAGCGTTGACGACCATGCTACTTTGGCCTTTGATTTGGCGATCTTGCTAATGTTTCCTCCTAGAGTTGTCTGAAACGAAATTGATCCTTGACGAGTGTAGATAGTGTAACAATGAAAAACGCACCTAAAAGACTACAATTGAGATTAAATTTCGGCCAGGAAAAAGGCCTGTTCATCAACCCTGGCTCAGAGTTCTTCACCACAAATTTTCTGCTCCTTTCCTTCTTTTTCTTCCTCTGTTTTTTCCTCTTTTTTCTCTCTTTCCCTTTGCTTTCTTTCCCCGCCGCCTCCCCTCTCTTTTTCCTCTTACTTTTTCTCCCTTTCTTGCACCGTTTTTGCTCCATTTTGTATGAGATAAGGGTTGCTAAACTCTCATCTCAATGGCTCCCATGAAACCCAATTTTTGTGAAGACCCGAAAAATTTCTTATTTTATCGAATATTAATGGTTTCATTAAGTATTTATCCACCTATTTTCCCCAAATAATTTATTACGACCATTTTAAATCCATTCGTATGGAATAATGTCTTCATTGTGTTTTTAAAATGTCCCGTTAACAACTTCAATTTTCGGAAGGATTGTTTAATTGCGAGATAGTGAACACGAGTGTTTCGAGGTGATATTATATTCGAGAGTATGATTATCCTGGGGAAATTAAGAACGGACAATAGCAGATTAAGAAAAGTTAATCGAGAATTAAAGGTGAATAAGTTCTAAGTGAGCATATACTACTCACGCGTGGATAGTTTTCCAAAAGACGCATGGATACAAATTTATTGGAGATTTGAGGAGTTAATACTCGACTCATGTGAGGACTCGTAAAAACTATTATTTTATTTAAACCTAATTTATGGCTTAATAAATTATTTAATTGGATTTTTGCCACGAGAAATATTTTCTAGTCTTATTGGACATAAATACATAGTAATATAACCTCGTAATATTTTTAAAGTGACTCGTTTCAAGAATTAATTACCTAGAGCACGTTTAGTAAAAACAGTGAATAGTGCTTGGAGATTTTAACCGCGTAGGAGCACAATGAACTTGGAATATTGGAGACTTGTACTACGGTCCTAAAATAGGTAATATTATGAATAAATACTCAAGTGATAGTTAGTAGTGCAATCGTTATAAGAATTTTTCGGAGGTTTCGCGTTATAGCGTTAAAATCGACGGTACGCGTTTTCACACACGCGATTTTGTTTGAGGGACTTTAGACCCTTATTTCGGGACAATTAAGAGTGAATAATATTTACATGAAAATAAGTGCATTAGAGGTTTAGTGCACTAGTGAAACAAATGCGAGAGAAATCGAGCCGAATCGCGCCCAAACGCACCCTAGTGAGAGTTGACTTTGGGGAGGATTTTGCACCACACCTTGTGTCTTCCTTAAGAAGCTAAATTTGGACCAAACACTCTCTCTCTTAGTCTCTCTCTTGGCCGAATTCTCTGCAGCAAAAACACAACACAAAGTTGCCATTTTCATCTTCAATTCTTGCACAAAACCTTCATAGATTCACACCAAATTTGAACTACACTTAGCTTGTTGCTTGGAGAGTTCATCTAGCTAGCAAAAGGAGGAGATTTTCACGGTTTCTTGGAGCATCTTGAGGACCGAAATTTCTGGTTTAAAGCAACAAGGAGGTATAACCTCATCCTACACCTTAAGCTTGGTTTATGATGGTAGAAATGCATCCTTAAGCTATTGCATGTGTATGGGTATCTTGATATTGTTGGAAAAATTGAAAAGTGGGCTCTATGGATTCCCACACTTGGGTTGTTGCTGATTTGATGATTGATGGTGGTTATATTGTTGGTTTAGTGGTTAAAATGATGGATTAGTGGTGGGTAATTGATAGAAACTTCATTGGGTGCAAGAAGCAAAAATTTCCGAAAATACCCCTGTTTTGTTCGGCCACTATAAGGCCAATTTTTGGTGAATTATTGGCATGAACCTGATGTTTATATGTTATATTAAAATTTCATTGAAAAATAATAAGGTTTGGTTGGGCAAATGAATTTTTTTGGGGAAACTAGCAAATCTGGAAACTGTTCACGTATGGCTCAGACCAGCGGTGGTGTTTTGGCTATAACTCTGTCCTCGGATGTCGAAATCATGTACCGTCAGTGGAGTTTGAAACTAGACATCCCAGGCTTTAATTTGAGATAAAATGCACGTTCTGATTCTTTGTGAGTGAGCCGAACCAAACGTTTTAAGATCACTGTCCTGTCTCTCGGAACTGCTGGAATGGTCTGTAGAGGCAGTAACTTGAGGCTCAATTTCGAGCTGGTTGCTTGCCAAATTTTGGAATGATTTCTTCTGTGAACTTTTAGTCCTATGAATGTATTTTCCAACGCCATAAACCATGCTCAATTCCGAGTTAAATTGAATGCGTTGTGACCAAAATAAGAGGACTGCCCTGTTTTGGAAAAACATATTATTTGGACTGGTTTTGGACAAAAACCCGTGAGTGATCTTATTAATTGAAATTTTGATGCTAAACCATTACCAAAGGTATCATGGGTGTATCTTAGACCTTTATTTCACAAATGAACCATGGTTGGATAGCTTTCTTGGTTAAACGATTTGAATTTGGAAAATGAAAGTCAAAAGGCAGATTGCCTTAGGAATTTTCCGGAACTTTGGGTGATTAGTTCACCACCTTCCTGAGGGTATTTTTCCCTGAAATTCGATAGAGAGGTACCTTCCATATAGGAGTAAAATACTGCCAATTTTGGTGCCAATTCAAGTTCGTTTCGATACCTAATTAAAATTCTAAAGTTGGAGGTTCAAATCTGGAAATTCTCATCCAGTCTTGAATTTGCTCAACTTTGAGCTACCGTATCTCGGTACTCGAAACTCCGATTCTTGATCCGCTTGTTTTGTTATACACCTCACTTGCAACACTAATTGATCTGCAAATTTTAGAGGCCGGTTTGCAACGTGTGAATCGTGCCGAATTTTCAAAGTTGGCCGAAATCCAACTTAATCCTGCCTTGAAACCAAGTCTGCACCTTCAAGCCCATTTTTGAACACTTTCCACTTCGATTCATGGAAAAGCATCTTCTAGGAACTTATAGTACTTTCTAAGAGGTTTCCAACGGTATAAAGTTTTCCAATTTTCGACTTGTACCGAGTGAGTTACGATTTTTCAATGATTCATAATAAAGCTGAAAATTTTCCAATTTCAAAGAAATAGAGTTTTTCAAGAACTCTTTACTCTTTTGATATTATCTAAACGTTTTGCCCACGATTTTCATGATAAAAACTCAACTAATATTATACTTCATAAAACGCAAGTTGAACCTCGATTTACGAGTAATTGAGGTTCATTTTTGTGAAATATTCCTTAGATCGTACTAATGTACAATCTTGCTTGATAATTGAGATACTTGAGTAATTATCCACTATTAACTGCCAGGCACACAAGGAGACATTCAAGAGGATCTCACCGTGGACACTTGAACTCCAGCGAATAATCTTTATTGATTAGCTCGGTGAGTGTCAAGTGTGTGAATCTTTGATACTTGCTTAATTGTGGTAATTATTAGAGATTTTAAAAATAAGGGCGGGTGTGTACTTTATCGCATCCGTTCTGATTTCAAATGAATGAATGAAATGCAATGCTATGTAATGGTTACATATGTCGTTGGAGTGAACCTCCTCGACTTTCAAATGAATGGGGGACGCCCAAACTCATAGGCCGACCTTGAACTCGAGCCGGTAATGGGCTTGGTCGGGAACTTGGGCAAGCCATGAGATTATAAGCTCGACCTAATAAGAGGTCCTGCTTGGCATACTCGTAGAGTATCGCCTTATAATAGACTTGTGGGCCCTTGGGGTGTACGGTGGACGGAGGGAAGTAAGTGGTGATCTACGGAAATGGAAATACCGACCCGGTTGACAGGAGGGTCAATGCGGGAAGGTATACGAATGACATCGGCAGAGCGAGTGGAACTTAGCTCCTGAGAGCTACTATATCCTTGAATTGTTTCTGATTATTTTTCCTGCTCAAATGGTACTTTATTGAAATATCACGGTTTTATTTAATAAAGTTGAGATTGCTATTTGAACAATGTGCTTGCATGTGTGTCCTTGGGCTCACGAGCGTTTTGCTCACCCTGTAGATTTGTTTTCCTTAACAGGACTGGAAATGGAGTTAACGCAGAGAAATCTCCTTTTGGATATATTGTGTTTTAGGGTTTCAGGTGTATTTTGGCTCGACCCCTTTATGATTGTACTTTTGGAAGTTTAATGTATCATTCGGATATATGGGGTGTATATTTTGGAATTTAAGTTGTATTATGAACGCACGACGTGCGGGTGGCAAGCTGATAGGTACCTTGTGATGTAACCATGAGAACTGTCACAGTTGGCATCAGAGCCATATGCTGACAGGTTGGGTAATGGATGGATATTGTTAAGCATGAACGTTTCCACACTATATGTATTCGTATTAATTTGATTTTGGTATCTAGTATCGCTTTAAGGTTGAACGTTTATTGCTTGAGTCCTAGCGAGAGCTAGGCAGGAGTTCCGCGGATACCCTTTGGTGCGCCTTAGGGAGAAGTGGGGGCGTCACAGTTGGTATCAGAGCTTAGGCTTTAGATCTCTGTAGTGTATCCTAGGCTTAAATGTTTAGGATGCCGGACTGTGGAATTTGATTGAAAGTTAAGTGACTGCTCGTGAAAATGAAAATTAGAACCTGGGTCCGAATTGGTGGATGACAAGGAGTCTTGATATGGTGTGATACATGTGGGATAGTATGAAGTGATCAAATCTTGTTTATTTCGTGTATCTGGACCTACCTAAGCTTTTACTCTTAAGTGTAAACTACAGAAGGTAATGGTGATATTAAATTGTCTCGGGGGCGCCTTCCGGTGGTCCACTATCGAGAGAGTGAACTAAAAGAGCATTGGAGAAATGGTCCGATTTACTGGACTAGGACTTCATGTGAATTTCAAAGGACTTGCCCGAGCCCAAATAGTGGGGTGTTAATAGTGGTCGATCAATTGAAGTGGCTATCCGAAGAAACTGGAGTGATTCGAAGGGATGATCAAGAACTGAGGACAATTGCGGATGCCTAGACTACTAGAATTCCTGAAATTGAAGTTGAAGTACTTCAGGAGCGAGGGAGACAAAGGCTCCTGGTGAGAAACTTCAAAAGCTAAGAACCGACTTGTTAGGTTAGTGTCCGAAATTAAAGACAGAATGGATGAGTCGGTGGCTAGGTGTGTTACCTTGGTTGCATGAGTGGGGAATGACAAGATATTCGATAAGGGACATGAGATCTAAAACTCCTAGTGCTGGAAATGAAACTGATCCTATGGAGGTAGTGAAGACTTTTGGGTACTGCCAATCACTAATTTAGTGATTTAAACTATTTTAATAGTTTGCCAAAGATAGACAGGGTGACGCTCGCTTAAAGGCCGTTGTAATTTGTGTCTTGTTTCAATATGTTTTCTACCTTTTGAGGCAATTAAACATTTCTCATGACATGTTTAACCTTACTACTTTATGATTTTAAAATCCATGATTGGGGTTATACGTATTTACGATTATCTCAGCGTTTTCCCTTTTATTCTCATATTTGTTTAGCATGATCAAGTCTCGCTTTCAAACTTCGTTTGGGTGCGTTCATTTCATGCCATGTTTATATGACTGTTAAAGTTATGAGTGGCCAAATAAGTAAAAGGGGGATAGAGGGCGAGGGGGTTAGACCACCCCAAGCTCCAGGGGATAATTAGGGAACGATTGCTGGATTGAACCGAAACCCTAGAAATAAAAGGGAAACACCTACATAGCTCCTACTATTGGCCATACGACTGATATCCTAGAACAGTTGGTTGAGTACCAAAGCTCCGGACCAATAAGCCAACCTAAGGACTAGGAGAGGTGTGAAAATGAAATGATTCTTGAAGGTCGTCTATCTAGGTTTCACGGGGGACCTAACCTTGAAATAGTAAGATTGATTTGAAAGGATACATAAGGTACTAATGGGACTACGAGATTTTGATCGCTTTTCGAACAAACTTCATAGACAAATATCGAAGATTGAAGTAAGACATGAAAAACTTTATATCAAGGAATAGAGTCCCCGTATCTGGTTGTAATTGGAATTAATGGTAGTAATTTTATGGAGACTTAAGAACTCACTCATGTTCGGCAGAGAATAACTAAGATTTATATTTCGGGGTGACCTATGAACAAAAGAATGAAAGAGTAATCTGGCTCGAACTTCCATTATGCATGGCTACTCTTTTGATGTTGTGATTTGCCTGACAGGTTAGCATTTGACTTAAGTCAACTGGTAAGATGACAACTTTGGAAGAAATGCGTAAGGAATTGAACCTTCTTCGAAACGAGGTAGAATTTCAAAGGAAATTAGCTGACTACTGGGAAGAACGGTGGAAACAAGAATATGCAGAGAAAATTGAATTACTACGCCAAAATGTAGGATTAGAGAAGAAATGCAAAGAAAAGCCTCGAACTGGCCAAGCCGCCACTTCTCATGCACATTGTGGATACTGCGGCAAGGTTAACCACGTTGAGGCCGAGTGCGGGATGAAGCAAGGAAAGTGTCTGGGGTGCGGTAGTACCAAGCATAGGATTTCAGATTGCCCTAAAACTTTTAAAAAGAGGAAGTACTCAATAGCCAACTAGGTCCACCGCAAAGCGATCAAGTGCCAGATGGGAGTAATTAGTACTAATGGCTATGAACGGGGTCCTAGTAGTGAAGGTTTCACAGATTGAGATGGTTTGACTTCACTCGAGGAATAGAGGTTGTAGTTTTACCCTAGACTAGGCTAGCACCTTTGGAGGTTGTGATCTTTTGAAAAGAGAAAAAGTCTTTTGTTGTTTTGTATCCTGGCAACTTGACATGTTTTGCTACAATCCTGTCGTTTCTCCTTTCCTTTTTGAGAGGAGTCCATAAACCTCTTCCAACTGGATGTAATTATTATGATCTTTATGACTCATGAAAATTTACTTCGCTTTTAATTGTTTTTATGACCTACACGTATGTTTAAATCCTGTTCCACGCCCTTAGAATTATAATAAGACGCGAATAGTATTGGATGTGATCGAGATTTTGCTTGAAGAATATAGACCACCTGAGGTCTTGATAGTGACTAGAGATCGGGATCGAAGTGAGGACTTAGTGTTGAAATGGAATTCAATGTAGGAAATGCCAATTTGAGATATTAAAATCGGTGGATTGAGTTAGTAAAAGGAAATAATTAATGGATTCAATGTGCCTAACGATTAAGGACTAGATATCGTATTTGGAATGAAGGCTAGAAGCTATGTATTGATAGATTATGGAGTCTGGAACGATGTGACCATTAAGAGCAACCACCATTTTTCTTACATGGATAAGAATTCAATAATTTGTAAGGAGCCGTGATCCTATTTACGTTGGATTTAAAGTAGAGATATTAACCATTTGGGACCCCTAGGAACTAATGTGGTTAATACCGCTTTCAAATTAAGACATGGACACTCTAAAATTTTCGGTACACCCTTCGAGTTGACAGATGCACTAGAAGTATTTATGGACCCAAGGTATCGCAGTTAAATCGTATTTGGACAAATCGGTGGAGGCATTTATTGATGATATATCGATATACTCTAGTGTTGAGAAGGTCATGAAAGACACTTGATGGTAATTTTACGAACCTCGAGAGAACGCCAACTTTTGTTAAGTTCAATAACTGTGAGTTCGATTGGAAGAAATAATCTTTCTACGTTATACAGTATCTAAGGAAGGAATTATTATTGACTCAGCTAAAATGAAAGATTGTATAAGAGGAAACGACCAGAAAAGCATATTGAAATTTGGAATTCTCGGAGTTAGTCGAATACTACCTTTGGTTTATCAAGGATTTTTGTAAGAGTGCAAGACTTGGCAAACCATTTGAGGTTCTAAATATAAGGAAAAATCTTGAGATGAAGAATGTTAATTGGTGTATAGGTGTAGGGGGTAATCTTGTGATTTTTACAGATGACTCAAAGGATGGTTTAGAAGGTATATCAATAAAACATGAAAAGGTGTTTGTATATGCCTCTAGGAAGTTAAAATATTACGAGATGAAGTAGCCAACTCCTGATTGGGAGTAAATAACTACAATATTTGCTTTAAAGAAGTTGAGATATTGCCTATATGAGGTAGACATGAGGCCGATTAAGTTGCTCTATGACTCGGAAGTTGAAGCGCCTAAAAAAAAAAAAAAAAAAAGGGGTTTGATTGCTAGTCGAAAGAATGGAATCTGTCATGCATAAGTTGGAAGAACGTAAGTTGGTGATCGATCTGATAGGCTTAACCATGAGGGGAATGATATTTCCTCAGGTGTGAATTTCGAGGACGAAATTCTGTTAAGAAGGGGAGGATGTGAAGACCCGAAAAATTTCTTATTTTATCGAATATTAATGGTTTCATTAAGTATTTATCCACCTATTTTCCCCAAATAATTTATTACGACCATTTTAAATCCATTCGTATGGAATAATGTCTTCATTGTGTTTTTAAAATGTCCCGTTAACAACTTCAATTTTCGGAAGGATTGTTTAAGTGCGAGATAGTGAACACGAGTGTTTCGAGGTGATATTATATTCGAGAGTATGATTATCCTAGGGAAATTAAGAACGGACAATAGCAGATTAAGAAAAGTTAATCGAGAATTAAAGGTGAATAAGTTCTAAGTGAGCATATACTACTCACGCGTGGATAGTTTTCCAAAAGACGCATGGATACAAATTTATTGGAGATTTGAGGAGTTAATACTCGACTCATGTGAGGACTCGTAAAAACTATTATTTTATTTAAACCTAATTTATGGCTTAATAAATTATTTAATTGGATTTTTGCCACGAGAAATATTTTCTAGTCTTATTGGACATAAATACATAGTAATATAACCTCGTAATATTTTTAAAGTGACTCGTTTCAAGAATTAATTACCTAGAGCACGTTTAGTAAAAATAGTGAATAGTGCTTGGAGATTTTAACCGCGTAGGAGCACAATGAACTTGGAATATTGGAGACTTGTACTACGGTCCTAAAATAGGTAATATTATGAATAAATACTCAAGTGATAGTTAGTAGTGCAATCGTTATAAGAATTTTTCGGAGGTTTCGCGTTATAGCGTTAAAATCGACGGTACGCGTTTTCACACACGCGATTTTGTTTGAGGGACTTTAGACCCTTATTTCGGGACAATTAAGAGTGAATAATATTTACATGAAAATAAGTGCATTAGAGGTTTAGTGCACTAGTGAAACAAATGCGAGAGAAATCGAGCCGGATCGCGCCCAAACGCACCCTAGTGAGAGTTGACTTTGGGGAGGATTTTGCACCACACCTTGTGTCTTCCTTAAGAAGCTAAATTTGGACCAAACACTCTCTCTCTTAGTCTCTCTCTTGGCCGAATTCTCTGCAGCAAAAACACAACACAAAGTTGCCATTTTCATCTTCAATTCTTGCACAAAACCTTCATAGATTCACACCAAATTTGAACTACACTTAGCTTGTTGCTTGGAGAGTTCATCTAGCTAGCAAAAGGAGGAGATTTTCACGGTTTCTTGGAGCATCTTGAGGACCGAAATTTCTGGTTTAAAGCAACAAGGAGGTATAACCTCATCCTACACCTTAAGCTTGGTTTATGATGGTAGAAATGCATCCTTAAGCTATTGCATGTGTATGGGTATCTTGATATTGTTGGAAAAATTAAAAAGTGGGCTCTATGGATTCCCACACTTGGGTTGTTGCTGATTTGATGATTGATGGTGGTTATATTGTTGGTTTAGTGGTTAAAATGATGGATTAGTGGTGGGTAATTGATAGAAACTTCATTAGGTGCAAGAAGCAAAAATTTCCGAAAATACCCCTGTTTTGTTCGGCCACTATAAGGCCAATTTTTGGTGAATTATTGGCATGAACCTGATGTTTATATGTTATATTAGATGTGTGAAAAATTTCATTGAAAAATAATAAGGTTTGGTTGGGCAAATGAATTTTTTTGGGGAAACTAGCAAATCTGGAAACTGTTCACGTATGGCTCAGACCAGCGGTGGTGTTTTGGCTATAACTCTGTCCTCGGATGTCGAAATCATGTGCCGTCAGTGGCGTTTGAAACTAGACATCCCAGGCTTTAATTTGAGATAAAATTCACATTCTGATTTTTTGTGAGTGAGCCGAACCAAACGTTTTAAGATCACTGTCCTGTCTCTCGGAACTGCTGGAATGGTCTGTAGAGGCAGTAACTTGAGGCTCAATTTCGAGCTGGTTGCTTGCCAAATTTTGAATGATTTCTTCTGTGAACTTTTAGTCCTATGAACGTATTTTCCAACGCCATAAACCATGCTCAATTCCGAGTTAAATTGAATGCGTTGTGACCAAAATAAGAGGACTGCCCTGTTTTGGAAAAACATATTATTTGGACTGGTTTTGGACAAAAACCCGTGAGTGATCTTATTAATTGAAATTTTGATGCTAAACCATTACCAAAGGTATCATGGGTGTATCTTAGACCTTTATTTCACAAATGAACCATGGTTGGATAGCTTTCTTGGTTAAACGATTTGAATTTGGAAAATGAAAGTCAAAAGGCAGATTGCCTTAGGAATTTTCCGGAACTTTGGGTGATTAGTTCACCACCTTCCTGAGGGTATTTTTCCCTGAAATTCGATAGAGAGGTACCTTCCATATAGGAGTAAAATACTGCCAATTTTGGTGCCAATTCAAGCTCGTTTCGATACCTAATTAAAATTCTAAAGTTGGAGGTTCAAATCTGGAAATTCTCATCCAGTCTTGAATTTGCTCAACTTTGAGCTACCGTATCTCGGTACTCGAAACTCCGATTCTTGATCCGCTTGTTTTGTTATACACCTCACTTGCAACACTAATTGAGCTGAAAATTTCAGAGGCCGGTTTGCAACGTGTGAATCATGCCGAATTTTCAAAGTTGGCCAAAATCCAACTTAATGCTGCCTTGAAACCAAGTCTGCACCTTCAAGCCCATTTTTTAACACTTTCCACTTCGATTCATGGAAAAGCATCTTCTAGGAACTTATAGTACTTTCTAAGAGGTTTCCAACGGTATAAAGTTTTCCAATTTTTGACTTGTACCGAGTGAGTTACGATTTTTCAAAGATTCATAATAAAGCTGAAAATTTTCCAATTTCAAAGAAATAGAGTTTTTCAAGAACTCTTTACTCTTTTGATATTATCTAAACGTTTTGCCCACGATTTTCATGATAAAAACTCAACTAATATTATACTTCATAAAACGCAAGTTGAACCTCGATTTACGAGTAATTGAGGTTCATTTTTGTGAAATATTCCTTAGATCATACTAATGTACAATCTTGCTTGATAATTGAGATACTTGAGTAATTATCCACTATTAACTGCCAGGCACACAAGGAGACCTTCAAGAGGATTTCACCGTGGACACTTGAACTCCAGCGAATAATCTTTATTGATTAGCTCGGTGAGTGTCAAGTGTGTGAATCTTTGATACTTGCTTAATTGTGGTAATTATTAGAGATTTTAAAAATAAGGGCGGGTGTGTACTTTATCGCATCCGTTCTGATTTCAAATGAATGAATGAAATGTATTGAATGAATGAATGAAATGCAATGCTATGTAATGGTTACATATGTCGTTGGAGTGAACCTCCTCGACTTTCAAATGAATGGGGGACGCCCAAACTCATAGGCCGACCTTGAACTCGAGCCGGTAATGGGCTTGGTCGGGAACTTGGGCGAGCCATGAGATTATAAGCTCGACCTAATAAGAGGTCCTGCTTGGCATACTCGTAGAGTATCGCCTTATAATAGACTTGTGGGCCCTTGGGGTGTACGGTGGACGGAGGGAAGTAAGTGGTGATCTACGGAAATGGAAATACCGACCCGGTTGACAGGAGGGTCAATGCGGGAAGGTATACGAATGACATCGGCAGAGCGAGTGGAACTTAGCTCCTAAGAGCTACTATATCCTTGAATTGTTTCTGATTATTTTTCCTGCTCAAATGGTACTTTATTGAAATATCACGGTTTTATTTAATAAAGTTGAGATTGCTATTTGAACAATGTGCTTGCATGTGTGTCCTTGGGCTCACGAGCGTTTTGCTCACCCTGTAGATTTGTTTTCCTTAACAGGACTAGAAATGGAGTTAACGCAGAGAAATCTCCTTTTGGATATATTGTGTTTTAGGGTTTCAGGTGTATTTTGGCTCGACCCCTTTATGATTGTACTTTTGGAAGTTTAATGTAGCATTCGGATATATGGGGTGTATATTTTGGAATTTAAGTTGTATTATGAACGCACGACGTGCGGGTGGCAAGCTGATAGGTACCTTGTGATGTAACCATGAGAACTGTCACAGTTGGCATCAGAGCCATATGCTGACAGGTTGGGTAATGGATGGATATTGTTAAGCATGAACGTTTCCGCACTATATGTATTCGTATTAATTTGATTTTGGTATCTAGTATCGCTTTAAGGTTGAACGTTTATTGCTTGAGTCCTAGCGAGAGCTAGGCAGGCGTTCCGCGGATACCCTTTGGTGCGCCTTAGGGAGAAGTGGGGGCGTCACAATTTTTGTGGCATTTTGAGAGCCATTTGATACAACTTCCAGGTGTCAAAACCCAAGATTAGATGTTTAGTACTAGCTTGAACGTGTAGGGCAATGAAATTAGGAGCAAAAAGGATCCAAAAATTGCTCAAAATAATTTTGCCAGCTCTTGTACTTAGTTTCTGGTTTTAGTACCAGATGAAGAGGCAGAAGACGCGCGTGTGAAGGCTGTAGAAAAATATATATTTTTTTTACAAAACAGCAATTTTCATTTCTTCTTTTTTTTATTTTTTTTATTTTCTTTCTTTCTTTCTTTTCTTTTTTTTCGATTTTCTAAAAATGATTTTTCTCAAGAAAATAGAAATGAAAAAATAAATTAAAATAAAATAAAATTTAACTAAAAATGAATAAATAAAATGATAAAATTTTGGTGTCTACAATATCCTTTCTGCATCTAATTAAAGGACCAACAAGTTTCACAGTTTCACTAATTTGCAATTGCTAAGTTCACATTTATTGGTTTAGTCAGGTGGCGTAAAGAGGGAACTTAACGTTTAAGTGACATTAAGCTACAAATCTTGTAATGTCTTCCCATAGCTCTTGGATCCTGAGGCTATAGGAAAATATAGAAGGTTTTACCTTTTAGCAAAAAAGAAATTTGAAATGTTCTAAATTCTAAGTAGTTGGGCTGCCACATCTCATTGTTGGATGGGTAAGAGTTGTGTCAGTTTACATGCGGTATTAGCCCTCAACTATTGCTTGTTGTCAAGTAATTAAGAATTACAAACTATCACAATAGTTCAATTAAAGGACCAACAAGTTTCACAGTTTCACTGATTTGGCAATTGCCAATTCACATTTATTGGTTTAATCAGGTGGCATAAAGAGGGAACTTGACGTTTAAGTGACATTAAGCTGCAAATCTTGGAACGTCTTCCCATAGCTCTTGGCTTCTAGAGGCTATAAGAAAATATAGAAGGTTGTACCTTTCAGCAAAAAAGAAATTTGAAATGTTCTAAATTCTAAGTAGTTGGGCTGCCACATCTCATTGTTGTATGGGTAAGAGTTGTGTCAGTTAACATGCGGTATTAGCCCTCAACTATTGCTTGTTCTCAAGTAATTAAGAATTACAAACTATCACAATAGTTCAAATATATCCCTTTTTGTTCATGTGCCTTTCAAATTCATTTCCTCAAAAACAAGGTAAATCACCATTTTACAACCATTTATTTCACCACAAATACTCATCATCCCAAGTAAAGGAGATAGAATTATATTAAGAATTAAGACTTGTTTAACTTATTTCCTACCCTCAACTCAATTTCACCTTTAATCAATTCATATGGCAAAGTCAAGGTATACAGCTTCCATGATCATCTTTATTTACTCAAAAGAGGGATTTATTCAATACAGAACAAATAGCTTCCACAAGTAGTGAAGATGCCCTTTGCCACGAAGATCGTCATTGGTATATGAAAATCTCCAGTTACTCAACTTTATTACTAACTAGAGTTGCTTTTCCATACTCATAATTCAAGAGAAGTGTAACACGAAAATCGACATTACTGGATGAAGTCTCATGCTTGCTAAGTTTCAATAATCATTGGAATATAACTTTTATTTATTTTCTCTCTTGTTTTTTGGTTTTTTTAGGAACTTCCCTCATATAGAAAGATCATAGAAAAAGTAATGCAAATATTGATCATATTCATCACTCAAATTGTGAAATTCAATCAAGATAGGAAACTTATCAAGCATGCAAAATTCAAGGCATAATTACTTCCAATTTATGAGATATATTTTCTTCGTAGCAAAAATCCTAGTCATATGAGAGCTATTTCCAAGTCAAATAGGAAATAAGATTCTTAAGACACATAAATTTTACTCCAAAGGGAGAATTTTGCCAACTCGCGGTTGTCAAACTTCGTTGAAATTTGATAAAATTGTGAAAATTTTAAACCATATTTCTCAAATTACCATAATTAAAAAGGAAGTAAACCTCCCATCCACACTTAAAGTGCACATTGTCTTTAATGTGTGAAAAGGAAAAGCAAGAGTAAAAGTGCACATTGTCCACTCTAGATGACCTTCATCTTGCTTCCAAGCATTGATCTCCATGTACCTTCCATTCAATGCCCGGAATGCCACAGGCCCAACCATTAGTTGGTTACCACAAGCCCGAAATGCCAAACCCCAGCCATTCATGGAGGTTGTTCGTTCAGGCAGCTATATAAATATGAGACAGACATGATAGAAAGTAATACACGTGGTAGCTTTTACATTGTAGTTTCATTGATGTACAATGGGCTTATATTCTCGATTGATTATTTTAACTGATTACATATTCTAATTTTGGATAATCAGTTTTTATGATGTTCCGTGTAACTTTTGATTTTGATTACAGATTTTTTAATGATCAAAAAACATAAAATTTATAATTACTAAAGAGTAACTTTTGCAGATTCTAATTATCCTCTATAATCAATACCTGTAATCAGATTTTATAAAATCTAAAACAACCGAGAACAAGGCCGATATCTTAAATTTGATTATGTTATTTGGAGTTCGAGAGCTAGCATTTAACAAATCCAAGTGCATCAATATGACTTAGAAACAAAAGTTCGGGTACTCATTTTCAGTTTGGGTACTTTGTCACCACTAGAAATACACTTTTTCTTAGATGAATTAGGCCCAGTTTCAAAGCCTGAGAGATTATTGGTTCCTTGTCCCATTTTTGTTCTTTTAGTTGAAAGTCATGGACTAAAATATCATACTTAGAACAGAAAATTAATTGAAAGTCCCATCATATCTTTTTTTAGTACGATTAGCAGTGGTATTAATACTATTATTGCGTACCTGTCCATGTTTCTTCTAATGATAGATTAATTATTCCGATCAATCATATAGTTAATACTGTATAGAAAAGTCAGGTTAGAGGAAAGAATGGCAAAAATGTATAATGAAATGTTGATGGAAAAAAAATTCAACTATTATAAAATTTGGTTACAAAGCATCAAGTTCAAACCAAATGGATAAGTAAATAAAAACTACTAACATTACATCTGATACCTTTTATTGGACCCCTATTAGACCAAGACTTTTTTGTTTTTTGGCTTTCTTTTCACAGGTTTTAGCATTAAACTATTGAATCCAATTTTTTTCTTTTGTTCCTAAAGTATAAATTACATGTAGAATTAAAATTCCTAATTATAGAGCCCTCCCTGATTTAGCACGCAAATCGCACCACCGAAACTAGATTGTTAATACATTACCATTTGATTGTTAGTTAAGAATATCATCTTCGAGCCAAAAGTTACAAATCTTTGGCATGCATGGACAGACATATGAGGGTTGATTGCTGCATTTTTTATTAAACCTTTTGGCGATTAGTAGATATTTTTTAATAATGGGTTACTGGATCTTTTTGGCGATTAGTATATGTCGTTAACATTCTTTAAACAAATCATACTATTTGCTCGAGTGTTATCAAAAAAAAAAAAAAAGAAAGTAAAAGGAAAAGGTTGTCATATAAAACATCTTACGAATTAGAATTTAACTTTCCAAAACTTTTCCAAACTAGTGCACTGGGAACTTCATAGTAAATTTTTTTGACACACAAAACTCCAAATAATGAGGAAAATGTGCACTTTTACTCTTGCTTTTTCTTTCAAACATTAAAGACAATGTGCATTTTAAGTGTGGATGGAAGGTTTACTTCCTTTTTAATTAGGGGGATTTGAGAAAAATGGTTTAAAATTTTCACAATTTTGTCAATTTTCAAAGAAGTTTCATAACCATTGGTAGTCAAAATTCTCCCTTATGTGTCTTAAGAATCTTATTTCCTATTTGACTTGGAAATAGCTCTTATACAACTAGGATTTTTGCTATGAAGAAAATATATATTGTCAATTGGAAGTAATTATGCCTTGAATTTTGCATACTTGATAAGTTTCCTATCTTGATTGAATCTCATAATTTGAGTCATGAATATGATCAATATTTGCATTACTTTTTCTATGAGGGAAGTTCCTAAAACACCTAAAAAAAAGGGCAGAAAATAATAAAGGTTCTACTCCAATGATTCTTGAAACTTAGCAAGCAAGAGTTTTCATCTACAAATGTTGATTTTTGTGTTAATCGGCTCTTGCATTATGAATATGCAAAAACAACTCTAGTTAGTAATGAAATTGAGTAATCGGAAGTTTTCATCTACCAATATCGATCTTCGTGTCATAATGCATATTCACTACTTGAGGAAGCTATTTGTTGTGTATTGAATAATTCCCTCTTTTGAGTAAATAAAGATGATGACGGAAGTTGTATACCTTGACTTCGCTATATGAGTTGTTTAAAGGTGAAATTGAGTTGAGGGTAAGAAATGAGTTAAACAAGTCTTAATTCTTAATATAATTCTATCTCCTTTGCTTGGTATGATAAGTATTTGGGTGAAATAAATGGTTGTAAAATGGTGATTTACCTTATTGTTGAGGAAATGAATTTGAAAGACACATGAGCAAAAAGGGATACACTCAAACTATTGTGATAGTTTGTAATTCTTAATTACTTAAGAATAAGCAATAGTTCACGGCTAATACCGCATGTTAACTGACACAAATCTTACCCATACACAATGAGATGTGGCAGCCCAACTACTTAGAATTTAGAACATTTCAAAAATGTTGAACATTTTAAATTTCTTTTTTACAAAAAAGTACAACCTTCTATATTTTCCTGTAGCCTCTAGGAGCCAAGAGCTATGGAAGACGTTACAAGATTTACAGCTTAATGTCACTTAAACGTCAAGTTCCCTCTTTACGCCACCTGATTAAACCAATAAATGTGAACTTGGCAATTGCCAATCGGTGAAACTGTGAAACTTGTTGGTTTTTTAATAAGAAGCAGAAAGGATATATTTATCACCAACTTTACCATATTTGAAGAATAACAATATACAAGAAAGAAAGTACATAGAACAAATGAAACCAGGCAATTTCAACTTTTTTACATCAAATTAAGTTATTAAAGGAAATCAAAATTGTCTATTTACATAGTGCTTTCCATTCTTTTTATTGAAGTTTTACATTGTTTCACAAAAAGGCACCTAGTGCTCTACATTATCTGTCTGTGCCTCTAGAATTTCTTTCAAGCTCTTGACCAACCAATTTTTTTTTTTTTCTAAATATCATGTTAAAAAGGCATATGAAAGTAAACATGTAAACTATGAGTTGTTGTTAGATCAGGACACCTCAGCAACCTATCACAGTGCAAATATATACAGAACTTCTGGAATATTTTCTTTCCAACAATGTCTACTCTAGAGGACCTTCATTTGGCTTCCAAGCATTGATCTCTATGAACCCTCGATTCAATGGCCGGAATGCCAAACCCCAACCATTCATGGATGTTGCCCATTCAGGCAGCTATATAAACACAAGACAGACATGACAGAAGGTAAAACACGTTGCAGCTTTACATTGTACTTTCATTGATGTACAATCAGCTTATATTCTTGATTGATTATTTTAACTGATTATAGATTCTAATTTGGATTATCAGTTTTTATGATGTTCCGAGTTACTTTTGATTCTGATTATAGATTTTTTATTGATCAAAAAACATAAAATTTATAATTACTCAAAGAGTAGCTTTTGCTGATTCTATTTATTCTCTCTAATCAATACCTATAATCAGATTTTATAAAATTTAAAACAACCGAAAACAAGGCCAATATCTTAAATTTGATTACGTTATTTGGAGTTGAAGAGCTAGCATTTATCATATCTTAGTGGATCAATATGACTTAGAAACAAAAGTTCGGGTACTCATTTTCAGTTTGGGTACTTTGTCACCACTAGAAATACACTTTTTCTTAGATGAATTAGGCCCAGTTTCAAAGCCTGAGAGATTATTGGTTCCTTGTCCCATTTTTGTTCTTTTAGTTGAAAGTCATGGACTAAAATATCATACTTAGAACAGAAAATTAATTGAAAGTCCCATCATATCTTTTTTTAGTACGATTAGCAGTGGTATTAATACTATTATTGCGTACCTATCCATGTTTCTTCTAATGATAGATTAATTATTCCGATCAATCATATAGTTAATACTGTATAGAAAAGTCAGGTTAGAGGAAAGAATGGCAAAAATGTATAATGAAATGTTGATGGAAAAAAAAAATTCAACTATTATAAAATTTGGTTACAAAGCATCAAGTTCAAACCAAATGGATAAGTAAATAAAAACTACTAACATTACATCTGATACCTTTTATTTGACCCCTATTAGACCAAGACTTTTTTTTTTTTGGGCTTTCTTTTCACGGGTTTTAGCATTAAACTATTGAATCCAATTTTTTTCTTTTGCTCCTAAAGTGTAAATTACATGTAGAATTAAAATTCCAAATTATAGAGCCCTCCTTGATTTAGCACGCAAATCGCACCACCGAAAACTAGATTGTTAATACATTACCATTTGATTTTTAATTAAGAATATCAACTTCGAGCCAAAAGTTACAAATCTTTGGCATGCATGGATAGATATATGAGGGTTGATTGCTGCACTTTTAATTAAACTTTTTTGGCGATTAATATATATTTTTTAATAATAGGTAACTGGACCTTTTTGGCTTAAGCTTCTTTAAACAAATCATACTATTTGCTCGAATGTAACCCAAAAAAAAAAAAAAAGTAAAAGGAAAAGGTTTCATATCACGAATTAGAATTTAACTTTCCAAAACTTTTACAATCTAGTGCACTAGGAACTTCATAGTACATTTTTTTAATACACAAAACTCCAAATAATGAATTCATCCCATCCTAGAGAAACTGTTTTTGGTAAAAACCAATTCTGAAAATGAATTTACATTTAATTGTCAACAAAAATCCTCAGAGATTTTTTTCGTCACTATATATACCTGTGAAACTCTTTGAAGTAAAATTATTATTAATCAAACTTCACTCTATGAGGACCCGAAAATTTTGTGTAAATTTCATACTTTTATTTTAATTATATACACCTTATTATTGATGAATTTAAGTGTTTAATTGTTTTACCACTTGGGAGGTGAATAATAGAAGTTTGTAGTGTGAGAATCCAAAATTTATATAAATACTTTTCACATTTTACTTAAAAATTCAAATGTGTTATGTTACTTATCTATCGATTTAATTATGTATTTAATTGCTTTTGTGTAACTTATGTGTTCAAGTGCGTTTTAATTCATTACAAGATTAAACCCTAGGGATACGATACTAATTAGAACAAATTAATGGGGCAATAGTGTGACCACTAAAAATTATATGGCCATAGTTGAATAATGTCTTGACACAAAATACATGCATTTGACAAATGTCTTGCCAAGTGTTAAAATTATTACCAAATGACCAAATTGCCATGTGAATATACCTAAACTACCATGCAAGATATGTCAAGACAAAATCTTCCAAACACCAATTTGAGTTTCATTCTTGTCTTGACCACTTCCAAAACCGAGAGAGAAAGAGAGAGTTGAGAGACTAAGAGAAACCTAGAAGCTTCTTGTCTTGACCACTTCTAAAACCAAAAGAGAAAGAGAGAGTTGAGAGACCGAGAGAAAACTTGAACCTTCCATCCTTCATCAACCGTGGAACACCAGCCAAGAAACAAGAAACAACTTCAACTCATTTAGCTAAGGGAATCGAGAGAGAGAGAGAGAGAGAGAGAGAGCAGAAATTTTCCAGCCCAAAACCGTGAAGAAATAAGAGGTAATTTACCAAGTTATTCTTCATTTTCCTTCTACTTTTAGTTAGTGATGTCTTAGATTGAATTAAAACCAAGAAAAAGAGGTGTAGTTGGAGAAAAGTTCATCCAAAAGCTGGAAATTTCTGGGCAACTTGCTGCTTGAAAATCGAGAGGGTAGGAGGTGATGCTGATTCTGCATTTCCAGCTTTTATTTGCAGGGGAAAAGAGGTAAAATTTTCTAACCACACCATCCATTCTCTCAATATACCTAGGTACTTGTTGCATGTTGAATTTGAGTGAAGGAAAGAGGAGTTTTGCTAGAGAAAACCTTACTTCAAGATTGATTTCTTGCTGAAAATTTCCAGCTTTGGCTGAGCGGAAAAGAGAGCTTAGTTTCACAGCTTTTCATTTGAAATTTCGGAGGAATTTTACTAGGAGTTCATGATATATGTCTTATCTCTTTATATGATATATAGTATGTTTTACCTTTGAATCTAGTGGAAAGTTGGAGATTTTGGATGAAAACTTGAAGAAAGTTGCTGGAATTTTCTGTTGGAACCTGTGGGAAAGAAGTTGAGATTTTTCTAACTTTATATCTAAAACTTTGGCTGTAAATTGACATATCTTAACTCCATATATCTTAAAACACTTCAATCTTTGCAAGCATATGAGTTTTTATGGTGAAAATCTTGACTTTTGTGGCTAGAATTCTTGTTTGGAGGACTACATGGCTGCTGGAAAATTTGCAGCTTAGCCAATGATGAATCTTCTAGTTTTGACCTGGGTATTTTGGTGGAAATTGACTGAAAGATCATGTTATGTACCTTGTGTATGCTGTACTTATGGTTGTATGCAAGTTTTCTTCGGTGAAAATTTGATTAATGGGATGGAACTGAGGATAAAATGATTGATGAACTATATACTAGCTTGATAACCGGTCCGATGGAGCATCAGCTGTGATTCTGGTCTAAAACTAGAATTTGATGAGAAGTTTTTGCTGGATTTCAAAGCTACATAATCTTATTGCAATGTTTACGTGAATACATGTCAAATTTGGTTGATGTTTGATGCATTAAATGAAATGTTGGTGAAGATATACCGCTAGAAACTTCAACTTTGAACCTGAGAATGCTGTTATGTTTTCCCAAGCTTAGATTTCATCTTGTACCTGAAATTTATGCATATATTGATCAAAAAACATCCCTACTCCTCTGTTTTACTCTGCACATTGTGATTGCCCTGATTTGGGGGGAAAAGACTAACTCTTAGAAAGAAATGGAAGCTAATTGAGCATGCAAAACTGTTTGGCAGATTTGGGTTGATTGGATGATTTCGATTGTATTGCTAAGTTTCTTTAGAAATTTTAAGTCAATCTTAACCAAAAATGATCTATAACAGAACAATCATAAAATATACATTAAATTTGACGAAATTTAAGCAAGGAAATAGCAAACTAAAGTAAGAAACTTGATCAATGCCTCAATTTAGTACGCTTGCATGCTTCTAGGGTTTCGGGCTTCTAACTAGGGCTTCTACGCTTGCTAGCCTCCATGGCCAAGGGGGAGGGGAATCTCCCTCCAACTGATTGCGGATGTGGTATCCTCCAACCAACCTCTTGGTTTTCAGTCCAAGTCCTTCTCTTCGCTATTGTCCTCTTTAGGGCCAAAGGTTCAAGCTGCTTCTTCCACGCATAGGGGAGAGCCGACAGTAACCTTTTCCATGGCAGACATGGAGTGAGTTGCGGCCCCTTCCAATTCGCGTTGGTGGGCAAGTTCTCCAGGGGTCGCCCATCCATGGAGGACCTGTGAAAATTCTTCCGAACGTTGGACTTAAAGGATTTGGTTTCCCTGGGTTTGCTGGATCGAAGGCACGTTCTGATTCGTCTCTTGAATGAGGCAGATTATTATCACATATGGTCTCGAAACATCTGGTATATCCACGAGGCTCCAATGCGGGTATTCAAGTGGTCCATTGACTTCCATGTGGATTGAGAATCCCCGCTGGTGCCGGTGTAGTTTGCGTTGCCGAAGTTGCCAATCCATTTATTCCAAAAGGAGTGTTTGTTTGCAATTGTCGCCTGCCTGGGTCGTCCCCTGTGTGTGGACTCTGCAATAGCGCTGGGGTCTCGACCGAGTGTGTGGAGAGTATGCATCGAGGTGGACCTTCAGAAGGAGCTGCCGCATAGGGTTTGGCTCTCGATCGGCGACAGGTTGGGTTTTTGGCAGTCGATGGTGCCTAAAAACCTTCCTAAGTATTGTGGTCACTGCCTTCACCAAGGCCATAGCGAGAAGGAATATCGGATTAAACATCCTCCAATCAGGGTTGAGAACCCAGATCACCCCAAGATTGAGGGACGGAAGGGGGTGGGAGTCTACAAGCAAAGGAGGGAGAGAGTGGCTGGGACGTGTTGGAGTGACACTGAGAACAAAAAGGAGCACCCTCGGCTAGGCAGCCCCCAAGCGCTTGCTGCTGTGGAAGATGTACCAGAGCGGACTGTTGGTGATGTGGGAGGGGACGGCCTTCTGCTCCAAACTGGGTTTGAGATAGAGAAGGAGAGCTTGAACACTGCTAGGTCTGCTGACCTGACCTCTGCAACTGATACCCAATGTCTGGTGGGAGGGGTTCTCTTTCTGCTCCAGACTGGGACCGAGATAGAGATGGAGGGGAGGAACGCTGATAGGTTTGCTGACCTAGTCTCGGCTACTGAAGCCCAACACCTGGTGTCAACTAATGCCCCTGATCCATTGGTGATGAGTTGCCTGGAGAAGAGGGCTATGGCAGAGCCCTCCGCACCGTTGGGGATCAGAACCTGCGCCTTAGTACCGAAGTGGCTGGTCGTCAGGGGGTGTTGGAACAGCTAGTTGATGAGGCCATCCAGAGTGCCGCAGTAAAGGAGTTAGAGCGTCTAGCTGACAAGGTCGTCAACGATGATGGAGGGGAGGGCGACAAGGGGAGTGTGGTACGATTACTCCCCATGGCGGGCAACCTATCCCCAAGGGGTCAACCGTTTGTAGAGGTGGTGCTCCCCAGAATTTCAAACGGGGCACAGTGCTCACGGGATGATTCTCTTCAAGTGGTTAGAAAGCAAAAGGGGTATTGCGCCATTGCTCCGTCAGATAGAACACTACGGTCCTCATCAACCACCTCGCAAAATTCCTTCCACGCTTTATCTAATGATGATTAATTCTTTCTTCGAAAATATACGAGATTTGTCTAAGCCTTCTCATTTTAGACGTCTATGAAGGATTATACTGCAACATCACATTCAGTTTCTAATAGTTTGTGAAACTCGTGCAAACAATATGCTCGCTGAAGCTTTTTGGCAAAAACTCCATTTTGATAATGTCATTTGTAATTCCTCTGGCTCTCTTTGGTTGTTTTACAATGGTCCTGCTAAAATTGTGCTAGTGGGTGAGGGGGAGTAGCACTTCTCTTTCCTGGTCCAACATAGTGTTTTTCCAACCCCTTTAATGATCTCCTTTGTCCATGCATTTTGTACGGCGGAGGGGAAACGAGCATTGTGGGGCGGGTTGATACGGGACAAGCCGACACATGGGCTATGGCTGGTAGGTGGGGACTTTAATGTAGTGGTAGAGGCAGGGGAAAAAAAGGGAGGCCGGCCATTTCGTCTGTCGGAGGCAATCGAGTTTTTGGATTTTATGTCTTTGGCGGAACTATATGATGCTGGATTTTCTGGCTTACCTTATACCTGGTGTAATAATCGGTTTGGTCGCACACATATTTGGAAGCGCCTAGATCGGGTCTTAATTAATAACGCATGGTTTGATGCTAGGCTTGTGGTTTCTGTCTCACATCTCGCTAGAGATCCATCAGATCATTCTCCCCTCCTGATCTCTGTCTCAACACGAGCTGATGGGCATCCCCGCCCGTTCCGTTTTATCAATGCATAGACCTATCATCCAGATTTTAGAGATGTTATCAAGGCCTCTTGGCAATGAGAATATACCTACTCCCCTATTCAGATTATTTGTGTGAAACTATCCCGCTTAAAAGTAGATATTAAAGAGTGGAACAAGCATTGGTTTGGCAATATCTTCGTCAATGCAAGGAAGGCCGAGAAGACCGTGCTAGCAGCAGAGAGGCGTGTGGAGGATGATGACTCGAGTGATGCTCTGTAGTCATTACAGTGTGCCATCTCCGAGTGGCATCGGTGTTTGCTAATGGAGGAGAGCTTTTGGAAGCAGAAAGCGAGAATTCGCTGGCTGGACCTGGGGGATAAGAACACTAAATTTTTTTCACTCCGTTCTCAAGCAGAGACGAGTACAATCAATGGTCCATCGAGTCCAAGATGGGTAGGGCAATTGGATTACGTCGGATGATGGTATCGATATGGAGGCTGTTCGGTATTTCTCTTTGCTTTTCTCGGCTAAGCCTACCGATCCTTGGGATGTTTCTTCCATTATCCCCAAGTGGCCGGAGCCTTCTGACAGTGAGTTGTTGGAAACGGTCCCAACGTTAGAGGAGGTACGGCACGTAGTTTTCAGTATGGATGGGGACAGTTCGGCAAGCCCTGATGGGTATTCAAGCAAATTTTTCATGTTTGCCTACGAGATAATTGCCTAGGACATCTACAATGCGGTTGCTAGCTTTTTCTATGAAGCAGAGTTGCCAAGGAGGGTCACCGCCACATTAATTGTGTTGATTCCCAAAGTGCAGAGTCCAAGCTCCTTCGCTTAGTTTTGGCCAATTAGTCTATGTAACTTCCTTAATAAGGTGATATCAAGGATCCTTGCGGATAGACTAGCCCCACTGCTGCCTCGACTTGTCTCTCCTAATCAGAGTGGCTTCGTCCGTGGTCGCCAGATGTCCGATAATTTCCTACTGGTTCAGGAGGTGCTTAAAGGTATGGGACGGAAGAACAGGGGGGGAAAATGTCTTATTAAAATTGGATATGACAAAGGCATATGATAGGGTGTCCTGGGTCTTCTTGGTTAACATCCTACGGGCATTTGGGTTTGGCGACTAGTTTCCAATCCATGGTTTTCGGTTCTCATTAATGGGGGGCTACGTGGTTTCTTCTCAGCTTCCAGAAGGCTCCAGCAGGGTGATCCTCTATCCCCATCCTTATTTATCTTAGGTGCAGAGGTCCTATCACGTCTGCTAAACCAGCTTGAAGTGCATCCCGGATTATGTGAATTCAAAGTTCCTAGGGCCTGTCCTCCAATTTCTCACTTAGGGTTTGCGGATGATATTCTTGTCTTTTCTAGTGCCTCGTCATCTTCTTTGAAGTTGTTAATGGAGGTGTTAGCAAGGTATGAAGGTGTCTCGGGATAGAAGATAAATGCTTCAAAGAGTGGTTTCATGGTTCACCTGACAATGTCCCAGAGCAGGAGGGCTATAATCCAGCGGGTCACGAGTTTCTCTCATAAGGAATTTCCGGTACGCTATCTTGGACCCCGCTCTTCGTGGGCGACAGAAAAAGGCATTCTTCCAGGACTTACTCAATATGGTGTATGCTAAGATCACATCCTGGAAGAATCGTTTGTTATCTCCAAGCGGGAAGATTGTTCTTATAAAGCACGTGTTGTCCTCGATTCCCCTACACTTATTGGCTACGATATCGCCCCCAAAGTCCATCTTGGCTGCGGTGGAGAGGTTTTGCTCTAATTTCCTGTGGGGAGCTGAGGAGGGTGTGGCCAAACACCATTGGATTGGTTGGAAGGAGCTTTGTGCCGCTAGGGAGGAGGGTGCGGTAGGTTTTCACTCCATGACGGATGTTGTTAATGCCTTCTCGGTGAAGTTGTGGTGGCAGTTTCAACAGAATTCGTCTCTATGGGCTAATTTCATGATGGCTAAGTATGTGTACAATGCCCATCCAGGGATGGTGGAAGATTCAGTGGGCGCTTCAGCTACATGGCATAGGATGCTTCAGGTGCGGGATTTGGCTGAGCAACATATCACCTTTGTCATTTGATCTGGGAGTTCAAACTTTTGGTTTGATAACTGGTTAGGGACGGGGCCTTTGTCCGGGCGGTTATGCAACGTTTCAGATCATAGGGTCGTGGATTTTTTAATAGAGGGCAGATGGAATTTTCAGTTATTGGCAGTGTGGGTGCTGGGTGATGTTTTATCCGAGATTAGGCAGTTTGCTCTCCCTAAGATTGAAGCGGGAGTGGATGACTTGATAGTCTGGGTACCCTCTCAGGAGGGGTCCTTCACGTTGCTCACAGCCTTTGACTTAGTACGCATTTTTCAGCCGTGGTCGTTTATTTTCTCCAGGGTTTGGCATCCCAGTCTCCCGTTGAAGATATCCTTCTTCCTGCTTCGACTACTAAGAAATCGGTTGCCTTTGGATGCCACGGTGTGTAAATTTGGTATAGCTGGACCATCGAAATGTTTTTACTGCACCGATGTGACGACCCCACTTCCCCCTAAGGCGTACCAAAGGGTTCGGCGGGTCGCCTGCCCCGCTCTCGCCAGGACTCACTCGTTCACTTCAATCCTCAATTAAAATCGAAATAAATCACGGGAATAAATATAACGATGATCCAAAACTTAACGCAAAACTTATGTACATTACTATCTCAAAAGGGAGTACAAACATCGAATATACAAAGGTTCTCAGTTCACCACACATCCAGCCCGTACCAAGCACTAGGGCGAGAACCATTACAAAACCAAAAACTAGTCTAGGCTAGTCTAAACTGAGCTCTCGTCCTTGCTCGCCTTCCCCTGTTAAGGAAAACAAACTAAAGGGGTGAGCTAAAAGCTCAGTGAGATTCTATATACAAAAACAAGTAATTGAACAGGGACATTAATCATGTAATAACAAATAATCCAGAAAACATGTCCAATATAAAGCAATTATAATACATTCATTAAAAGGATACAGGCTCACGAGGAGCAATTCGTTGTTCGTTCCCCATTCATTTCCTTATTCCTCCAATTATTTAAAATTGCATCTGTGTAAGTAAAACCCCTCGTTTTTTTTTTTTTGACGTTCGTTTGTTCATTCTTGTTTACCTCCTCCTGGACGTTGGCCAGGCTTTCCCCCCCATCCGGACATTGACCGGACTCCACCCATCCGGACGTTGACCGGACTACAAGGTAATACTCGAGTATACCAAATGTGCACCCAGGTCACCAAATCACCCGACCGAGTCCGCTTCTGGCTCGAGTCGATCGGTAACAAAGGTAAGGGCCCAGTTCAGCCAAAAGGCTTACATTCATGCGCAACTAATATTTCAACATTTAAACACCAAGAATCTCATATTCATTTAGGTCGAGTGCGATAAAGTACACACTCACCTAGCAAAAGTTCATTTTAGAAATCGTAGAAAACAATTAACATTTAATCAAATGTTCACAAATAACCACATAGTCACAACAATCCACATAGTCATAGAAACAAAACGTATATAGAACACTCACCTATTTAAGCAAAATAATGTCCAAAGTATCCACCCGGATAACACTCTCAATTGCCAAGAAACCCTAATAATAGCCAAGAGAAAATATTACAGTTAAACCCCTCCAAAGTTTAAGTAAATCAAAGAAAATCCGAATAACTACTAGTACAAAGTATAAGTATAGTCTTCTAGTCCTCTAGCGTAAATTTGGGCAGCATGCCCTTTGTGTTTACCCAATTTCCAGCCATTTAGGCTTAAATTCTTTCACTCAATCCAACCCAAAGTTATCCATAACACAATTTCAGTTCAATAGCCATTCCATAGGCTCAAAACAATACAAGAACAAAAATTAAGCTAATATCAAGTGCGGAAATGAAGTTACAAAAGACAGATTTGACGTGTGGTTGCGGAAAGAACACATCCGAGGCTACGCTTATCGGATTGAGGTACAAATTATACCAATTCGAAGCTAAAACAAAGGCCTACAACTTCCATGAAGGTCACTTAGTCGGATTTCCAGGGTAACCTGGTCATATTCCCAAGTTACAGAACCAACTTCCAACTTGACGGCTAATTAACTGCACTAGACTAGAATGGTCATATCTCAGGCTACCAAGGTCCGTTTAAGGTGTTCTTGGATGCGTTTAAAAGCTAAGATAGAGTACTAAAACTTTCATGTTTTGTAAAAAGGCTAAATCAGTACGGATCCTAGTGAATAAACGTGATAAACTGGATAAACTGGCCAAACGGAGTACTGGGAAAAACCTTTAAATAGTAAGGGTATTTTGGTCTTTTCACAGGCTACGTTGCTCCGATTGAGCTGAAATTTTGTGGGCAACTATAAAATACCATTCTATACAACTTTCATGTTTTATGCCAAGCCTAATTCGGCCTCTAACATGGTGCAACAAAAACGGGCAGAATAGGATGAAAATTTCCAGAAATCTGAAATCTTTTGGTTTCAATGATAGTTTTCTTAATTTCTTGCTACACTTGCTACCAAAACCCCCTATATAACCTTATATACAACATATACTAACTATACAACAAGTTTAGGCAGAAATTAATCAAACTCTAACTTACATATTTCATCCAAAAATCACCACAGCAACTTGCATCACTTGTAATCAAACCCAAAACATGGACTATTTAACATCTTAAACAAGAATAAAAGGATCAAAGCCATAGATCAGTTTTTATACCTCAAAAAGAAGGCTTGCAAGAGTGATCCTCCACTATTTCTTGAAGTTTTTGGTTCCCTTAGCTTCCCAAGCTTCCAAACTTACAATCAATCGGTTTAGAATTCGATTTTAACACTTGGTTGGTGTAAATCAAGAAGGAATTTGTTTTCTCTTGCTCTCCCTTTGTCTCTCTCTTGCTCGGCTAAGATGAAGAAGAAAAGGAAGGAGATTAAGCTAATTTTTTCTTATAAGAAGGTAGAAAGATAAGAATTAATTCTAGCCACAAGTTTGGCCAACACTTGGCTTAACCTCAACCACAAAATTTTCTCTTTCTTTCCTTGCATTTGAGCCACAAATTTCGGTCAAGAGATAATCATGAGGGGGAAGATATTTTGCTCAATTAGTAATGAGCCTGTATGGTAAGAAAGTGGTGATTAAATCGGTAGTACACGGTACACGTCGGTTCGCGCCGTTTTTCATTAAAACACACGTACTAGGATTTTTACTTCCTATTCACTAACCTTATATCATTACTCCTAATTACATATTATTTCTCACTTAAAAGTCACTTTTAATCACCAAATTTGGTCCTTGCTCCGTACCGAAAAATCATCCGGCGAAAAATCGCGAAAACCCTAATTTGCTCCAATCTTGCAAACAAAGAGTGAAACCCTACTTTCTAGGTTCATTTGCACTTATTAGAGAATAATTGGGTAGTAGGGCTTTAATAAATAATAATTCCAAATAAAAGGGCTTTTTTTTTTTTTGCGAGTCCTCACACTCTCTCCCCTTTAAAAGAATTTCGACCTCGAAATTCATACCTTCCGTCGCCTCGGAGGACCCCAGAACTTGTTGCTGATCTACGGCATAAACTTGTGTTGATACTTTTGTTCGGTTTCCTCTTTCATGAGTTTGTTTCGGTTTGGTTCCTTCCACTTGTTGAGTACTACCCTCTCGTGGCTGTTTCTTCGGGCAATTGTTAAGTTGATGATTGCTACTCCCACAAATCAAACATTTTCCCCTTTTCCGCCAGCAATCATTCTCAGTGTGATTTGCCTTTCCACAGTATCCACAGGCCAATCGAGAAGCTACTGTTGGATCTTCACGAGAAATGTCCTTTGATCCGATCTGACTTCCTTTCATGGACCTTTCACCTAATGCTCTTAATGTCCAAGGTGGGCGAGGTGAATGGTTCACTTTTTGCACTTTGGAGAGCATTGTCTTTTCTCCGAATTCCTCAGGTGTGCTGCTGAATGTATCTCTTTTCCGCGTTTGAAAGGCTTTTTACTTGGGCTTTCACATCCTCAATTCTTTGGGCCTTCTCAAGAGCCTCTGTAAACGTATTAACTTGAACTGCCGCTAATGCCTCCTGGATTTCCAAATTTAGTCCTTGTACAAATCGTCTTATTCTCCGTCGCTCCGTAACCACCAATTCGGAAGCGAATTTAGATAGTCTAGTAAATTTGGTCTCATATTCGGCCACACTTAGGGTTTCCTGACGCAAGCCAATAAATTCGTCCTATCTCCTTTCTTGGACTAATGGTGGGAGATACTTTTCGTTAAATTCCCTTACAAAGTTTGCCCATGTCCATACCGTCTGTTCTCTTTCCCACTTGGCCTTAATTACATTCCACCACGCGCGGGCTGGTCCTTCGAATTGAAATACAGCAAAATTTACTTGTCTTTGCTCCGTGTAATTCAAAGCCGCGAAGATATTAATCATTGCCTCCAACCACTGCTCAACTATATCCGGATCAGGCCCTCCTTGAAATTTCGGAGGTAGAAACTTTTGGAATCTCTCAAGAGCCTTATCCTCTCCGATCTCAGGATTTCGGGATTGATTCACTGGCATTTGACCCTGTTGATCTACCAGTCGTGCCAGGATATTTGTCATTTGTTGCATCGCCGTTGCCATTTGATCTCCAGCCTCAACCCTCGGTCCCTGTTCTTGCTCGGCCACTGTTTCTCTTTCTTCTCTCGATTCTTGAGCTTGCCTAGCTCTACGGCCACGTCCACGACTACGTCTCCCGTCCATATATATGTTTTCCCTCTCTCTTTTCTTTTCTTTTCCCCAAAAAGGTAATTTAGTAAATAAACACAGTAAATTGACTACAGTAACAAATTCTAGTATTCCAAATACACCAATAAACATATACGCACATAACATGCCATATCAAGAAGACGGATAAGCAAATACATAAATACATATCAAGTTGGACAGATAACCATGTACACACATGTATACTAACGTCATGTAGTAACAATATACAGGTAAATCAAAAGGAAAAGGCGAAGTCGTCCCAGTATCAGCCCGTCCAGTCCCTCACATCACTTACTATCCAAACTAGATGTCCCTCACGTCACTTACTAACGTCTTGTGCTCATTCTAGTCAGACAAGCCTGTTCATGTTCCCAAAATGCAAGTCTCAAGTACTTAGCAGCGCCTCAACTCTGGAGTACTCAGGCACAAGAATCCGAAATAAGATAATTCACATCTCGAAATGCAGTCCCAAGAGTAAACTATCTACAATCGGAATTCCTACCTGACATACCTATCTATGATCCTCAGATACCATGAGAAAGATTTAAGGCCTATAACATTCGCAATTCATAGCTTCACTTAGTCCCTCATACTTATTCACCACTTAGTCCAGGGTCACTCCGCGCCGAGACCACGCGAAGCAGCTATAGGTTTTATCCCTCAATCGCTTAACTCTCAAGTCAAATCGAATCAAATCAAATCCCATAGTCCGGCATCCTAAACTTCAAGCCTAGGATACACTACAGGAATCTGAAGCCTAAACTCTGATACCACCTGTGACGACCCCACTTCCCCCTAGGGCGTACCAAAGGGTTCGGCGGGTCGCCTGCCCCGCTCTCGCCAGGACTCACTCGTTCACTTCAATCCTCAATTAAAATCGAAATAAATCACGGGAATAAATATAACGACGATCCAAAACTTAACGCAAAACTTATGTACATTACTATCTCAAAAGGGAGTACAAACATTGAATATACAAAGGTTCTCAGTTCACCACACATCCAGCCCGTGCCAAGCACTAGGGCGAGAACCATTACAAAACCAAAAACTAGTCTAGGCTAGTCTAAACTGAGCTCTCGTCCTTGCTCGCCTTCTCCTGTTAAGGAAAACAAACTAAAGGGGTGAGCTAAAAGCTCAGTGAGATTCTATATACAAAAACAAGTAATTGAACAGGGACATTAATCATGTAATAACAAATAATCCAGAAAACATGTCCAATATAAAGCAATTATAATACATTCATTAAAAGGATACAAGCTCATGAGGAGCAATTCGTTGTTCGTTCCCCATTCATTTCCTTATTCCTCCAATTATTTAAAATTGCATCTGTGTAAGTAAAACCCCTCTTTTTTTTTTTTGACGTTCGTTTGTTCATTCTTGTTTACCTCCTCCTGGACGTTGACCAGGCTTTCCCCCCCATTCGGACATTGACCGGACTCCACCCATCCGGACGTTGACCGGACTACAAGGTAATACTCGAGTATACCAAATGTGCACCCAGGTCACCAAATCACCCGACCGAGTCCGCTTCTGGCTCGAGTCGATCGGTAACAAAGGTAAGGGCCCAGTTCAGCCAAAAGGCTTACATTCATGCGCAACTAATATTTCAACATTTAAACACCAAGAATCTCATATTCATTTAGGTCGAGTGCGATAAAGTACACACTCACCTAGCAAAAGTTCATTTTAGAAATCGTAGAAAACAATTAACATTTAATCAAATGTTCACAAATAACCACATAGTCACAACAATCCACATAGTCATAGAAACAAACGTATATAGAACACTCACCTATTTAAGCAAAATAATGTCCAAAGTATCCACCCGGATAACACTCTCAATTGCCAAGAAACCCTAATAATAGCCAAGAGAAAATATTACAGTTAAACCCCTCCAAAGTTTAAGTAAATCAAAGAAAATCCGAATAACTACTAGTACAAAGTATAAGTATAGTCTTCTAGTCCTCTAGCGTAAATTTGGGCAGCATGCCCTTTGTGTTTACCCAATTTCCAGCCATTTAGGCTTAAATTCTTTCACTCAATCCAACCCAAAGTTATCCATAACACAATTTCAGTTCAATAGCCATTCCATAGGCTCAAAACAATACAAGAACAAAAATTAAGCTAATATCAAGTGCGGAAATGAAGTTACAAAAGACAGATTTGACGTGTGGTTGCGGAAAGAACACATCCGAGGCTACGCTTATCGGATTGAGGTACAACTTATACCAATTCGAAGCTAAAACAAAGGCCTACAACTTCCATGAAGGTCACTTAGTCGGATTTCCAGGGTAACCTGGTCATATTCCCAAGTTACAGAACCAACTTCCAACTTGACGGCTAATTAACTGCACTAGACTAGAATGGTCATATCTCAGGCTACCAAGGTCCGTTTAAGGTGTTCTTGGATGCGTTTAAAAGCTAAGATAGAGTACTAAAACTTTCATGTTTTGTAAAAAGGCTAAATCAGTACGGATCCTAGTGAATAAACGTGATAAACTGGATAAACTGGCCAAACGGAGTACTGGGAAAAACCTTAAAATAGTAAGGGTATTTTGGTCTTTTCACAGGCTACGTTGCTCCGATTGAGCTGAAATTTTGTGGGCAACTATAAAATACCATTCTATACAACTTTCATGTTTTATGCCAAGCCCAATTCGGCCTCTAACATGGTGCAACAAAAACGGGCAGAATAGGATGAAAATTTCCAGAAATCTGAAATCTTTTGGTTTCAATGATAGTTTTCTTAATTTCTTGCTACACTTGCTACCAAAACCCCATATATAACCTTATATACAACATATACTAACTATACAACAAGTTTAGGCAGAAATTAATCAAACTCTAACTTACATATTTCATCCAAAAATCACCACAACAACTTGCATCACTTGTAATCAAACCCAAAACATGGACTATTTAACATCTTAAACAAGAATAAAAGGATCAAAGCCATAGATCAGATTTTATACCTCAAAAAGAAGGCTTGCAAGAGTGATCCTCCACTATTTCTTGAAGTTTTTGGTTCCCTTAGCTTCCCAAGCTTCCAAACTTACAATCAATCGGTTTAAAATTCGATTTTAGCACTTGGTTGGTGTAAATCAAGAAGGAATTTGTTTTCTCTTGCTCTCCCTTTCTCTCTCTCTTGCTCGGCTAAGATGAAGAAGAAAAGGAAGGAGATTAAGCTAAGTTTGTCTTATAAGAAGGTAGAAAGATAAGAATTAATTCTAGCCACAAGTTTGGCCAACACTTGGCTTAACCTCAACCACAAAATTTTCTCTTTCTTTCCTTGCATTTGAGCCACAAATTTTGGTCAAGAGATAATCATGAGGGGGAAGATATTTTGCTCAATTAGTAATGAGCCTGTATGGTAAGAAAGTGGTGATTAAATCAGTAGTACACGGTACACGTCGGTTCGCGCCGTTTTTCATTAAAACACACGTACTAGGGTTTTTACTTCCTATTCACTAACCTTATATCATTGCTCCTAATTACATATTATTTCTCACTTAAAAGTCACTTTTAATCACCAAATTTGGTCCTTGCTCCGTACCGAAAAATCATCCGGCGAAAAATCACGAAAACCCTAATTTGCTCCAATCTTGCAAACAAAGAGTGAAACCCTACTTTCTAGGTTCATTTGCACTTATTAGAGAATAATTGGGTAGTAGGGCTTTAATAAATAATAATTCCAAATAAAAGGGCTTTTTTTTTTTTTTGCGAGTCCTCACAACCGAGACGAATGTTGAAACTCTAGACCATATTTTTTGGGGTTAAATACCTAAAACCCCCATGTGGTTTGACTAATGTTCACTTTACCTCTCTATGGTTTGGAAACCTACAATTTGACTCCCCGTCGTTTCAACTAAAGTAAAAGTCTAACGGAAAACATCTAAACTAACGTCTGAAAGGAAAATGTCAAAATTGCCCCTCTATGAGTCAAACCCTTGGAAGAATGTTTTGTGCATTTGAGAATGGGTAAAATACCAAAAACCCCCCTGTGGTTTGTCAAATGCACACTTTACCTCCCTATGGTTTGAAAACCTACAATTTAACTCCCTGTTGTTTTACCTAAAGTGAAAGTCTGAAAGAAATACCGTTATTGTAAATGTTTTCTGTTAGACTTTCACTTTAGTTGAAACGACAGGAAGTTAAATTGTAGGTTTCCAAACCATAGGGAGGTAAAGTGAATATTAGTCAAACCACATGAGGGTTTTTGGTATTTAACCCTATTTTTTGTGGGGGTGAGGTAGCAGTGGGGTATGGAAATTCTTTGATTCTCCGGCAGGGATTTTGAACCCTGGTGCTTCGGCTTGAAGTAACATGGCCAGTTGGTGGTCTCACTCACCTCTGTAGTTTGTTCACCGGATTATCCCGGCTTTGATTTGCTAGCATATTTGGAAGGCCAGGAACAAAGTGCGGTTCAAAGGGAAAGTTTAGCTTTTGTAGCTATTTCTGGATTCGTTTTCAATGATGTGCGGGCTCTCTTCAATCTAACGTTCCCCGAGCATGCCATTGTTCTTCTGACATTGGCTGACTTTTATGCCGCACTTGGCTCTGTTCGTCAGTAGGCATCGTTTAGATTGGTTAAGTGGTTGAGGCCGCCTATTGAAGGGTTAAAACTGAACACGGACGGGTGTTCAAGAGGCAACCCTGGGAGGGCAGGGGGCGGTGGCGTCCTGCGGGATGGTGAGGGGAAGTTCCTGCTCGCTTTCTCCACATTCTTTGCGAGTAGTTCTAGCATTCAAGCTGAGGCGAGATCCCTTCTCTTTGGGGTTAATTTATGCATTTCACAAGGTTATGTGCGGGTGCATGTCGAAGCGGAATTGTTGATCCTATTTCAAATATAGAAGCAAGCAATTCGGTACCCATGGAGCATTGATCCAGAAATTCGACGCCTGCTTCAACTTTCATCTCATTTCAATAGTGTCTCCCATTGCTTTCGAGAGGATAACCAGGTGGTGGATTGTCTATCAAATGTGGGCTGCGATGAAGGCTGCGATAGAGTCTATCTTCAGTTTGCGGATCTCCCTACTAAGGCCCGAGGGGCGCTTAGGCTAGATAGTATTGGTATTCTATCCCTTAGAAGATGTTAGGCCACCTATTGTGCTTCCAAGTGGTATGGTTGATGTCCCCCTCGTGGTTTTATCCTGTAAAGGAACCAAACTTTGCGTTTGATTAATAAAAAAATGAAATTTCTCTATAAAAAAAAAGTAAGAAACTTGACTACCCATTGCTGGAAATCTGTTTCTAATCATTTTAAACAAATGTTTAGGTTTTGAGTTAAACTTTGAATTCAAAAATGGAACTTGACCCCAAAACTGACCAAAACCCTTCAAACCATCTTATAACAGTTTTACTTGTGAAAATTCATCCAAAATATAGGATGAAATGAAGGAAGTTCATAGGAATACTAAGTTGCCAATCTCGAGGAAATTTATGAACTTAGAACTTTGATTTCTAAAATGATCCTTTTTATTTCTTAATGATCCTTAGAACCTAAATCCCAACCTTCATTATAAAATGTAAATTGCCATATAACCACTATACCTTACCTTATTTTGATAAAATATGGAACTTTAAGGCTTGAAAGATTAAAGTTACCTAGACTTTGAACCTTTGATGTAGTAGAATAAGATAAATATTAAGATCATCTTAAAACCCTCTGTATAAGTATGCAGTTAAATATCTCGAACTATACCTATATGCACATATATACATTTAGCTAAAATCATCATGTGAACCTTAACTTCACCATTGGGAAAATAATAAATAAACTAATAAGTCCATAACCATCTCAAGAACCGAGAAAGAACTAGAGGAGGGTCCAAGCACTGAGTAGCGAATTCAAATTACTTCGAGTGAGTGTTCTAAGTGCTTGTGAAGTGTTTGCGTGCCATGTTTTGTTTTTGAATGACATGTTTGCTTGGTTGAGTTACTTGCTCTTGAATTGACATTGTCTGGCAAGAATGTACTTTATCATACTCAACCCTTCATGGCTAGATTCCTGATATTTGTATTAAATGAATTGCTTTACTTGTGCTTGACTTGATGGTCGTTTGGGTTGTTATCCCATCGACTCCATTGCATGCTTAGAACTGCAAATCCTATTGGCTAGTCGGTCGAGTCGAGCCGCCAGGGGCTTGGTCGATGAGATCAATGAACCATGGGTCTTGTCACCTGGATTTGAACTTGAACTTGCACTTGAGCTCTTGAACTTGAACTTGAACTGGTATACTTGAGTATTACCCTCCTTGAATTTGAAGTATGGGCCTAGTAGGGGGTTGAACGGTGGTTGGAGAATGACGTGAAGTGGTGAAATACTTGTTAGTATTATGGAATAAAGTTGACGGAGTGTCAACGAAAATCTTGAATCTTGATCAAGCTACTTGAATAAGCTCATGAGAGCCCTGTATCCTTTTAAATGAATATGTTATTGCTTTATCGAAGTGTAATTGCTCTATCTTGTGGTCATTTGATTAAATGACCTAGATTTTTATCCGTTTGATTATATATGTATATAAGTATGGATAATTTGGAATGTTGGATGATCTGTAATGTTTAACCATGGAGTTTTGATGTTTACTTTGGAGTTAATACTATTGGAGTTTGGGAATTGTTATTATTTTCTGAGATTCGTGAATGAGTTCCGGCGAGAGTTGAACAGACAGTTTGCCAAACCCTAGGGCATGTCTTAGAAGGAAGGTGGGTCGTCACACTCTCTCATTTTGTTAGATAAATTTGGCCAAATTTCAGAGCGTGAGAAAATGGTTCTTTGTCTCACCTTTGTTCTTATACTTAATAGCAAGAGCCAAAGCAGCTACTCCTGTTGGTGCAATTATTGCATATATCCACATTTCTTTTGATGGTAGATTATCATATCGATTAATTATATATTTAATATTATATTAAAAATTCAGGTAAAGAAAGAAAAAATAACAAAAAAAGAAGATAATTGATGCTAATGGAAACAGACAAATTGATAACAAAATATCAAGTACAAACCAAATAAACAAGTAAATAAAAACTAAGAGCTTATTTGACACCCTTTGTAAGAACTCCTACAAAATCAGGACTTTCCTTTTCTTTTCAATGGTTTGTAGGGGAAAAAAGACAAATCCATTGCTTTGCAGGAATAAAATACTGAATCTATTTCCTTACTTTTTCCTTTTGTTAAAGTAAAGTGTAAATCAGATATGGAATTAGCATTCCTAATCATTGACTAGGCTTGATTCAGCACGCACGTCGCCCCTTCGGGCACAAAAACTGTTTATCATTCATTTCATTCTATCCACATCCATCATCTCTCATAATCGATCCGCTAAGAATTTGTTTCCTACAATCCCACTTATCAATTTAATCAAATATTTACAATTTTTGAAAAAAAAATGGTATCCCGCAACATTTGTAAATTTCAGAAGCTGTCAAATAATTTTTTCTTTGGGTTAAATGAATTTTTTGTTCTAATTCAATTAAAGAAATCAAAACTCACATTTAATAGACTTTAGGAAACATTGTACTGCATTTATCGTCTATTCTTGATGCCTTATATTTCCTTCATATCTCAATAGCAAGGCAATAGTTATGAGGTTTTGAAAACTATGTAGAAAAAAACTATGAACAAACTATGAAAAAAATAGCAAAAATTTTCACATGATTTTGTTTTCCTCTGTGACAACACTATACTAATTCTATTTTTATTCTAGAACCCAACAAAGTCATACAAGAGGATAAAGAAATTAGTGTGTGATCGTTATCAAAAGTACAAGGTTCTGCCTTATTCTCTTTATCCCTTTTCTTTTTTCCCTTTTTTGGACAAAAATAAAGTTTCTCCTTAAAACCCCATTATGGGTCTTCCACAAGAACCATACTCCATCTTTTGAGTTAAAATTTGCTGGCCATTTCTTGAAGGTTATGAACTCATTTTCATGATTCACTCTTGTATTTCATCCTCGTTAGCATATTTAGGACGGCCAATATTATTTTGTGGGAAGATATACATCGTCCTAGTCCAATGTAGCCATTCCTCTATGGAAATTCTTTTTTTTTTTTCAGCACCTCTATGGAAATTCATTATCACCTTTGTGTTTTGCGTTTCATGTCCCATCTGAAATGAATTCTTATTCTCTCTTTTCACGAAACATATGCTTCTGGAAATCTGTATGTTTACTACATGATCAGCTTCTGATTGATTTATTATCTCAGAATTCATTGAATCTTCAGGAAGGTACTGACGGGGCACCAGCTAAATAATTCCCTATCTAGTCTAACATGCCAACCAACTTCCTCTTGCAGATATTTTTCGACTACTTTGGACACTTGCGAAATCAGGAAAAAAAAAAAAGAACCCCCAATAGATTCTTGGTGCAAGATCTCAACTTAAGCTTATTTTCATGCCTGGCATTAGTCTAGATGGCGAAAACTTGACTACACTTATTATTGATTCCATATTGGAGATGAACGATGAACATCTTATTTGTGAAGCCAAATGGTAGTCTTGGATAAAGATATTTGCTGGCCATTTTTATATGTTTACTCGATTTGGATTGTCAAGTTTTAAGCTAGCTACAGAAGAAGGTTTTTTTTTTGTCTCCCTTTTTTGCTGTGGCCAATGATCATGACTGCATACACGTTCCCAAACTTGAAATATCTAGCACTGCCATGGCCATATGAGACAACATCCAAAGGCTAATACTGGTTTCAGAGTAGTTTCCATATTTTACTTCTCTTTTTTTCCCTCTTTTCATCTTACTTTTTGGAAAATTACCGTGCAATGTACGAGCCATATAATGAAAACCCATTGAATTACGAATCAGTTTAAAATACTATTAGCGATACAATAATGATCCAAGATCAAACTACCAAAACAAGAAAATCCAAGAAAAGTTCATTCAAAATGTTGAATTTTGTATGATGATACCCAAAATGGTTAAATTGCTTAGTTAATTAGAGTTAGTCTTGAGTTATTTTTGATTCCTTAATAAGGGGAATAAAGGCTAAGGTCATGTTGACCATAGTTTAGCCTATTTGAATTAGTTTCCTATTCTAGTTGAATTAGAGTTTTAGGAAAGTAGTTAATTGCTTTCAAATTTATTTAGGAAGTTGTGTCAAGTTTAGAAATCAAGTCAAATAAGGAAACTTGTATTGTTTCCAATTTAGATTAGGGTTTTGAGTCTTGTAAGGTTATAAATAGCCAAGCTTATGATATTTTCAAGGGGAAGGCAATGATGAATAAAAATTGAGAGTTTTCTCTTTCTTGTTCCTTTGGGAACGTCCCTTGATGCAAAGTGAGTCGAATCTCCTTTGTTCAAATTTCAGCTTATCAATTCAAGACCATGTTGAATTGTGGTGCCATTCTACCATTCTAAACAATCTCGAGCGGTCCTTGATTGTCTAGAATTCATCCAATTTATCCATAACCTGATCAAGATAGATCCTTCTGCTGCCTGATCGATTCGATTTCTTCTCAAGTAGTCCTTGGAGAATCGAGTTCGCATCAAATTCTCTTTAACCACTAGGATATACTAAGTTCTCTAGTTCATGTAATATTCAAATTAATTCCACAGTCCAGCATCCTAAACTTCAAGGTTAGGATACACTACAAAGATCTGAAGCTTATAGCTCTGATACCAACTGTGACGATCCCACCTCTCCTAAGGGCGTACTCTAATATATCAGCGAGCTGCCTGCCCAACTCTCGTTAGGATTCAATAACAAACCACAAAATCAAACCCAATATCCAAGCTTACCACAAAATACGCTAAATACAACATATACATATAGTTGTCAGCCAATGCAACTTAAAATACAAAAGAAAAAGTTTAAGCTTACAATTCCCATTCAAAACAAAATAGCACTCTAATCACTTAATCTAGCTAAAACAAAAGTTAAGTGCTAAATCTCCAAATCACGAACCAACCCTGTTAAGAAAAATAAAAGGAAATGCATGAGCTTGCGCCCAGTGAGGTCCAAGAAGGACATGCAATTAAGAAAGCAATTAATCATATATTTAAACTAACAAGAAACATAAACGAGGGATTTCATATAAGTAAATCGTTAAAGTCTATATAACAATCATGAAAGATACTGAGTACTGGCAAACACTTGATCAATCAGTAATTCAAATAGTTGACACTCCATCAACTTTCATGTCCATGTAGAATCACCACTTCACGCCACTCTATCCACCTTTCACCCCCTACCGGGCCCACAAGCCAATAAAATTTCCAGAATTGGTATTACTCGAGTATACCCAGAACAGAATGGATCCAACATGTATATATTGCCCAAGGTTTGTTAATTGAGTTGACCAAACCCTTGCCGGCTCAACCTCTAATAACTAGCCATTGGGTTTTGGGGCCCCCACATATCAATAATATCATATCAAGTTCACGTATATCAATGACAATTCAGTAGGGTCGAGTGCGATAAAGTACATACTCGCCCGTTAATAACAAGTTCAAAAGAATGACAGTTCATAGTTATATCATTCTCAAGCTCATTAATATATCAAGCATTTATATAGTGCTACCATGCACTTAGAACACTCACCAAATAGCACTTAAGCATCCACAAAAGGATCGCCTGCACATTTAGTTTGCACTATAAATGCAACATATAAGTGAACCTTTAATGTTCACCAAATCAATTCACTTAAGCACGAAAACTTTGCTTTCAAATGAGTCGACTTTAGTGTCCTAGACACTTCAATTTACTCAAGATTTCAAATTGACAATTCAAGTAAAAGAATTCAACTTTCCAATCGGACAAAAGCATTTCGTTTAGTTTGAACATGGCTTTCCACTCCCACAAGTTTTCTAGCAAGCAATTCATAGCAAAAGTCCATTTTTCAAATACTTACATTCGTAACTTTTGTCCCAAAATCATTTTATAAACAAGGATCATAGTTTAATAAGGTTTCTTGAACTAAACCGGCCAAAACTCCATTACAACAAAGATCCAAAGTCAAATCAATTCATAAAATTGTCAACCACTAAACTTTTGGAGGAAATCTCACTTTTTCCCCTTTTTAACTTCAAAATTTGGATCCAAAATCATTATTTACCAAGATCAAATTCCAATAGAACCTGATGAGAACATGAAGATTTGGATCCCTTTCAAGTTCAAGAAAATTTGTTTGATAGTTGGTGGTGCAATCGGGCTCAATAATCATTGAAGAAATGTCATGCTTATTTCTTGTTATTTATTTAATTAAATTTTTAGCAAATATTGTTAGTTAATTAGAGTTAGTCTTGAGTTATTTTTGAGTCCTTAATAAGAGGAATAAAGGCTAAGGTCATGTTGACCATAGTTAAGCCTATTTGAGTTAGTTTCCTATTCTAGTTGAATTAGAGTTTTAAGAAAGTAGTTAATTGCTTCCAAATTTTTTAGAAAGTTGTGTCAAGTTTAGAAGTCAAGTCAAATAAGAAAACTTGTATTGTTTCCAATTTAAATTAGGGTTTTGAGTCTTGTAAGGCTATAAATAGCCAAGCTTATGATATTTTCAAGGGGAAGGCAATGATGAATAAAAATTGAGAGTTTTCTCTTTCTTGTTCCTTTGGGAGCGTCCCTTGATACAAAGTGAGTCGAATCTCCTTTGTTCAAGTTTCAGCTTATCAATTCAAGACCATGTTCAATTGTGGCGCCATTCTACCATTCTAAACAATCTCGAGCGGTCTTTGATTGTCTAGAATCCATCCAATTTATCCATAACCTGATCAAGATAGATCCTTCTACTGCCTGATCGATTCGATTTCTTCTCCAGTGGTCCTTGGAGAATCGAGTTTGCATTAGAACCTTTCGAGCAAAAATCCTTCCAAAACACATGTTTTCAATCTCAATTCAAAGGAAAAATCCATGTACATGTTAGGTCAATGGTTCAGGTATAATATGGAGTGAAAAATGTTAAATTGAACCAAGAAAAGTGTAGGAAAGAGTGCAAAGGAGAAGAATCAAAGTGACAGCTTTGACACCTCTCACCATTTTGATCATAACTGGAGGTGCACTTATCAGATTGAGATGAATTTTATGGCGTTTCGAAGCAAGACATAGATGTACATTTCTAATGAAGATATCAAAATTCAGTTCATGCATTTTTATGATAAAAAATAGCAATCATAGAGGCACAAGAAAGTTGTCACGTCATATCAGAGCATTTGAGCAGTCTCAGGAAAATGACTATAATTCAATGTAGAAAAATCAAAATCAAATGCCATTGGTTGCATTTGAAACTAGACTCAAAGAGCTTCCAACGGTATAAAATTTAGACTCTAATTTGTTTTCAATTAATACCAGAAAATCTGACAAGTTGACTGAAAATGCTCTCTGAGTTTCAGTCTATTTTGCAAACTTTCCAACAAGAAAATAAGAAAGAAATTCATAGTTTTGGTTCAAATTCAACATACAAGTAAAGAGTGATGCGTTAACCAATTTCTTAACAAGAACTTGCCCAAAATTATTAAGAAAAAAGTGGAAATCAAGGCTGGAATATCTTCCCCTGTTTTGGACAGTAAAGGCAGAATATTCCCATAAGAATTTTCCAAACGTTTCTCTATCAAATCTTCCCAATTTTTCCATAACAAATCCATGAACATATCAAACAATATATAGCCAAGATTGTTAGCAAGAAAAACCATGAAAATTTGCACAAAAACAACCCTTAACAAAATATCAAACACTTGGTAGACATAGAGATTTCTTCCATTTCACCAACAAATAACTAGAAATATAACTCAAATCCTCAAGAGTTTCATCAATCATTAACCCTTGGATATCAAGAAACAACAATCCACAAATTCTTGACCAAAATTTTCTAGATTCAAACATACAAGAGACTATCAAGTTTCTAGTACCAAAACTTCTATAAAATTTCAAATCCACCATGGATCTTCCAAGATTTAACCTAAATCCACTTGAAATATAAAAGAATGAAGTAGATTAACCACTTACCTCTTCAAAGCTTCAAACCCTAGCAAGATCTACCCATGATGATGGCAAGATCAACCCCTAGGAGCTTCTTTCTCCCAAAATTTTCCAAAGGTGCAAGTAGGTTGGTGGAAGAAAGTTTGGATCTTCAAAATTTTTCAAGAAAAGTGAAGTTTTCTCCCTCTCTCAATTTCGGCTAGCCAAGGAAGAAAAATGAAGGCCTCTTGGTTGTTTTTTGATCTAAAATACTAGCCACAAGAAAGGTTTCTCAAAGTCAACTTTGAATAGAATCTAATAGTGCCTTCCACTTAAGCTTTCTTACTATCAACCCTTAACCTTTCTAACCTTCTTTTAACTCCCAAAATCTTTCTTAACTTCACTAATATTTCAACTTATAATTTTCTAGGGTCTTGGTCAATTTCACTAATAAGTCGCAAAATCAACAATTTTCAAGAAATTAAACGCTTTAAAGTTAAAATATACAAGTAAGAGAAACTCGTTTAACAATTAACTAGTAAATCACTAAATGAATGCAAACTTTATAAAAATATAATTTAAATAAAAATGCAAATAGTTAGGAGGTGAAAAAAATAATTTTCTGGGTCATCACATGTTCACCGCCAATAGCCATCTTTATCTTCATCTTCATCATACTCATCATCCTCGTAGCCCATAGTCTCATATTCATTTAAGTTCAAATCATCACTTGAGTCATTAATCTTCGCCATCTTTACCATCTTCATTAATGTCCAATTCATTGGTTTCCATTTGGACATCACAAATACAAGATCATTCATTCTTTATTGGGCCAAACGATTTCTTCTTTTAAAGTGCACTTGGTGGAAATTAAGGAATTTATTTCGAGACAAGTGCTGAAATACTTTGGAACTAATTAATAATCTTAATAACATATGATATAAAAAAGTTCTCACCAACTCAAATGTGCTCCAATTACGTTCATATCCAGAAGAGTTACAAGTTAAACTTAGAACTCTAACAGCAAATTTTTTTAACTCTGGACATTCATCTCCACAATATTCCTACAAACGATAGCAAATTGATATAAATATAAATCAGCATTGAATTACACATGAGCATTAATAAATTTTTGGTATTCGAACTCAACTGTAAATACAAACTAACTTGGTGACTTCTTATTTCTTGTTTGGACTGCATTCTCCAAACCAAATAATCCCCGTGCATCTCAAAAATCATCTAATTGCAAATCAATTTTTATGCTTTCATTGGAATCAAGAACCATCTTAGCAATACAATCATAGAGCCCACACTTAAATTTGCATCAGATTGAAAATCCAAACTGTATTGAAATTGGGAATTCAAATAATAACCCTCTACATGTAAGGGCTAACTTAGTTGATGCTCCCATCTTTTGTCAATAATAGCAAATAATTGCTCATATCTATCATAAAAAATGAATTAATAAGCTGACATTAGAAAAAACAGCATACACGTCATATCACATCTAATAAAATAATCAAACTGACAAGATGTATTAAAAAATAGTAAAAACACTACCTCTTTTGATTGTTGTTAACATTTTGCTTGGATTTTTTTTAGCGCGGTGAATTGTCTTGTGGAGAAAACTGTTGTAGGTTTATCATCGGAATCTACCATCCTTAACACTTTGATGTGAAAAGAAGCTATTTTCAAATACAACTCCATATTTTGCCAGAATTCTTGATTATCAAAAACAATGCTGCATATTTTTTTCTGTTTTTTATTGGCATACAAACTTTCTATCCACTTATTAGATGAGAAAAAAAGTAAAAACATGGCCTTTTAGCTCACTTAGACGTCTCATTGTGAAGTATGAAGTTGCAAATCAAGTAACTCCAGGTCTAATTTACTCCTTACCATTTGTGAACTATTTAACAAAAACAATGCTGCATATTTTTTCACTTTTTTTTCTTGGCATACAGACTTTCTGTCCACTTATCAGATGAGAAAAAAAAGTAAAAAGATGGCATTTTAGCTCACTTAGGCCTTGTTTGATAATCCAATTCAGCACTTAAACTTAATAGATTCAGATCTTAATATGTTTAGATGCATTTGATAATAAAAAATTGAACATCTGAATTAATTAAGTGGCACTAAATTTTCTGGAAAAAACTTGCTCCAAAAAATAAGTGATAAGTTATTCACTTATATACACTCAAATATATTTGATTAAACATTAAATAATTCAATAATTTAATGGATTCATACTTTAGATTTCAACTTTCAATTTTCAAATTTCAATTTTATCAAACGCACCTTAGACGTCTCATTGTGAAGTTTGAAGCTGCGAATCAACTAATTCCAAGTCTTATTAAATGCTTGCTATTTGTGAACTGTTTCATTCAATTGATAACTGTACCCCATGAATAGATGTGTGAAACCACTAATCTGGCTTTGGCAGTAGTCAATTTATATAGTGGATCAAGTTTTTGAAAATTTTCTAGCAGTAAATCTATGCAAAATGACCTCTTTCTCTTCTCCAGTAATTATTTTCCTACTTCCTTATAGTTAGAAGCATTATCCATGATGACTTGGACAACATTTTCTTCCCAATCTTTTGTACAACTTTATCTAATAATTCAAATAACTTCTGGGTTGTTTTAGAAATATCAGTTGACCTATTATAGGTGGAGTCTTTCCAATTCCACAAGCCAATGTGAGAACTAAAACAATCCACTACGAGAAGTGAACTCTATCTCTACTTTCCTCAATATGGCTGAAGAAGCCGACCAGCGCTAAAATTATTAGCAAATCTCTCTCCCTCTGGCCAAACTGGTTCGGCCAAGAAAGCTGCGAGAATTCATAGGCCGCCTCAAAGACAATGCTTCACTAATCATTCTCACCGTCAAGTGATCATTCTACACAGGTCTTGGAAAAGCTCTGCTTCCAATGATTAGGTGCAGAAATTTTGGTAAAGTTTTTCCTTTTATCTCATTAATCTTCTTGGTTGGGTATTTGTTGTATTTTGAACATCTGGAGCTTGGAGCAGTAGATTTAGTTAATTTGCTACAAAAATTTTGGGGATACTTTCTTTAGAACTAATGCAAATTAATAAAGGTTTATTATAATCCACCAGTTGTTTGATAATTTGCCTCTTTCAAACTAAGTTCAAGGAAATTATGTCCTTTGAGAACTAGCATCATTGTTTGGTCCCAGACATGGCAGCCCTCCAACCACCTGCTGGGGGGCAAGTTCCGCATTCTCCAATCTTTCTTCGGAAGTCGTTTGCTGATCTATTCTCGGATAAATCTTCCACACCGTCATTTTCTGTCCAGGCCACTCCATCCATGCACAAGGGTGAACCTGCTATTTTGTTCTCACAAGATGCCTTAGACAAATTGGCGACTCCTTACAGATTTGCGCTAGTGGGCAAGTTCTCCAGGGGCGGCCAAAACTGGAGGACATTAGAACTTTTCTTCTCAAGCTGGATTTGCGCGAGGCAGTCACGGTTGGGCTGCTCGACCCACGACATGTGTTGTTACGTTTTCATAATGAAGCTGATTTTCATAGATGTTGGTCTCGGGGGATCTAGTATGTCCATGCATCCCCTATGCGAGTCTTCAAATGGTCGCCTGCTTTCCATGTTGATCGAGAACCGTCAATAGTTCCGATGTGGTTTCAACTGCCTAAACTTCCATTACATTTGTTCCACAAGGAGGCACTGTTTCAAGTTGTGGGAGTGCTCGGCATTCCATTGCTGATCGATGCAGCGACTGTGGCCGTTTCTAGACCAAGCGTTGCAAGGGTCTGTGTTGAAGTTGACTTATTGAAGCCGTGGCCTTCGAGAATCTGGATTGGAAATGGTGCGCACGAAGGCTTTTGGCAGGAGCTTGTACCAGAGAACATCCCTAGATACTGCTCTCATTGCTATCGCCAGGGACACATGGTGGATGAATGCCATGTACTGAATCCGTCATTGCGGACAAAGGAGACAGGAGGAGAGATGCAAGAACCTGGGCATCCTCCTAGAGTGGGTTTTGGTACCAAACAGTGGGTTGAGGTTCAAGACAAGGAGACGGCACAAAATTTGATGGCAGAGGGTGGCACGCCCGTGCAGCCGGTTGTTGCCATGGATCACGCACGGAGCACAGGAAAGGAAGTTGCTAATCTGGGCAATATCCCGGAACCTGCGGCTGTGGAAACGCAGGCAGTGGATGAGGCGCTGCCTCCTCCACCTAATTCATCTGTGGCTATGGTGCCGGAGGATGGAGCAGATGCTGGATTGCAGATTTCGACTTCGAATCCACTCGAGGAGTGAAAATTCACTGATCCGGGGTCTGACGATGACCATTCCATTCATCCAGCTAATGGCACATTCACAGAGGCTGCATCGGAAGATAAGGCGATAGAGGCTAGTGACTACTCACAGAAAGTTAATGGAATTACGTCTGCTGTGGTAAACGGTTCGTTCTCGAAGATAGACCAAGTTCATGACCCACGTGATATAGTGTCAGGTGGAGACCCAACCCTTGTGGGTACAAGTACAAGAACAGAAACGAAATCCTCTTTGCCTCAAAATGCAGTGCCACAATTTAAAGATGTGTTCGAAGAGATTAAATGGGAGAAATTACATGGTACGGTTCCCCGACCACATCAAATGCTTTTTATTCGTTCAAGTACAACATGCAATGACGACAAAAATGAAGAAGATGAAGATGATTCACAACGCCAAAAAGACAAAGATCAAGACCAGAACCTAGTTCAAGAGCAATTTACCCGAGTGATTTCAAAGAAATCGAGAAAACAGCTTTCAAAAAAAGGTAAAACAATGCAAACATGTCAAGATGTTAAACCAAATTCCCATGCTCACTCGCAGTCACACAAATGTGGGGCACCCTCATGTGGATGATTTCTTTTGATTGATCTGTTATGTCTTTAGAATTCCTTCATATGTGAGTTTTATTTTTTTTTTATCATTACATGTTTCTTTTCCTTTAACAGAGGTTAGGTTTGGCCCCCCTCTAAATCGGTGTATTTTTTTGGTTATAAATAAATTAAGGGATGGCATCCCTATTAAATTAAAAAAAAATTGACCTATTATAGGTAAGAAAATAGTTCTAGCTAAACTATTCAGAAGAAAATTATTCATTGTTTTATATCTTTGATCCAACCACCCATCCGATATAAGAGTGCAACCTGTTCTTTTCCATCCTTATTTGTATGTTTTAAGTAAATTCAATGTTTCTTGAACTTTCTTTTTAAAAAAGTGACTCTTACTCGATGAAATGTAGGTGGCTTAAGCGCTTTGCCATATTTACCAATTTTCTTAATTGTTAGAGGAAATAATGGGTTGTTTACAACATTAAATGGACTGGCACTTGTATAGAATCACCTAATCATGATTTGACAAACTTCATCTCTTTCTTGTTTCTTCCATTTCTCATTAATAGTTGTTTGTCTTAAATTAAACCCCTAGGTTTTTTCACAACAAATGATCCATGGAACCTTTTCTATCTCTTTGCTCATCTATTGGATGTTTTCTATCCCTCTATTCAATTTCTTCTTCATCTTGTTCATCATATACACGGCCATATCTTTGTTTCCTTTTTTCTCTCTCTTCCTTAGAATTTGCACTAAACAAGTCATACATTTGTTTCCTAACACTCAGGAACTTTAGGACATGGTTCAGTATTTAAGTGTGTCCAAGCTAAGTGATGTTTAAATTTAGACACTCTACATGTATGAGTAACTCCACAGTATTTGCACATGACCTTTCTTCTTAAATTATCAATTTCAACTCCATGCTCCCACCCAAGATCTAATCCAGAACACGTTGCATTTTTTCAAGTTCCTTTCTTCAGTGCAGAAGTAGACATTTAATTACTATTAAACAATAGTTAAACATCTAAGTAACAAAAAAGTAGCTCCCTATAAAGGTAAAAAGAATCCATCACTAATTTATACTACTATATTTACTAAATAATGTTAAAATTATAATATGCATTTCACAACAAGTCACTATCAAAGTATCTCGTAATTATGCAGGCATTTTCTTGAGACATAGGATAGGGAATTAAAGAATAAATATATATTAGAAAGAAACATCCTTGTCCAACATAAGCTGAAAATTTAGTTTCTACATGTCAAATGCTAGTATTCTTTAATGGGTTTTATGTAATCACGCAAAGTTACAATTATGTCCAGACAACATTCAATTGAGGCCTTTCCTTTTTTTTTTTCCTTTACAACTACCACTAGTCAAATTAAGTTCAGAAAATATTCAATTGATCACATGCATATGAAAGAAAAAGTCGTTTAATTATTCTGAAATTTGATAAACCAAACATGAATCACACCAAAAACTATACCAAGAAATGGTCCACCAATAAGAATGAAAGTGCATCAATTATATAAATTGTAATGCCTTACTTTAGAAAATCAGAATCATTGCCTTAAAAATCCCATACCAAAAGACAAATTGGAAGCTATGCCAACTGCTATATCAAGCTTGCTTCTCAAATCGTATGTTATATTTTTGAGTATTTTTATAATGTATAATTTTTATATTTTTATATTTATATACATTTATGCATTTATAATATATTTATAAATATTTATATTTATATATTTATATAAAAATATATAAATGTATTATATTATATATAATACATAATATAAATATATTTATAAATTTATATTATTATAAATGTATAAATTATAAATGAATATTATATAAATGTATAATTTATAATTTATAATTTTTATATTTTTATATAAATATAAATTTATGCATTATAATACATTTATAAATATTTATAAATAAATATATTTCAATATTTATATAAAAATATATAAATGCATTATAAATGTATTATATTATATATAATACATAATATAAATATATTTATAAATGTATAAGTGTATATTATTATAAATGTATAAATTATAAATGAATATTATATAAATGTATAAATTAATATATTATCAATATATATTAATATTATGTATAAATGTATTAATATAATTAATATAAATGTATAAAGGTATTAATATTATGTATAAATGTAAAGTTAATATTATGTATATTAATATAAATGTATAAATGTATTATATTATATAAAATACATAATATAAATGCATATTATAAATATAAATTAATATATATATTATGTATAAATGTACATTTATATAAATGTATAATATATATTATATCTTATATATTATATTATATTATATATAATTTACATAATATATAATATATATTATAAATATATAACAATATTTTTTAAATAAAATAAAATATTTATAATATGTATAAATAAATATATAAATATTTAATATATATAATATACATTAATATTAATTATAAATATTATAATATTATAAATATGGTGTTTATATAATATTTCAATTTGTAATATTTATTTTATATTTCATTACATAAATATTTATATAATATATAATTTATGAATATATAATATATAATTTTCAATTTGTATAATATACATAATATTGTATATATATAATATAATATATTATACGTCATATACATTATTACATTATTACATATTTTGTGTATTATATATTATACATAACATTATTATACACAATGATGTACATAATAATTTTATACATTAATAATGTATATATTATAATATAATGTACATAATATATTATGTATAAATATTTATACATTTATGTATACAATATTACATATTATGTATATTATATTATATTATGATATTTATACATTTATGTATACAATATTACATATTATGTATATTATATTATATTATGTATAATATTAATGTATATAAATATTTATATAATATATAAATATATAATTTTTAATTTGTATATTTCAATTTATATTAATATTATATATATAATATACATAATTAAAATATACAAAATGAAATATACATATGGAGTTGTTTTTGATATAATATTTGGATATGGTGTTTTTTGAGTTGTTTTAGAAATACACATTTACTGTAGCATTTGGAATGTGAAAAACAGTTTTTCAAAAACAGTGACAAAAACAAAGAATCCAAACGGACCCTAATCTTCCAGCCTTCTTCTTAAAGCCCTTGCTGCTCAATTTGTTCAAGATTTTTGCTCAATTTACTGCTCTTAATGACTGGCCAAGTGGAGTTTTGAGAAAAATTTTCATTTAATTTGAGAACAAACTAATATAAAAAATGAAAATAAAATATGAGAAGTTGAAACTTTTTCTTTTGCCCTAATTTCCCTTTCCGAAATTCCCAACCTCGATTTTTCAAACTTTGAAGAGTAATATTATGATAAACCAATGATTTTTTTTTGTGACTTTAGGGTTTAGTTTCTTACTCGATCTCTTTGCTGCTAAGAAAGTAAGAGACTTAAAAGTCCTAAATCTCCCAATAACTGATAAGGCATATGAAAAATTTACCGTTTGTTTTAATTAATAGGATTAGGGCCCTTTATGAACCCCAAGACTAGCTTTTTTATTGGGCCAAATAACATAATAGTGAATCAATAAAGAATGAAAAATGAGAGGAGAGTAATAAAAGTCCTATATTCATATAAATTAGTAGGATCGATACAATATTGTAGGAACATAAGATCCTACAATTCGTATCCTGAATCTAAAGAACCCACTACATTTCTTTAGAATTACGATCCTAAGCACGATATGGATCGTAGCGATCCTACAATCCATATCTCGACACTAACCGTCATGTTTCACAACTCAAGTAAGTATTTGTGATATATGAATAAATCCCTATTTTGAGTTTGTAAAGAAGGTGATCATAGGTTGAGAAAAGTAAGTATTGACTATTTTAATCGCTTGCTTGTGAAATTAGGTTGGTTGAGAAATTGAGTTAAACTAGTTGAATTTATGATATAATTATCTCACCTTTATTTGATATTATCAGTACTTGAGATAAAATGAATGATCGCATAATGGATATTTAATTGGTTTTGAGAAATTGAATTTCAAGGTTGCACATGTTTTATTTCAATTCTTGAATCATTGTTATGGTTTATATTTCCTGTTACTTAAGGATGAGTAATAGTTTGAGTGTGAGGAAGTTTGATAAGTGATTATTTTGTATATTTTTAGTGTATTTTATTTCTTAGATTTTAGTGTGTTTTTAGGGTTTAAAGATAAAATTTAGCTCCTTCTATCAACTATTTCTACAAGTTATAGTTTTTCACCAAAACTTGCATTTGAGTAGATTAATGTGCAAAATGTGTTTATAGGTTTTAGCATTTGGATGATTGATTCAAACAGAGTGAAATTAAAATGATATGTTGGCAACGATTCGAAGATGATTCAGAAATGAAAAAGTGAAGAAATCAAGGTTTCTGAGTGGATTCGCGAGCTAGGTCCATAAGGCCATCCACGTATCACCCCATAGATCTAGAAAAGACAAAGAAAATGCATGCGAGCTGATCTGCGAACCAGATCCATAGGTGAGGTCCACGGATCCTTATTGTGGCTGTGCAAGTTACAAATGTAATTTATTCACACAACTTTTTGACTGTTTTTCTAAACAAATTTCAATTGCATTCTGCAAAAGGAAACATGGAAACCTTTAGAAACAATCTTGGGAATCTCAATGGTCAATTTGTACAACTTTAAGGAAGATTGTTAGAAGCAAATTTCACCAATAAATAGGCCTCTTGTAGATACAAAAATTTTAATTTTATTTAAATCAATTTTAGCTTTATTTTTTTATTATTTATTCTTGTTTTTTTTTTTTTACTTTATTTTAGTTGATTAAGTTTGCAAAATGATAGTTAGTGTTTATTTTTGCTTATTTTAGTAAATTAGGTTCATCATTTTTCTTTTTAAGATATTTTTGCATTAAATTTCGAAAAAAGAAAATTCTTATAAAAATTCCATTCTTTTTTATCTTTTCAATTTTTTCAAAATAAAATAAAATGATTTTTTGCAAGGTAAAATAAAAAACAGGAATGTAACATTTGTTATTTATCCTAAAATTTGTTTTGGAAAACAAAAAATTAAAAAGGGAAAATATGTGAAACACATGTATAATAGATAGGTGAAGGCCATGCAAACTAGTTAAGTGGGATAGATAAGGATTAGACAAGTGTCCTCACTTTTTATTGACATCACAACACTTGTTAGATTAGGTGGTAGGACACTTGTTGATTTGGGGGATTTTGGAGAAAAAAAAATGAAAAGGAGAAATAAGAAAAAAGAAGCTATGGGAATCAGGAGGAGAAAAACCAAGGAAGGAAAAAGAAAAAAGAACGGCTGCGGGCTGAACAGAAAAAAGAAACAAGGAAGGAAAAACTAGAGAGGGAGGTTTTGGGAGAGAAAAAAACTGGGCAAGAAAGAAAGCTTGGGGGCGGTGAAGGAAAAGAAAGAAAGGGAGAAACAAGCAAGAGGTTGCAAGGAGAGAGAGGAAAAAACAAGAGAAAAGCAAGAAAGAAAAAACAAGAGGAAGAGCTGCGGGAAGGGGTGAAAAGAGAAGAGATTGGGAGAAAAGGGGGCTGAGGAACAGAAAGGGAAGAACAAGAGAGGATCAGGGAAGAAAGAAAGAAAGAAAATAGGGGAGAAACTGGAAAAGGAAAACCGAGGTTGGAAAAAGGAAAAAACTGGAAGAGAGGCTTTGGGCAGTAGGAGGAAAGGGGGAAAGAAAAGAAAAGGGAGAAGGAAAAATGGGGCGGCTGAAGGAACCTGGGAAGAAACTGAGAGAGGAAAACAGAAGGGAAAAACAGCAAAAAGGGAGGGAAAATCGAGAAAGAAAGGAGAGAGAAAAGTGCATAAATTTTTTCTGCTAAAAGTTGAGCCAGGGTTGGAGATTTAGGGATCTTCCCGATCATTTTCTGATCTGATCATAACTTATTTTAGAAAGATTTATTTTGTTGGATAATCTACGGTGTTTGGGGAGGAATCTTTGTGTTACAAGTTTTTGGAAAAAACCACTGCAACGCCCTTGAATCGAAGCCTAAACCTGCTGAAGTCACATTTCTTGCATCATCTGCGCCAAGCATATCTGCTTGTAGTTGCAGTGCTTGGATTCCTCTCCCCTCAAGCTTACAGCGTCATCTCCATTTCTTAAAGCGTTTAAGGTGATGTAGTTCACTTTACCCTTGCCATTTAAGTTTAAATCTGGGCCAAACTTGTCCGAATCTAGCTTGCATTATTCTCTTCTTTTGCCGCACTTTTCCTACTCATCTTATGGGATGATAGTTCAGATTTTATAGCACAAATTTTGTATTAAATATACCCAAGATTGAATCTTGATGCTTGGACTCCAAAATCTTTGTTGTTTTGGTCTAAAAACTTGATGTTTTGCTTGGATTTTGTTACCTGTGTTCGATATGAATCCCATAGCGGCACAGTTACAGAAAGCTTCTTCGTGGGCTGCACGAAATATTTCCAAAATATTGCACTTTGACCCCTAGATTTTTGCTTAATGCTACTATGGCCCAGAAAATTAGAAACATTAATCAATTTTGTCCTTTTAAAATGTTATTTTTCTTTGGTATGTTTTAATGTGATTTTTGAACAGATTATTGGTGAATTTTAGGATGAAATTTTAGGTTTAATAATTTTTTATAAGATTTACAATTTTGGTTTGGATTTTAGTAAAATTTTGGGTAATTTTGTCGTTTAATTATAGCATATGGGTTTTCATTTATTTTTTGTGAATTTTAGCATTTAGTTTTGGTGGACTTTATTTAGAGCCCTTAATTTTATTTTCCTTTAATTTGACCTCTCAAACTTCTTTAATTGTTTCAATTAGGTCCTTGCTTGTTTTAATTTCTTAAATATGGGTTGTTTACTTTTATTTAAATACTTTAGTTATTCAATTTCATGCTTATTTCCATCGTCTATGATTATTTGTTAATTAAAGTGGTACATTAACTATTTTTTTTGTGTTGGAGGGTAAATAAAAGAAATTTCACTTCAATAGGTCACCAATTCAAGGGTGGTACACTCTACTCTTTTATTTTGCTTTTACTTGATTCTATGTGCTCCTATGTGATTTTATGTGTGTAATTGCATGTTTTTTGAATGTTTTTATTTATTTATTGTGTTTTATTTATTTATTCACTTTATTTGTTTTTAATTTTGTATATTTGTTTTAATTTAATTTTTGAGGCAATTAAATGCCAAATTGTAATAGTTAGGGGATTCAAGATATGTATTTAGATAGAATATGTAATAGTTAGGTATTTATTTTATCATTTATTTTATTCCTTTCTCCCTTTAGATTGTAGTTAGGGCCCTCAAATGTAATAGTTAGGTCTTTATTTGATTTATTTGCTTTGTGTGTTTTGCATGCTTGTGTGTTTACGTATTACTCGCTTTCTTAGGATTTTGCATCTAGATATCATGCTTATGTGCTATGTGTTTTATATGATATTATGTGTTTACTTGCCTTCATTATGTTTTATAAAATTTATTTGATTATAATAACTGTATGACGTCATCACACTAGTCCAACGCTAGTTGTGGCCCTTTTTCCTGTTTTCTTGCTAGTCCAATGCTAGTGGGAACTTCTAGACATGGGCTAATTCAATGCTAAACCCTTAAAAATCATTCACGCACTAGATCATATTTGTGTGATGTGAGAACCCTAAAAAAAAATTTTCACATTTTCTCAGCCTTTTTGGTTATTTTCACTTCCGTTGTTATATTTAAGTGAAACTTTGCTATCCATGTTTCCAAGGTAGTTTTCATTATAACTGTGAGTGTGTAAGTATATTTGTGTGAGATTATAGATATATATCCTTGTTGGAAGTATGGACGAATGCGGCGTATGAGTTTGGAGAAGAAAATTTCTGTTGAAAATGCTTGGTACCAAATCCGGCTGCAAATCTGGCCAGATCTTAGCCGGATTGTTTGAGGGTTTAAAAAAAAAATTGGTTTCGCCTCTGCCCTGTATCCCGCCAGGAATCCGGCCGAGAATCCGACCAGGAATCCGGTCAGATTGTGACGTGGCATAGGCGGCCATCAACTTGGACCGCTTGTTTCCTTCTTTCTTATACTGATTTTGGCCCAAAAATATCTTCATTTCTTCATTGCTCAACCGTGTGTCTTAGAGAGAAGAGAGAAAGTTCTTATTTTCTAACTTCAATTTCTACTCAAATCTTAAGATTTCACCATTAGATTTTCAATCTACTCCGTACAAGTGCTAGCTAAGAAGGGTTAAAAGTGATAGTGGAGTTATTTTTGGAAGAGAAGCTTTAAGTTCCTGCATTTCTGTAGACACCAAATTTTTACTTATTTCATTTTTATTTATTTTACTTTTATTTTTATTTATAATTGTTAGCTATTTTTACTTATTAATCTCAGGATTTTAGTTTAGACATTTTTTTAGCTTTTTAGATACTAAATTTATTGATTTAGCTTTAATTATTATTATTTTTCATTTTTTTATTTTTATATTTTGATTAAAGGCATTTATTATTCATTTCTTAATTAGTCACTTAATTACTCACAAAAATATACTTTAACTCTTTAGATTCAATCTATGAAATTTTGTTGTTCGTTTATCCTAAATTAATGGGAATTAGTGAAAATAAAAGGAAAATTGTCAATCAAAGTAAAAAAAAAAACGCTGAACTCCCTAATAGCAGCGTACTAACAGAATGCAGAAAACAAAAATGCAGCTCCATTTTCCAGTTTCTTTTCCGGGCATTTTTGCCCATTTTTCTACTCCATCAGATTGGCATAGTACAAGGCCATCTGGCCTTTATCTTGAACCTCAATCTCATAAGGAACAGAGGCCATCCAATGGTGTAGAAATTATCAGAAGGAAAACGCAGCAGCTGTGCACCGTGGATATTAGGTTTCAGGTGCTTATAAGAAGCCTTGAAATGAGAAGGGATCAGGAAGGGGAGAACGTATGACGGCTGGGGGTTTTAGGAAAAAAGGAAAACAACTAGAAAGGGAGGTTTTGGACGGCAAAAGAAAGAAACAATAGAGAGGATGACGGCTGAAAGATAAAAAGCAAGAAAGGAAGCGAGGAAAGGAGAGAAATCGAGAGAGGGCTAGAGAGAAAGGGAGTTAGCAAAAGAGAGAGAGCCAGAGAGGCGACGCGGAAAGAAATAGAGAGAGGAAGAATGGCTGGTAAACCAACTATGAAGGGATAAAGTCTAGGAAGCAAGAAAAACCGAGGAGGTGTCTGCGGTGGCAGAGCAAGGAGAGCCACTGGAATTGCTAACCCTCACGCCACCAGTAGTTGCGGATCTTCATCAAGAAAGCATGAGTACTGTAAGTTCTTTTTCTCCTTTAAATTCCAGTATCTCTTCAAAACACAGACATCTTTAAATTTTCAAAGCATGTGTTTTCGTGACTTTGCTCATGGGAAATTCACTGTTTTTGTTGTCTACTCTTCCGCCCCTTCTGTTTCATGTTCCCCAAGACTGTGTTTTCTTTGTTTATGAGTGAAAAATCAAGTCTTGTGGCTGTGCGTGGGTCGTGTTTTGAATTGGTATGGTTGAAAATTTGTGAACCTAAAAAGCCCTCAGCTTTGCATTTTCCTTCCCCAAAATCAAATAAATGTGATCCGTGGGTTTTCTCTTGGGTGATCCCTGATGTTCCAAAGATTTAATTTTGATGGTTAAGAATGATTGAATCCTTGTTGCTATTAAAATTTGTTGCTGTTGCGTGAGTTTGCTAAATGTCAAAGCATCAGATAAGCTTCAGAAATTTGCTAAGGTCGCATGGTTTCCCTTCTGATTTTCGTGTGTTAGCATCTAAAGTTTTGTGGAAAAAGTAGAAAGAGCGTTTGGTTCATACTGGAGTATTTGGTTGCTTGAAGTTTGTACTCTCTTTGGCGTTCAGTTGGCATGATAGTGGGCTATGGGCATGCTTGCCGTGAGTGTCATTACGCCTCTGCTGCAATTTCACGTTCAGTTGCGTTATGAAGCTACTAATGCTTGTAGTGTTTTCTTGATGCATGAAATCTCGGGTGCCTCTTGCTGTTTTGTGCTTTGGGTCATCTTTACTGCTTTAATCCACCCCACGAAATGTTTTAACATTGGAATTTGTTAATATGATATTTGGAATTCTGGGTCGATTGATGAAAAGCTGCATTTCGTCCTCATTTTTTATGTTCTTCCTTCTTCACGCAACAACCTACAAAGCTGGACTTTCATCATCTTGTTTGCATACTCCATCTTGTGTCAATAAAGGTTGTAGAAGAGTTAATGAAGCGTGAGTTGTATTTAAACTTTTGCCATCTTGTTGAGTTGCTAAAAAGGATTGCAGAAGAGCAACTTCAGCCTGCCGAAATCTATTGCAGAAAGTCTCTTTAGCTGCTGCATTTTTTTTTTGACAGAAAGCTTTGCCGGAATTCTTGTTTGCATAAAGATCCTCAGTGTTCGTGATTTTGTCATCCCCTTGTATGCATGATAAGCTTGATAAGAACTTGAGGTTGGGTTTGTGGTTTGAGATGATTGTGTGAATCTGCCATGCGAAGTGCTGAAGCTTAGAAGCATTGCTTGCTGAAGCTCAAAACTTTTTTTTGCATGAAAGTTTTCAAGAATTTACATGATTTCTTTCTAAGTTTTTGCTTGTATAGACGCCAAAGTTATGTGTCGTAATGCTTAGTTCAAGGTTTGGAGGTTTGGTTGAAAAGGTTTTGATCAAAGCTGGTGTTCGGATCTGAAGTATCCGTTTGGAAACAGAGCCGCAGCAAATTTCTGATTGTAGAAAGCTTCTTCGTGCCTTTTTGCATGAAGTTTTTCAATGTTTGCATGATTTCCTTCTATGATTTTGCTTGTTCGGATGTCAAGTTCATGTTTTGTGTTGTTTAGTTTAAAATTTGATGTTGGATCAAGAAACCTTTGGGTTAAAGTATGAGATCAAATCTGCATTCAGTGTATGAAAGTGGAACAAAGGTGCAGCAGTTTGTTTGTTTTGTTGCAGAATGTTTTCTCACGTAAGTTTGCATGCTTTGCATGAAAAGAGTTTCCAAAATTGCAAATCATCCCCTCAAGTCTCCCTAATACTACTATGGCCCATAAGATTGAAAAGATTAATCAATTTTGTCACTCTAGAATCTTAGTTGTTTTTGGTATGCTCTAACATAATTTTTGGATAGATTCTTAAGGAGTTGTAGGATGAATTTGAAGGGTCTAACAACTTTTTCTGGATTTATAGTTAATTTGATTTTTGGAGTTTTGGCATTTTTGTTGTTCAATCATGGCAAATAGTTTTCCATTTATTTTTGTGAGTTTTGTCATTTGATTGGTAGTTGTTATCTTAAGCCATTAATTTTAATTTCATTCCTTTTAGACCCCTAATATTCAATAAATTGACCCCTCGAACTTCTTTCACTTTTACAAGCCAGTCTCTACTTATTTTAATTTCTTAAACATGGGTTGTTTGCCTCCTTTTAAGTGCCTTTGATTGATTCAATTTCACACTTATTCCCATTTCATGTGATTATTTCTTAATTTAAGTGATGCCTTGACCTTTTCTTTTATTTTGGAGGGTAAATAAGTAATTTCACTCCATTAGGGCCCCAACCCAAGGGAGGTACACCCTATCCCTTATTTCTTACTTTATTTGACCCTACGTGCCCTATGTGACTTTACGTGTTTAATTGCATGCCTCTTGAATGTTTATTTATTTATTTCATTTATTTATTTATTTGCTTTATTGGCTTTAGCCTTGTATATCTATCATTTGAAAGGCACTTGAATGCCAAATTTGTAATAGTTAGGTATTTATTTTTATTATTTATTTTATTTCCCCTTTTAGATTGTAGTAGGACCCCCCTCTAAAATGTAATAGTTAGGTTTTTTTTATTTGCTTTATTTTTGCTTGTGTGATTTGCATGCTTACGTGCTATGTGTTACCGCTTTCTTAGGGCCTTGCATCTAAATATTATGATTATGTGTTATGTGTTTATGTGATATTATGTGTTTACGTGATATTATGTGTTTACATGCTTTTATTAGATTGTACATGATTAATTTAGTTATAATTAATGTGTGACGTGTTATCACACTAGTCCAACGCTGGTTGTGATCCATTTCTCGATACCACACTAGTCCAACACTAGTTGTGGTTCCCTTGTCCAATTTCTCATTAGTCCAATGCTAGTGAGGAAATAGAAATAAGGGTTAGTCCAATGCTAGACCCTTAGAGACCTCCTACGCTAGATTATGTTCGTATGACTACATTACATTCTCATGCATATTTTTACTTTTTAGGGTCTTTTATCATCCCTCCTTATACGTATATCCCTTCCCTCCATATTTTCCCTTATATGTATATTCCGTACCCCCTTTGTATAAAACATGACATTAGACTTGCATTCATCTAAGTATTAGATTTAGGTTAGATCATTTGCTTGATTAGATAGGGAAGCCCCTTGGATATGGGATATGGACGAGTTTGGCTTCTTTAGCCTTAGCACGCTCGTATTCCCTCTATTAAAGGGAACATTGAAAGTCACGAGTATAAGTCCCCCGCACCTATTATGATGCATTCCTTTAGGTCATACACATTTGTATATTATTATTTTCTTTTTCTTTTTCTTTTTTTCGAGTCTCATGACTTGCATTATTCGTGACTTCTTCGAACAGTCTTTATTGGGCGTCACAATTAATGTGATTGGCACCATTCGAGCTTTGAAGAGAAATTTCGACCCTCCTACCCTCTTAGGTCTAGGGTTTGCATTCATATAGTATATCCAAATATGATAAATCTTTAGGTTAAAATTAAAAAAATTTTGACTAAATCGCGCAACTAGCCTTGGCTAGGTTGAAAGGGTGTTTTGGATTCTTATCCTTGCCTTCTCTTTCTTCAAATGTGACTCCCGAATCTTTTTCTTTGATTTTCGTAGACTTGGAGTCGTTTAAAAAGGGTTTTTCTATTTTTTTCTTTAAAAAATTCATTTTTTTTAGGTGACTTGGTACACCTTAACTCTATACCAAGTGGCGACTCCATTTTTCATTCAAAAATCCTTTTTAAACTATATTTTGGGTCAAATCGTCGCATTTTCAAGTCCCATTTAGACCCATGTTTTTTTCATTTCAAAAAATTCATTTTCCAATCAAAATTGAATTAAAAGCCATTTTTCTAAACTCGTCTTTTATTTTCTTATTAAAAAATGGGGCGCGACAGCTGGCGACTCCACTGGGGACTTTGAGAGTTCGAACAAATTTGATTTAGTCAATCTTTTTCTTCTTTTAACCTTTTCATATATCGCATTTGGATGTTTAGAATTGCATTTTTTTTCTTTTTTTTAGGATTTTTGCATTTCGCGCGTATCAACTCACTCCCTCACCCATTTGCGCACAATTGATTGGATGGATGAATGATTTATTTATGTTACCCCGCGCTTGCATTGTTGGGTGGGGGGTAGTCGCCTTAGAACCTCCGTCCGCATTTATAGTATTTAATCTCTCCCCTCAATAATAAAGCACCTCATACGTGCATGCATAGTCTTATTTACCCTATTTTTTTTCTTTTTTCGTGGGCGTTTCCCACACCTCCTTGTAGGATTAGGATCGATTGCCTTGGGTACGCGGATGGTGTGCTCTGCGTCCATAGCGCTACCTAAGAGATCACTCGAACCACCGATCGAAAGCCCTGGGAGTGATGACCCTTCGCCTTTAGGTTTGAAGGCTTGGGAGCCGAAACCTTATCGAGTCTAAATGCATTAGTGAACCAAACCTCATGCATCCATATTAGAATTGCTTAAGATAGAGTCAACCTTATCCTGAACTAGGGACACCATGCACGAGGGGAGGGATTCCAACCCTCTCACCTTATTTCTGCTTTCTATATTTTTATTATTTAATTGCTACAATGTGTTATGTGTTAAGCTAACTTTCCTGGTTTCTTGCCTTTTGCATTCACAAACATTAAGAGATAAAAGACCTGGCATGATTTTCTTTTAGGACCTACCCTTGTAGATAGGCTATTGCACGTTTAAGAAATTTTGGTATATTTCGTTCATAAATCAATAATGCCATATCATTTTAGGCCTACCCTGGCAAATAAATGGTTCCTTAAGTCATGTTTCATTTCGAATTGCATATTTTACTGCTTTAATAAACTGGCATCACGCATAAACCATAGAAAGGGAATGCCATATAGGGAATCCCGTGTTAGGAACAAGCCACCACATGTCTTGGATATTTAATCCAATGGGACTTACATGTTTACTATTTCTGTATTACCTAAGGGGTAAAATCCCAAGGTAAGATACTAAAAGTGAATTTCCTCCCAGATGGCTCCATGTAGAATGCTAAATCAGATACCTCGTGAGCTGATAGATTGGAAGAACAATATGGCCCACGAAGTGAATGGACTTTTCCAGTATATAGGACATTTGCCTAGTCTTCTGAACATAACCCCGAATGTAGCCATTGTCCAAGCTTTGCTCGAGTTCTGGGATCCGGACGGCTCCGTTTTCCGATTTCGAGAGTGCGAGTTAACACCAACCCTGGAGGAAATAGAAGGATTGTTGCAAGTACCTGGGAAAAGTCACCCTATGGTATACCCAATGAATGGCACCGGAGAACAATTTTGTAGGTTTTTAGGGTTTAGACAGTTTAGCATGAACCAACACTCGGACGCGAGATCATGCCCACTAGAGTTCTTATACACGCGATTTGGAGAAAAGGAAGCTTATGACCATCACCACGAGGATTTCTTCATTAGAAGAGAGCAGTGGGAGGAGAAACGAGTGCAAGCCTTTGGAATAACCCTGATTAATCTACTCCTGTTTCCGCAAAAGCATGGAAAAGTTATTTTCTCAATGGTTAACATGGTTCAGAGTGTGTTTTTGGGAATTAAAGAAAAACTCCCACCCTAGTACCCATTATCATTGTTGACATCTTTGCCGCTGTTACCGAATGCCGAAAGAAGAGAGGGTTTTTCTACGCATCCAACCTGGTACTTCAAATGTGGGCAATGGAACATCTGTCAAAAAGAGCGCTAAATCCATTGGGATCATGCCTTCCAACAGCAAATTAGGTTGAGTCGCACCGAGAAAGGGTTGGAAAATACTATCGAACAGCGTCTCCGAGTTTGTTTATTCAGGAGTTCAATGCTTTAATTTCGGATAAGATACAATGGGTTTTTGATTGGACGAAAGTAAGGGATCCAGCTTTCAAGACTACAGAGCTTGGCTTCATCCCATTAGCGAGCACCAGTGGATTGATTATGTATGCGCCACAACGAGTTATGAGACAGTTTGGGTATCCACAGCGAGTGCCGACCATACAAGGACTGGGAAGCATCGAACTCAATACAATTGCTGAGTGCCGGAGTATAGTGCTGGAATCTTGGGGGAATCTGTATAGTTTGGACAACTGGCCTTTGGACCAAGTGAATAAAGTAGAGCCTAAGGCCATCCTGGAGTACAACGACTGGATCAAATCGATAGTGGAACAGGGAAGAGAAAGGGTACCGTTGGTCTCCGTTAGTCTTGAAGAGCAGAATGAGAAATTAAGGAAAGATTTGGAGGATCATCAGTTGCAGATCATGGTGGCCGATCAAGTATTGGAAGATATCCGATCACAATTGAAGAAAGAGGCAAGAAAAACTGAGAAATTGAAAAAGGCATTGGGTGCATTTGATAAAATCCAAGATGAGATTCCGAAACTTAGTATCGGGAGTTCTAGGGAATTTCAACACACTAGACTAGTCAGATATGAGGATTTTGTAAGAATGGTCAGTCGAACCATCAATGAGGTTGTAAAGAATGATTGACTCTATCAATGTTAATGAGAATTTCTGCTTTTTCATTCGCTTACAGGTTTGAAATTGGGATTTTACCCCATAGGTATCGCATCATGTTAGGCCTACCCTTGGCACAAAAAGGGCTCCCCAATAGGACATGCATCCGAGTTATTGTAATCATTACTAACTCCTGTCTTTTTCCTTTTCTTTTCCTTTTTCTTCCTTTTTAACAACAGTCGATCGAACAACAGTCGATCGAGATGGGCATCTAATGGGGGTTTTCCTACGTTCTCAGGTAGTAAATTGTAAATATAGCTACCCGAAAAAGCCCCAATATCACCCGATCACGTAGCCGAGCTTCAAGAGATAGTGTAAACATGAGTACCCATCCAAAACCATCTGATAGGCCCGCGACAACATCATCAACTGATTTGACAAATCGGGAGCTCAGCTGAGCGAAGTTCTCAACCGATTTAATGAGCTAAGTGTTGAACTGATGGCCCAACGGCCCGTAATCGATCAATTGGTAGCTAGTGGTGCTAGCGGTGAACAACATAAGCCTTTACCCCCTGGCCAATCTGAACCTCAACCCATATTCTTACCTTATACTCAAACCTCTGTTACTTCACAAGTCATAAACCCACCCGAGGAAGCCTTTACTTATCCCACTCATGGCCCACAACCTACTTATGCACCTCACATCCAAACTAACCCTCCTCATGTCCAAATTCTCCAAAATTATCCGCCAATTACTATGAGCATGTCATTCGAATCACAGGGACCTCATTATTACTCCACCGCTGAGCCATTCACCCTAGATACCGCTGCTCAAGGGAAAGTTGAAGCCGGGGAGTCATCCGCACCAGTGGACAATAATTTACTGAAGAGATTAGATCGGTTTGAGGAGTTTATAAGGAAAAGCCAAGGTGTGAGCAAGTAAGGACGTCTAGACTACAACGAACTATGCCTGTTTCCGGATATGCAATTGCCGGTGGGTTTCAAAACACCCAAATTTACCAAGTACGATGGAACGGGGAATCCCAAGACTCACCTTCGAATGTTTGCAAACAAGCTAGGGAGACCAATAGACGATGAGAATCTGCCGGTGCGTTTATTTCCCGAGAGCCTAGATGTGAAGACCCGAAGAAAAATTTCTTATTTTATCGAATATTAATGGTTTCATTAAGTATTTATCCACCTGTTTTCCCCAAATAATTTATTACGACCATTTTAAATCCATTCGTATGGAATAATGTCTTCATTGTGTTTTTAAAATGTCCCGTTAACAACTTCAATTTTCAGAAGGATTGTTTAAGTGCGAGATAGTGAACACGAGTGTTTCGAGGTGATATTATATTCGAGAGTATGATTATCCTGGGGAAATTAAGAACGGACAATAGCAGATTAAGAAAAGTTAATCGAGAATTAAAGGTGAATAAGTTCTAAGTGAGCATATACTACTCACGCGTGGATAGTTTTCCAAAAGACGCATGGATACAAATTTATTGGAGATTTGAGGAGTTAATACTCGACTCATGTGAGGACTCGTAAAAACTATTATTTTATTTAAACCTAATTTATGGCTTAATAAATTATTTAATTGGATTTTTGCCACGAGAAATATTTTCTAGTCTTATTAGACCTAAATACATGGTAATATAACTTCGTTATATTTTTAAAATGATTCGTTTCAAAAATTAATTTCCTAGAGCGCGTTTAGTAAAAATAGTGAATAGTGCTTGGAGATTTTAACCGCGTAGGAGCACAGTGAACTTGGAATATTGGAGACTTGTACTACGGTCCTAAAATAGGTAATATTATGAATAAATACTCAAGTGATAGTTAGTAGTGCAATCGTTATAAGAATTTCTCGGCAGTTTCGCGTTATAACGTTAAAATTGACGGTACGCGTTTTCACACACGCGATTTTGTTTGAGGGACTTTAGACCCTTATTTCGGGACAATTAAGAGTGAATAATATTTACATGAATATAAGTGCATTAGAGGTTTAGTGCACTAGTGAAACAAATGCGAGAGAAATCAAGCCGTAATCGCACCAAACGCACCCTAGTGAGAGTTGACTTTGGAGAGGATTTTGCACCACACCTTGTGTCTTCTTTAAGAAGCTAAATTTGGACCAAACACTCTCTCTCTTAGTCTCTCTCTTGGCCGAATTCTCTGCAGCAAAAACACAACACAAAGTTGCCATTTTCATCTTCAATTCTTGCACAAAACCTTCATAGATTCACACCAAATTTGAACTACACTTAGCTTGTTGCTTGGAGAGTTCATCTAGCTAGCAAAATGAGGAGATTTTCACGGTTTCTTGGAGCATCTTGAGGACCGAAATTTCTGGTTTGGAGCAACAAGGAGGTATAACCTCATCCTACACCTTAAGCTTGGTTTATGATGGTAGAAATGCATCCTTAAGCTATTGCATGTGTATGGGTATCTTGATATTGTTGGAAAAATTGAAAAGTGGGCTCTATGGATTCCCACACTTGGGTTGTTGCTGATTTGATGATTGATGGTGGTTATATTGTTGGTTTAGTGGTTAAAATGATGGATTAGTGGTGGGTAATTGATAAAAACTTCATTGGGTGCAAGAAGCAAAAATTTCCAAAAATACCCCTGTTTTGTTCGGCCACTATAAGGCCAATTTTTGGTGAATTATTGGCATGAACCTGATGTTTATATGTTATATTAGATGTGTGAAAATTTTCATTGAAAAATAATAAGGTTTGGTTGGGCAAATGAATTTTTTTGGGGAAACTAGCAAATCTGGAAACTGTTCACGTATGGCTCAGACCAGCGGTGGTGTTTTGGCTATAACTCTGTCCTCAGATGTCGAAATCATGTGCCGTCAGTGGCGTTTGAAACTAGACATCCCAGGCTTTAATTTGAGATAAAATACACGTTCTGATTCTTTGTGAGTGAGCCGAACCAAATGTTTAAAGATCACTGTCCTGTCTCTCGGATCTGCTGGAATGGTTTGTAGAGGCAGCAACTTGAGGCTCAATTTCGAGCTGGTTGCTTGCCAAATTTTGAAATGATTTCTTCTGTGAACTTTTAGTCCTATGAATGTATTTTCCAACGCCATAAACCACACTCCATTCCGAGTTAAATTGAATGCGTTGTGACCAAAATAAGAAGACTGCCCTGTTTTGGAAAAACGTAACATTTGGACTGGTTTTGGACAAAAACCGTGAGTGATCTTATTAATTGAAATTTCGATGCTAAACCATTACCAAAGGTATCATGGTTGTATCTTAGACCTTTATTTCACAAATGAACCATGGTTGGATAGTTTTCTTGGTTAAACGATTTGAATTTGGGAAATGAAAGTCAAAAGGCAGATTGCCTTAGGAATTTTCCGAAACTTTGGATGATTAGTTAACTACCTTCCCGAGGGTATTTTTCCTTGAATTTTGACAGAGAGATACCTTCCATATAGTATTGAAATACTACCAATTTTGGTGTCAATCCAAGTTCGTTTCGATACCTAATTAAATTTCTAGAGTTGGAGGTTCAAATCTGGAAAATTCTTCTCCAATCTTGAATTTTCCCCAACTTTGAGCTACCGTATCTCGGTACTCAAAACTCCGATTCTTGATCCGCTTGCTTTGATATACACCTCACTTGCAACTCTAATTGGGTTACAAATTTCAGAGGCCGGTTTGCAACGTGTAAATCGTGCCGAATTTTCAAAGTTGGCCGAAATCCAACTTAATGCTGCCTTGAAACCAAGTCTGCACCTTCAAGCCCATTTTTGAGCACTTTCCACTTCGATTCATGGAAAAGTGTCTTCTAGGAACTTATAGTACTTTCTAAGAGATTTCCAACGGTATAAAGTTTTCCAATTTTCGACTTGTACCGAGTGAGTTACGATTTTTCAAAGATTCATGATAAAGCTGAAAATTTTCCAATTTCAAAGAAATAGAGTTTTTCAAGAACTCTTTACACTTTTGATATTATCTAAACGTTTTGCCCACGATTTTTATGATAAAAACTCAACTAATATTATACTTCATAAAACGCAAGTTGAACCTCGATTTACGAGTAATTGAGGTTCATTTTTGTGAAATATTCCTTAGATCGTACTAATGTACAATCTTACTTGATAATTGAGATACTTGAGTAATTATCCACCATTAACTGCCAGGCACACAAGGAGACCTTCAAGAGGATCTCACCATGGACACTTGAACTCCAGCGAATAATCTTTATTAAATTGCTCGGTGAGTGTCAAGTGTGTGAATCTTTGATACTTGCTTAATTGTGGTAATTATTAGAGATTTTAAAAATAAGGGCGGGTGTGTACTTTATCGCATCCGTTCTGATTTCAAATGAATGAATGAAATGTATTGAATGAATGAATGAAATGTATTGAATGAATGAATGAAATGCAATGCTATGTAATGGTTACATATGTCGTTGGAGTGAACCTCCTCGACTTCCAAATGAATGGGGGACGCCCAAACTCATAGGCCGACCTTGAACTCGAGCCGGCAATGGACTTGGTCGGGAACTTGGGCGAGCCATGAGATTATAAGCTCGACCTAATAAGAGGTCCTGCTTGGCATACTCGTAGAGTATCGCCTTATAACAGACTTGTGGGCCCTTGGGGTGTACGGTGGACGGAGGGAAGTAAGTGGTGATCTACGGAAATGGAAATACCGACCCGGTTGACAGGAGGGTCAATGCGGAAAGGTATACGAATGACATCGGCAGAGCGAGTGGAACTTAGCTCCTGAGAGCTACTATATCCTTGAATTGTTTCTGATTATTTTTCCTGCTCAAATGGTACTTTATTGAAATATCACGGTTTTATTTAATAAAGTTGAGATTGCTATTTGAACAATGTGCTTGCATGTGTGTCCTTGGCCTCACGAGCGTTTTGCTCACCCTGTAGATTTGTTTTCCTTAACAGGACTGGAAATGGAGTTAACGCGGAGAAATCTCCTTTTGGATATATTGTGTTTTAGGGTTTCAGGTGTATTTTGGCTTGACCCCTTTATGATTGTACTTTGGAAGTTTAATGTATCATTCGGATATCTGTGATGTATATTTTGAAATTTAAGTTGTATTATGAACGCACGACGTGCGGGTGGCAAGCTGATAGGTACCTTGTGATGTAACCATGAGAACTGTCACAGTTGGCATCAGAGCCATATGCTGACAGGTTGGGTAATGGATGGATATTGTTAAGCATGAACGTTTCCGCACTATATGTATTCGTATTAATTTGATTTTGGTATCTAGTATCGCTTTAAGGTTGAACGTTTATTGCTTGAGTCCTAGCGAGAGCTAGGCAGGCGTTCCGCGGATACCCTTTGGTGCGCCTTAGGGAGAAGTGGGGGCGTCACAGTTGGTATCAGAGCTTAGGCTTTAGATCTCTGTTGTGTATCCTAGGCTTAAATGTTTAGGATGCCGGACTGTGGAATTTGATTGAAAGTTAAGTGACTGCTTGTGAAAATGAAAATTAGAACCTGGGTTCGAATTGGTGGATGACAAAGAGTCTTGATATGGTGTGGTACATGTGGGATAGTATGAAGTGATCAAATCTTGTTTATTTCGTGTATCTGGACCTACCTAAGCTTTTACTCCTAAGTGTAAACTACAGAAGGTAATGGTGATATTAAATTGTCTCGGGGGCGCCTTCCGGTGGTCCACTATCGAGAGAGTGATGTGACAACCCCACCTCCCCCTAAGGCGAACCAGAGGGTTCGGCGGGCCGCCTGCCCAACTCTCGCCGGGACTCAGTCGCTCACTACAATCCTCAAATGAATTACAAGAATAAACCTCAAAATTACATCAAATTCTCCAATGATTACATATTACAAATGCAGCGGAAACTGATTCCAATCGTGGAACGTATACTTACATCCATATCAATTTCAAATATTTATACAAGACCAACTCGTACATAAAATAGATCCAAACTTAAACTGTACACGATATAAGCCATCCAGTCACGTGAATAAGCACTCCAAGCTTTTCTTCGCCTTGAGCCCTGTGGGGGGGGAAAATAAAACATTTTTGGGGTGAGGTAGAAGCTCAGCGAGTAACCATTAAAATCAGTAATCAATTCAGTTTCACAGTCGTTCATTTCAGTGATGTCATGATTTCAAGATCAACTGTACATTTATTGCTCTCGTGAGCCAGCGAAATCATTGTAATGTTTTAGAAGTTCAATAAGTAACCGGGGGTAAAAATGTAATTTTGTTACAGGTCAACATTTGCACAGTGAGAGTAAAACAAAAGCAGAAAATGACACCACATGGTAATTCCACAAAGCTCAATGAGCTAAAATCTCAATAAGGTTCCGAACATGAAATTTCATAACAAAGCCAACACATTAACCATCAATAATCAATAATTCAAGAAACAATTACAATGGAAAGCGATAGTAACATATTCATTAAAAGGATACCGCTCACATGGAGCTATTCATTTGTTCGTTCCCCTGACATTTCCCCTTATTCCTCCAATTATTTGAAAATTTCATTTTTTATAAATAAACTCTCGTTCATCTTTTTATTCGTTCATCCCCTTTTCCGGACGTTGACCGGACTCCACCCATCCGACGTTGGCCGGACTCCACCCATCCGGACGTAACCGGACTACAAGGTAATACTCGAGTATACCAAATTCACCCAGGGTCACCATATCGCCCGACCGAGTCCGCTTCTGGCTCGAGTCGATCGGTAACGAAGGGCAGTGGCCAATTCAGCCCAAAGGCTTACATCATGCGCAACTAGCATTTAATCATTAATCATTGAAAATTTCATATTTATTTAGGTCGAGTGCGATAAAGTACACACTCGCCTAAAAAACTCGTTTTAACAATCATCGAAAGCACTTAACACATTATCAATCAATAATAACAAGCCAATAAGTCAAGAATTACAGCAAACAAGGAACACTCATATGCAAGCACGCATGATATGCAAGAAAACAGTTCAAAAGTAACTTTGGAAATAGTTTAAAAGTAAATAATGCAAGAAAACGGTACAAAAGTAACTTCAGAAATAGTTTGAGGTCACTCACCTCAATGGCTCAGAAATCATCCATCATGTATCATTGCCTTGCTCAAACCCAAGTCTTAGATCACAAACTCAATGCAAACAAATCCTTTAAAAGTTCGGACAGCACTTCCCCTACATTTGCTAACTTTTCCAGCCATCATGGCTTCATTATTTCCTCAGCCAGTCCCAAAGGTACACACACAACAACAAGTTCATCCATAGTCATTCAGCAAGCTCCAAGTAATACTAGTGCAAGTCAAGCTAGGGGGAAAAAATCCGGAAATGAAACTTAAGCTCAAAACCAGAAAAACAGTTTTGACGTCATTTTGCGGTAATGGTACCAAAGGCGTTATGATTGTCGGAAGAAGGTGCAAGACCCACCGTTTCGAAGATAAGAGATAGGTCTACAACAATGTAGAAGGCCACTCAGTCCAAATCCTAGCACAACTAGGTCAAATGTGCCAAATACTCAACCGGAAACACCAAAAACAGGTTTACAAATCACATAATTCTGTAATTACTATAACTCAGTCTATACAGGTCCAAATGCCGAAATTCCAAAGGCATATGGTAGCTAAGACATCCAGATACATTTCATCAGAAGACACCAACACCTAAATCCAAAGCAATTCCAGTCAAAATGGCCAATTACAAGTGCAGTTTTCGCATTCTGATCAACCCAGAACAGCAACAGTAAAATCGGCATATCTCACTCTACACTAATCCAAATGACCTGAAATTTTACAGGCACTTCAAACTCATCAATACCTACAACTTTCATGTTTTGAGCAAAGTCCAATTCGGCCTCTAACATGGTGCAATAAATTCGGGCAGAATGAAGAACTACAAAACCTAATTTTCTGAAATTTCTTCCAAAACAGAAATTGATTGCACTTAATCACTTTTTCCACCTCCTAGAGTCATTAAAAATCATTTCCAATCATCATACATGACCACCCAATCATATCCCTATGAAAACAGAAAAATCCCCAAAAATAATAAAACTTCACCAATTCAACCAAACTCAAGAAATAATCCATGAAATTGCATCTTATAACACCACTAATCATGAATTGAACATCATTAGAGGAAGGAGAGGTGTTCATCCACCACTTACCTTAGCAAAACAAGAGGGAGAGCTACTTGTCACCTTAAGCTTCCAAACAACTTCACCAAACAACTCACTATCACTAAAAGAAGAGGTTTTATGGAGTAGAAACTAGATCAAGCAAGTGTTTTGGAGGATTTGAGCTAGATAATTGCCAAACTTTGAAGAGGTTTTTTCTTCCATCTTTGCTAGAGAGAGAATCAGCCAAGAGGTTGAAGACAAGAATGAATTTTGTGTGATTTTTAAGATATTTAAACAATTGGTCAAAAAGTCAAGAAAATGAATAGTAAGTCATAAGCTATTTCCAATACAATGGTGACACTTGTCACCTCCATAAATGCAATCTTATCTTTTCTTTTTCCTCTCACATTAATCAATTCACATCCTCTACTTATCCCTTAACACCCGATAAATTTTACACAGTATCCGGAATTTAACCTAATTGGCCGAATTTTTCCGAACTTTTCGCACTTGTGGGTCCCACGTCCGTTATATATTCTTAATTTTCTAAAAACTCTCCAATACTAGGAAAATCATTTTAAAACTATTTTTGCTCATAAACTTTATCTGGGAATTTTTCTAATCAAGAAAATGTAGAAAAACGGGCGATTAAAAAAATAAACCCTAGAAAATTACAAAATTTCCGGGTTCTCAAACTCATTTTTTTTTCGGGGCGTCACAATCTCCCCTCCTTAAAAGAATGTCGTCCTCGACATTCTCACTTGTACCAATCAAGTTAAGACATTCCGCACAAATCTCTCAAGAGTCAAATCAAACCCACAGTCCGGCATCCTAAACTTCAAGCCTAGGATACACTACAAAGATCTGAAGCCTAGGCTCTGATACCAACTGTGACAACCCCACCTCCCCCTAAGGCGAACCAGAGGGTTCGGCGGGCCGCCTGCCCAACTCTCGCCGGGACTCAGTCGCTCACTACAATCCTCAAATGAATTACAAGAATAAACCTCAAAATTACATCAAATTCTCCAATGATTACATATTACAAATGCAGCGGAAACTGATTCCAATCGTGGAACGTATACTTACATCCATATCAATTTCAAATATTTATACAAGACCAACTCGTACATAAAATAGATCCAAACTTAAACTGTACACGATATAAGCCATCCAGTCACGTGAATAAGCACTCCAAGCTTTTCTTCGCCTTGAGCCCTGTGGGGGGGGAAAATAAAACATTTTTGGGGTGAGGTAGAAGCTCAGCGAGTAACCATTAAAATCAGTAATCAATTCAGTTTCACAGTCGTTCATTTCAGTGATGTCATGATTTCAAGATCAACTGTACATTTATTGCTCTCGTGAGCCAGCGAAATCATTGTAATGTTTTAGAAGTTCAATAAGTAACCGGGGGTAAAAATGTAATTTTGTTACAGGTCAACATTTGCACAGTGAGAGTAAAACAAAAGCAGAAAATGACACCACATGGTAATTCCACAAAGCTCAATGAGCTAAAATCTCAATAAGGTTCCGAACATGAAATTTCATAACAAAGCCAACACATTAACCATCAATAATCAATAATTCAAGAAACAATTACAATGGAAAGCGATAGTAACATATTCATTAAAAGGATACCGCTCACATGGAGCTATTCATTTGTTCGTTCCCCTGACATTTCCCCTTATTCCTCCAATTATTTGAAAATTTCATTTTTTATAAATAAATCCTCGTTCATCTTTTCATTCGTTCATCCCCTTTTCCGGACGTTGACCGGACTCCACCCATCCAACGTTGGCCGGACTCCACCCATCCGGACGTAGCCGGACTACAAGGTAATACTCGAGTATACCAAATTCACCCAGGGTCACCATATCGCCCGACCGAGTCCGCTTCTGGCTCGAGTCGATCGGTAACGAAGGGCAGTGGCCAATTCAACCCAAAGGCTTACATCATGCGCAACTAGCATTTAATCATTAATCATTGAAAATTTCATATTTATTTAGGTCGAGTGCGATAAAGTACACACTCGCCTAGAAAACTCGTTTTAACAATCATCGAAAGCACTTAACACATTATCAATCAATAATGACAAGCCAATAAGTCAAGAATTACAGCAAACAAGGAACACTCATATGCAAGCACGCATGATATGCAAGAAAACAGTTCAAAAGTAACTTTGGAAATAGTTTAAAAGTAAATAATGCAAGAAAACGGTACAAAAGTAACTTCAGAAATAGTTTGAGGTCACTCACCTCAATGGCTCAGAAATCATCCATCATGTATCATTGCCTTGCTCAAACCCAAGTCTTAGATCACAAACTCAATGCAAACAAATCCTTTAAAAGTTCGGACAGCACTTCCCCTACATTTGCTAACTTTTCCAGCCATCATGACTTCATTATTTCCTCAGCCAGTCCCAAAGGTACACACACAACAACAAGTTCATCCATAGTCATTCAACAAGCTCCAAGTAATACTAGTGCAAGTCAAGCTAGGGGGAAAAAATCCGGAAATGAAACTTAAGCTCAAAACCAGAAAAACAGTTTTGACGTCATTTTGCGGTAATGGTACCAAAGGCGTTATGATTGTCGGAAGAAGGTGCAAGACCCACCGTTTCGAAGATAAGAGATAGGTCTACAACAATGTAGAAGGCCACTCAGTCCAAATCCTAGCACAACTAGGTCAAATGTGCCAAATACTCAACCGGAAACACCAAAAACAGGTTTACAAATCACATAATGCTGTAATTACTATAACTCAGTCTATACAGGTCCAAATGCCGAAATTCCAAAGGCATATGGTAGCTAAGACATCCAGATACATTTCATCAGAAGACACCAACACCTAAATCCAAAGCAATTCCAGTCAAAATGGCCAATTACAAGTGCAGTTTTCGCATTCTGATCAACCCAGAACAGCAACAGTAAAATCGGCATATCTCACTCTACACTAATCCAAATGACCTGAAATTTTACAGGCACTTCAAACTCATCAATACCTACAACTTTAATGTTTTGAGCAAAGTCCAATTCGGCCTCTAACATGGTGAAATAAATTCGGGCAGAATGAAGAACTACAAAACCTAATTTTCTGAAATTTCTTCCAAAACAGAAATTGATTGCACTTAATCACTTTTTCCACCTCCTAGAGTCATTAAAAATCATTTCCAATCATCATACATGACCACCCAATCATATCCCTATGAAAACAGAAAAATCCCCAAAAATAATAAAACTTCACCAATTCAACCAAACTCAAGAAATAATCCATGAAATTGCATCTTATAACACCACTAATCATGAATTGAACATCATTAGAGGAAGGAGAGGTGTTCATCCACCACTTACCTTAGCAAAACAAGAGGGAGAGCTACTTGTCACCTTAAGCTTCCAAACAACTTCACCAAACAACTCACTATCACTAAAAGAAGAGGTTTTATGGAGTAGAAACTAGATCAAGCAAGTGTTTTGGAGGATTTGAGCTAGATAATTGCCAAACTTTGAAGAGGTTTTTTCTTCCATCTTTGCTAGAGAGAGAATCAGCCAAGAGGTTGAAGACAAGAATGAATTTTGTGTGATTTTTAAGATATTTAAACAATTGGTCAAAAAGTCAAGAAAATGAATAGTAAGTCATAAGCTATTTCCAATACAATGGTGACACTTGTCACCTCCATAAATGCAATCTTATCTTTTCTTTTTCCTCTCACATTAATCAATTCACATTCTCTACTTATCCCTTAACACCCGATAAATTTTACACAGTATCCGGAATTTAACCTAATTGGCCGAATTTTTCCGAACTTTTCGCACTTGTGGGTCCCACGTCCGTTATATATTCTTAATTTTCTAAAAACTCTCCAATACTAGGAAAATCATTTTAAAACTATTTTTGCTCATAAACTTTATCTGGGGAATTTTTCTAATCAAGAAAATGTAGAAAAACGGGCGATTAAAAAAATAAACCCTAGAAAATTACAAAATTTCCGGGTTCTCAAACTCATTTTTTTTTCGGGGCGTCACAAGTGAACTAAAAGAGCATTGGAGAAATGGTCCGATTTACTGGACTAGGACTTCATGTGAATTTCAAAGGACTTGCCCGAGCCCAAATAGTGGGGTGTTAATAGTGGTCGATCAATTGAAGTGGCTATCCGAAGAAACTGGAGTGATTCGAAGGGATGATCAAGAATTGAGGACAATTGCGGAAGCCTAGACTACTAGAATTCCTGAAATTGAAGTTGAAGTACTTCAGGAGCGAGGGAGACAAAGGCTCCTGGTGAGAAACTTCAAAAGCTAAGAACCGACTTGTTAGGTTAGTGTCCGAAATTAAAGACAGAATGGATGAGTCGGTGGCTAGGTGTGTTACCTTGGTTGCATGAGTGGGGAATGACAAGATATTCGATAAGGGACATGAGATCTAAAACTCCTAGTGCTGGAAATGAAACTGATCCTATGGAGGTAGTGAAGACTTTTGGGTACTGCCAATCACTAATTTAGTGATTTAAACTATTTTAATAGTTTGCCAAAGATAGACAGGGTGACGCTCGCTTAAAGGCCGTTGTATTTTGTGTCTTGTTTCAATATGTTTTCTACCTTTTGAGGCAATTAAACATTTCTCATGACATGTTTAACCCTACTACTTTATGATTTTAAAATCCATGATTGGGGTTATACGTATTTACGATTATCTCAGCGTTTTCCCTTTTATTCTCATATTTGTTTAGCATGATCAAGTCTCGCTTTCAAACTTCGTTTGGGTGCGTTCATTTCATGCCATGTTTATATGACTGTTAAAGTTATGAGTGGCCAAATAAGTAAAAGGGGGATCGAGGGCGAGGGGGTTAGACCACCCCAAGCTCCAGGGGATAATTAGGGAACGATTGCTGGATTGAACCGAAACCCTAGAAATAAAGGGAAACACCTACATAGCTCCTACTATTGGCCATACGACTGATATCCTAGAACAGTTGGTTGAGTACCAAAGCTCCGGACCAATAAGCCAACCTAAGGACCAGGAGAGGTGTGAAAATGAAATGATTCTTGGAGGTCGTCTATCTAGGTTTCACGGGGGACCTAACCTTGAAACAGTAAGATTGATTTGAAAGGATACATAAGGTACTAATGGGACTACGAGATTTTGATCTCTTTTCGAACAAACTTCATAGACAAATATCGAAAATTGAAGTAAGACATGAAAAACTTTATATCAAGGAATAGAGTCCCCGTATCTAGTTGTAATTGGAATTAATGGTAGTAATTTTATGGAGACTTAAGAACTCACTCATGTTCGGCAGAGAATAACTAAGATTTATATTTCGGGGTGACCTATGAACAAAAGAATGAAAGAGTAATCTGGCTCGAGCTTCCATTATGCATGGCTACTCTTTTGATCCTTTGATTTGCCTGACAGGTTAGCATTTGACTTAAGTCAACTGGTAAGATGACAACTTTGGAAGAAATGCGTAAGGAATTGAACCTTCTTCGAAACGAGGTAAAATTTCAAAGGAAATTAGCTGACTACTGGGAAGGACGATGGAAACAAGAATATGCAGAGAAAATTGAATTACTACGCCAGAATGTAGAATTAGAGAAGAAATGCAAAGAAAATCCTCGAATTGGCCAAGCCGCCACTTCTCATGCACATTGTGGATACTGCGGCAAGGTTAACCACGTTGAGGCTGAGTGCTGGATGAAGCAAGGAAAGTGTCTGAGGTGTGGTAGTACTAAGCATAGGATTTCAGATTGCCCTAGAGCTTTCAAAAAGAGGAAGTACTCAATAGCCAACTAGGTCCACCGCAAAACGATCAAGTGCCAGATGGGAGTAATTAGTATTAATGGCTATGAACGGGGTCCTAGTAGCGAAGGTTTCACAGATTGAGATGGTTTGACTTCACTCGAGGAATAGAGGTGGTAGTTTTACCCTAGACTGGGCTAGCACCTTTGGAGGTTGTGATCTTTTGGAAAAAAAAAAAATCTTTTGTTGTTTTGTGTCCTGGCAACTTGACATGTTTTGCTACAATCCTATCGTTTCTCCTTTTCCTTTTGAGAGGAATTCATAAACCTCTTCCAACTGGATGTAATTATTATGATCTTTATGACTCATGAAAACTTACTTCGCTTTTAATTGTTTTTATGACCTACACGTATGTTTAAATCCTGTTCCACGCCCCTAGAATTATAATAAGACGCGAATAGTATTGGATGTGATCGAGATTTTGCTTGAAGAATATAGACCACCTGAGGTCTTGATAGTGACTAGAGATCGGGATCGAAGTGAGGACTTAGTGTTGAAATGGAATTCAATGTAGGAAATGCCAATTTGAGATATTAAAATCGGTGGATTGAGTTAGTAAAAGGAAATAATTAATGGATTCAATGTGCCTAACGATTAAGGACTAGATATCGTATTTGGAATGAAGGCTAGAAGCTATGTATTGATAGATTATGGAGTCTGGAACGATGTGACCATTAAGAGCAACCACCATTTTTCTTACATGGATAAGAATTCAATAATTTGTGAGGAGCCGTGATCCTAATTAAGTTGGATTTAAAGAAGAGATATTACCCATTTGGGAACCCTAGGAACTAATGTGGTTAATACCGCTTTCAAATTAAGACATGGATACTCTAAAATTTTCGGTACACCCTTCGAGTTGACAGATGCACTAGAAGTATTTATGGACCCAAGGTATCGGAGTTAAATCGTATTTGGACAAATCGGTGGAGGCATTTATTGATGATATATCGATATACTCTAGTGTTGAGAAGGTCATGAAAGACACATGATGGTAATTTTACGAACCTCGAGAGAACGCCAACTTTTGTTAAGTTCAATAACTGTGAGTTCGATTGGAAGAAATAATCTTTCTACGTTATACAGTATCTAAGGAAGGAATTATTATTGACTCAGCTAAAATAAAAGATTGTATAAGAGGAAGCGACCAGAAAAGCATATTGAAATTTGGAATTCTCGGAGTTAGTCGAATACTACCTTTGGTTTATCAAGGATTTTTGTAAGAGTGCAAGACTTGGCAAACCATTTGAGGTTCTAAATGTAAGGAAAAATCTTGAGATGAAGAATGTTAATTGGTGTACATGTGTAGGGGGTAATTTGTGCTTTTTATAGATGACTCAAAGGATGGTTTAGAATGTGTGACGGCCCCACTTCTCCCAAGGGTATCGGCGGGCCGCCTGCCTAGCTCGCGCCAGGACTCAAAACCTAAAGTTCGAAAGAGCACTAAATACAATATATACAATCCCAAAAGAGTTATAATTACATTCTCCAAAAGTATCGAGTCAAACCACCAAAACAAAAACAAACATCCTAACTGTTCAACTATTACAAGCCAAACTAACTATACTAGTATACGAGCCAAAAGTCCCCGCGTCGGCCCCTGCTAAGGAAAACAAAAGGAATGGGGTAAGTTATATGCTTAGTAAGTAAACAGGGGCGAAAGCATAAATTTCACGTAACAGTTACACAATAAGAGTAAAGCAAAAGCAGAAAAGTAACATCACATAATAAGGATACAGGTGGCTCCAAAGCCAAGTCGTTGCCATGCGTGACCTCCTGTCGACACTCCGTCGACCATACATAAGGTCCGTAGAACTCCACTTGTACACCCACCGAACACCTTATCACCCTCACTAGCCAGTCACCTCACAAACTTGCCCAGGCGAACGAAATCACAAACTTGAGCTTGAGTCACAAGCTCGGGTCACAAAATTGGTTCACATACTCAGCGAACCGGGTTCACAAACTTGGTGACCTCAAACCAAGTTGGACTGACTTCGACCAAGCCCTAACCGGCTCGAATAATCCATCTAGGTATTGAGTTCAACCTCAAACTCACAAAATTCACAAAATTATTCAAAAGTCACCCTGAGCCACCAGCTCAAGGGTTTTAGTTCCAAAATTGCTCATATACATAAGCCATGTACAAATATGTGTGCAAATTAGGGTTTAGAGCGAGTGCGATAAAGTACACCCTCGTCTAAGTACCCTCTTCATACATATCGAAACACATAAGCAACTAACATACAAAAGCGGCCTGAATACTTACTCAAAAGACAAAAGTAGTACAAAAGCGGAAATCACTTCGTTTGTTGGCTAGTAGTGGGCCCCACCGGCTCCACCTAGTTCACCACCGTCTGAAATCGAAGATTGTGTCACAATATATCACAAACGGCTACTAACATACGTAAAACAAGCAAAACGGCAAAATTGGCACGCGCAAGTGCGAAAACGGCAAAAAGGGGCACACGCGCGCGCGCGGAACGGCAAACGGGACGGCCAAATCTGCCATCTCAAACCGTTTTGGTCGAAAGTTAGGCTAGGGGTATCGGATCAAGGTGACCGAGACACCGTTTCGAAGCTATGAGAAAGGGCTACAATTTTCGTGAAGAAACCTTAACCTAGATCTGAATAGGTATAGGTCAAAAAGGCACGAAATAGTGCCAGCCGTTTCATGGCGGGTTACCAAACAGGCCCTGTTTACAAGGCCGTAACTCACGGCTCAAAAATCGAAATCAAGAAATTCCAGAGGCGTTAGAAAGCTGAGACATAAGGCTAAAACTTTGATGTTTTGGCTAAGACCTGAATCCATTCAGAACAGAACGAAAATCGAGTGTCAAAATACCCGTCAGAACTGTCCAAATACAAGGCAGTTCTGACGATCGATATTGTTTTGATCATAACAGGGGCTACGGAACTCGGATTTCGACGTACTTTATACCGTTTCGAAGCTGAGACCAAGATCTAAATTTCTTATGAAGGATTCGACACTCAGATCATACGGGATCAAAACGGAAAAATGCACGGCAGAAACTGAAATTCAAAACGTACACAAACGGACGTCTAAAACAGGTCTGAGGGTTTTGTCTATAACTCAGAATACATTAATCCGTTTGACCAACAATTTTACAGGTAGATTCAGCACTTAAAAGGCTACAACGTTGAAGAAGGCCACTTAACCCAGTTTCGAGTATAACTAGGTCGAAACTGTAAGATACTAAACCAGAATCGTAAAACAGGTGAACAAACCGCAACTTGGTACAAACAGCATAACTCAGCCTACTTAAGTCCAAATTCAGAAATTCCAAAGGCATACGAAAGCTTAGAAACAGGGATACATTTCATCAGAAGACTGGAACGACCAATTCTGAAGCAATCCTATCCAAAATCACCAATTACAAGTGCAGTTCTTACATTCGGACAAAACCAGAACAGCAAGGGTATTTTCAACATTTCTCATGCTACGCTACTCCGATTGACCTGAAATTTTACAGGCACCTATAAAATGTCATTCCCTACAACTTTCATGTTTTAAGCTAAGGCCAATTCGGCCTCTATCTAGGACTAAAAGTTTCGGACAGAATGAAGAACCAAGAAACCCCAATTTTCCAGATTTCATTCAAAACAGAAATTACTTGCAATCTTCCACTTTTTCCACCATCTAGCATCATTACATACCATTTCCAACCATCATATATAGCCACACAATCATGCTTATATTAAAACAGAAAAAATCCCAATAAATATAAAACTTCACTAAATCATCCACAAATCAAGATATAAGCCATAATTTTTCATCTCTTAACACCACTAAGCATGAATTAAGCTTCATTAGGTGAAGGAGAGAGTTCATTCATTACTCACCTAGTAAAACAAGAGAGAGGGAGTTGCTTGTCACCTTAGCTTCCACAAATACTTCACCAATCAACTTACTAATACCAAATGAAGAGGTTTTATGGAAGGAATTCAAGATTAACTGGTTAGTTTATGAGATTGAGCAAGATTAGGACAAGGAATTGAGAGAGATTTTTCTTTCTTCCTTTGGAGAGAATTTCGGCCAAGAGAGAGAAAAGAATGAGGAAGATTAAGCTTCATTTGTCTTATAAGAAGGTTGGAAAAAATAAGAATTAATTCTAGCCACAAGTTTGGTTAACACTTGGTTGAATCACAACCACACAATTTTCTCTCTCTTGTTGCATTTTGAACCACTAATTTTCGGCCAATAAGAAGCTAAGAGGGGGAAGATATTTTGTTCTATTAGTGAGAAACTTGTATAGCAAGTAAGTGGTGGTCAAATGGTGCGTTCAATCGGTAATGCGCGGGACCCGCCGGTTCGCGCCGTTTTTTCTTAAAACACACGTACTAGGGTTTTTACTTCCTATTCACTAACCTTATCTTATTGCTCCTAATCACATATTATTTCTCACTTAAAAGTCACTTTTAATCACCAAATTTGATCCTTTTTCCGTACCAAAATTTCATCCGGCGAAAATTGTAAAAACCCTAATTTTGCTCCAAACCTGAAACCGAAGAGTGAAACCCTACTTTCTAGGCTCACTTGCACTTATTATGGAATAACTGGATAGTAGGTTTTAAATCTTAATCCCTACATAGGGTTTTCGAAATACTCCCAAAACCAAACGTTACCGCCCAATTAATGAATATATCAACGTAGAACGAACTGGGGCCTCACAATCTCCCCCACTTAGGACAATTTCGTCCTCGAAATTGCAATCAACGAGCTAAGGGTTGAAAAACTCGAAATAATCAAAAGATCAAAAGGTGTACGTATATATACAAGTCACGCCAAAATGTACGCAATATAATGCACCATATACACCAAGAGACATTTCAAGTTAGACAAAGCCAAGTGCAGCAAGTACTATAGATGCAAGTATTAACATACCACAAGTAAATGACATGTAGGGACAATACAAGGGCAAATGAAAGAAACGCGACTTGTCATCCCACACTCAGTGAAAACCACCCTCGTCCGGTTTCTTACTCCACTTCCCAAAGTGCCCGTTGATCTCTTGTACTCACTCTAGCCAGACAAAGCTTGTTCATGTTCCCCAAAATGCAAATCTCAAGTACTTAGCAGCGCCTCAACTCTGGAGTACTCAGGCACAAGAATCCGAAATAAGATAATTCACATCTCAAGCTGCAGTCCCAAGAGTAAACTATCTACAATCGAAATTCCTACCTGACGAACCTACCTATGGTCCTCAGATACCATGAGAAAGATTTAAGGCCTATAACATTTATGATCCATAACTTATGCTTGACCAAGCATCTAGTCCTTCATACTTATTCACCACTTCATTCAGGCTCACCCCGCGCAGAGACCACGCGAAGCAGTTATAGGTTTTATCCCTCAATTGCTTAACTTTCAAATAAAATCAAATCCCACAGTCCGGCATCCTAAACTTTAAGCTTAGGATACACTACAGAAATCTGAAGCCTAGCCTCTGATACCAACTGTGACGGCCCCACTTCTCCCAAGGGCGAACCCAAGGGTATCGGCGGGCCGCCTGCCTAGCTCGCGCCAGGACTCAAAACTTAAAGTTCGAAAGAGCACTAAATACAATATATACAATCCCAAAAGAGTTATAATTACATTCTCCAAAAGTATCGAGTCAAACCACCAAAACAAAAACAAACATCCTAACTGTTCAACTATTACAAGCCAAACTAACTATACTAGTATACGAGCCAAAAGTCCCCGCGTCGGCCCCTGCTAAGGAAAACAAAAGGAATGGGGTAAGCTATATGCTTAGTAAGTAAACAGGGGCGAAAGCATAAATTTCACGTAACAGTTACACAATAAGAGTAAAGCAAAAGCAGAAAAGTAACATCACATAATAAGGATACAGGTGGCTCCAAAGCCAAGTCGTTGCCATGCGTGACCTCCTGTCGACACTCCGTCGACCATACATAAGGTCCGTAGAACTCCACTTGTACACCCACCGAACACCTTATCACCCTCACTGGCCAGTCACCTCACAAACTTGCCCAGGCGAACGAAATCACAAACTTGAGCTTGAGTCACAAGCTCGGGTCACAAAATTGGTTCACATACTCAGCGAACCGGGTTCACAAACTTGGTGACCTCAAACCAAGTTGGACTGACTTCGACCAAGCCCTAACCGGCTCGAATAATCCATCTAGGTATTGAGTTCAACCTCAAACTCACAAAATTCACAAAATTATTCAAAAGTCACCCTGAGCCACCAGCTCAAGGGTTTTAGTTCCAAAATTGCTCATATACATAAGCCATGTACAAATATGTGTGCAAATTAGGGTTTAGAGCGAGTGCGATAAAGTACACCCTCGTCTAAGTACCCTCTTCATACATATCGAAACACATAAGCAACTAACATACAAAAGCGGCCTGAATACTTACTCAAAAGACAAAAGTAGTACAAAAGCGGAAATCACTTCGTTTGTTGGCTAGTAGTGGGCCCCACCGGCTCCACCTAGTTCACCACCGTCTGAAATCGAAGATTGTGTCACAATATATCACAAACGGCTACTAACATACGTAAAACAAGCAAAACGGCAAAATTGGCACGCGCAAGTGCGAAAACGGCAAAAAGGGGCACACGCGCGCGCGCGGAACGGCAAACGGGACGGCCAAATCTGCCATCTCAAACCGTTTTGGTCGAAAGTTAGGCTAGGGGTATCGGATCAAGGTGACCGAGACACCGTTTCGAAGCTATGAGAAAGGGCTACAATTTTCGTGAAGAAACCTTAACCTAGATCTGAATAGGTATAGGTCAAAAAGGCACGAAATAGTGCCAGCCGTTTCATGGCGGGTTACCAAACAGGCCCTGTTTACAAGGCCGTAACTCACGGCTCAAAAATCGAAATCAAGAAATTCCAGAGGCGTTAGAAAGCTGAGACATAAGGCTAAAACTTTGATGTTTTGGCTAAGACCTGAATCCATTCAGAACAGAACGAAAATCGAGTGTCAAAATACCCGTCAGAACTGTCCAAATACAAGGCAGTTCTGACGATCGATATTGTTTTGATCATAACAGGGGCTACGGAACTCGGATTTCGACGTACTTTATACCGTTTCGAAGCTGAGACCAAGATCTAAATTTCTTATGAAGGATTCGACACTCAGATCATACGGGATCAAAACGGAAAAATGCACGGCAGAAACTGAAATTCAAAACGTACACAAACGGACGTCTAAAACAGGTCTGAGGGTTTTGTCTATAACTCAGAATACATTAATCCGTTTGACCAACAATTTTACAGGTAGATTCAGCACTTAAAAGGCTACAACGTTGAAGAAGGCCACTTAACCCAGTTTCGAGTATAACTAGGTCGAAACTGTAAGATACTAAACCAGAATCGTAAAACAGGTGAACAAACCGCAACTTGGTACAAACAGCATAACTCAGCCTACTTAAGTCCAAATTCAGAAATTCCAAAGGCATACGAAAGCTTAGAAACAGGGATACATTTCATCAGAAGACTGGAACGACCAATTCTGAAGCAATCCTATCCAAAATCACCAATTACAAGTGCAGTTCTTACATTCGGACAAAACCAGAACAGCAAGGGTATTTTCAACATTTCTCATGCTACGCTACTCCGATTGACCTGAAATTTTACAGGCACCTATAAAATGTCATTCCCTACAACTTTCATGTTTTAAGCTAAGGCCAATTCGGCCTCTATCTAGGACTAAAAGTTTCGGACAGAATGAAGAACCAAGAAACCCCAATTTTCCAGATTTCATTCAAAACAGAAATTACTTGCAATCTTCCACTTTTTCCACCATCTAGCATCATTACATACCATTTCCAACCATCATATATAGCCACACAATCATGCTTATATTAAAACAGAAAAAATCCCAATAAATATAAAACTTCACTAAATCATCCACAAATCAAGATATAAGCCATAATTTTTCATCTCTTAACACCACTAAGCATGAATTAAGCTTCATTAGGTGAAGGAGAGAGTTCATTCATTACTCACCTAGTAAAACAAGAGAGAGGGAGTTGCTTGTCACCTTAGCTTCCACAAATACTTCACCAATCAACTTACTAATACCAAATGAAGAGGTTTTATGGAAGGAATTCAAGATTAACTGGTTAGTTTATGAGATTGAGCAAGATTAGGACAAGGAATTGAGAGAGATTTTTCTTTCTTCCTTTGGAGAGAATTTCGGCCAAGAGAGAGAAAAGAATGAGGAAGATTAAGCTTCATTTGTCTTATAAGAAGGTTGGAAAAAATAAGAATTAATTCTAGCCACAAGTTTGGTTAACACTTGGTTGAATCACAACCACACAATTTTCTCTCTCTTGTTGCATTTTGAACCACTAATTTTCGGCCAATAAGAAGCTAAGAGGGGGAAGATATTTTGTTCTATTAGTGAGAAACTTGTATAGCAAGTAAGTGGTGGTCAAATGGTGCGTTCAATCGGTAATGCGCGGGACCCGCCGGTTCGCGCCGTTTTTTCTTAAAACACACGTACTAGGGTTTTTACTTCCTATTCACTAACCTTATCTTATTGCTCCTAATCACATATTATTTCTCACTTAAAAGTCACTTTTAATCACCAAATTTGATCCTTTTTCCGTACCAAAATTTCATCCGGCGAAAATTGTAAAAACCCTAATTTTGCTCCAAACCTGAAACCGAAGAGTGAAACCCTACTTTCTAGGCTCACTTGCACTTATTATGGAATAACTGGATAGTAGGTTTTAAATCTTAATCCCTACATAGGGTTTTCGAAATACTCCCAAAACCAAACGTTACCGCCCAATTAATGAATATATCAACGTAGAACGAACTGGGGCCTCACAATCTCCCCCACTTAGGACAATTTCGTCCTCGAAATTGCAATCAACGAGCTAAGGGTTGAAAAACTCGAAATAATCAAAAGATCAAAAGGTGTACGTATATATACAAGTCACGCCAAAATGTACGCAATATAATGCACCATATACACCAAGAGACATTTCAAGTTAGACAAAGCCAAGTGCAGCAAGTACTATAGATGCAAGTATTAACATACCACAAGTAAATGACATGTAGGGACAATACAAGGGCAAATGAAAGAAACGCGACTTGTCATCCCACACTCAGTGAAAACCACCCTCGTCCGGTTTCTTACTCCACTTCCCAAAGTGCCCGTTGATCTCTTGTACTCACTCTAGCCAGACAAAGCTTGTTCATGTTCCCCAAAATGCAAATCTCAAGTACTTAGCAGCGCCTCAACTCTGGAGTACTCAGGCACAAGAATCCGAAATAAGATAATTCACATCTCAAGCTGCAGTCCCAAGAGTAAACTATCTACAATCGAAATTCCTACCTGACGAACCTACCTATGGTCCTCAGATACCATGAGAAAGATTTAAGGCCTATAACATTTATGATCCATAACTTATGCTTGACCAAGCATCTAGTCCTTCATACTTATTCACCACTTCATTCAGGCTCACCCCGCGCAGAGACCACGCGAAGCAGTTATAGGTTTTATCCCTCAATTGCTTAACTTTCAAATAAAATCAAATCCCACAGTCCGGCATCCTAAACTTTAAGCTTAGGATACACTACAGAAATCTGAAGCCTAGCCTCTGATACCAACTGTGACGGCCCCACTTCTCCCAAGGGCGAACCCAAGGGTATCGGCGGGCCGCCTGCCTAGCTCGCGCCAGGACTCAAAACTTAAAGTTCGAAAGAGCACTAAATACAATATATACAATCCCAAAAGAGTTATAATTACATTCTCCAAAAGTATCGAGTCAAACCACCAAAACAAAAACAAACATCCTAACTGTTCAACTATTACAAGCCAAACTAACTATACTAGTATACGAGCCAAAAGTCCCCGCGTCGGCCCCTGCTAAGGAAAACAAAAGGAATGGGGTAAGCTATATGCTTAGTAAGTAAACAGGGGCGAAAGCATAAATTTCACGTAACAGTTACACAATAAGAGTAAAGCAAAAGCAGAAAAGTAACATCACATAATAAGGATACAGGTGGCTCCAAAGCCAAGTCGTTGCCATGCGTGACCTCCTGTCGACACTCCGTCGACCATACATAAGGTCCGTAGAACTCCACTTGTACACCCACCGAACACCTTATCACCCTCACTGGCCAGTCACCTCACAAACTTGCCCAGGCGAACGAAATCACAAACTTGAGCTTGAGTCACAAGCTCGGGTCACAAAATTGGTTCACATACTCAGCGAACCGGGTTCACAAACTTGGTGACCTCAAACCAAGTTGGACTGACTTCGACCAAACCCTAACCGGCTCGAATAGTCCATCTAGGTATTGAGTTCAACCTCAAACTCACAAAATTCACAAAATTATTCAAAAGTCACCCTGAGCCACCAGCTCAAGGGTTTTAGTTCCAAAATTGCTCATATACATAAGCCATGTACAAATATGTGTGCAAATTAGGGTTTAGAGCGAGTGCGATAAAGTACACCCTCGTCTAAGTACCCTCTTCATACATATCGAAACACATAAGCAACTAACATACAAAAGCGGCCTGAATACTTACTCAAAAGACAAAAGTAGTACAAAAGCGGAAATCACTTCGTTTGTTGGCTACTAGTGGGCCCCACCGGCTCCACCTAGTTCACCACCGTCTGAAATCGAAGATTGTGTCACAATATATCACAAACGGCTACTAACATACATAAAACAAGCAAAACGGCAAAATTGGCACGCGCAAGTGCGAAAACGGCAAAAAGGGGCACACGCGCGCGCGCGGAACGGCAAACGGGACGGCCAAATCTGCCATCTCAAACCGTTTTGGTCGAAAGTTAGGCTAGGGGTATCGGATCAAGGTGAGCGAGACACCGTTTCGAAGCTATGAGAAAGGGCTACAATTTTCGTGAAGAAACCTTAACCTAGATCTGAATAGGTATAGGTCAAAAAGGCACGAAATAGTGCCAGCTGTTTCATGGCGGGTTACCAAACAGGCCCTGTTTACAAGGCCGTAACTCACGGCTCAAATATCGAAATCAAGAAATTCCAGAGGCGTTAGAAAGCTGAGACATAAGGCTAAAACTTTGATGTTTTGGCTAAGACCTGAATCCATTCAGAACAGAACGAAAATCAAGTGTCAAAATACCCGTCAGAACTGTCCAAATACAAGGCAGTTCTGACGATCGATATTGTTTTGATCATAACAGGGGCTACGAAACTCGGATTTAGACGTACTTTATACCGTTTCGAATCTGAGACCAAGATCTAAATTTCTTATGAAGGATTCGACACCCAGATCGTACGGGATCAAAACGGAAAAATGCACGGCAGAAACTGAAATTCAAAACGTACACAAACGGACGTCTAAAACAGGTCTGAGGGTTTTGTCTATAACTCAGAATACATTAATCCGTTTGACCTGAAATTTTACAGGTAGATTCAGCACTTAAAAAGCTACAATGTTGAAGAAGGCCACTTAACCCATTTTCGAGTATAACTAGGTCGAAACTGTAAGATACTAAACCAGAATCGTAAAACAGGTGAACAAACCGCAACTTGGTACAAACAGCATAACTCAGCCTACTTAAGTCCAAATTCAGAAATTCCAAAGGCATACGAAAGCTTAGAAACAGGGATACATTTCATCAGAAGACTGGAACGACCAATTCTGAAGCAATCCTATCCAAAATCACCAATTACAAGTGCAGTTCTTACATTCGGACAAAACCAGAACAGCAAGGGTATTTTCGAAATTTCTCATGCTACGCTACTCCGATTGACCTGAAATTTTACAGGCACCTATAAAATGTCATTCCCTACAACTTTCATGTTTTAAGCCAAGGCCAATTCGGCCTCTATCTAGGACTAAAATTTTCGGACAGAATGAAGAACCAAGAAACCCCAATTTTCCAGATTTCATTCAAAACAAAAATTACTTGCAATCTTCCACTTTTTCCACCATCTAGCATCATTACATACCATTTCCAACCATCATATATAGCCACACAATCATGCTTATATTAAAACAGAAAAAATCCCAATAAATATAAAACTTCACTAAATCATCCACAAATCAAGATATAAGCCATAATTTTTCATCTCTTAACACCACTAAGCATGAATTAAGCTTCATTAGGTGAAGGAGAGAGTTCATTCATTACTCACCTAGTAAAACAAGAGAGAGGGAGTTGCTTGTCACCTTAGCTTCCACAAATACTTCACCAATCAACTTACTAATACCAAATGAAGAGGTTTTATGGAAGGAATTCAAGATTAACTGGTTAGTTTATGAGATTGAGCAAGATTAGGACAAGGAATTGAGAGAGATTTTTCTTTCTTCCTTTGGAGAGAATTTCGGCCAAGAGAGAGAAAAGAATGAGGAAGATTAAGCTTCATTTGTCTTATAAGAAGGTTGGAAAAAATAAGAATTAATTCTAGCCACAAGTTTGGTTAACACTTGGTTGAATCACAACCACACAATTTTCTCTCTCTTGTTGCATTTTGAACCACTAATTTTCGGCCAATAAGAAGCTAAGAGGGGGAAGATATTTTGTTCTATTAGTGAGAAACTTGTATAGCAAGTAAGTGGTGGTCAAATGGTGCGTTCAATCGGTAATGCGCGGGACCCGCCGGTTCGCGCCGTTTTTTCTTAAAACACACGTACTAGGGTTTTTACTTCCTATTCACTAACCTTATCTTATTGCTCCTAATCACATATTATTTCTCACTTAAAAGTCACTTTTAATCACCAAATTTGATCCTTTTTCCGTACCAAAATTTCATCCGGCGAAAATTGCAAAAACCCTAATTTTGCTCCAAACCTGAAACCGAAGAGTGAAACCCTACTTTCTAGGCTCACTTGCACTTATTATGGAATAACTGGATAGTAGGGTTTTAAATCTTAATCCCTACATAGGGTTTTCGAAATACTCCCAAAACCAAACGTTACCGCCCAATTAATGAATATATCAACGTAGAACGAACTGGGGCCTCACAGAATGTATATTAATAAAACATGAAAAGGTGATTGTATATGCCTCTAGGAAGTTAAAACGCCTATATAAGAAAAAAAAAAACGTAAGCTGGTGATCGATCTGATAGGCTTAACCATGAAGAGAATGATATTTTCTCAGGTGTGAATTTCGAGGACGAAATTCTGTTAAGGAGGGGAGGATGTGAAGACTCGAAGAAAAATTTCTTATTTTATCGAATATTAATGGTTTCATTAAGTATTTATCCACCTGTTTTCCCCAAATAATTTATTACGACCATTTTAAATCCATTCGTATGGAATAATGTCTTCATTGTGTTTTTAAAATGTCCCGTTAACAACTTCAATTTTCGAAAGGATTGTTTAAGTGCGAGATAGTGAACACGAGTGTTTCGAGGTAATATTATATTCGAGAGTATGATTATCCTGGGGAAATTAAGAACGGACAATAGCAGATTAAGAAAAGTTAATCGAGAATTAAAGGTGAATAAGTTCTAAGTGAGCATATACTACTCACGCGTGGATAGTTTTCCAAAAGACGCATGGATACAAATTTATTGGAGATTTGAGGAGTTAATACTCGACTCATGTGAGGACTCGTAAAAACTATTATTTTATTTAAACCTAATTTATGGCTTAATAAATTATTTAATTGGATTTTTGCCACGAGAAATATTTTCTAGTCTTATTAGACCTAAATACATGGTAATATAACTTTGTTATATTTTTAAAATGATTCGTTTCAAAAATTAATTTCCTAGAGCGCGTTTAGTAAAAATAGTGAATAGTGCTTGGAGATTTTAACCGCGTAGGAGCACAGTGAACTTGGAATATTGGAGACTTGTACTACGGTCCTAAAATAGGTAATATTATGAATAAATACTCAAGTGATAGTTAGTAGTGCAATCGTTATAAGAATTTCTCGGCAGTTTCGCGTTATAACGTTAAAATTGACGATACGCGTTTTCACACACGCGATTTTGTTTGAGGGACTTTAGACCCTTATTTCGGGACAATTAAGAGTGAATAATATTTACATGAATATAAGTGCATTAGAGGTTTAGTGCACTAGTGAAACAAATGCGAGAGAAATTGAGCCGTAATCGCACCAAACGCACCCTAGTGAGAGTTGACTTTGGGGAGGATTTTGCACCACACCTTGTGTCTTCCTTAAGAAGCTAAATTTGGACCAAACACTCTCTCTCTTATTCTCTCTCTTGGCCGAATTCTCTGCAGCAAAAACACAACACAAAGTTGCCATTTTCATCTTCAATTCTTGCACAAAACCTTCATAGATTCACACCAAATTTGAACTACACTTAGCTTGTTGCTTGGAGAGTTCATCTAGCTAGCAAAAGGAGGAGATTTTCACGGTTTCTTGGAGCATCTTGAGGACCGAAATTTCTGGTTTGGAGCAACAAGGAGGTATAACCTCATCCTACACCTTAAGCTTGGTTTATGATGGTAGAAATGCATCCTTAAGCTATTGCATGTGTATGGGTATCTTGATATTGTTGGAAAAATTGAAAAGTGGGCTCTATGAATTCCCACACTTGGGTTGTTGCTGATTTGATGATTGATGGTGGTTATATTGTTGGTTTAGTGGTTAAAATGATGGATTAGTGGTGGGTAATTGATAGAAACTTCATTGGGTGCAAGAAGCAAAAATTTTCAAAAAATACCCCTGTTTTGTTCGGCCACTATAAGGCCAATTTTTGGTGAATTATTGGCATGAACCTGATGTTTATATGTTATATTAGATGTGTGAAAAATTTTATTGAAAAATAATAAGGTTTGGTTGGGCAAATGAATTTTTTTGGGGAAACCAGCAAATCTGGAAACTGTTCACGTATGGCTCAGACCAGCGGTGGTGTTTTGGCTATAACTCTGTCCTCGGATGTCGAAATCATGTGCCGTCAGTGGCGTTTGAAACTAGACATCCCAGGCTTTAATTTGAGATAAAATGCACGTTCTGATTCTTTGTGAGTGAGCCGAACCAAACATTTTAAGATCACTGTCCTGTCTCTCGGATCTGCTGGAATGGTTTGTAGAGGCAGCAACTTGAGGCTCAATTTCGAGCTGGTTGCTTGCCAATTTTTGAAATGATTTCTTCTGTGAACTTTTAGTCCTATGAATGTATTTTCCAACGCCATAGAACACACTCCATTCCGAGTTAAATTGAATGCGTTGTGACCAAAATAAGAAGACTGCCCTGTTTTGGAAAAACGTAACATTTGGACTGGTTTTGGACAAAAACCGTGAGTGATCTTATTAATTGAAATTTCGATGCTAAACCATTACCAAAGGTATCATGGTTGTATCTTAGACCTTTATTTCACAAATGAACCATGGTTGGATAGTTTTCTTGGTTAAACGATTTGAATTTGGGAAATGAAAGTCAAAAGGCAGATTGCCTTAGGAATTTTCCGAAACTTTGGATGATTAGTTAACTACCTTCCCGAGAGTATTTTTCCCTGAATTTTGACAGAGAGATACCTTCCATATAGTATTGAAATACTGCCAATTTTGGTATCAATCCAAGTTCGTTTCGATACCTAATTAAATTTCTAGAGTTGGAGGTTCAAATCTGGAAAATTCTTCTCCAGTCTTGAATTTTCCCCAACTTTGAGCTACCGTATGTCGGTACTCAAAACTCCGATTCTTGATCCGCTTGCTTTGCTATACACCTCACTTGCAACTCTAATTGGGTTACAAATTTCAGAGGCCGGTTTGCAACGTGTAAATCGTGCCGAATTTTCAAAGTTGGCCGAAATCCAACTTAATGCTGCCTTGAAACCAAGTCTGCACCTTCAAGCCCATTTTTGAGCACTTTCCACTTCGATTCATGGAAAAGTGTCTTCTAGGAACTTATAGTACTTTCTAAGAGGTTTCCAACGGTATAAAGTTTTCCAATTTTTGACTTGTACCGAGTGAGTTACGATTTTTCAAAGATTCATGATAAAGCTGAAAATTTTCCAATTTCAAAGAAATAGAGTTTTTCAAAAACTCTTTACACTTTTGATATTATCTAAACGTTTTGCCCACGATTTTCATGATAAAAACTCAACTAATATTATACTTCATAAAACGCAAGTTGAACCTCGATTTACGAGTAATTGAGGTTCATTTTTGTGAAATATTCCTTAGATCGTACTAATGTACAATCTTACTTGATAATTGAGATACTTGAGTAATTATCCACCATTAACTGCCAGGCACACAAGGAGACCTTCAAGAGGATCTCACCATGGACACTTGAACTCCAGCGAATAATCTTTATTAAATTGCTCGGTGAGTGTCAAGTGTGTGAATCTTTGATACTTGCTTAATTGTGGTAATTATTAGAGATTTTAAAAATAAGGGCGGGTGTGTACTTTATCGCATCCGTTCTGATTTCAAATGAATGAATGAAATGTATTGAATGAATGAATGAAATGCAATGCTATGTAATGGTTACATATGTCGTTGGAGTGAACCTCCTCGACTTCCAAATGAATGGGGGATGCCCAAACTCATAGGCCGACCTTGAACTCGAGCCGGCAATGGGCTTGGTCGGGAACTTGGGCGAGCCATGAGATTATAAGCTCGACCTAATAAGAGGTCCTGCTTGGCATACTCGTAGAGTATCGCCTTATAACAGACTTGTGGGCCCTTGGGGTGTACGGTGGACGGAGGGAAGTAAGTGGTGATCTACGGAAATGGAAATACCGACCCGGTTGACAGGAGGGTCAATGCGGGAAGGTATACGAATGACATCGGCAGAGCGAGTGGAACTTAGCTCCTGAGAGCTACTATATCCTTGAATTGTTTCTGATTATTTTTCCTGCTCAAATGGTACTTTATTGAAATATCACGGTTTTATTTAATAAAGTTGAGATTGCTATTTGAACAATGTGCTTGCATGTGTGTCCTTGGCCTCACGAGCGTTTTGCTCACCCTGTAGATTTGTTTTCCTTAACAGGACTGGAAATGGAGTTAACGCGGAGAAATCTCCTTTTGGATATATTGTGTTTTAGGGTTTCAGGTGTATTTTGGTTTGACCCCTTTATGATTGTACTTTGGAAGTTTAATGTATCATTCGGATATCTGTGATGTATATTTTGAAATTTAAGTTGTATTATGAACGCACGACGTGCGGGTGGCAAGCTGATAGGTACCTTGTGATGTAACCATGAGAACTGTCACAGTTGGCATCAGAGCCATATGCTGACAGGTTGGGTAATGGATGGATATTGTTAAGCATGAACGTTTCCGCACTATATGTATTCGTATTAATTTGATTTTGGTATCTAGTATCGCTTTAAGGTTGAACGTTTATTGCTTGAGTCCTAGCGAGAGTTAGGCAGGCGTTCCGCGGATACCCTTTGGTGCGCCTTAGGGAGAAGTGGGGACGTCACACTAGAAGGCGACGCGTTGGATTGGTATTCAAATTTGAAGCCTGAGAATATGAGGTCATGGATGGATTTGTCAACCGCTTTTGTAAGCAGTATGAATACAATTGCGAGCTCGCTCTGACGAGGACCACATTGGAGGGGACTAAGGGGAAACCATCGGAGGACCATAAGACATATGCGAAGAGATGGAGGAAATTGGCCGCCAAGGTGGAGCCTCTTATGACTGAAAACAAGATTGTTCGCACGTTCATCAAAACTCATGACCCACCTTACTTTGAGGAGATTTTTCGAATGACAGGGTGTTCCTTTGCAGAGATTGTCAATAAGTTGGAAGAGTATGACGAGTTTATGAGAGCAGGCAAGATTGTTAATGTTTCAGCTTTAAAGTCGCAGTTGAAAGCTATGCAAAGCCAAAACAGCAGCAGTAAAAAGTCTCAGTTTAAGAAGAAAGACGAGGAAGCTTCCTTTGTTTGGAACCAAGGTTCTTCTTCCCGGCCTACATACCAACGAAATCCCGCCTACTCACCTCGTTACTTATACCAACCACGCTCTCGACCTGTCTACAATACCACAATCAACCACCCCCGTCCTCGACCAAATTACCCAAACACACCGTCAACGCCATTTCACATTTCCCCACCGAACTTCCAAATTAGACCGCGCCCTTCTTTCAACCCAAGACCTATTCCACCCCCCAACCCTAGTTACCACTATCAACAAACCAGTGACACCCAAAATCCAACCCCATACCGAACCTTCACCAATCTAGGTCGGCCCGTTGACCAATTGTATGAGCAATTGAAAGCTGCTGGAAAAATTGGCATCGTACCCCCTAAGACCTATTCCAAAGGATTTCCCATTGGTTATGATCCTCAGTCATTTTGTGCTTATCATTCGGGAGCCCCTGGACATTCAACTGCCAATTGCTGGGCGCTTAAGCATAAAATTCAAGACATGATTGAGTCCGGAGATATAGTCCTGAGGAGGAGGGAGGAACAAGGTCCAAAGGTTAGCAAAAATCCTCTTCCTACACACAAGGACACCGTGGGAGTTATTACTATTGATGAAGAGATTGAGGAACCTACACAATTTATTATAAATGAAGCTGAGACAGTAAGGGTCATTGAAGAACCATTCATATTGGAGGAAGAAGCTTATGAAGTCAAGAAAAATACCGGTCCGTTTATTCTGGAAATGGTGCCTTTCGAATGTGAGCCTTCGGAGCTGGAGGTACTTGAATTGCCTGAGCAACCTCCTATCCTTAATCTGCAAGAGGTCCCATGAAATTATAGCTAGTCCACGCTATTAATTGGAGGAGAAAAGGTGCCCAGAAAGGAAGTGGACGCTATTACTAGATCTGGAAGAATCATAGGGGAACCCGCAGTTGATGAGCCCTCGAAAGCGAAAGAAAATGCTGTTCTGACAAAACCAACTGTGACTGATGAAAAGGCCTTCAATTTCCTGAAGATGCTGAAGAAAAGTGAGTATAAGGTGGTCGAACAATTGGACAAGATGCCCGCTCAAGTTTCTATATTGAATTTGCTTCTAACCTCGAAACTTCATCGAGAAGCTTTACTCAAGGTCTTAACTGAGGCTCAAGTGCCTAAGAATATTCCTGTGGATAAATTCACTCAGGTAGTCGAACATGTTTTGGCTTCAAATTAAATCTCTTTTTCTGATGAAGATTTGACTTCGGATGGGATTGGACACAATAAAGCATTGTATATCTCAGTCCGTTGTAATGGGAAGTTATTGCCAAGGGTCTTGATAGACAATGGATCTGCTCTTAATATCTGTCCTTGGAACACATTGGTTAAATTGAGATTTCAGGAAGCTAAACTTCGGCCGTCTGCCATTGTGGTGAGAGGATTTGATGGCGCAAAAAGGGAATCAATGGGGGAAGTGGATTTAGTGCTGGAAATCGGACCTGCCTAGTTTCAAGTTATGTGCCAAGTCATGGACTTCTCGAGTGTTTATAATGTTCTTCTCGGACGGCTTTGGATTCATACTTCAGGCGCTATACCTTCTTCACTCCATCAAATGTTGAGATTTGTGGTGAATGGCCAGTTGATTACGATATTTGCTGAGGAAGATTGCACTATGATCGTTAATCCAGCATTGGAAGATAAGGGCGATAGAAAAGCTTTGGTTTCCCATCACCATGTAGCTGACATTGTTTCGGTGGGTAGGGCATCCAAGGACAAGGCGGCAGTAGAAATGAATTTACCTGAAACCAGTGTTATGATGGCTAAAGAGATGATTCGAGGAGGATATGAGATGGGCAAGGGCCTCGGGCGCAACCTACAGGGAGTTTTGGAACCAATAGAGCTTCAAGGAAAGAAAAACACCTTCGGATTGGGGTTTCAACCTACTATCAAGGATAAGAAGAAAATGATGAATCGCAAAAAGGCGGAGAAGGAAGGAAGGCAACTTGTCATGAATATCCCACCATTATATTGTACTTTTCCTTACCCATCAGAGGTGATTAGAGTTGAAATAGACCCAATCGAGGAAGTGGAGGTTGGATTGTCTGAGCTATTTGTGGGGGTTGCTTCTGAGAGGGAGCTATTGGAGGACCCAGAATTTCCAGAGATGTCTACCGAAACAATGAAGAATTGGACCAGTGATTTCCTTCCCTCTCAAAGGGAATTTCGGTATATCTGGGGAGTTGCCTTTGGTCGCCATGAAAGAACTTATTCGCATTGTTTATCTTTTGTCTTTCAGTTTTGTAAATAGTTTTTAATCAAATGCTTTTCAATCCAAGTCTTATGTCGAATCTTTTGTTAAGTCGCATGTTATGATCCTTTACCTTCAAATTCAATGAAATGCACAGTGTTTATTTTTCAAATTGATTTGCTTACACATTGTTTTATCTATTTTATTCTTTTTCAGATGGCCAAAAATAAAACACATTGACCCTTTGGATATCACTATTCTGGAATTTGATGATTGTGACCTCGATATCCCTCACGACTTTGAAATTTTGGAATCCGAAATTCAAGACAAGAGCGATAACGAGGAAGAATCTGAGTCTTTATTAAAGGATCTTGAACAATATGAGGAGAAATTCAAATTGAACTTAGAAGAAACAGAAGTTGTTAATATTGGCACTGAGACTGAGGTTAAGGAGATAAAAATTAGCATTCATTTGAATAAGAAACAGAGAAAATAAATGATCGAGTTTTTGACCATATTTCAAGATGTGTTTGCTTGGTCCTATGATGATATGCCTGAAATTTCAACAGATATAGTGGTCCATCGATTACCGACTGATCCAAATTTTTCACTAGTGAAACAAAAACCTCGCAAGTTTAAGCCAGACATGAGCCTCAAAATTAAGGAGCAAATCGAGAAGCAGCTCAATGTTAGAATTATTATGGTGTCTCATTATCCCATTTGGCTTTCAAACCCTGTACCTGTTCCAAAGAAAAGTGGAGAAGTGCGAGTATGTGTCGATTACAGGGATCTTAATAAAGCCAGCCCGAAAGATGATTTTCCGTTGCCGAACATTCATATTCTTCTGGACAATACCGCAGGGCATGAGATTGAATCATTTGCTGACTGTTTCGCTGGATATCACCAGATCTTAATGGCAGAGGGGGACAGGGAGAAAACTGCTTTTATCACATCCTGGGGGACATTTTGCTACCGAGTAATGCCGTTTGGATTGAAAAATACCGGCGCCACTTATCAAAGGACTATGACCACCCTGTTCCACGATATGATTCATAAGGAGATGGAGGTTTATGTGGACGATATCATTATCAAATCCGAGAGAGCGGAGGATCACTTGATTGACTTGGAAAGGTTATTTGAAAGATTGAGAAAATATGATCTGAAACTAAACCCTGCAAAGTGTGCATTCGGGGCCCCTGCCGGAAAGTTATTGGGATTCATTGTCAGTAAGAAGGGTATAGAGATAGACCCGGCAAAAATTAAAGCCATTCGTGAGATGCCAGTGCCAAAAACGCAAAAGGACGTGAAGAATTTTTTAGGAAAGATTAACTTTATCGGAAGGTTCATCGCTCAGTTGACCCACACATGTGAGTCTCTGTTCAAATTACTGAAGAAAAATGTGTCATTGCATTGGAGTGAAGAGTGCCAGCAGGCGTTTGATAAAATTAAAGACTACTCGTTGCACCCCCCGGTCTTAGTACCACCCAAGCCGAGTCGACCATTGATTATGTACTTGTCAGTGCTCGACGAGGCTGTGGGATGTGTTTTGGGGCAGCATGACGATTCTGGAAAGAGGGAGCAAGCTATTTATTATCTCATCAAGAAGTTCACGTCTTATGAGGCAAAATATACATTTCTTGAAAAGAGTTACTGTGCATTGGCCTGGGCAGCTCAGAAGTTGAGACATCATTTGCTTAGTCATACCACTTATCTTATCTCTCGGTCAGACCCTTTGAAGTATTTGTTGGAAAAACCAATGCCAACTGGACGCATGGCTAAATGACAGATGATTCTTTCGGAGTTTGACATCATTTTTACCACGCAAAAGGCCATCAAGGGTCAGGCGATAGCGGATCACTTGGCCGAAAACCTAAGGAGGGACGATTATCAACCGCTTCACACTTATTTTCCAGATGAGGAAGCCCTGTTCGTGGGTACAGCAGAAGACATGAATGAAAAATGTTCTGAATGGAGGCTATTTTTTGATGGGGCATCAAATTCCTTTGGAGCCGGTATTGGAGCTGTTCTAGTATCACCTGAAGGGAAGCATTATCCTGGTTCCGCTAAACTACGATTTTCTGCACTAACAATATGGCCGAATATGAAGCTTGCATTTTTGGGCTAAAAATGGCTTTGGAAATGGAGATTAAGGATTTAATAGTGTTCAGTGACTCCGATTTGCTCGTGCATCAGACTCTTAAAGAGTGGATCACTCGGGATTCAAAGATCGTGCCTTATCATTGTAGTTTATTGAATTTGGCAAACAAATTTAGGAGTTTGGAGTTCAGGCATATTCCACGTGCCAGAAATGTCTTCGCCGATGCTTTGGCCACCTTATCTTCGATGATTCAACATCCAAACGAGTTGGTAATTGAACCTATCCACATTCACTTGCAAGGAAAACCTGCTCATTGCCTAGTTGTGGAAAAATCCCCCGATGGTCGTCCCTGGTACAGTGACATTAAGGAATTTCTCAAAACAGGGTCCTACCCTCCTGAGGCCGATATGACTGCCAAAAGCTTCTTGCGTAGATTATCATCTAAATTCTTCTTGAATGGAGAAGTGGTATACAAAAGAACGTCAGATTTGGGCCTTCTGAGGTGTGTTGATGAGGACGAAGCAGAATACTTGATGAAAGAACTACATAGTGGAGTATGTGGATCACATATGAATGGCCACTTGTTAGCAAAGAAGATCATGAGGACCGGATATTTTTGGCTTACCATGGAGCATGATTGTGTAGTTTTTGTTAGGAAGTGCATCAAATGTCATTTGCACGGAGATGTTATGCACACTCCCCCCACAGAATTGCACAGTATGACTGCTTCTTGGCCATGTTCAATATAGGGCATGGATGTGATTGGAGCCATTGACCCTCCCGCTTCAAACGGGCATCGATTTATTCTGGTGGCAATTGAATACTTTATCAAGTGGGTTGAAACGGAGTCTTATAAGCATGTGACTAAGAAAGTGGTGACGGACTTTCTAAGAAAGCATATCATTTGTCGTTTTGGAGTGCCGAAGACATTAATCACTGATAATGCCAAAAATCTCAACAATGACATGGTGGATGGTTTGTGCAAACAGTTCAAAATCAAATATCGAAACTCCTCTATTTATAGGCCACAGATGAATGGAGCAGTAGAGGCTGCAAATAAGAAGTTGAAGAAAATAATCCGTAAGATGATTGAGAGACACCGTGATTGGCACGAGAAGCTCCCTTATGCATTAATGGCATATAGAACTGCTATTCAGACTTCTACTGGGGCAACTCCCTACAATCTCATGTATGGAATGGAAGCAGTTTTGCCAGCCGAAGTCGAAATCCCTTCTTTGCGCATTTTAATGGAGGCCAAACTGGAGGAGGCTGAGTGGATTCAACAACGTCATGAGCAGTTGTCTTTAATTGATGAGAAAATGTTAAATGCCATTTGTCATGGTCAATGTTATCAAAAAAGGGTAGCCCGTGCTTACAATAAGAGGGTCAGACCACGAATATTCACAGAAGGAGATAAAGTGTTGAAACACATTTTGCCAGTACAAGAGGAAGCTAAGGGGAAATTTGCACCAAATTGGCAAGGCCCTTTTATTGTCCAGAAAATTTTGCTCGGGGGAGCGCTCATTCTTGCAGAAATGGATACCAATCAATTTGGATATGTGTAAGAAATTTTTCATATGATAAATGAAATTTTCCTTTTAGGGTTTAATGTAAAGAATGGAATGAAAAGTCAGGCCTTCTTCCTTTCCAATCAAACATTCTATCCCTAGTTATCCTTTTTGAGCATTCAGAGCAAATTATTTCGTTTGGAATCCCCTGAGAATCGCAAACCCCACACTGGGGCAAGTTTTGAGTTGAAAAAGCTAAGAAGGAAAAGAAGGAAAAAAGAAAAGAGAGGGTTCAAATGGTAAAAGCGATAGAGGAACAAAATGAAGAGAAAAATGAAAAGAGGAGGATCTCGATTGAGAATAAATTGGGACAATTATTAGTAGGCATAATTTAAAGATGCGATCTCAGGAAATCTAAACATTCATAAGTCCGCTTTCAAGCCTTAATTCTTTTCTAAGCACCCCACCAGACCCCATTGCAAAAACCTAAAAATCCTGACTTCTGTTCTTTATATTGTCTTTTTAGGACAATTTCTAATCAAGTGGCACATGATGTCAAAAACACCTTCACCTATTTTGCAAGGGAAGGATTGTTATACTGATGCCATTATTTCTTAAAACACATTTCTAGATTAATACGGGCGATAGACAAGATTTGTTTGTTAGGTGAAAACCCGCAAGGGCACCTTAGGAAAAAGAAAGAAAAAAGAAAAAAAAGAAAAAAAAGAAAAAGAAGAAGGAAAAAGGAAAAAGAAGAAGAAAAAGGAAAAAGAAAAAAAAAGTGAAAGGAAAACAAAATGGGCGAGGGCAACCTTAGTGAAAACCCAAAAGGGCGCTGAGGTAGGGTTTTACAAGGAAAAGTGAGCGTGGATCCAAAGTGCTGGTGACTTAGTTCATTGGAGATTCTCCTCATATTGTGGTTCTGTTGTTAAGCATTTGAACTCCGAAGAGATGATATCCAAAGGGTCAAGTGTAGCACTTGGTTCGAAAACCAAAGTGTTTGATTTATCAAACACGAAATTTGAGTATACAAGCTTGTCTATTTGAAATGATTTTTCATGCAATAAAAGTAGAGGATTGTGTTTATATTGTTAAGATTTTTCATCACTATGTGCAATTAGAATGTTTTTCATGTGTTGCATGGTCACATTTGTCTCTTTCGCTCTATCAAATGGCAATCCCTATGATTTATCGAAAGAATAGATACTAGATGATACGTTGATCTACATATGAGAAATTATGAAAACTTGATATTGCTCGCAGGGCTAGATTGAAGTACCTGCTTCGCCACATAAGGAGTCCAAATGCTCATGTTTACACTTCTTTTGAAAAGGGGTTGATCGGATGGAGGCGGTATTATCTATCATTATTTCTTTTCTTGCAGGTCCGATAGTCCAATAAGCATGACACTGGGGCAATTTAGAGGAAGTTATTTGTCTCCTTTCTCAAAATTCTACGAAATGCTCGGGTTCTATCCCACTAACCGACCGATTATCAAGGCAGGCTCGGGTAGTCATCCCACTGACCAAATGAAGAATGAAAGCAGGCTCGGGTATTCATCCCACTAACTAAATGAAGAATGAAGGCAGGCTCGGGTGTTCATCCCACTGACCAAATGAAGAATGAAGGCAGGCTCGGGTATTCATCCCACTGACCCAAGCGACGGCAGACTCGGGTAGTCATCCCACTGACCAAATGAAGAATGAAAGCAGGCTCGGGTATTCATCCCACTGACCAAATGAAGAATGAAGGCAGGCTCGGGTGTTCATCCCACTGACCAAATGAACAATGAAGGCAGGCTCGGGTAGTCATCCCACTGACCAAATGAAGAATGAAGGTAGGCACGGGTATTCATCCCACTGACCCAAGCAACGGCAGGCTCGGGTATTCATCCCACTGACCAAATGAAAGCAGGCTCGAGTATCCATCCCACTGACCTTTTGAGTTTACATGTTCCAACTCACGGCGGAATAACTGTAGGTAAGTTGTTGGTGTCTACGTTTTTGTCTCAAATTTCTTCGAAACTCAAACAAAGAGAGGCAAACTGTAGACACCAAATTTTTACTTATTTCATTTTTATTTATTTTTCTTTTATTTTTATTTATAATTGTTAGCTATTTTTACTTATTAATCTCAGGATTTTAGTTTAGACATCTTTTTGTAGCTTTTTAGATACTAAATTTATTGATTTAGCTTTCATTGTTATTATTTTTCATTTTTTTATTTTTTTATTTTGATTAAAGGCATTTATCATTCATTTCTTAATTAGTCGCTTAATTACTCACAAAAATATATTTTAACTCTTTAGATTCAATCTATGAAATATACTCACAAAAATATCTTTTTGTTCGTTATCCTAAATTAATGGGAATTAGTGAAAATAAAAGGAAAATTGTCAATCAAAGTCAAAAAAAAACGCTGAACTCCCTAATAGTAGCGTACTAACAGAATGCAGAAAACAAAAATGCGGCTCCATTTTCCAGTTTGTTTTCCGGGCATTTTTGCCCATTTTTCTACTCCATCAGATTGGCATAGTACAAGGCCATCTGGCCTTTATCTTGAACCTCAATCTCATAAGGAACAGAGGCCATCCAATGGTGTAGAAATTAGAAGAAGGAAAACGCAGCAGCTGTACACCGTGGATATTAGGATTCGGGTGCTTATAAGAAGCCTTCAAATGAGAAGGGATCAAGAAGGGGAGAACGTATGACGGCTGGGGTTTTAGGAAAAAAGGAAAACAGCTAGAAATGGAGGTTTTGGACGGCAAAAGAAAGAAACAATAGAGGGGATGACGGCTGAAAGATAAAAAGCAAGAAAGGAAGCGAGGAAAGGAGAGAAACCGAGAGAGGGCTAGAGAGAAAGAGAGTTAGCAAAAGAGAGATAGCCAGAGAGGTGATGCGGAAAGAAATAGAGAGAGGAAGAATGGCTGGTAAACCAACTATGAAGGGATAAAGTCTAGGAAGCAAGAAAAATCGAGGGGGTGTCTGCAGTGGCAGAGAAAGGAGAGCCACTGGAATTGCTAACCCTCACGCCACCAGTAGTTGCGAATCTTCATCAAGAAAGCATGAGTACTGTAAGTTCTTTTTCTCCTTTAAATTCCAGTATCTCTTCAAAACACAGACATCTTTAAATTTTCAAAGCATGTGTTTTCGTGACTTTGCTCATGGGAAATTCACTGTTTTTGTTGTCTAATCTTCCGCCCCTTCTGTTTCATGTTCCCCAAGACTGTGTTTTCTTTGTTTATGAGTGAAAAATCAAATCTTGTGGCTGTGCGTGGGTCGTGTTTTGAATTGGTATGGTTGAAAATTTGTGAACCTAAAAAGCCCTCAGCTTTGCATTTTCCTTCCCCAAAATCAAATAGATGTGATCCGTGGGTTTTCTCTTGGGTGATCCCTGATGTTCCAAAGATTTAATTTTTGATGGTTAAGAATGATTGAATCCTTGTTGCTGTTAAAATTTGTTGTTGTTGCGTTAGTTTACTAAACGTCAAAGCATCAGATAAGCTTCAGAAATTTGCTAAGGTCGCATGGTTTCCCTTCTGATTTTCATGTGTTAGCATCTAAAGTTTTATGGAAAAAGTAGAAAGCACGTTTGGTTCATACTGGAGTGTTTGGTTGCTTGAAGTTTGTACTCTCTTTGGCGTTCAGTTGGCATGATAGTGGGCTGTGGGCATGCTTGCCGTGAGTGTCATTACGCCTCTGCTGCAATTTCACGTTCAGTTGCGTTATGAAGCTACTAATGCTTGTAGTGTTTTCTTGATGCATGAAATCTCGGGTGCCTCTTGCTGTTTTGTGCTTTGGGTCATCTTTACTGCTTTAATCCACCCCACGAAATGTTTTAACATTGGAATTTGTTAATATGATATTTGGAATTCCGGGTTGAATGATGAAAAGCTGCATTTCGTCCTCATTTTTGATGTTCTTCCTTCTTCACGCAACAACCTACAAAGCTGGACTTTCATCATCTTGTTTGCATACTCCATCTTGTGTCAATAAAGGTTGTAGAAGAGTTAATGAAGCGTGAGTTGTATTTAAACTTTTGCCATCTTGTTGAGTTGCTAAAGAGGATTGCAGAAGAGCAACTTCAGCCTGCCGAAATCTATTGCAGAAAGTCTCTTTAGCTGCTGTATTTTTTTTTTGACAGAAAGCTTTGCCGGAATTCTTGTTTGCATAAAGATCCTCAGTGTTCCTGATTTTGTCATCCCCTTGTATGCATGATAAGCTTGATAAGAACTTGAGATTGGGTTTGTGGTTTGAGATGATTGTGTGAATCTGCCATGCGAAGTACTGAAGCTCAGAAGCATTGCTTGTTGAAGCTCAAAAATTTTTTTTGCATGAAAGTTTTCAAGAATTTACATGATTTCTTTCTAAGTTTTTGCTTGTATAGACGCCAAAGTTATGTGTCGTAATGCTTAGTTCAAGGTTTGGAGGTTTGGTTGAAAAGGTTTTGATCAAAGCTGGTGTTCGGATCTGAAGTATCCGTTTGGAAACAAAGCTGCAGCAAATTTCTGATTGTAGAAAGCTTCTTCGTGCCTTTTTGCATGAAGTTTTTCAATGTTTGCATGATTTCCTTCTATGATTTTGCTTGTTCGGATGTCAAGTTCATGTTTTGTGTTGTTTAGTTTAAAATTTGATGTTGGATCAAGAAAGCGTTGGGTTAAAGTATGAGATCAAATCTGAATTCAGTGTATGAAAGTGGAGCAAAGGTGCAGCAGTTTGTTTGTTTTGTTGCAGAATGTTTTCTCACGTAAGTTTGCATGCTTTGCATGAAAAGAGTTTTCAAAATTGCAAATCATCCCCTCAAGTCTCCCTAATACTACTATGGCCCATAAGATTGAAAAGATTAATCAATTTTGTCACTCTAGAATCTTAGTTGCTTTTGGCATGCTTTAACATAATTTTTGGGTAGATTCTTAAGGAGTTGTAGGATGAATTTGAAGGGTCTAACAACTTTTTCTGGATTTATAGTTAATTTGATTTTTGGAGTTTTGGCATTTTTGTTGTTCAATCATGGCAAATAGTTTTCCATTTATTTTTGTGAGTTTTGTCATTTGATTAGTAGTTGTTATCTTAAGCCATTAATTTTAATTTCATTCCTTTTAGACCCCTAATATTCAATAAATTGACCCCTCGAACTTCTTTGACTTTTACAAGCCAGTCTCTACTTGTTTTAATTTCTTAAACATGGGTTGTTTGCCTCCTTTTAAGTGCCTTTGATTGATTCAATTTCACACTTATTCCCATTTCATGTGATTATTTCTTAATTTAAGTGATGCCTTGACCTTTTCTTTTATTTTGGAGGGTAAATAAGTAATTTCACTCCATTAGAGCCCCAACCCAAGGGAGGTACACCCTATCCCTTATTTCTTACTTTATTTGACCCTACGTGCCCTATGTGACTTTACGTGTTTAATTGCATGCCTCTTGGATGTTTATTTATTTATTTCATTTATTTATTTATTTGCTTTATTGGCTTTAGCCTTGTATATCTATCATTTGAAAGGCACTTGAATGCCAAATTTGTAATAGTTAGGTATTTATTTTTATTATTTATTTTATTTCCCCTTTTAGATTGTAGTAGGATCCCCCTCTAAAATGTAATAGTTAGGTTTTTTTATTTGCTTTATTTTTGCTTGTGTGATTTGAATGCTTACGTGCTATGTGTTACCGCTTTCTTAGGGTCTTGCATCTAGATATTATGATTATGTGTTATGTGTTTATGTTATATTATGTGTTTACATGCTTTTATTAGATTGTACATGATTAATTTAGTTATAATTAATGTGTGACGTGTTATCACACTAGTCCAACGCTGGTTGTTATCCATTTCTCGATACCACACTAGTTCAACGCTAGTTGTGGTTCCCTTGTCCAATTTCTCATTAGTCCAATGCTAGTGAGGAAATAGAAATAAGGGTTAGTCCAATACTAGACCCTTAGGGACCTCCTACGCTAGATCATGTTTGTATGACTACATTACATTCTCATGCATATTTTTTATTTTTTAGGGTCTTTTATCATCCCTCCTTATACGTATATCCCTTTCTCCCATATTTTCCCTTATATGTATATTCTTTACCCCCTTTGTATGAAACATGACATTAAACTTGCATTCATCTAAGTATTAGATTTAGGTTAGATCATTTGCTTGATTAGATAGGGAAGCCCCTTGGATATGGGATATGGACGAGTTTGGCTTCTCTGGCCTTAGCACGCTCATATTCCCTCTATTAAAGGGAACATTGAAAGTCACGAGTATAAGTCCCCCGCACCCATTATGATGCATTCCTTTAGGTCATACACATTTGTATATTATTATTTTCTTTTCTTTTTCTTTCTTTCGAGTCTCATGACTTGCATTATTCGTGACTTCTTCGAAAAGTCTTTATTGGACGTCACAATTAATGTGATTGGCACCATTCGAGCTTTGAAGAGAAATTTCGACCCTCCTACCCTCTTAGGTCTAGGGTTTACATTCATATAGTATATCCAAATGTGATAAATTTTTAGGTTAAAATAAAAAAAATCTTTGACTAAATCGCGCAACTAGCCTTGACTAGGTTGAAAGGGTGCCTTGGATTCTTATTCTTGCATTCCCTTTCTTCAAATGTGACTCCCGAATCTTTTTCTCTGATTTCCGTAGACTTGGAGTCATTTAAAAAGGGTTTTTCTATTTTTCTTTAAAAAATTCATTTTTTTAGGTGACTTGGTACACCTTAACTCTATACTAAGTAACGACTCCATTTTTCATTCATAAATCCTTTTTAAACTATATTTTGGGTCAAATCGTCGCGTTTTCAAGTTCCATTTAGACCCATATTTTTTCATTTCAAAAAATTCATTTTCCAATCAAAATTGAATTAAAAGCCATTTTTCTAAATTCGTCTTTTATTTTCTTATTAAAAAATGGGACGCGACACTTTCTTGAGTTATAAGGTGAGTTACTAAGAAAGTTCCTTTTTATTTTAATAATGGTATATTGGTGGCTTGTAAAGGTTAAATATGCTATTATGTGGATGATTTCATGATTTTAAGTGAAATTGGTCCAATTTTTAATTTATTGGAAATTTTTTTATTTTATATGATAATTATGGATTGGCCTTGAATTGATCGATTGAGATGGTGTTAAATGGAACTTGTATGCGTTAATTGCTATCGTTTGCAAAAAATTTCCGCTTGTGGGGATAAATTCTGATTCTATTTGATTTGGGGATTTTCTTATAGTTGGCTTTTAAGCTTCTAAGTATCTTTGATTGAAGGATATTGTGACCTAATTGGATGTGTTGTATTGTTTATGAACCGCATGTGTGATTGTGGGTAATTGCTATGAGAGTTGGGTATTTAATTGTAAGGTGAAAGTGGAGTATTTAGGGGAAAATGCCGTCCGTTTATTTTCTTGTAATATGAGTGAGTTAAAGTGGATTTTGAAGTGTGATTTTTGTGTCAAATTGGACGTACTTCATTGAAAACTATGTCGGTTCTCTCGAAAGGTATTTGAGAAACTACATTCCTATTTGAACTTACATAGTTTCGTTTGGTGAATATCATGATCGTTTGGTGAATATCATGATCGTTTTACCATTTTAAAACATGATACCTCTTTAGTTTAAAGAGATATGAGTTAGGGTTTTCTCGGTCACAAGTGAACTACTTTCAGGTGAGGTTTTAAGTGTGAAATTAAGGTATTTTGTCCTCCTTTTCACATGATTTTTATCAAAACATTTGTTATATAATATTTACTTGATTATATATTGATTTTGAGCTACCTAAACGATTCAGAGAAATATTTCTTAGCCTATCTAGTTTATTCTGACTTGTCTTTGGTCCAAGTGTTTTCCGTTGAAAATTTTATAACCCTTTTGAGTTTAGTTTTGCGTTTGGTTTATGAAATCCTAGTTATTATCGTCCACAAATTCAAATGCCCTCGTTTCACTTTAAAATCATCTTTATACATTTTATTCGTAATTAGTCGAGTTTTTTCGATTTCACCTAATTGTTTATGCTAGATAAACTGTAATATTCTCTCTCGTTTAATTTTAGGTTTCATCGGTGACTGAGGGTAATATCCGGAAGGGTATTTTGGACGTTATTTTACGTAAATATGTGAGTGTTCCTTGTTTGTTATATTTTTCCTTGACTTCATGTCTTGTTGTTATTGTTTGATAATGTGTTAAGTGCTCTCAATGATTGTCAAAACGAGTTTTCTAGGCGAGTGTGTACTTTATCGCACTCGACCTAAATGAATGTAAAATTTTCAATGATTGAATGATTGAAACATTACATGTACATGAATGTAAGTCTTTTGACTGAATTGGACCCTGCCATTCGTTACCGATCGACTCGAGCCAGAAGCAGACTCGGTCGGGCGATTTGGTGACCCTAGGTGACTGTTTGGTATATTCGAGTATTACCCTGATATCTGGTGGAGTCCAGCCAAGGTCCGGAAGGGGGTGAATGAAATGAATGTACGATTAATATTGTAAATGAGGGGTTTTACTTACAGAAATGCATTTTCAAATGATTGGAGGAATAAGGGAATGAAAGGAGAATGAATGAATGGCTCCCTGTGAGCGCATATCCTTTTAATGAATGTGTTACTATCGCTTTATATTGTAAATGTTTCTTGACTTATGGTTTGACTTATTGTTTGACTATCATTTTTAATGGACTTATTGCTTAATTATATGTTCGGAACCTCACTGAATTTTTAACTCATTTCTTTAGTTTTGTTTTCCTTAACAGGAGAAGGCGAGTAAGGACGAGAGCTCTGTATAGACTAATTTGGTTTAGTTCTTTGAATTTTATAATGGTTCTCGCCCTAGTGCTTGGCACGGGTTGGATGTATGAAGAATTGAAAACCTTTGTATATTTGAGTCTGTACTCCCTTTTGAGATAGAAATGTATATAACTTTCACTTTAAGTTTTGGATTGTCATTATGCTTATTCTTGTGGTGTTATTTCGGATTTATTTGAGGTTTGACTGGGTCTCGGTGAGAGTTGGGCATGCGGTCCGCCGAACCCTTTGGTTCACCTTAGGGTGAGGTAGGGCTGTCACAGTTGGTATTAGAGCCTGTTTCGCGTGGTCTCTGCCCGGAGTGAGTCTGAATTAAGTGGTGAATAAGTATGAGGGACTAAGTGCTCGTTCGAGCATAAGCTATGAATCATATATGTTATAGGCCTTGAACCTTTCTCATGGTATCTGAGGACTATAGATAGGTACGTCAGGTAGGAATTTCGATTGTAGATAGTTTACTCTTGGGACTGGTCAACTCGAGATGTGAATTATTTTATTTCGGATTCTCGTGCCCGAGTACTCTAGAGTTGAGACGCTGCTAAGTGCTTGAGACTTGCATTTTGGGAATATGAACATACTTTGTCTAGCTAGAATGAGTACAAGAGGTTAATAGACGTCTAGTTTGGATAGAAAATGACGTGAGAAACTGGACGGGGTTATTTTAACTGAGTGTGGGACGATATATCGCCATTTCTTTTGATTCGCCCTTACATTGTTACTACATGACGTTAGTTTTAGTATTTGTGTATATGATTATCTGTCTAATTTGATATGTATTTGTGTGTTTGATCATCTGTCTCCTTGATATATGGTGTGTTGTGTGTGTATATGTCTATTTGTGTATTTGGTATTCGGTGTACTAGAATTTAGTTACTTTAGTCAACTTACTACGTTTATTCACTAAATTACCTTTTGGGAAAAGAAAAAAAAGGATAGGGAAAAACATCATATGGAGGGAAGACGTAGTCGCGGACGTGGTCGTGGCCATGGGACTAGGCGAGCCCAAGAGCCAAGAGAAGAAAGGGAAACAACGGCTAAACAAGAGCAAGGACCGAAAGTTGAAACCGGAGACCAAATGGCAACAGCAATTCAACAAATGACAAACATTTTAGTAAGGTTGGTGGACCAACAAGATCAAATACCTGGGAATCAACCCTAGAACCCTGAAATAGGAGAAGATCGGACTCTTGAGAGGTTTCAGAAGTTTGCTCCTCCGAAATTTCTTGGAGGGTCTAATCCGGATGTAGCTGAACAGTGGCTGGAAGCTATGATCAACATTTTTGCAGCTTTGACCTACACTGAGTAAAGACAAGTGAACTTTGCGGTGTTCCAATTTGAAGGACCGGCACAAGTATGGTGGAATGTGATTAAAACAAAGTGAGAAAGAGAATGGATTGTATGGACGTGGGCGAACTTTATAAGAGAATTTAACGAGAAGTACCTCCCACCTTTAGTCCAAGAAAGGAGGGAGGATGAATTTATGGGGCTACGCCAGGGAACCTTAAGTGTGGCGGAATATGAAACGAAATTTACCAAACTATCCAAGTTTACTTTCGAATTAGTGGCCACGAAACAGAGAAGAATGAGACGGTTTATACAGGGATTGAATTTGGAAATTCAAGAACCTCTAGCGGCGGTTCAGGTTAATACGTTTACGGAGACCCTTGAGAAAACCCAACGAATTGAGAATGCAAAGGCACAGGTAAAAGCCTCCCAAACTCAGAAAAGAGGTGCATCTGGTAGTGTGATTGAGGAATCTAGTGAATCGATAGCACCCTCTAAAGTGCAAAAAGTGAACCCTTTACCCCACCCACCATGGACATTAGGGATGTTGGATGAAAGGTTTACAAAAGGAAGCCAAATAGGACATGGGAAAATTTCTCAAGAAAGCCAAAAAATGGCTTCTCACTTGACTTGTGGCTATTGTGGAAAGGCCAATCACACTGAAAGTGATTATTGGCGGAAAGGGCGGAAGTGTTTGATTTGTGGAAGTGGTGATCATCAAGTTAGCAACTATCCGAGAAGACAGTCACTTGAAAATAGTACTCCACAACTGGACAGAACCAAATCAAAACAAGCGAATGAAAGAGGAAATCGAACAAGTGTACCGGCAAAAGTTTATGCGATAGACAACCAAACAGTTTCGGACTCATCTGAGGCAAATGAAGGTAAAAATTTCGAGGATGAAATTTCTTAAGGGGGAGAGAGTGTGAGAACCCTAAAAAAAAAAATTTCACATTTACTCAGCCTTTTTGGTTATTTTCACTTCCGTTGTTATATTTAAGTGAAACTTTGCTATCCATGTTTCCAAGGCAGTTTTCATTATAACTATGAGTGTGTGGTTGTGTATAGTAAGTATATTTGTGTGAGATTATAGATATATATTCTTGTTGAAAGTATGGACAAACGCGACATGTGAGTTTGGAAAAGAAAATTTCTGTTGAAAATGCTTGGTACCAAATCCGGCTGCAAATCCGGCCAGATCTTAGCTGGATTGTTTGAGGGTTTAAAAAAAAAATTTGGTTTCGCCTCTGCCCTATATCCTGCCAGGAATCTGGCTGAGAATCCGACCAGGAATCCGGTCGGATTGTGACGTGGCATAGGCGGCCATCAACTTGGACCACTTGTTTCCTTCTTTCTTATACTGATTTTCGTCCAAAAATATCTTCATTTCTTCATTGCTCAACCGTGTGTCTTAGAGAGAAGAGAGAAAGTTCTTATTTTCTAACTTCAATTTCTACTCAAATCTTGAGATTTCACCGTTAGATTTTCAATCTACTCCGTACAAGTGCTAGCTAAGAAGGGTTAAAAGTGATAGTGGAGTTGTTTTTGGAAGAAAAGCTTTAAATTCCTGCCTTTCTTGAGTTATAAGGTGAGTTACTAAGAAAGTTCCTTTTTGTTTTAATAATGGTATATTGGTGGCTTGTAAAGGTTAAAGATGCTATTATGTGGATGATTTCATGATTTTAAGTGAAGTTGGTCCAATTTCTGATTTATTGGGAATTTTTCTGATTTTATATGATAATTATGGATTGGTCTTGGATTGATCGATTGAGATGGTGTTAAATGGAACTTGTATGCGTTAATTGCGATCGTTTGCGAAAAATTTCCGCTTGTGGGGATAAATTCCAGTTCTAGGGTTTTGATTTGGGGGTTTTCTTATGGTTGGCTTTTAAGGTTCTAAGTAGCTTTGATTGAAGGATATTGTGGCCTAATTGGATGTGTTGTATTGTTTATGAACCGCATGTTTGATTGTGGGTAATTGCTATGAGAGTTGGGTATTTAATTGTAGGGTGAAAGTGAAGTATTTAGGGGGAATGCCGTCCGTTTATTTTCTTGTAATGTGAATGAGTTAAAGTGGATTTTGAAGTGTGACTTTTGTGTCAAGTTGGACGTATTTCATTGGAAACTACGTCGGTTTTCTCGAAAGGTATTCGAGGAACTACATTCCTATTTGAACTTACATAGTTCCGTTTGGTGAATATCATGATCGTTTTACCATTTTAAAACATGATACCTCTTTAGTTTAAAACTTCCAATGTTTACTTACTCTTTACCAAAATAAAGAGTTATGAGTTAGGATTTTCTCGGCCACAAGTGAACTACTTTCAGGTGAGGTTTTAAGTGCGAAATTAAGGTATTTTTGTCATCCTTTTCACATGATTTTTATCAAGACTTTTGTTATATAATATTTCCTTGATTATATATTGATTTTGAGCTACCTAAACGATTCAGAAAAATATTTCTTAGCCTATCTAGTTGGATTCTGACTTGTCTTTGGTCCAAGTGTTTTCTGTTGGTAATTTTATAGCTCTTTTGAATTTAGTTTTGCGTTTGATTTATAAAACCCTAGTTATTTTCGTCCACAAATTCAAATGCCCTCGTTTCACTTTAAAGTCATCTTTATACGTTTTACTCGTAATTAGTCGAGTTTTTTCGATTTCACCTAATTGTTTATACTAGATGAACTATAATATTCTCTCTCGTTTAATTTTAGGTTTCATCGGTGACTGAGGGTAATATCCGAAAGGGTATTTTGGATGTTATTTTGCGTAAATAGGTGAGTGTTCCTTGTTTGTTATATTTTTTCTTGACTTCATGTCTTGTTGTTATTGTTTGATAATGTGTTAAGTGCTCTCGATGATTGCCAAAATGAGTTTTCTAGGCAAGTGTGTACTTTATCGCACTCGACCTAAATGAATGTGAAATTTTTAATGATTGAATGATTGAAACGTTACATGTGCATGAATGTAAGTCTTTTGGCTGAACTGAGTCCTGCCATTCGTTACCGATCGACTCGAGCCAGAAGCGGACTCGGTCGGGTGATTTGGTGACCATGGGTGACTGTTTGGTATACTCGAGTATTACCCTGAAATCTGGTGGAGTCCGGCCAACGTTCGAAGGGGGTGAATGAAATGAATGAACGATTGATATTGTAAATGAGGGGTTTTACTTACAAAAATGCATTTTCAAATGATTGGAGGAATAAGGGAATGAAAGGAGAATGAATGAATGAATAGCTCCCTGTGAGCGCGTATCCTTTTAATGAATATGTTACTATCGCTTTATATTGTAAATGTTTCTTGACTTATTGTTTGACTATCGTTTTTAATGGACTTATTGCTTAATTATGTGTTCGGAACCTCACTGAGTTTTTAGTTTATTCCTTTAGTTTTGTTTTCCTTAACAGGGGAAGGCGAGCAAGGACGAGAGATCTGTATAGACTAGCTTGGTTTAGTCATTTAAATTTTGTAATGGTTCTCGCCCTAGTGCTTGGCACGGGTTGGATGTATGAAGAATTGAAAACCGTTGCATATTTGAGTCTGTACTCCCTTTTGAGATAGAAATGTATATAAGTTTCGCTTTAAGTTTTGGATTGTCATTATGCTTATTCTTGTGGTATTATTTCGAATTTATTTGAGATTTGATTGAGTTTCGACGAGAGTTGGGCAGGCGGTCCATCGAACCCTTTGATTCGCCTTAGGGTGAGGTGGGGCTGTCACATGTGACAATCACTACATTTGCATGCATATTTTTCTATCTTTTGGGGTTTTTATCATTTTGCATGGCATTTCCTTTATATGTACATCTCTTATCCCATATTTCCCCTATATATATATGTAACAGCCCCACCTTCCCCTAAGGCGAACCAAAGGGGTTAGCGGATTGCCTGCCCAGCTCTCGCCAGGACTACGGAGCGGTTACACGCGTTCTAAAACGTTTCGGAAATGCAAAAGTGCGCTCGGACAAGCCACAAGAACCAAAATAACAAAATAATAAGCAAAAGGAAAACGATGAATAGTGCCTGGAATAGGGGAAACCGAGAACCCACCAAACAGTAATACATAGCAATTCAACATTTACAACCACACTTGGCATGTCAAAACTATACATATGGTATACACATATTCGGTTTGCCATTCAGAAGATGAACCCAATACACATTAGGGTTTCATGAGATGAGCTATTCAAAATAGACATATACATGGCTCAATTTGGCAACCAACACGTATGAGCTCCCAAAAGTGATTATTTTCCTGTAAGGAAAACAAAAGGGAACAGAAAGGGGTGAGCTTGCGCTCAATGAGGTACCAAACAGATAGCAATAAAATCATGGCATTTCATGTTTAACAAATCAGATACACATGCCAGATATAAAGCAACGGAACCACTGATTCAAATCAGAAGGATACGGGTGGCTCTCAGGAGCCAAATTTCCAGCTCAGTACTTGATCCAGACCGGTTGACCCTCCGTCAACGTATATAGAACCAAAGCGTCCGTAGACCCCTCTTCACTCCAAATTCCGTCCACCAAACACCCCTTTACCGGGCCCGCTCACCGTATCAGTAACAGAAATGGTAATACTCGAGTATACCGGAACCCAAGGGTCTCAATACCCAAAGATCCCCGAACAGACTACCGTGGTTCGTTATCTAATCGTCCAGGCCCTTGCCGGCCCGACTTGAATAACTTAGCCACAGGATTTGAGCTCATAGGTCACAGAAAGGTCGTTGGACACAAGCTTCCAAACGACGTCAGAACAGATACAGTTTCAGATACAGATAACAGATTCAGTACAGTTTCAGATACAGATACAGATAACAGATTCAGATAGACGTTCAGAATTGGAATATGAACAGACCAGAGAACGAGTGTGATAAAGTACACCCTCGCCTCCACTTTATCAAAGCAGTACTTGGCTTCAATAGTCATAAGTCAAGTATTCAGATATTCAGATATTTCACATAAAGGGTAGCAGGCAGTGGTACACTCACCGATTCAACTTCAAAAGTTTCACTTCAGATTGGCCTTAATCGCCAAGAAACCCTAAAATAATCAAAATAAACCAATTGAAGGTTTCATATCTAAAATCGAATAAACGGAATGCACAAGTGAGACATACTAATGCAAGGGTGCAAAAACATGATTTTCTTGAAAACAAAAAGATAACATCAAGACCTAGGCGCAAACAACCCAAAAGCCCTTCATTTCCATCAAAAGGCAAATCCAACTTAAAGAACCAAACGGCCTAGAAAATCGGGCAGCACTTCCCCTAAATTTCTTACTTTTCCAGCCATTAAGGCTTCATTATTTCCTCAAATCAGTCCCAACACCTCACACAAAAGTCATCTCATTCCCAAAAGCCGTTCACTAGGCTCAAAGTAGTACAAGTACAAAAGTTAGCTAGAAAATGACCGGAATAAGAGTAAGCCTTAAAACCATGCCAACCAATAGGGTTTCATAAAGCCATGCCAATCACAACCCCAATAGGGTTTCATATACATATATAAGCATAATAGCAAACCAGAAATTAGAAAATGGCCTTAGTCTTGGCCCCAAATAGAAAACTGTTTTACACTCATTATGCGGTAATGGCGTCAAATTCTCTACGGTTATCGGATGGGGGTGTAAGACCCACCGTTTCGAATCTATGAAACAGGGCTACAATAATGTAGAAGACCACTCAATCCAGTTCGTAACACAACTAGGTCAAATATGCCAAATACTAACCCAGAATTCCTAAAACAGGTTCACAAAACACAAAAAACTGTAATCAGTATATCTCAGTCCATACAAGTCCAAATGCCGAAATTCCAAAGGCATATGTTAGCTAAGACACTCAGCTACATTTCATCAGAAGACACCAACTCCAGAATCCAAACCAATTCCAGTCAAAATGGCCAATTACTATCGCAGTTTTCGCATTCTGTCCAAAGCAGAACAGCTACAGTAATTTCGTCATAACTCATTCTACATTAATCCAAATGACCTGAAATTTTACAGGCATCTCCATCACATCAATACCAACAACTTTCATGTTTTGAGCAAAGTCTAATTCGGCCTCTAACCCAGTGATATAAAACCGGACAGAATTGGGGTTCAAGAACCCTAACTTTTCAAATTTCACACCAAATCCAAAATTGATTGCATTTAACCACATTTCACATCCACTAGAGCCATTTCCAACCATTACAATTCATCATACAAGCCCCCAACATCAAGATCATATTAAACCAGAAAAATTCCCAATAAAATAAAAACTTCACCAAAACAAGCCAAATCAAGAAACAAATCATATATTCCTTCTCTCATGCCCCCATTAAGCACAAAATAAGCATTATTAGATGTAGTAGGGTGTTTCAAGCTTCACTTACCAAGAACCAAGAGAGAGGAAGATGTGGAGCACCTTAGTCCTTCAAACAAAGTTCACTAAAGCTCTCACTATCACTAAAAGGTAAGATTTTATGGAGCAAAAACTAAGTTAATCACATGAGTTGGTGGATTTGGTCTTGTTAGAAGCTTGAATGTTGAAGAGTTTTGTCTTCCTTGGAGCTTAAGAGGGCCGGCTATGGTGGAGAGAAAATGAGGAAATTTTAATGAATTTTTGAGATATTTAACCTTTGGTCAAAAGTCAAAATTTGGAATAGTAATTCTTAAAAAGGTATCCAATAAGAAAGTGACATGTGTCACTCTATTCAATGCAACCTTATCATTCTTTTCTCTCTCACATCAATCACTTCACACACTCTACTTATCTCTTAACACCCGATAAATGATATACAGTATCCAAAACTTAACCTTATTGGCCGAATTTTTCCGAACTTTTCGCACTAGTGGGTCCCACGTCCACTATTTATTCTTAATTTTCTAAAAACTCACCAATGCTAGAAAAATCATCTAAAACTTATATTTACTCATAAAAATTATCTAGAAAATTTTCCGGATACAGAAAGTGCAGAAAACAAACCATTGAAAATAAGAAAACCTGGAAATATAATAAAACCTAGAAAATGGAAAGATTACGGGTTCTCACACTCTCTCCCCCTTAAAGAAATTTCGCCCTCGAAATTTTACCTTCACAATTTAAAGTAACCAATGGCCTGTACCTTCTCCGTCTTCAGAGTCAGAAGAAATAAGGTTCTTCATTTTAGTCCCTTTTCCACTTGACGGGCCAGGGTCGGTCTTGGTTGGCTGCTGGTTCCTTTCTTTTCGTGCAATAACCCCCGGGCAATTAGCAACCAAATGCTCGGCGCTCCCACAACACAGACATCTCCTCCCCTTTTTCCAGCAATCCACTTCAATATGATTGGATTTTCTACAATATCCACAAATTATCTCACCACTCGTTCCACGGCCCTTCTTCACAATTGATCTACCAGCTTTACCCTTTTTCTTTGCATGAAAGATCTTCAGTTGTGGCTTTGCAATTCCCGTCCTTTGAGCTTCCTCTGGCGTTCCCATAGATGTGTTACCTTGTGCCATTGCTACGGTCTTCTTGGAAATCTCTTCGTATTTCCTCTTTAACTCCATATTTTGGTGTAAGAGTTCAAGTTTCTCCGAATACTCTTGCTTCCATTGCCTTTCCCAGTACTCGGTCAGCCTCCTTTGAACCTCTAATTCATCTCGGAGAACCAAAATTTTCTGATACGGATCAACCCAATGTGTCATCTTACTGAAGTGCTGGAGCTCGGATGCTAGCCTGCCGGGCAAAACAATGGGTCATAATACATTCTTAAGTACAAGTGGCACTCCCGGTCCTTGTCCAGCTATTGTTTCCCTTTTCTTTTCTTGATTCCTGGCCTCATTTAGTTCCACGTCCACGACGACATCTTCCTCACATATATATATATATATATATTTTCTCTCTTTTCTTTTTCCCCTTTCCCACAGTACTGCAACGCATAACTACAGTAAAGTGACAAAAGTAATCGAATTCTAGCACACCAATTACACCAAAGACATATACACATATAACACGCCATGTATCAAGAAAACGGATAACCAAGTACACCAACACATGCCAATTAGACAGATAATCCTATGCACAATACCCAAACCACTGTCATGTCATAGGGGTATCAAGCAAATCAAGAGTAAAGGCGATATAGTCCCAGACCCAATTAAAATAACCCCGTCCGATCCCTCACGTCACTTACTATGCAAACTAGATATCCAATAACCTCTTGGACTCATTCTAGCCAAACAAAGCCTATTCATGTTCCCAAAATGCAAATTCCACATACTTAACACCGCCTCTACTCTGAAGTACTCAGGCACAAGAATCCGAAATAAGACAATTCACCTCTCGAGCTGGCCAGTCCCAAGAGTAAACCATCTACAATCGAAATTCCCACCAGACGTACCGATCTATGTTCCTCAGATACCACAAGAAAAGTTAAGGCCTATAACATTCACAATTCAGAACTTAGGCTCGATCGAGCACTTATTCCTTCATACCAATTCACCACATAGTCCAGGCTCACTCCGCGCAGAGACCACGCGAAGCAGGCTCTGATACCACCTGTAACAACCCCACCTTCCCCTAAGGCGAACCAAAGGGGTTAGCGGACTGCCTGCCCAGCTCTCGCCAGGACTACGGAGCGGTTACACGCGTTCTAAAACGTTTCGGAAATGCAAAAGTGCGCTCGGACAAGCCACAAGAACCAAAATAACAAAATAATAAGCAAAAGGAAAACGATGAATAGTGCCTGGAATAGGGGAAACCGAGAACCCACCAAACAGTAATACATAGCAATTCAACATTTACAACCACACTTGGCATGTCAAAACTATACATATGGTATACACATATTCGGTTTGCCATTCAGAAGATGAACCCAATACACATTAGGGTTTCATGAGATGAGCTATTCAAAATAGACATATACATGGCTCAATTTGGCAACCAACACGTATGAGCTCCCAAAAGTGATTATTTTCCTGTAAGGAAAACAAAAGGGAACAGAAAGGGGTGAGCTTGCGCTCAATGAGGTACCAAACAGATAGCAATAAAATCATGGCATTTCATGTTTAACAAATCAGATACACATGCCAGATATAAAGCAACGGAACCACTGATTCAAATCAGAAGGATACGGGTGGCTCTCAGGAGCCAAATTTCCAGCTCAGTACTTGATCCAGACCGGTTGACCCTCCGTCAACGTATATAGAACCAAAGCGTCCGTAGACCCCTCTTCACTCCAAATTCCGTCCACCAAACACCCCTTTACCGGGCCCGCTCACCGTATCAGTAACAGAAATGGTAATACTCGAGTATACCGGAACCCAAGGGTCTCAATACCCAAAGATCCCCGAACAGACTACCGTGGTTCGTTATCTAATCGTCCAGGCCCTTGCCGGCCCGACTTGAATAACTTAGCCACAGGATTTGAGCTCATAGGTCACAGAAAGGTCGTTGGACACAAGCTTCCAAACGACGTCAGAACAGATACAGTTTCAGATACAGATAACAGATTCAGTACAGTTTCAGATACAGATACAGATAACAGATTCAGATAGACGTTCAGAATTGGAATATGAACAGACCAGAGAACGAGTGTGATAAAGTACACCCTCGCCTCCACTTTATCAAAGCAGTACTTGGCTTCAATAGTCATAAGTCAAGTATTCAGATATTCAGATATTTCACATAAAGGGTAGCAGGCAGTGGTACACTCACCGATTCAACTTCAAAAGTTTCACTTCAGATTGGCCTTAATCGCCAAGAAACCCTAAAATAATCAAAATAAACCAATTGAAGGTTTCATATCTAAAATCGAATAAACGGAATGCACAAGTGAGACATACTAATGCAAGGGTGCAAAAACATGATTTTCTTGAAAACAAAAAGATAACATCAAGACCTAGGCGCAAACAACCCAAAAGCCCTTCATTTCCATCAAAAGGCAAATCCAACTTAAAGAACCAAACGGCCTAGAAAATCGGGCAGCACTTCCCCTAAATTTCTTACTTTTCCAGCCATTAAGGCTTCATTATTTCCTCAAATCAGTCCCAACACCTCACACAAAAGTCATCTCATTCCCAAAAGCCGTTCACTAGGCTCAAAGTAGTACAAGTACAAAAGTTAGCTAGAAAATGACCGGAATAAGAGTAAGCCTTAAAACCATGCCAACCAATAGGGTTTCATAAAGCCATGCCAATCACAACCCCAATAGGGTTTCATATACATATATAAGCATAATAGCAAACCAGAAATTAGAAAATGGCCTTAGTCTTGGCCCCAAATAGAAAACTGTTTTACACTCATTATGCGGTAATGGCGTCAAATTCTCTACGGTTATCGGATGGGGGTGTAAGACCCACCGTTTCGAATCTATGAAACAGGGCTACAATAATGTAGAAGACCACTCAATCCAGTTCGTAACACAACTAGGTCAAATATGCCAAATACTAACCCAGAATTCCTAAAACAGGTTCACAAAACACAAAAAACTGTAATCAGTATATCTCAGTCCATACAAGTCCAAATGCCGAAATTCCAAAGGCATATGTTAGCTAAGACACTCAGCTACATTTCATCAGAAGACACCAACTCCAGAATCCAAACCAATTCCAGTCAAAATGGCCAATTACTATCGCAGTTTTCGCATTCTGTCCAAAGCAGAACAGCTACAGTAATTTCGTCATAACTCATTCTACATTAATCCAAATGACCTGAAATTTTACAGGCATCTCCATCACATCAATACCAACAACTTTCATGTTTTGAGCAAAGTCTAATTCGGCCTCTAACCCAGTGATCTAAAACCGGACAGAATTGGGGTTCAAGAACCCTAACTTTTCAAATTTCACACCAAATCCAAAATTGATTGCATTTAACCACATTTCACATCCACTAGAGCCATTTCCAACCATTACAATTCATCATACAAGCCCCCAACATCAAGATCATATTAAACCAGAAAAATTCCCAATAAAATAAAAACTTCACCAAAACAAGCCAAATCAAGAAACAAATCATATATTCCTTCTCTCATGCCCCCATTAAGCACAAAATAAGCATTATTAGATGTAGTAGGGTGTTTCAAGCTTCACTTACCAAGAACCAAGAGAGAGGAAGATGTGGAGCACCTTAGTCCTTCAAACAAAGTTCACTAAAGCTCTCACTATCACTAAAAGGTAAGATTTTATGGAGCAAAAACTAAGTTAATCACATGAGTTGGTGGATTTGGTCTTGTTAGAAGCTTGAATGTTGAAGAGTTTTGTCTTCCTTGGAGCTTAAGAGGGCCGGCTATGGTGGAGAGAAAATGAGGAAATTTTAATGAATTTTTGAGATATTTAACCTTTGGTCAAAAGTCAAAATTTGGAATAGTAATTCTTAAAAAGGTATCCAATAAGAAAGTGACATGTGTCACTCTATTCAATGCAACCTTATCATTCTTTTCTCTCTCACATCAATCACTTCACACACTCTACTTATCTCTTAACACCCGATAAATGATATACAGTATCCAAAACTTAACCTTATTGGCCGAATTTTTCCGAACTTTTCGCACTAGTGGGTCCCACGTCCACTATTTATTCTTAATTTTCTAAAAACTCACCAATGCTAGAAAAATCATCTAAAACTTATATTTACTCATAAAAATTATCTAGAAAATTTTCCGGATACAGAAAGTGCAGAAAACAAACCATTGAAAATAAGAAAACCTGGAAATATAATAAAACCTAGAAAATGGAAAGATTACGGGTTCTCACAATATATATATATATATATCCCTTATCCCCATATGCGACACATGACATGTAGGCTTGCACTTCCATTAGAACTAGGTTAGATCATTTGCTTGATTAGATAAGAGAAAAACCCCTCAAATATGGGATATGGACGAGTATGGCTTTTTTAGCCTTAGCATGCTCGTATTCCCTCTATTAAAGAAAAAATTGAAATCACGAGTGTTAATTTCCCCTGCACCCATTATGATGCATTCTCTTAGGTCACGTATATTTGTATATTATAATTTTTCTAATTTTTTCAAGTCTCACTGTTGTATATTCGTGACATCTTCTAATAATCATTTTTAGGGGTCGCAATTAATGCGATTTGCACCAATCAAGTTTTGAAAAGACATATTGACCCTTTTGATAGCCATTAGGTCTAGGTTTGCAGTCATATAGTAACATCCAAATGTGATAAATTTTTAAATTAAATTAAGAAAACTTTTTGACTAAATCACGCAACTAGCTCTAGGCTAGGTTGAAAGGGTGTCTTGGATTTTATCCTTGTCTTCCCTTTTTTCAAACGTGACTCCCGAACACTTTTATCTGATTTTCGAAAACTTGGAGTCGTTTAAAAAGAATTTTTCTACTTTTTTATTCAAAATTCATTTTAGGTGACTTGGTACACCTTAACTCAATACCAAGTGGCGACTCCTATTTTTTATTAAAAACCCTTTTTAAACTATTATTTTGGGTCATAATCGTCGCACTTTTAAGTCCCATTTTAGGCCCTCTTTCTTTATTTATTTTCTATAAATCAAAAACTCATTTTCACTCAAAATAAATCAAAATCCATTTTTATAAACATGTAAACACTTTATTTTTCTTTCAAAAATGGGGTGCGACACCTCTTGTGAACTTGCTTTTATAACTTTGGAAGTTAGGAGAAAAAACTACCAAAAATGGTATTTCACTAGTTATTTATAGTTCTTTAGTTTAGGTTAGATTAGTGTAGTTTCATCCAAACTTTGTATTTGACTGACAGGATAAATATTGGAGTTGAAGATGGAGAGTTAGAACTCATTTGACAAAGATATATCTCCTAACACTTTAATTCTTGTATTTAATTCCTTTGTTAGTTATAATTCAAGTTTGGTTTTTTCTTTGATTTCCTTTATGTTTTGTTAAGTTATACCTAGAGTATGGATGAACTTTCCATGATTGTTGTGTGATATTTTCTTAGTTATTTGATGCTATTACATTGAGTAAGTTATTTAATACTTTTGATGGCAAAATCATGATTAAGTGGCCATTGATTGTAATTATCCAAAGGTATTGAATTGTCAATAAGAGTTGGGATTTGATACTAGTTCAAGGAAGTATTGAACTAAGGTAGTACACACATGAAGCTTGAAGTGCACCTTTGTGGTTTTTTATGAGTAATCTTATAGAATTTAAACAAACTTGTAGCTAGTTTCATAATCACATAAGTATGGTGGGTACATTGGCGAAAGCAAGTAACACGTACAATAGGTAATTACACCGTAACTTAGCTAAGGCAATCATACCCAATTAATCGGTAGATTCATTTACAAGAGTAGCTCGTAATTCCATGACCCTAGAAACCTTTTATTGTTATTGTTATTTCATTTTACAACATGTTTGTAATATAGATTTAATTTTTTTCACTTGTGATTGTCTAAATAATAAAATAATTTGAATACTAATCAATAATTGATCAATATTTCCTATGGGATCGATATTCGATCTTTCCTTATATTTGTGTACAACTTGCGCACTTGTAGTAGTGAAAGTTTGAGTCTAAAGTAAAACTTTGCAATAAAAAATCATAAACAAAACATAAATGCCAACTAGGCATGCTACCTATTAACCCATTAATTTGTTTCAATTAGACATACTAGCTACGAGAATGAGAAAATACTAGATTTTTTATTATTTTTTAAACTTTATTTAGCAAAGAAGGGGTGAAAATTAAGGAGTAGGGATGGGGAATTGGGACTCAGGACCTCGAATTTTTTAGGGCATCAACTTTAACCGCTTGGGTGTGGGTCCCTTGAGAACAAAAATAAAAGAAAAAAAATGGATTCTAAGAGGTAAAAAGAGATTTATATGAGAAAATTTCCTATTTTTCATTTGTTGGAGCAAATATTTATCCTAGCTTATCTGTTTCCCATTTTTTATTTATCCAACAAATATTTGTCCTATTAATGCTTGTTTCCCAATTTTTTTTTTTATTTTTTGAATAAATATTCTAGTGTGTTAAACCACCTGTCTTATGACCCATTGATTTCCTATTTTTTCATTCTTTTTCCAATGAATTTTTTTTATTATCCTCAAAAACAAGCATAGTGGATTCCCAGTTAACAGCAGCTAATTCAATTTACTATTCTAACAAGAAGTTATATCATTCTCACTTTACTCACCTTTGCAAAACTTTTTTTAATTTACTATAGGTGGATCTTACTTTGGATATGTTTGGATACAAATTTTTTTTCAAATATTATTTTATTTGCATCATAAATAGATTGTCCAATCATCTTTGTTTACTTTTTTAAATATCTTTTATATATCATATACACCACATTACAAAAAATAATATAATAATTATTCTAAATAGTACTCAATCCAAACTTATTTGGAAAAACCTTTTTACTTGCATCACAAACACATTTTTAATTATCTTTTCTTTACCAACTTACTATTTCTTTTATCTTACATACATCATATCACAAAAAAATATTTAAAAAATTATCCTAAAAAAATTTCAAATATTTTTTTGTCCAAATAAACTATTTTTTTCTTAGAAAAAAACCTCTTGATCAATAGTCATTTATAGGAAAATTTGTTTGGAAAGATTTTGTTTAGATTGCATTTTTTTGGACTTTTTATTAAAAAAATTACTTTAACGATTTGATATATGAAAAAAAAATAATTAAAAAATATATGCATGAAAAAACGTGACAATTTTTCAAAGCAATCCAAAAATCAAAACCTTGATATGCATGCCCAAACTTTGTGTATGTGAAGACATTTACGTCAAGACGTTTCTTTGAAAAATTACGGGCCTGTTTGGAACCAAGTTTTTTGGCCAAGTTTTTTAGCTACTAATTTTTTAACAACTTTAGTTACAGGAACCCAAAAAAACTTATCAAATTTTTTAACCTACACACTTCAAAATATCTAATACACAAAAATTTCCTTTCTTCTTCTTTCTCCCCCACCCCTATCCACCACACCTGCATCGCCGGCCAGCCCTCCGCCGCCGGCCAGCACCCCTCCACCGCTGTTTCCGGTGCCGGCCTACCCCTTGTTTTTTTCCTTCTCCCTCTCCCCCTCCCCCTCCCCCTCTCCTTCCCTCCCCTCTTCTCCCTGGCCACCCTCCCACTTCCTCTCTGGTCGCACGCTACGATCTGGTCGAACGACCGAATTGGGCAAAAGAGGAAGGGGAAGGGGAGGGGAGGAGAGGGGGAGAGAAAAAGCAAAAAAAAAAAAAAAATTGTATTCTGCCATGGCTTTAGACGGGGACAAAATAAAACTGATTCAAGAGGATTTCAACGCAAAAGTCAGTCCTGAGACTTTAATTAATTTTCCAAGTGGCCATGGTAATGGCAATAGCAAGACAGAGGAAATGAAACTTGCAGGAAAACAAGATGGAAAAACTGGAGCTGCTGTGCTGTCTATCGGGCTTGCAGGAGGCGGCCCTCTTCCGCTTAAGCTTCCGGGAAGCTATCCAGAATCGATTGGATTCAATTCTAATGGTTCCATTTTTCTTGATGGTAAGTTTCTCATTTGTTGTATCGTGCAATCTACACAAATTAGCATGTTAGACAAGGCAAAGGTAACGGAGGAGGGAAGGGGGAGGGAGAAGGAAGAAGAAGAAGAAGAGAGAAAAGAAAAGAAAAAGAAAAAGAAAGAGAAAGAAAAAAAAAAAGAAAAAAGTTTTTCATCTTAAAAAAATTTATACGAAAAAATTTTTCATCTTATAAAAACTTCTACAATTTTTTAAAAAACTTCTACAGTACACTACAGTAAAATTTTAGACAAACTCCCAAAAAACTCAGGTTCCAAACAGCCCTACAATCCAAAAATCAAAACCTTGACATGAATGCCCAAACTTTCTGTCCGTGACGACATTTACGTCATGACGCATAAGACACGTCAAAAGACTCAAAACGGCTGCTCAAACAGAAAACTGATGGATACGGCTGAGAAGAAATAGTTGATCCATCCCAGCACCTTCACGTGTCTCAAAAGTCAAAAATCCCCAAACCCTATTTTTTCTCTCTCTGGTGCCTGTCTCACAACTCTCCTTGTCTTTGTCCTCTGTCCACTTGGGTTTTAGCTTTCCCCATCTCCCCTCCTCCTCCTCCTCTCTTCCTACGAGGTTGGATCTGAAAGCTTATTCTTTTTTGATATTGCATTTTCTTGATCTAGCTTATTCAGTTTCTTGCTTGATTGTATGTAATTTTGTTGCTTTTAATTTTATTAATCTGCATCCCTGTTTCCATCTAGGTTAATGGGATAAGATTCTTAAATTTGTGAGTTGGTCTGCATGTAATTATGGAACACAACGAGAATTGGGTCGGTTTTCTGTAATCAATTCAAGAGTTCGTTAGGAGTGTTACAAAATTATCTTTTTTCCTTTTGCTGGAAAAGGTGGGGGCTGTTTAAACATTCCAAATTGAGAACCTGTTTATTGTTTGCGGTTTTCAAGAAATTCTGAGGTATGGGTAGAAGAACTGTGATGTAATATGATTAGATATGTAAGTTCGTCTTGCTGGTTTGCCACTGGATTGTAATGAGTCATCTTGTTAGTTCATCTTGAAATTGAGAAAGTCAAAATCTTTCACTACCTCTTGTGGCAAGAAGCTGGAGTATTGATTGTTAGGAGGGAAAACTAACTCAGGGACTCGCGTGGTTAAGTCATGGGAAATCGATATGGCTTGTTTTGCCGCTCATTCCTTTGTTTCTCATCTTTGTGCTAGACAGAAATATTTATATCTATGTTTGGAAGTAGAAATATACATACTTGGTGTGCATTTGCATTTGGTCACTTTTTACTCCTAGTTATATATATGTGGCAGTTCAAATTCAAAGATTGAGGTTCTGCAAGTTATGCTGGTTTTCCAGTTGATTTCTTGATCATTATAACAACCACATATGCGGAGCATAATTCTGCATGTGCTTCATCTTCTTTCTCTTCTTCTTGTGCTTGATTGATATGGTGTTAGACTAGCTCATTTCCTTCACTAATTTAGTAAAGTTACATTTCAATCATGTCTGGTGGTGTTCATACACACCATTGTCAACGATTTATTTTTGTCCAGGATTTTTCAAATGACAGAGCCTTCAAAAGTCATTCATGTCCGCAATGTGGGGCATGAGATTTCTGAGGTATGATTTTTAATCTAATGTTACTTGGTACCTATATTGTACATTTTTTCGCCATTTTTGGACCTAAGAGATAGGTTTACATGTTTTCAATTTTTTCTTGAATAAATTATACGTGTTTATATTGATTATGTCTGGTAAGTTCAGGGATTTTGCACCTGCATGCCTCCTACAAGTTTCTAAACAAGTGGAGTATTGAGTAATTTCCCATAAGATATGACTTAAGATACATTTATAGAACATTTAGCATGTAGCCTATGTGGAAAGAGCTAAATGTTCATTTGTATGCTTGTACTATCAGGTGACTTCCTGATATTTGATTTTGAAGAATGTTTTACAGTTTTTAAATTCATGTCGGTCTTCTTAAGTTTGTTTTATTCTTTGCTCCATGTTCTATGCATTGAAACCAATACAGAATTTAAGCATAAGTAGAGATTGCTGATTTTGGAACTGATGTTTGTTCAACACATTTGATATGGTTTACTTGGATGTTTCATTGTATTTGGGATTGTAGCCTATAAATTAAAAAGTTGTTGCTTAAATATTCTTCAGGAGCTTCGCCAAGTTTTTGGATCTTTTAAGCTTCTAAACTTTCCTTGTATGAAGTATGATTTTATATTATTGCAAGGTCTAATGTTTTCTGGTTGCAAAATGCTATCACTGTATTTTTAGGTCAAGTACCTTTCCTGTTGGTTAGTGCTGCGCTCGCTAAATTCTCTGGATTCTATTTGATGGCTCTTCTGATTAGTGATTGCATAGTGAAAATTTCTCAGGCTGCATTTGGATCCTTTAGTTTTTCAAGGTACTCTAAAAAGAAAATTTTTTTAATATTCAAAAAATATCCCAAAATATATTTTAAAAACTCTACTACTCTTAAATGTTCCAAAATATTTTCTAAAAATATCCCAAAATATACTCTAAAAACTCTGCTAGAGTAAAATTTTTCAAAAACACCCCCAAAAATAACTAATCCAAATGGAGGGATTATCTTTTTGTAGCAACTGATGGCTGAGGTAACTCTTGGCCTAATCTCTGTCCACCTAATTAGCTTCTCCAACCTGTGAGTCCAAAGAATGCCAATTGACCACAAAGATCCTGTTAAACCTCTTTGGTGTTTTGAGAAAGTAATAATTTATTAGGATGCACCAAGAGGGTACAGCTCAAGATAAACAAGTAGAGAAATGTATAACTTGTGAAATCCTTTCATTTCCAAGTTGATTGGATCCATTCGTATCTGGTTCCCCGAAGTTATGCAGTTTAGAAGTGCTTCTTTCTACTCCCCTTTAGCCAGGAATTGGTATGAGGTACAGCTTGCCTTCCAATTTTGAGTCTATTTTATTTTGGGAGTTTGATCCCCAATCCAATCTAAAGAACTCTGATTCAACCATTTCTGTGTCACTAACTGGGGTCTCTCTTCTTATACAATGATGAACCCTATCAAGAAGATCCCTTCCAACATTGATCAGAGAACTGATTACTAGTCCCCTTCCAACCTTTTTCAGATTATTCTTCTTCAACCCTGTAATTTATACAGTGCCTATACATGATCCTTCGGAGTCAGCTCATTTAATTTAATGTATTCTACGACTTCTTATCAATATTAAGTTTACCCCTGAAGTGCTTCTGAATTGTGGCTTATCGTAAATCAGGATCATTCTTCTGCTGCTGAAAGGAACTTTTAAAGGGAAGAAAGCATGACACTAAAGCACAAGTAATAGGAAATTTAGTCCAGAGAGCTAGTTCATGGGTGATAAGGTCAATCTTTCTGTTGTGCAGGGAATATCTATGTTTGAAAAAAGAAAATTTGTAGGGTTCATGTATCAGATCCTTTATTGTTACTTTTTGGTGAGCTGGAGTTATGATTACAAATTTTATTCCAAGGATATATCTTCTCTGTTTGTATAACAGGATGCTTTGACATTAGTTGTTTCCAGCCTGAACAACTGTCTGCACTTCCGTAGAATGTTTTAAGATAAAAAGAATCTTAAGGTAGCCAATTGTCTCCTCTCCCCAGCTGTTTTCCTAAATTGCAAATTAATGGAATAAATTATTATAATATATAAGCTGCATTTATGTTTTCTTGTAATGTGACTTTCCTATTGGAAAGAACAAATAAATAAATAAATAAATGATAAGTGTAATGTATCCACTTAGTATCTTGGCCCAATGAAGTGGGAATTCCATACCTTGGTAAATTCATCAAAGTTGTGGTTTTCATTTTCAGACAAAGCTCATCTTCCTAGTAGAATGGGTAATTTTCATCATCTGGCATTGGAAAATTATCATTGTACTGGAAAGAAGAGTAATGAAGCCTCTGTTTTGTCTTGCTAATATTTTATTATTTGCCCATACACCATTGCCCTCCTGGGAAAATCTAGATTGACAATTCTTTGAAATCCTAGAGTTTTTAAATGTTCTTGTTAGCGCTTCTCTTTTGCTGTTATTTAAACCTTGTGGACAGTTTGCTTGTTTATCCTCTCCCATTACATACTAAGTCTTTTTTTGTACATGGAAAATTTGTTTTTCTTTATGCTTTACTGGATGGTTGCCTGTTAGCTGGTGTGATTATTATGTTCTGTGCAAGGGTTTAGATTACTAATCATTGGTTTCTGTTGGTTTTATCATGTTATTGGTAGTGCGGTTATTCTGAAAAATCTGAACATTGTGATTACAGAATGACTTGCTTCAGCTGTTTCAACCATTTGGAGTCATCACCAAACTTGTAATGCTTCGGGCAAAAAATCAGGTAGTTCTTCTTTGAATTGATCTTTGACTTAAATTTTTCTATAATAAGTCTTTTTTGGTTGAAATGAACTGTAATCTTTAAATAGGACTACTAATTCCCATTGCTTCTTCCTATGCAGGCACTTCTTCAAATGCAAGATGTTCCTTCAGCTGTAAATGCTTTACAATTCTACACTAATGTTCAACCAAGTATAAGGTGTCCTTCATGGTTTTCTTTTTGTTATCAAGGCATGGGAGACTGTTGATAATCAATCTTTTAACTGCAAGCTGCAAAGTGAGCGACTGTAATTTTTCCTTGTATTGTTTATTGACCACTAGGGGAAGAAATGTTTATGTCCAGTTTTCATCACATCAAGAACTAACAACCATGGATCAGAATACTCAGGGACGAGGAGACGAGGTTAGTATATGTTAGTAGCAGCATATAATAGAACTTGATTTATGAAGTTTGATTTTGATGTAGTATTTGTGTGAGGAATATAATGAATTGGTTTTTCCTTAAGGTTCTAAATACATGAACATTCTTTGCAAAAAGATGAGAAAATGATGCTGCTGGATAGCATGTATAATCAATACATATATATGTCACTATATTTATGAGAATGGTAGCGATGCTGTGTTTCTGTAATGATTCTTGATATTCCAAAGGTCTACCATCTTGTAATTATAAATCCAATTTCCCTGTGAACATTAAGATATTCACCATCTGAGGCTACTTTGGTTTGTTTTGTAATAAGAATGCTAAGCAAAACCTGGGTGCAGAAAAAGAGTAGAGGAGTTAATGGTTTTGGTGTTCTTCTACCTAAAGGTTCTGGGCATGGTCAAAGCCATTGGGATACACAGGGATGGCCAACTAATAGATGAACTTTCATAGTAGTTGTTTTTTGGAATTGAATGCTGCTAATTCAGGCTTCACTTGTTGACCTCCCTGATTTGAACTTAATAACGCATTTGCTTCGATTGGAATTAACGGGATGCAGATAATTTTTTGCTGAACATTCTTACCTGAGATCTTGTGGATGATGGTCTCTTAATGTGCCATTGACAGAACTATTCCGTTTCTACTTGAAAACAAATGTAGAAAACAGGCACTAGTGGTTTTTTTTTTTTTTTGTCTTCCTTGTCCATTATTGCACCTTTATAATCCTTTCTTAGCATACATCTTTTTTCTTCTATGTTTCTGGATTGATTGAATGAGTAATAATTCTCTTCTTCTGTGCATTATTTTGTCATAAATTTGTCTGCTATAGTTTTCTGCACGCAATATCTTCTGCTGCTTTAGTCTCTCCTTTCTCAGTTTATTCTTCTCTATTCATTCTCTTCTCTTCTCTTCTCTCTCATCTGCCTCTATGCTGGTCTGCTGTCGGGCACCCTGTGGATATACAGCCTAACCGAATTCTCTTAGTTACAATACATCAAATGCTATACCCCATTACTGTGGAAGTGCTGCATCAAGTGTTTTCTCCCCATGGATTTGTAGAGAAGATTGTCACCTTTCAGAAGTCGGCTGGTCAGCACCTTCAAGTTTTCTCCCTCTTTTTTCTCCTTTTTTTTCTTATTTTGGTGCTCATTTTGGCATATTAGGATGTATTATTGTTCTGTAGCATTTAAGTATCAGAGGCAAGCCTCTTTTAGTTTCAGTGCTGTCTTCATGCTCATGCCAAAAGGCACTATGTATATTTAGGAAGCTTATTGTTCATAGCTTGTCTGTCCTTTCTTTTTTCTTTTTTGGTGAATTGTTTTCTGAATATCTTTATTTTCAAGTTGTTATCAATCCGTTTTGACTCAAAACTTCGGACATTTCTTTTTGTGGATTCTGACTCTGCTGAAAATTTGTAGGCTTCCAGGCTTTGATTCAGTATCAATTACAGCAAAGTGCTGTTTCTGCAAGAAATGCCCTTCAGGTTCTTTGTTTTTTCAGCAGTCCTTTCTGTCTCCTAGTCTGCATCTATAAATGGATGGGTGCTTTCAACTGGTGTACTTGGTATTTTCTTACAGGGTCGAAATATATATGATGGTTGCTGTCAGCTAGACATTCAATTCTCTAAGTATGCTTGAAGTTTCCTTTTAGGAATTCCAGATTTTTAATTAATTAATTAATTATATTTTGTAATGTTCATTTGATCAATTTTATCTTGCGGATATTTTACTCACATTTCTTCTTTGTTTTTTGTCCTTCCTCTAGCCTGGATGAGTTACAAGTAAACTACAATAATGAACGATCTAGGTAGGATGGTGCATTTTTTTCTCTCTTTTTTCAAATACATAAATCCTCCGTGGGTGAAAGAGAAGGATAAATGTTCCTGTCTATATCACAGTACTGCAGTATGCAAAGATTGCTGATTCTTCTTTTATCCCTTCTCCCTGACTGTTACTCTTGATTCTACGTAGGGATTTCACAAACCCTTCACTGCCCTCGGAACAGAAGGGTAGATCCTCTCATGTAGGTTGCTTTCATTTCTGATATTACTATTTGAGATTTATAAATTAGAGCTTGTGCATTCCAATTTTTAATATGTAACCACTTCTCCTTTCTTGTGACAGCCTGGATATGGTGACGTAGGAGGTATGTCTTCTTTGCAGGTCGCCAAATTCAGCAGCTAAGTTTTTGTTGAATATTATGGCCATGTTGTACATTTCTGACTGATTTTGCTCTTCTTTGGTGTTTACCAGTTGGATATCCACAGGTGCGTATTTTCCCGTCACTTATATTGCAGTCAACTGACATTCAGCCATTTTTTGGTGTCTGCTTTGCAATTTTGAGTTTCTGCTGTCAACTCTGATCTGTATGTCTGGTGTCAAATTCACTTTTGCTGTTGGATTTGGTTCATAGCATCTATGAGGTTTTGGGAATGATTAGTAGGCAACTAAAATGACAAGAAAAGGGATTTTGTTTAAACACCTTTTGGGTCAATTTTGTTGCCCTGGGCTCTCAGATATTCATTTGATCCTAGAGTTTGATTTTTGTATAAAAGGAGCACATAGATAGATCATGTAACCTATGCCTCTCTCCTTCAATGAACTGGATCTTTAATGCTGGAGCCAGCTCTTTGAAAACCGATCTACTAAATGAAGAGTGATTTTTGTATTTTATATCTTCTTCCAAGCCAAGCCCTATATAGAGCATGCTGAGATGCTGGATGAAGAAATGCGATGAACTTTAAAACTTTTGGTTCTTTTAAGCTCTTTCCACTGCTTTGCTTGCCCTAGTTGTTTTCCATCTAGGAGCAGAATAGATTGCCAAACAGTTTTGAAAATTATAAATTAGTCTTGTTTTGAAAGATCTTTTGACCGACTGGGTAGTCAGGGTATTGTATGTGCACATTAGCTTTTGTTAGTGTGGATTCTTAATCTTTTAAAAGACGGCAATAATATGGAAGATGCTTCTGAAATGCAGATGGCCAGTGCTGCTGCAATTGCAGCTGCCTTTGGAGGTGGTTTACCTCCTGGAATTAGTGGGACGAATGATAGGTGCACTGTTCTTGTTTCTAATTTGAATCCGGATGTAAGTCTTCACCTCTCATATTGGTTTCTCATCTATCATTCTTGTGTTCTCTTGGGTTCTTCATAGAGCCAAAACTTTGTTTTGATGGCTTCGCCTTTATTGCTTCCCAAAATTCACATTTGTATGCCTCTGGTGCAGAGCATTGATGAGGACAAGCTGTTTAACCTGTTCTCCATTTATGGAAATATTGTGAGAATCAAACTTCTGCGGAATAAACCTGATCATGCTCTTGTACAGATGGGGGATGGTTTTCAGGCTGAATTGGCTGTGCACTTTTTGAAGGTCTTTCAGTCTTTTGGAACCTTTATCTTAGTTTCTAGTTTCAGCTTTGATTGCCTAATTTAAACATATTATACAATCTACCGAGATAGGCCAATTCTGAAGTTCCTGAACTGGATAAATCCACTGTTTTCACAAATTCTTCTAGTCCATTCTTTTTATTTTTACTTTCTGCATTGCCGTATCAATTATACATTTTACAAATGAAGTGGTTGGGGAAAAGTACATCGTTACATCCTATGAAGTTCCTTCTAGAACAAATATCCATTTATGTCAAAATAGTATATGAAAAGATAATGACATAATAGATTTTGAATGGAAGCGGAGGCAAGTCATAGACAAGCGTATGAATTATCTCTCTACTGTCCAGAAAGAATGGGATCGTAACTTCTCAGGGATGGGACTATTCCCAACTCTGCGTCATTTCTCATTTGGGCTTTTCTCACCAACCTTTTGCTTCTCCTCATTCTTCTCTGAGGACGGAGACCTTTGGCATGTCTGTCTTGTATGAGGAAGGGGCAATTTACTGAAATATCTTTTGGAGTCACTTTTGAGAAATGTTTACAAATATTCTCTGCGGCTTGAGTCGCACTTGTATTGAAATCCCAGATTGTTTAATGCTTTAATATGTTGCATTTTTAACGTATTCTTTACCAGCATGTTGTACTCAAGTCAGATGTCTTTTAATGGACCTCTGTTTATTTTGTGTTGCATATGGGATCATTTGTATGATTTTCAGAAAATAATGCATATTTGGACCAACATTTTGTGAAGTTGCTAGTTGTCTGCAGAGTATTTCTTAATTAGTGAATGTTTTGTGGTGCAGGGAGCTAAGCTTTTTGGGAAGCGCTTGGAGGTTAATTTTTCAAAGCATCCAAACATCACAACTGGTGCTGATACACACGAGTATTCTAATTCAAACCTTAACCGGTTTAACCGAAATGCTGCAAAAAATTACCGGTACTGTTGCTCCCCAACAAAGATGATTCACCTGTCCACCCTCCCTCAGGAGGTAACTGAGGAGGAAATCGTGGCCCACTTGGAGGAGCACGGAACTATAGTTAATTCTAAGCTCTTCGAAATGAATGGAAAGAAGCAAGCTCTTGTGCTATTTGAAAATGAGGAACAAGCCACTGAAGCCCTCGTGTGCAAGCATGCAACATCTCTTGGTGGTTCAACCATTCGGATTTCATTTTCTCAGTTACAGAGCATATGAGTATTTGCTGGCTTGCATCCACAAGAAATGGGGTTGTGGAGTGAAAATCAATCTTCCAGTAACTGGTTTGAACAGTCGTCCTGTAACTTTAGTTTGATTTACTGAATACTTTGATTTTATTTTTTCTTACCCATAAATGCTTGTACCATCACTGTCATTTTCTTTTATTAACAAAGGTTGGGAACTTCGGAGTGTTACGAGTTTTGTAGGAATAGAAGAGCGGAGGCCTCCTTTGTTTTCTGAGAGAGAGGTTCTTTGCTACCTTGTAAATATCCCGAAGGTTAATGGGGGCATTATGCTATGTTGCTATGTTCTTTTTTTTTACCACAAACGTTAGAGATCATTTTATATATTAACCTGATACTACAAGGGCTTAATTACAAAAGGTGGCCTTAGCCCTCCAATCATTGTTGGTTGCTTCCATTAGCAAAGTTGGAAGTTGTTTTTCTAATCAATGTCATTAACTAGCTTTGTTGCAAATTGTGCTAGTCTATGACTTTCTATGTTAGCTGATTTAGGTACAAAAGAAACTGTACAATGTTCAAAACCTTTAATTAGGTGCCCAATGTCTTCTAGAATGGTTGTTATATGACTTTCCTGCACATTGTTGCTTGTGATCATGTCAACTGCTGCTTTACAATTTGACAATACATCTATTTTTTCCCAACTTGCTTGCCTTGTCATTTGGAGTGCCATCCTAATGGTTAAGGTTTCTTCTATTAGTGTCTCTCCCATTTTTGTCTCCATCACTCCTCTTGCTCTCATAATATCTCTTATCCAGTTTCTTACTATTATCCCTTTTCCTGTTCTGATCAATTTTGAACTTATAGCAGCATCCGTATTGATTGTAAGGCCCGAAGATAACCTTTTTTTCTAGGCGACCACACAATGGAGCAGTTGATGAGAAAGCACAAGTGCTTGTGAGTAGAAGAGATAAACAATTTAAAAATCATAAACGTAACAATAAGTAAATAAAAAGGAAAGGATTGCAAACCAATTAACTACCCAACTCCTCTTGCGCTTGTAGATAAATTCAGATAAACTACTTCAAGTTGATGAATTACAATCACTCTTGTGTACAAATGAAGGTTCACCTCCTCCTTGTCCCGAACTCCACTCGGTCAAGTCAGGACGTTTTACTATCACTCAGGACAACCCTCACAGAGCTACACTCATGAAGTATTCACTCACAAATGAAAAGTTTACAAAGAACCTCACACCACTAAGACTACAAATCTTCTCTTTGGAGTATTTTCTCACTAAAATCTCTCTAGATCTTTTGTATCTTCAGTGTGTCAAAGTTATTTGAAATATCTGACCAACCACTATTTATATAGGACCAAAAAAGTGCCTCATTAATGCTTCCAACGGATAAAAAGTAGCTGAACAGTCAACTATCCGTTGGCAGTGTCGGATGTCCGTTAGCCCTGTTTTATGCGTCCGACAGCAGGCAGAGAGTTTAAGATTTTTTCTTCAATTCTTTCGGACGTCCGATAGGCTAGTTTTCTGCGTCCGAAGGTATGATGTAAAACTGAAAATTTTTCTTCAATTCCTTAGGACGTCCGATAGGCTGGTTTTCTGCGTCCGAAGATACTCAATGGTTGTCGGACGTCCGATGCAGTCTTTTTGAGCGTCCGACAGCTTCAGCATACTTTGTCTTCTTTCAATTGTACTTGTTCATGGAATCAAATAACTTCATAACTGAAAATATATCTTGAAAAAATTTAGTATCATCCATTTGTTTTGTAAACATCAAAAGATAGGGATCAAGATGAACATTCTCCCCCTTTTTGATGATGACAAAACAATGGATGGAAAGAAACAAAAATAAGCATAAGCTCCCCCTCAATCATCGCAACCAAAACTTTTAAGAGCCAAACTCATAATCTCAGAATAACTCCCCCTTACACATTGCATCCATCTCTCCCCTTTTTTGTCATCATAAGATGAGAGTAAAAAAAAATCAACTATCACAATCCAGCAACAATAACAGAGTATAAAAACAGAAAAATGACAGCAATCACCAACATATCACAGAGAATTTGATATCAAAAGAAGAATCAACATATGACAGAGAGTTTTGACAAAGCAAAACATCTTTAGATCAGAATTGTTCTTTACTTTCCCTTTTTGACATCATACAGATTCAGTAATATTCAAAAAATCAAGAAAAACTTAGTTCAAAGAATCAGAAACCTCAAAAGAGAATTACAAAAAGTATTATGAACAAGAATCTCTTCATTCTTACCAAAATCTCCTACTTGTTAGAGTTAGCATGTCTAACTATCCACATGCATTTCATGCCTCTTCTCATATTCTTTTTCACATAACAATCACTTTTCATGTGACCTTTTTGACAACAGAAATTACACATAACCAAAGAGTTATTTACATGAACAGGTTTAATAAATCTTACTTGTCTTCTCTTATAAATAGCAAATTCATTGGAATTAGAATTCAACCTATTCTTTTGAAAACAAACTTGTTTCTTGTGTTTAAGCAACTCATTTAGACCATCCATTGTCCTTTTTAAATCACCTTGTTCCTTTTTGAACAATTCACAAAGTTTTGTTTTTCTATCAAGTTCAAAATGTAAAGCACTCTCACTCTTTTTGAAGTAATCATTTTCAGCTTTCAACTTTTTATTTTGTTGAAAAAGATTTGCATTATCTCGAAACAAAAAACTAATTTTCTGTTTTAACTCCTTGTTTCTAGCATAGGACTCTTTCAAACTATCATGCAATTTTATAATGAAAGATTCAAGATCATCATCAGTTTCATCATCACTTTCAACTTGAGAGTTACAAGATCTTACCTCATCATCTCCAATGGCCATAAAAGCCAATTGAGTAGATTCGTCATTCTCTTCAATTTCACCATCGGAGTTGCACTCATTCCATGTGAATTGAAATTTGTTGAATCTTGGTTTTCTTCCTTCTTTCTTCTTCATCACTGGACATTCACTTGCATAGTGTCCAGGTTGGCCGCATTCAAAACACTTATCAGTTTGCCTTTTGTTGAACTCTAGCTTCCCTTTATTTCTCGAGTTGTTGAACTGATTTGGGAATGAATTGCTAGGTCCACCTTTTCTGAATCTCTTCTTGTTGAGTATTCGTTTGAAACTTCTTGTGATGAGTGCGATATCATTGTCATCACCTTCTGCATCATCTTCATCTAGGGAGGCAGAATCATCTTCATCTTGAGATGCCTTTAGAGTAATATTCTTTCGCACTTTTGCATCCTCTTCCTCTTGCATCTTAGTCTTAAGTTTCAGCTCATAAGAGGTTAGAGAATTAATAAGAGATTCAATAGGCATAGTATTCAAATTTTTAGCCTCCTCAATAGCAGTCACTTTATTTTTCCAATCATTGGACAAGCCATTCAGGATTTTTCTATTTTTCTCACCAAGAGAATATTCTTTTTCCAGCACCTCTAAATCCTTAATAAAGTCATTGAATCTACAATACATCTCATCAATATTTTCATGAGATTGTATCTTGAAAGATTCATACTTTGTAACTAGAATGGACATCTTTTGTTCTCTAACATTCTCACTACCTTCATGAATTTCTTTCAATTTATCCCAAAATTTCTTAGCTGACTTGCAGCCTTTGATTCTAATAGATTCATTTGAGTCTAAAGCACAATATAGCACATTCATGACTTTTGCATTTAATGTGAGATGAGCTCTATCTGCAGCAGTCAGTTCACTTCTTGTTTTTGGTCTAGATCTCTGAGTATTTTCATCTATAAGAGAGGCATCATATGGACCTTCACTAATAATAAACCACAATTCAATATCAATAGATTGCAAAAAAATAATCATTATTTCTTTCCAACTCACATAATTTGACCCATTAAACATAGGTGGTCTAATGACAGAATGTCCTTCAAAAAACATAGCATTATTGGTTGTCATCTTTACTCCAAAGCCGATTGAGCTTAATCTCTAGGAGACCAAACTCTGATACCAATTGTAAGGCCCGCAGACAACCTTTTTTTCTAGGCGACCACACAATGGAGCAGTTGATGAGAAAGCACAAGTGCTTGTGAGTAGAAGAGATAAACAATTTAAAGATCATAAACGTAACAATAAGTAAATAAAAAGGAAAGGATTGTAAACCAATTAACTACCCAACTCCTCTTGAGCTTGTAGATAAATTCAGATAAGCTACTTCAAGTTGATGAATTACAATCACTCTTGTGTACAAAGGAAGGTTCACCTCCTCCTTGCCCCGAACTCCACTCGGTCAAGTCAGGACGTTTTACTATCCCTCAGGACAACCCTCACAGAGCTACACTCATGAAGTATTCACTCACAAATGAAAAACTTACAAAGAACCTCACACCACTAAGACTACAAATCTTCTCTTTGGAGTATTTTCTCACTAAAATCTCTCTAGATCTTTTGTATCTTCAGTGTGTCAAAGTTATTTGAAATATCTGACCAACCACTATTTATATAGGACCAAGAAAGTGCTTCATTAATGCTTCCAACGGATAAAAAATAGCTGAACAGTCAACTATCCGTTGGCAGTGTCGGATGTCCGTTAGCCCTGTTTTATGCGTCCGACAGCAGGCAGAGAGTTTAAGACTTTTTCTTCAATTCTTTCGGACGTCCGATAGGCTAGTTTTCTGCGTCCGAAGGTATGATGTAAAATTGAAAATTTTTCTTCAATTCCTTAGGACGTCCGATAGGCTGGTTTTCTGCGTCCGAAGATACTCAATGGTTGTCGGACGTCTGATGCAGTCTTTTTTAGCGTCCGACAGCTTCAGCATACTTTGTTTTCTTTCAATTGTACTTGTTCATGGAATCAAATAACTTCATAACTGAAAATATATCTTGAAAAAATATTAGTATCATCCATTTGTTTTGTAAACATCAAAAGATAGGGATCAAGATCAACATTGATTGTGATGATTACTTCTTTTGGTGGCTCTTTCATCATTCCTTGCTGATTTGACCCTATTCCTTTATTTTGCTACTTCTCTCTTCCTGTAACTTCTTCATATTCAACCCACTCTTGTTGTGCTTTCCCAATTATTTCTCTTGCTTCTCCTTTTTGATGTTTGAACTGGCCCTTGTTTCATGCTTTCCATATCTGTCATAGTATGTTTGCTAGTAGGTTGATTCTTTCCTTTCCTTTTGCCATTGTCTCAGTCTGAGTAACTGCTTCCCACAATTTCCATAGATTATTTTGAAGATCATGCAATCCTTCCCATCTCACTGGTGCTATTTTTCATACTGTTTGAGCGATCGGGCATTGAAAAAACATGTGCTCCATTGTTTCTACTTTTTTCCCGCACACACTGCATATTTTGTCACCTTTGCCTATTCTGTTGTAGATTGTCTCCTTGATAGCTAAGCTATTTTGCAGGCTCCTCCAAATGAAATGTTTTAGCTTCTGCTTCAAGTTCAGCTTCCAGAGTTGTTTCCAGATGCTATGCTTTATGATTTTCCAGCTTATTTTCTCTCATACACTTTCTCTTCTCTTTTCATTGTTCTTCTCCTGCACGACATTTACATAGCCTGCCTTCACTGCGTACATCCCAGATTTTGAGAAGCTCCAAAAGAACCTGTCTTTTCTTTTGAAGCAACTGAGTAGCATGCTGACTATTTGCACTCTATCATCTGGATTGAGAATTTGTTGCAGGATTTCTGTGTTCCATCTTCCATCTTTTATTAGCTAGTTCACGGTTTGAATCTGGCAGTTTGGAGTGTAGCTTGTGGTTATTTTGCCTGTTCTGGATCCCATTATTTCACCTATACTTCCACATGTTCACCTGGCATCCTTTTCCTATTCTTTTCCACAAGCCTCTCTGTATCAGTCTCCATGCACTATGAATGCTTTTCCATGTCCATGATGCTGATTGAGAGGGGTTGTTTTCAAGACCATTTGGATCTTTTAGGAACTTTGCTCTAATCACCTTGCTCATTAGCAGATTTGGGAAAGTGATAATTCTCCAAAGTTGCTTAGCAAGTAAGGCTTCGTTAAAGGCTTCCAAATCTCTGAATCCCAGTCCTCCCTTTCCTTTGACTTCTGATAATTTCTTCCAACTTGTCCAATGCATTTTCCTATCTTGTTGCACGCTTCCCCACCAGAAATTCGCTAAATACTTGCATATATCCTTGCACAGTCCTTCTAGTAACTTAAAGCAAGCCATGGCATAATTTGGCATTGCTTGAATCACTGACTTGATCAGGGCTTCCTTTCTAGCTGAACTCAGCATTTGTTTTTCCATCCTTTCAGTTTGTTCACAACTAAACTCTTGATATACCCAAAAACTTGGTTTTTTTATCTTGCGATAGCCATAGGCAGGCCCAGATATCTGCCACTGCCTGCTTCCCTCATATCTCCTAGCTTTTGACACACTTCTTCTCTGACATGTTTAGGAGTATTCCTACTGAAGTACATAGCTGATTTGTCAAAATTTACCAGTTGTCCAGACACCTTTGAGTAATTCTGTAAGATATCCTTCACCTGCTTGGCCTCCTGGACGGTTACTTTGCAGCAGATTAATGAATCATCAGCAAAGAATTAGATTAGGGGCTGCTTTTGCATACTTTGATTCCTGTGACATTTCCATGGTTCATATCCCTGTTGATCATGTGAGAAAGTCCCTCTGCACAAATCAGAAAAAGGTAAGGAGAAAGGGGGTCCCCTTGTCTTAGCCCTCTACTGGCTTTGTTGAATCCTATCCTTTCTCCATTCAGGTTAAAAGAATAAGACATAGAAGAAACACAAGACATGATGCATCGAACAAAAATAGGATAGAAGGCCATACGCATCATCATTTTTCCTACAAATTTCCATTCAACCCTATCATAGACTTTGGACATATCCAGTTTTAGGGCCATAAAACCTACTCCTCCTTTTCTTTTGTTTTTCAGGAAATGCATGAATTCTTGTGCAATAAGAACATTATCAATTATCTGCTTGCCAAGAACAAAGGCAGATTGAGACTTACTGATGCACTTGTTTAGCACAATTTTTAGCTTGTTTGCCAACACCTTAGATATGATTTTATACATTGTGTTGCACAAACTGATAGGCTTATACCGAGTCAAATTTAGAGGGTTATCAACTTTAGGGATCAGAGTCATAAGAGTTTCATTAACGGCCTTCAACATATTTCCTATATGGAAGAAATTGGTTACAACATTGACCACATCTAGACAGGTGATATTCCAGTACTTTTGAAAAAATAGTGGAGACATACCATCTGTGCTAGGAGATTTATTTGGATGCATAGAAAAGAGTGTTTTTTTTTATTTCTGCTTCATTCACTGGTTGTATCAGTTGCTCATTCATCTTTCTTGAGATAGTATTGGGAACACCCTTGCGTTACTTCCTGTTCCTGTTCAGTATTTGCTGTTGTAAATAGCTGTTGGTAATAGTTGCATATCTCCTCCATCACTTCTTGTTCAGTTTTGCACCATTCATCATTGTTTCTCTGTAACACTATAATTTTGTTCCTTCTCCTTGTAGCCATCACACTTGCATGGAAATAAGCAGTATTCTTGTCCCCTTCTTGTAGCCACCTGCATCTTGCTTTCTGACTCCAATAGAGTTCTTCCTCTTTATATGCCTTGATGAGTTGAAGCTTCATATCCGCTAGCTGACTTCATTTCCCTTCTCTGTTGGACTCTTTTATTTCCTGCATTTTCTCTTTAATCTGTTTAATTTTCTTCCTAAAGTTCATCCTCAACTTTCTGTTCTATGTCAACAGAGCTATTCTACATTCCTTGATCTTCCTCATCACTTAGAACATTCTTGATCCCTTCTGTTCTATTCCCCATACTGCCTCTATGATACCTTTACTTTCCTCATTTCTTGCCCACCTTTGATCCAAGTAAAATCTCCTCTTTGATTTTCTCTGATTGGGGTTAGTGTCCAGAATAAGGATACTATGACCTGAAGCCTCATTTTCTTGATGAAGACAGATTGCCTTTTCAAAATGTTGATACTAGCTCACTGATCCTAAACATCTGTCTAGTCTCTCTCTCACCTCTCCCTCCTCTTCCCATTGGTTACACCATGTCCATGGTTTTCCTTCAAAATCTATGTCCACCAATTCATTTTCCCTGATGAACCTGTTAAACTCTCTGAAACTGCCCTCAGCTCTCACTTTCTCCCCTATTTTTCTTCCCCTGATCTAATATCATTGAAATCCCCCATTAAGATCCAGTGATCCCTCCATTCCTTCTTTTTATTATCTATCATCTTCCATTGCTCTTTTCTAATGTTCTCCTCAGTACTAGCTTACACTCCCATTAACCACCATACATACTTCACCTCTAAGTCCTTTATTTTTGCCTCTATGAAGAAATTTCCATCATTGATGATCTCCACCTGCACCTCCTCCTTCCAGAAAAGAGTTAGGCCTCCTTTCTTGCCAATCGAGTCTACAACATGACATTGGTCAAACTTTATCTTCCTCTTAACTTTTTCCATTACTGTTTTTTGGTTTTTTGTCTCACTCAAGAACACAATACTTGGAAAGTGGAGATTTATCATCTCCTTCAGTTGGGGAATTGCCAAGGGTCCTCCCACACCTCAACAATTCCACATCAGTACCTTCATTTGCACTGTGGAGGCATTACAGGGATAGCCTCCAATTCCCCTTGTTCTTTGAACTTTTGGACCTCCTTCTTGAGTAATTTTTGTAGTGGTTCCTCCCAGCCATCTTCCTCCATTGGTTCACCCTCCTCTTTTGCTTCACTCTTCTTCCTTTTTCCTCGTACCAAATCCTGGATGTTTGTTTTCATTTCTCTTAGTAGAGTTCTTTTTGTTATGTGGAAGGCTTTTTGTTGTTTTCTTTTTTCTTCCATTCCTGGACTAGTTACCAGTGCCAACTTTCTTTGGTTCTCTCCCTTCAACCTTCCCCATTGAGCTTTATTGTGGTTCCTCTAATTAGAGGTTGTAATAGGTCCTACCTCGGCCAGGATCTTCAGTTAGAATGACTTCCTTTACTTTTCGGAACACCCTTCCAATCTTCAATCTCGCAGCACTACTCATCTAGTGGGTTGGCAAGTTCCAAATCTGAATCCATAAGGGTGAGAATCTAAAACACTCAATGTTTTTTTCAAATCCTGCACTCTATTCTCTAATCACCAACACTTGATTGTGCAGAATCCTGGTCCCCCTCTTAGCACTCTTTCCCTTTCAACCTCCTTCTCTAACTGAAACTGGAACACATTGGGTCCGATTTCTGTCACTCTTAGGTTCCTGGGGTAACCCCAGACGTGGTTGGTGAAATTTTTAACTCCTGTGAAATTTGCTATCTTATCCCCCATTATTCTACCGATTAGACTTCCTCTACAGTCCTGTACACTTATTTCCACATTCTCATCACTCAGATCTATTCCTTCCACCTCTTTCTCTGATAGATCAAACCTTTTCAATGCACTAACAAGAACTTCCTCCATCTCCTTTTGGAAGATTCACGATGTTCCCAGTACTATCTCACGATGCGAAGAGCTCGTGCTCAACCTGTTGAAAAAATAAATGCAACCTTGATACAAGATAGGAGAAAAGCTGTAATATGACTAGTGTTTAAACTAAAGCATAAAGCACAGAGGAAAGAAAAGATGGAAAAAGGCTAGCTAAAAATTAAAAACAAAAGGAAAACGGGAGAAAAACCCCTCCCCCCTCTACACAGGGCCTGGAATTGCAAGGGTCTGATCTATGTGCGCATGACTCTGCCTCTAGCTCATGGTCAGGTACTAGTGTTTCCAGCTGCGGAAAAGAAAGAGCTGATCTTGATAGATTTGGAAATAAATGCTGTAATAGGTTTGGATAGTGGAAACAATCGGGTTTTAGCTCTAGGGTGTTGATGACTTAAGAAGTATCTTTTGGAGATCTCTGCTCGGACATTCTTGAGTTCTGAAGTTTTGGAGATTGTGTTATGGAATTCGAAAATTTTGAGTTTAATTATTGGGCAGGAGTTTTCAGGAACAAACTCCTACAACGAGGGGAAGAACTCTACTTTAAGAGAGAGAAGCTCTCACTTTTGGAGAGAACTGCGGCGCGATCACTATGTTGCTATGTTCTCTTACAACACTAAATCTTCTTCCTTGTGCTCTTCCAATTTTGAGACACGCACTCTCTTTCCCTAAGCACTTTTTTGCATGTGCGCAATCTCTCTCTCTCTAAGCGCTTTTTGGCTTGTGTGATCTCTCTCTCTCTTCCCCCCTAGCTTTGTATGTGCCTATGCGCGCGTGCACATCAAAGCGCTTGAGATGCAGCAATGTTAGTTTGATGGTATTCTAGAATATAAAGATGAAGACATGAGCAAAGGTTTTACTCTAGTACTCTTCTGCAACAGGATCTCCAATTTTCTTGTTACTGTTATTGTCTAGACAAAACTGTAGACTCTCAAGCACAAAAGTCAGATATTTCAAACAGCACAAGTTATCGCTCTTTGCTTGATTGTAATTTGATTTAAAACAACTGGTAGAAGAAATAGCAAAGGTTATTCCTTTGATCATCTTATGCAACAATCAATCTTCCCTCGATCTTCTATGCAACAATCAATCTTATGCAGTGCTCCTGTATGAGGTTTTCTAAAATTATCCCAAAAAAATCCCTCGATCTTCTATCTCATCAGGCCCAACAATCAACCTTCCCTTGATAAAGAACAAGGGAACTTTCACTTGTTTTGTGCCCATTAATCCCATCAATTCATCCTTGAATCCTGGATGCATCGACACATCACACTCAAAACATCTAAACCTGATGCAACTCAATCACTGATCTAGCTGTGTTGCAATTAGGGTTGCAAACGAATCGAGCTGCTCGCGAGCCGCTCGAGTCAAGCTCGAGTCGAGCTCGAGCCGGCTCGAGCTCGAACTCAGAATATTAAACTCGTTAGCTCGCGAGCCGGCTCGCGAGTTTGGGTATATATATATATATATTTATATATTTTTTTTATTTTTTTTATTTTTATTTAATAATAAAATTACGTATATTATATATATATATATTTTTTTTTATTTTTTATTTTCATAGTAAAATTACATATATATCCTTAATATTTTATTATTTATTAAGAAAAAAATATTATTTTATTTATTTTTTTAAAAATAAAATAATTATTTTTTATTTTTTTTCGAGCTCGAGCTCGGCTCGACTTGATTCGAGTCGAGCTCGAGCTCGAAATTTGCCGGCTCGTCGAGCTCGAGCTCGAGTTCGAACTTGGTAAAATTTAGTCGAGACTCGGCTCGATTAGCTCAAATCTCGACTCGGGTCGGCTCGTTTGCAGCCTTAGTTGCAATCCACAAATGTCTTCCTTATAGCCCTCAGCGTTGTAGTAAACAAGACCACTACATTTTCACCACCAGAGGGGCATTTTTCTTCGAAATTTTTGATAATAGATACCGAGTCTTGGGAATTCCTCTTCTTTACTGCAGTGGGTGTTCTTGAAACCATCTTCTTTATTTGCTCTTTCTTTTCGGACAACTCTTTCTTGAATGATGCCACAAGTTCTGGATCAAATAGCAGGCCTAAACTCCTAAACACCTCCTCAGTGACAAAACCGCCCCTGAATCAATCCTCAAGACTCTCACATTTTGCATCATTAGGACCATCTTTTCTTGGAACTCTCAGCAGTGGAGACGCTTTTCGTGAACTCCCCTACAAATTACAGGCTTTCAAGACTGTTTTCGGGTCAGGTGGCGTTCTCTTTTCCTCCAAATTTATTCAATTTCTAGGGGATGCCATTTGATTCAAGAACGTTAGTGAGCTTTTGCAATCCATATCCCCAAACCCATGTAGAAAAAATAGTGATTGGGGTTTGGAATTTTTGATGGTTGGAGGTTGAAGACAAAACCTTTCGATCTTCTTTTGCCAATTTTTGTTCATTTTTTGGTGTTTTTTTTCCATTTTTGGTTCAATTAAAGGTCGGCCCGATTGAATAGACAAAAATACCCTTTCAATAGTCTCCAATGGTGGTTAAATTTGAATTGGGGTGTCTGCTCTGCGCTGTCACAGAGTCACATACGGACTAATTTGATCTAAAATTTTTTGTTGGGGGACTAATATATTCCATTTTAAAGATAAAGGATCAAAGATGGATTAGTAAATAAGTTGGAGGACTATTTAGGAGATTTGCTCAACCAAAAAAATACTCTAGTCTTGGGCCAGGGGACGCAAACGAACTGAGTAAAACACACTGAGTTTGTTTGGACAAAGATAATTTGGTTTGCAAAATTTATTCTCACAAATCCCAATCACCTTTTTATCTCACATACATCACATCATAAAAAATGCTACAGTAAATATCTCAAATAAATCATCCAAATAATACCCTGTCCAAACAAACTCACTAATTCTTTCCCTCTGAGGTTGAAAGGAAAAAATTTACTTTTTGTCCCTAAATTTTGAACTAGGGACACATTTCATTCCCAAACTTTTGGGCTCAATACATTTAGTACATGAATGGATAATTTTTAACCACATTTAGTTCAAAAATGTAAATTATTCAATTTAGACGGAAAAGCCTCATGTGTCTAGTACGTGGTTGTTCATTTTGATTGAGAAATTATTTTTACTTAACGGCAACATGATAGACACATGAACCTTTTCCATTCAAATTGAACAATTTATCAATTTTGGATTAAATATGATTAGATATTATTAATTTATGTACTAAATGTGTTGCGTTTGAAAGTTTGGGGACGAAATATGTCCTTAATTCAAAATTTAGGGACGAAAAATGCATTTTTCCCGAAATTGAAAGCAAGGTTATGAGGAAAATTTGAAACCAACAAGACATCCTTGCAAGTGCCTTTTCAACTTCTTCTTTTTTATTTTGTGATAGGAAAAAAATCCTTCAAATGATCCAATAATCATTTGTAGTAGTAATTCTTCGAATATCAACCACCAAAAGCTTTCTTATAGACAGTAAAAGCTTGCTTAAATGTATAACATTTATATAGTTATCACCAATCCCTTAAACTTAATTTTACTTTATTCTCCTGGAATAAATTTTCTTCTTTCATTTTATATTTTCCTCACCACCAAATTTTTAAACTAGTTGACATTGCTTTACTCCAACGAGCTTTAATTAATTATTGAAATAAATCGGTTGGATTCATCTCAGTTTTTATGGCTGCATAGCACTACAAAATGAACCACTCTACTTCCCAGTTCTATTTATATGTCACGATAAATTTTGTACATAAATTATAGAATATTATTTTAGGAAACAAATAAGTTGCCAAAAAAGTTGTTTAAGTTATTACTGCTCAATTAAACTTCAACACTTTGCTAGTTAAGTTCGGAGTTTTAAAGATGGTTTTTCACATTATTTGTTCTAGGAAGTTGATTTCAATGTCTTTAATCTTCTTGTTTTATGAAGATAGACAAGAAACTTTAACCATGACAAGTATTATTTTTGGAAAAGCATTAAATATTCGGATGATCTGATTATGCAAAATTGAATTTTGCCGCCATGCTCTAATTTCATATAGTTATTATTGTCCTAGTGCTTTTTACTTCCAAGACTAATTTAAAAGCGATAGAAATAAAACTTAAACACCTTCGTCAAGGTTTCAAACAAGAAGTCCACACTTTAGTCATTTTAATAATTCAGAAAATGCATGAGATTTGGCTCAAACAACTTGTGCTAATATAGTTTAAGACACTGCAGAAACATTTTTCATGCAGAAAAAGAGTAACAGACATTCTGAACAGAGTAAAAACCAAAATTTTACGACCCAAGCTTGACAAATGGAAATTAAAACTAACAAAAATTGACTCTGCAAATTCTTAATACGGGCTTTTAATGAACCAAAATTGCCCTTAAACTCGTCCCTCAGGCGATGGTTAAGATCTTGATAACACTGCTTTCATAGTGATAAAGCACCACAGCAGTTTCTCCAGGCTTGCAAAGCTGTTTGGACTTGGCATATTGGATGGCAAAGTCCAATGCTTCTTTCGTGGATTCAGTATGAGATGCTCTGGTAGATGCGGAGCTCAAAACAGGTACAACCCCACGGAAGACAAGGCCGTGCATTGCTGGAGATTCATTACTGCATGACCAATCGAAGGAATCAGTTCTTATCTCTGGCACCACCACAGACAAGATTGGCATACTTGGCCGATATTTCGAGACAAGCTTAGCTGTGGTTCCACCTCTGGTTAGGACTATAATGAGAGCAGCCTTGGAGGAGCTTGCTGTTTGCACTGCTGCACAGGCCAAACTCTCTAATGGGCTCATAGGCATAGGTGCATTCTCCATGGTTCTTTTGAATACTTCGTGATAATTGAGAGAATCCTCAGCTTCCATACAAATCTTGGCCATGGTTTGAATAGCAATTTCAGGATATGCCCCAGCAGCTGTTTCACCACTAAGCATCACACAATCAGTCCCATCAATAACTGCATTAGCCACATCTGTTGCTTCAGCTCGAGTTGGCCGGGGAGATTTGATCATGGATTCCAACATCTGAGTTGCTGTAACTACAGGTTTTCCTTGGATATTGCACTTGTGAATCATCACCTTTTGTGCTAGAAATATTTTTTCAATTGGGATCTCCATTCCCAAGTCCCCCCTAGCCACCATAAAAGCATCTGAATTCGCCAGGATTTCATCGAAATTAGCCACCCCTTCTTGATTCTCAACCTGGAGCAAAACAGGAAACATAGTAATCAATAAACAATCAACATCAAAAGGAAATCGAATCAACTGAATAAGCATCAGAATTCAAATGGCATTGGTTGAAAGGTCAGCTCACCTTGGACATTAGCATAATGCTTTTGGCATGCTCGCCAAGCAGCTTTCTGACTGCTACAAGATCTGAACCTTTGCGAACAAATGACAGGGCAATAATGTCAATCCTGTTGGGGACTCCCCACCCCAAGATATCTTCCTTGTCTTTCTCAGTCAAGGTAGGAAGGTCCACAATAACTCCAGGAAGATTGACATTCTTCTTCTCACCTAAAACTGCAGAGTTTTCGCAACGGCACCGAACCAGTCCCAGCTTCTTATCACAACCCAGGACTGTAAGTGTTATTGTTCCATCAGAGCACAAAATAACGCTGTTTGGTTCCAAATCCTCAGCCAGCTTCTTGTAGCTCATTGAGATCATATTCTCATCACCCCTTATGGTGTAATCCGTGGAGATTGTGATTTCTTGGCCCTGTTTAAGTTGGATTGGCTTTCCTTCCTTCAATAAACCAGTCCTTATCTCTGGTCCCTGAAATTGAATAACAGGTTTTAATGATCAACATCATCTTTCTAAAACATTCATCGGACATTAATAAAATTAAACTCAATATCGCCAATATGTGTTGAATAAACCAATTAAAAGGTTCCAGTGCTGAAAATTGACGCTAAGAACTGAACTTGGAAATAGAAATCCATTATCTACACAATTCTATTATAGCACAAAAAATTTTTCTATTCACTTTTTCTGGAGAAAAATTAAAGACACTAAACCCAGTGAACATTAACCCGCATACTGAGAAATTGGCCTATGTTGATTCAATTTATCTATTTGTCAACTAGTCTACTGATAACAGAGTAATAATTTACCCAAAAAGTGGCTTGAATTGCTGGTCTGAGTGAAGAAAATCTAAAACTTTTTTAAAATTCTTAATAAGAAAAAACAGTTACCTAATAGGGAAAAAAAATCGACTATCAGCCAAAAGGAGAGAGATCCCTCAATAAGTAATGTTTCAATCCATCTAAAGTATTGATCTTTAAACAAAAAGGAGGCAAAGCAACAGGGGTGACTGAATGATTGAATGATACCTTAGTATCCAACATAACCGCACAAAGGATCCCAGTATTTTGCATGGCAGTCCGAAGATTATCAAGCGTTTCTTGATGGTACTGATGAGTACCATGAGAAAAGTTGAAACGAGCAACATTCATGCCTGCCTTCAACAGCTTCTCTATCATCTCCACCGATCTCGAGGCAGGTCCCAGAGTACAAACAATCTTTGTCTTAGGCCTCTTCTGCTGCTTATGCTGATGGATTTCTTGATTCACGACATGACCCTGATCATGAACGTGACCATTAATCATGCCTGAAGTTGCCTTAACTCCAGAATTACAACTCGACATCAGAGAGAAAAGCACAGATTCACTAAGAACAGCCATTGCCTTAAATCAGTAATTTTACAAAACAGAGAAGTTTTTTTTTTCTTTTTCTGTAGTATTGTGGTAAAGAAGAAGGTTGGAGGCAGTACTTATATAGGCTTGATTGATACCAAAAATTGTTGGGGTTTGGTGAATTTTCTCTTTTTTCTTGTTGGTTTCGCACGTTAATGGGCTGACTTGACTAGGAAGAAATCCTATTCCAAGTCACAAATAGGTTTCCTTTTCTTTTTCACTTTTGGCCGCGGCGGTTTGGCGCAATCAATGGTTCACAAACAAGAAACTATATGATGAAGAACCGACTGTAAAAGTTTTTTCTTTTCGTTTTTTTTTGTTTGGCAACGTGCCAAAAATTTTAATAAGGATCTAAAATCATACGTAGTAAATTATTATTTTTTTTTTACAACAGGGAAGACACTAACAGCCCGTAATATAATCAGGGCCTTGAAGAAATAAAATTTAGATTGAAAAGTTGAATATTGACGGCTTGATTAATTATTTTTTTTTCTTAGAATTTTACAATTTTTGCAACGTCTAGATGTGACAAACAAATTTTTTTTTGACAATTTTGTCGCGATAAATCGACATTTAAGTATGATGATCTACAATGAGAAAAAGCTAACAAAATGCTGTGATTAGGTTTTTAAGTTGCAATTATTTAGACAGAGGTAAATGGACAAATAAATTGAAGTTAAGTAGAAAGGATTCAAATTAGTTACACCTTTTGTACTTGATACTCTTTGAGCTTCTTTCTTGTAAGATAATTTGCAATAAATTGTTTATCATCTCCATAACATTGCTCAAGAATAATGTTTTCTGAATAATAATTAAAACTGAAAATGTTTTAATACAATTTAGCACAAATTTTAGCTGATTTTTGTTTTTTATTTTTACTTTGCAAATCTTGCAGACATTCTATTGTACTACTATTTGGTAACATAACCCAAAGTCAAGGGAATTAAAAAGAATAAAGGAAGAAAGAATAATTCACAAGCAAGAGGGAATATTCATTACTTGAGAATCAAGATTGTGGCCCTATTATTTTTAGTAAATTCATTTTACCTTTACGAAAAACAATTGTTTCTTTCCTGGAAAACACCACCACCGACCTATTGTTGCTGGTTAATGAATCCCACCAAAAGAAATCTAACGGCTAGATGGGAAAGTTCTTCTTTTCAGACGTAGAGCTTTCTTCGAGAATACCACTTTGAAAGTTTTAACAGACGGAACAAAAGAAAAGCATTCCCAAGAAATACTTAGAAAAAAGAAAAAAAGAAAAAGCAAACAAAAAGACAGAAATTTGTTAGGTCCTATTGTAAATTGGATTTTTAAAGGTTCAAATTAATTTCATTTGTTAAGAACTAACGCTTAAGACAGACTCTTATTAGTCCCCTTTTTTTATCGGACACGATAAATTGTATTCTACACCTATTCGGGGACTGAACCATTACCAACATCCGTCAACCAACTCAAACGGATGCGTACATTTCAAAAAATTCTGAATTTTTAAAATGTAAGTCAATAGATTCGATTCCTTAACCTACATTCAAGTAAAGTCTTAAAACTCTCTTCGTGGTCAACTACTTCTAGTTGGCTTCTAGAGCACCCATTAGTCAAATCCTATAAAGTTGTAATTCTTTTATTTGTATGCGCATATATTTGTGTTTCTATGTGGAGTTTGACAAAGAAGAAAAGCAGAGGAAAAACAAAAAGAAACAGAACCAACGGTTGTGAGCTCAAGGTCGTATTGGCAAGAAGTTTTGGACCTAAAAGAAAAGTCTGAAGTCTAAGCTACTAAGTATTAAGACGACCTTGTACCGGCATCCGGCAAGTCCAACTGTTTCTAGGCGTTCTGTTGGCGCATTGGAAGTTTCTTGCCAAGGTTTCTTCAAAGTTTTGAAAAGATGCATATCTCAAAGTTTTAAACCTATTGTCCCCCTTTTACCGACTAATTTTGGTCATTTGTCTTGTCTATGAGCATACTTAGGTTTGGAAATTTTCAGCCTTTTCACTTGACGTATTAAGTGGATCCTCCATGAAAGAATATTAAGGGTTAATTCCACTTTTCACTATTTAATTATACTCGAATTCTCATTTTAACATCTAAACTTCAAAATCAGACATTTTAGTTCATAAAATATAATTTTTGTTCCATTAAATAAAATCATCGATGGATGTGGGACAGATTTTATAGTTAAGCGGGACAGATTTTATATTTTAAGAATAAAAGTGAGATAAATTTTATATTTTAAGAACTAAAGTAGTAAAGTGAGACAAAGTTTATCCTTTAAAGTATTCCAGTTTGAAGTTTAGCGACTAAAATGAGAATTCGAATATAATTAAACGGTGCAAAATAAATTAATCCTAATATTAGATATATAATATGTCCATGACCTCCACACAAAAGTTATATTGTTATATAACAACTTCATGCAAACTAATATACTCTTTGTTTGGTATTGCGAAAAAGTAAAATAAAAATCTTTGGCTTCACACATCACATACTAAGCCACATGATACACTAAAGTTAATGCGGCTGTGAATTGTGTGTTAATTAACAAAAAAGGACTTTGAAAATAGTATGATTACCTAACAACGGAATAAGGCCCCATGAAAGAGATACGGGAATTGCATGGGAGGTAAGTTATTTGTTATCAATACTAATGCCCATGAGTCTGGAATAAAATAATATGGATCAATTTTTTATATTGTACACTCACCATTAAATATATGATAATTAATCTGAATTTAAATTTAAAATATAAATTTTTTATAGGTATCATGTATCCAATAATGATAGTATATATACTATCAATATATATAAAATTAACTCAAATAATATTCAAATTATCATAGTTCTGATTTGTATTTGCATTTATATTAAAGATTTTTAAAGATTTTTTAATAGTCAAATTAAAATTCATAACCTATTAAAGAGTATCTTTTGCTGATGGTGATTATTTCTATGATCACTTTTCATAATCAGCTTAAGCAAAATTCAACGCAACATGATATAAAAATAATCCCTGGTGGATTACTGTGTTTAGTTGAAGAGAGGAGCCATTGGAAACAAATGCTGAAGGATGTATGTCATTGTTTTCAGTTGGCTGACCAGGTAATCACACAATATGAATATTGGAAAGCACTAAATTATATTCAGGATTAATCTTTTATATATTGATAGTGTATACACCATCGCTATTGAATACATGAAACTCATTTGAATTTAAAATTAAAATTTAAATTTTACTCATGTGTCATACATCTAACCGTGATAATGTATGCACTGTTAGTGTATGTAAGATTTACTCATATATTTATACTTATTTATTACTTATTTATTTTATGGTGTCAGCTGTCAATGGTGAAGAAATGAGGTCAAACTTCAATTCTGAAGGAGCTTTGTAGTTTTTTCTTTTGACTTTTGAATACCATCATTTGACTGAAGCTTTTTTTTGGAAAAAAAAAATGTTAATTTTATGTATATTGATAGTGTATGAACTACTATGGTTGGATGCATGACACATGCGTAAAATTTGGGTTTCAAATTTAAATTCAGATAATCTGTTATACATCTAATGGTGAAAATGTATACGCTGCTAATATATAGAAGATTAATTCAAAAAATGGTATTAACTATTAATCTTAATTCTTGACTATTAAGCTTACGAGGCATTAAATTGTATTTTCAATAATTAAGGGGTGTTTGGTACACCTGATATTTGAAGTTCAGAATTGAAAATTGAAATTAAGAAGCTGATGTTTAATTTGTTTAACTCATAATATCATATAGTTGTTTGATAATCAGTTGAATTTGAGCAGTAAGCTGATACATTACATTCAATGTGCATATATAGTTAATTTAATTTTTACATTGAAGTAATACATATAAAATTCAAAGATTCCATTCAATAGAGCTGGAATTTTTTTTTTTTTTTAGCAATGGAGCTAAAATAATTTAACATAGCCTTTTATAAAAGATTTAGCGACTATTTAATTTATCGGGACAGAAAATGGAAAAGTTTCTCCCTGCAACATATAGGCTGTTTGGTATTTGGCATCAAAATCTAATGTGGACGTAGATGTGGCCTATAATGTTTGATCTATGTGCTCTTGGCTTAACATTAATATCCCAATTTAGCATTTTTTTTCCCAAAGTAGATTAAAAAATCAAGGTTGAAAACATTGTGCGTAAAGAACTAAAGCTAAGACGGACCAAATTAATTCGATTAACAAAGCCCAATGTTTCCATTCAATAGAGCTAAAATAGTTTTTTCTTTAGCAAGATAAAAACGTTTTATATAACCTTTCTTAGAAAGTATAAAGATTCTTAGTGTAATATTTTTTTAGTAAGGGAATGATGGAATTTAAGAAATAGGGAGAAGAAAAGGAGATTTAAATTCAAAACCTATATAATCCTGAGGTTTTGAGCTTAATTTACCCAAACATTAAATGGATAAACTTCACCTTACTATAGAGGTAGGGATGTCAATCGAGTTTTTTGACCTAAACTTCAGCAAGTCCAAGTTCGGCTTACAAAATTATATGGATTTTCGGGATTTGGACTTTTGGGCTTTGAGGTCATATTAAAATCGTTCGAACTCCACTCACACTATTCTATGAGTTTTGGGTTCAAATTGGGCTTGGTCTAAACTCATAGTTATATACATAATTATATATAATATATTTTATAATTAAGAATTAAGAATTAAGACAAATTTACATATAAATTATTAACATTTTATGTCGTAATATGTACTAGTATTCAAGGCACACACTAATGTGTGTGCAATTAATAGAAAAAATATTTGTGAAATGTTTTGAGTATTTTATTGAAATCATTTTCAAAATAATTGGTTTTATATTTTGAAAATACATATGTCAAAAATTCACCAAAATAAAAGTTATAAAACATAGTTATTCATAACCATATTTGGTAGTTGCTAATTAAAATTAAGATTTACTAAATAAGTTGACAATTAGAATATGAAAAAAATACATATTACTTGGTAAAAAATCATATTGATGGTAGATAGTTATTAAAGATAAATAGATTTTTGTTTATATCAAAAGTTCCCTCATCGTCAAGGATACTTTAGGAAGTAAATAAAGTGACAGATTTTTATTTACCCCAAATCCCCTTCTCTCCCTTTATATATAGTATAGGTAATTATAAATAATAAATATTATTATATATATTTTTTACATATATAATTATACTCAAATATGAGTTAGGCTTTAATTGAGTCTGAGTCTAGCATGGCCGAACTTAGGCTCACATTTAGTTTGAGCCTAAATAATCTCTGTCCGACCTAATTAACTATTAGGATTCGTGAGATTTTTTGGACCGAACGGGCTGAGGTCAGGTTGATTCGATCCCATTGACAGTCCTACATATAGGCTAATTAATCTCGACAAATCAGAATTTAAAGCAATATCTGCAACAGTCATGAAGCAAATATCTAACGGTATATCCACCGGTCTGGCACCACTATAAAGCTAATAAAGTTGGTCCGGGAACAAATGTATTGGACAGTGTTAAAAGAAACGAAAAACATGATACTAGAATGGATTCTTTTTTAGAGAAATGCCCTCTAGATTCTGTAAAAATTAAGGATACGTAAATAAATTGATAACATTCACTGATTTAAGGATAGTGTTGAAACTATCCAATGGGCCTTTTAAAATCCCACCCACTACTTATGGTGGGAGTTTAACGCCTGCCAAGATTTGCTTTGAGTTTGAGTGAGCATATGGGATCATGCTATTTTGATCCCCGCTTCTGATACTAAGTTCAAAAAGCTGGTCGAAAGGATATTAGAAAAGGACATTCTAAGAGAACAATTAAGAAACTGGGGTTTAACAATTCTCCAGAAATAGGCCTTTAATTATGAGGATCCGGGGTTTCGCTGGTTACAATTCTGTCTAGATGTATAAACTGATACAGTTTCAGCATAGATTAATAAATATATTTTTAGTGTAATTGTGAGTTTTACAACAATTCAGTCATAATTCACATTTATACCAGAATTATATCAATTTATACTAAAATTCTATCAGTTTATATAACTGAACAGAAATAGAGTTGGAGATGCCCATTTCCTAATCATGGCCATTCCTGTCACCTATTTTGGATGCCCGCAACCCTTATTGCGCTTCAAAGGAAAAAGGGTATTAAGGGGCGCCCTTTGCATCATAAAACAATCTATTCTTTTCATTAGGAATTCAATGCCTTAATACACAAGATATTGTAAATTAACACAGTAAATATATCCACTAGCACAACAAGCGCCAAAGGGTATAGTAGATGCTTTTCTCATGCAAATCTCTCCACATTTTCAAAATTTTTGTAATTATCAATCTCCAAAATTCACTTTTTTTTTTTTTTTGAAATTGTGAAATCACCATCATCAATTGTCTCACCCGTTAAAGAGAACCCTCTACGTCATATCTTTATGCGCATAAACTTATTGGGAGCTATTAAAATGGGATCCATTTTTTAGAAAACAACTTCCATTAATCTGTTTTTCACTTTCTGAATTTTATAATTTCAAGGTGTGTGCGTAGCATGGAAAACTTCAATTTTATGTGTATAGAATTTCTTAAAAAACTGATTTCCGTCTTAGAAAAATTAGAAATGTGCCCTCACTAATAAAGGATAAGATACATTTTAAGCAGTAGATTTCAAAGGAAAAAATGTTTTTGCCATAGTAACGTTTAGAAAGTGAATATACCTATGTGCTTGATAGAATTAAAACACACATGCCCTTATGTTACTGATGTTGTTGCTAGGGATGACAATTGAGACAGGTGCTTGTGGGAGGCTCATGGGACGAGGGGAAGTATCCCCACCCCGTATACCATCTTAATATATATATATATATATATATATATATATTATTGATACTAATAGTATATACTAATAATTATATATTTATATTAATATAAATTATTGATTAATTATACTAATATATTTATACTAATTACTAATTATACTTTTTACTAACTATACATTTATTCTAAGAGAGTCTTTTTTTAACTATTGAGAGTAATTTTTTAATAGTATAAGTGAAAGAGCTTAAACCTGATACCTTTTATTTACACTTCTTCTCCACGAATCACCCAATCCATCCCACCCGAAAAAAGAGAGAGAGAGTTGAGCTACTATTTCTTCAGCAAGAATTTGCCAAAAAGAATGGCACTACCATCATTCGTTCTGGTTTCCTATCTTAATGGGGAACTTATTCCGCTGGATGTGTTTCAATGGTCTTCCATTATAGCCTAAAGAACAACGGCCATGTAGCCATATATACTGCAAAGGCATAAGAATCCTTAAGCAGTACGCTATGTTCTGAATAAAAGAATTGCAGCATTTTACATTTCTTTCCATATCTTTTGGAGATAAAGCTGCCAAGAGAATGTGAGATTATAGCCTTATAGGTCATTTCGTTGTGGTGATGTGTCAACAAACAGAGCTTGCAATAATATCTTAGACAAGTCAAGAATTTGCTGCATTTCTCTCAAATTCCTGTGATTGTTTAGATTATTTAGGAGATATTTAATTTGTAAATCATAAATTATTGTAGTGTTTAAAATATATTTTAATAATTGGTGAGTTGTAAATCCAAACACCTGTTAAACAATCTAGACAATTCCTCAATCCAAATGCACTAATGAATGTTAAGTTCGAGTATATTATCTTGGAGAACATAGATCTGAAGAAGGATTGATCTGACAAAGAGCATCCACAAGCAAATCCAAAGGAAAATCAGGGAAGGCTTCCAGAAAAATCCTCCATAAAGGAGATCAACAGTTTCTATCTTTGATTCTTTCACCTTTCCTCCTAAGTGTATTAATCAGGGGAGGGTTTTTAGAATCTTTCCCACCATCAAGTTTAGAATTTGAATCTTTTGCTTGGCAGTTGGTGGAGAGAAAGCTGAGGGGACGGGTGAGAGGGTAAAAAAATCCTGTCACCAATTCCTCTTAGAGTGTATTAAAAGATTTTCTTCAGCTCGCATGTTCAGTTGAACTGAGGACAGCTTCTACGAAGTGGGATGTCTTCATCCAACTGACAAACTTTGGCACAAGTCATCACTCCTTTGACAATCACTTCTTTTATAGCAGGCAGCCATCCTGCCTGAGTTTCCAAGAATGCTGACAATTGTGCTATAGTGAGGATGCTTGGAATAGGATATCTGCATATGCCCACTTAAAAAATTCTAGCCTTTTTACAGGGTTTTCCTGGCTCCTTATAACCTCTGAAAAGCTCTTTGGGGGTTAGAAACGTTGGCCCTCTAACATAAAATGCTACACCTGAATCTGGAGCAAGTGACGTGCACATTGTTTAGAAGATACAAATATCTCGGTTTTAACTAGAAAAGCACGCGACGCAAAAATATAAGCTTCTGAATTAATTCACCTCGTCATTTTCTGTACTCTACACTAATGGCCGTTTTTTGGAATTTAAGGAAGTTTTTTCTATTTTTTAATAGAAAATAATACTAATGGATATTTGTCTCAATTTACCGTAATTAACAACAACATTTATTCTCCTCATTCACTCGTTCTCTCTACTTTAAAAAAAAAAAAATAAGCACAGATTTATCAAATATATACACATAATTACTTTTGCTTAAAATTCAAATAATGTCAAATGATAATGACGTGATTTCTTTTAACTAAAGCAAACTCTTCATAAACCTTATCAAATTTTGCACCTAAAATTTTTATGAAAAAAAATTAACATATTCATCACTTTATGGGATTAAATACAGTTAGATCAACAATTAAATTAATAACCCTTGACCCAATCGTTTCTCTGGGATCAATGAACGAGTACGATTCAAAATCTTGTTTTGTAGCTGGAAAACAATCAACTAGATTAAATTACAACAGGACATTAATCTTCAGTTTTAAGTACCAAAACAAAATTATTGTTGATATCAAGACTGCCCATTTGCATTTAACTTGAACATAATTAAGTAGTGCTAAGATTCGCCACATATTTTATTTCCAATTGAATCTCAAGTCCAATAAAACAGATATAATAACATCATATAACTATCACCAAACCAACTACCTTTAAAGTAGTTAGATGAACTACCTATGAACTACCTTTAGGTATAATGTACAGAGTGGACAGTGGAATAAGATACGACTAGCACTTCAAGCAACTAGTGAAATTGATGAAAACAAGCACAAGAACGTATACACATAGAGCAAGTATTCACTTTGTACTATGACAATAACGAAGATTAAGCAGAATTACCAAGAGCTCTCAATTCTAGATTGAAGACTGTTGAACAACCTAGAATTGTTTCCATTGGCATTCAAAACATACAGAACAAATCAGGTTCAATCTAGTTGTTTTTCATTTTTCCCCCCCTCCTCCCGCCTTAAAGACCAATATAAGCAGAAGTCCATGTTGGAATGTATGCCCTAAAACAATGTATTTGGTTTTATCTTATACATTCCTTATTATATGTTTTGTATTTTAATAACTTCTTATTTATCTGTTAAATATTAGATACAACTGATAAAGTCCTTATAATATTACTAATGTGATGATAGTCACAAGAGTTGGTGACTATGAGATATCATTCGCATTTATAGTAATATTATTAAAATTCCCTAGTTTTTGTACTAATGAAATAGGACATCTTTAGTACGGTAAAACTAGTACACAGTTAGCCTCTAATTAATGTAATTAGTGATTGTTCTCATCAACTATGGTATGAAGATACTTGGGCTAATGTGTAGATGATTTGAAAAGTACAAATGCATTGGAGTGATCCGTTTAGAGATCCCGTTAGGATATCTATCTAGTGCCAATGGTGTATCTCTAGTGAAAAATTGTGTAAGTGATCCTACGACTTGAGATCACCATAGAATCTTGAGTGAGAAACACTACATTTTGACTCTAATTACTTGTTACTCTTTGAGAGTACCTTAAAGTATAGAAGTTGGATGTAGTGTGAAGCACGTAAAGAAAAATGGGTGATCAAGATAGGATTTACCACTCTGATAGAAGGAGTCGATATCCGGATGGCCACTAGTGAGAAATTAACCCTAAAGTCAACTATTAGGTAAATTGAAGAATGTCTTCAATTTAACCAAATTAAGGGTAAATTTCGGGAACTAGAAAATTTAATTAGTCATCAGGGAATTGGCACTTATTCCTTATTCCTGACTAATTGGATATCTTGGGTAAAAGGATAATAATTACACGGTAATTTTTCACGGAAAGGTTAGGTCAAATTCCCTTGACTAATTCCGAATAATTGGGCAATCGCGATGTGTTGCTAGACACCGCTCGTGATTTATAATTATGGATTAATTATTTATGATAAGCTATGATAAAATAAAGTCGTTTATTTTATCTAATTATTAAACCATAATTATTACCAATGCATTCGGGACCTATTGGGTCACACGCAATAGAGATTTAATCCTGGATTGAAACTATGTAAATTATCAGGGTTTAATTTTAAAGGAAAATTAATCCCAGGCCTTTTTGAGCAGATAAGAGTAAATGGTTATCTCTTATCTATCAGATAATGATAGATAGAGTCTTATGTGATTAGAAGTCTCATGGTTTTGATTTTGAATCATAAAAGAAGACTTATCATTCTATATCAGAAGACATCTCTCTAATCATAGCTCTCTCGATTTTTCTCCCAAATATACGAAAAGAAAACAAGGTTTTGTGATTGTCACACACAAAAAGAGAGAAACATATACGATTGAAAAGTGGAGAAAGGCTAGCACCTTTTTCTCTTCAATACATAGTTCGTGAGACGATCCAGGGTTGCTCTAGCGTGGATATCAGTAGAGGCAGGACGATTGGACTGCTCAAGGGCTGACCATCCTCAAACAACGCTGCAGGGAGACGCCGCTTGGATTAAGGTAATCCTAAAACCCTACTTCTAGTACATCATACGTAAAATCTAGGGTGATTCCTGGATGGTTTTAGGGAAAAATTTTTATTTTTCCGCTGCGTAGTGTCCCTAAAACCTAACAGTGGTATCAGAGCCATCCCTAAGAATTTTACGTATGATTCTAAGCAATTTTGGATTCATGGATTAATATTAATGGTTGGATTTAATTGGTATGCGGAATTATGGAAGAATTGCTTTTGGATTTTTCAAAACCAAAAAAAAAAAAAAAAGGGTTTTCATGAAAGGTTTGAAAACCTGCGTTAAGTGCATGCCGCAGCCGCAACATGGGAGCTGGTTTTCACAAGCACCTTGTTTTATTCCTGTTTCCCCTTCTTTCGTAGATAAGGGTCACCCATGGTCATAGTTGATCATCTGTAAAAGTTGCAGGATGATCATTGGGCCAAAAGAAAAAAAAGAAAAAAAAACGACATAGCAAGTTTGCTTTTGCAAACCTGCAGTTGCTACGATGTTGCGGCTGCAAGGGCTGCCGCCTGCTGCTGCTGCCATGTGAGGCCATGGTGGTTTTTCCTTGGTGGCAGTGGGAGGTTGTACGCCTGGTGGTGGTTGCTGGGTAGAAGAGCTATGAGCTCTCTGGGACAAAAATGCAGCAAATATGCTGCAGGCATCAGCAACGGCGCAGCAGCCTCCTCACGGTTGCTGCCCATGACCTGCGGAGGCTGCTACCAGGAGCCGCTGCCACTGGTGGTCAGTGGAGACTCCAGTGGTGGTGGCTGTTGCGGTGGTAGCTCCGCTATCCAGCAAGCAGGCGCGACAACGAGGAGCAGCAGCAATCAGGCACGGGAAAATTTTGCAGCTTGATGTTGCAGCCGACTGGTTGTTTCCAGTGAACTCCCTGGTGGCTGCCGCTGGGTGTTGCTGCCATTGATGGTCAGTGGAGACCTCAGCGGTGGTGACTGAAGTGGTGGTGTCCAGTGGTAGTTGCCGGTGATGAAAGAAAACGATTGCAAGAATGTTTCTTTTTCTAAAATTGAAGTTTTGAACTTTTGGCAATCTTTGGAATTAAATCCCATTTTAATTGTTAAAATGTGTTATGGAATCATTTATTTGATATATTATTAGGTTGGGAATTAATTTAGAACTAATTAGATTAATTTGAATTATTTTCCCATTCTTTCCTCAAATTAGTTGAGGATAAAGTTGACCTGATAAAATTCAATTTTACCAATTTTTCTCGCATTTGCCTGGACCCAAAATTTTGTTTGGGACCTTAGGAATTAAATCCAATTAATCCATGAATTGAAATTGCTTATTTTACATGATTTTCTTTTATTTAAAGTTGTTTAAATTGTGAAAATGCATGGTGGATGGTTGTGGATATAGCACGCAATATGATTGTGGTATTTTGGAAGGTTACAATCATTCTAAGTTTGAATGGTTGTAATTAATTTTAAAATAGGGCCTGCGAGTCCTGCCTTTCTTATTTTCTAATTGTAATTTCTTTTCTCATCTGAATTCCCCCCGAATGTAACTCGGGGTTTCTTCTATATTATTTGTAATGTACAATAGATAGGAATAGATGATAGGAATTTATATTATTTATATAGAATTGCAACTTTGAAAAGAAGAAAGGAGGCATACTACAACGAAGGAGTTCGTCTCGGTATTAAAGATTTTAGTCTCATGCTAATTTTCCTAATGGCCGGGAAAATTAGTTTAGGCTTATCCACAACCATCCACGATTTAAATTCATGTTTATACGTTTTTGAAATGGTTATATGCATGTTTATTGATGAGACCAGACGAGCAATTTTCCAAAATTTTTAATTATAAAATATTTTTGGGAAAAAGAGACAAATCCCTCAACTATAATATTAAATCGATAAAATGCCTTCCATCATTATAGTATAAAACAAGAGTAGTTATTAAGTGCTAGCTTGTTGGGATTCACCCAAGGCTGCCTTACTTACTACGTGTTTTTGCTATGAGAAATGTTCTCAAGAATGATGGGTTTGATTTAACTAAAATTATGATTTGTTGGGATTCACTCAAAATCATTTTTTTTTAGAGGCAAGTGTTGGGTTGATCCATAGAGATTTAAAGTCAAGAGTTGACACCCAACTGATCTAGGAATTACAATAAGTTGTAATTGGTAAAAGTACCTACCTTTCATAATTATTTTCAATTTGTTGGGACACACTCAAGGTCGAAATAAATTAAGATAGGATCCTAGCCACTATGGAATTTTAGAAATTCCCGATTCAATTTTAGAGGGTAATTGATTTGAAAAAAAAAATAGTGGAAATAGAATCATAATTTTGAAGTTTTTATGATTTTATTAAACAAAACATTTTTCTAACAAATTCTATCTTTCATTTTGTTGTAGAATGAGTAACAATTTGAGCTTTCGCACTATTCTTACTGATTGCAAACTCAACGACACGAACTTTCTTGATTGGCATCGTAACGTCCTTATCGTTCTCACTCATGAGAAAATTGAGTATGTACTTGATGGTCCAATGCCTCAAGAGCCTGAACCTACTGCACCTGCTGCTGTTAGAAATACTTATAAGAAACATAAGGATGACAATAGGGAAGCTTCATGTATCATGATAGCTTCCATGACTCCTCAGCTTCAGCAGCAGCACATGAACATGGGGGCGTATGATATTGTACAACACCTGAGAGAGTTGTTTGAACAACAATCAAGGACGGTTAGATATGATACCTCTAAAGAATTGTTCAGGTGCAAGATGGCAGAGGGAGCACCTGTTGCTCCGCATGTCTTAAAAATAATTGGGCTAATTGAAAAATTGGCCGAATTAGGTTTTAAGATGGATCAGGAGCTGAATGTTGATTTAGTGCTCCAATCTCTGCCAGATTCTTTCTCACAGTTTGTTATGAACTATCAGATGAACAATCTGCAGCACACTTTGCCTCAATTGTTGAATGTGCTGAAAACTGCTGAGAAAGAAATCAAAAAGGGAAAAGGCTCTAATGGTGTGCTTGTCGTTACTTCATCTAAGAAGAGGAAGAGGCAAGAAAAGGGATTTAAGAAATCCAAGAACAAGCCCACCCAAAAGCCCAAAAAGGCAAAGGCGGACCAGTCCAAAGCAACCTGCTTCCATTGTAATCAAACTGGACATTGGAAAAGGAACTGCAAGTCATACTTGGAGAGCCTGAAGCAAAAGAAGCTTGCTGAAGCTTCATCATCAGGTACATATATGATTGAGATTAATGTGTCTACTTCCAAATCAGACTCTTGGGTATTAGATACCGGATGTGGTTCTCACATTTGCACATCTATGCAGGGTCTAAGGGACAGTAGAAAGCTGGGAAAAGGAGAAGTCATCCTACGTGTGGGCAATGGAGCAAAAGTTGTTGCTTTAACTGTAGGGACTTATTATATCACTTTACCCAGTGGATTGATTTTAGAATTATCGAATTGTTATTGTGTTCCAGCACTTACTACAAACATCATTTCTATTTCTTGTTTGGATTTAAATGGGTTTCGGATAACCCAGGAGAATAAATGTTGTTCTTTTTCTAAAAATGGTGTGTTTTATGGTTCTGGAAGTTGGAATAACGGTTTATATATTCTAGATCTTGATCATCAAATTCTCAATGTGAGTGGAAAAAGAATGAAAACAGATAAACTAAATAAAACCTACCTCTGGCACTGTAGGCTTGGTCATGTAAATGAAAAACGCATCTCCAAGTTATACCAACACGGATACTTGGATTCATTTGATTATGAATCATATGATACATGCGAAGCTTGTTTACTTGGTAAAATGACCAAAATGCCCTTTACTGGAAAAGGGGAACGAGCCAGTGATTTATTTGGGCTAGTACACACTGATGTATGCGGCCCAATGTCGATCACTGCTAGAGGAGGTTTTTCATACTTCATCACCTTCACAGATGACCATTCAAGATATGGTTACGTGTATTTAATGAAGTACAAATCTGAATCCTTTGAAAAGTTTAAGGAATTCAAGAATGAAGTAGAAAAACAAACCAATAAAAGTATTAAGATACTACGATCTGATCGTGGTGGAGAATACTTAAATGACGAGTTTGGAGTTTATTTAAAGGATAATGGAATAGTTTCACAATGGACTCCTCCAGGTACACCACAGTTAAATGGTGTATCTGAAAGGAGAAACCGAACCTTATTGGATATGGTTCGTTCTATGATGAGCCACTCAAGTGCCCCAAAATCGTTTTGGGGATTTGCATTAGATGCAGCCTCTTACACTCTTAATAGAGTACCCACTAAAGTTGTCGACTCCACACCATATGAGATATGAAAAGGAAAGAAACCAAATCTGTCTTATATGAAGGTTTGGGGCTGCCCAGCTTATGTGAAGAGGGCAGAGTCAGACAAGCTTGAACCTAGATCTGACAAATGTTTGTTTGTAGGGTATCCAAGAGAGTCTATAGGTTACTATTTCTACAATCCAATTGAGCAAAAAGTGTTTGTCTCAAAACATGCTATTTTTCTAGAGAAAGAATATATTCTAGAAAGAAGCAGTGGGAGTAGAATAGATCTTGAAGAAATTCAGGATCATCCAACAAACATTGAACGATCTCATGAAGAACAGCTTCAACCACATAATGATGGGGTAGATACTGAAGCTGTTAATACACAAGGGCTTCGTAGGTCAGTAAGAACACGCTCAACTCCCAAGAGATACCAATTTCTTGTGAGCCATAGCAATGATGTTCTAGTCATTCAAGATGACGAACCTACTACCTACCAAGAGGCAATGAGTAATCCAGACTCCTCTAAATGGTTAGAAGCCATGAATTCCGAAATAAATTCCATGTATGACAATAAGGTGTGGACCTTAGTTGATCCACCTGAAGGGATAAAACCTGTAGGGTGTAAATGGATCTTCAAGAAGAAGACTGACATGGATGGTAATGTGGTTACCTATAAAGCTAGACTGGTAGCCAAAGGCTACAAGCAGAAAGAGGGAATCGATTACGATGAAACTTTCTCACCAGTAGCTATGCTTAAATCCATTCGGATATTGCTTGCCATAGCAGCATATCATGACTATGAGATTTGGCAGATGGATGTAAAGACCGCGTTCCTTAACGGGACATTGCATGAGGATGTGTATATGACACAACCTGAAGGCTTTACATCTCCAAATCCTAGTCAAATATGTAAGCTACAAAAGTCTATTTATGGACTTAAGCAAGCATCTAGGAGTTGGAATATCCGATTCGATGAGACGATCAAAGAGTTTGGATTTCTCAAGAATCCGGATGAACCTTGTGTGTATAAGAAAGTTAGTGGGAGTTCAATTGTTTTCCTTATTTTATATGTAGATGACATATTAATAATGGGAAACAATATACCGATGTTACAATCGGTAAAGGGTTGGTTGTCGAAGAACTTTTCCATGAAAGATTTAGGAGAAGCGGCCTATATATTAGGCATTAAGATCTATAGAGATAGATCTAAAAGGCTACTGGGTCTTTCACAATCTACATACATAGAGAAAGTGCTAAAAAGGTTTAGCATGGATCAGTCTAAGAGGGGTAATTTACCTATGACTCACGGTATAAGCCTTTCTAAAAACATGTGTCCAAAGACACAAGTTGAGACTGATAAGATGCACAATGTTCCATATGCTTCAGCAATTGGATCAATTATGTATGGTATGTTATGTACAAGACCTGATGTCTCCTATGCTCTGAGTGTCACAAGCAGATTTCAAGCTAATCCAGGTGAGGGTCATTGGATAGCCGTTAAGAACATTCTTAAGTACTTAAGAAGGACCAAAGATTTGTTCTTAATATATGGAAAGGGTGAGTTAGAGCTCAAAGGCTATACTGATGCGAGTTTTCAATCAGATAAGGATGATTGTAAATCACAGTCAGGCTTCATTTTTACTCTTAATGGAGGTGCTGTCTGTTGGAAGAGATCCAAACAAGACACCACAGCAGATTCTACAACAGAGGCTGAGTACATTGCGGCCGCGGAAGCAGCTAAGGAAGCAGTTTGGATCAAGAAGTTCGTAACTGAACTTGGTGTGGTTCCAACCATTGTTGATCCGGTCACTTTGTACTGTGATAACAATGGAGCTATAGCTCAAGCCAAGGAACCTAGGTCTCATCAGCGATCCAAACATGTGCTTAGGAGATTTCACTTGATTAGAGAAATCGTTGCTAGGAATGATGTAAAGATAGAGAGAGTCTCCACAGAGGATAACATAGCTGATCCTCTTACTAAAGTTCTTCCTCAAAAGAAGCATGATAGTCATGTATTATCTTATGGGATGAAAAACATGGATAATGTGTTTTAGTGCAAGTGGGAGATTGTTGGAATGTATGCCCTAAAACAATGTATTTGGTTTTATCTTATACATTCCTTATTATATGTTTTGTATTTTAATAACTTCTTATTTATCTGTTAAATATTAGATACAACTGATAAAGTCCTTATAATATTACTAATGTGATGATAGTCACAAGAGTTGGTGACTATGAGATATCATTCGCATTTATAGTAATATTATTAAAATTCCCTAGTTTTTGTACTAATGAAATAGGACATCTTTAGTACGGTAAAACTAGTACACAGTTAGCCTCTAATTAATGTAATTAGTGATTGTTCTCATCAACTATGGTATGAAGATACTTGGGCTAATGTGTAGATGATTTGAAAAGTACAAATGCATTGGAGTGATCCGTTTAGAGATCCCGTTAGGATATCTATCTAGTGCCAATGGTGTATCTCTAGTGAAAAATTGTGTAAGTGATCCTACGACTTGAGATCACCATAGAATCTTGAGTGAGAAACACTACATTTTGACTCTAATTACTTGTTACTCTTTGAGAGTACCTTAAAGTATAGAAGTTGGATGTAGTGTGAAGCACGTAAAGAAAAATGGGTGATCAAGATAGGATTTACCACTCTGATAGAAGGAGTCGATATCCGGATGGCCACTAGTGAGAAATTAACCCTAAAGTCAACTATTAGGTAAATTGAAGAATGTCTTCAATTTAACCAAATTAAGGGTAAATTTCGGGAACTAGAAAATTTAATTAGTCATCAGGGAATTGGCACTTATTCCTTATTCCTGACTAATTGGATATCTTGGGTAAAAGGATAATAATTACACGGTAATTTTTCACGGAAAGGTTAGGTCAAATTCCCTTGACTAATTCCGAATAATTGGGCAATCGCGATGTGTTGCTAGACACCGCTCGTGATTTATAATTATGGATTAATTATTTATGATAAGCTATGATAAAATAAAGTCGTTTATTTTATCTAATTATTAAACCATAATTATTACCAATGCATTCGGGACCTATTGGGTCACACGCAATAGAGATTTAATCCTGGATTGAAACTATGTAAATTATCAGGGTTTAATTTTAAAGGAAAATTAATCCCAGGCCTTTTTGAGCAGATAAGAGTAAATGGTTATCTCTTATCTATCAGATAATGATAGATAGAGTCTTATGTGATTAGAAGTCTCATGGTTTTGATTTTGAATCATAAAAGAAGACTTATCATTCTATATCAGAAGACATCTCTCTAATCATAGCTCTCTCGATTTTTCTCCCAAATATACGAAAAGAAAACAAGGTTTTGTGATTGTCACACACAAAAAGAGAGAAACATATACGATTGAAAAGTGGAGAAAGGCTAGCACCTTTTTCTCTTCAATACATAGTTCGTGAGACGATCCAGGGTTGCTCTAGCGTGGATATCAGTAGAGGCAGGACGATTGGACTGCTCAAGGGCTGACCATCCTCAAACAACGCTGCAGGGAGACGCCGCTTGGATTAAGGTAATCCTAAAACCCTACTTCTAGTACATCATACGTAAAATCTAGGGTGATTCCTGGATGGTTTTAGGGAAAAATTTTTATTTTTCCGCTGCGTAGTGTCCCTAAAACCTAACAGTACTCAAATAAGCTAACACCATCTTTCACAATTGACATGGCAACTAGATGAAGGAAATGAAACTGAACTTCATAAGTTTTGGACCTACACCTCTCAGCAGAAGACCTGTAGGCTTCAGATCAAGTTCAAAAAACCTTTTCAATACACCTTGTCCCCATTTGCTGGTTTTTTTGAAAGAAGGCACTTGCTGCTAGAACATTCAACTTCACTCTGTCTCATGCATCTTCTGTTAAATAAAGTCACAACAAATCCTCCCAAATTTCCCAAGCAACTCTGGTACCATGAGAATATGTGTCAAGAATGTCAACAATATCAATACTAGCAGTTTCCTTGATCTTCTGGAACTTGTATAGTTAATAACCACGGACATCATCACACGGGCAGAGCCAGCAGAAGTTTCAAAACTTCAGTAAAACTCAATGAATGGAATGTTGAAATAAGATATTATCATTTTCAGCAAAGAAGTTCATCTAATCACAATGAGTACACAGAGATGAAAACAGAAAAGGCAAACTGTTTACACAATGAAACTATCCAGGATTAACTAGATTCACCAAAAGGACATGGGTTGTAGCTTGTAGATTTTTCCTCAAGCTTACCTAAGACCATTATGGCATTCTAGCAAGTTGTGATTGGTAACCAAAACACACAGAACAAATGCAGGCCTTGAAAAATTATTAGCAATCATCTAAGTGAAACACTGAACCTGTGACGGCCCCACTTCTCCCTAGGGCGTACCCCAGGGTTCGATGGGTCGTCTACCCAACTCTCGCCGGGACTCACTCACTCATAAAATTAGAAAATAGATTCACGCCAAAAGAAAATTCTGTTTAAACGATTACATCTTCAAAAGTTGCACAACCTAGTACATCGAGTCTTGCATACCACGAGTACCAGAAACTAAACCCTAGAAAAACTGATAACTACAACCATCACGACAACTATATATATCTTACTTGTCAACTTATAACAAGTACAAGTTCAACTCGTCTATAATCAAAACACTAAACCCCTTCTCGAGCGATCCCCGCGTCAACCCCGTGCTAAGGAAAACAAATAGAATGGGGTAAACTATATGCTTAGTGAGTAATTAGGGAAAAAATGTAAAGTCACATAATTAAACAAGTAAATCAGGATATTTCACATCAATGACAAAAAGTAACATCACAATGGTAGGATACGGGTGACTCCAAAACCAGTTCAATTCCCCGAGCTTTAACGCCTGTTGACACTCCGTCAACCAAAGTACTCATGGTCTGTAGACTCCAATTAAACTTTCCCGTTCACCTTATCAACCCCCACTGGCCAGTCAACAGCACACAGCAGCTCGAGCGAAAAAAAAAATAACTTAGCTTTCGTCAAAACTTTAACAAGGAACTAAATCCCAAGTTTAGCATGGAACTATCTTCGATCAAGCCCCACCTGGCTCGAATAGTTCGTCTAACCCTTGGAACCGGATTGGAACCAAGCCCTAAGATATCCGATCTCTCAATAGATGGTATCTCTCGACAAAGTACACAACAAAGTACTTACCCCAAACAGCACACAGTAAATGGGATTTAATTCAAGTCATGTAATCACCCCCATAAGCACACAGCAAGAGGGTGATACCCAAGTCATGTAATCACCCTCCTCAGCACACAGCAAGAGGGTGATACTCAACATAAGGCATGTATTCCCACATAGAAAATCAAAACAAATGATGGGCTTAGGTCAAGTGCGATAAAGTACACCCTCGCCTAAGTACCCATTTAACATATACAAGGTACTTCAACAATTCCACATCAATAAACAACCCAATTACTCACTTGATAAAACTTGGCACGAAAACGATGCAATTCACTGAACTTGACCATCACCGTCAAAAGCCTCACAATCTGTATTGACAGATTATATGCACACATAAGTGAAACGGCCATACAATAGCAGTTTATAACTTAAACAATCGAATACGGTTGAAGACGGTCAAAAATAATAAAAAACGGTCAAAAATAACGTTAAGGCCAAAAGAATGTCGAAATTGTCCAATACGGCCGGAATGGTAACAAAATAACAAAAGTAGACCTAAACGGTCCAAAACGGCAAAAATGGTTGAGAAATGCACGTGCGCGTGCATGAAAATGAAAATGATACAAAACGGGTTACACGATTTTGCCCATAACTGGAGCTGTGGTTATCAAATCAAAATGTACTAGATGGTGTCTCGAATCTTAGACAAAAGGTTACAATTTCCATGAAGATACCTCAACCCATTTTTCAGTGTATCCAAGTTAAACTTGCAAGATACAGAACTAGAACTCCAAAGGCTAGTTTATCTTTCTCGTGAAAATTTGGCGGCATGCCCCTTGTGTTTACCCATTTCCAGCCATTTATGGCTTCAACATTTTCCTCAAATAGTCCCAAAGTCACACATAAAATAACCTCATTTCAATAACCGTTCAATAGGCTCAACGTCATACAAATACAAAATTAAACTAGGTACATGTCCGGAAATGAAATGTAAGGCATAAATTAAAAGACAGATTTGCCATCACTTAGCGTAACGAGCACAACCGAAGCTACGCTTATCGGAGTAGGGTGAAATTTATACCGTTTCGAAACTAAGACAGAGTGCTACAACTTTGATGAAGGCTACTCAGTCCAGTTTGTAGTGTATCTGGGTCAAAAGTCCGGATTACAGAACCAAAATCCCACATTCGGGCTAGTTAACCGCATTATACGTAAACGATAATAACTCAGGCTACCGAAGTCCGATTGAGGTGTTTTCTATTGCATTGGAAAGCTGAAACATAGGGCTAAAACTTTCATGTTTTGACTAAAAGCTAGTTCAATACATATCAAGGTGAACAAACGCAACAAACTTAGTGTACTATCAAAGCTGTTCACTGATTTTACACCTAGGGCAGTCAGGGTATTTTCGTCTTTTCACAGGCTACGTTGCTCTGATTGAGATGAAATTTTGTAGGCAATCATAAAATATCATTCTCTATAACTTTCATGTTTTGTGCTAAGCCTAATTAGGCTTCTAACATGATGAAATAGAATCGGACAGAACTGAAGCTAAATTTTCCAGAAATCTGGAATTTTTGTTATTTCAAGCTATAATTCTCATTTCTACCTTGAAACTACCACTACTATCACCTTTACAAGATCATATACCATATACATACATCATACCACACCTAACTCACAAGAAATCCTAATTCAAAAGTCATCCATCTAATCATTAAAATCACTTGAAATAAGCGTCACAAACATAATACTAACATTAATACCCAACTTAATCATGATTAATGGAGAAAGAATGGTTGATCAGCCATTATATCTCAAGACAAGAGTTTGCTAGGATGATCCTTCACCTCTCCTTGAAATTCTTGGTTCCTTAAGCTTCCCAAACTTCCAACTAGTGATTAATTGATTTAATTTTTCTTGGTTGCACTCAAGAGGTTGGATTCAAGGTAGAAGATTGAACTTTCTTCACTCTCTTGCTCCTCCTAGCTCTCGGCCAAAACAGGAAGAAAAATGAGGAAAGATGAACTCAAATGGAAGATAAGAATGTGAGACTTGGCTTGGTCAAGAAACCATAGGTGGTTGACACTTGTCACCACCAAAGCCTTCCAAGTTTCTCTTTCTTTTCCTTGTATTTTGGGCCACATATTTCGATCATATGGCTGAGAATGAGGGGGGATATTTTGCAAAAATATCAAGGGTATGTGATGGTAAGGAAGTGGTGAGTTCAATCAGTAGTGATCAATACCTGTCGGTTTGAGCCGATTTTTCTTAAATCGCGTATACTAGGATTTTTACCTTCTAATTACTAACTTATTATTTTCACTTCTAATCACACACTTAATATTATTAAAACTCACTTTTAATCCCCAAATTTGATCCACACTTCGTACTGGATAGTCGCACTACGGAAAAAAACATGAAAACCCTAATTCACTCTAACTTGAAAACGGACAACGAAAACCCTTACTTCTATATTCATTTACACTTATTGTGATGTGATTGGGTAGTAGGGTTATTATAAAATCTTAAGTTCCAAATAAAAGGGAATTTTTAAAAAAACGGGGACTTTTACAAAGGGAATTTTTACAATTCCATAAATTGAATTTAGGATTTCAGTTAAAATATGAGAAATTTGAGAAAACGGTCAATCACAAGTGAAACTAGGGTTTTGATTAGACGTTTGGGGTTTCTAATCTTTTTAAAATAAAATAAGGTTTTAAATCAAATCCAAAGAAATAACTTTAGTTTCTTCTTTAAAACAAAATATTATTTTTAAAATAAAAATAAACTAAAGAAACCGTAATATCCTCTTTGAGACTAAACAAAAGATGATCCTAAAAGTTGGGGTATCACAGAACCAAACATCGAGGCAACTTAATTAGTTTAATCAAACACTAACCAATTCATAAGTATGTTTGGTAACTGAGCAATCTTAGAATTAAAACATGAATGAGGCAAAAAAAAAAATTTAAAAAGTAATAAACAGACTTAACAATGACCTAAGAACTAGATCAATTCATGTGAAAAGGGTGAACTTATGTGGAACATCATAGTTAATTCCATTTTGGCCACACTCTTCATAAGTCTTTCAGTGCACCAAAATAGAAATTCCGTTTGAAGAAACTTGAATAGACTAATATTTTATTTCACAATTAAAATGCAAGCTAGACGAACAAGGTGAAACGAAAACGTCGCACCTTTTTGTTTTCAAAAGAATAGGAAGGGCAACGCAGGAAGGGGGTATGGTTTGGGGGAAGAATTGAGCTCGCATGGGCCATATCCAATTAGACAAACATTAAAAAGGTGCAGGGAGGGCTTTTTGTTCAACTTCCACAGATCCAACTACCACATCTTGTTCCTCAATGCCAGTCATTTTCAAAAGAATATCACAAATTAATCATTCAAGACTCTGGTTTCTTCAGTGGTATGACCTTGACGCAGCACAAACACTTGGTAGTCGCAAAGAATTGATGGGATATGATATCTACACAGTTGATAATGCATTCCAAGCAGGTTGTAGACTTGAAAAGAGCCTGCGACAGACACTAATTAAGAGGTTCAATACTCAAGGCAGGGAGGTAGTTCCTAAAAGATTTGCTGCAAATGGCAAGCCATATAAATCAGCAGCAACTCAAGTAACTTCCAAGCCTGCAGAGACAAAAACTAAGGCTTCCAATCGATGAACAAAACAAGAACAAAGATGGATGTTTCAAATATGGTTTGAAGGGACACATGGCATGGGAGTGCCCGAACAAGAGAAACTTGCTCATTGACGCTGCAACTTGGAATAGGATGAGAAAGTATGCTCAAGGAGATGAAAATCTGAGTAGTAATTCTAGGAATCACTCCTAGGAGTCTCATCCTATTCCAAGCATATGAAAATCTGAGTAGTAATTCTAGGAATCACTCCTAGGAGTCTCATCCCATTCCAAACATATTTTCTCATCCTATTCCAAGTTGCTATTTTAAATTCGGCTGAAATTCAATATCTGGCCTTTTCTACCAAGCTATTGTGCCTACCAAGTGTTTGTGCTGCGTCAGACCTGAAGAATCTTCCTAATTAATCCAAGCAAGCAACTTTAGTTCTACAAGAATTTCTGTCGAGAACGTAAATGGTCCTATATTAGCAATGCCTATGTATGTCAAGATTAGAAGTTATCTCATAATACCAATATCTTTTATTGAGTACCCAGGTAACTTCAAGAAGGGATTAGTGACGAATAATTAAAAAAAAAAATACTCAAAGTACAGACTCAGGTACAAGTAACATGGGATCCAAGTACAGACTCAGGTGGGTTAAACAACAACCAATGTAACAGAAAAACAAGCCAGAGACAGATGACTGGTATTACATCCAAAGTAGAGATCCAGATAGATCTTTTCATCCATTAGATTATTATCATGCATCTAGAGGCATATACATTGAGTTTAAAATTAAAAGTCTTCTTAATCTGAGAAAGAAAACATTTTGTCCACCAACATCCATCTTAGAAAATTCTGATGGAAAACATCACAATAGCTGAAGCAAATTAGCTTATGGTTGACTGTCAAGTCTCACCTGCCCAGTGCTGCAACAAAAGATCAACGATGGGTCATTCACTTGTATTACCCAATAGTCTAATTAAACAACATTAATGCCAAGCCTAAGTTCTTCAAGACACAGTGCATGGCTTAGCAGTCTTTCACCATGTTGCTTGTCAAAATTTCTGAAAAAGGTGAATACACTAATAGGCTAATGGCTCAAAAATTTGAATAAGATGCTAAATTAACCAGCTAAGAGAAAAGGAAAATAAAAGGTCGAATTGGCTGCCATTTATTGTAACACTGGGATATTGCATTTAAATAATATAGCTCATTAGCTCAATCTGTCACGCAATTGGAAGACCTGTAGAGCTGGGAACTTTCCACAACTTTGATGAACTTAAAAGCTAATATAAAACCAAGCATCATAACAAGTAAACAATAAGAACATTTCACAATATATATCATTCTTGGCCAGGTCATATGAGGGCTGGGACAGAGCAAAATTTGTGTGATTAACATCAGGCTAAATGGTTGACTTGCCCTCTAGCTGAGCAAGTCACGATGCTGGACCATCCTTGTTCACAACTTATTCAAATCTGCAAAGTCACCTACTAGCATCACAGAATTTATGGGTTTCGAAATTTGATCCTCTATAGCTTTTTTCAGCTAAAATTACAAAGAAGGTAGGGTTTCACAATTTAAATAAATTAAAAAAGATATAGCAAGAATTTCAAGCAATAAGTAAATGTTACAACTTTAAGGAAAGAACTGCAGCCAGGGGTTTCAAATCAACTTCAAAATATCCCTTTGGTACAACCTGTCGTTCACTGCCTGTCATTTTGGGATAGAGAACTTATGCAGCAACCTAAGGAGTTCTCGTTCTAAATCTGGCTTGTTCTGTGAAAATACCTGACAATATCTTCCCACTTATCCAACTGAGCAACTCTTATGCCACTATAATTGCGTCAAAAACCTCGACAACATCATACTTTGCAGTTCTCTAAATTTTCTAGATTACACACCTGCCTAGTAATACCCCAGTCAAGGTACAGCCCATATCTCCCACTTTCTAGGACGTACTGTGAGAGGACTACAATTTTCTTTCTAGAAAACTCGCTGAGACAACAAGATGCTGACTAAATTTGTTTTTTATATGTGGGTGTGTGTTTGTTTTTTGTGTGTGTGTGTGTGTGTGTGTTCAAAAGATGAATGAAAGACTTTCATTGCTGCTTTGTCGTTAAGCCAAGCAACTCTCAACTTTACTAAAAAGTAATTTACCAGATGAAAGGAATATAGCAAAAGAATGTACTATAAAACTCAGGCAACATAAAGAAAAATGTAAAAGAGTTTAATGAAGTGATCTTAAGGAACCAGACCTTTACAAATACCAGGTCCCTCGTTCATACTAGCACAAGTAGCATGAAAGATAAAGCATAACCTATAGAGACCAGAATGCTTAACACAATCAGAAGAACATAGAATTGCAAGAAACAGAGCACACTGCTTAATATAATCACAAGAAAGAAGATTGCAATCATTCATAAAAGATGCAGACTATCATGGTACTTAACAACTCTGGAAAGTAGAACAATTACCACTTGATCACAATACAGTTAGTACATTCTTATCAACATTTTTCATTGAGCCAATTTGCAGATATCTTCATACTCAATGGCCTTAATCACCCTGCCATCATAAATCCCCTTCTCAATCTGCACCTTAGCACAGAACTTATCTGTATCAACAGCTAGCAGCCTAGCATATGACCCACGATAAGCCCCATTAACTATTCTCACAAGTCCTCCAATTTGTGGAATCACAGTCTCAAGCTCTTCTTGATCAATTCTCAAGACATGCTTACTCTCTAGCATCTCAATTTCCCCAACATACTTATCAATCACTTTCCGCACTATGCCTTTCTGCTTATAGTACCCCTTTTCTTCCAGTGCCCTGCTCATTATCTTCACAATAATCCCCTCACACAACCAATAATCCTTCCTATTACTCCTCTCCTTCGCCTTCTCTTCTTCCCTCATCAACTCATCCAACACTGAGCTTCCCATCTTTCCACTGCCCTTATTCCCCTTGTCGCCTATACTCTCATTCTCCACATCATCAAAAACAACCCTAGAACTCTCCTCCTTCAAATTACTTTTTGACAATGATCCCAAACTTAACTTAATTTTCTCGTCCTCCGATTTCTCAAACAACCTTTTCTCCTGAACTTCCTGTTCATTCCCATTCCTGTTCTCATTCCCAGTTGACATCAGCTGCTCGGCACGCTCAATCTGCTTCTTAATCTCCCTCTCCTGCTTCTCCTCCTCTGCTAAATCCGCCCTAATCCTCTTATTCTTCATCTTCTCCTTAAACAAGGTCTCCGAATCACGATCAATATAAGTAATAAACCACCCTTTCGGAGTTTCCTCAACTTTACACTTGCCAGTCCTCCCCAAATACTTAACAAACTCCGTCAAAGTCGCCCACTGAGTTGAATTCATATGAATATGGTGGCGATCGGCGATGTACTCGTTATATACCACGGTAGCGGCGATGCGACTAAAGCGGTGACTACGCTTCATATGTTCGAGAAACGCTTGTTCGAACTCTTCGGAATAGCCATCGATGATTCGATTAGGGTTTTGGCCGAAAACCTGCATCTGTCGCTGGTGTGATTCGCTCATGCAGTGGCACTTGAAGCCATTCTCATCCCGACATTGCTTTTGGCACATCTGACAATACCATCGGAGTTTTTGTAAGCCTTTCGCTTTGATTCTATTCGCTATTGCCTTTGGCGTCAGGAACTCGTTCTTTCCCATGGCAGCGGCTCAAGAATTGATTTCAGTAGGATTGTTTTGACCCCTCTAGTCTGTAGATGGCCGGCCTATAAATATCTTTTTCCTGCAAATCAAATTTACAAAATATAACCAAGAATTAGTGATCCAAATCCATATCCAATTCACCAAATTGAACATGTTTAATTTGAACATCCTTAATTTGCTTCCAAAGATTGTTAAGCAATTTTTGGAAGACTTTGTAATACCTACTAAGCTATACTTAGATTGATATGTATTCAGCTGCAATACATAAAGATAAGAGAAAACAAACAAGTAAAAGTCAGTTTAATACATTCTCGCTGCATTACATAATTTGATGGCATCTTTAGCTGCCTGGTTAGTCAACCTTTGAGCTGGCTTAGCATTCTATTTCCGTCCTACCTCAGTTAAGCCAAAAGAGAAAAAGAAGAACAAGAATGCAAAAAAAAAAAAAGAAAGTGATAAGTGGATGCTAAATGTCAATCTAGAACACAGATTTCAACTTTCAAGCAGCATAACTGGTGGTCTTTAACTTCAACGTCTAAAATCTAATTAGTGTCTATTACTCTTGCCAATTTTTTTTTTTTTTAAAAAAGTAGTTATCCAGTTTCTGCAATTCCAACTAAAAAGTATAGACTAAAAGTAGCCATCCTGATTTCTGCATAACTCAGGAAGCAACAATGGAGTTACCAAAAGAGGTGCATCCCAAATTTTTCAGTAATTTTGACATTTCCAACACATAGAAAGCAACAATGGAAACCCATTAATTCAAATAAAAGAATTAAAGAAAAAGTGCCCAATAAAGCTCGTGCACCACGTGTTTTGCTTGTCATTTACACTTTTCCCTCTCTTCTTATACATCAATGAATCTGTAGATCAAAACTAGATAGCATTTACCCATCAATGCAATTCTTTCTTTTAAAGGACGCATTTATATAGCACAAGCAAATTACAGGTTCTTGTTTTTGCCTCCTAATGAACTAGAGTGAGTTGTCAGAAATTGCTTTACATGTGTGATGAATAAAATGAACTTCAAAATATAAACAAGTCCCTTCTCATGCATTGTTAGCTCTGAATTTAGATACACGGTTCAGTTGACACAAATATCACCTTCCAATTAATTACTGAACCAGAATAAGAAAAGAGAATAAGTGCCAAATTCAGTTTTGACATAAACAGAAAACAGAAAAGGAAGTGCCAACCAAACCAACTTCAGCAACTATCGGTTCTAGAAACAAATTCCCCCAGCCTAACAACTTTCACAAGCCTACTAAAATTCACGAAATCATAGGCTAGAAGAGATGCTACATGCTGATGTGAATAACTACAGAAGTACACACTAGTAACCTTTAATTATTTAACAAGCATCAACAAAGTCAATGAGTGCGAGTTCTGCACTTTCCAACTCCACCATTCGAATTCTGCTGGATTTGGTAATTGCTCTAACTTAGTCTCTTGGGATTCGATCCGAGCTCTCTTATTGAATTGCTCATTCAACGAGCATTCTCATGCTATTCCCCCCTTATTTTCTCTATTTAATCCATTAAAAAATCCATATCTCCTGTCAAGAATTTGGGCATTGCCGATTCACTGAAAATGTGTAATCATACATAAGGAACTTAGGGTTCACTTACTAGGTTGAGGGCTTGCTTTGAAGGTTCGGCGTTTGATTAAGGGTCCGGTGTTCTGCAGCTTCTGCTTGAGGGCTTGCTTTGAGGAGCACCAGCAAATCAGAAATGGGTTGAGATTCTCATAATAATTCCAAGACAATCATATATTTGTAGCACGAAGTGGTGAAAATTGAAGAGAAATTTGGAATTTTTGTGGTGAAAATTGAAGAGAAGAAGAGGAGATATTCGGCTGAAGAGTGAACTGTGAGTGTTAAGACTGAAGACAAAGAGATTTGGACAGTGAAAGATTGAGGGTCCGTTTGGTTGGACGGAAAATATTTCCTAGAGAAGACATTTTCTTGGAAAATCACTTCCTTCTCCATAATTTTCCAATGTTTGGTTATTTAGTTAAAATATTTTCCAAATTCCTTTTTTCATGATTTCGGTGTTTGGTTTGTCAGTAAAAATATTTTTTGACTTCCTTTTTTAGTGTTTATTGACATGTTGCAAATGTTTTTCTATTCTCAAAACATTCGTCTCATTACAAGTTATTTTTAGTTTCTATCCATTATAATCATATAGCAAGGTATTTGAAGGATGAACCAAAAGAATAATGTGATAGCCCATCTAATGGTCAAGAGCCAATCGCACACAATCAGTGCGCGTGCGCACACACAAACACATACGCACACAATCGCACACAAATTCAATAATGGTCAAGAGCCAATCAAATGTCAAATTTGAAAATTACCACCAGTACACAAATTCATAAATACACATGTACGAGTAGGCAAGGCAAGTGTAGTGGGTGTGGGAAGGGGGTCGGAGCGTTGGACTTTGAATTGATATTGATATTGGAATGAGGCCAAAACCAATAAAACCAATGAGAAAGCAAGAAGCTACCGGTAGTCCAGTACATAGAGCTCTAAACGAGCCGAATCAAACCGAGTATCTCATATTTGAGCTCTACTCGTTAAGCAATTCAAACAAAGTTCGTGTTCGTTCGTTAACTTTCGATCTCCAAACCTATATTCATGTTCGGCTCGTTAAGCAAAGTTCATGTTCCAGTTCAAGTTCATGTTTGGTTAAACGAGTTGTTCACGAACATGCTTGAAAAACTCGAATTCAAATTATTTTAAGTCTTAATTATGCCATACAAATCATTAATCATCCTAAAAAATAATTAAAGCACTAAGTGACTAACAATTATTTTAATATTCATTAACTACATAACCAACATTAACACAAAAACAACAAATAAAACAAAGTAATTTGTCCTCCAAATATAAAAGTCCAGCCATAAAATTAACCCTTAAATTTGTCAAATGACAATTATGTCCATGTTTGCAAACGTTTGTCAAAACTCGGGAACATACTTGTGTTCGCTCGATTATTAATCGAACAAAAAAATTTGTTCAAACTCGGTTCGTTTAAGGTTTCGAACAAGCCTTTCACGAACAGGAACGAGAGGAACAGCTCAATTCGTTTAACAGCTCTACCAATACGGGAGGAACTAGAAATAATTAAAGCTTTTGGTAAATGAAAACCAAGTGGGGTGGTTAGGGTTTGGAGGACAAACATAAAAGAGAGAGGACTTTGTGGCTGCAAGTTCAAGAGTAACTACTCCTTATTTGGTCACAGCCCACACAATAAAACAGGCAAAATATCATTCACATGTAGCATACCAAGTGAAGCAACAGTAGAAAATTAAAGTAGACACCTCCGTATCTTGCTTTTTCTAAAGAAAGCATCTACTATATTCTTTCATTTTCTCTCTCTCTCTCTCTCTCTCTCTCTCTCTCTCTCTCTCTCTCTCTTACGTGATAGAGATCCCTAATTTGCTGACATCTCCCTTGGACGAATTGCATTGGTACCAAATTAATCAGCACTCTTTAGGACCACTAGTAACAAGCAGTAGGTTTGCAAAATTTAATGTGATACATATACATGTACTTTATATAGTTAAAAAAAATAGCTCGTGTCCTTGGTTACATGGACCTTACTCATCCTCCCCAGTAATGTCCCTGTTGGATGAACCAAAAGAATAATGTGACAGCCCATCTAATTCTAGCAATCTAGAACTCATTTTCTGTACACAAAAGATGTAAGATTTTGTCAAGCAAAAACTGGTTTAGACCTATATAACAACATGTAGCATGTAGAGTTCTTTTGAAGTTTTAATTACAGCAGGCCTTTGCATCAGAGCAACTATCTATGAAGATAAATCCATTTGGGCATGAAAGCCCCGTGGATAGAAATTAGAACCTGGCTCTTTCCCAGTTTTCCACAATGTGAAAAAACATCTGAAAGCCAGTGTTTCCTGATGTCACTGGAATATCAAGTGCTCTCTCTCTCATTGTTTATCCTGGTCTAAAAGTTCTAGATATTATTTTAAATGTCTAAACAATGTGCCTTTAGATTTACATGCTTCTAAAATTAGGGACATAACCTCAGCTAAATGTGTACAAGTATTACTCCTTAGAAAAACAAAAACTTTTAACTTTAAAATGCCAATATAAGGTTTTTTCTTGATATTCTAGAAGTTGGAACTTGGCACTTGGAAATAAAGTCAAGTGATGAAGCAAGCAGGATTCATGTGATAAATGATAAGATTAAATGATTTAGGACAGATAGAGATATCATCAGAAACAGGGAAAGGTGCTGCAACATTTCCAAATCATCTAGACATTTTGGAGAACTACGAAGCCTAGCCTTGACAGTGAATGAAGACTTTGAAATTTGCCAACCAACAAGAACTCCATCAATATATTCTTTGCTCGAGAAAAAGACCAAAGGAATTCATGAGTCTATCTGAAATTAAACACTGATAAGTACTACTACAAATAAAAGATTTGTGCAGCCCTTATAGAAGCTAGCATTGCTTAACAACCCAAGATATACCCAGCAAGTACCTTTTTCTGTTTTGGTGATTTTGTCCCCAGTTCCCCATGATGTATATGGACTATGTCTTGTGTAAGTCCGGTTTTACTTCTGGCCGCATCTTCTTTATTGAAGTACTTAATTCTGGTTTCTTGTATTTGCCAAGACGACAAACCTGAGTGATCATTTTACGACAGAGTCGTCATTGACATTGGGTGATTCGCTTGCTGCTATGTCAAAACATTCATTGATTTGGGAATATATCCAAAGCCTTCTGTGTTTCCACGGCTATATGCCCTTTTCAATCAAGCAGCTATGGCAAGAATCAGCCCGTGGCTTCACAAACTCAATGAATTCACTAAAACTTTTACAAATGGTCTCACCAGAATGTAAGGAAAACACTACCCTACCCTACCTGGATTCTGAGCAAGTTAAGAGGGCCGAGACAAAAGTGCCAAGATTAATAATCAGATTCCAAGAATCATACAACCCCCAAAACTCAGCAGTCAAATTAATTCATTAGCATCAATCAAATCAAATGTAACCCTAATCAGGTAAGAACAAACTAAAACAAAAGCAACCCACAAAAATTCATTCAAATCCAACTTCAAGAATCTACACCAGTAATTCTAGACAATTTTTCAAAGGGAGGAAAAAAACTAATAAGAGACCATCATACCTCTGGAAATACTTAAGGAGTCTTCACCCTTGTTGGAGATGCTGTTGCAGTAACGGGTATGAGATGTCGCTGGAGATGGTTTGCTGAAGAAGGGATTGGTTTGCCGATGAGATGTCGCTGGAGATCGTCTTTTATCGCTGCCGAAGAAGGGATTGGTCTTTTATCTATTATGTTTTCGGTTGAAGGCTTACGAAAGGAAAATAACTTCACAATGATAAAGGTTTTTGATTTTTGGATACCCCATTCTTTCAAATAATATTTTGCTTCCATCATAAATATATTTTTCAACTCATTTTTTTATATTTTTAATTACTTTTTTATCACATATACGTTATATCATAAAAATTATTATAGTAATTATTTCAAATAACATTCTATCCAAACATAATTTTCCTTCTTTTGGTGTAACTTATTTTCCATTAGAAATTATTTTCCCAAATTAGATTGTGTCCAAATAGTGGAAAATTTGGAAAACGTTGTCGAGAAAATGTTTTCCATCCAACCAAACAGAGAATGTCCAATGATTTAGGCTTTGGGTTTAGTAATTTAAGGAAATTATAAAATTGCTCCTATATTTTTTAATATTTATAAAATACACCCTTAGGTCGGGTACCTACGGGTTATTAATTTTATGACCCGAATTCATATCCGAATTTTAAGGGTACCCGACCCTTATCTGCTCCACTGATAAAAATCGAAAAATCCTAATTTTCGGTGCAAGGCGGATCAGATTGTTCAAATTTTCAAGTTGACCAGTTTTTTTTGTCCACCCCTAGTTCTTACAAGTTTTGACAGTTCACGATTCAACCCAATTTTTGACCGAGTATTAAACAGAATGGTTTTTAGAAAGAAATCGGACCAAATGAATGGCTGGTTCGCTATTTGATTATTGAACCGGCTGATCCGGTCTGAGTTTAACAACAATGGGTTGGGGTTAAGCAAGTAACAAATGAGATTTTATTTCCTCAGCTATCTTTGTTATAATACGAATGCTGCTGTTATCTAGTTAAAGCTCATTCATCCTACCGATTCTTTCCTGCGTCATCTCCCATCTATTTTTTTGTTTTTAAAAATCGCCTCTTTCTTTAATAGGTTAACTACATTTACCTCCCCTTAAATTTAGCCAAATAACGAGTCAATCCCTCAAATTTGGCCAAACTACAAAAGGGTCCCTCAAAGTCAACACTTCATTACAAAAATACCTTGCCATCAATAAACTAATGCCTTGTTTGGATTGCACTTTTTTGAATTTTTTTGTAGAAAAGCAATTTGATATATTTGAGATAAAAAGATGATTGAAAAATGTGTTAAAAAAGACTGTAGCAATTTTTCAAAGTCTAAACAAGGCCTAACATTTACCTCCTAAGGACATCTACAATGAATTATACTATTACACTTATTAGAGTGTAATTCATATGTCACATCATTACTTTATTATCACTGCTTTCATTACACCATCACTCACTGTAGATTACACTTTATAGAGTATAATAACATGGACTCACAGTCAAATCACGCATTTATTTTAATAATTCACAATACATATCCCGTAAATAAATAAATTTATTTTCTAAAAACTAATTTCAATATTTTTGGAAAATAATTTATTAATTTTCTATGAAATTTTTGGAAAATAATATTATAAATCCATGAAAAAATATAAATATTTTTTGGCTCTCAAAACTAATACATTGTTATTTTAAAAAAATTAAGTAATTATTAAAGAATGCCCAACACTTAAAATGTAAAAATATCATAATCATCATAACTGAATTAATAATGTTCTATTTAATTAATTTGACTCGATTACATAAGTTAAATCAATTGAAGTAGAAGTAATATTACATAAAGAATGAAGAAGGAAAATGGATTAGTGTGTGAGTAAGTAGAAATAAGTATTCATCACACTGTAATGAATTGATTTGATTATGGTTGTGCATGTACATTATTATAGATGCAGTTTTCTAATACAATTGATGAAACGGAAGAATTAAAAGAATGATTTGGGAAAACTAAATCAATTGTTCTCATGTTACATGGGTTATTTGGATTTAACAATTTGGAAGCACCTATTAATGGAATACTTTACTAGTAAAAAATTAGAAACGGCTGAAACTGACTGCTCAGACATTAAAGTTTACTTTAATGGCACCTAATAAAACCTCCATCTTCTCAAGCATTTTGAGGGCTTTGACGGACATTTAAGGCAATACACCAAAATATAACCTTATAGAGGGTCGATGTTTCTTAGCAGAATGATAGTGCAATTTGATTTCAATGCTAGTCAATGAGGAGGAAGTCCATTTGGTGTCAAATCGTTGATGAAATCTTCCATTGCACCTTGCTGAGAGAAGTCCAAGCACTTATCTTTGCTAATATACTCAAACGTATTGCTAGGGAAATTTTGCATTAGTGCTTCATTGATTTTTTTTTTTGGTCAAAAGTAATGCTTCATTGATTTCATCGACGAACTCATTTGGGTTCGACTCTAGTCGACAGATCTCTGGGACCATAGGTTGCTTACAGAGGTACTTACAAATCATCCATCAACACAACTCTCGTATCGGCAGCAATATTCGAATACGTGATCTTTTATGAGGAAGTGGTCAGTCCTTGCCAATTGAACCAACTTGTGTTGGCCTCTTTCCTTCCTTCATAGGACATGCAGCCCTAGTTCCTGCCCCTCTCCCATGGTCCGCGATGTCTCCGAGACACCTGATGCTAAAGTCAATACACCCTGATTTTTCGAAATCTGTACTAATACTTTGGACCATAAATGCCTCCTATTTTCACAATCAAAAGTAACAAATTCTTATCTGCCTTCTATCTCAGATAGACTCCACAAGTCCCATCTCATCTTAGTTACTAACTTAGGCATCAAAGTCATTTTGAGAGATTGAGCCTGGATCTAGTGCCTTTTATTTCCCTCTGTGGTCGCAGGCAAGAAGCTCGACAGGGACAACTCTCGGCTCTGCTATCTTGCTCGCACAAGCACCATTTAGGTAACTTTTCCAGCAGCTGCACCGTTTTTGGTGCAAAATTAATAATGTAATCTTCCTAATTAATCTAAGCAAGAAACTTTAGTCTATAAGAATTTCTGTCAAGAACGTAAATGGTCCTATATTTGCAATGCCTATGTATGCCAGGATTAGAAGTTATCTCATACTACGAATATCTTTTATTAAGTACCCAAGTATCCCATTTTTTCAAATATATAAAACAAGGACTGTGCTTTTCTATACAGTACACTTGATGAGACAATGCTTTTTTTTTTTTTTTTTGTGAGAAGGGGGGGGGGTGGTGGTGGAGATGGGACTTCCCGCACCTCCAAAGATTGCCACATAGACAAACGTGCAAACTCCCCTGAATTAACTTCAAGAAGGGATTAGTGATGAATAATTGAAAAAAAAACTCAAATAGTAAGCTATGAGAAAACAATATGTTAATTTTCTGTATTTTTTCTAGTTTGACTATTTTGCAGAAAAAAACTTTTGAAAAGACATACTAACATAGGATCCAAGTACAGGTTGAGGTGGGTTAAACAACAGCCAATGTAACAGAAAAACAAGCCATAGATAGATGACTAGTATTACATCCAAAGTAGAGTTCCAGATCATTTCAGCCATGAGATTATTATTATGCATCTACAGGCATATACATTTAGTTTAAAATTAAAAGTCTTCTTAATCTAAGAAAGAAAACATTTTGTCCACCAACATCCATCTTAGAAAATTAGGATGGAAAACATCACAATAGGCTGAAACAAATTAGCATATGGTTGACTGTCAAGTCTCACTTGCCCAGTGCTGCAACAAACGATCAACGATGGGTCATTCACTTGTATTACCAAATAGTCTAATTAAACAATATTAATGCCAAGCCTAAGTTCTTCTATGTAAAACTAATAAAAGTCATTCTCAGGGTCTTCTATGTAAACCAAGCCATATTCTTCAGAATCTGCAAAAATGGTAAGAAGTAGGATGAGCGACACATCGCTCAGTAGGTATAATATTTACCCCTCTGTTGGACCATGCACTCGTAGTTTTATAGATACATATATACATACATACATATATATATATATATATAAGTACAACTCAAATCGTTTGCAAATCATTCACATCTATAATTTTGAAAGTAACGTCATTTATAAAACAATCATTAGTAAAGAAATGACAAGCAGTTCAAAAGGTATCTTATTGATAATTATACATGAGAAATTGTAACGTCATAAATCACTTTATAACAATTCGTAAGTCTCTTCATATCCATTCATAAATGATCTTGTAAAACGTTGCATATCAGTTCATAGATCATTTCAAATCAGCTCATAAGTTTCATTTCAAATAAGTTCATAAATCATTCCATAACAGCTCATAACAAGTACATGCAATGACCAGCTACTGAGTACTCAACCTAGAGATTAAACCCCTTCTAGGTGGGCGACCAATAGATTTCGCGACTATCGATTGATCTCATTTCATTCTTGGGTCAATCGGCCGGACTTTATACTAGGATACCATGACCTTGTCAATCGACTGGGCTCTATACCAAACTACCAAGACTTTGTCAATCGGTCAATCGGCTGGGCTTTATACCAGGCTACCATGACCTCGCCAATCGGTTGGGCTTTATACCAGGCTACCATGTCAGTTAGACAGGACTATAGCCCCTACCGTCTATTCCATGACTGTTCTGAGCTTTACTTGTCAAAATTCATTTCATATATCATATACATAAATCTTTGCTTTCATAAAAGATTCAGCTCATTTTGTATATAAGAACATATCCAAACATTTCAAATAAGTCACATGATTCATTTTTGTATAGTAAAATATAACTTTCATAAGTATCCAAGTAAAGCATTTAATCAAATATCTTTCGAGTCAACACCACAAAATAGGATTGAAAACAAGCATTTCATTTTGCACCTTTAAAATCTCAGAAGGGTAAGTACCACCTACCTTTGTTTGACTGCTCGAGTGGAACTACCTTAGATCCTTGTATCGTATCTATCAAATGCATAGGTTCCCTATTTAGTTGTTACTTCCTATAGATGCATAAATATACCACCTCTAAGTAAGTATAAGATTCATATTTAAACCATTATATGGACCTTAATAGCATTTCCCTCAAATTGGTCGATTTCTATTTTTGGAAAGTTTCCTAATTTGGAAAGTTTCTATTTTTAGATAGTTTCTTAATTTGGAAAGTGTTCATTTTGTGAAATTTCCTAATTTAAAAGAAGATAATTATTCATAATCCTGTTTATTATCCTGACTACTATCTTACTATATTTATTTATAATTTATGATTATCCATTATTATTGTTATCATCCTCGTCGTCGCTAATTTATTTTATTATCACTTATATATATATCTATTTGTTAATTATTTACTATTACCTTTCACTTTATTTCCACTTTTAGGCGTGTGTAAGTATTATTATTATTTATGTATACATGTACATATATATTGACTCATTATAGTTATTATCTTAGTTTATTCCGCTTGTATTTATATTTATATTTATATTTACATTGATATCCTTAATTATTTCCTCCATGTCTATATTGTTATTATTTTTACTATTAGCTATTATTATTATTATTATTATTATTATTAGGGTTAAATACCAAAAACTCCCCTGTGATTTGCCTAATGTTCACTTTACTTCCCTATGGTTTGGAAACCTATAATTTGACTACTTGTCATTTCAACTAAAGTAAAAGTCTAACGGAAAACATCTAAACTAACGTCTGAAAGGAAAATGTCAAAATTGCCCCTCTATAAGGGTTTTGGGTTAAGTACCAAAAACCTCCCTGTGGTTTGTCAAATATACACTTTACCTCCCTATGATTTGAAAACATATAATTTAACTCCTTCTCGTTTCACCTAAAGTGAAAATCTAACAGAAATTTCGTTAAATACACTTTAGTTGAAACGACAGGGAATCAAATTGTAGGTTTCCAAACCATAGGGAGGTAAAGTGAACATTAGGCAAACCACAGGGGGATTTTTGGTATTTAACCCTTATTATTATTATTATTATTATTATTATTATTATTATTATGATTTTAGGCATCTAGTTTAACAATTTAGAACTTACCTTACATGGTCTAAATTGACTTAATAAGGTTAGATTAAGATGTTTTAGATTTTCCTTTATGCATCTTAGACGTAATTAATTAAGTATAATGTTTACATGGCCAACCCTTCAATTCTAACCATTGCCTTAAATTGGGTCTTGAATTTTAATATTCACGATATACCATAAAAATGGACTAATTATATTTAAAATTCATTTACTAAACATTTACTAAATTTTTATACTATAATTTGGTCCAAGTTTAAATTGCTTCCCTTTGTACTTATTTATTTTTGTTTATTGTTATCAATATTATTATTTTTTTTATACTTTGAGTGGGGCCCATGGTTGGCCAAAGGCCAACCATGGCTGACCATGGTCGCCGAGGGTCTGGCGACCCCAAATCCCCAGCCAACCAAAATTTGCTCCATTGTCGCCAGCACTTGCTGGCGACATCAACTCATCCCTTTTTTTTTTTTTCTTCTTTTGTCTCGGCCAACCCTTGGAATTCTTCCTGTGGCGTTGCTTCTGCAACGCCTGACCGAAACAGAGCAGCGGTAGCCTTTTTCTTTTTAATAAACAGGTTCATACACCTTAAAATCTTAAGATTAAAATCAACTCTTTTATTTCTATTAACCCAAATACGAATCTCATCAAAACATTTATACCTATATAGCAACAATACAAGTCCGTATAATTACTAGAACAACTAAAACTACTACTAAGACTTAAAAGAGAAGTTTTCTTGCGTGAACTTGAGACTTACAGGTTTAGGGGCTAGTCGTCGGATCGATTGACGGTGTCGCCTGCTTTTCCTTCTCTCCTCTCTGACGGCTCTTGCTCTGGGGAGGCAGACGAAAGGAAGGTAAGGTTGGAGTTTTTTTTTTTTTATGTCTAGGGTTTCAATAAAATTATAAACCTAGCACTACTTACTAGTAGGTGGCTTGGATAGGAGTTTTACCTCTGGTGAACTTTCACCCTATTTTATCTCATCTTACCCCTTAATTAACCATTTAACCTAACCTACAATTATTTTTGCTTTTACCCATAATAAATTACCACTTAATTAAATTGGGCAAGATAAAATGAGCCCAAAAATCGTGGGTTTTACAGTTAGATCTTTAAACTCTTGGTTCTCTATGTTTTGCTAATAATGTTAGGGTATTTTTTGGCTAAATCTGGACATATCACTGAACAAATCATAGAAAAAAGAAAAGAAACGAAAAAGTAAAAAAAGAAAAAGGAAAAATCATTCTAGAAGAATGAAGAAGATGACTTGGATGCCTTGTTTTCTATGTTTATAATTTTTTTCACTTTACTTTTTTTTTAAATAGTAGATTCTTTGTTTGTAATTCTTTCTTGTTTCATTCGTTTTCAAAATTTTTTCTCGTCATTTTCTTAATCATTCATAATCCTTTTATTTTAATATGAAAATTTTTCTCTACTTTGCTTAATTTCTTCTTTTTCTTTCAAAAATGCTCTTTTATTGGACTTTTGGAATTTATATTTTGATATTTTTGAAATAGGGCCTATGACGACTGTATCTCACCCTAGTTCGAACCCTAGGGTTTAATAGACCGCTTGCTTAACTCTCATCAGGACTCACTCAGTCACATTAACTTCAGAAGTAACATTAATTTAGACTAACTACTAACAACCCATTCACGCTTACATTCCCCAACCAAAATAAGAGTTATCTTAACTATATCATTTAATATATACATTCCTCAAAATAATGAGTCTGCATGACCTAAAGTCAAATACAAAAGATTCACCAAAGAAGCATTCCAAGTATTGAACTTGTACTACAGGCGTCTCCCACACTAGTTTTTCACTCCTGTAAGGAAAATAGCTAGAGAGGTTGACCTAATGCCCAGTGAGGTTCCAAGTGAATCCATCCATCCCAAAATAATCATAGTAACCACAAATCAACCATAAAAGCATGGTATATATAACAACTAGCATTCTAAAACAAGTAACACATTCAATGTGAAAGGATGCGGTATTGATACAGGCTATAGAGGTGGCTCCCATCGGTTTCCAGACATAGCATTTACTCCTATTTAGTGGTTCAATGTCATTTCCCTAATTAAATAGTAATCAACATTCTCCTTTCTTCCAGTGTTCGGTGATCATCTCAGTAGGTCATACTCAAGTATACTAATAAACGTTACTCAAGAACTATCAACCACTCGACCGAGCCTATTGCTTGCTCGGATAGGCCGACTGTCGATGGGGTTTGGGCCCAAAACGGTCATGCACAGTTAACCGTAGCAGTTAAACAATTAATAGCACCCAAAAGCAATTAGGTCGATTGCGATAAGGTCCACACTCACCTTTTATTAAAAATAGTTTAAGTCTCGAGCACAGGCACTTAGCAATTTGCAACAATTCACTAATCAACAAGCAACAAACAACTTTAATGTCTAATCACAAATACATACAAGGAACACTCACCAAATTAAGTGGATAGTCATGCCTCGGTTTCGAGGTTTCCCTCTAACTCACCATTGACTGCTAAGAGATGCCCAAGCTACAATTACTCAGCCATTTGACAATACCAGCTTTCTTTACAAATTACTAAATTATCTTAGTCAAAACAAGTGAAATAACACATAAAACTCTAGTTTTAAAAGGGTTATCAAACATGGAGGTTAAAAGGTATAGAGTTTTACAAACAAATTCTTGAAAATAAGGTTGGAAAGCTTGCCCTCAATCTTGACTTCTTTTGATAGAAATTTGTCATCAAGAATTTTCTCCAAAAATTAGTGAATTTATTCATGCATGTCTTGATAAAAACATTAAGCGTTCAATAAACCAATATGTGCAAGTTTGTAGCTAATTTTTTGTGTTAAATTTAGAAAGAAAAATGGTGATTATGGTGACTCTCAGGCTCCAAGCAGAAAGTCTAGCATTACCACTCCAATTCTCATACAACTTTTGGATTTAGAATGCCAAAATTTGACAATAACTTTTAACAAAGCATCTCACTTGAATGTATAGTAAAATAGCAACAAATTTTCGAATTATGGGCTGAAGTTTATGTAAGGATCGAAGACAACCTAAGAGGGGTGTGAATTAGGTAATTTAAAAAACTAGCTAAGATGTGAGTTATCTTTTTGAACTTGCTTTCTTTTTCTAAAGAACCTCACAGAGAAACAATTGATGGACTAGCACAAGTAATTTGTGAGTAAAAGAAGTAAACAATATATATATTGCAAGATAGTAAATAAAGGGATAGAATGGCAAACCAAGTTTCAAACTTGACTAAGTTTGAATATCACTTTATATACCAAGTTTCTTCAAGTTGATCAATTTTCAACCAATCTCTTATGTACAAAGGAAGGATCACTTCCTCCTTGCCTCAAGTCTCACTCGATCAAGTAAGGAAGTTTTACAATCACTCAGATAACCCTCACAAAGCTACACTTTTGAAGAAATAGAATCACACTTGAAAAGCTAAATGAAGATTACATAACTAAGAGTACAAATCTTCTTTTTGGAGTATTCTTACACTTGAATCACTCAAGATCTGATGTAGACTTAATGTGTAAAAGTTATTTTGAAGAGTTGACTAATCTCAATTTATAGGAGACCAAAAAATTCTTCAATTAATGTTGTCAACGGATAGAAGGCAGCTGGAGAGTCAACTAGCCGTTGGTAGTGTCGGACGTCCAGTACTCTGATTTTCTGCGTCCGAACGAAGACAGTGAGTTCAAGACAATTTCTTAAGATTCTTAGGACGTCTGGTCCTTCCACAGTATACATCCCAAAAGTAAACTTGCAAATCATCCTTCATTTCTTTCGGGCGTCCGATGCTCCAGTGTTTTGCGTCCGAAGTATCGCAACATTTGTCGGACGTCCGGTACTGAGGTATTATGTGTTCGATAGAAATCAGTGATCATAGAAGATTTGGCTTATTATCTTCGGACGTCCGAGTGTGAGTTCTTCATGCGTTCGAAGTTACTCAATGGTTGTCGGTCGTCCGATATGGTCCTTTTGTGCGTCCGACAGCTATTTCAGTAATTTGCCAAACTTTGATCCTATTTTGGATTCAAGTCTTTGACCTTGTTTTTGTTCCAAATCCTGAAACAATCTCTTCAAAGAATATTAGTAACATCCAATTGTTTTGTAATCATCAAAAGTTATGAACTGAAATATACAATCTCCCCCTTTTTGATAATGACAAAACATTGGATGGAGCAAAAAGAAATTTAGAAATTTTATTGCAGCTCCCCCTTGCGTAATGCGAGATTCGTAACTCCCCCTCAAACTGACTCCCCGTTCCTTATAGATTTCATGACAAGAGTATTCGCAACTCCCCTTCACTTATAAGATCCATATCCATTTTCTCCCCCTTTTTGTCATCATAAAACAACCATATGATCAATAGATGAACCAACCAAATTCGTCAACATTCAATAGAAATTATCAATTAGACGAAATAGATCAAGCAAAACCAAACAGCAAAGGATAAAGACATTCATTCACAGCAAAGGATAAAAACATCCATTCATAGAAGAAACATAAAAAAAAACATCAGTTAACAGAATAACACCAGTTTTACAGACCAAAAGAGGATTATGATCCTCAATACATAGCATACCAAAAGTTTTTCAATGCAAAAGATGAACTATTGTTCTAATGAGTGCAGTGTCCTAGTAGTGCTTAGATGATGATTTTAAATGATCCAGACCTTCTCCTAGTTAGACAAAACTGCTTAGAATCCACTTGGTCTTCTTCTTCAGTCTCTTCATCTTCTTCTTCAGTTGACTCTACAGTTACAGGAGCTTTGCCTTTATCTTTAAATTGAGAGTTAGAAGCATGTGCCTCTGGAGTGGCTTCAGTACCAGGAGTATGCTCTGTGGGCTGAGATCTTGACTCTTTTTGATGAGCAATTTCATTGAATTCAGGGATTGGAGGCACAAGGAGATTCCTTTTTTCAATAAAAATAGACTGCTGGGTAGGGGACATGGTCATCATGAGACCATCTTCAATGAGCAGAACGTGTTGATTGAGGTTCTCAAGCAAGGAGATGACCTCAGAATTGGAAGAGAGTGACTTGCTGGCTAATTTTCTAGGGTGGATGGTGAATGGAGAGACATACATGGACTGATCACGAGGAGTCTTAGGAGTGACAGGGGTTTCGTGAAGATTCTTTCTCCTAGTTTCTGCAACAGTCTCCTTATAACACCAATGGCCCTCAAAAAATTTCAAATTTTTTCTTTCAAAATATGCTTGTGAGAAAACTGTTGAAGCACAGTTTTTGGGTGATTTTTTAGTAAAAGGGATTTTAAAATGGGCAAAGATAGGAGTTAGAAAATTTTCATAAGAGAGCTTCCTACGACTATCAGTGCTAATCTTGAGCAGAAATTTCCACATCACAAACCCAAAGTCAATTCTGACTTTTTCAACAAAACAGTAAAAAAGATAAAGCTCCATTTTGTTCGCATCAGTTCTGTAGCCATCAGTGGGCACCAACAGATTTGAAATGATGGTAAAAACGATCAAGTTCTGAGGGTTAAGATCTTCTAATCTTGCCTCAGCAGGAGTGTTGAAGTGTGATCGAAAATAGGTCATGAGTTTAGCAATGTGAAAATGATACTAAGCAGAGGGATATTCCTCATATGAAAAGAAATTTGCAACTTTTCCTTTAAAACCAACTTCAATACTTGTTTTCAGAATGAAATTCACAATGTCAGGAGTTAACGTGATGTCTACAGAGTTGACCCTAGAGATGAGTTCAGTGTGTGAATTACCCTTTCTGAGATTTGCAAAGAATTGATAAAGCATATCAGGGCAAAAAGTATTAGGGATGGACAGAAGATGAACCCATTTTTGGAACTCAAAGAGTTTAATGATAGGTTCGAGGTCAAGCTTATGAAATTTAGGAGGAGAAATGGTCTTTTGAGTGATGAATCCCTTTTGTGAGACCAATTTAAATTTGTCTCTGGCCTCATTATCAATGAATTTTGGCAGAGGAGAAGGTTCCTTAGCAGGCTGAGTCACTGGTTCGTTTTCAGAGCGTTTCTTTTTTGCAGTTTGCTTGGCAGATAACTCAGTATTCTGAACCTCAGGCCTTGTCCGTAGAGATTTTTTGGTAGATGGCTCAGGGGTGTGCTGAACCTCAGCATTTTTCTCTGCATTTGATTGAGCAGTGCTTCCCTTTTGGGCAGACATTTTTCTTTTCCCAGGTGATTTCATGACAGTTACTTCTGTGAGGGCCTCAAAATTTATTATTTTAATAATATTAGTATTATTACTCTTTCGTTTATTTATTTTATTGTTTTCCTTAATTTATATATATATTTTGAAAAGTTAAATAATAAATGTAAAAATAATTTTATGTTACAAATAACTTAATTGTGCACAATATTAAACTATTTGATTATTGCCAAGTTAAATTAATATTTCTTGATGTAGATTATGTTAATGCTTTAATATTAATTTTTTGAATTCCGATAGCTAATCTTAAGTGTTAATAATGATTAAGTGTTAACGGGAACCTTAGCATCAAGACGAAGTCGATATATTTTAGACAAAACCATTACAAGTACACTTAGTATACTTAGGACGTAAAAATCTCGATAATTGAATTTTTCGCGAGATTAGTACACTAGTAGGCTATCGAATTTCTTTTGGGGTAAAATCTTGGAGTTAGTTTACGAATGAGAGCTTAAGTGGAAGGGGCGAACAAGTTGTTAAAAGACCAATTTGGCCCTCCTCCATTTCAAATTAACCATGTAGCCATGGAACTTCCTAGAACAAGCTCCAAATACAAATATTTCCAGCATGCCGGCCTCATCCTTTACACTTAGCATTTCCATTCCAGTCGATTCCATTTTCTTTATCTGCTCCACCATTCCACCAACCATAAAGCCGGCTCACACCCCACTATCATACTCCACTATATCAACTACATACCACCACAACAACACTCCAATTCTATTTCTTCCTCCTGTCGTGAGCCGAGAGTGGGTGAGTGAGAGAAAGAGCCGAGCCTTTTATTCTTTTCCTTTCTGTCCGTAAACTAGAGAGGGAAGAGAGAGACTTGCTGTTCATTCTTCCTTCCATCTGTGAGCGAAGAGATTGAGAGCCAATTTCCTCCATCCTAGTCGCAAGTTTGAGCAAGGGAGAGGGAGAGCTAGCGGGCTGCAATTTCTGGACTGCCGAGAGGAAGAAAAATATTTCTGCTGCTAGCCGTGTGTGTGAACTCCAAGCTGAGGTAATTTTTGGACCTAGACTAGTTGTTTAGGGGTAGATGATGTTGATTATAAGCTTGCATGTGGTGGTTGTGCGGTTGGATGATATAGATTAAGTCACAAGAAAACTGGTTTCGAAAGAATTGGAGTTGCCGAATGAGTAAGCTGGAAATTTACAGCCTTAATTGGCCAATTTGTGATAATCTGAGTTTAATTGTGTAGTTAACTAACTAAGAACTGGATGATCAAGCTTTGCATGAAGTTAATTAGTTGTGAGAAAGCAAGAAAATTTAAGGAAAACAAAATCTGGTTGCATGCAAGTCAACCGAGAGGAATTGAATGAATTTCTGGTTGGTTAGTGTTTTTGATGTTGTTCAAACTTGGTTTTGGATCAAACCTGATAGATAGATCTTTATTTGGTGATGCATGTAAGTTTTATGGTGACAAGCTTGAGTTTTGTTGCTGGAATTCTTGTTTGGAGGACTGCATGGCCGCTGGAAAAATTTCAGCTTAGCCGATGGTGGTTCTTTTGAGTTTTAATGGATGTTTTGGTGATTGAAGCTGGAAAATCCTGTTGTATGCCCTATATGACCTATATCTAGTATTACATGTTGAATTTTCTGGATGGAAACCTTGTTGAAAATTTTGAAGTAACTTGCTGGAAAATCTGTTTTGTTGGCCGAGAGAGAGTAGGCTGAAACTCTCTTGTTAATTTCGAAAATTCCATGATAATTGGCTATAATCCTAAGTAAAACATCTTATAACATCGTGTTCTAGTTTTCATGTTTATGTTATTGATTTTTAACACTTGAAAAGCTGGTGAATTGGATCATGAACTGAAGGAATTATGGAAGGAAAATATTTTTCAGCATGGCCGAGAGAAAGGGGTTGAGCACTTGATTAGTTTTCCTTCGAATTTTAGCTAAGATTCTTGTATTGGATGTTTAAGAATAGTTTGTAGATTGCTAATCACCTTTTGCATGTTGAGTTGAAGTAAAAATTGAAGAAAATTAGGGACAAAGCTCTATAAGTAAACTACTATATTGCTGGATTTTTCTTGATTGTCGAAACAAGAAAAGAAAATCTGAATTCCTAAGGGTAATTGTGTGTAAGCTAACCATGACTTTCTTTTATGTTTGAGTTAAAATTCTACTTGACTTGTTGTAAGAAATATTTGTTTGATGCCAAGAGCTAATGATTGATGAAACTCTTGGCCATTTGAGTAATTTTTGCAAGAGTTTAATTTTTGGAGAATATGTTCAAGTAGTTGGCTGAAATGTACTTGGAAGGTCCATGGGTTGTGATTTGCGTTTGTTTTGATACCTTGGACTTTCTTTGTTGAATTTTGTTTGGAACTGAATCTGTTGACACTTAGGGCTAATGATTGATGAAGCTCTAGTGATATTGATGTTTGGATTGTGATTTTACTATATTGGTGACTTGGAATTCAAAGCGCAAATGAGTTGGAATCGTGAAATCCGTTTTAGTCTTTTGAATTCGAGTATTTTTGATCAAGCTTTATTGAAATGTTTTGTCTTAATATTAAGTTATATAAATTGAGCATAGTACGTTAATATTAAGATTTAAATGTCGGGACTTTTAAAACCTTACTAACTAGTTAAGTCTTTTCTTTGCTCAAACTAGCTTTATTACCTTTAAGAAATAATTGTATTAACTTTCAAACTTTAAGTTTTTCGTAAAATTATTCCTGGCTGGTTGGTTTTGAGGTAAGTTGTTAAAACATGAGATTTTAATACTTTTAAAAAGAAAGGTTTGGAAACACTTGTTCGGCAAGAAAACTTGTTTGAATTAAATTGGTTTTAGTTGTACCTCTAGAAAGAAAAGTAGTTTTAAAGGAATCATACGAAATATTTTATTATTTTACCAGCTTTAATTCTAAGAGATTTATTGATTTATTCCGAGAAAATAAATTAGTTTTATACCAGATAATCTTTTGTATTTAAATCAAGAGTTTGTATAGTAAAAGTTATAGTTTTTAAAACTTGGTTTTCTAGGATTTAGCAAGGACGTGGACTTCGATTCCCAACTTGACTTTTGAGCTTCACTTTTGGTGAGTGTCCCTGCTTGTTCTATGCTTATTTGGTTAAAATGCTTTCGTGACTCGATATGCGATAATTGGAAAATGATTGCTGGTCCATCGAAGTGAGCAGTGTGTACTTTATCACACTAGCCTTTCGAGTGGCGACTTGTTTGAAGTGTTTTTCATGAATATTCTGCTTGCGCTTACTATAAGTGTTGGACGTAAAGTCGTTGGGTGAATTTTTCGACCAGTCTATAAGTGTTGGACGTAAAGTCGTTGGGTGAATTTTTCGACCAGTCTATAAGTGTTGGACGTAAAGTCGTTGGGTGAATCCTTTGACCAGTCTATAAGTGTTGGACGTAAAGTCGTTGGGTGAATTCCTCGACCAGTCTAAGGTATACTCGAGTATTACCACTTTCGTGCTTGGCGTGCCGGCCCGTAGGGGTGGGCAAAAAAATCCGAAAACCCGAAAACCCGATCGACCCGCTCCGACCCGCTCCGAAAAATAGGATACCCAATCCGATTTCTACCAACGGATCAAATAGGGTCGGGTACCCTAAACATTCGGATACGGATACGGATCATAAAAAGAAAAACCCGCGGGTACCCGACCCAGGGGTATAATATATAAATATTAAAAATATAGGGGCAATTGTATAATATCTTAAGTTATTAAGTATTAACCCTAAGGTCCCTGACCTAAATGATTCCATTTTAGTGGCCGACACTCTTCAGTCTTCACTTTACTTTCCCCTTCTCCTTCTCGAAAACTCCCTTTCTCCATCTCTTCAATTTCTCAAGTTGAACTCAAGCCTGCAAGCCTCAAGCAGACGATTCAACAGAGACTTTGGATTTCGATTTCTCAAGCCTCAAGCAGAAGCTGTACCTTCATCTGGAGGTTTATTTTTTTGTTTTTTTGAGAATGCCGACCTTCAATAGCTTGAGCCTTGAGTTCTTTTGTTTTTTATGCTTTTTCATTTTAAAGTTGAAAACTTTGATTTGTTGAGTAGTCTTAGTGCTTGAATGCTGCATCTTGCTATTCCAGACCCTAATTGCTTCCAACAATTCATATGCATCACATTGCCTGCATCTTACGTTTCAAAGAAAGAAAGACTGGAAAATGCATATTTTTTTGGGACAAATAAAACAATCTTTTATTTACTGCAAGCGAGATGAACTCCAATCTTTTGGTCACGTCTTCTGTCATGAATGGATCAGAGAGAGTAAATATACAGAAATGTCAAGGAAAAAAAATAGAGTTTCGAACCGTTTATACCTCAATACAATAGACCATTGGTAATAATTGGTTGGGTTACATGTGCAAGTTTGGCCTGAAGATGGAGACTGAAAAAGCCACAATCTTCTAGTGTGGTTAATGTTCAAGGATAAAGCTTTTGAATTCTGACGATGAATGCCAATCTTCCATCACTTGCGTCAGTTTTCCATTTCTTTTTTACCAAAATTTATTATTCTTGATGCACTGAGCCCCTATTCTTCATATACAAGATTTTGCATTCTTTAAATAGGGGCGGGTACCCTATGACCCGCCCCTATTTTTTCGGGTATTCGAAGATCGGGTACTCGAGAACGATCGGAGCGGATTAGGGTCAAAAAAATAGCGACCCGATATATTAGGGTCGGGTCAGCCAATTGTCATTCGGGGCGGGTACCCGACCCGTGCCCACCCCTACCGACCCGGGATAGGGGTAAGATTGGTGGTCGGAGTTAAGAAAAATAAAAAGATCTACACGGACCTTAGGTAGTGAAAGTTGACGGAGGATCGACTACGGAAAATTTTGATCAAGCTCGTGGAGAAATGGTTCCTGAGAGCCCCTGTATCCTATCTTGTGCTGTTAAACGCTTTCCTAATTGGTTACTTTAATTGAGGATAATACTCGTTATTGTTTTATGTGATTGCATGTCTTGGGGCACTACTGAGTTTTAGCTCACCACACAATATTTGTTTTCCTTAACAGGTTTTGGCATTATAGAGACTTGAAGCCTACTTGTCGTTTTTGTGAATATTGTATTGAATCGGACTATGTAACTTTTGTTTTGGGTTGTCACTTGAAGCTGGAAAAGTGCAAACCTTAAGTTTTGGCTTGTATGAATTTATTTGAACTTTATGAGTTCACTGTGTGGTTTGTAATGTATATTTGTAGTAATGTATCAAGCTAGTTGGAAATGTGTTTAAGAATGATCTTTCAGATGTCCAATGACAATGTTATCTCTGAAGTTAATGTGTTCCTAGTATTTTAGTCGTTCAAAGGTGTGGATTATTCGGGTGACAAATTTTGTTTTGGTTTAAGTTATACGTGGAAAGGGTTTAGTCGGTTTTCTTGCGTGAGTCCTAGCGAGAGTTAGGCAGGCGACCTGCCAATCCTCTGGTTCACCTTAGGGAGAAGTGAGGCCGCCACAACTTCAGCATCGGTGGGTTCCTCCATTTCTTCTGCATTCCTACTAACTAGATTTTTTTCAGTGTGATGCTCTTCCATCTGCTCATCAGATGGCTCAACAGTTGGAGCATCTCGCTTCCTTTGAGCAGTTTGCTTCACCTTTCCACCTCGATTTGCAGTTTTCTTTTTGGATACTTTGGTGGAGGGTTCCACAATTTCAATATCCTCATCCCTAAGTCTAAAAGAGCGTCCGACCCCCGCAGAACCACCTCTAATTCTAACCATGATATAATGTAGTTGGATGTTGATGTAAGAAGTGGTGCAGAGTGTATGAGATAGATGAAGAATGCAATATAAATTAATGTTGATGCACGAACCAACCACAAGAAGTCAGTTTTGAAAGTTTAGGGTTTCGGATACAAATTGGGGAAATATGAGGCAGTTGAAAGTTGGAAGAGGTTATTATGTCCAGATAGCGGGCAATAGGGGTGTAATGGTGTCGATTGAATCAATTTCTTAGAACTTGATTAGAGGAGAGAGTAATTTGAAATTTGAATTTTGAGAGAGAACTGAAGGGTTGCGTCCGAGACAAAGAAAGTAAATGAACTTAATGAGGTTGGTGGCTACCTTATATGAAGCAATTTTTGAGTGTCGGACGGCCGAACGAAGTGACGCGTCCGACGCAATCGTCCGAACCAAAATTTTCTGAAAAAAGGGATGAAGAACACTGTCGGACGTCCGTTCTAATCTATCGGATGTCCGATAAGAAGTGACCAAAGAGAAACTTAGAGAATTTTTTCTGAGACACCCAGTTTTGTTCTCAGATACACAAATTGATCCAGTGGAAGGGTTTTTGTGAGGATATCAGCAATTTGATCTTTAGAACAAACATATTGAACACAAATTTCACCCTTGTGGACAAGATCGCGCATGAAGTGATGCTTAATGTCTATGTGCTTAGTCCTAGAATGTTGAATGGGATTTTTTGTCAAATTGATGGCACTAGTGTTGTCACAAAATATCGGCACATAATTATACACTAAACCAAAATCATTCAATGTGTTTTTAATCCACAACAATTGAGCACAGCAAGCACCAACAGCAACATATTCTGCTTCGATTGTAGATAATGAAATGACATTCTATTTCTTGCTGAACCAGGATACTAAGCAATTTCCAAGAAAATTACATATACCAGTTGTACTTTTTCTATCTACTTTACAGCCACCAAAATCAACATCAGAGAATCCACACAAGGGAAGTTCATGACACTTAGGATACTAAAGGCCAAAATTCAAAGTTCATTTTAAATATCTAAAGATTCTTTTTACCGCATTTAAATATGATTCCTTTGGACAAGAGTGAAAACGAGCACACAAGCACATAGCAAACATGATATCAGGCCTATTAGCTATTAAGTAAAGCAAGCTACCAATCATACCTCTATACTTCTTTTCATCAACTTTTGTACCTTTTCATCTTTGTCAAACTTGGTAGATGTGCACATGGGTGTTCCAACTTGCTTTGAATCCTCCATTCCAAATCTTTTCAGCAGTTCCTTGGTGTATTTGGTTTGATTGATGAATGTTCCATCTTGAGTTTGTGTCACTTGGAGTCCAAGGAAGAAATTTAATTCTCCCATCATGCTCATTTCAAATTCTTTTTGCATGATTTTGGAAAAGTCCTTACACAGTCTCTCATTAGTAGCACCAAATATAATATCATCTACATATATTTGTACAATTAGAAGATCACGCGAACTTTGTTTAGTGAAAAAAGTAGTATCCACTATACCTCTTTTGAAGCCATTTTCAATCAAAAAATCATTCAAACGTTCGTACCATGCTGTTAGAGCTTGTTTTAAACCATATAAAGCTTTTGAGAGTTTAAAAACATGATTTGGATAATTTTCATTTTCAAAACCAGGAGGTTGATCACCATATATTTCTTGATCTATAAAACCATTTAGGAAAGCACTTTTAACATCTATTTGAAATAATTTAGAATTTTTGAAACATGCAAAAGTCAAAAACATCCTAATAGATTCTAACCTAGCTACGAGTGCAAATGATTCTTCAAAATCTATTCCTTCCTTTTTGAGTATATCCCTTAACTACCAATCTGGCCTTATTTCTAACTACCTCACCTTTGTCATTCATTTTGTTTCTAAATATCCACTTAGTGCCAATTATAGGATGATCTTGTGGTCTAGCAACTAATGTCAAAACCTTGTTTCTTTCAAATTGATTTAACTCCTCTACCATGGCTAAAATCCAGTTCTCATCTTTCAATATATCAACAACATTTTTGGACTCAAAATATGAGACCAATGCAAAATTATCTATTAGTTGTCTAGAAGAGGAACGTGTTCTGACCTTTTCGGATAGATCACCAATGATAAGTTCCTTATGATGGTTTTGAACAAATTTCCAGGCTCTTGGAAGATCATTAGGAATGGTAGTGTCTTTGTCATTGTCATCCCCAGCTGGGCTGTCTTGATTTTTACCTTCCTTTGAATCATTTTCTAATGAAATTGTGCCTTGGCTACTGATTGTCAGCTTCTTTAGTTCTTCTTGAACACCCGCATCATCATTTTCACCACAACTTATGGAAATGTCACTATTAGATTCATCGAAAGTGATATGTATAGTTTCCTCTATAACCAGAGTTCTACGATTATAGACTCTAAAACCTCTCTTATTTTCACAATATCCCAAAAAGATCTTCTCATCAGATTTTTTATCAAACTTACCAAGATGCTCCTTGATGTTTAGAATGAAACATTTGCAACCAAAGACTTTAAAATAACCAACAACAGATTTTTTATCAAACAACAACTCATACGAAGTTTTGTTCAAGATTGGTCTTAAAAGGACTCTGTTCATGGTATAGCAGGCAGTGTTTACAGTTTCACCCCAAAAGTACTTTGGTAAATTGCATTCACTAAGCATGGTTCTAACAGCCTTTTGAAGAGTTCTATTTTTCCTTTCAACCACTCCATTTTGTTGGGGAACTCTAGCAATGAAAAACTCATGTGTGATGCCATTGTTGTCACAAAATTCTGGAAAGTCACAAAAATGAAATTCTATTCCGTTGTCACTTCGAATTTTTATGATTTTCAAACCAATCAGATTCTGAACCTTAGCAAATAGAGAAACAAAATTTTTAAAAGCATCATTTTTATGTGCAAGAAACATCACCCAAGTGTATCTAGAAAAGTCATCAATAACAACAAAATAAAATTTTTTGCCACCAAGGCTTGTGGTTTGAGAAGGACAAAAAAGATCAAGATGTAAGAGTTCTAAGGCTTTGAAGTAGAAACACATTTCTTGGATTTAAAAGATATCTTGACTTGTTTTCCAAATTGGCAAGCATCACAAATACGGTCTTTACAAAAGTTGAGTTTTGGAAGCCCTCTAATCAGATCCTTTTTGGAAATCTCTTATAGCAAATCCATATTCAAATAACAAAGCCTTCTATGCCACAACCAGGGATCCTCATTTGTTACTTTGAGACAACTGAGGCTGGAAGAATCAACTTTCTCAAGAGTAACTACATAAATGTCATTAACTCTTTTTCCTTTGAAAATAATGTTGAATTTTGAGTCAAGAACAAGGCATTCATGTTTTTTAAATAACACAAACAGATTCCTATCACATAATTGACTGACACTTAGCAAGTTATAGCTCAGGTTGTCAACTAAAAGGACATTGTGAACAAAAGTTTGACCATTCTTACCAACATCACCAATTCCAACAGTTTTGGTTTTATTATCATCTCCAAAAGTAACCTTTCCACTTGCTTTTGGCTTGAGCTTGATGAACTGTGATGTATCACCGGTCATATGTCCTGAGCATCCACTATCTATGAACCACTTTGATTCTTTAACAATATTTACCAAGTTCACCTCTTCATCACCAATGACCATGAAGGCCACTTGAGCAGATTTCTCTTCTTTTTCGACTTCACCTTCTGAATTGTAGTCATTCCAGGTGATCTGAAAATTGTTGAACCTTGGTTTTCGTTCAACTTTGCTCTCATTCTTCCTTTTTTTTGGACACTCATTTGCATAATGTCCAGATTGGCCGCATTCCAAACACTTATCAGTTTGCTTTTTATTAAATTCTAGTTTCCCTTTATTTCTCAAGTTGTTGGACTGATTCTGGAAGGAATTGCTTGAGCCACATTTTCTGAATCTTCTCTTGTTGAGTATTCTTTTGAAGCCTCTTGTGATGAGTGCAATGTCACTGTCATCACCTTCCATATCTTCTCTATCCAGGGAGGCTGTATCTTTTTCATCTTGTGAAGCTTTCAAAGCAATACTCCTCCTCATCTTTGTGTATTCTTCTTCCTGCACCTTGGATTTTAGTTTCAGCTCATAGGGTATTCAGATCTTTAGATTCCTCTATGGCAGTCACCTTGCTCTTCCAATCCTTTAATAAGGCATTCAGAATTTTTCTGTTTTTCTCACTTAGAGAGTAGTTTTTCTCAAGCACTTCTAGATTCTTGATAAGATCATTGAATCTACAGTACATCTTGTCAATATTTTCATGAGATTCCATCATAAAGGATTCATACTTAGTGACCAAAATGGACTTCTTTTGCTCTCTCACATTCTCGCTTCCTTCATGGATTTCTCTAAGTTTATCCCAAATTTCTTTCGCAGATCTGTAGCCTTTGACTCTAATGGATTCATTTGAATCTAGAGCACTATATAATAAATTCATAGCCTTGGCATTTAGAATAAGATGAGTTCTATCTTCAGCAGTCAACTCACTTCTTGTTTTTGGTCTCGGCCTATGGGTATCATCATCAATAATAGAGGCATCATATGGACCCTCATTAACAATAAACCATAACTCAATATCGATAGATTGTAAGAAAATGATCATTCTCTCCTTCCAACTCACATAATTTGACCCATTGAACATAGGAGGTCTGGTGACAGATTGTCCCTCAAAGAACATGACATTGTTGGTTGTCATTTTTACTCCCAAGCCGATTGAGCTTAATCTCTAGGAGACCAAGCTCTGATACCAATTGTAAAGATCGAAAACAACCTAAGAGGGGGGTGGATTAAGTAATTTAAAAAACTAGCCAAGATATGAGTCACCTTTTTGAACTTGCTTTCTTTTTCTAAAGAACCTCACAGAGAAACAATTGATGGACTAGTACAAGTAATTTGTGAGTAAAAGAAGTAAGCAATATATATATTGCAAGACAGTAAATAAAGGAATGGAATGGCAAACCAAGTTTCAAACTTGACTAAGTTTGAATATCACTTTATATATCAAGTTTCTTCAAGTTGATCAACTTTCAACCAATCTCTTGTGTACAAAAGAAGGATCACTTCCTCCTTGCCTCAAGTCTCACTCAATCAAGCAAGGAAGTTTTATAATCACTCGGATAACCCTCACAAAACTACACTATTGGAGAAATAGAATCACACTGTCGCGCCCCACTTTTCGAAAGTGAAATGAATGTGTGATGTGATGGTGTGTGAAGTGTGGTGTGAACGTGTGCAAAATGAAAAGTAAAAGGCCATGGGACTTTGGAAAGCGACGATTTGGCCAAATGAAATTTAAAAAGGGTTTTTTTAAATATGAAAAACGGAGTCGCCACTTGGTATAGATTTGGGGTGTACCAAGTCACCCAAAAAGTGTTTTTAAAGACAAAGTAGTAAAACCCTTTTTAAAACGACTCCTAGTCCACGTAAGCCAAAAAAAAGGTTCGGGGGTCACGTTTGACAAAGGGGAAGGCAAGGATAGAATCCAAGGCACCCCTTTGACCTAGCCAAGGCTAGTTGCGCGACTTAACCTTACCTTTCCTAATTTTCTACCCAATATATGTTCGCACGTTGGATATGACTATATGAATGCAAAACGGAAGGAAAAATGCAATCCTAAATTCTACGATGTCTCTTGTGAGGCTTTTGGTCCCAAACCACATGAATTGTGGCGGCCAACAAAGGAAAACCTCATAGAGGTCGATTAATGCAAATGAGATTCAAGCGTGCAAGTGTGAAAGTGTATGAAAGATGCAAGAAATGCAAGTGCAAGTGTGCGAAATTGTATAAAGGTGCTTGTGTGAAATTGTAAAACAAATTCAAGTGTTTTCGTGTGCAAGTGTATGAAAATAGAATAATAGATATATAAGGTAAAGTGGAATTTCATTTGTGAAGTGAAAATAAGCAAGTGATAGGTAAAATGTAGTAAAAGTATGGTTTGAGAAATGTGAAGAAATGTGGTTAAGAGAGTATGTAGGTGATAAAAATGAAAGTATGACCCTAGAGGAATGCAACAAGTCGGGTACGGGGGTGGACTCCTAACTTTTCGACTTGATTTTCCCTTTGATTAGAAGGCAAAACTAGCGTGCTAAGGCTATCGAGTAGCCACACTCGCTCGTTTCCCTTATCAGAAGGGGACACTCAAGCAAAATGAACCCTATAACTAGCATGAAATGCAAAAATCCTAAAATGGAGGGAAAACGGGTTCGAGGATCATGCCAAATGATAAAACTAAGGAAAATGCGTGATATGTGGTGAACAAGCAAATGATATGCTAATGAGGGGAAATCCCTAAGGGTCTAGCGTTGGACTAGCCCATTCTATGAATTCCGACTAGCGTTGGACTAGCGGAAACGTACATTCATCCATTCCATTCATTCATGGCTATGAAAGCAAGTAGACATGCCAAAACACTCGTAAACACATAGCACATAGCATTTAGCATGCTCGACTAGATGCAAGAGCCTAGTAAAGCAATTAAACATGTAGCAACAAAAACAAGCAACCAAGGGGAAGGGGAAGTGGACCAGATGCTCTCCGAGCCCTATCTATTACAAGCCAAGAGGTGTACACATACCCCATAAAACTTAAATAAAAGTAAAAGCAAGTAAATGCACGCAAGAAGGTAAGGAAAGCGGAGTAGGCATGCATGTTCACATAACACGTAGGAGCACGTAGAGTCAAATGAAATGCAAATGAAGGATAGAGTGTACCTCCCTTGAAGCGACGCCCTAACGTAGTGAAATTACTAACTTACCCTCCAAAATAATAAAAAGGTCAAGGTACCACTTAAATTATCAAATAATCACATGAAACAAAAATTAAATATGAAAAATGAAAGTTAAACACTAAATTGAGTCAATTAAAGTATTTACATAGACAAACCAACTATGTACAAAGCGATTAATGCAAGTGGGACTTAATTAGAAGGACATGAAAATTTCTAAGAGAGAGAGTAAAATAAAATACCAAAATTGATGACTTAAGATGAGACCCATAAAAATCAAGTGCAAAATTGTGTTTAGAACACAAATCCAAGCTAAAAAATTCTATTAAAACTTATTGAACCTCAAAATGCATCCTAAAACTCACTAAACGTCTTACCCAAAATCATGTCAAAGCAAACCCAAAGCAATTAAGATTCTAGAATGACAAAAGTGATTAAATTATTCAACTAATTGGACCATAACAAGGCAAGGGGGAACTTAGGGGGTTAAAGTGCAAGTGTTTTAGGACCTAATTGTAAGAATATGGAAAGTAATTGGGCCATAATGCATTAGATGGAAACCAAGAGGTTGGAGTGCGATTTTTGAAAATCATTTTCATGCAAAAGCCATGCAATCACGTAGAAGAAACTTTCTCTGCAACAAATTTCATTTCCAGCCGTGGCTTCTTTCTTTCCACTTAATTAGTTCAAAACAATCACCATTTCAATACTTCAAACAACTAGTGCAACACAATCATTAAGCACACACCTTATTTCCCCTTAAGAACCCCTTCTTTTTAACACCAAAGCCATGCAAATCAGATTTTTTTTTTAACAAAACATCTAACAACCCAAGCAACTTCAGCAGCCCGGACCATCTTCAATTAAAAACATCTAACATTCTAGATAACAAAAATGAAAGCTAAAACCGTAGATTATGAAAGAAAAAACTTCAGCAGCCCAAGCAATCCACGAAAGAAAAACACCTTTCTGCAACACCTTGCCCTTTAAGCTTTCCGCAGCCAACACAAAATCCGAATACCCATTTGTTTTTCAAACTCCAATTACAAACCCAAACACACACAGCTTTAAATTAGACAGCAGCCACATCACTATCACCATCCAAACAGGCAGAAAACTTAAAAGATCTCATGCAAATTTCTGGAAAGAATATGCAAACGTTGGACAAACAAAACTGCCGCAACTTTTCCTCAAAATGCAGATTCCTATGAAAACTTTCGTGCCAAAATGATTTTAAGTTTCAGCTTTCGTGCAAAATGATTTTAAGTTTCAGCACTTCGCATGGCAGATTCATATCAAGCTCATCATGCATACAAGGGAATGGTAAAACCAGAAAATTTTCATGCAAATTTGAGATGGCAAACTAAAAATCCAGCAACAAGAGAAATTTCAGCAGCCAAGCTATTCCTATGCAATTTTCACCCGCAAGCTGCTGCAACTTCATGAGCTCATAGTGCAACTTTCCCAGCCCAACATCAAGAATCCAAACAACGAAATGCACCATTTTCTAACACCCAAACAAGTAGCAAAATGCAGCAAAGAAAGTTGCAAAGACATATGTTCCAATCAGCCAAAGAATCGAATGAAACCTTCTCCATTTCTGGTTGCTAAATTCAAGTCAAAAGCAAACATTCATCCTTATTTCCACAGCATCCAACATCGAACAGATTTTCACTAGTAAAAACCAAAGCTAACAAACCCATCAATCAATACGCAATCTGACCCAAACGAAAATGGTATATTCAGTAAACATGCATCATGAGAAAACCATTAAATGCAGAACGGTGGAAAACCAGACAGCAAAGGAAAGACCGCGGCAAAGAAACATCAAACAGATCTTGTTCTTCGTGTAAAAACATGTTAAATCAAACCAGGGAGGGAGATATGGCTACCTAAGAAGATGATTACGGGTTCCGTTGAGAGTGGAAATGTCAGGAAGCGCTGCTGATTCCAAAAATAAAGCCGCGGACGTCGCCGCTACAGAAATTCGTGCTGATGAAGCTGTCACTTTGGCTCTTGATTTAGCGGTCTTCCTGTGATCTTTTCCCAGAGATTTGTGAACGAGATTTCCTCTATGACCTCCCAAGAGTGTGCAGAAATCAAAAGGTCCTTCAGAAAGCTTGAATCAAAACGGGAATCTGGTCCTAAAGTAGGCCAATTCACCAGCCAGGCCGAACTTTTGCAGAAGGGATTCCTGCAATTTTCCTTCTGTCATTGCCCGAAGCTTTTTCTTCTTGTCCTGCAGCTCACGGCCTCCCCTCCTCTTCCGTTTTCTATCTGCCCAGAAAGTCACTTTCTTGGTGAAGCTCTCTCGGCGACAATGGTGGCGGCCTATTTCCAATTTTCATCCGTCTCTCACACTCCTTCTCACCCTTCCTTAGCCGACAGCCTCTCTCAGCTTTCAACCCTCCTCAGCCTTTCTACCGTAACCCCTTTCTATCTTCCCCCATTTTTCTTTTCATCAGCTCTCTCCCCTTCTCTGTTTTCTTCTCCAGCCGTCCGTCCTCCCCAGATTTTTCCGAAACCCCTCTCCTATCCTCCCTTCGTTGCGGCTGCCAATCCCTTCTATTTATATCAAGCACTCAACCCTAAAAACCTCAGCCACTTCCTCTGAAATTTGCAGCTAAGGAGCTCCCCAAATTTCACTTGCAAGCTGCGGCAAAAACGCAGCCTTCATGCTGCGCGTTTTTTTTTTGTTTTGTTTTGTTTTGTTTTGTTTTGTTTTGTTTTTTTTTTAAACTTAATAAATACATAATATAAATAATAATAATAACAAAATGACAAAAACCATGTAATAATAATAAGAATGAAAACAAATAAATAAAAAAAAAACAAACTAAATAAATAAAAACAACAAAAATGTCCATTTTTCAATTTTCTTCATTTTTCCTTTTTTATTTTTCTCTTTTTTCAAAATAACTTAATAAAAATAACTAAAGTGCAAAAAGGTTGAATGTAAAGAAATAAACATATTTTTGTGAACAAATTTTTTTTTTCCTTTCTTTTCCATTGTTTTTTCCAAGAAAACTAAAAACCTATTTTTTGAATGTTTTTGCTTTTTCTCTCCAGCAACTCTATGCTAACTTAAAATTTAAAAACTAAGACTAAAAGTAAATAAAACTAAAAAAACAAACAAGAATAAATGACAAATGAAATAGATCAACTAAAAGGGCCAAAAATGAACTAAAATAAAATACCACTAAAAATGAGAAACAAACAATAACGAACTAGGATGCAAACAATCTAAAACACACAAAATCATAAAATAGATGCCACATACAAATTATTCAAAAATTTGGTGTCTACACACACTTGAAAAGCTAAATGACGATTACACAACTAAGAGTACAAATCTTCTTTTTGGACTATTTTTACACTTGAATCACTCAAGATCTGATGTAGACTTAATGTGTAAAAGTTATTTTGAAGAGTTGACTAATCTCAATTTATAGGAGACCAAAAAATTCTTCAATTAATGATGTCGACGGATAGAAGGCAGCTGGAGAGTCAACTAGCCGTTGGTAGTGTCGGACGTCCGGTACTCTGATTTTCTGCGTCCGAACGAAGACAGCGAGTTCAAGACAATTTCTTAAGATTCTTAGGAAGTCCGGTCCTTCCACAGTATATGTCCGACAGTAAACTTGCAAATCCTTCTTCATTTTTTTCGGACGTCCGATGCTCCAGTATTTTGCATCTGAAGTACCGCAATGTTTGTCGGACGTTCGGTATTGAGGTATTGTGTGTCCGATCGAGGTCAGTGATCATAGAAGATTTGGCTTATTAACTTCGGACGTCCGAGTGTGAGTTTTTCATGCGTCCGAAATTACTCAATGGTTGTCGGGCGTCCGATATGGTCCTTTTGTGCGTCCGACAGCTATTTCAGTAATTTGTCAAACTTTAATCCTGTTTTGGCTTCAAGTCTTTGACCTTGTTTTTGTTCCAAATCCTGAAACAATCTCTTCAAAGAATATTAGTAACATCCAATTGTTTTGTAATCATCAAAAGTTATGAACTGAGATATACAGTTTAGGCATGGTTCAAGGCTAGAAGTTTCCTCCAAAACAGGTTACATGCAAGTGGATTTCTAACCCAATACTCAACTTTCTTTCATGATTCAAGCATAAATCATGCAATATATCATAAAGTGACTATAAGACATGAATCTCTTTGAAAAACTTCAATAAAAATAGAAGCTTTAAGTTGGAAATTACAGCTCACAGCCCACGGTTTAGGCAAGAAAAATTCCAGCAAGTCTTTCTTCACTTTTGTCACCACAACAGCACCTCTCTTACTCACTTTCAACCACGAATCACACATTAATAGACTTGTAACACGACAAAAGGTATTATTCATGCATTCCAACAAAACTCTGCAAAGAAATTTTGCATCTAAGAGCTCAAAACTCAAGCCTCTTCCACGGTTCAAAGCTGGAAAAATTTCCAGCAAGAGAACAGTTTGAAGAAACGAATTTTCTCCCCTAAAACTCTTTATTTTTCACTCAAATCCAACATGCATGTTAAGATTAATGTATTATCAAGGATACTGAGTAGCAATGTGCGACTCTTCAGTCATAAACCATGAATAAAAGCTAGTAAATCTCTCTCTCTCTCTCTCTCTCTCTCAATTAGCTCAACAGATTTCCAACCAGGTGTTTTCAAAATTTTTCATCCAAGCTACTAATTTCTCACTCATTTCCAAGGCAAATACACCATACATCATTTTTAACATAAGATGAAGCATATGACATGAGTTCTTAGCAAAGAAATCCATCAAAGTTCCAAATACAAAGCTTCAAATCAAAACTATCCATCACATGCTTAACACACGGCTTCAACCTGGAGATTTCAGCGGATACAAGCTCACATGCATTCTATATTTACACCAATATTCATCTAACAAAAAGGATTCATGGATTTTCTAGTAATTTGCAGCAAAACAAGAACCAAAATCTGAAGCTTTCCATAGTTTGGTCCAAGCTGGAGAAAAATTTCCAACAACACACAAATTTATACCACCAATTTCTACCTTTATTCATCTTCAAATCAAGCATGCATCCACATCTCTCCGAAGTGTATGAAAAGATTGAAGTTTCTAGCCATTTTACCTTATTTTCTACTACCAAACAAGCTGGAAGCTAGCTCACTTTTCTTATTTCCCCTCGGCTGGAAATGGAGGCAAGACAAGGTTTTTCTCAGCTAGAAATGGAGACAAGACACTCTAGTTTCTCTCGGCTGGAATGGAGCAAGACAAGGGAAATTCTCTTAGCTCTCTCTCTAGTTTTCTCTAGGCTGAAGTGGAGCAAGACAAGAGAAATTATTTTAGCTTTCTCTCTAATTTTTTGTCTCGGCTGGAGCGGAGGCAGACAAGAGAAATTTCTGGTCAAAAGTGTTTTAATTCATGCAAAATAGTCTACACTTGGCACTCTATTTTTACCACTTGTCAAGCATGCATAAGTCAAGATCTAATCAAACAATTACCTTACACTTTTATGTTATTATGTTATACCCCTACTAATTTCTTATTCTGGTTAGTGTTAAATCCTATAAGGGTTGATCCTGCAGTAATTTAGGGTACATTCAAGTTGTTTAAACACAAGAAACAAGTAAACACGTAAATTCAATAAATTCAAGCTAAAAACATAAATTGCATAATTAATTTTAGGCTCTCATAGGGCCTCTTGTCATTTCACAACATTTATTAATGGGAGTTAAAGAACTATCAATGACCATGGGGTGACTATAATTTGGTCTAACCACAAGGTTTATTTTGTAATATGGACAAACCTTGAGGGAGGTATATATAACTAACCCTTCTTTAAAATCCAGGTTAAGTACGTTTTACCCTCTAAATTTAGAGTCAAGTTACACTTTGCCCCCTATACTAAAAAAATATGTACTTTAGCTCCCTTATTAACATCTTCAGGGTTGTGAATGAGATCACCATTTTCATTCCAAAACTAACCTTGATTGAAATTTTTACACGTGGAGCATAGTTTGTAATACCATTCTTACAGTCCCTTTGTTAACCCACTACAACAAAAAAGGGATTTGGCGAGGAGCAAAAGTCCACACCAAAAGCTTTGACTTCCTCGCCAATTAGTTTTAGCGAGAAAAATGCTTCCTCGCCAAGTTTCTCGCTAGATGCTCGTCACTAAAAGTCATTAGCGAGGATGCTGCTACGTTCTTCGCTAATGGAATAGATCAATAGCAAGGGTAGAACCTCCTCACTAATGGCTCAAATGCTATAGCGAGGAAAACTTTCCTCTCCACTGAAGTAAAAACTCCCCACAAAAACCAGCAATTCCTTACGACTAGTCAAGGTGTTTGGCGAGGAAAAATAGCACATCCTCACCAATAATATAGAATTGGCAAGGAATCTTCTGACAAAATTGCAATCCCCCAAACCAATAAAACATTTTTGGCCAGGAAAGTTTCTTCTCTAATTAGAAACCATCGAACCCTCACCAAAGATGATCAAATGCAGCTAGATGATTTTCTTGCAAGAAAGTTGCCAAAACCTTTGTGACTGTGGTTGCTACTTTTTCTCCAACCATGTTTTAGAAAGAGGTATCATTGTCAATACTGAGATATAGCAAAAATTTTATACGAAATAACAAACCAAATTGTCATTACAATTACAAAATGAGCAACAATATATAACAACCAATACTATCAATAGTACAAACCACAAAGATACTAAAATCAATATCCTAATTAGCCTTTAATATGTACAACCAAAATTGCCAGGGATAACAAATGCCAAGATAGACCCTGTGCCGACATACAATGAGTACCATGTTTGCATTAACTGGCAAAGTCTATAATCAAAGTGGCTTGTAAGAGCTTCATAGCCAGGTTTACTACAATCTGCCATCAACCTACAGAGTCCATGGAAAAAAATTATTAAACAGAAATTTACATTGGTAGTTAGATAAATTAAACCTGCATTTGCCTACATATATCAACTAAGACATTGATCCTCATATTGTTGCATAAAAAGAAATGAACTTAAAATGAGGGACTTAAAAAGAAATGCTAAGGATCACTTTTATTAACCATACAAGTACAAAATGTGAACTGAATTTTGAACTACAAGTTGGTAGCATGTACTTAAGATGAAGAAATCATTATGACCCCAATTGACATGAAACCAATTGTAAATTAAAGTAACACCAAGGCTGTTTTCTTTAACACAAAAATAGTTAATGCATTCACCCATTGCAGCTCAAGCAAAATTGAGAAGTAGGTAAGCAAGCATAACATTTGGACCACTTTTCATATACACTTTAAGAAGCCTTAACTCTCAAGGTACAAATAGATTCAAAAGTAATCAAACATGTTTGCAAGTATACATAATGCAGGTTAAGATAAAAAGTCTAAATAATTATAAGGTATAAAGTGCAGCAAATACACTAAAAGGCAATGAGTTCTCTAGAAGATTCACTCAATAGAAGCTTGGCATGAGCATTTTGAAATACAAAATTTGTATCTTGTTCATTTCCAACCTTAAATTGCTCTATCCAAAATTCATTTTAATTCTATATGTTGCAAAGTTTAACATAAAAGCACAGGGAAAGCATGAAATGGGCTTTGACAAAAGGAATTAGATTTTACTGCCAACAAGGCTTCCAAGGTGCAAATAGCCAATGAGATCCTTTTTTCTAATCCTTATTATTTTTGTTCAGTATATTCACTTAAAAGAAAACTACATTCTATTTACTAGATCTTTAGTTAAGAATTAAACAAAAAATTTAGTTAAATTATCAAAAAGCAAAAAAAACCAAAGGCATTAAAACTTGCACAAACATTCAGGATGAGAAGAAGTTATCTCCTAAGAGAATCACATGTAGTGCAATGAAATCATTAGAATTAGCCCAAAGGAAGGGGGAAAAAAGCTTCAAGAATGTTGGTCTTGCAACACTGAAACTACAACACCGAAACGCAAAACAATATATAATGATGAAACACCACAAACTAGTCCAAAGACAAGCAAAACCAACTACACCATCAATCCTAATCACCAACCGGAGTAGAAAACCATCCAAAATTTTAGTTAAGTCATCGAATAAATAAGGCTTGAAACATAGAACATGTCATAATCAATGCTCTGCATTCAAAAATTGTGTAAGAGACAGAGGGTTTGGGACAACGAAAGGGCACAACTAGGGCTAGGAAATGAGAGGAATGGAGGAATGGGAGCGAGAGAGGAGATTGAACAATAAGACAAAACAGGGGAAAAATGAAGTTATGGAAGGAAGAATTGTGAGGACGTGCAAATTCCTTATATTTTTCTTAAAAATTCCTTTTATTTGAGAAATATTACTTTATAATAGCCTTACTACTCAATCACCCCATAATAAGTGTAAATGAACATAGAACTTAGGGTTTTCCCTTTTGTTTTCAAGATAGTGCGAATTAGGGTTTTACGCCTATCCGTAGTATGACTATCCGGTACGGAGTGTGGATCAAATTTGGTGATTAAGAGTGGGTTTTAGATAACATCAAGTGTGTGATTAGAAGTGATAATAATAAATTAGTGAATTATAAGTTAAAACCCTAGTATACGCGATTTAAGAAAAATCGGCCCGAACCGACGGGTATCGCTCACTACCGATTGAACATCCCACTTGACCACCACTTTCCTACCATCACATATCCTTGATATTATTGCAAAATATCTCCCTCATCCTCAGCTCTCTCAGCTGAAAATGTTGACCCAAAAATACAACGAAAAGAAAAAAAATTGAGATGGATTTAGATGGCGGCAAGTGGCGGCCATTCATGGATTCTCGCCTAACTAATTTTCCTCCATATTTATCATCACAAAACACACAATTTCTCCTCATTTGCTTCCTACCAGCCGTGAGCAAGAGAGAGAGAGAGAGAGCAAGAGAAAACAATTTCAATTCATCTTGAGTTTGAGCCATTTAAGTGGAAAAACAAGATTCTAAACCGATTAAATCCTTCTTTGAGCACTTGGAAAGCTTGGTGTGCAAGAGGTTTACAAGAGGAGGTGGTGGATAACTCTTATAAGCATCTTTGAGAGGTATATAGGCTGACCATCATATTTATTTCCCTTGGTCTTGTCTAAGTTGAGTAGTAATTTGTAATCTTGCTTGTGATGCTTAATTCATGTGATTTTGGATGATTGTGGTGATGAATTTTGAGTTAGGGTTTTGAATGGTTCACTTGAAATTTCTATTATTTAGATGGTATATGGTATATGTAAGCTTGTATAAGAGGTTTTGGTAGTGATTTAAGCAAGAAATGAAGAGATTTCCCTTTGAAACCCCAAATTCCAGATTTCAGTTTTTCACCTTCCCTGTTCTGACTGGTTCTGTTTGACTAGGTTGAAGGCCGAATTAGGCTTAGAATAAAACAAGAAAGTTGTATAGAATGATGTTGTATAGCTTTATTTAAAATTTCAACTCAATCTGAGCACTGTATAATGTAAAAAGACAAAAATACCCCTGACTGCCATAGGTAGAACTTGAGGGACAGTTTTGACATTTCACCAATCTGACCGCGTCTGTTCACCCTGATGCGTACTGACTTAGCATTTGGCCAAAACATAGAAGTTATAGTGCTATGTCTTAACTTTCCAACGCCCCTGAAAATGCCACAATCGGACTTCGGTAGCCTGAGTTATTGTCAATTAACCATAGTGCGATTAGCTAACTTGTTTGCAAGATTCTGGTTTTGTACATTGAAATTTTGACCTAGCTACACTACAAACTGGACTGAGTGGTCTTCATCAAAGTTGTAGCCCTTTATATTAGCTTCAAAATGGTATAAATTTCATCCCAATCCGATAAGCGTAGCCTCAGTTGTGTCCGTTACGTAAAATAACATAAAATCTGTCTTTGGTTTCTTGACTCAAACTTCGTTTCTGCACATGTTCTTAGCTTGATTTTGTACTTATATGACCTTGAGCCTATTGAATGGCTATTGAAATGAGACGATTTTGTGTGTGACTTTGGGACTGATTGAGGAAATGAATGAAGCCATAAGTGGCTAGAAAATAGGTAAATACAAAGGGTGTGCTGCCCACATTTACGCTCAAGGGCTAGGTAGATATACTTGCGACTTGAGTAAGGCTTGAGAGCGAATGCCACTTGAACCATTTAGGATATTCGCATCTTCTTTATCGAGGTATATAAGTTAGAATTTGGCCAAACTTGTACCCTTGGGAAATGAAATAACGACTACTAGAAATACGTTTTCCTCGTTCTTTCAACTCAAATGGTATTTCCAAGTATAATTGCTACAAATGTCCCAGTTTGAAAAGTGAGCAAGTGTTTCACGAATATTCTCCAAACTAATTTCAATTACTTGATTCTTATTGAACGAAACGTTTAAGTTTCGAACCTTAGTTGCTTTTCAAAGTTCTTAAACAAAGTTTTATCGCAGATTTGGACTCCAAACCCGGAGTACAACCCAGACGGGATCACTGAGGCACTACATTTTAGTGAGTGCTTTCAAATATCTAATTGGACTTGACATTTGTGTCCTATATTTGACTAATGTAATTATATGATATATATGTAAGTGAATTGATGGGTCAAAGGTGTACTTTATCGCACTTGCCCTAATGTGATTTGTTCTCGTTCATCGACTGCAATTGAATTGCTATACATGCTTATGAATTGTATCTTGTCTGGAATTCTAGAAACCCTGTGGCTAGTTAGTCGATCGAGCCGGCAAGGGCCTGGTCGATTAGATAACGAACCCTGGGTAGTTAGTGATGTTGAGTGGAGTGTTATCTCCTCGACTAATCGGTATACTCGAGTATTACCACCAGTGTTTATCGTGGAGTTCGGGCTCGGTAAGGGATTTGATCGGTGGACGGAGATTGGAGTTAAGTGGTGTTCTACTGGACTAGTCTCTACTTGAAAGTTGACGGAGTGTCAACTACCAATTGATCAAGCTATGGTGGAGCCGATATATGAGCAATTGTATCCTTATATGTGAAATGTGAAAAAATTTCGTGTTTGGCTATATGAAGTGTTGTTACTCATTTCTTGACTTGTTTTGCTTGCTATTTCGCCATTATGCCACTGTTACTTTATTTGATGGACAATTTGATATTTGAAACTTTACTGAGCTTTAATTCACTTCTTTAGTTTTGTTTTCCTTACAGGAGTATGAGCGAGGTGTGAGACGTGTACAGACTAGTTTAGACTAGTTGTTTTGACTTTTGATTTGTACTCATGCTATCATTCGCTTAGGAGGCTTTGTACTTGGATTATATACACTTTGAAGTACTTTGGATGTATAGAGGCTTTGTATCTGGATTTATGCATCGATGTATATTCTAAGTTTGAATTGCGATGTTATTTCTTGTCTATGGATGTATGCGTGAGATATGAGTGAGTGACTCCTGGCGAGAGCTAGGCAGGCGGTCCGCCGAACCTTTTGGTACGCCTTAGGGGGAGGTGGGGTCGTCACAAGAATTCTAGTATAAAAAATGCTAGAGACTACCTGAAATCTTAGATCTGAATTTTTGATAGGCCGTTTTCATTTTGCCTTCCAGTAAGACCCCTATCTCTACTCCAACTGAGACGCCATTCACTCTAATCCACTGTAATAGAAGCCTACAATTTCAAAAAGTTTATCTTGCGATTGTTAAATTGACCAAAACATGCAAGAAAAAAACAATTGACGAAACAGAGATGAAAATAACATATCTGCTTAAAAAACCTGCACCATTGATTTTCTTTGAAGTCTGCCATTGCATCGGAAGGGTCTTTAAAGTGTGTTCATGATTGTATAAAATTTAGATCTGGATGCTAGAGAGGAAGAGGGGAACCATATGTCTACAGGAAACTGAAAATAGATAGAGAGGGAAAGAGAGAGAAAAGGAGAAAGGTGCAGAGTAGGTTGAGATTGAACTTTCGAGGGCTCTGGTTTGAGTAGAATATTTGGGAAAGTAGCATTTGCAAGTATGGAAGGCTTGGAATTCATGTGGTACTATCCTTTGTAAGTGTTGTGCTAGGAATGGTTAAAATTTTTTTGAGACCTCTTAAAGCTTAAAATGACAGCGTTTGGTTGTATTTTTATTTTGGGAAGAACAGAACCACTTCTTGCTATTGGTCAAATAGAGATTGGTGAGAACCTGTCCTCACCAAGTGTGGTACATCAGTATGGAACTACAAGAATTCTCACCAATACCCAAAAGCCTTGGCGCCACTATAACTAGAATTTGGAGGGAAGCTTCCCGCCTTCCTTTTTGGCGAGGATGTTAAGCGACGAAAGTCATAGCGCTAGCAAAAATCAAGCTGTCTCCAAGATTTGGTGGGGATATGCTCTGTTCCTCATTATCCGCACATTACAGCGTCAAGTTGTCTGTTCCTCGTAAAAAATTTTGTAGCTGATTCCCTTTTTGGTTGTAGTGACCGTTGCTCAACAAATCAGCATTATCAGCTTTTCTTGTATCTATTTAATCTTTCTGGACATGAACTCCAACAACAGAAGTTTTGGATGAGAACATCTTAGTGCCACACTTCTAGACAAAACATATTATTGTTTTCACAGAATTAGCCAAGATTACGTTAAAAAAAATTTAAAAATATTACATAAATTAGAGTTGTTCTAGGAAAGTCAAATAGATAAAACACTAGCAAGACATACACATTAGATTTTTCACTAGCAAGACATATGCATTAGAAAGTCAAATAGATGACATGTTTTCCATAGCAAACATACACATTAGATTTTCATAAAAGTTCAATAAAAATCATACCTTAAGGATTGCAAATCTAGTATGACAAAACTCTAAATTTTTTTTCTTTGTTATTTTCCTAGACAAACAGGATGCACCTCTACCTTAAATTTCCCCAATCTTTCATTGATTAAAAGGCCACTAATCATAATTTTACTGGAGAAATCGTGATTGGAGCAAAATATGAGTTGTAGTTTTGGGAGAGTTTTAGATGGTTCTAACCTATTGCTGATGACATTCAAGGTTATTCAGTCTTTCTTGGTTTCTTCTTTTAACGACAGGAGGAGTGTCTTATTTTTCAATATTTAGGCGCCAATATTTCTGCCTAATGGACAGAGTTGTCCATACGGATAATATGTATGGTTATTTATGTTAGTTCATTCAATTTTCTTACAAAAAATTGAAATCTATGCCCGTAAGGGGTCAAGCGTATATATTCCTAGTTTAGGAGGGGGAGGAGGGGTAAAGTGTTACTTACTCCCAAGTTCAAGGAGGTAAAGTGTAATTAACCCTAAAGAAATTTAATGCCAAATTTCTCCTCTTTCTTTTTTATTGGATCACCAAAATCACCATTTGATTGATAATATATAGTACTGCAAATCATCATTTGTAATGTTATATTTGTTTGGGTATATGATTTGTAAATTGTTGAAGGGCTGTTGGAGTTAATCGACCATGATAGCTAGTTGTTACCACAAATCTTTTTCTTAATTAAAATGACTTTCTCAAATTGAGTTTTAATTTTCACAATCAATACTATTATTTTTTTATTGTGCAATTAGCATTAGAACTATATCCTAACCATTCTTATATGACGGACGTGGCTCATGTTCTTATCAAACTTACTTGGTAGACTCGTAGATTTTGATTAATGAATGACATGTTTGGCAATCAAGTTGAAGAAGATTATACAAATTGCTCTAGTTGTGATTTTGAGAGACTATCATAGATTGTACAGGGGAATATTAATGAACTACTTAACAGTACTTTCATAATGTGTGATGATCTCTTGAAGGTTATAAGGTGCTTCTATTTAAGGTAAGATTATGTTTTATCAATAAAAAAAATTCTAAAAAAGACAAATGTGTTGTTATTGGTTGTGATCGAGGAGGTCAATATCAACATAGACTTAATATTCCAATTGAAGAGCAACAACATAATACAACTGCTCATTGACATATAGACAAAAGAGACTTAATTCCATTTCTTTCATTGTTCATTATCCATGCTAAGTGAGTTTTCGCCATCACTCATGTGCAGCGCACATGACCATCTTTTGAGTTTTTTTTTTTCACTCACAAATGACAAATATGTGATAGCCCCACTTTCCCCAAAGGCGAACCAGAGGGGTCAGCGGATCGCCTACCTAGCTCTCGCCAGGACTCACTACCATCCATAACAAGAATTACTTGAAATTTCTAAATTAACCAAAATAATATTCATTACACCTCAAAATAATATTTACATACCTCCAAAAGCTATTACATAGGTTCGCGTACAAAAGATTCATCATTTGGCGCCTATCTTAATTACAACCCAAAAATATATACACTACAGTTATTTCTACTAAAATAAAACTTAAAGTCTCTCAAACAGTTTAACAGTATTCTTGAGCACTCTCGGATCCGAATCCTGTTAAGGAAAACAAAATGTGGGATGAGCTTACGCCCAGTGAGCATTCCAGGTAAACAGGCTAAATAAGAGAATAACACAATTTAACATGTAAACACATTTTTCCAAGAAATATAGGTTCAAGTAAATCGATACTCAACTTTAAAAACTGGTAGTGGAGCAATTAATTGTAATAGGAACCTTCAATATAAAATACTTGATAAACAATAACATTCATACGTGCATTCAATCACTCGTTTAAGTAAATACAAGGATGAACAATACTTTAAACATTAAAAGGATACGGGGCTCACGTGGAGAAACATTCACCTTATAACTGCCAATAAACAATCCCCAACATTTTACCACCTTATAACCTCCGAACTCCCACCTTATGTCCTCCGAAAGATCAACAATCCTCTCATTTAACATTTACCTTATGCCCTTCGAAAAATCAACAATCCCCTCATTTAACATTAAACATTAAACATTATACTCAAGGCCTTTCGGCAAAGAGTTTTGAGCTTTGCACTTAACATTGGTAAGTTATAAACCCAAAGCTGTCCAGCTGATCCAACCTCGCAAATGGCAGGTCTCGGATAGGGTGCCAGCATAGGATTAAGCTCAGTTCAGCCGATGCGATAAAGTACACATCGGCCTACATTCTTGCACATTTATCACTCATTCATGCAATGTAAACATGCGCGCTTAGCAAATTAACAGGACAAGAAAATTAAACAGTCATTCACTTATTTGCATGTCATTCAAAGGAGAGCACTTAAGCAAATAATAACATTTTCTCAAGTCGTGCATAATCAAATAACATGCATTGGAACACTCACCGACAAAGCAGAGCAAATCAAATGGTCCCACCAAGGTTCTCGTTTTCCACACCAAAACCTATATTCAAGCAAGTACAAAACTTTAAGATTCCAACTAGAGCAACTAAACAAAAGAATGAATGATTGAGAGAGCTACTAGAGCGACTCGACTTCGAAGCGACAAATGACCCAAAACAGATTTCAAAAGGACATAAGTTTTAAAACCTACGCGAAGGTGCAAGTTCAAGGAAGTCACCAATATACGTTAGGTTTATGATTCAAGCAAGGTTTGGCGTGAAAAGAATGTTTCTCAGATCAAAAACTAAGAACAACAATAAATACATGAAAAGGGTACAAATACTGGAAATTTTCCAGTTTTATGGCAGTGAAAAATAGCTAATTTTTGCTCTCTTTGAGTAATCAGTTTACGACCAAATCGACACACAACTCTAGTATTATGTGTTGGCAAATAGTACAAGCAATTTCAAGTCTAAACTATCATGAATCGAAGGCGAAACAAGGCCAAAACAGCAGCCTTGTTCCATATCCAAAAATCAGGAAATTCAACTTAAAAGCCAATCAAAACTCAAGTTTTCTTCAAATTAAATGCATGGTTTTTGCTACAAATCAGTCCACAAGAGTTCTACTAAGTTTATAGCACAATATTGAGCCAAACTTTCATCAAAACAAACCAAAAGTGAAGAGAAATAAACTCAAGAAAACCGGTCAGCGTGCATACATTTGGAAACAGAATTTTCTCCAGTTTTGCGTGACATTGTTTGAAAAATCGTATTGCAAGTTTCTTAAGCTCAAAATTTATAAAATTTATACCATTAAAAAATAGACTCAAAGGACTACAATTTTCCAGAATACATATTTGTAAGATTCTGTCCATAAATCAATCAAATTCCAGTCTCACGTTGCTACTTCATCAAGCAGAAAAACAGAGCAGGTGTGAAAATTTAGTCAACTTTGGAAAATAATAGATATTCATAGAAATTTATAAAAATTCTGAAATTTTCACAGTAGAATCTAGTCTGAATCTAGTTTCAAACACAATAAGCAAAACTCAATTTGGATTTTTTTTCCACCAAGATATAACAGATTTACCAAGACTGTTCAGAGTCTCCTGCATGAAAATTTCCAACAACACTTCCTCTTATTTTTTACTCCAAAAAAACTACTACCTAAACACACATACATAACATCCACTTCTAGGGTAATGTTAAACCAATTCCTTGAGCACAAATATCACCAAAACAACACAAAAATCCTCACAAAATTGAAGCTAAAAATTCGGCTAGCCCAAGCATGAATTCCAACTTGTGGATGTTCAATTTTTACTTCATGTGCACCAAGTTAACTAAGCTTACTTTAACCATGATTCTTATGCTAACACAACCAAGAAAATCTAAAGAAATCCTCACCTAATACACCTAGCCATACATCAAACACATAGAAGGCATAAACATAAACACATGATCCAAGTTTCAAAACAAGAACCCAAGCCAAGCCATCAACAACCCAAGTATCTAGGTTATCTAAGCACCTTAATTACATGCATACCCTACTAATTTAAAGCATTAAAATTCATGATTTAAGATTTACCTCAAGCTCCTCAAGCTTTGCAAGTTGCACCAAGAACTCCAAGAATCACCTCTCAAGTAGCAAGCCAAGGTTGGGTAGAATCTAGTTGAACTTCCTCTTGAATCTTGCACTAATTTTCCAAGAACTAGACTTAGGGTTTATGTGAAGTTTTTCCTCTCAAGAGGTTCAGCCAAGAGCTCAAGACAAAAGGGCTAATGTTTTGTTAAATGGTAAAATTTACTTAAGAAGCTAATTGTCCAAGTCAAGGTGTTGTAGTGTGATGACACTTGGCCAAATTTCTACCTAGCAAGTTTTTCCCAATTTCTTTCCAATCCTAGTAGTTTACTTAAGTTCTAACTTCACCTAGGGTTTATTAGACATAACAAAAATTAATTCTCTCATTTTCTTAAACTCATTTTACCAAAGTTAAATAAAGTAAAGAAAATAAGGCCCCAAAAATGAATCATATCTTGAATGCTTAAAATAATTTAAATGCATATAAATGAATTAAAAATGGAAACATAAAACTTAAAATTCGGAGTTCTCACAAAATAACATGATGTCTATTGTCTAGGGTCAAGAAGAAGTTTTCTCTCTCAATACCCATCACTTCTTCATCTTCTTCTCTTAACACTAGTGGCAAGTAGTTGACTCTTTTCTCTTTGTCCATTATTTTCCCTTCTAAAAATTTGAAAGTTTCGCTTTCTTGGGTAAAATTAGAGAGAAAGTCTTCATGCCCATATATCAGAGAGAAAGACTTTTTTATTTTAATTTTTGTCGATTTTCTACAATGTTAGATCTGATTTTGTATCCTGTTGCTCTCCCTTGTTTTTAAAATCAGAAAATTCTTTTTTCAACCACTCTAACATTATGCTACTATTTTTCTAAAAGTTGGGTTCACTAGCTGTTCATCGTATTTTCAAGATTCTCTGAGCCTTCTGATCCCATGTTTGCTTCTAAATCATCATCTCTTGCATCATCATATTCTTCTATTGTGAGGTTCTAGAAGCATGTTTCCATAATTGATTTGTGCTATTCTATGTATACATCAAACAATTCTGAATATTTTGTTTTGGCTTCAAATTCTACTTCAGAAAATATAAGATTTTTTATATATATCTTCCATATTTTATTCTCGGCAAAGTGTTTGAATTCTTTGTCCTTCCACAAATATTTGTCATGTTTAAAGGCAAAAGTCCTGATCCTCCAGTGCCGAAACTGCTTCCAGAATGTCTTTCTACACATTTACAGTTTATAATGCTGGTCCGTCGTCAAAGCATTTCTGTCTGCTACTGATTGTATCCATATTCTATGAGCTGTTGGTTCTACATCATATGTTATCGATTTTGGTGGAGCCGATGAAATATTTACACTTACACATGGTGCTCCATATTCAAACTCTTTAAGTATCGCTATAGATAATTGTCTGATCGGGATCATTAGAGAGTAACTGGTTAAGTATTTCATAATCCATCATAAGTTGGGGTGTTAATTCTAAATATTCTATTTCTGATAATGGTAGTTGTACCACCTTATATTGTACCAGGTTTATATTAGCTGTTAAGATATAATAGGATAATTCATAACTGCACGGGGTATCATTAATTTTTAGAACTGTACAATTTGGCCTTATTTTCAAAGTTGAGTGGTTTTGGCATCTTGCTAAAGTTCTAAAGTATGTTTGGATGTATCAAATTTTTTTAAAGAAGTTATTTTCTGCCTTTTCTAAGATAAAGTTTATAATATTGATACGTAATGAGGATAACTCTTGGTGCAGTTTTAAAAAGATACGAGGGCCTAAATTTTTGAAAGGTCTTTCTAGAGATGATTTTCCCCTTAAAAGTACCACTTGAACTGGTCTTCCTGAAAGCTCCGTAATCTGCTGCTTTAATGAACCAATTAATTCTTTTTGAGAGTTTATTTGTTCATTATATCAACTGCACTTGTTATTTAATAATTTGAAATTTCTACCGATACATTCAGCGTCTACAAAATTCTAAGCGCTTGATGTTGTCATGTTTTACTGATAATGCAAAACTACTACTACTACTACTAATTTTTGTGTTTTGCATTACATTTCTTTGTAATTGAATTCTAGTGGTTTCATTTACAAAATAATTATAACCAATTCTACTTCTAGCAAATTCTAAGGCTTCACGAAACTTCTGAAAGTCTTTAAATAAAGGAGTGCTAAGATTATTTACTTTTTCTACTTCCTTAGGTGATGTAGAGTAAATTCCTGGTTGATTTCCATGAACTACCACATAACAAGAATAACTACTATTTGGTAATTTGCTAAAACAAAATGCTAAAACATTTAACCCCTTAATCTTTTGGTTTGCATTTTGTGCATTCCATAGATTATCTAGGATTATTTGCTGTATCTCTTCTAATTTACCTTGTGTTACCTTTGGCCTGAATTGAAGATTGGTGCCTTTGGGGTACCTGTTAAGGTCCCATTCTCTAATTTTGACAATTCCTGCCATTTCCTATAAACTTTAAGAAGAAATCAAATATTTGTTGAGTTGGTCTACTAGGCTATTATTTTTTCCTTTAATATGTTCAAAAATTACTTTATAATTATTATTTACTGAGGTATATTTAAATGTCAACCATCTACTTTCAGTAATTTGTTTGCTATTCTTATATGGTAAAATTTTACTATTGCTTCACAATCAGTTCTAACTATTATTTCTGATATATCTATTAAGAAAAGTCTAAGGCTATTTAAACCATATATTACCGCTAATATTTCCTGATCTATGCTACTTGTTAGTCATTTTTCCCTAATGTTCCACTACCATATGTGAATATTTCTTCTTCACTTTTATTACTATACTTATGTGGATTTCTTTTTAAAACTGCTCCTCATCCCGAGTTAGAATCACCTGTTTCTATAATAAATAATCTATATCTAATGGTAACCTAAGAGGTGGTAAATTTTTTACCACTAGCTTTATCTTTCCCACTTGTTTTTCATCTTCTATGTTGAAATGTTTTTGTCCAGTCGATGTTAATTCACAGTATAAAGGTCCTACCAATTTGTTTAAGTTTTTAATAAAGGGTATTCAGGAATTGTTGTAATTGTTTTGTATCCATTTTATTAGGAAATTCTAAAACTTTTGAGGTCATATGAGGTTGAAGTTTTATCTAGTCCTTTCTTAATTCTACTCCAAGGAATTCTATGTTTTGCCTAAAAAACTGAGCTTTGGTACTACTAATAATAACTCCATGCTTTAAAAATTCAGAAAGTACTAACTTTAAATAGCTAATATGTTCTTTTTTATTCTTTGAACGTACTAAAACTCATCTATATATACACAAACAAATTTATTATATTTTAGAAAAACATTATCCATTTTTCTTTGAAAGATTGATGGAGTATTTTTTATACCAAATGTCAGTACTAACCATTCAAAATATCCTAAAGGACAATTAAAAACCGCCCATTTTGTACTATCTGGATGCATTTCGATCTGCCAAAATCTTGATTTACAATCAAATTTGCTAAATATGTTATTTCGGTATTCTGTTTAATAATTCTATTTTGTTGGGGATATCATAACTGCCATCTATTGTATTGTCATTGAATTTTCTATATTCAATAACCATTATACTATTTCCCCTAACTATCTCACTATTTTTTTACTATGAATGCTAGACTCTTATGTGGACTATCAGATTGTCTAATTACTTGTAATTTTAGTAGGTCTTCTATATGCATTTTGAAGTCTTATCTATTTTTATTTGTCATTTCTATCTCTTTGGATTTTAATATAAAATTAGGATCCTTTAAATCTAATTTACATATTACTTGATTTTTATCCAAATGTTTCTGTGGGTTATTTCCTATTATGTCATCTTTTTCTAATAGGATAAAAAACAAAAAAAACCCCTGTGGTAAGCCTAATACACATAAAAGCCCCTTATGATTTCAAAATATATAACACACCACCTCATGCTTTGAACTAAATTGTAAAGGTGACGGAATCCGTTAAATTTAATGGAAATGACTTATTCGAACCTAAAAAAAAAAAATTTATACCTAATTTTTATCAAATATACCTATTCTACCCCCTAACCCTCAATTCTCTCTATTTAGAGAATAAAACAAATGATTTTTTTGAGTTGTCTTTTGCTTTATTATATCAGGGCATTTTGGTCATTTTGTTCATTTTCGTTAAGTTTAACGGATTCCGTCACCTTTATAATTTAGTTCAAAGCATGAGGGGTCGTGTTGTATATTTTGAAACCATGGAGGGCTTTTCTGTGTATTAGATTTATCACAGGGGTTTTTTGTTTTTTACCCTTTCTAATATTCTAACAAGACTATCTATTTCATCATTTCCCAATTCCAAATATGCATAGGTTAAAGGTAGATTTAGGAAATTATCATCTATTTTGATAAAATTTTCTTCCAATAATTCATCATCTTCTAGGTCTAGTTCTAGCTCTATATCTATAGATTTTATGTCATTTTCTAATCATTTTTCTAAAGCTTATTTACATTGTCGTGGAATTGTATGGGGGCATGGTCTACCACACTTCTGGGAGACCTCTAATGCTAAGGGATGAAAAGGTTGGTGTAAAATATACATGCTAGTCTTAAGGACTATGAGGCCATATTCGTTAGATAGTAGAAAATTCAGACCAATAATAAAAGAGACCTTACTAAGGGTTAAATTCCTAAATAATATTTTATTACTAACTATATTAATAGCATAACCATTAGCAGTATAGAAGGCAATTTTATGTTTTGCTAACATAGTGTCATATCTAAATAGTTTGCCATCCATTTGTTCAAATGGAGGAAGGGATCTAAGGAATCGGCAGAGAACAAGCTTATTATCTAATATAGTACTAGAACTACCAATATCTATAAGGTCTTGTACTTCTAATTGTCAGTCTTGAATCATAATTCTACATTTTATTATCATAGTAATTAGAGAATTATGTCCTAAGTATTCTATTTTAGGATGTGGAAATATTTCTAGTTGTTCTAAATTATGTAATTAATGTACTATTTTATTTTTTTCTTTTTTCTATTTGAATTATCCTTGCTTCTGACTCATCTATTTTATTTTCTAATTTAATAATCCTTTTTTCTAAGTGTTCCTTATCTGATTTATTAGATGTCAATGATCTCTATTCTATTAATTATAAATCTTGTTTTTCTAACCAAAATTTACCGGTTTCTATAGAGTAATGGTTACATTTATGTGTTAATGTTAGTATGGGATACTCTTTATAGAAGTTGCAAGGATGGTCATTTGAACCACTTCTATGTATCCAATTAAGTTTGCATACTATAGTTTCTACTAAGTTTTCTAATATTTCATCCATGTCTTTTAGGTATTTCATTTTATCATTATATTCTTCTTTATATCTTCTATCTGATTCTAAGAGTTATGATGCTAATTCTCCTTCTTCATCATCACTGCTAAACTCTTCAAGTGTTTTGTCTTCTATTGACACAATACTATAAATAGATTCTTGGATGAATAGATTCTGTGTCATCCAAGTATTCGTCTACTTCTAAAATATCATCATTAACACATTCTACTAAAATTGAAGTTTTATTATGTAAATTATTTCAACGATTGCATTCTTTTGCAAGGTGGTCAGTACTACCACAACTAAAGTATGCTAATTTATTATTATAATTTCTTCAAGGGTTATATTTGTATGAGCCCGAAATTAATTGTGTAATTTATTTGATTGTGTATTTATTTATTTATTGAATATGTTGCAATTTTCTTGTTAATTATTCAATTTACATGTTTACTTGTTTCTTGTGATTAAACAACTTGAATGTACCCTAAATTAATGTAGGATCAACCCTTATAAAAATTAACACTAACTAAAATAAGAATTTAGTAAGGGCACAACATAATAATATAAAAATGTGTGGTAATTTTTAGATTAACCTCTTGACAAATGGTGAAATGTTAGTGTCAAGTGTGAGATATCTTGCTTAAGACACAAAAAAAAAAAACCCTTTGGTCAAATTTTCTTTAGTCTTACTTCCATTTCAATCGAGGGAGGAACAGAGAAAAGCTCTTTAGTCTTGCTTCCATTTCAACTGAGGGATGAATAGAGAGAAGCTCATTACCTTTGTGAGGACCCGAAAAATTTCTTATTTTTATCAAATATTAATCGTTTAATTAAGTATTTAACCACCTGTTTCTCCCAAATAATTTATTACGACCATTTTAAATCCATTCGTATGGAATAATGTCTTCATTATACTTTTAAAACGCCCCGTTAACAACTTCAATTTTCAGAGGATTGTTTAGGTGAGAAATAATGAACACGAGTGTTTCAAGGTGATACTATATTCGAGAGTATGATTATCCTGGGGAAATTAAGAACGGACAATAGTAGATTAAGAAAAGTTAATCGAGAATTAAAGGTGAATAAGTTCTAAGTGAGCATATACTACTCACGCATGGATAGTTTTTCAAAAGACACATGGATACAAATTTATTTGAGATTTGAGGAGTTAATACTCGACTCATGTGAGGACTCGTAAAACTCCTATTAAAACCCTATTTTGAGCTTATTTAATTATTTACTTGTTCATTTATTCCGAGTATTATTTTCTAGATCTATTAGACCTAAATACATGGTAATATAATTTCGTTATATTTTTAAAGTGACTCGTTTCAAAAATTAATTTCCTGGAGCGCGTTTAGTAAAAATAGTGAATAGTGCTCGGAGATTTTTCCGCGTAGGAGCACAATAAGCTTGGAATATTGGAGACTTGTACTATGGTCCTAAAATAGGTAATCTTATGAATAAATACTCAAGTGATAGTTAGTAGTACAATTGTTATAAGAATTTCTCGGAAGTTTCGCGTTATAGCGTTAAAATTGACGGTACGCGTTTTCACACGCGTGACTTTATTTGAGGGACTTTAGACCCTTATTTCGGGACAATTAAGAGTGAATAATACTTACATGAATATAAATGCATTGGAGGTTCAGTGCACTAGTGAACCAAACGCGCGAGAAAATCGAGCCCTAAACGCACCAAACGAGCCTTAATGAGAGTTGACCTTGGAGTGAATTTGCACCACTCATTTTAATCTTCCCTTGGAAGCTAGAATTGATCATATTTCACTCTCTCTTCTCTCCCATAGTGCCGACCAGCCTTCTCCCTCTCTCTAACTCCCTTGCTTCAAAAATTTCTTCACCAAATCAACCACAAAACTTCAATCAATCTTCACCAAACTTGGAGATCATCTAGCAAACTACTTGGAGGTTGGATTTAGCTAGCTAAAGGGCTGCATTTTTCACGGTTTCTTGGAGCTCTTGAGGGCCGAAAATTTCTGGGTTAAGGCACTAAGGAGGTATAACTTCATCCTACACCTTAAACTTGGATTATGATGGTAGAAATGCATCTTTAAGCTATTGCATGTGTATAGATGGCTTGATATGGTTGTAAAATGTGAAAGTGGGCTCTTTGTATTCCCACACTTGGGTTGTTGTTGCTGACTAGAGGATTAATGTTGGATTTAATGGTAGTTTAGTGGTTATAATGATGGATTTATGGAGTATTATTGTTGGAAACTCAAAGTAGAGGTCATGACAAGAAATTTCCGAAACTGCCCCTGTTTTGTTCGGCCACTATAAGGCCAATTTTTGGTGATTTATTGGCATGAACCTGATGTTTATATGTTATACTATATGTGTAAAAATTTTCGTTGGAAAACATTAACGTTTGGATGGGCAAATGAATTTATTCGTGAACTAGGCAAGTTGAAAAATTATTTTCGGGTAACCCTGTCCAGCGGTAGCATTTTGGCCATAACTCTGTCCTCGGGTGTCGAAATCAAGTGCCGTCGGTGGCGTTTGAAACTAGACATTCTTGGCTTTAATTTGAGATAAAATGCACGTTCTTATTCTTTGTGAGTGATCCGAACCAAATGTTTTAAGATAGCTGTCCTGTCTCTCGGATTTGCTGGAATGGTTTGTAGAGGCAGCAACTTGAGGCTCAATTTCGAGCTGGTTGCTTGCCAAATTTCAGAACATTTTCTTCTGTGAACTTTTAGTCCTATGAATGTATTTTCTAACACCATAAACCATGCCTCATTCTGAGTTAAACTGATTGAGTTGTGACTAAAACAAGAGGACTGCCCTGTTTTGGAAAAACGTAATATTTGGACTGATTTGGGACAAAAACTTGGGAGTGATCTTATTAATTGAAGTTTTGATGCTAAACCATTACCAAAGGTATCATGGATGTATCTTAGACCTTTATTTCACCAATGAACCATGGTTGGATAGCTTTCTTGGTTAAACGATTTGAAATTGGGAAATGAAAGTCAAAAGGCAGATTGCCTTAGAATTTTTCCTGAACTTTGGTTGACTAATTAACTATCTTTCCGAAGGTATTTTTCTCTGAAATTTGATAGGGCGGTACCTTTCATATAGGAGTAAAGTACTGCCAAATTTGGTACCAATCCAAGTTCGTTTCGATACCTAATTAAATTTCTAGTGTTGGAGGTTCAAATCTGGAAATTCTTCTCCAGTCTTGAATTTCCCCAACTTCGAGCTACCGTATCTCGGTACTCGAAACTCCGATTCTTGATCCGCTTGTTTTGTTATAAACCTCACTTGCAACACTACTTGAGTGACAAATTTCAGAGGCTGGTTTGCAACGTGTGAACCGTGCCGAATTTTCAAAGTTGGCCGAAATCCAACTGAATTCTGCCTTGTACGCCGAGTCTGTATCTTCAAGCTCACTTTTGAGTACTTTCCACTTAGATTCATGGAAAGGTGTCTTCTAAGAACTTTTAACACTTTCCAAAAGGTTTCCAACGGTATAAAGTTTACTAATTTTGGGCTTATATTGAGAGAGATTCGAATTTTCAAATATTTAGGATAAAATTGAAATTTCTCAATTTTCAAGGCAAAGGAGTTTTTCCAAAACTCTTAATTCTCTTAGTATTATTCAAACGTTTTGCCCTCGATTTTCATGATAAAAACTCAAATAATATTGTACATAATAAAAGGCAAGTTGAACCTCGATTTACGAGTAATTGAGGTTCATTTTGTGAAATAATCTTTAGATTGTACTAGTGTACAATCTTCCTTGATAATTGGATTATTGAGTGATTATCCACTATTAATTGCCAGGCGCACAAGGAGACATTCAAGAGGATCTTACTGTGGATACTTGAACTCCTAGAAAATAATTCTTATTGAATTGCTCGGTGAGTGTCAAGTGTGTGAATCCTTGATACATGTTTATTTGTGGTAATTGTTGGGATTTTAAGAAAATAAGGGCGGGTGTGTACTTTATCACACTCGTTCTAATTTCAAATGAATGATTGAAATGTATTGAATGAATGACTGAAATGCAATGGTATGTTATGAATACACACGTCGATGGAGTGAACCTCCTCGACTTTTAAATGAATGGGGGACGCCCAAACTCATAGGCCGTCCTTGGACTCGAGCCGGCAATGGACTTGGTCGGGAACTTGGGCGAGCCATGAGATTTATAAGCTCGACCTAATGAGAGGTCTTGCTTGGCATACTTGTGGAGTATCGCCTTATAAATGACTTGTGGGCCCTTGAGGTGTACGGTGGACGGAGGGAAGTAAGTGGTGATCTACGGAAATGGAAATACCGACCCGGTTGACAGGAGGGTTAACGCGGGAAGGTATACGAATGACATCGGCAGAGCGAGTGGAACTTAGCTCCTGAGAGCTACTATATCCTTGAATTGTTTCTTATTACTTTTCCTGCTTGAATGGTTGATTATTGAAATATCACGGTTTTATGCAATAAATTTGGGATTGCTATTTGAACAATGTGGTTGCATGTGTGTTCTTGGCCTCACGAGCGTTTAGCTCACCCTATAGTTTGTTTTCCTTAACAGGACCGAATCTTGGAGAAGTATGGAGAAACCCCTCGTTGTACTTTTGTTAAGACTCCTGCTATAGTTTGACTAGGCCCTGGTTTGAGTTGTACTTTTGGAATTGAAATATAAAAGTTTGGGCCCTGATGTGTATTTCGAATTTAAGACGTATTATGATCTCCGATGTAATGGTTACATGTTAAGTGACTTGTTAAGCTTGAACGCTTCCGCATTATTGTATTCATGTTGCTCTCTTCGAAATGTTTAGTTCGGATTTAAATTGAATGGAATTGTTTGAGTCCTGGCGAGAGTTGGACAGGCGTCCGCGGATACCCTTTGGTCTGCCTTAGGGAGATGTGGGGCGTCACAACCTTACTCCATTTCAGCCAAGGGAAAACTAGGGAAAAGCTGAGAAAATTTCCCTTGTCTTGCCTCCACCAGCCAAGAGAAACTTGAGAGAGAGAGAGAGAGAGAGAGAGACATGGAAGAAAACATGAGTCTTGCCTCTATTTCCAGCTTGTTTGAACTAAGGAGAGATCAGCAAGGTGAGCTGACTTCCAGCTTGAGCTGGGGCAGAAAAATATGGTAAAATGGCTAGAAACCACAACCTTTCTATATACTTTAGGGGGATTTAGATGCATGTTTGGTTTGAGGTTGGATTGAAGCAGAAACTTGTTTCATTGCTGAAAATTTCCCAACTTGAACCAATATAGTTAAAGGGTGTTCCTTTTCAAGTTTTTGGTTCATTTTGTTGCAAGTTTGCTAGAAAATCATTTAATCCTTTTAAATAGATGAATCTTGATGGAAATATGACATGCATGTTGTTAGAACCGAAGACAACCTAAGAGGGGTTTAAATTAGGTTATTTAAAAACTAATCAAATTATGAGACACTTTTTTTGTTCAATATGAAATCTACCTTCTTTTTTAGGTGATTACTCAACGAATTAATTAATGAAAGAGCAATGTCACTAGGGAGTAGAAGAGATAAACAATTAAGATTCACAAGATGATAAATAAAAGGGAAAGAATTGCAAACCAATTTGACTACCAAACTTCATTAAGTTGATGAAATACAACCAATCTTGTGTACAAAGGAAGGCTCACTTCCTCCTTACCCCAATCTACACTCGGTTAAGTCAGGAAGTTTTACAATCACTCAGGATAACCCTCACAAAGCTACACTATTGAAGTATTTTTCTCACAAATGAAAAGCTTACACGAATCTTATACTACAAAGAGTACAAATGTTATTCAGAGAGTAATTTCTGACTAAAACTACTTTTAATCTTTTGTATTCTCAGTGTGCAAAAGTCCTTTTCAAGTTTCTGACCATGCACTATTTATATGAGACCAAAAAGTGTTTCATTAATGCTTCCAATAGATAGAAGGCAGCTGAAGAGTCAACTAGCCGTTGGGAGTATCGGACATCTGGTACTTTCGATTTTTACATCTGACAGCAGGTAGAGAATTTGAAAAATCTTTTTCAGTTCTTTCGGACGTCTGGTAGCTCTGATGCTTATGTTTGAAAGCAGACAAAGAGTTTGAAGGAATATCTTAATTTTTTCGGACGTCCAATAATGGAGTTCTTCATGTGTCCGAAAGCAGGCAGAGAGTTTGAAAGATTATTTCAACTCTTTCGGATGTCCGGTGAAGATGTTCTGCATCCGATATGATCTGGTATTGTTTTTGCGAGTGTCCGACAGCTTTCAACTTTCTTTATCTCTTTCCATTGCTCTTGTTCTTTGAATCAAGTTCCTTCATAGTTGAAAGGATTCTTATTGAAAAGATATTAGTATCATCCAATTGTTTTGTAAACATCAAAAGACAGGGACCAAGATTAACATTCTCCCTCTTTTTGATGTTGACAAAACAATGGATGGAAAGAAAGAAGAAATGAGCATAAGTTCCCCCTCATTCATCACATCCAAAACCTTTAAGTCCAACTCATAATATCAGAAGAGCTTCCCCTCAGAAGAACTCCCCCTCACACATAGCATCCATTTCTCTTCCTTTTTGTCATTATAAGATGAGAGAGTAAAGTCCAACAACCAAAATGCATGATGTAGCAGTCATATACACCAAAATTCAGCAACCAATATCAGCCAAAAACAGAGAGATAATACCAAAAGAAATACCAAACAAGAGATATCCATTAGCCATTTAACTGGAATCCATCAATGTTAACTAAAATCAGTCATATCAATTAACATTCATACCAAAACACAAAACACAAGAGATATCCATTAGTACAGATCACTAGAAACATAAAAAGAAAAAGTACAAAAGACCAAGTAAATGCATCCTAAATTGTGATCTTGGATGATCTGGGTCTCCTTCTTGCAAGACGAAATTGAGAGGGATCCAACTCATCTTCAATCTCTTTATCATCTGCTTCACTATCCTCAGTAGCTGGAGCCTTGCCTTTGTTTGAAGTCGAGGGATCAAGAGGAGTAGGCTGAGAGTTCGAGCCATGGACTTCAGTAGTGGGAGGAGTGGACTTAGTTTGTGGTTCTTTTTCTTATGGGATAGGAGTTGACTCAGTACGTGGCTCTTTTGGATGTATATGTTCATCCTCTTGTGGGACAAGAGGCACAAGCAGATTTCTCTTATCCAGGAATGTAGTTTGTTGCTCAGGTGTCATGGTCATCCTCAGATCATCTTCAAGGAAAAGGACATGTTGCTTGAGTTCCTCAAGTAAGCAAATGACTTCATGATTGGATGATGTGGGTTGAGCAGAGGATCTTCGAGAATGAATAGAAAAGGATGAAGTGACACGAGACTATTTGGAAGGTCTAGGAGTGACTGAGGCTTCATGACGAACTTTGATTCTAAACTCCAAGACAGATTTCTTATAACACCATTGACCATCAAAGAACCTAATACTCTTTCTCTCAAAATAAGTTTTGGTGAAAATAGATGATGAAGATTCTTTTGGAGATACTCCAGTGAAAGAAATTTTGAAATGAACAAAAATTGAACTTAAAAACTTTTCATAGGAGAGTTTCCTACGACTGTCAGTGCTGAGTTTTAACAGAAATTTGCACATGATAAAACCAAAATCAATTTTGATTTTTTCAACAAAGCACTAAAATAGATAAAGTTCTATTTTTTTGGCATTAGTCCTATGACCATCAGTAGGAACCAGCAGATTTGAAATGATTATGAAAATAATCAGATTTTGAGAACTAAGATTCTCCAATTTGGCTTCAGCAGGAGTGTTAAAATGTGTTTGAAAGTAGGCCACCAGTTTTCAATATGAAAATGGTGATAAGTAGTTTGGAAATTCTTCAGATGAGTAAAAATTTTTTAATTTATTTACTACGATAGCCATCTTCAATTTTTGTTTTCAGAACTAGATTGACAACATCAGGAGTAAGAAGAATGTTAATGTCATTAACACGTAAGACAATTTCAATATGAGAGCTGCCCTTCCTAAGATTGGCAAAGAACTGATAAAGCATTTCAAGGTAATATGTGTTGGGCATAGACAAAATGTGAGATCATTTTTGGAATTCAAATACCTTAAGAACAGGATCTAAATCAAGCTTATGAAATTCAGAGGGGTTGATGGTTCTTTGAGTGATGAAACCTTTCTGGGAAATCCATTTAAACTTGTCTCTAGCATTATCATCGATGAACCTGGGCAATCTGGTGGGCTATTACGCAGTCTGATCAATGTGTCGCGCCCCACTTTTTGATGTGTGAAAGTAGTGTGTAGGAGATGTATGTGAACGTGTGTGAAAGTGAAAATAAAAGGCCGTGGGATTGTGAAATGCGACGGTTTGGCCAAACAAAGGGTTTTAGATAGAAAAGGAGTCGCCACTTGGTATAGAGTTAGGGTGTACCAAGTCACCCAAAAAATGATTTTTGTTTTTGGAAAGAAAAGTAAACAAACCCCTTTTAAAGAATTTTAGGTCTACGTAACCAAAGAAAGGGATCGGTGGTCACATTTGATAAGGGAGAAGGCAAAGGCAAAGCCTAAGGCACTCCCTTACCCTAGCCAAAGCTAGTTGCGTGACTTAACCCTTCTTTTTCTAATTCTTCTACCCAAAGTATGTGTTGCATGTTGGATATGACTAATGGATGCGAAAAAGAGAAAAATGCAATCCTAAATCTAAAATGTCTCTTATGAGGCTTTTTGGTCCCAATCACATGAGTTGTGATGGCCAATAAGGAAAACTCTCATAGAGGTCACGGGTAATGCAAATGAAGACCCAAATATGAGTGCAAGTGTGAAAATGTAAGAAGAATGCAAAATAAAATAAAAAATAAAAATTCAAATGTAAGTGCAAGTGTGCAAATGTAAGAAAAGTGCATGTGTGCCAATTGAGCAAATAAAGGTGTTTGTGTGCAAGTGGATGAAAATATGGTATAATAGTAATAAATGCATATAATTGCAACTGGGTGCAATTTGTGAGGTAAAAATAAACAAGTGATAGGGAAAGAAAAATGTGCAAACATGGCATGTGGATTGAGAAAAATATAAGTAGTAAGAGAATGTGGATAAAGAAGGTGAGAAAGTGATATGATAAAATGAGAGTGTATGAATTTAGAGGAATGCATCAAGTCGGGTACGGGAATGACTCCTAACTTCACGATTTTAATTTTCCTTTTGATTAGAAGGAAGAACTAGCGTGCTAAGGCTATTTTGTAGCCACACTCGCTCGTTTCCCTTACCCAAAGGGGACTCTCAAGCAAATTTACCCTATAACTAGCATGAAAATACAAAAGCCTAAGATGAAGGGGAAAGGATTGGAGAAGCATGCCAAATGCTAGAAAACTAAGAAAAATGTATGAAATGTAGTGAAACATGCAAGTATGTACCAACGAGAGGGGACGGCCTATTGGGTCTAGCATTGGACTAGCCCTTTTCTAAAATTCTCTCACAAGCATTGGACTTGCGAGAGCTCGAGGAGAAAAACCATGACCAGCATTGGACTAGCCATGGTGACGCATTCATCCATCACATTCATCTATGACTATAGAAAGCAAATAGACATGCTAATCACCTATAAACACGTAGCACATAACACTTAGCATGCTCGACTAAATGCAAGAGCCTAATAAAGCAAATTAACACGTAGCAACAAAAGCAAGCAATCAAGCTAATGAACCTATTACATTTGCTAACTAAAACAAATGGGGAAGAGGAAAAATGAATAAAAATGCTCTCCAAACCCTATCTATTACAAGCCAAGAGGTGTACACATACCCCATAAAAGAATAACTTAATAAAAGTAAAAGTAAATGAAATAAATGAAAGAAATTAAGGAAAGACAAGGAAAGCAAAGTAGACATGCAATTCTCACTTAGCACGTTGGATCATATAGAGGAGAGACAAAAAAGGAAAAAAGAAGTTATACCTCCCCGTTTGTGATGTTAGTAAAGTGAATAAGACTTAACTTGGGTTAGAGTCACCAAAGAAAGAGTTAACTTGGGCTAAAACTATCAAAGCAAGGGATTAATGCACCACTTTAAAGATAAGTAGAATAAAAGACAAAAAGGAAACTCAGAACACCTTAAAAACTTCAAAAGATGTACTAACAAACCACCAAATTCTTCCCTAATTGCGACTTAAATGCAGTCAAAAGATGCTTAATTTCAAAGGAGGAAGATTATTGACCAAACTTCTAAGATAGAAGAACTTCTAAGAACTCAATTGCAAATATTAATCAATCATGCGAGTCCAATCGAAACATTTAAAAACTTCAAAGGTCCCAATAATAAAAGGCCAAATAACGGTTCAAATTGCAATCAACTTAGGACTTAATTGCAAGAGATTGGAATGTAATTGGGCCATAGTAGCATAGACGGAAGCTAAGGGGAGTAAAGTGCAATTTTTCTTGGACATTTCCATGCACAACATGCAATCCACGAAAAAAAACAAGCTTCTGCAAACTACTTCAGAAATTTTCTTTTCTTCCGCCCCCATTCTCACGCAATTCCTTATGCATTTTGGACACATTCATACAAGCAAACCAAGAAGAGACATGATCAAATTGTTATCTAGATACAATACCAGCTCGGAACCAAAAAAACAAAAACAAAAAAACAAAAAAAAGCAAAAAAAAAAAAAAACAAACAAAAGACTAAGACTGTGAAACATTGGGTTCAGCAGGCTGATATATTTTCCAGCAATGTTTAGACATGTTTCAAGCTTTTTCCTTAACCCAAGCACACAAACATCAACACCAAACCTTCCATTTCATCCCTTCAACACCAGATCAAGCTAGCAAAAGATGACTAAAACCAGTTTTGTGAGCTGTTGCGGGAAGAAAAAGAAAGCAGCAAAGTGTGAGGATAAAATGCAGCTTTTTTTTCATTCAACCAAGAACTCCAAGCTCTCATCTTAACAGAATGCAATGATAAAACACTTCATGGGCTAGATTAAGGCAATAAAAATGACCCAAAACACAGAGCAGCAGGAGACACCCGAGATTTCATGCATCAAGAAACACTACAAATATCATTAGCGCCATAACGCAACTGAATGTAAGATTGCGACAGAGGTACTAACGCTCACGGCAAACATGCCCACAGATTCAAAGACAGATTCCAACGAAACTTTCTTCTTCTAGGAGACTTTAACTGGACGCTTTCTAGTTTTAAACAAATGCAGTCAAGACAACTAACAACAACAAAACTCAGCACGGTTGAAACTTATGTTGCAACAGAATTTTACTGTGACTTTTGCAGCTCAGCCCCCACGTTTACATTCTTATGAAACCCGAACTGAACCCATCATTTTGTCAGCAAAAAAAAACATATAATCCTTGACCCCTGATTGCTTACAAAGACCAAACAGATTAAAAAAATAAAAATCTGAAACAAAAAACGAGAGAATCTTAAAAACCAAAACAGATTAAAAGGTCATGCAAATCTGATAAAAAAAATGAAAAATCTACAATTCGCTGGGCTTACTTGTCACAGACATTGGCCATAAACACCAAACAAAAGCATCTTAAATTTATCATAGAGCCCCTACCGAGGAATCCAAACTACTGTCTCTAAATCCCCAGGTCAAAACCCTATGCGTTCCTTAACCATGAATCAAGACAGGAAACACAGAAAAATCCAAACTTGGCATGGGTTCTGGACTGAATATACCTCAGTAAAGACCTGCCGGTGATGATGGAGGGCTGAAATGGTGGTAGTCGTGAAGGCTAATAGTTCCAACAGCTCCTTTGCTCCTTGGGGAAATAGCGCCAGACCTCTTCTCCTCTTTGCTCTCTCCCCCCTTTCGGTTATGGTTGAGAAAAGATCGAAACTTTCCACTCTCCCTCTCGTTCTTTTGGTTTGACCAGAAATCTCCTAGCTTTTGCCCAGCCGTCACTCTCTCACTCTTCTCCACAATCTCGGCCACCAGCTCCTATTTTCATTAGCCGCCCCATGCTAACTCTACTCAGACCCTCACCTCAGTTGCAAAACCATCTATGCTTTCTATTCCTTCCGCCGTTTCTGAAACCCTCAGTTCTTCCCCTTGATTTTTTTCAGTCGCTCCCTTCTTTTCTTTCTATCTTTTCTCGGTTCCTTTTTCCCTCTTTTGTTTCTTTCTTTTCTTCTTTTTTTTCCACTCTTCCTTGAAACTCTATACTGCCCAGCCAAAACCCTTCTCAATCTCTCTTGCCCGAACTCCCCCTTTTTTTTTTCTCTCGGCCTTTTCTACTTCATCCAGCCGCCAACCCCTTGCTTTCCCTAGCCGTCCAAAAACTCTCTCTAGCTGTCTACCTCCTCCTCCCCTTGCTTAGCTGCGGCTGTTTTCCTTTTATAGGAGTCGATGGCCCCAAAACCCTCACCTCAAAGGTGAGGATTAAGGGTGGGTTTCCACCAAAACTTGAGCCATCCGATGACCATTGGGAGAAAAAGAAAAAAACAGAAAAATCCCTCGTGGAAAAAAATGGTGGTGAAATGATATTTCTTCATGTTTCTATATTGCTGCATGCGCGGCTTCTTTTTCTCTTTTTTTTTAATAACTTTATTAATAATAAACCATATAAATAAAGAAAAATAACAAATTAAATAAAATCGGATAAAATGAACAAAACTAGGAATAAAAGATACAACAAAATGCTAATAATTTTCCTTCTTTTTTTTGATAAATTCTATGCTAAAATGACTTAAGAATAAATAAAAGACTAAAAGTAAATAAAAATTAACATGAAAAATAAAAATACCAGTAAATAAAAATACACTAAAAATTTGGTGTTTACAGTTTGCCCCTCTTTGTCTGAGTTTTGGAAAAACTTGAGACAAAGAAGTAGACACCAAATACTTACCTGTGATTATTCACTGCAAACCACTTGAACAACTGACGCTCTAGCAATGAGGACTAACCCCTTAAACAAAATATTTTAAAATGAACTGACCCAGATGGCAAACTTAAAATGGAACTGACTCAATCCAGAATTTAAAAAACGACTGACCCGAACGAGAAATTGAAATCGTGGAACTGGCCCGAACAAGAAATTTAAAAATCATGGGACTGATCCGAACAAATTAAAATCGTGGGACTGATCCGAATAAAACTTAAAATCATGGGACTAACCCGAACAAAATTAAAAATCATGAGACTGACCCGAACAAAAGTAAAATCATGGGACTGACCCGAACAAAATTAAAAATCATGGGACTGATCCGAATAAAACTTAAAATCATGGGACTGGCCCGAATAAAACTTAAAATCATGGGATTGACCCGAATAAAACCTAAAATCATGGGACTGACTCGAATAAAACTTAAAATCATGGGACTGACTCGCATAAAACTTAAAATCATGGGACTGACCCAGATAAAACTTAAAAATCATGGGACTGACTCGAACAAAATTCAAATTGGAAATGCACACTAGTGGGACTGACCCATGTTTAGTGGCAATAAAGATGAAATGCACGCTAGTGGGACTGACCCATGTTTAGCGGTAATGATGATAAAATGCTCACTGGTGGGACTGACCCATGTTCAGTGGCGATGAAAAACAAAATGCACACTAGTGGGACTGACCCATGTTTAGTGGCAATAAAGACGAAATGCACGCTAGTGGGACTGACCCATGTTTAGCGGCGATGCAAATAAACTGCTCACTAGTGAGACTGACCCATGTTTAGTGGCAATAAAGACGAAATGCACGCTAGTGGGACTAACCCATGTTCAGCGGCAATGAAAATAAAATGCTCACTGGTGGGACTGACCCATGTTCAGTGGCGATGAAATGAAACGCACGATAGTGGGACTGACCCATGTTTAGCGGCAATGAAAATAAAATGCTCACTGGTGGAACTGACCCATGTTTAGTGGCAATAAAAATGAAATGCACGCTAATGGGACCGACCCATGTTTAGCGACAATGCAAATGAAATGCTCACTGGTGGGACTAACCCATGTTCAGTGGCAGTGAAATGAAAGGCTCACTAGTGGGACTGACCCAACGGCTAGTGGCGGTGTAAAATAAAATGCTCACTAGTGGGATTGACCTAATGGCTAGTGGCAGAATAAAAGAAATGCGCACTAGTGGGACTGACCCAACGGCTAGTGGCAGAATAAATGAAATGCTGGTATATATGAAGAAACTGTATCAGACTTGCTCGAAAAATTATCTAAAAATTTGCCCCAATATGATGAATTGGTCAGTGGGATTAAACCCGAGCCTGCCTTTGACAAATTAGTCAGTGAGATTACACCCGATCCTGCCTTGGATAATCGGTCAGTGGGATTACACCCGAGCCTACCGTGAGAATTAAAACACATACATCAGTGAGATAACTCAATGCTAACGGTGGTAGAAGAACAGAAACACACATGTTAGTGAGATAGACTCGATGCTAACGGTGGAGAAATCAGTGAATTAAATGTGGTTGTCAAGAATGGGAAATGGAAGGGTGCGCGGCGGGCGCTGAAATTTCGTCAACAAGAAATTGAAATTTGTCAAAGAACAAGAAATTAAATTCAAGTTTGACATTTTTTTTGAGAATCTTTTCAAAAATAATTTGTCCAAACTTCCACCAATTATTGTGCAACCGATCAATTGATTTGCATTACGGCATGGTTGCTCCTCCTTGAGGCCTTGATTCGTAAGATTCTGACTTACGTTTTTTCGTCGATTTCAGCCATGAGTACCTGCACAGGGGGCTTGCCAAAGTACAACATGCACTTTATTTTAAAATATTGCAACTACTACTCATGGAAAGAGCAGTGTGATTGATTTGAAAGTCTTGCTTGACTTTTGACGAAATCCTCAAATGGACTATAAAATATTTGCCCCTGTGTGGGCTTATTTTGCAAAATCTCTCAAATGAAAATTTACCCCAGTGTGGGCCCATTTAATTGCAAAAATTTGTTTGGATGACTCTCCATTTATTTGAACAAAGTAAGAAACTGCACTTCTAAAATTTAGAAAATAGTCATATATACAATGTGAAGAAACTTAAACGTCGCGTTTGAACACATACAGAAATTTCATGATGAATCCCTCAGAGTAACACCAAATTCAAGAAGATTTCTTTCTCTTTTTTTTAGCATTGGTGCTTAGGGTAACGGGTTACCACTTCTGGTTGACTCATCTTTCAAGACCAATCAAGTGGGCGTTATTTCTGATTTGGAAGTGGCTAAAGGAAATGGGAGGTCAGGATTTGTCTTATTTTTGTGCCCCAATTGTATGTAATCTATTCAATATCACATCTTAGTAAAAACAAATAGTTTGTCATCCTCATTTCTTAAGAAAACTTAGTCAATATATAAGCTTTAGGCTTGCAACATATGGGTAGAAATAATAGTTAAAACATGTGAAAACAGGTTATAGTCTTAAGATCACAGATGATTGATGGATTCCTCAGAAGTATAATTCTCACTTCGAGTTGTCATGAAGGATAAGTCAACGATGGACTTTATGGGTTTGTAATGCGGCTTGAAGAAGATAGTTGAAGAATAAGACTTTCAAGGACATTGCACCGAAGATCGCATTTTTTCGAAATTGCCCCTATTTTGGACTCCAAGATCCTGAACTTTGTTTGACTCTTATTATCACTCAACAGGAACTTTCAGCATCAAATCTTTTTGCATTTTTCTTTTGCATTTATTTTTGCTTTTTTCTTTTCAAAGGTGTCCTTGCGGGTTTTCACATGAAGAGCTGTGTCAACCTCACATCTAATCAATTCCGAAATACATCTAAAAAATTCCTTGGCATCAGTATATGAGCATCACTTGCCAATTAGAAAATTTCTTGACAGAAATATTGCAAAGAACAGAAGTCAGGACTTTCGGCTTTTGTAATGGGGTCACGTGGGGTGCTTAGAAAAGTTAAGGCTTGAAAGCAGATTTCTTAAGCGGTTTGAATGACCTGAGATCGCATTATTGCGCCAACCCTGTTTTAGGGTTAAATCAGAACTTGCCCCAGTTTATTCTCAATTGAGGCTCTTTTCTCTTTCATTTTGTTCTCTTTTTTCGGCTTTCTGCCATTCTTTTGAACTTTTCAAAATTTGTCCCAGTTCATGTTCAACTGAGGTTCTCTTTTCTTCTTTTGTCTTTTGATTTTGTCGTCTTATCACTTTTCACCTTTTGAGACTTTTCTTCTTTTTCAACTCAAACTTGCCCCAGTGTGGGATTTGCAATTCTCAGGGGTTGCCAAACGAAATAATTTATTCTGAAGGCTCAAAAGAGATAACTAGGGATAGAATGTTGATTGGAAAAGAAGAATGCCTGACTTTTAATCAGTTCCTTACATTAACTCTGAAAGGAAAATTTTCATTAATGCGAAATTTTTTTGCATGCATCTGAATCAATTAACCGAGGATGACTTCCGTTTGTCCATATCCGTGAAATATAGAGAATCCGCCGGACAACTCTTCTTTCTTTTCTTTTTCTCTCTTTTCTTTTCTCTTTTTTCTCAAAATTAAAGCTCAGGTAGAATCAAATTTTCCCATTCGGGGTTTTCTCTTTCTTTTAATTTTAGCATTTTGCCTTTTCTCCTTTTTGGGAAAATTCTTCAATCTCCTTCCCCAATGTGGGGTGCGATCATAGGTGCTTTGAAAAGAATCACCGATTTTTGCTCAAATGAGGATGCAAGGGGTAAAACAGTGTTTAGGTTGTAGAAACGATGGCCAAAGCATCATTCTTATGCTTCATGACAACCAAAGTAACGAACTGCTAATTGAAAATCCATTTCCTTTTGATATTTGAAAATTTTTCAATGTAAGGTAGTGATCATCAAGGCTCTTATTTGAAACGAAATTATTCTTTCAAAGGCTCAAATGGGAGAGTAAATGATAAAATCTGTATGGGTAGAGAAACGAACGCTCGAAATATCATTCCCAAATTTCCAAAATAAACAAGGATAATGCACATTTTTGCTTTCACTTAGATGTGAATTGAATATAACTAGACACAATGTACATTTTTCAAGCAAAGATTACCCCAATTTGTAATTTATGTGACTGATTTTATTTTGGGATTTATAGAAGTGGGCAAAATAGGAATTGCACAGTGAAGGAGAAAATGTATCTCATTGGGCCTTTTGAGTGACCGCTCACCCTTTTTTCATTTTTTTTTAACTCTGAGCACTCTTATTGTATAGCTCGGATCACCAATTGAGTGTACGTAAGGATTTTAGAAAGCATACACTCGTGAAATTTCAGGCTGGAGGTTGAGGAAATCTCAATTTAGCTTTATTTCCCAAAATTCATTATGAAATCTCCAATGAACAAAAGAATGAAATGCACATGAATACAATAATTGTGAGAACCCGTATTTTTTCCCTTAATGTTTTTCCTAGGGTTTTTTCCCTTTAATTGCATGTTTGCTGCATTTTCTGGCGTAGGAAAATTTTCTTGGTGGGTTTTATGAGTAAGTATAGTTTTTAAATGATTTTTTCTAGCACGGGGTAGTTTTTGAAAAATTACGGATATATATTGGATGTGGGACCCACTAGTGCGAAAAGTTCGGAAAAATTCGGCCAATAAGGTTAAGTTTTAGATACTGGTTGAAATTTATCGGGTGTTAAGAGATAAGTAGAGAAGGTGAAGTGATTGATGTGAGAGGAAACAAAAGGATAGAAATGCATTTAATGGAGTGACAAGTGTCACATTTTCATTGGTTGAATCATAAGACAACTATTCACCTTTTGACCTTTCTTACCCATTAAATAAATATCTCAAAAATTGACCAAAAATTCACTATTTCTTTCTCCATGTTGGCCAGCCACCTTAAGCTCAAGAAGGAAGAAAACTCTTCAAAGAAAAACTCTCCATCTAGTGCAAATCATTCAAACCAAGTGCTTAAATTTGTTTCTACTCCATAAAATCCCTCCATTTAGTGCTAGTAAGTGTTTTTGTGGAAGTGTTCAAGGAAGCTAAGGTGTTCTACAACTCCTTTTCTCTTGTTTACTAGGTAAGTGGTGCTTGAACTTCCTCCTACACCTAATGATGCTTAATTTGTGCCTAGTGGTTGCTAAAGTGCTGAAATTTGTGGTTTATTTCTTGGTTTGAGATGAATTGGTGAAGTTTTTATTTTATTGATGAATTTTCTGGTTTAATGTGATCATGATGTTGTGGTTATTTATGATGGTTGGTAATGAGGGATAATGACTCTAGTAGGTGTAAATGATTGGTAATTGCAACCAATTTTGGGTTTGGAAGGAATTTGAGGAAGTTAGGGTTTCATAACCCCCTTTTCTGTCCGGTTTTTTATCTTATAATTAGAGGCCGAATTGGCCTTTGCTTAAAACATCAAAGTTGTAGGTATTGATGTGTTTGAGGTGTCTGTAAAATTTCAGGTCATTTGGAGTAGTGTAGAGTGATATATGTCGATTTTACAGTTGCTGTTCTGGGTTGATGATAATGTGCGAACTGTGTCTGAAATGGGTTGATTTGGCAGGGATTGTTTTGGATTTTGTTGTTGGTGTCTTCTGATGAAATGTAGCTTGATGTCCTAGCTATCATATGCCTTTGGAATTTCGGCATTTGGACCTGTATAGACTGAGTTGTACTGATTACAGCATAGTGTGATTTGTAAACCCGCAATTACGGTTCTGGTTTGGTATTCTGCATATTTGACCTAGTTGTGCTAGGATTTGGACTGAGTGGCCTTCTACATTGTTGTAGCCCTGTCTTTTAACTTCGAGATGGTGGGTCTTACACCCTCATCCGATAAGCGTAGTGTAATTTGTGCCATTACCGCATAAGGAGGCCAAAACTGTTTTGTTGTTAGGGCTAATATAGTTACATTTCCTGATTTTCTGGTTTGCTATCATGCTTATATATGCATATGAAACCCTATTGGGGTTGTGATTGACATGGCTTTATGACTCGTTATCGAGTCTCATGGTATTTGTTTACGTGTTCTAGGGCGTGACGGTGGTTCACGACATTCTCTTGACGGAAGTGCATGAAACAACACTTAATTGATAAGTGAGTATACTACTCACTTGAATGTTACAATGTGGCTTTGCTATATGTGATTTTGATGCCTTGAAGGCTTATTTGGCTATTGGAATTGATTGAGGTGAGGGTGTACTTGACCGCCCTCACCCCTTGTGATACCGTTAATGACTGTTTACCGCTTCACTGATATACTGCACTTGCTATATGAGATATTGAATTCACTTCATGAAAAACTGATTTGGTGTCGGTTGGACGAGTATCCAACGGCCCTACTGTATTACTGAGCTCGACCCCGTTGGTAGTCACTTGAATCGAGCCAGCGAGGGCTTAGTCGTGAAAATTGACTCGCCACGGGGACTGAAATGGGAATCTTGTGATAATGAGACCCTTGGTTCCAGTGTACTCGAGTATCACCTAAAGTTACTGCTTGGAGTGCGGGCCCGGTTGGGGTATGTTGGGTGGAAGGAATGGAAGTGAAGTGGGTTCTACGGTTGGTACTCATAAACGTTGACGGAGAGTTAATGAGATTGGATCAAGAATGTAAGCGTGGAAATGGGCTCTTGAGAGCCGTCCGTATCCTTTTACTGACTTGTTTTACTTCTTAATTGTGTACTTGAAATGAAAGATTATGCTTATGTGATCTTTGTTGCTTATGTGGTAGTAACTCACTGGGCTTGAGCTCATTCCGTTCCATTTGTTTTCCTTACAGGAAAATGATCACTTTTGGAAAGGTTGCACTAGCAAGTTGAGCTCATGTAAATGTATCTTTTGAATAGCTCTTTGAATGAAACCCTAATGTGTATTGGGTTCACTTTCTTTTGATTGGCAAACCGAACATGTATATTCGTAGTGAATGATTTTTGATATGCCGCATTGGCTTGGAAATGTTACATTTCAATGTATGTATGTTTGGTTGAATTTCGGATCAACTCGTATTTCAAACGGCAAAAGAAAAATTTTGGCTACTCTCGGCCTAGTATCTGGATCCTGACGTGGCCGGTACTGTTCACCATCGGCTTCGATTTTTTTTTCATTTTTTTTATTTGTGATTTTGACTTGTTTACGCGCGTGGGTATGTTCCGGAACGTATTAGATCGACGTGAACTGATCCGTAGTCCTGGCGAGAGCTGGGCAGGCAGTCTGCTAACCCTTTGGTTCGCCTTAGGGGAAAGTGGGGCTGTTACAAGTGGTATCAGAGCCACTTCGTGTGGTCTCTGCGCGGAGTGAGACTGGACCAAGTGGTGTTGTGGTCCTAATTTCATGAATATGTCTAAGTGCTCGTTTGAGTGTAAGTTATGAACCGGGCATGTGATAAGTGTACGAATCATTATCATGGGACTCGAGGAAGTTAGGTATGTATGTCGGGTAGGAATCTTTAATAAGGATGGTATACTCTTGGGACCAGCCGGCTCGAGATGTGAATTATCTTAGACGAGATTCTTGCGCCCGGATACGAAAGATATGAGGGCCTAGGTTAGAAAGGATTTGGTGAACTAGAAAGGCGATTCTATGGAACTTCGTGTGGTTTGTTCGGGTGTGGTTAAGCGTGATCGACCTTGATTAAGATATAAATATTTGGACGAAGCCCTAGAAGGGGAAAAGCTTTTCGTGAGTTCTTTTGTACTTGTGACCTAGGTGTCTATAGTACTTTTGGGAGACCCTTTTGTTTCATGGAATGACTTCGTATGTACTTGACTGACTGTTCCGTATAATTGCTTAACCTGGTTATGTGATCTATGTATATGTGTTATGTGTTTAAATGCTCTTCGTGGTAATTGTTTGAGTTACTTATTCTTGTTTCATTGTTCCTGTCTGGTGCTACGGAAAGGAGGGTTAGGTGCCCTTTAACAGTATATTTATTTGGTGACCTAGATTGACTTAGATTGATGGAAGGCACTCGGAGTGGTCAAGGCCGTGGACGCAGAACTAGACAACCCACACCGGTTAGGGGTACGGGGGAAACCTCTACTGGACCCAATCTGGAACCGCAAGTAAACCCTAATGTGCAAATAGCTACTGCTATGCAGCAAATGACAGACTTGCTAGCACAAGTGGTGCAACAACAGGGCCAAAACCCAAACCCTAACCCTGGAAACCCTGGTAACCATATCGAGAGCGAAGACAGATCTCTCGAACGATTCCAAAAGTTCGTTCCGCCAAAGTTTGTTGGGGGACCCGACCCAGACGTTGCCGAAAGATGGCTTGAAAAGATGGTGGATATATTTGCAGCCCTACACTACCCTGACGAACGGCAGGTGACTTTTGCCGTGTTTCAGCTTGAGGGGGCAGCCCGTTCCTGGTGGAACGTAATTCGGCAGAAGTGGGAACGAGAACAGACACCTAGGACTTAGGTGAACTTCATCAGAGAGTTCAATGCGAAGTTTTTCCCTCCTCTAGTTCAGGAGAGGAAGGAAGACGAGTTCATTCGACTCCGCCAAGGAGCTCAAACTGTGGCGGAATATGAGAGCCAATTCACCCGCCTATCCAAATTTGCGCCCGAACTCATCATGACCGAGCAACGAAGAATACGGCGATTTGTCCAGGGCCTGAACGTAGAAATCCAGAAGGATCTCGCGGCAGCCCAAATTAACGTCTTCAGCGAAGTAGTGGAGAAGGCACAACCAGTAGAGAATGCTAGGCTCCAGGTGAAAAACTTCCAGGCGAAAAGAGAGGATTTCCTGGAAGTAGTTCGGGGCAGGGGGATGAAAGTACCCCTCCCAAGTTTGGGCGGGGAATGGGAGGAGTAAGGATGCCGGGAGTGTCACAAGAGAGCCCGTCAAGAGGAGGCTAGGCTTCTACAGCACGCGGACCCTGCGGGTATTGCAGAAAATTAAACCACTCGGAGGACAATTGCTGGAAAAAAGGAGGAAAATGCTTGCTCTGTGGGAGTGCTAAACATCAAATTGCTAACTGTCCAACTCGCTTGCGCGAGCGGCAAGGGACTCTGCCACCAACTACTACCAACCCTGCCCGGCCGAAGGGGGACAAGGATGGATCGAAAGTGTCCTCTCGGGTGTACTCCTTAGAACAACATCAAGTCTTTGACCCATTAGAGGACGTGGAAGGTAATAATTTACTGAACCTGGCCAGTGAAGGGGTACAGATCTGTTAGCTAGTTATAATGCTCAATTTAATCCCGGAATAGTCAATGATAAGGAATTTTGAGGACGAAATTCTTTTAAGGGGGAGAGAGTGTGAGAACCCGTATTTTTTCCCTTAATGTTTTTCCTAGGGTTTTTCCCCTTTAATTGCATGTGTGCTGCATTTTCTGGCGTAGGAAAATTTTCTTGGTGGGTTTTATGAGTAAATATAGTTTTTAGATGATTTTTTCTAGCATGGGGTAGTTTTTGAAAAATTACGGATATATATTGGACGTGGGACCCACTAGTGCGAAAAGTTCGGAAAAATTCGGCCAATAAGGTTAAGTTTTGGATACTGGTTGAAATTTATCGGGTGTTAAGAGATAAGTAGAGAAGGTGAAGTGATTGATGTGAGAGGAAACAAAAGGATAGAAATGCATTTAATGGAGTGACAAGTGTAACATTTCCATTGGTTGAAGCCTAAGACAACTATTCACCTTTTGACCTTTCTTACCCATTAAATAAATATCTCAAAAATTGACAAAAAATTCACTCTTTCTTTCTCCATGTTGGCCGGCCACCTTAAGCTCAAGAAGGAAGAAAACTCTTCAAAGAAAAACTCTCCATCTAGTGCAAATCATCCAAACCAAGTGCTTAAATTTGTTTCTACTCCATAAAATCCCTCCATTTGGTGCTAGTAAGTGTTTTTGTGGAAGTGTTCAAGGAAGCTAAGGTGTTCTACAACCCCTTTTCTCTTGTTTACTAGGTAAGTGGTGCTTGAACTTCCTCCTACGCCTAATGATGCTTAATTTGTGCCTAGTGGTGGCTAAAGTGCTGAAATTTGTGGTTTATTTCTTGGTTCGAGATGAATTGGTGAAGTTTTTATTTTATTGATGAATTTTCTGGTTTAATGTGATCATGATGTTGTGGTTATTTATGATGGTTGGTAATGAGGGGTAATGACTCTAGTAGGTGTAAATGATTGGTAATTGCAACCAATTTTGGGTTTGGAAGGAATTTGAGGAAGTTAGGGTTTCATAACCCCTTTTCTGTCTGGTTTTGTATCTTATGATTAGAGGCCGAATTGGCCTTTGCTTAAAACATGAAAGTTGTAGGTATTGATGTGTTTGAGGTGTCTGTAAAATTTCAGATTTGGAGTAGTGTAGAGTGAGATATGTCGATTTTACTATTGCTGTTCTGGGTTGATCAGAATGTGCGAACTGCGTCTGAAATGGGTTGTTTTGGCTGGGATTGTTTTGGATTTTGTTGTTGGTGTCTTCTGATGAAATGTAGCTTGATGTCCTAGCTATCATATACCTTTGGAATTTTGGCATTTGGACCTGTATAGACTGAGTTGTACTGATTACAGTATAGTGTGATTTGTAAACCTGCAATTACGGTTCTGGTTTGGTATTCTGCATATTTGACCTAGTTGTGCTAGGATTTGGACTGAGTGGCCTTCTACATTGTTGTAGCCCTGTCTTTTAGCTTCGAGATGGTGGGTCTTACACCCTCATCCAATAAGCATAGTGCAATTTGTGCCATTACCGCATAAGGATGCCAAAACTGTTTTGTTGTTAGGGCTAATATAGTTACATTTCCTGATTTTCTGGTTTGCTATCATGCTTATATATGCATATGAAACCCTATTGGGGTTGTGATTGACATGGCTTTATGACTCGTTATCGAGTCTCATGGTATTTGTTTACGTGTTCTAGGGCGTGACGGTGGTTCACGACATTCTCTTGACGGAAGTGCATGAAACAACACTTAATTGATAAGTGAGTATACTACTCACTTGAATGTTACAATGTGGCTTTGCTATATGTGATTTTGATGCCTTGAAGGCTTATTTGGCTATTGGAATTGATTGAGGTGAGGGTGTACTTGACCGCCCTCACCCCTTGTGATACCGTTAATGACTGTTTACCGCTTCACTGATATACTGCACTTGCTATATGAGATATTGAATTCACTTCATGAAAAACTGATTTGGTGTCGGTTGGACGAGTATCCAACGGCCCTACTGTATTATTGAGCTCGACCCCGTTGGTAGTCACTTGAATCGAGCCAGCGAGGGCTTGGTCGTGAAAATTGACTAGCCACGGGGACTGAAATGGGAATCTTGTGGTAATGAGACCCTTGGTTCCGGTGTACTCGAGTATCACCTAAAGTTACTGCTTGGAGTGCGGGCCCGATTGGGGTATGTTGGATGGAAGGAATGGAAGTGAAGTGGGTTCTACGGTTGGTACTCATAAACGTTGACGGAGAGTCAATGAGATTGGATCAAGAATGTAAGCATGGAAATGGGCTCTTGAGAGCCGTCCGTATCCTTTTACTGACTTGTTTTACTTCTTAATTGTGTACTTGAAATGAAAGATTATGCTTATGTGATCTTTGTTGCTTATGTGGTAGTAACTCACTGGGCTTAAGCTCATTCCGTTCCATTTGTTTTCCTTACAGGAAAATGATCACTTTTGGAAAGGTTGTACTAGCAAGTTGAGCTCATGTAAATGTATCTTTTGAATAACTCTTTGAATGAAACCCTAATGTGTATTGAGTTCACTTTCTTTTGATTGGCAAACCGAACATGTATATTCGTAGTGAATGATTTTTGATATGCCGCTTTGGCTTGGAAATGTTACATTTCAATGTATGTATGTTTGGTTGATATTTGGTTGAATTTCGGATCAACTCGTATTTCAAACGGCAAATGAAAAATTTTGGCTACTCTCGGCCTAGTATCTGGATCCTGACGTGGCCGGTACTGTTCACCATCGGCTTTGATTTTTTTTCATTTTTTTTTATTTGTGATTTTGACTTGTTTACGCGCGTGGATATGTTCCGGAACGTATTAGATCGACGTGAACTGATCCGTAGTCCTGGCGAGAGCTGGGCAGGCAGTCCGCTTACCCTTTGGTTCGCCTTAGGGGAAAGTGGGGCTGTTACAATAATTATCCCAAAAACTTTATTGCTGAAAAAGTTTAAAACAAAATTTCTCGTTCAATTACAATACAAATGAGAAGAGAAAAACTTCTAAAGAGCTCCACATATATACACTTTTTATCTCCTTTTCTTTTGGGCCAAAAATATATTAACAAGTCAAATATACAGAATTTTCCTTTGAAAAACAATTATGAAATCTCTTAGAGGCTTTAGCCTAATGCTTTCATCGCAGGGTCTGCCCAAGAGTCAAGTAATACTTTTCACACTTTCCGGATCAAAAAAAAAATTGTTATCAGATATAGAAAAAATATTTTCACTTTATTGAAATATTTTTATGAATGCAGGGGGAGGGGGGAAAAATAAAAAGAAAGAAAAAAAATACCCAAAGTTAGTAAGCAAAATTGCAGAGTCGGTATGCATGTCCTATGGGGGGAACCTTTTTTATGCCAAGGGTAGGCCTAGCATGAAATGCAATCCTCTAGGGTAGGCACCATACCATACCTGATGAATCCGATCAATTGATTGAGTAAAAAAAAAAAAATTGAAAATTTTGGCCAATTGGAGTGAGAAGAGACATTTGTCTTAAAAATGAGGACAAAATCCGAATGGATTGCTTGCTTTGGTCAACACATAAAATGATGTGTAAAAGAGCCTACTCTTGAAAGGATTGCAATGTCTTGACTAATTTATTCAGTGAATCTTAAATTTAAACCCTAAAGGGAATAAACAAGTCAAATGGATAGGATGAAATTGATGATTTATTCAAAATTGACTAGATTACCTTAAAAAGGGTAAAATGGTCAAATGCATTGAATGAAACTTGATTATTTATTCAAAATTGAATGGATAACCCTAAAAATGAATTACACTAATCAAATGAATTGAATGAAATCAATTGATCAAACAGATCGAGTGAAATGATGATTTATTCAAAATCGACCGAATTGCCCTAAAAATAGGTAAACTGGTCAAATGGATCAAACAAAATTGATGATTTATTCAAAATTGATAAGATTGCCCTAAGAATGGGTAAACTAATCAAATGAATTGAATGAAATTAGTGCTCTATTAAAAAATGACTAGATTGCCCTAAAAATGAACAAATTGATAAAATGGACTGGATGAAATTGATGAATAAAATGGTCCAATGGATTGAATGGAATTGACGGCTTATTGGTAGTTTCAAAAATTTATTGCGATGCATTAGTCTATGAGCCTTCTAATATCAAATTTTGGCCTCAAATTATTTATCGTCTTAACACTGAGGAATTATTTGTGAATTTCTTCAAGTCAATGTCCTTTAAGCAAGGGATTTTTACCGACTATGTTGAAAATGGCCAAAAGATGATTGTTAGATGCTCATATTCTAATGTGCAAAAAATTGCTTTGCCATCTTTGAAAAGATCGGATCTTACCTTACCTCGTGCACCACCCCTTCGGATAGTACAGGAAATGTAAACGTGCAAGTCTCATTGGATTATATATCCGAGACATAGGGTGGTTTAATCCTGGCACGGGATCCCCTAAATGGCATTCCCTCTAAGGTGGATGCATGATGCCAATTTATTAAAACAATAAAACATGCAATTATATCATGACCTAAAAGGACCCTTTGTATGCCAAGGTAGGCCAAAAATGATATGCCATTTTTAATTTACGAATGAAATATACCAAAATTTCTAAACGTGCAATAGCCTAAGGGTAGGTCCTAAAAGAGGATCATGCCAGACCTCTTATTTCCTAATGTTTGTGAATGCAAAAGACAAGAGACAAGGACACGCCAGTTCAACACATAATCACATAACACGTTGGACAATTAGATGATATAAAAAGCAACAAAATTAAATAAGGAAAGAGGGGTAGGACCCCTCCCCTCGTGCATAGTGTCCTTAATAGGGTAAGGTCGACTCTACCCTAGGTAATGCTAATATGGATGCATGAGATTTGGCTCACTAATGCATCTAGACTCGATAAGGCTTCGGCTCCCAAACCTTCAGACCTAAAGGCGAAGGGTCATCACTCCCAGGGCCTTCGATTGGTGGCTCGAGTGATCCCTTAGGTAGCGCTATGGGCGCAAAGCACACCATCCGCCTACCCAAGGCAATCGATCCTAATCCTACAAGGAGGTGTGGGAAACGCCCACGAAAAAGAGAAAAAATAGGGTGACTAAAACTACGTATGCACGTATGAAGTGCTTCGTTTGGAGGGGAGGGATCGAGAACCAACGCGAAGCTCTAGGGTAAAATTTCCCCCACCCAAATGCAATGCAAAGCGCGGGATAAAACAAGTAAAACATACATCCAAGCAATCAATCATACATACGTGAGTGAGGGAGTAGTTTGATACGTGCGCGAGGCAAAAGGTCCTAAAATGGAAAATGCAACCCTAATATCCAAATGCTACGCATAACAAGGGTAGAAAACAAAAAAGAATGGTTAAATCAAATGCTTGGACCCACTTAGGAGGTCCCCAGTGGAGTCGCCAAGCTGTCGCGCCCCACTTTTTGATGTGTGAAAGTAGTGTGTAGGAGATGTATGTGAACGTGTGTGAAAGTGAAAATAAAAGGCCGTGGGATTGTGAAATGCGACGGTTTGGCCAAAAAAAAGGTTTTAGATAGAAAAGGAGTCGCCACTTGGTATAGAGTTAGGGTGTACCAAGTCACCCAAAAAATGATTTTTGTTTTTGGAAAGAAAAGTAAACAAACCCTTTTTAAAGAATTTTAGATCTACGTAACCAAAGAAAGGGATCGAGGATCACATTTGATAAGAGAGAAGGCAAAGGCAAAGCCTAAGGCACTCCCTTACCCTAGCCAAAGCTAGTTGCGTGACTTAACCCTTCTTTTTCTAATTCTTCTACCCAAAGTATGTGTTGCATGTTGGATATGACTAATGGATGCGAAAAAGAGAAAAATGCAATCCTAAATCTAAAATGTCTCTTATGAGGCTTTTTGGTCCCAATCACATGAGTTGTGATGGCCAATAAGGAAAACTCTCATAGAGGTCACGGGTAATGCAAATGAAGACCCAAATATGAGTGCAAGTGTGAAAATGTAAGAAGAATGCAAAATAAAATAAAAAATAAAAATACAAATGTAAGTGCAAGTGTGCAAATGTAAGAAAAGTGCATGTGTGCCAATTGAGCAAATAAAGGTGTTTATGTGCAAGTGGATGAAAATATGGTATAATAGTAATAAATGCATATAAGTGCACCTGGGTGCAATTTGTGAGGTAAAAAATAAATAAGTGATAGGGAAAGAAAAATGTGCAAACATGGCATGTGAATTGAGAAAAATATAAGTAGTAAGAGAATGTGGATAAAGAAGGTGAGGAAGTGATATGATAAAATGAGAGTGTATGAATCTAGAGGAATGCATCAAGTCGGGTACGGGAATGACTCCTAATTTCACGATTTTAATTTTCCTTTTGATTAGAAGGAAGAACTAGCGTGCTAAGGCTATTTTGTAGCCACATTCGCTCGTTTCCCTTACCCAAAGGGGACTCTCAAGCAAATGTACCCTATAACTAGCATGAAGATGCAAAAGTCTAAAATGAAGGGGAAAGGATTGGAGAAGCATGCCAAATGCTAGAAAACTAAGAAAAATGTATGAAATGTAGTGAAAAATGCAAGTATGTACCAACGAGAGGGAACGGCCTATTGGGTCTAGCATTGGACTAGCCCTTTTCTAAAATTCTCTCACAAGCATTGGACTTGCGAGAGCTCGAGGGGAAAAACCATGACTAGCATTGGACTAGCCACGGTGACGCATTCATCCATCACATTCATCTATGACTATAGAAAGCAAATAGACATGCCAATCACCTATAAACACGTAGCACATAACACTTAGCATGCTCGACTAAATGCAAGAGCCTAATAAAGCAAATTAACACGTAGCAACAAAAGCAAGCAATCAAGGTAATGAACCTATTACATTTGCTAACTAAAACAAATGGGGAAGAGGAAAAATGAATAAAAATGCTCTCCAAGCCCTATCTATTACAAGCCAAGAGGTGTACACATACCCCATAAAAGAATAACTTAATAAAAGTAAATGAAATAAATGAAAGAAATTAAGGAAAGACAAGGAAAGCAAAGTAGACATGCAATTCTCACTTAGCACGTTGGATCACATAGAGGAGAGACAAAAAAGGAAAAAAGAAGTTATACCTCCCCGTTTGTGATATTAGTAAAGTGAACAAGACTTAACTTGGGTTAGAGTCACCAAAGAAAGAGATAACTTGGGCTAAAACCATCAAAGCAAGGGATTAATGCACCACTTTAAAGATAAGTAGAATAAAAGGCAAAAAGGAAACTCAGAACACCTTAGAAACTTCAAAAGAGGTACTAACAAACCACCAAATTCTTCCTTAACTACGACTTAAATGCAGTCAAAAGATGCTTAATTTCAAATGAGGTAGATTATTGACCAAACTTCTAAGATAGAAGAACTTCTAAGGACTCAATTGCAAATATTAATCAATCATGCGAGTCCAATCGAAACATTTAAAAACTTCAAAGGTCCCAATAATAAAAGGCCAAATAACGGTTCAAATTGCAATCAACTTAGGACTTAATTGCAAGAGATTGGAATGTAATTGGGCCATAGTAGCATAGACGGAAGCTAAGGGGAGTAAAGTGCAATTTTTCTTGGACATTTCCATGCACAACATGCAATCCACGAAAAAAAACAAGCTTCTGCAAACTACTTCAGAAATTTTCTTTTCTTCCGCCCCCATTCTCACGCAATTCCTTATGCATTTTGGACACATTCATGCAAGCAAACCAAGAAGAGACATGATCAAATTGTTATCTAGATACAATACCAGCTCGGAACCAAAAAAACAAAAAAAAAAACAAAAAAAAGCAAAAAAAAAAAACAAACAAAAGACTAAGACTGTGAAACATTGGGTTCAGCAGGCTGATATATTTTCCAGCAATGTTTAGACATGTTTCAAGCTTTTTCCTTAACCCAAGCACACAAACATCAACACCAAACCTTCCATTTCATCCCTTCAACACCAGATCAAGCTAGCAAAAGATGACTAAAACCAGTTTTGTGAGCTGTTGCGGGAAGAAAAAGAAAGCAGCAAAGTGTGAGGATAAAATGCAGCTTTTTTTTCATTCAACCAAGAACTCCAAGCTCTCATCTTAACAGAATGCAATGATAAAACACTTCATGGGCTAGATTAAGGCAATAAAAATGACCCAAAACACAGAGCAGCAGGAGGCACCCGAGATTTCATGCATCAAGAAACACTACAAATATCATTAGCGCCATAACGCAACTGAATGTAAGATTGCGGCAGAGGTACTAACGCTCACGGCAAACATGCCCACAGATTCAAAGACAGATTCCAGCGAAACTTTCTTCTTCTAGGAGACTTTAACTGGACGCTTTCTAGTTTTAAACAAATGCAGTCAAGACAACTAACAACAACAAAAACTCAGCACGGTTGAAACTTATGTTGCAACAGAATTTTACTGTGATTTTTGCAGCTCAGCCCCCACGTTTACATTCTTATGAAACCCGAACCGAACCCATCATTTTGTCAGCAAAAAAAACATATAATCCTTGACCCCTGATTGCTTACAAAGACCAAACAGATTAAAAAAATAAAAATCTGAAAAAAAAAACGAGAGAATCTTAAAAACCAAAACAGATTAAAAGGTCATGCAAATCTGATAAAAAAAAAAGAAAAATCTACAATTCGCTGGGCTTACTTGTCACAGACATTGGCCATAAACACCAAACAAAAGCATCTTAAATTTATCATAGAGCCCCTACCGAGGAATCCAAACTACTGTCTCTAAATCCCCAGGTCAAAACCCTATGCGTTCCTTAACCATGAATCAAGACAGGAAACACAGAAAAATCCAAACTTGGCATGGGTTCTGGACTGAATATACCTCAGTAAAGACCTGCCGGTGATGATGGAGGGCTGAAATGGTGGTAGTCATGAAGGTTAATAGTTCCAACGGCTCCTTTGCTCCTTGGGGAAATAGCGCCAGACCTCTTCTCCTCTTTGCTCTCTCCCCCCTTTCGGTTATGGTTGAGAAAAGATCGAAACTTTCCACTCTCCCTCTCGTTCTTTTGGTTTGACTAGAAATCTCCAAGCTTTTGCCCAGCCGTCACTCTCTCACTCTCCTCCAAAATCTCGGCCACCTGCTCCTATTTTCATTAGCCGCCCCATGCTAACTCTACTCAGACCCTCACCTCAGTTGCAAAACCATCTATGCTTTCTATTCCTTCCGCCGTTTCTGAAACCCTCAGTTCTTCCCCTTGATTTTTTTCAGTCGCTCCCTTCTTTTCTTTCTATCTTTTCTCGGTTCCTTTTTCCCTCTTTTGTTTCTTTCTTTTCTTCTTTTTTTCCACTCTTCCTTGAAACTCTATACTGCCCAGCCAAAACCCTTCTCAATCTCTCTTGCCCGAACTCCCCCCTTTTTTTTTTCTCTCGGCCTTTTCTACTTCATCCAGCCGCCAACCCCTTGCTTTCCCTAGCCGTCCAAAAACTCTCTCTAGCTGTCTACCTCCTCCTCCCCTTGCTTTGCTGCGGCTGTTTTCCTTTTATAGGAGTCGATGGCCCCAAAACCCTCACCTCAAAGGTGAGGATTAAGGGTGGGTTTCCACCAAAACTTGAGCCATCTGATGACCATTGGGAGAAAAAGAAAAAAACAGAAAAATCCCTCGTGGAAAAAAATGGTGGTGAAATGATATTTCTTCATGTTTCTATAATGCTGCATGCGCGGCTTCTTTTCCTCTTTTTTTTTAATAACTTTATTAATAATAAACCATATAAATAAAGAAAAATAACAAATTAAATAAAATCGGATAAAATGAACAAAACTAGGAATAAAAGATACAACAAAATGCTAATAATTTTCCTTCTTTTTTTTTTCGATAATTTCTATGCTAAAATGACTTAAGAATAAATAAAAGACTAAAAGTAAATAAAAATTAACATGAAAAATAAAAATACCAGTAAATAAAAATACACTAAAAATTTGGTGTCTACACAATGCGTTTTCTTTTCTCAATGTGTTTTGCAGACCCACGAGTCGATTTTCTTAGTGATGGCACCACAATTTCTTCATCTTTAAGTCGAATTGTGCGTCCGGTGCCAGAAAATCCTCCTCTCAATCGAACCATGATGAAATGTAGGATGATTTTCTTGCAGAATGTGATGAGAATGTGGATGAGATGAACTAATTTGGCTATCTAGGGTAGAATGAATGCTCGAATCTATCAAAAAAGGGTGAGTTTTTGAAGTTAGGGTTTCTAAAGAAATTTGGGATCAGTTGAGTATTTTGACAGTTGGAAAAGAGTTTAAATGGTAATCAGTTTGCAAAGGAGCAGTTGTGTTATTTACGAAGTCAATTTTTTGAAATTTATTCCGAGAAGGAACGAATTTGAAATTTTGAAAGTGGAGGAATGGGAAGAGATGCGTCCGAGACAATGGTTATTTTTGAACTAAATGAAGGAGAAGGCATCTTTATAACACGCCCTTTTTGAGTGTCAGACGGCCGAATGAAAAGAATCGTCAAACACAACCGTCTGACATAAAACTTTTTTGAAAAATGATTTAGAATACTGTCGGACGTCCATTCATCTGGTATCGAACGTCCGATAAAGTTTGATCAGAGAAATTTTAGAAATTTTTTTTCCAAAATGCCCAACTTTGTTCTCAAAGATATAAACTGATCTAGAGGTATGATTTTTGTAAGAATATCAGTAATTTGATCTTTTGAACAAACATATTGTGCACAAATTTTACCCTTTTGAACAAGATCACAAGTGAAATGATACTTTCTGTCCATATACTTTATCCTAGAATGTTGAATGAGATTTTTTGACAAATTTATGGCACTTGTGTTATCACAATACATAAGCACACAATCGTACACCAGACCAAAATCATTCAAGATATTTTTCATCCACAACATTTGAGTACAACATGCACCAGCGGCTACATATTTCGCATCCGCTGTAGACAAAGAGATAGCATTTTGTTTCTTACTAAATCATGATACTAAACAGTTACCAAGAAAGTGACATGTACCACTAGTACTTTTTCTATCTATCCTACATCCACCAAAATCGGCATCCAAAAAATCACATAATGGAAATTCATGACATTTTGGATACCAAAGATTATAATTCAATGTTCCTTTTAAATATCTAAAGATTATTTTAACAGCAATCAAATGAGATTCATTAGGACAAGATTGAAAACGAGCACACAAGCAAACATCAAACATGATATCAGATCTACTTGCGGTTAAATAAAGTAAACTACCAATCATACCTCTATGCTTCTTTTCATTAATTTTCATACCTTCTTCATCTTTGTCAACTTTGGTAGATGTACACATAGGCGTTTCAACTTGTTTTGAATCCTCCATTTCGAATCTTTTGAGAAGTTCTTCTGTCTACTTAGTTTGATTGATTAATGTACCTTGTTGAGTTTGAATCACTTGGAGTCCAAGGAAGAAATTCAGCTCTCCCATTATACTCATCTCAAACTCATTTTGCATAATAGTGAAAAAATCCTTGCACAAACACTCATTAGTAGCACCAAAAATAATATCATCCACATATAGTTGTATAATTAGAAGATCATTGAAACTTTGTTTAGTGAAAAGAGTGGTACCCACAATACCTCTTTTGAAACCATTTTCAACCAAAAAACTACTTAAACGTTCATACCAAACTCTTGGAACTTGTTTTAACCCATACAAAGGTTTTGAAAGTTTAAATACATGATTTGGATATTTCTCATTTTCAAAATCGGGAGGTTGGTCAACATAAATTTCTTGATCAATAAATCCATTCAAAAAAGTACTTTTAACATCCATTTGAAAAAATTTAAAATTCTTGAAACATGCAAAAGCGAGAAACATTCTAATTGATTCTAATCTAGTTACGGGTGCAAATGTTTCATCAAAATCTATTAATTCTTCTTGAGCATACCCTTTAGCCACTAATCTAGCCTTATTTCCCACAATTTCACATTTATCATTCATTTTATTTTTAAAAATCTATTTTGTACCAATAATAGGATGATTATGAGGCCTTTCAACTAGCGTCCAAAGATTGTTTCTTTCAAATTGATTTAGTTCCTCTTGCATGGCTAAAATCCAGTTTTTATATTTCAAATCATCAACAATTTTTTTAGGCTCAAAATGCGAGACTAAAACAAAATTATCCATTAATTGTTTAGATGAGGAGCGAGTTCTTACTTTTTCGGATGGATCACCAATAATAAGTTCCTTGGGATGATTTTGAACAAAGTTGGTACTTTAAACCTGGAAATTGCCTATTTTGTCTCAATTTTTCAGCAAATTTGAGCTACTATATCTTGGTGCTCAAAACTCTGATTCTTGTTCCACTTGTTTTGTTTGAAATTTTGATTGCAACTCTAATTGAGTTTCAAATTTTAGAGGCAAGTTCAAATTCTATGAATTTTGCCGAATTTCCAAAGTTGGCGAAAAACCAACTTCAAAACTGTCTCGCAAGCCTAAAACAGCAACTTTGAGCCAAATTTTGAATACCTTCCATCTAGAATCATGGAAATGTGTCTTCCAAAAACTTTTAGTACTTTGGAAGTAGTTTTGAACGGTACCAAGTTTTTCAATTTTGAATTTGTAAAGAATGAGATACGATTTTTCAAAAATCTCAAATCAAAACTAGAATTTCCGAATCTTAAGGAAATGGAGTTTTTCGAATTCTCCTTATTCCTTTGATATTACTTGAACGTTTTATACTTGATTTCAAAGATGAAAACTAGATTTCTCTTGTATTTTAAAACTCCACTTTTGAGCCTCGATTTACGAGAAATTAAGGTTTATTTTCATGAGATTTTCTTAAATTGTACTCTAGTACAACCTTCTTCGATAATTGGGGTTTATAAGTCATTGTCTATTATTAATTACTCAGGCATGCACGAGGACCTTCAAGAGGATCCCACAATGGACGCCTGAACTTTGAATGACATTCCTTTTTTGATAACTTGGTGAGTGCCAAGTGTATGTTAAATGCTTATGTGATTGAGATATTAGTTGTACAAGTGTTATACATGATACGTAAACTTACCGAGGCGAGGGTGTACTTTATCGCCCTCGTCCTTTTTCTCATGTAACTACGTGATACTTATTACATGAATGAATATGAATGGCAATTGTACATGGATATTACGTGCTCGATTATTAATAGTGCATGAGTAGTTAAAATCCTGTGAACTTGATACATGCTTACTTGATATCAATGACTTGAAATTTGAGAAATGGAGTCGAGTGTGTACTTTATCACATTCGTTCTCATTTGAAATAAATGACTCGTGCTTGACGTGACTTGAATTGCTTGAACTGACATGACTTGACTTGGAAAATATGCTATGGCTGCATAAGTCGATTGGAACAATGTCTCATCGATCTCTGAACGATAGCAAGTACCATACCGATTTGGTGGAATGTACCTCTCGAATCGTCTCAGAACCCTAAAGCATTCTAGTTCGATTAGAGCGATGTCTTATCGACCACTGAACGATTGTAAGTACTACACCGATTCGGGTGGGAGGTACCTCTCGAATCATTTCAGTACCCTAATTCATGCTAAGTCGATTAGAGCGATGTCTCATCGACCACTGAACGATTGTAAGTATTACACCGATTCGGGTGGGAGGTAGCTCTCGAGTCGTTTCAATACCCTAATTCATGCTAAGTCGATTGGAGCGATGTCTCATCGACCACTGAATGATTGAAAGTACCACACCGATTTGGTGGGAGGTACATCTCGAGTCGTCTCAGTACCCTAAACCTCTGAACGATAGTAAGTACCACACCGATTCAGGTGGGAGGTACCTCTCGAGTCGTCTCAGAAACATAAATGGAATACGTGAAGTGCTATGATTTAATTATCTACTCAGGTGACGGGGTGTCGTTACAAGAAGGTATTGATTTGAATTTGGGCAAAGTAATTGAAAATTAGCTTTTGAGAGCTCCTGCCTCCTACTCAAGTGTGTTTATTATAAATTGTGAATTTCTTGAACGTTATAGTTTTCACTATTATATAAGTGCTATTGCTATTGAATTACTTGTCTTGAATGCTTTCTTGGCCTCACGAGCATCCGCTCACCCCGTTAGATCTATTTTCCTTAACAGGAGCGGATATGGGAGGATTATGGAGAAGTTTACTTGGTGGCTCATTTGATTAGAGTTTTGAATGTATTTGTTTAGACAACTTTTGGAAGTTGTATATTTTGGAAAAAGTAATTGTAAGTTTGAAATTGTGATGTAAGATTGAATATTTACGTATGAAAATGATTTCGTACTTTTATTCCGATTTTCATTGTTAGTATTAGACTTTAAGTTTGAATTGGAATTGTCTCGAGTCTTGGCGAGAGCTGGGCAGGCGTTCTGCTGATACCCTTGGGTTTGCTCTTGGGAGAAGTTGGGGCGTCACAGTTGATATGAGAGCTTAGGCTTCAGATCTTTGTAGTGTATCCTAGACTAAAAGTTTAGGATGCCGGGCTGTGGGACTGGTTTGAAAGTTAAGCGACTACTTATGGGGGATAAAAATCAGAGCAGGTTCGCGTGGTCTCTGCGTGGAGTGAGCTTGGGCCAAGTGGTGATATGGTCCCAATTATGTGAATATGTATAAAGGGCTAAGTGCTCTTCTTGTGCGCAAGTTGTGAACTACGAAATTGGTAAGCGTAAAACCGTTATCATGCTACTTGAGGTAGATAGATATGTACGTCAGGTAGGGATCTTAAACTTTATTGATTTGTACTTGGGAGCGTACAGCCTGAGTTGCAAATTCTCTTAGTTTTGGATTCTTGTACTTGAGTACTAAATACTTTTCCTGAGAAAATACTTCTGACTTCGAAAGGGATATAGTCCCATGTATTATAATGTGAATAGAAATCATAAGTGGTTTTTTAGATAAGTTCTGATGGCAAAGGCCAGAGCACGGAGGATTCTTGTACTGGACTTGAGATCTCCATTATGGGAAATAAGAATGGACTAATGTTTTGCGAGAGCAAGTGCAAGAGGTCAACGGACGTCTAGTTCGTGTAGTAAGAGAAGTGAGACATCCAATGAAAAATATTTTAACCGAGTGTGGGACAATATTGACAAGAGAGAAGTGGAATGTAGTTGAGCTTGAAATAAAACACTTTTGCATTTCTTTTGGTTTGACTCATTACCCTAGCCTATATAAGGATTTTCGTTTTGAATTTAGTAAGGAAGCTCGTATTCGTTGGAAGTTCTAGGCTAAGAATTTAGAAAGTGGCTTAGATTTTTGGATGGAATTTGAAATTTATAATTATTTGAATGATGTGGCTTGGTATCGTGGATTCTTCTAGTTTTACTCTAACTAGGTTTATGATTTTTTCTCCTTATGATCCTGCCTATGATAGTGAGGGTGGTGCACGCCGTGAGGTCTTTTGTAATTTGCCTGCATGTACTTTTGTTTTTGTGGCGCTTAGTTGTCTATGTCCTATATTTGACATACTTGACTTGTTTGTGATCTCTTGACTTGTACTATGACCTTATATACAGTCAAAGAATCATGCTTTAATTCTAAATGTATTTGTAACTTGTATATACATCTTGAACCTACGTGAGAATAGAAAATGAGGCAGAGCTTAAGTTCAGATCTTTTCTTAGGACTAAGAATGAAAATTTGTTGTGAATTGGAGAGTAAAATGACTGAGATTTATGCAACATTAGAATTAACTCTCAAATTAGAGATGAAGAGTGATAAAAGTGTTGGATCGAAGTTTATGCATATATGAACTTGCATGTTTACTCATATTTCTTAAAAGTGTTTTCTAGAATATACGCTTACTCAAATGCAACTCTTAGTTCGAAACTTTGAGAGAATTTTTGAAATATTCTCCATGTATATGTTATTTTATTATAAATGGTTTTAATGCCATGCATTGAGTTGCATGATTAATCTTCTTAAACGAATTTGAGAAATTTGCAATATATATTGATGATGGTTGCAAAACACATTATTTGAAGTTTCTTACTAAGAAAATTTAGTTTCGGATCATGAAGGAAAGTTTGTATCTTTTAACTCTAATTTTGAAATTGTGAATCGCATTTTGCCACATACATATCCTAAATACATTAAAACCCTCGATTTTATATTGCATATTATGATTGACTTGATTTGGACAAAAATTTGATTGGTTGTTTGGGACAAAAGAAACCAAGTCATTTCTACAATTGTTAATTTTGAAAATCGAATGCCAGTAGATGGTTTTGGGCAAATTGAGTTCGAAAATTTTGCTAAGCGTGACTATTAAAGGGTATGATATTATCTTAAATGTGAATTTCGAGGACGAAATTCTTTTAAGGAGGGGAGAATGTGAGGATCCGAAAATTTCTTATTTTTGTCAAATATTATTGGTTTATTTAAATAGTTATTCACTCTTTTTCTCCAAATTATTTAATTCGACTATTTAAATCTATTTATGTGGAAAAACGCCTCTCTTATGTTTTTAAAGTGTTTTGTTAGAAAATTTACTTTTAGAAAACTCGTTTAGTTCGGAACAACGAGTACACGTTTTTCGAAACTATTTTTGAATCGAGAGTGTATTAATTTTGGAGAAATAAGAATGATCAATAGTAGATTAAGAAAAATTAATTGGAGGTTTGAGAAATTAAAACTCGACTTATGTGAGAACTTGCAAAATTTCCTATTTTAAACCCCTATTACTAGCTTATTTCAATATTTAATTGCCCGTTTGCCTCGAATATTTTATTTCAACCTCTTTATACTCAATTACATAGAACTATGACTTACTTATATTTTTAAAATGACTCGTTTCAAAATTTAACTTTTGAAAGCTCGTAATATGAGAATAGTAAATACGCGATTGGAAATAATACTCAATTCGGGGATACAATAAGCTTGAAAAACTGGTGACTTCTATATTAGTCTTGAAATAGGTATTTTTATATTTAAGTGTTCAATTATTAGTTAGTGATACTATCGTTATAAGGATTTATTAGAATTTCCACTTTATCGCGCACAAATCGGAAGTACGCGTTTTTACGCGCGTGATTAATTAAGGGAGTTAAAATCATTATTTTTAGACCATTAAAAGTGAATAATAATAGTATGAATACAAGTGCATTAGAGGTTCAGAGCACAAGGGAAACAAACTCGAGAGGAATCGAGTACGAAACGTGCGCGTACGCGCACTATCCTTAGTTGACTTTTGGAGCAATTTTGGCCACACATTCTTAAGCTTCTCATGGAAGCATCACACCAGATCAAAACCCTTCTTTTCTCACCTCAAGTGCACGGCTGAAACTCTCATTTTCTCACCTCAAGAGCCGGCCAAAACAAGAAAGAAAAGAAAGGAAAGAAAGCTCTTCATTTTCTTGCTCATTCCTTGTCCAAATCACCTCAAATTTTATGTGCAACTTGCTAAACACTTGGTGAACAACATTAGCTAGGAAAGAAGCTGCCTCTCATGGTTTTTCTTCAGCTCAAAGTGATAGAAATTTCTGCCTTGACCATTTAAGAAAGTAAGTGATGATCAACCCCTTAATTCTTGATTTATGAAAGTTAGATTACACTCATAAGCTCTTGGATTCTCATGGGTAGCTTTAAATTGCTAGAAATTTGGTGTGTGGGCTCTATGAACTCTCACTTTAGCTTGATGGACTGATTTTGTGTGTTTTGATGTTAATAATATTGGATTAGTGTTTAAATTAGTGGAAATGAGTGATATTAGGGATGAAAGTTCAAAGGGGAGTGAAGATGAAAATTTTCCATTTCTGCCCCTGTATTGTCCGTGACCTTTAGAGTGATTTTTCATGGTTATAATGACTTGGTTATGATGTATATATATTGTGTGGGTGGTGTAGAAAGTTTCATAAAAAAATAACATGATTTGGTTGGCCAAATGATATGTTTTCGGAAACCAGCAAAACTGGAAATTTTTCCCGTAACTGCTCTGGCAATGTTATTGTTTTGGCTATAACGTTTTGCTCCGATATCAAAACCGAGTGCCATTTGTGGCACTGGAAACTAGACATTCCAAGCTTTTCAACGGTATAAAATTCACATTCTGATTCCACCTGAGTAGTCCATACCAATTGTTTGAACATGAATGTCCTGTTTCACGTCTACACTGGGAGCTCTGTTTTGAGCAGTGAATTGATGCTCAAATGAGAGCTAGTTGTGGACAGATTTTGAAACTAATTACTTCTAATAAATTGTAGCCTTATGAATCCACATTTCAACTCCACCAACTACGCTCAATTCTGAGTTGAATTGAGTGAGTTGTGGCCAAAATTCCAAACTGACTCGGTGAATTCAAACCCTCTTTTGGCTAGTTCAAAGCTTTAATCTTTATTGGGACTTGTTGTTTCGAAATTCTTGGTGTTAATCACCTACCAAACACATCTTGGATGTTTATTAGACCTTTTCTACACCAATGAACCATGTTTGAGGAAATTTCCTTGGCCAAATGCTTGAAAACGGAAAAAACGGAAGTCCAAGGCAGATTTGCCTTGAAACTTCTTGGGACTTTAGTGGTTTTGTTAACTGACTTCTCATGCATATTTTTCTATGAAATTTTACAGAGAAATAGCCATTATATGGTAGTATAATACTGTAAATTTTGGTACCATTCCGAGTCCATTTCTATTCTCGAACAAAATTCCAAAGTTGGTACTTTAAACCTGAAAATTGCCTAATTTGTCTCAATTTTTCAGCAAATTTGAGCCACCATATCTTGGTGCTCAAAATTCCAATTCTTGTTCCGCTTGTTTTTCTTGAAACTTTGATTGCAACTCTAATTGAGTTTCAAATCTGAGAGGCTAGTTCAAATTCTGTGAATTTTGCCGAATTTTCAAAATTGGCGAAAAATCAACCTCAAAACTGTCTTGCAAGCCTAAAACAGCAACTTTGAGCCAAATTTTGAATACCTTCCATCCAGAATCATGGAAAGGTGTCTTCTAAGAACTTTTAGTACTTTGGAAGTAGTTTCCAACGGTCCCAAGTTTTCCAATTTTGGACTTGTAGAGAGTGAGATACGATTTTTTAAAGATCTCATATCAAAACTAAAATTTTCGAATCTTAAGGAAATGGAGTTTTTTGAATTCTCCTTATTCCTTTGATATTACTTGAACATTTTATACTTGATTTCAAAGATGAAAACAAGATTTCTCTTGTATTTTAAAACTCCACTTTTGAGCCTCGATTTACGAGAAATTAAGGTTCATTTTCATGAGATTTTCTTAAATTGTACTCTAGTACAATCTTCTTCGATAATTGGGGTTTATAAGTGATTGTCTATTATTAATTACTCAGGCATGAACGAGGACCTTCAAGAGGATCCCACGATGGACGCCTGAACTTTGAGTGACATTCCTTCTTTGATAACTTGGTGAGTGCCAAGTGTAAGTTAAATGCTTATGTGATTGAGATATTAGTTGTACAAGTGTTATACATGATACGTAAACTTACCGAGGCGAGGGTGTACTTTATCGCCCTCGTCCTTTTTCTCATGTAACTACGTGATACTTATTATATGAATGAATATGAATGGCAATTGTACATGGATATTACGTGCTCGATTATTAATAGTGCATGAATAGTTAAAATCCTATGAACTTGATACGTGCTTACGTGATATCAATGACTTGAAATTTTGGAAATAGAGTCGCGTGTGTACTTTACCACACTCATTCTCATTTGAAATAAATGACTCGTGCTTGACATGACTTGAATTGTTTGACCTGACATGACTTGACTTGGAAAATATGCTATGGCTGCATAAGTCGATTGGAGTGATGTCTCATCGACCTCTGAACGATAGCAAGTACCACACCGATTTGGTGGGAGATACCTCTCGAATCGTCTCAGACCTGCTAACTGAACGATAGCAAGTACCACACTGATTCGGGTGGGAGGTACCTCTCGAATCGTTTCAGAACCCTAAAGCATTCTAGGTCGATTAAAACAATGTCTCATCGACCACTGAACGATTGTAAATATCACACCGATTCGGGTGCAAGGTACCTCCCGAGTCGTTTCAGTACCCTAATTCATGCTAAGTCGATTGGAACGATGTCTCATCGACCACTGAACGATTGTAAGTACCACACCGATTCGGGTAGGAGGTACCTCTTGAGTCGTTTCAGTACCCTAATTCATGCTAAGTTGATTGGAGCGATGTCTCATCAACCACTGAATGATTGAAAGTACCACACCGATTTGGTGGGAGGTACCTCTCGAGTCATCTCAGTACCCTAAACCTCTAAACGATAGTAAGTACCACACTGATTCAGGTGGAAGGTACCTCTCGAGTCGTCTCAGAAACATAAATGGAATACGTTAAGTGCTACGATTTAATTATCTACCTAGGTGACGGGGTGTCGTTATAAGAAGGTATTGATTTGAACTTGGGCAAAGTAATTGAAAATTAGCTTTTGCGAGCTCCTGCCTGTGACAGCCCCACCTCCCTCTAAGGCGAACCAAAGGGTTCGGCGAACCAAAGGGTTCGGCGGACCGCCTGCCCAACTCTCGCTGGGACTCAGTCGTTCACTACAGACCTCAAACAAATTACAATATAAATCTCAAATATAACTCAAATGTTCCAACATTTACATATCAAAAGCGAAGCGTCCACGCTTCCACTGCGCCACTCTGATCCATGATCCCAATTCTTATACAAGAGAAATTCCACAACAATAAAATCACAACAAGCCTTCCTTCGCCACGAGCCCTGTGGAGGGGAATAAAATATTTTTGGGGTGAGCTAGAAGCTCAGCGAGTAACCATTAAAATCAGTAATCAAATCGGTTTCACAATAGTTCATTTCAATGATGTCATAAATCAAATGATAAGTCCAGAAACAATTACAACCTTTACAATACATTAAAATGGAGTATCAATAATTCAAGGAACATTTACAATGGAAAGCGATAGTAACATTCATTAAAAGGATACGGGCTCACATGGAGCTATTCGTTTGTTCGTTCGTTCCCCTGACATTTCCCCTTATTCCTCCAATCGTTTGAAAATACATTTTTTGTAAGTAGAATCCCTCGTTCATCCTTTTGTTTGTTCATCCCCTTTTCCGGACGTTGACCGGACTCCACCCATCCGACCATTGGCCGGACTCCACCCATCCGGACGTAGCCGAACTACAAGGTAATACTCGAGTATACCAAATTCACCCAGGGTCACCATATCGCCCGACCGAGTCCGCTTCTGGCTCGAGTAGATCGGTAACAAAGGGCAGTGGCCAATTTAGCCAAACGGCTTACATTCATGCGCAACTAGCATTTCAATAATTAAATCCTTGAAAATTACACAGTTATTTAGGTCGAGTGCGATAAAGTACACCATCGCCTAGAAAGCTCGTTTTGAAAATCATTCAAAGCACTTAACACGTATCAATCAATAATACAAGTCATGAAGTGAAGAAAATATAGCAAATAAGGAACACTCACATGCAAGCACGCATGATATGCAAGAAAACAGTTCAAAAGTAACTTTGGAAATAGTTTAAAGGTAAATAATGCAAGAAAACGGTACAAAAGTAACTTTGGAAACAGCTCAAAAGTAAATAATGCAGGAAACGGTTCATAAATAACTTCAGAAATAGTTTGAGGTCACTCACCTCCATGGCTCAGAAACCATCCATCATATATCATTGCCTTACTCAAATCCAAGTCTTAGATCACAAACTCAATGCAAACAAGTCCTTTAAAAGTTCGGACAACACTTCTCCTAAATTTGCTTACTTTTCCAACTATCATGGCTTCATTATTTCCTCAGCCAGTCCCAAAGGTACACACACAACAACAAGTTCATCCAATAGCCATTCAGCAAGCTCCAAGTAGTACAAAGACAAGTCAAGCTAGGAAAAAGTCCGGAAATGAAAGTTAAGCTCAAAACCAGAAAAACAGGTTTTGATGTCATTTTGCGGTAATGGTACCAAAGGCACTACGATTGTCGGATGGAGATGAAAGACCCACCGTTTCGAAGCTAAGAGATAGTGCTACAATATTACAGAAGGTCACTCAACCCAGTTTCAAGTGTAACCAGGTCAAAAACACAAGAAACTACACCAGAATCACAAAAACAGCTTCACAGAACGCATTCTAGCGGAAACATCATAACTCAGGCTCTCCAAGTCCAAATCCAGAAATTCCAAAACCAGCTGATAGCTAAGAAACATGGATAAATTTCATCAGAAGGCCTCAACAACTAATTCGGAAGCAATCCTGACCAAAACAACCAATTACAGGCGCAATTCTTACATTCGGGTAAAACCAGAACAGCAATAGTAATTTCGACTTTTCTCACTCTACGCTACTCTGATTGACCTGAAATGTTTTAGGCACCTCTAAAATATCATTCCCTACAACTTTCATGTTTTAAGCTAAGGCCAATTCGGCCTCTAACTAGGAGCTAAAATTTCGGACAGAATGTTCCTTCACAAAACCTAATTTTCTGAAATTTCTTCCAAAACAGAAATTGATTGCAATTGTCCACTTTTTCCACATTCTAGAATCATTATATACCATTTCCAATCATCATAGATAGCCACACAACCATGCTTATATTAAAACAAAAAAATCCCCAAAAATAATAAAACTTCATCACTTCAACCACAAATCAAGAAATAATCCATAATATTACATCTCATACCACCACCAATCATGAATTGAACATCATTAGAGGAAGGAGAGGGGTCCTTCACAACTCACCTTTGCAATACAAGAGATAGAGCAACTAGTCACCTTAGCTTTCCAAACAACTCCACAAAACACCTCAAGACCACTTAGCAAAGAGATTTTATGGAATGATTTGGAGTTTTATTGGTTGGATTTGAAGATTGAGCAAGAAATAGAAGGAAGAAATTGAGAGCTTTTCTTTCTTTTCCTTTGAGAGAGAGCCGGCTATGAAGCTTTAGAAATAAGGATGATTTTTGGCAATTTTTTGATTTATTTGGTAAAGTAGTGAATAGTGTAGTCAAAGTCCAAGACTTAATCTTATGGTGACACTTGTCACCTTTAGGTTTAAAACTTATCTTTTTGTCTCTCCAATACAAATATCTTAACACTTTGTAAAATAATATCACTTAATACAAATTTCCAACAAGTTGTCAAAAATATAATGCATTTACCGCACTAGCGGGTCCCACGTTCAAAATACGCTCTTAATTTCTCAAAAACTAATCGATACTAGAAAAATCATTTTAAAACTATCTTTGCTCATAAACTTTATCTGGGAAATTTTTCTAATCAAGAAAATGTAGAAAAGGCGGGCGATAAAAAAAATAAACCCTAGAAAATTAGAAAATTTCCGGGTTCTCACTCTCATTCTTTTCGGGGCGTCAGAAACTCACCTCCTTAAAAGAATGTCGTCCTCGACATTCCATCTTGTACCAATCAAGTCGAGATATCCCGCAAGAATCACTAATATGGCAACCCAAACCCACAGTCCGGCATCCTAAACTTCAAACCTAGGATACACTACAGAGATCTGAAGCCTAAGTTCTGATACTAACTGTGACAGCCCCACCTCCCTCTAAGGCGAACCAAAGGGTTTGGCGGACTGCCTGCCTAACTCTCGTTGGGACTCAGTCGTTCACTACAGACCTCAAACAAATTACAATATAAATCTCAAATATAACTCAAATGTTCCAACATTTACATATCAAAAGCGAAGCGTCCACGCTTCCACTGCGCCACTCTGATCCATGATCCCAATTCCTATACAAGAGGAATTCCACAACAATAAAATCACAACAAGCCTTCCTTCGCCACGAGCCCTGTGGAGGGGAATAAAATATTTTTTGGGTGAGCTAGAAGCTCAGCGAGTAACCATTAAAATCAGTAATCAAATCGGTTTCACAATAGTTCATTTCAATGATGTCATAAATCAAATGATAAGTCTAGAAACAATTACAGCATTTACAATACATTAAAATGGAGTATCAATAATTCAAGGAACATTTACAATGGAAAGCGATAGTAACATTCATTAAAAGGATACGGGCTTACATGGAGCTATTCGTTTGTTCGTTCGTTCCCCTGACATTTCCCCTTATTCCTCCAATCGTTTGAAAATACATTTTTTGTAAGTAGAATCCCTCGTTCATCCTTTTGTTTGTTCATCCCCTTTTCCGGACGTTGACCGGACTCCACCCATCCGACCATTGGCCGGACTCCACCCATCCGGACGTAGCCGAACTACAAGGTAATACTCGAGTATACCAAATTCACCCAGGGTCACCATATCGCCCGACCGAGTCCGCTTCTGGCTCGAGTAGATCGGTAACAAAGGGCAGTGGCCAATTTAGCCAAACGGCTTACATTCATGCGCAACTAGCATTTCAATAATTAAATCCTTGAAAATTACACAGTTATTTAGGTCGAGTGCGATAAAGTACACCATCGCCTAGAAAGCTCGTTTTGAAAATCATTCAAAGCACTTAACACGTATCAATCAATAATACAAGTCATGAAGTGAAGAAAATATAGCAAATAAGGAACACTCACATGCAAGCACGCATGATATGCAAGAAAACAGTTCAAAAGTAACTTTGGAAATAGTTTAAAGGTAAATAATGCAAGAAAACGGTACAAAAGTAACTTTGGAAACAGCTCAAAAGTAAATAATGCAGGAAACGGTTCATAAATAACTTCAGAAATAGTTTGAGGTCACTCACCTCCATGGCTCAGAAACCATCCATCATATATCATTGCCTTACTCAAATCCAAGTCTTAGATCACAAACTCAATGCAAACAAGTCCTTTAAAAGTTCGGACAACACTTCTCCTAAATTTGCTTACTTTTCCAACTATCATGGCTTCATTATTTCCTCAGCCAGTCCCAAAGGTACACACACAACAACAAGTTCATCCAATAGCCATTCAGCAAGCTCCAAGTAGTACAAAGACAAGTCAAGCTAGGAAAAAGTCCGGAAATGAAAGTTAAGCTCAAAACCAGAAAAACAGGTTTTGATGTCATTTTGCGGTAATGGTACCAAAGGCACTACGATTGTCGGATGGAGATGAAAGACCCACCGTTTCGAAGCTAAGAGATAGTGCTACAATATTACAGAAGGTCACTCAACCCAGTTTCAAGTGTAACCAGGTCAAAAACACAAGAAACTACACCAGAATCACAAAAACAGCTTCACAGAACGCATTCTAGCGGAAACATCATAACTCAGGCTCTCCAAGTCCAAATCCAGAAATTCCAAAACCAGCTGATAGCTAAGAAACATGGATAAATTTCATCAGAAGGCCTCAACAACTAATTCGGAAGCAATCCTGACCAAAACAACCAATTACAGGCGCAATTCTTACATTCGGGTAAAACCAGAACAGCAATAGTAATTTCGACTTTTCTCACTCTACGCTACTCTGATTGACCTGAAATGTTTTAGGCACCTCTAAAATATCATTCCCTACAACTTTCATGTTTTAAGCTAAGGCCAATTCGGCCTCTAACTAGGAGCTAAAATTTCGGACAGAATGTTCCTTCACAAAACCTAATTTTCTGAAATTTCTTCCAAAACAGAAATTGATTGCAATTGTCCACTTTTTCCACATTCTAGAATCATTATATACCATTTCCAATCATCATAGATAGCCACACAACCATGCTTATATTAAAACAAAAAAATCCCCAAAAATAATAAAACTTCATCACTTCAACCACAAATCAAGAAATAATCCATAATATTACATCTCATACCACCACCAATCATGAATTGAACATCATTAGAGGAAGGAGAGGGGTCCTTCACAACTCACCTTTGCAATACAAGAGATAGAGCAACTAGTCACCTTAGCTTTCCAAACAACTCCACAAAACACCTCAAGACCACTTAGCAAAGAGATTTTATGGAATGATTTGGAGTTTTATTGGTTGGATTTGAAGATTGAGCAAGAAATAGAAGGAAGAAATTGAGAGCTTTTCTTTCTTTTCCTTTGAGAGAGAGCCGGCTATGAAGCTTTAGAAATAAGGATGATTTTTGGCAATTTTTTGATTTATTTGGTAAAGTAGTGAATAGTGTAGTCAAAGTCCAAGACTTAATCTTATGGTGACACTTGTCACCTTTAGGTTTAAAACTTATCTTTTTGTCTCTCCAATACAAATATCTTAACACTTTGTAAAATAATATCACTTAATACAAATTTCCAACAAGTTGTCAAAAATATAATGCATTTACCGCACTAGCGGGTCCCACGTTCAAAATACGCTCTTAATTTCTCAAAAACTAATCGATACTAGAAAAATCATTTTAAAACTATCTTTGCTCATAAACTTTATCTGGGAAATTTTTCTAATCAAGAAAATGTAGAAAAGGCGGGCGATAAAAAAAATAAACCCTAGAAAATTAGAAAATTTCCGGGTTCTCACTCTCATTCTTTTCGGGGCGTCAGAAACTCACCTCCTTAAAAGAATGTCGTCCTCGACATTCCATCTTGTACCAATCAAGTCGAGATATCCCGCAAGAATCACTAATATGGCAACCCAAACCCACAGTCCGGCATCCTAAACTTCAAACCTAGGATACACTACAGAGATCTGAAGCCTAAGTTCTGATACTAACTGTGACAGCCCCACCTCCCTCTAAGGCGAACCAAAGGGTTTGGCGGACTGCCTGCCTAACTCTCGTTGGGACTCAGTCGTTCACTACAGACCTCAAACAAATTACAATATAAATCTCAAATATAACTCAAATGTTCCAACATTTACATATCAAAAGCGAAGCGTCCACGCTTCCACTGCGCCACTCTGATCCATGATCCCAATTCCTATACAAGAGGAATTCCACAACAATAAAATCACAACAAGCCTTCCTTCGCCACGAGCCCTGTGGAGGGGAATAAAATATTTTTTGGGTGAGCTAGAAGCTCAGCGAGTAACCATTAAAATCAGTAATCAAATCGGTTTCACAATAGTTCATTTCAATGATGTCATAAATCAAATGATAAGTCTAGAAACAATTACAGCATTTACAATACATTAAAATGGAGTATCAATAATTCAAGGAACATTTACAATGGAAAGCGATAGTAACATTCATTAAAAGGATACGGGCTTACATGGAGCTATTCGTTTGTTCGTTCGTTCCCCTGACATTTCCCCTTATTCCTCCAATCGTTTGAAAACACATTTTTTGTAAGTAGAATCCCTCGTTCATCCTTTTGTTTGTTCATCCCCTTTTCCGGACGTTGACCGGACTCCACCCATCCGACCATTGGCCGGACTCCACCCATCCGGACGTAGCCGGACTACAAGGTAATACTCGAGTATACCAAATTCACCCAGGGTCACCATATCGCCCGACCGAGTCCGCTTCTGGCTCGAGTCGATCGGTAACAAAGGGCAGTGGCCAATTCAGCCAAACGGCTTACATTCATGCGCAACTAGCATTTCAATAATTAAATCCTTAAAAATTGCACAGTTATTTAGGTCGAGTGCGATAAAGTACACACTTACCTAGAAATCTCGTTTTGGAAATCATTCAAAGCACTTAACACGTTATCAATCAATAATACAAGTCATGAAGTCAAGAAAATATAGCAAATAAGGAACACTCACATGCAAGCACGCATGATATGCAAGAAAACAGTTCAAAAGTAAGTTTGGAAATAGTTTAAAGGTAAATAATGCAAGAAAACGGTACAAAAGTAACTTTGGAAACAGCTCAAAAGTAAATAATGCAGGAAACGGTTCATAAATAACTTCAGAAATAGTTTGAGATCACTCACCTCCATGGCTCAGAAACCATCCATCATATATCATTGCCTTGCTCAAATCCAAGTCTTAGATCACAAACTAAATGCAAACAAGTCCTTTAAAAGTTCGGACAGCACTTCCCCTAAATTTGCTTACTTTTCCAACCATCATGGCTTCATTATTTCCTCAGCCAGTCCCAAAGGTACACACACAACAACAAGTTCATCCAATAGCCATTCAGCAAGCTCCAAGTAGTACAAAGACAAGTCAAGCTAGGAAAAAGTCCGGAAATGAAAGTTAAGCTCAAAACCAGAAAAACAGGTTTTGACGTCATTTTACGGTAATGGTACCAAAGGCACTAAGATTGTCGGATGGAGGTGAAAGACCCACCGTTTCGAAGCTAAGAGATAGAGCTAAAATATTACAGAAGGTCACTCATCCCAGTTTCGAGTGTAACCAGGTCAAAAACATAAGAAACTACACCAGAATCACAAAAACAGCTTCACAGAATGCATTCTAGCGGAAACATCATAACTCAGGCTCTCCAAGTACAAATCCAGAAATTCCAAAACCAGCTGATAGCTAAGAAACATGGATAAATTTCATCAGAAGGCCTCAACAACTAATTCGGAAGCAATCCTGACCAAAACAACCAATTACAGACACAATTCTTACATTCGGGTAAAACCAGAACAGCAATAGTAATTTCGACTTTTCTCACTCTACGCTACTCTGATTGACCTAAAATGTTGTAGGCACCTCTAAAATATCATTCCCTACAACTTTCATGTTTTAAGCTAAGGCCAATTCGGCCTCTAACTAGGAGCTAAAATTTCGGACATAATGTTCCTTCACAAAACCTAATTTTCTGAAATTTCTTCCAAAACAGAAATTGATTGCAATTGTCCACTTTTTCCACATTCTAGAATCATTATATACCATTTCCAATCATCATAGATAGCCACACAACCATGCTTATATTAAAACAAAAAAATCCCCAAAAATAATAAAACTTCATCACTTCAACCACAAATCAAGAAATAATCCATAATATTGCATCTCATACCACCACCAATCATGAATTGAACATAATTAGAGGAAGGAGAGGGGTCCTTCACAACTCACCTTTGCAATACAAGAGATAGAGCAACTAGTCACCTTAGCTTTCCAAACAACTCCACAAAACACCTCAAGACCACTTAGCAAAGAGATTTTATGGAATGATTTGGAGTTTTATTGGTTGGATTTGAAGATTGAGCAAGAAATAGAAGGAAGAAATTGAGAGCTTTTCTTTCTTTTCCTTTGAGAGAGAGCCGGCTATGAAGCTTTAGAAATAAGGATGATTTTTGGCATTTTTTTGATTTATTTGGTAAAGTAGTGAATAGTGTAGTCAAAGTCCAAGACTTAATCTTATGGTGACACTTGTCACCTTTAGGTTTAAAACTTATCTTTTTGTCTCTCCAATACAAATATCTTAACACTTTGTAAAATAATATCACTTAATACAAATTTCCAACAAGTTGTCAAAAATATAATGCATTTACCGCACTAGCGGGTCCCACGTTCAAAATACGCTCTTAATTTCTCAAAAACTAATCGATACTAGAAAAATCATTTTAAAACTATCTTTGCTCATAAACTTTATTTGGGAAATTTTTCTAATCAAGAAAATGTAGAAAAGGCGGGCAATAAAAAAATAAACCCTAGAAAATTAGAAAATTTCCGGGTTCTCACTCTAATTCTTTTCGGGGCGTCACACTGCCTCCTACTCAAGTGTGTTTATTATAAATTGTGAATTTCTTGAACGTTATAGTTTTCACTATTGTATAAGTGCTATTGCTATTGAATTACTTGTCTTGCATGTTTTCTTGGCCTCACGAGCATCCGCTCACCCCGTTAGATCTATTTTCCTTAACAGGAGCGGATATGGGAGGATTATGGAGAAGTTTACTTGGTGGCTCATTTGATTAGAGTTTTGAATGTATTTGTTTAGACAACTTTTGGAAGTTGTATATTTTGGAAAAAGTAATTGTAAGTTTGAAATTGTGATGTAAGATTGAATATTTACGTATGGAAATGATTTCGTACTTTATTTCGATTTTTATTGTTAGTATTAGACTTTAAATTTGAATTGGAATTGTCTCGAGTCTTGACGAGAGTTGGGCAGGCGTTCCGCTGATACCCTTGGGTTCGCCCTTGGTAGAAGTGGGGGTGTCACAGAAACAAGTAAGAGAGGGGCTGTTGTGGTGACAAAAAGTGAGGAAAGACTTGCCTAAATCTTCTTGCCTGAACCGTAGGGAGGAAGCTGTATTTACCAACTTGTAGCTTCCATTTTTGTTGAAGTTTTGGAAAGAAATTTATGCCCTATAGTCACCCTAAGATTCAATGCATGATTTATGCTTGAATCATGAAACAAAGTTGAATTTTTGGTAAGAAATCCTCTTGCATGTAACCTATTTTGGAGGAAACTTCCACCTTTGAACCATGATTAAATTTCAGCCATGATTTCAAAAATTTGATGCTATTTAACTATAAATTCCTGCCTAAACCGAGAACATGTAGCTACCATTTTCTTTTAGTTTTAATTCCATCTTTAACTCTAAATGTTGGTTTCGAATTTGTATCTTTTGGCTCATTAAACTTTAATGCTTTAAACATGATATGCATGAATAGATTTACTGGTTTTGGAAAAATTTGGGATGATCTTGGTAAGAGAATTTTTTTAAAGAAACCAAGAGTAAGGGTAAAATTCCAACCTTATTTTCATGAATTTGATTGCAAAACTCTATACCTTTTTAACCTACATGTTTGATGACAGTGACAGCCTCACTTTCCCCAAAGGCGAATCAGAGGGGTCAGCGGATTACTTGCCTAACTCTCGTCAGGACTCACTACCATCCATAATAAGAATTACTTAAACTTTCTAAACTAACCAAAATAATATTCATTACACCTCACAATAACATTTACATACATCCAAAAGCTATTACACAGGTTCCTGTACAAAAAATTCATCATTCGGCATTTATCTTAACTACAACCCAAAAATATATACACTACAGTCATTTCTACTAAAATAAAAACTTAAAGTCTCTCAAAACATTCCCACAGTATTCTTGAGCACTCTTAGATCCAAATCCTGTTAAGAAAAACAAAACGTGGGATGAGCTTACGCCCAGTGAGTATTCCAGGTAAACAGGCCAAATAAGAGAATAACATAATTTACCATGTAAACACATTTTCCCAAGTAATATAGGTTCAAGTAAATCGATACTCAATTTTAGAAACTGGTGGTGGAGCAACTAATTGAAATAGGAATCTTTCAATGTAAAATACTTGATAAACAATAACATTCATGCATGCATTCAATCATTCGTTCAAGTAAATACAAGGATGAACAATAATTTGAACATTAAAAGGATACACACAAGGAGCAACGTTCATCTTATAACTGCCAATAATCAATCCCCTACATTTTACCACCATATAACCTCTGAACTTCCACTTTATGTCCTCCTAAAGATCAACAATCCCCTCATTTAACATTCACCTTATACCCTCTAAAAAATCAATAATCCCCTCATTTAACATTAAATATTAAACATTATACTCAAGGCCTTTCGATAAAGAGTTTTGAGTTTTGCATTTAACATTGATAAATTATAAGTCCAAAACTATCTAGCTAATCCGACCTCGCAAATGGCGGGTCTCGGATAGGGTGCTGGCATAGGTTAAACTCAGTTCAACCAATGCGATAAAGTACACATCGGCCTACATTCTTACATATTTATCATGCATTCATGCAATATGAACATATGCTCATAGCAAATTAACAAGACAAGAAAATCACAATAGTCATTCACTTATTAGCATGTCATTCAAAGGAGAGCACTTAAGCAAATAATAGCATCTTCTCAAGTCATGCATAATCAAATACCATGCATTGGAACACTCACCAATCAATCGCAACCCTTCACTTTAACCCTGTTCGTCCTCTTGAATTCTCTCGAGTCCTGTGGTTATATACTATATTAAAAGACTAGTAATACAAAGCCAAATACATGAAGAGATTGAGATTTCAAAACTTCATTTAGAAATGCATCAATTTACAAGTTTTATGCCTATATAACCTATCCAAAAATATAATATTTTCTTGTTGCAATCGAGAAGAAAACCTCATGTGCTTACTAAATCAACGTTGCAAAAGTCATTTGGAGTGCAAAAGCATCGATTATAGTCAAACGTTTGAAGAAATTAGAACAAGACTTTCAAAATATAAAGTTGGAATTGTCCGACGTAAAATGATTTGAAGAAACTCATTTTCTTTCATTTAAACCTCAATTTCACTCATAAAACCAAGTTCAAAATGGTTTAATAACTCCAACTTAAAGTTGGAAATGGAAGCAATAACAAGTTTAGAAAACAGAATTTTCTCCAGCTTTGCGCGACATTGTTTGAAAATTCGTATCGCAAGCTTCTTAAGTTCAAAATTTATAAACTTTATACCGTTGACAAATAGACTCAAATGACTACAATTTTCCAGAATACATATTTGTAAGATTCTGTCCATAAATCAGTCAAATTCCAGTCTCAAACTGCTTCATCAAGTAGAAAACAGAGCAGGTGTGAAAATTCAGTGAACTTTGAAAAATCATAGATATTCATAGGAATTGAAAACAATTTTGAAATTTTCATGATAGAATGAACTCTGAATCTATTTCAAATGCAATAAGCAAAACGCAATTTGGATTTTTTTACACTAAAATATAGCAGATTTCCCAAGACTGCTGAGACTCTTCTGCGGGGAAATTTCCAGCAACACTTTCCCTTATTTTCTTAACTTTACTCCAACAAAACTACTACTCAAACACACATACATAACATCCACTTCTAGGGTAAGGTTAAACCAAGTTCCTTGAGCACAAATCTCATCAAAACAACACAAAAATCCTCACAACATTAAAGCTAAAGATTCGGCCAGCCCAAGCATAAATTCCAACTTGTGATTGTTCAATTTTTACTTCATGTGTACTAAGTTATCTAAGCTTACTTTAACCATGATTCTCATGCTAACACAACGAAGAAAACCTAAAGAAACCCTCACCTAATACACCTAACCATACATCAAACACATAGAATGTATGAACATAAACCCATGATCCAAGCTTCAAAAACAAGAACCCAAGCCAAGCCATCAACAACCCAAGTATCTAGGTTATCTAAGCATCTTAATTCATGATTAAGGTTTACCTCAAGCTCCTCAAGCTTTGCAAGTTGCACCAAGAACTCCAACAATCACCTCTCAAGTAGCAAGCCAAGGTTGGGTGGAATCTAGTTGAACTTCCTCCAAAATCTTTCCACCAAAGCCCTTAATCTTCCTTAGATGTCACCTTTTATGGAGTAGTTTGCAAGATTAATGGTTACAACTCAAGATTCAAACAAGATTTGGTAGTTGAAAGTTGAAGTTTCCTCTCTTTTTCTTAGCTCATGAATTCAGCCAAAGAGGGAGGAAAGATGATAGGATTTTGGCCGAATTTTTGTTAATAAAAGGTTAAGAAAGTCTTAGTCAAAGTCAAGGAACCATGGCCTTTGTGACAAGTGGTTTGCTATGGTTAATCCTCATCTAATGGTCTTCCAATCACAAAAATATTTAGCCAACCTCTAATTATTCTTTAACACCTTATAAAATAATACCTCTTTGCACAAAACTCCTGCTAATCTTCAAAAATTTATCGCACACACCTCACTAGTGGGTCCCACTTCCACAATGCATTACAACTTAACATGTACTAACTTGTACAAGGAAAATGATTTAAAAACTTGACTCACTTGTAAAAATATCTAGGAAATGAAGGCAATACAGTAAATTAACGAAAATGTATTCGAAGAAATAAAATAAAATAAGGAAATTTTTTCGGGTCCTCACAATGACCCTTTTTAAAACTAGAGTTTTATGTGTTATTTCACAATGTAGTAGTTTGAAAAGATAGTTAGTTTTGTCAAAAGGTCTCGTAATTGTAGCTTGGCTATGTCTCAGGAGTCGGTGGTGAGTTTGAAGAAAACCTCGAATGTGAGAACCCGTAAATTTCTCCTAATATTTTCCTAGGGTTTTTCCCCTTAATGGCATGCTTTCTGCATTTTCTGGCTTAGGAAAAGTTTCTTGGTGAATTTTATGAGTAAATATAGTTTTTAGATGATTTTTCTAGTATTGGATAGTTTTTGAAAAATTAAGAATATATATCGGACGTGGGACCCGCTAGTGCGAAAAGTTCGGAAAAATTCGGCCAACTAGGTTAAGTTTTGGATACTTGAATTAATTTATCGGGTGTTGTGAGATATTTAGAGGTACCAAGTGGATAGGTGTATGAGAGACAAAAAATTTAGGCAAGTCATTAAATGAGGTGACAAGTGTCACCATGTGATTGGATTGAGTTGTCCACAAGTATTCACCTTTTGACCTTTTTACCAAATTGACTTAAATAACCAAAAATGACCCAAAAATCTTCAAAAAAATCCTCCTTGCAGCCGGCCCTCTCTTGCTCTCTTTCTCTCTCTCTTACTCCAAGCACAAGGAAGAAAACACTTCAATCTTGTTCCAAATCATCAAAACTAACCATCCAACCTTGAAATTACTCCATAAAACCTCTTCAATTAGAGTTAGTGAGTGGATTTGTGGAGTTGTTTGGAAAGTTAAGGTGGTCAATAGCTCTCTCTCTCTTGTTCTTAAGGTAAGTTGTGAAGAACCACCCTCCTCCCTTAATTGATGCTTAAATCATGCTTAGTGGTAGTAAGAGATGCAAGTTTATGGATTATTTCTTGATTTGTGGTTGAAATGATGAAGTTTTATTATTTTTGGGGATTTTTCTGTTTTAATATAAGCATGATTGTGTGACTATCTATGATGATTAGAAATGGTATCTAATGACTATAGGAGGTGGAAAAAGTGATTAATTGCAACCAATTTCTGGTTTGGAAGAAATTTCAGAAAACTAGGGTTCTTGAGGGGGCATTCTGTCCAAAATTTTAGGTCCTAGTTAGAGGCCGATTTGGCCTTAGCTCAAAACATGAAAGTTGTAGGGAATGACATTTTAGAGGTGCCTACAAAATTTCAGGTCAATCGGAGTAGTGTAGAATGAGAAACGTCGAAATTACTATTGCTGTTCTGGTTTTACTCGAATGTAAGGATTGCGCCTGTAATTGGTTGTTTTGGCTGGAATGGCTTCTGAATTGGTTGTTGAGGCCTTCTGATGAAATTTATCTCTGTTTCCTATCTTTCATCTGGTTTTGGAATTTCTTGATTTGGACTTGTAGACCCTGAGTTATGATGTTTCCGCTAGAATGCGTTTTGGTGAATCTGTTTTACATTTTTGATGTAGTATCTTGCATTTTTGACCTGTTTGCACTCAAAACTGGGTTGAGTAACCTTCTGTGATGTTGTAGCCCTATCTTTTAGCTTCGAAATGGTGGGTCTTGAACACTCATCCGATAATCGTAGTGAAATTGGTGCCATTACCGCAAAACGAGGACAAAAACTGTTTTTTTTAGGGCCAAAGCTAATTACATTTCCAAAATTTCTGGTTTCCTTTAATGTTTGTATATGCTTATGGAACCCTATTGGGGTCATGTTTGGCCTTGGTTTATGACTCGTTATCGAGTCTCATTGTATTTGTTTGCATGTTTTAGGACGTGACCGTGGTGCACAACGTTCTTTTGACGGAAGTGCATGAAACCACATTTGCGAGTTTGGTGAGTGTACTACTCACTTGTGTGCTATTATATGGCTTTGATATTTGAACTTGAGATGTTGAATGTTAATTGATTGACGTGAGAATGTACTTTATCACTCTCACTTATTGTTTCGCATGTTATTGGAAAGTTATTGGAATGTTATATGAGATGTTATATGAAATGAAATGCATGACTTGGTGTCGTTTGGACGAGTCTCCAACGACTACAAATGTTATCAATGAGCTCAACCCCATTGGTAATTGATTGAATCGAGCCGGCGAGGGCTTGGTCGTGCCAATTAATGTGCCATGGGGCAATGTTATATGGAATCTTGTAGTATGAGAGACTCTCGATTCCGGTTTACTCGAGTAATACCACAATGCAAGTGTTTGGATTTCGGGCCCGGTTGGGGAATGTTAGGTGGAAGGAATGGAAGTAAAGTGGAGTCTACGGTTGGTTATTGTTGAACATTGACGGAGAGTCAATGACGTCCGATCAAGAAATGCAAACGAGCAAAAGGGCTCTTGAGAGCCATCTGTATCCTTTTATCACCATATTTGACGTGTGCCTTTGCTTATTTTACTATATTGAATGAAAGTTTGATGCTTATATGCAATTGGTTGCGTAAGTGATAGTATCTCACTGGGCAATTAGCTCACACCGTTCCTTTTGTTTTCCTTACAGGCATATGACTACTTTTGGAATGATTCTTGCTAGTTGGTTGCTGAATGAACTAGATAAATATTTCTTTTGTATTGTATATGAAGTGGGACCCTAAATGTATCTTTAGGGCCGTTTTCACTTTAATTTGGCAAACCAAACATGTAATAACTTTTGGATTACTTTTGTATGCCATTGTGGCTTGTAATTGCAAAATGTCAAGTGTATATGTGTTTTAATGTTTGGTTGGGTTCTGACGCGTCGGTTACTATTCATGGCCGACTCCGGATTTCATTTTTTTTTAATTTTGGGTTATTTTGCCCTTTTGCCTTGTTTACGCGCATTTATAAGTTCCGGAACGAAATAGATCGCTCTAAACTACTGTGACGGCCCCACTTCTCCCAAGGGCGAACCCAAGGGTATCGGCGGGCCGCCTGCCTAGCTCGCGCCAGGACTCAAAACTTAAAGCAATAAAACGAGATGAATCGAAAGAGCACTATAAACAATATATACAATCCCAAAAGTTATATTTACATCTTCAAAAGTCTCGAGTCAAACTACTCTAATACACTATAACCACAACCAGCAGAAGATAGACCCTAAGAAGGGTCCTTATACAACCCACCAAAACAAAGAAACAAACATACTATATGTCCAAGTATTACAATCAACCTAACTAGACTAGTGTACGTGCCAAAAGTCCCCGCATCGGCCCCTGCTAAGGAAAACAAAAGGAAAGGGGTAAGCTATATGCTTAGTAAGTAAACAGGGGCAAAAGCATAAATTCACGTAGCAACCATTACACAATAAGAGTAAAGCAAAAGCAGAAAAGTAACATCACATAATAAGGATACAGATGGCTCCAAAACCAAGTCATGTGCCATGCGTGATCTCCTGTCGACACTCCGTCGACCAAAAATAAGGTCCGTAGAACTTCACTTGTACACCCACCGACACCTTATCACCCTCACTGGCCAGTCACCTCACAAACTTGCCCGGGCGAACGAAATCACAAACTTGAGCTTGAGTCACAAGCTCGGGTCACAAACTTGGTCACCTTCTCGGTGAACCGGATTCACAAAATTGGTTCATAACATGAACCTACAAACTTGGTGACCTCAGACTAAGTTGGACTGACTTCGACCAAGCCCTAACCGGCCCGAATAGTCCATCTAGGTCATGAGTTCAACCTCAAACTCACAAACTTCACAAAATTTATTCAAAAGTCACCCCGAGCCACAAGCTCAAGGGGTTTAGTTCCAAAATGATTCATATACATATGTCATGTACAAATATGAGCACAAACTAGGGTTTAGGTCGAGTGCGATAAAGTACACCCTCGCCTAGGTACCCTTTTCATACATATCGAAACGCATAAACAACTAACACACAAAAGCGGCCTGAATACTTACACAATGAACAAAAGAGCAAAATACGAAATTCGTGCCGCGAGGAGTAGCTAGTAGGCCCTACCGGCTCCACCTAGCTCACCAACGTCTGAAATAGAAGATTGTGTCACAATATATCACAAACGGCTACTAACATACTTAAAACAAGCAAAACGACAAAATCGGCACATACGAGTGCGGAAACGGCACACGGAAACGGGAATGGCGGCCAAGCCATTTTGCCGTCAAAACTGTTTTGAGCCTAATCGAAGCTATGAGTGTCGGATCAAGGTACATGAGGTACCGTTACGAAGCTAAGAGACAGGGCTACAATATTGTAGAAGGTCACTCAACCCAGTTTCGAGTGTAAATAGGTCAAAAGGCAAGATACTATATCAAAAACGTAAAACAGATTCACCAAAACGCATTCCAGCGGAAACATCATTACTCAGGCTCTACAAGTCCAAATCCAGAAATTACAAAGGCATATGGTAGCTAATACATCAAGATACATTTCATCAGAAGACCTCAAAGGCCAAATCGTGCATTTTCATGATCGAAAATGGAAGACTACACGAAAACAGAAATCTGGGCGCGAAACAGGTTTCAAAAACAGTCAAGGGTATTTCGGTCATATCACATGATACAACGGCCGGATCAAGCTGAAACTTTACAGGCAACTATTTTATGGCCTTCGCTACAACTTTCATGTTTTGGCCAAAATCTAATTCGGTGAGGATCAGGGTGAAAAGTCACGGTCCAATTGAGTGAAAAGGCAACCCTGTTCGCAGCACCCCTTCCCAGGCCAGTCTCAGTATTTCCGACTTTTCTCACTCCACACTACTCCAATTGACCTGAAATTTTACAGGCACCTTTAAAACATCAATACCTACAACTTTCATGTTTTAAACAAAGGCCAATTCGGCCTCTAACCATATGATACAAAACCGGACAGAAAAGAGGGCAAAATTTTCCAGATTCTGGAATTTTCAATTTTCCATGCAACCTTCCTTGATTTCTTACTTCCAACACTACCAAAACCCCTTATATAACCTTAATTACAACATATATTAACCATACACCAAGTTGGACAGCAAATCATCAAACCCTAGTTCATATAACCAAAAGGGAAAAACCCCCAAAACATGATAGCATCCATTATTCACCACCAAATTTGAGTTGATAAGCTAATTTACACAAGATTCAAAAGATAAAAGACCATGATCAGATTTCATACCTCAAAGACAAGCTTGGATGAGTGATAATCAACCCCCTTGGAAAATTTCTGGTTCCCCTAGCTTCCCAAGCTTCCAAACTTACAATCAACCGGTTTAGTTTTCTTGTTGCTCACTTAAATGGATCAAACTCAAGATGGATTGGAGTTTCTTTCTCTTGGTTTTTCTCCCTCTCACTCTCGGCCAAGACAAGCAGAAATGAAGAAGAAATGCAGTCCAAGGAAAGATAAGAAAGCAAGAAAGAAAATATCAACCAAGGACCCAATAGAGTTGTGACAAGTGTCACCACCATAGCCAAGCATTTTTCTCTTTCTTCCCTTACATTTTTAGGCCACAAATTTCGGTCAAAATAGCTGGCAATTGGAAGATATTTTGTTCAAGAGTCAACAAGCTTGTATGGTAAGAAAGTGGTAGTCAATTGGTGCGTTCAAACGGTAGTGCGCGGGACCTGCCGGTTCGCGCCGTTTCTCTTAAAAAAAACACACGTACTAGGGTTTTTATCTCCTATTCACTAACCTTATCTCATTGCTCCTAATCAAATATTATTTCTCACTTAAAAGTCACTTTTAATCACCAAATTTGATCCTTGTTCCGTACCGAAAATTCATCCGGCAAAAATCGCAAAAACCCTAATTCACTCTTAACTTAGAATTGAAAAGTGAACCCCTACTTCCTAGGTTCATTTACACTTATTGTGGAGTGATTGGGTTGTATGGCCATAGTAATTGAATAATTTCCAAATAAAAGGCCTTTTTAAGAAAAACGTGAGGAATTTTACAATTCCAGTAATTAGAATTAGGGTTTTCCATCAAAATATGAGATATTTGAGAAAAGCGATTAGTCACAAGTAGATTAGGGTTTTCGATTAAAATTTAGGGTTTCTAGTCTTTTGGAACAAAATAAGGTTTTAAATCAAACCCAAAGAAATAACTTTAGTATTTTCTTTACAAATAAACTCCTAATATTCGGGATGTCACAATCTCTCCTCCTTAAAAGAACTTCGTCCTCGAAATTCCAACTTGCACTAATCAGATCAAATAATCCTCGAAAGCAGTCAAGTACTAAGAATCTCCAATCCTATTTTTCACTTAACATCGAGCCAACATGTAGCTAAACTAGTAACCAAATAGAACATGCAAAAGGGCTCGGTTCAACTAACTAACATGGCTTAGGTTCAAGTCAGAAATTTCTCAGGTTGGAAATATTACCCCTAGCGGTGCTTGAAAGCACAGCAGGCAATGCCTCAAAATTTCAACCACACGAGTAGTAGCCGGTCGACAACCACACAAGTACGAATAAGTTCAAAAGCCGGGTTCAAACAAATAAGTTCAAAAGATTATGCTCAAATATACATATTTTTACAAAGTCACACTAAAAATATACAAGTTATCCGACATCCGGTCGGAGCAGAATCCATTATTTACATGAGCACTACGGCTTCAAAAATGTAGTCAATCACCGGGAAACAAAAGAAACCAGGCATACTGGTTATAACAAAATAAACATGTCAGATATAACAAAATAAACATATCCGATAGTCAAAAGGAAATCCCATCAACGGCCTACGCGCCTCCTCTACGGAACCTACCTAATCCACCAGCACCGCCCCGGCGGCCCTAGGGTGCAAACCTAAAGAATAGGTCCAAATAACTAACTTCAACATTAAGTAAGAACCAAGTCGATTCACACTGGGACTGGCCATCTCCAAGTGCAATCAACTCAATCCCCACTTTGCCTTATGGAAAAAAATCAAATATCAAAATCTTAGCATTCAATATTTACCTTAATAGCCAAGTATCCCACAGTCCGGCATCCTAAACTTCAAGCCTAGGATACACTACAGAGATCGAAAGCCTAAGCTCTGATACCAACTGTGACGGCCCCACTTCTCCCAAGGGCGAACCCAAGGGTATCGGCGGGCCGCCTGCCTAGCTCGCGCCTGGACTCAAAACTTAAAGCAATAAAACGAGATGAATCGAAAGAGCACTATAAACAATATATACAATCCCAAAAGTTATATTTACATCTTCAAAAGTCTCGAGTCAAACTACTCTAATACACTATAACCACAACCAGCAGAAGATAGACCCTAAGAAGGGTCCTTATACAACCCACCAAAACAAAGAAACAAACATACTATATGTCCAAGTAATACAATCAACCTAACTAGACTAGTGTACGTGCCAAAAGTCCCCGCATCGGCCCCTGCTAAGGAAAACAAAAGGAAAGGGGTAAACTATATGCTTAGTAAGTAAACAGGGGCAAAAGCATAAATTCACGTAGCAACCATTACACAATAAGAGTAAAGCAAAAGCAGAAAAGTAACATCACATAATAAGGATACAGATGGCTCCAAAACCAAGTCATGTGCCATGCGTGATCTCCTGTCGACACTCCGTCGACCAAAAATAAGGTCCGTAAAACTTCACTTGTACACCCACCGACACCTTATCACCCTCACTGGCCAGTCACCTCACAAACTTGCCCGGGCGAACGAAATCACAAACTTGAGCTTGAGTCACAAGCTCGGGTCACAAACTTGGTCACCTTCTCGGTGAACCGGATTCACAAAATTGGTTCATAACATGAACCTACAAACTTGGTGACCTCAGACTAAGTTGGACTGACTTCGACCAAGCCCTAACCGGCCCGAATAGTCCATCTAGGTCATGAGTTCAACCTCAAACTCACAAACTTCACAAAATTTATTCAAAAGTCACCCCGAGCCACAAGCTCAAGGGGTTTAGTTCCAAAATAATTCATATACATATGTCATGTACAAATATGAGCACAAACTAGGGTTTAGGTCGAGTGCGATAAAGTACACCCTCGCCTAGGTACCCTTTTCATACATATCGAAACGCATAAACAACTAACACACAAAAGCGGCCTGAATACTTACACAATGAACAAAAGAGCAAAATACGAAATTCGTGCCGCGAGGAGTAGCTAGTAGGCCCTACCGGCTCCACCTAGCTCACCAACGTCTGAAATAGAAGATTGTGTCACAATATATCACAAACGGCTACTAACATACTTAAAACAAGCAAAACGACAAAATCGGCACATACGAGTGCGGAAACGGCACACGGAAACGGGAATGGCGGCCAAGCCATTTTGCCGTCAAAACTGTTTTGAGCCTAATCGAAGCTATGAGTGTCGGATCAAGGTACATGAGGTACCATTACGAAGCTAAGAGACAGGGTTACAATATTGTAGAAGGTCACTCAACCCAGTTTCGAGTGTAAATAGGTCAAAAGGCAAGATACTATATCAAAAACGTAAAACAGATTCACCAAAACGCATTCCAGCGGAAACATCATTACTCAGGCTCTACAAGTCCAAATCCAGAAATTCCAAAGGCATATGGTAGCTAATACATCAAGATACATTTCATCAGCAGACCTCAAAGGCCAAATCGTGCATTTTCATGATCGAAAATGGAAGACTACACGAAAACAGAAATCTGGGCGCGAAACAGGTTTCAAAAACAGTCAAGGGTATTTCGGTCATATCACATGATACAACGGCCGGATCAAGCTGAAACTTTACAGGCAACTATTTTATGGCCTTCGCTACAACTTTCATGTTTTGGCCAAAATCTAATTCGGTGAGGATCAGGGTGAAAAGTCACGGTCCAATTGAGTGAAAAGGCAACCCTGTTCGCAGCACCCCTTCCCAGGCCAGTCTCAGTATTTCCGACTTTTCTCACTCCACACTACTCCAATTGACCTGAAATTTTACAGGCACCTTTAAAACATCAATACCTACAACTTTCATGTTTTAAACAAAGGCCAATTCGGCCTCTAACCATATGATACAAAACCGGACAGAAAAGAGGGCAAAATTTTCCAGATTCTGGAATTTTCAATTTTCCATGCAACCTTCCTTGATTTCTTACTTCCAACACTACCAAAACCCCTTATATAACCTTAATTACAACATATATTAACCATACACCAAGTTGGACAGCAAATCATCAAACCCTAGTTCATATAACCAAAAGGGAAAAACCCCCAAAACATGATAGCATCCATTATTCACCACCAAATTTGAGTTGATAAGCTAATTTATACAAGATTCAAAAGATAAAAGACCATGATCAGATTTCATACCTCAAAGACAAGCTTGGATGAGTGATAATCAACCCCCTTGGAAAATTTCTGGTTCCCCTAGCTTCCCAAGCTTCCAAACTTACAATCAATCGGTTTAGTTTTCTTGTTGCTCACTTAAATGGATCAAACTCAAGATGGATTGGAGTTTCTTTCTCTTGGTTTTTCTCCCTCTCACTCTCGGCCAAGACAAGCAGAAATGAAGAAGAAATGCAGTCCAAGGAAAGATAAGAAAGCAAGAAAGAAAATATCAACCAAGGACCCAATAGAGTTGTGACAAGTGTCACCACCATAGCCAAGCATTTTTCTCTTTCTTCCCTTACATTTTTAGGCCACAAATTTCGGTCAAAATAGCTGGCAATTGGAAGATATTTTGTTCAAGAGTCAACAAGCTTGTATGGTAAGAAAGTGGTAGTCAATTGGTGCGTTCAAACGGTAGTGCGCGAGACCTGCCGGTTCGCGCCGTTTCTCTTAAAAAAACACACGTACTAGGGTTTTTATCTCCTATTCACTAACCTTATCTCATTGCTCCTAATCAAATATTATTTCTCACTTAAAAGTCACTTTTAATCACCAAATTTGATCCTTGTTCCGTACCGAAAATTCATCCGGCAAAAATCGCAAAAACCCTAATTCACTCTTAACTTAGAATTGAAAAGTGAACCCCTACTTCCTAGGTTCATTTACACTTATTGTGGAGTGATTGGGTTGTATGGCCATAGTAATTGAATAATTTCCAAATAAAAGGCCTTTTTAAGAAAAACGTGAGGAATTTTACAATTCCAGTAATTAGAATTAGGGTTTTCCATCAAAATATGAGATATTTGAGAAAAGCGATTAGTCACAAGTAGATTAGGGTTTTCGATTAAAATTTAGGGTTTCTAGTCTTTTGGAACAAAATAAGGTTTTAAATCAAACCCAAAGAAATAACTTTAGTATTTTCTTTACAAATAAACTCCAAATATTTGGGATGTCACAACTACACCGTTAGTCCTGGCGAGAACTGGGCAGGCAGTCCGCTAACCTCTTTGGTTCGCCTTAGGGGAAGGTGGGACTGTCACATCGAAGCAAAGACGTGACTGTCCACTTGATTGGTGAGTGCTTCTTGTATGTACTTGTGAATAAATGTTAAAGTGTGGTTGTTGCTTGTTCCCTGGTGAATTACTTGAAATTGTTGAGTATCTTGGATTGGTGAATTTGAAATGGTTATGCTATTCCCTAATAAGATGAGTGTGTACTTTATCGCACTCGACCTAATGACTTTTGGAACTGTTACTTGTTTAAATGTTAATGTTAACTATGCATGACTGTTTTGGGCCCAAACTCCTTCAGCGGTTGGCCTATTCGAGCCAACAACGGACTCGGTTGAGTAGGTCGATAGTCATTGGGTACCGATTACTGGTATACTTGAGTATGACCCACTGAGGTGATCACTGAACACTGGAAGAAAAGGGGAATTGGATTACTGTTTAACTGGGGAAAAATGACATTGAATCACTGAGCAGGAGTAAGTGCTACATCTTGAATAGGAGCCATCTCTATAGCCTGTATCAGTACCGTATCCTTTCACATTGAATGTGCTACTTGTTTAGAATCCAAATTGTTGTATGTATCATGTTTTATGGTTGCCTTGTGATTGCTATGATTATTTTGGGATGCATAGGTTCACTTGGAAGCTCACTGAGCATTGACTCAACCCCTCTAGTTGTTTTCCTTACAGGAGTGGAAGGCTGGTGTGGGAGAAACCAATAGCATAAGTTCGAAACTTGGAATTTCTTATTGACAAATCTTTTGTACTTGACTTAAAGTCATGAAGACTTATTGTTTTGAGGATTGCATATACATGTATTTTATGATATAGTCGAGATACTTCTTGTTTTGGTTGGGAATGTAAGCTTGAATGAATTGTTAGTAGTTAGTCCAAATTAATGTTATCTTTCTAGTCAATGTGAGGGAGTAAGTCTTGGTGAGAGTTAGGCAAATGGTCCGCTAAACCCTAGGGCTCGCCCTGGGACGAGGTGGGGTCGTCACAATATTTCCTAACATGTCTTTCTTTATTAAAATATGGTTTCCTAGCTGAGTATTTTTTTAAGATAATATTTCTTTCTACTTTTATACTTAGCTTTTTTTAATATTTCTGTTTCTTTCTATACCATCATAACTTGTGGACTATGTATCTATTTACAAAAACTGTATTCTCCTTTCATAAAGAGTTTTTCTCCAATTATTTTATTATAAAAGCATGCAGCTATAGTAGAGTAATAACAAAAATCTTGTACAAAAGGTTTTATATATGACTAGTTCCTAATCTATAATTGTTCTAATTTTCCCATAACTTCTTGTTGTTGTCTATGTATTCCTACATTTGGTTGCGCTCCTAATAATAATAATTGTATTTTATTAGTAGAATTGTAAGGATTGGGCCCTAATGATAAATCTATACTGAAATCTTGTGGGTATTTACTTTTATATGCCTCCCATACTGCTCTAACTATTTCTCCTGAAAATTTTTCTAAATAATTATGCATTTCTTTAGTAGTTTGTTCATATCCTAACTCATCCCATTTTCTTGCTACCATTTGTGACCAAATTTCTACGATTGTAGACCATAATTGTGGATCACGTGCCGATGAATTTAAAATTTGACCATCATCTATTAATTTCGTTTTGTCTATTGTTTCTAAAGGTATTTTTTACCCTTTGGTTTGTTTTCTATTCAAGAGTTCTATATTCTGTATATGGGATTCTAGGAGGTTGACCAGATCTAGACTCATTTCTACTAGAATAGAGAGGAGATGTGGTATTACTTGATTGTGCAATGCTATCCATTAGTTATACTAGAGGAATAGTTTATGTTTTAGTTTCTTCTATTGTTACTAATTCATTATTTTCTTGTATAGGCACATAATGTTTAATCCTTATATTTTGATTTTCATCATATTATAATTCGTCTTCTTCTTCCATTTCACTTTTTTCTACCATTTCTATTTCTAGTATGATTAATACATAAGATAAATGAGTTAAGTCTATGTGTTTATATTCTGTTATATTTATCAAATTAGTCTCTTTATTAGTTTTAATATTTTCTAATTTTTCATCTTCTTCTTTGTTTAATTTATTTGTATAATCTATAAATCTAATACTTTTAGCTCCATCTAAGTTTTTATACATTATATTGTTTTTTGGTATTATACTATTTTCTTGTTCTAGATGTTTACTTACATTCCATTCCTCTACTGCTAATAAACTAGGATCAATACTAATAGGTTTTGTCATTTTAATCCCTTTACTTGTCATTTTTTTTTAAATTCTCGGAATTTTATTCAATCAAGAAAAGGATAGGTGTTACATTCCGGGGGTATTACTTATGGACCTAACTCTGTGAAAAGAGGGAAATGCAAGCCTATCCAAACGATATGCACCCCTAGCCAAAAATGGCAAGCTCGTGAAGCTCTCATAGACACAAACCATTTGATCCAGATCGGCATAGCCCATATTTGATAGCACATCCACCACCTTGTTCACTTCCCTGTAGCAATGGATGACCTGAAACCCTCCACGGGCTAGTTGCTCAATCTTCTCCACCTCCCTACTGATGGACCATGGACATCGGGTCTTTTGCAATAGAATTCGTACTAATATCAATGAATCCGATTCAACAATCTGACTATCCATGAAGCCTTGGCGCGCATAACTTACTTGTCCTTACTTCTATTATACCCTTTATAATTTACTTATACTTGGTTGTACTGCTAGTAGTAAGTTTACCAAGAAATTCTAAACTAATTAATAAATTAGCATGTCCTTGAAAATCTTCATATTCTTTAGTTTGGATTTCTATTTCTAAATTTTCTAAACCTTTGATACTAATTTGAAAATCAAGGGTACAATAAAATATACCTTTATTCTGATTCATATCTACTTCCATTAATGTCATAACCACTTTTCTAACATCTTGTTTCCATCTCTTGTCGAGTAGTACTATTAATGTTTTTATACCTAATTCTTTCCTAACTATACTTTAACTCTTACAACTATCGTTCCTATGTGCAATGATTGTTTGCTAGATTGTTTTAATGAACTTATTGTTCCTTTACTAATTATTATAAGATTTTTAGATTCCGTAGCGACAACTACTTGCTCTTCTATACTAATTTCAATTAACTGTGTTGTTAAATTTAATGGTCCTATCCGATAAAGAGTTCTATGATTCTGTCAATTAATTGGATGATTATTAAACCTTTCTACATCTCTATCTTTGTCAATTATATCTTCTAAAGTCCTTTCACTAGTAGAGGGTCTATTTCCTAGCATTCTTCCTAGAAACGTTTGGTTTCTAATATCTACTGATTCATTTATAGGTTGGTCTCGATGGTTCTACTAGTTCCTAGAAAATTTACAGTATTTATTCTACTCATTTTGTTGTCCCAAATATATGTATTCTTGTCTTTTTATTACTCATTTTTTCCTTATGAGTTTATCACTTATTTTTATATGATCTATTTTCCAATTATTTTTTTCTAAATCTTTACTATAATCTTTTACAATTGTTTAGTTTATTGATTCTTTCTTCTAATAAGTCTAACCTCTGGTATAATAATACTGTGACGACCCCACCTCTCCCTAGGGTATACCCTAGAGTTTAGCAGGCCGCCTACCTGACTCGCGCCAGGACTTACTCACATTAACTTGAGAGATAACATTTATATAGACCAAACTATTAATAAACCATTTACTCTCAAGTATGTACTCCATCAAAACAAAAGCTATTTTAAACTATTTAATTTGTACATCCCTTAAAAGAAAATCTGCAAAGCTTTAAAGTTAAATAACAAATTTACCTAAGCACAAATTTAAGTCTCCAATTTATACTACCGGTCTTTTCTTACACCTGTCCTCCACTCTTGTAAGGAAAACAGCTAAAGGGGTTGATGTGGCGACCCTACCTCTCTCTAGGGCGTACCCCAGGATTTAGCGGACTGCCTGCCTAACTCTCGCCAGGACTCACTGTGACAACCCCACCTTCCCCTAAGGCGAACCAAAGGGGTTAGCGGACTGTCTGCCCAACTCTCGCCAGGACTAACGAGATAACTCAAGGCGATCTAAAACATTCCGGAACTTACAAGCATGCTTAACCAAACCATAAATCACAAAATAAAAAAAATGATAATCAGAGCCGACATGAACAGTGTCGGACATGTCAGAATCCGGCCAGAATCTGGTCGGATTTCCGACCGAATTCCTGGCTGGATACTGGCCAGAGAGTAAAGCCGGATTTCAATTTTCGCCCAGGGCAATCTGGCCTCCAATCCGGCCAGTTTTTGGCCGGATTCTTGGCTGGGTTCGACCCTGTCCTTTCCCGCCAAATATTTTTCTTTCGCCGTTTGAAACCCGAATCTGTCCGAAATTCGGCCAAACATCAACAAAGCATATAAACCAAGAAATCACATAACTGCAAGCCCAAATAACATACCAAACACATTTATACATGTACGTTTCCAAATTTACAACTCAAAAGAAAGGTCGGATCTAAATCCAACTAGGGTTTTGTACATTAAGGATCTATTCAAAATACGCTTAATCAAACTCAATTCGGCAACCATAGTATCAAGGCCTTCCAAAAGGTTTTCAAATCCCTGTAAGGAAAACAAAAGAGAATAGGATGAGCTTTCGCCCAATGAGGTACCTCCACTCAAGCAAGGTGTCGCGCCCCATTTTTTAATAAGAAGAACAAAAGACGAGTTTAGAAAAAAGGCTTTTGATTCAATTTTTGATTGGAAAATGAATTTTTGATTTAAAAAGAAAATGGAAAAACATGGGTCTAAATGGGACTTGAAAATGTGACGATTTGACCCCAAATATAGTTTAAAAAGGGTTTTTTGAATGAAAAATGGAGTCGCCACTTGGTATAGAATTAAGGTGTACCAAGTCACCTAAAAATGAATTTTTAAAGAAAAAGTAGAAAACCCTTTTTAAACGACTCCAAGTCTACGAAAATCAGAGAAAAAGATTCAGGAGTCACATTTGAAGAAAGGGAAGGCAAAGATAAGAATCCAAGGCACCCTCTCAACCTAGCCAAGGCTAGTTGCGCGATTTAGTCAAAGATTTTCTTATTTTAACATAAAGATTTATCACATTTGGATGTACTATATGAATGCATACCCTAGACCTAGGAGGGTATCGGGGGGTCAAAATATCTCTTCAAAATTCAATTGGTGCCAATCACATTAATTGTGATACCCAATGTAGACTCTTTGGAGAGGTCACGAATAATGCAAATGAATGCTCGAGTGCTAGGTGCAAGTGTACAAAATGCAAGTGTGCAAGTAGGCGTGTAAAGTGCAGGGGTGTAAATGGGTGTGTAAAGTGATAGTATGAAGTGCATGTGTGCAAGTGATAGTGATAGTATAAGTGGTAAAGTGAAAATGTGCAAAATAAGAGTGGTGTGAAGTGAAAATGTGGAAAAAGGAATAGTGTATAAATGGTAATGTGCCTTGAAAATGCATGAGCCTTAGAGGAATGCAAGCAAGACGGGTGCGGGGGGACCCTAAATCGTGACTTTTAATTTGTCTTTTGGTAAGAAGTAAAAACTAGCGTGCTAAGGTTATGTGTAGCCATACTCGCTCGTTTCCCTTATCAGAAGGGTAACTCCCTAACCTAATCAAGCAAATGACCCTAATAACTAGAATGAAATGCAAAATCCTAAAGATCATACTTTGAATGTGGGAAAAGGATAAAGGATCATGCAAAAATGTAAAAATATTAAGAAAAATGCATGAAAATGTAATGAAGGCATGCGAGTATGTACCAGCAAAGGACGGCCCTTTTGGGTCTAGCATTGGACTAACCCTTTACTAATACTCTCTCACAAGCATTGGACTTGTAAGAGATCGAGGAGAAGACCATGACTAGCATTGGACTAGCCACGGTGACGTTCATTACATCCACATAATCAGATATAATAATAGAAAACAACTAGACATGCAAAACACATAGTTCACCTAGCACGTAGCACATAAGCATGCTTATCTAGATGCAAGACCCTAAGAAAGCGATTAAATACATAGGCAGACAAACATGCAAGCAAAATGAAACAAACAAACAAATAAAGCCCTATCTATTACATTGGGGGAGGCCCTACTACAATCTAAGAAGGGGAAAAGGAATAAAATGATTAATAACCTAGCTACTACAACCTTGGCATTAAATTGCCTTTCACAGATAATTACAAATTAAATTAAAATAAAATAGACAAAGATTGAAACAAAATAAAGCGAATAAAATAAATAAATAAAAAAAACATTCAAAAGGCATGCAATTAAACTCATGTAGTCACATAAGTGCGCACATATGGTCAAATAAAGTAAAATAAGGGATAGAAATTACCTCCCTTGCAATGGTAATCAAATGAAAGAAAGATTAGGTTCAAAACAATAAAAGGGTCAAGGCACCAATAAATAGTAATATATAAACAAAATCACCAAATCCCTCCCAATTGCGACTTAAATGAAATCAAATAATGCATAATTTCCAAGAAAGTAAATTGTTGATCAAATTTCTAAAATAGAAAAAACTACCAAGGACCCAATTGCAAATATTAACTAAGCACTCAAACCCAATTAAACATTTTAGGAACTTCAAGGGTCCAAGAGCAAAGAAAAGGTCAAGTAATGATTGAAATTGCAATTACTTTAGGACCTAATTGCAAGAAATTAGAACATGATGGGCCATAGTATAATAAAGGGAAGCTTAGGGGGGTCAAGAGGCAATATTTGAAAACTTTTCATGCAAGTTCATGCAAAGTAGTACGAAACAAGCTTCTGCAACTAAGCTTTCGACATATGATGAACATTTCTACAACAAAACTAGCTACCAACTTCATTTTCAAATGCGGATTTCAGCCTCAAACACAACTTTGAGCAAAACCTTTTCAACCGCACATCAAAGCTTTAATCTAAACAATAAGCCCATTGGAACTTAAAATCTAAACATGCAAGAGGAAACTCAGGATAGGATTACGAAGCTCTGGTAGCTTTCTCCTTTCTGGTTTCCTTCCAATGCAACTTTTCATTTAACCGAAGCATACCCATGCAAAATGACTCAAACCAAACTCAGATGCAACAACCTCAATCCATTGCTACCATTAAACAAAAACATTTGCACATTTCCAACATAGTCAGAAGTGCAGCTAAATAAATGCAACATAGGTGCAAAGGGAGAGACTTGCAGTGAAACCAATTAACAACAAACCAACCATGAACTTAGAACAAGTCAAGGGCCTCATCAACAACAACCATTGCTATAACAAAGCAAAGAGAAAGCTACCCCAACCTTAATGAGAGGAACAGGTTCTTAGGACAAGACACATATCCAGACGAAAACAAGCGGCCACGAAGGAATAAAAAAAATGAGACAAACGTGCATGACTAAAACACCAAAACAAAATCCGGATCCCCCGAACAAACCTCCAGAAACTTCAACCCATTTGGTTAGCATAATCTAGACAAGGTTCTTGATTTATCCGAAAGAGAAAAACATGCAACAACCAAAGAAAAACATGAAACCAGAATCATTGCAAGCTAACTTTGTTTCATTCGAACCACAAAAACAAGCATTAAAGCCCTCTAATCCTTTAACTAATGCGAATCAGCCAACTCTAGCAAAATTCCCCCATTTCAGTTGAGGAAAACCAGTTACGGAACCCATAAGGAGACTGCAAACTTGCTCGACTAAAGGAAAAAGCGGCCTACATAGACAAGATAACTCATCCAACCGATAAACAAGAATCTGCTGCTCATTAGACTCCCTAAACCTATCATGAAACCACGGCTAAACATGCAGCAGAGGGAGAGCTAAGGTAGAAAGGGGCCAAGAAAATATGGCTCTTAAAAGGAGCAAGCAGATTATGAGTAAACCATCCATGAACAACGATCAGACAGCATGAAAATCAAAGAATAAACCATAAAACAGCAAAGGTCAAACAAGTAAATAGCAAAAGAGACAACTTGGACCTTAGCCAAAAGCAAAGAGGAAGATCACAGCGGGTAGCTTGCTGTAGAACTGTGCCTTTCAACAATGGTTGAAGCCGATGACGATGGCGTTGGTTTCTCCTTCTGTTCGCTACCTTTCCTCTCAACCGCAGACCCTTGGCTTCCTTTCTCCTCAGCCCATAGCCTCTCTAGTTTCCCTGTAGCACTCTTCCATGGCCTCTCTCTGGTTTTCTTACTCCGCTCCCCAGATCTCTTCCTCATCTCGCGGGTTTCTTTTTCTGTATTTCTCTCGCTCTGTTCTCCTTTTCTAGCCCGTTACTTCTTTCTCTCTTTTGCTCTCCAACCTCTCTTGAAATTCTCTCAATCACTCCGTTCCTTTTCACTCCAGCCCGAAAGCTCCTTACTTTTACTTGGTCTCTCTCTAGCCGTCAGTCCTCTCCCCTCCTTGGCCATCACATTCTCAGCTTTTATATGGGCAGCTCCTTCCCGAAACCTAACATCTAAGGCTCAGAAAAAACTCAATTCTCTTGCCCATTTTTTTTACATCCTTGGATCTTCATAATTTCTGGGGTCTTTTGATAGCCTTGGATCAAACCAAGTGGTTTGTTGTTCGAATGATTGAACAGAGGAGAAAAAGAGTAAGAGAAAATGGAGCTGAGAAATTTTTTTTGGCATCCTCTGTATATTTCCGTTTCATGTTTTCTGCTTGAAATGCAATATGAAGTAAAGGCTCGGATCCTGTGTGGCTCACGCAAGCGTGAGTTTGCTTCCTTTTTTTTTTAACACATAATAAAATAATTTTAACAAGATAAATAAAACGCTACAAAATTGAATTCAAAAGAAAATAAACATATTTTTGTGAACAATTTTCTCTCTCTCTTTTTTCGATAAATCCTAATACTAGAAAGTCTTAAAAAAATAAAAATAAGCAACTGGATCATAAAAAAAATAACTGTAGACACCAAATTTTTGGTGTAATTTCATTTACTATTTATTTTTAGTTTTTTATTTTGTCGTGTTAGTTTTATTCGATTTTTAGTTTTTAGTTTATAGTTTTATTATTTTTAAGTTTTAGCATAGAATTTCTCGAAATGAAAAGAAAAGCATTCAAAAAAATAATAATAATATGTTTTAATTGTTTTGATTTAAATTCAATGTTTTCTTGGGAAAAATGAAAAAAATGAAAATTGAAAATGAAAAAAAAGGAAAAAAAGAAAAATGATAAAAATTGCAACTTTGCTGTTTATTATTTCTAGTTTATTTATTTATTTTTATCTGATGTTAATCAAATTGTTGGTTTTTACTTAATTTTATTATCATTTTTGCTAAATTATTTAAAAAAGAGAAAAAAAAGGGAAAAAGAGGAGAGAAAAAGAAAAGAAAATTAGCATTTCATTTTTATCCTTTTATGTCTATTTCCGCTCATTGTATTTAATTTTTTCTTCATTAGTTTTTTTTGTTAATTAGTTATCTATATTTTGTTAAGCTGTTTTAAAAAAAAAAAAATAAAATTTGCAATGCGGCATGCAAGCTGCGTTTTATCGCAGCTTGCAAAGAAGGACTCAGGGCAGCTCCTTAGCTGCAATTTAGGAGAGATGGCCGAGAGAGTTTAGGGTTGATGTTCCATATAAAAGCCAAGAGAGGTTGATAGCCGAAAAGGGGGAAGGAACGAACGAACGGCAAAAGAAAAAACCAGAGAAGAAAGTGGTGCGGCGGCTGAAAAAACTGAAAAGAAAGGATCAAGGAAAAAAACGCAAGAGTGGTTTTCTGGAGAGAGCTAGTGGGGATGAAAAGTAACGGCTAAGGGGGGCTGGGAAGAGAAAACCAGAGAGAGCTGGAGTTGGTGGCTGAATGAAAGAAAGGCTAAGAGAGAGTGAAAGAGAGGGGACAGCCGCAAAGGAGAGAGAGAGCAAGGGGGGTGGCGGCTGAGATTGTGAGGAAAAGAAAAGGAGAGGTAGAGAAACGGCAAGAAAAGGAAAATCTTGAGAGGGGGCGGCTGTAAAAATCTGGAAAACGGCAAAAGAAAGAAACAGAGCAAGAGTGAAGTAGAGAAAGGAAACTTACGGTAAAGGAAAAAGAAGAGGGGAGCGGCAGCTGAACAAGAAGAAACGTTGCTGAGTTCCAGAAATTTCTTCACCAGAAATCTGTGGCGTTGAAGTCGACATCCTCACGCAAGTTCTTCGATTTCTGCTTGGTTCACGGGATCCCATACGGTGCTAAAGGTAATCCCTTTACTTCATATCTTCTAGCAAGCCCAGCAGATTGTATAGTCTTTCTTTTTTCCATTAGATTTTCACAATCTTTAATCTGATCCGCAAGATCACGGTAGGAAGTTGCAGGTTTGACATGTTTTGATATGATGTGTTTATCTTGTTTTGATGTTCTGGGTTTGCTTTCTGGAAGTTGGGATTGGAGATTTAGAGATTGTTTGTCGGAAAAATTAGACTTGTTTGAGTGTTTTTTTTTATCATACACGCCTGGTATTCTATTCCTTCATGGCTGTTTTGACGAATAAAGTTGCTGAAGAAGTATGGAATTTATGGAATGGATTTTTGTATGTTGAACTATTGGATGTTGTTTTCTTGCTAGCAATCTAAAAGCTTATGATGTTGGTTCTTGTGATGTTGGTTAAATGGTGCTCAAGGTTTGTGATTGAGGCTGAAGCCTACGCACGAAAATGAAGAGTCTTTGCTGCATTATCATGTTTCGAGACCTTGTTGAACCTTCCCACTCCCTTTTGTCCCAGATTCATGTGTATCAATAAGTCATGGCATGTTTTGGGTTATTTTGTTTTTCTTTTCATGGTTTCTAGTTAAAAATATTAGCATCAATCTGAGCAACTAAAAATGTTGCAGCAATGCTGATAGCTCACGTTACTTGTCGCGTTCCGGGCCTGCAACTTTTTGTTATACTGTCTTCCTTCCCATCATTCCTGTTTGTCCATTTGCTTAAGTAGCTGTTGTCTTGAGAGGTTGTCTTGGCCAGCATTGGTTGTTTGAGATCTGTTCTTGCATTTTAAGTGGTGTGTTATGATATGCTTGCTGGCATTTAAAAGAAGAAACAAGGGGCACAATGCCAGGCTGCAATACTGGGCGCAATACTGGTTTTTATTTTGCAGCTATAGCTACTTTGGTTTTGTTTTGTTTTTCTGTTTGGCTGCAAGTTTTGATTTGCAGAAATTTGAGGTTCACAAGCGATAGTTTAGGGTGCAACGTTGATTTCATGTTCTAGGTTCGATTTTGGGTAAAGAGTAAGCACTAGGATGTTTCATTGTAAATGTTAACATGTTTTTTTTTCTCATTATTTGTTTCTTTCCTGCTCCACAGAAGTTTTGTTGGCAAGAGTTGGGTAGTCTAGTTCATTTTCTTGATGTCCGTTCATGCTAAAAGGATACGTAAGAAATCTTGTTGTTTGGTTTAAGTTGAGTTGTTGGATCCTTTGGGTTACTCTGTACAAGTACATCTCAGCTGAATGAGCTGCAAAATTGCAGAAAGAAGAAATCAGCAGAAACAAAGAAAGTGCCGTATGCATGCATGCAAGTTTTCATAAACATTGCACTTTGATCCCCCAATTCTCCCTTAATTCCACTAAGGCCTAATCAATTGAATATTTTCATCAATTTGGTCCTTAGTAGTTTTAACTTTGGCAATTACATTGTTTGTTTGATTCAATTAGCCACTTCGCTTTATTTAAATTGTTCTTAATGCATGAACTTAAGAACTTTGTGTCCAAGTAAGCTTATGTTTGCATTTTTTTTTTCTTTAATTTTTTTTAAAATAAATTGGTACCTTGACCGTTTCTTTTATTTTTGGAGGATAAATAAGTGACTTCACCCCATTAGAACCTTTTTCATTTACCAGCTTCACAAGCAAGGGAGGTATAAGTTTCTTTTATCCTTTTTTGCCTCTCCCTATGTGATCCAATGTGCTAACTGAGAATTACATGTCTACTTGGCTTTCTTAAATTTGCTTTAATTTCTTTCATTTTAAGTCTTTCTTTTATTTTATTTATGGGGTATGTGTACACCTCTTGGCTTGTAATAGATAGGGCGTAGCAAGTAATTTGGTCCATTTCCCCTTTCCCCTTTGTTTTAGCTAGCAAATGTAATAGTTAGGGCCTTAATTGCTTTGTGTGACTTGCATGCTTACGTGCTACGTGTTTACTTGCTTTATTAGGTCCTTGCATCTAGTCAAGCATGCTAAGTATTATGTGCTACGTGTTTATAAGTGATTCGCATGTCTACTCGTTTTTTTATAGTGTGGATGAATGGAATGGATGAATGTACGTCACCACACTAGTCCAACGCTAGTTGTGGCTTCTTTTATCGTTTCCACTAGTCCAACGCTAGTCGGAATTCATAGAATGGGCTAGTCCAACGCTAGACCCTTAGGGATTTTCCTCGTTAGTATATCATTTGCTTGTTCACCACATATCACGCATTTTCCTTAGTTTTATCATTTGGCATGATCCTCAAACCCCTTCCCCTTCACTTTAGGACTTGCATCTCGTGCTAGTTAGGGTTCATTTGCGTGAAAATCCCCTCTTGATAAGGGAAACGAGCGAGTGTGGCTACTCGATAGCCTTAGCACGCTAGTTTCGCCTTCTAATCAAAGGGAAAATAGAAGTCGAAAAGTTAGGAGTCAACCCCCCGTACCTGACTTGTTGCATTCCTCTAGGGTCATACTTTCATTTTCATCATCTACATACTCTTTTAACCACATTTTTTCACATTTCTCAAAACCATACTTTCTCACTACATTTTTCCTATCACGCGCTCATTTTCACCTCACAAATGGAATTCCACTTTATCTTATATATCCATTATTCTATTTTCATACACTTGCACACAAACACTTGGATTTTTTATACAATTTCACACGTTCACCTTTTTATACACTTGCACACTTGCACTTTAGCCATCATTTGCATTAATCGACCTCTATAAGGTTTTCCTTTATTGGCCGCCACAATTCATGTGGTTGGGACCAAAAACCTTACAAGAGACATTTTAGAATTTAGGTTTGCATTTTTTCCTTCTTTTTGCATTCATGTAGTGCATCCAAATGTAATAAATTTTTTGGTTAAAACAAGAAAATCTTTGATTAAATCATGCAACTAGCTTTGGCTAGGTCGAAGGGGTGCCTTGGATTTTTATCCTTGCCTTCCCCTTCGTCAAATGTGACTCCCGAATCTTTTTCTTTGTTTGCGTGGACTAGGAGTCGTTCAAAAGGGTTTCTTACTTTTTTTTCCCTTAAAAAATTCACTTTTTGGGTGACTTGGTACACCCTAACTCTATACCAAGTGGCGACTCCATTTTTCATATAAAAAACCCTTTTTGAACTATTTTTCTTGGGTTAAATCGTCGCATTTTCAAACCCCCATTTAGACCCATTTTTCTTTTAAATCACAATTCATTTTCCAATCACAAATTAAATCAAAAATACATTTTTAAAAACATTTATTTATTTTTTCAAAAAATGGGGCGCGACAGTTGGCGACTCCACTGGGGAAATTCGAGAGTCCGAGCAAATTTGATTTAATCGACCTTTTCTTTCTTTTAACCTTTTCATATATTACATTTGGGTGTTTTAGGGTTGCATTTTTTTCCTTTTTAGGATTTTGCATCACTCGCGTAATCAAACCAATTCCTCGACTCATGAATGTATGTTTGAATGAATGTTTACTTGTTATCTCGCGCTTGCATTGCATTTGGGGGGGTGTGTGTCACCTTTAGAGCCTCGCGTGGTTCTCACCCCTTCCCTCAAATAGGGGAACACTTCATACGTGCATGTTTACTTGCTTTATCCCATTTTATTTTTATTTTCGTGGGCGCCATCCCACACCGCCTTGTAGGACTAGGACCGATTGCCTTGGGTAGGCGGATGGTGTGCTCTGCGCCCATAGCGCTACCTAAGGGATCACTCGAGCCACCGATCAAAGGCCCTGGGAGTGATGACCCTTCGCCTTTAGGTCTGAAGGCTTGGGAGCCGAGACTTATCGAGTCTAGTTGCATTAGTGAGCCCCAGCCTCATGCATCCATATTAGACTCGCCTAGGGTAGAGTCGGCCTCACCTTTTTTAAGCACATTAGGCACGAGGGAAGGGGTTCCACCCCTTTTACTTGTTTTTATTTGTATTTCTTTTCTTAATTGCTCCCAATGTGTTATGTGTACTATCAATTGCACTAACCATTCTTTTTGTTTTCTTGACTTGCATTCATGTGCCTTAGCAATAAGAGGCCTCTTTGGCACTCTTTTAGTGACTTACCCACTAGATAGCTCACATGTTTAAGTTTCAGTCATTATGCTTAATTTTTAATAAGTACATTTCATTTTAGACCTCTTCCCCTCGATGCATTATTTATGCCCTTTAGGCCATATTTGTTGCATATTTACATTGTTTTAATAAATGGCATCATGCATTATACCCTAGAAAGGGAATGCCATTTAGGGGATCTCGTGTTAGGAATAAACCACCTTGTGTCTCGGATACTTAATCCAAAGAGACTTGCACGTTTACATTTTGTACCATCCAAAGGGGTAGTGCACAAGGTAAGGTAGGATCCGATCGTCTTCATAAGAGCGATTTTTGGAATATGAGCATCTAATAATCACTTTTTGGCCATTTTATCAAAATTGGTAAAATTCCCTTGCGTAAAAGGACATTAATTTGAAGAAAATTCACAAGTGATTTCTCCTATTGAGACGATAAATAAATTGAGGCCAAAATTTGATTTTAGAAGGCTCATATGCTAATGCATCGCAATAAAAATTTGAAATAACCAATGGCCGGACAATTCAACCAATCCATTTTGCCAATTCATTCAATAAATCGTCAATTCATTTTGACCAATTTACCCTTTTTAGGATCATTTGACCAAATTACCCTTTTTAGGGTCATTTGACCAATTTACCCTTTTTAGGGTCATCTGGTCGATTTTGAATAAACCGTCAATTCATTTGACCATTTTACCCTTTTTAGTGTCATGTGACCAATTTACCCTTTTTAGGGTCATTTGACCAATTTACCCTTTTTAGGGTCATCTGGTCGATTTTGAATAAATCGTCAATTCATTTGACCAATTTACCCTTTTTATGGTCATTTGACCAATTTACCCTTTTTAAGGTCACCTGGTCGATTTTGAATAAATCGTCAATTCATTTGACCAATTTACCCTTTTTAGGGTCATCCGGTCGATTTTTGAATAAATCACTAATTCAATTTCATTCATTTGGCCAATTCACCCATTGGTAGGGCGATCGAACCAATTTTGAATAAGTCAAGTTTTCATTTAGTCCATTTGTCCAATCCACCCTTTTTTAGGGTGATTCGATCAATTTTTGAATAAATCAATTTCATTCAATTCATCTGACCAATTTACCCTTTTTAGGGTCGTTCGGTCAATTCATAAATTTCATTCAATTCATTTGACCTTTTTCCCTTTTTTGGATAATCCGGTCGATTTTTAATAAATTGTCAATTTCATTTGACCAATTAGGATTTCAATGTCGAATTTCAAAATGGAAAACCTAGTCGATTTTGAGAAAAACCATCCATTGCATCCAGCCATTTGATCAGTTGGGGTTTTAACCCGCGCTTTACTGAAGAAATTTTGTCAACGAATTCCAATCTCTTCGATCGGAAGTTCGTCAAGGTCAAACCTGTGCGTTTTTGCAAATTCTTGTATCAATCAAAAGCAATCAATCCCTTCGGACGATATCCTCATTTTGATAAACGTCTCTTCTCACTTCAATTGACCAAATTTTTCAAAATTACTCCTCACTCAATGAGTTGATCGGATCCATCAGGTATGGTATAGTGCCTGCTCTGGAGGATTGCCTTTTCATGCTAGGCCTACCCTTGGCACAAAAAGGGTTCCCCCATAGGACATGCATCCGAATTTCCTGGATATCTACTAACTCTTGCCTTTTTCTCTTTCTTTTCTTTATTTTTATTGTAATAACTAAGTAAGGGTTAAATCTAAAGACAATCTTTTCAAAAATTCTCAGGTAATATTTAAACATAGCTTCTCGTCGAAGCCCCATCATAACACGATCTCGTAGCCAAACTCAAAGGAGTCGTGTAAACATGAGTTCACAACCGGAACAATCAGATAGGTCTACTACTACCGCTCAGCCTGAGACCACAAGTTTGGGGGTTCAGTTGACTGAGATGCTCACTAAGTTCGGTGAGATGACCACTGAGATGGCGGCCCAGAGGAAATTAATCGATGAGCTTATCAGCAGTGGAGTTCAACCCGAGCCCGTGCCCGGCAGGCAGCCTGGGCCAGAGCCATTTGTCATACCTTCAATTCAAGCCACCGTTGCTCCTTCTTTCCCTATTCCAACCGAAGGGGCTTTCACATACCCCACTATACATTTGCCATACACTTACCCTCCTGATCCTTCATTTTTTCCTACTTGCATGCAAGGCCCACAACCCCAAATCACTTCAAACATACCACCAGAGCCACATACTTTTTATCACACTGCTGCTGAGCCATTCCTACCAGACCATACTGCTCAAACCAAGCCAGAAATGGGGGAATCTTCCGCTCCCGTTGATATAAAGCTACTCAAACGCCTTGACCGTTTTGATGAATTTATAAGGAAAAGTCAGGGTTTAAACAAGCAAGGAGTGCTGGACTATGACGAGCTTTGTCTCTTTCCAAATGTACAATTGCCTGAAGGATTCAAAATTCCGAAGTTTAACAAGTATGATGGAACTGGCAATCCCAAGACACACCTCCGATTGTTCGCCAATAAGTTGGGTAGGCCAACAGATGATGAAAATCTGCCTTTGAGGCTATTCCCAGAAAGTCTGGAGGGGGATGCACTCGACTGGTATTCCAAGCTGAAACCCGAAGAGGCAAAGACCTGGTTTGACTTGTCCAACGCTTTTGTAAAGCAGTACGAGTATAATTGCGAGCTGGCTCCAACACGAACCACGTTGGAAGGGACAAAAAGAAAACCCTCTGAGGACCACAAGACATATGCCAAAAGGTGGAGGAAAATAGCTGCAAAAGTCGAGCCACCAATGACTGAGGACGAAATCATACGCGCTTTCATTAAGACACATGATCCGCCGTACTTTGAAGAAATTTTCCGCATGACTGGATGCTCATTTGCCACAATTGTTAACAAGCTTGAGGAATTTGATGATTTCGTGAAAGCTGGAAAGATTGTTGATGTGTCTGCCCTCAAATCACAGTTGGATGCTTTGCAAAGCCAAGATAGTAATGGGAGGAAGCAACAATTCCAAAAGAAAGAGGGGGAAACTGCTTTTATCTGGAATCGAAACCCTGTTCCAATTCCCAGACCTCGCCAATACCCTACCTACTCCAACCCTTACCCTTACTATTCAAACCCTCAGCCTGTTTATCACATTCATACCCCCCATCCTCGACCTCGACCAAATTACCCAAACACACCTACAACACCATTTCATATTTCTCCACATAGTTTTCAAACTAGACCTCGCTCTCCTTATCATCCAAGACCCACATTACCCGTCAACCATAATCACAACTATCAACAAACCGCTGGCACCCAAGACCCGGCTCGATATAGAACTTTTACCAATTTAGGCCGGCCCTTGGATCAACTATATGAGCAGGTCAAGGCCGCAGGGAAAATTGGTACAATACCTCCTAAAGCCTATGCTAAAGGATTTCCTCCTGATTATAATCCTCAATCTTTTTGTGCCTATCATTCGGGAGCACCTGGCCACCCAACTACTGATTGTAGAGCACTTAGACAGAAAGTCCAAGAAATGATCGAGGCCGGGGAAATATTGATTAGAAGAAGTGCAGAACAAGGACCGAACATAAGTACAAACCCCTTTCCCAAACACAGTGACACCTTTGAAGCATCCACCTCCAATGACGAAATTTGAAAATCCTGAAGGAGTTCTGCACAATTTGGATGGCTGATTATCCTCCCTCTCAAAGGAAATTTCGATGAATCTAGGGGTTTGTCATTTACTAAAATTCACGAAAACTTTTTCTTGCATATGTGAATAGCTTAACGAAAGCATCTTTTGCAATTGAGTTTTGTCTTGTTTCTGCTTTGATTTGGAGTTTCATGAAATGCACAATTTGTTTTATTTGTTTATTTGATTATTTTCCTGAATTTTTGTTAATTCTTTGAGATGGCCAAAGATGAAATTATTTGATCCTTTGATATCACTGTTCTGGAATCTGATGTAGCCCTTCATTGAAAATCCCTTCATTAAAAACCCTTTCGTTGAAAATCCCTTCCTTGGGAAAGCCTTCATTGAGAAAACCATTGAAAACCCCTCCATTAAAAAATCCATTCATTGAGAAATCTCTTCTTTGAGAGACCCCTTCATGGAGAAAGCCTTCATAAAAAGGAAAAAGCCTTCATTGAGAAATTCCTTCATTGAGAAAATCCTTTTCCTGCCAGGTTGTAAGCTGATTGGTTAAAGCAGTGTCATTAACGATTGATTCTGATTGATAATGCTATGTGCCATGACCAACGTTGTCAAAACGCATGACCTCTGTTCATAACAAAAGGATCCGCCACCGATCTTCTGAAGAAGGAAACAAAGTGCTAAAGTGATGAAAAATGAAGTCAAAGGCAAATTTGCTTCAAATCGGCAAAGCTTATTGGGTGTTCAAAGGAGAGATGGAAGGACAGACATTCCCTCAACCTATCAATTCGGACATGTGTAAGATGTTTTTTATTTGATTATGCAAAGTTTCTTTTAGGAAATCATGCAAGAGACGAGGCAAAAGTCAGGCCATCTTCCTTTCCAATCAAAACATTTCATCCCTAGTCATCCCCTTTGAACTATCAGAACAATAATTTTCATTTGGCAACCCCTGAGAATTGCAAACCCCACACTGGGGCAAATTCATTTTGAAAAGTAATCAGAAAGAAAAGGAAAACCCCACACTGGGGCAAATTTATTTTTGAAAGAAAAATGAAAAGGAAGAAAGAACCCCACACTGGGGCAAATTTAGTTTTTGAAGGAAAATGCAAAAAGTGAGAAAAATGCAATGAAGAAAATGCAAAGAAAGAGAAAATCCAATCAAGCTGGGGCAAATTTTCCTCGGTTTCGTTCAAAATTAGAGATAATTTCAAAATGATGCAATCTCAGGTTATTTCACACCTTTCATCAAACCTGCTTTCAAGCCTCAACTTTTCTTGAAAAAACACCCCACCTGACCTCATTACAAAAGCCCAAAGTCCTGGCTTTCGTCACTTGCTGCATTTCTATTAGGGATTTTGCTGATCAACTGGCAGGTGATGTCCATAATGCCTTCGTTTAAGTTTATAAGGGAAGTGCATTTTACTGATGCCAGCAATCTTCAACTTACATTCCTGAGTCGACTATGGTTGAGCTCTTCCATTATTTCATTAGGTGAAAACTCACAAGGGCACCTCAAGAGAGAAAAAAAAGAAGAAGAAAAAAAGAAAAAGAAAAAAAGAAAAACCAACAAAAAGGGTGGGGGGCAACCTTGGTGAAAACCCGAATGGGCGCCAAGGTAGGTTTCTGCAATGAGAAAGCACAAAGAGGAACAACTGGTGGTTTGGTCCATTTAGATTTTCTTCTCATTTTTGTCATACCTCTGACAACATTGAAATCCGGAGCTAAGGTATCCAAAGATTTGAATATGACATCTGTTGGCCGAAAGCCGTGTCATTTTGTAAAAAATATTCTTTTGTAAATACATTCTTAGGAAACTCGTTTTTTTCCAAATTACTTGCATTCATGGCATTTTTTGTAGAATTTAAGCACAAATGGTTAGGTGTACATTCTGGTGCATATTCATTTTTACATACCATGTGAATTTTCTTGCATACCTCATTCTTTATCATTGAATTGTGGTGAATGACAATCCCCGTGGTTTATTGCAAAAAGTATGCTTGGATTCAGTCATCTTTTGGAAATAGTTGAAATTCAGCCAAGCCGGCTACACAAACTTCATAATAGGGCAAAGCACATACCTGGTCAGTTTGAAAATCGGAAGAGTCTTAGGGTGAGAAATCCAACTCAATCGGCTGCCGCAGCAAAAGTTGATAAAAGCGTCGAAAGACTCATGTTTACACGATTCTCAAAGGAAAACGGATCAAATGGTGGTGGCCATTTCTTTGTTTTTCTCTTTTGCAGGAAAATTGCATGCACAAATGAAAGTAGTCACACCTCGCACTGGAATCGGTGTCGGAAAAGTCCTCCGGTGAACAAAGGCAGATCAAAAAAATTGCAAGCAAATCTGATCAAAAGGTGCAACAACATCAACTATGGACCCAAAATTGCAGAAAATTCACCATACTGGGGCAAATTTTTGGGATTTCGTGAAGCACGAATCTTACGAATCAAGGGCTCAAGGAGGAGCAACCATAATACAAATCAATTGATCGGTTGCACAAATTGGGGGGGACTGGGACAAATTATTTTGGCAAGATCCTCTCAATCAGGATTTCTGGAAAAATCAAATTCAATTTCTTGTTTTTTGAAAAATCACATTGAATTCTTGTTGGTGATATCTCAGCGCCCGCCGCGCTCTCTTCTATCTTCCTCTTTTGACAATCACGCTTAATTTCTTGACCAATTGGATGGCAGGACCGGGTTTTATCCCGCTGACCGCCAATCTCGGCAGTCTCGGGTTTTATCCCACTGACCGCTTTTATTTTCGTTTGACACGGGTTTTATCCCTCCGACCTCGGCAGGCTCGGGTTTTATCCCACTGACCGCTTTTATTTTCGTTAGGGCTCGGGTTTTATCCCACTGACCTCTTTTATTTTCGTTAGGGCACGGGTTTTATCCCTCCGACCTCGGCAGGCTCGGGTTTTATCCCACTGACCGCTTTTATTTTCGTTAGGGCACGGGTTTTATCCCTCCGACCTCGACAGGCTCGGGTTTTATCCCACTGACCGCTTTTATTTTCGTTTGGCACGGGTTTTATCCCTCCGACCTCGGCAGGCTTGGGTTTTATCCCACTGACCGCTTTTATTTTCGTTTGGCACGGGTTTTATCCCTCCGACCTCGGCAGGCTCGGGTTTTATCCCACTGACCGCTTTTATTTTCGTTGCGCTTTTATTTTCGTTGGGTATGGGTTTTATCCCTCCGACCTAGGCAGGCTCAGGTTTTATCCCACTGTCCGATTATCAAAATCATTTTATTGCTACGGGAACTGGGTTTGTCCCGTCAGTAAGCATCTCATTCTCATTGCTATTGGAGCTGGGTTTGTCCCGTCCGTGAGCATTTTCTTCTCCACTAACCGTGGGTTAGTCCCACTAGTGAGCATTTCTTTTCATTCGCCATTAACCGTGGGTCAGTCCCACTAGCGAGCTTTTCATTTGCATTATTAACAAACATGGGTCAGTCCCGTTTTAAAATTCTATTCGGGTCAGTCCCGTTTTAAATTTCTGTTCGGGTCAGTCCCGTTTAAATTCCTGTTCGGGTCAGTCCCGTTTAAATTCTGTTCGGGTCAGTCCCGTTTAAATTCTGTTCGGGTCAGTCCCGTTTAAATTCATGTTCGGGTCAGTCCCGTTTAAATTCCTGTTCAGGTCAGTCCCGTTTAAATTCTGTTCGGGTCAGTCCCGTTTAAATTCATGTTCGGGTCAGTCCCGTTTAAATTCTGTTCGGGTCAGTCCCGTTTTCAATTCTGGTTCAGGTCAGTCCCATTTTATTTTTCATGTTCGGGTCAGTCCCGTGTTATAATTCCTGTTCGTTGGAATCTTTTGCAGCCCAATAACACAGGTAAGTATTTGGTGTCTACTTCTTTGTCTCAAGTTTTTTCAAAACTCAGACAAAGAGGGGCAAACTGTAGACACCAAATTTTTGGTGTAATTTCATTTACTATTTATTTTTTGTTTTTTATTTTGTCGTGTTAGTTTTATTCGATTTTTAGTTTTTAGTTTATAGTTTTATTATTTTTAAGTTTTAGCATAGAATTTCTCGAAATGAAAAGAAAAGCATTCAAAAAAATAATAATAATATGTTTTAATTGTTTTGATTTAAATTCAATGTTTTCTTGGGAAAAATGAAAAAAAATGAAAATTGAAAATGAAAAAAAGGAAAAAAAGAAAAATGATAAAAATTGCAACTTTGCTGTTTATTATTTCTAGTTTATTTATTTATTTTTATCTGATGTTAATCAAATTGTTGGTTTTTACTTAATTTTATTATCATTTTTGCTAAATTATTTAAAAAAGAGAAAAAAAAGGGAAAAAGAGGAGAGAAAAAGAAAAGAAAATTAGCATTTCATTTTTATCCTTTTATGTCTATTTCCGCTCATTGTATTTAATTTTTTCTTCATTAGTTTTTTTTATTAATTAGTTATCTATATTTTGTTAAGTTGTTTTAAAAAAAAAAAAAAATTGCAATGCGGCATGCAAGCTGCGTTTTATCGCAGCTTGCAAAGAAGGACTCAGGGCAGCTCCTTAGCTGCAATTTAGGAGAGATGGCCGAGAGAGTTTAGGGTTGATGTTCCATATAAAAGCCAAGAGAGGTTGATAGCCGAAAAGGGGGAAGGAACGAACGAACGGCAAAAGAAAAAACCAGAGAAGAAAGTGGTGCGGCGGCTGAAAAAACTGAAAAGAAAGGATCAAGGAAAAAAACACAAGAGTGGTTTTCTGGAGAGAGCTAGTGGGGATGAAAAGTAACGGCTAAGGGGGGCTGGGAAGAGAAAACCAGAGAGAGCTGGAGTTGGTGGCTGAATGAAAGAAAGGCTAAGAGAGAGTGAAAGAGAGGGGACAGCCGCAAAGGAGAGAGAGAGCAAGGGGGGTGGCGGCTGAGATTGTGAGGAAAAGAAAAGGAGAGGTAGAGAAACGGCAAGAAAAGGAAAAGCTTGAGAGGGGGCGGCTGTAAAAATCTGGAAAACGGCAAAAGAAAGAAACAGAGCAAGAGTGAAGTAGAGAAAGGAAACTTACGGTAAAGGAAAAAGAAGAGGGGAGCGGCAGCTGAACAAGAAGAAACGTTGCTGAGTTCCAGAAATTTCTTCACCAGAAATCTGTGGCGTTGAAGTCGACATCCTCACGCAAGTTCTTCGATTTCTGCTTGGTTCACGGGATCCCATACGGTGCTAAAGGTAATCCCTTTACTTCATATCTTCTAGCAAGCCCAGCAGATTGTATAGTCTTTCTTTTTTCCATTAGATTTTCACAATCTTTAATCTGATCCGCAAGATCACGGTAGGAAGTTGCAGGTTTGACATGTTTTGATATGATGTGTTTATCTTGTTTTGATGTTCTGGGTTTGCTTTCTGGAAGTTGGGATTGGAGATTTAGAGATTGTTTGTCGGAAAAATTAGACTTGTTTGAGTGTTTTTTTTATCATACACGCCTGGTATTCTATTCCTTCATGGCCGTTTTGACGAATAAAGTTGCTGAAGAAGTATGGAATTTATGGAATGGATTTTTGTATGTTGAAATATTGGATGTTGTTTTCTTGCTAGCAATCTAAAAGCTTATGATGTTGGTTCTTGTGATGTTGGTTAAATGGTGCTCAAGGTTTGTGATTGAGGCTGAAGCCTACGCACGAAAATGAAGAGTCTTTGCTGCATTATCATGTTTCGAGACCTTGTTGAACCTTCCCACTCCCTTTTGTCCCAGATTCATGTGTATCAATAAGTCATGGCATGTTTTGGGTTATTTTGTTTTTCTTTTCATGGTTTCTAGTTAAAAATATTAGCATCAATCTGAGCAACTAAAAATGTTACAGCAATGCTGATAGCTCACGTTACTTGTCGCGTTCCGGGCCTGCAACTTTTTGTTATACTGTCTTCCTTCCCATCATTCCTGTTTGTCCATTTGCTTAAGTAGCTGTTGTCTTGAGAGGTTGTCTTGGCCAGCATTGGTTGTTTGAGATCTGTTCTTGCATTTTAAGTGGTGTGTTATGATATGCTTGCTGGCATTTAAAAGAAGAAACAAGGGGCACAATGCCAGGCTGCAATACTGGGCGCAATACTGGTTTTTATTTTGCAGCTATAGCTACTTTGGTTTTGTTTTGTTTTTCTGTTTGGCTGCAAGTTTTGATTTGCAGAAATTTGAGGTTCACAAGCGATAGTTTAGGGTGCAACGTTGATTTCATGTTCTAGGTTCGATTTTGGGTAAAGAGTAAGCACTAGGATGTTTCATTGTAAATGTTAACATGTTTTTTTTTCTCATTATTTGTTTCTTTCCTGCTCCACAGAAGTTTTGTTGGCAAGAGTTGGGTAGTCTAGTTCATTTTCTTGATGTCCGTTCATGCTAAAAGGATACGTAAGAAATCTTGTTGTTTGGTTTAAGTTGAGTTGTTGGATCCTTTGGGTTACTCTGTACAAGTACATCTCAGCTGAATGAGCTGCAAAATTGCAGAAAGAAGAAATCAGCAGAAACAAAGAAAGTGCCGTATGCATGCATGCAAGTTTTCATAAACATTGCACTTTGATCCCCCAATTCTCCCTTAATTCCACTAAGGCCTAATCAATTGAATATTTTCATCAATTTGGTCCTTAGTAGTTTTAACTTTGGCAATTACATTGTTTGTTTGATTCAATTAGCCACTTCGCTTTATTTAAATTGTTCTTAATGCATGAACTTAAGAACTTTGTGTCCAAGTAAGCTTATGTTTGCATTTTTTTTTTCTTTAATTTTTTTTTAAATAAATTGGTACCTTGACCGTTTCTTTTATTTTTGGAGGATAAATAAGTGACTTCACCCCATTAGAACCTTTTTCATTTACCAGCTTCACAAGCAAGGGAGGTATAAGTTTCTTTTATCCTTTTTTGCCTCTCCCTATGTGATCCAATGTGCTAACTGAGAATTACATGTCTACTTGGCTTTCTTAAATTTGCTTTAATTTCTTTCATTTTAAGTCTTTCTTTTATTTTATTTATGGGGTATGTGTACACCTCTTGGCTTGTAATAGATAGGGCGTAGCAAGTAATTTGGTCCATTTCCCCTTTCCCCTTTGTTTTAGCTAGCAAATGTAATAGTTAGGGCCTTAATTGCTTTGTGTGACTTGCATGCTTACGTGCTACGTGTTTACTTGCTTTATTAGGTCCTTGCATCTAGTCAAGCATGCTAAGTATTATGTGCTACGTGTTTATAAGTGATTCGCATGTCTACTCGTTTTTTTATAGTGTGGATGAATGGAATGGATGAATGTACGTCACCACACTAGTCCAACGCTAGTTGTGGCTTCTTTTATCGTTTCCACTAGTCCAACGCTAGTCGGAATTCATAGAATGGGCTAGTCCAACGCTAGACCCTTAGGGATTTTCCTCGTTAGTATATCATTTGCTTGTTCACCACATATCACGCATTTTCCTTAGTTTTATCATTTGGCATGATCCTCAAACCCCTTCCCCTTCACTTTAGGACTTGCATCTCGTGCTAGTTAGGGTTCATTTGCGTGAAAATCCCCTCTTGATAAGGGAAACGAGCGAGTGTGGCTACTCGATAGTCTTAGCACGCTAGTTTCGCCTTCTAATCAAAGGGAAAATAGAAGTCGAAAAGTTAGGAGTCAACCCCCCGTACCTGACTTGTTGCATTCCTCTAGGGTCATACTTTCATTTTCATCATCTACATACTCTTTTAACCACATTTTTTCACATTTCTCAAAACCATACTTTCTCACTACATTTTTCCTATCACGCGCTCATTTTCACCTCACAAATGGAATTCCACTTTATCTTATATATCCATTATTCTATTTTCATACACTTGCACACAAACACTTGGATTTTTTATACAATTTCACACGTTCACCTTTTTATACACTTGCACACTTGCACTTTAGCCATCATTTGCATTAATCGACCTCTATAAGGTTTTCCTTTATTGGCCGCCACAATTCATGTGGTTGGGACCAAAAACCTTACAAGAGACATTTTAGAATTTAGGTTTGCATTTTTTCCTTCTTTTTGCATTCATGTAGTGCATCCAAATGTAATAAATTTTTTGGTTAAAACAAGAAAATCTTTGATTAAATCATGCAACTAGCCTTGGCTAGGTCGAAGGGGTGCCTTGGATTTTTATCCTTGCCTTCCCCTTCGTCAAATGTGACTCCCGAATCTTTTTCTTTGTTTGCGTGGACTAGGAGTCGTTCAAAAGGGTTTCTTACTTTTTTTTCCCTTAAAAAATTCACTTTTTGGGTGACTTGGTACACCCTAACTCTATACCAAGTGGCGACTCCATTTTTCATATAAAAAACCCTTTTTGAACTATTTTTCTTGGGTCAAATCGTCGCATTTTCAAACCCCCATTTAGATCCATTTTTCTTTTAAATCACAATTCATTTTCCAATCACAAATTAAATCAAAAATACATTTTTAAAAACATTTATTTATTTTTTCAAAAAATGGGGCGCGACAATAACAATAAAATAATAAGTAATAATAATGATCTGAAATGCTACGACAAAAAGAAAAAATTAAAAAGAACAATAATTTAAAATTTTGGTGTCTACAGTTTGCCTCTTTTTGTCTGAGTTTTGGAAAAACTTGAGACAAAGAAGTAGACACCAAATACTCAGTTATTCGGCTGCAAACTACTCGAGCAACTGAGGACTGACCCCTTTAACAAAATTCTAAAATGGGACTGACCCAGACAAGAAATTTAAAATGGGACTGATCCAAACCAAAAACTTAAAATGGGATTGACCCAAACGAAAAATTTAAAATCGAGACTGGCCCGAACAAGTAAATTTAAAAAGGGACTGACCCCAACAAGAAATTTTAAAATGGGACTGACCCGAACAAGAATTAAATCATAGGACTGATCCGAACAAAATTTAAATCATGGGACTGACCCGAACAAACTTTCAAATCATGGGACTAACCCGAACAAACTTTAAATCATGGGACTGACCGGAACAAAATTTAAAATCATGGGACTGGCCCGAACAAAAAATTTAAATCATGGCGAAGTGAAGTGAAATGAAGCGTTAGTGGGACAGACCCATGTCTAACGATAAGATGTAATGCACATTAATGGGATTTACCTATCTTTAGTGGCAATGAAAATGAAATGCGTGAGAACCCGTAAAACCCTAATATTTTTCCTAGGGTTTATTACCCCTTAATTGCATAATTTTTGCATTTTCTGGCTTAGGAATATTTTTCTGGTAGATTTTATGAGTAATTATAGTTTTTAGATGATTTTTCTAGTATTGGAGAATTTTTAGATAATTAAGAATATATATTGGACGTGGGACCCACTAGTGCGAAAAGTTCGGAAAAATTCGGCCAATAAGGTTAAGTTTGGATACTGTGTAAAATTTATCGGGTGTTAAGAGATAAGTAGAGTGTGTGAAATGATTGATGTGAGAGAAGAAAGAAAGGATAGGAATGCATTTAATGAGGTGACAAGTGTCACTTTCTCATTGGTTGGACTTTATGGTTTACTATTCACATTTTTGACTTTTTTGACCAAAGGTTAAATATCTTCAAAATTCATTAAAATTTCCTCATTCTTTCTTCACCATAGCCGGCCCTCTCAAGCTCCAAAAGGAAGAGAACTCCATCAACTTTCAAGCCTCTACTTGGTGCAAATCACCCAAAAACATTAGCTTACATCCATTTTACTCCATAAAATCTTTCCTTTTAGTGATAGTGAGTGGTCTAGTGAAGTTGTTTTGAAGAGCCAAGGTGTCTACAATCCCTATCTCTCTTGTTACTTGGTAAGTGATGCTTGAACACCCTACTACCTCTAATGATGCTTATTTTGTGCTTAATGGTGGCATGAGTGATGGAATAGGTGATTTATTTCTTGATTTGAAGAGTTTTGGTGAAGTTTTCTATTTTATGATGAATTTTCTGGTTTAATATGAATGGGATGTTGTGGCCTTGTATGATGAATGGTAATGGTTTAAAATGACTCTAGTAGGTGTGAATTGTTGATAAATGCAATCAATTTTGGATTTGGATGGAAAAATGGAAAGTTAGGGGTCATAATTCCCTAATTCTGTCCGGTTTTAGATCATAGGGTTAGAGGCCGAATTGGACTTTACTCAAAACATGAAAGTTGTAGGTATTGATGAGTTTGAAGTGCCTACAAAATTTCAGGTCATGTGGATTTGGGTAGAGTGAGTTATGTCATTTTTACTGTTGCTGTCCAGGGTTGCTCAGAATGTGAAAACTGCGCTTGTAATCGTTTGTTTTGACTGGAATTGGTTTGGATTTTGAAGTTGGTGTCTTCCGATGAAATGTATCTGGATGTCTTAGCTAACATACGCCTTTGGAATTTCGGCATTTGGACCTGTATAGACTGAGTTGTGTTCATTACAGCATAGTGCAATTTGGGAACCTGCAATTTCGGTTCTGGATTTGGTATTTTGCATTTTTGACCTAGTTGTGCTAGGATTTGGACTGAGTGGCCTTCTACAATGTTGTAGCCCTGTTTCTTAGCTTCGAAACGGTGGGTCTTACACCCCCATCCGATAACCGTAGTGAATTTGACGCCATTACCGCATTTTAAGGTCAAATACGATTTTCCTATCAAGGCTTAAGCTAAGGCTATTTTGTAATTTCTGGTTACCAATGATGCTTATTTATGCATATGAAACCCTATTGGGGTTATATTTAGCGTTGTTTTGCGACTCGTTCACGAGTCTTATGGCACTTATTTATGTGTTCTAGGAGGAAACGGTGGTTCACGACGCACTTTGGACCGCAGTGCATGAAACATCATTTTCTTGCTTGGTGAGTATACTACTCACTTAATTGTTACTATGTGGCTTTGCTAAATGTATATGTGATGCCTTGAAGGCTTACTTGGATATTGGAATTGATTAAGGTGAGGGTGTACTTGACCGCCCTCACCCCTTTTGATAGTATCACTGATTGGCTACCGTTTTACTGCATTACTGAACTTGATATATTGGTTGGTGAATTCCATTTCATGGAAACTGCTTTGGTGTTGTTTGGACGAATGTCCAACGGCCTTACTGTATTACTGAGCTCAACCCCGTTTGGTAGTCAATTGGATCGAGCCGGCGAGGCCTTGGTCGTGAAAATTGTCATGCCACGGGGACTGTACTGAGGAACCTTGTAGTAATGAGACTCTTGGTTCCGGTATACTCGAGTATTACCAAAAGCTATTGAATTGGAGTGCGGGCCCGGTTGGGGTATGTTGGGTGGAAGGAATGGAAGTAAAGTGAGGTCTACGGTTTGGTACTTTTAACATTGACGGAGGGTCAATGAGGTTGGATCAAGAAAATAAGCGAGGAAATGGGCTCTTGAGAGCCGTCCGTATCCTTTCACTGATTTGATTTACTTCTTATTTGCATACTTGAATTGAACGGTTATGCTTATGTGATCCTAGTTGCTATTGTGATAGTTGCTCACTGAGCTTTAGCTCACACCGTTCCTTTTGTTTTCCTTACAGGAATATGATTATTTGGGAATGAATTTCGTTAAATGGTTGCCGAATGATCTAGATGAATGCCTCTTTTGTATTGTATGTAAAATGGGACCTTAAATGTATCATTAGGGCCATTTTCACTTTTGTTTTGGCAACCCACATATGTAGTGACTTTTGTATCACTTTTAAAGGCCATTATGGCTTGTAAATGGTTAATGTTATGTTGTACATGTATTTCGATGTTTGGTTGGGTTTCGGACGGGTCGGTTGCTATTCATGGCCGACTCTGGATTTCATTTTTTTTATTTTGGGTTATTTTGCCCGTTTGCCTTGTTACGCGCGTTTATAAGTTTCAGAACGTGATAGATCGCTTTATACTGCACCGTTAGTCCTGGCGAGAGTTGGGCAGGCAGTCCGCTAACCTCTCTGGTTCGCCTTAGGGGAAGGTGGGGCTGTCACAGGTGGTATCAGAGCCTAGGTTTGAATTAGCCTGGGTGTTATAGGAATGCTTGACTTGAGGATTCTATTGTTTATGCCTATTAAGTGTATTCATGTTATTTCTTCCTTTGCTATAGGATGGATGCGAGTGGTGACTGTGACGACCCCACCTCCCCCTGAGGCGTACCGAAGGGTTTGGCGGACCGCCTGCCCAGCTCTCGCCAGGACTCACTCACTCAAATCACGTGCACACATCCATGGACCATAAATAACATCCACAATTCAAGCTTATAATTTACATTGATAGAGATCAGGGTACAAAGTCTCGATATCCTTAAACTAGTTCAAAACGTATACAATCCAAATACAAAATGTTCCATTCGAGGAATAGCGCGAGTACAAGTCAAAAGTCAAAAGTCAAACAACTAGACTACGCTAGTCTTTACATATCTCACGCCTCGCTCGTACCCCTGTAAGGAAAACAAATAACGTGGTATGAGCTAAAAGCCCAGTGAGGTTCCAAATAGCAAATTGACCATTATTTATAAGTACAAGTTTTCGATATAGCAAAGTAAGGAGCATGAAGAGTTCATAAATGTGAGCAATAACACGTCAAGTAGAAATCTCAAAATGAGCGAGTGTAAAAGTTTTCAGAAGAAACAATAATCCAACAAGCAATAATCATTCCAAAGCATAAGGATACGGATGGCCCTCAGGAGCCAACTTCCATTCATCATCAGGAGCTTGATCACATAGTAGTTGACACTCCGTCAACTTTCAAGTAAAGGAACCAATCCAGTAGAGCACCACTTACACGACACTCCGTCCACCATTCACACCCCCTACTGGGCCCAAAATCCTCAATAAACATGGGTGGTAATACTCGAGTATACCGATTAGCCGAGGAGGTATCACTCCACTCGACAAAACAAGAGACCCAGGGTTCGTTACCCAATCGACCAAGCCCTTGCCGGCTCGACTAGAGTAACTCGCCACAGGGTTTCTGGAATTCCAGGAAGTGCGCACATCAAGTATATCAAGTCAATTGCAATCAATAAACAAGTATATCACGTAAGAGCAAGTGCGATAAAGCACACTCTTGCCCTGTCAATTCACGTATATAACATGTACTCATATTGGTCACGTATCAAGTTCAAGTATCTAGTGCAATTCAGTATTTGAAAGCACTCACCACAAGATATAGTGCCTTTACTGGTCACTTTCAGGTTATACTCTGGGTTCGGAGTCCAAATCTGCGAGAAACTCAGTTTGAGAACTTTGAAACATGTCTAGAATTCGAAACTTAGACGTTTCGTCAATAAAGATCAAGAAATTGAAATTCACTTGGAGAGTAGTCATGAAACACTTGCTCGCTTTTTAAACAGTAAAACTTTGTAATATTTATACTTGAAATTGTCTTGCGAGTTGAAAGTACAAGGAAAACATACTTCGAGCAATCATTATCTCATTTCTCAAGGGTACAAGTTCGTCCAAGTCCTAACGTATAACACTCAAGAAACATAGTGGCCAAGGTTCTCGCTAGTTCAAGTAATAAGTACTTAATCTTCACTCAAGTCGCTAATATAGTTTTCTAGTCCTCGAGTAAAAATTCGGGCAGCATGCCCTTTGTGTTTACCAAATTTTCCAGCCTTTTAGGCTTCATTATTTTTCTTAAACAACATCCCAACATCACACATAAAAACAATTCAGGCCAAGAGCCGTTCCATAGGCTCACAATATCATAACAACAAGAATCGCATCAAGTACAAGTGCAGAAATTCAATTTAGTTCAAAACAGATTTGACGTACAAATGCGGAAATAACATATCCGAGGCTACGCTTATCGGATTAAAACGAAACCTATGCCGTTTCGAAGCTAAGACACAGAGCTACAATATTCATGAAGGTCACTTAGTCCAGTTCCTAATGTAACTTAGTCAAAATCTCAGATTACTAAACCAGAAACCAATTCACCGGCTGTTTAAACGCAGAACACTGTAATGGACATAACTCAGTGTACACAAGTCCGAATCAGGTTTTCTTTGAGGCATTTTAAAGCTACTTCAGAATACTACAACTTTTATGTTTTGGTCCAGAGCTAAATCAGAATGGATCCTGGTCAAAAATCGTGATAAACTGGACTGAACTGAAGAAACGGACTGCTGGGAAATTCTTAAAACAGTAGGGGTATTTTGGACTTTTAACGTTCTGCGTTGCTCCGATTTAGCTGAAATTTTGTAGGAACCTATAAAATTCCATTCTCTACAACTTTTATTCTTTGACCTAAGGCCAAAACAGCCTCTAACATATAGATAAAAATTCGGACAGAATGTTAAGACCATTTTCCAGATTTTGGAAATTTTGAGTTTCTAGTGAATCTTTCCTTAATTTCTTGGTCCAATCACTACCACAACACCATATGAAACCTCAATTGCATCATATAAACATCATACAACCATTTGGGCAGAATTTCCATAAGCCCTAGTGCATCAAATAAATTGGGGAAAACTACTAAAACATGCTCATCATCCATAATCTCACCATAAAATCAAGTTACTAGGCTTAATATAACAAGATTAGAAGTAAAACTTGGAGAGATAAACTCTCTTACCTTGAATAAAAGTCACCAAGAGTAGCACAAGCTCTCCCCCTCAAGAATCACTCCACAACTCACTAGCTAGTCACTAGAAAACAAGTTTAATCGGTTTACTTTGCTCGATTCCTCACTTATTTGTTGGATTTGGAGATGAAATGAAAGATTTTCCCTTGGAGTTTCTCTCCTTGTTGTTCTCGGCCAGCCCAGCAGAAATGAAGAAGAAATTGCTAAGTGTTGGAGTTAAATGGTTAGTAATGGTCTTGGTTAAGAAGCCATGAGGTGGTGACAAGTGTCACCACCACCACCCTTTCTTTTTTCTCTTTCTTTCTTGCCTTTCTTGGCCACTAATTTTTGGTCAAGGCTGCTACAATATAAGAAGATATTATGTACAAAAGTCAACAAACTTGTTGGATAAGAAAAATGGTGGTCAAGCGGTGCGTTCAATCGGTAATGCGCGGGACCCGCCGGTTCGCGCCGTTTTTCTTAAAAACTCACGTACTAGGGTTTTTACTTCCCATTCACTAACCTTATATCATTGCTACAAGTCACATATTATTTCTCACTTAAAAGTCACTTTTAATCGTCAAATTGCTCCTCGGCCAGTACCGGAAACTCATCCGGCGGAAAAATCGCAAAAACCCTAATTTTGCTCAAATCTTGAAACCGAAGTGTAAAACCTTATTTTCTAGGTTTATTTACACTTATCATGGAATAATTGGATAGTATGGTTTTAATAATTGATAATTTTCAAATAAAAGAAATTTTTAAGAAAACGTGAGGAATTTTCCAATTCCAGTAATTTAAAATTAGGGTTTCAATTAAAATGTGAGAGATTTAGGAAAACCGGTTAGTCACAAGTAAACTAGGGTTTTTGGCTACAATATTAGGGTTTCTAGTCTTTTTTTAAAACAAAACTAGGTTTTAAATCAAACCCAAAGAAATGCACTTTAATATTTCCTCATAACCAACCTCCTAATATTCGGGATGTTACAGTGACCCTAGTGCTAGTCCTTCGGGAGTGAGACCTCCCAGAGCACTCCCCGTGATTCCATATCAGATCAGGCAGAAGGGGGCCGTGGTGCGTTGGAGCCCGGCCAACCGCCTTCGACGGTGTGAGTGCCGTGATACTTATGCTTACCCGAACGCCTTAGTTTTGGCGGTAGCGAAGGAGCGTAAGGAGCTTGCTAAGGATAACACTAAGTTGGAAGCTGTGGTTGTTGCGTTGGAAGCTGAGGTGACTCAGGTTAAGGTAACCAATGAGAAGCAAGCCGCACGTATCAAAGAGTTAGAGTATGACGTGCTTGAGGTCGAGGACCGAGTTGATGACCTTTGCGATCAGCTGAGGACTGCACGCGAGCGCGAGACTAAGCGAGCTCGCAAAGTTAGGGGTCGTGCTGAGGCGATCCTTAATCTGTGCGACGACGGACTCGAGGAGTCTAGTGATGAGGCCTCGTATGCTGGGGCCGAGGCTGGGGAGGAGTCTACCCCGTCGCTTGGGTCCCAGACCCCGGCAACTGATTAGGCCTTGATCTTTAGGCATCTTTTGGTTAGTGGTGGTTTTGAATGTACATAGGGATAGGGATAGAGTCTTAGCTAACCGTTTTGGATGTAGGGTTAGCTACGTGTAAATCTCTTTTGATAGGCCTATCCTCGGGAGGATCGTTTATGTACGTACGTGCCTTGGCCGTACTTGACTGACTGATTGTATATATGTGTTTGGCTTGTATATATGTGTGTTTGTGCTTATGCTTGGACTGTATACCTATGTGTTTTGTGCAAAACTTAAGTGTTGCTTATATGCTTTATTGCTGCTTTGGTTTAGTATTCTTGCCTAGACCAAGTATACCTTATGGAAGGAACCCGAAGTGGTCGGGGACGCGGGCGCGGTATTAGACAACCCACACCGGTTAGGGAAACGGGGGAAGCTTCTACTGGACCAAATCCGGAACCCCAATTAGATCCGAATGTACAAATAGCTGCCGCTATGCAGCAAATGACAAACCTACTCGCACAAGTAGTGCAACAACAGGGCCAGAACCCAAACCCTAATCCCGGAAACCCCGGTAACCATATCGAGAGCGAGGATAGAGCTCTCGAACGTTTTCAAAAGTTTTCCCTGCCAAAGTTTATTGGGGGACCCGACCCTGACATTGCTGAGAAATGGCTTGAGAAAATGGTTGATATATTCGCGGCCCTACACTACCCTGACGAACGGCAGGTCACTTTTGCCGTGTTTCAACTCGAGGGGGTTGCCCGTTCCTGGTGGAACGTAATTAGGCAGAAATGGGATCGGGAGCAGACGCCTAGGACTTGGGTGAACTTCATCCGAGAATTTAATGCAAAGTTTTTCCCTCCTCTAGTCCAGGAGAGGAAGGAGGACGAGTTTATCCGGCTCCGGCAAGGGGCTCAGACTGTGGCGGAGTACGAGAGCCAATTTACCCGCCTGTCCAAGTTTGCGCCTGAATTAATCATGACTGAGCAACGACGAATTAGGCGCTTCATTCAGGGTTTGAACGTTGAGATCCAGAAAGACCTCGCGGCGGCTCAAATCACTACGTTTAGCGAGGTAATGGAAAAAGCCCAACGAGTGGAAAGTGCACGGCTGCATGTCTGAAACTTCCTGGCTAAGAAGCGTGGCTTTCCTGGGAGTACTTCTGGGCAGGGTGAGAAGAGCACTCCCTCTAAGTTTGGACGAGGCACGGGTGGTGGCCGACAATCGGGTTCAGGCAGAGGGACTCCGTACAGGGGTGGCCAAGTTGGGCGAGGACAAAGGGGGAACGCTCAGGGTGGCTCGGCTTCGGCACCTCGCGGACCCTGTGGGCACTGTGGGAAGCTGAACCACACCGAAGATAATTGCTGGAGGAAACAGGGTAAATGCTTGCGGTGTGGAAGTGCGGACCATCAACTAGCTACTTGTCAGGTCCTGAAACAAGACGGAAAGGGGAGTCAACTACCGCCGAGGACCAATACTGGACCAGCCAAGGGAGACGGATCCAAACCTAAGGTGCCAGCTAGGGTGTACTCCTTAGAGCCCCAGCAGGTCCCAGAGTCTTCCGAGGTGGTGGAAGGTACGATCCCTATTTTCCACCGCTTTGCCAAAGTTTTAATTGATCCGGGTGCCACTCATTCGTTTGTTAACCCTGATTTCATGTGTGGCATCGATATAAAACCTGCTAGTTCACCATATGACCTAGAAGTTAGTACACCTACGGGAAATCAACGTTTGGTGACTAGTATGGTTTATAGGGATTGCGATGTTTGGGTAGGTGAAAAGAGATTTTTGGGAGACCTGATTAGCTTGTCTATTAAGGGGTACGATGTGATTTTGGGGATGGACTGGCTAGCCAAATATAACGCCCAACTGGATTGTAAAACAAAAGTAGTAGAATTTCGCATTCCTGGCGAGGCAACCTTAAGATTAGATATAAGGGGTAGGTTAGCCTCATCTGCTCTAATTTCGGGCATTCGAGCTAGGAAACTGATAAGTAAAGGGGCGCAAGGATTTTTGGCCTTTTTAATTAATACCCCTACAGATAAGCTAAAAGTGGAAGACGTGGCTATAGTGAGGGAATTTCCGGATGTATTTCCTGATGAGTTAGTAGCTTTACCGCCGGAAAGGGAGATAGAATTCCGAATAGACTTGTTGCCTGGAACCGCACCTATCTCCAAAACCCCTTACCGAATGGCGCCTGCAGAACTTAAGGAACTGAAGTTACAATTGCAAGATCTTTTGGAGCGGGGATTCATTCACGAGAGTGAGTCTCCTTGGGGAGCTCCTGTTCTATTTGTGAAGAAAAAGGATGGAACCTTGAGGATGTGCATTGACTATCGGGGTCTGAACAACGTGACGATCAAGAATAAATATCCACTGCCCCACATAGACGAATTGTTTGACCAGCTGCAAGGAGCGGTGGTCTTCTCCAAGTTGGACCTCCGACAGGGATACTATCAGTTGTTGATTAGGAAGGAGGACATTCCGAAAACTGCTTTCAATTCAAGATACGGGCATTACGAGTTCGCCGTTATGCCCTTTGGACTGACCAATGCTCCCGCCGCCTTCATGGACCTAATGCATAGGGTTTTCAAACCCTATCTAGACCGATTTGTCGTTGTGTTCATTGATGACATTTTGGTCTACTCTAAGACACGTGAGGAGCATGAGGAGCATTTGAGAGTGGTATTGCAGACGCTACGGGAACATCAACTGTATGCCAAGTTTAGTAAATGCGAGTTCTGGTTGGAGAAAGTAGCATTTTTAGGTCACGTGATCTCCCACGATGGTATTTCGGTGGACCCGGCGAAGGTTGAGGCCGTGACAAATTGGAAAAGGCCAGAAACCCCCACGGAAATTCGTAGCTTTTTAGGGCTAGTTGGGTACTACCGACGGTTTATTAAAGATTTTTCCAAACTAGCAGGACCTCTAACTGACTTGACAAAGAAGCATGGCCAGTTTATCTGGAACGGCCGATGCGAAACAAGTTTTCAGGAATTAAAGAAAAGATTGACCATGGCTCCGGTACTGGTCTTGCCAAATGGAGTGGACGGGTTTGTAGTATATGCGGACGCGTCGCGAGAGGGATTGGGATGTGTTTTGATGCAGAACCGGAATGTGATTGCTTTCGCCTCTAGGAAATGGAAGCTTCACGAGCAGAACTACCCGACTCACGATCTGGAATTAGCCGCAGTTGTCTTTGCATTGAAAAAGTGGAGGCATTACCTATATGGGGTGACTTTCGAAGTGTATTCGGATCACAAAAGTTTTAGATACCTCTTTTCCCAGAAGGAACTAAACATGAGGCAACGAAGGTGGATGGAATTTCTGGAAGATTACGACTGTACAATCAATTACCATCCGGGAAAGGCAAATGTGGTAGCAGATGCCTTGAGTCGTAAGGTGCAAGTAGCAGGGCTAATGATTAAGGAGTGGGATTTGCTAGAATCCGTGTGCGAGTGGAAACCCTGTCTAGGGAGCCATAAGGTGATATTTGGCAATGTTAGGGTTACCTCCACTCTACTGGAACGTATTAAAGAGGCACAAAAAGAAGATTTGATGGTACAGAAATGGAGAGAGAAAGTGGATAAGGGAGAAACAACGGACTTTAATTTGAGTCCTGAGGGTATTTTAAAATATCGGAACCGAATAGTGGTACCGAAGGTGGAGTCGTTGAAAATGGAGATTCTGGAGGAAGCTCATCGGTCCAAGTATACAATCTATCCGGGCAGCAGCAAGATGTATCAAGACCTAAAAGGAACCTATTGGTGGGACAACATGAAGAAGGAAATCGCTCAGTACGTGTAGAAATGTCTTATTTGTCAGCAAGTGAAGGCAGGGCATCAAAAACCATCGGGTCTGTTACAACCCTTGGAGATACCCGAGTGGAAGTGGGAAAACATCACCATGGACTTCGTTTCAGGTTTACCGAGGACGCAAAGAGGACACGATGCCGTTTGGGTGATCGTTGATCGATTAACCAAGTCGGCCCATTTCTTGCCGGTGAACATGAAGTATTCAATGGACAAGTTGGCTCGACTGTACATGGATGAGGTTGTAAGACTACACGGTGTTCCTGTGAGCATCGTTTCCGATCGGGATCCACGGTTTGTATCACGATTTTGGCAGAAGTTTCAAGAAATTCTAGGGACTAAACTCAATTTGAGCACGACCTATCACCCTCAAACGGATGGCCAGTCGGAACGGACGATTCAAACTCTCGAGGATATGCTACGAACTTGCATTCTGGATTTTGGAGGCAATTGGGGTCAGCACATGACCTTAGTCGAATTTGCATATAACAATAGCTTCCATTCGTCGATTCAAATGGCTCCGTACGAAGCTCTCTACGGACGCAAGTGCCGGTCACCGATTTACTGGGATGAAGTTGGTGAAAAGAAAGCACTAGACCCGGCAACCATTCCATGGATGGAAGAGGCTCAGGAAAAGGTCAAGTTGATACGGCAACGACTTCAAACAGCTCAGAGTCGACAAAAGAGCTACGCGGATAACCGAAGAAAAGATTTGAAATTTGAAGTTGGAGGTCAGGTATTTCTTAAGATCACGCCCTTACGAAGTCTTACAACGGGTAAAGAAAAGAAGCTTCAACCGCGGTACGTCGGACCCTACAAGATCCTTCAGAGGGTTGGAGCGGTCGCGTATCGATTGGAACTACCGTCTAGTCTTTCTCGAATCCACGATGTATTTCACGTCTCAATGCTAAAGAAGTATCATCCTGACCCATCCCATGTATTGCAACCGGAGGATATCGAAGTAGATGAATCGCTGGCCTACGAAGAGAAACCGGTCCAAGTACTCGATCGAAAAGTCAAAGAGCTCAGAAACAAGCGGATTCCATTAGTGAAAGTGCTATGGAGAAACCACGGAGTAGAGGAAGCTACCTGGGAAGCGGAAGAGGAAATGCGAAAGAAGTATCCAAACCTTTTCGGGAATTAAGGTGAGAAATTTCGAGGACGAAATTCTTTTAAGGGGGGGAGAGTGTGAGAACCCGTAAAATCCTAATATTTTTCCTAGGGTTTATTACCCCTTAATTGCATAATTTTTGCATTTTCTGGTTTAGAAATATTTTTCTGGTAGATTTTATGAGTAATTATAGTTTTTAGATAATTTTTCTAGTATTGGAGAATTTTTAGAAAATTAAGAATATATATTGGACGTGGGACCCACTAGTGCGAAAAGTTCGGAAAAATTCGGCCAATAAGGTTAAGTTTGAATACTGTGTAAAATTTATCGGGTGTTAAGAGATAAGTAGAGTGTGTGAAATGATTGATGTGAGAGAAGAAAGAAAGGATAGGAATGCATTTAATGAGGTGACAAGTGTCACTTTCTCATTGGTTGGACTTTATGGTTTACTATTCACATTTTTGACTTTTTTGACCAAAGGTTAAATATCTTCAAAATTCACTAAAATTTCCTCATTCTTTCTTCACCATAGCCGGCCCTCTCAAGCTCCAAAAGGAAGAGAACTCCATCAACTTTCAAGCCTCTACTTGGTGCAAATCACCCAAAAACATTAGCTTACATCCATTTTACTCCATAAAATCTTTCCTTTTAGTGATAGTGAGTGGTCTAGTGAAGTTGTTTTGAAGAGCCAAGGTGTCTACAATCCCTATCTCTCTTGTTACTTGGTAAGTGATGCTTGAACACCCTACTACCTCTAATGATGCTTATTTTGTGCTTAATGGTGGCATGAGTGATGGAATAGGTGATTTATTTCTTGATTTGAAGAGTTTTGGTGAAGTTTTCTATTTTATGATGAATTTTCTGGTTTAATATGAATGGGATGTTGTGGCCTTGTATGATGAATGGTAATGGTTTAAAATGACTCTAGTAGGTGTGAATTGTTGATAAATGCAATCAATTTTGGATTTGGATGGAAAAATGGAAAGTTAGGGGTCATAATTCCCTAATTCTGTCCGGTTTTAGATCATAGGGTTAGAGGCCGAATTGGACTTTACTCAAAACATGAAAGTTGTAGGTATTGATGAGTTTGAAGTGCCTACAAAATTTCAGGTCATGTGGATTTGGGTAGAGTGAGTTATGTCATTTTTACTGTTGCTGTCCAGGGTTGCTCAGAATGTGAAAACTGCGCTTGTAATCGTTTGTTTTGACTGGAATTGGTTTGGATTTTGAAGTTGGTGTCTTCCGATGAAATGTATCTGGATGTCTTAGCTAACATACGCCTTTGGAATTTCGGCATTTGGACCTGTATAGACTGAGTTGTGTTCATTACAGCATAGTGCGATTTGGGAACCTGCAATTTCGGTTCTGGATTTGGTATTTTGCATTTTTGACCTAGTTGTGCTAGGATTTGGACTGAGTGGCATTCTACAATGTTATAACCCTGTTTCTTAGCTTCGAAATGGTGGGTCTTACACCCCCATCCGATAACCGTAGTGAATTTGACGCCATTACCGCATTTTAAGGTCAAACACGGTTTTCCTATCAAGGCTTAAGCTAAGGCTATTTTGTAATTTCTGGTTACCAATGATGCTTATTTATGCATATGAAACCCTATTGGGGTTATATTTAGCGTTGTTTTGCGACTCGTTCACGAGTCTTATGGCACTTATTTATGTGTTCTAGGAGGAAACGGTGGTTCACGACGCACTTTGGACCGCAGTGCATGAAACATCATTTTCTTGCTTGGTGAGTATGCTACTCACTTAATTGTTACTATGTGGCTTTGCTAAATGTATATGCGATGCCTTGAAGGCTTACTTGGATATTGGAATTGATTAAGGTGAGGGTGTACTTGACCGCCCTCACCCCTTTTGATAGTATCACTGATTGGCTACCGTTTTACTGCATTACTGAACTTGATATATTGGTTGGTGAATTCCATTTCATGGAAACTGCTTTGGTGTCGTTTGGACGAATGTCCAACGGCCTTACTGTATTACTGAGCTCAACCCCGTTTGGTAGTCAATTGGATCGAGCCGGCGAGGGCTTGGTCGTGAAAATTGTCATGCCACGGGGACTGTACTGAGGAACCTTGTAGTAATGAGACTCTTGGTTCCGGTATACTCGAGTATTACCAAAAGCTACTGAATTGGAGTGCGGGCCCGGTTGGGGTATGTTGGGTGGAAGGAATGGAAGTAAAGTAAGGTCTACGGTTTGGTACTTTTAACATTGACGGAGGGTCAATGAGGTTGGATCAAGAAAATAAGCGAGAAAATGGGCTCTTGAGAGCCGTCCGTATCCTTTCACTGATTTGATTTACTTCTTATTTGCATACTTGAATTGAACGGTTATGCTTATGTGATCCTAGCTGCTATTGTGATAGTTGCTCACTGGGCTTTAGCTCACACCGTTCCTTTTGTTTTCCTTACAGGAATATGATTATTTGGGAATGAATTTTGTTAAATGGTTGCCGAATGATCTAGATGAATGCTTCTTTTGTATTGTATGTAAAATGGGACCCTAAATGTATCATTAGGGCCATTTTCACTTTTGTTTTGGCAACCCACATATGTAGTGACTTTTGTATCACTTTTAAAGGCCATTATGGCTTGTAAATGGTTAATGTTATGTTGTACATGTATTTCGTTGTTTGGTTGGGTTTCGGACGGGTCGGTTGCTATTCATGGCCGACTCTGGATTTCATTTTTTTTATTTTGGGTTATTTTGCCCGTTTGCCTTATTACGCGCGTTTATAAGTTTCAGAACGTGATAGATTGCTTTATACTGCACCGTTAGTCCTGGCGAGAGTTGGGCAGGCAGTCCGCTAACCTCTCTGGTTCGCCTTAGGGGAAGGTGGGGCTGTCACAAAATGCACGCTAGTGGGACTGACCCATGTTTAGCGGCAATGATAATGAAAATGAAATGCACGCTAGTGGGACTGACCCATGTTTGGCGGCAATGAAAATGAAATGCACACTGGTGGGACTAACCCATGTTCAGTGGCGGTGCAAAATAAAATGCACGCTAGTAGGACTGACCCATGTTTAGCGGCAATAAAACATGAAATGCAATGTAAATGAAAGGCTCACTAATGGGACTGACCCAATGGCTAGTGGCAGTGTAAATGAAAAACTCACTAGTGGGACTGATCCAACGGCTAGTGGCAGTGTAAATGAAATGCTCACTAGTGGGGCTGACTCAACGGCTAGTGGTGGTGCAAAATGAAAGGCTCACTAGTGGGACTGACCTAACGGCTAGTGGCAATGTAAATGAAAGGTGCACTAGTGGGACTGATCCAACGGCTAGTGGCAGAGTAAATGAAAGACTCACTAGTGGGATTGACCCAACGGCTAGTGGCGGTGCAAAATGAAAAGCTCACTAATGGGACTGACCCAACGGCTAGTGGCAATGTAAAATGAATGCTCACTAGTGGGACAGACCCACGGCTAGTGGCAGTGTAAATGAAATGCTGGTATGTATGAAGCAACTGTATAAAACTTACTTGAAATTTTATCCAAAGATTTGCCCCAGTGTGATGTGTTGTCATTTTCATTTGAAACTTTCCTGCAAAAGAGAAATACAAAGAAATTGCCACCATTATTGTATCCGCTCGCCTTCGAAAAATCGTGTAAACATGAGTTTTCATGCGAGCTTCGTCAACTTTTGCCGCGGCATTTTTCCAAGATTGACCCGATATGCACTTTGCCATGTTGTGAAACTTGCGTAGCCGGCTTTGCTAAAAATCAACCATTTCCAAAAGATGACTGAATCCAAGTATGCTTCGAGTAAACCATGGGGGTTGTTATTCACCAAAATTCGATGATTAAAATGATATATGCATGGTAAATTCACATGTCGTGCAAAAATGAATATGCAAAAGAATGCAAAACACAATCAACTGTGCTTAGGCCTACAAAATGCCATGAATGCAAGCAATTGGGAAAAAATGAGATTTGTAAGAATGTATTTGCAAAAGAATATTTTTACAAAGTAACACAACTTTTGGCCAACGGATGTCATATTTGAATCTCTGGATATCTTTGTTACGGAATTCAACATTGGCAGGAGTATTACAAAGCGAAGAGAAATCCAAATGAACCAAGTCATTAGCTGTTCCTCCTCGTGCTCGCTTGCTGCAGAACCTTACCTTGGCGCCCTTTCGGGTTTTCACCAAGGTTGCCCCCACCCTTTTTTGTTTTTGTTTTGTTTCTCTTTTTCTTTTGTTTTCCTTTTCTTTTCTTTTGCCTTTTCTTTTTCTTTTCTTCTTCTTCTTCTCCTTTTTTTTTTCAAAGGTGCCCTTGCGGGTTTTCACCTAAGGAACAATGAAAAATCCCCACCATGATCGACTCGGGAATGTGAGTTGAAGATTGCTGGCATCAGTAAAATACGCTTCCCTTATAAGTTTAGGCGAAGGCATTAGCCAGTTGATTAGAAAAATTTTCAATAGAAATACAGCAAGTGACGAAAGCCAGGACTTTTGGACTTTTGTAATGAGGTCAGGTGGGGTGTTTTCAAGAAAGTTGAGGTTCGGAAGCAAATTTTTTGATGAGAGGTGTGAAATAACCTGAGATTGCACCATTTTGAAACTATCTCCAATTTTGAATGAAACTGAGGAAAATTTGCCCCAGTTTGATTGGATTTTCTCTCTTTGCATTTTCTCCATTGCATTTTCCTCACTTTTGCCATTTTTCTTTAAAAAACTAAATTTGCCCCAGTGTGGGTTTTCTGCTTTCTTCTCTTTTTTTTTCAAAATAAATTTGCCTCAGTGTGGGGTTTTTTGCTTTCTTCTTTCTTTCTTTTTTTTCCAAAATAAATTTCCTCCAGTGTGGGGTTTTTTCTTTTGATCATCTCTCTTTTAAAATAAATTTGTCCCAATGTGGGGTTTGCAATTTTCAGGAGCTGCCAAACGAAAATTATTGTTCTAATAGCTCAAAGGGGATGACTAGGGATGAAATGTTTTGACTGGAAGGGAAGATGGCTTGACTTTTGTCTCATCCCTTGCATGTTTTCTAAAAGAAAATTGCATAATCAAATAAAGAATTTCGTATACATGTCTGAGTTGATAGGTTAAGGGAATGTCTGTCCATCCATCTTTGCTAGAAACAGTGCTCCGCCCGATAGTACCTTTTGAATGACAAACGGGCCTTGCTAGTTCGGAGCAAATTTGCCTTTGGCTTCATCGTGCATTGGTAAAATTCGCTTTAGCACTTTGTTTTCTTTTTCAAAGGATCGCCGGTGAACTTTTTTGTTGTAAGCACGGGCCATGCGTTTTTGGTTGCATTGGCCATGACATATAGCATTCAGACGTTGTTCATCAATCAGAACCAATTGTTCATGACGCTGTTTTAACCAATCAGTTTCTTTTAACTTGGCTTCCATGAGGATACGCAATGAAAGGATTTCTTTTTCTGCTTTTCATTCAGATGTATACTGATCTTTATTTCTTTGACCTCAATCTTAGTGCCAAATGTTAATAATCTCTGTCTTCAAGGTTCGATTTGGATTTCTCTTTATATTATTCGAGACCTTTTTGAAAAAGAATCAGATACTTCTTCACTATCACTCTCGTTTTGAAACTCGGATTCCATAATCTCAAAGTCGTGAGTGATATCGAGATTGCCATCATCGGATTCCAGAACAGTGATATCCAAAGGGTCAAATAATTTTATTTTTGGCCATCGAAAGAATTTAGAATGAAATTAAAAATAATAATCAACCAATATAAATAAAATGGTATCAAAATAATGAAAAGATGTAACTATGCACTCTATTGAAAAATTCAAAAAACAACACAGGAACTTGATAATGCAAAAATTGTTTTAGCAAAAACTTGATTGAACATGATAAAACTATTTACACAAAACAAACAGTGACCATTTTCATGGATTTTAGCAAATGACAATCCCCAGATTTACTTAAATTCCCTTCGAGAGGGAAGATACTCAGCAATCCAATTCCAAACCTCCTTCAGGATTTTTAAACTTCTTTATTGGGGGTGGATGCCTCAAAAGCGTCCTTGTGTTCGGGAAAGGGATTTGTACTTATGCTCGGTCTTTGTTCACCCTTTTTCCTTAGCACTATTTCCCCTGCCTCAATCATGTCTTGGACTTTGTGCTTAAGTGCTTTACAATCGGCGGTTGGGTGGCCAGGTGCTTCCGAATGATAAGCGCAAGTGGACTGTGGATTATATCCAGCGGAGACGCCATGAGGGTAAGCTGGAGGGCGAATTACGCTAATTTTATCGGTGGCTTTTAATTGTTCGTACATTTGGTCCATGGGCCTGCCAAGATTGGTAAAGGTGCGATAACGGTTCTGATTTTGGGATTCAATGGGTTGGGGGTAATTATAGATGGGTCTATTTGATGAAGGAAATTGTTGATTGTAGGGAGGTCGGGGTCGAACCTATTAGAAGTTAGGTTGAGATATTTGAAAAGGGGCTATAGGCGGGTTGGTGTATTTAGGGCGAGATCGATGATGAGTGATATTGGTATGGTAAACAGGATGAGGGTTTGAATAGTATGCATAAGAGTTTGAGTAGGTAGGGTATTGTTGAGGTCTGAGTCTTGGAATAGGGTTTCGATCCCAGACAAAAGCAGTTTCCCCCTCTTTCTTTTGGAACTGTTGCTTTTTCCCACTATCACCTTGGCCTTGCAGAGCTTCCACTTGAGTTTTTAAGGCAGACACATTAACAATCTTTCCAGCCCTCACGAAATCATCATATTCTTCAAGCTTGTTGACGATAGCGGCAAATGAGCATCCAGTCATGCGAAAGATTTCCTCAAAATATGGGGGATCATGTGCTTTAATAAAGGTGCGAATGATTTCATCTTCATTCATTGGCGGCTCAACGTTTGCAGCTATTTTCCTCTATCTCTTAGCATAGGTTTTATGGTCTTTAGATGGCTTCCTCTTTGTCCCCTCTAGTGTGGTCCGTGTTGGTGCTAGTTCACAGTTGTATTCATATTGCCTTATAAACGCATTGGACAGGTCCAACCAAGTCTTTATCTCATCAGACTTCAAATTTGAATACCAATTAAGTGCGTCGCCTTCCAGACTTTCTGGGAATAGCCTTAAAGGTAGATTTTCATCATCTATTGGCCTACCCAACTTGTTGGCAAATAATCGGAGATGTGTCTTGGGATTGCCTGTGCTATCATATTTGTTAAATTTCGGGGTTTTGAATCCCACAGGCAATTGTACATTAGGAAAAAGGCAAAGCTCATCATAGTCCAACACTCCTTGCTTGCTTAAACCCTGGCTTCTCCTTATGAATTCATCGAAACGATCGAGACGCTTGAGCAATTTCATGTCAACATGAGCAGAAGATTCCCCTATTTCTGGTTTTGCTTGGGCAGCATTGTCTAGCAGGAAAGGCTCTGCAGTGGCTTGATATAATGTCTGTGGCTCAGGGGAAATATTGGAAGTAATTTGGGGTGGTAGAATTTGAGCATGACTAGGATTGAACGAAGGATTAGGGGGGTAAGAGTATGATGGATTTGCAATAGTGTAATTAAAGGTTTCTTCAAGTGGACCAATGAAAGATGGATTGAAGGCAGCCTGGGTCTGGGGTCTTGTAATCATTGGAGGCGGAACGGTGAAAGATGGATTGGAAGCAGCTTGGGTAGGGGGTGGAGGTTCAAGCTCAAGTTGTTTGGCAGGTATTGGTTCGGGCTGAACGCCACTGTTAATGAGTTGGTCGATTAGTTGCCTCTGGGCTACCATCTCCATAGACATCTCATTGAATCTAGTAATCATCTCAGTTAGTTGAGCTCCCAAACTTGCATTCTCAGGTTGGGTTGTTGTAGGAATTTTCTCCGTTGGCTCAGGTTGTGCGCTCATGTTTACACGACTCTTTTGGGTTTGACTGCGGGATCGTGTTATGATGGGGGTTCGACGAGAAGTTATGTTTCAATATTACCTGAAAATTTTGAAAGGAATTGCTTTTAGATTTAGCCCTCGCTTAGCTTTTCCAACAAAAAGAAAAAGAAAAAGATAAAAATTAGTAAATATCCAAAAAATTCGGATGCATGTCCTATGGGGGGAACCCTTTTTGTGCCAAGGGTAGGCCTAACATGATGTAATCCTCTGAGGTAGGCACTATACCATACCTGATGAATCCGACCAACTTATTGAGTGAAAAATAATTTGAAAATAAATCTGCCAATTGGGGTGAGAAGAGACATTTGCCCTAAAAATGAGGACAAAGTCTGAATGGATTGCTTGTTTTGATCGACGCATGATGTGGGAAAGAGCCTGCTCTTGAAAGGATTGCAATGTCTTGACTAATTTATTTAGTGAACCTTAGACTTAAACCCTAAAAGGGAATAAGGGGGTTAAGAGGATACGATGAAATTGATGATTTATTCAAAATTGACTAGGTTATCTTAAAAAGGGTAAAATGGTCAAATACATTGAATGAAATTTGATTATCTATTCAAAATGGGATGGATAACCCTAAAAATGGATAAAACTAATCAAATGAATTGAATGAAATCAATTGATCAAACAGATCGAGTGAAATGATGATTTATTCAAAATCGACTGAATTGCCCTAAAAATAGGTAAACTGGTCAAATGGATCGGACAAAATTGATGATTTATTCAAAATTGATAAGATTGCCCTAAGAATGGGTAAACTAATCAAATGAATTGAATGAGATTGGTGATCTATTCAAAATCGACTAGATTGCCCTAAAAATAGGTAAATTGGTCAAATGGATCAGACGAAATTGATGATTTATTGAAAATTGATAAGATTGCCCTAAGAATGGATAAACTAAACAAATGAATTGAATGAGATTGGTGATCTATTCAAAATCGACTAGATTGCCCTAAAAATAGGTAAACTGGTCAAATGAATCAGACGAAATTGATGATTTATTCAAAATTGATAAGATTGCCCTAAGAATGGATAAACTAATCAAATGAATTGAATGAAATTGGTGATCTATTCAAAATCGACTAGATTGCCCTAAAATGAACAAATTGATAAAATGGACTGAATGAAATTGATGAATAAAATGATCCAATGGATTGAATGGAATTGACAGCTTATTTGAAAATCAATCTATCCACTGGTTGTTTCAAAAATTTATTACGATGCATTAGTCTATGAGTCTTCTAAAATCAAATTTTGGCATCAATTTATTTATCGTCTTAATAGTGAGGAATTATTTGTGAATTTCTTCAAATTAATGTCCTTTATGCAAGGGATTTTTACCAACTAGGTTTAAAATGGCCAAAAAGTGATTATTAGATGCTCATATTCTAAAAATTGCTCGATGATCGGATCCTACCTTACCTTGTGCACTACCCCTTTGGAAGGTACAAGGAATATAAACGTGCAAGTCTCATTGGATTATCTATCCGAGACACAAGGCGATTTATTCGTAAAACGGGATTCCTTAAATGGCATTCCCTTCTAGGGTTTATGCATGATGCCATTTTATCAAAGCGAGTAAATATGAAATACACAAATGAAGAGTGACCTAAAGGAACCCCTTTTTGTATGCCGGGGTGAGCCTACAATGAAATGTACTCATGCAGTAAATGCGAAGCATTGAATTTAACCGTGTCATATCAAATAGGGTAGGCTCCTAGAGAGTACCATGCCAGAACTCTTATTTTCTAGGGCTTATGAATGCAATGGAGACAAAAATCAAGAAAAATTAGTTCAATCAGATAAATACACATAACACATTGTAGCAAAGCAATACAAAGAGTTAAAACTGTGAGAACCCGTAAAACCCTAATAAATTTTCCTAGGGTTAAACCCTTTAATGGCATGTTTTCTGCGTTTTCTAGCTTAGGAATATTTTCTTGGTAGGTTTTATGAGCAGTTATAATTTTTAGATGATTTTTCTAGTATTGGAGAGTTTTTGAAAAATTAAGAATATATATTGGACGTGGGACCCACTAGTGCGAAAAGTTCAAAAAAATTCGGCCAATAAGGTTAAGTTTCGGATACTGTGTGAAATTTATCGGGCGTTAAGAGATAAGTAGAGAGTGGGATTTGATTGATGGGAGAGGAAAAAGAAAGATAAGAATGCATTTAAGAGGTGACAAGTGTCACTCTCTTATTGGTTATACTTTATGATTTACTATTCATGTTTTTGACTTTTGACCAAAATGGTTAAATATCTTAAAAATTGCACAAAAATTACCATTTCTTACCTCCTCCATAGCCGGCCCTCTCTCTTGCCAAGAAGGAAGAAAATTTCTTCGAACTTCAAGCTTTCAACTAGCTCAAATCATCCAAACCAATTGCCTAAACTAGTTTCTACTCCATACAACCTTTCCATTTGGTGTTCGTGGTGAGTTTGGTGAAGTTTTTGGAAGAGCTAAGGTGGTCTACAACTCCTCTTCTCTTGTATACTAGGTAAGTGATTATTGAACATACTCCTACACCTAATGATGCTTAAGTTATGCTTAGTAGTGGCTAAAGTGATTATATTTGTGATTTATTTCTTGATTTGAAGTGATTTGGTGAAGTTTTTATATTTTTGAGGAATTTTCTAGTTTAATTTGAATGTGATGTTGTGGTCATCTATGATGGTTGATAATGAGGGGGAATGACTCTAGTAGGTGTGAATTAGTGATAATTGCAACCAATTTTGGGTTTGGACTGAATTGTGTAAAGTTAGGGTTTTATCACCCCTTATTCTGTATGGTTTTAGATCATAGGGTTAGAGGCCGAATTGGATTTTGCTTAAAACATGAAAGTTGTAGGTATTGATGTGTTTGAGGTGCCTGTAAAATTTCAGGTCATTTGGATTAGTGTAGAGTGAGATATGTCAATATTACTGTGGCTGTTCTGGGTTGATCAGGATGGCAGAACTGCGTTTGTATTTGGCTATTTCGAGTGGAATTACTTTGGATTTGGATGTTGGTGTCTTCTGATGAAATATAGAGGAATGTCTTAGCTACCATATGCCTAGGAATCAATGCATTTGGACTTGTATAGACTGAGTTGGACTCATTACAGCATTATGTGATTTGCAAACCTGTTTTGGTAATTCTGGTTTCGTATTTTGCATATTTGACCTAGTTGTACTAGGATTTGGACTAAGTGTCCTTCTACATTGTTGTATCCATGTTTCTTAGCTTCGAAACGGTGGGTCTTACACCCCCATCCGATAACCGTAGTGAATTTGGTGCCATTACCGCATATTGAGGTCGAATACGGTTTGTGATCCTGTTTTGCGATTCTGGTATAGTGTCATGCATTTTTGACCTTGTTACATTCAAAATTGGACAAAGTTTCCTTCTTCAACATTGTAGACCCTTAAGTCCTGGATATTCCTATAAATTTTTAGGTTAAACGGATTAGTATACCCTGGGCTATAAACGAAATACTCATACCTGTTTTGACCGTCAAATTTTGTAACGTTTTTGGAAAGTTTCTGACCGTGACTTTTTCGATTTTGATAGAGTACGATCTGGGTGTTGACTCTGTCATAAGAAATGTAGATCTTGGTCACAGCTTCGAAACGCTATAAAGTGTGTCAAAATCCGAGTCCCGTAGCTCTAGTTATGATCGAAATAAGAATTCATGTCAGGACTGTTCTTATATCCGGACAGTTTACGACTGGAACTTTGGCTTCACATTTGACTGGGTTACAAGCTGTTTGGGCTTGCGACCAAAACACCAAACTTATAGCCCTATATCAGAGCTTTCTAACGCCCTTGGAATTTCATGAATCGGATTTATAAAACCTGAGATATAGCCGAGCAAATAAGGCCTGGCCGTGAAAATGACCATTTTCTGGTCGGATCTGTTTTGGTCCTGATGACCAATTTCCGTTCCGAATTTGGATTGCCGACCTTCATGAAAGTTGTTCTATTTGGAATGAACCATCTAACTGCCAATTTTCAGCTCTTTTGACCATGTGTAGCATAGAAAACAGTTTGCACTCAAAACTGACCATTTGTGCATTGGCCAGATTTCGTAAGTGATTGTGTTTGGTTCATTTGGGATTGAAGCCTCCAGTTTCAGTTCTGGATGTCTTCATAACAGTTGTTGTTCATCCTTTAAGCTTCGATATGGCATCTCATACGCCTTAATCCGATATTCGTAGCTCAACTTATGAGTACACTAGAAATGAGTGTGAAATCTGCCGTTTCCGCTAACGGCCGTTTCCGTTTCCGTCCGTCATATTTATGTGCGCGCGTGTCGTTTTGCCGTTTTGCTTGTTTTAGGCACGATAGTAGCCGTTTGCGATATTATGTGACACAATCTTCTATTTCAGACGGTGGTGAGCTGGGCGGAACTGGTGGGGCCCACTACTAGCTGTTCATTTCGATCCGACTTCGTACTTTTGCTATTTCAGTTTCTGTGTAAGTATTCAGGTCAGTTTGGTGTGTTTTCTTTGCTATGTGTTTGAGATATGTGAAACGGGTACTTAGGCGAGGGTGTACTTTATCGCACTCGACCTAAACCCTAATTTGAATGCATAATTGTACTTGGCATATGTATATGAACCTTTTGGAACCAAAACCCTTGAGCTTGTGGCTCGGGGCGACTTTCGAGTAAAGTTTGTGAAGTTTGCAAAGTTTGTGAGTTCGTGGGCCCGATCTAAGACCTGTATGGACTATTCGAGCCGGTTAGGGCTTGGTCGAAATCAGTCCAACTTAGTCTGAGGTCACCAAGTTTGTAGGTTCATGTTATGAACCAATTTTGTGAATCCGGTTCACCGAGAAGGTGACCAAGTTTGTGACCCGAGCTTGTGACTCAAGCTCAAGTTTGTGATTTCGTTCGCCCGGGCAAGTTTGTGAGGTGACTGGCCAGTGAGGGTGATAAGGTGTCGGTGGGTGTACAAATGAAGTTCTACGGACCATTAAGTGTGGTCGACGGAGTGTCGGCAGGAGATCACGCATGGCATATGAATTGGCTTTGGAGCCACCTGTATCCTTATTATGTGATGTTATCTTTCTGCTTTTGCTTTACTCTTACTATGTCACTGTTGTTACGTGAAATTTACGCTTTCGCCCCTGTTTACTTACTAAGCATATAGCTTACCCCATTCCTTTTATTTTCCTTAGCAGGGGCCGACGCGGGGACTTTTGGCTCGTTCACTAGTATAGTTAGATTGGCTTGTAATAGTTGAACAGTTAGAATGTTTGTTTTTGTTTTGGTGGTTTGTATAAGAACCCTTCTTAGGATCTATCTTCTGCTGGTGGTGGTTATAGTGTATTAGAGTGGTTTGACTCGAGACTTTTGAAAATGTAAATATAACTTTTGGGATTGTATATATTGTATATAGTGATCTTTCGATTTATCTAGTTTTATTGCTTTAAGTTTTGAGTCCTGGCGCGAACTAGGCAGGCGGCCCTCCGATACCCTTGGGTTCGCCCTTGGGAGAAGTGGGGTCGTCACAGTTGGTATCAGAGCGCCTAGGTTAGAGGACTTGGGCAAGTGGGACAAACGCGATAGGCACTAGGCATATTTGACCATTTTAAGTTGAATGATATTTTTAAGTTGAAATGCTGGTTGACTGACGACTTAATGTTTTGTAGGTATGTATCCGGGCGGTTCGAGTGGTGCGGGACCCAGTGGCGTGGGACCGAGATTTCCGAGCACAAGAGCCATAGAGGATCGAGTGCTGCGTAAGCGGGCGATCCGCTATCGGCAGAGACCTGGAGAGCCTTACACTTTATACTCCCCTTTTGGTCAGGTGGCGCACCGACCTTGTGGATGTTGGTACACATACTGTTACCCTGACGAGGTCGTCCTGGCTGTGGATGACGAGCGACGTAGCCTGCTTAGACAGCTAGACGAGACTAGAGAGGTTGGCCTTGGGCAGGCGATGCGTATTAGGGACTTGGAGCAGGGTCTCCGAGAGGAGAGGGAGAGGACGGATGCTTTGCACCGTCAGCTCCAGGACACACACCAGCACCTCTTCGCTATGAAGAGGCAGCTGAGGGACAGGGCTCGGAGTATGTCTGTTGACTGCAAGCTCTTACTAGATCTAGCCGCAGAGGCACCGCCACGGGCCACCGGTCCAGAGAGGATGGACGAGGTGGAGACGTTAGGTTCCGTTGGGAACCTGGGCCCTAGGGGAGGCGATTAGGGTCGCTTTTGTACTTTTGTCTAGCTAGTGTATGACTTTCATGACTACACTCTTTTGTTATTTGGTTGGCTGACTAGATTTTGGAGCCAGTGCTCATGTGTACATTGGGTTTTGTACCGACTGGAGGTCGGTAATGTGTAAATCTTTTGATGTGACTTTGTAAATACGTGTATATATTTGAATAGAATTTTGAATTTATCTTTTGTGTGCCTTTTGTGCGTAAGTTTTGTGACTCTTCTTTTGCTCATGGTCTGGATAATAAGCATACGTATTGTTCCGAATTATAGACTTGTACATTAGATGGCCTCCGGTACTCGAGGTGGAGGTAGAGGGCGAGGACGAGGCTCTGAAATGGAACATGAACAAGAGCCAGACCAAATAGCTACAGCCATCCAGCGGATGGCCGATCTGTTAGAACGCATGGCAAATCCTCAAGGTCAAGGAAGCAGTACTGGGAATCCTGGACATAATCTGGGACATAATCATGAGGGCGAGGACCGTGCCTTAGAACGGTTCCAAAAGTTTGCACCTCCTAAGTTCATAGGAGGACCTAATCCTGATTTAGCAGAAACCTGGATGGACCGTATGCTCGATATATTTGCCGCGCTTAGGTATTCGGAAGAGCGGCAGATATCTTTTGTTGTGTTTCAGTTTGAAGGAGCCGCTCGAGCCTGGTGGAACGTGATTAAAACTAAGTGGGAGCGCGAACAAACCCCCTGGACCTGGATCAATTTTACCCGAGAATTTAATGAGAAGTATTTGCCGCCCATCATGCAAGAGAAACGGGAAGATGATTGTATCCGCCTGCGTCAAGGTGCATCTAGCGTGGCGGAGTACGAAACTCAGTTCACTAAACTTTCTCGCTTTGCCCCAGAGCTGGTGTTAACGGAGCAGAAATGAATCCATCGATTCGTTCAAGGTTTAAATGTGAAAATCCAGGAATCGATAGTAGCTGCTCAGTTAAACACGTTTAGCCAAGCGCTAGAAAAAGCACAGCGGATTGAGACTGCGAGGGGACAGGTTAAAGCCTTCCATGATCGGAAAAGGAGGCAACCTAGCTCAAATGATTCCATGGTCGGACAAAGCTCGCGAAACGAGCCACCTGCCAAGATAAATAAAGGTACGGATGGTCCACGACCTGCAGGGACCCCGAATAACTTTGTGCGGGGTCAGATAGTGCAAGAGGGGCCGAGGAGTGTCCAGCGTGGAGGGGCAAGTACAGCCGCCAAGTCAACCTGTGGTTTCTGTGGGGGCAATCACACCAATGACAATTGCTGGAAGAATAGTTCGGTACGCAAATGCTTCAAATGTGGTAGTACCGAACACCTGATTGCCCGGTGCCCTAAGATGAAAAAGGAAGGATTTAAACCACCGACAGAAGGGACCACAACTAAGCCGTCAAATGCAGGGGACAATCGACCTAAAGGGCCAGCAAGAGTGTATGCAATGGGTCAACAGGAGGCGATTGACCCTTCGGCAGGTTTTGAAGGTACGCTTTGACCAACGAATTAATTTCGAGGACGAAATTGTCCTAAGTGGGAGAGAGTGTGAGAACCCGTAAAACCCTAATAAATTTTCCTAGGGTTAAACCCTTTAATGGCATGTTTTCTGCGTTTTCTGGGTTATGAATATTTTCTTGGTGGGTTTTATGAGCAGTTATAGTTTTTAGATGATTTTTCTAGTATTGGAGAGTTTTTGAAAAATTAAGAATATATATTGGACGTGGGACCCACTAGTGCGAAAAGTTCGGAAAAATTCGGCCAATAAGGTTAAGTTTCGGATACTGTGTGAAATTTATCGGGCGTTAAGAGATAAGTAGAGAGTGGGATTTGATTGATGGGAGAGGAAAAAGAAAGATAAGAATGCATTTAAGAGGTGACAAGTGTCACTCGCTTATTGGTTATACTTTATGATTTACTATTCATGTTTTTGACTTTTGACCAAAATGGTTAAATATCTTAAAAATTGCACAAAAATTACCATTTCTTACCTCATCCATAGCCGGCCCTCTCTCTTGCCAAGAAGGAAGAAAATTTCTTCAAACTTCAAGCTTTCAACTAGCTCAAATCATCCAAACCAATTGCCTAAACTAGTTTCTACTCCATACAACCTTTCCATTTGGTGTTAGTGGTGAGTTTGGTGAAGTTTTTGGAAGAGCTAAGGTGGTCTACAACTCCTCTTCTCTTGTATACTAGGTAAGTGATGATTGAACATACTCCTACACCTAATGATGCTTAAGTTATGTTTAGTAGTGGCTAAAGTGATGATATTTGTGATTTATTTCTTGATTTGAAGTGATTTGGTGAAGTTTTTATATTTTTGAGGAATTTTCTGGTTTAATATCAATGTGATGTTGTGGTCATCTATGATGGTTGATAATGAGGGGGAATGACTCTAGTAGGTGTGAATTAGTGATAATTGCAACCAATTTTGGGTTTGGATTGAATTGTGGAAAGTTAGGGTTTTATCACCCCTTATTCTGTCCGGTTTTGGATCATAGGGTTAGAGGCCGAATTGGATTTTTCTTAAAACATGAAAGTTGTAGGTATTGTTGTGTTTGAGGTGCCTGTAAAATTTCAGGTCATTTGGATTAGTGTAGAGTGAGATATGTCGATATTACTGTGGCTGTTCTGGGTTGATCAGGATGGCAGAACTGCATTTGTATTTGGCTATTTCGACTGGAATTACTTTGGATTTGGATGTTGGTGTCTTCTGATGAAATATATAGGAATGTCTTAGCTACCATATGCCTTTGGAATCAATCCATTTGGACTTGTATAGACTGAGTTGGACTCATTACAGCATTATGTGATTTGCAAACCTGTTTTGGTAATTCTGGTTTCGTATTTTGCATATTTGACCTAGTTGTGCTAGGATTTGGACTGAGTGGCCTTCTACATTGTTGTAGTCCTATTTCTTAGCTTCGAAACGGTGGGTCTTACACCCCCATCTGATAATCGTAGTGAATTTGGTGCCATTACCGCATATTGAGGTCGAATACGGTTTGTGATCCTGTTTTGCGATTCTGGTATAGTGTCTTGCATTTTTGACCTTGTTACATTCAAAATTGGACAAAGTTTCCTTCTTCAACATTGTAGGCCCTTAAGTCCTGGATATTCTTGTAAATTTTTAGGTTAAACGGATTAGTATATCCTGAGCTATAAACGAAATACTCATAAAGTTTCTGACCGTGACTTTTTCGATTTTGATAGAGTACGATCTGGGTGTCGACTCTGTCATAAGAAATGTAGATCTTGGTCACAGCTTCGAAACGCTATAAAGTGTGTCAAAATCCGAGTCCCGTAGCTCTAGTTATGATCGAAATAAGAATTCATGTCAGGACTGTTCTTATATCCGGACAGTTTACGACTGGAACTTTGGCTTCACATTTGACTGGGTTACAAGCTGTTTGGGCTTGCGACCAAAACACCAAACTTATAGCCCTGTATCAGAGATTTCTAACGCCATTGGAATTTCATGAATCGGATTTATAAAACCTGAGATATAGCCGAGCAAATAAGGCCTGGCCGTGAAAATGACCATTTTCTGGTCAGATCTGTTTTGGTCCTGATGACCAATTTCCGTTCCGAATTTGGATTGCCGACCTTCATGAAAGTTGTTCTATTTGGAATGAACAATCTAACTGCCAATTTTCAACTCTTTTGACCATGTGTAGCATAGAAAACAGTTTGCACTCAAAACTGACCATTTGTGCATTGGCCAGATTTCGTAAGTGATTGTGTTTGGTTCATTTGGGACTGAAGCCTCCAGTTTCAGTTCTAGATGTCTTCATAACAGTTGTTGTTCGTCCTTTAAGCTTCGATATGGCTTCTCATACGCCTTAATCCGATATTCGTAGCTCAACTTATGAGTAAACTAGAAATGAGTGTCAAATCTGCCGTTTCCGCTAACGGCCGTTTCCGTTTCCCTCCGTCATATTTACGTGCGCGCGTGTCGTTTTGCCGTTTTGCTTGTTTTAGGCACGATAGTAGCCGTTTGCGATATTATGTGACACAATCTTCTATTTCAGACGGTGGTGAGCTGGGCGGAACTGGTGGGGCCCACTATTAGCTGTTCATTTCGATCCGACTTCGTACTTTTGCTATTTCAGTTTCTGTGTAAGTATTCAGGCCAGTTTGGTGTGTTTTCTTTGCTATGTGTTTGAGATATGTGAAACCGGTACTTAGGCGAGGGTGTACTTTATCGCACTCGACCTAAACCCTAATTTGAATGCATAATTGTACTTGGCATATGTATATGAACCTTTTGGAACCAAAACCCTTGAGCTTGTGGCTCGGGGCGACTTTCGAGTAAAGTTTGTGAAGTTTGCAAAGTTTGTGAGTTCGTGGGCCCGATCTAAGACCTATATGGACTATTCGAGCCGGTTAGGGCTTGGTCGAGGTCAGTCCAACTTAGTCTGAGGTCACCAAGTTTGTAGGTTCATGTTATGAACCAATTTTGTGAATCCGGTTCACCGAGAAGGTGACCAAGTTTGTGACCCGAGCTTGTGACTCAAGCTCAAGTTTGTGATTTCGTTCGCCCGGGCAAGTTTGTGAGGTGACTGGCCAGTGAGGGTGATAAGGTGTCGGTGGGTGTACAAGTGAAGTTCTACGGACCATTAAGTGTGGTCGACGGAGTGTCGGCAGGAGATCACGCATGGCATATGAATTGGCTTTGGAGCCACCTGTATCCTTATTATGTGATGTTATCTTTCTGCTTTTGCTTTACTCTTACTATGTCACTGTTGTTACGTAAAATTTACGCTTTCGCCCCTGTTTACTTACTAAGCATATAACTTACCCCATTCCTTTTGTTTTCCTTAGCAGGGGCCGACGCGGGGACTTTTGGCTCGTTCACTAGTATAGTTAGATTGGTTTGTAATAGTTGAACAGTTAGAATGTTTGTTTTTGTTTTGGTGGTTTGTATAAGAACCCTTCTTAGGGTCTATCTTCTGCTGGTGGTGGTTATAGTGTATTAGAGTGGTTTGACTCGAGATTTTTGAAGATGTAAATATAACTTTTGGGATTGTATATATTGTATATAGTGATCTTTCGATTTATCTAGTTTTATTACTTTAAGTTTTGAGTTCTGGCGCGAGTTAGGCAGGCAGCCCGCCGATACCCTTGGGTTCACCCTTGGGAGAAGTGGGGTCGTCACAAAAACAATAAAAGGAAAAGAGGGGTTGGATCCCTCCCCTCGTGGATAGTGTCTCTAATAAGGTGAGGCAGACTCTGCACTAGGTAAACTATTATGGATGCATGAGGTATTGGCTCACTAATGCATCTAGACTCGATAGGTTTTAGGTCCCCGAGCCTTCAGACTTGGAAACCAAAGGTCAGCAATCCCAAGATTCTTTGTCGGTGGCTCAAGCGATTCCCCAGACATTGCTACGCACACGTCGTGTCACGACTACATGTCTGAGTGAATCTATCAAAAATCCTTAACCTTCGACTAAAAGTTAAAGGCTATTAACCCACAGCTTAAAGCGGAAGATTGAGTGACCCCTCGGATCATGCTACGCACACGTCGTGTCGCGATCATACGTCCAAGTGAGTCGCCTAATCCTAATAGGGTGGAGTGGCGTGACAAGCCACTAAAAGAAAAATAACTGAGGGATAAAAAAAATAAATCGTATGCACGTATGCTAGTGCTCACGTTTGGAGGGGAGGGATCGAGAACCAACGTGAGGCTCTAGGGTAAAATCCCCCCACCCAAATGTAATGCAAAGCGCGGGATCACATAAATAAACCATCCATCCATCGCATCAATCGTACGCAAATGGGTAAGGGAGTGTGTTGATACTCACGAAATGCAAAAAATCCTAAAAAATAAAAAATGTAACCCTAAACATCCAAATGTGATATATGGAAAGGTTAAAAGAAGAAAAAGGTTAACTAAATCAAATTTGCTCGGACTCTCTAAGTCCCCAATGGAGTCGCCAAACTGTCGCGCCCCATTTTTTAATAAGAAGAATAAAAGATGAGTTTAGAAAAATGGCTTTTGATTCAATTTTTGATTGGAAAATGAAATTTTGATTTAAAAAGAAAATGAAAAAACATGGGTCTAAATGGGACTTGAAAATGTGACGATTTGACCCAAAATATAGTTTAAAAAGGGTTTTTTGAATGAAAAATGGAATCGCCACTTGGTATAGAGTTAAGGTGTACCAAGTCACCTAAAAATGAATTTTTAAAGAAAAAGTAGAAAACCCTTTTTAAACAACTCCAAGTCTACGAAAATCAGAGAAAAAGATTCGGGAGTCACATTTGAAGAAAGGGAAGGCAAAGACAAGAATCCAAGGCACCCTCTCAACCTAGCCAAGGCTAGTTGCGCGATTTAGTCAAAGATTTTCTAATTTTAACATAAAGATTTATCACATTTGGATGTACTATATGAATGCATACCCTAGACCTATGAGGGGGGTAAAATATCTCTTCAAAACTCAATTGGTGCCAATCACATTAATTGTGATGCCCAATGTGGACTCTTTGGAGAGGTCACGAATAATGCAAATGAATGCTCGAGTGCCAGGTGTAAGTGTACAAAATGCAAGTGTGCAAGTAGGCGTGTAAAGTGCAGGGGTGTAAATGGGTGTGTAAAGTGATAGTATGATGATACGAACGGCACCAACCATGTGATGCAACCCGTACAAAAGGCTTGCATCTAGAAGGTAGAGACTCACGTTGAAGACGACGAACGCAGCGGATCACCTAAACCCGTTGATCACGTGGTCAACGAACCTCAGTATTTGTAGAAGACGCCACAATCTAGCGCGGTCCTAGATTGATAAGTCGATTGAATACCCAAGATTTAGATCTAAGATATTCAAGGTGCTTCAATGAAGCTCTTGAGAGAACTCTCAATTGCAGTTTAATTAATCGTCAAAAACTGAATGTAGACAACGACTTAAGGCTATTTGTAGCCGTAACCAAAAACCTACCAAAGCTTGTAACAGCTCAGCGTAGGGACTACAAAGGTGGCCCAGTGTAGGGACTACAAAGGTGGCCCACATGGCCTAGCCTATGGCCAAAGACTAACAACGACTAAGGTCCAACCCATAGGCGTGTTGGATCTCTTTATTACATTCTACTAACTGATAATGGACCATGGGCCCGTGGCAGAATCTCGGGTAGCTAATCCTCTTGAATGGCCGCGAGTAAGATGACATATCTAGCTTCGTTGAGGCCCTCAATAGCCTTTGGCTCTCCACTGGACGCTCGGGCTGCACGAACCAATATTTGTAATGCTTCATTCAATCTCTTCGCTCGGGCTCGTGTAATGGGCCCCAATGGTACCTTCACTTGCTCCACTTGGATAGCCCTCTCGACCTCCTCATCATATGAAGTGCATGTGTGCAAGTGATAGTGATAGTATAAGTGGTAAAGTGAAAATGTGCAAAATAAGAGTGGTGTGAAGTGAAAATGTGGAAAAAGGAATAGTGTATAAAGGGTAAGTGTGCAAATGGTAATGTGCCTTGAAAATGCATGAGCCTTAGAGGAATGCAAGCAAGACGGGTGCGGAGGGACCCTAAATTGTGACTTTTAATTTGTCTTTTGGTTATAAGGAAAAACTAGCGTGCTAAGGCTTTGTGTAGCGATACTTGCTCGTTTCCCTTACCAGAAGGGTAACTCCTTAACCTAATCAAGCAAATGACCCTAATAACTAGAATGAAATGCAAAATCCTAAAGATCATACTTTGAATGTGGGAAAAGGATAAAGGATCATGCAAAAATGTAAAAATACAAAGAAAAATGCATGAAAATGTAATGAAGGCATATGAGTATGTACTAGCGAAGGACGGCCCTTTTGGGTCTAGCATTGGACTAACCCTTTACTAATGCTCTCTCACAAGCATTGGACTTGTAAGAGCTCGAGGAGAAAACCATGACTAGCATTGGACTAGCCACGGTGACGTTCATTCCATCCACATAATCAGATATAATAATAAAAAACAACTAGATATGCAAAACACATAGTTCACCTAGCACGTAGCACATAAGCATGCTTATCTAGATGCAAGACCCTATGAAAGCGATTAAACACATAGGCAGACAAACATGCAAGCAAAATGAAACAAACAAACAAATGAAGCCCTATCTATTACATTGGGGGAGGCCCTACTACAATCTAAGAGGGGGAAAAGGAATAAAATGATTAATAACCTAGCTATTACAACCTTGGCATTAAATTGCCTTTCACAGATAATTACAAATTAAATTAAAATAAAATAGACAAAGATTGAAACAAAATAAAGTGAATAAAATAAATAAATAAATAAAACATTCAAAAGGCATGCAATTAAACTCATGTAGTCACATAAGTGCGCACATAGGGTCAAATAAAGTAAAATAAGGGATAGAAATTACATTCCTTGCAATGGTAATCAAATGAAAGAAAGATTAGTTTCAAAACAATAAAAGGATCAAGGCACCAATAAATAGTAAAATATAAACAAAATCACCAAATCCCTCCCAATTACAACTTAAATGAAATCAAATAATGCATAATTTCCAAGAAAGTAAATTATTGATCAAATTTCTAAAATAGAAAAAATTACCAAGGACCCAATTGCAAATATTAACCAAACACTCAAACCCAATTAAACATTTTTAGAACTTCAAGGGTCCAAGAGCAAAGAAAGGGTCAAGGAATGATTGAAATTACAATTACTTTAGGACCTAATTGCAAGAAATTAGAATATGATTGGGCCATAGTATAATAAAGGGAAGCTTAGGGGGGTCAAGAGGCAATATTTGAAAACTTTTCATGCAAGTTCATGCAAAGTAGTACGAAACAAGCTTCTGCTTCTAAGCTTTCGACATATGATGAACATTTCTACAACAAAACTTGCTACCAACTTCATTTTCAAACGCGGATTTCAGCCTCAAACACAACTTTGAGCAAAACCTTTTCAACCGCACATCAAAGCTTTAATCTAAACAATAAGCCCATTGGAACTTAAAATCTAAACATGCAAGAGGAAACTCAGGATAGGATTACGAAGCTCTGGTAGCTTTCTCCTTTCTGGTTTCCTTTCAATGCAACTTTTCATTTAACCGAAGCATACCCATGCAAAGTGACTCAAACCAAACTCAGATGCAACAACCTCAATCCATTGCTACCATTAAACAAAAACATTTGCACATTTCCAACATAGTCAGAAGTGCAGCTAAATAAATGCAGCATAGGTGCAATGGGAGAGACTTGCAGTGAAACCAATTAACAACAGACCAACCATGAACTTAGAACAAGTCAAGGGCCTCATCAACAACAACCATTGCTGTAACAAAGCAGAGAGAAAGCTACCCCAACCTTAATGAGAGGAACAGGTTCTTAGGACAAGACACATATCCAGACGAAAACAAGCGGCCACGAAGGAACAAAAAAATGAGACAAATGTGCATGACTAAAACACCAAAACAAAATCCGGATCCCCCGAACAAACCTCCAGAAACTTCAACCCATTTGGTTAGCATAATCTAGACAAGGTTCTTGATTTATCCGAAAGAGAAAAACATGCAACAACCAAAGAAAAACATGAAACCAGAATCATTGCAAGCTAACTTTGTTTCATTCGAACCACAAAAACAAGCATTAAAGCCCTCTAATCCTTTAACTAATGCGAATCAGCCAACTCTAGCAAAATTCCCCCATTTCAGTTGAGGAAAACCAGTTACGGAACCCATAAGGAGACTGCAAACTTGCTCGACTAAAGGAAAAAGCAGCCTACATAGACAAGATAACTCATCCAACCGATAAACAAGAATCTGCTGCTCATTAGACTCCCTAAACCTATCATGAAACCACGGCTAAACATGCAACAGAAGGAGATCTAAGGTAGAAAGGGGCCAAGAGAATATGGCTTTTAAAAGGAGCAAGCAGATTATGAGTAAACCATCCATGAACAACGCTCAGACAGCATGAAAATCAAAGAATAAACCATAAAACAACAAAGGTCAAACAAGTAAATAGCAAAAGAGACAACTTGGACCTTAGCCGAAAGCAAAGAGGAAGATCACAGCGGGTAGCTTGCTGTAGAACCGTGCCTTTCAACAATGGTTGAAGCCGATGACGATGGCGTTGGTTTCTCCTTCTGTTCGCTACCTTTCCTCTCAACCGCAGACCCTTGGCTTCCTTTCTCCTCAGCCCATAGCCTCTCTAGTTTCCCCGTAGCACTCTTCCATAGCCTCTCTTTGGTTTTCTTACACCGCTCCCCAGATCTTTTCCTCATCCCGTGGGTTTCTTTTTCTGTATTTCTCTCGCTCAGTTCTCCTTTTCCAGCCCGTTACTTCTTTCTCTCTTTTGCTCTCCGACCTCTCTTGAAATTCTCTCAATCATTCCGCTCCTTTTCACTCCAGCCCGAAAGCTCCTTACTTTTGCTTGGTCTCTCTCTAGCCGTCAGTCCTCTCCCCTTCTTGGCCGTCACATTCTCAGCTTTTATATGGGCAGCTCCTTCCGGAAACCTAACATCTAAGGCTCAGAAAAAACTCAATTCTCTTGCCCCTTTTTTTTACATCCTTGGATCTTCATAATTTCTAGGGTCTTTGATAGCCTTGGATCAAACCAAGTGGTTTGTTGTTCGAATGATCGAATGGAGGAGAAAAGAGTAAGAGAAAATGGAGCAGAGAAATTTTTTTTTGCATCCTCTGTATTTTTCCGTTTCATGTTTTCTGCTTGAAATGCAATATGAAGTAAAGGCTCGGATCTTGTGTGGCTCACGCAAGCGTGAGCTTGCTTCCTTTTTTTTTAACACATAATGAAATAATTTTAACAAGATAAATAAAACGCTACAAAATTGAATTCAAACGAAAATAAATATATTTTTGTGAACAATTTTCTCTCTCTCTTTTTTCGATAAATCCTAATACTAGAAAGTCTTAAAAAAATAAAAATAAGCAACTGGATCATAAAAAAAACAATAAAATAATAAGTAATAATAATGATCTGAAATGCTACGAGAAAAAGAAAAAATTAAAAAGAACAATAATTTAAAAATTTGGTGTCTACACAAGGAAGTTCAATTCAGCATAAATTCGATCATTCCAAATTCATTCAATAAGAAGCCAACTAAAGTCACATACCAATACAAGTGGTAAAAAGATACGGACGGCTCTCAAGAGCCCCTTTCCTCGCTTGTCATCCTTCATCGTATCTCATTGACCCTTCGTCAATGTACAAAGAGTAACCAAATGTAGACTCCTCTTTACTCCCTTTTCCTTCCACCTCACATACTCCAACCGGACCCGAACTCCAAACAGTTTAGAATTGGTAATACTTGAGTATACCGGAATCGAGAGTCTCATACTCCAAGATTCCTTATAACAGTCCCCATGGCTTGTCAATTTTCACGACCAAGCCCTTGCTGGCTCGATTCAATTGACCACCAATGGGGTTGAGCTCAGTGATAACAGTAATGGCCATTGGATACTCGTCCAAACGACACCAATTCAAGTATTTTCATGTATCATTCCAGTGACACAGTAAACAGTCATACAAGACATAAAGGGTGAGAGTGATCAAGTACACCCTCGCTGTATTCAATATCAACGATTCAACTAAGCATTGAAGGCATCAATTTCAAGTAAAACCAAGCCACATAGTAACAATAAGTGAGTAGTACACTCACCAAGCAAGCAAAGAGAATTTTCACACTTGTCCACCCGACGAGCGTTTCGGACCACCGTCATGCCCTAAAACATTCAAACAAACACAATGAGACTCGGTTACGAGTCATAAGTTGAAGCTACAAGCCACTAATGCAAAATCAAAGAAACACACAAATCAAATAAGAAACACTCGGCACTAAGGGTTTAGATAACCCTAAGGTCTCTAATTACCCCTAAAACAACCCAAGTCCAATAAAATACAAGAAACCCCATTTTGGACAGCATTTCCCCTTAACATTCCAAGTTTCCAACCTACAAGCATTCAGTCATACTTTGCAAATACATTCACCAGAACCGTTACAAGTCATAAACCCTTCTATACCCCTTATTAGAGTCACAAAACTCTTTAATCCAAGTCAATTCAAGTGCTATATAGAAACCCTAGAAAAGCCCCAAATCCAAACTCTAAATCTGAAATTTTCTGTCAAATGCGAAAATTTTCCGCGAACAACCACAATTTACGCTCCAAAGTGTTATTCTAAACCATTTCAAGCCATCATCCATGGCCTAACAATATTAAACATATGAAAATAGAAAAATTCACCAATTTCTACCAAAAGTCATGAAATAACACCTAAAACCATCTCTTTAACTCACATAGGCCACTAATTACACATGATTGAGAACAAAAGAGAGGTTCCTTAGCTACTCACCTTACCAACTAAATAAAGGAAGCAACTTAGCACCTTGGTCTTCCAAACCACTTCACAACCAACCTTAATACCACTAAACTAAGAGGTTTTATGGAGAAAATCCAAGTTTAATCGGTTAGATTTGAAGATTGAACAAGATTGGAGGTAAGAAAGTTGGGAGTTTTCTTTTCTTTTCTCTTGAGGATGGCCGCCAAAGAAGCTTGCAAATGAGGATGATTTTGGTCAATTTTTTATTTAATTGGTATGTGAGAACCCGTACAATTTCTTATTTTTCTAGGCTTTATTTTATTTATCTGCACGCTTCTTACGCATTTTCTTTATTAGAAAAATTTTCTAGATAATTTTTATGAGCAAATAGGGTTTTAAAATTATTTTCTATTATAATTTAGTTCATGAGAATTTTGGAGCGTATACCGGGCGTGGGACCCGCTAGTGCAGAAAGTTCGGTAAAATTCGGTCAAATAGGTTAAGTTGGGTATACCGGGTTTAATTTATCAGGTGTTAAGAGATAATTAGAGGTTTGCTAGATTAATTAGTATGGAGAGATAAGAAGATAAGCTTAAACATAAAAGGTGCCACATGTCGCGTTTCTATTCGAGGGTGGACTTTTGACCAAGATATTTCTTTCCTTCTTAAAACTAATTTTGACCAAAAATCATCTTCCATTTCTCCCTCTTTGGCCAAACTTCTTGGTGGAAAAGAAGAGAAAACTCCCAACTTCTTTCTTCAATTTCTTGCTTGAATCTCACAAATTAACCGTTTAAATTCCAAAATTCTCCACAAAAGTGAGTTGCTAAACTAGTTTAAGGGGATTGGTGGAGCCATTTGGGAAGAACAAGCCCTAGTTATCTTGTTTCTTGAGGTTACAAAGGTGAGTGGTTAAGAAATTATCCCTTTGTTGGTTTTGATGTGAAATTAGTAGAGGTTGGTAGTTAAAGACGCAATTTTGTGGAGTATTTCATGAATTATGGTTGTGTTGTCTAATTTTTCTATTTATTGGGAATTTTTCTGTTTTTATATGATTAATATTGTTTGGCCATGTATGATGGTCTAGTATGGGTTCGAATGAAGCTTTGGTATGATAATTGTAATGATTAGTGGAAAATTTCTGGTTTGAAGCAAAAATTTCCAGATTAGGTTTTCCATTTCTTCTCCTTCTACCCGGTACTGTTTCCACTAGTTAGAGGCCGAATTAGCCTTGGGTAAAAACATGAAAATTGTAGAGAATGCTATTTTATAGTAGCTTGCAAAATTTCAGCTCAATCGGAGTAACGTAGCCTGTGAAAAGACCAAAATACCCCCGCTGCCCTGTTTCTATCCGAACATACTAATCAGCTTCTATAATTAGTTGTTTTGACCAGGAATACTACTGTTTTGGCTGTCGATGTCTTCTTAAGACTTATAGCCTTGTATCTTAGCTTTCAAATGGATTTGGAATCACTTGAATTGGAGTTGTATATTCTGAGATATGTCTGAATGAGTCAGGACTGCCATAGTAAACTTCGAATTGGAAAATCTGGAGTTGTTTTGATAAATTTGACCTAGATACATTGCAAACTGGACTGAGTGGCCTTCTTCAACCTTGTAGCCCCCTATCGTAGCTTCAAAATGGTATAAGTTGTACCTCAATCCGATAAGTGTAGCCTCGGATGTGCCCATTCCGCAAAAACCCGTCAAAACTGTCTTTTGTAAACTTCGTTTCCACACTTGTTGTTAGCTTAAATTTTGTCCTTGTATTGTCTTGAGCATATTGAGTGGCTGTTTATGTTGTGTGTAATGTTGGGATTGATTGAGGAAAACAATGAAGCCATAAATGGTTGGAAAATAGGTAAATACAAAGGGCGTGCTGCCCAAATTTTCGCTCGAGGGCTAATTTTCTATTTGAACTTGTATATTTTCGTTTAGCAAATACTATGACCGTTTTTCCATGTTAAAGCATGGTCCTTCTTCAATTGGAAACTCCAAATGCTTGCTTACTCTTACCAAATAAAGAGAAGTGGTTTAGGGTTTCTTGGGTACTTTGTTCTCCTTTTTACATGAATTTCATTAAGACCTTTAGTTTATAAAATCTACTTGAATATGAGATGATTTTGAACCATATAAACGATTCCGAAAACAGTATTTCTTAGCCTATCTAGTTGGATTCCGACTTGTCTTTGGTTCAAGTGTTTTCATTGGAAAAGTTTATAATCCTTTTGAGTCTGGTTTTACATTTGGTCTACGAAACCCTAATTATTTTGTCTACGGGTCTAAATGTCCTCGTTTCACTTTAAATACCTAATTGTTGTGCTAGATGAGCTGTAATATTCTGTCTCGTTAACTTTAGGTTTTCTTGGTGACTAAGGATAATATCCGGGAGGATATTTTGCAAGTTGTTTTACGTACATAGGTGAGTGTTTCTTGTTTTTGCTATATTATTCTTGACTCCATGACTTGTGTTATTGTTTGATAATGTGTTAAGTACTTTCAATGATTTCAAAACGAATTTTCTAGGCGAGCGTGTACTTTATCGCGCTCAACCTAAATGAAACGTGAAATTTTAAATGATTTAATGATTAATACATTAGTTGTGCATGATGTAAGCCTTCTGGCTGAACTGGGCCCTGCCCTTCGTTACCGATCGACTCGAGCCAGAAGCGGACTCGGTCGGGCGATATGGTGACCCTGGGTGAACGTTTGGTATACTCGAGTATTACCTTGTAGTCCAGACAACGTCCGGATAAGTGGAACCTGGCCAACGGTCGGGAAGGGGGTGAATGAACGAATGAAAGAACAAACGAGGGATTTTACTTACAAAAATGCATTTTTAAACGATTGGAGGAATAAGGGGAAATGTCAGGAGAACGAACGAACAAACAAATTGCTCCTTGTGGGTCGTATCCTTTTAATGAATGTGTTACTGTCGCTTTCCATTGTAAATGTTTCTTGAATTATTAATACTCCATGTTTCATGTATTGAAATGATTATTTGATTATGTGTTCGGAACCTCACTGAGCTTTTAGCTCACTCCTTTAGTTTTGTTTTCCTTAACAGGGGACAGCGAGCAAGATGAGAGCATAGACTAGCCTAGTCTAGTTCTTTTGTTTTTTTTGTAATGGTTCTCGCCCCAGTGCTTGGCACGGGCTGGACGTATGCAGGATTGAGAACCTTTGTATATTCAATGTTTATACTCTCTTTTGGGTTGGCAATGTATTTAAGTTCCACTTTAAGTTTTGGGATTGTTGCCCTATTTATTCTTGTGGTTTTATTCCGATTTCATTTAAGAGTTGTATGAGAGAGGGAATCCCGACGAGAGCTGAGCAGGCGACCCGCCGAACCCTTTGGTTCGCCTTAGGGGAAGGTGGGGTCATCACATGGTAAAGTAAGAAATTGGTCAAAGTCCAAAGGTTAATCACTAAGTGACACTTGTCACTTTCATTAATGCATGGCTATCCTTTTGTCCCTCTCACACCAATTCATTTAGTAATCTCTAGTCATCTCTTAACACCTACTAAATTAATCCCGGTATACAAAACTTAACCATACTGGCCAAATTTTACCGAACTTCCAGCGCTAGCGGGTCCTACGCCCGGTATCCACTTCTAAAATTTCATGAACTAACTTATACTAGAAAATAATTTTAAAAACCCTATTTACCCATAAAAATGATTTATAAAATATTCCTAGGAAAGAAATTATAGAAAAGCGTGCGATTAAATAAAATAAATCCTAAAAAATAAGAAAATTTATGGATTCTCACACTCACTCACTCATATCAAGCTAACAAGTTATACCTTCAAAAGGAAATGAAATAACAGTTCCAAACTTAGAATGTATATTTATGCTCAAGTCTATCTCAATTTTTCATACATTTCCCAAATACAACAAAAATTTAATTTCTAGATAATTTTCAACCTTAATCGAACACTAGCGCGAGTACAAGTGCAAAAATTCAAAAACTAGATGACGCTAACCTATACCAGTCTCATGCCCTTTCTCGTACCCCCTGAAAGGAAAACAAAACTAATAGGGTGAGTCAAAACTTAGTGAGGTTCCAAACATCATGCAAAAATCAAGTAGCAAGTTGACCACCACATAAAACTTGAAATATCAAAGTAGTAAGTATAAGAGTTCATAAAAATAAGCAATAACACTTCAAATAGCAAATCATTAGATATCTAACATTTCCAAGTGAAAGGATACAGTAGCTCTTGCGAATTAACTCGGCCATAGCTTCACCAAGTAGTAGTTGATACTCCGTCAACTTTCAAGTAGAGTAACCAGTCCAGTAGTGCACCACTTAACTCCAATCTCCATCCACCATTAATCCCCCTACCAGGCCTGAACTCCAATATAAACAGTGGAGGTAATACTCGAGCATACCAATTAATTGAGGAGATAACACTCCACTCGACAAAGCAGTAGACCCAGGGTTAATTATCTTATCGACCAAGCCCTTGCCGGATCGATTCGATTAATTAACCACAAGATTTTTGGAATTCCATATAGTATCCAAGTCATTCACACACACACACACACACATATATATATATCAAGCCAATTGTAACCAGTGTAACCAGTGCACAGGAATAAGTCACATTAGGACAAGTGCAATAAAGTACACCATTGCCCTATCAAACAAGTTAAGTACCGTCCAAGCACATTAACAAAGCAATTCATTCAAATAATAAGTTCAAACATGCACTTGGAAACACTCACCAAGGATTTACTGCTTTCCAAAACCAAGCTCAAGTTTAACCTCTTGGATAGAGTCCAAATCTGCGATAAAATATCGTTTACATCTTCAAATCAATTAGGGTTTCAAAATATAGAAGTTTCGCTTAAAGAAAACCAAGTAAATAGAACTTGTTTAAGTAGTACTCATTTTACTTATTAAAGCCTAAAAAATTCATGCTTGCTCTTTTGGTTTCGAAAAAGAGACGATTAAAACTTTTAAGTTCGCAACTTGATGTAAGAAACTAGGAAATCGTGTTTAAAGTGGTCGCTACTTTCGCCTTATAAAGTATATGAATTTTGGCAAAAATTTAGCTTATATACTCCTAGTAAGGGAAACCTGAATACCCTAAACAATCTAAGTTCAATTCAACCAAGAATTACCGCTCAAGTTCTGATTTCACTCGCTTGAATTTCAAGTAATAAAATGGACAGCACTTCCTTTCTGTTTACCAAATTTTCCAGCCATTTTCAAGGCCACATTTTCTTCTCAAATCAGCCCAAGTCAACACCACAAGTAATAAGTAAAAGCAGCTCTTAATCTAGGCTATAAAACCATCCAAATATAGCAATAGCTCAAATACCAACCACAATAAAGCTAAATTTTGGAAACCCTAAGCTGAAAATTTCAACCACAAGCTGAAATTTTCCTTGAGCAAGCCAAACTAACATAGAAAAGCTAGATAATTCACATGTAAAGCTATCAAACCATGCCCAAGTTCAAGCATCATACAAGAGCTGAAATTTTATCATCAAAGCTGGATATTTTTTTGAATCACCTCTTAAACTGTGAGGACCCGAATTTTACTTACTCTTATTTTATTTTACTGGCTTATGTAATTATTTAATTATCCACTTTCTCCAATTAATTAATTTCATCCATTTTAATTTTATTTGCATGGAACAATGTCTCATTTTATATTTTAAAACGTTTCCCTAGTAAATTTATTTTTTTCTGTGGCTCATTTAGTAAGAAATAGTGAATGCACGTTTTTTGAGATAAAATTCAGTTCGAGAGTGCAATAATCTTGGAAAATTAAGGATGATCAATAGCAAGCTAAAAAAAGTTAATTGAGGGATTAGAGGTGAGTGAGTTGAATTAAGCTCAATTAGGAACACTAATGGCCTCCTATTCAATTGTTGACTTTTGGGGTACCAAATACCTTTATGTCATTTCTTCTCTTCACCCCATCACTTCACCAACTACCACACAAACCCCTCCCTTCTTCTTCCCTCTTGGCTAACACGTCCTCCACCATTCTCAACAAAATTTCAGCTATCTTTCTTCCATTTTTGCTCCAAGAAGACACTCCAAACTTGCTTTTTTTCTTGGTTCATCACATAAGCTTGAAGGGTGACTTGAAGGATGAAGGGATTTTGGTAGTTTAGAGCTTATACACTAGTGGTTGGTCTTCATCTCTTGGAAGGAAGGTAATCCTCCAAAGCTCCCATCTTTTCCTCTCAACTTATAGTAGTTAATTAGTTCCTACTAGTTAGACATTGGGTTGTTGATGGGTTCAATGGACCTTGACTCTAGGTAGAAGACTTGAGGTGGCTTTTAGGTAGTGGCCTTGAGGATTATTGTGTGTTTACTTGTTTGTTTGGTGCTTGTTTTGATGAATTATGGCTAAGTTTTGGTTGGAAAGTTGAAAAGAAAACTTGAAGAATGGAAGAGGCTTGCTGTCCGAATTTTGGCTGGTTGAATTCCTCATGTTAATTTCAAATTTTGTTGTTATTTTGGTGCTATAATGCTTGTTATATGTTGGTGTTTGTGTGTGCTAAATATCTCCCAAAAAGCTTTACAATTGGAGAGTTAAAGTAGGGGAAAGTGAGGTTGCAAATCTGTAAAATTTTTTGATCAGGGGACCCGACCAGTGTTCATATTTTGGCCTATAACTTTTTTTCTGGGAATTGAAATCAAGACTCTGAAGGTTTTTCAGCAGTATAAAATGTAACCCTAATTCGTTTTCTATGAGCTGTAGTGATCCGGCAAAGTTGATTGATTTTCCTCACTGTTTTCATCCAAGAAACAAGTGTAGCTGCAGTTTGTAGCTCATTTTCACCTATCTATCAAAACAAATTTTTAAATAGTTCCTTCAAGTGATTTTTAGAATTTTGAATCTAGTTCTCAACGCCACAAACCATGCTAAATTTTGTGTTGTGTAGCTTTAGATATGACCAGATTTTGAAACTCTGTTAAGTACTTCAAAACTGGAAATTCCGTGAAACATGTTCCAAAAATCAGCTTTCTTAAAACTTTTGTATCTTGGTGTAAAAAGGTCCGAATTGAATTCTGTTTATTGAATTTGAAACTAGATTTGAAGTTCTATTTGTGGTATAAATTTCAAGGGCTGATTCTATTTTTATGAATTTTACCGAATTTCCAAAGTTTATTGAAATTGCAAGTCTGTTTTGCTCTGTTCTGTCTGGAACAGTGACTTTGAGCTAAAATTTGAATGATTTTGGATTGGAATCTGGGAAAAGTGTCTTGTAGAGAGTTTTAGTGCATTGAGTCTAGTTTCCAACGGTATAAATTTTTCAATTTTTAGACTTACAAAACTTGAGATATGATTTTTCCAAATAGTGTCACACTAAACTGGAAATTTTCTGGTTTCAAACAAAGTACTCTTTTAAGCACTTTCAACCTTCCTTTGAGATTGTTAGTCCGTTTTAAGTTTAATTTCATGGTTGGATACAAGGTCTCTTTGAATATTAGACCTTCATTTTGAATCTTGATTTCCAAAGGATTAGAGCTTTCTTGATGCATTTTCTTGGTTGCTTAATTTCCTTGGTTAATGGCACCTCTTTTCATACTTGAGAAATGGATTTCAACCCCTAGTTTTATACCCTCGATTTCCATGAGATTGAACTTTAAAAAGGAAACGTTTTGACTAGAGTAATTCTTGGAGAATTTATCTAGTTTTATACTCGAAACTTGGAACCTTTAACTTTGACATTTACTATGAAAATGAGTGGAGTTTTGGATGAGTTTTGACTCCATTAATTTGGAAAATGTGAACATTCTTTATATTCTAAAGTTTGGACATGAGAATAGAAGTTTTGAGAGATGAAAACCACTCCCCTTTTCTCGATTTTCGTGTCAAAAGTAAATAAGATACTTTCTTTTGGAATAAAGATTACTTGTCACAACTTGAATCGAAAACACCCTTTGAGTTCTCTTTGAGCATTATTTCAATGATTTAGCGAGAAAAGCTCTTTTAATTTGACTCGAACTTGTGACCTTGAGAGTGGGTAGCGAGAAAATATTTTTCTTATTAACCTTGGTCAAGTACCTTGGTAATCGTGATTGTGCATGTTTCAGGTGGTCACGATGATGCCGAAAAGCTCGTCTAACTTCTCGCTTTGCTCTTGTTTTGCCTTGACTTTCGGTGAGTGTCAAGTGCATGTTCAATACTAATGTGATTGAAATGATATTTGTACAAGTGCTATATGATACGTGAACTTGCCGAGGCAAGGGTGTACTTTATCGCCCTCATCCTCTCTCTCTTGTGATCGAATGATACTTGTTCAATAAATGTATATGACTTGCACTTGTACTTGAAATATTTTAACTTGTGAGCACTGAGCGGAAAAATGTATCACACCCTATTCGGGCGGGAGGTACCACTTATCTCGACTCAATACTATGAATGATTCAAAGTCGATTGGAGTGTTGTCTCGTCAACCAATTATACTTGTGGGGACACCCCAACCCATTTGTAATCTCTTAACTCGAGCTGGCAAGGGCTTGGTCGAGAAGTTTAGTGAACCATGGAAAATTTTATAGCTTGATCTTTTGAGATCTTGCTTAGCATACTCGATTAGTATTGCTACTTCATACATGTTTGGTTCCAGATCCGAGTGGGTGTTATGTTGGATGGAGGAAGTAAGTGGAGCACTACGGTCATATTACTACTTGAGTTGACGGAGAGTCAACCCTAGATGGCTTGAAGCGGTTGAGACATGGAAATAGCTCCTGGATCCTTCCATATGTGTTATTTCCTACTTGTGCACTTAAATAAAACTTCATGTTTAAAGTTGCTTTCAAATATGTTATTTGATTGATTGGTGCTACTTGCTTGCTTGTTTAAGTTTTCTTGGCCTCATTAAGTGTTTGCTCATCCCCTTAAGTTTGTTTTTCTTAACAGACTTTGGAGGTAAAAATTGGAGATTCTAGACTAGCGACTTTTGGTAGAAGCTAGTATATCTTTTGTATGAAATTGGAGATTCTTAAAGTGTAAATTTTGTTATTTTTGGGTATGGTAGATTGTAATTGTGATTGCTAGCCTTAGAAGTTGTGGCTTGTGTATTCGAAGTATTTCTTAATTAAGTCGATGGTTGATTTGTGAGCCTCTATTAAACTTGAACGAGTGTGTGAGTCCTGACGAGAGTTGGGCAGGCGTTCTGTTGATACCCTAGGGTTCGTCCTTGAGAGAGGTGGGGGCGTCATAGTTGGTATCAGAGCGCTAGGTTCGAAATACCTGGAATAGGGTTAGAAGTTCTTAATCGTTAACTTTTGGTCATAAAAATTCATGATAAACCTTAAGTTAAATTTTTGAATGGCACCAGTGATCATAAGGTCCTAACCTTTAGTTTTGCGGGTTAAGTGTAGGTCATGGAAGGACATGGTGGAGATGGGTCATCTCTGAGGCACCTTCCAGTGATTCGTTATCGAGAGAGGTATGAGGGCCCTATTTGGCAGTGGACTCCAGTTCGTCGAACTAGGCCTTCATGTGATTGTTGGAGGATTTACTCGTACCCTAACGATGTGGTGCCAGCGGTAATCGATGATCGGAGGCGGTGATCCGAGGAAACTAGGGTAGTTCGAGAGGATAATCTAGGACTCAGGGCAACTGTGGATGTCCAAACTGCTAGAATTCATGAACTAGAAACGGATGCACTTGAGGAGTGGAAAAGGGCTGAGGCTCTTCGTGAGCAGCTTCAGGAGGCTAAGTACCGACTTGTTAGGGTAGTACATGAAGTTAGAGACCGAACTGAGGGGAAGATGGCTGAGTGTGTTACCTTGGTCGAACAAATGGTAGATAGCAAGATACTTGATGAGGGACATGAGGTAGAAACTTGATACGAACGTCGCCAACCTTGTGACAAAACCCTTAAGAGATTAGACTCAGGATCGACAAGAGGATACCAAGGTTGGAGCGGAAGACCTCAACCCGTTAATCACGTGATTAACGAACTTTGGTATAAGGTAGTAGACACCACAACCTAGTGCGATTCTAGATTGATAAGTCACGAACACTTAAAGAAGACTCTAAGTTGTTCAAGAAGCCTTGGAGAAAACCAAGAAAACTCTCAAATCTGATTGTATTATTGAATGAGTAAAACATGACTCTAGGTAGGTTATTTATAGCCATACAAGTAGAAGACCTAAAGTGCAATGGAAAAGGCTAGACCTCAAGTGAAACAGAAAAGGCTAAACATGACAAGGTTCCTACAATTTAGGAATCCTAGATTTGGCCCACTTAGCTTGCAAGCTTGACCGATTTATTCTTTTGAATTAAAATGACTCAAAAGACTCAAAAATGACTAAATGACTAACAAGACTCAAAAATGACTAAATAAAAGGCTAGACAAATTCTCGACTAGGAAGAGGTCAAATCGTGGTCCTTCTTGGCTTGAACAACATGGACAAGCTTCAAATCTTCATGCTCAAGTCGCTCAATGACTTTTGGGGCAATTTCTTGACCTTGCACCTCGCGAACAAGTCCTTGAAGTTCCTCACGCATCCTTTTAGCTCGAGCTTGCGTCATGGGTCCAAGTGGAACTCGAACCTTGTCCGATGGCATATCTTGGTTTGTATCATTCCCTTCCTCTTGAAAGCAATTTGCCTGCAAATTGAAGCATGAATGATGACTAGAAGAGTTACATGCCGTCGAGTCAATTTTGTTATGATTACCACAAGTTTCGCCCAATACAAAAACCACTTGCTAAGCTAGAAAGTAGCCCTTGTTGAACCTTGAATCTTACAAACTAGCTTCAATGTATGCTTAACTTGATCGCTTGTAGCCATGAGGTAAGGATCCTCAAAGTGATGCGGTGTAGATCCCATGAAATCGAACTCCTCAAGCTTGAATAAGCTTGCAAAGTATGCAAACTGATTTGGTGAAGTTGGAGCTTCATGTGGACTAGATGCAAGATGAGCATGGGTGTTGTAGTGACCATTGATGACCTCGCTCCATAAGTAACTCATGGCACATGGTCAGCTCTATAGTTTGATCCTCCAATGATGTGAACAACTTTGGAATCATCCGATTTCATGAATGAGCACCAAATTGATCTAACTCCTAGGGGACAAACTCCATGGAAACTCGTGAATTGCACAAGTGACTTTCGTATGGAATATTGTAAGATCAAAGCGATTGACTTTGCTTAACCTGCACAAAACAAAAAATACTAGACATTGCAAGGTTAAGTTTGTTAGTATAATTAGAAATTCTCCTCACATCCTTAGATTGTACAATCGATGTCGGCTTTCTCTCTTGTTTTTCCACTATGGTAGAATCGTGCATGAAATTTTCCACACCCAACTCCTTTAAATATTCATTCTCTCTTTCTTTGACATTTTCCTCAACTTTTACCTCAAGTGCACTCTCACCACCACACTTAACTCGCTCTTTTCAAGTTTTTGTTGGAGGAGTTGTTGATATGTCTCCCATACTCGACTAACTCTTTCATCTATGGATAATGTATTTGCATGCTTTGTTCTCGAATGAACCTCCTCCCTCCTCTTTGAATATGCTGACTTTAAAGAGGTAGATTGGACGTTGGGATAAATTGTGTAGAACCCCTCCTCTTGACATTCTTATTCACCATTCGGTCAAGACATTTATGAAGAGGCTCGAAAGCTTCATCCAAAATCTGCTTGAATTCTTCCCTTATTGCATCTGCAAAAAGTTTGAATTTCAAAGCTTGGGAGCATCCTTCTCCCTCGTTAGTCATGGTGAAGTACAAGGTATGAATGTAATAATGAAGAGAAAGAATGTACCTCGCACACTCCCTCACGTGTATGCTCTCGCTCTCGTGTATAATAGCTCTAATGATCTCACCAATGTATTTTCAAGGCCCTCGGTCAACTCCTTGAAGAAGTTAGAACTCCTTCTAGTGTTGTTCCACTTACCAACCAAGATCACAAGATTGTAGCAATGGAGAAGATCGAGACTGATCAAGACACAATGGACGACTCAAAGCTGAATTTTCAAGAAGCCTAGACAAGACTCTATTGAAGGGGTTGGCTCTCGTTTTGCTGGAATTTTTGGTTCGTTGCTTTCTTTTGTTTTCAGGCAGGTTGTTTATGGAGTTTTGGTATTTTTGGGATGCCCAATTGGTGTGCTTGTCAGCCCTTGGAGATTAGCTAATTCGGTTTGCAAGTAGTGTTGCAACCGACTTAGAAGGCAAGCGCTAAAGGGGGGCGGTTTTAGGAAACTGGTTTGGGTTGTTTGGAAGACAAGTATTTGGGAAAGGTAGTTTGGATCGGATGAGGGAAAGAGCAAGGTGTTTTAGGAAGGTTTGGATTGGTTTCTTGGTTTTCTTGGCTGACTTCAATCCCAATAGCCTTAGGATTAGAAGTGGATTAAGAATGAGACTTGTTTTCCAAGTAGGAAACTAGAGCCGATGCTTTCTTTCCTTTTTTTTCTCTCTTTTTTTTTCTTTTTCATTTCTTTTTTTGTGGCTCTGACTAAATCTTTTCAAGAAACTCAGATTTTAGTCCCAACAACTTGAATTCAAATCAAGGTTCAAGATTTGCCAAGAAAGTTGAAGTTTTCTTCCCAAGTTTCAAGAAACCCTCGATGGTTGGACAAGAAATTCAAGAATTTCAAGAAGATCTGAATTTTTGCAGCAAGAAATTCAAGATTTACTACCTATAAACTCCACGGATTCAAGATCAAAACAAGATTTCCAAGATCTTTCCCCAACAGCCCAACGTTTTCCCAAACAAGTTCAAAGTTTCCAAATTTTCCAGCAAAAGGTTTCCAACGTTTCAAGAACCAAATTTTGGTTTTCAAGAACTTCAAGAAAAATCAGAATTGGATCCAAGAAACTCAAGAAACAAGGTTTGTTTAGCCACACAAGTCAAAACTAACACAAAGTTGTGGAAGAAATCCTAGGTTACTTGTTTGGATTTCTTCACAAGAACCCAACCAGAATTTTATTTTATTTTTTTAGGACACTAGACACAAAACACAATTGATCCGAAATCTGATTCAACAATCTAATGCAAACTCGATTCTCCAAACTCCCGCTCTCGAAGAAACGAATTGCACAGGCAACGGAAGGATCTATCTTAACCAGATTATGGATACAAAGATGGAAAAATCTTACGACCGCTCTAATCTCCGAGATTGCGAACAATCTTGATATTATCTCAGCCCACAAACTAACGGATTAGCGAATCAAAGGTGTAGGTAGAATGGCGCCACAATTCAACGTGGTCTTGAATTGATAAGCCAAAACTTGAACAAAGGAGATTCGACTCACTTTGTATCAAGGGACGTCCCAAGGAACAAGAAAGAGATGAAACTCTCAATTTTCATTCATAATTGTCTTACTTGTTGAAAATATCATAAGCTTGGCTATTTATAGTCTTACAAGACTCAAAAACCTAATCTAAGTTGGAAACAATACAAGTTTCCTTATTTGACTTGACTTCTATACTTGACACAACTTCCTAAACAAATTTGGAAGAATTAACTACTTTCCTAAAATTCTAAATAGACTAGAATAGGAAACTAACTAACTGAAATGGGCTCAATAATGGTCCACATGACCTGGCCTTTATTGCCTAATTCAAATGACTAAATTAACTCTTAAACTAACTCTAATTAACAACTACTAATGTTGAAAATTATCTAAACAAAGACAACATGAAATAAGCTTAAAATAGATTCGGATCTTTAATGAACTAGATCACTTGCTTCATGTGAAACTTGAGTATGCGAAATCTTCATGGACTAGAGTAGGGGAGGATCCGGATCATATCATTCCTCTCATCTTGAAAGCGATTAGTCCACAAATCGATGGTGCGCTTATAGGATAGTAATGTTGGAAATAGATGAATGACTATGAGCCATGATGTCATTTGGCCAGCCTTATGATGCTTTTGAACAAAGACATTCTCCAAAGCTCCAAAGCTCTCTAATCAGTCTTTTGTCATGAATGGTCGAATTTGGACCTACACAATAAATCACACTGTGAGACCCCGAAATTTTACTTGTCTTTATAGCTTTTATTTGAACTTACTTGCCTTAGATTCTTGGTTGTTTTAATGGTTGAATTTGAGCCAAGGGAGTGAATTTTGTTAAGAAAAGTTTCATTATCTCAAGTTGTTAGAAAATCTAGAAATATTCGCAGGAGGCTTTGCGCAGCTTTGGAAAATTGGCTATAACTTCGTATAGCCCAGTCGAAATTGAGTTCAGTTTGTTGCTTTTAAAACTAGACTCATAGACTTCCTATGGTGTAAAATTCAGAGTTTGATTCAATCTCTATAAATTACAAAAAATTGGCAAAATTGACTGAAAATTCTGCCCTGCACAAGTAAACATAGGAATGTTGTAGCAGCATATGGCTCAATTTGGACTAACTTATGAGCTGAATTTCTTTGAGGTGTCTTATAAAGATTATTAGTGTTTTAAGTCTAGTTTTTAATGGGCCAAGTTGTATGAATGTTTGACATTTATAACTCAAGTTATGATTTTTCTAAAGAAATGGCATAAGTTAGGGTTTTTTTTATGCATACTAGGGTTTTTGGTGTGTTTTTGGTGCATTTTGGTAGTGTGATCACTTGGTGAGGTGTGTGTACTAAATTTGGTGGATAAGAACAAGTATTAAGTAAGAGAAAGTGTGTGATTAGAAGTGCTAATAATAAGTTAGTGAATCACAAGTTAAAACACAAGTACGAGAGAGTTAAAGAAAATAGGTTTGAACCGACGTGCACCGTTTACTACCGATTGAATACACCACTTGAACACAATTTATTACCTTAATCTCCTTGTTATTAATTGAGCAAAATCAGCCCTAAATATTGTGAGGACCCGAAAAATTTCTTATTTTTTTTATCGAGTATTATTGGTTTATTTAAATATTTATTCACCTATTTTCTCCAAATAATTTATTTCAACCATTCTAAGTCCATTCATATGGAACAATGTCTTCCTTATGTTTTTAAAACGTCCCGTTAGGAAATTTTATTTTCGAAGGTTCGTTTAAGTGAGGAATAATGAGTACATGTGTTTTAAGGTGATATTCTATTCGAGAGTGCATTTATCGTGGGGAGTTAAGAATGATCAATAGTAGATTAAGAAAGGTTAATTGAGGAATTAAAGGTGAATGAGTTCTAAATAAGTGTATACCGCTTGCGCGTCGATAATTTTCTGAAAGACCCGCTGATACAAATTTGTTAGAGATTTGAGGAAGTAATACAGGACTCATGTGAAGACTCACAAAATTCATCTATTTTAAACTCCTAATTCAAGCTCATTTAATTATTTATTTGGCCAATTGCCCTGAATATTATTTTCTAACCTCTTTAGACCTAAATACATGGAACTATAGCTTCATTATATTTTTAAAGTGACTTGTTTCAAAAATTAATTTTTGGAAGCTCGTTAGTGAAAATAGTGAAAAAGTGTTTGGAAATTTTAATTGATTCGAGTCTGGAAAAATTAGAAACTTGCACAATGGTCTTAAAATAGGTATTTTTATGCTTAAATATTCAAGTGATAGTTATTAGTACTATCGTTATAAGAATTTCTTGAAAGGTTCGCTTTATCGCGCTTAAATTGAAAATACGCGTTTTAACACGCGTGATTTAATTGAGGGACTTTAGACCCTTATTTTGGGACAATTAAGAGTAAATAATCTTTATATGAATATAAAGACATTAAAGATTTAGTGCACTAGTGAAATAAACTCGAGAGAAGTTGAGCACAAAACGTGCGCATACACGCGCGAGGAAGAGTTGACTTTGGACAATTGTGGACCACACATTTAAAGCTTCTCAAGGAAGCTTCAATTGAACAAATACTCTCTCTCTCTTCTCTCTCATTGGCCGGCTATCAAGAGCAAGAAAACAACACCAAGTTCTTCCATTTTCTTCTCCAATCCTTCACCAAATCTCCTCCATTTCACTTCAAATTTCACCCACACTTAGCTTAATACTTAGAGAGTTCATCTAGCTAAGAAAAGGAGCTGCATTCCATGGATTTCTTGGACCAAGAAGGGATCGAAAATTCTGCTTGGAACATTGAAACACGTAAGCAACGATCAACCCTTCAAATCTTGCTTTAGGGATGTAGTAGTGCACCTTTAAACTCATGCATGCGTATGGGTAGCTTGTTTATGTTGGGAAAATTGTTGTGTGGGCTCTATGAACTCCCAATTGGTTTGGATGGACTGATTTGGTGATTGATGATGAAATTAATGTTGGTTTAGTGCTTATATTAGTGAAATAATGTTGGGTTATTGATAGAAACTCAAGGATGATGCATTGAGGAAAATTGACCATTTTACCCCTGCTTTGTTCGAGCACGTTGGTGCAAAATTTTGAGGTTCTAATGGCTTGTTTATGTTTTTTACATGTTATATTGAGTGTGTAAAAAGTTTCATTGAAAAATAACTTGATTTGGTCTCCCAAATGTGTTGATTTCGAAAGCTTAGAAAACTGGAAAATGGTTCCCGTCACTGCCCAGGCAGTCATCTTGTTTTGGTCATAACGTTTTAGTCCGATGTCAAAATTGAGTGCCATTTATGGCAGTGGAAACTAGACATTCCCAGCTTTCTATTGGTATAAAATTCACATCCTGGTTCCACTTGTGTGAGCCAAACCATTCGTTTGAAGTTTGCTGTCCTGTTTCATTGGTTCACTACAGGGCAGAACATGAACTACAACTTAATGCTCAAATGTCAGCTAGTTACGGATGGATTTTGAAAATGGTTTCTTCTGAGAAATTATAACTTTATGAAATTTGTTTCCAACGCCACCAACTATGTCCAATTCCGAGTTGAATTGAGTGATTTGTGGCCGTATTTCGAAACTGACTTCTTGAAGGAAAACTCTCCTTTTGGATAGAATTGTTACTAAACTCCTTTGAGACTTGTTAATTCGAGATTCTTGGTGTTAATCACCCAAAATTGTGTTTTGGATACCTCTTAGACATTTTCTATGCAAATGGACCATGTTTGAGGTACTTTGTAAGCCAAACGTTTTGAAAACGGAAAACGAAACTCGCAAGGCAGATTTGCCTTGGAAATTTTGAAATTTTAGTGATTTGGTTAACCAACTTTTTGTGCTTATTTATCCATGAAATTTGGCAGAGAAATATTATATGGTAGTATTATACTGCTAATTTTGGTGATATTCCAAGGCCGTTTCATTGCTCAACTAAACTTCCAAAGTTCATGACTTGATTTTGGAAAGCCCTTGTTTAACAAGGAAATTTGGGTAATTTTGAACTACCATATCTTGGTGCTCAAAACTTCAATTCTTGTTCTGCTTGTTCCATTTTAAACTTTGATTATAACTCTAGTTGAGTGTCAAATTTAAGCGGCTAGTTCCAATTTTGTGAATTTTGCCGAATTTTCCAAGTTAGCGAAAAACCAACCCCGAAACTGCCTCGATAGTTTAGAACAGAAACTTTGAGCCGAATTTTGAATATCTTTCGTTTGGAATCATAGAAAATTGTCTTCTAAGAATTTTTAGTACTTTGAAAGATGTTTCCAACGGTACCAAGTTTTCCAATTTTGGACCCATAGAGAGTGAGATACAATTTTATAAAGTGAGTGTACCAAATCTAGAAAATTCATAACTTAGAGGAAATGGAGTTTTTCCAAACGCTTTCTTTTCCTTTGATATCACTTGATTGTTTTATATTCGATTTCAAAGATGGAAATCAGATTTCACTTGTGTTATAAAACCCCACTTTTGAGTCTCGATTTACGAATAATTAAGGCTAATTTTCGTGAAATTTGTTGAGGTCGCACAAATGTGCAATCTTTCTTAATAATTGGGGTTTATAAGTGATTGTTCATTACTAATTGCTTAGGCACACAAGAGGACCTTCAAGAGGATCCCACGGTGGACGCTTGAATTTCAAATGCCCCTTTTCTTCCTCATTACTTATATTGGTGAGTGTCAAGTGTATGAATACTTGATACATGCTTAATTGTTATGATTGTTTGGAGATTTTGAAAATGGAGGCGAGTGTGTACTTTACCGCACTCGTTCTTATTTGAAATGAATGACTCATGATTCAAATGAACCAAATGAATTATGAATGACTTAATTGAATGAAATGAAATGATTGAATGATTGAATGAAATGAAATGGTATGCTATGGCTGCATACGTCATTGGAGTGAATTTCCTCGACTCTCAAATGTAAATGGGGGGCGCCCAAACTCATAGGCCGACCTTAGACTCAAGCCGGCATGGGATTGGTCGGGACCCTTGGCGAGCCATGAGATAATGAAGCTCGACCTAATGAGAGGTCTTGCTTAGCATACTCATGGAGTATCACCTTATAAATGTCTTGCAGGCTCGGGAGGTGCACGGTGAACGGAGGGAAGTAAGTGGTGATCTACAGAATGGAAATACCGACCCGGTTGACGGAGTGTCATCGCGGGAAGGTATACAATTTACATTGGCAAAGCAAGTGAAAATTAGCTCCTGAGAGCTCCGATATCCTTGAATTGTTTCCGTTTACTTTTTCCGCTCGAATTATTATTTATTGCAATATTGTTGCTTTACTTGTTAAATTGGGATTGTTACTTGAACAATGTTCTTGCATGTGTGTTCTTGGCCTCACAAGCGTTTTGCTCACCCCGTAGATTTGTTTTCCTCAACAGGATTTGAGCTTTAAATGGGATTCGGAGGAAAATTCTCTCTTGTGTACTCTTGTAATAGGGTTCCAACTCTTTTGGCTATTGTATATTTTGGGTTGTATTATGGAAACCCGATGTAAGGATTGGGTGATTGTTATATATCGTTAAACTTGAACGCTTCCGCACTAATTATATTTATATTATCTGGTTGTTGACTTCTAGTACCGCTATAAGTTTGAATAAAAATTTCTTGAGTCCTGGCGAGAGTTGGGCAGGCATCCCGCGGATACCTCTTGGTTCGCCTTAGGGAGAAGTGGGGGAGTCACAAATATCTCCTTAAGACAGCAAAAAATTTGGATTAAAAGAAGAGAGAGAATGTGACGCCCCCACTTCTCCGTAAGGCGAACCAAAGGGTATCCGCGGGACGCCTGCCCAAGTCTCGCCAGGTCTGAAGAAATTTCTATTCAAGCTTATAGCGGTACTAGAAGTCAACAACCAGATAATATAAATACAATTAGTGCGAAAGCGTTCAAGTTTAACGATATATAACAATCACCCAATCCTTACATCGGGTTTCCATAATACAGCCCAAAATATACAATAGCCAAAAGTCTAACCAAAAGAGCTGGAACCCTATTACAAGAGTACACAAGAGAGAATTTTCCTCCGGGTCTCATTCCACGCTCAAATCCTGTTGAGGAAAACAAGTCTACGGGGTGAGCAAAACGCTCGTGAGGCCAAGAACACACATGCAAGCACATTGTTCAAGTAAAATTTGCATGAGCATTAAGTTGTAGTTCATTTTCTGCCCTGTAGTGAACCAATGAAACAGGACAGCAAGCTTCAAACGAATGATTTGGCTCACACAAGTGGAACAAGGACATGAATTTTATACCAATAGAAATCTGGGAATGCCTAGTTTCCAGTGCCACAAACGGCACTCGATTTTGACATCGGAGTAAAAAGTTATGACCGAAACAAGATGACTGCCTGGGCAGTGACAGGAACCATTTTCCAGTTTTCTAAACTTTCGAAATCAACACATTTGGGTGACCAAATCAAGTTATTTTTCAATGAAACTTTTTACACACTCAATATAACATGTAAACAACATAAACAAGCCATTAGAACCTCAAAATTTCGCACCAAAGTGCTCGAACAAATCCGGGATAAAATGGTCACTTTTGCTCAATGCACCATCCTTGAGTTTCTATCAATAACCCAACATTATTTCACTAATATAAGCACTAAACCAACATTAATTTGGTCATCAATCACCAAGTCAGTCCATCCAAACCAAGTGGGAGTTCATAGAGCCTACACAACAATTTTTCCAACATAAACAAGCTACCCATACGCATGCATGAGTTTAAAGGTGCACTATTACATCCCTAAAGCAAGATTTGAAGGGTTGATCGTTGCTTACGTGTTTCAATGTTCCAAGCAGAATTTTTGGTCCCTTCTTGGTCCAAGAAATCCATGGAATGCAGCTCCTTTTCTTAGCTAGATGAACTCTCTAAGTATTAAGCTAAGTGTGGGTGAAATTTGAAGTGAAATGGAGGAGATTTGGTGAAGGATTGGAGAAGAAAAATGGAAGAACTTGGTGTTGTTTTCTTGCTCTTGATAGCTGGCCAATGAGAGAGAAGAGAGAGAGAGAGTATTTGTTCAATTGAAGCTTCCTTGAGAAGCTTTAAATGTGTGGTCCACAATTGTTCAAAGTCAACTCTTCCTCACGCGTGTACGTGCGTGTTTTGTGCTCGGCTCCTCTCGAGTTTATTTCACTAGTGCACTAACCTTTAATGCACTTATATTCATATAAAGATTATTTACTCTTAATTGTCCCAAAATAAGGGTCTAAAGTCTCTCAATTAAATCACGCGTGTTAAAACGCGTATTTCCAATTTATGCGTGATAAAGCGAACCCTTCAAGAAATTCTTATAACGATACTACTAATAACTATCACTTGAATACTTAAGCATAAAAATACCTATTTTAAGACCATTGTGCAAGCCTCTAATTTTTCCATGTTTATTGTATCCTCGAATTGATTAAAATTTCCAAATACTTTTTCACTATTTTCACTAATGAGTTTCCAAAAATTAATTTTTGAAACAAGTCACTTTAAAAATATAATGAAGCTATAGTTCCATGTATTTAGGTCTAAAGAAGTTAGAAAATAATATTCAGGGCAATTGGCCAAATAAATAATTAAATGAGATTGAATTAGGAGTTTAAAATAGATGAATTTTGTGAGTCTTCACATGAGTCTTGTATTACTTCCTCAAATCTCCAATAAATTTGTATCAGCGCGTCTTTCCGAAAATTATCGACGCGCAAGTGGTATACACTTATTTAGAACTCATTCACCTTTAATTCCTCAATTACCCTTTCTTAATCTACTATTGATCATTCTTAACTCCCTAAGATAAATGCACTCTCGAATAGAATATCACCTTGAAACACATGTACTCATTATTCCTCATTTAAACGAACCTTCAAAAATTAAATTTGCTAACGGGACGTTTTAAAAACATAAGGAAGACATTGTTCCATATGAATGGATTTAGAATAGTTGAAATAAATTATTTGGAGAAAACAGGTGAATAAATATTTAAATAAACCAATAATACTCGATAAAAAAAATAAGAAATTTTTCGGATCCTCACATCCTCCCCTCCTTAAAAAGAATTTCGTGCTCAAAATTCACTTACAAATCAATCTCTTCATTATTAAGCCTATCGGGCCAATCACTAACTTATGTTTTCCAATTTATACTTCACAATTTCTATTCGTTCAACTAGTAATCAAAACTTGATTTTCTTCATTAGACATTTTAATTCCCAGATCATAGGGCAACATAATCGGCCTTATGTCTACCTCACCTAAGTAACGTCTTCATTATTAATGCTACTATTACCGCCACTAACTCCAAATTATGAGTTGCCTACTTTCTCTCGTGATTTATTAACTTTCTAGAGACATACACAATCGCCTCACCATGTATCGTTAGTATACATTCCAATCCATCCTTTAAAGCATCTGGATAAATCAAAAAACTACCTCATCCGCTCGATAGGACTAACACAAGTGCATTGGTTAAACACCTTTCACTTTTAAAATTCTTCTTCACTTTTAAAATCTCAAATAACTTGCCAAGTCTTGCACTCTTAGAAAATTCCTTGATCAAACCAAAGGAAAGGTTCGACTACCACCAAGAACTCCAAATTTTGGTAGGATTTTCTAGTCGTTTCCTCTTAATCAACTTTCACTATAGTTGAGTCAATAATAATTCCTTTCTTAGATATTGTATAACCTAGAAAGGCTATTTCCCTCCAATCTTTAAGGAGCCTAGGGCACAAATTAGAGCTCGTGATACTCGATACTTCAAATGCCCAAGGTAGAGGCCATATTGCTAGTCAATGTCCCAATCAAAGGATTATGATTATGATGCAGGCGAGATCGTGAGTGAGGACAAAACCGAGTACGAAGGTATGCCACCTCTTGAAGGAGGTAGCGATGGTGATCGCCAAATGAAGAGGAGTTTAGAGCACTCGAGAGTCATTTTGGAACTGCATTGGTTGCAAGGAGAGCATTAACTGCACGTGTCAAGGAGGACGAGTTTCAACGGGAGAACATCTTTTACATCAGGTGCTTCGTCAACCAAGTACTTTGCAGTGTGATTATTGATAGTGGGAGCTGCACAAATATAGCTAGTTCACTCATGGTAGACAACTTGAAACTGCCTATAAGGGATCACCCGCTACCATACAAACTCCAATGGCTCAACAACTCTGGGGAGGTTCGAGTAACCAAACAGGTTCTTATATTCTTCCAAATTCATAAGTATTCTGATGATGTATTATGTGCTATAGTTCCTATGCAGGCTAGTCACATTATACTAGGTAGGCCGTGGCAATTTGACAGACAGGTAACTTTTGATGGTGTGACTAACAAGTATAGTTTCTTGTACAATAGTAAGAAAGTCACCCTAGCTCCCCTTTCCCCAAAACAAGTGCATGAGAACCAATTGAATTTTAACAAGAGTTTGAGAAGTATAGTGCAAAAAAGAAAGAAAAATGAGAGAGCTGAGGCAAAAAAAGAGAAGAAAAAGGCTATAGATAGCTCGGCAAGTGCAGTAAAATCTGAGGGGAAAAAATGCTCCTGATAAAGCCAAGAAGGTGAAGAAGTTAATGAGAGATGAGCAGCCACTTCTTATGCTTGTTAGCAAGGAAGTCGCTATGAATGTACATGCACTTGGTACTGACATACCACTTGAGGTTGCATCTCTTTTACAAGAGTATGCCGATATCTTCCCTGAGCACGTGCCAAATGGATTGCCACCACTTAGAAGCATTGAGCATCAAATTAATTTCATCCCTGGGATTTTATTGCCAAATCGACCAGCTTACAAGAGCAACTCGGAGGAGACTAAGGAGTTGCAAAGGCAAGTGGATGAGTTGCTTGGCAAAGGATGGGCACGTGGGAGGTTAAGCCCATGTACTGTCCCAATCATTTTAGTGCCCAAGAAAGACGGTACGTGGAGAATGTGCACCGATTGTAGGACTGTGAATGCCATCACGGTAAAGTATCACCACTCTATACCCCACTTAGATGACATGCTTCATGAATTACATGGGGCTGTGTTCTTTACCAAAATTGATCTCAAAAGTGGGTACCATCAAATTAGGATTAAGGAGGGGGATGAATGGAAAACTGCCTTCAAAACTAAGTATGGATTATATGAGTGGTTAGTGATGCCTTTTGGGCTAACTAATGCACCTAGTACCTTCATGAGATTAATGAATCATGTCCTGCGTCCAGTCTTAGGAAAATTTGTGGTAGTTTACTTTGATGATATCCTAATTTATAGCAAATCATATGACGAACACCTTGAGCATAGTAGGACTATCATGGATGTACTTCGAAGAGAGAAGCTTTATGCCGATCTCAAGAAGTGTAATTTTTGCACCAACGAGCTTGTATTTCTAGGATTTGTTATAAGTGCGCAGGGAATGAAGGTGGATGATCAAAAGGTGAAAGCTATTCAAGAGTGGCCAACACCAAGGTCTGTGGGCGATGTTCGAAACTTCCATGGCCTTGCGGGTTTCTATAGGAGATTCATAAGGGACTTTAGCACCATTGCTGCACCCTTGACTGAGTTGATCAAGAAGAATGAGAACTTCTATTGGGGAGATTCTCAAGAACATGATTTTCACGCTTTAAAGCACAAACTCACACATACACCTGTACTTGCTTTACCTGACTTTTCTAAGACATTTGAAATTGATTGTGATGCTTCAGGTATTGGGGTTGGAGCCGTGTTGAACTAAGGTGGGAGGCCTATTGCCTACTTCAGTGAGAAACTCAATGGGGCTGCACTGAACTACTCAACTTATGATAAAGAGTTGTATGCCCTCATTTGAGCACTACAAGTGTGGTAGCACTACTTAAGGCCTAAGGAATTCATGATACACACTGATTATGAGTCCCTTAAGTACCTTAAGACCCAGCACAACTTGAGCAAGAAGCATGCAAGGTGGATTGCATTCGTGGAGTCCTTTCCATACGTGATTAAATACAAGGCTGGTAAGCCTAATGTGGTTGCGGATGCACTCTCACGAAAGGTACTCTCTAATCACTTCCTTAGATGCTAAGTTGCTAGGGTTTGAGCTGATTAAAGAGCTCTATGCACAAGATAGTGACTCTGGTGAGCTTTACACTTCTTGCAAACACACTGGGCATGGTAAGTTCTTCATTTCTGATGGTTACTTGTTTTGTGCCAGTCGGCTTTGCATCCTACAAGGATCACTCCGCGAACTCTTAGTAAGGGAATCCCACTCGGGTGGACTTATGGGACACTTTGGGGTTGATAAAACTCTTGCTATGCTGTAGGAACACTTCTATTGGCCGCACATGAGAAGAGATGTTGCACGGGTGGTGGAGCGATGCTTAGCTTGTAAGAAAGCCAAATCCAAGGTATACCCGTATGGTCTTTACACCCCGTTACCTATTTCTAGTGCACCATGGGTCAATATGTCTATAGATTTTATACTTGGTTTGTCTAGATCTAGGTATGGCCATGACTCCATTTATGTGGTAGTTGATAGATTCTCCAAAATGGCACACTTCATTGGTTGTCATAAAACGGATGATACATCTCATATTGCTAACTTGTTCTTTAAGGATATTGTGAGGTTGCATAGCATTCCTAGGACCATTGTATCTGATCGAGATGTCAAATTTCTGAGCTATTTTTGAAAGACACTCTGGTCTAAGTTAGGCACCAAATTGCTATTTTTCATGGCTAGTCACCCCTAAATGGATGGTCAAACTGAGGTGGTGAATCGTACATTAGGTACCTTGTTGCGTGCCATCATAAAAAAGAACTTGAGATCATGGGAAGAATGTTTACCTCATGTTGAGTTTGCTTATAATAGGGCTGTCCATTCTACTACTGATTTCTTTCCATTTGAATGTGTTTATGGTTTTAATCTGTAACACCCCTTGATCTAGTGCCATTACCTAGTAATGAGCACGCACACTTGGATGGTAAGAAACGTGTAGAGTTTGTTAAGTAACTTCATGAGAAAGTCAGGGCCAACATTGAGAGAAGAACTGCTCAATATGTCAAGCAAGCTAACAAAGGTCGCCAAAAGCTGATTTTTGAGCCCGGCGATTGGGTGTGGTTGTACATGCGCAAGAAACGTTTCCCTGTTCAAAGGAGAAACAAATTACAACCACGGGGTGATGGACCTTTTCAAGTGTTGGAGCGCATCAATGACAATGCCTACAAACTTGATCTTCCTGGTGAGTATGGAGTTAGTGCTACATTTAATGTTTCTGACTTAGCTCCTTTTGATGCAGATAACTTTTGATTTGAGGGCAAATCCTTCTCAAGAGGAGGGGAATGATAGCATCATAGTATGGGGGTACGCCAATAACGGCTCGGGTGATTGAGGGGCTGAGGATCGCGTGCAAGTTTCAAGCGGATCCATTACTAGGCTCGCACAAAAAGACTTCGTAAGCAACTCAATGTACTTGTTCAGGCCATACATAAGTCCTTTGAGAGATTCATACACCCTAGTGAACATGATCAAGGTCCGGTATTGAGTATTGAAGTTATACACGAGTTTTAGGGTTTTGCCAAACCCTAGTTTACATTTTAGTAGTTCGTTTATTTTCTCAATAGTTTGATTAGCTTGAATAATTGGCTAAAGTGCATGTTGCACATAGAATCGCCAAGGGTAGGATTGCTATTTTGTTCATCATTATTTGTTAAGGTGGGCTGCCTAAGAAGGAAAGCCCGCATGAGGCCCTATCCATCGAGGGTTGAGCCGGTAGCTTCCGTTTTTGTTTCCGTCACTTATTAGGGCCCATATCAGCCGCACCTTTAGTTCCTTTTCCTTACTAGATTAGGGTTTTACTTGTAGCCTATATAAGGCACCATATTACATCAATAAAAGGGTAGACACTTATATCATAAAATACATGAGAGAGTTTTCTCCATAACTTTCGAGCAACCCTTGAACAACTTAGAGTTACACTCTAGTGTTCTTGTTCAGCTTATCAATTCAAGAATCGCACTTGAATTGTGGCGCCTTCTACACTTGCTTGAGGTTCGCTAATTCGTTTGATTACGGGTTGAGATAATATCAACAAGTTCGTAGTCACGGGGAATAGAGGGGTCATAGGGTTTCCGCTGCTACCTTCCTTGGACATCAATCTCAAATCCAACAAGCGATCTTGGGTCGCGAATCTCCTTCTCCAACGAGATTCGTATCATTACATATTTGTGTTTGGTTGGAATTAAACCCCTATCTGTGATTCAATTTCTACACCTTGTTTTTGGATTTGAGTCGAATTCTTTATTTGTGGCTAATAATGAAGAAAGGGAGTACTGTGGATCCAGCTAAGGTAGAAGCTGTTTTTAAGTGGAAACAATCAGAAAATTCTACCGAAGTTCGGAGTTTCTTAGGGTTAGTCGGATATTACCGTCGATTTATCAAGAACTTTTCTAAGATTGTAAAACCCTTAACTGAGTTGATTAAGAAGCATGGTAAGTTTATTTGGAATTCTAAATGCGAGAAAGGGTTTCAAGAGTTGAAAAAATGTTTGACCGAGGCACTTGTGTTAGCATTGCCGAGCGGAGGAGATGGTTTTGTGGTTTATATAGATGCTTTAAAGGATGGTTTAGAGTGTGTATTGATGCAAAATAGAAGAGTGATTGTGTATGCCTCTCGTAAGTTGAAACCTCATGAACAGAATTATCCAACCCATGATTTGGAGTTAACGACGGTGGTGTTTGCCTTGAAAAAGTGGAGACAGTATTTACACGGAGCAACTTTCGAGGTTTTTACGGATCACAAGAGTCTTAAGTATTTGTTTTCCAGAAGGAGTTGAATTTGAGACAACGTAGATGGGTGAAATGTTTGGAGGATTATGACTGTTCTCTTAACTACCACCATGGAAAAGTTAATGTAGTGACGAATGCCCTAACTCGTAAGGTGCAAGTGGCCAGTCTAATGGTGAGAGAATGGCACATGCTAGAAGAAGTTAGTGTTTGAAATCCGAGTCTTGAGTCACAATGTGACGACCCTACTTCTCCCAAGGGCGAACCCAAGGGTATCGGCGGGCCGCCTGCCTAACTCGCGCCAGGACTCAAAACTTAAAGCAATAAAACTAGATAAATCGAAAGATCACTATATACAATATATACAATCCCAAAAGTTATATTTACATCTTCAAAAGTCTCGAGTCAAACCACTCTAATACACTATAACCACCACCAGCAGAAGATAGACCCTAAGAAGGGTTCTTATACAAACCACCAAAACAAAAACAAACATTCTAATTGTTCAACTATTACAAGCCAATCTAACCATACTAGTGTACGAGCCAAAAGTCCCCGCGTCGGCCCCTGCTAAGGAAAACAAAAGGAATGGGGTAAGCTATATGCTTAGTAAGTAAACAGGGGCGAAAGCGTAAATTTCACGTAACAACAGTGACATAGTAAGAGTAAAGCAAAAGCAGAAAAATAACATCACATAATAAGGATACAGGTGGCTCCAAAGCCAATTTGTATGCCATGCGTGATCTCCTGCCGACACTCCGTCGACCACACTTAATGGTCCGTAGAACTTCACTTGTACACCCACCGACACCTTATTACCCTCACTGGCCAGTCACCTCACAAACTTGCCCGGGCGAACGAAATCACAAACTTGAGCTTGAGTCACAAGCTCGGGTCACAAACTTGGTCACCTTCTCGGTGAACCGGATTCACAAAATTGGTTCATAACATGAACCTACAAACTTGGTGACCTCAGACTAAGTTGGACTGACTTCGACCAAGCCCTAACCGGCTCGAATAGTCCAAACAGGTCTTAGATCGGGCCCATGAACGCACAAACTTTGTAAACTTCACAAACTTTACTCGAAAGTCGCCCCGAGCCACAAGCTCAAGGGTTTTGGTACCAAAAGGTTCATATACATATGCCAAGTACAATTATACATTCAAATTAGGGTTTAGGTCGAGTGCGATAAAGTACACCCTCGCCTAAGTACCCTTTTCACATATCTCAAACACATAGCAAAGAAAACACACCAAACTGGCCTGAATACTTACTCAGAAACTGAAATAGCAAAAGTACGAAGTCGGATCGAAATGAACAGCTAGTAGTGGGCCCCACCAATTCCGCCCAACTCACCACCGTCTGAAATAGAAGATTGTGTCACATAATATCGCAAATGGCTACTATCGTGCCTAAAACAAGCAAAACGGCAAAAACAACATGCGCGCACGTAAATATGACGGACGGAAACGGAAACGGCCGTTAGCGGAAACGGCAGATTTGACACTCATTTCTAGTTTACTCATAAGTTGAGCTACGAATATCGGATTAAGGCGTATGAGAAGCCATATCGAAGCTTAAAGGACGAACAACAACTGTTATGAAGACATCTAGAACTGAAACTGGAGGCTTCAGTCCCAAATGAACCAAACACAATCACTTACGAAATCTGGCCAATGCACAAATGGTCAGTTTTGAGTGCAAACTGTTTTCTATGCTACACATGGTCAAAAGAGCTGAAAACTGGCAGTTAGATAGTTCATTCCAAATAGAACAACTTTCATGAAGGTTGGCAATCCAAATTCGGAACGGAAATTGGTCATCAGGACCAAAACAGATCTGACCAGAAAATGGTCATTTTCACGGCCAGGCCTTATTTGCTCGGCTATATCTCAGGTTTTATAAATCCGATTCATGAAATTCCAAGGGCGTTAGAAAGCTCTGATATAGGGCTATAAGTTTGGTGTTTTGGTCGCAAGCCCAAACAGCTTGTAACCCAGTCAAATGTGAAGCCAAAGTTCCAGTCGTAAACTGTCCGGATATAAGAACAGTCCTGACATGAATTCTTATTTCGATCATAACTAAAGCTACGGGACTCGGATTTTGACACACTTTATAGCGTTTCGAAGCTGTGACCAAGATCTACATTTCTTATGACAGAGTCGACACCCAGATCGTACTCTATCAAAATCGAAAAAGTCACGGTCAGAAACTTTCCAAAAATGTAACAGAATTTGACGGTCAAAATAGGTATGAGTATTTCGTTTATAGCTCAGGATATACTAATCCGTTTAACCTGAAAATTTACAAGAATATCCAGGACTTAAGGGCCTACAATGTTGAAGAAGGAAACTTTGTCCAATTTTGAATGTAACAATGTCAAAAATGCAAGACACTATACCAGAATCGCAAAACAGGATCACAAACCGTATTCGACCTCAATATGCGGTAATGGCACCAAATTCACTACGGTTATCAGATGGGGGTGTAAGACCCACCGTTTCGAAGCTAAGAAACAGGACTACAACAATGTAGAAGGCCACTCAGTCCAAATCCTAGCACAACTAGGTCAAATATGCAAAATATGAAACCAGAATTACCAAAACAGGTTTGCAAATCACATAATGCTGTAATGAGTCCAACTCAGTGTATACAAGTCCAAATGGATTGATTCCAAAGGCATATGGTAGCTAAGACATTCCTCTATATTTCATCAGAAGACACCAACATCCAAATCCAAAGTAATTCCAGTCGAAATAGCCAAATACAAATGCAGTTCTGCCATCCTGATCAACCCAGAACAGCCACAGTAATATCGACATATCTCACTCTACACTAATCCAAATGACCTGAAATTTTACAGGCACCTCAAAAACATCAATACCTACAACTTTTATGTTTTAAGAAAAATCCAATTCGGCCTCTAACCCTATGATCCAAAACCGGACAGAATAAGGGGTGATAAAACCCTAACTTTCCACAATTCAATCCAAACCCAAAATTGGTTGCAATTATCACTAATTCACACCTACTAGAGTCATTCCCCCTCATTATCAACCATCATAGATGACCACAACATCACATTCATATTAAACCAGAAAATTCCTCAAAAATATAAAAACTTCACCAAATCACTTCAAATCAAGAAATAAATCACAAATATCATCACTTTAGCCACTACTAAACATAACTTAAGCATCATTAGGTGTAGGAGTATGTTCAATCATCACTTACCTAGTATACAAGAGAAGAGGAGTTGTAGACCACCTTAACTCTTCCAAAAACTTCACCAAACTCACCACTAACACCAAATGGAAAGGTTGTATGGAGTAGAAACTAGTTTAGGCAATTGGTTTGGATGATTTGAGCTAGTTGAAAGCTTGAAGTTTGAAGAAATTTTCTTCCTTCTTGGCAAGAGAGAGGGCCGGCTATGGAGGAGGTAAGAAATGGTAATTTTTGTGCAATTTTTAAGATATTTAACCATTTTGGTCAAAAGTCAAAAACATGAATAGTAAATCATAAAGTATAACCAATAAGCGAGTGACACTTGTCACCTCTTAAATGCATTCTTATCTTTCTTTTTCCTCTCCCATCAATCAAATCCCACTCTCTACTTATCTCTTAACGCCCGATAAATTTCACACAGTATCCGAAACTTAACCTTATTGGCCGAATTTTTCCGAACTTTTCGCACTAGTGGGTCCCACGTCCAATATATATTCTTAATTTTTCAAAAACTCTCCAATACTAGAAAAATCATCTAAAAACTATAACTGCTCATAAAACCCACCAAGAAAATATTCCTAACCCAGAAAACGCAGAAAACATGCCATTAAAGGGTTTAACCCTAGGAAAATTTATTAGGGTTTTACGGGTTCTCACACTCTCTCCCACTTAGGACAATTTCGTCCTCGAAATTAATTCGTTGGTCAAAGCGTACCTTCAAAACCTGCCGAAGGGTCAATCGCCTCCTGTTGACCCATTGCATACACTCTTGCTGGCCCTTTAGGTCGATTGTCCCCTGCATTTGACGGCTTAGTTGTGGTCCCTTCAGTCGGTGGTTTAAATCCTTCCTTTCTCATCTTAGGGCACCGGGCAATCAGGTGTTCGGTACTACCACATTTGAAGCATTTGCGTACCGAACTATTCTTCCAGCAATTGTCATCGGTGTGATTGCCCCCACAGAAACCACAGGTTGACTTGGCGACTGTACTTGCCCCTCCACGCTGGACACTCCTCGGCCCCTCTTGCACTACCTGACCACGCACAAAGTTATTCGGGGTCCCTGCAGGTCGTGGACCATCCGTACCTTTATTTATCTTGGCAGGTGGCTCGTTTCGCGAGGTTTGTCCGACCATGGAATCATTTGAGCTAGGTTGCCTCCTTTTCCGATCATGAAAGGCTTTAACCTGTCCCCTCACAGTCTCAATCCGCTGTGCTTTTTCTATCGCTTGGCTAAACGTGTTCAACTGAGCAGCGGCTAGCGATTCCTGGATTTCCACATTTAAACCTTGAACGAATCGACGGATTCGTTTCTGCTCCGTTAACACCAGCTCTGGGGCAAAGCGAGAAAGTTTAGTGAACTGAGTTTCGTACTCCGCCACGCTAGATGCACCTTGACGCAGGCGGATAAAATCATCTTCCCGTTTCTCTTGCACGATGGGCGGCAAATACTTCTCATTAAATTCTCGGGTAAAATTGATCCAGGTCCAGGGGGTTTGTTCGCGCTCCCACTTAGTTTTAATCACGTTCCACCAGGCTCGAGCGGCTCCTTCAAACTGAAACACAGCAAAAGATATCTGCCGCTCTTCCGAATACCTAAGCGCGGCAAATATATCGAGCATACGGTCCATCCAAGTTTCTGCTAAATCAGGATTAGGTCCTCCTATGAACTTAGGAGGTGCAAACTTTTGGAACCGTTCTAAGGCACGGTCCTCGCCCTCATGATTATGTCCCGGATTATGTCCAGGATTCCCAATACTGCTTCCTTGACCTTGAGGATTTGCCATGCGTTCTAACAGATCGGCCATCCGCTGGATGGCTGTAGCTATTTGGTCTGGCTCTTGTTCATGTTCCATTTCAGAGCCTCGTCCTCGCCCTCTACCTCCACCTCGAGTACCGGAGGCCATCTAGTGTACAAGTCTATAATTCGGAACAATACGTATACTTATTATCCAGACTATGAGCAAAAGAAGAGACACAAAACTTACGCACAAAAGGCACACAAAAGATAAGTTCAAAATTCTATTCAAATATATACACGTATTTACAAAGTCACACCAAAAGATTTACACATTACCGACCTCCAGTTGGTACAAAACCCAATGTACACATGAGCACTGGCTCCAAAATCTAGTCAGCCAACCAAATAACAAAAGAGTGTAGTCATGAAAGTCATACACTAGCTAGACAAAAGTACAAAAGCAATCCTAATCGCCTCCCCTAGGGCCCAGGTTCCCAACGGAACCTAACGTCTCCACCTCGTCCATCCTCTCTGGACCGGTGGCCCGTGGCGGTGCCTCTGCGGCTAGATCTAGTAAGAGCTCGCAGTCAACAGACATACTCCGAGCCCTGTCCCTCAGCTGCCTCTTCATAGCGAAGAGGTGCTGGTGTGTGTCCTGGAGCTGACGGTGCAAAGCATCCGTCCTCTCCCTCTCCTCTCGGAGACCCTGCTCCAAGTCCCTAATACGTATCGCCTGCCCAAGGCCAACCTCTCTAGCCTCGTCTAGCTGTCTAAGCAGGCTACGTCGCTCGTCGTCCACAGCCAGGACGACCTCGTCAGGGTAACAGTATGTGTACCAACATCCACAAGGTCGGTGCGCCACCTGACCAAAAGGGGAGTATAAAATGTAAGGCTCTCCAGGTCTCTGCCGATAGCGGATCGCCCGCTTACGCAGCACTCGATCCTCTATGCCTCTCGTGCTCGGAAATCTCGGTCCCACGCCACTGGGTCCCGCACCACTCGAACCGCCCGGATACATACCTACAAAACATTAAGTCGTCAGTCAACCAGCATTTCAGCTTAAAAGATATCATTCAACTTAAAATGGTCAAATATGCCTAGTGCCTATCGCGTATGTCCCACTTGCCCAAGTCCTCTAACCTAGGCGCTCTTATACCAACTGTGACGACCCCACTTCTCCCAAGGGCGAACCCAAGGGTATCGGCGGTCCGCCTGCCTAGCTCGCGCCAGGACTCAAAACTTAAAGCAATAAAACTAGATAAATCGAAAGATCACTATATACAATATATACAATCCCAAAAGTTATATTTACATCTTCAAAAGTCTCGAGTCAAACCACTCTAATACACTATAACCACCACCAGCAGAAGATAGACCCTAAGAAGGGTTCTTATACAAACCACCAAAACAAAAACAAACATTCTAACTGTTCAACTATTACAAGCCAATCTAACTATACTAGTGTACGAGCCAAAAATCCCCGCGTCGGCCCCTGCTAAGAAAAACAAAAGGAATGGGGTAAGTTATATGCTTAGTAAGTAAACAGGGGCGAAAGCGTAAATTTCACGTAACAACAGTGACATAGTAAGAGTAAAGCAAAAGCAGAAAAATAACATCACATAATAAGGATACAGGTGGCTCCAAAGCCAATTCATATGCCATGCGTGATCTCCTGCCGACACTCCGTCGACCACACTTAATGGTCCGTAGAACTTCACTTGTACACCCACCGACACCTTATCACCCTCACTGGTCAGTCACCTCACAAACTTGCCCGGGCGAACAAAATCACAAACTTGAGCTTGAGTCACAAGCTCGGGTCACAAACTTGGTCACCTTCTCGGTGAACCGGATTCACAAAATTGGTTCATAACATGAACCTACAAACTTGGTGACCTCAGACTAAGTTGGACTGACTTCGACCAAGCCCTAACCGGCTCGAATAGTCCAAACAGGTCTTAGATCGGGCCTACGAACTCACAAACTTTGCAAACTTCACAAACTTTACTCGAAAGTCGCCCCGAGCCACAAGCTTAAGGGTTTTGGTTCCAAAAGATTCATATACATATGCCAAGTACAATTATACATTCAAATTAGGGTTTAGGTCGAGTGCGATAAAGTACACCCTCGCCTAAGTACCCTTTTCACATATCTCAAACACATAGCAAAGAAAACACACCAAACTGGCCTGAATACTTACTCAGAAACTGAAATAGTAAAAGTACGAAGTCGGATCGAAATGAACAGCTAGTAGTGGGCCCCACCAGTTCCGCCCAGCTCACCACCGTCTGAAATAGAAGATTGTGTCACATAATATCGCAAACGGCTACTATCGTGCCTAAAACAAGCTAAACGGCAAAAACAACACGCGCGCACGTAAATATGACGGACGGAAACGGAAACGGCCGTTAGCGGAAACGGCAGATTTGACACTCGTTTCTAGTTTACTCATAAGTTGAGCTACGAACATCGGATTAAGGCATATGAGATGCCATATCGAAGCTTAAAGGATGAACAACAACTGTTATGAAGACATCCAGAACTGAAACTGGAGGTTCAGTCCCAAATGAACCAAACACAATCGCTTACGAAATCTGGCCAATGCACAAATGGTCAGTTTTGAGTGCAAACTGTTTTCTATGTTACACATGGTCAAAAGAGCTGAAAATTGGCAGTTAGATAGTTCATTCCAAATGGAACAACTTTCATGAAGGTCGGCAATCCAAATTCGGAACGGAAATTGGTCATCAGGACCAAAACAGATCTGACCAGAAAATGGTCATTTTCACGGCCAGGCCTTATTTGCTCGGCTATATCTCAAGTTTTATAAATCTGATTCATGAAATTCCAAGGGCGTTAGAAAGCTCTGATATAGGGCTATAAGTTTGGTGTTTTGGTCGCAAGCCCAAACAGCTTGTAACCCAGTCAAATGTGAAGCCAAAGTTCCAGTCGTAAACTGTCCGGATATAAGAACAGTCCTGACATGAATTCTTATTTCGATCATAACTAGAGCTACGGGACTCAGATCGTACACTTTATAGCGTTTCGAAGCTGTGACCAAGATCTACATTTCTTATGAAGGAGTCGATACCCAGATCGTACTCTATCAAAATCGAAAAAGTCACGGTCAGAAACTTTCCAAAAACGTAACAGAATTTGACGGTCAAAACAGGTCTGAGTATTTCATTTATAGCTCAGGATATACTAATCCGTTTAACCTGAAAATTTACAGTAATATCCAGGACTTAAGGGGCTACAATGTTGAAGAAGGAAACTTTGTCCAATTTTGAATGTAACAAGGTCAAAAATGCAAGACACTATACCAGAATCGCAAAACAGGATCACAAACCGTATTCAACCTCAATATGCGGTAATGGCACCAAATTCACTACGGTTATCGGATGGGGGTGTAAGACCCACCGTTTCAAAGCTAAGAAACAGGGCTACAACAATGTAGAAGGCCACTCAGTCCAAATCCTAGTACAACTAGGTCAAATATGCAAAATACAAAACCAGAATTACCAAAACAGGTTTGCAAATCACATAATGCTGTAATGAGTCCAACTCAGTCTATACAAGTCCAAATGCATTGATTCCAAAGGAATATGGTAGCTAAGACATTCCTCTATATTTCATCAGAAGACACCAACATCCAAATCCAAAGTAATTCCAGTCAAAATAGCCAAATACAAACGCAGTTCTGCCATCCTGATCAACCCAGAACAGCCACAGTAATATCAACATATCTCAGTCTACACTAATCGAAATGACCTCAAATTTTACAAGCACCTCAAGCACATCAATACCTACAACTTTCATGTTTTAAGCAAAATCCAATTCGGCCTCTAACCCTATGATCCAAAACCGGACAGAATAAGGGGTGATAAAACCCTAACTTTCCACAATTCAATCCAAACCCAAAATTGGTTGCAATTATCACTAATTCACACCTACTAGAGTCATTCCCCCTCATTATCAACCATCATAGATGACCACAACATCACATTCATATTAAACCAGAAAATTCCTCAAAAATATAAAAACTTCACCAAATCACTTCAAATCAAGAAATAAATCACAAATATCATCACTTTAGCCACTACTAAGCATAACTTAAGCATCATTAGGTGTAGGAGTATGTTCAATCATCACTTACCTAGTATACAAGAGAAGAGGAGTTGTAGACCACCTTAGCTCTTCCAAAAACTTCACCAAACTCACCACTAACACCAAATGGAAAGGTTGTATGGAGTAGAAACTAGTTTAGGCAATTGGTTTGGATGATTTGAGCTAGTTGAAAGCTTGAAGTTTGAAGAAATTTTCTTCCTTCTTGGCAAGAGAGAGGGCCGGCTATGGAGGAGGTAAGAAATGGTAATTTTTGTGCAATTTTTAAGATATTTAACCATTTTGGTCAAAAGTCAAAAACATGAATAGTAAATCATAAAGTATAACCAATAAGAGAGTGACACTTGTCACCTCTTAAATGCATTCTTATCTTTCTTTTTCCTCTCCCATCAATCAAATCCCACTCTCTACTTATCTCTTAACACCCGATAAATTTCACACAGTATCCGAAACTTAACCTTATTGGCCGAATTTTTCCGAACTTTTCGTACTAGTGGGTCCCACGTCCAATATATATTCTTAATTTTTCAAAAGCTCTCCAATACTAGAAAAATCATCTAAAAACTATAACTGCTCATAAAACCCACCAAGAAAATATTCCTAAGCCAGAAAACGCAGAAAACATGCCATTAAAGGGTTTAACCCTAGGAAAATTTATTAGGATTTTACGGGTTCTCACACACAAATGGTAATTTTGAAAATATTACTGTGAGATCTACCTTGTTAGATCGAATCAAAGAAGTTCAAAAAGGAGACCCTGAAGTGCAAAAATGGGTTGCGAAAGTTCGAAAGGGGGAAAATCTGACTTCAATTTGGGGACTGATGGAGTGTTAAAGTTTAGAAATCGCCTAGTGGTGCCAAAAGATGAAGATCTAAAGAGGGAAATTTTAGACGAAACTCACCGTTCTAAATATACGGTACACCCTGTAGGTAATAGATGTATCAAGACTTGAAAAACCTTTATTGGTGGGAGAATATGAAGCCCAATTTGTACGAGCTTGTCTCACTTGTCAGCAAGTTAAGGTCGAACATCAGAAACCGTCTGGATTATTACAGCCGTTGGAGATACCTGAGTGGAAGTGGAAAATATCACAATAAATTTCGTATCAGGGCTACCAAGGACTCAGAGAGGGCACGACGTTATTTGGGTAATAGTGGATCGATTGACCAAATCTGCTCACTTTTTACCAATTAGTATGAAGTACTCCTTGAAAAGGTTGGTTAAGTTGTATTTGGATGAAATTATAAGATTGCATGGGATACCGGTGGGAATAGTTTCAGATCGGGATCCTATGTTTGTGTCTCGATTTTTGACAAAAGATGCAAGAGAGTCTAGTGACTAACCTGAATTTTAGTACCAATTACCACCCCGCAAGCCAATGGGCAATCGGAAAGTACAATCCAAACCCTAGAAAAAATGTTGAGATCTTGTATTGTAGATTTTGGAGAAATCATGGAATTGAAAAAATGACTTGGGAAGTAGAAGAAGAGATCCGAAAGAAGTATCCAAAGCTGTTTTTGAATCAAGGTATAAATTTCGAGAACGAAATTCTTTTAAAGATGGGAAGGATGCAAGGACCCGAATTTTACTTACTTTTATTTTATTTTACTGGCTTATTTAATTATTTAATTATTCGTTTTCTCCAATTAATTTATTTCATCCATTTTAATTTTATTTGCATGGAACAATGTCTCATTTTATATTTTAAAACGTCTCGCAAGTAAATTTATTTTTTTCTGCAGCTCGTTTAGTAAGAAATAGTAAATGCACGTTTTTTGAGAAAAAAATTCGGTCCGAGAGTGCAATAATCTTGGAGAATTAAGGATGATCAATAGTAGGTTAAGAAAAGTTATTTGAGAGATTAGAGGTGAATGAGTTAAATCAAACTCAATTAGGAGCACTAATGACCTCCTATTCAATTGTTGACTTTTGGGGTACCAAATCACCTTTATGTCATTTCTTCTCTTCACCCCATCGCTTCACCAACTACCACACAATCCCCTCCCTTCTTCTTCCCTCTTGACTGACTCTTCCTCCACCATTTCTCAACAAAATTTCAGCTAGCTTTCTTCCATTTTTGCTCCAAGAAGACACTCCAAACTTGCTTCTTTTCTTGGTTCATCACATAAGTTTGAAGGGTGACTTGAAGGAGGAAGGAACTTTGGTGGTTTAGAGCTTATACACTAGTGGTTGGTCTTCATATCTTGGAAGCAAGGTAATCCTCCAAAGCTCCCATCTTTTCCTCCCAACTTATAGTAGTTAGTTAGTTCTAACTAGTCTGACATTGGGTTGTTGATGGGTCCAATGGACTTTGACTCTAGATGGAGGATTTGAGGTGGCTTTTAGGTAGAGGTCTTGAGTATTATTGTGTGTTTACTTATTTGTTTGGTGCTTGTTTTGATGAATTATGGCTAAGTTTGGTAGGAAACTTGAAAAGAAAACTTGAATAATGGAAGAGGCTTGCTGTCTAAATTTTGGATGGCTGAATTCCTTATGTTAATTTCAAATTTTGTTGTTATTTTGGTGCTATAATGCTTGTTATATGTTGGTGTTTATGTGTGCTAAATATCTCCCAAAAAGCTTCACAATTGGTTGAGTTAAAGTAGGGGAAAGTGAGGTTGCAAATTTGTAAAATTTTCTGATCTGGAGACCCGGCCAATGTTCACATTTTGGCTCATAACCTTTTTTCTGGGAATTGAAATCAACTATCATTTTGGCATCTAAAATTAGACTCTAAGGGCTTTTCAACGGTATAAAATGCAACCCCTAATTCGTTTTCTATGAGCCATAGTGATCCAGAAAAAATGACTAATTTTTCTTACTGTTTTCATCCGAAAAACAAGTGTAGCTGCAGTTTGTAGCTCATTTTCACCTATCTATCAAAACGAATTTTTAGACAATTCCTTCTAGTGATTTTTAGCATTTTGAATCTAGTTTTCAATACTGAAAACCACGCTAAATGTTGAGTTGTGTAGTTTTAGATATGACCAGATTTTGAAACTCTGTTAAGTACTTCAAAACTGGAAATTCCGTGAAACATGTTCCAAAAATCAGCTTTCTAAAAACTTTTGTATCTTGGTGTATAAAGGTCCGAATTGAGTTCTATTTATTGCATTTGAAACTAGATTTGAAGTTCTATTAGTGATATAAATTTCAAGGGCTGATTCTATTTCTATGAATTTTTTTGAATTTCCAAAGTTTACTGAAATTGCAAGCCTGTTTTGCTCTATTCTGTCTGGAACAGTGACTTCGATCTAAAATTTGAATGATTTCGGATTGGAGTCTGGGAAAAGTTTCTTCTAGAGAGTGTTACATTGAGTCTAGTTTCCAATGATATAAAGTTTCTAATTTTTGGACTTATGGATTTCCAAATATGATTTTTTCAAGTAGTGTCGCACCAAGCTGGAAATTTTCTAGTTTCAAACAAAGTACTCTTTAAGCACTTTCAACCTTTCTTTGAGATTGTTAGTTCGTTTTAAGTTTAATTTGATGGTTGGATACAAGGTCTCTTTGAACATTAGGCCTTCATTTTGAATCTTGATTTCCAAAGGATTAAACCTTTCTTGGTGTGTTTTCTTGGTTGCTTAACTTCCTTGGTCAATGGCACCTTTTTCATACTTGAGAAATGGACTTCAACCTCTAGTTTTATGCCCTCGATTTCCATGCGATTGAACTTTAAAAAGGAAGCGTTTTGGCTAGAGTAATTCTTGGAGAATTTCACTAGTTTTATACTCGAAACTTGGAACTTTTAGCTTTGACATTTACTATGAAAATGAGTAGAGTTTTGGATGAGTTTTGACTCCATTAATTTGGAAAATGTGAACGTTCTTTATATTCTAAAGTTTGGACATGAGAATAGAAGTTTTGAGAGATGAAAACCATCTCTCATTTTCTTGAATTTTGTGTTGAAAGTAAGTATGATACTTTCTTTTGGAATTAAAATTACTTGTCACGACTTGAATCGAAAACACCCTTTGAGTTCTCTTTGAGCATTATTTCAATGATTTAGCGAGAAAAGCTCCTTTAATTTAACTTGACTCGAACTTGTGACCTTGAGAGTGGGTAGCGAGAAAATATTTTTCTTATTAACTTTGGTCGAATACCTAGGTTATCGTGATTGTGCATGTCTCAGGTGGTCACGAGGATGCCGAAGAGCTCGTCTGACTTCTCACTTTGCTCTTGTTTTGCCTTGACTTTCGGTTAGTGTCAAGTGCATATTCAATGCTAATGTGATTGAAATGATATTTGTACCAATGCTATATGATACGTGAACTTGCCAAGGCGAGGGTGTACTTTATCGCCCTCGTCCTCTCTCTCTTGTGATTGAATGGTACTTGTTAAATGAATGTATATGGCTTGCACTTGTACTTGAAATGTTTTAACTCGTGAGCACTGAGCGACAGAATGTATCACACCCATTCGGGTGGGAGGCACCGCTCATCCCGACTCAACGCTATGAACGATTCAAAGTCGATTGAAGCGTTGTCTCATCGACCAATTATACTTGTGGGGATGCTCCAACCCATTGGCTAACCTCGTAACTCGAGCCGACAAGGGTTTGGTTGAGAAGCTTGGTGAACCATGGGAAATTTTATAGTTTGATCTTTTGAAATCTTGCTTGGCATACTCGATTAGTATTGTCACTTCATACATGTTTGGTTTCGGACCCAAGTGGGTGTTATGTTGGATGGAGGAAGTAAGTGGAGCACTACGGTCATGTTACTACTTGAGTTGACAGAGAGTCAACCCCAGATGGCTTGAAGCGGTCGAGACGTGGAAATAGCTCCTGAAAGCTCTTGTATCCTTCCATATGTGTTATTTCCTACTTGTGCACTTAAATGAAACTTCATGTTTAAAGTTGCTTTCAAGTATGTTATTTGATTGATTGGTGCTATTTGCTTGCTTTTTTATGTTTTCTTGGCCTCACTGAGCGTTAACTCATCCCCTTAAATTTGTTTTCCTTAGCAGGCTTTGGAAGTAGAAATTGGAGATTCTAGACTAGCGACTTTTGGTGGAAGCTAGTATGTCTTTTGTATGAAATTGAAGATTCTTAAAGTGTAAATTTTGTTATTTTTGGGTATGGTGGACTGTAATTGTAATTGCTAGCCTTAGAAGTTGTGGCTTGTGTATTCGAAATATTTCTTAGTTAAGTCGATGGTTGATTTGTTAGCCTCTATTAAGATTGAACGAGTGCGTGAGTCCTGACGAGAGTTGGGCAGGCTTTCCGCTGATACCCTAGGGTTCGCCTTTGGGAGAGATGGGAGCGTCACATAAACCATGAAATTTTCCACGTAAACTATCAAAATCCAACTCTAAAACCTCTAGTATGCAAGTAATAGAAGTAAAAAGGGTCTCTTGCCATAGTTACTTTGAAACCTCAAGAAAAATGAAAACCAAGTGCTTTTTCCCCCAAAGTCTCTCTACTAAAGCCTTTAATCTCCCTTAGATATCACTTTTTATGGTGTAGTTTGCAAGATCAATGGTTAAAACTCAAGATTCAAGCAAGAAATTGAGGTTGAAGAATGAAATTTTCTTTCCTTTTTCTCCTCAAGAGGTTCGGCCAAGATGAAGTAAAATGAGAGGAAAAATTGGCCAAAAGAAAGATAGGAAGATAGGAAAGTTTCTTGGTCAAACTTGTTTGGATCATTGACACTTGTCAAGCCAAGATTTCTCTTTGTTTTTTTTCTTTTCTTTCATTTCCTTGGTCAAAAATTTCAGCTAGCTTAGGGTTAGATTAAAGGAGGATTAAATGAAATAAAAACAAGGAGATTATGGTAAGAAAATATTAGCCAAACGGTGTGCTCAACCGGTAACAAATGGCGCATATCGGTTCAAGCCTATTTTCCTTAACTCTCTTGTATTTTTGTTTTAAGTTATGATTCACTAACTTATTATTAGCACTTCTAATCACACACTCCCTCTTACCTAACAGTCACTCTTATCCACCAAATTTAGTACACACACCTCACCAAGATCACACAGCTGGAAGATTTTTGTGCTTTTGCTTCTTGTTCCCCGTCTGAGCCGAGAGAACAGATTTTTGAGCGAAAAAGAGGAGCTTGTGTGTTGTTTTGGTCAAAATGATTATTTTTTTACCAGATGACAAGAAAGTTGAGTGTAGGAATGGGTTAAGTGTTATTTGGTAGGAAAAATGATGAAAATGTGTAAGTTTTGTAATAATTTGATTTTTATTTGATTTGATTTTTGATTTTTGATTTTTGATTTTTTTCTTTGATTTTTTTTTTTTGATTGATTTTTTTTTAACTCTTTTTTTTTGTTGTTTTGTTGTTTTTTTTTTCTCTTTTTTTTTTCTAAAATAAACCTACAAAAATGAGAAAATTACACATTAATAATAATAATAATAGATAACTTATTAAATAGATAAAAATTTAGAAAAATATTAAAAATTGACAAAAATTTGGTGTCTACAGCTTGCCCCTCTTTGTCAAGAGTTTCAAAGAAACTCAAGACAAAGACGTAGACACCAAATTGCTTACCTGTCTCTTCTAGCCGCACCTGAGCTAAAATAAAGAAAAGCAACACTTGGCTGAAATTAGTGAACAAAAGATGTAATGAAATTGCAAAACATGTGACCGAACTCATGTAGAGTTGCCTACGTATCCTACCATGGGAATCAGGTCAAACGTAGTTCGAATGCAAGTGAACCACAATGAAACAAGTGCATTGACCAACTGCGATCTTTGCAAAGTTGAAAAAGTTTGAGCTTCTTAGAACTTCTAAACATGAAACACAAAATGAATGAGAAAGCACAATTATTAACTAAAACAGTCAAGAAAATTAACTTATCATAACTAGAAAAAGATACGTGGAGGGACGCGGTTACGCTCCAAGAAGGGGGATAGAAGGGTGCGCGGTGGACGCTGAGACTCACCAATAGAAAATTAAACTTGTCAAGAAGGGGGATAGAAGGGTGCGCGGTGGACGCTGAGACTCACCAACAGGAAATTAAATTGATGCGCGGAGGGACGCGATTACGCTCTAACAGAAAATTAAATTTGTCAAGAAGGGGAGATAGAAGGGTGCGCGGTGGACGCTGAGACTCACCAACAGGAAATTAAATTGATGCGCGGAGGGACGCGATTACGCTCCAACAGGAAATTTAATTGTCAAGAATGGGAGATAGAAGGGTGCGTGGTGGACGCTGAGACTCACCAATAGAAATTTAAATTTGTATTTTATTTTTTTTTTTGAAAAAGATGCGCGGAGGGACGCGATTACGCTCCAGCAGAAAATTAAATTGTCAAGAATGGGAGGTAGAAGGGTGCGCGGTGGACGCTGAGACTAACCAACAGGAATTTAAATTGATGCGCGGAGGGACGCGATTACGCTCCAACAGAAAATTAAATTTGTCAAGAAGGGGAGATAGAAGGGTGCGCGGTGGACGCTGAGACTCACCAACAGGAAATTAAATTGATGCGCGGAGGGACGCGATTAGGCTCCAACAGGAAATTTAATTGTCAAGAATGGGAGATAGAAGGGTGCGTGGTGGACGCTGAGACTCACCAATAGGAATTTAAATATGATCTTCTGGTTTGAAATTTTTTTTTTTTTTTTTTTTTAAACAAATTGGTGGGATAGATTCTAGCCCAATTACATACTGAAAGAAATGAAAATGCAAGTTCAATACCATCAAACTAAAAGATTAAAATGCATGTTGCTCAAGTAGTAATAAATCAAGACAAACTTACTTGGTGGACTTACAACTTTCTTGATTGATGATTTTTTTTTTTTTTTTTAACTTTAAAAGAATTTAGAATAATGATTTCTGCTTCTTTCTTTGGGAATGTACAGCGAAACTTGCCATTTGCCCCAGTATGAATCTTGCTCAACTAAGCCAGTAGTCTGTCGCATAATCTTTCCTGTAAAAAGTAAAAAAAAGAAAAGAAGCGACTATGATGAAAAGATTGCCACCACCATGTGATCCCTTTGCCTTGAGAGCCATGTAAACATGAGTTTCAATATCGCCAAGTCGTTCCCTTAGGTTCGGTCGATAATCCCCTTCAGAATCTTTGCAACTGTTGAATGTCAACTGCCCATACTTTATTATCACAGGACCTTCGACTTCATGACTTCTTTGGGATAAATTATAAGGGATTGTCTTTTGGGTAAGACCCAATGAATGAGAAACATAAACAATTAATTAAAATTTAAAAGGTATTATTCACCATGCAATAATGCTATTGTGAAATAAGTAATGATGCAGAATAAATAAATTGCAAATAGAATAGTAAAACAAAATTTTTTTTTTTTTTTGAATTTTTTTTTTTTAAATATAGGCCCAAGGATCAAAATTTGGATTCGTATTTAGAGGATGGTCTTTGATGAGGAAAAATGTTCCATCTGACCCTTTCGTAGTCATCCATTTTGGAATTCATTGTCGGCAAGAACAACAGTATAAACGAGACCCAAATCAACATAGTCACCAGCTTTCAGACCTCAACATCTTCTTCTCTGCCGCTGATTCTCTTGTACTCCAAAACCCTACCTCAGCGCCCTTTCGGGTTTTCACTAAGGTTACCCCCACCCTTTTCATTTTTCAATTTTTTTTTTTTCTTAGAAGGTGCCCTTTCAGGTTTTCACCCAGAGACATAGACAAGACAAGTTTAATCCCAACTGTATCATTGCAGTCATACTCTGATAATGAGTAGCATCAGTGAGACAATCTTCTCTGACATGTTTCAGAAAAGTTTGTATTTACATCATTTGCTAGTTGAAATTTTTTTTTTTTCTTCAAAGTACTGCAAAAGACGAAATTCGGCAATTTTGGTTCTTGTGATTAGGATCGGATAGAGTAGCAAAGGAAAGGTTAAGGCTTGAAAGGCTTGACAGCGGATCATATGATGGGTTTGCAATCATTTGAGATAGCATTCTTTCAAAACTTACTCCGATCTAGGGTGAGAAAGAGATAAAATTTGCCCCAATTTAATTCTGACAGAATCTCTATTTTCTCTCTCTCTTTTTTTTTTTATTTTCTTCTTTTTTTTAAGAAACGAATTGCCCCAGTATGGGGTTAGTGATCTTAAGGGACAACCAAGCGAAAAGGAAAATGGTTATGAAAAGTCAAAAGGAAAGAAGAAAAATTAGGGGTAGAATATCGAAATGGAAAAATGAGAGGAAGTATGCCTGAAATCCGTCTCTTGCAGTTTTTTTTTTTTTTTTTTTCAAATGAAAAACTTTTTGCACATGTCTGCATTGATTGGTTGGGGAAAAACTTGACCGTCCATTTCCATAAGAATAAGCGCTCCTCCGGATAGCACTTTTTTAATAATGAATGGTCCTTGCCAATTGGGAGCAAACTTCCCTTTAGCCTCATCTTGCATTGGAAGAATCCGTTTCAAAACCTTATCTCCAACTTCAAATAAGCGGGGCTTGACTTTTTTGTTGTAAGCCCGAGCCATTCGTTGCTGATAACATTGTCCATGACACACGGCATTCAATCTCTTTTCATCAATCAGAGACAACTGCTCTTGACGTTCTTTGATCCATTCAGCTTCTTCTATCTGAGCTTCCATCAGGATGCGTAAGGAAGGAATTTCAACTTCTGCAGGCAGGACTGCTTCCATTCCATACATAAGAGAGTAAGGAGTTGCACCAGTAGAAGTTCTGATGGTAGTTCTGTATGCCATTAGTGCATAAGGCAGCTTCTCATGCCAATCCCGGTGTGCTTCAGTCATCTTACGTATAATCTTTTTCAAATTTTTATTTGCAGCTTCAACGGCTCCATTCATCTGAGGCCTATAAATAGCAGAATTTCGATGTCTGATCTTGAACTGTTCACATAATCCATCCACCATATCATTGTTGAGGTTTTTGGCATTATCAGTGATCAGCGTCTCTGGTAACCCAAAACGACAGATGATATTATTTCTCAAGAAATCCGACACCACTTTCTTAGTCACATGCTTATAGGACGCGGCCTCAACCCATTTGGTGAAATATTCAATCGCCACTAAAATGAATCGATGCCCATTTGAAGCAGGAGGATCAATAGTTCCGATCACATCCATTCCCCAGATCGAACATGGCCATGGAGCTGTCATACTATGCAATTCTGTAGGAGGAGCACGTATAACATCGCCATGCATTTGACACTTAACACACTTTCTAACAAAATCTACACAGTCATGCTCCATGGTAAGCCAAAAATATCCTGTTCTCATGATCTTCTTAGCCAGTAGATGCCCATTCATGTGTGGCCCACAAACCCCACTATGCACTTCTTTCATCATATAATCGGCTTCCTCTTCATTGATGCATCTCAAAAGGCCCAAATCAGATGTTTTCTTATACAGCACTTCTCCATTCAAGAAAAATCTTGCTGACATCCTGCGTAAGAAACTTTTTGCAACAGAATCAGTATCAGGAGGGTAAGATCCCGTTTTCATGAATTCCTTAATATCCTTGTACCAGGAGCGACTATCAGTGACCCTTTCTGTAACCAGACAATGCGCTGGCCTATTCTGAAGTTGGATCTGTATAGGTTCAATCACCAGCTCATCTGGATGTTGGATCATCGAAGACAGAGTAGCTAAAGTATCAGCAAAGGCGTTACGAGTGCGGGGAATATGTCTGAGTTCCAAATTCCTGAATTTGCTGGCCAAACTAAGCAAGTTACAATGATACAACATAATTTTTGAATCCCGAGTTACCCACTGTTTAAGCGTCTGGTGCACAAGTAAATCAGAATCACTGAATGCTATCAGATCCTTGATCTCCATGTCCAATGCCATTTTCAATCCAAAAATACAAGCTTCATACTCAGCCATGTTGTTAGTACACGGAAACTGTAATTTGGCAGTAGCAGGATAATGTTTCCCTTCAGGCGACACTAAAACTGCTCCAATTCCAGCTCCAAAAGAGTTTGACGCACCGTCGAAAAATAACCTCCATCCAGGATGCTGCTCACTCATGTTCTCAACTGCTCCAACGAACAGAATTTCTTCATCAGGAAAGTAGGTATGCAATGGCTGGTAATCATCATCTCTTGGATTTTCCGCCAAATGATCTGCTATAACTTGACCCTTGACTGCCTTTTGCGTTGTGAAGACAATATCGAATTCGGAAAGGATCATTTGCCACTTAGCCATACGTCCCGTGGGCATCGACTTTTCCAACAGGTATTTCAGAGGATCGGAACGGGAAATCAGGTAAGTGGTATAACCGAGCAAATAATGTCTCAACTTCTGAACTGCCCATGCTAAAGCACAACAACTTCTCTCAAGGAAAGAATAGTTGGCCTCATATGCTGTAAATTTCTTGCTCAGATAGTAGATGGCTTGCTCCTTTCTTCCAGACTCATCATGCTATCCCAGAACGCATCCGACAGCCTCATCAAGAACAGACAAATACATAATCAGAGGTCTCCCTGGCTGAGGTGGCACTAAGACCGGAGGATTTAACAAATAATTCTTGATCTTATCAAAAGCCTGCTGACAATCTTCATTCCAATCCATTGGCGCATTCTTTTTCAACAATTTGAATAAAGGCTCACAGGTAGAGGTTAACTGTGCAATGAATCGACCAATGAAATTGATCTTTCCAAGAAAACTTTTCACATCTTTTTGACTTTTCGGAATGGGCATATCTCGAATTGCTTTTATTTTCGCAGGATCTATCTCTATACCCTTCTTGCTGACAATAAATCCCAATAACTTACCAGCCGGAGCTCCAAAAGCACATTTTGCAGGGTTCAACTTCAAATTATACTTCCTCAACCTTTCAAACAGTTTCTTTAAATCAACCAGATGGTCCTCAACCTTCTTGGATTTAATTATGATATCATCCACATAGACTTCCATCTCTTTGTGAATCATGTCATGGAACAAGGTAGTCATGGTCCTTTGATAAGTGGCTCCAGCATTCTTCAACCCGAAAGGCATCACTCTATAACAAAAAGTTCCCCATGGAGTGATAAAAGAGGTTTTCTCTCTGTCTTCTTCTGCCATTAAAATTTGATGATACCCAGCAAAACAATCACCAAAAGATTCAATTTCGTGTCCAGCAGTATTGTCCAAAAGAATATGAATGTTTGGCAAAGGAAAATCGTCTTTCGGACTGGCCTTATTCAGATCTCTGTAATCAACACATACTCGCACCTCCCCAGATTTCTTAGGCACTGGCACAGGATTCGACAACCAGATGGGATAATGAGACACCATGATTATCTTAGCATTGAGCTGCTTCACAATTTGTTCCTTTATTTGGAGACTCATTTCTGGTTTGAATTTACGTGGCTTCTGCTTTACAGGTAAAAAATTTGGATCGGTTGGCAACCTGTGAACCACTATGTCTGTAGAGATCCCTGGCATATCATCGTATGACCATGCGAACACATCTTGAAAAAATATTAAGAATTCAATCATTTCCTCCTTTTGTTTCCTATTCAAATGAATGCTGACTTTAACTTCTTTAACCTCCGTCTTAGTGCCAATATTGATGATTTCTGTTTCTTCTAAGTTGGGTTTGGGTTTCTCTTCATACTGTTTTAAATCCCTTGAAATAGACTCAAATTCTTCCTCGGTATCGCTCTCGCTTTGAATTTCAGATTGCATGATTTCAAGCTCATGAGAGATATCGATATTGCAGCCATCGAATTCCAAAATGGTGACATCCAAAGGGTCAAAAGATTTTATTTGTGGCCATCTGAAAATAGAATAGAACATAAGTAATAAACAAATAGCAAATACTGGAGAAGCCTTTCATTTCATTAAGTTCAAAATGTATCGAGACTTCACAAAAAGATAGATATACAGACATGATTGCTATTTGAAGACATATTTAACTCAAACCTTTATTTTCATTTCAGCAATTTTCTTGAACAAAGCAAGTTATATTAACTGAAACAAGAATAAAGGTTTAAAAGATGAAAGCAATTTCTTTTAACAAAAGATCCAGACTACTGTCCTATCTGGATGTGATCTAGACAAAAGACAATCCCCTTAAATTTACCGAAATTCCCTTCGAGAGGGAAGATAATCAGCAGTCCAGTTCTGAATAGCTCCTTCGGTAATTGGCAAAAATTCTGCATTCTCTGATGGCTCCTCCTCACAAGTAGCCCCGACAAATAGCTGAGACAGGTCCACTTCAATCTCCTCCACAGGATTCTTCGTTTCAGGCATAATCACCTCCGATGGACGAGGAAAAATGTGATATAGCGGAGGGATATATAAGGCAGTTTGCTTGCCCTTCTTTTCGGCTTGTTTCCGAGCTTGCATTTCCTTTCTATCCTTAGCAGTTGGATGAAATCCCAGTCCAAATGTATCCTTCTGCGTCGGGATCTCTATTGGCTCCAAAATTCCTTACAATTCCCTCCCAAGACCTTTTCCTATTTCGTATCCGCCTCGGATCATCTCCCTAGCCATCATAATACTGGCCTCTGGCAAATTTGATTGAGTGAACGACTTATCCCTAGATGCCCATCCTACAGAGACTATGTCAGCAACATGATGAGATGAAATTGGGTAGTGGTGTGGTAGACTGGATGAGGATTGGTGTAATACGGGTAAGGAAAAGGATAGGTGGGGTGGTTTCTGGGTCTGAAAGACGGGCCTTGATCCCATATAAAAGCAGTATCACCTTCTCTTTTCTTAAACTGGGGCTTTTTCCCATTATTGTTTTGATTTTGTAGAGCATCCAATTGCAACTTTAATGCAGACACATTAACAATCTTCCCTGCCTTGACAAATTCATCATACTCCTCCAATTTGTTAATGATAGCAGCAAATGGACTTCCAGTCATGCGGAAGATCTCTTCAAAATAGGGTGGATCGTGAGCCTTGATGAAAGTGCGAACAATCTCCTCCTCAGTCATAGGAGGCTCCACTTTGGCAGCTAACTTTCTCCACCGTTTTGCGTAGGTCTTGTGATCTTCTGACGGCTTTCTTTTCGTACCCTCCAGTGTGGTTCGTGTTGGTGCCAACTCACAGTTAAATTCATACTGTTTCACAAAAGCAGTTGATAGATCCAACCAGGTCTTGACTTCTCCAGACTTCAAATTTGAATACCAATCTAGAGCATCTCCCTCCAAACTTTCCGGAAATAGATGCATAGGCAAATTCTCATCATCCACAGGTTTACCTAACTTGTTGGCAAACATCTTGAGGTGCGTCTTAGGATTTCCAGTTCCATCATACTTGCTGAATTTAGGGGTTTTGAATCCCATCGGTAGCTGAATATCTGGGAAAAGACATAATTCATCGTAGTTCAAACCACCATGCCTGCTCAACCCTTGATTCTTTCTCATAAAATCATCGAATCGGTCCAACCTTCTTAACAAATCTTTATCAATGGGTGTAGGTTGTTCTTCCATCGCCGCCTTCCCTTGAGATCCAGTATCCAGTACAAAAGGCTCTGCAGTATGGTGGTGGGGTCCCTGAGGGTTGGGGGGAATGTTCAGATTGGTTTGTGGATGGGTTTGAGGGATTTGACTACTGGTTGGGTTCACCAATACATAATTCGGATGCATATAGGAAAAGTCTGAATTTAGTCGGGTGAAGGTATTTTCAAGTGGGTTAGCGCAAGGAGGAAAGAAAGGTGTTTGGGTATTGGATGTATGGGGTGGTTGATAGTCTTGTGCAGGTGGGTGATTATCGATAGGTTCTTGGTCGTTTGGGACCCCACCACCATTGTTGCTAGCGACCAGCTGATCAATTACACGCCTTTGTGCGGCCATTTCAGCACTTAACTCATTGAACTTGCCAAGTACCTCATTTAACTGAGCTCCCAATGCTGTGAAGTCCGGTGATGTAACCATAGCAGATCTTTCCGAAGCTTCAGGCGCTGAACTCATGTTTACAGACTGTCTCAAGGCTCTACTTCGGGATCTGGTGATGATGGGGCTTCTTTGGATAGCAATTGTGAAAAATACCTGATAGGGGGGAAAAGAAACTCATTTAGGGTTGGACTTTCTGTCAAATTGCTGTGATTTATTCAAGAAAAAGAAAAAAGAAAGAAAAGAAAAGAAACATGAGTTAGTAGATATCTAAATAATTCGGATGCATGTCCTATGGGGGAGCCCTTTTCTGCCAAGGGTAGGCCTAACATGATGCAACACCTTCGAAGTGAGACCTGTTTATCAAACCTGTGTTTCGAAAAATAACTTTGCAACAGATAAGGATCATTTCATTGATGGATTTCAAAATATCATACATCATCTACATCATTTCTCGAAGTTGATTTCGTACAAGATCATTAAACTTTTTCAATCTATCTATCACAGCATCTTTTGGCTCTCTGGAATAAGGATTCTGCATGCGTTCAGTTTGATCATACAACCTGCCACACTTTCTCTTCAATTCCTGGTGTCTTTCTCGCATTTCTTCACACAGTCTTTTATTCTTCTCTGCTAGACCCTTATTCACTTTCACAGATTGTCTTAATTGTGCATTTTCTGTGTCTTTCGCCTCAATGATTGCCATTAGTTTCTTGACTTCCTCGGACTGTTCCATCAATGGTCGCCCAGCACCAGATTCTCTGAGCCACTCCTCGTATTGAGGGGTAACCAAAGCCATTGGTTTAAGTTGCGGAACATAAGCGATATCCTCATCATCGGACAGTGTTTCCCAAGCTTCGACAATTGATACTTTCATCGGAATTTTGTCTGGACAGGTCCCCTTGCCAAAACTGATGGTGAAATCGGTCAAGTCAGGTGTGAGTGGTACTCCTTGAATGCGTCCTAACTGTCTGAGAAACCTTTTCGGAGTGTATGCCATGATGCCTTGAGTTCCCAATAACGGTATCAAATCTGATGACTTGGCGCGCAGAACAGGGTTAAAACAGTCGGTCCAGTCTAGTACCCATCTAATCTTTTGATCTGACAATACCCTCAAAAAGTCCAGCCATTCCGATGCACTTCTTAGCAAATTACTTTGGTCAACTCTCTTATGATGGGTAGAGATCCAATTATACCCAATCAATGGTAGACCATCAAGAGCAGGCAACTGTCTTCGAAAATGTTCCATGGCCCATATATGCAAAATTCGATTTGATCCATAAAAGAACTTTGACCCCCTTTGGCAGTTGGTGCACGCAACAAAAATGTCAGCTAACACAATCGGTACTATAGAGGCTTGTCGATCCTTAATTCCAAAAAACAAGTCAGACAGGAGTTTAGTGATTTTGAAACCAATTTTCTTATCTTTTCTAGGAAACAAATAAATCCCCGCCATCACAAGTCCATACACCAGCGGCCTCTTACATTCCCATGTTACCTTAGATGTAAATGAAAAATCCTTCGAATACTTATCAAACCCGTCTTTCATTGCGAATCTGTCAAACAAAAATTTTACATCTATGCTTTGATCTGATCCTCGCACTACAGACTCTTTTAGTCCAGTAAAATGACAGAATTCAACCTTGCCAGAAGCAATCGGAAATATCACTGCTGTACCCTTTACTGACAAATTCAGAAGACCGGCTACCTCTTCAATGGTCGGAGTCAACTCCTTGCTTCCTATCCGAAATGTTGAACCATCGGGATCCCACAATTGAATTAAAGCTTCTACCAAATATCCATCTGACTCAATGTCTTTGAAATCCCCAATTGGTCCAAGGTAGGAGGCGACCTGATTGATCTCACTAAATGAAAGAAGCCCTGGCCATCTTCGAACCTCCATTGGAACTGTTAACAGCTGACTGATTTGTTGAGGCCTGTCCATCTAAAGCATGTAATGTAGATTAAATACCTTACCTACAGGCCTCACTTCTCCAGTTTTACAAGGATTTAAACATGAATATCCCACAGAGGGTTAGTTACCCAGGGACAACAAGGTTATTATATTCCTAAAATGGGATTCCCTAAACGGCATTCCCTCTAGGGTTAATGCATGATGCCAATTTATCAAAGCGACTAAATATGCATTATACAAATGAAACATGACCTAAAAGAATCCCCTTTTGTATGCCGGGGTGAGCCTAAAATGAAATGTATTCATGCTGTAAATGCGAAACATTGAATTTAAACGTGTCATATCACATAGGGTAGGCTCTTAGAGAGTACCATGCCAGGACTCTTATTTTCTAGGGCTTATGAATGCAATGGAGACAAAAACCAAGAAAAGTTAGTTCAATCAGACAAATACACAACACATTGTAGCAAAACAATACAAAGAGAGAAAGCAATAAAAGGAAAAGAGGGGTTGGATCCCTCCCCTCGTGAATAGTGTCACTAATAGGGTAAGACAGATTCTACCTTAGGTAAACTATCATGGATGCATGAGGTATCGGCTCACTAATGCATCTAGACTCGATAGGTTTTAGGTCCCCGAGCCTTCAGACTTGGAAACCAAAGGTCATCAACCCCGAGGTTCTTTGTCGGTGGCTCGAGCGATTCCCCAGACATTGCTACGCGCACGTCGTGCCACGGCCACATGTCCAAGTGAATCTATCAAAAATCCTCAATCTTCGACTAAAAGCTAAAGGTCATCAACCCAAAGCTTAAAATGGAAGATTGAGTGACCCCTCGGATCATGCTACGCACACGTCGTGTCGCGATCACACGTCCAAGTGGGTCGCCTAATCCTAACAGGGAAGAGTGGCGTGACAAGCCACTAAAAGAAAAATAAATGAGGGACAAAAGATAAAACGTATGCACGTATGCTAGTGCTTGGTTTGGAGGGGAAGGATCGAGAACCAATGCGAGGCTCTAGGGTAATATTCCCCACCCCCCAAATGCAAAGCGCGAAACAAAAGTAAATAAATAAATCATTCATCACATACACGTAAGACGAGGAACAATTACGAGTGTGAAATGCAAAACATCCTAAAAAAGAAAAATGCAACCTAAAACATCCAAATATGATAAATATAAGGGTTAAAGAGAGAAAAGACGACTAAACCAAGTGCTTGGACTCTCTAACGTCCCCAGTGGAGTCGCCAAGTTGTCGCGCCCCATTTTTCGCGATGGAAAAGAAAAATAAAGTGTGAGGTTTATAAAAGATATGATTTTATTTTTAAACAAGTTAAAAGGGACCTAGAATGGGACTTGAAAAGAATGCGACAATTTGGGTCCAAAATTTAGTCTAAAAGGGTTTTTAAGAAAAAACAGGAGTCGCCACTTGGTATGGAGTTTTGGTGTACCAAGTCACCCAAAAAAATAAAGTAAAACAAAATAAAACCCTTTTTGACAACTTCAGGTCTTTGAAAACAAGAGAAAATGGATTCGGGAGTCACGGTTGAAGAAAGGGAAGGCAAAGATTCGATTAACTCAAATCTAAGGCACCCTTTCAACCTAGTCTAAGCTAGTTGCGAGGTTTAGTCAAAATTTTCCTAATCTAACCCTTAATTTATCACATTTGGATGTTTTCTATATGAATGCAAATCTAAAAAATATCGCAAGGGACAACATGTTCATTCAAGGGTTTAATTGAACCAATCGCATTAATTGCGAAGGTCAAAATAAATCCTCGAAGGTGTCACAAGGATGCAAATGATGAAAAAGAAAAGAAAATAAAAGAAAAGAAATTAAATTATATACATATATATAAGTGATCAAAGAAAAAGGGAATGCAACATAAAGGGTACGGAAGGCAAAAAAAATTCGTGACATAATTTTCTTATACATGGATTAATAGGGTATTTAAACTAGAAAGTTATAATCACCCATTTCCCATGTTTGAAAAATAATTATCCTAACATGAACAAGCAAATGAACTAGCTTAAATGGGATGCAATTCTAAATGACATGATTAGCACCTATAGCGGGTAGGGGATAATAAAATAGGGAATATCATGCAAATGAGAAAAGATCCTAAAAATGAAAATATGCATGAAAATGTGGTGAATAGCATACAATGATGAATCTAGCGCAAGATGACCTAAAGGGTCTAGCGTTGGACTAGCCCATTTCTAAAAATCCTTGCTAGCGTTAGACTAGCAAGTAAGCGGAGGGAGAAACCACAACTAGCGTTGGACTAGTGTGGTGACGTCATGCATTAACAATTCATAGCGAAACAAATAAAACATAAATTAAAACAAATAAACACATAAGAGCACGTAGCACATAACACGTAAACATAATATCTAGATGCCAAAATCCTAAGAAAAGCGGACAAAACACATAACACATAAGCCACATAAACACGCAATCTATCTATTACATCGGGGGCGCCTAACTACAATCTAGAAGGGAAAAATATAATAAAACAAATCTAATTATCCTATCTATTACATTTTTGAGGTATTTAAATGCCTCTTGAATCATTATAAAAATTAACTAAAACATATATAAGAAAATTTGAATGAATATTTAAATCAAGTAAATAAAGCATATAAAAATATATAAACACATAGGAACAAATAGGAGCACATAAGAACACGTAATTGACATTGAAATAATAAAATAGGAGTACCTCCCGTTTGAAGTGGTGACTAAATGGAGTCAAATTGTCCTATTTATACTCACAATGAACAAAAGAATCATGGCACCACTTTAATTGAAAATAATAATAATGTTAAAATACTAAATTCACATTAACATGTCAAACGCAAAAAAATTTAAGAACATCTAAAAATTGCAAGTTGAATATGTTCAAAAATAACATAATTAGTTATTAAAGAAAAGAAACAATCATAATAAAGAGAGTCAAAATTCATCAGGGACTGAATTGCAAAGATTGAAAACTTTTAGGGACAGAAGTTATATTTTTCCAAAGTTTAAGGGTCAAAATTAAATGAAAGATAAAATTCAAGGACCAAAGTGCAATTAAATTAAGTTCCTAAGTGAAAGGAATTTAAAATGTTCTGGGCCACAGTAAAATTACTCCAAAGATCAGGGACTGAAGTGCAAATTCGCTAGCAGATCTTCTTAAGAAAACAGGCCACTGGGCCATTATTTATTTATTTGGGCCGAATACTGCCTAAGCCCAGCCGAAACCCAAAAGAAACGAGCAGGCCAGCCCGTCTTATATCACTCAGATCCAACCAAAATAAAGGCATGGGCTCTGACCTTCTAGCCCAACCGAAACCCGAAAGAAATAAAACAAAAGTCCATTCCCCAAACCCAACCAAAATAACCACAGGCCCACCTAAAAAAAAAACACTAGCCCAAACCCCCCCTTTTCTTTCTTTTCTTTTCTTTCTTTTTCCTTCTCTTCCCCATCCGTTTCCTTCCCTTCTTCTTCGGCCAACCGAAGAAGCTTCAGCTGGCAGCCATGGTGGCTGCCGGTGGCGCGGCCGCCGCCGACCGCCGTCGCCGGTGGTCGCCGGCGACCTCTCCGGTCACCGAATTTCACCAAAAGACACCCCCTCACTCGATTTTTCGCGTAGAATCCATTTCCGGGCTTAGTTTTAATAAAAATTGACCTTAAAGTGGCCAAAATGCCAAGAAATCAGTCCAGTTTTTATTTTTTTTAAACCCTCACATCTTCACCAAAAATCATAAAAATTATGCCAAAACCCTCCTGATAACTTCTACAATACAACTATAATCTTAGTTTGACAAGTAAATAACAACAAAATGATGCATTAAGTCAAAACAGCCCCAAAAATAAAGAAAATATTTCAATACCTTTAAAGGCTCAAAACTTCAAAATACTTAAATAATTCAACACTTTTCAAACCACATACTAACTACAACCGTCTATTTCACCAGAAACAAGCACAAAATGTTCACTAGTTTAATTCATTTTTGGTTTTGTCATTTTCACAAACATTTAACATGCATTCACAGGCCCATTTCTTTTTCCCTTAATTGCATGCATGGCTCACCCCAAAACTTTAACAACATCAGGAGCCACAACAACAAACGAAAGCAAAGGACAAATAAGCATCAAAACATGCATTTAATCTAATTAATTAAGGGAAAGAAAAACTGGAAAAAAGAAAACAAAATGTACCTCAATGAAGGTTGTAGTCCTTTGCCTAGGAATTTGATGAAATCGGCAAACTCCAATAGCTCAACCCACCACTGCCTTTCCTTCTGTGTTTGAGGTTGTGGAAAAAAAAATGGGTAGAAGGAGCCGTGAGCAGTGTGAGGGAATGGGAAGTTAGTTTTTTTTTTTCTTTACTTGTCTGATTTCCAGGGAGAGCCGAGTGTGAGGAAGATTTTTGTGCTTTTGCTTCTTGTTCCCCGTCTGAGCCGAGAGAACAGATTTTTGAGCGAAAAAGAGGAGCTTGTGTGTTGTTTTGGTCAAAATGATTATTTTTTTACCAGATGACAAGAAAGTTGAGTGTAGGAATGGGTTAAGTGTTTTTTGGTAGGAAAAATGATGAAAATGTGTAAGTTTTGTAATAATTTGATTTTGATTTGATTTGATTTTTGATTTTTGATTTTTGATTTTTTTCTTTGATTTTTTTTTTTTGATTGATTTTTTTTTAACTCTTTTTTTTTGTTGTTTTGTTGTTTTTTTTTTCTTTTTTTTTTTCTAAAATAAACCTACAAAAATGAGAAAATTACACATTAATAATAATAATAATAATAGATAACTTATTAAATAGATAAAAATTTAGAAAAATATTAAAAATTGACAAAAATTTGGTGTCTACACAGGACGTAGGAAAAAAGCATACTTCCAATTCCTAATTGATAAATTTATTGCTAAACTTGCGGGCTGGCAGAAAAAGCTCCTCTCCCAGGGGGGGCGACTCATACTTATTAAGCATGTGCTTTCTGCCATACCTACGCACGTGTTAGCCGTCATGGACCCGCCATCCGGAGTGCTAAAGGAGCTGGAACGACTAATGGCAAATTTTTTCTGGGGTCAGACGGAGCTGGGCCCTAAACACCATTGGCGTTCCTGGAAAAAACTGTGTTATCCAGTGGAGGAAGATGGCCTTGGCATACGTTCTTTTATAGACATACAAGGGGCTTTCAGCTGCAAACTGTGGTGGCAATTCCGCCATTCGTCCTCCTTGTGGGTACTATTCATGAGATCCCGTTATAGTGAGGACAATGGGGTACTCCGTGGAGCATCCAGAGTCTGGCGACGAATGCTGGCCGTTTCTGATACGGTGACGCAATTCACCCGCTTAATTGATTTAGAGGACAGAGTTCGGCCAGCTTGGACCCTCACACCCTCTGGAGATTTCACTATTTCTTCAGCTTGGGACGCCTTGCGGCCCAAACGGGCTTGCCTTGGCTCTAGGAAGTGTGTATGGAGTGGCAGTGCTCCTTGCAAGATTGCTGTCTTTATGTGGAAGCTACTCAATCGGTACCTCCCTTTCCCAGAGGCCCTTCAGCGGTTTGGCCTCCATCTCCCTTCAAAGTGCCCGTTTTGTTTGAATGGAGAGTCTCAAGATCATGTCTTATCGGAATGCGTCTTAGCATCTCAGGTTTGGAGTTTTTTCGCCAGGGCCATGTGGGTTCCTCAGTCGCCTACGGCCGATACTAACTACCGTTTACAGCAATGGTGGCTTTGTCATCCTCCAGGCTCTGCACGGGGTAAGATTTGCAAGGTGTTGCCGTCGCTAATCTGTTGGGAGCTTTGGAAAGCTAGGAACATGGCGGTTTTTGAGGGTGTTGTTTTAACTCCACCTCAGGTTTGCTGGAATGTTCAAACGCTGCTGCATCACTTATCCCAGATCCGGCCTTTCTCCAGAGTGACGCGGGATGACGGGGAGCTGGTCCACTCGGGCTTGTTTCTTCGACTGACATCGCTTAAGCGGGTGGCTCCACGCTGGATCCTTTGGGAATCACCACCGGAGGGGTTTGTCAAGCTGAATGTTGATGGCTCATCTCTAGGGAATCCAGGCTCCTCTGGTGCGGGAGGTGTGTTTCGTGACTCGGGGGGTAATGTCCTCCGTGGTTTCTCCTATTTTTTGGGTTTAAGGACGAACATGGAAGCGGAGGCCTCGGCATTACTGGAGGGTATGTTGCTCTCCACAGATTTTCAATCTCTGCAAGTTGAGATGGACTCTCAGGTTCTGATGGCTATGGTGAATGGCAATGGACGCGTACCTTGGACGCTATGGAGGACTATATCACGCATCCAAGCCTTAGCGCTGGGCCGCCGGATTACTTTCTCTCATGTCTATCGTGAGGCAAACGGGGTGGCTGACGCCCTGGCAAATCTAGCAAGTTCCACGGGTATTGGTCAAAGCTTTGGGGCCTTCGCCCTCCCGGACTACATACAGGGGCTAGCCCGCCTAGATAAGATGCGAATCCCTTATGTACGGTTGTCTTAGCCCTTCTGGCAAACACTTAGAACCGAAACTACATCTCTTGTATTTGTTTCTGAATAAATTTGGGAGTGGCGTCCCCCCTCGTGTGCGAGGTTAGCCAAAAAAAAAAAAATCTATGTCTTAATCTCTAGGATAAAAATTAATAAAATAACTACTAATTTGTTTGTTCAAAATAATAATTATATTTTGTAATGCCATAACATCCTTGATTATAAAGAAAGTCCTGTACATTGAGATTTATACGGCATTGTCTCATATATAAGAAGGCACTAGACTTTTATTTTGTATTAATGAAAATAAAGACTAAAACTATACAAATAATACTTCAAAAATTTATGGCCATGATTTGTACTAATAATTATCAAGTAGTTTAAATTTTAAATGTTGATCTTGATCCCTATCTTTTGATGTTTACAAAACAAATGGATGATACTAATATCTCTTCAAGATATACTTTCAGTTATGAAGTTATTTGATTCCATGAACAAGTGCAATTGAAAGAAAACAAAGGTTGCTGAAAGTTGTCGGACGCTCAAAAAGACTGCATCGGACGTCCGACAACCATTGAGTATTTTCGGACGCAGAAAACCAGCCTACCGAACGTCCTAAGGAATTGAAGAAAAATTCCCGATTTTCTGGCTCTGATACCACTTCTACCCAGGTTACTATAACTTGAAATGAACATAAAATATTGGTATTAAGCTTGAACTTACAAGAATTAAAGTTACTAACGGAAGCTTGATATTTGTTGAATCCAACTTTGATCTTCTTATTAAAATCTTTGGAGAATGATACAAGAGTATGAGTACAAGAGTAGTTGGGAGTAGTTGAGAGTGGTTTGAGAGTAGTTGAGAGTGGGTAAGGGATTTTCTAAGAGGTTTACACCGGAGGATTTCACCGATTTTCTCTCTATGCTTCTTCTTCTGATGTTGAATCTATTTATAGAGTTCTTCGAGCTTGCATTTCATCTTCATTTGAGTTTCATTTGCTTTTTCTTTGGAATGTGGCTGACATCTCTTTCAAAAGTCATTTGGATCTTGTCCGCATGGTCCTCCGAAAGGATCAAAAGTAGATTCGGATGATCCTGCTGACTCCTCAATTTTGTCAGTTTCTTCATTCTTATCCTGCTTTTGTAAATAGTCCAAATATTCTTTGAGCATCTTTGGGTCCTGCATCATCTTTTTCATCAAAAAGTCGTTTGTAATGGTTTCGGATACCATATTGACAACTTTTTCTTTTTCTTTCTTTATTGGAGTTGTTGGCATAGTTGTTGAAGTGGTATCAGAGCCACATAGAATTATACATGCAAATGCATATTTAAGATTTTGAACTACTATTACTCTGTTTGAATTAAGTTTCTATTTTGTTTTGGCTAATTCATGCATTTATGTCTACGTATTTTGTTAAACTTTTACTGAAATCATTGGTAAGATTTTGATGCCTTGTGAGACCATTGGTAAGTTCAGGGTAGGATGTTCCCGGCATAGCGCTCAGCTGTTCCTGATTAGGTAAAACTTTAATTAAAATATACAACATGGCTGCATTTCTTAGACAATTAAAAATAGGATCTAATTCAAAGCAAGATAATATAGTACAAAGTCATGAATATCATATGCCTGTTAATAATTCAGATTGGACTATTCCAGAAGAAAAAATAGAACATATTTATAGAATAGACCCTTTAGATTTCAAAACAGCTTTATCAGTTAAAACACATGAAGAAACAATATCTATTTAAGAAGAATATCAATCTATTCCATTATTAAATCATAGTACAATTCAAAAATATTTAAGTAAAGGATATTGATATATTCATATAGGTTTAATACAAATTGCGGTAAAACCTTTATTCTATCTAGGAGTCGATGCTCCAATATATTTAGCATTAAGAGACACTAGACTCAAACGATATAAAACTTCTTTACTTTCTATGATTCAAACAAATGTTTGTAATGGACCCATATATTTTAACTGTGCTCCAAATTTTTCAATAGATCTAACAGACCCACATATTTTGAATTCAGTCATATTAGACATTCATTTACAAGGAAATGAATTTGAAAAACATACAAAGAATTTTGCAGTAATATACAGAATATATTATAGACCTCTATCATCACATTTAAATCCTAAATTTATAATGACTCCAACTCTTAAAGAAGAAACAACTTTATTACAAGTAGATGCTGACAGACCTACAACTTATGCTCCAAAAAGGTTAAAATGGAATGAAATTACTATACCTAATGAATTTGAAATACAAAATCCACAAATAGCTAGAAATATAGAACAAACTGAAGTAGAAGATATTATAGAAAAACCTGATGGCAAAACTCTAATAAGATTTTCATCATTAAGAGAAAGACCTAATTCAACTTATTCTTGGTTACCACCGAGACATTCTAATTATGAATCAACTGAAATTAACTTTCCTTTAGAAAGTACTTCAACTTTTAAATATAAAACTCCTGTTCTAGAAGTCATAATTCAAAATCGATCAGAATATTCTCCAACTCATTCACAAATGAAAGGAGAAATAAATGTTATAAATAAATCATAAATATTTACAAGAAGATTTTGACGATGAAGAAAATACTGAAAAAGATTTTGGTTTTTTCAATTAGAATCAGAATATAAAGAAAAATTAATATTAGAATGGAAAGATGAATTAGAAAAAAGAAAATTTTCTTTTCTTTTCTTTACTTGGTTATCATTCTATATTTCAAAAATAGGAATAAATGATGTTTATAATACACCACAAATAAATGTTCAAACTAATTTATATAAAAAATGAAAATTAAAAGATGATCAATTATTAACTTCAATACATCCCCCATTACAAGAAGTAAAAATTAATATAGGGCAAGGAGAAATAATAGCGTCACCTTTTAAAAAAGGTAGAGAAGCAGAATCAAGTACAAATAACACTATAAATCTGGAAGATATTAAAAAAATATAGCAGCAAAATAATTATACAAATCAAATTCTTTATACAATTTCTCAACATATAGAAGTATTAAATACAAAAATAGATACATTAAAGAAACCAGAATTAAAATTCCCTAATGATATCTCGGCACCTCATTTTCAACCTAGAAGTTTGACAAGAGAAAAAGAACAAGAGTTAATCCAAAATATTAACAATCAAAAAACTAATAGTACAGATAATATATTAAATAGAATATCTCAATCATTACAAAATTTAACTACTCCCCAAACTCTAAAAATAAATACATTAGAAAAAATAATAGTAGAAGAAAATTCATCTGAAAAATCATCTGAAGAATCAATAAATTCAGAAGATGAAGAAAATATGATTTTACCATTAGAAAATCAATTTGAAGAAAACCAAGGTAATCAAATAAATAAAATAAGAAGAAAAATTTATAATAAAGGTAATACCAAAGATTGGAAAATGGTTAGTACTAGAAATTATTATCCAAGACCTAGTCCTCCAAATATTCAATACGAAGAAAGATCAAAATTTCGTACTACTAATTATGATGGAGATTCAATATATGAATGGAATATAGATGGTAAAGCAGAATATGAAGTATTAAATAATTTGCAAGAAATGGGAATGGCTAGACTAGCATATAAAATTAAAAATATTCAAGAAAGAAATATTGCGACATTATTAGTTTCAGGATTTACTGGACAATTAAAAAATTGGTGGGATAATGCCTTAACACTTCAAGATAAATTATCAATATTAGATCATACCCAAGAAATTGAAGATGACCAAGGAAATATTCAAATAAAGTCAGATGCTGCAGAATTTTTAATTGTAACAATAGTCATGTATTTTATAGGAAATCCAAAAGAAGAATTAAATTCAAATAAAACATTCTTAACAAATTTAAGATGCCCAACATTATCAGACTTTAGATGGTATAAAGATATGTTTTTAACTACTGTATTAAGAAGACCAGATTGTAATGCTTCATTTTGGAAAGAAAGATTCATAACAGGATTACCAGGTCTATTTTCACAAAGAATAATGGATAGTTTACAAAAAGAAATGGGAACAGATGTTATTTCATTTGAAAATATTACTTTTGGACAATTATTTGCTTTTGTGAAAAATGAAGGATTAATGTTATGTTCAGAATTAAGATTACAAATAAAATATGGATCTAAAATAAAAGAAGTAGGTTCATTCTGTGATGCATTTGGAATTAAAAGAATTAAATTACCATCTGCATATAAAAAGAAAATTAAAAAATATTATATTCAAAAAAGGCAAAAATATAAAAGACCTGAAAATAAACCCGAAAAAACAAGAAAATTTATTAAAAAGAAAATTGTTTGTTACAAATGTGGAAAAGTAGGACATAAAGCAAACAAATGTAAATTAAAAGAAAAAATTACTGAAATTTGTGCACAAGAAGAAGAAATTAAAAATAAATTAATAAATTTATTAATAAATGAAAAAGATCAAAGTTCTGAAGAAGAATATTATGATGATATTTCTAGTTCAGAAAGTGAAGAAAATTGTAATTGTTCTAATACTCCAAAATATATAAATGTTATAACTAAAAAAGAAGATAAAGAATTTTTACTAGATATAATAGAAAAAATTGAAGATCCAATAGCTAAAAAGGAATATTTAGAAAGATTAAAAAGCTTAATTATTCAAGAAGATAAAATGCCAAAGATAATAGAACCTTTTAGCATTTCAAAATTAATAGATAAATATCCAAATATAAATATAATGAAGAAAGAAACTACTAAAGATCTTCAATCAGAAATTAATAATCTTAAAATACAAGTAAAACAATTACAACAAGAAATAATAGAATTAAAAACAAAAGATTTAGAAATAGAAGCAAAAATAGCATTAATAAATAATCAACCCTCAACCTCTAATTCTAAAACAGAAGAAATATTAATATTAGAAAAACCGGTAGAAGAAGCTCAATATTTAAATACTATAGAAAAAATGATACTTCAAAAATGGTTTGCTTTAGTAACCATTACAGTAGAAGATTTTAAAGAAACATATATAGCTCTAATAGATAGTGGAGCTGATGCAAGTTGCATTAAAGAAGGAATAATTCCTACTAAATATTGTGAAAGGACAAAAGAAACATTGATGGCAGCAAATGGAGAAAATTTACAAGTAAAATATAAATTTATAAAAGGATCAATATATAACAATGAATATTGTATTAAACATAATTTTATAGTTGTAAAAAATATAAATCATGATGTAATATTAGGAACACCTTTTTTAATTCAAATTTATCCATTTTTAGTAAGCCATGAAGGAATTTCAATAAATATAATGAGAAAAATTATTACTTTTAAATTCTTAACTCCAATAAAACAGAGAGAATTACAGACTTTACAAACATCTTCTATTTATAAAACAATAAATACTATTACCAAAATACAACAACATATAAGCTATATTAAAGAAGAAAAGTCTTATTTAAAAATTGAAGAACAACTAAAAGATGTTAAAATACAAAAAAGAATATCAGAATTAGAAGAGTTAATACAAAAAGAAATTTGTGCAGATATTCCTAATGCTTTTTGGGATAGAAAACAACATATGATAGAATTACCATATGAAAAAGATTTTAATGAAAAGAATATTCCAACGAAAGCTAGACCAATACAAATGAATTCTGATTTATTAGAATTTTGTAAAAAGGAAATAAAAATATTACTAGACAAAGGATTAATAACACCTTCAAAATCACCTTGGAGCTGTGCTGCATTCTATGTCATGAATCAAGTTGAAAAAGAAAGAGGAGTTCCAAGATTAGTAATAAATTATAAACCTTTAAACAAAGTTTTACAATGGATTAGATATCCTATTCCTAATAAAAAAGATTTGCTCAATAGATTGTTTAATGCAAAAATATTTTCAAAGTTTGATTTAAAATCAGGATATTGGCAAATACTAATAGAACCAAAAGATAGATATAAAACAGCATTCACAACACCTTTTGGACATTATGCATGGAAAGTAATGCCATTTGGATTAAAAAATGCACCATCAGAATTTCAAAATATAATGAATGATATTTTTAATCCTTATAGTTCATTTAGCATAGTTTATATTGACGATGTATTCATATTTTCTGAATCAATAGAACAACATTTTAAACATTTAAATATATTTTTAAAAGTAGTTAAGAAAAATGGATTAGTTGTCTCTGCTCCAAAAATGAAATTATTTCAAACTAAAATAAGATTTTTAGGACATGATATATACCAAGGAACAATAAAACCAATTAATAGAGCTTTAGAATTTGCAACTAAATTTCCAGACGAAATAAAATATAAAAATCAATTACAAAGGTTTTTAGGATGCTTAAATTATATAGTAGATTTTTTCCCTAATTTAAGAAAAGAATGTTCTATATTATTTAATAGATTAAAGAAAAATCCAAAACCTTGGACAAATGTACATACTCAAGAAATAAAATTTTTAAAGGAAAAAATAAAGTCATTACCATGTTTATGTTTACCTCATCCTAAAACATTCATGATAGTTGAAACAGATGCATCAGAATTAGGATATGGAGGAATATTAAAACAAAGAATAGGTGATTCAAAAGAAGAATTAGTTAGATTTCATTCAGGAACATGGTCTGATTCTCAAAAGAATTATTCAACAATTAAAAAAGAAATTTTATCAATAGTTTTATGTATATCAAAATTTCAAGATGATTTATATAATAAAAAATTTTTAATTAGAATAGACTGCAAATCTGCAAAAGAGATTTTACAAAAAGATGTTCAAAATATAGTGTCAAAACAAATATTTGCCAGATGGCAAGCTATTTTATCTGTATTTGATTTCGAAATTGAATTTATTAAAGGTGAAAATAATTCTTTACCAGATTTTCTTACTCGAGAATTTCTACAAGGACATGGATCGTGAATATACAAATTACCTGAGAATCCAAAGAGATTCTCCTAAATTACAAAACAAAGAAGCAGTTCTGCAATCCAGAGGTTATCAATATTCCATTCAGACTAAAGAAGGACTACAACTCATTCCAGTATATCAGATCCCAAAATATGATACAATCAAAATACACAAAAGCCCTTATGCAACCCTTACTCCAAAAGAGAGAGCTTTTCTTCTCCAAAGAGAAATTCAGAGAAACCTTATCAGAATTCAAGTTCTTCAAAGAGTTGGAAGAAATGAGCAAATCCTCAATATGGAGAAATCCTTCAGTATTACAAAGACCAAAATAAACAATTATCTAACCAAGTTAAGGATGTTGTTTATTAATTTTGCAGGAATATGGATTCAAAAGCAGGAAATTCCAGACCAAAAACTCCTCAGGATTATGAGATGAGTCTTACTCCTATAACTCAAAATAGATTCCAAATACTACAAGATTTCCCAGCATTGACTTATAGTCAAGCTGCTTGCACTCCAACTTCTTCTCAAATAAGACCTCTTCAACAAATTCCAAAACCCTCAGAAAAATCTATTGAAAACACCTATTTCATAAAGCCATTCACTCAACATATCATTGTAACCAGATTTCAAGAAGTACCTTTGTATTCTACACTTAATCAAATTACTCAAAGAATCTTTCCTCAAAAATGTTTTTGGCAACCTGATGATCCCTCAAAAAATTTGGATTATTATGAATTGATTCTTACAGATACCCAATCTGTAGAAATATTCCCAATTCCAGACAAAAAGAATCCAAATATTATCAGTCATTCAAAATGTATAATAAAGAAAGTTTGTTTTCCCAATGAATGGACTTCTCTTTATTCAAAGAAATCATTCTCAGTCAGATTTATTCCAGATGGATTTACTTATCAAGATTACAAAATGACATGGTATCGTGCTTTTTTGTATCGACCATTCAATCATTCATGGTTCTTTACATTCAAAGAAAGCTGTAGTAGAGAATTTCTAATTTGGTTCAACCATTGGTGGAAATGGTTCGGTCCTCAGCCTGAAATTCTACATCCAAATGTTCTTATGGGATTTCAAACCTACCTAAAAAAAGCAAGGGGGGAAGAATATACAAGGCCAATACTATTTCACATGGAATTCAAAGTACCATGGATATTTTGCTGGAGTTTCAAAATTCATCAAAAATTAGAAAAACCACTTCCAATGTCATTAGTCCGAGAATTCAAGATTAAATGGTGGACAGGATTCAATCAACAGTACGGAGATCAAACAAACGTGATAAGATTCCTTACCACAGGAGACAAATTCAAATGGACAAACCAATCAACCACTACAACAACTTTGCCAACCACTTCAACAACTATGCCAACAACTCCAATAAAGAAAGAAAAAGAAAAAGTTGTCAATATGGTATCCGAAGCCATTACAAACGACTTTCTGATGAAAAAGGTGATGCAGGACCCAAAGATGCTCAAAGAATATTTGGACTATTTACAAAAGCAGGATAAGAATGAAGATCCGACAAAATTGAGGAGTCAGCAGGATCATCCGAATCTACTTTTGATCGTTTCGGAGGACCATGCGAACAAGATCCAAATGACTTTTGAAAAAGATGTCGGCCACATTCCAAAGAAAAAGCAAATGAAACTCAAATGAAGATGAAATGCAAGCTCGAAGAACTCTATAAATAGATTCAACATCAGAAGAAGAAGCATCGAGAGAAAATCGGTGAAATCCTCCGGTGTAAACCTCTTAGAAAATCCCTTACCCACTCTCAACTACTCTCAAACCACTCTCAACTACTCCCAACTACTCTTGTACTCATACTCTTGTATCATTCTCCAAAGATTTTAATAAGAAGATCAAAGTTGGATTCAACAAATATCAAGCTTCCGTTAGCAACTCTAATTCTTGTAAGTTCAAGCTTAATACCAATATTTTATGTTCATTTCAAGTTATAGTAACCTGGGTAGAAGTGGTATCAGAGCCACATAGAATTATGCATGCAAATGCATATTTAAGATTTTGAACTACTATTACTCTGTTTGAATTAAGTTTCTATTTTGTTTTGGCTAATTCATGCATTTATGTCTACGTATTTTGTTAAACTTTTACTGAAATCATTGGTAAGACTTTGATGCCTTGTGAGACCGTTGGTAAGTCCAGGGTAGGATGTTCCCCGCATAGCGCTAAGTTGTTCCTGATTAGGTAAAACTTTAATTAAAATATACAACATGGCTGCATTTCTTAGACAATTAAAAATAGGATCTAATTCAAAGCAAGATAATATAGTACAAAGTCATGAATATCATATGCCTGTTAATAATTCAGATTGGACTATTTCAGAAGAAAAAGTAGAACATATTTATAGAATAGGCCCTTTAGATTTCAAAACAGCTTTATCAGTTAAAACACATGAAGAAACGATATCTATTCAAGAAGAATATCAATCTATTCCATTATTAAATCATAGTACAATTCAAAAATATTTAAGTAAAGGATATCGATATATTCATATAGGTTTAATACAAATTGCGGTAAAACATTTATTCCATCTAGGAGTCGATGCTCCAATATATTTAGCATTAAGAGACACTAAACTCAAACGATATAAAACTTCTTTACTTTCTATGATTCAAACAAATGTTTGTAATGGACCCATATATTTTAACTGTGCTCCAAATTTTTCAATAGATCTAACAGACCCACATATTTTGAATTCAGTCATATTAGACATTCATTTACAAGGAAATGAATTTGAAAAACATACAAAGAATTTTGCAGTAATATACAGAATATATTATAGACCTCTATCATCACATTTAAATCCTAAATTTATAATGACTCCAACTCTTAAAGAAGAAACAACTTTATTACAAGTAGATGCTGACAGACCTACAACTTATACTCCAAAAAGGTTAAAATGGAATGAAATTACTATACCTAATGAATTTGAAATACAAAATCCACAAATAGCTAGAAATATAGAACAAACTGAAGTAGAAGATATTATAGAAAAACCTGATGGCAAAACTCTAATAAGATTTTCATCATTAAGAGAAAGACCTAATTCAACTTATTCTTGGTTACCACCGAGACATTCTAATTATGAATCAACTGAAATTAACTTTCCTTTAGAAAGTACTTCAACTTTTAAATATAAAACTCCTGTTCTAGAAGTCATAATTCAAAATCGATCAGGATATTCCCCAACTCATTCACAAATGAAAGGAGAAATAAATGTTATAAATAAATCATAAATATTTACAAGAAGATTTTGACGATGAAGAAAATACTGAAAAAAGAATTTGATTTTTTCAATTAGAATCAGAATATAAAGAAAAATTAATATTAGAATGGAGAGATGAATTAGAAAAAAGAAAATTTGATTTTCCTTTCTTTACTTGGTTATCATTCTATATTTCAAAAATAGGAATAAATGATGTTTATAATACACCACAAATAAATGTTCAAACTAATTTATATAAAAAATAAAAATTAAAAGATAATCAATTATTAACTTCAATACATCCCCCATTACAAGAAGTAAAAATTAATATAGGGCAAGGCGAAATAATAGGGTCACCTTTTAAAAAAGATAGAGAAGCAGAATCAAGTACAAATAACACTATAAATCTGGAAGATATTAAAAAAATATATCAGCAAAATAATTATACAAATCAAATTCTTCATACAATTTCTCAACATATAGAAGTATTAAATACAAAAATAGATACATTAAAGAAACCAGAATCAAAATTCCCTAATGATATCTCGGCACCTCATTTTCAACCTAGAAGTTTGACAAGAGAAAAAGAACAAGAGTTAATCCAAAATATTAACAATCAAAAAACTAATAGTACAGATAATATATTAAATAGAATATCTCAATCATTACAAAATTTAACTACTCCCCAAACTCTAAAAATAAATACATTAGAAAAAATAATAGAAGAAGAAAATTCATCTGAAAAATCATCTGAAGAATCAATAAATTCAGAAGATGAAGAAAATATGATTTTACCATTAGAAAATCAATTTGAAGAAAACCAAGATAATCAAATAAATAAAATAAGAAGAAAAATTTATAATAAAGGTAATACCAAAGATTGGAAAATGGTTAGTACTAGAAATTATTATCCAAGACCTAGTCCTCCAGATATTCAATACGATGAAAAATCAAAATTTCGTACTACTAATTATGATGGAGATTCAATATATGAATGGAATATAGATGGTAAAGCAGAATATGAAGTATTAAATAATTTGCAAGAAATGGGAATGGCTAGACTAGCATATAAAATTAAAAATATTCAAGAAAGAAATATTGCAACATTATTAGTTTCAGGATTTACTGGACAATTAAAAAATTGGTGGGATAATGCCTTAACACTTCAAGATAAATTATCAATATTAGATCATACCCAAGAAATTGAAGATGACCAAGGAAATATTCAAATACAGTCAGATGCTGCAGAATTTTTAATTGTAACAATAGTCATGTATTTTATAGGAAATCCAAAAGAAGAATTAAATTCAAATAAAATATTCTTAACAAATTTAAGATGCCCAACATTATCAGACTTTAGATGGTATAAAGATATGTTTTTAACTAATGTATTAAGAAGACCAGATTGTAATGCTTCATTTTGGAAAGAAAGATTCATAACAGGATTACCAGGTCTATTTTCACAAAGAATAATGGATAGTTTACAAAAAGAAATGGGAACAGATGTTATTTCATTTGAAAATATTACTTTTGGACAATTATTTGCTTTTGTGAAAAAAGAAGGATTAATGTTATGTTCAGAATTAAGATTACAAATAAAATATGGATCTAAAGCAAAAGAAGTAGAATCATTTTGTGATGCATTTGGAATTAAAAGAATTAAATCACCATCTGCATATAAAAAGAAAATTAAAAAATATAATACTCAAAAGAGACAAAAATATGAAAGACCTAAAGAAAATAAACCAGAAAGAACAAGAAAATTTATTAAAAAGAAAATTGTTTGTTACAAATGTGGAAAAGTAGGACATAAAGCAAACAAATGTAAATTAAAAGAAAAAATTACTGAAATTTGTGCACAAGAAGAAGAAATTAAAAATAAAGTAATAAATTTATTAATAAATGAAAAAGATCAAAGTTCTGAAGAAGAATATTATGATGATATTTCTAGTTCAGAAAGTGAAGAAAATTGTAATTGTTCTAATACTCCTAAATATATAAATGTTATAACTAAAAAAGAAGATAAAGAATTTTTACTAGATATAATAGAAAAAATTGAAGATCCAATAGCTAAAAAGGAATATTTAGAAAGATTAAAAAACTTAATTATTCAAGAAGATAAAATGCCAAAGATAATAGAACCTTTTAGCATTTCAAAATTAATAGATAAATATCCAAATATAAATATAATTAAGAAAGAAACTACTAAAGATCTTCAATCAGAAATTAATAATCTTAAAATACAAGTAAAACAATTACAACAAGAAATAATAGAATTAAAAACAAAAGATTTAGAAATAGAAGCAAAAATAGCATTAATAAATAATCAACCCTCAACCTCTAATTCTAAAACAGAAGAAATATTAATATCAGAAAAACCGGTAGAAGAAGCTCAATATTTAAATACTATAGAAAAAATGACATTTCAAAAATGGTTTGCTTTAGTAACCATTACAGTAGAAGATTTCAAAGAAACATATGTAACTCTAATAGATAGTGAAGCTGATGCAAGTTGCATTAAAGAAGGAATAATTCCTACTAAATATTGTGAAAGGACAAAAGAAACATTGATGGCAGCAAATGGAGAAAATTTACAAGTAAAATATAAATTTACAAAAGGATCAATATGTAACAATGAATATTGTATTATAGTTGTAAAAAATATAAATCATGATATAATATTAGAAACACCTTTTTTAATTCAAATTTATCCATTTTTAGTAAGCCATGAAGGAATTTCAATAAATATAATGGGAAAAATTATTACTTTTAAATTCTTAACTCCAATAAAACAGAGAGAATTACAGACTTTACAAACATCTTCTATTTATAGAACAATAAATACTATTACCAAAAAACAACAACATATAAGCTATATTAAAGAAGAAAAGTCTTATTTAAAAATTGAAGAACAACTAAAAGATGTTAAAATACAAAAAAGAATATCAGAATTAGAAGAGTTAATACAAAAAGAAATTTGTGCAGATATTCCTAATGCTTTTTGGGATAGAAAATAACATATGATAGAATTACCATATGAAAAAGATTTTAAAGAAAAGAATATTCCAACGAAAGCTAGACCAATACAAATGAATTCTAATTTATTAGAATTTTGTAAAAAGGAAATAAAAATATTACTAGACAAAGGATTAATAACACCTTCAAAATCACCTTGGAGCTGTGCTGCATTCTATGTCATGAATCAAGCTGAAAAAGAAAGAGGAGTTCCAAGATTAGTAATAAATTATAAACCTTTAAACAAAGTTTTACAATGGATTAGATATCCTATTCCTAATAAAAATGATTTGCTCAATAGATTGTTTAATGTAAAAATATTTTCAAAGTTTGATTTAAAATCAGGATATTGGCAAATACTAATAGAACCAAAAGATAGATATAAAACAGCATTCACAACACCTTTTGGACATTATGAATGGAAAGTAATGCCATTTGGATTAAAAAATGCACCATCAGAATTTCAAAATATAATGAATGATATTTTTAATCCTTATAGTTCATTTAGCATAGTTTATATTGATGATGTATTAATATTTTCTGAATCAATAGAACAACATTTTAAACATTTAAATATATTTTTAAAAGTAGTTAAGAAAAATGGATTAGTTGTCTCTGCTTCAAAAATAAAATTATTTCAAACTAAAATAAGATTTTTAGGACATGATATATACCAAGGAACAATAAAACCAATTAATAGAGCTATAGAATTTGCAACTAAATTTCCAGACGAAATAAAAGATAAAAATCAATTACAAAGGTTTTTAGGATGCTTAAATTATATAGCAGATTTTTTCCCTAATTTAAGAAAAGAATGCTCTATATTATTTAATAAATTAAAGAAAAATCCAAAACCTTGGACAAATGTACATACTCAAAAAATAAAATTTTTAAAGGAAAAAATAAAGTCATTATCATGTTTATGTTTACCTCATCCTAAAGCATTCATGATAGTTGAAACAGATGCATCAGAATTAGGATATGGAGGAATATTAAAACAAAGAATAGGTGATTCAAAAGAAGAATTAGTTAGATTTCATTCAGCAACATGGTCTGATCCTCAAAAGAATTATTCAACAATTAAAAAAGAAATTTTATCAATAGTTTTATGCATATCAAAATTTCAAGATGATTTATATAATAAAAATTTTTTAATTCGAATAGACTGTAAATCTGCAAAAGAGATTTTACAAAAAGATGTTCAAAATATAGTGTCAAAACAAATATTTGCCAGATGGCAAGCTATTTTATCTATATTTGATTTCGAAATTGAATTTATTAAAGGAGAAAATAATTCTTTACCAGATTTTCTTACTCGAGAATTTCTACAAGGACATGGATCGTGAATATACAAATTACCTGAGAACCCAAAGAGATTCTCCTAAATTACAAAACAAAGAAGCAGTTCTGCAACCCAGAGGTTATCAATATTCCATTCAGACTAAAGAAGGACTACAACTCATTCCAGTATATCATATCCCAAAATATGATACAGTCAAAATACACAAAAGCCCTTATGCAACCCTTACTCCAAAAGAGAGAGCTTTTCTTCTCCAAAGAGAAATTCAGAGAAACCTTATCAGAATTCAAGTTCTTCAAAGAGCTGGAAGAAATGAGCAAAATCCTCAATATGGAGAAATCCTTCAGTATTACAAAGACCAAAATAAACAATTATCTAACCAAGTTAAGGATGTTGTTTATTAATTTTGCAGGAATATGGATTCAAAAGCAGGAAATTCCAGACCAAAGAGTCCTCAGGATTATGAGATGAGTCTTACTCCTGTAACTCAAAATAGATTCCAAATACTACAAGATTTCCCAGCATTGACTTATAGTCAAGCTGCTTGCACTCCAACTTCTTCTCAAATAAGACATCTTCAACAAATTCCAAAACCCTCAGAAAAATCTATTGAAAACACCTATTTCATAAAGCCATTTACTCAACATATCACTTTAACCAGATTTCAAGAAGTACCTTTGTATTCTACACTTAGTCAAATTACTCAAAGAATCTTTCCTCAAAAATGTTTTTGGCAACCTGATGATCCCTCAAAAAATTTGGATTATTATGAATTGATTCTTACAGATACCCAATCTGTAGAAATATTCCCAATTCCAGACAAAAAGAATCCAAATATTATCAGTCATTCAAAATGTATAATAAAGAAAGTTTGTTCTCCCAATGAATGGACTTCTCTTTATTCAAAGAAATCATTCTCAGTCAGATTTATTCCAGATGGATTTACTTATCGAGATTACAAAATGACATGGTATCGTGCGTTTTTGTATCGACCATTCAATCATTCATGGTTCTTTACATTCAAAGAAAGCTGTAGCAGAGAATTTCCAATTTGGTTCAACCATTGGTGGAAATGGTTCGGTCCTCAACCTGAAATTCTACATCCAAATGTTCTTATGGGATTTCAAACATACCTCAAAAAAGTAAGGGGGGAAGAATATACGAGGCCAATACTATTTCACATGGAATTCAAAGTACCATGGATATTTTGCTGGAGTTTCAAAATTCATCAAGAATTAGAAAAATCACTTCCAATGTCATTAGTCCGAGAATTCAAGATTAAATGGTGGACAGGATTCAATCAACAGTACGGAGATCAAACAAACGTGATAAGATTCCTCACCACAGGAGACAAACTCAAATGGACAAACCAATCAACCACTACAACAACTTTGCCAACCACTTCAACAACTATGCCAACAACTCCAATAAAGAAAGAAAAAGAAAAAGTTGTCAATATGGTATTCGAAGCCATTACAAACGACTTTCTGATGAAAAAGATGATGCAGGACCCAAAGATGCTCAAAGAATATTTGGACTATTTACAAAAGCAGGATAAGAATGAAGAAACCGACAAAATTGAGGAGTCAGCAGGATCATCCGAATCTATTTTTGATCCTTTCGGAGGACCATGCGAACAAGATCCAAATGACTTTTGAAAATGATGTCGGCTACATTCCAAAGAAAAAGCAAATGAAACTCAAATGAAGATGAAATGCAAGCTCAAAGAACTCTATAAATAGATTCAACATCAGAAGAAGAAGCATCGAGAGAAAATCGGTGAAATCCTCCGGTGTAAACCTCTTAGAAAATCCCTTACCCATTCTCAACTACTCTCAAACCACTCTCAACTACTCCCAACTACTGTTGTACTCATACTCTTGTATCATTCTCCAAAGATTTTAATAAGAAGATCAAAGTTGGATTCAACAAATATCAAGCTTCCGTTAGCAACTCTAATTCTTGTAAGTTCAAGCTTAATACCAATATTTTATGTTCATTTCAAGTTATAGTAACCTGGGTAGAAGTGGTATCAGAGCCACATAGAATTATGCATGCAAATGCATATTTAAGATTTTGAACTACTATTACTCTGTTTGAATTAAGTTTCTATTTTGTTTTGGCTAATTCATGCATTTATGTCTACGTATTTTGTTAAACTTTTACTGAAATCATTGGTAAGACTTTGATGCCTTGTGAGACCGTTGGTAAGTCCAGGGTAGGATGTTCCCCGCATAGCGCTAAGTTGTTCCTGATTAGGTAAAACTTTAATTAAAATATACAACATGGCTGCATTTCTTAGACAATTAAAAATAGGATCTAATTCAAAGCAAGATAATATAGTACAAAGTCATGAATATCATATGCCTGTTAATAATTCAGATTGGACTATTTCAGAAGAAAAAGTAGAACATATTTATAGAATAGGCCCTTTAGATTTCAAAACAGCTTTATCAGTTAAAACACATGAAGAAACGATATCTATTCAAGAAGAATATCAATCTATTCCATTATTAAATCATAGTACAATTCAAAAATATTTAAGTAAAGGATATCGATATATTCATATAGGTTTAATACAAATTGCTGTAAAACCTTTATTCCATCTAGGAGTCGATGCTCCAATATATTTAGCATTAAGAGACACTAAACTCAAACGATATAAAACTTCTTTACTTTCTATGATTCAAACAAATGTTTGTAATGGACCCATATATTTTAACTGTGCTCCAAATTTTTCAATAGATCTAACAGACCCACATATTTTGAATTCAGTCATATTAGACATTCATTTACAAGGAAATGAATTTGAAAAACATACAAAGAATTTTGCAGTAATATACAGTGTGAGAACCCGTATTTTTTTTCCCTTAATGTTTTTCCTAGGGTTTTCCCCCTTTAATTGCATGTTTGCTGCATTTTCTGGCGTAGGAAAATTCTCCTGGTAAATTTTATGAGTAATCATAGTTTTTAGATGATTTTTCTAGTATTGGGGAGTTTTTGAAAAATTAAGAGTATATAATGGACGTGGGACCCACTAGTGCGAAAAGTTCGGAAAAATTCGGCCAATTAGGTTAAATTCCGGATACTGTGTGAAATTTATCGGGTGTTAAGAGATAAGTAGAGGATGTGAAGTGATTGATGTGAGAGGAAAAAGAAAAGATAAGATTGCATTTAATGAAGTGACAAGTGTCACTCTTCCATTGGATATGACTTGGTGACAACTATTCATGTTTTTTTGACTTTTGACCCATTGATTAAATATTTCAAAAATTAACCAAAAATCACCATTTCTTGCTCCTTGTTGGCCGGCCCTCTCTTGAGCAAAGAAGAGAGAAACTCTTCAACATTTTAGCTTCCATTTAGCTCAATCTTCCAAAACCAATCACATAAATTAGTTTCTACTCCATAAAATCCCTTCCTTTGGTGCTAGTAAGTGTTTTTGTGGAAGTGTTCAAGGAAGCTAAGGTGTTCTACAACTTCTCTTCTCTTGTTTACTAGGTAAGTGGTGCTTGAACTTTCCCCTACACCTAATGATGCTTAATTTGTGCCTAGTGGAAGCTAAAGTGATGATATTTGTGGTTTATTTCTTGGTTTGAGATGAATTGGTGAAGTTTTCAATTTATTGGAGATTTTCCTGGTTTAATTTGATCATGATGTTGTGGCCTTGTTTTATGATTGGCAATGGCCTATAAAGACTCTAGTAGGTGCAAATTATGGGTAATTGCAATCAATTTTGGGTTTGGAAGGAATTTGAGGAAGTTAGGGTTTCATAACCCCCTTTTCTGTCCGGTTTTGTATCATATGGTTAGAGGCCGAATTGGCCTTTCCTTAAAACATAAAAGTTGTAGGTATTGATGTGTTTGAGATGCCTGTAAAATTTTAGGTCATTTGGAATAGTGTAGAGTGAGATATGTCGATTTTACTGTTGCTGTTCTGGTTTGATCAGAATGTGCGAACTGCGTCTGAAATGGGTTGTTTTGGCTGGGATTGTTTTGGATTTTGTTGTTGGTGTCTTCTGATGAAATGTAACTTGATGTCCTATCTATCATATTCCTTTGGAATTTCTGCATTTGGACCTGTATAGACTGAGTTGTACTGATTACAGCATAGTGTGATTTGTAAACCTGCAATTACGGTTCTGGTTTGGTATTCTGCATATTTGACCTAGTTGTGCTAGGATTTGTGTAGACACCAAATTTTGAAATAATTTATATGCTTCGTTTTAGTGATAATTCTTGTCTATTGATTTTTGTTAAATTCATGATTTTGTTTTATTTTAGTTTTATTCATTTTTGCCTTTTAGTTTGTTTAGTTCATTTGCTATTTTTTTTTTTTATTTTTGTCATATTAGTTGTTTTTTTTTAGCTTTTCAAGTTTTAGCAAAGAAAAAAGAGAAAAAGAGAAAAATGAGAAAAACGATGAAAATGGAAAATGAAAAAAAATGGAAAATTGCAATTTTTGCTATTTATTATTTCTAGTTTATTTATTTTTATCTGATGTTAATTAAATTTTTGGTTTTCATTTAATTTTATTACCATTTTGTTAAATTACTTCAAAAAGAAAAAAGGAAAAAAAATAGAAAGAAAATTAGCATTTTGTTAGCATTTCTGCATTTTTTTTATTATTTTTTATTATTTTTTATTATTAGGTAATTAGTTATCTATATTAATTAATTAGATTTAAAAAAAAAATGTCGCGGCATGCACGCTGCAATTTTTTGCAGCGTGCAAAGGACACTCACGGAAGATCATCGGAGGGCTGATGTGAAGGCAAGGGCAAGCCCTTCATCCTCACCATTCGGGTGAGGGTTTATGGATTGGAGGCTCCATATAAAAGGGAAAGAAAAGAGTAGCCGCAAGGGGAGAGTTTTAGAGAACGGCGGAAAGAAAAACTGAGCGACCGAAGGAGAGGTCTTAGAAGGAGACGGCTAGAAACCAGGAAAGCGGGGGAAAGCAAAAGAGGGAGGAAGGATCTGAAAAAGAGGGAGAGAGCCGAGAGATAGAGAGCTAAGAGCGAGGGGCGGCTGCTTGAACAAAGAAGAAGAAAACAACGAGAGAGAAAGCTGGAGTGGAGGAAGAAGATCTGAATCAGAAAGGAAAGCTTGGCCGAACAACAAACAAAAAAAAGAAGACTTGAAAACTTGGGAAGCTCGGCGGCTGAGGGTCAGGATTGAGAGCAAGAAAATAGAAAAGGCTCGGGCCGAGCAAGAAGGGATCGAAAGAAACGAGAAAACTGAGGGAGGATGGCTGGAAACTCTGGAGGGAAGGCTAGTTTTCGGGAGGAAGCTTGAAGAAAGCTTCGATCTTGGAGAGGAGTTTTTGGGTGACAACTGCTGAAAAGGGAACTGCTGGAAGCTTCAAAGGAGATCAGAATAGCATAAGGAAAATCCGCAAGCAAGGAAGGAGCGGAAGTGCTACCACCACTAACAAGAACCAACCGCCGTTACTCTCAACTGTAAGGCTCCCTTTTGCCCTTTCTATCCATGATTTTTGTTAGCAAATTGATGTGAAATATGGTTATTGGCTTGCCTGTCTCCTGTCTCTGATGATCGTGTCTTCCTAAGGTTACTATCCTTGACGAAGGGGTCGGTTAGGTTGTACATTTTTTGGTTAGGCTGTATATGATTTGGTTTCATGACCTTCATCAGGTTTTGATTCTTAACATTTTCCTGGTTGCTGTTTCTTTTACGTCTTGAAATGTGATGATGGGTTTTAGTAGTGGAAGGGATAGGTGAACCTGTTTCATTACTTTGCTGTGTGTTATGATTGCCTTGTTGTTTCATCCTTTGTTTGTCGATGTCTGGGCATTAGTTTTAGAAAACAAAAGGCATAAGTTGCCTGAGTTTCGTTAGTATGGAGACTGTCGGTATGATAACCATGCGTTCGGTATTTCTTTTTCTGATTTGGGTTCCATTCTGTTAGTTTGAAGCGTTCAAGTATTGCTAAATGATGTCGAGTAATAGTCTTTGCTGAAGCTCCTGGAACAGTTTGAGTTTTCCTTCCGATTGCTTGTTGTTTGATCATCTTTTCATGCACTTGCTGGCTGCAATTTGAAGCAGTAACCTGCGGTACAACAGTGGGCTGCAACAGGGTATCTGTTTGTTGCAGGCACTGCTGGACGCATTATTTGATGGATTAAACCTGACTTTGTATGTTTGGGGCTGAAAGGTTTGAATTATGATAGGCCATGTCAAAAATGAATTGCAGGCTGCTAAAATCTGGATTTGCTTGAATTTCTGGGTTTGCTTGCCTTTTCTAGGATGCATTTTCTCTTTACTTTCACATTAGGTTCGGTATTGGGATAATGGGTAAATATGGAAATGAGTTTTTTTTTGCAAAGAAGAATTCTCTATCTTCATGGCTGGTGTTCTCTTGTTCTTACGCATTCCTGTCTCAGTGGTTTTTGTTGGCTGATATGCAGTAGCTCATTTTGTCCTTACGATGTTGGCTTTTGGCTGTTCATGTTAGAAGAATTTATAGGGTAATCTTACTGTTTTGAGTTTGTTGCTTGGAGTAAGAAGGCAATTTGGTAAGCTGTAAATTTGGTAGCAAATGAAACATTGCGGAAGCTGAAGTTTTTTCTTGCCGTGGCATGCATGTTTTCCCAAAATTGAGTGTGATATCTTTCTGAGTTGTTTGTTTGTTTGGATCATGGTAGTGGTATAGTTAGTTGCTTAATCTGAAGTTGTGATGTTGGGTTGGAAAATATCTAATTGAAGTTGTGTTTTTGAACCTAAGAATCTGAGTTAGTTTGAAAGCAAAGTGCAGCAATTTCATTCTCGGTTGTTTAAAGCTTAATGTAAAATAGTTACAGAAAGTTTCAAAAATGCAGAAATCTTCTACGTTGCATGCATGAAAATTCAAAAAGATTACACTTTAACCCCTCAGGTTCTACCTTATGTTACTATGACCCAACAAATAAAATAATTTCTTCAATTGGATCCCTGTGATTTTCGCAGTAATGCTGCAAAAGCCCACCAATACTCTAAATTCTTGCAATTGGATCATGAAATAGTTGCATTTTAACTCTCACTTGACCTTCCTTGGCTCTTGGACTTTCAAAATTCCTAAAATGTCTCAATTGACCTTGTTTGATTAGATTAGTGGTTGCATTTGGGTCCTTGGTTTGCAATTGAGTCCTAAGTTTATTACAATTTGAACAGTTGTTTGGCATTCTATCGTTTGGAAATCTTTGAGACTCTTGAGCGTTTCATTTGGACTTGAATGACTTCATGTGTTTGCAATTAGGTCCTAAAACAACGGCAACGTAACTTCCATGTCTACCTTAGTTTTACCATGGCTCAATTACTTGAATTATTTGATTAACCTTGCCGTTCTAGGATCTTAATTGATAGTTATACGTTTTGGGTTGACTCTTGGATAGATTTGGTAAGGGGTTTTAGGATGAGTTCAAAGGTTTTCAAGAGCTTCATCTAGATTCATGTGGTAATGTGCATTTGTGTGGATTTTAGATGTTTTGATGATTCAATCAATAGTTGGGGGCTTTATTTCATGAATATGGAAGTCTTAGGCATTTAAATGCTTCTAATTGTTCAATTCCATGTTTATGTGTTGGATTGCTTGACCCTTGTTTTGTTTTGGACCTTTAAAGTTCTTAAATGTTCGATTGACTCGAATGTTTGGGTAAGGGTTATGTTTGAGTCCTTAGTAGATGCTTTACTTGGAAATTGAATAGGTCATGCCTTCTCCTTGATCTTTAAGTACCTTTGAGTTGTGATTGAGGAAATTTTTGATGGTTTGATGGATGTCATTTGATTTATTTACATTTTATCATTAAATTGGTCATTAATCTTTTGCTTTGGATGATTTTAGCCCAAGTTGTCCCGATATTTGGTGACTTTAGCCCCATTTAGGTCTTATTCATTTCGTTAATATCACCAACGGGGAAGGTATAATTCCTTTTATTTTTTGTCTCTCCTATGTGAACCAACGTGCTACGTGAGAAATACATGTCTACTTTGCTTTCCTAGCTTTCTTTAATTTCTTTTATTTATGTCATTTACTTTTGCTTTTTATTTAAGTTATTCTTTATGGGGTATGTGTACACCTCTTGGCTTGTAATAGATAGGGCTTGGAGGAGCATTCAATGAAGACCTATCGAAGACGTGTGCCTAGCTAGCAAATGTAATAGTTAGGGCTTTAATTGCCTTATGTGTCTTGCATGCTTAGTTGCTACGTGTTAATTTGCTTTGTTAGGGCCTTGCATCTAGTCGAGCATGCTAAATGTTATGTGCTATGTGTTTACGAGTGTTTGGCATGTCTACTCGCTTTCCATAGCCATGAATGAATGCGATGGATGAATGTACGTTTCCACTAGTCCAACGCTAGTCGGAATTCATAGAATGGGCTAGTCCAACGCTAGACCCTTAGGGATTTCCCCTCGTTAGTACATGTTCGCATGTTCATCACATGTCATGCATTCTTTTTAGTTTTATCATTTTGCATGCTCCTCGATTCCCCTTTCCCCTCACTTTAGGTCTTGCATCTCATGCTAGTTAGGGTACATTTGCCTGAAGAGTCCCCTTCTGATAAGGGAAACGAGCGAGTGTGGCTACTCGATAGCCTTAGCACGCTAGTTTTGCTTTCTAATCAAAGGGAAAATCGAAGTCGAAAACGTTAGGAGTCATTCCCATACCCGACCTGATGCATTCCTTTAGGTTCATTCATTCTCATTTATCACTTACTCATTTTTTTTCAATTCACATTTCCTCATCACTTTTCCTTTCCTTATTGTTCAATTTGATTTCTACTTCACAAAATTGCACTTAATTACACCTATATGCACTTATCACTATATTTCATACACTTGCACACAAACACTTGGATTTTTCATACAATTTCACACATGCACCTTTTCATTCATACACTTGCACACAAACACTTGGATTTTTCATACAATTTCACACGTGCACCTTTTTATACACTTGCACACTTGCACTTTAGCCATCATTTGCATTAATCGACCTCTATAAGGTTTTCCTTTATTGGCCGCCACAATTCATGTGGTTGGGACCAAAAACCTTACAAGAGACATTTTAGAATTTAGGTTTGCATTTTTTCCTTCTTTTTGCATTCATGTAGTGCATCCAAATGTAATAAATTCTTTGGTTAAAACAAGAAAATCTTTGATTAAATCATGCAACTAGCCTTGGCTAGGTCAAAGGGGTGCCTTGGATTTTATCCTTGCCTTCCCCTTTGTCAAATGTGACTCCCGAACCTTTTTCTTTGGTTTACGTAGACTAGGAGTCGTTTAAAAAGGGTTTCTCACTACTTTTTCCTATTTTTCTTTAAAAATACATTTTTTAGGTGAGTTGGTACACCTTAACTCATTACCAAGTGGCGACTCCGTATTTAGTTTTAAAAACCCTTTTTAAACTATAATTTTGGGTCAAATCGTCGCATTCTCAAAACCCCATTTAGACCCATTTTTCTTTTAAATCACGATTCATTTTCCAATCACAAAATACATTTTTTAAACCATTTATTTATTTATCAAAAATGGGGCGCGACGGTTGGCGACTCCACTGGGGATATTCGAGAGTCCGAGCAAATTTGATTTAATCAATCTTTTTCTTCTTTTAATCTTTTCATATATCACATTTGGGTGTTTAGGATTGCATTTTTCCTTTTATTAGGATTTTTGCATTTCACGCGTATCCAACTACTCCCTCGCTCACGAATGTATGATTGGTTGATTGGATGTATGTTTACTTGCTTACCTCGCGCTCGCATTGCATTTGGGGGGGTGTGTCACCTTAGAGCCTCGCGTTGGTTCTTGATCCCTCCCCTCCAAACGAGCACTAGCATACGCGCATACGCTTTAATTATTTTTACCCCTCATTTATTTTTCTTTTAGTGGCTTGTCACGCCACTCCACCCTATTAGGATTTTAGGCGACCCACTTGGACATGTGATCGTATCACGACGTGTGCGTAACATGATCCGAGGGGTCACTCGATCTTCCGCTTTAAACTTTAGGTTGATGACCTATTAGTTTTTAGTCGAAAGTTGAGGATTTTTTTTAGATTCGCCCAGACGGGTAGCCGTAACACGACGTGTGCGTAGCAACGTCTGGGGAATTGCTCGAGCCACCGACAAGGAACCTTGGGAGTGATGACCCTTGGTTTCCAAGTCTGAAGGCTTGGGGACCTGAGCTTGTCGAGTCTAGATGCATTAGTGAACCCCAACCTCATGCATCCATTTTAGAATTGCCTAGGGTAGAGTCGACCTTACCCTATTAGGGACACCATGCACGAGGGGAGGGATCCCACCCTCTTTCCTTATTTCTTTGTTGATTTTTGTATCATCTAATTGTCCAACGTGTTATGTGATTATGTGTTGAACTAACGTTTCCTTGTTTCTTATCTTTTGCATTCACAAACGTTAGGAAATAAGAGGTCTGGCATGACCTCCTTTTAGGACCTACCCTTGTAGATAGGCTAGTGCACGTCTGAAAATTGTGGTATATTTTGTTCATAAATTAATGCCATACCATTTTTAGGCTTACCCTGGCAAACAAAGGGCTCCTTAAGTCACGTCTCATTTCAAATTGCATTTTTCCTTGCTTTGATAAGAATGGCATCATGCATAAGCCTTAGAAAGCGAATGCCACTTAGGCAATCCCACATTAGGGACAAGCCAACCTAAATCCCATGGGTAATTAACCCAATTTTTGGGATTTGCACGTTTAAATTCCTGTTAACCAGAGAAATGGGACCTGTAGGTAAGGTATTTAACTCCGGTTTTGGTTTCTAGATGGAAAGCCCTCGCCGAGTGCAACAGATGTTAGTAGTGCCGCCGGAGGTACAAAGATGGCCCACGTTACTCTCACCCAATGAGGTTAACCAAATAGCCGATCGATTAGGACACATCGGGGATTTCAAGGACATTAAGTCCGATGGATATTTGGTAGAAGCTTTGGTGCATCTATGGGACCCCACTTGTTCTGCTTTTAGATTTGGAAAAAGGGAGATGACCATAACAATTGAGGAAGTCGCTGGATTTCTCAATTTGCCGATTCAAGGAACTGCCGTGGTATTGCCGCTAGTATCTAACAAAGCTGAATTTTGCCGTTTCACTGGGTTAAAGGAATCAGTACTACAAGGGGCAGACCAAAATATAGAGGCGAAGTTCTTATTTGATCGATTTGCGCTAAGAGATGGTTTTGAGAGGCATCGAGGGGACTTCTCGTTTACTTCCAAGGAAACGTGGGATCAAAAGAGAGTCTGGGTATACGGTTTAGTCATGACGGGAACCTACTTTTTTCCTAGGAAAGACAAAAAGATAGCCTTCAATCTCACTAGAATCCTGTATGACTTGTTTCTCGGAATTAATGATAGGCCGTGTTCCATTATTCCTACCATTTTGGCCGACATCTTCATAGCCTGCACTACCTGTCAGAAAGGGAAAAAGTTCTTTTGTGGTTCAAATTTGATCTTACATATATGGGGAATGGAGCATTTCATGAGACGACCGGCTATTTCATCGAGTCTACCAATGCTCGCATACAACTGGATAACCACACATCACAAGAGGATCAATAGAGACAGTCTGCCGTGCAATGCATCTGAGTTTGTGGATTTCTTGAAGAACGTGACCGATCAAAATATTAGATGGGTATTGGATTGGACCGATTGTACTAAAGCCGTTCTTCGCACTCAGGCATCCGAATTCATTCTCCTACTGGGTACTCAAGGGATTACCGCCTACGCCCCAAAAAGGTTTCTCAGACAATTAGGGCGTACCCAAGAAATACCACCCATGCTTGACATGAGCGAAGTCACCATTATTTTTAACTGGGGAATGTGCCCAAATCAAATCCCTATGAAAGATCGGATTATTGACGCCTGGGTGACGCTATTTGATGACGTGAGTTTTAGATACATCCCGGAGCTCAAGCAGAAGGGTTTGACGACTTCACAATACGAAGACTGGGTAGAAGGAACCGTCGCGCAAGAAATTCAAGATAAGCCATCTGAGGAGGTGAAAAAGTTGAAAGCCATTATCGAAGCAAAGGATAAAGAAATTCTGCAGTTAAGTAAGTCTGTCGAAGCATACAAAGGGATGGCCGAGCAAAGCAAGCAATTGTATGAAAATGAACGAGGAAGGCGTCAAGAGCTAAAAAGGAAATGTGCAGAATTATATGACCAAACTGAATGTGTTAGAATTCCATATGCTAGGGAAACAAAGGACTCTGTATTAGATAGGTTCAGAAGTTTTGGCAATCTTGTACGGAATCGTCTTCGTGACATGATGTAAATATTGGCAAGTTTATCAATGAAAATGATTTTTCTTTTGCTCTCATTTTGGATTATTGTCAAAAACAGGTTTGTATTACGGGTCCCATTTCGAAGGTGTTGCATCATGTTAGGCCTACCCTTGGCACAAAAAGAGCCCCCCAAATAGGACATGCATCCGAATTGTTTGAATAATTACTAACTCATGTCTTTTTCTTTTTCTCTTTTGAATAAATTGCAGAAAATCTAGTAACGATTGGTTTATCTAAAGAAGTCTTTTGTATCCTCAGGTAAATTTCAAAATAGCTTTTCGGAAAAGTCCCATTATTACGCGATCCCGAAGTAAGGCCCAAAGGAATCGTGTAGACATGAGTACTCAACCAGAATCATCTGATAAGGCCGTTGCAACTACCCAGCCGGAAGCCGCAAGTCCTGGGGTTCAGTTGACAGAGTTGCACACAAAATTTGGGGAAATGGCATCAGAAATGGCCGCTCAGAAGAAGTTGATTGACGAGCTCGTTAGTAGCGGAGTGCAACCTGAGCCTGTACCCGCTACACAACCACAATCCGAACCATTTGTTATTCCTTCATTTCAAACCACGTTTGAGGGAACTTTTAACCCGCAATATGCTTTTACTCAAAATCCTCCTTTCTACCCTCCTTATGGTCAAGGATTTCAGCCTCAAAGCGACCCAAACATGCATTTGAACCCACCAGGTTTTTATCAGCCTACCGCAGAGCCCGTCGTGCCGGAGCACACTTTCCAAAATAAGCCTGAAATGGGTGAATCTTCTGCTCCAATTGATATGAAGTTGCTCAAACGTCTAGATCGCTTCGATGAATTTATGAGGAAGAGCCAGGGGTTAAATAAGCAGGGGGTCCTGGATTATGATGAATTGTGCCTTTTTCCGAACGTGCAGTTGCCTGAGGGGTTCAAAACCCCTAAATTTAACAAATATGATGGGACGGGTAATCCCAAGACACATCTCCGACTATTTGCCAACAAATTGGGAAAGCCCGTAGACGATGAGAATTTGCCTTTAAGGTTGTTCCCCGAGAGTCTGGAAGGGGATGCGCTTGACTGGTATTCTAACCTGAAGCTTGAAGACGTGAAAACCTGGATTGATTTGTCTAATGCATTTGTGAGGCAGTACGAGTACAACTGCGAGTTGGCTCCGACCAGAACTACGTTAGAAGGAACGAAAAGGAAGCCTTCTGAGGACCACAAGACCTATGCCAAGAGGTGGAGGAAAATAGCTGCAAAGGTCGAGCCACCAATGACCGAGGATGAAATCATACGTACTTTCATAAAATCCCATGATCCGCCGTATTTCGAAGAGATTTTCCGTATGACTGGATGTTCGTTTGCTGCAATTGTAAATAAACTTGAGGAGTTTGATGACTTTGTGAGAGATGGGAAGATTGTCAATGTCTCCGCCCTTAAATCTCAGTTGGATGCTTTACAAGGGCAGGGAAGCAATGTGAAGAAACCGCCATTCAAAAAGAAGGAGGGGGACGCAACCTTTATCTGGAACCAAAACCCTTCACCTAGACCCCGATATCAACACAACCCAATCTACCAACCCCATTACCCTTACTACTCAAATTCGCATCCTGTATATACTACCAATATCCACCACCCTCGACCTCGCCCAAGCTATTCAAACCCACCTTCAGCCCCTTTTCAAATTTCCCAACCAAATCCACCCCAAAATCGACCTCGCCCTCCATATAACCCAAGATTTCCTCCACCAAATAGACCTGTTTACAACCATCCTCAATCTCCTGAACATTACAACCGACCCCCTAGCCGTACATTTACCAACCTAGGTAGGCCTCTGGATCAATTGTATGGACAATTAAAGGCTGCCGGGAAAATTGGTACGGTGCCCCCTCCAACCTACCCATATGGCATGCCCGCCTGGTATAACCCGCAAGCAGTCTGTGCTTATCATTCAGGGGCTGCCGGACATTCGACTATTGATTGCAAGGCGTTTAAGCATAAAATCCAAGATATGGTTGAAGTCGGGGAGATTGTAATCCGGAAAAAGGAGGAGCAAGGGCCGAACGTAAATAGGAACCCTTTACCGGAACATGCCAATATTATTGGGGTTATTCTGGATGATACGGAGTATGTGGAACCAGTCAGAGAATTGGCAAGGGAAGCTGAAGTGTTTGGGGTCACAGACCAACCCTTTGTCATAGAATTGCCATTTGAAGAGGATGAGAGGCCCTTTGTTTTGGATCTCACGCCAGCCGAAAGTGAGGCTTTGGAGCCGGTGGTTATTGAATTCCCGAAGCAAGAGCCTGTTTTAAGCCTGCAACGAGTGCCATGGAACTATGATGAACCTGACGTACAGATTGGGGAAAAGTCAATTGCAAAGAAGGAAGTATCAGTGGTCACAAGATCGGGGAAAATTGCAAGCCCGTTTGAAGCAACCATTCCGATTCAAGCAAATAACTCTGAGCCACCCGCCAAACCAACAATTACCGAAAGAGAAGCCTTAGATTTCCTTAAAAGGCTCCAAAAAAGCGAATACAATGTGATCGAGAAGCTTAGCAAGTCGCCCGCTCAAATATCCATGTTGGATCTACTTTTTTCATCAGATGTGCATAGGGATGCATTGCTCGAAGTACTGACTAAAGCTCAAATTCCTAGAGACATTTCAGTTGATAATTTCTCACACGTGGTTGGGAACGTATTATTCACCAAACAAATCACTTTCTCTGACGAGGAATTGCCGGCAGAAGGCATTGGACATAACAAGGCCCTATACATAGTTGTGAGGTGCAACAGAAAAATGCTGCCGAAGGTATTGATTGATAATGGATCCGCTCTTAATATATGTCCCTGGAGCACCTTGGAAAAGCTAGGATTGCAAGATGTCAAGCTGAGGCCTTCAAGGACCATAGTCCGAGGTTTTGATGGAGCGCAAAGAGAGCCAATAGGAGAAGTAGACTTAGTGGTCGAGATGGGACCCGCACAATTTCAAATAACCTGCCAAGTCATGCACTTTCCTAGTGTTTACAACGTTTTGCTTGGAAGGCCGTGGATTCACAAGTCTGGGGCTGTGCCTTCTTCATTGCATCAATTGCTGAAATTCGTAGTAAACGACAAGCTGATAACTATATTTGCTGAGGAGGATTGCCTTGTAATCACCGATTCCGAGTCCAAAGAAGAGGGTAGCCGAAGCTCCACAGTGACCCCTCATAGCACATCTGATATTGTCTCCGTCAGTTGGATAACAAAGGAGGAGCAAGCTCTATCAAGGGCCAGTGTCATGATGGCTAAGGAGATGATCCGTGGAGGCTATGAATTTGACAAAGGGCTGGGACGAGATTTGCAAGGAATTTTGAAGCCAGTGGAGATTATTGAGAAAAAGGATTCGTTTGGTTTAGGCTTCCGACCGACTGCTAAGGATATCAGAGAAATGAAGGAGCGCAAGAAAGCGGAGAAAGAAGAAAGGCAAAGGGCTCTTGACATTCCACCCCTGCATTATACTTTCCCACGACCAGCCGAGGTGATCATGTCAGAAATCAACCCAGTTGACGAAACTGAAGCAAGTTTGGCCCAGCTGTTCGTTGGGGCGACATTTGAAGATAGTTTGTCAGACGAAGCTGAATTTCCTAACATCCCTGAAGGGTCAATTCCCAACTGGACAGCCGAGTTTCTGCCCATTCGGAAGGAGTTTCGGTAAACTGAAAGGGGTTTATCATTCATGTGAATTCATGAAAATACTTTTGCATCTGTAAATAGCCAATGAAAACAATTTTACTTTTGACTAACATTTGCGCATGTAAATATTGTTAAGTTTTCATTTCCACTTGCTTTCAATCAAAGGTCTTTATGAAAATGCACAAGTTGTTCTTGTTAATTCGCTTGTTTATATTCATATTGCTTGTTCATTTGTTTGTTGTATGCTTATTTGCTTATTATCCCACATTCGTTAATTCTTTCAGATGGCCAAAAATAAAATTATTTGACCCTTTGGATATCACAGTTCTGGAATGCGATAATGGCAATCTCTATATCACTCACGACTTGGAGGTCTGTGAATCCGAACTCCAAAGCAAGAGTGATAATGAGGAGGTATTCGATTCTTTTGCAAAGGACCTTGAACAATATGAGGAAAAACCAAAACCGAACCTGGAAGAAACAGAAATGGTTAACATTGGCACTGAGGATGAAGTTAAGGAGATGCAGATTAGTATTCACTTGAATGAGAAGCAGAAAAATGAGATGATTGAATTCTTGACTATATTCCAGGATGTATTTGCGTGGTCCTATGATGATATGACTGGTATTTCAACTGATGTGGTAGTTCATAAATTGCCCACCGACCCTTCTTTTCCACCCGTAAAGCAAAAACCCAGAAAATTCAAACCAGATATGAGCCTCAAAATAAAAGAGCAAATTGAAAAACAACTCAAGACCAACATTATCATTGTTTCCCATTACCCAATTTGGCTTTCAAATCCAGTCTCTGTTCCAAAAAAGAGTGGAGAGGTGCGAGTTTGTGTTGACTATAGAGACCTCAATAAAACCAGTCCTAAAGATGATTTTCCTTTGCCGAACATCCATATTCTCTTGGACAATACCACTGGGCATGAGATTGAATCCTTTTGTGATTGCTTTGCTGGGTACCACCAGATTTTGATGGCAGAAGAGGATAGGGAGAAGACTGCTTTTATCACCCCTTAGGGCACCTTTTGCTACCGAGTCATGCCTTTCGGTTTAAAGAATGCTGGAGCAACGTATCAGAGGACCATGACAACCCTATTTCATGATATGATCCACCGGGAGATGGAGGTCTACGTGGATGACATCATAATCAAGTCTAAGAGGGCAGAGGACCATTTGGTTAATCTGAAGAAGTTGTTCGAAAGGTTGCGGAAGTACAATTTGAAGCTAAATCCTGCAAAATGCGCCTTTGGAGCACCCGCGGGTAAACTTTTGGGATTCATTGTTAGCAAGAAGGGCATAGAGATAGATCCAGCGAAAATCGAAGCAATTCGAGATATGCCAGTGCCGAAAACTCAGAAGGACGTGAAAAGTTTCTTAGGGAAGATCAATTTCATTGGGAGGTTCATCGGCCAACTAACTGCCACATGCGAGCCATTGTTCAAATTATTGAGAAAGAATGTGCCGTTGTATTGGAATGAGGAGTGCCAACAGGCTTTTGATAAGATTAAAGATTATTTGTTGCAACCACCAGTCTTAGTGCCGCCCAAACCGGGCCGACCTTTGATTATGTATTTATCTGTACTCGATGGAGCAGTAGGGTGTGTTCTAGGTCAGTACGATGACTCTGGAAGGAAGGAACAAACCATCTACTATCTAAGCAAGAAGTTCACGCAGTACGAGGCTAATTATTCATTCATTGAGAAAAGTTGTTGTGCATTGGCCTGGGCGGCTCAAAAGTTGAGACACTACTTGTTGAGCCATACCACTTATCTTATTTCCCGATCTGATCCTTTGAAGTATCTTTTGGAGAAGCCGATGTTAACCGGACGCCTGGCCAAATGGCAGATAATTCTATCAGAGTTCGACATTATTTTCACTTCACAAAAGGCGGTCAAGGGGCAAGCTATAGCTGATCATTTGGCGGAAAATCCAAGGGATGATGATTATCAGCCACTTCATACCTATTTCCCTGATGAGAAAGTTTTATTCGTAGGCGCTACAGATGATATAGGTGAGCAAAACCCTGAATGGAGACTTTTCTTCGATGGAGCTTCGAATTCTCTCGGAGTTGGAATTGGAGCTGTTCTGGTCTCACCCGAAGGGAAGCATTACCCTGCCGCGGCCAAATTGCAATTTGCCTGCACAAACAACATGGCTGAATATGAACCCTGCATTTTTGGTCTTAAAATGGCTTTAGAAATGGAAATCAAAGAGTTGATAGCTTTCAGTGATTCAGATTTGCTCGTGCATCAAACCTTGAAATAGTGGATAACCAAAGATTCAAAAATTCTGCCCTACCATTGCAGTCTGCTCATTCTGGCCAAGCAATTTCGAAATTTGGAGTTCAGACATCTTCCACGTGCCCGGAACGCATTTGCCGATGCTTTGGCCACTTTAGCTTCTATGATCCAATATCCTGATGAATTGAGGATCGAGCCAATTCCGATTCAACTTCAAGACAAACCTGCCCACTGTTGGGTTGTAGACAAGTCCTCCGATAATGTTCCGTGGTATACCGATCTTAAGGAGTTTCTAAAAACTGGGTCCTATCCTCTGCATGCTAGTACAAAGGACAAGAGTTTTCTGCGTAGAATGGCTTCAAAATTTTTCTTGAATGGAGAAGTGTTGTACAAAAGAACCTCAGATTTGAACCTTTTAAGGTGCATTGATGAAGATGAAGCTCAATATATGATGAAAGAAGTGCATAGTGGCGTTTGTGGACCTCACATGAATGGTCATTTGCTAGCGAAGAAAATCATGAGAACCGGATACTTCTGGCTTACTATGGAGCAGGATTGTATAGATTTTGTCCGGAGATGTATAAAATGTCAAATGCACGGTGACGTTATACACTCTCCACCCACTGAATTGCATAGCATGACTGCCCCATGGCCCTGTTCAATGTGGGGTATGGACGTGATTGGTACAATTGATCCTCCCGCTTCAAATGGACATCGATTTATATTGGTGGCGATCGAGTACTTTACTAAATGGGTTGAAGCGGAGTCATTCAAACATGTCACGAAGAAGGTAGTGGCCAATTTCCTGAGAGATCACATCATCTGTCGTTTTGGAGTACCCGAAACCCTTATTACGGATAATGTCAAGAATCTGAACAATGACATGGTAGATGGACTATGCGAGCAGTTCAAGATCAAACACCGCAATTCTGCCATTTATAGGCCTCAGATGAATGGAGCTGTAGAAGCCGCAAATAAGAATTTGAAGAAGATTATCCGCAAAATGACAGAGAGGCATCGCGATTGGCATGAAAAGTTGCCTTATGCATTGATGGCGTACCGGACTTCTATTCGGACATCGACTGGGGCAACGCCATATTCAGTTATGTATGGGATGGAAGCTGTATTACCAGCTGAGGTTGAAATTCCGTCGCTACGAATCCTTATGGAAGCTAAATTGGAGGAGGCCGATTGGATCAAGCAGCGCCATGAACAATTGACTTTGATCGATGAAAAACGATTCAATGCTATTTGTCATGGTCAGTGCTACCAGAAACGTGTGGCTCGGGCCTACAACAAAAAAGTCCACCGACGGGCATTTGAAGAAGGTGACAAAGTACTAAAACGGATTTTGTCGATGCAAGATGAAGCTAAAGGCAAATTTGCTCCAAATTGGCAAGGGCCGTTCATTGTCCAAAAGGTATTACCTGGCGGAGCGCTCATTTTAGCAGAAATGGATGGACGAACTTTTCCTCAACCCATCAACTCAGATATGTGCAAAAAAATTTTCATTTGATCATGCAAATTTTCTTTAGAAATTCATGCAAATGGCGAAATGCAAGTTAGGCCATCTTCTTTTACACTAAAAACATTTTATCTCTACTTGTCCCCTTTGAGCCATCAGAATTGACAAATTTCGTTTGCTAACCCTTGAGAATTGCAAACCCCACACTGGGGCAAATTTTATTCAAAAAAAAGAAAAAGAAAAAAAAAACCTACACTGGGGCAAATTTAGTTTTCAAAGAAAAATGCAAAGGTGAGGAAAAAGCAATAAAAAATGCAAAAAAAAGAGAAAATCTGATCAAACTGGGGCAAATTTTCCTCAGTTTCGGAGTTGTTTTCAAAAGAGTGCAATCTCAAAGTTATTTCATCCCTCGTATCAAATCTGCTTTCAAGCCTTAACTTTTCTTGAAAAACACTCCACCTGACATCATTATAAAAGCCCAAAGTCCTGGCTTTCGTCACTTGTTGCATTTCTATTAGAAAATTTGTTAATCAACTGGCAGGTGATGTCCGTAATGTCTTCGCCTAATCTTATAAGGGAAGTACATTTTACTGATGCCAGAAATCTTTAATTCATGTTTCTGAGTCGATCATGGTCGAGATATTTCATTCTTCTTTAGGTGAAAACTCGAAAGGGCGCCTAAGAAAAAAAAAAAGAAAAAAGAAAGCAAAAAGAAAAAAAAGAGAAGAGAAAAAGAAAAAAAGAGAAAAGAAAAACAACAAAAACAAAAATAAAAGGGTGGGGGCAACCTTGGTGAAAACCCGAAAGGGCGCCAAGGTAGGTTTTCACAACAGTCAAGCTCAAGAAGGAACAGCTGGTGACCTGGTTCATTTAGGGTTTTCCTCATATTTGGGATACTTCTGCTAGTATCGGTTTCCGAAGAGAAAATATCCAAAGTCTTGAATATGATATTCGTTGGCTAAACTTGTATTGTTCTTTACAAATATTCTTTGCAAAATGTATCTTTATAAACCTTGTGGTTGTTCTCAATTATTTGTGTGTGACTGCTTATGATTGTCTACATTCTTTTGCATGCTCATCTTTGCTTGATATAGGAAATCATCTTGCATATATATTGATTTTTATATGATAAATTTTCATGCATCATTCTTTCACCATTGAATTCAAATGAATGATAAACCCTAAGATTTGTGCAAAGATAGGGGATTCAATCATCTATTACAGTGAGTAACAGGCAACAAAGCTGCCACCTGGATTGGGTGACGTGGTAAATCCATATTTTATCGGTCTCAGAAATTGAGAGGTTTCAAAATTACAAGTTCGACTAAGACAGATGCCGCAGAACAGAGGCAAAAGCACCACAAGACTCATATTTACACGATTCTCAAGGCAAACCGGATCAAGTGATGGTGGCAAGTCCATTATTTCTTCTTTTCTTGCAGGAACGTTGCATTTACAAACAAGAGCGGCCACTCTCATTTTGGCACCTAAATCAACGACAAACAAAGCTTCCCAGTAAGCAAGAATCGATGTTATTTGCAAAGCTCGATCATAAGAAACAACATCAGCTATCGCTTCAGTCACAGAGATCCAAATTTCCCTCTTGGTACAAAAGTTGAATTACTCTCAGATAAAGAACTCAATTCATGGTTTAAACATCCCCAGTGAAGTCCCGTTTTAAATTCCTGTTCGGGCCAGTCCCGTTTTAAATTTCGGTTCGGGTCAGTCCCGTTTTAAATTCTTGTTCGGGTCAGTCCCGTTTAAATTCTGTTCGGGTCAGTCCCGTTTTAAATTCTGTTCGGGCCAGTCCCGTTTAAATTCTGTTCGGGTCAGTCCCGTTTAAATTCGTGTTCGGGCCAGTCCCGTTTTAAATTCCTGTTCGGGCCAGTCCCGTTCTAAATTCGTGTTCGGGCCAGTCCCGTTTTAAATTCCTGTTCGGGTCAGTCCCGTTTTAAATTCCTGTTCGGGCCAGTCCCGTTTTAAATTCCTGTTCGGGCCTGTCCCGTTTTAAATTCCTGTTCGGATCAGTCCCGTTTTAAATTCCTGTTCGGGCCAGTCCCGTTGTAAATTCCGGTTCGGGTCAGTCCCGTTTTAGATTCCTGTTCAGGCCAGTCCCGATTTTAAAATTTCTGTCTGGGGTCAGTCCCCATCGTTTGAGTAGTTCGCAGCCGAAGAATGCAGGTAGGTATCTGGTGTCTACTTCTTTGTTTCAAGTTTTTTCAAAACTCAGACAAAGAGGGGCAAACTGTAGACACCAAATTTTGAAATAATTTATATGCTTCGTTTTAGTGATAATTCTTGTCTATTGATTTTTGTTAAATTCATGATTTTGTTTTATTTTAGTTTTATTCAATTTTGCCTTTTAGTTTGTTTAGTTCATTTGCTATTTTTTTATTTTATTTTTGTCATATTAGTTGTTTTTTTTTAGCTTTTCAAGTTTTAGCAAAGAAAAAAGAGAAAAAGAGAAAAATGAGAAAAACGATGAAAATGGAAAATGAAAAAAATGGAAAATTGCAATTTTTGCTGTTTATTATTTCTAGTTTATTTATTTTTATCTGATATTAATTAAATTTTTGGTTTTCATTTAATTTTATTACCATTTTGTTAAATTACTTCAAAAAGAAAAAGGAAAAAAAAATAGAAAGAAAATTAGCATTTTTTTAGCATTTCTGCATTTTTTTATTATTTTTTATTATTTTTATTATTAGGTAATTAGTTATCTATATTAATTAATTGGATTTAAAAAAAAAAAAAAACGTCGCGGTATGCACGCTGCAATTTTTTGCAGCGTACAAAGGACACTCACGGAAGATCATCGGAGGGCTGATGTGAAGGCAAGGGCAAGCCCTTCATCCTCACCATTCGGGTGAGGGTTTATGGATTGGAGGCTCCATATAAAAGGGAAAGAAAAGAGTAGCCGCAAGGGGAGAGTTTTAGAGAACGGCGGAAAGAAAAACTGAGCGACCGAAGGAGACGGCTAGAAACCAAGAAAGCGGGGGAAAGCAAAAGAGGGAGGAAGGATCTGAAAAAGAGGGAGAGAGCCGAGAGATAGAGAGCTAAGAGCGAGGGACGGCTGCTTGAACAAAGAAGAAGAAAACAACGAGAGAGAAAGCTGGAGTGGAGGAAGAAGATCTGAATCAGAAAGGAAAGCTTGGCCGAACAACAAACAAAAAAAAGAAGACTTGAAAACTTGGGAAGCTCGGCGGCTGAGGGTCAGGATTGAGAGCAAGAAAATAGAAAAGGCTCGGGCCGAGCAAGAAGGGATCAAAAGAAACGAGAAAACTGAGGGAGGATGGCTGGAAACTCTGGAGGGAAGGCTAGTTTTCGGGAGGAAGCTTGAAGAAAGCTTCGATCTTGGAGAGGAGTTTTTGGGTGACAACTGCTGAAAAGGGAACTGCTGGAAGCTTCAAAGGAGATCAGAATAGCATAAGGAAAATCCGCAAGCAAGGAAGGAGCGGAAGTGCTACCACCACTAACAAGAACCAACCGCCGTTACTCTCAACTGTAAGGCTCCCTTTTGCCCTTTCTATCCATGATTTTTGTTAGCAAATTGATGTGAAATATGGTTATTGGCTTGCCTGTCTCCTGTCTCTGATGATCGTGTCTTCCTAAGGTTACTATCCTTGACGAAGGGGTCGGTTAGGTTGTACATTTTTTGGTTAGGCTGTATATGATTTGGTTTCATGACCTTCATCAGGTTTTGATTCTTAACATTTTCCTGGTTGCTGTTTCTTTTACGTCTTGAAATGTGATGATGGGTTTTAGTAGTGGAAGGGATAGGTGAACCTGTTTCATTACTTTGCTGTGTGTTATGATTGCCTTGTTGTTTCATCCTTTGTTTGTCGATGTCTGGGCATGAGTTTTAGAAAACAAAAGGCATAAGTTGCCTGAGTTTCGTTAGTATGGAGACTGTCGGTATGATAACCATGCGTTCGGTATTTCTTTTTCTGATTTGGGTTCCATTCTGTTAGTTTGAAGCGTTCAAGTATTGCTAAATGATGTCGAGTAATAGTCTTTGCTGAAGCTCCTGGAACAGTTTGAGTTTTCCTTCCGATTGCTTGTTGTTTGATCATCTTTTCATGCACTTGCTGGCTGCAATTTGAAGCAGTAACCTGCGGTACAACAGTGGGCTGCAACAGGGTATCTGTTTGTTGCAGGCACTGCTGGACGCATTATTTGATGGATTAAACCTGACTTTGTATGTTTGGGGCTGAAAGGTTTGAATTATGATAGGCCATGTCAAAAATGAATTGCAGGCTGCTAAAATCTGGATTTGCTTGAATTTCTGGGTTTGCTTGCCTTTTCTAGGATGCATTTTCTCTTTACTTTCACATTAGGTTCGGTATTGGGATAATGGGTAAATATGGAAATGAGTTTTTTTTTTGCAAAGAAGAATTCTCTATCTTCATGGCTGGTGTTCTCTTGTTCTTACGCATTCCTGTCTCAGTGGTTTTTGTTGGCTGATATGCAGTAGCTCATTTTGTCCTTACGATGTTGGCTTTTGGCTGTTCATGTTAGAAGAATTTATAGGGTAATCTTACTGTTTTGAGTTTGTTGCTTGGAGTAAGAAGGCAATTTGGTAAGCTGTAAATTTGGTAGCAAATGAAACATTGCGGAAGCTGAAGTTTTTTCTTGCCGTGGCATGCATGTTTTCCCAAAATTGAGTGTGATATCTTTCTGAGTTGTTTGTTTGTTTGGATCATGGTAGTGGTATAGTTAGTTGCTTAATCTGAAGTTGTGATGTTGGGTTGGAAAATATCTAATTGAAGTTGTGTTTTTGAACCTAAGAATCTGAGTTAGTTTGAAAGCAAAGTGCAGCAGTTTCATTCTTGGTTGTTTAAAACTTAATGTAAAATAGTTGCAGAAAGTTTCAAAAATGCAGAAATCTTCTACGTTGCATGCATGAAAATTCAAAAAGATTACACTTTAACCCCTCAGGTTCCACCTTATGTTACTATGACCCAACAAATAGAATAATTTCTTCAATTGGATCCCTGTGATTTTCGCAGTAATGCTGCAAAAGCCCACCAATACTCTAAATTCTTGCAATTGGATCATGAAATAGTTGCATTTTAACTCTCACTTGACCTTCCTTGGCTCTTGGACTTTCAAAATTCCTAAAATGTCTCAATTGACCTTGTTTGATTAGATTAGTGGTTGCATTTGGGTCCTTGGTTTGCAATTGAGTCCTAAGTTTATTACAATTTGAACAGTTGTTTGGCATTCTATCGTTTGGAAATCTTTGAGACTCTTGAGCGTTTCAGTTGGACTTGAATGACTTCATGTGTTTGCAATTAGGTCCTAAAACAACGGCAACGTAACTTCCATGTCTACCTTAGTTTTACCATGGCTCAATTACTTGAATTATTTGATTAACCTTGCCGTTCTAGGATCTTAATTGATAGTTATATGTTTTGGGTTGACTCTTGGATAGATTTGGTAAGGGGTTTTAGGATGAGTTCAAAGGTTTTCAAGAGCTTCATCTAGATTCATGTGGTAATGTGCATTTGTGTGGATTTTAGATGTTTTGATGATTCAATCAATAGTTGGGGGCTTTATTTCATGAATATGGAAGTCTTAGGCATTTAAATGCTTCTAATTGTTCAATTCCATGTTTATGTGTTGGATTGCTTGACCCTTGTTTTGTTTTGGACCTTTAAAGTTCTTAAATGTTCGATTGACTCGAATGTTTGGGTAAGGGTTATGTTTGAGTCCTTAGTAGATGCTTTACTTGGAAATTGAATAGGTCATGCCTTCTCCTTGATCTTTAAGTACCTTTGAGTTGTGATTGAGGAAATTTTTGATGGTTTGATGGATGTCATTTGATTTATTTACATTTTATCATTAAATTGGTGCATTAATCTTTTGCTTTGGATGATTTTAGCCCAAGTTGTCCCGATATTTGGTGACTTTAGCCCCATTTAGGTCTTATTCATTTCGTTAATATCACCAACGGGGAAGGTATAATTCCTTTTATTTTTTGTCTCTCCTATGTGAACCAACGTGCTACGTGAGAAATACATGTCTACTTTGCTTTCCTAGCTTTCTTTAATTTCTTTTATTTATGTCATTTACTTTTGCTTTTTATTTAAGTTATTCTTTATGGGGTATGTGTACACCTCTTGGCTTGTAATAGATAGGGATTGGAGGAGCATTCAATGAAGACCTATCGAAGACGTGTGCCTAGCTAGCAAATGTAATAGTTAGGGCTTTAATTGCCTTATGTGTCTTGCATGCTTAGTTGCTACGTGTTAATTTGCTTTGTTAGGGCCTTGCATCTAGTCGAGCATGCTAAATGTTATGTGCTATGTGTTTACGAGTGTTTGGCATGTCTACTCGCTTTCCATAGCCATGAATGAATGCGATGGATGAATGTACGTTTCCACTAGTCCAACGCTAGTCGGAATTCATAGAATGAGCTAGTCCAACGCTAGACCCTTAGGGATTTCCCCTCGTTAGTACATGTTCGCATGTTCATCACATGTCATGCATTCTTTTTAGTTTTATCATTTTGCATGCTCCTCGATTCCCCTTTCCCCTCACTTTAGGTCTTGCATCTCATGCTAGTTAGGGTACATTTGCCTGAAGAGTCCCCTTCTGATAAGGGAAACGAGCGAGTGTGGCTACTTGATAGCCTTAGCACGCTAGTTTTGCTTTCTAATCAAAGGGAAAATCGAAGTCGAAAAAGTTAGGAGTCATTCCCATACCCGACCTGATGCATTCCTTTAGGTTCATTCATTCTCATTTATCACTTACTCATTTTTTTTCAATTCACATTTCCTCATCACTTTTCCTTTCCTTATTGTTCAATTTGATTTCTACTTCACAAAATTGCACTTAATTACACCTATATGCACTTATCACTATATTTCATAAACTTGCACACAAACACTTGGATTTTTCATACAATTTCACACATGCACCTTTTCATACACTTGCACACAAACACTTGGATTTTTCATACAATTTCACACGTGCACCTTTTTATACACTTGCACACTTGCACTTTAGCCATCATTTGCATTAATCGACCTCTATAAGGTTTTCCTTTATTGGCCGCCACAATTCATGTGGTTGGGACCAAAAACCTTACAAGAGACATTTTAGAATTTAGGTTTGCATTTTTTCCTTCTTTTTGCATTCATGTAGTGCATCCAAATGTAATAAATTCTTTGGTTAAAACAAGAAAATCTTTGATTAAATCATGCAACTAGCCTTGGCTAGGTCAAAGGGGTGCCTTGGATTTTATCCTTGCCTTCCCCTTTGTCAAATGTGACTCCCGAACCTTTTTCTTTGGTTTACGTAGACTAGGAGTCGTTTAAAAAGGGTTTCTCACTACTTTTTCCTATTTTTCTTTAAAAATACATTTTTTAGGTGACTTGGTACACCTTAACTCATTACCAAGTGGCGACTCCGTATTTAGTTTTAAAAACCCTTTTTAAACTATAATTTTGTGTCAAATCGTCGCATTCTCAAAACCCCATTTAGACCCATTTTTCTTTTAAATCACGATTCATTTTCCAATCACAAAATACATTTTTTAAACCATTTATTTATTTATCAAAAATGGGGCGCGACAATTTGGACTAAGTGGCCTTCTACATTGTTGTAGCCCTGTCTTTTAGCTTCGAGATGGTGGGTCTTACACCCTCATCCGATAAGCGTAGTGCAATTTGAGCCATTACCGCATAATAAAGGCAAAACGGTTTTTTGTTGTTACGGCCAAGATGGCTACATTTCCTGATTTTCTGGTTTGCTATAATGCTTATATATGCATACGAAACCTTATTGGGGTCATATTTGGCATTGATTTGTGATTAGTTATCGAGTCTCATTGTACTTGTTTGTATGTTTTAAGGCTTACTTTTATTCCGGTCGTTTCCTAGTTAACTTTTACTTTGAGCCTAGTGAATGGCTTTTGGAAATGAGGTGAATTTTGTGTGAGATGTTGGGACTGATTCGATGAAATAATGAAGCCTTAATGGCTGGAAAAGTAAGAAATCTAGGGAAAGTGCTGCCCGATTTTCTAGGCCGTTTGGTTCTTTTAAGTTGGATTTGCCTTTTGGTAGAAATAAAAGGGCTTTTGGGTTTTTGAACCTAGGTCTTTATGCTATCTTTTTGTTCCCAAAAATCATGTTTTGTACCCTTGCATTAGTAATTATTTGGCGAGGCATACGACTAGTAGTCGAGCCTCATGTGCATTGTGTTTACTCGATTACGGATGTGAAACCTTCAATTGGTTTATTTTGGTTATTTTAGGGTTTCTTGGCGATTAAGGCCAATCTGAAGTAAAAACTTTTGAAGTTGAGCCGGTGAGTGTACCACTCCCCTCCATTGCTGTTTAACTTGATTTCTGCTCTGCAATCTGTTTATTTGTTTGAGACGAGGGTGTACTTTATCACACTCATTCTCTTGTCTGTTCATATGCCAATTTACTATGCAAAATTTGAATCTGTTATCTGTGTCTGCATCTGTTCGGATTTCTATGACTTATGAGCTCAGTCCTGTGGCTAAGTTATTCGAGTCGGGTCGGCAAGGGCCTGGACGATTAGATAACGAACCACGGTAGTCTGTTCGGGGATTTTGGGTATTGAGACCCTTGAGTCCGGGTATACTCGAGTATTACCATTTTGTTCGTTTGAGGTGAGCGGGCCCGGTAAAGGGGTGTTTGGTGGACGGAATTCGGTGATAAGAGGGGTCTACGGACGCGTTGGTTCTATATACGTTGACGGAGAGTCAACCGGTTTGGATCAAGTACTGCGCTGGAAATTTGGCTCCTGAGAGCCACCCGTATCCTTCTGATTTGAATCATTGGTTCCTTTGCTTTACATCTGACATGTGTATCTGATTTGTTAAATGTGAAATGCCATGATTTTAATGCTATCTGTTTGGTACCTCATTGAGCGTAACCTCACCCCTTTCTGTTCCTTTTGTTTTCCTTACAGGAAAATAAACCCTTTTGGTCTGAATTTGACAAATGGCTGCCAAATTGAGCTAGTTGAACATATCTTTTGTATAGCTCATGTATTAAAACCCTAAGTGTACTTTTGGGGCGTTTTCTCTTTTGATTTGGCAAACCGTGTATATGTATTAACTTTTGAAAGCTTTTGTATGTCATTTTGATTTGTAAACGCTAAAGTTCAGATGTGAATGTTTGTTAGCTATTTCGGTTGGGTTCTGACGGGTCGGTTACTATTCATGGCCGACCCCGGATTTCATTTTTTTATTTCGGGTTATTTTACCATTTTGACTTGCTTACGCTCGTTTGTAAGTTCCGGATCGCTATAGATAATTCTAGTCTGCATCGTTAGTCCTGGCGAGAGCTAGGCAGGCGACCCGCCAAACCCTCTGGTTCGCCTTAGGGGGAGGTGGGGCCGTCACAGTTGGTATCAGAGCCACTTCGCGTGGTCTCTGCGCGGAGTGAGCTTGGGCCAAGTGGTGTATGGTCCTGATTTCATGAATATGTCTAAGTGCTCGTTTGAGCGTAAGTTATGAACCAGACATGTCATAAGTGTAAAGATCTTTTATCATGGGATTTGAGGAAGATAGATATGTATGTCGGGTAGGAATCTGTAATATGGATGATTTACTCTTAGGACCGGCCGGCTCGAGTTGTGAATTATCTTAGATGGGATTCTTGCGCCCGGATACGAAAGATGTGAGGGCCTAGGTTAGAAAGGATTTGGTGAACTAGAAAGGCCTTTCCTCGGTGGATCGTCTATGTTTGTACTTGACTTAACTGGCTGTATGTATGTGTTCGGCTTAATTTTGACCTGCTTGTATATATATGTTTTGATCCTGTTTGGAATGTATAAATGTGTGTTATCATAAAAGTTTTGAGTGTTACTTACATGCATCGTGCTTATTTTGGTTTAGTATTATTGCCTAGACAAAGTAAAACTCATGGAAGGTACACAGAGTGGACGGGGCCGTGGGCGTGGAAATAGGCAACCTACGCCTGAAAGGGGTACTGGGGAAACCTCATCTGGACCAAACCCTGAACTTAGGGTTGACCCCAATGTCCAAATAGCTGCTGCCATGCAGCAAATGACTGCTTTGCTAGCCCAAGTAGTGCACCAACAAGGTCAAAACCCTAACCCTGGGAATCCTGGTAATCACATGGAGGGCGAGGATAGAGCCCTTGAGAGATTTCAGAAGTTCTCCCCACCCAAATTTCTTGGAGGCCTTGATCCTGACGTAACTGAGAAGTGGCTGGAGAAGATGATCGATATTTTCGCTGCCTTACACTATACCGAGGAGAGATAGGTGACATTTGCTGTCTTTCAACTAGAGGGAGCCGCCCGTTCCTGGTGGAATGTCATTCGAATGAAATGGGAAAGAGAACAAACCCCGAGAACGTGGGCGAACTTTATGAGAGAATTTAATGCCAAGTTTTTCCCTCCTCTCATCCAAGAAAAGAAGGAAGATGAATTCATTCGGCTTCGCCAGGGAACACAAACCGTAGCCGAGTATGAGAGTCAATTCACTCGGTTGTCTAAGTTTGCACCTGAACTGATCATAACCGAACAACGACGGATAAGGCGTTTTATTCAGGGGCTAAATGTTGAGATTCAAAAGGATTTGGCTGTAGCTCAACTTAGTACCTTTAGTGACGCTGTGGAGAAAGATCAACGGGTTGAAGATGCGAGGCTACAAGTTAGAAACTTCCAAACCAAGAAAAAGGGCTTTCCTGGGAGCAGCTCGGAACAGGAAGATAAGGGCACACCCCCTAAGAGTGGAAAAGGGAATAGAGGAGTACGACAACCGGGGATGGCCAGTGGTGTTTCACCGGGAGGATCGGTCACTGCTACTCGAGGTCCCTGTGGATATTGCGGAGGGCCAAGTCACACGGAGGCAAATTGTTGGAAGAAAGAAGGAAAATGCCTGCGCTGTGGTAGCGCCGAACATCGAATTGCTAACTGTCCAGCACGACTGCGCGAAGGGAGAGGGACTCCGCCACCAACCAAGACTAACTCTCAGCAACCAGCTAAGACCAACCCTGGACAGTCGAAAGGAGAAGGGACTGGAGCGAAAGTACCGGCTCGAGTATATTCCCTGGAGCCTCATTAGGTCCCTGACTCGTCTGAGGACGTAGAAGGTACGATCCGTTGGGTACCTTAGATTTGATGGATTCCGCTGATAAGGAATTTCGAGGATGAAATTCTTTTAAGGGGGAGAGAGTGTGAGAACCTGTATTTTTTTTCCCTTAATGTTTTTCCTAGGGTTTTCCCCCTTTAATTGCATGTTTGCTGCATTTTCTGGCGTAGGAAAATTCTCCTGGTAAATTTTATGAGTAATCATAGTTTTAGATGATTTTTCTAGTATTGGGGAGTTTTTGAAAAATTAAGAGTATATAATGGACGTGGGACCCACTAGTGCGAAAAGTTCGAAAAAATTTGGCCAATTAGGTTAAATTCGGGATACTGTGTGAAATTTATCGGGTGTTAAGAGATAAGTAGAGGATGTGAAGTGATTGATGTGAGAGGAAAAAGAAAAGATAAGATTGCATTTAATGAAGTGACAAGTGTCACTCTTCCATTGGATATGACTTGGTGACAACTATTCATGTTTTTTTGACTTTTGACCCATTGATTAAATATTTCAAAAATTAACCAAAAATCACCATTTCTTGCTCCTTGTTGGCCGGCCCTCTCTTGAGCAAAGAAGAGAGAAACTCTTCTGTGAGGACTCGCAAATTCCTTGTATTTTTCCTCAAAAATACCCTTTTATTTGAAAATTAGTATTTATCAAAGGCCACTACCCAATAATTTCACAATAAGTGTAAGTAAACCTAGAAAATAGGGTTTTACGCTTCGGTTTCAAGTTTGGAGCAAAATTAGGGTTTTCGCGATTTTCGCCGGATGAATTTTCGGTACAGAGTAAGGATTAAATTTGAGGATTAAAAGTGACTTTTAAGTGAGAAATAATATGTGATTGGTAGTAATGATATAAGGTTAGTGAATGGGAAGTAAAAACCCTAGTACGTGAGTTTTTAAGAAAAACGGCGCGAACCGGCGGGTCCCGCGCACTACCAATTGAACGCACCACTTGACCACCACTTTCTTACCCTACAAGTTCATTGATACTTGAGCAAAATATCTTCTTATATTACAGCTAAGGCTGACCAAAACTAGTGGCTAGAAAAGAAGGAAAAGAAAGAGAAAAAAAGAAAGGTGGTGGTGGCGACAAGTGTCGCCACCTAAGAGCATCTTGACCAAGACACTTTGGCATCTTACTTAACCAATTTTTTCACCTTTCCTCTCCATATTTCTGCTGCTGGCCGAACCAAAGAGTGTGAGAAAGTGAGAGCAAGAAAAAAAACATTCCATCTTCTTGATTTGCTACAACTAAGTGAGGAATTCCAATTCCAAACCGATTAAAGTGGAGGTTGTGAGTTGGGAAGCTTGAGGAACCAAGAAATTTCAAAGGGAGTGCACTATCACTCATCCAAGTCTTCCTTTAGAGGTACAAATCTGGTCATGATCCTTGTTGCTTAAATTTTGGGTTTAAGATGATTTTTAGCTTAAGTTTTGGCTTAATTTCATGATTATGCAAGTGGTTGTGATAAATTTTGGGATGAATAAGCAAGCTAGGGTTTCATAGCTCTCTGCCTAAACTTGTTGTACGATTGTAAATGTTGTAATTAAGGTTATATAAGGTTGTTTGGTGGTGATTAGAACCAGAAATTTGAGAAAATTCCACTAGAAACTGAAAATTTCAGAATTCTGGAAAATTGTTCTTCTATTCTGTCCGGTTTTGTAGCCCTATGTTAGAGGCCGAATTGGCCTTAGGTCAAAGAATAAAAGTTGTAGAGAACGGTATTTTATAGGTGCCTACAAAATTTCAGCTCAATCGGAACAACGTAGGACATGAAAAGTCCAAAATACCCTTACTATTTTAAGTATTTCCTAAGCAGTCCGTGTGATCAGTTAAGTCCAGTTTATCCCGTTTTTTGACTAGGATCCATTCTGATTTAGTGTTTTGTCAAAACATGAAAGTTGTAGCATTCTGAATTAGCTTTCAAATGCCTCTAAGAACACCTGATTCGGACTTGGGTACTCTGAGTTATGTCCATTACAGTGTTCTGCGTTTAAACTGCCGACGAATTGGTTTCTGGTTTAGTAATTTGAGAATTTGACTAAGTTACATTAGGAACTGGATGAAGTGACCTTCATGAATGTTGTAGCTCTGTGTCTTAGCTTCGAAACGGCATAGGTTTCGTCTCAATCCGATAAGCGTAACTTTGGATATGTTATTTCCGCATTCGTACGTCAAATCTGTCTTGTGCTAAGTTGAATTTCTGCACTTGTGATTGTTGTAATTCTTATTCTTATGATATTGTGAGCCTATGGAATGGCTCTTGACTTGAATTGCTTATGTATGATGTTGGGTTGTGGTTGAGGAAAAATAATGAAGCCAAAATGGCTGGAAAATTAGGTAAACACAAAGGGCGTGCTGCCCAAATTTTCGCTCGAGGGCTAGGTTTCTATTTGAACTTGTATACTTTTGTTAGGCCAATACCATGACCGATTTTCCATTTTAAAACATGATTTTTCATCCTTGGGTTCAAACAACCCTCTTCTTACTTGAAAGTCATCTTTACACGTTTTACTCTTAATTAGTCGGGTTTCTTTGTTTCCCTTAAATGTTTTGCTCGATAAACTGTAATATGTTCTCTTGTTCAACCTTAGGTTTCATTGGTGACTAAGGGTAATATCCGGAAGGATATTTTGCACGTTATTTTGTATATCTAGGTGAGTGTTCCTTATTTGACTTTATGGCTTGTTGTTATCATTTGCTAATGTGTTAATTGCTTTTAATAATTTCCAAAACGAGTTTTCTAGGCGAGTGTGTACTTTATCGCACTCGACCTAAATAACTGTGTAATTTTCAAGGATTTAATGATTGAAATGTTACTTGCGCATGAATGTAAGCCTTTTGGGCTGAACAGGCCATTGCCCCTTGTTACCGGTCGTCTCGTGTGACAGCCCCACCTTCCCCTAAGGCGAACCAAAGAGGTTAGCGGACTGCCTGCCCAGCTCTCGCCAGGACTAACGGTGCAGTATAAAGCGATCTATCACGTTTTGAAACTTATAACGCGCGCAACAAGGCAAAAGGGCAAAATATCCCAAAATAAAAGAAACGAACTCCAGAGTCGGCCATGAATAGTAACCGACCCGTCCGAAACCCAATCAAGCATCGAAATACATATACAACATAAAATTAACCATTTACAAGCCACAACGGCAAGCCAAAACCATTCGCTAAGGAAGTACACATTCGAATTGCCTATCAAAAGGAAATGAACCCGTTATACATTAGGGTTTCACTTCAAGAGCAATACAAAAGACATTTACATGCTCAATTCGGCAATTGACTATCCAATCCATTCTCAAAAGTAATTATAACCCTGTAAGGAAAACAAATAACAGGGAATGAGCTAAAGCCCAGTGGTATACCACCCAATAAGCAATCAAAGTCATATAAGAATGAACTTTCATTTAAAGTGCACAAATAAGCAATGAAGCAAAACGGTAAAAGGATACGGTCGGCTCTCAAGAGCCCATTTCCACGCTTGCAATCTTGATCCAACCTCATTGACTCTCCGTCAATGTTAAAAGTACCAAACCGTAGACCACCCTTTACTTCCAATCCTTCCACCTAACATACCCCAACCGGGCCCGCACTTCATTTCAGTAGTTTTTGGTAATACTCGAGTTTACCGGAACCAAGGGTCTCATTACCACAAGGTTCCCCAGTACAGTCCCCGTGGCAATTCAATCTTCACGACCAAGCCCTCGCCGGCTCGATCCAATTGACTACCAAACGGGGTTGAGCTCAGTAATACAGTAAGGCCGTTGGACATCGTCCAAATGACACCAATTCAGTTTCCATGAAATGGAATTCACCAACCAATATGTCAAGTTCAGTAATGCAATAAAACGGTAACCAATCAGTGACAATATCAAAAGAGGTGAGGGCGGTCAAGTACACCCTCACCTTAATCAATTTCAATATCCAAGTAAGCCATCAAGGCATCACATAACATTTAACAAAGCCACATAGTAATAATTTAGTGAGTGGTATACTCACCAAGTGAGAAAGTGGTGTTTCATACACCGTGGTCACCAAGACGTCGTGAGCTACCGTCACGCCCTAGAATCACGCAACAAATGCAATGAGACTCGATAACGAGTCATATAGCAATGCTAAACACAACCCCAATAGGGTTTCATATGCATAAATGTGCATAATAGCAAACCAGAAATTAGAAAATGGCCTTAGTCTTGGCCCCCAAATAGAAAACTGTTTTACACTTATTATGCGGTAATGGCGTCAAATTCTCTACGGTTATCGGATGGGGGTGTAAGACCCACCGTTTCGAAGCTATGAAATAGGGCTACAACAATTTAGAAGGTCACGCAATCCAGTTCCTAGCTTAACTAGGTTGAAAATGCCAAATACCATACCAGAATTACCAAAACAGGTTTGCAAAACCAATAAAACTGTAATTACTCTAACTTAGTCTATACAAGTCCAAATACCGAAATTCCAAAGGCATAAGTTAGCTAAGACATCCAGCTACATTTCATCAGAAGACACCAACTTCAAAATCCAAACCAATTCCAGTCAAAAAGGCCAATTACTATCGCAGTTTTCACATTCTGCTCAAAGCAGAACAGCTACAGTAATCTCGTCATAACTCACTCTAAACTCATCCAAATGCCCTGAAATTTTACAGGCACCTCAAACACATCAATACCTACAACTTTCATGTTTTGAGAAAAGTCTAATTCGGCCTCTAACCCAGTGATCTAAAACCGGACAGAATTGGGATTTTAAGAACCCTAACTTTTCAAATTTCCAACCAAATCCAAAATTGATTGCATTTGCCTATCCAATACACCTCATAGAGTCATTATCAACCATTACCATTCATCATACAAGGCCACAACATTCATTTCATATTAAACCAGAAAAATTCCCAATAAAATAAAAACTTCACCAAAACTCTTCAAATCAAGAAATAAATCATATAATCCTTCACTCATGCCACCATTAAGCATAATATAACCATCATTAGGTATAGGGGAGAGGTTGAAGCATCACTTACCAAGAAACAAGGGAGAGGAGGATATTGGACACCTTAAACCTTCAAAACAACTTCACTACAACCCTTACTAGCACTAGTAGATAGGGTTTTATGGAGTGAAATCTAGTTTATGGGCTTGATTGAGATGATTTGCTAGTAGAAAGCTTGAAGATTGAGGGAGTTCTCCTTCTTGCAAGAGAGTGAGAGAGAGCCGGCCAAAGAGAAAGAAAAATGAGGAAATTTTGTGAATTTTTTGGATATTTAACCTTTGGTCAAAAAAGTCAAAATTGTGAATAGTAATTCTTAAAAGGCATCCAATAAGAAGGTGACACTTGTCACCTTCATAAATGCATTCTTATCTTTCTTTTCTCTCTCACATCAATCACTTCACACACACTACTTATCTCTTAACACCCGATAAATTTTAAACAGTATCCGAAACTTAACCTTATCGGTCGAATTTTTTCGAACTTTTCGCACTAGTGGGTCCCACGTCCACTATTTACTCCTAATTTTCTAAAATTTCTCCAATGCTAGAAAAATCATCTTAAAACTATAATTGCTCATAAAATCCACTAAGAAAATATTTCTAAGCCAGAAAATGCAGAAAACATGCAATTAAGGGGAAATAAACCCTAGGAAAATAATTAGGGTTTTACGGGTTCTCACACTCTCCCCCCCTTAAAAGAATTTCGTCCTCGAAATTTCTCACCTTAATTCCCGAAAAGGTTTCGGTATTTCTTTCGCATTTCCTCTTCCATCTCCCAGGTAGCTTCCTCCACTCCGTGGTTTCTCCATAGCACTTTCACTAGCGGAATCTTCTTGTTTCTGAGCTCTTTGACTTTTCGATCGAGTACTTGAACCGGTTTCTCTTCATAGGCCAGTGATTCATCTACTTCGATATCCTCCGGTTGTAAAACATGAGATGGGTCAGGATGGTACTTCTTTAGCATCGAGACGTGAAATACATCGTGGATTCGAGAGAGATTGGATGGTAGCTCCAATCGATACGCGACCACTCCAACCCTCTGAAGGATCTTGTAGGGTCCGACGTACCGTGGTTGAAGCTTCTTTCCTTTACCCGTTGTAAGACTTCGTAAGAGTGTGATCTTGAGAAATACGTAGTCCCCAACTTCAAACTCCAAGTCTTTTCTTCGGTTATCCGCATAGCTCTTTTGGCGACTTTGGGCAGTTTGGATTCGTTGTCGTATCAACTTGACCTTCTCGTGAGCCTCTTCCATCCATGGAATAGTTGTCAGGTCCAGTGCTTTCTTTTCGCCCACTTCGTCCCAGTAAATTGGTGAGCGGCACTTGCGTCCGTAGAGAGCTTCGTACGGAGCCATTTGAATTGACGAATGGAAGCTATTGTTGTACGCAAATTCTACCAAGGTCATGTGCTGACCCCAATTGCCTCCAAAGTCCAGAATACAGGTTCGTAGCATGTCCTCAAGAGTCTGAATCGTCCGTTCTGACTGGCCATCCGTCTGAGGGTGATAGGTAGTGCTTAAATTGAGTTTCGTCCCCAGGGTTTCTTGGAACTTCTGCCAAAACCGAGATACGAACCGTGGATCCCGATCAGAGACAATGCTCGCCGGCACGCCGTGTAACCTTACAATTTCATCCATGTACAGTCGGGTCAATTTGTCCATTGAATATTTCATGTTCACTGGCAAGAAATGGGCCGACTTGGTTAATCGATCAACGATCACCCAAACGGCATCGTGTCCTCTTTGCGTCCTTGGTAAACCTGAAACGAAGTCCATGGTGATGTTTTCCCACTTCCACTCGGGTATCTCCAAGGGTTGTAACAAACCCGATGGCTTTTGATGCTCCGCCTTCACTTGCTGGCAAATGAGACATTTCTGCACGTACTGCGCGATTTTCCTCTTCATATTGTCCCACCAATAGGTTCCTTTCAGGTCTTGATACATCTTGCTGCTACCCGGATGGATTGTATACTTGGACCTATGAGCTTCCTCCAAAATTTCTGCTTTCAACGATTCCTCCTTTGGTACCACTATTCGATCTCGATATTTCAACATACCCTCAGGACTCAGATTGAAGTCCGTTGTTTCTCCCTTTTTCACTTTCTCTCTCCACTTCCGTACCATCAAATCCTCGCCTTGCGCCTCTTTTATACGTTCCAGTAGAGTGGAGGTCACCCTTACATTGCTAAATATTACCTTATGACTCCCAAGACAGGGTTTCCACTCGCACACGGATTCTAGTAAATCCCACTCCTTAATCATTAGCCCTGCCACTTGCACTTTACGACTCAAGGCATCTGCTACCACATTTGCCTTTCCCGGATGGTAATTGATCGTACAGTCGTAATCTTCCAAGAATTCCATCCATCGCCGTTGTCTCATATTCAGTTCCTTCTGGGATAAGAGGTACCTAAGACTCTTGTGATCCGAAAACACTTTGAAGGTCACCCCATATAGGTAATGCCTCCACTTTTTCAGTGCAAACACAACTGCAGCTAATTCTAGATCGTGAGTCGGGTAGTTTTGCTCGTGAAGCTTCAATTTCCTAGAGGCAAAAGCAATCACATTCCGGTTCTGCATCAAAACGCATCCCAATCCTTCTCGCGACGCGTCTGCATATACTGCAAACCCGTCCACTCCATTTGGCAAGACCAGTACCGGAGCCATGGTCAATCTTTTCTTTAATTCCTGAAAATTCGTTTCGCATCGGCCGTTCCAGATAAACTGGCCATGCTTTTTTGTTAGGTCAGTTAAAGGTCCTGCCAGTTTGGAAAAATCCTTAATAAACCGTCGGTAATATCCAGCCAGCCCTAGAAAGCTACGAATTTCCGTGGGGGTTTCTGGCCTCTTCCAATTTGTCACGGCCTCAACCTTCGCCGGGTCCACCGAAATACCTTCGTGGGAGATCACGTGCCATAGAAACGCTACTTTCTCCAACCAGAACTCGCATTTGCTAAACTTGGCGTACAGTTGATGTTCCTTCAATGTCTGCAACACCACTCTCAAATGCTCCTCATGCTCCTAGCGTGACTTAGAGTAGACCAAAATGTCGTCAATGAACACCACGACAAATTGGTCCAGGTAGGGTTTAAAAACCCTATGCATTAAGTCCATGAAGGCGGCGGGAGCATTAGTCAGTCCAGAGGGCATAACGGCGAACTCGTAATGCCCGTATCTTGAATTGAAAGCAGTTTTTGGAATGTCCTCCTTCCTAATCAACAACTGGTAGTATCCCTGTCGGAGGTCCAACTTCGAGAAGACCACTGCTCCTTGCAGCTGGTCAAACAACTCGTCGATGTGGGGCAGTGGATACTTGTTCTTGATCGTAACGTTGTTCAACCCCCTATAATCAATACACATCCTCAACGTTCCGTCCTTTTTCTTCACAAATAGGACCGGAGCTCCCCAAGGAGACTCACTCTCGTGGATGAATCCCCGCTCCAAAAGATCTTGTAATTGCAACTTAAGCTCTTTAAGTTCTGCAGGCGCCATTCGGTAAGGGGTTTTGGAGATAGGTGTGGTTCCAGGTAAAAGATCTATTCGGAATTCTATCTCCCTTTCCGGAGGTAAGGCCACTAATTCATCAGGAAATACATCCGAAAATTCCCTCACTACGACCACATCTTCCACCTTTAACTTATCCGTAGGGGTATTAATTAAAAAGGCCAAAAATCCTTGCGCCCCTCTACTTATCAGTTTCCTAGCTCGAATGCCCGAAATGAGAGCAGATGAGGCTAACCTACCCCTTATATCCAACCTTAAGGTTGCCTCGCCAGGAATGCGAAATTCTACTATTTTCGTTTTACAGTCCAGTTGGGCGTTATATTTGGCTAACCAGTCCATACCCAGAATCACGTCGTACCCCTTAATGGATAAGCTAATCAAGTCCCCTAAAAACCTTCTTTCACCTACCCATACATCGCAATCCCTATAAACCATACTAGTCACCAAACGTTGATTCCCCGTAGGTGTACTAACCTCTAAGTCATATGGTAAGCTAGCAGGTTTTATATCGATGCCACACATGAAATCAGGGTTAACAAACGAATGAGTGGCACCAGGATCAATTAAAACTTTGGCAAAGCGGTGGAAAACAGGGATCGTACCTTCCACCACCTCGGAAGACTCTGGGATCTGGTGGGGCTCTAAGGAATATACCCTAGCCGGAACTTTTGGTTTGGATCCGTCTCCCTTGGCTGGTCCAGTGTTGGTCCTCGGCGGTAGTTGACTCCCCTTTCCGTCTTGTTTCAGGACCGGACATGTAGCCAGTTGATGGTCCGCTTTTCCACACCGCAGGCATTTCTCCTGTTTCCTCCAGCAGTTGTCTTCGGTGTGGTTCAGCTTTCCACAGTGCCCACAGGGCCCACGAGGTGCCGAAGCCGAGCCACCCTGAGCGTTTCCCCTTTGTCCTCGCCCAGCTTGGCCACCCCGGAACGGAGTCCCTCTGCCTGACCCAGAATGACGACCACCTCCAGTTCCTCGTCCAAACTTGGAGGGAGTGCTCTTCTCACCTTGTCCGGACGTACTCCCAGGAAAACCACGCTTCTTAGCCTGGAAGTTTCGGACCTGAAGCCGTGCACTCTCAACTCGTTGGGCTTTTTCCATAGCCTCGCTAAACGTAGTGATTTGAGCCGCCGCGAGGTCTTTCTGGATCTCAACGTTCAAGCCCTGAATAAAGCGCCTCACGCGTTGTTGCTCGGTCATGATTAATTCAGGCGTGAATTTGGACAGACGGGTAAACTGGCTCTCGTACTCCGCCACAGTCTGAGCCCCTTGCCGGAGCCGGATAAACTCGTCCTCCTTCCTCTCCTGGACTAGAGGAGGGAAAAACTTAGCATTAAATTCTCGGATGAAGTTCACCCAAGTTCTCGGTGTCTGTTCCCGCTCCCATTTCTGCCTAATTACGTTCCACCAGGAACGGGCAGCTCCCTCGAGTTGAAACACGGCAAATGTCACCTGCCGTTCCTCTGGGTAGTGTAGGGCCGCGAATATATCAACCATTTTCTCAAGCCACTTCTCGGCGACGTCAGGGTCGGGTCCCCCAATAAACTTCGGCGGAGAGAACTTTTGGAAACGTTCTAGTGCTCTATCTTCGCTCTCAACGTGGTTACCAGGGTTCCCAGGGTTAGGGTTTGGGTTTTGGCCCTGTTGTTGCACTACTTGTGCGAGTAGGTTGGTCATTTGCTGCATAGCAGCAGCGATTTGCACATTAGGGTCTATTTGGGGTTCAGGATTTGGTCCAGTAGAAGCTTCCCCCGTTTCCCTAACCATTGTAGGTTGCCTACCGCGCCCGCGTCCCCGACCACTTCGTGTTCCTTCCATAAGTTCACTCGGTCTAGGCAAAAGTACTAAGCCAAAGCAGTAATAAAGCAGGTAAGTATCACATAAACTTTCACATATCACATATTTATACGTCGCAAGCATGAGCACAAACACACATATATACAAGCCAAACATATATATACAAGCAGTCAGTCAAGTACGGCCAAGGCACGTACGTACACAAAAGATCCACCTGAGGATAGGCCTATCAAAAGAAATTTACACGTAGCTAACTCTACATCCAAAATGGTTAGCTAAGGCTCTATCCCTATCCCTATGTACATTCACAACCACCACTATCCAAAAGATAACCTAAGATCAAGGCCTAATCGGTCGCTGGGGTCTGGGACCCAGGCGATGGGGTAGACTCCTCCCCAGCCTCGGCCCCAGCATACGAGGCCTCATCACTAGACTCCTCGAGTCCGTCGTCGCACAGATTAAGGATCGCCTCAGCACGACCCCTGACCTTGCGAGCTCGCTTAGTCTCGCGCTCGCGTGCATCTCTCAATTGATCACATAGGTCATCGACTCGATCCTCGGCCTCATGCACGTCATACTCTAGCTCCATGATACGTGCGGCTTGCTTCTCATTGGTTGCCTTAGCCTGAGTCACCTCGGCTTCCAGCGTAGCAACCACAGCTTCAAGCTTAGTGTTATCCTTAGCAAACTCCTCACGTTCCTTAGCCACCGCCAACACTAGGGCGTTCGGATAGGCGTAGTTGCTACGGCACTCGCACTGTCGAACGCGGCTGGCCGGGCTCCAACGCACCACGGCCCCCTTTTGCCTAAGTTGATACTTAATTGGCGGCAACGTGCTACGAGGACGATCTCCAGCCGGGCGGTCACTCGGATCTCCACTCGCATCCATCCTATAGCAAAGGAAGAAATAACATAAATACACTTAATGGACATAAACAATGGAATCCTCAAATCGAGCACTTCTATTACACCCAGGCTAATTCAAACCTAGGCTCTGATACCACTTGTGACAGCCCCACCTTCCCCTAAGGCGAACCAAAGAGGTTAGCGGACTGCCTGCCCAGCTCTCGCCAGGACTAACGGTGCAGTATAAAGCGATCTATCACGTTTTGAAACTTATAACGCGCGCAACATGGCAAAAGGGCAAAATATCCCAAAATAAAAGAAACGAACTCCAGAGTCGGCCATGAATAGTAACCGACCTGTCCGAAACCCAACCAAGCATCGAAATACATATACAACATAAAATTAACCATTTACAAGCCACAATGGCAAGCCAAAACCATTCGCTAAGGAAGTACACATTCAAATTGCCTATCAAAAGAAAATGAACCCGTTATACATTAGGGTTTCACTTCAAGAGCAATACAAAAGACATTTACATGCTCAATTCGGCAATTGACTATCCAATCCATTCTCAAAAGTAATTATAACCCTGTAAGGAAAACAAATAACACGGAATGAGCTAAAGCCCAGTGGTATACCACCCAATAAGCAATCAAAGTCATATAAGAATGAACTTTCATTTAAAGTGCACAAATAAGCAATGAAGCAAAACGGTAAAAGGATACGGTCGGCTCTCAAGAGCCCATTTCCACGCTTGCAATCTTGATCCAACCTCATTGACTCTCCGTCAATGTTAAAAGTACCAAACCGTAGACCACCCTTTACTTCCAATCCTTCCACCTAACATACCCCAACCGGGCCCGCACTTCATTTCAGTAGTTTTTGGTAATACTCGAGTTTACCGGAACCAAGGGTCTCATTACCACAAGGTTCCCCAGTACAGTCCCCGTGGCAATTCAATCTTCACGACCAAGCCCTCGCCGGCTCGATCCAATTGACTACCAAACGGGGTTGAGCTCAGTAATACAGTAAGGCCGTTGGACATCGTCCAAATGACACCAATTCAGTTTCCATGAAATGGAATTCACCAACCAATATGTCAAGTTCAGTAATGCAATAAAACGGTAACCAATCAGTGACAATATCAAAAGAGGTGAGGGCGGTCAAGTACACCCTCACCTTAATCAATTTCAATATCCAAGTAAGCCATCAAGGCATCACATAACATTTAACAAAGCCACATAGTAATAATTTAGTGAGTGGTATACTCACCAAGTGAGAAAGTGGTGTTTCATACACCGTGGTCACCAAGACGTCGTGAGCTACCGTCACGCCCTAGAATCACGCAACAAATGCAATGAGACTCGATAACGAGTCATATAGCAATGCTAAACACAACCCCAATAGGGTTTCATATGCATAAATGTGCATAATAGCAAACCAGAAATTAGAAAATGGCCTTAGTCTTGGCCCCCAAATAGAAAACTGTTTTACACTTATTATGCGGTAATGGCGTCAAATTCTCTACGGTTATCGGATGGGGGTGTAAGACCCACCGTTTCGAAGCTATGAAACAGGGCTACAACAATTTAGAAGGTCACGCAATCCAGTTCCTAGCTTAACTAGGTTGAAAATGCGAAATACCATACCAGAATTACCAAAACAGGTTTGCAAAACCAATAAAACTGTAATTACTCTAACTTAGTCTATACAAGTCCAAATACCGAAATTCCAAAGGCATAAGTTAGCTAAGACATCCAGATACATTTCATCAGAAGACACCAACTTCAAAATCCAAACCAATTCCAGTCAAAAAGGCCAATTACTATCGCAGTTTTCACATTCTGCTCAAAGCAGAACAGCTACAGTAATCTCGTCATAACTCACTCTACACTCATCCAAATGCCCTGAAATTTTACAGGCACCTCAAACACATCAATACCTACAACTTTCATGTTTTGAGAAAAGTCTATTTCGGCCTCTAACCCAGTGATCTAAAACCGGACTGAATTGGGATTTTAAGAACCCTAACTTTTCAAATTTCCAACCAAATCCAAAATTGATTGCATTTGCCTATCCAATACACCTCATAGAGTCATTATCAACCATTACCATTCATCATACAAGGCCATAACATTCATTTCATATTAAACCAGAAAAATTCCCAATAAAATAAAAACTTCACCAAAACTCTTCAAATCAAGAAATAAATCATATAATCCTTCACTCATGCCACCATTAAGCATAATATAACCATCATTAGGTATAGGGGAGAGGTTGAAGCATCACTTACCAAGAAACAAGGGAGAGGAGGATATTGGACACCTTAAACCTTCAAAACAACTTCACTACAACCCTTACTAGCACTAGTAGATAGGGTTTTATGGAGTGAAATCTAGTTTATGGGTTTGATTGAGATGATTTGCTAGTAGAAAGCTTGAAGATTGAGGGAGTTCTCCTTCTTGCAAGAGAGTGAGAGAGAGCCGGCCAAAGAGAAAGAAAAATGAGGAAATTTTGTGAATTTTTTGGATATTTAACCTTTGGTCAAAAAAGTCAAAATTGTGAATAGTAATTCTTAAAAGACATCCAATAAGAAGGTGACACTTGTCACCTTCATAAATGCATTCTTATCTTTCTTTTCTCTCTCACATCAATCACTTCACACACACTACTTATCTCTTAACACCCGATAAATTTTAAACAGTATCCGAAACTTAACCTTATCGGTCGAATTTTTTCGAACTTTTCGCACTAGTGGGTCCCACGTCCACTATTTACTCCTAGTTTTCTAAAATTTCTCCAATGCTAGAAAAATCATCTTAAAATTATAATTGCTCATAAAATCCACTAAGAAAATATTTCTAAGCCAGAAAATGCAGAAAACATGCAATTAAGGGGAAATAAACCCTAGGAAAATAATTAGGGTTTTACGGGTTCTCACATCTCGAGCCAGAAGCGGACTCGGTCGGGCGATTAGGGACTTGGGTGAACGTTTGGTATACTCGAGTATTACCCTGTAGGTTGGTGGAGACTGGCCAACGGCCAGGACGGGGGTGAATGAATGAATGAACGAACGAACGAACGAACGAGGGTTTATTGATAAACGAAAAATGCATTTTCAAATGATTGGAGGAATAAGGGGAAATGTCAGGAGAACGAATGAACGAATGAACGAATTCCTCCTTGTGAGCCGTATCCTTTTAATGAATGTTACTATTGCTTTCCATTGTAAATGTTTCTTGAATTATTGATACTCCATGTTTAATGTATTGAATTGATTGTTTGATTGTTTGATTATCTTTTTGGAACCTCACTGAGCTTTTAGCTCACCCCTTTAGTTTTGTTTTCCTTAACAGGGGACGGCGAGCAGGATGAGAGCATAGACTAGCCTAGTCTAGGTCTTTTGTTTCTTTTGTAATGGTTCTCGCCCTAGTGCTTGGCACGGGCTAGTTGTATGGTGAAGTGAGAACCTTTGTACATTTGATGGTTGTACTTCCTTTTGAGATAGCAATGTATATAAGTTCCACTTTAAGTTTGGATTGCTGCCCTATTTATTCTTGTGATTTGTTCTGGATTTGATTAGAGAACGACTGAGTCCCGGCGAGAGCTGGGCAGGCGGCCCGCCGAACCCTATGGTACGCCTTAGGGGGAGGTGGGGTCGTCACATCTTCAACATTTTAGCTTCCATTTAGCTCAATCTTCCAAAACCAATCACATAAATTAGTTTCTACTCCATAAAATCCCTTCCTTTGGTGCTAGTAAGTGTTTTTGTGGAAGTGTTCAAGGAAGCTAAGGTGTTCTACAACTCCTCTTCTCTTGTTTACTAGGTAAGTGGTGCTTGAACTTTCCCCTACACCTAATGATGCTTAATTTGTGCCTAGTGGAAGCTAAAGTGATGATATTTGTGGTTTATTTCTTGGTTTGAGATGAATTGGTGAAGTTTTCAATTTATTGGAGATTTTCCTGGTTTAATTTGATCATGATGTTGTGGCCTTGTTTTATGATTGGCAATGGCCTATAAAGACTCTAGTAGGTGCAAATTATGGGTAATTGCAACCAATTTTGGGTTTGGAAGGAATTTGAGGAAGTTAGGGTTCCATAACCCCCTTTTCTGTCTGATTTTGTATCATATGGTTAGAGGCCGAATTGGCCTTTGCTTAAAACCTGAAAGTTGTAGGTATTGATGTGTTTGAGGTGCCTGTAAAATTTCAGGTCATTTGGAGTAGTGTAGAGCGAGATATGTCGATTTTACTGTTGCTGTTCTGGGTTGATCAGAATGTGCGAACTGCGTCTGAAATGGGTTGTTTTGGCTGGGATTGTTTTGGATTTTGTTGTTGGTGTCTTCTGATGAAATGTAGCTTGATGTCCTATCTATCATATTCCTTTGGAATTTCTGCATTTGGACCTGTATAGACTGAGCTGTACTGATTACAGCATAGTGTGATTTGTAAACCTGTAATTACGGTTCTGGTTTGGTATTCTGCATATTTGACCTAGTTGTGCTAGGATTTGGACTAAGTGGCCTTCTACATTGTTGTAGCCCTGTCTTTTAGCTTCGAGATGGTGGGTCTTACACCCTCATCCGATAAGCGTAGTGCAATTTGAGCCATTACCGCATAATAAAGGCAAAACGGTTTTTTGTTGTTACGGCCAAGATGGCTACATTTCCTGATTTTCTGGTTTGCTATAATGCTTATATATGCATACGAAACCTTATTGGGGTCATATTTGGCATTGATTTGTGATTAGTTATCGAGTCTCATTGTACTTGTTTGTATGTTTTAAGGCTTACTTTTATTCCGGTCGTTTCCTAGTTAACTTTTACTTTGAGCCTAGTGAATGGCTTTTGGAAATGAGGTGAATTTTGTGTGAGATGTTGGGACTGATTCGATGAAATAATGAAGCCTTAATGGCTGGAAAAGTAAGAAATCTAGGGAAAGTGCTGCCCGATTTTCTAGGCCGTTTGGTTCTTTTAAGTTGGATTTGCCTTTTGGTAGAAATAAAAGGGCTTTTGGGTTTTTGAACCTAGGTCTTTATGCTATCTTTTTGTTCCCAAAAATCATGTTTTGTACCCTTGCATTAGTAATTATTTGGCGAGGCATACGACTAGTAGTCGAGCCTCATGTGCATTGTGTTTACTCGATTACGGATGTGAAACCTTCAATTGGTTTATTTTGGTTATTTTAGGGTTTCTTGGCGATTAAGGCCAATCTGAAGTAAAAATTTTTGAAGTTGAGCCGGTGAGTGTACCACTCCCCTCCATTGCTGTTTAACTTGATTTCTGCTCTGCAATCTGTTTATTTGTTTGAGACGAGGGTGCACTTTATCACACTCGTTCTCTTGTCTGTTCATATGCCAATTTACTATGCAAAATTTGAATCTATTATCTGTGTCTGCATCTGTTCGGATTTCTATGACCTATGAGCTCAGTCCTGTGGCTAAATTATTCGAGTCGGGCCGGCATGGGCCTGGACGATTAGATAACGAACCACGGTAGTCTGTTCGGGGATTTTGGGTATTGAGACCCTTGATTCCGGGTATACTCAAGTATTACCATTTTGTTCGTTTGAGGTGAGCGGGCCCGGTAAAGGGGTGTTTGGTGGACGGAATTCGGTGATAAGAGGGGTCTACGGACGCGTTGGTTCTATATACGTTGACGGAGAGTCAACCGGTTTGGATCAAGTACTGCGCTAGAAATTTGGCTCCTGAGAGCCACCCGTATCCTTCTGATTTGAATCATTGGTTCCTTTGCTTTACATCTGACATGTGTATCTGATTTGTTAAATGTGAAATGCCATGATTTTAATGCTATCTGTTTGGTACCTCATTGAGCGTAAGCTCACCCCTTTCTGTTCCTTTTGTTTTCCTTACAGGAAAATAAACCCTTTTGGTCTGGATTTGACAAATGGCTGCCAAATTGAGCTAGTTGAACATATCTTTTGTATAACTCATGTATTAAAACCCTAAGTGTACTTTTGGGGCGTTTTCTCTTTTGGTTTGGCAAACCGTGTATATGTATTAACTTTTGAAAGCTTTTGTATGTCATTTTGATTTGTAAACGCTAAAGTTCAGATGTGAATGTTTGTTAGCTATTTCGGTTGGGTTCTGACGGGTCGGTTACTATTCATGGCCGACCCCGGATTTCATTTTTTTATTTCGGGTTATTTTACCATTTTGACTTGTTTACGCTCGTTTGTAAGTTCCGGATCGCTATAGATAATTCTAGTCTGCATCGTTAGTCCTGGCGAGAGCTGGGCAGGCGACCCACCAAACCCTCTGGTTCGCCTTAGGGGGAGGTGGGGCCGTCACAGTTGGTATCAGAGCCACTTCGCGTGGTCTCTGCGCGGAGTGAGCTTGGGCCAAGTGGTGTATGGTCCTGATTTCATGAATATGTCTAAGTGCTCGTTTGAGCGTAAGTTATGAACCAGACATGTCATAAATGTAAAGATCTTTTATCATGGGATTTGAGGAAGATAGATATGTATGTCGGGTAGGAATCTGTAATATGGATGATTGACTCTTGGGACCGGCCGGCTCGAGTTGTGAATTATCTTAGATGGGATTCTTGCGCCCGGATACGAAAGATGTGAGGGCCTAGTTTAGAAAGGATTTGGTGAACTAGAAAGGCCTTTCCTCGGTGGATCGTCTATGTTTGTACTTAACTTAACTAGCTGTATGTATGTGTGCGGCTTAATTTTGACCGGCTTGTATATATATGTTTTGATCCTGTTTGGAATGTATAAATGTGTGTTATCATAAAAGTTTTGAGTGTTACTTACATGCATCGTGCTTATTTTGGTTTAGTATTATTGCCTAAACCAAGTAAAACTCATGGAAGGTACACAGAGTGGACGGGGCCGTGGGCGTGGAAATAGGCAACCTACGCCTGAAAGGGGTACTGGGGAAACCTCATCTGGACCAAACCCTGAACTTAGGGTTGACCCCAATGTCCAAATAGCTGCTGCCATGCAGCAAATGACTGCTTTGCTAGCCCAAGTGGTGCACCAACAAGGTCAAAACCCTAACCCTAACCCTGGGAATCCTGGTAATCACATGGAGGGCGAGGATAGAGCTCTTGAGAGATTTCAGAAGTTCTCCCCACCCACATTTCTTGGAGGCCCTGATCCTGACGTAGCTGAGAAGTGGCTGGAGAAGATGATCGATATTTTCGCTGCCTTACACTATACCGAGGAGAGACAGGTGACATTTGTTGTCTTTCAACTAGAGGGAGCCGCCCGTTCCTGGTGGAATGTCATTCGAATGAAATGGGAAAGAGAACAAACCCCGAGGACGTGGGCGAACTTTATGAGAGAATTTAATGCCAAGTTTTTCCCTCCTCTCATCCAAGAAAAGAAGGAAGATGAATTCATTCGGCTTCGCCAGGGAACACAAACCGTAGCCGAGTATGAGAGTCAATTCACTCGGTTGTCTAAGTTTGCGCCTGAACTGATCATAACCGAACAACGACGGATAAGGCGTTTTATTCAGGGGCTAAATGTTGAGATTCAAAAGGATTTGGCTGTAGCTCAACTTAGTACCTTTAGTGACGCTGTGGAGAAAGCTCAACGGGTTGAAGATGCGAGGCTACAAGTTAGAAACTTCCAAACCAAGAAAAAGGGCTTTCCTGGGAGCAGCTCGGAACAGGAAGATAAGGGCACACCCCCTAAGAGTGGAAAAGGGAATAGAGGAGTACGACAACCGGGGGTGGCCAGTGGTGTTTCACCGGGAGGATCGGTCACTGCTACTCGAGGTCCCTGTGGATATTGCGGAGGGCCAAGTCACACGGAGGCAAATTGTTGGAAGAAAGAAGGAAAATGCCTGCGCTGTGGTAGCGCCGAACATCGAATTGCTAACTGTCCAGCACGACTGCGCGAAGGGAGAGGGACTCCGCCACCAACCAAGACTAACTCTCAGCAA